>NC_046670.1:23528831-28872862 GCF_004382145.1 Drosophila mauritiana | reverse complement strand
ACCAGTTAACAGAGGCGTTTTACCCTGGAAAGAAGAAAACTTGTATTATCCATCCATTTTTCACAGTCGTGTACCAAAAGTGCATTCCTGGCTAACCTAGCATGTCTCCTGGCAACGACGTTGGACTCGACGAATGCCTCCCTCCAGCTGCAGTTTGTATGCTCGCATCAGGGTAGACGGGCCAGGCAGGCTATTTCCATTCAAGCTAGCGTCTCCGTGGCGGTGCGGCAAACAGCAACAACGAACCGTATAATGGCGAAGACGACGACGATCCGGCCGGATAGCAGCTCAACGACGTCTCCAGGTCAGCACCGCCCGCCAGCCCGTAGCTAATACAGCAGCAACAGCAGCGTCTTATAAACGCGAACGGAGACACTGGCGCTAGCCCTCAGCTGATCGGGTACACAAGGTGGCGACGCAGTCACCACCAGCAGCGACGCAGTCACCATCAGCAGCGACGCAGTCACCACCAGCAGCGACGCAGTCACCACAAGCAGCGACGCAGTCACCACCAGCAGCTACGCAGTCACCACCATCAGCAACAACAGCAGCGACGCAGTCACCACCACCAGCAACAACAGCAGCAACAGCAGCGAAGCAGTCACCACCAGCAGCGACGCAGTCACCACCAGCAGCGACGCAGTCACCACCAGCAGCGACGCAGCCGCCACCGGCAACAGCAACAGCGTCGAAGCAGTCCCACCATCAGCAGCAACATCAACGACGCAGTCACCACCAGCAGCGACGCAGTTACCACCAGAAGCGACGCAGTCACCACCAGCAGCAACAACAGCAGCGACGCGGTCGCCACCAGCAGCGGAAACAGCAGCGACGCAGTCACCACCATCAGCAGCGACGCAGTCACCACCATCAGCAGCAACTGCAGCGACGCAGTCACCACCAGCAGCAACAACAGCAACGACGCAGTCGCCACCGGCAGCAGCAACAGCGGCGACTCAGTCACCACCACCAACAGCAACAGCAGCGACGCAGTCACCACCAGCAGCGACGCAGTCACCACCAGCAGCGACGCAGTCACCACCAGCAGCGACGCAGTCACCACCAGCAGCGACGCAGTCACCACCAGCAGCGACGCAGACACCACCAGCAGCGACGCAGTCACCACCAGCAGCGAAGCAGTCACCACCAGCAGCAACAACAGCAGCGACGCGGTCGCCACCAGCAGCGGCAACAGCAGCGACGCAGCCACCACCATCAACAGCAACAGCAGCGAAGTAGTCACCACCAGCAACAACAACAGCAGCGACGCTTTCACCACCAGCAGCAACAGCGGCGGCGACGCAGCCACCACCATAATGCAACAACAGCAGCGGCGGCAGCGACAGCAGTAACAGGGAATGGTTCTGCCGCAGTCGCATTCCTTGCCAACAGGTTCGCCTGTACGACGTATGAGACGTCGATTATCCTGCGGACAAATCCTTCCTTCCGGATGTCAGAATATATTGGCGAGCCAGCTGATCATTGTTTTTCCGACTCATTACCTGACCACTGGACAATCATCCTGGACAACAATCACCGGCGTATCAAATCTGGAAGAAAGAAATCTGGATCAGTTTTGTCCCTTCAGATTTGTATGTAACTGCATTCCTGGCAAACCGGAGCTTTTCCTGCAGACGACGCTGGACTGCGGCGCATTTTTCCACCCGCCACAGACTGGACGCTTGCATCAGGCCTGACGGGCCAGATTGGCCGATGCCTGGTACACGATGGCATCTCCGCGGTGGCGCGATGAACAGCGACGCTGAAAGAAATAATAATATTTAGTTTGCGGTACCAAAAAGGAGAAAACTACATCACAATTTACATCAACAAAGGTAACATATGATTTCTTTTTCCCTTTCCAAGTAGTAGTGAGACCAGCTACCGAGAATGACCTGGAATACCGGCTAACGCGAAGCAGGATATCGATAACGTTTCTGGCGGGAAAAATGCCAGAACATCGATTACCAGCTAAGTTGCTTTTACCTCCGATTTATCGAAGCCCAGGAGTAGTGAGACCAGCTGCTGATAATGACCAATGACATCGGCCAACGCGAAGCGATATATCGGTAACCATTCTGACGGGAAAATCGCCAGAACGCCGATTACTAGCCGTGTTTTTTTCCCTCCGATTTATCGAAGTCCAATAGCCCGCCTAGGCTTCCCGACCAAAACGGCGCGTCAGTGGTGATTAAAAATCCGACAGAGGCGCCAGTGAAACAGCTACCCAAAGTGAACACGAGGAAACGCAGCATACAAAATGGACGGACATAATGGAGACCAAAGTGAAGGATGGGCAACAGTGCTATCTATCTCCTCGGATGATAGCAACTGCTCGTCGTCGCCGCCATCAGCTAGAGTCTCATCGCTGGAATCCTATGCCACAACAATTTAATTTAGAATATACATCCACCCAAAACTGTTTCCCCCTAATACTAGAAATTTTCTCTTATTAAATTACTTAAGCTTAAAACTACTACTACTTATAAAAATTTCAACTACCATAAGCTAAGTCTACTTAACGTAAAATCCTAACTTAAATCATGGCGCGGATAACTGCTGCCAAGCAAATCAAAATTGTCCTCGAAATTGTAATTCTTAAATAACTCTTATAGCCATGGCGCGCACAACCGCCGCCGATCCAAAACTGTAAAATGCCATAAATTGTAACTATATATTTAAAAAAAAACTAAAATCAGAGTACAATAAAATGACAGCACCAACAGGCGCTGAAAATATTAAAAAAAAAAAAAAAAAAAACAATTAAACAAAACAATCAAATATTGCTCTTACCTCCTTGACTACAGCCAACTGGTAATCCAATGCAACAAACAAGAAGAGGCGGTCTCCGCAAAAGAAAAACAAAATCGGCAGCTATCGCGATTATAAACACAAAAAATTTACAATTTTACGACGCCGTCTGCACCTCTTGATGCCACTGCATCATCTAGGATCACTAGCGCGGAGCTGACACCACACTTATAAGCCACAAAATCCGTCCCTAAAATGCATAATTTTCCGCAGTATCGTACGTCCAATTATTTTCCGAAAACCTGTAAAGAAAGAAAAAAAACCAATAAGAATATGATACAAAATTAATAAAGGACACACAGAAAAGCGTAATACTTGCCAGGCAAACAAGCAGATACAGATATGCGATTCCATACTCCTGACGCCACGCACGTAAATCCTTCAACGCAACCGACAATAAGAGACAGGCACCGCAAAAGCAAAACAAAATCGCCAACTTTCGCGATTTTAAATACAAAAAGTTGACAATTTTATGATGCCGTCTCCATCTCCTGACGCCAACGCATAAATAAGGATAATTTGCGTGGCGCAGATGCCACATCAATATGGTGCAAAACTTGTCCTTAAATTGCATATTTCTCCTCAGTTCTGTATCTTCGACGAATTCTCTCCTAACCTGTAATGAAAGGAAAATAAATAAGAATGCGATACAAAGATTACTCAAGAACACATAAATAATAACAAACCGGACAGACAAAGTAGCAGATGCTAGTGAACGGCTCCATCCTGCTGACGTCAAGCACGCAGCTCCAGCTTCAAAGACTCTAACTATTGAAACAAGGGAACACAAGCTATTACTGGGAAATATATATTTAAAATATAATACTTATCTAATTGCAACTTGATGACTCCAAAACCGCGGCATTCCAGCTGCAATAGCACAATAACAAAGGTCCTCCAAACTAGCTCTTACAAAATGTACCTGAAAAGCAAAAAATAAAATTAAAATCAACGCAATTATAAAAGCAAATACAATACTCACCCCAGACTAGCTTCCTCCTTAAGTACCTGAAAAACAATAACAAACGCTACTATATAAACAAATATACACAAATATAATACTCACCTTAAATTAAATTCCACTCAATGTACCTGAAACAACAAAAATTAATGCAATCATCAAATAACAAATAACAAATATTATACTTACCAAATTCTATTTTTACATCCATTTCCATGCCATTCTTGTTGCGGCCGCTCTCTGCAACAAATCTCGAACCGGCGGCCACTAGCTGCCAATCCTGATGCTACGGCCACAAGACGCGGCGCACCTGGCTCTCCTCGGTGATAGATCGAGCTTCAATCCGCACTGACGACTTCTCACTAGAGAGCACTCCACCACCATAACGCCAGCAGCTCAATAAAAATGCAACGACAGCTGCGTGGGATATGTCTGCGCAACTCCTCTTCCTGACGATCGGCAACTTGCATCTGCAACACAAACAATCTCATTAAACAATTGCATAAATCTGCCACTGACGACATAACGGATCTTCACCAAATGACGGCGGCGCTGGATGCTGCCACCAAGAATAACTCACCTGCAACTCCAGCCGGACATACTTGTTGCAAGTGGCCCACTCCCTGCGGCCACAACAGTCCACAGCCAACACACAACAAAAACTCACCTGTAATGGCTATTTAGGCTCCTCAGCGACTCTATGCTTCCGTCCTTCTGGCGGGGGTACCTGAAAAGAAATAAATTACACAATGTTAGTCCTAAATTTCTATGTTTTCTGTAAAATCGCTACAATTTATTAATGTAAACAAAACATGCAAGACGATAATGTTACCAGTCCATGTCTCTGTCTATAATCTAAAGCCTTCATAAAAAATACTAACTTAACATTAAATACTAATCTATGTCCAAGCCCCAAACTCACCCCATGCAATGTTAAACTCTAAATTCAAATAATTGTACCTACATATTGCATAAATTGTAATCAAAGGCAAAATAAATTTGTGGATGCGGAACAGAATTCATTCTGTCTCCGTACCTCCACCTACAAAGTCAAAAAGCTGCTGATAATGACCAATGACATCGGCCAACGCGAAGCGATATATCGGTAACCATTCTGACGGGAAAATCGCCAGAACGCCGATTACTAGCCGTGTTTTTTTCCCTCCGATTTATCGAAGTCCAATAGCCCGCCTAGGCTTCCCGACCAAAACGGCGCGTCAGTGGTGATTAAAAATCCGACAGAGGCGCCAGTGAAACAGCTACCCAAAGTGAACACGAGGAAACGCAGCATACAAAATGGACGGACATAATGGAGACCAAAGTGAAGGATGGGCAACAGTGCTATCTATCTCCTCGGATGATAGCAACTGCTCGTCGTCGCCGCCATCAGCTAGAGTCTCATCGCTGGAATCCTATGCCACAACAATTTAATTTAGAATATACATCCACCCAAAACTGTTTCCCCCTAATACTAGAAATTTTCTCTTATTAAATTACTTAAGCTTAAAACTACTACTACTTATAAAAATTTCAACTACCATAAGCTAAGTCTACTTAACGTAAAATCCTAACTTAAATCATGGCGCGGATAACTGCTGCCAAGCAAATCAAAATTGTCCTCGAAATTGTAATTCTTAAATAACTCTTATAGCCATGGCGCGCACAACCGCCGCCGATCCAAAACTGTAAAATGCCATAAATTGTAACTATATATTTAAAAAAAAACTAAAATCAGAGTACAATAAAATGACAGCACCAACAGGCGCTGAAAATATTAAAAAAAAAAAAAAAAAAAAACAAAGATTACTCAAGAACACATAAATAATAACAAACCGGACAGACAAAGTAGCAGATGCTAGTGAACGGCTCCATCCTGCTGACGTCAAGCACGCAGCTCCAGCTTCAAAGACTCTAACTATTGAAACAAGGGAACACAAGCTATTACTGGGAAATATATATTTAAAATATAATACTTATCTAATTGCAACTTGATGACTCCAAAACCGCGGCATTCCAGCTGCAATAGCACAATAACAAAGGTCCTCCAAACTAGCTCTTACAAAATGTACCTGAAAAGCAAAAAATAAAATTAAAATCAACGCAATTATAAAAGCAATAAAATACTCACCCCAGACTAGCTTCCTCCTTAAGTACCTGAAAAACAATAACAAACGCTACTATATAAACAAATATACACAAATATAATACTCACCTTAAATTAAATTCCACTCAATGTACCTGAAACAACAAAAATTAATGCAATCATCAAATAACAAATAACAAATATTATACTTACCAAATTCTATTTTTACATCCATTTCCATGCCATTCTTGTTGCGGCCGCTCTCTGCAACAAATCTCGAACCGGCGGCCACTAGCTGCCAATCCTGATGCTACGGCCACAAGACGCGGCGCACCTGGCTCTCCTCGGTGATAGATCGAGCTTCAATCCGCACTGACGACTTCTCACTAGAGAGCACTCCACCACCATAACGCCAGCAGCTCAATAAAAATGCAACGACAGCTGCGTGGGATATGTCTGCGCAACTCCTCTTCCTGACGATCGGCAACTTGCATCTGCAACACAAACAATCTCATTAAACAATTGCATAAATCTGCCACTGACGACATAACGGATCTTCACCAAATGACGGCGGCGCTGGATGCTGCCACCAAGAATAACTCACCTGCAACTCCAGCCGGACATACTTGTTGCAAGTGGCCCACTCCCTGCGGCCACAACAGTCCACAGCCAACACACAACAAAAACTCACCTGTAATGGCTATTTAGGCTCCTCAGCGACTCTATGCTTCCGTCCTTCTGGCGGGGGTACCTGAAAAGAAATAAATTACACAATGTTAGTCCTAAATTTCTATGTTTTCTGTAAAATCGCTACAATTTATTAATGTAAACAAAACATGCAAGACGATAATGTTACCAGTCCATGTCTCTGTCTATAATCTAAAGCCTTCATAAAAAATACTAACTTAACATTAAATACTAATCTATGTCCAAGCCCCAAACTCACCCCATGCAATGTTAAACTCTAAATTCAAATAATTGTACCTACATATTGCATAAATTGTAATCAAAGGCAAAATAAATTTGTGGATGCGGAACAGAATTCATTCTGTCTCCGTACCTCCACCTACAAAGTCAAAATCAATTCACTGCAAAACTTGTCCTTAAATTGAATATTTTTCCTCAGTTTTGTATCTCCAACGAATTCTCCGCTGACCTGTAATGAAAGGAAAATAAATGAGAATGCGATACAAAAACTACTCAAGGACACATAAATAATAACAAACCGGCCAGACAAGTAGCAGGTGCTAATAGACGGCTCCATCCTGCTGGCCACAAGCACGCAGCTCCAGCTTCAAAAACTCCAACTATTGAAACAAGGGAACACAAGCTATTACTGGGAAATATATACTTAAAATATAATACTTATCTAATTGCAACTTGACGACTCCAAAAGCGCGGCATTCCAGCTGCAATAACACAACAACAAGGGCCTCCAATTTAGCCCATACAAAACGTACCTGAAAAGCAAATAAACCAACGCAATTATAAAAGCAATAAAATACTCACCCCAGACTAGCTTCCTCTTTAAGTACCTGAAAAACAATAATAAACGCAACTATATAAACAAATATACACCAATATAATACTTACCTTAAATTAAATTCCACTCAATGTACCTGAAACAACAAAAATTAATGCAATCATAATTAACAAATAGCATATATAATACTTACCAAATACTATTTTTGCATCCATTTCCATGGCTATTCCGTTGCGGCGGCTCTCTGCTACAAATCTCAAAACGGCGGCCCCAAGCTGCCAATCCTGACGCTATGGCCACAAGACGCGGCGCACCTGGCTTCCTTCGGTGACAGACCGAGCCACAATCCTCTCTGACGACTGCTTTGCCACGAGACGACTCCACCACCATATAGACAGCAGCTCTCAAAAAATGCAATGACAGCTGCGTGGGGAAACTCATTGCAACTCCTCTTCCTGATGAACGGCAATTTTATCTGCAATATATTCAAACAATTGCATAAAACTGCCACTGACGATACAACTGATACTCACCAAATGACGGCAGCGAGGGATGCTGAAACCAAAAACAAATAACCTGCAATCGCCGGCCGGACAAAATTATTGCAAGTGGCCCACTTCCAGCGGCCGCAACAGACCACTGCCAAAATGCAACAAAACTTACCTGTGATGACTCCTGAGGCTCTCTGCGACGCGGTGCTCCTGTCCTTCTGATGGGGGTACCTGAAAAGAAATAAATAAAACAATGTTAGTCTAAAATTTTAATGTTTATTGCAAAATAATTTCATTTTAAAAATGTAAACAAACATGCAAGCTGATAATGTTACCAATCATGTCAATGTCTGAAATCCATGCCTACAAAATACTAACTTAAAATTAATACTAACTAACTATGTCCAAGCCCCAAACTCACCCCATGCTATGTTAAACTCAAAAATTCAAATTATTGTACCTACATGTTGCATTTATTGTAATCAAAGGCAAAATAAAGTTGTGGATGCGGAACGGAATTCATTCTGTCTCCGTACCTCCACCTACAAAGTAATAAGATGCTCTGCAAAAGACGGGCCAACAACGCTTCCACCTCGTCGATCAGGACACTCTGCTGCTCCCATAAATCTCCAGCTTGAAGAGCGCCAACAGCGAGTTGACGCTAAAACCTAAAAGCAAACAATCAACAACAAATTAAATAAACAAATAAAATCAAATAAAGCAAATACCTCACCCACTGCAGACAGCTTACCCACATCCTATGCATTAGACAAGAGGAGACGGCTCCACCAAACGTAAAACAAAAAAGCCAACTTTTTGCCTCTTAACACAAAAAATTGACAATATTACGATGCCGTCTCCACCTCCTGATGCCATAGAACAAATAAGGATCATGTGCGTGGCGCTGATGCCACATCAATTCACTGCAAAACTTGTCCTTAAATTGTATATTTTTCCTCAGTTTTGTATCTCCAACGAATTCTCCGCTGACCTGTAATGAAAGGAAAATAAATGAGAATGCGATACAAAAACTACTCAAGGACACATAAATAATAACAAACCGGCCAGACAAGTAGCAGGTGCTAATAGACGGCTCCATCCTGCTGGCCACAAGCACGCAGCTCCAGCTTCAAAAACTCCAACTATTGAAACAAGGGAACACAAGCTATTACTGGGAAATATATACTTAAAATATAATACTTATCTAATTGCAACTTGACGACTCCAAAAGCGCGGCATTCCAGCTGCAATAACACAACAACAAGGGCCTCCAATTTAGCCCATACAAAACGTACCTGAAAAGCAAATAAACCAACGCAATTATAAAAGCAATAAAATACTCACCCCAGACTAGCTTCCTCTTTAAGTACCTGAAAAACAATAATAAACGCAACTATATAAACAAATATACACCAATATAATACTTACCTTAAATTAAATTCCACTCAATGTACCTGAAACAACAAAAATTAATGCAATCATAATTAACAAATAGCATATATAATACTTACCAAATACTATTTTTGCATCCATTTCCATGGCTATTCCGTTGCGGCGGCTCTCTGCTACAAATCTCAAAACGGCGGCCCCAAGCTGCCAATCCTGACGCTATGGCCACAAGACGCGGCGCACCTGGCTTCCTTCGGTGACAGACCGAGCCACAATCCTCTCTGACGACTGCTTTGCCACGAGACGACTCCACCACCATATAGACAGCAGCTCTCAAAAAATGCAATGACAGCTGCGTGGGGAAACTCATTGCAACTCCTCTTCCTGATGAACGGCAATTTTATCTGCAATATATTCAAACAATTGCATAAAACTGCCACTGACGATACAACTGATACTCACCAAATGACGGCAGCGAGGGATGCTGAAACCAAAAACAAATAACCTGCAATCGCCGGCCGGACAAAATTATTGCAAGTGGCCCACTTCCAGCGGCCGCAACAGACCACTGCCAAAATGCAACAAAACTTACCTGTGATGACTCCTGAGGCTCTCTGCGACGCGGTGCTCCTGTCCTTCTGATGGGGGTACCTGAAAAGAAATAAATAAAACAATGTTAGTCTAAAATTTTAATGTTTATTGCAAAATAATTTCATTTTAAAAATGTAAACAAACATGCAAGCTGATAATGTTACCAATCATGTCAATGTCTGAAATCCATGCCTACAAAATACTAACTTAAAATTAATACTAACTAACTATGTCCAAGCCCCAAACTCACCCCATGCTATGTTAAACTCAAAAATTCAAATTATTGTACCTACATGTTGCATTTATTGTAATCAAAGGCAAAATAAAGTTGTGGATGCGGAACGGAATTCATTCTGTCTCCGTACCTCCACCTACAAAGTAAAACACAAAATAGGCGCTCAAAAAATAGGCGGATCAATAGGTGTAAAAAGGGCGCTTGCAATGCTTGACAGCGAGAGCAAGAAAGATATTTAAATTGCCTCTAATTTTCTCTCCCATATTACCAAGAATGATCGCTTATGCGAGAGGAGTCCCAACATATTGTCATCTTCGAATTTTTGGCAACCCAAAATGGCGGCGGACGAACGAGATGACAATATATTCTGTAGTTACGCCCCGCGTTGATGACAATGAGAAGGAGGAGGAGTGCTACAGGCACACATATAAGCGATCAGTTGCACAAAATAGGCGCTCAAAAAATAGGCGGATCAATAGGTGTAAAAAGGGCGCTTGCAATGCTTGACAGCGAGAGCAAGAAAGATATTTAAATTGCCTCTAATTTTCTCTCCCATATTACCAAGAATGATCGCTTATGCGAGAGGAGTCCCAACATATTGTCATCTTCGAATTTTTGGCAACCCAAAATGGCGGCGGACGAACGAGATGACAATATATTCTGTAGTTACGCCCCGCGTTGATGACAATGAGAAGGAGGAGGAGTGCTACAGGCACACATATAAGCGATCAGTTGCACAAAATAGGCGCTCAAAAAATAGGCGGATCAATAGGTGTAAAAAGGGCGCTTGCAATGCTTGACAGCGAGAGCAAGAAAGATATTTAAATTGCCTCTAATTTTCTCTCCCATATTACCAAGAATGATCGCTTATGCGAGAGGAGTCCCAACATATTGTCATCTTCGAATTTTTGGCAACCCAAAATGGCGGCGGACGAACGAGATGACAATATATTCTGTAGTTACGCCCCGCGTTGATGACAATGAGAAGGAGGAGGAGTGCTACAGGCACACATATAAGCGATCAGTTGCACAAAATAGGCGCTCAAAAAATAGGCGGATCAATAGGTGTAAAAAGGGCGCTTGCAATGCTTGACAGCGAGAGCAAGAAAGATATTTAAATTGCCTCTAATTTTCTCTCCCATATTACCAAGAATGATCGCTTATGCGAGAGGAGTCCCAACATATTGTCATCTTCGAATTTTTGGCAACCCAAAATGGCGGCGGACGAACGAGATGACAATATATTCTGTAGTTACGCCCCGCGTTGATGACAATGAGAAGGAGGAGGAGTGCTACAGGCACACATATAAGCGATCAGTTGCACAAAATAGGCGCTCAAAAAATAGGCGGATCAATAGGTGTAAAAAGGGCGCTTGCAATGCTTGACAGCGAGAGCAAGAAAGATATTTAAATTGCCTCTAATTTTCTCTCCCATATTACCAAGAATGATCGCTTATGCGAGAGGAGTCCCAACATATTGTCATCTTCGAATTTTTGGCAACCCAAAATGGCGGCGGACGAACGAGATGACAATATATTCTGTAGTTACGCCCCGCGTTGATGACAATGAGAAGGAGGAGGAGTGCTACAGGCACACATATAAGCGATCAGTTGCACAAAATAGGCGCTCAAAAAATAGGCGGATCAATAGGTGTAAAAAGGGCGCTTGCAATGCTTGACAGCGAGAGCAAGAAAGATATTTAAATTGCCTCTAATTTTCTCTCCCATATTACCAAGAATGATCGCTTATGCGAGAGGAGTCCCAACATATTGTCATCTTCGAATTTTTGGCAACCCAAAATGGCGGCGGACGAACGAGATGACAATATATTCTGTAGTTACGCCCCGCGTTGATGACAATGAGAAGGAGGAGGAGTGCTACAGGCACACATATAAGCGATCAGTTGCACAAAATAGGCGCTCAAAAAATAGGCGGATCAATAGGTGTAAAAAGGGCGCTTGCAATGCTTGACAGCGAGAGCAAGAAAGATATTTAAATTGCCTCTAATTTTCTCTCCCATATTACCAAGAATGATCGCTTATGCGAGAGGAGTCCCAACATATTGTCATCTTCGAATTTTTGGCAACCCAAAATGGCGGCGGACGAACGAGATGACAATATATTCTGTAGTTACGCCCCGCGTTGATGACAATGAGAAGGAGGAGGAGTGCTACAGGCACACATATAAGCGATCAGTTGCACAAAATAGGCGCTCAAAAAATAGGCGGATCAATAGGTGTAAAAAGGGCGCTTGCAATGCTTGACAGCGAGAGCAAGAAAGATATTTAAATTGCCTCTAATTTTCTCTCCCATATTACCAAGAATGATCGCTTATGCGAGAGGAGTCCCAACATATTGTCATCTTCGAATTTTTGGCAACCCAAAATGGCGGCGGACGAACGAGATGACAATATATTCTGTAGTTACGCCCCGCGTTGATGACAATGAGAAGGAGGAGGAGTGCTACAGGCACACATATAAGCGATCAGTTGCACAAAATAGGCGCTCAAAAAATAGGCGGATCAATAGGTGTAAAAAGGGCGCTTGCAATGCTTGACAGCGAGAGCAAGAAAGATATTTAAATTGCCTCTAATTTTCTCTCCCATATTACCAAGAATGATCGCTTATGCGAGAGGAGTCCCAACATATTGTCATCTTCGAATTTTTGGCAACCCAAAATGGCGGCGGACGAACGAGATGACAATATATTCTGTAGTTACGCCCCGCGTTGATGACAATGAGAAGGAGGAGGAGTGCTACAGGCACACATATAAGCGATCAGTTGCACAAAATAGGCGCTCAAAAAATAGGCGGATCAATAGGTGTAAAAAGGGCGCTTGCAATGCTTGACAGCGAGAGCAAGAAAGATATTTAAATTGCCTCTAATTTTCTCTCCCATATTACCAAGAATGATCGCTTATGCGAGAGGAGTCCCAACATATTGTCATCTTCGAATTTTTGGCAACCCAAAATGGCGGCGGACGAACGAGATGACAATATATTCTGTAGTTACGCCCCGCGTTGATGACAATGAGAAGGAGGAGGAGTGCTACAGGCACACATATAAGCGATCAGTTGCACAAAATAGGCGCTCAAAAAATAGGCGGATCAATAGGTGTAAAAAGGGCGCTTGCAATGCTTGACAGCGAGAGCAAGAAAGATATTTAAATTGCCTCTAATTTTCTCTCCCATATTACCAAGAATGATCGCTTATGCGAGAGGAGTCCCAACATATTGTCATCTTCGAATTTTTGGCAACCCAAAATGGCGGCGGACGAACGAGATGACAATATATTCTGTAGTTACGCCCCGCGTTGATGACAATGAGAAGGAGGAGGAGTGCTACAGGCACACATATAAGCGATCAGTTGCACAAAATAGGCGCTCAAAAAATAGGCGGATCAATAGGTGTAAAAAGGGCGCTTGCAATGCTTGACAGCGAGAGCAAGAAAGATATTTAAATTGCCTCTAATTTTCTCTCCCATATTACCAAGAATGATCGCTTATGCGAGAGGAGTCCCAACATATTGTCATCTTCGAATTTTTGGCAACCCAAAATGGCGGCGGACGAACGAGATGACAATATATTCTGTAGTTACGCCCCGCGTTGATGACAATGAGAAGGAGGAGGAGTGCTACAGGCACACATATAAGCGATCAGTTGCACAAAATAGGCGCTCAAAAAATAGGCGGATCAATAGGTGTAAAAAGGGCGCTTGCAATGCTTGACAGCGAGAGCAAGAAAGATATTTAAATTGCCTCTAATTTTCTCTCCCATATTACCAAGAATGATCGCTTATGCGAGAGGAGTCCCAACATATTGTCATCTTCGAATTTTTGGCAACCCAAAATGGCGGCGGACGAACGAGATGACAATATATTCTGTAGTTACGCCCCGCGTTGATGACAATGAGAAGGAGGAGGAGTGCTACAGGCACACATATAAGCGATCAGTTGCACAAAATAGGCGCTCAAAAAATAGGCGGATCAATAGGTGTAAAAAGGGCGCTTGCAATGCTTGACAGCGAGAGCAAGAAAGATATTTAAATTGCCTCTAATTTTCTCTCCCATATTACCAAGAATGATCGCTTATGCGAGAGGAGTCCCAACATATTGTCATCTTCGAATTTTTGGCAACCCAAAATGGCGGCGGACGAACGAGATGACAATATATTCTGTAGTTACGCCCCGCGTTGATGACAATGAGAAGGAGGAGGAGTGCTACAGGCACACATATAAGCGATCAGTTGCACAAAATAGGCGCTCAAAAAATAGGCGGATCAATAGGTGTAAAAAGGGCGCTTGCAATGCTTGACAGCGAGAGCAAGAAAGATATTTAAATTGCCTCTAATTTTCTCTCCCATATTACCAAGAATGATCGCTTATGCGAGAGGAGTCCCAACATATTGTCATCTTCGAATTTTTGGCAACCCAAAATGGCGGCGGACGAACGAGATGACAATATATTCTGTAGTTACGCCCCGCGTTGATGACAATGAGAAGGAGGAGGAGTGCTACAGGCACACATATAAGCGATCAGTTGCACAAAATAGGCGCTCAAAAAATAGGCGGATCAATAGGTGTAAAAAGGGCGCTTGCAATGCTTGACAGCGAGAGCAAGAAAGATATTTAAATTGCCTCTAATTTTCTCTCCCATATTACCAAGAATGATCGCTTATGCGAGAGGAGTCCCAACATATTGTCATCTTCGAATTTTTGGCAACCCAAAATGGCGGCGGACGAACGAGATGACAATATATTCTGTAGTTACGCCCCGCGTTGATGACAATGAGAAGGAGGAGGAGTGCTACAGGCACACATATAAGCGATCAGTTGCACAAAATAGGCGCTCAAAAAATAGGCGGATCAATAGGTGTAAAAAGGGCGCTTGCAATGCTTGACAGCGAGAGCAAGAAAGATATTTAAATTGCCTCTAATTTTCTCTCCCATATTACCAAGAATGATCGCTTATGCGAGAGGAGTCCCAACATATTGTCATCTTCGAATTTTTGGCAACCCAAAATGGCGGCGGACGAACGAGATGACAATATATTCTGTAGTTACGCCCCGCGTTGATGACAATGAGAAGGAGGAGGAGTGCTACAGGCACACATATAAGCGATCAGTTGCACAAAATAGGCGCTCAAAAAATAGGCGGATCAATAGGTGTAAAAAGGGCGCTTGCAATGCTTGACAGCGAGAGCAAGAAAGATATTTAAATTGCCTCTAATTTTCTCTCCCATATTACCAAGAATGATCGCTTATGCGAGAGGAGTCCCAACATATTGTCATCTTCGAATTTTTGGCAACCCAAAATGGCGGCGGACGAACGAGATGACAATATATTCTGTAGTTACGCCCCGCGTTGATGACAATGAGAAGGAGGAGGAGTGCTACAGGCACACATATAAGCGATCAGTTGCACAAAATAGGCGCTCAAAAAATAGGCGGATCAATAGGTGTAAAAAGGGCGCTTGCAATGCTTGACAGCGAGAGCAAGAAAGATATTTAAATTGCCTCTAATTTTCTCTCCCATATTACCAAGAATGATCGCTTATGCGAGAGGAGTCCCAACATATTGTCATCTTCGAATTTTTGGCAACCCAAAATGGCGGCGGACGAACGAGATGACAATATATTCTGTAGTTACGCCCCGCGTTGATGACAATGAGAAGGAGGAGGAGTGCTACAGGCACACATATAAGCGATCAGTTGCACAAAATAGGCGCTCAAAAAATAGGCGGATCAATAGGTGTAAAAAGGGCGCTTGCAATGCTTGACAGCGAGAGCAAGAAAGATATTTAAATTGCCTCTAATTTTCTCTCCCATATTACCAAGAATGATCGCTTATGCGAGAGGAGTCCCAACATATTGTCATCTTCGAATTTTTGGCAACCCAAAATGGCGGCGGACGAACGAGATGACAATATATTCTGTAGTTACGCCCCGCGTTGATGACAATGAGAAGGAGGAGGAGTGCTACAGGCACACATATAAGCGATCAGTTGCACAAAATAGGCGCTCAAAAAATAGGCGGATCAATAGGTGTAAAAAGGGCGCTTGCAATGCTTGACAGCGAGAGCAAGAAAGATATTTAAATTGCCTCTAATTTTCTCTCCCATATTACCAAGAATGATCGCTTATGCGAGAGGAGTCCCAACATATTGTCATCTTCGAATTTTTGGCAACCCAAAATGGCGGCGGACGAACGAGATGACAATATATTCTGTAGTTACGCCCCGCGTTGATGACAATGAGAAGGAGGAGGAGTGCTACAGGCACACATATAAGCGATCAGTTGCACAAAATAGGCGCTCAAAAAATAGGCGGATCAATAGGTGTAAAAAGGGCGCTTGCAATGCTTGACAGCGAGAGCAAGAAAGATATTTAAATTGCCTCTAATTTTCTCTCCCATATTACCAAGAATGATCGCTTATGCGAGAGGAGTCCCAACATATTGTCATCTTCGAATTTTTGGCAACCCAAAATGGCGGCGGACGAACGAGATGACAATATATTCTGTAGTTACGCCCCGCGTTGATGACAATGAGAAGGAGGAGGAGTGCTACAGGCACACATATAAGCGATCAGTTGCACAAAATAGGCGCTCAAAAAATAGGCGGATCAATAGGTGTAAAAAGGGCGCTTGCAATGCTTGACAGCGAGAGCAAGAAAGATATTTAAATTGCCTCTAATTTTCTCTCCCATATTACCAAGAATGATCGCTTATGCGAGAGGAGTCCCAACATATTGTCATCTTCGAATTTTTGGCAACCCAAAATGGCGGCGGACGAACGAGATGACAATATATTCTGTAGTTACGCCCCGCGTTGATGACAATGAGAAGGAGGAGGAGTGCTACAGGCACACATATAAGCGATCAGTTGCACAAAATAGGCGCTCAAAAAATAGGCGGATCAATAGGTGTAAAAAGGGCGCTTGCAATGCTTGACAGCGAGAGCAAGAAAGATATTTAAATTGCCTCTAATTTTCTCTCCCATATTACCAAGAATGATCGCTTATGCGAGAGGAGTCCCAACATATTGTCATCTTCGAATTTTTGGCAACCCAAAATGGCGGCGGACGAACGAGATGACAATATATTCTGTAGTTACGCCCCGCGTTGATGACAATGAGAAGGAGGAGGAGTGCTACAGGCACACATATAAGCGATCAGTTGCACAAAATAGGCGCTCAAAAAATAGGCGGATCAATAGGTGTAAAAAGGGCGCTTGCAATGCTTGACAGCGAGAGCAAGAAAGATATTTAAATTGCCTCTAATTTTCTCTCCCATATTACCAAGAATGATCGCTTATGCGAGAGGAGTCCCAACATATTGTCATCTTCGAATTTTTGGCAACCCAAAATGGCGGCGGACGAACGAGATGACAATATATTCTGTAGTTACGCCCCGCGTTGATGACAATGAGAAGGAGGAGGAGTGCTACAGGCACACATATAAGCGATCAGTTGCACAAAATAGGCGCTCAAAAAATAGGCGGATCAATAGGTGTAAAAAGGGCGCTTGCAATGCTTGACAGCGAGAGCAAGAAAGATATTTAAATTGCCTCTAATTTTCTCTCCCATATTACCAAGAATGATCGCTTATGCGAGAGGAGTCCCAACATATTGTCATCTTCGAATTTTTGGCAACCCAAAATGGCGGCGGACGAACGAGATGACAATATATTCTGTAGTTACGCCCCGCGTTGATGACAATGAGAAGGAGGAGGAGTGCTACAGGCACACATATAAGCGATCAGTTGCACAAAATAGGCGCTCAAAAAATAGGCGGATCAATAGGTGTAAAAAGGGCGCTTGCAATGCTTGACAGCGAGAGCAAGAAAGATATTTAAATTGCCTCTAATTTTCTCTCCCATATTACCAAGAATGATCGCTTATGCGAGAGGAGTCCCAACATATTGTCATCTTCGAATTTTTGGCAACCCAAAATGGCGGCGGACGAACGAGATGACAATATATTCTGTAGTTACGCCCCGCGTTGATGACAATGAGAAGGAGGAGGAGTGCTACAGGCACACATATAAGCGATCAGTTGCACAAAATAGGCGCTCAAAAAATAGGCGGATCAATAGGTGTAAAAAGGGCGCTTGCAATGCTTGACAGCGAGAGCAAGAAAGATATTTAAATTGCCTCTAATTTTCTCTCCCATATTACCAAGAATGATCGCTTATGCGAGAGGAGTCCCAACATATTGTCATCTTCGAATTTTTGGCAACCCAAAATGGCGGCGGACGAACGAGATGACAATATATTCTGTAGTTACGCCCCGCGTTGATGACAATGAGAAGGAGGAGGAGTGCTACAGGCACACATATAAGCGATCAGTTGCACAAAATAGGCGCTCAAAAAATAGGCGGATCAATAGGTGTAAAAAGGGCGCTTGCAATGCTTGACAGCGAGAGCAAGAAAGATATTTAAATTGCCTCTAATTTTCTCTCCCATATTACCAAGAATGATCGCTTATGCGAGAGGAGTCCCAACATATTGTCATCTTCGAATTTTTGGCAACCCAAAATGGCGGCGGACGAACGAGATGACAATATATTCTGTAGTTACGCCCCGCGTTGATGACAATGAGAAGGAGGAGGAGTGCTACAGGCACACATATAAGCGATCAGTTGCACAAAATAGGCGCTCAAAAAATAGGCGGATCAATAGGTGTAAAAAGGGCGCTTGCAATGCTTGACAGCGAGAGCAAGAAAGATATTTAAATTGCCTCTAATTTTCTCTCCCATATTACCAAGAATGATCGCTTATGCGAGAGGAGTCCCAACATATTGTCATCTTCGAATTTTTGGCAACCCAAAATGGCGGCGGACGAACGAGATGACAATATATTCTGTAGTTACGCCCCGCGTTGATGACAATGAGAAGGAGGAGGAGTGCTACAGGCACACATATAAGCGATCAGTTGCACAAAATAGGCGCTCAAAAAATAGGCGGATCAATAGGTGTAAAAAGGGCGCTTGCAATGCTTGACAGCGAGAGCAAGAAAGATATTTAAATTGCCTCTAATTTTCTCTCCCATATTACCAAGAATGATCGCTTATGCGAGAGGAGTCCCAACATATTGTCATCTTCGAATTTTTGGCAACCCAAAATGGCGGCGGACGAACGAGATGACAATATATTCTGTAGTTACGCCCCGCGTTGATGACAATGAGAAGGAGGAGGAGTGCTACAGGCACACATATAAGCGATCAGTTGCACAAAATAGGCGCTCAAAAAATAGGCGGATCAATAGGTGTAAAAAGGGCGCTTGCAATGCTTGACAGCGAGAGCAAGAAAGATATTTAAATTGCCTCTAATTTTCTCTCCCATATTACCAAGAATGATCGCTTATGCGAGAGGAGTCCCAACATATTGTCATCTTCGAATTTTTGGCAACCCAAAATGGCGGCGGACGAACGAGATGACAATATATTCTGTAGTTACGCCCCGCGTTGATGACAATGAGAAGGAGGAGGAGTGCTACAGGCACACATATAAGCGATCAGTTGCACAAAATAGGCGCTCAAAAAATAGGCGGATCAATAGGTGTAAAAAGGGCGCTTGCAATGCTTGACAGCGAGAGCAAGAAAGATATTTAAATTGCCTCTAATTTTCTCTCCCATATTACCAAGAATGATCGCTTATGCGAGAGGAGTCCCAACATATTGTCATCTTCGAATTTTTGGCAACCCAAAATGGCGGCGGACGAACGAGATGACAATATATTCTGTAGTTACGCCCCGCGTTGATGACAATGAGAAGGAGGAGGAGTGCTACAGGCACACATATAAGCGATCAGTTGCACAAAATAGGCGCTCAAAAAATAGGCGGATCAATAGGTGTAAAAAGGGCGCTTGCAATGCTTGACAGCGAGAGCAAGAAAGATATTTAAATTGCCTCTAATTTTCTCTCCCATATTACCAAGAATGATCGCTTATGCGAGAGGAGTCCCAACATATTGTCATCTTCGAATTTTTGGCAACCCAAAATGGCGGCGGACGAACGAGATGACAATATATTCTGTAGTTACGCCCCGCGTTGATGACAATGAGAAGGAGGAGGAGTGCTACAGGCACACATATAAGCGATCAGTTGCACAAAATAGGCGCTCAAAAAATAGGCGGATCAATAGGTGTAAAAAGGGCGCTTGCAATGCTTGACAGCGAGAGCAAGAAAGATATTTAAATTGCCTCTAATTTTCTCTCCCATATTACCAAGAATGATCGCTTATGCGAGAGGAGTCCCAACATATTGTCATCTTCGAATTTTTGGCAACCCAAAATGGCGGCGGACGAACGAGATGACAATATATTCTGTAGTTACGCCCCGCGTTGATGACAATGAGAAGGAGGAGGAGTGCTACAGGCACACATATAAGCGATCAGTTGCACAAAATAGGCGCTCAAAAAATAGGCGGATCAATAGGTGTAAAAAGGGCGCTTGCAATGCTTGACAGCGAGAGCAAGAAAGATATTTAAATTGCCTCTAATTTTCTCTCCCATATTACCAAGAATGATCGCTTATGCGAGAGGAGTCCCAACATATTGTCATCTTCGAATTTTTGGCAACCCAAAATGGCGGCGGACGAACGAGATGACAATATATTCTGTAGTTACGCCCCGCGTTGATGACAATGAGAAGGAGGAGGAGTGCTACAGGCACACATATAAGCGATCAGTTGCACAAAATAGGCGCTCAAAAAATAGGCGGATCAATAGGTGTAAAAAGGGCGCTTGCAATGCTTGACAGCGAGAGCAAGAAAGATATTTAAATTGCCTCTAATTTTCTCTCCCATATTACCAAGAATGATCGCTTATGCGAGAGGAGTCCCAACATATTGTCATCTTCGAATTTTTGGCAACCCAAAATGGCGGCGGACGAACGAGATGACAATATATTCTGTAGTTACGCCCCGCGTTGATGACAATGAGAAGGAGGAGGAGTGCTACAGGCACACATATAAGCGATCAGTTGCACAAAATAGGCGCTCAAAAAATAGGCGGATCAATAGGTGTAAAAAGGGCGCTTGCAATGCTTGACAGCGAGAGCAAGAAAGATATTTAAATTGCCTCTAATTTTCTCTCCCATATTACCAAGAATGATCGCTTATGCGAGAGGAGTCCCAACATATTGTCATCTTCGAATTTTTGGCAACCCAAAATGGCGGCGGACGAACGAGATGACAATATATTCTGTAGTTACGCCCCGCGTTGATGACAATGAGAAGGAGGAGGAGTGCTACAGGCACACATATAAGCGATCAGTTGCACAAAATAGGCGCTCAAAAAATAGGCGGATCAATAGGTGTAAAAAGGGCGCTTGCAATGCTTGACAGCGAGAGCAAGAAAGATATTTAAATTGCCTCTAATTTTCTCTCCCATATTACCAAGAATGATCGCTTATGCGAGAGGAGTCCCAACATATTGTCATCTTCGAATTTTTGGCAACCCAAAATGGCGGCGGACGAACGAGATGACAATATATTCTGTAGTTACGCCCCGCGTTGATGACAATGAGAAGGAGGAGGAGTGCTACAGGCACACATATAAGCGATCAGTTGCACAAAATAGGCGCTCAAAAAATAGGCGGATCAATAGGTGTAAAAAGGGCGCTTGCAATGCTTGACAGCGAGAGCAAGAAAGATATTTAAATTGCCTCTAATTTTCTCTCCCATATTACCAAGAATGATCGCTTATGCGAGAGGAGTCCCAACATATTGTCATCTTCGAATTTTTGGCAACCCAAAATGGCGGCGGACGAACGAGATGACAATATATTCTGTAGTTACGCCCCGCGTTGATGACAATGAGAAGGAGGAGGAGTGCTACAGGCACACATATAAGCGATCAGTTGCACAAAATAGGCGCTCAAAAAATAGGCGGATCAATAGGTGTAAAAAGGGCGCTTGCAATGCTTGACAGCGAGAGCAAGAAAGATATTTAAATTGCCTCTAATTTTCTCTCCCATATTACCAAGAATGATCGCTTATGCGAGAGGAGTCCCAACATATTGTCATCTTCGAATTTTTGGCAACCCAAAATGGCGGCGGACGAACGAGATGACAATATATTCTGTAGTTACGCCCCGCGTTGATGACAATGAGAAGGAGGAGGAGTGCTACAGGCACACATATAAGCGATCAGTTGCACAAAATAGGCGCTCAAAAAATAGGCGGATCAATAGGTGTAAAAAGGGCGCTTGCAATGCTTGACAGCGAGAGCAAGAAAGATATTTAAATTGCCTCTAATTTTCTCTCCCATATTACCAAGAATGATCGCTTATGCGAGAGGAGTCCCAACATATTGTCATCTTCGAATTTTTGGCAACCCAAAATGGCGGCGGACGAACGAGATGACAATATATTCTGTAGTTACGCCCCGCGTTGATGACAATGAGAAGGAGGAGGAGTGCTACAGGCACACATATAAGCGATCAGTTGCACAAAATAGGCGCTCAAAAAATAGGCGGATCAATAGGTGTAAAAAGGGCGCTTGCAATGCTTGACAGCGAGAGCAAGAAAGATATTTAAATTGCCTCTAATTTTCTCTCCCATATTACCAAGAATGATCGCTTATGCGAGAGGAGTCCCAACATATTGTCATCTTCGAATTTTTGGCAACCCAAAATGGCGGCGGACGAACGAGATGACAATATATTCTGTAGTTACGCCCCGCGTTGATGACAATGAGAAGGAGGAGGAGTGCTACAGGCACACATATAAGCGATCAGTTGCACAAAATAGGCGCTCAAAAAATAGGCGGATCAATAGGTGTAAAAAGGGCGCTTGCAATGCTTGACAGCGAGAGCAAGAAAGATATTTAAATTGCCTCTAATTTTCTCTCCCATATTACCAAGAATGATCGCTTATGCGAGAGGAGTCCCAACATATTGTCATCTTCGAATTTTTGGCAACCCAAAATGGCGGCGGACGAACGAGATGACAATATATTCTGTAGTTACGCCCCGCGTTGATGACAATGAGAAGGAGGAGGAGTGCTACAGGCACACATATAAGCGATCAGTTGCACAAAATAGGCGCTCAAAAAATAGGCGGATCAATAGGTGTAAAAAGGGCGCTTGCAATGCTTGACAGCGAGAGCAAGAAAGATATTTAAATTGCCTCTAATTTTCTCTCCCATATTACCAAGAATGATCGCTTATGCGAGAGGAGTCCCAACATATTGTCATCTTCGAATTTTTGGCAACCCAAAATGGCGGCGGACGAACGAGATGACAATATATTCTGTAGTTACGCCCCGCGTTGATGACAATGAGAAGGAGGAGGAGTGCTACAGGCACACATATAAGCGATCAGTTGCACAAAATAGGCGCTCAAAAAATAGGCGGATCAATAGGTGTAAAAAGGGCGCTTGCAATGCTTGACAGCGAGAGCAAGAAAGATATTTAAATTGCCTCTAATTTTCTCTCCCATATTACCAAGAATGATCGCTTATGCGAGAGGAGTCCCAACATATTGTCATCTTCGAATTTTTGGCAACCCAAAATGGCGGCGGACGAACGAGATGACAATATATTCTGTAGTTACGCCCCGCGTTGATGACAATGAGAAGGAGGAGGAGTGCTACAGGCACACATATAAGCGATCAGTTGCACAAAATAGGCGCTCAAAAAATAGGCGGATCAATAGGTGTAAAAAGGGCGCTTGCAATGCTTGACAGCGAGAGCAAGAAAGATATTTAAATTGCCTCTAATTTTCTCTCCCATATTACCAAGAATGATCGCTTATGCGAGAGGAGTCCCAACATATTGTCATCTTCGAATTTTTGGCAACCCAAAATGGCGGCGGACGAACGAGATGACAATATATTCTGTAGTTACGCCCCGCGTTGATGACAATGAGAAGGAGGAGGAGTGCTACAGGCACACATATAAGCGATCAGTTGCACAAAATAGGCGCTCAAAAAATAGGCGGATCAATAGGTGTAAAAAGGGCGCTTGCAATGCTTGACAGCGAGAGCAAGAAAGATATTTAAATTGCCTCTAATTTTCTCTCCCATATTACCAAGAATGATCGCTTATGCGAGAGGAGTCCCAACATATTGTCATCTTCGAATTTTTGGCAACCCAAAATGGCGGCGGACGAACGAGATGACAATATATTCTGTAGTTACGCCCCGCGTTGATGACAATGAGAAGGAGGAGGAGTGCTACAGGCACACATATAAGCGATCAGTTGCACAAAATAGGCGCTCAAAAAATAGGCGGATCAATAGGTGTAAAAAGGGCGCTTGCAATGCTTGACAGCGAGAGCAAGAAAGATATTTAAATTGCCTCTAATTTTCTCTCCCATATTACCAAGAATGATCGCTTATGCGAGAGGAGTCCCAACATATTGTCATCTTCGAATTTTTGGCAACCCAAAATGGCGGCGGACGAACGAGATGACAATATATTCTGTAGTTACGCCCCGCGTTGATGACAATGAGAAGGAGGAGGAGTGCTACAGGCACACATATAAGCGATCAGTTGCACAAAATAGGCGCTCAAAAAATAGGCGGATCAATAGGTGTAAAAAGGGCGCTTGCAATGCTTGACAGCGAGAGCAAGAAAGATATTTAAATTGCCTCTAATTTTCTCTCCCATATTACCAAGAATGATCGCTTATGCGAGAGGAGTCCCAACATATTGTCATCTTCGAATTTTTGGCAACCCAAAATGGCGGCGGACGAACGAGATGACAATATATTCTGTAGTTACGCCCCGCGTTGATGACAATGAGAAGGAGGAGGAGTGCTACAGGCACACATATAAGCGATCAGTTGCACAAAATAGGCGCTCAAAAAATAGGCGGATCAATAGGTGTAAAAAGGGCGCTTGCAATGCTTGACAGCGAGAGCAAGAAAGATATTTAAATTGCCTCTAATTTTCTCTCCCATATTACCAAGAATGATCGCTTATGCGAGAGGAGTCCCAACATATTGTCATCTTCGAATTTTTGGCAACCCAAAATGGCGGCGGACGAACGAGATGACAATATATTCTGTAGTTACGCCCCGCGTTGATGACAATGAGAAGGAGGAGGAGTGCTACAGGCACACATATAAGCGATCAGTTGCACAAAATAGGCGCTCAAAAAATAGGCGGATCAATAGGTGTAAAAAGGGCGCTTGCAATGCTTGACAGCGAGAGCAAGAAAGATATTTAAATTGCCTCTAATTTTCTCTCCCATATTACCAAGAATGATCGCTTATGCGAGAGGAGTCCCAACATATTGTCATCTTCGAATTTTTGGCAACCCAAAATGGCGGCGGACGAACGAGATGACAATATATTCTGTAGTTACGCCCCGCGTTGATGACAATGAGAAGGAGGAGGAGTGCTACAGGCACACATATAAGCGATCAGTTGCACAAAATAGGCGCTCAAAAAATAGGCGGATCAATAGGTGTAAAAAGGGCGCTTGCAATGCTTGACAGCGAGAGCAAGAAAGATATTTAAATTGCCTCTAATTTTCTCTCCCATATTACCAAGAATGATCGCTTATGCGAGAGGAGTCCCAACATATTGTCATCTTCGAATTTTTGGCAACCCAAAATGGCGGCGGACGAACGAGATGACAATATATTCTGTAGTTACGCCCCGCGTTGATGACAATGAGAAGGAGGAGGAGTGCTACAGGCACACATATAAGCGATCAGTTGCACAAAATAGGCGCTCAAAAAATAGGCGGATCAATAGGTGTAAAAAGGGCGCTTGCAATGCTTGACAGCGAGAGCAAGAAAGATATTTAAATTGCCTCTAATTTTCTCTCCCATATTACCAAGAATGATCGCTTATGCGAGAGGAGTCCCAACATATTGTCATCTTCGAATTTTTGGCAACCCAAAATGGCGGCGGACGAACGAGATGACAATATATTCTGTAGTTACGCCCCGCGTTGATGACAATGAGAAGGAGGAGGAGTGCTACAGGCACACATATAAGCGATCAGTTGCACAAAATAGGCGCTCAAAAAATAGGCGGATCAATAGGTGTAAAAAGGGCGCTTGCAATGCTTGACAGCGAGAGCAAGAAAGATATTTAAATTGCCTCTAATTTTCTCTCCCATATTACCAAGAATGATCGCTTATGCGAGAGGAGTCCCAACATATTGTCATCTTCGAATTTTTGGCAACCCAAAATGGCGGCGGACGAACGAGATGACAATATATTCTGTAGTTACGCCCCGCGTTGATGACAATGAGAAGGAGGAGGAGTGCTACAGGCACACATATAAGCGATCAGTTGCACAAAATAGGCGCTCAAAAAATAGGCGGATCAATAGGTGTAAAAAGGGCGCTTGCAATGCTTGACAGCGAGAGCAAGAAAGATATTTAAATTGCCTCTAATTTTCTCTCCCATATTACCAAGAATGATCGCTTATGCGAGAGGAGTCCCAACATATTGTCATCTTCGAATTTTTGGCAACCCAAAATGGCGGCGGACGAACGAGATGACAATATATTCTGTAGTTACGCCCCGCGTTGATGACAATGAGAAGGAGGAGGAGTGCTACAGGCACACATATAAGCGATCAGTTGCACAAAATAGGCGCTCAAAAAATAGGCGGATCAATAGGTGTAAAAAGGGCGCTTGCAATGCTTGACAGCGAGAGCAAGAAAGATATTTAAATTGCCTCTAATTTTCTCTGAATGTTATTGGAACATATATAGGGAAATTCAAATTATTTGGTCTCATCTTGAGCCAATCTTCTGTTTGATTAAAATCTAATTGACAATTGAATTTCTTTATGAAATCAATGCCTAATATTCTATCACATGGGATTAAGAAATGTGAATCTACTTTATGAAAATCGTGTGGAATTATGTAATTGTCTGTCTGTATCTCAATTGAAGTTAATCCTTTGAATTGAATAAATTCTTGTCCTATTCCTTGAATATTAGTTTTATTGTTTCCTTGAATATCATTAAAGATATCAGAATTTTTTTTAGAAGAGTAATATGTGCACCTGTGTCTATTAAAAAGATAAGTTTTTTATTTGTTTCTACATTGACAAAACTAACAAATATGTTTTGGATAAGATTAATTGTGTGAACATTGTAACTATTTAATGTTCAGCAGCTAAAGGTTGTTCGGAGTTTCCCAAGTTATTTTGGGCTACTCTTACATTTCCTTGATTATTGTTATTTTGGCCTGGGTTCGAGTTGCCACGGCCTCTAGAGTTTCCTCTATTATTATTATTATTGGAATTGTAATAACGATGGCCGCCTCTGTAATAAGGGCGGCCCCTTGTATTATAACGATCGCGGTGTCGACCGCGGAACACCGTTGGAATGTGTATTTGCTTCTGTGCAAATGTCTTTAAAATTAGATATGGCATCGTTCATGCTGTCGAACGTGCCTGCTTGCATGATAACTTTTACCTTATCAATCGAGCAATTTCTCGTTATTGCTTTGACGCCTTGGGTCGTGCTGTACTTGTTTGCAAGTTCTGGTTTCAAACCATCACTAATATAAGCACCTTCTAGACCTTTAGTTAATTGCTCCACCTCTTGCGTGTAGAAGTTGTCTGTTTTGTTCTTTTGCTGCAGATTTAGCAATTTTGCAGAGAGTACCTCAACAGATTCTCCCTTTACTGTTCGCGAGAGTTTATCTTTAATTTCCTGTATTGTGTTTTCTGTGCTACTGAGATTCCCAGCATGACCTTTTAGTTTGGCCTTAATGACATTGACTGCTAAAGTCTCATGTTCTCCCTTTATCGTATCTAACAAGTTCAGAGCGTGTTTGAAACTCTGTAGGTTTTCGGCTTTGCCGTCGTACTCGAATAATAGAGACGAGGCTGTCTTTAGGAAATCTACTACTGATGGTGACATCTTGTTTACTATCTTACTTTCTGTTGGCTTACTATTTCTTTCCTCAGAAATTACGTCTAGTAATAATTCAGCTGGGAAATTTAGTGTATTCGGAACAAGTACTTGTAATTTGTGTCTTTGTGACACATATAATATGTTCTCTTTTAATCGAGATATTATATCTTTTAGTTGTGTCTGTTGTAACGAAGATAGTTCCGTATTGTGGTCAAATATTTTGACACGGGCCTCGTTTTATTTTCCTAATAGTGTCTCTAAATGCTTTATCTTTGAATCGTTACTTATTGGGGCACTCTTATTGAGGCACTTAAACGATCTATCAAAGTCTTCACGCAGTTTCTTGATTTTAGCTATTATATTTAGCCAATCCATCAAGTTAGAAACTGAGGTGTTAATCAAACGATTTTTTTAATTATATTCTATATTCTGTTTTCATATTTATTTATATGTTCATAACTAGGGTTGTTTCTTATTTTCTTTTTGAAGCTTTTGACATGGCAGTTTTATGCTTGCTTACTAGGGTTAAATTTTTGTTGTTTTGTTTTTCGTTTTATTTATTGCCTTGCAGCTATCAAACCCTGTCCAATTCTTTAGCTCTGCTTATATATCTTTTCTTAAGGCATTTACGATGCATTTTGTATAGTTTATAACATATATTTATCAACATAATTATTGTCATAATAATTAAACAAATTATTATGTAATCCAGGTTTTTTTTTTGTTGTTGTTAAGACGCCTTGCGGCGGTGAGAAATTTAAAATTAATTCATCCGTATGAATTTACAGGTTTCCTACCTAAATTTTCGTTGGGCTTTACAGGCCGAACTTCTCATCGGGCAGAAAAGGTTCCGCTCAATGTTACAATTGGTTTTTATAATTATTAAAAAAAATATGCATCGCAGTGCAATCAGAAAAAATGTTGCACATAGTGCTCTTACAAAAATTTGCGCTCTTTGAAGCGCTGTCGGTTCTCTCTTGTCAGTTGTAGTTGTTGCTGTTTATTAATTTACTTACTTATAATTTACTTATAGAGTTGTTAAATGACATTTACTTATTGCTTATATATTAATTTTGTCTTTGATTCGCTTTTTTTTTTAATTTTAAAATATCCATTTTGTTTTTTGTTGTTGTTAAGACGCCTTGCGGCGGTGAGAAATTTAAAATTAATTCATCCGTATGAATTTACAGGTTTCCTACCTAAATTTTCGTTTGGCTTTACAGGCCGAACTTCTCATCGGGCAGAAAAGGTTCCGCTCAATGTTACAATTGGTTTTTATAATTATTAAAAAAAATATGCATCGCAGTGCAATCAGAAAAAATTTTGCACACAGTGCTGTTAAAAAAATTTGCGCTCTTTGAAGCGCTGTCGGTTTTTTCTTGTCAGTTGTAGTTGTTGCTGTTGGAGATCATTGATCCACCGTTGTTGTTGTGTGCGGATAGCGCACCACAGTGTGAATACTATTCCCGCGTTGACGTAGTGGGCGGGCTGCACACCACTTTATCCTGTGTCAGCTGGGCGTCGCCGGTGTTGGCACGCTGACACTCCCTCGATGACGTAGTGAGCGGGCTGCTCACCACGTTGATGATGATGTCTTATTATTGGGGTTATGTGCCGGGCCTGCAATGCCTGCACGTATGTTCACAATGTGGTGTGAACAATGGTCCCTCGCAGTCGTTCGGGCAGATTTTCTTAAATTCCGGCAGGCTTTTCGGCTGGGGAGGCTGAATTTTATTATTATTTGTTAAGGATTTTATTTGTTTTACTGAGTGAGCGGGTGTGGTTGGGTTTGTTTCCTTAAGATATTTAACATATTGGTCTAGCTCAGCTTGTAGTTTTTGAGCTTTCGACCATTCGGGCGGTGGAGTATTCGTATATAATAGCCACTCTAGGTGCGCTATTCTCTTTTTTGCTTTATTTCGAACTCCGCCCCTGTTTTTACCCATCACACTCACTCTACTCACTCAGATCGTTGTTTCTCCGCCTTGCCGTCGTCTTGGTTGTTGTGCTGCACACCACGTTATCCTGTCAGCTGGGCGTCGCAGGTGTTGGCACGCTGACAATCCCTCGATGACGTAGTGAGCGGGCTGCTCACCACGTTGATGATGATGGGTTGATGATGAAATGGCGACGGACGAACGAGATGATAGTTTATTCAAATTGCCGCTAATCAGAAAGAAATTCATCGCAACGTTAAATGCAGCACAAAATAACCACTCAAAAATAGGCTTGAAAATATAAGGACTGCATGCCATTCCTTGTCTTATACTAACGCTAACCCAAAATAATATAAATATTCAAATTGCCGCTAATCAGAAAGTACAAAATCGCCGCTCAAAAAAGGCTTAAATATATAATGACTCCCTCTCATTCTCTGTCTTATATAAGCTCAAACACAAAATGTCAATGCACGGCAGAGAAGGCAAGAGAGATATTTAGATTGCCTCTCGTTTTCTCTTCCATATTATAGGGACAAAAAATTCTCGCGTATGCGAGAGGAGTGCCAACATATTGTGTTTTTCGATTTTTTGGCAACGCGAAATGGCGACGGACGAACGATATGATAATATATTCAAATTGCCGCAAATTTTTTCTCCCATAAAAATACGAACATAGAAGGCTGTGTAAAGGTTCCTCCTGGCCATGCCCATGGGAGAATAGAGGGTCCTCGGGGGTATTGAAATGTCCATCATAGCCGTTCGCTGGTCCATGGGTCAAGCTTGTCGTCCTCGTACTCATCCTTTCCTCTTTTCTTTCAACCTTCTTCATTCTTCATCATTAAATTTAAATTCTCGGTCTATTTTTATTAACTTTTTTTTTCTATTATTGTTTTTTTTAATCATATTTCTATGTGCGTATCTTCCCCACACGTCACACAATATGGGAGGCAACTTAAATATATATCTGCATTTAATTTGCCCGCGCGCTCCTTTTTTGGCAATCATTTTCGTTTACCAAATCGAAAAAAGAACGAGAGAACATTAAAAATTCCTTCATAGCTGTCATTATTCATCTTTTTGGCTTGCAAAAATAGCAACAGATTACAATTTAAAAAAAAAAAATTTTAATTTGTTCTCATTTTTTCTAAGTGGGCGTGGCAAAAAGTTTTTTGGCAAGTCGATAGAAATTTAGAAGACTAATAAAACGATGAAATAATATCCACAAATTTATCAAAAATGTGGGCGTAACAGTATTGAGTAAGTCTGATATACCCAACTTTGGCAAAAAATAGGTTCGGCAGTGTGTTTTTTTCTTGAGATTTGATAGAATTATGTTGTTTTAAAAAAAACTATTTTATGACAAGACAAAACTGTTCAATTACCTTTTATGTTAAAGAAAAAAGAAGCGTACATTTGCAAAACTTGTCGATGTACTATTTAATTAATTAATTAATTGTTATTTGTGTGGTGTAAAAATTGGGCCAATATTTTTCAAATAAACAGGGTTTTAAGATGTATAAAGATTTTTAGTTTAATTTGTTTTAGAAATATCTTATATACAAGGATTTGGAACCAAACAATATTTCAATAATTATTTTGTAAATTTTATTATTAATCGTCACCTAATTTAATATTTAATAATTTTTCATTTTAATTTGGTTGTTTTTGAATGGTTATATTCAACAAAAGTTCAAAAAAGATTTCCAGAAGGATTAAGTTAAAAAAACACAATTTATAATTACAATTAATTGACTTTTACTTACATTTAATTAATCAATTTCACCAAAATATATATGTACAGCACATACGCGTCGTTATATTTTTTCAAAATTTTTTTTCCGAAAAAAAACATCTAATCAGCACACTTCCGCACCAGTCAAGAACCGAAAAACAATTGAAAGCCGATCAACTAGAATAAGTTTTACATTGCAAAAGACGACAACGATCTTTGCCCGAAAGCAGGAAGAGAGAATCGTCAAGCACACAAATTCCTAAGAGCCAACATTCGTGATATACAGTTTTTTATTACTTGTTTTTCTTTGCGACTTCGGGTTCTACATCACAAAAAGACGACAACGAGCTCTGCCCGAGAGCAGGCAGAGAAAATCGTCAGCTCACAAATTCCTAAGAGCCAACATTCGTGATATACAGTTTTTTATTACATGTTTTTCTTTGCGACTTCGGGTTCTACATCACAAAAAGACGACAACGAGCTTTGCCCGAGAGCAGGCAGAGAGAATCGTCAAGCACACAAATTTCTAAGAGCCCACATTCGTGATATACCGTTTGTTATTACTTGTTTTTCTTTGCGACTTCGTTTTGCACGAAGAGCAGGCCCGAGAGCAGGCAGAGAGAATCGTCAAGCACACAAATTTCTAAGAGCCCACATTCGTGATATACCGTTTGTTATTACTTGTTTTCCACATTCGTGATATACCGTTTGTTATTACTTGTTTTTCTTTGCGACTTCGTTTTGCACGAAGAGCAGGCCCGAGAGCAGGCAGAGAGAATCGTCAAGCACACAAATTTCTAAGAGCCCATATTCGTCGTATACCGTTTGTTATTACTTGTTTTTCTTAGCGACTTCGCTTTGCACGATCTCAGAGAGCGTGCAACGACTTTTTGAATTACATTGCTAATTCTGCGTAAAAGCAATGAGCGCATTATTATTAAACGAATATCGGTTTTGTATTTTTGCATATTGGGTGAAAAGCTTTGAACTCGGAAATATAACGCACAACGTAAGTCTGGAAAAAGGGATGCCCGATTTATGAACTTATGTACAAACGTACATATAAAAATATGTATGTATGCGAGGCCAACATGAAGAGTTAAGCAACTTCCATGGCTGAAATTGTATTTATTCTGGGACGTCGGCACAAGAGAAGACCGATTACCGTAGGACCGTCAAAATTTATAGAGCTAAAGCAAACACAACATAAACAGATCAGTGATAAAGCTTTTTTTTTAAATTATATTAACGATTGGATTTGCTTGCTTCTTTCTATCACCCAACTTCGCTTGCAATATTTGCACTTAATTTTTGTCTCATCTTACATTCGACTACGAGGTGGTCTTATTTATTTTTTTTTTATGTGAGATGAGACAAAAATTAAGTGCAAATATTGCAAGCGAAGTTGGGTGATAGAAAGAAGCAAGCAAATCCAATCGTTAATATAATTTAAAAAAAAGCTTTATCACTGATCTGTTTATGTTGCGTTTGCTATAGCTCTATAAAATTTGACGGTCCTACGGTAATCGGTCTTCTCTTGTGCCGACAATTCAAGCACCGCAAACGGGCACCGTGTGGCATAATCTTCGTAGAGAGAACACGATTTCATTATTCTTAAAATAATATCAAGCCGCAGAGCTAAATTAAATTTTTAATAGCCTTACGATTAATATCATTCTTAAAAGAATGAAAGAACTAAACTTTCAAGCCCTCTTTTTTTCTATATTTGGCAAAAAATTATTTAAGAAATATGTTTTTATTTACAACCGCTTGTTGATTGTTTAATGAGTATATAGCATAATTTAGAACCTCAATTGAAAGGGACTTATTGTGGAGGTTATATATTTTCCTGCTGATAATAAGTAATTTTACTGTAGACAGACCGTTAAATAAAAACTACTGGATGTTAGTATTAACAGAGCTATGACCTAATCGACCATTCGACCAATCGACTTATCGAAGTATCGAAGTATAGTATGACCCACCGATATTTTATACCCGGATTGCGTGAAAATACTGAGGACAGACCATTCGACAAAAATACTGTCATTTAGTATTAATCGAGCTATCGATATCTTATATATACTAAAAGATATCATTCAGTATTTTTACAAACGACCTACTGTCTGTATTTCAACACAAGCCAAGTACGTTCATATTTCGTTTTTTCGTCAGGGCGGGTGTGCGCAAAAATCGGTCGGCAAGCAATTCAAAAGTAAGAGCAACCGGAGAGAATAAAAAACGGGAATAACTTACTAAAATATTTAAAGGAAATATAAAAAGTTTAACGAACTCGGCAAGCTGTGTTTATTTCGACAAGTAATTGTATATTTGGAGTGCAAGCTAAGGCGAAGGAAGTGGAAGGACAAGTAACGAAATCGTGCTCTTATCCGTTCCTGTACTGTGTCTCTCTTTCGCTGCGAGAGTGTGTGTATTGGTGTGAGTGTAGAAATCTGCAAGAACAGCAACGCCAATAAACGAGGAATCGAGAAAAAAACGCAGTGGCGCGTGAATCACGAGCAATCTGAATCATCTCTCTACGACAATACCTGTTTCTGTTGGCGGCGCATCATTTATTGCTATTAAATCCCAAAGAATGGAACACCACGAGGACAACGCGCAGTTGGACAACTACTTGCAGAACCGCCTGGCCGAAAATCTGCAAATTTCCGGAGGCACCGGCGAGCATAATCCTCATCTGGCAGACGCCACTGGGGGGAACGGCTCCGCTCCTGGCATCGCGCCCTCGAAGTCGGACGAAGTCGACGGGGAAGAAGACGAGGAGTGGAAGTACATACACGAGGTGAGGCAGAGCGAAAAGCTTCAACAGGAAAAGCTTGCACTGACAAAGGAAACCGGCAATGGTTTTGGGCCCGAACGGGACTCTGATAATCAAGTTCTCGGAAACGGAGCTGCCGCTGTCTTCAATCTTGTGTACGAAGAGGACGTGGAAGTGATCAAGAACGATGGCGACTTCTCCACAAATTCTAACACCACTACTTCAACGGACGAGGTAGTTGCCAGGCAGGCCCAGGAGCCAAACCAGTTGCCGGAGCAGCTTCAACAGCAGCAGATAGAATCGCAAGGTGTTCACGAGGATCCCCGTCAGGAAGATGAGGATGAGCACAGCTCCGTGGCCACTACTTATGGAACCAGCAGTCTCAGTGAGAACAACTCCTCGCCTTTAGATCAGGAGGAAGTCGTAATGGTAGCCCAAACGGTTGGTAAAGAGCAGTTAGTGGGATTCGACAACAAGGAGAACTGCTATTTTGTTAAAGAACTGGAGGAAAACCACTCGCAGCTAAACCCCAATGCTGTGGCCTTTGTACCTGGCTTTGGCTCACAATCATCCTCTCCCCTTCCTGCTGCTGAAGATCCACTACCTGGTGTTCAGCCACGCCCATTTCTACCGGGGGGGACCCTTGACGATTTGGTAGCGGAAAGTCCGCGCAAAGAATTCGCCAGGATCAACATGGATGGTATTGCCGTGCCCGACGAGAGGGAATTTGACATTGAAGCGGATATGCGACCCCACGAGTTGGAGCAGGAATCGGACATTTTTGGGGCAGGACACCTGGAGATGCAGTTGTTGAACGGTATAGGAAGCGCTGACCAAGCAGCCTTAAGGGATGTTCTGGATCACGGTCCAGAGACAAGTGTCGATATGGAGTTGCCACTAGATCAGGTGCCCGACGACGCCGACATCATGAAACAATCTATTTATGCCGAGCACAACGCCTCCATTGAAGATATTCTAAATTCCGTGCAACCTTTGCCAATTCAGACTTGTGACGATAAGGAACTAATTCATGTGGAGGAGAAAGAACGTGTCTCGAAGTCGCCTTCTACAGAAGAGCTCCAGTTTCAGGCCGACTTCCCAAACAATCAGGAATCGCACACATTATTCAATAACACTCAGCAAGATCCAATGCAGGCTTCATTTTATTTGGAACACACCTCCAAAAAGGAGCAAGAGGGCCGCCAGGAGCAAATGCAGCTTCCTGCTGAGTGCCCTGATATTTTTGCCGACCAGAGTTTATTGCTAGACACCAGTGCACCCCAGTTGAGCTCCGAAGCAGACTCGCCTGTGGCGAAATTGGAGCTGGAATCTCAGCAAGATGGCATTGTAGACATCACACCTTCGCCCCTTTCCTCCACTGCAGAGAAACATCTGGTTGAAGACACCAAGGAGCTAGTTGAGGGGTACACGTTGGATCCGGAATCCCATTTCTTTGGGGTTGTTTCATCTGAAGCTCCTCCACAGGTAAGCTAAAAAACATGAGAAAGTTTGCAAGAACTATTATTGTACACACTTCATTTGAAACCCCAAGTTTCTAAGATTAATAATTAACTTTGTTTGTATACTCTTTTTGTGTTTGAAAATCGTATGTGCATGAGCCGCTACACCGCCTGTGGACTACATTCATTCCTAAATCCTCCTTTTTACGCTCTTTCAGTATCCTTTAAGTGCTTATGGGGCTTACTTTTTAAAAAGGCAATAATTTATTCGATTTCGAATGAATAGTATTTAGTTTCACATAATTAATATTTAATGCGCAGCCTAGTTTTTAACTTCATAACCACTTTAGTTTGTTTAACATACTTAGTAATATTTTTTTCTGATGATTGCTGAATAGTATTAATTAAATTCTGTTGTAATTATTATTGAGGTGTGCTCTTTTTATATTTTATTTTGTCCTGGGGTGCGTCATTTAGCTCGCTCTCGCGGCACTGTCGACATTGCTGTTTCCTACGCTCTCCCTTTGTTTGTTGCACTTGGGTGGGGTTGCTTTTTGTTGTTGGCCGTGTGGTACACAATTTTTACACCCAACAGGACATACAAGTGTTTCCATTAACAGGAATATGGTTTTGGGTTTTGATTAAGACAGAGTTTTGTGTATATTTGTGTTGTCTGTTTTATTTCTAAAATTAATGGTTTGTCCTTCTTTTGGCTTAATCAACTAAAAGTGTTGCAGCGGCAATTTACAGTACAAATTTATATTGGTAATGTTTGCAATCCTAAGTAAAATAGGTAAAAGGTTTTTTCATTCCTTATATTAGTGAACAGCTGTTATTAAAATCGTTAAGTAAAAGGTTGTTTCCTGCGATTCATAAACATATATTAACACGTAAACTTTTCAATAAACTGTTACCCGTAATTCTTATTTTTTATGTTTGGGTTTCGTTCGTTTTTGAGATTTCGATGAGCTGAGTTCGAATGAAATTTAGCTCTCTCGTCAGCTCTCTTTCTCTTTGTGTCTGCAATCTGCAAAACTACTAGCACCAACAATAAAAAGCTAATGGCGTTGCCAACCTCTGCGAGAAGTGGCAGTCTTTTCGCTTCGTTGCAAGTCCCAATTGAAACTTTAATGCATATGTATGTAAGTACATTTGATCACACACAGACACGCTTTCATAATTAGAACAACAATATACGCTGCATTTACTAACAGAGATGCACAAAAACACAGTAAGTTTTAAAACAGCGGATAGAGACAACTTAAAAATTTTTAATTCGGTCATACATATACACATATGCATGTGCGTACGGTTTTCGCGTGCATGCACATATACGAAACGTACATATGTATATTATTGCTGTTAGCTTTTGTTGGTTCCCTTTACTTCTTCCTTTGAATGTATTCTAAAAGTATCTATCAACTAAAAGAAAGCGATTCTTAGTCTATGAAGTATTTAAAGCTTAAATTGAATCATTACCCATAAATGTCTATCACGATATCTATCACTAGCACTCTAACAGCTACGACACCCACAAACTAACTGTTTGCCACTATCAAATATAAAGTCTGCACTTTTAAAATGCACACTTTTAAAAATATGTTGATGTTTTTTCACATTTTGATTAGTGTTGTAAATTTCGATTTGAAAAAAAAAAAAAATTTTGCCACTCCCTAAAACCGCCAAAAACTGCCACGCCCATTTATAAAACTTTTTATTTATTTTGTTCTCATTTTATTCCCCAATATCTATCGATATCCCAGAAAAATTATGAGATTTCGCGTTGGCATTCACTCTAGCTGAGTAACGGGTATCTGGTAGTCGGGGAACTCGACTATAGCATTCTCTCTTGTTTATTATGATTGTTGTGCAGATATTTTTAAATAGGCATTTATTACACTCTGCTTCTGGTGCACGGATTAAAATTGCTTTTAAGTCGCACCTTGTCAAAGGCAGCCCCGACAATAATCAGGCGATCAAAAAGTGATTAGGAAACATTACAGAAGCACAAACATGTTCACGCGCCTAAGTAATGACTCACTTTTTGCGACTGCGAATTTTAGTCAAGAAATGTATAGACAAATTTTGTTCATTTCGACACTAAGCTCCCGCAATAATTTACAAAATTTCCATAACATTTTCATGACCTTTTTGTTAGTAACTTAAATTTAAACAATTTCCTCATATTTGTTTAAGAAAATATAGTGCATGCTTAACGCAAAAACAATTTATTTAAGTTAATAATAGACATTAATAAAGGTTTTAGTGAACATCGAAGTACAGAAATTTTTTATAAACAGTTAAAGTGTAAGTAAATCAGGGGAATTTATGTGTTAGTTAACTACCTATAAGAACTGTTTAATAACAATTTATGTTTTTATTTAGATGGTCACAGCTGTATGATCGCATTGCATTTTCTGAGATTCATAGCTTGACTGTCTTCCTCATCCCATGGCCATGTGTATTTTAAAAATTAAAAATCCTCTGCCAAGTACTAAGTTGTGTCTTTTCGTTGCCCCTGCAACGCATGAATCAGTGGTGGGAGCTGGGATCCTGGCATATAAATATAGTTTAATCGTAGCTGGAGGTAGGTGTGTGCGCATTGGCGCAGTGCTTTGGGGATTGTTAATCGAAAAGTTTTTAATTGCCAGGCGCTGTGGAAAGTGATATATAGATATTCTATCTATATATCTATAGATACTTTTGAATAAAAGATATTGAAATCTGAACTGTCCATGAACGGATGCCAAACCATCAAAATATCATAATTAGTGTTTTATGAATATGACAAGAAAATGCAAATTTATTTTGATGTTTAGAATGCAGTCTTCGCAAGGGCAGCATCGCTGTCCCTTTTTCAAAATCTTGGGGCCAATTGCAAAGAATATAAGTGCGTTGCCTTTTCCATTTTTTTTTTCCTGTGCTTCCCGTTTCTTCTCCATTTTCCAAAACCAATGTTCGTGTGCTGGCCAACAAACTTGGCCAGGTGTTTTATTACGACTTGGACCATTACCAATTTTTTCCGTCTGTGCAAAATTTTTTTGTCTGGCTGCTGTTCATTCTGCTTGTATCGCATATTTTACCGTTTTATGAATTTGCTAGTTTGCCTTTAATTTTCTGTCCTCATTTTTTCTTTTATCGTGCAACTTACTGGTTTTATTTTAATACGGAGGCTTAGCTTTGAGTGTTTTATAGTCAGACTTCAGGACCGAGTTGGCCAAGAAAGCCAGCCAATTTCATGGCTGCGACTCCGTTCTAATGTGAGTATCGAAATGTATGTAGTGCGGTTGCTTTCTAAATGTTTTTATCTCTCTTTTTTCAATCTTAATATTCGTATTCGGGTAATTATTTAGCTTTCACAGAAATAAAGGTAATGTGAAAAAGTGTAAAAATCTTAGCTTTCGCCATATTTTTAGAAAACGTGTATATTTTCTATATATATTTTTTTAACATTTAATATGTATACCTGTGTATGGAGTAAGTGACATTCCTTGCGTTTAGTATTAATTTGTTATTAGGTTATTATATTTTGACAGTTTGATTGATCTCGGGAATCTTAGCTATGTGGGATAGAGTGTTGGGAGTACATGTTCAAAATTTGTTTTTAGAATTGACTTTAATTTTTTCATACTTGTCAGTGCATAAATATTTTTTTAATTTGGGACAATTTCTTTGAAAGCCGGTGACGTAGTACGATGTACATAAAATAAGGAAAGCAATATTGTTGCATATGGTAGCAGAGTAATTAAATTGTTAGTATTGGTTGACGAATGCATGTCAACGGATTGTCTTAATCTCAAATTTAATGTTAAAGTCTTACGCTGAAGAATTCGTTTTGAATAACATTTTTTTTTGATTGGAAACAAAATAAGTTCAATTATTACGACAATAGGATGACATCAAATCTTGATTGTATGTATGTTGAACGTGGTCTTACGTTATTTTTTTTTAATAGCATAAATACCAATGTAATTTACGTATATAGATGTGTCTTGATAATAGAATGTGCTTTTTGTATTGGTACAATACCAAAAATAGTAAAATAATTAAAAATGTATTATTTCTTTTACTAGTAATAGAAATATCATTCTAGTCACTACTGACTCATAATATGCTCTTCCTGTGTCTTTTTCCTTTTGTTCCGATTTGTAAACTGTTTTTGATAGTTTAAAAATAGAAATTACAAAGCCGGGAACACTCAAATAAGACACTTAAAGGATAATTTTTAAATATCGACGAAGAAAAATAATTTGAAAAATGCGTTACATATGTAAATAACCCAAAACAAAACAAGAGAGAACGATTCAGCCTGGTTGGCTTTCGACTTATGTATATATTACTCTATAAGTAAATACCCCTGGTACTCGTTATTGCATTCCTTTTTTGGGCTCTATAGCTACATACGTATGTCTCACTTCCATTTGTGTCTTACTGCTATACCCTTTTAAATTTTTAACGAGCCGTATCAAGTATTGAATGCTAAAAAGGAGGGGAAGGGTGGGTTACAAACTTTCGGACATTTACTTATTCAAACACCTAAATTTATTGTAATTCAATTAATATAAAACTTAAAATTTAAAGTTTCCTTTATATTAATTTTTAGTTAACATATGTTTATTTCCCAATTTTAGGAAAATATACGCCGTATGTTATTATTTATTTTTTTTTGTCGGTTATTTCGTTGTATGCGCTATAAACATTTTACATTTTTACTTAGTCTTTCCTAGTGAGGTACTAGAGTGTGCAATGCCCCCTCTAAGAAGTTACCGAGAAATTAGCAGTTATTTTTTTTATTATATTTTACTCATCAAACATGGAAATTGGCATTATTTTCGGTCGCTTACGCCAAATTGTTGATGTCATCGTTGCGTTCTCTTTGCAGCTTTTTGGCAAGCAAGCACACACTCCCTTCTATTATACACTCATGCAAACACGTACGAGCTAGTGAGCAAGTAAGTGTGAGTTACTCATTGCCAGTCTTTCATTCTTTCGTTTCTTCAAGTACGAAAATGGATATAAATTCACACAGACTATGGCAACAGCATTGTGATGTTTATCAAGCCCATTATAGGGCCGGAAAATATTTGTTTTTCATGGCGTTCAAAATGCTTTCGATGGTTATACATTTTTTAAGAGAATAAAAAGAGCTGCAAAAAAAGCCTAGAAAAACGAATTTACCGGCCGGCTAATTTTCTATGAGCAGACATTGGAAACTGATATGAAATGTTCCAAACAATGTTCGCTGTTATTACAACTTATTGAAACATAAAAAACACCTTACCTTTACAAAATGTACTATGATGTAAATTTGGCGATGAGTCATGACAAACAACTAAAATAAATGTGAACTACGCTAAGAGAGCTTTTGTCTGTCTAAGCCCCGTTTTTGTATTTTATGCCTTTTGGTCTTGTTCGCTTCAGCTCACTTTTAACCCCATTACGCTTGAGCAACAGTCCAATCCGTGAGTGGAGTGGTGGTCAACACGAAGGAAACTGAAAAAGGAAAAGATTAATAAAAAATTAAGAAGAAAATCAGAGTGCCTTCCTCGTTTCTAATCATACGGTGTTCATATTCGGTCTACAGCAGATGCCTGACAATATAATTTTTACTTAAAATCGGACGAAAATATTAGAATAAATCATAGTTTCGTTGTTTATGTTCTTATTCCGTATGCGTCAGTACAAGCTTCGTCTTGCCGAATATAGCTTCCTTTCTTGTTCTTAGTATATTCAATAAAAAAAAGATTTATTTTAGGAGAAACAATTTGTATTTTACGATACAAAAAATTTGTACAGAAAAGGTTTAATAAAGATTGTTTAATCCAACATAAAATGTAATAAGCTTATATATAAAACAGAAAAAGCAAATGCTGTTTTTAAGTGTAGCTGAAGAAAGTCAGCCGCCCATTGAGCGAGTGAGCTAAAAGTGGAAAGCATCAACAGGGAGTTGGGAACGAGCCCCGTCCGATGGCAAATTGCCCCCTCTAGTGGCATTTACTGGTCAATGACATTTTAGAGTTTTAGAGCGCACTGCTTTTGGTGCTGGGATACAGTCTTCGCGTGATAGCGGAAAAGTTCCATCGCCGCCCTTTCATTCATTACATTTTCCCGACACCTGCGGTGGCAGAGTCCAAAGCTAACGCTATGTCACTACTTAAAGTAACAGAGACCTTTCCCATCCGCATTTTTATGGTTTTCGTTGAATGTTTTCCTGTTTTTTGTTGTTTTTTACCGGTATGTTGTAGTTTCTTCCGTTGTCAATTTGGAAATACATATGTATGTATTTCGAAAACAAAAGAATATTTAAAAAATCGTCACACTTACAAAAAAGGAATCTAGATTAGAGATAATGCTAGAGTCGTGTTCCCCGAACACAAAATTTCATCATTTTTCTGTTGTATCGCTAGATGTTGGAGAATGAAATGAAAAAAAATTAATTCTTTAAAAGCGTGGGCGTGAACGTTTTGGGGGTTTTTTATAGGTGGTAAAAAGGGACGTTGTCAAAGTGTTTTTGGTATACCGATATAAATTGGCAAGACAAACAAAATCGATACAAATTTACAAGACTAATAAAAATTAGACGAAATGTCAAACTTTTTGAAAAATTGTGGGGGTGGCAATATAGGCAGTTCTTTTTTCCTGTTACATACTTTTCAACGGATCTGGTATACTCTTTTACTCCACAAGAAACGGGTATAAAACACCTGTATACCCCTTAAGAGCTTGTATGATTATTAAACATCATAGCAACAATATAATATTGTCGTATCATGTGTATCAAATTAAAAACTAAATTTTATATTGTCGAGGAACTGGTGCCTACATGATAATGATGAGGTAGTTTCGATTTTACTATTTTACTTTATGATATGGCAAGCTCGCTGATGTCATTATAATAATATGCATGCTTTGGAAATAAATGTGCGCGCGCCAAAACTCAAAAATGTGTGTTGGAAGTCCGAAAAAACAGCCTGGCAGACACTCTTATATGCGTTGCATTCATGCTTTCTCCCTTGTGAGAAAATTAGAAATCAAAGCAAGCCAAGAGGAACACCACTTCTATAAATATTTAATAAATATTTATTCTTTTTCAAGATCGTAAAAAATGCTATAGTTTGGTCTTTATTTTCTTTAATAAGAGCGGTGAAAAGATATATTTTTTTAATATTAGCAAATATTCACCCCACCCAAATGCTGTATTTTTCAGAATGACGAGGACTATGCTGTTCTTGAATCAGCTTCTGGTTATAAAACTCAAAACTTTGATGAAATATCATCTCCACCGGAAGGTATTAATCCGTTTGCCCAGCCCTTCACGCCCGCGCACCTGGTTATAGAGCAGACGGAAACAATGAAGGAGGATTTGGGAGGTATGCCTATACCAGCTTCCGATGACTTTGCTATATGTGATAAAGGTGCTAGTAAGTCTACAAAGGAAGCTGAGGATCAAAGGAATGAGCAAGAAGCCTTCGTAAAGGAGGAGCTGCTGCACGTCGCCCAGGTTGGAAAACTTGGCACTGAAGCGAACTTCGTTCTTCGGGCATATCCAGAGGAGCGACTGCCTATTTCTGTTTCAGATGAGATACCGCTTTCTTCGGCTTCAAAGGAGAAACTGTTGCCTGATACTACAGATGAGCAACTGCTGACTTCTGCTTTAGAGGAGAAACTTCTTCCTTTTGCTCCAGAAGAGTCAATTTCAACTGCTGCCGATGGGCAGTCAATTTCTCAGTTTGATGAAAATGTTATCGCGAGTAATAAACCTTTGGAAGATATTTTAGAACCGGAAAAAAATTTGGAAGTTGCGACAAATTTGTCTGAAGAAAATTCTGTTGCTACAGTGGCTGGAGGTGCTGTTGTTGGTGCTACCAAAACCCACTCAGCCACCAAAGCAGGATCTACAGCAGCTAGTGCAAAATCGAAAACAGCAACCTTAGTAATGAAGAAGACTACAACAAGCTCTACTTCTGTTTCCGGGGCACACAAGTCGGCCGCTTCACGTCCAAGTACCGCCCGCCTTGGAATCAAAACTACAACTATAGCTACAAAAACTGCGACTACATCTTCAGGAACTGGAAATCCCCGAAAGTCTCCAAGCAGTAATGTAGGATCAACAGTTAAACCAACAACCAAGTTAAGCAGCACACGACCAGCTACAGCTCCAGTGAGCAAGGTAACTTTAGGGGCCAAGACTGTAACTAACAAGACGGCTGCAAGTGGAACTGCATCTGGTAATGTAACCAGGACAACACTTCGCCCTTCAGTCAGTACCAACGCTCGCAAACCAGCAACAAGTGGAACAGGATCCGTAGCCTCCTTAACTGCTCGACGACCAGTTACAAATGCAACAGGATCGGCTCCTGGCAGCGCTGCATCAACAAAAGTTCGGCTTGCGGCCACAATGACAGCCCCAGTCAAGCCAAAAGTTTTGTCGCCGCGCAGCACCATTTCCTCCACCACCACTGTGCGAAAGCTGCCTAGCACAAGTGCCCCTTCACTTTCTACTCGTAGCCCTACCAAGCAGCAAGCCAATGGACTAGGCAAGAATACCAGCTCTACCACCACTTCCACTACTACCGCAACTATCCCAAAATCTTTCACGGCTCGCCCAGCTCCTAAGTTTACGCATTCAGCTAGCTCAACCAATAACAATGGGAGTACATCGCGTCGTTTGCTGGTTCCTGGAAGCTCCTCTACTACAACTACGTCGTCTCTTAGGAAGTCATCACCATCAAAGGCAGGACCAGGCAAAGCTGCATCAAAGCCATTGACACCGCGATCCAAAGATGGCGCGGTTAAGTCATCGCCGGCTGTATTAAAAGCTCGGAATTCTACTTTGATGGGGCGGGAAGGGGTAGCACCATCAAACGAAAGTGTCCCAACAACTAATGGTGGTCAGATCAATGCAGAGGAAGTTGTCAAGCTTAACGGAAAAGGCCTAGCAGAAGAGGTAAAGATTGTTGAAGAGCAATCTTTTCACGAACAAGATGTCCCTACCCATAATGCTGAAGTGCCCCTTTTGGACTTTTAATAGGTATCCTTAATTCCAGATCACACAAAGCTAAAATTACTTTATTAATACTGAAAACATATTGAGGAAAAGTGTTTAGAGCGAAGAGAAACAAATTTCGAAGACGTAATAAGAAAAACGATGAATTCAATGGCATCCTGGTAACCTAATTAGGAATTTTTGCTTATTGAACTTTTTTATACGATGTACTCTCGATTTCTTGCTACATTTTATTAAAATATATTATTTCAAAAAATATTGAACTACTGTAAATGAACGCAGAGCGAATAAATGTTTGTGCTATTTTGTAACGAAAACGAAAGAAAAATTTTCTGTTATTTAACAATTTAATATTTTCTTTTGAAATGCTTTCAATAAATTTTGCTCACGTTCTTAAATTAAATTTCGTCAAGTTTGAAACTCTTAACAGAAGAAAATTTCAAAAAGGCTAAAAGAGAAATTAAGAATACAATACTATACTCCTGGTAACCAAATTAGGAAAACTGAACTAATGTTTGTAACGAAATCGAAAGATAAATGTCACCAAGTGCTCCGTTATTTAAAAATATAACAATACTTTTAAAATGGTTTCAATCGATTTTTTGCTCACATTCTAAATTTTATTAAATTGCGTCAAACATTTAAAAATTGTCCTTCATCAAAAAGAATTTATGTATTGAATAAGATTTGTGGCACATGCTAAAAGAAAACAAAGACCCATGAATAAAAGAAAGAAAAAGGAAGCAATGAAAATTCAAGTTAAGCTATCGGCGTCTTAGCGTGAATATACCGAAACCCAAAACAAATTAAAACTAATCCAACGAAAACCAAGGTTATTTAACCAGCGAAACTTGTAGACTGCTTCTATAAAAAAAAATGTCTATACATTGGCCGAATTTTATGTGCTTATATTGTACTTTCGAGCACCTTTATTTAATTATTTAACACATCTGTAAACATTTTATATTTCAATGGATATTTAATTTTAATAATGTGGAAATTGAGCAGCACTATAAACATGTTCAGTACTAAAATTAAACGAGAAAAAGCTCTTACCCAGTGTAATCTTATAATTTTAAAACGTTTTCCATTTCACATTTTATTTCGTTTGAACTCTATTTTTTGTGACTCAGTTAAAAGTGTATTATTATTTATAATTTGTTGATTATGCCACATGGATCAGAAAACTGAATGTATCCCCAGCACACTTATACGCTCTTTATTTATATGTGTTTAATACAATACTACAATTATAAAAAAATGAACAAGAAATATTTTAAAAAACTTTCAGTTGTTTTATTTTTGTATACTTTTAGGGTTTATGTAGGTATAATTTTATAAACTATGTGAAAGATAGTGTCACTAACTCCAATTCGTCATAAAAGCCATTTTTGCATACTCTTGCTAAAGTATATCTAAAAAAGTTTCTATGGCTTATAATTTGCCTATACGACATATATGAGTTATACACGGCTTAAACGAACGCTGAGATATATAATTTGTCAAGTTTAAATAGTAAGTTTGTTTACATTATGGTTTTTCAGAAATCCCACGCAGTGCCCTTCACTTTAATTTGCCTTATTAGTGATTTTCTACCTAAGCTATATTACGATAATTATATTATATTTCTTATAAAACATGGTCAAAAGTAACATGAGACAGAGACTTACATACAACAAACAAAAATTTGGCAGGAAGCCAAACGCGTCACGAGCACAGCTTCTGTTGCTTGAACGAGCTATATTATTCGATTATAAACAGAGTGATTAGGCGATTCCTAATCGATAGGGTTCTTTCTAGGTTGGCTAAACTTCCTATACGTTGCATTCATCCAAGTGATGCTTTTTTATACATATTTACAAATAAAAAGGATAAACAAATTTTTTAAACCAATAATTACAGAAATTTAATGTACTAATCTAAATGGCATTTACAAAAAATATAAACATACATTTACAAGTTCATACATATGTTAGCCAACCAAATTAGATTTCTGAGCATGAACAAAAAGATTCAAAAAATTATAAAATACTACAAAAATGTATTACTAATAAATTAATTATACAATGGAAATTCATACATGTCTACGCTTTTTGAACATGGCGCAGCTGTACATTGGGCCATTCGAAAGGGATAGGAACCTATATTCGATCAGATGATACGATATTATCATAGCGAGATAAAATACACTGGAGATCGCACCTGTATACGTTCATATGAACAGTAAATCGTTTTTTGAAATATATAGTCACCCAAAACAAAGACGTTGAATACAAACTTCTTATCGGGGTTTTTATTTATTTTATTTAGTTCCATGTCCGATGCTTATAAAAATCGACATCTGCTTAAATACGGCTAGCATTTCTCCGGTACAAATTTAATGGAGTATCTCTTATCAACTAAATCCATAACATCAAGTTGTATGGAATTATTGGGGCTGTGGCCGTATTTATGGTACTACGCAACTTAAAGCTAATTCTTGTAAGGTTCAAGTTCTAAAATCTTGCCCTTTTCACAAACGATTTACCACCATTCTCTTGTGCCGGGCGCTTGTTAAATGGTTTTTTGCCAAAGTTAGGCTTAGTATCTTTTTGGAACTTCCGCGGGGCGTGCGCCTTACTAATAGCCAAGCGTTTCTTTAACAATCTATGCTTCAGCTGAGAGTTTGGCTCAATAAATATGGGCGCGTTGTTTACAATGCTTTCATTAGCCAAGAAAGATTTGCAGAAACCTTCATCGTCCTTGAACTTTACAACAGCTTTTTGGCCAAACATTATGATGCTTTCGATTTCGCCGCTCTCGTTAAATATTTTCCGTAGGTCAGCTTCAGTAGCATCTACAACGAAATTTTGATTGATAAAAATGTATAATTTTAAACAATTTTAGGAAACGGGTAACCCACCTGAAGTTAAGTTCGTCACAAGAATGGACCTTCCCGAGGTGCAGCGTTCAAATCGGTGAAGCTTCCACTCAACCTTATTAACAGTCTTTCCGTCGAGTTGGGCTAGAGCCTTCGCGGCCGCATCCGACTGCTTGAACGTCACAAAAGCTAGAACTGCCTTGCTGCACACGACGTCAATTTCTTCAACATCACCAAATTTCTTGAATATCTTTTCTAGAGTGTCAGAGCTGTAAGATTCGTGTTTGCCCACATTTTCGACAACCAAGGTAAGCTCACTGGTACGTGAAATCGATTGCGAGAGACGACGAACCGTTATAAAGCGAGAAAACAGCTCAGTGCTATGCAGTTTAAGGGCCTTCGGTATGTCATCGACCGACGCCAAACGTACAAAAGCTTTGGGCATGAGGCGGTTACTGGATATAGTCACCGCCTCCACGGGAGCTACCTTCTCAAAAACGGTTTTTAAGTCGTCCTTGGTTATATTAGGTCCAATCAGGCCGACCACCACCGTGCGTTCGTTGTTCTCTTCCTTATTTCTCGGTTCGGACACCGACAAAACATTGTCTCCAAGGGTTAACGCTTTAGGCTTAGCCTGCAGAACAGCTTGTGCTCCAGCTGACGTATCAAAGGCAATGAGAACTGAATTATTGCCATTCATATTAGTGAAACGCTGCAAAGCGGAAAGTCGTCCGAACTTGGCGAACAATGCGACCAATTCCTTGTGGAGATACTCTGTGTGGAACAAATAAACTAAGTTTAATTATAATTCAAAAATTAAATAATTAACCGGTTACTTTACCGTTTGGTAGGTTTGTGACAAAAACAATCTGGTTCTGTGGCGTTCCCAGTGGAATCTTGCCAACCTTTATTTTTGGAATTCCTATATTTTCTTCAGACTTTTCAGAGTTGGCTTTTTCTGATTTCTTGGAAACTGGTTTTTCTACAGGCGCTTCATCATCACCGTCAGATTCATCTACCTCATCCGCGCCTTCGCTTTTGGAAACCTCACCAGGCTCCAACTCATCGTCATCATCATCCTCATCGTCACTATTGTACTCTTCATCTTCCTCGGCCTCGTCGTCAATTAGGTCCGCTGCCTCTTCGGTCTGAAAAGTAAACAATTTTCATATAACCACTGATGGAAGGGCACCTATCTCAAGGCAATCTTTTTTTTTTTAAATCGATATAATATGAATCGAGTTTGTATAAAACTAGAGGATCGTGGATATTTCCATCGATCGTCTCGTCTATCGTCTTATAATTATAAAATCTTTACAACCACGTGGTAAAGAAAACGCAAAATGGATTCATCTCCATGCATACTATGCATGTAATGTTATCCATATACATTCACAAGATCACGTTTTTCTATGGCTTACCTCAAAGTCGCTGTCATCCTCCGCCTGCTCGTCATTCTGCTCCTCGACATCAGACTCGTCCTCTTCACTGGACTGCGGCACTTCTTTAACAGGCTGTTTTTTGGATTTTTTGGAAGGCGATTGGGCGACTACTGTCTCCTCTTCCTGTACCTTTCTGGACTTGGTTACCCGTTTGGCCAAAGGCTTCTCCTCTCCATTTATAGCTTTTTTTCCCTTGATGGTTACGGCTTTCTTTTGGGCCATTTTAACAGTTCTTAGAGGTTTCCTGGGCAAACTTAGCAAATTCAAGTTCAGAGCGAACAACGCGTGGTTTCGTTCAATGAAATGCACGTGGAAAAGAGGAACAGAACAGTGTGACCGTTGTGGCTCTATCGGCGCTAGAGCTGATTAAATAAAGTATTCTGGACACTTCAACCATATTTTTATAGCCCTTTTCCACCAGCAAATATGGTTTAAAATCAATGTTAGTGTATACATACAACTTTATTTTTATAGCCCTATTCCACTTCCAAATATGGTTTAAATTCGATGTTAGTGTATACATACAAAAATAATTAAAGCTTTTAAAAAATAAACTTAATATTAAACAGTCTATATAAAGGATTTCATTAATACTTAGGATACAATCTAAGATTATATACTTATCCACGTTCTAATTTAGGATGTGTTTTTACATTTAAAATGGTTAGTTTCATCAGTCATCAGCTACGAATCATCTGTTTCTTAAGGAATTTATAATATTCTAGACAGTGTAAAATCACAGTTATTGCAATATTTCATTAAAATGATATGTCAACTTGCAGTTGCTTATTATCTCAGTAGGAAACTTAATGTAAATTCAAGAAATTGTTGTTAATGGTATTGAAAGAAAAATTAATAAAAGTCACTTACTATGGGCATGGCACAATTAGGAAAAAGAAATAGGTGCCAAAAATGCAAAATAAATATTAATTATACGGTGCGATATGTGGTAAGACCAAACACATATCGGTTAGTTCGCACTGAATTCAAATACCAGAGAAGTACATAATTTTTTAGTATGTAATATTCCCTGGTATTTTTCCAATGCCTGACAAGCAGTGCTGGTAAATGGCGGAACAAGTATACACATAAAAAATTAAATTGCAGCACAGGTTCCGCAACGCACACATATATTTATTTAACGGAGTTCCCAAAAAAAGAACAGGGAGCGGTGTGTGTGCGGAGAACAATTAAGGAGGAACATCAGAAAAACAGAATAATTAGCATAACCGCCAAATAACACAATGAACGGTGGTGGTGGAGGAAGTGGAGGAGCAAATGTGAGCAATGGCTCCAGCACCAATGTAACAGCTGCCGGGAGCACTGGAGGCGGAAGCGCAGGCGACGAGACTGGTGGAGATGCCAGCTCCAGACGCCAGGCGACACGGGTGTTTAAGAAGAGCTCCTCCAACGGCAAGATAACGGTTTACCTTGGCAAACGGGACTTCGTCGACCATGTCACGCACGTGGATCCCATTGACGGCGTTGTCTTCATTGATCCAGAGTACGTAAAGGACCGTAAGGTTTTTGGCCAGGTGCTTGCCGCCTTTCGGTACGGACGTGAAGACCTGGATGTTTTGGGATTAACGTTCCGTAAGGACCTGTATCTGGCGCATGAGCAGATCTATCCGCCCATGCAGCTGGACCGCCCGATGACCCGGCTTCAGGAAAGGTTAATTAAAAAACTGGGACCGAACGCCCATCCGTTTTATTTTGAGGTTCCGCCCTATTGCCCAGCCTCTGTGTCCTTGCAGCCGGCTCCTGGAGATGTGGGCAAGTCTTGCGGAGTGGACTACGAGCTGAAGGCCTTTGTGGGTGAGTCTTTGTGGGTCTGATCTTGTGGGTGTGTCCATGTACGGTGGTCAGACAAAGTCAAAATCATTGATGACGGATTTAGGCAGTCGCTACAGTCAAGTTAGTTAGTGCGTAGGCCACAATCTCAGAGATAAATTATATTTGTTCGCAGTGTGACACATACCGTGTTTAATGTACGTATGTTGCAATATATTAAAAAATTTTCGTGAATGCCAACTTTCAATTAAGAGGAGTCAAATTACGGGTAGTATTGTTTCTGAGAATAAAATAATTTATTAAGAATATGGTTATAGTAGCAAAATTAGCTGTTTTCTTTTCTATAGAAGTTAGACTGTAAATTTTTAATGTGTGTGGTTTTGTGTAAGTTAGCGCGTGTATCACGCGGTCGGGAACACAGGGTTAATCAATCCAACTACGTCGGGCTGATGACGCAGCGTCCACCTAATTGAAATTCGACACTTCTAATTGGAATTTGACTCAACCGAAGTTGCACCGCAGTTAATGTTGTTGTTCGCCTTAACCAGGCGCCGCAGTTGGCGGTCTGACGATTTGTGTGCCAACCAGCAAAGTTCTAACATAGTTTTAAAATGCTTATTTGCTTAGTTTCAAATCTGTATTTAATAATTAAAAAAAAAAGGTTTAAAGAATTGGTGCTTTATTTTATTAGTAGAAGGGTTTTTTGGTTTCTGTAAATGTTAAATTTTGCGTATTTGCGTACGATCGCGGAGCTCCACTCGCATATATATTATGTGTGCCTGTGGCAGCCCCTTAATAAATTCTCTGTTCAATAAATATTATTATCTATTGCCCTATTTTGTTTACACATTTTTGCGGTTTTATAGTTTCTGTTGAAATTTTATTTAGCAGCCAATTTGCTTACTGTCATAAAAAGATTAATAAAATAGCAGCGATTGGTGTGTTGTTGGTTCTAAGAGTTTATAACAACAACTTAATATTTATTTATTCTGTATATAGCCCAAACACAATTTAGGAACAAAAACAACAATGTTGGAATTTGTACAGTTGGCAGAAACGATTTCTCAATGCTTCTCTGCTTCCCCTCATGACAATTGAGTCAGCATTTTTATTTACTTGGCGTCTGTTGAATTGTGTATCTAATGTTCCTAGATTCTATTCTTTTGGGATAACCAATTACATATATATATGTAGGCGTATTTTTAAAGCAATGCGATTCCATTCCATATATATATATATATATACATATATATCTTCATATGTAATGCTTAAATGCTACTACTTGTCGCTAGGCTTGTGATTAAACATCGTGGAATCCGATGCACGATAGACTCAACATCAACGACAAATTTTCTAACAAATCGGGGTACTGACACACCCGAGCTAAAATATGCATACAAGCGTCATGGGATTTCTTCAACAAACATAATTTGATGCCATTATTCATAATGTTTATCATTACTAGGTGAGAATGTGGAGGACAAGCCCCACAAGCGGAACTCGGTGCGTTTGACTATTCGCAAAGTCATGTACGCACCCTCCAAAGTCGGTGAGCAGCCATCGATCGAAGTAAGCAAGGAGTTTATGATGAAGCCAAACAAGATCCATTTGGAAGCTACTTTGGACAAGGAGTTATACCACCACGGTGAAAAAATATCGGTCAACGTTCATGTGGCCAACAACTCAAATCGGACGGTAAAAAAGATTAAGGTATGTGTCCGGCAGTTTGCGGATATTTGTCTCTTTTCGACGGCGCAATATAAATCTGTAGTGGCAGAAATCGAGTCAGAAGACGGATGTCAAGTGGCTCCGGGATTTACACTATCGAAAGTATTTGAGTTGTGCCCCCTATTGGCAAATAATAAGGATAAATGGGGCCTTGCTTTGGACGGCCAGCTAAAGCATGAGGACACCAATTTGGCGTCTAGCACTCTCATTACCAATCCTGCTCAGCGTGAGAGTCTCGGTATTATGGTCCACTATAAGGTAAAAGTGAAGTTGCTGATTAGCTCGCCGCTTCTAAATGGTGACCTCGTGGCTGAGCTGCCATTCACACTAATGCACCCTAAGCCCGAAGAGGAAGATCATCCACTGTTAGGGGAGCGATCGCCACGGGCTAGTTTAGCAGCCGGGGGTCTGCCGTTAGTGAGCATGAGTGACGTTGGAGAAACTGAATTGGCGACTGGCGGGCAGGATGTGCCAACTACAACAAATCTCATTCAGCTGGACGACGACGAAGCACAAGATGACGACATAATTTTTGAGGACTTTGCCCGCCTGCGTCTAAAAGGCGCTGAAACAGAGGCCTAGATGAAAAAGGAATATATCGAACTATTAATTAATATGAAGAAAATACCGTTATTTTCGGCATTTGTATAATATAAAAGTGTATGAGAAAAATAGGGCAACCGCTAAATGTAAAGTTTTATACCAATAGCCATGGTAAAAAGTTGGATTTAAGCTATTTTATATGTGTAGGCCATATATTGTACTATCTATAGGGTTTAAGCGGAAAGTGTACGAATTTTAAAATGTGAAATTGATAAACCAATCAACACACCAGATCTACACAAAATGCCCATGCATAAGTTAACTACACGAGCCAAGTATTTTGGCCACATCTGTAAAAGTTGAAAGAATTCACAAAATTTGATATGTAAATGTTGTATAATATTTTTATTAAATGCCCTATCCCATTATAAAAACGCGTAAAACAAAAATTCATTTACAAAACTAATTCTAGTGATGTTTTTATTAAGCCTCTTGTTTTTGGGACATTGTTATTGCTTTGCAATGAATTGATAATTTGTGCGCAACTAATTTAAAATGAGATTTTTGTGTAGAGTACAATACTAAAAATGTTTCTAGATTTCTTTTCTACAATTAAAAAGAAATGTTTTTAGAATGGCTTGAAGTTTGGATGTTGTTTTATAAATATTCTTAGAAAGATAAGTCCATAAGTCCATAAGAAAGCATGCCCATTCTAGAGACATAGACACAGCCAATGTTTGTTTCAAAAGATGGTCACGACTACTCATGCGTAGACAGTTTTTTAAAAGGTTTTGTTTTTTTTTTGTCAATTTCTACCGATTTAAAAAAAAAAAAAAATGTGAAATTTCTTCCTAGCTCGGTAACGGGAAAATGATACTCTGATATATCAACTATAGCGTTCTTACTTGTAATTGAAAGTGTAATGGTGAAATATGGTCATAGACCCAGTTAAGCCACTTTTCATTTTCTCCAGAAAAAATTAAAACATATAATCTAAACGACAACAAAGCAATTAACTAATGGTGGATTGGATTAAAAATTATAGCTCTTTGCTGATGAAACCGGTTTGGCTAAAGGTTACATGATGTGCACCTTCACAGGCGAAAATAGCTAACATAGAAATTTTTCAAACACCTTTGGGAACGGCCTTTCGTGTTGGAAATTTTTACGTTAAACACCAATTTCTTTCTTACTTTAATTAACAATGTCCGAATCGAAATTCGTCAACGAAAAATACTACACGAGTAATGCATTCGTAAAACCTTTATAGAGATACAATTTAAAAACGTGATCAGAACATTTCCAAATGTAAACCAAAAGAAAGTGGTCTTTTAAATTGCGAACTTAAGCTGAAATTAAATTTTATTGCTCTAGGGCGCCCCAAGAAACACGAATTATTATTGAACATACTGTCAAAATTTAAAACATTTTAATAACTTGATTTTTTATAGAACGTGTAAATGTGAAATTAGTATTAGCTTGATGTATAGTTCGTATTTTAATTTTTCAAGTGAAAAATTTTGGAGAAATTATGAATAATAATAAATAAATATTAACGCACATCATAAACTTGTTAAATGTATACAAATATAATACAACAAATTCAAAATTGTTGGAGCAATTAATATTTAAAAACATAAATTCAAATTTGAACAGCAGAGGTGTATGAGTATTATAAATGTATAATGAAAAAATTAGAGCATACATACCGTCAAGTGTGAAGCATTTAAAAAGCAAATAATATATGTAAGCGTGTCCCCAAAACCAAATGAGCACTTAAAAAGTTGTAACGATCTTTTCTGCAGTTGAACCACCTGAACAAATACATTTCAGAACGAGCACAACAACTTATTAACACAAATCGTTGATTTTTTAAAAGATGTGTCTTGCTTTAGTCTTAGTAGAATTTTTATCAAATGATTTAACAAACTATTTAAGAATTAAAAATAACAATTTACAATTAGTTTCCGATAAAGAAAATGCAATAAATCAAAGCAGATATTGCAGAAATCGCAGAAACTATCGGTATAGCGATATTATCGTGTTCAACGGGTCCAACTGCAATATGAGCAACAACACTTTTGTACTGTGAGTTACATGTTTTTAATTGTTAAAGTGGTGTAATTTTTAAGAAGCTAAGCTAACTTTTAAGATAAGTTGTAATGGTTTTGATAATACATTTTAAAAATAGCATATATATGTACATATATGTGTTGCAGTTTGAGTTGATGAAACCTTTCATAGCCAGCACCATAAATAGCATATATATTTATGTGTGTAGCGGGTTAAGGTGATAAAACCTTTTAAAGCTGGCACAAATAAATATTAAAAAGATGTTACTTTTATTTTATAAAATACGTTTTGGTCTGGATACGCGTTGCATTCAATTTGATAAATATTTGATTTATTGTACGTATACAACTAGGCGGCTAAACATTTGCCACCGTACCGAACTCATCCAGCGAGCGAACCAAACTGAAAATAAAATCCAATACCTACCTACTCATGACTAATATATAAAACATATAAACTAAAGTGAAAGATTAATTGTTGTTTGTTTAGTGTTGAAAAAAAGAATGCAAGAAAAATAAGGAGAAACAATAACATTTTTGACTGACACGTTGGAGCTCCATGAGAGAGGAAAAAAGAGTGGACTTTTGGGAAAGACTATTTTTGAAAAGCTTTAATATAATTAACTATGCATTGTATATACCACAATAATACTTGGTAGGCGAAATCCTTAAAAAAATTGTAATTTTTATTTTAGAAAATTATATCGATATAAATTTTCATGCCATGATAATCCCTACCCTCCAACGTGTCCATCAAATAATTTACACTTTTTATATGAGCCTTATGCGAACGAAACCATAAATAATTAATGAATTTGCATTGACATTGCAAACGTATTTTTAAATTCCATATATCTTTACTAGACCCGTTACTCCTAAAGTCAATGGTCCTGTCTGTCTGTCCGTTAATAGTTAACTTTTTTATAATTTAATAGTTTTATAAATATTAAAGTTGCCCATGACTTCGGGGTGCAGTATACAATTAACTCATAGTGTTTGTAAAAGAAAGTAGAGTAACGGGTATCTGATAGTTGATGATTTAGCGATTCTTTTTAATTTTTATATATTTGTCAGTATTGTTGCACCACTTAGGTAGTAATTGATGACTGCATTTTTAATGCACGCATTGAAACGAGAAATTTGCAAGTTTTCTGAAAAAGAGTAAATAATATTTCTGTATAATGTTACTGTGAACTATTGAATAAATTTGCAATAATAAAATCGACAAAAATTCCATAAATGGCAGTATGTGGACATTAATTGATTTCTAGAACATTACACATTTTATGGAAATAAGGGGGTAATAATTTCATGAGTTGATTGGCTAGCGATTTTGAAAGTAACATATTTTGGGAAAATTCGGTGAGGTTTCAGGGATACTGTCACTGTCGCTGACCTCGCAGTTATTCATTTCCGATACGGCTTAAGAGCCGTAATTCCTTTGCAACTCCTTTCCATCAAAGTAAACACAAGTGGCAGCACTACAAAAAATTAAGCTAATTGCTTATAGTTACAAAAACAAAATTTTTACTTCATTATTCAGTATTTCTTTTAGTTTATGTTAATAATTGAGTTATATATTTAAGTTATAATTGTTTCTGTGAAAAAGAAGCAAAAAAAGGAACTTAAACTCTTCGCCTGACTTCGACTAACATAATACACTTAATTTATTGTCTTTTCGGTCTTTTGCGGCGACCACCTCAACTTTCTCTCACTGTTGCGTTGTATGCTGTATGGTTTTCATTTCCGGCTTCCGTTCCTGCTGAGTTCCTTAAGCGGATTACACTTGCAGAAGCTATAACAGGGGCACGCTCTGTCGAAGGAAGCTGTAGAAGAGAAGGAGACGAAATGTCTATGAGCCGGGTGTTGCCCTCACTCCTTTTTTGACTTATCAAGTGTGTTGAATATTAATTGAGATTGGTAGGCACTGTGCCTAAACAGAACTCCATATAAAAACAAGAGAGGCGGTTTTATGGCGTTAGAGTGGGCGTTTTGCAAGTTGATAGAAATTTACAAGACTAATCAAAATGTTAAAATATATCAACACATTTTTTAAAAGTGTGGGCGTGTCAGTTTTGTGGGGTTTGTGGGTGTTAGAGTGGGCGTGGGTCACCAATTTTGCACCGCGTCTTTGTCTCTAGAATCTTTATGCTGAACCTCAACCTTCTAGCTTTTATAGTTCAGAGATCTCGACGTTCATACGGACAGACGGACATGGTCAGATCGATTCAGTTATTGATCCTGATCAAGAATATATATGCTTTATATGGTATGAAACGCTTCCTTCGGCCTGTTTCGTACTTTTCAACGAATTTAGTATACGCTTTTACTCTACGAGTAACGCGTATAAGCATAGGATTTGAATTTCTGCTTTTGCCTCTTAATGGTGATCGTGGCATTAAAAAAATATTTCTTACCGAGTATGTTGATTATCTCTAGACCTTGATCAAGCCATGTCTGTCCGTCATTATTAACGTTGGCACTCCGGAAATTATAAAATATTGAAGAAAAAAATTAAAATCGTTTTTTTTGTCAGTTTGTTTAAAGTCAATAGCAGATAATTTGTAAGTCATTTTTGAATGGCAGTAAGGGTCTTGACTTTTTAATTGCTTGCTTTTCTATTTTGAAATACTATGGGCACGCAATGGTGAGTGGAAGATATTGCAGCATTTTCATCAAAATGCAACAGTGTACCGACGGCGCCCAACTGCTTTCTTTTCTCGTATTGCATGGTCTGTTGGACCGGAAACAAGCTCCGTTAGATCCATTGCCAACCTCTGCCAGCAACTTCCGCCTCCACGCAGGTAACAAACATGTGAAACTAGCATGAAACAAAGCAAATGTGAGGCGAGCAGCTTCTGAATTGGACAGTTGCTACAGTTGTGCCCAGTCTCAGTTTGAGATTCAGGTACAGGCATGGCTTAGTTTCTCTTTATGGCTCTGGTTCCAGGCTTCAAAGTTCCTTTGACTCTCCGTCCTTTATGATTGAATGGGATATGCGTTTACACTAAAGAAATATGTTAGACTTTATAAAAAGGAAACTACATGTTTATGTTTAATAGTTTATTTATATGTCACATTCACACTTTTCGGAATCGGTATATTAATTTAATAATTAAAAAAATTGGTTTTTTGAAAGTAAATTTTCAGAAACTTATTTTCTAGGATCATAAGAACAGCTTCAGTTTGTTCATTTCCTTAGGTCTTCTTGGTGGCCTTTTTCATTGCTTTCGTGATTGAATGGACTTTGAGTGTAGTACAACACTCCGAGCTCAAATTGACCACCACTCCGTCCGTTTTACCATGCAAATGTAGGGGAAACATTTTTCGGACACAACTCTAGAGGCGTGGGTGGTAGAATGGGCACTCGAACAGCTGCCGTCTGCCATCCGCCAGTTTAGCCGGCGGGCCTTCGATGATGAGCGCAATGTTCATAACCTGACCCGCCCCCTCTCTCTGGGGGTGCTGTTTTCTGGTGGGGTACAGCTTTGCATGCTAATTCCCTGCAGGTGAACACGCGCTGGAGACTGTACTGTGTGCCCAGCGGCTTAATAAGATTCGTACTCAATTTCTGTTGTGTACATACACGCAAAAACCAAAGTCATGTATTTTAGGTAAATTAAGGTTGTAAAATCATTCTTTAAATCAGAAGTTGGAAAACGAAAATTAGTTTGTATACAAAAAATAATTGATTAATTAGAATTCAGAATTTTTAATAACACTTTTCAATGTAGCATAGAATTTTTAATGAATAATTTCATAGGTTACATTATTTAAGATTAGTTTGCTCTCTAGCATTTTGCAAGATTTTGTTCCTCTTCATAGATTAAAATGACAACTTAACGAGTTATTTACCGTAATCGAAATAATTCCAACCCCTAATTATTGGACTCTACTTCATTTTGCCACAACAAATCCATGCCCTCAGCCAGCTTCGTTGGACACATTGCTAATTGGCCCAAAGTGCGTATGCTTCTCTGAGTGGTTGGACCCGATGGTGGAATACACATGGTGGGTTGCGGCTAGTGGGTGAGAGGAGAAGAGTGTTCTTGATTATACTTCCGACGGCCTAATAGAAAGTGCGCCGCAAAAACCACATTAAGCCGGCACCTTGTCGCATTGAGGTCGACGGTGAACAGCACCCCTAACGTATCGTACCTGATCCGCTCCCACCGGTTTTCTCTTTTCAGCTTGGTTTTGGGCTGTGCAACCGCAAAAGTTGTACCGCTTGTTTTGCTTTCCCAACCGCTCCCTTGCCCATGTATATCGGCTAAATTAATATTCTCAATTGAAAACTTTTGAACAATAGTTGTTGGTAGAAAAGTTCTTCAAAGCCATTACACCTCGAAAAAAAACACAAGAAAATTTGTTCTCATTCTTTAAATAAAAATATAAGGAACATATTTAATTTTTTCTCCCTAAAGCTTTAAAGAGTTCTTAGTGTATATGTTTTTTAAAATTAATTTAATTTAATTAAAATAATTAAAAACATATTCTTCATGCCCTATTACAACCATAACTGTGATCTGTGTGTATGTGATCTGTTTTCAAGGTTAACTTAAATAATTATAATTAACTTGCATTAATCTGAATTTTAATTAAATTTATTAAATATTAATATTTGATTATTATGTTTGAACAGTGTTAGCTAGCGAAGGCACCGCAAAACTTTTGTGTGTGGTTTTTGTTTTCCGATCTAATAAGTTCCTAGCTATCTTAAAATTCAAATCTGAGAAAATTTCGAAATTCAATTCGTTCCAAAGGAAAGCAGCAAGGACAACAAAAGTGCGCCTTCCTGGTCCGCGCCATTTCTAACACACCCATTAAAACCACTCAGAATGGCAGCGAAAGGAAAAAACATTTTTGAAAACTTACTTGAATAGATTATTAGGAATTATCAAAACTTAATTTAGCTTAAGAGTGTTCAGCATAAAGCGGTCCAACAAGCTGATGCGGGTAGCTAATGAATCACTAAAGACGTTTGTTAGGTACAGGCAGGTGTCAAAGAAGCAGAGCTGCACAACTGAAAGGCGCCTTTTGAAGTGGTTTCCGTCGCAAAACTTGTGAAATGAAAGCTTTGGCAAGCCCATTGATCTTTTAGCAGATTTATTTTGGAGTCCGACAAATACGGGACTTTAATCGCATGCGGTTAAAGTAGTATTAGTAGTGGGACTACTCACATACTTGCTTAAAGATGCACTGCACAGCGAAGCGGGTCGTAAGCTAGAATATGGATTGACCTAATGAGCTTGCCCTGCTGGTGGCCTGGGCTGCAGAATCCAGCTGGGTAATCGGCTTCAATTAAATCAATCCAAACGACACCGGCAACTCGAGCTCCTCAGGTTCTTTTGTGTCGCAGCGGACATATAGGTAGAATCGAAATGGCAGGTCCTACCCTTAACTGCCAGTCATACGGACCTTTCAGCTCAGCTATCGTTTCTAAGGCCGCCGGTCTTTTACTCAATATGGTGTTAATAACATAGCGCACAACTTAGCAGTAGAAGAAAGAAAGGCAGCGGGAAAGAATCCTTAAGTTGCCTTTACCTTGCCCTTGTCCTGATTCCAAGCCGATAAGCGCCGGGGCCACCGGATGTCCAATTAGTTGTCTGCCAGCTTCCGGCTCTGGCTGTCTTCCTGCTCTTGGTACCTTTTACCACCCGCTGGCTATCTCCCCTCCTGTCAAATTCAGCAGCATCGATTGCGATTACCAGTCAGAAGCGCTGTTCATCTTCATTGTTGTCCGTGGAGTGCTGATGGCATAATTTTCGGATTGGGTTGCCACTCAATTCCAAGCAATTTGCATAGATTGATGCTCATATACACATGAACATACATATGTATGGATGCGCCCTATCCGGCTAGCTAATCAATGCCCATTTGTGGTTTAAAATCCTTTTTTGATTTTTAAAATGTTCTCAAAAAATGAATAATAAATAGTTACGCTCAACATTAGGTGAGTTGAGATAAACGAAAAGGAAAAAGGTATTAAAACATTTTTTTAACTCGGCAACTCAAATTTTAAAATTTATTTTATTACAAGACAAAAAAAAACATATACGATTTTTTAGTGAAAACAAAGTTAAACTATAATTTATGCAGTGAAAATTTAATTTTTATGAATGTGACGGATTCCTTCTTTTCATCCTTATGTGCGACAGGAAGCCAAACAAAAGCAACATGTGTTACTTGTATGCCATGCCAGGCGTCAAAAGGCGAGAGGTTGAAAAAATCTATTAGAACGTGTCTCGCCTGCCAACGTGCTACTTTTCAGCCGTTAAACCGTACGCCTCTATATTCCCTTTATATTTTACCCGTGGGCATAATAAGCTGCGTTTTTTCGCGAGCGTGTGGGCGAGGCAGATATTTACTTATGATTGAGTTGCGTGGCAAAGCCAACGAAGAGCGAAAAAAGGCAATGGCAACCCTCGAAACAATTTGGTAAAAAGATTGCGGTTGCTTTTCTGATATTCTCACGCATTTTCTGTACATTTTTGCGCCCTTTTTTCCCGGCCCTTCTTCATCGACTACGTCATGTGAGATGAAAATGTAAATTGATTTGCATTGTTTGACTGTCATTGTTGTTGCCTGGCTGTTTATTCTCTGCTTTAGCTACTTTGTATACTTTCTTTTTAGCTTCCATAAAGACTTTGGATTTTTCCAAACGTCAAGATACAATTTTTAATGGAGGCAGTTCTAGGTACTAGGTACTAAAAGCTGCTATATCCTCAAGTTTCTTACTGTTCTAAATACCTGGCGCATATCGCCTTTTCCATTTATTTTCCGCTTCTTTGGACTTACAACACCATTTGTACTCCGTTTGCCTCAACCTTTTGCTCATTCGAATGTTTCACTAAATATATATGTCAAAAGTAGAGCCATTGCACGTGCGTGGTAGGGTTTAGGGTAACTGTAATGTGTGTGTGCTACTACTAAGCCTTTATTTTTTTTGGGGCTATTGATTGGAAATTGAATTTATTGTTTGACATTGAAAGTATCGTCATGTCAATTACGGTGGAAAAATGGTATCAAAATATTTACGATCTGTTTATTGCATTATTCTAACTTAATGCTCCAAGAGAAGCCTTATATATCCTCCAACCAAAGATATCCAGTAGCCACAAAATAAAACATCTGATTGGTTCACCATTTATATGCATTGATAAGGACAATTAGGAAAAGGAAAGCTAAGGAGGCGTGAAATTTAGCTTCAATGGTTTTCCGGCATGGTATCATCACAAGCTAAAAGAAAAATAATTATATAAAATTATCCTGCGAGTTTATGGATCCCTTACCCTTGTCCTTTTCCTCTCTTTTACTGAGCTTACGGTTAAGTTCAGCTAGCTCTAGAGAAGCGCTCTCGAAGCCCACTAAAACTTCCTGGCAAAAATAACCGTTTCGAATCTGAGCCGGCAATAGCTTAAGGACCAGCTCCAGATTTTGGGGATGATCAGCCAGACGAGAATAGATCCTCACTACATGTTTAAGAACCCTAGGCTCCGGTTCCAGTGTGAGTTGGTGCACAACCCTGGCCAAAGTATGGATCAGATGCAGCCTTCGTGCCAGTCTTCGACTAGCAAACTTTAAGCCCACTTCGTGTTCTAAGGTGCGGTACAAGATAAATGCACTGAGCACCTTACTCATTGTGGTACCAAACTCCAGCTGCCGCAGGGTAAGTGGAATTAATTCAGTGCCCAACAAATAAGATACGATCTCCGGATGATCTGATTTCAGTAGACCGCAAATGACGCCCAAGACAGAGAGGCGAACATGCTCAACGGCGCGAGTTTGAGAAGTCATTTTAAGCAATGGCATCAAATAGCACATGAATTGGCATCGTATGAGTTGAATACCAATGAAGGGATGTGCGGCCATAGCCTGAATCAGCCCAATGGCAGTGCAAATCCGGTGCGACTGTTGGCCGGTTAATTCAATTTCTTGATAAATGACCGGATATATTGTCACAATCTCTTGTAGCAAACCACTCACAGCTCCAAAGGAATGCCATAGCAAGAGTCCTAGGCTGTCAATGTGGCTGCGCCTTTCGAATAGCTCCAACATCGCCCAAAGACGCGTTTCTTTGTTGCAAAGATTGGCGATCCAACCGAAGACACTATCTATATCGCCGCGCTGTTCACAATCCATGTTTAGGACACTCATTTAAGTTCTTCTTGGTGAGGAGTAATTAATATTATCGCCGTGGATGTGGAATATGTAATAAATCAAGCTGATCGATTGTAGTTTTTGTATAAGTAATATTTTTTATAAGAAACGTTTAATACTACAAACTTTTATACTTTGACTCATTTATCTAAGCAATTCTGGTTTTGTTTACGTGAAAAAAAACTATTGTTTAACCGAAAAACATGCAATTTGAAAAACAAATTATATACAACTTTAAGAGGAGATTATAATAAGATGCGCCATATCATATCAGCTGAACCTTAGCCGTATACCAACTGGACGAATGTTTTGTTGTCGGATAAACACACTAATAAGTGTTAGATCATAAGAGCAAATTCATTTAAACTCCCGGGAAGTTTTTTACCGCATGCCCTATGAATTTAGCATAACAATGGGCAAAGACATACAAGAAGTGGAATGCAAATAAATTTGCAATAGTTTATGTGTCGAATAGCGACTCGTTCCACATGCAAACCGGAAACGGAAATGTGACTCGGACTTCTGTATGTGCGGGCCTAAAACGGCATGTTCGTCGTGTTAATTAGCATCAGCTTTATTATCAGAGAAAAACTTCCTGACCTGACAATTTGCTTTGCTAATTCGGGAAACTAAAATTTAAATCAAAAGAGAATGCTAAGTCGAGTTCACCGAGTATCAGATACCCGTTACTCAGTTAATTTAAGTTAATTTAATTTGGGGAATAAAATAGCGGCTTTAAGGCGGAAAAAGTTTTGTTGCAAATCGAAAGAAATTTACAAGACTTATACAAATGTGAAAAAATATCAACACGTTTTTCAAAAGTGTGGGCGTGGCAGTTTTGTGCGGTTTGTGGGCGTAAGAGTGGGTGTGGCAACATGGTTCAGCAAACTTTCGCTCCGTGTTTGTCGCTAGAATCTTTATGCTGAACCTCAACCTTCTAGCTTATATAGTTCCTGAGATCTCGACGTTCATACGGACATGGCCAGATCCACTCAGCTGCTGATTCTGATCAATAATATATATACTTTATATAGTCGAAAACGCTTCCTTCTGCCTGTTACATACTTTTCAACCAATAAGTATACCCTTTTACTCTACGAGTAACGGGTAAAAGAGACTAAAGTCTACTAATATGTACATATGTATCTGACCGCGATAAACAGAAGTTGTCAAACCGTTCGCCAGCTGCGGCAGTTCCCAAACAAATATTTGTCTATGACAGCGTAATGTATATTAATTAAATTATGCATCAGAAAATCAAAATATAACCATTGCGCGGTCACAATTTTTTCTTATCTTCACCCGACAATCACCGATCTCTTTGTTTGGCAGCAAATTATGGAATTAGCCTAATTAGGCCTGTCGGTCTCAGTTCGGTACCCTGTATAAGTGTCGCTTTATAATGTTTTATATCAATAAAGAAATTAGACAATATCTTTGTAAAACAGATACATATTGAACTACATAACGATCATGTTGCCTACTTGTTTTGTTATCTATTTAACAACTTTACATTTAGAGGATGAATGTGTCGGGTCGGACTGGACTCGATCGTTTTCGGTGCTCTACCGCCGCTATCCCATTTACTAAGGCACTGTCATTTCGTGGGTTTTAAATAACATTTTAAAAGAGCATCAAAAAAGAGGGTACAGCATCTTAATGTTCCAATATCTTTGTCTCTTCCAGAAGCCACTTCTATACATTGTTTTCAAATTTCTGGGCGTTGCCACATAATAAAATAAAGAAATCTAAACATTTTCTAAACTTTTGTTTGTCCTCAATTTTACAAATTATCTAATGCAATAATAATGTACATGGTAAAATTATTTTTTTCATTCCGCTATATCGTAATATTAACTAAAAAATTCTAATTTTATATGATTACCACAATCTTTATAGTGGTTGTAAATATCCTAAAATTGGTAAAGGATGAGTAAAGCATTTAAATTGACAGCCAACCAATCACATTTGTAAAGAAAATAATGTAACCAGGAACATAAACTGTCAGTTGTCAAAAGACCTGCAGCCAATATTTATACCCTTGCACAGGATACATTGATTTCAGTCAGTATTTCGCAACGTAGTAAAGGAGACATTTACAACCTTAAACAGTATATATATTCTTGATCAGTATCAAAACCCGAGTCTATGTAACATGACTGACTGTCCCTTCTCCATCCTTTTGTACGCAAACTCTGCTATAAAGCAGATTTTCCCAAAAATTGGCATTCTATTTAATTTTGTACACTAGCCGGATCAGACCACTATATCATATATATTCCATGGAAATAATCGGAAAAAATGTATCTCTTGATTTTCAATTATAAAGTGATCCTATTTACTTATACACCACTTGTTCCTATTTGACTAAAACAGGTGTAGAGCTTTAGGTTGCTGATGCTACCTTCCTTTATTGTATAGTGATGTGTTGTTCTTGTTTTCATTTTTTCGGTTACTTTTTCATTACTTGTGCTTTATTTTTTATAATTCTGCTTTTGGCAGTTAGACAAATTACACTTTTGAATAGAGCAAAGTAAAATGTTTTACTTCTGATATTTCTGAGCTGGAACTTGCACGACAAGAAAAAACGAAATGGTTCGAAAAATTAATGCATTATGCATGCGGTTTTCAATCAATATACTGTTATCTTTTTGCTGAGGTTTCTCCCTCGAACTTTTTAATAATCCTCCCCGTAAGCTACTTGGGTCTGACAATGCGCACTCAAGCGAGAAAGCACATATGGGGCAAGGGTACCAAGCTCGCATCACCCTATTACTTAAGCTTCACTGACCCATAGGCCAAATCAAAGGCCTTTGGGTCATTCTTTTTGTGTTGCGAAAAGTTTAAAAATTAATAATTCAAAGCCTTATGGATTAAGGTCTGACTCCAGGCTGTTGTTCTTTTAACTGGAAATACAATTTTATTTGATTTCCTAAAAATGCTACTTTAATTAAAAAGCTGACTCCGTTTAATTAATATTTGGAATTCTTGTTGGAAACGTGTAAAAATTGTCTCGTTTTCACTCCCCATATGTGTAACGAGTTGTGGGATATAAGCGTGTCATATCAAGCTAATTATTAGTTTTTTTGTAATATTACTGCAGGACCTGGGTTGATGAGCCCAAAAACATTCCCCGTGAATTTATTGAAAGCTTTAATTTATTTATGCATTCGAGCCACATCAATCTTTGGCAAGGTTGAATGAGAAGCTTCTTGTGCAAGTAGGTGTTTGTATGTATGTGTGATCCGCCGCCAGCCATTTCATTCTGTATAAATGTGTGTATGCTATCCGTGGGATGCTGTAACATACGCTGCCATGGTTTGTTGAATTTGAGTTTAATGACGTGTAAAAATGTTTTCACGGCTTTTGATTACATTTTACCTTAAGCGCCTCTAAAGTTTCCCTTCCCAAGTCATGAGCGGTATCCCTTCCGCTTGTCATTCGCAATGAATAATGTGAGCGTCGTGTCTCTCCGCTTTGCATATGAATACCTTTTGGAATCTTTTCTGATTAGCGACAGAGACGTACAATAGGCGCAACTGTTTGTGTTGGGTGAAAGCGGAAGCATTTTAATAACAATATTATCTACCCTCTCGCTTTTATTGGCTTCCGCTCAACTGTCACTTCTAATTTTGAATACACATACCAGACGCGAAATGTTTTTTCGGCGCAGCGCAACTTTTAATAAAAATTTGTTGTGCTTATGACTTAGAGAGATGTGCGCTTACATTAACTTTGATTCTCACAGCAAAACAGAGCAGAAGACTTAATACGTATATTTGCAAAGCTTGGAAACAAAATATTTAACATTTCTGGGTCACTTTCACGTTAACCGAGAATATACTGTCTTCCTTCTTAACGTAATCAATATTAAAAAATTTAACTTCCTTTAGGTTATCTGTAGAACGTAAACAAATAGTAATGGTTGCGCTAAGTTGTTCCATTGCTCAGTTGTTTTGGGATATTATATTTAATGCTTCTTGACAAGGCCAACATTAAGTATACAAGTTTCATGCTGAAAACAAGCAATACGCTCCGTTGACAATTGTACTCAGGCAACTGTGTAGGTTTGGGCCTTATCTTGCCATTTCCGTTTCTTGTTTCGGTTTATTTAATGCTCAAGTAAGTCTCTAAAAGAGTAAAGAGCCTAGCAACAGAAAAAACAAAAAAAAAAAACAACAATAAATTTTAAGTAGTTTTGACTTGTTGCATTACCGTGCCAGTTCCCACTTTGCTTGACTTTTTGTTCTTATTCATTTTATTTTTGCGAAATGATGTTTTGTAATTCTGCTGCGGCTGGCACAGGTGCTTGTACTGACCAAAGTTAAACAATTGGTCCTAGTTACAAGTCACAACAATTGTGGCACTTTTAGTTGTTTAACTCGCTGGTTTTGTTTTTCTTTTCATCTCTGTTGCTCTGTTTACTTGGTGTAACACCTTCTTTAAAGTAATTTCACCCATTACTTAAAAGTATACTAGACTCTTTGAAAAATATTTAACAGGAAACAAAAACAATTTGCGACCCCATAAACTGTATATTCCTAATCTGGATTAGGAATAAACGCTGAAATCTCAAATTCAAAGAGCTAAGATTAACCATGTAGAATATAGAGACATACCAACAGTTCAAATTGGTAACAGAAGATTGATTTTGATGTACTGAAAACATTTTGTCACGCTTACTCTAACGCCCACAACCGCAATTTAATGTCTTTTAAAGCAAAAATTTTGGAAAACGTGCAGATTTTTTTATTTTACTTTTTTTTACCAGCTCTTTTATTGATGCCAACAAAATGTAAAATTTCCTGGCATTGCCTGGCGCTCTTACTAGCAGAGTAAGAGGTATATAAAACTCGAGGAAATCGAATATAGCGTTTACTCTAGTTTTTTGTTTTGTAGGTTTAACTATTTTACTCTTATATATATCAGCATGCTCACGCACAAGGCATGTGTATTGGTTCATTAATTTCAAAGCAACTGCTAGTCCATTGGGCAGCTTCGGTTATAATCAACAAGCCATTCAACAGATAAGGGTAGCTAATAATTTTCAATTTTCCGTTGCCATACACGCCCACCACACACGGACGCACTCATGGTCATTTTTTGCAGCTCCAACTGTGACCAGCAACTTATTGTGGTTACAAATTGTGGTAAAAGCTATCAATGATATTATCAACGGACAGACAGAGAGACCTAAGCGAACTGAACCGAACACAACGTACATATGCAAGCCCAATTACATCCGGTTGCAGTTTCAATTTCAATTTGCGTGGCTGGCGAACAATGGCAAATGAGCTGTCTGGGCCCAAAAAGGACCAGAGGACAAAGCCGAAATGCCTGAGGCACCCACTGCTGCAGCTTGGCATAATATTAATTTAAATTAGTCAAAATGGCAGGCCTCTGGAAGGTCTTTCAGTAGAGAAGCGGTGGAGCGGTGCACCGAAATGCAATTTGATTTTGGTTTCATTCGGCTTCTGGTTTCTGATGGTAGTCGCTTTCTATTGGATCTTATTATGATATCACTGTTTCTCTGGAAAAATAAATCTCTCGGAGAACCCTTTAAACAGAAATGGTAGAAGGAAAATATTTACTAACACAACAAAAGTAAATGACTTTATTTTTTAAATTATCAAAGGGTCCCTAAGATTAACTACATGCCCTGTAAACATAAATTGTAGGAGAAATAGATGTGGTAACATTAAAAAAAGGTAACAATTACCTTTGGATTTGTTACTTTCAATGTTGTGCAATTTTCACAGCCAAAAAATAAACTTAAGTGTTCGTTTATTCCATGCACTTTTCAACAAATAACTCCTCATATGCACCAAAAACAATGTCAAAGTTGGCGTAGAGAACGTTTTGGAAGTGTCTCTGTTATTTTGCTCCTCTTACACTGCGAACCAGTGGCCACAAACAAGGCACGATATGCCTGCGATTTGGACAGAGGATTGGTCTGCCGGCTCGGGACGTTTTTGTCCCTGGCCTAAACCATTGAAAAACCGAAAATGTATGGCAATTAGAGTAGCTATTGTGAGTATGCCGGAATGGTGCACTGGAAGAAATGTACTTAAGAACCAAAAACGCAGTAAAACTGGGTAAACCCGTAAAAAATTAGCTTGAGGCCATTTTAACCATTATACAGCTTCAAATATATATTTTTTATACTGCGTTTATTAGAGGAAACTTTTTCTAAGTGTATGAGAAAATTAAGTTACTGACGTCATTTGGGCGGCAACTATTAGAGAGAAATCCCGTGACTGTTCTGTTCATTTGGCCGCATTTTGTGGCAGCCAGTGCAAATGGCCCTTTGCTGTTCTCACTGTGTGAAGTAATTTTTCAAAAAACCAAATGGTAAGAGAGGGATGACAAAAACGTTGCTTTCATTGTTATGCAGCCTTATTGTTATTGCATAAAAATTGCTCACACACATGCAACAGTTGCAACTGTAGTGCAATTAAGCGACGCAATTAACGTGGCGCAGTGTTTAACCTGTTACACTCTGCTACGTGTGCTGGGCATTTACATGAGGCGAATGCAAGACAGGGATTTTCTAAATTGTAATGCCCGCTATTTGGCTACGTCCTGGGCAAGCACAATGGCGCGCCATTTGTGCGCCCACAATTGTCGTCATTGCCGATGGACATGGTCCAGCAGTGTCCGTTAGAATTTAATCATCCCCATTTTTCACATCCTCATTTTTTGAGTACACACACCCGGGCGCAGTGTCACTTCGTTGGCAACGAGTTAAATGCATTATTTTTAACACCAATTGTGTAAGTGAGCAAGAGCCGATAAATTGCTAGCAAATACGTGCGAGCCTTAATTGCCCCAATTATGTTAATTAACGTACGTGAAATCCTGGATTCTGCAACTGCTGCACTTCTGTGCAGTATAATGTTTTTTTCCTTTAATAAGCCACTATAATGTTCAATCAGTGAAATAATACTGCACATTTGTCCTAACGAGTATGGCTACTGCGGTTCCACTTACAGCTTTCAGCTTAATTTAGATTCTACAAGCGACAGCCTTAGATTACACTGAACTTAACTTGCTGATGAAATATGCGTACAGAATTGCCCTTTTTGAAGCTAATTAAATACACTGAAATAACTTACAAGACAGAACGCTATAATTGAGGTCCTCGATTATCAGATTCTTATCGAATTTTGCAGGACAAATAATAAAATAAAAAAATGTTTTAAGACTGTGAGCGTGACAGTTTTGCGGGGGTTGTAGGCTTTATAGTAGGCGACACAAGTTTCTCACTTTTCTTGTTCCCGAGATAGTAATGTTTATACGGAGAGACTGACAGTGTTTACCCAATCATAAATATATACAAATTCCACTTCCTGTTACTTTACTTATCTAGGTTAAAACAAAGATAGTTTGCGGCATGAATATCAACATCACATCCTAAATTTTCCAAAGGAGCGAGCATGACTTAATTATAATGTTAAGCAGGGCCTCATTATAAATGTATTCGACCCGTAATTATGTGCAGTATGATAAAAATAAATATTAAAAATTTCAATAGCAAATATATAAATATTTGGTTGGCCATTTGGGTGGGTCAGTCTTATTTCCTTTGTGTACCTACCTCATATATTTCATTGTAACATTTTGTTGCTTCGTGATAAAAATTTATAACCAACAAAAGCTTAACGCTTCAGTAAAGCATTTTCTGAGAAAGAAATCGAATTTATCCATTTCAATTATCTGCCGCCCGGAAAATAAGAAAAAACGACCCATTCAATTTTATACCGAATGAGTATATAAAATCAAAATGAAATCGAGCGAAATAGTGTGTAAGAATTAAAGCATCCGTTTTGCTGTTGCGAAGTGAAGTTCGAGAGTAATCATATATGAAAACGCTTAAGGCAATAAATAACATAGTGAACATTTTGATTTGCTACAGATAGAGAAAAAAAGGAAATTTATCAAATGCAAGGCAATGTGCGACAATTTAAAAAGAAAAACGGCTTATATTATATTAAAAATTTATTTTAAATAAAAAAAATCTCGGCATGTGCACATGACTTCATTCACGTAATCCAATCTCATGCACACATTAAAAATAGTGAAAGGAAAAACATTATCGTCGGCTTTTTCCTGCATAGGATGTGACTAATATATGCAAAGGGCAAAAATAAGTATATACCAACATATTGCCACACTGCCAAATAGACCACAAAAAAATATGTATTCGTTATACACACGACTCTCATGTATTCAACATCATCCCAAATAGCACACAATACGTTAATTGCTTTTAGTTAATTTATCGCAAATTCCTTAATTTAATGTATCTAATGCTCCACAGAGTATTTGTTTTCTGATACAAGAACACGACCGACCCTATGCAGAAAGCGTCACAAAGGCGTTAAGTGGCGTTTTGTTGTTGTTTCGCTCTACGTGTTGTCACAGGTGCATGAAATTGCAAACGAAATTGAGTTATGACTGGGCTTCAACCCGACAAGCGTTGAGACGGATCGGATAGCGTAGAAGTGATACTTACAACAATTGCTGCTATCCTTTTGCTTAAGGTGCTAAATTTTGTTGTGCTCCACCCAGATAGAATCTCAGCTGCAAGAGGCTTTGATTAACTACCTTAAAATGCGAGAGGAAGTTTTATTTGAGCATTTAATTAATGGTCACGATTTACTTTCTAATTAAGGTTGTAGAGAGGTTCCCGGCGATATTTGTGATTGATATGCGTTTTTCCGGCTGGGACTACACCGCAACTCTTTTGAAGGGCAAAATTAATTCAACTGCGTTAATTACTTCGTAGTCACCTCAGGTGATTGCCATTGCCAGCACCAACGCCCCCCCTGTGAGTGTGTGTGCGACTTAATTGAAAGTTGGTGGTGTAGGCTCGACCCTTACAGAATGTGGGATCGGTCCAGTCTGATAGCCAAAAGTGCTTCGAGGTTGATTTGCGGTAAGGCTGATAGCGGGAGTGGCGCAAGAAGAGTGAAAAGACTCGACCTGGAACTGGAATTTCCTCTTTCCTCTCCGCATTTACTGTTAGGTCTCAGCGGGTCCAGCTGTGTTTTTACAACCGAATTGCTGCCGCCAACCCGTGGGTGTTTTGCTTAGAAAACGATGTAGAGGCGACTGAAGCAGTGGGTGAAAAAAAAAAAAAAATCTCGATAAATAATCGATAGGGCGGTCAGCTGTGACACACTAATGTGAGGTCATACTAGATGTAGCACGAAGTAGCTAGAATGTACTAGACTGGATGCAACCCTTATTAGCTGCACCCGATAAGTTTGGTATTATTCGGTTATCGAAGAAAAAGTGTTGTTCAGCTGATCGTGATTTCCGCCGATGGCCTACGCCTCGACTAATGTTTCCGGTTCGCCTTCTTTTCGATCTGAACAGTCAACGCGTCAAGTTGTAAAAGTGCGTCGAAAATTTTAACTTGCGGTCATACGGAATTTTTTGTCGTGCGAAATATCGAGAATACGGCGTTCCTTCGCTTATAGTGGTGCGCGGAATAAGTCCGGCGTGTGTTTTCCCGGCGATATTAAGCCGTAGAGATCGGCGTTTGTCACGGCCCTCTCACCGCCGCTTTGCCGCCAAATCCTAGCTTCGACTGGGACAAACTGCAGGTTAGTCAACCTCAAAATATTGACGGACGGTAGTTTGACACGGAATATAATCGCAGCCGAAATTGAAGCCCGGTGGGTTTTCGCTGGACGTCTTATACTTTCGCCCGGGTCCTACGATTTTACGGATCCGCTACCGGCGGGCAGAAGGAGAGACGGCAACTGCGCCAGGCCGAGTAGTGGAGCGCCTTTCCAGCGAGCCGGAGCAAAGGACCAGCCGCAGCAGCCGGACAGCGACCGCCCTAAATCGGGGCCACCAGGAGGGATCTTTAAACAAATAAAAATGCAGCCTAAGTAGAGCTTAGAGTGAGGTTAGAGTGAATAGAATTTTCTTTAGGCTTGATCGGCAGTCTAGAATGTCGAAATTAAATTAAATTCCAGTTGAATCGAACAAAATTTCTAAGTGTACGCTGAGATATGCCGAAAGCCAGACCTAACCTTACTAAAGAGTATTAATTCCACCTGATCGCCATCTTGGACATAGAGTGGCAGAAATTAAAATTATTCCTATGTAGTTTAAGTTTAACGTTAAGCCATAAGAATAGGTTCACGAGTAGGAAACTCGGTCATACCGTTTAATAATTTTTCTTGAATTTAAAAAAAAAATGAATTCTTATTAGTGATTAAAGTTTTAAATAGTAAGTGATCTAACCTAAGCTAATTAAATTTTCTTTGGAGTTCCTTTTCGGAAATTACTCATTTAAATATTCAAGTGGGGATCTTTAAAATTTTTTTTCATGCAGTCGTGTTATCCAAAAATTATGCCTCTTTATAGTGTTTGTGGAAAAAGCCACCTTTTCGTTTCAGCTCATTTGCGCCGGGAGATCGATCTTTCGCCGAGGAGTGAAAAGTTGAGTGAGTCTCATTGATAAAATTTTATTCTTATTGGAAATGTTCGGTTGTAAACCGAATAAATTTTGCTAGAGGTCATCTTATGTTGTATTCACACTGCAATTAAAAAAAATATATATATGATAATGGAGTGGCGAGAGCAGCCAATTGAAATATAAAGAGAAAAGAAAATTTAACCGAATTTATTAGTGGCTCTCTCTCAAGCAGAATTAACTTTCTTTCTCGTTAAAGATTCGGTATAATAAAAACTCAAAAAATAATAAATACAATTAAAATAAATTAAATTAAAATTAAAAATTAAAATTAAGAAAGAGATTATAGAGAGAACGGAAATTATTAAAGATTTAAATGAAAAATGGAAAATATATATATTTAGCCCTAGTATTTTTAACCTTTAATTGTAATGATCTCGAACATCGAATTGAACTACCTTTTCTGATCTCGCAACTGCGTGAATAAACCTTGCTTTAGATCTTTTGAGTTACACTAGCCCGTATATTATTTGTATATTTACTTGGTTCTTTAGTATGTACTTATTTTTAAATATAAATATTGTTATTAATTATTAAGCCTTGATTGATTTTGAAAATATGAATTTCTAAGAAAACCTAAATACTGACTCGGCTGATGTTTCTCCTGACGTAGGGCACTGAAGGGGCCACTAGAGCTATGCTCTTAAGGGAAGTGGTCTAAGGTAGGGCAGGGCAATGCGCGAACACGATTCCACCGGTGCTTCGCAGGCGAAAAATTCTCAAACCTTCCTCCCAATCTAGAACTGTCCGCTTCCGAAGGTATTAATTTGCTTCCTCCGATTTTTGTATCCTAGCTCCTTCATTTTGTTGTTGTTGCAAGCACGCTCAATTTCTCGATCTTATTAATTGTTGTCCGTGACGAAAAGAGATCTGTACAAGCAAGACCACCACACCCATTGCCATGAGCTAGAGCCGGCCTCTAAAGCGTGCACCCGCAAGTACAGGTTCTCCAGTCTTTCATCATTTCTTTATTCGTTGCACGTTACAACGAAAAAGACCAAACGAGATGTGCGTGAGTCGACGAAAACAATGGAAAAGGTTCACGGCTCCGGAAAATTGGCGGACTCAGATATGCGAATGTATGTTCAAACTTTTTAGTTCAGTTCAAAAATTCATAGAGGTTTAAAGATTTTCTTCTTTTCTCTGACAACCGATGGGCCTTAAAGCCCTAAGAATATAGCTAAAAACATTTTGTTTTGTAGTTTTTAAAGCTATCAAGATATTATGTCTAGTCGCTACCTGTCTGTTTTGTCCTTGTCCTGTCCCACTGTATTATTAGCTTTGTATTTGGAAACTCGTTGATTATTGGTATTTGGAAATGTTTTTGCAAATTGTAAAATTCCCTTTGTGTGTTAAACGCAGCAATTTAAAAAGCAAGCATGAATTAAACTGGCTTACAAAAAAGCTCTCAGTAGCGCCGAACGGTGGTGTTAAGGTCTCGCTTGTATATACGAACCCACCGACACCCCTCACCACTTCACGTGCCACTCGTTGGCAGCCGCAGCCCAAAAAACCGGGGGCGAAGGAAACGCAAATACAAACTGATTAAATATGCACTTTGCAGCTTGGCAAACGCGGAATAAATTAAAGTGTTAATTTAACATGACACATTAGTGCCACCACACACAGGCACTCGTACTCACACTTCGAGAGCTGGGCTAACCTGGCTTCTAGCCTGACTTTGCGCTTTTGCTGATTTCTGCGTTTGCGTTGTTTTTTGTCCAACTCGAACTGCTAATGAGTTAGGGTCCTGTAAGAGCTACGGTAATTTGTCGGCGGCCAGGAGCTACAGCTGCTGGCGCCGCCTACATGCGGCAAGGTATTTGAAGTAATTAAAATCGCGCTGATGCTTAAGCATTTTGAAGAGTGATTATTGTGCTGTCTAAAAAGTGGCTGGGCAGAGCAGAAATCATTCATTTTAAACTTCGCTGTAGTTGCTTTAATTCAATTAGTGGTTGGTTTAGCTTTCACTTGTCTCACCCTCTGCTTGATGAATTAAGTTTTTTTAAGCATCAACCTAATCTTAAATTTAAATTTCCTTTCTGTGTAAGGCCCGCTTAATATGGCTAGCTGGCAATGTTCGTTTATTCAATATCGGAATATCTATTAGTCGCAGCTCTCGACTGTATCGCTCATGTTTGTTTTATCTCTATCGCTACAAATCTAATTTGAAATCACTTCCAAATAAAAAACTACATTTTAAGTCTTCTACCTAATTTGCTGTATACATTTATTTTATGTTGCTGGAGCGGCGTTTTCTTTGTGCTGATATATTCGATGAAATTTACCAAGAGATTTGGCTGATTTACCTGTTACTCATATACTTGATGTTTTTTCATATTTTTATTAGTCTTGAAAATGTCTATCGATTTCACACGAAACTATTTGCCACGCCTACTCCAACGTTTTGGAATGTTTTATTTATCTTATTTTATCTATCGGTAAAGCAAAAACACTTTGGACACGCCCCTTCTTACACTTACAAAACGCACAAAACGGTCACGCTTTTGAACATTTTTTTAATTTTGTCCCAATTTATTCCCCGAAATCGATATCCCCAAAAAATTATGAAATGTTGCACTTCCAGTAACTGAGTAATGTGTATCTGATAGTCGAGGAACTCGGCTATAGCATTCTCTCTTGTTTTCAGTTTATGTCGAAAATTCTTATAAATGGTAATAAATCTACCATAACTAGCAGCTAGGACTTAGTAGTTGGATATCATTCTCCAGTTGAGGAACCTCGAAACCGAGCTCCTATCCTAATTTATGCAGCTGTCACCGTTGACAAACTTCTTTGTAGACTTCTTTTTTAATGCCCCTGATACTTTGTCTAACGCTTAAACGTGCTTAAACGTGAACGCTCCCATTTTGCAGTGCAGTGCTATAAACATGTAGAGTAACTTAGTAGCAGAACCATTGGTCACGCTTAATCGCCTCCTCGACATGCTCAAAGAGGAGGTAGAGAAAACAGAAAAAGCAAAATCAAGTATACGCGTCATGTACATAATTTCAGCCTTGGCGGCAACAGTAACATTGCAGGGCTCCTCACACAGGACACAAACATCTACGGGGACTCAAAGGCCTGAGGTTACCGCGCACAGCAGCGCCATTCGCACACACATGCAGAAGGGCAGTAACGGTGAATTGAAAATAATGAAAAGCAAAAGCACCCTGGGAGTTTTATAACAATTGATCACCTGTTACGTTCATTGGTAATTGCACCCAGAGCCATACTAAATATACAGACACGCACACTAGCAGCGCACGTCCATGTCGCGCTTCTCGTCCAGTGTGTTGGGTGTGAGTTCACCATTCCCCCTTGTGCACCCAAATACTCAGCAGCATCGAGGGACAGCTCTTGCAATATCCTTTTGTGCATTTCAAAATAGGTCGAGAATCTTACTTCAAAATTTAATTAAAATCGTATTCCAATGTTCTTTGTCATCAAAATTGTGTGTTAAGTGTGTTAATACCTAATTTATACATGAAACATGTATCATAAAACAGTCATTATTTATCCAAAAGAACTTACAGATTAGAAAGTGAGAGTTTGAGAAAACTCGAAATGATTAAAGTTTATATGTTCAAACTAGAAATATTAACCTTCACCTTTTTTCGATGTTCCGTATCCCCCAGAATCCAGCTAGCTTTTACTCTCCCAACTCAATGAATCCATACCCTCGCGTGGTTTTTGCTTTCGATTGTCCCTAGCTTTGGATTTAAAGGATGAGGTCAGTTTTTGCTCGTACCCTATTTCTCTACCACTCACAGTAGCCAATGCTTTCTCTCCTCCCATACCGCCCTTCTGTCAATGGCCCTCGGACATTTGTTACAGTTGAAATGCGCTCGTAAAATGTTTTTTGATTCCCTCTACAGCAGTTCCTCTGCCCTCGGTAGCTCGTACCACTGCTGCCTGCTGGGTCATGGATGTGCTTCAGGTCCAGTCAATGCCAACAAGTAAAACAAATTGTTGCATTTTAATGCCTTAGTCGCGCTGAGTATTTCAGGTTCGTATGTACATATGTATGGGCGCAGGATTTTTTGAATATTAAATTATTATTGTTATCTCAGGTATCTAAGATACAAGTTGCCGAACACTACTGGATCATATATATTTAGTTTTATTAGGTATGTGAATTAAGTTAGGCAAATTTTGGCTTGGGTAATACACGGGATCCTGTTGTTATATCTTTCAAACCTATATCTTCGGACATATCTGCCTTCAATATTAAAATCGAGCTGGGACGTTGTGCCGCTGCCACGCCCATTGTAGCCGTCCTACGGTAGCCTGCTGCGATACGGCTGTCACTTGTCAAACATGTTGCTCGACTTTGTGGGCATGGAACGCGTCAAAGGCTTTAAGTGGAGTGGAGATGTGTGGCGGCTTTGGTGGTGAGGCTTTTGAGAGGGAAGGAGGCGGGGGGCAGCGGACAACAAGATTAACATTTAGTTTAGTTGGCTTTGTTAGCCTTCGGTTGGCTCTCCGCATGATTCAGTTCGGTTTGATTTGGTTCCGTTTTCATGGCTCACCTGCGGCAAATGTCAGTGCAGCTAAATGGCTTACAAACTCTGTTTACCACCGCCTCCGCTCGAGCAGTAGAGATTTCTCCATGGCCAGAGCTACGTTGCTAATTTCAGTTGCTGTCGCCTGAAGGCATACAACAGACGTTAAGAACTTTGATTGTGCGTGCAACAAGGCCAACAATGCCGGAGCGAAACATAACTTTTAATGAAATTCAACGCATTTGCCTGTTAATAATGAAATGCGACGACAAAGGCGAAATTATGTTTATTATTTTATGTTGCTGTGCATTTCTTTTTGTTTTGCAAGGGCGAAGATTCTTATTACACCTTTCCAGAGCCAGATTCCTTAGGACTTATTTATTTTTTGGATCAAAGCCAGGAGGGCAGTCAAATACCTCTTGTCAACATCTGCTTCCCTGGCTTACCCAACAGTGAAAAAAACAAACAAAATATTCGAATCGATTTTTTCATTTGTTTTCTGTTTGGTTGAAAATACAATAAATAAAGTTCGTTGCGAAAAGTCCACAATTAAAAGAAATATTGACTTAGATCGGTTTTTGACCTACATAATTGTAAGCTCATGCATCAAACTTTAAACAATAAATCGAAAAACACGCGCGTAAAACACATTTGTTTGATGTACTTAAACACTCAACAAAAACGTGAAATATGTACATAGTATTATGTATAACTAAACCTTACGTTAAACAAATTTTGGGTGCCCGTTTTACAGTGTCCCTTATAAGTTCGGCTCCAGTAAAAGCAGCTTCCTTCTCCCTTGGCAGATTGTGTTATTCTTTTATGCGTTTCTAATTTCATTTAGCGACATTCGACATTCTTCTCCTGCCCTCTCCAGGGTGCTGCCTTTCTCCCACTCTAAGCTCGTCCTTAAAGTTTTCCTTACATTTACCTGTGCGTTTGTGGCTCGTGCCTCTGCTGCATTGTTGTGATTTCGTCATTCTTTGCGTGGGTATTCACCCTATTCATTTTATTTTTTCTTATTTTGCATTTCGCTTGCCCGCTCTGTTTGCGAGTATTTTCTTTTAATTTTTTCTCCCCTCAACTTTGCTGAAATTAGATTAGAAATATTGCTACCAGCATTCTGCTGGCTTTGGTTTGCTTGGCGTTGGTTTGCTGCTTCTCAGCGCTACCCTCAGTGCCACCCCCTTTTTAAATTTTTGTACTGCTACGCACGTTGGATTGTGTGGGTACGTTAATTTGAATGCAGGTAAACATACACAAATGGATTTTATGTTTGCCTTATATTTTTTTTGTATTGCTGTCGTTCTGGCACTTGGTGGTTGGCTTATTGAAGTTAAATAATGGATAAAAAAAAGGGGCAGACTAACTAATCTAACTAATTCTTCTTCGATATCGTTTTATGCCTCCGCAGGATTAGGTTTTTACTAAAAGTTGTATGCTATATATTTTGATATAGATTTAAACTTCCTCAACATGTAGCTTTTTAGTTTATTCTTAAAAAAATGTTTAATTCCGTTTTGTAGTTTTTTGTAGTATATTTAAATTCAGCTGATACGTCCATTTAAGGTGCAAAGTTTCCAATTGTTTACTAATTTTGGATTTTTATCGCTGCATAGTTTGGTTGTCCCTATAATTTCCTATGCTCGGAATCTTCAGAGCCGTCGAATTTGGTTGATTTTCTCAAGGTCTCAAATTTCCCCACTACAACAGTTTCGTCATTGCCGTTGTTATCTGGATATTGGCAACTGTTGTGTCAGCGATTGTGGCGAGTTAATGAATGTGATTCGGTGGCCCTCAGCAGTTGTCTTCTCTTCGGATTGAAGTTATTATGTGTGCATTGTGGCAGACGTCCTCAACTCCCCGTAACTGCGAAACCGCACCTTGGAGCTGTTTGATTGTGTTACTTCTGTATTGATTGATGCGATATACAGAAGAATTAAGATAATTGATTAATTATGATTGCATATTACTGTTAGTCATGGATTTTGTTGTATTTATTGCATAAAACATTTTTGTCGTTTCCTGCACTGATCTTGTGGTTTACACAGAACAATGGGGTTCATCTATATTCTATCAATTAATATACAAGCACGAATGCATTTTTAGTTGAATAGAATGAAGCGAAATTTATTGGAAGACCATGAAATGTATGAAGCAAGCTTGGGTCCCAATTAACGCTCTCCACAGAAATAAATGTAATTAATTCATTCAATCAGTCGTTTTCATGACTTTGTTTTCAGTTTAGTTATTATGTCATTTATTTAACTTTAGAAGGAAATTATCTGACAAATAGTGGAAGGGTGAGTGGAACACGTACCAAAGCTACAAGAATGAGAATGGAATTCGAGTCGCCGTCTGAATATAAACCTTTTTAGTATCTTTTTGAATGATTTTTGAGATATACATAAATATGTGTTGGCATTAATTAAAAGTACAATTTTATAAGAGCTTACGATTTTTTCATTGTGCTGATCATAAATTAAAAAAGGGCACTGAAAAAGCGAGCCTTCCGCACAATATAACCGAATAATTTGACGAGCAGCTTAAAGTGACCCTGCTCTTTGGCCTTTTCCAGTTTGGTTCGTGGTTGCCATTTGCTAAATTGAGCTCGTGTCCAAGTTTTAAGCAGATTACAGACCATTAAGCATTTTTTCATACATACAACGGCGGTGGTTGGTCGCTTCGGAAGCTCTGTTCAAGCAGTCTCTGCGTTTAGCATATGTGAAGTCATATAAATATTTTGATAAGGGTTTGTCGACCCAACCGACTGCTAACATATTTAGCTGGGGGCTCGTATGAGTGGTGCACGTGTGTGCAAGAAACGAAGGGTTGGACGCTTAATACCCATCATGACTTTTAAGTTATCTCCCAGTCCGCTTACCCATCCCTCGTGTGCTCGGATCAAATTAAAAAGGCACCATATCTTGCGAATATATTGTGCGAGGGAGTAAGAGAGCATAGTATCGGAAACTTCAAAGCAAATAGCTAGTTCTCTCTGACCTTGTTAGGCTGAGGGTTTTTCTGTTTGTGCGAATCCCAAATGTGCCTGCTGAAACCTTGTCATTATTTTGACAAATTAAATGGGCTTACGAGAGACGAATAAGGGACCTGTCATTTTATTTTATGTTAATTTAGTCCATTAAAATACGGAAAAGTGGGACATGAATTTGCGCTTGGTCTTTGAGTTCGCATTTCAAGGATTGAAATAAAATGTGTACACCTGAATATTTTAATTCATTACTGTTTACAAAAATTCGGTAAAGGTAATGGTCTTAACCGAATTTTGGGCACCTCTTAATAGTTTTTTTTCAGCAAACTTTTTAGAGCGAATAAAATAACCATTCTTCGGTTTGCTGCCCGAAAAATTATTTTTAATTTAGTTCTACACAAAATTTATTGTATTTTTAATGCACCAATTTATTTTACTGTTTAATACATAGGCCTACTGGGCCTGGCAGTTTGCATTTTCCCAGAGTTGAGCCTGAGTCTGGAGGAAGCTTACCAACTCGGACATGCTCACGTTGGCGAGCAGATCATTTATCTTCGGAACAAAGAAGTTCTGGTAGAGGATGTTGGTAATATTGGGCTGAATCTCCTCGAGAGCAAGTGGCAGCAGAGACTGCATCAAACGGTTCCAGAAGTTATTGGTTGATATGTTCCATAGGGTGTTCCAATTGTCGAATTCGACGCCAGCCATGTAAATAGTCTGCCTAAAATTAACCATACGTAGTCCCGATGAGTTGGTCAGACTGTTATCAAAGCTGTAGCTTCCCACGAAGCGCAGGTCGACGAGAGCTTCGTTAATCACATCGTTTTGCTGGATCGGCACCTTGAATCCTCCGATATTGATAAAACCATCAATTTCCGCAAAACCAAGGACTTGAATTTTAGGAAAGAGCACGTCATAGGCGGCCTCCCCAGTTTTACCATAGTCGCTGGCACTAAGGACCTGGAAGCCATCTAGGCCTTGGATGCGGATGTTCGTTACATTGCCAACAACAGTGAAGTCTTCGCTGATGTGCTCGAATTCGTAAAAGGGGCTAACAATGGGCGACATTACGGGAAGGTCTCCGTATCCACAGGGCATAATGCTCTTAAATGCCCGAAGAAAGCGGGATACAGCCGAGGTAAACTGCGCGCTAGCCGCCTGTTGCACCACCGGGTTAGCGTTAACAACCGTAAGAGCCAGCAAGGCAACGATAAAGACTTGGGGTGAATTCACCATTTCGTTCGTTGGTAGTGAACTGATGGGGAGTTGTACTATGAATATTGTACGATCCGAAAAATGGGGCTTTTATAGGTGGTCACTGTCCTATCGGAGGCATTCTAGGGGTATTTGATCGATTACATATCCAATTAATCGCTGAAAGCGTGCTTCTACTATTCAAACTTAAGCCTTTTATTTGTATACAAAATATGGATGACTCAGTGACGTCTATCTGTTGGGGTTTTTGGTTTCGCAACGATCGATCGCCAACTTAACAGCTGATAAGGTTGCTAGGAAGGCACAATTTCTTTACCACACTATTATTAATGGAAATCGATTTCTTAATGATAAGCTTTTTCCAGAAAAAATGTTTTTCCACATTTTTTGTATACGACTGAAGTGTATAAGTTTTTAAGTATAAGCAATAATATAGCTACTTTCATAGGATAGGACGGGAGTTCTTCTTCTCCCAAATGTCAAACAAATCCCATATGTCAATTACAAAACTGGCGGCCGCACAAACAAAGTTTAAAAACTTCATCTCTGCATATGCCAGGCAGTGTGCCCCGGCAAACAAACACCGGATGAAGGGCTACTTCGGGTGGATGTGGCATCTTGCTGCGAGATTTGGGTTGTGCTCTGTGCGGCTGTTGCAAAAACTGTTGAAAATTCCATTAAACTTCGCGCAAATAACCAAAGGCGTTCAATTTCAGTCGACGTCGTTTATATAATTTAGTTGTTTGCCAAAACAAGTCGAAGAGGGGTCAGTGTGTGCTACAGATGGATGCAATGCAAAAGGTTCTGCGTAAAACGCAAAACCAAGCAGGAAAGAGCAGGTAGTCAAAAGTTGTACAATGCTGATGTACAAGAGAGGTCGCGATTTTATTTTTTCGGAGCTGCCTCTCATGTAAAATGTTTTCTATTTTTGTTGAAACTGAAAATTGAGTAATGAATACTTATTTACAAAGCTGAGGACTAGCTTCTTATCTAGTCCAAGAAGCAGATTCCTGATGCACACCTTTTTGCTCATCCACAAACTTGTTTTAATGCTGGCTCTAGACCCCGGAGCTTGTTTTTGAACTTATTATCTCCTTACTTACTTATCTCCAGGGATGGCAAATCTATAGCTTCAATTAGTTAGGTTCTACAGTGTGGCCTAGAGAAATATTTGGATGCATTCATTGAGGCCAGCACGGCATACAATTTGTTTGGATTCGGGGTTGAAATCTTCTTAAAGCCTTTTGCGTATTGCATTTGTATAGATTAATTTTGATTGGTTAGAGACTCTTCCCTCTAAAACGGGACTTGTAAATCAATGAGTTTTCTCATTAAATCGATTCAATTGCGTCTACTAATTCAATTATAATTTATGCAGAATTTCCAACAGCTGCTAAGAACGTAAGACTTGCCATTTTGGAATTTATTTTCTTGATTATCGAGACGAAGTTAGGGCAAGGGTTCCATTCAAACTGATTGATGTTGCTGCTCGGCAGATTACAGACTGTAATTTGCATTGAACATTAATTAATTGCATATTATGGACATGCATAATGGCAACAAATACAGCAAAACCAATAATCAACACAACAATGGGTTAATACAAAGCACTGCTGCACTGTCGTTTCGGTTGAGTTCGGCTTGAAGGGCAATGCTGGGATTAGATGCTTCAAGTGGATTCTGGCAAATGTGATTCTCCATTTGCTTGTGCTTACCAAACAGGACACTTTGAGAACGCAATCACAGATCTACTTGAAACTAATGCAAATTAAGCAGCAGGAGCAACAGCTGCATCAGTAACGGCAACTTTTTCAATTAACACTGACAATTATATTGGCATTGGAGGGTGCTTCTAACTTTCAGCATGGCCCAGATCCGCTTATCTCCTTTTCAGATGATGGTAAATGATTAAGGCAATTTACTTGGCCAAAGCAACAACCTTAACCAAAGCACTCGGGGCAGGTAAATTTGATGAGCGCGTGAGGTGTCTTTTATTGAAGCTTAAAACTGAAACCTTCAAAAATTAACTACAATTTATGGAACTATGAGAATATTACATTTGAAGTAAATAAAAACCTTAGTTAATAAAATGTTTTTTTTGTTTTATTCGATAAAAATATCTATTTTCTGTCCCAGCACTTGCTTCATACCCTACTTCAGATATTATTTTATCATTTCACGCTTGACTGGGTTTCATCAAATGCTTAACTTTGTTCTACTGTTCAGCTGAAGTCATTTTCTAGCATTGTTTCTTTAATTTCTTGTTCGTTTAATAATTTTTAAACAGCTACTGGGTAACAGTTGCACAGCTCTGTATCCGTATTCAGCTCTAGGAAACGTAACATCTGCTTTTGCTCCTGGTTCTGGCCTCAGTTTCCAGTTTTTGTCTGAGTTTCTCTGGTTTCTTCGGTTGGACAATGAGCCCGCGGCAAGAATACACTATGTGCTTAGTTTGCTTCTGTTCTGCAATTTGTATAATGGAAATAAAATGTTTTAAATCAAATATTATTCCAATTATTCACAGAGAAAATAATGGAGAGAAACTTTCAAGCTTGAACTTGGGTTCTAGTGCCAAGCACCTTACCGTGGTAAGAAAAATTTTGAAATCTACAAATATGACCTTTTTTTTGAGTGCCGAATATGTAAACTATAAATATGTAATAATATCTACATATACGTTGCCCAATGCAAATATAAATCTATAATTACTAATTAGTACTTATAATAATTTTCCAAAATTTTTACACATTCGCTTAGTAATCCATTATGAAATTGAACTCGATGGCAAGTTACGACACTTTTGTACAGACTACGACCAAAGACGAGAAGAAAAATGCTTTCACATTTGTCGAGTATCACGCCCTTCTTAAAAGGCATTTCAAATATGCCATTCAATTTAATTCAATTACGAATTTTATACGCGACTCACGAAGTGAAGTGTGCGCACCAGCTTCGGGCCCTTTTCAATCGCGATTCAATTCGCCATTAACCCATTATGGTTCATTGGGTAATAATAAGCGAGGGCGTTGTTTGCCGTAGGGGGCGTGACCCGTACGAGGTCTGGTACAGAAAGGCCTGTATTAAAAAGCAGAAATATGCAATAACACATAAAAACGAAGGTTCTGCCAACTATTGAATAGCAGCCCTAATACACGCCGGCCCGGCCACGCACAAAGCGGTCTTTTGGTAGCGCTCATGGCGCTGCTTTTCAGGGCATCGCTACGGGCAAATTTGCCAGCTATATGGGCATAACAACCAGCAATAGCGACAATGACGAGTCCCAAATCGTGTGATGTTCCCTGTGAAGAGCAGAAATTTTTATTTCGACGATTTTTGAATACCCTTAAAGAATTAATTTAAAAAAATTAAATTAAACGTCAAACAAAACCTGTCAGATAAAAATAAGTATATAGTTGTATTGGTTTTCATACATGAGTAATTTCATTAAATACCTTTGCGTATTTGGGTGTAAACATAATGAATTAAATATAAATAGGTACATACATGGGTGACAAATATAAGAATAAACTAATATAGTAGTATATATATAGTATATAATATAGTAGTCTTATCTGGTAGAAACCATGGTCAAATGTGATGGTGCCAAATATTTCAATTTTCCAATTCTTGTCGGTCAATAAATTTTTATTTCACGAACTTAAGAAAAGTTTACTACCGCTGGCAATACACACACATGAAAACCCTTCACCTTGCCGGGATGCAGCAATGGTGTCTTTTCAAAGGACTTTTCCAAAAATCGCATCTCTGGTTTTTCCGTCATATTTTTATACTCCACTACATCAACGTTTTTAATGCTCAGAGTCAATTCTGTTTCACAATTAAATTGCTTTTGAGTTGCTTAAAATTTCACAGAATTTTCTCAGGATCAAATGACAAAGAAAAGCACAAACCTAACAAATGTATACTAATTCAACAAACTTGAAACTTGAATTAGATGACGATTTCCTGGTGAAGAGAGCCAACCCAAAACGCTGGCTAAGTAGGCTTAAACGACAAATTCCGCGAAAGACGGTTCTACAGTTCAGTGAGTACATGTACATATGTACGATGGAAATATCTGGATATTTCACTATTCTCTCACTATTTCCATACATTGTTGCTTAAGGGGAATGAAGCGAGGACGAGCATCCCGGGATGAAGTATCAATCAGGATTTAACAAGTAAATTTATGCGCATGAGACACAGGCACATGCACTAAGGCTCCTGGCTATACTTCGAGCTCTTCATTTTGGATTGTGCTTTGCATATTTGAATAGTTTTTATTTACTTGAACTCACAATTGCACTTTTGCTATTACTTGGCTATTATACTGACGCTTTTAACATGTAAGCCGTCAGCAGCAAACATTGCATCCGGTTTCAGCTGGAGTGAGCGATAGTGTCCCGTGTGTGTTTTCATTATTTATGCATAGGTGTTGGCTCTGGAGTCTCAGTATATATCTCTTATGGCCTTCTCTGTCTTATGCGTGCATCCTTGAATTGCATAATTTAGGGACAACACTGTGAGACTGGAAGAGTTTTCTTCTATAAAAGTGATTGTGTTCAGCCTTGATGGTATTTATCCTTTTTTGCATATTAGAACAAAAGACACGGAGTCAACTACACCTTTTGAGTGGTAGTATTTGAATATGTTAGTCAGTCTACGTCAATCAGCTACTTCTGCATGAAACAAATTAGTCACTTTCATTTTGAAGATACAAATATTTGCAATTAATTTAAATAGGTCCAGTAAATATTAAACGTTTTAGTCAGCCATTGCTTAAGGTTCTGTTCATAGTTTAATAGTTGCTATGTAGTTTTGCTTCACCTCTTGGTAATTGCATTCGACTTGAACTTTTTTAATTAAAAGAAGCAGCGCGAAGCCGTGACAAACGCCTCACCATAAGCGGCAACAAATCTTGGTTAATGTCGGCTAGCTCTATCCGTGACTCAAGCATGGGCCACAGACCGCCATGACAAATACACAACCATTTTGCTTTCCAGTTTACATTTTCTAAGCAATTTATATATGTATGAATAAAAGAGGGGGAAATCTGCACTTGACTGTTATCTTGCGTAATTGCAATTCTTGCTCAGGCTCAGGCAAAAGGTGAAAAAATTGTTTATTGTTGCACTCCAGCGGCAAAAAGTTAATTAAGTTTACCTTGGCTCGAGGTAAAAACGTTGACAAAGTTACTGAAATACTGTAGGTAGCCCTCCCTGCATTTATATTACAAAGCGAGTTAAAACAAATTTGCTATTTCTCTGCGCTTCAGCTTTGCCCGGCTTATCTGGCCTAATAATATTGGATATATTGCCGGTCGCATTTGCCATCGATGATTGTTCTACATATGTACGTATATGTATTGGCAATTAATTAGATTTTTGCTTTTCCTTTCCCCCCTATCGACCATACTGACGGCGGTCTAATTGACAAATATTCTTTGGTTTTTTTTTTCATTTTGGATTTTCGATTTATTTTAAGAGGAAGTAAGTAACAGGAAAACAGCACAAGTGATTGAAAAACTTTGAAGTACACAAGCTTTCTGTATAAGTAAACATAAGTACATATATCATAAAACCTTATGAAATTCATAAAAAATCAGGAAAACCAGCTTGTAGTTCTAACTGATTTACTTTCTTAATGTACTGTGACGAGTTTTCTCTTATTAAAAATATATAAAAAAAAACCGAAATATTTAAAAAAAAAATATATATATATTTATGTACATATGTATGTATGTATAAATAAATCAGAAAACTGATTTGCCAAAACGATAACAATTTTAAAACAGTACTATTAATACTAATACTATAACGAATCTTGGGGTCTATTTGTGTTTTTACCTTTGGGTCAGCTACTAAAAATTGTTAGTACAAGGTTTCCAAAAGGTAGTAACTTAATTTCAAAAAATTCTTTTTAATTCTTCTCATTTTTATATAATCATTTAACCGAGACTTGGAGAAATTGTATAGTAAATATATAAGAGGTCTCGATATACACAGATATGTGTATTTTGGTTTAAAGTTAACCAGTGTAACCTGAGCAACAACAATCTGAGCAACAGTCCTTTCACTTAAACGAACCGTTATTTCTCTCTACAACTCATTTTGAGACTCATGCGTCTCCCGCATGATTATCGTGGGCTTGCCTTTGTTTTTGTTTTTGGTCTATTGCGTATACTTTTTGATATTCGAGCTTACGGTGTTTTATTGTTTTTGTGTGCTCAATATTAGTGTTGTTGCTGTTACCGTTCTGGTATTGCTCAAATAGCTGTAGAGTAATTTATGTAGCGAAAAGCACTACTGACACTTGGACGACACTCAGCTGAGATAAAGAGGATAACAAATAGCGCTCATGCAACAGATTTCCATGCCAGGGCCCAGCTGAGCGAAAAAGAGCGCGGAAGAGAAAGATGTGAGAGCTAACGTTGCGCAAGAATGCGATTTAAATGATGACATCGTCATCGTCTTGGAACTTTTTTTAATTTGGGCACTTTTAGAATTATATATTTTTGTTATACATTAAGTTTAAAACACCAACTCTTTGGGTAAGTTTTGTTTTATTAAAATACTTGAATGCACAATTTTTGAATTCAAGCCGCCACAAAAATGGTGCGCACGCTCTCCGGTAACGAGAACTCTCACCACATGGCTGACTGAGAGCGAAAGCAGCGAGTCCCACAGTTTTCTCCCACTCTTTCTCTCTGCATGTGGGAACTCTCTCGTTGTGAGCTGGCTCAGTAACGAATGGCCAAGGTGCGAACAAATCAACACGGTTTGCCCACTGCACGCTGCGTGGCATCAAAATAAATCCTAAAATTAACAAAACATGGCCATTGACCGCGAAATCAGCACTTTGCCGGAATAAAACCCTGCCTTATTGTGTGAACCGCGTACAGTTCATAGTTCAGCCCTAAGCGCTTCTGCTTTTGCTTTAAAAATTACGGCATCAGAACATACGCCAAAATCGCGTCCTACGCCACATTTCGCATAGGTGTGCGGGCCTCTGTGTGTAAGTGTGTAAGAGAGCGCGTGGCGAGTTGTGAAGTTATACTTGTGTTGGCGTTGCAACGTGCCATGAGCTTTAATAATTCATACAATTAGTAAAACTCAGCTAAATACAACCCAAACAAGACAAGTCCAGAGTAAATAGAAATGTTCGTATACATATGTACATAAACGGAATACGTATATAAGTGAAGGTGAATAAGCTCAGTGAAGGTGGGCCCAAAATACCGTTGCGGCCGCGCAGCTGTCCAAATGTCAACGCCGGTGCCCCCCTCTAACGTACTTGGGCATATGTACCGTGAATGCACAATGGGACCGAAAGCCCCAAAAAGCAAGCTATGCTAGTTTGCCCGCTGCACTTAATCGACAAAGTCTATATTATGCAAATGCTGATAAAACTCCGTCTTACTTCGCTCAATTTCTAACGACGCGCGCCCATTCCAGCCTGAGTGGCACTTGCCCACCAGAGCGCACGTGCAACCTTACATGGAAAGTGCAAGTACTGAAAAGCGTCCTTATAGTACGGGTCCAAGACACTAATCGGACCAACTGTAACAACGGTGTTATAATTTAGTTGGCCAACCGCGAACCTCCCACCTAGTGCACACCTCCCCTTTAGCCGGGCCACATCATCTCGCCTGCAGATATAAATACAAGGAACAATTCATGAAGATCCTTACCAAACCCTTGAACCCCCACCGACCAAACAAGCCTAACCCCTAACTCGCACCTGCTCATGTCCGGGTACGGGACTACAATAGCACTACCTCCTGATCTACAATAACCACAGAGGCTGGGGAAACACACCTATCCAGACAAAAGAAGGTAAGTGGCAACAAGCCAGCTCATTGATATGACACGACGCACATTGGGAAAGAATAGTATGCTGGTGGTGTTAGGCAACTCGCCTACCCCTTACGGGTTGCTTCCTATACTTTTTTGACCGTCATGACTGCACTAATAATAACACTATATTAATAATAATAATAACAAGGGCCTAAATGAAATGCAATTGCACGCTGGCCAAGAGCCGGTGCAACTGCAAATGAGGACTAGAAGGCTCCCCATTTCCGTTCCTTAGTGCTGCGTTGGCCTCCCAGCTCAAACCAAGGGTCATTATATAGATTCTATTATTTTATTTGATGCCTTTTGGGCTTTTTTATGAAAGTCTGAAAATTTGTATTCGATTTTTGTAATTTGCCAATCCATGGAGGTTTCTTGTATGACATGTTTTAAATGCTCGATCTATAAATTCTTTTTGTGTAAAATGTACGGTCTCCTGCACTTGCCAGCGGCAGAAACAGACTACGCCAGCAGCTACAGCGGGAACATAAGCATCATCAGCAGCGGCTCTTGGCCTCAGCTGACTAGAGTTGCTTCTCCTTGGACTACGTTCTCTGCAACCCAAAATGTCATGTCTTGCTGTCAAATCAAATCAACTGTCGTGGCTGTGGCTGTCTGCCTGGCTGGTTTGCCATTCAACGACCACTTGTTAGTCTGTAATTTTCACTTCCCTCATACATCCCATTCCATCGCGCACTCATATTCAGACTCCCCGGGAACATATATGTACATGTACGTCAACCACAGAGACTCAAAGCGCTGTTCTTGCATGCTTGTTGCTGCTCGGAGCCGAAAAAGTTCCCATCCTTGCTGCTCCTCCTTTTCCATTTTGCTTGCCAACAAATGGCTTCTGTCATTTGTTGAATCTTAGCAAGTTCTTTTGCTAACATACAGGCTTATAAAATGTGCAGCTTATTATATAATATACGTTAAAATGTTAATATTTTTAAATATATAATTTGAAAATTCATAACTCATATGTATGAAAAAAATGACTTTTTAGTTATATTACCTTAGATGTTCTTTATTGTAATAGCAAATTTTTTTCAAATTTCTTGTAGTGTGTCCAGTTTCCGTTTCCACGAGCTTTTGCAACTCGTGACTTCTTTGTTTTGATGTACATATGTAGACTTGCCCTCGCCCACTAGAAGTCGACCAATAGATCAATTTTCACCACAGCTAACAGATGGGGATTGAAGCGACCAATGCATGGTTAATTGAATTTTGATTTCATCTAAGCATATTCGATTCGTGCACTTCGATAATGCGACATGCAGCTTGTGACCCGGCTAATGCCACTTGCCAGCCCATCACCATCCAGTTCTGAACCTTTTTGCACTGGAACAGCATGATTAGTGTGTCATTCAGAGCACGTGACTGGAATCCAATTTCATGCTCTGTTCCGCCCTGCATTTCTAAGTAATTCCTTCTTTCTTCGTTCAGTGCTCATTTGCAAACAACCCAGATGGCAGTCAAAATCATCTATGTATGTATGCGACGAAAATTTATGACCGGAGGGACAAATGTCGTAGGGACAGATCCCGATCACTGCGCCAGTGGGGAAAAGTTTAGAAAGTTTGTTGGAATCTGTTTTTAAAATTGATTTTAGTGAAAAAAGCAATAGTCAGGCGCTTGTCCAGGCTTTTGTACACTGGTGTCGCCAGACTGGTGTACTTTACACGGTTCTCGTGTCACGGGATTTTCCCTTGTCTCAAGGACCTACCCGTTTTCTCTTTCGTAGGTCGTACATTACATTGCGCCACACAAAACGGGGCAACAAGCGACTCAATGTTGTGGCTTCGCAGCAGCCCTCGTACTGCCGGCCGCACCTCTTGCACTCAAAATCGACTTTGGATTCGAATCGAATTTAATCTAATGTGGGTCACCTGTTACCACAGACCGAAAAAGATCTGCTGCGTCTGAAGAGGCATTTCAATTGCGGTCCCACTATCTCAAATCGATTTCTGTTGCACACACAGTCAAGACGGTGTCACCACTGATAGTTCCCGCAACCAACAACATCATCGGGCACATGAAGACGGGAACCAGCAACAACGCCAACACCAAGTCGCGTAATATGCTGGTGTTGCGGTAGTATGGCAGCAATTTTCCCGGACTGCAAGTACGACGTACTTGGTGTTGTGTACGGGGGCTTATTGCAAATTGACTTAAGTGCCAGGCCACATGCAATAGGGCTGGAAAATAGTCCAATATTTGTTTTTGTACTTGTGGGTTGTAAGGTCATATTATTTTGACATTTTTTCTGAGGCCTATCCAGCTGCTCAAAATCGCCTGATACATGGCAATGACAGCGATTTCCCCAAGAATATCAACTGGAGACACCACAGGGTGAAATCCACTGGACTGACGTCATCGTATGGTATTAATTGCCTGGCTTTGAGAGTGAGTGAAAGTGTTGATAAGTAGCACACACTCGTAGCCATATGCAGTTTACCTGACAATGGGGGGCGGTTGGCGAAGGAAAACAATGGGACTATTTAAATATTTTGTGAACAAATAAAATTCTGTACTCAGAGCAAGTCGAACACTATTTAACGACATGGATAACTGGTATTTTAAGAAGAAATAAAAACCTAATTTGTTATTAAATATCAATATTAACTATCAGTTATTAAATATAGAAACGATTTAAAGTCGGAAATATATGCGTGTTACACTTTATAACTTCTTTAACTTAACGAAGTTATCTTCCTTATAATGGAATACATTTATCTAAATTTTTTTAAGCAAATTTGTTTAGAAATTTAGAGATAATGGACTGTTAAGAATTTATTATGCAACATATGGTTTTTAAATTAAATTATTTTCAAAAAATTAGAAAGCCCATTGATTACTCAAGGCAATTATTAGCTTACTCGCAATTTTTGATATCGTGCTGCTTTTTAAGCTAAACTGTCTGAAAATAGGCAGAATTTGCATTTTTATTCTATTCTTTTAGCTGATTCGCCATTGTGCCTTCATTATTTGCGCTGAGTTCCTGCCTCTTTCCCGCACCACCATAGGGTCATAATGCGTTTTCCGCTCAACTGGCAAAGAAGTACGCCCGCTGCGTTCTAGCATTTTGGCGCAACTGTTTTTTGTTGCACAGCATCCCTCCCATTTAGCTGAGTCCCAGTTCTGGGACTTTCGTATAGCCAGTAGTTGTGGCAGCAGGCTTCACAGCTCATTATACGGCGGCATGCTTGCAGCCTCACTTCGTCCGGTCGTCATACTCACATCCCGGCTGACGCCGTCCCTTGGCTCAGTGCTCGTTTCCCATCTCAGTACGTTTTGTGAACCATAGCTGCAAAGTATGCAACAAATTCGGTTAACTTTCTACCATTATTAACTTTTTAAACGCCTTTGCAACGCTTTCTTTCCTGACGCTATGCTGACATCATTGTTGAGAGTCAAACTTGTGGCTTGCACATCAATTTCCCCTAGGTAAGTTTTTTATAATGAAAGCCAAACATGAAGTCAAGGATTTGATGAGTTTAAGTTGAAGATTTTAATAAAATAAAAGGAATCGATCACCTCTAAGCCCTTAGGAATTTTATAATTTAAACTTAAATTACAAGAATTTCAAAATCAACCATTATTCTGACAATCGACATTAAAAGGTACAGGTTCGATAATTTCCCGGGTTTAATTTGCTTTTCCCATACCCATAAAACGTAATGACATGGGAATATTACAGAGAAGTCTTCAAAAATAGTTATATTGCATATATGTATGTTCAAAAAATATATAATTTTTATTTTACATTTTTTTTTACAATTATTTGTACATATTGAGCCTTAAGTTGTAACATGGGGAAATGCGCCTGCGGTAATAGCTGTCTAACCACTTGCTTCTTAATTCCGTTTGATGATTAGCTTGGTCCACAGTGTCTTGAAAAGTTGTGTAATTCTTAAATAATAAGGGCCAATTGCTTCTAGAAAGAAAACATAATTTTTATTTTTTCCTAAAATTAAAAACAAACAAACGTATTATTTTATTACTTTTTATTTAAATTATCTATTTTGTCTTATTCTAAGTTGATTACAAACTGAGTGTTTTTCCTTCCTTCCTGTTTTTACTAACTAAGCTCGTTCCCTTACCAAAAATTCGCGCTGATGTCCGTCGGGTCATTTCGCTTTACAATAGGATATTGCAAGCAATTTCCGTTTCGCGACCGGATGTAATGGTAATCAATTGATTGTTTTATTGTGAATTAATTGTGGGCATGCACATGAGCAGTGAAGTTGTAGCTATGGCTTCGGTCAGCACTGGGTGATGTTGGTGCTCTTGTTTCATTGTTTATTGTTTTTACGCAATTGTTTGGCAATTGGCCCGAACGGCCTCTGCTCCAGCCGCTTACCATGCCTTCTCCCCTTTTTTGGCGTTGTTGATTTAAAACAACCAAAATGCGAAATGAGTTTTGTGAACGGAAATTGTATTTTTCGTTAGCAAGCGATAGAAAAGCTTTTGTTATTCGGTCCGTTTCACTTGATTCAAGTTTTGTTTAGGGAGTTAGCCCCCGGGCAGATTACTTTTTTGTGAGTTTCTCGGGTTGAACACTGATAGTTAAGAATTGAACCGGATGGAGAGATTTCATAATGGACTGAGCCCCAAGACACTCACCGGCCGAGCTTGTTAATATAATTGAAAATTAGTCATGGGTGAGCAACAGATATGGAAAAGTATTTCATTATACTTTACCTAAAATGTCCATTAGATTTTGTTGACCTGTGTTACAACTACTTGTTACCCCTTTACCGTGACCAATTACGCGCCGTGATTAACGACTCATATCTCTTCCACTTTTATGAGTCCAGGTCACACTTATCCCATACTTAAGGCCAAAAAGAAAAGTTATTGAAAAACTTTGATCTACTTAATAAAATTATTGTGGTATTTGCCTTCATGACAAATGACTAAGTCATTTCCAATAACTTTGGCCATAAAAGGGATGATTTCTGCTGTCTACGTTTCTTTCTCACTTTTATTAAGTGTGCCCTACTTTTTTGGCGACAATCTGATTTTATCAGTTTTCCTCCTTGCTGACGTTGGTGTATTTTTTTGTTTGCGCTACTCGTCTTAGGTCTTACGGAATCGTCTCATCATCATTAACTCATCAATGTCAAGCTTTATCAAAGCGGCTACGGCTGTTCGAGCTAAACCAGATTTAGCGTAAAATTAACACAATTCAACTTGGTGCGATGCATGTTGCCTAACTGGAAAATCAATTTAGTGCCTGCCTGTCAACCAACTGTCGTTACTTAGATATCAAGATGATGCCATCCTTCCCGATGGGGATCTGTGACTGCGACCGTGTCACCACAGAATCAATTTTATGCTCGGTTAGTCAATAATATTGACTGAGAAGGCACGCTGTGTTGTCGAACTGTACAGTTAATGATTTTTTATACCCGTTAACCGTAGAGTAAAAGTGTATGCCATATTTATTAAAAAGTATGTAACAGGTAGAAGAAAACGTTTCTGAACCAAAAGAGAGAGATGCTCTGGCATGTCCGTCCATGTGTGTCCGTCCATATGAACGTCGAAATCTCAATAACTATAAACGCTAGATGATCCAGATTAAGCATGAGCTGCAAGACGCAGCGCGAGTTTGTTTTACACAGTTGTCACGTCCACATTTTAAAAAGTTCTTAATTTCTTCATTTAAATATTCTTTTGGCCAATTTCTATCGATATGACAAAATACTTTTGAAAATTCTTTCTCCCACTACCTGAGTAACGGGTATGCAATAGTCGAGATCTTTGACTATAGCGATTCCTTTTTTTCGGGTCTAATTAATATAATATTAATATAATTTTCAATTATAATTAATTAATTTTAAATAATTATAATATTTACATATTTATATAAACGAAAATATTTTATTTTTCAAATTGAGTTGCTTTAAGTGGTTTAATGAGTCAACTGCAAAATTGTATGTGACTGTATAAGCTAAAAAAGGCTTTAAGGTCGGCTTTATGGCACGTTTGCCATAAATATGCCTAATATATACATTGGAGCGTATTTAGTAAATTTGCAATTGGCGAAAAATACATAAAAGTATGTTTTTAAAACGGCTATGTTTTTAATAGCTCAATTAACATCACAAATCCTTTCTTTCATAGATAATCGTTTATTAAACGACTTTAAAATTTAATTATTAATAATTCAAGTTATCGTCATCGCAAGAAGCTCATTACTCGATAAGGACTTTCATGTCACTCTTAAATTAGTATTTACTCGTCCCTCATAAACTAATTAAAACCCAAGCTGGCAATACAGAGGTCTGATAAAGCCGATCATCTTACTTCTTCTTGAATAGTATTTGTAATATGGTGCAAACGCTTCAATCAAATTTTAATTAAAAATTAAATAACCATGAAATCTCCATCTGCTAATGGCGATTTCGAAGTCCGTGTGTATGGACTTAGGTTCGTCTTAGCTGTTGCCAATATCCGCTTAGCAGCTTTGCATGTGAAAGGCATATACAGATGCCCATCAGCACAATCATCACCGTCAATAATATTCACCGTAATGAGTTTGAATTTCGAGCTCTTTGGCAGAGTTTTGGCCGAGAGCACCGCTCCGCCAGTTGGCCATTTTTGCTGATTAGGGCCAGGACTTCGGCTGGACGGCAACATGACGCCATCACCCCATCTGGCAAACCGTCGGCAAGCGTTCTCCCCATTATTGGCGCGATTGACGTCAGCTTTGTTTTAATGCTAATTAATTAAATTCAGTCAAATTAACAGGGGTCAGGCTGTACTTACCTCGGTCTTCATCCCTTTGTTTCTTATCAATTCAAAAAACCATTAAATAAATCATAAGTCACTGTTGATAATATCAATTAGAATTTCAAATGTTAGTTTTATAGTAGCGGTTTGAAAAGGTTTTATAAAATGCGATGGAAAAAGTTTAGATACTAATTAAACCTATTATCATTTTCACACCCGTTATTCCCAGAAGTTTACTAAATTCGTTTAGAAGTACATAACAGGTAGAAGGAATCGTTTCCGACCATATAAAGTAAAGGTTTTAGGCGGTTTGTGGACATTAATGTAGACGTGGTCTGTATTTTTTTGGTATATCAATAGAAATACAAAGACAAATAATAAAATAAAATAGATACATTGTTCAGAAGTGTGCACGTTTGTGGGCCCTCCAACGCCCGTGGCAATCCCTTAAACAAATTAGCGCTGAGTCCGGGGGACTTGAATCTGCCAGCCAAGTCCCAACTTTCTAGCTTTTATAAGTTCTTCCAGGGAACATGACCAGACTTGGCTACTGATAGTATACCCTTTTACTATATATAAAAAAATATAAAAACTAAATAACATTTGACGTTCAAGCAACAGCTACCTAATGAGTGGCAACAGTCGAGATTAGCGGTTAGGTGGAAGAGTGGTAACGCTCATATTTCACTTATACATAATTCATTTAAATAAGCTGTGCTGAACCTGAAATATAGCGGCGATAGGGCTAAAAAGCGTTTATAATTGGCCAGAAAAAGCTAAGTCAATTGCAATCATTGAAGAGCTTTGATGTTTTTTGTGGTCATTAATGCGTAGTTTTAGTTTAGCACTTTACAATGTCCCTGAAACTCTCTTCGGTGCTCAGTCAGCTAAGTTGCTCGCTTTAATGTAGACAAGTTTATGAGATTAGGATGGGCCATGGGTTCGGTTTTGAGGTCTTTCATTACCCGCAATTTCTGGAGGAACTTCTTAGCCCTCATCGGTGCATAAATCAATTGTATTAATAAATTAACAGACATAGCATCCTCTCTCCATGAAACATGCCCAGCACTTCGAACCAGCTTCATCTAGCTTCATCTTCCCTGGCTTGTAGTATCTCAATTAATTATTTGTGTGCGGTCAATATGGGTGGGTGTGGAATACACATTTGCAGCAGCGGATATGTGGTAGGACTGCCATAATGTTGCCTGCCACATTTTAATTACACATTAATGTGAGCCCGCCGAATCCCAAAAAGTTGGACGAACTACAATTTAGTGCTGTGCGGTTTTACAAATGTGATAACATCAACAGGAATGATCAAAATATAAATACAGGAAACAAAACTGTAATAATAATGGAATATCAACGAGAATGGTATACTCTATTCTAACTCTTTAAATTGTTTTTTATTAATAATTGGAATACGCGTTGGAAGCTTGAACAATTTTTTAATTTAAATATGTTGCTTGTTGTGTTTTTTCATAAAATTAAATAAAACAGGATCGATGTAGCAACACGAAATGGAATTTGAGGTGTTCTGAGGGCTTATATGCTTTTAACGTTTACTGACACTCTTGGACTAACAACAAAAAACGTTCGGTTCAACTGTAGTTAAACAAAATAACATTTAATTAAATAATTAATAAAACTCGATGTTAAACACACAGATAAGGTGGCAAATGCGGATAGGAAATGAGTAGTGTGTGTGAACTACATGTTAATTAATAGTGTCCGGGCAACACGACATGCTGAACAATTAAAATTAATACACCAATAAAGCAATTTGATCAATAAAGACGGCATCCGTACTGCAAACAACGAACACATATTTGTGTCCTGCGGTTTAGATACAGGCTCGCCCTTGTTTTCCGCATGGAATTTGGAATCAATAAGCATGGAATAGGAGCACCTCAAATATGCAGTCAATGAGGCGCACAAGATTATGCAACACACACATTTTTTCGTCGAATCGCCGCTGGCCTGGAATGTAAGGAGGCACACGTGGCGTCAGCTTGGTGTACAGTATGTATTTCCGCATAGAAATACGAGCACTAAATTAGTTACTCGTAGAGTAAATGGGTATACTATATTCGTTGGAAATTATGTAACAGGCAGAATAAAGCGTTTCAAACCATAGAAAATAAATATTTTCTTGACCAGGATAATTAGCCGAAGTCGATCTAGCCATGTCCGTCTGTCCGTATGAACGTCGAGATCTCAGGAACTATAAAAGCTAGAAGGTTGAGATTCAGCATACATACATTTTTTATTAATTTTGTCAGTTTTTTTCGATTTGCAAAAATTTCTTTTTGCCACGCCCACATACTGCCCAAAATTGCCACCCCTACTTTTAATTTACTAATTTTGTTTTATTAATTACTTTAGTCTTTATTTGGCCCTAAGATTTTTTTTTGCCAAGCCCAAATATGTTTTGATTTTTCTTTGTTGTATTGTATGTCTTGCCAATTTCTATCGGTATACCAAAAACACTTAAGCAACGTCCCTTATTACCACCTATAAAACCCCAAAAATGCCACGCCCACACTTTTAAGCAATTACATTTTTTTCCTTTTATTCTCCAATATCTATCGATACAACGGAAAAATTATGAAATTTCGTATTCGCATTCCCACGCGCTGAGTAACGGGTATCTGATAGTCGGGGAACTCGCCTAATAGCACTCTCTCTTGTTTTGAATTAAATTATTTATAACTGTTTTTATGTCGTTTCGCAGCAAATAGTTTTGGTGGCAGATGAATATGTATGTAAATATTTTTACTTTCTTTTTGTTCAGTTTCTGGGCGGTCTCTTTTTGTTTGCATTGGTAATGAGTTTACTTTGGCTGTAAGTTGCGCAAACAGGCCGGCGGCTCACCTCGGCCTGGCATCATGTAGTTCCCTGTGGCTTGATGATAAAGTCCCCCCAACCAAACCGTTTTAAGTAATGTGTAGAAGAGGAGCTGAACTTGTACATTAAGCTTTCACTTTATTGTAAATTTCTGTCAACAATATCCTTGTGGTCCTCAAATAAAATGTTCGTGCGTGCATGGGCTTGGTGCATGTGTTTTTAATTTTTGGTTCCTTCTGCAAATTGCTTTAAGGTCTCGCTCTGTAACTTTTCAAAATACACAAATTTTAATTAATATAAAACATAAAACGATGTGCAAATAGGTGCCAGCGCGACTGTCTTTTGTATAAAGGTGTTTCGTAGCAACATTGTCTATGTAGGATCATTAAGGGCAGCGATATTCTGTGGGTCTGTGTGTGTTATCCTGGTCTTTAAAAACGATGGAAGAACATTAAATAAATCAAATCTGTCCGGCGGAGTAGTTGGCCTTATCAAAGCGCTTTCACTTTGCTTGGTAAATAGAAGGGTCGGTTGGTGGATAAACAGGAACAGCATCGTGATAAGTATGGTCAGGTGCTGACCTTTGTATTTGCCAACACTGCGATATGAATCAGGCGCCGGCACATAAATTACAGTACAATGGGCTCAACAGTAATCTACATCTGTTTGATGTTGCCTAGCTTATATGAGGATATCAATTCATTAAATTATACGCTATGCATTGAAATAAGCCTGCCCCAGTGGTGTTGACAAGATCTTTAAGTTCACAATTTCCAGGCCTGCCAGCTCAAAGAACTTTAAACAGTGGACAATGTCAGTGGACACTATATGAAGAAATGTATATTTATTGGCCTAATATATTGGCTTCTATAAGCAGTGGTGTAAAACTCAAAAGATTAATACGTTTAATTTTATATCAAAAAAATTTGATTTAACGTTTGAAAAAACATAATTTTCAAAATCTAAGCGAACATATTGCAATTTTTTTAATTTATATAATAATACAGCAATAACCTCTAGAGAAATATTAAATAATTCATTTAAATGTATTATGTATTTGAAATATCAATATTTAAACAGCTCTCTACCATTTCTGACCTCATGGACCGTCTCCACTTGTTGTTCCGTTTGAGCGTGATGTTTTTCTTTTGCTTTTAGTCATATTAATGTATACCCTACTTATAAATTATTTGACTGAGAGATGTTTTTGGTAAATGAAAAGGAAAAGTCAGTCTTAGTCTTTATTTGTTTGCTTATGCGAATCCCGCCAAAACACCACAACAGCTTTCTAACGATGCTTTTAAGTTATAAATAATTCCTAATCGCCCTTTTTAACAGCAAAGACAAAAGTAATATTCAATTTAAGTACGGCATTTGTTGATTTATATTTTTACCTTAGCAAATTGCAAACCTATTTTAAGGGAAACCAAAAGCATATCTGTCTACTGTAAATCCCCACGGTCCTGATACTTGGGGTCCCAAATTGTATGGTGAGGCAAATAGTTTTTCTTAATTTAAAAACGATTGCATGGGCTTAATTATTTTCCCGTGTAGAAAATTGAATCGAAAAAATTGCCAAGGACTTCCACACGTTTATGTGGTTGCGCCTTTTCAAGCCTGAAGAACTAAATGTCAATTTCATTTACGTTTTCAATCGATTTAGTGTAAGCCCTACCACACAGCACGCTCTCACACCAATGCTCACATTTACGGACAGTGACACACGGATACTCAAAGGCAATATTGGTCAGATTTTTGACAGCTCAAATTTAATTTGCCTTTTGCTGCTGACTTTTTTGTTGCGCCAAAATGTTTTTTGCTTGACCGCCTCAAAAGTTGAGTAAGCTCGGTAGGTCGAAAGGGTTGAGCGTGTGTATGTAGATATGGGCGTGCCAGGATGTCAAGGTGTGAACACATTTGGCCTTTGTTTGCTGCCAACCAAAAAGGCAGGACGATTTGTCTTACTTTTTTGATCGATGGTTCAGCTTCCCTGTTATCTTCCGTCGTTTCCGCCCTTCGGTTGGTGACCACACGCATAGTTGTTATTCCTTGTTTATGCTTCTTTTTTTTTGTTGTTTTTTTGGTTAACTTTTTACCGAAAAAAATAATTTGTTCCCAAAACTGATTAAATACCTAATTTCGAAGTTTTAAATTTGTTTATCGAACATGGTTTTTATTATAGCTATGCGCAATATCGCCGTTTTGGCTGGACTACACCAAGCAGTATTCTGACCAGAAACCGGTAGTGAGTCCATTTGCAGCACTGTTATTGTGCACTATGCCATTGATCCTTCTCTCATTGATCCTTCTCTGCAAATTGCTTGCATCCTTGGAAAAAACCTAATAAGCGCATATAGTTATTCCCGTTACATCGTAGATTATTAGGATATACCAGATGCATTGAATCACACTTTAGAGCACATGTTGATTAATTTTTCATTTTTGTTTTCTTTGTATAGTCCGGGGAACTAGTGGTCTATAGGGTTTTATATTGCTTACTGTTAATAATACTAATTTCATCAGATATTGGATAAGTGGATAAATCTCCCTTTACTTCAGCACTAAAAACATTTTTCTGCATGGCTTATTTGATGAGTTGCCTTCTGCTAACCTCATTTAAATGTAATTTCAGATTTTTATAGCTGTTTACACACACCTACACCACCAGCGGTTCGCATAAATCTCTCCCCCTGTGGAACGTTATTAATGGCCTCAGCTTGCTGCATTGTCCTTTAAGTGGACTCTTTTGTGACAGTAAATGTTTTGGTGCTGTCCTAGGTTTTAGCCCCACTTTGATAAGATGGCCATGCAACATGTGGTGGCATTCAAAAAGATCTCTTCGTAATTTGATTTATATTTATAAAGTCACAATAATTTGCTTTCGATTACCGTGGTAATAATAAAGCGTCGTAACATTTAAATAATGACCAACCCGGCGTCGGTTAATGGTTATGAAAATTCAATTATAGCCCAAGCACATGATGATGGTTCACTTTGGTCCTCAGGTCCCGTATTTTCACTCAAGGCGGTAGCACATAAAGCACGTGGCAAGATTAATTGTGGCCGGCTGTCGTACATTACAGTGCGTATACGCCGTGTATATGTGTAAATAGGCAACGGTCCTAGGGATTGCAGGGCTACTTTTTTTGGTCATCATATATAATTCAAGCATAAATTTTTGCACGCATATAAAAAAGGTCGCGGGAATAATACATTTCGGTTAATTTATGTTAGGCGGATGTGGTGGTCATGAAAAATAACACAGGCTGGACACAAGCCAATGAGCCACAAACGACAGGCACTGCTGATGATGATGACGTGGAAATGAGAACGGAAGAATCGGAACGGCTTTTGTCTCGTCACCCTTTTTGACCCTGTCGTGTATCATTTGGCATTCTTTTGTTATTCCATCGTAATTACCACTAAAATTACGATGTGCTTGGGAGAGAGGGCTTATGCAAAGACAATAAAATATTCTAATATCGTTGGTTCAACTAACTTGCGTTGCGTCTGTCCTTAGAATCTGTATGCTTAATCTTAACTTTCTAACTTTTATAGTTCTTTAGATCGACTTTATAGGTAGCGCATCCTTCTGCGTGTTACATACTTTTAAACGAATCTTGTATACTCTTTTACTCTACGAGTAACGGGTATAATTAGGCGTAGACAAGTGTGAAAAGTAAAGCACAAAAGCAACCAATAATTATCAAGAAGGACGTGGACTCAGTCTGCCCCCCTAAATTTTGACATAAAATGCTGGGCACTGTGTGTCAGGTTCATAATCGAAAAAATTGTAAGCAACCAATTTGATGGAATTTCTATTCCGCCTCGAACCAGCTGTTGCAGCAATTGTACATTGTTTGAATTGTGCTCATTTAATTTGGCGAAATAGTCGTTTGCTACGAATTTGCCATTAGCAACTTTGGAATGAAACCACAAGTCTAACAAATCCCCTTCCTTCCCTGATTGCGATAAGATGGCCTGGCCAAAAGCAAAACCTCCAGCCACTTTGCACCGTGGACCTACCTGAACGCGTTGTCGATATGTCAAGTACTGTGGTTACCTTCAATTGGACGTCATGATTGACGACTGATGAATTTAGTGAGCCTGAGCCTAGAATGCGATCAATAACAGGCAAATGGCAGTGGGTGATGGCAGCGCAAGTGGCGCATCCTCATGGAGGCAGCCATGTTCATGTTCAATTAGTGAAACGGTATTGCACTTTGTTCGTATAAAATGCCTGCGAGTCTAATTAATTACTACACGATGCGAAGACCAGCTGCATTTGTGACAAACCCGATTGGGTCAGTGTTGAATTTGGTGCGTCATCTTGCATAACCTTAATTTCAATTGCTGCTTGGAGCACAGCAGCATGATTTGGACATGTCCATTGACTGTTTGCCGCTTGTCAGTCAATATACACATTAATAAATTAGCTTGTCAATTTTAATTTTGTACAGATTGAATTACACTTATCACGAACAATAAACATTTATAAATTATTTAACTTCTGGTGGAAAAATGCAGACAAATACATTTAAGGAAAGACTTAACAAAAGAAACGCAGAGGTTGCATTGCACACAAAATTGGGTTACAACCATTTCGCAGTGTTTTGTCGTATCGCGCCTTAAGCTATCCCTGAGGTCTGGGAAGGAAATTTCGTTATCCTACTTGCAACAGCTTTTATTATTTATTTCCACAGTGAAATGTGCGCTCTACCGTATTGTGTATGGTTTGGAGTGACATTGACAATACTGGCATTTGGCCAAAAAAACGCAATCAAATCCGTTCTCTCTATAAAAAAAATATATTATTTGTTCTTGGCCTTCTCGAAATTTTAACCTTAAATTGTATATTGGTTGGATGGTATCTTCTTTTAATAGTGTAAACAAATTAAGACAACGAAAAATTACCTGAGCTATTTTACAAATTAAAATTTGTATTCCCTTGTTCAAATTAAGTACTTCAATTTGTAAGTTAAGAAAAGCATAAAACAATTACGATTCAATTTGAAAGTTTTTCAGGGTGAACCTTTCCCTTAGAGTTTTCATTCAATCAAAACATCAGCTGAGTAGTCAAGAAGCTGCCAACCAGAACGGGTATAGCCGCATAGTCATGTCCATATCCGTTCCCTGGCTAAATCCATTTGTCCAAAAAGCATTACAGGATTTAATTTAAAAGTTTGCTACACTTTCCCAAATGAAACAGCTGCGGAAAGGATGAAGAGTTCGGGGAGATGAGCAATTAAAGCACATGCAGCAAATGAACATTTTTAACTCAATATAGAAAACGACTCAGTGAATGAGTTGAGGCTGAGTAAATCGCTCTGTGATTGTTGGCCTTGCTTCTATACTCTATTTCTGCGAGGGAAGCTCTGTTTTCTGAGCACACACCTTTCTACAATGTGTCTAGACGATCATAATTATGCGAGTATGCTTCTAAGATTATTAATATTACAGTTTACCTATTCGAAGCAAATTTATTCTTTCCTAAAGCAGGAAATCATTTTTCCAAATTGAAGTGCAGCTGGAGAACAAACTGCAGATGATGCAGCAGTGCTGCAACTGCAAAAAGTTTGTGGGAAAGAGCACATTAATTAGAAGCTGCCACGCTCGGCAGACACGCGTCCAGGTGCCTAAAAAGTTGGCAACGTGCAACATGTTCAGGAGGAAGGGATCCAGGAAAGTTTTCGGCTTGTGTTGCCTTTGAGTTTGACTTGAAGTTAAAGTTGCTTTTTATATACACATACTTACACTAAACGAAAGTAGTTGTTATTTGACCAGTTGAAGATTAATAGGATTACAAGAGAAAAAATTATAATTTATAAAAAGTTCAACATTATTATTTTTACAAAATTATTTTCTTTAAAAATTTATTAGGCTCTACAATTAAAATATCAGTCAATTATAAAACGAGAAAGGAAGCATTTTAATATAATAGTTATTCAAGCTGTAATATATACTTTATAAAAGGAACTGCTTTAAAAAATTATAAAATATTACAATACAAAATAATTGAATTCTCTTAGTGCGCAGAAAGCTCCTTTTAATTACGACCCTACGTTAGGCACCTCTAAAGCAGTTCAAGAAGGGAAGAATTGGGTGTAGCCCGTTGCAAAGCGAGTTCCAGGGAAACCGGCGTAATATGTACTGCCAGCCAGCATCATTAGCCATCTTTAGTTGTTAACTTTAAAACGTAACATTTAATTTTCGCTAAAAGGCTTTGCGCGAAAAAGCAAATCATATGTATACAGGGATGTCTGAAAGGTGAGAAAAGGTAAAGTGAGTGCAGGGGGTCGGCACCGTTATAAATAACGCAATCTTCACGCACGTAATTCAAATGTGGAGGATGGGCGTGTCTCGGTTGCGTCTCATTTAGCGCACGTAACCAAATAATGACCGAAATGATGGTCGCCGCTGATGGGCAAAGCGTATACAAATGGTGGGCAGTGGAAGCGAAGGGAAGTAAACTGCGTGCGTTTTGTAAATAAAATAAAATAAAATATAACGTAACGAAGCGAAATGTTTTATCAACGTGCCGGAGCGCACTAAACAGCCACTACACTGATCATAACGATCGCGAATAAACAATGTACAGAAAGTCTTACTTTCTTACAATAATTGTTTTATTGCTTTCCTTAAATCTTTTTATTTGGCCAAGCTTAAAACTTCTTTGTATTTATGTAAATATAAAAATAATAGCAATTACACTGGGACGAAATTCTTTTAAGTGTAGCAGGGTACGCGCCCGCCCCTTGTTTGAACCATTGACAGATGGCACGCTGACCAAAGTGGCGGCTGCGGTGTGCTCTGGCTATCCGTGGATCCAAGCCCTGTCTCCCTGCTGATTATCGCTTCTGGTCCATGTGATACTGGTTTTTGTAATTGCTTTGCTTTGTCGTAAATGGAGAGCGAAACAGGAAGATAGATTGCAATTGCTACAGGCCATTACCAGGATAAAAAGAGATGGGAGGCCGTACAAATTTCTTGTCATTAAATTAAAAATAAACGACAATATTTTATGCGCCTATAAATATGCAACAAAGCATGCTTGTTCCGCAACCGGAAAGTTAGCAGCTGTTGTTATTTATTTATGCGATTCCTGGCAGAAGTTAGATGGTTTAATGTCTTCTTCACAGAAGCCTTCGGATCTATGTTGCCTTCTGCTCAGGTGTGTGCCCGGGAAGAAGGTGTAAAAGGGTATAAGTTCTCTAAGCCGGTCAAAGAGGAATCTATACCGATACAGCGTAGAATGTCGTAAATTATGATTAGAAATTGTCAGTAAAAGTTTATGAAATTGGCATCTTGAAATTCCATCAAGCTATGGAAATAATTCAAAGATAGTCTAGTATACCCTGGATCAACTCGCCCCAATGCCATAGGGAAATATAATTTATCGACATTGTATTATAAATCTTGTGGCATTAAGTTTTCCATCCTGAATTTGGTTTTGCATAGTCCGCATATGAATAAATAACAAAAATTAATTTTCTAAACGTTTATCCAGCAGTAATGTAACATACATATGTATTTTTGGAATGCACTTATTTTAGATATTAAATACATCTCTAATTAAAAAAGCAATACCAGTGCCTTACACGATAAATCACAGGCAATATCTCCTGTGTTTAAAATTTAGAAACAAATATGAAGTTGACCGCTTAAATTAAAATAAAAAAAACACTGACATTTTTCTGAATATATTTTTTAAGGGCTTGTACAGTTTAGTTTTAAGCCTACTACGTTGCCATCGGTATTATCAGTTCCTATCTCGAGTTTAGCGCGGTGAAAGGGCTTCTCCTCCGGCTCTAGTTCCCGCCGCGATTCCTTGGACTCGTTCCATGCTTGTGTCACGGCAGTCCCCCAGATCAAAAAAATCACATTACCGGCAAACAGAACTCCGGCAGCCAGGCTAAAAACAACCTGCCATTGGCTCCGCTGACTGGGGTCCGTTACTAAAACGCCCACCACAAGGGGCGTCAGCAGGGCCATCAAATTGGTGAAGCTGCTCATGAGGCCGGCCAGGATCCCGGCGTGGTTTGGTGATAAATCAATCGTATTCAGCTCGCTCCCAATCGTGGCTGCGCTGCTAACACCCACACTGAGGGTTACCAAAACAAGGACCAAGGTCTTTTGCCCTTCCCCCACAAAAACGAGGGTAAGCATTATGGAAGCCGGCGCCCAAAGAGCTATGCTCGTGTAGGTCTTTCTCAACGTGGTCAAGCTCATCCACTTCTTACGCAGCAGTACATCTGCAATAATCAAGTACACATAGCACATTACCCACATGAGCAGAAAGGGAAGAGCCGAAAAAACCGCGTTGCTTTTCATATCGAGTTTCAAGACGCCGCTCAAGTATGTAGGTAACTCGGTTTGCATGGTGGTCAATCCCCAGCTGTCAGCACAACGGGCGCAGAGAAGGGCGTAGACTGGAACAGAGGTAAAAATGCCTTTCCAGGGAATCTCCATTTTTTTAGGCTCCTTCCTTTCGGATCGCTGAATATCTCCCACAATATAGGCCTTCTCCGCCTCCCCTATGAACCGGGCGTCACTTGCCTTATTGGCTCCCAGAAGCAGCCAAAGGCCACACCAAATCAGGCCCAAGCCGGCTGCCGAGTAGCTGATCCCAGGCCACCCCAGCGATGAACTGGCTATCATACCCGCTCCATACATGGCTAATACATTGCCGCAATCAAATCCAGTGTATGCAAACGCTCCCAGACGCGTTCGCTCCGCCGTGGGACACCAGTTAGCCAAGTGCTGGTGAATGCAGGGCCATGTCACCTGGCAAAGACCCTGCAGCAGACGAATCGCACAGTACGCCTTCCAGCCGGCTGCATAGACCCCGTAGGTCGTGAGAGCGCTAAGCAGGGATGATCCCAGCGTGCCCCAGAAGAGAACCGCCTTTGAGCCAAAGCGCTTGCACAGATAACCAGCTGGGAATTGGGCCAGAGCGCAGCCCCAGTAGTAGCTCGACAGGATGTACGACTTCTTCTCCTCCGACCAGTTGTAGTGCTAAAATGGGTGGGTGGGAAAACAGGTGAGCTGGGTGCTTGGCACTAGCTTTTCGCTTACCCACGGGCGGGTCGCTATTATTTGATGTAGTTTCGTTGGTCATCGCCACCACTGCCACGCTTACGTTTAGCTGTAGGACTGTGTTCGCCGCGAGTCCATAGAAGAGCAGACCTGCCTGCAGGTGTCGCAACCCCAAGCGTGGCACTGTCACAAAAAAAATCATATGTAAGACTTGCGTGACACATTTTATTTAACATTACCCTTCTTAGGAATCTCCTCCATGTCATTCATTTTTCTTGCTTAAAATACAGCTGGAATTTAGGTTGAAAGGCTCCCTCTGCATAACAGTAATTAAGAAAACGATGTTAGCATACATATTTCGTTCTTGGCTCTAAGTTTTGTAGTGTATTATGATTATTATTATTATTATTTTTATTATTATTATTATTATTATTATTATATTGATACGTATTGATAATAGCATCGAGATATTAAAAAAAATTCAAATATTAAGAACGATTTTTGTCTGGAAACTACTAATCTGATAAATTGTGGTATTGCATTTTGACAATATAGTGGAAGAGTCTAACTATCTATAGTATAGACTGAAAAGTCTAAGTGTGGAAGGCTTGTGCATAATCATGTTCATAGAAAGGCAACCGTCCTAGTCGAGGAGATGTTCGAATTTGCCAAATTTCCCCATTTTACCAAATGAAGTTGCAGGGGAGCTGCCAACATATGTATGTATGTACATACATATATACTGTTGCACTTCGTCTGGGCAAATACACATAGCATCCCCTTCATCTGCCGCTGGCCGGATATTGCTTCCATGAAATTCCCTTGTTTGTTATTTTAGATATTTTTCGGGTTTGTTATTTTTCAGATTTTTTGCTGTCTGCGTTCCTGTTGTTTGGCAATCTGCCTGAGCTCAAGTCTCGTTTTCAGTTAGTGTGCAAATTTCCTCAATAATACGCAACAAAAACAAATACAAACGTAAAAATAAAAGAAAAAAGTGAATTTAAATCACGGCATTTACAATTGTATCAGAGCAGCTAACAAGATACTATTCGGACCCACCTAGATACAATAGCGCACTCTTTTCAATTGTTCCAATAGTTGGCTACGTGTGGACGACTGCCAATAGTTTGTTTTCCACATACAATCTCTACAATCACCCCTCTCGAAATAAGAACAATTATATAGTTGTTACATTAGAACACCCCTGTTCATTTAATTTAAAACCATTTTATAAAAATAGCGATAACTTTAAACTGTAAGGTGTTAATATAATATAAAAAACCTCGAATGAATTAATTATACGGAAAATTTGTTAGCTTATCTTGCAATATATTCTGTAAAAATTAATATCGTTGCATTATGAGTGACACTATTTCCGCAACCCCTACGACATACTTATGAACAGAAAAATTACGCTTAGTAAGCTTATATTTATCTTTTATTTTTTAAGTAAGTATATATGTATGTATACTTTTAAAAATCATAAGAATTAACTTTAAATACGATGAAGCTAAATAAAAAATTGATTTCATAGTTATTGTTACAACAGATTAAATATTATTTAATAAGTTTTATAGTTTATAACACGTTTCTTAGCATTGCAATATGCACAAAAAATATGCTAATTTCGAATGCACTTTTTACGTGCTATGGGAAATAGTGGTTGTACAATCTATTTATAAATCTCCACATGCACATATGTATGTACGTACGTATATATGTATATACGTATATATTGTACATTCATATAAATTTACGGCTTCAGCAACGCCATGGAAAAAATTTATAAATAATTTTGACCCGTTTATCACATCAAGTTTTGAATATTTGTATGTATCCATACATATGTACAAGTTTATTATCAATTCCCTGGTCTACTGGTAAAAGGTTAAAAAAGTTTTCGAGTGAGTCACGTCATTTTAGTTAAATCTTTACATATTCAAAATATTTCATTCATTCTATAATGAAAAAAGATCTGTATAAAAAATGTTTGAACACGTGTTCTTATAAGTTATTCTAGGAAAATGACATCGATCTTTGAGTAAGCAATGTCTTGTTTATGCACTAGATAAGCTGAAAGTGATATTCTGCCTTTGATTTGGTGCGTGACGGGTACGACGAAAAAACATTCAATTTAATGCTTGGTATCCCAGTGTGCGGTAACATATGTATTTATGTATGTATTTAGATTTGATAGTGTGCTAAGCCATGTTCTTTCGGAACCATCGTGCAAATATTTGAGAACTAAAAAGTTTTGTTGAAATTTGGGGAATTACTAAAAGCCTGACAGCCCTCAACCCCCTAATCGGGTGGAGCTTTCCTTTGGGTTTCTGCTCTTACTCGGGTTCAATTTAATAAAATCACATTTTATTGGCAGGTTTCATTCATTTAAAATCAAATGTGCTATATGTGCGGGAACACCTATGTTTGGATTTACGCTACCCGACCACATTGTTGCACTCCATATAAATATATCGGGTATTCACTTGTTAACCGAACCTTTTTATTGTTGTGTACTTCGGTTATTCTATTAATATCTGATTTTAATTGGGTTTTGTTTTGTTATGTTGTCCGACCCGTTTTCCGCTCTTTCGCTTCGGTTTTTGTTTCTATTTCGATTTTACACTTGTGATCGCGGGTGCGACGAACTGCTCCCGCTGGCGTTTGCGGCTCACTGTATTCGTCCGACCGCTTTTGTAATTGCTCGACACCAAGAATGAGAGCTATCGCATGTGGAAAATCAGCTCGTCAAGCTCTTTTTCGACCAGCAGCAACACTATTTTATTCTGCCTTCCCAAGTTTTCTATCCAATGTATTAAAGAACTAATTTAGCAGTAATCAATACATATATTGATCATATGAAAAGGTGCTTGAAATATTTCTAAGAAAAATAAATCCCGAAGTGTCCTAATTGAATAAAATTTAGAATGCCACAGCCTGAAATACTAAGCGATGAAATTCATTCTTTATTTTAATTAATATATATATTTACTTATTTATATATATTTTTTTTTGTGTTATTTTTAAGACTTTTATCAATTTGTATAAATGTTAACTTTAAAATATGACTCAACACAACTGTTTAAAAAGGCAAACTATTCCATCATCCGTTAAAAACGATCGAAAATTTGTTTCATTTGTAAGGAAAAAGAATCGCATGCAAAATATTTCCAAGGGTTGGAGTCCCGACTAACAGCCTAATGTATATACTTTATTTGATAGTACATTTATGCGGCAATCAGTAATTTTGGTTCTTACCGCGATCTTCTTTGGTAAAAAGAAATGTCGTCGTATGTAGAATTCAAAATAAAAAGAGCGCCTCTAACGGTTAACAGCGACCGGGTAAAGCTTGCATAGAGAGGGTGAGAGTAAAACCGGGAAAAAGGCACTAACGCCTGCAATCATCGACAGTCGTCAAAATCGCAATCGATATATCGATCCCTCCAGCTCCATCGATGTTTCCCCATCTCTAGCAACTAAATGATCCAGCGGAAAGAGAGCGGCTCGAGTTAAACATTTGCTCGTAGCGGTAAATTGCATTGCATTGTCTTTAATACATTTTCTGCGGCCGACAATAAACATTAGCGCGTGTGTTCTGCCCCAAAAGTTTAACTGATTAACAAAAACTGCGTTTTGCTTTCCCGAATCACCAAGAAAAAAGCCGAAAGGGAGGTGCGCGAACAAAGCTCTTGCCGCCAAACGCGCAGCTGACGAATTCGTGGGAATAAACGTGCGTAATTATCGCCCGGTAATAATCGGATTTTGCGTTTTAGGTCTCTGGTAAAGGAAAAGTCGCCTGTCCACCCAGTGTCAATCTGACATTCGGTTTCTATTTCGTTTCTATTTCGTTTTCCCTGTTTCGTTCACGTCCCGTTAATTTTAGCTTTTCGTGTTTTCCTTGTCCTTCAACGTGAGCGTTACTCCTTCGTGTTTTTGTTCTCTGCGTCGCGACAGTGCAGCGTGCAACTCCTTTGGTGGTGCGATCACCTGGTTTGCGAAGAAACGGCGATAAGGTAGGTTCCACCGCTGGGTTCAGCAAACAGCCAAACAAAATCTTTGGTGGTTGTGTGTGTTTGTAAGAAAATTAGTAAAGTGGTTGCAAGCTATGACAAATTGCATAAAATATATAGCTATGGAGTATGTCAAAGTGCAAAGTGGCATATATTCCGAGACGCCAGTATAAAGATATTGCAATAACAGTGGTAGAAATCTGACCAAGTGCATTCCAATTAAAAAGTTAATATACGATTCAAATTGTACATAATGTACATAAAAGTATTAATATCATTAGTATTTTTTTGATAATCGTGCGTAATTATCGCCCGGTTATAATCGGATCTTGCGTTTTAGGTCTCTGGGAATGGAAAAGTCGCCTGTCCACCCAGTGTCAATTTGACATTCGGTTCCTATTTCGTTTTGTGCCCTGTTTCGTTCACGCCCCGTTAAATTTAGCTTTTCGTGATTTTGCTTGTCCTTCAACGAGAGCGTATCTTCTTCGTGTTTTTGTTCCTTGCGTCGCGATAGTGCAGCTTGCAACTATCTTTGGTGTTGCGATCACCTGGTTGGCGAAGAAAAGGCGTTAAGGTAGGTTTCCCCGCTGGGTCCAGCAAAAAGCCAAATAAAATCAAGCAGACCTCTTTGGTGGTTGTGTGTTTGTAACAAAATTAGTATGGAGTATGTCAAAGTGCGAAGTGGCATATATCCCGCGACCGCCAATATAAAGTTTTTGCAATATTAAATGTCAATTTGACATTTAGTTCCTATTTTGTTTTGTGCTTTGTATCCTTCACGTCCTGTTAATTTAAGCTTCGTGTTTTTCCTTGTCCTTCAACGTGAGCGTATCTCCTTCGTGTTTTGTTCTCCGCGTCGCGACAGTGCAGCTTGCAACTTGCTTTGGTGATACGATCACCTGGTGTGCGAAGATACGGCGATTAGGTAGGTTCCACCGCTGGGTCCAGCAACGGACCTCTTTGGTGGTTGTGTGTGTTTATAACAAAATTAGTAAAGTGCTGGCCAGCTATGACAACTCGCATAAAATATATAGCTATGGAGTATGTCAAAGTGCCAAGTGGCTACCGCCAATATAAAGTTATTGAACCAATAGTGGTAGAATACACGATTTAAATTGTTCACGTACATAAAATTATTAATCTGTCATTATTAAATTTATTTTATATATAGAATGGATTTTAATTGTTTTCGTCTTTTTCAGTGAATAAATTATCAACGTGTGCAAATCAAACTCGAATTTAAACGGATATCAACTAAATCAAGCGAGAAAGCTCCCACATCCGATTGCTCACCGATTTGTAAGTCGTTTTTATTTTACGCATTATTAAGTTTTACCCTATCTATTACTCTATATATTCTATAGTCACTTCGCCATTAACTCTATTATCCGCCTGTTTCAAGAAGCTCTTTTTACCTGCAGCCCACACACTACATTAATCCCTCTCTGTCCCACAATCTCACTGTTTCGTTCTTACACTCATTGTTCGGGACTGCGCTTTGTTGCCTAAAATTAATTATTTGACTATTTAAAAAAAATCCTTTGGTTATATGGTACCATCTGTTTTTATTTTACTTTTTTCGGCAGCTTACTCCTATGACCGTTCATGTGCATCCTTTTTTATCTTAATTTGGTCAACTGTTATTACCGATCGTTGTCTCTTTCGCATAACTTCGCTGACTCATTGGCATGCTCAATGTAATTTGAATAATTTGTTAAACGGCAACATTCTTTACCAACGCAGTCACTTTTTGAGCCTCTGCTTCGCTGTGGTTAAACTACATTTTCGTAAAACATACATTTTTTGACTACCGCTCGGGGAATTGCCTTGTTTCCGTGATGACGGTTTCTTATGAAAGAATGAAAACATTTTATAAAGCCATTGCTGAAAACTGCTTTTGAAATTATAGAATAATTTTTTTGTGGGATGGCTTTCTTTGGTGCACTACTATTGTAGTAGTAGTGCTACTTCTATTTATTGAAGTAATTTAAATCAATCGGTTAATGACGGTACTGTTCTTAAAACGGCTTTGTTTCTGGGAATTTTATTTGTGTATTTCCAACTGTTTGTAAATGGTTAAATAGGTTTAACGAGCGCATGGTTTTCGCTAGTTTTATTTTTTCTACCACGTACACATACTCACTTGCACTCGAATAGCACTCTCTGCGAGTCATGTTCATTTTGAAATCAAAGTTAATATGGATCCAGTAACCAATGTCGTACAACTAGCGCCGTTATTTTAGACACAAACGACTCAGTTAAAAAGTGTTCAGAGGGGGAGAGTTGGTAGCAATGATACGGCCGGGTGTCAGGGGATGTGCAGGGTGGCACGGCGCCAAGACGAGCGTAATTTGCAAACAAAAAGCCATTAAAATATCAAATTAGCGTCTGGCTGTGGCTGAGAGTGCTGGATTTAGTAGAAGTCTCCAGTTCTCTTCGGTGCCAGCTTGCCCGGGCCCCGCCTCTCTTCCGCCTTCGTCCCCCGTCTGCTACCTTCCCTGATCCCAGACATTTGTTTGTGCTCACCCATAGTATTGTGCAAAATCGAAAGTAAGTGAAATGTAGCGTCCGCATGCGCTGCGTTCAGTCAACAATTTGTCAGTCCAGTACTCATTGCCACCCGCCTGCCACCTATGTACTGCCCTGATCACTGAGCGAAAGAAATGATCAAGAAACATTGTTGTTAATTATATACCGATTAAATAGCGAACGAAGTCAGTATCTGAAGGTATATTGGAGTGCAGGTATCATCATTTCAGCCGGCATAGGTAAACTTACAAAAAAAAAAAAAAAAAATTTCAAAATATTTTTTTTTTTAAGTACACAGTTATCAGACTGTATATTTTAGTTTCTAGTTTCGCTTATCAGTCATTAACAGAAATGAGTTCTTGCCCGCCACAAATATCTCGTGTATTTCTTTTAGATAACAGAATTTACACGCCACATTAAAATCCATTTGTTTCACTGCCACGGCTCAATGCGTGCCAAAAAATCTATTAAAATCAAACAGAAACAAAAGCTGAAACACGTTTTACCTGTACTGCAATTCAAACTGAGTCACTGGGTTGAAAGAACTTCGCTGGGGATGAAGCAAGCACAAAATGGTTACTTGAGTGATACAAAAAAGCCAAAAAGCAGCAATCAAATCATCAAGGGAAAATTTATGACGGTCGCTCAGACCCCTTGCAAACTGCGCCGAAAATAAAGCCGTACTGGAAGCTATCTCGATCAATGGATCGGATCGTTCTGGCAGACAAAGACAGAAACTACTACACGCTCCACATTTGGACAATCTGCCGTCTCCCTTTGTCCCAAGCGATACGTTCTGGGGCCACGCTTGCGCGTTTTGCCTTGGGTTTCGATTCGTTTTTGTCTTGGGCTTGTGTATTTGTACGCGTACCCTTCCCTACTCGTATTTTTGCCCAAACGCGTTTCATAAATTATCAAGTTGAATGCCCAGTTTCGAAATTTCAACGGGCCTGACCTTGAGCACACATTTTCGGAGCTTCGGGTCCCGCTCTCGTGCTTTTAAGTGTTTGCGATTGTATCTGTATTCATATGGTTTTGATACCCACTTTTCAAATCGGGTATGCCAAACTGGTGACATGACTTCGTAATGAGGTCATTTACAAGCTAAGGACTTTATTTTCATCTTAAAACTAATACGACGTGATCAACCCCTTAAATGATATAGTAACGCATATGAGTATATAAAGTGTGTTTGTTAGTAATGGGCTATCTAATAGTCGGTTAAATCAAGAGTATTTTTTCCCCTTTTTCAGATCTTTAAAAAAAAAATCTTTGGTAGTTATTCATGTGTTTCGGTGACTACTGTTCTGCTTAGACTTCGGATCTCTGAGTTTCACTCTGCTGATTATTGCCAATGACTGCTATACAAATTAACTAACGCACATGCGTAACCCAAAATTAACAGTGCGGAGATGGTCTGCTTTTCAACTTGGCTCTCTAACAAACGCGAAGACAACGTGCGTGTGTGAAGTAATATTAACCGGTTGCGGAGCCCTTGAATTTTCAATGCAAATACTTAGAAAAACTCACGTTAGTGGGAAGGTCGAGTTAATTAGGATTGATGGAATGGGTATTAACATTAAAAGTCCGGGATTATCAAAAGTATATTTAGGTAAATACAAATAAGAGATTTATGTCTGGCAACGAATTTTCGTTGATTTTCCAGAGGAAACTCGTAAAACATGAAACGCATACGTTTAGAAATTAGATGAAAACATAATAATTCTTCGGATCCGAAACATCATCCCAATTTTCGAGTATTTTATTGGGCGTGACCCAAACACAAATATTTATTGTTATTTAGTGTGATGGATTATGTTAGAAGTGGCAGGATAGGTGGTAATGTGTCTATTCGTTAAGGTGTTGATGTGCATGCAAATGAACATAGCCCGTGAGTATCGGTGATTTCGGCTGTCACATTACGGAGCATATGTGGCATGTGTGCGGCATGCATCATTGAGAAGATTTGCCGCATAATAGACCGCTCAAACGACCCACAAACCGGCGAACACTTCAATGTGGTCGGTGCTCACACACATTATATCATAGCAGGGAAATTTACAAGGAAAATGTTCGTGGTAATTACACTAATAATATGATGTGCTTCCACATAATATATTTCAATTTTGTAACCCATTGTTGGTTCTCATATTTCTAAGTGTAATTTTTTTTTTTATGTGTGTCAAAACAAGCTTGACAACTTAAATACCGCACACGATTTTTGGATGGATAGGTATGATAGTGTGTAACTGTCTGCGAGAGTTTGATTGATAAGAAATTTGGTCAGCTTTATTATTTGCCGGATTTAAAAATAAGTTTACGGGGCTGAATACGTATTTCTTTTGTATAATGAGGGGCACAATTTCCTGATTTTGTTATATCCCGAAATCGACCGAAACCGAGTTGAAGGCGAAGAAGCGATACACAGATCATCATCAACGATTTATTAAAATAACCTAAAATTTTTTGACCTGATTATGTACAACAAAAATAACATTTTACAGTAAACGGTTGTCAACAAAAAATATTTAAATTTTCTTATGTACATATTTACTACATTTCCCTGCGCTTGCAGTTTTTTGGTTTGGTTCTTTATTTATGGGCTTACCCTCACTATATATGCATATATATTTCTGGTCGTCCCTAAAAACAGTTTTATAGCCCCATTTTCCATTTCCATCCAATGCACAAGCTGAATCCATTTTTGTTTTTGGCTGTCTGTTGTTTTCGTAGCCTGTCTGTTCTGTACTTTCGTGGGTGTGATCTATTTTAAAAAGTTTTCTAAACATTAGTACAATAATATTATTGGCCATTTTCACAATAAAAATATATTTTATAAATAACCATAGTACCATAGATTTTTTCGTTTCTTTACAATCAATGCTAAGTTCATCTTTGCATTAAAATGCAACCCAATCCTATTTTTCACTTTAACCTCCTCCCTATATCTGTGCCCTTTCTTTGCATTTATCCACCATTAATTTCTTTTTTCGTACAAGCTTACCCAAGATCATTCCTTGCATTGTCAATGTAATGTGTACAAATAAAACACTGCTTTAATATATATTTATATACAAGAATTTTTTGTCTCATATGGGAATTGTTCTGTTCTCTTTCGATTTTTACAGGCGCTTGTACGCTCCCCTCTCTACTAGTTCAGCTACTGCTACTAGCAACACCAAACCAACGCCACCAACCAACAGCACCATCTTCGCGAACGTGTGTCGTGAACAGTTTTAAAGTCTGTCGACTTAGTCAGCTCACCTACAGCGAAACTGACAAAGCGCTTAGGATGTATTGTTTAATAAATTCGTATGCCTATACATATGTTTGAAAAGTAATCAAAGAGATATAAAGTCTTTGTTGACATCCGATGAGATATGATTTAATCCTCGAGCCTTAGGTGAATTTCAAATGCAAATTTATTAGAGTGCTCTGACCAAGAAAATTAATTTCTATAGATATCCTTCAAATCGTCAGTCTATTTTGTCTTCCCATAAATTATTAGCGACAGAACTCTTAAAAATATATAATTATTTTTAGTTGTCTTAGCTTCCATTTTGTTTATGACCTTTTCGGTTGTCTTTCTGCTATGGCTCTAGTTCCGCGGTGTAAACATTTTAAATAAACAGAAGGTGCATCGCTGAAAACGACTCCACATGTGTGGGTTTCTTTAAAGAGGGTGAGTAAAATCAGCTGCAAGTCCTATGACATAAATCTATGCACATACATATATCTCTGATTTTTCTTTTGTTTTATGGCATACTCTCATATCTGCAGTTAGCTTAAAAATACATTCGTACATTTCGACGTTGACAGGGGGTAGCTTCTTGAGCTTCTTGAACGTTTGTGACACATATTACAGAATTCTCGTACTTCATACAGTATGTTTCGTTTTGGACGTGTTACTTTTGGAAATAAAAAAGTTGTATTTTATTTTATTTTCTATTCACTTGAGATTGTCTGATTACTGAAATTTCACTTTGGTGCCCTCGGATGTTTTTGGTAAAATACAAAATTTCTTCATCATATAGAATCTCAAACTTCTTAGCTTTAGATTTGTATGGGCTTTCAAATAATATGTAGTGAGATAAAAGTGTTTTTCATTATCAGCAGCCAAAAAATGACAGATCATCTGATTATTGTTATTTTTAAGCGACTCCCACGAGTCTTCAATTTCAGTTGTCTGGACGGGAATAAACTGTTTCAAGCTCTCCAAGCTGTCATTAAGAGCTGAAGCGCAACTACAAAATGCGACATTAATGGGCGGATGGCAACAGAGGGTATTTATGCCTAGAAGCTGGAGACGTGGAATACCATTTACATGGCCTTAGCACTTTTAAGTGCATTTGGACATTAGCCGAGCAAGACAAAAATCTGAGAGTTGCCGAGGGGCTGTTTGTCGTTGCTTGTTTGTTTCCTGGGCCTTTCACAGTCAGGCCATTTGCTTTAGAATTTATTTCAATTGCTCTTAAACGAAATAAAGTGTTCCGAACGCGATGTTCACAGTGGGTTAATATACGATGACGACGACATCATCACCTAGAGCGCGTCATTTGAAATTGAGCCCACACAGTGCGAGACCAATGGACAGATGAGACTATAAACTGATATTTCGTCATTTAATTAGTTTTTAGAACTGAAAAGGGGATTTTAGAATTTCTTGTATTCCCAGTGCTTCAAAACGAAATTTCGTATCATAGATGAAATTTGTATAACAATTGTACAAAATACTTATTAAATTACTCCTTAACAATTATAAGACTATTAATTTAACTACCACTGACTACCACCTGCTGCTTCTGTTTAGGTGACGATAGCGGATAGCCGAATACGACTTATTTTCCACGCATTGTTGCTTCTGCTGAAACTTTTCAGCATTAAAACACAAACCTTAATTTAACAAACTAGCACACCAGCAGGCGCCGTGAAAATAAGCCACACCTGTTGCTGCTTCCGTTTTCGCCTGTAAAGAAATCATTAAATTTCACTTAAGTTGTTCAAGGAGCCCTAGACAGCGCTAGACAACACAGACAACGACAAAAACAATTCGTGCTTTGGCAGGATGGCAAGAAGTTTCCAGTGCGCCGACAGCCAATCCCAGCCAGCGGCAGCAAGTGCCAACAAGTTCAGTTTTATGCTCTTTGTTTTCCATCTGGACATTTTCTGTCGGAGGCGCGTGCGGCTTGCATTTGCCAGCACTGCACTTTTCTTCTACTTTGCTACGCTGTACCCGCCTGTTTTCCGACTGCCTGCAAGTTGTTGCACTTTGCGCTTTCGACACACATTTGTCTTTGGTCGGGATTTTCGCACAGGATTGCCCTCGTCTGCTTTTGCTCGGTGCATATTCCTCCGTCTTGCCGTTCCTTCCCTTGTTCCTTAGGAGTTAGGTATTTCCTTGTAAAATGTTTCTTGCTTTTGTTCCGTTGTGTTGAATTCGGGTTTTTTATACATTGCATTTCATCTAAGCAAAGTAGCTGCAGTTTCTTTCAAAGTTTCTGCAGTCGCTGTTAGTTGTTAGTTATGATTATGTTGATTCTGTCTTCTATACCACCGTTGAAGTTGTTTCGATTCCTTATATCAACTTACAAGGGAACATCTTATATAGGTCAACAGGCTGCTTCCGTTGTTTACTGGATTTCCGTCAAATAAGTGGCCTTTTTAGCGTTAATGTGCAATACCCTGAATTTCTTGTCGTATTTATGAAATTCATTGTAGCCTTTGGGCTTATATATACATATGTATGCATGAATATATGTATATATTTTCACAAAGGCAAATTGATTTTTGCTTTGCATTTGCGGGCATATTTGTTTTTAGTTTCTTGGCTGTATTTGCTATAGTATTTATTTGTGATTTCAATTAAATTTTTGTTTCAAATAAATAACATTTCTCACTCGGCATTTGCTGGTTTAAGTATTTTCTAGGCAGGCTATATAATTTCTTGGTCTGCTGACCAGATTTCAATTTGACTTATAGCCGGTTGTCGTTTTGAACGATGTAAACTATTCGTTGCTGTTGCTATTGTCATCGCACCTAAAGCACGCGTATCTTAGGGATTGCCGGGCATGCGACACTGCTACAGCTAGCACATGTTTGGCTAAATAATTGGGATTTCTGGCTTTGGGTGTCCCAAGTATTTGGGATTTTTTCTATCTCGATGTCATCCGAAATCGGGCAAGTTGCCAACCAGTGCCAAATTATCCTTTCATTCATTTGGCCGTATTATTAAAGTTGTTTTTTTCTTAGCCATGAAGATCAAATGTGCGAAAGTTATTCTAAGTAGGGAATTATATTTGCGCAAGTAAATAATCCAATTAAAGGTGGGCTAACTGCACGCCCATAGATAACAGAAGATAAATGTGTAAATAAAATAAAAATTATAAATTTTATGTCAAATTATCTGAATTTTAAATTGTGCGTATAACTTTTATTTAATATTTCCAAACTTTTGATGGATTTATAAATTAAATTAAAAAAAGGTTGCCAAAAGTGAATTAATCTTCCTCGTTTTTGCAGAAACGTAATGATTATCCTATCCTCAGAAATAATAACTGATTATTATAATAACAGTACTAATATAAAAATAAATGTTCCAGTTATAACATTAATTACTGTTTGTACTCGCTTAAAAGAGAAATCTTCCAGTGCTTGTATAAATAAACACGACTCGAAAACGACAACCGAAAATAAACAGAAGTATAAAAATAGGGTCAGCGGTTTACGAATCGTTTGCCAATTGCTGCTAGCGACGGAAGTTTTGCATGATCTCTTTCTTTTGCCTTATTTTTCCCCCTTTATTTAAATCATCGAACACATAATATTGATAATATTGATTGAAAGATTATCCTTGAAATTTACCACTGAACCATACAAAAAACAAAAAACGTTACTTTGCTTATCTTTTCGTTTTAGGTAAGTTTGTTAATTGTGGTTAGTAAAAACAGTTGTCAGCATGAGAGGATTTGTAAGTGAACACCACTCCTTTATTTTAAACTTAGAAATTAATATTAAAAGTAGATCTAAGACAAATTCTAATCTAGCGTCAACAGTAAAATTGCAAAGAGCATTCGAAAAGCATCAAATGAATGTTATATTCTTGCCTGACAGTCCGCATGGTCAGAAATATTTATCGAATATTTATCATTGCAAAAGAAAGCCTCGTCAGTACGCCGCCCGTTATTTGTATATATACATATATTTATACCCGCTACGAACCGGTCACGCCCACATTTTGGAACAATTGTTAAATTTATTTCTCATTTTATTCCCCAATATCTATCGATATTCCAGAAAAATTGTGAAAATCGCATTCACTCTAGTTGAGTAGTCGAGGAACTCGACACTCTCCATTCTCTTTTTTTATATTTATTTCCATTTAATTTCGTTGTACAATTGTGCATTTGTTGTCGTTGCAATTGAATTTTAAATATTTGTACTACAATTTATAACGTGCCATATATAACTCGATACACTTTCGATTGTGTTGTATTCGGTAAAGTCCAATCCAATTGTATTAAATTTGGAATATTTATTTATAATGCAAATCTTTAATGAGTGTGAAATATTATAAGAACCCCGATTGCAAACCGTTATCAGTTTCCTATCCCTATCCTATCCCTCTTAAACCATTTACATTATTTTTGCCAACTCTTATTGGAAAATAAATTTTAAAAAAATTAATTTGATGTTACCTTCTTATTGAGAGGGATTATTAAAATTTATAGCTGAAAAGGCTCCAAAACACATTTGGCGATGTTTGACATTTGGCGGCATCGCCAAATCGACATCGAAACATTTGTTGCCCTTAATCAATTTTATGAAATGAAATAATAATTTGTATCATTACAATTACATTAATTAATGATTGTAATGGAATGGTATTATATTTCCGGAAGTGTTTTGTTTTTTATATTTTAATTCCAAAATGGTTCATTAATGTTAAATGAAAATATGTTTTCAATTCAAATCTAACACTTGTGGCTCATAAAAAATGATTTTTAAATATTTGTGGGAAATACTATACCTAATATTTATATTAAGTATTGTTTTCTTTAGCCGCTTAGCGTGGGATGACTTCTGGTCTGATCGTTTGGTTGGAACGTGGCCAAGTTATGCACTTCTTGACGCCAAACTAAAAATAAATCGCGACACAAAAATTTAAACAATAAAAATGTACATGTGTATATCAAAGAGTGTGAATGTGTGGTTAATATAAATGTCGAATAAACTTAAATACAGTTTTCATGCAGCCGATACAAAGACAAGTGAAAGTGCGTTTTATACATTGATGAATATTTTAGAAAAGCCTGGGGACCTTCTATCAATATTTGTATTTAGGCAATATATTTACTCATTGCTTTTAAAGGAAATTGTTTCACTATTTTAGTCGTGGAAAAAGAAGCACAATAATATTTTTATTGTTTACCAAAAGATGAATTGCCTGTAAACCCAGAGTATGCATATCGGATAACAGAGGCTGAGTCCATTTGCAGTTTTCAGCGGACAAAAGTCTTACCAGAATCTTCAACTCCGTCTAAGTACATTAGCCTAATGATAGGTTTGACTGCCTTTTAGCTAATGAACTTTGGGAGGTAACAGCAGAAGCATAATGAGCTATTATAATGGCTGAGCTGCACAAGCTCAGTGCGAAAGCTCCTCGGGGCCATGGAATATGGAATTAAGCAATGTCCATTTAGCATTGGAAAGGCTCACGTTTGACCCACTCAGCGCGAGCTGCTGGTAGTGCGGGATAAGCTTGTGTGCGAGTTGGGGCACGGCTTTCAACAATATTCTTCCTCATAGGTCTCACACGTGCGCCAATTTATATGCATGTCTTACCACCTTCGGCTCCGTGGCACATTTTGTTTCCTTTGCCTGCAGCACGTTGCTAAACGATTTCGCTCTTGAGTGCAATGAGGTTGCTCTTGCTGTCAGAGCCACTGTTAACCAGTTTAAATAGCAACCGTCTTGGAAGATAGGAGAGCTTTGGAGTATAGTTATTGCGTAAACGCACACGAATTAACCGACCTGCAACTGTAATTTAGATACTGTGTTTATGCCTTATATACATAGAGGTGAAGCAAATACTCCTTTTGAAGCAAAGTGCGGAAAATAAAATTTTAACAGTGGCAATAGCTATCCCGAGTTCAGAGAATAAAAAACTTTGGAAACATAGATTTTTTTGTGTCTTTGCAAGGGAACCGAATCACGTGTAAATATTTTCGCAGAACTGCTGATGAACGTAATGTATTTAGTTGTACGTGCAGCTACTGGCAGAAGAACGTTTGGCAATCGCAATTTCGAGTTATAATTTATTTAAGCATCCATTAAGGTGCACATATTGATGATCCCAGAGTGTTCATGGTTGGGCGCTACTTGGGAAACAGAGTGCAATTGCTACCTCGACAACTCCCGGGCAATTACTTTTGAGTTATTTGGCTTAATAGAAATTCAGCAAGCGTGCCTTGTTTGTCTTGTTCCAGCCATTACCTCCATTTCTTGACCTCCACCCATCGCTCTTTGTCCCCTCTCTCCAATCCCAAGACTCACTTTGATTTTCATAAGTAAATGTCGGACGTCCTTTTTCGCCTAGCCAACCTAACGAACTTGTCTCCAGAGCAAACTTTGCCCGGTGGTGGAAAGGGAATCGAAGGAGCGCTGAGTGTTTTGAGAATCGATTATGAATTATTTGAGCTCTGCGAAATGACTTATGAGACACATAAGAGTCCAATGGGCCTACAATGGCCAACCACACACAGCTGGGCAAGTTATCATTCTTACATATTGGGGGCGAAGCCTGGGAATAAGTGAGGGTTGCGTGATAAATTCCCTGCTTTGTCCTGCGTTCTTATCAAAGGGATACTTCGCTTTTGTTAGCATTTTGACGCTAATAAATTTAACAAAAAACAAGAAGGGAGGCCATCTATCTTGACATGCCGAAGCTTAAATACTCTTGTAGTAATTTAATTTATTTTATTAATTTTCCGACCTTCCCGATGAGCATAATATGATATAATAGTAGTCCGATTTCGACCAGTTTAAACCCAAATTACATACTTACATACAAAAACTAGCGAATCGGAACGCTAAAGCTGAGAAGCTAGTTTGCGTAGAAACAAACAGATGGACAGACGGATAAACGAATTGTAGGACACTGAGTTTCAAGCTAAAATCAATATTCACTCAAAAAGTGTATAATAACCGACACGTATTAAAAAAAGTCACATTAATTTTCTCACACTTTTGACAGTGATTTATGCCCTCGTTTTGATAAATTTTCCATTTAGAATTTATATGCACATATAACATATACTTACAATGAAATTTAACGTTTCGTCTCTCTCTTCTGCTTTCAGGTAAGTTTGCACTACGAGGAAAAAGAAAACGTAAGTCGAAAATATTTTTGCCATTAAATAATTTATTAATTATCCCGGGGAGACGGTAGCCTGCAAAATGCGGGCAACTTCCTGCCTATTTCCGTAAACCTTTTAAGTAATTAATAATGCGCTACGTAATCGATTTTCAAGCAAATTAAGATTTATTTGGCCGTCAACAAAAAAACTAACAAGAGCAACCGAAAACGGCTAATTTATTTTCCCCAGTTGCGCATTTCTATAGTGCAATTATCATTCCCCCATTTAGAATGGATCACACCATGTATTAAAACTGCTATAAATTAGTTAAACAAGCTGAAGACAGAAGGAAAACCACAAACCCAACTGCTTATATTTGAACAGTTGATTAATCGACAAACGCATAATGTTTTCCTAATGTCTTTCCTGAGTCAAATGGCGGCTTATGTGTGGAAATGGGGCTTTTGTTTCTCTTGTTGTGCGTAACCAATGCCCAATTAAGTCATTGCTCAAAGTGTCATCAATAGGCCTCGTAATTGGAAATTAATTACCAGCAAATTTGCCCCTAAGTTGTGTAGATGACATTTGTTACAATGGGAAAAAGGACAAAAAAAAGTGTCTTCTTTTTTGGTCTTGGGGGTATCTCCGTCATAGTCCCGATTTTTTTTTGTTAAGTACTTCAACTCCAACTTCAATGTAAACTAGTTTGTAATGTTTTTGTCTCTTGTTTTTAAATAATATTGGTTTTGGCCAATTTGTCTCCCAGCCCTCGCAATAATATATGTTTTCTGCCAGCTCTTTCGGCAATCTCATTTTCATTTGCAGTGTCTTGTGTGTGCCCTACCGGTTCACTTTCTATCGCGCTTATTTTTCATTTGCTCTTTTTTTTTCTGTCTTTTCCTCAATTATGAAATGAAATTATTAAGTGCGGGCCTCGCTAAATTAGCGCGCAATTGACTGTGGCCAGGGGGATTTTAGGATTGGTCGAGGAAGTGGTGCGGGACAGGAGACAGCCACCTTTTTCTAACTAAGACAAGTGTGCAATGTCTTTGGTTTTCTCGGCAGACGAGGCTCTTGCCTGTTGCTCTAAAATGTTCGCCACATTTCTAGGCAGACGTCCCATGTACGTACTATAGTGAGGAAGGAGATTATAAATGGCCCATATTTTGTGCATTTCATTTGCCAGCCAGAATGTAGCATCTTCCTAGCACGGTTGCTTACAGTTACATTGTCCCATGAAAGGGAAGATATGTGTATGTACTGGCTGACTGAAGGTTGATGATGACAATTCAGAAGGAAGCAAGAGACAACTCTCAGGCACTTTTATTCAACAGGTGGCACTGCTCAAAGCTATTTTGTTGGTAATACGGGGAATGATTGCTGAGAATTTATATGCATGTTGCTTGGAGTTATGCCAAATGCTGTGGGTGCTACTCTCGGTGGCACGGAAGCACCGTCATCACTTTGGGTTATCAGAGCGAGCCAAGATGGATGTTTAATTGACCGCAAATAGAAACTGTAAATTATGCCAACGAAAGATTTTACTTCCCAAACTGCTATCTTTGCTAATAGGAAATTTGCTCTGTTTGAGATCCAGCACAAGCGAAGAGCGAAAAATTCATATGCTATGATAAATGTCTTGGCAGGTCTTATTAGTCACAGAAACGGTGTGTTAGTTGAATTGCAATTGACATCGTCTATTCAACTAAACAAGAGAGAACGCTGTAGTCGAGTTTCCCGACTATCAGATACCCGTTACTCAGATATTAGGAGTGCTATAGAAATAGGCAAGTAAATTTGTGAAATCAAACCATATCAAACAAGACAGATTTCACCGATTTGCTTTGTCTCTATAACCAGCATGCTTAATCTTAGCTTAAGCTGATCCCAATCAAATATATTTAAACTATATTGGTTCGGGTAGGCTTCCTTCTACCTATTACAAGTGAATCGATACTACAAAGTCGCTTGCTTTTCAGAATCTAAATAGTATAGCTCCAGCACCATAACTCAAAAGAACCGCGCATATATTTTTGACGACATCGCAGAAAATATATACAAAAGTCAGGCAGCTTCCTGGATCGCGATCGTTTAGAAAATGAGTTTCGCAATGAAAAGGCAGACAAAGCAGTCTAGATCTAGACCCCTTCGGCTAAATATTTATACATGAGTTCGAAAGAAGTGTAAGCAAAAATATATATTTGATCTTTTCCGATTACTTGGAAAAGCACTGAAATAACTAGCGTGCGCTTTTATTGTTCGGGTTTTGAAGAACCCGCGAGCCAAATGGGATAAAGTTTTGCATATTCTACATTTTTTACGGAATGTGATGATGCTTACAACTCTTTTTTCTGTATATCAGTGGTTTTTAAGTTTCCATTCTTATTTCCTTTTGCTTTTGTTGTTTTTGCTTGGTATCTGAATCTATCTGTATTAGGAATACCTGCTGAATTCACTATCATGGGCACTCGAATGTTTATTTTACAGCGATCTATATGCTGTATGGAAGTTTCTCGTGGAAAACAACCTAGAAAAGCAGTCAGTCAAGCACATCAAATTCAAAAGCAGTCTTGTAATCAACAAAGTGACACGGATACGCACTAAGTGCCTTTAATTGCTGCCTATCACTGGCTTGTGACTCACTGGATCAGTGATCTCTATTTAAGGCCGTAAAGGTATCAATCAGACCCCTTTCTCAATAACTATTTCCTCTGCAATTCATAATTGAATTTAGGTGGGCGGGGAGAGGGGGTGGCGTGTTAATTACGTTCTGCGTCATATGCAGGCACACAGCCCGCTGACAGGACAATGTTAGAGCCTTCACCTGGGCACAATTCGCTAATAAAATCAACTTTTCCGCTTGGCTATGCGTTTTTCTCCGTCATGTGTGTGTAAGAGCTTTTCACATTGTTTGGCGTTTTATGAGCACGAAATTAAATTAATTAAAACTACACGTCGTCTCACTGTTTTCCGCACCCAGCCACACATGCTTTTCTTATAAAAAGGAGAAAAGCTGTGGGAGGTATGTCAAACTTGGGCGTATACACACTTTCGAGCTTCGAAAAGGATGTCTGCACTGGCCTTATTCGCTCCTCTGATTTATCCTTATTCTGCGGGTGTGGATGGATTTGATGGCCACCCAGCAGCGGCCTTGACGTGATCGTCACGTTTATTTACCTGAGTAATATAGCGGCAATCCGTTCTATCATAAAAACATTGTAAAAAACTTAAATTATAGAATATTTGTTCGCATATTTCAGTGTAATTTTTGTCGGATTCTACTCATATTTTCTATTCAGCCGGACAAGTGAAAACGCTGCGAACTGCAAATGAACCGGATTAAGTTTTAGCTCCATAAAAACAAAAACGTCAAAAGATATAAAAGCAAAGCCAGCCAACTAATTGCTGATATCTGTGCTTCATGCTAGTGTGGGTGCAAGGACCAAGCTAGATGGCATTCACACATATGCTACTTTTGTGCATATATGCGGCTGTCAAAGGTCTAGCTCCTAAAACTCAGGCCATTCAACACGTCACCAACGGCGATGAGCTTAAACCGGAACTGTCCATGAAGTGTACCTGCAGATGACCTGGCAGGCAGATTATACCTTCTGGGGCCTTTAAAAGGTTTCTGCCAAAAGGGCAGAATCATAAATAATGTAGAATGTGTAAATGCAGCACGGTAAACACGTTTTCTGTCAATTTAATTTGTAATTAGTCACGGCGGTCGTTAAAGGCTCCTCCTGAGAGACCAGAGAGGCCAGTTTGCTGACTGCTTCTTGACTTTAATTGAAATTGGCAGCTGCTAACCCGCAACCCGAAAGCCAGCTACTTGCACGTGATTTCGTTGCTAATTATTGTGCGAGGCTTCGGGGAGCACGACCGAAGTGTCATCATCCATCTCCTCCAGCCACGGCGCTCAGGTGCTGGCCAGTCTACGTGCCACAAAATTCACTTAGAGCTGTCTCCCTGCATTCAGTCGCATCTATTAATAGTCGAATGCTAATTAGGCATTAACAATGGTTCCGTTTTTTAGTCCTCATTGTATTGGTAGTGCTTTTAATCGGGTAGGTGGCCTTTTCACGTCAGAATAATATCAATGCCTTTATTGATTTCTTACCATTGCAGTGAAAAAGTGTCTTCAATATGTAGCATGCTAAAGTTGAACTCGGTTTTTTCAAGAATGCTCGGACGGTTTTTTATTTAGAATATGAGCTATGAGTATAACAGCAAAGGCTATCAAATATCCGTTACTCAGCTAAATGGTGTGTGAGGAAGATGGCGATAGGCAACCGACTGATTTTCACGGTCCTAACTTGCATGTATACATGAACATACATAAATATGTAGCTATTGATAAGTATATCAAGATCACTTTTAAACATCATGCATGTGGGCGCCAGCCAAATTAACATCAAGATCCTATAGTAGGAATGACGAACTCGCAGTGCGGAAGAAAAAGTTAATTTCGTTATATATTAGAGATTTGGATAAAACGCAACTAAAATTCTCTGGAAAATTAAACGATCAAATTGCCCTCACGAAAACATGTCATAATAGTGTGTGAGACAATAACATACTATGTACATATGTAAGTGTGTTCTGTTTTCGCTTGCCGGCCGGCAGCCGCGTAAAAGTTGCTCAACAAGATTTTCCACTTCAACTTTAGTAATGAGCTCATCACCTGTAAGCGCTCGATCAGCTGTGCCGCAATAACACGGCTGCCCGGAATCTCTGCTACTGGGGGTTAGGAGGAGCGTCAGATAGGGCTCATTTTGAAGTCATTAATTTGACGATGCTAAATGAGAATTTATGTGTCTACTGCAGCGGCTCAGACTGGCAATTTCTCATGCACAAACATTTTTCAATGCTTGACAGAAAAACCAAAAAGAGTGACTTCGGGCCCCGAAACTTGTTCACGCTGTCCAGATGTCATTAACACTCGTTGCTCGGCATGACCAAAAATGTACACAAAAAAATAACCGCCAAAAAAAAAAAAAAAAAAATACATAACAAGACAACTAAAACCGGAGGCGGCAAGAGGTCTTGTTAATAGCCAAAATCTAAACAACCTAAAGTGGGTAATCTCATCGACTTAAAGCTAAAAGTGTACTATCAATGGTACAGCTGTTGTTTTTAATATATAAAGTTGTTTTTGATTTCATATAAATAATACGAAAAAAATCATATAGGCTATAAGAACAGTCGATGATGTTTCCTTATTCGGTATTCATCATCGGTATGCATCAGAAAAAAAAAAATAAAAGTCCGCCGCTAAATGTTTCTGGTTTTTTAAACTGTTCTTGGTGTTTTTAAATAATTGTTGTACATTTTTTATAAATTTATGTATTTTGGTTTAACATATGCTGCGTAGTCGCGGTTCAAGACTCTGGAGCCCAAATGAATAGTGTGTGTAGGAAGAGCATACTAATTTCATTAAAATGTTTTGATTGTCTCGAATTTTGGCACTCAATTCTACAGACAAATTCAGCTTGGAGGACTCTTTCGTGTTTTGTTTTCGTATGGTTTTTCTTTCCACTGCTAGAAATGGGTTACTTTTGTTTTTCTGAATTAAAAATCGCATGGCAAGTGGATGAAAAATGAGAGCAAACCTAATAAGTGAGGGTGGGTACTTAAAAAGCTCGAATCTGGAGTATACTTTGTAATGGATAAATTAAGTCAAATTTTATTTTATTATGGGGGATTTAATTTTAAAGATTATTTGTCTCTCTAAAAAAGAATGATATAACATGGTATGGAGTCCATACTATGGACCACTTAAGTATCCCTTAAAAGCGATTGAAGCGGATGCTCCAATATCGTCAGGTGTTTTCATTTAATTTGCGAAAAATGTTTGTCTGCAGTTGGTCGCTGGCCAAGATGAATGTGGAAACGGTGTGTAGGTGCTCTATTTGCGACTACATATGTGCATTTGGTCTATAGAGCACCATAGATAAAAATGATTGAAAGGTGGAATACAATGGAACGAGGCAAAAAGCATAACAATGCCAAGGGGATTAATTTAACCATTTTCCAAGATATGTAGCTCTGTCTTTACCAAAACAGGAAGATACATCCGCGCAATATGCTATTACAACACCTTATCGCTCTCGATTGCAATTGCAGTTTCGATTTCTGATGCGGAGCCTCATTTACTACCATGGAGTGTGCTCAAGAGGGATTTAGTTCCTTGCGAGTCACCTGTGATTGCATGGACAAAACCGAAATCCATTGTGCGTAGAAATTTTTAATTTCACATACTGCGCCTCCGTCTGTGTCACCCAACGAGTGCTAAATGATGACTGATGTCCTTCTGTCCAGCCTTGGGTGCCCGGCTCAGATATCACATGCAACATTCTGAATGCAACGTGCCTAGGCACTGAGATAAAAAATAGTTTTAAATTGCCTTATTCAACATCTTTGTCAGCAAAACAGCAAAATATGATAATGAAATTAGCGAAACATTCTAATCGATTTTGATGCACCATTTTCAAAAGTTATTTCATGTAGAGGGTTGTATTGGGAATTTTTTTTTTTCAACAAAGAATCAATTGCTCTTGATAACGCGATTTATCGATGAGTGCAGCACCTCGCTCTGAGCCGCCTTGCCAGTCGGTAGAGTCCTTTCCCAAAGCCTGGCAAAAGTAGCGGCATTACAGCCATTTCACACACTGCCTACCTCCCTCGTCCTCCCCCGCCTCTTCCTCTGAGTCAGCCAAATAAAAGCTGCGCAGCGGTTTAGTGTGAGTGGTAGATCAGATCAGAATGCAAAAAGGCGAAATCCGTCGACGATGTCCTGATGTAAAGCAAACAAAGGACGATGAGACGTAGAATGCCTGAGAGCTGAGAGCTGAAAGAGGAAGAGGCTGGGAAGGGGACAGAACGAGACTGGATTTTCTCCTTGCTAGCTTTGCCTATTTCTTGCTTGTTGGTGCTTTCAGCACTAATGCAATTTGATGCGACACAAAACCGCACACATGCACTTCCCAGAAACGCTCACATATGTGTGGGACAACAGAAGCCACTGCGATGGCGCCAACACTAACAACAAATCCTTAACAGAATAGGATTTTCAACACATTTGCTTGTGCATTCCATAGTTTTGGCGTAGCACGGATCCCGTTAAGTCCTGGGTCTGCCTACACGATTGTCACCCCAACTGCCCCTTCTCTGAGCGGCAGATCAGAAATGTACAGCTGAATACAGCAACTAGTATCTCGCATCTGTTTTGATACGGCCATCTTTAAGACAGTACTGCCTACGATCTGGTTTTAGCAAACGAACGGTACCAAAAGAAATTTAATTAACTTATTTATGAAGATTAAAAAAATGTAGTTTTTTTATATTTGTCCCTTAGGCTAGTGGCCGGGGCCTATCATCAAGCTTATAAATTAGTTATGTAATGGTCCTGCGAGTAACACTACCGGCCAATTTCAGTGAGCTGTATTTATGCAAATGCCCAAATCTTCTTCTTTGGTCTTCTTTTTATTTTTCCTTTTTGTGCTGCAACAAGTTCGTTTCGTTGTAGCTTGCAACTTACTTCTTGGCGTGTTTTTCTAGTGCATTAAGCCAACACCGAGTCTTGTGCGTGAAATATGGGCGTCATTCTTTGCATAAAGTGCATGCTCAATACGAGAAGAAATCCCTGGTCACAGGCTGGCCTCGTCCTTTCTTTGCTTTTCCGCCAGCTCACTTTATTTACTTTCACTTGTCATGCTAAATCTGCACAATTTCTTGGCTGGATTTCGTTATTGTTGCCAGCCATCCGCTGTGGTTGCGACTGTGCCAGCTTTGTGGATGTGATTGTGGCTGCGGCTGGTGCTGTGGGGTATGGGGTGGCTGAGAAGGTGGTGGCCCTTCTTAGTGCCAAAAATCTTTGTGATTCGGGTTTTAATGCGAATTTTTCAACTCCTGCCATGCAACAAGTGTAAAAAGTGCAACTGAGCCTATGTTTATTTTCGATTTGAAGATTTTTGCATTTTTGTTTGTTTTTATGTTTTAATCAAACGATTGGCTGCTGGTAATTGTCATACCTTTTTTAAAGACTCCATTGATTATGCAAATTGATTGGAAGTAATTGTACTTATGACCACGTTCAATGCTCTGGGGTGAGTGCATGTGAGTCAGCAGACAGAGGCTGAATAACACCACCTGTTCATTTAGCATCCATCTTTGTATTTGCGCAATACACAAAACCAATGCCAGTGGCGGTCTCCTCCCGTTTCATTAAACTTGCACTTGAAAATTGCGCAATTAATAAGAGTTTGATAAGTTTAGGCATTTTGGTCAATAAAAAATACCACATTGGAGAGCCAAATGATCATTGTAATAAAAATAATCATGCCAGGACCCTGCCAGGACTTTGATTAAGCCGTCTCGTAAATTCAATATGCTAGATTTTAATTTTTTTAGTGTATTTTGGTATCTTGGCTGTGGGGCTTTTTCCCAGTGGATGGTTAGTGAAAAACTGGTCGCTTGGTTTACTGTGCATGGGCACAGCTGTTGCAGTTATTGCTGCCGTTGCAGTCATAGCTTCAGCTGCTGTTGCTGCTTGCAGCTGTGGATGAGCCGCGCATGCTCAGGGAAGTGAAAAGCTCGACGAGGAGACGACGGGCCATGAACTTGTTGCAGGTTGCAACTGTGACAGTTGCGAGTTGATGTTGTCGTTGCAATCCATGCTGCGTCTCATTTTGCTCCCACTGTTCGGCCTTCAACTCCGCTCAGCTGAACTTAGGCGAATGATGTATGATTGCTGTTGCTGCAACTGCTCATTAATCATTGTTTTCGTGGGTGACTGGGCAGCAGACTCATCTCCCCTCTAGTCTAATTGTTCATGCAGCATCGAAGGAAACCGCCCCGCTACATCGTTTCGCTTTCATTGGTGCCACATTACATTTATTATCCTTCTCCAATGCCATGGTTGTCCACCACAAAACTGGACAAATTTACGCGTGGGAGAGGAGGAACGCACAGCACTTGGCATAGCCAGTAGAATCACCATATACATGGATCAAAGTCATGCATTCATGTGCTTTAGTTTTTTTACTCTAGTTCTAAAGTTCGGGCGTGGGGTATTAATCGCAAGAGCACTTGCCCACATCCATATGGTTTCCATGTGGAATGTCCATCTGAGAGTGCTTCCCCTCATCTGCCAGTCTCAGCTCTGGATTCCTCTGTCTTCGGGGCATTCCGTTCTCTTATCGACTCCCGTTATTGTGTCGCGTGTCAACATAAAAATCAGTCTACAATGTTGAAAAGTCAGTCAGCCAACGTCAATTTCCTTTTGTTGTCTTCATTAAAATGCTAGACTAGCCACGCTCCGTTGCACTTTCGCACTACTTTTGATAATGACGGCTGCAAATGCAACTATAGGGTAAACCGAGTTGCGGAACAAGAAATATGTAAGGCGGAAAATCTCTTAATTAGTTCGTCGAGCTGGCCATGTAAATGTCACTTTTGTAGCACTTAGAGCAATTTACTGTATAATGCGTAAACAAACTGACAGGCGGCTGACAATAAAGGCTTTAAAAGCCAGGAATAGGGCCACAGGTGGGACAAGGAAAAGTGAGATATAAATAGTTTTGCTATGTTGCGTTTTTTCGGTAATCGATGCCGCTGACAAGTCATTGACTGTTGAATAGGCAAACACGCATGGGATAATTGTCTGGACCGCCCAAGATGCGTCGACAAAGGGGTGCCACTTTGCTGGCAAGTGAAATGAAATACTTCATTTGTTTGCCCAACAGTTTTTAAGAATTCGGAGCAGAGAACCACTGATCTTGTAGTCATGGATTTCTGGTCAGATGCATAAATACGCCTTAAAAGCTAAGCAGGAAATGGAGATATTGTCGGACTAGTGCGCTTGCAACAATTTTTATAACTTTCTTCTCTGTCCTCTTTTTACCAAAACACATTTATTCCAATACTCCGAAGCAAAAGTTTTGACAATATGTGCCACTTTGTCATGCTATTTTAATTTTTACCGTTTTGCTTTACACTGAAAGAAACTGAGCCTATTGTCGTCTTCAAATCACTTTGTCCTCTCAGCAAAAGTATAAGTAATAAATAATATTTTTTTCCTGTGTATGGATGTTTCATTCCATTTACTCCCAATTTCGTACTGAGTAGTTCGTAGCGCTTTTTATTTCGCTGCCTTTTTCTTTCAAAAGTTTTTATGGGTTGAGTGCAGGACGTAGAAAGGGTGAATCGGGAGACTACGCTATGATTTATTTGGCGCCCGAAACGAAAAACCAAAAAGAAATGCAGCGCAACGAAATGAAGCCATCAAAAACGTTGACATCGTTACGCAAAAGCGGAAATGACAATGATGATGGGCGCCAAATGAAACGATGGTCATGCCTCCTTACGCCCCTCGTCCTGTTTTCGAATGCAATTCAATGCGGTCTTCGCTTTTATGTGTGTGTGCCTGTGTAAGAGTAAGGGAACAAGAATGTGCAGTGGGTAATTCTCGTGCTGGCTGCCATGAAAACGCGTGAAATTGAAAAGGGCGAAAAATTGCAATGCCCCAGCGTTGGAAAAAACGGGTGTGGTGGGGGGGTCAAAGTTTAAGTGCCTGAAGGAAAGCTGCAACAGCTTTTTCATTGATTCGCTTGATTTGCAGCGTACCTTATGGTCATTGTTTTTACAGGGACTTGAGCCACTACCGAAAGTAAGTCTAACCAAAGAGATTAGAATAATCACAAACAGACAAGCTGTTATATATTTTTAATCCTTTTATTTACACTCAGTATCCTTCAATCCGACTAACAACAAACATGTCTATTTCTATTTACATTCACAGGTAGCGACCATGATGTCCTGCCCCATTCCCATGCAATTGCAAATGCCAATTCCTTCATTACACAAATCAGAATTTGAACCGGTTAATATTGGAGTTAAGGTAAGTTTATCCAATCTCACATTACATTAAACATGCCGGCAATATTCTCTCGTCCGCACTTCCTGCTTTCCTTTCCATTTCCTTTGCCTTCCGGGGACCTCTACTTAAACATTTGTATGCTTTCCATTAATAAATAGTAAATTAAGCGCATAAATGCGAAAATCATGCAAATCTGCTGGAACTCTATTGCAGAAAGTCAACAAGTGGGGCAAAATGCTAAAATGTAAATGTAGCCAACGAACTGGAGCACACATACTCGGCGAACCCACACATGTCAAAGAGCCAAGTCTATTGTTGACATTATTGCAAAACACACACGCTGTATAGACCCAGAACAGATATTTACGTGAAATAATGTGCGGCACTAAATCAAACTGTTGTTGCCCCAAGATGGCGTCCCGTCAGCCAGCTCCCTCCCGCCCCCATTTGAGTGTGCTTTAATTCGAAGTGATCACATTTTAATGATACCGAAATGCACTTCACATTGTTTGTTTCTGCTGAAGAATAATGATGTCAAGCAGATTTAGATGCGGGAAAAAGGAGAAAGAGTTTTAAACATTCCCACGGATTGCGTCACGTTTGATAAATGCTGTTGAACATTTTTCTTGATATTGTTTGGGTGTCCTTCCTGTGCTCTTTTGCTTTTTATTTACTTTTTTTGTCTCGCTTAAATGCTACACATAAATCTATTTTTGAATGAAAGCCACTCGCAGGATGCGTGTCGTATGCCCAATATTTCTTCGTCCCAGGAGGGATATTTTTGTACGTTCGTTTGTCTGTGGTTTGTTATCAGAAGAGGACGCTGTGCTTATTGTTTGCATAATGGGCGCTCGTTAGCGGGGGCACCCCTCAGAGGGTATGCGAGTTGGTTGCGTGGGGGGTAGTAAACAGAATAAAAAATGTGCTTTACCAATAAAAATGAGGTTTTAATTTCTGTTTGAATCCTACTCAGCTGATCTTTTTTTAAATTTACCGTTACCGTTGTCTTTTAAACCCTTGCACCCTTTATAAAAAATTTAATTTTATCTCCCAAAGACAAATTAACAAAGATGGTCACTTCGGAGGATAGAGGTCCTTTGTGTGAATTTACTGTATGAGGTTTCTTTCGGAATGTGATGAAGTTGGCATATCTAATTGGGCGAAAACTTATTTTCATCTGCATATAAGCATACAACAAAATTTAAATATTTTCGCTCGCGAACGCAGGAAAACATGTAACTCTATATGCAAATCGGACCCCATAACTGTATTCGAAATTTGAATATCCTATCCGACTAACAAGTAAAAGAATCGAAATTTCTTATTTTTTTTTTTTGGGATATTGGTCAATAAAATGAGAAAATCCTGTGCGGTTATTGAAAGTAAAAAGTGTTTTGGAATAATAAAATTATTGAAAAATATCCAACAAATTTTCAAAAATTAGGGCGGTTTTAGGACGTTAGAGAGTGGTCGAGGCAGTTTTTGTTCGAAAGACTAATACAAATATATCAAAATATCTTTAGCTTTTGTAGTTCCTTAGATTTCGACGTTTATACGGACAAACATACAGGCGGACAGGGTCAGATCGACCTGATCCTGTTCATGAATATATATACTTTATATGGTCGAAAACGCTTCCTTCTGCTTGATGAATACTTTTCAACGAATCTAGTATACTCTTTTACTCCACGAGTAACGGGTATAACAATTACCCAGTGTCCCTTTATATATATCTGTATATATATTTATACATTACCCATCATCATCAGTTCAAAGGCTAACGAGCAGCCTATAAATCGCGATTTTTATAAACACTGAAAAAGAAAAACTCCACTGGAGCTTAACTGCTGACAGACATCCGCAATTATGAGCTGAACCCATACCCTCCCGGCTCAGTGCGGCAAATATCCTGATCTGCCGACGCGACTAATTAGGGCAAATCGCAACACGCAAAGTAGTCCACTGATAACCAGTCCATAAAAAGGCAACAAAACTGTAGGGACGAAACATTTTTTTTTAATAAAACGGTGGACGGTAAAAAAAATCGACTGAAATTAAACGAGCTGCCAGGTCCCGCTGACTGCTGCTGTTAAACCCAATTTCCTGCCCCAAGGTGCCGGCGGTAGAACTTACACTTGACCGCGCAGCATAAATCATGCGGGGCGGTGGATCCAAAGGGACTGTTTGGGTTGGTTAGGCTGGCTAGGGGCAGTTTCATTGGTCATAAAAAGGGCGTTAAAAATTGCCATGTAAAGGTGGGGCCGGAAATATAATATTTAATAACAAAGAAATACAGAAGACAATGAAAAAGTCTGGTTTTTATAGGGTTCATCGTGAGGGGTGATCTGTATTTTCTTCTGCAGTTCCTTTTTAAGTATTTAATTTAGTTTATAATTCTTTATTTTGTGATGAATCCGGGAACTTATTTTAACGTGACCAGTTATACTTTCAAATTTAATTCTACACTGTTAGAACCTACAGATCACGGGAAAAATCTAATATTTTTGTAATTTCCATATTATATTCCTTTCGTAAGAACGCTGTGGTCTAGGGAAGGTATAAGCAAGCCAAAAAATATTTTGGACAAATGTTTTCACAAGTAATTTAGTTTCGGATTAGATCGCATAAACATTGTTGTCTCGAAGGCCTTAAAGCTTAAGGAATTCCGTCATCCGCTTGTCCAGCCCACTCAGGTGTGCTCAAAAATTCCCTTTGCCAAGTGGGAGGCAGATGATGATGCCAGCACCCCTATACATTTCACTTCTACCCACTGACAGAACCGAAATGGTTGCACTGAATCAATGCATATACTTATATACATAAGGACAAGTAAATTATAACATTTCAGCTTAACTAACATAACAATAATATAAGCATTTCCTTCTGTAATGCTTAAATCAAAATACCAAATACTTTCTTGAAAGTATAAAGATCGCTGCACGTGTTGTGTAATAATTATTGTGGTGGTTTTCAGGTTCACGTTTTTTTTCAAGTGCTTTTGTAAGTTCTCTCTTTTCGACCACCTTTATCTCCCTTAGTTCATCTTCGTCTGAGGATACTGGTATTTGTTTTTCTTATGCTGCTTATTATTAATTTAAGACGTGCTTTATTCCTCGACGAGGACGCATTGTTTGTTCGGTAATGTTCGCCTGCCTGAGAATCCAGATGTACATTGCACCTTACTTTTATTTTCGGGCGTTCTCTGCTTAACCCATCACGGGCAAATGTTGTTTTATTTTTTATTTCCACTCAAATTGTTTTATTTGCAACATACATACTGAGACACAGGGAAGACCTCAGACGCTTGGCTTTATTACGGTGATTTTTCTTGAACGCATTCGTGAGTTGTCTGCCCCCGGTTCTTCTTTCCATTTTTTCTGCATACTTTTGTAATTTTTATGATTTTATTTGGCTGGCTCCCTTGCCTTAACTTTTTATATGCGTTTTCTTTATTATTGTAATTCATAAAAACCAGAAAAAAATCATGAAAGAGCAGCCTGTAGTTTCGGCCTCCCCATGTTCTCATGGCACTTAATATTTGCCTTTCTGCGATGCGTAAGAATCAAGAACAACAAAAGGTAAAACATCTTTTCAAGAAATTATAAGGCTATGGTTGAATATTCAGTTGGTTCGCGTTGGAGTAATCCCAAATCCATCCGTAGCCGCATGCAAAAATTAAGGCGAACTCGACAATTTATTACCCTGTTTATTTTAGCGGTTATTTATATAGACGAAAATATAGCATATAAATTGTATTAGTTATTTTCGATTCTAAAAGCACGTTGAATTATAATTAATTCCCTTTTTTTGTTCTTCTAAATTTGAATATACCCTTACACTTCTCAAGTCCTAAGGTACACCCTAATCCACCAAGGACATCGTCCTTTGTTGTCCTTAGCTGACGGTTTGATTCTTTACTCAGTTGCTCGTTTTGTTTCTTGGTTCCTTTATAAGCGTTAAGGATTATAGCTATTCAGAGGAATTGCGAGCACACAGGCGTAGAGTGGAAGTGCGGCCAATTTACCGGATCTTGAGAACCCTGGCACATTAGACATGCACGCATGACCATCTTTTAAAATCAAAATTGCGTCGGGCCATTAGACCCGGCGTAACAACAAAGGCTAACAGCAAAGACTAATTATTCCCTCGTTTACGGACCCAGGGAGCACAGGGCATTATTATTTATATTACTTTGTGAAGCGCGCTTTTGTGCGTGTCCAAACTATTTCGGCACCCAACTTGTAAGGAAAGGGTGGGGGAGTGAGCTTTACAAAATGGGGGTAACCTTTAATAAGTGCCATGTCGTTTGTGGGATTGGTAAACTTGGTAGAAAACGAACGCAAGACAAAGTTGTTATTATTTAAGGATGACTAGAAATGTATTATATATATGTAAAGTAATAATATTGTAGATGATAATGAAATTGTTTTTTGTGTTAAGATGTTTGATTCATAGTTTTCGATATTAAATTAAAACTGGTTGGCGCGAAAAAAAAGGTTTATTCACACAAATTTTTTTAGTGTACCTTTTTGCTTTTCGAATTCATGTGTCTGACAACTGAAATGGGATAAACATTAATATCAATTAGTGCGTTAGAAAACACACTATCGGGTTTTCCATAGACGCGGCTACTTCTTCTCTTACTGTAGTTCGGTGTCTTAGAACACGATTGTTTTTCTTGTGTGATTTCACGACCTCCTCAATTGGAGTTTTAATATCTACGACAACAATATTTAATTAAAATTTATAAAGGGTTCTATACTACTTGAATACTTTTATAATTTCTTTTGGAAATTTGGAGTGTAGTAAGGGTCGTCCAACCGACCGAGGGGCGCTGGCGTGTATCGTACAGCTTGATTTACGAGAAGATAGACCCGATAATATAGACTCGTCTGGTTAAGAATATATATATACTTTGTAAATACTTTTTAGGGTCGAAAACGCTTCCTTCTACCTTTTAATTTCCCTTTATTTTACAAGTAACGGATATAATAAGTAAGATCTTATACTATAAATAGTTATATTTTCACCACATGTTTGTTGTCATTGATTACTTATGTAAATCGTAATAAAAGTTTGAACTGTTCTAAAAAATTTTCCATTGGCCGATTGAAACTTGAAAAACCTTCTACAAACAAGCCAATTACTGTGGGACACTTAGTGCCGGCGGGGGAGCATAGTCAAAGCAGGTCTTACCGGGCACAGGTGCGACAGAGGAAAGCGGCTTTAACCCTTAACAGCCCCCGTGGTAACGACGGTACACATCCTTGGCAACATTTTCCTGTTTACTTTGGCTTTACAGTTCAATATTTATTTTCGCGATTTTCACGCCGTGTGCGAAAGATTGCTTCCCTGCTGAATCAAGGCAGACCGAAAAGGACGCGTCCCAACTCCTTCGATGCTGTCGAATGTGGACACAACAAACACAAACGGACACATGCATTAGATGAGCTTAAGTGTCGTCGGTACCGTTGCCAGGTCTCCAGATCCTTTGTTGTCCTTGTCTGCAGGTGTGCCCGCCGAAGGAGCAATGGAAACTTGCTGGCCAAAAACTGGAAAGACAAGCACACCGACTGAGACTGAAACACAAACAACGGGAAGGGCCGCCAAACTTTCGGCAAGCAAAGTGTTGAGGCAGAGCAAACACACTGTCTGTCTGACTGACCAAATAAGCATTATGAAATTTGCAAAAAACTTTTCTATTGAAAGCGAAACTTTTTTCAGTCCTGGAGGATTTTTTTTATTTTGTGTGGACACCAACACCTTGCCTGCGATTTTTGCATGTGTGCCTATAAATTTGTAATAAAAACCGAAATCTACCGCAAAGATGTCATCCGTAACACAATCATCAGGGGGAAGTGCGGCTACGCGGTTTCTTACCAAAAACCTTACCCTTTTCCAATCCCTCGCTGGCTTCTGTTGTAACTCATTTGACATTATTATGTGAACTTTTTATGGCTGCCAGGGCTCAACGCGACCTTCGGGCTTTGAGTATGTAGAGAGTTCTAGGCGCAGACACATCAATAAATTTACTTGCCTTGCCAGCCCTTACTGTAGAGTGAGCTCTTCCGGTCCTGGGTAATTATTATTCTGGTTTATGATTTGGTTTTGGCGGCGTCTTTAGAATTCTCTTTATTACACATCTTAGGTGCCCTGTGGTGGTATAAAATTTTTACTCGACTTACGTGCACATATTTCCATGTAAACTTTTGGGCGTCTGAGAAGTAGGTTGAAGAGTATTATAATGTTTATGGCGAGTGGAATAGTCAATGCATTTCTCATGTCTGGCAGGGTAGATTATTCTGCAAATCCTTTGTGTTTATGACCATTCCTCAACGCTGATTGGGCTATTCAAGCCAAAGCCACAACGCTGCTTAGAAAGCTAAATATGAATAAATAAGATAACATATTAAAGCATTCTTGGTCTTATTATTTGTTCCATTGATAATATAAAAGTGTAGTCGATAATATAAATAGGTGTTACGAAGGCTGCTGTTTAGTTTCTCGTGTATTTTTCACCCTTCCTTATCTTCTCATAATCCGGCTTTGTCAGATTCGTAATACCACACGTAAAATCCAAAATCATAAAAAGAACGCAAACACAGCAGCAAAAACCACAGCCAGGATTGGCTTTCACATAGAAAGCAAACTCAAATATTGACATTGGAAATGCGATTGCGTCCGCTGGAGATTTACCCATATCTGCGTGGGCTTTCCAAATGCCGTAAATATGTGCACTTAAGGATCTGCGCCTAAGGTTCTGTTTTGCTTGGCCTTTTTTTACCTTTACGACGCCAATATAAATTTGTATTTACATTGCAATAATAAAAGAGGGCCGAACTCGTGGGTATTCAATACCGCACCACTTGCAGCAGCCGCTGGAACGATTTCTGAATTATGGCACTAAAAGTGCACTCAAAGAAGCAGGAGAAACATCCGCTCCTCCGCCCGGCAATATGGCGACGTTTTTTAATTCCGCAGATAACAAAGCACTTGTGGCCAAAGCCGTCTCCGTCGCAGCCGTCGAAAGCAAATAGCAAATGGGGCAATAAGCTGGGCTTTTCAGCCGGCGGTTGGTCGGGTGGTAGCAGGAGCTGCATCCCAGGCAGATAAAAATCAAAACTTAAGCGCTCTGGGTCGATGCAGCGAGTGCAGTGCCAAAGCCGCGGCAGCATCAGGCAAAGCTGCAACATGCTCTGCGATAACAATTTCTAATAAAACCTCATGACAGCTCACACACTTGGCGCGCAGGCAGGCTACACACAAAAAAAATGTTACTTTCTATTTAGTATATATTTGAAATTATTTAATGTGCCAAATTGCTTCAATAGCACAGGCAAGTTTATAAAGCTCTATTTGCTTGATTTGGTTGCTTTTGTTGTTTTTGCATTCCATCGCAGTGCAGGATCTGCGGGCACCAATGAGAGGATTATTGCAGAGCTGGTTGTGCTTTGGCCATAAAGTTATATTATCCTTGGTTGGAGAAACTAGGCTAGAGCTCAATATTCTTGGAAATTGATATAATTTATAGCCTGGGTACGCACAACCACAATTGTATAATTGCCTAATTACTCAAAACGCCCTTCAAAGTTTGGAGTCGAAAACTTTTGAAATTAAAAAAAAAAAAAAAAAAAGAATAAATTGCATTGCAAAAAAAAAGAGAATGAATTGCATGCAACCAACTCCTATATATCTCAGAGGTTTTAGACTGAGGATGGCGTGAAATACTTGAACATACTTGAATACATAAACTTAAAAAGCATACGAAAAGATGCTTCCATCTCTTTCTTTGGTTGCAGATTTTCACCGTAATACTTATTGTGCATTGTATGTAAACTTTTTGAATAGCGGGAAATGAGTGAGAGTAAATTTGTTTTCGTTCCTTTTTTGCAACCAGTTTTCTCGCCTATTTTCCGGCTTCTAAAGGGGTGCTTCTTTTGTTGCCAAGCTCGCGCAATTTGTTATAAGTGGCTACCATCACCCTTTCTCGTGCAAAACCACCAAAACCACCCTGCAACTCTTAAGACCCAACCCCACCGTAGCGTGTAAAAAAACGTAGAAACGGCATGAAGTATGCAAAACATTTGCATTTAGCATTCAACAAGACAAACAAAAAATGAAGTGCGAAGCATCGAAGCCGCGGCAAATTTTCCAACTAACTGGCAACCGAAAAAATGGGAGACAGATGAAAAAGGATGCTTAAGAGTCGAAAAAAGGGTTGCTTTGGGTTCTTTTCGTGCGTTGGCTTTTGTGCTGACAAATTCAGGCGTGATAAGTTTTATGTGCGCTTAGTTGACTGTTTTTAAATAGACCCACGGAAGGATCAGAAAAGAGTGGGCGGGGAACGGTCGAAGGCTTCGAGGAGTTTTTAGGCCAAAGTTAAATAATTGATGTTGACAATCAACAACGCAAATAAAGCAAAAGTAGAAGGCGTGTTTTGGGCGCGAAGTAATATACATGAATAAACGCCTGGGCAGGTCGACGTTATTATACTTCAAGCCCTTCAAAATTTGGGCGGTTTTCTTATATAAAGTCGTTTTCCGCTAAGGAGTAAATAAAAGTTAATTAAATTTATTTCACTTGATTTCTTCAACTGTCAGAAAGACAAATGCTAGTATAAATATTAAAATCTTATTAACCAGGAACAAAGCGAACGTGCCAGAAAAATCAGGCCAAGGTAAAAAAGACCAAAAGATAAAAATGTGTCAATTGGGAAATCTATTTTGCGGATTTGGAAAAGCACCACTCAATCAAAGGCTGAAATCACACATGCCTTCCGAAACGATGGGGGCGAACACACCTGCCTGCTACGCCGTCTGCAGATTCCCAAACCCCTCGGCCACGCATATTTAAGTAAAACTTTGCCGCCATCGACGTAGTTGTCCACACATAAATAAAACATTTGCGGCCTGCGGATCGGGGGTGAACCGGGAGATGGATGACCCATTGGCGCAAGATGACAGACAGCAACAGACGCAGAGGATAGGAAGGACCAAACGGAGCTTGAGCTTCAGCAGAAGGAGCAGTAGCCGGCCGGATGCAAGATACAGGAAAATCCCTTTACGAGCCAGCGGAAGTGCGTACAAAATGATACAACCCCACTCCCACCCACGGGACCTTCTCCGGCGTTCTGTGTGCGCTTGGTCAAGCAGATACTTCCCCGCATCGGTGTACACCCGCAAAAAAATATGGAGCAGTCCCGTACACTGGAAAATGTAATCGGAATAATTAAAAAGTTTTTAATGGATCTTTTAAGGTGTGAAGAAATCAAGTATTTTTTAGATGGTTATTATTAGACAGCGGAGTTCTACTCAAATAATATCATACAACATTTTTGAACTAAAACCTAGCAAAAGTTGATTTTCAGGACGGATTGATATATAGATATCCATCGGTTAGTTCAGTGCTGGAACGCTTTTGGGACAAGAGCCAAAGAAAGCGGTTTGGGGATTCCTTCCAAGGGGATAAAGATGAGGATTGAATAGGAGATGGGGACGGCGACATGGCCATTTCAGCATGCAGCAAATTGAAATTGAAATTGGAAGAAGCGAAACGAAATGAATTCTTGGGACGCTAACAGGCCAACCAGCTGATGGCCGTACCCGGCTTCCTGCTGCGAAAAACTGAAACCAAACCTGAGTCACAACGCATTTGCTGGTGGCATAATTGGCGCTTATTTCCTGGACAGATGACGACCTCGTCTTCTCGGCATTTCATCAAATGTTTTGTGCCTGTCGCTTTTATTGGTCACTAGAGGATGATGGTTTCTGGGGGGAGGTGGGCAATATCACGGAGGAGGTGGCCTGCACTGTGATTGACAGCTGGGTGAAAGTTTCCTTCAGACGCCGCACAGATTATGTATAAATCTCAATAAATTTCAATAAGCTACGAAACTTGCTTGCCCAGGTCTTTTTAGATGCCTTTCAAAGTTTTTATTTTTCACTCTCTTGTATTTTTTATGTCCCTCAAAGTTGTTCTTTCTTACTTTAATTCCTCTATTGGAGAACACTCCTTCAATTTTGCTTCTTTCTCTGTTCGGCTAACTTTATCAAATGAAGCGTATTAGGGCTAAAACTTTTAATTGGTCATATGGCTGACAGATTGTGCGCTTAAGTGATTTTCATTCACATACATGTGTACATAAAGTGAAGCTTCCCTTGCGTGTGTAAGAGCTAAGTTGAGTTTTGCTCCTGTGTGGAGTTGTGGCCAAAATAATTTTAATCGGATTTTGGAATGCGGGTGCCTCAATGGAGGCCTTAATTTTCATAAGGCTATAATATATAGTCCCAATTTTATTTTTTAAGAATCTAAATCCAACCACATGGGTTTGATTTTGCTCGCAAAAGTACTCCCATTAATTCAGAAATCCAAAGTATAAAAAACAGCGACAATCTTCAGCTGTCAGTAGGCAGTCTAAATTACAATTAAATTCTTAGGGAGCGACTATCCGCTCACTGAGCGTGAAATATGTATACATCATCTTGTTTTTGATAAAATATGCAGAAAATGAGATAAGCAGTAAAATCCCATTGGTGTTCATGGCAGCAGAGACAAATGCACGAGCACACACAGGAATTGGAAGGAACGAAGGGTGGGACACAATTGCGTGGATAAACAATCATGGGGGCTTGCTGGATGGATTCGTGTTAGTCCAGCATGCCAGGCATTCAATTTTTCAAAAGGAATTCTTGAGCAAGCAAAGCACAATGTGACGGAAGACACCAGTACACAGCAGAGCAGATTTGTCTAGGTGAAAGGGAGCAGAAGGGAAAAAGCAAAGATTACCGAATCCAACTGCAAGTAAATTACCATTTAAGTCAATTTTTTATGGCGTCAAACACGCCAGTCGGTTAGCCCTTTTTCATGGGACTCAACCAAAGACAAGAATGCCTCGAGAAGGAAAATCTTCATTGACTGAGGGACCCAAGATATACGGGGTGTAAATTGAATAAAAGTGGCAGAAAAATGTTGTTAAATTATGCAGCAGCACCAACAGAAGGAGCTGAAGGATCAGCGATGACTGAAACACCCTTGATGTATTAGTTAAGCTAATTTACTAACATAAAAGACGAGAGGAAGAAATTTAGAGAGGTGCCTTTAAAGCTCAGCAGCTCTTGTCACAGTCAAAGTAAAAGTCAAAAAGTTAATACTCCGTGGGAAGATGAGGCCAACGCTTAACATAAGTGAGAGTACCTTCACAGAAACAAACAATCATAACTATCTTAATTTTGTCTTCCCATAATTTAGTTCCTAATTATCCGTTTTATGTCATTGAATTTTTGAGATGTACCTTTCGAAATTCCGGCTTATAACCAACTTATATTCTGATTTAATTAGATTTTGAGATTATCAGCAGCGCGACCAATAGCTTACAGTTTACACCTCCCAAAAACACACTTGAACCCTAGCCCACTTGACGGCTGTGTGCGTGTAAGGGTATACTTATGCCTGGAAAGCAACATCGTTGCCGGTTCGCTTTAAAGCTAATAGCTGCCACTTCATTTGTGTCAGTCGATGGCACTTCATACGTGACAATGACAGCAACAACTACGGGCCACGCTCACGTGCATACTGTGCGTCAAAAAGACGCACACTGTGCTATTGAAGTGGGCGTCTAGGCGTGCCACGCCTTCAACAAGTTTACAAAGTCTCCAAAATAAATACAAGACAGTCAGCCACGTGGGATTTGAGCTAGCTGTGGTTTGGCCTTCCCGACTTTAGATGGATTCCTAACGGCACCAGAATATGCACAAGTAGCAAATTATATGGCACATTTAACTTTCGTGCAATGCGACCACAAATGCAACAGCGTGTGTCTGACCTGCCGACCCTGTCACCCTTGTGTGCCAGTCACGCAGAGCTGTAAATAGATACTCCCTTGAAGGAAGAAAAATTAAAAAAAAAAAAAAAAAAAAAAAAACATCCATATAGTTGATTTTCGTAGCATCAAACTCAAAAATGGTCAATTTTTTACTCACTACTTAATTAAATATGATACCCATTATTCTTTCTAATTCATGAGAAAAGTATGATTGCCATTGGCCTACAATAACTGATTTGCGACTACATGTTTCTACTTTTCGCACCTAAAACGTTTGATAGCTAATTGGGCAATTTGGGAGTTGTTTAGTAAAATGTTATTGATCTGTTAATTAGTCAAATTAGTTGATGTCAGCCCGATAATTTTGGGTTTGACACAACGTCCACGCGCAGAGAGTGCAGTCGAAGTTTATTTTTAAAAAGTGAATTGAAAGTTAAATGATTCGAAATGAATATCACGCAGTCCGACCGAAATTGCGATTATCTCTGGTAAAGGATAGATGAGCAGATGAGAGGTAGAGTAGTGGCTCCTTGAAATTAACACTCCTCAACCTATTTTGGTATTCGTGCATTTCTCATGAGAGCGACAGGGAGATGAGGACGCGAAAGGAATACTTTTCCGTGGCAAAGTGGTGGGCCGAAAGTTGTTGGCCCGCCTGCAACGTGAAGGAAAAGTGTTAAAATTCCCCAGTCAGACTTGGCGGATCTTTTTTTCTGTTCTGGTTTCTCAGGTTTCGTAATATACTTTTTTCTTTTTTCTTTTTTTTATAAGCCAACCGAAAATAAACTGGGCTTAGTCCTTTGCGTGAAAGAAAATGTAAGCCTATTTCACGGCCTTGTTAAACATTTCTTCGCATATAATTAAGAAACAGACTGCGGAAGTTAAAAAGGCTGTCATTTTTGTTTTTGGTATTTTTTTTTTTATTTTGCGTCCGGTTCTAAAGAAATTTTAGCCACAAAGTATTACGACCGCTAATCTTTGTTAATGCCCATTATCGACTTTATCCGTTTTTTTTAAAGCTCCGCTATTCCCGGTCCTTCAATAAAACGTGCAAGCCTTCTAAGCCTCTTTCTAATCTTTAAAATCATTAAATCACTATTTTCACTTCCTACACCCTATCCCCTGTAGGTCTTCCAATATTGCGTAAAATTCTGAAAAAAGGAAAGGACGCTTAGTGGTAATTTTGTATGCATGTGTGTTTTGCCTTCTTTCCACCCTCCCGTAATTTTACTTATTTTAATTTGCATTCTTGCCTGCCCTTCGCAGGAGGAAGAGAATTTGTCACAATTCAATCAGGAGGCTGTTTTCCTTTTTCGGGGGCTTTAATAAATAAATACGAGCACGAAATTACATTTGGACCTCGAGGGGAAAAACAGGCACTCAATAACTTGCAAGGTGAAATCCCCTTTTTCCCCTCCTTGTCTTCCCATTCTTTTCACTCCCCGCAATCAACGAAAATTCACTTTCGCTTTCAAGCGATGCTCATATGAGCAAAATCCAAGGCAAACCCGAGAATGGAGGAAAATCCGGAAATAAGAGTCTAAAAATGTGATTTGAATTGTTCCCTTGTTTCTTTTTCTGGCCAATTTGCAAATTTGCACAAAGGGGTGGTAATGAAGAAGTAAGAGCGGGAAAGAGCGGTAAAGCAAATAAACAGTTAATGCTTTTATGCAAATTTATGCCATTAACACAAATAAGCGCAGCCCCAGTCAAAATTTGAAAACAATTTGTCACTCAAAAGTCACTTTTGCTTGCCTTCTCCCTCTCCCTCCTTCCCACCATTTCCTTTGTCTTTTCATTTTCGAACACCAGCTCCTTTCTTCACGTGTGTATGTATGCAAGGACAGAAACAACAAAAAGAAAATCAAAGAAACAGTGACAAGTGCAGAAGTGAAATAAAAAGCCGTGGCGAATGAGCCCACTAAAACCGATGATAATGAAGATGCCTAGTCAGTGTCTTCGTGGTGGAGTAAAGTGTGGTGGCGGGTCGGAGGTGGGTGGGAGAATGCCTGGCGGCAGTGACAACAACACGAGCCTGCAGAAAACACTGCCAAAAATCAAAGTCACTGAAAATTAAAAGTAATTTGTTTGCTAAAACACCCAAGACATTAGGAGGTTACATGGACTGCGGAAGTGGCGGTGGGATGGTCGGGTCTGGGGTACGCACAAATTGAAATGTGAAACTCATGCCAAGTGGCATGAAGACGACGACGAATTAACTCAGAGTGGCAGTTATAAATAGAGCTGGTGGTGGTGGAGAAATTTAAAACACAAATGCACACGATAGCACACATTTGAGGGATGCGAATAGAAATGGTGAGATATTGAGATATGATGCTATTCTGATATGCGTTTTTAAAAAGTAGTACAAGTATTGCTGTTTTGCTAACCGAATGCCCCCGACTGTGTGTTCAACAAATCAAAGTTTTGGCTCTCACTGTCAAATACTCTCTTCTGCGCTTGTTTGGCTGTGTTTGTGAGCTGACTTCTCACTGGCAGCCCAAAAGTATGCAATGAACAAAAACGCATTAATAATTGAGGAGCTCTGGTGCTGCCACTTGGTTGTGCCACCACCCATCTCCTGTTTCCACAGCATGCGATATTTTAATGCATGATATATAAATGGAAATTTCATTTAAATTACATTTGATCTTTTATTTAAAGTTGCTGATTAAATTGTGACGTTATTCCTCTCGTTTCAGGTAAGTACTGTTGTTTGCGCAGCCCCTGTGCGAGTGTGTTTAAAGATTCCTATATAAATCAGTGCAGCAAATTATGATAAATTATTATTTATTATATGCGAAGTGCGAAAAAGGCGAATAGCGAATCTATTTTCATTAGAAGGACTGCCAGCTAAATTTTTTGTACCCCCTGAACTTTTGGCAAATTCATTACTTTTTTATTATGCGAAAGTTTGTCTTATTACTTTGTTGATCCGTTTATTACGCACAAAGTTTGGCATATTTTAAGAACTTCGATACTAGCATGTTCGGGCAAAGAGGATTTTAGATTCAATGATTCAACGCAACAATAATGAGTTAGCCCTTTTTCCATTAAAATGCCTAAGAAAAATGGCTTTCAAGCGACATAAATTTCATATCGACCACATGCACAACACAAAACAGGCAGCAGAGTACTTTTGCTTAAATGCTTTTGTGGCTGCCCCAGGAGCACATGAGAACTGAAAAATGCAGTCTCAAACTGGTTTTTATTGCAACCGCAGGAGAGTACAGGAGGGTATCGCACATACCATTCGCATTGGACTTGATTGCTGACTTTGCTGCTTGAACTTGGCCGAAGGCAAAAAAAGAGTCGGCGCGGCGTTCTGTTTGTCTTTTGTTTTTGGAAGCGGCAGCATGCTGATGTTTGACTTTGAAATTTGAATGCACCGACATAACGCGCGGCAATTGTTTTGGCCATAGAGCACCATGTGGGAATGCGTCTAGTGAAAAAATTGCGCTGCTGCCAACTTCATTGGGATCAATGTACGCTGTTCTAAAGAACAATGTGAATGTGAACCTTGCTAGTTATGTTGAATAATGTGATCTTGAATTCAATTTCAAAGTGCTGGGCACAAGGATGCAAACTAAATTCGAAAATCATATCAAACTGGGTCCCTGTTTCTAACCAGTTTACGCGCACGGCATTTTAGTGTGCGCTTTTCGCAACAAATTTATTTGCAATACATAAGAAATTTTACGCTATGCGACGAGACAAGTGTTGTAACTTTTCCCATGACCAACAGCGATCAGTCAAAGTGTGTTGTAGTTTTTGTGGCCAAAATGGTCAACGTACTCTTCGTGGTCTCCAGAGCCGCTAGTGGTTAGACTAGTCTAGCGACTCTTATCCACAGGCTGTTGGTCGGGCCTGCTGCTAGACAGCCAAGAATGGCTACGTTAGAATCTGCATTCTTGCGAGGTCATTTAAATGCCCAGTCAGCCAGCGAATCTTCTCACTGAGCGAAAACATTTAAAACACTCATTTTTCAAATTTATAAATTATTATTCAAAACTATTTTGAACTTTTAGAACAAGTTTATAACGGGTTAAATATTAAAAATTTAAGTATTTTTCGCACGCATAAAAAGTAAAATTGCGCATCAGTTCTTGCTGTGCCGTCTGCTGCGCTGATTTGCCGCCGGAAGTTGGTCATCTGACGATGCCACTCTTCTACGGCTGTTAATCAACAGCCAAAAGCTTTATGGACTTAACAGTCTCGCCCCTACATCCTTTTCGCAGACTGTTGGCATACGTTGGATCTTTTCCCCTTCGAGCTTCCTGTCAGCTAAGCCGTCCCCCCTCAAGTATAACAGTTGGGTGGTATTCCCAATTCGGTGCGAGTTTCCTAAAACCGGTTTCCTCGCACACCAGTTGCGCATTTATTATGCATGGAATCGTGCGGCATGCCACTTCTTCCTGTTGCTTCTCTGTTTGTGTGCCAAGTGCTTGTGTCCCATGAAGCTCGGAGCTTGGAACTTGGCTCCGTGCCTGAGCAAACCAGCCACATTTCTCCGCCCCGCACTTGTCTTTTGGCTCGATTGCGATCGGTTTCTGTTTCTTTTTTCTTTCTGTTTTTGTCTTCGTCTGGCTCGTTAAACCTTGGCCTTGAAGCCCTTAAATGACGCGCTATCGACGAAATAAACACACAAAAAATTGCAGAAAAACGAGTAAGAAAATTATTGCAGTGGCAGTTGCCAAACTGGCTTTAGACATCTTCTCCACTTTTATTTTCCTTTCCTCAATCTAAAGAGTTGGCAGAGACGAACCTTTAAAATTAAAACATTGAGCCTCTATAGCTATAGGTATAGTTTTGCGTAGTATGGAGACAAAATCAATCTCTTACCTTCGCTAGCCTTTTCTCAATTCGCCTTTTGACAAGCTTTTGTCCGATTCCGTGAGAATGGAGGTTGCTTATCTATTTGCCGACTTCGAACGACTGAAAACTGCTGGCTGGAAACCAAAATCCTGGCTTGGCCTTTATTTTCATTGTCTGTTGGACTGGCTTCATATACTCCTGTTGTAACTGTGTAACCGGCTTAAAGCCAGGGCACAGCGTTTGTAGCCATTTCCTTCATATAAATTCATTGTTTGGAAAAGTTTTTCTGAACATTGCAGCTCATTAGCCGTTAGTTTCATTTAAACTAAAGCTTAAATGCACTGACTGTACACTCAGAAATCGTAAGCACAATAAATCAGAGTTTAAAAAGTGAAACCAAAAGAATGCAGCCATGGTCTTGGCCATATAATTCCATCCAATCAGGGCTACCCCTTCGCCCCAACGGCATTCTTTTTTAGCTGCTACGCGAAGGTCGGCAAAGGTAAACTCGGCTACGGATCCAGCTCCTTATTGTATTTTCCATTGTTAGCTCCGCTCCTTGGCACTGTCTATCTGCTGCACCTTCTTGATTTCAGTTACCAAATTATTTCTCATAACGACTTTTGACTGCATACCGGCTTTTGTACTCAATGATGGGGGTAATCTGAATATATTTAGATTGTATATGTAAGATTCTTTACCTTAAGAAAATTGTAAAATTTATATCATGTTTACTAAATATTGCTAAAGGGATAAAGGACATTTATTAGTGCACTCCCCTTGACCTCAACTTGTTCGTCACATTTCTAGGGAAAATTCCATTTCATTTTTGCCTACAAACCTTTCTTAAACCTCCTTTAGTTTTGATAAGTTAACCTTAAATAGTATTCTAAAGCTACTATGGGTTGTCTACATTTTGTAGGATTTTGTTCCACCTATTGATGTTAAAATAATCGTAACAATAGAATAAAAATTCGTTTGATGTGTATTTTGGTATCAGTGTCATCTTTTTGAAGGACTCTTCAGTGATTAATCCAAATCTGCTTACGCAGCTTTCAGTGCTATTCATTCAGCCTGAAGCTCACACTTGTCTTAAATTAGGCATGTAACAAGTCTTCTTTTGAAGACTGTAGAAAAAATTGGGGAGTGGCAAAGTGAAATGAAATACTTCTGTCAAGTGGCAAACATAATGCTTTCTTCCGAAATCACGCTAATGAAAAGCTCGGGCGACATCAATACCCGTGAGTAAGGACTCAGGAAAAAACGGCACAAGTGGAGAGGTAAATAAACATAAAAAGTCCTACTCGATGTGGGTGGCGCTATATTGGGTGAGTGGTCATTCAGTCAGTCAGTGTGCCAGGATATGCCAAGTAGTTGTCGCCCACGCCTGGATTCCTTTTGGCCTCCTTAAGCTTGGCGGGCTGATTCTCGACCCAATCCGCTTAGCGAACTTGGCTTGTTGTTGTCCTTATTGGTTGTAAGTGGTTACAATGAGATTATGCTTCATTAAGCGGCCAGGGCAGGACTTTTTGCCTTGCCTCTTGGACCAGGACTCGTTCGCAAATCATAACGAGCTCTCTGCGCGCCATTAGCGTCACTCTGGCTGGCGATAATAGCCAAAGCACTCGGACTAATGGACGGCCTGGCTGCCCTGCTTCAATTGATGCAATTGCAAAATGTTTTCCAGACTTTTCGCCACGCTCACATACAGGTACTGGAATCTCAGATATGCAGTCTGCTTAAATCCTCAGACTCTGCTGTTCACGGTCATGATGATGATGTAGCTGTTGTGGTGGCTGATGCAATGGTAACTCCCTTCCTCTTTCATGCGGCTCTCTCTCTTATTTCGCCTCGTGATTCCACCGTTTCTTCGCCACAGCGGTGCAAAATGCCTGTCGTTGCCAAAGTTGCCAAACTTGTTTCATTTGCGGTCCAAATATAATTGCGGCTGCGTTGAAACTTCATGCGCTTTATCTGCACTGGGCAATATCTGAATATTTGAAATATTTGTATGTAAATGTTATTATAAACAAAGATTTTCTTTTCTTAATTTAATGTAAGGAAAACTTGTATATAAATACACCATAAATAATTAGAATTTGTAAAGGTGTAGCTTTTTGTTCTCTGTGCACCTTCCTTGCTTCATCACTGTTTATATCAGGTTTCTCGTTTGGCTGATGCTGTATTTAAGCCCTTTTTTTAGCTGGAATTTCGTTATTGAAAATGTTTCACTGTTGCCCTGATAAAAGGCGTTCATGAGAGATTTCATTGGTTTTGGCTTAAGTCTGGGCTTGATGTGGAAATCGAAACAGTATATATGCACTTGCGTTAGGTCAATGAGTGAAATGAGGTTACTCCAAGTAAACAGTTTATTTTATTAATAGTGAGTCCATAAAAAGGCACCATAATATTTTATTGCAAATAACATAAAATATATGTCTTAGACGACCAAGTTCATGGTCAATAGCCCACAGGACTATTCTACTAAACTATTGAAAGAAGTATAGATTTTAAGGACGGAGTAGCACTTGAGAATCGATTTGTTGGTTATCAATTCGAAGCCGGAAGGTGCAGAATAAATAATAATTATAGGCGAGGGAAAAAGATCGCTGAATAAATTGTGTTCTCCAGGGAATTCCACCACTCAAGTTGCATATTCCAGCTGCTGGCTTTCGGCAACATAAATTTGAGTTAAAACAAACCAAGTGACAGCCCCGGCTCACTATAATTCTATTGCCATGTGGTTGGAAGGAGCTATAGCGTGATACGAAGTGGGGCGGGCCACCATAGAGGCGACACATACCAGTAGCGAATTATGGCCAAGAGCCGCTGTGGAAAGAATGCCGTGAGCCAAGTTAAGCTCAAAAGGAAGCCACGAGAAGTAGAAGCCAAAGCGAAGCATCTCTTGCAACTTGCTGCGTCTCTGTCTACAGCTATATCATCCTCTCTGTCTGTGTTGAGCCTCATGCAGTTATGCCGTTTCTACCATTTATTGCACTCAGGAAAAACGTATACAATTTATTTAATTAATCAATAATTCGAAGTGTTGCATTGAAAATCCCCTGTGTAAATTATAGATACCGAGCGTAGTCGAAAATTCAAAATTGAACTCGCGTTTTTGAAAAATATTGGAAATTAAATATTTGAGGAAATCTTCTCAGAAAATGTTCAGTGCGCAAGAACAAGCAAGCGACCAGCCAAGATAATACTTGGGGCAGAAGAAATATTCGAGTGAATTAAAATGTGGCAAGTTGACTGTTTCGTGCATTTAGTTGCTGGTTCGTTGGCTGACTCCATCTTACCTCGTTCCTTCGGTCTTTCATTCTTCTCTTCTGCTGGTAAGTCGCCAGATTCGCTTGGCTTCCTTTGCGGACCGAAGGTGCAACTTAAAGTTGGTCTTGGGGTGGGACTGGGGATAGTAAATGCTGTTACCGCATATTTCTCTCCAAAAACATTCGACTTGCACCTGAATGTCGTCTGCGGTCCCAAGAGCTGTTGGTTGTTTCAGTTTATACCTTGGAAACAAGGGCTTGCAGTTGGCGTGTTGCACGACTTAAGCTTGAAGCCGAGTTTTAAAAAAGCAGTATACTTAATTTTTAATTAGCAACATGTAAGTTATAACATAACTGTGTAAGTTTAAGTAACTCAAGAAGGGTATGTAACATTTCGACCATTACTGTACCAATACTCCAATGTGTTTCTAGTGCGATCCTCGTTCGCTACCTTGGCGCACTTGAATTGCCAAGTCAACTTCACAGGGAGCTGCTTTACTTGACTGCTTCTCCTGTAGGTTGGTCGTTGGCCGGCTCTGCGAAACGCTTCCGAGATTGAGATTCATGGCCTGTTGCATGCCTGAGCCATTCGACTAACTGCTACTTCTTCCCCTGCCAACTCCTCTGTGCTACATCAAGGCGACTTGGCTATCAGAATTATGCGGCTGCAGCGGAAAAACACACATAAATAAGGGGGTACAGGCACATGCTTTGAGCCATTCGAACTTGTGCATTTGCCTGAAGTCTGGTGTGGGATGTTGCTGCTGCAAATTGCACGTAGACAGCTTTGCTTGGCTGTACTTCGACTTCTTGTTGCTGCAACAATGTTGCTAACAATAAGTCTGGGAGGAAATCCCGTTTAGACCATTGACAGGTTGGTTGTTCATTCAATTGAGTAAATTTTTATTTACATTTTCAGTAACCAATATTTACGACTTAATCAAAAATCTGCTTGAAATTTGTTTTTTTTGTTGCCCTGGCTTGTTTTTATTCTCTCTGCAGGTATTCTGGGCTTTACAATTCCTTAATCTTCTTATTTATCTACCACCCATAGTAATTTTTACAAAAAATAACGTAATCGGGTCTGGTCCACGGATAAGGGGTAAACACAGACGCAAATCATTTAACGGGCCCAGCTTAGATTGGAGCGCATATTGTTTTATATGTGTCCCCATGAGCCTCAGACCATTTATCCTGTTTCGCAACAAAAAGTACACCGACAGAAATTTGTCTGAGGCTTAGTATTTGCAAGCAAACTGGGCGTGTTTGAAACCCAAAATACCACTAAAATGTCGTGCCCAGTGCAGAGCAATGAAAGTTGCCAGTAAATTGCGCGTAAATCCCATAAACCGTTTACAACTACAACAGCTCTCATCGCCGTCATCGATGACGATGCTGAAGCCAACGCTGTTGCTCTGACCCCTGTCATTGCTATAGCCGCAACTGCCGCCTGCAACAATAACCAAACGATTTTTATGCACACAGCCATTGCTCCGTCGTCGGTTTTAACGCTCCTCTAAAAACGTTATTTCTATCGGAGGGGCTGAACCAACCAGCTGACAGAGCTAAATCCCTCGATTTGCTTTACGTTTAAAAGTCTCTATAAAAATCCAACAAGTACTGTAAAAAAATATACTTTTATTAGTTAAAACATAGAAGTGAGATCTCGTTTTATTTCTCCAAAACAATTCCACCAATCAATCGATTATATTTTCTGCTCCTTTTGCTTCTTGTATTATCAACTCATTGATTTCCTGGATACAATATCAATTGATTGATCATATTCAAATATGAAGATACATAACGCCATACGAAATATTATTCAAACTATTGTTGCGCAAGTGCATTATATTTTCGAACAGTTATTTTGCAACGTTACGGCTAGATCTTTTATCGCGATCTTTAATTGTTTCATTTAAAATTGTAATGCTTTTTAATTTTTTTTTAGAGCGAACTAGTGGAGAATAATGTTATCTGCTTCCCATCTTAGCAGAAAGCTCTGAGAAGGGCTTTTACCAACCCCGCAGCTTACTGTTGGATAACACTACCCCTTACAACAAATTCTATTCGGCGATTTCCCCTCATTTGGGGGTTTGCCACCCTCATCAAACTCCCGAAAGCACACTTACAAACCCGCATACCTACGCATAATTTTCACCTTGGCGTCATGCGCTCTGCCAACGTTCGGAGTCGATGTCGGCTGTTGTGCGTCGGGAAAGATTTTTTCGGCTTTCCGGTTCGCCTTCGCTTCGTCATCCTTAGCCGAGCTTTTCGCTTTTCCGAACTTTGGTGTTTCCCGCTACGATTTGTAGGGTGGCAAATGCTCACCTGAATGCCGAGCGAGCTTCGGTTTTGTGGGGGTGTTTTTGAGCCACCCTCTTTTGCCACATTTCCGAAGCAGGTGTAACAATTATTATTTTCTCGTTGATTTCGCTGCCGACGTCGTTTTGGCCTTTTTTTGGTACTCTCGTAGCTGTCTGCCTCTCGCTCAATCATTTTGGCCCTTTCGCTTGCACCTTTGGCTTTTGGGTGGCGCACACGCATGGCGCATGCATTTGCTGTCTCACGTAGAAGTGCTCGTGTGCGTGAGTCCTGCCTTTGTGTGTGTGTGCCAGTAATGTTACTGCAACAATTGATGTTACAAGAACAAAAACTAAAAATAAGGGGTACCTAGGAGACGTCCTTCGGGTAGTTCCTCCCCATTGTGACTCCCACTTGCGATCCTCAAAGGTCTTATACAAGTGGGCTTATAATATATAAAGTATAAACACTCTTATAATAGGACGTATACGTGCTCGTTGCGACCCGCTGAAAGTGATTACTTGTTAATTGCGCACCTGAAAAATATACCGAGACAACGAACTATACCCATCAGGTAGCAGACCAACGGCGGAGAGAGTGAGAGCGAGCCGCTAAACAGGAGAAGGCCCAAAAGGTGTGCTACTGATGACTCGTTTTTATACCTCCTTTTTTCGGAGTCTTCGCTGCCAAGAGGAGAAATGCTGCTTACGACGGCCGATTCCGTCAGCGGTTCGTGGTCGCTCGTATCGGCCGCGTTCGTTCTATAAGCTCGAGTCCGGTTCATGGTCCCACTGTTGCTTTATTTTGGTTAGCACGAGTCGCCGTTCTGCCACTGCCGACGCAGCAGCAACAGATTCAATCCCGGCAGCGACTGCAACTGCGGCAGAGGAATCGGCGTCCGACTCCGAAACAAAAAGGTATATTACCTTAGAATGCCATTCGTTCTTACTTCAGTCTTCGTACAGTCTTTGCTTTAACCCGTTCCAACTCTGTCCGCCGCTAAGCTCGCTGGCTCTCTATAGGAATCGAATCGAATCACCTAGTATAACAGCAGAAGTAGCATCAGGTCGGTAGCCCACGTTGTTCCCCGGTTTCGTTCCGTTCAGCCATCATTGAAAGTTGGCGTCGCAGTCGCAGTTGCCGTCGCTGCCTACGTCCCAAAACAACCACCGCCGCACACCTCCGACATCGCCAGCGACATCCTCTCCACCACCGCTGGTAGCACCATCAGCAGCAGCAACAGCACGGCAGCGGGAGCCACAACCAGCACCAGAACACTCTCACACACTCTCCACTCACTGACGAATTTCAATATCCAAATCAAAGTCGGGTTCAAATCGAAAACAGCCGCAACAGCAGCAACAACGCCTCGCAAACAGCACGCGGATAATGATAAAAAGAAAATAACACGCGCAGTTCGCATCCAGTGCCCGACTCGAACAGATCACATCAGTCCAGATCCCAGTCCCCGAGAATATTTTAATCGAAGCTTCAAAAATTCACTAATTGAAAAGTAAAATCGAATCGACTTCCGGCTTCGTGGTGTTTTCACTTTTCGCGTGTGTCAATCAAATAAAAAATCCTCACATATAAAACTACTTTAATTTTCGCTTCCCAGTGTCTTTATCGCACCTTGCGCTTTCTAAAACGTAAGAAAAATAAATAAACAGCAAGAACATAACAGAATAAAGAATATTTTGTGCTCACAAACGTAAAAATTTAACAAAAAGCGAAGAACGAGCAAAGCGAACCCAAAATTGCTGGCAAAAGTTCGTTGCTCGACAGCCGCTCTTCAGTTCTTGGACCGCTGATATTTCCTATAGGCCTTGGCAACAACAAGTTCTGAGCCATCATCAGTCTTTACGGCTCTCTCTCCTCTCCTCAACGTTTAAGCCAGACATAGGCTAAGAAATTTCAGAACCGGCAAAGCCAAGAGCGTCGCCAACAAAGAAACACGTTTTTGTGTTTGCAAGCCCACAAAAAAAAAAAAAAAAAAAAAAAAAACAGAAAATGAAGAGAACGAAAATAAAGGAAAGAAAACACGAAACGAACCCCGAAAAAGAAAGACGAATAACAAAATAGCAGGCAAAAACGCAGAAGTATTCCTCTCTGTTAGCTCCGATTCTGGCCATAAAACCTTATGGCTTGCGTTCCAATAGGCCGCACACAAACAGCCGTAGTCAGCATAGACGGCATCCTCTTGGCCACTTGTCGCTGCTGCTGTTGGCGTACTAAGTACGCATTCATATAATTCCCGCAGTTTATTTTTATTGTTGTAATTACACGTTGGCGGAGTACTAGGGAGACAGCGATCGGCCCACGCAATGTTTCACGGGCTTGAACTCTCTCCATGCTTCTTACCTGTTTTTGCAGCGGGCGGCTGTGTGACTCAACAGCAAGAAGAAAAGCAACAGCGGCACAACAAACCGGTAACTCTGAAGAAATTTCGTGCGTGTTAAACAGAATCTAGCGAAAGAGAGAGACCCCTGAGCTCCTGTTTGCCTCTCAGCCCTAAAACGTGTTTTTCACAACTCACAAAAAGTTGTAAGGAATGTCTCATAAAAAAAGTTAAATTATTTACACACTTGAAGCGCACAATGGAGCACAAAATATTCAGAATCGCAAAATATTCCATGATTTTTTTTTGCCTTTGTTCCAGAGCAATAATTACAAGACCCGCAAGGACAGCAATAAACCAAACAAAAATATTTATTGAAAATAAATTCATTCTACATTCAACTTCAACGACTTTGACTCGACACTTAATTGGTAATAAGAGCAAATTATTGTTATAAACCTATGTCCATTGTGTTTCGTTTTGTTGTTTCTTATTTTGTGCACTGATATTCTTTGGTTTCCATTGATATTCTCTTCGTATGGCTTATTTACACGATTTGTTGGACCTTCATGTTTGGCTTTGAATTGGCAATATATTGTGCGAAAATAAAATTTTCCAAATCAAATTCCATTTATTTATATGAATTCGATTTTATTTTCTGTCGTTTACTTCACAAGAAAATAATTACACAAATTCTACAGATCTCTTGACCAGCAATCAGAAACTGACTAATCCCAGCATTAATGAAATAAATCTAGAGCTAAAGGCAACCAAACTCCATACGCACTCCGTGGTATTTTTCTTAGCCCAATACAATCCCTCTCCGAAACCCGCCCCGCCCAAAACCCATCAGCCATCAACACTACCGAATAGAATTCATTAAGAAATCAAAACTGAATAAAACAAAATAATAACAAAGTAAAACCATACATAAAGGCACAAAAAAGAAACAGATAAAAGTGGTGAATTGTTGCTATAAAAAGAAGAGAATTTCAGTCGGTACGAAGCAGTATTTTAAATTATATATACGAGCTAAGTGTAATAAAGATTTGCAAGAGATATTTACAAAAAAAGATCCTGTGGAGACATACACGATAGAATTGCAAATTTTATAGCAATTTAAGAATCAAAATATATATTTGGATCTTCTGCTGTTAATTTTGAGCGTAATTTAGAAGAGGATTTAAACTCTATATACGGGTGGCCAGAATTCAATGAACACAGGAGACCACAGAAAAAAAAGCAAGAACAAGTAATCGGAAAAGGTGATAAGCAAATAAGTCGAAGGTAACGAAGATAGAAAAGTGAAAGAATGCAAAGGTTGTTAAATTGAAAATTAAGTATAAATATTTACAAGGAGCATAAAAAATCCGTATAGTAGCTACATATCAGCATCAAAGGACGACTAGAAAATAACTAAGAGGCACTTGAAAGAGATTGCAGAAAAAGAGAGAAATCAAACAGAAATAGAAAATATAGTTATAAGTTTTGATGCTACTAAACAATCAAACCAGCCCCCAAATTAGCCCCAAAGTAAGGCAGAGTAGCAAATTTTAAATAGTTAAATCCCTGTAATTGCCTACTGACAAGGGTTGTAGTATGAAGGCATAGGAAAGTCAATTTGTAATTTGTAAGCAAGCAGTGTCAATCAGAGACTATCTCAATCACTTTCAATCGACTTTTAAAATAACCATCGGGGTTAACGATTTTAAGAGAATAGGGTTAAAGTGGGATCGCCGGGTCTAATCAATGCCTCGATCGACAAGAAATCGCGTTTTGACAATCACACGAAATTAGCGTATTTCATATACACATCAGATATAGCGCCTACGCGCGTAATATAGGATTTATATACATTCTTCTCTACATCATATATTTATAAAATAAAAGGTTTTTCTAGCCTAGGCACTTTACAGATCCTAAATCGAACCTCTATTCTATGACAATCTCTAAGACAACCACTCTATACAATCTACAATCATCTTGCAATCAATCGCAACTTTAAACAATCTTTAAACGGTTTTCATATCTCTAAATACATATTTATGAACGTCTAAAATATTATCCAACCGCAGTAGTGATATTTAGCATATTAACATTTTTAATAAAACTTTAAAATACGCTCAAAATCTAAAGAAAGGGAATAAGTAAAATCGTGTTAGCTGATTGTTTTGTCCATCGACTTAGCGAAGCAACAATTTGCGTAAAGCTTTACGTAACAAAATTGGTATATAAAATATCGAAAATTAATTTAATTGGCATTCTATAGTAACCATAAACAGAGCTCATATATTCACCAAAACACAAAAACAAACAAACCCTGTGCAATTTCCTTAAAATCTAAACCTGTCAAGAAAATACCAAAAATAAAGAAAATCCAAAATCCAAAACTTCAAACGCGCCAAAAAAAAATCTCGAGTAACAACCAAGTGCTAAAATTAGAAGCGGAGAAATTTAATCAACATTTGTTGCCAATAAAACTGTCATCATTGCTGCGTTAACAGAAAACACGGCGTCAGCAGCGATTGCAGCGCTCAGTATCAGCAGCAGCTCTCAAGCGTCGCTTGCCGCCAACGCCCCCGCCACACCCACACCGCCGCCCATTTCGTCAGTGGCAGGAGCTACGGTAAAGAACGAGATCGTTGCATCTGATTCGGCCGAATCCTCCCCTATACAAGATTTAATAATGGTAAGCGCCGCCAAAATCACTACCGAATCTTCACTCGATCATCAAAAAATCGAATCAAAAAAAATTTGACCCGCTAAACTAATAAACAAAATGAGTATGATATCAGAATAATCTTGATCGAAAAATATGGAAAGAGTTCTATTAACTAAAAATATATACGAAACTTGTACAGTTTTTTATGCAAAAAGCCAATTATATGCCTAAAATTATATTTTTGTTTAACTTTCTCTCTGCCATAATTAATCTATATTGCTAGCCTACCTAATGTATTTCAAAAAAAATTCAGTTTTTAATGTCAATGGGGGAGGTTAAGTTAATCTTTAATTTTAAGTTGTACTTAAGTTAACTCTTTTTATTTAATCTGGGGAACTAGTTTTACTCTTAATACTCATTTCACGTGTATATAGTTTATTTTAAGATTGTGTTGTGTTGCCAACTCAACCATTGACATTAAAATCTAATTAAACGAAGATGAAGCTCACCTCATGATTTGGCCACAAACTTTCACAACTTCTTTGCTTAAGCTGTTCTTTCAAGTGACCACGTTGTGAGCGGACCTAGATCTTTTAAAAATTGGCCAAATCTTTGTGCTACTGCTTCTGTCTCTGTTACTGTCTCTGTATCGGTCTTTCTCTGCCTATGGTTCCAATTGTAGTTTTACCTATCCACTATCCACTGGTAGTAGCGCTCGCTGAAAACTATCACTTCTATCTCTCTCACCTGATTTCTTTATCTAAATCTCAGCTCTTGAATCACTCTCTTTAGCTCACTTTTTCTCAAGCCCATGAAACACGGTTTATAATTTTAAACGGATAATATCGACAGTATATAATATAACAGGTTACTACATAACAAACACACTTTAGTTGGTTTCGATTCGTTTTCTTTTTTATTTGCGGGGAAACAAAAGATCCAATTCAAATACCAAACTGAAACCAAAACAAATCCCTCGCCAAAACCAAATACAACAAATAATCTAAACCCACCACGCACAGCAAATGCAATTGTTGCACGCACCGCCGTCCACGCATCCGCATCCACATCCGCATCAGCATCCGCAGCATTCGGCAGCCTCAGCCGCAGCCTATCAGGCCTTGCAGGTGCATCAGCAGCAACACCAACAGCAGCAGCAGCAGGCGGCCGTCTTTCACCACCAGGTTGCTGCCATTGCCGCCCAGCAGCAACAACAGCAACAGCAGGCGCAAGTGCAGCATCAGCAACAAATGCAGCAGCAGTTCCACTACCAAGCCCAGGCTCAAGCTCAAGCGCAGGCCATGCTGCAGACGTATATGCAACTTCAGGTGAACAGTGCTGTGGGTGTGAGCACCGCCCCCGCCACGCCTACCAAACCGGTAGCCGCCCAGATTCCGGGTGCGATCTCCGGACCGATTGCGGGTCCGGTTCCTGTATCTGTGCCGACACAGTTCTTCACGGCGCCGAGCACTCCATTGACCATCATTCCGGCGGCGGCGGTGGCCTCGTCGGCCATGTTCGCTACCGCGGCCACGCCCACTTCGGCGGCCACCACTCCGACCAACAATGTAAATAATACAGTTAATCTATCAGCCGTATCTAGAACTACTACCACTACTACTAAGAAGCAGCCGCAGGCAGTGGCGGATGCAGTCCTGAGCGCCGTCGGCGGTAATTTTGGCACCGCAGTGGGTGGTGGTACAATATCCTCGCTCCTGGGGCCAGAACCACTGCCGATTATGCCCCACCACTTACCACTGGCCAGCGTTCGGGGCTGCAGCAGCGCCAGCAGCGGCTGCAGTTCTGCATCTTCTGATTGTTCTATGCCATCGCCAACTTCACTACACTTATCTTCTCCTAAAAAGGTTTGTGTGTTCAGTAAAAAACTCTATAAAACAACTCTCTCCTCAGTTTTCTTTGAGTTTTCCTCTACTCATTTTCCTATCGAGATGTAGATAGTAACCGTTGCCGCCCACTAACACCTTTTCTCATGCTTTGCCTGACGTTTTGGAAACCTTACAGTTCGTACATGCTCACTACTTCCTAATAACCGAATTTTTCATCACTCACCGCAGTAGTTTATTTTGTTGCCTTTCCTCATTTGTTGTCGTGCTCCTAGTTGTTGTCGTTGTTTTTGTAGATGTATTTGAGATTTAATTGATTGATTTGTTTACCAATAAATAACTTAGTATTAAGACCACTAAGCTAGTAATAAATTAAAATAATACATCTTCACAGACCCATTTTACAATTATTGATAAATATACCTGCGTTATTTCTCGTTGAACAATCAGTGCTTTTCGCAGTGCAGGTGTGTGTAAACTAGGAAAAGTATTTTCCCTTATCTACATCTTGTTTAACAATAAAATATAACATTTTATTTGCGTAAATCGAAGAGGCTCTTACTTTCAATGCTTTTTGTTCCTCTGTGAGAGTGTGAATTGAGGGATAATTAAATGCCAATTATGTGCAATTATATATAGGTATAGAAAACTGACCCTTTTTCCGGCCTTCCTTTTTCGGCCGTTCTTATTGGGCCACGTCTGCTAAAGGGTGGCTTTTGGGTTGTGGTTAAATTGTGCGCAATAAAGTAAAGTGCAACCGCTCGCCCAGCTGACTGGCATACAAATTAGCCTCGGATCAGGGTGCTATATCCGACACAAATTAATGGACTGAATCTCAACTTTGTTAGAAGTTCGCAAATTTCGAGAGGAGCAAATCGAAGGTTTGCGAAACATAAAAAATGTAGAAGAATTATAGTTGCTGTATGAGTGGGTTTTTTATTTTATCAGTCATAACTATCGCGTTGCAGGCGAGCATTAGCCGCAATTGTTTGGCCAGCACTTACGCTTTGTACTACCCAACTGTTTTAGTTTATCTTTGCATATTCCCGCTTGTTGGCCTCCTCTACCCCACCGACAAAATGTTGTCCATATTGATTAGTTGGCGTTGAAATGTCGCTGCAATTTGTTGGCGCGAACTGCAGCGCCAAAGGCAAAAAGTTGTACCTCCTCGTCACTCACTTCTGGCGATACAAAGGCCGCTTTTGACCCCCTTGCTCCGCTTTCAGTTGTATTTCCCCAGCCGTGGACACAAGTGAAACAAACGTGCCACAGTGCTTCGTGTACGGTGCTGCGTATCGCCCATCGTGTCCTGTATCCTTTGTGTTAGGTGTCCAAGTGCGTATGTGTGCTCCATTAGTTATTCTAACAGCCAAGCTGGCAAAACGGGCGACCAACGTCTGCCGCATTTATTATCGATTTATCGTGGCCAGAAACTCCTTGCTTTGCTACTGCAATTACCCCTCGACCCTCATTAATGTTTAAACTGTACTTAAATGACTCTATTATGTGCTTCCCCTTTTTACACACCACCCGTCCACGTTAAATTATCTGTAATTGATTTTGTTTAACATACGCCCCTACAATACCTGACACCCCTGCCCTTATCCATTAGCCAATTTAAATGTTGATTTTAGTCTTTCGCTTTATTTTCGTGCGATTTTCCATCTGGCCGTCATTAAATGCAGTCATTCGTTCATGAAAGCATTTTGTGATTAAATATTTTTCGCATCGATCCCCTTTGCATTGGCTGTGTGTAATTATTATTGTTATGCGGCAACAAATTCCGCTGTTTTGTTTTTAGTAATTATCGCAATAACGAAATACAGTTGTATTTTAATTTATTTGTATTTATTTATGTGGCTCAACAGAGTTTTCCCTCTTATTCCACCGCTGCCGCCCATTGTTGCAAATATTTTTGTCGATAGAGAGGCAGATAACTGACTGAGCAAACAGCTTGGAAACCAAGGCACTTGAAAACAACCCCAAGGTGCTAATAAAGACCGCGAAAGAAATCCTGCAAACCGCACGATAAATAAAGATATTGACAATGAAACATGAAAGATTCTGCAGCGAGGGCTAATAGAAAATTGTTGAAATTAGGAAGTGTGCTTGGGGATTTGAATAAACAAGCTGGGCGGCGGCAAGTTCGTGGGAAAAGCGCTCGCAAGTGGCACGACCTCATCAACCAACTCGCTTTGAAGTGTTGAAGTCAGTCAGCCTGCACTTCTAATAATAATCCGCAGAACTGGCGGCCCTCGGCAAACTTACGAGCGCACAAATAAACTTTTTAAATTTAAAAATTCATCAAACTTTCAAGCCGGGCCGACAAGTCAAACAAACTAGATGAGCTCTGGGAGGGGTCAACATGCTAAAAAAAAATAAGTATATATGTATGTATATATATGAAGAAAAAATTACATTAATCCGTAATCGAAAAACTTGACTCCGATACGGAAAAAAGTTTTCGCTCTGAGTTGAAATACATAACATTTGTTGTAATAAGCGATTTACGACTATGCTGCGTAAAAAGTATTTTTTAACTACAAAATTTCAATTATCTTCCTCTGTTGGGGATCGTCCGGTACGAAAACAATTTGAAATTTAAATGCACCGGAGACAAAGTTCTCTTTTCCCCAAAAAATGATGTCAAGAAGTGGGACAGGCAATATGTTGCCCAAAATAAGTGAGGGCAGGCCGAAAGGGAGTGCTTCGTGCTTGCATCAAATTGAGATGAGAAAATAAAATTCAATAAACTCTTGTTAAGCACGCAGCGTTACAGCAGTAGGATAGCGGGGAGGGGACGGGGACAGCAGCTGCGTGCTCCGAAGCAGGACAACGTTTTAAATATTGACAGCTAGAAAAGGGAGTCCGTTTTCCGCCCGTCCCATCTCTGGGATCCCTGATGACGAGGCTGCCGAGTAAATAGATAAATCAACCCCAGAGACATGTACACCAAGAATTTTTGCATTGATCAAAGCTGGAGCCGACGCACCGGTGGGCAAGGGGGTGGGCGGGTCCTGGACGGGGACAGGACATATTGCCTAAGCATTGTTATGATTTATCCGGCCCTCAATCGATTTTCGTAGCACACTTTTTGGTACTGACGAAATTTCTTTTCTACTGATGAGTTCTCTTGTGATTGCGCTAATCTGGGAGTCCGCAACATATGCTAAGATTATTGTGGACTCTCGAAAGAGTAAAGTGAAGCACTTTAAGGAAAATGTAAACCATGTTTGTTGAAACAAGTTTATTTCTTCGCTGCTTCACTGTGCCTTGGCTTGTCGTTGCTATTCGCCTGTCGCTGACAAACAAATTAAAAAGTTATGACTAAAACGTTTCGCGCTCGGCAATGAAATGAAATTTGTTCGCTCGGACAACTCAGTGTTCAGTACTCAGCTATGCCGCTGGCTAAATTTAAATTGCTTTTGTTGCGCTTTTGTAGTTGCTGCCGCTGCTCCTGTTTCTGCTTCTGGTCCCGCTCCTCCGGCAACTGATGATGATGATTTTCCTTTTTGTGAGCGCAAGTTTTCTTTGTTGTTTGCACAAATAGTTTTTGTCGCCCGTTCGCAGCCGTAAAAAATACCAGAATTTCTTCTAAATAACAACGCGGCGCGTGGGAAAAGATCCTTAAAAAAATAGTAAAAATGTGTGTAGCTCCGAATTAAGTTTGCAGTTAAACGACCACCGCTAAGCGCATTAGGAGGAAAGTTTTTGCATCTAATGGCGCTTCCTGCTTTCCCTTTATTTCAAACCGAACTTTTTCGAAATCATTAAAAGCTTAAATGCGGCGACCACGACCATATGAATATGAATATTGAATGTGCGACGGAATGAGTGACTGACGGAGGAGAACATTAAAAGCAAGCGCGCCCTTCAACCCCCTAAGCCAACTAGCGAGGTTGTAACTTTGGCTTTTACGAGCGCAAAATGTTTGCCCTCCAGTGTACTAATCCACCGAGCACACGAGCTCACTAGCACACCAGGAAACTAGCAAACTGCCAAACTAGGAGTCTGGCAGGAGCATATGAGCAGAGGCCAAAGCCCGAGACCAACTCGGGCACTCACTCAAACTAGAAGCGACAAACTAACTTATTAATATGCGATGCACACTTTGTTGCTGTATTAATTGCAATATTAAATTTCCACTAATACTCGCTTAACAGGGTCAGGCCAGGACTCGCCCTCTTTCTACACTGCGAGAATAAAAACAATGCTACTTGGATTTACAATCCAATACGATTTCCTTATTTCAATAACCTGGTTGTATGTACACCTAGTATTTCCAGTACTTTCTAATCAAAGCTTCCGAATCGAAACGCTCCTTTAACTCTGAAGTTTTTTTTCGCAGTGTCCGCTGAACTTGTTCTGCTTGAAAAGTTTCGCCGCAACTTTTAGCGGAGTAAAGTGAGTTGAAAACACCTAGAACAAAGTAATTATTACATGTTTACGTGCGCCAGGATCACGTATCCCTATTCCTTTCGCGGTACCCATTCTGGCATTCCTATTCCTATCCCGCCTCTGTTTACTGTGCCATTTGAGAGATGGTTTCATTCGGCATGCGGCACGGGTGCGCTGAAAAGCGATACTAATGATAAGTTCTGCTTGCTAGGAGTCCGTCAGCGAAATGAACTCAATTTGCTACGTTTTACATTACCAAAGCCACGAACGGACATCATTTCCATATGCGTATGTATGGCACAGACGGAGGTGGTGGAAATTTTCGTGCTCGGTTGCCCGCAGCTTGATGTATGCGGCTGGGGAAATTCTGCGTCTGGCAGCTGGAAATTGCGCTGCAACGCACCCAAAAAACACGGAAGCGAACAAACGGGCTGCCGCAGAAAAGTAGGTGCAAAATATATAAATGTTTAAAAGGTGCAGCAGGCAGGCAGGTAGAACCACCGGCATCGATGCCAGACATAATGTTGGCTGAAGTTTGCAGTTAACTAAATTTACACACTCGCAATCTGGGCGAGTGCAACTGATTTCATTAACTAGAGTTGGGCAAACAAACCCGGAGAGCCCCGCTTTTCTGTTTTCTGGTGGGTGGAAAATTAATTTGTTGAAAATAAGTTCAGGGCAAAGTTTTGCGTGTTTGCATAGCACACTTTCATGTGCGCTTGCTTGGGGTTGATTAATAAGCACAGGCGTTGTCTATCCGTCCCTTGTCTAATTATTATTATAGCGTAGAAATGTGTGTCAGGTCCAAGTTGAGCTGGTGAATTTTGTGCCTTAAAATATGCATTCACATGGAGAACACTATTTTAATTCAAGCGATCGTATCCCTTAATAATTAAAAGCACAGAGCATAAGCACATGCTAATTACTAATTTGTGGTCCTTGGCCCAACGAAGTCTCGTTTGAACTTGATTAAATGCAGTTCTGGTGCACAATTGTCACCTTTCGTCAACACAACATCAAATTTTCCGCTAGTTTTATGTGCATAAATGCAAATGGCAGACACCAGGACGAAGTCCGTCCGGAGGGCAGACTTTTGATGAGTTGTGCAATTGCCAGGCTGAGGCACAGAAATAGGAAAAGAGCAAAAAAGGGCTGAAACCCGGCCATTGTCGCCTGTCGTCTTTGGTCCGCCTTTTGCCTTTCAAGCGATTTTCTCCCGTTTTTCATAGCCAGGAAAAGTGAAGACTGCGCTTGATTGTCTGTGTAAATGCGGCGCCAATTTTTTATGCTCATAAATGCAGGCAGACCAGCAAAGCGGCTCCACTCAAGTTCATTGTATTCGCATGCCGCCCTCCCCCCTGGCATATTTTCTGCTGTTTCATCATTCTCATCAGCAGACATTGCTCATACGCCACGTTCTTCCTTTCGTCAGTCAACAAAAGCAGGAGCTGCAGTTCATATAATTTTTTCCTCATGCTTTGTCCAAGCTCGCTTTGGTCCGGAGCCAAAACGTTAACAGTATTTTCAGCATTTTCGAGACAGTTTGTCATAATTCCATAGAATCTACTTGGCATTTTTTCCCATTCGTGTTCTTCTGGTTTCGGAGCTTCTTCTGACGTTTTATTGTGTCAACATGGCAAATCGTCAAGTGTCACGAGGTCCAAGCAGAGTATGCAAATAATATGGGGCTTCCGTATTTATTCAAAGGTGGATTTTAATTGACCGATTTTTTAGACAATTTCAAAATATACTTTTTATATATTTATTATTATTATAATTATTAATATAGAAACTCTTTAATTGTGATCACCATTTCTTGAAAACAAACGTTAAACGGCATTCGGTTTAATTTTAGATGCGCTATTATGAGTTATATTCATATTAAACAGATTACCTTTCTCCTTTTTTTAGAGCCAAAAAGTAGCTAAATTGTTTCACTTTTTATCAGATAGTCCATAAATTCCATCTCTCAATTACAATATTTGGCCCATCGGATGCAAATTTATGAGCATTTTCATTTCGATCAATTTACTCTGCTACTATTTCCCTTGTATCCTGTTTGTGTGTCTGGCTCATATTTATGCTTTTTACGGCAACCTCGAAGGAGAAAAATTTATTCATTGAAGTTTTTACAGTCAACTACACACTACACACCTCCTGGATGCGGTTAGCCATCATCGTCGTCATCATCCTCATCTGGCTGGACGTCGGGGAGGCGCCTAAGCTAAGCTGCTCTCTGGTCTGACGTAATCATTCATTCTTCATAAAGTTGACCCGACTCCAACTCCTTGCTTTTCTATTCAGACCTCGAACTCAAACACGCCTCTGTCTCTGCTTCATTGCTATGCAAACTGCTCCCAATGGCTACGTTTAATGGTCAAGTGTGTAAAATTGCATAGCAAATCGTGGGGTCGCTAGATGTGGGTGGATTCGAGGGACAGCGAGTAGAGGAAGTGTTTCCTGGACCATTGCTCTTAGATAAACATCTTTGCCATCTGTTGTTGCTCCACTTTGCTTTGGCTTTCAGGGTTCTGGCTGCTGACTGAGTTACATATTGATGTGATTTACCACTCATACGTCTTTGGGGCTTTCTATGTCCTCGGCAAATTGTTTTGGAGTTCAGGTTTGAATGGATTCTCCTTGTGGTATGATATATCCGCCGATACGGCCGATTAAACGCATATTTTATACCTTCGTTTGAGGTCTTCTTTTAGTGCGTTACCATCATCATTTCTGGAATGGACGTAATGTATGTGGCATGAATTGAAACTTCAACTTACTAAATTATGGGAACTAGTTTGTTTTATGACAGTCACGTCCAAGAAATAAGTAAATAAGCAATACGGCAAAATAGAGGCGATATACGAATTGTGCCTTCCTTTTTAAATTAGTTCCTGCCATAGACTATTCATTAATCAATTCGGCAGAAATTGAAGTGATACCAGCAGTCTTCCCAGTCTTGATTTCATTATGATTTCGATTTGCATAACCAAATGTCTTAGCAGCAACTTAGCACCCGTCCCCATCTTCCAAAAAGGTCGCTAGGGACTCCTCTTCACAGTAAATAGCTCTGTGGAGTGAGTTTGAGTTCATCATCGTCTTCCTGCAGAGTGTATCAATTTTGGGGCCTCACATTTCATTAGCTTGTCAACATTTGTGAGCAGGCAAGCCTGTGACGGCCATGTCTTTGACACTTCAGCCTGCGGCGTGCACCTCAAACTGTAGTTGCCATGGAGTGCGACGCACAAGGACCAAAGGGAGCCGTGAGTGGGGCTTCAGCCAGTGCTCTTGCTCTAAATAGTTAAACTGCTTAGCGAGTGTCTTGCGATTTGGCTGACTATGCCACATGCTTCGGTTGCTATGCAAATCAATTTTCCCAGCCGGTCGGTCTGTGCCATAAGCCCAAGTTCATTAGTACTTTGTTTAGTTAAATTCCTATTGGCGAGCTTTTGAACTTTGATACCGGGATTTCGCAAGCGCTTTTGTGCTCACTTAGCTAATTTGCTTTAATTGCCATAATTTGGTAAGGTCTGCTGCTGTCTTCGTCGATTTTCATGCAAATTTTAAAGCGCTTAAATTGTGGCAAGCCCAACCAGGCAGCGGAAGGGGCAGCCAGGTAACGAGCTGTACAAAACGAAATCCCTTTTTAACAAAGGCAGAAGGGGAAATCATAAATTTTGCCAGCAGCCATAAAAGTGTTCGGCTTGCTCCGTTCGGGGAGCTCAAAAGCAAATATGCAATGCGCTTGCTATCGATATGCCGAAATCTATGCTGCTGCCTTCCTTTATGTTGTTTTTTTCCTAGACAAAGGGGAGAAGACCCTGCACGTAAGGGGCTCCCACAAAAAGCCCTTGCCAAAAGTATTTTATTTATTTTTGCCACACACACCGACACATATTATCAGCAAAAGTTATTAGGGGTGCCTCCAGTAAGTATGCAACAGTTTTTTCGCCTGCTGCTCTTTTTCTGGTTTCTCTTTACCGTTTGTTCTCTTGTGTTGGCCCTCCGGGCAAACAGCAACAAACAACAGGCAGCCAATTAGGAAAGCCAAAATCTGGTTAACTGTTGCTGTACTCAATTTTGGCAGCCAGCCAAGACATGGCTTTATTGCAGTTTAATAGGCTGGCGACTTGCTTTAATTCGGGGTGATAGATAGGCCAACGCATTAGGCAAATCGTAAAGGTTCCAACTTTTTCGGCGCTTGCTTTCAAACCACTTAACGAAAATGATGTTTATATAGCCGATAGACATAGAAACTTTTTCCAGATTTTCGCCAAAAAATGGGAATGTTGCCCATAAACACACGGCGCAGTTGTTGTGATTATTATTGCTGTTCCTGAAGCAACTTGCTGTTTTTCTTGGCCCCAAAAGTCTTTGAGCGTTAAAAGCAAAACCAAAAATGTTCTACAACTTTTGGTTTGAGTGCGTGTTGAAACAAGTTAATGTAAAAGTATTTTTATGCTTTGAAAAACATTTGCCAAGCTAAAAATTATAAAGAAAATAATAAAGGAGGATAAAAGCAACGCGAAAAGAAAACACAAATTAGGGCTAGATAGGCGGTGGGAAAATGTTGTGGTTTTTTTTGCCTTTGCATAAATAAAATCAAACAAAACAAGTAAGAAAATTCGGGACAAACATCCACAAAATCAGCTTCTCGCTCGTACGTTTTTGGGGATACCCATATTATCGTCAGTCGCATTATCGTCATGGCTCAGCCGCAGTCACTGTAATTTTGTTATAGGAACCAGCACGTGTGTGTGCGTGGGTTTCCCGTTTTTTGGTGTAAGAGTGTGTGCCCCACAAGATAAATGTCTATTTAAATTGTCCCTGCTTCTAGCCGGGTCCTTTGTGCTGTCGATTTCTCAATGACAGGACCATGGAAATGCCACTTGACAGCGCCCCGCTTGCCGCCCACTCAAACTTCCCTCTAGTTAAATCTTTATTGTTATCATAATTTGCTTTTATCCGTGCTCAAAGCTTGTCTCATGGCAGGTTACCTAACCAAAGCCCCATTCATCTCGCCAAGATGGGACAGGCAGAACCGAACAAAACCGAGTCAAAAGAGACGCCGAGTTCACATTTTTATCGTAATTGTTTTCGTGCATTTTTTCGTTCTTCTACGAAAGTGAAAAGCTTGGAAAATGGAGCGTAAATAGCACTGAGCTCTGGTGGGCGCTTGCTTACCATTTTCTGCTCTGAGTTTGCTATGCAAATCAATAAAAGTTGATAATTGAGATTTCTTTAACAAGATTTCGGGTGTCCCAATGACACGCGCTTCTTCCCTGTCTTGCTTTTGCTACTACAGATGGTGATACAGATATCGAAACCTCGGGAAATATTAAATTTATGGACGGCAGACAGTGAAGTCAGCGAAAATGGCGTCTCTAGGCTGTATGCCAATGACATAAATTATAATTAGATTGAAAGGCAGCCGTAATGTCGGTGGTTGGCCTTGAAAAATGATCCGATGAGGCAATTTCCTGAAAACGGTACATCATTAAATGAAATAAGGAAATCTATATCATAAAATAATTATATTCCTCATTAAGTATTTTTTGATTACCTTTAATAGATATTTGTCTTCTACGTCATTTGATTTTTTGAGAATTTATGATTTCGGAAAACGTGTTCCTTACGTATCTAGTTTTTGTCGTATGAAATTAAATATTGTGTGCCGCTAGATAACCCAAAAATCGTCGTACTGTCCAATGTCCTAGTTATAAGCCAACCCAATGCCAGATCCTGACTAACTTCTTTTTCATTTCTCTATTTTGTTGCAGGTAAGGATCGACGAACAATATATATATAAACTGAACTATTTGGTAAGCAATTTCATAAGATTTTCAATATACTTGAATACCAGTCAGACGTTCTTTCCATTTGTCCCATAAGTATCTTGGCTATCTGGGCGTTTTATTTCCGCAAGCAACCCGCTTCATTTGGCACTGCGGCAAGCAGTCGACAATTGTGTGCCATAATTGAATTTTAAATAAACCCATGCAGACACGCACGAGAGTCGATTGCAGTCGTATCCTCTCTGCACCGGCTCCTTGGCACTTGTCTACTTTTTAAACTGTAAATAAATTTCATCGAATTTCTTCGCTGCCTGCTGACAAAGACGTCTGGCAGGCGGCTCCTTTCTGCTCAGTGCTCCTTGTTGCTGTCGCTGTGTTTGCCGCATCCTGCGCCATGAAGTATGCAATTTTATTTCAGTGCGACCGGCACTTACCTGGCATCAGTTCCTTCCTCCCACTTGCTCCTTTGTGTTGCCAGCGTGAACGCCATAAAATATTTAAGCTTACATTTCTCACACACACTGTGCACCGTTCTTCCCGTTTGGAGATCATGCTCTAAGCCTGGCCTTTTTTGTTGTCTCCCTGTATTGACTGCTATAGACGGGCCATTTTTATTACTCGATTTGTCAAGTCAAGATTTCTTCGACTTGACCACACACATCGATGTACTCAGAGAAAAACAAACATATTTCTATAATGCGTTTCTAAGAATAATAGCCGATCTGTATGTATGAATTCAATTTGGTTATTGATCCTTCATTCGGGCATATAAACTCCCCTCCCTACTGTTCGTACTGCATATAGGTATATATATACCCATGAAGGCAGTTTTGAGCAAAAGCAGTCGCCTAGAGTTAAAACTTTTTCTAGCAGTGCACGCATATAGCATGTTTGTACGGCTGTTTAATATTTGCTCTGCCATTGTCATGGGTCAGCCCGTACTCTAACCCAAAAAGAACGTGCACCACCTGAACTGGCTATTTGTGCAGCACTTGGCTCGCCTCGACCGACTCTCCAGCTCTGATTACCGGCAATTCCGTTTTTCCTCACTGCAAATATAATTAAGTCAACACACAAATGCGTCCAGATATATCTATGGGCAAATAGTGCGAGTAAGTTGCATGTGCATTTTATTTAAGAGTTCAATAAGCAAACTTTGCTACGATTCAAGAGTGCAGCCATTAGGTAATTAATTTAACACTTGGCCACACAGCCGGGCCACTAATTGGCTTCCATTTACCAATTGAGACAAATCCGGCGGAGGGAAAATAAAGAATAGAGCAGCAACTGGATGCTGATGGATGGGCAGCTAGTGCTGTAAGTCGAAATCAAAGCGTTGGTAGTCATTACTGCCATTTGTGGCACTCTTGGGGTTGGTAGCCTTGGCAATAGTTCCCATGAAAAGAACCTGACATCAAAATCGCTTCAATGAACTGGTCAAATGTGGAGAAGCGTACGTGTGTGGGTGTGTTTGGGGTTGACTGCTCACTGAACCCAGTGAACCTGCTCGAAATTAATGTGCCACGTAAAAAGGGTAATTTCCAGGAGCCACGTCAAAGGTGCTTGGCCAAGTTCCAAGTTCAGGTCAAGACTTGTTGCGTGCCTTGTGCACTTTTTTGACACGACCCCGTAGTCAAAGACAAGCCAAGTGCAAAAGGAAGTAAAATATTTTCCCAACAGAAAAAAGGGTAGCTAAAGAACGAAAACATCAAAATAGACAAGCTGCGAAACTTTTGTAATGTCTAAAAGGCTTTGCTCGTTAAGAGGAAAATCAAGGAGGAGATGCGTTTGGTGGCGCCTTTGGCGTTAAACTCATTAACGGTAATTGCAGCCTTTTTTTTTAGAGCGCGCATCACATTTTTAAAACGCAATTTTGTTAATTAATTTTCGCACATGACGCCCGCCCTCTGAGGCCCTGCTCGTTAGCGCCAGCATTGGTCGATGATTTGGCTTTTGAATATGTTGTCAATCAGCAGCGGGGCGTCCTTGACTTGTCTATCCAGCACCACTTGTAGCTGCCAGGCGAAGCTTTTTGGCTTTGCCGTTTCGGCGCTTCTCGCTTTTCAATTACGGAAAACACGCCCAGCAGCCCACTTTCGAATTCGGATTCGGTTGGGATAACGCGCTTACCGCTTGCATCAAAAGCCAGCGGATCCGCCTCCTGTTGCTGACACTGATGATGATTGTCGGCCTGAGGGAAGTAACCCAAGTGAAGATGGAGTTCTTCACTTAGAAAAAAAGTGGCTTCTAGACAACGAGAAAAGTATTGTTCTCGGGTCAGGAAAGGTATTTAAATATCAGATGGAAGCTTAAAAGGTTTTGCTTTTGATATGCTTTTTTTTGGATTATAATGGATTATATTAAATAGTTTCCAACACAAATATACAAAATAATTTTCGAGTGCAACATTGCCACAGTTCCATCGGCTGAATCACAATTTGTCTTGCGGCCAAACGTTCTATTATCAGGAAAAGATGCCAAGTGTATGTGTGAGCCACTGAGAGGCGAAAATAATAACCTCACTTAAAGCGCACAAGAGAGATGCCCAGGCCAGATACGAAGGCTTCTTGACGGCGCCCGCGGCGGTTAGTTGAATTTGAGTGCAAAAAGAAGGATAGCCACGCCAGTTGGGAAAGAAAACAGAGCAAAGAAGGAGCTTAAGGAGCTACTGTGATTTATAAGCATGTGCTCGCCAGCTAACCTTTCGCTTTTTAATTTTGTTTTGCTCCCCTCCACAATCAACAGTCTTTTTCGTGGGAGAGTGCAACTCACACACACACAGACAAGGGGAAGGGCTGTCACTGCTGTTGTAATCAACTTAATTGCAGGGAAACAGAATCGGGGAGAGGCATGCAGGAGAGAGCGAGTAATTATGAGTAATTGCTATTAATATAATATAGCCAGAGAGAGCTAGCCAAAGGACAAATTCATAGAGCCCAAAGGCACGCAAAGAAAATATAAAAAATTACGCCAAACCAGTAGCAGCGTATAAAGCCACGAAAATAATTCACAAAACGGAACAGAATACATTTGATTATAATCTACAATTTACGTCAACAGCAGCAGTATCCAGCAACAACAAAGAGGGTTGTTAGCCCTAGACAAAGCTCGAAAATTGATATTAATTTTTTCGCCTATTTTAGTCTCGGCCAATGGAATGTTCATAAAAAGCGACGAAGAACAAAAGACCTACAAAGAGGAAAATGTTATGATCCTTGTTATCGGCCCAAGCCCACAGAATGGTTCTGCAATGTGTTTCCTTGGCAGTAATTGTTGCTATTTAGAAACGCAAGGAGGCAGCAAAAAACGAATCAAATTAATTAGCGGGGCTTTGTGGCAGAAAAAGCACGCAAAAGCAACCGCAATAACAACATGTACCATTATTTTAATTTTACATTTATTTCTGGCTGCTTAAAGCATCCCCAATAAATGGCCGTACATATATATGAGGTGGTTTAAAGCTCCTCCATTTTTTTTTTGTTTTTGCTATGGGTAGGGAAATCGCCATATGTACATGCATATGTGTTTTCCGACTGCATTGACAATTCATGTTACAAAAACAATGTTTAGTATTTATTTTATTCATTGCTTGGGAAACAACAATTTCATTCCCTAATTCGAATGTGCATTTTTTGGATGGTTAAAATATCTACAATGCTAGAAATTAGTTGCTGTCCAAATAAATAGTCGACATAACATAGAAAAATTCCATTCGATTATTTGATTTACCATATGTGAGTACCTAATTAAAAATGGAAAATATCAAGCGAATTTTAATGTTTGTTAGTTTTATCATTCCTTCGTGTTTTTATTAATCTATATTGATTATTCGATCTGCCATAAGCAGCATTTGGAGACTTCTGGTTTAATGGCTTCAGTTTATGACTTAAATAAATAAACATTTTTAGGATCCGGCCCAATCTCATCCCACATAATTATATGATGTAATTAAGTAGTGTGTGAAGAGAAGAGATGCTATTTGTCAATTTGACGTTGACAAACTCGTTGGTCTAGATTAGAAAACTCATGGTTCTGGGTGCCCAATAATACATACATATGTGGGAAATGTAAACACACCGAATGGTTTGCGGTCTCTTCTTCTGCGAACCGAAACAAGAACAAAACCAAAACTCGCCCCCAGGACATGTTGCGAAAACTTCATTTGCGGCCAGCGCTTTATGTCCTTGTGATTGCCTTTTGACTCTTGCTTAAACGCTTCAATGACTTAATTATATTTACGTAATTGTCTCTAAATCACGAGAGCTATAATTAGAGTGCCACAACGCACAAAAGTATGCAGCGCTATTACTACTTCTTTGTTGCCTTCACAGCCGTCGGGAAATCTGTCTTTTCAGCTTTATAGAATTTAACTGAGTGCGGCAAGCAGCAGCACGCTTATAAGAAAACGAAAACTATTTCCAGTTCAACAAAAGGAAAATAGCAAAGACCAAGCACGAAGAAAGTGCTGCAGTCAAAGTTTTTAAGTGTTTATTTCAATTATTGTTTGGCTGCGTGTTGTCTGCTCCGCGTTTTTGGACCTGCGAACGCTCGCGGGGGCAATTTAATTTTCCGCATTTTGTGCACCCCCAAAAAAAGTGGGGGAAAACAACAAACAATAGCAAAAACTAGTTAAGAAATGCAAAAGTTTTTAGCGCGAAAGTTCGTCCAGCGTTCGTCCTGCGGCAAGTCCCCTCTGGCTTTGTTTTCATTTTCATTCACGTACAGTTACTCAATTTTTGTGCTTAACGCGAAAGAGCAACAGAGGGAAAAACAATGCGTCTCAATGGTGAAGGTGTTGGGGGCCAGTCCCTCTTTCACTCACACATCGACGCTTTCGTATAATTTAATTTTACACTTATTTTTGCTTTTATTTGCGAGCAGAACTAATGTTGGTGCACTCGAGTTGCTGCAACATTGTTGCTCGTAGCTCAGCAACAACATGGCGGGAAACTTGGCCCCATTTTCTGGCCGCCTGCCCCCCCTCCTCGATCCTTTTCTCCTCCGCCTGCTTAGTGTTGCGTGTCGCCATATTGTTTGCTTTATGTCACACACTCGCCGGCACAAACGCACTCTCTGGTTTATTTGCTCCGGCTGCCATATATTTTACTCTCAGGTAATTGCGGTTTTTATTTCACAAAAATAATAATAGCTGCACCTTTGGGGGTGGCGCTGGTGAGTGCGATTGTGTGTGTGTGGATGTGGATGTGGATGGACGGCTGTCGGAAGTTGTCAAGCTACGACAATGAGGAAGGCGAATTGCGAGCGCCATCTTAAAGCTCACATCGTCGCAACCACTTTAAAGCCAGCAGCTGAACGCTAATAAGACACACAGAGTTCCCAGGACGAGGGAAGCGAGAGGCGATGTGGAAGTGGAGGAGCAGACAGCCGCCTTTCACGGATGTGTGGGCTTACACTCCGCATCCAGCTGGCAGGATCCCCTGTTTGTCTGTGCGAGTGTGCAGCATAAACCCTGTTAACACACTTAACAACAAACAAAGCTACAAGCAACGCCTGGACGGGCACACACCTCCCTTCCCCACCACCCCTAAGCCACCCGGCCCAACTACGAGCATAACTTTAATGCTCATTGCTTGGCTCGCTGCCTTGACTTGGCTCCACGCCAAATTTAAATGAACTGGGTCGCCGGCAATGAGGTTCTGCCGAAGAACGCCGCACTCATATGAAAGTGTGCGGGATGCAAAAGGGGTGCGAACGTAAAAGGGTTGGGCGGCGGTGGGCGCACTGCTAAAAATATTTTTGGAGCGCAACCTTATTACATATTTTGAAATTCATTTAAGAATACCAAACTGTATTTAGTATTTATAATATATTTTGATGTATCAACCTCACTTATTAGTAACGAATTTGTTTACTTGGGTTGTCGTCAGTTTCATAATAATGATAATTTACCATTTAAAATGAAATTGTTCTCAACATATCATCCATCTTGGATTTTATATATAATGTAGCCTGCATATGGCAAGCATTGGCATGGGTCTTAATTACATAATATCTAGATGAAGAAAATTTCAAATGCCCAGAGGACTATTGAGGCCAAAACAAAACCTGTGTGCGAATCCTGGCCCCAAACCGATTTGTGGGGAAGTTTATAAACAATAGTTCATTTGCGAGCGCTCCGAGGCAGCCCTAACCCCTGTGCTCAGCTAACCCGCATAATGTGCTTACGCTTCATCGATTGACCGTTGTCTGCGGCTGTGTGCGACTGTTTGCGTGGGTGTGAATGGGTGGTGAAAGAGGTGGAATGGGGTGGGGGGCGGAGGGTCGAAGGTGAGCTGCCAAACACAACGATCGACGGGAACTGCGTGGTGCTAAAAATGTTAATGCAAATCATTGGGGAAATCAAAAATGGCTCTACTCCTCCGGTCCAAAGTGCAAGTGAAAATTGTGGCCAAGATTTCGTAGGCATCCCCTTCATGCAATTTGCAAGGGTTTCCCAAGTGGATTCCCTCCTCCATTTCCTGGGCTCCGCCCTGTTTGTTGTCAAATTTGCGCAGCAGCCGGTTCCAATTGCAACAGCCAAGTCATTAGCATAAACGTAGAGCGGCGAAAAGTAGCGATTCCATTAAGGCCCGTGGCTACTGGATAGGCACTCGAAACAAGCCGTGAGCGCCTGCTTTTGGCAACTCTTTAAAGATTTATGAAGCGTCAAATATTTATTATGCCCGCTTTGCAATATAAGGCAGCCGAGCACGCGAGCCTCTTCTTGGCACGAAATAGTCCACCGAGAAAGGAGAGCCAGCAGCCAGCAGCCAGCAGCCAGCCATTTCCCTAAGCCATTGGTCCTGCCATCGTTGCCTGTCTTTGCGAACACTTTTTGAAATTGCAAAGCAGCGCAAATAAATAAGAACACATAAAAAGTAGGCAAACGCAGGATACGAAGCCGAACCAACAGCAGCCAAAGCCCTTACACAGACAGCGAAAAATAAAAAGGAAGGCATAAAATAAAGTAAAACGCAGGCGGGGAAATGAAATGAGTCCAAGGAAAGCCGGTAAACACACCTGAAGAAAAGCCTTGTGGTTGTTTTTTGGTTCTACAGACAAATATATTTTTAAATATTTCTTGAATTAGTCATTGTATTGTATACCTGGAGATGTTGTTAGATTGTAATAGATATTTCTCGATAGATATAGATAGATCGATTTTTTTGGCTGTGCAGCGTAGCTCTCACAGAAATGGCGAGCGAAAGCAAAACAAAATCAATGCGAGAAACAGGCTGAGGCTGAGTCTTAGTCGCACTTTTACTTTTCCCTTTTCTGGGATGGGGGAAGTACACGGGGCTGTGGCACTTCAACCCTTTCAACAACTCACGAGGACACGGTGAATGCAGCAATCTCTTCTCATGGCGTTGAAATATGTGCCTCCAAATATGAAAAATCTCCTCTCGGGCTAACATACATATATGCACATACACATTTCTGCAGTGGCGGCAGCAACAGGGCCAGAACCAGGAGCACGTGTGCCCTATTCCACCCTCGCACTCGTTTGTTAAAGTGTTGAAATATGTCAAACATCGTCGAAACCATTTCATTTGACTGGGCGAGACTGTCGTGGCGGCTGGCCTTTGAGCAAACGCAAAACGCTTGGAATATTTTTAGGCGCGCACAACCGGTGACTAATGATGATGATGAGTGTGTCTTGCCCTCTGCTCCTGTCGTATCCCCCTGCCTCTTCTTCTGTCTCTGTGCTCGCTCAGCTAATGAGGCGCATAAATTGTACACACAAAAATCTCCACGCTGCAGAAAACAGTTGCAAATTTTCTGAGCTTCCTCACTAAACAAGATGTCAACGAACGAAAACAGTAATTGTAGCAGCTAGTGGTTGTTTATTAATACACACATTTGGTTGTTGCATATTCTAGTTATTGGACACTTCTAAAAGCAAAGTATTATACCTTCATAATCGAGAACTCGAAGGCAAACTGCGCAAGGATTAGGTATAAATATTGCGATGATGTCATCGTAATTTTATTTCAAGTTTTACCGGCCATCTATTATCGCATCTTCACGGTTGTATTTTTGCGAGTGCAGCATGCGATAGACACACACACGACGCCAAACTTTGTCTAGGCTTTTAAGCAACTAGGGACGATTTAATTAACTCTATTTAACATCCTGCCAGCTGTCTCTTCACTGTCGTCTTCTTTCTGCCATTTGTCAAGTTGGCCTAAGCTGTTGCCTACTTTTAGACGCTGACTGGTGTGACCGAAAACTTAACTTGAAGATGGAATGCACGCCAGGTGGAATCCATTGCTCGCGAAATGCACGTCACGCTCCAATTTGCATGCCTTGGGTGGTCGCTCCACCAGTGGCTCCCACTCATCAGTTTCCGAGTAGAGGCTACACGGCCAGCAAAAAAGTTCATAAACAAGGGCGCACAACAAAGAGGAGGCAGCGAACCAAACCAACCGCAATTTGGTCATGTCCAACTCAATTTTCGTTACGTAAACTGCATCGTATGCTAGGCATAAATACGAATAGGACCTGGCTGTTAGACATAACTTTTCGGAAAGGAAGAGCGGGCGGGGGAGGAAGAGAAGGCGGCAGGCGTTCGCATGTACATATTTTGTTTTCGCTGGCCAAAACAAAAACCGAAACCGAAAAAATAATTCCCCAGCCGAGCCTCGATGGCGGCTTCTCAGGCGCTTCAAATTTAATTAAACATGCACACGTGAGCAAATGCAAATAAATAAAAACTTTATGGCTTTTTCCATGGCCACCTATAACCACCACGGAGGCCAAATGTGGAAATGAAAAAACGAATGGCGGGTGTATGCGTGCGTCTTTAGTGTTTGGTGTTTGATATTTGCTGGCAGTTGGTTGGCTGGCGTGCTTATAAGTTTTAAATTTGCACCATTCAACGGCGGAAAATAAATAGACAGCTATGGTCAAACATTTTTCAGGAGAGAATTTTTGTGGCTTTTTTTCAGAGATCGACAAGCTTTTTGGTTAGTTTTCTGTTTTGTTGGGACCACACGTTTTGAATTGAACGGCTTTCTGCCACAGTTCGTTTTCTGCATATTTTTTGTCATCTGGATGGATGATTTATGCAGTGGCGGATGTTGGAGGACCACGCACACATTTTAACTGAACTGCACTTGAGGACTTAGGCTCATCCACCCGGCATTCTGTGGTACATTTTTTAATTACTAAACTAAAAAGCTGCAGCAGCTTTGAATATTTGATTAGGACTTACATTTTATCAACAGCGGCGTTCCCATTCCGATTATCTTGCTGACAAATGTCATTTCTAAATTTAACAGCTCCAACAAAAAAAAAAAATTATTAAAATTCTGCAAGCAAATGGAAAATGTATCAGGAACGTAATAAAATAAAACAAAAAACAATTTAACTTTTGTCAGGACAGTGGACGACTCCGCACACAAAGGGTCAAGAGAGAGCCAGCCAGCCATGTAAATCCTGCTGCGGGATTTTTGTTAAAAACTGCATAATTCATATGCAACTGGGGAAGGGGCTGGACAAGGGACAATCATCAACATCAAGCTTCCAGCCAAGCCACAAAGAGCCGGGCTTCCACTCTCTGTGACCTCGCTGTCCTCGTATATTTCATTTAAAATTTACAAGTTAACAATATTAAATATTAACAGTTATTTATGCATTTTTCGGCACAAATCAAAAATTTACATACATGGCAGAAAGTTCGGACTGCCTCTGCTTCTGCTTCGTCATCTGCATCTGCCTCTCCTTTTGCCCTGAACTTGGTCCTGCCCAGAAGATGAATGTGTTGATGGATGCCGGCCAACATTTTTCATATGCAGGAGACATTGTATTTATGTATTTTCCGTTTCCCACATTTTATTCGACAATATTTTCGTCCTCGTCCTGGGCTTCTTCTTCTGCACCGGCGGCCGCAGCGAATGTTGATTTAAATAATTTGCTTTTGGCTTTTGTGTGCATTTCGCAATGTGTGTGCTGTGTGGGCTTTGTGTGCTGTGTGTTTGCGGGAAAACATTTTTGGCATATTATGTGTGTTTTGCTTATTGTTTGACTATGAGTTTTTGTTTATTTGCCTCGGCTCTCCTCCGGCTTAAACCGTATTCCGTCTAGCAAACAACAAATCAATCTTAATTTATTCAAATTTATAGCTGCACTCTGAGTTGACTTATAGTAGCCGTGACAATTTCGTTGAAGTCGAACGGAAGCAGCCGAACTATTCAAAACTTCATTGTAATTTCTACTCAAATATTTAACAGTAATTTTGCAAGGAATTTTTGTATATTTTTTATCTTCGTGCCTGACTGGCCCTCCGCAGACGATCTTGGTTTGGTGTCTAGGCAATGGCCAGTCGAGGATGCTTCTAATGCCTCAGCAAATATTTACTAATTCTGGGCTCTAAGTCGTAGACAAATTTTCGAAGCCGAAAGGCAAAACTTTTGCATTTACTCGGAGCGAAAATAGCAAAACTTGCGCTTTCCCGCTCCTCAAATATGTAAATGAGCTGAGATCCAAAACTTGGCTTCTGCAAAGTGCCCCAAAAGTGGCGGCTCACACACAACAAACAAGGTCGGCAACAAAAGCATTAGCTTGAAAAGTGCATCTCTCCACAACCCGGTCCAGGATCCTGAGTTCACTATCCCCGAATGCTGGCTGCGGTTTCATAGTGCATTTTGAGGCTGAGCCGGGCGGGAATAGGCAGTCAAGGGGTGAAAAATAAATGGAGTGTGTGACTAGCAAGTGGTCGGGCCCAGACCCTAACATTGGGATTACATTTACACAGGGTGGCTGACAAAGGCGGGAACGGGCACGACTTTTGGTAATACGATGATGGCGCCAGTTCCCTGGTTAGCTGCCCTCTAGTTGCCCCATCCCTTCGGCCTTCTGGGTATTCTAGTCAGGAAAATGCCAACAAATCATTGCCAGGACAACCGTACAGAGCACACTGCAAAAAACCAAGAAAACCCTTTTACAGAACTACGTCCTTAAACTTAAACCGCATTTTTGATCTATATTGCAAACGTATTTTGCATGGTATGGCTAATTAATTGTGTTCTTCGATTCCCTTTGGCTATTAAACTGATTTTCACTCCAGGACCCTATAGGTTTCAGTGCAAATGGCAGACAGCTCCCAGTGGGTAACAGGCAGCAACATCATCATCACTCTGCGCCTAAGCCGCATTTTGTGGATTCAGATGTTGCACCGGTGACTCACAGCACCCAGTAGCGCGCGAGAGTGTACCTGCAACCTGCAACCTGCAACAAACGAGGTGGTTGCTGCCAAGTGATTTCTGGTCTAATGTTTTTTAATGTTGCTCATGTTGCAGCCCGGTTGTTGCTGTTGACGCTGATGATATTGTTGCTGTCGACAGCAGCGGTTGCTCTGGTCAGCTCACCGTTGTTGTCAAGTCAAACAGAATGTGTGGCAGGAGGATGCCCTGCAAGGACTTTGAAGTGTGTTGGGGCGATGGAGCCGAGCCATGGCTAATTTTTCGCTCTTTGTGTGTGTGGGAGTCTGGAGAGTCCATTAGCATTTGACAAAGTTGTCCGGTGGTTGGCCCAACCAAAACCCGCTTTGTTAGCCCTCTAACGTCCTTACCGCCCAACGCTTCCTGTGTTGCGGCTGTTGCCGAATTTGACACAACATTTGTCAAACCGCAAAATGGCTGCCACAACGTTACTTTCATTATGCAAAAGGGTCAGCCAGACAAACAATGGCAGCTCGGTTGGGTTCCCCTTAACTGATATTTGAGTTGGTTAGCCTGGTTTGTTGGTCGAAGCCAGGCTAATAAGCCGCGATTTATCAGCCAACCATCATTACGTAAACATCATACAATTCGATCAGCATTTTCTGAACTTTTCATTTAAATGTTGACCATAATGCTACAGTAGTGAATGATTTTCTTTTATGTTCTAAATGATCAGATCAAATGCGTTTTTATCCGTCCTGACTTTTGCGAAATTGATCACGAATATTTGCATATTTCTAAATTCAATCGCCTAATTTCATTGCTTGTGGTTCAGCGCTGAAATTGTTTAGCGAAAATTCGCCAAACGCAATTGTCACAGCGTGATTTTCCTCCCAAATCGACGATGGTGGTACTGCGAAGTGAGGCGCATGAATAGCAGGAGCAGGAGGGCAGGAAGAGGAAATCAATTAGTGCAAACATATTTGGCAGGGCGCTAAAAGCCTTGACGGATGATGATCGATAAATTAGTGAAACCCCTGCCCTCTGGTGGTTGCGTGATGTTGGTGTGTATATTTATGAACTGGGGATATTATTTATTTACAAGTTTACGCTTGACCGCCTGCCGATGATGCTGATTTCCTCTGCCAGGCGATAAATATTTGATAGGCTTTTTTGTTGCTAGCTTTGTTTATTTAGCAACAATTAGCAGCTTACAAGCCAGGCGTATTATTGATTCCATATGCATAAGGATTAGCGCATGTTTTTTTGTTATGTTTTTATATTTCCCCATACACAAAGTCTGCCATATTTCAATGCAATATTGCTGTTCGCCTGTGTGTGGGGCAATAATTAATAATTTAATTGCTTCTGTTTATCTCTTAATTAAAAGGGATTTATTTGACCATTACAATGGCAGCTTGCACATAAAGAGTGCCGAACACATCGAAGCACTTTACTTTTTGTCGCCTTTGCTAATTAAGTTACATAATTAATGGGTCCGATATATTTGTTATTGACAATTGGCGCCAATATGTGTCCCCCGTCACCCCTCCTGATTTCCAGCCCTGCTCGGTGAAGATAACCACAAAAAGTGATTAGGGCCCAGCTTAATTAGATTTGATTGCTCAAAAGATTTTACAAACCCAATTGCAATAAAGCAAATTCAACATGCTAATCAAATTGCCTCTCTCTCTTGCGATTTATTTACAGGTGAGTTACCCACAAGATTATGGCCGAATGCCGGCTCAATTAGTAAGTAGAAAGCCCGAAAATTCCACTTCACTGTGGCAGCATAGAAGGCCTGTCAGCAGCACGCCCCCGAGTATGGTACACTAATTTAATTTCAGGGCATATTTGCAGTGAGTAGCGTCTTTTCTGCCTATTTGGCACAAACCTAATTAGCCGCGAAAACAATGGCAACCAGCCATCGTGGTCCTTCGCTCCGCTTCGTCTGGCCTCTAGCTTCGCCCGGCTAATTTTCATAATTGTTATTATAGAAATTCAGCAGCCATAAACAAAAGGTTAGTTACTTGCCTAATGACTTGAAGTGCGTCCTGCCCACGGCTCCAGACGTTGCCCCTTGTCTAAGCTGATAAACATGTAAATGCGCTTATCATGCTGGTTGGCAAAAGTTTCGCCGAGCTCTCTATCAGTTGATTTTTGAGGCAGACAAAACCGCGCATTCATAACCCGACTTAGACTAGAACTCGCCCGATGCGAAAATGATAGCTAGCCCACAACTTTTCAACTATGTATTTGCAGGGAGGGTTGTGTTTTCTGTTTAGTCACCCTTAAGTCGAGGCAAACAACAACCCAGCACTAATTAGGCTGTGGCGTTGATTTTGATGTGCCTTAAAATTAAAACGAAGCCCCGCCAGCCAACACTAAACGCTTTTAAAGGCATCTTAAAGGCCGTAACTTTTTCATGGACAAGAAGCGAAAAAGGGCCACGGGAAAAGTCGGCCTACGAAGTTGCACGATGAACTTTAGAACTTTTGCCATCCTTGGCCGCCGTTTCAGTTGTTTGTTTTTGCTGGCCGCCGCTCACACAACTTCGGGCCATGTCCTGTACAAAGTGACGACTTCAACCGGACGCCTTTCAATTATTAATACCACTGCTAGGTCAGGACACTGCTTCGTGTCGTCTCGCCCCGGTTGCAGTGTAGTTTAATTAATTAATTTGACAAAAGTTTCCAATTGAACTTCAGCAACAGTCTGGCCGGCGGCCTGTGGCTTTAAGCACGAGGCTTAAATAAGTGGATGCGACTGCTTCTGCCTCTGCGAATCAATAAGAATACATAATAAATTTGGTCGAAAAACAAGAGGCCAACAAAGAATTAATTGTTATTTTCATGCAAAGGCTTCTCTCTTCAACAATGGGATAGAAAATAAAGGTGCATTCCTCTGGCTTTCTGCACACATTCACACACATTGTGTATGGCATTTGGCATTTGGCATTTACTGCTGGCCGGACGGGCCATTTATGAATATTTCAAATGGTCTCTTCATTATGTGCTTGTTGGGGATGCCTTTGATCAGCTCAGTGCAGACGTCAAATGCAGTTGCTTAGCTCTGCAAGTATTTTCTCAACTTTATTTAGGCCCGGAAAATTCTTGGGAACATTTCTCTTTCCGCAACTCACCACCGATGCTAGATTACGGATTTAATTAACATTCTGCCAGGGCCTGGGCTTTTTGTTTGGCCGACCAGCCACCTTTTGTGGCCCAAATCGAAGTTGCAGCCGCAACAACAAAAGGGCCTGCCCCACGACCCCAAAAATGTTTATGCCGCACTTCCGCTGGCTGGTGTTCAGTTACTGTTTCTGTTGCTGCCGCATGAGTTGGCTATAATTAAAAATGCTATTACTGCCAACTTCATATAAATTTTTAATTAGCAATTTTTGCTATTTTCCTACTTTGTTGCTACTCAACCCTCACCCACCCATTGTTGTAGCTGCTGACGAACTTTTTAAATTAGCACTTTGTTAAACACCCTGACGAAAAAGGTAGCATCCTTAACAGAAACAGTTCCAGCTAGGTCGGCATAAATTGTTTTTTAAAAGGATTTTGTCCATTACCGCTATCCCCCGGCACTGGCTTCCAGCTACGTCTTCCGCTTCAGCCACAAATTTTGCGGCGGCAACAGCAACGCGTGCCGCAGCAGCTGTTCGCGCGCATTAAGCTCGTGGTACGGCAGCTGCCATACAATTATTAAATAACATAAGATAAAACGACGCGTAGTACATGCAACATACGAAATAAAGATGAAAATAAAACGAAGCTAGCTGATTAGCATGAAAAAGGGGTGCTGATTTTTGCCGGTAATTATTAGGATTTATGCATGGTCTGGCCACCGCCGAAAAACCAGCGCTCCTGCGGCTGCCGTTTGGCCAAAAAGGCATAAAGAGGAGCAAATATTGACACTTATGGCCTATAATTCGACACCCATCGGTGGGCGCGGAACGGGGGACATGAAGTCACCAGCCGAAGGGGTAAAAATATAAATTAAAAGGGCCGTCGAGCACTCATATACTCACTCATATGTGCATACTTTACGATTCAGCAGCTTTTGGTATTTGTCCCCGCACACATTCACGCACCTTTTATGCATTTTAATTAAAATTAACTTCATTTTTATTACACCAGCCCAAGTGAGCTAGTTCGCTTGGCCGCAATTTTTACAATTATATAAAGATTTTATTATCATATGCCAGCACGTCTTCGCAAGTGACTGTGTGTGGGTAAATATTTAAGCTGAAAGCGTATAAAATTTACTGGAGGTGTCGCGTCGGCATATTTTAAAAGCTTTTTGTTACACCAGGGCGTTTACTTAGCACACAGGGGCTAGACAGAGACGGGCATCTCCCGGGCGAAAGAGAGAGCGGCTGAGAACGGCCCTCATATATGCAAATTTATGTGACATTGCGGCGAGCACGCGTTCACTTTGGCTTAAGGCTTGCCCAAAGGAATTTCCAGATCCGTGTGTGTGTCGTCTATGGCTTTTGTTTTCTAGATGACGCTGCAGCAGACATCGTGCCCCAAATGTATGCAAAGCTTTGTTTAAAGTGTCACACAAGCAGAGCGAGTGTGTGCGACTTGCTGGCAGTTTAATAGCTCGCGACCTGCTCCGCCGTTTATGCATATTTAATAGTTGCTATTTTTGCTAAGTGCTCGAAATTATCGTCAGTGGCTGGGGTATTCTGAAAAGCTGTCGCAAAGTCCTTTTGATCCTGCGTATTTTGAGATTTCTTTGCCATTCTCGCCGCAAATACAGAAATTGTAACGTGATGTTGTAATATTATTATATTGATTTTAATATGCAAAAAGATTCGAATTTTCGACGTTTATTTGCACAATTGAAACATTTGATTTTTTCTCGGTGTGCCTTTGGACGCACATGACACTGAAACCATCTAATTAGATGTCTGCCTGCCTGTGCAAAGCAACTCGACCCACTTGACTCCCTGACAAGTTACACAATTAGCAGCTGGCGAACCGAAAGTTGCGCAAACATTTCAATGAATTTTCCAAATTCTGCCGCCGCACAAAACTTTGGCCACCAAAAACCCATTTTGCGGAGCTCCTTGCTAGGAATTTCCATAGGAGAATCCTTGTCCGATGCTAATGAATTGCTGTAACTGACTGCTTCTCGTTTGCCTGGATTTATGCCATGAAAACTCAAAGGTAAATAGCAATCTGCCTGCAGTCCGGGCAGGGGGACTTTAATCAAACGATACCTTTGTTTGCCATCCAGCCAGCCAGCCACGCCTCCCGCTTCGTTGCCCGCCCGCAACTGAATCAAGTTTGCATCAATTTCAATATTCCCACTGTTTTCATTTAATTTCAGCAACTTATAACTTAATTGTGTGCTTCCTGGCTACCGTTCTGCCCACCCTCCCCTTTCCTTTTAAATGTGCAAAAATTATAGCAAGGAGCAGGGTCCTCGCAACAGGTTGCCGCCCAATCTCATTTGGTGGGGAGCGGGCGGCGCTTGAGATTGCAACGCAGCAGGTCCCGGGTCGGGTCTTGTAATTTGCAGCACAGCCAGCGACAACGGCAATGATAGTTTTCCCTCTGCCCAAACCCCCCCCCAACCCCCACTGTTCTTTCCTTTTACCACGCCGTTTACAGAGCCCGCGCCCCTCCTCCCACAAACACACACACCCACACTTCGGTTATGAATAGCCAGTGGAGCAGGCGGGATCCTGAAATCGTTGGGGGGGAAACAAGGCAGCCCGACGACCCCCTTCAGCTTCATCATTTAAAAGCGCATTAAAAAGTTTTTAGATTAATTTCGCCGTTGCTGCTGCGTTTTGTTTTTGCCACTGTTTGCTACTTACTCTCCACTGCTGACGTTTTGTTTTTGCTTAATGTGGCGAGTTTTAATCCCAAATTGCTGAAATTTAAAACTCGCTTGGTGTGCGTTGAAAATCCTTGCCATAAAATCTGGCGAACGAGAAAAATATGCTTCTCTACTTTTTGAGCAACAATTGCTCCGGTTACTAATACGTTTTTCATGTTCCCCCTAAACTGAGATGCACATGTGTTCGCTTGCTCATGGACTAACATGCAAAGTGTAGTTGCTCTGATGCACCAGCAATTCAATAGCTTTACCTTTTCAATACACATTTGGCAAATCATCAATATTTTCCTCATCTAGCGCAGAATTCATGCACCTGAGAGACGCTTGCAGGCGGACGACATGGAGCGCCCCTAAAGTAGGAATGATTTGAAGGTGGAGCTAACAATGTTTGCTGTGTACGCCGGGGGGCAGGATGGCGGCAGCACTCGCTTTCAGAATCATTTTCAATAAATTTATCTGCAATTTCAGTGGACCCATACACACACATGTCAGGAGTTCTCCTTGTTGTCGCTCGAATTCAATTCCAAGCAGATTTATTTTTCCACCCAGTTTTTCCATTCATAATTTCCATCAGGAAAGCCCTAGCGTTTGTACGGCTGCTCGTTCTAATCCTTCGCTTATAATTCATTGCAAAGAATGCGTGTGCGCCCAAAAGCGCTTTTATTTGGGCTCCATCTGGGTGGGTTTTGAAGCGAGTTCCCATTCCCAACACTTTTGCATTATATTCATTTATTTGCCCGTTTCCTATTCGGTCTTTCGGTCGACCTTCCTCGCCACAAATTATACGCAATTAAGCAAATTTGTCTAGGTCCCAAGAACGAAAAAAATCAAAGCTCCTTGGTCGCAGGTCACTGATTAACATCCCAGCCGGCAGCAATCCTATGAAAACAAATGGCGAAAAAGGATAAATAAAAATAAAAAACAATAACAGGCAGCAACATGTAAATAAATGGAAAGAAACGGAAAGACAACTAGGAAACGAGTTGTTACTACGCGACGCGGCAACACTCGAAGAAATGACCGTCTACCTTCAAAAGAAACAATCGGACTTTCTGACTTGTGAAAAGACATATGTAGCCTTATGGCGAACTTAACGTTCTTTTAAAATTTAAATTTTTCCAATTTTCTTATCCGTTTTCGGAAGTGTATGGTTCTGATTTCACGTCCGGTCGTCGGTTTGGCCTGCGGTTCTCGCTCTGAATGCGACGGGGTGCGGGCGAGTTCATTTAACTTACGGCGCGTTTCCGATTTACCGCAAATTTGAAAGCCAACAAACAGCCAAAAAATTCGCCCAAAGGCCTTTACTCTGTGCAATGGCAAACAAAAGGGGCAAAGCCAACAAGTAAATACAGAGCCCGGAGATAGGGAAAATAAGGGATAGCTAGCAATTGGAGAAGCATGCAAAAAACTGTTGGAATGGAGAAGCTGGATAAATTGTAAAATTCAATTTTCGCCCCTTTTCCCTTTTTTTTGTGTTAACACTTTTAACTTTGATTTATGCAAAAATTTCCACTTCACTTTGCACATGGCCAAAAGTTTTTTCCTTCTGCCCGGTTGATTTGTTGATTTCTAACAAATATTTGTGAGCTTTTCCGATAAAGGGGGAATAGGTATGGACAAGCAATGACTGTCAAACGTTCACGTGGACCCAGCGTCCATGAATCATGGCGTCATTCTTTTTGTCACCTCATCCCCGCCTCTACGGTTATTTGTTGGCCGTCTGGTCCGACTCTTTTATGTGCCGACATCTCGCTCGTGTCATCCGTCATATCCCCTCCGCCTCCACTGGTCCTCGTTAGTGTCACGGGCCAACACTTCCTGTTCACTCCATCCGTAATCCTCCGCCAGGAGCAGCCTTTGTCTCCGGGTGAAAGTCGCACGCTTTCATTTATCAGCGCGGCACCACTCGATTTAATATCAATTTAATTTTACGAAATTCATCCTGCTATGCAAGAAGAATTATTCATGACCCCCTTTCATTAGCCGTGTCATTTCCCATTATCATCAATGTTGCACTATTTTAATGGCAATTATGAATATTACCCACATGCATGCCATGCGACCTGTCTGACTTTTTCTAGCGGTTGAAATGGATCAGTCCCGCGCGGCTTCATTTGCCGTCTTTCAATAATTTAATTGCCAAAAGGAGTAGCGCTGAAAAAACAGGGCTTAAAAAAAACATTAATAAACCGGAAGCACAGCACCAACTCGCACCGGAAACAGGACGAAAAGGACAGCGCTGTCTCCCCTTAACGCAAAGTCGCAGTGGGGCAGAAAACAGACTGTGGTTCACTCGCCCATCATCGCCTGTTTTGCATGTTTATCTGTGCGCGAAAATGCATTTTTGCATACAACATAACCGCAACAGATGTGGTCGCTTCAATATAAATGCAGTTACAAATGGTAGACCCCTCCTGTTTCTGCCCTTGTGTGCTGCGGTCATTACAGCGAATTGCGTTCGCATTTTCCGTGTGGGTGTGAGCCAGTGTGTGTTTTTATGGCTCCGCATGTGTCTACCCCCTCCGTCTGCCCGATTTTAATTTTTCGCTGGTCATTTCCGTTTTTTGCTGGTGCCGCTGTCCATTATGCATCCTTTTGTCGCTCATCACTAAAATGGTGAAAACCGGGGTAATTCGGGGAGGGGGTGCCAGGGAAAACCTGTAACAATGCAACGGTCAGTAGTCGGTTGGGAAATGGCCAAGGTGCACCCCTGTTGTTTCGCTTAAAAAATAATCGGCCAGCGAATGTCAGGCCGCAGGGCACCGGTATTAACGATCAGCGATGGCACAAACACAAACAAATAACGCTAATTATGGGACTTATGGGCTGGTGATGCACCTTTTAAGCGGATTGCTTCTTAAATGCATTTTCCGGAAAAGCCGCTTTCCGTCCGCCCGTCAGACACACGCACCCAGTCACACAGGACAAACACAATCAAAGCGCTTCAGCAGGCTAATGAAGAGCAAATGCAAATGGCTCTACGTTTGCTCTCGTATCTCTTTCTGCGGCTCATTAATGCGCATAATCAAAGTGGCAAAGGCAGCCGCAACAGCAGCATCAGCAGAAACAGAAGCGGAGGCAGCAGCATATTTGTCACATGATTACCGTATCAAATAACACGCAGACACACGCACTCACTCTGGCACTGGTTGACTGGGATTACACGGCATGGAGACATGGCTAACCATTCTCCAACCTCGCTCCGATAGGATCTGCCAGTCTGCCGTCATAAAGCAAATTTCGCGTTTCGCAACTGAAAACCACAAGCACCATAATTTGGCACTATCCACAGTCGCCAGCGGTGCCGGTCGGGTTTTTGGTGCGGCGTTGGCCAAAGAAGCGTCCAACCATTCCATCACATTCACTCAGCCATCCATTCGGCAGGTGCACGTCAAGAAAAAGCGTAGTGAAAGTGCAGTATATATGTATATGCTAGCACACTTATCTTCTTCCTCTTTTTGATTGAACTAATAGGAATCGAATATCGTACAGTCAAATTAATATGTTAACATGCTCTTTTTCTGCCAGTGCAGGCAGGCATCCTTTCATTCAGGACATCAGACAGAGAAAGCGGACAAAGACAGCCCGCAAGCGTGTGGCAATAGACAATGTCTATGCATATTTGTCATATGTGCAGCCCCGGTTTGTGCGGTCCAAGCTCCATCCCTCTGCCTATGTACCTCTCCCCCGCATACACGCACACAAGGAGACACATGCTGCCAGTACTGAAATTGAAACTGTTTAGAGCTGTTGTTGGGTGGGGTTGATTTTGGTCTTCGGGCTATGGGCTATGGGCTATGGCATGACCTGGCCTGGCAGGCAGATAATTTGCTTCAAAACCCATTTTCCGGTTTTTGGCTCTGTGCCCTGGCCTTCGTGTTCCTGTGTTCCTCTGCGCTCGTGCTTGCCTGGCTTGCTTGACAACTAGTAGACAGTTTGTGATCACTGCCACATAGCTCAAAGGATCACTTGGTGTCGCCCAGGAAGACTTATTTTTGTGGTTGCTCTAGTTTCGGGACGATATGACCGCCATGAAATTCCTTTTTAATATGCGCCGCACATGTTTCGCGCTCTCAAAAAGCTCTTAGGACAAGTGCAGCTTTGTTGCTTTTACAACCAACAAACACACTTCCAATTGTCGTAGTACTTTGCTGAAAAAAATCATTGACCAATTGAGCAGACCTTAAAACAGCTTAAAATGTATAATATCTTGAATATTACTACTCTGCTTTGATTGCGATTTGTAACATATACCGAAATCGGCAACATGTTATCGAAAGACTTTTTCTCCGTGTAGGAGACGTAGTGCCGCACATCAAACATGGCCCAAATGTTGGCCGCCTCAGGAACACAGCACTTAACGGCATCGTTGCCTCGGCTTAAGTAGTCGCAGCGATGGTGAAAGGGAGGGGAGGGGACGGGATTACTGGGAGAGTAGACTAGTCACGGTTTCTGCTATTCCATATTCATAATTGCTAATGGAATATGCTGTGACAACCGCAATGATGACGAAGAGAGTGGCTGAGCCTCGTCGGTGATGATGGTGATTATGAGCAGCCCACTACAAAGTGTTTTGCCTGCCATATTTCCCTGAGCTGCTCGGACGATTCCTGGGAGAAATTAATTTGCAGCTTGCGAGACATTTGGCGCTGGCGTCTATTTACATTGTATATATTACGTATACGACATACAACTGGGGAGCGGAGGTTATGTTTTCGTTGGCCACAGCTGCCGGCGACTCCCCACTCCAAGGTGATTCTCAAAAAATGTGGGCCAACTTCTAGGCGCCCGTCACCTGCAGCTATATTCACTTTTTTTCCATTCACTTTTTGTCGTGTTCGCCTTTTGTTTTTGGTTCTACCTCTCGTGCTGCTGGCGAAGTTTTTGGTGGCTGGCTCTTTGTTAATTGGTTCAGTCACCTGTCTCTTGATCTGCCAGTCAAGCGCACACGACCCGTGGAGTCGATGGCAGCACCACCGCGCCCTCTCTGCAGCCGTTGCCATCAAAGTAGCACCACAACCGGACGGATGGTTGAAGGCGACAGTGCCGCAGGAAAACACGGAGGAAGGAAGGAAAGAAGCCGGATCCTGGGGCCGCTCCATTTGCCAACCTGCCCAATGAACGTTTTAGATTACAATAGGTTAGGCCCGAGTCCAGGGTGGATTCTTGGCGAGCTGGGCACATTAGCCAGTGGTGGCTCGACCGCAAAGTTGGCGCGCCGCTCCGCCGTCCGTCGTTAACTTAATTGGCCATCACCACCCACTTTGCGGGTTTTTATGACAACGACGACGATGTCGACCAACTTTAGCCGACGCCCGGAGTTAAAGCACCAAGAAACCACACCAACAGCACGCCGGCCAGTTCGGCTTTGTCGACGCGTCGACTGTTACATTTTTTGACATTTTTATTCAACATTTTGTGCTATTTAGGTGGTTGTTGCTGTTGCCTATGCTATATTCTATTTTCCCTGCTCTTTCGTTTTTTGTCACCTGGTCATAATGTTGTGACATTGCCTACTTTTCAGAGCAGAGAAGCAACCTTTATGGCTGGCCACGGTCTGGGAATTGGACTACAAACTGCACGGTCAAAAAGTAAAATTGTTCTACACACCACATTCGGCTATATTTTGTCTTGAATATTGGTCCAATAGTGTTTTTCTTTTTTGATTTTCTCAGTGTATATTGTGCGGAGAGAACCTTCGTTCTGCTCTGCCATTCATGCTCGGTTTGGCCCAGGTTTCTATTTTTTTGTGATTAATAGGTGTGTTAATGGATGTCATTTTGATGTTTCCGCCAGACGCATGTCCACGAAAAGAAGGCTTTCCTGGGCTATCCTCTGCCCTTTTCCTTGATGCCCCTTACAATATTTGACCCTCACACTTTTGGGCGCTCAGTTTTATGTTTAATTTGAGCATTTCTCGCTAATTTTTAAGGCTCGTCATTAAATGTAGATAATTTTTTATGCCCTTTCTCTGGTCTTTCTGTGTCCATTGCCATTCATTTACAATTTCTATGCCTAGGTTTATGACCCGCCCCATTTTGCTGGGGCGTCGTAAAAGCGAAAATGTAACGAGCTGTCGTCACGAGCTTGTTGCAAGTTGGCCGAATGGCGGAACCGAATGCCTGAGTTGTTAAAGCCTTTTATTTGCCGTTGTAGCCCAATCGTTTAGGTATATCGCTGTTCCCTTTTTTAATTACTTGCAAGTTCGTATTTAAAGTGCAGCCAAAAGTGGCCAACGACCGACAAAAGACTTGAATTCAATAGTCGGATTGGTCGCTTTAAAAATATGTCCTTGTTGGTGAGCAAGGCATAAAGTGCAACATGTTTTTTGCCCACCCTCGGCCACGCCCCATGCTTTTTATTGCCTAACGCCCATGACTGCGCTTGCATATATGCAGATTGCCCGATGTTGCAGCAGGCGCGCAGTAATCGATATGTAAACATGCGAGTTTGCGTTTCGAATGCAAAGGGGTCGGGGGGTAAGGGCGAAGGGTTGGGTGAGGGGTGTGCAAGTTTAGAAGCAAACACGCCGACAAACCAAAAAACAACAAGGAAGGAGCAGCGACGGCAACAAGCTGCAATCGTTGTGGCATGCAACATGTTTTTATATATAAATCAATTACTTACCAAACATGACGCGAACGCAAAATGGAGCAGCGAGGAGATTGTCCGGGGTGTAGCATGCAGTGGATTTATTGGCTTGGAAGCGTGAATCCTTGTGTATGTGTGCCACTCGGCTTTGGCATGTGTTGCAAGTCCATTAAAGTTATTCAAATTGTTTAAAAATTTGATTAATTCGCCATTGCGGTGAGTTCCGTGACGCAGAGACACAACTAACTTCGTTATGTCAGCGCCCTTTCAATTCGTTGTGAAATGCTAGCAAATAAATCTTAAAGCCTAGCCGCGCAAATTTAACAAGGCAAATCTAATTACACTCCCCTAATAATAATTGAACGATGGGTACCCCGAAAATTAGAATCAACTGAATTAAAAATTGAAATTGACGCCAACGATTTTGGGGGCTGTGGGAAAATCCTCGGGACTGAAATTTGTCAACGAAATTTTCGACCATGAATTGATATAAATGTCTGACCCAGAGGCTGCCTGCTGGCCCGGCAAATAATGTGCTAAATAAATTGCGAAAAATTACATAAAATATTTAAGCGCATTCAAGTGTGGCGCTATAAAAAATGGCGGGGCATTAAACATGTTTTTTTCCGCGATGGGCTGCCAAGTGAAAGCAAAGCGAGCGGCAAATGGCTGCCGGAGAAAGCAGGGAAGGTGGAATACAGCACGGAAAGGGAAGTCGGAAAGTATAGCCAAACAAAGGAAGGGACAGACAAGGATAACAGCCAGCAGCAAACAAATTATTTGAACATATAGCCTTCAGGCAAATAGCTGCCTGAATATTAGACATTTGAGAATTGGCATGGCGAATTTGCTCATTGACTTGCAACCCCAACAACAATGCTGCCACCTCACCTGCCATGCAAATGTGGGGAGCGTGTTGTCTCGGTGCCGACACTCTTTAAAGTCGGGCAGACAGGGAATAAGCCAAAATGTTTGCATACCGTCGTTTCCTCCCAGACCCAGACGCTTTTAATGCATTTTTTATTGGACTGCTGCCGCACAAAACGACAAGCAAATAGAGAAGGCCATAAAAATAAATAAGGCACAGCACTTGGATGGGGTGGGATGGATGGAAGGATGTGTGGGTGTGGACTTTTCCCAGCCCATATCAACACCCATGAACCCTCTGGCGAAACGCGAGCGCAGCATATTTTTGCTATTGCCAGTGTCCAGCCGCCATAAATTTCATTGCTATTGAATTTTGTATGACCCCGGGAGCGGGTCGTGGCTCTTGGGTCAGCTCTCCATACGTGCTTCGTGACCGCTTTAAAAAGGTATAATTTATTTTAAAAGATTCCCTCAACACGCCGCCCGCGTACAGAAGGCCATAATACTTCTTAGTATTTGGCAACAGCACCCAAGAGCAGGATGGCGAGGGGGAGGGGGAGAATCAATATCCAGAAAAGATTTATGTCGCCCGGTAATCGTTGCTAAGGTCAGGACCAGAATCTTTGACTTGCCTCATTAGAAATGCCAAACGGCGAATGCTTGTCATTTGCATATGTATATACACATACTTCCAGCACACGCATGCCTAACTTTTTCCACGCAGCGAACAAGGGGCATCAGGGTATGCGAAAAAGAAAGTTTAAATTGAAATGAAGTATAATCTGATTGACTTTTGAATGCCTTATTTTAAAATTGGGTCCCAATCACCATATTACGAAATATAAAAATCTGAGTAATTTTTTCCGATTATATTATATTTTTGTATATTGTTGTGTGCTACGATCATGAAAGCGGCACTAACAAATGTAAAAACCTTTGTTGTCAGCTGCTTTTGTGTTGGCCAGACATTTCTTTTTTACTGCAAATATATACAAAGTCGCATTACAGGCGAGAGTAAATATCCTAATAGACATCAGAAGTCGCGTGGCGCGGGGAGCAAATAAAAAATTGCCAAAACTTTCGTTCGTGCGTAAAGTGTGGAAAGTGGTGGTGCGCGCGAGCAGGGAAATATCAATGAAATTGTCATACACGAGTAAGTGCCCAGAAATAAAGACGGAAAAGGGAGTCAACGCCAGAGAAAAACGTCTGCCTACCTTTGTGGGCACGGGGAGTTTTTCTTCTCCATTTTCTGTTGGAATCGTGAGTCAACAGTCGCGCAGCGCAGCGCAGAACAGAACAGTCAGTGGCAGACAGTAGGAGATACAGACACTCAGATACTCGAGGAACACATGTTTTGAATAATTTATGCGGGCGGGCGCTCGCAATGTGTCCGCCAGGAGCAGGAGCAGGAGCAGGAGCTTCCCCCATTTTACCGGCTTTCCCCCAAACCAATTGCTTGGCACTAGGCCAGGCAAAGTTTTTTGCACTCTCGCACACGGAAAAGTGTGGGGAAAAAGGTGATAAATGCATAAGCAGGAAAAGTTTTGCGCCTCCATTGCTTTCCTTTCGATTTTGCTTTGTATAGAATGGAATGGAGTGGAGTGGGGTGGAGTATACTAATAGCGAAATTGCTACAAATCGTTTTGGCCAAACTTGCACAAGTTCATTTTACCCACTCACACAGTCACGTGCTGTAGCTGGAGTCATTTTTTCTCGCCTTTCGACATTCTAATTTAGCTTCGCTTCAAATATTTATGCAAACAAATTGAAATAAAAAGAGTTCCCGGCTCTCAGAAGCAATAAAAGCCAAAGCGTAAATATTTAGTGGTATTCAGCTGGCAGCTCTTCTATATATGTGCTTCTAGATAAATTCCCGTCGTTTCTCCTTCTTAATAGAGAGGAAAAAATATGAAATAAAGTGGCTTGGCTCTGGAGGAGCTAGCTCTTAGATACGAGTATTTCATATTAAACTTGAGCTCAGCCAGTGACTCTTTCTTGTTGCTGTGGTTTCGGTACTCCTCCTCCGACTTTTGTGGCCGGAGTTTAGCACGAACCGCAGCTGTTACACTTTGGCGGCATTTTCATATAATTTATTGCCTAGAGTCGGCAGGTGGGTTAGGTGGTTTAGTCCGGGACTGGTGAACTGAGTAGGGTTTGAGTCCCATATCTGTATCTATGCGGCCGCAGCTACAAGTTGCGTTTATCATCTGACAACTGGCTAACAAATAGCGCTCTAGTCGGATTGGGTGGCTTGTTCAGTGGTTGTCTCATTTCGGCTTCTAATTAGAATTTATTGAATGCTTGGCAGTCACTTTAAAGATGGCTTTAAAGGATCATCAGGATAGAATCTCCACATTCGCCTTGCTGAAACAGATGCTTCTCCTCCTGCATGAACGGTATAAATAATTGTTTTTTCAAAAGAGGGTTGAGCTGGAGGTCTACCGGAGATTGCTGCTTTGTTTTGGCTGCAGTTTTCCGCTGTTGTTATTTTTACCTACATATGCATTTTTTGCCGGCATTCGCAGCGGCATCATGGTTCTTTACCATTCACCCCCATATGGCATCATCATCACCATTATCAATGATGGCAGCGGTGCAGGAAAGGAGACTATCGAACATCATTGAACCGATTCGTTGCAGTAGCGGAAATATTCAGTCGTATCTGTGTCGTGAGCAAAACAAACAATCATATACAGTTCGAGTCAAAAAGATAGTACTAGTCAGCTTTGTACAATTACTTATCAGTTGATGTTAAGTAATGGAGCTCTTTATACACGTTATCAGCCTTTATGTTAGGAATGTTAGGAGCTCACATAACTTACAGAATTTCTGGAAATCTTAGATTGTTTGAAATGGAAAAAATAAAGCTAGTAGCCTTGCCACTTTTTGGAACGGTGGTGTGTTCTACATGCAGTCAGACAAATCGAAAAGCCTTTAATCGACAGCAACATATTCGATTTTAATATTCATATGCCGCCGTCATAAATTCATGACAAAGAGAGCAGGAGCGATGCCATATATGAGGGCGTTGATATTGAGCAACTTTTTACTTCCCCTATTTGGCCATACCCACAACTTAATGCAGAGCTATTATCAACTGGGAGCGGGCGACTGCCTGATGAATCGCAAGCGTAAGTACACCACACAAAATTGTGGAAAAATCGCGAGTCATGGACATATCCACGAAGTACTGCTCATTATGTAAGAGGGACTTCCTTCTAATTTGGCAAATTTTTCGTGTCTAGGCGACTCTGTCCAATTTTCCAGCATGGATTATCCAGTGAGAAAGGGACTTCGGGTATTATTACGGCCGAAGTCCCTTTCTCACTGGATAATCACATAGTGCTCTTGTCATTTTGCTCGCTCTCAATTACACAACTTCTGTGTGTACTCAGCTTTTCAGCTTTGCTCCTCTTTAAAGCGTCTTCGAGTAGAAAATCGCATATGAGCCTCTTGTGGGAAATTAAACAACAACAACCCCTAAGAGCCAAACATGGCTGGGTCCAAGGGATGGACAAATATGGATGAGGAAATGCTAGAAAACACTACACTGGGCAGGGATAAAAATTTGGACAAAGGTAGCTCGAAAATCATCTTAGAAATTTGGCATTTCGATTTTTGCGGAACTATGGTATAACAATAGAATTGCAACTACAACAAAAAATGGCACCTTTGGATTCAATTCTAAATTTGCTTAAAATTAAAAAAAAAGCTGGACTTTTTTTTCAGTTTATGAATTGCTCATTACAGCCACACGAAGGGTTTTTGCTCTCCCTGATGGCGCTGACACCCTTGCTTCCGTCTCGTGCTCCCTTCTCGGAGTCCGTCAGCGTTGCGGACTTCAAAAACTTAACCGTTAGGCATATGCGTGATTATCTTTCTTTTGCTGCGTCGGACCAAAACAAGGACAACAGGACGGCAAGGGCGACGGTCTTCGAGCGCCGAGCGATGGGAGGCAGCAACCCTCTGAGGCAACAATTGCGCGCTGACCCAGTTACCCGGCAACAAAGGCGGAAGCAAAGGAAACACGCTGAAAGAGAGACAGGAGGGGCTGAAAAGGCACATGTCATCATTGAAATCAGTGAGTGCCCAACTGCCCACGCCCTCCGGCAATGGGGCGTTGCTCATGAACAGAGTGGAGAGATGGGGGAAAATGAGTGGAATGAGGGGGTGAACGGAGGCGGTGGTGGTGACGCTGGAAATTCATTAAAATGGCACAGAGGCGAGCCAACAATGAAACGGTCCACTTGGGTTCCTGTCTTTTGCTCCTGTTCCCCCTTTAGGAAAATGGACAGCAGCTTATCGTCCTGGCCATATGTGCCACACATTCGCCCACACATAGGAAAGGAAAGGGTACACACACACTGCTACTAATCAAATATTTAGCATACTTTTTAGAAAGCATATTAAAATAACATTTCCGGTCAGCTTGGCAAAAAGGAAATCGTCGCACAGTCCGAACCCGAACAGCGGCAGAGGGCATTAGCCCGACTTTCTGAACCGTGTAATGCACACTGGCGCACACACGGACAACAATATCCCGTTGAGAGTCGGCAAATCCCTGTAGCATGCCAGGCAGCTGGCACTTGGGGAGCGTTAATGTGCCATAACGAATGCATTAGAGACTCGTACTACGTACTACGTAAGCGCAGTTAGTTGGCAACTCTTCAGTGGGCGGAAGGGCGTTTCAAATTTAATTACCTCTGCACAGGCTCGAAAGCCCCTTTGAAAAGAACCAATATGCATTTCTCCAATAAAGTCAACCAAAAAGAGCTCCAAAAAGTGAACTACCACCTCTACCATCTTTCGGGCAGCAAAAAGTATGCTACGCAACACATGTTAAGCGTTAAGCACGAGCAGAACAACAACGAAAGTAAGCATCTTGTGCTGATATCATTGTCGGCCCACACGCATTCTTCCCCTCGCACAACGGCTATCACACACACACGCAGACAGTGAACTTCCGCTTTCGTTTTTTTGTTGTCGTTTTTTGTGTGTGATATTATCAAGTGAAGTGCTTTTGCGGTTCTCGCTGCTGCCTTTGTCCATTGCGTACCGCTCTCTCGTTTCCACCGTTTCCCGCACACGCGTGAGTGTGTGTGTGGTCTCTGGCTTATTTTATTATTCCTATTACCACATGTTGTTTTTGTATTTAAGCTAATTCCTTTATGTGCGGCTATGGGTGGGTGTGTATAAAACGTGCAGCCACATAAAAATAAAAACCCCCAGCAACAAATAGCAAATAACAAATAAAGCACAACAAAAGCAGCAGCCAGCAGGCAAAAAGCAAATAAGCTAAGCTAAAGCAAAGCAAAAGCGAAAGCGCGCAGCATGATAAGCCAAGTGGCGAATTCAAGCGTAGTCAGCATTGATAGCTAGCTGATGATGGGACGGGAATGGAGATGTAGCACGGGGCATAGAGGTGCCTACTTCACACAAAATTACCCTTTTCAATTTGTGCGGTGTGCAGACTCCCCCTCCCTCCCTACCCCGCTCCCGTTTATTGACTTTTTGTCATTGCCGCTAATGCATAGCAGCAGAAAGTGAACAAGCACCCTCACCCACTCCCACAGAGCCACGGCCACCAACACACGCATCCTGCTCAGCACAATACAGTCAGAATCCGCATTAGTAGTAGCTGGAGCTGTAGCAGCTTTATTTTTATGGGGCGCATTACATTTAATGTTTGGCTTAACTCGGTTACTCTCGATGCTCTCTGGGAATCCGACTCTGGCTCTGCGATGATTCGGATTCCCACACTGCTAGGAAATAGGCCAGCTGGACATGAGTGTTGGTATTGCAAACATGTTCAATACGGACTGGGCTATGCCATGACTAAACGCTTGAAAGGCAAATGTTTATTTGTCAATGATAATTTATAATCAAAAATATACGATCGAAAAGCACAATTTTTCGTCAAGTGTGGATGTTCGCTTCGGTGGCTGCTGCTTCAACTTTTGCTCCTGGTTTGGCTTTGACTCTTTGTGTGAGTGCGGTAATTAAGTGTCACATGTAATTACAATACACTCATGTGCTTTGTAATTAGAGTTTAGCGCTGCAATAAAGCACGAAAAAAGCAAACGGAGAGCAGAAACAGGAGCAACAATGTGCCAACTGCTTAGCGGACTAATTCAAATGAATATTTTCCATGCATTTTTTACGAGTAACCAAATGGGAACGAGTGGATTTTATTTTTATGCAGCTGCGGCTATGTAAACTGCGCTGGTCAGAAAATAGCTGAGCAAACACTGGATAGCGATTAACTGCAGTCCGCTTGGCACAATAATTTCCACTTACCCACTTTTCTTGTTGACTTCAACCAAACTGGAGAACCAAACCTAAACAAAATCCCTGAGCTATGCAAATCCTTTGCGAGGTGGGCGGAAGTGGGTCTAAAGAATCTCTATAATTTATTTAGCTTGCGTAAATATTAAATATTTATATTGTTCTCTCTCTTTATTTTCTCTTTTTATGTACCGTACTCGTATACGTATATATATTCCTCATCTACTACAACTCCACTACTACTGAAAATAAACCATCTTCAACTTCTGTCTGTGCCTGCCCTGCCGCCTGTGCTTCAACTACAAACTACAACTATATAAAAAATATTAACCAACTGCCTGTGCCTGTGTCTGTGCCTACCTGCTCCCGCATCTGAATCTGATCCTGCATCTGCATTGAAACTGCTCCCGCATCCTCACCTGTGCCCGAAACTGTGTATCTGAAAATCAGCGCGGAAGCGACGAACTTTTGAGTCAAGCAGCGGTCATGGCGCCCGCTTCCGACAATAACAATCAGGACCTGGCCACAAAGAAGGCCAAACTGGAGCCGGGCACCGTGCTGGCCGGCGGAATCGGTAAGTCTTCAGCTCTATCCTCTTCCATCTGTGTCTGCCTATTCTCTCCCCCCTCTCTCCCTCTATCTCTCTCTCTCCGGCTTACCTTTGCATTAACCTTGCCTTTCCTTTTGTCTTGGATTAAACCCTGCCTTTACGTCTCCCGTCCCCTGAGCGACGCTTATATTAAGTGCATTTGCAGCCATGGTCTTGGGCCCAGTTGGGGTTCGTCTGCCAATTAACCACGCCCATTGGGACAATACTGTACACTGAAAAAAGCGTTTACCATAACTGATCGAAAAACAAGCTATATCGAAATAGAAAAATATGTACAAGTCTTTAAATTTTCGACAGAACAAAACATAGTGTATATGGTGAAAATACTGCCGCCCTCTTATTTCGTTGGTGCAGTTTCTGTTGAGTTGATTTGTGGTGCCAGTGCAGTATTAGGCTTAAGCCTTCAACATTGGCAACAAAGTCGCCTGGGCACTTGAGTACCCCCATTGAAGGCAAGCGCGCTTTGATGGCTATAGCCAATTAACCTACTAATTAGCATGGAAACAAGTCAACAGCGAAAATATTTGGTTCGTCCCTTTTGTGCTGCCGGAAAATTATTACGGGAAAAATGTTTGGCGTCCGCTGACTGGCTACGCACTGTGTCGACACATTAATTAGCCGCCCACACCCACACACGCTTAGTCGGTACGAATATCGCCCTGTATATGCCGCCGCAAAGTAATAAAGCTAATCAAAAACCGCACACCAAGCCGTCAAAACCATAGTGAACCGAAACCAGCAGAATGAACCACACATTAGGCAAATATTTGACGGGTTCGTAGGCTCCCCGCCAAAACTGGATTTGAAAGCCAATACTTGCCCACAAAAATCCAGTGAGCCACAAAATGATTTCCAATGCAAACAAATCAATAGGCAACAATTTCCGCTGAAATTCAAAAGTAATCGACTGCTCTACCCGCCGATTGCGTTGCTTTTGTGTGAGCGAATTTAATTAACGCCATATGCAGGTGCTGTGCGTCGATAACCTTTTCGTGGGAGTTTTCAAAATGCTTTTGCAATTTGGTCGTAATTAAGAGCGTTCACCGCCGCCAGCTACATCGATGGTGAGTATGAGTGGGTGGTTACCACAAAGGGAACACTTGAGCATTAGCCGCCAGACAGCCAAAGGTCACGCCAGGACAGGAGATGGGTGGACGAAGGACGAAGGACGAAAAAAGGGTTGCGGAAGGATCGGCAGCCTGTGAATGGCAATCGGCTGAGAGCGAAAAAATGTACGCAAAAGCGGAAGCATAATATTTATTTATTACTTTACAAAGGACTTTTCTATTAATTAAAAAGCAACAAGCAGACACCCGCACACGCACAGAGAGGAAGGCAGTTAGCGGTTCGCCTTTCACCCCCTCTACCGTTTGCCATTGTTCGACGGTCGATGCAGACGACTACTTTGACCCAACGGCATTTTTGTGGCCATGGCCCGACTACACCTATTGGACGCCTGCCACCTGCGGCCATTTTAATTTTCCACGTAAAGTTCTTGTGCAAACACACACACACACACACACACATGCCGCATTTTGTCCTGCTCCATTAAAGTCGCGCTTAAAGGAAGCAGGGTTTTCGATGAAGCAGGAAAGGAAAAGGCAGGCTAGGTATCCAATGAATTCATTTTTGTGGTTACCTCTTAAAGCTCTCTTTTCTCACACAAAGAGGCCATGTCGACGATGCCAAAAATAATAATAAAGGGAATTGCTAAATAAATGTGTAGGGACACTTTTATTACACTGCAAGAGCACCAATTCATGTCTAAGGGCTCAGGATTGACGCAGAGCACAACAAAGACCAGACAAGTAAATAGCAGAAATCCAAAAAGCAACAATGAGCATTGTGTGCCTCTGTGGTCGAGCCTTAGATAAACACACGCACTCGGCTCAATTGTATCCAAGCGCCACTAAACCAATACATCGATATCTGGACTCGCACACACGCACGCTCCCGTTTCCGTTACAAGAGCTTAGAAGGACATGCAACAAATTTTTCACGTAAATGTAATAAAAACACTTTGGCATGTGCAGCGCGTAGGAGGTGGAGATGCAGGACTTTTGGCAGCAAGGGGGGAAAGACGGGGCACGCCCACCCACTTGATATAAGGGCTCGGTTTTTCGTGTATCGGTGGGTGAATGCGTGTGGTGGGTAAAAATGTTCACACACACTCACGCTCACAAGGCAGTACACAGTCTGCAAAAGAAAAACTAGTAGGTCTCGGACCTCCACGGTCCGAGTTTTGACCGGCTAATAACTAGCTTCGCTTGATTTATTTGATTTTTTATTATTAGGTATATTTTATGCCAGGTATACGAGACCCCAGAGAGTTGAACCGTTACGGTTAATTCCTAGAATAACAGGAAGAAAAAATGTTGACAAGGAAATCAAAATGAGGTCTTTTATCTTTTTAGAAATAGGATTTGTAAAAAAACTACTTCAATCAAATTATTTATTTTATTATAATACATATTTTCACTCAAGATAATTAACAAGTTTTTAAATTGATACGGATTTATTGGCCGACTTTTTCTCGTGTAGACCATAGCGTGTCGCGTGTCCGGCTGAAACACCACACCAAACGTGGCTAGAACGTGTTTTGCTTTTGTTGTCGCGACACTCGCCCCCTCCCCCGCAATTTCAGTTTGTTGTTTATTGTTACAGCTCTCACACATGCATCGCCTCCACGCTGTTTGTACAGTCCACCAACATTTGTTTGTTTATTGACCGATTTTGGGGGCTTAACGGTCAGCTCACCACCTATGGCAGCCAGGACCTACCGCCAAAAAAAGGAGTTCTGCAGCTGTTGTTGCTGCGTGAGGACCATATTTTTTTTCTCCGGCTCTCAGCATTGCTAATTCTCTGACCAGACAGCCAGCGGCATCAGGAAAATATGCTGAAAAAATATCTAAAATTCGGATATACTGTGTTCTATTTTTAATATGCATGACCGGTCATCCCTTGAGCCTTAAATCAGCCCACTAGTGTCATCAATTTAAAGCTCAAGGTTTGCTGTCTGCACAGTGCGTCGTTGCCAATCCCTTCGGTGGTCTGGTCGAACACTTAAACGCTTTTACGGCTGTAACCAATAAGGCGACGGATTGGATACGGCAAGTGTCCGTTGGTTCCATGTCCTGCGAGTCCTGCGAGTCCTGCGCGTGCCGCTCTGGCTCGGGTATCATTCGCACGTCCCTGGCTCTGCTTCCTGGTCTACGCGTTGCGTGTAAATATTTTCGCAGTCAATAAAATAATATTGTCATAATTTTTTTTGTTTTCCCTGCCATCTGTTTCAATATTGAGACAGCATTGAAAGAAGTGTAAAAATCCGGCCAGACCAAGGGCAAACAGCAATTGTCAATTGGTTTGACTCGCTGACTGGCTTGCGTTGTGTGCAGCTATTTATGGCAGTCACGAAACGTGAGTGCGGTTAGTGGCAGCAGACTTTCAGGCAGTGCTCGGCCTGACTTCTGAATTTCCGGCCACTGTATGTATGGGCGACTGTGGGAAACTGCGAAATATTTGTGTGTGCCATTTAATTAAGCATACGACCCGTTGGACGCTCGAATCCCTGCTGCTGTATGCATAGTTTTAATGCACAAATGAAGCGGAAAAAGTTTTGCCAGGACCAACAAACCTCCTATGTTTGCTCATAACTTAAACCATTGTTATACGTTACAGACTGCTAGCTAGCTCTCAGATGAAATCAAACACTAAAAAAATACTTTGGAGAGAAGGGATTCCTGTACAAAAGAGCACAAAAAACAAAGATCCATAGACATATAAACTGCATTGGGAACGGTGTGTTCGATGTGCAGCCAAAAAATATACGCAAATATAAAGAAATTAAGCGTAGTCCCTTGATTATTTTGTTGTGAACTATATTTTCTAATGTGCAATCATATTCAAGTCCTAGCTCTCTGAAAGCCACTTGACTGCACACAGACATGAAGTCCTCCGCTTCCCAGACTGTATTCTGCAACCTGCTAAATGCCAATGCAGTTTCAGACTCCCACTCGGATGTGTGAGCGAAGAGGATGGTGCATGGGGCGAAAAAAAAACTATTTTCCTAATTGAAATGCAATTAAATTTAGTTAACGTCGTCGTCATCAACGCTCAGGCTGTTGAAACCCAACTGCGAACGTTGACTCCGTGCGTTTGTATTCACTTGGTGGAAGCTCCAACCTTTCCCACTCCCCTGCCTTTTTCTGGCAAAATTTTAATGAATTACATTTCTTGCGGGTGTTAAGCTCGAGCTGTAAAAAGAAAATCGTTATTTTCAATTATGGGCCAGTTTTTGTGTCTGGGGATTTTCCAGAAATCCTAAGGCAACGGAACCTCTGGCATTGGGTTTCATTTGCTGCCAAAAAAATGTGCCATGATTGATTACGCATGGGCAAATGTTTAAAATATATAGACAAGGCCTGGCTGGCTAAGCAAATATCATTAAGTCGTTGTGCTCACATTGTGGCGGAGGAGGTAGAGCGACAGACACGTAAAGGACACAAGTTTGCCCAACAATTTAAAATTTATGATGTGTGAGCTTGTAAAAATCTAATTTACTGGCGCATAATTAAAGACGCTCGAACGGCTCCATGTGCGTGAGTTCGGCGTGTATTTATTTAAATTATATATTCGACTGTTGACACACCCTCGGCAAAGTTGGGTGGCGGAACACAGACAAACACTGGCGTCGCGCTCACATTAAATCATTAAATGCCGCCATGTAAGCATAAATTTAATTGTTATTAACAATCAGCACTTATTTCATCCCGAACACCACCACGCCCATCGCCCCTGGGGAAAGCCCTTTTCTTTTGTTCCACTCGCCTTTTCCATTCATTTTCATTTACATTTTTCGTTTGGGGCTTCTGTTTGCTTTATGAATTTAAATTGTCATTAATTAACTTGGTTCGCATCGGTTAAGAGAAGGGACGGGGGTAAATTATTACACATACGCCACGCTGGACAGACTGACCATTCATTGCAACGCAACCCAACCATCGACGTCCGAACTCAATTACAGTTTGTAAACTTTTCAATTAGCTATAAATAGTTTATTTATGTATATTTTTCGTGCAACTCATTGTAAGTGGTGGTGAGAGGCTGTGTGCTTAATTGAAAATGGCAGGATGGGGTGGCGCGTTCCCTGCTTTTCGCAAAGAGTGTGTGAGGGTCATTAATACTGCTGAGCTTTGGCCCTACGTCCTTGCAGCTCATTTTAACGCGCAGCCGAGCGGATGATTACTATTCATATCATCCATGGGGCATTGACAGTCAACAGGCAGCGCCAGCGACATCATTATCGAATGCAAATTTTATCGCTGCACTTTTTTCAGCCATACCAGTTAATGCATTTCGGGCTTGTTGGCATAGCAGTGTACCGTGTTTATCCTAGGGTATCTGTGCGCCGGTAAGGAATCAGTCGAGCTGCAACAGCTGTTTTTAAACTGATGATTAATTTTGATTCTGCCACAAATTGCAATTATTGTTTGCTGCGCAAATATTTGCTGGTTCGGGTTATTTAGTTCGCTGTTAATTAAAAAGCAGCAATGCCATAACTGCTAACCAATCTCGCCGCAGGCTACGTACCCCAAACCGAAAGCGCCTGATTCAAATTGAAATTTTTTGCCAGTAGAAGTTGTAGCTGCCGGGCTTTTGGTTGCGTTTCCGGTTGTCGTCATCGCCGGGCGCCATCCTCCTTTTCAATTACGACGCCCGCCTTTGTTGGAAACAGTGCTGCAGCCGTAGGCTCCGGGAGATGCAACGCTTGTCGATGCGCTCATTGGATTGATGTTTCTCTTTTCACACCATCAGGCAGCTGTGTTTGCTACGATTTGAAACAAATGTAGCTAAGGAGAACCGAAAGTGCAGAAAAATCGAATCGAGCTCCTGGCAGCGGAACGCAAAAAATCCACAAATTTCGCCAGTTTTTCGCCCGGTTCGCCGACAACATCATCATGCATGATAGATACCTTTACATATTTTTGCCGTCGCCTTTTTTTCCAGGCAACTAGCCGACGGCACTTGATTTGTTGTTTGTCTTGTGCAGAACATTTCCGGACCGCGTCCATCGACACTTTTTATTTAGTTTTGATTCACAGCAGTTCCCAGTCCTTTTCGATTTCGTCTGTTATTTATGGTGAGTTGTGGGGCAGTAGAGTGATGGAGCAGATATTATCGTGCTGCAGTTGCCCATCGATTTTTAATAAATTTTTGAGTTGCCGCTCGAAAGGCAGAATGCCCAACTATAACGACCGCACAGGTTCTGACCCGTCTGCATAATTTCGTTTCGGCTTCATTTCCGTTTCGAACTAATCAAAAAGTGTAATTTCCGATTAGTTGTATTCAACATTGACCGGCCAGCAGGGAGAGTTTCCACAGTGCACTTCGAGTCCCGGCACTGGAGCCCCTCGAAGTGGCTTGACTTTTCTCCTTTTGCAGGCACAAAGGCTTCTGGAAAGTGGGTTAGGGAAAAAATCGGTTCAGCCTCTTTGGTGGCTTAGTAGCATTGTGAAGTATATCAGAACATTGACCCCAGCGTCTGGGTTTTGATTGAATGTACGGAATTGGCTGGATAATGACCTTTTTGCATTAAATGTTATCGATGAAGTTTGGGATCGATCCATCGATGTATCAAAGTTCTAGAAACTCGTTCCCCAAACGCTGAAGTGGCAGGGCAGGCAGTAGATCTGAAGCTTAACAAATTGTAGGAACTTTCAGAAACGATTGTCCTTATGTTTAGTTACACCTTAAATTCATTTAAATTCGGGCACTATTAAAACGGGAGATGGACTCTGTCCGGAACTCGAAACCACGGACTATCTGTGACCATGTGTTGGCTTGTTTAGCAAACACCAGGGTGTTTGAAAATCGGATAAGAGCATGAGGGGCGACTGCATTTCATTTGCATATGAACAGCAAACTGTTCTCTTGCAGGTGCGGCAAAAAATAAAAAGCGCACAAACCAACACATTAACAGGTGTTGACTAAGCGCCAGGCAGATTCTAGCCCTCCACCTTTCCCCTTGCAACTGCATAAAGAGTGGCAAATTTGTGTGTCTTTGTTTTTAAAAAATTTAAGGCACTTCTGTGGCCATGCCCAGGCTCACTTAGCGAAAAATTGTCCTGAAGATGGTAAAGCGATTTATTAGGAGACCGCCCCGCCTATGCTTACTCGTTGAATCTGCGACAAGCCAGTGGGGACGTACAACTAAATTACATTTTTAGACGGGTTTTTTTTTATTGAGGGAAGTTAGAACAGGTAATATCTCGCAGTGCTGTTGTAGGGATATCCCCGAAATCTGGCTGCAAGCGCTTCCAGGGCCAAAGGCCCCCTAAATCCCATTTGTGCTGCACCACTTGTGGGGGAGTGGCGATGGGTGGTTCGCTTTATTTATGCAAAAATAACAAACAAGTATCCGGCGAGAAGAGAAACTGCAAAAACGTCGACGAGTGCCTAAAAGCCTCAAACGTTGTCTGTGCGCCGGACATTGTCGCCGTGTTGCTGCTGGATTATTCACAGCCGTTGAAAGTGTGCAATGAATGAATTTATGGCGGTACCCCCTCCTTCACCCCGCAGTTGGCTTAACTGTGCAAAGTGTATACAAATGTGGCTGCGCTTGGCCATGTTATCAACATTTTTATTTGCACCACCCCACTCTACTTTAGCAACAAAGGCAGCCAGCAAATAAAGCCCAAAAACAAACAAATTAAGTGAAGCGCGGAAGCGGAAGTGCAGACAGCGCTGGCCATTAAGTGAACCGGAGGTGGCCCCCAAAAGAGATGGGCATGTTGCAAAAGAGAGAGAGAGAGAGAGGGACCTATAGGGATTGTCACCTGTTTAATATTTCAATTGGTTAAACAACGTTTGCTTATTTTACGCTTTTTCCTTGCAGCCAAGGCCTCAAAAGTCATCCACTTGCGCAACATTCCGAACGAGTCCGGCGAGGCAGATGTGATTGCCCTGGGCATTCCGTTTGGACGTGTGACCAACGTGCTGGTGCTCAAGGGCAAGAACCAGGCTTTCATCGAGATGGCCGACGAGATCTCCGCTACTTCGATGGTGTCCTGTTACACAGTAAATCCGCCCCAGATGCGCGGCCGCATGGTCTACGTGCAGTTTTCTAACCATCGCGAGCTGAAGACGGACCAAGGTCACAACGTAAGTAAAACTTTAAACGTTTTTTTCCAGTGCATCTATTTAAAAGGTGTAAACTAGTATTATGTGTAGTTTATTTGTATTTTAGATGTAATATCCAAACTTCCAGCAGTAATTCCCTAGATCCTCTATACCAATATCGGCCGTTGGCACATTTTCCGCTCTTAAATGTTATTAATGTGGCAATTAAGATTTAAGCCACAGAGAACAAATGAAGCAGCTACCATTTTATATGCAAATGTGGGTCGGCCCGGCAAACGTTCTGATTAATTACACTTTCTGGGCAACTTAAACCCCGCTCTTCAAGAGATTTGGCCATCATAAATGCCCACACGCTCGAACATCCTTTGAAAGCGTGCCTGTATTTGTGGGTGCTCTAAACCGATTTCTAATTTTAATTTCGTAAGCCACAAAGTCACTGACAAAGTTTAAAAAGCTTTCAAATAAATACACATGGCCGCGCAGACATTGGCACACACACGTGTCTGACAAAAGCAGTAAAATGCATAGTTTTTGGGGTTTTGCGGACAGCACCGCCCCCAGCCCCCAGCCCCCACAGAGAAATTCAGTTGGTGATGTGGGGTGAACATAAATACAAATGAAACCGCACGCATACCAAGGAGACAAACGAATCAGGAGACCAGCACGGGAATGCCAGCTGCTTAGTTCGGAGTCAAAAGCATATTTTGATTACTTAAATGGAAGTGGTGGGATGATGAGGCGAGGGGAAGGGGTGTGCCAATGGGGCAACCGCAACGCAGTCAGAGCAGCAACAATCCGGCCAGGAGGAAACCCTTGCGAGGTTGTCACCTTTTGCGGGGTGGATTTGGTGCTGGTGAGCCCAAAAGCAAACTACTTAAAAAGAGATCGCAACAGCAGCAGTAGCAACACAAACAACAACGAAAAAGGTTAAGAGGCTGCAGCAGCAGCAACACGAGGGCCGAAACAAGAAGCAGACCAAGGGAGCGGGCCTGTGACTTAGGTGACACAGCAGCAACAAAGGCAGAAACAGAAGCAGAAGCAGAAGCAACAGCAACAGCAACACCAACACAGCTAGACCAAACAATACAGTTACATTTCACTGATTACCTTTTGGCTGCGGCCCAACATCGTGGGTGTATGTATCCCTCTCTAGTTCTGTGTGCGTGGGCAGATTTCTCTTGTTAACTACTAATCCTGGTAAAAGGCCTTGTTGTTAGCCCGCAGACAACGTGAGACAAGTCAGACGAGTGGAAAAGTCAACGCCGCCGCTCTCTCTAGTGGAAAATCTCTTAAAATGCAGGAGAGTGTGTTTGTGCGAGTGGAAGAGGTTTAATCTTGTGTGCTGTGCTGTACGCTGCTGGCAACATATTTATACAATTTCTCATTCAGTTTTCTTTCTTGTGCCCGTGTCCATTGTGCGAATGTCTTGTCTTGGGTTTCCCTTCTTCCTTTTGTGTCCTGTGTCTGGCGGCCCACCTGAGCAGCATTCAGTTGATTGTTCGGCGTCCTGGCCCAGCTACTGTTGACTGTTCCTTTATTTCTGAGTTTTGCGTCATATTTCGCCGCCTGTCATTTGCTATTTGTGTTGCTGCTGTTGCAGCTTTTGCAGCTTTTGCCGCTGCTGGTGCTGCTGCAATGTGGCAACCTGAAGATAAGATGCTTAGTGAATTGTTGTCGACGCCCCGGCTGAGGCGCAACTTAAGGAATCATATGAGCAGAAGCCGGCGACGTTGGCTGTCAAGTGCGGGACTTGTGCAATTGCATGAGAAGTCTTTTTTAATTCCCTCGTTAGTTGTATATTTCCGTAAATTTCAAATTTTCGTCAATTTCCTGTTGGCAATGTTGCTTTAAACTGACGAGTGGGGAAGGGAAGTTCTATTTCATCTCCACCCAAGGAGAGACAAATCCATTGCATGGCCCTCAGGGATTTTAACCCCAGCAGAGGAGACGACACGCACCTGAAGGCAAAAGCTGCGACGACAGCAGCAACAGCAAATCAGCAATACAGGATTTCCAAATCATCTCCTCCGCCCGCACACGCATACACACTCAGACGCGGAGACATCCAGTCGCACACATGTGTGATTTCAACGGCTGAGTGATTGCATGGTATAGAAAATAAAACAAATAGGAGGGAAAACCAAGCAACAGAAATGAAAAATCCCGTAGCATACTTTGCAGCCATTCCACCCCCACCAACTTTCCTCTACCCTCTGACATTTATGTTGGCAATTTGGCAGTCAACCGGCAACGCTGCTGTTGCTGCTGTTGCTGCTGCGTAACAGGATTCTAATATGTCATGTCGTTGGGATGTCCTTTCACCTTTGCTTCGCTTTTCTCCCCCTTCCACCGTCTTCTTCCAGCTTTCTGTGACTATTTTTGTTGATATCTTACTCTAGCGTCTTAGCCTTTCCCCTTCTACTCCCGCGCTTCGGCGACCCTTGACTAAGATGCCAGAAATGAAGATAAATGCACTGGTAAGTTCACGCGGTTACGACCGCAACGAGCTGCCCACAGAAACCAAAGAGCCACTCAGCCACCCAGCCACCCAGCTACCCAGCTACTCGGATACATGGCAATCCAAAAACCCAACCCCAAAGGTCCGCAACTGGCATTGTTTAGTGGGTTTCAAATTTGACATGTGATTGTTTTGTGTGTGACTGTAAGGGCGCATCTGTTGCCTCTGTGGGCCAGTTTTGTTCTGGGTAATTTTGATAAATTAATTTTTGAGCCTGGCCTCCTTTACGGCCAAAAAGGGTTGACAGCCACTCGGGGAAATGGGGCCAGCCCACGTCTCACAATGAATTAGATTGAAATATAATTTCGCCACAAAGGGCAGCCAATCCCCAGCCTAATCTCCAGTGTAACATTTGCGAGCACCCCTTCGACCCCATTCTGGCTTCATTAGACGCACACAATTGATAAATCGTTGCATGCAGAGTAAAGACGGTTTCCACATCGGCGCAGCTTAACAAGAGTCGCGCGTTCAAGTGCGAACACAAATTTGTGTAATCATCATAATTGGCACTCGCCGCCAACAAACCAAAACAGCCCAACGGGAGGACGCAAATGGTGCCGAGGAAAGTGCCGGTCCACTGCAGCCGATTGGTGCAAGCTGCACTCGCCAAACAACTGGCACACACTCCCAAAAAAAAATCGGACTATGCATTTTGGATGCATTCGGATGCATTTTAGAACTATAACAGCACACATTGTCTGAGGCTAACGCTGTTATTACACTGATTACGGTTAGAATGATCATATGATAGCACAGCTTCTTATAAAAGTAGGGCTGGATGCATTAATCTCCCTTTCAGTTTTCAAGATCCACTTTTTCTCAGTGCTCATGCAAATGCTTGCTTTCCAAGCGCTTGTTGTTTGCATGTGTTTGCACTCGGGCGAGTGGGTGTGGGCAGGTGCTCGTTTTCCCTCCAGTGATAAGGTTACCTTGTAATTAAATTAAATTGCCGGCTACAGAGAGGACCGCATTTTACGGACGCCTCCCGCCAGCCAAACAATGGCGATTCAGTCAAGAAAAACACAAAAGGAGGCAAGTGACGGACAGCAATTGTCAATTAATGGCACACACGTGAAAATTAGGCGGAAACACGAAGTGGGATTAATTTACACAGCGTTTGACACCTGAAGGGGAGATTCGGGCGGAAGCCTGGGCGAGTGGCACAGAACTAAGACAAATGTCAAGCGATTAAGCCACAAAAGGATCAAACTGATTAGCAAAGTCCTATTCGTGATGTCTAAGCCCGCATCCCTACGAATAACAGGCCAACGGGGAGAAGGCCGTACATTTGATTTGGTGTTAATAATATGAGCAGGGCTCAGCGACACAGACCTCAATGTGTGTTATTTAATTTGCGCCTCTAGCTGACAGCTTGTCAATATTACAAGGGGTTCGAAGGGCGAAAAAACGGGGAAACCGGCTTATGGAGCCTTTCCTTTCAGCACGGTATTTGTCCAACTCTCAGGCATGAGCAGTAAAGGATTTTGCCAGGCAAATAACTTCACATGTGCGGCGCTATCCGCTGTATGCTATCTGCTCAATGTTTGTTTTTCTATGCGCTGCCTGACTTGTGTTTTTCTTTGCTGTTTTCCCATTTTATTTCCACGTTTACTTTACCGCTCCTCGTCGCCGTCGCCGTCGAAACAAAAGTAAGCTAATCTTATTGTTTTCACAACAGCGCTGAGGAGCAAGACCATCGCGATTGTGGCTGTGCCTCCTGCTCCCGATCCTTTGAGTTATGCGGATGCGAATGTTTGCTTATACTTGTGCAATGCTAAAGCTTTTTGCCGTTTTGATTGGCGACGTGTTGAAGATGGATTTAAATTACACTGTTTCAGGGTACGTGAGATCCGACAGGAGTATATAGGACCGAGAATGGCAGGGTAACAACTGCGGAACTGTCGACGACGCAGAGAACCCAAAAAACTGACTGTCGACAAATGACAACTTACGTATGCACTGACTTTTCCAGCGGTTCTGTCAATATTATCATAGTATTGATTAGTTTTACTCCACGACTGCCCATAAGTGGTTTCCTCCCCCTTTCCTTACTTTGTTTTTGCAGGCGTATTTATTCGGGCTTTTTGGGCAGCGGATTTTGCTACTTTGCGTAACTCGTATTTATTTAAGCCGTTCGGTTTTATAGTCCCATTTGCGCTGTGTTTTTCTCGAAGGCTTTTAACACACTTGCCACGGTTGCTATTTTTGTTTGCCCTTTGCATAAATAAGACAAATATGGTATGATGGCAGCGAAACCACTGCTCGTTGCCGAGCTCTGGACAACTTCTTCTCTTTGGTTTGACCGTAAAAACCACCCAGCAGATAAACGACTCGCAGCAAAGTAATACATAATCCCGAGCTCAGCTTTAAAACTTACCTTCACAAGTTCATAACTTGTAGTCGTCGTAGTTGCCGAAAAAAGTTTCCCCACTTCAGTCCGAAAGCGCCGAAACGGCAGCTCCTTTTGACCAGTCGAAAGGGGATCGGAGGCACGGAGGAGCTTGTGGCCAAGCATCTGTAACTGCTTTACTTTCTAACTTGGCCGGAACACTTAAGCTCTTGCTCCAGCCGGCTCTTCAAAAGGGGAGACGACTCTTGAGAAGGAGGAGGACTCCTGCTCGAAAGGACCTGCCATGCAGTTTAAAGTGTGCCTGTCAGGGAGAATGGTGCGTAATGGGTACGGGTGGGGAGAAGCAAAGGTACTCAGTATGACATTGCAATGAAAATAAACTTGCAGCCCGCAGGAAAAAGGGAGAAGCACACGAAAGCGCTATGAAACAAAAATATTTATGCAAAACCTTAAGTGAAAGCAACGTCAATATTTTTTGGCGCCTTCAGAGCTGCGGTTTCTGCCCTGAGCTTTTGCCTTTTGTGAGCCTTTTTCCGGGTTTATTTCTTATGCAAAAACCGCATAAAAATCATGAAACAATTGCCAAGTTCTTTTCAGCTAGTTGAATATTGAAAAAGTTCGCTAAGAACTCAGATTTTATGAATAGTTTCTGTTTGTGCCATATGGAGACTTGGCTTAACGCTTTATAGTTCACAAGAAGACACAAATGTCCATAAGCTCCGATGCGAAGTCTTGGTTAAAGTTTCCCCCATTACGGTTTTCTCGTCGCATGCGATAAATGGCGAGGAGCGGGGACACGTGTGTCTTTTGTCCAGATTTTCCCACTGACAGGAATCGATCGATAAATGTGCTTATCAGCAAGTAGTCGACACATTTCGCTTATCAAAGCATTTTGGCTTATCGAATGTGGCGTTATGCAGGAGGGGAGCAAAGAAGCAGTCCGCCCATCGATATTAAATTATAACAATGTGGTGAGTGGTTTCCTGTGATGGGTGGAATGGGTGCTTGCATATCTAATCAGCCCACAACAACAACATGGAAAGGGGTGCGCACAATTGACTCATTAACAGGCAAAACCGCGACAAGCAAGGTCCAATGCAAACACAGCCGCACACACAACGATTTGTTATGTTTAATGATGTTGCTGGTTGTGGTCCCTAAACTTTCCCCTTTCCCTCCCTTTGCCCAATATCCAGCAGGATAATTAGAATGGCTTAGCCTAATATGCGTGCAAGTTCTCCCAAAATTTGGTTTGGCTTAGAGTTTCCACATGTAAATGCCTATTATTAAAGACAATAAATACACTGGGGGAAAATAGTGCAACATTGTGAGATTTGCATTAGTTTCATTGCATTCTTTGCCCTCTTAAAACCTCTTGAACTAGTGCAAAATAATCAAAGTGAAAAATTGCCTAACGGTTGCACAATTGACAGCTAGTTACTGCTAATCGACTTTGCTGTTTATACAAGGCCGACAGAGATGAGTAGTAGATGGGCAAACGCTTCCTAACAATTACATTACAATTTTTACACAATCAACGTCATCGTCATCGTAATAATCAGGCAAAGTGGAGTATCAAATTACTGGCAGTGGAACGGAAACCCAGCAACAGCCACTGATGGCATCCCTCAGGCATCTAAAGCCAGCATGGCAATCGAAGATGAAGCAGCCGCATCATCATGGGCTCTCTTGCCACTCGGAACATCCCACATACGCCCTGTCTAGCCACGCAGCTCGGCACTCGGCAATTCTAATCAATTTTTATTATTTTTACAAACTTTGGCTCTGAGCGGGGGGGTCTAAGGCGAAGCTCACGTCGACGGGCTCTTTGTTTCCGATGGGTAGGAATTTATCTAGGCGAAGGCAAAAACAAATAGCACGCCTGGGGAGGACTGCCGTGAAGTTCTCCATTCAATTCCCCCTTGTCTTTCCTGTTGCTGGCGAACGCACAAAAACGCGTCGCAAATGGACAGGATAAGAGGAAATCGGTGGCAGGTGGGTCGGTGGCGGTGGGCGGTCGAATGTGTTTACGTTATGATTTTCGAAATCAAAATTCAGCACGAATAGGAATAAATTCACTTCCGAATGTCATTAAATTGTTTTCCGATAGAACGTGTATATTTCACGCAAGAAGTTTTGTTGCTTACTATGAACCGTTTTTGGCATCCGCCCAGCATCCTCGTCACCGACAGACGCCTCTGCCTTCCGCCTCCCTGTTTTCTTATATTATTACGATACTTGATATTATTGATTTTGATTGAGATTTATGTTGGCGAGGATGATTTCTGAGTAGCAGGAGATGCCGCTGCCGTGCAAACGTTTAGCATATTGTGCACTAAAAAAAATTTCCATAGTTTTTTTAATCTGTTGAAATGCTTTAATATGAGAAATAATACCTAGTAAAAAAAAAATCACGAATACTAAAATATAAGAAAAAGAAAAAAGTAATAAGTATTATACCTTTAAGTGCACAGTATTTTTTTAAGTGCACAGTCCTCTAGCCCTAAAAAACTTTGCAAAATGCATAAATTTTGTGCACTGCCAGTTGCTTTGATTAATGCGCAAAAGTTTTCGCCTTTAACTAATAAAAGTTTTCTTCGCGATTTCCGCCTGTAAATTGACTCAACATCTTTACCATGTTCCCTCTTCTTCCTTTTCCAGAACTCGATCACCCAGAGCGACTACAGCGCCCAGTCCCCGGCGAGCGGATCGCCTCTGCCCCTTAGCGCCGCTACCAATTCTACCAGTAACAATGCCAACAGCTCAAGCGACAGCAACAACAGCGCCATGGGAATCTTGCAAAACAACACAAGCGCCGTCAATGCGGGCGGCAACGCCACCGGGGGACCCAATACTGTGCTCCGTGTGATTGTCGAGTCCTTGATGTACCCCGTCTCGCTGGACGTTCTGCACCAGATCTTCCAGCGCTATGGAAAGGTGCTGAAGATTGTCACCTTCACAAAGAACAATTCATTCCAGGTGAGTTAAGGTTTCGATGTTCAGTCTTTTGTTTATCCTCAAAACCACACATCTAAGGTCTAACCACAAACCTTTCCCTCTTAGGCCCTCATCCAATATCCGGACGCCAACTCCGCCCAGCACGCCAAGTCGCTCCTGGACGGGCAGAATATATACAACGGCTGCTGCACGCTGCGTATTGATAACAGCAAGCTGACGGCTCTGAATGTTAAGTACAACAACGACAAATCGCGCGACTTCACGAACCCCGCTCTGCCACCTGGTGAACCGGGAGTGGATATCATGCCCACCGCCGGCGGACTGATGAACACCAATGATCTTCTTTTGATCGCCGCACGTCAGCGACCTTCTCTCTCAGGTGATAAAATAGGTAACACAAACGGAACATTTTCCCAAATTTTTCTTTGCTTTTCATCAGCTTCAAGTTGCTAACCACTCAAACGCCTAACTTTTCCACCAGGCTTTTTTGATTTTCAAGAGAGATTTTCCGACATAATATTTAATACGACCTATTTCTGTCGTTCAAAGTAATACGGTTATTCTGTGTAATTTGATTACTTCGTAATTATTTGGCCGAGTTATTTGACGTTGCTTTATCACTTTTTAAAAATTTAAAAATCAAAAGTCAAATGTAAGAGGCTTAACGTAAGCAAATTTCTTTTTGGCATTAGTGAAAATATTGTTTATTGCTTTTACACCTGCTATCGATTCACACAGAGCTTAAGTAGCATGCAACTAATAAAACATTGTCAGCCTTGGTAGATTGCTTACTCTTGTTCAATTTTCTTCCAGTCAACGGCCTGGGCGCCCCCGGAGTCCTGCCGCCCTTTGCCTTGGGCCTGGGCACTCCACTGACCGGCGGGTACAACAACGCCCTGCCCAACTTAGCCGCTTTCTCGCTGGCCAACAGCGGCGCCCTGCAGCCGGCCGCTCCTGCAATGCGAGGTTACTCGAATGTCTTGCTTGTCTCGAATTTAAATGAGGAGGTAAGTGCGGACCTTTGCAGGTGAAGTGAAGTTCTTAGTCCCTGGTCGGGTATTCAGTTTGTTGAGATAAGCAACCAGAGTCTGCAATAAATAAGTGCTATTCAAGAAAGTGATTAAAGCGACAAGGAAGAAAATCATTCAGATAATGTAAAAAATTAATAAGTTTCATTTGGTATGCGCCAATTGTTTTATATATGTAAGTCCCCAATTTATTAGTCCAATAGTGAAATACGCTTTAAATTTTTACCTCCCGCAAATTTACTCATATTCTTATAATCATGCTATTACACGGATAAGAATATAGATACATATATAGAGTAAATGTTGGCAAGCCTGGGACCTGAGAAGATCCCCCTTTCCCTGCCTCTACCTGTCTATCTCTTTCTCTGTGTTCCAGCCTGATACTGAAACATAATCTACAGAATTTACAGACCATGCTCTATTATTTAGTTTGTATGTTTCCTATTTAACGTATACTTTGTTGTTTTTTTATTTGTAATACATCTGAAACCAAACTCTCGCTAACTGACGACAAACTCTATTTTCTCTTTTTCTCTGTAGATGGTCACGCCTGATGCTCTCTTTACCCTTTTTGGTACGTCTGCACAAACGATTACTCTATTAATTGCCAGATCTTTTAACTTTATTTGTTTGTTGTCCGGGCCAAGCTAGAGGATGGCTGTTAGTGGGAGAGGTGCAGCAATGCACTCCTCTGTGGACACATCTTCATTTGTTGCTGACCTCTGTCTCTTCTTAAATCTAACTCCTTTTCGATCTCTACCCTGGAATAAGGGAGCACCTATTGTCCTGTCTAGCTTTGCCCGGCTACAACGTGTCCCACATAAATTTACACTCCTTAAACTATTTATAAGTAGTTCACTTGATTATTCATTGAATTTACACTGTACGAATCGAGCGAAGCCAACGCTTATCCTTTACTTCATGTAGCTGTGCTCTCTGTTCTCTGTGTTCTCCTTTTATGCTCGCTTCCGTTTGGCATTTACGCCATTTACGTGCAATCAGCAAAAGTGCCATGTATTATTTATAGCACGGTATAGGATGAAGCACGGGTGTGCGGTGGGCTAACAAAGCAATAGCTGACAAAAATGCGGCACAAACTGTTTAAAATGCTGAAAAGGCCTTTTCAAGGGTCCGGGGCCTGGAATTTGGTAATTTGGGTATGCAACGGGCATCTGGCAGTTTGCACGTCAAATGCATTCGCCACGTGGGGGATGTGGATCAGAATTAATAACTCATAGAGCTCATACACCTGGACCTCGTGAAGAAATCCATTCCTAGCGCAAACCGATCATATTCTAGAGATGGTCGAAGGCCATGCCCCTGCAAGAAATGAAAATAAATTTAGCGCATCCCGATCATGCTGTAAAACCCATTTAAATGGAGAAATGGGTTTCCATATAGCAGTGCCAGTATTTATTGTATTGCGAAATGGAATAAACCAACTAAAGCCGGCAACAAATGGCTTTCTAATAGCTTTTTGCCCAGAACAGCAGGGACAAATCCATCAGGCAGCTTGAAATAGGAATGGAAAATGTTCTTTTGGTATCCAGTCTTGTCCTTCTGCCTTCTGCCATTTATCCTGTCATAAGTTCTGCTTACAAATTGTAAAACAATGAAAATGAGAATACACTCGACGTCCTGGAAACCTCTACGTACATATATTAAAAACAGAGCAGACGCAACTGGCAACAAGTGAAACCGCACTCAGGCGGGAGCGGTGGTGCATTGGCAACACCACTACGTGTGCATCCTGTTGCTCCTCCGTTGTCTTCGTGTGCGTTGGTGCGTCAGTGTGTGTGTGAAATTACATGAATTAAGTGTGCTCGTTGTTGGTTTCCATTGTTGAGGCACAGGACCCAGGGCCAGAGGGTAAGAGAGCGAGCTCCTGTGGGCTGAGAGCTGAAATGCATGCAGAAAACACATGCTTTAACATGTGCTCATCCTTCCGCACACACAGACATCGCCACATGAACTCCAGCACCCACTAACACACACGCAGCACAAAAGATTGAGTGCGGAAGTGCATAGCTATAAAAATGTCCATTTATTTAGTTATCATTGCGCTTGTTGCTGTCGCCCATTGCTGCTTTTGCTGCCTTTCTATAGTTTGTGTGCACACGGAGAAAATACGTGGCTTGTCGTGTCCCACGGACATTAAAAGCAACACATGCGCCACAATATTTTTTGCATTCGAAATTCAAATATTTTATTAGTATATTTTTGACATCCACAAAAAGGACAACCTCTCTTATCACAACTGCGAATTGCCGTCTCGAAAATATGTTTTGTTATAGTTAGTTAAATATTTGAAATTTAAATATTAAAACTTTCAGCGCCTTCGGACTAAGAAATTGGTTATTTTTCTCCGTGCGTGTGTGTGGTTTTTACCTAACGCTTTCTCGGTCCCTGTATACATATTTATATATACTTTTTATACTACACACAGCCATGATCATTGTGTAGTTTTTGCTGGCTCTTACAATTGAAATAAAATTTACTTGTGACTTTTTGTAGCTCGTTGGTTCGGTTAGCCAGTCGGTTGGTTGGTTTCTCGAATGGAAAAGGGGATTGTCTCCAGTGTTCTTGCTGGATTTTCGTCGTCTGCCGTCTGTTTGCCAAATGAATTTAACTAACTTTGTAAAGTTAATGGGGTTTGCTGTTTGAATTGCTCTTCCAACTCCCCCCAGCTCCGTGTGTGTGTTTTATTATTTTATGGGATTCTCAGTTGACTTTTCACTTGCGCTGCATTTCTCCATTTGGCTTGCCCCATTATGTACTTGATTTAATTACCAAAACACATCGATTGAGCAAGTTTTTGTCCGGTGCTACGAGCATTCTGCCAAGTGTGGCGCATAATTGCAGCATAATGGATTTTGTTGCCACAACACGAGCTGTACCCTTCTCCTCCGCATTCTCAATACTGGCGATTCAATCTCTGGTGATTTTTTTGCCCCAATGTGCATGCATGGTATGTGTGTTCAACAACCAGAGTCTGGCTCTCGACCCTTTGTCTCTGGTGACACAAAACGTTTGTTTGCGGCCACACACAGGCTTCCCATTTGTTTGTATGCAAATGCATTTAATTTGAGTTTAAATACCCAAATATAAACTTCTGCCAAACAAACGCAACCACATGGAGAATGGCCGGCAACAATGAGTTAAGCCGCTTGCTTGCCCGGAACTTCACCCTTGTGTGCTGTGCCTTTGATTTATATTTACAAATTGCATCCATTCTGTCAGCAGTTCGGGGCTTATCGCTCAAAGTAAACAGAAATGTTGCCAAACGTATTAATTGCTTAAAAATTGTTTCTGTTCTGTCGTGCCGTTCTTGTTGCCGGATTTGTGCAGCGTAAACCACAGAGCACCACAGGGCAACTTTGAGCCACTGAGCCGGGTAAATCCGATCAGCAGACCGCTTAGCAGACTCCTGCTGCATCTGAAGTTACAGCTCCTGCTCCTCACCCCCCTTATCTGCCTTCTACTCGTGCGCCAGTTGACTGCCGCCTGCACTGCTAATAAAGCTTAGATTGCTGATTAAACGCTTCGAAGGGCTCAGCTCAGAGCGAAGTGGAAAAGTTAGATACCAATACGCCCTGTTGCACAGCCGAGATGGAGAGATGTCGATAAGTCCAACGTTAAGCGTATTATTATTGGGGTGCCAATAGATGTAGATAAACTCGACGGCTTTCCAAGGAGCCGAGCAAGCACCCAGCGTGTAATTGACGGCCAGAGTCTCGACGGGCAATCAACCGAATGGCAAGCTAAAATTTTATGTAATAACCTTTGAATTTCCAAGTAGCTCTAAGCAGACAGCGGACAGACAGGAGCACCACCAGTGACACTTAAAAGAGCTAGGAGGTGCTCTACAAACAAGTGCACAAAAAAACCCGTCACATTTAAATGGGTAGATTCTTTGAAATATTTTGAGATTTAGATTATTTTACAGACAATATATTAGCTAGTCACTTATCTTATTGTTCCGGCTGTTGCTCAGTGAATATCATCGTCATGTATAATGCCTCAATTCAAGCAGTCACGATCAGCCCCGGTTTTTGATCAGTGTAGTAGGCAACTGGCAAGCGAGTAGGAAACGTCAACCGGCAAATGGCAAACGGTTGCTTTTGTTATGTTAATAGCAACACGCTAGGACACGTAACAGCGATTTCCACATGAGGTGGGCAAAAGACGCTGCGGGCCACTTTCGGTTTGTGAATTTGGCACTTCAAAGGGTTTTAGAAGAAGGGGAAGGCACCGAGGGGCGGATGAGTATGCGGTTCGCAGCTCGCGTTCACCTGAAAGCTGTTTGCATACCAAATAATAAAAGTGGGGAGCTTAACTCTGGAACCGGGGACGAACGACGCACTTTAAGCGCAGGGATTAATCTAGCCGAAAACAGCAACAAGCGGCGCAACAAAAAGGCCAAAGGACCGGAAAAGTTGGCCCAGAACCCTTTTGGGTGTCAGCCAGTCAGACATTTTATTAGTTTTGACAGCGCTTTGTTAGCTCTGCCTGCGACTAGGCGAATACCCAATTGAAAGGTCCCAGCGGCTCTCTGGGGCATGCTCTTTAGACACTTGACACATTCCGCTTAGGCTGTCAAGCATTCAATATCGTCCTATACCCCACTCGGCCGGAAACCAAACCGGCTGGACCAACAAGCCGACCGCCCATATCATCCGATTGCCCACTTTCGGAGGCTGGGACTTAGTTGCCTTTGCATAACAATAAAAGAAACTTAATCAGTCTGGAAATCGTCTGAGAAGCGTGCTCTGATACCCTAACACTCGCACATATGCTATGTAATCCGCTTATGTAATTGTAAGAGCGTGATAAAAATTTATATCATTGCCGAAAATATTGTCGAAACGTGTTTAATTGATTTTTTATGCGTTCAGAGCTCCAGAGTGTTGTGTGATTTTCCCTCTTTATACATATGTGCGTCGATTGTTGTTCCTACGAATGCGCGAAATAATTTCATAAAATTTTATGCGCTACATGTTGTGGCAGAAATGCAATTTGATAAAGTGCCCGAAACAGGAAAAATTAAATCCAATGTGCAAATAATTTCAATGAATCGCAACAAATCGCTTTAGCAGCTAAACGCAGTATGACAGGCGTTCCCGGCAATGTGATTAAATGGAAGCTATCGATTTGAATTCGAATTTCCGTTTAGCTTTTGACACCGGCTATAATGGAGATGGAAAAGAAGGGAAGTTCTGAGGGCCGTTTCAACTTTATAGACTCCCAGGCCAACATGCCACCGCCATCCGCATAATTCTTCATCTAGAATATGCTCAAACACGCGACTAATGGGCCGCCGGGGAATCGGCTTCGCTGTCTGCATACGTTAGTGTCGCGAAGCCACAAAAAAAAGAAACTTTTGGAGGAACATTCAGACGATAATAAATTATTATCAAGTCTGTCTGTTGGACGCGGCTGGGAATACGAATAAAGATTGTGGCTACCGGGCACACTTTGCACGGCAAACGGCAGCTGTTGCTCATACGCCCCGTTGCACGCCGAGTTATGCTGGTGACTGGAGAAGGGCCGGGCCGCATGCCTGGCATTCAATATGCTCCACTGCCAATACCTGCAGATGTGGATGTTGATGTCGACGTCTGCTGCTGCTGCTGCTGCTGATGCTACTTCTGGCCTCGCCTGCAATTGTTACCCCGAATTCCTGGAAAAAACGAAACGATATTGCTCGGTGTTTGGCATAAGTCAAGTCCACCGGATAACTGGGAACTAAGGCAGTCAGTCAGTCAGGCAGCTAGTCGTCTGTATAAAATGGATTTACTGCCAACTGTTGAACTGCGTTCTCCGTCCTGCGAACTCCTCCGTGTACCTCACTATTTACTACCTGCATTTCCACTGCTAGTTTTGTAACTTGTTAGCGCAGCGCTCGCTTGGCTACGCTTCGAGTAGCTGACATGGCCCCCACTTATATAGCTGGCATGGCTTCCGAAGTTCTTGTACTGGTAAAAAATCTATAAGATTCCTTGACTCTTTAGTATATCTTCATTTCGAGAGACCTGAAGTAACCTCCTGCATTAAATGGAAGTCTTGGCGTGGCCTTAATAATTAAGAAGAAGGGAATAAATTAATCTTAAGTACCGAAGTAAAATTGGTCACAGTGTAAAGCCTCTATTGTGCGCGTGTGTGTGTGGCTGAAAGAAGTTGAAAATTTACTTTCCGCATTATTCGATTTGTTGTCTTGGGCAGGGCTGCACTTTACATTGTTTGCTTTGGGGTCGGTTTTGCCATTGGCATTGCCATTGCCCTTTGGCCACCAAGTCGACCGGCAACTATTTTTTATGCTTGATGGCAATTTGCGCCCCGCTTCGAATTTGCGCTGATTGGCTGCACATGGGATGAAGCCCGGGTAGGGTCACCCAATAGACCGACTCTTGGCCAGCTGTCAAAGCAAAAGACACTGGCCAGAGGAAAGAGTCAGCAGCTTCCTTTAAGTCTCCTTTCAGCCTTAATGCAGTTCTACAGCTAGGTCTCAGCTCACCTTATATTGCGTAGTTTGTGGCGTAAGTAAAGCCATAAAATACAATTCAATAACGCGTCCGTTGCCGCCGAATTGTTGCACACCAGCACACCTTGTCTGACAGCTGTAAAATCCGTGGCCTTAAAACGAAATGCGGCAAGGAAGCCAAGCCAGCTGGGCCAACGGAAGAGCTGTAGCCAAGCAGACGCAGTTCGAATTGAAGCTCGTAAAAAATAGCACAGAAAACTTATTGAGCCAGTTATGAGTTTCGTACATGATACTAACGGCGTGGCCCCCGGCAATAATGCGAGTGCTTGGGTGGTAGGCAAAGAGAGCAAGGTGGAAAAATGATAGTGCCCAAGATATCTGGTGTACATGTTATGGCTTTTTGGTGGGGTGTAAAACTCTTCCGCGGTCGCCATAAACCGCTTGGAGCTGTCCAAAAATTCAGGCAGCAGTCGAGGGGAATGAAGGCGACTACTCTGGACAGTTCAAAGCTTAAAGCATAAAAAGCTACTATCACCTAAATACACTTAAAAACAAGTTAATTTATATTTAGAAGCACCGGGCTCATTGTTCAATTAATCTATAAATAGTATATACTTTTGTTGGGTTTTCAAGTGTACAATTTTATATAAGAGAAAGTTTTCCGGAGCAGCAGCTACAAAGTTCTTTAGTTGGCCCGCTCACCATTCGTGCGGCGATACTCGAATTACTTCACTGGCCGACACTTATGTACCCACTACTCTCACAACCATTTACTCATAATTCTCAACTTCTCCAATCCGCAGGTGTATACGGCGATGTGCAACGTGTAAAGATTCTGTACAACAAGAAGGACTCGGCACTCATACAAATGGCGGAGCCCCAGCAAGCTTATTTGGGTAAGTCAAGCAGACGCACTTCTACCTCACTAACCCACGAATATACCCACCATCTACTGCATACCACACGGAAACAGAACGAAACTAGAGTAATGAAAAATCTGAGTCTCGATCCGTAAGCTGAGGGTCGGGGCGAAAAAAGAGCAACTGCAATTTGCAGCTTGTTTAAAATGAAAATTCCGGCAACATGAAATTCCAAACGGCGCATTCCTTTGGCAACCGTAACCATTGCTGCTGTTGGTGTTGCTTGTGCAGCTGCAAATGCAGCAAACAAAATGTATTAATAATAAAAATTGTTAAAGCGAAAGAGACGGCAACAGGGCCGAAAGCGAGGGATGGCTGGCCGTGCGCATAAATGGAATTTTATAAGCGCTTTATTACCAGCCCGCCTGGGCAGCAGCAACACCTGGCCAAGACCCACTGCTTCCCCGCCGTCCAGGCAACAAAGGCTCCTCCTCTCCTGCGCGGCGGGACATGCCAATCATTTTATTGCATTTATTTGTGTGCACTTTGCCATTGTCAGGCTGCCCGCCATGCCGATGGCCAAGGACGCCCCGTTCGGATCCCAATCCAATCCAATCCGACCCCCTGCACGCATTAAACGAAATGAAAATTGTCGCGCATTGCGACGCGTTAAGAGCAACCAACCGACGTGCCAAATTCCACTTTATTACAAAAACAGGAGCAGCAGCAGTGGCAAGGCGATCGAAGCGTTGACAGCGCTGACAGCGACACCTTTTTCAATTTCGATTTGGTTTTATTCCATTTAACACGCCAACTATCCAGCGAGCACCTCCCGCTCCACGTCCACCGGCTCTCTTTTCTCCGGTTAGCATTGTTCCCACTCAGCGGTGCGTCCGCCGCTGTCTTTCATTTGTGTTATTTATTCATTGGAAAAATAACTCAAAAGCTGTCAAAGTGCTGCGGCCCTGCAGGGAGGCGCTTAATTGAAAACAACAACGGTGCGAAAGTCCCCGCTTGAAGTCGCTGTCCTTTCCTTTGAGCTTTTAAGGAAAATGCAGTGGGTGCTGTGAGGTGTATATGCAAATTTATCAGCTTCTTCACACCTCGCTCTAAAGCCTTTGTGAGTAGGCTCTGTGATAATTTCATATAGTGTATTGTATTTGCAATGCTTCTCACTGGCCAGATCACCTTTGTTTTGCCATCTCTTTATAAATGCAAGGCCACTTTCACACACTTGCTGCATAAGAAGCATATTTTATTAGCTACTTAAGTTCGCTGAGAGCATATGAAAATGAAAATGAAAATCAGGTTGAATGTCATCAGGGCGTTAATCGTTCGAACATGTAATTTATCAATTATATTTTCCGTCACGATTCCATGTCGTTCGCACAAGCAGCGACTGCTGCTGCTGTTAATAACGTTTAAATAAATTTAATCTGCTCAATAAATGCAAAGTGCGATCGCTGCGGAAATTGCCAGCAAATTGCGCGCCTGAAAAAGCGTAAGCTACTGCATAATAAATGCCATCAACTGTTTATTGATTTAAATAAAAAGAAAATAAGTGCTTGGCAGCCCAGCACACACACAGGTGCTCAAATAAGCAAAGTCCCGGGGGTATCCACGAATCCGCAGACCAAATATCCGCAGTTGCACTCGCACATCCGCCGCTCCACCGCAAACTATTTTCGCAACCTTGTCACGAAATGGGTGGAGTGTTTTCTCTTTAAAATATGCTTTGTCCTGTACTCAATTATTTTTTAATTATAATTATGTAAGCAAAAAACTTCCTGAATTTGAAGCCGCTTCGGCGGGTGGTACACCTTGCATTCTTTGGCTTGCAGCTCAATAGCATTCCTGCTTTGAGATTTTCCATCTTAATTAATTCGGTTAAGCAAACGGATGGGGGATGGGGCTGCCAAGTAGAGCTAATCAACAGCAACTCTCGAAAATGCATGGCATAATTACGGGTAATTTTCCTTTGTGCGCATTTGCGCGCTGTGACAGCATCAGCAGCTGTCCGAATTCGTTTCGGTGGCGTATACGTAATGCTGTGATAATTGAATTCGTCGAAAAATTGACAGCATTTCGAAGACCACAAAATCCTGCCACCGGCTGCAATTGATAAAACTATTGTGCCAACTCTACGCAAATGAAGCGACGAAACCGGAAACTAGTCAACTGTTTGACCAAACAAGCAAATTATTGTGCCAAACTAGAAAGTCAACATCCCTTTCGCTCACACACACCACTCCTTTTCACTCCCCCAGTCAAACACACAATGGCGAACCAACTACCCAACTACCCCAGGGTATATGAAAACATTAATGGGAATCCTACAGCATATAGACTACAAATGTGCCGCATGGGCTGCCAAATGGCAAATACTTCCACTACTGCCTCCTACCTTTGTTTTAGCCCATCCATCTACACTATTAAAAACTTTAGTGTTCTTTATTTAAGGAATATTCGAAAACAACATTTTATAAAAGATAAGATGCCAATGTTTTTTCAAAGTGTAATCAGCTACCTGGACACAAGAACCAGCCCGAAATGGAACCCGGGTTCGGGGCGGGAGTGCGCACTTATTCACTCATAAAATATTAACAAATTCATTCGTTACTTTGCCCAAAACTCTCGCCAACAAACAAAGACGATTACCGAACGTGGAGCAGCAGGAAGCAGCAGCTGCCCGGGGTCAACCCACACACCCCATGCATACGAAAGTGTCTCGTAAGGTGGTGTGCGTTATGGCGAGGGCCACACACAAAATACGGCTACAATTGCACACTCAGCATACGAATTACAGCGTAAAGGCGCAAAAAGTTTTGCAAGAGAAGTCAACGGAAATCGGAGCAAAAAGGGGACCCTACGAGAATCAAAATGGAATGGGCACCCATTCCCAGTACTAAATGCGACAGCAATCTGAATGCACGGAGGCAAGGAGCCAGAAAATAGACAAATACGAAATGGAAAGCAATAAGCTTTCCACCACCCACTGTGGCGTCCACTTGGTGGGCAGTTTAAGGTGTTTGCGTACCAAGGATGTTGTAATGGACTATTTTGTTGGGTGGTGGGGCACAGGATGGGGTGAGGCTGGGCGGGATTAAGTTTTGCGCAACGTATTGCCAACCATGTATGAAATTTATTGGCGCACTCCCAGCTGTCAGCTAGGGCCTTTCCCCCCTCCCCTGTTAGCAAATAATTTTCCTGTTTGCCGTACAAATTACTCCCAAATATTTTGCATAAGCGTACGCATAAAGGCATTTGCAATAAAAACAAACAACAAACACAGACTTTCACATGTGTCGGTCGCATTTCATTGCCATTTGTATTATGGTCGATTACGCATACGCCATGTGTGTGCGTGTGCTGCCAAACTAGAAGTCGAGCTCGGTAAAAGTTTCCTCGGACTTGGGTTGACAATGCTAAGTGACTATTTGAATGACTTGGCGTCGGCCCTCTGTGGGCCACTATTAATTACGAAGCTGGGAAAACGCCGGGCAGAGGATGTTTTGCATAGTTTACGAGCCAGAGATAATAAAGCGCCTGGCCAGTGCGGCCGTAGATCATAGTCAAGGAATTGCTGGACATTAATCGTTCAAATCATGAAAGTTGCAACTAACTTGGAGTTTATCAGGTGGGGGTAGTAAACTCATCCCTAGTTCCGGATGCGGGCTCACCTGAGCCACATTTTCCCCATCCTGTGCGCCTTCCGCTTGTAGAGTAACATTTTCTGAGTGCGGTTGGTCCCAAGTGTATGATGCTTAAAAGTCTTAAACCCAGAACTTCATGCATAAAACAAGGGCAGACCCTCAAAGACTCATCGCCGAGTCATTTCACTTACTTTTCGGTTTCCCCATTCCATGTTCCACTCTACTTTCTTTTGTTAGTTAATAATGATTTGTTTTTGCCGCTGATGTTGGTCAGCAGGCTCAGCTTTGTAATTAAAAGTTTAAGATACTTTTTGAGCCGGGCCCAGAAGCAGCTGCAGCTGTAGCCAAAGTTAGAACCCGCTCCTGGCCCTTTTCGAAATGTGTCTTGCCTGCACATTAATCTTTATTACAAGTGTTTGTCATACACGAGGACGGGTGCAGGGAAAAGGATGCTTAGGCCATACGAGAAGCGGCGGCTTTGTCACTGCTGGCGCTCCTTTTATTTGACAATTTATTATATTCCTGCGTCTTTCGTTTTTGAAAATCACTTAATCCATTAGGCAAACAATAAACGGCTGAGTAAGCATATTGCGTTACAATAAAACAGAGGAGCAGTGATAAAATGTGATGTAATTTATTAATGTAATGCATGAGAGTTAAAAAAATGTTGGAACGTTTTCTGGACAGTGGCCTGACCTAAGCTGTCGGATGACTTGGCAGGAACTTAAATTAAATAAAACGTAATCGAAACTGAAATCGAAATGGAAAGGGAGATTGAAATGTATTTGAGTACAGGACTGCGTTGCACATGCATTCCATCCGAGCCGCAGGTGTTATGGCTTCTGAGAATATGAGAAATAAGGCAAAGTCCATTGGAAATGCGCCGGAAAAGAGCCTGGAGATGGCAAACTTTTGTTTGGTAATACTTTTACGGCCAAACAAGCATTTCAGCTCGTATAAATCACCAAAGGCAGACGACATTGATAAAGTTGCAGTTACATCTGAATATGTAAATATTTGCCTGCACTTATTGCTGACTTTGTTCGACGGCTGGTGGTCGGGATCTTTGACTACACTGAGGGAAGGACCGTTCCTTTTAATATAAAAAAGTTAAAGCAATACATAACATTGTTTTTTATTCGACGATAATTATTTTTTTTTTCGTTAATAAAATTAAAAATCCCATAAGAATCGAGTTGAAGGGACAGTTAAATTCATTAGGTTTAGTAAATATTTTTTTGGTAAGGTTTCTTTCTGGGATTCAGGAGTATTTTTATAGCTTGTGGCACAGCAAATAAATTGCATTGCTGCAAATACATATATTGACACACAGCAACATTTCCCATACAGACTCATCTAACAACCGGAAAACTTTTCCCTAGTGTACCCATTTTAACGTGTTACTTTCTGCTCCACAGCCATGTCTCACCTTGATAAATTACGTTTATGGGGAAAGCCGATACGTGTGATGGCAAGCAAACACCAGGCCGTTCAGCTGCCCAAGGAGGGACAGCCGGACGCAGGACTAACACGTGACTACTCGCAAAATCCGTTGCACCGCTTCAAGAAACCGGGCAGCAAGAACTACCAGAACATCTATCCGCCGTCGGCGACACTGCATTTAAGCAACATTCCGTAAGTATTCTACAGGGCATAACAATGCACTGGCTGTGACTCAGGGAATCAGATGGGGCAGTAGGCGTGGTCGGGTACAGCTTCAGTATGGATGCTGGGAGATGGCTTGATTCGGCACGACAAGGCAATTACAATTATCGCTATGAGCAGTAGAAACCCCGCGTAGCACCCTATTCTTCCAAATTTGACAAAGCACCCCGCTGGCTGGGATTCGCATGCCAACTAGAGGACGGTGACTACCCTCCGCTGCGTGAATTTATGAATCGAGCCAATCGCCCCACAGACAAAGGCCCTTTGAAGCGCCTACCGAGCGGTATCAATGAACCAGCCTCACAGCAGGTGCTGCCACATACCCACGTACCCTTAAATCTGACACTCTTTAAAGGTATCTAACAACATCTTCTCTCCTACCCTGCAGCTCATCCTGCTCTGAGGATGACATCAAAGAAGCTTTCACCTCAAACAGCTTCGAAGTTAAAGCATTCAAATTTTTCCCGTAAGTAAAACCCGCAGAGACAACTATTTTTTTATTTTTTATTTTGCCATTTGTATGTGTGCTATTAAAACTATCGGACCTACCACTAAAAACCTCATCCTTTTTATTTTACAGGAAGGACCGTAAAATGGCACTGCTGCAACTGTTGTCCGTTGAGGAGGCTGTCCTAGCACTGATTAAGATGCACAACCACCAGCTGTCCGAGTCGAATCACCTTCGTGTAAGCTTCTCGAAGTCGAACATCTAGAATCCGATGCGAAGTCAGGTTTACTGAACCTGACTAGGTACCTCCGGCGGGTACAGCTACATACAGATGCATCAGCAGCAACACCTTCAGATCCATTGGCAGCAACAAATACAAACTATAATCCGTAGTACAAGAAGAATGCACGCAAACTTCTACTGAAATGGCAGACTCCAGGAGCACTACCCACCCAATCCAACATTAATCAGCAGAAACAATCGATGCAAGAGCTATACCAATTTTAAACAATTCAACTCACTCTAAGTAAGAACTGTTTTCTGTTCATTCACCACCCTTTAGTGGGAAAAGACACAACCAATTAAGGAATCTTAAAAAAAAAAACTACAAATAAATATACATTAAAATTACCACGAAAATAGCATTTTAAGTTATGGCACGCGCAGACAACAAAACAAACAAGCAACCCACAAACTAACAATCAGCAACATCGTAACTTAAGCTTAACTTTAAACCTATAGTTCGTAAGAAAACTGCATTGCATAAAAAAACAAAAAATATATGATGAGTAGAGAGGAGTTAAGTATGTTTAAAGTAAAGAGAGAAAGATCGTAACTTAAAATATTTTTAGTGCACTGTACTGTGTTTTGGTTTTAAAAAACGACAGAAGGTCAAAAACATACGGAAAGAAGAAATTATGTTAAAAATGAATTAAGGCAATGTTTTATTATGTACATGATGCTGTTATTATATTTTAAATGAATGCAACTTAACTTTAATTTTTTACAAGTGCGCAACTTCAATTGAAGAAATAGCATACACGTAGCTCATAGATGTTTTAATTTTGCTAGACCTAAAAAGTAAGAAAGTATTTAGAAAAACGGTCCCGAATAAGCACATCGAGCCCTAAGCATATTGAAGTATAGCAAGGCAATGTGAAATAACGTTAAATGGAATTTAAGAAAATTGTATTAATTTTAATAAACCTATATAAATCAATAATTTGGACACTGCAGAGATATATCCTTGGCACGTCCGTTTGTTTAGACTATCGGGAGAATAATAATTTTAAAGGCAGTTAAATCAACGCGTACGTAAACCTTTTGTGTGTATGTATATGTAAATGTTGTTAAACTAGCGCAAATTATACAAAAACGATCAAATATACATATAAGTATGTATGTATTGAACTACAACAAACAGGAAACAGGAAATTAAACAAATTTTAAGCTAAAAAGTATAATCTTAAAGTATATATCAAAACACAAGGTAATAATATATTATCATAGACATACTGGTAACGAAAGACATATACGTGTTTTAGCAAGAAAACTTAATGATTTTTTGATAATTTTACAAGGACCTCACAACGGACAACACACACAAACACACGCATGCAGACATATGGTCACGCATACAGAAGCGAACAAATATGGAAGTTTATATATATTTAGAAAGTGAAATTATTTGTATGTTGGAGCAAAGAACAAAGGAAATGAGATAAAGTAATAAAAGTCAAAATACAGAAATGGTTAAAGAATCAACTAAATGTAACTTACATGATATGGATTTAGATCGTAAGCATGAGTAGAAGTGATCGTAATTTAAAATTAAAACAAACACAATGGAAACAATTAATTTACAATACAAAATTAACAAGTACGGAAAAAATGAAATGAGTATATCTAAACGAAAACGTGTACGAAAAGCAACAGTAAAATATTGTAAAATGTAAAATTTATTATAACACTATATTTACAGTTATAAACAAACGCGCGGGCAATACAGAAATATGACCGAAGTGGGCAAGCTGATCACGTGTGAAAAACTTTGTTTAAATCAGCTCACAGAAAAAGTTGACAATGACTACCTACATTTTTCATATAACACAGAACGCTTAGCAAACATTTTAAAGCCAACTCTAGCGTTTCATATGCATACTGCAACTAGCTCTCCAAATAATCTTAACCTTAAACCTATTTATCCTACTTACATATGATCTATGTCTATCTCTAATATATTTATATATAAACAATTTACACGTTTTGTTAGAGCATCAGAGCAAAATGAAGCAAAATGATATACATCTATATCAGACCCACGACTGCTAGAATTTCATACGAGAACTCTTGACAAATCAAAATTTCATAAGTATTTAGCGAACTTACTTCTACAACTGCAATACAGCCGAAGCTACCCAGAATACGTTAACGATTCCAGTTGGACCCTTTCACAACAACCACTTCTACTAAACAATCAGCAAAGGTTAAGGACGGGGATCAGATCGGTGTCCTTACTGATCGTTGGTATGCAGCGTTCAAAGAGTAATCAAATATTTAGCCCAACGATAATATAGATACAAAGGCGCTACTGCGTGCAAATGTTGATAGTAAACACGACACCGAGCAGCATACGAATTAATATAACTAATAGAGAATATAATAAATCAAACACTATCATAAATATACATTGAATCAAGATACAGTAACAGCGGAGGCGAGAAGTCAGATGCGCAAAGTAGGCAATGCTAATTGACAAACAGTACACTAAAAGTATTACTTTACCATGTAGAGAAACGACTAACAGTTAATTTACACTTAAATTGAAGTCTCGTATTGAAGAACCGATTAAACAAACAAAATCAAATAAGAACGAGTTGCATTGGCCGAAGTCAAAATGTCGAAACCAATGTGATCTTGAACGGCTTAATCGCAGGAAGTAACATAATTCAAGAATTGGAATAATTAGTGATGGGGTCTTAGAAAAGCCAACAGTTTTATGTTGTACATTAATAGTTGCAAGAAGAAATTTTACCGTAATTCATAGTGAAACAAAAAGCGAAGACTAATCGAAAGTTACATATATACAAGAAGAGCACATGTTCGAATGTTGTGAGCCATGTGTGCCATGTGTGTGTCGTATAACACACGCAGGCTTATCTATGTGCTACTTTAACAGTTAGATGAAAACAGATATATATGTGTATTGTACTATATGTAATTGTAGGTATAACTATACATAAAGTGTCGACGAGAACGCAGCACATTATTAGAGATATACAGATTGACTCAACATGGAATACCAGAGTTAAAACTAATCACAAACTACAATCAAGTCAACGTAAAGATGGGAGATAAACAGTTTTGAGTTACGGAACTACATGCACAACATATTTGACATGAACAGAAACATATCAGCATTTTTTGACACATGAATAGTTTATTTTAGACCCCCACCATTTGTTCTGTAGATCCCTTAATTTATGTAATTTCCGCCTTACTTGAGACCGCTATTTTTCAGTATAGTCCAAATACACAAACAGGGTTGATAGAGTAAAAACAAAAGGGATGCATTATAGAAGCAGTGTTTGCTACAAATTGTTAGTTCGGCAAGAGTAAAAAAAAAATTATTTATTTAAGAAGTAAGAATACGCGGAAGTCATAGATGGAAGCATAGGGAAATTTTTCGGAATATTGGAAGAGACAGACGATAATACAACATTAAGCAAAGATGTTTATATTCATTTGTACAGAATACCAGTTTGTCTTATTTGTTTTTTTATACTCAGTTGAGATATCCTTTGTAAGCAGGTAATATATATGTTGGTTATGGCGAAGTCAAATGACGCGAATCAAAAACGTTGTACGTTTATGGGTTTTTTACTATACATTACCTTTACCTATAGTTAGCTAAATCTGTATGTGCTTCACATGATGCTTTTGTCCTAATTGTTTTCCACAGCATTTTTGAGACCACTTAGTAAATCATAAAAGTTCACAACAGGCAGAAGTTCCTACTTTATAGTAAAAAGGTAAACGTTTAAAACATAACTAAAAAAGAAAACTAGCATCAGTGAATTTAATACGGATACACATAAATCAAGTACAATTTTAATTTGATTTTCTTACCAATTGCATTTTTCCCTTTCTTCTTGCTTTTATTAAGGGTTTGATTTTCTTGGTCTGTCTAACTCCTGTTAATAACTAATGCGGTTTTTCATAGGTCAGGCATTACTGAAAAAATTATATAGGGGCCAAGTATAAAATATTAACAATTTAACAATTATCGATTGAATGACTAAAGTAAAGAGGAGTGCCGGTAAGGACCAGCCAATTATTTGTTTTATTGGTACCCCAGTCTTCAGAAGAAATTAAAAATAGAAAGCTATGTTAGTCACCGCACACTTTCACTATCAGGCATCAGCTTGCCAGAAAGTCTGGCAAGCAACCTCAACTCTTAACTGCTTAACTAACTCAACTGCGAACAGACACACGCGAAACAATCAAACATTTCTGAAATCAAACTTTTAGTATATACCAAGCAAGAACACTTTGAAACTTTTGCGCTCTCTAATTGTACAACTTAATGGTAATACGACAAAATAATCATTTTATGCTCTAAATGATAAAGTAAAACTAAACGGCGATGTTTACGTAATGCAAGATTTTTCTCACCAAATTTTACTACAAATCTCTTATGTGTATTGTATATAAAAAATCAAAAACTAAAAAGTGTATGGATATATTTAAATGTTTTGTGATTGCGCAGAAAAGCAACACTAAGACAAAAGCAGCGCATGAATCGTCAAAACGAATCAACATGACTCTTAAATTTTTTAATTCCTAAGGTACATTTTCATATTGCAATTGAATTTGAAGGCACAAAGTGAAATGCAAGATAAAACTGTACGTAGGAATCGATGCATTAAGCTTGTTAAGCTGAAGGTACTTAGAAGTAATGAAGTGGTAACTAAGTGGAAAAGAAAGCGAATTTGCAGCCTGCGGCGATGTCACCGAAATATTCTATTACGCGCAGCATTGGGATTGCAATAATACGAGAAGAATATTTGTTATGTTACAAGCATTAATTAATTAATTATTATAATATTAATTATTATTGAAAATATTTGAGAAATAAAGATAAAATAAAATGATTCGAATCATTAATTAAGCGTTTTTTTTAGAGCTGACATCGCAGAATATAAACCCCAGCAGGAGTCGCATTGTTTTGCTACGGATTATGGTTGCCACATAAAAAATTTTCTTTGAGAAGGCGATAAATTTGGCACAGACAGACACAGCAGTAGGTGTAAACTGATCAACTTACGTAGATTTCTAGCTGAAAGTGACTTCCCCAATTAAAGTTTAAATAATTCAACAAGTATTTTATTTATATGTATATATATTTTCATTAAATAATTTAACATCGCTTTATTCGTACGCAGGGAACGATTTATGTATTAGTTTGCATTTCGTTTTGCTTTCCGTTTTCCGTAGTTATGCATAATTATTATTGTTATTTGTTTGTAATAAATTATAATGTTAAGTTTACTTGCTTTTTAGGCAATCACATACGCGCGGGCGTTCCATGCCTGTCCGCCTTTGCGTTATGCAATGAACTTCCGCCATGCCTTTGTGAAATTTATTATTTCATTTACGCAATAGCAAAGTATCTTTATAATGTACCGCCTGTTTTATATCTATTTTAACGTTACAATTTACTTGTTTGCTTCTTTGTGGCAGTGGTAAATCAGAGTATTATCCGTTCTAACGAATCCTCGCTGTTTGCGAACCTGTCAGTTGGCTGGATCAGGTCTTGTTCAGATGTGGTTTAACATCTTCGTGCATCTGCGTTATAGGTTTGGAGATCCGCAATAAGATATTGAGATATATACATATGTATGTTCATTACGCTTAATTGTTTGTGTTGTATTCATATGCCATTAATAGGAGGTCCAAATAAGGAAGAAAAAACTTAATAGGATGTAGATTCTTTTTAACATTGGTTTTTTTGCTTCCTTTAATGGTGGGTTTTTAAAAACGGTTTGATGAAGTTAATTATATAATTTGTTATAATTTGCACAACTACCTGGGAGGAGTGTGATATTTTTGCTATAGATCTTTCCGTCATTGTTTAATTCTCTACATGAAAACTTTCCTCCTTTTCGTAAGGTTTTGAACTATTGGTTAGACTATTTCTTAATTCATTTTTATATTAAACTTGCATATTAAGTAGGTAGCAATCTGCTGGTGGTAATATTTGTATTGTTTTTGCTAATATTTTACTATTACTTTTAGATTTGTTAAGTTACTTCGATAAAGTTCAATGATGCGCTGGAAAGGGAGGGAGGGAATACACCAAAACATTTCAATTGACCGCTTAAACAAGGAAAACTCTGAGACTTTTTATACTGGGGATCTTCAAAATGCTAGTGTATGAATATTTTTGTTTTGATGTCGATCTTTATGCAAGGGGAGTTGTATGTTCTTGATTCACTTTTGTTTTCCTTCTTCCTTTTGTTTTATATGGTTTTCAGTCTTTTCAACAAATTGATTGCGTGGATTTTGTAAATTTGTTTGCTGGATTGTTCTTGTTGTGGCTGATGTTGCTATTGTTGAGTTGCACCTGCAGCGTATGCTGGTGATGACAGATCTAAAGATTCAACTAAAATGCATCGCCTTAACGTTTGATGGAGTATGCTCATGATGTGTTGCACTTAGTTTTTAGGTGGGTCTCCCCTTGATTTCTTTGTTTTTTTGTACATTACGCCTACTATAACTTGCTAAAGCCCTGAGCATTTGGTCTCCATTTACTTATTAAGTTCGACAGAAGAAATCTTTTCCTTACAAACCGCTCGAAAAACCATAACAAAAATCCCCGTAAAGCGTCAAAGGGTTATCAAGGTGGGCAAAAATTAAGTATACAAAGGTGCGGGTGCGAAAGGGTATTTTTAGTTTTAAATTAAACGAAAGTATAGGCATTTAATGCATACTTAAACACACTTATTCTTTACATATAATTAGGCGTATGCATTATCGAAACTAGCCAAATCGTGTGGTACAACAGATCCCCCATCTCACTACCCGAAAGTACCAGGGAGGAATCGATCGATTTTACTTGGAGATTAGGTTTTGAACACAATCTGAATCTGCATCCTGTCAACTTTGCCTATGTGCCCGATTCTATTCGTATGCATATTACCTGTAGTAGGCTTAGTTACTTTCTCTAATATGTTTAAGTGTTCGATATTGTGCAATACATTTTAATAAATTAGTTCGTTTCTGTTAATTCACTGTTAACTAATTTAATGTCTAATGGGTTAGCATATTTATCAATTCATTTGCCATTTTCGTTTGCCAGCTAAAAGTTGGATTGGTTTTCAGTATCAGATAATTAGTGTTTAGTTAGTTGTAGCTATTCTAGATTAAATGCATGTACAATTTGTAGTACTTGGTTTCCCGCCAATCGAGTTTTGGTTTGTTGTTTGTTTAGTTTGGTATTTATCTATTTATATTATGTAGTTGCCGCTCGACTGCTATTAATTTAGGTTTGTATACATACTTCGATACACGAATACTTTGCGTTAACAATTTTTCTCTCCTCTGCTACTTCGTTCAGCTGCAATCTGTTTTCGTTATTTGCTTTAAATGTACGATATGACACAGTGATATATATTCCATAGTGTATGCTTAAGAGTTCTAAGTACAAGTACAAATAGATATCGAACAAGATCGGGCCCAGAAAAGTAGCTCCAAGCGACAAACCACAAACCGATGCCACTGCAGTCGCTGCCTCCACTTCCTTCTTCCACCACCAACTGACAACGCTCGAATCTCCGCCACGTTTTACATCTAGTGCTAACTAACTACGACTATGAAGCCACAACAATTCGCAAATAAACCGAAGTGCTGTCATAGTATCCTCCACCAACTCCGCTACTATTATATGGTATATAAGGAATATTTATAGAATTTGTAACCGTGTAATTCTGGTCGTTCAACGATTAAAGCTTTCGGGATAAACCAATTTAAAAACCGGGTTGCAGAGCTAATAGGGGTACTAGGGTCTTACTTGTGTTTAAAACGAAGGCGACAGCTTTAGTAACATTGATGTTTCTTTGTTGTTATGCATGAAGTTAAAACCGTAAAATCAATTAAGAAGTTGGGCAGCAATGGCGGCAAGCAAGACACACCACCACAAAATATGTAACTAACCCGCCTGAACTTCCGATTTCTTTTTACTTTGGTTAAAAATTCTACGTGCTATATGCAATAATTAACAATTCACTATATAAAAATCAATTTGCTCAACTATATGGTTGCCTATTTTGTGGTTTTAAACTCTTTGGTTTGGTAATCATGTTTAACACTTTAAATGCTATCCATTCTTATAAATTAAATCTGGCAACAATTAACCGAATAATTTACTATTTAAAATCTTATTGTGTTTTGGGGTTCCCAATCGATCTTTATAAGCCGTACTAATTGTTAAAATCAAATAATCCGCAATATTGATTAAGGGTTATATAAGTGGGTTATATAAGTTCGATTAGTTATGGAAATGAATGTACTGTGAAGTAATAAGTGAGGCTTTTTACTTTAATTGATTTTATTTAGTCGCTGAAGAAAGTTGTACTTGCATGAAGACGAATGATTATTCATTTTTATTAGCTAACATAAATCTTTCTGAACCTCAGTGCTTAATTTGTTTTCTTGGTTTTTTGTTTTTTCCTATTTTAGTCGTATGTTACTTAGATTGATTCTGTCTAGCTTGAGTTAAATAATCAGAGGTATTGGCTGCTTTTCAACCACTATGACTATAACCAGCTTTATTTACTGGTTACTTGACTACGAGATCGGTAAATTCCTTTTTGGGTATTTACAGTTCCGCAACATATGCATTCGAAAGTATTATAAATTTAAAGTGTTATAAAATTGAGATCGTTATAGGGTCATTTAAATGTAATTTCCTATACAATTGGGGTTAAGCACAGTTGGTCATTAATACGTTTTAAAAAGCCTTGAAAACATACCTGCTGTAAACTTCTTAATCGCAAAGCGCTCTTTACTTGCTATTTAGTAATATATATTAACATTACATTCTTTTCATCGTTTGTATAATTATGATTAAATGTTTAGAAATATTATACTGTACCGTTGTATATTAGTGTATATATCAGACTTTGTTTCATACAAAAACTAAGCACATTGATTCGATAATAAATTCATGTATTTGTATTTTGCATGTCAGTTTGCGAGTGGTGTCTGCTATGTGAAACCCTAATCGGGAGTTCGATCGTTACTTGATCACATACGCACATTTAAGTTTTATAAAAGAGGCATGGGGAAACATTTTAGGCAAATATGTTGCTCAAAAAGTCATAGATTATTTAATTGGACAGGTTGTCATAGTCGTGTAAATTGCTTTTGCAGATAAGAGAGTTGGTCACATTGAAACGCTCACAAAAGAGATTACGTGGGTAGATTATATGGTAATAGCTTTCCTTATATACAGTTTCCACTGCGAAATTGGAATATATGTATAAGTAACGAATCGTGTGTCTGTCAGAGGGGTGTAAGTTGATATAGGAGTATTTTAAAAAATTAAATGCGCGTTCAACCTTTTGGGTAAGTTCTTCTATTTGTTTTTCTTAAGTGTCATTTACTGTATACGCTGTTGACTTTAATCAATGTATATTTTAGTTCATTAAAAATACTGTTCGTAAATATTTTTGAATTCGGATTTATGTTAGCTAAACTGCAAACCACTGTCAAGCGCTTCAAGACTTTTAACGCTACCAGGGATAAGCTTTCACAAGTATTTATAAACACATACACAGAGCTCGGCACTATTTAATTTTATGTATGTAGATTATGCTAGCTTTAGACTCTAAAGCTTAGAGGGATGTCATTGGGGCGTTATATGCAATTATCGATCGTACGTTGTAAATTTGTAAACTGTAAATACTTCAAAAGAACACTTTCAGCATTGTGTGGCATTAGTTGTTACATAACTACGATAGTACGCGCGCAATGCAATGGCGAAAGGGTAATATTTCTTTGATGCTTCCGATAAAACTCGTAGAGTGGAATAAAAAAGTTCAATCAAGAGCACTGCAGTTGAGCACTTGACAGTTGATCGTTTTTCGTTACCGAAAAGGTAAAGGTGAACTAAGAAAGGTTAAATCAGGAAGACTAGCTTTTAGATTTTTTAACTTTCGCCAATTGTATGCGTATAATCGTAGTTGTATCTATATTCCTTGCCCCTAACCGCATTTATAGCCGTTTTCCTTCCTCACTTGATGTCATCGTACTCATCGCTACCGTTTTTCGAGTCTCCTGACGACTGAAAGGCCATAACGGCCGCTCTGTGGTGGCCCTTGTCCGCTCCTAGCTTCTCCTCCCCGTGGGCATTACCCCCGTTGCTGCCCGGCTTTTCATCGAAGGCGTCCAGGAAGGGGTTAGTGGCGGCGTACTGAGCCCTATAGGTTCCCAGTGTGTGATAGTTGTTGCCTCCGTTGGCAAAGGGGCGCGAACTGCTCACACTGGAGCTTGTGCTCGTGTAGAAGTCGTAGCTATTTGTGGAGCCCGTCATAGAACTGACCCCACTACTGCTGGCGGTTCCGGCTCCACTTCCACTCGCCGAAGAGTGGTACGAGGAACTGTTGGCCGACCCGCCAAACAGAGCTGCCCCCGTGGATGTTCCGTTTTTGGGCAAGGTGCCGTACAGATGCATAGTATTGTGGTTACCGTTGCCGTTGGTGGTGGTGAAGGGACTTGGACTGGCGCTGTGGTTGTGGCTACTTCCATTGCCATTACCTAAGCCACTACTGCCAAATAGCGTACTGCCGAAACTTCGAGTCTCGGAGCTTGCTCCCGAAACTGCTCCCAACCCAGTTCCAGACCCCCCTCCTATTCCCGACTTACTGCTACTGCTGCCGGAGTTCTTGGTGTCATTGGTGTAGGTGGTGGTGGTGATGACTCCACTGGCCGCAGTGGTGCCTCCTATGTACGTCTTGGTCTCCGTTTCCGAGGAAGATGAAGAGGCGAGGCTGTCAAACAAACGCCGACCTGTTGAAACCATAGAGGTCGCGGCGGTCGTACTACTGGCCGTTCCAGTCCTGCTATTGCTATCCTTGCTGTTGCACAATCGTGAGGGCGATGACAACTTCTGGCTGTTCGCATTAATAGATGATTCCACTGAGCCGGTGGTGTACTTGCTTATAGCTCCAGTTGTAGCACCCGGTTTGCTCGACGATCCCGAGATAGGAGTAACTAGTTGGTAAGTACCCTTAGGCAGACCATCGCCGCTACCCGGTGGCGAGGGAGATTCCGGTGACTTGATTGGCGTAAACTGCACTCGTGGCTCCCGCTTAAGATACTTGGACATCAGCTGACTGGTGGTCATGGCCTGCGATTGGGCCAGCAAGGCATTTGTGGACGCCGATGACTTGTAGGAGACCAGGTCATCCGAATCGTCTGAAGAAGTGGTCGGGGCTGATGTGGCCGTAGAGCCAGCACTCAAAACAGTTGCCTGCGATGAACTGGAGCTGGATGTAGCGCTCGACTTGTTACGCATTGCTTTGTAGTCCTCGCCGCCACAAAGGCCACTGGCATTCGCTTTGCTGGGAGTGTAGCTACTGTTGCCAAGGCTGATCTTCTTGGTCTCCGAGCCAGTGTACTTGGAGCTGTAGCTGGACTCTTCGTTTACCGAACTCTTTGCCTGCGCCTTATGCGTATCATAAAAGTCTACATTTCCCCTTCGAGAAACTGTTCCATTGCTTTCCTTGCATCCCAAGGTCGACTCTGTATCCGCCTGTGTGGTGGGGGTGGTGATTTCAACGGGCGCATCTTTTTGCAGCGGCGGTTTCTTCATCACAATGGAGTATGGACTGGATGGCTGGTCGACGATCTTGACTTGCTTAACGGAAACAGGCGAAGCACCGCGCTTGATGGTGTCCGTGCCTACAGAAAATTACAAGAGCCACGTTATCTTTCCCCTCTAATAACATACACAATGCAATGTAGGAGCATTTCGTTTACTTACTTTTACCCGATCCGGAGCCTGAGCCCGTCGATGCTGAGCTACTGCCGGGGGAGGGTGTGCCTGGAAGTGGCAGTGGCGATGGGTCGGGAATTGCTGAGCCCACTGAGCCCCCCAATTGATAGGGCTGCAAGAAAATAGCGAACGGAAAGGAGAGCAGGGGAAGTCCCGCAAAGTTGGTTAAATGTTGGCTGAAAGTCAATTAAGGCTGAAAGTAGCTTAAAGGGCGTCAATACGTGCAAATTCTTGGTTTTGGGTGGTGCAGAAAGAATTTGAAATTTTGAATCATTTCGGGACTTAGTGTTAGAGTGTTAATGGTTGTTTTTAAGTGGGTAAATGTGTGACACATACACGAGCACATTTATATTCATTGACAAAAAAGACAATTTCACTGCGTGCGCGGTGCGATTCTCATACAGGTGACGGCCAATTCGTTAACCAATTACATGTTATTATTGGGATTCGGGTGAGTATGTGGGCATTGGTAAAGTTCTTGGCTTGTGATAAGGCGTGAGTTGTATTTCATGCAAGCATAGAAGCAACACTATTCGACATTGACTTTAAATAAAGAAATATATGTGTATTTTCAAAATCTTGAGTGACAATTAAGTCGAACTGTGTGCGTTGAGTAAGAGCGGATTTACTGGACTGTGGATTTAAGGATTTAAACGAAAATTTCAACTAAGGGAGTGTGAATAGGATGCAACTGAACTTCAGAGAACAATTAAATGCTCCGATACGTTTCCCCCCGACTTTTAGATGTTCTACACTATTTAAGCTGTGCTTTCGAATTCTGGGAAAATTAATGCGACAAGGTGTCGGGGACTTGGGTGGTGGGCTTGAACCAACAAGAGGAGCTAATCTATTCCTGGGGCGGGTGTGTAAGCAATTCCAATGAAACGCAAGTTAGGTATGATTGATGAAGTTTTTACAATGGCAGTGGCACTCGATAAATATCGATATTTATGAAGCTTTTTTAAGATGTGTCTTTCATTTGGTATGTGTAGGCATACAAAGCTGTATGATTTACATATTGAATGGGAGTGAAATACATATGTTTGGGGAAAACTGTCGTTACGAGTATGTTTATTTGTTACCAGTAGTGGGCCAATCATGCTTTGCACGCCGTTTAACACCATTAACATCATCACCATCATTATGTCAGACTGATGTATAGATTATGAATGTACGTATACATTTATGTATCACATTTACAACGTCTATCGATCAAGGATCACAGCAAATTATTGTTTACTTTACTATTATAATATAAGTATTATAATATATTGTTTTCGTAAAAAGCAAAAAAAAATTAATAACAGATAATGCTTCAATATTGAATAGTTCATTGGACAAATATTTTTTAAACTTTCATCTTTTGCAGAACGGTCAACAGGAAAAGAAGAAGGAACATGTTTCAGCGTACGTGTTTTTGTGTACATGTTTTTAGGGTTAGTGTCTAATGAATGAAAATAATGGAAATGCCACGGTTACCGTTTTCCTGAAAAATTAACTAAATGAACGTTATGTCCCACATGAACATTATGAGTCTACCAGGAAATTATTTTGAAAAGTTTATTGCCCTTAACTGTCACACCAACACTTTTAAAAAATGTTTCGATTTTTATTGTTTGGCTTGCCAATTCTTATCGGTATGCTAAAAATAAAACCGCCCAAAGCTGTCCCGCCCACACTTTTGACATGTTTTGATCTAATTATTTGTCATACCAACTTCTTTCGGTACTCCAAAAATGTTTTAACCCGTCCACTCTAATGGCCTTCTCTCTGGTTTTCTGTAAAGTTACTTGCCCAGAAAAATTGTCTAGTTTAAACAAATCAGGAATTACAAAATTAAAAGTGACTTGGAAGGAAAAACATATTTTTAAAATGCCTCCAATCTTTTGCCCCATTACATTGAAATATGGATGTTAGGGGAGGGGTGTGTTGTGGGTCTATGGTGGATGATATGTTTGTATGCATGTTTTCTGGAAAAGTATGTCTCTGTTGTATTCATTGTTCGCGCCTTCGGCTGTTTTGTTGTGGTTGCTGTTTTGTGTGGATTCTGTTTGTTTACCTGTTGCACCGCTTGTTGCAAGGCTCGATGCGATTGAGCTAACTGACCCACTACTGATTGATACAGATGATTGTTGGCTGTGGCTGAGAGCTGAGGATGGCCTTGGGAGAGTATGTTGGTTACCGAAGTGGACGAGCGCAGAAGATTGCCCGCCGCCATGAGCTGCGCCTGCTGCTGCAGTAGAAGTTGCTGTCTGTCCGCTGGCAACGCACTGACTTTGCTTCCACGCTGCCCTGTTGACTCGCCGCGCCGACCTGTCTACATAGGACTCTGTATTAATCAATATTAATGTGGACGCGCTTTGTGGTGTTTTCAGTGGCTGAGAGGGTAAGGTGAGAGAGGACTGCGGTTACCACTTGATTGCTTCCATGTGTTTTAAAACATATTCTGATATTGATTTAGTCAAGTCAAAACATATGTATGTTTACTTAAGCTTAAGCGATCTTCCAATCATACAAAGTGTGCACCGCACCCACTTTATTGGCATTAAAATCGGAATCAAAATTTTGGCTAAGCTGAAAATAGCGCTCGAAGTGGCAACCGTGGCGTGTGGGTGATGGGGACGGTGTGTACTTGTGTCTGGGTGGGTTGCATAACAGCTAACAGTTAGAACGGTTTTGTGACGCACTTAATATTGAAGAACGAGCGGGTGGCACAGATTTGGACTTGAAACTGCTGCTGATGCAGCTATGCATCCAAAGCAGGAACGAAAGTAGGAATCAAACTCTTGCAAGTGTGGTGGCAATAATTGGTAGGTTTGTTGTTAAGTGTTGGGGCTTGGGCCTATTTGGTAGCTCTGGGGTAGGGAATCGGACGCTGGGAGTACGTTACCTGAAGCAACACCGGCCATATTGCTCATGCTCCCGGCGGTGACCAAGCCGCCCATCATCGCCCCCGCAGCGCCGCCCATGTGCTGCGCCATCTGCTGATGCTGCGCCTGCGGCTGCGGCCAGATCTGCAGCAGATACTTAAGCACCGCGATCGGCTGAGCGTGATCGATGTCAGCACCCGGCTGCGCACTCGCCGAATGCAGCATCAGCGGTGGGCCCATCACGGTGGCCAACGCCTGGGCGGACATCTTATTGCGCTCCGAGTTTGAAACGACCAGCGAGAGGTGATCAAGAAGGAATACCAGGGTGGCCTGTTATGATTCCAATTACGAAATTGGAATACAAACTATAGTTAAAGTTTTTTAAACTTAAAAGCGACTGGCCTTACCCTGTTCGCCCGCGGCAGGCAGTCGAGAATGCTAAGCATCAGTTTCGCATTGCCCTCCGGGTCATCTGGCAGGCAGACAGCTATATATTGGATAAAGACAGTCCAATTGGTATTTAAAAAAATCTTCTTAAAATTAATGGTTCTCACCTAAGGCATCCACCGTCATCTGGAAAAGACAGCGCGTGAACAGCGGCTCGGGCAGCTCCCTGAGGTAATCCTTGAGGACGCCGGTGATGACGTTGATGTCAGGAACATGTTCCGGGGTCAATTCCACTGCACGGCTATTGCGCTCAAAGGCCTCGCGTAGCAATCGCTTCTTGGTAGCCGAGCCGCACAGTCGGTACAACCCGATTATATCAAGACCACGCCGCTCCACCTCCTCCACACAGCGCCTCAATACGATGGGAACGGGTGCACTTCCGGGAGCATTTTTAGACTCCCGATTCACCACCGTTTCCAAATCAGCGCCGAAGAGCGTAGGGTAACCTGCTCTCAGGCTCGGAAGCCCCCTTCTCTTGTAGAGAGCCAGTGGATCCGTGTGCCGCATGCGAATGTATATCGTACCTCTTGGTTCAACCTTTAAGGCCAGTTGATGAAGTGGAGACTGACGGAGGATCGACGATAACGAGATTGCGCCTCGGTAGCACAGCTTGTGTCTGTGCTGCGGGTCCCATGAGTAGACTAGTACATCTAACTGTTTGTTGCCCACCAAGTCAAGCTCAAACGACTCGTCCCAGTCAAACTGTAGGTCACCCGATCGCACCACAGTCCGTGCTTTATGTACTCGATCGCACTCGATTACGCAGTAAAGATCTCTGGTTTGGCCCTGAGTCGCCGCCCCTGCTGCTCCCTCTGGAGCGGTTCTTAGGCCGCGACCTGCTAGCAAATGAATCCATAACATGCCGGAGATCCCCCCAATATCGACGATGGGCTTATCCAGCTTGTACTTGGCAAACTCCGCCGGGTTGATGTCGATTTGGCGGTGTGGGCGTGGTAAGGTCGCACTTGGCGTTGGTGCCGGACTCTGGTGACCACCGGTGCTCAAGATACTGCCGCTCGGACTGGCGGGACCAGCGGAAAGCTCCAGTAACTGTCGCATGCGCCGTATGCTAGGCGAACGAATGGAGCCCGCTCCTCCAATGTGCTGCGAGGACATGGAGCGCACGGGTAGTGCAGAAATTGGTCGGGTAAGACCCATGTTCCGATCGAGAGTGCCCGTTCCAAGAATATGGTTTCTACTGGAGTAGATGCTTTCCGTCTAAATGAATTTAAAATGACGTTATCAAATAGTTTAGGGCTTTCATTGCCAACAAATATACTCACATTTCTCAGTGCATCATGGATGTTCTCAGCGCTACACGAAAATCGCTGTGCCCGTGGCTGGGCAAACATGTCCCGCGTCATTCGCATTTGTTCCGCAATTGCGGAACTGCTAGGCGCCCTTCTGAGCCAGGCGCGGTATTCATCCGCCGTAAATATCGACGGACTGGCGGTAATTCGCTGACGTAAGTCCCTTCCTCTCCGTACATCGAACTCGGGTGCCGAAGTATTTCCGTCATTCTCGTCCACCAAACGATCTCCCATTCTGGAACGAATTCCCTGCAGTCTCGTTCCGGGGCGCTCTCGGGGCAATGAGTTAAATTTATTGAGATCAGCAGCTCCAGCCAGCAAGGCAGCCGTTGAAGCTGCGCCAACTCCTCCGCCTGCTCCACCTGATCCCCTCGACATACTGCCGATGGCAGGTCTGTTATAATAGTAGTAACTTGGCCTGGGCCCAATTGTGGCTTCTGTATCGCTGGAATAGTCCAAATTTGGTCTGGAACGACGAGTCAGCGATTGAGCTCCACCAGATGGAGGGCCGTACTTGGATACACCGGTTCTCTGTTGATCATAGCGGCCGTATCGGCCGAGAGTGCCTCCCACTCCAACCTGCATTGGAGCTCCACCGGCCGTTCCAGGTTTTAAACTTGATCGCAGAAGAGAATGCCGCCCCAGGGAATTGGAATAGTCCGAATATTCTACGCGAGGTAAATGCTGATCTGAGCCAGATCGCGGAAATCTGGCATGTTGTTGAGCGAGGCCAACGTTTCCAGTTCCCGTGGACATTCTTCTCGAGGGACCCACGGGCGGACCACCAGGCTGTCCAGGGTAGAATGCATGTACCTTCTCCGCCAAGCTTTCAAGAGTGCCGGCGTTTTGGTAGTAAGCATGCGATGGCGCAAAAGCATGTGCTTTTGTGGGTTGCTCCGTAATCACCGAAGACGGTGGCGGTGGTGGTTTATAGCCCCAGTTTGGAGGCTCACCCATGGGTCCACCACCTCCGCCGCGGGTATTGTAGTACATATCCAGCTGCTCGGACTGCGGGCTGTAGTTATTAAGACCCAGACCTAGCCGAGAACGAGATTCCGTCATTTCGCGACCATCTCCTGGAAGAAATAGAAGAGAAGCAAGCGATTAGATAGGTGAACGTGGCGCCCATTTCAAACTACCTGTACGTCTGTCACGTGATGAGCGCGGCCTCGGCATCCGGTCCGTCTCGTCCAGATCCTCGTCCCGCAAATCTCGCTTGATAACAACAACCGGTGGTGGCTTCTGTTCTGGCCTAGATAGCGTCGGCGGTCCAGGAGATCCTGTGCCTCTATTGCCCCGCCGCTGACGTATGGCCAGCACCAAGCGGCGCGGAATTGACATAATAATGACGACATCGTCTAGGGACATGTGTGTCACGTCCACCAGATTTACCGCAAGGATTTCGTCGCCCACCTAAAAGTATATGATATGGGATTATTTTGATGTCTGGTTATGAGTTTCCGAATAAACTTACCCGCAAGCAGCCGCTGTTGTAGACAGCCGACTCCAGTGCAATCCGCGAAATGAAGACGCCATCAGTACGATCGGCCCCATTTCCCTCGCGGATGTACAAGCCCAGCGTCTGACCCGGCCGCTTGACTATTTCCACCAGCTGAACGGTGTGCCGTGCGTCCGCCTTGTTCATCAGCTTGTGGGCAGCGTCCACCGCCTGTTTGCTGCCCATGCAACGCGGCTCCAGGACGCGCACGATCATCTCACCGCGTCGCTCCACCGCCTCCAAAGCCGCCGCCGTGTTTGGGTCGTGGTCATTCTCGACGGCTTCTATCTGCCGAAAGATCTCTGAGCTGATGCCGCTGACTTTCCGGAAATCGCCCTGTAGCATCACCGGGTCCTTGACCCCGGCGGCGTTTGACAAACTTCCGCTCTGACCTCGATGGTTTCCGTGCTGATTGCCATGATGTTGCTGCTGGTTTCCATGATGTTGCTGGTTTCCATGGTGTTGCTGGTTGCCCATCGAAGGCATCTGGTTGGCGGGCAGCGGTCCGGGTGGGGCCCGGCCCGGGCTTGCGGTGACATCAGGAACTGATCTTCCATTTTCCTACGGGAAACAATGGGAAAGTTTTGTATCATAGTCATCCTCGTTAAATGCAAATATCGAGAGTTTCGCGTCTCTGCATAATTTAAACTAATTGTGGGTCCAGCTGCAGCAGCTTCTGCAATTCCACCAGCTTCTTCCTCTGCCTTTAGCTTCACTTAAGGATTTAGCTTTGCATAAATTAGGCTAATTTATCGCAGTTCAGTTATGTAAATTGTTCCTTGGCAGAAAGCTAAGTGCACAACTTTTTCACACTTAGTAATTGAAATAGGAAATTTTTGTTTTAAGTCAAAATCAAATGCCATGCATCCCATAAGAATGAGGCACTGCATTAAATAAGTAATACCAGTTAGAAAATTGCTTATCAAATTGTAATGCTGACGTAATTTTCCCACCAATCGATTGGTGGGAATCCGGATTGCAATCTCTCCGACCTCCTATCCCACGCTCGCTCCAGAAAGTATGCAATAATTAATTCGCCAGTCTCTGTAATTTCTGTCACCGCCATTTCAGTCGGTTGCACCGTCATGCAAAACTCCAGGACATCGAGATTCGAGGCGACAGTAGCCGACACGTGACGTTCACCGATGATGTCACACGACCAGAAGTTTATGAGGATGGCCCTGCCCCACAATTTCCCCCGGCGGAAGGGGGACAGCCTTGAGGCCAGAGCAACAATGTGAGGGCCGGATATGAAATTGCTGGAAAATGAAGTGCCTGCCGCAAGCTAAGCGAAGTCATTAATGGTCAGCAGCAAAGTTGCACTTGCCCCGCAACGGCAACATCTTAAGTGGCCCAGTGCTCGGCTCTGTGGTTGCTGAAAATCATCTTCGCAACGGAGGAAAAAATTGGGAATGTAGGATCTTTGAAATTGCGAAACTTTGACATGTGTCGGCGACTGTCCGGGCCCAGTTTCCTCACTCCGTTCTCAGCCCGATTCTTGTTGCTACTTGATAACTTCGCCAAACTTGCAACAAGAGCAGATGTCGTTAGGGAAAAGTTCTGGCCCTCGAATCTGCTCCGTCCATTTGCTGTTAGTCAAATGGGCATTATTGTGTTCGTCAAAAATCGGAATTTTGCCATACCGAGCCAAACTTTAGCCTATTTGGCAACAGCTTTCCTTCAATCGAGTGTATTTTGGGCATTTGGCCTGGCCAACAGGCATTAAACTATTAAAGTGTGTTTACTATAATGGTATTTTGGTGTTTGCTTGCAGTTCACCAACCATAAATCATGAGCAAATAAATAATTCAAGGGAAATAGCCATTAACGGCATTAACGCTCAGCCGCGAGGCACAAAAATTTCAATTTGAAATTTTTTTCTTTTGAAAATGACCACTAGTGTGCAGCCCTTTGTGTGTGGAAGCAGTGGGCGTGGTCTTGGCCGAACAACTGTATTCAATAAAAAGGACTTGCCAGAGGACAAGTAGGCGGAGCATTGTTGATGGCTCCACCGCGTTGGAGCTGTTTGCTAACTAGAGCGGCCCGACTGGTGCACTAAAAACAATAAATGTAGATGGTGTGCATCGCGTGCAGGTCTGCTTAGGCCAGAGGAGCTGGAAAAGAAGAGCGGACTCTAAATGGACACATGAAGTGCCAAAGCAACGAAAACACCCTCCGTCCGAGGATGTCAGCGGAAAACGTATGCACCCGCGACCCTTTGCCACCCAACACAAGTATTATTTAAATTAGGTTCATAGAATCCGGTTGGATTTATGCTGAACATTAAAGCCTCTGCTTTCGACTTATGGCAGTGGTCATTAGGTGCACTTGCCAGCACCTATCTCGTTGATAGCTCCTTAGGTCGGTGACGTATTAAAGCTGTGGTATGTGTACCAAGACCCACTTGTTTCCTTCTCCTATTCCTTTTGGCTGCATAGCTGGAGGCGTTTTTCACTCAGTTTGCGGTCATAAGTTATTTACATCGAGGCGCGCACTTAATTAGTAAGTGCATACCTTATTAACCTGCAAATCCAATAAGTTGGGGGGGGGGGACTAATGGGGAAATTGCCCTCCAAGCTGAGGAGTGCTGCTGCGGCAAATGCAAATTACCAGGGCGGGTTTACATTAAGCGTCTTTGGTGAACGTCTGGCGCACATGTGACTCATGGAAGAACGAAGGCTGAACCCTCTGGGGCTGCCGGTTTAAACTCATTTCAACTTCATTATGTCGTTGCTGTTGCTGCCTAAGCAGCGAGCCTACGGAAACCACCCTGCCGCCCACATCCCACTTCTTTCCTTCGGCTTCCCACTGGGTGACGACAACTAATTGAAAATCCTCAAGACATCACATATTGAGAACTGACTTTGGCAGGCTTTTTTAATTATGGATGAATCTTCTTGCTGGCAGTTTCTGTTGGGGCAAAAACTAATTTGGACTGGACCTGCGACCGAGGAGCGAGAGAAAGGCAGGGGCCATTAAAGCCAGTTGCGTGACAACACAAATCAATAAAACCATTTTGGTGCCTCTGCAGCCAAATAAAAAATAAACACCCGAAAACGGAAAGTGACTAAAATTGTAATTATGCCAGCGCAGACGCCATTAGCTGTCGAAACCTATCCCTCTGATAGAAAAACTAGACAAAATTCGAATGCTTTAGCAAACGAAATAAGAAGTCATCACCTTTACGTTTCCCTCAGTGTACTCGATGGGGCTAGGACTAATCACTCCGCAGCGCTCTGGTTCACCGACAGCGTGGGCAGAGTGCGTCACTTCCCGGCCAGGTTAATAATTGACTAGCCATAATTGTAATGACTGAGTCTTGGGGCGATTCCGGCAAGAACCGAATTTGTTTTCCGGCCCCGCCTTGCCTTTCGGTAGTCCTAGTATCTGCCATCTGTTTGACCCCCGTCCTCCATCTGCCGTTGGGTGATGGATTGTCCAACGCATTGATTGATTGACAGGGCGTGTGATTCGGCTTGATGTGCTCGCCTCGATCCCTGTGTCAATTCATCCAGGCGATGCTTAGATTGCCCAAACCAAAAGGAGAATTATTGCCTCGGCTATATTCGAATTGATGAAATAGATTTTGTTTTGCCAACGCCGAGTAATTAATAACTCGATACGAAACAGCAAGTCATGTTATTTGTCTTATGGTACTTAAACTGGTCGAATTACGTGCGCAGCACAGGGAAAGCCAAAAGAAGGCAACCAACCACCCTCGGGAAATTGGTTCACCCAAACCCGATTTAGAAGGCCTTTTCGTGCTGCCCACGTGACCACTGAATTTCCGCACAACATTATTGTTAAATTCACGAGAAATAATTTTCGGAAAATTCACCACAGTACTTTTGTAAAATGTTGGTTGCATAAATTGTTCTCGTAAACAAATTGTGTTCCGGCCAGCAAGTAAACGAAGGATTTCTGCTCCGTTAGCTTTAATTTACATCGTACGTTTGTTTGGCATTCATAACGTTCTTCACACAAAACCATTTCCTTGGACTACACAAAACTATTCCGGAAAATTATATTACGAAGCATTAGGAACCAAGCCGAACGAATACCGAAACCGAATTCCACCTGAGCCGCAAACAAAGACCGAATAATTATAAATTTAAATCCCCACTAAAATTCCCAGGCAGCGCCTGCAGGCACCGCCAATTACCCGTCATCCAGCTATCGTCCGAAATCCACCGAACCCACTGACAACAATTACAATTAAATGCCAAATGCACAGCGTTCCACTCCCCTGTTAATAATAGTTGTCAGTTGCAGCTGCGCTAATGTCAAAATATGTGGCACAGGAACAGAGAGTGGGGCACATTCACATTTCCCCCGGTGGCAGCGGGGCAGGAGCTGTGGCTTGGCTCGAATCAGATTGGATTGCTTTGGATTTGGCTGGTGCAGGGGCGCCAGTCGAGATAACCGCAAATTAAGGCAAACAACAAGGCAACAACCACGAGGACAACACAAGTGACACAAGCCGCATTGTGGCGGTGACTCCGTCAGCCCAGGAGACGGCTGAGGGTCATGGAGCGGGAATGTAAATGGGAATGAGTGTGCTGGCCGAACAGTCGTGGGTACAGCGCACCCGGCGTATACGTGATTTATTGATTAAATTTAAATTTGCAAGCTAGCAAACAATGGAGCATATAAAGATGGCGGCAAACGCGCTCCCAGCAGCGCATTATGCAATTATGTATATCCAGGACGCTCACCCACACACTTACAGCTAAGCCGAGCGCCAGGATATCGGCATATCGGGATCGAGGGCCTTAAGCTTCCGTACTTTCCGAAGTGCCGCGCCGCAGGATGAAGCGTGTAGAAAAGCTGAGCGACAAAAGAGTGCAGGACAAACACCAGGACACAGATACGAGGGCAAAAAAAGCGCGAGATGATAGGAACTTTTGAGAAAGAAGTCATTTTGACTTTTAGATCACAAAATCCTATATCATTCCTTAAGAAGGATATCGAAAACATATGTTAAATATTCACGGTTTTTAGTCTGTTGAAGCGATCCCTTAAAGATCCCAGTATTCTGCTTTAAGTCCCCCAAAAAAATTCATTACCCAGCCGAAGGGAAGAAGTGCGCAAACAGTTTCGTGCCCGCCATTATCTATGCAAATATTTTTAGCACCCGCTCCAAGGACTTGATAGCATTTTATTTCAATATTTCAAGCACCCTTCGCCGTCTGCCAAAGTAGTTGAAAGTTGCAATCTGCGGCTGCCCGACTGTATGCGTGTGTAAATAAACAAAAAGCGATTATGAGTCTAAGTGGGCTCTCATGGGCTGGCGGATAGCCGCGGGGCAACGGCCGGGTTGCTCCGACCACCTATCAACACAAGTTCAAAGTTGGTTTATTTATTCGTGGTTTTTGTTTCTTCCTCTAGCGTCCCTTGCACTAACTGATTCGAAAGGGTTCGTTGGCCTGCGCTGCAAGCATCCATAAAGTATGTAACATTATTTGTTTAACGCATATTTGTTTGTTCATTGCCAGCGAAAAAATATTTTTCAATAACAGTGAGTGGGCATTGTGCTTTTGCTTCTCCACCAAACAGCACAACAACTACAGCGAGATATTGTGGAAATATATTTCCTTGGCTAGACAAATTCTTTAGAACATGAGAATTCGAATTACTTTGGACAAAGATCCTGGATACTCAGCAGGCGAATGAATACTAGACGCACAGATTGTGACCTTGAATGCTCAATTCCCAACACAACACAAATTGTTGCTTAAAAAACGAAGCCATAATCATAAACATAGTATGCCCGCTCGAGGCCATGTTACTTAAGATGCTATTCTTAAACAAGCCCCACACAGCGTTCGTTCATATTGGACACACTCACCTTGCGATGGCTGCTTCTGGTCAGGAAACATCCCGTGGTCGCGCTATCACACATTAACTTTGTGGCAGCCACCTTGCTTGTTTCGCTTCCAATAGGGGATAAGGAATCGTTGGTCCACTGTGCGTGGGCAGTCGAAGGGATATGCTGAGTTGTTCCTTTAATCGATAGTTCTGCAGCCCGCGATTCGATTCGCGTTGTGCCCTCTGTAAACCTAGTTCGCTGTATGCTTTATCCTTGCTCGTGGTTCGGTGGTTTCGTAACTGCTATTTAGGCTATAATTTGATACGTATTTTGTTGCTCCCTCACACGTACTAAGGCTTTGTTCCGTTTGTATCATGAATTCGTTTCGTTTCCCTCGCTCAGGTCCTCATCCGCTTTCCATTTTCTAAGCACACAAGAGCCATGATAACTGTATCTATAAGTGAGCCCTCTGACCCCTGACCCACGTGCCAGTGTGTGTGTGGTTCCGTTTAGGCAGCTTTTTAGTTGCCAAGCGAAATATTTATGTTTGCCTTTCACGCTGCTCTGCCAATGGCGAATTCCGAAGCATGGCACTCCATCTGCGCCGTCGCTTGCCAAAACGGTTTTCAAATTTCTACTCGATTGATTTAAATGTATCTTTAAGTGCGGTCTCCCCCAACTAAATTCCAACGGACAGAGTGCCGGCCAAAAAAGGGATGCGGAACAATCGGGCATCGCGTATTTCACTCGAGTAAGGGAAAAATAATTTCGTCTGGCCGCGCGAAAATTTCATTAATTTCAGACATACTAAATTAAAACGGGACACAGGCAACAGACCAACAGCTCCAAACAAAAGCTCCTCGAATAATTTGCAGACAACACAGCAAGAGGAGGCAGCGCAAAGTTTTTTCTGCCTTTGAACATAGGTATAGTTCATAGTTATGCTATCGGCCAATAAAAACATATCTAAGTCATAGGTCAAAAAACGGGATCAATATTCCCGAAGGGACTAAAATCAGGAGAAATGGTTCTTGAAAAGATTTGCTGGCGGAACTCTGAGAGATGGAGTTTTATTCTGAATATAAAGAGATTTACGACATGATCCCATTTGTAAAGAGAATTAATAGAATTAAACCCGTGAAGTGGGACTTTCTCTCAGTGCAGATAAAGGCAATGCCACCAGCTCTGGTTTCATTTCCCGCGCGGCTGCTTTGGCAATATAAACTGGGCAGGGCGCGGTGTGTGGGCGTAGGACTCACTGGTGGCTCACTGGGTTTACTCTGCAGACGTGCTAAGACCAAGGGCGGCAAGTAAATGCCAAAAATTACATTCTGCCACTTTTGCAGACAAAAGATGAAAGCTTCAAAAATCCCGAGAGTTTGGCAACTGGCAGCAAGCAACGCGGCGTATACGCAACGCGGGCCAGGCTACGTGGGTTAGCCTTGTCGAACATAATGGCTGCTTCATCCCAGCTCCCCGCTCCCTGCTCCCCGCTTCTGGCTTCCTGCTCCGTTATCCTTCCCAAGCAATCGTCGGGCTGTTGAACCTAAAGTGTGTGCGTCTGCTCCAGAGCCATGTGCCCATTTGTCTCTATGCGCGGGAGAGGTGGTGGGGTGGCTATATATGTATCTGCCCCTGTGTGTGTGAGGGGGCGTGAGACAACGCATTTAGCAACAAAAATTGTGTCTGTATATGGGACAGTAAAAAAAAAACGGAGTGAAGGGGCAGGCACACATAAATGAATAAGTCGTTGAAGAAATTGCGTTGTGTATACACAACACAGCGTTGTCTGGGCTTAATAAATTACTATTCGCTTGGCACACACATTTCACACAGGGACACGTGCACTGGGCTCCACCACATTTGATGGCGCTTGTTTACCCAGTGTAGATTTGCTTTCGCCTTGAAAAATAATATGTGTGTATTCCATAAGAACGTTTTAATTGACTGTCGTTTTTCTGCGATTCCTTCTTGGCTTTTTGGTATTGATCGGGCGAACGAGGCAATTTACCGCGACATTTAGCTTTTATCGCCGCGCTTCGTTTGCTTTTGTGCAATAATTTTCAGAGTCCGCCGCGGCGATGGCGAGAATGCCGTTCGACTCGGTTTCGAGGACCTCTGTTAAGCGCGCGTTTTTCCACCGCCGTTGCCCGCGTGCGTGAAATAGTATTGAATAAGTTGCTGTTTAATGAGTTTTACTACACGCCACGAACTCTGCGTCTGTGTGTGTGTATGTGGTCGGCTACTACTACGCACGCACGACGCTGCTGCTGTAACGGTGTCTCGGCGAACGGACCACGAGTCAAACGTCCGGCGCGCTCAACTGAACCTTGCGTATTGAACACGCTGACCCGGCGAGCGCACTCCGAAGTCGGGAAACGGGAAAGCGCGAGCCGAAGTGCGGCGAAATTGGAGCAAAATACATTCACAAACAGGAAAAGCAGCACACACACAACACACGAACTCCCACACTCTCTCCTGCAGTTGGAAAACTTTCTTGTGTAACGGGAGCGAAAGCTCTGGCTCGTAAAACTTCGGCACTTGGACACTGGTGTGCGTTTGCGCTCTGTGTGTGTATGTATTTGAATTATTCAACACGGAAAAATTGGCAGTCGGGATTTCGGGCATTGAGTTGATACGCGCCAGGATGACGGACTGCCAGTAACTTCTGCTGTCGACCAGAAGGCAGAGTCCCTCTACTGGGCTCGCTGGACCGGCATTGCCAGATGTGATTCCGCCCAATCGCTCTTGAACTTGTCCAAAATGTCCAGGACTTTGGAATTGCATAATAGATTATAAAGCGTCGTTAATTGCGAATATTTTTCACACTCCATTTTTCAAAATAACAGATGCAGTTTGACATAGCCCAGCACAATGGTTTTTATCTTGGCAACAGTTCAGCTCCTATCGATTTTTTAATGTGGGTCCCCAAATTCTGCAAATACACCAGATCTTCTATTCAAAATTTCCATACTCAGGATTCTAGTCAAATCAAACCGATTTCAAAGCTTGATTGTAATCGATTCACAAGCTTTGAAAACTGAGCTTCACTATGTTTTCAATGTCCTGCATCATCCTGTTGAGGTCTTGTTGCGGCCAACGCTAAGTGATCCCACTCAAATCATTTCCACGGTACCACTTAAGCCTTCAATTGACTCCCATGCACACTTGTGGGAAAGTGCCCCTAATCCCGGCATTGATAACAATTACAGGCACAGGACTATTTAAAGAAAGCAAGTGCCAAATGAAAGGCAATGCCGGCAAAGTGCCAATCATAGAAAATCGGTGGGCAGTGGACCCAACTCAAAAGCGCTGCGGGACCGGCTGGCATGACAGTCAAACATTATGAATGATAAAGGTCCAACACAATGGCTCTTGTCTAAATGTTTGTATATCATATCAAGCCGTTCGAATCAACGTAGCGAAACAAAGCCAATTGGTTGGGAGGCGGGCCGCATTATGAATATGTTTAACAGCCTCGTGCCGATGACACAAACAGATAAGACGCTGCCATTAAAAACGCATTACAATTGATAGGAAAACGAGTGCAGAGATTGGGGCTAGCGTGTGTATGTGTGGTGGTCACATCATTCACAAAAGCTGCTTCGCTCCCACACTCTCGTATCGACACCAACACCACCGCACCACTCTTATGTGGGTCAGTTTGGTCCGCCAATCCGGCAGCACACCGCTGACAGGCAATCAACTGTCAGGCCGGGCGGACATGCAAAATGAATGCACTACGAAAAGTGTTTTCCAAGGCGCAGGCGACCCCGGGCATTCGCAGATGGGCAAACACACACGAGGATGATATTTCCCCGAAATACAACACGTTACGTATACGCACCATAGACGCCTGCGCGGATAAGATGCGCAAACAGTGGGGTACACTCGGCACTTTTCTAGCCACTGTACTGGGTCATTGAATCTATCCAGAGACTTTGGCAGCCGGATGCGAACGGCTAATCACAAACTTCCGGAGAGGAAAAATTCTTTGTCATTGAAATTTGTCAGGCGCAGCAAATTGAGCTCGCAGCAGCGCGCCGCTTAAAACGAAATCGAACTCAAAAATATTTATATCCCTTCATGAACTTTATGTACTGAAAACATACAATAACCCGAGAACATAAATATAAATAGTATATGATTTACGCTCTTGATTTGACTACGCTACGTCTTATAATTGCATTTTAATCATATCATATGTTAAAAATCCTTTTTCCATATATAAGGCAATTGAAATTTGATATTTCTTGTGATGTTTGAGCTGCGCAGGTAACACTGCATCCACCTCCCAGGCCTATCCCGAATCGCCAACCTCTTAAGAAGTCCAACGGGAACACACATATTGATCCTCTACTTAATGCATTTTTTCAGAGGTCCAAAGTTGAAGTAAGCCTTCTCAGTCCGAAGTTAGAGTGGTCAGGGAAGAATAAAAAAGGTGGGCCGAGAGTCCAAGTTTGATGTGGCTTTGATGCTGTGCCCCAAGTGATTTATGCAAAGTTTTGTGCCGCCCTTTCGTGAGGAATAATCCGCTTAGAGACTGCGATTCGGGTTCAAAGGTAAGTCCCAGTTACGCGGTCGAGGGCGGGGAGTGGAGCGGCTGGTAAGGCCCACGCTAAATTGCCCTTTAAGTGCCTTCATCGGCAATTAATGCCGCCGGCGTTTGCCTTGGCACTAGACTAATTGCAGTCGGCGTTAACAACTAATCGCAATTGGCGTGAAAATGCTACATCAACTATGCAAACGTTGCTCCCCCATCGAGTCCGCTTCCCCCACTTCCCATCAATCACATTCGAAACCTGCAAAGCCTTGGCACAATTTTGGCCCTGTCTTCGCCTGTACCCGCTAGTTACATGTCATGACCCAAGGGCCAGCCTTGTTCTCCAGGCTAATTGATGGCATTTGCTGTATCTGAGCCGTAAAGATATCTCGGTTTGAAACACCTGCACTAAAATATCATCTTCAGATTTGAAAACTAAATACCAAGGAGGACGCACAATGACTGTCATCCACAAACATACTGCTGCTACGGCACTGAAAACACTTCTAATAAACTTTTAAACTCATTTATTTATAAACTTGGTGAATCTATTGATGTGGTTGGAATATCTATTTGAAATTGTGTATTTTGATGCGTTGTACAGAAGAGGAATGGTATGACCCCCCAATTATATTTTTGATCTTCACAGCAAGGACTTAATCTGTGTTTCGTATTTACCCTTTGAAGTCAATTCATATTGCATGTAGAGCACAACTTGCCAATCTGAAAAAATGTCCTAAAAACTTTTTCTTTACTCTGGGCACTCTAAAGAAGCACAGCCGCAAGACCCACAGAATTTATCAGAAAAAGGAAATAAAACAGGGGGAATAAACAACAACGAAAATGGTTCCTTTTTCTCTACTACAAAAGCTTTCCCTGCGCCAGAGAGAAATTCGGGAAAAGAGAACTGGGGTAGAAGAGCGAGGAGAGAGAATATGCCAAAGCCCACCCGCCAACCTTAACCCACCAACCCCTTCGGATCTGTGCCAAGCAAATGCAAAATACGTTTAAGGTACGAAAAGTAAAAAGTGGGACCGATGACGCTGGCAGGGGGAATTCCGCCGAAACGTAGCGAAATCCACAGCAAAGCAAACAGAAAATTTGAGCAGCCCAGGGGGGAGTGGGGAGTGGGGAGTGGGGAGGCGGCTGGGTGGCCGAGTGGGTGGCTGAGTTGCTTGGAACACGCAAAGCCACGACCTATCCACACAACAATCGTGTGTGGGTGTTGAATCCAAACAGCCAAACACTTGGCAGGCAACTGGGTTTACATGTGAGTGGCATAAACCGCTTTTAGTGCGCACACAGATACCCACGCACACTAGCGCACCGGCGTCGCGATGTGGATGTGTGCGTGGATGCTGCCTTCAGTACGACTGCAGGTCGTGGGTTAATTTCGTTGTAGCACTGCAATTTCTGCAGCTGTCACGATTCGATCTCGGATCATATTAGAATATCCAGAACGTAATTCAAATCGATTGGCCATGTCAAGTTGTTGTATCTTTTGCTTAACTCGGCTTGAGAATATACTTTATGCATACCAACATATTTAGGGATTTAAACTAAAATGTTAACTCCAAAAATGAGAGATATGTTAAGTTATTTACTTAAAATATTTTAGGTTGTGGACATCCAAAAGCTTTTCTCAGTGCATCCATCACTCTTTGGCAACTGTGCAACTTTGCTTGCAAAAAAGTGTCCTCAATTTGCGCCGCACACAGATGCTCGCAGCTCGGCGAGAAGCTGATGTTTTCATGGCCCAAAAATAATTTGTGTCATACGCAGCATTGCCACTTAAAAGCCAGCCGAAGCCCACGAAGTCAGCCAGCCAGGCCAAGAGCAGAAAACACAAAAAGCGGAACAGAGTTCAGCTCAGCTCAGCTCAACTCGGCTCAGCCGATGGGCTGGCCATTATCATTACCAGGAGGCTGGGCTAATTCCCGCTCATCATTTTAATGGGCCGCCCGGCCGACGGAAATAATTAAAAATTAGTTAAGAGCGAAGCAAAGCTATGACCCCCGGGTCCTTGGTCCTTGGTGCTTCGTCCTTGGATCCCGGCTATAAGTCAACTGTCAAGAGGATGGAACACGGTTCGGCCGACTGCAAAATATAAACACGTTCGACAGTCCCCCGATGGAAAAGAGCGCCCCAGTGACAGGCAAATATTTTACGTGCACGCAACAAACTCGACTCTTCGATGAACACGGCAACATTTCAATACGTCGCCCGTCGACACTCACTACTGACGACTGTCTCCCGTAGTTGCGTAAGACTTTCGCAATTAGTTGCGCAAATGAAGGGCACGTACATAGCTGAGGCGAGTCGAGCAGAAGAAGTATGGACTGGATTTTGAGGCACGTAAGCATCCCTAACGAGGTAAGGCTTGGAATCCATCCTTGGGCCAGTTGGCACGCGTTGTGCAGCGGGGCAATAGCGAGCGGAAACTTAGCTCGCTTCGATCCAAATACGCTCAACTCCCTGATTAATCAATTAGTTAACTGATTGTAGTTAAATACCGTTTGCTGTGATATAACGGCCCCAACTGCAAGCTACAATATGGACTTCAAAAATGGTACACACCAAATTATTCAGCGAACAGTGAGCTGGATGCCTAAAGGGCCGTGCTCCGAGCTACTTGGCTCTATCAGAGCTCTTTCCAAGCCAATGCACCCAAAATTAAGATTATTAAGCTCCAAGGGAGAAAAACTTTTAGCGCTGCGTTGGCAGCAATTAGAAACCGCTACACCTGCGTTGCCAATTAATAGTTTTAGCTTGTTCTTTTTTTCAAAATCATTTGGCAACAAAAACAATAGAACGGGATGTGGGATTCCAGGAGGTGCAGCAGCGCTGAAACGCTTTTCCCGGGCGCGGTAGTCGCGCAGGCAAGCTGCAAGAAAATGGCAAAAGAAATCGCAAAAGAATATCGGGAGCAGTTGGCCGGAAGACAATGGGGAGAGAAATGCTGTGGCAGTGTTTGTCTTGGGCAAAACTTTCTACCTCTGCGATGTGTCCGTGACGACGACGGCACTGTGAGAAAAAAGGACATACAAATCGAATAATAGATTTGACTTCAGAAAGTATTGGTATTCCGAACCATTCAAAAAGAATCTTTATTCAGTTGGACACTTTTCGCAGTGTGTGTGTACAGAACCAGCATCGCCATCTCCATCTGCAATTCCAGCTGAGGCAATAGCCTTATCTGCAGTGAGGCAAAACTCTGTGTTAGTCGTCGCTTCCAGTTTCCTGGCTGCGTCTTGCAATTGTTGTTGCCCGCTCGCAAGGAACTCAAACAGCCGAAGAAAGACTCCAGACTGCGGCTGCCTAAATGCCCGCCATTTATTTGTGAATGGCACTCCACCAACTCCAGGCCTAGGAAGACATCAGGACCAGATGCCAGGAGAGGATGGCATCGTCCTGCGCCATTTCAAAGCTCTAAACGTGCTGCTGCATGGCAAACAAGTTGGAAAAGTTTCCCACAAAGCCTCCAGCCAGCTCCTTATACATCAAGTGCCGCCGGCCACAGCCGCAACTATTTTCATAAACTTTCATTCAGCAGGCATCTAATCACGCAAACATTTAAAGGCCCTAGAGCAAGTACTCCACAAATCTATTGCAACAGCCTCGTCAACTTAAAGCACGCTTTGGCTAGTTGGCACATATTACAATGCTATGAATATAATCATACGAAACAAGCCCCAACAGAAACATATTTTGTTACAAACGAATTCGGTAGCGAAAAATTCAATCGCTATATTGGCGTTTGTCAGTCAGATTTTCAATTAAGTTTCAAATGCAGCCAATGCACATTTACGGCTGCCATTTCACATCACTCATGCGTCGTTGCACATAAATCAAAATAATTTACTGCCTCGTCGGCAGCGGAATTCGTTGAAATTCCGCCAAAAAATGCCGCACTTCCAACTTCCAGCAGCATCCTGCTCCATTTCAGAGGGCAAAACATTCCCATTGACTGGTTTCGATTTTAGCAGTGGCAACCCTGCAATTTGTAATGCAATATGCTGATTTCTCCCCCCGACACGCCTGCAATCCCTGGTTGCCTGTTTGGCTGCCAGTCAACACTCGTGTGCCAATTGAAATGCCAATGCGTCTCACTTGACCAACTTTGCAGCTGTTTGCCGCTCCTCAAGTGCCAGGCAAACGGAAGCCGACCAGAACTGGCAAACAAGTTTGACATTCTGCCCGGCAGCGTCTTATTTCAATTAAAAATTGTTTAACAAATCAATTTACTGCGCCTGGCGCCAAACTGATTAAAGCAACGGCAGCTATAAAAGCCAAGAAATGCAATTTAAAAGTGGCGCCAGGCGGCAGCGCGCCCGGAATACCCTTTCTGGCCCTCATCAGTTGGCAGATTTCTCGACAAATCTCCGCTTTCTCGGGCCTGATGCACATTTTCGAACGGGACAGGGGCTCCCCCACAGCAAATTGAATTCCTCGCCAACCCCGCGGGACGATTAAGAAGGCAGCTTCGGCGTCAGTGCAGAGGGTAAATTAATTTATTTGTTAAACTTTGCGATGTCAGGGAGCCAAAGTCAAAGTTTGCAGCGCGGCGAAAAGAAAAATAATCAACTATAACTAAAACAAACAGCCGGTAGAGCAGGGCGTGGCTGCGTTCCAAATGCGTCGGCAACCGCATCTCGAAGGACTTATCCGCAAGGACTTTATCATAAAGTTTCTCCTGGTGGCTGGCAAAGTTCCTAGAAGTCAACCAGTGATGACAACGTTGCTAGGATATCGACGATGAAAAAGAAGCTCAAATATATTATATTGCCTTCATTTCATGTTGTCTAGAATTTCGAATTTATAACGATTAGAGTGAAACCTATATAAACAGAAACCTATATAAATTCTCAAGTTAAAATTATTAATCAATAACTGATGCAAAAACAACATCCTTTCAGCTTCCTAGACATTTCAATTTCTTTCCCACTGCTCCCCCATGCAAGTCAAACTGGAGCACCTTGCTCTGTTAGGTGCCTAATGTAGGGGCAAGCCACCGGAGAATAAGGTGGCCGGGCCAGGTGGGAGCAGTCGAGTAAACACTCTTATCCATTCCACTAAGCACGAATCGCAATCAAATTAAGTGCTGTCGGCCAGCAGATTAAACCCCTTTGTTCAGCCCAATTACTCGGCATTCAATCGGGAGTTCATTTCAAAAATTGCATTAAACAGTGCGGTAACTTTGATTAAAGTCCGATAGACGGCACACGTGTGGCTTGTAATTGAATTTGTCGCCATCTGTGTATCGCTTGTATGAAGGAGGGGAAACATGTTCGCACTTTGTGTGCAAACACCACCCCGAAAGGTGAACAGCCCCCAAAAAGTGGCATGCAGCCATCCACATGTCCTCGCATCGTCTGCGGCACCGGCAGCAGCGTATAAATCAGATTTTGCAATTAAGTCTTCATTGAAATTCAGGCGTAAACTGTAAATTTATTATGGCAGCCACGAAGATGATAAGGGAACCGTGGTGCTCCCCCCAATTGACTGACAGATTGTGCCCATTTCCCCACTTATGGCGCTTCAGAGGACGACTAAGTGCAGTCGCAATCGAGGAACTTCCAACTCCGCTTCCTCTAATTTCCAAAGCACTTTTTATATTTATACATACGAGTATCGCTAGTGAAATACCCATACATATATGTTTAATTGTTAGAGGCATCAAAAGGACATTTTCTGTTATCTTTTGAAGCTTATATGCACATCCTTCTGTTACTCACCTTTCTGCGTCCACAACAAAGCATTCTTCGCACACGCGAATTTCCAGTAGCTGCTTTCAATCGAGTAAACTTCTTCTTCCACTGCATTTATTAGTGGGGATCCGATTGGGAATAGCTTCCTTCGTTCCTGTCCTTCCTCTCGCCGTGGGTGGGGTTTCGTTTGAAGGCAACTTCTGTTAATTGCCGTATTTGCTTGCTGGTAGCGATGGCATTTGGTCAATGCTGAACACGTCCTTTTGGTTCCTTACAAAAATGCGATATAAAAATGCAAGTCCGGGTTTCGTTGCGAGTGGAGTGTTCCTGCAATCGGAAAGCGGAGGCAGTAATGAGTAAAGAACGAGCTCGGAGCCATAAACAAGTATTTACTGTCATATGACTGTCAACAAGCTGGCACATCTAGTCGCCACTAGGACGCCTCATGTTCGAGGTACAGTGGGCCACGTATGGCCGTAACTTATAGATTAAACTTGTGCGTGAACAATTCAAAATTTCGGGGACAATCTTGACAATCCCTCGTTATAAATTAGCAATAATGTAAAATTTGAGAAAATATATGTATACTTAGTTTCCGAGTAGACAGAGCAAATATTTCTAACTATATCGCTGGGTGTGTCTGTCAGTGTGTCTCGTAATGCCTAACTTAATGAAGCTTTACACTTCGCGGGTCTGAAGCCACGAGTCTGACATGTGTCATGTGCATTTGCTTGACAAGGCATTCGAGCACTTGGACAGTTCTCGTCGCAACTGCTCCTGCGTATTATGCATATATCGGGTAGCTGTCTGTCTCTGATTTTATAGCGCTGAAATTGCAATCCTTGGCATTCGTCCTCAGTAAATAATAAATAAAACAATGTTCGCTAAGCAGTGAGACTGCGGAGGAGGATACCAAAGGAAAGGGAAGAAAGCAGAGGGACCACATTGATGGGACACTGTCTGCTACCGCATGTAATCTCCCAAAAAGTATGCTACAAGTTTTAACATTTAACTATATTCCACTTTCCAATCAGATGAATACTTTGTAAGATTATACAAAAATGTTTATATTTATGGTAATATTAAAGTTTTAAACATTAATTATATCTAACCAAGGACACATTTCTTGCATTGAGGGTTTTTAGCGAATGTGGGCCACTTCTGGTACTGGTACATCCTTGGCAAGTTGACAAAATGCGCGCTCATTCGCATAGCTGTATATTTATGGTAATGAAGCGGACCAGCCTGGCCTTTGGGCTAATTGTGTTGGCCCAGTTTTCGTTAGGAAGCTGAACTTGCTTTTTGCTAGGCCCTTGCGAGGAACATTTTCCTTCAGATCCTGGCGAGGACTGGAAATGCTTGTACCGCAATAATGAAGGCGTAGTTAATACTTTTCATACATTTTCCTGTTAAGTGAAGAAAGTAACAGTTCTTTGCCCTCAAAATTAATGTTATGTTTTTTATTAAAAAAAACAAATAGGGATACAAAAAAGTGTAGCAACATATATTTATTTCATTCATACAGGAGCCAATAAAAGTCAACACCCAATGGCTTAACATTGAATGGCCCCTATGCCATCCTCAGTCAGATTATTCATCATCATCATCATCGGGATGATCACTGTCATCGACATTAAAGGAAGCCAGTAAAGCCTTGGATGGCACAATGCCACAACTCCAGATTTTTTTCCAGAAAGCAGCTTGGCCCCCTCGAACTCCTCCTCCGTTGCTCCCGCCGTAATTGCAATGAAAAATGTTACAATCGTGCACAGGACATTCAAATGTACAAAGAAGAATGTGGAGCTATGTCCTCACGAACATGTCAGGGGGTCCAGCTGCGTCACTGACAACTGATTTCCTTGCCAGTTTCCATCGCTAGTTCCAGTGATGTCAAAGACTTTCCTTGCGGAGGTTATAAAGAGTCTAGAAATTGTATTCCGAAATTTGGAAAAAAGAGGAAATACATATACGAAATACATTGAACAAGCAATACTGGAAAGAACATATGTGTTAGTGGATAGAACCAGATATTTTGCTCACACAGCTTAAACAGCATCACTGCCGGGTGTACTAGGTATGGAACTGAAAAATGTCTATTCATAATTCCTTTCTAGGCGGGTGCACTGCATCCGTGCGGGGAGCTGCATGAGCTGGAACATGCAGATACAAGATACTTTGTGTCACAGTGGCAGCAGCGACAGAGTACAGCAGTCACGAGGAGAGATGTTGCCCGGGTGTTCAGCAACAGCAGCAGCGACACCCATTACCACATCGAGAACAACTTTACCAGTCGCCAGTCGCCAGTCGCCGGGAATGTTGTCTATGCACGCATAAAATGTATTATAATGACATCATAAATCGAGCTCGCTATGTGTGTGCATAAATGAGTGACAAAGCTTGCCCGCACTCCGTTCCAGTGGCAAAAATGGCAAATCATTTATCAAATAACAAAAAACGGAGACTTGTCGCAGAAAGCAAGTGCGAGAACAAAAAAGAATTGGCAACGCCAAGCAGAATCCAAATCTATAACTAAATTGTCATAAATAGTGAAAACCGAAATTAAAAAAAGATATCGATATAAATTTTACACTTTAACAATTTTTTTGCTTGAGGCAGTGTTACAATGACGACAGGCAGATTTATCGATTTCCCTCTTTGGGCTCAGTTGTAACCCCATCATGGCATTATTTGGTTTGGTATGGTTATTGCTGCGTTCAAGTTTATCCACAACGCCCCTTCCCCATCAGTCCCTTGTCCACACTTTGACTGGTTAGTAGCACCCGACAAAGGAATAAACATCGCAACAAGAAACAGAGACCCACCACTGGGGACCGTCGCACCCTCACCCACAAACCCACCATCACACCCACTGGGCTTTGCCGCACGCTCATGCGACTGCACACCCACTGAGGCAAAAAAAGGATACTTCCTTTTAGAAGTTATATTTATCGGCTCAGTTTTAGTTGTAGAGCGAAGAGGCCCCACAACAACTCTTGATAATCGATATTACGATCATCTACTTTTCAGATCGGCGCCCATCATCGGCAAAACCCCAATTTGCAGTGCAGTCGCGTCGCGCCATGTGGTCCTTTCTTCCGGTGCCTCACCAGGCGACTGTGCAACATGCCACCCGCAACTAGGAACTCGCAACTCCGAATTTGGAGCTCCCAACTCGCCACTTGGACGGCGGATAGATGTCGCGTTAAAATGCCAAAAATATGCTCGAAACCATAGAAACTAGCAAAGTTGCGGCGAAACCGTGGGTTTATCTAATTAGTGAGAGCAGAATCAAAAGGATGGAATTATGGCTGCACAGCCTGGAAGCCGCCATCCACACGTACAGCTCGGCTTATACCACACACACAAGGACCAAACGAACTAATATGAAATTTTGAGGATACTTTCTGTTAAATATTTTCTATATTGTTCACATATACTGCCTTAAAATAAGTTAATCATCATGCTTGTGCTTCTCAAAGAGAGAAAACTACTGTAAAGTAGCGATTTAAATGCTATCTATGGAAATCCATTTTTGCTACAATTTTTTTATACATGGGGCTTTAGTTCTAACAAAAAATTAAGATAGTTGTGCGGCTCGGCTTTTTTAAATTATTTTTATGGCATGGGGCTCCACACAAAGTTTTCTGTTTGCTGGTAAATTGGAGCAAAGCTTTTAACTTGGGGGTAGTTTCGTGGACTGAAGGGGCGATTCGGGGTGTAAAAAGTAATGGTGGCTTTGAGCATAAAAAACGTCCAAAAAAGATTTTTGATTGTTAATGTCGCGGTATGGTTTGCTTTCTGTTCACTTTTTCACTTGTTCTTAAATTATTTCTAATGGTGTGATAGTGGAGATCTTGAAATAATTTGCTGCTGGAATAGACTCCGCTTTATGTTACATTTGCTCGAATTGATTGGACGAAATGCCATGTTTTTATCCAAATGAATTGGAACCTTCACCAGCCAATGACTACAATGAATGATAAAAGCCTATCAGAAGACGTTTCTTTCAAAAAGTATTCAAAAAGTATCCAAGCATTAGAAGTTCTGGAAACAGGATTTGTTTTAATAGTAAATTGATCACTCGCCACAAGTGATCGCTTATTGGAGTTGTGGGAGAGCCTTATCAAAAAGCAAAGCCGAATTTGACAGCGACAAGGTCATTTCCCTTGACGGACTTGTCACTTTTCATATAGTTTTTTAATTAACTAAAAGCTGTCGACTGCATCGCCGCCCGTGAGATTCCTGGATAGGACCCTTTGTTGAAAACTCACCTGCACTGTGGAACTGGGTTCCTCCTGACGTCCTAATGCTTGACGTTTTGCGTCTAATCCGTGCCAACGGCTGCTGCCCAAGTTATGAAAACATGAGATCACAAATTGCAAGGGACAACTGGGGCCGGGTTGAAGAGAGGGGCGGAGGTGTGGGAGTGGGCTAGTTGCAGTCACCGGTCGTAAATGTGTGCCGCGTTGTGAAGAGGATGCACTTGCTCTCTTTGGTAGCTCTCTCTTGCTCTCTCTTTTTCTCTAAAAATGTCTATCTCTTTCGCTCGCTAGCGTTGCCTTTTATTTCGGCTTTGATTTGTTTTAATTTCCGCTGAAGCTGCTTTTACTTCCGGGGCAGTGAGAATGCAAATGCAAAACGCAATTGGCTAGGTGCGGGTTTTTGTTGTTAGAGACTTATCGCTGGTTCGGTGGTCAATGGCTTGGGATTTCGAGAAGCAGTACATCCTTGCAGCCTCTCTTTGCTCCTTTCTCCGCCGTCTTTCGTTGCCTTTCGTTTCGATTTCGATTCACACTTTCGTCGTATTCACGGCTTCCCATGCAACTTTTTTGCTGCGGCATTTTTTGCGTAAATTATGAGATAATTTCAACATGTTTTTGGTTCCCGGAAAAAGTGCAATTTATTTTTTTGCCTTTTCATTGATCTGTGCGCGAGGGTGCTTGCGGGCGCGTGTGTGTGGGCTCGCGGCAGGCGGGTGTGAGAGTGTGTGGGTGGTGCGGGGAGCCCGTAGCGGAATGCGTCCGTGTGGCAGCGCGAAGCTTTCGCAACTATGCGAATTTCCTGCGTACGAATTTCAGTATAATAAAATATCCTGTTCCTCTTCTAAGTCGAGAAAGAGAGCAAGAGAGCGCTAGTTAACATGCGCGTGCGCCACGAATTGGAGCACTTTAATGCTGGTGGCGATAACACGGACAGGGACACATCACTAATACTCGCGCACGTACACCCACCACCGCGGTGGCGCTCCTTCCCTCTCACTCACTCCAAAACTCCCTACGTTTTTTTCACTGTGCTGCGCCGCTTGTCCTTTTGCTTTTCTCCGATGTTAAACGGCACTTTTGGTTGTTTTTCAAGCTTCCTTAACTTTTGGGACCCTGGGCCGCGTGTTTTATTGTGTTTTTGCGCAGCAATTGTGCCTGCATTCGGTGGAAAAACTACAAAATATTATTTAATCGGAGGAAACGAAACACTCGCAGCAAGCGACGAGAGCGAAATGCAGCGTGCAAGAGCGAGACTGCACCACAGTCAGCTTTTACCGTTGCACGCAGCGTTGATGACAAGGGAGAGAAACAAGGACGCAGGCGCGAAAAATTCCTGTTGTGTGCTTGAAGAACAGTATATACTAGATATTGGTTTCGGTTTCAATAAAAAGAAATTAAATAGTAAATGTGATTAAAAAGAAAATATTTTACAAATGATAACAAAAATACATATGATAATATTTTAATTACTGTTGAGCAATAGTTGACAGCTTACATACATAGATGGCGTGACGGTTACTTCTTTACAGAACTCTGTTACGTTCTGAAAAACTCAAGAATCTGTGGGATCATACATTTTGGTATTTCAACTATTTTAGCAACTGGTAACACTGTTCGACACCGGTGCAATCAATTTGGGTCAATTTAAAAGGAACTATGTTTTTGCATAACACAAGGCTTTGCAGACTGGCAAGTGAGTATTCGAGTGGATACAGTTCCCAGGCCATTCCTACACATTCCTCCACAGGTGGTCTGGCGGGAGGCGTACGCCACCTGAGCGGCCAGAAACCGAAGACCGCGATCCTAATGCTTAACATGGGCGGTCCGACCCACACGGACCAGGTGCACGACTACCTACTGCGTATTATGACCGACCGGGACATGATCCAGCTGCCGGTGCAGAGCCGTCTTGGTCCGTGGATCGCCCAGCGCAGAACGCCCGAGGTACAGAAGAAGTACAAGGAGATCGGCGGTGGTTCTCCGATTCTTAAGTGGACCGAGCTGCAGGGCCAGCTGATGTGCGAGCAGTTGGACAGAATCTCCCCGGAGACAGCACCTCACAAGCACTACGTCGGTTTCCGCTACGTGAATCCCCTCACCGAGAACACGCTGGCCGAGATCGAAAAGTGAGTGTGGTCGAGAAGTAGAACAAGAGTGATGTAAATATCCCGAGGGTCGTGAAATTGACCTATATATATTACTAACAGACTCTCACAATAACATACGTTATAGTAAATAAGTTTGTATAGACTTCGAATGCAAGTTTCAAGATCCTGCTATTGCTTTATCAGTTGACTTTTTGGACAAATTACTGAAACCTATACCTGGAATTTAGGGTCATTTGGCGCTTCTTAAGGGATACATGTTAATATTTAAACATAAACTTTTAACTCAATTGCAGCGACAAACCAGAGCGCGTTGTACTCTTTTCACAATATCCACAGTACAGCTGCGCCACCTCCGGATCCAGCTTTAACTCCATATTCACCCATTATCGGAGCAAGTGAGTTAGGAATACACAATTACAGCTGTATATTTGACCCCCTCTTTACCTCAGTGATCTGCCCTCGGATATCAAGTGGAGCATTATCGACCGGTGGGGCTCCCATCCACTTCTAATCAAAACGTTTGCCCAGCGAATTCGTGACGAGCTGGCCAAATTTGTGGAGACGAAACGAAACGATGTGGTCATCCTCTTCACTGCCCACTCCCTTCCCCTTAAGGCTGTGAACCGGGGCGACGCGTATCCCTCGGAGATTGGTGCTAGCGTACACATGGTGATGCAGGAACTTGGTCAGACGAATCCCTATAGCCTGGCATGGCAATCCAAGGTGGGCCCGCTACCCTGGCTGGCGCCCGCAACTGATGATGCCATTAAGGTGTGACTTCAAGGCCGTATTTCCATTCCCATGCACTAAAACCAAGCCCATCTTTACAGGGCTATGTTAAGCAAGGCCTGAAGAACTTCATCCTTGTGCCCATTGCCTTCGTGAACGAGCACATCGAGACGCTGCATGAGCTCGACATCGAGTACTGCGACGAATTGGCCAAGGAGGTCGGCGTAGAGGAAATCCGTCGAGCTGCAGCCCCCAACGACCACCCGCTGTTCATCGACGCCCTGACAAACGTTGTGGCAGACCACCTGAAGTCCCAGCAGGCAGTCAACCCCAAGTTCCTCATGCGTTGTCCCATGTGCTCCAATCCAAAGTGCAGGGAGAGCAAAAGCTGGTACCGCCAGCTCTGCTCGAACTAAGCAGCCAAGGCAACTTGCGGGTCTGGGAAGCACTGCGTGACAAGCGTTTCAAGTGCTGCAGCTGGACGAGAACATTTATGCATTCATTTGGGTTTCTGGGGGATTGGTTTTCACATACTGGTGTTCATTTCTTTCCGCTTTAATTAAAGACACTGTTGAACAGTATAAAAATGCACAGATGGTTTTGGAGTAGTAGCTTTGTTGGGAAAACATCTATGCATCTATGTTACAGCGAAACTATATAAGTGGAATGCTAAAATGTAGCTTTTAAATTGCGAATGCCAATCGAGCTTGCAACTAATACACCCTTCTAGGAACACAATTTGTAAGTTCGAAACCCATAACAAAACAGTTACGCTCTATAAAGAGAGCCAGTACTTTAAAATGTTCTCTTATCTTAGTCACGCTCTCTCTCTGTCGCACGTGCGATGGTTTCGGTATTTTTTCGCCGTACGAACAGCTGTTCGACTGTCAGTTTTATTCTTGCCTTCCGATCCGATGTTTATTAAATCAAATTCGACTTTTGAGTGTTCAAATGGCTGACAAAATTTGCGAAAGCTGGTCGTTCTCCCCTGCAGTCGACTTCTTCTCCTGGACACTCTTGCATTTCTCATCCTGTCGCGCCGTCAATGGAACTTCCCGGAATATTGCATAATTGAGACTTCCCAGGCCTTCAAATTGGAACTTCGACTTTGCGTTAATTGACGGCTCGCACTGGAATTAACCTGCCAATTGCCTTCGATATTCCACACTACGCCAATTGAGCCGTTGATTTTTAATAACGAACCGAGGCGCGTTTGGCCACAGTGGCCCGGATCGGGAAATCTAATCGCCGCAGGGACCATAAAACAATTCGAAGAGCACACTCCGACTCCGAATATGAGCAGGTACCACAGAGGCCGACGAGCTGGTAGCCCCACGAATCCAGCGGGGCCAGTCTACGGCGTGATCTCGACGTTGGACGACGCCACTCCGAGCCCCGCGGATTTCGCCAGGTAAGCGACCAATTACTGCTATCGCGTTTTGTTTACGCTTATTTCCCCTGAAGAGCGAAAACCAGTTTGGGATCAGGCTCAAATGCCGCGGGCGGGCTTTCTTTCCATCTCTTTTTCCAATTTTGGTTGGCTTATGTTATACGACCACATAGTGACACAGCAACTATAAGCCAATCATTGGGGTTACAATAATTTGAAAATTTTCCGTGTTCATGGTTTTTTTTTGTTATCAGCTTTCCTTGCCTAGTCTTGTACTTCACTTGCGAGCACTGTTGCTGTAATTAAACTGTAACTTGGAGTTTGCAAATTGTATGAATTTGTAAAACAAAATGATCTGCAGCGAAAACTTATTCATTTATAGAGTAAAAGGAATCAATACATCATAGTGGAAAGCTTAAGTTCTTTTTAGTCCTGCTTCTTAACCTAAGGATTCACTTTAGAGATGAAATGAATGCCTGTCAAGTTCCCGATTGTGATTCTTATCGTCTTCAGCCAGATACGTGCAGACATCGGCACTCCACTCGAATGGCCACAAATTAATTGAGTTAGCAGATTAGATGAGGATCGTATGTGACCGATGGCACACACTTAATATCACCTGAAAATAAGATTAGCGCAGAGATATATCCACTTTGGTATATCCAAAAGAAATCAATGGTATTACTGGGCACATTTTATTTTTTTTCGTCATCACACTTGGATCGCTCTTTAGATGGAATAAATGTATTGATGGGTGCATCCAATGAAAAGCTGGCGCTTTCGGTTGATTCTATACAATTTTTACAAGATTCGCGTAAGGTTCATAATTATTATATACTTGTGTGAAACGTAACGTAAAGCCACAGAACCACTTTAATCGTATTCGCTCGGTTATCTGTCCAAAAGACAAACATAATGAACTGTAAATGCCATATGCTTGATAATGACTTTTTAAGGCTTATCTGAACCATTGAGAGAAATAAGCCCGTAATTCTGACCTGGGTGCCATAAACCTAGGCAACTAATAGTGTACAATGTTGCATGCTAAATTTAGTTTTCGTTAATAAATATTCTTGAAAACATTGGGTGTTTAATTACATCTAGACATTCCCAATAATCTTATCACAATGTGAAAGGTAACTGATTTTTGAATTATTGCTAGCTCTTTGTATAGGCGTCTACCTAATCTCTTATTCTTTTTACAGATGCTCCTCTCTCGAGGCCAAGAAAAGTGAGCTGAGCTTGTTCCTTAACTGGGGAGTGCCGCAAAAAAATATGGAGATAAGCTCGAAGCTAAGAAACCGCAGCTGGCTCGTCGACGTGCTGGCTATCTTCTTTGGCATAGGCACCTGGCTGGGCGTCAATGGCACCTTCATTCAGCTTCCCCTGCTGGTGGACGAGGCACCAGAGGGCTGGAGTCTGCCCTCTTACCTTAGCGTTATGGTCCAGATTGGCAACTTGGGCCCATTGCTGTACACTGCCATCCAGAAGTACTCGCCCAAGAAACTAAATGATGGTTGGACCATTCACGGAGTGCTCCTGGTGGGAGCCATATCGTGCTTGCTGACGGCGTTCTTCTACAACCAAACCGCTTTGGTCGCTGGCACGGATCACAGCTTAGCCCTCTTCTTGCTGACCTGCTTCACGGCGCTGAATGCCTGCACTAGCTCGGTTCTTTTTATGCCCTACATGGGACGCTTCAAGGAGCAGTACATGGTCACCTACTTTATTGGCGAGGGACTGAGTGGCCTCCTGCCCAGCGTGACGGCTTTGATCCAGGGCATCGGCGAGAGTGGCGACTGTGTACTGGTCAACGTAACCGAAAGCGGAGAGGAGGTCTACGAGCTGCAGAAGACACCTCCGAGATTCGATACCCGTGTTTTCTTCCTCATTCTTTTCGCGCTCATGGTGCTAGCCTATGTGGGGTATGCACTTCTGAATTCCCTCCCATTGGCCAAAAGGGAGTACGCCCAGGTGACCGTCAGTGAGGGCAACAAGTACGTTTACGGAGAGGCGGATAACCAGCAAGAAGCGGAAAAGCTGAGTAAAGGCCAGTACACATACCTGCTCCTGCTAATCGGTGCGATTTCGCTGTTCAGTAACGGAATGTTCGGCAGCATACAGTCCTACTCCAGTGCCCCGTACGGAGCCCAAGCGTACCACCTAGCAGCCACCCTGAGTGTGATAGCCAACCCGGTGGCCTGCTTCATGGCCATGTTCCTGCATTTTACCTCCCTGCGGATTATCACGGTGCTCTCTATCCTTGCGGGTCTGCTGACCAGCTATGTTTTCACCACGGCGGCCCTGAGTCCTCTTCCGCCTCTTCACGACCAGACCGTGGGTGCCGTACTCGTGGTCACAGCCTGGACTTTGCTGGTGGGGATTGTGAGCTACACGAAACTGGGAATCACCACGGTTATGCGGGCGCAGGGTGGACAGTCGCTGGTCTGGGTGGGCGCCATTACGCAGCTAGGATCCGCTATCGGAGCAGTGGCCATCTTCTTTGCTATCAACTACTCGGACCTTTTCCAGGCCGCAGAGTCGAACTGCTAACCTCGCCAGAAACTCGACGAGGCCAGGATTTCCAGGGATGCATCGTGATTTTATAAATGCTATTACTGTAGTTTAGTGTGATATTTTAATGTGTATTTCCACCTCATGTCACAATGAAGACAATACCTAATTACCTGAACTCGCGCTTTTTTATACAACAATTTGCAGTTGAATTGCAACAGTTCGTAGTTTTAAGTATAAAAGTGGATATCAACATAATGTATATAAGACGAGATCAAGAATCCAAAGTTTTAAAAATTTTAGACTTTGGCTCCTAAGTAAAGCATTTTAAAAAGAAAACGTTTGAACTTAATATCTACATTGTTTTGATTTAAAATCCAGCAAAATCAATTTCCTCTGTCGATATTAGTTGGCATAATACAAAGCATTTAAATATTCATTTTAAGAGGTATATTTATAGAGCTTTTGTCTGTTTATTATTTAAAGTATAATATGTAGGCTTGATTCATATACATCTCTTTTATACCAACTAAAATTTAATATGGGAACATAGCCTTCGATAATGCTTAGTCCTTTTTTCTATAATCGTCCTTTAAAATAGTACACCATTAAGTATTAAGGCATAAAAAAGATACTTCTAAATGCAACTAAATTGCATTAAATGTGTTTAATGCTTGCTCTTCACCAATATCAGTTCTTTTACCGATCGGCCTTTATATCCGCCCTCGATTCGTTATTGGCCTGCTCCGGCTGCTCTACTTCGCTGTCTATGTCCCCCTCGTAGCCCGAATTTGTTTTCGAGGCAACGGGGAGGGGATTGTACCCTTTGGACTCGAAGGACTCGTCCAAAGTGCAGCAGCTACAGAAGCACTCTTTAAAATGACAGCAGGTATCGCCCAGCTTCTCGGGGGCCGCATCTAAGACCTTGTTGAAGGCTTCGATCTTCTCGCGCAAGCTGCGGCTGGCACTGGGACACCCAAAGAGTTGACTTCCTTGTGGAGACGGCCGTGAAGATTCGCTGCCAATCTTTTCTAGAAAGCCGAGAACCTTCTCCAGAGAGTCTCGGGCACGATTGGAGTTCTCCAGGCTCTCCCGCAGAACTTGGCTCTCATTGAGGTGCTCAAATTCCATCAACAGACTTTGAATCTCGGTGAGGTCAGAAGGCAAGCTCATGCCCGCCACGCCGGAGGTCTGCGCGGCGTTCACCGCATTAACCGCCTCGAAACCCACAATCAGGCGCTGAATCTTGGTGGCCTCGGCCTGGTGGCCACACCTCGCGAGCTGCATCATGTCATTCACATCGCCCACCTCCTTGAGCAGCTTCACCGACGACTGCATTACCTTCTGGTGCTCCTGAATGCCATGCCGCAAGCGGTCTTGCAAGTTGTGAAGGTATAAGAAGAGTTGACGCACCTGCTCCTTTTCATCGAAATTACTTAGAAAAACTGGGAGGAAATCAGGATGGAGTAAATCTGCCTTTGAGCATATTCAAATGTTGCATGTACATGTTAAGTACATGGCATTGCTATAGAGGAGCTTAATTTTAATATAATTAAACACCTTCGGTCTTACCAGGTATTATATTTTCGCTCTTTGATGCTGAATTATCGTCGGTCATTGTTAAACGCTTGAGTCCACTAGAGATCCGAAAATCACTATAAATTTTGAAAACTGGTGACAAAACCTGATCAAATATGTTATTGTTTTAACTTAACTTTAGTTCAATCTTATGCCAATGTAAATCTCAAAGGTAAAATGATTTGAAAACCTGTTCGCTGTTGTCTCTTATCTCGGATTTGAGCCACCGCTACTCCCCTTTTTCGATCGCCTTGGTCCCACTGTAGCTGGCTGGGCGAACAGCTGTTCGGTGGTTTCTCGGTTTGTATACTTTCTGCCTTAGTTTTGATTAGGGAGCGATGCGAAGTGATGATAAACCAGTCGAAACGAGTAGTTGTTCTCTATAAAGTACATACATTTGTGTTCGTTTTTCTGACTGAATCTTACAAGCTGCATGTAAAAGATTTGAACGTGCCTTTCTGGTCTTTAAGAGTGCGCAATTAAGGGATTGCATTGATGCAAAGAAGCGCGCTGCGGTTCCAGTTCGAAGCCCCATCGCAGTGAGAGCGATATGCGTGAACCTAGACCACTGCCCTGCTGGAGACCACAACAGAACCGGAATCAGAGTCCCAGCCCCTGCAAGGGCAGCATCTCGACCTCCGTGCAAAGAAACCCAGTTGACGGAGCCCGGAAAATGAGCCTTTGGCGGAACCTGCGCTCGCTGGAGACCCGCAATCTGGACGTGGCCCTTAGCCAGCGTGAGAACATATTGGTGGCTGGCCACCTTCCCTCGGCCATTTTTCGCGAGCGACTAAGTGCGGCTCAGAATCTCTACCAGCGCAACCTAACCGGTCACTACGGATGTGTAAATGCCCTGGAGTTCAGCTCGGGCGGTCAGTTCCTGGCTTCAGGTGAGTGGAGATACCTGTTGATATCCTCCTGCCCTCCCAGCTAATCGGTGCTTTCCTCGTCCATCAGGTGGCGACGACAAGAGGGTTCTTCTGTGGAACATTGACCGCGAGCTTGTATCCAAGTTTGGAAAACCCCGTTCCATGAACGAGAAGCATGCCAGCAACATCTTCTGCCTGGGATTTGACACCCAAAATTCTTATATTTTTTCCGGGGGCAACGATGATTTGGTCATCCAGCATGACCTGGAAACGTGAGTTCCAAAGCGTTTAACGAGGCTTTGCTAATAGTTCATAAATTCTAAACATTTAATTTGATTTTTTCATACTGACTGTTATGATTTAAATTTCTTTAGTTAAATAATTTATGCTAAACAATAACTGGTTATATCCCTTCTCTGTAAAGAGGGAAAATCCTGAACCACTTTTCGCACGATGGACCTGTTTATGGTTTAAGTGTAGACAGGATCAGTGGCCATCTCTTGAGCGTGGCCACGGAGCACGGCGAGATCCTAGTGTACGACCTAAGGGCAGGGAAGTCCGAACCCCTGGCAATCGCCAAGTTCAAGACGCCCTTTAACGCCGTGGAGTTTCACCCACTTAATGGTCATTTTCTGGCCACTGCCAACGCGAAAAGGGGAGCCATGCTCTGGGATCTAAGGCACCACCAGCAGTAAGTTTATCCTAGTATTTGCCTTATAGTCTTACTCACTCACTCATTGTGCACCAGGGCCCTGTGTCAGTTCAACTACATCCCGGAGTCCCCAAGCTGCATGAGCGTGCGCTTCAATTGCAATGGCACCCTTCTGCTCACCCTGCACCGCCGGCTACCGCCGATCCTGTACAGTCCAGGAGCACCGGAGCCGGTGGCCACTTTCTACCATGACGAATACTTCAACTCCTGCACTATGAAGAGTTGCACATTTGCGGGGCCGCAGGACGAGCTGGTGGTCTCAGGCTCGGACAACTTCAACATGTTTATCTGGCGCCTGGAAGGAGTGGACTGTGAGTTAGCTAAGGGATTCAGCTTGCAGATTCCTCAAATGATTGTTGTTATTTAATCAGTGGATGAAAAGAACCAGTGGATGGAGACTACTCCCGTAATTCTCGCTGGTCACCGTTCCATCGTCAACCAGGTGCGATACAATCGCGAACGCTGCTTACTCGCCTCCTCTGGCGTGGAGAAGATCATTAAGGTAGGTTGGGTAAGCCTATACCGCTCCTAATAATAATAAAATCGATAACATAGCTGTGGAGTCCCTTTGCCCAGCAGGGCTGGGAAGGATCCCTTACCCAAGCCGAAGCCCTGCCCTACTGCACACGCGCACTGCATCGCGAGTCATCGGATCATGTGTCCCAGGACTTCAGTGCCCGTAACACCGACGAGGACCAGGTAATGCTGGCCTTCTTCGATACTTTGGTGCAGCACGAGCTTGAGTCCTGGAGCACTGTGGACAATCAGAACAGCTCTAAAAGCAGCACACACACATCGACGTGTAGCGAGGTCAGTTCGCCAACTGAAGAGCCCAGCGAGGAGGAGCGCGATTGGGATCAGGACCCTCAGACTGAGCGGGACCAAAACGAGGAAAATGTGCAAGACCAGGATATCGATACGCCTAACGTCAGCGAACTGAGCTGGCAGACTTATCCGAATCGTATTTTCTACCTAATCGCTAAAAAGCGCCGCGCCTTACTTCAGTTAGCGGTTAGGGGCACTTCTCGACATCCGCGCAACGTGGACCAGTTGCTCCAGAGGCTCCTTGGCGAACAAAAGCAGGCTGCCACGCAGGCGCGGATTAGCGACTGGCTTGAGGAGACGCAGCGCCTCTTCGGCGACGACGAGCTACCCACCACATCAGCGGAGGCTGCAGCCCGGGAGCAGCGACGACGAGACGGCGTTCTGTTCTGTCGAAATCGGAGGACACAGGAATTTAAAATAGGTAAGGCCGGTGGCGGTGCACTATTCGTAGACTTTAATAGAATTATCATAATATTAATGGGTTAATTACTTGGGGCTATGCAGTTTTCGTTTACGGCCCAACAAAATCTCCGCCATGCAAACAATAGCTGAAAGTAGACATCCAATAGTGAGGGCGTAAAAGGCGAGCTGGACGTCGGACAAGGTGAGCACCTTCCACCGTCCTACGTCTAGTTCGGCCAAGTATTCGGGGAACCGTTGGATGCTCCATTTGGCGCGCTCCTTCGCCTCCCCTGTCCATAAGCCGACGATTCCCCCCGCCACGAGGCGCAGTACGATCCGGTTGACCTCCTCCAAATAAGGCGAGGGACGAGGCAGCACATAGGCAATGTGATAGTTCTTGGGACACTCGGGGATTTTATGCACTTTCTTAGTCATCACGTATCGAATGTCACTCAGCTGCAAACTGGCGGATCGGGTGACGCCCGCGAATCCTCCTCTCTTCGACACCATTTCAATTAGTCGCTCCTCGCCCTCGGCCACCAGCATCATCTTGGCATCCAATCGACGGTAGACCTCTGAGTCGTGACCATAGAAGAGATCATCCTTAAAGGCAGGATGTTTTATATAAATAGGCTTGCCAGACTCATCCAATTCCCTCAAGGTATTTGCATCTCGGTAGTAAAGAGGTCTTATGTAAACTGTTGCCAGACTGGACTCAAGCAAGGCTCCAAAAATCACGCTCACCAGACACAGAGAAGCCACAAAGATGCGTTCCGAGTGAAAGGGGGGAAAACGACCCACATTCACACGCACCCAAACGACCCATGTGTCGATGAAAATGCGTCGCGCCGCTCCGAAGTAACTAATCCGCGTAGCCCGTGAACCATCCGGTATGCGCTCTATACAAAGAATTATATTTACGGCTCTAAGAATAAGCCAGACTAGGGCTCCTAGCAGACCCACCAGCAGAAAGCATAACCACACGTCCGTGTGAACAGCGAAAAGAGGCAAAATGGATTGCGGAATTCTCTGTGCTTTCTTCACGTACAAGCAAAGCTCATCCATGTAAACGGCCGCACTGAACTGGATGTGCGTAGTAAGATAGTCCTTGACAAAGAATCCGGCAAAGATGATGTCCACCTCTCCGCGGTGAGCGCGACCGACGCCGCCACTATATTCTCCATTTGCCAGCCGACCGCCAAAAAATTCATCATCCGGCCACAGATAATCAGCTGTGAAGTTCAGTTGCCTCGCCACGGTTTTGGCCAATTTAGCATCCGCTCCTGTTACACTTAGGACCTTGTTTTCGCCGTCTCCAATCACACTTGAATAAACTGAATCGAAAATGTATATTCTCAAATGGTAACCCTCCAGATTCTTGTAGATTCTTGAATAGGTTTTGGAATCTTGAACCACCACTAAACTCCGCGTAAAGGGATTGAAGAGAAGTACACATTCCTTGCGTAATTGGACGTAGTAAATCCGGCTATGCCCATGCTGAAGCCAAACATCGGCCGCGAACTCCATTAATAGTACATCGTCCTCAATTAAGTAATTCTCTAAAGCCAATATGTAGAAGCCATCTGTGTTAACCAAACTGGTCCGGATTTCCTGCATTTGATGAACGCCAGCAAAAATGAAAAAATGATGTCTCATAATTTCTGCTCTTGACGGAACTTCCTCCTGTTTCACACTAATTTTGATGGAGCTCTTTTCTTGCACCATCAAAAACTGAACAAGATCATTGCCTCCGTCTTCCGAACTCCTTAGATGCAGTTCAAGGCCGCCCTCAAGCTGCTCCACAATGGAGGTCAGGACTCGCTTGTAGTCCGTGTTATTGGCTTGACCAAGGGCTCCTCCCACTAGAGCCAGCATAATTAGCTGCAAAGTCGCCGCCATGTCAGGAGTTACTGAACCGTCGACTGAGATTGTGGAGCGTACAATAGCATGGGTTCGGGATACTAGGGTGCCGGTCGACTGACATCCTGTTGGACAAGTGTTTGTTTAGTGTCAGAGCCACTGACACCTGAGGGCGGACTGCTACCCACAATTATTGGCAAGTATCCGGGGTTTGTTGACACAACCAGACTTAGCCCCATGACTTGTCCATTTATGCGTGCACAATGAAATTCTCTTCTGTTACAGCAACCTTTCGGGATTTATTGATATGTAAATTATTCGGGTGAAACGATTTTCTTTATATTTAAGCGAGTTTCCCAATTAAACGTTTGAAATACTATAAGATTATATTTCCCTATTTTAGTTGAAACGCCAAAATCCAGAATCACTCAAAGAATACGAAAGCGAAAATTAAGACAGCCTATTCAGACCACAAAACACAGAAGAGCGACTGCTCGACCACGCACCACCGAGATGGACGAGAGCAGCTCGTCAAGCGACACCAGGGCTACCTACGACTCCGATGATGAGCAGACCTCGTCAGGCGATAATAACAACAACAATACCAATGAAAGGGAAAGCGTCCAAACGGACGATGATGGAGACGACTCCTCCACAACTTCGTTGACCTCCATGGAGGCCCAGTTTTCTCAGGCTCCAAGCACCTCCAGTTCTTTTCTTTTTCACCAAATGGAGAGCAACAACAACAGCCAGCTTACGTCCAACCAAAATCACAAGGCAGTAAATGGACTTATTCCGGATAATTGTAATACTGAGTCAACAGCATCCACATCGTCATCCATATAGGTCCTACGCATATGAAAGCAAAGATTCCTCTTTTAAATATCTTCCTAAGCGTAAATATGTTTTTATAGGAGAAAACACCATTCACTCTTACTTTTAATGTCCACTGAAACACACACATAAAAAGTAATAATAACGCACTTTTTGCTCGATTAAAAATAATTTGGCATGTTAGGTTCTTTAAGCGATCCAGTTCGCGTTCAAATCGTCTGTTTTAAAAACTGGCAAACTCCATCTCACCATTTTTTATGGGTTTACACGGAGCTAAGCTCTTTTAAAATTTGTATTAATTTACTTTTAGCTTTTTACACCTCCATTGATTTATTAAATAAAATTGTATTTACTTATTTATTTTGAATCGTTTGTTTCCGCTCACTTCATTTATTGATTGTGGAATTTTCGTAGTGTCTACAATAATTTATAAATACATAAAGTCTCATAAACCAACAGATAAGGATTTTTGCATATGCGTGTGCTGAACTTAGAACTGACATGCACGAAAATAAAGATCTTTAAATACACTTAATATTTGTGCTTAAATATATATGGTTTTCAACTACGGCTTAGAGTAGACTAACTAATTTACACGATAGCTGGTGGAGATCAGTGTCCGGCTCAGCAAGCTTTGACTTCCCCGTTCATATCGCTAGGCCTAAACGGTAGCTGCATGTCCCTACATCGATCGATCACGAATCGCTCTAGTTGACAACCAGCGCTGCAACGGATTCAAGTTAAAGGATTAATGAGTCCACTTACGGATTATACCAATTTACTCACTCGTATATTTCGTTGCCTTCTACGTTGTACAAATCGCAGTTTCTAAACACCAACTGAATGTCGCTGAGCAGCTCCTCGTTCAGCTGGTAGGCGCCCATGTTTAGCTTGGACTTGATTTTAGCTAGATCCATGGGCGTCTTGATGATCTGATGGTAGTCGGGAACCTCCGATGTCAGCACTGGTCGCAGAAACGGCCAAGCGGCCTTGTGCTTCATGATCTGCTCAAGCAGATCGTACAAGGCGGCACTGTTCAACGGCAGGTGCTCGTTCGTCCGACGCCCGCTTCTGCGATGGTTGTTGTTATTGACGCTGCTGTTGTTATTATTGTTGTTGTTGTTGCCGTTGCTTGGGCGGGCGGACTTGTCGACAGATAGGCGCAAAGAGTTACGGGGTCGCTTGGCTTTTGGCTCCTCCTCATCGGGGTCATGATCACCATTCACTTGTGGGTTAGAAATTACACGGGCTATAAGTCAGCTAGTCAATAATGAGAAATTTGTGGACTTACTGTTACTGTGCCGACGCCTAGGTCGTTGTGGTATCGGCTTGCAGGTTTTACAAACGAAATCTGTGCGCGGCGGTCGCTTGAGGTGGACACATTCCAGGTGGAAGAATTGTCTGCATTGCACACATTTGATCTCACCGCCATCGTAGAAACACTTCTGACACACCTTCTCCTCATCTCTGTGGATTTGCAATGGGTTCATTATCTAAATTACATTTTCTATTCAGTTTTTAACTTACGACTCGTCTTCGATCGTATCTTCACCGGCTGTTAAGGAAGCATCATCGCTGATGTCTCCGCTGTCAACGTCTTCCTGGGCATGTTCTTCAATCTCTTTCGATGTAAGTCTTCTGCTGGTTGGCCGTGTGCGGGGCCGCCTTAAAGTTCGCCCATTGACTCTAGAAGATGAGGGGGTAGAGGCCACACTTTCGTCGTCCTCAACGTCCTCATCGTGTTTTTCGTTCTCGTGCTCCGCTTCCTCATCCGTCACATCGTCATCCTTTTTATCTTCCTCTTCTTCGTCTGTAGCTTCCTCCTCCTCCTCTTCCACGATAAACCTGCGTTTCTTCTTTGTCGTTTGCTTTTTATCCTTTTCGGTTTGACCATTGTTGAGACCCAGACTCTTCACGCAATCATTGCAATACCAGTTGCCCGGGGGTACAGACCTCAGCTTAGGCTTCAGGCAGAACATGTGAGTGCCAGCGTTGCATTCATCGCACAGCAGCATCTTCTCCGGATCGCTGCCACGCCTGCATACCTTGCATAATGACTTATTGGTAGAACGCCTCCACTGAATACAGTCGTGCAAGATGTTTAGGTGCAGAAAGACTTGAGCAAAGCTTGTACTTTCCATTAGCGAAACTTCCCACTGGTGCAAACGAGAGTCACAGGCAAGTTTTAAAGCCTCCTGCTTGGGGTCCCACTTCTTCATGCCGTAGGGTTCCTTCAGGAACCGCTTTCCAATAGCTTGCTCCACTTGGAGAAGGGCCGAGGCCATGTTATGCACGGCGATGGGAATCGAGACGGCATTCGTATGCTGACCCTCCTCATCGTCGCTGTCTGGTAGGGGTTTTGTGTCTGCAGAAGCTGCCAAATACATGCCAGGATCGCGATATGGTTTCCTGGCATATTTACCTAACAGAGCACCATCGTCCTCCTCGTGAGTTTCGTGGGATTCGTTGTCAGAACCAGCCTCGTCTTCCAACTTGCCACCCGGGCCCCACTGCAACTTGCACTGGGCGTCGTAATTGCCTGCAAGCAAGTCACTTCGCCACTTTTCCATATCCTTGACTTTCAGGCGGCCGAGATCACCAGTGTAAATATCATTTTCAAATTGTATAATTCGATCCACCAAATGCAAGCGCATCACTTCGTTTAGATCGGTCCCATTCGGTAACCCAAAATTTGCTTCTCCGTATTTACGGTGAGTTTCAGATTCCATCGCCGCCATAAACTTCTTGCGCATAGTTTCGTTTTCCAGACTTAGCAAGTCTACTGGGCAGGTCTTAGCATGCTGTTCGATTAAGGAGCGCAGAACGGATAGCTCTTGAAGGAGTTCGTATTCACGGAGACCATTCGGATTGAGAGCCTTAATTAATTCATCGATCTCTTCGGCTTTGTAAATATATGCCCAACGCTGCCGTTGCCCATTTCTTGAATCATGCACAATACAAGATCGTTTGTCACCACTGCACATCAAAAGCTCGAAATGAGTGGGAGCCTCTGGAGGATCAGATTCGACATCCATGGGTTCTGCACTGCCGTTAAGGCGATGCTCCTGGTTCTCCTTGTTCTCCAGAGAGTGCTTCGCCTTTTTCTTGGTCTTCTTTTCGTCGTCACCGTAGAGTTTGAGTAGATATACCCTTAAGTCCTTGCGATTCTTTGGCAATGCAGCCTGCTGACGAATTTCTATTTGGGACTTATTTGTTATTGGTTGCTCCAAACAAGTGTCAAGGCTGTCAGGCGAATGCTCGACAAAGATTCCAGGCATGGACTCCAAAACATAATATTTCCTGTAGCACCTATCCATGCCTAAGTAAACCAAAAAATTGAATAGTTGCGAATGCAACTTAAGCATCTGCAACTCGTGCTTGCGATGTTGCTGATCCGATTGGGCGTGTAACTCGGTAATACTCTTCTTCAATTTCTCGACCAACGCTTCCCTCTTTTCAGGCTCAACTCCATTCACCTCCAGGTGGTGCGTTTGCGTAAGTTTTTTCCTGTTTATTTCTACGGCGGCTAATCTCTTATTTTCCGCGACAACTAGAGCTCGTAGATCTTGCCTGGCCTTTGCTGTTTGCTCCATACGCTCCTCAATCAAGTTAATCGTGCCCGAGTATGTCAGAATTTGGGACATCAGGCACCGAATCAGGAGCATTATATCCTTAAACTTTAGTTGATATACGGAATGGTTTTTAAGAATGCGCAGGATGTGCGAGTGTTCCAGACGTAGTTCCAGACCTGGATCTTCTTTTGACGAGTAGCCATTCCGGTACATGACTCTCCAGCGCTCCGCCTTTTCATTCACAAAAGCTCCGGATCCAAGCAGATGCAGTCGTAGCACTTCACTGAGAGTCAGTGCATCTAATGGTAGTTCATTTACCTATTGCGAAAAGAAAATTAGTTTAGATAACACACGTCGGAACAAAGTATTAACCTTAAAGGAAAAGTGCCTCTTGGTGTATAGGTGACTTTTGGCGGCCTGCGCCATACTCCAATAGGGCTCCTGAGTTTGGGCAGCCCGATCGAGATAGGTCACTGCGCATTCCTCCTCCTCTTCTTTTTGCAGATCGAAAACAGTGCCAAGCAGAACGAGGAGGATGTCCGATAGTGGGCCCGCAATCTCACGAGCAGTCAGTGCTCGTGTCATCTCGTAGAAGCTGAGGTTCTGACGGAACACCTCGATGCCGGACAACAATCCTGTGTACGTGTGCATAAACTCGCGCATCATGAAGGCATCACCCAGGAGGTGCTCAGGCAGCAGTGTGACGATCTGTCTGTAGCGGGGCAGGACTTTCTGGTCGGTTCGCTCCAGGTCGTCCGTCTTTTGAAGCAGCAAATTACATTCGTTTTCAACGCGTTCCATTAACTGTGCCTTCTTTTCCGCCTTTTGCCTTTCCAACTCAATAAGCTTGGCCTCTTTTTCTCGCTTAACCCGCTCCATTTCCTCTGCCAGAGATTTAGCATCAGACTTGGCCTTCGCCTTTGACTTTGCAGCCGTTGCTTCATCGGCGACAATATATTTGTTGAGAGTGGATTGCTTCTTGGCGTCTTTGGTGTTTGGTTTTTTAATTTTAGCAGGAGAATAGCGTGGCATTTTGCCAATGAAAATTGTGGAGAAGTTTATCCCAGGGTTTGTCACGTACTGCTTGTATGCCTCTGGCTTGGGCCGAAGAAGTCCGTCCACCCGCGATACATTGCTCTTTATAAACATACTCAGGTTTTCCAGGTTGAACTCCATGCGCGACCGACGTATTTGCTTAAAGGGCAGCTCAATCTCTGCACTGGGATCGCCCTTGTTTGGTCGTAGTCTGTAGACCAGGTTGTCCGTGTCCTCGTAGATACCATTGAGTGGTTCTGGCATATTTTTGTCCAACTTGACACCCAACACCGTGTACGTGGCGTTCTTCTTAGCTTGCACCTCCTCGCCGATGAAGTAGCGCTTGCGCAGGAATTTGGCAACTATCATGTTCAAGGTGTTGACCGCCGACTGTTGGGCGTGCTCCACAACCAAAAGGACGGGTGCCCGAAGGCTCTGTTTGAACTGCTCCATCTTCTTGCGGGCCGCCCGCTCACTTTTGACCGCCTCCTCGTAAGTGAGGTTCTCCTTGCCGGTGGCCTCGCACTGCCACACCGTTGAGTTGATCACCATCACGTGCCGGAAGTAGTTTCTGGATAGAGAAAATCAATAGATCAGTGTAAGTGGTTTTTAAGGTCAATTTATTTTGATATTATTCAATCTTGTCACATTAAGACATATTTAGTATGTTGGCTATTTATAATAATAGAATAAAAGATTTCTGATCTTAACAAGATCTAAAAGGATCGTATAAGTCAACAAATTCCAAATTCGAGAGCGCGCGCTTTGTTTGGCACCAGGTGGCAACTCTGCGAGCAGCTGTGCGGCGGCAGCTGTAATTTCTTCCCGCCACCGAACAGCGTTTTTTCGCCTTTGGCCCACGAGACTCGCACACTACTGCACCCCTACGTACACACACACACTGTATGCTGATGTACGGTACATCGTGTGCAAATGATTTTGCAGCGTCGCTTTTGTTGTATACTTTAGCGCAGCGTCCACCTAAAGGCAGGAGAAGGGAAGGGGCAGTTGCACGAATGGTAGCAGGATGCACTTACTCATAGTCGCGAAAAATGCGCTTAGTGATGTAGCAGCAGAAGACCTGGTCGTTGTCGTGGAATGTTTCGTTCTTGCCCTCCTTCTGATTCAGGTCGAATCCTTCCCGCTTGCAAATGGGCATGTTTGGTGTTTTTTTGCTCTTGAATGTCCCAAATATTAAATGGCAGTCCTTGCAAGTGCACGTTTAACAGTTCACAATAAAAACAACCGCGGCGCAACTGATAAATTTTACAACGCCAAGCGACAAGCGCAAAAGGCGCCCAAATTTTCACGCCTTTTTGGAGGGGCTTTCGATGCAAACGGTTTTCCAGCGATACGCGCGTTGATTTCCGACGCAAGTATACAAGCTGTCGGTGGGCGACACTATTCCGGCGATTTCCACTATGTTTGTGGCTGGCTTCCTCAACACCAACTACTTAAATCCGTTTATTTTCCAGCGCACAAACTATTTTCACGCGCATATTTTGGGGCCTATCGCTCTTCGACATTAAACTATCGGTTATCGAGTTTTTGCGAACAATGTTACCGAACTTCACGAGCGCAGAAAACCGTAAGGACGCGGTCGGATGGATGTCAATAGTTCGATAAGTAGTCCAGAATAATATAACGGTATAATTTATATTGGTTGCGACTTTTTAGAAAAAAAACAAACTGTAAGTAATATCAATTTCCCTAAAGGATATTGATGATATGTAGATAAATTAAATGCAATATTTTTAACCGTGCATCTCGTGAGTCGCCCATCTCCATTGCCCTCTTGTGTGTGTGCGTTTTTCCAGCTGTGATAAGCGACGATCGCACACTTGCTCTGAATAAACTATACTTTTTATTTATTCTTACATATAATTCTAGTAATAATGTACGCCAGACTGCTCCGAAACTTGGGCGCAAATGCCAGGTGAGCGAAATGATCGGCAGTTCTCTGTTAACGCCGCTAAATCAAAAGACTTAATTTCGTTCTCGACGATTACATAAACCTTGCTAATTTGTTTTGGCTTACCCAGGTGCTTTGCAACAGAAGCCAGCCCAAAAGTTCGGCCTATCAGCAAGATCCTTATTTCAAATCGTGGTGAGATCGCATGCAGGGTGATTCGAACAGCACGTAAGCTGGGAGTTCGTACCGTGGCCGTGTTTTCGGATCCGGACGAGAAGAGCATGCACACGCAGCTGGCGGACGAGGCGTACCGCGTGGGGGAAGCTGCATCCTCTGCTTCTTATCTTCGCGGTGAACGCATCCTGGACATAGCCAAGCGGTCGGGCGCCCAGGCCATCCACCCAGGCTACGGTTTCCTCTCCGAGTCCGTCGAGTTTGCCGAGTTGTGCCAGCGTGAGGGCATCATCTTCATGGGTCCGCCTAGTTCCGCCATCCGGGACATGGGCATTAAGAGCACCAGCAAGGCCATAATGGCCGCTGCAGGGGTGCCGATCATCAATGGGTACCATGGCGATGATCAGTCAGATGAGTGCTTGCAGCGAGAAGCCGACATCATTGGCTTTCCCTTGATGATTAAAGCCGTCCGCGGCGGCGGAGGCAAGGGCATGAGAATCGCAGAAAAACCGGACGACTTCCTCACCGCTCTGAACTCAGCTCGGACCGAGTCCGAGAAGTCGTTTGGCGACAGCTCCGTGCTTCTGGAGCGGTACGTCCGATCTCCTCGCCACGTAGAGGTTCAAGTATTTGCGGATCAGTATGGTGATGCTGTCTATCTGTGGGAAAGAGATTGCTCCGTGCAAAGACGTCATCAAAAGATTATTGAAGAGGCGCCAGCTGTAAGTGCACAATAGCTTCGGTTAGTTTAAAAATAATGCTCATTTATACAACAGCCAGGTTTGTCGGAAGATTTGCGTCGTGAGCTGGGCGAGGCTGCTGTTCGTGCAGCGAAAGCTGTGGGCTACGTAGGAGCTGGCACCGTGGAGTTCATTCTAGACAAAGAAGACCTCTCTTTTCACTTCATGGAAATGAATACCCGCCTGCAGGTGGAGCATCCTATAACGGAAATGATCACGGGCACCGATTTGGTTGAATGGCAGATTCGCATTGCCGCCGGTGAGCCATTACCCCTAAAGCAATCTGAGATTACGCGGCGTGGCCACGCATTTGAAGCTCGCATCTATGCGGAAAATCCTCGCGGAGGCTTTCTGCCCGGAGCCGGACCTCTCCGATATTTGTCTACTCCCCAACCATCAAACAACGTTCGCGTGGAGACGGGTGTCCGAGAAGGAGATGAGGTGTCTGTGCACTACGACCCCATGATTGCCAAGCTAGTCGTTTGGGGCGAAAACCGCACGCAAGCGCTTAACTCTTTGGTTGCCCGCCTGGGTGAATATCATGTGAGAACATTAACAATTTGTACCTTAAAGAAATTTCTCTAAAGGTAAACCAATTTTAGATATCTGGTCTGGACACTAACATTAATTTCCTCATCGACCTTGCGTCGCATCCAGAGTTTCAGCTGGCCAATGTGCACACTGGCTTTATCGATGAGCAGTTCGATACGCTATTTCCGCCAATTGTCATCAGTCCGCAGCAAGTCAGTCAAGCTGCTTTGGCGCTAGTCTTGAACGAGTTGCAGGCAGCCTTTAGGAATGGAAACAAAGATTTTGATCCATTCGCCGCCACCCCTAACGCTCGTCTTAACTACTCTTTGGTTCGCAGATATCACTTGAAAGCCAATGAGAAGGGTAAACCATATATATAAATTTAAAATCAAATTTGTAAGCTGATTTGATCTTTCAGTCTATTCTGTGGCTGTCAAGTTTGATGGCGAGGATATTCAAATTCAGGTGGATAATGGCGACTGGCAGGTGGCAAAGGTCGAACGAGTTCAGGATGAAAGTCGTCTAAAAATTCGTGCCAACATCAATAGCAACATCACCACATATAATGCTAGTATTGATGGCACTAGTGTGTCTTTGTTTTTGGAAGTATGAATCGACTTTTCAATTGATAACATTTTGTATTTAATTGATTATTCCCTTTTCCAGAGTGGCAAGGTCGATTTTGAGGTAGGACAGCCGAAATTCTTAAGTGCCCAGGGCGATCAATTGGGTGCAGTTGGTTCTCGCATAGTGGCTCCCATGCCCGGGATTTTAGAGAAGGTGCTGGTAAAGCCCGGTGACCAGGTCAAGAAAGGGGAAAACTTGGCAGTGCTTATTGGTAAGAAAATGTAAATTTAGATTATACACAGTTTTAAAAAATTTGTTTCATTTTAGCCATGAAAATGGAACATATTCTAAAAGCTCCCAAGGACGCCACCATCAAGTCTATTGGTGGAGCCGAGGGCGATAACGTTGCTAAGGGAGCGGCCGTGATTACATTCGTCGACGAGGAAGTAGAAAAGTAACGGAATATGTTTCGAAACGTACCAGACAGTTGTTGCATTTACAAACAAGTTTATATTCTAAATATTGAACAGCCTGGTTTTGGTTCAGGGACCACGAAGTGCATTTATTATCGTTAAGTAAAAAAGTGTCCATATAATGGAATTTTGTTATCTTTAACCCATTAAACGTCTAAATCTGTTAACCAAGAATTGTTTTTGTGGGCGAGTGAGGAAGCCAAGGGTAATGGTTTTAAAAAGTGATTTATTTGTTTCATTTTCGCTGAATTTAGTGGATGTATACGGATTATTTAGTTTCTCGAACATTCATTTCCCAAATGTAATACATCGTTATGAATACATAATTTAAAATTGAGTTCCGTACAAAATCTCGCGGCATAAAAGTTAGACTTTGAGTTGATTGCTGTCGGTGAACGGAAACGGAAATGGAAACTGAGAGAAGTCATGAATGACATTGCGCGCTTTGCTTACTCTTCGCATTTATTTCGCAACTTAGAACATAAAAATTTAATAAATGTTTAACAAATTTCACTTAATACAAAACACTAATTATTTAAAATATATGTACTTATAACCATAATCAAGTTTTCTTTATGCTCGTGTTGCTTTAGTCCATTCTGCTCTTGAGTTTATACTGTTTTGTTTTGATTAGCATCCCATTAAATCGGTTTATGCCGTTGAAATATGATTATGGAAACAGTTTCAGAGGCGAGTACTGAGTACTAAAGATGCAATTTGGTTTCTTGCCCTAATTCTTACAATCAGCCGATTCGTCTCGATTAGTTTTTCCTAGTATCGTATCTATGTGTCCATCGTTTTGATTTTTTTTCGGTTAGTATAGTAAGTGTTGCTCGGCTTCAATACGTAATACATCATTTATATACTATATAAATACAATTATATGGTACTGTAAACGTGCAACTTAACGCTTCTTATAGATTATGAGTGTGTTTCTTTCTGCCTACGTCCGTTTCTGTGTAGTGTTGTGGGAGTTTCTTTAAGGTGTCCTTTTAATTTTTTTTTAGATTTATACATTAAAAGGGACACATTTACAATGAGGAGAAATAAACATATCCCTTTTAATGATTAACAAAACAGAAAACAAAACAAAAACTGGTGTATTTGTTTATTATTTAAGGTAATTATAAAGTTCGATAGCTAATAAACACCTTTGCTGGTTTTGCTCTCCTTATCTACCAGACTTTCGTTCCTTGACTCGCATCGCTCCAACCAAGTATCATTTGTTAATATCTACGGATTCTGCTCTTCTTCGCGTATTTACCATTAAGTCTCGTTTTCGACGGCGGGAACCCCACTAGTAAACACCTGTCCACACCGTTCTCATTGTCAGGCTGCTTTGGTTACTTTAACACTATGGATACTCATCATATAATCAGCTTCTCCTCCTGCTAGGTCGCGAATGCATTTTATTGCAAAGAGCTTTTCGTTTGTGGATTTTCTCGGCTTCATATAAGGTTTTTCTCTACCATCGTCGGGAGCTCGCTCGTTCCGGATTCCGATCCCGTTCCCGTTACTGTAGTGGATGCTGCTGTTGTGGCAGGCTCTAAAGTTGCTGCCGTTGCGATAGCTGTCGCTGGCGATGTTGTGACCTCTGTGGTGGCCGCCGTGGCAGCAGTAGTCGCGTCCTCTTCGTCCTTACTTTCCACTAGCTTTCTTATTATCACCCTGCGGCACTTCTGCGAATAGTCAACAAAAAGAGTTCGGTTAGTGGAGGTTGGCAATCTATCGCCCAGTGCTACGGGTGCCAGCTAAGCGGTAATGCAATCTTGCTTCGAGTGTTTTCGGGTTCATTCACGCATCAAAAGTGGATCATAATACAGAATCTCAATAGGTCAAAGTCTAACACGATTATTTATGTACTTTAGTGATTTTTTTCATTATATATTTTCGTTGAAACAATTCGATGAAGATAAAAAAACCAATAATTTGAAGTATGATTAGTTATCATTTAGCCCTTAAATCTTTTCAAAAAACAATGATTTTTAAGTTTCGATATATTAAAAAATTCCGAATTAAGAAATTGAGCGATAGCATTTTAACTAGTTTTCGTTGACTTCATGGCATTCAAATTTGTGGACCCCTGTGATCTTGTGTGTGTAAACTGATTGTGGCGTGCGTGGTTTTGCATGGGTAAGTAGAGGAAACTTGCGGTAAAGAAAATAAAAAGCCAAGGGGTAGACAGATCCGGGGATGGCAAGTGCATCTCATTTGTGCCGGGATCGTGAAAACAACAAGAAACACAAAGTAAGGCGGGCGTTTTGAGCTTAAACGAAACAACAACTCTAACTAACTTGGCGGCAAATCAAATTAAGCGGCTTGAGGAACTCTTGTTTATATCACCACGTAGTTGCTGCTGCTGTTGTTGCTGCTGCTGCTGTTGTTGCTGCTTCAGTTTGAGTTGTTGCTCTGGCGGCAACTGGTGATGGTGAAAGAGCACCGGCGGGAGCTTGCCTCCTTTGGAGCGACTTCGCACCCCCTGCGTTAGTGGTTACGATTCATATACGACAAAGGATTAAACACCGAAACGCAGCAAGGGTAACCGAGGGTGATCGTGTAGTATGGTAGAAATATTAAAGAATAGTTAAAATAAGAAGAGAGGCGGCGGATCTTCGAAAACCGAAGGGTAAATAGTCCGTGCGAACCAATATTTTTATTTTATCCAACGTTCTTGTTAAAGGACATAGTTTCATTTTAGTAATCATAAGTATAAGTGGAATAGAACGTCGGGAGGACATGTTTAGTTTGACTAAACTACATATCTTGTAACCACGCGTTAAAGGAGACACATAGAAAGATACAGATTGGAGTTCCAGTGTAAAATGTGTTTATTGTGTGTACTAGTTTTCTGGGACTGTTTTTAAGACGTCTCGAACTCTTCGATTGCGGCAACGGACACACACCTTATAGAGGGACACTTGTCCTAGACATCGTTCGCCCCAGTTACCTTTTTGGCCGTTATCTCCATTTGGTCCAGGCTGTTTGTCAGACCGTTAATGGTCGTCTCGCCGGTTGTCTCCTGGGCGCTGCTTTCTGTTTCGCTGTTAGTCGCACTACCCGCCGTTGTCAAAGCGGAATTTGGCGCGGTACCTCCACTGGTGGTGCCACTGCCAGTCGAAATGTGAATTCCAAATAGCTGACGCGAAAGTCGTGGAATGGCGTCGCTATCCCCACGCGCTGGCCAGGCGGCAGTGGACGGGCTGCTTGTGGTTGGTGTCTTGTTTTCAGCCAATTGCTCTGTGCCGCCGGTAGATCCCTCAAGAACGGCTCCTGGCTGAGCCACCGGTTCCGATTTGTTCTCATCTATGTTGGTCTCCAAGTTAGGCTCATTATTTTCATCCTATTCAAGAAAGAACGATCATTAGAATAAATAATTCTTTAATATAATTGTTATGTTTTAGATACCGTTTTTTCGCTGACCTCATCTGGACAGAGCTCGAAAGCCATGGACCACGTGTTCTTGGCAGATAGCGATCGCTCTAGCATGTAGCCATTAGTGTTGTCGTTGCTCTGCGCCGGCGGCGACCACGAATATGAATTGTACTGACAACCGATGCCCCGCTGCCGATCTAGTTCGTCTTGCAGCCACTCGACTGCAATGCTCCAGTGCCGGGTAATGTTCGTATTTGTGTGGAGCATCTGCAGCGCAATCGGCGACTTGTGGAAAAGTTGCGTCAGGCACTTGATTATTTGGTACGCCCTCTTCTGGTAGTGCGTCTTTGCCCGCTGTATCGTCTCTAACAGACCCTCACGCTCCTCCGCCACTCCGTTGAGAGCATTGTGTATGCGATGGTGCTGCCACGAGTCGTCGATCAGCAGGATGTTCAGGAGCAGATCAGTGTGGTGACGCATGTCGTGACAATAGGCGAAACCACACTGCCACAACAATTCGGTTAGCACTGCGCGAGAGAAATGTGGATTCTCCCAGCTGCAGTATTGTAACAGCTTCAGACCCTCGTCGCCCACGTTAGTGTCTTCGATCACTTTCTTGATGTAGCTGACAAAAAAAGGACAAAACGGACCGTAAGCACTCACTGTACGTTTCTTTCATAAGGAAATGGCTTGAAATAGTCTCTGAATTGAACACAATTATCAGTAAAATGCCTGCACCTTACCCCGTGCGATTAAATAGCAGGTCCATGCACTCAGAGGAAAGGGGCGTCAGCTCCTCGTGCGCAACAGTGGGATCTTTGAACGGATTGGGCAGTGGACGGGCGTTCTGGTTGGAGCTCTGGCATTTTTCGCTTACATCGCTGCAGCGTATTAGGTGAGAAACCACTTGGTGTAGCTTGCTGAACTCTGGATACTGGTATTTTATTGCCGGGCCGGGGCCATCGTCCAACGCCACCTGAATAAACTGCAGCGGCACATTGAGCTGCAAACGAACATAATTGTTTAGAATGGAAAGCAATCTTATTGTAAATAGTTCTCACCCTAAGCAGTTGCTGTTTTTCCCGTGTTCCTAGTCCCACGTACATACTGAAAAGGCTAAAATAGTGGGGCAGGTGTTTGCCATAGTCGGCTGCCTCGGATTTCAAGAGACGCAGCACGCTGATGAGTACCTGCTCGCAGAGATTAGCGCCGTCGTAGCCAGTCAGAGGTTCATCGTTGATGGCAAAATGGCAGAAGAAAACCACCAACTTGACAAAGACGGTACGGACATCCGGAGACGGAGCCATCAGAATGTACTCGCCCAAACGTGATGGCGGCGAGAGAAGCGCATGATTAGCGAACCACTTGCGAACTAGTGCCGAGGAACGTATGTGTTGTGATAGCGCGTCATACCTGTCAAGCAGAAGATGTATCCGAGTTAGATCCGGGTCAATACCCCCCAAGCTACTCACCATTCCATAACGGGCCCTCGCAGAGACTTTTTCGTGCGGAAGCCGGTGTGGAAAAGAAACTGCGATGCTAATTGCACACCCAGCAGTGAAAGCTCCTCTGCAGCAGGAGTCTGTTAAAAAAAAATTGTGTTAAACGGGAAATAAAACCACTTCAAAACAAACTGACGATCTTATTGCTCCGAGCAGAGGGTATATTGCAGCTGACCAACTTTTTGATGAAGTTGAAGAACTCCACGGAAAAAATGCTGCGGGAGTGGAGAAACCGAATGTTCTGGTGCCTGCAATCGAAAAATATTATTAAAGAGTATCCGTAGAGTGGTCAAGCACTATTTGGACTCACCGCACGCTGCGCTCAATGGGCTTTGGCAATGGTAAAACCATGTTTCGACTTTCTGAGAGTGACAACTGCTCCACGCTGGGTTCATACTGCACGGGTGTTTGATCACAGCGGGTGTAGAACAACATATAAGCATTCCACCAGCGCTTCTGCCGACGGTACTGCATGCGCTTCAGATTGTTATCGTAGGTTTCCCCCATGTATTCGCCGCCAAAGCACTCTACCTTCATTTCCTCGTCCTCGTGCATCTTGCACTCGGTGACTTCACCGTCGTCGAACTTATACCACTGACACTTGCCGTTCGCTGGGTTTCTGGAGCAGGTGTTGCATTGAGTTAGTCTTTAAAAAACAGTAATATTGTTATGGTACGCACTTGGAGAGTATGTAACTGAAGTAGTGACCGCCGGAGGCCTGTCCGCTGTGCACCACAATGCCGGTCAGTTCGTACTTTGTCGTCTCAACGTTTGTTTGACAATTATCACCCACTTCCACCACCTCGCCCTCTAGCTTAGCTAGGCCAGACACTGATCATGGAGAAGAAGATCCAATAAGAAGATATATAGGTATGGAATTACGTTTAAACTCACCTGTGTATGGTTCCATATCCAAGATACGTGGAAATTCAAAATAATCATTAAATTTAATCGCACAGACGCGTTCGTAGTCGTATTCGAAGCGCTTTAGTTGAATGGCTAACACGGGTGGCAGCTTCTTAACGCACAGACGCTTAACGGTAACTACCTGTTGGCCACAAAAATTAAGTTTATAAAAATTAATTTTATATGAATATCATAGATGAGCTCATTACTTTTTTATCACATTTATCACAATGGTATGCATCGGCTCCCTCGAGCAGCTCTCCCTTGACATACTGCTCCAGAGATTCGGTTAATGAGCTATGATTCCTAATATCGACACTAAATACACTAAATGGTTCCTCTTTGGAGTAGCGATGGGGACACTCTTGGCAGATTTTCTGGTCGCTGAACGAACCGCCCAGAGTGGCATTCATAAGCTGGGGCTGGCCTAGCGCCTTAAGTCCTTCATCGAGACTTTCCAACAAGGACATGAAGAACTCCACGGCATCCTGTTGCTCGCGAAGATTCACAGGCTCTCCCTGCAGCCTGGCAAACAAAAATTATAATATATTAATATCATTGTGATGATGCCAATCAATGAAACCATTTTGTACTTACTTAAAATGCGTCCAGAGACCACGTGGAACGTAAAACTGCAACGCACTGTGGCCCAGGTGCGCGAATATGGCCTGCACATGCTTCAGGATCACAACGTGATAGTTCTTTCGCACATCGTGCAAACCGTCTTCGGTAGTTGTCGACGACGAAGGGAGGGTGACTAGGGCAGAAGCGGGACCCGAGAATAGGGCCGGTCCAAGACCGCCTCCCGTCAAATCGGAATCGCCACTGAAATCCTCGCCGTCGGTGGTGGCAGCGCCGTGGGCTCGCAGAATACCCACCCGGACCGCTGGCACCATGTAAAGCTGCTGCAACACCGAATTCATGTAGCAGGTGGCACCGGCGTTCTTTAGTCCGCAGAAACCTTTGGTTGGCCTGGCGCCCACCGGCGGCAGGTAATCCCATTCGCGCAACGGATCAGTATCTGCAAAAAATTGAGGAAAAAATTAATCATGCAATGATTTAACGATTCGAGCACTCACCCGTGCAGACGAAGTCTATGAGTGTATTGGTGAGTAGCTTCATATTAGGAACACAGAGCTGGCACAAGGCAATGAGGAGATCGCAAGCAGCGGCGATTGTGTGCGGACTTCGACAAACCGGTGGCGGGACGGTGTCCTGCCGTAGACTGCCATGACGCCGTAAATGCAGAAATTCGCGAGAGGCCTTGAAAAGGAAGTCGTCGATCAGTTCGTGGATGAGCTCGTTTAGCTGCGCCTTTGAATCGGCGGCAAGGAAAAACATTAGCTCTTTGGCAAGGCAGAGGTGGCCTTCAAGGAGCTCCTCGTGCACTTGTGTGTCGCCGGTGGCGTGGACGTTTTCGCGAATGCGTTGCAGCCACTTAATCTCATCGCCTAACAATCCCTCGCTAATCTGCAGCGGCCAGTTGTAGATGCATCCATAAGAAAGGGTTCGACACAGCACCGAGAAGAACTCAGCGCAAGTTGACTCGTACTGGGGAACCAGCGTCTTCAACGCGCCAACCAGCAAGTTAACCATGTATACGAACGGTCGCCGATCCCCGGCGCAATAGGTAGAAGCCAGAAACAACTGCTCAGAGGCCACCTGCCGCACGTGACGAAGCGGGTTCTTCAGAACAATAGAGGTGATGAACTTTGGCCAGTTCGGATCGCTGGTCAACGCCTCGTTGGCACTCGGATTCAGAATAAACGAAATGGTGAGAACCTCTAGCGCCTCCTTGCACATGCTAAAGTCTTGCCCGTCCGGCACGATCACCTCATCTTCAAAGTCGCCGCTACTGCTACCTAGAGCCTGAAGATTTCCGCAAGACGAGGCCCAGGCCAGTTGCACCACCGCCTTAATGGTTGAAATGTCGGGACATGACCACTGCAGTGTGGAGCTAAATAGCGTTCGGCACCGATCACCTTCTGGGCTGGCTGAAAGCATCTCGCGGGCAAGCATCACAGCCAGTTTCGCGGAGATCGCCCGCAATGTTCCCTGTGAGCTATTGGGCATCGTCGGGAAATTCTGCTTTAGGATGTCAACCTGGGAACGGGATCCGTTGTCAAGGTCGCAGATCATGGGTTCATCACCTACACGAGACAATACACTGCCAACTATGTACAGGAACAGCTTTGCCAACCTCAACACACACTGGAAGGAAGCACGCTTTGTGTGCATATCGGCGCTGGGCAAAAAATTGTTTTTGGTCAACAGTTCCAGCACAAAATGAGCGCAGCCAGAATGCATCCATGCAGACTGCACTAGTAGGGCACTTTCTCCTAGTGGATCTAGCGCGGGAATCAGCAGTCCGTGCAACACACTGAGGTTGTATAGCACTTGAGCAGGCGTGGGGTGCAAAAACATTTGCTCTGGAGTGCAGTGTTCCTAAAAAGAAGAGATATTAAGAGATTAATATACAATAAAATTTAAGATAATAAGCATTATTGCTTTCCTGAATAATTGTTTGGACTAACTATAGTCTTACCTCTTCAGCTTCAATCCCCGACTGCTCAGTGGGGTAAAGTTTCTCCTCCTCATCCTTAGCAATCTTGTCACCCGTCGCAGCCACCGTTACGGCAGCCCTCGGCACCTTGCACATCATCTTTAGCTGACGCATCGTCTGGCGGTCGCAGGGTAGCAAGTGCAGTAATACTTTTGCACTGTCTCGAAGACGACCGTGCTCGAGATCACTGCCCAGTTGGTACAGTTTTAGAAAGAACTCTGTGTACTGGTAGTTTTGCGAGATGATCACGCCGGGTAGCGTGCTTTCTGACTCCACACGCTGCATGTCAGGGCAGGGACGCGGAGGAGATCCTGTGCTGGAGTCGCTCGAGGAGTCGGGACTGCTGGCTAGACCCGTACCCACGGGCGTGAGTTTTGCTGTAAGATTCATCTTATCCCGGATAGTGTACTGATAAAGTGGGTTAATTTCATCGGAAACTCCGATCATCTCGCCATTTGCATAGAGGAGATCAACCTTAATGTTGGTCGTCGAAGTTCCCTTGATTCGCTTAAGTAGACTTCTCTTAAAAGCGGCCATCGTCTCGTTGCTGTGTGTAACGATCTCCATGTCGTCGATAGATCTGCCAGGGTTCTGGAAGCGGATATACAATATGGTGTTTTTCCCCCGTGTAACCCGGCTAAGTGGCAGGTGAACACGATCGCCGCTGAAGGAACGATCACACTCCTTCACGTATTCTTGCAGCACCTTTAAAATTCGGCACATCTTTTCCGCCTCGATGAAACGCATTTTTGAATCTTTAGACTCGTCGTTGGCATTATCCGACTGATCGGGTGCATCCAATTCCTCCTGCAGCTGCGTCTTGCCCAAAATAACGATGTTTCCATAGTGTGTGCGCAGGCGGGAGCAGCACTCACCAATGAACATTTCATGAAACTCAGCGATATTCTCCTGCAGACGTGGCCCCAATGCCGTCGACACTTCCTTAAGTAGATCAATGGCCTTGCTGGCGATTTCCTCGCCTCCAGTTGTGATGACCCGCCACAAGTAGTCCTTGCCTATTAGATCCTCGTTGTCCAGTATGTAACCTCTATGTATCGCCTTCAGCTTGTCCTCTTTGGAGTTGACGGCCTTGAAGAAGCGCTCAAAGCACTTGATTCCGCTTTCGGTTAGCAGATGCGGATCAAGTTGCAGAATGTTGTTCTCGAAGAAGTCTTTGTTTATGCCAGGATCCAAGTCAGGCTCCTCACCCATCAACTTGCCAAACCATCTAAAACACTCCTCACGATCTGCCGGAAAAACTGCATTGACCGCCAAGCAATGCCAAATCTGCTTTGCCTGATCTGCGCACAGCCATAGCTGTCCATCTTTCAGCAGGAACTTAAGGAACTCCAGTCGCTCCGCTATTTGCACATGGTGCGGAAATCTTCCGTCAATTATGATTCTGTTTGCTTCCAGGCCCGGTGAGTCGGTTACCATTTGGCGTACCTTTTCCATATAAGCAGTCAAACTATTGGTGACCAGAATGACCAAGGAATAATCATTCTGTAGTCGTTCAATCACCTGCTGACGAATCGTACTCGTTTGAGCGCGCTGGGCATGATTCGTCGTGGTATCATATAGGCAACAAATATCCCGGATTAGACGCAAGGCGGGCAGAACCCATCCATCGCCCGATTTTAGTTCGTCAACGCACTTATCCAACCAAATGGTCCTTTGGGCATCCCGCTCGTCCGAGCAGCTGTAGTCCAAGATTTTAACGTGTGCGCCCAGCGCCTGATCGAGCACCTCTGGCGGCACCTCCTGACTGTGGGCCAGAGTCCAAAACAGCTTAAGCACCTTTTGGGCCATCACACCATTTTTGTCATCCTCAGCCAAGCGGCGTATTAGCTCAAGAAGTCTTTCCCGTTGCCGCTTATTGGCAGTGGTCATACTGGCCTAAAAATAAAAATTAATATTGGTCAGTTCATGAGCTTTGATATATATACCATCTCGAAAAATGTAATAATCATAATTTAAAACTAAATGTACTTAATACATTTTTAAAGCCGACAACTCACCTGGAACGCCTCGAAGAGGTGATCCAGTTGCTCGGGAGTAAAGTCCCATGCAAGTTTCGCCAGTAGATCGTGAACGTTCTTCACGATTGCCTCGTGTTTGCCTGCCTGCGCTCTCCAAACTGCATCCAAATCATCCAACGTTAGTGCCTGCTGTTTAATAAGAAAGCGGATGATCTTCTCCAATTTTTCCACATACTGCGGTTGGTGTAGCGAGTCCTTGAGTACGACACCCAATACATCTGACGACTTTATCCATTGCGCCATGCGCTCCGCCGTCAGCCAGTCCATTTCGTCTTCGGGCATATAGTGGGGCACGGGTTGTGATCGATGGGAGAAATATGCCACCGAGTAGAGCACCTTGTTGATCTCATTAAGGGCATTCATCTTGCCGTTGAAGCTGGACACCTGCAGCAGACGCAGGATCATCTTTAGGCGAAACATCTCCAGATCTCGGATTAGCTCCTCCTGGCCAGTCAAGCGGCTGGCCAGTAAGCGGGCTGACTTTACAATCCCGTTGATGTAGTCATTGCGTCCCTCGGGTTTCACTTCTCGCTTTAACTCCTCGTCTGTGAAGCTGTCCAGAAGGTCTAACACGACGTTCCAGGTGGGCATAAAGTACTTGGCTATGGTGGCAGGCATTAGAAGCTCATAACATTGACCGAATGGACGCAAGAGGCTATGTATGAGGGCAAGGGTGAGGCGATTATCCTGAGCCCCATTTTCAACACTACCCTCGACACCAACATTCTTGCCAGTGCACTTGTTTTGGTTGCGCTTCAGCAGTTCCAGTCCGGTATTAAACCGTTCCAGTAGATTGTCAAAGCCTCCCAACTGTCCGAAGCGGTTAATGAGATCCACAAGCCAGCCACGCGCATTTTTGGGCTCCGGCGGCGGACGAGCGTACATCTTGTTGCTGTCCAACTGACCCCAGATGTAGTCCGGCGCTGCGAAACACTCCGGTTGACGGGCTGCGTTGAATGTGTTGAACTTGTTCTCCGGATCAAAAATAATAGCAAGCAAGTCAAGCAGATAGGGATTGTCTCGCTGCATGTGGATGGCGATTAGATGTAAAAGCTTGCCGCAAGACACAAGGATACAGTGGTGGATGTTATTCTTCCACGAATTCACCGCCTCGTCGGTTAGGATCTTGGTAAATGAAGTGCTCAGTCCATGGCGATAAAACTCCACACATGGCTCGCAGTCGTGATCCACACCTGCAAATGGATTGACTTTAGAGGGTATCAAATAAATCGTTTGGACACACTTACCAGCCTGGGCCAGTTCGATGGCTGCATTTAAGAGAACCTCCAATTCCTGTTCAGGCAGCACGGGCACCACCCAACGCGGATTGGATATCTTTTGCATTAGTAATCTCAGTTTCGTCGTGGGAAACGAGGAAATAAGCTTCTCTGGAGGCCTTTTGGATTAAATGGAAAATTATTTTTGGATTAAATGGACAATTATTTAGTTTAAAAAATGACAAATTAAATAATACACATAAATAAGATGTTGTTAGGGGGTCAGTAAAATAAATGGCCATTAAATGCACGCCTGCTGCATACCCATAAACATTTCTGTTTACTAAATTAAATGGTTATTTCTATTAAAATAAATGTCAAAACGCATAGATAATTTTTTTTGGGCATTTTCAGTGTCAGCTTATTTTGATGGACAAGCGATAAGATAAGCCGTGGAGGGGCATTCAAAATGCGATAATAATGGCCTGGTAAGGTAACATTAGTAAAGTTTGGTAAGTTCATTGCTAAAACTGGAAAGAAGCCAAGTGCACCTATCGAAGAAAAAGGAAGATAACATTTATTGCCTCATTGTTGGTCACACATACTAGTTTTTCGACTGAAATACAAGTGAGGAATATAAGCTGTCGCGAATTCGTTAGCATTCGTTCGCAATAGCCTGGCCAAAATCAGCTGAAACATAGTTGAATTGATTACGGCCATTGTGCTGGCCCAACCATAGACAAAAAAAGAATGCAGGTGGAGGAATTACTGCGCAAAAGTAAACACACGAATATCCGAGGTTGGGGATCTTTAGGGGTGGCGGTCCTACTGGCGCTACGCACAAAACCCGGCTAATTGGGCGGAGTCATGCAAATACGGCAGCACGACCACTTACACTATTGTGATGGTGCTGTCCACGCTGTTCGCTGACAAGGAAGCGGCTACGTCATCAGAGCTCTGACTGCCTGTGGCCGGCTGTTGATCCTGGTTGCCGTCCAAGCTACCTGTCCCTCCTCCTGGCAGACTCGAGTTGGCGACTGTTCCCGTGCCTGTTCCTATGCCCGATCCTGATCCGGCACTCTGCGCCGGACTTGTTGTGGTGGTTGCTGTGCTGGTGGTGCTGCTGCTTGAGCTGGGCGCTGTGCTTCCCGGCTGTCCGGTGGTGTGCCTACGCGTGTCGAACGTCATGGTGGCGGGGTATCCTCTCCAGCCAACTCGTTCTGCGGAGCACCGGAAGCGGATGTTAATGCACGAGCTCTAGTGCCGGGCTAATCCTAATGCGGTCTGCAGTGGGCGTCGTTTTTTGGCTGGTGTCTTATGGCAGTTGTGAGGTATCCGGGTTACTCCTTGTCCAATTTGGGAATTTCCCGCTGATTTGCTTTTTCTTTAGGCACAGTTGGTCGGTTGGTTGGACTTCTTGCTCTGGGCTCCCTCTTATTGTGCTTTTTCCCAATGACTGGCTCCTTCGTTGCGTTTACATATTCCTGGTCAGCGGCCAGTTTGCAAAAATCTATAAACTGCAACGAAGCGAAAGAGGCAAGAAGAGGCGGATAAATACAGCGCTAAGAGAGAGACCGAAAAGGCCCACATACGTACGAAGCAGAGTTTTGGGTGTGTGAGTGGTCCTGCGTGTGTGTAAGAGAGCGCTGGGTTGGAATATGAAAAATCAATATTATTTAATAGACGGGGCAGCAAGCGCCAAATAATGCTCCAAAAGCACACAAATTACGCTCTCACCCACACACACACGCACGCTCACCCACAGAACCCTCTCTTTTTGTGTGTGTTTTTGAGTTTAATTTAAATTGTTTTTTTTTTTACGCCTCGCTCTTCATTCTTATTTATTTATTGTTATTTTTTGGGCAAACAAAGAACATTTTTCTGCCGAAAATTACATCACGTCCAAGTCGACAAATTTTGCACTCGCTCTCTATTCCTCTCCGCCCGGCATCATCCTGAAGCGGAATGTCGGTAGGTGGGTGGGAGCCACTGTAGGTAAAAGGGGCGGGGAAACGGTGTAGGCGAAGGGTGGTGAAAATAACTACGCATAAGTCTTAGAAAGATGTCAAAACTAGCGGTTCAATGGGTGTGTCGGGGGCGGTAAATCGCTCACTTTCTTTCTATAGCTTTGAAAGTTGTGAGAGATTAACGGAAGTCACCCAAGGACGGCAGCCAGTGCGGCTTTTTATTATTTTTCACTGTTTTTCACGCGCACACACACTTTCTCACGCGCACATACATTTATTTTTCGCAAATGGAATTGAGCGAACTGGCGACCGAGTCCCAACTTTTCGCAGGCCCCAAAATAGGCGATTGCTCTTCCTTCGCGTTTGCTCTGGACAACGGGGAGCCCTTAGTTGGCTGCGCCACTCGAAGCTAGTCGCGGTAACTATTTTGCGAATATTGAGCTTACAAATCAGCCGGCCAATAGACAAAATGGCGTCTGCCGTTGCTGTTGTTCTGCGGTCAACTCCAATTGCCATTGCTTTTTACCTGCCTGCCCGACGGCGAAGAGCTGCGTATCCTGCGAGCGTGGCGGTTGCGGCCACAGCGAGTTTTCTACCCGCTCGTTGTCCAATTCGCGTTAAATAAATTATATTTAAGCTATTTCTTTTGCTAGGGTTGTGCAGTTCGGGCGAACTAGTTGTGAACTGAGCCGGTTCGCGCGGTGCTTTTTACCAGAGTTACCAGGCCATGCCAACAACCGCGCCTATCGAACTGGTTCATGTGGTTAGATTTAAGGGAACATAAATTTAAATTTCTTGGAATTGCGACTTTCAACTAAAATCAAATCATTAAAATGCACTGTAAAAATGTGCACTGGTGATGTTTAATTGGAATCATATATTAAAATATGATAAAGTATAAATTATTATTAATTTGATCGAATAAGAAAGTACTATAACCCATAGAAAACTTTTGCCTTTTTATTAATACATTTCGCATGTGCTCCTGATGTATTATCATTTTAAAATTATAATTAACTTAAGTACACGAACAACCTATTCGTTTGTTCAGTGGTCCTATCGATAACGATAAGTTCGATATCGATAGAAGTCTTGTTTTTATTTTGTTTAATGTAATATACAATACGAAGTAATTGTTTTGATTCTGAAAGAATGTACGACGCATTGGAACGCTGCCCAGGAGCCTACTGTGGGCGATCACCGCTAGGAAACAACAGCTGGAGCAGCTGCGGGGTCTGTCCCCGAGGATCTCGGGTTGGTGTTCTAGCATCCTTCGGAACGGCGCCTCGGAAATAATTTACTTTTATATTGTTCAGGTGAACCAAAGCTACGCCTGCTCTCCATGCCGCGACGAGTTAAGCACGTACTCCTGGCTATACCTGGGATTCATGACCATGCTGCCGCTTATGATGCACTGCTTTTTCATAGACATGGACGCCAAGGATCGCAAGTGAGCGGATAAAACTAACTAATCCAACTGGAAGAAAAACTTACATAGTGATTCCACATAGGTTTTCGCGGAAGCAGCTGATCTTGACGGCCAGCGCTTTCGTTGAGGTTGCCATATCTGCCATCCTCGCCACCTTGCTAATGGAGCCCATGTGGGAGCTGCGCCTCTACGCCTGTGATGTTCGAAAACTTACTGACTGGTACACATTGTTCTACAACCCCAGCCCCAATTATGAGGCACGAGTCTACTGCACCCAGGAGGCAGTTTACCCATTGTAAGACCCACCCAAGGCTCTAGGTGTTCACAATAGTCATTCAATTTAATGTTCAATTTCCAGGCAAACCATCGTTCTGGTTTTCTACTTTCTGTGCCTGGTGAACATGTTTCTCATACGCCCGCTGGTTAGCAAAATTATGGATGTGGGGGGCAGAAGCAAGGCGCCCATTTACTCGGCTCTTTACTTCCTGCCCCTGCTCACCTTTATCCATGCGTTAGGATGTGGGTTGATCTGTGAGTACCTAAGCGCTTGTTAATATTTTAGTTTTGAGATTTTTTTCTTTTCAGACTACTCCTTTCCCTACCTTAGCGTGGCCATATCCATGGTGGCCAATGCCATCCACTATTCGCTCAAACTGGATCAAACCCTAAAGGCATTGGTTCACTCGTCGGTGTGGGAGTTAAAAAACGTGGTCATCATAGGTAAGCCAAGTGCGCATTCACCATACATAAAGTATACCAGCACCTTACTTTCCCAGCTGTGCACTGGATGTTGTTGGCCTACGGCCTCACCTCCCTGAATTACCACTATGCCTTTATGTGCTTGGTGCCCTTTCCCACACTGTTCTACATTTTGACCGTACGTTTCACGGATCCGGCCGAGTTCCGGGAGCTGGAGTCGAGAATTTGATGCGGCGACGTCCAGATGCAAATTTTTCACGCCCGGGGAACTCGTCGATCGACTGTTGTTATCTATGTGTAGTGTACGCGTCAATTAATTTATTTATATTTAGTACGTAGCTCAGACTCAGACCTGTTCCGAATATACATAAGTGCTGCTCTAAAAGCCATTGAGAAAAAAGTTTAGGAGCAGGTCTACTTTAGTGTTTTCGTCGCATAACCTTCATCGATTCATCGTTCTTTTCGTTTTAATTATATTTCACATTAATTATACACATATAGTAATATTAAATACAAATCATCAGTTTCCCATCTCTAAAATAGTTTTTACACAATACGTATTGCTACATATTGGATTTTGATGCCGCATTTCACGTTCAGATCCTTCGTTCCAGTGTGTGAAGTCGGGGGCATCGTAGTCGTCTTTGTCGTCATCGTCGTAATATTCCCGTATCTCAAGTCGTAGAAAAAATAACAGAAGTCAAGGACAGGGTGCAGCGGATGCAGAGCGGAGTATAAAAAAAATCAATACCAGCCAAGAGAATTAGGTGTGATAAACGCAAGCACGTCCTGTTTATGTTTTTTTTTTGTGGGATGAGAGTTGTCACTGCCGTTTTTTTGGAGTGACATCTGATTTTAGGGCGTCTATTCCGCTGTCGTGCGTTCAGTAGTGGCTGCAGACTTGTTCCGCTCTTCAAGGAACTTCAAACGGCGCTTCCTTAGTTCGCCCAGCTCCGAGGAGTGCTCCTCAAAGTCGGCATCGGAGTTGGGAATGCTAACTGCCTCTGTGGCTGTCGATGGTATATCATCCTCGTCTGCGTCCGCTCCCAAATCCTCAATGGTTACCTTCTCTGTAGGCATCGTCGGAGACGCTGCGCTGGCTGCTGCTGTGGGGGTAACCTGGTGAGCCTCCAACTTAGCCATGGCCGTGGCCGAGGTACTGGGCATGTCGTAGACGCTAGAATCAGCAGATCCGTTGACTGCGGTGTCTGGCGTCACCGCAGTGAGCTGCAAGCGCGCAGCCAGACTTTGGTACTCAGACATCATTATCCCCGCGGAATCCAGCATTAGGTTTATGTTTTGCAGCAACTAAAAGGTGACCTTTGATTAGAAAATGTAGAATGAGAAGATTATCCAAATCGGACCTTTAGACGCTGCACAATATGATCACGTTGATGGCCCTCCATGGCCCGCAGTTCTTCGTCGGTAAAATTGGTCAGGTCCTGTGGAATCAGCGGCGGCGGCAGGGGCGGGAGGTAGCCGAAGTGGGGTGGTATCATAAAGGGCGAAAGCATGGGCATTACTGGCGGAGGAGGGATCTGCAAACCAGCCGGGTTAGGCAATCCATTGGACAAGCCGCCTGAAAATGAAAGGCGACGATTATGATCGTGTCTTAGGAATCAAACTTCAAAACTCACTGGCATCGCCGAAGAGATCCGCAAAGTTTGGCGGCAAGGTTTGACCTCCGGCTACATTGCCGTTTGCTCGTGCCTGATTGCCGTCCACTAAGGCAGTTGGAGCTGGATGAGGCACACCACCAGCCGGTTGAACACCTGCTGCAGCCGGAATGGGATTTCCAGCAGCTGCGGCCCCAGCCTCATCGGCTTGACGTGGCATCGCTGTGGAGTTCACGGTTGGAGTTCGAAGGATGTTCAAACGGCAGGTTGGACAGGTCTGCTGGCGCTGGAACCACGAGCGCAGGCATGTAGTGTGGAAGATGTGTCCGCAGGGCAGTTTTTTTGAGTGATTGACCATGTCCTCGCGACAGATAATGCAGATGTTGTCTGACTGGCGCAGCTCCTCAGGCGTGGCGTCGGGATACAGGGTATTCATGTTGCGAATGGCCCGCCGGGACATTATCACGTCATTTAGGGCCCTACGGAAGTTGCGTATGGTAAAGAACATAGGCCTGAATACGAACATGGGCAGCGCGTATATCTTAGCCATGATCACCACAAACAGTATGTACAGCACCACCTTAATAAGTCCAATGACCAGCTCTGTGTAGAGCAGGAACACAGCCTTGTTCTCCCAGGGCGTGTCCGTGCGCATTTCCGCGGCGTGAAGCACGTACTTGATGGCCGTGCTGGCGATTACGGTCAAAAGGATGGCGTATTCAAAGCCAAAGACCAACTGCACGGTGGGACCACGCACCAAAGTGGAGTTGTAGGCATGGATCAAGAGAACGTAATCTAGGATGCCTAGCATTGTGAGCAGACTGCCCACGCGAATGTGAAAAAGCCAGCCGAGTACGGGAGAACGTTCCATCTACAGTGGATCGAGAATTAAATAAAATGGGTATTAACTGGACGCAAGACTTACAAAGTCCACCCGCTCCTCTACCAGCCAATGGAATGATTTGAGAAATAGAAGAACCGTGAACAAGGCCACAAAGCGCGGATTGAAGTCATCCCGGAATACGGTAAAGGCCAAGCAGGTCTCCGTAAGGGCGTACCAAAAGCGCTCCAGCAGATGCTCAAACTCTGCGGCACGCAGCGTGCCCAGGAATATCTGAGGGATTAACAATGTTAATGCGGGTTTGCAAGGTACTCTTGCTGATTGTCACCTTGCTTAGCAGCTTGCCGAACATGAAGACAATCACAAAGAACTGTATGTATATGACCTGGAAGCAAACGAAAACAAGGTTTAGGCATGGGACTGGATTGTGTGATAGGATTTACTCACCCCCATGGAGGCGTTAGACTTGGTGATGTAGACCACCGCAGGATAGAACTGCTGCTTTTGGTAGTAGGCAAATCCAATTACCGCGCTGGTCAGCGCCATGCAAACGGACGATAAGAGCAGCTGCATGATGCCGGTCGAGGTCGCCAGGGCCGCCAGCTGGCTGATAGTCTCCAGGAATATGTTAATTTTGGCCGGGATCTCTGCCTGCCCCCACTCTACATATAAGGCCGTAGCTCTCGAAATTGGTATCACTTGGGGAGAAACCGAAAATGTCGTCTATGCTCTCGTTGACGTTGGAATTTAGTCGGGTTTTGTTAGCCAAACGAAGTTGTTTGCATTGCCATCGAGACTTCCAACTCTGAAACTGATGGTTGCCTCTGTCAAGGCGTATTAATATTTTTATTTTTAACTACCGATAATTACACGTATGAACTTAGTCGTGCTACCAGATGGTGAAATATCTTATCGATATTATATGACAGCACCGATTTTCTCTACCAAACAATCGATTGCCCTCACGGATTCCCATGTCACGGACTATTTCTATTTTCAAATAAATGTAATTAAATTAGTGATTCTGACCCAGTTCGAAGGAACATTAAGCGGAGGATATACACCGCTATCTGCATATTATTTCTATAGTTAGTTCAAACGCAGTTTCCAAACAATGATGTTTCACAGTAAAAAAATTTGTATCATGAGTGGAAGGCCAAATCTAAACATAAATTCTTTTAAATTTACAATTTTAAGTTTATGTACAGAATTTCATATAAAATAACATGAATTTTATTCACTTTGTTTGCGCTGGTCACACTGCAACCGCTCTTATCAAAAGCCGGGCGAAGAAGAAGATGGTTCACAAATGTTTGATAAATATTAAATTGTAACTCGATAGAAATATTCTGATTTGCGATGAGAAGGCATTGGATGCCCGTCATCTTCTTACTGCTTGGCAGTCTCCAGGTTCTATTGGCTTACCCCGAAGACGACTTCTTAGTGAACGCCAATCGCAAAGAATTAACTGATTCCCCTTTGTTTGAATATGGTGATGTCAGAAAGCCCACACCAACCAAGGGATTGTTGTACCCCAGGGACTCGGAGACCCGTGAAGTGCGGAGCTTGGATGGAATGTGGCAACTGGTTAGGAGTGACCCATTTGATCCCTTACAAGGAATCAGGGAGAAGTGGTTTATGGATGCCCTAAGAAAGACCGGAAGGGAGATTATTTCGATGCCAGTGCCGGCCTCCTATAACGACATCACCACGGATAACTTACGAGATCACGTTGGAACCGTATGGTATGAACGTACATTCTTTGTACCGCGCTCATGGAAGACTACGCAACGTACTTGGCTGCGATTCAGCAGCGTTCACTATGCGGCCGTGGTTTGGATCAACGGAAGGAACGCCACAAGTCACTCCATTGGTCACCTACCCTTTGAGTCAGAGATCTCGGGACTGCTCAGCTTTGGCGGCAATAACAGGATCACGGTGATGTGTGATAATCGTTTGAGCAACCGCACCATTCCTCAGGGTTCTGTTTACGAGGTGGCTACGGATGACGGCTCCGTGCCCGTCCAGAGTTACACTTTCGATTTTTTTAACTACGCGGGAATCCACAGGAGTGTGCACTTGTACACGACCCCTCTGCTGCACATAAGCGACTTGGAGGTTACCACCCAACTAACTAACGAAGGATTGGGCCGCATAGACTACCGCGTGTGGTTGGAAGCGAGTAAGGAGGGCCTCCAAATCCAGCCCACCCATCTTCGGGTGCAACTGAGGGACAAAGTTGGTCATGTGGCCGCCCAGCAGATCAACAAAGCGGTCTACCATGGTACTCTGCTGGTGCCCAATGCAACTCCCTGGTGGCCCTACCTAATGCATTCCGATCCCGGCTACCTGTACAATCTCCAATTCGAGCTGTTTGTGTCCAGCAACGAGAAGGAGTTGGAAGCTCTGCAGGATACCTACCGCCTCCCAGTGGGCATACGTAGTTTAAGTTGGGACAACGACACCCTGCTGCTGAATGGAAAACCCCTCTATCTGCGGGGTTTTGGACGGCACGAGGACTCCGATGTGAGCGTGTTTGTTAGGTTAATCTGGTCACTAAGCTTACCAAAATCTGTATTTTAGATCCGCGGAAAAGGATTGGATAATGCGCTTCTTGCTAGAGACTTTAATCTGCTGAAGTGGACTGGAGCCAATGCTTATCGCACCTCTCACTATCCCTATTCCGAAGAGTCTATGCAGTTTGCCGATCAGCATGGTATTATGATCATTGACGAATGCCCTGCTGTCAATATAGACATCTTCGAGCCTCAGCTACTGGAGAATCACATGTCCTCGCTGGAGCAACTGATCCACCGGGACAGAAACCATCCAAGTGTGATTGCATGGTCGGTAGCCAATGAGCCGAGATCGAACAAGAAGGGAGCCCTTAAATACTTTGAGTCAGTAGAAAGTACATCTTACAAAAAAAATTTAACACGGATGTCTTACCTTTAGATCCCTGGTAAACTATGTAAGAGGCATTGCGCACGGGCGACCTCTAACCGCGGCTATAAATGCCAACTCTTCCAGTTGCCATTTGGCGCAGTTTCTGGACATCGTGGGTTTCAATCGCTATAACTCTTGGTATCAGAACTCGGGCCGTACTGACATGATAATTAACCTGTTGACGATAGAGGCCCAGAGTTGGCGGGACAAGTTTGGAAAGCCTGTCATTCAATTTGAGTACGGCGGCGACACTATGGAGGGCATGCACTCAGTAAGGAACCCCGTTCAGACCTATAATTGAGTCTAATTCTGACTTTCCCTAAAGCTTCCCGCCTTTATTTGGTCGGAGGAATACCAGGTTGAGCTCTTCTCCCGCCATTTCAAGGCTTTCGACGAGCTACGTGGAAGAGGATGGTTTATTGGAGAGTTTGTTTGGAACTTCGCCGATTTTCGGACCGCGCAGAGTCTGTATTTCAAACGTTTTTAAACAAGAGTCAAAACCAATTAAAATTATACACTGCAGCTATTACCCGCGTGGGAGGCAACAAAAAGGGAGTCTTTACAAGGAACCGGCAACCCAAAGAAGTGGCTCACATCCTTAGGCGGCGGTACTTCGCATTAGCCAAGGAGCTGGATATGTTTGGGCTGCCTGAGGATCTCACTGTTTACATTTCCAAGCATATCCATAACGAGCTTTGAATCAGGGATTCGTACAGCCAGAGTCGCACAAAGAGTTCTCTTGACCAAGAGACCGTATTTGTATGTTATAAAGGTGCGAGTTCTTCATACAATTAAGCTTTAATCAAATTTTTCAGCAATGGTCTGTGTAATAATTTTTTATCAAAATATGTATTATCTACTCCTTTTACATCGTGATTTCTAATAGATCTACTCTCTTTTAAACGCCTAACCTTAGCTAATGATGGAGAAAACAGATTACCAAAATAACTCAAGAAAACCCAAAGCCTTTAAGGTTGCATGGTTCATGTGTACACATGTATCTATCCACCTACATATGTATTACCCCTTCTCTGATATCTTCATTTGCTTTGCCATGGTCAACTCGTGTTGGTTAAGACCTCTCGACTGCAAACCTAATTAACTCATTTAGACCCCCATAAAACCATTTATGTTTTCTGCCTTGCCACTTTCCGCGTTTTGGCCAGAAAAACACAAAATAGCAAAATGAGGCGCACAATGGGGCACCTCCATGGCCAGAAAGCAGATGAGTTGGCTGAGCGAAATCGTGGCATAATTAAGGAGGCTAAATGAGCCAGCTGCTTCACGGCTATCTTCGATCTGTGATTGCCATTCTTCACCCGCTGGCCACACACACTAACTTTTACTTTTACCCCGCTTCGAGAACGGTGCACCTAGATGACCACATGGCGGGTGGATCAACCGGTCAGACTCCCTAGTGTCTGGGGTGTTGCACAAGGCACATCGTCGCGGAATAGCTGAGGATGTGGAGTTTTGCATAAGTCAGCCGAGTGGTTAGCACCCAAAGGCTAAAGTTGGCTGCAGAATGCCAGCATGAATGTGTCTTTTTATGCGGAAAACAAACCTGGGGCTGAGACATAGACACCGGACCACCGCCGACTCAGACCGGTCACAGATCCCATCCCAGCGGACCAAGGCAAAAACGTGTCGCAGCCATTTCCCATTCAACGGCAGTTTTTCCATGCACACCGTGCTATCTTTTGCCGGATTTTCGGAAAAACTTAGGCCAAACACATATAGGTTATTTTTTCTTAAAAATAAGTTCTTTGTGTTTCTGGACATTAATGAGTGGATGCTTGGATTGGCTTATAATTGCCCAACTGTCAGTCAACAACAAAAATCTGGTGCCTTTCAAAGTACCTACCATTTTCTTTGAGTGTCTCCTGTTGCTGCTGCCCATTTTGCCGTTTCGCATTGCACAGGCACTGCATTTGCTCCACCACCTCCCACCTCCACCAAGTCTGCGCATCTGCCCGCTAGCCGGCTCCATGCTCCGCGCTCCAAGTTCCCTGCTCCAGCTCCATGACTGCGTCGTTGGTCTCCGCGCTTGACTTACATAAAGCGGGGAGCACCGCGCATGCCAGATCCAAAACCCGTTTCGGCCCGCTACTAGGAAACGACAGAAGCGTCACTTGGCCCAGGTGAAGTGGAGATGGAGTGGAGGAGGAGCGGAGACCACTCACCTCCAAGAGCTGGGTGTTTGGCCATAGTGCAGGTAGTGCGGCTACACAGTTATTGAAGTCATGTCTTAATGCCCAGAGAACATATTTTTACAAAATTTCGAACATTGGGTGATTCGCTTTTAAATATGGACTTAAATGGGATCTTTCTTATTGCAATACTTTATTTATATATTTATGCAATGCAATTCTTTAACTGTACGTCAGTCGGCAAAATAATTCAGAATCCTAACAGATAACAATCTGCGCAAATCAGATTGGGATAATCTTGGATCTTTTGGAGCTGCTCCCACCGAGGCTGCGGGTTTGACTGTACATACATATGTGAACAATGGCAGTGCGGTGTGCGAAGTAGGCACATATTTTTCCTGTGTACCACACTCGCTGGCTTATGTAACCTGTGCAGCCTGTCCAGGGGTTCATCGGCTTGGAGGGATCTGCAGAGAATGAGCCACCAAACACCATCGGACGGCAAACATTTCGCGAACTCATCTTCATCAGCGTCGCTGCAACAACTTTGTCGCACGGCCATTCTCCCTCTGTCATCAATAGGCCGGAATAGTCGGTTTTTTGAGGCTGATCAGCCTCGTCTGCGACTGTGAAAAATGACCCCTCCCATAGCCAATTAAGTAGGCAGTTTTTGTCCACCTGTCTGTGTCGATTAGCGATTCCCAGCCGAAATGACGCACCTGAATGGATCATCGAAACCAGAACGGTGCTGCTTGCGAGGTTGCGCATACGCCATGATGGCTCTCAACTAGGAACACTGACTGCTGATCACCAGAAGCAAAGAAAGCACGGCGCGCAGCTCATCGTATCTAATTTATAGAATATATTTTTTATACTTTTTAAACAAAATGTTAAACTAAAGCGGGGGCGATGTCCCCCTGCAAATGAGGAACAGCAAACGAAATCTCGATGGCAAACGAGGCGAATTCGTTTTGATAATTCAGGCGCGTCTGGCAGTTGGCAGCTTTTGCATTTGAGGGGATTTTATTTTTGTTTCGGCTTTGTTTTGCTATTGCTGGCCCAATTATAGTGTCATAACAATTACGCACGCACACACGGAGGCATAATGAGTTTCGGTTCGGTTTGGGCCGGGCTAAGCCGACTGAACGGCGAAAACCAAGAGCCAAAGCCATCGGCATCGCCATCACTGTCCAAAGCTGACCTAGTGGCAGACGTGTTAATGATGGATATGTTCAGATAGGCCACGACGTATAAAAAGCGTTCATTAAAGTTGCAAAAAAGCGAGGCAAAAACAAGCGAAGCCAAATGCTAATGAATGAAGAAGCTATTTTTGAACTCCCACAATTATGTCAATAACGAGCAATTGCTATTCAAAGGACCATCACAGATCTCATAAAATGTTTACTCAAGATAGAAAGGTGCCACAGCGCCAAGTATACAATAAATGATGCATTCATTAAATAAGAGGTTAATGCAAGGCAGCATCTGGCATGTGACCTTTTCCCGCTGCTCCAATTACACGGCCGAAAGTGAAGTCCCACAAAGGTGGGATTACGCCATCGATGGCAAGAGACCTTCGCCGGAATCTCTCGACCACAATAAACCGAATTAACGACAGTGGCAGCCACAGCAGATCTAAGCTGTTCCGAGCCACGAAAATGATTTAGCGCACTGTCATTGAGTCGGCTGCCTCCGCCATCGAGTGTGAAGTGTTGACTTTCATCTCATTGTTGCCCCCGAACCCAATCCCAGTCGAACCCGATCCCCATCCAAAGCGCTGACCACCAACTGCAGATCGTGCCCCAACGCAGGGCGACACGCAACGCAGATAGTCCTTCACTTTGGAGCGTGAAGGTTTCCGAAGAGCCCTTAATACACTCGCAGAAAAGTCCGATTGCTGATTTCGATGATGATTAAACATGATAATAAGGAAATGAAATCACCACTGAATATCAAATGAAATACTTCTACGATCACAGAATAATAGTTGTTATATGTCCTTACTTTTCCGCTGACTTTCAAAGTACATGAAGTTGATTTCTCTGCATGAAGCGGAGCCAAAGTCATTGCCGGTTTTGGGTATTTGCGAAAGTGTGAGTCGAGATGTAAATAAACCTCATTTAGTCCAATTTACGGCCAGTTCACTTCCACTCGCATGCAGGCGTCTTCCCTTTCATCGTGTGTCTTCCATGCACCCTATGGTTGCCATCTGCGACTGCACAGGTGCTCATCCGAAGACATGACATAATGGGCCTCCAGTCCATCGGGGACTTCTTTCACTTCTGCCAGAATGAGCGCAGATATCTGGTTTTCGATCTTATTTCGAGGTCATTTGGTAGGGTTAACTTAACCACGTCTAACTTATGAGTGCAGGTGTATTACCTGGAGTGTCGCTAGTTGGTTAGACACTTAGCTCTGGCATTCCCAACTGCATGCCTTTCAAAGCGTAAAGTGCAATTTCGGGCTCTTGCGATTGCAGCACCCATCTGCAAATGTACATACTCGTATAATTAGGCTCCTTGTGAAACATTAATTATACGCCCCGTGGTGCCATGGCCCTACTGCTCCACATCGAGATCGTACGAATTATACGGGCCTCGGCCTCGGGCCCGTCCCCGTCCCCGTTCCCCGCCCTCCTGACTCCCCCGATTCGCATTTCCCAGCCCATTTCGTAATCTTCGTGCCCATGTGACGCTGATGCTGATGGATGACGAGCCCAGGTTGCGACTTACCCACAATTGAAATGCAACTGCAGTTGGGCAACGGGAAACGCGATTTGCAGTTTCGTCGGTGGGGCCATCCCTCATGGCCAAGAGAAATATGTTTTGGTAGCCGCCATGATCCTCCTGGGCTGTCGAAAAATCTCAGTGGCTGCGGCTGGGTTACTTACCTTCGGAATCGATCGAGGTGGTGGGAAAAATCACTTCCTGGTCCGCGCGAATCGAAGGAAAGTGCCAAAGAAAATTTCAAATACCAAAATCGTTAGCGACATTTTATTTTTTTCGGCCTTTTCTTTTTCTTCTGTCTCTTCGTTGTTTTCCAATTGGAAATTTTGTTTTATTGTGAGAAGCGCCCAGCAGCAAAAGAAACAAGTTGCAGACGAAGTTTGGCGATAATGACGTTGCCGAGTGGACGAGTTGGCCCGAAAGCTGAAGAGCAGCTGAGCACCGGCGGGTATAAAGAGTGGCTCTGCTGGCCGTGGAGATGCATTCAGTCGCTGGTTCCCCACTCGGAAGCAACCAAATTCACTCCACTCTACTCTACTCAACTCTTCCCCCCAACAAACACACTCACCCGAATCGTCGCTATGAACTCCTTCTCAGTGGTAAGTAACACACGATCCCGACGACCTCAAGAACCCAGACCCCAGGGCCGACCAAACTCGGACACAAGCGGATTACAGACCTTTAAGGGATTTAGAAAGAAAAGCCCTTTCAGACCGCAATTGGATTTCAAAAAATATAGAATAGGTTCAAAAACTCTCCTTGTGCTTTAATCTATCTGATTTCATTTCACATTCCGCAAAAAGATGCAGTACCAGTTCTTTAAGAGAATTCAACTGACGAGATCACCAGTTTGATATGGAATTTGCACTAACCTGCACTACCTACTTTCAGTTCTTAGTGTTCGCGCTGGCCGCTCTGGCTGCAGCAGAGCCACCATCCGGATATAACTATCCCCGCGGCGGAGGCGGTGGTGGCGGCGGCGGATTTGGAGGTGGCTTCGGCGGCGGATTCGGAGGTGGCGGCGGCGGTGGCGGCGGCGGCTACCAGGCTGTGAGCGGCGGCTTCCAGACCTCCGAGGGCCAGAACGTGGATCCCCAGCTTCTGGAGCAGGTGCGTCAAATCCTGCTGAACGAGGAGAGCAAGCAGGGCGGCGGTGGTGGTGGAGGCGGCGGCGGCGGCGGTGGTGGCTACCCTAGTGGCCCATCCAGCAGTTACGGTCCACCTTCCACCAGCTACGGAGCCCCCGGAATCGGAGGCGGTGGTCGTGTCGTGGGCATCGATCTGGAAGGCGTCCGCCAGGCCATCCAGGTGGCCCAGTTCGCCCAGCAGAGCTCGCAGGCGGGAGGTGGCGGCGGTGGATACCCCAGTGCCCCATCCGGATCGTATGGAGCCCCTTCAAGGCCCAGCGGCAGCTATGGAGCGCCCTTCTAGATCTTCGCCAGGTCTCACATCCGAAAGACACACCTCTGCCAAAAATGAATACCGACGGACACGAAACCGACAAAGACGACTCCAACACTAAACCAATTTGGGCAACCTGGACCTAAAAAAGGAACTACCGATCACCGATCCGCTCTGATCCCGAGAGAACTGGAGATCGCTTCCCCTTCTCAAGCCCTCTTCCCGAACTCAGCGACTGCACCCCAACACTCTGAAACGCCCGATCCCGGAAACCCCAACCCACTCGGGACTTCGTCTCGGGCTTTTTTGTAACCCTTGTAAATAGTTTCTCACACTACACGAATACAAGAAAACCCGAAAACGAAAGCCACACAACAACACCCACAACACCAAGATGGAGAACACCCCAGAAAGTGTTATAACGCATTACTAGCTCGTAAGTGTTTTTATTTTATATGAAACAAACAAAGAAACAACAAAAAAATATGAAAACAATAAAAAAAATAGTAAATTTTGTCACCGTTAAATGATAGCATTGTTTTAATTTCAATACCACGAATCCATGGGAGCTTCGAAATAATGGCTATCTCGCCAAACGTCATTTCATCCAATGAAACTGACCTCGTTCCGCATTGCTTGCCTCCAAAACACTCGATGATCTCGTAATGACAATCCACTCAAATGGACCCACCATTCCAATTGATCGGACTCGCAGCTCTACGTAAACCGAGTTGTCACTGGCCCCATGTCAGTGTTTTTAAATACCAAGCCAAGCACCTCCACCAATCCTTTCACTTTTTCACTCGATAATAAGGTTGCTTTAACCCCTGCCCTATCTCCACGTACACTGAGCCAAACAACTGGGCTTGTGTTATCACTAATTGCAAATGCCAAATTACACATCTAAATGATTTGAGTGACAAGCTAATATAATAACTTTCAACTTAGGAAAATATCTTGCAGATACCAGATACGTATGCATGATTCATTGGAGGCGGTGTTGTAGCCTCTTTCTTGCTGTGTACGAGATACTCTCGATCGTGCAAGTGCTTAAAATGGAAGATGTGGTTGAGGATGGGGATGTGGATGGCAGATGGAGCCGGAGGGGCGCTCATTACGCGAATATTGCGACATGTGCAGCCGAGACTCTGGGCCAACTGCAGCTGCTGGCGGGGAAGGCGATGGGGGATGATGAGTCGATGGACATCGACAATTACCACGACCGAAGTTGGAGTTGTGGCCCAGAGCCATAAATGAAGTGGCAGCTGAATCTGAAGCTGCAGCCACTTAACCAACATTCGGCGTCATTAGATTTCCCAATTGAATGCGTGCCGAGGTGGCCGTCCTCTATGCACAAACAAACATACATACGTGGAAGTTGCACCCAAAAGCTGCACTATGAGATGCATTATGATGAGAGAGACGCCACACGAAGTGGAAGCTGTGGAATCCCCCGTTTACGACATCGCAGCCACCACAACTGCAGATGGACCTATGGAATAATCATATTGCCATATTGCGTACTCCAAATTTTACTCCGAAATTTGAATGACTTGTTGTAACGAATAGAAATTGACCTCATTGAGTTTAGGCTATTGTAAAACTATATACTTAGGATAAGGCGGGAGATTACTAAAATTAAACAAAGCCTTAGTTCTATATTAGCTGCAGATTGACAAAACCCATTCCTCTTGTTACAGAAAGAGCCGCAGTAATTACACTACGTTAATGATCTCGAGTAAAACGCTTGATAAGAATCAGCATCTATCAAAGCTATCTCTGTTATTTTTGAAAACTCACTATAGGCCCATAAAACTCTATCCCCTGGCTCTCGATAAGCGTCAACATTCGGAGTGGCCTTGTCTGGGTCAATTCCGGAGTGCGGTGTCCAAGAGAGAGCTCCATCTGAGAAGAGCTCCTAGGGTGACTGGCAAGGGGAGAATGACTGGAGGTTCTCAGCAGGATTATAATCGAGATTTAAGGGTAAACATCCAACGCTGGCTGGATGACAGCGAAAACAATGAATGAGTGCGTGCCGGATTACGTAATCTCGGCCAACTCTGGAGCTCTTATCGGACTCCCACTGTGAGTGAAGGCAGCCAGCCGGGGAATTGACTGAGGGATCTTAGATCCTAGTGGATAATACCGCCATCTAGATAAGGTCGTACGCGAGAGCGCCGTCGATAGATAATATTTAGAGCAGGCTAGGCACCGTACCTTATAAAAAGACGAGGCGGGCGCCGTGATGCCTCTAATCGAGATTCTCCGCAATCGGAGCCGGGAAGTGAATAGTGACTAGTGAATAGTGCTTCAGTGATTGGTGGCTGTGAATCCTCCGCGAGCGGATCCTTCCGAAATGTCGTCCCTTTTGAACGCAACCGTCCTGGCAACCGCTGCCACCGTGGTTCCCGACTCACAGTTCGTGTTCAACGCCACGGATTACGGCGTGTTCGCCCTGGTGCTGAGCATCTCTGCCGCCATTGGAGTTTATTTCGGATTCTTTGCCAAGGGCGAGGACACCACGGAGGAGTATTTGATGGGCGGCAAGCGGATGAAGACGATTCCCATCGCCATTTCGCTGGTGGCCAGTCAACTGTCGGCGATCTCCATAATGACCATTCCGGCGGAAATGTACGCCTACGGAATCAACTGGTTTTTCAACGTGGTTTGCATGGTGGCTGTGGTGCCGCTTCTGAATTACGTGGTGATCCCGGTTTTCTACAACAATAACATCACAAACTGCTATGAGGTGAACTAGAGTGCGATTTTCCAGAGGAGCATTGTATTTCATTGTACATATTTGCATATACCCAGTACTTGGAGATGCGCTTCTCCCGGAAGGTGCGAGTGCTGCAGACCTTCATCTTCATATTGACGATGTTTTTCATGCTCCCGATCTTCATCTTCCTGCCCTCCCTGGCCTTTGCACAAGGTAAGCGCTAACTAACTAGGTAACTTATCCCTCCACTCGTTGCTAATTTTTCGTATCTGCTAGTGACTGGATTTAATGTGCACCTAATCAACACCGTTGTGTGCAGCATCTGCGTGTTCTACACCATGTTCGGAGGTATCAAGGCTGTGGTGTGGACCGATGTTATCCAGGCAGCCATTATGGTTGCTTCCGTGGTCCTAGTGGGCGTGATGGGCGCCCACCGAGTGGGAGGCTTCTTTGAAGTGCTGCGCATTGCCGGGGAAGGTGGACGCCTGGATATCAACTACAACTTCGACCTGACCACGCGCTCTACCATCTGGAACATATTCACATCGGCGACTATGATGTGGACGGGATACGTGGGCCTGAACCAGAGCTGCGTGCAGCGAATCGTGTCCCTGCCTTCACTGGGCCACGCCAGAAGATCGTTGGTGCTCTTTGGCTTCGGGTTTATCCTGATCATGTTCTTCAACTGCTTCACAGGCATTGTGATTTACTCCCGCTTCCACGACTGCGATCCCATCCAGTCTGGTCATGTCTCTAAGGTGGACAAGATGGTTCCGTACTTCGTGCAGGATACCGTAGGTAACTTGTGGGGCATGCCAGGTGTGTTTATTTCCTGCGTGTTCAGCGCTGCCCTTAGCACGCTTTCCGCCAGCATCAATTCCCTCGGAGGAGTGGTCTACTTCGACTACATCAAGCCACACATTCGACACACGGAGCACCGGGCCAACGTGATTATGAAACTGTTCGTTTTCTTCACCGGAATCTACTGCATCTTGGGTGGGATGGTTGTTGAGAACTTCAACTCCATTCTGCAAGTCATCTATTCCATTGGAGGCATGAGCTTTGGCTCGACGTGTGGCGTTTTTATGCTGGGAATGCTGGTTCCAAAATCCCATGGCAGGGTAAGTTTTCAGGATTACCCAATGATGCAGATGTCCTAACCATTTTTTTTTCATTCAGGCCGCTTTAGTTGGAGTTCTCGCTAGCATTGCCTGTATGGCCACCATTGTGGTTTTGAGCTGGGGACGCAATCACTATGACACCCTGCCCACGAGCACATCCGCTTGTCCAGCTTCTCCGAACGGAACCATAACGGAAATCAGCACAGCCTCACATCTGATCCTTGGTTCCACCACAGAAGCCCCTGTGGGGGACAAGGGATTCAGCATCCTGGACCTCTCCTTTAACTGGTACACGGTCACAGGCTTCGTCATCACCTGGCTGTTAGGTATTCCGCTGAGTTACATCCTGAAGTCTGGGCCCGATTACAAGCTGAACCCTAAGCTCCTGTCTCCGGTGGTGCAGCCGTTCGTCCATTACAAGCTGACGCCGTCGGATGAACCCAACCAGATAAACCTAGAGAAACCCGAAAAGGTCTGAGATTCGAATCGGAACTTAGCATTAAGATATGCTTTATAAGCAGGATAACCTCACTAACTGTTAGCAATATCAAGATAGATTATAAAGCTCTATGCTTCTAAAATGCTATTCATAATGTTTGCTCTGTCGTACAATTCTCAATGGTTGTGTTTAAAGGTGCCGAGTGTGAGTTTATTTATAGATGATTACATCTCTTTGTTAAATTTTGTTGTAAAAGACCTCAGCTTAGCCATCGCAAACTGGATACGGAGTGGCCTGAATCCTCCTGAAAACTGCGATGAGGCAGCCGACCAAACCAGGCGATCTAAATATAGCCGGAAGATAAACTCAAAGATCAGCGACGAGTCGTGCGAGTCCGGAGAAGCTGCGATGCGAATGATCCGCCGTATCAGTCGTGCAAAAGATCCCAGTCAGAGTCGTAATTCTTATCGCTGACATGGGCAAATATTTGGGTGGTTAATTACGGTGGGCCACGGTGTTAAGCTGTACACACTCCGGGATAGGGTCGTATAACAGCGGCCACGCCCCCTGCAGCCCAGCCCGACTATTTACCCCTGTCAAAAAATATAATTATGCAAAGGCAAACACTGAACATGGAAAGTTTCAAAGACGTGAGAAGAGTAAACAGACCAATTCTCAAGAAAGCACCATGTGATGGATGATGTATGTGACGTCTGGGCACGATCTTGGGGTATCGGCAATAGCTTGAACTGCAACCGATGAATATTAATTCATATTTATCTAAAGCATCCCACTAAATAAAGTCTGCTAAGTGTTAAAATCCACGTGGATAAGGTGAAATAACTTCCAGCTTAACCAAATCCACTTTATAAGACATTATAAAACCCTAAATTTGGTTCTACTTACCCCGGCAATAAAATACTAAAACAGCTGAGCGGGTACAGGTTATTGGGACTGATAGCTTTTAATCAATTGGTAGCACCAATAATAAGAATAAGTGAAATTGGATAGCACCTAGATCAAAGAACAAATATATTTATAATTAGAAATTGAGTTAACCCTATTGCATTGCTCTCAAGTGTACGACATCTACGCAAAAGCAATATCAAAGTATTTATGCATTTATGCATAAAGCACCTTCAACAAACTCTGAGAGCAAACAGATCCCAGCACAAACGCTTTACCAAGATGCTGCCCCAGTCTTATACTCCAGGTCAAGTTCTACTCCAAATATAGGACGCCATTCCACGTCCGTACCGTCGCCTCCTGGTTGGCAAAGATGGCCTCGGAGGCTAGGCGCAACAATAGTAAAATATAAGAGCGGCATGCCGGACAGATAAGTGGAGCACTAAGCCCCGGATGATTTACGGAGCAACGTCAAGTTCAGATAAGGAGACGCCCCGGGCGGGAACTATATTTAAGTACAATCCAGGCCAGGGCCCGCAAGTTCGCCACCAGCATCCGTGAAATGTGAACCGGTTAGATCGGTCGAAACATCCAACAAGCGCATCACTCCGGTACTGCACGATCCACATTACTACGGACGAGATGTCCACCACCACCACCACCTCCACCACAACCATGGCCAGTGCTGTGTCCAGCGCTTCGCAGGACCTGCGGTTTGGTCTCACGGACTACTTCGTCTTTATCATCATGCTGGGCGCGTCTGCGGGCATTGGGGTGTACTTCGGATTCTTCTCCAGGTCCAAGAACACTACGGAGGAGTATCTTCGCGGCGGGAAGAAGATGCAGACCCTGCCCATAGCGATATCTCTGGTAGCCAGGTGAGAGCGTAGCAGTGTCCGGCAGTTCCAGCTGGATTTCTCCCGATTCCGTCATAATTTATCTTTATTTTACGGCGGCCGTAAAAAGTGGCTGCGTCAATTATAAGGGCGCTGTGTTTTAAGAAGTTCTCCGCACTTGCCCCACCCCATCAAGCCAATTGTGTAACCCACACGGAACGGGGGAATCTGTTTGGGCGTTAGTCATAAATCACACACTGAGTACCTTTCACTGAGAGGGGTATATTGGGTTTTGAAAGAGTGAAGTACAAGCTATAACTTATGGTGGATCCATTTCAGCCAGCTGTCCGGCATCGCCATCATGTCCATTCCGGCGGAAAGTTACACCTATGGATTCAACTATATATTCGTGGTCCTAGCCATGCTGGTTGTGATTCCTATTTTAATCTACGTAATTGTTCCTGTCTTCTATGAAAATAATGTTTCTAATTGTTATGAGGTGAGCTAAACTAAGAAGACTACAAGTCGTAACATAACGAATAATTGGCAAAATTATTCGATTATTGATTCGCACCCTAGTACCTCGAGATGAGATTCAATAAGCGAACGCGGCAGTTGGTAACCTTCTTTTTCGTGACAAACTCGTTCCTGATGTTACCCGTCTATATGTTTATTCCATCGCTCGCTTTTGCCCAGGGTGAGTAGTGTACCAAATCCGGTCGATGACCATCTAAATCAAGTCCCACCTTTCAGTTACTGGCATGAACATCCACTTGATCAACGTAATGGTGTCCTCCATCTGCATCTTCTACACGATGCTGGGTGGGATCAAGGCGGTGGTCTGGACCGACGTGGTGCAGGGTGGCATTATGCTACTCTCTGTGGTTGCTGTCGGAGTTCTGGGCACAATCCGATCGGGAGGCATATCCACTGTTATGGAACGCGCCTCGGAAGGCGGACGATTCAACTTTGAGTGAGCTATTTGATCTGGTCTGAAAGTCGGATCTAAATAATTCAATCACTTAGCTTTGGCTTGGATCCTCGTATACGGATGACTTTCTGGGGCGCCACCATGGGCGGGATCTTCATGTGGACGGGTCACATTGGCCTGAACCAGAGCTGTGTGCAGCGCATCGTCTCCCTGCCTTCGTACTCCCATGCTAAAAAGTAAAGGATACTTGCTATATACATCTTTCGCCCGTACAACATGTGATTTATCCTAACTTTTTCGTTTTAGATCATTGATCGTTTCTGGCCTAGGATTTCTTATTATAAGTTTCTTCAACACTATCTCTGGAATCATTATGTTTGCCCGCTACTATGGATGCGATCCAATGCTAGCTGGTGTAAGTTCAATCTTGATATACTAAGAATATTATATTTGTGAAAGTCTTGGATTGAAATGGAGTCATGAAACATACCTTTTTGTTCCCTCCTCAGCTGGTGAGCAAGCCGGACAAGATGATGCCATTCTTTGTGCAGGACATCATGGGACACCTGGCCGGAATGCCTGGCGTCTTCATCTCCTGTGTGTTCAGTGCCGCCCTCAGCTCGCTTTCTGCCACGCTGAACTCCCTGGCCGGAGTGGTTTACTTCGACTACATAAAGCCCCGAATTCGGCACACGGAGGCCAGAGCCAACTGGACCATGAAACTGATTGTGGTGGTAATGGGGGGCTACTGCATCCTGGGCGGCTTCATGGTGCAGAACTTCAACTCGATCCTGCAAACGGTGGTCACCATAACGGGCATAAATACGGGCGCAGTGGTGGGTGTGTTCCTCTTGGGAATGTTTGTGCCGCGCTGCAATGGCAAAACGGCTGTCACAAGCATTATCGTCAGCGTGGTCGCCATGGTGTGGATTATCGCCAATGGCCAGATGAACTTAAAGTCCGGACTGATTAAGTACGAGGTGCTGCCCAACTCACTGGATCAGTGTGAGGCCAGAGGTCTTCACATGATTGCGGAGGCTATGTAAGTAGACTATTGGGATGCCTATCCGAGTTGGAGCTCACTTAATGGATGCTTCATTGCAGCAACCAGACTGACTTCACCCCTGTCACGATGAAACCTCCTTCTGGCGCACCAGTGACCACCGCCTTCCACAGCGATCGGGACTTTTCTCTGTACGACATCTCGTTCTATTGGTACAAGGTTCTGGGTACCGCTCTAGTCTTTCTATGTGCTATCCCATTGAGCTACATCTGGCGACCCGACGAGAACGAGAAACAGAATCCAAAGTTGTACTCGCCCTTCGTGCGAAAGTTCCTCTCCCTGCCCGTTAAGGATCAGGAACTGGAGGAGGTGCCACTTCGAGGATCCAAGGTCGGGGAGACTCCCGACCTCCGCATAGATCCTACCGAAAAGGAAAAACCAACTGTCACCGAGCCCTGATTCTTGTTAAATGTGTTTTATATTCATAGGCTTAGAATGATAAATAAAAACAAAATCGAAAGAAATATTTAACTATTATTTATGTATCGCCAATGTATAGTTGCACACCTTATTCTTTAGACAAAAAATTCCTTGAAATTATCAGGTTCCATTAAACAATGCAACATTATTCGATATTATTTTGATCTATTGAGGATACCAACTCCATCAAGAATATATCTACAAATATACTTTATGATAGTGCATTAAAAAAACTGAACGCTTTTCTATGGTCCAATGACCTAGAGGGCAATTCAAGGTCCTCACTGATCTTGCAAATGCGTACGAGTACGTAAAGACCGTCGTCTGGTGATTCAAGTTCACAGACACAGGTCCCATTATCAAAGTCAGGGGATGACGACCAAGGTTCTTGGTTTCTGCTACTGGTGATAGGGAAAGCCCGCTACTAAACGATGCAATGGCCGCATTATTCAAAAGGGATGCGTATTTACACCTCGATTGATAGAGAAGTTGGTACTTTATGGAGGGAATACGCCTCAGGAATTCCAGATGCTAACCAGTCACATCGGCCCGTTGTCAGTTAGCCAGATAAGAAGCGCTCCTGATTTACGATTTGCTCCGATTACGACTCACATGCATAGATATCGTGTCGAGATAAGGGTGGTCATCTAACTCGAGGAGCTACTTAAGAAGGGTGTCCAAGATCAGATCCCCACAAGTGTGCTGGCAGCATCCAGAACCTAAGCACCGAAGCACCTAAGCAGCGAGGAGTTTCCGGTTCGGTCCTTCCCAATTCGCGATTCTAAGTATGGCAAGCAGTGTTAGCAATTTGGCCAGCACAGTGGCCACCGCCACGGCTGCTGCCTTGGAGGACCTCCACTTCAGCCTCACGGACTACATAGTCTTCTCCCTGATGCTGAGCGCCTCGGCAGGAATTGGAGTTTACTTCGGCTTCTTCTCGAAGGCCAAGAACACCACTGAAGAGTACCTGCAGGGTGGAAAGAGGATGCCAACGCTTCCTGTAGCCATTTCGCTTGTCTCGAGGTGAGTGTCCCGCACGCTTTTTCCCATAAATTTCCATGTCGTCACTCCGTAGCGCCAGGGTGGCACACCAGACACATCACTGGCCATAAAGATAGTATCGTTGTATCGGGCCTCCTTCCTCTTAAGCCATTTATTCTACTCTCGTACGTCTATCAGTCTATCTTATCCAAATGCGCATGCCGGTTATGGCGGCCATAAAAAAGCTTAGATGAATTGCACTATTACCGCGAATCTTGTGAAATAGATCAATTAAGGTTCGAGCCCCTCTTTTTTCCGGGCCAGAATGAGTTGTTATTTGAAATGACCTTAGGAGGGCTCCTTATCTAAAGGAAGGTCACAATGGGTTTCTACTAATGGCTCGATTCTTTTCAGCCAGCTGTCTGGAGTGGCCATGATGTCCGTTCCGGCGGAGACCTACTCCTTTGGATTCAATATGATCTTCGTGGTATGGGCCATGGTCTTGGCTGTGCCCGTTCTTATATATATCATTGTGCCCGTTTTCTACGATAATAATGTCTCCAATTGCTACGAGGTAGGTGAAGGATACACAACATTTTAAGAATCGAGGTTCTTTAACTGCAAACCAGTTTGAATCTTTCCTAAACTATTTCGTTTAGACAAACCATCTTCACAAGTAATCTCGATTTCATTTTCATCTACAGTATCTTGAGCTGCGATTTAGCAAGCGCACCCGACAACTGGTGACCGTCACCTTTATCCTCAACCAATTTCTGATGCTTCCCGTGTTCATGTTCGTGCCTTCGCTGGCCTTCTCCCAAGGTATAATGGAAATCGATTTTAATCGCTGGCGCGTCAGTGGTTGAATTAAAATTCATTTTCATTTGCAGTTACCGGATACAACATTCATCTGATTAACACGGTGGTCTCGTCCATCTGCGTTTTCTACACGATGCTCGGCGGGATCAAAGCGGTGGTCTGGACAGATGTGGTCCAGGGAGGCGTTATGTTGATCTCGGTTGTTCTTGTGGCCATTTTGGGCACCTCGAACACAGGAGGCATAACCAATGTCTTGGAAAACGCCGCTGAGGGCGGACGCTTTGACTTTAGGCAAGTAAATGGGTGACTCAACACTTCATCAAGTTTTGCTTAATTTCGAATGTGATTCCTTTAGTTTTGGCATCGATCCCCGCCTGCGCCTCACCTTCTTCAGTGGAATAGCCAGCGGCCTTCTGATGTGGACAGGTAAGCTTGGCCTTGACCAGAGCTGCGTGCAGAGGATTGTGTCTTTGCCCTCGTATGGCCACGCCAAGAAGTGTCTACTTATGGCTGGCGTTGGCTTCCTACTCATCATGTCCTTTACCTGCTTCACCGGAATCATCATGTTTGCCTACTACTACGGATGCGATCCCATTCAGGCTGGGGTGAGATTTCCGATCCGTTGCCTTAGCTTAATTCTTATTAAATGTTTACTTGCTTTCAGCTGGTCAGCAAACCAGACAAGTTGATGCCGTTCTTCATCCAGGATATAATGGGTCACATGATGGGCATGCCCGGCGTCTTCATCTCCTGCGTTTTCAGTGCCTCGCTGAGTTCCCTTTCCGCCAGTCTGAATTCCTTTGCCGGAGTGGTTTACTTCGACTACATCAAGCCGCGAATCAATCACTCGGAAGCCAAAGCCAATGCAACCATGAAACTGGTGATCGTGGTCATGGGAGCGTACTGCATCGTGGGCGGCTTCATCGTGCAGAACTTCAACTCCATTATTCAGACCATGTGGACGATTACCGGCATTAATATGGGCGCTGTCGTGGGAGTGTTTTGCCTGGGCATGTTTGTGCCGCGGTGCAACGCCAAGGTGGCGGTGAGTGGAATCGCCTTTAGCTGCCTGGCGATGCTGTGGATCATCATCAATGGCCAGATGAACTTTAAGGCTGGGCTGATTAAGTACGATCCCTTGCCTAATGGCCTGGACCAGTGCGAGGCCAAGGGTTTCGAGGTCATCTTGAATGCGATGTAAGTAGTGCAAATCTAAATGTAATAAAATAACTTTTTGCAATGAAACTATTTTCAGCAGAAACAAGAATGTTACCAGCATAGGCACTACTGCGGTTTCCTCGCTGGAAACTCCCAAGGAACTTACCACCGCATTCGAAAGCAATCGCGACTTTTCCATCTACGACACATCTTTCTACTGGTACAAGGTGCTGGGTGCTCTTCTAGTCTTCGCGTGGGCCATTCCCATGAGCTATGTGTGGCCCTTGGACAAGGAAGAAAAGCAGAACCCCAAGCTGTACTCGCCATTCGTCCGGAGCCTGTTGAACAAGCCAAGTCCAGTCTTGGAGCTAGAGGAGTTGCCTCTGAAGACGCCGCTTTCCGAGGAGCAAATCAAGGAGAAGGAAAACGGCAGCGCAGCAGAAGCCTAGTATTACCACATCTGTACATTTGCATTAGAATTTTTAAGTGTGAATAAGAACTGGCGAATAAGCTAATGCTTACAGTTCTAATGAGATTGCTTTAATATTTAGCTAACGAATATTACTGAAATAAAATGACATGTTTTTGAATTAGACCGTATCCAGGCAAAAAAGATTCTCGAGGATATCAATTCAATTAAGAACTAAAAGTCGCAAACGCAAAAGACATATATTCTACATATATGCAAACGACAAGATATAATACCGAATCCATTTTCATAACGGCCAAACAAGTTTAATTTCTCTTGTATATATTTAAGATTTATTTACAAAAGAATATTCAAATGAAGAATGCCTTATACAGAAGATATGCTACATACAAAACGGTCTGACTGATCATTTCAGTTGCAACGGCTTCCAAAACTAATTTACGCTTTTGCTGTGTGTACATATTATTTATCATTAGTATTACTATTAGAATTTGTGTTTCTCTTTTTTCATTGAAAAAGTTTCTTCGTACTCTAGCCTGTATTTACGAATTAAGTTAGGGGAGATCGCCCGGAAGAGACCTTTGCCTAACACAACAGTTTCCAATGAGCTCATTCGGATCTTTAAAAAAACTTAAATGCTTCAAACGAAACGGGCTTGAAATACTTAAAAAAATGTCCAAAAAGGGTGAAAGTTATGCCGTATAGTATAGACGTATCTTAAAGCCGCAGACCATTAGTATTGCGTTACAATAGTTTAAATATGTCCGCGATCCGTTTGCTTATTTTTTGAGTGTTGTCCAATTGGTTTTATAATTAAGGATATTAATGGCTTACAATTTAAAAACATCTATTTTACATACATTTCCGTTAATGTATAATTTGTTTGATTCCAATTTGATTAATTATCCACATACATATTATATTAAGATGCATTTTACAATCTGTCTGTGCATTTCGGGGGGAGTGGGTGGGAGGGTTTTAGGGCTGGTACTACTGCCTAATTGTTTTTCTTGTCTGTCCAGCTGACGCACACACTGCAGCATTGAAAGTCCAGCATCGATTGCAGCCTATGGCGTCCCTCGCGTCAACCAAATACTGGAGGACGCGAACTATCATCAAAATGAAGGGATTTCGGAGTACGAAATCAAATGATCAATTAAAAAAGAATATTGTAGTTTTGTTTGGGGGAACTCTTAAATGTTTGCATGTAGTTGGCAACATCAGACCAACTCGGCGGGCGAGCTGAAGACGCTTTTGTACACATCTGCAACGCATTAAAGTTGTTGATTGTCCATCGGTGGGATTGGTTTAGTTACACACTTTGGGCGCAGCATTCTCGCCCACCTCGGCGGAACTGTTGACGATCTTGGGCTCACCTTGAAAAGAGACTTGGTTTTAATTGAGTCCATGATAAACAAGATATTTCCAACTCACCATTTACATTAATTTCGGCCTTCTTGACCTCGCTGATTTCCTGTGGTTCCTTTGCAGGACTGTCGGCAGTCTTAACCAAGGTGGCATCGGTTTCCAAGGGCTTGCTGACATCATTGGAGGCGGGGGCGGTAGAAACCTCAACAGGAACGGGCGTGGCACTATCATCATTGTTCTCCGCCTCCTTGGGTTCCGCAGAGTCCACAGCCTTGCTAGGCTCTTCGCTGCTGGCGGCTTCCTTGGACTCAGTCACCACTGCGGTGCTGGTTTCCGTAAGCTCTTCCGCGGACTCTACAGTGCTTTCGGCTTCCTTGGGCTCGGCATCGGGCACTTCTAAAACAGTTTCTTTGACCTCTGTGGCAACTTCCACCACATCATTGCTAGACTCCGTTGTCTTTGCTGCTGCTTCTGTTTCTGAAGGGGTGGAAACGTTTTCGGTGGCTGGTGTGTCTACTTGAGCGGTGTCCGAACTGCCCTTCGAACTCGCGTCCACTTCCATAGGTTCTGGTGTGGGTTCCTTGGCAGGCTCATTTTGCTCCTTGGACTCCACAACTGCTGCTGCGTCTTCCTCTGACTTCTGTTCTGGTTCTTTTTCTTCAGCTGATGCCTTTTCTTTATTTGCGGATGGTGTGCTTTCGACGAGCGTCTCATCTTCGTCCACATCCATAACAGAAGCAGGTTCTTCAGGTGCAGCGGCAGTCTCTGTAGCGGCTCCATTCTCCGAAGTTTCCCCGCTCGACTTAAGGGGCTCTTCAGCTTTTGGCACCTCTTCGCTTGACTTCTCAGGTTCTTCTGATATTGGCTTGACTTCATCGACATGGTTCTGCTTCTCTTCCGCCACTGGAGGAAGATTCTCCACACCATCCGGTTGGTCGACCTCGGCGGGACTACCGTCTTCCTCTTTAGCCTCAGCTACATCTTCCTTCGCCTCCTCCGGCGCATCTTTCTCAGTTGCTTTCTCCTGCTTCTTCACCTCTTTCTTGTCCTTCTTGACAGCTCCCTTAAAAAAAGCTTGTTTGTTATTTTGCAATGATAATAAGACCAGATAATTTGCTTACCTTTCCCTTGACCGAGGTCTGTACCTTCTCCTTCTCCAGCTCAGGCTCGGGCTCATCAGCGCCTACGTCTAGCTTACGGGCTCCACGTCCCTTTCCTGCACTGGCCTTGGTGGCAGAGGCCGGCGATGTGCGCGCCTTTTTGCTGGGTGGCGGCGTCACCGCCTCGGCGGCTCGCGTCGGCGTTCCTCGAGTGCTAGACCGCGTCCGCCGCCCGCCCGCCAGCTCCAGGCTTCCGCCCATTGTTCGCACAAGCTCCTCGCTTTCCTTCTGCGCCCGCTCAATGAAAGAGCGGCGTTTGGGAGTGCGTTTCTATAATAGAGAAGAGATCGGATTCGGTAAGTCATGTTTCAGTATACTTTTGTAAGAGTTTGATTTCCCGCCAAAACTAAGTTCTCTTTGAGGCATTGAAGATGCTATTTCACGTCCAGTTTTTTTTCATATACCTGATATTCCATATTTCTGATTCACTAATATATATTTTTCGTCGTATGATACATTGTATTTAAAAGTGCATTCCCTATAACACCAACACACGTGCAAGATGGACTGAAGCCACGACGCTTTATTAGTGACTCAAAAATACAATTATATAGAAGAAAGAGCATCGTGCATTTATATTTTAACTCTTATCGGCAATAATTAAGCATTTAAATCCAAGTGCGCACTGTACTATTGTTGACATGGCCAAGTGACCGCAGCAATTGCACCCGCATCGACCCGCTTGCAGCTGAATTCACACAACAGACCCCAAATGAACCCCCACATTAATAGCTGTCGATCGGGGGAGTTGAGTTAGACATCGATGTGTACGTACATATATCTATTAGTAGTCGCCGCTAAAAAATGGAACCGAATCTAGAGCGCAACGTATCGCATACATACACATGCACAACACCGCGGAGCGGATGCAAGTGTTCGTGCCGCCTTGTATGACAAAGTACAGCAAACAACAAAAAGTCGAAAAGGGAACAAGCAAAAATAAAAACAAACGAGACGCGGCGGCAGCGGCAAAACGTGAGCCCAAAAGGGAATCGCCGATTGCCCTGCTTCTATCGTCATCTCCTCTTCTCTTCTTCTTCGGCGAGTAGCTACACACGTATACACACACGCACACATGCTGCTGTCATCATCGGCAGGAGGGGAAGGGGGGAGTTGGAAAGTGGACAGGAAAAAGCAAAAAGCGCGCGCACACGAGGGTAGCCGTTGAAAAAAGAAACGTAAATAGAAAACGGACACAGCGCACAAAGGGATATGGTGAAAATGCACCACATCCGAGTGCCCATATACACACACAGTTATTTTGGAAAAATACCGCAGATAATTCGGGCAAAGCAAAGCGGAGCCCATGCTGGTGTGCGTTATCGCCGTGCTATGTTAATTGTCGCTAAATATGTGTATGTGCGGCTACTTACGGGAGTCTTCTTCTCGTCCCCCGTCACCGCATCCACATCTTCCACCGCCTCCGGCTTTTGGGCCACAGTTGCCTCCGACATTGTTCAGAATAAACGCTGGGCGGTAATTCCTAGATCTTTCCAAAACTTCGAAACGGTGGCGAGGTTTACTCCACTTCCACTCTCGCAGGCGCACACAATTACAGGTAACTCAACTCGACACACGCCACGCTTCGCATACCGTGAACGCGCAACTTTCAGAAATGCCGATTTTGCGGAAACTTTTCACCGTGAAGAGCCGCACTTTTGGTCACCGATGCTGCGCCAGGACTAAGTCAGTATTTTCGTATACTTTCTGTGCCTAGAACGTTCGCTTTTCACCCTTTTAGTGACTGTTTTGTATCGCGCTTCTACGGAGTAAACGTAACTAAACTGCTTCTTGCTAGTGCTGCACAATTTGTACTTTAAACGCGTTGGCAGCGCCGTTTCAACGACTCATAGTCCATCGATAGCCACGTCATATCGATTACTTGTAGTTTGGGTTTTACCAGGTACTGAGTGTATGGCCACATTGCAACACCACACGCGGCCCTTTGCAGTTTTTTATTTATAAATCCACACAGCATACAAATGGTTTCGCAGCAGCAAATCGAGGCCATTGGAGGCGTTCTGAACAACAAGGACCGCCCACTAAAAGAGCGCTTCCGAGCCCTCTTCACGCTGAAGAACATCGGCGGAGGGGCGGCCATCGAGGCGATCAGCAAAGCCTTCGACGATGATTCGGCCCTACTCAAACATGAGCTGGCCTACTGCTTGGGTCAGATGCAGGACGCACAGGCGTTAGACATCCTCACCAAGGTGCTGAAAGACACCGCGCAGGAGCCGATGGTCCGTCACGAGGCTGCGGAGGCCATGGGCGCCATTGGTCACCCAGATGTGTTGCCAATTCTGGAGGAGTACAAACAAGATCCGGTGGTGGAGGTGGCCGAAACATGTGCCATTGCTCTGGACCGCGTCCACTGGCTGCAGAGTGGCCAAAAGGTGGATGACAGCAATCCCTACGCCTCCGTTGATCCCTCACCGCCAACTGCGGGCGACAAGAGCGTCACCGAGCTGAAGGCCATCTATCTGGATGCCCAGAAGAGCCTGTTCGATCGATATAGGGCCATGTTCAGCCTGCGCAACCTGCGCACTGAAGATAGTGTCTTGGCCATTGCCGAGGGACTTAAGGACTCCTCCGCCCTCTTCCGCCACGAGGTGGCCTTCGTACTGGGTCAGCTGCAAGAACCCTGCAGCGTTCCCTTCCTTCAAGAAAATTTGGAGGATCGCCTGGAAAACGAAATGGTGCGCCACGAGTGTGCCGAGGCCCTAGGCGCCATCGCCACGGAGGAATGCATTCAGATCTTGAACCGCTATGCCGAGGACGACAAGCGCGTGGTCAAGGAAAGCTGCGTCATCGCCCTGGACATGTGCGAGTACGAGAACAGCCCGGAGTTCCAATACGCCGACGGCCTAGCCAAACTAGACGCGACCAAGTGATTTGAGCCGAACATTTGCATCTACCAGCTGTGTATATATTAGTCATAAACTTGTATTGTTTTGTCACTTCTGTGATCACATGGACCTAATCTTATCGAGACATAAAAGAAATCTGAACGTGACTTTCCTCTGGTTTTTGATTAACCTGGTGGGTGGATGAATCAACTGGTGGGAATGCTGATGCTAATGAGTTGGACGGGGATTTTATCATCCATTGTGCGCAACTCTTTGTTTCTTAAGTGTTTCATATGTGTAGTAATTAAAAATAGCACTATTAAGTATTCGTTATTTTTCCTTTAAATTATTCGTTGAAATATGCATTCAGAATACATTCTGAAATTCAAAGTGAAAGGCGATATGGCAGCCCCATTTAAGCGGTTTTAAATTCAAAAAAGTTGAATACTTCAGCAATGCACTCAAATTTCCGCTTTGGAATTTTAAGAACAAGTATTTTTCTATCCTTAAAATCCCGTAACAAAAACAAAAACTCAAGAACGCGGCTGGCTGCCCAGTGTGACCACTTGACGATTTCCCACAATTCACCTTACCGGCATTTTGTATTCGGGATTTTTTTGCAACGCCGAACACATGAAGCTCCTGATGCTCTGCACGATTTTGGCATTCTTTTCTGTAATCTCGGCGACAATGGCGGCTAACAAGGAGAGGACTTTCATCATGGTCAAGCCCGATGGCGTCCAGCGCGGACTCGTCGGCAAGATCATCGAGCGCTTCGAGCAGAAGGGCTTCAAGCTGGTCGCCCTGAAGTTCACCTGGGTAAGCGGATAATTGAATTAGGAAGAAATCAATAGATCTACATACGTGGAAACGGGTTGCCCCACGCGGGATTGCCATCGGACCTAACCTCAAAGGCTGGGTGCAGGCGTCATCGCGCAATGACATGTGTTTAGAGGTCAGAACTGCAATTAACTGATAACGAACCGTTTTGTAACCAGGCCTCCAAGGAGCTGCTGGAGAAGCACTACGCCGATCTGTCCGCCCGCCCCTTCTTCCCCGGACTCGTGAACTACATGAACTCCGGCCCCGTGGTGCCCATGGTGTGGGAGGGTCTGAATGTGGTCAAGACCGGTCGCCAGATGCTCGGCGCCACCAACCCCGCCGACTCGCTGCCCGGCACCATCCGCGGTGACTTCTGCATCCAGGTCGGACGCAACATCATCCACGGCTCCGATGCCGTCGAGTCTGCCGAGAAGGAGATCGCCCTGTGGTTCAACGAGAAGGAGCTGGTCACCTGGACCCCGGCCGCCAAGGACTGGATCTACGAATAGACGGCTGCTTTAGCTGTCTGCCCTCGTTTAAGCTGAATACAGATTGATTCTTCTAAAGAAATAAAATTCCAAAATAACTAGTAGATAATCTGGCTGCTTTATGAGGAGTGTGGGCTTTGGAAAGGTTTCTAGGGTATTAACTTAAGGATAATCGGTAGGGTATCCACTGAGCTGTGGGCTTTGTTGGCGGTAGCACCCATCCCCTCGGTATAGAGGAGCCTCTTCCACAGTAGCTTATGTAAGAATCCCATGTGGAGCTGGAAAAAGCGATTCAATTAAAAGAAGCTACCGTCGGACAATGCATTTCCCTATCCTACCGAATTTCAAGAAATTTCCCCTTATTCAATTTAGCCGATGGCAAGGATTGGCCGAAGAACACCGTCTTCCATTGAGATTCAAGTGAAGCCATCTTTTTGGACTCCTTGACATGACCAGCTTGAGTCTCTTCTTGGACTCTCCGCCAAACAAGACGCATGTGGGTCAGTTTTTGGCAAAGGGCGGCTTTGTCTCCTCCACGAGATTCGCATAGTTTCTCCAGCAGATCAAAGGTCTCCAAAATGGAGGCTGCATCGCGTTGTTTTCGCAGGGATATGTGCTTCGCTTCTTCCAGTGCGGTATTTCGGGGCGGTTCTATAGAGAACTTCTGTTCCGCAACCTCAGATTCGACGGTTGCCCGTATCACCCGCTTTTGGCTTCGTCTATTTAAGCGTCGCCGGCGTTTTCTTTGTTTTTGTTCGTCGACTACTTGTTGGGCCGGTATTTGGTCAAGTTCATCCAGCAGGGTTGCCGTGCTCCGCTGCAGCTCCTCCGCCCGGTGCACATCGAAATCGCGTCCTGCTCCGCTGCTCTGTTGTTCCAGTTGCCCCAAACTCGATATAACTTGCTGAAGCTTGGCTTTAAGTTCACTTAATCTATGCTTTTTGTGCGGCGGTGTCATCTTATTTTGGTTGTTGGTGGCTGTGTTGGTAAACGTCTGAAGGTGCACATTGGGGGTAGTTTTAAATTATTTAATTATAGATTATTATTTTTATTAAGCGAAAGTCAGGCGAACGCCACCAGCAACTAGCCGATTCCTTGTAATACATTTAAAAAAAAAATATAATGCAATTTTTTTAAAACAAAGGGAAAGAGTATTAGCTCAGCACGTGGGGATTCAAGCCGCTCTGCAGCTCAGAACTTGGAGATGGAATTGCCATGAGGAGCCAGCATTAATGCTGACATTAGGGGCAGTGAATGAAGTGAAGGGGTGGTTCTAGGTCTCCAGTTCAGCTTTGGCGTCTTTGAGGATCTCCGCTGCCTTCTTATACGAATCTGTCTCGATCAGGTCCTGCTCATCGGCGAGGTACTTCTCCAGTACCTCGTACTCCTTCTGCAGTCTGTGAAAAGAACGTCTCATTAGGCTTTTAAAGGTGGAAATGGAAGAACGCATACCTTCTCTTGGAGTCGGGCACCATCATGATGCACTCCTGGATGACCTCCTCCTGCTTGCGCAGTACGTGGTCGTCGGCTCCGTCGCCCCTGAGCTTCTCCAACCTCGCCTGCTCGGTCACCACTTCCTTGGCGTAGCAATACTTCTCCCTGGTCAACCGCCGGACCACTCCGGATTTAATCACCAGCTGCCGAATGCGAGGGTCTGTCATTGTTGTAGGGCTGCGTTCTACTGTGTTCGCCTATGAACTGAAGTTAGTGAAGCTCAACGGGGAGTTCCTGGCATGAATCACAGTTAATTTGACTAAACTTCCAACAGCCGGCTGAGATTCGGAGTAGTTAGCAATGTAGTCTTTGTTGTTTTTGTACAGAGCGCCTAGTGAGTCAGAGCCCGAGCCAGGGTTGCCACCCTGTCGGCGGAACGAGTGAAATGAACCACTCGGAACCGCCTTAATTTGAATTTCATTTTAAACTAAATGCATTTTCTTCATAGATATTGAAGTATTTTTGAATTAAAATGCATTCGTGTGTGGTATTTTACGGTTAAGCTTCCTTTATTTTTCTCATCATTTAAAAGATCTTTTATCAAGCAACATGTTCTGTATCCAAGAATTGTTCTGGTGTCGGTTACAATTGTCTTCGATTTGTATAAATTCAGAGTGTGAGATTAACGTGTATAATATGCAGGATGCAGGTTATTATGGGGAATGAGATGACATGTGGCTAACGTATATTATGTAATATGCAAATGCAAATGAGGCTCAATGAAACATTTATAATGTTTTCAAAAACCGCATGATTATGTGTGTAATGTTGATTTCTTTTTTGTAATACTTCTTAAGCATTTGTCTTTTGGTTTCAAGAGAAATTTTGAATTCATCGCGAATGTAGTCTTTTTGGTTTAGGGGATTTTTGGGAGCGCGGACGTGGTTTAAAACTAAATTCGGAAATTACATATTTCAATAGATTTTAAATCGAATGCCTCCGACTTGACTTATCAAAAGTATAAAAAGTGTTTAAAATCCATTCGAAACAGGTGGATGCGACCGGATGTGTGGCTGCTAATCAAGTGTAAGGTTAGTTGTAGAGATGAGTATATATCGAAGGGGCGGGCTACAGCAGTGCTCCGGAGGCCGCTATCCACTCTGCGGAGTGGCTAGTGGGTGGTTTCCTGCGAAAGGACTTGCGGTGACGATACATGTTCAGATAGCTGCAGTAGACCACCACGGCGAAGGCGACCAACACCGACCCGGCGAGCTGGAAGGGCTCCTCCTTCGCATCCTCGCTGCACCTGATGCTCCTCTCCTCGCTAATCGTACGTGTGGTTATTATATAGGGTATAATCTGCTCGATTTCGGTTAATATCTGCCGCTTCTGCCCGCAGCTAGTTATAGTAGTAATTGGTGTCTCGCTTGCCATGGAGTCAAGGTGTGATTTTGATCGTCGAGTGGGTATTATAATTTTGACATGTGTATTGTTGTTGTGTGTTGTTGCTGCTGTTGCTCTAGCCGTCTGTTCTTGTTGTTGTTGGGTTCGAGTGATGACGTTGTTCTGCTGGCACCCTAGTTATTTCTTCTTCTGTGCCTTCTCAGCGGCTTTTGTCACCTTGCCCGAGGTCGTCTCTTTAAAGTTCACCGACTTGATGACGCCCACGGCCACGGTCTGCCTCATGTCGCGCACAGCGAACCGTCCCAGCGGTGGGAACTCCTGGAAGCTCTCTACACACAACGGCTTGCTGGGCACCAGCACAATGATGGCCGCATCCCCGGACTTGATAGCCTTCGGCTCCGTCTCGGTGGTCTTGCCCGTACGACGGTCGCACTTCTCCTTGATCTCGGAAAACTTGCAGGCAATGTGCGCCGTGTGGCAATCCAAGACGGGAGTGTACCCATTGGCGATCTGGCCCGGATGGTTGAGCACAATCACCTGTGGGCGAAAGACCAAGCAGAGATGAGTTTAACTATCAAAGATTTCTCTGATCTTTGTTACCCTACCTGAGCGGTAAAGTCGGCTGCTCCCCTTGGAGGATTGTTCTTGGAATCGCCGGCCACATAGCCACGACGGAGCTCCTTCACGGACACGTTCTTCACGTTGAAGCCGACGTTGTCGCCGGGCATGGCTTCGGTGAGAGCCTCGTGGTGCATCTCCACCGACTTTACTTCGGTGACCAGGTTGACCGGCGCAAAGTTGACGACCATGCCTGAAACGAAACCGGAAACGAAGCGACCGAAACGAAGTTACATATCCGGCCGTTATGTGTAGACTTTTGGGTGGGGGTGGGTGCATACAGAGAGCGAAACGTGGAGCGAGATTATTCGAACTAACTCCAATTTATTTTTATTTGAATCAATAGCTTGGATAGTAGCTAATATAAATATATATATTTGCTAGGGTTATTTTATTTAAATGGTCTTTCACTTTCATTTTGAAAATGGAAGCGCTTCGGAGTGAGATTAAATATTTCACCAAGTGCATGAGGTGGAGGGTCTCGCTCTCGACGAAGACGTTCGCTCAATAATGCATACATGCGCAAGACTTCGTCGCGAGCTCCGTTTTGGAGGCGGTGGGCGTTGGATGGCAGCCCACTGTCGACCCAAATTCTGCAGAATACATGTATGAAGTGCCCAAAGAGAAGGGAGAGCCCACACCCGCACTTATCAACCCGGAAGACAAGGAAGTTCTGCCTTACCTGGCTTGAGGAGACCAGTCTCCACACGACCTACTGGTACGGTTCCGATGCCTCCGATCTTGTAGACGTCCTGGAGCGGCAGGCGCAGCGGCTTGTCGGTGGGTCGCTGGGGTGGCAGGATCGCGTCCAGCGCGTCGATCAAGCACTTGCCCTCTGCCTTGCCTTCCTTGCGCTCCACGGACCATCCCTTGAACCAGGGCATCTTCTCGGAGGGCTCCAGCATATTGTCGCCGTGCCATCCGGAGATGGGCACGAAGGCCACCGAGGCCGGATTGTAGCCGATCTTCTTGATGTACGAGGACACCTCCTTCTTGATCTCCTCGTAGCGGGCCTCGCTGTACGGCGGCTCAGTGGAGTCCATCTTGTTGACGCCCACAATAAGCTGCTTCACGCCCAGCGTGAAGGCCAGAAGGGCGTGCTCGCGGGTCTGCCCGTTCTTCGAGATCCCGGCCTCGAACTCTCCAGTTCCGGCGGCGACGATCAGCACCGCACAATCGGCCTGAGAGGTACCGGTAATCATGTTCTTGATGAAATCCCTGTGACCAGGGGCATCGATGATGGTCACATAGTACTTGGACGTCTCGAACTTCCACAGGGCAATGTCGATGGTGATGCCGCGCTCCCGCTCCGCCTTCAGCTTGTCCAGCACCCAGGCGTACTTAAAGGAGCCTTTTCCCATTTCCTGGGCCTCCTTCTCGAACTTCTCGATCGTACGCTTGTCGATGCCGCCGCATTTGTAAATCAAGTGGCCGGTGGTCGTCGACTTGCCGGAGTCCACATGGCCAATGACCACAATGTTAATATGGATCTTCTCCTTGCCCATCCTTGCAGATTAAGCTATTTTTTAGAGCTGCTGGGAGACAGAAGGGATGCAGGTGTTTGGATGAGCAAAGTGGGTGGTTTCCGGACTCGGGGAGGTAGCATGCCAATGTGGGTCTGAACTTAATGGGTGGTGCAGACAAGTGACGTCTGTATGCTGTGGGTCGTGTCATCGTGGTGTAGACACCAAAAGCACACTTCATACAGACATGCACAAACGTACACTAGGGAAAAAACATAGAACTTTTATGTTTCGAAAATACGAATTTTAAACAAAAAACAAGAATCACGCGAAATATTTAAGATTTAGTTAAGATTTTAAGCCTTATACTGAATAATAGGGAAAATATAAACACACATGTAAGTTTTTACGGAGTCTTATGGAACCTAATATGTACGATTGAGAAATATACCCATATTCCCATCACATTTTGTGCCCACAAATGTCTGCAGCGTTTCCGGCAAGCAATTACAACAAACAGAAAAACTCACCTGTTCTCACGAGACTTTCTAGAGTTACTTATTACTCGGCAACGCTGCGCTATCAAAAACTGATCACGAATCCACCCGTCGCTATATCCTAGAATTAGAAGGAAATCGTTGTGATAAAAATGACAGTTTTTGAACTCTACGCGGATCTTCCGTACTCTGCAGCCGGACCACGACCGGGCCAAGTGTCTGTTGGTTAAAGACTGCCGTGTATATCCCTCTGCCGAACTGCACCGGGCGAAAAATCAATAACGAGCCCCAGACAGAAACGAATGGAGCCGAAGTGTGCGTACTGGGGAAATGCACTCTCCTCGGCTGGAGAGGATTAGGCCGAAGAGAAACCCTCGTCAGAAAGCCGGGAAGTGCGGCAGTCCATGTCGAAAATGTGCCGGCCGGCGTTTTCAGTGGGAAAACCAATGAAAATCGCACACACAAACGTATTTCATTTAAAGCCAAATGTCGAAATGCCGAAATTTGGCAGCTTTCGCAGAACGGTAGAAGAAAATTGAAAAGGGAAATGGCCAAAAGCATCGGCATTCGGCGGCGGTCGTGCGGCGAAAATTGCGCGATTCCAAAGGGTGAAAAACTGCAGAGGGAGACGGAGAGAGCGGGAGCGAAAGGGATGGCGAACGGCCGGAGTGCACTTGCTGCTCATGCAGAGAAGGAAGGGAAAGAGACGGCGAGAACTGCAGGGCGTTGTGATTTATTTTCTACCCCAGTGACAGTTTCACTTGCCGATTTTCCTGCATGTTATTTTTAAATCTCAGTATTTGCATCGAAGTGCAAATTGCAAGAAGCAATGTGGAAAGAAGGCGAAGAATATGCAAAAATACTTCGACAGAGGTGCAGGGCAGGGAAATAATCTGCCCACCATGTGTCATCATGCCGCGGATTTCATTTTTTGCCTGCGAATTCCAATAGAAACTACTCGGGAATAAACGGCGAACGGGAATGAGAAAAGGGAACAATCCAGGCAAAATCGAACGCGCACACACATGCAGCCGGCCGCCATGTTGGAATTCGAAAGTCTTCGCAACTTTATTAATTTACTTGCAATTTAAGGTCGCTGGAAACCCAATTTCCAATTCGAATCGATTTACGCAGCTATTATGCAAAAAGAATGAGAAGACCGGCCGGCAGTGCAAATCACTTACACTCTCTCACTTTTCGGAAAAACTTTCTTTAGGCCGGAGAATCGAACCAAAATTCGACTAATTATGCAGGGTAGGGAATTCGGGGACTTTCCCTTTTCACATTTGCACAACTAATCAATGCCTATTAATATTTTCACAATTTAACGGGAGCTCTGCGTGCACTTACCTCGAAATCACAAAACGGAAAGACCGAAAAAGCAGCGATGCTGAGGTGAACGGAGCTGAACTGATTCCGACCTAGAGATGGCACAGGATTCCATGTATGGCAAGGGCCTTGGGTTTCGTATTGCATTATGAGGATTACTTGACTTAAATAAAGTTTCCATCCCTTTAGTATGAAAGGTATCCAAATAAAAAACGCGAATTGAAATCTCTTATAGTAATACATTTTTAATACCACTCACGGAATATTTTATATTCTCTCAAACTGAGAGTCTTTTGCAGAGTGTATGGTACTTACAAGGGCTGCCACTAAAAGTATGCACACTCACCTCTAATTGCAAATGACATTGTGCACACTATTCGCTTGTGCGTTGAAATAAGATGCAAGCTCCTTCCTTTCTATCTCTCTCCCTCAATGGAAAGTTTGACAGAGCAATAAATGTTAAAAAGGAATTTGAAAAAATTCTGTTAATAGTAATGTAACAGTTATGCTTTAGAGCCTAAAATGTAGACTTTTTGCGTTCGTCTTTACTTGCCTATTTTATTGTATTAAAAGAATTAAAGTAAGTCTAAACATTACAAGTAATAGCATTAGAACCCGAAAACGACTATAATGTACATTGGTCAAGAGCCATTATTTCCATTCACTGTCCGACTCGTATTCCTCCCAGTCAGGTTTCACGCCCACGGGCAACTTTTTCTGCTCCAGGTAAACGTTAAACTGTTCCGGAATCGACATAAATCTGCGAATCTTCAAGCGGAACTGCCGCCACGTCCACTGGCCAAAGTTTTTCCGATCGGCCACCATCGCCTTGTAGTTAAATTTATGTTTGTTAAGAAAGTAGGACAGTTCCTTGACCACGCCCTTGGGTAATCTGTGCAAATACAAAACCTGTATTTTGACGGTTTGCCATTGCAGAATCAATATTTTACCTGAACTCTGGGTCGGCACGCTCGCTAGCCAGTTGTTCTAGTTCCTGGACTACGTGTCCGCGTTTTGGACCCTCCTCTACGACTGGTTTCTTGAGGCCCAATACCCGCCGCTCATCCTCGTCCAGCTCTTCCTCCAAAAACCCATTCACAACTCGGGCCGCCAGGAGACGGTCCTTCTTGTAGCTGGGGATCGCAATGGCCTTGTTGACGTCCTTGGCCAAACCCATTTCACTGAAGTTGGTGCCCACACGCTGGTCCTCCATCCACATCTTTTTCATCCTGGGACTGATAAGATCATAATAGAAGGTTTTCGTAGACTTGTTGACTCTATTGGCTGTAAGTGCACTAAGATCCAACTTACTCTTTAATTTTTCCGGTGGAACTCCGAGTTTTGTTCATCGTCTTGCGGTTTACATTGTAGCGATAACGCTTGCGAGCATGATTCTTGCGGATTTTCATTGTTGGAAGGTTTAATTAATGAATCAAACGATGTTTAAAACCAATTGAATGGACCAAAACAATTTTAAAACCGCACGTGTTGCAGATGTTAGGAGTGACCGTGGTGCGTAAAATACCGACTCCCTGATTCCAGTATTTCAATACCGCATAGTTAGAGATGGCATACCGGCAAGATAAATAGTTTCGATAACGATAACGGCACGGCGTTATCTACAAGATAAGATTTTGTTTATATCCGTAGAAAACAATATATAAATTAAACAATCATGCGTGATGAGATTTTGGACCCCAGTAACCTGGTGAAGAACCGGGAGATACTCTACCGACTGATGATCAGCCAGCTGATGTACGACGGCCTGGAGAAGTTCGCCATGGAGCTGTCCATGCTGGTGAAGGCGGACCAGTGCGCTCCCAGTGAACGCCTGCTGCACGTCATGATTGCAGGGATGCAGACGCTGAGCGATAAGGACAAGACGAACTCGGATGACGTGCTGCCCGGCATAGACTTGGAATTCGAGCCGGAGGCTTCGGCCTTGGCCCCGGAACCACATTCCTACGAAACCGCGTATGTGACCTCGCACAAACAGGCCTGTCGAGCCGGCGCCTTCAGCTGCGATGGTTCCCTGGTGGCCACCGGGAGCGTGGATGCCAGCATCAAGATTCTGGACGTAGAGCGGATGCTGGCGAAGTCTGCGCCCGAAGATATCGAGCCGGGCAGGGAACAACAAGGCCATCCAGTGATTCGCACGCTCTATGACCACACTGATGAAGTGTCCTACCTGGAGTTCCACCCCAAGGAGCACATCCTGGCCTCCGCCTCGCGCGATGGCACTGTTAAGTTGTTTGACATTGCCAAGCCCTCGGTAAAGAAGGCCCACAAGGTATTCACCGACTGCGAGCCGGTGCTGTGCCTGTCTTTTCACCCTACTGGTGACTACGTAGCCATCGGAACGGAACACAACGTGTTGCGGGTCTACGATGTGGCCACCACCCAATGCTTTGTGAGTGCCATTCCCTCGCAGCAGCACAAGGCTGGAGTTACTTGCGTGAAATATTCGCCCACGGGGAAACTCTACGCCACAGGCAGCTATGATGGAGACATCAAAATATGGGATGGAATCAGCGGGCGGTGCATCAACACCATTGCCGAGGCGCATGGGGGAGCGGCAATATGCTCACTGGAGTTCACACGGAATGGGAAGGTAAGGGGACATTAGGGGCAGTGGCTGCGCAAGACTTTAACTTATTTATTTTAGTACCTCCTATCTTCCGGTATGGATTCTCTGGTTTATCTGTGGGAGCTGTGTACCAGTCGTCCCATTCAGACGTACACGGGCGCTGGAACCACCGGCAAGCAGGAGCACCAGACAGAGGCTGTATTCAACCACACAGAGGATTACGTGCTCTTCCCCGACGAGGCCACCACTTCGCTCTGCTCGTGGAACTCCCGTAATGGCTGCCGTCTGACCCTTAACTCGCTTGGACACAACGGACCTGTGCGCTATATCACGCATTCGCCCAATGGTCCTGCTTTCCTCACCTGCTCCGACGACTTTCGCGCTCGTTTCTGGTACCGAAGGGCAAATAATCAGTAAACGGATGAAGGTTCACAAATCGAATAAAACTTTAAGGAATAAAGTATCAATTATTGCGATTGACATTCGTGGTCTCGATTTGTGATTTCATCAGAGTTAATGAAATATGTTTCCAACACTTTTAGAAATAATTAATCAGTAAAATTTTCTTTATTAAAAACTCGTTTGTGGTTTTTCCATGAATAGTTATCCTAAAATCGCAACTATAATTTCTAGTGATTGAGCGCACAAGCTTAAGTCGTATTTGTTGCGTTAAGTAAAACTGTAAAAATCATAATACATAATACCAGATTGGGATTCCGTATAAATATCAGTTGTTTCTTCACTGGAAGTCCGTTTTGTTGTACGCTGGAACATTGATCCAATGCCTTAAGACTACACCTAGATCCTAGTTAAGTGGCCTTAGTAGTTAATTAAGTTTACAACATTTCGTGGGGCCGCAGAACCGCGTTGTCGGGTTCCTCGGAGGCCACCAACTCGTTTTGAAGATTGCACAATTAGCCAATACATTTGATTCCAACTTGTTGCCAAGGAAATGAACAAAATTATACTACGGACTTTGAGTATTAAACAAAATATAGCTATGTACAACAAAAAATAAAAAACAAAGGTCTATATAAAAAGGTTTAACAAAATCACAAAGAGAAATGAAAAGTTCTAAAGTTGCTTGCCTTACGGATCGTGTGCGGATCCAGTAAGCGGCCAGTCGAATTGTTTATAATTAAAGCCGAAAGTCATTAAAGTTCACTGAACTGCTCAATTGCGTTGCTCAATTGGGCAAAACTTATGTCCTAGGTAAATTAAACACTAGTTTTGCTTAAAGAAGGCGTTCTGGACGGAGCAAGTGCTAGAATTAATATTGCTTACGGGTTTACATTAACTAAAAATCGTTTTGAGTCTGGTGTGTTGCGTTTGAGTGCCACGATTGCTTATGTTGCTATGAAGTATCCTACAGTTCAGAGCTAGCTGCTTAAGGTAAACGTTGTTGTGCGTTCGTAGTCCTTCCGTAACTCTGGTCCTTCCAAGTCTTTACGTTGCGGTTTGTGCGGTGGAGGCCAAGGCCAAGGACTTGCCCTCCGCCACAGCGCAGGAGGCGGGCGGGGTGGGCGAGGGCGACGGCGAGATCTGTATCTCATCCTTGATGATTACATCTTGTTGGAGGCTCAGCATGGCGGCTGCAGCTGCTGCTGGGTTGGAGGCGTCATAGCCACCATCGCTCAGTTCCGCCTCCTGTTCCGCATCCTGGTCTTCCGCATGCTCCATCTTCACGTCGGGCAGGATAAGCGAACTGTCCCGGCTGTCGAAGGAGGCGTTTTGCTGCTCCAGTTGCTCGGCCAACTGGCGCTGGTAATGATCTTGCTGTTGCTGGTAGATCGTAGCATGCATATCCCCTGCAGCCGCTGCACTGATCAAGTATTTCAGGGGGCTGAAGGCGCCAATGTCCTTCGGCGGCGTGAAGTTCTCGTGTGTCATCTTGAGGTGGTTCTTCATTTTATCTGGTCGCGAGAACTCTTTGGAGCACACGGGACAGGGGAACACCTTGCGGTGCTTGCCCTCGTGGTAGAGAAAGGCGTGACGCTGGAAGCTATACTTGTTCTTGAATGTCTTCTGCATGTTCTCCTTGGCGCACTCGGTACAGCGGTAGACGCCCTCCACGACACTCGCGTACCGGAAGAGATCCAGCCCGCGCACGGACATCTCTGTCAGGTGTTCCGCTTGATCATCCAGCGTCGACTGGGCCTTGCGTCGAACTCTCCGCCGTTGAATCGGACGCTTGGCGCCCTTCTTTCCACTTCTAGGTGCGGGTGGTGGCGCCGTTGCTGTCTCCGGAGCAGGCGAACCTTCCTGCGCAGGTGTGGCTTCCGCCTCGTTGCCCTGGTAACCAGGCAAACCAGCGTTCTCATCGGCCAGCGTGACCATTTCATGATCGGGCTCATCGCTTTTATCCTGCTGATCATTAAGTGACAGCAGCTCCAGGTCGTCATCCATAAACTGGCCAGCACTCGACGGAGACTCCTGCTGCTGCTGTTGGTAGTAATCGGTGGTGTTGAGCATGGAGTTGTTTGCGGCCATGTGAAGCAGTAGCTGGTGGTGCAGGTTCCCAGTGCTGGCCACCTGAGCGGCCTGCTGCTCGGCGGCATTTGCCAGCGAGTGCAGACCCATGCAGGCGTTGACCTCGTCCTGGTTTTTCTTCGGCATCTCCTTGGACTGTTCCTCGACATTATGGGCGGCATTGGGGGTCACTGCCCCCGTGATCCTGGTGGCAGGCGGCACCTCAGGATCCTTGGCTCCACCCCGCAGCTGCTGCTTGAGCAGAGAGTTGCTGTTATTGCCTCCGGTTGCCTGCCGCATCTTCGGCTTGGATTTGGTGGGCGTCTGGGGAGATCCTTGCTGCGTGGGCGTCGTGGTGCTAATGGCGCGTATCTTCAGGCCCAAAATAGTTGGCAGGTGAACCGGGGCGGAGTCCCTTTCATCGCTGATCTCCAGCAGGGAAATCGGTTCCGAAGGACCAGAACTGCCGCCGCCTGGAGCCGTTGCTGAGATTGTCGTCGAAGAGGAGCCGAAGAGCCGCTGGGAGAGCTCTGGAGTGGCCTTAGTAGGAGTAGCTGCAATTAGAGATATTTCAAATATGAGTTAGTATTTCCGGACCCATTAAGGGCAGTTTAAATAGCATAGTTCCTTGCCTGGAATGTGCCCAATCCCAAACAAATTAATTAAAACAATCAATTTTGTGTTTCAGAACTGATTTTGTTTTGAGTGTTTTTTGCATTGTGTATTTTATTTTTCTTCTGTTGGTCAGTTTTAAACGATAATATAAAGGATCTGCTTGATTAATATTGCGTGTGATTCACTATTAGTAATTATGTTTAACGTATCGTATGATATATCGTAAAGTGTGTTTCGTAATTAGCTAATTTAAACGGAAACCATGTTACCAACAATTTCCAGACAATTTTCTCATTTTCACATGGAAGTTTGCCTTGCATTACGATTCTTATCTTTCATTTTCTTTGGGCATCAAAGCATGACTCTATATATGTAGCTATATTCCTCGTTCAGGTTTCGAGTTTGGACATTTTTGTTTGAAAGCGAGAAAATTGCTGAAGGTTTATAGTTGTTGAATGCAAAAATATATGTAAATGTATTCATATAAAAAAGTGGACTAAAAATAAAGTAAAATATAGTACAGACAAACACATACAAATGAATATGCATGGCCCGTCTGATTGATTGTTTAAAATTAACGCCAAAAGAGAAGTTTGGAAGATTGGATCGATTGGGTGGAAATATATATTTGCGATATTGGTTAGTCTGTGTTTGGGAGACGGCGGCTTACTAACTAAATTGCACTAGCTACCACTAAATAAAGAATTAAAAACAAAATTATTTAATAAGTTAGCGTACGCAGCTTGTTTATTATTTGATTGCGCTTAATTTTGTTTCAATTGGTTTTCTGTACCTCTTCTTGCAGTTTTAATTTTCTGAATGTTTTTCGTGTCTCTTAGTTCTCGAATTGCAACAAATTTGAACGTTTTACTTGACTGAGGAATTACGTGTTGTCTACTTTTCAAGTTCTTTATTTTGTTTGGAGATCGTTTCGCATTAACAACAATATTTTGCAATTTTACACTCTGTTTTCTGTGGTCTGCTGCGACTGCTCTGTTGTTACTGTTGGATTTCAACTGCATTTTGTTTTGCTTTTGCTTTTGCTTTTGTTTTTGATTTTCATTTTCTTTGGCGATAATTTAAGCCTCCGATATACAACATAAATCGTTTGATAGATAAATTAGGTTTACTTTATGCTCATTAATATTAGCGATATATCATTACAACTATGGTTGCTGTTACTATCTGTAGTTACACTTTATCGACGATCCCGACGAAACATTTTCAATCTTTCGCCGGGTCTCGGATGTTACGGGGAACGGTGTGGGTGACCGGGTTGGTTTTTGAGGGTGTGGACGTGCTGGGTGTGCGGGGTGCGGTGCTGGCGGCCCAACGACCTTGACCCAGACCCGGGTTTAACTTTTAACTAGCTTCATTTGAAGGCAACAAGGTAGATCTGCGCTCCCTCTCGCAAGATTAACATTACATTGATTCTCCTGCTTCTGTTTTCAGATTTCGGCTTGTAATAATCGTATAGAATTAACATTAGCATATCGAACATAGTGATATTGATAAATTAATTAATAGAACTACAGTTAGACATACCATTCAATGTTTATATATATTATTTATATCATTATGTATAACATATCCGCGTGTATATATAGTTTAATTATCTAAAAGTGCAGGTTTAGTTTCGTTTTTTAGTGTAACTCTTGCCAGGATACACTTCGCATATAAGGCCGCTCTGGTGTCCAATAAAAAGGCAACCCCTTGTGGATGGGTTTGTAAAGTGTCAGCCAAAACAACTACTTGATTTTCGGTCTTTGACTACGCGCTAATAAAAAACGATCGACAAGCTGTCGGCGATCGGGGATAAATAATAATCGTAAATCTTAAGGGTAGTTGCTAGGATTAGATTAGCATTCCGTTCTGATCGGGTCTTTGAAAAGGGGTTTAGAAAATAGCTGTAATTGTAACTGAAAATTGAAATTGCACAACATAAAAACGTCTGCTGGCTTGGAGATTTCTGCAGCTCCATCGAAGCCAAGTAAAGAACTAAAAACAAAATCAACAAAAAATTTACTTTAACTCCCCTCCCCAACAACAACTAAATCCCGAAGAGCGCCTGGCGCTGCAACATGCTTCCTCCAATCGTTAGCGGGTGCCTCAACCTTCACTATTTCTTTGAGTGTGTGCTTTTTTGGGCTTGGTGTGAGGTGCCCCGAGATTACTGCGCCGCAGCTGCTGGTGCTGGCGGTGCGGAGGTCGTCAACGGACCCAGGGATCCGCTGGACGAGGACGTCGACGACGAGGAGGAGGTGGATAGCGCATTGCTGGTGGCTGGCAGCGACTGATTTGAGTTCTGACCACTCAGATCCGGCGGCGGAGGCGTCGAGGCTCCCGAAACTCCCAGTGGCTGGCCTGCTAGATTCGCTGCCGCGACTGTGGCCAACGCCGTCGAGGGATTTTCAATCTTGTGGATGATTTTCACGTGCGCCGTCATGTTGTCCTTGCGCGTAAACTCTTTGAAGCAGAAGGGACAGGGGTACACTTTCACATTACGCTTGTGGGAGGTAACATAGTGCCGGCAGAAGTTGCTGATGTGCGTGTAGACGCGGGAGCAGACCTTGCAGCGGTACGTATGCTCGCCCTCTTTGGTGCAGTAGTCCCTCACTGAGCCCTCCGCCTCGCCCTCGCCCACGTTGCTGCTAAGATTCAGCTTGGTCTTGACAGAGGGAGTTCCCAATCCGGCACTCAGGTTTGGCGTGCTTCCGCTCAGACCAGCGGTCTTCAACTTGAATCCGTCGTTGCTGTTGTAAATGTCGAGGTATTCCTGGCTGCTAAAGACAGCCGGCTTTACTTCGCCGTTCTGTTTGGCCACTTTGGGCCGCTTCTGGACGCGCGGCTTGACCGAGGCCGTGGAAAAGGAGCCGGCAGGCGAGACCAATGGCGTGGAGGCGGCGTTGACCTTGCCAATGGGCGTTAGTTTGGGTATGCTGACCATGCTTTTCACCTGCGCTCCACCAGCCGCCATTCCGATAATATTAAGCTTAAGTCCGCTGCCCGCCGCCGCTGCTGCTGTATCCACCTGGTGTTTTCTCTGGGCCGCGAGGAGGAAGGCTTGTTGGCGCGCCTGCTCGTTGAGGTGACTGCCATCCGTGTGATCCTGCGAGGGTGAGCTGTTGTCGTGGAGCGGGTTGTACTTGAACTCTACGGGCTCGTCATATTCGTCCAGCATAAGTTGAGGTTCCATATATGACGTGTCCAGACCTTCGCCATCGCTGTCGTTTCCGTCTAAAAATTGTAAAAATATAGGTTAACTCTGTGCTTTCACTGGCCAATACTACTTTTATACGCCACAATTATATGCAAGTTTTCCATCTTATTACTTCAAAGTTTTAAGTATTGCAGAAGAATTAATATTATATTTGATACCAATATGAATTAAATATTCATTTGGTAATGCAAATCTCTTTTAATGTCATTGAATCTGCACTCATAAATAAGTTTACAAATATTTGGCGTATAAGTATAGTATAGTATGATGTGATATGGGTGTAGATTTGTGTGTGCAGGATGTATGCGAGAGAAAGGCAAAACACATGGCGCGAGCGAGTGAGAGAAAGAGTTTCAAATCGGATCGGAAAAGCTATAGGGATTTCAAGCCATTTTCAACGCGTTGCGAGTTCGAAAGTATTTTTTTTTTTTTTTTTTTTTGCTGTTTTCATTGACAGTTTTCAGTTGATCATTTTCCTGTTGTTGTTTGTTAATTTTTGCATTGTTTCGAGGAGATGATCGGAAATGGACAACAGGTATCAGCATTTCGTTGTGAGTGATGGTCATGAGAGGTGGCGAATTTGTTTCAGTTTCTGGAGTTCTCTTGCTACTTTTGACTTTTGGAGGCGCGGTAAATTTGGACAATTTTTTAGCTACATGTTTCTTGATCATTCTTATCACGTCGGCCATGAATCCCTGTGAGCTCAACCCGATTCTCAACTTCACAATAATCTCTTCGTCAGCTGGTGGATTTGCATTTCTTGGGCATCAACTGCATTAGCTGGTTGTTGGGGACACTCACCTGCCGACGGACGGAAGATGCCTCGAACGTTGCGAATTCACTTAACAATTTTCGTATTATTTTCGCACATTTTCTTTAACATTTACATTTTCACTAAGCGGGGGAGAAACCGACGCGAGTTTTTGCTATTAGATTTCTACTACTTGAAATGCGTAAAATCCCTTTTAGCTTTTCCGATATTCGCAGATGAGATTGGTCGAATGTGGTTATGTGACTTCAGCCTGGCTCTGTATTGGATTCAGTTGGATTTCGGTATATGTCTTTGCAGGGTGCACATGAGAGTCGACTTAATAATGGTTGATGGTGCATTGTCTTAGGACTAGGCAAATGATCTTAGAACTAGGTAATGCCTCGCGCTGTCTATGCGGGAATGTATTGGTAAAGAGGACTCACCGGAAGTGCTGTTGTCTTCATGATGGCTCACCACGCGGTGATCCTTGGAGTTCTTTGATCGTTTCGAGGGCAGAGAATCGCGACTTTCCTGCGGGTGGGAATTAAGGAAAATGAATTAGTTACAATAAATATTTTTAGCAAACGCTTCGAACTCCGAAATGTAGTTGCAGTGCATTGCTGCTTCTTCTCCCACCACCTCTTAGAAAATTATTACCAGACTTACATTTAGATCATCCGTGTGTCCTGCGTTCGGCTGATTGTCGTCGGAGCCATCGTCATTGCCGGAGTAGGACTCGTTGCACATTTTGCCGTTGCCCAGGTCGGAGGAGTCGTTCATCATGTTCTCGCGATCAAAGTCGTCGTAGTCATTCCCCGTGCCATTCGAGCTGCCAGATAGCTTCCGGGGTCTGCCCCTCTTTCGCTTTGGCATCAGGGCCGAGCTGAGCAGCGATGGCTGCACCGGCAGGGTGGGCGTGTTTCCGGCATTGGCGGCACTGGCCAGCAGACCGCCGGCCTGCGAGCGATTCCGCTGGGGCACCAAATACGGTTGGATGCGCTGCAGCTGGGGTGGGGTGGCTGTGCTCTCAGAGCCCGCTGCGCCCGCTCCGGCAGCTGCTGATGCCGGCGAGGGCTTGTCGTCGTTGACCTCGGTGAGGCCCTTGATGCGCAGGCTCTCGGCCACGCGCAGGAATGCAGTGAGTCGCTCCTGGTCCACTGAGACCTCGCCCCTGTACATGAAGTCCAGCAACGACTTCATGTCCGAGTAGGGCACATCCTTAAGTATGACAATCGGATGCTTTTCCGGATGACTTACAAAGAGGGTATTGAAGTAGGGACTGCAGGCTGATAGCACCATCTGTGAAGAATCAATAAGCTCAGTTAAAGTGACGAAATGTAATTAAAAAAATAGGTTCTTATCTTCAAAGCTTACATTGCTTTTGAAAATTAAGATTCTTTTTTATTTAAAATTAAATTGAAGCACTATTAATTAGACAGCCTCAACCACCCACCTTGTGTGCCTTCAAGTGTTGCCCCTCGACGGCCAGCGTCACATCTGTGAAGGTTTCTGCGTGCAACAGCTGGTCGAAGACGGACAGAAGGTTGCTCTGATGGTTGTTCCACCGCAGGCAGAAGCGTTGAGATGCCATCTTCATTGGGAGGCTGTGGTTGCGTCACTAAGCGATGTGCGAGTGAGTGTGCGATCGCGATCTATGTCCTCATGCAAGTTGGGCAGTTTGTGTGCCCTGCGTGCATCAAAGGTCCTTTCGTTGTCCTGGGCTTGGATTCTTACTCCTTTGGGCCTGACAGCTGCTAAAGCATATATTCCAAGGCGTGCTGCAATCAAGGAAAATCCAAAGGTTAAATTTATGCCTTTAAGTATTAAACAGTGTTCCCATTTTTTTTTTCGAGGGCAACATTATAACTAAACTGTGGTTTGAAATCAAGGGGCCTAAACTTATTATCCAAGTCAAAGAAATTCTTGGCCTCAGCATGATATGTTATCTACCCAAGCTCCACTGTACTATCGCATTTTCCCAACGCAAACCGCAGAGTCCTGCAGCTGGAAAGAGCTCTGCTGGCGCGCTGTCGACTTTCAATTGAGTTTAATTTAAGAGTCGACCCCAAAGGGTCAGAGACGAGCACATTATGCAGGCCCCGATGAGGAAAAGTAAATGAGGAAATTTCAAATGTGTTTCAAATGGGGAGACAGGCAAAAGAAACAACGACAAAGCCACGCACACGCACTGCAACGGCTGTGTGCGTACATGCATGAATGTGTGCGTGTGTGGGAAAGAGAGCCCGCGACTGGAATGACAGCAACAGCGTGAATGACTTGGAAACTTGCCAAAGGGTGTGGAATTAGGAGAGCAACAAATGGAATGGACGAGGCTGACTGGAAAACTTTACAGGCCTGCCAACTGGAAACTGGAGCGATCACGACGCAAACACACACACACGCACAAGCCTTAATTCCATCAGAGGAAAGTCACGGAATGGAATATTCGTGGCGCTTTTTTCGTGTCCCCGTTATCTCACTTTCGGCGATCGCAATTCCAACAAAAAAATCCTTGTCTTGAAACCACGCTTCCTCTTGCTTCCTCCACTTGCTAAATATTTGCCGCAGCCGCTCTTATCTTATCGCCACGGCAGTTTCAGTTGCTTTGTACACTTAATTGAAAATCATTCCCACTCGCCCACGAAATTCCCATGTCGTCTTCCTGGCACACATACACATCCATGTGGTTTCTTTAGATTGCTTTATGTTTTCCACGCTTCTATTTTGCTGTCTATGCTTTGCACTCTTCGTTTGTTTGCATTTGTTATTGTTTTTATGCACTTGTTCAAATCAATTGAGAAACCATTCGATGTGGGGAGAGAGCGGGAGAGATCAGCACGCACACAAACACACACTGGCACCGCCAAACAGTTACTAGAAAAGCTTAGCGGGAAAAGCTTTTTGCGCCTGCGCGATCTCACTAATATGTAAGTGTATTTCTCACTTATGTCTGGCTTTTAAATGGAATTGTATTGTTTTTCTGCCACAAGTTGTTGAGTTTTTTTTTTATTATTTCGATTACCGTTGTGTGTGAAATAAAGTAAGAGCGAGTGCAGGAGAGAGGATCAATTCCAGTTGACACGTCCTCACTCGAGAAAGACTGGCGAGAGACTGAATAAGTCAAAGTCCTCGACGCAGGAAGCCGACTGCTCTGCCGACATCCGCTGCTCACTCACACCCCCTCCCCAGGCACACACATACACGCACGCACACTGCGCCTGATAAGAGCGGATGTTTTAGGGGTGGGCGGTTGCCTGCGGAGAGGAGATCACTTTACAGGGGACACGGACACATACGCTCTGCTTTACACCCCCTTTGGGTACGTGTACGCCTTTAAAAGGAGACGGAGATACTGAGCGAGCGAGAAAGGGCGGTTTCTTCGGTTGGGGGGATTATATCGCAGATATGGCATGTACAAGGTCCTAAATTACTATACAGCCTTCCATTTTCGCTCCTCGTCACTGTTTTGTATACGATTACATATTTGTACGTAATATATTTAAGTTTGAATTTATGTTCTTCAGAAACGATCACTATATGTATACATATGTATGTCAAATAAACATTATAAGCACCTTATTCAGTTTGTATTAGAATTTTGAACTTATTCGTTGGAAACTTCAATAGTTTCTCCACTCGTTCATTACATTTAAAGGGTTACTAGTGCACTGCCCGCAGTTGTTAAACCGAAATTACTATTCGCTATTTCGCCTGCTTCCTTTACACTTTTTTCATTTAATTTTAACTTGTGGAAATTTTCACAACTCGGCGCGAGAGCAAGAAACATATATGTAGAGAGGGGGCGCGCGTGAGCGGAAGAAACTCTCTTTCTGGCAGCGGCGCGTCGTCTGCAATATTTCGTCCGTCTTGCTTGACACCAATACACTGAGTGAGCGGCGATCCTCTGGCGATCCGATCGGCAACTGGGCTCCAAGTTCCCGAGCGCCAAGGCAGCGCAGTCGGCGCGCTGCCAGCGCTGCTTCTTCTACTTCGTGCACACACAACTCGGCAAATCCTCCTCTCTCGAAAGGAACGCTCTTGCTCACACACACACGCACACAAACAGGCAATAGGGCTGCGGTTCGTGGAGACTTTTCGCTTGGTCCCCGAGTCTCCAAAAGTGAGAGAGACCGAACGCTAGAGCGAGAGAGCTGCTGTTGCTCTCTTGCTTGCGCCTTTGACTTTTTGAATTTTTAATTTCCAGCAAAACGGGGTTAAAAAGAAAAACACGCTGGAAAAAAGCTAGGAAGGCACCGACAACAACAACAGCAGCAACGTTTCGGGTGTGCAACAGTTGATGATTTGTTGTATCCCCCGCACTTTCCCGCCGCTGTAGAAGTGCATTGTAGGTTTTGTTGTTGTAAGGGCAACATTCTGGGCTGGGCTCTTTATTGAAACCATTTGGGGTTGGGCTGCAGCTTTGCTGGGGTTTTCCGGGCCTCTGAAATATCGGAAAGCATGTGGAAAAGCGAGATCCAGTAAAGAAGGCGTGGTGGGATGTACAGTGGATACTCAAATAAATTGACTAAAGCTGAAATTTAAATTTTATTTTCACAACATATATCGAAACACCAAAGTTTGGCTCAAAAAGGCACTTCACAAAAAAAATGATGAGGATCATAAAAATAGGTAATTATTTACAACAACAAAATTAATGGGTGTTTCACTGCATGGCTTTGTGCGCTGGCTGGTTGGCAGGAGCGTTTTTCTGATGTTTTTTTAGGCGAGGGATTACGTAAGCGGGCTGTAAATTCTACAAGTGGATTGACTCAACAGCCATTGGGGATCGGATCCTAAGCAACGAGCTTTGAGCACAGTTCCCTCGCTCTTTTATAATTTGTTCGTGTGTTTTTATCCTACACACCTTGGTGGGTATTTTGTTGCTGTTGTTGTTGTTGTTGTCTATTATTAACTGGCTGAAGGCGTAACGGCAGCAACAACAACACACCATCCCCACCCCTTAGCCCCTTGCAACGGAAACGATCGTTTCGCCTAATAGGCTCTCACACACACAGATGCACGCACACACAACGATAGAGCTCCCCAACCCAGGTGAAATAGCAACAAATGCACACACACTCGCACACACAGGCTAGACAACTACAACAACAATAAGGTAGTCACTGAATCGTAAATTCCTGTTGCTGTTTCTCAGTCGACGTCGCTGCCGCTGCCGCTGTTGTTGTTTGCCTTGCCCTATTGCGTGTTGTTGGTGGTGTTTTTTATTTCATTTTTTCAGACTGTGTAGTTTTTTCTACTTTTGAGTGGCTTTTGTGGAGCTTTGCCTGGGACTGGAACTCTGACTCCGACTCTCGGGTCTATGGGTCCATTGTATGGGCATGGCTGCACGGTGAGAAATAGGATCATAGACCATTAGGGCGGAGTTTTACATACATATGTACGTACATATGTATGTAGTTACTTTTCGAACTCGCATCCCATCAGATCACATCAGCTTAGAATATATGCAGTATATGACTGATCAGATCATCTAGGACAATGCAACTTCCCATAATTATATTGAAATCATACCTATGTACATACATATGCATATGTACATATATGTATGTACGTATGCGATCTGATTGATCCTCTACTCGCACCTTTTCCCCCCGTGCAGTGGTGTTGTGCCTTTTGCCATTGTTGTTGCCGTTCTACTTAGTCGCTGGTCTAATACGTACATATACACCGCTCTATCTACGCTTCATGACTTCCTCTCCCCACTCCCCAAAAAGGGGGTTGGGCGGGGGGAGTTGTCAGCGGGGAATGCTCTCCTGGTTGAATTTTATCAGCGTAAAGCTACAACAATAAGTTCCGTGGGGCGGTAGATGCATGTGTGTGTGTGCGAGAGCGGAGGTTGGAAGTATAATCGGTGACAGGGCTCACAAATGAACGATGCTTCCTCTTCTTCTCCCACAGACCACGATGATGATGTTGAAATTTCAAATTCGGCTGGGAGTGAAAACGGAATTTGTACATTGCACGGAGGAAGACCCGTTTGAAATGTGGCAGTGAGGATGGGCAATTATAACGAATGAGTTTCCCAATGTGGGATTTTCACAGCCAGTGAGGAATGGAAATCTTGTGACTCGCAGGTCCCACGACAGCTAGCTGTAGAGACTCCTTTTCTATATAATTTTTTTCCTTGGAAGGTCCTTGGTCCTTGGTTAACAATTAAAAGCCTTTTCTTGATTACCGAACTCCCCCGGCTAATCAGGAGAAATTAAAATAGTAGAAATTAATATCTTTTGACATTCAGAGCACCCGATCTTTATACGCGACCATCATGATGAGTCTCTCCACCGCACAAGGTGATTGTCTATCTCTCAATGAACCTGTTTATTTATGGGCGTTATAGACCCTTTGGCCACCGGAGGTTGCCAATTGTTACCCAATATCTTCGGCCTAAAGTGGGTTTCTGGCTCTAGTTGTCTTGAATGCTGTTGTTGTGGTTGAAGTCTCGTCTGGCGGGGGACAAACTATACTATATATCCACTACCCAAACGAGTGTGTGTGTGTGTGCGTGACACTTGGCACATGTGGCCCACACACAATCGCAATAGTCGCCCCCGCAACACATCGAACTATGTGAAAATCCAGCTAACTGAGCCGCCGAGTCAACCGAAAACCACCAGAGCCTGTGATTTCTACATGCGTGCGTGCTCCCCCCCATCTCCACCTACCCCTCACCCTACCCCAGCCTCACCCAACAAAGTGCGTGAGATCGAGGGGAATGCAAGACCGAAGGGGCTTTTGATTTTTTTTTTGGTTTCCTCTAGCGATATTTGTGCCGTGTAAACACCAAAAGCCACTGAGTTGGCCAAGAGAGAGAAAAAGAGGCACATTAGCTCTCCTAACGTTGAGGCGTGTGGGTAGTGGTGCCAGCGTATCTGTGTTGATGACTGACTAACTGAGTAACTGCTGCTAGCTGCTGGCTATGTGGCCGGATTCTGGTGTTCCGACGACGCCAGCGGCGGAACAGGTATCGCAGGTTGGCACCAAACACATGTGCCGACTGCCAGTTCCCCTAACCCCTTCCCAACAACCCTCCTGCCTCCCAACCCCTCCTTCTGCACAGAGAACAATTGCGTCCTAGGGCACCAGTTCCTTAGAACTTAATTTAAGTATAAAATATATGTATGATGCTATTTTATTCACGGTCAAATGGGTCAACCTTTTAAACATATCCTTGTAATGCATGGACGATTGTTACTTGATTTTTTCAAGTGTACGATTCTTCTAATGCCCTCCCCCCTCCTCAACGCTCCTCCTTGGCTTACAAATTGTCGCCGCTGGAAGCTCGGCTCTTTGTACTTTGGTTACATTCATAACTCTCCTGCTCCCTTGCTCCCCCGCTCTTTGCTCTTCGGTCTTCGGTCTTTGCGCACCGTCTTCGCTCTTCCCAGCGATTCTCCCCGCTTCGTTTTCTAGCGACGACGCTTGGCTGTCATAAAGTCCCGTTGTTGTTTTTGTAGCTCCGGCGGTTTCTAGCGCTTTCTGCGCCTTTGTTCGCCAAGTGTAAAATTCCTTTGCACGTAGGCACCCAAAAGAAAAAGCTTGGCTTAAAGCATAACAAAAACAGAAACGGAAAAAATGAAAACGCAAACTGGAAAAAGGTTAGCAGCCAAGCACGTAAGCCCCGAAGAGAAGGGGCTTTCGAGGGGCCGTTGTCAATGCCACACCAACACTCGCATCGTAGGACTCTGGGTTTTGGACCAAGTCAACCCCCTCCCCCCATCGGTTTCAAAATTGTCATTCAAGTGTAACGAAGGCTTGTACAAGCATACATACGAGAATGTAAATATGTGTGCGTATAATTTCATTCATAGAGAAATTTAATAATAGACACGCCATGGAGGAATCCCCGCGAAGCACCATGGAGATCATTCGAGATTTTTTATCGCCATTTGTGACAACCTAGGAAGTGCAGTCGGCAACGGGTTAACAAATTGGTTCACATTTAAATTTTAAGATACTTTTTTAGCAGCTCTTTAACCGTTGAAATATGTGTAATATAAATACTATCAAATAATATCTATAACAACATGGAGAGAATGATTGTCAATTCATTATATATTGATTGTTTGTTCCACTGTTTGTTATCTGCATCAAAGTATCTATAAATCGATAGGTACGTAAACTTATTTATTGACATTTCGAAAATACATTTGTTTAGTTTAATGTATTTCTTTAAAACCTGATTTTAGCCGGCGTTTTTGCATTTTATGGGTTGTCTTAAAATCAGGTAATTAAGAAAAGTTCCTCTTTACCATTTAATAGAGCTTTTAATACGGTATAATATAATATTATGTCAATTTAAACAGGAGTCAGTATTGGTCTCATAATGGTAACAACATATTTTATGAAGAAAATTTAACATAATTATGGTAAGAAAATTAGAACCGAAAGTCTGTTTGTCCCATTGTGCGTGTAACAGCAAAAACAACAGCATGTCCCCAAAGATACACAACCACATGTCTGTAACACATCCGATATGTGGACGTGTGTGTATATCCGTACTGGTTCCAATCATATAAGGCAAACATTTGCGGAGGAGTGAACGCCAACGAAAACAACAAAGAACCGCTCTGCTCTTCGGCTAGTCAACTATGAAATGAGTTTGTGGATGCGGGGTGCAGGAGGAGGGGCAGCGGCAGGGAAGGGATGGGGCTGGCTTTGGGGGAGGACGGGGAAAACTAGTTGCCCTCGGTTGGGTGAGCTCACCCCGTCGATCGGCGGGATGTGGAAGCTGGAAAACTGCGACTTCCAATGACTGATTTGTGGCATCGTCAGAGGGATATTGATTTATTTCAGAAATGGAAAAAGTTACTGGTTTTTCATCCAAAAATGTATTATATATCTTCGTACATATGTATAACTTACTCCACGAGATCAGCTCGGCATGTAGCTAGGGTGCCTTTCAGTGCCTTATTTTCTCCGTACTCAATATTTGCCTCTCCGTACATAATTTTTTCTTTTCCAAAAGCCTAACCACCAATGGGGGACTCAAAAACTAGTGGACTTGTTTGGGCCGTTGATTACCACATCGTTTTCGGCTATCATTTGTCAGGCAAAAAATGCAGTCACTCACAGCAGCGCCATAGAAGGGCGTCTCTCCTCGACGATCTTGCAACACTCCACCGCCGCGACTGCCCCTTGAACAGCCCCAGCCCCTCACCCAGAGCCCCTGGCTGTCAGCATTATTGATCTATGCCTGCGTTTTTGTTGCTGCGACCGCTTCACGCCTCGACCCACACAGTCATTTGCCCTCGCGTTCGCAGAGCTTTTTATGGCGGTGTCCTTAATTTAGACATTCGAAATGCGGGTCACCGCCGGACGGGGAAAGTTCCGCAGCTCAGCACTCGCACTGACACACTTGGTTGGCCACTCGACGATCCACCAGCGCTCTCCACATGGCCACCGCACAACCACCAGAAACCCTCAAAAGTCGCTGATAATTGCGAAATCTTAACAGTGTTGAAGGCGTTATTCTGAAACTCAAAGCAGCAAGCACTCGAGTGTTGGGAGGAGGACTATGAGTACGCAAAGGAATCCAGTGTTAGTGTGCATAATTTTGGGGAACGGAGGGATATGCGATTAAGGTCCAAGAACGGGCTCGTTCCCGATTTCCTGCGATTTCCCCGATTCTGGAGAATGTAAGTTCATGCGTGCTTTGCTCATGTATGTTTGTAGTTCTCTTAACCGCGTTTCGCTGATAAGACGGACGAAGGAAGTACCTCACCGATAGCAATGTGTACACATTCATGTACTTTGGTCGTTGGGACACGCCTGATAAAGGCACCAGCTCCACAGGCCTTGCCACCCATGATTCATGCCCGATTGCCCTTTTCTAGGAGCCGCCAGAATTTCGGACTCATGGCTGACGAGAAAGCTTTCTTCGCTTTGCTGCGATAACAGCGGAGAAAGAGAATCGAAATTAGAATGCCGGCATTCTTCGAAAGCAACGAATCACCCAGGCCCATGTGTTTGTTTTGGGCTTTCTCCGCAGGGAAAACTACTGTGAACTTAAATCAGATGCCTCCTTCGGTCTCGCATCGAAACTCTTCTTTTTGGTTGATTTTCACCCCAAATATTGGTGGCATGTTGCGTTCTTCCTGCCGTCGTTAGTCGAAACTAGAAAACTCGCTGCGGATATTTATAAACGACCCAATTGTGGGATCCAGCCAGCGATCCTCTGACGAAACTTTTGAAAAACAGCTGCACCCGGCCATGCGGCGATATCCCCTCAAAGGCCCATCGAAAAGCTATATGGGGCACTCAAATGAGGGACCGAAAGAGGGAATCCCGAGGATCGTACGTTTGCAATCGCCTTGATCGGCTGGGCAAAAAAGCAAAAAACAAAGGAACCGACGGCCAAAGGCCGCAGAAACACGTAAGTGGGGGAGTCATCGGGACTATGCCCATTACTTTTACGATGTGGGATAACACAATTTGGTTTGGTTATATGTAAATTAAGGTAAATATTCACATAACCAAGTTTTTTTTTAACCAACCACTTTTTAAAGCAACAATCTCCTGTAAGTTATTAGATTTATATAGACTGTGGCGTACCCTTGACGTCGCTGTTTAGGGTGCCCATATCCCCTTCCTAGGATGTTGACTAAGGGGTATGCCCAGAAAAAGCACGCAGTGCGCTGCTTTCTCCTCGTGCGTTTCGTGGGCCTCTGCCACAAGGCGCAGTCGCCGTCGGCGTCGCCATATATTTCACTTTTAAATTTCTTAAATTTTTTTGATAGCGTTCTCCTTGCTCTCCTGCCGTGTGTGCGTCCGTTTTGTGGTATGGTATGTGTGCGAGTGTCATCCCCAAGTCTCCACTTCCACTTCCTCCTGCGCCTCCTACCTCCTCCCACCACCCACCACCCATCACCCCACACACCGCTGCGCACTCAATTAAGCTTATCGCGCACTGTCCGCCCGTGTGCGTGAGTATCTGTGTGTGCTTTTTATCTGTGTGTGCCTTGTATCTGTGACGTTTTGTGGGGATATCTGCGTGCTGCTTGCTTTTTAGAGGTGACTTTCCTCGTCTGCGCTCCTTGGAGGCTACGAGGAAAACATCTCTGCTCGCTTCTCGCTTTCTGTCTTCCCCGTTCGCCTGTTCCTCTCCTCCGCCTCCGCCAACCACCCACACCACACCACCCCACCTCACCCCCATTCCCTCGCCCTGGGAAGCGCGCTGCTGGTGTCGTGTGCAAATGGCCCCAACAGCGGCGGCCGCAATCGAAAAATCCTCTTTGAGAGGATTAAAATATACACAGCTTTTTTCTTGTTGTCATGTGCTCTTTGCTTCCCTGCGAGCGGTACAGTGGGGCACATGCGATGATTTTGGATAAAAGGATTTTTGAGGGGGCATAATAGTTATGATAAATCTCAGTACTTCTTGGACGCTTATATGTAATCGTATCGTTCTACGCTCAACATGGAATTTCAACGAAATTTCTGTAAGGACTGTCAGGAATATACATATATCTTTTCTGAGCTACAACTATTGGGACTGATTGTAATTCCAATTATGAAAACAAACAGGCTAATGTAGAATTCAAGCACAGCTCCACTGTGCCCGCCTTGTATCCCCAACCTCCGGCTGTCCCACAAACGGACAAACGGAACGGACAACGTCCCCTGGCAAAGCTTAAGGGTAGCAGAGGCGTCGGCAGCGCTGCTTTCAATTACATTTCATTTGCATTTCGTAGTGTGCTGTCTACCTCTGTGTGTTTATTTCTTTTCGCTGATGTTGCCTTTTTCCGCACAAACACAACGGCGTACTATAAGTTCGCAGCCTTAAGTCGAATGCCTGGCCATCCGCTCTCCTTTTTGAAATTCGCTTTTGTGGCTGCCATTCGTTGAAGAATGCAAAATAGGAAACGGCTGGCAGATGAACACATCCACCGCCGATTGTGTGGGTGAGTGATTTTCAGTTCTTCAGTTTTTCAGGCACCACAGGGCGTATACTTGACGCGGACATTGAGCTGCGCCGGCAGCGGCGTCGACGTCGTTAATTGAATTAAAGTGCATGCGTATGTATGCTTGTAAGGCCTGCAAAAGGCTTAAAACGGTAAAAAAAATATTTAATTTCAGCCAGCAGGCGGAAATTGTGAAATAAGCCTAACTGCGCGTTTGGGGTCGGGAAATTATCAGAAATCCTTTAGGGTTGTCACACTACTCCGTAGATGTATTTTGCTGATCTTTAGATAAAATTAGGTTTTATTTGGTAATTGTTCTTTAAATTTGTTATGAATCTTGGATATACTTGTAAAATAAAATGCACGTAAGTAAAATTGTATGATCTTTGGGCAACGGTAACTATATCCGGAGTCCAAAGGGTTACCACTACTGCCTTCTGGTTTCCGTCTTTTGCTTAGCTTTTTTTTGGCCCATTCTCTTTTCGCGAAGATTTCTGCCTGAGTTACAAAACATATTTTGGTCACTGACCTTTTCTGTTTCTTGTATTTTTCGTTGATTCCTCATTTTTTTGCTGACTTTTGAGCGGTTTTTGTTTGTGTTCCACTTTTGAATTTAGGTTTTTGCAGTAGTCGGAGTTTTTCTGCAGATTGCTAATTAAAAAAGGAGATATATGGGGTACACGCGCGACTTGTATGCTATCAGGATGGGCAATCGGGGCAGCAGAACCCCGAAAGCGAAATACCTGGCGTTCTCCGCGAAGGTGATTCAAATCAGAAATGCATTCGACAAAAATTTCATTTACCCGTAATGCCACAAGCCCCAGAATATAAAAAGGAGTATCGTATGGATCAAAAGATATACCACATGAATATACACGGGGAAGCAGCGCACAACAGACATTTATTTAGCATGGCAGCTGGCACTTGCGAATGAAATAAATAAATATAAAATCATTTTAAATAACAATAATCAAGGAATGTATTGTGCAAATTTGGTTCCGAAGAATTGTTGAATACGAAAAAGGGGCAGGAAATCGGCGCAAGATGGCAGATTCTTTTAAGTAGAATTTGTGAAAGAGTCACGTGCACTAACCCAATGCACCGGAAAAATTTCCTGCAATATTGTAATTATTATTTGTTAAATATGGCAACTATGATTACTATGTTTTCACTTTAGCAGTTAAAGACAAGAGGCGCCTTCAACATGTTTTGGCCTGTGTATCTAAGCGAGAGTGAGAGAAGAATAGATAAGAGAGTTCTGCCTTTTCCTTTCCCCCACTGATATTGCGTATACGCCGCTTGGACTTTTACTGTTTCGACTTTTTATGGGTTTCTACCAGCGCCAACAACAATGCTTGTGCTTAGATCGCGTTTGCGTTGTTAGTCATGTCATCCTCTTTCTCTTTTCCCTCTTTCATTGCTGCTTTAACCGTTTCGATCGCCGGCTAAACAACAGTTATAATTCGAGCATAATTTTCAGTGAGCGCAAGGTGTTCACAAGTGTGTTTGTGTGTGTGGGCAAACAAACAGAAAAGCTTTCGCGGAGAGCGGGAAATATATAGTAAAGAGCGTCATAGTGCTGCTCTTGTCGTTTCATTAACAAAACAACCGCAAAATTTATGTGTGATCTGAGACTGGGCATTCGTTTCCTTTTCGCCCCAATACAAAATAATAATTCATGATTTTTGTTGTTGCTGCGACTGTGTGAAGTGGGTTAGCGAATTAAAAACAACGACAGAAGTAACAAATAAACATAACATACAAAGACAAATGCTGATCAGAGACGGAGATTGAGTTTTTTGGGCTGTGATCTTGATTTGCATAATTGAATTTGTGGCTTGGAGTGGCGCACAGGTGCAAGCGCAGAGTTGCCCCTTGGGCAGGGTTGTCAGGTTTCCTTCCTGCCAAGAATAGTAATCAACGTATAGAGTTGCAGCTCACTTTAGTTAATGGGATTAAATAAACGTTAAGCCGAGTTAAACAATCAATAATACATTGAGTCCAAATAATTTGTGCAGTGCAAACATGTTGCGTACATGGATCACTCATTCACACATTCACTCCATTGGTTCATTCAGAAAATCACTGAGGCCACCGCAAGTGTTGCAGCCACTGGAAGCCACCAGAAGGCACTGGAACTGGAAGAGTGATCAAAAGGGGTGCGCCGGGCGAATGACGACTGGATGTGGAAGTGGGGGATAAAAAAGGAAATGGGCAACTGCAAATGACAGAGATCACTGAAGCACGACCGACAAATAAGCGGCGGACGAATCTATGTATCTGGTATCTAGTGTGGCGGCATTACTCCCCATGTGCCGTATACGGCTTGTGTGCATTTGTATCTGTGGCTGTACCACTATCTGTACAAGTTGGATACAAAAGCGTCTTTCCAATAGGCGTAGACTCTGCGTGTGTTGGTGCATGTACTGAGCGTGTGAGCGGGAGATTGTTAGAAGAAAATGTATCTGCTAGGCTTTTAAGACTCTACTAGAATTCCAAAATGACCCTTTGGCAATTTGTCAGGCTTTTATCGCTATAATTCTATAATCCAAAAGCTATTGGTTGCCGATTTAGTCATCAATTGTTTTCGACTCCTGCGATGACCCATTTAAAGATATTAGATGCTAATCCAAAAATCCAATTCAGAGAACATTCCATATCTTAAAAGAAAAATCACTAGGGACTCCAGAAACAAATGCCAGTTTAGGGAACTTTTGAATCTTAATCAATAAAATCCTCATCTGAGATTCAAGAGAAGTCTTAAAAAGGTAATAAGAATACTTAAACTTGTAGTTTATATTTTAACACTTGATGCTTTGACCTTTTTCGAACACTATTTCGTGGATAATCTCACCACTTACCAATTTTACAAAGATTCTTGGTAATCCGTTTTGCGGTTTCTTCGGCGGAAGAAGGCTTGCAACACTCGAGAGCACTTGTTGTTGTTTCTGTTTCTTCTGTTGTTGTTGGTTACACGTAATTGGCAACCGAGACGAACACGGAGCCGAAAGCGGGTTGCGAAAAGGCAAAAGGCAAAGAAATCAGCTGAGGAAACGCCGCGCACGAACCTCCAATCAGAACTGAAACGGCAGGGATGTCGACGTCGACGCAGAAGCCATTTTACCGCATTTGTTGTCCCTGAGCTGAGCCCCAAAAACGAGAGAGACAGAGAGAGAGAGAGGCAGAACGAGCGCCACAGAGAGCCCCTAAGGTGGATACACAAAGCCGACCCGAAGCCTTACCGAAAGCTTTGATCACACGGCACGAACTGAGCTGGGAATAGCATGGAATATGGGAGTATGGGAATTGGTAGTGGTAGTGGGCGGTATTTGTAGTGCTCCCGTTTCACATTGTTCTCCCGCTCGCAGGGCACTAAAAACGCAAGTGGATGTGGACGGATGAGCGGACGAAATGGAATGGCAAGAATCGAGCGTTTGAATGGGGCTCCAAATGGTTAAGAGAGCAGCGCAGCCGCTGCCGGCAGCGAGAGCGAGGGAGAGCGCAGCCCCAACTTGACATTTCCATTTTGCCGCTGCGTTGGCGCTCTGCCCTTATGCTCTCTCTTCTCGCGCTCTCCCGCTGATAAGCTGGTGTTGAAATCAAGTCTCCTGCGCTCTCGCTCTCTCTCACCGCCGTGACCTGCTGCTCCACCTCTGCGCCCACCGCCCCTTCGCTTCTCTGCTGCATCAGCGTATTACGAAATATGACAACAATGCAGTTTGGTCGTCCTCGTTTTCATTCTGCCGACACAGCGGCTGCTTCTTCTTCAGTCCCATCTTCAGCTCTCTGCCAGTGCCTGCTCAGCATAAATGCCATCTCTCCGCTCTCTTTGGGAACGCCGCAGTGTGAGAGAGGGAGGGAGAAAGAGAGAGTGGGTGGCTGGTGTTTGTTTGTTATTTTCTCCGCGCTGCACTTGCAAATTGATTGTATTTTAATGAAGTTCTGGTGCCCGCTAAAAATAGTCAACTCTCTATTGAGAGGGGCGGATCGGCGCCGAGGGGCGTGGTGCGGGAATTTCTATCTGGGCGCATTCCAAGTGCAGCAATATATCGGCAGTAACTAATTCCAAATGCCAGCTATTACGAAAAACTGGTTTGATCGGAAAAGCGTGCCTCGTATGCTCGACTCTCTTATTCGCTCAACCTCCCACCGACAGCCCCGCCCCCCAGCGCCTCTTTCGAGAACGCTCGCGCGCACTTCTAACTGAAACCGAAATGATTCGATGTTTTCCCCGCTGCACCGACTTTAAGTTGAATAATTGTTGCTGGGGTTGCCCTGCACTGAGAGAATTGTTTGCAATGCAATTGGGAATTCGCTGTTTTCTTTACGGTTTGGAAAAATCACTCTTTAGTACGATAAAATGCAAAACTAAGTTAACCCTTTAAGTAATATAAACCTTAAACACTAGTGTTGCTGTGCACCGAGGCACACGTAACCCACTGGTCAACTGCCTGACGGGTCTTGGGAGCGTGTCGCTTTTTGGGTAACCCCCGGGAGGGGGCGTTACCTGATCCGATCCCAAAGGGGGCTGGTCGTTATTAGGGCCCATTTGAAGGATCATTTGGCATGCATGGGAAAGACCGTCAATCAATGCGTGTTCTTGGGAAACGGCAACAGTCCCCGCATCTAAGATTATATTTCTGGCATAGATATGGGAGTTCTTTGACTTTGGCACGGCTGATAGTGGAAAAGGATTGAGGGACCAGACTTGGGCGACAGATAAGACATGTCTAGGAAGGCCGTTATCTCTCTCTTTATGCGCTGATAATGGAAGCCTTAATCGCCTTTTTAAGTACAATCGGTTAGTTAGGTTTGGTTTTAAACCTATTTACGGGATGGGACCCTCTGTTATGAAAGCGTGTAATATGGGGAGACCTTTGAGCAAGGGGTAAAATTGGCTTGCATAACCCGCCATACCCTCCATTGATCTTTCCTTGCACACCTTTTTATTGTTTCGCAAGCTTACATTAGCTTGGAAACTAATTTCGGTGGAGCCCATAGACAATTACGTTCGTTCTCGGCATGAATCACCGCTGAAGTGATTCAGCAGGGCGCTCCAAATGCATCCCTCGGTTGCCTAGGGCCCACCCCTTTTAACCCCGCTGTCTGTAGCCAGACAATTTGCATTGCCCCGTGAAACACGGTCAGTGGACGAGTATCTGGTATACCCGCTTGGCTAAGCACTCTCTCGAATGGGAACTGCCCAGAGTTCTGTTCTGGGACCGCGATTCAACAGGTTTGATCCGATCTGGCCGCCTGCCGGGCCATTTACTACTCGGCTTGGATTTTTTCCCGCTATTCAAAGTGCCACACAGCTGAAATAAATTAATTGCTTAATTGTTGTTGCTGCCTTAGCGGGATTATTTGAGATGAAATTTGCTTTTAATAAAAAACTCTCCACAAGCCGAGGGCGAGTCTTTATTTCGCCATTGAGCTCGGTAAAAAGTATTGCACTATTAGAGGAAAGCTTAATAAATTACCTTTGAATATTGGGTGCTTACATATACTATGGTGTTCATGGCATCCGCTGGAATGGGTTAGTTCTCAGAGTTTCGCCCTGTGTATTCTCTGGGCTTTCCAACCTTCAGAGATGCCTGTGCGTGGGGGTTTTCCTCTGCCCCTGTGTGCGTCTCCATGGACACATGTGTGTTTTGCTTTTATTAGACCAAAGTCGTGCGCTTCGTTAGCCAAAAGCTGAGTGAGTGAGTGAGTGAGTGAAACGCGTTCTGCGTGGGATTCTCTAATACGATGATGGTGGCTGCTATTTGGGTTTTGGCCGATTCTAAAACTGGTTTCCCACTTGGCCAACTTGCCCATCAAGGAGTCGCCACGAAACGAAATCGAATGGCAGTTGAATAATACGGACAAAACAAAAACATAAGCCACAACAACAAAGAGTTAAATTGCGCATAACATTTGAATAATTAAGCACTGCCTTTCTCGCCCGTTTAGTGTCGTATTGGTGTACATACATATATATTTTCAGTTTACCCGGCCAGGGATTCTCCCAAGATTCGCCACAGAAATTCCTAAGCCCGCTTGACCTGAATTCCTCGCCAGTCTCCCCAGGGAAATTTCCAGAGTAATAAAGGAAACCTTCTCCTCCGCCCACTCTTTCGGTTTGGGTTTCATAATCGAAACGAAAGCTGAGCTGGCGAAGTTTCGAAATCCATTACTCGGATTTCCAGCTTCGCGTCTTCCTAGGGATCCTCACTCCGCAGATACCAATGTATCTGAGCTGGCTTTGCCCTTTTTCCAGCTCTAACGGGAACCGGACCCAGACGGAACCTCTTACGGAGCGGTACAGCCAGATCGTCCCGTCTCTGTTCAAATCTGAGTATCTATGCATCTGTAGCTGCCTTGATTTTCTCATTTTCTCACACTCCAGAGCCGCCGAACGAGGAGCGCCAGCGGGCTTGGGACCACAAAGAAAAGCTGACTCGGAAAAGGGTGCTCTATGGGCGAAGGAAACCGGGGGAGTGGAGAAAGGAGGCGGGGAAAAAGCTAAAGAAATAGGAAATGTAGGAAGACAGAGAAGGGTTTCTCCGCGACTTTTTCCGCAGTTAAATGCTTTTGATTTCTATTTTCGATATACACATGTATGTATGTGTGAGACCGGCTTCTAACGGTCGATCTACTGCTGCCCAAATGGAAAGCTCATCATCTAGTGAATGAGCGTTAGGAATTTTTAAAAAACAAAGTAATTTTGAGTATGTTTGATTTCGAATTAAGTATCCAACTCTTTGCTACTCGAATCACGGGAACCGTCGAGAACAGAACTGAGGAAAACCGAAGACGCAGGCAGCAGCAGTCATAATTACGAGGTTAACCTTAAGAGTTGACACAAATCCGGGCCAGAGCCAAAAGCGAGGTACGGCGGCCTCTGTCGCTCGTTCCCAGCAATTAACTTCGAATGACACCAAATGCCACCGAGGCACGCCACCCGTCCACCAACTCGCCGAGTCGCCATCAACATCCACCATCTGAAATCTAGAGGAGCCGACCCGCTCCACGCCGCCCACCATCGGATCGCAATTGCAAGTGAACGGCAACTTTGATGCCGCCCACAAAGCGACAAAGTTTCCATACCCTCGCCAAAGGGTATCATTATCATTATTGGGCTCTACTGCGCAGTGATTATGTGTTTCATTGCTTAGGACGACGTCATTAGATTTTTGTGTACTTCAGGGCTTTGAGATACAGAGGGGTCTGTCTATCTAGGCATATTTATATTCATAATATTTTACGATATTAACTTGGCTGGAATTTATAAAGAACATAAAAAACCATTATAAACTGGAAATATTGCAATTGAATATATTTTATTATTTATTTTACTATTTCTTGATGATCTCTTCAATGTGGATGCTTGAATCATCCAATGTAAACTATTAGTTCATATCTAAGATGCAAATATCTATGCCTCATTCGCAGGGTATTCAGAGTTCCGATCCCGAAATTCGGTTTCAGTTAGGCTTCTCCATCCGCTGCTGACGATGTTGATGTTGTTGATGATGCCGTTGATGCCGTTGATGATCTTAGCTGGCTTTGGGCATGGGCAGTTTTGCGGTTTATTTGATCGGTGTTCGACTAGCATTCCATCTCCATCGATTTGTATGTGGGACTGGATGGCTGGGATGGAAAGGGAGAGGAACGGGAAGTCTTACAATTTTGTAACGATCGAGAGATGTGCTCCCCGATACACAGAGGTTCCCTTGTGAAGTGCAATTGAAACACTGTGTGAATTTTGTAAGCGCCGAGCTTTGTTTTGTCTGTATGTGCCTGTTTCTGGGCGAGTGTGAGAGTGCTTTTGACTTGTAACTCCATCTAATGCAGCGAGAGAAAAGTATCTTTGAAGTTGGACACAATCGTTCTGATGTCTGATATCTAAAGCAGCGAGAGAAAAGTATCGTTGAAGTTCTGATGTCTGATATCTACTCGTACAAGCTTGCTTTTGATTGTACTTAAGAGGAATGAATAGCTAGGCTCAATTTGATGCAGTTTTTCCTCAGTGTATGAGCCTTGCTTGGCCACCGCTCCCTACCTCGCCACCTCCCCCTGAGAAGCCCACGATCTGCGTGGCTCATTCAATTCAAATGGCTCGTGATTTCGTAAGCCCGCTTTTGTTGTTGTTGCCCCCCTGGGGGAGCTGATGGAGCTGCTGGGTTGTTGCTGCTGCAGCGGATTCGAGATTCGAGGCCATCGAGAGACGACTGCAAGTGCGACTTTGGCTGCAGTTAGACGTCGAGAGATTTGCAGCATTTTTCTTCGTCTGCGTTTTGTTTCTTTTTGTGTGGCGTGATGACCTTGAGCCGCTCATTTTAGCCAAGTGGCTCTGTGTGTTGGCCAAGTGGCTGAGTTGCCAGCATGTGAGTGAGCATGAGTCGGTTACCCAGTTCCAGTTACTTTTGGCAGCTCTCGTTGGAGCACTTTATCTTTCTTCGCAGCACTGACCACTGGCCACTACTCGAATATGTTATATAAGAATGGGAATTGTTTTGATAATGATTTTTATTAATGATTGGCTTGCGATGCTATAACAAAATATAATAAGAAAAAGCCAAAATAAAAATATTTCTAATCATATTTGTAAGCAAGCAGCTTTGGTCGTTGTTGGCCTGTAGCCCCTGCTAATCCCAAGAACTATGAAATAAATATGACTAAAATAATGCGTTCAAGAGCACTGTGTTTCATAATTTGGCGGTTTTCACCCGTTTGAATACTCGGCAATCTTCAGCTTCCGATGAGGACCTCAACGTCATTCTTCGAGTCAAGAGTTCTAGCAGGCTGAAAGGTGAGCCGATCAAAGCTCTTGGGAAGTAGTTGAAAACCGGCATCTTAAAGAAAACTCGATATATGAAGGATATAGTGTGGGTCAGCTATACCCTTTATCGGCTTGTCAAATATTTGTTTCAAAATTTATGCCCAATGGAAATCAATTTTCTAGTAGGGCTGTTCATGGGCTGCCTGGTAATTGTATGTCTTTCCTGCTGACGGATGATTCGCCCCTTACTAGTCTTTTACCGTTCGAATATCCAGGGTCTGGGCTTGGCTGTTGTTCTGGCGGATCCCTTGCCCGCTCCCCTCAAGCTTTCCCTGACGGACCAACCAGATTTTCGGCCACGCAGGCATGGAGAGCCGCTGGAGAAGCGGTCATTCGATGACGAAGGCATTGCAATATTTTTCCTGGAGGGATCTGACGACGTCACAGTTGATTGCGATGATCTCCGTTACGGACCGACCACGCCGGGAGGGCAAGCCCAGTTGACCGCTAGCTTGCTTTTTTGCATCCCGAGCACTCTGTTTATTAGCCGCCTTGTAGATTGAATATGTGTTATTGGAAGACCTACTAGCTTCCTTCCTTTGGGCCATATTGGCATGTGGCCTTTCCTTAAGGGAAAGGGTGGGAGAAAGTGCACAGTTCGCATCGTCATTTTTCATCCAAGTTTTCTGCTGTCGCAGTTCGTTTCTTGTGCGTTTCGCGAAATTGTCACAACCACAACCGATGACCTAATTACCTGGGGGCTCTTGGGCACACATCCACGATACGGGGGTATTCTTGGGGGCCTGTTCTTGGCTGTTCTTGGCTTCTCCGTTCACGTTTACTGAGTTAGCAAGAAATGCCTCGAATGTTGCAACAGCAGCGCTTCGGGCACTCATGAGACACACATTTGGCCATCCAAAATCGAGCGAAGCGAATTTCGCAAATAATTGGAGCAGTTTGCCAACGCTCACGTTTTGGGCAAGGTAACACTTGGCCAAGGTAAAGACAGCTCGTACGAGTATAGTGCCATATGTGGAAAAAACACAGTGCCACGCCAGTGTGAAGGGAAAACTCCGGAATCGATACCCATGTTGTTCTCTTATCGCCGGAGGAGGAGGGAGGATGGGCATGGGGATGAGTCCTGTTGCCGATTAGCCGTTGCCCTGCCACATCGATAAGGCAAATCAACACTCGATAAGCGTCCTGGGACAGGGCCCATTCCCGTCCTTATCGCTGCCAGGAGTTATGGCAGTCTATCAAAGTGTTTGTATCTGCACTGAAAAGTTTTCCGTCTCTATCATAATGCTAATAATTACACAAGAAGGTAAATGACTCCTTGAGGAAGTGAATCCCAATTAGGTTTTAGATTTGCTTTTTATGATTACTTTGTAATTGACATAAGCAGCTGACGATAACCGTTTCTTCGCCTATTCAAGTCTTTTCCATCTTCCAATAAACGATGTAATTGTTTTCAGTGTGTCCGGCGGTCAAAATCGCTGTTTCTGTTACTATACATCCTGGCATGACTCGATTCGCTGATATGACACGATAAAATCATAAAAAAAATCAATAGTTAGGTCCTAAAAGGAACGACCGAGCATTGCCCACTATCAGTGCGTTCTTCTGGGGGCGTTGACCAGGCGCGCGGTCCCGAGGTCGCTTATCAGCGGCGCTGGCGAGGAAAACCGAGAGCCGCAAGTCTGGGACATTGTCCGGCGATGACTTTAAAATCCTCCCGGACGGTCGAGGGGCGGAAGACCCGCAGAGGCTTATCACAAGACCGGGCGGCGAGCGTAAATAATACAATGTGGAGGGCACAAGGAAATGCCGGCGAAGAGGAGCGGGGCAGGAGGAGGCATAGTTTTTCCTCGGCCACGGGAAAGCAGGAGAAAAACGTGCGATAGGCCAAGGGGCAAATGAGCTGAAGGAGAGCGCAGAGGAAAAACAAACCTTTGGCGCTGGCAAAGTGCATTCGCCCCACCACGGAATGGAAGGCAATGCCAGGAGTAGGGGACACTCGGAGATATTTCAAGAGAGCAGTTCCATGTGTAAACAAATTAATACTGAGAACTAATTCATAACAGAGTGCCATCTGTTTCGGAAAAGCGTGCGAATAAGCAACTAAATCATATTTCCTTGAAGGCTAGATCGCATCTTTTCTGCAAGTGTACAGCGCTATGGGCGTCTAGGACCAGGGGAAATTGGTGCTGTTGAAGTGGACAAGTGATAAAGCAAGGAAAGGGCAGAAGAGCGCCGCGTAGAATCCATTAGCAGTCGCTTGGAACGGAATGGATGGAAACTCCCGATGGGCGGGGAAATGGGGAAATAGGAAAATGGGAAACGCGGGGTGCGGTGGGGCACGCGGAGCAGGCGGCAAAAAGTGCATGTGAACGGGAATGGAAATGGGTGCATGTGGAGTCCGCCAAGTAGCAACCATGTGCATGGCGACTCCCTTTTCCCGTCTCCTCCACTCTGTTCTCCTCGCCTCTTCTTTTGGTGGAAAGGGTTCAATGCTCGATTTCTTCTAGCTGCAGTGGTTGCCCTGGGAAAGCCGCGAGGCGGGGAAAACTGCAAGGCAAATGCCTCTGGGCAGGATCAACCCCCAATTACGTTCAATTAAAAACTCGAACAAGCTGTTGTGTAATTTGTGAATTCTGCGGGTAAAGGATCCCTCCAAAAACCCGACTTGATTGCCTTAATTGAGGTCGACGCACATTCAATTCAAGAAGTTGTGCCACCGAACAGGGAGTAATCACTGGATAACACGCGTCCGGCGGCATGTCGAGTTCCGGAAATTATGCAGGGTCCGCGGATGCTACCGATCAGGGAGTTGACTTCTCGATGAGGGCAGGATCAATGGTCCTGGGAACGAACTGAATCAGAGTAAGTTGAATAGAAGTCCTCGCCAGCAGGATATAATTGATGTGAAATATAATACAATGCATAAAGTAAGTGCTGTAATTGAACTACATTTAATTGATCTAACTCTAACGTTAGTTTAAATATTTTTCTATTGATTATGGTTGACCTATTTTCTTAGTGGCCTTCGACTTTATTTCAACCATGGAACCACCACCCTGAACAAACCAAAAAGTCGCTGCTCAATTTGTTCATCTAATTATAAACAGCCATCGAGCTGAGCCGATGATCCTCGACGGAAGTTCAATGATCCCAGGAAAAACCTGAAGGAAAAGGGGAATAGAGCAAAGAAAAGGGCAAACAATGACTCGGCAGACAAAGGAAAAGAAAATGGAAAAATGCCAGTAGATAGGGAAGGCAAAAGGCAGAAAGGCTGAAAGGCTGAAAGTCGGTGATTATGAATAGCCAAGACAATGAGGCTGCAAAGGCATGAAAGGACGTTCGCCACTCACGTGGACCGAATGCTGATCCTCGAGATGTGCGTGCTGCGATACGCGTGTGTTCCAGGAATAGCAAACAGGACACGCCCACGCCCACGCCTTTGTCAAGGAATACGACCCCGCAGGAGACTCAATCCAATCGCTAGTTGCTGTTGAGTAATTTGTGTGCTGCTGAGATAAAAATCTGTTAAGCGGTTACCGAACATAAACAGAGTCCGGGGTGGAAAAGATCATTATTACACTGGGAGAAAGGAATTAGTAATTTTAGACTACTAACTCATTTTTACAAAAGAATTCGGGATAAGGCAAACGGATGATTATATGTGAAATGTTGAAATATATTAAAATAATTATTTAAAAAGTGATCCTTTGCAATGGAACTTGTTTTTTCCAGTGTGGACATTACTTAACCCCGGTGCGCGGGGTGTGAGATCGGTAGCTCCTTCTGGTCGGATGCAGGCGGTCTATTTTCGGTCGCAAACCGGGGCACTTAAGGCTTTATGTGGGTCCTTCCCGGGGGTTGCGATGACTGGGTGACCTTCCCCTGTTTTGGGGGTAAGTTCGGTGCTATTCCGGCTATTTGTGTACTCCTGCATGGCAGTGCAGGAATCGTCACTCTTCATTACGATTTCCATAAACAGCCCGCAGATTGCAGTAGCTCCTTCTGCCAGGACAACTGCCGGAGATTGAAACTTCCCACATGGGTAGCAATTTATCAATTGAACGATCCCCGCAGTCACTTAACTTTCGAGGCTCGGGAACTTTGAGTGAGCCTCCTCCTAATGAATCGTCGCTGATTAATCGATTGGGAAGCAGAACTCAAGGAGGGACCAATGATTTTCTCCCTTAATTTCAATTAATTTGCCATTAGGATGCCAATCACTCGATCTGGCCTTTAAATAGAAACGAACTTCGATGTATTCCGCCTCTATTTTTATGCTAAGCAGTCGGTCAGGTAAGGAGAGGCTCCTATAGAAGCGAATTCCTGTTCCTTTGTCTATCCACAAATTGCCGGCAGATACACACACACAGCCAGGCAAATTGCGTTTTTATCTATTTTCTATTTTTACTTGGAAAGTGCCAGCATCGCGGCGAATGCAGCTGAGCGCGCGGAGGATTATAAGGCCTATCATCGACGACGACGCCGCTTCCTTCCTGCCTTCCAGCCTTCCAGCCTTCCAGCCTTCCTGCTGCCGCCGCCCAAATAGCTGTAATAATAAAGTCGATCTCCCCAGTCCCTGTCTTCTGTAGGATGCGACAAGAAAAGCAGGAAAAACTCCTTGGCCGCTCACACAGATACACACTGCAGCCACTGCGGGCGCGCAGTTGTCGTCCTCCAATCGCAAAAGAGCGGAGATCGTTCTCCCCAGATCCCCCAGTCAGTGATGTCGGGCTGGATGTTTTCCCGCCAGATCTATCCTTTTTCGGTTATTGTAAATATATATATATGTGTTTAGGAATGCCCAATTTACATATATATATGCATAGCTTCAGACACAGAAACAGGAGCATACGATATATTTTGTGCTCCCTTTACATTAGTAGATTTTCCAGTTTCATATAGCTGTATCCTGTGGAAAGTGGACATGCTGTCATCTCTGCTGCCTGCTCCTCTGTGCGAGGAGTTGCCTGCCGAGTTCAATGAACCCCCGTCACCTCGTGGGGCAGCGCATTGCCTAGTCTCCGCCTCTGCCGAAGTCGGCTGCAGCTGCAACTGCAGCGGCGACGGAGGCAGCGCCTCACAATCCTTTTTCTTTGGGCTTTTCTCGGTGCACCCTTCACTTGATCTCTCGTGATCTCTGCCTGCCTCTACGCCCAGCTGGATGCGGAATGTGGTCGTGGTTGCCTCATGTTGCCAATGCCGATGCTGATGCTGCTGATGCTGCTGATGGTGCTGATGCCCTGCCCAAAGGAGCCGCGCAGGAGTTCTCAAGGGTTCCAGTGCGATGCGGATCGGTTTTGGCTGGGGGCTTTGGATTTCAGTTCGTGTGGGGAAATGTAAACACCGCCGTCATCATAATCGCTGTCAGCCTCTCAAGGCTGCCTGCATTGGTGCTGTTTGGTGGTGGTGCCCCTGGGGGCGGGGGTATGTATCCCTTTCGCTCCTCATTTTTTCGTCGGAATGCCCCGCTTGTTTACTCAAATGTATATTTGATCTTCAGCTGGGGTAATTCTTCGCCTCTGCCCCGTTGCCCTCTCGGCGTATTTCGAAACTGAAGTGCACTTGTGTTTATCTGTAAAGGATTTTCAAGGAATCTCCCAGGGGCAGCCAGCGTTTTTGCTGATTCCATGACATTTCTTGGCGCTGGGGGATCACATTTTCCAGACGTACAGTTGCGCCCGAATTGAGTTAGCAAAAGGGTTGGGGATCTTTCGGTACGGAAAGAAGGTGTACGTTTATCTGATTATTGCTAAATATAAAGGCTTCTGTAGAAATGTGTAAGGTAACATTTAGTCTTCACAGGCTCATCGCTTTTAACTGCACTTCAGAAGATCGATCACCAAGTCATCCTTTATGTCCTAAGGCACCCCAAGTACAGTCACCACAAGCAGTGTTTCAAAAGGATCGGCCAGGGTCCACACCACACACACACACAAACACACACGAACAAGAGTCAACGAGTGATGGAAGAAGAATAAACAAATCACTAAAACAGGGGAAGTGAGGGGCATGAGGTCTTCTGGGGACAGGAGTCCTCCATCCTACACACACGTACGCGATTGGCGATTATTCATGACTTTGTGGACTGGGAACAGGACATTAAAATTGCTTTTACGCCAACTCATCGGCCAGAGGATCAAACTGGTTCTCGGGCGCTTTGTATGCCACTCACAGTCTTCGGATTCAGATTCAGTTTCGGATTCAGTCCTCACTGAAAAGTCAACAGTCCTCAGTCCTCAGACCTCAGCCGCTCCTTGGAAGTTGGAATCTGGTGAAACCAGTTTGCTGCGCTGCGGTCTCGCACTCCTCTACCTGTTGAGCCTCGCGGATCCCACGAAAAAAGGGATACATCGCATCTGGGAGATATGTTTATCCAGGCGGCATTTGTGTGAGTGGGAATGGTGTGTCTGTGTGATTGCCTTTTGACGCAATCGCAATCCTTTCGTCCTCGCCACCATCGCTTCTTCGCTGCTTGTGTCGTTTTGAAATGGGGGTTCCATTTTCGATTCATCGGTCTTTTCGGGTTTCGCTTTGTTTTCCTTGGGATTTCTGAGCTGTGATTGCTCTCGGGTTTGTGTACAGTTTCGAAAGTTAACTGGGAGTGGACGCTGGAGGCCCCAAAGTGGCCTGAATTGGGAGCAAGGAATGATGCCAACCAACTGACTGACTTATGGATTTATTTTTGAGATCAGTACTAGGAGCGTTGAGCATGCATCTCTTACTGTATAATAAACCTGCACAATAACTAAACGGCGAGCTTGAAGTGATCTTGGGCTACTTTATGCGAGGCGTGCTTAAGGTGTGTTCGGTTAAGGATGGCCAGAGATCCTTAACTTGTTCCCATTTGAAGCACGGCTATCTGCATGTCTGGTTGCCTTCCCGTTCTTAAGCCGAAGGAATTTGTCAACTCTGCGGATAGCGACTCCGTGCTGTGCATAATAAGTTAAATGAGACTTCTTCACTCTATAACGCGCACAAAAAGTTCCCCTTTTTTGTGAAGTAGGTGTGGGTATGGGAAGGGGTCTTGGCTTCGGTCTGTTACTGGGACTGGGACTGGGTCTGGGACTGGAGCTTGGTCCATTCTTGACTGGCCCTCTCAACCTCCCAAGTGACGACGGAGAAAGGCACTTGAACTGCACTCTTTTTCTTTCAATTCTCATTTTTTGCAGGCCGGTGTCTTCTTTGGCCTTTGCATTGTTGCGGGAAAATTGTGCGCATGCGCAAATGCGATCAAGAGCAAGACGTGGAGGGCAGGGAAAATCCCCCGACCGCAGCAGGAAAAACAGAGCAAAAGGCCGCACAGATATGTAGGAAAATATTGTGTGAAAAGTCGGCCCGGATGGGTGGTTAGGTGGATGGATGGTGGATGGTGGATGGTGGATGGCCAGAGAGTTGAATGCCCGACTCTTTCCAGAGGAGGTGACGTTTGGTTAATGAAGGGTTTTGCGAGGTCGGCGCTTTCCTGCCTTCACATTTTCCTACTCCTCTGTTTTTGGTAAGTGGGAAGTCGAAGTCGAAGCCAAAGCCAAAGCTAAAGCCTCACCTGTCGGCGGTCCAAGTTCTCAGGACCGCCGCCTGGGAAAGCACTTAAATGGTTATTCATGCCCAGCTTAGCTTTTCCTCTGGCCAAGGAAATTGTCTCTGTCGCTCGATCTGTCCATTGCGGTTTTCCGCGGGCCTCTCAGTTTGTCTGCAGGAAGATGGAAGCTGTGGCAACCGCAATCTTGGCCTGGCCCGTATACGTAATTCGCCCGACCAAGAAGGAACTCGCGATCAAACCGCATTTGCGAGTGGGTCTAGGCAATGTCAGGCATCTGTTGCTGTTGCAAATTGCTGAAGGAAACGCACGAGTGCCGCAGGAGAGAGTTGGCAGCATCACTAGCCATACCACACTTAGAAAAATTTAAGATTATTTGTTGTGGTACCTGATTTTTGTTAGCTGATGAAATCTAGAGTTGTTAGGTTAGTTATATATCTATATCCCATTGTAAGTGTTAGATAATTCAACAACTTATATACTTTCTCCATGTGCAGCGACAGTTGCTCTCTTTTGGTTCATTCAACCCGACAGACACGAGAGCCTTCCAGCTGGGGATAGCCATGGCTGTGGCTGCATAGATGGATGAATGGCCGAATGGCCGAATGGCTGGATGGGATGTGTGGATGGACGGATGGTTCTGTTTAGCCGCTCGGCTTCTAGCTGCTTGGCTGACTGCAGTGGGCAGAGCTGCCGCCGCTGGAGCTGCGGCTGATGTGCAACTGGGAGGTAGAGTTCGATATGACCACACCACATGCCAGCAGAACCAGAGAGGACTTGGATATACCAGTGGCCCCTGTTTGGCCTCGAATTGCAAAAGCCGAAAGCATGTTTTACAAATGGATTTCATGTTCGGTGCGTTATGTTTCTCGGAAAGGATTTCTTGTCATGGCCATGTCTGCTTGTCGATCGCCGTCGTGGATGGCTGCTTGCGAAATTAACTCAAATGAAATGAAATGCGACAAAGGCCGCTAACATGGGGCATTCAAATGGCCCAAGAGTCGTTGACACGCCGCCTGAAGAGCACTGCATCTGCGGGTGAAAAAAGGGCCAAAGCACCGGTCATTTTCTGGGGATCGCCACACACTTGGAACTTTTAGATCCTGCCAGTCCGCCGCGGTGGTCATTCTGTAATCTGCACCACATCCAGGTCAAATGCATGTCAAAGTCATTAAAATGAAACGAAGCCGAGTATCTGGGCTCCTGGATCTCGAGGCGATCTCTTCGGCTTCGGGGAAGGGGGCGGTTGTTGCGGAACACAAGGAGTGCGTAATAAAATGCAATCAAAAATGAAGAAACAATCGTTTTATGGCTTTCCCACAAAAAATTCGTCCAGAAAATGTTTTATGTATCAGGAAACTGTGAAGGGTTAATGACTAGGGACCTTTTGCGGAGTGCCTGTTGGTCGAATATTTCAAAGAAAATGTTTTTAGAACCGATCTGAAGATAAGGGAATGTGACGAAGCAGCGAGACCACGAGACCACGAGTTACCCCCAAGTAAATAGGGCTCTCGTTGATTCATGGAATTGAGTTCAATCAAGGCAGGCGTCTCGTTTCGAAAGTAACGCAGAGTTGAATTCAAAAGTTAACTCTATTATTAAGATTACCAAAGATTTATACTCGCCGAAACACGAACACTTCCATAAGCACCTCGCGGCACAATATGATCCTTTTCGAAACCAGACCCATGTGCTGCCGCATATCTTGAGTACATATCTTGAGCACTGTATGCAAATTAAAGAGAGCGGCACTCAGAAATTCAACTCCCGTTCCGAAGGATTGATCGCCGCGGCCGTCGGATGACATATTATTTAGCAAATTGAAAATATTTCTCAGTTGGCAATTCGCACGTTACAATTACCTCTTTCTCCGCGAGTCCCCGCCCTCCGCCCGCCACCGCCTTTTTGCACCCTCTGAGCCCCCGAAGCGGAGCGAAAGGGATCGCGTTTATTGTTTTCTTCCATCTCGAGTTGCTTTTTCTGGGCTGGGCTGGGCCCGCTGCACACACATCGGAATGCAAATCAGAGGGGCATGGGGCGGGCTATAAAAGTATCCTCTGATACACACACTCACTCGCGGCGAGAGCAACGCCAGAGAATAAATAACTTCGTTGAGATCCCCCTTCGCGGCATTCGACAGTGGATACACACGGCTGACTCTGACAGCGATCCTCGAGGTCTGGGCTCCGACTCCGACTTCGACTCCGTCCCGTCCCGTACCACCAGGTCCCGTCCCATCTCCGTCCAAGTAGCCTGCACCCTGTGGCGGACCAATTGTGCCAAGGCGGCACGTCCTCGCCTGGGTAGTGTGCTCCCTGCTATCCCTGCCATCCCAGCCATTCCTGCTACCCTGCTCCGAGCTCCCTGCTTTCCACTCTTTATTCGCCCCGTTCCCGATCCCTTCCTGCAAGTGCTTGAGATTTCGTGTGTGCATGCAATGGCCTTCTGCACTGAGAAAATATTCTACGCTGTTTACTTTACGCTTTCTAACATAATTGGGTGCCTTACTGATTTTATAGCCAATGTAATCATAAGCTTAAATTTTAAACATTTTAGCTATTTATATTATTAACTTATTAATTATTAACTACCGCTGTAGTTTTGCAGTGCACCTACCCCACTCCTTGAAGCTCCCCCCTATCGGCCCGTCCGGCTGTCCCCGGCTGAGTGGCTTAAAGTGGCGCAACAGATAATGAAAGTCAACGTCTGTGCAAGGGTACAGGATACGCTGTTTGCTCACCTTCCCCTTTGCCACCCCTCCCCATCCCCATCCCTCCTGGTCACGGATGCCTCTTCGAGTTTCTCTTTCTCTGCGATCTGTTTTCTTTGCCGCTGGTAAATACCGAAACACAGGGGGCCAGAGATACCAGACAAAGAGCAGGCTTTGTGCTCGGAGCCCGGAGGGGTGGCAGGCGGAGAAGGATGTGGATGGGGGGCACCATCTTCGTGCCTGCCTGTAATTTCCTACAATCCCCACCGTTTTCCCATTCGCCCGTAATTGCACCCAAGTCCTGCCGTGGTACAGTCGATCCTCAGCAAACATTACTCCGCCGCTTGACTTGCGTTATTTGCTTGTAATCCTCGGCCCAATGGCCAGGTGTTTGTGTCAACGTCCATGTCTATTTGAAGAGGATCTAGGATCTTCGAGGAGGACGCAACGGCAACCCTCGAGACCTCGAAAAACATCAAATTGTATCTAAATACGTCTGCGATTGATCCTTGCTGCGGGGCAAAGGATCGAATCGGAACGTGGGAAGAATGGAGTAACGAAAATGTGGACCCTTTTAGGGGAATGATTTTATGGTTCATACGCGACGGGGCCGTCTGAAAGAGTTGCGTTCCCAAGGATAACCGGGAACCGAAGTCAAGGGCCATTAAGCGGGGAGTCAGCCAAAGAAATCAAAATAAAAATTTAATTTCGAATTGGTTTCCCCCGCGGAACCTTTTTCACCACTTTGAGCAACAGATCATGGGAAATATTTCTCTGCTGGCCCGAAACCAGTTGATCGAGCCCTGTGATTGCTCTGTCCTAAAGTTTCGAGGGAGGGTGAAAGTGGCTCGCTCGACCGGCCAACTTGTTGGCAGTGCTCGATTAGGGTCAGGATAATGGCCAGGATCCTGCGCGGCCAACAGCCACAGGTGCAAGGTCCTGTCAGAGGCGGGTTGGGGTAGGGGCTTGCGGCCATAGAGCGTGTAAATTATGCAACTTGTTGTGGGAAGCAGCTCACCAGGGCAACCGACTCGGCGTTTCACGGTAATTTCACGGATCTCATGGTCCTGGCTACCGGACTCACGCAACATACTCGGTTCACATGGGGTCAGCAGTTGCCCAAACTGCTTTGTCACATCCGATCCCAAGGCGAAAGAGATGGAGAGACATTTCCGGATTTGAGGGTCCCAAAAGGGCCAGCTCCACTGCCGCCAGAGTGTCATTAGGCAAGTTACACTTGAACAAAAACTGTGATCTCTGAAGCAATATTATTATTTTAAAGCGTTGAACGTATTTCATGTTCAAACTATAAATAGATATGAAACTATCGTTGTTAAACAGATTTCCTTGTGTAAGTTAGACAGGTCCATTTGCAGGTATTTTTCTGAGTGCGATCGAATGACATTAGAATCTGTGGACGGTTGCCGTTGATTGTGGTTTGTGTGCGGAAGTTCCCACCAGTCGCTGATTATGACGCAACACAATTTTTGGGACAGTTGCAGGTGATTGGAGCTGGAAGTCGGTCCGCAGATCTGTTCGTTTTTGAGCTTGGGATGACGTTCGCATGGGACGCTAATTAAAAAGGAATTTCTTGGCTTCATGTCTCTGCTTTTTGTGGCTTTCAACCCGGCAACGGCAATTAGAAAAGGGGGTAGGGGGTTAGACAGTCAGGAGAGTGCTAATTTAGTAATCACAAGTCAGTCGCCAGCTAGGCCAGCCTAGAAAGTATCTTTGGGAACCGGTTGGAAGGGGTCCTCAGAGGAGATAAGCTCAGCTTGGATCTGTGGGTCCGTCCATATCTGCTGCCACGCCCTTTTTCTCCCCTCTCTAACGGTGCAAAGGTGTGAAATTGTTGTTGCTCTTGATTGGATATCTGTGTTGGATCAGGTGGCACTGTGGCGATCACAGCTTGACGTCGTGAGATCACAATTGATCCTCCCCAAGCCAGTTGGGCAGAAATCAGCGGTCCCATAACCGAGGAGCGATCTTCAGCTTGGGCTCGGGTAAGTCGATAATTTAGAAATCTTTTGTCCGCCGGCTGTATAGACTGGGTTTTCCTGGGGAAAAGCTATATGTCTGCTGCGATCCCTTGTAAACAGTCATCATCAGGTGGTGGCTGACTTTTCTTCGTTTTTCAGTCGCTCTTTTGTGTTTGCTTTTCTTGTGTGTGAAAAGTCATTTTTCCTGTACATCAATTAATGAGGGAAAACATTGTATGCTTGCAAGATGGGTTCCTTGGGGATCTTATCTTTCTGTTAGAGGGTATAGAGGGATCAGTGGTCGGATTATTAAATAAATTGTTACGATACGTTAAGTCTTGTGTTCGAAAAATGTCTTTTGAAAAGCTTTTACTACTTTGCTCTTCAGATGAGCATTTTTGTCCACTTGGTGTGGATAGACAACATTCCCTTACTCATAGTGATATAAAAACGGTATTGTATGTTTATTGGGGAGTTTCTTTGGATTATCGACGTGTCGATGGGATAATCTTTAAGGCAGGACATTTAGGTCATTATCTCTCCGAAGATGGATCACAACCGACGGATCATTGCCAGGGACTTTTGTCTGCGGAATGTCCAAACCTCACTTACTGAAGAGCTGACAAACGTTGGGCAAGCAAACAAGCATTAATATTCCCCAAATGGGACGAGGGAATCCTAAACTAATTTACAACACGTGTAATCGCCGGAGGTCGCTGACCGAGCGCGTTCCCATTCTCTAGTCGTTCTCGTTCCTGTTCCAGGCCAAAGGCAAACATCTTTTCTAACCGCCTAGATTGACAATCGAGATTGAATCGCACACATGCACACGCTCGAACGCGAAGACACACAGATACGGGACGTATCTGTATCTGTATCTGTGGAGCGAGAACCAGCGGAGCGTGAAAAGGTAAGGAATCGCTGCCGAAGAGCCGCTGAGAACAAGAACAAGAGGGAGAAAGGAGCCTACGGACAAATGGAGGCACGAAACGAAGTAAAACGAAACCTAAGGAATGGAATTGTAAATAGCAATAAGTACAGAAGACCGGGCGAGGGGTTTGCTGGGCTTCGACTAGGGATCCGGATCGGAATAGGGTAGCGTCATAAATAATATTGTTTACACAAATGGTTCACGGCGATGAGAGCGACTCCTGTTCGCTGGTCAAAACGAAGACCAACCCCGCCACGTCTTTTGGGCCTTTATTTTGGGTCAACGGATCTGTTTCGATGCGATCCTACGCACCCCAGCTAAAAATAGCCACGATGAGCTCAAGTCGTCTTGTTTACGAGAAAAGTGGTAAACACGAAAAAGTTTCATGCTCGCCAAGGAGGAGGAACCCAAATTCCAGCTAAGCCTAACGCATGTTTACAGAGAGGGGAAATTTGATTTCTTCAGGATTACTATTACTATTCGATTACTACTTTTCTATAGAATATATCGGAACCTTTTAGTGCATACACATCGTACCAAATTACACCTACTACAGTATTTAATAATTTAACTTTCAAGCTAGCCCTCCAAGTTAGCGTAGTTCCACTGTATTTCATTTAGTAGCAGGTGTCGAATTCATTTAATCCTAAATACTTCTATATTTAGGATTCAAATGTGTTTTTGGCGAGTGTAGGCATGCGGCTAGTGCGTGCCTTCGTGCTGGCTGAGAGGACCGACGGGGCGAAGGGGGGCAGGCGCTGTAAAAGGGGAGCAGGCTTTAAGCCAAAACAACAACAGGTAGAAATCAAATAGAAAACGGAATAGACAAGAGACAAGGCGAACGGAGGAAATAGCGAGGGCAGCGCAGCGGCAGAGCAGCGGCAGCATGACGAGCAGCAGGCACTCACACAGATACCCGCACACACACGCGCCTAGACAGGCGAGCACACAGATGCCGAGGCACCAACACATGGACACACCCGAGCAAAGTGGAGAGAGGAGAGCTCGGTTTGCCTATGTGCCAAGGCACTTCGAGTTTCGTTTTATGTTTTGACCCCTTTTAAGTTCAAGAACCCTTTTCCTCACAACATCGCAACACACATGCGCAGGGCCGCCCTCTCTCACTCGCTCTCGTTCTCCAACGCCAACTGAGCGATCGTTGGAGAGTTTGGGGCTCGACTCTGTTCCACTCTGCTCTAACCAATACCAGGAAACTCAATAGTCCGGAGAGAGCCTGAGAGCCAACTCTCCAAGCGGAAAGCTCAGCTCAGTGGAGACTTGGGGAGCAGGGATTGTTATTGTTTTGAGGTGGGATTTCCAAGTTGTTTTTTTTCTTGGGCGCAACAAGTGTATTTCGACTTTTGATTTATGCCTGCGGACCCCGCTCTCGAAACGAGCGGTTCGCTCTGCACTGAGCGGAATTATTAATTGATTGATGAACACTAATTATGTTAATTGGTTAATGAAATGCAATGTGTCAAGCGCTGAGCTCGTGGCTCAATTGCGCCGGCTGAAGCGGAGCTCTTCCGTTCTTTCCTCGCCAGAAAAAGCTTTTCACTACAGTAGAAAAAAGTAATTGTATTGTATACTAGTGCATTTGCAAGATATGTTGTACTTAAGCTTTGACAACTAGTTCGAAAAATCTTTTTTAAATTTGAAGCAAATTTCTTGAAACATACTTAACATTTTCATTTATGTACTACAAAAAATTAATCATCCGCAACGTTATCAGAAAGAGAGATGGACTAAAAGGATAAATTTCCAGTAGTGAACAAATAAATATTTTTATAAAAGTTATCGCCCAGCACATATTGCGCACTTATTATCTAAAATCGTTCAGTTGTGGGGTTTTACTGTATCCCCTTGCAGGTACTGCTGGTCAGGAATGAGTCATTCAGGAGAAAAAGCTCTTTGGACAAGTGCTTTTGGGGAAAGCGATCGCAAAGGGCGTTGTCTGCGCCTGGTGATCTCATTGCAGCGGGGATATATGGGTATGTAGAGGCCCAGCCCGGTGTACCACTATCGCTGTATCTATTTTGAATAAGCAGTTACATCCTCCGCACAAAAATTATATGATATTAGACACCAACACCGCCAATAGCTGTCTAACAACCGTTCATGGTCATTGTGCCATAAATGGCAAACGAAACGAAATTGAAATTAAGCAAATGAGTGGGAAACCAGACGCTGAAGCAGCCAAGGAGAAGAACACCGAGGCAGCAGCAGCATCAAAAGCACGGCAGCAACATCAGCAATCGCAACGTCGGAAAACGAGTTGATGAAGTCGAGGTCCAAAAGCCGAATCCAAATCCGAATCCACTAGACGAAGGCGGATGCGCACCTAGAAGCCAAATGAGGAACTCTAGCGGATGCTCTTCAGCTGGCCCAAAATCCAACAACTTCAGCGGCGTCGTTGATCAGCGCATAATGCACACTGGAAAATAAAATATTTCCGAATAAATTTCAATACTGCAAAATGAGCGCTTGTAATGAGTACTTTAACTTCAAATTTATAAAGCCCTCTTTTCATTCGTATAATTTGTATTTATTTAAATTTACAAGGAACTGCACTCTTTATTCTCTCTGTGCATGGGCCACAGTAACCGTGAGTTAACCGCATTGGGTTGGCGGTTGGTGCTGGCCCACATGTCCCACGCTTCCATTTACATACTCACACAGGCGCACGTATCAAATCCAAGCAGCTAACGGTAACTTTACGCAATCCCAAGACAAGAATGCAGCGTAAAGGAGAGAAATCAGAGAGATACGGCGAAAGAGCGACGGAGAAAGGGTTTCTTTCAAATCAACGGGTATCATAAAAATAAATAAAATACAAATGTGCGACGCTTTCAACATAAAGAGAAAGATACCGAAGGAAGGGGGATTGTCGGGGGAGGGGGCGCAAAGGGGTTTCGAAGGGAGGAGCGACGTGTATGCACGTGAGGGGAGGGAGCGGGGAAGCGGGACCAGGCGACGCATGTAAATTGCCGGCCATGTAAAGTTTACTTTCCACTTTTGGACGAAGCGTCAGGTGCGCCGCCTGCCAAACGGACAACGCTTTCGGTGCTTTGGGCGTGTGCCCATTTGTCGGAACCCCCATGCCACCCAACACACCTCCCGCCCCACCACCCGGTTATATATGCACCCAGGCCCCAACGGATTGCCTGCAGCAACTGCAACAGGTTCGTAAATAACCATCAAGTTGCGGGCGTAGCTCTGGGCCAAAGTCCTAAACGCGTCTCAGGTTTCAGGGCACCGATCCACAGGCACACACTCAAAAAAAAAAGGGAATGCAAAAAAATATATTTATCGATGTGGTATCATTGGTGGTGTGGTGAGGCTGATTCATTTTGGACTGCCACCTTCTCGGACATTTTAAGTCCTCCTGTCTTGGACTATTTCTTTCAGTGCTTGAACAGGTTGCGGCCTTAAAGGCAACAACAACAACAAGCAGCCGTCATAAGAGCCCAAGAAGAAAGCCCATCGTCCAAGTCGGTCTCGAAAATCCAGACTCGCCGCTCCACCGCCAGTCGTACGCATTTGAAGCGTTTTTACTGTTTACTGTTACGACTCTCGAAAGCGAAGATCGCCGCTCTGCGCCGCTCCCTCCGCTCCCAGTTCAACGACCGAAAAACGGACAGACCCCCCGAGCCCCCGCACGTCTTACCATTCCGGAGGCCCCTTCTTCGGCGCGGTTCTTCCTGACTGCCCTGCCTTTTCTTCTGGTTCGCCTGCTGGTTCGTCTAGCTTTCTATTGTCTGATGATCGCCCAAAAAGAAAGACAGACAAAAGTGCTCGTGGGTTTTAACCCTATGAAATGCTGGGAATGGGTATGGGAATGGAAATGGAAGTGGCCAGGCCGTCTCTCTCACGCTCGCGCATTCCATACCCGAGGTACACATCTACGATGGCCAGGTCTCTGCGCTGCTGAGGATTAATAATGAGCCGATCTGTTGCCGAAAATGTCCAGAGAGCGTTGGCTGTGGCGGAGATTCTGGGAGCGAGGGTACGTCGGTCATTGACTTTCCGTTGTGGCCAAGGGATAGACGCACTGTGTGGGATTCCTATAATGTGATTAATGGCCTTCGCTCCTACGATCTGCGATGAGTTCCAGAGTCCTCAACGTTCAGGAGATCCATTAAAAGATGATCATGCTGCTCTTAATTGCTGGTCAAGCATAGAAATCTAATCTATAATATTGTTGTTATGTAAGACATTATGATAGGTCTCACTATATAGCATATACTATATAGATTTTCTCTTCAAAATGATCGACCATTAATTCTGATACAAATTCACTGAAAATCACATTAGCTTCATTAGCATGCATGCAGTACAGCCTGCCATTAAAATCAGCTACCCGGCCAATAAAATCACTTGACAAATTATGCAACAGGCTCGGAAAGCACAACCACCTGAGTGACGAATCATGGGAAAATGTCAACGGCGCGGGAGAAATCCCAGCGGGTTGAGTTGTGGGTTTCACTGTAACAGGTTCACGCACAGTGCACCGCACAAATCCAGGCGGCTGTCGTAAATCGTAAATAAGCCACCGTAACGCCCTTGCCTCGGCGAGCTCATTAAAATTCCATGTGAAAATTGCCATAAAATCTATTTTGATTTTCACTTCACCTGCGTTGCACGGCAGAAAAGTATTAGCAATAGAACATGATATCATAGGGAAAAGGATAGCTACGATTTTTATGATATAAACTAGTTCTTTTAAGTGCGTATCTCCACCCACCCCTGACTGCCATTCCCGGAAAGCGGTTCCAAGAGCTTTAGGCTGCGAGATTTTCCATGGGTCAATAGATCCGCCATAGGGATCTGTGCGCTGTGCCTGGTGAGAGCCTCCCCCGACACGAAGCCCATGGGTAATTATTCACCCCTCGCATTCGCAGTCATGTGAAGGCATTTCCGCTCGCCTTTGTCCCGTTCGCACTTCCGTGTCCCGCACCCAAGAGGCAATGGCAATTGTCAAACGCTCACCCTCGCCGCCGAGGATCGGACCGCTGACCCTCGCGTCCAAGTGTCCGGAAATGAGATGCAAATATTATGTGGGACTCGGCTCGGGTCGGCTGGGAGCGGATCCTTAGAGGCCACCCCCCTCACAGTTGAGTGGGCATGTTCAAGGAGGTGCGCCCACGAGGGTTGCTCATCTTTCCAACAAAGCATGCCGTGCAACATACGCACGAAGATCCCCAGCGGGAGGGTAAGAAAATTGTCTTGGCCTTCTGCACGTGCGTTTTCCTCGGCAGCGAAGAGGGAAAACAAGGAAAATAATGAAAATCGCACTGCTTGAGTGCGCTTGAAGCGCGTAATTTGGAACCCTAGATCATGCTTATCGCCTCTTAAGTATCTAGGCTGCCATTTAGTGGAAATTATGCAAAGTTGGGATGGTCTAGGTTCCGTTCTCCTAATAACAGGTGGAGGGTCTTCCTTTGCTCCTGGGAACGCAGTTGTGTGTTTTATGCATTTTCTTAATGGGAAAATATAAATACAAGCACTTTTTGGAAGAATAATACGAGAAAATATAGTTATGACCTTCTCTGCAGACTTTGTGTGAGCTAGAAAACGACGAAGGAAGTGGGTCATCTGAATCGTAATTGCAAGCATATGTACATATGTAACTTCAGGCTAGCGACCCTGGATGTCTTTGAGCTATGCGATTAAGAGATTTGTAAGCAAAATACTCGAAAAATATAGGGAGAGCGGCCCACAATTTATCATCCTCTGCCGGAGATGTAACCCCCTGATCCCAGCTGGGCGCAAATCATCAGAAGTCGGGGTCACAGACCCATCGGGAACAGATTCAATTTCCAATCTGCCTCTATCTGCGTCCCTCTATCTCTTTTATGGGGGACAAAGTCGTCTTTGTCAAGGCGAAAGCGTGGAATGCTACATGTTGATGGCTGCTGGAGCGAAGTGCTCCAGACAAGATGATGGGTGACCGGAAAAAGCACAGGGATGGCTACTTTCGCCATCTTACTGGCTTTTCCCTACCTTACCCGGTGCTGAAGATCCAGATCAACTTGAAATCCTGGTAGAACCAAAAAGTGCCCACTTCAGTCCATTCCAAGCGACTTTCTTGAGGGCCAAGTCCCATTCAGAACTTCCTTTCGCGTGCTTTCTCTTCTGATCTCATTTGATCACCATCCGGCTGACGGGTTCCACTCCCCTTTCATTCCGTAATGTCTGTGGTCCTTAAAGTCAAGTGCTCGTTTCCTTTCCTTTGCTTTCCCTTCGCTGAGTTTCGTTCTCTTAAGTTGCAAGTCTTCCAGAGGAGAAGGTGCTGGCCGGGGTGCAGTGCTGGCAGGAAATATTGAATTCATAATTATGTAGATAGGAGTTCTTGATATGCGCATATTTTTACGATGCACTGTTGCTCTTGGCTGCCACTAATTAGGGCGCGGCGCATCTTCTCAAGCGAGTCCAGCAGGGTGGACTGTCTGGAAGGAATGTCGTCTACCGACTTCCGAATATCCTAGCAGCCTGCTCTCCCCGATACTCAAACTCCAACCACCCCTGGCTGACAACACTTATGTAGTCAAACGATCACTTCACACTAGGCGAACACGAGAAGGAAGAAGAGCCAGCCGACGGTCCACTGAGATTCCACCACCACCACCATTACCATTACCATTACCCCGCTTGCCAGGGCGATTGTAACGTCTGTCTGGCCGAGGGTTGCTAGACCATCTAATTATCATTTTTTAACGTTCAGGTGTCGCAGTCAAAGTCATCATCAGGTGTTCGCCCGTTGATGAATACGAGAGTTCCTTGCTCGTCTTCTGCGGCTTAAGGATTCTCGAGACGCACGACCGGTCTTCCTTTGTTTTGGCTTCGGGTATCGGGGATCGGGGATCGGGCTCCGGTGTCCCAGCTCCTTTTCGTTTTTGTTATTCCAGAGGGCACTGATGCATTGTGCTGCCTGTTCCTTTGTGCGATCGCTGAGTGGATGGATGGTTGGAATGGTGCTGGAGGGACGGGCTTTGTTTGGCATTCACTTGTAACTGACTTTGGTTGGCTTTTCGAGGGCCATTTAGGGCAGGGCACACTGGAAAAAACTGAGGGGTGCTGTTTCACATAAAATAATGTACCTAGGAACGGTGAGGCTCTATATATCAAACTTCTGGTCACCCATTTTGCTCAGTGCTGGGCAGAGCAACCCTCGGAGAGCGGAGTGTTTGTGCGGCATCCTGTTGCTTGCTGTTGCATGAAACAGGATGCCAACGAGCGTGTAATGCCCTGTTGCCCCCGATCCTCCACCCCACCCCAAGGCCGCACCCTACACCCTCCACCCCCGCGAATCGACGGCAATCGGGTGCGTTCAACTGTTGCTGCTTGATTTCCAATTCGAATGCCCCGAAGGAAGCGATAATTGGATGGATATTGTTGATTCCTCTTCCTGTTCGGCTGGGAACCAAAGCAATTTAATGGTTTTTCAAACAGTCGTTTCCCTGGGCGAAGTTGCACTTAACTCAAGGTTGCCAAGCCCCTAACAAAACACCCATTGCCGGCTTGCAAATGCGGCGCACAAAATACAAAACAGGGAAAAACAGAAACGCGAAAACGACCAAACAAATCAAAATCAATTTGTCAAGCGACACTTGCCACCGTAAATAAAAGTGGCCAGCAGCAGCGGCGCAAAAAGCGGCAACACCGCCGACCGCAACAGCGACTTCAGGCTAAAAAAAAGACATTCGAACGGCAATCAGAAATCAAAACAAAAACCGCTAAAATAACACAAAAAGAGCCACACACCGAATAAAATACAATCGAAACCCACAAAAAAGGCGCGCATGCGCAAAACGAGTTTTCGACTCGCAGAACAATTGAAGCTTTTTCAGCCGGCGAGCGACGAAAGCGTGGTTGGTTGGATAGGAGTTGCCCCAGCCAATCCCCGTTAATTGTTAGAGCGGACATAGGACCACAAGGCACACTGCGCAAAAAGTCGTACCCCTTGGAAATTCAAGACCCCTTTTATTCGAATTCTACGGCAATTTGGTATAGAGCTATGCAAGTTCGTTTTATAAAAGGGATTTGGAAATTGAGGATAAATGAAATGAGAGTACTGTTTTTTCCGGTGTACAAGTGAGTCAGGGCTGTGCGATCGATCGACAATTGAAATGGACAACCGGAGCTGGACAGGATCCGCTGGCCACGAAAGGGGATCTGGGTGGCAGGGGCACATGCAAATTGCTGTAAGCCGCCGCGACAACTTCATTTGTTCAACGGAGCTCTGGTGGCCAACGGAAACGCAACCGTTGGCCAGAAAGGGGGCCGTCGAGTGGGCTGGGGAGTGGTCTGCAGCTGGCATGGCAGTGGGAACGGGGATGGGAGTGCGGCCAGTGGATGCACGTCGTCTGCCCAATTGAGGTTAAGTAATGCAGTCAAATGCGTGAAAAATGGCCAGGCGACAAGCAACAGTCAAAGCCGGCAAAAGTTCGGAGCAACTGGGCGGGGTTCCAGGAAGGACTGAGCACCGGAGTCCCGTCCCAGAGAGGCGACCTGCACGTAGGACTCGGTGCGTGACGGCAACTTAAAAAGAACGCACGTCGCCAAGCGATGTTGTCACCACCATGCGCTCATCATTATCATCACCGTCGTCGTGGTCTTCGGAAACCTGATCCGCGATTAGCATGCAGACATTCCTGCGATTGATTTTTGTGGGTCACCAAGGCGAATATTGAAGTGCGCCTGCCGGTCCGTTGCTCATTTCTTGGCAGACTGCAGTTACCCAATTGGTAAACGGGGTCAGGATGGTTTTTGCCATTCAGCAAATAAGTAGCTCCCAATAACCCCAATCCAAGAATTCATCCCAAACTCTGCCCATGCTAATGACATTACCGTTGCCACGGATCATTGGGTGCACCTGACCCCCACATGCTGCGAATCAAGCTCGGACTTCGGGCTGTGTAATTAATTTGGAATCGGCACCTAGTTTGACACTCGGGGCTGACACCACGACACCTGCCCCCAGCAGTTCAAAATGAACACAAGTCCACACCTCCTCCGCCGACTCCTCCTTTCTTCGATCACCATCCCCTTTGGGATCCCGCAGTTTCCACTCCTCGGGCTCGCAAACTGGTTGCCATTGGCAGCAAACATTTGCTGTTGCCGTTTGCTCTTTGCGCGCGGCTTCTAATCCGTTTGGAATTTCAGACACGCCAAAGTGGCGCACCGGCTGTTTTAACCGAGCGAAGCATGCCACAACCACACGGTGAAAAAATCGAAATAGTGTTCAAAATCTACCACTTTTCGATTACTTTAAAATTCAGGTAATATAAGTAACACAACAAGCAAGCTGTGTTTCTTGTGAATAAATCATTTTACCGACTTTAAGTACAAATTACCCACTTTAAACAGACAAAATGCTTAAGTGATCGCTTTTTCCAGTGCACGGATCAGGCTGCAGGCACAGGCTGCCTAGCCAGTTTGGATTTCTGACCAGCTGAGTGGATGCCTGGTGTCTGCTGTTGGCAAAATGTCAAGTGTCTGCCGCGGAAATGAGGCCGTTGTGGCAGCTAGACTCCGCGGATAAAGTCCAAGTAGAAGTTGCCACACGTACTTGCAATGCAACTCGAGGAACTCGCTAAAGTTGACATCTTATTTGGCGAAGGATTCTTCAAATGTGCAATTTATTGAGCAACCAATATAGACAAACCACGTTAGCTTGGATTTTAAAATAAATAATTAAAAACTGCGTTTGATAGTTCGATAAATGAACTCTAATTGGCCTTTAAAGTAGTATCATTTGACAATGACAGTCCACAAATATTATGTATACGCCATGTACGCAACTATATAATTTTTTTATTTTAATCTTCATTTAACGCTACATATATACATATGGTATATGCACAAAAATCATTTTCTTTCGTCAGTCAAGCGTCGCACTTTGGATTTGATGAAGGAGCTGAAATCTCCCGATCTTCCGAGCACACGCCATGCGAAATAATAACAGACGCCTCGTCATGGATCGGCCGCCCAATCACTTGATCACATGTTATGCAATCCCGAAGAGAGGGAAAAGTATAATCATAACCGTACGGCGGAGCAGGCGAGTAAAAATGCATTTTCACGCAGCCTGATGGCAGCGAAGTGAAATGAACCGAAGATAAATACACTGGAAAGAATAATAAAGTTTCAAATTCAAATAGTTGATGTAGTGGAGGAAAAACTAAATTAACAAAAATCTAGTTTCTTTCTGTGTGACCAGCGAATGCCACTGCCAGTTTTTCCTGAACACATGCTAGTCGCAACTCCCCTCCCAAAAAGCCCCCATTCCCCATCTCATCCCGAACACACGGGATTGCATGCCGAATTCCCGAAGCGACGTCAGCCGGCCAACCAGTTTCACTTGCGAAAGCAACCAGCTTCCATTTCCATTTCATTCGAGAGTTGACCGCGCTCAATCGCGTTTCGGGCCAATTAGCGCAACGATCAGAAGTAAATCCCCGGAGCAGTCGACTAGGATGAAGGAGGCCAACTTGGAGGATCAGTATGCCAGTTTTCCGGAGATCAAGCGGCCGGAGGTGCTGAAGTTTCTCGACTGGATCCACGCGCAGCCGCACATCTCGGATAGGTTTTCCGAGGGCGAGGCCCTGCACTTCTTTCACGCCTGCCGCTACAGCATGGAGGTGGCCAAGCAGGTGCTGGACACCAATCTCACGGCCCGCACTCACCTGGAGGAGTTCTTCGTGAACCTCGATTGCGAGCGGACCGAGATCAGGCGCGCCATGCGAACAGTGTGGGTATCATTCAGGCCAAACCTTATTTTAACTTCCGTCAATTGTGCCTATTACCCAATGTGATTTCCTTATATGTGGACAGCTCTATTGTTCCCCTGCCAGGCGCCACTCCCGAAGGATACCGGGTGATTCTCGCCAAGCTAGATGACCTGAATACCTCAAACTATAATTTTGCAGATGTTATGAAGCTGTGAGTACCAACATCTGGTTTTTGTAAGGAGTATACCCTCCCATGTAAAATAGCTATAGACAATTCGCAAACATTTGCTTAATTCAACTTCATCTTAATGGCTGTCAGTTACTGTGATTTGCACGTCATTTGTGGCGTGATTATGACAAGCGAGCGGAGCATGAAGTGATTAAAGGTCTGATCCGAACCCTCAAACTTGGTGCACCCAAAAGCACGGAAATTCATACTGGGTTGCTAAGTGTCGCCTTAATATACAGCTTACTTACAAATCACGCACCAATCATTAAGATCTGCCGCATAATGGTAGTCAATTAAGAGTCAACAATTAAGCAGGCTTGACAGACAAGGGTGTAGTTCAGGGGTTGTATCAGTGGATACACTCGGATTCACTCCTGCCTTGGATTTCGATTTTGAACACCTTTGCTCTTCACTTCCAGCTATTGCATGGTGTTCGACTTTTGGATGTATGAAGATGGCATTCAGCCGGGTCACGTTATTGTAATCGATCTGAAAAACACTTCCTTGGGGCATGTAGCCCGCATTGGCCTGTTGCAAATGAAGAAGTTCCTTTATTACCTGCAGGTATGAAGCTGGCCAAGCCTTTCGCTTCGTTTCACCAACCATTCAATTTTCAGGAAGCGGCTGCCATCCGGTTGATAGGCTTTCACTTCATCAACATTGTACCGTTCATGGACAAGATTCTCGCGCTGATGACTCCGTTTATGAAGAAGGAACTGACCACTGTGCTCCATATGCACAGTGACCTGAAGGAATTCTATAAGTTTGTGCCCCAGGAAATGCTTCCCAAGGAATACGGAGGTCAACTGGAGGAGGCGAACGTGGCGAAAGGTCGGTCAGAGGTTTTTACTCTAAATATGCCAAAACTACTTGAGCAATTGTTCGCAGAGATTTACTATAAGAAATTGCTGGACAATCGAAAGGAAATGATGGAGTTCGAGACTCGCCACCAGGTGAACGAGAAACTGCGACCCGGGAAGGCCAAAAATGCATCCGACCTATTCGGGATTGAGGGAAACTTCAAGAAGTTGGATATCGATTAGGGCAAGGCTCTACATTATTTTAGAAAATTGTTTTCTTTTACTGGTGTTTGATGACATAATTAAAGCGGACAGTTCGTTTTTAAAACCGGATTCGCAAATCTTACTACTTACTCGCGGTTAACTTACGTTTTAATTCTGCATAGCATGCTTTCGGGCTGCAGCTGCCTTTAGTTGCTTGCTGTTGTAGTTGCCATTGTTTTTCTTTGTGGTCTGATTATAAACTACTACATGTCATTACCCAAAAAATTAATTGTCCTTTATTTACTTTGCAGCTTAGCTTTAAATATACATACAATGTATGTAAAAACAGATGAGAATACGATGTACAGCTCTATCAAAATGAAAAATGAAAATGAGATGCCCTTACAGACTACTAGTTGCTATGATTAGGCCAAGTCCATCTGATGGCTTCACATTGAGTCTTACTTGCTAGGCGGTTAAGTTACAGTAAAACCAGCAATACTACAACAAGGTTTATCGAAATCTTAAAAGTAATTATTGAACGGTAGTATTATTTTACACTTTCGTATTCAAACTTAATCTATAAGAAAACCTTCGTCATTAGCTGCGCTCGGGGAAATGATAAATATATATATATATATATATATCGATTTATATATATGCGATGACCATTTGTATGATCGGACAAGTAAATCGATCTTTTAATGAGTTTCTCCGGAATATCAAAGAAATTATTTTCTGGATAACAGGTAGTCTTCTTGCCAGGTGAAAAACTATCGTGAATTTTACTTGTTGTCTACGATTTATGGCTGAAATACCTGTTGATTCATTTGATTCTGGCGAATAGCCTGCGGGTTGTTGTTGCTGCGCATACCCTGCCCCTGCGGGTTGCTGTTGTTGATATTGTTGCTGAAAGTTTGGCGCATTCGGCTATTGTTTTTACAAGAGCGACCAGTAGCTTTTGGTCCTTGCTTCTGATGCTGCTCTGCCACCATAAAGGGTGCATTCGAATTTACAGTGATGGGCAACTGAAACACGTTTCAAAAATAAGTGAGTCTCAATAAATGTGTGCTCATCAGGATGCTGTTAACTTACAGGAATATTGAAGCGCTGCACGGGCATCGCCGGATTGAGGTGCTTGGCGTTGTAGTTGGGGGGATTCCGCTGTGCGGAGATCATAGATGCCATATTATTTCCTGGCGGTGGTGTGGGTGCCATTATTACGTTTGTGCTGTTGTTGTTTGCTGGTGACGGAGCAGTCACGGGAGCCGTCATCGTCGTGCTGACCACTGGCCGAAGGTATGTAGTGGCGGGCAGCTTGAGCATGGCCTCCTGATTGGATTGATTCATCAACGTCATCATGGGCGGCCACTTTTTGGAACTCGAAGCGCTGGCAATAGGTTGTGCAGATGGACAGGCGGCTACTGTCCGCATTATCTGCGAACTGGGGCTTGGGTTTGTAATTGATGGAGTCGCCGTTGGCGTGGCCACTTTAGCTTTGGCACGTCCAGGCTCTATAATCGGAGCCGGAACTGAAGGTGAAACTGGGATTGTCGGTGGCACAGACTGACCACACGAGGCAGAATGTCCAGGCCAGTGCAGCTGCTGGCAGGGATAGTCGCAATAGGATGTGTTCCAACAGCAGTACAACTGTGCCTCACGCATGCAATTCGCACACCACTGCTTCCGCTTTGCATCCTCGACCGCCCGCATCAGCTCGATGGCGTTCTGCTGTCGCAGTTCGGAGATCACGCGTTTGTGCTCTTGCTCCAAAGTCTTTCGCATTTCGGCAATCATTATCTCGCTCGTGCGATGCAAGTCGTTTATTTGACGGTCGTAGTGCTGCTTCAGACGCTCGTTCTCCAGCGACAGGCCGGCAATCCGGGCTTGCAGGACACCTTGGTCCCCAGTAGCCATGTCGCTAAGCGTGTCCTCGATGACGGAGATAAAGTAGTCGGTTATCTGCAAAATAAGAGATAAGGCAAGACAGAACATTGAATAAAAATCGTGTACGAATTCAATTTTAGAAGCAAACATACCTTGTGTGCGTTCTCCTTCAGTTTTTGCGAGACCGGTCCGGCTTGTGAGGGATAGATCTGGGAACCATCCGATCGGAGAGCCCCGCGTGGACGAGCTATCAACTTTGGCACACCGGAGTGCAGCAGAATTTCATTCAATGCCGTGGCTAAGCCCGGAGTTATGGGATCATTAGGATTGGAATCACTGGACAAGACGACGTTTGCCGTTCCGTTCAAAGCGCTGGCCAGTAGACCCACAGGTTGTCCACTGTTAGTAATTGAGTCTTCTTGTGATGTGGGAGTGGCCACTGTAGGAATACTCAATCCGGCTAAAGGTGGGGGCATCGAGACTGAGCTGGGAACGCAAGAGGAAGTTGATACCGTTGAGGTATTCTGCAGTGTGTTCTTGGAAACGGCCCTCAATGGTGGAACCGGGATAGTCATCGGACTGTGGGCGTTGCTGCTGCTGCCCTGCTCCACTGGAATCACTACCATGTTGGATCGGAGCAAAGAAGACGTGTTGGTGGCTGGTGGAGCAGTCGGCGGTGGGGAGATCGGGATACGATCGTTTTTTCCTCGAAATTGAAGGTGTGACGCAGACTTTCCCTTGGGCAGTGGCAGTGGCGGTGGCGGTGGCTTGCTAACAGCAATCGTGCTAGTTGGCTTTGGTGATGCCGAAGGTGAAGACTGGACAGGCGAGTGAGTAGGAGAGGGTGCCTGTGGTGTACCTGCTATGGGAACTTGTTGAACCCCTTTGCGTTTTCCGACCGTATCCGTGGACTTGCCTCCCTGTTTCTGGCTTAACCTTTGGATCGTGGTGTCGCCCACAAATCGAACCGGATCAGCTGTCGCGGGTGATTCCTCTCTTGGCGGTAAAGGAGGAGGCGGGGGCATAGGCAAAGGCATAGGTGGCACGGATTTCAACGTCCGACTCACAATAGACTGTTCCGTTTCCATTTCATCTTCGCTGAGAATCTCTTCCTTGATTCTGACTTCTTCAGAAGGTGCATTATCCACTGGCTTTGCTTGGTAAGCCGGCGCGGCAGCTGGCATTTGAGATTCCGGCTGTGCTGTTATTGTCTCCTGTTGCAAGGGAACTTGATCAGTTTGAGGTTGATTAGCCGGTGACGCTTCCTCCATTTCTTCTGGCTCCGACATCACCTCTGTTTTAATTTCTATAAACGGAATAACTTTTTTGATGAGCTGTTCTTGTTGTCTCTCGACATCGGATTGTTTTGGGTTCGCTGCTTCATTCCCTTTTGGGATATTCGGTTTTGGAGGTGGAGCTGTTGGAGGAGGAATGGGAACAACAGCTGTGTCCTCTGCTTTCTGCTGTTGCTCGCGTGGTATCTTTGTGATGGTCACTCCCTGGCGTCGTCTGACCAATTCCACCACAGAAACCACAGACGCAGATACCGGGGATGCCGAGGAAGTATCATTGGCAGCACTTTCTATGACATTTTCTTCATCTTGTAAATTTTCATTCTGTGTTGAGATTGTAGGAGATTTTGAGGGGTTTTGGCCATTTTTTTCTGGCTCTTCAATTTGATTATCCTGATTATCGTGCTGTTTCCTAGAATGCTTTGACTTTCGTTTGTGGTCGCTGGATTCGCTGGTGAAACTGGCATCACTTAGAGAGTGCTTGCGTTTCAATGCCACCGCTTCTGAAGTTTCAACGGGTTCTGAAACTATTTTGGCAGCTAAAGATTTCCTTTTGAGCAACACCTTGCAACGAGAGTCGGTCAAAGATTCTCCAGATCTGGATATGACCTCATAGTTGTTGCTCTTCACATTTGAGTGATCGCTGCATCCGGTCCCTGTTACTGGAACAATATCAACCTCCGAAAGTTTTTTGGTAGGACTTGGCGATTGGTCCGATTCGTTTCCCGATTCTGTCGCCTTTGTTTTCTTGACGATAGAGAGCTTATCGTCCGCGGTCTTGCGTATAAGAAACTGCAGCGGTGTCTTATTAGCTGGCTCCAGTTCCCGGTCGATGGCCACATACACGCCAGGCATCATCTGCTTCAGTTGTTGTTGCTCTTCCAGAGGATCGTAAGGGGTGCGATAGGGAGCATAGTTGAAAGCGCCAATCTTGCGCTTGATTTGTTCGATGTGAATCTCAACCTCCCTTATGCATTCCGCCAAATCCCTTGCCGATCTCCGGCTGGTTTGCGTGTTCGGATTTTGAGCCGAATAAAGAAAGCAGTCCTTTACGGGCACGAAAGCTCGGTCGTGTTTGCCGAAGAATCGCACATTCACCAGAGTTGAGTTTGATGAGCCCATGGCTTTCGCAGGCCAATAGGGGAATCCCTTTAATTTCGCCCAGAGTAGGAGATGCGGATGCCGGCACACCTTCACGAACCACTCGTCGCTGGAATTGGCATTTAGATAGCATTCGGGACAGGTGTCGATTTCGTTGGCCTCCTGTCGACACACCTTCACCACAGCCTTTGAGGCCTGTTCCACTTTGGCATCTACGAGGTAAAATTCATATGAAGCACTTAACAAATGACATTTTACAGGGAGGTTTTCAATCGAATCACACTCACCGCCGGCATCCAGGATAAGAGCGTTATGCTGTATCCATTTCACTTCGCCGAGAAACTCCTCTGTGCTTTGGAAGGCTCCATTGCGGATGCACTGCGCCAGGCTCTCGAAGCTCACAGGGTTCACAAAGTACTTTTTGTAAGTCAACGGAAAGACCTCCAGCGGCGACAGGAGCTTATGTGCCTGCAGATTGAGATGGATGTGGAAAGGGTGCATAAGTGGCGGATCTGAATTCGTCGTGCGGCGAAGAGATCGTTTCTTCAACGAGCTTCTGTCGTTTGAGAACGAGTTTTCGCTTCTACCCAGATACACCGATTGTATGTATATGTATATGTATATCCATGTCAAGGCGGGGGATGGGTACATGGGTCTGAGTGTAAAGAGAGAACGGTGAGCTGAGCAAATATATATATTGCTGCTATCTACTGTTCCTTGCGCGTCTTCATGCTTCTGAAGTATAAGTACACGCGGCCAAGGTCTTAAATGGCGACCAAAGAAACACTACTGTGTACAGAGAAAAGTCACAAATGGGCTCAATGTAGTAGCAACACGGCATACACAAAAATATTATAGATACAATTGTTGTTAGCCAGTGAAAAAGAAAAGTTTCCATAAGTTCGACGAAACTGTTGGTATACAGAAATTGGTATACTAGTAAATGATTATCCATATTGCTAGGTCTTGTACACCATTGTTATGAAAAAAAAAAAATTAATGACTCTATTTTACTATATGTATAATATCGCTCCTTTGGTTCACTAGTTTCCTCCTCGGCCCATTTGTTGGGCCTGGCATAATAAGATAGAATTGAACAGTCTATTTGCGTAGCTCAGACCATTAAACCGCATTATCGTGTACATGAGGCCCTCACGAACACAATCACAGCCATCCATTAGCCACACCAACAGGCCTTTGGCCATTGGAATCGGCTGGCAGATAAGTAAGCGCAGAGAAGTAACCACGTGAGTCGTTAAACAGCCCCGACTAATGCCCACATCTGCTGTTGGAATGGAGCCATGCCGGATGTGCATATGTGGAGCTTTAGCTTCAAGGGTCAAGGGAGCGCAAAGTAACTTGTTGCCCAAGAACACAATACCCCGGCAGACCAGCGAGACATTCAGGTGTCTATCTGCTCGTCCACTGAACAAGAGAAAAAATGGGTCTTCTACAGTGGAAGCGAGTGGAGGCGGCAGAGAGCGCAAAAATCACATACGTATAGCCCACATTATTAGCAGCTGCGGGCGCAATAATAGCACAATCAATGCCACCCCTAAAATGCAATATCGATGAATGTCTTTAGCTTGATTGGAAATTGATTTTAAGGTTTAAACATAGAAGTTACCAATGAGTTATCAGCAAGTATTGAAGCTGAAAACCACACATTTGGTATATATGTACACATGTATATGTGTATCTGGTGAGGCACAATATTTTCGCGTGACTTTTGATACATACAGAGAACGGCGTGGAATGATAATGAAATCTCGACAAGGAACAAATTACAATACATACAGAGCCGATGGAATATGAATTGCGAATTCAGCACATTCACTTACCCCACGCACATGCTTCATACGGTCTAGGGCGAAGGAAAGCAGCTGGCTTAGTAGATCCACCGAAACTCCATTGCGCCGCAGTCTGGAAACGTAAATGGCCAATATATAAATAGGTTTCATTTAAAGGGAAATGCCAGACAGTCACCTCTTGGGGGCCGCCTCGATCACCTGGCACTCGGGGCACTTCCAGGAGGAGTCGAACTTTGTGGTGGCAGGTCGGACGCAGTAAGAGTGAAAGGATCGCAGGCACTTGGAGCACGGCATCAGCTTGCCGCACCCTCGGCATTTCCAGCAGAACGGGTCCCAGCCGGGCTGCAGGAGAGGAAAGAAAGAAATCATTAATTATTTGTCTCCCCGCAATTACTGGATTTCTCAATCTCAATAACTCTCAAAATAATTTCTACCAACTTTAGTCACCACTCACCGTAGGTGGCTCCTCATATATGAGAGCCAGCCGCTCGGCCGCCTCCTCCTCTGGAGTTTTGGCCGTGGTCGTCTTTGCGTCACTGGCATCCGAGAAGAGCGAGCTGTCGCCTTCGCCGGATGTGTTCAACGCCAGTTCCGATTCCTGGTCATCGTGGATTATGCGATCAAGAAAAGCATTATGCTTCCTCGCGAATTCCTCGTTCTCGCTGCGTAGGTTGCTGCGTCGGGGGCCCTTATCATCAGTGCTCCAACTGTTGCTCAAGGATAGAGTTTTGCTTCGTGACCGGCAGCGGGTGGCCATTGAGAATGGGGGAACGATGTTTCTGTCATTCGCATTTAGCCACTCGCCATCTTCAAAGGCCATCGATCGTCCTCTCGGCCTGCAGGTGATGTCCTCGTCCTGCCAGTCGTCATCTGAGTCGATGATGGGGGCTGGAATGCTAGTGCTCCGCTTAAGAGCAACCTTTAGAGATTTGTTTTCAGTTTTGGAGGAGGCATTAAAGCTGCGGGACAGCTCTCCACCTTCTGCCTGAGTGGCGAGATTCCCGGGCACATAGCGCGACTTTCGACGCTTCAGCTTGGACACCTCAGTCACAAAGTTGCTGAGGACCTGGGATTCGATGTGTGAGCGCTGCAGAGCAGCCATTTCCTTGCCTACTTTGCCTTTGTTGTTTGGCGTGGAGGACTTGGCCTGATGCTGTTGTGGCTGCACCTTCGTCAACTTCATGGTAAGCGAGGAGCCCACGTTGACGTTCGAGGGACTCGAACTGGACGAGTTGCTGCTGCAGTTGGCCGATCCAGGCGGCGCACTGACAATATACTTTTGACGCTTGCTGGGCATGATGACCGGCTCCATATCGACGGGGCCATCCAGCGAGGAGCTTTGCAACTGCGGCTGTGGGCTGCCGATGGCGGAGAGGGCCTCGAAGTCCGGCCGGGGAATGGATTTTAAACTATCCCCACTGCTGTCGCTGCTGTCCGTGCTTTCCATGCTCTGTGCGAAAGACTGAAAATTATTATTATTATTATTATTATTATTATTTATGGAACAGTCTGGCAATTGAGAATTCAATATAATTGTTTGATGTTTTGCCTTTTAACTTATTTTTAGTTCTTAACTGTCAAAATTCGTAAGGTTGACTATAGCTATTTAAATGATAATGCTGCTCTATAAATACATTTTAGGAATCCGACATGTGCAGTATCCTTATGTGCAATATTGGGTTTTAATAATACAAGCAAACTTAAAACTCCTTATTAACTATAATGTCTACGAATCCCCATCATTTTCCAACAAATTTAATTTTGAGTAATAAGCAAGAGAGGACACCATAGTCGAGCGCAGCAGCTACTATTCTATACTTAGATGCAAGATACCTCTCATGTTTTACGCGCAGGCGGATCGAATCAATTCGGCTAGTGATCCTGATAGGGATTGCATGAATCTAGTTGCTTGAATGGGTCCGAAACCCACTATTTACCTTTAACACCTTTCTGAATGGATAAAGTGTACCCTACTTCGAGTAATAGGAATTGCAGTGTGAAGGTGGGCACACAGTATGCGAAAGACCTTCAATTTCGTTAACAAGTACATATTTTAGCCATAAAATCAGAGACTTGGAAACCGCAAATACGATATGCTAAACCATATCAGCCCGACTCGCCAAAGTGTGCCGAGTGTGACGAATTCGCCAAATGGGAATGTGTAAATGCAAAGTGTCACGGAATCGTGCGTGTTGTGTTTGCCGTTCTTTTTGCGTCACCAGCGCAACTTCAGCGAGTGCTTGCGGCGTGTGCTCCGCGTTTCCTACTTATTTGCATCTGGGTTCGCTTCGCAAATTTTACGCACCTGCGATGTTCACGCTGGGAAGCCTCACTGTGACCACTCTTCCCCTGGCGACTTGCAAGCCGGAACCATAACTGAGCGATTTATTTCGGGCCGATCTGTTTCTGGGCTAGATTCCTCTGCCGCGGCATCTGCAAGAAATGTGCGCACGATGAATTTTGTGTTTTCAGTGTGTTGGGCTGCATGGCCAGGTTTGTTGGTGCAGAGGGGAGGGGGAAGAGTGCTACGCGGAAAGCGTTTCCTTCTGCCTGGCTCTTACCAATTTCTTAGTTGTGTGCGAAAATCGCCGATTTAACTGGACGCCTTTAAGCCCGCCGTTTCCAAACGCCGGTTCTCGAGCCTTCTACGTACGGCGATTGTCCGATGATCGGCGCCCTCAATTGATGTAACGCAGCGCCTTCCTAGTTTAATTAATGGTTTTGTTGTAGTTTATTTTTTCCCGAAGTAACAGTGCTGCCAGACGACAACAGTCCCGAGTCCTATCGAGCTATCGTTGTAGGGAAATTGATCGAATAAGCTTATTCGATAGATGGGCTGCTTTAAGGCGACCACAATCGGAACAGCATTGGCGCGCGTTTAAAATGTTTAGGTTATTATCAACGATCCGACCAACGATCATCAATTTTGAATCTGCATTACTAGGCAAACTAAGCTGTCGTAATGAAAAACTAAATAAGAGGTGCCCCTTTCAACACTCACGGGTAGTTGGCAACGCTGGCTGGGGCGAATACTCGCTAAGCGAAGTAGTTGGCAATATTCGTCGAGGGAAACTTTGCTTTTCAAAAGTAAAGTTTGATGAGTTTATAAAGTTTTCAATATGTGTTGAGATATACATATTGGGTGTATTCTCATTATTAAGTTTTCGATATTCATGAGCTGACACAGATTGCCAAAAGACTTCCAATAATACACAAAGTGACAGAATCCAAAGAACAAGTTTAATAGCTTACCACCGCTAACATTTTGCCCTATAAATTCAGAACATTAATCATGAATTAATCAATGCAAAAATTAAACGAGTTTAAATAAAGGATTACATTAAATATGCGGCCACGAGGGCCGTAAAATTTACTACTAGTCTGGGATTAGATTGGAAAGCACTAGGCCATAAAAGTAAATCAGCCACATGGTGGGACTAGGTCATGCATCATAATTTCAGGTAATTAAGTTCGGTTTTATGCGATGATCTGCTCTAATTTGGCTTTGCAAAATAATGAGCCAAATAATGACCAGAAATGCAAAAGCATTTACATGAATTTATAATGGAGCGAATAACCTTGAAAGTTCCATAAATCATTGGGCAGCTTCACGAAAAATCTTCTACGGCAATTCGAGGAGTTTAATTAAAATTAAAAGGCTGCGCCAACGAGACCTGCTCTCTGGACCCTGGACATTCTCCGGCACCACTTCCCGACTGGATATAGCCCTGCTGGCAGGTAAACAAGTTATGAATCCCATTACATAAACCATTTCCCAGGCTGACAATACCCAGCGATGTGTCTGGTGTGGGGTTGGGGGGATTCGTAGCCCAAGGACCACGACCCCACAGCGGTTGAACTTCTACAAACGGTTTTCATATATTCATGGCAAATTATAATGCTGCGAGAGTATAAAATGCGACGAAGAAAGACAAAAGTTGCCCCATTCATAAGGGTCACACTCGGGCAGACACGGCCTCCAACCACCTGCCACCCACCGAGCCAACCACCCACCCACCGACCGCCCACCTGTAATATGGACCCCATACCCTCTGATGGCTTCCGAAATAGCGACAATGTCGGGCTGCTGCTGGCCACGTGTAAACATGCATCTCCATATATCAATAAATTGAGATTACTTACATAATTTGTATTCCAAAATCCAAAAACTGTTAAAAAAGTTGCCTTGGCCCCTTTTTCATACGATTGGCTCTGTGTGTGTGTGTGTGTGTGCAGTACACGAGTACATTGTGGAAAAAGTTTTTCTTTTCGAGTGAGAGTGGCTGGGGAGTTTTCCTCGGGGAGCAATTCGGTTAATATTCCGAACATAAATTTGCAAAGGAACCACTTTAATCAATGGCCAGGTAGGGGCGTCCGTTCAAGGGATAGGTGAGGCACATGGTATGTATATGGATATGTAGGGATCAAAGGACGAGACCCCCCTGCCGATGGCTCCTCTCCGAGGTGCAATGTACCATTAAGCGGCGGTATTGATTTGCCTGAAAAGATCGGAACAAAGGGCGTGTGGCTGCGATTTTTCCGGCTCATTCGCAACTGATTTGGCAGGCGGAGATGCAAATATCTGGTTGGCTTCACCCAGAAGTTTCAAAAGGGCTCACTTTTGGGTAACGTTTAATAATAACTAAAAGCGGAGGGTACCTTTTCCCGCTCCTATTTATTTAATAATAGGAATTCGCTAACCATCGCCAGCGGCAGGCATAAATTGCAGAGTACTCCGGCCAGCCATGGGGGTTCGGATCCGGGACTCCATTCCGGACATTGTTTGTTTTTCTGGCGGAAAGAAGATGGAACAGTAAGTGGGGCAGAGGCAGGGGTCCGGGTAACCGGCGATGCGTCCCATTCATAACCCATATTCAATTTCGTTTTGCAGCTCCGGCGCCGCAGGCGGCAGTTCTCGGATTCCACTGCCAGTGCATCCTCATGGTCGACGGCTTAGCCAACTTGCATAATCACTGGCATGGACTGTGAATTTATAGAAAGCTTTGCGGGCACCTGAGTCACGAGCCCGGGCCCAGTGGCCCTCTGCCCCAGCCCCGCCCACTGGAATGCCCACTCAAACGCCCACTTGAACGCCCACTCCCACTCGATCGCCCACTCCCAATCTACTGACCAATTATTGAGCCGTTGCCAAATGCAAGGCATAAAATGAGCGCACATATTGCCGGGACGGGCAGCGTGGGGAATCGGATTGCAGCAAGGAGCCGGAACGGAACGGAGCAGAACGGATCGGATCCGAAAGTGGAGGAAGGGTCGGGGCGGCTGTTGGAGTTGGCATTAGTTTTGGAGGAGGACCAGGAGGAGGATGCTTGTGGCAGCGGCGCAGAAACAAGAGCAATAACTGTTTGGCAAACAGATTTATTTTTGTTCCTAAGTCCTCAGGAGCGGAGTTTGTGTTTTGCGGATTTATATTTTGAGCTGCCAATGCATTGAATCCGACTACTCTGATACTCTTACCAGGATGTTATTACCAAGTATATGTGCAAATTAAGTATTCTGGCCAAATATTCCAGTTAGAAGAAGATTAACTAGTATATTATTCCATCAATCTATTCGACCACAAAAATTCCCAACATGATGCGCCAACTGTGGTTGCTAACACCTCCTCCCCCTAGCAATCTAATTCCTAAATGTTCAGAGATTCATTCGAGCCAAACTCAATTATCCATTTAGGGACAGCACAAACAAGGACCGCTCCTGGCCATCCCTTTGGGCCCTCGCCCACGGCCCGCACAAATATTGGTTTCCAACTTTCATTGCCACTGCGGTGTGGCGTCTGCGAAGCCCGGTCAAAAGCAGAAAAGGCCTCTCCCTCCGGCTGCTACAGGCTGTTTGCTCCTGGCTCGTGGCTCCTGCTGATGCTACATTAAGTGCATGTTTTGACTGCGCCGCATCCTCGCAACCCGACTCGATTCTGACCACAGACAGCCAGGCCCACACACTTCAGCCTGCCATCCGAGCACCCAAGGGCGGGGGCGAGTGTGGGCGGACGTGGGCCGCGTGGGTGCAGTGCATCATTTTTGCATTAGAAAAGTGCAGGGCCATGAAAACTGTAAATAACCTGGAACACATAAGACTGGGGGTCGGGCCAAAATCCCAATGGCTGCGCTGCTGGGCCAGCCGCAAATTATGCTTGTCAAAAAGGAATGTTGCATACGTAACGGAAGGCAAGGAAGGCTGCACTGGGAGAAAAATCTTAGATTTTAGCACACAACTCGAACCTTGACTACCGTGCGCTGCAGCGCTCAAAAAGGTGAGTATATGGTACACTAAGCTTGTATACCTTCTCCCAGTGCATCTAACGAGTGGGTGGGCTGCCTGCCAGGAAAAGCCACAAAGTGCGACTAAGCGGGAGTCAAGGGGGTTGGAGGCGGGCGAGGCGAGGTCGCTGCTAGAAATCGCAGCAGTTTGCGGTTGTCGTCATCGGCGTACGTGCTCGATGCGTGGCAATCGGATTCCCCCGAGGGTCCGCACATGGCCCACGTATCCAAGTATCCACGTATCCGCATGAGGACTCGCACGAGGAGTGCGGACCACGGCCAAACCAAACCAAAGCTAAGCCAAGCCAAGCCGAAGTCGGTGCCAACGGCCCTCGCCTCGAATCGCTCCTTGGTCTTGGTCTCGGTCTGATTCTGGGCTCTGGGCTCTGGGTCGTGGTGGTTTTGGCCAAAATCGGCTGTGCTGACACCGAAGGAGCTGATGATGACGGCGACGCTGACGCTGACGCGGTTGCTGACGCAGATGCAAGGCCAACTTTTGACTAAATGGGCTCCAAGTGCATTAGGACGGAAATGTTATTACAGCGAGACACTGGAGAAAACTTAATCCATTTAAAGGTCATTAAATGAAGATAACACATTGGACAATATGAAGGTATTTGCACAATTCATCGATGCGTAAATTCCCTTTGATTGGCATTAAATGTTAATTTCCCAGTGGCACGTCGACTTTCATTTTCCGGATGAACGGTGCACGGCGCTGCGGGCGACAAGGCGGCCCGGCTTTTTCCTCAGTGTACTTCCTTCGCAGTCATTATTGGAGCATTTGGTAAGGTGGCTTTGGCACTGGGAAGCGGAGATTAGGCGCGGAAATGCTCCGAATGTTCGTTTGGTTATCGCCAGCAAACATTTCAAAAAGGCTATGGCGAAAGTCGGAAATTTGATATGCCAAAAACCGTTTACGATCAACAAGTGATAGGGACGGGGCTCATGGCAAATTATGCAGATTGGCTGGGAAGGGGTGAGGTGGGGAGTGGTGAGGAGTGGTGAGGAGTGGCGAGGAGCGGGGTGCCTATGGGGGGAAGGACCTAGGATATTGAGGAAGTTGGCTGCAGTGTTTGGCGAGAACTTTCCATCAAGTGCGCAGGAAGAGACATTGATTTGACTGCAGCGAAGTTTTCCATTATGGAAATGTCATCAAATCGATTTTCCCCCCTCGTTCGGCCTTGTTTTTCCTCTTGTGCGACGAGGCTGTAATAACGGTATGCTAAATGCCGAACTGAGCTGGGCTGGAAAAACGAGCATGAATGCAGGCAGAGCATATAGCACAATATGTACGTAAAGGCTTTGTTTTTGGTTTTATTAAATTTATTCATATTTCTCTTTGTGTTCTTCTGTTACTCGTATTGTTACAGTAATAATAATTATTATTATTATTCCATCTATGTTAATATAGTGTGTAATAAAGCTTGACAATCTATTAATGCTATTACAATGTATTCTCGGTTATATTGTTTGTTCAATGTTCGCTCCTTCCGGTCTGTCCTGTCCGTCTCCGTCTGCGTCGCTATGACCATGTCCACGTCCGTGTCCATGTCCGTATCCGTGTGTCCTGTCCACAAGTGGGCTCGTGTCCTGTCGGGATGTTTTGTATTTATAAATGCGTATACGAGTTCGTGATGGATTCTGGTTCAGATTCTGTGCGGCTCGTAGGATTTGGCTAATTTCAGCATTCGAATGGAATTCAAGTTAAAATGCAATGTGCAATGCAATGTTTTTATGGTATTGTACAAAATTCGTTACTACTATTCATCATTCGAATTTAATTTATTTTGACAGCACTTCGCAGCGCCCATAAAAAGTTAATTTAGCCGCTCCCTCGGCCCCTCAATAGATGCCACATGCAACGCCAACAGATGCAGATACCCAAACAGCAAGACACACGGATACGCAGATACGTGGATACATCTAGGTATCTGGTTCTGTGGGCGCCTTCCATTTGCATTCAAGCTGAGTAATTAAAATCATAGTTACATTTCCATCTCCGTCAGGAAAAACGCGTAGCGGTCGTGGAAGTGGAAAGTGGAAATTGGGAAATGGTGAATGGAAAATGGAAAATGGTAAATGGAAAGTGGGAGACGTAGTTAAAAGCATAGTTTAAATTTTCTCTAGTCGGGCTCTCGCTATTCTCATTACCCATTACTCTATTTGCGTGTTTACACTTGTCTTTGCTCTCGCTCAGTTGGCGGTTTCCATTTGGTTTTAATTAGTTAAAACGATTTAAAATGAATAAAATATTGGCTCTGTCTGCGCGAGTATGATGTAATTAAAATGGCCTATGTACAGGGTCCGCCCCTCCCGCCAAAGTATTTGTATCTGTATCTGTATCCGTATCTGTTCCTGTTTCAGATTCAGATTCAGATTTAGATTCGTCCATTAGAGCGGGCGAGTAATGCTTTTGATTGAATCATCCACTTTGCGCTGTCAAAAATGAGGTACGCAGGGAAATTCAGTTAAATTATATGCAGATTAAACTAGAATGCCGTGTTTGCCGTGCTTTGTGTGTGCCGTGCAAATTTGCTCTGGCTCAGTTCATAATAGCAAAATACAAAAATCCCTTCGCTGGAAACACTCGGCACACATTAAACAACAACGGCGATAAAACAAATAACGGATAACTACGGGGTGAAGGGGTTAAAAATCTCATGGAAGTTGTGCAAATATTTGCCTGCATACTTTCCCATAATTATTATAGTAATTCATTGCATTCATGTGTTTAATTATTCCGCACACACACACACGCAGACACACATACACACATGCTTGCTTGCATTCACACATTTATCATGCGAAGGGGCGGCGAGTGGGCGTGGTCATGTAAGTGGAATTTATCGTGTACTTATATTGACTTCTATAGCTTACTTTTACATTACCAAGCTCGAATTTGAAACTTTCTACAGACACAAAAAATCCATTTAATGCGCGACCTCTGTTCTCTCTACAAACATGGATCTCGATAAATGTTTACATTGCATATGTACTATATATAAGATATACACATCGATATAGCCTCGCTTGGGTCGGTCGTATTTGTTTTTCATTCTTTCTACATCCAGATTACACACAAATACAAACATATGCAGATGTACATATACATACATGTATAGATATTATGTTGCGTAAATGTTAATGTCGTACCCTATTCAGATATAGTTTTGATCTACTTGCAGGACTTCGAGGGGGAAAACGGAGAGGAACCGAAGGTGTTCTAATCTGCTAGGATAGTGGGCGTGGGCTACATCTGAGATTGACTAAATCATAGGTACTAAGTGTTCAGCAAATACTACGCTTAAGTAACTCGTCTAAACAATCGCATGAGGCTAACGGGTTAAAAACAGACCTTAAAAACATTTGGCACGACTCTGTGATATATACTCTTCGATACTTTTCGATACTTTTCGGGTAGTGAGCATAAAATTATTTTGATTTAAAAGTCCTTAAGCAATATAATTACATTTACATATGTACAAGAAAGGAACTATTTTACGGGGTGAGGGGCTAAAACTAGATAAAGTATTTATATATCCAATGCACATCGAGGATTATAAGGGCGATTATATGGGGCGTAATAGATCTGGCTAACGTTTCATACATATATATATATATATGCATGCCTAGAGATATGAGTTCCGCGTCTCACACCATCCTATACCAATCTAATCCTATTCAGTGACTCGTCTCTAAAACTCTAGCACCCCAGAAGCAATATGTCTAAGACTCGACCATCTATGGGTCCAATACATCTGCGATTAATCGTACTATACACCTTATGAAGATCAGTTTTGGTCGCTATACCTTATAGAATACACCGCTGTCGACCTCTATGAAGGTGCAGGCTTCGAGGGGACTACTACCAAATGCTAGCTAGGATTGGGACTCTAATGGAGTATGAATTAGAAGTATATTCTGTAACGGTATCTAGTCTGAGAGTGCAATCCGAATGGAAAATAAACGTTGTCCTTGCTCGCCTCGCTGTTAACTCAATATTTTCGAAATCTATAATTTTGATTGGGATGTGACACGACAGTCTCATATGGACTTCCATTTAATGGCTAGTTTAGTCCCCAAAAATGAAAACCCAATCGAGATCCTGTCCGCATTTCTTGTTGGTTCTATGTTCCTCAGATGTGAATGTGATGCAGTCAATAGATTGTGTGGGTCGCTACATATACATATGTTCATTTAGAGCACTCGTTTCTCAAACTGATATGAACCAAACGATTGCCAAGGGTTTCTGGGGACACGAATCTATTGACCTATTTACACCTGGGTACCGTAATACTAGAGCGACACGAACTCGCCAGGACCGCCGCCCTTGTCCTGGCCTTGAGTCACCTCCTGCGGCTGGTGAAGATCCTGCGACTGCTCCGGCATTCCCTTGGTCTGACTCTCCGCCTGGCCAAAGAGCGTCTCGTTTTCGTAGCGCTCCTCGTCGTGCAGCGAAAGATTGGATCCACCTAGTCCTCCGCTCGCGGTGATCCGCCGACCCATGTTGTCGTACTTGGGGTAGGCGGAGCTGTCCAGCGGCCTCATGGGCGTCACCTCGACGGGCGGCGATTGGCAGGCGGAGGGCGGTGGCGGCGCATTGTTGATGCAGCTGGCGCAGTTGCTGGGACTCGGGTGATGGCACTGCACCACCGCGGTTACGGCGGGCGGGGGCGGCGGAGGAGGCAGCTCCATGGCATTGCTGTGGTACGCCGACTGGTGGGGGTCGTAGCCACTAGCCTCCAGGTTGTAGGTCACGATTTCATCATGTGTGTAGAGTCCGGATGGCTGGTGTTGCTGTTGCAGCTGCTGGTGCTGCTGCTGCTGAATCTGCTGTTGCTGCTGCTGCTGTTGATGTTGATGCTGCTGCTGCTGCTGATGCTGCTGTTGCTGCAAGGAGGTGTCCTTCTTGAGAATACCTCTCCGGGCTGTGTGTCTCGGCAGAGTGGCAAACTGACCCTCGGGCACGGCGACTGCACCAGCACCACTCTCCTGTACGTCCTGCATCCTCTTCGGAATGTTCAGCAAATCTGGATACATGTTCAGGTCCGCACCATCCAGCATGTCCTGTGTGACGGATACCCGGATGAAGATGTTGCCCCCAAACGCTGGATTCGGGACTATGTTCGAACAGAACTCTGGGGGCGGTGGAAAGACGCCCACGTTCAGCGGGAACTCCTCAGAGATCTGGGCAGGATGCGAGTGGGCATGGCCTGCCATTGAGGTGGGCACACTCATCATGCCGCAGGTGGGATCTTTGACCTGCATCAGCTGTTGCCGCATTCCACCACCACCTGCAACCTGTTGCTGTTGCGGCTGCTGCTGCACCAACATGCTTCCATGCCGATGACTCTCCACCGCATGGATCTCTATTTGGTTGAAGCCCATTCCGGCCGAGTCCCCCTTGTTCATACCGATGGAAGTGGGCTGGTTGTCGATGCCATAGCTGTCACCGCGATCATTGGTGGTCGTGGTGACGCTCGAGTCGAGAAGTTTCTTTTCCTGGTCATTGAAGCTAACACTCGACTTCACGCCGGCCTTGTTGGCATGACGGTGCTGGCGGGTGGTGCGTTTGCAGAGACAGACCACAAACGAGATGGAGATCAGCAGAAAGACGGTTCCGAAGATGCCCATGATGAGTCCAAAGTACCAGAAGGTCTCCGGCGTCTTCTCCAGCACATGCTGAACGATCTCGCTGAGGTAGATGCTGATGTTCTGCGTCATACTGCCGATGGAATTCGAGCCCGTGCAGGCGTAGGTTCCAGCATCCAAGCTGGTCACGTTGAAAACGGTGAGATTACTCCACAGCTTATCCGAGGCGATGCTCTCCGAGTCGAAGAGCACGTTGTCGTTGTCCAGTATCTTCCCATTCAGTTCCCAAGCCACCTCCGGCAGGGGATCGCCGTACACCAGGCAGCTAAAGGTGGTATTACTCCCGATGTCGATGTTCTGCACCTCTTCATTGTTGAAGATCTCAACCCGCGGCGGACAGCCGAAGAGCTCGTCGTCAACGCTGTCCCAGGTGCGATCCTTCTGCGCCGGAGGGCCCTTGCACACCAGACTCACGGAGCTCAGGCGGCTGTTCACATACCAGCCGCGGAACTTTCGCAGTTTGCAGTTGCACTGCCAGGGATTCTCCTCCAGGGAGAGCGTCTTCAGATTGGCCATGTGCTGGAACACGTACTCGCTCAGGCTCTCCAGCAGGTTGTTCTTTAGGTTGAGGAACTCCAGCAGGTTAAGATTGGCCAGGGACATGGGATCGATGTAGGAGATCAGGCAGTCGTGCATGTCCAAGGTGCGCAGATGGGGCAGAATAGGAAACTGATACGCCGCCAGGCGCTTGAGGGGATTGCCATTCAAATAGAGTATCCTCAGACGATCGTTCCCCATGAAGGTGTCCTTGTCGAGCATCTCCAGCTTATTGTCCGACAGGTCGATCTCCACCAGTATCTTCAGATTGCGGAACGACTCCTTGTGTATGTACTGCACCTCGGACTTCTTGAGGTAAATACGCTGCAGGTTCAGCAGCCCCAGAGTGGAGAACTCCTCCCGGTTGAGGTACGGGATGTGGTTGTCATTGAGCACCAGCACCTGCAGCTCTGTGCTCAGGGTGTTCGGAATGGTGGTCAGCTGCAGGGAGCTGCAGATGGCCGACTTCTTGCCATTGGTCCACTTGCAGGTGCAGTTGGAGGCGCAACTCAGGGACCAGTCATCCGCCACAGTCCAGGCCACCAGGCACAGCAGAATCCAGCACACTAAAGGAGAAATGGGGAAAACGAATTTAAAGGTATTACTTATAAATCACATAGCGATATAAAAACTGGGGTCTAAGATCATATACATATATGTACGTAGCTAATCTGCAGTGGGTTTCCTTTGTATTGACCATCTATTTGGGCGCGTGGCACCTGCTGCCTGGGAATGACAACTCACCTGGCAGAGTCCTCGGGGTACTGCTCCTCCTCCGCTCCATGCTGCGATGCATATGGCTTCGTTCGGGGCTCCTGCTGCCGATTTTCCACTACCCTGGCAATTGATGACCCTAAATGGCTTTGGCTGATTCGATTGCCATGTTTCACATCATGTTGCCGCCGCCAGCAAAAAGGTCTCCATTACTCCACATTACTCAGCACTTTGGCCACACTTCTTCGGCACTATTGATTTTGCCGTTTTTTGCCCTCCGCCTCCAGTTTGGCTGAGTTCTTTTCTTTTAATTCGCTTCGAGTGGAAAGTTGGTCCTTGTGGGTGCCTTCTGCTCCTCCTCCTGACCCTTCTGCTGCTGCTGCTCGTCCTGCTGGTATCCTTTTAGGAATTCTTAAATCTGCAAAATGTAAAAGAGAATCCGGTATTAGCGTGAGCGGCCAACAATGCCCATTGTAGTTGTGTAGTTCTAGTTGTTCCTACTGCACCCACACTTGGCCCATTTGTAATCTCTGTTTACCGAGTTCGGCTTTGGCCTCTGAATAGAGTGGGTGGGTGGTGGCGGTGCCAAGTGGCCGGGGCTTTAAAATCGCCTTTCAACAACATTTTGTAATTTGTTGTACGTCCAGCCGGACGGCACAACAAAGCGGCAACCAAAACCCGCAGGGGCTCCGGCTCGAACTCGGGGCCTTCCCCACAATACCCTTGGCCACCCATATTCCCATCCCCTTACCCATTCCCATGACCAGCTCCATTCTCATTCTCATTTTCATTGGCATCGACAGCGGCATTGGCATCGGCATCTTTACAAAATCAGCATCAATAGCCTGTCGAATGCTTTTTACTTTTGTGCTCCCCCTCGGGTTTTGTTTGCACTTCTTTTGAATGAAAAGGAGCGGGACTGAACTGGAAAAAAGCCAACTCGAAGCGATTCCGAGGTGGTTCTGGGAGGGCAGGTTCATCATTCACTGCAGAAAATACTATAATTGTAACTGGGCTGTACGTTTGTATATTAATTATAAACCCATTATGCAAGCCCCTTCAAGAGCTTAGCCAATAATATGGGAGAAGGAACCAGAGCTCCACCACTGTGTTGATGACTTCAAATTTAACTCGGTTTAAGTCACTTGTAACACGGCGGATAAAGTTACTCCCTGTGTAGTGCTCCTTTCTGGCATAAAAGTAATTTAGCTCAACAGAAAATGCCTAATTTAACACAATCTACACCGCACTTACTGTTGCCAACCGAAGCCGGGCCACATTCGCTTTGCCCTCGGTTTCCTGGCTCACTCACACCCATCTCCACCTGCTCCTAGAAGGCCCACCCAACAGCGCATGAGGATGAATCCGCTCCACTGGCAAACTAGGAGATACAGACAGACAATGAAAACGTAAAAAGCTCAAAAGGTTCATTTGTCAATTTGCCATTTGAATTTGTATTTGAGAATTCACTTGGCCGCTTTTGCGCTTTGTCCTGACGGCACCCAGCCACCCACCAGGATCCCTCTTCGCAAAGGACGACCCACAAAGCCGGGCCAAAACCTTGGCAGCCTCAATTTCTGCTCATCGCTCGTTGCTGGCAATGCGGATAATATTTCCTGTGTCAGTGCAGCAGCAACAGCAGTTGGCAGTTGCAATTGCTGGCTTTTCCTCAGCCTCAGACCGCTTTTCCTCGCCCCTTCGTATTTTCCACTTTCCTCCCAATCGTCGACAGTTTTATTTTTGCCGCTTTATGAGCACACAGATAGAAAATGGTATATCATTTTATGGACTTTGATTCCCAACTGGGAACTGGAAACACAAATAATGGCATTCGATCGCTTTGAAACATAAAGTACGTTCGTTCACTGATCGAACTACTTTAAGACTCGAATAACCAAAAGCTCTCATTATATATTACTTGAGATAGTTACGATAGTTACCATATTCCCAGATATATCTACAAACTAAGTGGACATTTCGGTTCTCCAGAGATTTTTCCCAGTGAAGAGAATGCGGGAATGGAGGCACTTAGGGGACACTCTGGCTGGAACCGCAGCGGCACTCACAGGTTCGTTGATATTCATAAATGTGGCACAGTGGACCAAAAAAGCAAAGCTAATTTGATGGCCAATTGCCAAAAGGAGGCCAGCCAAAGCGCGCAACAATATTAAAAAAATATTATGGAGGAATATGTGGCAAGAGCACTGACTGCAGCCGCAGTCGTAAAGCAAATCAATTAACTGATGCCACAGAGACATGGGGTTCCAGTTGCAGCATATGGGAGATGGCCCAGAAAGATATGCCATCTTCCCTCTGCCAAACTCAGACATATAACGACTCGGACTCGGACTCGACTCTGGTTATCTGGTTTTTGGTATCTGGCTAATCTGCCGGAATGGCCGGTAATTGTTAACCTGTACTTGGCAATTGCCAATTTGATTTCGAATCCAATTCAAGATAATCTGCGGCAGTTTAGCTGCAAATTGATTTCGGGCTTCAAATCCAAACAGATGCAACAGTGCGTATGAGCAATTATACGGCGGTAAATTAAGTGGACCTGGAACTCGGAGAATGCTAGTCGAATCAGCGTGGAAATCAACTACATACAACATTGAAGCCAAAGATGGAAACAGTCCATCCTCGTAATTAGTTCGCTTGGTTCACATCCCGCCAGGATATGATGTAAAGTCACTGTGAAATTGAGCGACAAAATTTAAAACTTTCCGCAAACACATTTGTGCACATATTGGCAACACAATGTTGACTGAAAGGCAGTTATGCGGAATTAAAAGAATTGATTATAAACGTATTAAAAGCCTTACCATTCCACTGCACCCGAATTAATAATGCATTATGAGCATAGCCCATCGTAATTCATTACTATTCGTACTTCCTTTAAACTTTAAAATGCACGTTTCCACCTTAATCCATTATAACCCACTTCGAAGAATAAATTGCCATTCTAGTTTTTGGCGTTTTTTGGCGCTCCTTTTCGTTGGTCATATACAATTCCATTTGACAATTGGAATTCAATTTCAGTTTCAGCTGGCCGAAAGTTAACTAAATGTCCGCCCCGCAGCGCGACCACGCCTCGCTCATTTGTAAAACTTCATCAAATGTAATTGTCGGAAAACAGGAAAAAGTCCTTGCCCAGGACCAACAATTGGAGGCCATGCTCCGTGCTGCATTACCAAATTAAAAACAAAAACTAAACTTTTCCGCTTTTTTCTTTCATTCCGATTTCTGCCCAACTTTCCTACCGCTGCCTTCATTGTGCGTAGCCAGGGGCGTAGGTCACCGCCGGGGTTATTGGAGCTATTTTTTTGGATTATGCAAATGCGACGCGGTTATCTATTTGTTTATGCATCCAATCTGGGACAGGTTTTAGGCGTTGCGCTGTTTTGATTAGCGCTACACGCAAGATAAGGGGATTTTTACATGAAACGTCAATCGAACTCTGGGAAAGCAGCCCTCAGATATTAACATATTATGCCGAAGAATGATTAAATAAAAATTGTATTCGATACCTTTAAATCATTTAAATTACCCAAAATACCTTTTGCGTACATATTTCAAGTCTAAGGAACAAAGATCAGGACACGTTTCGACTTTTGCCTCCCAATGGAGGCTCAACCTCCCAATGGACCCTTCGTTGGAATCCCCTTGGGTCTGAGCCCCTGTGCGTATGCAAATGGTTTCTTTGCCGCCTGGCTGAGCACTTTCTCCAACCCTGGACCGCCCACCCGCTTTCCGCCGCTCCTGCCACGCCCACCTGCCACCCGCCCTGCTTCCTCCAATTGTTTTGCTGTTGCATAAGCACGTGCGAATGTGCGTGCAAATGCAAATGGCGATGGAAAAGTTTTTAAATTGAGCAAACATTAACAAAAAGGCAAATCCAGAAGGGGGCGCAACTTTTCCGGGCAGCGCCAAGTGGCGGCGGATGGGGGCGTGGCACTTGCATGGCAAAAACAAATACAAAAAAAAAAAAGAAATAGTACAAGAACACGAGTAGGTTGCTCTTATCGCCTGTCATCGGGTGGCCTATTTGTTTTTCCTTGTTAAGACCAGGACCAGGGACTCGCCAATCTTTCAAGGACAGCCGTCTCCGAAGTGTAAATTGCAAACTTTTCCTTGGGCACCAAAGTGGATCGGGGCGTCCGTCGTGCCACAAATCCGCACATAATCGGAAATGTCACAGGGAAAAAACAAGCAAAATTAATGGCACTCGAAGCGCCGCCAGGCCAAGATTAGATGCCGCTGACGTTGACCGTGTTGAGTTTTATTGCCGCCCGGAAATGGTTTTCATAAATACACAAAACTCCGCAAAGAGCAAGGACGCAGGACGTAGGACGCAGGACGAAGGACGCGGGACAAGATGGCAGGATTGCAGGATGGCACGATGGCGTGATGGCAGCAGCAGACACTTATGGACGGGGGCAATGCAATTATCTGGGGGCAGAGTGCAAGTGCAGCACATTGTACGTGCGAAATCGAGAAACAGGACATTCGCCTTAGCCAAGCAGCCCGGGGCTTCTGCCACGGGGCTTCTGGGGCAGGAGCTGTACGGCGGAGAAGGACATAAACATGTGCCTTGCTCCTGCGTCGCCGGAGTGCCAGCAAGTGCAATTGTTATTGTTCGCCGTGGCCTTCGCATGCGGAGCATTGTAAATTTATCATGAGCTGTGCTAGGATTACACAGAAAGAAACTAATGGTCTTCTGGGTGGAAAACCTTGGTGGTCAGGCATAGCTGATGAATTTCCCGACTAAGTGGAAGTAGTCTCACATGCAAATCATGTGTAATCTTATGATTGCTCCCAGTTCTGAATAGTTTTTTTTCGGTGTGCAGGGGATCGAGAGCTTCCATCTCACACTCGCAGCTATCTGGTCCATTATTGAAGCCAAAACAATAGACTGGCCCCAGGGGAATCAATGAAATCGGTCCGTAATCAGCCACCTGCCAGGCTTGCTCCGGTAATGCGGGGCTCCGAGTTTCCTCCGAAACGCATTGAATCGGAGGTACGTCGTCCATTGTGAGCCGCATAAATAATACCCCGCGCACGGCTCAGCTGAAACTATTGTCTTGCCGAGCAGGCTTCCAATTTATCTGGGAACTTCTAATCCATTCAAACCTGCAATTGAAATGAGACCTAATTGGCGTCCGCATCAGGAGCAGGAGCAGGAGCAGGAGCAGGCCTTCGATCTCAGCTACCCATTCATTATATTTTCATTTCGTTTCAGTTTCGAATCAACTCGATGCAACAGTGCGTGCAAACAGTTATTTAACAGTAAGTCAACAATAACGAGTAGCCGCCCTGTTGGTTCGCTGGAAATTCACCATTTGCCATTTACAATTTACCATTTCTGTGTTAATAGGAAAGGCGGTATTGATTGAGTTGGCTTATTGGCAGCTTATAAATAGCAATGTCCTCTACTTGGTTTAATTGGAAAATTACAATTTTCTCTGAAAACAGGGCAATAAGTTTTCAGTGAAGATTTCCGTTGAAATTATATGCTCTTCATGGAGATGCAATTTGAGATGCCAGTCGAGGATTGAACGCGATATATTTACTTTTCCATTCACAAGAATCACTTTTCACTTTTCCAGAACAAGATGGAATGATGAACCTCATTCAAATGGCTTTTCAAGGAATCCATCCAGATATGTACATATATAACGAGTAGCGTTGTGTCAACATCTAAAAATACATTTAATCGATGGGCAATCCGCATCAGTCCCAACAGTCATCAGTGTAGCCCGTAATATGAGCTGTGTCAAGTTGATTGACGGACTTAATTGATTGAAGCCCACTTAAAACCATAATGCACACACCAGTGACCGGCCGGCAAAAATACCCCATTATTATTTGCCCTTTTGCGAGGAGAGTATCTCAATTTCGGCCTAGACCGCAGATCAACATTTCGCACATGTCGTGTTGCTGGTCGCATTGTTGTTGCCACTGTTGTTTGGCTGTCAGAGCTTACAATTGTTTGCCATCCTTGTCATCGTCGTCCTGGTGGTTTTGCTGCAATTCCGTTTTGGGCAGCAGCTGTACCTATAACTCGAGCTGCTGCCGCTGGATGCTGCTGCATGCTGCTACCGCTGCTGCTGCTGTTGCGTTTGCTGCAGCTGCGCATGCCGGTCTGCTCTTGGCAGCTTTACAACTGCGAGACCATTCGAGTGGGGAGTGGAGGCCGGCCAGACATTATAGTCGTCAGTTGCTGCCCCATTGTTGCATTGTTGTTGCCGCTGCTGCAACTGGCGACGCCAGCGACATGACCTCAGCACACAATTTTCGGGGGAAGGCGGCGGGCGGGGGTGAGGGTATTCCCCGGATTTGTATGCGTATGCCATGTCCTGTATGTTGTGCACACTGAGCACTCTGCGAGCCATCAGTATATTTGTGTAGAACCACAGAGGCACACACAAACGAGCCGAAGGACGCCGTCCAGGATGCCGGGATGCCTGTACGCCAGGACGATGATGATGGTGACGAGCGGCGGCGGTGCTCATATTTTGCCCGGGACCACAATCAGGAGGACGACCAACAGGAGCAGCGCCAGGACAATTGCAATGCAAACAATACGGAAGCGGCAAGGAGCAACTGCAGCGCCGGAAATGGGCTGAAGAAATTGGGAAGATGCCACAGCAAACAACAGCAGTGGTGTCTGGTTTTTATAATGCAACTCAGTTGCAGCAGGAAGGCAATAGAATATAAATCCAATTTATTTTGTCATTAAGTAAAAAAGAATTCTTCGATGGAGATTTGTCAAGTGCTTAAGGAATGTAGCACTAAAACATTTATGTCAGAAATGTTTTTTTTTGGCCATTTGTACTTTTGTTTGGTCCGAAAATCCATTAAAAATGCTTTTTGAGTGAAAATCGAAAAACATTTGACTGACAGCTGATAAAAAAAAACGTTTTTGGACAGCTGCAAGCATTAGTTAACCATCCATACCACTTTTAACCAGATCCTAGGAAATTCATTTTTTTTACCATATTGAATTTTTTATAGGTGGTTGTTGTTCATCACAATTTATTGAAAAAAAATTTCAAAAATTTTTAAGTTGTAAATTGGTATCCCAATCGATTGGGAATACTTTTAAAAACATAACAAAGTATTCCCATCCAATTTTGAACCATTTTTCGCTTAGTTATGGATAAATACCATAGTTGGTTTTGGGAGCATATCGAGGCAAAAGGTGACGGTTTTTGTAAATAACTCGGACATATTATGACCCACAGCGGAAAGAATGACCTTTTTGAATAGCTGTTGACACCAGCTAACGATCGGTGCCACTTTTTTTCGGATCCAAGAAAATTAATTTTTGGGCCCATTTTTGATATTTTTATAAGGGGTTACATCACAATTTTTGCTAAAATTTTCAAAAAATAAAAAGTTTTATATTTGAACGCCAATTTATTGCGGACACTTTCACAAACTTAGCAAGGTATGCCAATCCATTTTTGGACCATTTTTGCATTAGTTATTGTGAAAATGCTCGTTTAAGGAGGAATATAAAGGTAAGGTACACCTGACGCAAGATATCAATATCAAGACAAAATCATTTCCTGATTTTTGGGAAATTTTCAAGGAACTACTTAAATCCAAAGATTTGGGTAGAGTTTACGCGAAAGAAGGCAATCAATCACGGGCAGGCATATTGCACAAAACCTTGCCAACTAATACTCGCCAGGACTTAAAAAGCTGATGTCCTGGCAGCACTGAGACAGCAGGAAGAATAATCAAAAGACGGGCGGGGCAGAGAAGGTGGGCGACAAATGTTGTGTCCCGGCAGATAAGAAAGGACGAGGCCGGCGATCTATTACCACAGCTGCACAGCGGCCACATCCTGCTGCGTCCATTGAGCGAAGTGTGCTATGCTAACAAAATGCTCCTGCTGCTGCTGCTCCTGCTCCTGAATATGCTGCCCCTGCATCTGCAACAACAATGCCTTGAATAACCAAAAGGGATGTTGACTTGCCGTTTGCTAAAAGGAACTGCAGCTATTCCGTTCGCATATACTCATATATTCATTTACTTGGATGCCGCCAGATGCTGCCGTTCAGTGGGATGCGAATGTGGGTCCTGTGTCCTGGCATCCTGGCAGCCAGGCAGCCAGGCAGCCTGGGCATCCTATGTGCCCGGGTGTCCTGGCCACCCCGTAAATTAGTTGCACCCATCAGCCCGCTCCAACTATTTCCCTCGCCGGCCGTCTGAAGCTCGGGCTCTCCGCAACCGCAGCCTCTGAATGCGGCCAAAGCAATGCGGAAGAATATTAAGCGGTTTTTAAGCGCCTGCATATTAAAAAGGATACAGAAAGGATACTCCGAGACAGAGACGGCAGCTGGACCAGTGATGTTAATTTGGCCTTTGCCAGAGAGCTCTGTGCCTAATGGCACTCCGTGGCCAATTTAAAAATTAATATAACCTCTATATCTCCTCGTATTCAATTGAACCATTTTGTTTTTGAAAAAAGCAGCAAGTAATGAATGTTTAATGTGTGAAAAATAAATGTGTCCTAAAAGAATCTATTATTTTTTTCAGGATAGAAAGCGCATCTCTGCCGCAATAAGAACAGAATTGAAGAAAGAGAAGCAAAGCGAAGGACATTCGGCGGCAGCTTTCGGATTCCCTTGGCGGCTGGCAGTTAAAGTTCCTTGGATCATTTGGCGATTTGCAAATTACCAACAAATGCTCTTGGAGCGAAGGACGAGTGGGGGGATGGCGGTGGTCGATGGGCGGTGGGCGGTGGGCGGTGGGCGGAACGAATCGGACGGCGATTGTGCGAAAAGTTCCTCTCCGACATTTTTATTTAACTTTTATTTCTCTTTTTATTTCGTTGGCCGTCTGGTCTAATACGTGCATTGGGTTCTCCGCTGGCCACTTGGTCTTGGAATGGATGGGGATTGGCATCGGCATCGGCATCGGCATCCACTTGGAGTCCACTTTGGCAACCGAACCCTTTTCCATTCAATCGAGCGTTACCTTTGTTTTCAGCATGTCCTTTCGGTTGCCTGTGCAGTTGGGTGGGTGTGTGTGTGTGTGTGCGTTGTGTAATTAACTCACATTTGCCACGCCCACAATGGGCGACATTGCCGGCTTTAATGAGTCACAAAACGGTTTTATGTGTCAAACGTTTGAAAACCCATTCGTCGATTGCGAGTGCAAATGAAAATGAAAATGAAAGAAATCGGAGTGGCCGATGGGAAATCTGGCCCAAATGATGATGCTGATACTCGATGATGACGGCCACCAGGGTCTTTCAAAGGGTTCATTTAACAGCTAATTAAATGTTTAATCGGATATCTCTGTTATGGCGAACAAAGGCACATTGCAGCAATCTATTGGCGAAATCTGCTTTTCTTCTATGGGAAGGGTAATAGAAATGAATTCGATACAGCTGGAAAGACTGTAAGGAATGAATTTGTTATCAAAGGCTTTGTTTTCAATTGTTTATAATGTTTCCCCGTTCTCCAGCTATTTGAATGCATGTTTGCCAAACTATTTTGGTATATGCAGTATGGCGATCGAAATGCAGCAAACTGCTCCACCGCAAATTTATGGCTACTGGGGGCATCCGTACGTGATATATGAACCCCATTCGTATTTGGTCGACTGCCGGTAGTTGAGCAATCATAATCACCGCACCAGAAAACACCGGCCAGTCCATCGTCTATCGGGCAGTTAGATATGCACCCCAAAGGCCTTTTAATTACTCGATGTCCAATTTCAATGATTCCACTACCACTTCTTTTTGGCTTCTTTAAGCATCGACAACTTGTGTTAATTACTTGCCGGCAAAGTGCAAACCAACTAACCCAATTAGGATTGGAAAAGGCCAGACACTGACACACAGCGAGATTGAGTGGGGAAATGCGGGAGCTGAGCGATAGCGGGAAATGGGAAAATGGGAAAGTGGGGAGTGCGGGCAGAAAGCAATAAACATCAACTTTGAGCTTTGATGAAATCCGCGAAGAGGCCAACCACCCGGTGAAAGGAGGATGATACACCAGAAGAGCAGTAAGCAAATTACTGGAGCGGAGCTGCAAAATGTCCCGGCCAGTGGACTCCTCCGACTTCTTCATTTGGCATTCAGTTTCGCTATCGCCGGACTTATTTCAGCCAGCGAGGATGCCAGCTTTATGAGTTGCCAGCTCCGCATTCAAATCCTGCCCACCTGGGCCTCCATCCCGGCGCACACACATTTCCCGGGGCCTTCTGATCTAACAATTAGACTCCGGGTTACATTCACAAATTTGAATGGCCCCCGAAAGTTGGCTGAGTTTCAACATCTGGGGGGGTGAAAGGATTTGTAAGACGCTTGGAAATTAGCTTATAAATACGCAATCTCGGCCGGGCAGAGCCGGGCAGTCTTGGTCTTCGTCTTGGTCTCTGCAAATCCAAAAGTCTGAAAATCTGAAAAGGAAACCCGGCTGATGGCGGAGGAGGACATGGCAACGACACTGACGCAGTTGCTGCATTTTTCATGGGCTGTGCAAAATAAATTAGTGAAAGCTGTAAATATGATGAACTGCTGCTGATGCTTCAGCTTCAGGATGCCTGTCCGCCCCCCACCCTTCCCAATCCTTTGCAAGTCATCCATGTCCTGGACCCAGTTTCGCTCGAGCGACAAACTTGCCAAAGTTTTGTTGGTCGCCAGCGGCGCGCATTTTCAACAGCTGAAGCTGAAGCTGCAGCTGAAAAGCTGAAGTGGAAAGCTGCACTGGAAAAAATTAAACATCCATTCGAGGATTTTATCAAACCTTTTCGATTTTGGATCACACTTCAATGTAGCTTAAAATAGTAATAGCTGTAGTAATTAAGGAATAAACCCAATTTTTGAACAACCACCTCGCTCAATTAAATATTGATATATATATAATATATCAAACGATTTTTCCCTGTGTGATGGAAATTGGTGGTGGCACCTTTCTGGCGGAGCATCCTCCGCAGCTCTCGCATTTGTAGCCGCTTTAGTTTAGTTTGATTCAGTTAGTAGTTTTAAGAGTTAAGTAGTTTTCAAAAGTTTTATGAATTATTAAGAGGATTTTCGAGTTTTACGCTAGCCTTTCATTTTCGCTTTCAGCTTCCTGCCACCCCCGGTCGCTTTCGCCCCCGCATTGCCCAAAAACCCCCGGAAAGCGCCGGAAACCCCTTGCAAGCCCCCGGAAAGTCCGCTTTTAGGCGCTCGTCAGCCGTTTCCGCTGGTGTCCGTCGTTTGCCATTTTGGCGTCGCCCGAAAAGCTGTCGAAATATTTTGCAGATTTTTTAATTTTTCATGCCGCACTTCCACGCTGCTGTTGCTGTTGGTGGCTTTATTGTTGTTCCTGTTCCTGCCACTGAAGTTGATGATGATCATGATGACGAGGACGAGGACGAGGACGCCGGCAGAGCGAGCAAACATTGACTTGAATGGCGGCACAGCCCTTTTCCTCCGCTGCCTCCGTTTCCCCCAATTGGCCCCCGAAAATTAAATACATTTTACTGTCAATAAAATTATAAATGCAAATTATAATTTTCTACTGCCGTTTCGGACACTGGACGTGGACGCACAACAATTAGCCATCCCCTCTCCAAGCCACTGCCACTGGAGTGGCACTGGAGATAATACTCCCCAAATTCTCTGCCATGGCCGAGCACTGATTGTGACGTCAATGGCCAAATTAAAACTTTAACGTGTCGCACAGCGAGTGGTTAGTGGGCATCCCAGATGGCGGGTGAACGGATGGATATGGAGATGGGGATGGAGGTGGAGCTGTGGCCCAGTGCTGTCAGCTCATCATTGTTTCCCGTCAACATTTTCCGCTTGCAGAAGGCATTAGAAAGTCCAATAAACGCCATATACATAGTGCCCCCGAGTTATCATACATAGAATGATGTTTCATTTATTCAACTTAAGTTTGGAATATATTTTTAATTTTCTAATTCGTTTTTTCGGGTTATTATGGATAGTGCGCAGCACTGGGATGGGTTAGTCTGGTGCTCGTTCGGTTAGTTGGCTGTCGCCTGGCTGCTAAGGATGTTGGCATGTTAATTCAGTTTGCAAATTGTTGCGATGCCTGGCTTTCGGTGTATACAAATACGTGTGTATTTAGTTTACCTTTTTTTTGGTCCTATGTGAGCGCAGTGGAGCGCTAATTTGGTGGCTCTAGGTGGTGTAAGCGGTGGGTGCAAACTTCGTGGGTTTGCTAAGTGAAACTTCGATTATAGAGACAGCTCTTAGTGGGTTCATTTGCTCCGTTTTGGTGGCCCGCGCAGTTTTCCCAATTTTCGGCAATAGCCAGAGGAGTATAAACTTTCGCCACGTAACATTTGTTATGCTCTATTTCTTTGCAAAGCAATTACCGACCCACATATCCAGACAAATAAACAGAAAGCAACAACGCACAGCAAAAACGGCCGGGCAAACATGCCTGCCGTGGAACGGCCTACGGAAAGTGGGTGGCGAGCGGGCGGCAAATGGGCGGAAAAGTGGGCGGCGGTGCTCCATAGACGTGCATAAATGGATTCGGGCGCACAAAAAGGGGCGGCTCGGGGCTAAAGCTGGGGAAAGCGAGTGTGCTTCTAAATGAATCGCACTTATCACGTAGTGGCGTCGGGCCCAAGTACAGTGAGGCCTGGCACGGGGCGATAATGAATGCAAGTTACGGCGAAATAGAATTAACTTTAGTTGCCAATTAATTAGTGAGGTCAAAGGCTGCGAGGCGAATGAAGCCGCCGGCGATGAGTTAACGCACAAATGGGCTCTTTCAAACAGGATGCGGAAGTTGTCAACATGAAAACTCCGCAATGTAGTCGAAAGCCAGAAGAGCAAAGTGAAAGGTGGTGAAAGTGACAGGTGAGTCGTTGAAAAGTCTGAAGAGCGTACTCTGAATGGAAACTGTGCGTGTGGAATTAACTTGTATGGAAGATAAGTAGACGAGTTGGCTTCATCCCAGAAGTTCTCAGCTTCAGGAGCGTACAAATTAGTAAATATTTCTTAAATACTCAGTGGCAATAAATTAAATTTAGCTGAAATTGTATTAAGAACTTGCTTTGGAGTCGAGAGAATAAAGCACTAAATTTATTTACCACGTTAAGCCTTGCAATTTCCCAAAGTAAGCGATGGCTCTTCCGAAATGGCTGGCATCCAAATTTGCGTTATGAAGCCAAAATAATATAGTTCAAGGACCCATTAACTTAACTGCAGTCAACACTGTACAAAGGACACTATCTGATGCTAACAGCCCAGCTCCCGAAAATTATTACCACGTGAAATTTGACCAACTTTTGTTGCATTTGTTGCGTTTCTGAATAAATAATCGATAGCTTTTGCGCAACAGCGCCAAACAAGCCACCATTCGACAGCCAAAGGGGGATTGAGCACAATGGGGGCCGCGGTGGGCTCCAAAGAGGGGCATTCCGATGGAGGGGCACTGGCTGATGGTGATTTGCACAGGCGGAGGCCAAGTAAATTTGCAGAGCGAAAACAAATTTATAAGCGCATTAAACGGGCGCGTGTAGTTCTCGTGATTTGTGTTCCGAAACGGGAAACCACCGAAAAGCAGGGGGATCGCGAGGGGATGGGGGGTCTTGGGAAACGGCGTCCCAAGGAGGGGCACACGACGAACAAGGGAGGTCAGAGTACAAAGTGCTTACCAAGCGCTTAGCGATTAATCAGTTTGCTAACAACGAAAGCCAGCCGAAAGGCGATAGTGCACTCAGAAAAACATCAGTTCCTAGCTTATTAGTTTATGCTCATGGAAAAGCAAGCCCATTAGAAGCATAGTTCCATTGGAACTATTTTAATCAAAAGTTATGCTGCTTGCCAACTCGAGATCAACAAGCAATTTAAAACTAAACTCATAGCCAGAAGCATAGAAAAGTGTTATTATGGATCAACTTTAAATTAAACACACCTTTGCAGAACTTTATAGTTTTATTCATTCATTGATAATTAGATTTATATCCTGTATTTAAGTTGTTATTGATAAACTTTCACTACTAGAGATTTAGCATGCTCGAAGTGGAATGGAGTCCCACTTTTTTCAAGTGTGAAACCTTCAGCCGAGATTCGACTCCTGCGCTGCTGAGGCAGTGCAACGGCACTCGGAACTTTGGAGTCCTTGAGCCTTGCGCCTGCAACCTCCAAGGAGCATCGACCACACGAGCGGCGAGCTGTACCTCATGGTTTTCTGCTGCAGCTGCACTAACGCCGTTTTGGTGGCTAATTAAGTCAATTATGCACTTAGGGCTTCAAGTGGCGTGCGGCCCCAATGGAGGCCGTGCCCCACAGACATCGCTGCACCACCGCAGCCGTTGCAGTCATTTAAACATCAAAGCTCGTCACGCTCAAGTCCCGACCCCGCCCACCGCCCACTGCCTGCGCGGTTTCCTGGCTGCCTCAGCCGCCTTTTTTAATAATATGAACGGGCCTCGGCTGTGGAAATAACTCATACGCACCGTATGCCGCGCTCGCCATACATCAGCTGGTGTGGTAGTGTTGGTGTTGGCGTTGGTCTTGAAGCCTTCGCCATTGTTGTTGGCGGCATAAGGACGTGTTACTTACACTTTGCCTTATGTACATTGGGCGCCAATACATATATGCAATGTGTAACAAGCTGTATATACTTACACACCCAGTATGTGTAAGTACAGGGCTGTGGGTTTATGTGCTGCTGCTGGTGCGGCAGGCACGAGAAACGATTTATCTCAATTTACATACTAAATGACAGGCAGAGCGGCTCATGCATTCCTTTTCGTGACTGTCGAAGGATCCCCGACAGCCCGACAGTCCGACATCCCGACATCCCGACATCCCTACATCCCAACATCCAACATCCCAACATCCGACTGCCACGTCCTGGTGCTCCCAGGATACTCCACTCCCCTCAGCTGCTCCTTGGACGCACAATGGGCAGAAGATTGGTAAATGAGGCATAAACATTGATTTTCAGTTTAAGTAAACACTTAATTGAGTATAAGTTGAGTGGATATATACGCCGGGCGGCGCGGTAAAGGCGCAAAAATCGCTTAATTATTCAGGGCAAACAAAGTGACTGGCCGCTGGAATCATTCATTTTTTAATCAATCGAATCGATAGGCCTGCGCGTTGAAAGACGGAATTAAAAACCTCTGCAATTGAGCGCCGCGTGAATCATTGATTCGTTTCCCTTGGTTTTTCGCAAAGTATATCCATGCCCATCGTAGATGGTCAAAAGTAAAATCTCCCTATCGATCTTGGTTTTTAGTTTAAAACAGTTGTAATTGCGTGATAACTTTCTATTACAATAACGCTTTAAATCAATTGACAGTGCGGCTAATTTAATTGCCATATGTTCGGCTATTTAATCTTTAAATTGAAATCAACAAAGTTTATTATTTCATTAGTGCCGTATAAATATAATTGATCACCAGTTGTTGATAAACATATTGTAATTTCTGTGTTGCTATCTACTAGCTGCCATATAATTGAATAAATACGTTTTTTTGCTAAGGAAGCACAACCACAAACGGTGGCACACCACCAGTTTGCCCCACTGTGCAGCGCCAACGCTCGATTCCGCATCACTTGTCAGTCCTATATAATGTAATGAAGGCGTTCGATGAAACAAATGCAAAATTTCAAAGACGTAAAAACGAAATTACAGGATGAGCTGTGTGGAAGTAGGCCTTTGCGAGGTGACACTGGAGTTGGTTGGTTGGTTGGTGGGGCGGCTGTCGACAGCTGTTTGCGAGGTCCTGTCGAAAAACGAGACCTGAAAGCAATTACTTTATGCCGCAACCACATACAGATACTCACACTCCCTCCTAGTCACTGACTAGGGTGCTGTTTTTGTGCAAATTTAGATAAATCACTTCAAACTCCCTTTGTTTGTTGTTCGTTAAATATGCGTGATGAATAAGTTTTTCGGCCACAGCACTTCCGGATTTAATTCAATTTCTTCAAAACAGCTACATATTTTCATAGATTGTGTTTCATATGCACTTTATCCATTCGTTGGCCCATGGAATAAATTTCGAAAGGCATCACGTCGTATGAGTAATAAACTTCACTGCCAACGCAGAAATGCATCACTCATACGCAGTGTGACATTCAATTGCTTCACTGCTTCATTTTTTTACAGCGAAATGTTATTTTTTCGGGGCGCTCTCTCATAAATGTTGAACAGATGAGGTCCACCCCAAAGGACGAACCACACACGCCCACTCAGAGTCACAGATTGAGCCCCAATCCCAGCTAAGCGGTTCGTTCGTCGGCTCGTTCATTTGCCGCCACCGGGGGGAAATACGAGTATTGTAATTCCCCGGCGATGCAGCGCACGCACATGACTTTTTAATAAATATTAAACAGTGCGTCGGAAAAATAAGCGCCGGCAGGACAAAAGGGACGGCGACGGCAGTGTTGACATGACGCCTGGCGAAATATTAAATTACGATAATAAAATATTGAACAAAGATTGTTTTGTTCCACTTTGAAAAGCCAGAGTCCTGCGGTTCCGTTCAGCTCAGCTCAGTTCGGTTCGGTTCAGTTTTTGCCCTCGGTTCGGTTCGGTTCGGTTTGGTTCCGTTCGCTGTGGCATTTTTGACAAATGTTTTTCGTTTTCGGCAGTACGGTTATTGTTTTGCCAGCCAGTCCTTGGGAATTCCCCCCACACAGGACCTCTCCTTATGTGGTAATATAACGCTCTTTTACTACGAAATTTGCCCCAATATCTGGGGCTATGTTCGTCGCTCCCCTGCGGCGCTTTTGTAAGTTATATATATTTATTTTTACAAAAGAGGAGCAAAGTTGCGTAAATTATTGTTAACGGAGGCGTGAGTGGGCCGGTCCACCTACCTCCCCCGACTTAGCTGTTTTCTTTTTTGGCCGCCTTTTGTGTATTTGAACTTGGCAGTGCGTTAAATTGTAAAGGCCGTGCCAACACAAGCACACCACACTCGTATTGTTGGCATTTAGTAAGCTAATCCCTGGAAGTCTTCGGGAGATTGCGCCAGATTACAGGCAAATGCGAATCCAAGTGACTTTCCCGGGGATTGGTCTGTGTGGGGGGTAGGAAGTGGGTGTACGAAGGCCGAAAAGAACACACGGCACACGGCTGTAGATCATTTTAATTTGGCATTTGATTAGGCACGTGTTCCATCGGAAGCAGCTTAAGGACATGTACATATGCGCGCCGCACAAGGACAAACTATCCTCATTGTCTGCCCCTATTCGCAATGTCAACGCAGAGGTAGGGCCCCCGGCTCCACAAACGCAAAGACAAAGACAAAGACAAAGAGAAAGTAGCCGTGGACGGGGGAGAAAGCAGCCAAAGCAATTGCAAATACTCCCCAGCTATATGAATATTTATGAGCGTGTTTGCGACTGCTTAAGACACTCAACTAGCTGGCGAAAAGCGGGAGGGAGTGGAGTGGAAAGCGGGAAAAGCAGAAACGCTGCAGTGGAAAAGCTAGGGAAAGCAAATGCACTCAAAGGAAAGTCGGGAAGAGGTAGAGGTTAAGTCCAACCAGAAGTATTGGAGATTACACTCTAAAGACTTTTCCCGTAAGTCATCATTAGTTCTCCGCAGCTGGCAAATTTCACTCTTAATTACTGAACCATGCCCTTTTCGCACTGTGTATCTGTAAGCACTGAGCGGGGATCCTGGAGACTGTATGGCTTCACCATGGCCAGGTTTACGGATTAGCGGACAAGAAGTGCACACAAATGCTGCCCGCACTCAGTTTCAGCCATCTCAGTGGGCGGGTGGGCAAATGGCCGAAACCATTTGGCAGAGCTACTTGGGATGCTGGCTAAATTGCCGGCTATGAAAATGAAACTTCATTGTTTTGCCATTGCCATTGTTTGATTATTATTATAATGCGAGCGAGGGGATGTTTGTGTGAGCTTCTGTTTGGAAAATATCCCCAATATCAGATGGCCAGTGGAAGGACAAATATGACTACTTGACCACTTGATTGTCCCTGCAAAACAATCCGAAACTATCAACACGTTTCGCCAATCTGCCGGACGGCACTCCATTGTCGTCCCTGTTTTGCAGCCAGGCGTAATTAGTTGACTTCCCTGAATTAGTTTTAAGGTGATTAAATTTAATGGCCTCGCTGGCGTCTCGAATATTTACCGCACGAATGCAATTACCCGAATGGCTACGCAGCCAAGACAACAAATCAGCAATTAAGCCACATCGCACCGCCCACTCGGCCACCTCTCAGCCACCTGTCACCACATCCGCACTCCGCCTCCGCCACCCACGGGTGCCACCAATTCGAATGGAGCCCCGGGAAACCAAGAAACCAAGAGCCACCGAACCAAGGAACCCGCTTTCCACCCCGTTCGGAGACTTGATGCTGACGTTAATGACCGCCAATAAAATGCGTGCTCAAGTGGCAGGAAACTGCCTCGAGGAGCTACAGCGATTCCAGCCCGACTCCAAGGATCTGGCTGGGCCAGCAATTAATGTCAAAGTCAATATGCCTTATCGCGCCGTTAAACGTAAAGGGTATTATAATAAAATAAATAACGCAAAAATCAGCAAGGGCTGAAATTAAATCGAACATCAACAATCTGTGGCGAAACAACAGGACAAACAATCGGCGGCCAGAAGGAAGGAAGCGCAGCCAAAGGAGCCTCTGCCTCGCTCCGCCCGGAATCAACGAGCCATCCGGCATCTTGGTTATCCGTTCCGTCGACATCGCAGCATCGACATCCATGCCATCGACTTTCGCCAGGAGCGGTATTCCGCGCTGCTTTTGGAGTGCAGCTCGTTAGGCACGAACGAGCAGAGCAGAGCAGAAAGCCCAGAAACCCAGACAGACAGACAGATAGATAGGGAGACAAGCGGGCAAGGACATAAACAGCCAGCTTTCTATCGAGTGCCGGCTCGGAAGGAGAGAAGAAGATGGTGGAGGAGGAGGAGGGTGAGGAGGCCCCGACGACTCCCGTCTTAAATGCCAATTTCAGGCGCTGCATTTCCCCGCTCGAAGAAAGTCTGCTCAGCCGACTGTTTGAATACTAATTGGAATCGGGGGAATTGGGGGACTCGGTGCGTCTGAATTTATTCCGAAATAATTACCATTTAACAGGCCATGCAAGTTCCCAGCTGGGCTGCATAAATTCAGTTTAAATATGGCCAAAAGTAAAGTCTCCCGAAGGCCATCCTGCGACCTCTTGGCGAGTATAGTTTTCTTTAACGTTTCCATTTTTTGCGCATCTTGAATGCCAATTTGGGCAGCGCCACTCCGAGCACTGAGAGAAATCCAACCGAGTTACTCGCAGACTGGCTGTAAGTGGGCTAAAGTTCGTCGACCACGTCGACCACCTGGCCAACTCTTCTCTCAGTGCCACATTCATCCCGGATCCGGCAGGGCTGTCCGTCGAAAAGCCAATCTGCTCAACACTTTGTTTGCCGCCGCCATTGTCGATGCTGTCGACCCCAATTTGCAGAGCTCCTTGTCGCGCTCATATTGATATACATAGCTGCGCCTTTTGGAGCATCCCCCATTTCGCCGCGCTTATCCCCAGACCCCAGACCCCACACCGCTGATCCCTGGAACCGCATCTCTGGTCGGTTTTTAATACATAGCGTATCCTTATGCAAACAAGGCGGCCAAGGGGACGGAATCAGGGGCGGACTGTCAGCTGGTAACAGGTAATCTCCTGCTCCTGCTCTCCTGACACGACAGCGAATAATTCAAGGCAGCTCACGTAAATTTTAAGTTTCGTCATTAAGATTATTGGACTAAGAAAAATTTGGTCAATGCATGCACGGAATTTTTCATGAAGGGACGCCCCAGCAAACAACTGCGGATGAGCCAAGGACCAGGTGATGAATCGAGGGACGCGCTAAGCAGGTTAGGTCAATGGTGTACATAGGATGCTGTGCTACCTTTTACTCTCCAGGCATTTGAATGAATGAGGTAACAATGGGTCTCTTATATTTCTAAGATTATTACAAATCGCAGGTAAGATTAGCATTAGTAACTCAATTCGGGACTAAGCAAAATAAATATGCATAACAAATAGAAGTTACGGATTCAAATCCATCGTTACTCGCAGATTCTTCTGATTAACATCCATCAAATTGATAAGCGATTCAAATTGATTCCTGGGCTAATTTTCAAATATATTTCCTAATTAATTCTGCTTATAAATAGCAGCCATTGAGTGTAAAAATGGAAAACCCGGCGAGTCCTCGAGTCCCTCGCCATTGTGCAGTGAGCAGCGGGTCCAGGACACGTGTCCCGTCAACCTTTCATGGCCATTCCATCAAGTCCGAAAAGGTCTTCAGCCAACTCGCCCTGGGAAAACTTTCTCTAAATTCTTTCATACGTCTGCAGCTTTTCCCAGTTTCTGCTTTTCTGCTCGTTTTCTTACTTTGTGTGTAAGCAAATTGCCCAATTTCGTTCCCTTTGCCTCCTGCCTTTCTGGGGTTTTCCTTTGGCGGGGTTATCAACGCATTATCTTCGTGAAAAGGAGTGCAGTTGGAAATTGTTGGGGGCAGCGGGAGGCACTGAAGCACACGTCCAGGCGGCGAGGGAAAGAGCCGCGACGCCAACAATAACACACAAAGGATGGGCGCAAAGTGGAAAAGGAAGATTGCGGGCGGTCGGAAGAGCTGGGGCAAAATGGGGAAAATGGTGAGCGGAGCTGGCCAAGAGCACTAGTCGCCGGCTGGGTGAAAAGCAATAATCTAACATTTCAGCACATTTTACAGTTCACTGAATTAAATAAAGAAACTTTGAGCTCACAAACGCACGCACACTCACACACACACACACAGATTAAAACCTATGAGCATAGCTGTCTACGTGGCGTATGCGTATTTTCACATCTTCGAATGTGCCCTTCCTTCTATGTACCTCATATAAGCCCCCAGACTAACTACTTACATGGAGAGTTAGGCTAATCTCACATCCTTTGGGGTGATGTTACTCTTGGAGGCATGAATTAAAGATGCAAGTTCTGGGAAATATTGAGCTCGTTTGTATTAACTCTGAGCTGGCTATTTAAAGTGTAGTTCAAAATGTAGATTTCAGCTGAATCGTGCGACTCTGCAGAAGGGCATTCTATAGATTGTCCCGATGTTTTTTCAGCTAATGCTGGTCTCCAGATTGTGTGTCTATACGAATGTATGGAGTTGCCCGCTCGAATGTTTCCACAGAACTCAAACGGGTCGGGACATTCGGCCGAGGAGGACGGACAGCCAGGACGGGACGCCTCCTAAGCAGCGTCTTCTGGTTGAGCTAAGAGCAAGGACTTCCAGGGTCGCACCGAGTGACTGAACTGAGAAGCAAGCAAAGCAATTTTTATGGCAGCAGCATTCTACGGGAGGAGCGCAAAGTAAATGCCGCGTTATGGGACCCGAGTTTCCGAGCTGCGAGTTTCCTAGCTGCCGCATGCCGCACTGCCTCACTGCCTCACTGCCACTGGGACAAGGGCACAGACGCACGCTGGAAGAGCATGGTGGAAAAAATGAAAAGCACAAAAAAGGAAACACCAAAAGGGAAAAAACTGCTGAGCTAACGATGTGTGATTTTTCTGTATGGCTGGCTGATGGGAGGCAAGTGGAGGTGGGGCCATGGATGGGGGGCGACAATTGGGCCGGGTTAGGTCTCTTTTTAGGTTTCTGGTTCGGGCTGCGACTCGGGTCCGGGTTCGAGCTGGGGCATAAAAAAATAATAATAAATGAAAGTGTTGGCGCTGGCTTGTGGTACGTGTAATAACATTCAAGTGCGCCAAGTTTAATCTTTCAAAATGCTTATGCACAAAAAATAAGCTATAGCTATATAGCCGTATAGCCCCAAGTCGGCGGACTGGGGCGATGGAGTGTCAGCGGGCGAAAGTAATGGCGAAAAAAATAATAAGCCAGCGCAGCGCCGAAAAAAATAACGCGGGGTAATTTACGTTTAGAGCCTGCAAAATTATTCAAATTAAAATTGTAAGTATTCTAACGCGTCGCAGGCATCTGCGGCCCACCAGCTGCGGTGCGCTGCAGGACCAAAAATCAGCGAGTACACTGGCTAAAATCGGATGGTAGTAATGAGAACTTATGAAAAATGAGAAATTATAATCTTTAAAAGGGCTCAAAATCAAGCAAATATCAAACTCAATATCCAGACACCTTGTTAAGAGGATTTGAGTCTATTCTTTTTGTGTATATTCTTTTTTTCTCACAGTGTGGGAAGCACAGAGAGAGACAGAGTGAGAGAGAGAGAGAGAGCGGGAAGCGAGAGCGCTGACCCAGCGCTGTGTTAAATTAGCTGGGACACTTAATTTCTGTTGACGCGCACATTTTTCTATGGAAATTAACGCTAAATAATTTTTTGGATTCGCCAGCGAATCGTTCAGGCAGCAGACCGAGGCGAAGGACCTCCTCCTCCCAGGACATCCTTGCTTTCGGCTTAGGCTGGAGTTGGCAATTAGGCCCGGGGTGTTTGAATTAGTTTCGTGTTTTAATGAGTTTCATAACTTTTTGGTTCCGTTGTAAATTTTGCAGCAGCAACAAAACACACATAAAAGATGCGTGCAACGGTTAAAGCGCTGCGTGGTGCGGGGGGTGGGGCGAATGGAGGGGGGCAGGAGGAAACGAGCAAATTTCCATGTTACTGCTGAGGGAAACCCTCGGGTGGATTTATGTATGTATTTGTTAGCCATACCCAGTTGACATAAGCGAGAGCAAAGTGGCAAAAGGCAACATGAAAAATGCTTTAAATCTTGTCACGAGGCGGCGGCGCGGGGTGGGGGGTGGGGGGTGGGGGGTGTGTTCGCCCAGGGTCGGAGGTCAGGTCTCAGATGTGTGTCTGTGTGCACGCTAATGATATTTTAAGAGAGCTTTCACTGGGCCGCACATGTGTGAGTGGGCAAAGTGAAAAATTATTTATGTTGCATACTTATTGGAGCATGCAAATGCGCATTGTTATGCAAAACGTTTCGGAATGCCGCCCATAAATTGAATTATCCAGCGAATCAAACTATCCAGCCACTCGCCGTGTAATATTTAAGCGCTCTAATTAATTAAACATCACAGAGTTCGAGCCAGCACACTCCGCCACACTCCGCACCCCGAAAAAACAAAGCGAAAACGACTGACAGGACTCCAATCGCCGCCGAAAAAAGGAGCGAAAATTCCAATGACAAATGGGGCTCGCTGTTAAATATTTGCAGGCAACCCTTTTTCCGGCATTAAAACGGAAAAACAGCAAACGTTTCTATCTCCTTTGCACACACCATTTATTTCCCGCCCGCTCCCTTTGTTTGTAGCCACCATTCAACTGTAATTACTTAGGTAGACCCGATCCGAAGCGATACGGGATATAAGCCTCTTTTGCAGTGAAAGAAAAACTTGGAATTCCCTTTTAATTTTTCATTGTTAAATTGCCATTTGGCCATTTTGCCATTTTGCCATTTGGCCATTTCGTGGGGCATTGCCACAGCAAGCGGAGACAGCAGAGTGTGGCAAGTGCAGGAAGCGGAAGAGCAAAGCAAAAGCAGAAGCAAAACAGAGGCAGCAAACTGAGCGGCTGGCAAAGGGACAAGCAAATTGAAACTTTATACAGTTGGCAAAAGTTGAGCGGAGCAAATCAAAGGCAGCAAACCCGAAAGGGCTAACAAATTTGCAACATTTTGCAGGTCCGTGAAATGGGAACCGATTTTGATGTAGGTCAGGTCGGGTCAGTCGGCAAAGATTTAAACAAATTTAATAACACCAAGCTGATCTGGCAGCGTGAAAAAAGCAGCCTCGTTAGTGCCGAATGTTTGCGCTTCCTGATTGGTTTGCTTCACTAAAACCATTCACATGGTGTGCTTGCCACAAAATGTTGTTACTCACTCATAAGTTCAAGTGTTGGCAACAAACTAAAACTGAATGCCATTGTTTTGGGTCAGCAGAGGTACAAATGCATTTAATAAACCTAATGAAAGACAGAAGCCAGCGAAGCAAATCGAATTTCAACATAAGAAGACAAATTAAAAGCAACTTGTGAGATATCTTAATAAAAGTCTGCCAAGGAAATACTGCCAGCAGTAGATAGCACTCCCCAAAAGATATAAATAATAGTGCCTGAACAATGGCCAGCTTCTGGAGTTTGGGCAAAAGCGTAAACTGGAACTGATTGCTGCGCACTGAATTTAATAAAGTTAAAAAACTGAAATCGTACGCAAAACCCATTAGGAGCAGCCGGGAAGGCACTCGTATCATGGCAGAATCTCTGGCAAAATAAATGCGGAGGCAAATAAATAAATATCAAGCCATAAATAAATAAAAGTTGTGAACAAGCAAATGCCCTGTCCACCAGTTGGCAAACATTCACAGCTCCAGAAAAACCAGCAGCAGCCAACCAGCGGAGATACAAGATACACACGTCAGCGTCGGCTTTGTGTACTCGTATCTCGTGGGTAGTTGCGGTCGTGGGCGGCGACACGCCCCTTTCGCACAAAAATCAATATGTTGATTTGAACTTTCTTCTCGCTTCGCCCCTTTTTTCTTTGCGTTTTTCTGTTTGGCCACAAACTTTTGCGCCAAGGAATTATCAATTTCTTGCCTCTCCCCTTGTTTTGGCCAACTCAACTCAACTGAACTCAATGAGGGCGAAAAAGAAAGAAGTGCCGGCCGAAAGCAGCCATTATCTGCTTACATATTCATGTGTATGTACCATAAAAGTCGCTATGTATTCCATACATAAGCGGATATTTTTGACACTTCAAAAATTGGAATATCTCAAGAGTCGAGTCGAGTCGACAGGCGAACAAAATGCCCTGTGTAATTTTTCATGACTCTGCGCCCCATCTGGGACCCACTGCGTACCAGCTCCATTCAAAATCGTAGCAGATTGAGCTGTTGAGCTGGGGGATTGCGAATAAAAGTGGAAATGGGCGACCCCGCCATATACGTAGGAACCAGCATGACAACTGGGCCCGCTCCTCCGTAGCTCCATCGCTCCTTCGCTCCATCGCTCCTTCGCTCCATCGCTCCATCGCTCCATCGCTGCTCCGTATTTCGGCAGTGTGCGGCCTGCCACTTTTTTATTATTTCGCAAATATCGATAAGGACAGATAGGCGGATATCGCCGACGAGAACACTGTGCCATCTCCGTGTCACTCCGGCTGTCTTTCCCACTTCGCCCTCGCCATATTTGGCGACAGTAAATGTTTGCTAAATATCCTCAGTAAATACTTGGCAGCTTACGTGGGTGCTGCACACACATAATCATTCGCACATAAATAAATAAGTGTGCTCTACAGTGGAATCATGGCTTACTTACAGTGCTACTCGGCTGTGAAGACCCGACGGAGTGTCCAAAAAAACTGCAAGAACAAGGAAAACAGGAAATGGTTACTCACTATAAACATCATAGATAGATCATAAACCCATTATATCTGCAAATTCAAAGGGGTATCTATAGGTTAACTTGAATGCCCCTTTAAACTATAAACTAAGTCGTTCAAATGCAAAGGAATTTAAACCTGTAGCCACGCAATCACCTTCCATTTGGCTTAAAGCCCTATCAAAGAACCAGATCTGCCCGGATAAAAGTCAGGGCGATATCACTGTTTAACAGTTCGGCTGAATGATTCCTTCGAAGCCTTTGCTCTTTCGAGGCTGTCAGGAGTACTTACTGTACTCCGTTGAGCCCGCTGAGCCGAGCTCTATTGGACGGACGTCTGGCAGCAGTGAGGACTGGTATATAATGCACTTTAAGGCTCGTCTGGGACGAGAAACATTATGTGCGAGGGCATTATTAATGAATTTATGTATTCGTAAACGCATCCAATGCCCAACCAATCAACGCTGCGTATACGCAATCTGTGGAAGCTCATGTTGACGGCAAGCTTACCCAAGAAATTGGTATTATTTTACATACACCCAAGTCTCGGGCGATTCATTAGTTTCTATTTCAGTGGCTGGCAATTCAATCAGTTTGATCAGTTTTCAATATTGCAGCTATATTGCCCAAGTCTATCTCGCTCTTCTTGGGCCTCGTTGGCATTCTCCGGTTTCATGTGGAAGTAGTAGTGGAAGGCAGTAAAGTAAATTTAGTTAACCAACCATAAAAAATTGTGTGCGCAAATGTGGGTGAGTGCTTTGGCCACTGCCACAACTTTTCGCAACCCCTCAGCGCGGTACACTCCCTATTCGCCCTGCTCTGGCATTCACACATATTACGTATACGACACATAGTTGGGCGAAAAGTTGACGATGTGGTTGTAGTTGCTGCTCCTGCTTCTGCTCATTAGAGCCGCGTTCGCGCCGAAAAATCTGTAGCACATAAAAGTATGCAACATCAAATGTGCTAACGACAAGCGCACACTGTGAGAAATTTGTGCGACTAATGGGTTTAATTTTGCATTAAATTCTCCTTCATTTCTATTTGTATTGCTTTATTTGGATAAGGAGTAACCATCAATAGTTTTCCAAACCCATATTATGTTATCATTTGTGATCCAATAGCTGACCCGATTGTTGATATTTTGTCGCGGTGCAGCATCGAAAGAGAAAGCCATGGATGGGGATAAATAGCGAGTGCTGCCGGGTGATTCCCAGATATTATCAGAAAAGTTATTGGTGGTCTGGGTGGACAGTGGGTGAGTGGGTGAGCGGGCTGCTTAGCATTAAATTTATGAATCCACAGCGAAGTGTCTTCCTCCACTTGGTGGCCCATAACTCGAAGTCAGCTTAGAGCCGGGCATCCAGAAGCCAGAAGCCAGAATCCGGGATCCACTAACCAGTAACCCTGGCGACTGTGGCGCCGACAGGAAGTTACGTGACTCGTGGGCATAAGTCCGAGCTGCACTTCACCTTATTTGCTTGGACTTCATCTGCCTGCTCCTCTCCGTTGCGCCACTAATGGCTAAGTCGGGCCAAGCAGTCAAGTGATAAATTCCGGGCCAAATAGAAACGAAGTGGCCGAGAAATTTACATTATCACGCGAGTCGTGCGGGGCAGCTGAACTCTGGACAATATAGTTATGCAAATAGCGCCACGAATTATATAAATTGCGTATACGCCGCGTGGCCCAGACACATTGATATAAATTCATATTCAAATGGCCAAAAGTGAAAGTGGGGGCGAGCGAAAACATTTGCACAACATTCGAGATACACTCGCATATCTCCAACTTGCCGCTGGGCTGGGCCACTGTGTCTCCGGCAAATTAAGGCGGGCGCAAAGGAAAAAGGACAAAGGGCCCGTAAGTAGCGGAAAATGGTAAACGACCGACCGTCTACCATCGACGTCGGAGGTACGCAAATTGATATTTTTCTACAACATGCAAATAACACGAGTAATGCGAGTGCAGAGAAGAGGAAAATGCGGAAAGTGCGGGGAAATGGGGAAATGGGGAAATGGGAGGGCTCCCTGCGCAAATAAATGATCTGATAAGACAACAACAAACGTAAAAATTTATGCATGCCAACTAAAGCACACACACATACACACACACACATCCGCAGCCGCCGGAAGTGGGCGGTAACTGGGTGGGTGGCCACGTGTTGGGTGCTGTGAAAAAATGAAATAAAGTTAAACAGGATATTTCAACATTCTCGCAGCAGAAGCAACAGCAAACAAAACAACCGAAAGTAAAAGCTAACGAGGGGCGGCGGCGGCGGAGGCGTGGCAAGGACGTTGCCAGGACACATTCCGATTCGGTGTGTTAAAATGTAATAGCAACGTTAATGAACACGAACGCAGTCGCAGTCGCAATGGAAATGGTCACATAAAAAGGCAACGATTTGCCCGGCCTCTGCTCCTCTGCTGCTTTCATTCCATTTTTTGTTCCTTGGCCTCCTCCCCGAGATTTTCGCCCCCGTCCCACAGGTTGTGGTTGTAAAACACGCACACACTCTGGCCCACAGGAGGACTCACACCCACATCGGCAGCCACAGCCACAGCCGCACAACCATGAACCCATACATCCAAAGACATGACATTAGCAGGGAGAGCAAAAAGTTAGCGAAGCGCAGGATGTGCGCGGATGAGAGCCAAACAAATCTCAGCCACGCACGTATTTGGCAGCCTCGTGTACCCACCGCCCCTTCCGCTGGGCGCCCTGCTCCACTTGCTCCGCTTTCCCGGTTTTCCCCCAACTCCGCCCAATCGAGGTTCGCTTTCTTTGTTGTCTCCCAAAAACCAATTGCGCTGTCGTCCTCGTCATCGTGCGCCATCGATACACTGAGATTCAGATTTTCAGATTTCCTCTTTATTATTTAGGCAATAAGAAAGGCTTGATAATATATTTGGAATTCTCAATCTGTGGCTATGTATTTTTTCGCAGTGTTCGTAATGTTCCTGCCTTGGCTGCCGCTTTCGCTGTTGTCGAGGCCAACTGCCTTCGCCTTCGCCTCCACATCCGCCTCCGCTTGCTCCATCGAATCCCACATCCCACTCCGACTCCCGACTCCAGTTCGTTCGCCCTGGTCCGCACCCAATGCTGCGGGGGATGTCACCACGTTGGTGATGCGTGAACAGGCGCAGACAGTGATTCAATCACTGCTATGTGCCAACTTAGTGGCATGCGAATGTTTTCAGGACCAGCGACTCTCAGTCACTTTTAGCAAATGCAACCAAGTTATTTGAATAGTAGTTATAGGAGAATATCCGTGGATGACTCCGGCATAATTGTGTTTTGGGAGAAGCATGAACCAATTATCCTAATTTATCCATCCTTGCAATACAAACCAAATCCAGTCATTGACTTTTCAAGTTAGAATTGTAAAGGTTCCTGGAATGTGTGGCGTTTCTAGCTCGGTTTTTCCCAGTTTCACCTTTTCCAGCTATCTCCAGCGTGTAAGAAAAGCGCAGGCTAAGGAGCTTATGAGATTATAACTCCCTGTGCTTCGATTCTTCCGCGTCGGTGGCTGGGGAAGCCCCCTCACTAAACCGGGGCTTAATAGTAGTAGTTGGAAGCGATTCGAGGGCCCCCAAGGGTTCCAATTAACCACAAGAGAGAAAGGCGAGTTCTCTGCAGCAATTATAAACTAATTCCAGTTGGGCCCAATCACAGTTTTGCCCCATCACTGTTCATCCATCCCGTTTTCGGTGGAAGGTGGAGGAGTTTCCATGGCAGGAGTGTTCCGAGTCTTCCGAGGCTGTCGCTTTCAATGAGGCAGTTTACACCGTTTGGCTGGTATTTGATGAGCATCTCGAGCGCGACACTTTGGCTCCATAATGATGCGTGCGTCGCCCCAAATCCTCCCCTAAGCACCCCCACCAAATGGGAGGCCCAATTTGCGGATCTTGGCTTGTTGCTCGGCTCATAAACATCGCAGCTTACTTCTGCCAGGACATTTTTATGTCATTCGATCCGTTAACGAATTTTCCAATAGACCCCTTGCCATTCGGCGGCTGCTCCATTTTCGGCCCCTGAATTACCAAATTGGATGTCCGTCCAATACTTGCTTGCTGCTGGGGTTAAGCAGCAGGCAATTTATGAATACCTTAATACGGTTTATAGTCGAAATATTTACCCACCAAAAACACAACGCGCGTTGGAGATGTCGATGTCCTGGTCGGCTGGGGGGTAATGAAAATAACTGACATTAAGCAGATGAAGCGGTCCTGGGTCCAGGGCAACGTGGCCAAATGGGCGGATGGAAAATGCGGAAAATCGGGTGGACGTCGGGGGAAATCGGGGGAAATCGGCAGCCAGCAGCGAAGAGCTGCGAGTGGAGCATAAAATATTAAACGGGAAACCTTCGTAATTAAAGTGAAATGAATTTAAGTACGCAAATTGGACGTTGAGGAAGTCAGGAGTCAGGACTCGTGTCCTCGCATCCTCGTGTCGATGTCTGCACTTCGAAAAATGGGTGGAGCTTAGTAATGCTAGTTTATTACTTTAAACACACAAAAGGAATGCAGGAAAGAGTTAAGGGAATCCATGAGAAATCCGAAACTGAGAAATAATGAACTCCAACCTAAAAGGTAACTCGCTTAAGGGGAAATCTTTTAGGGAGTCACCATTGTGCCCAGTGTAATGGGATGATGATGCAGAGAAGGTCCAGCACACGAGTATACGTATAATTAAGTGGTCACCAAGCCCCGGCCTTCGGAAAGCCACTTGAAATGACCAATCTGAGCTTTGACTTTGAAGTGAGTTTGCCTCAAATTATATGTGCACACTTCAAGGATCCGCACAAGCCGCTGTATGCACGGCTTTTTTCCCGGACTAATTAAAATGCAGTTAAGTATTTATTTTCTCATAACTGAGGTGGCCGAATGAAAAACTAAGGCTGCCCGCCCAGCAAACCAACGCCACAGAAGCGACCAGCTGGCCAATTAATTTCAAGTGCACATTAGATGGCCAGAAGATGATGGAAAGAAGTGGCGAATCGAGCCATTGATTGCTACTCGAAGTTGAAAGCGTCTAATTGGAACAGGACTGTGTGGCTGATAAGCTGAGCAAATGGAATATATATTCAGTGTTTTCAGGGGCATCGCAATGGGCCAAGGTTACTACCAATTGCATAAAAACTGGTCCAATTACTCTGTGTGATTTTACGCATTCCTGCATTTGTCTAGACTCAGCAGACAAAGCCATGGGAATGCGAAAACTTTGGCACCGAGTTCCATTGAAATTCGCCGACATTTCGCTTAATTAGCAGGAACCTTCGGCAAATGATTGATTTGTGCGTGTGAGCTTGTTGGAATTAGGTCAATCAATTAGCCGATTCGCAGTCATTCGGCCATCGATTCATCTGCGAATCTGAAGATGAGACGGCCAACTAAATGGTTTCTGGCCAGGATACAACCCATTTCCCTGGAAAGCCCCAAAAACCAATTGGGCCAATTTCGCGACCTGCAAATGGGACTGGCGAGTAACCCTTTTGGAGGGCGCATCCAACAATAGAGCACATGTGTACTACTTAGTTCTATTCCCCCGAAAAGGACTGGGAAAACTTATCGCTGCCATTGGCAAATTGTCGCCATCATTTTCCGGGGGTGGGAGGGGTTTATTTTCCACACCGAGCGGGAATGAGATGCAAAACTGTAACTGCGGGTAACTTGAGTAGCCATTTCCACTCATTCGCATTCGCATTTTCAGGGCATCCCGGCTGCCTTTTACCCTTCTCCTCCCTGGGACTCTGTCCCCTTTAGCCCCCTTTTTAGCCCCTTTTAGCCACTTCAACTGCGGTTTCATTAGCCGCGGTCTCTGTCAACTGTTGTTCTTCCTCCGCTCGTTGCCACTGGTTGGCTTCCTCTAATTTCGTTAAGTTTCGTTGCCACAACAGGAAACCGAGTGTGTGCCACAATTTTTTCCCATCCGCTGTTAATGCCTCCCCAGCCGAAGAGGCCAGTTTTGGCGAGCCCGTGCACTCAAACAAAAAGGGGGTTGATTGGCCAGCAAAATGGGAGGTTGGCCTTTAGAACTAATCTAAATCTAAACATTTCGTTGTAAAAGTTCCGTATTGCACTTGAAAGAACACAAATAAAGTAATTAACATTTATAGGAGTTAAGACCAGAACATTTTTCTCAAGTGTAAATTGTGGCGTCTTCCTTGCTCTCCCGCCTCCCCACATCTCCGTCTCGCTCTGCCGTCAAATGCAATTAACAAAACACGCTCCTAGCATAAAGTCATTAGTTATTCCATTTCATGAATATCCCTCTCTCGATTCGAACGCTTCGTTGGACATGTTTATGTGTGTGTGAGCCAGCTTGGAGCATATGCTGCGTATGTGTGAGTGTTGTGGTGGAAGGGGAGGAGGGGGTGGTTGGGGGTAGGGGCACTGTGTGACTTAAAGCCCTGGCCATTTGCCATTGACCAAAACCAAGGTCCACAACAAATGTACATAACAATATTATTTTGGTGGATTTTCGCAAAACGGCCGAGGGCATTGATGCTCGGTATGCTTAAACTACAACACCACCCCCTGGGGCGCACCACCCCCACCCCCCTGCGGATCCCGTGCAACCACTGAAGTCCTGGCTAAATTGCCATTCAGTGTTGTACACCGTCATTGGTGTTCGTTGTCCGGCGTCACGTTGTTTGCTTTCACCTCAAGCCAAGTTGGCGAATGTACCCCGTGCCCCCGGTCGGAAACGCCATCCCCTACCATCCCGTACCATACTATACCATCTCATCCCATCCCACTCCATCCAATCCAATCGAGAGCCCCCGACTCGCACACCCTTCAGCCGGAAAGCGTGTACGCCGGATAAACTTTTCGGCATGAGTTCTTATAGGCAAAAATGGTTTTTCAATACTCAAAGATTTATGAGTCTATGAATCTTGTACCCATGCACAAGCATGTAAGTGAGTTTGTCGGGGTGGGCACTGAGAAAAAAAGCTGTACGTTCAATAAAAAAAATGGGTTGGTTAAACGAGTCGCAAATGTGATTACATAACTTAGGAAATACAACGTTTTTTCGTCTGTATCGCCAGGAGATACTGATACCCGCTCGTTCCGCCCTGACCACACTGCATAATCCTCGGCGAAGATCCCGGCCAGAACCGAAACGGAACCACTGGAGCAGCAGAAGAGTCAGAAGAGGCCAAAAGCAAACACCACAAATTAGTCGGCATATAACTCGAACCGGTAAATGGCTGAGAAGAGAACGGGCGGGGAGTGGAGGGCAGTGGAGGGGTTCGCCAGGAGAACAACAAATAGAAATCAAGTGAAATTCCTGGGCAAGCAAAGTTTTCCATTTCATTTTTCGGATTTTGCTCATCTATTTTTCTTTTCTGCCTTTTTGGATTCCCGAGCAAACTTGGGGCAGGTGCCACATGGAACATGAATCAACACAGAAAGTCCTCAAAAGTTCTCGGGGATGATTTAATTAGAATTCTCGAAGATGTCACCCAGGGCTATGCCCCCAGCCCGGCTTGGCCGGGTTTAAGCCGGCGTTGGGCAACGTTTAATTATGAAATTTTCAAGGTGGCAAGTTGGTAAGTTGGCACGTTGGTGGGTTGGCCAGGTGACAGGGAAATGCAAAAGGGGCTCTGGGATGCCCCACCTCATGGTATTTTGTGGTAGATTAGCCGGGCGTTCAATGTGTTGATGCGGCGGAGGCGTGGAATCCCAATTGGTGTCGGGTTTCGGGTGTCGGATGCTGGCAACGATGTGATAAGTTAATTGAAATTAAATTTTAATTTCATGGGATAAAGTTGCCTTCGATGAGATTGCTTTTTGCGGGCGTTAAGGTGCCCCTCGCACTCAATGTGGAAACGCAAACGTCGGGGGGCGGGCGAGTGGGTGTGCATACGTCCAAAGACCAATCAAAAAGGAATCCCCCGGGTCTATTAACAGAATCATTTCATTTCCCTCTTAATGGACAACTCACATGTCACGCTGCCTCTAAGAAAACTCATTTATACATTATGTATACGCCGTGTTGAACACACAAGATTCAATCTACGTCGCAGCGCAGTCCTTGAGCTCTGCTCGAGGATGTTAATTGGAGTCTTTCCTGCCACATCGAAACACCTTGGGTTTCCCAGGAAGCCAAACACTCGAACAATCGGAATTCGCCCGGGGCTCCAGAGTTCTACATCGGTTTTAATTATACAAATGCAAATGCAGACGAATCCGTCCGACTTTCCAGTTAAGTAAACGGCAGGAGCTTACGGTTTCGCCTGAAATCGATTCCCCAATCATAACTACAAGTGGCTATAATCAGCTCGTCCGGCGGACAACGATTTTAACAATTGCCCAGCCAGTTGGACTTAAACCCATCGGTTGTTGGTTGCCGGTGGTCGGTGGTCGGTTAAATGGCCAACGGCACCCGTGGTCCTGGCCATTAACTATGCAAATAATGTGCGGGATATAGACAAAATCGCCACAAGATTAATGCTTATTGATTTTCCCGGCCAGCGATAATTTGTTAGCACGCCAAATTGGCCGACAGTCGAGCGCCACTGAGTGAATGCGATTTTTCTGGCTTACTTTTCTATTTCGGGCAAAGCCATTCGAAGAATTTGATAAGCCCCTCTTGGAATTTTTCAGGACCCCGACCCCCAAAAGTTTTTGTGGGTATTTGCATTATTAAGTACGCGCACCGCTCCCCCGGTTTTCCTTTTCCGATTTCTTGGTGGTCGCTCGCTTTGTGGGAAATGCGAACTGAAAGATGGAGGATGGAAAATGGGTGACGACGGGTCGGTCATCCATTGAGCCGAAGGTGTCACATTGCCGGGATTTGCTTATCAGACATCAAAGGACACCTTGCGGTGCCATCGCTCCCAGATCGTTGCCATTGCAACCCGCAAACGAGAATTTGGCCTGCCGAGGAGGAGAGGAGGAGGGGCAGGACTCACTGCCAAGCTTACGCATCCCTTGGAATTTTTGCTCCAGCCGGGGTAACTAACTTTCAGGTTTGTATAAATATTTTCGCTGGCTTGTTTGTCTGGTTTCGTCTGTTTAGCATTTCGGAATATTAATTAAAACAAACTTCCGAGGAATGTGAGCATTATTAAAAGGAAAACTTACGTGCGCTGCCTTCTTCGGACTTTTTAGCCACGTCGAATCAGTTTTTGCATTTGTAAATGCTGCACAAGGAAAACCTTGAAATCTGTTTGGACATGGAAAAATCTGGCTAAGTAAAAAAGAGCGTTGGCCACAGAATTGCTAGATTTAAATGCCTTCAAGTTGAAAGCATTTACATGCAAAACCTTGCAGATAAACCTATTTTCTAATTGTCTCAGCCAGAACTTAAATGAGTATAACTATCAATGGGAATTAGGAAAACATAAAGCAAGGGTCTATATAATCGATTTTTGGCACAGTTACTAGGTGTGTAAATGGGGAAGAAACCTTTACCCGAACCCAACCAACATTCTTGCATCTAATGGATGTTGTCAACCCAAATTGAACGAAACTTAGGGCAAAATATTTATTTTTTTTAATACTGATGAACGCTGAAGGAGCAGGTGAACCCGCCGGAAGCCAGGAAAAGAAAATGTATTAGAAAGGGTCTTTAATTCGGCTGTTTCCCCAAGAAGTCCTTGTTCCGCCCGAAAAGGAATCCCCAAAATGGAAGCCCGCGGTCCTGGGCAGCATTACCTGGATTTCCTTAGCACAACTTCAAAGGAAGGACACTTGCTAGCGCGGGAAGTGGCGCTCCCCCAATTCGTCCACACTCCGCCCGACATCTTATTTACTCCTCATCTCTTTACTTCACCGAAATTAGCTGGAAGTGAAAACGAAACCGAAAACGAAACAGCAAAAGAAACTGAAACTGAACGAATATCGAGCGGCAACAAAGCCATCGCCAAACGCAAAGCAGAACAGACCCCAACCCATCCCATCCCATCCCATGCGATCCAATCCAATCCCGAAAACCCGGCCAGACCGAAGTCAACCTACTTTTGGACGCAACAGACTACGCCAGAGCCGAGCGAGTATTCCTCTATATGCGCCATGTAAGTGCACAAGGAGAAAAAGCTGGCAGCTCCGCTCTGTGGATAACTCTGCCAATATTTACTCAACCCTTCCTGTTGTTTTGCGGCGCCATAAAATCCCCAAATATTGCAATTCAATTAACACACGCCTACAGATACAGATGTGCCATTATGCGATAATGTAAGATAAATACTACAGCCTCTCCTTATGCGAAAAGGATGTGGATTTGGGCCCATGCCCATGCCCAATTTCCATTTGAGCCGTAGGGATTTATTTGGGAACACTTTGGATGGAAACTCACAAAATTGCACAAATTCCAAGACAATGACCGCAGAGCACAACCCCACCATCAATTTTTCAGTCCACAATAACGTAGTAACCACTTTTTTCTGCCCGTGCACGAGTTCATTCGGTATGCGCCCAGATGGCAAGCGTGGAGTGGGTTTTTCGGGCAGACGGGCAGGCGGGCGGCGAGGAGGACGTGTGGAACGAGGGGGACAATCGGGCGCCCTGCGGCGGATTATTGAATTTTCCAGCATTCTCCGCTGACACTTGGCGCCTAATGCGCTACCGCTTACCTTCGGCTGCTGTTGCTCCAGTCCTTGTTGCTCCGTCCTGCGTCCTGCGTCCTCCGGCTTCTGCTGCTCCGGCGGCTGCTGCTTACCGATTCACTGGCGCTGGCGGAAATTCCAATGGAATTTGGCATAATTTACATATCTCCGAGTGCTTGGGCCAAGCGGGCCAAATGCATTGGACACGGCGTAGAGGAGTGCGTGTGTGTACCCGATTTTCCGTTTATTTTCCGAGTGCTCCGTCTTTCACCGAATTTCCGCACTTTTTTCCCAGGCCCGATTTCTGGGCCGCTGGGCGAAAAATCAAAAACGGCGCGCGTGTCGTACCGCTTGCTACATCCACTGATTTGACGGGCGACCCACGCACTTGCAACACGCGACACACGAGCACCGGGAATCGAACGTCGAGAGTCGAGAATCGAGGAACTGGGGGGCTATGAAGTGGGTTTTTTTTGGTGGCTCCGAGGGATGAGGGGGCAACTAAGACGAATGTCAATAAAAGTGATTCTGCTCTGCACTGCAGTTTTTTTTTTTCAGCTGTACCACCGAGGTCTCCTCCTGGCTTTCTGTTTTTCTCCCCGTACTTTTTTTCGGTCTGTCCCGAGTTACTGTGATTCAATTATGAATCCCAGACGAAAGTCCTGAGGATAGGAGCGCCGGGAAGTGGTTTTCTCGCCACGCGAAGAATCCGTACTGAAGATACAGATACGGCCTGCGAATTGGCAAGTCAGAACTCGCCACAATTCATCTCGCAGCAGGGCTGCTGCGCAAAATCCGGGATCTGCGCCTGCGCCGCTCTCCCGCGCTCTCTCTCCGACTTTCTCTCTGCGACTCTCTCTCCGCTTTCTCCGTGGTAGGTATGTCTGTGTGCCACGCTCGTTGGAATGCTATAAAAAAGGAAACGTTAGAATGAAATGAAAATGTAGCATAATTTATGACTGCATCGTCTTTTAAATAATTGCACGCACACACACCTACGAACCTACACCCTGCCCACCGCCTTAAATATTAACATCCACTCACCTAACGACCGCCCCCCTGAAAACACCCGAGAATCCTAATGGCCATGTAAATATCCATTTTTTTATATTCCATACGAATTTTTAAAAAGTCTTCCAAATTGGTTACGGGTCAATGGTGTTTGGACGTTCCAAGAATGAAAGCGATCCGAGAAGATTTACGAGGAAAATTGATAAACAAATCATGAGCAAATAAATAATCCAAATGAATAGTGTATAATACTTAGGAACTCTACTTTTTTAAAAGATAAATATCTTAGAACACTATCTCTATACTCAAATACAAGGGACTGCGTTTTTAATAGTACTTTATTCAAGCTTATATTGTACAAATGAAATTGAACCCCTAATCTTAGCTATTGCAAGCATGAACTACTTAGATTTGGCAAATTTATTGATGAATTTACCTTAATGTAAAACCACTTGATAGGCAATTGTTCTTCATTTTTGGCCACTTGCTAAAGCCACTTCGGAGTAATTGTTCATTATTGACCAGCTCAGATAGATGAAGGCCGATTTGAAATCAGTTCGTATGCCTCTAGAGAACGCGTCGTTGTTGTCATTAGCTTTTCGAATATGGAACCGGGTGGGTAACTGAGAGACTAGGAGGTTGTCATGCACTACTAGAGAATCAAGGTTGGCGAGAGAGATTGTGTGTTCCCCATCAAAGTTCGACGTTGTTCAAATTGGACCCGGAGGAAGTGGGCAGATCGACGTCGCTTGGCGGCACAAAAGTGCCCATGGTTAGGACGCTCTCCTGCTTGGCGCACAGTTTCAGCATCTCGGATTTAAGTTTGTCCAGTATGGCGTAGTTGGGTTGGTTGACCGCCGCCTTGCTCTGCAGCACGGTGATCTCCTGCTCCTCCAGCTTCTTCTCCTTGAAGGTCTTTATGGAGTTGTTGCCGTAGAGGCGCAACAAGGAACCCCAGGTCTGGATGTGCGGATGCAGAATCTGACAAAAGGTTAACTTAGTAGTCATAAGTAAAGTTGTGAAGAAATATCATTGCTCACCTGGAGGATTGCTTGCGAAGCCAACTGTTTGCCCTCCCGCTTGTTTTTACACACCACTTTGGCAGTGTGCTTGCCCACGGTCATGGTAAACTCGTTCTTGTTATTCGCGGTGCGGTTGATCTCCTGGCTGATCTGAACATCGCTGCCGTAGTTGCGCTGCAAGCAAGTCAGCAGAATGGCGTTGGGAGATGGCTCCGTCGTCTTGTTGCAGAATTCGGTGACTCGGGGATCTTCGATGCGGATGTCATCGAAAACCTGCAGGAAATTCATAAAAAAAAAGGAAGCCATTACCCATTTCCATCGATTAAATGTGGTGTAATAAGTTATTCCACTTTATATAAGTAGATTGCTTACAGACAGATCGCTCTGCGCTTTCTTCGCAGTGCCGCTCTTTTGGTCCTTGTTGTTGCCCGTTATCTTGTCCTTGACATCGGGAATGAGTATTTCCAGCGTTTCCCGAGCCGCCTCCGACTTGGCCTGCTTTTTACTGGTGCCATAGCCCGTGCCATACTTGAGATTGTTCACCGACACGGTGGCGGAGTAAGGCGTGGCTGCGTTTTGGAGCTCCTTGAATTCATAGGTGGGCTGCGTTTTCAGAGCATGCTGCACGTACTCGTGCAGGATGCAGACGAAGCTCTTGCCATTGGGATTCATGATCCACTCCTTTCGACCGCGCGGGTTCGTTGATCCTTCGCCAGCAGTCGCTAGTATTGGGAACTTAATAAGCTTAGTGCCATCCGGCAGCGTGGGTCGTTGGATATTCTTGATGTGCTTGCGGTTTTTGGTGAACTTGCGGCGAGCATTCCAACTCCGAAATCGCAGCACACGGATCACCTTGAACTTGAAGAGTTTCTGGCAGTAGGTGTTCAGTTGCTCCGGTGTAATGGATTCCTTTTGGGTATTCTCGTTGACCGTGACAATTTTGGCAGCCGGCATAAGGGCAGCTATGCCATCTGGTTGGGGTTTGTGATCGGTGCTGCCTTCGTTGTTCTCCTTCCCCTCCACGTCCATGGCTTCGGCCGGTAAAGCGGAAGCTCCGGTCATCGGACACACCGCAGCTGGCGGCGCTCCATCCGTTTTCTGCTGCTCCACCTCCGACTCTTCCTCCAAAGCCCGCCTGTAGTTAAGACAGGGGATTGCTCCCAAGGGCACTGCATGCTTGCGGGCACTTCCAGTGCCGAGAAAATAGGGCCTCGATGCGCAACAGACGCGGGTTTTGCGGTGCAAGAAGAGCGGCATTCCACTGTTGTGGGTCACCTGCACCCATCCCTCGGGTAGGACTTCAAAGTGGTTGAGCCGCTTTTCTAAAAGAAGAATCACATTAAAATTCTCGTCATCTTGGACACTTGGTTCGACGAAAAGCACTGACCTTCCAGCACAGTCTTGAAACGCTGCTCGTACTTGGGCTGCTTTGACTCGCGGAGCTCGTCGGGCAGCTTCTCGTCCAGCAGATTCTCGATCTCGTCATCATCGAATTCCGAGGAATCGTATTCTTCGCCGTCACCATCAGCCGCCTCCTCCTCCTCGTCGCGTCCTTCTCCATACATTCCACCCTGCTGCTCGCTGGCGTTGTCTGGTTGCCATGTAAGGAGATACAATCACGGATAGATAAGCTGTCTGTTTGTCTGGGAAATGGAAAACCAGACGCGAAGTTGATGGCCCTCTTCACGGAATATTTGAATGAATGCCCTTGGCACCTAATTGTCTAGCTCTTTGATGTTTAATTGAAGTGATCCTTCATTATTAGTAGCTCTACCTGACGCAGCTGGACAAGCCAGTCGGATAATGGGTATCATGCGCATGGAGCTGTCCGCACAAAACTGCCACCACCTGCCTTACAAGAAGATAAAGGAAAACTGAAGCTGCTATATCAGGGTTTAACCTGCCGGCTGACTCTTTTATCAGCCTCCTGTATTTGCACAATGATAGGCCCCCAAGATCTTGAGATAAGAACTGCGCCTGCACTGTGAAACAAAAGGTGGTCATTGCACAGCCTGTGATCTGGATGACCTGAGTGAATTTGGGATTCTATCCGAGGTTCGTTTCCGACTCACCTGACTCATCATCCTCATCGCTGCCAGAACCGACTTCGTCGAGAACCTGGAACTGTCGCAGTTGCTGGTCCATGGGTTCGTTCTGCAGCTCGTTGTCCCTGGTCCGCCGCATTTCCTCGATGGCGCTCAGCGAAAAGCCGGCCACCTTGAGCTCCTGCTCCTCTTCCTCCAGCCGGGGTCGCTTGCGGACCTGCCCAGAGTCCGGGCAGTCGGCCAGCGGCTTCTCCGCCATTGTGTTGGATGTGTGTGTCTAAATCGGGAGGGGTTTAGTGCGGACTGATCGGAACTGTCTAGTAATGCTGTCCCGGGGCCAATCTCGCCAATAACCAATACTGAGAGCATCCAACGCCTTGCAATTGATTTCTCATTGGAAGTGCCACATTGGTTAAGCCAGAAGCCCCGCCGGAAAATTCTGCGACTGCACTTTCGCGGATTGTAAACGTTGCTACTGCTGCGTCTTTCGCGATGGATTCTGCCTAATTGTCGGACAAAATCCCAAAGCAAAAGCTGCGCAATTCAAGTACGAAATCGAGATTTTAGAGAGAGGAAGTTAGTTGGGGAAAATAACCAAACAAGCGAAACAAACACCACATGCAGTTTTGCGGGAACAGATTGGCACTTTTCAATTGGGGTTAGTGAAGGTTCCGGGTATTGTCCTCCGGAGAAGAACGTTTAGTCTTAGGATCTATTGTAACTGCAGCTCCAAGCACTTTTATACTTCTTTTGCAAGAAATTTTGCAATTTAAAGACGCCCCCTAATTTATTTAGTGCAAAACAGTGTGACCAGGCTCAGGACGTTTTGAAATGCTGGCTACTCCCATGCCGGTAAACTATTTTCGAATTTCCTTGAGGGTTAGTAATTTAACAATATTTTCAATTTTAATAAGTTTACAAACGTAAAAATAATGTAACAAAAAAAGCGGTGCGCAGCATTAGTAGGGTAATCTTTATTTATATTTAATCCATTTTGTAAGACAAGAACTCAAATTCATTTTTCATTCAACACAGCCATGTTTGAAAATATTTTGTTTTCACTTAATATTAAGTGCATTGAGTTTTAATCCGAATATAATTAGATCTATTGATTTTTAGTACAGTGTATCCTAAGATCCACTTTTCCTTAGTTCAGCCTCATCATTAGCCCTCGTCTGAATGCCATTACTGGCCTCCACATCCAGTTCCACTGGATTGCCCGGCGCCGCCTGGGCGCTGGAAGAGTGGGCGTGGCTCTTTGAGCGAAAGTGGGAGGTCAGGTGGGAGCGGCGGACGAAGGAGACTTGGCAGGAGTCGCAGCTGAAAAACGGATAAACAGAGTCAGGGATCCCTACTAAAAATGCAGGTAACCACGATCTTACTGGAACGCTCGCACTCCGGTGTGGCTCAGCATGTGCGTGCGGAGTTTTCCGCTCATGGCGAAGCTTTTATTGCACTTCTTGCACTTGAAGGGCTTGACATTCGTGTGGCGCCTGGGGAAAAGGAAAGTGGTCAGGAATATGTGAAAAGCATTCGACGCTTACTTCATTTCATAATTGGGAACGAGTCGTACATGCGTTCGTGCTGAATGCGTCCGCTGGCGTTGCTGTAGGTTGCCTCGCAGTATCGACACTGAAACAGAGCGTTCCCCGCGTGCAGTTCCTGGTGGCGTCGCAGAAGCGTAGCAGTGTAGAACTGCTGGGAGCACTGGTCGCAGGCGAAGCGCTTCACGCCGGTGTGTCGAAGGAGGTGCAACTTGAAGTTGCTGGGGCAGGTGAAGTGCCGGCCACACTGCTCGCATATGCAATCCCGCTTGCGTCGCTCCCGCTTTAGGGCCACCACTTCGTCCTCGGTGAGCCTGCTCCAATGCGTGCGCGGTTTAAGGCGATTATTGGCCTGGTTATTGTCCGCAAACTTGACGGAGGTGAGTACTGTGGGCGTGGTCTTGGAACTTCCGCAGAGCTTCTTCCTCTGCGCAGGAATCTTCACTTGGGGCTGCTCGTCCTGCTCACATATTTCGTACGGCTCTTCCGTTTCATCCAGGAGTTGTTCCTCGGGTAGGTGGTCTATAACCTCGATTTCGGTGACCTCTTCAGCGTACTGAATCTCCTTCTCCAAATCAACTGCGAAGGATTCGATTAAGTCCGCGTTCCCCAGGTTGGGACTATCTTGCAGCGTTTTTTGGGTTTGAATCACACGTTCCCGGAAAGCAATCGCCGTCTGCAGGTCCAATTCGCAGGGTGAGCAAATGAAGGGGGGAAGCTCGTTCCCGGATCCGCCGTGCAACTAAAGATAATCCAGACTTTAGTTTAAAATCAGTAAAATTGAAAGCTACTCACAAACAAACCAGTAAGAACCTCGATCTGGTGCAGCATTACGGAATTGGGCTCCTCGAAGAGGTTACTGGGCTTCGAACAGAAGATGAACATGCCGCAAGTGCGGCAATTACGATTTGGCATTTTTTAAGTTATTTATTTAGTTACACTTAAGAACAAATTAATCAGAAAATTGCGCTGTTTTTAATATTGTTGCTCATTGGCGATGCCAGACTGTTATAGCTGCGGACATATGGCAACACCTACTATAACATCGTAAGGGGGATTCCTGAACAGATTTGGATTCTTAATATGAGATTGATTTTTAATTGAGAAAATTTACTTCCAACTCGCTTTTCTCCATTCGATTTAGGAGTTCATTTCAAAAATATTACCTTATTTGCATACGGAAAGAGAATTTCTTACAGTGTAGATTCAGTTGGCCCCTATTTAGCTTGAACAGCTGATTGATGTAAACAAGCTTACAATAACAAATATTTCCAGGTTGTAGAATATTTTCCTAAGTTTTCATAAAATTAAGGATGCATCTAAACGAGAACACCAAAATAGTGGGTCGCAGGGTCATCCTTGTGCCCTACGAAGCACGCCACGTGCCCAAGTACCACGAGTGGATGAGCAACGAGACCCTGAGGGAGTTGACCGCATCCGAGGAACTGACTTTGGAAGAGGAGCACGAGATGCAAAGGAGTTGGCGGGAGGACAGCGACAAGCTGACCTTCATCGTCCTGGATGCAGAGGCTTACTCGCGTGATCAGGATGAGATTGCCGCCATGGTGGGCGACACCAATCTCTTCCTGCACCAAGATCCCGATAGCCAGCAACCAACGGCGGAGGCGGAAATCATGATTGCCGAACCTGATGCGCGAGGCAAGGGATTCGGCAGGGAAGCCATGCTCCTCATGCTCAAGTACGCCCAATCGCAGCCCCAGCTTAAATTGGATAAATTCGAGGTCAAGATCGACATGGACAACGATGCATCCTTGCATTTGTTCAAGAGTTTTATGTTCGTGGAGACGCGTCGAGTGGAGATCTTCCACGAGGTCACCCTGGAGCGGCCCATCACTCCAGATTGGACCAACTGGCTGGACCAGCAGGTGGATCTGCGTATGCAGAGCTATCAGTGAAAATATAAGCTTTTAGAATCGTAATTTCACGGTCTGTTTATTACACTTATGTTACATCTACTTGTTTCGCTTGCCTTATTTATGCTGCATTTTACATCAAATGAATGTATTTATGGGTGCGTCGATGTCTCTTTTTGTTTTGCCCTGTGGCTTGGATGATTGTAATGCTGTGTATGCTTGTTTTTTTGTAATTCGTAATTTGTAATTTGCGTGGCAGGAAATGGACAACAAACATTGGCCGCTTGTTCAGTATCTCCGGTGTTGTGTGGGCGTATATTTAAGTATAGTACATAAAACTAGATGCTTAGTGCTTTACAGCTGCATACTTAAGACTTCTAAGTGGTTTCAATTTTTTATAAAAATTATTATCAAATAATCAAAGGCAAACATAATCGTAATCAGAATTGCAAATAAAAAACACAAAATCCGCAATAGCTGCCGGATAGCTGCCGCTAAAACTGAGTCCTTAGCATAGATGTGGGCCAATAATAAATACGGATTAGGCGGCGGCACGCGGGCCATCGATGGGCATGGCGTGCAGCACTTCGTCCAGCAGCTGCAGGGCGCGATGCAGATGCACCTCGATCCAGCAGGGCGTTTCCTTGATGGACTGGCGTGGGTAGTCAGGTCCCCAGCCCTTGACGAAGCTCAGGCGCAGGATGCATAGCCGGCGCAGATCGTCCACGCCAATTCCAGCCGCAGCGGTCATGCCTGGAATGCCGCACCAACACATTAGCTGTCCCTAAATCAAATTGATTCCATCTACTTACTCCTTCCGCCGCCGCCCATTTGCTGATTGGCCACTCCGGCCACGGCTGCCGCCTGAGCTGCAGCCGCTGCCTGTGCATTGGTCGCCAACGAGTGCATTTGCTGGTGACACTGGCGCAGATCAAACACCTGCATGAGAAAATTTATGTTTAAGCAATCACATTGCATTCTCTTGATTGCACCAACCTTTATGCACGCGGCCGGATAAATCTTGTGCACAGCATCGCCAGGTGTGCGTCCTGCCTCGCGATCCAGATAATAGCTTTGTACGAAAACTGAGTTGTCACTAAGACAGCGCAGCCAGACGTCGCCCTCCCCGCGCAGATCCAATTGCACGCCCTTGCCGATGTGCAGCCTGCATGGAACTCGGTAATTAATCCCTGCTCTTCGAGTTACTCCCAGAGGGATGTACTCACCTGGCACGCTCCGATTGTTCAGTGCGATGAACATTGCTCAAGGCGCCGAGACAGAACCGATTGCCTCCAGAGGGATCCACATAGCCGTCGATGATTACGTTCGGTTTCGCTGACGGCACCTTGAAGGTCTCGCCCACCTGCGTGTCCAGCTCGAAGTACGCGATGGAGCACCAGTATTCCGGAGGCGGTTGGCGAGACAGGAGGCGTGGTTGCTGCTGTTGTTGTTGCTGCTGCGGAGGCGTCTGTTGCGGGGAGCCGAGGTCACTCGAAAGCGACGAGTTCCCTGGAAAAAGAGGGACAGGGATTACAAAGCCGCACAGTTGACTACATAGCCTGGACTTACAGAAACCCCCTGGTAGAGAGCGCGGATCTGGTGGTTGCATAGACTGCGTGTAGGTGAGGGTGTTGGGTCCTGTCCAGGTGCCAGCCGCACCGCCTCCTCCGCCAGCTTGAGCCCCAGCAGACCCAGTATTGGCCTGCACACCGGTCGGTGGCTGCTGCGGCTGCTGTGGGGTGGGTTGGGCTGTGCCAAAGACGCCACCACCTCCAACGGGAGCACTGCCCGCGGATCCTGGCTGCGACACGTAGCCGTTTTGCTGGGCGTGGACGGACGGGGCCACCGAGGTGCCACCGCCACCGGCACCTTGCATCTGACTAACAGGAGGTGGCTGTCCATAGTACTGCCCTCCAGCTGCTGCTCCACCGCCGGCATTAACTGCTCCATTGGGCACACCGCCTGATTGCTGCTGTTGCTGCTGCTGCTGTTGTTGCTGTTGTTGCTGCTGCTGCTGTTGCATGGCCAGTGCGGAGGCGGGATCTGTGGGCGAATTGGCCTGGGTATGGTGCACCCCATTGCCCTGGGGATTCTGAGCCTGCTGCGGCGGGGGTGGGGGTGCCATCACGGGACCGGGATTCATTGGACCAGGCATGCCCGGCATACCGTGTGGTACAGCTGAAAGTTGATTTCGGGAAAAGATTAATATGAATTCAACTAATGGTTAACATGACGAATAGCATAGTTTAAAATCCAACATATAAAAAAATTGAAATTTAAATAAGATTTTGGAAGCTTCAACTATAATCAAGGCCATATCCTTACGGAGTGAGTGAGCAGCTGCCTGCGATTGTGCCTGCTGCTGCTGTGTAGGTTGCGGGGTTTGCTGCTGCGGCTGCTGCTGTTGTTGCTGCGGGGGCTGACCCAGCCGGGGGGGAGGCGGCACCATCCAAGAGCCACGCGAGCCAGCAACTCCGTCCTGGGGCTCGATTTTTGGTATTGTGCGCCCGGTGGGAAACATTGCACTCATGGGATTGGCATCGCCAACTACGCAAAGTCAACATAAAATCGCCAAAAGGAAACAAATATAAATAAATTATTAAAACCAAAGAAATAAACGAATTTAAGCAATTATAAAGTAGAAGAAGCAATTCAGTTTAAAATTATAAGTAATATAGAAAAATGATCAAGAAATCAAGTATCTAAAACTTAAACTAGTTCGAATTAATGCAAATACTGTAGTCTTACCATATTCAGAGGGACCCTGTGGATATCCGTAGCCGCCGGGCCCCACCATTTGCGTGGGATGGTGCTGTATGGTGCCGATGTCGTTGCCATCGATGTCCATGCTGCCCACCAGCGGACCCGCTGAGTATTCGTCCTTCACCAGGCGACTGGGGCCCGACTGCAGGCTCAGGCCGGACAGATCGATGCCCGGAGAGACGACGCGCTCGTAGTGGTAGGGATTCACGCACACCGAGTCGCACTTGAGATCGAAGGCGAAGGCGCAGTACTTGACGTGCTTCAGCTCGTTCTTGTGCAGGTCAGGCCAGCGCCAAATCCGAGCGTATATGACGTGCGGAAAGCCCTTGCGTCCAGCAACCTTCGACACAGAATGGTAAAGGTGTGAGTTCATTGCTAATATACATTATCAAATTCCATGGAGAAAGTCTCAGACTCATCCTACCTGCAAGCGACCATCGAGGGTGCGCTGTATGGTCACGCACTTGCTGGGATGGGCTCCGTTCGTGGTGATGGCCGTGATCAAGGAGTCCAGTTCGTCGCGCTTCTCCTTGAGCTTTTTGACCAGCGACTCGATGGCTCGCTTGGCAAATCCCTCGCTTTCGCCGCCCTGCCGATGGCACATCAGCGAGTGGACGATGCTCAGGCAGGCGTCCGCCGATGTGGGGGCGTTCGAGGGCGGCGGCGGCATTTGCACCATGTCCCGGACAATTACTGCGGATGGTGGGGTAATTAGCTCTGAGTTTTAGTAGTAGATCAACAGATACTGTATACAGCTCAATGCAATTTCATTTTATATTCATAAATAATAATACTACAATAAGATTTAGGATTGTCCACAATCCCTTGTGGGATTCCAATTAGCTTGAACTATGAATTGTGCTCCTCTAGAGAACTTGACTTACTGTCCTGCGGGGCTACGGCGCCGTACATGTGGGCGGGCGGACACGCCCCCGAGCCGCCGCCCATGCCAAAGTCCTGGGCGAGCGAGCCCAGAGTGCGAGCATGGGCATCCACGGCGGCGTTGTTGCTGGATCCGGATCCGGAATGGGGATCGGGAGCGGCGGAGAGCGGAGTGGGTGTCGTACGGTGGCTGGAGCAGGCGTAATCGAAGCCGGCGGCGGGCGAAAACAAGACGGAGAATCACTGGCCAAAGGAAAGCCAAACAAAGGCGGCACGCGAATGTGAGCACAAAACAAACGGCGGCTGGCTGGCTTTGTGTGAGTGGGCTTGGGGGGTGTTGCACACACGCACACACACACACGCGCGCGCCGAACTAACTCGACTTGAACTCCCACAAAGTTGGCGTAATTTCCCTGCGAAAACTCTCGTCTCCTCCGTCTTCTCCACCTCCTTCTTCGCGCACACTGGCACACGCACTGCACACACACACGCCCAGCGAGAAGTTTCCTGCTCAAATCCTTGCTACAGACGGGCTTTTACTGTTTTTCGTGGAATTTCATAGTTTGCACTTAATTGGCTGCTTGGTAAACTCGAAAGTACAATTTTCCGCCCGACGAAATCCAGTTTTCCACCCAATTTGCCTTTTTTCCTTCTTTATTTTGTTGCGGCTGTGTAGAGTGACCGTTTCGCGATACAACATGGGCTGGCGTTGCCAGATGGGCAATGCGCGAAATACCCACCTAGGATTTTTCCAAACACCTAGTTTGGTCAGTTCTCGAAGATTTGATTTGAGAATAAGTTTATATTTTTTGGAAATAAGAAGCAAGAAAAGCAGATACTGATCAAAACGCAGAGGCATCCGGGTAAGTGCCATGAGATTTGTTACACCGACTTACACTCATTTCGCGGGCTGTTCAGTGCGTAAAACGAACTTTTTGAAAGGCCGAAAATCAATCGCCACGCGTTTTTTCCCATTTGCATGTGTGTGTGTGTGACGAAATTGAGGAAAGTTTCTTATCGTTGAGATTGGGGAAAATCGAGGGCTGAACATCTTGTGCAACAAGTTAAATTGTTGTTTTCGCATTCCCATTGAAAAGTTTCTCTTCATTCTTCTAATTGCTAAAATTCATTCATAAGAAATTACCGTCGATGATTCGTTTGTGTGACAGGTTGTTTCTAGAATTGTGCATGTGTGTGTGTAGTGGGGCCCTGAAATAGACCACCCCTCCCCCTCTTCTCCTGAAAATGTTCACTTGGCAACAGTAACGAGTTTCCTTTCAGCCGGAAATGCATTTCTCCGGCTTTTCTAAAACAGTTTGCTGCGTAGTTCCCATGCTCAAAATATCTTATCAAAATGCGTAGTTCCAATGCTTATCTCATCGGAATTTCGGTTTGCGAAACGTACATATGTAAATATGTTTTTATTTTGGCAATGACATTGATTGTGAAATTATGTGTGGGAATTTTGCGATTCCCTGCCAAAACAGAAGCTTCCATTTGTAATAGTAGTTTGAGAACTCAACTTTGCTTCAAAGATTTGTTGCCTTCATATTTCTTAATTCCTTAAATAATTAAATTACTTGTCTTAAAATTGTCTACACCCCACATTCAGAAACATAATGTTATTATTTAATCCCTATCAGGCTTACGGTGCTACATTCAGAAACATAATGTTATTATTTAATGCCTATCAGGTTTAAAATTGTTCGACCAGAAAAAAGAATTATTGCGGGTTTATTTGAATTCGATAACATTACAGAGAACTGTTAGTTAACAGAGAGAATCGAATAACATACACTTCGATAGTGAGTGACCATCGGTACTATCGCTTCCGCTGGCTTAGGGTATTTTCTGTTAGCACCAAATCTGTGGAGCTTGCGGGCCTACTGGTAACACTGGTCGCTCACAATATTCTTCATTCGTAAAAAAACAACAAAGCGGAGAAGTACCGTTTTTGCGAGCGCGAGTGTTTGAAAGTGTTTGTTTGCTTAGGTATAGAAAATAGAAATTTGAAAGGACCAAGTGCGAAAATTCGATGCTGTTCGAACGTACAAAGCTTTGCTAAAGCAGATCTAAAAAAAAATCAGCAGGAGGAAAATGCACAGCTGATGGAGAAAAGTCCCAAGCACCTTCAGCCCAGTGTGTGTGGGAAAAATCGATCCGCAGACGGGAAAAATTGAGGATAAAATGCCAGCCTAATAAACAGAGTTCCAATTGTGATACAAACGCAGTACAAATTAGTTAACAACTAGCTTAAATGGCCAACGACAAGGTTTTATAGCTAACTATCTGACGCAATTGAATACGCGTAAAGCTGCCAGCCAATTTATTCACTTATTTTCGAGTGCAATAGAAGCAAAAATTCACAACTAAACAAAGTTCATCTCAACATTCCTGCGCAACACAAAACAACAAAATGGCTGTAAAAACGTAAGAAAATGCTAAATTTATTTAAGAGTGGAAAAGTCGATAAAATGCAAAAAGAGAATGAAGGTTTTTTCGTCATCCATCAGATGATTTTGTTTGTAGGAAAAAAGAAAATATATTAGGCATACATACAAAATTCGTTCATTTACGTGTTTGTTTCGCTTCCATTCGTTTCACAGCTGTTTGTCTGGTGTTTGTGTGTGTAAGCGAGAGAGTGGATTTGGGGTCCGCTATTCGTAGGCCGTTGCTTACAGAGTGAGCGAGAGGGTCGTATGGGGGGTGGGCGGGGAACTATGCTGCTTGCAGTGGTATGTGTGTTTGAGGGGCTGTGCTTTTTATGCAAGCTGTACAACATACATATGTAATGTGAGTAATGTACGCCTTTGTTTCCTTGGCCCCTTCTTATTCGCCTAGAAAACCGATTCCTATTGCCTCCCCCCATTTGCATATCTGTTTTATTTCCAATTTGCGTCAATTGTTTTACTTCATATTCCCCTTTTCCTTTGTTGTTCTCCCCACAATTCGTGTGTTCCACTTCCAAAGTTCCCCTGCCATCGCACACACACGCGAGCTGCAAACAAAGACTTTGTATGTGTGTGTGTGTTGTTCCCATTCGGATTTTTACCTCATACACACACTCACACCAGCACAGCAACTTGATTGGTTTGGGAGTGTGCGTGCTCTGGCTTGGAATTGCGTCAGCCAAAAATAAAATATGTGCGACGGATAAAACTACTTGTTTTCGTTTCAAAAACACTTTTGCTCATTTTAGGAAGCAACTTGTTTCTGGAAAACACAAGTAACAACTGCTATTGCATTCCGTTTTGTACCCCGTTTCTCCTGATTTCACCTTCAGCGCTTTTATTTTGTTTTCTGGGTCATATTTGTTGATTTCAATTTGTTGCGCAGACGCAAACTCGCGCAGAATTGCTTAATTTGTTGATTTTCATATTTTCCATAGCCTCCAAAATAAAATAAATACAACGCATAAAACGACCCCACGCACGCATACTAATGAAACAGTTGGGTTGGTGTGGGTGTGTGGGTGTTGCTGTACCGTTGTTTTATTTAGCCCTCTTCACACTTGTTTACATGTAAAAAGGTCTCTTCTATTCTCTGCCCACCTTCTTTGTGGAATGGAAGAGAAGGAACGGTTGTTAAAAGGGGAGAATTCACCATTAACCCTTAGGTGGCCAATGTCCAACTATTTGGGTCACTTCTACGAAATGAGGAAGTTTTGGAATAAAGAGATTAACTTACAATTCCCGTTTATGTATTCCCCTAAAGTCATTGGACCAAAATGATTAGTTTAAGGCTAAAGAACCCGAAATCCAGCTGACATCTATTTGGCTTCCCCTTGTGGTTAGGGAGGCGCCTTTTTAGCAGATATCGTCTGCTTTCTACCTGTTTTCTTCGATTTCAGTATGCCATGAAATTCGTGTGTCTGCAAAACGACAGACGGCCCAAAGTGAAATTCAATGCCAACACTTGAACGGACAGCAGCTGACCATCCCAAAAAGCCATATGTATAAACCACGATTCCCATTCCCGGAGATTCAAAGCCAGCAAACCCAGAAAAAGCACTCAACTGAACCGATTTCAACCCCTCCCTTCGACTTCCCCCCACTTCCAGCTCGTGCCAGGCGACTTTTCGAGTCCCACCCCTTTCTAATTCAATTTCACGAAAGGTGACGAAATAAATCCCATGGTCCCGACTGCAGCTACCCCTTCCCTCTATTTGCACAGCAGCTGCTCTCCTCTGGAGGCATTTCTATGGGTTCTGTGACAAAGGCGATAAGATCGAACCGCTTTATCTATCGAACCCATGTACTTACGTCATGGAATGTTACGAAATGTCCGCCTCTTCTCTGATAAGCGAATCCCGGACTATAAGTCATCAATGGGATTGCAGTGTACCAGCCAGTTATCTAAATGTCAGTCAGGAACCTTGGATATAGAACGCGTGTACGGGGAATACAGCCTACGGCCGTAATTGAGCCCATGCGATAACTTGAGGCCAGCAATTACGCCGATAAACGTAGAATGAACCCTCTATAGGGAGGAAATTTTCTCCAATTTCGCCTGGAATATTCCCTGCGGAACATGAACTTCGCTATTAACTTCGCCGAGGGATCCTCTTGCACTTGGATACTACACTACACTACTAAAAGTACCCAAACCAATGCAACTTCTGATAGCATGGTAACCCAGCTCTTCAGGAGAATGAATCATTAGACCACTGCCTTTCTGTTATATATCATATATATATTGAAATAAACAACTAACGTCGCCGTCCCTTTGTTATTTTGGGACTTTGAACTACGACTGCGTTGCCCGCGATTAGCACTCGCTTATCATTCCTTTTGGGCACGCTCCTCAGACGCTCAGCCGACGCTGCAGTGACTCCGACTTTGGACACGTTCTCTTCACGTCAGGGAAATTCTTATACTGCATTTCCGTTGATAATGGTCAGTGCGCGGGGGGTTCGAGTGCACGGCAAATTGGAAATTGCCGAGTGGGTCGAGTCACACGATCGGTAGATAATGCAAATCGCCAGTCCATTGGCAGATAGCCGACGCAAGTATTGATTCCAAAACTCAGGAAGCTACGAGAGGGCACTGGAAAACAGGCTTGGCAAAGGTCGATCGTCTCATAGATTAGGGTGGCACTAGTTCCAAATCCAGCCTACCCCAGTGCAATGATCTTTCCTCTGGTTTCTATTGTTGTTTTCTTTCGGGGTCTTTTCTTTTCAGAATAGAAAAAACAGAGTTTTCTTTGTTCGCTAGTGTATCTTTCGTATCTTTTCCAGCACATGCCAATGCAGCTGCTGCAAGATCTTTTCATTTAGTTCCCCGCCACTTGTGCTGGGTCATCTGGGAAATTCAAATTCCGAGCTCTGGCCTGTCTGTCAGCGCAGGGTGGATTTGAACGCTTTTGGGGTTGCTCGGTGGAGTAGAGCCACCCCTGAGTCAACTGGCTGGGCAATTTCCTTCTTCCATCCGTTAATTATGGCCCGCGACGAAGTCACACATCCGTACACCTCTTTCGCAGTCTAAAAAGTCGAACTGTTCAGGTTTCTTAGGGGTTGACAACGTTTTTTTTTCGGCTGCTTCAGGTTGATTTCGGCAGGAAACAACAAAGAATGAGAGAAAATCTGAGACACTTCCATTTGGCGCCTAAACTCGAGGTTGCATCCCTCACATATGATGCCACATCCTGAAGATTGTATTGTGAAAACGATAGGAAGACAATCGAAATTCGAAATGCAGCCGAGAACTTGCTCACGCTCACCATTTCTTCTGCCATTTGAAGCCTGTCTCTGGTCACGTTTCCATTTCTTCGATGAAAAGCTGGCTTTGTATGGTCTCTCTGGCCATCTCTTTCCCGCAATCTGCAGCAGCGATCTCACTCTCTCTTCGGCTGTCATTTGCTGACCTTCATCAGTCGATGACGATGATAAATGAACAATCCATTCGCTCGCTCCAAGTAAAAAAGCCAAGTAAACGGAAGGCAGCGCAAATTGAAAACAATTTCCGACGATCATATGTTTGCAGTGGAAATATTTCGCTTTTGGCTTTTAGGCCTTTGTTTACGATCCGCGCGCTTTCGATTTGGAAACGCATCTTTTTACCTGTCGGCCGCACCCGTAGCTTAACTTTCAATTGCAGTCGAGGGATTTGCGGCGTTGGTGCCTAGATAAAAACAAAGCGAAGCTACGAAAATATTTCGCACCTGTCTGTCTGCCCAGGTAGTGGAGCCACGCCCTCCGCCGCCCTCCGCCTGTTACGAAAATAGGTAAAAAGTGAAATTTCTGTGCGCTTCTGCTGGTATTTTTAACAACAACATTAAAAATATGGCTACACAGATACAGATACTTTGCCTATTCGTGTGTGCGTACGTGCTTTTTGCGTCAGCAGAGCGCGCGCCAAAAAAGAAAAAACTAAAAACAAGCCGTCAAACGAAAAACAAGAAAATAAGAAATAACTCAGTTGAGAAATCTGGCGTCGTTCACATAACCATTTTAAGTACAACTGCATTCGAGCAGAAAACCTTGCTGGGGATCAAAAGTGCGATAGCTTTTTGTCTAGCTCGTATAACAAAAGCTGTTTGTTCTCGCTGTATCTCTACTGTACAGTGGAACCACAAACGGGTGGAATTTTATGGTAACTGGAGGGTAAAGAAAACAAGCGTCGGATGTTGTTATCAACTAATCTCAGTATTGATAGCAACAAATGCCAAAATCTAATCGCGTGCTCTTTTATTACAATAACCATTTTGAAAGTGATGGATTTTACAATAGGCCCCTTTTAAATAATTTTCTAGTGTAGACTTTTGACCTGTGTTGCCCATTGATATATGCTTTTGTTCATTGTTTTATGGTCAGCAGAGCAGAGCAAGATGAACTTTAACCTCCTCGTCTACCGTTATCGCTTCTTTTTCCGACGGAAGCTTTTCTTCTGATTTACTTTTAAGCTCGCTTCAAGCCGTTTCTTTCGTGCTTGCTCAGCAGCTTTCGAGCCAAAAACTTTGCTGGATCTCCCCCGACCCTTGGAACGGGTTTTTTCGGTGGGTGGGCGACCTTGAATTGCGGGCCCAAAGCTAGTTTCATTCGGTTATTGTTATTGGCTGTTTTCGTCTCGGTCTTATAAATAGATCTGATCAAGAGAAACCCCAGAAAACGGAAGTCTTTGCTGTCAATGCACAAATATTTCGAGGGGGCATTTTCAATGGCGTCACACACATACACTCCCTGTGTGTCACACAACCCGCATCTGATTCATGGCTATGTTGGCGTATTGAAAGATGATTCAGGGCGCGGTCGAAAATGATTCTCTGACCTGGTTGTGATTAAAGCCAGAGTCATCGAATTCGGATTCTCGGAGTCCGAATCGAAAGATTGGCTTACGGACTTGGATTGCCCAATAACGCCACTCGATAAAGTGAACTTTTTATTATGCGATGTTTCATTTTGGATTTCTCCACTCGTACTTGCTTTTAGCTGCTGTTTGTTTTGCTAATAAGCAGCCTTGCTTATCTGGTTTGCCATGGAGCAGGTTAAACGCTTTAAATGCCCTCACTTGTGGTTGTTAACGTATGCAGATTGAGGACGATCGAGCTCGAAATGCCAAAGATACGAAACCCTTGGCGCCAGTGGCTCAGGGGCAGCTAGTTCTTGTGATTTCCTCCGTGTTGCTTTGCTAAAAATAACCAGGCGATCCCTCATCACTGCCAGATACTTGGAATCTGTTGGATAACCAACCACATCTGGAGCCAATTGTCGGGGCTTTATTTACCAATTCCAATTTACCATCTCCCTTTGGTAGTTGGGTAGTTTCTCGAGTGTTTGGCTTAGCTGGGTTTATGTCATCTATCATCGCATTGTTTACACCATGTGAAGTTTATGTTTTGGTTTCCGAAGGAAGAGAAAGCATTGGAGGCAGGCAGCAATCTTTGGATTTTCCTCATGCCCACTAAACTAGCACACAATATGGTGATGTTTGCTCAAGTGTTTATATGTAGATTGCTCTGCTTTGTCGGGCTTTGCGTTTGCTCAAGTTTTAATCGCAGGCTTTTGGGCACAGCTCTTGTCTGGCGGAAGTGTGAAGTGATATAGAAGTACTCAGGGATCTAATATATTGTTGTTTACCCATCGAGTTTGTTTGCTCTTTGCTGTGGCAAAGGAGTGGATCGATTCGATTAGGAAAGTTTTGAATGGCTATAGTTCTGTTACTGCTGGTCGAACTTATTGGTTTATTTCAAGTACCTGAAGTCCAAAGCAGCAAGGTCGTTATCAAACGTATCTGAATAATTAAGATCAAAGTTGTCTGCTGTCCGATTCTTTTCGTGCTTTGATTTCTTGCCTCGATCTCGATCTATTTACGTGGTTCGCCTTGGGCGCCACATCGAGTCCCAGACCCCCTCCTCCTCCTACTTCCCATAAAACAACCTTGTAAGCGAGCGATTTGAATAAAATGTGTCACTGGCTGAGGTCGTTTGCTCGATTTGAGTAGAGCACTGCTCAAAATAAAACGAATTCCAATGCCATCGTGTTTATTGCTCCATTGGGACGCATTTGTTCCACTGTACAGGTGTTTTTCCTTTTTTTTTTTTAACTGAATCCAAAAAGTTCGTTAAACGCACTGAACATCGTTTATTTCGAAGAGCTCACAAAAAGTATGAACGAGTGCAATGCACTTGCACACATCAATTAATTTGCATGCCATCCCACCATTGACTTTATTTTGAAACACTGTAATAATATTTGAATTTCTCTGTGCCCCACACAAACAACTTTTGCAGCTCGTAAGTTTTATTTGAATTTAGCCAAACCAAAAACCTAGCATACAAAGCTATATCATAAAAGCTAAAAAGCTGAAAAGCAAATTAGACAAGCGCACGAGTTTATTATCGTGAAAAGCACTGAGCGAACACTTAATAAACCACCAATTCAGCGCTTTGCCCAGGAACTCACTTGGTTTTGAGTTCCTGAACACATTTTCCACTTCATTAGCGCGACAATTGCGAGATCAGCGTACGCCAGACAAACCAAAAGTCGACCATAGCCTATATAGACATAGCTACTGTCGAATTGTCCTTTGGTACACTGCCCGCAATTCTGTCGTCGTTGAACCATCATTGTAGAGGGTGTCTTTTGTTTGTTTCCCGTTTGCCAATCGTTGAGAGAATTGCATTAAGGTCACTGAACTGCTGGCGTTACTGACAACCAGCCAGAGTTTTCGAAAAGCAAAACATCTGAGTTCTGAGACCGGTGTGTGCAGCACAAGTAGCAAACAGATTAGTTTTATTTTCGGTGGCGTTTCCATAGAGAGATCCAGTGGTTTTTTCGGACTCTCTGAAGCGCAAGTTGATGACCAACACGGATCTTGAGCGAAAGATTGAGAGTTTCTTCGTATAAACTCGTTGATATCGGCCCAATTGGGAAGTCTGAGATCCGCGTTTAGCTGAAAATAAAAGCAAACAAAATTTGCCAAGGACTGCGAGAACGAAAGGACGAATTCCGCTCCCTTCCACTTCTCCTCCTTGCGATTTCATCTGGGCCTAGTTTTCTTTTTGCACTTTCCCGACACTTTTTGCCAGCAAAGAGTGTTGCTTGTTTAAATTACAACCTTGAAAACCACAACAGGTACTAGGCCAGCCCTCACAATGTCTGTCCCTGTACGCTACTCCTCTGCTGCCGCCGAATACGCCGCCGAAGTTGATTGTGAGTTGGAGAGCACTCTGCAACAGCAGCAACAGTTGCACTTGCAACAGCAATACGAGCAATACGAGCAATACCAGCACTACCAGTACCAACGGGAGCAGGATATCGCCTACTATTGCCAGTTGCAGGCGGCGCGGCAGCAGGAGCAGTTGATGCAGCAGAGGACATCGATGTCGTCGTCGGTTATGCCAGGCCTAGCCTTGCCCCAGGATCACCAGGACCACCCAGCCGCCCTTTTGAACGGACCCCACAACAACAACATCGGACTCGCCATGGACGCCCACAGCATCAACGCCATTCTGGTCGACGACGAGCAGCCCTCGACATCGGCCCAGGCTGCCGCCGCTGCTGCCGCATCCGCGGGCGGATCTGCTGGTCCGGGATTGGTATCGGGATTGGGTGGTGCTATCGGTGGGGGCAAGCTGGCCAACGGCATTAACCGCAATGCAGAGATGCCAACTGATTGGATGAGGATTGCGGACGAGGGCCGGTATGGGACACCGGGTGCTGCTGGCTTGGAATATCAGAAGTACGAACAACAGCAACAACTGGAGGATCTGGCGGAGTCCGAGGCAGGAGCCGTCGGTGGAGCCAGCAACAACAACGGCGAGTCGTCGTCGTCCTTGAAAAAGCTAGAGGATCAGCTGCACGCCCTTACCTCGGACGAGTTGTACGAAACCCTCAAGGAGTACGACGTCCTGCAGGACAAGTTCCACACGGTGCTACTGTTGCCCAAGGAATCGAGGGTGAGTCTAGTGCACTGCTTTACTTTAAAGCTGAAAACCAACATAACATGTATTTCTTCTGCAGCGTGAGGTTACTGCCGGAGGACGAGATGGATCCGCTTACGTGCTACGCTGCCTGAAGATGTGGTACGAGCTGCCCTCCGACGTCCTGTTCTCGGCCATGAGCCTGGTGGACCGCTTCCTGGATCGCATGGCCGTCAAGCCGAAGCACATGGCCTGCATGAGCGTGGCCTCGTTCCACTTGGCCATCAAGCAGCTGGACTTGAAGCCCATTCCCGCCGAGGATCTGGTTACAATATCTCAGGTGGGTGATTGGAAAACATTTTTCGTTTTCGCAGCAGGGTCCTTAATCCTTTTGTTCTTCCAGTGTGGTTGTACCGCTGGTGACCTGGAACGCATGGCCGGCGTGATTGCCAACAAGCTGGGCGTCCAGATGGGACATGCACCAATCACTTCTGTGAGCTACCTGCGCATCTACTACGCCCTCTTCCGCAACTTGGCGAAGGAGATCGGCGGCGACTTCTTCAAGTTCTACCAGCAGCTCATCAAGCTGGAGGAACTGGAGAACCGCCTGGAGATCCTGATGTGCGACGTGAAGACCACGGTGATCACGCCCTCGACGCTGGCGCTGGTGCTCATCTGCCTGCACCTGGACTTCCACATCAAGGAGTCGTACACCCGCGGCAGTCCGGAGCTGAAGCACGTCTTCGAGTACATTCTCTTCCTGCAGCAGTACATGAGGGTGAGTTTCATTGAGGAACCTTTGGACCTTTCACTTGAACCTTTCTAATGACCTGGCTTCTTGTGCCCCACAGATTCCCGATCGCGTTTTCACCTGCGGCTTCAGCATCGTTTCGGGTATTCTGTCCCACTACAACGGGCAGAACAAGGCGCCCTACAAGCAGCGGCTTGTCTGGAAGCTGTCCAGTCGCACGCTGCGCGTCTTGCGCCCGATCAACCGCTTCTCCTCCGACCTGCCCACCATTGAGGAAGGCATCTCCAACGCCCTCGACGATGGCCTGCGTTCTAGGTGAGTCTGCGATCTTGTCTCAAGAGGGGTCTTTTTCCAAAGCCAATTGTAAATGGGACCGAAGAACTTTGCGGCCCGGATCACCGGTCTTTATTTTTAGTGATTTTGGACATAGCCAACACGCGCATATATAATCTCGAATGTAAGCAAATGTGTCGATGACGATCTGAACTTGTTGGCGTAAACAAGTTTCTAGAATATTAGCGATTCCATTATCAGCCAGAGCGGCAACAACACAATTGTCATGAGACTGGCTGGCTCGCCCACCGACCGCCCGCCCGCCCCCTCTGCGATCCACCCATTCTACACACATATATGCGTGTTGTTTGTGTGTGGCTATTTGTTTTTTATTTTCGCTGCCCTTGTTTTTGCCTTTTTTTCGGCAACAATCTTATCGTTTCCAAATACCCGCTAGACGCAACAACAAAATACACGCACGTAGACCGCAGCGAGGGTCGCGGGAAGAGTATTCGCTTATGCAAAACATATATCTGCGGGGCATATACTCGAATACCTCTTACCTATATCTTGGCCAGCTGTTGTGCGTCCTTGAATTCTCACATTGAACTTAGATGTGCATGTTCAATGTCATTGGATTTCTATTTCGGCCCGATTGTTTTCTTTGTTTTCTAGCTTTCCCCCTAATTGCTATCTTATCGTTGATAATGTTTTCTACGGTTTTGTCGGTGTTTCGAAAAGTTAGTCATAAACATTCGGAAAGTTCAATGCACCGTTTCCCCGAACTTTGTGTTCCAGTTGCACCTGAGCAAAGGCTTGCGAATTATCAGCTGATTTTCGGGGCCTTGATTGCGAAAGGGGCCTTCAACTTGAACTCGTTTTGTTAATTGATGTCCGATTGTTAAGAAAACGGTGGTATCAGGGAGAGGATTTTAGTTACTTGACAAATGGTCGATAAATCACTTTTACTTCTCTGATAAAAAGATTGACTGGTATGAAACGTTTAATAAACATTGCAAATTTGTTTGTTTCTTGTTCCAGAACCGAGAGTATTAGCTCCGAGGAGGAGGAGGACTGGCCCACTTCACCCATAATTCCAATTTTCGAACAATGTTAGTATCCAGCGACAGCCAGCAGCAGTAGAGCAGCAGGGTCAACAGCTGGGCAACTGGAGCAGCGGACAAAAGGACCATCAACCAGACGCAATCGCAGGACACACCCGACACCTCACACCTCCTCCTGCTTTCCTGACACCAGGCATATCCCCCATCGGCAGCAAGGAGGGAGGAGCAGCAAGGAGGATGGAAGCCTCCGCAGAGGATGTGTGTCCGTGAGAGCGTTCCGCGTGCGAGTGTAGTAGTGCTGGTTGAGGTAGAGTGTGTATATTTTGCTAAAGTGCATCATAATTCTTTTGGCATACACACAAATGTGTATTTGGTAGCGCGCTGGTTCTAACATTTAAGAAACTATTGAGATAGCAGCGGAAATGTGGGCGGCAAGGTGACGCAGCCACGCCTCCCCCTTTTGAAAAGTTACCCGAGAGTAGCGCCCCCACATTTTTTCGATTTATTTGCGGCAGACAAAAAAATACGTGAAAAAAAAAAACAAAAGCAAAAAAAAATATAAAAAAAATCAAAAAGAATGCTGCGGACCATCATACAAAAGATTGATGCCGTTCCGGATCATTATTCGAGATCAGTGAGAAAGAGAATACGATTTGAGAATTGCGAACCCACGCCGAAATTCCGAACATCTGGAATGGGACAGCAGTTTTTTGTTGGTTGCGCTTGAAACCGTCAAAAAAAATTCAAAACCCCCAATGGAAAACTTCCAACAAAAAGAAAATCCTTTCTACAAACCCCTAAATAAGTTGTCACTATGTTCTCTATGTTTGTCCCGATCCTATCTGTTAATGTAAAAGCCCCGAATCAATGGACCCAAAAACATCAACAAAAATCATAAAATCTAAAAAAAAGTACAAAAGTTCTTTATGTATAGACCGACCGACCTAAAAGATAAGCTAACACAGAAAACACAAAAACAAGGTCGGATCAGATTAATCAGTAATTTTAGCCGCGCTCAAAAAACACGAGAAAGCCCATAGAAAACTAAAGTATAATTCGCCGCCTGTATTGACTAAGAACTCTTAACAATAATATAATAACATTAAACAAGGTACGATGAATCCACAATATGTAGTGTGTGTCTAGTAGATTTTTCTCTGTATAACAAAATCGAAAACCAAACAAAAGCGAACTCAATTTCCGCCCTAGAAAATCTTTCATTATCATACGCAGCTAAGCAAATTTGTTATTTCTATACGATTGTTTATCACTCGGACAACCAACCAATTAATCAATCAATCAAGTCCAAGGCATTGAAATTTAGTTCGAGTCCTTTTTTATATTATACCTTCACATAAGATGCACATGCTAAGGCTTCTTTTTTGTTACGTAATATTATTTAACTTATTAAACAAATTGTAAACCGAATCGCATTCTTATGTTGTACCATACGAAACTACCCATTAAACCCTAGTTTAAAGCAAAACCAGCGTTGAGACAAGGCCAAAATTCAATTCAATTCAAATTGAAGCGCGGCGAGCATATTAAGCGGAAATTATGATGCAACTTTTAGCAAGGTGTACCGAGAGGGTCGAGCGAAGAGTTTTAGAGAGCATAGGCAAACTAACGCAGAGCATAAAACAATTGAAATTTCGCAAATTCAGAAAACTTTCATTTAAATCCACTTGGCAGCGGAATGTGCAAACTCCTGTCTGTAAATTTGAATAAAATGCGTTTGCCCCGCCACGGGGCATTCAGATTTCATGAATATTTACAACAAACTCGCCTGTTTTATTTCACTTCGTCCGCGGCCATCCGCTGGCCAGACGCCAGACGCAGTGCAGCGGCGACTCCGGCGAAATGTGAGTACACCAGCACCAGCACCATTTCCATAACCCCGACTTCCGATCGAGTGTAAATAAGCCCGGCGACTTTGCTGTAAATATTCAAGTTCTCTCAACTAACAATTGTGCAATAGATTCTAGATTCTATCCCTGTACTTCAGTAACCTTCTGAACCACAAGAACCTTCTGAACCTGAAGATCAGTTCTGTGAAAGCTGTGAGAAAGCAGAACCCGAATACATTGTTAACACAGTCGAAATGCGAAACAAATAATTATATTTAAGCGACGGAGATCATCATGTGTTCGTTTAAGCTTAGTCCACTTTAAGTAACAGCCAATTGACGATTAGGCGATTAAGAGAAAGGTGAAAGCGGTGAAAATAAGTCTAGCACTAAGTTTTTCTACCATCGACTGCCACGGGCTGAGATTTCATAATTTTAACAACTAGCAAATTTTACATTGTATTTAGCGCGGAGTTAGTTAAATATTTGCAAGGATCAACATCAAAAACATGAATGAAAATCTCAATTATTGTATATTTAGTTTTTATTTGACGACTATTTTTATTGATGCTAACAATGATGGTGGGCAATCGCCCATCGTCAAGTTTTGAGCTTATATTCGGTTGAGGTTTACATTTTAGGATTAGTTACCACACGAAATGAATTCATACTGTACATTACGACCACTCATTTTATTTATTTTAAATTACATCCTGTAACTAACAATTAGACTCTACTTTAGGCGTCCACCAGAATCATTTTAAGCAAATGGATCATTTTGTAAAGAAATGTGGAACAAGTTGTTTGAAAACAGCTGAAGCTCGTGATTTAAATCATTATACACATTACAACAAATAAATGGAAAAAAGTATTATTAAATGGTAAATGGAAAGTTGTGTCTTCAATTTTTTTTATCTATAAGCTGATATATTTCGGATTATTTATTTATCTTTCTGGCTTGCTGAAACTTCAAAGGTAAAAACGAAACTTTTTTTGTTTAATTTTTTTAATTGCTCATTCAATAAATTGACCGTTAAGCTTATCGATTTTTATTGCAATAGATTTGAAACGTAGCGATACTTATTTTATTGCGACTGTGTGCTTTTTCTGCCGATAGGCGACCCGATTACACAAATAATCGTTTAAGCTTAAGTCTTAACGTAAATTAAAATCCTCTGTAATAGGAACTGAAACTATGTTTGTAACTTTCAACTCTTGAGTTAAAATAATTTAAGCAAGGAAAATTATGTTTTATTTTCAGGTATATAGATGGTATGTTTACAATCTGAGTTGGTATTTCTGCGGTAACCGGGCGGTATTTTTGTATCGACCGCGCTGGTCACACCGCTCTAGACATAACCTTCCTTTTCCAATAATTTTTGTGCTGTGTACACGTGTTTCACAATGGCACCCATCGAGAAAGCTAAAAAGGTGGCCAAGTCGGCCAAAAAGGGCAAGAAGCACCCCGTCAACTCCTACCTGAAGGGCGGCATCCTGCGTTACTCCAAGGCCCAGGTAAATATCGACGAAAACAGTTGGGAAATGGCCTCTGGCCCGAGGGACGCCTCCGCTCGATGAGAAGGCGCAGCAGCGTGGTTTACTTGTGGTGCTCCGATTCCATGGGATCCGATACTTGCTCATCCATCCGCGCGATGTACCAAACACCATCTTTCCAATCGGAGTTAGTTTTACTTGAAAACTCAGTTATTGTCAGCGCGGTTCCTTAATCAAAATTTATATATGTCAATTCCCGTGTGTTCAAGTGGCTATTAGTACAAACCATGCATACTTTGCCTAAATTGTTTACTCTTCTCACAAATAAGTTCAATAATCCCCAATGCCCTTGCTTGTAACTGTGCAACAAGTGGAGCGTATAAGTGATACACGTAAACAAAATAACCCCCTAGTTCAAAGGCTTGTGGATCAAGGATCAAGCTAACCACTTTTCCAACCCATTTCAGATGTACAAGCGTCGTGCTCTGTACCGCCTGAAGGACAAGAAGAGCCCCGTCGTGGAGAAGACCAAGGTGCCCATCAAGAAGGTGAAGAAGATCGGAGGACCCAAGAACGGCGGTGAGCGCACGGTCTTCCTGAAGAAGAGCAAGGCCTCCTACCCGACCAAGACGTTCGTGAAGAAGCGCCCCTCCAAGGCCAACTTCAGCGAGCACAAGCGCAACACGCGCCGCAACCTGACCCCCGGAACCGTGCTCATCCTGCTGGCCGGACGCCACCAGGGCAAGCGCGTCGTCCTGTTGAAGGTCTTGGCCTCCGGACTCCTGCTGGTCACCGGACCCTTCGCCCTCAACTCGTGCCCGCTGCGTCGCGTGTCCCAGCGCTACGTGATCGGCACCTCCTCGAAGGTGGATCTCGGTGCCTTCAAGGTGCCCGAGCACCTGAACGACGCCTACTTCCGTCGTCTGAAGGCCAAGAAGGACAAGAAGAGCGGCGAGGCCGACATCTTCGCGGCCAAGAAGGAGCGCTTCCTGCCCAACGAGCAGCGCAAGAAGGACCAGAAGGAGGTGGACGCCGCCCTGCTGAAGGTCATCAAGGCCCACCCCGAGGGCAAGTTCTTCGCCAAGTACTTGCAGAACATGTTTGCCCTGCACTCCTCCCAATACCCCCACCGCATGCGATTCTAAGCGAGCGAAGGTATTCGGTTCTTCACTTTAAGGATTTCTAAAGCAAAAACACTGTACAAGCGCGCCCGCTGGTTAGACTAACAGGATTTGTAAAATAAACCTTACAAAACGGAAAGTTTTGGCCTTTTCATCAAAGAACCACAGCTGTGTATGTTGCACACTCCAATTTAAATTCCTTTCTACAATTTTATTTTATTGGTATATCCTACTAATTATAAAATAACAGCTATAATGATAAAATTCCATCAGATTACCATATCTGGATCAATTACAACTTCGATTTACCTTAGCGCTAATTCTAAGTGCTGATACAATTTGAGCTCTCCTTGGCCACTTCGGTGGGATCGGGGTACTCCGGCTGCAAGTGCAGAGCGGCCAGGAGTTTCCGCCTACCGTGGACGTACCACAACATCTCTCGGTAGGATCGCGGGAGCACCTCGTCCAGCACCTTGTCCGCCCGATAGGTCAAGTAGAAGACATTGGTGGTCTGCACTTTGCCGCTCTTGGCATCCCAAATCTGGGCCACGGTCATCAGCTGGACGTAGTTCTGGGCGGCGTATACCACGTGGGCGGTGAGCTGGAGGAACCGATCCACATGCACCGGGTGCATGAAACTAATGTCCGAGATGCACCTGAGGATGGGCCGATCGCCCAGGTAGATGCTAGCCATTATGAAGCTGATTTCAACGGCCTGGCGCATGAGGTAGCCTCCGAAGATGGTGTTCTGTGCATTCCTGTTCTCCGGAAACGGAGCAATCATTGTGGACTGCATAGAGTCCTCCATCCAGCGGCATTTCGGCGGCAACACACGCTTGTTGAGATCCATACTGTTGGCTGGGGTGGTTCTCTTGAGTATCTCGTACATGATGGCCTGTTCGTGTTCCCTGGGCGGCGAGTTGAACACTGAGTCCATGGCAGAAGACTTGCGCACCTTTTGCCGCTTCTCCGCCTGCTCCCAAATGAGCTTCTCGGTTTCATCACCAACCTCTATGGGATTAATGGGAGCCGGTCCCGTATTGGTGGCATTTCTGGCCACCATGACGAAGATTGCTTTTGTTACATCAATATATTCGCCGTGGGCCAACTGCCTCACATAGATGGTAATCTCCATGGAACTCCGCCCCGCCCACGAGATGTGACCACTGATCTCGATGTCCTGGTTGACCTGCAACCGCTCCAGGTTGGTGAACTCCACTTTGTCGACCAGCAACGTGACGAAGGTGTAAGGCAAAGGCACTCCCTTCGGCAGCTTGGGCAGCTTCACATGACGATGGCAGATCCATACGGCAAACATGTCCAACTCCTCCATAATCCGGCCCAATCTCACCCTTCCCAGGTGATTCACGTAGCTCTCGCGGATTAGCTCACTGGAGCTTAGGGGCAGAATGGCCGTGGTGTGGGAATCCAGCATAGTTCTTGGTGGCAGCTCCTCCCTCTTCGGCTCGTGCTGCAGGAGATGATCTCGGGGCTTGGGAATCGTATGGTAGCCCACGTCCACGCCGGATTGCTCGCGAATGACACGAGCCACTAGGGGTAAAGTGGTGTCAGAAAGGTTTTCCAAAGCGAAAATAGACTCTCACTTACCCTCCACCATCGTTCCAGAGCGATGATCGGACTTCACCTTGGGTCCGTTGTCTAGCGTATAGCTCCTGGGCAACTGCTGGCACGCCAGAGCGGGGGAGCTTGTGGCCAGCAGTCGCCTTCGCCGGGCAGTCGACCAGTAGCTCCTCCTCGCCAGCGCCGTTCCAAAACCCCGTGCCAAGCGACACAGCATCGTTTCCAGGTGTCTCGGTATCCGGCCTTGGGAATTGCAACTAATTGAACCGCCTACTGGGGATCCAATGGCATGAATTTTTTGGGAAATCACTTGCAGGGCACTTGGGTGTAGGTCCCAGCTCCTAATACGTAATACGCCTCAGCTCGTTCGGATTTACATGAAGTGCTTTCACTTGGGCTGCAAAATAGAGAGTGATTCTAGAACCGAGTGGAGCGTTGGCAATGTTCCGCGTTGTGCGATTACATGGCTCTCCGGCGAGTGAGAACCCGCGCATGGCGATCACCTGTCCGCTTGGTGAGAGATCTTCTGCCTGCACTGCGAGAAATAGCGTACGTTCTCGGGGGAATTTGTATATTTTGATCCCCTGGGAATTAAATCTTTTGAAAATATGTTTCGATTATTTGATATCAGAATGATGTGATCCCATAATATTGCGCCGGCTATCTGTTTGAATCGATTCCGTCTCCAGCACAGACACATCTTATTTTTCAGTGCATCTTCTCAGACCTGCAATCTAATCTGAAAAGAGGTGTAAAGATGATGTTTTCGAAAAGTGCCAGACTAGCGAAGGAGATGGAAAGTTTTACACTCAATTTTCGGTCTGATTAGACAGCAAAACATTACCGAAAATACAATGTTTTCTATGAATCAATTGTGGACCCAATCTAATCTGCGGAGTGGGAGTAGGGCTCACCAGCAATCACGTGCGTGCCCAGAACATTGGCAGTGGTCATGATCTTCACGCAACTGGGTATTCAAAATAAAAGCCAGCGCCAACTAGACGCCTTTTGCTTTCGATAAGGAATTGAATAGTTAGGCGATTTAATAGGCATCTATAGATTTTTGGATCAGAAATTATCACCTGGCACAGTTCGGTTAACAGATGTGACAAGATTTGCTCTAACTAATCCAGTCTTTGTGAACACTAGCTATAAGAAATACTGACTACGTGAATTTAAACTTAGCCGGGATTTTTAGAGGCTTGGCTCCTGCTGGCGATGAACTTGCGGCGACCATGGATGTACCACATGGTTTCGTGGTAGGAGCGAGGCAGCACCTCAGTTACCACGTCTGGAGCGGAGAAGGTATAGTGGAACGTGTTGGTGGTCACGTGGTTCCCCGTGTACGCGTCCAGGACTTCGGCAACGGTCATGATCTGCAGATAGTTCTCCTGCGTGTACACCACATACGCGGTCATCTTGATGAAGCTGTTCACGCTGACGGGCTTCTGGAAACTAATGTCCGAGATGTGCTCCAGCGTGGGTCTGGCCTTGAGGTAGAGGAACGCTGTTGCCCAGCTAATCTCCAGGGCACTGCGCATGAGGAATCCCCCGAAGACAGTGTTGTTTTGATTTCTGTGCTCCGGAAACGAGGGAATAGTGCTCATCTGGGAGGAGTCGTGCATCCAAATGCAGTTGGGAGGCAGCAGGCGGCGCGGACCCGTTTGCTCGTCGGGAGTAGTCCTTTTGTAGAGCTTGTAGATGAGAGACTGTTCCTCGGCGTTGGGTTCCACCTTGAAGACTGACTGCGCGATGAGTACTTGTCGTTGCTTTTTCCTGTCGGTCCCGCCAGCTAGGATAAGCTTCTCCTCCTCGTTGGCAGGCTGAATGGGATTCACTGGAGCCGCAGCTGTGTTGGTGGCGTTTCTCGCGGCCATCAGAAACAGAGCTCGCGTGATTTTCTGATACTCCTCATTGACAATCTGCTCTAGCCATACCACCACCTCCATGGAACTGGTTCCCACCCAGGACACATGGCCAGACAGGCGGATGTCTTGGGTGCCCTGGGGTGAGACACTGGTGAAGTCGATCCGGTCCACCAGGACCGTCACAAGGGAGTACGGCAAGGGCACTCCCTCCGGCAGATTGGGCACTTTGAGGTGCCTATTACAGCACCAAGCTACGAATTAAGTAGGCAATTATTCAATGAGATGGCCTTGGCCGAACTAGATGGTACCGGCAAAGATGTCCATGTCCTCCAGAAGCCTGCCAACGCGCGCGAAGCCTCTAAAGTTGATATACTTGTCCTGCAGAACTGCATTCGTGCTCAGCGGAATGATGGCCGAGCAAAAGGAGTCCTGCATAGATCGCGCAGGTAAGTCCTCAAACTTGGGTTGGTACTTGAGTAGATCCTCCCTGGACTTCGGCTCCGTGGTGAACCCAGGCTCTAGGCCGAAGCTTTTCAACATTTTCTTCTTGACTGGAAAGGGATAAGTGAACAACTAGCACCTATTTCAAGTGGAAGTACTTACTCTCCGTCATAGTGGCGTATTGACCGTCCGCTGTGGAGTTACGCCCATTAGAGCTGGAAGAAACGTGGCCTATAAAGTCCGGTTTCTGGTAGATGTATTGGTGCTTCACCTGGAATTTTTAGGTGTCATCTTTCTGAGGGTCCTGGCCTTTAGCAAGCTCCGGCAGCTGCGGGCTCCGAGCAAAAAAGGTACAACACATAATTTAACATTTCTAAGACCAGGCCCCATGGAAACGGATCGGGATCGAGATCTGAACTCAGATCCGACACGAAATTAAAACTATAAATTTTGTTTCAGCTCTGCTTTTTTGATTACAGGTAATGGGTATCCCAAAAATGTAAAGTCGGCAAAATTAGGGAGTATTTTGACAGTTATTATATTAATAAACATTTAATCTAGTACTCTTCGATAGGGTTTAATAGAAGATTTTAAAAGTTATAAGCTGCTTAAGCACATCATTGAACAACAGACATTTATTGCTTTTTTTAAACACTGAACTGGTAATTGCATTTATCTGGTAGGATAGCCTTGCATAATATCTTGAGTAACAATCACAGGCCGCATCATGTCTACACTGGACCCATGCTGGCCTCGAACTTCCGACGACCTTGGATGTACCACATGGTTTCGTGGTAGGAGCGGGGCAGCACTTCGGTAACCGTGTCCGGAGACGAGAAGGTGTAGTAGAACGTGTTGGTGGTCACCTGGCTGCCCGTTTGTGGGTCCATCACATCTGCGACGGTCATGATCTGCACGTAGTTCTCCTTGGTGTACACCACATACGCGGTCATCTTGATGAAGCTGTTCACGCTAACGGGCTTCTCGAAGCTGATGTCGGAAATGTGCTCCAGCTTGGGTCGCGTTTTGCAGTAGAGGTAGGCTGCTGCCCAGCTTATCTCCAGGGCACTTCGCATGAGGAAGCCTCCGAAGACCCGGTTGTGGTGGTTCCTGTGCTCCGGAAATGAGGGAATAGTGCTCATCTGGAAAGAGTCCTCCATCCAGCGACAGTTTGGCGGCAGGATGCGCTTGTTGAGTTCCAAAGTGTTGGTGGGAGTTGTCCTCTTGTACAGCTCGTACATAATTGTCTGCTCCGGGTCATTGGGTTCCACCTTAAAGATGGACTGAGCACACAGAATCTGACGTTTCTTCTTTCTATCTGCCCCGCCAGCCAGAATTACTTTCTCTTCCTCGTTAGCCGGCTGTAATGGGTTGACAGGAGCCGCTCCGGTATTGTTGGCGTTTCTTGCTGCCATTAGGAACAAGGCACGGGTTAACTTTTGGTACTTTCCATCAACCATCTGTTCCAGCCACACTACCACCTCAATGGAACTGGTTCCAACCCAGGAAACGTGGCCAGACAAACGGATGTCTTGGGTGCCTGAGGCCAACACATTGGTGAAATCGATGCGGTCCACCAGAATGGTCACAAATGTGTACGGCAGATGAACTCCCTCCGGCAGATTGGGCAGAACCAGGTGCTTATGACAGCACCAAGCTGGAAATAACGGATAGTGAGAAGGTGCGCCAGGATTCCATTACCAGCAAATGTGGTCCTCGTACCAGCAAACAAGTCCATGTCCTCCAGCAGTCGGCCGAATCGCACATTGCCCAGATAGGTCACATATTTGTCCTGCAAAGTGCGGTCCGTGCTCAGGGGAATGATGGCCGAGGTAAAGGAATCCTGCATGGCTCTTGGAGGCAGATCCTCCAGCTTCGGCTGGTACTTGAGCAGCTGCTCCCTAGATTTGGGCAGCGGGTTGTAGCCGGGCTCTAGCCCCAATCTCTTCATCATCCCCTGCTTGACTGCAGAAGTTCGGGGATTACGACGGGTTTGACTCGGGCAAGGCGACACTTACCCTCCGCCATGGTTCCGGATTCATTGGCGACCGCTGATTGCTTAATATGCGTGGGCGGTGAGTAGTGACGCCTGTTGGAGATGGAAGCACTCATTTACCATGTAAGCTCATCAGTTTATTTTTTGCTCTTACTTGGACAATGCAAAGGATGCTGACGCCTGTTGGGTGGCTAGTTCCATAAAGTTCCTGGTGCGGATCAGGCCCCAGCACTTTTGTGCTCCTATCAAAGAACGCAGCATCTCGGTTTAACTTAGTTTCGCAGCTTTCTCCTTGATTTTCAAGTTGCTTACAATGTGTAACCTGTCTTTGATCTAACCACAAATAGAAAACAGCTGGCGGGCACAGCTGACTGGTACAGTGGGCTCGAGAAAATTTGTCCCCAACTAATTTCAAAAAGTTCGATTCTTCAGTATATTAACTTATTGCCATATATTTAAATCAAATCGATTTAAGATTGTAGAATTTCTTTACACAACAAAGTCTTCCATTTAAAAAACCCTAATATATCTCACCAAATTCAGTATTTCATCATTTTGAGCCCACTGTGTACAGAAGTGATACATACATATGACGTCATCGCTATTGTTGTTCATTTTAAACTGGGAAGCGAAATTCCCTAGACAATTTCTCAAATTAACATATTGTTTTGTTATTAAATTAAGGGAATTGCACTGTTAAAATATTGACTAATTGCTACTGTATGCAAAATAAATTATTAAGAATAAAATAAAAAATAGTCACCGTTTGCATAAACTATATTTGCAGGTATAAACCTTGATATTTACAAAAGTATCTTGACCGGAACGCACATAACGCAATAATTCCACGATAAAACAAAAAAATAAGGGAATTGGAAAATCAAAATCTCTACGCTTACAGATTTAGTTCCTTGAGCGCAAAGTTCAGCACCACCGGCAAGATACCAGCATCTTCCAGATCCAGGATCTGTTGCCGAAGATTCTCCACCGGATGGGAATGTATCATCTGCAAGAAGAGATTATTGATAGGGCATTGTGTTAAAGGGCGCGGTTCGAGCATACCTTTTTGATCTTCTGGCGTTGCTCGGCGCTCTGGCAGAAGGTGAGTAGAGCGGCGGCCATGTGCGGTCGATGGACGACGGTGCAGAGCTGGGCGAACTGTAGCAGGTTGAGGGCGTGCACCACCGGACAGCCCTGCAGGCGCAGCAGCGTCTTGTGGAGCAGCTCTTCCTGCTTAAAGGAGCGTAACTCGACTGCGTTCTGCAGAGGATGGCAGAGCACGTAATCCCAGGCCTGGGCCAGCCCATCCAGGTGGAGTAGATGCGGCCGGCAGCTGAGTACATCCAACAAGGCGTTCAGCTCGCGCACCATATGGAACATGACCATGCGCTTAAGAATGCCGTTCCAGATCTGCGGCAGGTGTATATCAAAGCCCAGGCAAATGTTGGCCATCACCTCCAGCGAAAGAGGATTCTGCGCATTACGCTGCCAGATCATCTTCAGAATGTCAATCTTGTTGCAATGGTCGTCGGAGAACTTCTCCAGGTTCGACTTGTAGCCCAGAGCCTTGAGCTCGTGCACACACTTGATGCTGATGAACTGGCGTTGGCTGATCGTGTTGGTAAAGGAGTTGCTGCCATCGTTTAGCTTGGAATAGCACTCGTACATTTGCAGCTGTGTGGAGGTGTTTACCGAACTGGTGGAAGGGTATAATCAATGAATTATTTTCGCTAACTTTTAAATACCAGTCCTTACCCGCCCTTGAAGATCAGACCCACAAGAAACTTGACTGCCTCCGCCTTTGGCCAACTGGAGAGTATGTAGAACGCTCTATTCACGTTCTCGCTGGCGTCCTGGCTGTTGGAGGACTCCGCTCCGTTGGCCTGCTCCGGCCAGTTCTGCTCCTCCATGAAGGTCTCCTCCAAAATGGTACCGTCACCCGTCGACTCCATAGTCAGAGCGAGCCACTTCTGTAGCAGGCGGTACTGGATGGTGGCTAAGCAGAGGTCGTGCAGCTTGGCTATCTCCGCAACCAGGGCGTTAATATCTACTTTGCTGGACTTGAGGATCAGCTCGTGGTGGTAGAGCGCCTGAATTAGCTCGGTGGGGTTCTCCACCTGGCGCAGTAGCTTCTCATCGGTCAGGCCATAGACATACAGCAGGTGCTGAGTCTTCTGGATAGGATACCGTCGCTTCACCTTGGCAACCTGCTCGCGACTCTTTGGATCTGTAATCAGGTGGCCCTTCTCCTTGACAAACTTCCAGCACTCGTAGGAAGCCTCCACCTGATCGGCTCCATCACGAGCATAGTTGGACACGAAGTACAGTATTAGAAACGCCTTGTTCGGGTTGTGCACCTTCTCGACCAGCCGTAGTATTGACTGCAGGAAGGCATTATTCGTGGGATGAAGACTCCAGGATTCCGAATCATTTTTCGACTTGTATTCCGATATCGAATTCTTTACTGCCGACATGCAGAAGTAGTCACAGTTTTGGGAACTATCCTTGGATCCCTTCAAAGCCGTGTACATCTGAATCAGTGGAAACCAGCTTTGGCAGTTGTCCACGTTTAGTTCGCTGTCTGAATAGAAGAAGCGAAAACTAGAATTACACAGGATCATTAAGCATTAAACTAATTCAGTTGAATATACCGAGAATATCCTTAAGAGGTTGCTCTACGATGGGCTTAAATGGCAGACGATATCGAGATATCTTCGGCATAACGCCATTTTCCCTTTGTGATTTGAGCCACGTGTCGGTCTCCACCTGACCTGGCCGATTGCGTCTTCTGGTGATCATCTTGTGTCTTAGGAAGTGCAAAATGTTCATCCAGATTTCCATTTCCTTTGGAGCCGAATCGAAGTACATTAGGATGTTAATCACACACATGTACAGCTCGTAGAAGTAAATGTTTATCTAAACGATATCCAAATGTATTAAAAAAAAGATTATTTGTGGCATCAGTGAGCTTACGTCTTCAATAAAGTGTTTTAACTTGGAAGTAAAGAGCTCGACATTATTGATTTCATTAATGTACGGTTGGCACATATCGCGCATTTCCTGGGCGCTGCTTAGCATAACCAGTTCCTCGTCGCCGAAGGTATCCCTCTTCACCTCGAAGCGCAACTCCTGGGCGCTCAATATGCTTAGTATCTGGGTAATCAGAATCTTCTGGTAGTCGAACCCAAAGTCCTTGCTCATGCGTTCCAAAAGCTGAACGTCAAGTTGCTTATTGTGAAACTCCTTCAGCAGGTCCTCTATGTTGTCCATGTCGGCATTGAACTTGCCCTTTATTCTTTGATCCTGCTGGCAAAACTCCAGGTAATAGAAGAGTTTCAATCTCCTGCAAAGCAATAAAACGAAGTTTAACATATGCATTTTCAATGTAATGCTCCACTTACTTGGTGCGTATCATTTGGACACTGTCCAAGTCTTCGATATGCTCGTGGTACATGGCGGATAGTGTCAGGAAGTTGATTTTTTGCAGATCGGTCTTTACTTCAACGGAGAGCTTCTCCAGCAGCGCTAGTGCCTCGCTGTCCACCACCAACATGGTGAAAAGCTCTATGAAGTTCACATCCTTGCTCCCCATCGCATTTCGGAATATGCGGCGCAACTGCAGCGTAACGAAGCCCTCGTTGATGATCCGCTTCTTGCGACAGTTTTGCTTCTGGAAGTCCAGCAGATACTGCGACATAACGTACCAAGCGTCGTGCTCCTTCACCTTCGTCAAGTGTTCCAGTGACAGAAAGAAGTCAGCGCAAGCACTTTCGACATCCGCTTTTGTGTTCTCCGGCAGTTCATTGCGAACCTGCATCAGCAATGAGTTGTTTGGCTCCGTTTCGATTACCATGAGCAACAGGGTGCGGGCCAGGAACTTCACTATTGCCATGCGACCCCCGACGCTTTTCTTCAAAGACAAACAGAAAGCATTATAATTATAGTCAATTATAGCTGTGTACGATCAATACCTTCTGAGGCTGCTGCTGGATAGGCTGCACTTCTACCTCATCAAACATGGATACGGAGTAACGCTTCTTCGTAGTCGTCGGAACAGTCAGTGTCTTCACGTCAAAGGATCCGTTAAGAGCACAACTGAAGTTTATTGTGGTCTCGCCCAGGGCTACCGAAATCCCATCGAGGGCCCGGCAGATGTGCTCGTTGACGGCCTGCTCCTTGCCGTCGTAGTGAGTCTTAATGGCATCTAGCGGGTAGTGGATTACAGCCACGCGTATGTATTTAATGAGTTCCACAAGATCGTGACGACGGCTGCTCTCGTGGAGCAGGGCGGAGGATAGCAACTCGTACGCTAAATAAAAGCTAAGCGGATCGTTCTCATTGATCAACTGCAGCGAGGAGGCCGTTTCTGGAACACATAAATGGATTTTTCGCTCAATCCCATTATTGAAAAGCTGTAAACGACTTACCCTGATTCTTTCCCTTGGCGCTTTCAATTTGCTGAACCAGCAGCTCAAGTGCAAGATTGACGAACTCGCCGGCATTGGCGGGCACACAGTCGACGAAGCTTACAACATGATAAGCCAGGGCGCAGCTGAGGGGCAGGCATCCAATGCGTTGGCAAATGCGGTGCAGACCAAATACTTTTGGAAGACCGAGAGCGGTACACAGTTCGCTTATTTCGCTGGCTATAAAAGCGGACACATTCAGCGTGGCCTGGGCCCGCTCAATTATCCTTTCAATGGCCTCATCCAGAAGGCAATGACGTCTGTGCAGAGGTATCAGCTCGCTGCTGCAGTTCAAAAGGATGCCAAACTTCCTCAGGCGGAAACGATGCTTGATCACCAGGTAGCGGCGCTCATACACGGATTCAACATGCGGCAAAAACAACTTAAAAAGCTCCAGGACGTTCAGGTGCTCCTGAACCTTAATATCACTTTCAAACGAATCGGAGGAGCTGTTCTCCAAGATGTTAGCCATGATCTCTACCACTTCCTTTCCGCTCTTCGAATTCTTCTCACCATTCAGCGTTTTGAAGAATTCATAAGCCATCTCAACTTGTCCTCTCCGTGCCATTTGATAGCAGCAGTTAAAGTTGGCACTAGTTGATAGGTCCGGCGCCGCCTTGGTGAGGGCGCTGATGTCGTCCAGCATGTCCGGCAGATTCAACTTCACAATGCGCATCATGAAAAGCTCCAGGTTGATATCGGAGCTGTCAGCCGGCCAGCCGTACTTGACCTTCATGATCTTGATCACCTGAATCTCGTACTCGGCGTTGATCTTCACGGCCAATGGATGAGTGGAGGCACGCAGCCTGATCAGAGGAGCTAGTGTATCCGGCCAGGGCACAGGTGCGTTTTGCAGCACAGACAAGGCGCACTCCAAACGGCTGTCCTCGTTGTGAAGCAGCTCAATGCAAGCCATCGCCCGCTCCAGCCATGAACTAGAAGCTTGTCGACTAGCTACTAACTGTGATATGTACTGCTTGATCACGTCCAGTGGCTGACGTCCCTTCTCCTGGAAGATCGGATACATAAAGTTCTTCACCAGACGCTGAAGCTTATCCAGTTGAACGTGCTGCAAAATGCTCAACGCAGTGGCGTCGATCGAGTCCTGCATGTAGTTGTCCAGTGTAAAGCCCATGTTATAGTTGGTCTTAAGCACGGAAAGATCCTGCAGTGCGTTGACAAGATCCCGAAGTTTTCCAACGTTGCGCTCCTGCTGACGACGCACATCGCTGAAACGGATGTACAAGTTAAACCTAACATATTTTAGGGCGAATAGAAAGATTTTCCTACGAGTAAGTAAACTGGATTTCCTCAAAAATTTCCAGTATCTTTGTGCAGAACTCCAGGCCGATGTCCGGCCAATGGGGACTGTACTGCAGATTCCGCGTCATCTCAATGCTCCAGTCAGTGATAAAGGGCATTATGCTGGGATGGGTGTTGCTGACCATCGGAATGAACTGACGCAACCATTGGACGACGTTGAAGGGCTTGGTGTTGCTCGGAATGAACCCTAATAGCGTGCGCAACTCATCTTCGTTTAGCAGCGGCAGAATGCTGCTCGAATGCCGCCGCCAAATGAGACAGGCCGTGGGCATATCTGTGTTGAATAGCGACTTGACCATCCTGACCAAGTTGTTATCGTAAATGAACTTTTGCCAATCCGTGTTGCATTCGTAGGGATCTATTATGGCCAGAGTTTTAAGTCGGTGCAGTTGCTCGTCGATTTCCAGCATATCCTCCTCGTCGTCCTCGAAAGTCAAACGCTTTTTGACCTCGCGAAGATACCGCTCAAGGATGTGCCTCGAGCTCAAGTTGATCATGCGATGGCTCTTTATGAATGCCTTACTTTCCACCTGAGACAGCAATTGCAGCAAGTTTTGGAATTTAGTGTCCACGTCGAATGCATCGTTATGCGAGTTCGAGTTGCAAAGCTCGACCAGAATGCGTTTCGCCTTGGCTTCATAGATGGGCTGGAGGCACAGGTCAAACTGCTTGCCAAATTCCTGTTGCAAATGGGAATGGATAATAAATGACTAAGAGATGAATTACACACAATACCTCAGCCTCCTCCAGTCGCCCCTTGCAAATCAGCTTCTTAAAACGATCACTGGGGTCGGTCTCGGAAACGAGCATCATCTCCACCACGGAGGGTATGCTGCTCTGGTTGACTTCCTTGGCAGCCAGATAATACAGATTGACCGCACACTTTGGCTGACGCACGAGCCATGCGTGATCAGGAACTTCTACCTCGTTCTTCACATGAAGCGCTACAATAATACAATGTTTTAAGCCATACTGTATTATGTTTCCATGTTGCTGGACTCATACTTGGGTACTCCACTATCTTAATGAAGCGTCCCTCTTCCGTTGATTTCGTTAGCACCAGTAGCTCAATGTTTTCTTCGCTGCACTCCATAACCAGCAGATCCTCGATGACCAGATTCTTTTGTTGGGTAGTTTGACACATGTGCACTGTGCGAGTGTATGGACAAATTTCTACCAAGTGGCCGGAATTGGTGAGTGCGATACTGTAAAACCCAGATACACGTTAAAGGGATTCTAGCACCACAATCAGCAAACCCACTCACATATAGTGCTCCAAGTTAAAGATCTGCTTTAGGCTGCCGTACTGAGCGGGCAAATTTATTCGAGTCACGTCATTGGCTGCATTCCTAAAGTTCATCGTGCTTTGATCTCCAGTGATAACTAGACCGGGTTGCGCCTCCAGATCATCTTTATTGTTCTCGGCACTGATGTTGCCGGTCACCAGACGCTTGAGCAGCACTGCACAGTCCACGCTGGACGAGGATCTACCCTTGGAAAGGCGATTAATGGTGACGTCCTCCAACAGGGCCTTTTCGCAAGCTATGGTTTCGTTTTCATTCAGGCTCATATTGCCTAACGTCTCCAAGCAGGTCTCATCTATATCGCTTAAGCTACAATGCGTTTGAATCGTTTAATGAAATATTGTCAAGATCCAGTTTTATCACGCATATGCCAGTGCCCATATCTGTGAATGCCTTACCTATATATGCTTCCATTCTTACAGGTGAAGTAGAACCGCTGATCCAGTTGATGGATGCTCCGGAAGGTCCCGCCAGTTAGGCTCACGTCCTCCAGATTGACAGCCACGCTGAACAGGAGCAGGCCCTTGATGAACACCCCGTGAACTTCGCCATCGCTGAGGCCGCAGACAATCAGGTTGCCGCTTGAAGAAATGGCAATGGCCTCGATGGCTGCCCCGAATGCCAGAAAGCTGCACTTGGCCACCAGTTCGTCCTCCAGGAGCAAAAGGCTCTTGTCGATGCCAATGACCATCTTGCCGCACTGCACGGAGGCCATGACATCCGGATATTTGTTTACCTGGCAAGGAAACAAGGCGAGCGTAGAAACCCAACTGCAGATTCCGCACAATAAGGACTCACTTCCTCCTCACTGCTTATTTGGAAGATGCCTCGCGACGAAAATATGTTGGAGATGGTTTCGTCCTCCAGGGAGGACGCCTCGAAGTTGCTCCACATTGCTGTTCAATCCGCTCTAGCCTAATATGGGAAACCTTCCAATTTTAAACTCTTTATTTAAACACCGCCAATAAACAAGCGTCGCCTGAGAGTTTGCCGATAGCATTACCTGCCTATCGATAGACGATTGGCGGCATTAAGACACACTACGTATCGGCCTAGGGGCTAATACGTTTACGCGAATTATATTTATTACCTAAATGTCGTCTGTCCGAATCGTAATTTCTCCTTAAAACCTATTACTTTTAAAATGTTAACGTAGTTGCAAACTGCTTTATGCTGGCGTGCTTTGGCCACACTGAGCCGCCGACGGAATTCCGGCATTTCTCTTGACGTGCGCAAACGGTCACACTGGCGGACTTGCAATGAAAATTATTTATATTTCGCTTCTTCGCACGCAAAAATTGGTCAAAATAAACAAAGGTTAATGTGCTGCTGCTATATAACGGTTCAGTGGTCAGTCCGCCGGACCGCCGAATCCGCGTAACGGTAATCCGTGCGTGTGACGCTCATATAAACGGCGCTAATTAAAAGTGGATGCTGCAGTGGCCATCAAATCAACAAAAAGCCAACAGAAAACGCAGGCTTCACAAATCGCGTAAACCCCAACATAATTTCCCTTGGGAAATAACCGCCGGTTGTTTTGTTTTCCGATTGAAGGCAAACGCAAAAAGATCCCGTAAATAAACAACAGTTAAGCGCTGCACTGCAATTAAAACGGAACGGGAAGCGCAGCGGAGGACATAAAATCGCTGGCAAGAAGAAGAGCCTGCCAGAAAGCGCCCTTTGAAGGGTTAATGAAGGGGAATTAGTGGCAAAGCGCAGTGCAGAGTGCTAAAAAGACTAACTCCTGACCAAAGTGATCAAGGATCAGAAAGAAACTGAGAAGCGGCAGGTGCTTGGCGCTTTGAAACGAGACAACACGACGCTGGGTTTCCAGGGTAGAGTTGCCAACCCGAAAAATAAGCGGGGTTGCCGTTCGTTGCGCCGAAAGTGTTTACCTGCGTTTCGGGAGCCAGTTGCTTTAAAAACGCGATTTTCATAAGGGTCCTGGCCAGGAGATGTCTTGGTGAGTAGTTGAGGAGGACTGACCCACAGGATGCCAGATACTCATTTGGCACCCTTCACACCCCCAGGAACTCAAACTGCAGGCGGTCGCAGGCCGGATAACCGGCAGGAAGCCCAAGCCCACCGAGCATAACCCACTTTAGTTGGTCACCGAAGGATCCAGAGGATTAGTGCCCACCTCCCTAGGGACATCACAACCACTTCTTTACCAGCGTCGAGATCTCCTGCGCGGGATTGGCGACGCCGCTACAACCGAATTTCTTGCCCACGCCGTTGAAGAAAAGCTGCCACCATTCGGAAGAAGAACACCTCGAATATGACCCACAATCTTGGTATGGCGCCATATCGATTGCCGGGTCCAGCGGGCGGTCTTTGTCCGCCCGACTTTAAGCCGCCGCCTCCCACGGACATTATCTCGGCGCCGAGCAATCCGAAGAAGCGGCGAAAAACCTCAAGTGCCGCCAACTCCGCTGCAGCGGTGGCTGCGGCGGCGGCTGCAGCAGCTGCTGCGAATTCCATGCAGCAGCAGCAGGCGCCACCCACACCGCAGGATTTGCTGCCCCCACCTCCAATGGGAGGCTTCGGAGACACCATTATTGCCTCGAATCCATTCGACGACAGTCCCCAGGTGTCGGCGATGTCCAGCTCAGCGGCCGCGGCGATGGCGGCCATGAATCAGATGGGCGGCGGACCAGGAGGCGGTCACTTTGGCGGCGGTGGACCGGGTGGGCACCCGCACTGGGAAGACCGCATGGGCATGGGCGGTGGACCTCCTCCCCCGCCGCACATGCATCCCCATATGCACCCGCATCATCCAGGCGGACCCATGGGTCACCCACATGGCCCACATCCGCACATGGGTGGTCCGCCTCCAATGCGAGGAATGAGCCCAATGCACCCCCACCAAATGGGACCGGGACCAGGAGTCGGACTTCCGCCGCATATGAATCACGGAAGGCCAGGGGGACCTGGTGGCCCTGGAGGACCCGTTCCAATGGGCAGTCCCATGGGTGGAATAGCTGGCATGGGCGGCATGAGTCCAATGGGCGGAATGGGAGGCCCCAGCATATCACCTCATCATATGGGCATGGGCGGACTGTCGCCCATGGGAGGCGGTCCCAACGGACCCAATCCGCGAGCCATGCAGGGTTCACCGATGGGCGGTCCGGGCCAGAACTCGCCAATGAACTCTCTGCCGATGGGATCGCCAATGGGCAATCCAATTGGCAGCCCGTTGGGCCCTCCCTCGGGACCGGGCCCTGGAAATCCCGGCAATACCGGCGGACCACAGCAGCAACAACAACAACCTCCGCAGCCACCGATGAACAACGGGCAGATGGGTCCTCCTCCTTTGCACAGTCCGCTCGGGAACGGACCAACGGGTCATGGCAGTCACATGCCTGGAGGACCAATCCCAGGACCAGGTCCTGGGCCTGGCGGCCTAGTAGGTCCCGGTGGCATCTCCCCCGCGCACGGCAACAACCCCGGAGGTCCTGGGAACAACATGCTCGGCGGAAATCCCGGCGGCGGCAACAGCAACAACAACGGAAGCAATACAAGTAACGCCAGCAACAACAATCAAAATCCTCACCTCTCGCCAGCAGCCGGACGCCTGGGAGTGCCGACGTCGATGCAGTCAAATGGACCATCGGTATCATCGGTAGCCTCCTCATCGGATCCCTCGCCCGCCACGCCCACGCTCACGCCCACATCGACGGCCACGTCCATGTCCACGTCAGTGCCTACATCCTCGCCAGCGCCGCCCGCCATGTCACCGCATCACTCGCTAAACAGCGCCGGCCCGAGTCCGGGCATGCCCAACTCCGGACCCAGCCCGCTGCAGTCGCCCGCCGGACCCAATGGCCCCAATAACAACAACAGCAATAACAACAACGGACCCATGATGGGCCAGATGAACCCGAACGCAGTTCCTATGCAGCACCAGCAGCACATGGGCGGCGGCCCACCTGGCCACGGGCCCGGACCAATGCCCGGAATGGGCATGAACCAAATGCTGCCACCGCAGCAACCCTCCCATCTTGGTCCCCCGCATCCGAATATGATGAACCACCCGCATCATCCGCACCATCATCCTGGCGGACCACCGCCGCACATGATGGGAGGACCTGGAATGCACGGCGGTCCTGGTGGAATCCCTCCTCATATGGGCGGAGGACCTAATCCGCACATGATGGGCGGTCCGCACGGGAACGCGGGTCCGCACATGGGCCACGGCCACATGGGTGGAGTACCAGGTCCAGGACCCGGACCCGGCGGCATGAACGGACCCCCGCATCCGCACATGTCCCCGCACCACGGACACCCGCATCACCACCACAATCCGATGGGCGGCCCAGGTCCAAATATGTTCGGCGGTGGTGGAGGAGGTCCCATGGGTCCCGGTGGACCGATGGGCAACATGGGGCCCATGGGAGGTGGGCCGATGGGCGGCCCTATGGGCGTTGGTCCCAAGCCGATGACAATGGGCGGCGGAAAGATGTACCCGCCGGGTCAGCCAATGGTCTTTAATCCGCAGAACCCGAATGCGCCGCCCATATATCCTTGTGGCATGTGCCATAAGGAGGTGAACGACAACGACGAAGCCGTGTTCTGTGAATCCGGTTGTAACTTTTTCTTTCACAGGTAGGTCGACCAGGTTACAATAGATTAAAAATGTCAAATAGAAAATATAATATAAATATCTAGGAACCATATTTATTTCATATCATATTCCAAACTGCTTATATCCTGATAGTTATCTTTTCGGAACAAAATGTTTAGCCAAGTTTATAGTAATCTCATGAGCAATTAGTCTTATCACTACTATTTCAAAGTTAACCGGGGAATACCCTTGAATTAATACATAAAATCAGTAAGGTGTTTTCGCTTATTCTTGTATGTCGTCGACTAACTCCACTACCACTATCATTTTTGCAGAACCTGCGTTGGCCTGACAGAGGCGGCCTTCCAAATGCTCAACAAGGAGGTGTTTGCCGAGTGGTGCTGCGACAAGTGCGTGTCTTCCAAGCATATTCCCATGGTCAAGTTCAAGTGTTGAAGCGGATCGGATTTAAAATCAGGAAATCGCATCGATCAACCAGCAGCGAAAGCGAAAGCAATAGCACCAGCAACAGCACCAGCTAGCACCCACTCACTGTATAAAATATCCAAGCATTAACTCTATCTTAATTGTAAGACTTAAGCTGCTCAATAGTCAAGACCCCGACCGATCCAGAGACCCACCAGTCCCCATCCCGGCAGCTAAGCCCCGTAGCCAGAATGCGACCCACTAAAGTGCCGGAGCAGTGTTGTGAATTTGAGCTCCGGGCTTCCTGGCCAACTTGCGGCGTGCTCCTGAAACAAATAAGCAAGGCAAACCTTAACGAAAAGTGTAAACGAAATATGTTAATTGTAATATAATTGTAATTTGTGTGTGAGCGTCTGCATGTGGAGCGATCGAAGAGGACGACGCAACAACAAGAAGACGGAAAGAAAGCTGAGAAACACTCTAGTTTGTATTATAAAAGAAAATGGATAAATCTGAAGAGCAGGCCAGGCGGGATGATGATGCACATCTCCAATCGAATAGCACTCGCCTGGCAAGAAATCCGCATGAAACACAACAGACAACCAACCACTCGTAACTATATAAACATATATCTAATGACATATTCAACACATTTGGAGATGAGTATTGGAGTTGTAACGAAATGAAATTATCATTGTGAAATTGCTGCGAACTGCATGAGTGTGTTATTTGTTATTACGAATCTATATTATTTTTATACTTGTGTGCGTTTACATTTTAAATATTTAATACGGAAGAGCGGTTCGAACGATTGAAGGAACTCCATCGTCGATCATTTTACACGAAAATATTCAGCATAGTCGGAATCGGAGAATGTATAATAAGGAATCGATTGCGAACAAAAGCACAAGAAATTATGAATTCATGTGAGAAAGGTTAATCTGTAATTTAAGACGAATGTGGAGGACGCAGCGAACATAAACGATTCAAGAGAAAACAAATTTGTAAAAATAGGAAAACAAGAAGTACTCTAGGCTACTGCAACTATAAGTTATTTATAATTAAATAAAATACCATATAAAATAAAGTAAGCTCTAGTTATGAAGCAATTTCTCTTTGGAGGTGTGGTTCCCACGAGCCTGCAATCAGTAAAAACGTTTCAATGTCCTACTTTAAAAGCACCTGCCAAATAAACGCCTTCAGGTCGGGTTGCATTGCATATACATGTATTTTTAATATTTTGTTTCCATACTTAAGCTAAATGCACAGGCTAAATGGGGATAATAAACATAAGCGATGCACACCGAAGGCTGCATCGCGGCATCGCCACACAAACTTTTGGGGAAATGGGCAGAAGCAATACTCCATGTTGCACGTGCCGGATTGTGGACAGGGCTCTAGGATTATTACAGAGACAGTCGCTTAAAGGTACAAATTATATTTTGATTAGGCGTAACTTTCTGTTTCGTAGTTTCGTAGGGAGTTCAGATTACGTTTACAGCACGCAGGAACCAAACGAGGTTCCTGCATGGCTCGCTGTCTTATCCGATGGCCGCCGTTATGAGCTCCGCCACGTCCTGATCCGTGCTGCGCACCGTCAGATTGAGCGTGACGCCTTCTGAAAGCGCCAGCTTGGCCCGCACCAGAATCTCGGCGCCGCCTCTGAAGGTTCCTGTAAAGAGGGAAGGACTTTACTACTCATCTTACAACTCAAAGCGAAGGGTGCCTACCTGAACAGAGCAGCGTATGCAGGTGCGTACCCTCGGGCACATTCTCAGAGAGGTTTGCAGCGCCCAAGCCCAGGATCTTGACTATAGTGTTGACGGCATCCTGCAAGGTGGTCACTGCCGACAGCACAAAGGTATCCTCGGCTTGTAGCCATTCTGCAAATATAGAGTATTACTAATCACTGAATGGACCCTATATATCTTTCTGTGGCACCTTCGCTGTCAGCCGCATCCCAGGACACTTGGAAATTGTTCTTTCTGGTTTTCTGTATCTGATCGGCAACCGTCAGCTCCAAATCCTCTAGCATGTACTCGTCGTCATAGCCCTCCGCTGACTCCGGCTCGCCTGTGTTGGGATCGCAGTCCTTGACCACAAATCGTAAAGTGGCACCAAAGGTGGCTGGAATGAGGAAATAGTTCGTTTTGAAAAAGTGATATGATTTTAATACAAAATTCATGTTATTTATAAACTTACCAATGGAATTGGCGGCATCGGGCGGAAATTCTACGATGACAAAAGTAGTTTGCAGATCGTTGTAGGGTAGCTTGGGACATGGAATGACTGCCCTGGTTGTGAATCCATCCGGCAGCGTGAGTTCCACCCGCACATTTTCCAGGATTTGATCGGACAGCGTATTCAAGCAATCGAACTGGAAGACCACGTGCTGGCCAAATATGTGTTTGATGCACTGCACCGTGTACTCCGTTTCGCTTTCGGTCAGCTGGATGGGAGCTGTGCTGCGATGGATGGGGCCCAGCACCTGGATGCCCGGCAGCTGTGCCAAACGTGCAGCACTCTCCTCCTCCCGCGTGATCTTCGGCGGTCGTGGAGCACTGCTGGTAACTAGCATTACGTCGTTGGCAATCACTGGCTTAACTATGGCCGCCTTGGGCACAATGGAAATATCGAAGCGTGTGTCCAGGTCACCATTCAGATGTTCGACCAGCGACTTCTCCAGCAGAGCCAGAGAACAGTTCTCCCTCTCGATGATGTAGTTCTTGTACAGCTCTGGCCTTTCCGAGTTAAGAATGCTAAGGTAGTAGGTGGCACGGTCACGCACCTCGTCGTCCGGGTCCATCTGGCAACGACCCAGCAGCACGAGGATATTGCTTAACAAAGCTGGGCAAGATGCTCCAAACTGGGCCATGGCCGTGACCGCGGCTGCTCGCACAATAGGGCTCTCCAAGATGACGCGGTTGTAGATAAAGCGTATGTACTTGGAGGGTGTGGCCGCAAAGGGTCCCTCCTTGCCCAGCAGATGAAGAATCCTCACCGCCAGTGAAACGTGTTCACAATCCTCGATGAACTCGCACAGATGCGACAAGCCGGACTCCTTGGCGTCCGCATTCTCCTCGATGATCGTGATGATGGTGTCAACTATGGAGGTCTTGTACTCAAGGCCACCCTCCTCGCGCAGCATACCGCTGAGGAAGTTCATCAGCACTGTGTGCTTGCGCGGATATTTGGTGCACAGAGCGCAAATGGCCTGTACCACCACCACCTTGAACTCATCGGAAATCTCGGCCACAAACGTGGAGATCTGCTTCATCAAACGCTCTACCGAGGATTCAGCGCCGGTCTTTAGCAGCGTAGTGATGGCCAGAGTGGCCACCGATCGATTGGAGTCCGTGATGAGACCTTCCAGGTCCAAGTTACAGGTGGTCACCGCTGCCGGGTGCGTCATCGCCACCTTGTTGAGCGTGCGCACAGCCGCAAAGCGCAACGTTGCCTTCGGCGAGCTGCAGAAAAGCTGGAGGATGGAGAACGCCGGCGATAGCATTCGCGGATTGGTGTTCTTGAGGTTGACAATGGCATGGGCCGCCTCGTAGATGACCATCTCGCTCTTGTGGCGCAGACAGGACTCTATGAACGTAAACAAGGGTGAATCGGAAAGCTCCTCAGAGGGAATGTCCTCCTCTTCGATCAGCTTACAGGCAATGCGTATCTGGGGGATGTAAAACGAACTTAGTCAGATGTCACATTAAATGGAATAACTGTGCTGTTCGAATCCATTTCATTAAGAAAAGTTTAGGGTACAGACTCCACTTACCAGCATGCAAACGGCATAGGGACTCTTCAGAGAGCCTCTGGTCAGCTTGTTGACCAACTTGGAGACAGCCAGCCGATCCGACTTGCGGATATGGTAGAGCAGACCCAAGGCGTGGTACTGTACCATGATGTTGTCGCTGTTCAAGGCCTCCTGGGCCTCGTTTGCCCACCTCTTGACTACGTCGCCCGCAGTGTTGGCCAGTCTCAAGGAACTGACCAATGCAGCACAAGAAACCGCCGCGTTTTTGTCTACAATGCACTGCTTCATGTAGCGCTCCACGGCCTGCAACATGGTGTTATCCGTGATGCTGCACAAAGCCCGGATGGCAGCGGCCCTGTACAGGTCTTCCTTGCCGGTCATATCCTTCGTTAGCGAGCTGGTAACGATGATGACGTCCTCGGCAATGGAGCTCAGCTCCTTGATGCCCAGGTATACCATACGACGCAGCACCACGTCCTTAGATTGGAAGAGCTTCGTCATCGCGAAAAAGCAGTCGGTAGCCTCGCGGGCCACAAGCTGCTCACCCTGATTGATCAGGTACAGGATTTTGGTCAGGATGTGGATGCACTTCCTTGGGTTCACCGGCGTCTCATTGAAGGTGCGCGTCTCCTGAAGCACCGAGGTTTTTTCCAGGTTCTGGTACGCATTGCTCGGTCCTGCTGGCGGATGGCCGCGATGTTTTTTGTGCGAGGCAAGGGAAAAATAGTTCATGTTCTCAGTCAATTTAGTGAAAACTCGATTTTTCTCGACTTTGTCGGGTTAGTGGGTGTGTGAGTGTGTGTCTGTGCCAGCGGAGCACCTTCCAGCAACTGGGTTGTCTTCGATTGGCTTCGCTGGCCGGCGGATTACTTGGCTACAGGTGATAGCCTGCTACTTACCGTCCTCCTCCTCGTCTTTCTCGCGGCGGAACGAACCCATTGTATTGCAACTTTCGGTTAAATCGTGGGTAAAACAATTGAAATGGTTTTCTGGCTGCGCTTACACGTCACTCAGCGGTGCCCAGTTGGTACATCTGTTATCGATGTGAAAACTCCAGTGAAGTATCGATAGGTCCGATGTTGTTCTTATCTTGAAAAGACAACTTTTTTTCTGCGTTTTGTAGACAGTACATCTTAACCGATTGTTTGCCTATAGCTTGCAGATTTCAATAAACTCGACACCGAAATATTTTGTTTCTTTTCTTAAGATTTCTTGTTTGTCTGCAGTGGATTAAAAAAGGAACCAGTTGAGATTCACTTACTGGTTCGATAGTTAGTATCGATAACGTATCGATAGTCGAATGGGCGGACGAATATTTAAGCTTTGAATTTGCTCCATGTTGGATTATTTACAAAATTGCCAGGAAACTTTCAAAATATAAAATTATTTTACATTTTCGCCATTTTCACTATTTTTTTTTTCTTTTTTTCAATGGCATTTGTCCGAATTGTGACGATTGCGAAGGCAAAATTCAATGCGATGAATTTTTAGTTAGATAATAACTTCTATTAGTACATAATCATTTTGAGTTTCATTTATGATATACTGGTGAGGAAAGTTTATCCAAATCGATAGATCTCATGACCGTTAAGTAATCGGTGCACTTACCTAATTAATCGAGTGCAGATCCTGTTAACAAAATGGACGCCAGCTTTTTTGTCAGCTCTAGTTTGCTTTGTCCAATTAATTATGACTTCGTATTGTGTTTACTTAATTTATGCGTGCATAAGCACCACCAATTAGCGAAAACAAGGAACCCATTATATTGAATTGTCAATTTCCGGCGCGCTGCAAGTGCCGTTAATTGCATTTTGCATGCCGCGGGGAAATTCCGGCGCACGAAGAAACAGCTTCATTGCGTGTCCACGAGGCGAGGACCTCCGCCAAAACGCCAAAAAAGAAAGAAACCGAAAAGATCGAGACACCTACAGCATGAATTTATGGCCAGGCGATAAGCGCCGGCCAGGAGGAAAATCCGCCTGGTGCCCAAAATTGGACAAGGAACGTGTGCGTCGGACGGGCGGAGAATTTAGTAGCTGTCAAGGCATCAGCTGTGGCCCCTGGAAACACCTACAAAGCCACGAAACCCCCATGCTTGCCAAATCCCAAGATGAAGCCAAGTCGGAGCGAACCTAAGGCCAAAGTCGGAGCAAGAGTTGAGGCGTCGGCGCACGCAAGGAGTGAGCCACAGGTGAGTTTTAGGCTGGATGCCAGCGAACAGTAGAACTCCAATTTGTGCAACGCTCCCCCACTTGTCTCCAGCGCCATTCATTGTGGGGCACCTCTTCTACCAAGACTGGGTTAGTTCTGATTTCCAAACAGGCGTGTTTCAGAGTTTTCCTAATTGATTACCTACATATGAATGTATATCAGGAATGATTTCGACGAGCAGTAGCAAGTCGGAATCTTTTTGTCCCCCATCGAACCTCGACTGTAATCCGCAGTTAGCTTTGCGTGCAAATGGCAAGGAATGCGGGCGGGGATGGGATACTCAGGGTTCGGTGTTTCGCTCGGATGGAAGTAGAGATCCCGATCCGCTGGTGGCCTGTGACTCCACAACGCTGATGCTGTCAGTTGCTCTCGGCCGGCCATTGGCAGCTTTATGGCCGGCTGGTGTGTGTGTGGGCCAACCTGCATACCGATCATAAGTACGAATATGAATCTCTAAGCACTTGCATTCGTTAGTGCGCCTGGTGCGAAAGATGCAAAACGGTTGCAAGTTCGGATTCCAGGTCGGAACCTCCCCCCCATCCCGGCCGAGAACTTCACCGGTGTGCTAACAAGATGGCAACACATGAAATTAGACTGCACCGATGCACGTCCAGCGATAGAAGAAGAACGAACTGATCGTGCCCAGAAAACGGGCAACGGCAGGAACAACAGACTAATTAACATATTCAAATATTTGTCGCATTGTTTCGCCAGTTTCCCAGCTCCATCTGGCAGTTCCCCTCCTCCTGCAGCCGGGTTTATTGAAAAGCCATTTTACGGTTTCATGCTTGAGAGTCATTGCCAAGTGGCCACGCCCCATCATCTCGAACCCAGCACCCTGGTCTGGTGCATCTTCCTTGACTGTCTGTGCACTGCAGACCCCTTGGCGCTATTTTTATCGCATTTTAAAAGGCTATTTGTAGTGGTTCCACCAGGAAGTGGCATAAATTCGCAGCGCATAATGGTTGTGAATAAATTATTTTGCCGCAGCTTCCTCTCGACCATTGATTGGCTGATAAGAACCATCCTCCGACTGCGGACTCATCCATTGCAATGGCCAGCAGAAGAGTCCAAGGAGGAAACCCAAAACAGATGCTGCGTACAATGCACTGGTTACGTAATCACTTACTGCGATTCTTGTCCTGCAACGTGAGAGAGGGCAGCCCGCGGCCTTCCTTGTGCACTCCAGCAATTTTCACGCACGCCCCCAACAAGCAAGCCCTCCTCTCTCCTCCACCCTCCGTGTTCCCTCTTCAAGATGCGGCTAGGCCAAAGCCAAGCCCATAAAAAAAGGAAAAAGGAGAAAAGAACACAGCATGCGGAAAGCAAAAGTCCCACAGTCCGTTAGGCGGAAGCGAAGGCCAACAGCAGATTTGGCTTTAATTAAATTTATAGGGGTAAAGCGTGAATGTCTAGACCTTGCGATTATTGCAGGAGCACTAAGGTAGGGCCTTTAGAATTATTTGAATACCCCGAAAGAGAAACGGATATATGGTTTTCTTAAGCACTTCATTAGCTGTAATAGACCGTGGATTGTTTATCGGCTGTATTAAGACATACAAGTGGCTAGTCTTTTTCGAATGGCTTTGGAGTTTTGGGACGCTTTCTCTCCATACTTTTCAGAATTTTACTTTGCCTATTAACCCAGTCATAGGATTGAAGAAGACTGTAACGTGAAACAAAAAAATATGAACATGGCCATGAGGTAAACTGCCATAAAGTAAATCATAAATATTTGCTCAACATTTTCCAGGACTAAAACAAACTATTATGGGTCGTTAAGATCAGAGATATGAACATGTGCTAATCATCTTTATGTAAGGCAGTTGGGCTGGAATTTGGCGCAGGCAATCGAAGTTCTGCAACTGGAGAGAAGTGAAGTGACCCCTGTGGTAACTGCAATTGCCCAAGATTCCAGAGATATATTGCAATTATTAATTGTTTTTCCGCCGGTCTTCAACGGTACTGAACCATTTCACTAATTTTAAATGGCTTTCCTCCTCCGCCGACTGCCGCAATCGGCTGTCTGCCTGGAGTTTGCATCGTTCCTGGTCAATGTCCTTACCCGTTTCGGTTTTCAGTTTTGTTTGAAAGCGGCTAGGTAAGCATGCGCATTGCGCACGACGCGTCAGCTCCTCCAGTTCCTCCGAGTTGGGCCTAGCCAGCCAGTCAGCCAACCAGCTAGCCAGCCAGATGTTATCCCGGTAGTGACCCCAGAGCAGGGCCATAAATTCTCACAGTATTGCCTACTACACGCCTGCGCCTCCGCAAATGTTCCAATTTGTATTTTTGCACAAATTGTTGTGGCCGCCGTGGAATCTTCTCAGCTTCTCCTGGGCATCTCGGGGTTGGCTGCCTCGCTTGTTTGTTTTCGGCTGCATTTAATTTAATTTCGCCTGCCCAATTGGGCTGAACCGCAATTAGAGACAAATGTTTTCGGCTGCATTCCATTGGCTACTTAGCCCCATGTTCGTGGCAATTAGCATTAGCCTGTGGGATATATTCGGGGACATGGGCGTGTGTTTTCTGGGGCGGGGAAAGTTATCTCCCCGACCAGTTTCCCACACGTTTGCTTTTTGTTTGCTTAATTAGGTGAAAACTGGCTAACAGGGACAGCTGTTTGGCTGCCATGCCGGGCAATTGCTAATGAGCAGGACAAGCTAAAGGAGTTGGAGTTGGCGAAATGAAAAGTAACCAGCCACCGTCCTCGCTTTCAGGCTTTTGCCACTTTGGTATCGGAAAATGGAAAATGGTAAACGGGAAAACGTTTGCCACTCGTCGCTTCAAGTGCTAGATTCCTGCTTTGTCAGTCTGTCTCAATGCCCTGGCAGGAAGGTTGGGCAATTCGACAGGAAAGGAAAAATGATAGTACGGATTTCGTCAGAATATGTATGCAATCCAAAAAAAAATAATTTTAACTCTATATATATTTCAAACATACGAAAAGTTCTTGCGATTTGAATTCAAGGTAGAAATGTCCATCTTATTTTAATTTTTTCCGGGAAGAGTATTCGAATATACCCACTGGGAGATGGTCTGTCTTTGGCTTTGTTGTTCATCGGCGGGCTTTCCATTTCCTCCCCGGCTTCTCCTTCTCGTATTGGAGGCGAAATTTGGCGATGCCCATTGCCATGGCAAGTGCATAATTTTTCAATCAAAGCGAGCAGCTGTAAAGCAAACAAAAGCAGAGGCCAAGAGGCAGAAATCGTGAGCAGGCCAACATGGCTAGAAAAGCAACCCGAATGGGAAAAGGAAGTGCTGCAAACGAGATCTTCAGCTCATCCAATCCCATCCGAGGCGCAATCCCAATGCAAGTCCCAAGCCAAGCTAAATGGCAATGGCATTTAAATGCAAATGACCACGAAGCGTGAGGGTGTTCAATGCGAACTTTATGTATGGAAATTGGCAAAATGCGAGCAAGCCTTCTTCTCCTCAATGGTCAAAGTGTCAAAGTGGCAACGGGTGTAGGTGTCGCCACGCCATTGTCTCTGGAATTTGCGCCCATTCTGGCCGTGCTCTGGACCATCCCCATCCCGGGCCGGGCCAAAGTCAAGCCGCTAATTAAAAGCCATTGCTAACAGTCAACGACTTAATGGCCAAGCATTTGCATAGCTGTCAACGCCAATAAGCCCACACTTGGCCACGTTCTCTAGGCTTGCCCTGAGGTGAGAAAAACCAAAACCATCAGCAAAAGGCTCACGCGGCGTTGGTCCGGATCGACTGGACAACGCCTGCTCAGCTGCGGCATCGCTGTACCTCCATCTCCAACTACATCTGGAAACTCCATAGCCGTGTCCAAGCCAAATACGCACCAGAACCGGCCATAAAAATTGTCAACGCGTGTCTTCGATGGTTTACTCTAAGCCTTATCAAGGGTATATTCGCTACGAAGATGGATACTAGATAGATACTTTTCAGTACCCATTTTCCTATGGATTTATTTCATCAGATTATTGCAGAGCATCCCGCATTCGGATACGGCAGTATTTTTCAATTTAACTGCAGCTTAATAGGGGCGTTTTATTCAACGTGGGGCACGACGCACATGCGTTCCCAACACCTTGCCAGTGGCAGAGGGACGCGGCGGCTGACTTTCATGCCATGAAGATGGAGTCTCCATCTCCACTGTGGGGACAGTGGAAGACGTCTTCATTCGAAAAGGCGGCACACGTCTCGAGCGATACTCGGGTTTTCGCACATTTCAATTTCAACGTGCTGATGATTAATCGACACCTTCGGTGGCTCAGAAGTTTTGATGTGGACCACTAAATCGTACGATTTAGAGAATGGCTATAATGGCGTGCGTAGCTGGAGCGTTAAAGAGATGGTAACACGCCTGGTTAAGCTCGATGCCATGCCGCCTCTTAATTTGATTAACACTTCTGTGGGACGGCCCCCAACTGCAAGATATCCATGGGTGCCGCATATGTGGGCCCTGCTCAAAGTGCCGTGAAATTATCATAATTTCCTCGGATGTCTTTCTCTTTGACAAACATCAATTTCGTTGGTTAGGCGGCTCTGCGAGTTTCGTCGACCAAATGCTAATGGGAAGTGGTCTGGGCTACGGAAAACTGTTTACTTAATCAAAGCGCTAATAAATTTCGACATGCCTGCCCAGCCACCGTAATTAATGTATAAATTCAGTGGACCTGCTGGCATGTGCCTTCTTTCTCTCGCCAATTAAAACAGACAGCTATGGTTATGTTTAGACATTTATTAATAAATATTTTATTTAGGCGTAAAGTTTATTGCATTACTTAATCAGTACAATTCGTTTATTAAATTTACGTTTATTACTCCTCGTCTCCTTTCCTCTTGAGATTAAACCAAGTCTCTCAGAAGTTCCTAATAACTAGCACCGCCTGTCGTCTCGGCTAATAAATAATAAGAAGTATGATTCGAAAATAAGTAGTTAGGCTAAGGGGCTGATGGGATCTCGGAAATTTGGAAATGCCGCCCTGCACAGAAGCCTGGCGCAAAACATTTTGATACAAAATTATTTGGCAAACTTTGCGGGTTAATGCGGGTTGAGAGCAGCAAAATAGTTAATATTAAATAGTATAGTTATAAATGCATTACGCTCGAGGACATGAAGCAGATTTCTCACTAAACTTATAATTAGCCTAACTTTCGCTAGAGAGATTTTAGCTCTAAAAACTAACTCGAATTTATCGGTTTGAATTTCCGTTCTTTTCTTGGCAATGCGCCGATTTAAAATGCTGGAATCTCGTCGTCCAGTGCATTTAAAAGCGCGCATTATATCGTATCGTAAAAAAGGAGTCAGAGCTCCCAGTGTAAACTAATCGTAGACTTAGTCTAGGCTGGATTAATCAAGGGTTCTCAATGATTTCATGTGTCGCTGCTAGGCGAATATTTTCTATTCAAGTCTCATCGAATCTTTTGAAGCTTTCGAGGCATATTGCGTTTGTTCCCAGCTAAGTGTTCCCGGCAAACAGCGAGAGCCACCCAGATCTCCCCTAGAACTGCTGTCCGTAGCGCCCGTTGATGCCGCTGTCGTAGAGTTTGCTCAGCGTGTCCTTGGCACTGCCCCCGTACGACGCTCCCGAGGCCGAAGATCCGGCGGAGGAGTTGGGTGGTGGTCCGTACAGCATGGTGGGCGCTCCGTAGGTGATGGTGGGCGTGGGCTCGTGCTGGTACAGGTAGCGCTCCTTGCTGGAGCGACGCTGCACGGTCTTCCAGATGCCGAAGATGCTCAACTGGGCCAACAGGAACAGGGCTCCGGCCATGATAAGACCTGAAAAAAAGAATAGAAAAATGGCTATGACTCTCGGTTCTTACAAGTCAGAGTGGGAATGACGTGAAAAAGCTGTCTCACATCCCAAAAGAGGGCAAGCACCAAATTTTGATTTTATTAAAACATTAATCTTTTATTATCCCAAGCCTTTTGAGAATTAGAAAACGAGAATTCGCTCCAGATTGCTACTCGAGCAATTTAAAAAGGGAAGTCGGCCTCTTATCGCCATAAATCAAGGGGATTATCTCGAGTTACCGATCTAGTTCGAAGAGTTTCGACGGAAACTGGTTGCGGATAGCCGGCGAAATGCCGATAAGATCGCTACGATGGGCGGAAAACCAGATCGAGTGGAATACGAGGCAAAAGTGACCTCAGATCGGTTCGGTTATCACAGAAAACAAAAGTGGGCGCCACTTGACCCACTTCGATGTGGACTGAAACCGAAGTAGGGGAGCGAAAAGAAGAACATAGCTCCAAGGTCCCAAGACGCAGAGTGACCAAGTGACCAAGTTTGACAGCAACAAGTTGAAGATAAACAAAAACAATGAGAAATAAAACAACGACAATTTAATGCATGAGTTGCATATTTCGGCACGGACTCGGACTCGGACTCGAACTCGAACTCGGACTGGGACTTGGACTTGGACGCTGTGGCTTCACTTTCTATACCCTAGACATCGCATGTTTCCCCGTTCGCCTGGGTTCTTAACAGTGCAACATGCCACATAAATAAGCCCAGGCTGCAGCGAAGGAAATACGAAATACCGAACCAAAGCCGGTAGAAATCGGGTGAAAGTGCCGCCAAAGTCAAAGTCAAACTCAAAGTCGAGCTGCAGTGCTCAACTTGCATGCGTTGCTGCCTCTGCTGTTTGTGTCCAGTTCACGAAATCAGAATTTAAGAGCAACAGCGTCGACGACATGCCAGATGACTATCAGAGATTACTTGGTAACATTGTTGTGGTTGTTCGCTGCTCAAATGACCATAAAAAGTAAGCCGAAAACAAATCAACAAACAAACCGAGAGCCACAACGTCGTCATCATCATCATCATCATGATTTCCATGACTTGAATGAGTTTCAATAACAAAGTGCACGCACTTGAGACTTTTATTTATGTGTTGTATCCAGCTTTTCCATCGCAGCAAGAAGACCACAATAACAGTAACCAAAGAGGGATCAACGAAAATATACAAAATTATAACAATTACTATAAACGGTCCACGAAGTTGTGGGAGTTTCGGGGGCAATAAGTAAACCGCGGCGCCCACAAAATGGTAAATAATTTGATGAAACTGCAGCCAGAACAAAGAGCGAAGAAAAGCACTGAGAAAACTCTCAAGATAATGAAAGTGTAGCCAGGTGCCTGCTGATCTGCTGAAAGGAGGCTCATAAAAACGAAGCTGCATTAATCCGAAGGATTTACTCACATCACAAGCATTAAAAGCTAATTTATTCTTCATTAAACGTACAAATCGCCATTGGAGTCTATTGGGAATTGTGCCGTAAAAGGAACAAGAAATTAACTAACTAAAAAGTTATCAAGCTAAAATTGATTTAGAACATAAACCGCTGATCAGCATAAATAAACGCGGAACGAGGCTGAGTCACTCATTTACATGATGTATTTTTTATAACTGACCGAATAACCGGGTATCGCCAGCAGAAATAGTTAGTGTAACTAAACTAGATTAACGATTAGATTAGAAATATACATCTGCATTTAGCAATGGCTTCCCGACTCCCATAAAAAAAGAGATTACGATGGATCAAAATCTAAAACAATATTAAAGACACGAAAGTTAAAGGAACTAATAAGCAAGCGGTGTGTTGCTGAGCATAAATATATGATATTCCTCATAATGGCAAAAATGTATTAAAAGCGAGGAGATAATGGATTAGGTAAATATTGGACATTATATCCTGGCACTTAGGCGAAAAACACTTTGAATTGTAGAGAATTTGATGAAAGCGAAATTATTAATAATCTTCCTGGAGATTACTTTCGAAGTAATGCCAGAAATTAAATTCCTGAACTACCATGAAGTTAGCATTAAAATGGTTGAAGTCATGAGAAAGATCCATTTCTAAGTAAATACCGGCGCAGAATGCAAAGTGCTCATAAGCTTTGACAAATTACAGGGTGTCTTGGATGCGGCGTTAAATTGCCGCTCTGCATGCCAAAGACGAAGGCCGAGATTCATCTTCTCCTGGGCGCACACGCACATCCAAGTTGGCCAGGTGATTCCAGTGGGCAATGTGTGCGGCAAATGAGCTTAAGCACAGGTAGAACCGTTGCTCTAATTGCTTCGGTTTGCTCGCCTCTGATCTGCCTTGAAATGCCTGGAAATGCAGCGCGTAATTACGACTGAAATGTGCGCCTGATGTTTGGTGGTCCAGTGGAGTTTCATCCGTCTAACGAGCTGTCAATTTAACGCTTCAACGCGGCCTGGAAATTGCTCCACAAAAGCAGCGACACTTGGGAGATGCTGGAGCTCGGGAGCTTGGGAGCTGCGAGCTCGGGAGCTGAAAACCCAGCAGCCATCTGGATGGACAACCAACTGTGCAGAAAGATTTTCGCGCCGCACGAAAACGAGGCGTGCAGAATCCTGCTGCACAGCATTCAGCATTGGATGAACTAGTGACCTGGTCGTGAGCCAGCAGAGACACCAAGAACGAGCCACTCCAGCATCATAACACAGAACACGTTCTGGACAACGAAGAACCTAATTTAAGGCCCCTTGCTCAAGTCGGCAATGATGAAAAATTGATTCATTATCAAAATTAGCGAGCCAAGAACAAGCTGAGCGCCTCACGACGCGCGGAGGACACGATGTCGTCCAACTGCAGGTTCGGTTCCAACTTCAGCTGCAGCTCAGCTCCTGATCCTCCTGCTTGTCTATGCAAATCAAGCTAGCTTTGATTTGCGCTTGATTGGGCTTTTTCACAGAGCCCCCGGAAAGGAACATCCAACTTACCATAGCCATTAAGGCAAGTGAGCTTGTCCTGGGCCACGCCCGCATAGGCCTTCTCGTGGGGACCGCTGTCATTTCCGTGGGTAGTAGTGCCATCCTCTGGCTGGAACCCGAACTTGTCTGTGATTTGTATGGACTGCATGAGCAGTATGTTATCATCCACTGGGCCCACATCACGACGGTGGCGTGTGCTGATCAAGAACTCGGCTGCAAGAAAGGGGAAATGACTTTATAGTAAGGATCGATATCGCATCTAAAATATTCATAAGAAGCTCAACATCATGTCATTTCATAAATATTATTCTTGGCATTAGGATCGGTTTGACATCCAAATATCATGAGTCTGAACAATAGGTGTTACAAAGCGTAAAAGCTACTTACCCCCATCAGTTCCATTCAGCACCGACCTCTTCTTGCGCCCATAGGAGACCAATGACTTGAGCTCTCCACTGGCGCCATCCTCGCTGTCGCAAATCACGGGTTCGCAGCGCGGAATGCAGGGCGTTACCAAGGCACGAAACTGGACCACTTCGCTCGAAGGAAACTTGAAGGCGTCGAACTGGGAGAGCAGCACCTTGCGATTTTGCGCCAGCTTCTGGATGGTGCCCATGATGTATTGGTCGGTGGGGCAGCCATTAGCATCGATCAGCGTTATCTCGGCGCTGTCCGAGCCATCCATGGCCACCAGTTCTCTCACGAAGATCTCGTACGGACTGTTGGGCTCCACGATTTCGAAACGCAGGGCAAGCGGATCCCCAACCTCGGCGATTCTCTTCATGTCGCTGCCATCCCTAGAGGTGATCTTCATGATCACATTGGGCGAATCAATGGTGATCTCTTCGCTCAGGGAGGACTCAATCTCTCCAGTTACTCCAAGGTCTACATCATTCAGAACTGTTTTGTTGGTCAAATCATACTGACAGGATACTGCGAGGCCGAGATCGGAGGAGGTGACAATCATGTCGTGATGTTGGATAACTATGTCGTTCATATATCTGCCATAAGCGCTCTGGCGCACATTGCACTCCAGATCATTGTAGCCCATGCGGAAGTCAAACTCCAACGAGTGGTTCACGTTCACAGCGCAGGATTTGGGCGCTCCCTTGGCGTAGACCTTGCCATCGAAAAGTTTGGACGTTCTAATCTTGGTGATCATCTCACCGGAGCGGCACTCAATGGATACATTGTAGCAGGCTGACAGTTCATAGGTAGCTGCCTCGGGGACATCCAAGTAGGGATCCATCACATCGGTCAAGGTGGCGCGGCTGTGATGCGACAATCGGCAGACCATGTCTCCAGTATCATTGTAGTCGTATGAGTGGCATCTGGAGAGGATTACATTAAGATGGCTATCAGAGAGAGCTCCAATTGTGACCTTAAGAGTAGCGTACCTGTAGGGCGAGTTGAGGCAGAGATCACGGCACTCGTCGATGGTGTTGATGTCCTGGTAAACCGAATCCACTGTCTTCAGGATCTTTCCCGAAATCCGCTTGAACTCGCACAGTTTGCTGGGCTCCTCTGCGCAGTTGTTCTCCAGGTAGTCGGCTCCATCGTAGGGCTCCACGCTTCCTCCAGCAGACAAGGTGATGCGGTCCATGTCGGAGAGTTCACAAAGTCCCGAATGGCGGTAATAGTTCGCCGATCTGAGTGGATTGAGCGGTATAGGACGGAAGAGTGAAGTGAAGAAAGCGGAAGTGGAAGAGAGTAAGCGGTACGAGAAGGCGTTAGGAAAGATTTGCAAGTTCGAACGAGAGCAATGACAACGAGTTAAACCGCTCGAAATCTTTAAGTGTTAGCATTATTAGTCAAAATCTGAACTGCAATAAAATTTGTTAAAACCTTTCGTTCAGGGTTGTTATCAGGTCAATGTCTGCTAAATGTTCTATTGTGATGCCTATTCATTTCGTATCATGTTTATGTTTATTATTTAAATGCAAAGCACAGAATCAACTTGCTTTAGCCAACACTCACCGGCATGTGAACTCGGTCTCGCCCAAGCAGAGTTCCAAGCAGTCGCGCCGCGACAGAACCGTCTGACTAGATTTGACGTGCTCCGGGAGGCGGTAACCTTGAACGCGATCGATGCACCAGGCCTTCGAGCAAGGACGCACGCCCAAACACGATTTCTGTGCGTAGATGGTGAAAACCGGAAACTGCGAGCGCGAAAGTGAACCTGAAAACGCAGAAATTGAGAAATGAAAAGTGGTTGAGAGGCGGGAAAAGGGGGAAAGGCAACGGCGCTGTGCGTATTTTATGCGTTTTACGCACACGCCCCTTCACTGCGAAGTAACAGGCGTTGAGAAACGGGCAAAAGCCCCAATCTCGGAGCAGTCTTGGAGCAGAGTCAGCTGAATCAGGCGAGCCACGACAACTGCATCGACATTCGAGATTCGACTGGGAAGGCTGAGGCTGCAGAAATTATGCGTTACTGTGCCAAAAGCCAGTTTGCCTGCAGAATAGGCAAAAATCTAGTTTGCAGGCCGGGCCAAAAACCGCGTCGTGCGTAAAAGCAAGAGGCGTGTACAGGTTCGCTTTTATTTATTTCTGTTTTTCTTTTTTTTTTTGCGAACACGCGGGTGATTTATGCCCCCGGGCCACGACAACCGCAGCCGACCTGCATGAACTAGAACTCAGTAATTGAGTAAATGAATGAATGAACGGCCGACTGGCTGTGTCGCTGACTCGCTGAGTCGCCTGAATTATTGAGCTTTCTTTGGCACAAAAAAAGAAATATAAAACAGCACAGCCGCTTGGAATTCTCACACTTTCTAACTCACCTGGCAATTTATCGGCGGTCGTCTTGAACAGCACACACAATCCGGTTTCGTAGTTGACAGCGCTGCAGGACTCGTTATTTTGGCAGGCCTCCAAGCAGTCGGTTAGCATCAGCGTGCCGGGCAGAGTGTCCAGCATTTTCGAGGGAGCCGAAAGCACGTAGCTGAAAGCCGAGGAAAATGATTTATAAATTAGATCGATTCCAAGATTGCCGGATGATTTATGGTCCCGGTCCCGCTAATAGATTCCCAATACGATGGAAAACGAAAGTGGTCGGACATTCTTGCGATCTTGTGGGTATTCATTATAGACGGCTCAAACAAAAGACTGAGGCAACGAACTTGCCGCAGCCGATGAGTTCGGAAAAACAGTCATGGATTAGTCACGTTTTAACCAAAGAGCCACAAATTTGCATATGCCAGTTAGCAGTGTTGTGGTGGTGGGATTGCCGGTTCCCTTTCTGGGTTCACCGTTATCTCGTCTTCTCTTCCTATGGAAATGTTAATTGGCCCAGATGTCGGGGTGCATTTCATTAAACATGAATATACCTGTGGCCGGCCCATTGTGTTGTCGCTCACAAATTCAAATTTTTAGAAGAAAAGCAAAAGTGAAAATAACAAGTGGCCATAAAATGTAATCAAGTTTCTATAATGCCGGCGGTTGCGCAAGCTTTGGGTTGAGTGAAACTCCTCATTGTTTTGTGACACTTTTGAAAAGGTGGTGGTGATATTTTCCATTCATTATGCAATACTACATAAGAATGTTTGATAGCTGGCATGTTTTTGATAAATCTTGTTTGGATTTTGGTAAAGCTCCATTGCAATTCTTGATTGGCAAACTTTTTGGTTAAACTGAGTAGAATACGTGCTCAAACGCCTTTGATTTGAAAACTGAACTCACCCGGTAATAATCTCGAAGCCAATCATATCTGGATCGCACTCCTCCTCCTGAGCTGGTGCCTTGTCCGTCTTAGCCTCCGGCTGCGCCTCTATGGGCGTGACCAGAGGCTTGGGCAGCTCCGCGCCGCCGGCTAGAGCTGCAGATCCGACTGTGGCCACCTCCTGGTCGCCGCTTCCTTCCGTGGTGGTGGTGCTGCTGGTGCTGGCGGGTGTGGAACTACCCGATGAGGCGACAGCCGGCGGCGAAGGCGTTACATTGGTGCGCGGAATGGTCTGCTTGACCGGCTTGACGGGACGCTTTGTTTTGCGTGCGGCGCTGGCGGCGTCACTCGCAATTAGGCAGATCAGCAGCAGTAGAGTGCAGCGGCGTAGAAACATTTTGTCTGCAATTGAAATGGTACACGGTGTGAGCATGGGGCCATGGTAGTCGGGGGGCTCCAAAGCTGTGCCCCCAGGGAGATGGCTAAATGTTAATTAGGCAACTAATTTCACATTACGCGCAATGTATGTAATTCCTGGTGTGCACTTTATTAGTTTGGCGTTAGTCTTGGCAGAATCTAGGGTTCCTCCACGGGGGCTTTGCTCGCCCAGGAATGAAAACGGAACGGAACTTTGTGTCTTCGATGCTATGCTGTGGCATTCCGAGGCATTCCCTGGTCTTTCTGTGTTCGAGCTTTAATTGCTTGACTTGTTCGCTGTGTGTTCGCAGCGTTTAATTAAAGCTACAGCTGCGCTAACAGCAATCTGGAGTCTTTCTATTGTGCATATACAATAACAGTTGCACCACCGACAATCAGAACAAAAACATTGCTGAGGCCCTCAGTGGGGCGAAGTTTTATGTGTGAAAAGCGCCGCCGCCTGGGAAATATTTGGGAGGAGTACCAGTACGGATGGAGAGTGTCTGGATGCGACCTGGCGTAGGTGGCACCATGCTGGGGGAAAACCTGGGAGACCGAGGAGCTCCCCGGCACCTGAAACCCCAGGGGCCTAGATTTCATCTAGTATGTATAGCTGTGCACTGTTCCAGATACCACAACTATATAGGTGCTTTCAGTCGGGCGTGATAATTAATATTATTACCAATGAAATATGAGCCCTTACATGCTTAGCACATAATAAATTACAGCGAAATGTGTTCCGAAGGGGAACATATTTGAGCCAAACTTCTGAGCATAATGATCAGTCAGAAGTGATAATAAGTATTATTAAAAGGGTGGATGAAGCATGTTTCTCGTGTGATCTCAGAGAATGTTGTTAGGATCATAACACTTTTATTGTTATGGCTTTTCTTTGGACTCTTTAAAAGCGCAGGACCTGTTGCCAAGATGAACTCCCTTGAACTTTACTATAGTACTTCTTGCTGGCTATATATGGAATCTAGCAACACACTCAACACACTTTATTACACAATTTTCCAGAAGTCAATGACACGTCTACACAGTAACTTAGTAACTTGGCTCTGTCATAACTCTGTGCTAATCCACTTATGCAATCTCATTCAAACGCGCGAAACAATTAACACTTTATAGCTGACATATCTAAGATATATTCGAATGCTTCCTTTTTTCGCGAATAACTAAGTTAAACACTATTTTCCGCTATTCGGCGTGAAAGTGAATTCAAGCACCATCCCCGCTACATAAAAAGGCAGGTAAAAAAGACATTTCCATGTCGTTAAATATTTTTATCTGTTTTGGCTGTCGATCGCCCGCAAGAGAGTAAGTTAAGTTAAGTTTCACCGGCCAGCCGTAAAAAGACAAAGCAGTCAGAAAATCGAGATTCGCACTGCTGAGCCATCTGTGAGATAATCTAAAGTGTGGCTCATTATTTTGTGGAGAGACAACGAAGAATATTTAGCGGTTAATAAGCGGCTGCGTGAGAAAAGAGTTTCGTTCGGATTTTCCTGGCTTTTTGTACATTTTTCCTTATAAACTCGTTGGCCCTCTGGCCGGCCAGGCGCTTGTTTAATGTTTCGTTAGTTACATAATTAATTAGGAGCCGGGGCTAGCCGGCAGGTGGGATGCATGCAAAACCAGGGCCACGCCCACACCTCCAGAGCCTCCTCCTCCTGCGACTGGTGGACTGCAACAACGGCTCACACATAAATTATGAAAACCAAACAAGAGTGGAGAGAAAGAACCGTTAATGTTAATAACATGCTTTAAGATACTGCACTAAAAACAATATGTGGCTCGAACCTGGAACCTGGAACCTGCAACCCGAACCCCTCGATCATCCGGGTGGTGCGCACCACCATTCTTCTGCTCGATTGAACGGCAAAATAAGATGAAAATAAAGACACGGAGGAGAATAAACCAGAGGCGAACTCATTACGGAACGCTCACTTCCACTTGCAATTAGTATGAATGAATTTATGCTAATTATAGGCCTCGGCAGACAACGCAACGCGCTTTTAATAAGCCACCGCGGGCCGAAACATTGACTTTGATTTCAGACCCATTCTTATCTCTTGGCCTTTTGGCTTTTCTGGCCCTTCCTCCGTGGGTTTTCCTTTCCTTTCGATTCGGTTCAGTTTCACCTGCTAACCCACATATGTAATGAGCCGTTGACCAAAGTGGACAGAAAAGTCAAGAGAAGAATGGCCCCGCCGGTGGAACGGTAAACGTGCGTGTGTGTGGCATGCGGTTAGCTCAAAATTCTGGAGTCGGGAAATGGAAAAACGTTCTGTGGTTTCGTGGCACTAAGAATTTTCATGTGAGCGTAACCGAAGCTCCGAAAAAAGGGTAGCTACATTTTAATTAACCAGTTGCTGTAATTTGTGGCCAGCCAAATCTTCTTTTGTTTTTTCAGTTTTTCCGTTTTTCTGTTATTCTTTTCGTACTCCCTGACTTTTGGTTCTTCAACGGCCGATGATTTCCCCCCGCCCGACGAGCTTAGATATGTCTATCAATTTCACTAATTGAACGTTAACCAGCCGCCGCATCGTAGCTGGAAGCGGTTTTCCATCTATCAATCATGTAAACTACTCTGCGATTCCAATCGAAGAGAGAGATACAATTTGGTTAGTTATTAGGTGAGACCCGGCCATTGGCCATTCGCAGCTGCTTCCTAGTTTCCAAAGATTCTTCCTTGTTAATGTCTGGCCCATAAACAAAAGACTCACGGAACGAACTAGCCATGTGTGTATGGCGCATTGATTGAGGCCTCGGAGTTTCTATTAAATTTGCTAATGGCTTTTCGCCCAGTCTCTGCAACTCGGTGGCAAGTGAAAACAAAAGATGAACTCATTTGCCGATGAAAATCTAATTGAAAACGTTTAAATTGAATTCGATTCGCTTTACTGGCCGCCCGAGAAAGGTCAGCTCAGCTCTTTTCGATATAATCAATAAAAATTTCTCTAGTTTCGTATGCAGGTTCCCACAGTAGGCATAATATTTTCGATCGCTCGATTCGAATTTATGCCAACTAAATGCCAAATGCTAATTGACTTTGCAGCTCTGCAAAAAAAAAAAAAAAAAAAAAAAAAACACTTTCTCAGTAGAAACGAGCTAAACTTGACTGCAGGCTTACAATTCCAGGCAGCCTGAGCATGCATAATAAATGTGGCCTGCCGAGAAATGAGTGCTCTCTACCAGAAGGAAGCAGCATATTAGCACTGGAGTCGCCGAGGCGGCATTATCATAAACTAAATATAGCAGCAAATATCAATTTGATTGTGCTGGCCAAGAGCGCACAAATTGAGACCGGTGCACAATGGCGGCTCAGTCCAAAGACTTGCGGACTGCCGGCTGGAGTCTACTATCGTAGCCGAGGACTGAAGACCGAAGACCGGGCTAGAACAGGCATTGTGTTGGCCAGCAAGTACCGTTGAGCTTTGCCGCATGTCCGGCTGCTGGCCAGTGATAAATTATCACTGTTGGCCGGGCCATTACTTTTCGGAAATGTACGAGGTGAGCGACTGCAGTGGCTCAGCTCCAGCACCAGCACCAGCACCTTGGCCATGACCGTGGCCACCTCGCCAATAAAATGGGATTCAGAATGCTTATGCGATGAGAATGCGCTTTTGGCCGATGGGCAGGCGGTAACCGGAGATAAACAGCCTGCTTTTGCCAAGGCGTTGGCGTTTATTATGCAAATATTTTAGCCTTAACGTAAGGCCGCAAATTAATATTGCTCAGCTCGGAGCTGCAACTGCAGAACAATGTCGCATTCATTTAACGGCACTTGGCTGATTGTTATTTAAAGTTCAGTTCATAACAATTGTTGCACTGCTGCAGTGCAGCGAAGAGTGCTTTGGTGCTCTGGTGCGCTGGCCGCTTCGCAATTTACTACTTTTGCATAGTTAACAACTTGATTGGTAGCACTGGGCCAGCTGACATTGAAATGTAGGCCTTGCCATCATCGATGCCCGCCAATGATTGCCGCTGCTGCTGATGTTGATGTTGTCGTTCGTGGTTGTCTTCTTTGTGTTCTCCTCGGCACTGTTGTCATGCCGCATAAGTGGAGAGGACTGGTTGCTGCCTGTTGCATAACTAACAATGTTTAGAGCGCATAAATACATGGCCGCGGCCGCAAGAACACCGTACCGCGGAGTACGGAGCAGAGCGAACTCCATCTAACATCTAACATTCAGAGTAACGGAGTCCCGCACAAATGCTCATGACATGCAAAGGAATCTCAGTTATGTTGAGGCCGCCCCATGCGGGGCGTGTTTCGCCCAGAATCCCGGGCTGTATCCCCAGCCATTTAGCAATGCAAATTGCGTTGTTTAGCTTATAGATAATGTCATTCAGAATGCTCTCGCACAAGTATCAGAAAAATGCTTAAGGAACTCGGCGCGATACAGAACAAGTTCGCTGCCAAAGCAGCTCGATAAATGCCTCTGATAAGGCTGAAGAACGACAGTTGGCATGGAAAGTATAGGTAAATGCACGGGTAGCATTCTTTCACTGGAGAATATCGATTTTGATTGGTGAATTCGCTTGAGCTACGATCGATGGTATATAGCGGATGCATTTGGATGGACAATCTCCAAACTCTCACCATTCAGACTGGCCATGGAAAAGTAATTGGAAACCGCGATCAACAATATGGAAACCATACGAATATGGCACACATTTTTGAATTCTTTAGCTAAAACCTTCAGTTTCAAAGGTCCCAGGATGGACATTCATAATCGTTTATGGTCCTTGAAGCAGAAATATCTTAGAGATTCCATTGTAAATATGCCACTTGGAACACCATTAAAAACATACACGTCATCAGCGACATCTTAATCTTCATCAGAGCGAGTGGCACTGGAGCCACTTTATGGTCATAAGCCAGGCAATAAACACTTGAAGATCTTTTCACTTTTTCTCGGCCGTTGATATGCTTTAGGCCCCATACAACGGCGGCCACTAATCGCCTCATAAAAACACATTTTATTTGAACTACGTGACAAAAAGAACTTTATGGCGAGCAGTGCTAGCCGTGAATCCAAGAAGGTACCGGAGGAGAATAGAGAGTTCTCTGGGCCATGTGGCTGGCCAAGTACATTTCGCTTTCCGACAGCCCACATTGAGGTATTCCGGCCTTCACCTGGCCATTCTGCGTTCCATTGTCCGATGGCATCAAATTCTACTTGAGCGTTAATTCGAGCCAATAAAAAAGCGTTTAATGGCAAACAATAATGAATGCTAGTTGCTCTGTGCTGCCGGCTATTAGAAATTCTAGCAAACTGGCGCAACTATACAGAAGTGAAAGAAAGCCGGCCAGAAGTAAATTAAATGGCGACTGAAAGGCAAAAAACAATAGAAAAGGCATGCTTTTTCGAAATCGAATGCTCTGTTGGCACGTGTCGTCACGCCGGCTTTTCTCGTTTTTTGTTTTTCTTTTTTGGGAAATTCTTGGGGGAGAGATTCATAGCCGCTGACAGTCAAACATAAATCCCGACAAAGCCCGAAAAGGAAACGGTCGAAACGGCCGAGAGAGAAGAGGAAAAACCGCCCGTAAAGAATCTAAACAAATTGAAAAGCGCACGCCAAAGTCGCATCATCATCATCGAGAGCTAGAAAACTGGACCTGGAAATCTGGAAATCAGGTCGCTTGGCGGTCGCGCCTCCCACAGTCATATGATTTATGCCCAGTTAACTGTTCACCCACCGACCAACCAACAACATACTAACTCATGTGTGCGTTGCAAATTTACGACTCAATCAAATGCAAATTGCAAGAATTTTTGAGCTGAGCTGAGGTGAGCTGAGCTGCACCTGTTGGGGGTCTTTTCCTGGTGACCCAGTTTCCCAAGGGGAAAAACGGTTATAAATTGCGTGAAAATGCATTACGCAAGTACAAAAGGCTGTGAATGGTGGCGGCAACATCATCATCCATTGCCAGCAGTCCACATTCAGGCAACAATGTGAATTGGCCGCTCCAGTTTTGCTGGCTAATTTATGCAACATTTGTTCGCTTGGCAGGTGGAAGCTGTCGGCGCACGTAACTGTCAACCTGGCGCAAACTAACTGTAAACTGCATATGCCAACAACCACCCACTGCAGAAAATGGAGCCGCCGAACCACTGAGCCATCGAGCCACCACCAACCGACCGAACCACCTTTTGCCACTTCTGCCACTGAGCCACCGACCGCGGAGCTAATTGTCGACGCTTTTTGCATTTAAGCCAATTTGCGTTCACATTGTTGCCCGTCTGGCTGCTGGAAAACGGCTGCCATCTAAATATCTAAACTCGAAGCCAGAATTCTGGCCAAGATCTCTACTTTCAGCCATATCTTCTTCGTGTGTTCGGTCCGATTAGAATGTGCCATTAACCCATTTGCGAGCGGTGCTTTGGCGCTTTGGCGTTTGGGCGCAAAAGATGCACATAAAATGGGCAATTTAAATACACAACGAAACTGGCGCCAAATTCTATTAACCCATTAAAGATAACACAGATAAGTTAACGACCCACTTTTGTTTCTTGCTAAAAGTTATGACAGGATAGTTTTATGATATGTGATTTAAGATTACTTGGACATACAACTATGCAGGTGAAATACCTCTAAGTTGTGACCTCTTACTAAAGGCCATACTAACTTCCCCAAATATGAGCTCACTGTTCGACAATGCAATTGGTTTTTAATTGACCTCCTATATTTACACTCTTTGTAAACCTCTAAGGAAGAATGGAATATTTCACCAAACTATTATCCGTTCCTTTTGTCGTTTTAAATACCTTTCCATCCAGTCATTTGTCAACAAGTTTTGTATGCACAACAGGTACAGGCGGACCAAAGGATGAATGGCAGGCACTTAAATATGTGGCACTCAAGGGGTTAAAAGCGGCTTACGGCAGCTAAGACAACAAACATTCAAACAAATAAACATCGCGGGGAAACAAACAAGTTTTGTGTTGCTCAAACAGCACACTGGCCTAAGCAAACAGAAGCAAAACAATTTTAGTTTGGCGTTGGAATGGGAATGGGATTTGTTTGTTTGCCCGATGGATTGACTGATTGATAGACTGACGGACCAAATGACTGGCCAGTGGCTTTGGCTTTGCAAGCTTTATGATTTCGCTTTGCCGACGTTGCGCTAATTTGTTGGCATCCATCGAGTGGAATTGGCCAAGACAGGAAGGCAGCAAAAAGCCAAGCTGCAAAGCTGCTGAGCTGCAGAGAGCTGAAGAATCTGGCAGACAAACGCTGCCGCCGCAGACTGTCTGCAGAATTCCTGGTAATTCTCCGTTTGATTTATTAACCATCATTACACACATTCGATGGCCGCTGATCTCTCGCTGCTGCCGGGCAATCAGAATCAATATCTCAGCATCACAGTTGGACTTCCGGTTTCAGGTTGCCGTTCAGGTGTTTGTATTTAACCCCACCATTTGCCACAGGAAGAGAAATCAAGTCCTTTTGGGAAAGGAAGCGGACCGGACTTCTATGGAGCCATAAATAACCACCAAAAAGAGAGTCAGTAGCCCAATTGGCCACGTTATATATAGAACGTATCGCATTATATAATTTGCACTGGCCAAGATTTATGGCCCGGCCACAGTTGCCATTTGTGGCGATCGCTTCCATTCCGAATGCGTCTTTAAAACGCAATAAATATTAAAGCCGCTGGTCCTCTGCGTGCAGTTTATTCACTTTATTCAGTTTATTCGCGCTGCCGTTGCCGTGGCCGTGGAATTGTATCTGCCGATAGGCAGCAACGCGAAAATGCTGCCAAGAAAGCATCTCAAAAGTGGAACAGGCCAACGGCATGCAACATTGGCAAGGAAAGAAGCCACGACAACCGAACTGGGCTCCCTCTCCCTGTTTCTGTTCTCGGCTAACAATATTCATTGCACAATTATGCCTTGCCTGATTCTTATACCAGATCTTAATGCTTTATATGGACAGCTAATTTATGCAGTGTCTGCACGTCAGTCAGCTGGCGGAAGATACAGATACACGTACATATATCCACGAGAGTGGAGGGTGGAGTGGAGCCCACGCCAAATTATTTGCTATTTAGTCAAACATCAGCCTAGTTGGCGGAGAACCCGAAACTGGGTCGATGATATGCACTGGAATGCACCCAAGCTGAGTTGGGCTTAAACGAATTTCACTCGGCTGACCTTGTGGACGAATATCAAAAGATGCGAAGATCCCGTCTCCGGCTTCATCTTGATTCTATTAACTAGGGGCTATTTCACGTACTGCTAACGCACTAAGTCCCACTGCCCATTAAACTGACTTGATTGCTTTAATGTTTTGTAAACTGTTTACGGCCTGCATTTAAAAATTGGACAAAACCCCTCTGGAGAGTGGCGTCGGTACTAAACTTTATGACCAAACAAGAGCACTTTCTTGGCTGCAATTTTACCGTGGCCCCTATTAAACCCACGGATTCGGTTTTTATGGTTCTCTTTCATCGTTCTCACTTCGTTTTACGGAAAATTTAAATATTTCCCGTTCTATAAAAGCAGACACCTTCCGGTGCCATCGAAAGACGGTTATGGTTTCTGCCAGATCGTTTCCGTGTTCTGGGAATTTGCCTATGCATAATTTATTGTATTGTGTCAACTGGATGGCCTATTAAAATACACAGGAATCCTGGCGGTTCTTAACTGGAATTCTCATCCCCTTGTCGACTCCGAGACCCTGACACTCTGAACTTGACATAACCCCTGGCCATATTTGATTTGGCACATACCTTAACTGTTTGCTCTCGTGTCTTCAATCCTCTAAAACTTCAGATCGGGTCTGGTCGTCGTTGTATCTGTAAGGCAAACAAATGCAAATTAGTTAAATATTTGCCTACAACAATGGGCCCGGTTTTGAGCCACAAACCCACTTAAAGCCAAAGTACGGGTGATACAGATCTAGGCATCTGCATCTGCATCTGCATCTGCATCTGCGGCAATTGAGTTTAGTGTGACAACGTTTAATGTGAAAACGAGAACTAAATAAATAATGTTTACCGCCGCGAGGCAAGGGAAGGCAGACAAACAATGAGATGCGGCGATAATTTCATTAAAAGAGAGAAAACTTAGGGAGATCGGTGTAGTGTAGTGGATCCAGCGGATGGATGGTCGGATGGCTGGATGGCTGGATGGTTGGATGTTGTATCCGTCTTGACGTCGAGCGCTTATCTCGAGTTTGAATCGTCAGCAGGTGACATTGAAGTAATTTACTTGCTGTTGCCAGTTTCCACCGCTACCCACACAATTTATTTGCAACTATTTAAGCGACGAGAAGAAGGAAGCCAAGAAAGCCAGGCCAAAAAGCAGAGAAGCAACAAGCAAGAAGCCAGGCCAGGCCAGGCAAACCGAGCCAGAGATCTGGCCAGGGTCTCAGTCACTCAGAGAACTTGGCTTTTTTCGCGGAGCCAGAGCTTCTTCTCCAGCTTCTTGCTTTATTATTGGCTGACAGTGGTGTCGTTGTTGTGGCAGTGGTTGTCGTTGCTGCAGTTGCTGCTGCTGCTGCTGCATTTCGCATTCCATGCTAGCGAAAGTTGACCTAGTCGACGATCGCGGTTTTTGTTTCTGTCGTCGGAGGCGGCCGAGGTTGCCAGTCGAGGCAGTGCAAATTTGCTTATAAATAACGAAATTAAATATGGCCAAAAGCCAAATAACTCAACTAGCAACTAAGGACTACCACATTTACAAGGCACAGTGGAAAAATGTATGATCGATGTGATGATTGTACATATAACCAACATTTATTTCGACATTATTTTGAATACATAAAATATGCGCAAAAATGCCTGCAAAAAATCGAAACATCATATAGTCTGCATTTTATATCGATATTTTTTTCTTCCTGTGCACCCATTTAACTTGGAAATTTGCAAAAGTTTCTCCCGGTCAGTCTTTACTGTATTCTACCGACTATCAACTACCAACTAGCAACTGAAGACTGAAGACTGAAAACATTTGCACAATTAACTATGCAATGCACGCGCCCGACTTCGATGCTCCCGATGCTCGTTTCGTTTTGGCCACTTTCTTTTGGCAGTTTTAAAATGCAAATTGTTTTGATGATGGAGTGCCAGGCATTCTAATCAACTCGAGATTTCCGCAAGATCTTCAACTCTTACTTTCGATCTGTATCAAGTTGCCCCCTCCTCGCCGCTGACGTCAGCAGTTGAGAACAACAAGAGGTTTCCGCTGGCGGCGAAGAACGAAAGATCTCCAACAGGCGGAAGCCTCAGCCTCTCCCAGACATTGAACTGTAACACTTTCTATTGGGGTCAGTCAAAAAACCAACCACCAGCGAACAATAATAAAAATGCCATTGAATGGGTGTAGAAGCGGCTAGAAAAACTCGTGGTTCGTTGGCTCATAAAGGCGGACAGGCGTGCATGGCCGGCACAATGGAAAAGTGCCCCAAAATGCCAGGCACGTTCCCCCACCGGTGAGGAAAGATCCACTAACTCTGGAAGTCCAACCTATTAATGTAATTCCTCTCCCAATCTTCTGCTGGGCTCCTCTTTATTTTATATATACACACTGCTGAACTAAAACGCATGCAATGTCAAAATGTTAATAGCACTCAATGGCATCCACCGGCTTTTTTTTCGCCTCCCTGGATGGAGGCTCTTATAGAGTAGAGGTCTGCTAGGTCTAGGGGTCTGCGGCGCTTTCTTTTGTGCACCCAACCAAGATTTTTGTCACGATCCCCAGACTTTAACGTTTATTGGATTATTGTCATTAAATTTGTTTGGCTTCGCGGAAAGTCTTGAAAGCGAAATCCGGACGGGAGAAACTCGGCAAAGAGGGCTGGAATGGAGGGTCTTCGCCATGAGTCAGAGGTCTGATCTTAAGAGGCGCTACTCGTCTTGCAGTGACCTTGGGCAGAGGTCACGTATTGGATTTAAAAAGGATCCGATTCGGCTGGATTTAGTTTGGATCTGCATGCTCTTTAAGATAATTGTGTTCTAATCTTTTTGCACCTCTATTTCTCACTACTGCCATTATTCTTCATTTGAGGAACATTAATTTACTCTTGCGCAGTAATTTAATAATATATTTATTTATTCTGCTTATTAGTTTTATAAATGCTGACTAGCAGATGTCCCAATCACACGCCTAGATCCTTCAGCCGACTTTTACTTTTGTTCCCAGGTAATTGGCGCTTTTCCTTTTCGACATTATCATTGGCGGCAGACAGACAAATATGTACGAGGCACTGCATCCACATATCCATCGAGCAGCGAGCCAGCTGGCAAATGTCAAAGTTTAAGTAAATACAAACGCCTTGGCATTGGCATTGGCATTGCGATGGCGATTGCCATTTGGTCGTGCCAGATGGGTTTGAGTTTGAGTTGCACCCAAAGCGTTTTGCGCCTCCTCTGGTTCGTATTCGCGCATTCAATCGGCGACAATCACAAGGCTTTTCGAGGGGAAAGACGTTTTTATTTATGGCCAAGGAAGCCGAAGAAGCGAAAGTCAAATTCTTCAACGATTATTTCTTGCTGATTTTCGGCGGCCGCTTCTTCTGGCCGAAATCGTTTGCCCAAACTATGGTGTCATTTATCCCCACCTCGGGTTCATTTTTCTTCTCTTCGGATTTTTGGTTTTGTGGATTTCGGATTGGCTGCAGGCGGCAGGAGGCGATGGCAACTCCTGCCATTGTCTTCGGCCCGGGACTTTGAGTTCATTGATATTTCGAGTGTGCGAAAAGTGAAACTCTCAATTGTCGATGTCTCTGTCGGTGAACTTGGCTCAGATATCTTAGCCCCTGGCGGCTGCCAATGCAGCATTTGAAAGCTTTTTACTTTTCGATTAAATTTCAATTAAAATATTACGGCAGCAAAATACTTTCACACAATCGCAAATTATTTCGGGCAGCACTTCTGATCGAATTAGCCAAACTGCATGTCTTCAAATCGGACACTTTTCAATGAAAGCGAATCAAGTGCGAAACGAGCTAGCATTTTGATGGACAGGTGCTGTTGTGCTGTTGTACTGTTGCCATGCTATTAGCCTCTTGAGCTATGGCAGCGATCTAGAGGCGACGAACAGGGCGTATACTTAATAAGAGTAATTCACATGATCAAAATGGTTTGATATAGCCACGCAAAATCGTGGGATAAACTGTACTGCCAGCCAGATAATCTTCTTGGGGAAATGCGATGTGTAGAAAGCTGCTCTCATCGGCTGATGATATCATCAGCCAATTTCCTTCGATAATTTCTCAACCCAATTTCGTGCATCTTGTGCATAAATTATCATGAAGCCAATCTAAGATCAAGCGGCATTAGCCCCAAAAAAAGGTGCCGAAACAGTAGAAGAGCTAATCGCTGGCCAAAGCCAAATGCAAAGTAATCCAAACAGTTATGTTATTTCCCATCCGTCGACCATTGTTGGGTAGATCTGTGCTAATTGCCAGCCCAAACAGCCAACTGACCCAAAAGTTGACAATCGCAAATAAACATAAATGGTAATTTGGAAACCAAACAGTAAAACTGTTGGCCCAAATGAGGCTTACAGACGGACAACTCGTGGAGAGATGGACTACGCTGTCTTGGCAATTGAAAATGCGGCGGTCCATCAATCAATTATCTTGGCTAAACTGAAACGGAAGCGGTTTTTCTGCCTGACAATCACAGTCGCAATCTCGCTACTTAGAATCCATTTCGCGATTTCTTCTCGACGACTACGATGATTAGCCATTGATGACCACAGTCAGCCGCAAAAGTAAATTACAAAATGGAGGGAATAGAAAAAGCACAAGCGCGCATAGCCTGCAAGCTGGAAATCAAATGCAAAAACAAACGCGCGGACCTGCGCCAAATGTCAAATTAAATCTATCAATTTCACGGCAGAATGAACGCCCAAATGCGGTGGGTCTCGTATGGAGCCCATATAAATTCCGCATGGCCAGACATTTGAAATTGCTTTGCTGACACCAAAGTGTGTGGGGAGTGGCTAGGTGCAAGATGCTTTAGATACTAGAGGCACACAGCTGGTTCAGCTGGCTCGGCTGGCTCAGCCGGGCTACCTGGTGTTGTGGCATTTGATGTTGGTTGCCCGTAATTGCAATGGGAGAACTTTTTGCAGAGGCTAATCAACGCTAACTGCAACAAACAAGCTGGACAAACAAACGCAAATTGTTTTTTAAGGCACGGAAGCCGAGGCCCGGCGAATATTAAATGCACATGACAAATTGCCAGGCCGAAGGCGAAGGCTCTTGAAGATTCTCTTTCTTCGTCGTGGTTTTCTTGCCCATTCCCTGCCATTTGGCGGCAATTAAAGCGCACGCTTCGTCTAATCAACGGCGACTGGCAGGCTGCGTAAATGAATAGCTGCCAGGCGAACGAAGGCTGTGTTGTAACTGTCATGTCATCGTGATGATGCCATGATGCCAACTCCCTAGCTTTCTGGCCCACAACTGCAGAGCCGGAGCCACAGCCAAGTCAGCCAAAGCCCAGTCATGGCCAGGGCAATTATTGCGGGCAAATTTAAATACCAGCTCCCCGGAGCAGAACCCTAGCTAGCCAACCAACACGGTAGCTAGCTGACACTCAATGGATCATTTCAGCCGGTGGTCTTTGGCTTTCGTGGGTTCTTTGGCTTGAGCCTGGCTCTTCAGATCATCATCGCCTTTTATCAGGGTCGCGGTCCTGTTCCAGTATCTCTTTTCCCGCACTCTTTGCTTGTGGGTTCTATTCTGACACGTTGCATTGTGGATTTCACACCACATCGGGGGCTTAATTATTTTAATTGCCCGCCTTGTGTTCACTTTTAATTGTGGGGAGACTAGATGATCTATAAAAGACAGCACAAGACAACGAAACTTAATGAATCTGTTGCCAATTAATGCAAATGTCTGGATGCCATCACAACTGCAATCTGGATACATTATTTTTGATTGCAGCGAGAAATCTTAAGTCTAAGAAGCATTCGGCCATTGTCTTTACATTTATTATTTTTTCTGCAACTACATAAAATTTGTACTTTGATTACAACATTTTTTTTGGTTCCCTTTGTGTATGCATTAATTAATTTTTGAAATATTATGTGCATTTTTTATTGATCTAGCGAGCTACTTTGTCCTTAATACTGTATCTTTTTATATTCACAGTTCAAAATCTTCTGTTATCTGAGAGCAAATATTTAAGGAAGAACAACTCTGCGGATTTAAAAATAAAAAAAAATAAAAAATATTTTCGATTCCAAAGGTAAGTGAACCGCTATGGAAAGCACTTGAATTATTTATTTTGAACTCAATGGGGATTGGGAGATTCTGTAATCAATCGACCCAAGGTTGTTCTCAAAGCAGATTGTTTAAAGAAGAAGGAGATTTCTTGCCGATCACTGTTTCTGAATTTCTTACTTGTCATTGCGCATATTACGTGTGTGTGGTAAAAGTTAATAAACACTCACTTGGCCAGAATAACTTGCAACTGCAACTGTAACTTGGGGTCGTGAGTTCTGGAAGTGACCGAAAAGTATCCTTTCCTTTCGGATTGTCTTGTTCTCCTGCCTTTTTCGGCTATCGATGCTGAGTCACGCTTCACTTTCGAGATGAGTTTTATTCATGTATGTAAATGATCACTGTTTGCTGATTACACACATAGCACATCGGTGGGTATTGAATGTTGCACTTGACTTTGCTGGCAGGTTGCTCCTCGTCAAAGCCGCGGACTAAAGTTCCTTGAAACGCGATTCGGTGCTTTTGTGATTTATTTTTTGGTTGCCAAGTCGCGAGATCGCTGCGAGCTTGACCGTCGAGAGTTGACCGAATAACTAAAGCAAACTCCGGGCTAATCAGTCGTTATATAAGTTGCTCACGGAGGAGTTTTGAGTTCTTCAGCTGCCTTTCTTTAGCTGCCTTGCTGCGCTGCTCGCGTGCGTTCGCCTTGACAATGGCCAACGATATAAAGTGCTGCCGAGCATAGAGCTCAAAAGAAAGCCAAAAAACACACAAAGCGGTCGGGCAAAGAAAGCCAATGCCAAAGCCAGAGAAATGAGTGGCAAACACAAACGGCTCAAAGCCAAACTCTCGTTTGAGTTAGAGTTTGCGTTTGAGTGAGTTGTGCTGAGCTGGGTTGCTGTAGGGGAAAAGCGAGTGGGTACTGCATTTCTCTCGGGATGACGCTCTTCTGGGGCTCTCTTCGCTTCAGGTGCGCTCTTCTGGGGCACATGTGGCATGTTTCATTGAGTCGCGTCGCGGTCCATTCATAATTCCGATTACCAAACCCCCGGCTGAAACGGAACCACGAGGGTTCAAAACGGGCACACACGACGTTCAATATCATTAATTAAATTGAAATCAGTTCTCGAGCTGCGAGCTGCGAGCTGCGAGCTGAGATCGCAGAGAAGGAGATCGAACTGGAGAGCTAGAACCGGGGAAAAATCAATTTGGCCCATGAGATCGCACTTAGTCGAGTTATTGGTACATGAAAATTATGATATTACTTCTTGGCCAACTTGAATTCTCATTTCTCACTCGTCTTGTGGTCAGCCAGGCAGTGTCGTGCGTTTTATGCTCCATAAAAGCTGTCCAGCACCGCAGTTTAAATGAATTAGGAGCCCAAAACGAAGTCAACTTGAATAGAAAGGTGCAGCAGAGTCGAGGAAGAAATCAAAACGTGCATCAATTGATCACACAGCCCCTGAAGATGCCAAAGAAAGTTACAGATTTGTCGGACAGCGTATATCAACAAATAGTTCAATAACATTTCTATTGAGTCATTAACATGTTAGGCTCATAAATTGAACGATTGGAACGATCAGCCAATGTAAACACGGGCGATCACAAAACAATCGATACAAAAGGCCACCGAAAAATGAATCAATTTGGGATCGGATCTTGGATTGTTGTGGAATCGGATGACGGCAGACGGGAGACCTTTCGCTTTCAACGAAGCTGTAACTGAAAAGCGGCACGATCTTCTGCATACTGATGAGTCCACGAGGCGTTCATCGCAATCTGGAGAAAGCTAAGCCAAATCAAAGAAATCCACAACTGAAGACAAAGCGACAATTGCTAAATGAAATGTCGCGCAAGGAAGCGCAAATTGTAACTCTTGCAAAGCGGCAATCAAATGTCGCCGGAAATGTTTACACAAAGCGCTCGAAAATGCCCAAAAATGTTTTGAAGCGCTGGAAGAGAGGGGATTGAAGGGGTTAGAAAGGCAATTTGCATTTCACCGTGTGACAATGACAGCTGCTTAATGATGATGCACGTTGATTTGCGAAGATTTGGAAGATTTGGTGATCTGTATCTCGTGATTTTTTCTCTGGTGTGACTGCCAACAGGTGCATTTTTTTAGTTAGCAAGAATAGAGGCTTCGTTATCGTCGCTGCTTTCGTTTTTCGGGCGAAAATTAAAACAGCTATTTCCAAAAATAGCCCGCATAGCAGCTGCACATGTTTCATCTGTCCCATAAAGTTCGTTGCTTAAGTCTTTAGTTATTATTTTTTCTTTGGACGCCTTATTTGAACTGCAGCGCTTTTTGACAGATTTCTCGCTTGTTTTGATTTATTTCCCTACTCATCGCAGCATTTGAAATGGAATCCCCTCTTTCTCGGCTTTTCTTTAAGGGTTTCTTGTAGAAGTTTGTGCGGATTGGAACAGCATCCGTTCACGTATTCGAAACGCTGCCGCTGATTAAGTTGCTGCTGCACCTCAGCCAAGAAAATGTGCCGAAAACAAACAAAGCCTGGCAACAAATTTGGCTAAAAAGCCAATTCGACGTTGAAATGCACTATATTCAAAGTAAAGTGATTGAAAGTTCTTTCGCCAAACGCATTAGATACGTTTTTATGACCTAATAAACTGTGTTGCTCGCAGATATATTATGTTAATAATCGGTTTATAGATCTGGATAGCCTTTGTCAAAACATTAACCGATACGTTGTAAAACTGTATGATCTAGTATTATTACGCTAAATTCTATGATTTTTTGTAGAGGCCTAATAATAAATTCGTATATTTTAAAAAGGATATATAAAATAACGATGGCGTTATTTTTCATTACTTCGATTAAGGGACGTTATCCTTTTTTTTATTATTTATAGTAACTTCTTGATGTTTCCTAGCTCTTCATTAGTTCAGTATACCCCAGAGGCAAATTAGAGACCCAGAGGAGAACAAGAGCTAACGTTATCCCATTGTATCTGAACGGTTGTTAACAAGGGGCTGCCGAGTCCAAAAACCAACGAAAACCCAAACCAAAGCCAAATCCGAGCGAAACGATCCAAGTACAACTGCAGAACCAAATTGGGCGTAATATTATGCCCAGGCTGGGTGAAATATGAGCTGAGAAAATTTTATTTCAGCTTTGTTTGTCCCCGGGTTTCTCGGGTCAGTCCGGGTACAAATCTTGTCCAGAAACTGCGCCTGCTCCTTTGCTTTGGGCCTGCGATTTGTTAGCGATCGTATTAAAGCATTTATTGGCTTATTTAATGCGACCATGTTGGCCGGCTTGGCAGCGAAACGTTAAAGCGCGGCCTCAGGTGCAGTTCATCAAAATAAACAACACAGAAAGGGGAGGGATATGGTCGTTAAATATGGAACAAATAGTTACAGTACTTGCCCATTCGGTCGCAAATCAGGTCAGCATTTAATATTTTTATATTTTCGGGGCGTGGCGCGAAGTAAAGAAGAAGTAAGCATAAAGCAATTCAATCAGCTGCTGCTCCTGGTTACTGGCCGAACCTCACCTGGCTGGCTATCGCCCAGAGTGCGGTTTTCCCAAATATTTAGCTACCTGGCCAAAATACAGGTCGTAAGCATTTGCGGCTCACTAAAAATGTGTTTTCTCCCAGCGCTTTTTGGCAAATTTTTTGCCATAGCACAGCGCAAAGCAAAGAGATCTATCTAAAGTGTTTATTTCCTGCAATTTTCGAAAACATTTTCTTGGCTTTCGTGTGACACACACGAGACACGTTTCTAATTCATCGCTGTTTTTTTCTGGCCAGCGCTGCTAGGAAAACAAAAACTGAAGAATTCTTTTGGCGGCTCGGTTCAAAGATGCTTTGTGTTAAGTTAAGCAAACATCATGCGTACTGTTACCATTTCGGCTTGATTAACAATTGTCTGCTGGGGCAAATATTTAAAGCATGAAATCGTTTTGCCATACGCGCTTTTCTCCTTACCCCAGATGGAAACAAATGCGGACCGGCCACAATGAGCACTTTTAGCGGACAAAGGGCTTCGATTTTAGATCGAGATCGAGATGTCTTAGCGGAAAAACATAAATTGGTTTCAGGGTGGGAATTTATTGATTAATTTTGGTCCGACGCGTTGTGCCAAACAAGTTCAACGCCCCTTTGGAGGCCTAAAATGAAAAGCTAAACGAACTGGGATCCAAAAACCTTTTTGGCCAGATAAAACGCAGCGTTAATTAAAGCCGATTACCGTAATTTGTTTGTGTCCGCGGGCCGCCGAAAAGCGGGCCCTTTATGAAAAATCTGGCCTGCACTGCAGAGCTGCAAATTCGCCGAATATCAAGACAGAAGTGGTATGTATCTACTTGAACATCTGAATTCGAGGAATGCTGATGGTGCTGTTGCCTTTGGCTTTCCTGGCCAAAAGCGCGTGTGACCCCAAAAAGAGAAATTTCATCCAGATAAATGATGCAATTCTTGTCTTCGGTTTTGGTTTTTGGTTTTCAGTCTTAGTTGGGCTGGGCCCTTTCCTAATTGACTAATTAACCTGAGGATTAATAAAGTATTTGGGCCTAGGGAAGTGAATGATTTATGTCGGAGAGTTTTTTGGTTTCGGGTTTCGTTTTATCTGGCTTACATCGGGTAGGCTGTTCTTTCGAAAGAAAGCAATTTTCGCGACAACCGCGAGCACTGAAAGATGTCAGTATTCTAAGCCCGGTGAAAGTTGTTTTTGTCAATGGCCAAGAACTTCTTCTTTCGCTGCTTTGTGTGCTCAATAGTGCGAGAAATGGTCAACTGTCCATGCAGCTTCTCCATCTGCCAGTTGGACCATCTTCATCATCACAATCATCGCGTCGTCATCAGCTCACGTTCTAAGTACAGATTGGCATGTGGCGTTGCCCGGCTTAACACAGAAATCATAATGGTAATGGCAAGCATAATAGGAACAATAAAAAGAAAATCCAAGAATGGTCATCAGAAAGTAAAAGACTTTAAATGCCATCGCTTAGATTTGCTTGTAATTGTAATAACATTGACAGACTTGCACTTGTCCCCCGTTTAATCTGGTTTGGTTGTTTCCATTTCGGTCTAGATACCTTCATATTTCCCCAGAAAAAATGTATCTCTCCTGACTGTGCAATTATGCTTTTTTATAATTCAATCACAATGAATAGCTTCAAAGTGGTATTCCTGTTCTCAGCGTTGCAAACATATTTTCATTATTAGCATTCATTATTGATGTAAATTGTGTAATTCCCTTCCATTTCTTATAAATTATATGTTATGTTTTTCCCTCGTGCATTGCAATTAAAACCCGCACACCAAAAACACAAATCGAAAGACTCGAACTTGGCTTGTGGCATTTGTCACGTTTATCCAACTATTTGGCCACTGTAAAGTCTATTTAAATTTGGTTGGCAGTGGCATTGTTTCTTAGCCTCCGCGCTGCCTCTTTAGTGACTCTCGAAATTAGCCCAAAAGGCTTCAAATGCCTCATTTTGCGGCTCTGGGTTGTCACGTTTCGAAAACGAGATTGGTACGGATTAGGCCGCAGACATTCGAGTTCTCTTTGGAGCCGGCTAACTGACTTGGCTTGACTCTTTGATTCATTTACGCTAATTAGGTGACACAATTCTCACCTAATGTGCTCTGATAAGCGTACAGGAATGTTATGGAAAACCCCGAAAGCCCAACAAATTGCTGCCTGCCTGCCAACAGTTTGAGAAACCCATCGCTGCGAATCCCCGACCCTTCTAGCCAACTTCCAAATGTTACGGATAGTTGGCTGGCTGCTCATTTAAATTTTACACACAGCTCCCTGGTTTGGCCTGGCCATTTTTGGTGAGTAGCTTCGCTGCGCCGAGTTGCCTGCTCGTGAAAACAATGGGCACTCGTATATCATGATAATCATAAAAGCCATACGGCTCTTCCAGCTCTCCGATGAGGTTGCTCCTTCTCCAGCTCCTTCTCCGTCCACTGGCCATATTTGTGTGGGCCATGCAGTTTGGCCATGGCAGCATGTAAAGCGCCGCACTCGCCTTTGGTTACACGTCTTTGGACCCATCTGGCCATAATTTGTTATCATATTAAAGTGCAACATGGACACAGTTTTGCCGAACGCGATATCCACCGATACTCTCCCAACTTGACCACACAGGCACTATGGGTAGTTCGGAATTCGACTACATTACATGGTTGGGAAATATGTATAATAGGAATTCACTCCCGGGAGTGAATCGCAAGGAGTCTCATTACGCAACCGCTTATATTGGAACTTGTGGAAAGAATTCCTTTGTTTTTTAAGTGCTCGTTAGGTGTCTTTAATGGACAACTAAAACCCAAATTGTGCGCATTTTATAATCTCATTAGGTTTTTGCTTAATTTTTAGCAATTTATGAATGGCACTTAGTTTAGAAAACAGGAATTTCTTAATGTTAGGCAAGGGGTTACTGATGGCAAATTTGTAAGATCTACTAAATTTCGATTTTCAGGATCCGCTCAAAAATATACTAAATCGAATTTTTCGCGTGCCTCTGTAAAATATAGTCAAATTTCTTCAGCCGAATCCCATTGTACTTCGCAAGGCGGAAGTTTTAGAATTGTATTCTATTTTGTAGTTATGAGTCTTTATGGCCACATTTGTTTGGCTGACTGTCTAGCTGCAGACCCAGATATCTTTCGAAAGAAAGAAAGAAGCTCGTTAGTGTGCAGCGTTGAGACATCGACACCTTGTTTGGATTATTCGCGATGGCGATTGTGCCCTTTCGCCAATTATTGTGCAATCAATATTGCATAATCGGAGACAGTGCAACGCCCCAGCTTCTGTGGAAGTCTGCTGGTTGCATACAACTTACAGTTTGCAGCTCACAACTGGCAGCTTGCAGCTTACAGCTTACAGCTTACCTAACGGCAGTCACACTTGTGGTACATAAATCAAACCCAGCTCCAGTTAGATCTGGAAGCGGGTCCTGGCTGCGTGCTATGCAAATGTCAGGAGTTTGGCATGTCGTGTGTGGCTCGTGGGCATGGTTAGCCTCCCATTACATAGCGTTTTGGCTCAGTCAAGGTCATTTTGGCCCGCTTGCATGCCTCCAATCGTAAATTCCCAATCAACTGGCAGCAATCACAGCTGCGGTTGGGCCATCGACTGCAAGGTGCCTCGCCCCAGACGTGTTAGCAAATCGTTGGCCACAAGTCCAGCAGCCAGAATCGAGAATCCGTCGCCGCAGTATCCCACATGCAAGACTGGGTGGTTCCCGGTGCTCCAGTCGGGATTGAATGCTTCTCACCTCGAAATGGAGCACAATGTCCGCTATGGTTTTTCAAATTGCCTGCACGTCTGCTTTGGCACTGCTCGGCAAAAAATTGATCGCTTGTGATTAGCAGCGATTAAGATTAGAACAGCACCACTTGCAGCACGAGCACGAGAAATGGAAAAACGAAGATGAAAACATAACCCAGACTTCTGATCCAACATCCAGCATCCAACGTCTAACATCCACAGCCAGTGCAGTTGGGACCCGCGGTGTTTTGTCAGTTATGTGCAAAGTGGCCGAGAGCCGCTAACATTTTTCAATTAAAAAGCGAGTAATACGGCTGCGCCAGTGTGGAGAGTCGAATTGGTAATACTTAGCATATCACTGAAATCTATGGTACTTATGGTATTTGCTAATCACAACGTCTATATCGTTGTCATCATCACACGTCTCAGAGTATATTTAAACTTACTTCATATGTTTATTTCATATGCTTATGCCTCAAGAAATGTATGATCTTCAAGTCGTAAGATTCGCATGGGCAAAGCAGATTTATTCCATCCTTTGGCAGGGTATCAAATAATAAAATAGCCTAACAAGCTGCAGGCCTGCAGCTGCATCTGGATTAGATACCGAGATGCATAGTTACCTCCGTCATCGAGGCGATAGATGCGGAATCCACGGCCTTGGCTATCAAGTGATCATCATAATCGGATTGCACCACGTCTTACATGCATCGTATCGATATGAGCGCAGGTTCTGTTAGGCCTGTCATTAAACTTTCACGCCGAAATCTATATGTTTCATCGGAACGGCCCGTGGATTTATTGTGAAAGATGTTGGCTGATTGTGAGACGATTGTATAAGGAAATTTCACGTTGCATTCGTGGCAGGTAAATTATTAAAAAGCCATAACAAATGCAAAAGAAAGCAAACCAAACAAATGTTGTATTTATGGCGGGTCGAGGCACGCGGCAGTTGGCTAAAAGGCTTTTCGTTCGAAATAGTTCGGCAGCCGTTTACACTATTTGCCTTCACTCGTGCACTTTCTTCTTGTCTTGGCCAAAAACAAAGGCCCTGAAAGCAATTAGCTCTGCTCTCCGCACTCGTTTGTGTGGCAGTGTCGTTAAAGATTATAGCCAAAAACAACGAATTTAGTACGCGATGCGGCTTAAACTTGGGCTAACGCACACATGGCTGGACATTACTTTTACTGCCGCGCGCATTACTATTACTATTACTATTGAAATGATCGTGTTATGTAAGGAAAACCTCGGCTCTTTTCTTTCTGTTGTGCAACAATCTCACAAGTATCTGAATCACTTTAATTGCAGGACAAATTGCTTGCCGGTGAAGACCGCAAATTGTCGAATGGCAATTGAATAGCCGCTTAATTCGGCTTAAATGCTTCGGATCAGCGCGATGATATATATGGATGCCCATAATCCAAAATCCATGAGAACTGCAGAGTCATGTTGGTGGTTTTTTAAACGATTGATATCGAAGTGCGCAACGTTTTAAAAAAAGAATTCCACGGAGTAAACAAATTAACACCTCAAAAAATTATCTCACGCTTGGGGAATTTTGGAAAACGACATGAAAATGTGTAACTGTATGGAAATATCATTACAGAACTTCACTTGACAGCTGTCAAAGGCAAACATCAAGCCATGCGGGTTCCGAAAATGAATTAAAAGAAGATGGTACTTCATATCTATGAAACCAAAAGTGAAAATACCGGAAACCGCATTTGAATGACCTGCTGAGAACACAATCGAAAGGTGAAATGTGTCAGCTGTTTAAATCTGGCTCTTCTCCAGACATCTTGACATCTTCCGGAGTCAAGGGTCATTCGTCACGCGAGCTCAGACGTGAACGAATTGGCAACTCGAATAGAAGAATACAGAAGAACAAGTTGTATTATGCTAATGGCCAATTGTCATTACGGAACCGTTAGCCGCTAAGTCAGCAGGCGAACAATGGATCTTTTGAAGCGTTTCGCTAATTTGAGGTGTGAATGAAAGTGAATGAAAGCGAGCGCATTCCGAAAAATATACGGAAACAGAAACAGATTCAGATACAGATACTTATCCATCAGCAAATCATCGAAATGCAGACTCTGGCGAAGTGAAACAGACCCATCTTAGAATAGCGAGCTTGGCAATTAAGTCGCTTTTGTTCGGACTAATGGACCTCTTACTTTCTGTTCGGTTCAGTTTCGTTCGTGATGTGTTTCGATTTGATGAGCTGTGATTCGATCTGAAACGCTCTTGTTTGTGGCATGCAAATGATTTGTTAAACAACAGACTTTTCATGGAGTGCTTGGCTACCGGGCCCAAAGACCAAAGCAAAATCTAAATGTACGCCCGATCAATTGCAATGATTAAGCGATTTTTGGGACCGCGTGGGGGGCACTGATGTGTGAAACTTATACACAATTATTTTCAGATTTCTGGACCTTTGTTGGCCTGGGCAAAAATAAAGTAGTGTAGAACTAAAGCAAAGCCTAGGACCATGAAATCGTGTTTAATTTTCATTTGGCTTTCTATTCGCGGGTTCTGTCCAAAAACGCAAAGACATGTGCTTAAGTTTCTCTTTCTCGCGTTGGCCAAGTAATTCTAATGGCCCAGGTCATAAAAGGCTTTAATTTCGTGGCGGCGGCTTAAATTTACTTCAAGGTTACCATGATGTGACACTTTCATTTGGCCAGACCTTGTTTTTTGGCTTGGTTCTGTACGCTTTCCATTTGAGACCTTTTGAGAATTTTCCCCAAATATCCATTGCATCTCATAACCTGTCCACATCAATATCAATCGTGGCCACTGTTTGACATCGAATCAACACCATTTAACAGCATAATTAACACATGTTCTTGCTACAATCGATTGCACACGCATCTCGATGGACCAGTCTGCTTCCAAATTGGTTATCTAGTGCCAGATGAGTCCATTACCCGACTTGTCTAGCTACCTCTTTCATTAGCACGTTGTCCAGTCCACATTTCGAGAGGAATCGGTGAGGACGGCCTGTCACTAGCGTATTCGAATGGAATCGGGAGAGCAGGTGACACTTACGGAGTGGCGTAACCAGTGGATCCCAGACTGGTCATGCGAACCTCTCGCCTACGAGTCCATGGGTGTAGCAATTACAGGCCGCTTCGTAATTGAGTTATGAGTTCTTCTTGTTAGCCGAATTCTCTAAAACGCTTCATCTGAAACGAGGAAGTCTCTTGGCTCTTGGGAATCGAGCAGCGGATTCTGGGGCATGTTGAGCCGCCTTTTCTCAGAACTCTCGTCGTCGATGATGAAGAGCCGCGTTCCCCGTTTGTGGATCAGTAATGCGACAGAAATGGCCTAATGAGTAAATTAATTGCTCGAAATCATGATCTTGTCCAGTCTTTATTTGATTTGGCAACAAGATCCCACTTGCTCAGAGGGGCGAAACGACCCCAGTCTTGACCCCGTCCAACAATCTCAGATTAATTAGAGATCGATCTAGCTGGAAGGGTTGGAGAGATGCACGAAAGTGCAGCGATTTTACCTTACTTTTCACTTTCATTGCAAGAGTGTTAACAATCTGAGCGTGGCCCTAATGATCGCTCATGCAGGTTACCGATCGATTAAAGTCGTTCACTTCAAAATAAACAAACAAGCAAATGGGAAAACAACGGCATAGATGAGCCATGTGAGATTAGATGAACTGGTTGATGCTGGTGGCACTTCGAGCACTCAGCTCTCACTTTTCCTAATTAACAAGGGACCACTTGAATACCCTCTAAACACAGGGTATCAGGATGTTAGTACCACAAACCTAGCGAGCATGAACTCTTCCTAAATTAAGACATTTACGACCTGGTCAGATGCGAATCAATAATGAAATGGCCATGCAAAATTCTAGACGCAACAAGCGCTTAAGAGCCGCCACGGGGAATACCGCAACGGTAAATGGGTCTTCAGAGGAGACCATAGACTTCATGACTGCAGATACCCGACTTGAGATTAGAATGAATCATTTCCAGGCATCCTAATTGAGTTGTGGCCACGCTGGCAGGCCGAAATATTAGCAGACGCCTTGTCGATGTCCAAGTTCTAGTCTGAGTGTTGGTCTGGCTTTTGCGCTTGAGGTGTGAGACTACTTAGCCGGGCCAACTAAGCGGGGCCAAACGGCAACGATTAGTCGCAGGCTTTGTAGGAGGAAGTGGACGAAGTCTGGACCAAGGACCATTTATCAAGAGCTGCTCGTGTCTCGTCTCTTAGGGCAAATTAACAGTTCCCCAACTGACTAGCTAGCTAACTGACTGACTGACTGACTTACAGAGTGGCTAACGGGTACTGGGCTCCCACTTTAATTGCTCCATCGATGTTCTCACACCGAGAGTGTTATTAGAAGTCGGAGTCCGCAGTCTGAAATTTTGAATGTAGTTCTCTGGGTCAATGCGACCACCTGAACTAATCGAAGCCACATCGAGCGGAGCACGCGCCCAGTCAATGAGCTTTCACAAAATAATTCACCAATGCTGCACGCACTCGGAATGTGGCTCCAAGATCTTGACAAGAAGACTTGGCTTGCTACAAAGCCAAGTGAATTCGATTGGGGTGTGACAAGAACCAAAGCGATCTTCAACCTGCACCTTAAGGGTGGACATGCATCTGTGAGAACTCTTACTCGAGCTGAACCTCACGTTCCACGGCAAAGGGTTCCAGGTTCCAGTTCCATAAAACACAATGGAGCATCGCCGTCTCAGTGCTATTGTTCTATCGATGGCCGCAGCTTGCAAATTTTCGGCAGCTTTAATGTTTATTCATGAATTCCAACATGAAACGGCAATGCAACGAGGAAGAGACAAGTTCTCCGGCTAGCACAAACATAAATCAAATTGGCCAAGTCAAGTCCTCTGGTTTAAGCCAAGCAATGGAAACTCAAAAAGCCAAGAGCCCAGAGCAACTGCAGCACGCAGTCATGGGCAACTGATTGAGCTGTCGCGTATTTGGGTGAGGTGAGATCGCCCAGTGCTCAAAAGTCCATAGAACTCGATGGGTTTGGGGATGGGGTACACCTATTTCTGGCTGTGAACTTCGTGTTTGGATGCTTGGGGAAATCTGCCGCGGAGAAAACGAAAATTTCCATATTTCCTTTGGTCTTATATGGCTCCAGATCTTTGCCATTTTCACGGACTTTTGTCATATCAAATTGTAAATGGAAAATGCTAAAGAGCCCGCCCACTGTGGCCATCCTGGTCTGGGTGCATTTATATTGTTGGGTACAACTGGGTCAGCTGGCTTAAACAGCAAAAGTGCATCAGGAGCACCATCAGTTGCTCGACTAACGGAAGACGATTATCAATTTTCATATAATGGTCTTATATTAATGGTCTTTATTCCACTCGCACTTAGTGCCGTCCAGTGGAAAAATAGGAAACGATTTTCATGTTTCTCTACCACAGTGGTTTTTCCTCTGGCACCCCATCGGGAAGTCGTAAGACTTGCGAAAAATGATTGCGGTTCTTTTACTATGTCCTAGTAAAATAGTAATTATCTAAATTAAATAATTAGATGCACGTAATTTATGGTGCAAGGAAGTGTAACCCATTAATTAACTATAATAAAATGAGCGAGATTAGTATTTTTATGCATTCATTAAATAAAGATATTATTCAATGTCCGAACATTAGATTGACATTTCTCTAGTCTCGCAACAGACGAGGAAAACGGACTGTGCTTCACTGCATCTTTATGGCATCTCCTGTTGCACTGTTCAATAGTCGCCTTCGGATGCAGCACCTAAGCGCCGCGAATGAGCTTCCATCTTTCGGCTGCCGGGCGCTTTCTTTTGATGCAGTGCACTGATGTAATGGGCTTGGACTGCAATCGATTCGAGTTGCAATCACATAACCGTATCATCTATCCATAAGGGCATTAGCTGCTCTCTTCGAAAGCGAAAAGCACCACTGTATGATGGGCAGTGGTTTTGGCGGGGACTGATCACTGAGGAGCCATTCTCTCGATTTGTTGGTTGAACTACATTGCGGGTACGTTTGTAACATTCCCAGCAGTTTTAGCATTTTCAAGTATTATCTTGGCCTTGTCTATCTCTGGCCATTCGGTGAAACGCACATACTCAGCATGGCTCGTGTGGGGATCCGTGGTAAATTCAATCTCCACATTCATCTTCTTTCCTAACTCCCCAGCATGCAGGCGGGGATTAAGCTCAGTGCGCGGATTGCTAATGAAGAATAGTGTGGCTATGGCTAATTAGGCGAGTATATCCATTAAGGCTATTCTATTCGGCAGATGCCATAAATAGCCGTCGAAATTGGGTTTATAGTGCAGAAACTCAATGGTCCGTGGCTATTTATATAAGCCAACTGCAAACAAAAGACTCGAGATCCAACTCGGACTCGATTCTGTGCGTTGCCCGCTGGTTGTTGTTCTTGTTGTTGGTGTGTGAATTTATGCATAAAGATTATAATATTTTTGCAGGCTTTAACTCAAGCGCACAGTTAGTTCTGCCCGGGGGCCCCGATACGTTCGTTCAATAATTCAAACAAAAAGTAGCCAGCAAAATTTTCCCCATTTTTTGCGGTTTACGAAAACGCCCACCAAAGACTGGCTCCAAAAATTACCGGCGGCGGCGGCGGCCCAGTTGAGCTCAAAAAATGCAGTCAGTAAACTGAAATTGGGTTGTCCGCTTGACCAGCAGTCGCGCTTCTCTAGCGCTTTTTAAGCAATTTGTCTTGCAATTAGTCAAAATGATTGTGCAATGTTTATCCAACAAGCCACGAGTGACACTTCTGTCAATAAACAATTCATTTGCATAACTCCAGGCACGATTTCGCAGAGCTTCGTTGGCGAAACCATTAAATGGGCCCCTTCTCTCCTTGCTTGCGGCCACAGGAATGTTCGTTCGGTAGCCAAAGGCTCCTCCAAAGTTTTCCAAGTGCAAATCATCTTCACACTTCTGCCTAGGATGCTGGAGTACTTCGATGACTGCGCATATTCACCTGCATACCACTGCTAATAGAAGGTATAATAGTTTGCTGATGAGGCGCGAAGTGATGAATGTTTGACCCGTTTGGGTGGACAAGATGTAATATAGATAGGAAGGTGGGAGTTTGCCGAGCATGCATATGTACATAGGGAAACATAAGCGCTTCTTGTTGATGTAATTTATCTTGGCAATATAATTTTTATTTTATCCAAACTGGCACCTTTGAAGACAATTTAAAGAACATTGTGGCTTTTTAATCATTATATAGTAGATTTTATTAAGAAGTGTGTTGATCTTTCGACTCCTTGAAAGTTCTTTTCTTCATACTCGTGCTAATATTTCGGAGCCTATAAAAACAAATTTAAAATGCATCTTCAATTACGCGAATGTGAATACTGTAGTTGACGGCTGTCAGTCTTCAAGTTGATTAACTCATCGATGACTCGCTGGTTCGATGAATGGCTAGTTAGATGGCAGCCCCTATTCGATTGAAAGGCCATATTTCCAATTTGCTTAGCCATAATTCATGACTCATAAATCATGTGATATTGACTGGCTTTTCTTTCATCGGCTCAACCCGTTAAGCGGTTCCATATGCAACTAATCATGTTAGACCCAAGCTTCAATGCAAGTGATCAATGAAAGTGAGAGTCTGGTTGTCAGAAATAACCCATGAAAAGCGTATCGATTTGAATATGAATTCACAGAGCGCTCAAACAAGACTTTCAATCAGAAGAGACATAGCGACTTTCGTTTCTTTTGCTTTCGGTTAACGAAAGCTCATCATCTATCTAAATTTAGAAGATCTTTTATTCGCACACGTTCCCAGAAACTATTTTCCCACATTCATCGTTACATAACCGATGAAAGATTGGTATCAACTTTCGTTTTTTTTTTGTCCGGGTCATTGACTGCCTCAGTCAAGTTCTGGTTTGGAAGTGTAGCCAACCTACATGTAAGTTCTCAATTAAGAATTATGTTTTATGACCCTACTTGGAAAACCGAAAGTTGGAAAGTGTTTGCGTTTAAAGCACATTCACATATATGTATGATAATGAAAGCCGTGCCAAGTGGGGCAACTAAGTCTGCACCCTATACTTCTATGTCTGTTTTACCACCGTGGGTCTTTTGCATATGCTTTAAATGCCCAAAAGAAAATGCATTTTGGAAATGCCTATCAGTGGTTAAACATGGTTGAAATCTACGGTCTAACTGTAAAGGTTTTATTGCAGTCATTTAAATTAACTTGGCTTCCGGTGGTCTTAAAACAAAAAGCGGCTGAGAGGACTTAACAAATTGTTATTGATACGGATCGGAGCAACCGATCGCCTTCCCAATTGATGGCCCACCACCATTCACGTGCTGGGTCTGAACCCTGGTTTATGTGCTACCGGCCATGAGATCGATCGTCCGATTGTTGTCAAACTCATCAAATACATATTTCAACCTGGTCGTCGGCAGCTTCATGTTCGCCGATCGTCGGTATAGACCGCCTGCCATCCGAACCACATTTATTGCGGCCATTCAGGTTTATGGCCCAAAAAGAGGGATAGAAATGGGGAACACACACACACATACACTCACTCATCTGGTCTCCGCATCGGTTTGCCACCTCTTTTGTGTTTGCGTTACAAATTTGAGCTAGAGTCGCCTTCTCGTGGCTTTTGGCAAATACAATTATGCTCGCCGGCCATTGTTTGTAGCTAATTTAGCGGATTAGTGGCCACCCATTACGATCCCGCATTATACGGATGGCGGTAATATTCTTTTGCAAATTTACCGAGAACTCCGGACATAAGCCGATTGAACATCGAGGTATCATACGCCAGTCGGAGTTGCGCAGAAGGCGAGCTCCGTATAATTAATTAATTTACAATTTCCATGCGATCGGAAAGCGAGATGCAACCTTTCCCCGAGTCGAGCCATTCTGACCTGCTTGCCGAATCACTTCGCTCCGCCATCGAAAGTGGGCTTCCAAATTATGGCTATAATTATACGCATTTAGTGGTGGTCAAATGATTGTTAAATGCTAGACCAGCGGCTAAAATACGGCACAAGTCGGCTATTCGGAGGGCTAAAAACATGTCAATTGGTGAAATTCGATTGGCTTTCCTCTAATTGAGTAGTCATGGTAATGGTCCGATAGGATCCGCCGCCAAAAAATAGTAAAAATCAATTAGTAGGCTCTGTTGGTTTATACGAATTCCGACGAAATGCAGTTGCAGATGCAGATGCAGCTGCATCATATCTGGACCCGCGGCATTGGGTTAAGTGCCACTTAAGTGCGCGCAATGAATGGAAATTCAATTAACTCGGGGCCATTGATAAGGCTAAGTCGGGTGAGTCTGTTGAGTCTGTTGAGCCGGTTCAGAAGTTTCGGTAGCTGTCGGCGATACAATGCTGAAATGCGACGACAATTGCCAACGCCACCTCTCTAACCTCATCCAAATAACCAAACCCAAAAGAAACCACAACTCTCGACTAGTTTAATTGCCAAGCCGATAAATGGCAGATAGCTTTGGGCAAAAGCATAAATTGGTAGAGCAAATCGAGGAACTCGCTCGCCGATCGCTTTGCATTCTAGATGCAAACTGGGAATGCCGTTATGCTGCGATGTCTGTTGACCTTATGGCCCGTACCGAAACATTTATTTTGTCATTACCCGACTCGGGTGGTCTTCTCCCACTCCTCCCACTTCTCCCACCACTCTTCATAGAACATTTTCTTGAAGCAATTACACAAAAGCCGCTTAGTAAATAATGTATTCGGTTAGGGACGGAGCGAAAAAAACGGACCGAACGAATCGCGTAAGTTCACAAAAACCAAAAATTGCCAAATCATTGGGCGAGCACCCTTCAAGTCGTTCTCCTTGAACGGGATTAACATTTGTCTGGCTTCGCGGTCCTAGCGAATCTCTGTTTCTTCCTCGACTTGCATAAATTTCAGCCGGAGTTTTATCGAAAGTGTGCATCATAAGCCCGCTGTGAAAAAGTTTGGAGGAGCTGTAATGCCTCGTCTTACCAAATACTTTTTGTCTGTGCCTTTTGCATGTCTATTTAAATCTTAACATGCCGATGACAAAATGCTCGGCAATGAAGACAACAGCAGCAGGAAAAGGCAGCAGAATTAAAAAAAAAAAAAAAAACAGCAATAAAAAGCAACGGGAAGACGTCTGGCCTGGAAATTGTGCCAGTAGTGTAGACATGGCCACATTTAACAGGAGCAGCAGGATCAAGACTTGTTCGAAGTCCCTCTGCCATCTGAAGTCCCCTATGCCCCATCGCCAATCCTGCACACTCCGCCTCTGCCTCTGCCCGACCAGCAACCCACAAGTTGTTTGCCCGACTGTTTAGACGATGTCAGTGCTGATAGAAGACGCTGTCTGGGATCGGGTCATGCCTCAGATGGAGATGCTGATGCTGATGGACCAGGAGAGGTTCCCCCGTTGCTCAAAGTTCATGACACTGTCCTTCTTTGTCTCCATTCGGAACGTTGTTAATTCTGCTTGTATGATGCGATGTTACCGTGGGGGAGATGCAAGATTAACAAATTTGTATTCCCAGATTGTGCCAATTCCTTGTCCACACATCTTGCAGCGTCCATTAATCTTTCTGCAGACCTTTCGTTTACTTAATTATAGAAAGGTGTTTTTGATGCCGTTCCAGTTTACTGCATAGGGCGGGTCTTGATTTTATTCCCTTCGATTCCAAGTGACCGGTTATCCGGTTATCCATAAATCATCTCCAGTTCGCGCTAATTGATTTGCACGAAAGAGAAAAAGAATAGCTATTTTCCCTCGATCCGACTGTGGGTCAAAGCAATTCCCCACGTTGTCAATTCTTCTGCCAACATAAATTTATGGCTATTTGCATGAATCTTGACTGGGCAGTATGTCATCCATGTGCGTGAGATGAAATCAAATTGTAGTTTAAACCTGTCGAAAGCCGCGGGTTGAAATTTGGAGGATAACAAATGAGAATGTTGGGGGTTAATGATGCCTGGTGTCGTGGAATCTATTTCTCCGAATGTGAGCTATTATTGGCTATTAAAGGTTTCACTTTTCACAGGTCTGGGGTATTTTACAAACACTATTCTATTATGTTTCTGCTACTTAGTGACTTTCATTTCCCGTCCAAACATTTGCAATTCGCTGGTCAGCTTGGCGTTCTGCATTATGCATCCGTATGGGAATACGAAATGGAGTGTCCCCGCAATCATCCGACTTCGAAATCCAATTCCTATACCAGTGATGCATGGCCATCGCTTATCTGCCTGACTTTCTGCTTTTGTCTCTGGTCAGAATCGTGACGCGAATGCCGAGAGCGCGAATATCGAAGGATGTCTATGGAACAGAGACCTTGATGAGGATGGAACCACCGCCAGATGTGTGTCGATCGCGGGATTTGATTTAGTTGGAAGCCCCGTCCGCTTGACAGTCGACATGAGTGAAATGTGCAGATTCGTGGAGATTCTACATTCTCCTTTTCGCCAGATATTATTTTATTTAATCCGTACCCGTTTGATAAGAATCACTTTCTAGATCGCTGGGAAGTGAAACTCCACCACGCATTTTGGATGGAACGTGAGACAAACGGACTGCGCTGGGAACTGACTATGAGAGCTTGTCTCTGGAGAGACCTCTTCTCCGCCAGAGGGTCAGCGGATAAAGTTCCTTGTATTCAGAAGCGAAATGAGAATTTCAATGGCCTGAGTATCACTCTTGAGCGGCATCTAATCAACTCGCATCTGCAGCTGCAACTGGTTGCCAAATGCAACGAAAGCCACATGCAACTTGAGGTTAGATGAAAGAGAAACGGAGGTGGAAACTTAAACAGAAGTCGAAGAAGGAGAAGATTCAGTCGAAGTGGCAACGGCCATGGAACTGGGCTAATTGATGTTAAGCTGCATTTCTATCCGAAAGAGGAAAATGCATATCCGACGACAAAGCAGAGTCAAATGCATATTACATGACTCCAAACCCGCGGCCAGGAGCGATCCGAACCCGAATGGTTGTCTGCTGATCCAACTGCATCTTAATTAATCTGAGCATCGGCTGACTTTGGGTGGATGGTGATCAGGGGACGAGCTGTAATTGAATACAATTAATTATTGACACATTTCGCGAGGTTTTGGGCCCCAGATAAGCGGAGTCGTGAGCTGACTTCTGAGCAGAGCGAATGAGGATATGGAAATGCACTTTCTTCGGCTTTTTATCCAAGGAGCTACATGCTAAGCGGGTCTCGTTTTATGCAAACTGCAGGCTTAACCCAATTTGTAGGTGGAGTCATTGCTGAATTCTCCAGCTCAGCGAGTTAATTGCTGCGGGAGATTCCTCCACTGGGTTGGAGGAATTCCGCTCTTCGCTGGAATAGTTAGCCACTAGCACGACATTTGCTGCTGCTGACAGGTGTTGTAGACATTTTTCAAGACATTCAATTGAAGGAGACACCAAACAGAAGGCGGCGAAGACTTGCAAGCTTTGACAAAGTCGCGCAAACAATTCAAACATCTGCTGCCCGTTTGCGTTGAATAGAGGAGATCACAGAGAATGGGGGATTCGAGGAGAAGGACTGTCCAACGGCTTATTTTTCTCACCCAGCCAAGACGACCAGCGGAGGAACCATGGCCAAAATCGATTGGAATGCCAGGTGCGGGTGTTGCTTGCCCGGGACAGCTCTCCTAGTATTCAGGTGACAAAGCCCGGGATCCAAGACCCAGTACAGTGCAGAAACACAGCTGAACCCGTTCCTGACGCCCCCAACGGTGCCATTTGAATATCAACATTTGTCATCGTGTGTCGTGCCGCATTCCTCACTCTTACTGCCTCTGTTTCTCATTCTCTTCCCGGTTGGAAATGTGCCCAAAAGTAAACAGAATCCAATTAAAGTCAAGTGGAACATGGCCAGGAATCAGGAACACTATTGCTTGTCTTCGGCCTTTTAATTGAATAGCTCTCATGTAGCAATGCAAATGTGGGCCATCCAGAGGCTTTCCAGATGATGGAGGAAAATAGCTACTTAAGAGGATTCGTGGAATGGCAATGCAAAAGCAATTACTTTGCTGATCAGTTTCCAACACTTTCCCTGAGGGTAACTGTTCGAGTCGGATGGGGCCAGAGATCTGGAGCCTCGAGATCGGAACAAAGGAAAAGCATTCCTTGCTATCTCCTCAGTTTCAGAGCCGACCAATGAAATTCGGAACGCGTTCTCTGCGAATTGTAATTGAAACGCATTACCTCCAAATGGTAGTCACAGAGTTCGGACTGTGTTTCTGGCTCTAATGGGCGTTGGCTACAGATCGTCGGCAGCTCCGGCAGTTTGTATCACACAACCAAACAACGTAGGCGATGACAGCATCTTGAAATGGAGACCAAAACTCAGAGCTACGCACAGGAGCGGAGGATGGAGGGTGAGGGTAGGATATGGATACATGGTAGCCGAAAGTAGGTGAAGCAGCCGCTAACGAAGACCAACTGGAGGCTAGGATGGGATGCTCAGGGAAGGAGGCACCAAGCCAGTATCAATGGGAGGCAATCGGACATGCCGACGCATTGGCAGCCAACACAAAAAGAAACTAACTCACAAAGTCCCGAGTGGGTGGCACTCGACTCACGCACTGTGTTGTAGGAATCTGTCGGGGATTCCTAGGAGGTAGGGAAGCTGGTCTTTTAGGGACAACAATGCGCGGTTCGATTTGTTTGCGATTTGGTTAAAGCAAATTTACAGCGGCCAAGAAATGTCCCATGTCTAAAACGTCCACATATCTCATTGAAAATATCCGTAGGTGGTCAAAATCCTGAAACCAGGTGAGTAAGAAGTGTCTTATACCTATACCAGCCAACGTCGTATGATCCCAAAGAAGAGATGCGTGCTTTACCTCGGGACTTAGGCGCTTGTCCATTCCGTTCCTCCGTTGGAAAACCATTTGTATATCCTCGGAGTCCCTATAACGGCTTCAATTCATGTTCATCAATTGAGCATTGATGCTGTATTTTAAATGCCTGAGAAATAAAATGTCATGCCTATTTTCTAGAAGGAAACAAAACAGAAATCGGAATTAGCATTTAAATTGAATAAAATATTATTATGATCTCTCTGAGGCTCAAGTGCTCACTGCACATCTCTGCAGGAAACCTTCACCACTGACTGCTTAGTGAGATAACCCAAATTCTGAATAACTGTTCCACTCCAGTTTGGTCTCTTAATCTTCCAGCCGCATATCTCCTTTCTGTGGACTCCACCCTGCCTCCCATACTGCACTAAGCAACTCAAATTCGCCCCGCCACGAGAAAGTTCATTACATTTCCATTTCCATTTGCGTGGCGTCGGCGGCGTCGATCTGCAAATTATCCTGACACCCGGCTCCATCCAACATCTAACGCCGTTTCAGCATCGCTTTCAGTTAGTTTTGGATTCGGTTTCGAGGCAATACGAGAGCCACTTGACCATCGTCCAGGTCGACAGTTGCGTGTTTTCCAGATTTCGGTTTCGTGTTGAAGTAAATGGAGAGTGAAGTGGAAGAGGGTGGATCGAGGCGTTATTTCGACTTTGATATTATAACCGCAATTAGTCGACATGGTTTCGAGTGCTATCTCTGGCATCTGCGCTTGCCTTGAAGAGACTGCACTGCCTGGACCGCCTCCTTTCTTGGATTCCAGTGAGAGTTCGCATGGATTCCATTTCCCTGAGTTTCCCGCCATCTTTACCGTCTCGAGCGGCGAGTCTCAAGTGGCGGATGATTGGGCACGAGAAGCACTGGACAGCAGGAAAAACTTCCTCCCTGGGAGTGACTCAGCCTTCATTTCCACCCAGATGCATATGGAGTGTAGATTGCAGATTTAAGCTGAGATCGATTGCGCTTGGAGTGGGACTATTAAGCTTTCGATTGCTTAAACGAGAGGTTGAATGTCAAGAAGCAAAAACATGAAACGGGAATCTGAGCGCAGGATGCCTGTACCCTGAGTTTGCAGTCCGCCAAAAGTAAGTCGGAATCGGAATCAGCCATACAAATTTCCTGTCAATTAGAGCAGCGACTGCGACGAGATCTCCGCCCCTTCTTTGAACCGTGGAACGGCTCCCAGCACTCAATTAATTAGTACCTCCGTCCAGCAGGGGAAAGGGGCACGGATAGTGGACAGTTCCAAGCCGAATCTGCTGGAGCGAGGAGATATACAAAGAACTACCCGCAAACTGACCAGCGGAGCTCATCAAGCCACCTACGCTTACGGTACTCGGCCAACTGCAAATTAATCTCCCTCCTCCTGCTCCTCCTCCTCCACCACATTCTCTGCCCGATACACTCCCGGTTTCTCTGCAGATCTGGGAATAGGAATAGGAAGCCCCGGGGCTGCCACACTTCTGAAGTCATTTTCCAAATGCTTGACAATTTATCATTCCGCTTTATTTTGGGCAATTTTTCTGTTCGTCAAGTGCTCGTGGCCAAAGGGAACAGAAAACTGGCAAAAAGGTAGCACTATGGCAGAAGTCAATGGCTTGACCCAAAACTGGGTCAGTCTGATTGAGCAGCCGGCGGCCGTCGACTGCCAAAAATGTTAATTAATTCGAATTAAAATGTTGCGAATGTGGTCGCTGACAGAATCTGACTCCGGCGAAGGAAATGGAGTTGGTCTCTGGATGTAAAAATGGCCTAGGAGTTCCGAAACGGAGTCGAGATATGCCGAAGAAGGCGGTGGCGTTGGCAGTTTTCCATTGGCCGGCCGGACTCACCTGAACCGCTGATAACTCAGGCCACCGATTCCGTTTCCATTTCTATTGTACTTGGAGCGGCTTTCGGTTTTGGTGGTTCTGCGGTTTTGCAACGGACCAAAGGCCAGGCCAGAATTTTGATATTGAAATTGCTACCTTGGCACACCGAGCAGCCGAACACAGAGGAAATTCTGCCGGAGGCCATGGTTTGATAACATCAGTTCGAGGGGGAGGAACACGAGGAGGAGCGCCTCCCACTATAGGACGACGTACTGTAGGAAAACAAAAGACAACAATTCCATTTGGTAAACGCTCGCCCTGGGAGGAAAGCGGGAAATGCAACGCCATGGAGAAAAAAGAATGAAAAATAATCTAAAGTTTGGACGCGGAGTTGGGGCTCAGTTCGGTTTTGGTTTCGGTTTGCGTTTGCTTTAGCCAAATGTAACTACAATTTAAATGCTAATCTGGCATCTGTTGGCGGTCGGAGGTTGGCGGATTTCGGATGGCGGGCAATGGCACGGCAGAACGCAGCAGCATGGGCAAACAGCCCGCCCATAAACCGCCCACCGATTGGTGGGTGTGCAGGAGGAGGAGGTGGAACCGGGGGAGTAGGGAGTATAGTCACACTTAGCGGTTGGAGCCGAGATTTGCATTTGCTCATTAGCCACCAAAACAAACCCACAAATAAAGGAGGCGAACATTCAGAGGCCCATGCCCTCGAAGGTGCTTATTTATTGTACAATCTGACTCCTGACTGACTCCGCTGTATAATTAGTTTTCACGCCTATAAACTGCCGACTTTATTTGCGGCGGATGCCTGCTCTGGATTCCCAGCGAGATTGGCCACAAAAATGTCGGATCTCGGATCTCTGGCCGAGGTTCAACGGAACCCAGGTCCACCCTGTACCCCCGAACGGTTTCTTGGAAACCGCGACACTTGAGGGAACTGAAAATACAAATACGAATGGAATCAGAAATAGGAAATAAGCCAAAACTAGCAGAACTATCAAGAGCGAAAGAACATTTGTAAACTGCCAATTATTATGAAAAGTAAAGACAGCCACATCGGCCTCATAAGTTGGGGAAATGGGAATTCGGGGAGCAGAGAGCACAGCGACATCCAAAGAACTAGATTCTGCTTAGTTAGTTCTTCTTCGGGTGGAAAGGGGCTTCCCCTCCGGAGAGCAGAAGGCGCGTCACGCCGAAATCCCGAAATTCGCTCGTTACCATTCCGAGGGCTTGGGCTTGGGTTTGGGATTGGGTTCTGGGTTTGGGTTCGGATTGGGACTTTAGCTTGGGTTCAGCAGAGCGCCGGCTGTCGGTAATACAGACCCCTCATCCAGCCCTTGAGTCCCAATCTAGACCACTCCAGTGGACGTCTTCTTCCTCCTCTGATCACCCGTTTCCAGGTTTTTTTTTGTGACTCGCGTGCTGCCAAACCGCCAATTACCGAACATCAAAAAGCAGTTTCCCCTTTCTCTCCCTTCGTCTACACAGCTTTGTCCAAGTCTCAAACCAGGTCTGAACAATAATTTACTCACTGGTTTGTGTGTGGCTTTGCTTATAGTTTGTAAGGCTTTGACCCTTTACCTTTTAACCCATTCCGATTCCCAAAAAAGGTGTTTGAAATGCCAAAAATCCGTTGCCGCATCACGCTATGAAAATGCAAATAGGAAGTGCTCTCGAGATCTTTGTTGCTCACGATGCGATACATTTCGGGTCGGACACCCGCCCGAATCTGCCACGCCCTCCTCCCCAAGTTTCGTTCTGAGCTGAAATTAATTTAATTATATTGAGCATAATAAGTCAGTCATTCAACCCGGCTTGACCTGCAGCATAATTTGACATTTTAATCACGTCAGTCGAGGAGCCACAGTCCCATTTAAAAAGCGTCGGACCCAGGGTGGGAGTATAGTTCTGGAATTACCCCTGAGTCGTGACGATTAAGATGTTAAGATCGAAACGAAGAGCAGGGAGGTGGAAGAGCTGTTTATTTGGATGAGTTCGGGGGAGTGTTCAACACACGACAAATTGCGGAATGAAGAACCGTCTCTCTATACATGCTAATCACTATCATCGGATGCCATAAAATTTGCACACTTGGGAGATTCAACCATTAGCATAGACATTTATGGCAGCGATAATGCTCGTTAACGTGATTGATAACAACTGATCCATAAATCATTCCCTACATGATCCAGCTAAATGAGGATCTCAATCAAGCCCATTTTTATTTGCATTTCGCAATCTGGATTCTGTCCAGGTTTTATCCCTTTATGGTGGCCTGTGTTTGATCAGTCCGCAAGTTGGCTCCTGCGTAGGCCTCCGTCTTTGGAGTTTTAGGGCCAGCTTGGGCTATAATAGCAATCACGTTTCTGCAGCCGAATTACCGCTCATCTCGACAATCATCTGCCGCTGAGATCTTCATGATCTAGGGATCTGAGAAGAGCTCTGTTTGCTAGTGGGATCGCGTAGGTCGAACCTTGCGAGGGGTGAAATGAGAAAGGAGGAAAGTGCCAACAAAGTTGCAACATCAAGGTGCCGATTATCCCTGCTGGATGGAAAGAAGATCATCTAAACCCAAAGTCACTGATGAATGAATTCTAAGCTGTTCTAATTCCTAAAGATGACGGAGCCGAATTCGGAAATAGCACGTAGAAGTCCATTGAGTGAGACTGACTAAGCCAGCGCCAATTTGCTATTGCAAATTATTGCTGGAAGCGGGGTGCCAATGAAATATTTAAGACATCCTGTTCCTGGGCACCCGAGGAGATCCGTATATTGCCCCCTTGATTTATGCAACATTTCCCGCAATAAAACTGCCAACGACTCAAAGAATTATTACATCATCACGTAATAGACTTTCCTAGGCAGCAGCCTCCTTTGGGGCGCCACGCCCGCCTCAAATTACCCTCCGATGTCCGATCCCCTCTTACCAAAAACCCATCCCAATCCTATAAGACCTATCCAGTCAACTCTTTCGCGCTGTCATAAATCAGTCGCCTGCCTCCAGTTTGCCGCTCCTCCTCCTAAATACTCGTACTCTCCTCCTAAATTGCTGACCGTACAACATCCCTGGCAACATAGCCACTGTTAAGTGTCGTGTCATCCCAGAAGATCCATCATAATAGTCAGGGCCTCGACTGCAAAGATTTCAGCGGAGAGGAATTTGCCTGGCACGTGTCCATCATGGCAAGTGGCAACGAATTCCGGCGAGGGAGTAACTTGGCCAGATCCCATGAGGTGGGGAGAGGTGTTAGCTTGTGAGGAGAATATTCCCAGATGCTGTAATAACACTGCCAAATTGGGGCTCTTCGCAGGAGGGGAACATTGCATCATGGCTGTCCAGTCACTTGTTCTCTCCGTCCCTTATCTGGCCCAACTAGACCCCTCGATGTGACTCGGAATGGCCAATGGCCCATTGTGCAGAGACACCAAACACGGAAGTCGCGGCGTGCGGACTCCCCAAATGCCCATTTAATATAATTTCTATTATTTCTGCCAACTCTAGCAACTGGCAACTGCCGCCAGGTGACAGTTACAATGCAGAAACAATATACATCCCACTCCTTTATTTCTGACCGGACACCGTGCCCCATCCCAACTCCAGACCCAATCCCACCAACCTGTCTTTGCCTACTCGATGGTTCATTCTAGCAATCGTCGCAATGATCATCATAATCGTGATCGTTTTGGAATCGGGTTTGGGTAAGGTTTCGAAACCGCTTGTGTCGTCCAAGTCCCTGGTTGTCTTGTCCTCAGGGATCCATTTTTGGCATGCGTTTGGCAACGAACACTTCCTGTGCCTGTGGGAAACACTTGGGAACTTGTTCCTTTCATGCGACATGTTTGCCACGATTCCTCTTGTGGTTTTTGTTCGGTCAACCCACCCACATGCAGAATAATATTACAACAAAGTGCATCTTAGCCTCTTAGTCCATGTTTGTATTGGAAATATTTTGGAAACCCGCTCTCATAAATCAATTAGCCAAGTGTAACAGTTTTGGGTCGGGATGCCGTTCTGGTGGGTAAGATGGGTGGTGGTCGGTGTTCCGTTCCACTCGGTGGTGCACGGTGCATGCAACAGGCAAGTGGTCATAAATTTCCCAGGCGATGCCCCTTTTGTGTAGCTGAAAATGGTGCCGAACTTCGAGGTCCACTCCTTGGCATGTGAAAATTGGTGCAAATTGATGAGAATATAAATGAAAAATATTGGGAGCGCAGTGGGGCGTACCTGTCGGACCTAGGAATATTTTCAGATCCCAATGGAAGGGGAGACCAGCAATCTGTTTACTTTGTCAAGTGCCGCGCGTTGGAAATTGATGGAAATAGCTCCAATTTACTGGTTTGCACACCCACAAAAAGCCAAGCACGCCGGGCAGGTTATCAACTCATCTGGTGCTCCAGCAGCATCCAACTCTTCCCTCCGACTCAAGGTCGCTGCAAGTAGTATAAGTGCAGCCAGTGATCGTAAGAAGCTGAAACAGGTGTTGCCTCCATTGACAGTTACCTTGATTGGCTTGTGTTGCATGTCGCACGCCTTGCGCTGCCTCCTGCGAAACCAGGTGCTCCTCCTTCACTTCCTCATCTTATTCCCCATCTTTGCCCATGCCAGGCACACCCCTTCATTTGCAGAGACTGAGTCTGAGCAGGAACCCATCTATTCCAAAGACAACTGCATTTCGGCCCAACCAGGCAGAGGAAGCCACGAGTTGTCGACTTGGCGAGTTGGTGTGCCAACGCCCAGAGCAAATATTGGGGGAATAGCCTTCACTACATCCCCTTCCGCGTGCCATTTCTTCGCATCGATAACTTGCTGCAATGTCGTTACTAATCGCAGGCTCTGGGATTGTAAATTAAAAGTGGAAGCTTTGATGGCAGGGAGATTGCATCACCACTACTCACCTCTCAATGTGTCCGGATTCATTAGCACAGGTATGAATAATGGGAATACGCAACCGCCAATTTGCTCAGTTCCATATCGAAGCGAATCAATCAAAAAGAGCCAAAGAAGAAGAAATGCTTTTAAATTCCTCTCCATATGGACAAAACACAATTTCAATGCCACCTCTTAGTGCTACTAAGTCACTGGGAACCTTAAACCGACCAGTGTCATCAGTGTAAAATTTTGGTTAGACTGAGCAGGAATAAAAAGTGCGGCAATTAGAAGCAGAAGCTGCCGATGGCAGTTGAATGTCGGTCAGTGATTGAGTTGCAGCCCAGGTAGACACCACCTGCCTCCTGAAACTTGGAGTCTCCGTTCGCGGCCGTAATTGATGACGGTTATGGATAAAAGGAGGTGGATTGGCAGGGTAGTGGGAGGCAACGACCAACGGGAACGGCGGCAAACAGGAAAATTCATATTACGAAAAAAAATGCATCGCTTAAGTGTCATTATTGGGACCAGAATTAAAACAAGCCAAGCCGCTGCCGTTGTCGTGTCTTCTGATACAAATATGCAAGGCGGAGGGGATTTTGGAGGAGATGGAGCGATGAAGCTTGCAACTTTCACCGCGCTCGGAATTCCGTTGAGCAATGAACTTCAGATAGATGCAGAGGAACCAGAACTACAGCCAGACATCGGTCAATCTCGCATCACCCCAGCCTCTTTTCCCACTCCTGCTGGGTGCACCAATATCCGCTGGCCACAATCAACACCTCCGCACCGCCCCACGCCTCTTCTTGGTGGAGTGGAGCCATCACTCAACTTTAACTTCAGTCAGTGCTGTTGCTTGGCTTATCTTTTGCTATTCCTATCCACATCACCACCTCTTCCTCACCCAAAGTCGCCTAGTGTTGATTTTACACCTTGGCCGTTTTTGTGGCCATGGTCTCGTGTCGAATGGATCCAAACTTAGCAGCGGAGCACTGCAGTGGCAGTCCAAGCTTAAGACAAAGTTGTCTTGGGTTAAGGGCGGTAACTGGGTTAAACGCTCGTTGACAGTTTTATGCCGCCGACCAAGAAAAGACCACATCAAACCAAGAATTCGAAACTAAGACCAAGAAGAGGGCGCTGACTGTCAGTCAGTGGCACAGGCCAAACGAGACACTTGCTAAGAGTGAAAATTCTTATAGAACAGTTTTTTCTTTCCTCGTGCATAGAAAGCTGCAACTGGAAAGGGAATCATTGAAAAGTGAAACAAAAAAATCAGATGGCGGTGCATTACGAAGAACATCGTTACTATTCCACATTCGTCAAGTTCGTCGCCTCAGTCTTTCGTTCTTTAACTTTCCATTTACATCGCGGTCAACAGGCGGCGCTATAAATGCGCACAATCACCATGCGTGCGATTCTTATCGCTAATTAGGATTTCGCTTGCTCCTCCTTACTTTCTGATCTTACCTCCTTCAGGCTTCTTATCTCCATTACCAGTGCATATCTGGACCAAGAAAATGTATGACTCACACCTGAATATGTGCGACCCATCTCAATCCTTTCATTTTTGCCAAAAATTCTCTCTGTGCCAAGTGAAAGTAACCTCTTCGATGCATTAACTGCATTTAAGAGTGTGAGACTCGCTCCAATTCTAATGAGTCAACTTGAAATGCACTTCCACGTAAAAAACGAATCTGAGGTGGAGACCAATCAATTTGCAAACAATCGAGACATGGGACGATGGTTGCCGGAAACGTAAACTCCTGCTCTTGATCGGCCTCGACTTTCTGGGGAAATGAAACTGGGAATGGGAGGTGGAAAAGCCCACGCGGCAATTAGAGAATGTGCGAAAAATCGAAAGGAAATTTGCATGTCACTCGGTTGAGGCTTCTACTCTGTTTGCACTGCAAACGAACCTCGAAACTCTGGACAAGATCAGAGCAACACCCCGAGGTTATTCCGTCACTTTCAGCCCAGCACTCTTTCTTGGCACAGTTTCTCGGACGTAGAATGCAAACAAATATTTGAATATCAAGTGACACAGAAAACAGAAACGTCATAGAACACGGCGAAAATCAGTACACGGCCCATATAAAACGACTTCCTCCTAACGGTGGAGTATTGATATATCGGTGATCATCCGCAGTTAATCCGGCCTTGATAAGAGGGAGCAACAAACTCTCCTCTCGAACTGGGAACGTTATGGGCCTGACAATAAGAAGAATGGCTTCCCAAGAATCGCACACTTAGAAATTTTGGCAACGATTGCGGCATGCGATAGCAATTAGAGCAAAACTCTGCCAGTTCCAATTACTCAATTAGATGCTCAGGGGGGAATCATTTCTGGTCCAATCAATGTCTGATGATATCAAAAGAACTTCACACGCCAATTTTCACTGCAAAGTCAAGGCCCGAATCCGGATGTCGGTTGACGATTGTGGACTGCGGATTGCAGACTTCCTATTCCTATTCAAACTCGCAAAGCTTTTTCGAAACACCAAGACAGAAAGACAAAATTTATATAATTTCTTTATCAGATCTGCTGGATGTGGTTCATTGTTGTACAAATTGTATAATTCCCTCAGAGGCGTTAACCTAACGTGGCGAGGCCTCAATTACGGCCACAAAGCGACAATCGCCGGACAATCAAATCGGATGCAGTGCATCGGGTGGAGATGGATTAAATCGGGGAAAAGTGCGACGAGTGCAGTTCGCTGTGCTTTCGATGATTGCGCGTCAATATTTAATTGCATTATGTGACGGACAAATTCGAGACAGCCTCCGCTTTCTTTGTGGCGCAACTATTACTGAGTGGTGGCGGTGTTCCTAGTGGAGTGGTTGCATAAACGCCGCATCAAACCCGGTTGCCTTGACTAAGCTGCCCCCACAATCAGTGACCTCATTCCGCACTCCCCGTTTTTCAACTCTTTTTTAACTCTGCCTTCGATTTTTATCGCGCACTTAATTAGGCGTGCGTTGAGGTAATGGTCGTGTAGTTCTCCTGGTACTTACAACTTTGGTCATTAGAAAGCTGAGCTGCAAGGTGCTTGGGAGCTCGCCCCTCTTCCCGATTCTCGCCGCTCAAGATCTCCTCTCCGGAGTGATCCGTGCACCTGTCTTTTGCTGATGCCCTGGGCTCAGTTATAGCCCGCTGTGGGACTTTAATTTGGCGCTATTCAGTGCAATTCAATGCCGAAGCTGCGTGCAAGACGTTCTGGCAGCAGAAAAATCATTCGGCCGACGGTTATAATTGCAGTTTATTGCTTCCGACGAGAACAAGTATTGAGAATGGGAAGCTTCAGGTGTCGGAAAAGCTTCTTTCGGGAAAAGTTCTTGGGGAGAACCAAAGAGTTACACTTAAGAGTAGAATGTAAGAGAAGGTCTTGCAATCTTTCTGCGTCGACTGCGCTGCCTGCTTCTTTCCTAACTCTTTCGTTCTCTTTGGCCAAGAATAGAGCAGATTCTTTGCCAAAGATATGTTCACTACCGCTCGAAGAACGGTTATTCATTTTCATATCCGTGGAATGCGCGGCTAAACGGAATATTTGCATTAATAAATGCAACTATGTCACGCCCAAGTCAGCAGCTGCGACTTCCGCCCAAAAATGGCTCAAATGTTTTTAGCCAGCAACCGACTTGGTCGACATGGGCTGACATCACTCCGCGCGGAATCAAACAAACTGAGCAGCAGGAGGCTTTCAAATCAGAGTGCTTCAAAGCGGAGCAGATCGGTTCAGATCTGGCTCCAGGAGGGTTTCGTTTCCAGGGAAGTCGCCGGACTGGTTAGTAAGCCAAATTGGTAGAGCCCATCTCGTCCGCTTATGAGGCATTCACTTGCCGACATTAGTCTCATCCTCCGCAGACTAATCATTACACAGCGAGAAACAGCCTAAAGTAATTCTTAGTCCTCTTCTTCGAACATTTCTAATTTATTGTTGGTATTCTTAATTTAATAGCCCAATGAGCCATGCATTATTAATTATTAAGCAATATTATCTTAATTGTGGATATGTCAATTCAATTATATTCAATTCACTTCAATTTAATAACTATATAAAAGTGCATTAGAACTTCGTGTTTTGTCATATTCCAATCACTGCAATTGGTTTTAAAAGTTAGAAATTAAATTGTTTTTTTTTATCGTGCAGTCTTGGCCTCTATTGGTTGGCCAGCAAAATCATAATCATGTCAGCAAATTAGACTGACATGCGGCGTACGTGCCCCAACTTGCAGATGAAGAGGATCTCCGCGAGGATGAATGCGTCTCAGATGCTCCAGCTGAGAAAGCCGAACTAGACTGTGCGATGTGATGGGTATGGGATGGGATGCGATGGTATGGGATGAGCTGGGATGCGATTGCGTTGAAATTGAATGGCCCGGGATGTGGGATGGGTATGGGTATTGGTACAGGTGAATGTCTCCGCGAGTGGACGGACAATGCGCAGTGTCATCTTCCAGTTCGACAACGGATTTGAACCGTTGGCATTTCGTGCGACAAAACTCTGAAAATTCTCACTGCCGGAAAAGGTTTTTCTGCGCACTGGAGGTTTTGTTTGGTTTGTTTTCTGTTTTTCATCATCTGGCAGACACATTTCCCAAATGCGCAGAAAATTCTTACACAATTATGCTGATGCCTTGGTTGGGTTTTCATTTCGGCCGCACACGCAGAACGAAAAAAAAAAAAAACAGAAAAAGAAAACTTAATTCTCATTCCTGAGATTCAGACGCAGATCTCTTCTGGATGCGGCTGGATGGTCAGCGGATTTGGGTCACTTGGCTTGGGTCAGGCAACGGTTATGAAACAATTGCAGACAATTAGCCAGCAGCCGAGGTAAACTGGGGCCAGTTTTGTGCAGATTATCAATGAGAGTCGCTGACGACTTTGTCATCGTCTTTCGTCCATTTTTCCAGCAATTTGTCTAACTGATTTTGTAATTTATGCCACCCAGCGAAAGAGCCAAAGAAGACAGGAAAAACTTTCGCTTGGATGTCTTTGGCGGGTCATGAAACTGCCTTTGAATTAAGAAACGGCCAATAAAAATCGAACAATTGATTTGAGCCTGGTTGGTGACTTACCGTGTGGCATTCACCTTGGCAACCAAGGGCCATTTGTTTATATTTTCCCGCCCTGCGGCTGCCATTGACATTTCCAAACGAATTGAAGCCAATCCCCAACCCAAGACCGCTTGACAATCTTTGTGTTTTTTTTGCTTGGCATTTAAACAAACGAAGCTATTTGCATCGCTTATAGATTTTTCACTTTCCTTTCTTCGGCTGACAAATTTCTCAGCTACGTGCATAGACCGTCGAAAGGGTTTTCTGAACCTCTTTTCTTCGTTGTCGGCAACTATTACAGCATCAGCAGAAGAGTATTGCCCCTGGAAGAATCTAATCAATATGCTGGCCAGCGCCACGAGATCTTTTGCTTATGAATGATCTATGTGGCCGATTCATTTACAGCCCGGCTCAGAACAAACTGAGCTGTGCGACTGGGGCAGCATTTTAATGAGGCCTAAAGATCAACAATAAATTACAGGGAAATTCATTTAATGCGATGCATTAACGTTGGAGTCCGACCTCCCAAACACTCACAATGATAAATTTATTGCTCCCTATACAATGTATAAAACTTTTTGGTTGATTTGTTATACCATGTTTGATACAGAAATTGCATTTGGCTTGTTCACCGCAAGTTTTTGTTGCCTAAGTCTTGCTTTTGATAAGACGGTTGCTATTTATGAAACAACACAATAAGATTACGGACGTCTATCCAATAAAATCAATTTAAAAATCTTCTTTTTGCTGTCCGGGCAGTGTTTACTGCTATGCGGCCAGCAAGTTTGTCGCTTGAGTCTTTCGACTTCTTGCACATATATCTTGTTGTTCTCAGTTGTTTTTTTCGCTTTTGTGTTTCTGTTGTCGGGAGAAATCCAGTTGGTGTTGCCAAATCTTTCCCCACGTTGGCGCAAGTATGGCATGGTGGGGTATCTGCGTCCTTTTCATTATTTGTAGGTGTCTATTGGGTCAGACAAAATGCATTGGCAATATCACAAAGTAATGAGATATACTCCCCTGATATATGGCAGGCACTTTGGGCTGACAAAATGAGCAGCCGGGCCATAAATTTGCCCACCGACAGCATCTGAGCATTGGGCATCTTGCGACTTCCATCTGGGGATATGAGTCGAGTCGCCGAGCGCGGGGAATTTCGCCGTTGCAAAGTGATTTTCTCGCACTTATTTTCAATTCCGCGCGCCGGCAACTTGATAAATTAACACTCTGCACATGCCATTTGTTTATTTGCCTAAATAAATCGTCGTCGAACCTGAATTCGAGTAGGAATCTGAATTTGAATTTGAATTCGGGCTTGAATGCGCAGTCAAAAAGCGCACCGCGCGCGCATCAGCAATTGTAAATGCTGGATAAGCTGGAAAAAGGAAAATATATGGCGAAAATCGGCCCCACTTCCTGCGGCACAAAAAACACTCGAACATTTGTGTGCTGTGCGCACAGTCAATTTATGTGGACCGATGCTAGCAATCCGCGACTAAGCGACTTGGCTTCGGATTTAGACTTGGACTTCGACTGAAACTTTGTTTATTGCCCCACTAAGCCGACTGACCCACAACATTAAATTGTAATTTGAGTGGGGCACAGCGAACATTTTTACAGCGAATTTCGCCAGCCTCTCGGCTCTGCGCTGCGCCTTGTCCATGCTCATGTAAGTCAGAGGAGTCAACAAGAAATCGAGTAATTAGAATTCCCATCTGTGACTCTTCACGCCCCAGTGGCCAGTGTGGTGGCCCGCTTTTGTGCAACTCTGGCGAGGAGAACGGGAGAACGGTACTGCCATCGGCACGCGACTCATTCTCAACGTTGCGCTAATGACTCCGCGGACATGTCATTGACCAGGCTGGCCAACACCAGAGTGGCCATGGCAGCGGACTTGCAAATCGATTTGCAGGCGGGCAGTTGCATAATCGTTAATTAGGCGAGTACACAAAGGGAAAATGGTTGTAGTTTCGACGTTTTGAACGTCTTGGCAGTCTTAATACGGCTTCAGGCGCTGCAAACTATCAGTGTATGGCAAATATATATATGCCATATTCATAGAAATTGCAAATACTCGTTAATCAAAAATCAATTAAATTTTATTATCAACCAATCAAACCATCAGCCAGGAAACGATTTAATTTTTCGCTGTGCACAATTGCATTCTCGGCTAGCTCCAAGTGAATGCTGAATTCGAATTTGATTAGTGTGGAATCAATCGCAGTCCGTGGAAACTCCACACATATCCAAGCTGTTAGCTGAACTTCGTGCTTTAACGCGCATTGCGCGTAATGCATTTTCAATGCTGCCGTTGTTGCAGTGGAAGATGTGGAAAAGAACCGCAATGCCACAGCCACTAACGATATCCAAGTGATGGCCACTTGATGCTCCCGAATCGATCGTGGCCCAATCTGGAGCGATTCGGCGGGTATTGCCCCTGCGTGCGTGATCTAAGAATTAAGTTTCGAATTATGGTTCCGTTCCACTGGCACTGGCTTAGCTAGAAAATGAGTTGCAAATGCCTGGCAGTTGTATTTCCGTCAGGCCATTGTCTCGTCAGCAATTCATAAAGGTTATGAGGCAGCATCCGCGAAAAAAACCGGCTACCCACCCAGATTGTTGGTCCCCAAGGGCCATGGCCATCTGTTGACATTGCCGCGGACATTGTCAAGGCGAGCACTTTATTTGCTGCTCGTTTGACATAAACATTTGCCCAGCGGACAACTGAATGGCCGAGGCCTCTGTTCGGCTCCTTATAAAGAGCCAACGACACATCGAAGGCAGCAATTTTTGAAATACGCATTGCAGAATTTATGTTATGCGTGCCTACGTGCCTCCGTGGCTCGCAACTGGCGATTCGCGAGTCCCGCGGTGACAAAAATATAGAAAAGAAAGACGCCAGCCAGCGCAGCGCCAAACGGATGCTGTGCATTCACGGAAAGTGTTCAAAGACTTTCGCTGAGCCGGGGAGCAGGGAGCACAGAAGTCTCGGGGACATTAGAAACGAATCGGGAGGCTGGACAAAAATACATTAAAAAAGGAGTCGCGAGGAGTCGAGAGGAGTCGCCTCCTCAGGAGGCTTTGTCTAAATTTGGATGGCCATGTCAGTGACAGCATTTGACTTGGCAACTTTTCATGTTCATGTTCGCCAACTTGCGCCGAGTTCAAAGCATCAGATTCGAGATAATGTTAAACATTTCCTTTCAAATTGTTTTTGCCCGCTGCTGCCGCCTGCCTTCTGTGCTTTTTTTCTGTTCCTCTCGGCCACTGCCATCTTGGGATGGGTTGATAGAAAATCAGTAATAATTATGACTAAAAATTATGGTGACTTTTCATTTAGTCGCATATGAAGAATGGCTCAAAGAAAGTCTCAGGAGCTTGGTATTTAGCCCCTGACAAACAAAGAAACGTCCAGGTGATCGGTAACTGGATATTCTTATTGAATTCAAGAAATCCGCGTCTCTCTTTGAAAGTGCTTCTCGACTCCAAACCATACAATACAACAAGTAATTTCACCTAATTTGTATATATTAATTGAGAATATTAAGACGAAGGTATGCTTTCTTTTATTGGTTTTCCTGCGAAATACATTTGTACCTTCTTTCACCTTCCTTGTTTTCAACGCCTACATATAAGGCAACCTAGTTTGGGGTGCTCGAGCCCAGTCAAACATTCCTAAAGTAAAAGCCCCATTTGCACCACCCACTCAGACTGAATGTGGGTGAAATCATGTTAATGAAGTGGTTTACCTGCAATTCATAGCCCTCGTTTCCTCTCCCAATTAGTTTGTCACTTTTACTGCGGGCAACTCGACTTTGAACTGTTGGCTGTAAACAGGGTTCAGCGCCATTTAGACAAGGCTCAGTTTATACTGGGGCCAATTTTCCACCTGGTGAGTGGGGCACCAAAGCCGCCAATTTGGAGCACCAACAACGCGGGAGGAGGCCTAAACGCTGCTCTTGATTGATTTGTATCAACGTTTATTAGGCTAAAACCAACAATCATGGCCGGGGCTTGAGGTTTTGGCCTTGTTAGAGCTGCAGACTGCAGATTGCAGATTGCAGGTCGCAGTCGATTGCAGATCGATTGACGTTGACAGTGACGGGCAAATTTTGTTTTCCGCTAACGCAGGCCGAACAAAGCTCGATCGAAAGAAAATAAAAGTAATGCAAACGCAAACGAGTATCTTTCTAATACGTTTATTTACCTTTTATAGCATCTGAAGTTTTGTCTCTTGTTACATTTTTTGTGTATCTGTGTCTGTGATCGATTGGGCCTAGCATATAAGCATTAAGTTAAGTTAAGTTAAGTTAAGTGTTTAGGTATTATTAGACAGTCAAACCTCTTAAACGAGCAATGGTTGTCAGTTCGAAGCTCGCTTGAGAGGTTTGAATGGTTCGCACTACAACTAAGGAGCTTTACTTTCCGAGTTCCGAGTCTTAAGCTGATAGTATGTATGTCGACGTGTCCAGAGTAGTCTTAGTAGGTAAGTCTTATAGAGGGGCGCCTAAGTGCGCACACTTACATAGGTAATATAGTTAGGTGTAGGTATAAATATTAAGCTACGCTTCGTTTCTAAGGGGATCCCTTCACAGAGGAGTCCAGCTCTATGGCGGAAAGTCCGGGGAAGGGCGTCCATTCTCCATGTCTTGATCGTACATCTACTAACTAGATTATGAGCGGTGCTAAGTTTTGAGCTAAGTAGAATTTCATGCTAGTTGCTGCCTCTCCACCTGCAGCTCTGTCTCCGTCTGCACTTCTATCTTCTGTCTGCATATGGAGCTCCGACTGCATCTGCATCTCCATCTCCGTCTCCAACTGGCTTGTTAAAAGGCCATTCACTGGCGTTGACGTTCTTACCGCTTGTGTAACGTTCGCTTCTGCATATTGTCCCAGACTGCAATGACCGTCAGCTGGAGCAGCAGGAACAGAGCCCCGGCAATTATGAAGCCTGGATAGAGTTGTAAAAAGAGTTGAAGAAAATTTACGAGCTTATTTAATTAGCTGGGCACTCAGTCGGCAAGTCGGCAGTTCTTTCCAGCGGCTAGATGGCGCGACGGCACGCGATTAGCGCAAATCAATTCGCCACGCTCAGCGATACCAAATAGATGCCGCCGACTTGGAGCGACTTGCCACCGTGCTACACATTGGACTGGACCCCAGTGATCCCAACTCACCATAGCCGTTTATGCAAGTGTCCGATTTGGTGCCCAGATCCAGTTGCAATTTGGCCAGGCCATCCAGACCACCGGCCTCCGATCCGCTGCCTCCCGGTGCATCGGCGCCATTGAAGGCGAACTTATCGGTGATTTGTATCGATTGCACCAGCAGAATGTTCTCATCGCCGGCCGCCTGATGACTCACATCACGTTTTTGGCGTTCCGACTTAATGGCCAGCTCAACTGTGAAAAGGTAGCAGCGCATCCATCGAGCAGAAAATCACAAAAACACAAAAATTGCAGGCGAGCAAAGAAAAGCGGAGAGAAAGACGCAAACAAGAAATGAAATATGTTTTCTGGGAGCTGTTGTGTTGGGCCATCTAACCAGGGATGGTGTGCCAAGGTGGCACAGTGAGGAAGGTGCATGAGTCCCGAGAGTCTATATGAAATGACATTCAAATTGTATTGGCCAAGTGACAGTGGTATTGGTCTTATATGATCACTACTGTAAATTCGAAATTCTTGGTATCTAAAATTTACCACGAAACTGGTTTACTAACTTTGTAGTAAATTAAGAAATAATTACTTTACATGATTATTTAAAAAAAAAGAGAAGTAAAAGAGAAACCTGAGTATTAAATCTCCTTTTGGACAATTATGCAAGCTCCTCCTCACAGAACTGTAAAGATTTCCCTGTCAGTCGGAGTTAATGGCAACTGTCACATGGTGTGTTGTACTTGTGACCACCATCCACCATCTCGCCCCCTAAACATGGGTCACTTGGTGGCTGGGTTGGCCATCCCTGGTTATAAAGCTGGCCGAGAAGAACCGTTTACTTACCGCCATCAGTGCCGTTGAGCACCGATCGCTTGCGACGACCGTAGGACAGCAGCGACTTGAGCTCGCCGTTCTCATCGTTGTCGCAGATAACCGGTTCGCAGCGCGGTATGCAGGGCGTGACCAGGGCGCGGAACTGCACCAGCTCCGAGGAGGGGAACTTGAAGGCGTCGAACTGTGAGAGCAGCACCTTGCGATTGTTGGCCAGCTTTTGCATGGCACTCATTATGTACTGGTCCGTGGGACAGCCGTTGGCGTCGATCAGTGTGATTTCGGCGCTGTCCGTCCCGTCCATGGCCACCAGTTCCCTCACAAAGATCTCGTACGGGCTGTTGGCGTCGACGATCTCGAATCGCAGAGCCAGCGGATCCCCAACCTCGGCGATCCTCTTCATGTCGCTGCCATCACGTGCGGTGATCTTCATGATGACGTTCGGTGAATCGACGATGATTTCCTCACTGAGCGTAGACTCAATCTCCCCAGTCACACCAAGATCCACATTGTTAACCACCGTCTTGTTGGTCAAATCATACTGGCAGGATACGGCCAGGCCAAGATCGGACGAGGTGACAATCATATCGTGGTGCTGGATCACAATGTCGTTCATATACCTGCCATACGCGCTCTGACGCACATTGCATTCCAGGTCGTTGTACCGCATCTTGAGGTCGAACTCCAGTGAGTTGTTTACATTCACAGCACAAGATTTGGGTGCTCCCTTGGCGTACACCTTGCCATCGAACAGCTTGGAGGTCCTGATCTTGGTTATCATCTCACCGGAGCGGCAGTCGATGGAGACATTGTAGCAGGCGGACTGCTCGTAAGTGGCGGCCTCCTCGATGGAGAGGTAGGGCTCCGAGAGATCCGTCAGCGTGGCCCGGCTGTGGTGGGACAGGCGGCACACCAGTTCCCCGGTTTCGTTGTAGTCGTACGAATGACACCGGAACGGGGCCGTCAGGCAGAGGTCGCGGCACTCGTCCAGCGTCTGAACATTCTGGTGCACCGAGTCCACCGTCTTCAGAATGCGACCCGCTACGCGCTTGAACTCGCACAGCTTGCTGGGCTCCTCGGCGCAGTTGTTCTCCAGATAGTCGGCGCCATCGTAGGCCGCGATGTTCGCCTCGTCCGACAGCGTAATGCGATCCATGTCCGAGAGCTCGCACAGGCCAGAGTGCGCATAGTAGTTGGCCGATCTTCAGGTGGATCAGGTGCACGGAAAAAAATGAGATAGAAATGGGATTCAAATTAAATTAAAATCTAATATGCTGCCGTTTTGAATGGATACAGCTGTCATTAGATGAATATTGTTTATTTGTTCTAAAGAGTAAGAGATGTCCACTTTTTGTTCGTGTGCATTGGATAGTGTTTAGTGCTCAGTGTGGAGTGTGGAGTGCATTGAGCAGGAATGAAGAGGTGTGTACCCAAAGGAGGCGGGGTGGGTGTTTCAGTTCAAGAGGGTGGCTCTGTTGTAACGGTATAGCAGCACTTACCGGCAGGTGAACTCCGTTTCGCCCAGACACAGCTCGATGCAGTCGCGCCGCGTGGCCACACTCTGGCTGGCCTTGGCCCGCTCAGGGAGTCGGTAGCCCTGGACGCGATCGATGCACCAGGCCTTCGAGCAGGGACGCACTCCGAAGCAGGATTTCTGCGCGTAAACGGTGAACACGGGATACTGGGAGCGGGAAAGTGAACCTGAAAGAATGGAGGGAGGAATGCCAGATGGGGGCGGCGTTCATTGTGATTAGCGGGAAACATTTAACATACAAGCTGCGGGCCAAAGATCGTGATTGGGTGCTGGGTGCTCTTTAACCAGCAGCTACACATGAAAAAACCAACTGACAACAACTAACTAACTGAAGTTCATAGGCAAATAATACTTAAAATTTCTTAGATTAGCAAGCAAACGAAGCTGACAAAGAGCTGCATCAAATATAGTGACAATTAGGTTCTCACACTCAAGTGCACACTGTATTTGAGCTGTTTGCTTAGATTTAGATGCTGTCATTTTAGATTCTTAGTCCTGCTTTTTTTGTCCGGCGCAGACTCACCTGGCAACTGATCGGCGGTGCTGCGGAACATGACACACAGGCCCGTCTCGTAATTAACCGCGCTGCAAGATTCATTGGCCTGGCAGGCCTCCAGGCAGTCGGTCAGCATGAGGGTGCCGGGCAGCGTTTCCAATTGCTTCGATGGCGCCGATAGCACGTACCTGTGATGGTGGATTAACCAGAGAGTAACGCACATAAATTCTGGGGTCTCTGGGTTTTCGGGGGCCAGCCCAAGTGGGTGGTTTAGCGGCATTATAAATGGGGAAACCACCTTTACGATGTGTTAACAGGCAGTCGTGGGTATAATTTATGCTCCCCGCTGTGTGTGTGATTGTCTCTGTGATTGGCTCCATGGGCCATAGAGAACTAATTGCCCGCAATTAAGATTTATGCTCCATGGCGGTGACACTTACCCTGTTATGAGCTCAAAGCCAATCATATCCGGCTCGCAGTCCTCGTCCACCGAAGAGCTCCCCGAAGGTGTTGCCATGGGAGTGGGGTCCAGATCATCGGCCTTGGTCTCCGCAACAGCAGCAGCAGCAGCAGATGCAGCGGCAGGTGAGATGGCAGGTGGCACCGGGGCGGCGGCAGAAGCACCAGAGGAATCACCTAAAGAACCAGGTGGCGATGCGGCAATCGCTTCCGCTGGCTCAACGCTCAACGGTTTTGGTAGCTCGCTTCCGTTCGGCGGCGCAACTCCCGATCCCGCTCCCGTTGGCGGAATCGGTGTGGCATTGTTGCGCGGAAATGTCTTCAACGGTTTCACCGCCGGCCGCTTGGGCAACTTGCGTGCCGCCACCGAGGTGTCCACCAAAAGCAGCATTAAGCCCAGCAGCGCCATCATGCTGACTCCTCGTTTCTTTGTCATTGACCGCAGATGCATTTCAGACTATGTATACGTGTTCCGTATTCTGGAGGGGGAAATGGCAGGAAAAAATGAACGTTTTGGTAGCTTGGTTTTTAATTAGCATTTCAGTTTCTTCCCACTCCCATGCTTATCTCGTGATTAATTGCGCCGGCAGTTACAGTTAAGCATTAATAATGGGTTTAATACGGGCTATCCAGCAGTGCAATTGCGATTGCAACTGCAGTGGCAACGCCCACCAGCACGAAGGCACTGATTAATTGCCTCTGGATAGATGCAAAATCAATTTGGTTGATGCTCCCGACCCTCAGAAACGGCAGCACTTCTGATCTAAACGCTGCTCACACGCACGGCCAGAGGAATTAAAATAATGCCACTTGGCCAGGCGCACGCACAGGAAGCCAGGCACAAAGTAACAAAACACGAAAAACGAAAATGCCAAGAAATCCAAGAGAAGCACCTGGACCTTAAGCCAAGAAGCACTAGCTGGTAACTGAAATGGTCAGCTGGAATTCTGATTGGGCCCCTCCGATCACAATGCGATCGATATGGAGGAGAACACAACTGTTGAATGCTTTATGTTGGATCGTTAGTGGCTTTTGCGGTTCTTTTGCAGTCCCAGCTGCATGGAAAATGCATTACGTGTAATATGCGTTAAATCACAGACAGCCGGCCTTTCGTATCTATCCACATGCTCTTGACTTGATTTCCGCACTAATCGAATTCGACTGCAGTCCCGGCTTCGTGAGTGCCTCATAATCAACGATTATGCAATTGTCTGGCTGCAAATCAATTTCCATGGCTGCTGGTCAATGACACGGCCTGCTCAGCAGAGCGAGTCGCGTGCCCCTCGCAGGGACTAGGAATTCTATAAAATAAATAAGAGTGGGGAAAACATTCTAATCACCCGGTTTTTTCGCAGCTGGAGAAAAGCACTGTCAGCTAGTCAACTACTTAGCTACTGGCCCACTCAAATCACAATTTAAAGTTGTGGGTCAGTTGCCTTAGTGGGCCGATAAACTAATACGCAGATCCACAGATCCACAGAAACACAGATCCTCGGATCCGCAGTTGCAAACTCACGGACATGGAAATAAATTGCCATTTGGCAGCCGAGTTGCTCCTGCTGCGGATCGATCGAATGGAGATTTATATGTATGCATGCTCGCATCGGGACGTCTGACCATTTATCAGCCAGCTTAGCAACTAGTTTTTCGTTTAGCACACATATTTACAGCCAAATTTGACAGTTTGTTTTGGCCACGTTTTATGGAGTGTTGTGGGGTGAGTGAAGTGAGCGAGCGATCGAAAGCTTCTGAGTGAGACCTCTGCTGTTCGGATCTGGTTCGAAATTCGGGCTAATCCCGCTGTTTTCCTGCTGTCAAGGTGCCGATAAAGCACCTTTATGACACCAATACGCCAAAAACTAGTTGCTACTTAATTAGAATGGCGAGTGATTGGTCGGAAAAGTGTGCCAGGGAATGACATAACTGCCATTCGAGCTTATCTCAATTGAAGCGCTGCTCAGTGTAACTGTATAGTAAGCAATGTGCGCAGGTCGCCGCAGATGGAGCTGGAGCCAAGCAAGTTGGCCAGGAAAGCCACTTGGCAACTACTTCTTGGCCCGGCAGCTGGATTCTGGCTGCTGGCTGCTATCTTCATTTCATGGCTGGCAATTTGAAAACTGCACCCGCTGGCCATCGGCAGAAGGAGTTGGCTCCGCTTGGATGTGGATGTGGATGTGGATGTGGGTCACCCCGAGTTATTTATATAGAAATTCTTTTTTGTGGCTAGCAGAAATTTCTCAAAGTTAGCGACAAATCTTCAATTAATGGCCAGTGAAATTTCTCAACTATCAAAAGAGTCACAAAACTAGTTTCCCTTGGCTGCGGTGTATCAAAAAGCAAGAAGTATTGGAAAAGCTGGACAAAACTTTTCATTTCATGGCTCGAACATAACGGCAAATCAACCGCACCAATTCGAAAGCCATTAGGAAAGCCCTAATCTATGCACCCAAATCCATAAACATGATCTCCGAGCTCACGAAACACAGTCGCTCTAACTGTTGAACGCATTTCTGATCGTGGGGAATCCAATACTTGTCCGGAATATTAATGAGTTGGGTCACCGTTTAGCCAGGGTCATTTTCAAATGGTGCAGTGAATTGTGGAGCACGTTGTGCAGAGATTTGTCATTTTGATTCTTGGATTCTATCATGGGCAGCGAAAGTCTTACGCTCTTTTGAAATTCAAGTCTTTACCTGTCGGAGCCCCAGCTAATTGCCATTAAATGGTCACAACGAACCGTTGGCTGACCCAAATCACTGGACACCAGCAGGATTCCCAGTGGATTGTGAATCGACAAAGGAGCAAGATGTCTTGACCAGGCCGAAAGTTAATTGCCTGCAGAATTCTGCACATTTGGGAGTTGACGGGTACTGTACGCCGTGTTTCCGGCATGGCAAAAATGCCAGCCCCAGCTCCTAGGACTTATCTTGACGCTGGAAACTGGGCAACTTGGAAACTAATGTGACATCTCCTCGATGCTCTTTGTGTTGACATTCCCCCAAGCTTTCTCTAATGATCCATTGACCATTTTCGTTTAATTGATAGACATGTGGACATCCTGTTCGCTCGACAATTGACACCTTGTCAGGCATTAAATGTCATTTGATTTCAACGCGTTTTCAATTTTACCTTTATCACTGGAGTACTAGGTAAGGTATTAAAACCTTTTCGGAACTTCACTGCAGATGACAGGACCCGCACAAAACACACGGTCAATTTGTTTCTCGGAAACAAATGCTGTTTGATTTATGTCTTCTTATTTTTGATGAACCGAAACAACGCGCACCGCTCGAGCGACGTCCTCACTGTCGAAAGTGGAGCGCCCAACTGCCTCTTGTGTGATTTGGCTAAACGTTCTTATGCGAAACTCTTCGGGGAATTCCAGATCTCAGATGCTGGGCAAGATCGAATCGGATCGAGTTTGTTTGTTAGCTTCTATCACTGGAGCGCTAGCGACCGCCAGTTCGAGCACCTTGACACTGAATGCTCACTTCGAAGGCCGCGGAAAACGTTTTCAAGCTGGGAAGCCAACCATCGAAGGCCCAAGCGACGTCGGCAGAGGCAGCGGCGACTAACTCTCTTGTGGCCAAAAAGAAAAACCGGTAGAAGACGGAAAGCTAATGGACAAACAGCCGCTCTTTGCCAGCTCTCTTCTGCGAAGAGCGCTCTTTACTGGCTACAACTTTCTTTCAAGCCGCAGCTGCAGCTTTTCTCGCCAAGGGTCCGCTGCTTTTGGGTTTCTCGTTCTTGTCGGAAGTAATAAAATGCAATTATAACAGTCGAGGCAAATGATTTTCTAATGCGATTACCTGACACGCAGCAACGGCATTGAATTGCACTGAATAATGCCAAATTGAAGTGCCACAACAGGCCATAAAAGAGCAGCAGGTGCATGGATCATTCTGAGAAGGGTGCCAGAGAGCTGCTCCGTGATTTTCCTGGGGGGAGAACCCCCCAAGAACCTTGCAGCTAAGCTTTCTAATGACCGAAGTTGTAAGAACTACAACGCACGCCTAATTAGGTGCGCGATAACAATCAAAGGCAGAGTTAAACAAGAGTTGGAAAACGGGGAGTGCGGAATGAGGTCACTGATTGTGGGGGCAGCTTAGTCAAGGCAACCGGGTTTGATGCGGCGTTTATGCAACCACTCCACTAGTAACACCGCCACCACTCAGTAATAGTTGCGCCACAAAGAAAGCGGAGGCTGTCTCGAATTTGTCCGTCACATAATGCAATTAAATATTGAGGCGCAATCATCGAAAGCACAGCGAACTGCACTCGACGCACTTTTCCCCGTTTTCATCCATCTCCATCCGACGCACTGCTCCGATTCGAGGGAATTATACAATTTTTCATCCAGCAGATCTGATAATGAAATTATATAAATTGTGTCATTCTGCGTTGCTGTTTCGGAAAAGCGCTAGGAGTTAGAATAGAAATAGGAAGTCTGCAATCTCCTGTCGACAATCGCCAACCGACATCCGTATTCGGGCCTTGACTTTTGGGTTGAAATTGGCGTGTGAAGTTCTTTTGATATCATCAGACATTGATTGGACCAGAAATGATTCCCCCCTAAGCATCTAATTGAGTAATTGGAACTGGCAGAGTTTTGCTCTAATTGCTATCGCATGCCGCAATCGTTGCCAAAATTTCTAAGTGTGCGATTCTTGGGAAGCCATTCTTCTTATTGTCAGGCCCATAACGTTCCCAGTTCGAGAGGAGAGTTTGTTGCTCCCTCTTATCAAGGCCGGATTAACTGCGGATGATCACCGATATATCAATACTCCACCGTTAGGAGGAAGTCGTTTTATATGGGCCGTGTACTGATTTTCGCCGTGTTCTATGACGTTTCTGTTTTCTGTGTCACTTGATATTCAAATATTTGTTTGCATTCTACGTCCGAGAAACTGTGCCAAGAAAGAGTGCTGGGCTGAAAGTGACTTCCATAACCTCGGGGTGTTGCTCTGATCTTGTCCAGAGTTTCGAGGTTCGTTTGCAGTGCAAACAGAGTAGAAGCCTCAACCGAGTGACATGCAAATTTCCTTTCGATTTTTCGCACATTCTCTGATTGCCGCGTGGGCTTTTCCACCTCCCATTCCCAGTTTCATTTCCCCAGAAAGTCGAGGCCGATCAAGAGCAGGAGTTTACGTTTCCGGCAACCATCGTCCCATGTCTCGATTGTTTGCAAATTGATTGGTCTCCACCTCAGATTCGTTTTTTACGTGGAAGTGCATTTCAAGTTGACTCATTAGAATTGGAGCGAGTTTCACACTCTTAAATGCAGTTAATGCATCGAAGAGGTTACTTTCACTTGGCACAGAGAGAATTTTTGGCAAAATTGAAAGGATTGAGATGGGTCGCAAATATTCAGGTATGAGTCATCAATTTTTTTGGTCCAAAGATGCACTGGTAATGGAGAAGAGAAGCCTGAAGGAGGTAAGATCAGAAAGTAAGGAGGATGCGAAATCCTAATTAACGATCAGAATCGCACGCATGGTGCTTGTGCCCTTTAAAAGCGCCACCTGTTGACCCTAATTTGAATCGAAAGCTAAAGAACGAAAGACTGAGGCAACATACTTGACGGGAGAGTTCCTCTTATTGCACCGCCATCTGATTTGTTTTGATTCACTTTTCAATACTTCCCTCCGGCTTTTTCTAATTGCAGCTTTCTATGCACGAGGAAAAAAAAAACTTTTCTATCAGAATTTTCACTCTTAGCAAGTGTCTCGTTTGGTCTGTGCCACTGACTGACAGTCAGCGCCCTCTTCTTGGTCATAGTTTCGAATTCTTGGTTTGATGTGGTCTTTTCTTGGTCGGCGGCATAAAACTGTCAACGAGCGTTTAACCCAGTTACCGCCCTTAACCCAAGACAACTTTGTCTTAAGCTTGGACTGCCACTGGAGTTCTCCGCTGCTAAGTTTGGATCCATTCGACACGAGACCATGGCCACAAAAACGGCGAAGGTGTAAACTCAGCGCTAGGCGACTTTGGGTGAGGAAGAGGTGGCAATGTGGATGAGGAATAGCAAAAGATAAGCGAAGCCATAGACTGACTGAAGTTAAAGTTGAGTGATGGCTCCACTCCACCAAGAAGAGGCGTGGGGCGGTGCGGAGGTGTTGATTGTGGCCAGCGGATATTGGTGCACCCAGCAGGAGTGGGAAAAGATGCTGGGGTGATGCGAGATTGACCGATGTCTGGCTGTAGTTCTGGTTCCTCTGCATCTATCTGAAGCTCACTGCTCAAAAGAATTCTGAACGCGGTGAAAGTTGCCATCTCCATCGCCCCTTCTTTTTTGCATCACAAGACACGACAACGGCAGCGGCTTGTTGAAATTCTGGTCCCAATAATGACACTTAAGCGATGCAGTAATGCGAATTTTCCTGTTTGCTGCCGTTCCCGTTGGTCGTTGCCTCCCACTGCCCTGCCCCTCCACCTTACCCTATCCATAACCGTCATCAATTACGGCCGGGAATGGAGACTCCAAGATTCAGGGGGCAGGTGGTGTCCACCTGAGCTGCAACTCAATCACCGACCAACATTCAACTGCCATCGGCAGCTTCTGCTTCTAATTGCCGCACTTTTTGCTCCTGCATAGCCTGGCCAGAGTTGGACTCTGATGACACTGTATTGGGGAGGGTTCCCAATGAAATATGGGCACGGAGAGGTGGCATCGCAATTCGGTTATTGCCTCCATATGAAGAGGGATTGGAAAGGATTTTCCCTTTTTTGGCTTTTCTTGGGAGAGAGAAATTTTCTTCGAAATGGAGCTAAACAAATTGGCGGTTTTATATTCCCATCATTAATTCATGTTTTATGAATCCAAACACATTGAGGGGTGGGCAGTGGTGATCCAATCTCACTGCCATCTAAGCTTCCACAACGATTTACAACGACATTGCTGCAAATTATAGAGATCGGGGTGAAGAAATGGGACGCGGAGAGGGAATGGGATGAGTAGTGATAACCATAGCCCCTATGTTGCTTTGGGCGTTGGCACACCAACTCGACCATTCGCCAACTCGTGGCTTCCTATGCCGAGTTCGGACGAATTGCAGTGTTCTTTAAAGTAGATTCCTCTCTTCTTCAACTTGGAGCGACCTTGAGTCGGAGGTAGCTACTGCTGGAACACCAGTTAACTTGTTAAACTGCCCGGTGGGATTTGCTTCTTGCGGGTGTGCAAACCAGTAAATTGAATAAAATTTCCATAAATTTTGACGGGACTTGACAAAGTAAACAGATCGCCGGTCTCCCCTTCCCTTGGGACTTGAAAATTATCCTAGGTCCTTACTCCGCTTCCAATATTTTTCATTTATATTCTCGTCAATTTGCACCAATTTTCACATGCCAAGGCAGAGAAGTGGACCTCAAAGTTTGGCTTCCATTTGCCTTTTGCGTGCACCGTGCACCACAGAGTGGAACGGAACACCACCCATCTTACCCAGCAACACTGTCATCCTGACCCAAAACTGTTACACCTGGTTAAATGATTTATAAGAGCGGGTTTCCAAAATATTTCCAATACAAACATGGACTTAGACTTTGTTGTAATATTATTTTTCATGTGGGTGGGTTTTCCAAACAGAAACTGGGGAAAATCACAAACGAAATCGTTGCCAGCATTTCGCTTGAAAAGGACTAGTACCCGAGTGTTTCCCACAGGCACAGTAAGGGTTTGCTGCTGAACGCATGCCAAAAATAGATTCCCGAGGACAAGGCTACCTTGGACTTGGTCGACATAAGCGGGTCCGAATCCGAAACCAAAGTCCGATCCCAAAACGATCACGATTATGATGATCATTGCGATGATTGCTAGAAAGAACCATCGAGTAGGCAAAGACAGGTTGGTGGGATTGGGACTGGAGTTGGGATGGGGCAGAGTCTCCGGTCACAAATAAAGGAGTGGGATGTATATTGTTTCTGCATTGTAACTGTCACCTGGCGGCAGTTGCCAGTTGCTAGAGTTGGCAGAAATAATAGAAATTATATTAAATGGGCATTTGGGGAGTCCGCACGCCGCGACTTCCGTGTTTGGTGTCTCTGCACAATGGGCCATTGGCCATTCCGAGTCACATCGATGGGTCTAGTTGGGCCAGATAAGGGACGGAGAGAACAAGTGACTGGACAGCCATGATGCAATGTTCCCCTCCTGCGAAGAGCCCCAATTTGGCAGTGTTATTACAGCATCTGGGAATATTCTCCTCACAAGCTAACACCTCTCCCCACCTCATGGGATCTGGCCAAGTTACTCCCTCGCCGGAATTCGTTGCCACTTGCCATGATGGACACGTGCCAGGCAAATTCCTCTCCGCTGAAATCTTTGCAGTCGAGGCCCTGACTATTATGATGGATCTTCTGGGATGACACGACACTTAAGAGCGGCTTTGTTGCCAGCGATGCTTTACGGTCAGCAATTTAGGAGGAGAGTACGAGTATTTAATGCCGCTCCTCGTGCGGTAACTCGAGGCAGGCGACTGATTTATGACAGCGCGAAAGAGTGGACTGGATAGGTCTTATGGGCCTGGGATGGGTTTTTGGTAAGAGGGGATCGGACATCGGAGGGCAATTTGAGGCGGGCGTGGCGCCCCAAAGGAGGCTGCTGCCTAGCGAGGTCCCACCTGAACCTCAGTTCAGTGCGGAGGCCTATTACGTGATGATGTAATAATTCTTTGAGTCGTTGGCAGTTTTATTGCGGAAAATGTTGCATAAATCAAGGGGGCAATATACGGATCTCCTCGGGTGCCCGATCATTCCCGGTTGGTTCGATCGCTGATGAAAGCAGGATGTCTTAAATATTTCATTGGCACCCAGCATCCACCAATAATTTGCGATAGAAAATCGGTGTGGTTTTATCAGTCTCAATCAATGAATGTTTTCTCGGCCTTTCCAAATTCGGCTCCGTCATCCTTAAGAATTGGAATGGTAGAATAGCTTAGAATTCATTCATCAGTAAAATTGATTTTAGCGTTTGCTCTAATCAACAAAACTTTGATAATTGGCAACTTGAGGTTGCAACTTTGTTGCCAGTCTCCTCCTTCCTTATGTTTCCCCCCGGAACTTTCGACCCACGCGATCCCTGACTTCTTGCACATTAGCAAACAGAGCTCTTCTCAGATCCCTAGTTCATGAAGATCTCAGCGGCAGATGATTGTCGAGATGAGCGGTGATTCGGCTGCAGAAACGTGATTGTCATTATAACCCAGGCTACACCTGGAACACCAGAGATGGAGGCCTACGCAGATGCCAACTAGCGGACTGATCAAACAGAGGCGACCATTAAATAGATAAACCCTGGGCAGAATCCAGATTGCAAAATGCAAATAAAAATGGTTTTGATTGAGATCGTCATTTAGCTGAATGAAAAAGGGAAGGCATTGGTATTTTATGGACCAGAGGGTTATCAATCACGTCAATGAGGATTATCGCTGTTGTTCATGTTTATGCTAATGGTTGTATCTCCCAATGTGCAAATCTTATGGTATCCAATGATAGTGATTAGCATGCTGAGTGGGATGGTTTTCTCTTGTGCGACCTGTCGAGAGCTGGCCACTCCTCCAAACTCTTCTATATGAGTAGCTCTTCCAGCTTCCTGCTCTATTTTTCGATCTCCACATCTCCATGGTCACGATTCAGGTGGAATACCGGAACACTACTCCCACCAGGTCCGACGCCTTTAAAGTGGGCCAGTGACTCCTCGACTGACGTGATTAAAATGTCAAATTGCGCCGCAGGGCAGACCGTGGTGGATAACTCATTTTATTTATTATGCCCGATATGATTAAATTAATTTCTGCTAAGAACGAAACTTGGGCAAGAAGGCGTGGAAGCTGTGGACGGGGTTTTTGCCCGAAATTATCGCATCGTGAGCCACGAAGATCTTTCAGAGCACTTCCCATTTGCATTTCCATTTGTTAGATGATTCCTTCCTCTATATTCCAATGCGTGATTCGGCAACGGATTCTTGGCATTTTGAATATCGTTTTTGGTGTCCACACGGGGAATGGGAATCGGAAAGGGTCGGAATGTAAAGGGTCAGAGCATTACAAACTATAAACAAATCCACACACAAACCAGTGAGTAAATTATTGTTCAGACCTGGTTTGAGACTTGGACAAAGCTGTGTAGACGAAGGGAGAGAAAGGGGAAACTGCTTTTTGATGTTCGGTAATTGGCGGTTTGGCAGCACGCGAGCCACAAAAAAAAACCTGGAAACGGGTGATCAGAGGAGGAAGAAGACGTCCACTGGAGTGGTCTAGATTGGGACTCAAGGGCTGGATGAGGGGTCTGTACTACCGACAGCCCTCGGAATGGTAACGAGCGAATTTCGGGATTTCGGCGTGACGCGCCTTCTGCTCTCCGGAGGGGAAGCCCCTTTCCAACCGAAGAACTAACTAAGCAGAATCTAGTTCTTTGGATGTCGCTGTGGTCTCTGCTCCCCGAATTCCCATTTCCCCAACTTATGAGGCCGATGTGGCTGTCTTTACTTTTCATAATAATTGGCAGTTTACAAATGTTCTTTCTCTCTTGATAGTTCTGCTAGTTTTGGCTTATTTCCTATTTCTGATTCCATTCGTATTTGTATTTTCAGTTCCCTCAAGTGTCGCGGTTTCCAAGAAACCGTTCGGGGGGACAGGGTGGACCTGGGTTCCGTTGAACCTCGGCCAGAGATCCGAGATCCGACATTTTTGTGGCCAATCTCGCTGGGAATCCAGAGCAGGCATCCGCCGCAAATAAAGTCGGCAGTTTATAGGCGTGAAAACTAATTATACAGCGGAGTCAGTCAGGAGTCAGATTGTACAATAAATAAGCACCTTCGAGGGCATGGGCCTCTGAATGTTCGCCTCCTTTATTTGTGGGTTTGTTTTGGTGGCTAATGAGCAAATGCAAATCTCGGCTCCAACCGCTAAGTGTGACTATACTCCCTACTCCCCCGGTTCCACCTCCTCCTCCTGCACACCCACCAATCGGTGGGCGGTTTATGGGCGGGCTGTTTGCCCATGCTGCTGCGTTCTGCCGTGCCATTGCCCGCCATCCGAAATCCGCCAACCTCCGACCGCCAACAGATGCCAGATTAGCATTTAAATTGTAGTTACATTTGGCTAAAGCAAACGCAAACCGAAACCAAAACCCAACTGAGCCCCAACTCCGCGTCCAAACTTTAGATTATTTTTCATTCTTTTTTCTCCATGGCGTTGCATTTCCCGCTTTCCTCCCAGGGCGAGCGTTTACCAAATGGAATTGTTGTCTTTTGTTTTCCTACAGTACGTCGTCCTATAGTGGGAGGCGCTCCTCCCCGTGCTCCTCCCCCTCGAACTGATGTTATCAAACCATGGCCTCCGGCAGAATTTCCTCTGTGTTCGGCTGCTCGGTGTGCCAAGGTAGCAATTTCAATATCAAAATTCTGGCCTGGCCTTTGGTCCGTTGCAAAACCGCAGAACCACCAAAACCGAAAGCCGCTCCAAGTACAATAGAAATGGAAACGGAATCGGTGGCCTTAGTTATCAGCGGTTCAGGTGAGTCCGGCCGGCCAATGGAAAACTGCCAACGCCACCGCCTTCTTTGGCATATCTCCGTTTCGGAACTCCTAGGCCATTTTCACATCCAGAGACCAACTCCATTTCCTTCGCCGGACTCAGATTCTGTCAGCGACCACATTCGCAACATTTTAATTCGAATTAATTAACATTTTTGGCAGTCGACGGCCGCCGGCTGCTCAATCAGACTGACCCAGTTTTGGGTCAAGCCATTGACTTCTGCCATAGTGCTACCTTTTTGCCAGTTTTCTGTTCCCTTTGGCCACGAGCACTTGACGAACAGAAAAATTGCCCAAAATAAAGCGGAATGATAAATTGTCAAGCATTTGGAAAATGACTTCAGAAGTGTGGCAGCCCCGGGGCTTCCTATTCCTATTCCCAGATCTGCAGAGAAACCGGGAGTGTATCGGGCAGAGAATGTGGTGGAGGAGGAGGAGCAGGAGGAGGGAGATTAATTTGCAGTTGGCCGAGTACCGTAAGCGTAGGTGGCTTGATGAGCTCCGCTGGTCAGTTTGCGGGTAGTTCTTTGTATATCTCCTCGCTCCAGCAGATTCGGCTTGGAACTGTCCACTATCCGTGCCCCCTTCCCCTGTTGGACGGAGGTACTAATTAATTGAGTGCTGGAAGTTGCTCCACGGTAGCAAAGAAGGGGCGGAGATCTCGTCGCACTCGTTGCTCTGATTGACAGGAAATTGTTTTGGCTGTGTCCGATTCCGACTTATTTTTAGCCCGTTCCCATCGATTAAGAGATCTAAAGACGGCGGGCCTAGGGTTCAACGGCATCCTGTGGTCATATTCCCGTTTCATGGTTGTGCTCTTGACATATAACCTCGTCTATGAGCAATCGAAAGTTTAATACTCGCGCTTAAAGTGCAATCGATGCAATCTCAGATCTGCAATATGTACTCCATTTGCAACTGGATAGAAATGAAAATCACTCCCAGGATGGAAGTTTTTCCCGCTGTCTAGTGCTTGTCATGCCCAATCATACGCCACTTGAGACTAGCCGCTCCAGACGATCGAGATTCCCAGGGAAATGGAATCCAGATGAACTCTCACTGGAATCCAGGGAAGAAGGTGGGCCAGGCGGTGCAGGTTTTCCAAGGCTCAGATGCTGAAGATAGCACTAGGAACCACGTCGACTAATTGCGGTCATCGTATTTTAAATCAAATAACGCCTCGATCCACCCTCTTCCACTCCACTTTCCATTTACTTCAACACGAGACCGAAATCTGGAAACACGCAACTGTCGGCCTGGATGATGATCAAGAGGCTCTCGTACTGCCTCGAAACCGAATCCGAAACAATTCCGAACTGGACAGAGAGCCATACTGAAATGGCGTTAGATGTTGGATGGAGCCAAGTGTCAGGATAATTTGCAGACCGACGCCGCCGACGCCACGCAAATGGAAATGGAAATGATCAGCCTGAAAATAATCACCGGACATAATGAACTTTCTCGTTTTTGGGGCGAATTCGAGGTGCTTAGTGGTGTATTACGTCTGGAAGCCAAGGTGGAATCCACAGAAAGGAGATATGCGGCTAGAAGATCAAGAGACCAAATTGGATGCAAACAATTATGAAGTAATTGGGTCACCTCTCGCAGCAATCGCTGATGAGTTTTGCAAGCAAAGATGCGTAAAAGAAGCTAAACTTGAGCCACAGAGAACTCATAATAAGTGTGGATTCAAGTTAGATGCATATTCCGAATTCCGAATGGCTATGAAAACATTTTATTTCTCGGGCATTTAAAACACAGAGCATGGGATACTGAGGAAGGTAAGCAAAGTTGCTCCTGAAAATCCAAAATGATCTGAACCGGCGATCATGTGATGAACGTGCCGGCCATCACGATGCTCAACCTCTGGTATGACCAATATGGAGCCGTCGTGCCCATCACAGTCACCTCCAACATTGCAGTCGCCGTCAGAGTAGCGCGAAGACGCACTGCCTCTTCCTCGTTCACCATCTTTTTGGCAGTGTCATGCAATCCGTTTAAACTAGTTGCTCGATCCCTTATCGAGCATAGCTACCTGCTAGTATCGCGTCGCCAGAACGGTTCTTCCTCATGTCTCGCGGGTCCAACTGAATCGCTGATCATCGATTTTTGATGAGTCCACGTTTTTGTCTCCTGGTTAGGTCAAATCGTTTTTTTTTCCTGCACGTGACCATACCTATGAATATTAACGGGTGTGGTTGTGGCGATCCGCTAATGACAAGAATTCCCATGTGGCATATGTGCTTAGGCCAAAATGGAACCGTTATGGAGGATCTGCGTTGCATATAACAAATGGGCTTCCAACAGAGACATTCGATGGGCAAACCCCTAAGCGTCATTAACTTCACTTAATAGCGTGCCTCTCTACTTCGGGATCACCGGTGGTTAAGTGGGTAACCAGTTGATGGCTCTGAGTAAAGGCACTTATTGCCACTAGTTTCTGGGTGTTGACCACCCAGAGAAAGATCTGAATTTATAGACAAAAGACATTCCTCGGCTGCCGTTAACATGCTTTAACCAAATCGCAAACAAATCGAACCGCGCATTGTTGTCCCTAAAAGACCAGCTTCCCTTCCTCCTGTGAATCCCGCCTGGTTCCTTCAACGCAGTGCGTGTGTTGAGTGCCACCCACTTTGGACTTTGTGAGTTTATTTCTTTCTGTGTTGGCTGCCAATGCGTCACCATGTCCGATAGCCGCCCATTGATACTGTCTTGGTGCCTCCAGTTGGTCTTCGTTAGCGGCTGCTTCACCTACTTTCGGCTACCATGTATCCATATCCTACCCTCACCCTCCATCCTCCGCTCCTGTGCGTAGCTCTCAGTTTTGGTCTCCATTTCCCGATGCTGTCATCGCCTACGTTGTTTGGTTGTGTGATACAAACTGCCGGAGCTGCCGACGATCTGTAGCCAACGCCCATTAGAGCCAGAAACACAGTCCGAACTCTGTGACTACCATTTGGCGGTAATGCGTTTCAATTACAATTCGCAGAGAACGCGTTCCGAATTTCATTGGTCGGCTCTGAAATTGAGGAGATAGCAAGGAATGCCTTTCCTTTGTTTCGATCTCGAGGCTCCAGATCTCTGGCCCCATCCTACTCGAACAGTTACCCTCAGGGAAAGTGTTGGAAACTGACCAGCAAAGTAATTGCTTTTGCATTGCCATTCCACGAATCCTCTTAAGTAGCTATTTTCCTCCATCATCTGGAAAACCTCTGGATGGCCCACATTTGCATTGCTACATGAGAGCTATTCAATTAAAAGACCGAAGACAAGCAATAGTGTTCCTGATTCCTGGCCATGTTCCACTTGACTTTAATTGGATTCTGTTTACTTTTGGGCACATTTCCAACCGGGAAGAGAATGAGAAACAGAGGCAGTAAGAGTGAGGAATGCGGCACGACACACGATGACAAATGTTGATATTCAAATGGCACCGTTGGGGGCGTCAGGAACGGGTTCAGCTGTGTTTCGGCACTGTACTGGGTCTTGGATCCCGGGCTTTGTCACCAGAATACTAGAAAAGCTGTCCCGGGCAAGCAACACCCGCAACTGGCATTCCAATCGATTTTGGCCATGGTTCCTCCGCTGGTCGTCTTGGCTGGGTGAGAAAAATAAGCCGTTGGACAGTCCTTCTCCTCGAATCCCCCGTTCTCTGTGATCTCGTCTATTCAACGCAAACGGGTAGCAGATGTTTGAATTGTTTGCGCGACTTTGTCAAAGCTTGCAAGTCTTCGCCGCCTTCTGTTTGGTGTCTCCTTCAATTGAATGTCTTGAAAAATGTCTACAACACCTGTCAGCAGCAGCAAATGTCGTGCTAGTGGCTAACTATTCCAGCGAAGAGCGGAATTCCTCCAACCCAGTGGAGGAATCTCCCGCAGAAATTAACTCCCTGAGCTGGAGAATTCAGCAATGACTCCACCTACAAATTGGGTTAAGCCTGCAGTTTGCATAAAACGAGACCCGCTTAGCATGTAGCTCCTTGGATAAAAAGCCGAAGAAAGTGCATTTCCATATCCTCATTCGCTCTGCTCAGAAGTCAGCTCACGACTCCGCTTATCTGGGGCCCAAAACCTCGCGAAATGTGTCAATAATTAATTGTATTCAATTACAGCTCGTCCCCCGATCACCATCCACCCAAAGTCAGCCGATGCTCGGATTAATTAAGATGCAGTTCGATCGGCCAAAAACCATTGGGATCGGATCGCTCCTGGCCGCGGGTTTGGAGTCATGTAATATGCATTTGACTCTGGTTTGTCGTCGGATGTGCATCGCGTAGCCTCCTCTTTCGGGTAAAAGTGCAGCTAAACATCAATTAGCCCAATTCCCAGGCCGTTGCCACTTTGACTGGCTCTTCTCCTGAGACTTCTGTTTCTGCTTTGGTTTCCACCACCGTTTCTCTTTCTTCTGTCCTCACGTTGCATGTTGCATGTGACCCTCGTTGCATTTCAGCATCCAGTTGCATCTGCAGTTTCCATTGCATTGCCACTTTTGATGGGAGTTGAACGGGCTACCCTTGTGATTAGATGCCGTTCTTCGTCGCACAAGAGTGAAACCTAGCCCATTGCAATTTTCATTTCACTTCTGGATACAAGGTACTTCATGGGCTGACCCTCTGGCGGAGAAGAGGTCTCTCCGGAGAGCTTTCCCATATCATTCAATTGTTAGTGGTCTCTCATGGTCAGTTCCCAATGCAGTCCGTTTGTCTCACGTGCCATCGAAAGTGCGTTGTTGAGTTTCACTTCTCAGCGAACTCGAAAGTGATTCTAATCAAACGGGTACGGATTTAATGAAATAATGTCTGGCGAAAAGGAGAATGTAGAATCTCCACGAATCTGCACATTTCACTCATGTCGACTGTCAGACGGACGGGGCTTCCAACTAAATCAAATCCCGCGATCGACACACATCTGGCGGTGGTTCCATCCTCATCAAGGTCTCTGCTCCATAGACATCCTTCGATATTCCTGCTCTCGGCATTCGCGTCACGATTCTGACCAGAGACAAAAGCAGAAAGTCAGGCAGATAAGCGATGGCCATGCATCACTGGTATAGGAATTGGATTTCGAAGTCGGATGATTGCGGGGACACTCCATTTCCCATACGGATGCATAATGCAGAACGCCAAGCTGGCCAGCGAATTGCAAATGTTTGGACGGGAAATGAAAGTCACTAAATAGCAGAAGCATAATAGAATAGTGTTTGTAAAATGCCCCAGACCTGTGAAAAGTGAAACCTTTAATAGCCAATAATAGCTCACATTCGGAGAAATAGATTCCACGACACCAGGCATCATTAACCCCCAAGATTCTCATTTGTTATCCTCCAACTTTCAACCCGCGGCTTTCGACAGATTTAAACTACAATTTGATTTCATCTCACGCACATGGATGACATTCTTTCTAGTGAAGAATTATGCAAATAGACATAAATTTGAGTTGGCAGAAGTAACAGAAGAATTGGGAAATGGCTTTGACCCACAGTCGTTCGTGCAAATCAATTAGCGCGAACTGGAGATGATTTATGGATAACCGGATAACCGGTCACTTGGAATCGAAGGGAATAAAATCAAGACCCGCCCTATGCAGTAAACTGGAACGGCATCAAAAACACCTTTCTATAATTAAGTAAACGAAAGGTCTGCAGAAAGATTAATGGACGCTGCAAGATGTGTGGACAAGGAATTGGCACAATCTGGGAATACAAATTTGTTAATCTTGCATCTCCCCCACGGGAACATCGCATCATACAAGCAGAATTAACAACGTTCCGAATGGAGACAAAGAAGGACAGTGTCATGAACTTTGAGCAACGGGGGAACCTCTCCTGGTCCATCAGCATCAGCATCTCCATCTGAGGCATGACCCGATCCCAGACAGCGTCTTCTATCAGCACTGACATCGTCTAAACAGTCGGGCAAACAACTTGTGGGTTGCTGGTCGGGCAGAGGCAGAGGCGGAAGGTGCAGGATTGGCGATGGGGCATAGGGGACTTCAGATGGCAGAGGGACTTCGAACAAGTCTTGATCCTGCTGCTCCTGTTAAATGTGGCCATGTCTACACTACTGGCACAATTTCCAGGCCAGACGTCTTCCCGTTGCTTTTTATTGCTGTTTTTTTTTTTTTTTTTAATTCTGCTGCCTTTTCCTGCTGCTGTTGTCTTCATTGCCGAGCATTTTGTCATCGGCATGTTAAGATTTAAATAGACATGCAAAGCCGGGCGACGAGGAATCCAGTTAAGCCTCCTCTCAACCATTTGCAGCGGGCGTAAGATGCACACTTTCGATAAAATTTCGGTTGAAATTTATGCAAGTCGCAATCACTATTGAGAAACGAGAACCCACAACGGTAGGGATTTTTTTGTTTTGTCTGTCCGGAAAGGGAACAACATCATTTACAGCACGAGCTGGCCAAAAAGCCTGACTTATTTGTGGCCGCCAGACACGAAATCCAGGGGACTTGTAATAAATGCGATTCTGTAACCCATTTCGGGGCTTTCTGGGTTAAGGGCAAGTGGGACAGCTGCTTAAATGTGTCCCACAATCACACAAGTCGGACATTCATAACTCAATCGGCTCGAATACTCGTATGTAAATCGACATAATCAATTACTTCTGTCGATTTTCCTGGGAAATGGAGAAACCTTCATCTCAAGGCGAGGGCGATTTGGTTTGGTTTGCGGCGATCATAAAGTCTGGATGGTCTGACCAACCTGCACAGTGATTTATGCTACGGTGCAGTATCTTGGCCATATCACATTAACCATTACCCAACTCCCACTAGCCAAGGAGCTTGGAGATGGGCACTAGGCAACAGGAGGCAGTGTATCTTTGCTTATGACTGGCATCCTTTTCGCTTTTGCCTGCATTGTTTGTTGGGGGCTCTTCTTAGTGGGCCGCTTTTGCGGTCAATTGGTCAGGCTCTTGGTTTCGGATCGGTTCGGTTCGGCTTGGCTCTCTCTACTATAAAGAGGCAGGCCAAAGCAATGGTGGAACCATGTGTGTGGAATCTATCGATTCCGCTAGTTCCTGGGCATTGTTCGATGGGCTCCATGCGAACGGCAGATTCGGTTTTTATTTGTTCATTATTGGGTCCGCAGTCCACGTCGCTTTTAAATGAGTTATTGAGCAAATGGCTCTGGCTTGTTTACCTACATAAGATGGCTGGTTCGGTTCGTTTGTCTGCCTGCTTGGCTCCTGTGCTGTGCCAGTTTGTTAACTAAGTTGGCTTCTTTCGCCCAAGGAGCCGCTCGTATGATTAAATTGAACTCTACTCCATTCCATTTCGGGTAATGGATGCCAGAAAGCCCCTGCTTCTGCGTAAGTAGGTCAGGCCAGACAATTTGCATTGTGAGTAGCCCGAAACCATTTTGTAATTACCTTGATAACAAAAGGTCGCTTTAATTCGAGCTACTGCGATTCAAAGAAAGTCCGCTCGTGAGCACGGAGAGCTTATTTATGGGTGTGACAAATCAGCGCAGCGTTCTCTAATAGTTTTTCGCAAAACAAAGGCCGTTCTAATCCTATTAAAGGAATTCTCCAAGCTCTCCGCCCCAAATCGGTGTGTGAACTGCGCCATTCCGCATTCACACTCATCAGAAAACAATTTGCCATTTAATCTATCGTTATTCATCTTGAATCGCGAGTTCAACAACTCATGAACATCTGCGAAAGATTCATTGCAGCGGGCTCGCCTATGCTTATACGCTTGGCGCAAATGATATTGACAGGATTAAATTTCAGACAGGATGAAAAGTCAAAGAGAAAGCGAGTGGTCTGGCTTTTCTTTCGAGAGGGTGGGAAAATACGATCATGAGATCGGCCCAATTAAAAGACATTTAACACATGCTTGAGACATTTTTAAGCCATCTAATCGAACTTCAATTGCCGCAGGTCAACGGCTGCCTGATGATTTCAAGTGCCGGGCACTTAATCTATTCCGAGTATATGCTTAAATTTATTTTAATAGTTCGCATTTCATTCAACTAATGAGGCCCAAGCACCATAATTAAGCTGCCCAATTAAAGCAATGCCAAAAACAAACAGACTCCGAAAATCTGAGCGGGTAATTTGATAATTTGTCTAATCAGTTCGGAAATTTTCGAAAACTCGGTTAGTATTGCCATTCATAAGCGGATAAGCGACTCTACATGAATAAATTTAACACGCAGACCATTCATGCTCACAACCGTTAGGTTAAATGGACAAAACAAACCTTTTAGAGGAGCTATCGAAGAAGATATCTCTTCGGGGCATGGGTATGCAAAGTGTGCTACTGTGTGACCGACTGGGTTCTTTCTTTCATCGGGCCCGTCCCATGAGCTTTGTGTGTTGATCAAACACGCTTTTCTAATTCGAATGCCCCTTCTCGGAGGTCCCAAGCCATTAACTTTCTTTCTGAACTTTCAATTACAACTTTCAGTTTTTCTGGAACTGTAAAAGCCCCAACCTCCGTCGTGTTCTGAGCCGACTTGTTCTAAGTGACAATATGTGGTTACGACTGTTTTTTTTGTGACCTTCACTACTCATTCTCCTGCTCGGACTCGTACCCGTATGAAATGGCCCATAAGCCGATTTCCTAGGGCTTAGGTCGCTCACATGGGAGCTTTCGTCATACTTGCTAATGAAAGTGAGACGAAAGTCTCGTTATAATGGGTCTCGTTTATCAGATTGAGCCAGTTATGGCAAACATTGAAACCTTTCTTAGTTCAAGTTAAATCAATGGAGCTTCCTTGAACTGTACAATTTTTTGGCTAGACTTGTAACCTTATCCCTAGTTGTGACTTATACAAATTACCGCCTAGAGCCCAGGATCGCATAAATGGAGCCACAAATTGCATTTACTTGTTTATACCCGGGCTGAAAGCGCCCACTCCCTCGCATCGACACTTGTTGCCGCCGAAAAAAAAACGCTCTTTACATAATTTTATTGCCACCGATATGGTCCACCGATATCCCGTAAACCCGCAACCAAGGAGCTGCGAGTCAGACACCCACACCCATTAAGTGATACTCAGGCTGTGCACACGAATTTTTGACTTGCCGGCAAATATGCAACTTACGAGATGCCGTTAAACGCCCACGGGATTCGTTTCAGTCGGATGGAGGAGCATGGTGGAAGCTAAGCGCGGTGCCTTGGTTTCCTCGGTGCAGCACCGAAACAATAAATAATATGTAACAAAGCCCAGACCGGCACCGCGGCGGTGACTTATGGAGCGAACTAGTGGCGCGTGCGCAGCGGCTTCTATTTTGTACACCGAAAGAAATTCGTTTGCGATTGCCCTTCAATATTATGCAAATGCATTGAATCGCAAAGTCTAAGCTAAAGCATATTACTTCGGGTACAAGGCTTTTATTGCGTGATGTCTTTAGAATGTTATCGCCATTTTTTTCAGATTGAAAGCCCAATTTTTGCTGAGTGCAATCGACGGAGTCTTGCCAGATTGGAGCTTAGTTAATTTCCGCTCTGGCTCTGGGCACAGCGTTCTGCGCCGAATTAATGTGGGTCAGAGCGGTTGGGTCGCGCGATTTATGCTAAGCGGCGGTAATTGCACAGGGGTCTCGAATCCATCATCAACAGGGCTGGACTACCGCCCCGTTTTGAGCACTTTCCCACACGAAAGTGAAGTGGGAGGAGCTGCGCACCAGGCTCGGCACTTTTCACATGCTTTCCTCGACGAGCATAAATCAGCGATTTGTTTGTTTGCATCCACGCACGGATTCAAATCGATTCAGCTGTCCCGGGGCAACTCTCACTTTCAGGTCGGGTTTCCACCAGGTTTCGACCGAACCCGCAGCATTCCTTTCGACATCTCGACTGGAATTATAAATGGGCAGCGGCCATCGATGGGCTCTGCCTGAACGACCGTTTGCACGCCATGGCAACTTCCGCCAACAGAACAAAAATCTGCAAGTTGAACGCTCCGGCGACGGGCGATTAATTGCGCTAATCGCATTAAGAACTCTATGGCATATAAATGCCAACATTAACAGCACAACGGGGCCACCGCCGCCGCCACCGAAAAGCGCTGCTAGCATTTTATTATGCCAGTTCCACATGACAGGAGTCCAAAAGTCGGAGTCCGGGCCAAAGTTGCAATCGAAGCCTGCAGAGCCGCATCCTGTTCCATTCTGACGACCAAGACGACGATGGCTTCGTTTCCTCCAATGTTGTCGTAAAAACAAAATGCTCTGCTGAACATGAAAATGTTCTAAGACTACACGACCTGCGGCCAAGTGGAACAGGTGCAACCAGTTGGGATCCAGAACCGAGCACCGAATGGCTCTCTCGCATCTGGCCAGATGGTTATGGATTCGAAATTAATCTGTGGGAGGGTTTTTAGCTGGCTTTATTGTGGCCAAGTCGTAAATCATGTCAGCCGGAGAGGAGCTCCAGAATGGGAATGCATTCTGCAGCGGCTGTAAGGAAATGGAAGTGTTAAATGCTTATCATAAAGAGCGTGTTTCGAAATACGGTTAGGTTATAAACCAATAATAGAAACATCAGAGAAGACATACGGCTCCATTACAGCTTCAGTTAATTCGATTTATATGTCCATGCTTTTGCAGTCACGGTTACCATTTCCCAGCTAATCTGGAGCCCCACCACCACCCAGATTCGCCTGCGTTTCCTGGAAACGCCTTTGACAAGTTCGTGTCTGAAGTCTTTCGTTTGCGCCAGATTGATTTCGAGGCATGGCGATATCAATCGGCTGGAAATCAAACAATTTCGCTTTCATTGTACGCAGCTCAATTTGTACAATATAATTTGGGATTTGGGCTCTCTTTATTAATGCAATTACCGCACGTTAAATAAAAGCCGCGCTGCGGTTACGTGCAACGTGACCAGATCGAGCAAACATTACATCAGTGGGCGCAATTTGGGGAGCCTCAAAGATCTTCAAAGAGCGCGGCCGCCAGAGGATTGGACATGGCTCAACAAGTCCGCCATGGAGCCACATCCATGGCACACATTTCGCCCTCCCCGCACTTAAGTGTAATAAAATTCGTAATAGAATAAGTGCAGCGCACTCGCCATCCAAGAGCTATTACTTTTGCTATTTCATCCCGATGTCCACAGTCCGGAGTACAATTCCTTGCCTTTTTCCCCGCCTTCCTTACATGGAAATCGTTTTCGATATCGCCGATGGCGCAGGAGAACCCCTCCCTAATCTTAAAATCTGGAGCGCCAAGCCGAAATGAAGATCATTCACTGGTGCAGCGGATTAAATCGAGTTTTTGCTTTGGGAAATTCGAGCATTATTCCCCGTAATCCCCCAACAAACTACGGTATCTGAGTACGCACCTGTGTGCATTTATATGAGTTGGAATAAAACTGATAATCGACTTCCGTTAGCTGGCTGCAGTTGACCCACTTGAGCTGGCTTCTCAGGATGGATCTGTGTTAACTGGGGGCGGGCCTGGGGCATTAGAGTATTTTCAAATATTCCGTCTACCATTGACCGTGAAAATGTCAGAGATCTGGAGCCATATACGTGTACAGGAAATATGGAGATTTTCGTTTTTTCGCGGTAGATTTCCCTAAGAAGCCAAGACACGAAGTTCGCAGCCAAAAAAGGTGTACACCATTCCCAAAATCGAATTCTATGGTCATTTGGACACTGGGCGATCTCACCTCACCCAAATACGCGACAGCTCAATCAGATGCCCATGACTGCGTGCTGCAGTTGCTCTGGGCTCTTGGCTTTTTGAGTTTCCATTGCTTGGCTTAAACCAGAGGACTTGACTTGGCCAATTTGATTTATGTTTGTGCTAGCCGGAGAACTTGTCTCTTCCTCGTTGCATTGCCGTTTCATGTTGGAATTCATGAATAAACATTAAAGCTGCCGAAAATTTGCAAGCTGCGGCCATCGATAGAACAATAGCACTGAGACGGCGATGCTCCATTGTGTTTTATGGAACTGGAACCTGGAACCCTTTGCCGTGGAACGTGAGGTTCAGCTCGAGTAAGAGTTCTCACAGATGCATGTCCACCCTTAAGGTGCAGGTTGAAGATCGCTTTGGTTCTTGTCACACCCCAATCGAATTCACTTGGCTTTGTAGCAAGCCAAGTCTTCTTGTCAAGATCTTGGAGCCACATTCCAAGTGCGTGCAGCATTGGTGAATTATTTTGTGAAAGCTCATTGACTGGGCGCGTGCTCCGCTCGATGTGGCTTCGATTAGTTCAGGTGGTCGCATTGACCCAGAGAACTACATTCAAAATTTCAGACTGCGGACTCCGACTTCTAATAACACTCTCGGTGTGAGAACATCGATGGAGCAATTAAAGTGGGAGCCCAGTACCCGTTAGCCACTCTGTAAGTCAGTCAGTCAGTCAGTTAGCTAGCTAGTCAGTTGGGGAACTGTTAATTTGCCCTAAGAGACGAGACACGAGCAGCTCTTGATAAATGGTCCTTGGTCCAGACTTCGTCCACTTCCTCCTACAAAGCCTGCGACTAATCGTTGCCGTTTGGCCCCGCTTAGTTGGCCCGGCTAAGTAGTCTCACACCTCAAGCCCAAAAGCCAGACCTACTCCCAGACCAACACTCAGTCTAGAACTTGGACATCGACAAGGCGTCTGCTAATATTTCGGCCTGCCAGCGTGGCCACAACTCAATTAGGATGCCTGGAAATGATTCATTCTAATCTCAAGTCGGGTATCTGCAGTCATGAAGTCTATGGTCTCCTCTGAAGACCCATTTACCGTTGCGGTATTCCCCGTGGCGGCTCTTAAGCGCTTGTTGTGTCTAGAATTTTGCATGGCCATTTCATTATTGATTCGCATCTGACCAGGTCGTAAATGTCTTAATTTAGGAAGAGTTCATGCTCGCTAGGCTTGTGGTACTAACACCCTGATACCCTGTGTTTAGAGGGTATTCAAGTGGTCCCTTGTTAATTAGGAAAAGTGAGAGCTGAGTGCTCGAGGTGCCACCAGCATCAACCAGTTCATCTAATCTCGCATGGCTCATCTATGCCGTTGTTTTCCCATTTGCTTGTTTGTTTATTTTGAAGTGAACGACTTTAATCGATCGGTAACCTGCATGAGCCATCATTAGGGCCACGCTCAGATTGTTAACACTCTTGCAATGAAAGTGAAAAGTAAGGTAAAATCGCTGCACTTTCATTGCATCTCTCAAAAGTGTCCAAATGGATCCCTTGCAAGAAAATTACTAATTAATCCCCATTGTTGATGTGGGGTCAAGTTGGCGGCATTCCCCCTGGCTGATTAATTGAGTCTTTATTGCGAATTAGTGTAGATCAAATAAAGCCTGGACAAGATCATAGTCGACGGCAATTAATTTACTCATTAGACCATGTTAGCCGTGTTATTGATCTGTAAAAGGAGACATCAGCAATGCTGACAGTTCTGGGAACCGCCAGCATTCTGCCCCAGAATCTTTCACTGGATTCTCGAGACAAGAAATGCGGTTTCTGCATTTTTATGAATTCCGCTAGCCAATATAATCTATGAACCGATTGGTAATATTTTTTCAAGAGACTTCCTCCAATTTTATACTACTATACCCTAATCTATACACTTGAAGTTCGTGAACGGGATATCCAATTTGGCCTGGCTCCTTGACTCCCATGCACTTTAAACTTTCCCTCTCGGCCAGAATGCCCCACCAACATCCAACATCCATTTTGGCTCACTCACGATTCGGTCTAAAAGGCAATTAATGAAATGTGGGTCTTTGGCAGGTGTCGGAACGCTGGCCGTTGCCTTGTGTGAATTGCGTCGCCTGGTGACCCAATAAAAAGCCCATTAGGAGGCCATCCTTTCATCCTCGCCCCATCTGAATCTCCATCCGCATGTGTGAGCGTACATGCTCCCCGAACTGGGACAAAAGGTCTCCTCTTTGATCTGGCCCCAAAGCGTCTCGTTTACGTGTTGATTAATTTGTACGACGTTGAGAGCTGGAATCAACGCCCACTGGGCCCGCCTCCATTCTACTTTACTTTGTGTGGACCCGTGATTTCATTCAGGTAGCTGTCTCCCCCCGATAAAGTGCTGGATAAGACAGACTCGTCTTTGGGACTAGAATTAACATGATAAAGAAAATCAGACACCGGCACAAAAGACAGAGTCGCCTTTGTTTTACAGCTGCTTGATTGATGTTTATGTTTTCGATTCGATCTTTGGGAGCTAGGCGTAAAAAAGTGAAAGGATCATCATCCAGTAGCTGGTGATCATCCGCAGGTGGGTGTCCCACAACAAAGAACCAGGTATAAGGGAATGGAGTGATAACAGCTTTCGCTGTTGACAGCTGTTAGCGTCTATAAAATGGAAAGTGTCACACCAACGTGACGCCCAAACAGCCTTGAAAGTGGTTGTTGTCTTCCAGCTGTCGGGCTCATATGCGTGCCATACCCACGCTGTTTTACGCACTCATTAAACGAAATATTCTCTAGGAGTCATTTAGAACGTCGTGCAAGCAAAAGAGAAATCCATTGGAATGTGGCAGAAGCTTGTATTTTCAACCCTAGGCAATTTGCATAAGTAACTGAAAAGTAAAAGGTCCCCAGCCGAGAAGAAACACAACTGAAAGGGCTTCCGACCAAATATATTATTCAGTTCCCTCTTTCGCCGGCTTTCGTTTTCAAATTAGCGAAATCTGCGAGGTCAGCGATCACTTTCAGAAATTGTCACACATCGGACACTGAGCACAGAGGGCCTCATCGTATCTCATCGCATCATTACACTGGCCGAACTTACGCAAATCTTAACCACGAACTGACCTTAATGATGGCTGCTGATTTTCGGCAAGCCCGCGAAATGGCAGCTATAAAATGGTTAAGGCTTGACTACTCTGCTCGGAAAGTAAAAACGGGGTGGGAAACTACCACAGATCGCAGTTCAAATTGTACAATGCCATCGAAAATACTCTTCGAATCGCAACTTCCCCATATCGGGCTTAAATATGATATGATATTAGTTTCTTTAATGTCCAATTTATTTTACTTTTTATCTGACACTTCGAAAGTATATTATCTAGAAAAGTTTTGGGATATCTGAAACATTTTATCCCCCGCAATCTCACTTCGTATCGACCTATTGGGAAGAAAGAGTATGGCAATTCAAACTCGTGTTCGAGGGGCAACTGCTGCTTTCCTATTGCCTTAGCTATTGCCGATTGTGCCGCTGCTGGCTGGCATATCAAACAACTGCGGCCAGTTGACCGATGACAGGACTTCTCCTCTTAACGTGCATTTATTTTCGTTTTCGTTGCCAAACAACTGCAATAGCAAGAGCAGCAGAAACAGCGATGCAACTGCAATGCAACAGCAATTGCGGCAGCAACAAGCACAGCATGTGTGCGAATCGTAAATTGCTCGACTGGCAGAGCAAGGCAAACAAACCCGCAAACAAACAAGCTGCAGGCAAAACTTATTTTATTTATTTCTATTTCTATTTGCGTTTTCTTCCCTCATAACCAGATGTGCATATGCCAGCCGTTCGACCGATGCACGTATGATATTTATTTATGCACGGCCACTACCGCCGATGTCAGGCGCCAGTTTTACAAGAAAATCGAACAGCCATATAGCTCCGGAGCTTTGGAGCTGTGTGACCCACTTGCACTTGGGCAAGCCAAAGTCTTGGCCATAAACGAAAGACTCTGGCCACAAACTTGCATGTCGCTTTGGTATTTTTTAGATTTTTTTTTTATTTTTTTGTTTAACCAGCTCAAGGATGCCAGGCTACCGCTGCCTCGAAAATAGCGCACAGAAACAACTGACACGGATGCTTAATTAAGAGCTCATTTTGGGGGCCAGAAGTGAACGTCCATTTGTATATTCATGTGTCATGTTTCCAGTTACCAAAGACAAGTACCCGACACGTGAGGGTTAAACAGAAATCCAGGGTCGATTGAATATGCATCACCCGCAAGATCGGAGATCGGAGATCTCGGAGCTTGGAAGGGAGATCCATGGGCTTTCTTTGGGTTGACTTTCTTCTTTCTTTGCATACACAGCTTATCATCAGCAGTTCCTCAAATCTTTGGGATACAGAAAGGCGTTTCTTCGTGTGCCCGTCGAACGTTGTCGACTACTTCTTAGGAGATCTATTCAACTTGGATCTGGATCAATCTGATCAAAGGCCCACCCACACAGAATATGCTTCCCATGCCATCTCCAGTTTGCTAAGCAGCTTCTTTTCTCAACCTGAGCCATTTTCGGAATCAGTTCAGGCCACTCGGTGACCCACACGTCTTGCATTATGTTGCTTTAATTTACGTAAATTGCGATTGCAGTCCAATCCGTCCAGCATCCGCTCATCCATGCTCGACTTAAATAATTTGAAAACAAATTTCAGTTCTGTTGGCTAACTGGGCATTACAAAATTGTTTGTAATGCGCATTTAACCCCGAAAAGGTTGCTTACATAAGCCGATCTAAGGCCAAGTCCAATCTTCCCGATGGCGGCTCCCGATCGGAGCGGTGGGGGGCCAAAGGTCGGGCAAATATGAGCGGGCACGAGCATGTTATTCCTATTATACAACGCGAAATTAGTGCAGTTAATCCCCATTTTTAGTACTGGTACTCACTCCCCCATCCTGGCCACTCATAAACTTCATTCCCATCCCAAACCGAGTCGTGTGTTCCGTCCAAGTTATGTCATTAATTTATTTTTTGCCCATTGTCGTGCTCTTGCGGTTGTAGTGCGACATATCCAGTGGTCCCTGGTGTATGCTATATGCTATATGGTGTATGGTGTATGGTGTATGGAATAGTCCAGTGCATATGGCTAAAATTAATGCCTATTGGATGGCCTATTGTAGAGCAGAGAGGGTACAAAAGGCGAACGACGATGATTGCCGCATGTTCTGTGAGCCAAGTTATTCAGCTCACTGTTAGCAAGGCTCATAATAAGCCGCGTGGTACTTATTGATTTTACTGTTAGAGAACGACTTGCTAACATGAAAGTCGTGTGAACGAACAGCCAGCAAAAAAGGCCCACACGACAGTCGGCGGTCGAAAGAAGATCACCGGTAGAAGGCACCATCTTATGGCTAAGAACAAGTGCGCCCTGAGTTCCCCTCCGTCGGTGGCGGTGATCCACAAAACTGATGAATAACTAATTTGCGTGGACGGCCATTTCTGGGCGCATTGAAATATTGGCGTAGATTGGCTTTCAGTTGTCTTCATTACCGGCTTGTACCCTCGAAACTGAGCTGGACGCGGAATAGCTGGCGCAGGAGGAGGTGCACCACCTGCTGGGATGGCCAGCCACCTCCTGCAAGGAGCCATTAAATTGACGGAAGCTGTCGCCGGGAAAACAAACGCTCCTTAGCAACCCTCTGGGTCTCCGCAGGCCATTTCAATTCGCTTTTATGCGATGCCCAATAAAATTCTACTTAATGGACGTTCGCCAATCGCAATTACCGCAGAGAAAGAATTGGCTATGAAAATGGGTGCAATTGCCGATGCCGTAAATTAATATGCTAATTCCACCTGCCAACCGTTAGGGTTTCTGAGGTCTGGAATCTGGGTGCTGGCCATGTCAATGCTCCCGCTCCTGGCTAGCCTAGCCTAGCCTCAGCCAAACGAATTCCAAAGAGGCATTCACATTTTCAAGCTTCAAGTGCGACTGCAACTTGAAGAAGCAATCCAATTAATCGGCTTCAAAATCAAGCTTTCCACGAACTGCCAATTATTACACAATGCCGGGCGTCAAGGCTGGTGGCGAAAGCTAGATCTCCTGATCTCTAGACTCCCGGTTCTCTGCACCCCACACAGTCTTTGCACACTCAACGAAATACTACATGTTTATATGGACCACAGCTTTATATTGATATATATTTCACATTATTTTTGGAAATCGAGATAATAACGGATAATTAATAGTGGAGCAAGTACCTTATTGGGACCCTTCCAAGGGAAAGATCTTTAACATTAAAGTCATAAGGTTAGGGTCAGCACCAAACAATACCATTTGAGTTATTGATCATGTTGATGATCTAATTTTTTCCTGTGCAGTCATCATCAGCATCATCTTACTCGCTGGCCATGTGGCCATGCAAATTGGCGCGGCTGTCAAGTTGATTTGTCATCTTTCAACTCTGACAGGACGTGAGCCGCATGTAATTGCCAATGGCCGACAAGGACCATGAGGAGCCGAGAAGCCAAGTAACTGAGAATCCAAGCTACCAAGCCAATCTGGCCAAGAAGGGCTCCTCTCGACGTTGACAGACGTTGGCAGGCCAAGCAAATTGGCGCAACACGCTCAACGCTTCTCGGCAATTTGCATTTGCATCTGCTGATTTGGCTGCAGCTTCTGTTTTCCACATCCACATTCAATCCGGTGTCGGTGTCGCATATCCAATATCCATATCGATGTCCACGGTCATGGCCATCACATCACATTGTCCTGTAGTTGCAATTAACGATTATTGGCACTGGCATTCCGATTGTTTTATAATATTGTGTTGATTTATGAATCTTCAGCTGCTTGCCTTTTTCTTTGCACGGACCTCAATCTTTTTCTGCGCCAATCGACTAATTGGTTGTACATGCGAGAAAGCACTGCACTGCACTCGTATAACGCAGCTGCTGAAGTGATATATCTGTCCGGGTAAATGAATGGAAGGATAGCAGACTCGGGGAACTGGACTGTGTGATACCCTAGATGTACCTAAATATAATAGTATGATATGTTTAGCCTGGTAACTTTGCAGCATGGCTTTCCAACATTTCCATACATCTCGGGTTACAAAGTAAGCAGTATTCCATTATACCTTCCCTTTAAACAGTATTATCGTTTGAAACGTGATTAAAGCTGTGTACAGATGCTCGACACTATGCTTCGGCTGCCTTTAGGCGTGTGTTTTCCCCCACTTAATTGGTACTATATTCGTAGCAAAACAGAGCACACAACTGGCAGAACGTGGTGGGCATTTAAAAGTCTAACGATTGCGCACTAATGACCAGTCGATATAGGGCCACGGATTGTTAAAGGGATTGGGCTGGGATTAGGGACCGCGGCGGTAACCAGTGCGGCCCACACCCACGCCCAAGTTCTAGTTTCGCTCCCAAGGAACACACCAGAGCAGACTCCCCTAGAACTGGCGAAGCCAAGCCTCCCGATTCCGCAACGAATCCTACGACTTTTGGGCTGCAACTGAGCAGAGCATCTAACGAATGTCGCAGACAACAACTGGCAAACATCATCTTGATAATTGCCGAAAACGAAACCCCTGTTCACTGAACAGAAGTGCGGTCCTGTCCTGGTCGCCGGCTTTACCTTTTGGTGGTCTGCTTAACAGGCTTCCAGGCCTGCCACGCCCGCCACGCCCACCGTTTTTAGTGGATCCAACCCGGTGAGGAATACATGAATTTTAAGGGCCTTACATGTCGATTTCGGACGATTGTCGAGATTAGTGGATGTTTGCTGCTGGGGCGAGGCGAATGGAAAATAGGAGAAATAGGAAATGGGCAACGGCAGCTGGCAAATCCGCGACTGACTTGGCTAGAAGGACAGAGTGTCAGATTAGCTCCAGCAGCAAATCTCAATCCCGTTCTCTTCTGCAGTCCAGTATTTCCCATAATCAGCATTCAGCAACCTTTAAAGCACAGTTTGTTGGTGGCATTTGCATAATCAAGGTGGCTCTTAAGAAGATTGCAAGATGCTTATTGCTTTAATTAGTTTGTAGTAACTAAGCTTAATCTGGCTAAAGGTAAAGGTATATGCTTAAATAATCACTACTTATTAAACTAGAAAAATGTCTTAATTGGGTGTATGCATAAGCAGTTGAATTTATATGTAATTTTCCAAAGTACTTTTTAAACAATAGTTAAGTAGAAATTCAATGGCCCGTTCTTTATGAAGCCCGTTGGAAAAATAGTTTTCCCTTGTATTTGATAATCGATTTAAGGCAATATTTCAAAGCTTCCATCTACAAATTGATCCGAGGAATTCCCCCCTTTGCTGCAGTCGAGGTCAGCTGACCGTACTCAATTTCCTTGCAACCGAATGATGAGTTCCGTCCAATCCGGCCCAACCCGTTGGCAAATGTGTCAAAGGTGACAGAAGAAGCAGCGGCAGCAGAAATCAATCAGAGATGAGCTAACAGTAAATGGAAAATGGCATCTGGCCACTTGGCAGCACAATCAGCATTCCCTCCGCTTTCATTCAAATCAATTTGTGCAGCGAACTGGCTGCAGAGTGCAATTTGCAGGCGGTCAATGCACTTGGCCAAACAGCTGGCCAATGGCCAATGGCCAATGGCCAGAATCCAGAATGCAGAATGCAGAAGGCTGGTTCCCGTAAATTGTTTTCAGCTTACAACACACGGGGAACAGAGAACAATCAGCATTGTGGTCAATGCCGTTCCCGAGTGGTGTTAATTTTTCCACAACTAATTCTTGGCATTAGCCGCAGAAGTCATAACCCAGGAAGCAATCGGCCATCGGTTGGGTAATGCATATATGCATATGGCTATATTTGCTTGGCATCTGCAGGCAATCAGCTTGATTAGTCGGAAGAGGCGGTTGCAATCTGCCCCTTAACAGCACTCCTGGGAACTTGTCATTTGCGGATCGCTCCCTGAAGAGATAACTCGGGGAAGTATCTGAGCAATCCCCGATAAAGTTGACACAAATTGTGGCCACGACTGCCTCGACTGCCAGAAGATCACTCACTCTATTACTTCGAGGAAGCGTTTTGCCGTTTTCAATTTGACAGATTAATGATCGGCGCATTTTCCGCACATCAGCGATAGATCGATTTCACATTAATTTCGTTCGATCCGAGCGAATTAAAAAGCAACCAAATCGAAATACAGCTGCATAATGGCCGGGAAGATCGACGGGTCGATCGCAGATGAAATATTAAATTTAAAAGAGAGCAATTAAAAATCCAATTTGCCACAAGTGCATGAGACTTCGCATGACTTTAATAAATGGTGCACATGCCAAATTGTAGTTAGTTGTGATGGGGCTCCTCAGCTGCCACCATAAAAGCATTTATAAGCCTCATTATGAAGACCAGAATTTCTTGTCATTGAGCCCCGACGAGCGTTTCTAGACTTTCACCGCGTGCGCTTAGAATGTTCGACAGCCCAGAATTCTCCATTGGCGAGGTAGTTGTACAAGTAGAAGTCAGGGGGCAGGTGCGATGGATGTTTGGATGTACGCTGTACTTGTACCACTTGTCAGTCTGTACGGGCCAACTGCGATTTTGTTGTTGCCATAATTCGATGTTGATTTTTCGCTGCTCAAAGTGGGCTAAGACGCATTGTGCCAGGCTGCTCAGCGGCAGCTTTGAAGTGGCCAAAAGAAATGAACGAAAAGCGAGAGCCAACAATAACTCGCGAAACGCAGCAAGTGCGTTCCGGCCAAGTTTGTGCCCTCAGTCTTTTGTTTCGGCAGCGCACTTTAGTCAAGGCATGCTTAATGCTTGCTCGCTCACAAGACAAACAAATTATGGACCGACCAAGAAATCTAGTTCTTAATGGATTGTATTTGTTCAAAATCGCGAGCAATTCAATTTTTTATATATGATATTATTTATGTGCATTTTTAACTATTTTTATCTGAATTTTTGGATCCGATTTGGCTGTCTCCCTCTGCATTGCATTGCCTTCACCCAGTTGACCCAGTGACTCGAGCAGCACGGAGCGCCAACTGCACCACCATTGTGGTGCCCTTGCGCCACCAGTGGTGCCGCTGGTCCGTCGGCCAAGTGAGTGACAGCCATCACACCGAACTGAAATACTCGAATACTGGGATACCGAGTGGCCCACACACTTGCCGCATTTTCTCTTTTGCTGGAATCGTTTTCATTTTCACGGGCCAGCTAGTTGGTTTCGTTTTTGTTTCGCTTTTGGGTTGAAAAGTCAACACAAGTGGCATTGAAAAGTGTCTGGGCCGGCGCACTTAATGATGCCTCTTCGCCTGGAGTTCTCACAGTCTCCGGAGAATCTACGCGGGAATGGAAATTGGGTTCGGGGAATGCTTTATTTGTGAGTGACAAATTGCTACCGCGGAGTGAAACTTAATACGGCAGATCAGGGCTTCAAGGCCCGAGTGTCCAAGTCGAAGATGGCACTCCCACTCCGCGTCCGACTCCCACCATCGGCTCCTTCTCCCTCCAGCTCGGAGTTTGCAATCTGGCGGTGCAATCTGACGCACGTTGCATGCATTAAGCTATAAATTGCAAATGTTTTATTCCGCCGCCCCTGCCCCTATGCTTTGTTTTTGGGCGGCCGCAGGCATTGAAAATTGAATTGTTTGTTGTTGCTGGCTCACGAAGGCCGACGGCGACACGCCCACCTTGCGTTACCCAGTCTCATTAGCGAATATCGTGTTCGGTTATTTGCCCAGCGATGAATGCGGTAAGATCCAGGCGGAGATTGCAGATTGCCCTGGCCGGCAGCAGGATCGCCTTCCATTCGCAGCCGCATTCGCATCCTCATCCTCGGCTAGGAAAATTAATGTTCGCACATTAAGTTAAATGATTGCGAATATTAGGAAATATTGGCCCGGCCAAGTGCAGTGGCATCCGACGGATGTGGGGGATGGGGCCAAAGGGAGCTCGGGTGCGGGGCAGAAGTAATAAATTAGTCCTGGCCTTGGCGGCTGTTATGTCATTATGTCTCATTAGCACTTTGCCCAGATATTTTTGCGCCCGGCAAATTAAAATAAAGAGCAACACCCGGACTAACGTTTGAGTCGAAAAGCGTAGTTTGAGCCCAATGGGAAAACCCGTTTGCCAGCCCGATCGCAAAGACAAAAGGAAATGCTGCTCGAGTGAAAAGCGTTCGAGTGCTTTGTGTTTGCTCCAAAAGCTAAATCGGTATTCGGTTCGGGTTCTTCGGCAGATCGCTGGCAATTCGCTTGGAAATTTAATGAAAGCCTTGTCCGAAGAAGATCTCCCGCAACGCCTTCACTTTTGATTTTCCTGGCAAATTGCGGGCTGCAAGCAGCTGTTGCACTTTGTGAAAATCAGCATAAAACCTCCTACATTTCACTTCACTGTCAACACGACTTTTTTGCGGGCGCCCGAGGGGCGGGCAGACCGTTCATTTGTTCAATCTCTCAGTGCCTCAAATGCCCAGTTCCCATTCAAATGGGATTTTCACTTTTCATATGCCAAAAAGCTCCGTCCGCGACCTGCTGAACTTTTCCCGGGCAGAAATGCCCCTCAGGCACACGGCACAAGAAAACTGATATGGGTCAGGCACAGGTACAACATCATTCCATTATTTGAATGTCCGACATGGGCTACCGTTGCCCGGACGTAGACTTGGACCTGAGACTCGGGATAGGAATCCCGGCCTGTAGCCCCTTGTTATTTACCCATTCCGTTGTCGTCGTTGGATGTCAATGTTGGCTGTCAGTTTTGCGCTGCCGCCTGACAGGCCAACAAGCTGAGCCAAGCTGAAGCCAAAGAAAACCGGCTAACTGGACATCAAATGATCTCGGGAACATCACCTACGTCGCTCACTGACCACCAATCCGCAGACTGTGCCAATTTCCAGCGGCCAGCCGACCAGCCGGCCACACACTCCATTAATCACGGCCAGCCGAATTGGACAATGGCTTCGAGTGGAGATCTTCACAAATCATAACCGCAGAGTTTTGCCAACGTACTGACACATTTTCGTTTGGTAATTACGGATGGGAAGTGGCTATAAATTAACCTTAATTGAATGCATTTGACAGAGTCTTTTCTGGTGGGAGTCTCGGGCAATGAACTGGAGCAGCGCCGCCTCTAATAAGCCCATTTAGTTAGAGGCTGAGAGGTCGGGCCCCTTTTGCCATTATCGTTAGCCCATTTCTCGGCTGGCTTCTTGGGCCCTTTGTTTTTCCCGGCCAGAAAGTGAATCTGCCGGCCCACAACTTCACTTTCCGCAGTTGCCAATCCAAAAGTTTTGGCGGCATCTTTGTAGACCCTGCACAAATTACCTAGGTTTAATAACAACAATCGTCGGCCGACCATTTCCATTTTTACTAGGTTTTTCTGGAGAGTCGTGACACAATGGTTTGACCTGGCCGCACAGGGAAGTGACCCGCGGGCACAGCCTTCGACATTTAAGTCAAGTGGATTTCTTGGGGAGCAGGCTCTGTTTTTGGGGCTGGGTCGGCGAAAGCTGGTCGATTGAGGCAATCAATCGATACTGGCTAATGAAAAGCACAGCTCCTTATGAGTTGCGGATCCTAATCCATCCTCTTGTCACTTTCTTTTTCAATCACAGGATGGAATTTCCAAGCGGAATGCATTGAGAAGCCAGCCAGCCAGCAGTGTATGCTAATTTGGTTAGAAAGTAAGTGCACACGGCGCATATCTAATTGTCCCCCACCTTAGTCCAAAGAAGAAGATTCCCGAACAAGTGAAACTGCCCAAATATGGCAACTGCAACTGCATAAACTGCAAGTCAAATGCAAGCCAAGTCACTTTGATGCGGAGATGGAGAGAGGGCTTGTGGCTTCGGCCATAAAGCACGCAAATGTGTTGGACTCGACCGCCTTTGTTGGCCAATTGCCCATATATTGCCCATAAGCACGCGGTCTGCGATCCGATTTTCCAGCATAAATTTGTGTAAATCTTTTTCGGCGACTTTTGTGGACTAGCCAAGCGCTCGGCTGAATTGGCCTCCAATTGTGCCAGCTTTTAAGCAAATTAGTTACATATATGACTGCGACTGTTCTTCCAGGCCGAGCCAACAGCCAAGTGGAGCACAGCACCACCGCTGGCAGAAGCTTTGGCCACTGGCCACCTTTCACTGCTTTTCAAATGTCGCGCCATTGTTGCCGCTGCGGCATTGTTTGATAAAAGTGAAGATAGCACGGGGATTGAGAGAAAACATTCGGAGACATGGTGTAAACAGCATTCATATCTCCGCCTGATCTAGTTTGAGCGGTCGGACAAGCGGCAAATAAACAGCGGCGATCCTAATCGATGACAGGAGACCCGCCATGTCCTCCAAGCTGACCCATTGTCCCATCCTGACCATTCAATTTGCGGAGCAGGTGGAGCAACTGAAATACAACGTAATGTATGCATTCTATACATTCTGGTGGCTCACTTTGCCAAACTCTGATGCCAGTCTTTTGATGAATATCACCCTCCGTTGAACTGTGCTACCATGCAATCTGGAAGTTCTTTTTCACCAAAAAGATAATTCCATTCTCAGGAGTCTTCTGAGGCGAAACCGTAAGAATTCGGTAAAAAGAGCCCCGAATTACAATCAGACGGGCTAAGTGAACAACCACGAAAACTCATGAAGAATACCCAATCGCATCTTTGATTGGGGCAACAAAGCTCCTGTGCACGCATTTCCGCCATCCGATGTACAATTCCCAGTTCCCGACTCCCGATAGCCGGCTTCTTGTTAGCGGTCGATTATCGCTGCTGCTCCGAGACCGGCAATCATAACCAGGTCTAATTAATACGTGTGCTTTGGGCATCTCACACCCAGAAATACGCCCCCAGAGAAGGAAAACAGATGCAGATGTATACATTGTGGGCCATATGCTAATTAGACGTACTCGCAGCCACTTAGTGGCTAGAGATACATATCTCACTCGGCTAATTGCTGGTCACTGGCCACATGCATTTTGTGGGTTAACAGGTGACGTGGGGCCTCAAACTCAAACGCAAACTGAAAACCGAACTGGAAGGCGGCAACCGAAACAGAATTTTCCCTATGACCGCCAGCGACCGCGCCCCTTTTGGAATGAGCGGTATTGTAAAGAACAAACGAATAATTAGCATAAAGAAATGATTGCACTAATTGTGGCATGGGAAACGCTAAGCACGGCCCAAAGTGTGGGAAATGCAAGCGATCTTTCATTAGATGTCTCATTAATGGGGGAGCATCTCGATTTTGGCTAATTTGGGCAGGCGGCTCCATAAATTATGCAATCTGAGCGAACAGGCTGCAAGCAGTGAGCTGCACTGCAGGCTCTTTGAAGGCGCCGCCTGGGATTCTCACATTTGTCAACCGAGTTTAGGAATTTCGAGGCAGCCAAGCCAGCCAGGCCAGCGGAGTGGACAAGCTCCATTCAATGCTCCATTCAAATGGGATAAATGGCTCCGCGGGGATTAACTTGTGATGGAGGAGGCGGTGGATCCAGTCTTTCCATACCTTGGTTGCTGACCCGGCATTTGCTTGATAAATTTCTTAATTTTAGGGACTGGGTTTTCGCCTAATTCCCGTTTGTTTATGGTTACCCAAGGAAGCTGCCATTTAGGCGGTTCCTAGGCTGCGCCCCGGTTGATTTGATCTATGAGCGTGTCCACAGTTGCCACTTGCCGGCGTGCCAGCACATAAATTCCCAATCTTTCATCGATTTTCCACGGCAGCAACATCTACAGCTGCCGAGGATCACAGATCGCGGATCGGACTTGGGAGATGCAAGTGGAAGTGGAAATGGAAATGGAAATGGAGCCGTGTTCATTTGCACACCGCACAGGCAATTTCACAGATTTATCATCTCTTTGCCAGCAAGCATCGTGCGGGTGAAAAAAGAAAACCGAATTTATTAATATCCCAAATGTGAGCTTGGCACTGGTAATAAGAAAACCGGTTACAAGGCCAGCAATTTATGGATGCGCTGGGCGGCAAAGGCTTACGCACACTGCCGTTAGCCCAATTCACTTTTCCCGCCTAGGCATGGGCGGAATTAAAGCCACAGCCGAGGGGCATACCTAATTGGATAGATCAGATCCCTGGCGAGGAACTCGGATAAGTTGTTGACTTATCGCGTGCCGAGATGCCATCGCCATAAGTTGCGCTTTGCAGTGGTTTAGGGGCTTAGAGAGATGGGACCCGGACTGGGCAAATAAATTGCCAGCTGCCGGAGGCGGCGGAGATCCTCTCCATGGCATGCAAATGGCGATCAAGATCGCGATGTTTGCGTGGCCTGTTATGAGTCAATCAGACGCCTGCCTACATTGTCACCATCACTTGGATCGGATACGATCGCTGTACCGCCGGATGACTGCAGCGCTGGCTGGGATGCCTGCAGCGCCGATTGAAGATGGCTAGATGGGCGCTGGAGATTGTTGCGATTGCATCATAAAATTTAACTGCACAGCCAGCCAATTCCAGGTCCAAAGAGCCGAGTCAAAGTCATTGCATAAATTGGCAGCACTGCCGTGCAGAAGCTGCTGTTTCTATCGATGGAATGGGATGGGATGTTTCTGGCATGGGATGTGTGTGTCTTCGTGGTTCTTATAAGGCGCCGCCTGGGCAAAAAGGGGTAGCCCCATATGCTCCTCCATTCAGATGTCTACTTGGCCGAGATGTTTATGAGTTGACGAGGACAGGGAGGCCGCCCTACCGGTGGGTCCTTCTCTCATAATTCTCATAATTTCTAAAGTGAACACACTCTGCATGTGCTGGAAGGATGGTTTACTGAGCGAAAGACATGAAAAGTGCCGCCAGGCTTAATTTTTTGAGACGCGGCATAGCTGCATGTCTGCGGAGATCTTCTTCACCAGAGGAGTAATCTCCTTGAAGGACTTGTTGTTCTTGTCCCCCAGCAGATTAAATATCACACTCTCGGAAGTGGCTATATTGCAGCCGATGTGACGCAGGCGCTCCAAGGCCAAGTCCCGATCCTGATTGAGACGAGACGCACAGCAGTCGGCCACCAGCCAGACATCGATTCCATCGTTTACCAGGTCGAAGGCCGTCTGCTCCACACAGACGTGTGTCTAAATTATGTGGAAGCGGGGTCATTTTGCTAAACCAATCCCTAACTCAAGCCATAACCCACCTCCAGGCCGAAAAGCACCACCGTCTTGGGCTTGCCACCGAAGATATCAGTCATACTCTTACGTACGGGCTCCACCAACATAGAAAACATGGTCTTGGAAATATTGGCACAGGCATGCTTGATGTCCAACTCACAAACGGTCTTGCCCAGCCTCTCGGGATACTGCTCGGTGACCAGCAGTGGCACTTGGAAGACCTTGCCGGCTGCCAGCTGGAATGTGAATCCATTAGAACCCGACCATTATCCTGTCACTTCTCGCTGTCTCACCAGTTTAGTAGTGTTTTCGATGAGCGAACTCAGCAGCGGAATGGCCGGCTTGAACTTCTCCTGCACGTCGCACAGCATGAAGAGCGTTTTCGAGGGCACCAGGCGGTACAAAGCTGGTCCTCTGACTTTGCTCATGATTGATTCTGGGTGTGTAATAATGCGTAAATTAAATATTTGAAAACTTAAGGCAAACGGTTGCTCCGTTTGAATTTGGCGCTAGGCTAGCGCCACCTAGGGACTACTTCACGAACTTCTTACTTCACCACAGTGGCGGGATGGTGAGTTATGGCTTTAACAAATATACTTGCTGTATATAACTGGAATATATCCTATATAATAAAATGATTAATTCCGAGTTGACTGGGAACACTTCTCATAGCCGTAATATTTACAAAAAAAGCAAAAAAACTATAAAAATCAGGCTTGTTGTGGAAAGTACATTTTGGTATTCAGAGCGGAAAAAGAGGAGACCACACTGCCCGCACTAGCATTCGTAAATCAAAAATTAAAAATAAATCAAGTAACAAAACGTGCGCGTTGCCGATGCGATAACCGCGAGCTCCGATTCCTGATTTTCGATTTTGCTCCCCGGAAGCCGCCAGTCCCACCTGGTGTTGGGAGTCATTCAGCTACCACACAGCTGCGAAAGGTTAGCTTGCGGCAACCACCAGTTGCCCCCAAATCTGCTGATGGTTATGGTGATGGTGATGACTGCCCAATCCCTCCCTCCCGACGCACTCCATCTGGCGGTTTATTGGCACAGGACCAGCGGACAAGTCGCTGTCACGCTGCGGCCCAACTAATTGCAGTCGCATTAATTAAGGCACACTCAAAATTGCCCAATAACCGGCCGACAGATAAGCAGCGCGATTAATTTCTTGCCGGTCTACACTTGTCAGCAAGAATCCAACGCGAGCGCCCAGTGTTTATCAATGGGGCAAGGCAGCGGCGGAGGAAAGCCACAGCCACCGATGTCGCCTACTCGAATTAATCGACGATGTCGTGGACGAGGCCCCCCTCCGCCAGACTGCTACGCCCTTGGCCAAGTACACTGCACGAAAAGGTGACGCGCTGATCGATAGCATCTATTGAAGTTCTGTTTATTTTGGTCTGCTGGCAATTGTTTTTGGGCAGGATCACTCAAATCACATTTAAGTGTACCACTCGTGGAAGTCGGACTGTGTTCTTGCCGTGTACCGCCCGCTCTTGCGGCGCCGTTCTCGGCACTCTCGCTCGTCTGCGAAACAAACTCTTCCGACGCCCCAACCGTGAGGCTCGTTCAGTTGCTAACCGATCCGTTTGCCTGGCAGTCGTTGTTAGGGAGCGTTGAAAGCTACGAATTTGAAGCCGAAACCGAAACTGAAACTCGCCTTCGATTAATAACTGATTAGTTGGCAGCGATTCGCCCGCTAGTGGTCCAAGTGGGTTGCCCGTCTTCCTGCTTCTTCCTCCAAATATGGCACACATTAATCGGTGACCCTTTCCAGTTTCAGCACAATCCCCTGGAGAGATGAGCCTGCAGTCGATCAAGTACTCGCGGGGCAGCCTGGAGATCCTCGACCAGCTGCTCCTACCCGGTCAGTCCAAGTACGTGGTGGTGCGCGGAGTGGAGGATGGCTGGAAGGTCATCAACAAGATGCAGGTGAGAATGCCTAGGCCAGCGCCTTTTCCTGCCTACCTTAATAGCCCACGTTCCCCGGCATGTTGCCATCAAAATGCCTGTTGGTACATTTCCTAATCTGCGCAACGATCGCTCGCTTGTCTGTTGTCGCTTGTCGTATGTCCCTTGCCCGGCTATAAATAACGTAATTGAAATTAAAAATTTAAAAACGCTTGCCAAAAATAAAACTACTCCGCGCACGTCACTCGGTGATCGGTTCCCACTGGGCTAATGCCCCCACAAGAAGATGATGGCCCATTGGTGGCCGATCGTTTATGTGGGAGCACGCGCCTAGTCACGTGGAGCCTCGCCGTTTTCCATGTAAGCTATTTACCCAGCCTTTTGCATCGTCATCTGATAAGCCAAGATAGGCTGACCCACCTAATCTGACTGCTCTCCGCTCTTGTTTATGAATAACGACAATATAGCAGCGAAATTATTTCACCAACGGTCTCATTTGAGACATGACAACAGCATGACAGCCTGATATTTTAAATATTCTCATTTAAGATCTTGATTGATCAAGAATGTTAATGGGTACTCGTTTCATATAGCCATGCAAAGTGGATGCGTATAAAAGAACCATTAAAAATAAAACAAGCAATTTAAACTAATATTTTTACTCTTTGAAGGTGCGTGGTGCTCCGGCCATCGCTATCGTTGGCTGCCTCTCCCTGGCCGTGGAAATCAACCCGGAGGATTTTGAGAACAAGAAATCACTGCGGCAAGAGATTGAGGGAAAGTTGAACTATTTGGTTTCGGCCAGGCCTACGGCGGTCAACATGAAGATCGCAGCCGACGAGCTCATCACTCTGGCCAACGAACTTTACAAGGACGAGGCAATCGACGTGACCCAAATGAAGCATAGGTAACCTCACTTGCTACCGGACGAACGCACAAAGTTAACCCCCTTCTGTTTAAGATTTCTGGACGCCACGGAAGCTATGCTAAAGAAAGACATTGCCGATAACCGTGCCATTGGAGCGAATGGAGCCCAGGCGATCCTACAGCGCGTGGCGAAGGCAGGTAAAACGCCCGCTGGATCGACGGGATCCGTCCGCGTGCTTACCCACTGCAACACGGGTTCCCTGGCCACCGCCGGGTACGGTACAGCTCTGGGAGTAGTCCGCCAACTGGCCGAGCTGGGAAAACTGGGTGAGTACTTAAAAGAGCTTGGTACATTTATTGATTACTTACGCACTTTTGCACTTTTCGATCTAGAGCACGTTTATTGCACGGAGACTCGTCCTTACAATCAGGGAGCCCGCCTCACAGCCTACGAACTGGTCCACGAGAAATTCCCCGCCACTCTGGTTCTGGATAGCATGGTGGCTGCTCTGCTGCGCGCCAAAAATGTGGCTGCAGTGGTCGTGGGAGCAGATCGTGTAAGCAAGCCCCACAATGATTAACTATTTTCGATTAATGGTTTGTTCCTTGCCTTAGGTGGCCTCCAATGGCGACACGGCCAACAAGATTGGTACCTACCAGATTGCCGTGGTTGCCAAGCACCACGACGTGCCATTTTACGTAGCCGCCCCTCTGACCTCCATCGATCTAGCGATTCCCGGTGGTGATCACATCATCATTGAGGAGCGGCCCGACCGGGAAATGACGCACGTGGGAGAGCATCGGATCGCTGCCCCGGGCATTAACTGCTGGAACCCCGCCTTCGATGTGACCCCTGCCTCCCTGATCACCGGCATCATCACGGAACGCGGTGTTTTCAAGCCGGCAGAACTGAAAGAGGCCATCACCAAGCTGCTAGAGTCCTAACCGGCGCCCAGAAGTAGTTCACACATGCACTCCATACCCCCAAAAAAGAAACCGCAGAAACCAGAGCACGCGCGCTCGGAATAGGCATTTTGCCAGCTGAGTTTTGTATACAAACGTTTTCCCGCCTGCCAAGCAGATGTGGGTCGATCCGTTGGGAAGCACAACGCACAATATACCTCCTACACATGTAGCCCCATTTGCCAGTTGTTACCCTACTGACGCATTGTTCCATTGACTTTAAAACTGGTTGCGAGTTGGGTGTGCTCCACCAGAACACGCTGATTGGGCGATGGCTTCGTTCCGGTTTCAATTGTTGCAGCTCCTAGTGGTGCTCAGCCAAGGTTGGGCCAACAACAGTGGCCTCAACGTTCAGAATAACTATAGAAACATGATGATCCGACTGGCCACCAACAAGGCAGCGCTGGCCGGTATTCAAGTCCTCCGCGAGGGACGCGTGGAGGTGAGCTTTGACTTTGGCGCCTCATGGGGTACGATCTGCAGCACTTCGTGGAGCATGCGGGAGGCAAATGTGGTGTGTCGACAGCTGGGACTGGGCTACGCTTCCAAGGCAAGCCAGGGAACGGAGCACGGGGATAGCCGGAAGTATCCGTGGGGCATGGTGGGAACTCTGTGCAGGGGAACCGAGCGCCGCCTAGCCGACTGCATCCGGGAGTCCCACTACCCAAACCTCTGCAATGCCAGAAACCATAATGTCAGCATTGTGGCCTGTGTTAGCCACTCGGCTGACCTGGAGATCGGACTAGTGGACATCGAGAGAACCGCCCGCCTGGAGGCCGTGCCCATGTCGCGTCTCACCTGCGCCATGGAAGAGCACTGCGTTTCCGCCGACGCTTACGAGATCCGAAGGACGAATCCGCACGCTGCGAGGATACTGCTTCGCTTTTCCGTTAAGGCTTCCAATGTGGGCACCGCCGATGTGAGCCCCTACGCTAACTACAAGGACTGGGTGTGGCACCAGTGCCACAGACACTACCACAGCATGAATGTTTTTGCCACCTTTGATGTTTACGACCTCAACTACCGGAAGGTGGCCCAGGGGCACAAGGCCTCCTTTTGCCTGATGGACACTGAATGCCGGCCAGGAGTACGGCAAAAGTACACCTGTGGCAACACCACCCAAGGTACGTGAACTTGTGACAGCTTCCAAGGGATCCCTGGTAACCCATCTCCTTGCAGGCATTTCCGTGGGCTGCGCAGACACCTACACCGATGTGCTGGACTGCCAGTGGGTGGATGTTACCCGAGTTCCCATCAACCGACGCTACATCCTGCGAGTGGCCCTCAATCCCGAGTACAAGCTGGGCGAGATATCCTTCGAGAACAACGGAGCCGAGTGTCTCCTTGACTACACTGGCGTACAGCAGACGACAAGGATTTTCAACTGTCGCCGCAAGCCACTTTGGTTTAAGATATGATTTTGTGGACTGTTTAGAAAGTAAGATAGCGATATGAGCCACCTCTGGTGACCTCTTAGATACTAGGAATTTCACACCTGGCAATGCCAGCTGGCTTGGATAATTTTAAATGAATACTTTCGGGCTTAGAATCGTAATTAATCTGTGTACTTGAATAAAGCTAGCATACTTTCAGGGAGTAGCGGTTTATTCACTGCCAAACAATAATTCTTGGTATACTTTTGGGGGTCACTACGAAAGTAGAACAATTATTTTATGCGGCATACTTTTGTGCGGCGCCGTTACACTTGGGTGCACACTGCAGTGCATACCAGCAGGCGCTGCTTAGTTTTAAGTTTGTTTATCCATCCACCTGCTGATATTTCTGTTCGCCTGGTATTTCAATTCAAACGAACCGTCAAATCGGCCGACAGATTGTCAAATCGCAGTGCCCATGTAGCAAGTTTTTGGTTTTCAATACCAGGCGAACATAATTTGTAGCAAGTGCCTACCAGCTGGTAAAATTTTCTTTGGACCGACCGTTATTTTGAAAAAGCGCGCTCCCAAAAGTATGCAATTCTTTGCAATCATCCGAAGTGCATTCTTTGGCGCCAAATTTAAATTGCTTACCCAGCATAGCAAAATCTTATATTTCGTCCTTTAATTTTCAACCTTGGCTGCAAAAGAATGAAACGACACACAACTTGATAGTTTAATACGTTTATTGTTTTTGAATGTCCATCTCTTGACTTTTCGGTTGTATTTTGTATTATTTCGCTTACAGAATAGATTTATTTATGTATGTATATCTGGTATTTACGATGCTCTATAAATATGCCTTTAATTGCTAGAGATAAATATTTCGGCGCGCTCAGTTTGGTTTACTTTATGTAGTTGTAGTGCTAAATTGAATTTGGGGCTGATGCTGATAGCGTTTGCTGTTTTGAATGCTGGTTGGTTGTGCTGGTAGTAGTTGTTCATTATATGCCTTACAATTTACTAGTTGTGCCTAAATCAAGTGAATTGAAACTAAGACGTCCAGCTGGCGCGTTCCATGCTGCCAGCGAACCGGTTCGATAATCATAATTAATTTTCATACTAACATAATAAATTCTCCAATTGGTTTACTTTTGTTTTTGTTTCTTCTTTGTTGCTAATTGCTAATTACAAAATGCCTACGCTACTATTACACAAAACTTAGACGCTAGCTGACATCGATATCTCAATGAATTAGCATTAGTTAGCATAACTTGCTGTTCATTTAATTGCATGACGAAACAAATATCAGTAATAACGTTCTTCCATGGGAACCTTCGGCAACTTAAACTTAGGCAACAGAAAAAGTAAAAGAACGATGTGAAAAGCTTAGCAAAAGAGTGCGGCAATAAAACATAGGAGTCGTATAAATAATTAAAGATTTTACATTTACATCTGATTAGGTTGCACGCTTGTATCGTATCTACGCATGTACAACGTAGTAGCATGTGTTAAGTATTTGTTAAAAATGCATTCAAGTGTTCGAGTATTCATGTCATTTTCCTAACTTACAAATGCTAACTAGAACATCTATCGTCCAACGCTGTCCCGTCAATCACAAACTACTATACAAAAATTACATATTACTCAGCCGTCTACGTAGTGCTCTTCCTGCCGCCCATCCGCTGTTGTCCCGCTTCCGGCGATGCGTGTTGTAGATGATCACTTGTATGTTGTATAGCGCTCGTATTTAAGTAACATTATTTTTGGGTGCTGTGACAAACTGACGGCCTTAGCTCTCAAAGTGGTGTAGTAAGTGGTATTCTTGTTACCACAATTACAATTAATTAACTCTCTAATGTGTGCTCAATGTGTGTGTGTGTGTTGTTTCGGTAAGGAGTCTTTTGAAACATTCATAAATATATATTGTGTGTCGAAATCAGCTTGAACAACTTTCATTAGAAAATTTGATGTAAAAGTACAATTTCAAAAATGCTTCTTGCGCGTCAACTGAAGGATAAACCGATGTAGTTTCGGTTTTATAATTAGGTTGTGCTCTAAAGTTATTATGCTCCTGCTGAACTATTCCGATCCGGGGTAACTGTGCGCAATTTGTGCTATGTGTCGACGTCTACGTCAGGCGTCCGCTTAAAGGCATCCTCGACTGATCTCTGCTATCAGCTTTCGACCGTCGTGGAGGACACGCTGTGACTAGTGGTTAACAGATGCTCCGGAATGGGTATGGGCTGAGTGCGAGCCGGCTGCTTCTTCTGCAAAAGGGATTCAGTTATTGCAGGTACTTGCTTTCAGAAGTAAGCTGAGTCAAACAAACCTTCCGGCGAAAGGGGAAACAGCCCGCCTTGTCTGGTTCGGGCGCTGCATTGATCTGCAAATCTGGCGTGGGACACTCCTCGGGTCCAAAAACATTCAGTTCCCGAAAGCACTCGGTCTCCATCATCTCGTTCTGCCAGGAAATGGACACGGAGCCTGTGTTGAATTTCGTATAGAAATTCGTGTCGGATTCGTCGATATTGACGCCCTTCACCGTAGAGAACTGTTCAATATCGAGCACATCTTTGGCGTAAACGGCGTGCGGCTGCGGATGATGGAAAAACGATTAGGTTCGATGCTTCAAACAGTTATTTCCAATATCACGACGGCATGTATGCAAATGGGTCGAGTCAACTCACGTCTGGCACAAAGGGTGGCTCCAGCATACCAGCCTCCAGGCGACGCCAATTGAGCTGGGTGGAGTGGAAAAACGGGTGGGCCATCACATCCTGCCCGCCCATGCGTCCGTTGCGGCAGCCCAGGCGCTGCTTTATCGATTTAGCTAACAGCTGTTGGCACATTGATTTGGCTTCATCATTAAACTTGCTTGAATACTTTTCGGGGTCCTCCTGTGGGGGAAAGAGGGCTTTAGCCAAAATCCATGTAATAGCGACGGTTATGACCGACCTTAACGCGCCTGTCCACCTCCTCGCGCTTGACCTTCTCCTTACGCATCCGGAACGGCGCTTGGCCCTCGATCATCTCGTACAGCAGACAGCCGAAGCTGAACCAGTCCGGGGAGAAGGCGTACTTCTCGTTGTCGATGACCTCGGGGGCCATGTAGCCTATTCGGTTGGGACGGAAATAAAGTAGCTTAGCTGGGCGCATTAATTTCAATCAGCTTAGCGGATACTTACCCACTGTGCCCACCCGGCCGCGCACCATCTCGCCCTCCGGTATCTCGACGGCCAGTCCCAGGTCGGAAATGCGCACATGGCCGTGATCGTCAAGGAGGATGTTTTCGGGCTTGCAGTCCCGGTAGACGATGCCCTGCTTGTGCAGGTGCTGCAGCCCACAGGCCACCTCGGCGGCATAGAAGCGGGCACGCTCCAGTTCGAAGCCAGGTTCGCCGCCCATGTTGTAAATGTGGAATTTCAAATCGCCGCCTGCAAAAGAGAGGATGTTGATTGTCTTCCTCAAACAATGACGTGTCCTGGGAGCCTTATTGGTTGACTGACTTGCTTTGGCTTTTGTGTGCAAATTCAATTAGGTCGTGGATTGACGGACGGACAACTGGCAGGATGACTTCGGCATTGTGACAGCCGCTTGAATGCCAGGAATTTAATTAAAATTGCAAACTCAATCATCGCTGGGATTACACATGCATTTGTTATCGTTTTAATGAATGCATGCAAATGCCGGACTGTCGGATAATTGGCAGCGAAGGACACGGGATACATAGCTACATGAATGCCGTCGAATGGGAAACTAACTGGATTAACCGATAAAGAGTCCCGGCACTTAATTAACCCTAACTGGCTGCCAATGGACAGCCGTATTGGCCCCTCTTGAGCATTGGGCAACAGAGTAACTCGATAACACCCACCATTCATTATGGTCAGCACCAGGCAGAGGGCGTCCTTTGTCTCGTACGCGTAGGCCAGATTGACCACGAACGGCGAGTTGATTTTCTGCAGTATCTGCTTCTCGATTAACACCATCGACTCGCCCTTGCGCTTCTTGATGCGCTTTTTCTCCAGCTTTTTGCACGCGTACATTTTCCCAGTGGCCCGCACCTGTGCACAGAAAGACGGGGTGTGTGAAAACGAGGTCAGGTGGCCACAGGTGGCTATTTTCCTGGCTTACCTGACAGGCGCACACTTCGCCGAAGCCGCCCTTTCCGAGCACCCGGTACATGCGAAACGTTTTGTAGGTGATTGGCTGCGCCTCAAGCCACTTCCACTGCAAGTATCTGGTTGGGCGAAAAGAGATACGGAAATTTGTTGTTATTAAGTTTTTCTCGGAATTTACTTCAGTGGTTATTATATCGCTCGATCCCTTCAGACTCATCACCATATTTCAAGTATTTTAGAACATACCGGTGAAAATACATAGAGCTCTCAAACTCCCGGAACGGCTCGCCGGCCAGGAACGCCTTAACCGCGTTCACACACTGGGCAAAGATGTCCTTGCCGCCGCTGTTGAGTTTGTTACGCACTTGCGCAATGAGATCATCGTTGAGCACGTCCAACACGAGTTCGTCGGGATACCCGCCCACGTGGACACACTTTCCGCCGCCGCCTCCCTCTCCGCCACCGCCCTTTTCCGCATCGTCATGGCCCTCCTGGCACTTGACGCTCTCGTCCCCGTCGTCCTGGTGGCTGCTCCCGTTCCCAGTGGCGTCGTCGCCGTTGTGATTGCGCGTGTCCAGCTTCTTGTGATTGATGTCGCTGCTGTGCTGCGAGTTGTTGCTGTTGTTGATGTTGTTGCAGTTGTTGGCGGTGGTATTGTTGCAGTGTTCAGTCTCAGCTGTTTCAGTTGGATTGGCATTGCTGCTGTTGAGCAGCAGCTCCTCCTGCGTCTCGGCGTCCAAGGCGTCGCCCCCGCTGCCGTTGCGCAGCTCCAGCTGTGCCTCGACATCCAAGAAGCGACGGCCGATGTCATGGCCAATGAATATGCGGTTCGAGATGTACTCGATCTCGTATCTGAAAGGCGGAAAGCGAAAAGATTAGCCGCCTGTGAACTCAGAGCCTTTAGTATGTGTGGTGCTACATACTTGACCACCTCATCCAGGAAGGTGATGTAGCGAAAGTAGACGGGCCGTTTGTTCTCGCAAAACAGACGGAAGAGCTCACGACCAATGGGTTGCTGATCTATCACGTAGCCATAGCTTATATCTGGGGAAGACGGAGAATGTGAGTACAAACGATGCATTCGGCACTCCCAGAAAGCTCACCTAATTTGTCTTTCAGGTTGATGCATTGCGATATGTGTGGGAATTGCAATATCTTGCGCCATTTTTTGCTCTTTCCCTTGTTGCTGTCGGAACCACCTGCAATGCAAAGAACAGAATTCAGTTGAGACGAGAGTCGACAAACATTTATTAAGGGCAAACAAGGTCTTGGAATTCAGTAGTTCAATCGGAAGCCACAGCACTCAATTGGCATTTTATGAATAACAATTTGCATGGAATTCCTAATTCCCATCTCCGGGGCAAACACTGTGATTTCCCCGGCACTCGAGTGCAAAGGTAAAGTGAACGTTTGCTTGCACTAAACCAGGGGCTGGGAACGTGATTGCATTGATTGCTACTCCGCTTCCACATCCACATCCGCATCCGCATCTCATCGACAAGCTGTCCTTCTTTCGTCTGGTTTAACGTCATGCCGGTAATTCTGTTTTATTTGCACTAGCTACGGGCCATAAAAACAATATTTCCAATGCGAAATGCATAAAATGCATTCACATAAACAAGACAAACAAACTGCATTGAGTCCCGTCTGTTGATTCGTGACTCGTGACACTTGGCTCGGCTGTAGGAACGAAATGAATCAGTTTACGTGGCCACTCGGAGGTGAGAGATCGTCTGGACCTGGACAGAGCTTAACTCAATCTTGGTGGCTTATTACACTCCTAGTTCCGTCGCCAAATTCAAGTCGTTCGGTATTGACCCTTAATTTTTTGTGCACAAGTGACCACACAAAAGGCTCATTACACTGAATAAATCACTATATCACCCATTCGCCCTCATCCATTCCTAGTCCTTTCTCTCAGTGCCAGTCGGGCCAGTCGATAATAGTGGAGCCATAAAATCCAGCAAGAAAATTAAGTGGATAGCCAGGCGTCTGGCAAGGAACGGAATGGAATTGAGTGGAGTGGAGTGGAGTCCAGTGAGAGGGCATAAATGTCAAAATCAAGTGCAAAACGTAAGCGAGTTCGCAACAATGTTCGGCCGGAAGCGGATGAAGCGGGTGGAACAGCAACACAGCCAGTCAAGGAAACTGGGTTAATATGCCCATCGCATAGCCACAGTCATGGCCAAAGAAATAGCAACGAATTTATTCCCTGACATCCTTTACCCAGTGATAAGATAATTGACCTTGAAATCTCGCTTATTTTACATCTACTATTTTCATAATTAACACTTTCCTTCATATAAGCAAAACTACTGGACCACCCGGGAAAGTATGCTATACATTGATCAAAGGAGTAAATTTACTACAAAGTAGGTGTGTTCTTGGCGTGAACGCAACCTTGTTATTTGGACCGCCTCGTTTGCTGCAAACACATTCGTTCTTTGGGGCTCTGAGCGCCGAATGCATACACAGACTTGTCTGGCCACAGAGCATTAGCCACTTATTTATGCTGCCAACAGTCTGCTGCCAAAAGTTTTGGCCAGGCTTAAAGTTTCCCTGACGAAGGATCCCCCAGTGCGTGAGCATTTAATTTAGTCTCAGTGCAATTATGCAAAAATAAACTCGCAAACTTTGAACGGCAGCAGCAGTCGTAATTTCCATGGAGGCACCACCACCTGGAGGGTGAGGTTGCTCCGCGCTTAGCTAAATGAAATTACCCGTTGAAGTTTCGGAAAAGGGAAAAGTTAACCCTAAGCAAGCGCTGCTGAGTGCTGGAGCAAAACGAAGTTTGGCCAAGTAACAATTAGCCAACAGACCCGGGCACTGAGCAAATATGAAATGTGTGGGCCAAGTGCACGCTGGGATTATGGGATTATAATGCCAAGCCTTTGATGTGTTCAGTTCATTAAATTCAAGCATCCCGATATGACAGTACATATATCGCTATTCTCAAATGCTATCGGTGTAATAAACTTTTGGGTCGTTAGTGCTCTTTAAAGTTTAACTTTCTTCGGCTGGCATTCGTCTTCTTCTGACCATAGCCACCGGCGTCACAAAAGTTTGTAAAGTTCTTGGCAATTATTTGGCGAGGCGTAAAAACAGAAACAACGCCGCATCTCAATGAATTACGAAAGTTGCAGGAGGACGAGCGAAAGTCAGGAAAACATTTTCAAAACAAGTAAATCGTATTATGTGAGCGCTTGGCTTTCAGCTCAGTTCGCTGGCTGGATGATGAGTTCCATGTGGATGTGCAGAGGGCAAACAAAAGTAATGGGCGGTGGATGTAGAGGAAAGTGCTATAAAAACTTATTAATGAAGCCATCGCAAGGCTAATTTGCGGTTGATGGCTTTCCTAATTAAAACCAATCAATAAGAAAAATAGCGTCCCCATCTCGGGCTCCGGTTTTCATCCTTGCACCAAGTCAAGCGGTTACAAATGCAATTTGTCAGCCGGAGGAGCGACCGAGCGGAGCGCCTGCCAACTGCAATGGCCGCAATCCTGCTATCTAATTGACTGCCCGGACGCAGGGACCCAGCGCCAGGATGCGGATGAGCATAAGGATAAGTACTCATCACTGGAGACACAGCGGCGAGGTCGGGCCCCCTTCCTTTATTTACGACTCAACAAGTTGACACTAGATGGCCAAGGGCCGTCGAAATAAAAGAAATTACAGTTTACATTAAACGTTCGCTGATTTATGGCTTCGCATTACAAGTTTTTGGTCCGAAACTTTTATGGAGCTCGAAAACGCTCGAATCGTTATGATCAATTTTCCCGCTGGACGCCAAGAAGTATGTGACACAATTTATAAGTGCCAAGTTGTCTCCTACTTTCGTCCCGGCGTAATTTGATGTCATTTTTCACTGGCGAGCAAAACCAAGAGGCGGCCACCAACTGTTAGTTGCAATTATTTATGGCCAGCCCTCCTCCATTTTGGCCAAGTCGTGGTCCAAGGTTAAGTGCGTGCTAATAAGCTCACGGCCAAGGCCCTCAGGGAGCCATCGCAGAAGGCTTTCGATTGACTGGGGAAATCTATTATGGGGCGGTGAAGTCCAGCCGAAACGTGAGATATGCCCAAGGGAATCGACAGTTCGAAATGAACAAAGCCCTTTAATAAGTTGAATAAAAATTTGAAAGTCTATCTCTATATGCAAGGAATTCCATCTACTGATGGATAATCCTGCTGTTCACCCCGCTTAACCTCTGTTTGCCTCCCTTTTGCAGCCCGTCTGGGTTTTGGTTGTTAAAGGTTCAGACAACCTCGCAGGCAAAACGTGTATTAAAACAGCGACCAAAATGTTCGACAGCAGTTTTTACACATTCGCTAATGCAAAACAAACACTGCGGCAGTCGAAATAATAATTTAAGGCGAATTGGGGAGCGTTCTGACGCCGATTTACCTACAGCGAAGCGCACATTAAATTAATTATTACTGTTAAAAAACCATAAAAATTCAAAATAACAATAAAAAGCCGTAAAAGTTACGCCGCCGGCAATCGAAAAGTTGATTGGCAGTCGCATAACGCCGCTGCCCCACCAGCAGGTGGGTGGTGGGTGGTCGGCGGTAGGTGGTGCTGGGTGGTGTCGGGAGTGGTTCAGTGGGTGGTCCACTGAGGAGGAGGTGGCTCCGAAGGAGGGAGGGAAATAAAAGCAGACGCTGCCACATGAAATGCATGTAAATGGGCCTTTGATTGGCAAAGGCACTTAATTGCGGGCTGCAGTCCCAGGACCGTAGCATGGACCCCACCCCACCCACCTCAAGGTCGCAGGGCGAGTGGAAAAGCCACGCACGGAATGCACATAATGGCACTTTGAGCATTCAGCCTTGCGGAGCGGGACTGGCCAACTAATTAAATGCGTGATAAAATAATTATAGTACATCAGGTACACCACCACCACACACCACACACATATGGAAATCGATCTAGGGCAAAAATCCACCCAAATTCAGGAGCAGTTAATGGACGGCCCTGCTATTAACTGCAATTTATTACGGCAATATAGGAAGAGTCTGAAGCCAGAAATGCTCGCCAAAGGAAAGGGAGCAGGCCAAATTAATTAACTTCAATCCCATATTAGAAGCGGATCGACTGAGTAGCAGCATACATCACTAGAATGGATGATTTAAGGAAGCAATCATTCCGCAGCACCAGCAATTGTTTTCTGTGTAGCTCACTTGCAGTTGAACATTTAAAATACCCCTCGATAAACTCAAATATTTTCATTAAAATTCCAAGCACACTTGCGTAAAAACAAAAAGTGTGGCTGTACAAATGGCATCATCGAAAGCGTCGGAATTCTTCCTCGAGTGGCCAACACACATCGGCGGTTGGAGATAAAAAGAAATACACTCTATTTGTGGTGCTTTTTCGGCAGCTGGGCTATAGTTAAATTAGTCTGGACGGGCCATAAAACAACGGGAAACGTTATAGGATATTTTATTGCCTAGCATTATTAATTTGTTTTATTTCGTTTCCACTTCGAAACGGCCCTGGAATTGAACTGGAAACCTGGGACACACAATTTCCTGCTTCGCTTGTCTTTCGCTCGTTCAAGCTTCATTTGCTCGGGGAAGACACAAAATTGACGCCATTCGTGGCCGTTTTTTAATGGCTTCGTCGGAGTGCAGAAAACAGTTAACTTGGAGGGCAAACTATTAAGGAAAGTTGATTCATTGGCGCCGTCATTAGACCGTCTTAAGTCCGCCAGGACCCTACATCAAATGGCCCGAGAAATGGTTTAAGCCCGGCTACTGATACTGGTTACTTTAGGGGCAAAACTTTGGGCGAGCACCCCCCAAAGTCGCATTCCTTTCGAACGTGTCCTTTGATGTCCTCTACACGTTCTGCTCCTCATGAGCAAACGTATCAAAGAAAGTTGAGATGCACATATGAGCCCTAATTTATTCATTCAAAAACAAAGTGGCCGAGCTCCGCTTTTGGCTTCGACTTGGATTGCGCCTTAGTCGCGCTACTTGGCCAATAAATGGGCATAAACTGGCTCACACCGTTCCGTTTATATGGCGCACATGACGTCGTAAAACGCACAATAAACGAAACGTAAACATGGCCGGGGAAGCGTGCTTAAGCACCACACTGCGTATGCGTAATGGCACCCGAGCGAGTTACGAGCTACCTGAGAATGTCCAGAGACAATGGCCCTCCGGCTGGCTGCGCAAGGAGTCCGAGTCCAGTCCAATGGCCACAGGACTCCTCTCCTAATGGGCAATATAAGAACTGATAAGGCCGGGCACATCTTCTGCGATTCTCCGTTTAATTAAAGCCCGAACGCTGAATGCAGAGCTGCAAATATTGACACAACCGACTTGACATGGCCGGCTGGGCTGGTAAATAGTTTGTGCAACCGCCGCGGGACTCAAAGGCCCGAAAGCATTGTGCAAACATCAAGTGGGGCGGGGCGGGGCTGTGGGGGCGGTGTGCGGAGAATGACCACGCCCTCGTGTCCCTGGCTGAAACAAAAACAGGGAAAACACTGCGGTTTGGCTTTGTTTCAGCTGGAAAACATCATCCGAACTGGCAGTGAGGCGCACTGCGCCAGACTTTACATCAAAATTTATACATTTTTCCTTTTGCTTCTGGAACGAACTTGCGAAATGGATTTTTGCAAATAGAGAGGCAACTACGTGACGTGGGCTGTAAATAAATGATGTGGTCGCTTTTATGGCGGCGGATGTGGGTGGGATTTGAAAATCGAATGAAATCCAAATGTTTTTGAGTTCTAGCATTAATATTGCAGAAACAATGCGGATTGGGAATAGAAGGTATACTATGTGGAATTGAGCAAGCTGGACTGATAAGCCAACTGGTTCGTCAATTGTTTAATTAAATGGACGCGGATTTTCTCATTTCATACTAACTATTATCCTAGACCAACAAATAGTTGTGAAATAAATTTTATTTTCCCATCAGCAGGACGACATTTTTCCCACTCATTACAGTCACCGCCATTTTCCAGCTTCTTTGTGCCATTTACCAGTACAAAAGTGCAAAAAATTGTACAACTACTCGAAAGTTTTTTAATTTATTAAATTAGTCTTATGAGCGCGGTTCATTTCACGCCAAACCCTTTGAATCCCGCACCATGCACTCAGCCCCCTTCCACTCAACCACTCGAGTGCCATAGTTTCCACGCCCCTCCGCCCATCCAAATACATAATATATCCTGGCTGCAACGTTCAAGTGCATTTCTCGTTATAATAATTCGCTGTCGTTGTCGCCGTCGCTGTTGCTGCTATAAAAACTGCACAAGCAGAGAGGAAAGTAAAAACTAAAAAAGGAAAACTCGTATCCTACTCAAGGAAATTGTCGCTGCATGTTTGAGTGGGTCGGCGGGCGCCTCCTCGAACTTATGTATACATATATACCCGCACACCAGTTTAGCCTCTCGGGAACGAGTATATGCGCCTGCTACCCACCAGTGGGTGGGTATACCAGACTATGTATACTCGCACATACATACTACATACAGCATCAGTCGAGCAGTAAACTCAAGGGCTGAAGGCTGAACCTGCTGGCTGTGGTTGCTTTTAGACTCCTGTGACATTGTATTTGAAAATATATTTCATGCCGGCGGCTCCCCCATTTGGCACCCAGTTTCCCAGTTTCCCAGTTTCCCAGCCTCGAGTTGCCGCCTTGCCCAGTTCTGCAAATTTCCACTTTCCATTTGCGAAGGGTCTGCCTGAATTCTCATTTCTTGCGTAAATTGCCCGGCAATTATAATTGTTGTTTTCAGAATAACACAATTGTTTAGCTGGCTGCGTTTGCGGCTAGGAGAAGCTAGCAATTAGACTCACAAGTTGATTGCCCAACAGCCGTTTCCACTTCACTCTGACTTCTGAAATAGTATCTACCTAAACTGATTTTGGCCACTCAGGTGTGCGTTTTCCTCCGCAGATTGTGTGGCAACTTAACGACATTTTCAGTTGCAAAAAGAATATTGGTAAACATTTTTTTTTGCAGAGCAATGCAAAGAGCACGGAAACAGACAAAACTTTGCTCTGCATCGGAATTTACAAGGCGAACTACGAGTATTTAATAAAATGAAAACTTCAGCAGCAACTTTTAGATGTAATTGGTTTAGGGAAACTTTAGGGAAATGTCAGCTGACTTTAATTGGATAGAAAACGTAGAAATGTATCCTTGAAGCAAAACTCTGGAAAGTAAGAGAGAAGGGATGGAGTAACTTAAATTAAATAAACTATTCACCCTGCTTGAATAGAAATATAAGAATCCCATTTATAAGTAGGTAAATTATGTTCGATTCTGACATCCGCCTTTAATCATAAATAGCAAGCAACCACTTTTCGTTGGCCCTCCAACACTTTCCTCTGACTTTGTGTGCCCAGCGCTTCCTTCCCGTTCCTTTCTGCCATGGAAATGTCCTTAGTATCTCCTTTTTGATTGCGGAAACGGAAATTATGGCCAACACTGCCGTCGTTCGGTTTCGGCACTTTGGCCTTTCGCTTTTGCGTTGCTAAATGTTTTTCAAACACTTTTTGCGTCGGCAATCAGATGGAGAATGCAGTTTGCTGGGTCTGTTGATTTCGCCCGGGCTAATATTGATTTTTGGTTAAATTAGTTTATCTAGGAAAATTGGCCCTATGCCATGACTCGTAATTACTTCAAGCCGACCTTTATGCTCCCCGTTGGCCAAGGCCAATTGGCCAGCAAATTGTATTAACCTTGTTGGGCACGCACACAAAAACAGTGAGCCATACATATATGGCGGTCATACTCGTAATAATAACAATAATAAAAGCATGCATCAGGCCATGTGACAATGTTGCTTTGGCATCTGCTCGTTGGCCATAATTAAGCGAGTACAAGCGACGCGAAATTAGTTGAGCAGCCGAGCAAATCCCACTCATAGATAAATACTAAACAAAATGTAGAAAAAAATCAGCACCGAGTGCCGCCTTATTAAATTTCGATAAAAAACCGCGAAAGTGAATAAAGAAAACGCAATGAAAATCAATAAAACGTATTCAATTTCGCTCTGAGTTTTTTCCACCTCCCACTTGATTAATCATACGCCGCGTGTGCCGCGGTTGAACTCATTATCATTGCGACGTTTGAATGGATGACAATTTGGTGCAAATGGCGGGCTGGCTTGCGGCCTTAAACTCCGACAAGTGTTGCCAAGGACTTTGACCTTTTGATGGGCGCCGAAGAGCGGAGGACACGGCTCCACGTGGCCACGTCAAGGACGAGCAACACATCAAAGGCTGCTGTTGCCGCCTATTGAAAGGTCCTCGAGAGCGAACCCAGAAGCGTATCCTTCAGCCGCTCTGCTCTTGCTTCCCTGGGTTCCCTTCTGAAATTTGAGTTGCTCGTCTTCTTGATAATTAAATGAAATAAAACCAGGCAGGGTAAAAGTAAAAGCCTGCTTAAAAGGAATTTGTAATGCAAATGCTAGCCACCCACCCACAGCACCCTCACCACCCTCAACTCAAGTCTTTCCTTGGTGCCCAAAAACATTTACGGAACGCCGCAGATGAGGTCGGGACTTGGAATTGCAAATTGGATCAAAGGCATTGCACGTTCCGCTCGCCATTCTCTAGGCATTAAAGTGCAATTTCCTTCGCCGACCGAAAAACCATTCGGCAGGCACACAAAAACAATACAGATAATCAGGGACAACTTTTTCGGCATTCTTGGCCAAAAACTTTTCACAAAAAAGCGAATTGCACGGCCCGGCAAAAAGCAACAGCAACAGCAAAAGCAGAGGCAAATGCGACACATGGCGCGTGTCTCGCATTACAACTTTTGCCAAAGTGTAGTTTGTACATAATTTAAATAATTCTGCCCAGCGCTGACAGTACGAACGTGCTGCTCGTGTCGTGATTTGATACTAAACACCAAAGCACTGAAATGCTGAAATGCTGAAATAACCAAACAAACACCCATACTCGAATTGCGATTTGGCCAACGCATCCGGAGCATCGGGTTTTGGCCTGGTTGAGTCGAAAACAAAGGCAATGCTGCCAGCCGGCGTTTGCATTTCGGCTGTCAAAGTATTTGTCAAAATGCTGCATATTTCGGCGCCGGCAATGAATTTCCGAAATGTTTTCGCCTTCTGCTCTGGACAACTGGCAACAGGGTAGCAATCAGCTTGTGCAGCGCCGGAAATGTGAGTGAAGAGCTTCAAGATCAAATCAGATTTTATGTTTGAGTGACGTATGCACACAATCCGAGCTGTTTTCTCCCATGCACTTTATAGACCAGGTATGTGTACACACGTCCTTGGCTTCGAATGGAACATTGACATTCTGAATTCCAATATGACAGCTAAATTTATAGATGCTCTTAATCAATTTCAATCCAAGCACCATTTGGATATAAAGGCGTCGACCCTTTTCCATTCCACCATCACCATTTTCATCCAACTCGTTACTTCGGAGCATACAAACATACATACATATAGACTGGCTCTTGGCCATTGCTCATGGCCTGCAAACTTGTTTGCCATCTAATTGCCATTGGCTTTTATTTCGGTCTTTCCTTCATATTGCTTTTGTTTTATAATTCATCGTGTGTGTGCAACTGCTGGAAAAGTATTAAGTTGCATAGAAAAATGTTCAACAACGATATGTGTGGTGTACCAAACATTCGCGCTCTTCAGACCTAAACATACCCATTAAAAATGTTAAACCACATAAGTTTAGTTCTACATACATATATGTTCTACATGTATTTCGGACTTTTACTTGACAAAGCAAACATCATACCCACTTGTTTAATGAGTATGCCTGATTTAACAAAAAAAATACAATTTCTTTGAAAATAATAGGGTTGCTGCTGCTGCTCGCCGCTGTTTGCTGTTGCACATATGGTTGCATTTGAAGTTGTACAACATTTGTGTAATATACCGCCGAACGAGTGAACGAGCAGCTGTTGCCATGGGGCTCTTTAAAAAAGGCTTCAAGGGCAGGGAAATTCCGTCGCCGACCATGTGCTTTCTTCTTTCGGCCATAATGGGCTTATTGCGGAGCAGCCAGATTAATCGCAATTATCTGGGCCATTTTATCAGTCTGGATTTGCATGCATGTACATACGATTTTCGAGTATTTTTCTATTTCGGGCTGCTCATTAGCCGGGCACATGGCGGAGATAGAAGATTGCGTGATAGATGGACTTGCGGAGCAGACGTGGATTGCTGGTACTGATAACACCGGGTGGACGGGGTCGGGATTCTGGTGAACGGTGGACGGTGGACAGACGGACGAGACACAATTATTCTCAATCTATGCCAATTTGGCAATTCTCGTTCAAACATTCAAATGCCAAACAAACGAAGCGACTGCCGCGCTATTGGGTGCAAAACAAATCAATTAAGGCGAGCAGCGAGCAACGAGCAACGAGCAGCGAGCAACGCCTGCGAAATTGTTATAAATTGACACGGCGAATGCTCCTCGGTTCCATTGAATTATTTATGAATGAATTTTATTAGTTGCCCTCATTGGCGGCTCATCAGTGTCCGCTGACTTGACATTAATTGCAGTCGAGTGGAGTCGGCTCGCGGCGAGCTGCGACTTACAGCCGAGCAAACACAGTCAATTAAACTCTCCACATTTTGCCAAACATTTGATTTCATTTCAGCCCGGTTCAGTGCGTTGGGGCTTCGATTGGGAGCCAGCCAGCACTTGCCAATAGATAAATGTTTGTTCGGGCCAACAGCTTAACAGCTGAAAACAAACACACATGCCGCATTCCCACATTAAGCGGCCTTGTTTGGCAGCTCATTTGACAGGCGAACAACATGATCGATGCTTGTTATTTACTCTTGCTCATTTTCCCATTCGACTGCAGCCCGGTGATTTCCATTTGCATTTAGTTATCATAAAGCAGCGATTTGCTGCCGTTTCTTTGATGGATGGTCGTCATCCAACGGGTTGGCCAATAAAACTTGCCAAAGCTGCAATTTCTCTCCATCTCGCACTTTCACCGGCAGACGATTTGCATGTCTGACTTCTCGGCAGTCCGCAGATGAATCCGGAAAATCATGGGTGGAAAGCAGAAGGAGCAGGAGCTGGAGTCGAGCACCAAACAGGTGCTTATACCAACCAAATGGCGATTAATGAAAACTGCAAGCCATGAGCAATATACGTAAATAGAACAAAGCGTACGAAACTAAATGTCTTGACAAAAATTAAACGTTTTGAAAAGGCAAAAACGCGACTTATCAGGCTGAGCGGCTGTCATTGTTTATCGCCAAGCACTCGGTGGTTTTCGCTCGTACGGGAGTATTATTTTTAGTTGACAGGCCCAGCACACAAGTCGCCAAGCCACCCACTTCCCACCTCCCACCCACTCAAGCACTCAGTCAAACAATCAGCAGGCGGTGGCTGTCGAGCAACAATGGCAAATGTGCAATGCCAGAATGCAGTGACAGCAACAAAAGCCAGTTGACAGTCGTCGAAGGCGGCATTCTGGCATTCTAATGCAACGCAAGCGGCTTATGCTCACGTTATAATATGATATAAGGGTGCTCATTCCGATTCCGATCCCGATCCCGTCCCACTCCATACCATCCCATCTGCAGACACGCCAATCGCGTTGAGCGCATTAGGCGGCTTGTAAATAGTAATTATAATTAAATGCGCATACCAAATGCGAGGCACTCAGGCATTGCTCATACGCAGCGTTGGTTTAGGGGAGCATCGGCATCGGGGAGCATCGGCAAAATGCGCAACACGAGCAGAAAGTGCAATCACCATTAGCACATCCAAGATCCTGGAAATGTAATTAGATGCCTTCGAATGCCACAAGGCGGAAGTAATTGCACTCCGGGAAGTTATGGCCGCATTACTAGTATTAGGCATATGGTGAGAAGTAAAAAGCTGAGCTGGCAAGTGTGGCAAATAATGGCGTTTAAAGGCCAATCCCCAAATGTCAGCAAATGCCCTTCTTGCGCTTCATCTCTAGAAATTAATAACGCAATAAACCTCAGAATCTTTACTGCTGTAAGCTGTTATGTAATGTTTTGCATCACTCATGCGTAATGCATAGATAAACAATGGACCAGCATATACGTGCATATAAGCCATGTGAATGGCGATTAGGTTGATGGCTGTGGTTATTAAAGTTATTTATGTCTTGAGATTGTGCTGCAGTGCACAGGGAGAATCAGATAGATTGGATATTAATAAACTTAACTGAAGGCCTGGTATTACAATACCACAGATGCAAGGCCTTCGGAATGGATTCTTTTGTGTTTAGGATACGGAATCCTTTTTCAGACACCGCTCAGCTTTTGATGTCAGCTTGGCCTTTTATGGCCGCTGGATGTCCACTGGGGACTTGGCTTTGAAGCAAAGTTAAACAATCGGCCACCCAGGCAGCCAATAAACAATAAGCTCCGCTCTGCGATTTCAATTGCCACTGCAAACTCGTCAGCTTTTGTGGCATCAACGGTTTAATTGAAATTGCATTTGCAATTCTCGCATCGGCCGTCAATAAATAAAATCAATTCGAACAACATTTTATGGATGTGGGAGAGAGAATCAGCAGTCGGCGCAGTGCATTACTTGTATTGTGTTTATGCTGCGATTTAAATGGTAAATGGTAAATGGCAAATGGAAATTGGTAAATGGAAAAGCTCTGGCTGGCAAACACGGACACACTCATTACATTGGTATTATTTAGCTGTCGCTGCATTTTATAATTGCTTTTAAGCCTCAGCAGCAAAAAGCGAGCGGCTTACCTTTGGTTTCCCCATTTGCCCCGTTGACATTTATTTATTTGCTTTGGGGAATTGTTGCTGCTGCCGCTGACAACATTTCAAGTTGCCGGCACATTTGGCAACCAATGAAGTGTAAAGACCCAGACTGGCTGCATTTTAGAAATTAAAGTTGCCACTACTGCAACTCGGCACTCGGCAACCGGCAGACTGCAGCTCAATGGATAATGGATGCGTTGTATGCTGTCAAAAATTGAATTGAAATTGATATGCGAAGCGCGCGTGAGAATCGCAAACTGCCATAAACCTGAAATGCTGTCATTTATATGGCAAAATTGCGCATACGACACGTTGTCAGCAGAGGCAACAGCAACAGCAACACGATTCATTTCCATGTTCAGTACCCTATTCGCACAGTGGTCGCAAACGACCAGGTGCCCAGTGTATATAGCCATTTCCGTTAAATCAGAAAATGATCAAGGGCAAATCCCGGCAAATCTCCTTCATGGAGTCACCTTTAGGCAGAGGTGAGCCTCTGGGCATAGTCATAAAGTAAGCCAAATAAATATTTATCGATTTGCAACACTCAGCAGCCCAGTGTACTACCATATAACTCACTTGGCTTTCATCAGCAAAAATTTTCACTGCGACACTTACGTTTTCATGACAGACCCAGCATAAAATATGCCAAGATCCGTTGCTCCTCGGGCTCCTCTTTTATGCCGGGACATTAAACCCCCTGCCCACCACTTTTCGAGGAGGTGTGATGAGGGACGAACTCTGCCCACTGCAAACCATGGGCGTTTCTTTTTATTTAACGCAGTCCCAGCTCAGTGGCTCACTTCTGGCATTCTTCCTGTACTCGTAAAATGAAAGGCGACAGCCCCAAAAGCAGGCAACACGCATTGCGCCCGGAGGACATCAATCATAAGGAAGGTCCTTGGACGGTGGGTCTGGCCCCCTGCGCCTAACAAAGACAAATAGGCGATTTATCCTCGGGATCTGCTTGTTTTGACCAGAAGAGCAGCAATCCCAATCCCAATCCCAATCCCAGACTTTCTGTCTGTCGGCTGGCATTTGCGTGCATTGCGCATACGTCGCGTTGCCTTGCCGACAAATTAATCACAATCTGGATAGCTACTCCGCCCAGCGCTACATGGAAATCCCTCGCAACTCCCGTCACTTTTCGACTTTTGATGCTTTTAATTTATGAGTCTGGCACGCTTGTTGCAGCACCACCCCTCCCCGCTGCCCCACTGCCCACCCGCTGGCAAATTAAAACAAGAATCCAACATAATAAAAATAAATTAGAACTGGAGCCAGGCGAGAGGAGCGTAAACAAATATCAGAAGGATAAAAAGCATTTTGCATGGAATTTCGCCGGGCCTTTGTTCCTCCCATCACGACCCCATATAAATAATGCACAGTATAAAAAATTAATTGTCAAAACAATCAATAAATTTGCTTTATGGTCCCGGCCGACTCCACTGGACGTAGACGTGGGCTCGTGGCAGGCTAATGGCGCTTAAGTCGCCTTGCTTATCGGTCTTGCGTATCCGTCGGTCCAAGCCCCCGTCCGAATCTCCCCGGCCATATTCGTCTACTATATATAATGTATAAATCCGACTGTTTGCCGATCTGCCCGCCTGTCAGTGGGCAGCAACAGCTGCCGCCGGCGGCGTCTTTGCTTTTCATTTTTATTTTGGGCATAGCCGACAGCCAAAGTGAATAGATTCCAATTTATTTTGTATATAATCCGCACGCCCCCCAGACCACCGAACAGGTAGCGTGTGTCGAGCTCAAAAGATACAGGTAAAATGGTGTGCACATGCGGGTATCTGTATAGTATGTGCTTCCATAGTAGACCAGTACAATAAATTATATTTTAAATGTGATAGCTTGGAAGCATTTTGGGTTAGACATGATGTATGCGTTTGAATTGCTCAGACGGTAAAGTGTTAAAGTGCGTAAGGAATTGTTATTGGCAGCCAATGAGGAATACGACTGTTATATTATTTATAAAAAATGAACCCGTTCAATATGTATTGTTTATTTCATTAGATTCGTTGGGCTGACAAAAAACGATTCCGCGGCTGGCCAACCCACATCGATTTCTAGTCCCCCGCATAGTGATTCAATTACTTCGAACTCCGGTTATTCTCGCATGAAAATTTAAAACATTAATCATACGCTCCGGTGACCATTGGCCATCACGTTACAGGGCGACGGAGCAAAACGCTGTAGCAGGATCGGAGTTGTGTGTACATGAACCTGTCGTCTCTGCGGTCATTAGTGCATGCATTTTTAAGTATGTTGGGGTCACAGCTGCGCTACTGGGTCACCACGTGCCACCTGCCGCATTTTCCTCTGCGGTTCTCCGCAACATGTACGTATTACCTTACGCGATATTTCATGTGGCAAGATGGGAGTGAACGGGGCAAGTTCTAATCGTAATCAGAGAGCTTTCACGACGGATCTGCATACGGAGAGCCAAGCCAGGTGAGGTCGGGGATTCCCTGCGGTGGTTTTCCATAATGGGATTCCTGAGCTCAAAACTAGATTGAATCAGATATGCAAAAGCAGAGCATAAAACGCTATCAATTCGAAGACAATATACAATCATAAATATCCATTTCAATCAATTAGGAGGGAAATCAAACGTTTTGGGAGACAAAAGATGAGCGACGAAGACGAATGGACCACCTCTTTGCCAAAAAATTGATTTGAATACTCATATTTCGCTTACTACGTGTGCGCTCCATCGACAAAACGATTAATTATTCCGATTAAATATTCATTTGCTGACGAAGCAGCGCGTCACTTAATACAGCGATTCGATTCTCGAACCTCGGGGGTCGACGTTTCGATGTTATTTCTTATTGTTGCTTTGCCGTTCTGATTATTGCCGTTTGCCTACGTCAAAAACAGTTTTTATCCGTATCTGTATCTGTCTCTGCCTCTGTATCTGTATCTGAGTATCTGTGCTTGAAACTCCCCCGGCAGCAGCTACCGGTTTTGCAAAAGCAATCTCTCGAATTCCCACAGCAGCAGCGCAAAAAACAAAAACACACATCGTATAAACATGGTATTCTCTGGGCTAGATATATGTTTGCATCATATGAGTTCAACATTCGCGAACGAACGGGTATATCCGTTTTTCCATGGCGGAAGCTGGAAAACTCGCCCTATAATCCCCGATAGCTTAAGCTTGGATCGTCATCACAGCATAACAGCATACTTTGTGGAGGAGGAAAATAAGAAATATCTAAGGACAGCTGCAGTTTTCTTTAAAAATTGTAAGGTACCACTGTGTCGATCAGAAATTACCCCATAATTAAGTGCTCGACAGTCGCACATTACTTGTACGCGTCAAAGTGCTAATGAATATTGTTGATGCCCGTCAGCGGAAATGTTAACTGTTCGGATATCTGGAATTAGTTACAGGGAGCTAACGCCCCACGTTCTTTGCAGCTGCTCTTCGTTGGTGGCACTTTACATACACAATTAGGGCGAATGTGGTGCGTGGCAACAATCAATGTGTCTTCAATTTGCCAAACAACAATCGTTTTGATTGCAATTACCCACAAAGGGCGAGGGGTTCGCACAGACGCAGTTTCGTCGTGATTAGTTGCTTCCCGGGGATGTGGGTGGTACGTGCTGCAACTGCAGATGGAGCAGAGGCCAAAGGCCAAAGGGCACCAAAGACAGACACCGCAGACCGCAGAGGCTCCCCCTCCCCCCTCACCACCAGGACACCATCCGACATCCTGCCAGAGATTGTGGGTTTGATGAGCTGCCCAACTGGCCAACTGGCCGAGTTGCTAGTTGCCCACTCTGCCCACTTTGGCTTCCCCAGGTTTGCGTGCGATAATTAACATCTAGATTTTGAAACTACTCAACATACATACAACATAACTGGGGCTTGTTAGACCCGCCCGATAAAGAGACCGGCCGCTGGGGACCACTTGAAATGGATTCGCGTGCTTCTCCGCTGTGTTGCGTTGCCCACGCTGCGGCCACTCACTTGTTAACTTGGCCAGCGGTCAATGAACCAAACGCTTTTCCAGTTGGCCAATGCACCTGTCGCCCCCCCCAAAAACAAACACACTCCAATACACGGAATAGGATCACAGTGCACAGTGAAACATGTACTTAATATTTGGTGTGTTTGATCCCGATTTTTGCTCCACTAAATTTGAGCCAGAAATGGATTCGAGACATCTAAAGCCACCGCCAAACAAGTGGCGGCTGCTGTTTCGCAGTTCGGCGATAAGCTTCTGGCTCTGCTTTAATTGTTCACTTTTAGTTGGCGGGGATTCTAATTCGCTATCGCACTATAAATTCCACTCTTTATGGCACTCGGTCCAGCTGATAACTGGAGTGCAGCGGCAAACTTTTGAGCTGGGACCAAATTAAATTTCTCACTTCATTCCGACTTGAAGAGGAGTCTTCTGAATTTCAACGTCTGCCTCTTGGTATAATCAGCATTATGGCCGGGCATTAGGGTGAAATTTATGCGGCCATGGCGACGCTTTGCCCCCTCAACTCCCCGTCGACCGCAAACCATTTTAATGCGACGTCATTTTAATGCCACGAAGAAGACTTGACTGGCGAAGGAACGAGAAAAACTGGCGGAAGAGGGCAAGAAGTGGGGAGGGGGGTTGGAATAACAGACCAGCTCAGAACTCAAACATAATTTTCCCTAATGCCAGCACAAAAGGAAAGCAGTTTGGCATTTGCAGCCATTAAGGAATGCATTCAATTAGCCAAAACAACGCTATCGACCGGCTGTTGGCCTGTCGTCCGAGGGGCGTGGCCTTCCAGCTATTGGATGGAACCGCAATCACGGATTGCCACAACACTATCGCACCACTTGCACCACTTGCACCACCAACGAACGGCCACAGTCCCTGATAAGCCGCCTCTGTGACGCACTGCTTCCGCGGGGTGACGTAGGTCGCTCCAGACCCCGGCTCCGACATCCGACCCCTGATCCCGATCCGATTCGGTCCCACACATGTTAATACTGCAGATAGCATCGACGCAGGCCGACAATCTGACAACTGATACGGGAGAACTGCCTGCAGATCCCATTTGACAGGCAACGACTTCTACTTGACTTGCATACTCGTTACTGGGTATCAAATTAAACAGGGCAACAATTGCTAATAATAATTGCAGCAATCAGCTTGTACTGCTGATTGATTAATTCATTAGATTGCGGTTTCAGCTACTCTCTTTAATAATAATGCATTAAATTTGATCCTTCGGCCGCTTCTCTACTCAGCTTCCAGTAAGTAAGCTGCTCCTTCTGGAGAGTGTAAGTGCAACAAAAGTCCTGTACATCCCGGAGTTTCCGTACCACCAATCTGACAGCAATAAGTCCTTGTAAATGAGCGACTAAGAAACGAACAATCATCCCTGCTCCTTACATTTACATTTGCATTTGCTTGCGCACACTTTAGCCGGAGTACAACATTCAGCAATAACTTTGCTAGCCAGAAAATATGACGGGCACGACCAGAAGTTTTCCGGACCAGGAATAAAGGAGAATAGCAGAATGGGACTGGAAAACTTTATGGCAATGGATTTTCCACTCGTTGCCGTCGGCTGTTGGCGGCGCGGCTTCATTTCAGGCCATCCACCTCCCCCCGCCCCGCTCCCCCTCCCCACCCACCAAAGACAAATTCACTTTCTGACTCGTAAAATGTATTGCAAATGTGTATGCTCATCCCGCTCCGGAGACATTTGCCTGGCAGCTTCTAGCCCATTGCCATTCCGCTCTGCTCTAAAATATTACATTACTACGAATTGAAATTTTGCGCACGTTTCTGTCATTTAAATCTGTTGAGGCGGCCCGAAACCAAACGAACCAAAGTATCTGGTCGGCTTGGAAGGGAAGGGAAGGGGAACTGCTTTTACTATCTGGCAGACGGCAATAAAATAAATAACATTTAAAATGAAATATTTGATTGGGCGCATGCAGAAGGCAATACAGGCGGGCGATACAGTCAGTTGGGGCATGCAACATGTTGGGATGCGCACGGTACCGACGTCAGCGAGTGAAGGTGACCTTTGCTGGCGGCTCCTTGCACCAACTTCTTTCTCCGTCTAATGCATAACTTTGCATAAATTTCCCACAACCTAATCGCCAAAGTTGACTCTGCTGTAAATAAACAGAACAATGGCGCCAAACAACAAGGATGTGGGCGGAGTTACCCGAGATGACAGTGAACTTGGCGGGGCATGGGCGGGGCCGGGTCCGGGTCCGGGGGCGTGGGCCCTGCAATTGAAGTGTGACCTCGATAACGAAGTGAAGTGTATCTGCGGGAGCGTCCGTCGAATAGAGCACTTAAAGCCCGGCACCATGGAGCATGAAAATGAATAAGTTGCTGGAGCGCAAACATTTAACGCTTCATTAACTTTAGATAAAGCCCAGGACCAGCCCGAGGAGCGACACTTCCCCCACATCCGCCCCACAGTCGATGGGAAAATTCCAGCCCAACTTCAGCGCCTACAATTAAACAGACCACCTCCCGCCCCCTTCGGTGCGGCAGATGGGGCAGCCAAAATCGATGGCAGGTGACAACACGGACCTCCTCAGCACTTCACCACTTCAGCACGTGCCCTGCAAAGAAGTGGCACAATTTGGCGAATCTAAAGATGCTCTACTGTGGCAGAAGAATGGAATTCCATTCAATTGAATTAAAGCCACTTTTCGTAAGCTCGTTGAAGTGGCCAATTGAAATGTCCTGGATAAAACTACAAGGCACATATTAAAGCTTTCCTTTAAGCCCGATAAATTATTTGTTCAAGTGCTTAAATATTCACTTCCTCGGAAAATAAAGCCACTTACCTTCTCTCGCTTTCAAGTAGACCGTATTGGCCACAATATTCTCTAATTCCATTAGTTCCAGGTTGGCGGTTTTTTAATGAATCCTTTGGCGCTCCCGAAAAATAGTCGCAGTCACACTGGCTGGTGCTCCCTTTGATCTTTCTCCTGTGTGTGGCCTTCGCTGGCTCCTTTGAACAGGGATCCCCTTCTGCGTTCTGGTGGGCAGGGCGACTCCTTAGACTTGCAAATCTACGGCTGGCTGGCTAATTTGTGGCCGTCGTCTGGCGTCCAGCGTTGCGGTATTTGGCAGCAGGGTCTCGGTTTCAGACACAGGCGTCATTTAGTTTCAAGATTGAAAGTTTCGCAAGGCCGAAAATGTGCCCTTTTTGCCAGTTGAGCCAATTTGCGCTTGATTGAATGCTGTAAAACCGTCGGCCAATGGATTTCCTCAATCTGCAAGGGAATGTAAATATCTTGGTTAATTTGGTTTGACAAGGGATAAAGGAGATCCTTTTGCATTCAGTGCGATTTCAATGGCAATCAATTAGAGTTGGCACAACTTTCAGATTTCCCTTTCAACATTTTCTTGTACCATTTGCCTGGTTTAACCCTTGCCTAACATTTGCTCAATGACTCTTTATCAAATAATCTCATTCCCACTGCTGCTAAAACTCCCCTTTAGACAAAATTAATTATATTTTCCGTAATGCTGAGCGAAAGCCACAATACCCTTTTGGCTGTTCGTAAATATGAAGTATTCACGTGTGCATACCATATACACCATTTTATCCTTGGCTTTGTGGCTCAAGTTCGCCTTTTGAGAGCAGTTGGTACACGTAATGTCTACGTGTACTTGTTGTCTTACCTGTTTGTGACAAAAGAGCTGCGTGCCTTCAAAAACTTTGCATATCTATCATATGCACACGGAAAAGTATTTGGAAATTCGTAGTCAACGAAATATAAATTACTTCTATAAGCAAGTATCAAAAAAGATCGGAAAAACCTAGAAAAATATATGTAACGTCCCTTAAAATAATTAATAAAAAAGGTGAGGAAATGCATGCAATACAATTTGCATACCATACTCATCTAGAAATACGATTTTTGAATAATATTGATTGAAGTATATATCGATTTTTTTGCTTGTGTATTTCTAGGCGTGAGTGAGTGTCATGTGTGTGTGTTCGTGTGTGGTTGGGACCCAGCAAAAGCAGAGAGGAGGGGCAATCGGGCTGGAAAGCCACAGCATACTTAGCCCACCTTGTCGGCTGTTGGCCTTCTGGAGGTGTCAGTAATGTTGCGGTCGACAGTGTGTCGCATTTATTAATCATGGACGCACTGACAGGGCAGCTCCGAGGTACGGATATCTACAGTCGATGCTGGGAACCCTCTTCCCGAGTGGGAGCATTCCCCACTACGTGTGGGAATGTGGCAATGCTTTGCGGACTCGAGTGGCTCGAGCAACTAATAGCGAAATAATTGAATGACACAAGCTTTCTTCTGCTGCGCAAGGGCATTTGCATGTTTGAAGGGGCTGTATGATTTTGAAATTTCTTTATTGGAAATTCAGTTTTTATGGCACTTATCAACTCCCATGTGCGTCATAAAGCTGTTGCTGTTGCTCTTTCGTGCGAATTGAATTTATTGGATCCTCGCATAGACGGCTTTTAATTAAAAATGAACTCATGAAGCCACACATAGATCTATTTGTTTCGGAACAGCCAGCCAAACCGCACCATCGCACCATGTGCTGGAGGCACATCCATCAAGGCAAGTGTGGCGGCCATGCGAGTGTTTATTTTCCAAACAAATTTCAAGCAAAAACAGCGGCCACTTTTTGCAGCCCGCGTCCAAATTAATTGTATCTGGAATGTGGCAATCAAGCTAAAAATATTTGGAGCCCTCTCTAATAAACATGGCTTCTACGGGCGCCATGTATTATTCAGGCTGGATATGGGGAGGTGCTTTCTAGTAGCACCCACAAGTGGAGTGGGCCCAGATTGCAGAGCATCGACGACGTGTCCTGTCTATTCCATGATGGAGCAGAGCCGAGCACGTTAAAAGCCTCTTTATTGAACATTTGCGCCATTAGGCCCGTTTGCCAATGCTCCTGCTCCTGCTCCTGATGCTGTTGCTGCTGTCACGACGACGTTGGCATAAAAAACTCAACCGCCAAACGACGTTGTCAGTCATCCAGGCATACACATCATCCACACCCCCACCATCATCCACATCCACACTCACACTCTCATCAACTTTTATACAGTTGGCCACGTGTGTGCCTGCAGCAAGCGACGCCATTATGAAAATGCTGCGAAATGGCGCAAATGTGCATGGGCTCATAACGAAATTAAGCGGCAGCATTACAGCCACTTTTTCAACACTTCCTGGAAAAGAGGCAACAAAGCTAGCTAATGTCGTTTTCTCTGTTGCTTCACACTGATTTCGATATAAAAAATATAAAGGCGTATCAATCTTTCAGTCAATAATGTGTGTTCTGCGTAAGAAAAGATTCATTTCTAAGATAGTAGCTTAATCACTTGCAATTGCATAACACTTGGAAATTTGAAGGCTTTTGATGAGTCACACAAGGCTTTGCTATGGATTATTCTAGGCAAACTACCAGGCCCGTAAATCTAGTTATCCACAAAGTGAAGATTGTTCCCTCAGATAATCCCTCCAGCTCACATCCAATTAGGGTTTCCTCAGGGTATCCATGTTTCCACAAGGCCCGAAGCTGCCGCCATTACCATTGACTTGTCCCGAACCGCGCACCTTTGTCACCTCGTCGCAGGCAAATTGCTCCTATCTGTCCCACTTTGTTGGGCATCCAAGCATCTCAGTATCGGGGATTTGGGCAAAAGGGGTGGCTGGATGTGGGTCCAGGAAGCAGGGGGTGCGGAGTATCGACGACCGACCGACATCAGTTTAGGAGCGCATTAACTAAATTATGGAGAAGAGCAGATGCCGTCGTTTGGGCGGTGTAAGCAGCCTCAAGCATTCAAGCTATTGACTTATTAATTAAGACAAAGCAGCCAGCCAAATGTCAGCCCACGGAAGAAGGCGCGGGGAGGGGGCTGGGTTGGTTGCCTGAGACGAGGCATATCATCCCTTATCACATTTATGACAGTCATGGCCATAACCAGAGCTTTGGAATACGTCAATTTAAATGCCAAACGCAAGCCTCCACGTCTTCAGCGCACTGAGAGAAGTATCTTAATCTTAAGCTCATTTAAAAGTGTCCACAAGCATGCAATAATGTATTTTGTATCATTGAGCTTGCAACTCTTGCAAATTTATGGATTTATCCCCCGCTTTACGTCGCGATTTTCTCGCAGTGCAAAGGATCCGCTCGCAATACACCACGGCACATGCATAGTCAAGTAGGCAAGGGCAGGAATAGCGACGCGAAGGAGCAGTTTGGAACTGTCGGAGGACAACCTCAATCATGGGAATGCCCAAAACGGATATCCTCAGCGCGTTTTGCCCGACTCCGTGAGTTATGGAGTCGCCTGCATCCTGTTTCTGTCTGCATTTTGCTGCTGATGCCAGCAAAAAGCGGAGCAAATAAAGAGCCGCCGGCTAAAGCGAGTCATATAGCCCACTTGGCTTTCGTTTTTATTCGCTGCCTTCCTTCCGTACATTTTTTCCATCTATTTTTCGGGTGCCCACATATTTTTGTGCTTAAGCTTCGTCATGGTTGCGCCACCCAGCTCGACTGCTTCTTTCTGGCTGGCTTTCCCACTTTCCCGCTTCTCCGCTTTCCCCTTTCAGCCGTGTTAATTTCGCTCTGAATGCGCAATTTATTTGCGTTAAACTTGGACGTGCATGTGGGCGGTCGGTCGGTCGTTTGGTTGGTCGGTCTATCCAATATGTGGTCGCCTCTATATCCCACTCCCCGGATTCTGACTTTGGCTACGACTGGGTGCGGCTTCCCCGACTGGCTGGCTGGCTGGTCGGCAAGGATCAACTTTTCGCCAGGCGCCCTGTGGCACGGCGTGTCCTTTGCCTCCGTGCAGTCGCACATACGTGCAGAGGACTCCCTCGAAATGAAAATGTTTTCACTTTAATTTGCAGTCGCTGCAAAATTTTAATCAGCTCTCCCCCTCGCTGACTCTGTGCTTTGTCCGCCACTCTGTTTTCCCATTTTCCGCCTTTCTTAGCATTATGAGTTCGTAATTAGAAATGCGAGGCGATTTGGTGAGCGGCCAAAAATGGTGGACAATGCTTAAAAGGAAAGCGGAACGAAAGGCGTTTTGCTTTGAACATTCTTGAAGCTATTCAAGCGGAACTAATTTAATCAAAATCTATTTGTGAGAAGCCCACTAAAAACTTAAACACAATAAGATCCCATTAACGGAGTTATAATTTTGAGTTTCCGAACTCCTTCCCAAGCAACCCCATGTAGAATCATCTGGTTACAATAGGCTGAAGTTAGCACAGTGATAATTTTCGCATTTCCCGCTCTGCCCCTTCGGAAATAAAATTCCCACCGCTTGTGACAAGCAAACACAATTCGTATTTGTGTATACTTAACTGCTCAGTCGACCGCAAAGACGTGTCAGTAGGTGTTGTATAACATTGCAGTCGCATTAACACATCGAGGGGAGCTGACGGGTAGGTCGCCAGTTAAGACGCCACAAGTATGTGGTTAGTCGGGCCAATACTCGATTGACTTATGATAATGGAAAGCGGACGAGAGCCAGCGTCACAGCATCCGCAGGCTAGATATCGGAAATTGGAGACAAGAAGAGCTATAAAGAGCACCTTGGAAATCCAGTTTAAACCGCAGAACAGATTTTTTAGATTGGCTAACTCTTAAAGATGATATTTTACATCTGGGCAGTTCCTGTCAACAAAGCGCTGAGCCCGTCTTTATTCTATGAAATATGTGAGGAGCCAGATTGTAGCACGAACGAATCTGGAGCAAGTAATCCATGTCCAGTATGCTGGACTGGTGTCATTTGTCCTGCTGGCAATCAATAAGGCAGCGCGCCAACAACTATGCCAAAAATGACCCAGTTTGGCAGAGAGTCCGGAGCCACAGACCCTCGGCAAGGACATCAATGCAGCTGCCAAGCGAAGCCATTTCTCCTTCTGCCGCCCCTTCCCCGTTTTAAATTTTCCTGGCATGACAGCTATGCGGTGTGGGTTGGAAAACAAGTGAGACTGGTCGAGATTGGTCTTGATTGGTTCTCGGCTTCCGTTCCCCCACCTTGTGGAGCCGCTGCTCATTTTTCTTCTTTTGAAAAGGGTTGAGTTAGAGATCCCAGCAGGAGGAAATTATGATTCGACCCGCATTGCGAACGATTGAGCTCTAGTCACAAAACACGTGTCTGCAGGTCCAATCTCCCGGGAGACTCGGCTGCCATTGGAAACGCTTCGAGTTGTTGGTGGAATCGAGATACTCTTCAAAACTGCAGCACTGAAGCGTCGGATTGCCAGAGGTCCTGGCTCAGATCACGTATGTCTGGATGTCCTGCCCCGACTGCTTCGACCTGTTTGCATGCATAATTTGCCCCTTCACTCAGATATGCATATGCAAAGAGGAGCCCCGCACATATGGTGCATACTCCTTGTGTGTGTGTGTGTAAGGGTGCGTGTGTGTGTGTGCGGATGTGAAGAGTGGAATGCTTTTTCGTCCTTTATTCATGTTTCCTTTTTTGATTTCCCCAAACGCTGTCACCGCTCGGCTCCCAGGACTCCCTCTTTGCTAATTTGCGCTTTAATAAATTTCATTTGAATTTTGTGCACAATGAACTCTCGCGTAATTTGATTAGAATATATGTGACACGAAAATGTTTCGCAAAACAAAAAATTTTCCAATTTAAATTGTATATTATTTCTTTGGTAAGCCTTTTGCACTTTATTCGTACATTTACTTTAAAAACTTATAATTGAAATATTGAAATATATAGCTTTTAGAAAACAATTGTCATTGGTGTGTGGTTTTTCCCCAGAAACAATGTGTTTCCATTGCAGATCGCTAAATTTTGTTTGAAATTTTTCTTCGTTCATTTTCTGAAGGGTTTGCGTGTGTGTGGAAGCGCACAACTTATGATTTATGCATGTGGGTCATTGCTGTCAACACAAAGTGAAATAAGGCAAACATATTGCCGCCGCCCTGGAACAATAACAAGGCACGGAGACCGGATGCTGGGCGGGAAGAGGAGGAGAACCTTCGGATTTTATGCCTCAATAGGCCCCAAAATACAAACACAAACATGGGCACTTGTGCGAGGAGCGCCTCCGCCCAAGCCGAAAAGTATTTAAACTTATGCAACATTTCCAAGGAGGCCCATCGAATATTTATGTAAGAATGATTTATGAATATAACATAAGACCTGGCAAACCTAGGAAATGCGGTTGCCCGCCTATTTCTAAATATTAATTGAAAATGATGGAAAAATATACCCGGCCAACATTCGCTGCCTTTTAATTTGAGCGACTAATCAGAATGCCTTAAATGCCAACGGGCGTATACGCAATTTCCGTGGACACATTACCAAAGCATACTTTTGAGCGTTTCATCAGCTGTCAACAGAAACAAAGGCAGAAACAAATCAATGGTTTATTTGCTTTCATCCATTTATTTTGTCTAGGGAATCTTCTATTATTTTATGTTGAATTTTTGTGGATAAGGCTGCTAAGTGAGCTGGAAATGCATTTTCTATTATAAATTTGAGTTTCTGAAACTAGTTTACAGCGTATTTTTAGTACTTTCTGGGACTGCAGTTGAAACTTTATGATTGCTCCAATTTTACCCTAGTAATACAAGAAGTTTTACCCCTTCCCAGTACTTTCTCAAACATCAAAGCGAGCGAAACTCATCGTTTTCCCTCTTCACATCTAAAACATTTTGATAGACTTTTCGAAGCACTTTTCCGCCACGGCTTTAGCTGTTGCCCTGAGTGCGATTAGCATATTTTCTCTTAGCTACTTAAAAATCGATTTATGCGCTGCCACAAAACAGCATTGACAGGCAATTAAAGACTCCGAAAGAAAGCTAATGAAATTTTTGGTCCTGGAGAAACACAAGACTGTGTGAAAGCACAAAGCACAACGCACGCATCATCGACATTTTTCTTCCTTTCACTCCCGGGTTTTAATATTTTTTGGCGCCTGCTCTCTGCTCTGTGCTCGTCCTTTGATGATCAATGGCAGTAAAGAAATAGATTAAAAGTCCATTAAATTACTTTTGTGCCTCCAATATCAATGCCAGTGCTTCGGGGCTGAACTGGAGCAGTGAAGCAATGGATGCCATTGAAATTTATTGCATCCCAAAAAGGGGAAAAATTAAAAGGACTATAAAAATAATGGTAAGCATCAAGCTGGGCATTTCAAAGGAATAGACCTCTAGATACCCTGCAAATATTTCATTGTCTTACAAAAAATAAGTGATAAGCAGAAGGAGAATAATTCCCATAAATTATAGAAATTTAATCCTTTTATTTCATATTATATTTATTGAATGCTTATGCCACAGAATCGAAAATACTTTTTGCTACCACATAGCATTTGTCTAGGTTAATGAATGCTTCTGTGCCGCTGTGTGTGCCAACACCCAACGCGACTCCCAATGCGAAGCATAAATAATGTCATAGATAAAAAGCGAAGGTACGCCGAGAAGTGCAGAGTGGCAGCGAGTGGCGGGCTTAAGTATTCAAAGTATTCAAAGCGAGCGCGGAGTAAATGATTCACAGCCTGCCAAGATATATGAGCTCCAGCAATTGCAAGTTAAATATTTACAAGCCACCGCTGGCGGAGATGCCACGAGTAAATGCCATGTGCGTGCGACTCTCTTATCGGCGAAGTTATAAATTGGGCTTTAAGCAGCCCTACCTTTTGGCTGGCGCTTTATGGCGCCCATAAAATATGATGGGCCCGATACCCAGATCCAGCTACCACCAGACATCCTGCCGCATTTCGGCTCGCTCACCTATGTAATTGAATAGAGCACTCCCATAATGAAGTCGACTGGCTGTCGGAGCAGCTGAATCTCGATGGGACCGCAAAGCCAGCAAACATCGCAAGCATTTGCCTTCGGGCAGCCAGATGAGGAAAACCAAGAGCAGGAGCACGGGCCACAGCCTGGGCAGGAGCAGGATTTTCATTTTCGATGTATTTCGATGGTAGTTGGTAGCTGGAAAAATGCGTCTGCGGTTAACAGCAGCGCCCGACCATCAGTCTGTGTATGTTTGCATCAAATAAATGGGCAATACAGACAGTCGAACGGACAGGAGCAACAACCCTCGGGCGGCGATGGACACGGAGTTATTCAATCTATTTGATGCCGGGCACGCTGGCTGGCTGGTCCTGGTTAATTTGCACCCCGTCTCGCTTTAATTGCCGGTCGAAAGGATTGGCAGACCGACCGGCTTTGATTAGCTCTTAGACAAATTGCTTTTGGCGCTCACTGATTGCTAACAGGGCCACTTTGCGGGACTTATTAATGGGCGGGGATTATGAATGCGAGAGGCAATCAAGCGGCTGACAGATCCTGGTCAAGTCAAAAACAATCAAACAAACAAACAAGAACACAAACTAGACCAGCCCACATCGCATCAATAAAACCGAACTGAAGCCGAAGCTGAAACTGAAGCTGATGGCCGACAAGAAAACACGTTTGGCCGGCTCTTAAGCTGGCCCATTACCGCTTGAGCTGGCCTCTTTCTTGGCCTCTTTCTAGGACACTTGAACTTGGCTTAGGGGAGTTTACGCTTCATTGAGCCATGAGATTTCATTAATAAAAAATGGCAAAAATGGAAAGCAGCCCCGGGAACGAGAACGCCTTGGAAAGCTGCAGGGAAATGGTTAGCAGCTTTGGGGGCGAGGTGGCAGGCGGATTTAACTATTCATGAGCGAAAGTCGCAGTCGAGCACACAAAGTGGGAATGATGGGCGGGAGGCATCAGGGTAAACACCATGAAAAATAAGTGGAGACTCTGGAGTGGGGGCATATCGCAGATACTAAAAGGAATAATAAAGTATACCCTAACACCCGAGACGGGTACTCCAGAAGTGTTGTGAGCTAGATCGAACGGCGGAGAATTTAAAGGTAAATCACTCATCCTACTTAAGTTTTCAATTCCCATTAAATTAATTAAACCTACTTATTACTCCTTTTACCTTATGCAACATTGCAGCTAACATAGTTAATGGACGCAAACCTGTGCAACTTTCATCCCACATCAAATGTGATTCAGCACTCTGATCGGATGGACACCACCCATAATATCCGACTGTCAAGGGCCTGCGAGCATTCACGACCGGAGCCGAAATTGGAAAAACATGTTCTCCGATGCCGAATGCCAAATCCAGATGGTGGTGGGGGAGTGATCCAAGATGGGGGAGCAGGCTGACAGACAGTCCGTGAAAAGCGGAAGCATGTTCCAACGGTTCCTGCGCGTTCAGCTGCGAACAGCGGGACAAAAGCCATATCCATGTACATACGTATGTATAGGAAGTAGGCTCCGAAAGATAACTGAGCTGGGCCAATGGGAAATGGGAAATGGAAAATCTGCGCCTGCTGGTGGCCGGATTTTCTCTAATTTCTGGCGCTGGGGGCGACATTTTAATTGAAATGTACGTGGCCCTAATCAACAGAACAAAAGCTGGGCGGTGATTGGGGAAAGCCCATGACCCTCGCTCGCCTGCAGGCCAAGTACAAAACAAATTTCTGGGAAAACTCTACGACATGTTAACAGCAATCAGGAGCAGGGAACGTCCAGCTACCAACTACCAGATACCAGATAGCTTATTACGAAACGCTTTTGGCCAGGCAATCACAATAACAATTCCTGCACAAATGTGTGCGGGGCAAATACTTGTTTGCAATATTATGTAGATTACAGCCGAGAAGGTTGCGTTCGCTCGTTTCATTTCGGTTCCGTTGCCTCCTACATTGAGTTCATAAAATGTCATGACCATAAACCCTTTCTCAGACGATTTAAGCCAAAGCAGCGAGAGGATTTGTTGGGTTACAGCGCTCAAGGTTTACGAGCCAACTGGATTTAATTCTGCGAAACTGTGCGGCCACCGAAATGGCCACACAACTTGACTGAAATCGACTCGCCTCGCCTTGACTTTTCGCGACCCACACTTTCCCAAGTATATATTTTCATTTATCTCCGCCCTATTATTTTCCTTTACTCGACATTTTCGAATGACAGTTCCCTTCCCTCCGCAAAGTTACTAGTTTTTTACCCAGTTAGTGCGAACAGATAACTGGTCAAACTCAATTAAGCGACTTTTTGTTTACACTTTTTTCAGTTCCCCCGAGCTGTGTGCCACATGCCACATGAAAACTAAATTCTCAACCACACAAAACAAAATGACTATATACGAGTATACATACGTAGTTCTTTCTTAGAACTCGCACTTTAAATGCGACACAAATAATCAGATAACCCCAGCATGCGTCAAAAAAATACATTTCTGTTGACTACATCGAATTGTTTTCGTGAAAAAAACCCAAAAAAATCAAAAACTAAACAGCAGGGAAATCGCAGGAGTAGCGTAATAACTAAAAGATAACAAATACAATAATAATAGCCAGCTCATTCACAATTCGAACAACCCACAAAAATTGTTGTGCGCATAAATCTTAACTATTTAGTTTAATAATGAATTTCCGCATGAATTATTTGCGGTGACACTAAGCTAATTAGCATTTGGCAAATTCCAAGCAGAAATTACAGCACCGACTAATGGCCTGGATAAATTGGTTTGGGACTATGCCAACGGCCATGTTCCCTGCACCCAATTGACGCCATTTTGGCCCACTTTGTTGCACTCATTATTAGCATCGCACCGTGCCACTGCCACGCCCAGAAGTCGAGGTCATCGGAGGGCAGGAGCCATAATTGGCCAGAGGCTAACGCAAGTGCATAAATCTGGTTAACGAGAATGACCAAAAGCCCCACGAAAATCAATACAATTAGGTTTATGAACGTTGCAAGGGAGCGGAATGTGTATTGCAAAGTTTCTAATGATTTTCGTACTCAAAAAGTATGATACTGGTGGTTTTACCAGCCACAATGGCAACCACTACTCATGCAAAACAATAGCACGAAAATGGTTTCTATTTAAATATTTTATTCAAACGATTTTCTATTCTCCTGGCTTTCCGACACCAGCCATATTTTATTATTATTTATGCAAAAGCTCTTTGGACTGCAACTAAAGCAGTGTAGAATGCAAACAACATGAAAACTTTGTAAAACCACTTTGCCATTAATAAAGAGAATCCATTAAATGAAATGAAAATAGCCCAGTTGGCGAAACAATTTTTTTTAAGCCAATAGAACTCATTATTAAAACGAGTTCTGCAGTAAGTAAAGTAAGTATAACAAACACTTGTATTTAGCATTAAAGTAAATCTTTAAACACAAATAGAACAAGTACAAGCAACTTTGAAAACTTCCTAAAAGGGATTTCACTTTATGAGGCTGTTTTGAAGAATTCCTCATTCATTAGAAGTTTTGTTTCGTCAACACAACAATTAGCTGCAATTAAAGTTCGGTAACAAACTTTCGAACCAATGACAAAATCAGGCTTGGGCAACTTTCCAACTTGGCCAACAGCATAAGAGGGTCGAAATGCATTCGGTGGGCATGTGTCAGCTGTCAGCTGCTAATCAGCAAACAGAGGAGACCACTCCATGTCCGGCTTACCAAGTAAGGTATGAAATGTTCCTCGAAAAATCTCGCTGAGAATTTAATTTGAGCAGAAGCTGAAGTTGAAGCTGAAGCTGAAGTTGAAGTTCGAGCTGGCAGTTGGCAGTAGAATGAAATAAATTGCACAGAATGCTGAATGCACACGAGTAGCGTAATATTTATGCAGCGGAAGCTTCGCAGCTCCAGAGATGCTTGGCTGCATTTCAATGGCGAGTGTGTAAACACCCTCCCGAAATCATACTCATACATGCATATCGTTCGTCTGCACCCCAGCTGGAAAATAAGGGAGAATTCTTGCAAATGAACACAAAATGGGGGAAAAATTCGAATAAATTAAAAGCAGGGGCGTATGCGAATAGCGAATGCCCCGCAAGTGGATTTTGAGTGCTCTGGAGAACCTTTTGAGCTCAAGATCCTCGGGCTCAAATCCCGCTGGCATACCCTGCAAATACCCAGTGCATAAAAATAAGGAAACAACAACGGGCGAGCCAAATCTTTTGTATGCAGCACAAAAGAAGCGAAAGCAGCGAAAACCAAAGGCAGTCGGAGTCGAGGGAGCGACAGCCTGGCAAACACCAGTCAGGATAAGTTGCCAGAAAGGGCTAAGGACCCCAACCCGAACCAGGACCAGAAACAGGACATCAAACTGTTCCTGAGCTGAATTTTTTCCGCTTTTTCGGTGGGAGTTGCAACTTAAATATTCCAGTGACGCCTTGAAGGAAAAGTCATTGGCCTTGCCTCCTCCAGCTTTCCGTGAAGAACAAAAGCGGCAAGCCAGAGGAAGCTGGAACGGATGGAAGCTCATTAGGTGCGAGCAATCAGCGATTGACTTGTATAACCTAACCGCCATGGAAATCGCAGACGTGTATAGCCAAGCCACATCATATGATAATCATGTGACAATTTCGTTCTTTTGTGATTGCACTGGGCGTTGAGTCACTCGCGTTTGTCCTATTGAAAAATACAATTAGAAGTGCGCGGCAACAAAGTGTCAGCAAAGAGTCAACAAATAGCAAAAAACAAAAGCAAAAGGCAATCGTTTGAAATCGCAATAAACTAGCTCCCCAATTTGCATGGTGCGAAAATTATCGAAGCACGACAAACGCAATTGGGCCATAGACATCAAAGTCAAATATCCAATCCATGTAGACATACACAGATTTCCGACGGAGTGGGTGTGCGAATCGCGGATGGCGGATGAAGGTGTGACTTCAGATGAATCACTTTCGAAAGCGCATTTATCTGAAGGTGTTATGTGGATCAAGGACTGCGCATGGGAAAAACTGGGCCAACACAAACCCACTGATAACGAATCGCAGACAAAGTGATTTATTAACCTCTTCCGGCAATCAAATATTAGTATTAGTAGCCGTCGAGAATTAATCACAAGAATTAAGAACAGTAGTTGATTGGTTCTCTAATTTGGTCTAACTTAGCGTACTGACTCCAACCATTCGCTCCTGCTCCATATCTCCCTTCTCGATCCCGATCTCGATCTGCGTAAATATTTATGGTCTTGACAGCCATACACGCATGACGCTCACTGTTCGCTCGCCCCATTTGATCGCCGCAATATGGCACTGGAATTTGTATATGCTTATTGTTATTGTTGCCGCTTTGAACAGTTCCATTCATTCGTGATAGCTGCCATACATTCCAGACGACTTCGCGTCAAGCCTTCCATTCATGCGGATTGGGGCGGAGCGGCCTGGGGGGCGGGGCAGCGGCAGAGGCTCAGCGATTCTGTATTGTGTATTCTAATGGGAGACCTTGGGTGAGTTGGGAAACAACTAAAAAACGAAACAACAACGACGGCGACAGATCCCTCGATGCTGATGATGATGATGATGCTGATATGGGGGGCTCCGTTCCAAACGCCGTGGTCCGCTTGCGAAATCGCCTTTTCGTTGTGATTTTCTCAGCCGACTTGTTTTCTATTACATAATAATGAGCGTAATTACATTAAAACGTAAACACGGCCGTGCAAACCGCAGCAAAAACAAAAAATAATGGGCGCAATAAATAATTCGCTGCTGTTTTAATTATAACCATTGCAAATGTAATTGAAAACGTTGATGCTGGACGGCGAGCGAGCGAGCTGCTATGAATAATTGGATATTTAAATAAATATTTTACGACTTTAGGCTATTATCGGAAATGGACTTAAAGCAAATGTTATTTTTAGCTGAGTGTGAAAAAGGATTAATAATTTATTAGCACCCCAAAGGCAGGTTTGTCAATTTGTTATTCCCAGCAGCGAGCTGAAGAATCGAAATAAATTGCTTTTTTAATACAATCCACTTTTCCCCACTTAGCCCGCAAATCAAGCTGATCATCTGGTCGTGAACCTGACAAATTATTTGATTATTTGCTTTGGCCAGACAGACAGACAGATATAAATATGGCTCAAATGGCGAGCCACCCACATATTGGTAGCAATAATTGCCAAGGCCCGCGCTTTGCTTTGACCAAGTCGGCAACTTGGCTCCCACCACCACTGGTCTGAATAGAAGTGAATAAAATGAGGTAAGGCCACCTGTGTCTACTCCTTCTTTCTGCCATTCTGTGCGTGTCTGTCAAACTTCATTTGAATACTATGACGATGTATTATTGACATTGTGTACATGTTTTAATTTGGCATTTGCCGCCGGCCCCGTTTGGCCCCCTCCCCCCGCCACCTGCTACTAATTCAAGGAGGAACGGCGAACAAAAAATAAATAAAATAAAAGCGGTTTGTGCTTGACGTCACAGTGACGTCATTTCGAATCGACAGCATTCACCACATCGCTGCATAAACATTCATTTAATCATTCCATTCCGAAGTGTCTAAGCAAGTCCAAGCGCCGCCTGCTCAGAAACAGGTTCTTTCCAAGCTCCCACGTCGTGAGTGTTTCAATATTATTGGACTTTCAAGCGATACTTGTCTCCAAAAAAGCACTCAAGGCACGAGGCATATCATAAATGTTTAGAATCCTTCGATTTCAAAAAACACACATATGAGCTGAAAGGCTAAATCATTCAATTTATTTCCACACATTGCGCCCTACTTTCCGTGGAGCAGCGAAACACGTTGTATATTGAATATTACCATAGACAACTGAAAGCTCCAATCACTCATACTCACGATTTTCCGTTGCGAATTTTAATTTATTGATCGACATGATTGAGATTTTCATCTGCAGCCGCCGACTATTTGCACTTGCTGGCTGCACAAATACAAATAGTTTGTGCATTTGTTCCATTTTCCAGAAATACATTTATCATGTGCAAATATTAGGAGCGCTCGTTTAAAATATTCTTAAATAATATTTTATTACTGCCGCAGTTCTGTATGCCGAATCCGAATCGGAATCCGCCGCATGTTTACATTTCATTCGAGTTCGCAGAGCTCTTAATTTAGTTTTATTTCTGGCCATTTGCATTAATTGCTAGCGACGGCCGGCGCTTTTAATTGATTTTTCAACACAAAGTGCATGCGATTTTAATGGAAACTTGAGGCATTTCATTTTGAATTCAACGATGTATACCCGCCCGCCCGCTGCGCTCGTTCCTACTTATTTATTATTATTATTTTTGCGCATTACTACTAGTATTATTTTTTGGCACAAGGCTGCCGATTGCGTAAAAAGCTTGTCGTTGGCCATTGCTGCGCTTTTATGAATGACCGTTCGCCGGTCAAGTCGTTTGGATCTACATACATGAGCACACAGACCTCGTGTCGTAATTGCAGCTGATACAAAAAGCCAAAACAGCCACGTCCGATTTGTATAAATCTCCGTCTCCTAATCGAAAGCCAAACAAATCGGAAATCGATCGCCCTCAGCCTTTTGTTTTTCCAAGTTTTACATGCCCGCGCTAACGAATTTATCAATCAGCGAAACAACAAGCATTTGTTGTTTTTTTATTTTGAATTGAATGCCAACATAAATGCAATGGCAGCACGTAAAGCGATTCTCCATCAGCACGGTATCGAAATTTCCATTTCAATTTCCATGTTCCCTAATGACACAACGTCCTCGTCGATGTCCCGATGTTGTCTTTGATCTCTTTTCCTGCCGCATTAAGTGTTACACAAGCTACTAAATGCTTAATTATGATTTTAACATTTCGGCACTTCACTCCGCCCCGAGGAGACTCACGAATTCTGACCTGTTGGCCAGGAGGCCAGCCGTCAGTTGGCTCGAAGATGAGTTGAGCCGGCTTGGCTGTTAAGTAAATGTCAGGTCACCGGACCTGGCCAAATGGCCCAGCCGAGGCCGACAGCCAAGCCAACAGAGCAGATGACGCCAATGCACAGGGACAACTGGCAATCTGCGATGCCCAGTTGGGACAGAAAATAGCCAATGGCCTTATCGGTGGTATCCAGACGACCATAGAAAACTAACGCACTTCCTCTAAATGATCTATATTTAATCCTGACTTTCCAAGTTAAAGCCATTATTCTCTAGAATTCGGCTAGATCATATATCATATCATATATGTCATATATGTAGATCTAAGAATGAATCGCATAAATCGCTAGTAAAATAAGAATTGAAGATATCTTTTGAAATAAAACAGAAGATAATTTCTATCAGACATTTAATCAATGCCCCCCGAACACCTCGCAGATATTTGTGTGCCATTTAACCTTGACTCTCGCTGGCCAAAAGCTCAACTGGCTAAAATAAAGCCAAGCTGGCTGGCACTTGTGCAGATGGCTGCGATGACGAATGACGGGAAAGGAGGCACTTGGTCGAGTTGAGCCGCGCTGAACTGAGCTGAGTTCAGTTGAGTTGAGTTGACATGCATATGCATAAATTTGAAAACGCTCTATTTACTCGGCTCGGCGGACGAATAAAAATGGAACTCGTATAGCTGAGTCAATATTTTACCAAAGTTTGGCCCACTCTCCGTTAAACACTCACACCCGCGTTAATGGTGGCACTCGAGTCTTTGTATTCCTTGGCGTCTTCTGCTAACCGAAATACCTGCAAATTGACCAAGGGACAATGATGACGTGTCCCCGCAACGAGGGGTATTCTTTGGGTTGCCAGGATTGCGATTAGGGAAGATTTTTGAATTATATCTTGGTCTCTGGAGATTTATGTGCCACCACGGGGGTTTTGATACCTCACTTACTTCTGTTTATTTGAAATCAATAACCAACTAACACCCTTAATTTATGGGGCATTTGCAGGGCATTCGACTCGTCGACACTTTTGGCAGCCTTGAGGCACCACATTCCCCACGATTTACGATTCACGATTCTGTGGCATGTCCGTAGGAACCTGTGTGTTGATTCGGCTTAATGCAAATGCTCAATCATTTCGCGCCGCCGGGCATTCTGCTCCTAATTTGATGTACGACAAATGTGCCAAAAGTTGTCAGAAGCGTAAAAAACAAAGGGAAAATCAAACTCCCAGGTAGACACACAAAAAAAAAAAGTGTTGTGGGAGGATCTGAGGACCGACAGTGTTGTGTCAGAGAATTTATGAGCTCATAAACATTTCAGGCAAAATTCGTCATGACGTCGCCATTTCCTTTGGGCCAGGACGTGGCCCAAATGGGAATGGGAGTGGGTATGGTATATATCGTAAGTGGTCAATGGCAAGCGCCAGCTGCGAGTTCGGGAATACTCCGGCATGGGCCAGGAAACTTTCTTTGTCACTTCGAGTGCTCCACAAAGTTGGCTGACAAGTGCAATGGAAAAATAGCAGAAGCGCCGAGAACGGGTGGCGCACAAAAAATAACAAACTAAATTTGAAGTGCAACAGAAACTTTTGCTCCGCCCTCGACTTGGAAAAAATATGTTGCTAACAAGTTTGCATTTTGTTGCTAATCGCCTTTCCCGGCTGCCACGCCCCTTCCGTGGGCGTCGCTGGCAAATTACCTAGGCAAAAGTTGTGAGCCCCAGAATCAACAAAGGCCGTTTGTCGTCGCACAGAACAAATGTTGTGCCCCGTGTTTGCAGCAAATGTAAACGTCGCAACAAAAGGCACCCACCAGCTCGGCAAATGTGTCGCCAGTCAGCAGGGAGGACAAATGTTTAAAAATTTATAACAATAAATAACAAGTTTAAATGCAGCACACTCGAAGGGATCCCAACAACCGTTCGGTGCCATAAAACACGTACGGAGCAGACGACACAAGACTTTTACGGGGTTATCTATATTTTATTACCATTACATTTAGTGCGGACGTTGCAGGATGTTTATGTTTTTATAACGCCCCTACTTCCACTTATATATTGCTTAAGATTGCTATATTACGCACAAAAACATTTCGAACACAAATTAAACTTAAAATTGTGGTATGCAATCCATATTCGAAGAGTTATCAATCGAATACTGCCGACTAAAAGCAATCTTAACTCTTTATCAAAAGTACTCAGTTATGCACACCTATAATTAAATGTATTTGCGTAGTTCGAGTTCTCAGTTAATTTTGCTTATCAAGAACACATGCTAAACTGTAAGCACTTCAAATAAACCAAGTGACTAAGTCTAGAAACATTTTTAAGACCAACACATTTTCGCACAACGAGTCTCTTGTAAAGTGAATGAAAAATGATTTGTGTTCGCGTGGCAGATACATTCAATAAAAAATGCGATTGGCCACTGAAAAAACAAACTCATCCGACGTCAGAAAACACTTAACGTTAGCTGTTCGCTGAATCGCTGCCAGTTAGAAGTTTCTTTGGGGAAAATTGCAACCAGACTGTCGCTGAATGAATGCCAATTCATTTGAATGAGCGTCGTGCTCGTCAATCAAATGATTCTATATATGTCGCTGGCTTTTATAGGTTCTATCTATGACATAATTTATGGCGAAACGTGCATAGTGTGTCTTATCAATTGGCCAGATAAAATTCTTTGAGCCCGAGGGAATCGTAAACTCACCTTTGGCTTCTCCAAATGGAATTGACCGATTCGCTGATAGCTGGGCAACTGAAAGAGATAGTGAAACAGAATTCGAATTACCAAATGCAAGAATAAACATTGTTTACTTGGAATGGAGTTTTTAAAGTTAAATGGCCGAGTCTTACTCATTCTGGCCACTTCCATACCAACAGACCACCCAGGATCTGGCTCAAACAGAAATTCCCGGAATCTCTGGGGCCCTCTGATTGCTGATTCCTCCCTCCCTCCCCCCATCCCCTCGCATTATTGTTAATGAATTCTACACGTATGGCGGTGCCTCGAATTGGATTCTGTCGAAAAAATCCTGTTTGCAGTCCAGGTTTTGCATAAAAATGTGGCCATACCCTTTGGCCGGTTAGTCATAAGCGATTTGTCGCGGTGGGAGAAGTCACTGCCACAATATTTCAGCTTAAAATTAACCACAACATTTACGAAAATCAGTTAAAACCGGTTTGGCAAAGTTCAAGGCCTTAACCCATATGTTACTTTAATTGTATATAATTATCTTATTTTAATTTGGGCACGCAACCGGTTACAAAAACCCGCTGAACGCCGCTTCCTATTCGGCTTAAATCCTGTATAAATATTTTATGGCATAAATAAAATCAGTTAGCAGCTCAGAAAATGCTCTTTTATAAACTTTTATCAATCGATGGAAAAGTGGTTTTGACAAGCGCATAATTTTCAGTCAATTTAGATGGTCCAAAATGCAATAGCATTCATTTATTGCTTTCAAATTCGTTAAAATGTAATTAATTACTGCATTTTTTGATCAGCAAGTGTGTTCCAATCTTCGACTACCGTTGGCGAATTTCATTTGGCTCCTGCTCCTTCCTCTTCGTTTCATTTGGCCAACTCGCTGTTGCCAAGGCTCCAAACTTGGCCGAGACGCAGTCAAGGTGTTGGCCACGTTGCGTTGCCACTTTTCCTCAGCACTTTGCTGTTTCGTTATGGTTTTGCTTCGGCTTTGTGATTGGTTTTTAAGTGCATGGGACGCCGACAACGATTTACCTTTCCTTCCAGCTGTTTGGGCTGCAAAGTTTCAATGACACTTTGCATAATTTTTTTGAATTCTCTGCTGATGGTGGGTGATGGATCACGATATCCTATTTTTGTGTTGACAGAGGCAAAGCCCCCGAAAAAATCCAATTTCTGGACCTCCCTCAAAAAGCCGGCAAACAAAACCGGATAGAGGCGAAAAGGGCGAGCAGAGCTTCCCATTAAATGGCAAAGTTTAAAGGTTGATGCGACAAAGTGGTAATAATACTCAGTCAAAGCTAGGTGGCTAGGGGCGGTGGGCGGGGCCGACAAGGGTTTGCCTTTAATCAAAACTGAAAATAGAGAGACAACAAAAGCGTCGAAGCGGCATAAGCCGAACAAATTCGGGCACAGGAAGGGGACCTGAAAAGAAGTCCAAGGGAAACTTCTTTTTTGTCTCTGTGTACTTTGTGAGTTGTTTTCCCAGAGGGGAGGGGCAGCGGTTATTTCGGGGGCGGTTGTGAATCTAAAACGCTTCTCGGCAGACAAGAGCAAATAACACACAGAGCACAGCCGCCAGCCAAATATCCCGGGAAGAACAGTGCGATGGAAGCTCTTTGAAACGAAAGTTTATCAAGGTCATTACGCCATGCTGGCTTCCCTTTGCTCCATGGCCACCAGCCCACCTGTCATTGCTGTCTCGTAGATTAGCACCAGGCATTTCTGCTTCTTCTTATCGAACTACGACAGACTGGGCAGGTGGGTGTGTCAGGCGGTAGGTGGTAGGCACTTGGAAACGAAGAGGAGCACGCAGGAGGGGAATCATTAGGAATCAATTCCAGTGCGCTAGGACGGAGAGGTGCTGTATTACCAAGTTTGGTGTGTGCATATTAGTAAGTAGGAAGGAACCTTTCACGCTGCTTGTTTTCAAAACCCATTAGGCATTTTCTCAATTAGGCAGAAGCCTTTTCATCTATTCGAAAATAGAGTAAAAGAACCATCATTAAATGGCTTTTCACTCGAAGTGATTCGATTAAATTTGCATGCCCTCCGGAGATTTCCTTTGGCAACTAATGAGCCCTCCATGTGCCATCCGCCCATTTCCACTGATCCCGATCCCACCCACCCCGCTCACACTTTTCCGACATATTCCGCAAAACTTTTCTCACATTTCACTCCAACTTTTTCCACACACGCACAAGGAACTCGAACTGCAAGTTCTAATTGAATTTAGTTTTATTAGGGCACATGAAAGGAAAACACAGGGCCTGGAAAAATGGAAACCTCGGGAGCGCTTTCGGTTTTCATTGGCTGCCAAAGGGTGAGGAAATCTGGTTTTCTTAAGGGCCAGGCAAATCCCATATTCTCAATCAAGGAAGGCAGGATTAATTAGATTGAACGAGGAGGGAACCTCAGAGCTCCTTTGTAAAACCCAAAGTCACAAGAAAAACAGGCACCGAAGTTGGTAAGCCGATTCTGGACAAAAACCAGCAAGTGAACAAAAGGCGGCGACCACAAAAAATTGATTTAAGCTGATTTTCGGGGCATTTGTGTTCTGTATTTTTTTTTTTCTGAGACCAACAATATTGACCGACGACCACGCCCAGTTCGGGCAGCGTGAGGGGCGTGCGGCGCAATTAATATCAATTCCCGTTGGGCCATTAACACGAGCCAAAAACATATTGGCTAACAAGTGTCAAAGTCGCGCCAAATTAGCGCAGAAGGCGACGATGATGGCATGTGGGCGTGGTCGGGATTGGAATTGGAATTGGGAAGTTTAGTGGGCTGGGTCCAAGTGCTGGCGATGATATCCTGCCAAGGGAAGAGCAGCATGTGGCCAACCCTCCTCCGTTCGTTGTTTGGGTCCTGCCCTCATTGATAATAATATTCGATTGGGTTTTATTTGCCCATGGGGTTGGCGCTGATGGTTCATTGTTGTCTGCACGGGGCCCAGGATACACAGGATACACATGTTTCTGCCAATTGCCTACGTCATCCTGTGGGAATGGGTTGTGGGTTCTCGCAACTCGAGTCGATAAACTGTGACGCAAGCCCTCGAAACATGGAAACAATAGTTGCGACCTGACAGTTGAAAAGGGCACCCCATGGGGTCACACATCAGAGATCTTGGACTTTAACCATCACCATCTGTGGAGCAGAGTAGAGGTCTTCTGTGAATGGCACATTGACTCCCATCCTCCGATGAAAAGCGGAAACGTTTATCAGCTAAACGTCCAGCTCGTCTTAATTATGCAGCCGGCGAGGCGATTCTCAAACAATCAGAGACACCCGGCTGCCGATGACGTCCCACAGAAAAAACAACTCGAAATGCAGAGGCGATAAGGAAAGTACATCGGGATATTGCGAGGGTTGCCCTTGAAATGCGGGGGAAAGTTACGCTTTTGGGGAAGAACTATTTTTAACGACACGCATTTGTCAGCTGCAAATGGAAACGGGAATTTATTACCGGGCAACCACGCTGATTTATGGTGATTTCAAAATGGTTCCACTAATTGGTTTGCGTTCTTTTCCGAGGTTCATGCTATAAAAATACAGATTTTGAGTTCGAGTATCGCAAATAGTTTTCTGTTAGTTTTGGAAATAGGTTTCATGAATTATGGGGAAATTTCATGTGCATCACATCCCTGATGAAATTTCGTCATTTTGGATAGAACGCACAGTATTTTGAAAGTAGTGTGCAAGTGATTAATAAATAAATATCTTGAATTAATGCTTATCAGCTGTGAAAACTTTACGTAAATATAAAATGTATGATTTTAGAAGTCAAAATAATCAGTGAATACGCATGGTAGTGAGTCAATATGGTAAATGCCCTAAACTTTTGTGTGAGCAATAGATAAAACTTCAGGATATCTTGGTAAATGCAAAAATAACATGCTGACGTATGTGTCTACTACGTCATTGATAAATAAATCAGAGTTTAAGTAAAAAATAAAGAAATTATTAATGATGCAACAATTCCGCCGATTAACTCGATAACTTTTCGTTTATTTACCAACCGGCCCTCTTCAGCGGGTCAAATGATGGACGAGAACAACGAGCCAATAAATAATGAGCTATAAATATTCATATTGTGCATTGTTTGGCTGATTGCTTGCATGTGTGCATCTGTGCATGGGCATTTATGCATTTAAAGAGCAAAGAAGGAGGACCTACTGATAAGCATTTCCCGATTGCTTTCACTTTTCAATCGATTGGCGTGGGGTGACAGGGATGGCGCGAGTCCTGCGGCATTAATGCAATTAATCGCCAGGAGAGACAAGGCCAACGTGTGTGTAATTTACAGTTAACGTTAAGTGCTTAAGTGCAAAAGAGGGGAACAGCCAGTGAGTTGTGACCACCGAGTAGCAGTAGAAAATAAGGTGATTTCAAGCTGATTAATGAGACTTACCTGTTTGTTTGATGTGCTATTTAAAGCTCCACTGTGAGTTTCGGCTGGTTGGAATTTTCGCAACAAATGTGTGGGTTCTGATAAGAAAGCGGGCGTTGATAAGACGCTTTCCTTTCTCTCTCTCTCTCTCACTCCACCACTCCTTTCGCACACCACGGCAATTGCAGCATAAACAATTTGAAAGAACAAGAAGAAGCAGCGACACGCCTAGTGGGCAATTTTCCGGCCTTTTCGTTGGGAAATCTGCGTTGTTTTGGCTTTGCGCTCTTTTTTGACTTTGCCTTTTGGCTTTGCGCAAGAAATACTCTTTGATTTTTTGTTTTTCTTTTCAATTTGACCGCATTTGTCGATTTTGGTTTTCTTTTCGGTTGTTGTTGCGGCTCTCACCAAAATTCACACACACAGGCGCGCTCTCACACATGCACAGATGGGCGGGCACACAGAAACACACACACGCACACTACGACACACGCGGCGTTTCGTTGACGGAAAAGATACGAAAAATACGGCGTGAAATTCCCAGCTTTTTTCGAAAAGGCTCGCAAAAGAAGGGCTCGACGCTCTTGCGGTTTTCCGATTGGAGGAGTGACTTTTCTGAGACGACACACGACGACGTTCGCAACTGGGCTTTCTGCAAGTGCCCAAAACTAACGATGGATCCGCGAATTGCCTGCTCGAAAAATATTGGAGTCTTCTGTAAGACCGTCGTTGAGTTAGTGAAAGACGTCTTCGACTCGCGGTAAAAAACTCTAAACGCGTAAAAAGACGGACTAATTTTGGCGGACTGCGCCGTGCTGAAGTCTCAGCTATTTTATAGCTAGCTTGCGCTAGCTAAACCGTCCATCAGGCAGAATTAGTTAGGTCTGGCGATCTTGACACCATCGTACTATTATGTTAGCCGTTTTAGGTCTTTTCAGAACGTACTGTCTGTGTTCTTAATTTCTCAAGAAGAATTAAATTGTTGTTTCTTGCATGCGATAACTTACATTGCTAAGAGTTGGCAGCACTGGAAATTTGACATTAGCGTGGACACAAGCCAAAATTTCATTATCTGGGAACCCTTCTAAATATCTTATTGGAAACGAAATTTATTTGCAAACACACACTGAATTAAAATAGAATAAATTTTTTTTAAGACACAATCCTTGTAAATGTTTGCATTTCTCTATTTAATAGTTTTGTTGTTGGCTTTGCCAGGTGGCAACGCCGAACGCACACATGTTGCATACTCTACTTTGTTTTAAATGGGCATTCTAATTCTGAGATAACTGAATGAAACATTATAAATAGTTAAAGCGCACTAAATCTAACGTTTAAGTCTCAAGAAACGTACACGGCGTTAATTGTAAGATTTTGACCACTAATTATTACCTTAAATAACCATGATAATACAGCGTACAGAACTGTCGCCTCAGCCGGAATCACCCGGCACTTTTAGGTAATGGCCATGATTTTCACACGGAAATCGCTGAAGCTGCTCAACTATCGCCTGAAATGCCTAAGATTGTCCTGCCCAGGTGGAAAGAGAGGAGTGCAGAGCAGTTCCAACGGAGAAGCGCCCTCTGTGGAAGTCAACTTCAGCAATGGGTGAGTTCGTGGCCTCCACTCCGAGTTCCAATAGCAAAGTCCCAAAATCCTCCGCAGACGTAACATGACCTTCAGTTCCGGCCGCCTGGCGAGATTTGCGAATGGAACAGCTGTGTGCCAAATGGGCGACACCGCCGTCATGGTCACCGCAGTGGCCAAGACGAAGCCAAATCCCGGCCAGGGATTCATGCCTCTGGTGGTTGACTACCGACTGAAAAACGCCGCCTCTGGCAGGATACCCATGAACTTTATGCGCCGGGAACTGGGTCCCTCGGAAAAAGAGATCCTGTCCGCCCGTCTCATTGACCGTTCTCTGCGTCCGCTCTTCCACAAAGATTATCGCACGGAGACACAGCTGGTGTGCAACATGTTGGCTATGGATGCGGTGCACAGTCCGGATGTGCTGGCAATCAATGCCGCTTCCATGGCTCTTTCTCTAAGTGACATTCCCTGGAATGGGCCCATTGGAGCAGTGCGGTGAGTAGTCACGAACGAAACAATCTGGTAACCGCTTATAACCCTTCTGATCCTACAAAGCGTTGGCCTCTGCGACGGCGAGGTGCTGATCAACCCCACGCGCCGGGAGCTGCAGACTTCTCAACTGGATTTGGTAGTCTCTGCCACCAAACAAAACCTCGTCGTTATGTTGGAGGGCAAGGGCAATGTGGTTCTTCAGCAGGATCTTCTAAAGGCCATCAAACAAGGCACTCGTGAGGCCCAATTCATCATCCACGAGATCGAGCGATTGCAAAAGGCCTATGGTCGACAGAAGCGCGAAGTGGAAGTGGCTGCCGAAGTAGATCCCGAACTAGGGAAAGCCGTACGTAGCATGTGCGAGATGCGTCTGAGAGAGATCTTCCAGGACTCGACGCACGACAAGATGTCTCGGGACAATGCGGTAAACGAGGTGCGCTCCAACGTTATCGACAAGGTGTGGAGTTCGTTTCCGGATACCGAACCGTCGCTTATTACCGAGCAGTTCAACCAGACCAGTAGAACCATTTTTCGCGAGCTGATCTTTGAGCGGGGTCTGCGCTGCGATGGACGGGACTACGACCAGCTGAGGAACATCTCCTGCCAGGTGGACATGTACAAGCCTCTCCACGGATCCGCCCTATTCCAGCGCGGTCAGACGCAGGTCTTCTGCACGGTTAGCTTGGATTCGCAGGAGAGCGCAATGAAACTTGACTCGTTGGCTGCTTTAGATAGCGGTGGCCTGAAGGCCAAGAACTTTATGCTGCACTATGAGTTCCCGCCCTATGCCACGGGTGAAGTGGGTCGGATTGGTCCAGTGGGTCGCCGGGAATTGGGCCATGGAGCCTTGGCGGAGAGATCGTTGCTTCCTACCCTGCCGAATGATTACCCCTTTACCGTAAGACTCACCTCTGAAGTCCTGGAATCCAATGGGAGCAGTAGCATGGCCAGCGTTTGCGGTGGCTCCTTGGCCCTTATGGACGCCGGCGTTCCAGTGAGTGCACCCGCGGCAGGTGTGGCCATTGGCCTGGTCACAAAGTTCGAGAACGACGACACGAAGCACCTGCAGGACTACCGCATTCTCACCGACATCCTGGGCATCGAAGATTACATGGGCGACATGGACATGAAGGTGGCTGGTACGAGGAAAGGCTTCACCGCCATCCAGGCGGACCTCAAAATCCCGGGAATTCCTCTTAAGGTTGTGATGGAATCGCTACAAAAGGCCACCGATGCCAAAGCTAAGATTCTGGACATCATGAGTGAGGCTATTAGGGAACCTCGGTGAGTAAACGTCACTTAAGGGAACTATATTGCTTCAATTGCTAATTATACTCCCGCGATCGTTTAGGAAATACCGCAAGGAGAGCTGGCCAGTGAGTGAAACCCTAACTGTGGAGCCGCAACAGCGGGCGCAGTTAATTGGTCCCAGCGGCCTTCACATGAAGCGGATTTACTTGGAAACGGGCACCTCCCTAACAGCAGTCGATGAGACCCATTTCAATGTTTTTGCTCCTTCTCAAGCAGCCATGGATGAGGCCAAGGAGCTGATCGAGGGCTACATGGTGAAGGAACGAGTGCCGGACCTCGAGTTCGGCGGAATCTACACTGCCAAAATCACCGAATTGCGGGACACCGGAGTAATGGTCATCCTCTATCCCAGTATGCCACCCGCCTTGCTGCACAACTCGCAGCTGGATCAGCGCAAGATAGCCCATCCCTCTGCCCTAAACCTGGAAGTGGGTCAGGAGATCCAGGTCAAGTACTTTGGCCGCGATCCCGTATCCGGCTTTATGCGTCTTTCGCGAAAGGTTCTCCAAGGGCCCGCCCTGGGAATCCCCCGTTCGCTCAACAAATCTGCCGGAGAGAGCGGAACGTGAGTTCCAAGAAATTAACTTGTACAGTGAGCTTTCCTTATGTTTCGTCTGCGGAAAGACGCCTTCAAAACTTGAAATTTTATTGTAGGCTAAAAAATGTTGTCCTTAAAAGTTTTACGTATATAAAATATTGGATAAAGATTCACCTATTTGACCGTCGGCTGTATAAATCAATTGTTATTGCTGGATTCAAACCCGAGATGCTGTTTATATATAACATTAATAAGAATTTTCTCTGAAAATATTAGCCTCTACTTAACTTTAATTTCGAAGTGCAAGAAAATTCCTTTCAGTTCGGACGCTTAATATTGTTAAAACAGTTAGTTATACAAATTCATATAGGATTTTTTTTTAGGTTTCCAACTAAGTGACTTAGGAGCGAACAGCTTTAGCAAGGATTTAACTTTAAACCAAGTAATAATAAAATATGTGCTAATGAATGAGAGCTTCCACTAGAAAGGCATTCAATAAATTGGCAGAATAGAAATAAGTTCTCAACCATTTTAAATGGAAACAGAAACATGAATCTCATCAATTTTGATTCGCACAAAGTCTATAAGCATAATTTTGATTTCAAAAGTGTTAATGGCACGGAGGACAGCCAGTTAAGTAGGATTTCGGCCAAAATAATTTGTGACACTTTCGAGCTTACACTACTGGCTGGTCTACTAAGTAGCTCAGCCGATTCTATGCATTTGATGTTGGCTAGATGATGACGCGGTAGTAGGAATCGGATATGCTGTACAAGGCCACAATGGGAGTCTTGGCATCGCTCAGATAGTCCACAACCTCCTCGTTTATCTCGGAGATGTAACGCTTGTATTTCGAAAATCTTTGAATTGATGAAGTTCGAGTTGGAAGCAGAGCAATAGGAATGATTTGATAACTTACCGCTCGATCACAAAGTTGATTTCCGGTTCAGTCTCTCGCTTGCGTATTTCCCGCGGATTAATGGCCCCCACAATGGCATTTACAACAGCAGGCGGCAACTCCACCACCAGGACCACAAAGGTCTCCTTCTTGAGGAACTGCGATAGCGTTGAGCTCATCTGCTGCGCCACCTGGTTCTCTAGCCGCCTTTTGTAGTTCGCCGTAGGCTTGTCGTGGGTGAGAAACGTCACCTGAAGATTCGGCAGCTGGCTGTAGCTGTTCTTGATGGTAGCATTCGATGCGGAGGTGCTCAGACCATTCTCGCCGCGTTCTCTTTCCTTTCCACCACCGCTTCTGTTGTCGCCACTACCCATGGCTGACAACTGGCTGAAGTTGTCGACGGTGGTCCCATTGAGTCCATCAGTTCGCAGCATCTTCTGGATGAACTCCACCAGTTCGGTTCTAGTTAGGTGACGCTCCTGGAATCGTTCCCTCTCGAAAGATCTCACTCTCAATGATCCATTTTCTGCCACCAGGATGACATGTAACGCCCCAAGGCGGGCAAGATCCTGGGCTTCATCTCCCAACTCGCTGGCGGCCTCCACAATTCCACATCGGATGCCAACCGACCACAGCAGACGCATAATATAGGTCACATCCTTTAGTGGCGGACGGGTTCCACACACGCAAATGCCTACATCTATCGCCCGACAATCCTTAGCGTATTCCACACCCACAGCAGCTACCAGTTTGTCTAGGGAGAACGTCAAGCCCGCTCCACTAAGAACTCCTCGTGCTGGCATGGCGGGATTAAACTTCTGCGCCTGCTTCTGGAATTCATGCAGCATTGAGTCGTATCTCTCCCCAATCGCCAGAACCGAAGGATGGCCAGAGCGATTGGGCTTCAGGTCAGCGGTCATCTGCCACACAATTCCACCGTTGGTGGCACGATCGAAGCTGATGGGCAAGCCAGCCCATATGTGTATAGGACACTGAAAGGGAATGGAACCGGTTAGACAAATTATATTGCTTTTAAAAGAAAAGTACTGCTTACCTTTACGCCTAGACTGTAAGCCAGTCCCACAACTGTTTCAAGTTCCCGCAGTGCTCCTCTTGCCAGTGAAGCTGCTTCTCCCTTTCCACGCATCAAAGATTTCAGCGCGGAATCGTCCACTGTGCTTCTGGAACCAGTCAACAGAAAGTTAGCTAGCAACATGTCCATCAGAGTTTGAGCAGATGTTCGCGACTTTTCCATGATCCCGGTGATACTCGAGTGAAATTGGAAGCGTGAGATGCGCGACTCGATGAAGTCCATGGTGCCCTCGAAGAGTGCTCCATACTGAGCCTTTGGTACATTGCAGTAGATGAGGATGGCCCTCAAGAGATTAGTGTGGTTCATGCGGATAGCCAGATTCTTTTCACGTAATCGGGGCAGTTCACTGGTGATTTCAAAAGCCAAAGACAGCAGCTCCGCATCCACTAGGTGACTTCCAGTTGTGGGTGCAATTATATCGAACGAGCAGTCATAGCTTTGCTTGGGATGGAAATTGAACACTCGCTCCTCCCGATAGACACGGTCCACACAGTAGCGCCGGATGAGATTCACACTGTTCATGGTAACGTGACGCGCAAACTGTGTCCGCAGGTCACAGGGTAGCACCACCACACATCCCGAGTGGGTCATCAGATGCACGGCATTGGCGTTCGCATTCGCAGTGCTGTTCCTTGCGGAAAGTGGGGACAGGAGCGGTGAGTCCACCTCTATAGCTCCGTGCTTGCGGAATAGATTCACGACCTTAGCCTTAACAAACTCAATCACAGGGTTCAGGGATACTATATCATCGATTATGATTGCCGAGTTCCAGGATTTCATAGCTCGACTGCTTCCCAAGTGGTAGGTGTGTTCCAGCACCTCGTCGCTCTCCTGCTGAAGACATCGGGCAACCAGGTTCTTGTAGGCCTTGCTCTGCGGATTGGCGAGGGCGTGACGCAGCATTTCTTGGAGCTCATTCGCCTCCAACTGGGCTGGTGGAACCAGGTCTGAGATGAGCAGCTCCTCGGCGGTAGGTCGCTGGGCCGGATCGTGGTTGAGGAGCCATAGAAGCATCTTCAAGATTATTTAAAGGTGAAAATCGTATCGCTTATCAGGATGGCGACGTGCTTACCTTAACCGTCTTCTCATACTTGGGATCCTTAAGCATAGCATCCGGTATATTGATGGAAACATTTCTGAGAGCCATAATGGTCTGAGCCCGCTCCATGCTTGTGTCGAACGGCGGTTGGCACATCTCGAAGAGAATGATTCCCAGGGTGTACATATCAACCTTCTGGTTGTACACAGACTTGGAAGCATTTCCTGTCAACTCGGGAGCCACGTATAGAGTGGTGCCGACCTTACCAGTGCCAGTGCCGTCCTCCGCACTGGCTATCTGGTTAACAGGCGCTGGTGCTGCGTCGTGGGCCTGCAGAGCCAGAAAACTGGTGGTGGCCAGACCAAAGTCACCGATCTTGATCTGATCGTGCGAGTCCAAGAAGATGTTAACGGGCTTTAGGTCCCGATGGATAATGCCTTGCTGGTGAATATGCGCGAGGCCCTCGGCAATCTCCCGAAATAAGCGCCACAGACGATCCGTGTCATTGAAGAGATTGTCATCGATGGCGGTGCTATAATGTTATTAAATAGTTATATATTTAATTTAAGCTTTCGAAAAACATACCGCAGTGTGCATTTCTCACAGAACTCCATCTGGATGTACATGACCTGCATCAAAGGTCTTGGCGAATTGGTCTTGCCTCTGGTGGAATCCTCCTGCTCTTCGTCGTCGTAGACAGCCACCTTGCCGTTGGAGTCCACAAATTCAATGCCATCCGAATCGGAGTCCTCCATGTTGGGTCTGATGGATACAAACAGATGTTAGCATTAATTCAAATTACAGGAAGCGTAGAAGCTAATTTTTACATGTAACCGTTCCACATGCTGGATGAGCTGTCCTCTTCATCCTCGTCCTCCTCTAAAGTGGGCCCCAGCTGTGATGACTTCGCAGGTTTTACGCTAAGGTCCTGCTGACTCTGGGACCATTCACCACCCAGCAGCTTATCCATCTCAGCGGCATCTGCGTCATCTACACTTTCTATCCAGCTGTTAAAGTATCGAACTACATTCTCGTGATTCAGTCGCGAAAGAAGTTCCACCTCGCGCGTCATCTTTTTGTACAGCTGGCGACTCCTCGCGGGCAATGGTATGCGCTTGATGGCGTACTCTCGGTTGTCTAAAATGTTGCGCACCTTCAGCACGTCACCAAAGGCACCCTTTCCCAAGTACATGAGCACCTCGAATTCCGTTCGCAGGCGAGATTGGCTTAGGGCCAGGGTTGGTATCTGGTACGGCATGGCTGATCCAGTGCGCTGGACGGTGTTAGGATGTTGCTGCTGTGGTAATGGCATCACCTGCTGCTGGCCATTGTCGACGTAAAAGCGTAAGAATGGATGTTCCAACAACTCTGATGCGGAAAGTGTGCGGTCCGAGTTGCATCTAATGAAAACATTGGGTTAAAATAGGACTAAGTTTCCATTGCAATTAATTACTTGTCTACAAAGTCGCGCATCTCGTAACTGTTAGTGGGCATCAAGCTCTCCACCAGGGCACCTAACGCGGGTAAGTCCCCGCAACTGCTGCTTTGCCCAGCTCCGCTCAGAAGTTCTAGAAGATTGGGAACGAGCGAAAAGTCGGACACCCTCACATTGCCTATGTTGTCCATAAAAACAGTGGTGTCGAGCAGGTGGCTGTGGGATACACCCTTGTTGTGAAGAAATACTAGGGCATCCAGCACGCCGCGCGCGACCATTCGCGCGCCGTCCATGCACCAGCCCAGCGAGGAGGAGATGCTGAACACGCTGGTGCCGAGGAGGAAGTCTTGGACCAAATACACAAGTAAGCCTTCTTTCCGCTTGATGCACAGTACGCACTCGTACGAGACGAGGTTTTTGTGCTGTAGTTGGGACAGTGAGGACACCTGCTTTTCAATGGAGGCCATAACTTCGTCCACACGATGACTGCCCATGCACTTTGACTCGCTGCTCCAGTGGCACTTGCCGCCGCCGATGCATGGCTGCTCCAGTTGGCTGTACTTGATGTTCCATTCTGTTATGTAGAGCAACTGGCCGCAGTGCATATCTATGCCAGTGTAGGCGATGCACCCTCGTTGGGAGTGACCTACGAATTGTGTACGCATTCAAAACAGAAATTATCTTTAGCAAAGCGAACCCTCACCAACGCAGCATCCTCGCTGAATCTGCCTGCCCATCTTGTGGAAGTAGAGCGTCTCCGTGTTGCGGTGATCCAAGCATTTGGAGGGGTAGATGTGACCACGATAGTAGGGCGAGGAGTTCTCGGAGCTCTCCGACGAGCTAGGATGCCGAGGGTTAGACTCGCTCATGCTGCGCCTTGGTTCGCCGCGCCTTTTAGCCTCCGTTTTGAACATCTCCTTGCGCCGCTCCACCTCGTCGATCAGCGTCTGGCGTTGCAGGGACTCCCGCTGCCGCTGAAGGTCCTGCAGCTCCTGGTCGCGCCTCTGTTTGTCCTGGAGCATCTGGTCGTAGAAAGAGCCCTTCGGTGGTTTGTTGTGTTCGAGAAGAAAGGCCTGAACGGTCTGGGCCAGTTCATAAATCATCACTTCGCCGCGTAGCTCTTGGGATTGAGCCTGCAGTTGATTGCGTAGGGCCTCCAGCAGCTGATCCGACATGCCTTTGGACTCCTCCAGAGATATCTTAGGGGGCCTGCGGAGAGCTTGGTTTACTATTTTGAGTAATGCAATCTACATTCTAGTGGTTAGTTCTCCAGTTTAAAATGCAGTTTTATAGGAATAAGTGGAACTGGGCTCTTACAATTTTGGATACTTTGAAGGACAGGTGACGTGCAGCTTGGTGCACACATATGTTTCCAGTCCGTTGGAGGAGTCTCGTAGTGGGGTAAGTTGTATCCGTATGTCCGTTGGCTTCCACAGGGAAGGATTCGCCTGGGGTCTTAGGTCCTCCACATCACAGCCAAAGATGGACTGTTCCAACAGGAGATAACCATTTAGTACCAGCTTCTTGGATGAAACAGCTGTTCCGCTCACCTTTATAACCTCCAACTCCTGCGCTTGCCGCTCCCGGAAGGATTCCTTGGCCTTTTCATCCGCCATTTCTGCATCAAATCTCAGGCTAGTGGGTAAGTCTTGGCTACATCTGGGTGCTTTGGAATACTGGATCGGAGGTTCCTTCGGATTTCCCACCGGGTTATTTCAGCCGGCGTGCAATTTCATTTACTGCGCTAGCAGCTGTTTCCAAATCAGCTGCGTGCTGCATTACTTTGCTGCTGTATTCGACTTGAATTCGATGCCAAAAGAGTTACTACGCGAACTCCTGCCGTTTTTGTTGCGTAAAGGGAACAACCTGTTGCGCTTTCCAGTGAAATTTCCGGAATAAGACAATTTTTTGCGTATTTTGTACTGAAGGCTAGTGGTGTACGAGTGCCGATACCCGCTTGTAAGTCCAATAATGGCACTATCGGCATTATCGATATTTGGCGCCAACGTTCGTTATCGTCGCCTTTTGAACCGAAGAATCACAGTGGTAGGTTTTACTGTAAAATTCGAAAAAAATCGTAGGCCTTACACACAAAGAGGCTAGACCATGATAACCAATTGAAATTAAAAGAAAACTTCTTAAACTGGGATTCCGCGATAAGCGATTCTACAGCACTATTCAATGATCTACTTTTCACTGTTGACTTTCTTTGTTGGTTTTGCTTATCTAATTGAAAATTTGACAATTGTACTCAAAGCGCAGCGGATTAAGGTTATCTGAAATTGAAATAGAGTTTTCATTGGCGATCTGCAGCATTCAGTCTTACATTTCGTCTTGAAGGCAGAACTTGCCGAGTGCAACAATGCCGCCAATCTTTCTGCTGCTGTGTCTTCTTCCTGGTTACTTGGAAGGTGCTCGCATCCTGGCAGTGTTTCCCTTGCCAAGTCCCTCGCATTACTTTTTCGCCTTGCCCTACCTTAAGAGTTTGGCCTCCCTGGGCCACGAAATAACCAGTGTAAGTCCGTATCCACAAAGGGAACCGTTTCGGAATATACACGATATTCCAGTTCCGGAGGTTTTCGAAAACTTTAATGGTGAGTCGAGATAACCATAGATCTGTTTTGTCAAATAGAATTACTTAGGAGTATTTTCCAGAGGTCCTTAGGATTGCATCTACTCCAAGGAGCATCTGGCAAAGTAGTGATTTCATCAACGAATATGTCCTTAATCTTACGAAGACAGTGCTGAATAACGAGGCCGTACGTCGCGATATTCTAGGCCCACAGAAGCCCCATTTCGATCTTGTGATAATGGATCTCTGGCGAATCGACGTGCTCAGTGGCCTGGCTGCCTATTTCGATGCCCCCATCATCGGAATGGCTTCCTATGGCACCGACTGGAAGATTGACCAACTGATGGGCAACGTCTCACCGATTTCGTACCTGCAGTCTCCCTCTTCTCGGTTCTACGATCTGGAGGCCTATGGACAGCGCTTGTCACACCTGGTGGAGCGAACTATTTCTTATATCAACTATAAATGGCGGCATGTGAGAAAACAGGAGACTCTTTATAGGCAATTTTTCCCCAGCATCGCTGAGCGGAAACCCTTGTCAGAGATATTCCGGAACTTTGCCTTGGTCCTCGTCAATCAGCACTTCACACTAGGTCCTCCCCGTCCTTATGTTCCGAATATGATCGAGGTGGGTGGTCTGCATGTCGATCAGAACCCAGAAGCTCTGTCCGCCGAACTGGACCAGTTTATCCAAGGTGCTGGTGAATCTGGGGTAATCTATTTCTCACTGGGAACCAATGTCAAAAGCAAATCCCTATCCGAGGATCGCCGAAGGGTATTGCTCGAGACTTTCGCCAGCTTGCCACAGCGAATCCTTTGGAAGTTCGAAGATGAGCAGCTGCCAGGAAAACCCCCCAATGTTTTCATTAGTAAGTGGTTTCCGCAGCAGGCCATCCTGGCCCATCCCAATGTAAAACTCTTTATAACCCACGGCGGGCTACTGAGCACCATAGAGAGCATTCATCATGGAAAGCCCATGTTGGGGTTGCCCTGTCTCTTTGATCAGTTCCGAAATATGGATCATGTCAAGCAAGTGGGTCTTGGCTTGGTCCTCAACATAAAGCAAATGACTAGTGAGGATTTTAGCTCCACCATTATACGGCTGCTAACGAACAAGAGTTTCGAAGAAACGGCAAGGATCACGGCTGCCAGGTATCGGGATCAACCAATGAAGCCCATGGAAACGGCGATCTGGTGGACCGAGTATGTCCTGTCTCACAAGGGAGCGGCTCACATGCAAGTCGCCGGCAAGGACTTGGGCTTTGTAAGGTACCACAGCCTGGATGTCTTCGGTACCTTTTTGGTTGGCGCTTTAGTTATCCTGGGAATTGTTACATGTCTTTTGGTAATGACCTTAAGGAAATTGCTCTTTTTAGTAAAAAGGGTCAAATCTGAGGTAATTAAGAAGAAGATTACGTAAAGGTTTTCTTTCTTACAAAGTTTATTTAATATCAATCCAATAAACGTTTCAAGTTTGATGTTGTTTTACTTACTGGCGGAGAATATGGCTGCTTGAATCATGAAATGAGTTATTTGTCTTTAATCAAACTCTACTTTTAGACTGTCGAAATTATAGCTTTCAAAATTTTTTAAAATTCTACAAAAAGAAAAAAAATTCTTCACCATGAACAGACCTCCGGCGAACAAAAAGGATCACGTAGTGTTGGTCGCTCTTACAGATTCTAGGCGACGTGCTCATTTGGATGATCAAAGTCTGGAGAGTGACATCAGGCTCTTGGACAACAAGTCAATGCTGTTGAAGATGCCGAAGGCAGCTAAGCCCGCTAACTCGGTGGAACCTCCTCGTTACTACCGCCACTTGGAGTTCGACGGCATTGGTTATGAATTTGATAGCCATATTAGGACAGAGTTGGGCGATATGCTAGGTCAGATGTTCCGTCACCGTCGCAATGGAAGTCTGCTGCGGATCTCATCCCAAAGAAACCACAATCCCAGCCTCTTGACACGTCTCTTGGTCACTGAGGTCGACTCAGTGATGGTTGAGATGCGCTGCCGCCTAAAGGCAATTAATGTGGACTACTTCGATGTCCGCAAGTTCGACATGCTCAATATGTTGGTGCAACCCAAGGGCGTTCCCAAGCGTCGAAGGGATTCGCCTAGCGGAAAAAGTGTCACCAGCACCAAGGATCTGTCCCAGTGGCTAACTAATGATCTAGCCCTGTTAAGAGACCGTGGGATCGGTGATGACTATTTGCATTTCGAGTTTGTGTACCGTGATAGCCTGGTCTTGGAGCACCGGGTTCATCTTTCAGTGTTTCACATCTTTGGCAGCGAGAACCGACCAGATTTGGTGGAGTTCTTTACGAGCTTGCCCCGAGGCAGGCAGAACGGTAGCACCCTGATGAACGATTGTTTGAAGGAGTCCTTTGACTTCAAGAGTCCTACTCCTGCAGTGGTTTTGTTCGAGCTGCCCATAGCTCCTGACTTGAAGGATTCCAGGCGCAAGATCCTAAGGATGGCCGATGTGGCATACGGATGTCTCGATAAAGCTCGAAAAATGATGTCCAAGTCCAAGCCCGCTTACCAAAGTTCTACTAACTTGAGTAAATTAAGCAGGTCATCCGGAGCCGGCAGCTCCTTGAGATCCGTGCCCGATATTTCCCTGGCCCATTTGCGTCGTACGGCCAAGCTCTCAGATGAGGACTACAATGGTCTGGCCTGTTGGTACGGGCGCATAGACTCCAAGTTCGCAGAGCTGAAACTGGCCATGGAGCAGCACTTTGTGGATCTGTACAAGCGGAAAAGCTTGGATCTGCGCAGCGAAATAAGATCAATGAATCAAGATCCGAGCGAGGAGAACGACGAAAGTGGTGGCGATGGCGTGAGACCACAAAGGCCGCCCAGAGACCTTCATTCCTCCAGTAGAATATACTCCATGCTGAAGAAGGATTTCAAGAAACTCGAAACTGAAGCGGAGGCAACCACATACGCCCCAACCCTTAAGGTGTACATCCGGACCAAGAACTACGAGCTTTCGGAGGCGGAAAAGGTCCTCAAACAGAGGGAGATGGAGAATCTGAGACTCGGCTTGATCCAGTATATCAGTGCGTCGGAGCCGAGCATTTCCGGGGACTAGAAGTTTGACTAAATAATCATCCGGCACTTGTGATGTCTAGTGAAACTCCTTTTCCCAAGTGAACAAATAAATGCAGTCCATTTAGATTTCGTATCGTTCTTATTTCCAGAAATACAGAGGTTGTAGGGTATACGTCATATAATATAATATACATTTATATATAAATACAATATTATTGTCAACAATATGTTTCATAGTAGTTAAACTGATTTCCCAGCTGCGGCTCCATATTTAATGTGTAACAGTTAATTAGTTGAATGCTAAATAGGCAATAATATTTTCATATGAATAACACTAAGTGACGAACACTCAAAGCAACAACAACTAATGAAAGTTTAAATCAATGCTATATCAATTCGATTGGATTCGTAATTAGACAACAATTTGCATATAGTGTTATTCTCAGTATATTAATATGTATGTTGGCAATGTTCCTGTTCTCGTTCAACAACTTTAATCGTTTCTCTTGTTGGATATGTGCATTATGCGATGGTCTTGTATATTGGCTTGGGCTTTGTACAGGCAGCACCCTCTACGATGCACAAGTGAAACCTAAACTGAGCAACCTAAATGTAAGTATTAACTTAGGACAAGTGAAATTTAATTGCGGTGTCACTTAAGCTAGATTCGTTTAAATCAATAAAAGTAATCAATCGTGCTCTAAAATGTTCATGATTTGTAGGTACTACGATGGGCTCTGTAGATCCTTCCGATGAGTATGTTCAAGCGTTCTTCTAGCTTTCTAGATCAAGCCAGGCCTAGAGCATGGTTCCTAAATGCCTCAAAAAACTAGTTTTCAAATGCAGTTTATAATAAACAATAGCTTTTATCGGGACTTCACAGTTTGCCTAACCAATTTTCGAGAATACTTGAAAATCCTAAAAGACTCGTTCTGCTTGCACAGCTCTGTTAAAAAATGCCAAATCCAAATTCGAACCCAATTCACGGACAGCTCTGGACACCTTGATTCCTTGTAGTTTTCCACAGTCTTTCTTATAAATTTCGATCCAGACCTTTGTTGGGAACTTCCTTGTAATCCTATCCTCGTAATCCTGGGCCTTGCTTCAACTTAAGACTTACATGTGTATATAAAAATATATATATGGTATATATCGTATAGTCGCCCAGGAGCTGGCAGAAGTTGTTGTGTGTTTCGTGTGTATATCATTGGTTGGCTACACAAAAGCGTTTACGTTGTCTATATAATGCATTATGCAATCAAGTGTGTGCTTTTAAATGCTTTTCTCTGCTCTTGGCTAACTTGAAATATTATCTCTGCTGTCTTCCCCGAAGAACGTTCTTTACCTTTACACCTGAGCTGGTTTCGTCTGCTTTCCGAGTACCATGAGCATTTTCTGTAGGAATCGTGTGAGGCTTACTGAAAAGTATAAAACATTAAAGTAAGATTAGATGAATAGCTTAAGACGGGCTCATCTACTAGTTGGCTAGAGTTAGGGGTGCAAAGTAAGTTTAGGGTTGCAAAACTTGTGGCTCGTTAGTGGAGTTAGTAGTTCTTCTAGAGATTAGTGCGCAAGTAAAGGCAGGCAGGTGAGTCGAATGTTAGAACCAAAGTAAAACTAGGATAAATAGCAAACTTAAAAACCTTTGACGCCGCTTTGGGACGCACAACCATCATCAGTTTCTGCAGAACTTGTGTCAGTCCGCCTAGAATATCAAGAATGGGTGGGGATCACAGCGTGAATAAGTGAAAATCAACAGGAAGGAAGCAGATCTCGGCGTAGTCAGTGCGAATCTGGAACTCACCCATAGCCTTCTGGAACCAAATGGGCTTGTTCTTCCAGGCGATGAACACCAGGTAGACGGGTATGCTAGACAGGATCATCAGTATGCCGTATCCAGTCTCCACCGGACTGGCGTACATGGGCACCACGGTCACGAATATGGTGGCAATCAGGTAGACAATGGGGAACACCATGGGCACTCGGATGGGACGTGGCAGATTGGGTTGGGCCCATCTCAGCCAAGGCAGGCACAATACAGCCACACCGATACTCAACTAAGGAGAGCATTGAATGATTAATTGGCGCCTTAGAGATGTTCACCAGCTAACTCACCCAAGTGGCAAAGCCCACGTAGTTAATCAGAGCAAAGATGTCCGAAACTGTGAGGTACAACATCGATAGAAGGGCCATGGCCAGAACCGCAGGAGTGGGGGTGAATCTCTGAATCTGGATCATGGTGAGGATCTCGGGCATCTGGCCGTTGTTGGCACCGGCGTAGAAGAGTCGGGAGGAGGTCAGCAGAATACCGTTCACAGCTCCGAACGTAGACAAGGCCACAAACACTGGAGGAACGTAAAAGAGGCATTAATATACCTATTATGGAAAATGTAGCAAATGAAACCCACCTGGAATGGTCCAGGCCAGCATGCCGAAGGCCCGCTCCGCATAGGTCACCGCCACGGCCGAGGAGCCCAAGACCTCATCCGGCGACAGGATGGTGTAGAAGGATACATTCGCCATGACATAGACAATGGTCACCAGTGTGCAGCTGATGGCGATGGCGCGGGGCAGATTCTTGACGGGATCTTTCAGCTCCTCAATGATGAAGTTCAAGTAATTCCTGTCAACGGCAGCGCAAACAAATCCAATTAGTAACTGCCTTCGCTGTGATGCGTAATCCGCTTACCATCCGTTGTAGGCAAACAGTCCGGAGTAGAAGGACAACGCAATGGAGGTCACTTTCGTGTCCGTATTCTCAAACGTAAAGTATTGCGTGTTGCCGAGGGAAAGTTGGTAAACGCCAGTGGCAATGATGATAAACAGGGCCAGCAGCTGCGAAGGGAGCAATAGTTACAATTCCACCCGGGGAAATCCAATCCGACGGACTTACTTTCGCATATGTAAAGATATCCTGCACAGCGGTCGCCCATTTTACGTCCCAGCAGTTGATTAGGGTTAGCACAACTGCAACGCAAGCGTGGAAATTGAAAAGTAAAATAAACATATATATTCTATATATGTACATGTGGAAAGGCCGCCTAACCCACATTCGAGCCTCCATCACGACTTTGGAGTCACGCCGAAGATACATATTAGTCCAAAGATGCGAACGACCCATGTGGGTGATGTAATAATGCGAGGACTTTCATGAGCCAGCTGAGCCAATGACACTCGTTATTTATGGTCCCCTCTATTGTCTCATACTAAATCAGTACTATTACTATTGCCATTACTATGAAGTGAGTAACGGGAGGAAGCGCCGACTATCAACAAGTGCGATTGGGCATTGGGAATAAAGTTTAGTCGGAAATGATTGATTTTTAATTGCGATTGATTGTGTATGCAATCGGTTCATGGACAATTAAAAGGGCAATACACCCGGCAAAGGATTAGTTATTAATGTTTATCGAGCAGAAGCGATGCATTGCCCTTATTTATAAACTTGAGCTTGATAAGGAATAATGTTATTATTACATATTATAGTAATATGTATTACATATTACATATTATAGTAGTAATCATACAGCATACGGAACGGAGTTTTATCATAAATATATAATTAATTGGTCCCCAGCTGTGTTTCATGCAAACTATTTTGATTGCTCACTGTAATCGGTATTTGTTTTCAAGCTAAAATCAAAACAAAACACTATTCCGGCAGACTGATAAGCTGTGTATGATGCATGTGGCAAACTCTTTTAGCATTTTCATTTGCTCACCACTCGATGATGCATTTAAATTGTTTCTAATCTATAGGTCAAGTACGCGAGTGCGAGTGCGATTGCGCTGGAGGTTCTGGGCAGGTTCTTCCGCCCATAAACAAATCAGCGAACTAAAGTCGAAACTCACGGATGCAACAGACGGCGAGCAGGCGGGCCGAGTCCTCCGGAGGAGTGCACTCCGGGAAGAAGGGCTTCAGGACGTAGGTGCTGAAGGTGAGGGCTACGATGGCCTGGGAGCAGGGTCGCACGATCATGCACTCGATCCAGAGTCGGATGAAGGCCATGAAGGGTCCGAAGGTCTCCATGATGTATGCGTAATCAGCGCCCGACTTGGTGATCATCGTTCCCAACTCCGCATAGCAGTAGGCACCCACCTGAAATATTAATAGATGTTCAATACTTCTGATACTTCTGTTTTGAGATAAACAAGCGAAATGGGGTTAATTTTTTCGATTTATTTCCCGTTTAAAGTGTCGCAGGAGTGCGCAATCGTTGTCATCTGTCACCGCCACTGCGGCGTATACGTAATTTTATTGAGCAGGAGCCGCTCTTCGTGCGTTTGACACTACTTGTCATGTCTGTGTGCGTGCCTTTCTGGCTGTGTGGGTGTGGGTGTGTAGGAGGTTGAATTGGGTGCAGGAATTTCAATAATTTCATTAAGCGTCGCTGTGGCACTCTGCCAGCATTCGTAATTGAATGAGAAAGTCCTTTCCCCGGTCCCACCCACACGCTCTTTCCACTGGTTTCCCCACCAGCTGGTGCCAGGTGCTTTGAGCTGTTTATTTACACCTGCAGCAGGGGCAACAGGTGTCTGGGTTGTCGAGTGCCCTACTCCCATTTGCATATCAGGTTAGTTGGGTTCACTAGCTCACACTCACCATCGAGAAGAGGCCGGAAATGACCCAAACGATGAGGGCCAGGTTGACACTGCCCGTGTACTTCAGCACTCCCGTGGGCGACACAAAGATGCCCGATCCGATGATGGAGCCCACTATGACGGTGCATCCATTGAGGAGGCTCATCTTGGCCTTCAGGGTCACCTCTCCGCCTCCGTCACCGCCGCCATCTCCATCGCCGTTGGTCAACTTGGCAGAGGCATCTCCATTCCCATTCACGATCGAACTCTTCCGCGAGGAGTTCTTGCGGTTCAGTGACTCCGTTTCCATGCTGTCAGCACTGGGGTTCCGATTTTAAATGTTTTCTGGAATGTATTAGTTAGGGAAATTATTAGCCTAATATGTTGTCATATACACTTTCTCCTGATTTGAGCTCTCGCAAAATACTTTGCAAGTAAGATCTCACGCCCTTGACCTTCTCCGAATTAATTATATAGAATTGTTTACGCTGCGGTTTATAGATCCATAAATTGAACGTGTTAGCTAGTTTAATACTATTTATAGAAATATTTATAGCCTAGCACGTTATTCAAACACACTGCTGCTGTTGAAAGAAAATTATGTACCTTTTAGTTAATGAACCTGCGTTTTTTATGGTGATAATCATTTTTGTTGTGTCTGGAGGGAATGGGCTATTCTGGCGCTGACTTTGAGAAATGGCGTGCTAATTGAGCTAAGGGGAAATCTCAAACATTAAATTCTAGATTATGTGCTAAGATGTGAACTAGTGAATTGCTTGTCTGCGTTTTATCAGATGTCTTAACTTTGTGTTTCACAGATGTATGCCTGCCATTTCGTAATCTCAGCTTGGGAATTATAGAGTGGAGGCAGTGCCTCCGTTTTCAATGGCACTTCCCTTCCCTCTTTTTTTTCTGAGTGAAAGGTAATTAGAGGTCATTGGCAGGAGAAAAGCTTGCTCTACTTTTACCCTGGCCTCGTGTTTTGGGCACAACCTCTTAATGTATTATTTGCACGGAGAAAAACGTTGCCAGAATCGAGTTTACTGAATAATCTTTACGAATATATTATGAACGGTGAGATATTTTCTTCATTATCATTATGAGGAAGCAATGGACTTCGCCTTAAAAGTATTTCGCCTGGAGTTCGTTAAACCCAAAAATGTATATTATGGCATTCCTTTCGGTGTAAAAGCCTGACAGGGCCCAAAGATTGATTGATAGGCCGCCGGTGGATGGCACGTGTGTGCCTATGAACTCGTCACAAAGCCAAGGAAGTGGATCCCCCGAAAGCCGAGCCCCTACATGGGGATTGGGTCACGCCAATTGATTACCTTAGCGAGCCATGTGGCAGGAGGGGAAGGGGTTACTTCCTCAAGCGAAAGCAAAGGCCGGTGCTGGACCCACGCTCTGCATAAATTAGCTGGCATCAGAGGCGAGAATAACAAACAATAATGCGATGTGTGAGTTATGGAATAACTGGTAGAATGGCACAAGCAAAACAAACAGGTGAACAAGCCAATGGACACCAGATCTATAACTCGGATCTGTGTGTAACCCTCGCCGGCTAATTAGCCAATTGGCCCTCTGATGTTCTTGGCTTAACAGTTGGCCAGCCAAGCCGAACGGAGTGAAAACGGCCGAAAAGATCCAATTACTCCAGATCTCGCCTGATGCAATGGTCGAATAGATTATGGATTGTGGTGGAAAATCAGCACTTGGGGTATTTCAATTATTTAGTGCGGAATTCAAGTGAATTCCGATCCGGAAAAAAATCGAAATCACATCTGTGGAATTCACAATGCAACTCGGTTTGCATCACCTCTTAGTCACTGCCTTCAGGGGGTCTCTCTCTTTTTTCCGTGTGAAAGGCATTAGTTCGCTTCAGGGCAATTAGCTCTTTCGATCCGTTGGTACCACTTACTTGACCCAATTTCTGCATAAATCGAGATACAAAGCACTCTATTGATTCGTCCAAAATGAAATTGGTAGTCGTGTGAGTCGGAACATAAACACAGTGCCACAAAGAACTAACAAAACCCATTAATTTTGGTATGGTAAACAAAAAGTCCATTGTGTAGTCCACATTAATCACAGTATCAGTTTCGAAGCAAGTGCCTAATACATCCATAGTTAGCATAGGCTATCAACCAATTGAAGCTAATTGCGAAAAGATTATACAATTTGCTGGCAAAATAACACTGATATCATACGCAGGGCCATCTGCAATTACAATTGAATAATGAGAATAATTTGGAATGGAATTATTGTCAAGCGGAACAACATTCTTCGGTGAAACTATATATATTTTGAAAGCTAATCGACTAAAACCGAGATTCTTCTACTCAGACTGCCTTATTAAGTTTTTGGGTCTGGGCTCAGGGTTCAGTTATGCTATCACCATCGAATCTCAATCAACTAACTCTTATCAGAAACCAGAGTCAATTAGGAACTTCGTTTGATTCACAAAAATGAAAACAAGAGGAAACCGGCTTGAATCGATTATCAACAGGTACTAGCAAGTCTTTCACATAAAACAAATTCTAAATATATACTTTAAACAGGAATTGAACAGTTGCATATATATTATACACCACAGATCTGCACACATAAATTTTTGCGGGCAGTTTTTAATAGCCTTTTTATGAGTTGCCAAAATCGCCTCATGCGTTTCAATTTAAATTTGTGTTTTACCGCCGTTGCTTTTCCATTTTATTAACACCTTTTTAATTTGGCTGGCATTCTTAATTCTTATGGTTCGTTTTCGCGGATTTGTTCATCGCAAACACAAGTGAGCAAGCATTGTCTATCTGCATCTGCTTAAGTTGTATGATATTTGCCTAACGCCGAGCTCTAAGTACTTAAGAGGTGATTAGCTCTGCTACCTTAAGAGATCCGACCGTTTTCCCGCGAACTAATGGGCTTTCACTAACAAGTTCCGCCGGAGAAGCAGAACCGCACGCAAACAGCGGCTAAGGCAGACTGGCAACCACCGGCGATTCCATTCCGCTCCGAGGCATCTTCGCTCCGGAAATCTCAGCCAGAGGTTAGTCGCGTTCGGCACTGGTCGGCTGTGTGGAATCCCCTACGCGTCCATGTGCACAGAGAGAAAATGAGGGGGCTACCACCTCCACCTAAAGTTTGGTGGAGTTTATACTTAATTTTCGATGGCATGAATGTAAAGTAAATATACTTATACTATATATATTATGCTATAGGTTTCTCAAAACCCCGTCAATCTCGACTTTGCGCTACTTCGAACGTGTTCGATGTTCGTTCGAGAGGCTCGCTTGTTTCTAACGAGGAATACTGAATTTTGGAATCTGTAATTGCCCCGAAACAAGTTTTCTCAGGCAGCGTTTTGTTTGTGATCGTGGTTGTCTTTCGACGGCCGAGAAAAGGTTCTGTTTCTTGTGCCTGCCTTGTTTTTGGCGGGCGGCAAAAGATACATGCTGCCTTTTATCTAACAGATACACGCGGACAAGCTCAAGAGCCAGAGTAATTTGGTTGAAGGTTTTCTGTTTGTTTACCCACGTGGTAACAACCTTCGCGTGGGACGGGACCTGGAACTAACTAAGAGCACGAAAGTATCTTTTGCCGTGTATCTTTTTCCGTTCACACGTATGTAGGTTGCCTTTGTCACTCATAAATGCAAATTAGATATAAGACGCTCTGATTTTCGCGCGCATATTCAAATCTATTCCTGCCCACTTGCCGATCTATAATTGAATATATCCGCAAGATACCGGGGGCTTAGCTGCATGCACACAAACGACTGAATTAAGTCATTCATAGCTCCGCGATCTGTCGCCAACTGAAGCACAATGGCGAAGCCTCTGCAATTTCTCAGTAGAATCGGTTTGAATAACTTGTATTACTGGGAATATTCTCCGCCTTTGAGCGTTACTTCAACCTAAATTCGCCTCGGGCCATTCGAGTTTATTGACCAACGAAACAAAGGCTGTGAGGCTGAGGTACAGGTCCAGGCTTTGATGATTCGGCCGACTGTCGATATTTATTTGGTTCTGTTCCGCGGCCGGTTTTTTGGTTCCCAAACTGCTAAGTGCCCATCATCGAGTTGCTTAATCTCGGCTTTATTAGCAATTTGTGTATATAATCCCGAATTAACGACAATTGGCGGTGCGTCCAGCGACGTCATAGCAGCCGGTTAGAATGTATTTCTAAGTGCGTTAGTCTTATTAAATTCAATTCCGACTTTTCTGCCGCATTTGTGGCACTTTAGGAGCTCCCCGACTCGTTACTCAACTGATTTGATTGATACGATCGAGGCTTGTTGGCACCCAAAGCCATTATAATTCCGAGTCCGATCAGCTGATTATATTGGCTGCATTCAACATTCAATTCAAGCTCTGAGTACACAATAATTGTTTTTTTTCGTTTGTTCTGACTAACTAAACTGCCTACTTAATGCTTAATCTCTGACATCTGTTGGAGCTGACAAATTGCGGTTTTCAGACTGCGAAAACAATTTAAGCGCTTTCATTTCATTAAATTTTGTGATGCATTTGGCAAATGCCAATAAATTTCAGGATTCCCCCCAAGGCCAAGGGCTTACCCCATCCTAAAAAGGCATTGAACTGGTCAGAGAAGAGTGTGGGCCATTTGATATCTACACTACCGGCGTGCCGAGTGCCAATAAGTTGGAGCACAACACACCTTTCCTTTCCAGAATAGGTGGGACGTGGGTATTAGGTGTCCTCCGCCGACGAACGACGCTCATTAATTTAGAGATCGACTCTGAGCCAAGTACTTATCGACGTGGCTGGCATGCCAAGTCCAATCTGACGTATGGTGACGTTTCTGACCAAATGCCAGGTTGGCATTGCATCAGACTCTTGTCCATAGGTAATATCTGGTTAAATGGTAAGTGGAAAAGAGGCGCCAAAGTGTCTGGGAAAGCTTTCGGAAGCTGTGTGCGTGGGAAGTTTGTGACGTCAGGGATTGCCATTTGTGACGTGTTAGCCAAAAATAGCCCGCAGAGGGCAAAGCGAAAGACAAAATGGCATAGATTCTGGCATACTCACACACAAATTTTAATTGATTTTTTTGGCTTAGATTTAAGTGTAACTTGAGTTAATCAGGTAGTTAAATCAAGGAAGTTCCAAGCATTTTTTCACACTCTAAAATTACTTGCTTGATGCGACTTTTATTTAAAAACTTTAACAAATATTATTTATCTTTCAATATACGTTATTTGCCGAGCGAAATTGATGTGTAAGACCCGCTTTGTTTCCGTGGCCACAGTTCTCGTTCTACTGACGGGCAGTTCGGGGTTACAGCATCGCCAGAAAACGAGAGAGCCATCCGAATTTCATTCCCCCACAAAAAGCGCTCCGATAAGAGGTTCTTGAGAGCAGGAGCCATGGCCTTCGGCGGACCACGTTTTTTGAGAACCTTTTGCGAACTGCAAATTACACATTTCGCAGCCGAAGGGAACTCACAACCCCCGGCCATCGTCGAGGATTCTTAGAGGTTGGCATCGTGGGCTTGGTCTTTCAAATTATGCCAGGCCCTCCACGCTACTTGGATTTTTCTCTGGCGGCTCTTGCTTTTTTTCGAGATGTCTGCTCACGTTCACGGCGATTCGAATGCCTTTTGTTGCCCGCGCATAAATTTTCGGCTTGGCACAACGTTCTTCGGGTTGCTGCTCTCTGGGATTCGCCTCACTTTATTGTTGTATTCAAGGTCAGCGGGGTCCTGCTGCGCATGTCCTGAAAGAGCTTTGGAATGCGTACACTAGAGCTCCTTAAGAAAATGTTCTGAAGAAGTACCTCGACCTTTATAAACATGCGACATGGTCAAACATGCGGATGGACATAGTCCAACTCTTTAGCTATTATGGCTCCGGAGGCTACACTTTCATGCACATCAAACGATCTTGATCAATAATTTATTTACCTCTTATGTTTGCAAAAGCTTTTTTATACCTGTTACATGTCGTCGGCGGTCCTATGATACCTCCACTCAAGTAAAGGGTATAAATAGCTAAGACAATATTATTTCAAGCCAAGACAAAAACCAATATTTTTTACGCCATTTTTATACAACCACCATGTAGAATGTTACGCGGTAAAATATATTAGTAAAATAGTTGTATAAGTAAAACGTTGATATGTATGTAGATATCAGGTAGAAGTTAGTAATTTGTAAATATTAAGCTACTTAAAAACAATGCAATTTTAAAATAATTTATGTGTTTTACATTTCAGCAATAATAGAAATAATAAAGCTTAAGCGCAAGGAATTATATTGTTAAATTTCTCCTTTTCCCAGCACATTTCATAAGCGGCTTTACTGTCACTTTTCCCCTGTTGGTTTTTTTTAAACAATTTGTAAGTAACATATCGAATAAATCCGGGGAATTTGGCACATGTGTTGTGTGCAGTTGCACAATGCTTCCCCGCGGGAAGTTGTCCACAAATCCCGCCCAACTGCAAAGATGTGTTGACAAGGCCAAATGCGGAAGGGTGGTGTGTGAGCCGAGTGTGTGTGTTCCGATGCCATGTGTGTGCGGTGTGCGCCAGCAACTTTGATCCAGCTGCGAACTGTTCATGCGTGGAAGCTGCATTGTTCGGTGCTTAAAAGCGATTGCTGCTGCCATATAAATGCACCTACCTCATGCCAGGGCACTACCCGTTGCGTATACGTAGTGTGCAACACGCATACGCACTGTTGCACCGCCATAAAGGCTTGTCTCCCCAACTGCGCTCGCTTATTAGTTTGTTTTGCAGGAGGGTAAAATCAATCAATGGCCTCACCTGCTGCCTATCACCCGCCATCAAACACAATTTGATGGCATCAAAGCTTTATTTGTGTGCCTAGCCCACGAACAGGAAGCCGAGCAGGCAGGATATGAACGGACCTTGGACTACGGACTACGGACTACGGACTACGGACTGTCGGACCATCGAGGAAACCAGCGCATATTTTGCCACATGACAGTTTGCTTTCGCATCTATGTCATGGCTCTGTCCGTGTTTTTTGCAACGCTTTTGATCCTTACGTGAGTGCGACAATTGTCGCTGGCACCTGTATCGTCAGAGCGAAGATACACTCAAACAAAAAAAGGACTGCACGTTGGAAAAAGGCTGCCTTGAAGTGTGCAATGAAAAATAGTTCTGGTTTTTCCAACATACCCAAAGGACTTTCGGACTCCTGTAAAAGAAAATTCGAAACCCATAAACTGGGCTGGTTTTTATAAGTGGACTCTGGACATTCTGTCGCTTTTTCTCATCTCTGCGTTGGCGGCAAACTTTTCGCCGGAACATTTCCACATTTGCAAATGCAAATTCAAATGCTCGATTACAGTTGGCAAAAAACCCATATGCATTTGCTTATCGCATCGTGCCTGAGCAAATTTTGAATATTTTCCCAGCAATGCTGATCAATGAAGTGCGCACTTTTTGCCGCCTCGGTGGGTAAAACAAGTTCTAAGCTACTTACTGTCCGGAGTCCTGACTCGAACGGCGATAGATGTTGGCAGACACACCGAATAGTTCGAACTTTCTTGACGGGCGACAGGCGGTTTTCCACCTGCAAATTTATGCACTCTCTGACCATGAGAGCCAGAGACTCTGGCCAAAATGAAGTGCAAAGCTGCTTTTGAAGAGCAGAAGGAAGGCATCCTGGCTCGGATGCTGGGTAGTTATGCAGAGTGCTGCCAGCTGCCGGATTATGCTGATTTTCATGGACTGAAATCAATTTGAGCAAGGCAGTTCGCAAATGAACATTGGCTGGCGCACAATCAAAACTTTACTAATTACGAAAACTTGCCGAAAAATCTTCTTAATACAATAAGTGCGACAATGCCCAGACCCCTCATCCGCATCCCAAACATCCTCCTCTCATCCGGGGAGGAGGAGGGATCCCTGAATCCTTGGAGGCAAGCAACAAACAAAGAAACAGGCAAGTGAGAAATTAACTTGCGTTTTCAATTACCAAAGAGTCTAAGGAGCCAGGACCACGCTGCCGAGCCATCAAAGTCAAAGGATGTGGAGCAGACGCCGTCTGCTGACAATGCGAAAATGCAAAGAGCAAAAGCACTTGAAGCACACAATATTGAAAGCGGGAAAATGTCGGGGAAAGTGCGGGGAAAGCGCTGGGAAATGGGAAATGGGAGAGCTGACTGGCGACAGCTTCTGGTTGTATTTTTTATGGGAATGGCCGAGTGCAAACGTTGTTAGAACACTGAATTCCGCCTGAGCAGTTATTATTTAGGCTCCTAAAATGGTTGAATGCCATCCTTTCGCTCGTTTTTGCTCAGTCCTCAATCCTTTTTCCATATTTGATCAGGGCTTTTTTGCAGCACTCACCTTAACTTGCTCCTTACTCGTGTTGCTTACTTTCCTTTGCATCCCTCCTGCAATTTGCATATCCATTTCTGAGTCCTTTACGGGATTTGCATATCCCCTCCACAGCCATGATATGTCTCACTTCGCCGAACAATTTATTCTTCTCTTTCAGTTTTAATTATCTGAAAGTTGTTTGATCTGTATCGAATACTTCTGCCGCATTTGGATTAGTTTCCAACCCGTTTTTGAATCCCGGAGTTTCCCGTCGAGAGCCGGCACAATTTTCTTTACACGCAGGAGCGTTTTCATTTGGCACAATCGTTCAGGGTTTTTAATTTATTTAAAGTCGTGCGCGGGAATTGTGGAAGGCTGGCTGTCTGGCGACATCAAAAAGCCAGTCGCCATTTGACACTCGCGCCTCGAAAGGATAAAGTTTATAATTTCATAGACTTGCCAGCTCCTTGGCGACTTGCCACGCCCCCTGCTGGGGCGGCGTCTTGAATTTATGCGCTGAATTAATTATGCACGTACGGAGTCGGAGGCATCCGAGCTCCGCCGGAGTCGAAACCCGGGACTTCCCTGTTTGTCTGGTTAGTTTGTGTTTGGCGGCGTTGACGGCGCATTTAAAATAATTGCTCGGCGCGGAAAAAGTAAAGCCTCCGCGATTCGTGTGAAAAGTTTACACTGCGCTCGCAGCATAAGCTCATAATGGATTTGTTGCGTTTTTTGCACTCGCCGCAGAGTTTTGGCTTGCGAACTTGCGGCTTGTGGCACGGAAAAAATGGGTGAGGAAGCTCGGCGTAATTGGGTATGCCAGCGATGAGCTAATGCAAGTTATGGATACTTTTAAGTGGGTGTCGCAGAAGGACGCACGGCCAAAGGAAAGGACACCCCACCAAAGGACATCTCTGTATCATGAATTAGTTATTAATTTACATCTTTGGCAAGGAGGCCTTATGCAACCAAACACCATTAATCGGCTGCCCAGATGGAAGATCAATTCAGTAGTTGAGTTCAGAGTAGTTTCAGTTGGCGGCTTAATTAGTTAATTGAATCGGATGTGTTGCAGTTTCGACATCCCCATCGCCCGCAACATTAGCATGCCAACCAAGTGGCTGCCTTTCATGGGATCCATTGAACCCGGTGGCTTGATATTCGGATGCTTCCGCGCTACTCAGCACCCGCTGTCAGGAGCTAGAAGTCGCTCAGTTCCGCCAGCTTTTCAGGGGGCTCCCAGTGCCCACGCAAAGACCCGAAATCCACTGGATGTGTTTCGCTCCGCCCCTTCCGCCGACTGTCTCGGTTATTTACGCCAGCGGCATAACGTTGAAAGCAAATTGATATCATGTGGATTTGGCTTTCACTTTGTGGAATCAATAGGCGAAATCCTTTTGGCAGAGCCTGGCACAGACCCGCTCTGCTCCGCACTCCGTCCGTATCTGCTGCCACTCGAGTTAAGCCAAGGATAATGATTATGTTGCGCAACGACTCCGGCGAAGGGAGCGCTTTGCATAGCTCTTCGATGGGAAGAGGAGGAACGAGGAGGGGATGGGGGAGGGGACTTTGTAATCGACAGACAATCGACGTGAACAACATAATGGATATCGAACTCGAACCGAGACAGTAGCCCACAGCCCGAAAGCATACTTCAAGGCATTGCAACTAATTGGCTTTCCTTGGCTGGGAGAGGAGGCGGAATGGGCGGTGCTCGACCGCAGGGAAATGGCCACTCCTGTTTGTCTTCTATGCCACTTGATTGGAAAATCAAACTAATTAAAAGATTTCAATTAAACGCCGAGCTGGGAATGCACTGGCCACCTTCGCCTGCCACCGTAATTCCATTAAAATGGCAAATCAATTTCAATAAATTTCATTCAAAGGTGGAATCGCAATTGCATGGCCAGCTCAGCTTAGCTCTGCTCTGCTCTGCTCAGAAGGTCCTGTCGCTGTAGCGACGTCATAAAACTGTTTACATGCTGACAAATCTGTTAATTGAATCGCAAATCCAATTAAAACTTCGATTTTCTATCCCCCGGAACTTTGAGCAGCAAAAGTTCAAGTGCATAAATGGCCAACATGTGTGTGGCCAGGACATTCCGCTTTTGTGTGCAAACTTTTCACAGCTGCCCGTCCCCGTTCTCGTCCTCGAAAATTCGTCACGTTTCGGGCCGGGGTTCCTGTTCCAGCTTTTGCGTGTAAATTCAATAACAAATTTATGCGTTTATTTCGTTGAAGCTGCATTAAAGCGTACAATTTCCTAATTAGTCCGTCTGCCGTTTTACACAGGCTCTACCAAACCCGTTGCCCTCCCGCTGGCATTTCGCATTTCGCATTTCTGCACGCAAAAATAGTCAAAGCGAAACCGCAAGCTGCGCATAACTAACTCAACTGCTTTATTTGGACAAACCGCAGCCACAGCCCCCCCTGCCCAGCCATTTCCATCCCAGGACACCAGGCCCATCCGTGCTGTCGAAAAATAGCAACATACACAATTTCAAATGCAGCTCGGAGATGAGCAGGTTCATTTGGTCCACGGGGATACCAGAATACGTTACTGACTAGGAATCACAAACGCACAGCTGGACACATAATAGCCATCATCACTTGGATTTCAAAGGATACACGGAGCTCAAAATTAGTTGGTCAAGGTTCAATGAAAGATGACTTATTGCTGTCGATTCAATCGAAAAGTTTGCAGAGAGTATTTAATACCTCAGAATAAGATATGCCTGTGAACGGCGCACCTCTGGTGGCTCATTTGTCCTGTTCCGGTTTCGTTTCGGTTCTCGGATTCGGTTTAGTTTCCGGAGAGTGCCGTGTGGAGCCCATTAAAAGTGCATTTAGTGAAAATTTATCTGGGCGCAGAAAGGTGGGCACCGCAGGCGCATTTTCGCATTTTCGACTCCGGCAGCCGGCAGCTACAAGTGTGCGTGTCCGGAAACGGAAATAAAATAATTCTGGTTGCAATAGCAACAGAAAGTCTGCGCTCCTGCCACTTTTATCCTTGGCATCCCAGGCCCTCTTGTCCGCCCGCTTCTGGCCTTCTGTCTATTTGCACGACTGCCTGTTTTTGTTTGTTCGTTGGCCCGGTTGGCGTTGGTGCGAAGGTTTTACTGTTTATGCAAATGCTTTGGCCCACGAAATGCTTTAACCGAAAGCACTTTAACCGCATTCACCTTGGGCGGCTGCTTGTTAGTAGCCATTGAGAGCAGAACAGACACAGAGCTGAACAGAGCGGCTCCCCACTTGGTTCCGAACTCCATTCTGCTGCCCAAAAGGCCGTAAAATGCCTGCAAGTTACGGCCATACGGCCGTATACGGCCATGTGCCCCTTGGCTGCTGTTCCCGAAAAATGTTTCATTGCCATTGCTGCTCTTCCTGCTCCGGATCCCCGACTGTTCCGGACACCTCCTTGTGGACAGCCCTCCCACTCCCCACCTCTTCACGGCTGCCCGAGTTTCTATTATGTAGCATATCGTAATCTCACTTGAGTCAAAGGTTTAGCTACCGACACCCAGAAAACACCCGCAACGCCCAAAAGCACCAGCAACAACGACCCGCAGCTAACACTTTGTAAATAGTCATCGGCGTGTTTATTACTCAGCCGTGCCGGAGTGTCTCTCCCTTCCGCCGGACTCCGCTCCGCCGGAGTCGCTCTGCCGGCTGCTCCTGCGGTTAGTTGCTAGTGTTGCCGTGTAATCGCTGTTGCGAAAGATTTTCACCCGGAGTCTGTGTGTGCTTGACTTTTCGCTTAATGAGAGTACAGTTTAAACTTTGCGTATCACGGACGGAAAACTGAATCGCTTCTCTAATCTGAGCAAAAAGGGAGCATCGGACTACAGATTTTCAATATGTTGAAATTGTATATGTTTCATATTAAGCTTACCGTTTCAAAATTAAAGCCAAAAACCACAGAAATAAATTAAAAACGTTTTCTTTTTCCATTCTCAGAAATATTTAATTACGCATCGTTTTGCTGCAGTTTAAAATTGCATTTGCCAACTTTACTCGAGTGAGCTTTAAGCGCAGAAACATCATTGCAGCACAGGGCCAAAACGGTGAGTAATTGGTAACTGCTACTTAGAGGCACTAACTACACTCGTCCTTCGCTCATTCCGCCTGCCATTTCGCCCTCGACGTCACAACTGGCGAACACAAAACACAACACAACAAAACAAACAATTTCTCTCGCACGAAATTTATCGTTTGCATAAATTTGCTTTATTGCCCGGTTCCATGTCCTTGTGCGCGTATGTATGCGTGCGTCTGTGTGGGTGTGCGGGTGAGTTAGTGGCTGTGTATTTGTATTGCCAACGGAAGTGTAACTTTCGCTTCCAGGCCAGGCATGGCCAAAAACAACAACAACAGTGAGTTGAATGCGGCGAACAAAGTTTTCCATTATTCAATTTAACTAATGAAACTGAAAATTCATTTTACCACATTAACAAACACACACACACACACAGACAGACAGACAGACAGAAGGCGAGAAATAGAGTGGGCAGGAGGACACGAAGGACGAAGGCAGGAAATGTGACTCGCCTCCGGAAAGGAAAGGACATGTGTGCGTGCTGGACTCCTGTTTTTGGGACTCGGCTTCTCCGCCGGCATTTGAGCCGCCATAAAGCGCGGAAATTTATATTGCAGAGAACTGAGCAAGGACAACCGCGTCGAGGCGCCACCCTATTGCGTTGACATTTAAATAATTAAGTATATTTTTAGCCTGGCCATCCAAATGCCATTCGCGAGTCCTGTTTCAGTATCAGCCATGTGAACTAACATCCCTGTGGCGAAGGTGTCTAAATGTATGAAAACATATATTTTGAAAACGGAACAGAAAACTAAAGACTTATTACAAAAGAATATTACTATTGAAAGGACAAACAATTTTATTGTTTCATTTCCTGTGCTTCAATTTTGAATCTTACTATTAATGCTATATTTTCAAGGGATTGTCTGTTTGTGCGGTCAAATCAAGACCCAAAGCCCCTTTAAGAAACAATTTAGTTTTCATCCTCTTCCTCGAACTCGTCGTTATCCGACTCGGAGGCGTCTTCCATGTCGTCGCTGATGTAGGTGCTATTGCACTGCCCATCATCGTCATCGTCGTCATAGTCGTTTTCATCACCGATGTCCTCGTCCAAATTATCCTCGGCATCCTCGTCGACTGCATAGTTCTCTGCTGCGAAGTGGTTCTGCTCCAGGGTCAGGGGCTCCATTGGCATGGTGCCCACAGCCACATGGTCGCCGTTTCCCAAGTCGTGTTGCAAAAAGCCTGGCGGGGATCCGAGCGCCTTGCCCAAAGGTCCCGGGGACTTTGAGAGCGCTGCTGTCGCCGGTTTTTGGCTGTCCTCCGTTTTCCGAGGGCTCTCTTCCCCGGCTGTATTGCGGGTCCTTTGGGCAGCACTTGGCTCCTTGGTGTTGTTGGAACCCTGAGCCCGCGGCAGCAGCAGCGGCATTGTATCCGGCTCGATGGTTTTCTCATAGTCCGTAAAGTTAAACAGCGGCGGCAAGCTCCTGCCGTTGGGCAGCTGCTGGTGTGGATCCTGACGAAGCTCGTCGAAGAACGGATGGGCACAGCCCATCAACGGAGAAACCCTGGCGTTGGGCGAGTATATCAGCATCTTGGAGACCAGATCTATGGCCTCCGCCGGTGTGCGAATCCTGAACACCTTGGACCAGGGGTGCGGCTTCAGTTGCGGCAACTTGAACTGTTTGTAATGCGGATTCATGTCATGGAGCTGCTCCGAGGTGGGAGTGCCCATAACCTTGACGATCTCTACAATCTGGTCCACTCCCGAGTCCCCTGGGAAGATGAGCTGGCCCAGCAGCAACTCCGACATCACACACCCGGCGCTCCACATATCGATCTTGGTGGTATAGTCAGTGGAGCCAAAAATCAGCTCGGGCGCACGGTAGTACCTTGAGCAGATGTAGGAGACATTGGGTTCGCCGGAGATCAGCTGCTTGGCACTGCCGAAATCGCAGAGCTTGAGCACACCCGTCTCCGAATCGAGGAGCATGTTCTGCGGCTTGATGTCCCTGTGACAGAATCCCAAGCTGTGGAGATACCCCATGCTCCTCAGCAGCTGGTACATGTAAAGTCGGACAAAGTTCACGGGCAAGGTCTGCTTCGCCCGTGCGTACTGCCGCTCCACTTTATACAGGGTCTCCGGCAAGAACTCCATGACCAGGTTCAGATAGACCTCGTCCCTTTTCTCGCCACTTGAAAAGAAGAACCACTTCAGGGTGATGATGTTGTCGTGGCGCAGCTTGCGCATGATTTGCAGTTCCCGGTTCTTGAAGCGCCGATCCTGCAGGACCTTCTTTATGGCCACCATTTCGTTGCTGGGCACCATTTTGGCCTGGAAGACCACGCCGAAGCTGCCATTGCCCACCACTTTCGCGTCCGTGTAGCTGATCTCGGTCATAACATCAGCGCCGAAGGCATTGGTGGCCACCACCGTGGTCACCTTGTTGGCCAACCCACTGTTCTTACTCTGGGAAGCCATCTGATCTGAGATTCCTGAGTATGTCGACTTGACTTTGGCTATCCACGAGATTTCATGTGCTTAAAATACTAAACGTAAGTAACAATTTAAAAAAATTGTGTGTATGCGTGTGGAACTGCCTTTACTTTAGTGTTATATGGAATTGACAGTTTTTGTAGTTTATTTCCAGGATGGCTGAGGTTTAATTCGAGGTGGTGGGTCTCAGAATTAATTCAGTGATTAAAGTCAGCTTAGCTTAGCACTTCGTTGGACGAGAAAGCAATGCTGTCAGAAAAAGAAAGTGTTTAATAGCTAGCTGACTCATAATTCAAGGGATCCAAGCGCAGTTTTCACTTCAAGTTGTAGTGGAGCCCGAATATCTGACCTCGAGGTAGTTTGGCCACTTGAGCCGAACTTATGCAAGGCCATTCATAATTCGTGAGAGCCTTTCTTTGTTCCGCGTAAGCTGGCTAATTTCGCAGGACCCTTTCGCATTGTTGTCCACGACTCGACTTTCGACTTGAAAGTTTCGCTGGCGCCTTTGTCTCCTGGCATCTTATCGCTTGGCTTTGGCTAACTCGACTTGGCCCTCTTGTCTTGGCCATCCTGTCCACTCGCTTATCAAAGGACCATGCTTTTACTGTTTCCTTACAGTTGAAGTGCCCCCGAGGGTGGATTTTTTATGATAGCCCCAGATAGCACAGATGGCTGCCCCCGGAAAACGAATAAAAATCTGCTTTGTGAATGTTTGTATAAAATGTCGCTTGCAGTTTATTTTTCACTTGTAATGTTATTGTATATATTAGATTTATATATATATATTTATATAAAAGTGACACACTCATGGTAAAATCTTGTTAGAGACATTTAATCGTATATATTTATGTTTCCTTTTCGTTTGCAGTTTGCACCCACATGCAGTAGATTGTAAAAGTGTTTAATCGATAATGGGTCATATGCATTCCGTATTCGTTGACCGCACAAATTGTTGAGTAATATTTGTTAACAGAGGGGATATTTACACAATTCAGGAGTCACAGAGGTCGAGAAGGTCAACCAGCGGACGGACAGACTTAAATTAGTTGCAAATGATTAAACTAAGCTAAATGGGGCTTAACGTATATGGTCGAAAGTGTTCGCTTACGTAAATATTATTGAAATTGTTGGACGTTGTTGGCATAAGTAAGTAAGTAGTTCGGGGCTACACTAGAGTATCCTTCTCTTCTACGCATATATTTTATTTAAATTACATACACATTTAGGCTTCTACATTTATTTGGCTTTTCTCGCTGCTGCCGCTGGCTGCAGTAAAATTAAATTTTACATAATCTTGTGTGTGCTCTTGTGTAAGAGGCATTATTTAAATGCGTATCAAATTGGTTCTTAGTAGTTAATAAAAACGTATATTTAATTTACTTCCAGGCGCACGCAAACACACACACATACAGATTCGGCCAGATACGGAGCACAACAATAAAATTTTATATTTATCGCCAACGATTTCCGGGAGAAGTCCTTTTCCAGCATGTGTGTGTGTGTGTGTGTGTCTGCGTGGGTCTCTGTTTGTGCTGCCTACTTTTGGGGGCCCGGCTTTGCTAAGTTTTCCGCGCTGTCTGCCTTGTGCGCATATTTTAATAAATTTTATGCCGCTGAAATGTGCGCCGCTTATCATTAACGCACAATTTATTTTTGCTTTTATGCTGCTTTCAGCTTTCTGCTCTCATCCTGCCGCCCACAGGCCCCCGATTGCTGTTGTTTATCTGTGAGATACATTTGCTTTTTTGGCTTTTTGATTATTCGCGTCTTAAGATTACTGGGCCTGCTCACTTCTCGATTAAGTTTCCCTGTCCCAACGTGCCTATATACAGCATTATCTATTTACATGTCGGCATAACGTGCATTTAATTTGCAAACGCAACGTGCTGGCGAAAAGTTTTGGACCAACTTCTGCCCCAGCGGCTTTTAAATGTTGTTTATTGTTGCTCCTGCTTTGTTGATGTTGAACCCGCACATGTAGTTTCCATTTAACTTTCCACTTACACGTTGTGCGTGTTTATTCTTTTCTAGAGCCAAGCCTGCTGCTGTTCGTAGAGTTGCTGCTGTTGGGATTGCTGCTGTTGCTGCTGTTGCTGCTGCTGCTGCTGCTGCTGTTGCTGCAACCAAAGTTTGCAGAATGCAGTGGGCGGCGGGTTCGAGGAGCAGTTTACTCCTGCTGCAGGGGCATGGTCGGCGGGCTTTGGCTATTGCAAATTAAATTTAGCTAATTCTCACAACTCTGTGCTCATTTCGCTTACAATTGCGCTCTGCCGTTTGCATTGTAGTTTTGTAGTAGTTGCATTTGCATGGCATGAAAATAAAAGTGGGGTGAAAAGAGGGTGTTTGGGGGTGGGGAGAAAGAGAGAAAATATTTGCACATGTTAGAAAAAGTTTCCTTGTTGATTCGATTTTCTCATTTAAGTTCTCTAGTGCTCGGCAATGTAAGTGGTGTGAGTGTAAGTGTATGCGTATGTGTTTATGTATGTGTGTGGTTGTGAGTATAGCTTGTTAGTTTGTTCTAGCGACTACGGTGCGTATGCGTTATGGTGCTCTTCAATTCGAAATAAATTTACAAAAATATAGTTCAAGTGCCGCCACGCAGTTTATGGCCGCAGTAAATTCAGTTTTATCGCAGCAACTGCCACAAATTGAATACTTTTTATCATTTCAGTTGGCGCCGCTCCACAAATAATTACTTAATTTAATCATAAACCAAAAAGAAATCCTGGAAAAAAGTCACTCCACATTATGTGTGGAAATGGGGTGAGTTTTTATATAGCCATTCATAAGCTTATCTCTCCGCCCTCGGGCAAAAATGTGCGTCAAATTTACGATTGCCACTCGGGCACTTTCCACATTTTCAGCACTTTCCTTGCGCCACCGCATTCGTTTTCGTTTTCTATTTTCTTTCTGTGACAAAAGTGCGTAAAGTTTCCCCGAGTCCCTTTGTTGCTGGTGGCGTGTGGCCTAGCTACAAGTCGCGATGGGCTCCAAATGGCCGAATTCCAGGGGCCAAGGGGTTGGGAGACCGGGGGCTCTAATCTAAAACAAGAACAGTCGTTGTACCAAGGTCGAACACGCAGACCCTTTGTGGAAATACCCTTTCCAAGTTGGGGCTGTGTGTTGCAAAGGGAACTGCATTTAAGTTGTGAAGTGTTGCAAGGTCATTTTTATAAAGCATCCGTCGGATATTGTTTAAAGCTTCCAAAACTGTTGAAATCTATCAACATTTGTTAACCATTGGATATTTATTATATTAGGCCCTTCTATTCACATTTGATTTCTAACAACTGAAATACTTTCCAGATATTGGCTGACCTCAAATATTTATCTTAATCAAATAGAGAGTAACCCGAGGTCATCTAAGCCCCTCGGGCCAACCATTTTCCCTTTCAACTGTTTGTTATGCCTTTTTTGTGCTTCTACAAAATGTTGTTTATTTGGCTCCAAAGTATTTCTACGATATGAAATGTTTGCCTAGCCTGGTTGTTTTTTTGGTTCTTTTTACTGGCTGCTCCTGTTGTTGCCAACACTGCGCCTTTTTGCTTTCATCGCTTATTTTTTTGTGGGTTTATTTTTGTTTTGTGGCCTGTTGTTTTGTTGAAATTTGTATTTATGTGCGGGTCGGAGTCACAGAAACATTGGCATCGGGCCATCGAGCCGGCAGAAATATCATTTACCCACCCGGCAACGCATACATATACTTTAATGTGTGACTGTGGATGTGTTTTGTGTCCTATCATATTTTCATGTGTGCATGTGCGAGGGACCTTTGTCTTCGTGTGCTGAAAATTATGTATATTTTTAGCACTTTCGCCTGTTTTGTTTTCGCTTATCGAGTTTGAAGGTCATTTACTTGCAATTCCCAGCTCGAAATGAATGTCCCGGGCTTTCACATCCACTCGGATATGCGAGTGCTGGCTGTTTGGTTGGCTGGCTGGTTAATTTGTTGTGAAATTGTCGTTTTGTTGCTTCAATGGCTGCGTGCAATGCGGCGTATGAGTAATATTTCTACGTTTGCCATAGCATACTTTTCCGGGTGGCCGTTAATGAGGGCTGCTGGGTTGGCTGGCTGGCTGGGTGGGGGTCCCAAAATTTAAATTGACATGTTTAAAGTCAATTTGCCCCAAGTTGGGCTCGTAAACAAAAGAGCAGATTCCACCCCGATGACATTAACCTATTCATTTGTAAAGAGGCTGTCGAATTTCCTAGCTTACATAAATATTTGTGCGTTTCTGTGCTGCCCCGCCAGGCGGAAAAATGTCGAGGCACAAGAATGGGGGAAATGGGGAAAGGCAGTCAAATCAAATGTAAATCCAGAACGAAAGCAAGGAGCTGGCAAGTGAAATTGAAATGAAAATGAATGTTTGCCTGAGAGGCTTTGCCATTGTCCTGGCCCCCAAGTCGATTGTTATCTTGGCCCAAAGGCAATTGAAAATTGGCAGCTGGGAGGTCCCGACATTTCCGCGTTGCGTAGGCCTAACGGGCACATTAATACATAATTTATAATGTTTTCGTTTCGTTTTGTTTTCGCACACTTAAAGGAGCTGTCGTGTATCTGGTTTTTGGGGTTGAGTTCTTTTAAATTTCCCGCGCTGTTCAATAAAGTTTAATGCTTGGCAGGGGAGGACGAATCGGGGTAACAGAACAAAGGGCTTTCAACTCATTATGTTTTTGCCAACATCTCAAAGCTAGAACTTCAATGCAATCCGTAACAATAGCAGATAGACACAATAACTCAACGCTGAACCACCTGGGTAGCAAAAAAATTGCATACATTTCCATCTAAAGGAAAAGTCACTTCTGTTGTTTCTCGGTTTTAGCATGCAGGTCAGAGGTCGGTATCGGTATTACTTCTTGTTAGCTACAGAAAACAGAAAATAGGTTGTACCTACTCAACAAACAGAACAACGGCAACCGAAACGAAACGAAAACGAACTGAAAATAAAACTTACCGTCGACTACTTTGGATAATTGGCGAAAGGATTATCTCTAAGCTGGAGGAAATGTTTTGATTTTGTTGCAGGTTGGTGGCAGCTGATGTTGCTGCCGTGCCAGTTGCTGCTGCTGCTGCACCTGCAACTAAAGTTGCTGCTGTGATATTGTTGGTGGTGTTGGGTGGGGGATTCGCATTCGCTTGGCTACTGGAGTGACTATTGGTGGTGTGGCTACTCGGATTCGGGTTCAGATTCAGATTCGGATTCGGGTTCGCATTCGCATTTGCATTTGCGTTCAATGTGGGACAATTTAACGTTTGGTTGCCGCTGGTAATTGGCCCTAGTTGCTTTGCCTGCTGACCACAGTAGACATTCGCATTGCAATTATCGAAATTAATATTGCTCGATGGATTGGATTGACGAATGCCGCCGCCGCCGCAGCTGTTGTTGTTGGCGATGCAGTTGTTGCTGCCGCTGCCGCTGCTGTTGTTATTGTTATTCGAGCTATTGTGGCTGCCCGTGGGGGACATCAAAGGAGCATCCGCATCAAACATGTCCTCGGCCTCGGCGGCTTCATCGTCTTCGGTGTCTTCGGTCTCGTCGTTGGTGGTCTGCGCGTCCATCTGCAGGGCCTCCAGGACAATCATGGCCTCGTCCTCCTCGCTGCAGGAGTGCGAGGAGTGCGTCTGGTTTCGGGGATCGCAAATCGAATCCAATTGGGGGTGGTTTGGGGTTGTAGTACGGGGGTGGTGAGGTTGAAAATACAAACAAGGTTTAGCTTTCTTGCAGGGCTCTAATCACGCTCTATTGTTCAGTAGTTTTAGGGACAGACGGGCATGCAACTTACTCATCTACGCAGTTGTTTATCACAATATTAGGCTTACTAATTTATCATAATAATAAATGGCACAGGCAAAACACAAACACATGCTGTTTATCGACAATTTCGACTAGATACATAATATTTCAATTAGGATAATATTGACAAAATCAACCCAATGTATGCTGCTACAGTGTTTTAATTAATTTACAAACAGCAGCGAAAATACCCCTGCCCCAGTTTATGAATTTATCATTTGCAGTGTGGCTCCTGCACAATTTTAATTACACGCAAAATACTCGAATAACAAGGGCCCCAATCAACAATGCCAAATGCCAAAGCCAAAGCCGATGGTAATGGCAATGGTAATGGTAACTAAAGCCCCGGCGGCCAAACAGCTGACCATTCGAATCAAACCGCGTGCACAGGTGGCCAGGATAGGGCAGGCACCTGGGGATTGGGCTGGGGACTGGGAACTGGGAATTGGGAGCTGGTTTCAGGGGATTGCTCTTCCTAACCCATTCGAAATGCGCCACACGCCCTGCGGTTTTCTGTTGATTGCACAGCGGATAGCGATTGAGTCCTTGTTGATCCAGAGGTTAGTTACCATGCTCTAATGGAACTCTCTTTAAGAATAAAGTCTTTAATTTGTTCTTTAGCTGGCTAAAGCCTCGAGTCTAGCCAGCAAAAAATATTGGTAAGTAAGCAAGCACTTTTCGATTTGCATTTAAGCAAGGTATTAAGCCATTCAGGTGGCAGACATGTGCGGTAACTAATCGCATTGAATGCGACTTGGCTCTGTCTCTGGCTCAATACACTTAAAAGCTCATTCAATTTGGCCCAAGACACGTTCGCTTGAAGCCCATTTGATGCCTTTATGATGGCGAGTTCTTTGCCAAAAGTCAACACATAAGCACACGAGCGGGGAAAACGCCGGGAAATGGCTGCCGGCCAGTGAGATTCATTTGTAAATGAAATCAGAAAGGTGTACAAACACAAGCACACTCGAATGGTTCAGGGGTCTAAGTATGAGTATGAGTGCGAGTTCGAGTTCGAGTTCCTGAGTATCCTTTACTCACTTAAGCTTTCGGCCTTTGTGTGCTGGCGGCTTATGCTTTTTGTAGCCAAACTACACAAGTTTGCCGGAGAACACAAGTTTGTTTTGTATACACACAAAGTTTGTTTGATTTTCTATTAATTAAAATTGCATTCAACTTGAAAATCGTATTTGTTGCCGCAGGAGGGAAGTTTATCTGCTAGGCCTCGCCCACTTCCATTCAATAATGAACTTTGAATTGTAGCCTAATGGAAACACGTACAAGATTGCATAAACAAACTTGAAGAGCGCCGGCCAAAGCCAAGGAATTTAATTAATTTTCCGCCCCGCTTATGGGTGTGTGTGTGCGCGAGTGTGTGTGCCTTAATTGGGCAAACACGCCCATGGCCAGCCAACACACACACGCTAATGCATCAAATTGTCTGGCATAAATGTGGCCCAGTGTCAAACGCCCCGTTCATTAACACGCGGCTCCGAGGAAAACGGAACGGGGGTCGCATCCAATGTCAGGGACGAATCGGAATCGGGTGGGTCGCCAAGGATGGGTCACCACCTCGTCTGGCAACTGTCGCCATCAAAGATAATTGCCATCCCCCGAGCGCCAGGATGATCTATTTTTTCTACTCCGCCAGCAGTTGTGCAGCCCTATTCTTTTTTCTCGAATGCATAAAACATTTTAAATAAAAACGCATAAAAATATGCCATATGCCGTCTGCAGGACAAAAGACAAAAGGGCGTTTAGAGCCCGGAAAAAGGGCCGCCCCTCCAAACCATCTAGTATTTTCAATTGCCTACATGATGAATAATTAAATTATTCACGGGATGCTGGATAAAAAAAACGAGTATTTGTTTAAAGTTTCCCTTTGTTTCTCACTTTGTACATTTTCCGCACTATTTGACATGGAAAAATGTTTTCTGCCAATAAATCAATTGGCAATTTCATATTTTTATGCCCATTTTTTATTTGCCATTTTTTCAAAGTTATGATGCATGCATTTTTGCTGCGGTCATTGTTTACCCTGGGCATTGTTTTCTAAATTTAAAATTTTATGCTGTTGACCGGGGCTGTCATAATATTATTTGGCCTTTAACCTTTACTTTTTAATGAACTTGAAAAAACGGAGGGAAAATTAAACAGCGAATTGGATAAATACGCAAATGTTTACTTAAATTAAAACGCCCATTCCATTTTCTGAACAACTCAATCAATTTGTGACCATTTCTTCTCAAACGAAAGACGCTTCCATCGATAAGCAATCGCTTTAAGGCCTATAAGTTTGTTGCCTTATTGTTTGCCAATTGTGTTAATCTAGCATTTGTTAGGATTTGGCCAAGTGTGGCCGGCTCCTTGGGGCTACTAAAACGGAAACAGTCCGGACAATAGATATAATAACAACTGCAGGCGTTTTACCAGGGACAAAACCATCATCCGATGTGTTCTTCGCCGACGGCGAAAACTGCTAGCCCTTGAAACAACACAGCAAATGGCAGGGACAACAGCAATCGAAACTTTTGCCACATTAAATCAGTAAATTTATTGACTTAACTGCTTTTTGGGGCGAGGACACCAACCCGGCCACGCCTACCCATTTCCCCGCCCGCCCCTTTTGGGGGTTGTCAGCATTGGCGTTTGTCTGTTGGCCGCTGGCTGCGCACTTGCCACTTTGGCCTGGCCAAGATGGTGTCCCTAGTCCCATATCCGAGTGCACTCAGAGAAACAGGAAATATAGAACATAAAATGTACTTATGCTGTAATTGTATCTAAGTGCTGAGGAATTTTAAAATGCAGTTTTTAAATGAGGAATGAAATGTTTTTGCTTAATACTGTGCTAGTTTGTTCTCAGCTTTTCAGGGTGAATAGAGACCGAACAGGATGTGTCATTCTTTCGAGTGTACCTTCGCCTGCCGCAGGATCCCGTGTTTGGCATATTCCTTTGGCCGCTTTTGCCCCTTGCTGTGCTGTCATAATTTTTGATTTGCTTGTTTTATTTGATGTCCTTGCTGATGTCGTTGCTTTGGCTGCCATTTCGGGCGTAGTCGTCGTTCTTGGCCGCTCCTCACTAAGCTGCTTCCCAGCTTAGGAAAAACAATTTTGCAAAATTTATTTTATAGCAAAATTATGCCAAACATTTCGAAAATGTTTCTATGTACTCCCGCTTGTTGTTTCTCTTGCCGTTTGGGAAATGCGAAAACGCGTGCATGTGTGTGTATCCGGAGGATATACACACATGCGTGTGACCCGGTCGAGAGCTTGGAAGCTGGCCCAGAATTTATTTTAGAATGGTAAGTATTTCTGCTTTCGTGCCATCAACTCTGGCTGAAATTATTTGCTCGGGGGCAGCAGGAGAGAAGAGAAGTCAAGGAGGAGGCAGGACTGGAGGTCCTGTCTGTTATATAAACTTGGATAATGTAGCGCAAATAGTTGCTTATTATTTATTCTCTTTTATTGCCCCCGCTAGCCAAAACCTTTGTTTTTACTGGGTCTTTATGGCCTTTTATTTTTCGGGTAATTTATTTGCGCTCCGGCAGAAATTAGTTGGAATATTTCAGTTGTTAATTAGGCATGCGTGAAATTGGGCAAAGTTTTGCGAAGCATTCTTTTGAGTTAGGATATATGGGCATATGTCTGGCCAAGATTCGCCCAACTATTCCACTGAAATTCGAGCGCTGAAAAGGATCCCTTCCCAAGTGGCGTTCTCACGCCTTAAATTTAAGTTAATTAAATTTCAGAGCAACCCGCAGCTGAGATAGCGGCAAGTTAACGTTTCTGGCTTTCGACAGGGCCAGACACACACAGGTCCTTTGGGTGGAGTGTGTGTGCGATAAGGATTCCTCATTTGGCGGAAACGGGGACAGCCCCCACGACTCCCTCAACCCTCACACAATGGGTCTTACGAAATAATCAACATAAAAGCTTCAGTTACTTATTACACTTGTGCAAATACGGATACACACTACGCCATAGACTCTAGTACTCTTTAGAAATACAAACCGAAAATATAAAGGAGGAGGAGGAGTATCATGCCATACACACTAAGTACTTGGCTGGGGATGCGATAGTGCCAGTGAAATACGGATTCAATTAAGGCGCGGAACACAAACATGCAACACAATGGAGTGGCAAACGAAAGACAAGTTGCACAAACTGAAGATGAGGAGGAGGGGCAGGTGGACGTATCCACATCAACATCAACATCAACATTCAACATCGACATGCGACAGGTTTGCACTTCGTACTCACAGTTGACTGCTGCACCTCGGGCACAGATGGATTCTGGCCATGTTGCAGATACACTAATGGACCGCCCGTTTGCCGCGGCTGCTGGACAATGGGCGGCGACGAGGACGACGTGGAAGGAGGTCCGGCAGCGACGGCGGCTCCTTTGTCGAACTGATAGTACATGACGTCGTTGGCGGGCGCCGTGCCGCCGTACAGAGGAGGAGGGGGTGGCGGCGGATCTGCGGTCTGCGACCCAGAAATGTGGTAAGCGGTGGTCTGTTGTTTTGGGGAGCCCACTGCTCCCGTGCCTGGTCCTGCTCCAGCTCCTGCCCCGGCTCCACCCGGCATCTGCGGCATCTTGTAGTTGTAAATGTAGGGTCTTTCGTACTCCCCGCCGTGGATGTAGGACAAGAAGAGGTCCGATTTGGCTGGCTGGAGGCCAAAACCTCCGGAGGAGGAGCCGTTGCCACCTGATCTTTGACCTGAGGGACGATTGTAGCCCGCGCCCGAAACATTGCTGCTCGCATAGTGCAACGGATAACAGCCCGCATTGGCTAACTGCGAGTTCCCGCCGCCCGTCAGGAGTTGCGTTTTGGTCAGACTCTGTCCGGAGAGCCGCCGGGTGGGCACCCCAATATCCGACTTGGCATCCCGGCGCTTCACCTGCGCCACGTGCGTGGAAGGACCTTGGTAATAGTAGGGCGACGCCGGATTGCTGGGCCACTCCACGAAGCTGCGCTGCCGGCTGAAAGCACCACCACCACCTTGAGAACCTGGACCACCGACACCACCAGATGTTACCATGTTGCCGGCCAGATTGCTAATGCTGCCTCCTCCGCTCACCACGCCCTTGGAGCTCTTGGCCAGCGCATTGTTCAGACTGAACTTGTACTGGTTGTTCTCAAAGGTCGTGTAGTGGAGCAGGCGATTAGCCGGCGACTGTTGATTAGAGTTAGTAGCGCTGTTGGGGTTTTGGCTGGAGCTGGGATTGGAACTCGAGCCCGCGTTGTGGACGGGCGCCAGTCCCGAGGAGCTCCCTGGGTTAGTGGACGATGGCGAGGAGGTGGCGTATTTGTAGGTGCTCTTCTGCTGGCGCTGCTGCTGCGCGAACAGCGAGCGCTGCTGCTGTTGCTGGTTACTCACGGTCTGCTGCATCAGGTTGTTGTAGTTCCCGCCGGCACTGCCGCCCGACTTCCGGTGCGATCCGCTCGAGGCGCCAGAGGATTTGTTGGTGCCATAGCGAGTGCTGTCGCTGGATCTGGAATGTTCAAGGCGTTACATGGTAAAAGAGTAAGCAGGTTAGTTTAAGGTAAAATAATTTGTAAAATACTTAATAAATATTATGATATGATATGAGGCGATCTTACCTTTCCGATGAGTATGCATAATCCTGATCGGCTCCCAGTCCAGAGTCAGTGTGCTCGTGGGACACCCGCAGAGCCGAGTTCTCCAAAGGACTCAGATTGGAGCCAGTGGGCGAGATAAAGTCACCCATGCTCATGCTGGACATCATTCTGAAGTTGGGAAATCCACATTCATTTCCCAAATTTGTAAAGACATCTCCTTTACTCACCTAACTAGACCATTATTCCGTTCACACTCCCTTGAAGATATAGTGCTGGCCGAGCGAATGGATCCATTCTTCGGCGCATGTCCTCCAGCTCCAGGACCTCCGTTGGCCTCGTGTGGATGCGTGCTTTGATAGTAAAGTCTACAATTATGTACATGAGTTAAGTGAGATCTGATAAATAATCAGAACAAAAACTGAAAGTCGTTCCACTCTAAGGGTTGCCCCTTACCTATTAGTAATTTATAGATTGGTTAACTAGTACTTACCCCCTGATGCGATCGACGCGATTCCTGGCCTGGCCCGCATTTCCAGATCCACTACCATTGGTAATGGTGTTGCCAGAGCCCGTACTCTTGGCTCCCACACTGCTCTTGCTGTTGCTCTTGTGGATCTTCAGGTTAGAGTTGGACCTCTTCGAAGTGGTCTCTACCACCGTGTAGGGAATCTCCCGTAACTGCTGCTCCGACATGCCCTCCGTGTCCACCAGATCGAATTGTAGGTGCTTCGCCAGCTCACTGTTCCACATGCGGCTTCGTGATTCCGATGGGGATCTATTTTTATTTAAAATTTTTAAATAATAATTTAATTATACATATTGAGATCCATCCTAAATAAAGTATACTGGCTACTTTTGGGTTGTACTCACTTGTTTTTGCGGTGCCTTCTGGATTTGTGGTGCGAATGGGTGTCCGAGTGGCTATCGTTGCTGTGGAGACTCCTGGCCACCATGCTGCTCTTGGAAACCGCTGCCTGTTGCACGGAACTCTGGCCCAAACTGGCTTCCGCCTGGCGTCGTTGCACTTCCCTCCACTGCGATGTGGAGTCTATAAGCTCGGCACTTCCACTTCTCATCGAGGAGCTGCGATGGCCGGAGTAGCTGCGTCCACGTGTACTGTCGTGATCGGATCCTCCGGCTGAGTCCCTTCGATGCCGGTGCGAACGGCGGTGCTTGCGATGATGCGAACGTCCTGATCTTCCGGACCGACCTGATCCTCTGGAAAGCTCGCTTTCATTATCTGAGGTGCGGCGATGACGGTGCTTATGCCTTGAATTAGAATGATTTCAGGTTATAATGATTTGCAAATTCCGAAGGTCGACAAATTAACGAATTGCTAAAAGTTCCTTGATAAGATACGTGAAAATACCAAAGTTGATACGCATAAAAATTGGGAAATTCAAATTCCCTTGCGAAATTCAGATCTTTGCAGATAAGATAAGGAGACAAATTTAATCAGTTCAACCAACTACTCAAACTAGGCGCATGCCTAAGGATGTCCAAGTCGATAGGGCTTAGTTGGTCTTAAAATGTCACATATACTGGACTCTATCTCAACCTACTTAACCTTCTAAAGTTAATTAAGTGTTGACGACCTTAATGCATCTAGATCGATAAAATTCGCACGCGTCGCATTTATCTAACTTCATCCTAGGATTCAGACCTGATGCCCTTTGAAAGGTCAAGCTCGGGTCCGAAGTCTATACAGTAATCACGGTTGATGGGTTTGACATTCAAGTTAAATATAAATGCACTTAAATTTAAGCCTTTTCTGCATTAAAAATAATTCGTAATATTACTAAGACCTACTTGCGCGTGGACCTCGAGTCGTTGGAGGAGTGGCTCTCCACGGAACTGGAGCGGTATCTCTGCTGCTGATGGGAGGCGGATGAGGAGCTGGCCCGCTGCTGACGGTGGTGGTGCGTGGTCGAGGAGGTGGCTCCCGCTGACGAGGATTGGTGGTGCGGATGGTGGCTGGTACCGTGACCGTGGCTGTGGTGGCTGTGATGGTGGTGCAGTCCACCGCCTGCCGTACTCGCGGATCTTACGGATCGCGGACTCGACGGATTGTGCCCGAAGAGGGATCTCTGCTGGGAGCGCGGCCAGGGAGCACTCCGTGTGCTCCTTGGAGAGTCAGGCGTTTGCAGGTTGCCCCCGCTGTTGTTGTTGTAGCTGCTGGAGTTGTTGTTCTGCTGCTGATGGCAAGGTCTGATGCCCAAGCTGGTGGGTATGCTGTAGGTGGAGCGATAGGGGCTGTCGTAGTTGCTGTTCAGGGGAGGGAGTAGAGATTAAAGGCGGGGGATCAGTCATCGCGATCTCGCATTATTTTGCCATAAATTTAAATTGTTTAACATAAACGTTGATTAAAGTCCGCGGCATGGAAGGCCATTTAGGCTGTCCAATTCGATCTGGGGAGGCAACTGAGCTCCTCCAGCCGTGCCACCACGAGATCGACACAGACAAATAATGCGCGTGTGCAAAATTGAGTAATTGCCGCACTGGCAATCAGCAGGCAATCATTTTGTACTCCCAGGAGTCGTCGCTTCGGTCCAGTTCGGTTCGACTCAGTTCCACTGAGGAGGATCCCAGAAAAGCCAGAACGTGCCTGGTGATTTATGCTCCCCGGGATGCAGCGATCTGTGATTTGTGATCTGGCATCTGGGATCTGGATAGTCTGCTGTGGTGTGGCGGGGATCGGCTGCCTGATTGGCCTGATGTTTGGGCTTCTCTTTGTTTGCAAATGATAAATGACGCGGGCTATTTGCTCATCCCGGGTCTTGCAGGAGAAGGAATCCAGCGATTACGATTGGCTTCTATTACCTTATTTAGAGCCTCACCTGAGCGTGTAATTTATGCACGGATGGTGGGCAAACACTTACACTGGACAGCTGGACAGCTGGAAATGCTGGCTGGTAATTGTCCAATTCAAGTGCTTCTTGGGAGGATCGCTTTCGATTAGTCTCCACAACGGAATACGAGTATACACTCGCTTCCTCACTCCCTGACTATAAATCGCCTGGCATGACTCAATTTCCCCCGAAACTTCTATGATTTTTATTTGTCCATATAATTTGATGTTCACAACCATAAAACATTTAATAAATGCTGCGTCTAGACAATGTAACTGCCTTCGAAATGGCAACTAAATGGATTTTGAACACGAATTCGAAACAGAACCCACAGTGCCAGAGGGCACTTGAGCCGGGACAATGCCAAGGAGCTTCTATCTATGTATCCTGTTTGTCCTGTCAAACGCAAACGCAGGCGGAAAAGGCGGGGAATGATGAAGTGCTCCGGCTGCATTCCTTTCAAATTGAACCCGGCGATTCGAAATAGCAATAGCCATACCGAAAAATATATGTTTGAAAATTAAAAAGAGATCAAAGGCGAGTCCTCTCCAACGAGCCACATGAGAGCTCTTCCGGCGCGCCAGCTCCCAAAAATGATTACTAAAAAGCAAAAAAGGACTTGGCGGCCAAAAAAGGACTTGGCCGGAAAAAAGGACAACTACGTCAAAGGAAGCAGCTGCCGCACATAAATGGGTAAAATACGAAACGCGAGGGTACTACACATGGGCGGTCGGGTAAATCAAAACTTTTGTGCTCGGAATGAAAACAAATGATGGGCATTCTGGAGTACTCACTTGGAGATGGTGCCCATTCCGGGCTGGGGCAGCGGCCTGTTGCCCATGTGGCTGCCGCCTCCTAATGTTCCCGCGCCACTTGCTCCATGGCCATGGCCATTGCCATTTCCATTGCCGTTGCCGTTGCTGTTAAAAAAGTCATCAATCACGCGGCGCGGCTGGCGCTTCGAGGGAGTACGGGTGAAGGCAGGCGGCGATCGTCCGGCGGAAAGTGCATCCTTCTCCGTTTGCTTGTCCGGGCGACTTTTGGGTGTGGTTCGATGGGTTCGGGGTTGGCAGACATGCGGTGGTGGTGTCGGGCAACATAAAAGTAGGCATAAAGGCGTCCAAAAATATTAACAACCAAAATGGGAAAATGCGAAAAACAAAAAAGGAAAACGAGCGTACGGATCATAGAAGACGCTAATAATGAACAGTGAACCATAAAAAGGTTGTAAAGCACAGACAGCCAAATAAAATAAAAACCTAGGAAACTCGGAAACTTTCATTTGTTTCTCAAATTAAAAACGTTCTGTTCTTGGGCCAGTCATAAAATGAGCCGACGCCCCTAAAAAAACTTTGTTTTTGGCCACTAGAAATGCCCTGCCGGCCAAGTTAATAGTTTCACTGAGTTACGGTTGGCCACGTGAACTCCATTTTGTGTCCGGGAGCAAGAAAGTTTACCGCAGCAACTAAATGGTCAGCCGCAGTCACCGCAAATGTCCAGTCATAAACATGAAGGACCTGAAGCCCCAGAGTTCCCCTGAATCCCCTCGATTCCCCCGGATTCCCTAGATTTCCTGCCACATTCGTCATGCACAATTGCCTGCATTTGGTGAGGCAGCAGCTTAGAGCCGCCTTTTCGCAGAAAGTCATTAGTGGGCTTTGCACTCGAGTTGCTTTTTGGCTGACTGCCCGAAGGCCTCCTAATCCCAATCCCCAGCCTCAACCCCATCCACATCCACATCCCCATCCGCAGTACCCCTGCAGATCCGACATTTTTATTGGACTTCCAATTAGTTGACCATGCGGGCGATGGCGTAAACTTGATCTATGAACACTGGTCGGGTTGCGCTGCATCTGGACGCTGCTTCTGTTTGGATTTGACTTTGACTTGGGCCAGAGATGAGCTCTAATTGGTTCGGCGGGAAATTCGAGCAGCTGACATGCGAACTTGGTGCATTTTGGCGTTTTCAGGGGGCTATCTTTGAAACTGGAATGGCCCTCCATTTAGTCCGGACTTGATGAGCATTAATTTCGGCTAATACAAACTTTACATTGAATTTATTAGAGGTCTTAATAAAATAAATAAAACAAAAAGGTATTTAAGTGCCTTGCTCTTACACTGAAATTCAGGCATGTTCTATATCCCCGAACACATTTATAGGAAATTTAGCCCTTGGAATGCCACATCTATCCATCTATCCTCTCAAGAGCCAGTTCACTTTTTCGCTTCGAGTCCAGCCCAATTTCTCCACTCGAGCTGCCCCTTAATGAGCTAATCACATGAGGTGCACTTTGAGGCCAGGGATTGAACTCGAGTGTCTGGGCCATTGAAATTCGTTACGTCTTAATTGGCTGCGCTTTTGGGTTTGGCCAATAAATTAGGCAACGGAGCAGCAGGGTTTTTTTTTTGGTTTAACGACTCCATCTGATGGGCGGAGCACACACGACTGCACCCACAGGAACTTCCTGGAGAGTTCCCAGTGCGCCGCGGCACTCCACTATTTCTGGCCAGCTGGCTGGTTACTCACCTGTGCCTGAAGCGCGATCCCAGTTGGAACAAATCGGCGGCATGCGACTGCGAACTGGGCAGAGGGGCCACTCGCACCTGCCTGAAGAAGGCATGGTGTTCCACGCAGCAGCGCCATAGGTGCTTGCAGGCCGACTTGCGAGGCGTCTCGAATCCGTAGGTGCTCAGCTCGTTCTGCGGGAAACAGGAACAGAATCGAATCGCAAAGGTGTGATAAGCGCAAGAGTCGAGTCACGATGGGAACTGGAAACTCGACTGGGACTCGACATGCCGACAAAGAGGCGGACTGACTGAATGAGTGCCCCTGTCGGGCTCGCCCCCTCCCATTCCAAACTGTAAAGTGCTGGCCAAAAAAAAAAGAAGCTGGGAAGGAAAAGGGAAAAATCAAGGCGAAGGAAAATGCTTAAGTTCCGCCTTTTGTGCGCGTCAACTGGCTGGGAAACTTTTTTGATTATCAAAGCGTTAACACCCGAAAGTGTGCAACTTTCGGCAGCTCCAGCCATTTGGCGTCCTCTATCTGCTATCTGTTACCGAAGCTACCATCTTCCATCTACCAGCTACTAGCTACTTGTTGTCTAACGAGTCCTCCTACGCTTTTGGCTCCTGGCGCCACTTGATGCCGCTGACAGCCAAAAGTTGTCGCCATAAGGAGCACATAGAAAAATTGGCGACACTGCAAAACGGGAATAAGAAATTGAAAGCACTCGAACGGAGCTATGGACTATCGGATACCTTGTAGGGCTTAAAGGAGGATAACTACACTAAAGTACACAATTTCGAGGATATCATGACTTAAGAGCTAATGATTATAGAACTATTTATTCATCTAAATCTTTAAGATCTTTTCTACATTTCTTTAAGGTCATCTTTTAAGCACGCCCAGAACTCTCTCAACTGTCAGATACTCCCTACTCGACTTTGTGATAGGTCTACTACTACCCTTTAGTGCCAGCTTTCGACCATTCACTCGCGGAACGAACTGCAAATTGTAAAAAGCACTTGTCGGCAAACAAATTTATGGCTGGGATGGGCTAGGAATTGCGGATCCTCATCCACATCGTCACAGTGGCCATTGTCGTTTCGGGTTCCCAGCTAACAGTTTACAGTTTTCCAGTTCCAGTTCCCATTGTCGCGTTGGGTGCGTTTGAGAATTTACATTTTTATCGCTTATCCTGAGCATAAAATAGCGTCCTTTATAATAAACTTTGGCAATGCGCGGCCAATAGTAATGAGCCACCGTCGTCTTGTTGCGCAGCACGACAATCCCGCTCGGAGTCAGGCCCAGGAAGTACTCCACGCTGTCCTCGCCCTGTGGGAAAAGGGGAAAGTGTGAGCAAAAAGCAGAGAAAATGAGAAGCTGAGAAACTTTCGCAAACAAAGGCGGGCGCAAAAGTTTCCTTTCGGCCATTGCCAAAAAATGTGTTAACAAGAAGAAAGTTTTCGCCCATTAGCAGCAGGCGGCATTTTTATGGATACCTCGTTCTTATAACGCCGCCCAGAAAAAAGCCGAAATAAATGTAATTTCGGCTGTTAATTAAATTAAAAAGAAGGAGAGAGCGGCAAAGCATATAAAAGACGGCGGTCTGGCGCCGCGATAGTCAATGATTTGTGTCTATAAACAAACACAAGGCCGACGACTGAGTAAGAAGGGGGTGGATATGGGCTCTATTATGGCACATAGCATACCATACCACATGGAGTATGATACAAGGGTTCGGGGCGATCCCCAACTCCACGCATGTATACAAACACAGCTGGTGATTTATTGAGGTTTGATATCAAAGTAAAGGGCAATAAAAAATGCAAATGAAGTGCCAACTTACGCAGCACAAAAGCGTAGACACACGAGACTCGCTTTTTCGGGGGTAATCATTTCCCCCTCTCCGATTTGGGACCCCCACAGAAATGTGAGCAAATGATTTATAATATTTGCCCTGAAATGAAATTAAACTTTGCATTTCCCTCTGACCCCTTTTATGCGGCTGGTTGAACGTCGAAGACCGGCTGCCTGGTGAACCATCTGCGGTTTCAGAACTTCGGGTCGGGTCACATGCGAGAAGTATCCATAGGTCCTATATGCCACCCCCGTTCCGGCAGTTCACCCGATTTGGCTTGACACATGAGCAGCATCAGCACATTACTCACCAGAACGGGATGCAAATCCACGCCGTACATATCGTGCCATTTGACTTTGTCCAGATAGTTGAGCTCCGCACTGGAGGGCGACATTCCCTTGAGCTGCTGGTGGAGTTCGGAGACGCGGGTTTCCAGCTCGTTGCTCTGGTTAGGAAGCAGCCGGAACTCGGACACGTACCCCTTCGAGTGGCGCCGCTGATCATAGTCACCAAGTTCGGCTGGGGGAGCAAACATGTATGTATCTCTGATTATTGGATGAAAGCAAACTCCAATTTCTTTACAAAAATGAGGGGTGGAGTTCTTGGTAAATAAACACAAGTCAAAGGATATGCGCTGAAAATCGATTCGTATTTGCAAGCGGATTGTGAGACACCTGTGACTCACTTGGTGTTCCTTTACTTACATTGCACCACAAAGGCTCCCAGCTCGGCGGCCAGCTCAAAGGCCACAGGCAGTCGTCCCTGCAGAACATCCTGTTTGACTTGCAGGAAAAGTTGATACCTGCAAATGACGAATTTCATTAGCCAACATGGCAGCCCAAAAAGCCGAAAACAAGGACCAGAAGCAGTTAACAAGTGGGCAAACAGAAATCTGGGCATAAAATTAGTTGATCCCCCCTGAATGCTTGTCCAAAACAAACATTCGGCCGACTTGTTGACTTTGGGCGTAACATGGAAATCATGAAACGAAACAAATACTCGTAAACGGCAGACGGCATAGGCCGGCATCATATTTCACAATTATTTGCTAAAATCAAGCGCAGTTTGAGCTTCAAGCTGCCTGTTTGCCTTAATCCTCTCCTGTCAGACGTGGCTCAGTCTGGCTGGAAATCCCCTCGTCGCTCGGAATTTTCAACTTTGTCCTGACCAAAGTCAATTGCCGTTTATTGTGCGGCGCAGACTTTGTATAGCTAAAATAACACGATATTCTTTGGCCCTAGTGCACTTCCAATAATGCAACGGCAATTGCATTGCCACGCCCCTCGCCCCTTTCCACTTGGCCAGAAGTGCATTTCGATGCATTTATATGCGCTAATATTGGCAGTGGATTCAGCGGCAGTTGGCCAGGATTTTGATGATGTTTGGCCAATGGTTTTGCCGTCGCTCGGCGAATGATTATGGCCAACGTGTCGTCGTATGGAGAGCAAATATTTGCACACACCAAATGCTTGATAAATGCAGCAATCGCCCCCAGGATAACCAGACACCAGGACACCAGAACACCCGATGATGTGGCGGTGAAAACCATGGCCACGGTCACATTTCCACAGTTTTTCCCACTTTGCTCGCCATTTGCGACGACATTTGGCATTTTCCCTTCGGCCTGCTGGCCTTTTCCACTGGCGTTATTTTAATTTATTTCGCTTGATGTGCGCGCATAAATGCATTAATTGCTCGATGCATTATCCATTAGTTGAGTGGGCAGAGCGAGTTCACAGCTTTCAGCTCGTGCATCTCAATTCGCTTCATTTGTTGTTTATTGCATTATAATTATGCGTCTGTGTGCCTCAATTAACAAATTAAATTTGCCAAATTCAATTTACCGAATTTATGGCAGACCAAAGATGGGATGGCACAAATTAAATGCTTAAATTGTTAATGCCTGTGCGGACAAAAGGATATTCTTTAAATGCCACCAGAACTCGCACGAATATGACTTCGATTTGAAATACCCATAAATGTTTGCGGTCCAGGATTATATAGGATTTTGGTTCCTCACCTGGTTATTTCCTCCAGCAGCTTGCAGGGATCGGCCGCATAGAACTTCACACCGAAATACAAGTCATAAGGATCCGACTTGGGCTTGAGTTGGCGAGAAATACGCGACGCAGGATCGAGCCAGTGCTGTGGGGAAATGCAAATGAGGGATAAATCCAAGGGCTAACCACGGGGCTTATGTCAGTGAAGGACACCACCGCCAGCAGGACCAGCGAAAGCGAAAATATCTAACCTGCCCCGCAGCCAAAGGACTCTCAAAGAGTTGCCATAGTCTGGCTGCTGGGCTTTTTGTTTTCATTTTTCATCGCGCCTGAATGAATTTCAATGAAAACGAAAATGAATTTCCAAAACCAATATGTGTGCCCAGCGGAAGCGGTCTCCTTCACTTTTTTCGATTTGGATCGTTTTTGCTCAACACACTTACCGTCTGATTCTCCTCGTCTATGTAACGTATGCCGAAGTATGAGGTCTCGATTAAATTGAGCCTGGCGAAGACGACATCCAGCAGAGCCTGGCCGGGCAAATCATCCTGAAAATAGACAAGAAAATTGCTGTTAAAACAGAGCAGAGTCCTGGGGATAAACAGGAGGGATAAAAGCAGAAAAGGCCGAGGGGCTGAGGGGCAGAGAGGCAAAGGCAAACACTGGAAACACTGGCAAACTGTTGAGCCATTGAATGGCCACAGACACGGACCTCGTTTCCGCTTCCCTTTCGTCCTGCGCCCACTTTCCATCCAGTTGGCTAAGTCCTCCGCCGACAAAAGTGAAAACTTGCCAGTGACAATTATTCAATTGGAAAATTGCTGCCTTTTTGTGTGCCTCTGCCTGCGATAAAATGAATGTGGAAATAGCAAAATGGCCCGTTCTTCTTCCTCTCGACCAAACAATTTATGGCAAATCGAAGGCGGCCAAAGTCGGGCAATCAACAATTTTTGCTGGCTTGCCGTTGGTTTAATTTAATTTGTTAAAGCTTTAAAATGCCAATTCCCTTTTTCTCGCCCCGTCTAGTGGCAATAATAAATTGAGTTTATACTCCGGGGAGATCTCGCAATCGAAAACGGAATCACCCCGAAAAAGGTGGCCGCCGCAGCTGCAGGAACCGCAAAAAGCACCCAAACTATGGCCATGGGGTGTGCCATTGTTAACCGCAAAGGCAGCTGCCACGCCCCCTGTTTGCCGCCCGCCCTGCGGCGGCTGATGCTCCTCCTCGATTGTCTACAGTGTGTCTCATGTGCTGCTCCGTTTTTTGCTTTTCGCCAGCTGACCAGCAGACACTGACTTTTGCCTTTTGTTGTTTGTTCGACCCGCTGCCATGTTTTATTTATGGTATTTCTGCCTGGTCGAAGGATCCCTTTGGGGCATCCACATCCATATCCACATCCACATTCGCAGCCACGTCCTCGTACACATCCACATCCTGCACACGGCATTTCCCTTCGCATGCATATTGGCCTGCTTTATTGTTGTTGCGTAATAAACTTAATGGCTGGCAAGTGTGAACACACTGGGATTCCGGGAGTGGGAACTCGGTGTAACTGCCAGTTGGCTCGCAACTCCGAGCACAACTCGTTTTGAATTTATGTTAAACATTGTGCTGACCTCGGACTTTCAGTCCGAAATCGAGCTGCTTAACTCGCCGTCTGGGAATTGTAAATACCAAAAGATGGAGTCCAAGTTGGGATGGTGCTGTATGTGTATTTCAAATGATATTTGATACACATTGTTGGGGAATGTTTGCCACATGTTCATACTTATGTAGTTGTAGTGGTTTCCCCAAATCCATATGATGCCAAACTGTACAATATTCCATTTCCATCTCATTTAAGCAATGAATTCGATATGCCCAAAAACATATCGTTAGTACGCAAGCTGTGCAAAATGTTTTTGATCTGCCCAATAATCATTTACCTTTCAACATCCCCAGGCCAAACCGAGATCCCAGTGGATGGAAGGAATAATCTCTGTATGAGAGTTCATTCCGCATCAAAAAGTCGAGCTGAGTTGATTTTTGCATGAGCTCCGGGCCGCAGGACGAGGATGCCAGTGTGCACGGTGCACGGACTTGTGTGCGTGTGTGTCAAAAACTAATTGCATTTGTGCCGACTGCATTAGATGACAGTCGTTAACAGGACGAAGTGACACAGTGACAGTGAAGTGACATCGGCAGTGGCAAAGCGAACGTGATGCTGCAGCTGGGCAGGACATCAAATTCCTTCTCTGGTCCTGCAGCTCAAATTGCATTACAAATACGTGGAGAGAACGTGGGCAAGGACATTAAGACAATGGTCTGTGAAATTTCCTACACAAGTCGAGTCCTTATTGTTGTCTCCCCTCATCTGGCTCCGAAAGCTCTTGTTCCAGCTGCCGCTCCTCTGACTTTGCTGTCAATGCTTTTACCATAAAACACAGAACTCGAGAAGAAGAAAAGTGCATTTTAAAAATGCATAAGAAACATGAGCGTTCATCATATTGTCGGTTGCCGTTTACTTAGTGAGAGGAGCTAATAATGCATGTGCACGTAAATGGAATTCCAAATGAGGTAAGAGCGAGTGAAGTAATATTCCTTAAAGTGTGCCGAAAGCACGTGAGGCATCTCTATCGATCTGGGCTTATTGGATTCCGAACCTTTCAGGAATCCCAACCAGTAGACACCCCCATTGGAAACCAGCCTAATGAACTAGTCGTTCAGCGCCTAAGTTATGGGCAGAAATCAACGTATACATGTAAGGACCGCAATTAATCACATGGGTTTTGCCGGAAAAACTTGTGCAAACAAAAGTGTTTTGGGTCCCAAAAGGTTTTCCACGTTCAGACAAACGATTCTGGGGGCGGAAACATTTTCCCCCCCACCACCAACGCCAATTTCCACACAACTCACTCACTGACAGAGTTCAATAAATTAGATTTTCCCCGAACCAGTGACGTAGATGATGTCTGGGGCATCAAAGGATGAAGGCTTCGGATGATCCTGATGCTGACAGCGCAGCAAAAGCAAGTCGAGGACGGAAAAACAAAAAAAAAAAAAAATAGAAAAAATTAAGAAGACGCCGGATGTGCCCTACGATGATTATGTTGATGCTAATGATGATTAGGTCTTTGGCTAAAATGTCTTAATCAAATTATGCTTACTTTGATGTTGCTGGAAGGACCTACGCCTGCCCCGAGCCAAAGGACATCGAATCCTGGCCAAGTACACTTAATGAGCTTACATTTTTCGCCACCCCCGTCCCCGCCGACTGGCTCTCAACCTCGATTGCCTGCTTTTCTTGTCAGCTGACGGCAACACCATAGCAAAAAGGAGGAAGTTTTTGCCATGCAACTTAATTAGAGAACGCCAAGTGGTAAACCGGAAAATATAGCACACATGTCTGGCCACCAGCCAGCCCTAAACAACTTCCCTTCTTCCACCCCCGGGAGACACTTTTCGGGCGAAAAGGAAAATCCCAGCACCGCGTTCCGGCTAAAACGTAATCAGCGTCTTTCGTAAACTTTAACGACGTGACTAACCCAATTTCGGCCTTTTACGTGTGCAGAAATGCGCTGCAAGTCGTCGGGCTTTAACATAATTAGGAAGTGTGTTATGTGTTCAAAGGATGAGCTCCCCAGACACACGTGCTTGTCAAAACTACTTGATATCAACTTGACTTTACGAATAGTTACAGATCAAATAAATATGTATGTGATTTTATAGAAAGATTAAGTATTAACTTTAAAGACAGAACGTATTGCTAGTGCCACACTTTTTTCGTGTTTTCATCCCGCCCCGTCAGATTACATCGTATTTCCGGTGTAAGCTCATTTGCTGCCATTTAAACTGCAAGGCGGCTAACAAGAAACGCCAGCTTATTGCCCTTGAAGGGGCAAAATAAGAACAAAGCTGGCTGAAATGGAAAATAAGAAGCGAGTCCGAGTCGCCGGCAATGGGGGTCAGGTCAGAAATGCTGGAAGTGATGCTCGGCATCTGCCCCCAAAAGGCTCCGACATCCACGGGTCGTATACTTAATGCCATGTGAGCTGTGTCTGTGTGCGTTTTAGCCTCTCCAATTGCATTGTGCGTATAATTGCGATGCTTGGCTTAAACGAGCGCTGACCTCTGACAACAACAAAAAATGCACACAACACGCGGTGGAAAAAGCAGCGAGCAACGAAATGCGAAAAACAAAAAACAGCTGCAGAGAGCTGCATTCGTTTGTGTTTATAACGGCATTATGAGTCTTAAGCTCAGGGCAGAAATAGGAGGAATAAAAATAAAAGCCAGCGAGAGCAAACAAACGGGGCTAAAACAGAGAAATGCGGAAAGGGACGGACGGAGTGAGTGGTGCAATGTCACAGACAAAACGGCGACAAAATGAAAGAAAAGCAATGCCAGCAACATCGTGTCGTCGTTATGCACAAAAACCAGGCAGCCTTTCCAAATGCTAAAGCAGATTTATGTCTGCCCCCTCCCCCCTCTCCAGGTCACTTCGGGGGAACCCCCTTTTCGGGCCCGGGATCCACCCTGCTCATCCCATATTGGCGCATCTTCACCTAACTGAAAAACACATTCAACAAACGAGATTTGCGTAATTCCTGCAGCTCAGCGCCGACGAGAAGGTTCCTCGACTCAACTCAACTCGACTCGACTCGGGTTTTCTTCTTTTTTTTTATTTTTGCTGTTTTGTTGTTTGCCGGCTGCTTGTTCTTCGCAATGTTTGTTGTCAGTCTGTTTGTTGTTGTTGTCGTCGCAGTGGACGGGATGCTGCCTTTTGAGATTCCTGTACCGTGTGTTATAGCTATACCCTGCACCAGGTGGGCACAACGTTGATTGGCCATGGCATTCAACTTATGATCAATACATGGTCAATGTAAAAATAAAATCTAAAGGAAGGCTCAACATGCAAATCATCCTATTCCATCAACAAATTAAGTAGATATCATATTCAAAAGAAGTTAAGACTCATAAGAGCAATATGGAATACAATTTTAGGATCTTTCTTACTTAAGAGATGGTATGCATTGACCGCCTAGGGTATCTGATAGTCGTGGGCCTGGCCCAAAGTTGACAGCTCCTTGTTCCGCCGATGCTGGCAGTTCAGAGACGTCGCTGTCTGTTTACGAGAGTTTTATTTCGCATGCCACGCCAAACGGCAAACGGCAAACTGCAAACGGCACAAAGCCTGACAATGCTAGATGCGGATGGCTGGGACTCTGCTCAGCCTCTGACTTTGGCTCTGACTTTGGACTCAGGTTCAACATCCAACATCCAACGACCAACATCCCACGTTCAGCCAGCTTTGGCCTCGGATTTAGCCGTGGAATCGGCTTGGCTTGGCGTTTTGGCCCTAGCTGCGATATGAGTTGTTGGTACTGGTACGTCATCGTCATCGTCACATAGCGGCACTTCCATATCTGTTTTTCCACCGTTTTTTTCCCCTTTTGCTATTTTTTGCGGCATGTTCGGGCTGTTTTTTCTGGGTTGCAGCCAGTTGATCTGTCGACGGTTGTCGCATCTTTCCGGCACATATTTTTTTGGGATTCTCTTTGAGCATGGCTCCCTTTGCCGTGCTAATTCCAAGCTCTGGGCCATGCTATCGATGCATCTGGGCGTTCTGCTCCCGCGAAGCCGGTGAAATACTGCACGTGCAACTATTCAGATGTTCTGATGTTCGGATGTTCAAACTGTTCAACTTGTCTCGCGCTTTTCCGGCGAGAGCTACGACTTCCGCCGCAGAGGCATCACTTGCATTTTCCGCTATCGCAATCGCACGACGTCTGTGCAAATGCTGGATATCATTGTTTGCCTCGCAAATATTTCTGCGCTTATCCTACGGTGAATGGAAGCCAAGGAATGGATGTCTTGTGCACTTGGAGAAATCTTGCATTTCTAGGCAGAACCACAAAAGGTGTTGCACTATCTAAGACTTAGAACTTACTTCTGGAGTTCGTTTCTAATTGTATTACTTTTCGCCAAAGTTACATAACTAACGTTTCGTTAACTTCCCTTCTAACCATGCCAGGTAATCCCCATTTCTTCCAGGTGTAAAAGCCCGCGCTCACCTTGAATTTCTTTGGCGCTTTGTTCGCTAACCCATTCAAACGCTTGGCAAACAAACGGCGAAGCCAACTGACAGCGACACAGGGCGCAAAGAAGCCGGAGATTCGAGGTTCCAGGGGCTCGAGGGGTTCCCGGGAATTGGTCGTCGGATGGCGGACGTCGGACCACCAGGTGAGTGAGTTATCTGATGGCCGTCAAGCCGGACCGCCTGCCATCCACCATCCGCCATCCGACATCCACCGTCCACCACCCACCAGACTGCTGGCCACCCGCTGATGTCTGTCCGTTCTGTATTTGCGTTTAAAGTTTTTTTGATTGAATTGTTGCAAATTGTTTGCAAATCTATTTCGCCGGTCTCCCTGCGGCTCAACCTCAACCGATTGAACAATTGCTTTTTGTCTTTTCGAAAGCGAAACGGTGATGGTGCGGGAGGGGGCGGTAGGGGGCCTTGTGGCCACGCAGATACTCGTATTCAGATATTCAGATATTCAGATATAGCCGCAAAGTCTCGACTTGACACTGAGTTATGGTTCTGACAGCTGCGAAAGGCAACGAACGGCCAGTTTTGGCCTGGCTTTCGAGTTTCCGAATTTTTGCTGGCTGTTTTCTGTTTCTTTCAAGGGGCTCTTTGTTAATCCTATTATCCAACCGAAGCGCAACTTCAGCAACAGATAAAGTAATTACCCCGGCTGCCCCAAAAAATGCCAAATAAAAAAGGGCAACGCCGGAAAACTGTTTCGCTGAGCTGGCAAAAAGGTAAAACATTCGGGGCTTTTGGGCCTAACCTTTTGCCTCTTATTAATTACGTCATTTAAAACGCCTGAAAGCGGGAGCATTGTGAGTTTTGAATTTCGCCTATGCTTTCTCCACTCAGTTAAAAATGTTGTGCTGTTTATAATGACAATATTGAATTATATTTAAGGTTTTAGAAGCGAAGTTTCTTTGCGGATTTTCCGACCGAAAAAAATCATCTTGGAAAATACATTTATTGCTGTGCTTCAAAACATAATCCATTAGTTCGGAGTTCCTCAACCGTTATTAAACATTTGCCATGGAAATGCAGCCATTTTCATTCCAACTTCATGGGTCAAATCAATGGCCTGGCCTTGGGAAATGGCCCAAATTACCGTCTATAACTGCTAACCTGGCCGACGTTAAGTTTAAGCACACACAGATACTGGGATAGCCAGATAGCCAGCTGCATGGATACAGGTGTGGGTGCTGAAATCTAGACGCCGGCATTTATTTAGCCATTAAACACGCTTCATGGGCTTTGCTTATTTTCATTTTCATTATCAATTTGAGCGTGCTGCGTCCGGTTTTCTCTGCGGAACGGACTGAACGGGCGGGGACTGTAAAAAAGCTTTTAACTTAATTATGTTGGCCATAAACTGCAGGTTTATTTCGGCCAGCAATGACGCGAGCAGCGGACTCTAATTAAATGTCGCTCGGGGGCCTGGCCAACTTCTGGGCCAGGTTTAGCGCTAGATACATAGGTCACCGATACGAACGTACTCATATGGCAATTTCGAACTGCTGGCTTCGAGTGTTTGCTCGTGAAGCACTCGAACTAACCATTTTCCATTTCGGCCTGTCATTGTGGCCGGAGTGAAGTGAGCTGAGCTGAAGTGAGCTGAACTGAACGGAACTGGAGTGAAGTGTGTGCGGTGCGGAATGATTTACATAAATTCTCCAATGGCGGGCACCCTGTATTGACAGAATCAAGCGCTGGACAAACAATGCCCACACACTCCGCTCGCAGCGGCTTAACCGTTAAGAAATAATTATATAACCTTATCCAGCAATAACAAGCTTATGCCATTTCGGCCGCCCCAAGTGCCAAGAAGTGCGGCTCTGCTTGGGAGCACTCGAGAAGTGGCCCAGAGTCTGGCCGTCCGACTTGGCCAAATGTCATTAGCATGGTAAGCGTGATAAATGGCCCGCTCACTCACGGATTTCTGGTCTATATGCGCACGTAGAGTTCCCAGTTACCAGTTTCCAGTCTGGGCATGAAGTCGTCAAAATCATTTGTCACAGTTTTGCCAGCCTTTAAGTGACTGGGCTCCAGGGTCTCCGGGGCAGAGGTTTTGTCTCGATTTCGGCGGGTTCAACTCAATTTTTCAGACTTTTGTCTCGGGAACTTTAAGATCTCTCGGAATTTGTGTCAAACTCTAGCGAGGGATTTTTAGGGAATATTTTCTGGAACAATAAGCTTGGAATTTATGGTTTCTTGATTTTAAGTCCACTTATTTGCCTAATGCTCACTAATAGTTTATATTTTCATTTTGTGTTCCCCGATATGGGAATGGGTTTACTCACAGTCGCATATTATAATAAAGGCTATTAGTAATTATTTCACATACTTTGCACTTAAAAGTAAGTAATTATTTGACATTTTTGCAATTCTTACATCATGTTAAAAAGTAATTTAATTTTAAATGCGTTTTTTGACATTGTTGTGGTTACGGCTTAAACCAGCTTTTGATTTGTATTTTTGTTTTGAATAATCAAATTAGCTTGAATTAAGCTCAATAAAAACTGCACGCAAAAAGTTAACAATTAATAAATCCCTTTGTAATTCAGTCAAATTTATTTAAAGCGAATTTCATTCATGACATTGTGGTCACTTATTTGCGGGTGTATCTATACGATTTTGTTTGTTTTCCGCTTGTCGACTTAAATTTAATCCGCAAGATAACGCATTCCGAATAATCACTCATACGCAACGTTCGACGCAGCTCTTGTCGTGGCCATGAAATATCGATTGCGCAACTGCAGTGGAGACACTTGCACACATGTAAATGTTGCAACATCGACTGGCTGGGCGCCACATGAAATGCGAAACGAGTCAACCGCACGCAGTACCCTTCATCTCACTCCAAAATGGAATATTGGATATCTATACGAGTAACTACACAGTAAGAACAGCTCGTCCCAAAAGTCGGAAGTAGAATATACATACATCATTTAAATCGTCATATATGTATATAATCCAGAAATGTTTGTACAATCATTAAATTGATCTTCCTGCCACATCATTTTCCCCTCTGCACATCTGCCCTGTCATTATGGGTGGACTGCAGTTGTTTGGTGGCCTTAAGTGCGTGCGTTTAGTGCCATCGGCAGCCGTCAAAATCAACACGGCCAAAACGACAGCGTCGCCGTGGCAATTTGACAGGCAGTTGCTTTTGGCCCCACTTCTTGGCCGCAGTCTCTCGTCGTGTAAATAAAATTACGTTTTGAGGCTGGCGGCCACACGCATTTTTTCCGCTGCCGTTTTTGCATATCGGGCCATCGTCGTCGTCATCGTCATCGCGGCTCTTTGAGTTTTCATTCATGGCTGGGCTTTCGACGTTGTTTGCCGTGGCTTTTTTCTGGGTTTTCGGAATTTGTCGGCGGCGAGTCTTTTATCAATCATGTGGTGGTGAGTCGAGGTGACTCGCCCCGACCCGCCAATAATGACAAGCGATAAGTTGTGCCAGCTATTATAAGTACTTGCTCCGCACTAGCTCTGTCCACTTTTTAGACTCATTAATGGCGACCCCCGCGGGCAGAAACAGCCACTTGCCCACTTGCCCGCTTGGCCATTTACCACTTGGCCGTTGTCAAATTGTTGCCACGCCCCCGAATGCTAGAGCCGCCGGCTTTCGGCTGCGATCTTGTAAAATTATTATAAATCTCCCCTGATGAGCTGTGATTATTAGCGTTTTACGTGCTCCAGTTCTTGCACATGGCATGCACCACACGCCACTAGAGATTCAGTGCCAGTGTCATTAGTCAGTTCCCGGAATGGCTAAACTAGTCTGTCGTCGTGGTTGAGTTCCCGATTCCCGGGTACCGATGCCCCGACTCCGTACCGCCGGTCGATCAATCAGGCAGTAGGCAGCAGGCAGCAGGCAGCGGGCTGCAACAACTTAAAGCCCGTGGGCGATTCACGCTCAACTGGTCCAATTACCCGGCACACACACACAACATATGTACATACGCGTACTTTATGCATGTACACACACACGGTCGACTTTCCGGCATCTGCATAATTAACTGGCGGCCCTTTAAGTCACTGCTAATTATGTCGCAGACCTCACAGGCACATCGCATCGCAGATGACAAGAATTTGCATTGAATATGATCGGGCATCATGTTGTAGTTGAACCTTATCTCGCTGAACATCGGCCGATTACCCAGAATTGTTATTCATGGAGCACAACCTTCGGCTTTGTTATTTTTGGGTTGGGTGTGGTCTAATTGATTTAATGCAGATTATTAAGGTTCCAGAAATAGCTTTATCTTAATCGGCCAGCAATTGCCATTCCAATCGATTGCTCTACAAAACCATGTATTTAATTGTATAAACTTCAGAGTTTTCAAGGCAATTTGGCGTTTGGCAAATGACTTTTCTGATTTATCCACAATCGATAGCAACTTGATGTCATCGAGCTATTTTATGGCATTTTAACGAAATTTCCCCGAACATTCATAACTGATTTATGCCCTCGATTTCGTTCTTGGAATCCGAATCCGAATCGGACTCGGAATATTTTTCAATTAAAAGCCAGTGGCAGAGGGGCAAATACAAATATGCTAGCTGGGAGTTTCCTTTTTCATGTGGGATTGGGATTGGGACGAGATTTTGCAAAGGTTTGCTGAAACCAAAGAGCAGAAATCCAGGCCAGGCAGCCGGCGGAGAGGAATCACAACAATTTATTTGATTTGCCCGCACAATGATGCCAACTATGAGATGGCGTGCGAAATCAGCACAATTTTTCCCAGCCAAGCTCAGCGGAGACAAAGGGATCCGTCGCCTGGCGACCCATTTAATTTGGCAAACGTGAGCAGTTTTGAGCCAAAAGAGATGGAAAGGCGCTGGAAAGCTGGAAAACAGCAGACATCTGTGGCGATGGACGTGTGAATGATGACACTTTGCATGTTTGCCAAGTCACAAGGCCCCGCACTAAATATTGATGAGGATGGGCCCTGGCATGGCACCCCTAAAAATCCGAGGCACGTGCAAAGTATGCAACACTTTTGTGGCCACAAAACGCTCTTCAGCACGCTGATGATGGTGATGATGATGATGCTGACGATGTTGTGGGGGTGAAAGCGAAAGAGTTGGCCATGTTTGCCAGCGGGGAGCAGCGAAAGAGGGAGCTGGCTTACCTTGATCTCGTGTATGAACTCGGTTTCATCCAGCAAATTAATGCGCACGGACATAATCCGTGATGGGCGACAGAGGCAGTTCATGTTTGCTTAGCCGTGCTTTGGCCCGTTGACAAGATTAAGTATACGCCGCGGTGTCTCCGAGACAGCTAAGCATTTTCTGCAATGGAAAAGATAGAAAGTGGAAATTAATATCGTGCAGGTAATTAGCTGGCAATTAGTGGGAATGCAACTGCACCGAGCAAACTGGTTTGCTCTGTGACTATGTAAACATTGTAGTAAAAATCTCTGGCATTTGAGCCGAGTTGAAGCCACTAGGCCTTGTTTTAATAACTCTTTTGGCTTCGCCGCTTATCTGCCTGGCAGATCAGCGGCAAAAGCAACTTCAACTTCAACACCAACATAAACATCATCGTCATCATCATCATCATTATCATCATCATAGGCAATGACAGTCCAACTGTCAGCGGTTGCCGCTCCCTAGTTGGGCATTATCATTATAATTTTATAATTGCGGTTGTTTGCCAGCGATAAGTTTAATATGCATGAAGTGGAAGAAGCAGAGAAGAATCACCTACGGCCAACAGACAGCGGCAGCCCCAACAAAGTCACTTAAGCGGATTAGTTAAAGGGCTTTCAGCTCCAGCGTGTGTGTGTGTGTGTGTGTGTTGGCCAAAAGCAGATTATGTCATTAGTACAGGCATAGTACACGGCCCAGGGGAGCGCGGAGGCGGGAAGAGGAACTCGAGAGGAGGAAGCGCCGGGCTTTGGGTGCCAACGTATCGGTTTAAGGCCGTCGTGACGAAATGCGGCGAGGTGACTGGAGCTGGCGAGAACCCCCACAAGAAGAAATGCGGCTGATAAAGCGCGAAATCTAAGCACACTTAAGTATAATGGACAACTGCATGTGACGCTTGGTAAGGCAATGACTAACATGTTAAGATTGTGTTCCTGCTCAAAATCAAATGGCACAAGCAGAGGCAGACTAGGCGAAAGACCAACGTTTCAATCGTTGAGCCCATCAAATTAGTTTGAGCCCCAAACAAATTAAGCCACGGCACAGTGCCTGCCGTATTCCACTCCGTATGCCTGATATCTCTCGCCAACTTCACACAACATTCGCCGACAGTCGGAGAAAGAAAAAGAGTTCGCCTTTTGTGCCGGCTGCAACTACAAAATAATTAATGTGCACTCGCATAATGAAAGGCGCCGAGCGCAAAAGCCAAAGGAGCAGCTGAAAAACATGCCAACTTTTCGCACATTTCACATGGCCAGACCTCAAGTCCGTTGTTTTGCATACACGGATAGAAAGATGGGATGCGTGTATCTATTACCAGCATAGGTGAATAGTACCCAAGAGATACATATACATTTTAGGCAAGGATTGCATGTTCCACTGTAATAGAGGTCCTGATTGGAACACACTGCTCTCCTTAGCTTATTCTCGATTTTGTCATCATCTATTTACCATCCGATTGACTAGCTTTTTCGTCAAGTGTAAAACGGCGCAGCGTAGATAGTGGCTGGCTGCTTTTTGTGCCCCTGCTTTCATTAGACGCTAGTAGCTGGCACATTTCCCACTGCCTGGCGCTCATTACACTAATGAAATATTATGCCTAATTAATGGAAAGTCGGCTGCCAAGTTGACTGACATCTGTCATACATCTGTCTTTAACTTGGTCACTCTGTCAACGCAGCAGCAGCAGCAGCAGAAGTTGCAGCAGCAGCATGAGCAGCCGCAGCAGCAACATCAATTAAAATGCATATTCCTCTGAATGACAGCCACTATGAATGGAATGGAGAATGCAGAATGGAGAATGCACTGCATGTAATTTTAATTGCAGCCAAACGCATGCAACAACAAGTTCATTCAACTTGCCCCAGCCCAGATTCTCTCCTGCCCCGCAGAAACCACCCACAAGTGGCAGCGCCTCAACGCACAGCGGAAATTACAATTTACATTTATGTGCCGCACTTTTACGATGGCATTTTCCACATTTTCCTTAAATTTAATGCTCATCTCGTTAAGCTCCCGCCTAGAAATTATGTACATTTAAATGGAAAGCAATTTGCGCGGCAATAAACTTATTCATTGCCATGTTCGGTTTCAGGGGAACATCAGTCTTGAAATCTTCTAAAATTCTCTTCTGCATTCCATGATTCTCAAAACGGAAAATCTCTTAATTAAGCAATATTTCTAGAGACGCCAAGTGAAAGGTCTATTTTGGGAATATAGGTGTGTCGCTTTAACATTAAACATTATCTTCGGAACTAATAAAAAGATATTTCACACAGGTGTCGCCACATTTTACATGGCTAGACCCCAATAACCTTTCACATCCGACAACTCGCTAAAAAGTTAAATCAAAAATGTGGAACAAAGGCCATAACTCTGGAAGGCCCAACCGCAAGGCCATGTGCGAGTTGGTGCCCAAAATCCCGCCACCGCACATATGATAAATATGCCATTGATCGATTTTTGAGCAGCTTTTCCGAAGCTTCGCCATTCCAGATGACACTGGGGAAATTTATCGCCCGGCATATTTATAGCGCCATATCTTTATGCCCGAGCCTGTGTTTACAGGACATCATCAGCATCAGCATGAGCAGGAGCATCGTTCCTTGAGCCAGCGACACCCTCATAATTTCTTTTCCCATCAAATTTATCACAGCAGCAGGGGGCGGTGGGCGTGACTGTTGGCCAAAACCCCGCACTTGTGACGCCCCGGCCGGAAAAACTTGGCTTGATTTGTGATAAAGTGCGTGTGGCATTTGCCAGAAAGCAACCACCCGTCCTTTTTTTCTCTCGTATTTATCAGACGAAACTTTGCTTTCAATTTTCCGGGGGACTTTACTACTTTCTTTCCCAGGGCTGTCTCTCTTTATTTTTCCGTCTTCTGCTCGGTATATTAATAATATTTGTGCCCGAAACTCTGCTCCTCACATCATCATAAACGTGGCTCCCTACTTGCATTCATTTCAGCTTTGCTTGGCTTGATGGACGGACGGGCGTATCAATAACTGAAAATGTCTCAAACAGCATTTTGTCATATTTCAATGGATCACAGGAGCGACCCTTCGTCCTCGATTTTCCCCCCGTTTTGCCATTTTATGTTTGCGGAAGTAACACCCAGCCAAGGCAAAAGCCAAACAAACTTTCAGCACATCCGTCTGGTTGGCAAAAGTGGTGGCTTGGGTCTGATTCTGCGTCTGGTTCTCTGGCTAAACGAAAGTATTTATTACCCGCCGTGCTGTGTGCGTAGAAGCTGCTGGTAATGATGATGAAAAACGTGAAAGCATCGAAGAGTGCAAATGGCAAAAAGGTGAGACACAGACGATGGCGGTGACTGTGGGGGTCTCGGATTTGGATTCGTATTCCGATTCGGAAGGATTGCCCAACCTCATCAGAGCAGTCCAGACCAGGCCAGAACATGAACCAGAAACTGAAGCAGTGCCAGACTATCCGACTTTCGGGCTTTAATGATGATTAAATGCGCGCCGGGATTCGGGCATTAGGGGGATATATGGCAGGTGAGGTATGGAGGTTGCACAAATTTCCCCCTTTTTTTTTTTTAGTTGGTTGATTTGACTACAAAATGGAGCTTATTGGTTTTTGGGGGGCGTCGGGCAGTGAGATGTAAATAACTCTCAAATGAGCTGGAAAATTGAAGCCAAGGGCACAGGCATAAATTTCTCCTAGACTGCAGATGACTGAGACTTAATGGCAGGTGGGCATGCGATGGCTTCGGGCGAATTCCATGCTGACAGATGTTAAAGGGTTCGTCTGAAAGGCGCTCATCTCAGGGCCTCAACAATGACATAATCCCGTCCAGAATTAGTTGGAAAAATACGTGCATCTCGCATTCGGAGCCTCTCGATGCGCCTCTTGAGATATGCGTGCGCAAAATTACTTAATATTTGTTCACGAGTTAGTCCCTCTTAGTCTCTTCTAGTCTTCTGGCGCTAATTTCCGAGAATTTGCTAGCTGGCTCATTTCTCCAGAGCAATATGCTCAGCCAAGAGTGCACTGGAAGAATCTGCATATGGTTGAATATCGAATATCATCGAAAAATACCAATATCAAATGAATATAGTATGTTGTTCCGAGACTTCTACAAGACATCGTCTGAGGATATAAATACCATATAGCTTATTAGTTAATTGCATTAATCTTTGATGCCATTTCTCCTTGTGCATATCTGTAGCCAAAGCCACAGACGTGGCCACAAGGCAGGCAAAGGCAAAGGCTACGGCAAAGGCAAGTTGGCAATCCGCAGGCGGGCATAAATTTTACAGCCACCTCACACACAATTGCCACATAACATATGGTCCGAAGGGTGGAGCTGGGGGTTGGGGACTGGCAGTTGGGGCAGCTGGGCGTGGGCCTCGGAATACCTTGAGGCATTTGCAGCAATTAACACGGTCGACGGCGTGTCTTGGCGCCCACTTTCGACGGGGGCCACAATCAGAGCCAGATTCACTGCCTCCTGGTTTCTTTCCCACTTGCACTCGTATTTGGCACGTAATGAGCCGGTGGAACCCAATTGGATTGTCCAAGACATCCAGACAGGCTCTAATTGCATTGACGCTTGTGCCCGGAATGACATAGCCATGCCTCATGTGAATCTACTGATTGAGTTGCAGTTAATTATGCCACGCTGGCATTTCGATGATTTTAATGATTTGTAGCGGTTCGCGGGCAAATATTTCGCTGGAGTCTTGCCCCCGCTAACGTCACGTATCCGCAGAGTGTGTTTTTTTTTCGTTTTAGTATTTTTCTGGCCGAGTCCTGGCTGTCGAGTGCAATGACACACAAGATTTTGCACCGCGTGCTGTATGAGTATTTATTTACAGTTGCCGACAACGACAGCGACAGCTGCCTCCAATGAATCAGCGTGTGTCGCCGTGTGTGCGTTAATATTTAAGCGGTTGCATGGGAACTTGTTAACACCATCCATCCAACCAACCAACCCAGACCCAGAATCCAGTCCCAGAATCCAGACCCAGAATCCAAGACCAGACGGTACCGAAGCCAAAGCCAAAGCTAAAGCCCAGACGAGCGCCCAGGCAGCGGGTTTATCGAGGGGGGGGACTGCAGGGGCAGGCGCCCCAAAGGGCTCGACGGAGTAGGAGGAGGTGGCTTAAATGCAGAAGAGGGCAGGAAGCTGCACGGCTACGTGAGTGATTGTCAAGTGCTTGACGCTGCAGACAAATGAAATTCGCTTAAAGTGCGCCACAACCGCAGTTGCAGGCGCAGTCACAGTTGCAGTTGCACTTGGATATGCCGGCTAGAGTTCAGACTGAAGGTAAGGCCATACACTGAAAAAAAACACTACAGCCTTTAATCAGTAACTTTTAAAACTATTTAACTACATCGTTGAAAGTCCTGAAAGGTATTAACTTATTTTGTAAGATACTTTGAAAGTAATTTTATGATTTTAGTATCATATTTTTTTCCGAGTGCATTTATAGCTGATGCTAGACCCGCGTCTGTTCCGTAGGACAACTTGACTGGCTGTCTGCGAGGGGGCGTGCCCCAAGCAAAAGTTGAGGCATGTTCCTGCATACCCAGCAGTGTTTGCATTCGAAATGTATGCGGTTAGGTAAATACTTGATTACGTGGACGGACGTTCAGGGCCAAACGGAGCAGCTGCAAGTGGACATACCCTCCGTGCTTAAAGGGTATCCCAGTGCTGTTGGCCATCATGCTCCGTGCGGTGGTTGCCGAAGGTAACGTCATCATTGCACACCCTCATTCCCGCTCGCACTTGTGTATTTTCTTTGTGCAGCAAAAAATATATACGTGAATAAAGAAGAGAAATACATTTTCCCGCTTTTCTTGTTCTTTAATGAAGGATGGGCTGGCTGCGAAACTGTAAAATAGAATCAACCCATTCGTCATGTGGCGGAAAATGCATTTTATTTTCTATTCGGTCTGGCAGATGCGTGAAAATTGCTTTATTTTTAATGACTGCCATCCAGAGGCAAGTAAATGGGACAGTTGCATTTGCATACCTCCGGGATACAATGGAATCCCAGGCATCTCAGGTATATTCAGGGTGCTTCCCTCACCTCACCGGGGGTTCCCTGCATGTCATTAACTTTATGAGTGCTTAAATGCTGCAGACTGCAGCTCAAGGTAACGGAAACTGCAATTGCAGTTATGAGGCCAAGCTCCTGGGTAAATTACCAAGATTATTCCGCGCTGAAGACGCCCACTCACTCACTGGGTGGGGCAGTCTCCCAGCCCATCTCCAGCTTCGATTTACTGGTGGCAGCAATTCTCCAAAGTGTTTCGCTTGCTGCCGAACAATAAGCCAGGCCAACATAAATTTTCCTACGCACCGAAATAGAAATGCAAAGAGTCGGGATAGGGGATAGTATAGCCATAGGTCCTGCTTTTGCTCCCAGATCTTCAAATACTGCCACCTTCGGCACACGTGTTACAAATTTTATATGAGCAAACAATTTCTGGGGCAGCTGAGGGGCAACCGAGCACAGTGGCAGAGAGGAAGGCGGAAATGGGCGGCGGGAATATAATATAAGCGCCACAGCAGATAAAGGAAAATACCCACTGAGGAGTCAGCTGGCTGAAAGGCATTTTTATATATGCGCACAGGAAGAATGTCGTAAAAAAGTTTTACGATCAAACATTGCACTTTATGTGCTTTTATGTAAAATTACCGTACAACATTGGCAACATTGTCAGCTGAGCTGTAAAAGTAGCAGGAATAGCAGCAATAGAACCGCCCGAGGAGCCGGATACCCGGAAGCGGAGCGCCCAGGAGTCCCCAATCCACCAGGCAATCAGGCAAAGTTGCCTTGTGGCCGGGGTAAATCCAATTTACTTATTTGAGTGACTGCTCCTCCGTCGCGACACCACCTGCTACCTTTCTGCCACCTTCCGCCAAGTTGCAGTGATCTGCCCACTCCGTGACATAAGTTATGGCTCCAATTAGCCGCCGCGTTTTAATTGATGTTTAACCACCAAACCCGCCCCTTCGCGCAGTTTTATGGCCACCAAACTGGCACATCATCTTGCATCTCGAATTTGGTGCATTTACGGCCTCCAGCCAAAGGGCTTTCTGTCATATCAGCGTCTTTGCAGGCGGTCAAGACGGGCCATAAAATGTATGCCAATGGGATGGGTGTTTTGGCCGAAAAGCTGCCAGAGCCATTAGCACACATTTATGCCATGCCATAAAGTCTGCTCTTTGGCCAAATCAAAAGTGTCAAGTGGCAGAGCTCATTTGCACGTTAATAAGAATTTTATTTAAATTCTCTGCCAGAAGAATACGGTTCGATGCGATGGCACAACAGGTTTCGTTTCATTCGATTGACCCATTTGTCGGCTTCTCGGAAGAATCTCAGCCAAATAGAGAAAGAGAATCGGAGAAAGGGGCCAGTTCACTGAACCACTCACACAAAAGTTAAATGCAGGTCAGAAATGGTGAATCAATTTGCATAACTTATAAACGAGTTGGTTAACTTTCATTCACATAATCGCCGCAATTAGGCAATCCGATTAGATTACACTATCGTGGAATTCGACAATTCTTCATTTGAGCGACTTGAACTTTAACAAACTTTAACTTAATATTCTGAGTCATGGGTGTATGTCCCCCATATTTTCACTTGGTGACCGGGAAAGATACTCCTAGTAAATCACCTAGAGCCCAAGTCATAATCAAACCCCACGCTTAGTGTACTTTTTAATTGGTCAGCTGGACCTGTCAGCTGTCCAGAAACCATAAATATGGGAATCGGAGCGAGGAGGTGCATCCGCAGGGGTGCTGTGCAGTCGGCAACCTCAGATTGATGACAGTCGATAAGAGTCGCGGACAGTTCGAGTGAAGCCATCATAAAAACAGATCCCTTTATGGCATTATGCGATATAAATTTAATCAACAAATTGGACGACGGCAAACAGTTGGTGAAAAACGGCGGTCAACGCCACGCAAAACTGAAAATGCCTTTGGGGAAAACGGGTCAGCAGACATTTCGGTTTAGGCCGTCGTCGAAGCCGACATTTAGCCAGTGAAAAATGTCCCTCGTTAATGTATTTAATTGCGGCAAATGGGAAAAGTAGAGCAAGTGCCGAAGGATGGCCAAATATTTACAGACGGCTGGGTTTCGTTTCGTTTTGGTTACGGATTTCGGTTTCTGGTTACTGGTTGCTGGTTTCTGGTCTCGTAGGTTCAGCTCACCAGCCATAATGAGCCCGGATCTGTGGACCTGCGGATCTGGGGGCCTGGGGATTTCGGTTCCTGGTGGTTTCCAGACCCCCGACTCCCGCCGTGCGACTCAATTACAATTTGCATGACGGTTGTTTGCGGCACTCAAGTTGTTGGGCCCTTCCGTATTTTACCACCATGTGTTTGAGTTAAGCGTTCGTTTTGCGGTTTATTTAATACACTTTGCCGTGTGCTGCACTTGAACACGGAAGCGCAAAGTGAAGCCGGAGGAAGGCAAATTGATTGACACACTGAAATCTGAAATCTGAGTACTCAACCGATGGCAAACGCTTCTTCCCGAGTGTAAATAATCGCATGCCTTCGTGTTGTGCGGTTTATGCGTTTTACTTAATTACCTATTTGAAATTTTAATGCCCTTTGATGTGGCCGGGGATGCGGACTGGGCGGGAAATGGATGTGGAAATGGTGGATGCTGAATGGTGACTGGCATTTTCCCTTCGATTTTCCAGCCTTTTGATGTGGGAGAGCGTCTGACACTCGTTTCCTGCCCATTCCAATCCAATTTTCCGATTCGGATGCCCTGTGTCGCGTGTAGATAAACCCACTCCAGCCGTATAAATCAAAACGCAATTTGTTCTGGGCCAAAAAGGGCAAAAGCTAATAACTTAACAAACTGCGGGCCAGTAAATCAACGAGTCTCACGATAAAGCCGAAGACATTGCCTTTTTTATGCCGCTGCCAATGATGTTTCTCGCATGATTATGATGTAGCATAGTTGCTCCCCGCTTATTGAGGATGGTGCTAGCGATTTCTTCGGGTCCAATAGAAACCCTCTTTCTTGTAGGTAGACCAACGGCGTGTTGCCCGTAATTTATTGGCTGACAAAACAAATTCATTATGAAATGATAAGCCCATGAAAATTGTCATGTTTAGGACGACGATCACGAAGATGATGATGATGATGATGAGGCGGCGGCATAACAAAGAAGTTCCAGATACTGGCAACTTGGACAAGATCAAGGGTTTGAGTAGAGAAGTTGTTCTAATAGTTCTATACAGGAAGTCTCCTAAAGTTCGATACTAAAATTATGTACAATCAAAACGAAAGGTCGAAATATATGCATAAGACACATAAATATATGCTGATTTATGAAGATTGACATTGATTTATGGCTAATATATTTTCATAAATTTTTAAAACCTATTTAGAGCTGATGCAGAACCCTAGATGAATGCTCATTTGCAGCTTCTGTTGGAATGGCGAGTTATTACCCAACACCTCACGCTGGCACATCCTCAAGAAGCCCAGCTGAAGATGCTGGCGGTGACAGTAACCAGTAACTGCTAACTGGTAAGTGGTAACTGGTAACTGGTAACTGGCAACTGGTAAATGGTAACCGGTGAGCAGTCGGCAGTAACAGTTACGCCACTCTGCCGTGCCGCCAATGTCAATGCCATTTCTATTGGCAGCGGGATGGGGGATACCCCTGCTCCTGGGCAAACTCCAGCTTCATCTGCAGCAACAGCTCATAAAATGCCGGAATGACATGAAGCTGACAGGTAGTAGATTTTCAGCCTCAGCTCGCTGATTGCGGTTGCCACAGCTGCTCATCATCAGTTGGAAGTTGGATGCTGGGATGCTGGATGTTGGCTGTTGGCTGTTGGGTTCTTGCAGGCATTACAAGGCTTTAATAGACAAGCGCAGCGCAGAGCTGAATAAGATTAATGAAGCCGTTTAAAACGCTTCGGTTGTTTATCATCGTGCGGCATCCCTGAGCTTCTACAGCTTCCATAGCTTCCATAGCTGTGAGCTTCCCCAGATTTTTCCTGGCTGCTGTGCCTAATGTGCCGGGCGTCCTCCCCGCCAGATTCGCCCCATTCGCCCCATTCGCCTCATCCGCCGCCCATTAACCATTAGCCAGAGATGCCGACAGGGCTGCAATCGTGGTTGGTCGGGGCAACAGGCTGATAGCCGGTCACAGCCTTATTAAGTCGCCATAAACCATAAGCTCACGTTTGCCACGGCCGCAGCGAAACACAAAAATGTGTATAGATACACTGGGAAAAAAATGGAAACCAGAAAGAACTGTGTCTAGGATTCAGCCGAAATAAATCAGCTTAACCACGATTGCAAATAAATGAAAGTGCCTAAAATATTTAGCCCTAATATTTAATATTACATTTAGATATCCAACATTTCCCCATTTCTCCCAGTGCCGGAGAAAAGTAACTTTTAATAAAGGCAACATCTGAGCCTACTACTACTTAGACTCGCTCTGATGCTGATAAATGGCCGTGGGCGTGACCCAGCCAGTCCTTGATTAGCCCGACATGACCCAAAAAGAAGGATGGCGGCGGCCCCACGACTCCAGGTTCAAATGGAAATGACACTACAGTCGCTGCAATTAAACTGCAGCCATGGCCATCCGGCGGACAGTGTCACCGATTTCATGGGTTTTTTCGTTCGCCTGATGAGGCGTGCAGCATTTTGATGGGCGAACACGTAAGGCCTGACAATTCCAGCTCCATGGATTCAGTCCATGGCAGCCAGGCGGAGAGGGCTGGGAAGGCAGAGGTGGCCAGTCCACATAGGAGTACATTTATTGGTCCTAGAGATCTTTTCGGAACGATAACAAGTTTTGATTTGTTCGCCAAGGCAGCCGAAACGGGTTATGATTGACTGGCTGTCGGACAGGCGACATTGGCAGGCGGATAAGCCGCAATCCCCATCTGGAAATGGGGATTTTTCAAGTGTGCCTCGACTGCCACGGCAGGCCAACACAGTTTGTTATAAAATTAATGACCCTCATTTTGTATTCAAGTGTTATCGAAGCGATTGCCAGTACACGTAGACACACACGGCCTATGGACGAAAAATATGGGTTTGGCTTGGCCTGCTCTGCGGATTGCCAACAATAAATACGCAAATATTTGTGTACTGGAAATGGATTTCTTGGCAGCCAATTAAAGACCAGATTTTGAGGGGCTCATTAAAAATATTTCCAAGTACCACACATCAATGATAGTGGCATCAGAAGTATGTAAATATTGTGAGTGCTGGCGGTAATGTGAAGAAGCCAATAAAATGGATAGAAACTTACTCTGCTAGCGTATTATTGTGTATTTCCTACTCATATGGCAATGAAAACTCTTTAGAATGGTAAGAGCTAACATTTTGTGGGGCATAATCGTGATGATTTATTTCAATCAATCACGACTGATGGACGTGAAATTAGCAAGCCCTGGAGAAAGCCCGCCCTGGAACCCAAGGTCACCTGTAATTCCTTCATTTCCCACGTACCACGGGGCGTATGAGCACTGGCTAACAACTGTTTCGACACCTCATTTCACTGCAGCAAGAGCCACATGTTACATGCTCTCGCTGTTTTCCGAGGCGTCGCCTCGTGTAATTTGCTCGCCAGATAAATATCTGCAGCTTATCACGATGTCTTAAACATTAAACTGCCGCCTGGATGGCCGACTGGAGGAACACCTACTCCACCGCCGACTGCTCGTATCTGCAGCTGTTGATGGGAATAATTTATGTGAAGGTTAGTTGCAGGCTCACACGATGCAGGTTGCCCCACTGAATGGGAGGTGTTCGCCATATGTATGTATAAAAGAGTTGAGCCAAAGCTATATAGATCCGATCCAGCTGGGGCACTTACTTTCACAAGTCAGTCAGCACGTGAGCATGGCCGCAGCTAACGGGCGCACATTGTGCGGCTGCCTGACCTCATTTGTGGGCGCAATTTGCTTGGAAAATCTGTAAAAATCTGTAAAAATCTGTGGCAAGCGAGCTGGAGTGCGGAGTGCTGCATTCATGAACAACAAATTGTGCCCGAAATTCGCCTTAAATAACATTTTATGTTCGCGCACTGGCCGAGATACCGCCGGACGGCAAACGCCTGCCCGCATTTTCATTGCTTTATCTGTTTTTCATCTCGAGCCGGTCAAGTTGGCAATTTGGCAAAGCGTGAAATGGACAGACACAGACCGCAAAAAGCCGTATTCCAGATACTGCAGCAACAATAGCCGAATCTGGGTAAAAGCCCCACCACAATGGATTGGGAGTAGGTGCCGTGGCAGCGGCACGCTGGTTGCATGATCATAAATCTGCAGGTATACAATAAATGCAGTGATCTCTGCAGCTCCCCCGTTTCCGCCGTACCCATTATACCCGCCATACCCCTCTTTCCACTGGCTCTATTTGTGTCGAGACTTTGCACTAGAAATGTCAGCGTGGCACGGCATCCATACCCTGTAATTGGGCTGGGGACGGTAGTTGATAAATCTGTGTAATTAGAGCAGTAAGCATGTAATGCAACTGGCTGTTTGTGTTGATAAAGAAAACCGCAGATGATTTTCAGCACGACATTATTGTATTAAAAGTCGCACATCCATTTTTTCAATGCAATGATTCTCATTTTTACATCTCTGATGTTATCATCTTAATTGCACTAAAAAATGAATGCAAACTTAGGTTGAGCTATCCTCTATTTACCTATCATCTTTTAAGAGATACAAACCAAAACATACTGTGCAGTCCACCGAATTTCAGTGGTTTTCTTTTGTCTGTGATTCATGGGCTTTGGCCGCTGGGCATAAATCAAGCGGCAGAGAAGTCCGAAATGAAATGCAGCAGAACGGAATGAAATGGATTGTGCAAATGTCTGCCAAGTTGAGCCGGGCTTAGCCGGCCGGCCAGATGCTTTGGGCCACGTCCAGGCGAGAGACCCGGCTAAAAGTCTCCCGACCCAACGGCTTTAAGGGGCGTGACGTGTACGCACCTGTGATTCAAGTGGAGTGGAGTGGGCATGGCCACCAACAGGTAGCCACGAGTATCCACCTCCAGACAGGCCCATTGGCATGCCAATGAGGCAGGCGCACGTGCTTTATGCTAATTACTTGCTGGGAATCGGGCGTGGGCTGGTCGAAGTCAGGAATCGACCCAGACGGACTCTGGGTTATTAAAACGCATTTGGAATAGCTCTCAAAACTTGTTTGTGTCATTATCGCGTTCTTTCAAATCCAAACCAGGTTTTTTTTCTTATTTACACCTTTGGAGGTGGTGGCTTACATGTAGTTTAATTAATGCGTTCGCGATTAAAATGTATACATTACGAGATGTCGTGTGTGCTTTATGGCTTGTAAAGTTCGCTTGGCGGTAATTAACCGGCTGACTGGCGGACGGACAACGCTGCGTATGCTCGATGTCGCGCTCAGTGCAAATTAACATCAAATGTCAGACGGGCTCGTTGCCGTGGCCAACTGATTAAAGTCGGATCTGCGAAGCGTTCTCTGATGTTCGGCGATGTCAGCTTATGGGTAATCATGTGTCCATGGACCCCAACTGGCGATGTTGAATTAGACATGGTCGCGGAGTTCAAGTTCAATTTTTGCGGATGCCTCGGCGCTGCTTTTAATTAAAAGTAATGCCTCGCCATTTAGACAAAATGCTTTTCCTCCGCTTTTCCTTTTTGCTTTTCCACGAGAACAAGGAAAGGGGCGGCGGCGGCGGCCAGTAGGACACACCCATTCTGGCCTGCCATTCTTTCACTGCGGGTCCCGCGGTTATTTATTTGATGACTTCGGCAGCTACAGACCCGGTCCGTCGTCCGTCGTCCGTCGTCCGTCGTCCGTCAGGCGTTCTTTTTTCTATTCTTTTATTTTTCAGCTTTTTGGTCAAATCACAGCGGGCGTCGGGCGTTGATTGTTGTTACTGGAAAACTGGGGGAAATGCGGTAACCATGCCTGAATTATGCTCGCCGCAGCAGACGAGGCGAGTTTAATGCTCGAAATATGCAAAATCATGAGTCTGCGTTGATTTTAAATTGTATCATTAAAACGAGAGCCCGCTACGAGCGGCGGCGTCGCAATGAAAACCAAACCGAACTCCACCAAAAATCCCCGTTCCCCAAACCGACTTCAGCGAGAATTTTGTGTGTTTAACATTTTTTCTGCTATTTTTTCCGGCTCGTTCATTACACATTTTGATTGAACCCTGCCCAGTTGGTAGATCAATCAATTTTTTCTTTGTTTCCCTCGGCTTGCTAATAAATTGCGGTACGAACGCAGCGGGCCCAAAACCGAAAAATAAACAAATTAAACATTTTCTGGCCATGGTAGCAATTATGTAGCTCGCTTCTTTCCACGCTCACGCTGTTAATTCAATTTATTTTCTGTGTCTAATTAAAGGGGAGAATGGTCGATGGATATGTTTGATTTGTGACAGGGAATGGCTGGCAGAGAGCTGGAAGTCAATGGAGAGACCATGACAGGATATGTTTAATGAATAATTAATTGAGTGTACTGGCCTCCGGCGGCCGAAGAACAAAACAAGATTTGGTTATTATAAATTCAGCAAATCGTATTCTCAGTTATGAGTTGGCTCACTCTACGCAGTGTAGTTTATACCACTTCCTCTGAAGGCTATTCATTGCATCATCACTCGAGCACTTAATAAACGCACTGGCAACTGACATTTGGTCCCACAATCCTGTGCTCCATTTGCATTTCCATCTACTGCATGTGCTCCATGGCTCGATGCTTTGGTACTTATATGCAAACGACAGTTGTTACAATTTATGGCCAACTTGGCAACAGAAAAGCATGTAACAGCAACAACTGCAATTTCCAAATAATTGTTTGTGTGCGCAATTTTTGCCGTTGCCATTTTGCGCAATACGAATGGAAATTTTGCAAGCAAGCGATTCAAATTACTGATATGTATTTCCATCGATGCATTTGACACATCTGAAGCACGACGTGAAATCGTACCCTCTACTTCGACCCGACTTGGAGTTAGAGTTGGGCTCAAGTTGGCCGGAACTGCAGTGCCACACGTCGGGAAGTCTGAAAGTCTGAAAGCATTCACGCAATCGCAATCTCAACTCAAAAGTTGCCAGCTATTAGCAGCTCTCATTGTGGCCTTTCCTCGCTTTTCATTTTCTTTTTGCCAGTTTGCCATTTGGCCACTGCTACTGCAAAGTTTGCCTGCCGTTAAGTCATTCTCGAGATACTCAATGCCTGATTTTCCACTCAAGTATGGCCTGCATTGTTGCTGCCGCTGGCAATTGATTGCTTGAGTCATAGACTTTAGACCACAACGGGTTTAAGTCCCGACCAGGCTGGCACTTCGAAATGGGCATACCCTTTGTTCACACATGAACACGAATATATTTAAAGACTTACAATTTTGGGCTCCGTTCATATCTTATGTAAATGAATCGAGAGCGATAAATTATATTTAGGATTTTGTTATCTAAGGCGACATGGGTGCATTGCTCAAAAACATGTGCACACCACATGAGTCAGTCACTTGAGATCGTTCCCCGCCTCCTAAAATAGTCCCTTAGTGGGAGACCACAGATAAGGTCCTCGCCGCTCAAGATAGGCAGATGTGCCCGAGCGTGGGACCTCGATAAGGCGGGGACTATTTACTTAGGCCTCTGCGTAGGCCATTTACTTTAAGATGCGATTCTCATGTCACCTATTTAAACCGAAGATATTTCCAAATAAAGCGAGTTTCTTACAAAAACTCAACGAGTAAAGTCTTCTTATTTGGGATTTTACATTTGGTCAATCGAGCCTTTAATCGACTCTGCAGTTTCCCCCTACCAAAGGTAAGGAACTCAGAGAAAGGCCAGCTCCTTTAAGCATCTTACAGCTAAAGGTAGCAAAAATAAGTGACTCTTGTTTCCCCCTACCAAAGGTAAGGAACAGAGTATAAATATAAAAAGCAAAAAGATACAAAAGAATCTTTTATGTTTTAAAACAAGCACCTTATAGTCTATAGCTAAAGGTTGCTTTGTGTACCATTATAAATTGTGGTAAGGCGTGCTTGAGGCCATACATCAGCAATTGTGAAATTAAAAAGTGCATAACAAAAGTGCCTTATAAATGCTCTAATAGCATTAAATCAGCTCATAAATAGAGTGCAGTGTATATGCCATAAGAGCATAAATTAAATAAAAAGTGCCTGAAAACAGTGCCTTATAAATGCTCTAATAGCATTAAATCAGCTCATAAATAGAGTGCAGTGTATATGCCAAAAGAGCATAAATGCCGAAATAAATGGCTAAAAAACAAAAAATCTGACTGGACTACAAAAATAATAAAACGTGCCAAATAAATAAAAAAAAAAAAATCATCTTTAAACATCGACGGAGCCTTAAAGAAGAGAAGGAAGTCAAATTCAAAGGAGCCTCTACCAGCAGCAGAAGCAGCAACAACAGCAGCAGCAGAAGCAGCAACAGCAGTAGCAACAGCAGCAACAACAGCAGCAACAGCAGCAGCAACAACAACGACATCAGCTAAGTCAAAACAAGAATTTTCTGTTTATCCAAACACACATATATATATAAATACATATAAAATACATATACACGTACTATATATATTAAGAAATTACAAAAAATTTTCAAAATGATGTCAGAAAAGACTATTCAATTCCTTAAGAAGCAGTCCGAAATTATTTTGGAAATTAGAAAGTTGGAAGTAAAACCAACATTAACAGATGTAGAAATTCTAAAATTAAATGAGCTTCAAAAATGTTTCATTGCTAATCATAGCAATTTGTTAAAGATCGGCGTTGTCGATCATGAATATTTTAACGCGAAGCAGTATGATTTAATAATGATGGTGTTAGAAAAAATTAAAAATAAAAATGAAAAAATTAAGGGCGAGTCGGTAGAAAACACTTTCCCTAAATCAAACACTGTCCCTAAATCAAACCCTCCCCCTACATTAAACCTTGAAATGTGTGGTCACCCTGAAAAAGAGGGTATAGCACAAAACAACGCTTTAAAAGTAGAGCAGGCATTTCGAAATAATGTTGGCCAATTTCGAGTATATCTAGAAGATACGTCTAAACTAATAGACAGTAGTCCAGATTTCCTTAAAATAAGGAAAAATAAAATTGAATTTTTATGGCATAAAATAGATAACCTGATTGAACAGGTGAATAGTCATTTTGAGAGCTCGCTATTCGAAGAAGAAATTAGCGAACTTGAATTTGACAAACAAAATATTATTACAGCCATTAATAGTCGACTCAGTGGCACAATAAATAAAGCTGAAATGTCGACGGTTGTTAAGGCGGAGGAGTTACCAACCCTGCCTAAAATACAGATTCCCACTTTCTTTGGTGATTCCAAAGAATGGGATCTTTTTAATGAACTCTTTACAGAGCTCATACATGTGAGAGAGGATCTCAGTCCTTCTCTCAAATTTAATTATCTAAAGTCAGCATTAAAAGGAGAAGCCAGAAATGTGGTTACTCATTTACTGCTCGGCTCTGGAGAAAATTATGAAGCCACTTGGGAGTTTTTGACCAAGCGATATGAGAATAAAAGAAACATATTCTCAGATCATATGAATAGGCTTATGGATATGCCAAATTTAAATTTAGAATCCAATAAGCAAATAAAGACATTTATTGACACGATTAACGAGTCAATTTATATTATAAAATTAAAGGCACAATTACCAGAAGATGTGGATGCAATTTTCGCTCACATAATTCTTCGGAAATTCAATAAAGAATCACTCAATTTATATGAAAGCCATGTTAAAAAGACAAAAGAAATACAGGCACTTTCTGATGTCATGGACTTTTTAGAGCAAAGGCTCAATTCTATATCATCATTCTCACAGGAAGTAAAACCTGTAAAGAAAATGATTAATAATAACAAGAATAAAAATTATAGTGACAATTGTGCATATTGCAAACTACCAGGGCATTATTTAATTCAATGCCATAAATTTAAAATAATGAATCCAGCAGAACGGTCTGACTGGGTAAGAAAAAATGGGATTTGCCTAAGATGTCTGAGGCATCCGTTTGGTAAAAAATGTATAAGCGAGCAGCTTTGTTCGACTTGTCGTAAACCTCACCACACGTTACTTCACTTTGCAGGTCATAATCCAGAAAAAGTGAATACGTGTAGAACAACAGGTCAAGCCTTGTTGGCCACGGCCTTGATTCAAGTAAAGTCGAGGTATGGAGGCTTTGAACAATTAAGAGCATTGATTGATAGTGGCTCTCAAAGCACAATTATTTCAGAAGAGTCTGCACAGATTCTAAAATTGAAAAAATTTCGGTCTCATACTGAAATAAGTGGAGTATCTTCCACAGGAACGTGCATCTCCAAGCACAAAGCGGTTATTTCGATAAGAAATTCTCCGAAAAATTTAGAAATTGAAGCAATTATTCTCCCAAAACTTATGAAGGCACTTCCAGTCAACACGATTAATGTTGATCAGAAAAAATGGAAGAACTTTAGATTAGCCGACCCCGATTTTAATAAACCGGGTCGCATTGATCTAATCATTGGAGCAGACGTATATACTCACATTCTGCAAAATGGAGTTATAAAAATAGACGGTCTCCTTGGGCAAAAAACTGATTTCGGGTGGATAGTTTCTGGATGTAAAAAATCCAAAGGAAAAGAAACCATTGTAGCCACAACAATAGAAATAAAAGAGTTAGATCGCTACTGGGAAGTGGAAGAAGAAGAAAAAGATGATATCGAGTCTGAAATCTGTGAAAATAAATTTATCAAAACGACAAAAAAAGATTCAGATGGGCGATACATTGTGTCAATTCCATTCAAGGAGGATGTCACCTTAGGAGATTCAAAGAAACAAGCGATAGCTCGTTACATGAATCTGGAGAAAAAACTAAAAAGAAATGAAAAACTTAAGGTTGACTACACTAAATTCATGAATGAATACATGGATTTAGGACACATGATTGAAGTGAGTGATGAAGGCAAATATTTTTTACCGCACCAGGCAGTGATTAGAGATTCAAGCCTTACGACCAAATTGAGAGTAGTTTTTGATGCTTCAGCAAAAACTACGAATAACAAAAGTTTGAACGACATAATGTGGGTTGGGCCACGAGTTCAAAAAGATATTTTTGACATTATTATTAAATGGAGAAAATGGGAATTTGTTGTTTCGGCAGACATTGAAAAGATGTACCGACAAATTAAAATAGATAATAATGATCAAAAATATCAATATATTTTATGGAGAAATTCTCCAAAAGAAAAAATTAAAACATATAAATTAACCACAGTCACTTACGGAACTGCATCTGCACCATATTTGGCTACCAGGGTTCTGGTAGATATTGCAGATAAATGTAAAAACCAAGTTATTAGTGCAATAATTAGGAATGATTTCTATATGGATGACCTAATGACTGGAGCTGATTCGGTAGAAGAAGCTAATAAATTAATAACATTAATTCTCCATGAATTGCAGAAAGTTGGATTCAACTTAAGGAAATGGATTTCCAACAATTCCAAAATATTAACCACTGTGGAGGACACAGGGGACAATAAGGTTCTCAATATTATCGAAAATGAATGTGTTAAAACTTTAGGACTAAAATGGGAACCTCAAAATGATTTATTTAAGTTCAGCGTAAATTGTAATGATGAATCAAAAAATATAAATAAGCGCGTTGTGTTATCAACGCTAGCAAAAATATTTGATCCGTTAGGATGGTTGGCACCAGTCACGGTTTCAGGAAAACTTTTTATTCAAAAACTTTGGATAAATAAAAGTGAATGGGATCAGGAATTATCCATAGAAGATAAAAATTATTGGGAAAAATATAAAGAAAATTTATTATTGTTAGAGAATATTCGAATCCCAAGGTGGATTAATTCAAACAGTTCTTCAGTCATTCAGATTCACGGATTTGCGGACGCCTCCGAAAAAGCATATGCTGCAGTAGTCTATGCTAAAGTAGGACCTCATGTTAATATAATAGCTAGCAAAAGTAGAGTCAACCCTATAAAAAATAGGAAGACAATTCCCAAACTCGAGCTGTGTGCAGCTCACCTGCTTAGTGAATTAATCCAAAGACTAAAAGGATCAATTGACAATATAATGGAGATCTATGCTTGGAGTGATTCCACGATTACCTTAGCATGGATTAACAGTGGTCAAAGTAAGATCAAATTTATAAAAAGAAGAACGGATGACATTCGGAAATTAAAAAATACTGAATGGAATCATGTTAAGTCAGAGGATAATCCAGCAGATTTAGCATCCAGGGGAGTGGATTCTAACCAGTTGATCAACTGTGATTTTTGGTGGAAAGGTCCGAAATGGCTAGCAGACCCAAAAGAACTTTGGCCTCGGCAGCAGTCTGTAGAAGAACCTGTCTTAATAAATACGGTATTAAATGACAAAATAGATGATCCTATTTACGAATTAATAGAAAGGTATTCCAGTATAGAAAAACTTATACGTATAATAGCATACATAAATAGATTCGTGCAGATGAAAACAAGAAATAAAGCCTATTCATCAATTATTTCAGTAAAGGAGATAAGAATAGCGGAAACAGTTGTTATTAAGAAACAACAAGAATACCAGTTTAGGCAAGAGATAAAGTGCCTTAAAATCAAAAAGGAAATCAAGACAAATAATAAAATATTGTCATTGAATCCATTTTTGGACAAGGATGGGGTTCTAAGAGTTGGAGGAAGATTGCAAAATTCCAATGCAGAATTTAATGTTAAACATCCAATCATTTTAGAAAAATGCCACCTAACAAGCTTATTAATAAAAAATGCTCATAAGGAAACATTGCATGGAGGGATAAACCTAATGCGAAACTATATCCAAAGAAAGTATTGGATTTTCGGGTTGAAAAATTCGTTGAAAAAGTATTTAAGAGAATGTGTAACGTGTGCAAGGTATAAACAAAATACAGCTCAGCAAATAATGGGTAACTTGCCAAAATATAGAGTGACGATGACATTCCCGTTTCTTAATACTGGAATAGATTACGCAGGTCCTTATTATGTTAAATGTTCAAAAAATCGTGGCCAAAAAACATTTAAAGGATACGTTGCTGTATTCGTTTGCATGGCCACCAAAGCCATACACTTAGAAATGGTAAGCGATCTAACTTCAGACGCATTTTTAGCAGCACTCAGAAGATTTATTGCTAGACGGGGAAAATGTTCCAATATCTATTCAGACAACGGAACAAATTTTGTAGGAGCTGCAAGAAAATTAGATCAAGAGTTATTTAATGCAATACAAGAAAATATAACGATTGCAGCGCAGCTTGAAAAGGACAGGATTGATTGGCATTTTATTCCCCCGGCAGGACCTCACTTCGGAGGTATTTGGGAAGCTGGAGTTAAGTCAATGAAATACCATTTAAAGCGTATAATCGGCGACACTATTTTGACTTACGAAGAAATGTCAACTCTTTTATGTCAAATAGAAGCATGCTTAAATTCAAGGCCATTATACACTATAGTTAGTGAGAAGGACCAACAAGAAGTTTTAACACCAGGTCATTTTTTAATTGGAAGACCACCTTTAGAAATAGTCGAACCAATGGAAGATGAAAAAATCGGAAATTTGGATAGGTGGAGACTTATCCAAAAAATGAAGAAAGATTTCTGGGTTAAGTGGAAAAGTGAATATTTGCATACGCTCCAGCAAAGGAATAAATGGAAAAAGGAAATTCCTAATATAGAAGAAGGGCAAATAGTTTTATTAAAGGATGAGAATTGTCATCCTGCAAGATGGCCTTTAGGAAGGGTGGAAAAGGTGCATAAGGGGAATGATGATAAGGTCCGAGTGGCTAAAGTAAAGATGCAGGAAGGATATATCACTAGACCCATTACTAAAATTTGTCCCTTGGAAGGAATAAAGTCTGTTGACAAAAATGAGGCTGACCAAGAGCCAAAAAAGACGAACTAGAGCGACATCGGGAATGTCCAAGATCGGAATCATTATGGCAATGTTGTTGTTTGTGTTAAGTTGTCAAGTTTCTAGCGCATTACCTAAAGATATAGCACCAAGATATTCTATAGACAAAATAAATAAAACCTCAGCAATATATCTAGACCCGCTAGGAGATGTTGAGATTGTGAGTACTTCTTGGAATTTGGTTATCTATTATAAAATGGATCCATATTTTAAAATGTTAACAAAGGGTAATGCGCTTATACAAAGTATGAGGAAAGTTTGCGAAAGACTTCATAGCTTTGAAGAGCAATGTAGTCTAGTCTTAGATAATATGCAAAGTCAGTTATCGGAACTTGAAGAAAACAATAAATTGTTTATGATGCAGTCTAGATCTAGAAGCAAGCGTGCTCCTTTCGAATTTATGGGTTCCTTGTATCATATTTTATTTGGTATAATGGATGAAGATGATAGAGAGCAATTAGAAGAAAATATGAAGAATTTGTTAGATAACCAGAACAACCTTGATAAACTAATTCAAAAACAAACATCTGTGGTTGATTCAACTTCTAATCTATTAAAGAGAACAACAGAAGATGTTAACTCCAATTTTAGAAGTATGCAAATAAGAATTGAGAACATGACAGAAGTTCTTAAAGAAAATTATTATGTTTATAAGGAATCAATAAAATTCTTTATGATTACGAAACAGCTACACTCATTGATTGAAGAAGGCGAAAAAATTCAAGCAGGCATTATAAGCCTGTTGATTGATATTAATCACGGTAGGCTAAATACAAATATTCTCAGGTAAGGTTCCTGCGAATTCAAAAGTCCGTCTGCAATGTACTGGCTCTCAAATTGAATTGTTTGATTTGCCTCAGCAAGGAGTTTTAAGCATTGCGCCATATTGTACGGCAATAAAATTCTAGTTGCCCACCATAACATTCAGTCCGAAAGTGAAGAATTATTATCAACACCTTATATAGGAGAAGTTAGTGAAGTGCCGAAGATTATTTGGGATCCGCTGAAACTATCAATATTAAATCATACTGAGGAATTTGAACGATTGAATAATGAAATTAAATTTATGAAAGAGAACCATCAAAAATTGAAAGATTTACATTTCCATCATATTTCCGGACATGCTGGATTAATTATTGCCTTAATACTAATGATAATATTAATAATATATTTCATACGGAATGTGCTGTGCAACAAAGAATGCAAGCAATAACCTTTGCAGGTCCGTTGCCAGTACTATAAATATCAATAGTAAATAAACAATAAAATAATATAACAAATAAAAATATACAGTCCACTATATCGTTGTTTAATAGAAAATGTACTTCTACATAGAAAAAGCAAAATGTTTAAAATAAGTTAATTGAGTACAAATTGTTGAATTAAAAATAATATAAACCATAATTGTAATCCAATAAAATTAAAAGCCAGAAAAACTAGGCCCATTGAAATCTTAGTTGCAAAATAAATGAACATATATCAAATAAATACAGTCCACTACTGTTATAAATGCAACTAATATACTAATGTACATCTCAGCTTTGCTGGCCCTTTGGCAGAATGTTCACACATGAACACGAATATATTTAAAGACTTACAATTTTGGGCTCCGTTCATATCTTATGTAAATGAATCGAGAGCGATAAATTATATTTAGGATTTTGTTATCTAAGGCGACATGGGTGCATTGCTCAAAAACATGTGCACACCACATGAGTCAGTCACTTGAGATCGTTCCCCGCCTCCTAAAATAGTCCCTTAGTGGGAGACCACAGATAAGGTCCTCGCCGCTCAAGATAGGCAGATGTGCCCGAGCGTGGGACCTCGATAAGGCGGGGACTATTTACTTAGGCCTCTGCGTAGGCCATTTACTTTAAGATGCGATTCTCATGTCACCTATTTAAACCGAAGATATTTCCAAATAAAGCCAGTTTCTTACAAAAACTCAACGAGTAAAGTCTTCTTATTTGGGATTTTACACCCTTTTTGGAAAATAAACGACTGCCATTGGTGAAGTAGTATTACTACGTAATTAAATACACAATGCAGTGCTTTTGTAGTTTGAATGTTAATATCAGTATTTTCGGAAGTGAATGAATCAGAATGTGTCAGTAGAGCGCGGCATTTGGTCTAGCAAACATTTGTTTATTCAGAGCCAAATACTGGCTAAATGACAATCAATCACATTGTAATACTCTGTCAAGTCGCCCAGTCTATCGGCTTCTTTGAAGCTCCAAGTCGCCTTGGTTAGGGTATCGACTCCTCGCATTCGCCTGCCAACTGAGGGCACTCGTTCCAGTATGCTTGTCGCCAAACCGGAGCAGTTGCCTCCATGGACTCCACTTCATCCATATCCCAATGGCAGCGCCAACAAATTGCCACTCCAAAGGTGTTGGAGTCGCTGTCGCCGCCGTCATCGTCGTGCTTGTTTGCCTTTTTTTGGTTATCGCTGACACAACAATGGGTCGTAGCTGTTTTCGGTGCGGTGTGTGGGGAGAGGGGAGTGGGGAGAGGGGCGGCGGCGGGGCGTATACGTAATATTTGATTTTCTATTGCAAATGCATTGGCAATTTGCACCGCGAGTTGATTGAACTGTCAATCGCCGGCGGACATTGCGATATAGTTTCGCTAATTTTGTGCATGTCTGCATTTATGAAGGCAAATCGGCCATTTGCCTAATTAAAATGCCCCACAGTGCAATTTGGCCAAATGAGCGATGGGCCAAGAGGGGACCACAGACTGGGACAGCTTGTAATATAAATATTTAAATAGGATTTGCTTTGCGAATGGCTAATGGTTGAGCTGGAGTCCAGATACAGATGGGTGAGATGGGGGGATTGGAATGGGGATTATGTGGTCAGCACATAAGGTAAATGACATTTAATTGGCCCACACTCGCCGAGGGGCGGAAATTGACCAATTGACATACATTTTTAAAGAGGCCTGCGCAGGAAAGTAATTGCCGTTCATTGGAAACCATTTTTATTTTCGACCTCCTGCCTCGATTCCCATCGACGTTATTAAATATTCAGACTCTTGGCTTCTGCAAATTTATGATTTCTTTTAGCTCTCCTTTCCTGGCCAATAAAAATGAGAATAGCCGGCGAATGGAAATAGCATCACGTTTCACAAGACTCGGCTAACTATAAAATTACACCGAGATATCTGAGGCAAAAGGCAAACAAACAGAATCATAAAAAATGCCGCACTTTTTCTTTGGCTTGCGAAAGATTTTGCAATTTATTTCGCTGGGATTATTTTTGTATTTCAGTCGCTGTACTTTTGAGTCATGCCCGCCGATTGTGAGCGAAAAAGCCAACTTGCGCAAGAAGGCCAAAAGCAGAAGAGCCGGCGAAAAGCGGGAAAGAAACTTTTATTGCGCCAAATCTAACGGCGAGCGAAACGAACGGCCGCCCTTTGACCCCGGATCTTCGGGCGGTGAGAGGAGGGCGCGCTGGGTGTCAAGGTTAAATGTCTGACGGCACGAGCTCAACCAGAAATACGGGTCAATCGCAGATACCCGGTAGAACCGGGATGCCTCTTCCCACCTCGAATTCCTCACAGTCTCCGCCAAAAGCATTCGCTCTAATGCGTCATCATAAATCCCCTGCACAAATGAAATTTTCGTGATCGGCTGCAAATGATGGTGCAATTTATATTCATTAGGAAATGATCGGGCGATCAGTGAGAATCTTTCTTGGCCATGACTGACTGTCTAACTGTTCGCCTCTCAGATTGGCCTTTATGGCCAAATGGAAGTTGCAAGCATAAAAAACCCATAACAATTATGAAATAATCGCCGTCTTTGGGCTATGAAAGAGAACTTAAATGCCACCATCTGCAGGGGATTATCTGAAATCGCTAGTTAATAAAAATTCACGAAAGACGAATGTATTTAAGAAAGAAATATGAATAAATCGATATCCAACGAAATCCAATCTAATCTTAGATTATAAAGATCTTCTGAAATCTTCTGAAATCCAAATGCGCTTCAAAGAGTATTCTGCCTTCAACTTTCAGAATCAATTCCATGTTTATTTTAAAGACCTTTGCTTGCTAATTTAAATTTATACCGCTCGTAAAACATTTATAAACTTTGGCTGCCGTGGAACTGCTGTTCGTGGGTGGCCTGTTGAATAAATCAAATCTGTCTAGCAGATAACTGGAAACTAACTAGCTCTGGTCTTGGCCAACTGAGTTGGCCAGAATCGCGAGCCAAGAACTTAGAGCCCCGTCTGATGTGGACTGTCACTTTCTGTGTGCGATGGCTGGGCCCCTGGGACGAGGAAATCGTTAATCACTGGGGTACTAATTGATTTTTCAAGTGCATTCGAGACACGTTCTGCCGCTTTTCCCGCTCAAATTAGAGGTGCTTTACACTCTTATTTTCGCCCCCAGCGAAAGTGGCGGTCCGAATGTTCTGGGAATTTTCTACTCCAAAATCCAGCCAGCTAATGAGCTTTTGAGCAGCTGGGAAGCTATCGATCAGACGACGTCGTCTTCTTTTTGCGAGCGAGTTTGTGGGTTAAGGGGTCGATTTAGCAGCGGAAGGCATTTCTCAAGTTGAATTAGCCCGATGAGTGGTCTTTGTTCTAAACACAATCATTAGTATATTACCCAAGATGAAGCGTGACTCGGGGCCATTTAAGACTCGATTTTCGGCTATTTCGCTTTACGACCCCTCCTCTGTGGTTTCCGATTCCCTTTCTTCTTTGGGCCTTCACCAACTCCTAACTAGCCGAAGTTTTCCCTCTGGAGCCGCAGCATAATTTAACAGGAAATCGTTAGCGAGCGGCGTGTTTAAAATAGTTGGCTCCACCTCCGATGCTCCAATGCTCCAATGCTCCGATGATCCGGCTGCATTTCTGCCGCAGACACGATGGCATTTAAATGAAACGCTGCCAGAATTAGAACTGTAAACAGCATGTGTTGAAATGCCTAATTGATTGACTTGACTCAGCGGCACCTGACTGGCGGGGCAGGGTGAGGAGCGGGGAAAACTGGCTGCGACTGGGAGCTGGGAAAATTATGGCATTGGCATTCGGCGGCATCTGATGGATTGCCAAAGACGATTGATCAATGGCCGAGTGCGAGTGCAACTCTCAGGTTGATTAGCCTCTGCTTCGCGGAAGAATGCAATTAAGACACTTTAATGATGCGCAGTTATTAAATCAATTCTCCCCAGCCTCCGTTCGCAATTTATTACACAACCACTTCTTTGGTCGCATCCATGGCTTTGCATAGAGCTCGGAGTGCGGCGGACAACGGCTCCTCCAATTACGGCCAACTGGAGACAATGGCCCGCAAAGCATTCTAACACCAATCTCCGAGCGGCTTCAATGGCTTTCTGGCACTCCAGCCAACTTTCCAATTGGCAATAAAGCATGCGAAACCAATAGCAATACCTCTTTTTCTTTGGTTTTTGGTTTTGCGAATTTCTTTTTAATTTTCTTTGTTATTTGTTGACCACTAACTGTTGATTACCAGGCCGAGATACTGGCCTTTTCACGCGCCCTCCAACCGCAGAGCAGCAGACACAATGGAGCATTGGAGGCGTTGGTAGAATGCCCAAAAAAGGTATCGGCATTTTGGCCACAAAAACAGACTCCGCTGCAGTTTTCTGCACTTGAGCGCCTAACGGTAGTTCCAGCTAACGAGCTAACGTAAATTAAGATCGCTTGTTCTGTTCTTTTTCCAGCTCCAGCTTCAGCTTTTCTCGGGTTTCTCGCTTTTCTTCTGGCAGCATCTTTCGTGGAATAAAAACCAAATGTGTTCGGCAGCAAAAAATAACCCAGAAGTAAACAAAAGATTCAGCCAGAAACAACACAGCACTGGAGCTGGGTGGGGGTGGGGATGGTGCTCCTCTCGTTTCGCTCCCATTTTCCCAAAAACGGAATGGCCAGGAGAAGACTTCAGACTTCACTCAACGCCAACGCACCATGTACATACTTAGATCTGGATGCAGATCCCCCGACCCAGTTTGCCGTCGTCCCCAGATAGACACGCATTCGTGAGATACACGGTCTCGAACTCATTTGCATGTGGGCAGTGGGTCAGTGACTGGCGGGAAATCCATCTAGCTATCTATCAGTCAACTGAGATTCTGATGCCTCGGTGGGCAGTTGGTAAACTACTCGTTGGATAGTTATGGTCTTTGTCTAGTCACCACGCACTATCCCCCTCCATCGCTCCACCTCTCCTTCATCGATCTCGGGCAAGGAAAATCGCATTTTCCTCAATCCAACCCACTTTGGTTTTTCTCCTTCGCTGGCTTTTACAAAAGTCTTCATCGGCCGCAGCTGTAATAAAGAACTACATACCGTATACAAATCGATTTCACCCAGTTCTCTGGTCTTTTTTCCGTGGATTCTTACATGCAGCACATATTTTCTTTTATGGCCATCCGTTTTTTGTTGCTCTCTAGCCGGAGAAACCATAAAAAACGATTGCCCCCGTGGATGCAAGGAAATATACCTTATAGAGAGCCCAACCCAACTGAAATCCAAGCTAGAATTTCGGCCTGTCCAGGTGATTGCGTGCAACATGCGCTCGGTTGTCATAAAAGTTGCCACTTTATGACTTACTTATGTGCAGGAAAACCCAACTAGCCAAGGGTAAGGAACTCACAACTCCAAGACTCCGCCATCTCACGGCGGAAATAGACCTAATGATCAATTAGCTCGAACCGCGCTGCTGTTAGCTTCCGACTTGTCCACTGGGAGCGTCCAATTCCTGGACGATGGATGGATCTGCAGCTCGGCGAGCGGTGGGCTAATGCGCAACTATGCGTCACTGCAATTAACCCAAAGCTCTAATTGGGGATGGTTAGCTGGGCATAAAATGTGTATTTTAAGGCCCATTACGGATGGCTTCCTGTCGCACAAGCTGGCCTCAGTGCGACTCGCCAATAGAAAATCAAATAGAAGCCGGAGCAGTTGGAGCTGTCAGAAGTGGCCGTCGCGCCGTATGATGATTGCGCAAGCGACACATAAGCGGACTCCAACTCCCAGATCTCAGATCCCAGATCGCAGCTCTCGGATCTCGAGTCTCGGTTCTCTGGGATCCCAGAACACAGAACGGAGCAACCAGGTCCCCGAGCAACTCAAGCTGCAGCAGCAGTAACTGCTTTAATTGGAAATTGTTGCAGCAGAGGCATCCGCAGCAGCACCGTCAAGTGTTCCAGTTACGTGGCTGTCGTTTGCTTTCAATCTTTTGGCGCTCCGGCGCTGGCAATTGCATCACGCAAACTGAAGAAGTGAGCCGAGCTGCCAACGGGTTTGGCTTTGGGCCACCATCTATCTCTGCCCCCGCCCCTGGCTACTTTCTAAAGCCTTTTCTCGCCGCGCCAGCATGTAGCTAAGACTACACTGGCATAAAAGTCTGGTGGTGCAGATTTGGGCAACTCAAGTGCTTGCTGCAGTTGCGTTGCAACCACTATTGCATCATAAGCTGAGTTACAGAACTTTCTTTAGTAACATTCTAGTTCTGCGATCTAGTTCACTGATGCTTTTCCTCGAGTGTACAGCATCAACTTCTCATCTCTTCGCAGCCTGGTTCACTTGGTTACTGTGCGCAGTTTTCCCCCCGGTTTCCTTTTTGTTTTCCCCGTTTTTCCGTTTTTCGTTTTTGTCTTTTTTGTTTAGCGCCCAGGTAACTGTTCGCAACTCCAACAACCTCGAGCTGCAGTTGGGAAACTGGTGCAAGCTTTTCTGCTGCGCTTCAGCCTGCTGCAAGTTTGCAGTTAGTTCTACTGTTGCGTTGTCCCCGCCGTCGAAGTTGTCGTCGTTGTTTCTTTGGGCTTTGATTTTGCTGCTATGTATGACATTACTCGTTCACTTTTTTCCCATTTTCTTTTCGCCTTGGAAATTGGAAATTAACGTGCAACAACTGGGCTATAGAAGCCGAACTGAACAACCGAACAACAACTGCACGGGCAACGTGAACGAACAGCCCTTTGTTCTTAAAGTTTTACAGAAATTAATTAAGTGGCTCTGCTGCGAGCAGGGGATTTATAGAGATTGTTAGGAAAGTTGCTGCTGCTTTCGCAGTGGCTGCCACTTTGGGTTGCTCGCTAGTCTTGTGTCACATGAGCCAAAAGTCTATAAATTTGCAAGAGCCATAAAATTAGCTCGTAAAGTTTTGTTTTTAGTACAGCCCCCCCTCCCCCCGTGTGTGTGTGTGTGTGTGTCCACATTTATAATGTCACTAATTAAAAAAGCGGATCCCAAGACCTGAAGTAATTTGGTCGAGCATTATTTTATTGCTGCAGATGGGCAGATGGGAATCAGTCGAGTGGATTTACGACCCTGGCCAGTGATTAGTGGTATGAGGAACGGGTGGCAAACCTTTAATGTGCCATGTATTCCCGCTTAATGTGACACTCGAAACGAGTGGCTTCCCCCTTTTTGATTTTCAATACACCCCAATCAATTCCCCGTTTTGGGCACCGCTTATGGCCATCAAAGAGTCATTTATAACCGAAACAGTTTTGTCAAATTTCGACGGATGGCCAATCCCTGCCTGCTAACCGGCGAACCCGCTGACAGCTGCCGCTCATCACTGATGGATGGATGGGCGTTTTGCAGCTTTGGTTAGAAGAATACCGCGACTCGTGGCCTGGCTTTGCCGGCGATTAGAGGCGCTGAAAGGGTTAACCAGGCGATTTGGGATGGGGTGTAGGGATTGGGGGGGCTTTTATCAGCAATCTGTCAGTGTGGCGAACATCATCATCGCCATCCGCATTTGCGGCAGCTTCAAAGGCGGCGGCGACATCTTCTGACTGACTGCGTGGTCGGTGTTTGACGTTGAATTTACAAATTACAGCTAATTAAAAGTTGATGGGTCTGCGTGAGTGAAATCAAGCGGCGGAGGCTTCTTCCCCGGCGCTGATAAGCAAATGAGGAAGTCAGGAAAATTCGTTGAAAATTTGTATTTACTTTGTGCTCACTTTTTACCCCACTCTGCCTACTTGCGCAAGTCATCCGAGTGTTCTGGTTGTCTGGCTGATGTTTATCTGGGGAAACTATGATGGGGCATCCGTTGCACAACATTGTTGGACAGGAAATGTTTTTCCCTCGGAAAGAATTCGCATGCGAAATTCGGCCGGTGTGACAGAGCTGCACTTATGTAGCTTATAACCATGCCATCAAATCATAGCCAGTCATATCCTAAACTAATAAAAAAAATCTCTCAAAAATAAAAAAGCAATTTGAGAGCATCGGAAGAAGTTTGCAATAATAATTGCGCAAACATTTGCCATGGCAACTGCTGAGATTTCTCCATGGCAAGAATTTCATTTTGCCCGCTCAAAAAAGATGGAAAAAGTAAATGCGCCAAATGAAAACATTTCCATGCCGATTTGTGTGGGAAAGAGCAGCGAAAATGATTATGCCAACGATGATGACGTTGACAACGACAACACAACGCAACACAGAAGCAGCAGCAGCGGCAGCAGCAGCATCAGCAGTAAATGTTGCTGTTGCAAGAACCACAATTGCGGAATTGACTTGTCCACACCAGGAGAAAATACTCGAGTGGATAATTGTGAGCTCTGGTCGGGGATTGTCAGTGCTTAACAAACAATGAACCCTGTGACTAAGTTAGGAATATAATATGCAGTAAACTGTTTGAGTGCCTATCGATTTCTTTCAGTGCATACCCGCCACAGAACTCTTGCATGTCAGGCACAAATAGCAAAAGAAGTCAGACAGTTAGGTTATCGCCATCGCAGCTTCATAATTAAATATTGTCAGCACGGAGGACGCTGCCTTGTTGCGGCCTGATGATGCAGATGCAGATGATGCAGATGTGGCAGATGATTCAATTCCTGCTGCCGCGAACGCATGCAACTTGATGGCCGCGAACAGGAAGTGCGAAAACTATTAGTGGCACTTATTTATTCATTAGAGCCAGTTAGAGACACCCAGCTAGCTGTGCTCCAATTATGCAGATCGTTGCGGCTGGAAGCCCCACAGCTGGGCAGCGATGCGATAATGACTAAGATGAGGATGCATCAGGATGCAGGCACACGCTGCTCATTTCGCTATTTACACATTTGCATAATGACGGCGCGATGTCATTGCACTTCGGCTGGTTCAATGTGCGTGATGAGTTGAGTTATGGACGGCGTACCCCCGCTTACCTGCTTCAGATATCTTTATGTGGGGCTGCGAGGAGCACGGTTTGGGGCAATCACTGGCTTATCAGCACACACAAATCAGAGCGGATCCCGAAATGCTCATAGGACGAAGACACTTTTATGGCTAGATGTTGATTGTATGCAAAGATGATATTTTAAGTGGGGAGCGCTCGGTTCGGTTTTATTTTATTCCTCCGGCTTGCGCCACATGGGAGCTTTTTCCGAAGAACTGCGGCTCCCGCTCCCGCTGCTGCTCCTCCTCCAAAACACACACACTCTCACCAAGAACGAACACACACACGCCGGGCAATAATAAAAGCGTAAATGCTTATTTATTTGCAAGTCGTTCGCGAAATGCGCTCTTTTATAATTTATGAAGACCGCGCACACGACGTCGACAAGCTCGAGAAATGCGAAATGCTAAATCGAAAACCCGGCAACAAAAAAAACCGAAATTGGACTTTTTATTTGATATATTCTCCGTTTATGGTCGTTTTTGGAATCGGTCAGCGAGACGACCCTCATAAAAAGCAGGGCGCTCAAGTCACAGAACCTGATGATTGTCCGGGCTCAGAGGTCAGAGTTTGCGGAGCAACTGCAGTCCATCAATCACAAGTGCCGAATGCAGGCCGCCGAGTTTGCAGTTGGCCAACCGATCAAGCGGACCAAACCGACCGATTAGTCCGAAAGCAGCCGAAACCGAAGCCCAAACTCGATGCGAATTCCGATCCGAACGAAAACCCAGTAGTTCCGCTGCAGCGTGCGTTACGTGCGACGGTCCAACAGCAACTGCCCGAGCATCGACTTGGAGCCGCCTGGCTGAGCTCCCGGGTGGAACCTGTTTCTGGGGTGGACCGCGAGTGTGGATGGTGTTGCGGCTCCGGAGTGGAGCAGGCGGCACTTTTGGCGCCAACTTTGGAGAGTTTCGAATGCCGGCTGGCAAAGAGAGAGCCATGGAGAGTTGGCCGGAGAGAGCGCCAGCACGTGGTGTGGCGCTAAGTGCGGCTTAAGACTTGTATTGCAGGAATGATTCCAGATAAAAATGTACGGAAATAAAGTAAAAGATAAAAAACGAAAGTAAATTAGCTTTGTAACATAAAAACAAAATAATATATAAACAATTTTTAAAATGCAGTAACTCATGTCTCCGCACTTCTAAATATATTGATTCTTATCTTACTACATCCTGACCAATATTGTTTGCACATATATACACTTACAGTAACTACTATTTATACTATATTTACGAATGACTGTAGCAAAACAAACCGCGACATGTGTGTAGAGTTGGAGAGCGCATGCGCACAGCGAGAGCACAAACTCCGGGGGAAAACCACTCCAGAGAAGGAGACTCGAGTGCCGGCGACGAAAATAAATGCTACGGAATTGACAGGGGCGGCAGTCGGATTTGGATGAGTTCCTCTGGGGGGAGATGCTCCAGACTGCGGAGGGGGTGCTGGGACTACGACTGGGGTTAGTCAGCATCTGCTTTGTATCTTGCACGCCGAGTGATAGCTAAAGATACATGCCCTCATCTCGCGGCCCTAAGTGCGCTTGTAGCTGTCTATCAGCCAGAAATCACCCCATAGAACGTCGATGATCCGGCAAAGGAAGCCCGACGATCCGCGGGGAAGAGTACTGCTTCCTCGCCAGCAATTTGCAAACCGCAAGTGGCCGAGACACATCGGAATTCGCTGTCCTCCAGCTGAAGAACCTCCTCCGGCAACTGAAATCGACAAAGTACACACCCCCTGCCTATCGATCAGTGGTCATCGGCTGTGGAATTTCCTCGGAAATATTTATCTACGCTAATTTCCCTGCTAAACTTGGGCAAGTGCCGGGAAACCGCATCATGGGCTCGCTAGCAATTTTCGCCGCTCGCGTGCCAGCTTGTTGCAAAATTGCTGCATTGCAACAGTGCAACAGAGCAACAGTCCAGCGTGGCAGCATTGCAGCATCGCAAAACGCCTTTAACTCCGACTTCCCATAGAAAAGTTCGTTTCGGCTGTCCACTTTTGTCCAAGGGTCCGGAGATGCCTCCTCTTTGTGGCTCTGTGGCGTTTGGTTTATGGTTTATGCGCCGCCGTTTTTGGTCTATTAAAATGATTGCAGTATTTACGTAGCGCTCTTCAGCCATAATTTGTATTTGCTATGCTCATCATCATCATCATCATTGGGCAGGGGCCACTCGAAGGCGAAGGCGAAGGCACATCCTCCTCCTCTGCGGTTTTTCCCCCTCCCCTTCCCCTGCACAGAGGAATGCCCCCGGCATTTGACCCTTCCCCAAAGTCTAAGCTCTTCTATTGCCATTGTTTATCTGCAACGAGCCAGGCCCAAAAACCAGTCCCTGGCATCGGGTTTCCTTCCCAGTCTCAGCGGATTGTGCGTTCATATTTCTGGCCTTATCGCCCCTGGCGTCACAGTGCCGTATTTACCACGATTATTGATCGCTTAATACGAGTTTGCCGCTCTGCGTGTTTATTTGTGCAGCTTAGAGATACTGGGCCCATGTTTTCTGCATAAATATTTGTCGCATCGTGATCAATTACAGCTGACTGGGTTGCCTGAGTCGCAGCTACAAACAGAGTCGTTGACTCAGCGAGAAAGTTGGGTTTGGAATTAAACTAATAATTGTATGTCAGGCCGGGCTTACAACTTTCAGTTTCGCGGGGCGAGTGACTGAGTGTGTGACTGACTGGCTGACTGGCTGACTTCATTCAAGTGCCAGTTTTCGATCATTGCAGACATTAATGCACATTCTCAGGCTAAAAAAAAACGAAGCGAAGAAGAAGCTGGGGGATTTCAAAGTCAATCGACACGCCCACCGAGGACATTGAACTGGGGGCTTCGTAATAAAGTGTGCACTGAAAGAAAAATAAGAGCTACAACTTGGTAATGATCATGAAAATAAGACACTGACTGGAAAGGCCCCAAAATAATGCTACTGATTATGGCTGATAATCGATCACTTTTGCATTAGTCAATTTACCTGCTTTAAGATCCTTGAGATCTTTCGGTGCAGCATTAAATAACCAGTTTAGTGTGGCAAATTTTTTGTTCGAACTTCCGCTTAGCAGGAACGCAGCCAATTTTGACAGATTACAAGGCAGCGAGTCGGCCCGAAGGCATCTTTTTGGCTTTTGGGTCTTGGGTTTTTGGCTTTTTGGGTTTTGGTAAGCCACCAACCGAGCGGAGTGGTAAGAAAGTAAGAAAGAACCCTAATCAATGGCCTCAGTGCAGGCGAGGCGATGCCATTGAACCACTGAGTCCGGGAATTGGCCCGAAATGCAAACTGGCTCACTGAAATGGCCAACAGCAGCCGAATCGCCGCCCTGCTGCTTTCAATTACGTGTGCTGGCTACCAAAAAATTGCAAAATTCAAGCAGAGCCAACAAATTTATGGCCAGAACCGAACGCAAACAGAACCGTTCAAGATATGCATTTAAAAACACAATGTCCGCAGACGCTTGCCAACGATTAAGCACCGCAAATCAAAAGCCAGGCAAAAGTGCAAAAGGAAACCACGAGGAAACCCCCGAGGAAAACCCCGGGGACCAAACCCGCAAATGACAAATGTTTGCACTGGGAGTTTTGCTTGAAATGCAACAAGAAAAGCGCCAAAAAAATGTGAAAAGCCACAACCGGGCGAAAACAGCCATAAAGTGTTGAGTGCTGGCGGAAATCACTTGAAACCGAAAATAAATCAAAGGAAACCATAATGGAGCACCAGCAGAAACAAAGGGGCAAGGCCAGAATCGAAAAGGAAAAGCGGAAAATGGAAAATAGAAAATAGAAAATAGCGCTGCCAGCATCCGCCGCCAACTCACAAAAAGCGATAAAGGCAGCGAGAATCTGCACAAATAATGAAATAAAATAAAATAGAGTAGAGCAAAATCGCCAGCTGAAACAGTAGTAAAAAGCCGAGCAGCAGTAATAAACGAGGTCCGGGAATCAAAAGCATCATCTCGAACCAACCCCACATCCCAGATCTGAGCACCCGGCGTCCTTGTGAGTCGGCGACTCGTGTGATTTATGTCCCATTGTCCGGTGATGTCAACCTGGCCAACCGTCTGCGGCCAGTCTGGCCAGCCTTAATTGTCCGGCGGCCGGCCACGCCCCCCTGAAGCGCCAGCCCTCCGCGGACATATACCGCAATTACAGAGGCGACGACTATTACTCACCTCTTTATGTGGGGCTTCTCGTCCAGAAGATTGGATGCAATAAAACAAGGAGCGCGATAAGGTGTGATATCTGCGGCGGAATGCAGCTCGGTTTCTGCGAAAGCCATCGAAAACGTGGAATCCAATGCCGCACCTTTGATTTTTTAATTAAGTGAACACGTAATGATAGAAAGGTGTCATCAAAATCAAGATTGATTGTAATTGTGCGCAAATCAATCAAAGAACACATTTCTGAAGTGCGTTTAATGGCTGAGATATCAATAATACTCCTGATACAAGTACATATTGATCTGAAGATAGGAACTTATCAACTTGTAGATATTACAGAATAATATTCCTTATAGATTACCTCATGGCACCGTTTATTTGCCCTCGATTACGGGTCATAATTAGAGGGCACTCCTCGTCGGGCTTAATCTTCCGGCTGTTCAGAAACGCTCGATTGCCATTTAAAGGATTATAATTTCAGCACTGCCGAAACTAAAAACTTCAGACGCAAACTTTGCAGACAGTTTTTGTGCCATTTAAACTCCCTTTGGGCTCCGTTCGGTTCAGTTTGGTTCGGTTCAGAGTCAGATTCAGATGCGGATTCGGATTCGGATTCAGACTGTTTTCAGAGCAAGGTGCAGTAGCAGGAGCAGGAGCTGGAGCTGGGAAAAAAGGGATTCGTCCGTCCGTTTAGTTTTTATTCGGCAGTGCGGCATTTGAATTCAAATGTGCTCTTAAATCGGCTTAGTTTTGCGAGCAGCTTTTATGTTCCCGGCGGCTTAAATTAATGCGCCAGCAGGGACTTCGTGCAAACAAAATAAAACGAAAGCACTAAAATAAAATATGAAAGCGGGGAGTGTGGAATATTTACCGGGCTTGAGAACACACGGGCAAGGTGATTAAACGGATTTTCAGCGTTTATATGGCCGGTGAGTGATTTAATTGATTTCAAGTTGCACGACTACTGCAGTTCGCCCCTGCCCCAAAGCCCCCTTCCCAACACTGGGCAGCCAAGCAATGGCTCTATCTAATCAGCCCACTTTCACGCCCACTTTCGGTCGGAATCACTGCTCTAAGTGTTGTGAAAATGAGATTGTAAACATTTTTAATTTGCCTTGTTAGTGCTCAACAATACCCTCACCACTATCAGCTATGACCGAAGTTATAGTCGGCATGGAGAATAAATTGTAGTAAAATATGTACTGATTACAAAGGTCATCTGCTGCAATAAAAACCAATCTTTATTGCTCAATCATATGCGCAGTTTATAATAAGCAACATTATTACATGGTTCAATGGGTCAAGTTCTGTACTACAAAATGAAAGAAAAAGTAATCAGCATGCATGTTGTCCAAAAACCAAAAGGGTAATATTGTTGTTGATAATTATATTGTAGTAGTAATTCCAGATAATCAGTATTATCATTACAAACAGTAGGAGTGCTTAGATTGATCGGCAAATGTTGTAAATTAATTTTTCGCCCCTCAACTGGCGGGGTAAACACTCGATATAGCCATCCATTTAGCAGCTAAAGAGACCAATCTGCTGCGATTTCGCAGCCATCTACGATGTTGCAGGCCTGCTCCGCGTGCCACGTGCCTCCCTGCTCGTGATTCAGGAATCAGCCGACTGCATTAGCGGGCAAACGGACCTGGTGCTGGTGGAGTGAGGTGCGGATGCCACAAGAGTCGCAGCCATGCGTAATGCACTCCGGCGTAGTTTCGTTTCGAAGCCATAAATTTTTATGGGCCGCATGCAGCAAACAGCGGGAGGCGGTCCTGTTCTTGGTAAAAGTGGGCGAACGGCTGATTAAAGTGAAGAGCCAGCAGATGGGGGGCTGGAGAACTGCGCCCTCCTCCCTGGATTCAAATGGTCCAAGATGCGCTGCGCAGTTCTAAGATCTTTCAACTGCGTTTTGCTTTGCTTTTGTACGCCAGTCTGTTACCACCCAGATTTTTCGAGTGACCACAGACCGAAAAGTACTCGTTGGCTAACCGCCGGCTAATCATATCACATCTAGCCAAATTGCAGAAATACTTTTGCCAAAAATAAACCGCCAGCGAAGCGCTTCTGACAATGGGTCATCATCAATTATGCGATCGCTTCGGTTAACTGAAGTGCGACAGCGTATATCTCTATATCTCCATATCTCCAGAGGAGCCGACCGCCGTTTTTGGCCGGGCACTTAATCAAGAGTCCGGAGACATGAGCAAACATTTTGGCCACCCTCTCCGGCGGAATGATAACCGCAATTAACGGCATTACACGGCAGGTGGGGGAAAAGCCGGCCACTTACAGGCGATTTTGGCCAGCGGCGATAAGGCGCGCTGGCGTCCAACAATAATTGGCCCGAACAAGCTGTCATGAGTGGCGAGGAATTAAAAGCCGCTCGCAATTAAAATAAATAAGTTAGTAATAGATATTACGTAGAACGAAGCGCTGCTCCGAAGAGCGCGAACCCGAACCAACCCATCCGACTTCCGATACTCCGATATTCCGCTACTGGCGGACTGGACAGGCGTTTCGCCAACTCGCTGCCAAAAAGCCACAAGTTAAATAGTTAGTTAGTTGATCGAGAAAGGGCCAAGCGGATGGCCGTGAAAACGCAGCGCGCGAAAAAGAAAATAGAAAATCGTCGCGAAATCGTCGCACTCCTGGAAACTTACTTACTTGAGTCCCGTGATTCGAAAAACAACGAGGTATGACGAACCGGAGAATGGATACACTTGGGATTTTCGTACTCATCAGCTACTTGGGATTATCAAGTGCGGCCGGAGTTCATCTGAGCGATCTTCAGCAGAATCTGGGTAGGTTGACAGGAGTATCTACGACTGATCAAACGCAATTTCCCGGATACGAAAAATGGGAAAAATTGGAAATTTAATTATCTTATCTTTTAGCTTTGCATATTTTTTGTAATAAGTATTCAAGTTTCTAAACGTGGTGGCATTTTAAAAACTAATATTTAAACTGAAGTTGTAGACAACGTTATCACAATATTAACCATTTTATCATTTCTTACCGAGCTTACAATCATGTGACAAAGTTTAATTTCCTCATGCTCCCAGAATTAAATTGATTTCACAATTTAAACAGCAGTTCATAAGTTTAGAGAAATATGGATTTATTATTTTCAGGAAGGAAGGAACGATACTTAGATAATTTTGGAAAAAATATTCAAAAATTTAAGGAAGAACATCTACCAAAATTAGCATATTTCCAACAATTTTTATTATTTTTGGTCAGGATTCTTGGAAATTCCAGTTTTAAGCAATGTTGTACCCTTTTTTAGCTTATCGCAATTAGACCATATTTATTTTTAGTTCGTCTAGATTATTGTGAATACTAAGACAAATTATCTGCACTTAAAAATCGTATCAATCAAATTGCAGTCACCATTTGAACTGCTCGTGCCCTCTGCGAAAAAGATTCTGATTTCACAATATCTTGTTCTAAAGAATTAAAGTTCAGTAGAGGGTAATTATTTAAATTATCCGATTTATTTATGAAGAAATAGAGTGTTACCATTTATTTATTAATTTCACAATGTCAAATATAACTTTGTTTTTTAGCCGCCAATGGATCGGTGGTGCTGTCGCCTTTGAACACCACGGATGCGTTCAGTGTGTCCATCAACCTGTCGCAATCCACTGTGAACAATTGTCCTTCACTGGAAAACGCAGAGTCCATGGCGCAGATGGAGCTTCTGACGAGACTAACCGCCGGCTGTCGCTATGACAGGATGGTTCCACCCGTGGTCCACAACAAAGATGGCGAGGAGGTGCCCATGGACATATATGCCCGGTTCTACATATATGTGATGAAGAACCTGGACTCGAGTGACCTGCAGTTTACGGTGCAGGGTCTGCTGCAGTTGCGCTACTTGGACCCGCGCCTGGCCTTCTCCAGCTATCTGCCCAACCGCAGGCAGCCCATAATGGGGGAGTCGGAGCTGAAGAAGATGCTCTGGGTGCCACATATATTCCTGACCAACGAACAGGCCTCCACTGTCCTGGGCACCAGCGCCAAGGACGAGCTGACCAGCATTTATCCGAATGGCACGGTTCTGACTTCCACGCGGCTGCAGGCCACGCTGTACTGCTGGATGAACTTCCAGAAGTTTCCGTTTGATGAGCAGAAGTGCAAGACCACATTGGAAAGTTGGATGTACAACACCACGCTGGTGCAACTCCACTGGGAGACCGATAACCCAGTGAGCTTCGACAAGCAACTGCAGCTGACGGAATACAACCTGATTGGGTCGCTGTACAACGAGTCCATCCGGGTGTCCAACGAATCCTACATGTCCCATGGCTCCTTGGAGGGCAACTACAGCATCATTAGCTTCACCGTCCTGCTGACTCGAGAGGTGGGCTACTACGTGATCGACTACTTTCTGCCCTCGATCATGATAGTCACCATTTCGTGGGTGTCCTTCTGGCTGCAGGCGGATCAAACCCCCGCCAGGACTACTCTGGGCTGCACCACGCTGCTCTCCTTCATCACTCTGTCCTTGTCCCAGGAGAACAATCTGATGAAGGTGAGCTACGTGACCATGTCGGAGGTGTGGTTCCTGGTCTGCACCATCTTCATTTTCGGCAGCCTGGTGGAGTTCGCCTTTGTCAACACCATCTGGAGGCGAAACAACGATCTGCAACTCAAGAAGAGAACCACCAAGTATATAGTCAAGTCCACATTTGTGCCACATCTGAAGAAACATCGGCGGCATGGATATAAAAGGACCGATAGCACCATGAGCACCATGAGCACCACCAGCATGGACAAGACCTGCGGTCCCAACAACACCGTGATCACCATAGAGACCCCCATCATTATAGGAGGCAGTCTCAGTCGCGAGGACTCGGCCATTAGCTTGGACGAGCAGGACGAGACTTCTACCTCGGAGTCCAGCGATTCGTCGAAGGTGAAGCCCGCGCAGACCTTCGCCACCATGACGCCCAAGGAGGTGTCCCTGTGGATCGACCGCAAGATGCGGTTCGTCTTCCCTCTGTCCTTCATCGTGTTCAACGCCTTGTTTTGGACCCTGGTCTACTGCCTTTGAGGCGTTCGTCAGGGAAAGAGAGCCATTCTGTGATCCTGGAGCATCCTCACCCTTGCCTCACTAGCCTTAGTTTCCAAAGGTACGAAGACACTTGCTTAACGTTCGGCCGACTGACTAAATCTTCTCGCGAGGACACTAATCTTGTCAAAACCCCACCCATGCTATGGCAATAAATGTTTTCAGGCTCTGCAATGCGAAAATGGTGTAATTATTCCCCAGTCGGCCGAATCTTGAGCAAGTGTCGCGCACCCACAAATCCCCGCCAGGTGATGGGGAGATCCCTCCTCTCCGGGGCAGTACGTGTTATGTAGTCTGTATTTGTTTCTAATAAATTATACGTTTTGATACAACACCTCCCCCGACTGAGCACGTACGGATCTGATAAATACGTTCCTATTAGCAGCGGGCAGGGGCCATAAAACCCGGGCGATGATGGGGCAGTCAGCTATATTTGTATCAATGAAAAAATCATAATGCCAGCACGCCCCACTGCAGTCAGCTCGATTCCCAATTAATTGCCCGTGATGATGGGACTGCTGAAGAGTCTAGCGGTTGCTGCTCCTCCAGAGGATCTGCCGCCGCTTTCGTTGCACCATCGAGTTCACTTGATAAATTAACGGCTCATGCAACACGTAAATTGATTTTAAATTGCCTTATAAATGAACTCCAATTCGCCGGGCAATAAACAAAGTGCTATTGCGATCTCCTCGGCGAGATGCCAAATAATTTCGCCAGCTAGTCGTCGGCGGTGAGAATGCGAATTAATTGGCAGTGTCCATAAGTTGGATCGATCCGAGGCGCAGAGCGCATTGCTATGCAAAGCCCAACTGGCCATCAATCCCGGCCTCATTCCGTTTCCCGAACTCGTTTTAGCCACTCCGCCGCAAGGTGTACATAATGAGATGTAATCTGTCAAAATTAAGTGCATCGCCGGACCACAGGAAAGCCTCCACTGCAGAAAGCCTCCTGCTCCAGCCTGCTCCCTTTTTTCGAGGAGCTGGATGCCAGTTAAAAATTCGTTCGCTGCCTGAAACTTTTTAGGCTCGACCAGTTTATTGAACTCGCCCAGCGAGGGCCGCTCTCTGCGTTCCAGTCACCGGATGTTCCCATGTCAGGCGGTAAGCCGGCCATATGATAGATGCCCCGAACAGCTGGCCGCTGTGTACTTATCAATCGGCTCCCGTTGGGATTCCAATGGGTCTTGGAAAACACAAACCCAAAACGGCTCAACTCCCTCAACAGCACTTTTCCTTATCGATTGGCCGCATAATGGGTCAGCCGGAGTTCATTTACACGCCGCTTATTTGTTTAGCTTAACTTCCGATTCCGATTCCCCAGACCGAGAAGTAAAGAACTACTAGAGCTACTACTCTTCGCAAATGAGCTGCATAATCCGCGAGTGCTCCAGTCCGATTGTTTACCCACTTTTTTTTACTTTTCCTCGAGCCTCTCCTTTGGCACATGGGAATTACAGACATTTCCATTTATTATTATGAGGTCCGGCCGTATAATTTGCAGTCACTTGCGACCGCCCGAGGCTCCCACACGTCGTCCCGCGTTGCTCAACCATGAAGTTGCAACGTAAATGCCACCGACTCCAGACTCAACCGCAAAGGCGGGGGAACTACATATAAATGGGTAAATTAATAAACAAACGAACAAAAGAACCAACACGAAAGACACAATTACTGTAATGCGTTACTTGGACTGCGCGATGGGGTTTCCCACCAAGCGAAGAGTTTCCACGGGGATGGGGAAGTCGTGGGATGACTTGAAGACAGGAATACGAATGGCTCATAAGCAATTGCAAGGCGTTTTTCATATTTTCAATAGTGCCAATATAAAATAGCACTATAATAATATATAATATAGGGTGTGGTGCACAGTTCAACAGAGGAAACGTGATGGGAAAAATATAGTAGATCTGCAGATACACATACAATAAACATTGAGTAAATATTAAAAACAATGATTCAATTTGATAAGCATTTGATAAGCTTAAGCACAGTACCTTAAGTGGATTAAAGCTACTTTAAAGATGATGAATATCATCCCCACTTGCTTACAAATAAACGACAAACATCCCATCTATCTATCTACCACTTATTTTCAGAGAGCATTGTGTAGTCGTGGTCCAGATACAATCCCCATGTAAATACTCATTGCATTAGTCGCTTTATTTTTAGATGGTGGGAAAAATTCTATTTCGAGCCGCATTCGGAGCGCCCAACTCAGATCGCGGCTATCTGAACTCCAGAATCAGAAACAGAAACAGAAACGTCGACCGCGAGACAAGGCGAGCAGTTTCATTGTTGTTATGTTGGTTTTGGCCAGCGAATTCTGTGTAGTGTTTGAAGCCTGTCCACCGTCTAGATGTCTGGGTCTTGGACTTCGGGCTGGCGGACTGGGGATTGGTACAGAGCCCCATTTCCAGTCCAGTCACGCTCGGTGGGCGCTGGTTCAGAAGTCAAGTACGAGCCATTGCCGACCACTTGGCCAAAGCGTGCGAATGAGCCCAAGAGCCGGGACTTGGCAATCGATTTTATGACTAATAGATGCCTTAAATAACCGGCCAATACCGGCTAATTTGGCCAAAGCCGTGTGCAAATTTAATGCACATCATGGCCGGGCATTAGCATAAGCATAAGCCTTTGCCCGCCGGATTAAGTTGCCAGTCTGGACAAACCGCATGGCTAATGAGAATGCAGCGACTTCGTGCTCCTGGTCCAGCTCCAGCTTCAGTTCAAGCTCCACATCCACATCCACATCCCAGTCTCGGGTATTTACATGCCGCATGCCACAACCTATTAACAAATTGCAAACAAAACTGGCGACCGCACAGTAGCCGCCCATTCTGGAGGACTGCATCTTACGGCCCGAGAAGTGGGCGTGCATTCTAAATTATGGTGCTAATAAGGAGCTGCCTTTGCGGCTAATTTAATGGAATGCAAACGCACTGCGTGGATGCATCATGGCTGGCAGCCCGGGGCTACCGGAGATTCCGCTGCCCCTGCCGCTGCCTTGACCCACGATGATCTCTTGGCGGACTTGACGATGGCGCCGGGCGATTAGGTGGCGTGCACCACGGCAGCTGCAACTACAACTGCATCACCGGTGGCGCCTGTGCACCACCACTACACACCACGCCACTCCACACTGCACAGATTTGAATCATTCACTTGGCTTGAGCCTTGAATCGCCCAAAGGCCCCAAACGTTTTGCACGTTTTTCCAATGAAGCCGCCAAACGGGGCGCCCCTCCTGCGGTCATAATTAATGAAAATTGCAAGGGCACTCGGAAAAATGTTGAGTAAACAATGATGGCCATGGGATAGGTTTCAAATTCACAAATAAGTCGCACCAAATTTCGAAAGTTTCCAAAGAACAGTCATCTTTAACATATGGCCTCATTAATAGTACTTCAGTTTCCAGATTCTTCCACTTTCCCATTATAAAGATCGCTTCCATCCAGTTTTTTGCTATGTAAATGCAACTGGTTTTTAGATTTCCTATTTGTACCTCGCCCTGAAGCCATTGCGATCGATCGCTTAACTGGCCACTTCTTTGGGAAATACCTTTTCAGGTAGCCATGTGACGACCCCAGTTTGGAAAACTCCCCTTAGGGCGTCGGTTATTAATTAGTATCTGCTTATCGGCGTACTCGCGTACTCGACTCGAACATTTGTCATAGATACGTGTACCAAACAAAGGTATCCGCGCTTTAATGGCAGGGGAGTGCCCCACGAAAACGGAGTCGACAACACTGAAGCGGCCTGATCTTATCGAGAAATGTTTTGCTCGCCGTGTGACACTATCTTAAATGGAACTGAGTCGCCCGAGTTGTGGGTTAGCCAACTTTGGCCCGGATGAAATGCTGGTGCTCATCCGCAATTTATGGCCAAGTGCGGGCGGAGCGGGGTAAGCCAAAGCTGGCCCAGACCCTGGCCATTCTAATTCGAGGCTGCCTTTAATTAAACACGATATCGATAGTGTAAGTGCAGCAGCCTTTCAGCCTGGCGCCACCAAAGTTCCCTTCTGGCCACGGCCATGTGGCCATTGTCAAATGGTAATCATGAAAGGCATCAACCTGTCGCGGTTATCGCACCAAGTGCGCTAAACGGCTGGCAAACAGCAGTTGGCGCAGAGACAAACAAGCATGACTGGGACTGTCTGGGGAGCAGATCATGTACAGCTTCTCTGGCAATCACGCCTATAATGACTAAGAACTTCCAGAGGGAAAAATCCATGGCTTTCTAGTAAACGTATCTCCATACATGACCCTATAAATCCCTACAGAAGACCCTAAATAAATTGTAATCTCACCGGACATTAATCCTACCCAGAATTTACGCATTGCGTTTAATTTATATAACTATACAAATAGTGAGACCCCCAGCTAATGATAATCTAAAGTCAGCAGAGAATATTCGTTCAGTCTTTAAGGTATTCTCCAGAAAATACTTTATTCAATAATAATATCTTCCAAAAACATTTCTCTTCTATTACAAACGCCAAATTATTTTACGAAGCTTTTATAAAATATGAATGCTGCTCCTGTGGAGATTTCTATTTAATTTGTGACTCATTTGTGAATGATTCAGACGACGGGCAACTCTGGTCGCAGATAGAGCTCCTCATTCCGGGGCTCCTTTCAGCTCGCTTCGTTTGCGGCGGTAAACTTTGCAACTGGCAACTTGCAACTGCAACTTGGCGACTTGGCCATTACTTCCACCAGAAGATATTCAACATCAGCTTAGTGCCTCGGCACACACGCGCCCACAAAAGCCAAGTACGCGGGCCAAAAAGCAACATGGAAAAAAATTAGTTAAAAGATAAACATGGCAGAGCCAAAGAGGCAAAGAGCAGGGCCTGGGGCAAGGGCACTTTAGCGGGTGGGGACTGTAAGGACCTACTGTGTCGTGCTGCTTTCGGCTTTGTCTTGATTATGTGGGTTCAGCAGACGTTCCAGAAGTACCAGACGCACCAGGGGCTGCAGCAAAAATAAGATACTTGCATCTAGGCAACTTTGTTGCCGCATCTTGTTAGACAAACCGAAACGAGAATACGAGTAGCCGCCTCACAATGGCTGGCCCAAAATAATTGCTTAAAAAGGCGCATTTTAAATACGACCAAATAACAAAGCGAACGCACATTGCCGAAGATGCATGGCCGCAGCTAATTAAATACAAACACGTGCCCACATAACTCAAACCCAAAGCTCAGACTCTCCACCTCGGCTCCTTACGTATGGATGTCATAAAGAAACATCTTTGGGGGCCAAAGGGAGCACCGTCTTCTCGCACAAAGACGCAGCCTTGTCCGCAGGTCGCGGAACACGCCAAAATTGCCCTGTGTCCTCTGCCGTTTTTAATTAAATTCATAAATCAGCACCAAGATGAAGAAATGGAGCAGCGGAGTTGCAAGGGGCGTGCTCATGCACTCACAAAAAAAAGGGGCTGCTTGATATGGAAACTTGAATTAATTCAAGCTTAAGAAATCTTAAAAAATTCAAATCATTCTAATCATAATATATGCATTTATGCACCTGTGAACTGGAAAGTTAGATGGACAACCGTTCAAGTAGTGACGAATCGCACCTGTACTGTGATATCTACAATACCAATACTAATTGTGGCAAACTTTTCTCCCAGTTCAGACTCAAAAATAACTATACGGGAACTTGAGCATAAAAATATAATCCGAATTGTCCAAGGACCACTTTGCAAATTGTCAACCGGCCATCATCATCAGCTTCGTCATCTGCCATCTGCCATTGACTTTGACTTTGACTTGGACGCGGACCTGGACTTGGACTCCAGCAGCTGTCGCCTTCGCCGGCGGAAGCTCTTGAATCTTGAAATGCGAGAGGACGCGCTCATAATTTGTCTTAATTGAATGCGGACCCTCTGGATGAATGTCAATAGCAGCAAAATATTTGCCTTTCATTGTTCATGCAAATGCAAATGCAAACGAATGGAGCCCCAGACAAGAGCAATGTCTGCTCGACTGCGACTGCGACTGCGAGTTCGTCTTTGAATTTGCCTTCAACTTTTCACTTCATAATGGAAAGTTGCGAAAATATTTTGATTAGTTTGTGTCTTCATCCCGCGATCCAGATGGAGTCGTGGACGCCTCCTAGCTAAAATAATTAGTCTGTCGAGAGCATTGTTTGTTTGCACTTGGGCCGGGCCGAATCGAAACTTTTCTGCCAGCCAGCTCGCACTTTTCGGTTTCTGTTTGAATTTCGACTAGCTAGCTACCTACCGCTTTCCCTGTTTGCTCTTCGGCTGGCTGGGCCATTTAAATGTATCTCAGCCAGATCTCGTCGTTTGATTTACCCGGGCTTTCCCGACTGCGTAGCTGGGAAGCTGGGAAGCAGCCCATGAATATATATACACTCGCAAATGGCCAAAAGTTTGTCAAACCAGTGGGAAACACACGCACAACGAGGCCATGGAGACGCATTAGGATCGTGGAGTGTGGGGCGTGGGGCATGCAGCACGTGGCATGTGGCACGTGTAAAATGCGGTACGTTCTCGATTTGCTGCGAGTTGCTAATGGCAACAGTTGTCAGGGTCTGTCTGAACGGAAAAAAGCAAGTCTCAGCAAGACATATGTGGGCATAAATAAGAGCAGACCGAGCAGTAATGAATTTATCAAATGAAGAAGCGCTGCCGGGGGATTTGGCACCTTGCTCATCCAGCTCATGCTCATCCAGCTCCCGAATGTAAGACATCCATGGGAGCGTTTCAGGCAAATCAAGCGAATTAAGTGGTGCTCATGTGGATGTGTGAAGTGCACACTCAAGGAAAAAGGTACTGGACTTGAGGGATAGATAAGATCACATTTAAATACTTCTTATTGAAGGAATAAGATATTTTTTATTAGTTATCATATATGATGAAATGCATTGTTGAATGCGTGCCCCATTTCTGCAAGTGCACATTTGTGACCTGGCATTTCTTTGGCTGCATTCGCAGGCTGCATTGCAATTCAAGCGGAAGTCAAGTGCCACCAAGTGGGTGGCGACTCGGCGATGCAGTGATTCTGGGCTTCTGGCAGCTTCTGGTGGCAAGAGTTTCAATTGAGCCGAACCAGCCGAGAGGCAAGTAATGAGGCGCCTGTGTGCCACATTCTGTTGATTCCGTGCTAAATAATTTCGTTATAATTTCGTTCGCACAAAAGTCAAGCGAAACTGGAGCAGCCCCGAGTCATTAGTGATATACTCGTTCTGGCAACGAATTAAGTGGAACGACGCCTTGTAATCACTACACAAAGCTTTAAAATTAATCATGCGACCCGTTGACTCTCCGCTCCGATGCCTCGACATTTGTTTAATGGAGCTCGCGTGGAGGGGACATTTATTTCGACGAGCCAGAAGTGAAATTGAAATGCCAGACTCGCTGCAGGGCGTGCCACTTGTCTCCAAAGTTCAGCTGAAGAAGTGAACTTCAAAGGAGCGTAAGATATCCAGGAGATGCCCGAAACCGGAATGCCCTAATAGAGGGTATTCAATGCGTAATCGTATGTAAGTAGGTGGTATAGGGTAAAGTTGTAAATACTCCAGACGTTCGGCCTAGTTAACCCAGAATTTCTTTGAAATTTATATAAATCAAGAGTTGGAAAACCCCCAAGTTGCAACCACATGGCTGGGAAAGGCGAAGGCCAACGCGAAACTGTCGCTTTTGAGGCAAGGAGTTTGTCTTACACTTGTCTGCCATTCATTCAGTGCAAGTTGTCGCAAAAGTTTTTCAATAAGCCTGCACTTTTATCTCGTTCGTGTTTGTTTGCGGCTGCGAAGTTCGTTTGCCGGTGGAAAAGAACCTTTTAAGTTAATAAGGGCATTTTCCGGAATTTTCCCCTCGAAGGAGAGCGGCGCAACTAAATGCTGTGGCATAAATAAACGGGCAGCCAATCGGACAGTCCGTCAATCAATCGTGCGATTAGAAGCCGATGCCAACTTGTTTTTGTTTATGGCGAGTGTGTGAATGGCCCCCGGGGTTTATCAATCACGCTTTTGCGATAGGTGCGATGCCCTGCCGATTGAATTCGATTTCAATTTCTCAGCAGATTGCAATCGAGGCCATAAAAGTGTACTTGCACCACGATGACGACGACAACAGAAGTTGCTGCTGCATCAGTGGCATCGGTGGCATCGGCAACGTCCACACGTAACTGCAATTTGGTTGCTCGCCCCAGGGGCGCAATATTAATGAGTGGCAGCATGCAAAGCAAACCCAAGATCTCGGAGGCCTGAGCCTCAGACTTGGGGCACCCGGGCCCAAGTATCGCCAGTTACGAGTTGCAAGTCGCAAGTTGCGAGAGACATGGCAGCCAACTCGTTTGCAGTTCGATGCCAGTACATACGAGGTACGTAGCACGGAAGCCGGGCGAACTCCTAATGACTGCTATTACATTTATCGTCCCGGCCATTACAATAAAATAAGCAAGAATTTAGCAATTATCCAATTTGAAAGTAACAACAAATCAGCGTGCAAACGTGCCGCAAATGACAACAGACCTTTGGCTGCTTTTTCTGGATGTGGTGGTGGTCCCCTGGGGGCGATATGGTTATTGGCCACGCCATTGTCAACTGGGTCAGTTCGCTCAACAAAGGCAAAAGGCATATCGAATGCGGCTGTGTGCCGGCCGGCATGTGCAGTATTCGCAGGATTCGCAGGACTGTTGCATCCTCCAGAGCATTTCAATTTCCACACACTCCTGCCCAGTCGACACTTGTCACGAATTGCGAACATAGTTTTTGCCCCTGCTGGTTTGCCGAGTGCATCGGGTTGATGAAACGAATTCTTGCCGCTGTTTGCTTTGAGCCTTTGAGTGGCGCTTTCGCCATATCCTGGCCATATTCCTGGCGTATCCTGTTGACTCTGGCGCCGTCCTTTGTGCCGGAACAAAGCCCACTACCACTGCCAATATTTCATTATGATTGCTGACACTTAAAGCCACATCAATGCCCCGGCAACACAGCCTTTGTCTCCGCTCGACGGCTGAACTGAACTGGCTCAAAACTCAATTTATTTGCTTCCCTGCAGGACTGGCAGGACATCCAGCAGCACTTTGTGGGCTTAAAAGGGGTGCTTGCTGAAACAATTAATTTAGCTCAAGGGTGGACAGCAGGTAATGGAGGCACATCACAGAGTGTTAAGGGTGCCTTTCTCTATATTACCAATCTGGTTTCTAAAGCGTTCTACAAGCGAGAAGCTCTGAGTATTCTCATCTATTCTTTGTGAAACAATCTCACACGCTTCATATAAGTGGTAAGATAAGCGACTGTTGCAGTTGAGCACAAGACGTGACTCTAAAGAGATAAACCCAGTGCAGCTCATGATGCACCGAATATGATCCCATATAAAGTGACAACATTCGCGACAACTTCACTGCTTGTAATGCTGATGAAGCTTGTCACATGCCCCAAACTGACCCTTAAATTGTTGCGGCACTGGGGAGCGTCAACAAGCCATAAAAGCGCGCTTTTAGCCAAAGAGCCTCGTAAAATACAAAATACACATATATTTGCCCCTGCCACCGCCAACAACTTCCACTGCGGCTCACTTTGGCCACTTGCCAATATGTGTGTATGTGTCGCCTATGTGGAAAGTATAAAAATATTGTCCCTGCCAAAATATTGTCATAAACACTGGCGCTCTCTTTAAACTGCGATAAAACGCTTAAGCGCATCACATTATTTATGGGGCTGATAAAAACAGGCAGAGTCTTCAGAGGCCTGTTGGCCAACAGCGTTATAAATCAAGATTTGGCCCATGAAATTTATGAATGGTCTCGTAACAGGTTGGGTGCCCAGTTAATTGGTCTTGGAGTCGGAGAGCAGCGATCGATGAATGTGATTCCCAATTAACCAGTTGACAGTCGCAATCGGCCATCGTGCATCCACCGAGTGCGCCGCCAATTGCCCATCGTGGCTGGTCAAAAACAACTCAATCAAACTCGGCTGGCCAAGCAAATGTCATTCATTAAACTCAAGCAGAACCGAACAGAACGGAACGGAGCAGCCGGGTCCGAGGAGCGGCCTCTGGGCATTGGGAAAACCAGGAAGGAGGATGGAGGCAGCTCCGGCGGCACGACAAAACTGTAACAAGAAGGAACTTTTCTGTTCTGGCCAGAACCGAAACCAAAGCGAACAATGTGCAACAGGCAACGGACAACTGCCTGCCGCTTGTTGAGCAACTTTCTAAATGAGTGCTCTATAAATCACGACCGGGGTACAAGTTCTGCTGGCTTGTTCGCCGGCTACCAGAACAAAAATTAATTTAGTCATACTGCTGGACACTTGCTAGATTAATGGCGTCCTGGATTTAGAAAGTCCGACTGCGCGGGCCTCCCGCCGAACGCTTCACTTGACCTCAGAGATTCCCGAGGCCCCAATCCCAGCTCCCAGAAAACAGAGCCCAGAATATCCCACAAACTAGCAAAATCAATGGAGCGCAAGTTCTTCTGCTTTTTTTTTCGTGGGCGTTGAACGGCGAAACATGGCCAGATTGTGCTGGTTTGTTTGTTTGTTTGTTGGGTCGTTGGTTTGGGCCCAACTCTCCTGCCCACGTGCCTTGTGTCCCCAACAATAAGAAGTTAAATTTTTATTCATGGTCAACAATGCGGAAGTTGCAGTGCAGCGAAAACAAAAGAAAAATTCACTGCCGTTCAAAATTTGCATTTCGTTTTTCTGGTCATGATGCGGGTTCACCGCTTTAAAGAGGTTCTGCTCAAGACACGGAAACCGTTGCATTCGGTTTCCAGCCCCACCTCCCACTCATAATTCCACTGGGTTATATTTAAGTTTTTGCTATGGTATGGTTTTTAATTCATCACGAATCAGCCAGACAGAACATTCAACGATATGCAATTACTTTTAATTGATTTTGGCTTCGCAACATATGTAGTTTCACTGGAAGAAAATATATACTTTCATATGTATCTGAATCTAAAGTGAGCTCTATACATACCTCATACGATTTGTATCTACAGTCTTATAAGTTTGAGTTTACGAAAGGGATGATTTCTGCAATATTTTTTAATCAAAGGAAATTAAGTGAGCGACTCCGCCGGAAGTTAATTGATTACATCAGTTTCTTTTGTCGGTCGCTGGAGATTAAAACTTACTTTCAGCGCCATTGACATTGGGTTGGGCGCCCTGCCTCATGGATGCATTTCAATCTGCTGCCCAAACTCCAATCCCCAGCCCCAATCACCCAACCCCTCCCTGTAATCCCACACCGAATCGCACTCGCTTATTGCATCTGTTTGTTTATTTAGCTGGCATTGTGTTTCAGTTTCAGGGATCGGCTTCTGTCTGTCTGCCCCTCAGTTTGGTGCGCTTTGACGCCGGACTGTTTGCTTTGGTTTGCGGGTGTTGTTGCAGCAGGAAAGCACCGCAAACAAGCCGTGGCAAATGGTAATTTAATACGCAAAAAATTTGCAACACAAAGCGCTTAAATGAGGTGTTGCAAGCTTATAGCTGCCACAATTCGCGCATCCCCTGCCAGGCCACCGTTTTTGGACCCTGTTTACTTGGCTGGCTGTTTGCGGCTCTCGAATTACTGGCGGAAACAATTTGCAAGCTGATAGAATTTCGCCAGCAGTCCGCTTTTAATTAAGCCAGCGACGACGCCTCAAGTCCTGCCCACAAATGCTGCAATGCCTGCATTCAGTGGGCGCCGAACAAGAAGTTGACACAGTTATTTGCCGGGCCAGCAAAATATTTGCATAACTTTGCTGGCTGATGGGAATCCCGCAGGAAGCAATTTGTCAGCTTAATTATTAACATGGCAGCGTCATTTATGTTTGCTGGCAAGTAACTGGCATGCCCAGCACTTTCGCACTAATTTAATCAAATAGTCATACGCTGCGTATGAGCGATGTGCGCGAGTGTATAAATATTTGCAACGCATTCTGCAACTTGCAACTGCAACACTGGCAGCAAGTGGCAGAAGTGACATTTCACTGGCAGCGTCGCCCATTGGAAACCTCAATCCATGTATCCATGGACCCTTGCACAGCGACGACGACCCATTGAGACGCCCGGCGAGAGAGTTTCAAGTGTATTAGAAACAGTCTCGTGGAGACGGGAGACCAGTCGTATACACTGAACGAAAAATATAGTTAATACCATATGTTATAAGTTACAACATGCATATGGTATTAAGAAGTGGGAGTCGAATCTATTCACTGCACTGTATTAAAAGACCTTTTGTGGCCAAATAAACTAATATATCTATAAAGTAATAAAGTATCTAAAAAAGTATCTTTGAATCATCAATCGATTTCTCTCTGTGTGGCGGAAAGCGACATGTTCATAACTGTAAAGTATTTGCACTGCAGGCATAAATGTAATTTCATGGTGTGTCATTTTCAACCCAGTTGCTCCCAAAGGAGCCGAGGGCATGAGCTCCTCCAGATGGATATACTCACATCGCATCCACACACAACTGGGCGAGGAAACATTTAGATTCTGGCCATATACAGCTTGTTTGCTCTGTGCTCCCCGATGGCAAGTGATTTTTCTTTTCATTTTCTTGCTGCTCTGCGCACTTTTTGGAGCAGAAATTTTGATGTGGAATTTTCAATATAAATTGCTGTGCTCAAACTCTATTTGATTTGTGCTGCAATATCGCATGAGCTGGCTACCAATTAGTAGGCATTCTCGGATGGGCTCAAATATTCAACACTCATGTGTGGGCCTATCTACGAGTATAGTAAAAGATAGCAGCTATCAGAGCATTAATTAATTGGTTTTGTAGTCTCGCCTGAGATTGGTAGGAGCCTAAAATATTACTCAAAAGTCGGTATTGCGAAATTATTTACTGCCTCATAAATAAACACAAGCTACGATGAATGATTTTAGACATTCCCTGGCAAATATTAAACTTTATGCAATTGATGGTAATCAAAATCACAGTATGCAGAAGTGCACAATTATATTTCAACTAAAACTAAAGCTCCTAAGCAGAAGTAATGCCATTTGATCTACACAAAAGTTAAAAAACGGAATAATTAATTTTCGTTTCGTGTTAATTTATCAAAATGCATGTCACATTAAAACGGCATTTGGATAAATTCGAGTTCATTGAATATATATGAATGAATTATCTTGATGAGCAATTGGCGCTGTCGAAGCCTAATTAAAATATTGATAAACAAATTCCATTTAAGTTCCGTATCGTTAGCTATATTGATTAAGAGCCGGCAATGAGCGGAGTGGAATTGACTTGTAACCAAATGTTAATTTCGAATTCGCCCATTTGGCGAAACTTCAATTGGAGTTATGCTAAGTGTGCAATAAACTTGCACCACGCTCTGTTTGGACAATAAAAATGTTCCAGGGCGGGAATTAATGGAGCACCAAAGGGCGTTGCCCGATGCCAAGTCATCAGCCACCGAGAACCACCCACTTTTCGCAGAACAATTGCTCACTGGGATATATTTATTACATTTGAGCAATTGTAAATGTAATGGCAAGTGTCGTTTAATTGCCAACAAAGGGGTAAGTTGCCTGCTTCTGGCCCTCTGAGGTGCGAAAGTCAGTTAGCCATTTAGGCAGTTAGTCAGGCCGTTTAAAAATAGACACGCCCGAATGCCTAGATAAATAAACAAAATGTCGGGCTGTAAAAATGTATTAGCCTCAATTGAAGTATGGCCATTTCAATGGCAAACGATAAAAGGCAAAACACGAGCACAGATAAAAGGGAAAAAGCAAGGGGAAAAGTAAAATTTGCTTATGAGTCAATCGACACAAGGGGCACCATAGTTTTGCTTTCGTTGCATGAATGAAACTGGGTCGCCAGTTGTACTGGGCACAAATGTATCTGGATTTCATTTAGATTGGGCCTTGCAGGCAGCTCTTATCGCCAAATGACAATCTGCAGAACGACAGAACTACGGAGCGGAGAGAAAGGCCCAGAACGAAGCCATGAGATACTTTTCCAGTTCGAGCAAATACGGCGAATACGGCGACTGCATCGAGATGGCTATCTGCGCGGTTGAAGGTAAGTTCTTTCACTTTTGATTGCAAGTGGAAGTGGCCCAAAAATGGGTCACTCTTGTCGGGGCGGAAAATCTGAGGCGCCGCTTAAAGCCCATAAGTGTCTCGCTGCGAAGGCAATTAACTTTCCGCATTTCGCATTAAGCGGAAAAAACTCCAGCTGGGAAATCACTTTCCTCGCCGCCTGCTGCGTTCGATTGGCTCCTTTGAGCTGACACGAGCTTTTGACAAAGTTAAAACCATAAATCCAAAGCAAGACGACTGACACAAATAGTCATAAGCCGTTTTGCCTGGTAGATCTGCAAATAAGTCAAAGATATTCGACCGAAGTCACGACTCGCAATTGGGGCTAAGCTGCTGCCAAAAGTGTTTGCAATTATAGCCGAACTGGCAACTCGTTAATTAATTTGCTATCGATGATTTGGCCGAGCCCCACTTTGGGCCATGATTCACCCGCTGCTAGAGAGACTACTCAAATTTACTTCGATGCCGCAGCAACTACGTATCGTTTGCTTCAAGTAGCAAATTATCTCGTCTCAAGTTGTCAGCGGCAGCACATCTTTTGTCTGGGCCAAACTATGCACTCCGTCAGTGTATCCGTCTGTGGAGATGTATCTTATCGGGCTGAAGGTTGCCTTCAATTGCCAAGGCATTTCATCGGCATCATTACGAGCACGAAGAAAAAATCGGGACAAGATACATTCGATTGCACAAGTACGACCAGCTGCACCGAGAGAAATAACTGCTGCAAACTGTGAGACTAGAGTTACCTTTCCACGTTACACGTGTATATATATCGCAGTTACCTTATCAACACAACAAAATAATTATCACAATAAACCCCTTTTTAGATAAAGTGGCACATGTGTTTCTGTGGGTGTATCAGATTGCCGATTTCTTGTTCTCTTATCGCAGGAGGAATGGCTGAAGTGGCGCTGAATGAATTGAACTGAACTGAATTGAATTGAATTGAAGTGACTTCGCCGAGATGAGGTGGATGTGCCCTTCATTTCGGGCAGTGCGGAACTTGGGGAACTTGTAATGGATACTTTCCCTTTGAAATGTCCCCAACGCAGAGCCCCCGACTTTTCCCCGTCAATTTGTCAGGCGTATTTACTTTGCATTAAAGTGCACTGTTGCGTGGGCAGCTCATTAAAATTGCCTTTGTGAGCGGAAGGCAGGGACCTTGGCAAGATGCAGACAAAGACCAGATTTGGCGGGTCTCTTTCTCTGGCGCCATTGTATGAAAAATTCTTATTAAGTGATCAATAATCATTTTGTTAGAACGCCAACAGCACTTGCCGGCCCTCCGCAGACGGCCAAAGAAAGCAAAAATAGCATAGAAACCAGAACCAAATTACAAACAATTTACATTGCTGGCCCTGCGGCTTATTTGGACTGGACGGGATCCAACTGCCAACGCAAGTTGCGGTGGTCTCGTGTGCTGGGCCCTGTGCTCTGGTCTTGGTCTTGGCTTAGACCGGGTTCTGGCCTTTCTTTACCTGGACACGCCCGCATTGTTTGCTGCACTTTGGCAACCTAAAAGCGTTGCTCCAAATGCAATTTGCAAGCGCTGGAATTTGGGTTAAATTGCAGCAGATAAAATACAATTCAGCCGGGGGCTCCGACTGCGATTCGCATGCAAACGAGTCTAGGAGCAAATCATTATTATTTCTACGTTAAAAAACCAGGCTAAGGCTAAACTGAACTGAAACTGAATGCCGGCGAACTTGGGTGTACGAGTGCAAACATCAACATCACACCCGACCACTGAAATAATCAATTCAATTAAAATGCCATGCAGCTGACCAAAGGGTTCGGACTGGGAGCAGCGAAGGCCCCACGATGATGATAATGATGCAGGGATAAACCGAACTGAGCCGAACCGAAATCCACGGAGGACGAGGCGAGTCCGCGGCTCATGAAAAATTCATTCATAGTGTGGAATTTCGCGCTTAAATGTAAAATAGTTTTTCAAACAAGTCGAAAACAAAGCACATTGTGAGCAGCCGCCGACAAGGAAGCTGTGTGTTAGTGTTATGAAAGGATGCTGATGCCGATGCTGATGCTGAGAAAATGCACCACTGAATCCAGAACAGCAGACATAGGTGGGCTCCGGGTTGCAGCCAGGGATCTGGAGACCCAGACCCAGTCCCAAATGTAACTGGCCGAGGAGGAACTGAGAGCTGGGAATGGCAATGGGATTGGGATTGGGATTGGCAGCTGCCTTTCTGCCGATTCTGGGGCTTTAAAAGCCAAACGACTTAAAGTAGCGGCATTACGACGCACCAACGCGATTAGCATAAATGTATAAATGCATACAGAACATCAGGGGAAGAGCAGGCTACAGAATTGGGAACACCCTTGGCAGGCATCAGATACTTTAGACAATCTACACAGAAAGTAAAGTTGATGAGGAAAGTATTCAGATACTGATTGGCTCAAAACTACACACATCCCTAACATACCAACCTATATTTTACATATAAATAATAGTAAGTACTGAACATTTTTCACATCGATTTACTACATTGGTTAGATTATTTTCCAGTGCACACAACACCCATTTTATGGCCAACAGCCTTACAAAGTCTGGAAACTCTGTTGGCGAGACCTTAAAAGCATCTCAGCGGCGTTACGCATCGCAGATAGGATGCTCCTCGTGGAGATGCTTGTGCTTGTGGATAAGCCAAAGGAAATGCTGTTCTGTAAGCCGGCGCGTAGGCAACTCCATAAAGATTTCGCCGCATTTAAAGACACCTCAAGTGGAACGGCAAGCGCAGACAAAGACTTGGCTAAAACACACACATGGACGACTTAATTCCATCTCGTGCACGTGTTTGCCTATAGGAAACAGCAACTTCTGGCCGAGATCGGGGAAAGCCAAGAAAAACACATTTAGACAAAAGCGAGTTACAGACGGCAGTTGGCTTTTAATTTCCCCCATGGCAAGTGCCGGATGACAGATGACAATTGAAATGAAAAGTTTCCTGGCAACCTTTTGTGGCTCACGTTTCATATTTGAATTTGGACCTAAAAAAGCGGCTAACAGCACTTAAAAGCTAGCGAAAAAACGAAAATTATTATGCACTTTTAATTGCCAGCGGCAATTGTTCAAGTTTTAATTGCCCTTTTTGCCTAACTGGCCATAATCGAATGGACAAATCAACGACCAGCGGGCAAGGCAATCCGACACTTTGAGTGGCTTTTTAATTAATTTTCAAATGTATTAAATTTTAATGAATTTAAACGCAATTCAAACAACCGACGGCACTTGCTATTCGGTTATTTGCATTGGCTGGCATTTAATTTATGCACAAACACACACGCTGGAACACATTAGTCATACGCAACGTTGCACAAATATTTATTAGCCATTGCAAGTCAGTGCGACGCAAATACCACCGTGAATGCAAACGAAGGCACTGGGTGTGCGGCATCATCGATTTAGCAGCCATGAATACTACTCAACACTAAATCAATCATACGCAATGTGGTGCTAATTGATTGAGCAAACATCGCCGAGATGCAATTGCCATGATCAAGGGGCGAAGGTTTCTTTGGGCCAAACAGAAGAGTGGTTTCGCCACTTAACTATAGGTTATTAGACGCTATTTGCTATGAAGCTACGTACATTGAGCTATTTATTAATGATACGAAATAAAGTGCATAACTACCACACACAGCTATCGCCCCAGTGGAACCCTTGAGCTTAATCCCAGTGCCCCATTAAATACTTAAGCGCGGACCCTCCAGCGCTATCCACTCGAGCGGTTCAACGAACTGGCCAGCACTCGAAACTAAGGCCCTTCCATGATTCAATATCAAGTTGGCAACTCGAAACCCACTTGGAATTAAGTATGACCGACCTGCAGGCGACTCAACCTCAACCTGAAGCTCAACCGGGGCATCCACATCGGCATTCAAGCTTAGCATTCGGCGTTTTGCATTTAGCATTTAGCATTCAGCCGTGTCCAATGCTAAGATCAATGCCACTCCACGCTGGCTGTGCCAACTTCCTGTTGCAGCAACCACTACTACCCTATATGGACACAATGTGCCACGCCACATACACATACATATTTACATATATCTGGCCAGTCCGCAGTCCTAGTTCTTCCCTGCTCCTTTTTTATTTAAACACTTCCTCATTTCGCTTTGTGCCCTGGCATTTGGCAGCTATTCTGTGTCAATTCCCGGCGAGTGTCATTCGAACTGGTGAACCGGAGAATGGAGAAACGGAGAGCTCGGCAACTCGGCAGCCGAGGATTCAGAGCCTCAGATGGCCAGGTGAATGGGATCGGGATACCCCCGCTCCTCGCTCCTGGCTGAGTGCCAAGTGTAGTGCAATAAACTTGCCGTCCTGAATGGCTGGCAATCAAAGATCTGAATGCAAGATACGATGACATTTACTCGCACATTCAATTGCGCTTTTGATTTGGATATTTACATGCTTTCTGGTCGTAGTCCCAGTTCCGCAGAGTCGAGTCCCTCGGGCTGCCATTCTTTCATGTCCTTTCGTTCTATTGACATAGCCAAATTGGCTTTGCTGCACGGGAAGAAAATGCACTTAAGTCCTTCACAATCCTGGCTATTTGTTGTTATGATTTTCAGGTAAGTGAGCAAGTGACTTACATTTTGAAATAAAGTCATTTTTTTCAAGTAACCATTACATTTTTCTGCGTGCCCTTCGGGCCAACTGAATCAGGGCCTAATTGATTTTCAAATGTTTCCCCAGCGTCTTAAAGTCCAGTCCTTGCTTAAACAACTTACTAAGTACGGCATACTTAGCTGCAGTTATGCATTTCAAGCATAAACAACTAATTTGACTAATTGATAAGCCATGCAAAGGCAACTCGAGATGTCTTGGCTCGACTGCACTGCACTTCTGGCCGGTTTCACTCGGCCTGGTTGGCTGCGCATCTGTATCTTTGGCTCTAGCTGTTTGCTTTGTCCATCAACATCTTTTGAGCAGGGGCACTCAGGCGCAAACTGTTGCACTTGAGACCAGTCCGGAGAGCAGTGTGCACCAGGATATGTGGCATAGGCTCATGTGGACCCACACGAGCCCATTAATTGCAATCAATTTCGCTGTCAACACACACTCCAAATAACTGCGGGATATTTATTTATGGGCTGCGCTTCCCTTCAGCAACCTTTTGCAACTGAATAATTGCCTTATGACACATTATCATTATTATTAAGGCTGCCACAAAAGTAATCATTATCTGCTGCCCATCAGTTCCGCAGGCCGTGAACCTGGGAATTAGAGAGTCAGCATTTCAGCACTGAGGTTGCCCCCGGCTCCTCTATGCTCATAAATATATTTCCAGCTGGCAACATTATATAATTATTTTGCCATGGATTGCATTGAACTTCGTCCGAGTGCGTCGATGTTGCACGTTTGCTGTTTCTGTTTGCACTTCTTGCCGCAGGCTCGCCACTCTTTCTGTGGCTTCTTCTCGTTTTTAGGCCAGAATCCAGAATGCAGAGTCCAGAATCCAGAATCCATGTGATGCCGTTGCGTGAATTTCATTTTAAAGTGCAAATATTTGCGGCCTGGCCAGTTGCTTAAATGGGAAAACGGGCGAGAAAAAAGAATGCTCTGGTAGCTCACAAACAGCCCACACAGAAACCAGTAATGAAATTGTGCGGCACTCGTCATTGCGGCACTGGCTTACATATAAATTATATAAAATATATGCACATTTGTTTGGCTTTGGCCAGCCTACAAAGGAACTGCAGCCAGGGTTGCAACATGAGTGTGATTTCACTGCAGTTGTGGCATGCACCTTCAAAAGGAATAACTACAAGATCGAACATATGCGTAGCTCACATTCAAACTATCAAGTTAATATTAAGATATTTATAAACATGTATCTCTCTTAAAAGCACAAATCTCCCACTTTATTAACGAGATATACCAAATTCTAGATCGCGGAAAGCAAGTTAGTAAATGGGAATATGCTAAAGGGGAGCCAGTACTGAAGTTGCCCCTTGTAAATATATGACAATAAAAGCAATTTGTATTTAAATTCAGGAATAACCAGCACTCTTCTCCATCCAGTGTGGCCAGTATAATTTGTGCATCTCTAGCCAATACAAACTTATTATATACTCGCTAAAGTTGTGCACTGTAAATATTTGCAGCGACCACCCGCACTTTCGCCATGACTACAAAATGGGTGGCATGAAAGGGGGGTTTTGGTGGGGAGCAACCGCAGAGAATGCTTGACTTTGGCCGGTAAAAAACTACGCAGTCCGTTTTCCTCTTCCCCTCTCTTGGCCACGTTTATTGATGGCTGCGGCAAGTGCTTTAATGGAAATTTAAGTATCATCGTTTAAAATGAAGCAGAAAAGCGCAAACGAACGAAAGACCCTGGAAAATTGCGAGCTGCGACTGCCACTGCGACCCTTGAGCTTTGGTCATTGCGTTGGTAACGCAAATTATTATTTTTATTATTATTGCAGGTTTTCGGTGCACATTTATTTTATGCAACTTTTACAGCGCTGCACATAGGAATCATGTACCATGGAACTCAGAAAACCCAACCCACGAAAGGTAACCCGGGGTGATGAAATCCCGGGAATTAGGCAAGCAAACAGTAAACTAAAATATGCAACGCAGGCGGTGGGGAAATTTGATGGGCGCCAGTGCCGTGAAAAGGCCGTAAAACTGGGCCAAGTAATGAGCTACGGCGACCACACATTAAATATGCAACAATTAAAAGTGACAACAGGCAAAAGAGTAGCACAAAAAAATGTTTCATCAAAGTTAAAGGCCAGGCAAATATTTGAAAGCCACGTACAAATTTATGCCAATCTGCTTAGCCAACCTGAAAGGAGGAAAATTCGTTAACAGCGGGGTAAGCACTTTTAACACCCCTTCGGCGGAGTAACTTTTGCATTAACAAACCAGGCTCGTAAAAAAGACAAACAGGCCATGAAGAGCCAGCCGCCAGAAACTTCGGGCCTAAACCGATTTGAGAATTTATTCAGGCCACCACTTTCGGCCTGAGCCGACATCTCAACAGCTTCGATTTCCCAGGATAACCTATAAATCCTTTCCCCAAAAAGGGCAGCCAAATAGGCTCAGGGTGGTCCTTTCATATTGGCTTCCATGGGGATTTCGCTACGGAGTGAAAAGCGGCCAAAAGTTATATGGTTAGTTGTTAAAGAGTATATTGAACCCACATCAAATCATTCACTGACTTCTCTGGTTTCAAAAAATATAGACTTCATTTCGTTTGATTCATTTGAACTATTAATTTATCGCATTTTCAGTTGATTTAGCAAATAATATGTAATTAATTTAAAATCTGTGCGGCTCGCACACATAAATTAACACCGGGGGCCTACATGAAAGTCCGTTAATTCCACCTTATCATTATTAACAATTAATTATGCAGATACATTGTCCGATAAAAAGCGCCCAAGTGATTGTGAGTGTGTGCGTGGCGAAGTGTTAATGCTCAGCGAGGGGGCGTGGCATGATCCAGTGCCCATTAATTACTTCGTGGGCGTTACGAATTGGAGTATGGATTAATCCATCAGGGTTTTGGTAACAATGTGGTTACTGAACTATTGGTGCAGAAAAGACTACCCTCTAAATTCCTTAACTCATCCAGACGGCCAATGTCCTCGGAAAAAGAAAAATGATAACGAAAATAAACAATGTCTGCAACTGGTAGACACTTTTAATTACAGCAAAATAATGCAAAAAAGCAACCATTACAGTATTCCATTCCTGTTCCCCACCCAGGGGGGGGGCGCCTTAAAGTTTCACAGAGCCACCCGAAAATAACACTCCCTCACCTTATCGCCCTGTCGGCATGAACAAAAAATATGATTTATGTATTTAATTTAATGTTCTTGTTGCTGCAGTCGCTTTTAGGGGACGGACCGGCTGTATGTGTTTATTTGTCAGGCGACAACGGGATAATAACAGACAACAGCGAGGGGAAGACGGCGGAGAATCCAGCGAGAACGATTTCCTTTGTTGGTCTTAACGGCGTTTCGCTGTTTTAAAGGCATTAAATTATCTCGCTACTGCCGCGTTTTCGTATTTTTGTTCTCCGAAGGAAATAAAAATGAAAAATGTGCGGCGACTTAGCCTTGTTTTCGGTTTATCCTCGTCTCTCTGCTGCTCTTCCGCTTGTAATTATAAATAATTTGGCCTGTTGTTGGTTTTGTTGGGCGCAGTTTGCTGTTGGAGTGCATTAATAAATAAACAGGCGAGCGAACAAGTATAGGGCACTCGTTGTCCTGAATTATGTAAGCTGGTTACAAAACAGGGCAAATCAAATTGCACTTTACACTACATTACGAAGCACATATGCTTGGTTTACACGTACGTCATGGAAATACGCTTAAAATGGTACCAATAGATATTTCAGTTGCTGTAATGGGCAGTAGCAGTGCTTCATACAGATACTCCTGGAATACTTGTACTCTGCAAATGATAGTCGCATAAACGAAGCAATAGATATAGAGCACACACTTGGAAAAACATTAAGCACACACACACCAGTGCAATTACCATAAGCCGCTCTCACACACACACACACTGCGACTAAAATGCGAAAAGAAAAGAGAGCCGAAAAACAAGGATCAAGTGCAAATTTTTGATAATTAAACATTCACAAGCGCCAAAATGCTTAACACAAGCACAAGCGGAGTCAAGTGGGTCGACCAGACCCCGCCCCCGCCCACAGCCCGGCCACGCCCACCGAGGGCCCGAACTTATGCCGGCAATGTAATTAACACACAAAAATTGAAATCTGCTGGCAGGAGACAATGGCTTCATTGAGGTCCTAGGAATGTCTGCAGATGCTCGAGCCCGAGCATATGTGCATACATGTGTGTGTGCGGGTATCCTGCAGTGTGTGCACGGGTATTGGTGTGCGGTGTTTACACACACGAAGTCGCAACAACATCCTTTTTGTGTTTTCGTAATTAAAAATCAGCTGCAGGATATTTTTCGCCCAGATTCTCGCCAACGAAATTACAACCTCAGTGCAGGCCATTCACAAGTACGCGTGTATACAGCAATTTTCCCAGCTACTTGCAACATGAGCGAGCGGAAAACTGACACGCCCACGTTATAAATGAATGTTAAGCGATGTTATAAGAACGAATCAATATTCCTCAATTAAAATACAGTTCAGTGAGAAAGTAGTAGATTGCATAGTAACTAGCCCCCTTTAACAACTAGTTTGAAATCTACTTAGATGTGGAGACATAGTATCTGAAGTACTTAAAGGTCCTGTTATGGGGCCGATCATCCTCTATTAGCCAGATTACAAAGGAATATTTTCGTATTTACGAAAGCTTAAATGCAATTCCTTTAATTGCATTTTTGCATTAATTAAGCAGAAATATTTTCGGCACCAGCGATTTTACACCGCGCACATAATTGAAACCGCTGGCCTGCAGATAAAACACAGGACACGAGTCAGGATAATACATATGTATGCGTGAGCATATGGACAAGGTACCACGGACTTGCCCATTCAACTCGTTGTAATGAAGGAGCTTAAAATAATTAACCGGCGGGACTCCGAATCGCACGGAGATAAAAGAATCGCAAGAGCGTTTAACCGACACAACAAATATGCCTCCGTACGCCTATGATTTAAACAAATAGTGTGGCCAGCGAGGAGGGGGAAATGCGTTAACATTAAAGCCGTCGCAATTGCGGGCAAATATTTTTGCAGTCCAGCATTTCAGGTCTGGTGCATTCGATATATACATATGTATGTACATACGTGGCCATGGGTCCGAAAAAGTAATTTATTTCCCGATCATTTATTTTATATTAATTAAATATGCGGTTTTAATATATACATTTAAATCATACACACTCGCATATTTGTATTTACATATATCATTTGGGCAGCGGCAGGTGCGGGGGAAATCTGTTTTTAAGCTGGAAAGAAAACATTGAGGGATTTCCCCCGTTGTTCCAGCGCGTTTCTTTATTCCGGCGACCGCAGGGAAAGCGGAAAGTGCAGTGAAACAAAACCGAGTGAAATGCTTTGACAAGCATCTGTTGTGGGCGGCTCTGTGGGCGGGGGCGTGGCCTGTTTTTGACAAATTGACTTTGCCAGCAATAACAACAACGCAACCAGCAACCCGAAGCGATTTTCAAGTACTATATTCATATTGATTTCAAACGAAACTCGAAATGCAAATGACAGATTTATTTTTCATGCTCTCGTTTGCTGCTGTCAATCAAATTGTCGAAGGTGTTGATTGATGCCCAGCCGCTGAAAAGGGGCGCACCGTGTTCGAGTGGGCGGGAGTTGTGCATTAGGAACATTTCAAATATTTCTGACAGCTACGAATTTGAAAATTCAGCTCCTTGCGAGCGATGCCAGCGGGCACAGTGGTCCGAATTAAGCTCGCGTTGCCATGGAATTGGGAATTACGTGAGGATTTAATCAAATATATGGATTTATTAGAGTACAAATCATTATAAAATATTACCATCTGATATGCTAACAAGTTCCGAGAGAATGAATGCTTTAGCTATCTGCTCCCCACTGTGGCTCAGCTGGCGGAAAATGCTTGAGTGAGTTTTCCCATTGACGCAAGCTGAGCCAGCGAAGTAGCTACTGAGCCAGCCATTCAGGCGGGCATTAGACATGCTTAGGAATGCAATGGAGCATGTGCAGCTTGGGTGCTGAAAGAGATTACCCCCGGACACGAGCGGTCCCAGCCACCCCGGCAAATATGAATGGCGTCCGGACAACTTGAAGAAAATAAAATCACCACAAAATTGCCATTAAAATCTTAGCCTACATTTCATTGTTTGCTCGCTGCGGCACTCGAAAAAAAACCCGTGTTCGCAGGTGCTAAATTTGCGAGCGCGTTTGCCTTTGTTTGGGTTCGTCGAGCATTGTAATTTGTTTGCATGTTTATTCATGAAAGCGTCGTTGTCGCAGCAGACAACGAGTAGACGGAAAACAAATACTGGCCAAAACACACACAGCCAAAAGCTCGCTGGCACACGCACTTGAACAATGAATGAGCCCCTTTCCCCTTCTCTATGGACCTCGTGACACTCGCGTTTTAAATAATTTAGCGCCATCCGGTGACTCAGCTACCAAGACACAGCAGCGGTCGCAATAATAGCAATCCATTACAATGACAGTAATAAATATTTCAACAGAATTTTGGATTTAAAAGGTGTCAAAAAGTATGCAACCATGTATAAAGCTTTGACTTCCGGCTAAAGATAGCGGTAATTTATAGCATACTAGGCTAGGCTCTTAAAATCCAAGTGAATGCAACACAGCTTAAGATACAAGATGGAAAATATTTTTAGCTTCAGTGCTACACTCTCGACCTCCATTGCATCACACACTCTGCTCGAAAGCAGCGAAATTGAAAGCTTAAACGGCCGGGAAGCTTGACAACTCTGGCAATGCTTAAAACCGGGCCAAAACACAAAAAAAAGAGGACGGAAGCGAGGACACCGAGTTGAACTAGAGGAGCAAAGTGCTTTAAATGGGTTGCAGGATTTTGGACTCCCAGGACATGGGGGTGGCTAAGCAGGGACCTCTCCTCATTGGCTTTCGTCGGGGGGTTATCCTCTTAGCTTAACCCCATAAGGCCACAAAGGATGTTTGGCTTTATTTATGTGTCGAAAATGGTAAACGGGAAGCGGAATGAGATGGGTGGCTTAGCTGGATGAAGGACTCATGGATTATGCACTGGGGCAACTCCAGGCTCCACTGAATCCAACCTTGCCGAAACTGTTACCAAATAAGTTCCTAAAGTGGGATTTAAGGGTAGACCACTGCAGCACACAACATAATCTTGCGCATCCACTCGAATGTCTGTCATCAACACATTTTATATAATTACAACCGCTTCTAGGGACACTCTCGATTTTGTTTCCTCGCAACTAAAAAGCTCTGTGTGCAAATTGTGTCAGTCGGCGGTCGAGTCTCTCGACTCCGCCCACCTGCAATCCCATTAAAAATGTTCGCAACACATCCTTTATGCTGATAATAAAGTTACTGCTCTACATATCCACGTAATTTCCTTATTAGGACGCCGCTCCCTTAATCCCACCAACTCCCTCACCTGGGCTCATTCAATTTCAACTTTTTGCACTTTCGATGCAGTTACTTGGCGAAAAACTTACAAAAAGCAGTGGAGCACCAAACTCCGCTCTCCATCGAGAATTCAATTAAAAACTTCAGCTCCTGAGGGGAGTGAAAGTTGATGATGAAAAAGATGCAGGGAACTGGTGGCAGTGGGGGGATTGAAAAAATCATAGAAGTATTTTGATTTCGTTCGCATATTTCTGTTATTGCTGAAATTCTATACGGGCAGGATTAGTGCCGCCCACCTGGAGGAGTTCCAGGAGTCTGGTCTCTGCTTTCTGGCATCCCTGGCCAGCTAGCACAAACGAAATAATCCAATATACATATTGTATTGTGCGATAATACTACGGCTCGCAACGAAGCCGGAGATGAAAAGCGGCAGTCCTGCCGATATCCTTGCTGCTTTTTTTATGGACACCCACCTCCCCGCACCCCCCACCACCGACTCCTTTGTTTAACAATGCTTTCCGGATATCGTTCGGTTGTTTTCCCTCCATGGAGTGCGTTTCATTTAAATTTTTTGCGATTTTTAGGCAGTTTTATGCTCGGCAAAGTCAACAACTGGCGAACAGATTCTATGGAAAATCATTTCAATTCCTCTGGCAAATTTGCATACATTCGGCTCGAATGTCTGTCTGCCATTTGGGGCGCTTTGTGCAAAAGAATCGACAGATGATATAGCCCACGGAAGATTCCATTGAGGTGAGGCTTTAATGAAGCCAAATCACTTGTCTATCCATGACAGAGGGTTTCCAGTGAAACCTTATGCCCTGCTGCATAAGTAAACAGAAATTTGCTTATTTCTCCTTGAGCTGGCAATAAATTACTCCGGCAGATAAAAGTAATTCGAGGAGAATAATTGAAATTGTAATTGTCGCAAACGATGGAGTGGCCTCCGCAGACTTTATACTCAATTGTGCACCATTGATTTCGACCAGCTGCGACCGAAGTTTGTTTGTTTCTGGGTGTTCCCTTTTTCTGCCAACTCTGCATACGACAAAATAAAAGATAATGTTGATGGTAAGTGCTGCACGGAAAGAAATTATATTGCAAAGTTTCTGGATTACATCACTTGACTGACTTAAATTGGTGTCCAAAAGTATGCATTCACTTTGCTCTTCGAAAGGAATCCAAGGATCTTTCAATTAGAATGTTAAATAAGAACACCTTTCGCTGAAGTAAACGGTTGAAACAAATGTTTTTTGTGTAGTATATTCTTCTTCTGAACTCCGGAATCTGCGGCCCATAACTGGTCGAGTGACCCCTGTCCCATTCGGGCAACTGGCCAGCCGGGAAATGTGGCAACTGGCCGGCAACCGGCGCTAATGTCACCGTCTGGGCCTTTTTGGCAACCTCGCCAATTGGCAATCGTACGTGAGTTCTGTTTGTTTTTATGCGACAATGGCAATGCGAAGTAAGTGCACTCGAGTTGCTCGGAAGGTACACATGAGGTCCGAAGGATGTGCATAAAAATCAGTGGGCTTTAAAGTTAACGATGCATCCCGCTCAATTACGGCAGTATAAACAACTTCATCGGCCGCTCCGCTTCCGGTTCCGCTACCTGCGCATTCCGGATTTGGACGTGGATGTGGGCGAGCTCGGCCCGCAGCTCCGCGCGGCATGCCTGCCATAATTGTTTGGCTAGAAAAAACAACAGCTCGCAGATGCCAATCAGCGAGAAACCGGCTATAATGCCGCAGATGTTGCCAATTGTACCTGGCACGGGAACACACATAAATGGTGGGTGAGATGCGGAGATGCCAAAACGAGCATACTCACTGAAGGTCTCGTACCAGGCGGACTTAATAATCTGGCGAAAGTATTGAATGTGCGTTTCGGCAAAATAAATACGCACCACGGCCAGCTCGGCGGGGGCGGATGAGCTGTGGACTGGGCGCTTTGCGGATCCGGAACTCGATGCTGGGTCGTAACTGTTATTGGCACGCGGTCCGGGATTGCTTCGCCTGCAATATGGAAATCTTTTACGACGGCAAGGAGTCAGGCAAGCCTGTCAGTGCTGGCAGAATATTAAATACTATAAGTAATATTTAAAACTTTCAGAATGGTATTGGAATAATGGAGGATAGAAACTAGTCCTCTACAAACAAATAAGATATGCTTTAAGTTCAACTTTAAAGTGGCATGCTAAACGGGCAGCACTGCAGCTCTCGATTGGAGAGGAGTATGGGCCACCAACCGGCTCCATATGGAAATTGAAAAGAAAGCCTGGCATGGCAAATGAGTCGGAGGCACAACGGAGTCGCAATTTGCACCGCAGCGAATCCGCTTTGGCCAGTGGACTTACGCAGGACCCTTGATCTGGCTGGGAGTGGGCAGGCCCAGTGTCATGGCTCCCCGGACACTATAGCGCGTCTCCGTGCAGGAGGCCAGGCAGAGCGGGCAGTAGAGGGCGTCCTGCAGCTCGTGCTCCAGACCCGTCACGTTCTCGCGACTGGTGATGACGTTCAGCCACTTGACTGGACGGTGGATGCGGGAGGAGGCGTGAGGAGGGAGACATTTATTCAATGAATTCGCGATTAACTCCACTTAAAACCCACACTCGTAGCGCTTGAGACAAGCCAGGTGCTGCAGAGTGCAGTAGATCCTCTTCTCGCTCCCATCGATGTATCTGTGGGGTAGGTGGAACGGAACGCACTCGCACAGGCTAACCACACTCTGCGCCCTGCAGGCCGAGATGCACTTGCTGAAGGTATAATGACGGGCGAAGATCCACGGCATCTCGTTCTCAAACAGACACTTGCGCTGGATTTAAGCAAAAGGTTGTCCCAAAGAACAGCAAATACATTAATTATACTGTGCGCTTACCACCGACGGGCTCATGCTGCGCGCCTCGGGCAGAGTCTCGAAAATCTTAGCCCTCACCGGCAACAAGGTGTTAAAGCCGGTCTCGGCCACCCGTTCGGCCACTCCGCCGGAGAAGGGGTCCGGATAGCTGTGGGGCTCGTAAATTGAGATCTAAGAACTGTAAGTAAAGAGAAGGGGACATAACCTAATATACTACCCACCACAAACCCATTGTGGCCATTAATCTTGTAAAAGTTGTCACTGGGGTCCGTTTTCAGAGTCAAAACCAATCCCATGTCGGGTCCGAAGTAGCGCTGCCTAAAGTCCCTTTTATTTACATATCTGTTGAGCAAAGTGTTTGGCAAATTATTACACGGTGCTCCTTCGAGCCGGACTTGTTACTCCTGCGCTCACCTTCCATCGTAGTTGAAGGTGCAGCAGAAGCCATGACTGGTTAGCGTCGTCTCAAACTTGTCCATGCAGTCGAACAGACGCCCGGCGATTCGGCAGCTCACAAACATATCACTGCAGTTCGGGGTGAGGGCACTCATGCGATTCCTTGTATTGAAGAAGAGCTCCTCTTTAGCCGTATCAAATTTGTCCAGGAAACTCTGAAAGCGAAGAGCATTGTCTATGTCCATCAGATCCGAGGGATCGTAGTACATGTACATAAAGGCCTTCAGTTGGTCGTAAAAATGGCTGGCATTGCGCTGCTTGGGATCTTTGCCACTTCTGCGGATAATATAGAGTCATTTAACGTCATCTTTGGTCATATAGATTCTGGGTTAGATCCACAGATTGTGGGCATATTGCCAGGCCGCACGTTGGGAGATGCGGTTTAAGCTGCACACCGATATGGCTGGGAACTCCACCTTCCAAATGGGATACATCGGATGGTACATGGTGGTCACCAAGGCCTCCTGCTCCTTGGTGTAGGTGCCCCAGAGGAATGCAATTAGGACGGTCAAAGCGGTTATGTGGAAAACGAACCAAAAGAAACTGCGGGTGCACAGAAAAAAGATATGGTGAATAATTTAACTTATATGAAGCTGAAATATTAAAAATATTTAAGAAGATAAAAATAATTTTGTTCATATTATGGAGAATGTGCTTAAAACACGAATGAAATCAAAACTTTTCTGTCTGTGTGGAGAGCGGATTCGGGTAATGGCTAATGCTAATTGAAAAAGGCCATCGACCATCCGGATGTGGCTGACCACCTACCGCTCCTGGATCCGCCGACCCGACTCCACTAATTTGCTGTAACAATGGAACGACAGGTTCTGCAGCAAATCCTTTAAAGCTGCGGCAAATGACAATTTTCGCGTATCCTCCGCGGAAGTTCCAGGTAAGTGGTTGGGTGCCAGAGTGCGGATGGGTGGGTATCGTGCTACCCTTCCGGGATTGGGTATCCACCAGGCAGCTCGGCCCACCGCCAAGCGAAAGGGCTTCTGATCCAAGGACTCCATTGCAACTGGCATTGTGCTTGCGAGTACGGGCCGATTTTAATGAAAATTTCGCAGTCATGTCGTGCGTGTTGTTGTAATTAGGCCTGGTGCTCCAACTTATTGCCAACAAATTAACTGCGACATGGCACGTGGTGTTCGCTGGGGGCAGAACCAGGAGGGCCTGCTCTCGATTCGTCTTGGCAATTTCCCTTAATTGTCAACAATTTAAAACGAAATTAGTTAAATGTGCGTTAAATGTCAGCCAGCGGAAACATCATCATCATCAGCAACAGTAGTAGCAAGTTGCGTCCTTGTTTCTTGCCCCCCAAAAAAAAACAAGTTTCCCTCCTCCTTCGGATTATGAGCTGCTTAGGCAAACGAAGGACAACTTCCGGTGGTGGGCATAGAAATACTGATTCCTACGAAATACTCAAGATTAAGTAGAGACAAATTGTAGGAAATATTTAATTAGAGGTTAGTCTGAGATGAAGCTGACCTCTGTCCTTTGAAATACTTGATCTAAACCGCTGCTTTAAAGAGAGATAAACTTGTGGCTTGCACAGAGAAATTCTGCCTATATTAGCTGAAATGGCGAAGAGGACCTGGCAATCCGTGGATACAGCCTGCATGGAAATGCGATTGTTGGAACATATTGACACGGACGGAAATGGCACATTTTCGCCTGGAAAAGGGGGGCTTTTGGTGGAGCGACAAAGGATTGTGCGACAAATTGCTCCCCAGGTGAGTGTGGGACCAAATTAATCTGCAAATAAGCAGTCGAGAGGGGGGAGGGGGTGAACGGAGGAGGCAGTCGGCCAAGATAAACGCACAAAGCGCAGAAAATCTGGGAACGCGGTTGGGGGCGTTATTCTTCTCTCTTTTTGAGCCGGCAAACGGAAACGGAAATGAAAAATGTGAAAAATGCAATGCGCAGCGAGTCGCGAAAAACGACAGTCAAAAGCGAGAAAGAGGGTGCAGTGAAAATTGCAAATGCAAATTGTCTAGGGTGCGTATGTGAGTATGCGTGTCTGGTGCACACTGCGTATGAGTAACATCGATGCTGACTTGTCCTTTATCTCGGCCTCAACCTCCCCGCGTCCCCTCCCCACCGATTCCGGTGCCAATAGTTGCCATATCTCTTCCAGAAAAAATACGTATATATGGCGCAGTAAATCTGTCATATCCAGACAAAAGCTCAAGCCAAGCGAATTCTTCCTCCGCCACCCACTTCCGCACCGGATGTTTCGCTCCGAGCAGGGACTTCCTCCGAAAAGGACCCCTGCTAAATTGATTCTCAATATTTGCCTTAGATTTCCTGTCTGAATATTTGCGTACAATTATAAAAATCGTGTGTGTCTTACTGATTGAATAATTAAATAGGTGAGTTTTAAAAGGCAACTTTACGATTCTCCGTGGATACGGTGTCCATATTTTGGGCAAATTAAGATCACTTAAGAACTGGAATGTCATAAAAGCTAGTAACTATACTCTCCAAAACAATCCCTATTTTAGCTGCGAGTTAAGCATTTCGTCCAAATCACAACCAAGCACATCAAAGTATAGCATAATTTTTGGCGGAAGATACTGTGTTATGTGCTGAATGCTATGAAACATATTTGGCGCCTTTCATTACTCACAAAACTTTTTTTGTTAATAGGAAATGAAAAGTTATGTGAATCCTGACCTTCGATAACAAGCTTTTAGCAACAAATGAGTTATTGTCAAAACGAACACCAGTTCCAAGCACCGGAACTCAAGTGAAATTGCTAAAACTTGTTTTTAAGTAAACTGATTCCTTAGTAAGATATAAATTTGCTAATTAAATGTCGTAATTTCAAAAATGAATGGGTGATGAATATGATATTTAATAAGTCAAGATAAGAGTTGCTTAATTACGTGAATAATATTATTGAATGGTTCGGTAGTAGACATCTCTGCTATTGGTGTCCTGAATGCTGCGATAATTATTGATGAGGGGCCTCTGTCGTGAGTCTCTGAGGTTCCAGAGTTTTGTGATCTGGCGACGCGGATAGTCCAGAACGTCGGGGAAAACGGTCCAGGTGACCGCTTCGGCACAATCCGGTGTGGTCAGTGATCCTAATGAGAACCTTCAATGAGTACCAAGGATCTTTATGTGGTTACCCCAACTCACCGTTGTACGTAAAGAACTCTCCAGTCACAATATTACCCAGCAACTGGCCCACGGTCAGTCTGCCGGTTATCGTGGCATTGGAGTTATACTGCACGATTCTCGGCAGCTGGTTGAAGATCTTGTTGAGTCCGTAGTGCTGCGAGGTCTGCCGATCCACCGCCCTGAACATGACCCCCAGAACGGCCAGGCCATCGGGATGCATGGTTGCCTCGCCCATCGTCTCGTATATGGTGTTCTTATGAACGATGTGCATCTCCACGTCGTAGCGCTGGAATTCGATGGCGTGCTCCGATCCCTTTGCCTCCCGCGATCCCCAATGGAAGTGGACGCTCTGGGCCTCGAAGTTCCCGGGCAGGAGACTGCCGTTAATGGAGGGCCGCTGGCCACCTCGAGTTTGCGGTATCACCATGTTGGCTATCCAAATGTTAAATTAGTTTACAAGCATGTGTGTTATTTGATACTTCCTCCCACCTGTGTGCCCATTATTGGTAATCACCAAGGGGGTTTGCAATGGCTGATCATAGTTGTTGAAACGCAGGCGGGGAATGGCCACAATTTTGGACTATTTGGATAGAAAGTTAGCAAATCTCTAAAATAGATCACCCGCTGGAAACTTACATCTTCAAAAATCAAATCTATGGGTGACTGGTTCTCCCCACTTTGGCATGTTCCCGTCCAGTCATCGCCCTGCTCATCGTAGTTGTACTCGCCTGCTGCCTTCTCATCCGCCCGATCCTGCCTGATAGCAGTTAGATAGGCCTCCGGTATCTCTGCACATTTATTACAGCGATTATATTGGGATAAAACTAATCGCCTGTAAACTCACCTATATAGGCGAAAGTGCATCCGCAAATGGCTAGAAGCCAGCAAAAACCGATAGCAAACATTGTAGGGCTAAGAACTTTTCGTGTGAGTAATTTCAGATCCGTTCGCCTTGGAGATTCCAGTCAGACTGTGAGCTTCTCGGCTCCAAACAGGACCATTTATACCAGCAAGTGCAGGGAAAACTGCCATAACTTCTAAATGGGTGTGCATAAGGGGCTGATAAGCGCAATCGGCTTAGCCAGCCTATGGGCGCAATTTACATCCAAATTGCAAATGGGTTTACAGCTTTGCGGTTGCCAAACCAGCTCCATAATTGACTTTGACTGTGGCCAAGACACTGAGCCCGTAACTAATGAATCCTCTCCTCTTCGCTACCTCACACATTCCCTCTACATGGCAGATAGATCGAAGAATCCCTGATTGCTCTGAATCAGAATTAAATAGTGCAAGGAGGCGGAGCGCCATCACGTCGCTTGAATCATTGCGATGGGTGGTTTCCAAGTCCAGTGAATCACTATTAATCAACACCCACGGAATGAGTTAACGACTCACAGATTGAGGTAGGTTCGAGTTCTTACACTTTTGTATTATTTTATACTTTTTATAAAGGAACTATTTCTCTAATACAAAGATAATACTAATATATTTCCTATTATTAGTTGGAATCCCTAATCTATCGGAGCAATTGCTAAATTACCTGTCTGGATGGCGGGTAAACTCATTAGGCGCTTATCTGATAGTTCAACCAAGGCATTGCCCTTACTGATCTTGGGTAACCAATACTAATACTAGTAACCCAGACTACCTCTCTTTTTGACACTACTACTACTAATACTTCAGATTAATGCACTTTACATACACACTTTGGCTAAACTATAGATTTTTGATTATTCAATAAAGGTGTGCTTCTATCACAACTTGATAGAAAGACTAACAGCTGTTGTAACAACTTGAGCCAAACTCAAATAGCATCTGGCTTGACTTGCACTGCGGAAACCTTCGTCTTTGCTCTTTGTCCCACTTTTGCCTAATCCGTAGCTGGGACTTTGGGTGATATACTTACTCGAGATTGTAGCCCGTGGTATATATCTAAGTAACATGAAGTGGTGGTTAGTATAGGAGTGTGTTGTATTTAGTTCATATAACTTATGATTTCGAAGATCTGGCCGTCCTATAGAACACAGTGCGATCGTTTAGACCTTGGACAATCCGATAGTTGTTGATCAGCCTGTTGCCCCAGTGGTCTCGCAACAGCCAAAACTTTGAGACGGATGAAATGGTGACAGTCGTAATCTCGGTGAAAACAATCCAGGAGACAGTCTCGTCGCAAAGGGGCGTGGTCAGTGAGCCCTCGTAGGTGAAGAAGTCCTTGTGCTTCACACCCCCGATCAACTGATCCAAGCTTGATTGGCCAAAAAGAGTGGCGTTGGAGTTTTCAATCGGCACCCGCACGACTGCCTCCATGAGCTTGGACAAGGGTGTGGATTTTGCATTGTCTTTCTACAAGTAAATTCAAGGAACATGAATTCTTCACACATCAGTTCTATCATGGATTACCCTAACAATGGAAACCATGATTGCGACAACAGCCAAGCCATCCTTATGACGGACGGCTTCCGCAATATTTTTGTACTTCTCGTTCCGATGCACGATATGGATTTCTGCGTCGTATCGGCGCTTGTTAATCCAGTGCTCGGATCCGGGGGATTTGTAGGAACCCCAGTGGAAGTGAAGTCCATCGGCAAAGTAGCGACCCTTCAAACGGCCGCCGGTTATAAAGGGCTTCCTTCCATTGCTCGTCACGGGAATGTCTAAGCTAACTACCAATATTGCAATTAGTTGCGCTCTGCTTCGAACTACGAACCACTATACAAAGCCTACTGGAGTGTCCATTGTTTCTGATGTAAAATGGACGCTTAAGCAGCTTATAATAGTTCCAGAAAGTGATCGGAGGTGAGACCAACTTGTGTGCCTACCAGTCAGTGCGAGAAAACATAAAAAACATTAACATTTGCTTACTTTAAAGAAGTTTGATTTACTGCTTACGGTTTTAGTATCCAACAAAATCGGCGATTGGTGTTTTCCGGTGGAGCAGAGGTCCTCCCAGTCCTTGCCATTCTTCAGGTAATTCCATTCCATACCTGCAAGTTTCAAGTGAAGGGAGCAAATGAGTGGTTTCTTCTTGCCTTGTTAGTACTCATAATCGAATGCTAAATTGATTTAAAATGCTTATTTATTCTTTAAAACGGCTCTACTTGGTCAGCACATACATATAACTTCTGGCATCTGATTTACCATTTGTTGATTGATAAAACGCCAGTGGAAGCAGTAGTAACATCTTGTGAAAAGCATTCGCCTGCATTGATGTGTATTTCTGTTGTGATTGTTACTATTGCAATGCTATTATTATTGTAATTTATTCCAGATAACTCGTGTGTCTTGCGTCTCTCGTCGGATTTTACTTAAATTTCCTATGTGAATGTGCGGGAGATTTGCTAACTTGGCTGCTGCTCCGACTGCCAACCTAGAGCAACTGGATAGGATCACAAATAGTCCGTTTACTCTCGGTTCAGGTGAGATTGGCACCGATTTCAAGTGGACTCCCACCGTATCGGATCTGATTTGGAACGCCAACAGGGAGAGTAGCTTACAACAGATGAAATAATTTATTTGTCTTAGAAACTATAATAAATACGGATCTTAAGTCTAGCTACAGTAGCATCACTTTCCCAGGTAGGCCCCACTCAGATCCTTTCCGATCCTGTAGAACACTGGGCGTCCATTTCGCGGCTGGATGTCCCGGAAATTGTTGATCAGCCTGTGCCCCTCGGAGTCGCGCAGTTTCCAGAACTTCGACACCGACGAATAGGGCACGGGCAGGACCTGGGAGAACACCGTCCAGGTGACAGACTGCTCGCAAAGGGGCGTGGTCAGGGATCCGCGGTAGGTGAAGAAGTCCCGCGGATTCACGTTTCCAAGCATCTGGCCCAGACTCACTCCGCCCGGAATGGTCGTCTTCGCGTTGTACTTCGTCACTCGCGGCAACGCACTCATCACTTTGCTCAATCCCGGAAATATGCGATTGGGATTCTGTAAAAAAAAACAAAAATTTATTTATTACAAACTCCTAATGAAATTGTGTTCAAATGATTGATTCATATAAGCAGAAAAACAGCTGAAAGAATATTCATCTGAAAGTGACGTATTGGCACGTTTAATTTTCTTCGGCAAATTTAGTTTCACGGTGAAGATTTTCATTGCATCATCGTTCCATCACGTTGGATTAGATTGCACCCGGTTTCTCGGTACGATTACTGACCTAAGGTAAATGGATAGCTGGATACTTACCTTCACTATTTTCAGCATGACTCCAATAACAGCAATGCCATCTTTCTTGTTTTTCGCCTCATCGATATCTCCATACTTCGCATTTCGGTGGACAATGTGCATCTCCACGTCGAATCGCTGCTGGTTGATGGAGTGCTCGGATCCGCGGGAGCTCGGGGATCCCCAGTGGAAGTGGAATGCCTCGGCCACATATCTGCCCTTGAGCAGACCCCCGGTTATGAAGGGTTTGTTGCCGTTAGCAGTTTCTGGTATCTCCACGTGAGCTGCCAAGCAATTAGTAGCTTTCGTTCAAAACCATTGGCGATCTCTCGAACCCACAACCCACCTGTATGTCCATTGTTGTGCAGGGTGAGCGGTCCCCTCAGCTTTACGTCATAGTTGCCGAAGACGATCCGCGGCAGTGGGACGATGAGCGACTGCCGGGAAGCACGACAATGTATCAGTGGTTATTGAAATAAATTAGCCCTTTCAGCGCTTCCATTTTGCACACCCATTAACCCTTGTAATGCAAAAAGTGGCGTTAAAAGAGCTCCCGATTGTTAAAGTAGTTATGTTATAAACTACATGCCAATTTCGGCTATCACATTCCACATGTTGCAAGCCACTTATGTAAGCACTGTGGCTAATTGGGTGGATAATAGTGCCAATCATCGCCCAGTTATAGTTCATTTTCATACCAACGCATCATCAGTTGCGGAATTTAAAGCTTTTTGACAAATATTATACAAGTTCTTAGACGATTTTGTTACGCAGTAACAGCGCTTAAATAGATGCGCATATGAAATAGGGCTGAGTTTTGGCACACATAATTAATACGAATTTGGTGATACACATTTTTAATTTAATTGATTTCTTTTCATCACTTCAAACTAGGTCTGAAGCTGTAGACCAACAAATTAGGCCTGGTCAATTAAATCATTACAGACGGAAGCAAAGGAACTCTGACTAATTCTGATCATAAGAGGTATTACATGTACTTGTTACTTACTTTTTGGACGTTTAATGAAATGGGTGACTGCCTTTCGCCCGAAGAGCAAATTCCTCCCCAGTTCTGTCCGTTCGTCTCGTAGTTCCAGTGCGATTCGTCTTTATGATCATCTACAAGTTTCAAATTGAAGAAAATGTTAGCTCTGAGACGTTTTCACTTTCTTTCAGCCATCTAGCATCTGGTAATCCTATTAGCCAAGACCGTGAATAAATTCACTTCTGTTTTCAGCCGACTCTCTTATTTTGGAACCCAAACAAGGTATGGCGGAGTGATTAATCACAGTAGCTTATACAATTAATGGTAATGGGTGTGCGCCAAGACCCTTTCAAACTTTTAGTCCCATTTTTAATAATTTAGAGGGAAGTAAGTATGCGTTTTTAATCGCTCTCAAGTTATGATAGTAATAATACTTCACATGTATCACTTCCTGCCATTGAAGGCTAGTTAATGCACTTTTATCACTCCATTCGATCGATCTATCTTAAGATCTGGGATCGAAATTACCATTTGATGTATGCTGATAGGCGAGCGGCAGTAGTAACAAAAGCTTGTGAAAGGCATTCGGCTGCATTGTTGCAGATCGCAGATGTGATTGTTCTAATATTACTAATAACTTTATTGGATTCCCGCGGACGCGTGTGTCTTTGTATTGAGATTCGCGGCGTTTTCGATTTTACATAATTCATCCGGCGCGAATGTGCGGGAGATATGTTGGCCTCAATATGATGCTGTTGCCACTGCGAACTGCGAGCAACTGAAACGGCCCACAAATAGCCCGATATCTTTTATAGTTCGGAGGGGCACGGTGCCCACGTAGACTTGGCGTCTGCGGAGTCGGAATGGAATCGGATCGGATCTGAATTCGACACCTAAGTGGCGCGTGATTAGCCCCAAACGGTAGCAACAAGTGGCAGACTAATTGCAGCGCTGGGTTTTCGAAATGATAAATGATGGATCGCAATATAGACCATGGAGCTAGGAAAACCCAGTATTAGTTGGAAATGCGGAAAAGATCTAACAAGAGTTGCTTGAACTCTTACAAATTCTATGCACATTAGTTGTGAATGGGTTACTACCAATTTGATAATTTGTTTAATTATCTGTGCATTTCATAGTAACGCAATCAAGTGTCCACGGGAGCTGCCACGTGCCCATGTCTTAATAATATTTATTTATCAAACTTATTAGCATAGACAAATTAAAATTTTTCCTTTAGCTTAGTTCCTGCTGCGACCCATTCCAAATGCATTAAAAGAAAGTAGCTCTGAGCATTTGCATTTGTATTGTTAGCAATGGCAAATCTTGTGGCCAAAATTATGGCAAATATTCGCATTGAATGACTGGATCAGCCCGATTAGGCAGAAGTCGGGTTTCGACTACGTCATAGCCAAAAAAACAGGGAAATCCTCTGACCAGTTACAGCACAATGGCCTCAAGCCAAACTTCTTTGTCGAATGTTCCACTATTCCCCCAAAGTGTGTGACTCACAGAAAAGCGGCCAATTAGATCGGATAATGACCACAAACGATGGTAAGATCGATCGTCAGCATTGATACTACAATATTTGTCAGCGCTAATAATATAATTTTATGTTGTCCACGGCGATTTCACTTTCCAACGAACCGAAAAGAGCGCTCAACTTTTTTCAGGCTTTTCATTTAAACTGTATTTCGCATTCTGTCACTAACATCTAAGTATTCATGCAATCTCCTCAATTATTATATATGTATTTTCTTAAAGTATAATGTTGTATAGTTTTGATACATGATCGCCCTAACGATCCATAGAAACGTAACAAGCAGCTCCTGTGCAGTCAAACTGCTCCTTAATCCTTGGACTTCCCCGGTCAGGTCAGAGTTCGGTGGCGAAATAAATGCGCCTACTGGGTCAGAAGTCACCCACCGCATGGGAAACGAACTCAAACTGGCGCTCAATACTGCTCTCCGACTCCAGCTCCAGTGCATCGTCGATGAAGTGCATCTCGACGTGCTCGCGGAAGGCATTGAAGGACACTTGGCTGGAGTACTGCTTGCCGCACATAGGGCAGGTCTTCTCCATTGCGTCGGCTGCATCTGCTTTGATTTTCTCTTGTATGATGTTAATTCTCTGGCTGGGCGGCGTTCCATTGTGTCCATTGTGTTGGTTCTCACAGTTCTTCAGCTCGCTGGTCAAGCTGTCGTCCGTTTCCAGACTTTTGTCGGCCATCTCAGGCTTTTTGATGGTTTTTTGGGCACATTCCGGACAGGGCTTGAGTGCTGCTTGCACATAAAAAAGGCGTTACAAGAAGTTTCTTTTTTTAGCATGAATTTCATTTTTTGCATACCTATGCGACTTTCTAGTAGAGTCATTAGCGATCTGAGCTCCTGCTGCTGCTTCATGGCCTCTCGCCTCAGGTCCTGCAGCCCATCCAAACATCTTTTGGCATCCACATTGGCATCTGGTTCACTAGTGGTTTCCTCCACCTTTTGCAGGTTGTAGGGGTAACCTAGTTCCTCACTGCTGGCACCGAAGTCATCCAGGGCTATTTCCTCCAGGCTGAGATCCTTAATGCCGTCGGAGAGCATCTTTTGGCGAAGGTGAGGATTGGGGGAGTGCTGCGTAAAGGTCTTGGAGCGCACCAGGTTCTGGTTTTGCTGGGCTCGCGAGTCTGTTGAGCTGGGCACAGCGTTCAGCTGTTGATCCTTCGAGATCTGCGATAGACGGGACCAGAGCCGTCTGTTCTCGTTCGATACCATGCCAATGTGCTCCTCCAGCTGCTCCTTTTGGCGCTGCAGCTCAGAGACCTGTGCTTTCAGAGAGATTACGTCTCCAGTGACCCCGATTTCGTTTACACTCGGAGCACCTTCCGACCTGCTGGAGGCCTCCCTCAGCCGCTGGTTCTCCTCCTCCATGCTGGCCACGCGGCGCTGCAGCTGGATGCACCGCTCCTTGATCGTCTGCAGCGCCACTTGCAGTGCGTAGTTCATTTTGTCACTGGAGGGGGAGCTTGCGGATCCGGAAGTGGACGTGGAACTGGCCATGGGCGTGATTTTGGCAGCAGATGCGTCCATTCTGGGTTAATGGAGCTCCTTGGCACTTGGCATCAAAACAGTCGCCCAATCGATCCGAATAATATACGTCTTTTTGTAAATGTTTGATTTTCCAAATTTTTATTGCGTTCTCATTAGTATGACCGTGCGATGAACTTCAAAAAATAATAAACGTTTACCGATAGTCTATACTCACTAAAGTCCGACATATAAAAGTAAAGTAACATATTTAGATAAGTTTAATTACTTAAACAAAAAGAACGACTCTTGATTATATAAAGGAAGGACCACAATTTACATAGTTATTCAGACGCAACAGGTTTCACTGTACCTCAGCATTCCTGTTACGTTATTTGGTAGAGTGACCAGCTGGTATCGCGAACAGCTGTTTTTGTTTACGCGGTATTATTATCCAACAAATTTTCCTATGTTTTGCGGCAAGAGTTTAGTTAATAATTTCTACAAATATAAAAGAAAAGTGTGGCAGAATGTAATCCCAATTGTACAGCGCTGCAAGGGAACTTACCGCCCTCCGAAAATTCTTTTTTTCGGGACCGACAATTTTTCCTTGCCCAGCTTACAGGCGTTACACAAAAACTGCGGGTAAAATGTTTAAAACAATAATGTAGAAGTGGTTAATAAGATTATTTATTTTCTTAGTGACCGTTTGGGAGTTGTTACCTCCTTCAAAAGTCCCGCCAACTGTGTGAGGACCTACGCGGAAAAGGAGAAGCTTCCACTACAAAAGTGGCCCATAGATCCTTCTGTGTGTCCGCAATTTGATCTTGGTGTGGTGGTCTCCTTTGGCCACCTGATTCCTGCGAATATCATCAATGGCTTTCCTCATGGAATGATCAATGTTCACGCTAGTCTGTTGCCCAAATGGCGGGGAGCTGCTCCCATCATATATGCCATCATGAAGGGAGATGCCAGCACTGGAGTTTCCATCATGAAAATCGAACCTCACCGGTTCGATATCGGCGATGTAAGTTCATTCTTACCATTGTATGCAGTAGTATTCACGGCTTATGCTTTAGATTTTAGCTCAGCGGGAAGTGGATATTAAGCCCGATGTCTTCATGCCGGATCTGCATGCATCCTTGGCGTCGTTAGGAGCAGATTTACTTGTGGACACTGTTAACAATCTATCAGTAAGACTTAAGGAAGCCAAACCCCAAGATAGTACAAGGGCCAGCTATGGTAAAGTATATCTGAGCACTTCGAGAACGTATTTCATCTATATTTTTGCCTTCAGCTCCCAAGATCACCAGTAAAATCACAGAAATTATCTGGTCCGAGCTTAGTGCCTTTGAAATATACACTCGTCATCGAGCTTTGTATGGCTACAAAAACCTAACAACCAGCTTTTTAGGCAAACAAGTCCAACTGCTGGAGTTGCGATTACCGGAAAAGGGAGTTCCAGTCCAAGAACCTGGTGCCATCAGCTATCTGAGGAAGGCGAGATCCCTCATAATAGGATGTGCTCAGCAGAGCCAGTTGGAAGTGCTTCAGTTACGCGTGGAAGGTAGAAAACCTATGAGTGCCCAGGACTTTAACAACGGCTTCCTGAAGCAAGCAAGGTCCTTATCCTTCACAGAGAATAAACTAGCATCGATTTGATAACGAACGTGTGGATTTAATGCACAATGAATTCTTAGTATCTAGGCCAAGTCGGAGGGCTTGACTTCCTTGGTTTCGGACAATTGCTGCGTGGATTTTTGGAGAAGATTCTTGGTGAACCACATGGGACGAGGCTTCTTCATCTCCACGATGCGCTTGTTCTTCAGAGCATCTGTGGACTGTTCGGCCTTCTCGCCTTCATAAAGAACGATTACTTCCTTGTCCACGGGATCTAGACCGAGTGTCTCCTGGATTTTCGACTGCATGAGCTCCGTCTCCTTCAGGACTTTTTGGTAGCAGAAAGCTGGGAAAGTAACATTAACGGCGGCTGCCTCTTTGTAAACTTTTAAGGCTACTCACGACAAAGAACTCCCATCTCGTGGTCATGGCCACATTGCAGACAGGAGCGGAGGTTTCTCTTCTCCCTCAGAGGCTTCCAGTTGTATTCCGGATGTCCGAACTTCCGCTTCAGGCGTTTCTCCACGGATCTCCTGTGCTTCGGAACAGCCCACAGCATTCCGTCGCCAATAAGCTGCTTCAAACTGAATTCCGGGGAGGATTTTGGGCTGTGATCATGCTGAAAACCGGCCAACGCCAGAGCTGTGTAGAAAGTGGGTAAGTCAGGGTAACTTTAACTTGGGCTGGTGCTTCTCACCAGGCGGGTGTCCTCCATGTGGCAGGAACAGGCTCTCTAAGTTCCTAATAAAGTTTGTAATTGATAAAAACAAATTTCTAGACATCTTGTTGCTTGCTCTTCTGAAATTTACGTAAACGTGATTAGAGATGCGCAAGAGGAAACAGCTGTGCTATCGATATCTTTATAGAAAAACGTAAGTAAGGCACAAAATAGATTAAAAAATGTTAATTGAAAAAAGAGCATTAAAAATGGTGTAACTACTTTTAAAATAAGTTAAGCATCCTTATATAACTACCGTTTTAATGTTGCAGACTTTGTCGCCTTACGTTGCCCACCTCTAGTGCTACGTTTTAGCCGGCTGCCTTGCGTCACCGCGCACGTTGCAACCCTAAACAGCTGTTCGCAGCAGCTGTTCTGCACTGTTACGTCAAAATAAAGTAGTGAAAAGGTGCAAATTGCGTGCGAGTTAAATAAAAACTATTTGCCAGGCCGGAAAACGCGTTTTCATCGGGATCTTCGAGCGTCCCAGTTGTTGCGGAACATGAGGACACTGGCGGGACTGGATGGTAGTGGCGGTAGTGGCCATAGGACCTCTGTGAGCAACGCTTGAGTCCGGATATATCCCTCCAATAGTGTGACCCACAGGTAAACTGGGGTCATCCAAACAGACCTCGACCCCCAGTGACTGCAAAACCGCGTGGCTGGCTTAGCCACCGAAATCCCCGTTCAAGTTCAAGCCGATCTTACCTTCGTGAGCGATCGTTTCCACCACAGTCGGCCAGTGGGATTCCCACCACACCTGACCGCGCGCACGCGCATCGATTCAAAAATCCACAAAAAGCGAAAACACTTCGCTGGAGCTGCTGAAGCCAAACGCAAGCAAACCGCGCTTCGCCGTCGCCTCGAAATCGCCAGTCCATCGATACCCCGAAATCGCCACGCAATCGCGCGTTTTTCAAATCCTGCGAGCCTGCAAAAAACATAAACAAAACCCACTATAATGCTGTTCACCTGTTGAATTCTGTGCCTGTGTCTCGATCAAGAAGCTGCATCCTGCCCTTCCCAAAAAAAAAAAAAAAAACCAACGCATAAGCCCTGCTACACGAAATCCTCACAAACAACACCCACAAAATGGCCTGCTTGAGCACTTCCGGTCGCGTCGTGTGCGGCTCGCGTCGCCAGCAGACGCACAAGCTGCTCTATCAGCTCCTCGGATCCCGGCCAGGATACACAGCCCCGTCCGCCGCGACCGGATTATTCAGTCCGCCCAAAGTTCAACAGCAGGCCATGCGACTCTGCCACGGATTAAGCTTCAGCATGGGCAAGGATTACCCCGATCTGCTGGTAAGTTCATTGTCGGACGAAGCCTACACAGCGAGAAAAGTTGTGTTAAGTGGCAAAAATAGTTGAAGTAATGAAACATTTTGAAGAGGGGGGGATCCTTTTTATAAACAGTACAATTTAAGTGCTTTCTTTTAAAATTGGCAAATGTGAAATAAATCCTTATAAGAATAGGATTGCAAATGTGTTAGCTTTTTTTGCAGTGCAGAGTGCATTGGCTGCAAGCCAACTCTTTTGGCCGCTAATGCGTCTGCGTGACTTTGGCTTTTGCTGTCCGCTTTTCTTTTCTTCGCTGCGAAGCCAAAAAGAAAATGAAAGTGAAATTGGTTGCTGGCAGTTGTCCGTTGGTTGTTGCTTGTTGGTTGTTGGTTGTTGGTTGCTGGCCATTGCTTTTGTGCAAGTAGCGTGAAAAACAACTTGTTGCGCCCACAGTTGCAGTGTTGTTGTTGGCGGAAGCTGGCGCATTTATTTATTATTGTGCCTTGGCTTTTTTACCATTTGCCGAACGCCTCTGTTTTTCTCCGCTTCGTTTCCATGTGTTTTTCCCGCATTTTTGCAAGGTGAAGTTTTTCATCTGCCTCTCTTTCTGGCCCGATAATTATGTCTCTTTCTGGTCTGTCTGTAGTTTGTCATTATTTTTATATCGTTGACAAGTCGCTAGTCTGTAGTGTTTTTCTTCCTTTTTCATTTTTTCTTTGAGTTATGCAATTTCGCTGGCTGCATTTGAGCTCAGGTTTATTGCTCGTATTTATCAATATTTATCGCCCGCGTTGTTGATTTTCGCGCTATTTGCGGCGCCAATAAACAGCTGATTGGGGGCCAGTGCCCCCAAAACTGTGCTTCACTTCTCAGCTAACTGTGCGTATACGTAATATCTCAAGTGGGTTCTGTTCTGTATTGTGTCGAACATGCGGATTTGGTGCCCTTATCAGTCGGAGTAAATACTATCAGCTATTTCATTAGATTGATTAACTATTGCAAATACAGTGAATACACTGTAAGAAATAAGGAAGGTGTTTTTCTATGAGATTTACATATTTCTACTAATAACTCTGCTTTATTATAACAACTTGGCATTGCCTTAGGTGTCAAATATAAATATTAATTTTCTCTCATAATATTTTATTGTTATGGCACTATAAAGCGAGTTTACTGTAGCAAATAAAACGATTGAAATGCATGTAATTTTTAAATCCCACGAATGACGCACTGAGTGCAACAAAAGGGTCGTAAATAACCGAGCTCATTATAGAGTTATGGAGCTATTTGCCTTCCTAGGTAATATTTCTTGGGGAACATCTCCAGCCTTTGTTGCGAGTCGGAAAAACCCAGAAGGAACTTCGGGCAATTGTCTTGAAATTCAATTGGCTAGTCAAGCCTTCGGCTTAATTGCTTACTTACTCACTTATGTATGCCTTGAGTAGGCATGTATGCATAGGCCGCGATTAGTGCATCGGTTTCTCACATTTGCTATTTAGTTTATTGTTTTATGGCACGCCATTTAAGCCAACCCATTTAGTTTGGGGGGTGGTGTTCGGGAGTGCGACTTTGATTTAATTGCTTTGGCATTGCGAATGCAGTAAGTTGAATGCAGTTTGTGCATTGGCTACTTTGGCGGCCAGCCTTGGCTTGAACATATTTATTTGTATCTATGTGGCCGCCCTTTGGTCGCGTTTTGGGTATACATATGTATATGAAACGGGTTAAGTGCTCGTTAATTCACTTTAATGCACACCTTTGACACCCGTAAAAAAGACCTTGCTCTGAAAGGTTGGGGGTTTGCATTTGCCTCCCGAAAATGCGAGAAGCCAAATGATATCTTGATATCTTTCAGATAAAATTATAGTTGAGATTATATAGAAAGTAACAGTACTATAAGCAGTACTCACATATAGATATATGTTCGCAATCATATTGGAAAAAGTTTGATAATTTTGTATGCATTCGTCGTCATCGAATTATTTATGCATTTTAGTTGTTTAAGACCCTTTTTTGTTTCACTTCGGAGCCGAATAAAAATTCATTCAACGCCAAATTGGATGTGTGCCCAACTCGCATCCATCCACACGGCGGGCAGACGGCAAAGCACGAGCACCTGGAAACTGATACGTTCATCTATCATAGGTAAACAATAAACAAAACGCAAATAGAAAGCGCACGTCGCAGGCAAAGCCAAAAACCAAAAACCAAAACCGAAAAAAACGCCAACTAATAATAGTCGGCAATAGCAGTCGTAGAAGAAATTCACTTTTAACGGTTTCTTTGACTTTCTTCTTCATTTCATTTCATTTGCCAAGCTGCCGAGCGGGCTCTCCATTGTTTTGGCCAAAAGAAACCGGCCAAAAAGAAAAGGAAGTCCGACTCTTTATCTATATCTACACGTATGCGCCACACGATTTTGGCAAGAAGCCGATTGGCCAGGTCTTAGCATTCGTTATCTCTGCATCGAATTAGTTTCCCAATTTTCATATTTTCATGTTTTCCAGCGCTTCCGCCTGAAAGTATTTTCGTATCCATAAGCTTTTCACTTTCATTGCAAATGCGTGATTTTGAGCCAAGTCTTTTAACGCCAGCGTGTGAATTCGATGGGTTGATGGGACACACATATGTAGATACTCCCAAGGTGGCGGTCTTCAATTAGATTAGAGAGTCTGTGAACGGTTAGATGGATTGATTTCGGTCGATTCTCCGCGTTTTTTACGCGCTTGTGCTTAATTTGAATGCGAGGGTCTCGAGAAAGTGAAACCGAATCGCAACCTGTTTTCATTGAAACTTTTAGAAATTTTGGGCACGAAGTCAATACTCGATTAAATCAGCTGCGATTTGGCTTGTATCAATAAAAGAGGCATTTAAACAGGGTTTGGAGTGCTTAACCTACATATGGGTTCGAGATAGCGAGTAAACATATTTCTTGTACCAAATTACTCAAGAAGATATACATGCATACGTATCTCTCAATTAAAAGCTCTCAGCCCGCATTCCTTTCAGCCGTATTTCACAATCAGTCATATTCGCTAGCCACTTGTGAGAAAGTGATCATCGCGGGCATAAATACGTACGAAAGAGCCGAGCAAAAGTGGCAGATATGCTAAAAGATACATCCGTCGTATGCACGAGATGGTCATATCGTAAATCTCCGCCTTAGCGGCTGTGTCTTCATTTCTGTATTTCTGCAAAACACTTTCACTGACCCACGGTCCGAGTGGTGTTCCGGCCCTGCCAGCAGAAGTTCCAAGCCGACAGACCCCCGCCGAATAATTCTCTATCAGCTCCATATTATTTGTGTTTAATGTGCACTTGCTGGCGGCTTAATTGGCTCCTCGGAGCTTGGATGTGGGCATGCCTAAGCGGATTGCGACTGGGCCGCTGGCCTGGCTTTCGTTCAACCTGTCCCATGAGCCACACACCTGCAATGGTCTCTTTGATCGCTCGGGCTTGGCTTTGGTATTTTTCGGCCCGTACTTGCTGACCCAATTCCAGAAGACGCATGCGTTTTGGCCCGTTGTCCTAAACTGGTTTCGGGTTCGGTTTGGTTTTGGCTTGGGCTTTAGCTTTGGCTCTTTGGTTTCGGTATCGGTATTGGTATCGGTGGTTTTCGGCCTTTCTGCCGCATTTCCATCTCTTTCGCGCCAAGTCTGTTAACTGTTAATGCTTTCGGCGTTGTTTTCCTCAACAACAAATTTTCGAATTTCGATTTGAAAGCCGTAAAAGAAGCGCCGCCAAGTGCACCGAAAGAAATATTGCTAAAGAATAAGTGAGACATCAAAAATCTATTCAGTTTTTCCAACTAAAAGTATGCATAAATCTAGTCTGACTACTGAGGGAAGATATAGTAATATTTACCCAACTAGCGATATCTGTAGATTTAGATATAGGTCCCCCTTTTCTCTGTGTGCAAAGGGAGCGGTGTTGGGCGGTGGAGCAAGTTTGCCTCGGATACTTTTGACCATGTTGCATAACCCGGCCAAAACCAAAGCCATGCCCATCGAGACTGGCCAGCTGTCAGCCCGCATTTCATCAAAGTCGCTCATTGGTTTACATTGTTGATGTTTTATCAGCAATTATCATAAATTTGACTATCTTGGGCGGCGTTTGCATATGTTTCCCACACTGATTGCCTTGCTTGTTCGCAGTGTTTGCTCAACATTCTACTTCCACTCGGGGCCCTATTAATTGGCCGAGGGTTTCACCTGATTACCATTGGAATTTGGTTAAATGTTTTCCACACTCAACGATTCCGAGTTGCGACATCGCTCGGCCAGAAACTGAAACGAAAAATTAGACTTGCATTTATTGGCGGCACGCGTCGCATTGGCAGTTGCACTTCGGAATTTGTTTTTTTCCAGTCTGCGTCTGCGCTTTTTATGTAATTTTTTGGGTTGATTTACCCGCGAAGTGGCCAATGCAGGATAAACTTGAATTTTCAGGTTTTCCACCGCCAACTGGTTTCCAATTTGTCTGCAAAAACATTTTGCCTTTCCTCGGCGAACCTTAATTTCGGCTGCATTTTAGTGCCTTTGCCTTTTGACAGATTGTTATAATTACCAACGGCACACTGACACCTCCAGAAATTATGGTAGGCAACAAATATTTTCGGCCATCAAGCGATTTTCACAGGCTCTGGCGGCGTTTTACAATCGCTTGGATGTTTAGGCGTTTAAAAACGCATTCGCCATTGCTTTGGCAGCGTTTAAAGTCGCCTCCATAGGCAAATATCACGCAGCCGCCGCGTTGGACGGGCACGCACTAATTTCAATTGTGAATCGCGATTGCGCAATAACCAAACTGACGGGGGAATTCCGTGTGACTCGATGGCAGATACTGCGATGGCAGACTGCGGAAAATGGTCGGCTAAACTGGATCGGAAATCAAGTGGATATATACCAATTAATAAGTGAAAATCCACGTTTGGGATGACAACTCATTAGTTCGAAAACTCAGTGCTGATGGTGTTCACTCTTGTTTATTCGAAACATTTTTTAAAATTAACGAAGGAAGTAATTTCCGCTTTAAACAGGACTTCAATGGCAGAAGCCATAAGTCAACCCACTTCGGTACTTTTGGGGATTCCCATCTGAGCAACCGTTTGCTTTTATCTTTTGGCTCGGTGACTTGCAGACTTCAATTGGCCAATCGATTGCAGTTGTCACAGTTTCTAATGAACCCTATTGCGATCGCAATGAAACCGTGACGCATCGTGGCCTGCGCAATTGAGACATTAGCAAACAATGCCGACAGATTATGCTCGCCACACTCGAGCTGCTGCATCTCGGCGGGATTTGAGATTCAGAAGCGTTCTCAATGCCGCGACGAGCACTTTGTCAAACACAAATTGCCCAGTTTGGAGGCAAACACTCGGCCACTTTGGCATTCACACTCACTTGAGCTCGGATGCCTGCGGTGCGACTGGGTTGTTAACACGCATGTTAACCACTTGCCAGCGAACTTGGCTAATGAAGAAGCTCCCGCGGTTCAAATCGAACGGAGAAATTACAAAGCCAATCGTTGCCGCCCCGCCTCCATCTTCCCCTTTTGGCCCACAAAAGCGTTGGTTATGTCAGCCGTGGCAACACAACCGCAGCGATGACAAAAAGGGAAAGTAAGTCCAAAGCCCCGTCTTCGCGGCCCTCAGCTGTGCTCACTTTCTTGGCCGTGTCTTGTGTCCGCTTTTGGCCAATACCTCGCTTTTGGCCGCTTCCGCTGCCGACGGCCTGTCATGTTCGATCGCAGCGGCGGTATTTCTTTTTGGCCAGCCAGAAAAGGAAGCAATTAAAATGTTTGCGAACTGATGACAGCAGGGCTTTTCGATGTTGCCAAGGTCGCAGGAGCTCTTTCATCCTTCAGACATCAATCTTTCTGATCAAAGAAGTCAGCCAAGTAAGACCGATTGTCACATAAGCACAGCTTGTTAACAAATTAAGTTAATTGCGTCGAATAATGAATGTTCTTTCGCTACGCAAGGTAGGCACAGAATTGTGAGTTGTTTGCCATAATTGAATAGTTTTCGAATCGCAGGTGCTAACAATTTGTGTACTGCGAATTGGCCTCCATTAAAATAGCAACATGCAATGGTAATTTTCGAGCTTCTCATATTGCCATATTGAATAAAAAATGGCTTATGATGCCGCATACAAATGGCCAAAAGAAACTGAGCGAATTCCGGGCCAAACAAGAGCAGAAATCACAACAATGCGAGGCTCTGGACAAAAGTGAGTCGTAAAGCCTTCAATAAGCAATGCAAAATGTCGCAATTTCCCCGGTTTTATGTGGGCCTTTCAATCAAAACAGACATCAATCAGTGCGATTTTGGCCCGGCACTCGAAAGTGTTTAAATACTTTCAGCCGTTAATTGTCTACATCTTCAGTTGGCAACTCCGAGTGGGCTGGGCTTTGGTCTGAATTGGATGGTACACATCTGGAGAGGATTATGTCGTGGGAGCGCCCTGGGGCGAAAATTCCATTTCCAGTTTTGCTTGATTCGCCTTTGGCACTTGGCTGCCGATATTTGCACACGCCGCTAAATGCTGCAATTGCTTTGATCACTGCGCCCATTTTGGCCAATTTTTCCACAATTAATCTAATGGCTGCGAAAATGCGCGTATTTAAATGAAAATTGGCAGAGGCGCCGCCGGCCACTAAGCAAATAAAAGTAAATTATCAGCCGCATTGTTGCCGAAGAGATCGTTATTATTATTTCCTTTCGAATCGATGTGAAAGTTGGCTTGCCAATCGTCGCGGCTCCTCTTTTGTGGCCAGTTGCATGTGGGGCAAAAGGAGGTTAAACTGGATATCTCTCGGAGTTCGGTTGCTCCGGGCCAATTGCGGTTTAACCTTATCAACCGATGCCAGATTACCTCGCAAGCCGAACTCCACTCACTAAAAACATCCAACGAAGATTAGTCCAATGTTTGATTAATCGAGTAATGTACGTGCATCCCCACTTTTCTAGATACTTCGCGATTTCCTTGCCCCGGTTGCACAATAAACCAAGTCGAGCTGACTGAGTCCCAATCCTCGGTTCGTCTTCAGCAGTCAAGTGCAACGAAAGAGTCCACTTCCTATGTGGTTAATTCGAGTGCTGTTGCTTTTGGCTTTGTGCACGCAATAAGCTCGCAAAACTGCAGTTTGAATTTGCATTGTGAGATTCGGTGGGATCTAAGGCTTTGTAGGCACCCAGAATGAAACGCAGATCGTTGACCTGGCTTCATTATACTACACTCGGGCACTTCATCCATAACATGACCAAGTGGCCAACGGCAAGCAGTTCAATGGGTTTAGAGGCACTTAAAATCCGTTCGGCTTTCGTGGGCACCTGTGAAAAGCGTTTTACAACGCTTAAAAGTCATTCAACGTTTGCGGCCAACTCGAAATGGCCACAATTAAATGCATTTCTGCACGTTCCACGCAAAGAAATGGCTGTGCGTCTCGGTTTCTGTTACTTTTGGCCTTTGCAAAATATTATCAACTAATTTTAATTTGGCGCACATATTGAAAACGAAAGCCACCGCGACTCGCATTTAATTGGATTTCTTCCGGCTGCTGCTGTAAATTGTGATGCGTCGATTTTGTAATAAGCCACCGATCGCACGGCGCGCTTTCTACTCGCCAAAAGCAAAGCCCATTCCGATGTTTATGACACATATTAAATATGAAACTGGGTCATTACAAGCTCTTTTCAATGGTCAACAATTTGTTTGGGTATTTTACGATGCTGTGGGCCCCCTGGCTGCCCCTTCGGTGACCAAAACCGAACCAGTTTGCCATCCAAAAGCCCACACGTGTATTCCCAACCACGCAGATGATGATCATGATGCTGCTGATGATGCTGCACAAGATGCGGATGAAGACCGCTGGCCAAGGGCGGCAAGTGATGGTCATTGGCCCGTGGCAGGACTCCAGGGCCACAAGTGGGTCATCGCGTACTCCGCAATCACACCCAGTCGAAATGGCCAAAGATATAGATTCGATGGTGTAAAAGTAGCTACCTCCGCTGACAGCTGGCAACATCGAATTTACATGTTATCATGCCAGCATGTGTGGCGCTTTATTGACAGACTGAGAGGCTGACTGGTTGATTGGTTGACTGGTTGACTAGTTGACTAGTTGACAGGCTGCACAAGAAGCAAACAAATGCAAACATTGCATAATGGCACATAAACGGATTTGAAAAGAAAATCAACTCAAAAGCAATGCACTGCGAGAAATTATAAGTGACTAGCTATTGGGTTTCTGATTAATTGATCCAAGCAAAGTGCAACTTCTTTTTAACTTTGCGATTAAGAAAGTATTCATTCGTCTTGTAAGGTTCAAAGTTTTTTCCTGTGTGGAAAATGGCACTACTTTTTGGTCGCCAACAATTTAGCAACAATTCAGCAGAGCAGCGCGTGTTGCTCTCTTTTGTGTCGGCAACAAAAGGATTTGTGGTTTTAACCATTCAAATTTTGGCGACAAGGTCAAGAGTCGCGCGAGGGCGTCAACAAGCGACTACAATTAGTTGGCCATTTACGGGGGTTACAGCCCAAGACTGTAGCCACTGCAATTTTCCAGTTATTAATTTTTCGGCTAAAACTGAAAACAGAAAACACGCCGGCGGGCAAGGCAAAACTTGTTAGACGTGACACAGCCGCAATTGAAAGTTGTTAAGTGACTTGTTTGCTCCATCATTATTCACACTTTGTTAGTAATTGCAGCCTTTGCCCGAAATCGCCATCGAAATCGCTAACCGTTCTACCATTTTCCAACTTGCAGCAAAGTCCCCACAAGTGCAGCCAATCGCTGCAGTACTCGCAGAGTTCCAAGGCGAATCTGAGGCAGCACAGCTCGGTCCACACACAACAGCCGGCAGGTCCTGTGAGGGAGTTCCAGATCGATCCCTACATCATACTCGATGACGACCTCAAGTACTTCTACGACGATGTGCGATATGTAAGTGGTTAAATATTGGTCAGATAATTCCTAGATCCTTATTAGTTTGAAGTTTGAATGAAACAAATATGCCATGTCCAACCGCAAATCTTAAACACACCAACTGAGTTTGGTCAGCAGTTCCATTCCAGATGCTAAGAACGTCATTCATTAGATGGTTTTTTCCCTCAAAACGAGGCGATTTTTTTCTCGCGCCCCAGAACACAAATATTTGCGTATTTAGGCCAGATTCTACTGAACGGAGAAAACAACTGGAAGTGGGCCTGACTAATTCCCCCTTTCGGATCTTCTTCTTTCAGCTGCTGAAGTCGGGCACATCCCAGCCAGAGTTGGACACCATCGCCAGCTATTACTTCGATGGCCAGGGCAAGGCTCTGCGACCCATGGTTACCATGCTGATGGCCAAGGCGATAAACTATCACCTGAACAACGAGTCACAGTGAGTCAATTTACTATTTAATATCTAAATAACAAGACTTTACAAGCTGAATAATGGTAGTCGTAAAAGAATACTGCATCTGTTTTTGATTTTATTATTTTCAAAAAGAACTCATGGTTATTACCTAATATAAATATATTCACATTTATAATGAACCTACTTTTTTTAAAGTACAGTAGAGCTTAAAATGTTGCTATTAGTTGAAGAAGACTTTTCTGTGTAGACGAGTGTAATTGATTAGCACGGTTTTGCGAAATGTGCGCAGCCCGACCGAATGAAATCACCCTACATAGGTAGATGTAGTTTCGGATTTTTGCCCTAATCCTAAATCATGTATCTTCCTATCGCCTTGACAGCCAATTAGTACACAAACAGCGACAGATCGCCCTCTTCTCGGAGATGGTGCACTCGGCCAGTCTGGTCCACGACGATGTCATCGATCAGTCGGACTTCCGACGCGGCAAGCCCAGCGTGAACGCTCTGTGGAACCACAAGAAGGTAAGGATCGGTCCGCGTGACATAGGTGGTATCTGTGGCATCATCGGTGCCACCGATGTTTGCCAGAGCCAAACAAACAAAGCCAAACACGCGCCCGAGTCGCTCGGCAACCGAAACAGCCGAATAGCAATCATTGGGGCCCAAAGCCTGACTTTGACATCAATTTGTTGCGTATTTCGATTTGAAGTGTTTATTGACTTTGTCAACATCCATCTTGCATCATTTGAAAGGCCTCAAAATCGAATGGCGATGCCGCTGGCCGCTGCGTTCAATAATTCAATAGTAGATCCCAAAATAGTTCCCTTTCGACATGTCTTCAAATTAAAATGCACAAGTTAATCCAATCGCATCTTCACAAGAAGCGGAAATTTCTCGCCTTTGATTGTATCGCCGCTCATCTTAGTCACATGTCGGTTGGGTTTTCTTGCTTTCAAGCCAACTTGCTGCTGGCTGTTAACGTTGCAACACATAACTGTCTTGCCGCGATTGTGTTGGCCGATCTTTTGTTATGGCCGCTTGTTTCTGACCATGTCTCATCGCTTTTACAGGTCACAATGGCTGGTGATTACATCTTATCGATTGCCTCGATTATGATAGCTCGTCTGCGCAGCGATGATGTGACGATCGTGCTGAGTCAGGTAAGGAAACTTCGAGTTGCAAGGATATGACTAATGACGAGCTTCAAACTGAATGTACTATATATAAGTAACAATCAATCATTGTATAAAAATAACTTTGCTGCTTAAAATTCTACCATAAACAAACATTTGTAGAAGATACCAAGTGCCTCGCACATTTTATGCTGCTAGTTAATTGCCAGAGCAAACTGAAAAGCTAAGAAACTTACTTAGAAAGGCTGCCCATCTTAAAAACGCGCGGATTCTGGGTAAATATATCTGTACACAAGAACGAGCCTTTAGTTTTATGCCAAGAAAGTACGTAATCGCATCAGCTGCCAAGTTTCACACGATTGATGGACCAGCATTTGTCTTGAACTGATGAAAGTTTCTCGTTCTGTTGGTTGGGAAACCCAAAACCAGTTGCCGCTTTTAATGGGGCACAAATCACCGGGCCTGCAAACTTCCTGCGTCCCTGGAAGTTGGATCCCCAAGGTTTGCCCTTCGCCAGAGTTCGAGAAACTTTGCAAAAAGCGGCATTCACTTTTCATGAGTCGGAAATGGGCATTCGTGTCCTTGTGAATCCCCCGCATTCCGCAGAAATACTCACACGTAGTTCCTACGAATTTCGAATTAGTCACAGCTGCCATGGAAAGTGAAACCAGATCTATTGCCCTGGAAGCCAAGACCAAGGTGGCTCCGAATCTCAGATCTCTTCAAGCTCCCAGCTTCCCTGCATATTTACACAATCGAGCCAGTTAATAGCCAAGGCAAACACAATAAACTTGCCTACGTTTTTGGGTTACACATTTGGCGTTTTCTCAATTCGCGTGGAAAAAACATGCGTAACACCTGAGGATTGGCCTGAAGATGGCCAAGGTGCGGCCCAGACACTTATCCGCCGCTATTTGTCTATATGATTAACCCGATCTGGGCGATATCATACTCGTGCGTCTATCGCATAATGTGGCTCATTTGCATGCCAAGCACTTTGACCCCAGCAAAACGAAACTTTCTTCGCGATCGTGAGATCATTCGTCTTGAAACTAGTTCTAAGCCAAACTGGTCGCCACTATGCAAATTTCTCTGGGCTGCCGAATTTGCACATATGTATGAAGAAAAGTTAGGGATGAACCGATTAAAGATCTATTCTAAGTAGTTTGTCCAACTGGTTTGGTAATCAAAACCTGTGCAAATTGATGTGCTAAGAAACCAGATTCTTTGTGTCCAAAACTTTGTATTCATACAACTCTGTTTGTCACTCGTTTATAGACGACTTTTGCCAGTTTCTTTCATCTACGACAATCTACAATCTTCGGCATATATTTATCCGATTTTTCATATTAAATATGCTGTGCACGTGTCTGAATAAAATCAGCGGTTTCTAAGACGTCGGATGGCATTAATAAAATGGGTAGAATGTCCGTCTGCCTTTCAATCAAGTGAATTTATGACTATCCCCGCATTTTGGGCTAAACCAAACGGTTATCACTTTTAACGCCGTTGGAAAACCCACTTTATATTAGGCTCATAAGCTGCGAAGAGTACATAACAATTAATTGTTTCAGTGTATAATCTCTGAAAATGACTGAATGCCGCCAAAATCCCCTGGTCGGAAGCTGGCGATTGAAAAAGAAAATTCCCAATAAGTGGCTTGCAAAGTGGCTTCGAGGCTAAAGCATAGTTTTTCCGAAAATTGCACTCGATTCCGCGAGCGCTGCATTTGGTCTCATTTAGCTGCTTAAAAGGCGGCATTGTGATAATTTGTCTGGCTCCAAATGCACTTGTTGGCCAAGTTGTTAGAGCTCACGCACTTGTAGTTGGCTTTTTGTCCGTGTTAATTAACATTGAAAGTCCAGCGGTGGTCGCTCCGAGGAATTTGGCCGGGCATTTTGGCCAGAAACTGTTGGCCAGTTGCGGCCGCCTCACCTTGAGCTCCTTGGTGGAAGCCGCCATTTTTCAGCGCCCACTATTGTTTGCCAATGATTTTGACAACTGCCTGTGAATTTCTCGTCCGAATCAATGAAAATGCCTATGCGAAGGCGAATCGAAGGGCGTGCCACACAATTGATGGGCAAACAGAAGCGGCGATAGCCAAAATATCCATCTTCTTTGGAGCTCTGAATGAAGTCTTGTTTGCCAGATTCATTTGGCACAATTGTATTTGCTGTTTGCATGCGAGGTTTTAGCCAAGCGGAAGTTACACACACACACGAGCGTATCAGCGCGACGAAATGCTATATCTGTAATAGCCATATTCATATTGGAAATTCTACCAATTTTTGATCAGTGTAGGGGAAACATTGCGAATGGCGTAATGAACCATTCATCTGCGAGCGGGAATCCCAGGCCGAGAACAATTGAAGCCATAACCATATCCCCAACCACTCACTGTGACATATTTATGACGCCTTGTCCGTAATCTCTTGCAGATCTTGACCGATTTGGTCCAAGGCGAGTTCATGCAGCTGGGCTCAAGGGAAACGGAGAACGAGCGCTTCGCCCATTACCTGACCAAGACATACAGGAAGACCGCATCGCTGATCGCCAATGCACTGAAGGCGGTGAGTATTCATTACCATCATGCGAGCCCGACCAGACCAGGCACTTATGGGCCAGATCCGAGCCGCTTAATTCGGCAATTAGTGTGCACGCAGTCTCGCGCCATTGTGCCCAATCCCCTGCAATTTAAGCTGATCTTGAACCCTCTATTCTCGATTCTCCGGCTCTCCTGCAGACCGCCGTGATTGCCCAGGCCGACGACAACGTGGCCGAGGTGGCCTTCCAGTACGGACGCAACATCGGCTTGGCCTTTCAGCTGGTCGACGACATGCTGGACTTTGTCTCCTCCACCGAGCAGATGGGCAAGCCGACGGCTGCGGATCTGAAGCTGGGTCTGGCCACCGCCCCCGTCCTCTTTGCATGCGAGAAGGTGAGTGCGGAACCTGGGATCCGTTGGATATTTCCTAGTTGGCTTGCCAACAAATCTAAGCTGATTCGTTGTGTACACAGAGAAAAATGTTTACATAAGTCATCAATATCCCTTAAATTGTAGATGTATAAAAGTAGCCACAAAAAATATGACAATTTTCACTTACAATTTTTCTCTGTGTATAAATGAGCTAGATTGAGTTGTCTCTTTGTCCAGATGTCTATTGGCTATGCATCCAAAGTGGCTTCCCGCCGTCGCAACGATGATGTATTCATGGTGCCGGCGGTGAAGGTGTGATGATGTCATGTGGGTGGGTGGTTGGCTAGATGCGCAGATGATACAATGGGCCTGTAACTCATCAATTGCCACCGATTACCAATGCCCATTTGCTATGCATTCCGCGGGCTGCGCACGCGTGCAGTGCGTTTAAAGCCGCTCCGTAGCTGCATACTGCATAACCAGCATAATTGAAATGCCTTTTCCGTACATTCCAGTACCCCGAGCTGAATCCCATGGTGATGCGGCGCTTCAGCGAGCCCGGCGACGTGGAGCGCGCCTTCGAGCTGGTGCACAAGTCGCACGGTCTGGAGCAGACCCGCTTCCTGGCCAAGAAGCACTGCAACGAGGCGATACGGCTGGCCCAGGAGCTCACGGAGTCGCCCTACCAGAAGGGCCTCCAGGTGGTCGCCGACTTAGTCATCAACCGCATGAAGTAGAGCCGAGCACCCGGACACCCTAACATACACCATACCCGTAATGCAATAATAATAATAATAATAACAATAGTGTTATGTAGGCCCCTTGATGTGTGGATCAAGTCCTGTTCAGCCGGCGGGCCAATTTGTAAACAAGAATTATTATTTAGTTTTTAGGCATTTGTTGTTGACACTGTAAATAATTGCATAAACAAACCTAATCAACACACACTAAACGGCAACGATCGCTGTACATAACATAATTACGAGATGTTCAATGAATTTTTGACAAATTTTGTATGCAATGTTTTTCGACACGTTTATTTATATGTATAGAGAGCGAAATATGAGCCAAAAGCCAACAACAATAGGGGAAACGAGAAAATTGTACAAACATTTCTTCAAATAAAAGAATGGAAATGGGTAGCCAGGCGAGCACCAAATGAGGAATCTACTATAAAGGAAAATGTTTATTAGTCAATGCAACAAAGAAAGCCGCCAGTGTGTAGAGCGATATTTTTAATACGAAGCACGAGGAGCATAATTGGTTTATTTTATATTAATACTTGATTTAGGGCATTTCATGCCTAAATGGTTCAATGGTTCAATGCCTGCACTCTGTTTAAAATCCCTTCCGACCGCACAAACTTGTAACTTAAAGTGGAAAGCCCGTAGTTTAGCTGGATTAAATAAAATATTTTGAACCATTCGCGCATGAAATGCATATTATAATATGTTCTGTAAGAAATGAAACGAGGATTGTCGTGAAACAATGCTGCCCAGTCTTAATTTTAAATCTTTCTTCTCCGCCTCTAATGCAATAGTAATCTAAAAGACATTTGAAACGAAATCGAACCGCAGACCCCATTTCGAAATGTTCTACAACTCTTTTTAGATGTAAGTTTTTATTTTAATTTATGAACACAACCTCAGTTAAGTTAGTCAGCGAAATTCGTTTTTTGTCCGTTTAGTTTTGATGCAAATTCATTGGGCTCCTTTACAGCCTGCTCTACACTGAAAGAAAGGCAAATGAGAGATAAAACGCGGAAATTTGCTGGCTAGTTCATCAATACAATTGGGTGCTGACGACGATATACCCACACATTTCAGAGTGCGAACGACAAAATAATGATAAAGATGTTGATATTGATACTTGTAATTACGATATTTGTACACTTAAAGAGATGAATAAAAATTCGATTTTGTAAAACAAACAAAATGGAGATGATTTCGCCGCTTGTAGCTGCGCAACATATTAACCACCAACCAGGCTGACCCAGTGAAATAGTTTTGGACATGGCCAAAGTGCCTCATGTTGCGACGGGCATGGCTGAAACCGAAATTGGGGCAAACAAATAAATTTGGCGGTGTGAGCTGCCTGAAATTGTAGCTGCCACACGGGGCGTATGAGTAATGCAAGCTGCTTAGGCTTGCAAGAGCTTTTCAATTTAAAACATCAACAAGTTTCGTATTAAGAGGCACGCAATACTGCAGTAGACTTACTTTTCCGTACTTAATTAATACAGAGCATCACGATTCAGGTTAAGCCAACGCAGCCGTGGCATAATTTCCAACATAAAGTCAATATATTTTATGTCCAGGCAGCCTAGCAAAGTGGAGCAGGCAAACATCGTGTCTAACTGGCGAAATATTTAAATAGCCAGACCAAATTGGCTGAGGTTTCGATATCCTTCGACGCGCCTTCAAGGACAGACGACCGAAGTGTGCCTTAACCTAGGTTATAAATAGTCGGGCGTGCTGCCTAGACAACCGACCCATCATCCACGGCCCTTTAGTGCCTGGCACGGATCCTGGCAGCCAATTCGGCGGTTAAACGGCTTGGACGGGACACGAGACCGATTCAGTAACGCCGCGTTTGCTGAACGCAGCGCTACTTCCGTTCTCGTTCTCCCAGTTTCCCAGATATCCAGATAGGACTTCCAGAGCATACGAAGAGCCATGACGACTAGCGATGAAATGGGCATGGGCGGCAACTTCTGCCACGACCACATCCAGCATCCGCTGATGTGGTGCGATGAGAAGAAGCGTCTTGTGGAGCGCAAGAATGCAGAGGAGAGTCTTCGCATGTGGCGGCGCAGGAAGGCGGAGGAGTGTGCTCGCAAGGAGAAGGATAAGCAGGAGGTGGGTACCAGTGCGTATGTGTGATATTTCCAGACCGTGCGTATGAGTTATATTTTAGGGTTAGTAGTTATTTAAAACACCTTAATCTTGGAATTATGAACCCTAAATGTATTAGTTCAAAAACTTTAAAGGCGATAATCAATTCACCAAGTTCCAAGTTCTTTTGAAAGTCTAAGGCAAAACCAGAAACGAACCTATGACAATCGAAAAACATCTCGAACCACGCGATAGTTGCAACTTTCGGTAAGTTCAAAGACCTGCCCCAAGCAACATGTAAGGCATCCGCCCGCGCGGATCTGGTTCAACAAACCCTTTGACAATTTCGACTTCGGTAATCAAATCACCTCTCTTCGGCTAAAAGCCCAACTAAATGCCAGTTGGGTGCTCCGGCGAGTCCTTGCGTGACTGGAGTCCTGGCTCCTTGCTCCACTACCTATCACAACCTGCAGCTGTGTGAAAGCGCCAGCCGAAATGTGGGTGAAAAAAATCAGTGAAATGCAAATCGCCGTTCGCTGCAACTATAACAACAACCTACTAACAAAGTTTGTGGGCGAGGGCAGCAGGAGCTCCAGGATTTGCCAATTTCCGTAAACAAACATCGCCACACTTCGCGGAGTGACACGACGAGGTGGGTTGAGGCAGTCTGGAGCCATAAATAGGCTGCCACCCAATCGATAAGGCATAACTCGGTGTTGTAATCGTCCAGCGGAAGGATTTAATGTAGTTATGTTGTGACTTTATTGCGGGTAATGCGATTCATGATCTTAGCGGAGGATACGCTAGTTTGCATTAAGGATTAATTACTTGAAGATCAAATCTTAACAGTCTTAATTGTTTTAATACCAACAATGTTCCTTCATCCAGTACTACGACCTGTTTCACCAACATTGTCCTTGGGGTCGACCTGGTGGTGGGGCACCCAACGTAGAGGTGCGCCGCAAGGACATCACAGCCGCAGGCCTTCACTCCACGCCCACAGTGGTAAGGACTCTTGAATCCCTATCTCGAATTATATATTCTACTCCAATAATTTCAATGTGCCGCAGACCAATGCCCACCGAATGAATCTGCTGCAGCCGTGTCGCTACAACGACTTCTTCTCGATGCAGAAGAAGTGCCACAACAACCCGCTGGCCGCCTACCATCACCACCACCACCACGCCCCGCCTGCCCCGCCGCCGGGTGGTCGACTGGGCCACGCGCACTCGGTTCATCACCTGCAGGAAAGTGGTCCCAGGAGCAGCACCGTAACGATTTGCGAGCGGGAGATTCCGCACAAGCCCGGAGCGGCAGTTGGTGTCAATGTGGCCAAAAACGCCAACGGTGAGAGCCTTCACATCGAGCTGAAAGAGCATCCTTCAATGTCGTTTCGCAATAAAGGCCATGTGGACATAGAATTGCGTTACAAGCCCTCTCCGCCGTGCAAGGGCAAGCCGCTCCTGGAGAAGATCGTGGTCAGCGAGAGTGAGCAGCGATGTCCTTTGCAGGAAAAGCTGGCCACTCAGAAGAAGCGCCTGCAGGCCAAACTAGAAAAGCCGGTGAGCGGCACTTATTACGCCCCCTGAAACCAAGTTTAACTGATTCCTCTTCATCTGTCCTCCTTCTAGTCCTGCAAGGAGCCCTGGGGCAAGGCGGGTCCGGGCGGCAAGCCCTGGCGGAGTCCCAAGGAAGTGGGCAACACGTTCTTGAAGTCACTGGTGGGTATCAGTAGCTAGTGCCCATATGTACACTGTTTAAATTTAATCTAATTTCAGGGTTGGACGAACAAGGAGATGCTGAAGGAGTTGGACCAGGATAACCCGGTGACTCCGGCGGAGAAGAATACCTTTCGCAAATCGCGACCGGGCAAGCCACCAAAACCGCAGCGCTGCTGTGAGTTGTGCACTTGCAACTGTCCCGCCATGCAAAAGAGTCCGCCCAAGCCGTCGCCACTTTCACTTCCCATTCCGCCGGGCAAGAAGTGCCCGGGTCCGCCAGGTCCGCCGCCCGGAAAGATGCTGCACCACTTGAAGCCGCAAGACTGCGGCGGCAAGCCCGTCAAGCTGTGCCCCCGCATGGCGTCGAGAGGTCCCTGTCCCGGGAGCACCAGTACCGCCACTCCGGATGCCAGCACGGCGGGAGGAAACGGGGGAGCCTATGGCGAGGGTGGCGGGGTGGAGCTGGTTCCCCTGCTCGCCAGAAGGCGTGGCATGCACCGACCCATCAGCCTCTCCAGCACGGACGTGACCAAGAGGACGCCGTCGCACGATAGGTACGCATCCAAGCACAAGCATCCACCAAAGAACTGTCAGCTGACCACCACCAAGATCAAGTGCATCAACAGCATCATCAAGAACATCAGCCACATGAAGCGGCTGCCCAAGAATCTGAACTGCAAGCTGCAGTGTTGCAGTTGCGATTGCCCCACGGCCTTGGCCACGGGCTGCTGCCTCAAGCGGCTGACCCTGCACATTCGCCAGGCTTAAGGCCCACGTTCTTTCAATCCTGATCCCCTCCTGCTTTCATAGTTCCATTCCACCACCTATCCGCTCCCTCCGTTTCTCATTTGCTTGCTCTGCGCCAGACATTGAAACGAAAGTCCGCTTGCCCCTCTGTGCTTTTGCCTTGTGATCTTGTCCTGTTAATGGTTTCTCTAATCCCCCACTTCTCCTCGGCTCATCCAGCAAGAAAATATCCATTGTAATACAAGTGAAAGTATAGCAACCAAACGAGCAAACCAAATACCAATCTCACCAAAATCAAACAAACCGCAACAGCAAAAATCAAAAATCATAATACCAATCTTCTATGTATGTATCCCCGTGCAAAACGAATTGAACTGAAAACCGAAAATCGCTCGGAAATTCGAAAATTCGAAATCTGAAAAATCGAACTGATATAAATGAAACTATAATATTGCTGCCCACCCAACTGACCGACAACCAGGATCCAAACGGCCGCCGACATGCGCTATCTGCACGACCTGAATGTCCAGATCTCCCAGAACCGTCGATCCGTCTCCGTTTCCAAGCAACTGGACAGGGATCTGTGCAACCAGCACTTCGACACCTTCGAAACGTTCTGGGGCAGACCAGGACATGGAGCCCGTGGCGACAAGATCAACAAACTGAAACTGGACAATCTGCTCTACGGCGCCAGCGAATCGGCGTAAGGCCAAGGGTTCCTGGATATTCAAGGATATTCCCTCACCTTCTGACTGGCTCGTAGTTTGTGTGCTTAAGTCATCTGCTCAGAAATCAATCGATGCCAAGACCCATGAGATCACATTACTGGACTAATTATTCATGTATTACTATTTTTGGTTCTCCAAGTTCGCATTTCCAGTAATATTAACATCAAGCTATATGTCATTTGTACCATCTCTGTGAAAATTTTGCCAACTTGCTTCTAGTAAGTTGACCAAAGTTTTGAATAGGTAGGTGGTTTTCCAAATTAAGGGAAAACTAAAAAATATAGTCAGGGTGGTGAATTACAAAATCTCTTTGGAAGGAAAGTTTAAGTAGTTTAATAAATAGGTAATAAAGATCTACGAACTCTTTCAAAGCTCTGTTAATTGATATTGAGTAATAATTTATTTTGGCTTGTATCTAGCATAAGTAATATCTTGTAAATACAAATCAATCAATTATGCAGTAAATTATAATATATTAAATCAAACAAATAATTGAAACCACTTTTACTGGCATTCATCGTCCCAAAATATTAATTGTCGAACAGTGCCCCCCAAACTGTTTTAGCAATAGACAGTTCCCCTCAAACTGCATCGTTCCGACTTACTAGGAAAAGTAAATTCAACAATTTCTCTCGAGTTTGTTTTTGAAGGACATTTTTATTATACATATGTTTATGTAGTATGTAATAGATCACATAAAGCAAAAAGAGAATATTTTACTACTTTTTTGTTTTTGTGGTTGATAATGATTTTTTCTGGCTTATGGATGTGCCAATAATCCTCTTTGAGCTCTCGGTTTCAACTCAAATAGGGACTTTTTTTGTGTTTATGTGGATGTCGATGATTTATGTTTAAACGTCAGTTAATTCTCTACGTATTATTACGATTTTAGTAAATTACAGTTACAATACATTATATAGTACATAGTAATAGTATGTAGGTAGAGTACGAATACGTTAAATATTCATATAGATTTTTATTCATTTTCTGTTTTGTGATTTTTTTTAATTAAAAGTTATTTCGGTTTTATTACTTTTTTTGTGTGTGGTTTTGTTTTTCGTTAATTTTACATACATATATTAAATATATTTACGAACATAACAGCAGTCTTATATAAGATGACATACTCATTTTATTGTTTTCATTAGAGGGTTTGAGTTCATATCCATTCTGAAAGTTTGAATGCGAGTTATCGGGTAGGGATTTTACTTGCATCTCCTGGCCGAAAACTCGATGGAGCTCCGGGGATCCGAAGACAGTTTCCGTTCATATAAAAGTTGTTTGGCTAAACTAGGGCGATCCGTTTGGCATCGCTTAAGCGTGAGGTCTTAAAGATATTGTTGTATTTAGATGTAGGTATTCATCGATAGCTAGGAGTTATATCTATAGGGACGCTGAACTATTTAGTTTAGTTGTGATTAATTTTTAAGACGCTGCGCGTCTGCGAAATGCGCTCTGAAAAGTTTACTTTTATTTTGTTTTGTTTTGGCGGCTGACTAAATTGATGTATATGATGTATACTTGATGTAAATATCGTATCGTATTTTAAAAATTTCATTTTTGTTCTGTTTGAATGCTTAAGGAACCCGATTCTGCTAGGATAGGAAGTTCGATTGAATCAGGGGCGTACAATGCTATACAATCGTCGAGAGAATGGACAAATATATTTTGTATTCATATCGTATATTTTGTATATGTTGGGGACTTTACACTTAGGGGACGTTCGAACACTATAAATAAACAATTACAATACATGCGCGGACAAACACTCACACAGCTACAGATGCATGCTCTGCTCTATAAATAATAGCGTAATCTATAATTATAATACTATAACTACTGTAGAGTTATTGTGGCTCCTATGTGGAAACGCCTCCCGGCTTCCCCTAAATTTGTAGCTAACTATTTTATGTTTGAAATATTCGACATTTATAAATTTTGCATCTCTCGCTCAAAGTTGCCTTGGCAAGCTGGCGACCTATAATTTTCCTAATTCCGACGGTCTCACGAAAACGAGTTCCGTGCACCATTTCGCTTCTATGGATTTCTTTTAGACAATTTATAATTTTCAATTAGAATGACGCAAACTGATTGGGGAAAGACCCTTTACTTAGATTTCATTGAAATTGTACACGGGATAGAGGTTTCTTAAGTTATAAATATAGGGTTCGGGAATTCCACCAACCAGTAGGTTAGAAAGTTATGTTTTTATGCGTATAAAAATCAAAAATTTAATTTAACTACAATAATGACTAGTTGAAGAAAATTCTCCAAATGTATTTACTAAAATGTTGTCGCTTGTATAATTAATTTTTTTTCAAATTTTTTGTTTGTTTTGTTTTGTTTCCTTTAATTTTAAAATTATCTAAAGCTGTTTTAGAGAAGCTTTTCTAAGCAGGCCAGCTTAAATATGTTTGAGATTAGGTTTAATGATTTTTTGTGTGTGCTAGTGGGTGATTTTTTCATAGTTGCGAAATGCTTGGAATTTGTTTGTTTTGTTTTTTGCATTTTGTGGTGTTTTGGAAGCCAATGGAAATTCTTGCTTCTTACTTCTTGCTACTTCTTGCCTTGTCTTGGAAAACTTCTCTAAGGACCGTAGGGCAGCGCCCAACTGCCTCACTTATCCCTCCTCCATTAATTGCTGCAGCTTCTGCATCCTTTTCCCATCTCTGCCTTATTGACGAATCCTCTTTCTCCGCCTCTTGTCAGGTTTGTTAGTCAGTTAGTTACTACTTCATCACAGCCAACTCTCTTGCCTTCTCATCCGATCTGCCGATCAGTTGATCGTTTTCTTGAAGAGATTTTGGTGAATGTGCTCGTTTTGCAGCGCGCACATTTGGCCCACAGCAACCGCCCGCAAGCCACCGCCTGCTCCTGATCCGCCGGAAATGCCCACATCCGATTGGTGCCCCATGGGTGAGCCCATTCCATCGGCTCCCTGTGAACTGGCCACCGCTTTGCCGGCCCTCAGATTCAAGAAGAACTTCTCCTTCATGGCCAGCGCCGAATACTTGTGCTCAATGAAGTTGGGCGAGATCTGCATGGGCAGGGAGTTGCCGGTGGTGGGCAGTTTCGCTGGAGCGATTGCGGTGGACCTCTTGTTAACGGACAGGACAGTCGTGGGCGGCTTGCTGGAATCGCTGCTGCCGTGGTTGCTGTTGGGGTTGCTGAGGTTGCTGTTGTTTGAGCAGGAGTAAGAGGTTTCTGCAATAGGTAGAGAGAAAAGGAAAAGAAGTAACGAAAAACATAAAATAAAAACAAAACAAACGAAACGAAAATAAAGAATACCCAAAATTCGACAGAGATGGAATTGCTAGGAATTACTAAGGAGTAAATTAAAAATATTGCACGAAGTCGAAGGACGCCTTAAACTAATGAGCAGACTTTAAATATCCGAGTAGATGTGTGTGTGTTTTTATATGTGTATATATATATAGTATAATTAAATTTCATTTTGCTAGTGCTTAGAACATAAATAATACTTGGATTTAGTCGAATACGAATAGTCACTAAAGCTAAAGCCGAGATTAAAAAAGTTCTAAGTGGTAATGCTAACAATAATTAAATTGATCAGTTGGAAATGAATTTGAAATTAGCATTTTCTTGCGTATTTTTACAATTGTTGCTCGTGCTTCGTCTGTGTTGGTGTTTTTTTGTATAGCCTAATTAAATTAAGAGGAGATCAGCAGTTGTAAATAGTTTAATACAAGCATGAAAGTCATACATACAATCAATGAATAAATGATTAAAATGTTCTCTTTAAAATATACAGAATAAAATATTGCACGAATAATGCGATTTGTGGGATTGTTTCCATTATGTTTAGTTGTATGATACAATTAATTTAAATTGATTGGACTCGGGGTCTAAACTAAGAACAAGTAAGCAGTCTATGAAATGTTTCCAAATGTGTGTTTTGGTGAGTGAGTGGGCTCGTCTGCCCCCAAGAAGATAGGCATTCTGTCGAGTCTAGAATGTCTTTCGTATACGGACAAGCTTAATTTAGTGCCTTAGGTGGCTCCAGCGTCAGTTTTCGGTGCATCAGTAGCTGCTTGAGTATAGGCTACGTCTCTTCGTTGACGGCGCCAGCGCCTACAACTTCAATGCCCGCCACTGTTGCTCCTCCTATGTCCTCCTTGCAATCTGTGATGCTGGCAATCGCTGCAGCCACGCTCTCCGAAATGCCGTCGCTCTGACCCTCATCCGTCTCCATGGGCTCTATCAGTTCGAGTTTGCCCTTCTTCAGCAGCTGCTGTTGCTGTTGCTGCGGCGTCGGCGAGCTGCTCTTGCTGCTGTTCCCGCTGACGCTGCTCGTGGGACTGATGGGCAGAACGTGGTGTTGCTGCTGCACCTGCTGCTGCAGTTGCTGCTGCTGTTGCTGCTGCTGTACCTGTTGCACCAACTGGTTTGGTTCCTGTAGTAGCAGTATGTTGGTCTTCTTGGCCAACGAGGCCACTAGAGCCTGCTGCTGCTGGGTACTACCATTCGTGGTGGTGAAGGTCAGCGTTTGGGTGTTTTTGGTGGGTGAGGTGGCCGGCGTGAGAATGCCCAAGTTGACCAAATTGGGCAGCGGTTTGCTGCCATTGAGCACTGTTTGGCCAGTAGTTGTGGTCTTGTTGTGTTGCTGTTGCTGCTGCACAATGTCCATAGAGGAGCCACCATTGGCCACATTGGTGGCCAGCTTGAGTATCTTGCTGGCTGTGGCGTTAGCAGCCATCAGATTGCTAACCGACTTGGCTGTCGGCGTGTTGTTGGTTTTAATGGATACTAAACCGAGTGTGCTGCGCATTAAATTGTTGTTGTTGCTGTTACCTGTTGCAGTGTTTTGATGGAGTTGCTGCTGCTGCTGCTGCTGTTGCGGCTGCGGCTGTTGCTGCTGATGCTGTTGCGTGGGAAGATTGGTCAGGGTGACCACATTCCCGGCACTGAGCTGCTGCAGGACATTCCCGTTGCTAGTGAGAATGGCAGTGTTGCTAGTGGTGCTCCCATTGTTGCCATTGTTCCCGTTGGACAGACTGCCGCTGCCTCCATGACAACTGCTGGCGCTGCTCGACATGTTGCTGATGCTCGACGGACTCAACGAGCCCAGCGACTGAGACGGCGAGTTGCTGCGCTGAATGATGGGCGGCGGGTTCGGATTGGAGGAGGTGTTGCTACTGCCCACAGGCGTGGCCGCACTGGCCCCGTCGCCTATGGCCAACGCATTGGCCAGCTGGGCATTCAGCACACTATCCGGCTGCGAGTTGTGGGTGTGCAGCGCGTGGTTCTTCAGGCCCTGGGCCGTTTTGTAACTCTTGCCGCAGTGACACTTGTAGCCCTTGCGCACTCTGTGGAACATAGAACTATCAGCTTCCAGTTTACCAATCAGTAATTTCGTGGCCAATCGTTACCTTCCGTCCTTTTTGTGACCGTTCTTCGAATGGTACTTGATGCCGTTGACGTTCTTGTAACGCTTTTTGCATCCCGGAACAGGGCAGGCGAAGGGTTTCTCATTGCCGGGCGTGCCATTGTTTCCACCACCGGAATGCCTATTTAAGATAACCAAAGTACACAAATTAATTAAGCTAATTGTGACAAACACCATACCATGTAACATTCGAGTCATAAGAGCTTAAGCTTTATTTAAAAGTATAAAGCTATAAACGAACCTGCTGCCGTAGCGCATGATAAACTCTGAGCTAAACTCCTCGGTGGTCCAGGAGTCGTTGCTATCCTCCGACTCCGTGACCACCATTTCGTCCTCGTCCATTTCGCTGCCTAAATGGGTGCAGAATCAGGAGTTTGAGTCATCCTTATGTATAGAGTTTGCAAAATGACTCACCTGTGGGCGTGGTGCTGCGGTTGGACGAGGACATGCTGTAGCTGTGGTGCTTGATGGCCAGCTTTCGCTTGAGCTCCACATTGCCATTCCCGTGGCCAGCGGCATTGGATCCGCTGTTGGTGGTCGGTGGGGCTGTTGTGTTGCTGGCCAGGAACGAGCCCGCCTCCTTGCGGTTCTCCTCGGTGATGAAGCGCAGGACGTAACTTAAGGGCAGGCAGGCAGGCTGGGCCTGCTCCTTCTGTTCGACCACCTTTGGGTCATAGTCTGCAAGAAAATGTAATGAAATAGGCCTGTTAATATGCATTCGTTGCAAAACAAATCAATTTCAAATCACACCATATGTGAATTGTAATGTTTTGAACAAAACTGGTAGTAGTTAGGAACCCCGCTAGAAAGTCACCGAAACTGGATTACCCAATTAAATATTCCCTTTCGAGACGGGATCGAAAGCCGAACCGGAATGCGGGCAGCCGAACGCGAAACCTGCATCCACAATTCGTCGCCAACCTCTGTGTTTGCTCTGGAACAAGTTCACAGACATTCAAGGGGCCCACAGCCCGGGCAATTTATTATTAAAATGCCGAAATAAGTAAATAGCGAGAGTGCACGTACGGGGTACGGTATGGCGACGGATTTAGTGCGCCTGCTGACGCATTTTCCGCGGGGTTTATGGGGGCTTCGATCTGGTACTGCGACGGAGCACCAGGAGGAGCACATGGTCTGCGGCGTGGGTACTTTATCTTATCGCCAGAACAAGCATAAGCCCAAAGCTTGCTTAATCAGCGAGTGCATAATAACAGGTGCCCCTCCTCGGTTTGTCCCCTTCTCCGTCTTTATTTACTTTTCGATCCATATGTGTGCGCACAACCTAACCTCCACGAGCACGCTTTATTTCCCAATTAAATCATTTTGGTGCGTAACTGTGTCAGCCGGGCCATTCATCATATGCGCCACCGGGCACCCTGTACATTCGTCATGCGATTGCAGTTCCAGTTAACGAGGGGCTGCTAAACGATCAAACAACACGCATCGATCAGCTGCGGATCTCACAAATGATTGTGTCACTGCAGTTAGTCTAAAACCAGCTAATCGATTATTAGATGAGGCAACTAAAATTGCCAGATGATAGGGTACATGATGATATCTTTTGCCATTCTGCCAAACTAAGTCGCATCTGCATCTGCACTAGACCTCGCAGCATTAGTGACTAGAAATCGCAAACGGACTGCATTTCCGCCCAACAGCGCCCACGTGACAAAGTTCGATAACGTTGCAGTTTAATTACTTCGATTCGTACTCGTGGGCAAACGGATAGCATATGCCGCAAATTAGCTATTATGCGAAACATATGCTTTCATCTGGAGACTCCCGCGCCGCTCCACTCTGCTCGCTTATCAGCCGAAAGGCGATTAAAAACATTTGCGGGAGTGATTGCGATGATGTCTACGTGCCGGCAATCGATGGATGACACATACGGACATGCGGACGGGCGGACAGTCCGACATACGGACACACCATATGTGCGTAATAGTTCCACGTACTTTGGGCAACATTTCAGCAATTATCAATTGCCTTGGACTCTCGCCACTTAAAACTGCAATTATATACACGTATTCCAGCTGATGAAATCGATATGCCACGCCCCTCATCCTCTCGAGAACACGGCGTCATTTGTCAACGGTCAAATCAGTTCACCCGGTTCGGGTTTTTTTTTATTTCTGCTCCGCCTTCGTTATTGTTATTATTATTTTGCCGTTGATAACCCCAGACATTCACGACTTCGCTGTAGGTGACTCTTTGCTCTTGGCTCGATGTTTGCATGTATGTACATACATATACCCTGCAATTCCACAATTCATAGCTACTCAAAAACATCACAAAATCGGTGATCATGCGCTCGAGATGCTGGAATGGCAATGAATGAAAATGCAGGGTATCAAATCGGGTATTTTACAAACGGCTCTTGAGCAAATAGCCTACATACATGCCTACATATCGTAGCCACATACAAGCCCACATCTGTATATGCGTCGTATTTCATACGTTTTTCGCATTTCAGATACAAAATAAACGCAGATTCCTCTCTCTTTTGCACTCGTGTGACTCATGCACTTGTTGCAGAATTTAAAAACGATAACAAATGTTTTTCTCTTGCTTGAACATGCTGTTTTGGCTTGTTTTCATTTCGGCGGCTATCTCAAAAACTTTCCAATAGCTGTGAAGCAAGAGCGTTTCGTTCGAAATTTGAGGAACACAAGTCGTTGACTGCAGTCGAATTATGTTGACATGGCAAGTGCTGGGACACCTTTTCGTTAAAACCTACTTATTGAAACCATTTAATAACCTTCAAAGTTCATTGAATCAAAAATGTTTAAATGGTTGCGATGCCCCATCTCATAAGAAATAGAAAAGTCACAGAAATAACCTTGCAAGCCAAAAGTATTTCAAGGTCAAAAGGGTTTGCTCCCAACCCAACCATTATGAGATTTTGTTGTTAAGTCCCCAGATTTATACAATCCTCGTTTGCTCTGGAATCCGCATACAATCTCTGAAACTGTACCTATTATGCGACTGTTTAGTTTGAAAATGAATCTTGGATGGAACCAAATGCGTTTTGGTGACTCATAGCTAGCTAGAATCTTATCTTTCAGATGAAATTCCCCGTTCAAATGGCAAAAACGATTCGACAGGTGCACAGGTACATTTGTTTGGTTTACTGCGGCAGTTCGCCTTTCGCAGCTGGTTATCTAAATGCGAGTGCAGAAACACTCATAAATAAGTTATCCCGGGCATTTTCGGGACAGTACAACAGGTGCCTGGCAACTGTGAAAAGGACAAACCTGAAGGTACCGCCGCCTTTTGCGTTGCCATGACAACCGAACAGAGCCGAAACGAAGCGACAACGCCCAGCGAGTCCTGATAACAGGCACACATTCATATCCATGCACCCAGCCAACCATCCATCCATCCATCCATCCATCCACTCAGAGAACCCACGCATCGAATGTCCTTCGAGATAATGAAATGATGGGCATTTATAAGCCCTAGAACAGCTCGCTCACGTAATGGATACGCAATGGAAGTGGGGAAATGGGGAAATGTGAAAATGGGCAAATGGGGGATGCGGGTTTTCGGGGCCTCGGGCGTATTTGGTATCTGGGCCTGGGCGTTTTTGGGGGTGGCAGTTGCCAAGTGGGCGTATGCTCGTGCCTGGGCTTTATGTAATGCCCCGGGACGCAAAAGGGGGTGGTGGCTAGGTGGGAAAGCCTGCCCGGGCAGCCATTTTATGTGTGCAAGTGTGCGTGTGTGTGTGTGTGTGTGTTGACCGTTATCACGCAGCAGTGGCAACAACAAAACAGCTGCCAACGTAATCGTCAGCTGAGCAACCCCTCTGCTTTCTCTTTCCAACCCCTCTCTCTATGCGTGTGTGAGAGAGCCTGTTTGTACACAGAGAAAAATTGAAGTCCAAAGGGTAATTAAATAACGTGTGTGTGTACAGCTTACACAGTAGACGAGCTCTGCAATCACCACTTTACTTTGCCCCTAAAGCATGAAAAGGTATTGACTTGGATCTCACTTGTTAATTTTTTGTGTTTTCGTAAATAAATTACACGAATAACTTAACGACCTTTAAAGAGTACCTCACTTTAACAACAAAGCGAGACAAGCATACAAGCGTACTTTAAAAAACTCTCAGTGTAAGACGCACGGCATGTTGGGCATAAATAAAGCCCGTTAACGGTTAAACCACCCCCTAACCCCCGTGTTCGTAATGCGGCAACACTACTGAGCTTAACTCTATTGATTTTTCGCCCTCAAAAAAACCCCGCCCCTCGCCGCACAATCACTAAAATTAGAATTTGTTTATTTCAGCCGGTAAAAGTCCACAAACACACACCCTGGAAATGATTAATTGGAAGCCCACGGGAGTCACGTGGACGGGAAAGTTCAAGTATCGATTGTGATTTTGAGTGCCAGGGATGAGGGGGAGGGGAAAGGCACAGGGGGCGGACAAGAAGCGAATCTCCTACAACTTCTAACTTTCAACTCCGATTACCGGATGCGGATACACCTGCCATGGAAACGAACGCCAGAAGCAGCCAAACCCAAGCCAAGCCATGCGGACAGGTCAAAAAAAGGGCGCTCAACTCGCCGGTTTCCACTACACCACAAACAACAACTAGATGCTGTGCTGGCCTTCCAAACACACATGCACGCACACACACAGACGGGCGGGGGTATTGAATGGATCACCGGCTTTTTTGCTTTTGTTTTGCTTGTGCTGCGCTCTCGCTCGCACCCGCACTTTCCAGCCAGCGCACCGATCAACGAATGCTGTACGCGCCTGGAAAACAGGGCGTGTGTGTGCGGCGTGCAGCGGTGTGCGTGGGCACAGGTAGCCATTTCCAGGCTTCCAGCATCGATTTTGCCTTTAAGTGCAATAAATGCCGAATGCAAACTGCAATTCATATCGCAGAAACAACATTCAATTCACCACGAAGCCGATCACGCACTCACACACTGACGCACTCGCACACCTCTGCCCCGCTGCGATCCGATTTGTTTTTTTATTTATGCCGCGGCGAGTAAATAAAATAAACAAAACACACCGAGAACATCACGCGACGGTCAAATGATAGCGATATTTACGGTGTTTACGACCCGTCTCACCTATGTGGGTGTCCTCGATGTGGGAAATCAGATCGCTCAAGCTCGGAAATGTGATGCCGCAGCCATTGTATTTGCAGACGTTGATCAGGAAAACGGCCATAATATATATCGTATTGTCATATATATATATATCACGTATTCCGAGGCGAACGAATGTGGCGAGTTATGTAAAAAAACAGCAACTAAGTCGGGGGCTGGTCAGTGTGGCCAGGTCAGCACTGCGCCGAAACGTCCATTTTCCAGGGCTGCAATTTCAGCTTAGCGGCGACTCCAACCCACTTCCAATGTGCTGTGGTGAGTTTAGGGGGTTATGTGGCGTTTGATCGGGCGAATACTGTTCGTTGGTAATTAAGCGATAGTAAGTCGCTTTAGAAATTCAGCAGGAGGACATGGCTTGTGTTTGTGTTAGCGATGAACTCTTCTTGTACTGCAATTCAGCTGCTTCTGCCGTCTCTTTCCCTACGCCGCTCTTCGGTGTGGTGTGTTTCGGTCCTCTGGCGTTTCCTCACACACACACACACTCATGCGCAAGTGCTGTTATGCAATTGAGGGCTGCAACATTTTGGGGGCGTCACTGGGTTTAACCGACTTTAAATTAGAATCAGTACTCTATATACTTACAGCATTCTGTGCTTCGATTCAGTTACCTTCGCAGTTGCCGCTGGGTAATTAAAACATAATTTAAGCCGACGTGACGTAGACACAAACACCGACGTCGAACGACGCGTTATGCTGCGTTTGTGGTGGTGTGCGTGACTGTGGGGAGTTGGCCCGTACCAGGGCTGCAATGCATTATCGGGCTCTTAGCGAGTGCCCCCTCCTAACTCATTAAAGTCTAGCAGATACACCTTCCTAGAGAACATTAAATATTTCGAGAATACAAACTTATATTTCGATGAACATATGCCGGCCGGCTCTAGTTATTTACTTATGTATTGTACCATAAGAAATTATTACGAGAAATAAATAAACATTTTTATATAGAGGATTGTTATTGCGCATAGAATTATGTAAAGATGCCGGCGGGCTCTAGTCATTTCCTTTTTTAGATGTTGCTCCGTAAAAAATAATCAAAACAATATGAAATAATTAGTTATATAGAGGATATTGCATCTTGAATTACACTTTTATTTCAATTTCGGGTTAGGCATACTGGAAGTTTAGCTAAGGTTTATTAAAATGATAAGGTTTATGAAAATAATTTTCACATATGAATTTAATATTTTCAACCCTATATTTTGAAAAGACAGGAAAATTTAGGGCACGATGAATATTATTACAACTTAAGTCTGGTTATATTTTATATACATAATTTCATCATCTATATTGATGAAAATATATATTTCACAATATTTATGTATGTATTTATATAAATGAACAGATTATATGCATGTAAAACACAAACGATTATACCTATTTGGCCCTTCACTTGCCAAATTCAACTCGTACATAGAAAACGTATCTAATTTATCTATTGCATTTGCTGGTTAAAACATTTTCAGAACAACCCGTTCTTATGGATCGTTTCGCAAAAGAGTATATTTAATTTAATTTTTTTTAAATAAAAAACAGAAAGATGCAGTTTCATGGGAAAGGGCTATTTGATTGATTCGACGTATCCACTTACTGATATGTTCACACTGTTCCGTTTGTGCAAGCGCAACCTCCTATTCTACCGAAGACTCGCTCCTGGGCTGCGTCTCTGCTGAAAATGTTTAGCCAGGACTTGCACCATGGATTGGGTCCTCAACTAAAATGGTATTTCTGGTACTTTCCAGTATTAAATCGAGCGGTCGGCATTTTTCCCACCTCGGGCTGGCGGCCACACTGAGCACCCCCCAAAAGTCAGCGAAATTGTCAAATTCGTTTTACTGTTGTGAAGGGTTTGTTCGAAGTGAGTTGCTTTCTCCGGGTTTTTCCGCCCGCTGGCGGAGCACCCCCTTATCAGCACCCCTCTGTTGGGTAACAGCCGTGCAAACGCCTCAGATAGCCAAAAAACGCGGAATCAGTGAAGAATCGTGTGAAATTTCGCCAATAAAAGTGCGAAACGTGTTTGATAATGCGCCGCCATCTTGCGGCACACTCGCACACACACACACACGTGTGCCAGGCTGGTTTTGCAGTGGTTTGCGTGTGTGCCTCGAGTCGTTGCGTCACTGAAAAAGTTAGAAAATCGGCAAATTCGCAGGGGAAAAGCCAGCAAATCGGTTTCAATTGATGACTGAGCACAGATCGAGCTGAGAGTCGAGTGAAAATCCGGTGCGAGGGCAGATTTTCCGCATGTTACGTAACTTTTCTGAGGCGGCGTGGGACTTCATACAATGTATTCTTGGGACAGAAAGTCAGCCCAGAACTAATCGATATCTTCGTCTATATCTTTGCAGAGCCGTGCGCTAGCTTCAATTTTGTCGTAAGCAAAACAAAAAGGAAATTCAACCGAAAATGTTCGTGTCGACAGTCTCTCGCATTGCCCCCGTTGCCAGGAGCGCCGTAAGTACCCCCTCCCCCCGTTTTATTGCCTGAATTGTGCGAGATAAAGTTAAAATGTGCAGGGAATTACATAATTATCGGAAAAGTGCATTGATTTTCCCGATCTAACTATTTGAATGCCGCCCTGGCGTGGTGAACTTCCAATGGCCGCGGTGAGAAAACACGGACGGCACACAGTTGCATAACTTTGAGGTTATGTGTGCGCCCAGTGGAAGCTACTAATTAAATGCGAGAAATTTTGAATTATCGCTCAACATCTGTGCGTAGAGTTTAGTGAGTTCTTTTATTTGCAGTTTCGAAGGCTATCCCTTTATTGTATAACACCAGCTTTCAGGTCTGTGGTGTGTTTCTTTGAGGTTAGAACCGGCGAAAGCTTTCCAGTAGAGCGTTGAAAAAAGAGAGGGGTGCGGGGTAATACAAATTGGCAATAATTGACATTGTTTATAAAACTATAGTTGTTAATATCGGGGCACCAACAACTATGCTAGTAGCCTCTGAAGTACAACAAACACAGCAGCCAAAGTGCCAATCGAGGGAAAATTACTTAACGATTGCATAACTTGGCATTACAGCAGAGCAATGAACTTGGTCGGCACTCGAGGGTTAAGCAGCAGTATTAGTGTATCTGCCAGATCGGGCTATATGTGGTCTTAATGCCCAAGCACTAAGTTTCCATGAGTTAGAATCACACACAAATAGTTCTTACTTGTGCGATGTAAAGGAATTTGGGGTATTAATGGAACATTTTCCATAGTATTCTTATACTTTTAAATGGAATTGGTAAACATGATAAACAATGAGCGGATTATATGAATCAATTCTCAATTGTTGTTGTATATTAGCTATGAGGAGATTATAAATACTTAGTAGTGGTAATAGGTAAAATATTATGAGTTTTATGCATAATATATCCCTTATCACGGCCAGAAACTTTATCTCAAGCAATGTACACACGGCGTGGAATACCGCTTATATAATCAACGCACGCTCATCCACCTTTCCAGCTCCTCGCCAACTCCAAGCAGTACTTGCGACCATTGAGCAGCGCCATCATCAGCCAGAGCCAGACTTTGGCGGCTCAGAACACAACCCCCGTTGCATTGCTGCCACAGATCAGGTCATTCCAGACCTCGCCAGTCACGCGTGACATTGACTCGGCCGCCAAATTCATTGGCGCTGGTGCCGCAACAATCGGTGTCGCTGGATCCGGTACGTATTGGTTTCGTTGGGCACATACCTCATTCAGTCAGAGCGAATCCCCAGACGCCTTGGGCTCCTTCTCCTCCAGTCAGTTGCAAACTAGCATCTGGGGCACACACAACGAGTATCTGATTACTCCACAAACCATTGCCCCGGGAAGGTCTGAGAATCGGCCGAGCCAGCTGTTTGTTGCGGCTTCATTTCCCAGCAGGAAACCTGTGTGATTGCAGGGCGAAAGTACCAGCAATCCTGCTACCAGGCGTTGCCGTTGCCCCACGGTGACCGCCGCCTGGTTGGCATTGAAACCTTTCGTGGCCAGCGTTTTTAGTGCGATGTGCTTGCTGCCTCCCAGGCAGAACTCAATTCAGACTAATCTGTGACTGACTACCTGGAGCAAGAAGCCAAATGGGCGTCGGGGTGACCCATCCATTCCCCATTGTCCGAGTTCGAGTTCTCACTTGCGAGCTTCGGCGAGAGCCGGAGATGCCAACTGACTTGGACAGGGTACTAATGCTTTGATCTTCTTTCTCTTCCCAACTTCGCGACCGAAACACAACGAACCAATACAACAGGTGCTGGTATCGGAACAGTATTCGGTTCCCTCATCATCGGCTACGCCAGGAACCCATCGCTGAAACAGCAGCTGTTCTCCTACGCCATTCTGGGCTTCGCCCTGTCCGAGGCCATGGGTCTGTTCTGTTTGATGATGGCCTTCCTGCTGCTGTTCGCCTTCTAAGCGCGCCTGCTGCACATCGATTGCTCGTCCTTGTTTCCTGCGATCGGGCGCGTGCGCCAGTCGCATGCGAACGAGAATAGCAACCAAACAACACTTCAAACAAACAACAACAACAACCAGAACAAGCAACACCTACGTTCGTTTTCGATTATTAATGATAAAATGATTGATTGATTGATTGATAGCAAACAAGAACATCCTGTACCACTATCTAATTATAAATACCAACAACAACCACATAATACAAGTAATTTTGTTTTTAAAAAACATGCGAGCGAGGAGAAGACCACACCTACTTTAAGTTGAACAACCGAAATATGAGGAGGAGGAGGATTGGATTCAATCGGATTGGACTAGCCCACGCCCACGCCCACACCCAGACGACAGACATTAAAATTAGATTTTAATTGAAGCAAGCTTCCGGCTCACCGAAAACCCAACACAATCGATTCACCGGACGAAGTCCAACCATCCTCGTGCACTCTGCCCATCCGGCGGAGGATCTCCATGAGCGCCCACCAAGGCTCTCTCTCTCCCCGAAGTTCTTGGACATGCGACGGGCATCTCGTGGAGATCACCTCTGCGACTAACATCTCTGATGGGCGAGTGTGTGGGCGTGGCTGGGCGGAGATGCGGTGGATCGTTGGGTTCAACGACTTTTCGATTTTATTGTGGCGCGTACTGAAAGTCTACGTTTTTTCAAGTATTTTGTATTCGAAAAAATCAGTTTCTTTATGTAAACGCTGTTTTTGTTCATTGCCACTTAATATTATATGAAGGAACTTGTACTAAGAGTAGTTGCAAACGAAATGAGCCGAAGAGCGCAGCTGAAACCTGAAATAAAGGAGATGTGAATGTGTAATGGAACCTTGTCCAAGTTTGTTCTTATTTGAAGTTATTTATTGATTTACTTGGTCGATAATGTACAAAGTTGGATATAATTTTGGGAAATTCAAATTTCGGCGCCCAAATGCAGCTCTGTTGTGTTAGAACCGTAGTCACCCTGTAACTGGCAGAACCTATCGACACAAGTAGCCCTGTAATAGTTATTAGTGATGTGAAATGAGATATGCGCTATCGATAACAATTGCGCCGCACGTGCAAATTTGTTTATTTTGATTTTTCATATTTCTTGTGATGGACTTCGCCAAGAAGATACTGGGAAAATACGGCTGGAAAGAGGGCGACGGCTTGGGCAAGAACAACACCGGAATCGCAGTTCCCTTGAAGGCCGCCTTGAAGTTCGATAACGCGGGACTGGGAGTGGATCGCGCCCAGGAATTCAATGACCATTGGTGGGAGCGCTGCTTCAACGAGGCCGCCAGCAATGTGGACGTCCAGGTTCAGCAGGACGGACAGGTGTCCACCTCCCGCAGAAAGGGCGAAGAAGCGGTGGAGATCTCCACCAGCGGATTCTCCGCGCGCAAGCTGAAGAAAGCCAAGGAGCAGCACGCCAGCGCTGGAAAGACCATCTACGACAACTTCTTGCAGACATCGCTGCTCACGCAGAGCGGCGGCGAGGTTGAGACCTCCGAGCGCATCAGGGTGGAGGACATTGAGGTCACCAAGGTGGCGGTACTCACAGATGCGGAACTCTTCAAGGCCTGCGGAGGAAGGACGGCGCACAAAGGTGCACGGCATGGCCTGAAGCTGAGCGGAAAGATCGCCCGCTTGGAGCAGCAGGAGCGCGAGATGCTGGAGAAGCTTCAGCGCAAGCTGAAAACTGCGCCTGAAACCGAGCAAACTGAGCATCGAGCAGTAGAGTCAGTTGATGACAGTGTGGAGCAGTGTGATACGAAGCCAAAAAAGAAGAAAAAATCCAGGACAGAAGAGGTTCCTGAGGCAGGTGAGGTTTCCCAACTGGAAGAGCCCATAAAAACCAAGAAAAAGAAGAAAGACAAGGCTGAGAAGGCAGAAGAGGAATCCCCAGCACATCAAACTCAAGAAGATCCCGTCAAGATCAAGAAGAAAAAAAGTAAGACACGGGAGCCGGAAGAGGAAGTCCAAGACGTTGCGGAAGAGCCAGTGAAAACAAAAAAGAAGAAGAAGAAAGACAAGAAAGCGGAAAGTCTTGCAAGGCCAGGAGCAACTGAAGGATCACCCAAGGATGCTGAAACTGATGAACAAGTAAAGTCAAAAAAGAAACGGAAAACGGCGGACTCTTCGGAGGAATCGGAAACTAGCACAAAACTAAAAAAGAAAAGAAAGAACAAGGAGAACGTGTAATAGTTGTAGTCCACTCTAGAATAAAAGATGTTAGAAAAATGTAATTTATGAAGATTGCTCGTCGAATTTTAAAATTCTATAAGGAGTATCCCACATTTCGATAGTAAGGCTGCGTGCACACAAATGTTATGTATTTATGGTTCTAAAAAATCTATACAGGATTGGGGGCTTTATAAAACTAGAGTTTGGTCACCTAAAGATAGTCGGCAGTCCCGGGGGATTACTTTCTGCCCTTGGCCTTAATGCGTCGCGATTTGCCAAGCCGCTTGTTGACCGAAGCACCAGCCTTCACGCCCCGCTGGCGCCTGGAGGACTTGTCGCCATCCAATCCCGCGGAGGAGGACTTTGTGTTCCTCTTGAGGCCCTTCTTCTTGCCACCGAAGCCGAACTTCTTGTTGCGCTTCTTGCGATTCTCGGCTGACTGCTTCTGCTTGGACTCGAGCGCCTTGGCGTCCTCCAGGAAGTCGAGGTTCTTCAGCTTACCCTTGCGGAACTTCTTCAGTTTGTCAAGCATGTCCTTCTTCTCGGCCTCGCGTTGGACCTTGGTCTGTTTGGCCAGCATCTTGCCCATCTTGCGCTGCTCGCGGATCTGCTTGATGCGCTCGGATTTCGCCTGACCTTGCTGTTTGGCCATCAAGTTGGCGCGCACCTTCTGCATGTGCTCGTCTGACTTGGCCATTTCGGCGAAGTAGTCATCGGGCCGACGGGTCTTTATGCCCAGCTCTTGCAGGCGTGGAATGGCCTCCAGAACAGCACTTTGCGCCTGTCGGTGGAAGAGCATCTCCCTCTTGAAGTCATTCAGGACGGGATCCTCCTCGGGCCGAATGTAGGGCAGCTTGGCGTTGCCCTTGAAGAGATTGGCTCGCTTCTGCTCGTGCTTCTCCAGCTGAACAGCGAGTTCCGGCGCCAGGGGAGCCAGTGTGTTGATCATGTCCAGGCGTTCCAGCCAAGGCAGTTGCATCTTGATAGCCTCTGTCTTGGCCAGCAGTTTTGTCTATGTGGGCAGGATCGGGTTAGTCGATTCGTGAGCGGGCATCCAGCTAGCTACTTACCACATCGTTCACTTTGTCTCTCTGGCCATTGAATTCCACATTTAGGCCTGGTTTTAAGTCGCCTCGCTCAAATGCCGCTTGCAGCTACAGAAAAAGAATGGGGTATTTGGTATACGGAGGGTTCATTTCGGCGGTTCCTCACTTACCTCAGCATCTGAGTTATCCCCTGAGTCGTAGCCAGAGGCACTGTCCTCCATTTCAAAGTCCGACATGTCTGAATTAACTTAATTAAAGCTGGTCCAAATAAAAGAAAACAATTTCAACACGTGCGGGGATAAGACTTATCGATTGTTACTGACCTGAGCGTATCGACTATCGATGTTACCACCAGCTGCAGTGTGACCTTCACGTGGCTTACTGCTAGTATGTTTGCGGTGCACTAAAAAGTGAAGCATGGTGTGACCGTTCAATCAATTCTCGCTTCGCTTTTCAAATACTGCCGCTTTTTGTTTCTGTTTTGCGAATTTGCTCAAAAAATGTCGGCTTCTGCGAACTTGGCGAACGTTTACGCGGAGCTAATGCGGCGGTGTGGCGAGTCCTACACGATCACCTATGGAGCGCCACCCACCTACTTGGTGAGCATGGTGGGGGCTGCGGATGCTGGCAAGAAGATTGTGCTGGTCTTCAAGGAGGATCGCAATGGGGCAGTGGCCAGACTCCGGACCACGCCCACCAGGGCAGCCCCAAAAAAAGAGAGCTCTGCGGACTTGGATCTGACGGGGAGTCCTTTGAAGGACGACTGCCTGGTGGACGCCATTGCCGACTTGTCCATCGACCTGCAGCTGGAACACTCGAATCCCTGGAAGCTGGAGGAGGAGTACCAGCGCGGAATACCCGTGGACAAGGCGAGGTCCATTGTGTGCTCAGAGTTCCTGCAGCTGGCTGAGGGACTCGGATCCGTGTGGTTTTTGTGCGACGGCAGTGATTTAGGGCAGACTCAGTTGCTCCAGTATGAGTTCAACCCTACGCACTTCTCCAGGGGAATCCTTAGCTACCAGGGTGTGCGCCCTGCTTACCTGGTAACTTCGCAATCCCTGGTGCGCCATCATGGCAAGACCCCAAATGAAACCCTGATCGAAAACAGCTACCAGGTCAATTCCCACATGAGACTGCGCTGCTCCTGGACCTCTAGTGCTGCACTTCCGCTCCTGGTAAACCTAAACGACTGCGATGTGGCCTTGAATCACACTTTCCGCGTGGGCGACTGCAGTTCTTTGACGCAGGACTTTATGAACCAGCTGCGCATTCTGGTCTACATACGCGAAGACATCGTCTCCTACCACACGGATGTCAAACAGGGCGTCTCTCGGGATCCCACCTATCGTTGTGGCAGTGGCATTGACATGGACGAGCTGCGCGAGTCCATTAATCAGACAATGACAGATGTCTCAGGCCTTATAGGTCGCTATAGCATCAGCAATGCGGAGTTTGACATCGAAGATGTGGTGCAGAGGGCCAAGGTGCGCCAGCTCACGGATCTCACCGATAAGCTTTGGGAACTGCTCAAGTGCTGCCACTCCTACAAGGATCTCAAAATTGCCTTTAGTATGCTCTTCCAATGTGCTGCACGGTGTAACATAGTAGTAAGTATATAAGCATGCAAACCACGTCACATTATTCATGTTCCTCATTCCATAGAACACGCCTACTAACAAAAATCGACTGGCTAAGATTATCACCGAGTTGGCCAACCGTCGTCTGGCCATGCCTTGTTTAAGTGGGGCCGAGCCTCTGGAACTGCTCTTGGAGATTGGCTTGGAGAAGTTGTACAAGGACTACGAGTTTATCTACACCGAGAGCAAGATGTGCAGCACCAATCTGTTGAAGGAGGACTCCAGCGAAGCGTCGATGGACGATGCCACCCCCCAGAATCTGCCCCAGCTTCGAAAATCCCTGCACAATGCGGTCAGGGGTGATCCGACCCCAGGAGCTGGAATGCGAAAGACGCTTCTGCATCATCACGGCGCTGTCAATTCGCGAAGTGCAAAATATGCCGGTAGCGACGATGATACCGGGTTCAAAAACAGCCATTTCGACGAGCACGAGAGTACGGAGAGAATCTCCAAGTTGTTTCAGATTCACTGCACCCTAGAGCATCTGCTGATGATGCACATCCACTTGAATCTGGCAAACGGTAAGGAAAAAAAGCAGCCAGAGGGTTTTTTTCACCTATAACTTTGTTTTTGACCTACAGTTTACAACGATGTCTGTTCTGAACTGCTGAAGAAACCCCCTAAATTAGTAGAATCCATCGATGATCAGCTAAGCGATGTTATGGACATTCGCCTGTCTGCCCACTATGTCAGGGATCACTTGGATGGCAAGGATCCCTACTCGCGGCACATTACCATGCGTTCGCACAACAAGTTCCGCGAACTGAAGACCACCTTCTATTTCGATTCGGAGAACATTTGTCCGCCCAATTTGGCTCAGTGCTTCCAGTGTGACGGTAAGTTTGCTTTTGATTTGTTTATTTTCTATAGCTTTGGTAATATATATAACTTCGCAGACAAGGAGATGGTCAAGGAGCGCACATATCATTCCTGGATATATCACAAGATTCGCTCACTTAAGTAAGGCTCGCTTAGTAATACAAAATTGTAAATTCTTTAAATTTAGGCATGTCCTTTTTCACTTTGTAACAATTGATTTAATTGATATCTAGCAAGAAAGGCCCTTAGCTGCATAATGTTTTTAGATACATTTAAACTGTTGAATTGTTTCAAACAAAGCTTGTTGTATATGAAATTAAATGCCTCTGTCTGTAACTTTTCAAACTTTTTTGTAACCTTATTGTTCCCAATTTCAATTGTTCGAGCTTGTTGAACACGCGTTTTTGCAAACCCCCAAAAAAGTCAGCAGTGCACACCGAAATCATGTTAAAGGAACTCGTACAAGTTTTAAGCCGACCCAGAGGCTATTGCCGCTGCATTGGAAATCTTGAAAACCTGGCCGAAATCCGCTTCCGCCCTGCTCGCACTTTTATCGCAGTGTTTTTGCCGGCCATATTCTATACAAAGGCCAGCATGACCAGCATTTGGCCATTCCTCCAGTGAAGTAATGCTGCAAATGAGGCGAGAAGAGTGTGTGCCCAATGGTGACGGCGCCATCGAGCATTCCCGATATGTTACAATCCAATTAGCCGGATGCGCCAGTTGGCCAACTAGAGTACTTGGCCCGTCGCCGATTGATTTGCAGTTTGTCAGACGTGCGTGGAACGCGCAGCGGTTCGGTCGTGTTTTTTCCAGCCCTGTTTTTCCCCTGAAAAGCGAACGGAATTTCAAGCAAGGATTTCCACGCGAGTGTCCTGGCCAGGGAATATAGCCACTGGGAGCTGGAAATCAAATCAAATTTTTTGGACAGTTGACTAAAGAGTGAAGGGTGGCCGTGAAATCTTAATTAAGTTTGTTTAAATCGCCAAGTGCCTAATTTAATTAACAGCAAAATGGTGTGTATTGGCCATCAAAATGGCCTGATATCCTACTAAACCAAATATAAATGGCTATTAAAACCGAAAAAAGGACATTTGATAATCTATGCGAGTAGCCCTTGAAGTGCCTAAGTCTTGCGACTCAAAAGAAACCGTGGACGGATTCAAATCCTGTGAAACGAAGACACCCCATTGGTCTAGTCACCCCTGAACTTATCCTCGGAAACTTTTCCAGACACAACAGCTAATCCTTTTGGCAAAGTCGCAGTGAAACTGCTAACGGGCTTAAGAAGCCATATTAAAAGTAGAAAACGTTAAGCGTCCTGCTGACGTTTTCATAATCTATTTAGCTGAGAAAATAAGTGATCCTTTTCCAAGCGGGCTTGAATTCAATTAAGGGATATTATTAAATGGATAGATAACTATAGATACTATGAAGCTGTATGGAAAAGTTTCTCTTGTGACTTGTTGCTAGTCTCCCGAAATTAGTCCTCCCAGTACCCAGTACATTATCCATTCTATCCTTAGGGCCTCGAATTTTTCTTTAAGTTCGGCTATGCCTTCCTGACCATAACGCTGATGATCATGATCTGGATGTCGCTGGCCCGCGCCTCCATGTTCGATCGCGAGATGGAGGAGACGCACTACCCGCCCTGCACCTACAACGTGATGTGCACCTGCTCCAAGTCATCCACGGATCTGGGGATAGTGCACTGCAAGAATGTTCCGTTTCCGGCACTGCCGCGCATGGTGAACCAGTCAAAGGTGAGTCGTAAGATTAGCTTTCTACATGACCCATCAGTTTTAGTTCTACCCATTTAATTACCCATAACTACCCATCAACGTATTAACTCCAATAACTGGAATGTATTCTGGTTTAGGTTTTCATGCTGCACATGGAGAACACAGGTCTGCGCGAGATTGAGCCCTACTTCCTGCAGTCCACGGGCATGTACCGCCTAAAGATCTCTGGGAACCATCTCACCGAGATTCCAGATGATGCCTTCACCGGCCTGGAGCGATCGCTGTGGGAGCTGATTCTGCCGCAGAACGACCTGGTGGAGATCCCGTCCAAGTCCCTGCGGCACCTGCAGAAGCTGCGTCACCTGGACCTGGGCTACAACCACATAACGCACATCCAGCACGACTCGTTCCGCGGCCTGGAGGACTCGCTGCAGACGCTGATCCTGCGCGAGAACTGCATCTCGCAGCTGATGTCGCACAGCTTCTCCGGGCTCCTTATCCTGGAGACCCTCGACCTGAGTGGGAACAACTTGTTTGAGATCGATCCGAATGTGTTCGTCGATGGAATGCCGCGGCTGACCCGTCTGTTGCTTACGGACAACATCCTCTCGGAGATTCCGTACGATGCCCTGGGTCCGCTAAAGAGCCTTCGCACCCTGGACATCTCCCACAATGTGATCTGGTCGCTCAGTGGCAACGAAACCTACGAGATCAAGGCCAGCACCAAGCTGAATCTGGACAATCTGCACCTGGAGTACAATCACATCGAGGTCCTGCCTCCGAATTCATTCAAGTACTTCGACACCGTCAACCGCACCTTCTTCGATGGCAATCCCATTCACACTTTGAGGGTAGGTAAACTAACCCTTGTTAAACCTAACTGGACGAATATCCCTCCCAGAAATTTGGTTATTAAAGAGTATATTTGGAACTTACACTTCGCTTTCAGGAAGATGCCTTTAAGCCCGCTCGAATCAGGGAGATCTACATGCGCTACTGCGGCCTGACAAACATTTCGCCTGTGGCCTTTGACAGCCTGGTGAACAGCCTCCAGATCCTGGATTTGTCTGGCAACAATCTCACCAAGCTGCATCACAAGCTCTTCAACAATTTCGATGTCTTGAGGTGAGTCGAGCACCTGCACTCCGATTCACTCACGTTCTACCCCATTCCATTTGCACATGTGCATATTGGGGGGAACTAATCGGATTGCCGGCAGCCTCTAGGGCTTCTCCAGTTCCTAAGTTCGTGTGTGCGCTAAGTGGGTGACCCTATTTGAAAGAATTCGAGGAAGAGGGAAAAGCCGCGCCATCAGGCAATCATGCAAAAATACGCGACACTGGGAAAATGCATTATTATTTTTATTGCATTATTGAATTTTATAATTGTAATTTATAATTATATACAATTATTCTTAAATAATAGGGTCATCAGCATGCGGGACAATAAGATCAAGATCCAGAAGCCCACGGAGACCTTCAATGCGGTGCACTACACCCTCCTGAAACTGGACCTGAGTGGAGACCGAAACGACCCCACTAATCTGCAGACCCTGCGCAAGTAAGTGAACCCAGTGCACCGAGAAACATCCTGCTCCCCACACACCCTTCACCCCAAAACCATTCTTGTATTTATTTACAAAAAGTATGACCAGAATGCGGAACATGCGATCACTGTCGATCTCGCGCCTGGGATCCTCCTCCGTGGGACCCGAGGACTTCAAGGACTTCGGTGTGGAGCTGGAGGATCTGCAGATCACTAGGGCCAGTCTCTCCGGGATTCAATCGCACGCCTTCAAGCATGTCAGGGGTCTGAAAAGGCTGGACTTTAGCGAGAACGGAATATCTAACATAGAGAACGATGCCTTCCATGAGGTAATTCAGGATTTTCCTAAAAATTTGGGCTCATTTAATAATAAAATTTATTCTATAGATTGGACACTCGCTCATCTCTCTGAAGATGTCGCACGGCTACTCTGGCAGTGCCCTGCCAGCTGAACCCCTAAGGCATCTGACTTCCCTCCAAGAGCTGGACTTCAGCAACAACCACATCAGCAGCATGAGCGACACCAGTTTTCATTTCCTGAAGAACTTGCGGCTCCTAGAGCTTCATGACAACAGGATCGAGCAGGTTTTGAAGGGCACCTTCCAGGGCGACATTCACTCAAAGCTGGAGGAGATCTCGCTTCGCTTCAACCACCTGACCTCCATATCCCAGCATACCTTCTTCGATCTGGAAGCCTTGAGGAAACTGCATCTGGATGACAATAAGATTGACAAGATCGAGCGAAGAGCCTTTATGAACCTGGATGAACTGGAGTATCTAAGCTTGAGGGGCAACAAGATAAACAACCTGGCCGACGAGTCCTTCCAGAACCTTCCGAAACTGGAGATCCTGGACATGTCCTTCAATCAGCTACCGAACTTCAACTTTGACTACTTTGACCAAGTGGGCACCTTGTCGAATCTTAATGTGAACGTGAGCCACAATCAAATCAGGCAGTTGATGTATAATTCCTCGTGGAGTGGACGAAATGAACATGGTAGGGTCTTCTTTACTAGCAAATCTTCAGTTTGTTAATAGCTTCGGTATACAGGTGGCATGTATCACTCGAACATCAAGATATTGGATCTTTCACACAACAACATATCTATTATCCATCCTGGATACTTCCGGCCTGCTGAAATTTCGCTGACACACTTGCATCTGGGCTACAACTCGCTGATGGTAAATCCAATCCTATGACTTTGTTACCAGCCTTTCATACCCTTTGACCCTTTAGAACACGACTCGTGATGTCTTCGGCAACATGCCCCACTTGCAATGGCTGGACCTCAGCTACAACTGGATCCACGAACTGGACTTTGATGCCTTCAAGAACACCAAGCAGCTCCAGCTGGTCTTCTTTGGCCACAATTACCTCAGTGACATTCCCCAGGATATATTCAAACCCGTCCAGGGCCTGCGCATCGTTGACTTCTCGCACAATCACCTGAGGGGCCTGCCCGACAATCTCTTCTACAACGGAGGCATGGAAAAGTGAGTAAATAACTATATAGTCAATTTATGGACATGATGTATTCGTGACTCTTAAAGATTGGATGTGTCGCACAACATGATGTTGAAGATCCCCTCCTCATCGCTGTCCAGTTTGGCTGCGCTGACGCTTTGTGAACTGCACCTGTCCAACAACTTCATCTCCACCATTCACAGCATGGATTTGTCCAACAAGTTTAGAGTAAGTGTATTGGTGAAACACTAGCTTTAAAAATATAAAATGAATTCCTAATACCGACTATAGTCACTGCGCTACCTGGACATCTCCTACAACTATCTGCTGCGAATCGATGATGCAGTGTTCGCCACCATGCCAAAACTGGCCGTTCTGGACCTATCCCACAATCGGGATCTGAAGGTGATGGATAAGTCGTTTATGGGCTTGGAGAACTCGCTGATCAAACTGGGCCTGGAGAACGTTTCTCTGAGCACAGTGCCCGAGATTCGACTGAAGTATCTGCGGGAGTTCCGCTTGGGTTACAATGAACTGCCCTCGATTCCGCAGGAACTAGCCCACAATATGAGCAATCTGCGCATGCTGGACCTCTCCAACAACGACTTGACCAATGTGCCACTGATGACACAAGCTCTGCCCCACTTGAGGTGAGTTAATTTAACTTGATAAATGGTCTATCTAATCAGTATTCGCAATTCTCAACAGACGCCTGATGCTATCTGGAAATCCCATAACCTCGCTGAACAACAACAGTTTCGATGGCGTGAACGAGGATCTTGAGATGCTGGATATATCGAACTTCCGGCTGCACTACTTCGAGTATGGCTGTCTGGACTCGTTGCCTCACTTGCGATCGCTTAAGCTCACTGCCTATTCCCACCTGGAGCACTTCAATATTCCACATCTGCTGCGCCACCATTATAATATCCGCCAGTTGTGGATCGAGGCCCCACAGCCCTTCACCCGCATTGTTAAGAAGGGATCTGGACCCACCCAGGAGATGCAGACCCTTCAGCTAGGCAATCCCACCGACTTGCAGCGCGAAATGGAGGGCCATTTGCCCTCCAAGCTGACCAACATCACCTTCAGTGGTCCCCAGTTCACCAACCTGAATGAACGCATTTTAAGAGTGAGTAGTTCTTCCAACTCATTGTCTATATAAACTATATATTATACATTTAATTTGTTCCAGGGCATGCGTTCTCCATACCTCTACATGCAATTATTCAATACCTCGCTGCAAGCCCTGCCTCCAAACTTCTTTAAGTACATGGGCCGAGTTCGGAACATTTCGCTGGACATTCGCTACCACAACAGGAACCTGAAGAAGATTCCCAATCCAAACACAGGAGCTGTTCCCTATCTGCCGAATAGTGTGTTCCTCACGGACTTGAAGATGTCTCACACCGATCTCAACTGCGATTGCGACCTGGGGTAAGGCAATGGTGTTCCAATAGTACGATATTGTATTGATTATCACAATTTGTTTGTATAGGTGGGTGGAGTTCTGGCAGCGCAAGAGGCGCCAGTACATCTGCTCCTCCCAAACCTGGACCGATACCGTCTTCCGCACCTTCATGAACTCACCTTGCCAGGTGTACGGACGCCACAACTGCGACGAACACGATGATGACCTGAGGGAGACGCGCTGTGAGAACAAAGGAGGGCAGCAGCTGATGGAGGTGGGTATCCTATGGAATACTGCCAAGGAATATGTCGCTAATCGCTATCCCTCGATAGGCCCTCAAATTCGATCTGGAGTGCGGGTGGGACAATGCAAATTGCCGGGAGGCCGCCTTTGTGGTGGTGATGGTGTGCGTGGCCATGGTCTTCTGGATGTGACTTCTGCACTTCACATATAAGACGTCCACCGACTTTTATACCATTCTTGAGCAAGTCTACGGCAGACAGGTCATATGAGTCCTGCCGTCTACAGTTTAAGCGTGATGATGAGACTTTGGCCACTTTGATAGCTTTTGCAGTTAGTTGCTTCTCTTCCGACAACCTTCTCTCACCGATCCGCTGGTCCTTGGTAACGCCTTATATGTAGTACTCCTCACAAGTCGCCACCGAAGCACCCCATTCTTCGCCTCGCCTCACTGTCTATCTCCATGTATGTATATTCTCGTAGGCCTTAACTAATCCAGCTAATCCAGCTATCTAGTAAACCGCCTGACCTGACCCACGAATACTTTCTGTACTTCTTCTATAAGTTAGGTCACTGCGCTGCTTAAACAATTCAAAATGAAAGTCTGTAAAATGTTTCATAAACATATAATAAATATTTACGGTAGGTTACCTTTTTGGGGCATTATGATTTTTATTGGTCTCACTTGGTACAACAAGTTACGTTCACAATTGCCGGACCAGGCTGGTCCAGAAACAAACAATTAAAAACTTTTCGCTTAAAGTTTCCCCTCTTCGGACGGCTTTTCCATACGATGAATTTTGTGCGGAGCGGGAAGCATTTTCCCACTTCGGTTCGTTTTAGTTTCTTTTTTTATGGCACTTTAAGCGCGCTTGTAAAGAATTTTGCTGAAAATGTATGTATGCAATACTTAAATTTTGACTGTTATCACTGCTCGTAAATTTAGAAATATTTCTTTCACTTCGTACACCGAGTAATAACAAAATAAATTAAAAGAGATATTTTAAATCCACTAAGAACCCATTCAAGTTTTCAAACATTTTGTAAGTGATTAAATTTTAGGGTATTCCCACGATCAACCTTTTCAAAAGTCTTGTTTTCTGCACATATTTTTACACATATATTTTTGGCAGTTTTATTGAGCTAAAGTACTTTGTGATATATGCACAGGCTGAGGAGGCGGGTTCGCCCTAAAGTTCGAATGGGGCAGCAACAATCTCATCGACTTCCCGCTTATGCACCTTTCCGATTCCGGTGGCGGGGGTGGGGGCCTCGCAGCGACCGCAGTAGTGGAGCTGTGGAAAGCGGGGAAAATCGGTGGGTAGTGAAAAGTGTCTAGAGCTTTTTCCGAGGCCGCCGGTGGCAGGTCGACTTTTTACCTGTTGGCCAATTAAATTTTCAAAACGTGGCCGCACAAACGTCCAGGCGCCCATGTTGCGATGCTCCTCCTGGCTCCAAACAAAAGCTGCACGGAGAGAAAATATATATAGTTATACAATATATATATCAAGAAAGATATTAGCTATATTTTTCCGTGTATAAAAACGATAGCAAGTACAGATCCGGTCAACTTTGTGGCCGAAGTTTACGATGGACTCACATTGCACGTTGCCGTACTGGGCCAGCTGGGCCTGCAGCTCCTGGATGGGGAAAGGACACAGGGACTCCAGCCGCAGAATGGCCGTGTCGTAGGCCTGGCGCTTCTCCCGCTCCTCGGCGAGAGTGTAGTAGTGCTTTCCACTGCACAGGATGACCTTGCGCACCTGCTCAGGCTTCGCGGTGGTGTCTCCTATCGTTGGAAGTGGGTAAAAGCAGGGGAAAGTAAAGAAGAAAATGCTGATTAATATCGTCGAATAATAAACCTGAATTTACGTGAACATCATTTTACAATTCATAGTAGCAGGGCGCATATAAAAAGATATATGTGGCATTAAAAGTCAATTATGTGCTTTGCAAATCTCATTTCTGTTGCTGAAAAGTTTATATTGCTAGGTTGCCTTTATGTATGTGGCTAATAACTATTTTGGCCAACGAGGTGTATTTTTAATAGATTTAACTAAAGCAGTTTTCTACATATTTGACTAGGGACAGAGACGTAGAACCCTAGTCATGCCGTGACCCCACCAGCTATCCCTCGAGTCCGTGAAGATAAACAGAGGCCATTACTCACCCAGGACATTGTGGAAGAGCGTGCCCGGCTGGAAGTCCTCGTGCGTGGATGTGGCCGCAGGAAGACGGAGAAGCGTTTTGGGGGCCACCACCACGAGGGGCTTGCGGAAGTTCCTTGCCAGTTGGCGACGCAGCACGTGATAGTATTGGGCGGGCGTGGTAGGGTTCACGATGTGCACGTTGACGGAATCGCCATCGGCGGATGTTTCCTTGGAGTCGCAGAGCTGCAGGAAGCGCTCGATGCGACAGGAACTGTGCTCCGATGCAGCGCCGTCGTATCCGTGGGGCAGTAGCATCACAAGGGCGTTGGACTCCATCCACTTGGCTGGTTAAGAAATTCTTTAAAATCAGGTCGGAGAAAAGAAGCTATTTCCAACTCACTTTCTCCCGAGACGATGAAGGTGTCGATTATAATTTGTGCTCCATTGGCAAAGTCCCCAAACTGCGCTTCCCAGATAATCAGGTTGTTGGGGTTGTCAATGGCCATGCCGTACTCGAATCCCAGCACCGCCTCCTCCGACAGAATACTGTGAGCCAGCTCCAGTTTTCCACCGTTTCCGCCCTCCATGCTGTTCAAGGGAATGAACATCTCGTTGGTCTGCTGATCCACCAGCATGGCATGGCGATGGGAGAAGGTTCCACGGCCCACGTCCTCGCCACTGATCCTCACATTGTGTCCCTGGTACATCAGGCTGCCAATGGCCAAGGCTTCGGCTGTGGACCAGTCGATCTTAACTCCGTTCTCCAGTTTTTTCAGTCGAGCATTGACATGCGTTTTCAGCAGGTGGGGATGGATGTTCTGTTACCCAAGAAAGAACCTTTAGAATGTATGTATGGTATACACATATCTGAGCTAACTTACAAAGTCTTCTGGGAAAGTCACACTCTGCTGACCAATGTAATGAAGCAGCGAGTAATCCAAGCCAGTGTCCCAATAGGTTAGCTCCTTGGAGGGAGCCAGCTGAAGGTCCTTCCACTGCTTTTCGAAGTAGGAAGGTGGTGGCTGGTAGGTAGGAGCCAAGGCTAGTTCCTCACCCAGATATTTCATGTACCCATCCCTCATTTCCTTGGCCTTCGACTCCGAGAGAACCTGCTCCTTGGCCAACTGCTGGGCATACAAGTCCGGAACCGATTCCCGCTGGTGGACAATCTTGTAGACCAAGGGATTGGTGAAGGTGGGGTCATCCAGCTCGTTGTGACCCCATCTTCTGAAGCAGTTCAGATCGATAAAGATGTCCTTGCGGAACTCCCTCTGGTACCTAAAGGCCAAGCTTGTAATCCTGGCCAAAGCCTCGGGATCATCGCCGTTTACGTGGAACACCGGAGCCTGAATAGACTTGGCCAAATCGGAGGTGTAGGCAGTGGATCGTCCTCGATCTCCGGGCGTGGTGAATCCCACCTGGTTGTTCACAATCAAGTGCAGACTTCCGCCCACCTCAAAGTGGGGCACATAGGCCATGTTGAGGCACTCCTGGTTGATTCCCTGGCCGGCGAACGCAGCATCTCCATGAAGGATTACGTTGAGCACGTGCTCTCCAAAGGGCTGACTACCATTCCCGAAGGCTCCCTCGCCTCTGGCTTGCTGTTTCGATCGCGTTTTTCCCATGGCCACAGGGTTGGCCGCCTAGAAGGGGGATTAAGGAGGAACACGATGCTTAAATCAGGAATCAAATTTCAAAGTTTGACGTGTGTCGGCTTACCTCCAGATGGGAGGGATTCCGCACCATGCTGAAGCTCAGCTTCTTGCCCAGTATTTCCAGCTGCTCGGAAACATCTGTGTGCGATTCGGTTCAGGTTTTATTAAATTAAGCATACGCCGTGTGTGCTTAGGCCAGCAAGACTAAGACTGCTTGGCGCGCACGAAAAGGATGGGATGAAGCGATTTCAGTTTAAATGAAGACTATGAAATACCCAGGATATTAAGATCGATATAATATTCTCACCTAGTACAAAATACTTTTGGATAAATAATTTACTATAAATAAGTTATATGCTAAATTTTTCCTTCTGTTACTATTTTATGGTCTGTTTAAGTTCAGATCCTCCTTCCCATGTAATAAACGAATATACCAGAATACCCTGCCATACCTGTAAGCCCACCGAACGCCCCGGCAAAGTTTCACTTACGGAAATGACTTATGACGTCGGACATGGCCTCGATGTCTTCCGAAAACTCGGATGCGCCGCTGAGTTTGCGGAAAACTTTCGCCGGCCGCATGTTGAGGAGCGCCGCCTGCAGCGGAGTCCTTCCTCGATGGGGCATCGCCAGGACCACGTGCTCGATGTTCGCTGTCATTCCATTGTATAATTTTTTTATCGTTGTCGTCGTTTCCGTTGTTTTTCGGGGTTTCATGCGAGAGGGAAAAGTTTTGGGAAAGCAGATTAGGGTTAAGTAAGCGTGCGATGATATGTGAGCCTGCCTGTGGGAAGGAAGTTTGGAATGCTGGCTAGAGTTCAGGTGGGCTAGCTCGAATTCCGAGGAGCAGATTCACCATCTCAGCGGACTGTCACGAGACAAAGTTTGGCGCCTTGAAATGGGTGCGCGATTCCGCGTATCGCTAATCGCGTTTAAGGAGCGGTCCAAACGCACGAGCTCGTATAAATCATGTCATAAAATGGGATGAAACTTTGATATTCGGAATAAAATTGACTTAATGGCAGAAGTTTATTTCAATGTTCTGCAAGAATATTGCTTTGACAAATCGATGTTCAACGGAGTGATCCACTGCGTGGGAAACTCACCTTGGACACTGTCACGGAGCAGTTGCCAGAAGAAGGCCAGCATGGACTCGGCTCCTTCGCCGCCGTATCGCTTGACTGTGGGAAACTTGAGTGCCATGAAATTGTCCCAGGCCTGCGACTTAATTAACAGCTCGGCGATTTCGCAGCGCTCGCTGTTTCCCAGCTGCTGCTGGTCCAGCGTCTCAAAGTTCCGGGCCAGCCACTCACGCTCCTCGATGTCCTGCGAAATGAGGCAGCGGGATCAGCACGCAATGTTTATGGGATGGGATGGAATGGGATGCGATGCGATAGGATGGGACACCTACCTCGACGTAGGAGAACTCGGCGCTGGTTGAGCGGCCGCAGTAAATGTCCTTGAGCAGCTGCTCCAGCTGGGCGACGTTGTGGGCCACCTGCGGACCACTTAAAAGGCCATCGGTGCGCACCGGCTCCTGTGTCTGCAGTCCATAAAATGCGGGACTTAATTCCTGCAGCTCCTGCTGGCTGTGTCCAGTAGCCACGAAAATTCACAAGACAAATACACGCAGCCGGGGCGATATTACAAAGCAGCCAGAAAGGGAGAATAAAATATGACATTTGCCAGGACGATTTCGGGAGGGGTATGGGGAAATGGGAGCTGGGAGCTGGGTGCTGGAGCCTCCTACCTCGTCCTGATGCTGATGGGATTTACGGCTGCCAATTTGTGCCCGTGCTGGCGAAAGGCCTCCACAAAGCGATAGACGTTGGCCTGCGAGTTCCTTGAGGCCCGCACATCCTCGGCCACTGAAACACACGCGTAAACAATATAAATTTCGCCCCACGTTATAAATTATTTAAAAAAGGATTCACGTGCACATCGCCCACTGCCACGTTGTGCGGCCTTTTGAATTTATTGGCCTTTTACTTTTATGATATTTATTCTTTGCTTTTTACGCTTTGCTTCACTTTGATGGACTAGCTGCCAGGTATGTGCACTTTTGAATCGTATTTACCCGGCAAATATTTGGCACTCGAAATTAATTCAAGTGGAAAATGTCAAAAGGAGTTGGCTAAAGATTTAAATGGGGCTTATTGAGATCGCATGCAGAACATATATTCTTATCTTATGTATCGTAAGTTATTCCAGTTAGCAGACTCGCATCGAATTTAAAACTATAGAGTGTACCATGTTTGTGCTTCCCGCTGGCAAGAAATTCATGCTAGATATGAGAAATTACGATTGTTGTTTTTATTGCCTTTTTTGGGGGATTTTATTCTCTTGTTGAGCCATTGACAACTCGTTGGCTGCTTAGGTGTTTACGTGCTAAAGTGTTATCCTGCTTACAGGATTTATATGCGATGACGCATATCACTCGATTACAGGACCCTGAGAATTCGAAATCCGTGGGACAGGACACGGGCCATCGACAGCTGGCATTCGCCGGTTGGACCGACCCCAAGTCGTCCTCAGAAATTTATGCAATTTCTCGGCGGCATTTCGGCCATAAATCAATTTAATGTTAAAGAGTAGGCCGCTTGGACAGGAGCACAGGGTGTATGATGAATTGTATTTGCGGCGACAACATTTCAGCTTGAGCGTGTAAATATTATTGGAGCTCAGCGGCGGGTCCTTTGCCAAGGATAATGATTGCCCTGACAGAAATGCAGCCAAAGGACGAACGGCAAACAAGGCGGTGAGCGTATCTAGAGAATTATACCGATACTACACTGAGGCAAAACTAACAGTTGAAGTCAGGTTAGGTACGCTTTACCATAATTCAAACTACTGGCCATAGATTACTAAGCCAATTGGGCTTGCTTTAGAATATTTAACATACTTTTCCAAAGTCTAAGTAAATTCTAGACATGCTTTCCTCCAAGTGAATTATCCTAGACGCCTGATGTCAGATGGTCAAGCGTTGAAGGCTTTCCTCTGCTGCCCAGTCAAAGGCTCCTGGCAGACTATCCAACTACCAACTACCAACTACCAACTGGTGACTGGTGTCTGTTGGCCATGGTGTCGATAAGCCCCAATTGTGTACGCAACGGATGCAGGACAAGCACAAAGGAGCTCCCGTTTTGGGGTCCTTTGTTTGCCGGGCTTTGATATTTAGCCGGGTCCTTTTCGGACTCCCTGCCGTGCGTTTTGGGAAAAGATATAGTATCTCTGCACTGGACATCCGCCTCTCTTCACTTAATTAGTGCACCGCACGGGGGGTCTGCCACAATCTGCTCGTTCTAATTATAAATTCGGGGTACTGGGTGTAGCGCCATATATTTCGGGTTTATCAGATTTCAGAGTGAAACATGTGATAAGCTGAGAACTTGAAGATTAGCTTGGGACGGTAGCATTAAAACCATAAAAAATATTCCACCAGTCAACAGGAGCTGTATTTTGTGGGTAGTCTGGGAGGCATTAGCAATGAAGTTCAATTTCTAAAATATTTTGCGAAATGAAGTTAAGTCTGAATATCACATAAAGTTAGTGATAAATAATCCTGTATATACCCTCCGATTACAGGGTAGACGAATGATATATCTTCTTCAAACTGGTTTTCGAATTCACCCACAGCAATTTGCACTCGATCTCTTGTTCAGGCTGTTGTTTTATTGCAGTTTCTGCGTGGATTGTTGTGGGTCAGCTGCTTGAATTCCACTGATAAATAGCCGTCTGGAAAATCCGACACGCACGCACACACACATAGTGTCACTACAGAGCAAACTTCGGCGGTTTTTCTTTTTGCTTGGGTAGATTTCCACTGCTCATTCATATGAATGTTTGATCCCGAAAGACTCTTATCGATGCGATGGTTATCTCGACGGATGAGGTTTTTATTGAAGTCTTGGCAACACACTTGTTTACAACCGTACCTTGAAATTCACGCTGGGCAATCGGCTTATAGCCCCAAACGCCCTTTTCGCTGTGATAGCACCGCGATAGTGGGCGTGGCAGTTTCGCGATTCCCGCCTCCGAAAGCGCCAGATAACGCAGCATGCTGATGGATTAAAAACGAGGCGTGTATGCCGGATCACCTGATAAGTTCGCAGCGAAATCGCGGTCTCTTCTCGCCGCCGTTCGACCCAGAACTAAAGGCAATTCACTTTTGTTTGGAGCCGGGACCCCCATATTCCAAATAAACTAAATTGCTGATAAGCTGGGAAAGAAACCTGGAGAGAAAAAATCCCACCGAAAAGTAGTGCCTACTTTTGGGCTGGTGTGTGATATGATCGCTGTTAGTTAACAGAGCGCTTGTTTGGGCTCTGTTAAAACTAAATAACTACCAAATTGTTATACACATGTATGACATGATAATGAATTTCAAAATAGTTTCTTATCAGCTCACTAAAGCTGATAATGCAACAGGTTCGTTGGCCAATAATGGATTGCTTTTGAGAGAGGGAAGAGTTGTATCCATGAAGTTAGTCATCCATACGCTCAGAAATATAATTAAATGAACTAAAACATTTTTAGTTTTATATATATATTTTATATATAAATATGCTGTTTAAAAGATATGTGGGTTAAATTTTCAACAGCAATTTGTTTTTCATACCCCTAACAATAAACACTATAAAAATATATCTTATCCTTCGACTTATATTGTAGGAATGTTTATCTGCATTATTGTTTTTTGTAATACCCTATTAGTCACGAAAGTTGGTCCTCAAAATGCTTTGCTTTTATAAATTCAGACTTCCCCGCTCTGCACTTGATTTCTTCATTAATGACGACCATGACACTTTCATGGCCTAATGAAATCAATCCGTAGGCTTTTTTACGGGCTGCTCCATTCATAACTCTTAAGCTTCATCGGAAAAGCCTTTTGATGGTCGGTAATGGGTCATTGTCTATAATTAAACCGGAAGCGTGCTCTCATCAATTTCACATCACACACATACATGTGTAGGCTTTACAGCCCATTCAGCTTTTCACAAAATGGCCGCGTCATGAGGGTGATTAACTGTAATGGAAGTGAATCACAAATCTGCAAGAGACCATTGTCAACAGAGAGAAAAAGAGGTAACCGTCCCAGGAATGGGCATAAAAAAAGAGGTTGGTAAATTTGGAGCACAGAGAAGAGAGTGAAAAAGCCGAGCGGGCCGAAGAAGGAATGCGTTATCGGTGCGTAGTGTTCCATTGATAAGATATGGCCAGCTTTATCTGGCCGATAAGGCAATGTTTCACAATCGAGTAGACGGCGACAGGTGAACTGAGTTTTGGAAACGCCCCGATCGGGCCGTTAGAGTTAACTTAACTTCAGTCTTAGCTGAGCGGCTCGCTGCAACAAACGTGTTTTCCTGCCTGGTAATTAAAGTTAAAATTGAAAATTGGTGACAAGTGATAAGAGAACTGATAAGCCTTTGCCTTAACTGATGATGTCATCAAGTGAAAATTGTTAGAAAACGAGGATATCCGAGGAAAAACGGTGCCTAAATAGTGTACAACTTCGCATGAATTGAGTGCTTATTGAGTGATGCTTAAATTGTTAATTCCTAATTGATGCCTTTGTGTTTTTCTTTTAGCAGTGAAACGAAAAAACGAATTACCAATTAAGTGACAAATCGAAATCGAGTGAAAATGCGTTTCAAACTGTTTGTGGTTTGTGCGCTGGCCTGCGGGTTTATGGCCTTTGTCCTGGCTAACGAGAATATATCGACGGAGGAGTTCGAGGATCAAATAATCAATGCAGTTCCGGAGACGGTCAAGGTGACTAAGCCCAAAGCTCAGGCGGAATTCGTTGAGGTGCCAAAGGCCACGCCCGCTCCCAAAAAGGCGCAAGCGGACAACCCGAAAACCAAACCCCTGGCCCTGCAGAAGCCCACTCTGATTCCCGTGGTGCATGTCAGCAGTCGGGGAACGGATGATGTCCTCACCGTCGCGGGACTGAAGCCCGAGAAAATGTTCGGAGCCCTCATCATGCCAAATGACTATTTGGGGGAGCTGTACGACGTGGACAACAGCGGCTACAATTGGGGTGAGTCGGTTTCGTTGTCCCTGGGCTGATTCAGTTCCACCCCATTACTCATACGCCGCGTTGACTATCTTATCAGAACAGCTCAGTGGGTTTCAGTTTGGTTTAGTTACCAATATTTGCTCGATAACCTGTGTTCGGGCATTCAGGTGTGGTGCTGTAAGCCCCTCTCTCTCTCACTCTCTCTATCTCTCTCTCTCTCTGTGTTTTTCCCGATAAGATAATGCCCCAGGTTGAGGCATTAAAAAGCTAACGGTTTCTTGTTTTCCGCTTCGGCAAACAAAACAGGTGCGCGGTGGTATAGTGAATATACGCATATGTATGCACACAAATATAGGTGTGGACATGGGGGGCAGCGGGGGCACAGAGTCTTGCGTGATTCAGTTTACAACCTGTGGTAGTGTGTGGATTTAGCAATTCAGGCAACTCTGTTTTATCAGTCTCCTAGAACTGATATATTGGCTATTCGGAATTGGAATTTTTGCCGCATTAGTCACAGTCATTTGTATTTGTTCGAATGTAACTTAGTAATAAAAAAGGGTTTGGTCAGAAATAGAATCTCGAAATATATATGTTGCATTGCTCACCGATTGCAATGGAGTAATGATTTCAGATATTGCAATATTTGTAATTTGTCAAGAATAAGACGCTTTATTTCTGCTTCATATATCTTATATTTGAATTGTCTTTAGAAGCTTAGGCTAACTTATAACTAAAGTAAGGCAATCCTTTGGAACTTACAATTAACCTAGTTTCTGGACCTACGCACTCATCGAGATGCGCTGCTCGTACTCCGCGATGCGCAATCTCACTGGGACCACCAGACTGAGGTCCTCCATGATGGCGTGGTTCTGGGTTCGCACCGAGGCACTGGAGCTCTGGCGGGAGATGGTGGCCCTCGACTTGTCCATCGAAGGCTTGCGGCGCAGGGAGCACTTGCGCTGGCTGCCGCCCTTGCCCACGCCCATGCCGGGTACATGGGGAGTGGCAAACTGGGCGGTGGTGGCCGCCAGTCTCTTGGGCTTGGGTGGTGGCACTTGACCGGTCACGGAACCACTGAGACTGTGGTCGCTGCCCAGGAAACTGTTGGCGGTGCTGCTGTTGGCGGTGGTGGTGGCAACGTTCTGAGGACGGGCGGTGCGCAACATGGCTATGAAGCGGTTGTTGGTGGAGCTAGCTTGTGGCATCAGCTTGCTGAAACCCGACTCAAAGGTGTTGGTCAGCTTGTTGAAGAAGTTGATTTTGTCGGTGACAGTGGGTTCCTGCTGCTGATGCTGCAGTTCCTCCTGTTGCAGTGGCTGTTCCTGTGGCTGTTGGTGTTCCTGTTGCCCTGCGGTTTGTGGTTTCTCCTGGCCATTATTTCGCTTGGACATTTCCAGCACTTTTTCCCTCAGCTCCATGGACCAGCGTTTCTGGGCCGTATGTAATTTGGGTCGCAGTGGGGATATGCCATTACCCGGCTCCGTTTTGGCCAGTTCCACGGCCAGTTGGGTGGTGAAGCGCGGCTTGGGCGTGGAGGTGATGGTGGGCTGGGCGGACATGTCCTCGTCAATGTCCATTTCCAGTTCGCTGATGCAGGAGGAGGAGGAACGGGAGGCTGTGCTGACGAATCCCGGTGAGGACGGGCTCAGCTTGTAGTTGTAGAACTGGAAGTTGAAAGTGCTGATGCTCATGTTGACGGTTGAAGTACGAATGTGATGTTGAGGCAAGGAACGCAGACCTTATATAGGCGCACTTCTAAGGACTACCTGGTCCAGTTTTCACCCACGACAGCTGGTGCCACAAGTTCAGGTAGCCGCTCCCGATAGTCGATACCCAGCCTAACTTAACTTAATTCTGGGAAACTACCTGAGGCTACCTAAGCTATGCAAGTAAAAAAGGAAGATTGGTCAAAGGAGCGATTTCCCGGTAATTGCAACCCGAACACGCGAGTTTTGCGTGTTTTCCGCGCACCAATTTTACACAAATCTTTGGCAAAAGACTGACTGCTAATCCGCGCACTTTTATAAGGACCACCAAAAAGGATTAGCGAGGGTATCGATTCATAAATAGCTTAAAAACCTTAAACGCGACAGATGTTCAGGGTTTCTACAATAAATCCGCTGGGGTTTATGGCCACTTCACACTGTTGACGTTTCATTAGCTGGCTCATTACAATCAAAATCAATGCAATTAATGATTCACCCGACCCTCTACAATTCACAGCCGACAAAATGATAGAAGGAAATGAGAAGCGAAATAAAAACGGTGTTATACATTAAGCATACTACTGCAATTTCCATATATTCAAAGAGAAATACGCAATCAAACACAGAGGGAATGGGAAAATACCTGTGCGAAAAGACGAAATGAGGTGTCAGGATCTTAATGGGGTTCATTAATTAATGGAATTATAAATGAAGCTTAAATTGTAAGTAAGGAGCGGGTTCCATTGAAATAACAACGAACTTAAATATTAAAATTGAATTTGTGGAATATAGAATACGGGATAGGCACGAGTTTAAGATGAGGCAAAAATATCTGCACTGCACACTACTACTATTTTTATTAGTTAGCTAATTGATTTATAGAAGTACAAGAGAAAGCTTCAAAATATTAAAGTATTCCTGCAAAATGCAATGAATGTCAACCGCATTTGGGGCAACCGCAACTCCCCAGGGATGTCAGGAATATTTTGAAGTCTTTCCCGGGACTTCACCACGAAAACTTCGTCAGCAATTTAAGTTTCTGGCCAGCGTCAGGAGCAATATCCTTAAGCGGATCCTGGGTTCTTTCATGGGCTCCCGTTTGCAGTGTCCATTGGGAACGTCAGCTTTGCACTTAATCAGCTTAAATTGCTTTAAAAGGCCAGCGGTGAGGCGAAATTAGGAGAAAGGGGGCGAGAGAAGCAGGGAAGAAGGAAGACAGCAAAGTTTGCAGCGCAGAAATGAATATTAACTGTGACCTTTAATGGCCAAGCACCCGGAACGGGAGCTGCAAGGATGTGGGTGGCAAAGTTGCAGCCGGAAAATGCAAAGAGGCCAGGAAAAAGTTCTCTTTCACTTTATGCCTTGCAACGCAGCGAGTGCCAGGGATAATATTGTGGAATTGAAAAAGTAATCTCGCCGGATTAGGTGTGAAATTATAATGATAGGCCAGAGCTCTCCTCTCTAAGCTATTTGTCTTCTCCTCTCGCTGTTTCCAGATCCCAATAACAATGTCGCCCCGCCGACCACATACTCCACGGCAGCCGGAGGATACACCATAACCGCCGCCCGTCTTGCGGAGCTCAGGAGCAACTTCATGTACTGGTACTTCGACAAGGACATGTACGGCGGACGTGGCGACTACCAGTTCGACATCCACGCCTCCATGACGCAGCTGCACAAGAATCTTAACTTCCAGCTGCCCTTCTACGGTTTCCGATTCAACTACACCAGGGTAGGGTTCCTTAAAGATTTTGACATGACTGTGAAGCTGCACAGAATATGTGAACCTGACTCTAATCCAACAATCTCCTCCTGTTACAGCTCTCCCTCAACGGCTACTTGGAGTTCTCGGATCCGCCAGAGTACCTGACATATCCCCTGGTCTTCCCGATCAAGGACTGGCCCGCCAAGCGCGATCCCTCCTTCATGGGCATCTTCTTCAGCAAGTGCCGAGTAGGACGAATTTATCCATCGGATATTGACCAGCGGACGCCCGGTGTTTACTTCCGGTAAGACAATGCATCCCGCATCTCGCATCTCAATATATTTCCGCATTATCCCCTCCCCGCTCGCATTTCCGGTTCGTTTGTATTTATTTGCCAGCCGTATTTATTCGCCCTTGTTTCTCGTGGCATTTGCATATGCAAAATCAGCACACAGTACGCGCCAAACAAAAGTACTCATACGTTCACATTCGTTTTACGTGCGCCAGTCGCCATTTACAGAAAACTAACACAAAATGGCATGAGTGTGTGCGTGCCCCACTCTCCACTTCCGGTCCCCATGGCCCATTCTGCATGTGTGTGTGTGTGTGCATTTTGTGGGCCTGCATTTTTGCATATGTCCTTCCAAACTGTATAATTTATTTGACAAACAACTTGTTCTATATTAATTCAAGGAATTAAATTATGAAATACCAGAACTTGATATTTTGGCACACGTGCACCATGTCAAGTAATTTCTTGTGATTAAAGTCAACAAAGTTAAGTGACTGTATTTACCCTGAAACAATGTTATCTATATATATATTTGTATTAAGTGTATTATTCTTCCGACTTCGTGGAGGTCCAAACTGAATCATTGTGTGACATCGTTAGTGTTTCGCTGCTTGTTACTGTCATTTATTGCCCCAGAATTGCTGCATTATTTCAGTGGAGGCTACCTGTTCATCTGTGCTCCGTAATATTTCCGGGTTCCCAACAGAATTCCAGCTCCATTATTTTCCTGCTGATTTCAGCATGCACTTGAGCGTGAATTCATTGCGAAGTGACCATCGTTCTGATGCATTGTTAAGGATTTTGCAGAAAAGAGCATTACACTCCATTCAAATCGTTTTTATCTGAGTGCAACAATGCATTTCGAAATGTAATTTGTGAGTTCAGGATGGATTCTCTCTGTGACCAATTCTACTCTAATTATATTCTGTTGCCATGCACTTTCACGCTGAACTTTCCGAGGACAATGTTTAAATTTATACAAACATGAATTTCCATTTTTTTGCCCTCGTCCGGCTAATTATGCAAATTAATGCCAGAGGGGGTTGAAAGTTATTTGTGGTGTATTTATATGGGTTTACCCATGGCAGCACTTAAAAGAGCTTGGCCTTACAAATTCCGCAATCACACACACAGAGAGGCAGACTCTCAAAAGTGCATTAATTAGTTAAAGCAACTTGCGTCTTAAATTGCTCTTTGGTTAACTCGCAGATCCGAGCTATTTGGAGCATAACTTATGGCTGCTCGTCTACATTGTCTCATCGCCTTGCATTTCATGGACTTGAGGAACAACGAAAAAATAAGGAAATGCGAGCATAAATTACTTCAAAATGGCACAGAATGACAAGTCAGTTGAGCGATGCATGCAAGTTGAAAAATTCATGGGAAATCTACCGAAAAAGTGGAGGAAGAATTACAAAAGTGGTTTAATCGATTTGACAGCATTATGAATGGCTTATAGCATTGCTGGATAAATGTTTTTCCATCGAGTTCTTTTCTGGCACTTTCCATTTTTCCGTTCACTGGGTTTGTTGTCAACACTCTGCTGACAAATTGCCATAGCTGAGCAATTAACATCCTGCGCGGAGGAGCACAAGGATCAGGACACGAGTGCGTGTACCGTCCAATGCATTTTCATAGTTATACACAGTCCGACAATATGTCAAACTTGCCCCGCATAACTCGTTCAATGGCCAAGTCCCTGTCATTTCATTGTCTTCGTCTCGTGTAGAGCGATATAAAGGATAAATGCTCAGTCAAACTTTCATGAGAGCACTGAAAAAAGAAAACCTATAGGCTTTAGCTATTACCTTTTAAAAGCAGTTAGCTACTTCTTGTGATAGCTTTTTCTACCAGTGCACTTGTGAGTGGGGGGGCAGAGGTATTAAAGAATGGGGACTCACTGAAGCTGTGACTGGAATTTAATTTAAATAACTTTGCATGGCGCTGCAGATAAAGAAGCCAGGCAGAGCGGAATAGCGAGATGCGAGTGATGTAAAATTGCTGGCCACCCACACAAGGGCACCACCCACCGACCCACCGACCCACCGACCCACCACCCCCTCACCTTCTCACCCACTCCGTCATTGACATCCCGCCCACATGTCGGACCATGATTATTTCGCATCAATTTAATTACACACTCACACTTAGCGCTCAGCATTGGATTAGCTGAAAGTGCAGGGCGTTGCGCATACGCCGCGTGGGTCGCCATCCACTTTGAGCATTAAATTCATTATGAGCGCACGTTTAATTACACACACAAACGTTTAGCCGCGCCGGGTGGCGAATAAAAACTTAATGTCGTTTGTTCAGTGTTTTTGCCTTTGTTAAGCGCTTTAAACTTTGTCAGCGTGTGAGATTCGATGTGTGCGACTCTGTGCGAGGTTTCTTGGTCAAGGTGGCAGAAATTCCCAGGTCCTGTGAGCGCCTAATTGTTGTTTGGCAAGGGCAGCTTCAAACGGATTCCTAATTGCCGGCCTGCGTTGGCGCAATTAACGCATATTCGGCAAAAGAGTCAAAGGTGCATTAGCAATGGGAAAATTAAGCACTTCAGAGGTTCAGATAATTACAACATAAATACACAGCAAATTTAAAAGAACAACAATTAGAAAATGCAATTAAAAGATAAATATTTCCGAACAAAGTTCTTTGCGAACTTTAAGGTAAGGTAAGGTTTTCGGCCAGACCTTGAAGGAGATGTATTTTGTGAAGTACTTGCCAAAAGTCACTTTCGTTAAATTTATAGAGTGCAGACATAGCACTCTTGGTCTTGCCAGCCAGTTCCCTGTAAAAGTGTTTTTGGCCAAAGTTTTCCTTTGTAGCCAGGGCGCCATAATAATGCCGCTTCATTATTCCCTTTTGCCAATCATAACAAGAACTTCCCCAATCCCTTGAAGCCCCGTCTTCCACAGTCCTTGGCTGGGCCATTTGCAAGTCTCTGTTTGCATTTGCTGGTGGGAGCGCTTTCTGCGCGCTGTTTCTGCAGCTTACATGCAATTTTCGCCATTTTCTTTAAGTACGGCCATTGTTTCACTTTCATTTACACCCCGAGATGGAATTGGGCCACACGGCAAGCGGCAAAAGGCGAAGACCGAGACATGGCTGAAGCGTGGATGAACCGGGCCGAAAGGATGAGGGTCTGGGGTTCGAATATTTCCATGCAAAGCGGCGAAAAGGCATTTTAACCTACAAATGCAGACAAAACTGTGGCAGCGCCCGAATGTATGCAATAAAGTACATAATGGCGCAGTTCAAGAACTGGCCTGCGATGGGAAAACGGGGGAAATAGTGGGCAGGGGCCGGGAAATTGGGTGGAAAAGCGGGTGGAAGGCGGCTCGGAGCCCGACTTATGTACGAGCTTCTGAGTTTCTATTACTTTTTTGCGACTCTCTCTATGTCGGCACAGCGAAAAATGCTTTTGAATTTCTCAATTCAAATTATTATAATTTAATTTATGGCTATAGTGATTGCATCTGCCGTGATTGCGTCAGCTTACCACAACGTTTCCATTGAAGTCTCCAACCAAATGTACTGTTTCTTTTACGCAAAAATATCCTTTGAATATCCTTTTTTTTTCTGAGTGCCTATATAAATGTGTGGCTTTTTGGCTTACTTACACGTAAAAGTCTCCGAGTCTGCGGCTGTTTTTGGCTGCTGCGCGCGCATTTCTAGGCTGAGTGACAATTCGCATTTTTTTGGCCCAAATGTCAATTGCAGACTTTTAAAGTTTTTGCTCAGGGCAAACACAGATGATAAACTATGTGAGTGTGAGTTTGAGTGTGAGCGTGGGTTTTTGTGTGTGCGGTTATCTCTGAGCGCCTCCTTCTTCTTCTTTTGGCCATGGCATGCGGTTTTTTGCTGGCTGCCAACAAACGTTTTCTATTTTTTACGCCCGTCGAGAGGAAGGAAAGCGTAATTTTGTAATTTATTTCCATTGCCATCTGCTGCCAGGTTTAATTTATGTGCCCTCAAAAATTGAATAGCACATAAGCGCACTGGCGGCAATTTAGCGCGTGTTGTATGATAATGGCTGCATTATGAGTTTTTATTACGGATCGTTGAAGTGTTAATAAATAACCCGAACATAGGCGAAACACCACTCTACCACTCAAGTTTGCATTGCAGTGCCAGCTTGTGTGTGTGTCTGTTTCATTTATCACTAACAAACGCCGGGGCAAAATCAATAAAATGTTACCGGGGAAATGCAAATAGAAAATGGCCCACATTCATCTTTGTTTGCCACACACAGAAATGCTGGAGCATAACGAGTTTTTCGATTCCAATTGTTGCACTCGTATGAGTGTAGTGCCCTAAATGAATGTCCTTGTCAAAGCGATTGGGAATTAGTTTACATTTGTGCATACTCTGGAGCCAAAGACTTTATTAGACTTAAGTAAGTGGCATAAAGGACTGACAGGATGTTGCATATGATTTCGGTTCAATTATAGTGTTTTCAGTGGCTTCTAAAAGGACTTAATTGAGTGCTATAAATTTGATTAGTGGAAGACTTTTTATTTTGACCAGTACAAAATGGATACCTAATGCAATAATCCACCCTAGTTTCGATTGCAACTAAAGGGGAACAATACATTTTTCATTTTCATTTGAAATGCAATTTGAATCATTTCTATTATTTATCTCCATTCTGAATATGGTCTAATGCCACTATTGGCAAAATAGAACCCCACAGAGTTTGGCAGTTATTCTTGCGGCCAGCATCTGGACATGTTTCTACTGAGCCGAACGCTTCATTTGATAAGCCTCTTATTCCAACCAAGAGCATTGTCAATCCTCGATTGTTCACCTCGATTCCAATGCAATTGTCCGGCAGTGAAAACTTGCGTCAGATTTACCAGTACCAGTGGACTGGCTCAAAGGGGATGCGTGTAATAAAAAACCCCGGTAAATCGGCTTAAGGTTTATTTGTCTGGTGTTTGAAATGGATTGGAATGGCTTTTGTCTAAGCATTTTGCATGAATCCCGCCTGTAATTTAGCCAAACTGGCTTAAAGCAATTTATGGCGCAGCAAACACGGTTTGAAGTGCCGACTGGGTGTGAGTGTGTGCTACGCGGCGTATGCGTAATGAATAATTAAAGCATATAAATCATACGCCACGTAGCCGCGTTGGCGTCGCCAATGTGTCGGCCGTCGATACGAACATACGAACTCCCCCTACAACCGAAGGCGCACACTTGAAAGGGCTCACGAGAGCGTAAAATAAATAAAATGTTTATGAAAATATGCCCGGCAGGGAAAGTAATGAGGAAGCGCCCAAATCAGAAATCTCTCCGCCTGCTCCCTGATTTATATGCCGAACATCGAATCCATTCATCATCAGGCGGACGCCAAACCAAAATTTGCCTTGCATCCGATTTGTTTTCCCATTTTCGCATCAGCCACATGAGTCTCACTGGTCCGCTGTACCAAACTGACGCAAAACTCATTCTATTTGCAGAGTGGAACGTGATCTGATGGGACGTACGGACCGATTCGGCGTGGAGGTGCGGGAACGCACCATGTGGGACATCCGTCAGGGAGTCGTGGGCGCCGATACCTTCATCCCCAAGCACGTGGTGATCGCCACCTGGAAGAACGTCTCGTTCGCCGGTGGCATCGACAACTCCCTCTACACGGTTTGTTGTTTTTTGGTTAAATATAAATATTAAATATTTATAAATATTACATATGCTCACTGTTTTTCCACAGACAAACACCTTCCAAATGGTCCTGGCCACCGACGAGGTCTACACCTATATCATTTTCAACTATGCCGTTCTGAACTGGCTTTCTCACACTGAGGCCGGAGGTGATACGACGAAGGGCGAGGGTGGAGTTCCTGCATATGTAAGTGGTCAAGCTGTCCCTTTTTTAGTCCCTTCACTTTTTGTCGGTTGGCACTCAATTAAACAGTTGACTTCTAGGGAAAACTTGCCAACTGAGTGCGAGTGGACAGTTTGTTTTCCCTTTAGTTTCCCAGGATCTAGCCATGCCTTGTTTGCTTTCGTGATTTGTTCGCCAATCTAAAGGAAGAAAGTAAAGTGCAAGTTAAGTTTTTCGATTAGGAATTCACAGAAAGGCATAAAGTTTCGCTTAGAAGCTTTCGAAATAATACAAAATACCTAATAGTTGGCAACTCTTCATTTCCTTTGCCGAAAATGTTGAAGAATCACTTATTTAATTCACAATTATCATTATCTTGAATCATTTTGCTTTTGAAACTCGAGTGCCCTTCAGCCACCAGCCACTTGCAGTAATTAAACGCACAATTTAAACTTTTCCTAAGCCCGAAACATAATTGCTAACTTTGCGAACAGTTAATTAAATGTGCGGGAAATCCGAATGCATGTATTTAATTGCACTTCTGCCCCCGAATTCCCACACCCTTTACACGCGAACTTTGCTCCCCCTTTCCAGGTCGGTTTCAATGCCGGTAATGGAACCCAGGCCTACGAGTACAGGCCCTACAGTCAGAACATGGTGATTCGCGACCTGGCCAACAGAGGTTGGGCCAACGGATTCCCGGGTCGCCACATTTTCCGCGTGGACGAGCAGATTCTAATTGGCTCCTGCAACAAGGATATCGGTACGTTTGATTGCTGGGTTCCTGCCATGGGTGGCAACTAAAGTTTAGAAACCGGTTGTGTTTTGGTAACTGCCAATTTCCATGTATCTTATATGCATCTTTTACTCATTTAGATGCTGCTCTGCTACCTCTGACCTTTGCCCCCGAGTCTGGTAACATGCTGGGTGGCCAAGTCGTCAATATCACTGGCCCCTGCTTTGATCCGGCCATCAGGGTGACCTGCCACTTCGACACGGAGTCCGTGCTGGGAACCTATGTGGATCGGAACCGCGTGATCTGTGTGCAGCCCTACCTGAAGGCCGAGGGCTACATCCGATTCCAGATCTCCGTGGGAACCCAGAGGTTCAAGTGGCGCGGAAAGTACTTCGTGGAGACCCCGGCTGCCGCCACCGAGAAGATCTTCTTCACCACCGACGATGTGCACAAGAAGAACCCCGCCGAGATCCGCATCACCTGGAACCAGTACAATTTGACCTCGAACGCCAATGCCAACGTGATGATCTCGCTGTGGGGCTACCGCGAGACCAAGATCGAGCCGCAGCTGGAGTACATCGATGTGATCGAGGCCTCCTACTCGAATACCGGCAGCTACGTGATCACGCCCTCGAACTACATCAACCGCAACAATATCAACCGGGACATGCAGTTCGGATTCCTCCAGATCAATCTCACTCAGCCCGACCAATACTCAGGATTGGCCATCAGTCCGTAAGTAGATACATTTGTGGCAAGCAACCTCATATAAATCGTTTAAACAGGTTAATACAAGGTTTCACTAACTTGAGTTGTCCCAAATTAAATCCATCGCCACATTCCTTTGTTATTAAGCTTTAATTGATTCCCGGCTGTCTCAATATGTCATCTCAGTTCCGAGTGCCTGGCGCTCTCATGGTCTATCCATGTTTTTATTCAATTTGTCGGGCAATTTCAATGACAATGCGAACGGGCTATGTGTACTTGGGCTGCTCCAGAGCCACCAGAAACCAGATACCCAGTCATCCATCCCATTCCCTTCGGCTGCAATCAATTTGCTCTGGCTTGGCTGGCTGGAGATTGCTTATTATGACAGCCAGTAATTGCGAGACATTCTCGAAGCTAATCAATAATGGAAATGTGTTTTTAATGGCCCCGGCCAATGGTAATCGCTGCCATGTTCGTTTCCATCTAAGCCTTTTTCCTCACGTCCAGCAATTATTTTGCACTTAAACGGGAATCATCTTCCGAGCCATCAAATTTGTGGGCCAAAAATACGAGTCGTGTTTTGTTGGATGGCCAGTTTGAACATTACGAATTTGCAAGGGCTTATTTGGAAACTCTGGCCTACACAGGAAGAAAATACGGCAATACAGCTGAGAAAGTTTATATTTCTGCGATATACTCATGATAGTGTTGTAAGATATATAGGTATCTATATTTTCCTTTTTTATCGCTGTGCCTTTTCCCCGAAGACGCAATATAAGACAATTTCTTTCTTTTTCGGTTTACGGCACCTTGGGGTGTCGTTAGCCGGCCTAAAGTGGCGGATGGGCCCGAATAAATTGTTAGCATTGTTTCAACATTTAATTTCCATTTGATGGCCGAGTAATTGTGGAACTTAATGAAAAATATTTCCATGGCAGCGCGAGGCGCGAATGGCCATTGAAGGATAACTAGGCAACGGCTAATGGCAAAATCGTGTTGCTCGTCAAAAGGAGCAAGTTAAATCGCGTGGGAGTTCATAAGCTGGCATTGTGCAACCTGCACGAATGTCAAAGGTCGATTAGTGTCATCCGTTTGGGCTGCTTGCTTGAAATTAATCTTGGGCATACACTCTCACACTGCACTTTCCCATTCGCAGGGTCCTCTGGTCCCGGCCGATTCCTCTGGCCTGGTATATGGCGCCCCAGTGGGAGCGACAGCATGGAAAGCGATGGGCGCGGGCTCTCTGCGATAATTGGATTCGCGCCGACCGATTCCTCAGGTAAGGCTCAACAAATATGCATTTGCATTTGCCCCGCTAATTAAAAGCAACCAGAACGCCGATGGGGATTGGCTAAATGGATGCTGTTCGGGCATGGGCATCCTTCCCCAGCTAATTAGCTGAGGATTGCGATAAAAGGACTGCCCCACTGAAAGTACATATTCCTCATTTCGCAGGAACTTTGCCGCCGACCTGCCACTGTGCCCCTGCACCTTGGACCAGGCTGTCCTGGACAAAGGACGCTTCCGCCCTGACCGCGAGTGCGACAAGGACTCGAACCCCAGCTGCCTGCGTCATCGCGGGGCCATTCACTGCGTGGTCAGTGGAACGCCAGTGTAAGTCACTCTAAATCTTAGATATATATACTTAATAACTTTAATGCAAATTTACCTTGTCGTGCTCTTTCCTATCCAGTGCCCAAGGAGCAGAACAGCAGTGTTGCTACGATCGTTATGGCTTCCTGATGCTGACCTACGACCAAATGTGGGGCTCCCGTCCCCGTCGCGTCCACAACCTGGGCAAGATGCCCTGGAACGAGGCCAGCAAAGTGCCCTCGCTGTCCATGTGGTTCCACGACATGCGCCCCTTCTACTCCTGCTGCTTCTGGCAGGAGGAGCAGGCGGTGGGCTGCGAAACCTACCGCTTCGAGCGTCGTCCCTCGCAGGATTGTGTGGCCTATCAGGCGCCTGGAATCGCCGGTGTTTTCGGCGATCCCCACTTTGTGACCTTCGATGGCTCGGCTTACACCTTCAACGGACTGGGAGAATTCGTCCTGGCACGCAGCGTGGATGAGAGTAATAAGTTTGAGGTCCAAGGACGATTCGAGCAGCTGCCAGTTAATTATTATGGCGAGGTGAAGGCCACCCAGTTGACAGCGGTTGCCATGCGGGGAAACACCACCACAACGATTGAGGTCCGTCTGCGTCCTCTGCACGCCAGATGGCGCTATCGCCTGGATGTCCTGGCCGATGGACGCAGGGTTTACTTCGATCGGGAGAGTCTGAAGTTCCAGCATTTCGACGGTGTTACCGTGTATACCCCGACTTACCTGCTCAATCAGTCGCAGGTGGTGGTGCAATTCGATGCTGGTATCGGAGTGGAGGTGGTGGAGAACGAGGGATATATGACCGGTCGCGTTTTCCTGCCCTGGAAGTTTATAGTAAGTAGCTGGGAAATTATGTACTTTTGTTTACTACATTTTCACATTTTCATTATTTAACAACAGAACAAAACCGCGGGACTGTTTGGCAACTGGAGCTTTAATAAACTAGACGACTTTATGCTGCCCAATGGACAAGTGGCCCAACTCAATCTGAACGATCTGCGCAGCATTCACACCAACTTTGGAATCAAGTGGATGCTCACGGATCGCGAGGTTCCTGGAGTGGGAGCCGCTCTATTTACCCGAGAATTTGGACGAATGTCCAGTTACTACGCGAATGCCACCTTCCAGCCGAATTATGTCCTGGATCCTGCGGACTTCCTGCCAACGAATCGCACTTACGATCTTGAAAGAGCTGAGGAACTCTGTGGAGAGTGTATGCAGTGCCAGTACGATTACGCAATGACTTTGAATAGAGACTTGGCACACTTTACCAAGAACTACTACGACACCATAGTCAATATGCAGGCGGAAAATGCAGTGTAAGTTTTCCACTAAAATATGGAGTTGGATAAAGTCAGAAATTAATCCTGTTATCCTTCTTATTTTTAACAGGCGTGTGGTATCCTGTGGAGTTTTGCAGACTCCTCGTTTTGGTCGAAAGCTGAGCTTTGACTTTATGCCTGGTGCGAAGGTATCCTTTGAGTGTAACGAGGGCTTTATCCTGATTGGAGATCAACGTCGTGAGTGCTTGTCGAACGGTCTGTGGAACATTCCGGAATACGGATACACCGAATGTCTACGTAAGTACTAGAAACTGAATACTATATCGTTGTTAAGAGACCCTCGTATCGTGCCTACAATTATACTGACTGACTGAATTAGATTAGAAACAGATACATTGAATTAATATGCAAATAGAAGTTAATAGCTAATCCAGTCAGTCAGTCAGTCAGTATGTAGTAGGAGTATGTCCCGTGATGCCCCAGATAGATACCAATCCTTACCAACTTTGAACCCGTGCAGGTGAGGTGTACTACACGCGTCGCGTCGCTTTCATAGCAATTGGCATTATCTTCCTGGTGATCTGTCCACTGATGCTGTGCATCGTGTGTGGAGTGTATCGCTATCGCCAGAAGCAGCTCAAGGAGGATCCGCAGTGGCAGATGCCGATGCTGCCCCGATCGAGGGCTAGTTCGGCTCGTAATTTAAGGACACTTAACTACGACGACGACAGCGATACGGATGCCAGCACATTGAAGAAAAGTAGGTCCTACGACAAAGTATATCGCACGAACGAACCATTACCGGGCAAACCGCAAATTGATTTTCCAGCTAAGAAATGGGATCTGGATGAGAACGACGAGGATGTGACCTCATCGGAAGGTAGTCAAAATAGAAACAGCTCAAAGTTAGCCAGGGACATTTCCTACATTAATCCGAACGTAACCACAGGTGAGAAGCCGAAACAGCTGGGTCGCCGCTCCCTGCACTCCGCCTCCGGAACGGAGTTGGATCAGCATGGCTCCCCGGTGGACGGAGATCATCCAGACGAGGACGATGACTTTGACGAGGCGGATGTCCACACGGGCACCACTCATCCAGCCGGATACCACCAGCCCCTGTCGCCGGAGGAGGCGGATCAGCTGCATCGCCAGCAGTACAGCCCCACCTTCAGTGGCCTGGACAGTCGCACCAGCGGCGCCAGTTCCATAAACTACACTCCACAGGCGGCGACGCAGAACCGCTTCGGAGGAGTGCCGGTGTTGCCCAGCAACACCCAGTACTACAGTAGACCCCCGTCGAGCGCGAACACCGTGCCGCTCCGCACTGCGCCCACGCCCCTGACGCAGGACACTGGTCTGCCTTCGCCTCCCCTGGCCACCTCGCCCACTCCCTCGGTGCAGAAGTCCACGGAGGTCTGAGGATCGGCACTCATCCCGATCCTTAAGCTGCAAAGTTCAAATAAGAGCCACCCAATAATAACTAATCTTAAGTACCTTCCATTGCCGCCGACATGGAACCGCCCACCTGTCCATCAGTTTTCTTTAACTTTACTTATTGTTACACCGCTGTTTTCTACCCACGGCCATGACCACATCCAATAACACACACCCAATAAGCATTTATTAATAGTCCCAATCCGTGAACCGAATCCTTGTACATTAAGCATAATCAGAACGGCAATTTCATTACGTATTACTTTGGCCCAGGTAAACAATCATCATTTTATATTGAATAAAACCAAAAACACTTGTTTATAGTCGTTACTTGTACATGTTGAATAATGTTTTTAGTTCTCCTTGCAGCGCAATTCGATAATGCCAATTGTTACATGAAAGTTGACACTTCGCAGGGTTCGCTTTGTTTGCCACTTAGCTGGCTGTCAATTTTCTGTAATAATTTGCATGACAGACACTGCGGAAAATTGTGTTTAAATAGAAATTAACGAATGGTAGGGAAAGAGTTAACTATTTCAGAAAAATCAAGGATCAGAACACTTCTACTTCTTCTACCAATGCAGCGGTAGTGCAAGCCAAAATTACATAAAATTTACAACGAAGCAATAGGAGCGAAGCCAAAGACATTAATCTTCTACTGTCACAGTGTTTTTTGTGACCCATCTCGTTTTTGTTGGAACCACTGCCACGCCCTGGTACTCCACCTACGCCCACTTCCATCGGGACAGAATGTATTGTGTGCATTACGCCAATGTCAATCAATCTTGAGCAAATTGATGAACAAGTTGCCGTTACTTATGTCTGTTTGCCACCGGCGAATCCTTCGTCCTTCGTCCTCCTCGTCCTCTTCATCAATGCGGAAGAATAGCCTGGTCTATCTGGGAAATAGGCGCCACACAATGGCAGGACGAAGGGGCTCAAAACTAGGCGAAAACTAGGCTCCAGCCTTGAGTGGGTGGATTGATGGCAGGAAGGAGCTAGATGGATGGCTTGCTAGGTTGTTTTATTTATGTACAGTGATGGAAAGGTATCAGTTTGCAGAAGGCAAGGTGGAATAGATATACAGCTGCCAGAATTCAAACTTTACAATAGATACCTACCAAAATAAACTCGTATGTCGGAATCATTATGGGTTTACAAAGTGTAAAGTGTATTATAAATTTCGTATAGGCTCCAATCCTGTTGGTAAAACCCCATCCTCTGTCCTGTAGAATCCTTTGTGTATTTCCCATTGCATACTCTTGCAGGACATGAGGAGCAGTCCGCGCGGGTGGCGAGCATTTCGCTGGGCATGGTGCTGCTCATCCTGATTCCCTGCCTGTTACTCCTCGTCTGCGGGGCGAGTTATTGGATTCGCGAACGAATCGCCAGGGAGGAGGAGGAGGCGGCCCAGGCTCTGTTGCCAAAATCCAAGTGGCAGCAGTCGAAACAACATGTAATTTGATTAGCACATTGATGAGCTGCCGAGGACTTGCGAGCGTGGCTTGAATGCGGAATCCGGAAAGAGGACTCTGAAACCTCAAGTAATTGCCAAATCGCATTTTAAAACGAACCTGCATCAAATCTTTATTTATTAACGAACCAATAAAACAATAAATAACAAATAAAAAACACTAATTCAATTAAATATTGTTTAAATGGCTTACCACAGGCCAAATTAGGTAAAATCACATCGTGTCAGGGTTCAATGAAATATTTTATTGGTTTCTGCGTATGTTTATCTTGCGATTTACTCTTGGGTACAGATACATATTGATTTTATTTTAACATATTTAACATTTACTCCACGCTGTGTACAGATGAAATCAGATAGGGGTGGACAGATCGGGGTTAGGGTGTAGTTAGTTTAGCACTTAACACTTCTTAGCCTTTTTACAGTACGAGTAAGTAACTTAGACTAACACTCAACAACCAATTGGATCAACAAAAAACGAATCGAGTCCATGTGGACCAGAGCTTAAGCTAAGCTTCGCCTTAGAAGAACATTCAGCTGAACAGTTGGATATATAAATTTAGTACTTGCATCTGTGCACATTGATATTGCTATGAATATATCTATATATAGGTTTGTATTATAATAGTCCATGATTTCAGAAGGAGAGAGCGAGACTTCCGGCGTGATGGCTTAAGAACTATAAAGCTATTTCTCAGTTATAGTAAAGTGGAGATTTGTCCTTCGTAACAATGGCCATAGATCAATGGAAACTTAAACGAACCTCGGATTGGAGAGCTCTTAACCTAATGTCCTGTTTTCTAAATACTTGCTTGTGTTCCGCTTGTACATTTGTATAGAGTTACTTTTTGGTGCAGTTGGGATACTAACAATTTGGTTGGTTGGTTTACTGGTCGGTAGCCCTGTATAGAAGTTGACGAACCCAATTACATCTATATATTGTGTGTATATGCGTATATGTATCTTTGTATCTTTGTCTTTTTGTCTGTTTTTCTTTGGTGCCTTGTGGTTATGCTAATTTACGTTTACGCCTTAATTAAGTTGTCCCAAAGTCGAGTGGTTTGGTTAGAATATTTGCCTTACATTGTTTCGCTCGTCGATTTTTACAGTTCGAGTAATTTTGCCATTAGGTTAATATAGTTACACGAAAAAGTTCAGCCTAAGAAACCATCACAAAGTAGAATCATAATAAATACATATTAACAAATTACACGTTCTTTACACAATAATACACATCTACAAGGACTCACGCAACACGCAAGGATCATTTTAAACATTTTTACAGGATAATAATCCACAGGCTGAAATGAGAAAACAATTTGGAGCGATATTAGTGGGAATATTTCGATAGTAACAAACGCAAAATGGGGAATATAAATACTCATATGTCGGTCGCGAACTGCACAAGGTGTCCATTTTATACACTTAGAAAAATGAAACAAGTCATTCGCATTGATAGTATGTATATGTTGATTTCACAGGTGACTTGAACTGATATTCCTTAGATTTTATTTCTCTGTGGCAAGGACTCGAAATCAGAGTTCAGTTTGTTTGTCTAACCGCTTGGCTTCCGTGAGCACGCAATTCAATTTAACCCTTCACGCCCAATTACGCCGTGAATCCGGGCCAGGATCGCAGGACTCGCAGGACACACGGGGTGGAAACAGTGTCAATGTCAAAAGTTGGACTTTGGCCATGTGGAAACGTAACGGAACAAGAAACTTGGCTTGTTTTTTCACCCAACTCCCTTGTTTGTTATGCCAACTGCGTTTGGATGCGGGGCGTTTCGACCACAAAACAGTCCAACTACAAAGGCGCAAACAACTTTTGATTGCCAAAAACTGGCCAACCTATGCCGACAGCCTTTGTTGGGGCATTTTCAAAATTTCAATCACGTAAGCAATTCCCTGCCCTTCCCTTTCCCCACCCCGCCAGAAGAAAAGTTTAAAGGTCTGCCAGAAAACGATTATTTATAGTATTAGTGGAGTCAGTTTGATGGCTCCCCCAAGTTTTGTTTACAGCCAGGTATACATACATGCATTTGCGGCTTGGCGAGCTTCCCATTTCAATTTGGGAAAAGTGCAAAAACAGAATTTAAATATATACCAAGGTGTGCCCAAGGATCCTTATAATTTGGTTAGAGAATCATGGCTAATATTCTTTTAAGCCAAATAGTTTGGGTAAGCTTTCAACTGGTTTTAAGCGTTGCTTCTTCTATCGCGAGTTGTGCCTACTGCGACTTGGTAATTTTCCCTTTACATACGCATTTTTTATTTTAAACCTTTTGCTGCAGATTGATTTTAAAAATAAATAGGATTCCATTGAACCGCTCTCTCTCTGTACTTCACCTTTGGCATGCAAGTGGGAAATGAATAAATAAGTCGACGGTGTCGAATGGACACTGGCAGGGCAGCTGATAGTAATTGCACATGCATGTTAACCCCGAGCCACTGACAGCTTCCGGAAAACCCCTGCCCTGCTTTCGGCTCCTGCTGACACGCTAAGCAATTTAACAATTTTACAGACAATTAAACAACAACATCCTCGAGTCCTTGGCTGTCCTTCGGCCGAGCTGTCATTGAATCGACTACGACGACAAAATGGCTAAAATGTACTTGCATCTAATGCCGGGCCCCTGTGCCCTCCCCACACATAAAATATCGATTAGTTTAATGTGCAAAAATAGCAGCAAGTGCTTCTTTGGGGGTCATCCTGCCACGCCCCTTTAGCCCTGATCCGACAGCCACACACACATAGCCCCCATTCACATGGGAATTTTGAACAAATTGAATTAAAATTGTAAATATTGCATCCGAGTGTTCGCCTCGAACTTTATGGCCTCACAAATCAAATGCACGAAGGTGGACACTCCGCGCCGAAAGGGAAATGTTCGAGTGCGAATGGAAAGTGGAAATGGATAGGAGGTGGGAAAAGTGCCAAGCTTGCACCCCTTGCTGTCTGAAAAGTTTGCGCCTCTTGTCGAGCGGAATGAAAATCGAAAGAGAGCAAAACGGCAGAAGAATGCGATGGGCGAAAAAATAGCATCGGAAAATCGGTCCATGGAAAGCTACCGATATTGATGTTGCGGGCGTAGCCAAGATTGCTTTGTTTCCCCTTTTTGTGGCAAATTGCATTCGATTGGATACAAAAAGCATAAACTTTGCGTTCACACAAGCGATTCACTGCGTCGATAACGGATATTCAGGAATAAACATTTGCGCAGGAAAATAAATATGCTTTACATAATACATATTTCAGGTGAAAAGAAAAACCAAATTTTGTTTGCATTCACATCAACTTTAAAGCGGAAATAACTGACAATTGCAGAAACAGAGTTGTACTTAAAAGTGCTCGCAGGATCCCAACTCTAATAAAATCAGAATCTTAGCAAGTTGGACCAAAGTTTTCCCATTTATCATTGGATTTGATTGGTTTTCCTCTTCGGCACTCGAAAGCCTCTCAGCAGATGCAACTTAGTGCGAATGCATCCAACTTTAAGTCCCCGGCTGTCATAACAACTGCGACTACCGACTGACTGCTCCTTACGCACTCCAATGCCAACTGAACAAACAACGATCCGGCTCAATTTGGTATGGTAAACCGCCCCAAATTGATTTGTTGTCGGCAACATTTAGAGGCAAGTAGACTTGATTTGGCAGTCGAGTGAGGGCGTGGCAAGTTGCAGCGGTATGCAAATGAATGCCATCGAAGTCGTCCTGTTTGCCCAGGACCTATTTGCGGAGGGCGGGGGTAGGAGGAGGAAGGAAGACAGTTAATGTGGCCACTGTCTGCAGTTGAATGCCTGCCTGTTTGCAATCATTCCAACTTTAATTGAAATTAGTGCCGAGTTTTCGATTAAGCCACGCCTCGACTGTTTACTCCTGCCAGTGTTGATCGGGCGGCGACAATGCCCAGAGTCCTCAGTTTCCGTGTCCTTGCTGCAGTCAAATTACCCAAGGGCTCATCCATGTCAAACGAATACCTGCCGGAATGTCCTGCATCCTTGTATCATTTATTAATAAACCCCTCGAGTTGGGGCAATAAAACTTTGTGCTTTTTCCTTTGCCCTGCCAGAACTGACATTCGACAGTAATCTAAATAGGAAAACTTTTATGTTGGCTCTCCGAAAAACTAAGCAAGCTGGAAAAACTTTTGCCCAACCCAATTTTCCGCCCACCCAGCTTTGTGTGAGGTAAGCAAAGAGATGGGATAATTCAATGAGCGGGCTTCCTTTGACTGCCGAAAGTGTGCCAGCATGTGAGTAATATGTTTGGACTTCTACAGGTCGACCCCTTTCTTCGGGGCCACGTGGCGTATGCGTAACTCATCTGCCAGAGCCTCATTATCGTCTCATCAGCCTTATTACTATATAAGCGTTATTATGCCACATAGTGTATAGTGTTCCTTCTTTTCCCATTTCTTCCCCTTCGTTATTCCTCTCGAAAGAGTCGCCTGGGACCGTGACTAGAAAAGAAGCCTTTGCCTCTGACATTTTGTCGTCGGCTCATCGCAATCATAATTTCCATCTTTATGAATTTTAAATGAGACTGGGACCGGGTCTTCGTCTTCGCTCTTTTCTCCCTGCATCTGACAAACTTTGCACGCCTGTCACTGCGAATTCAGCTAAATTTTTAATAAGATGCCCCGCCCTCGCTGCCACGCCCAATTGTCGCATAAGAGCTTATGCCGTATTTAGTCGGGTAAATATTTATTTGATTGGTATTTTTGCGATATCCGGATTTGTATGTTAGCGCGCACAGGAAACGGAAATTGTACGGGCTTGATGGCAGCCGCGTTATTTCCATATTCCCAATGATGCGGAAACGCAAAGAAAAATCGCTCTTTTGTTGCGGACCGAATAAATTTGCCTCGGTTTGTATTCATACATATATATAGATATATGTATCTGTCTGGCGCATGATAAATGGATCTGAAGTGGAGCTGATGAGGCGAACTGGGGGCTCATTAAAGCCGATGTGTACTTCAGAAACACACAGTTGTATTTAATGGAATGTATGCAGTAGGAATTCCAACCAAGTAAGCTTTTGCAGAACTTGATTCGCATACAATGAACGAGAAATATTGAAAATATTATCTTCACAGCTATTTATTCACTTTCCCCTTCATTTATATTTACTTCGGGCTGGCCATATTATTTTACACTCAACTGTATTACAACTAGCACTGCAATCGAAGGCGTCGCTCATTAAAAATAATTACAATTCTGAAGTGGTTCCGTGTGGCCAATGCATCCCTTCAGCGAAGGCCTTTAAAGTGGGCCAACTTAAATGAGGCAAAGCTCGGAAAGGTAGCCACCGCATCCCCCGAACAACTTCCTCCACAAACAGGCCGGATGTGAAGAATAAATAAGACTAAATAGGAAAAATGAGGAAAATTATGAGCAGGCGAAAAGGGACAGGAGCGGAAACAAGGCGGGCAGGATTTCTTGGGGACCACCAAATCAGGCAACTTTTATGGGTATTTGTACTTTTTATTTCTGGCTCCAGTGAATTTCAATGAGCAACAAGGGAGCCCGAAATGTTCGGATTTGTGAAAAATTCTGGACCGAAATTGGGGGCATTTAATTAGGGAAATTTATGATTTGGCTCCACCAGCGAGCAGGCTGCGAGAACTAATCAATGTTAATCCATTTCTAACGAGCCATCGTTAGGAAGCCTGAATTACATACGCCCACAATCCAGCCAGTTGAATGGCATCATCAAAATGCCTGCCAACTTCCAAGTCATCAAATTGCATGCCAACTTGTTGTTGCCGCTGGCATTTAACGATAATGTGCGCCATATCGAGGCCATAAGCAGATATATATCCGAAGGGTAGACAGATATCTACAATGGCGATATATGTGCACTTAAAATGCCAGCCCAGAAATTGGGACAACCGAATTTTCCTGCAAGTATCTGCCTTTTTTCTGCTGTGGCATGCTACTTAGCTAGTATGAGAATGGGTTTCTGGGGGCGTTTAATGCGATTTCATCAAGCTTTGTATGGTACATGGTATTTTGAGCAAAGTTTGGCCCAAAAATATACTTGAGTTCGAAAAAGAGAACATTCTGGCCAGTCAAATTAGTTATGTTCTGCTTGGGAGGGTGGCCCCAATAGCTAATCCTCGATTTTGGACCTACCCGCGCTGTGGCTTTTCCTTTGGACTGGAGCAAGTGCCTCGGGCTGGTTCGCCAGCTTGCTCATATCAAATATTTGTTTTCAAAATATGTGCTAAATTCTATGCACACCCGCTCCTCCGATCACCCGAATGCGCTCCTTCTGGGGTATTTTCGGCTGAAACAGAACTCTTTGGCTTGCAGCTTGATTGGCCAAAACTTTGTAAACAAAAACACACACAGAACAAATGCCAGCTTCGGTTCGAGGATAAAGAGTGGGCGTGGGGCGTGGGGCGTGGCAGGATGAAAGGCTTTGCGCTTTCGCTGGCTGTGCTGACAAAATCCTTTAGAGTTCGAGTGAGAGATATATTTAACTGTTTGGCATATTATGGCTTTTATATTGAGTTGTTTTGGACTTATCTAGTTTACTGCCGAGCGGATAGGGCCAGATGGGTTGAAACTTGTCCTGACACAAAATATTCTTTATGGCTGGCATTAGAATTTGTTCCGATAAGGCCCCGGAGGGCGAGGCTAATTTCAAGGGATTGTAGTACATGACATGATAATGTGGAATAAATTACGTGCCCTGAATATAACACTTTGTATTAATCATACGATTTGCGCACATTAGGTTAAACTCTAACCACATTTGCATTGATATCGCAATATATTTAAGTGGAAGCTAGGCTAAATTCAGACTTTCCACTTAGTGGGTAAAAGATAGTCAATACAATCTACACAGTTTTTAAAGCCGAATGATGGTTTTCCCAGCGTAGACACGAGAAATATAAATCATTTGTAAAGTGACTGGGCTAAGTGGTTGGCCCGGATGGTTGGCTTGAATGGTTGCAGATAGGAGAGCATTAACATAAATTACCTTGCACAACGATCCGACGTTCCTCGGGCTCCGGCCGCAATGTGCCAGCAGCAACAATCACACAATGCCAAGAACACACACTTGGGTTTTAGGATGCAGGACGCGGGAGAAAGGACACAGGACACAGGACACAGGGCGCAGAATGCAGGATGCAGGATGGCAAACACAAAGGCATAGAAATGAAGTGGTTAAGTGGTCCAAGGACCTGCAGATTTGGCCGCAGACATTCGGACAGATGGAGTCACGCACGCAGTGGCAACTTTACAGGATGTTTCAGCAGCAGCAGGACGAGTCCTTGCACAGTTCCTATGTGCCCACGACCGCTCCTCCTCCTCCCCCTCCTCCTGCGGACGAAGTACGTGACACGCTGGCATGTCCTGCTGCCCGCTGGGCGACTGCGGGAATGGGCGTGGCCCCGCCAGCCGTCGGAGTGGCTGGCTGCAGCAGCGGCGAATCCAAGCTCCCGTTTCCTCCGCCGCCACCGCCTCCGGTCGAGGAAGTTCCTCCCAAAATGCTGCTGGTGGCACGCGTCAGGAACCAACAGTCCATGGGCGTCGGTTTGCCCTTCATGATAACGGGTCCGCGGTACTCCAAGTGGAACGAGTCATCCTGGTTGATAGCCAGACAGAGGAGCCTGCAAAAAGGAAAGGGGGCAGATGCCATAAGTTGCAGGGCGGAAGGCATGGTGTAAACTGAATTTTCGTAAATAAAACTTTCTTAAGTAGAATTGCGCAGTAAATAATTCTATCCAAAATTACAAAGTAATCGTCATGTTTTAATATCACTTACGATGGGATATAAAGGCAGAACGTTATGTTCTGAGTATTAACTATATCTTTTAGATGCAAACCAATTCAGTAAGCAAAGAATAGTAGTGCTTAAGATGGGAGATGTGACTCCTTTGGCAGTCACATAAATTCGAGTTAGGGAGTTACCTGGTGGACTTGGTCTGATGCCATAATGCACTCTGAATGATGTACATATATCACGGGGGTCGTATTTTTCTCAATCTGCACACCAATAAATTGCCATCGTAATTTCCACCGTGGGAGAGTCCTTATTCAGCTGTTAGATTGCATCGCCAGAAATTATGTAAATTCGGTTATTGTGCTCCGTGTGCCCGCACAATCGAGTGCAGCACAAAACGGAAGCGGAATAAAAATTTCGCAGGCTTGTGTGCATTTCCGCTTCCGCTTGGCTCGACCACAGTGCAACCTACCACACATTGTTGCATTTATTCGGACTCATATATTAACGGCCAATACGCCGCTGATTGGATACGCATTTAATTCAATTTATTGGCGACCTTTGCGGCATCGGATAGCCTGCATATGGCCACAATTGCATTGCCCTTTTAATTAGCGCTCAGGTGAAAATATTGCCGTGTTGTCCTGGGTAACCAGCACAAATATGCACCGTTTTAATGGACCTGAGTTAATTACACTGCGCCGAATGTCCTTCGACACCTATTTGCATATGCGATTAAGGCGAAGGACCCCAGGAATCCCTGCCAGACATGATTATCCCAGCCATCATCTCTGGATCTCTGCGTGTGCGTTCTTAATTAATGTTTATGGCAGTGCTTAAATATTTACCCAGCGCTTAATTGTCAGCCCAAATATTAAACGTGCAAATACGGCAAATAATGGAATGAGTGTGCCTGAATAATGTTTGGGTAAATTGATATGTGCCGCATAAATAAATATTAATTGGCAAAGGGGGATAGAAAAACATGTAAACAATGTGCACAATTGCTATTTAAAATATGAAATTATTTCGTAGCAGCTGAGAGATTTACATGACAATCGGAGTCGTGTTTTAAACAAAACGTTTCTATTATTTACAGATTAAAATTTATTCATGTTTCAATATTTATTTCAAAATGAACGCCTTGCAAGTGTAATGGATCCATTGAAGGGGGATTAGTAGATTGAGGGACTTAGTATTAGTTTTCAGTTTTCAGTTGTAACAGAAAATTAATGAATGATTTTAATCGAAAAAAGAACTCAAACAATAAACAGCACACCATTAGCATTTCATTCGAAATAAATTGATTTTTGTTGAAGCCAAGCTCATAATGACAAAGCAATTATTTTTCAGTTTAACATTGCAAAATTGCAAAAAACCTGCGTTTTTATGCCTCATTTGATTTTATGCTTATCGCCAAACATTATCCATTTTGCACAAAAATAATGTGTGAGCATACATGTATGTACTATATACTTTAAATAGGAATTTAATTCAGCTTTATGCTCATGAAACGCGTATTTAATACCTCCGCTGCTCTCCGTGTAAAGAGAGAGAGAGAGGAGAGAAAGCGGGAGAGTGAGCGCTTAGGTAAACAGCTGAGCGTTCTTAGAATTTGAACTTCGTTTGTTTAGTTTTCCAGCGGCTGCTGATGAGTGGGGTGGAAAATTGTGTGTAAGCTGCGTGCGGTGAATAAATGGTTCGGAAAAATGCCAGCAAATTTCAAAGTGCAATAGACTGTTTAGCAAAAGCCAATCGAATTGAATTGAATCGAATCAGTTTCAATGGAGTCCTCGAGTTCCATTCGGTTTTTGAAGAGCTCATAGAAATATACTTGTCGGCCGGTAATCAAACACCTGTTTGCCAATTGCTTTGCTGGGAGTTGTATGGAAATAAAGAGGCCTCAAAAGTAATTGAGCTGTATATCAACTTTTGAATAAGCTTCGCATACTAAGTAATTACGTTCTTAAATGATTGCAATGCTTAGAAATATTAAAATTAATATTCATTCCCTGCTCATTTTGAGTTGTTTATGTTTATCAAAAGTTCTCCCGGCACATCATTGCCAGCTGCAAAAAATCGATAGCGAAAGAGAGTCACCCCCGCAAAAGAAATGCTCTCTTTTTTGTGCATTGTGACTCTTTGGCTTCAGCAGTGCGGGAGTTTTTTTGAAGCGGAATTTCAATTCTTTGGAGGGAATCAATTCACCTCAATCGAAAATATTTGCCTACTTAAAGTGAATTAAATTTTGTTTGCAATATGCTTTCGCAGTTGCTACAGGCTTTCCAGCGGCTGGTAAGTCAATTAAAAAGCCAATTTGTGTGGGTTCGCTGCTGGTTGCCATTACCACGGCATTTCTACGGCTTCCGCCGGGAAACTGAGTCACGGGCACGGCTGCGTCTGCGGCTGCGGGAACGACTGCGGCGGAATCCCGCCGAACGGGCCAGTCACCAGCGGAACCGGCGGACCCAGCGCCGCCATCTGGTCATGGACTACATCTTCGAGTGCTTCTTCGACGACACCTTCGAGCAGATCTCGCGCAACGGCCTGCAGGACCGGCAGTCGCGGCGAGATGTCCTCGACCACCTGAGCTCCATCATCAAGGGCTGCAGCGGCGGCCAGAACTCGCAGACGGACGAGGTGGCCGCCATCGCGGTGACGGCGGCCATGAGGTACCACCGAATGGCCAAGGAGCAGAACGGTCAGGTGAGCTTTATATACAAATCGAGTGTTGCAAATGTGGCAACTCTGTGTGCAATACTTCAATAATTAATATAGATAAATATTTGCTTAAAAGAGTCTATTCAATTTAATTAATAAAGCTTTGACAATTAGTTTCCTGTACTTCAAAAATTAAATAAATAAATAATTATATTTTATTGTCGTATTAAATACATCTTAAAGTTTAAACTATACCAAGACTTATGAATGAAAACCAATGAGTAATTAGCCCAATAACATTGCTTTCCTTTTGAGTCGAATAAAAGTGGAATTTAATAAAACTTTCTATAAAACCGTTATAAAAGTACTAAAACTATGCATCTATATATTAACCCAATTGGCTTTTTGGAATGTAAATAAATATGGCAAGTTGTTTCTGGCTTAATTTCCTTTGGCAGAGTCTGCTAAACTTAATTTTCTTGCATTTTAAATGCCTGCTCTTCATATGGCAATTATTTATAATTTAAAAAGTAGCACTTCAGGTGGGATTCAGCCCCTTCACCCCTCCTCCTCCTCTTGCGTATTCCCCAGGTCTGCCTCATGGGCAAGTATCACAACATCCTGTACATCGGACTGCGCACCTGCTGGGATTGGGGAGTCCGGGACTCGGAGGTGGTCGTCAAGCTGCTGGGTGAGTGGAGTCGGGCCAACTAAATAATTTAATTTAAATGCATATGTATGCGTATGTGTGTGAGTGTGTGTGTGGCACGACTTTCCTGTTTGCTTTTTGGGCGTGGCTGTGTGCTTTGCACACTTTCATAAATATCATCCCATCGCATCGGATTATTACGCCCATAACCAGGCAGTTTTCACTTTAATCACGTGTTTCTGCTAATTGCGTTAAGAAAGTGTTGCTGATGTCGTTCTGTTGCTCCGTTGTTGCTGCATCGTAAAACTTGTAAAGTGCCTCAAAGTGTTGCAAGTTATTTGGGGCGTACGCATGCTGGCTGCCTCTAATTAAAAGGCTGCGTAAACTTTTGCGAGCGGGAAAAGTGCCTGGAATTAATGGCATGCCTCTGCCGGGGGATCTGGACTCGTGTGCAATAAAACTTGCTCCTTGTTTGTCCTGTCCCCACTCACCAAGTTGCTTTGTTGCTGACTCCAGCCTTTTGGACCCTCTGGCCTTGGTTTGGCAAGCATTGTGTCCGTTTCCGTTTTCCGCTGACTTCATTTCTGGGCTGTGCCAAAAAGCCAGCGAAACCGAAAGCCAAAAAACCAAAGCATCAACAAGTGCAGCCACGTAATTAGCTTTTTTATGGCTGCGCTGCTGCCATTTGATGACATTATTCAACCGCTTTCTTCCTTACCGACAATTTGCCTGCATGGCGGCAAAATCGGTCACAATGTGTATACAAATTTGGTTTATGGCATTACCCACTTCGAAATGCTATTAAACGTGGCTTTTCCATATAAATTAACTTTTAACTATTTTCCTGTTCCCATGACTAATTTATCTCCGCTCTGTGCAATTCAGTGGCCATTTACGAGTGCGAGAAGACGTATGAGCGCATTTTCCTGGGCGCCCTGTTTGGACCACATGCTCCGCACTTCATCGCCGGCTGGCGCAGTGACTTCCAGGATCAGGTGAGACTGGCAGGCAGACCTTATTCCTGCCCCCGTGGGATAGACACCCATGTATGTCCTTTGTTCGCAGCACGAGAATGTCCGGGCGATGGTTTACTTTCTGAAGCACGCCACACGCGAGCAGCTCACTTTGCCCGTCTGGATTCCGCGCTTCGAGCAGGAGCGACAGCTCAGGTGAGTCCTCAGCCCAGTCCCCCCATCCTGTCCTGACGTTCTCCGCTCTTTCCCACCTCACCACTTTCTCCGCGTGGCTTTCATGTGTCGCGCTCTTTTGCTGCCTCGAGCGATTTTCACACTAGCCGGGTTAATTGGATAGTTGCCTGGGTGCCATGCCGAGGTCTTCATTCCCCCAAGGAGTTTTTTATACTAGCAGTATGCTTGGACATTTATGGAGAGCTCTTACTTTTATAACAGTCGAAGTAAGCCTTTCTATACGCCTAACTTATGGCTATTAAAGCAAATTATAAGTTGCTTTTGAAGAAAATCGACAAGAATTAAAAATGAAACTATAAAAATCGGACTATGTATGTGCCGAGATACCGAGCAACCTTAATGGCTTGCCAGTTTTCCACATAATAATCATGTTTCGGTAACAATAAGATACTATAAATACCCGCTGGGAAAATGGTGGACGAACGTGAAGGGTAACCAGAGAAATGAAAGGATTTTAATTAAATTAATTCATCAGCCATTGTTGTGGCACCTACACAGAGTGAGTGTGTGTGTGCGTGTGACTGCCATAATTGAGTGAAAGATGGCGACAATTTACAACCACAGACACGACTGCGAATACACTTTTACAGGGAATGGCTCTCAATCACTGGCGGTGGCTTTCTCTCACTTCTGCTGGTGTCATGTATAATTAAGATTTTCATTTGCAGCTTGCTCTCGGGGGGTTTCCCATTTTCCGCCTTCTTTTTCCGACCCGCCCACATGCACACGAGGTCCGTGTGTGAGTGTCCCTGATGCGATAAGCTGAAAACCAACAGGCAGCGATGTAAACCTTTTGTTATTTCGGCTTTGTTCGCCAGCACTTCGGAGGATTAAAGTCAAAAATGCGTGTAATAAGCGCACAAAAGCATGCTCAACCCCACCACGCCCACTAATCCACACAGATACAGCCCGCCCCCATGGATATACCATGCACCCACACCATTGCAGAGTTGACTGTTTGCGCTTCTTAAACAAACAGAGGGCAAAAAACATACTGACTGGCAAGCATTAAGACGACATTTATGATGCCCTCTCGCAAAACAGCAGCCAAAGTCATGAATAAGCGTTAATAGCTGCAAATGTATGTGGGGCCGGAATCCGTGTGTGTGTGTGTGTGTGTGTGTGACTGAGGAGCTGAGAAAAACAAGCAATGTGACAATAAACGTTTCGGCCAAATGCCGTTGAAGCTGCATAAATCAGTGCTGGAGCAGCATATTGCCAAAGTTTTCGCAGAACAGTGAACACTCGTGAAGCGGAATGGTGTTGAAGCTAAAAGCTAACAATGAGATTTAATTTACTTTCGATGTTAGTGTTCTTATTGCAACAAAAGCAGCTGTAAAAAGAAAGCACTAAATACAATTTGTTGATTGAAAAAAGCATTATTTAATTCAGTAATTGCACAGCTTAAGTGGCTTAAACTAGCAAGTTGCATTATCGCACTGCTGTTTAGCATAATCCACTAGCTAGTCCACCTGCCGACTTAATGCCACTCGGAATAATTTATACCCTGCCAATATATGCAAGGCACTGGGACAAGCCGAAAGAACTCCCACTCTTTTCATCGGATTGAATCGAAGTGCGCACTGTATAGCAAAGACATTAACATGAAACGCCGCCTAATACTCGCTAAGCAGACCATTAGACAGAAATTTGATTTGTCAGCCCACTCAGCAGCTGATTAAAGTGTTAATGTCTGACTTGGGGGCAAATCACTTCCGACTGGAGGAGAATGTGCCAGCCACGAGGTGCTATATACGGCTATTGAGGAACCTGTCACGGGATGCGATTGGGGAATGGCTTGATTCTTGCAGGGACTCACTTTTATCGCCGCCAATAAAACGCAAATGAATTTGCCAAGCCAATTTCCAAGCTGTCACTGGATGGTGGCTCAAAGTGCGCTTATCGTCTGCTGTGTGGGTTACTTCTACTTCCGGTTTATTGTGGTTTCTGCTCTTTTATTTGCCTACTTTTATGCGTAGACATAAAAGCCGTGTGTGTGTGTGTGCGCTGTGTCGGAAATGTGCTTTAAGTGCATTGTACATGCTAATGCCTGAATGGAGACAAACGCCCACCACTCACACAACACATTACGTATACGCAATGTCAAGTTAGGCACAGAAAAAAACATGGCAAAATTGTCGAAGTTGAATAGGTAATATGGCTCAGTAATCCGTCTTTAAGACATCTTAAAGTACGAACTTTGGTCTCTTCTTTTAGTTCCAAGTAAAGAGAAGGAAAGGCTTTATATTTTTCACTGTGTTTCCTGTAATGGAAGGGCATGAGCAACAAGCGAGCAGCTTAATTGAGGTCTGGCTCCCGCCCAGGCCCATTTTCTCAGCTCCAGAGAGTCCTGCTAATGTGCGAAGCCCATTTTGATGCTTGTCGCCCATTTGGGTGGCCACTAAACTCACTCGGAATGTGGGCCTAAAAACTAACTGACTTATCCGGCTTTTTGTTCTTGTTTTTTGCAGATTCATTGATGTCCCCATTGAGTCCTGCGGCAAGTCCTCGCCCCTTCGCATTGCCCTGCAGGCGAACGCTCCCGAACTGCTGCTCATACTGCTGAGGTAAGTCGTGGCCTGGAAAAAGGACTTCCGGTCGGGGGGAAGGGAAAGGAGACTGGAAGGGAAGTGCCAGCGACTACCACTTCAATTAGCGAGAAATATGCAAAGCGGTCGCCACTTGGCGGCGCCGCTATGTATGCAACATAAAATACAAGACGCTTAGCATAAGCAAGTGCTCGCGAAGCCACAAGAAAACGCTCGACGAGACCCAAGCCAAGGAGCGGGTAGAGAAAATAAAAGGAAAAATTATCATTAAATATGAAAGTCGCTGCCACAGCGAATTTGCATCACAAGGCGGTCTCCAGCGAGTCTCGAGGTCCAAAAAAGCAGCTTGTAAAAAGTTACGAGCATGCACTCGGGTCCTCGGCCGAGATTCATAAATTTATATGTAAACGCCTGCAGTTTCGACTTGGTCCTGATCCTGAGTCCTTCGTCCTTCGTCCTTGACTTTCGCCGTCGCGGCAATTTATTGTTTCCTAACTGGATATGGCCGCGGCCACGCCTTCCGCTCCGCCCCGCCATTTCGCTGGCTTCGATTTCAATTTTTGATGCAGCGCCAAAAAGGATGCTTTGCATAAAATGCGAGTATTGATTGCTGGCCAAAAAGGCGAGTCACAACAAAGTCCCCGTCTGAGATGCTCGGCTGTCAAAGTTTATGTCGACGGCTGGCGGAAGGCAGCTTGAATTTCATTAGATCAAGATTTTCGCAAAAATTATTCAATTTCCGCAGGTCCTTCGGTCTGAGTGGCACATTTTATGTGATTTTTCCTAGAAGTGACTTAGGTGCCGACTTAAGAAGTCTCTTTAAATTTGCACTTTATTTATTTCCCTTAAAAGTAATAGAACTATGGTTTTTGGCGTTAAATATAAATTTCAAAATGCCTCCGCCAAAATACAGCTTTAGCATAGCTGCCAAATGAAATTCCGAATCATTTCTCGGGCGAATTCTTGAGCACCCCCTTCCCATCCGCCGATTTGCAACATTATGTGCCCCCTTTGTTGTCCTACGAAATTAAAAGTGAATTCCACTCCTCAAAAGGGGCGTAGTGCGGAAAGAATTCGCATTATGAGGCGGAGGCCAGTTGTACATCCCAGATTCAGCTCGGTATTGAGATTCCCGCCAGCTGTGCTGATTGCACCAAGCAAATTGCAATTGCAATGGCTTCGATTGATGGCAAATGTTTGAGTTTGGCTTGCCAATTCCCCGCTGTCGGTTTCCCCCCCGGTTTTCCACCGCTTTCCCGGATGTTTTCGGAGGTGGGTTTGTTTCGCTTTCTGCGCCGACGCCTTTCGGCCTCGACTGATTTTTATTCAGATGCGGCCACTGTTTTTCGAGTTACTGATGCTGATGCGCCATAAATTTTCAATATTGTTTCGCTTTTGTGTGTTTTAATTTGCGTTTCGCTCTGCGCTTTGTTGCATTTCCATTTGAAATTGGCCATAAAATATGCAAATGAATGTGGAGAAATGAATTCCTTTTTCGCTGCTACTTTCACTCGCTGCCAAATTGATTTACTAGTGCATAATTGCGCATACGCCATGTGGCCTGCGACTCTGTTCGCTGGGCAAAAAGACAATATTTATACAATGTACCGGCGGTGAAACAACACATAAATAAGCGAAACATATAAATTACAATGCTTATCAGGCAAAAAACGAGAAATGCGAATGCGGGGGAGATCTTTGACAAACATTTTCAATTTAAAAAGTGACAACACTGCCGTCGCCATTTGCAATTTGCAATTCGCACTTCATTTGCCATTTACTCAGGTCGGCCTGAATGCAGTGAGAGAAAATTGTGGTCACTTAACAATTGGAAAAGCTTTATTGTAGATATTTTAAGATATTCCCATTTTAATTTATACCACTTTGATGTACACCTTAAGAAAGCTAAACATTCAGCTCAGGAAATATTTTAATTGACAACACTTTTTTCTCAGTGTACATGTGTACATCTCTGCTCCTGTGCGTGTGTGCTAGTGTGCAACTGACACAACCGCGAGTCGTGTCTGTTCATTATTTCATTTGTACATTGTGTTTATCGGGGCATCTAGCATTTATTGCCGCCCCATCGCCCGCCGACCTCTGACCCTTTGCATTGACCACAAGCAAACCAACTACGTGCTGGCAGCTTGTATCTCATTTGCAAACAGTTACCCACCGGTTACTCCCGACCGCTGACACGCCCTCTCACCACCCACGCCCCTTCCATCCGTTGCAGATACGGCGCCGCACCGCAGCCGCCGGACGGAGGCGCCTCCGTAATTATAGCGCTGCTCGACAAACTCATCGAGGATGGCCGCAATTACAGCTTCGAACTGGTCATGTGCCTCAAGATTCTGCTGCGCAATGTGGTGATGATTGAGATGCCCTTCAAGGTGAGCAAATGCCTATTAAATTAATGATATCTTCTGGAGTGGTGCAATATGTAAGAAGTAGTTTGTCTTACTATTAACTCTAATATTCTATTTCAGCCCCTTTTATACGCCGCCCGCAGGGAAATGTTCTTCGATCGCTACGGCCGCCTTTTGATGGACAAGATTATTGGCAAAGAGCAGGTCTACGGAGTGCCCAGTCTTCGTCATTTATGCCGGTAATTATCAACAATGACCAACAATGGGCTGCCCACGTCTTTTGGTCGGAAATGGAGATTAGGCCAGGGAGAATGGAGTCCGACAGCCATAATAAGTTTCACTTTTTTATTCAATTACTTTGGCTTAGGTCCGCCACGCTTGCTTAACTTCCTACGGGCAGACAATTCGGCTATAAGCCCGAAAAATGAAATAAGCATAAGACAGGAGCCCAACTGACTGGCTGACAAACTGACAGACTGTCTGGGCAAAAGTTGACAAGTTTCCCTCGTCCCTCGCCGCTTTTGTCGGGCGGCTTAGTGCAAGTTGGCCTTCTTCTTTCATGTATTGTATCCAGAAGTCGGGTCGAAACTTTCCCGCTTGCCTCACTGACTCGGCCGCAATGTAGTCAAATGTCGGCCAACTTAATGAATTAAATCGATGCGAATTTCCTTGCCACGTTGATCGCTGTTTGAGTCGAGAAGTTTCTTCGACTTAATTCCAGAAGTTGTCGTCTGCAATTGATAAGGTTCTTGTGGGATTCCATATGCGGGGTCTTAGCCCACATATGTGCCACTTATTTGTGGAGCACTCGGTGACCCGATGATGCCGGGTACACAAATACACAAACATATTTGCCTCCGCCTGCTCACGTGCCACAAAAATGTCCATTGACTTTGGCTCTCGTTTCAGCTGGAAACCCGTTTTCCAGCTTGTTTGCCAGTTTGTTTTTCTCTGGCCAATGTTTGCGATGCGAAAACTCGCGCTCCTGCCCTGCATTTCATACAGTAAAGCATGGGTGTTGATTCCAGAAAAAATTCTTTTAAGTGTTTATATAGAATATGTTATGTTTCGTTTGTCTGACATTCTTTGAAGATTATTTAGATAAACTAAGCTTTGAGTTAAATTATAAATATAGTTACAGTCTCTCATCATATTTTCCTTTGCTGAAAAGTGAATAGCCACTGTATTTGCAATCGAGTCGGCGTCCACTTGTCGAGGCTTCAACAATGTGCTCGAAATGAGCACTTGATTTATATGTTCTGCCGCAGTTCCTCTTCTTGTAGCCAGCCATTTTGCGATTTCAATTTATGCAAATCTCTTTGGTACCCGCAAAGAATGCATGCATAACGCATTGGCCCCGAAATCAGAGTCTTGAAGAGAATGTGACGATTGCCGTCATGGGCGAATACATTGCGCATACGCCCCGGCATCCCGACTTCCGTAGAGGCGCCCACAAGTAGGCAACGCTTTTTGTGCCTGCTTTTATGGCTGCTCAGTGACTTCCGCCGCTCATCTGTTCCCCTTGGGCGGTGTCAGCTTGCTTTATTGATTGGTCGAATTTGTTGTCGGCGGCCGTAAAAATGCCAAAATATTGCCAGAACAGAGAAACTTGACAGGACAAATTAACATGGACATAAACTGCGGAGTTCCTGGTTGGATACCCCTGGCAGCTGATTAGCATGTTGTTAAGCTTTCCGTGCGTTTTATGACGCCAATTTGGGGCTCACTTTCGCAAGAATTTCGGACAAGTTGCCGCTGCTCCACGCTGTATCAAAAAGGCACTTTAGAACCGGCTCCACACACTGGCGAACTTTGGAGGCAGCTTTCACTGCGGCTCAAAGTGGAAGGGCCAAAAAGAATCCGCTACCAATATCCGCTACTTTAACTTCTTCCTCTAGTTTCGCAGGCAACTTTAGTGAAAGTTTGTTCGCTCTTGCTGCCTTTCACTCACGAGAAAAGTTATAAGCACATGAACTTTGTTTGCTGTGCGGATTTTTTTGTTCACCGTATGAGCTTATTGTGCGAAACTTAAATTAATTTATGAAATATCCCGCTGAGATTGACAGGAGCAGCGCCTAAAGGCGAGAAAAGTATACCAAAAGACTTGAGCAGCTCGACCAACGTCAATCCTGCGAACTATTATCAAGACATCACGTTTACAAAATCAAGATAGATTAACGCTATATTATGTTTCAAAGACTTTAACATGGAACTTGAATTTTCAGCTGCTGTATCCGCGACGTCCTGCGGATGCACAATCAACTGCCCAACGGCATCGACACGTTAAGGCTGCCAAAGCGCCTGCAACGCTACATCGATCTCACCGAGGAGCTCGAAGGACCTGAGGCACAGGACACGGAGGACAAGGATCAGCAGAGGGAAAAATCCTCGCCCAAATGCAAGCTGGGAAGCGAGGCGGGCCGGCTGGATACAATCAGCAGTGCAGGGGAGAGCGAGGACGAGAGTGAGAACCAAGCGCAGCTCCTGCAGGCTGTCACGGATCCGGAAAAGGCCGCATTGGCGGCTTTCATGGCCACCGGCGATGGAGCGTATACGGAGGAGGCCAAAAAGGCTGCGGTAGAGGCCTACGTGGCGGCCTGTCCACCCGATTTCGATCCCGACTTTCCGCCAATTTCCCTGCCCGGGGAGCCCAGATAGCAAAAAACATCCAGTACAAGCACCAGCACTCACCGATAGGTTTCTTCGCTGACGTTGATGCGCCCCGGAACGCCAGTGGTCTCCGTCCGGCTGGTGAGATTGACAGTATTTCCGAATAGACAGTAGCGCGGCACTCGGTTGCCGATCACTCCAGTCACCACTTCGCCGGAATGGATGCCTATGGTGATTTGCTGGAAAAACAAGGACCAAACAAAGAATTTAGAATTGTAGAATTTGTAAGGAGTTTATCTAGAAAATAAATGTATAATCTGAGTAGCAGAATTTATCGGGCCTCGCAGGGTCTTAAAAAGGCACTTCATTGCGCTAATAAACTTTCGCCATCATCAACACCCCGAAAAGTTGCCAACCGCAACGGAATGTAGCTGCAAAAACCAAGCGAAAGTTGCCACAATTACTTTATAAAAACTTGCAGCAGCAGTAGGAAAAAGTTTTCTTTAATTAAATTTAAAACGAAATGAGCGGCGACCAGAGAGAATAGGAGCAAGTCACAACCCCGCCCACAATAGGTCCTTGTTAGTAGGTGACGATGCTGGAATCCAAAAGCGAGAGGGTTTCGCAGAAACGCAGAGCCAGGATAATATGTGTAAATGGGTAAAGTGCCAGCAGTTCAGAGATAAAAACGAAGGACAAAAGTTGTAATTACCAGAAAAACATTACATGAAACTAATCGCCTAGGCGACGGAGTGCGATAAGAAAATATCAAAACTTTTGGAAGCCAAAAGTGCGGAAAGTCGAGTTGCGAAAAAATTGGCAACAAAATCAAATTTAACCAGTGCCACTGCACCACTGATGAATGATTCAACATCGAGCTTAAAACAGTTTCTATTGATTATATGATGGATAGCTATGATGGAGCTATCCAATGATTTTGTTTTATTTATTATGATATTTTCCATACTTCAAATGTCAACATAATTCAGGAAACAAAAACAGTTCTCTTCACAATTTTTTCCAATTAGAGAAGGAAACTTCTTGCCAGAAAATGCTAAAGGACATTACGGATTGTCCATTCTAGTTCGAAACTATTTTCTGGAAAATTGCTGGTTTATTTTTAGCCATCAGCCAAGATGCATGGCAGTGAGGAAAATGATTTTCCTGGTTTCGCCCTCTAGTGTATAAAATACATAGCAACTGCAGAAAGTTTTTGCTGAGAGCCGAATCAATATTTATGGACTGTAAGCACAGGAAGTAGCCAACAAAGAGTTGAGTTGAGAAAAACTGGCGGGAAAAGCGGGAAAAGAGGGCTGGAAGCAAAGTTTTTGCATAAAGAAAAACATCGGTATAATTGGCTTCATAAACGGAGGGGGAGGTGCCGGGCGGAATGACTAGCTGCTGCTGCTGCTTTTTATCAGGATTTAATGAAGCGCAAAATGACGCCAGTGGCGGCGAGGGAGGTTCGATGGGGGGAGGGGCGCAAAAGGGGCGCAGAGAGTCCTGGGGAAGGGCAGTGCAACAGGCTCGGATGTCGTGTCCTAGTTTTTGCCATTAGTCGCCCGTGGCGATTGTTAATTGGATTTCGAGCGATCTATCAAACGCTGACTCGATTCTCGAATTCCCCTCCCCGTTTTTTCCTTTTCGTCCGCATGAAAGGGGTTTCCCCCTGCATTACCAAAGGCAATCAGTCAAATATGAAATACTGACAGCCACAAAAACTTGACTGCAGTTGCGGCGAGGCCAGATGGAAACGGAGACTAGTTGGGGCTTATGGCTTATGGTGGGCGGAACAGATGGATGATCCCAGGACCAAAAGAAGACTTCCTTACGAGGACAGCCAACGGCAAGACGATAAGGTAATGGAATTTTAGCAACAGAAAAACAACAACTCTGACAATAAAGCCAAGTGACACGAGCCCAAGCAAGAGTTGCTAAGTTCGTGTGTGTAGGTATATGGCACACGCACGCAGATCCTGCGACATATCTACACTAGGGTGAGTCGGAAATTATATTTACAGCTTATTTAATCTACTAAGTAGAGTAATTGAATTCATATTTCTTCTTTGAATTAGATTATATATTTAGAATATATTTAGAATATTTACATAATGTCATAATGAGCCACCCTAATATACATACAGATGCCAAGACATGTGCAAAAAGTGACTGACAAGCCACAAGCATTGTCCACACGTACAATGCTGTAATTGTGAAGGATGCCATCAAGTGGGGCATCCGCATCCTCGTCCTCACACTCGTCCTCGCCTCGTCCTGTGGATGAACCGCCCTCCCTGCTTCCCCCCTTTCATATCTACATTTATCTGTGGCCCTGCATGTGTGCAGTGTATTTTAAGCCCGAGCACTCAAAGCAAAAGTGTTTAAGCCGAAAAAAAGATAGTAACAGCAGGCAGGAGGCCTCGTCACCATCCTCGGCCAAGTTTCAACGTCTCTGGTGACAGTTGACGGTCAAGTGGCCACTGGCAAGGATCCGAGACCATGTACCATGGTACAAGACGCGTCCTTTGACATTGTGTGTCATCAATTTTGAATTAATTTTAGCCATTTTCGCAGTTTTCCATCCAAAACTTGGCGCCCACGCCTTGCGCCGAGAATGGGAAACTTTGTTAAATGAACTTTTTTCGCACTTGCCTGCTGCCACAAGTTGTTAATATTTTACGTGCACTTGCCACTCAATCCGGCCAGTCGAGGGTTAAGAGATTGCGAGGGGCGAGGGGATAGACATTGAAATTTATGCGCTATTGAGTTGCTGTTGCTCAAAATGGCGAATGGTGAAAGGCAAATGGAAAATTGCGAATGGCGAATGGCGCATTCAGCAACAAATTGCGCGAAAGTTGCATACTCACACGAACGAACAAAAACACGCGCGAGACAATTTTCCAACTACTTTCAATGCGCACAATTAGAGTGACGGCCCCCTGGAAAAACCCAGCATTTTCACAGCCCCAACCCCGCTTTTCATCCGCGGGCACTTGAGCAACTTGAGCACAAGTTGTCAGTTGTGAATGCATTTTTGTTGCTCGGCAAAGGCTGCACAAAATATGGCACAAAAGGAAAGACGCCAGGATATGCTAAAATTTGATGAAAAGCAAAGCCGAGACTCAAATACAATTGCGGGAAATTTAGCGAGTTTTATTTGTGCTAGTTTCTAAACGTGAAGTTTTCTCTCACTATATACACCAAAATAACAGAGTGATAAATATTCGACATTTGTTATTTTCCACACTCACCACTGGATTGGATCCCATTTTGACGTTCTTGGCCATGTCCATCATATCGAGGGCCACTCGTGCCATGCACTTGGCATGATCCTCGCAGTGGTCGGGCAGTCCGGAAACGGCCATGTACTTATCGCCAACTGTTTCCACCTGAAAGCACAGACATGCCAATGAGTCCTTTAGATGGACCAAATTGAGAGCTGACCCGAAAAAAGGGCCGGCATTGCATCGTGTTTGTGGTCAGGTAAAAAGTGTAATTAAGTGGCCACTGCAGGGGCTGTTGGCCAGCCCTGCCCACTTGCATTTGAACTCTGACTGACCCACCTTGTACACGTTCAGGTTTCGCTTGGAGTCGGTCAGAGCATCAAAAACCGTGTACAGCTCATTCAGCATTTTCACGATTTTCATGGCCCCGTCGGGATCCGTGTTGGCCGCACAGTATTGGCCAAAGCCCACGATGCCGGAGAACATCAGCGTCACGGAGTCGTAGCTGTCGAATGGCAAAGGAAGTGTGGTCTCATAAATTAACGGACACAAATATGGCAAATTGCTTGCATTTTCCAGCATGTGAGAGTGATGCACAGAGAAAAAAGCACTCTTAGTTGTATATCTGCAACTTGTAAGCTGTGTAATGGTCTCAACACCATTTGTTTTCTCTCTGTGCACTTCCTCCCATAGGGATAGGGTAAATTGACTTTTTCTTACCGTTTGGGCGGCACAGGACGCTGATGTCGTAACTCATTGGCCACCGACTTTGGCAGCACCGAATAGAGCAGCCTGAATGGGCCAGGATGAAGCAGAAAGAAGCAGCAGGAAAAGAATGCAGAAACATGGAAAAGTAATTTCAATTTCGCGCCTGAGAGAATTGCGCGCCATTAAGGAGTCGGCGCTGTCATTTGTCATTTACCTGTCGGTCTTCTGCTTCTCGCTCTCCAGATCGCGGAAGGTCTGCTGCAGCTTGTCGGTGAGCATTTCCAGGTTCTTGGTGAGCTTGTACTCCGCCTCGAACTTCTCGGAGAGCAGGACCAAATCCCTGGCAGCGTCGTGCAGCGGCACATCCGAGATGTAGAGTCCCTTCCTGAAAAACAGGACACATTCCACGTTCAACGGCGAGTTCAAAGATGTGGCACGTGGGTGTAAAATGGAAAAATGACACGCATTTTGTTTTACTTAGGACTTTTGAAATCGCCAGGCAGCAAATAGAATCCGAGCGAAGAAAATAAGCCAAGAGGAAACACTTTTAATGTCACCCATAAATTCAGCCAGCTGAAGGAGCATTTGTTTCAATTTGACTGCGAGTATAATGCCATAAAGGTATTTTCTAGTAATACCTTATTTAAGAGCTAATGCCTTTAATATGGTCGTGCCTCTAAAATCAGGCTAAGACACATTTGCCGCTTTATTAAAATGGTTGAACGATACTTAAAGTCCTTCCTTGCGGAAAAATTGGTTGGTGTTTCGAAAAGATTATTGCCTTAATTAAAACCGTATTTCAAGTACACTAGAAGCTGGTGCATTATGAGCACTTATATCCCTGTCTCCCTGTTGTAATACCCATTAACTGCTACTTACTTGGTCAGATCGTCCAGATTCATGACACTGGGATAGCATTGAAACAGTATCCGATCCGTTTCCGGAATGTACATCATTTGCCCCTAAGGAGTACAAAAGAATAACAGATTATTTTCGGGTGCCGAGGGTGTGCCACTGCAATAAAATTGATTTTTATGCCGCACTCTGTGGCAGGCCAAGCATTAAGTTTAATGCCACGGGGCGGCTGTGCGTAAGGGTCCTTTGGAATGGGACTTTCATAACCGTGCCAGACACATTGATGGCTTGTTGGCCCTTGCTCACCTTCAGTCTCAGAAAACGCTGCTCGTGCCGGCTGCTCATGGCCCCCTGACGTGTCTGCAGGACATAGATGGTGTTTATGTGGGACAGGATGTTCTCGAAGTTGAGCTGCAGGTGCGGCCGGATGGCCTCCACCACCTCTATTAGGGAACAGTTCTCCTCGGCAACTCTGAGGGGTGCACAGGGAGAAATACAAAGCATAAATTCGTTGATCCCAACTTATAATGCATATATAAGGACTCTGCAGAAATCACTTAGATGCTTACATCTTTGCTTAAGGTGTCTAAAAGTGTGCATACTTTCAGACACCCTTTAAAGTAATTTTTTGCAGTGTGAGGAAAAGGGAAAGGGCTGAGGCAAATCCGAACGCCATCCAGCTAATGGCCACTAATCGCAAACAATGGCTCATAAGTAAATGGCGTACTGTAAACCGTTAGCAAGGACTCACCTGGGAATTACTCGAGACACAGCCTTGCCGGCCTGAACGATTTTCATTTGCCTATCGAACATCAGGTGGAAGGGGAACACCTTGCAGAAAGTGGCGGGCGATATGAGTGGAGCTGTGTGACGAGGAGGAGGGGTCAGCATTTGCGTCCGGATTAGCCAGGCAATTAGCCTGAGTAGGTGACCACTCACCTTCGCAGAGGAACTCCATGTCGTCGGCGACCTCGTCCTTTTTGGCATCCACCTGCGACTTGGCGGCCACGTTGATCTCCCGTATCAGGAACTGCACGTGGTCGTAGCGCTCGATGTCGTCACTCTTGTTCTTCAGCAGTCGCAAACACTTCTGCTCCTTGTCCCCGTCGCAATCGAAGCTGTCCTGGGCGATAGGACACGTGCTAAGCGCAATGGAGGGATCTGCAAAAGTTTGGCGGCAATACATAAATAAATAAATATATATAGTTCGATGAGTCCAGTAGTTCAGAAAATACTATTTCAGCGGGCTAACAGCATCTGACAGTTTTTCGATGCTAAATAATTGCACGAAATACGAAATAATTGCATTTTATTCAACATAAATAAACCGTTTTAGCTGGTAAATAATACATTTAGCCATAAAAGCCAAACGAAGCCAGCCAGTTGTATTAAAATCAGAGCAATGTCACAAAGTTTCCTCGTTATTATATCGCTGGGCGGCACAATGAAATGAATAAATAAGGCCCGGCCAGTCAATACAGTTTACATTTATTGTCATGCCAGCCAGCTCTGTGAATTCCGCAATATGTTAATCGTGGCGACTGTTTTTTGCATTATTTACTCTTCCGAGCCTTTGCCTTTATGTTACCTGTCTCGCTGGCAATCTGTTGGCCATCGTTGTTGTTATTCACGTTGACGGTGTTGCCGTTGTTGGCCATTCCATTATTGTTGCTGCCATTGCTGCCATTGTGATTATTGTTTCGCTCGGCATCCGTCGAAGGAGCCAGGACAACCGTTGCCGATCCCGTCGTCGTCGTGGCCACCGCGTCCTCCAGCAGTTGTTGATTCTCCCGGGCGATGGCCCGCTCCTTTTCGGCCTCGTCGATGGGCTCACCCTTGCGCTTGACAATGTCGATTTCCACCTCGACGCCGTGCAGCTTGGATGCAACGGCCTGTGAGCGAGAGATATAAGATATAAGCAGAGGCGTCAATGGGTCTCCCACAGGGAATCGGGAATGGGAATGCGAATGGGACTGTGACTGGGCACATATACTCGTATATAGTCGTATCTCACCTTGACGATGCCGATGACTATGTGCTCGAGGCCAGGCCGTTCCGAGTAGTAATGCAGGAGCAGCTCGCCATCCTTCTCCGTGCAGCGGAAGGAGGGAGCCCGCATTCCAGGGTACAGGGTGCCCAGGTGGTCGTGCAGGGCGTCCAGATTCTGATTGTTGCACAGCGAGAAAAAGAAAGTGGATACTTCAGATAGAGTAACATTTTTCTTAGCTTAACTAATTGAAAAAACAATAATTGGATTCCAAGCAAGAAACTTGTTTTAGAAATTATATAAAAGGTCAATCGATATCTTTTCAGTATTGATAAAAATCATGCTGTCCACGGAATTCAAAGTGAATTGATGGCCGCATTCGTGGCATTTGTTCTCCGTGTAGCATTGTTGTTGTTGATGTTGCGGTGGTGCAGACGAAAAAATTCAATTTCATTTTTCATTATGACAAAGGATTCGAGAAGCATTTGCGGTGAAAAATGTGGAAAATTGAAAATAAATCGAATGTGAGTGCAACAAAAGGCGCCAAGGGAAATGGGTTACGGTTCGGGTTTGAGTGGCGATGTGTGCGCTCAAGCAAAATACTTAATGCTTATCAATGATGGCGAATGTCGAACTCGAGTCTCGACCGAGACCGAAACCGAGAAACTGCCAAGGGAGCAGCATGAAAAATGACTTAAAAGTCGATTGGCCAATGCAATTGTGCCGCGGATGCACGGCGTATGAGTGTGAAATGGCCTTCAATTAAGTTAACGTTCAGATATATCGGGTAAATAAGGCGAAAGTACCTGGAGGAAGTCCCGCGGCGTGGCTCCCAGGACCTGCAGGATCTTGTCGTAGCCCGAGTCCTGGCAGAACTCGAAGAAAGTCTTGCCGAACAGCTCCAGGATGTCATCTGCGGGAATATCTTCAAGGACAGTTGTGAGTCAGTATTTTATGACCCACATATGCCTGCATAACCAAATGGCACCAGCTAACTACTTACTGAGTATCTCGACAGCTGCTCCAATTAGATTGTATGTTATTTCATCGTCGTAAATTTGTCGCACCAGAAACTGTCCCTCCATGCTGACCATGGCCTTTTTCCTGAATTCCGACCCGAGCCAAAAATAAGCAGCCATCAAAATAGAGTCAGGCGAAACCGCAAAATGTGAAATGGCAGAGAAGGGTTTTCCACACAGACGGAAAAAAAGAGAGTGGCAAATACATTAATTTTAATTAAATTGCTTCTGTGCTCGTGAATTTATGAGTGAGTGGCTGGCATTCCTCCATACTGTGAGTGTGTGTGTGTGTGTGTCTGTCTGTGTGTTTTTGGCGGCCAGCTGCCCATATGGCGGTCACTTTATATGCTTTTTCATATTTATGTTTTTAATTAAGCAATGAAGACGGAATAAAGCCCTTCAAATGAGAAATTTTGGTCAGCCTTAAAATGGGGCGAGGGTTTCAGCATTCCCTTTCACGCTAAAGGATTTTTCAAATGCGCTGCCTTTTGTGATTTTTTTTGGGGTTTTGATGAAATTTAATCAAAAGTGAATTGGACAGCCTCACTTTGAGTAAGTTTAAGAAAAACTGTCATATTTTCATATAACTTTTCTGGGAATAATTGCTTTGGCCTAAGAAAGTATTTTGGATAATTCAATTATGCCCAAAAGAACATGTTTATCTCTGTGAGATGGGATATTTTTAAGTTAATAGGGCAAGCAGTTCTTAAACGTAAAGCAGAGCCAGCACTTCCTGTTTGAGGGTCACCAGAGCAAGCAGTTTAAACACATCTGCATGCAGTGTGTGCAGCTCCTCTTTGTTTTCTGCTTTGAGATAAAGCATAATGCGGATTGAAAGTCAATTTTAAGCACCAAAATCCTTTAAGTTTCTCTCAAAAGTTAGCTGGCTTTTGGGTAAGTATTTTATATTCTTCGTAGAAACTTGACCGCTATTTGCATCGAATAAGAATAATACAGAAACAGAAAAACCCGCTGCCATTTGCCTTTGTGAACATCGTGCAAATCGACTTTATTATTTAATAGAACTTGCGCCAAGCTGTTACCAAAACAAATTGAATACAACGTGCCGGCACAGTGAAAGTAACCCGGAGAAAGTCGGGAAAAAACGCCAGCGTTGCAGAATCGAACATGAAAATCGAGTGGGAGGTGGGTGGGTGGATGGTTGAGTTGGAGGAAAAACGTAATAGAAAAGTAGATTTTGTACGTGAGAAAGTTTTTCCATTTTCCCTACGCAAAACTTCTGATTTGTCGCGACAAAGTGGGCGTGGCATCGCAGGTGAGCGAAGGCGAAATGCGGTATTTCATTATTGCTCATTTCAAATGCGAAATGCTGTTGGATTGCAGAATGTGTCAGCAGCTGTCGCTGAAATGCGAGAAGTACTTGCACCCCTGCTAAGACTGAGTTGTTGCAATAGAAAACATTTAATATTGCAGCTTCTCACACGCCCACACACGTACTTATTTTATTGTGGAAGCTGATTTTTAATTTCCTGAACTGCCAGCGGACATTGAATGGGAAACAGGAACCTGAAAAAGAGCTTTCGAGCCAAGAAAACCAAGGAAGTTCCTGCATATTACACACCAAAATGGAAATTGATTTTCGTCATGCAATTTATTATTCTATAAAATATATGGCAAGCGGTTGAGTGAGGGAAGCTCGAAATTAAACCAAGATTTATGGCGAGTGCATACATAAATATTACGACTACGCAACTTAAAGTCCTCTAAATGGCCAGTGAACTGGAAGTGAAGATTGCAGCTCACTCGTTTCATAAATTCTGGTTCCATTTAATTGCTCAGTTGAGCTGAGGTGGGATGCTTTTACCATCATCTGCAGCTGGTTACCTTCGCCTAATGCTTCTATCTGTGCGCAATATAATTTCATAAAGTCAACACTCCAGCGGCAAAATGTCTATCATTTTTATTGTGCCAGCTAGGCAGCATTTTGTGCCGTAAATTAAATTATGCTGCACGTTTTGGCCCAGCTTACCTGCCGCCCAGCACTGCGTATGATTGATTTTTATTGATTTAAATGTGCGTGTCTGGCGTCGGCGAGTGTGTGTAAGCTGTCGGTGTGTGTGTGTTTCGCAGATTCGCCTTTTGATCGACAACTTAATTGAAAAAGTTAATGTGCGTGGAGAAAGCAGAATTAGTCCATTGGATTCGGGCACGTTTTTTCGTTCTTCTCTCCTAATGCAATTTGTCATTAAATCCTCGGTCACACACACACACGCACACCAAGCAAAAAAGTTTGCCATTAAATTTAGCACATTTGCGGCAGCATAAGCGTCAATTAATACGAGCTGTAAAAATTAATTACGCACACACGACGGCAATTTATGGAGCCATGTTCTTCCTTCTTTTCCTGGATATTGCGTATACGCCGCGTTGGTCTGCAAGGCGACACTTAGTGGCTTCGTCTCCGCCGCTTTCATTACAAATTCAATTTCCGCTGGGCAACGCAGCCCCTTTAAACTCATTTAAATATTGTTTACTCAGTGACAACGACAGGCGGCCGAAACTAAGTGGCTTAATCTGCGAAAACGGCCAAGGAGCCTAAGAAGCGCGCCTAAGAAATACGAAAACATTTCGCGCCTAAGTAGCTTAGGCCAACGCCCAAGTGCTTTTGTTTTGCCTCGCGATTGTTGGTTTAAGTTTCACGCGCATTGCCTTTTCAGCATCGAAAGTTTATATATACTGTGTGGATATCCTGTGTACACATCCCCCAGCAGGCCACTGCTTTGGTTTTGGTGGCTCTCGCGCGTAAATATTATTATTTAATATGCCAATCGCAGAGCTATTCGCAGCCCACGTTCTGCGCTGCTCTGTGTGGACGGGATGTGGATGAAAAGTCCCCGGCCAGAATGCTCAACCCGAGGAATTCACGCGTCACTGACACGCTGTCTAAGTCCCGTTTCGCGCTTTTCCGCCCCGCATTTCCCACTTTTCCTCGCAATTCCTCACATGACTCTCACTTTTTATGGCAGGGCATTAAATCGCTTTATTATGAACTACTTGTTGACTTTTGGCAGCTGAAACTTTAAGTTGGCTTAGCCTGCGCTGGAGTGTGGGCCTCGCGGCAAACCGCAAAGTGAGTAAAATCCATAATCAATCAGCTAATTCGAGTCTGAGGATGACTTTGCGTGCGGTCGGGTGAGGAATTCCTAATGAGTTCGTTACGAGAAGATGAGCCCGCGTCTAATTGTGGTTCCTCGTTTCGCCATCTTCGACTTAACAAATCAGCCCGCAGCTGTTTCTGACGTGCACCGCAGAAGTTTGGATGCGAATGTGGGCTGCACATGCAACCGCCGGACAGCAGAGTCCACCAATATAGGACGAAAATGAAAAATAGATTGGTTACCTTAATATAAATTCATTCCGTACAAATTAGTTAATTGGTAGCGGGATCCTTTATTATTTACCATTTTTAAATAAGACACAACCTATGCCCTAGTATTTTAACCTCCACTGTTTGTCTGCAGTTATGTATTCGCCCATTGAAATGTTTTACACACATATGAACGAACTTAAACTAGCCGACATTAGTGCATTTTCTTGGCAGGCACTTAGCCAAAGAGAAAATGGAGAGAAGTCTAAGAAACTCATCCAATTCGGCCTTGCAGCGAGGTGAGAAGGATTCTATACCGTAAGAAGCCTGGCTTGGTTTAATGCTGCCAGCTAAATGCCTGCACTTTTCGGAATAGAGTATGCCACAGTCAGCTTTGGGCCAACTTGCATTTGGAATTTCCCAAGTAGCTGCAAAGAACCAAAATAAAAAGAACAGAACCACAGCCAGTGCAGCGCAGAAACGGAAACGAAATAAGGTTAAAAGCCACTTAAGACTCGGGCAAGTTAATGTGGCACATAACTCAAGTGAGTCACATGTTTTATTGTGCACAAACACACACACACACCCGCACATACAGGATGCAGCCAAGTTGGGCCAGGGTCAAGTCGAATTAGCCAAGAGCATCGCTTTAATCGAATGCCAGAGGCGGGAAATTAACATCAAAATTACAGCGATTCTAGTGGAAACCAGGCCAAACATCTAAACTGGCGACTAAGTAACGATTAAGTACAAAATTGTATTTGCCTTAGGTTGTGCTGGGTCATAAATTAACCTACAAAAAATATCAAAATTTAGTCTTGCTTAAATATTTAAAAAAATATTATACAAATTATCATAATAACATATATTTATGTAAATTTATCTTATCTAAAGGGTTTTTTTTTCGAATTTTATGTCCTTAAAGACATTCCGATATGCTTGTTGTTCATACAACCATTTGATGACCCATTTCGGTGTTTTTTTCTGTGTGCCTAGGACTCTGTGTGTTTGTGGTAATCCCTGAGGCGTGTTATTCAAATCAGGAAGAAGGCAGTGGAAGCCAATTCCCTAGTTTTACTGGTACCGGAAGATCCACCCTGGTGCTCCCACTTTGCCACTTTGGTGACTATGGGTGTATCCTGTCTGCTGTCTCGTGTGTATTTGTATGCGATTAGCGTTAAACCGCTGCCAAGCAATTCACATGCAGACGTGATGTACGTTGTTAATGATGAAGGATGAAGGATCTCATCATCATCATCGTCACGGCCAGTGCCATTGGCATTGGCTTCGCCAAGTCGATTTTCCCGGGGATTAGCATTTTTACCATCGTTAAGCTGCGACGGCGGCCACGGGGCGTATGATTAACCTTTAATGCAGCTTGAAGTGTGTGTCGCACACCTAGTGACCAAAAAGTCAGAAAAGGGAGAAAGAAGCAGCCCAGATGATCGGAAAATCGAATGAATCGCACTTTTGGCCAGGCCCATTAATATCTGTCCATATGCAGGCCCAATCGGCCAGCATTTTTTTTTGTCTTTTTCGTGGTCATTTATTACCGCCCGCCATCGATTGACTCGCCCTTGCCTTTGGCCATTTCCATTTACTTTTTATCTCTACGCATGCACTGTGACATCTCGAAATTAGGACATCATTAGCAACTGTCGATGCCGCCAAAAGAAAAGCCCTGATAAATGCCGAACAATCCCACTACATCGCGCCCATCTCTCACTGCGGAATTTGCGGTCGACGCCGCCCCACTGCGCCTGGATTTCCCATTTTCCGATTCGGGTTTGGTCTTCGCAGGGGAAAGCAAAAAATTAAGCCGCCCTTAACACAATTAGTTTTTAAAGCTGACCTAAGGCGGAATTAAGGGTAAATTAACGTTATTGTATGCAGAGCTGATATTTACGTATGCAGCGAAAAAATGGGGCTTAAATATTTGATGTAATGAGAGAGTGTAAGGGGACTTAAGAGCAATGTGTTCGTACGGAATTATTTAAGTGTAGGATTTGCAGGATTTGGCCATTTATCGGGGTGATTTCTATTATAAACGAAAAAAGACAAAGCTTGCTTAAAAAATGGTTTTTGAGTTTGGTGTTCCCTTTTTTATGCAGCTTATAACCTAAACATTCAACATCTATAACTTTTGGCTTGTTGAAAAAAAAATTTTTTTTGGCCAATTTTCGATTTTTTGATAAGGGGTTACATCATCAATAATTTCGAAAAATGTCAAAAAATAAAAGATTCAAGATTTAAAGACCAGTTAATTAGGAAAATCATTAGGAGCTTAAAACTGTACGACTTTTAAAATTTTGACGATTTTTTGCCTTGTTTTGACCAAAATACTGATAAAGTGATCCTTTTTTCGTCGTTAGTTCTCATGAGAAGGGTAAATCGATAAATCATTTTTTGGAAAGATTCTGCCACCTAAAGTGTATTTGCTAAAAGTTAACTAAAGTCAAATAGTATTTAGCAAAATACCCTGCATGTGACGTCAGCCGTCAGAACAATTTCATGCACTCGATACAATGCTGAAAAATGGATTTCCAATCGAATCGAGAGGGAAATTAGATTTATATTTCCACTGGCAGTTGCCAACTCGCATCCTAACACAATTTGCAATGGCCGCCTATCCGGAACCATTTCTATGCTGCAAATTTGCTCTGGTGGCTCTGCCCCTCAGTCCTACAGTCCTACTACAATCCTACAGGATTTTAGTCCTAATGATGGCCGCCGGCCAGAGCTCCACTCAAAGCTGAAGCCTCGAAAGGCCAACAAAACGGCGCAAATCTAGGAGGCGGCACATGGCAACACTTCCGGCTTAGAGGACGATGTTTCTGCTGCTCATCCTGATGCAGAGCAGATGCAGAGCAGTTGCTCCGGGAAATGTCTTGTTTTGCTGTAAAATGCAAATGGGCGGGACGCATTGCCCTTTGGCATCATCGACGTTGGCAAATCTCGGCCGGAAGTAACAGCAACAAATGAAAAATGCCTGCTGCCTTTGGAGAGGACACGATTTCAATATGCAGATTTCGCCCGGGAAGCAGCCCAAATGCAATTTCGAAATGTTACAAATGCGCTCAGGGAGAGTCTTGTGCGGTTTTTAGTTTTATTAAAAAACACACACACACATGAGCTGGCGAAAAGCGGACGGTGGCAAAGCGTTTCAACCAGCAGCTGACCCTCTCATAAGGGGAAAATAAATTGCTTTTAAGCGACGTGTCCTGCCCTCGGCCCCAAAGGATCTCGCAAAACTAGCGCGCGTGTCGCAATTCGCAAAATGCAATAAATAAAAATTTCAGCGATGCATTTGAGCGCGAAATACGTGCCCAGTCACTCCTTCAACTGGCTGGCGGGTTATTTAATTATCCTTTAGAGCCCAGGCTGTTGCAACACTACTAACTAGACATTGCGTATGCGCCCAGTTGGTTGGCAAACATATTTCGACTGCCGCATTTAATTAAAAATGTCCAGCAGTCAGCCAGCAGTTTACATAATTAATGACTACTGTATCATGGAATTATTATTACAAATTAATGGAATTTTCGTTGGCGTTTGGTTTTTGCCAAAGCCATGGAATACGTAATTAGTTGGATCCGTCAAGTGAACTCGAGTCAGTTCAACCCTCCGTGAAAGACCAATAAGGACCTTTGCTGAAGACATGAGGAGAGGGCCCGCGGAAACACCAAACCTGTGTACTCAAGCGGTTGGAAAACAAATATTTACTTTTACCGTGTAATTGAACTTTTGATAAGAAGTTCTGGAACGAACACAGCTTCTTGAGTTAAAAGTACGTAGATAGTAAAAAATATAGATACAATTATTTGAATATTTTTAATGCAACCAATCCTGGCAGAATAATTAATAGTAAGCTTTGTATTGAATATTTGGGTATATCATATTACACAAATGGTCTATCGATTGATATCCTTTTCTCTTCATTAAAATTGAATTAAATTGTCGTAGTATAAGGTTTCGTGCTATGTAAATGACATTTTTTGATAGCCAATACCGCCCGTTCTCCTTACCCAAATATGCAGTGAGTCGCTCAATAATGGCTATTCCTTTTGCCTTTGCCTGCTTAATGGCTTGTCATAATCGTTATCAAGTGGCTGCCCCGTTGTCTTGACTATAATTAGCCTCCTTGGACTCGGTCTTATTTAGATTATTGCACACCATTTGACTTTAACACACGAAAGGACACTCGGCCAAGTCATTGGCCCTATTGACAAGCCATTAATGGCGATAATGCTCGAGTGCCAGCGAATTGAAGGCGACTGGTCCAACATTGTGTATGCGCAACGCCACCAACTTTGGGCCGCACGCACGCGACGTATAATTCATAAAGCGATAAAAGTGGAGAGCACATAAAACGCCAACGGGAAACTTTCAACAATAAACCGGGGGATTGTAGTGGATGCCAGGATTCCAGGTTTTGGCCAAAAATATGAAGCAATCAAACAGACAATAAATGAAGCAAAGGAGTCGCGACGTCGAGCCAAAAGAAATGCAATCAAAGCAAAAAGTAATCTCGGCGATAAGTGCGAAAACGTGTCAAATGTCCTGGCCAGGGGCGGAACAGGATGCTCCTGCGAGGGGGCGTGGCTGCAACTGTCATGGAGCAGCTTGCCCGCATCATGGAAGTCAATAAAGCGTAACAATATTTGCTGCGCGCTGAAAACAGTTGACAAAATGGCGACGACAGTTGGAGCAGCAATATGAAAATATTGTAAATGCAAAAAGTTGGGGCGGAACTTCACCTGGCAGAGGAGAAGGGTGAAACCATCAGTGCTGCGATTTTTCGAACGACTCCATAGTGACTTTGCGATTTAAACTTTAATGGCGGATAAAATTGGAAAACAGAAACTTCTATAAAGTGCGTTTTTCTTTAGACGTGTTTTAGTTGTTAGCATGGCATTTATCCACTATTAATATATGTTTGCGAAAAAAGCATACTTAAAACATACTATGTATCTCTTTTGTTTGTTTTTAAAACTATTGTTGTTTCTAAATATTTTGCTGCCTTGTTTCTTTTCTGATTTAAGCTAGGCGCCGACAGCACTGGTGAAACAGGTGCTTCTCTTGTGTTCGCCCGATGTTTGTTTTCGTGTTTGAGTTTTTGAGCTGCCGGCGGCACAGTTTGCATTCCCCAAATGTTACCAGCTGTCAGCTAAAAAGTTGCGGAGTTTGAGCTTGGCTGAGAACTTTTTTTGGCCAGGCCAACGCACATTTTTGACGCATTAGCACCGGCACGGGCACGGGCAACCCTCAACTCGTTACAAGCCTCAAAATGGCATTTTCCCAACCCCAGCCCAGATACGAGAATCGACTCGAATTTCCATAATGTCTGCCATGAAAATGCGATCGATTTTCGTGTGTTCGAGGGGGTGTGTAAAGCAATGTGAGTGTGGCAAACAGCAGGGAAAAAGACGTAATGCTGCGGGCGTGTGTGCGAATGTTCCTATGAATATCTAAAAAAAAGACGACATGGCCAAAAAAGTCAGGTCATTGGGTGAGTGGGGGAGTGTGGGAGTGTGGGCGACTAATGGCCCGAAGTAACCAAAAAAATAAGCTGAGCGCGTATCAAAGCCCGATATAAATACTTTTGCACAGATACCACGATGTGAGTGTACAAATGCGCTTTTAATGGCAAAGGATTCGCGAATGCCTGCAATCAAACGAGTGTCCTTAGCAGGATGCTTGACAAAATGCTGGCTGATTGCTTCTCCACCGCCGCAGCGCAGTTGATGGAAATTCCAGTGAAGCGCAATGAAGATTGATGGATTTTCAGTATTTGTCAGCGAGAATCTTCCCTTGAACTCAACTCCTTCTCCGCAGCAAAGCTAATAGGTCGCAAAAATGTTCGGTAAACGGCAATGGCACGTGTTGGCCTCAGAATTGCCTTAAATTTACATTTAATGTGACAAGTCGGCGCTGACGTGCTCGAGCAAGTTTTCTAGCCATTTATCAAACTCTAGGCTTGCTATTCACCTGCCCCTCTATGGGCGCGATGTAAATGGCATAAGATTCCGGGCAGCCAAAAGCTCTGGACACTTAACTAAATTAGTGATATCATTCCACACGCATTAAATCAGGCAAAAAGGATGAGGTCGAGGCATCGGAACCCATTAGCGTGAATTGGCGAGTGACCGGCAGCTGCGGCTCATATGACAGCTCAAACCATATGGCCACATAACCATAGGGTGTATATAGAGTTGACTGACATATTGACACACTCGCACAAAGGGCAAATCCAATTCCATCGGAGCCGAGCAGCTCAAACCTCAGCTCTCGCCTGCGGCCGAATTGTGGTCGTTGCTGTAAAGCATTTTATAGGCAAATCGATTTTTGTCTAAAGTGCCACAAACACGCACGTCGGCAGCAGGATAACAATAACAGGACTTTTGCAACAGCAGCAGATTAAAAGCTGAGGCAGGAAAAACAACAATAACGCGACTGGTCGACTGGTTGCTGTGTGTATTAGTTGAACAACTGGCACTACAGCCACTACGAGGAAAAGCCTCAATATTCAATTTGGAATCAAAATGATCTACTATTCCTTACATTGAATTGAAGCTAATACTATATAATGGGATAATTGGGGTCTAACAAATTCAGAAAAACTGATCTGAATCTGCTTTTTTGGGTTGTTTTATCAATGAGATATAATTTGAAAGCGAATGCAGTGCATATTTTTTGCCGTGCTGTGTTTAGCTGCAGAATCCTTAAGTTATCTGTTTGGTTTCATCTTTGCTTTAAACTGAGAGTCGGCTCCGTTTCCCCCTTTCATCAAGCATCTTGTTTGGGCAAATTAATGAGACCCATTTGCAGATTGATGTGCTGCAATTATGCTTCGGGACCAAGTAGCATAAAGCACTTAACGCACTGATTCTGATTAAGTGAGCGCAAACACGACCGGCGAGGCTGCGGAACAGGAGCTGGCTTTAAGGTCCTGGGAAGAGGCTTTAAAAGCAATCAGCAATGGGCTGACAAAGAGGTAGACCGACTACTGACTACCAACTATCTATCTATCAATGCGGTCAGCTGGGTGTCAATCAAGGCAAATGCCAATGCCAATGCCACGATGCCAAGGCGGGCAGAACCAGACGAACCCCTCCCCAGGGCCCCGTTCCCATTGTGGCCTTGGCTTTTCTATTCTTTTTCCTCGCTTTAATGATGGCTTTGACAATGCCTTCAAGTGCGAGGACGGCGACAAACGATGTGGCCCATCTGAGGAATGGGGACTGAGAGAGCAGAGAGACTGTGGCCCCGGGCTGAGGCCACAGGACATAGGACATAAGACATAAGGCGCAGGACTTGAGACCCCGTCTTTGTCTTGGCGCCTCAAGTGCTGGATAATGAGTTTGGTTCTCGCTGCAGCTATTTCCCTAGGCTCTGCGACTATGTCTACGACTGTGGCTGCCAACTAACTGCAATGTAATTAAAGTCATGTCAATGCCGACCCCATTGGCAGGCATTTAAATTGAAGGGCCGCCAGTGCACCGAGAGAAATTAAGAGGCAGCAGCCAAATATATATGTTAAAATATTCTTTCATTTCTATTTAAATTCCAGAATTTTGTATACCCAGTCGCAAGATTTCTAAAATATCAACCCATTTATAGCTGTCTTAAATGCCATAATTAATTGAATTAGCGCTTACTTATAACATCAAAGTTGGAGCCAGATGACAGTGTCCTGCGAACGTTGCTATTGTTACCTTTTCCTTTGGAGCAGACCCTTCTAATGAGAAAAGTTCGCCATGTTTCCCTCTTCTTCGCCATAATTAAAGGGTTGTCTGGGCCAGGATGCCGACACCCGATGCGATTCGCCCCTTGACTGCCCCAATTCATTAGCAATTTGTGAACGTGGCCAATACAAATGGCAAGTGACTTGCGGTTAAGCAATCAGAAATCATAAATCACGGCCAATTAGTAGAGGACTACTCCCTTGGTCTATGACTCAGGCTCACCCGCGCAGCCATGTAGCAATATCAATAACTTAATTAAGATAAATGCGAATCGCATATACCACATAGCCTGTAGTCACACTAACGCTCCCATAAACTCACCCACACACTTGCCAAAGGCGCGTGGCCTTTTCGGGGCGTTGATTTCCGCTAACTGAATACACTGACGAACAAGGGAAAACATTAACCCCATTCCGATTTTAGGTCAAGTCCCAGAAACCTCTTAGACTTAGCTTATATCATTGATACCTTAAATTTAATTGAGTTTGAATGCTTGGAATGTGAAAAGTATTTGTAAAAAGTGTTCTCTATCAGCTGTTCTAGGAGTGTAGATTTTGGCTGCACTCGCAGGCTGGAGCCCGTGGATCTCTGAGCCTGGGAAATCCGTGTACGCATTAATGCGACGCGTGTCCTGCTTGTTTATGCGCCACCAACAACAAGCGGCCTCGATTAATTTATGTATATCTCACTACGGCTTTGTGGGCGGGCCACGCCCAACGACTGAACGGCCATGTCCGATGTGAAAAATGGATAATTAGTTAATTGCGGTACGTGGCAGACAAATGTGGGGGAGTTATGTATTTTAGTTATTAATTAAGTGCGTGGCTGTTAATATGTTTGTGGGGGCACACAGCCTTGAAATGAATCGCAGGATATATTGGGTAATATGAGAATATATGCCAGGGAGACTGATTGGGTTTCTTATGCCGCTCACCATTTAATTGTCGTTTACTAATGAGTTTGTGTAACTGTTGACTTGGCACTTGAACGCTACTTACTTGATCTTCTCCCATATCTCCTCCCCGAAATGCTTCAGCACCAGCAGCTCCAAGGCGTAGTTAACGAAGCCATACTGCGATTGAAGGGAAAACAGTAACCGATTAGTATTTATGTTTATGGCTGCTCTTAAACAAACATCAATATTTTCACTCTAGTGTCTGGTGTATCTGGCCTGAATGATCTATATTGCCGTACTGGGCTCTTTCGAATCGTAAAAGCTGAAGCTCTTGGACTTTAATTACATTCCCAGACGGGACACAAGCTTTGATTCGAGTCGATAAATTTGAAATATGCGAAACCAATAGCGATTGCGCATTTTCATTTCGTTTAAATGTATCCGAAAAGCACTCAATTTGATTTGTTGTGCGAAATCAAACCCTCAAAGGGGCGGAAAGAAGGAGGGGGAGGCAGCAGACATACCTCTGCCATCCAGATACGCAGCACAATCAATCGCTTCCGCCGGAAGTAATACTAAACAAGCAAAACACTTGAAATATATTTACATACATTACGCATACGTCTAGTTGGCCACACATGAGGCTTCATCCTCGGGCCGCCAGTGTTTTCGCTTTTTGTTTGTGTCTGCTGTTGCTTTTCGGATTTTTTCCTGCAACCCGGGCTCTCAGCTTTGCTGTTCGGTTGTCTGATGAAGATGTATCTAACCGATATTTGATGTTTATTGCCTTTGTTGGGCGCATTGAAATGTTGTGGCGGTGCAGGAGAACAGAGTCCCAAGTGCCACACGCAGAAACAAGTAAAGTGAAATGATAAATAAGGTTGTTGGAAATGCTCCGAAAATCACAATCATTGGATTGCATATGTCAGCTCGAGGACTTTCTTAAGCAGCTGTGTTCATTTGAGAGCGAAATGTGTGATTGTTATGTGCTCTATTATCAGTTTTGATTGCTTTTTTAATTAAATGCCACTTACCATTTTAGAGCTTTTTTCTCTTCCGGTTTTCGCTTAATTGAAACGCTCTGCTGGCGTATTTAATTCACTTCACAACGAATATGTTCCAACGCATATCACAACTGAAATTGGACACCAGATTTCAATATTGATATTGCAATTTATTTCATTTTCGCGATTCGTCCGTCCGCCGTACGACTTTCACTGCTCCCCTGGGAGCGCGACAATGAAAATGTAATAAATTATATTTGTTTGCCCAACCGATATGACTGCTATGATAAACACAAAAAGTGTAATGAAATTTACAATGTAAACACTGCGGTTTGCGCAATAACGAGCGGAGCATGTGAAAGTGGAAATATATGAGCAGTGCTTTGGCAATGAAGGCGTTGGAGTGTTATTATTACACCGCTGCCATTTATGAATATTTTATGCGATATGCTGCCATTCTGCCATGATTATTTCCACTTTTTAATCTTTCAGGCCAAAATACGAAGGCTAACTTTAAGCGCCTACTTTAATCAAATATTTAAATGAGCGCAAACGAAAAGTCGGCCCAAGTGGCCCGGAGCATTTCCCAAACTTGACAGCTACAATTTTTAGGGCCATTTCTGCTGCCACGCTGTTACATCTGCATTTTTGCGGGCTATACAGCGGTGTATGTACATATGTGCTGTTTGTTGCATGCCACATGCAACACGTGCGGAAGGCAAAGGCACCATACACCGATGCACCAATAGAAAGGCACACCGACAACCCGCAGCTCAGCCATCAACTGGGTCACAATTTAGTCGAGGTAAATGGGGGCTTGGAGTCCGCTTGGCCGAATCCTTGGATGCCCTGGACTCCTTCCTTACTAAATAAATGACAAATTAAATTTTGTGAAAGAAATAATAGCCCATCATTCAAGTAGAAACTATAGATTATTACTTCTACATCTCTTCAGATAATATACATTTTAGTCTTAAATACCATATGAATAGGGATTCCTTGACTTATTTTTAAAAAATCGCAGAGTAGCGCCAAAATGGCAGAATGGCGTTTTTGAAACAAAGCTACAAAGTGTGCATACGTCTGGCTAATTACACAAAAGTCGGGCCAAAACAGGTAGCGCACACACTTTTGGCCAAGAAATTTATGCGCCACGACGAGTGCAGGGCAATTAAGGCACTGCGAACGTTGAGTTCTCGCGGAGTTTGGAGCTCGGGCTTGGGAGTTGCCCAGGGAATGGGTCGCCTTGGGGCAGGATTGGCATAAGCGAGTGGAGCACAAAATGGCAGCCCTGGCCGGAAAAGTTACCTCCAATTGAAAAGAGGAAAACTTGGCCTGCAAAGCAATGATAAGTTACGCGGGGAAAAGCACAGTGAGTGCGGCGAGCCGTAAGGGATTTCCACCTGCCAGCCGGCAATGCTTTAAATACTTTAAACAAACCAGCCAGCGAGCGGAGAAAATATCGATTTTCGCCCATCTTGGCAGACATTTCTGTAGCCATTAGGAGCCTCGTCATAAGATATATGAAAGTACACAATGTGTACATGCCTGTTGTTCGTTTGGCCATTGGTATGTAACTGCTAGACTTTTTCCGCCCCATGTTTGCTCACTGCGATTGCCAAATAGGGAATATTAATCAGGAGAGCGTTCCACCGGCAATACCTATTTGCGAATGACCTCGGGGCCTCTGACATCCTTCCAATTGAGCGAATTTTAATTACGTGCAGCATTTGGCATTTTGATAATGGTAAGGCACTGTCAACAGAAGGTCCTTGTGCTATTTTCGTGCCAGTCGAGAGAGAGACAAGAGTGTAAATAAGTCTCGATTCCCAGGGCTTTGCAAATTGTTTGGCCAGGCTTATTGGGGAAGGGGCCGAAATTTCTTCGATGGGGCCATTTGTCACTGCTATTTGGCGATGACGGGCACGCCATTTGATAATTGCGACAAAATGACGCCGCTGCGAAAGTAAAAACAAAACGATATTTACTCGGCCCAGTTGAAAAAGTCCCCCTTCCTTTTCCCCAAAGGCCCGTCGTTCCGCCTGTCAATTTAGCGCTAAACTGACAATAACTGAGTTAATGATGAGCCTGCCATTAGGCCGGCGCAAAATGAGGCACAGTGCACACAACATGGCCACGGAACGGCCACAGGATGTGGATGCCGTGCTCTCCGCAAAAGTTGAGTTTGTACACTGAAAAATAATATCATAAAGTCATCAGCTGGCCGAGCGAAAAAATATTTTGCTGCCTGATCTAACTGAAAATATCCTATAGTTATTAACAATTATTTTCCATTTATTTGTTTGTTTAAAGCAATAATCGAAATATTAGATTTCCTAACAACTTCTTATTACACAGGCTAATGAATTTAGACCTTGCTTTTTTTTGTGCAGTGCATCTTTTGGGTAAAGGGAACTGAGCGGAAAATGCGGCAAAAGCAATTGTACATTCAACTTGGTGTCCGCCTGGGCATTTATCAAATATAATGGTCATTCACTATCGTCCGACCAACTAAAACAACTGTCAGCAAATTGCCGTGGGCACGCAAAGCTGAATGTCTAATAAACTTTGACATATTGAGGCAAATATTTCTATTTGGCAACTTTTGCAGAGAGAATCGCAGAACCTCATAAATTAAGGACAATGATAGCGTGAACCAAAATATCCGTCCGGGAACCAAAATAAATTAGAGCGCACAGAAGTATGCTTTAATATCCGGGGCCAACTGGAATGGCATTGTGTGTGTGTGTGTGTGTGTGGCGCATTCGCTTATGTATGATTCACAAAAAACAAAGCATGTGTGTGTGTGGGTGGATAATTTACATTTGTTTGAGCCGCGCGATTCCTTTTATTGGACGACGATTCCCTCGGCTTTTGTTTATTTGCAACTTGTGATTTATCTGTGTGTTTGCTGCTTTCTTTTTTAGCTTCTTTCTCCGGGGCCTGCTCTCACTCCCGCAATAACTTTCCACTTTCACTGGCCGCTTCGTATGATAAGAAACGCGACACGCGCGCGCGACTTTTCCCAAGGAGTTTTCCCAGTCCGCTACGATTTTCCGCCGCACTCTGTCCGCCGGAGTGAACAATTCGCCTGAATCAGCCGTCGACGACTGAGCGCTTCCTGCCGAAGGAGCGCCGTATTAAAGGCGGCTCGCAGGACACTTGTCCGCTTTTCCTTTGTCGGCTGCCACCCACTCAGCTGTTTGTTGTTGCGGGTCGTCGGGAAAGCTTTTCGAGACCAGAAGCTCGCTCTCGAGCTCTATCTCGCTCTAGCATCTTCGGCTACCTGCCAATAGATGGCGTCTGCCTGACTTAAAAGAAAAGTATATAAACTAAAGAAGGTTTTAAGTATAGGTAGTATTTTTTTTAATTAGAATAAGCTAATTAGAAATTATTCATTTACCCAATCTAATAATTATAATAAATATAGGGATCATAATAATAAATCATAAATATTAAAAACTTTATATATATATATAAGCAGATACATTTTGAAAAGTGTCTTAGTTTGATTTGTTGGATGCGGATCAAATCACCCGCTCAATTTTCCCCGGCAAGTGTTTGCTTTGCATTCGCTTCTCCAGCGCCACCTCGCACCAACTTCCGTTTCCGGCGTTATTTATTGCCATTCTTATTTACTTTCCTGCTGATTTCTGTAACTTGCCGCCTCAGTCAATGGCTCACGCATAATTTACCTACGACAATGGATTTTCGGGCAGCTCCAGTCAAGCAGATGAACATTTCGGCGCTCCAGACGCAGCAAATAAATTAGAGACACTTGCAGTGCAAATGGTAAACAGAAGTGCTCGTACGGTACGGTAATTGAAATTGAATGGGTGGGCGGTCCGTGGTCTGGTGGGTGGCGGGGTGGCAAGGTCGACCAATGGGGCGCACTGGGGCGTGGCTAAACAAGCACCTGTTAGCGACAAAACACCAAGGCAAACCCACTCGGAAAACCGCAACACCGGCCGTTGCAGAGTGCATCAATCGGATATTCATGTGCGCTTAAGCGCTGCATAAATTAATTACTCTCCGCAAACATAATTAAATGCATTGTCCAAGTTTTAATTGTGCTGGCTTTTGGCGCCGTTTATTCGCTCCCCAGCACCGCGGATCGCACACAGGTCGAAAGAGCACCCGCCAGCAAAGGCAGAGGCATTTGCTCACTGACAGGACATCGCTGGCGGTGACGTTGAAGGAGGAGCAGGAGCTGGCAGTCAGGTAACCAGGTATCATAGTGAATGCGCTGCCTGCAGACTGTCAAAGTCATTGTCAGTCTGCCGGGGGCTATGGCTCTACATAATCACAAAAACTACGCCGGGATACCTCTTACCCTTTCACCCATTCATGGTTACCACGAAACCAAAAGGAAGGCAAAATACTGACAACGAAGTTCCGAATACCCTAAGGTAAAAACTTTAAAATCAAAATATAGGGATGATAAATGTTTTTAGCTTACAACAACGTTAATTTATTTTATATTTTTTTATCTTTAGCCCAAGTTATAAAGTTAAGGTACGAGAAAGATGACCGAAGACTCGAAGACCTTCTGTTCTGGACACTTGAGGTCGTAACTAGTCATCCTTTTGATTCGGTTTCAGTTGGGTGGGCACTGGTAAGGGAGCTGTAGATAACCGCGAGTTAAAAGAAGCCAACTAATCGAGAGGTCCTGCCAACATTGTGCTGGGGAAATGGAGCGCGTTAGTTGCAGGAGAAAAATACGTACAGCCCCTGGACTCTAATCAAGTTCGGTTGCCAGAAGATGACTATCGGGCTGGCATTTAATTAAGAGGCCGAAACGAAGAAAGGGTTACCAAACTTTGATGGCATCTCAATTGCTATTGCTGCACACGCCATCTAGAGTCTCAAAATATTCCATTCTGTTTCGTTTTTTTATTTGTTTTTTTGTTTTTGGGCGGTGCCCAGCGGGCGTAACTAGCGCATTGAGACAAAGAACAAGTGCATCAGGATAATCGCATCACACTTGAGTAAATAAATTCCTGAAGTGGAACCAACTTTGCCGGAGCACTCCGCACAGCCGAAACATGTCTTCTATGACAATGAAAAGAAGGACCCTCTGCAGCTGCTTCGTCCTGCGTCTTTTTGTGCCGCTTTACGTGCCAGTGATGATATTGCTTCTGAGCCAAAACGAAAACTGGGGAAAAATGTTGCCATAGAAATGAGTATTCCAGCGTTCATCTACTCAAAGTTGGTCAAACGACCAATTTTAAAAATAATGTATGGCCTTCTTAAGCACTTTTCGAACGCCCAACTCAATAATAGTTATTCTCGCTAGCTGGTTTAATATTTAACTACCTAGAATGGCCACCACAAATGTGTTCGTATCTTACACTACTTATTAACTACTAATTTACAAACACACGCTTACCAAGCACAAAATTCATATGGTTGGAATTTAATCGCACTGAGGTGCAGACATCTGTGATAATACTTCTCAGTTGAGGTAAATAATATCCTTGCCACATCATGACATCTCTCAATTGTTGCATCTTCCACTCGCATCAATAATAATTGAATCCAAATACTGCCAGTTGACCACAGCTTAGTGATTTGCAAGAACTGTAAACCAAGTGCCAGAGGTCACAGCCATCTCATTAATCTGCATGGATTGCAGCAGGGTTATTCAAAGTTCTTGAGTGGTAGACTCAAAGGTAATGCATATGAATAATTATAGATGTAGTATTAATTCTACAATAGTAGGGGTGAATGTCATGAATAGCTCGAGTGGTTTTTCTTATCAACTCGACAACTCACAGGTGTATAGGAACAGTAGTACAGACAGAGCAATTCATCAACTACAGCTCTGCTTCATCTTCTGCCGCCATTGACAGATGATGGGGGTTCGCGAGAGTCTAGACTCTGAATTGTCGGAAAATATTCAGACTCGTTTCTACAAGCGCGCGCGAGTTCTCCAAACTCGAGTGGGGCTACTCAGAAAGTGAAAAAATATCAAGTGATCATTGACGATGTTGGTGGCAGCCATTCAAGTAGCGCATCTAATTATTCACGCCGTTAATTCCATCGACGGATTGGATCTTACGAGCTGAGAGGAGAGCACTGGCAAAAATTACGTGGATTTCGGTGTATTCAGTTCCTTAGTTTTAATAACTTAGCAGACAAATTGTATCCATGTTTCTGTTGAAATCTAAAAAATACACCCGTTGGTTCTTCAATTGAAATGCTCACCTTATCTCCAAAGATAAAAATTTCACAGCTTGAACAAGAGAACATTATTTTATATCTGAATGCAAATATTTGAATATCTCTATCTCTACCTTCTAGCTGTTAGTAAGGGAAGTATCTAAAGGTGGCTGCTTATCATACATAGTCATTGTTGTTGACAGCCCCTAGCTACTGATCAATGCATGCATATGCTTATGGCAACTAGCAACTCAAAGTTCGTGTTTAATTATCGTTGCAATTTTAAAATCAGAGAGAATAACAAAAACATTCAGAAATGGTAGACACTGTTAGCCAAAAGAAAAAAAAAACAGATTTTTAATTTATTTGTAATTCCTATTAGTTTTATCGATGCATGCAATGGTGTTGAAAAAGAGGCAATTAAACTTTATCAATTCGGAGAATCTCACTTTTATGCGATGAACCAATTATCATTATTGTTGGGTGTATATCTAAATTTGATAATTACCATTTAGTTCTTTATCAGGGCTATTTGTTTTTTTTTTTTTTGTTTTTAATTAGGAAGTTCCCCTGATAAAAAATGTGATCAAAGTAAACATAACTACTGTGTATAAATAATACCCATTATAAAAGGGGTTCGTTCTACTTTCGAGACTTTCGCTGAGCTTGTTGTATTCAAAGATATTTTGAAAAGTATTCTTAACACTCAGAAATAACGCACCGTTCGACCTTTGAAGATGCTGCAATTCTTATCGTCGACCGCAGAACAAGTTGACCTTGAGCTCTGCTCGAAGTAGACCAGCAACTCAAATACCCAGCTAGAACAGCGAGGAAAGTGGCAATTCTTGCAGGCCCTATTTACAGGGATGGGGAGAGGAAAACTCGTTTTATCGCCACTCGCATTTTATCTCCGCCTCGTCAGTCGATCGCGGAGCTTCGGGAGTGCGACATCGCAGCCTGCGCTTGAATTGGGTAAAAATAGATAGCAGTATGCTGCTGTTTCTCTGGTGGATTGCTGGCTATATAATACTCGTATCTGGAGGTACGAATCCCCCCCCGTACGGCCTGGATCAGCCGAATGTGGCCCGGTGTCTGGACTACTGCCACCTGAAGAACTTGCGCTTCCTCCTCTGCGTGGACGCAGATGGTCAGCTGTCGCACAATCCCTACAAGGACTGCAACCGAGGATTCTGCAAGGCCGAGGACTTTGAACTGGAATACGAAACGGAGGAGGGCAAGGAGAAGCGAATCAATCGCGTGGAGAAAACGAGAGTTGGGCAAAAGGCCAATCTAAGGGATCTATGCCTGAACGAAAGGGGAATACCCATCCGACGGAGGTGCCAAATTCGCAATGGGAATAGAGTTTGGCAGAGCTTGGATCACGTGACCTGTAGGTCGGCACCGGAACTCAGCTCAAGTATAAACCTTCTCGCTGTGAAGAGCCCTCCGGATATGATTAGCCAACTGAGTAACCTCCTGACTCAGACTCAGGAGAAACTGGCCGCCGCCGATGTCTTCAGTATTTCGGAGATATTCGATTCCCTGGTCAAAAAACCGGAAAGAAATGCTGCAGTCGTAGGGGACTTGATGAAGATATGCCAAAAAGTGATGACTACAGACAATGAAACCCTTCGTGTTTCAGCTGACGCTAATGCAACAAATGCCCTCCTTAGCAACTTCGAGGATTATTTGGATGAGCTCAGTCCAACAATTTTAAAGTTAAACAGCACTATTTTTGCAAACAGCACTGAGTTCACATTCCATCCCTTTTTTGACATGGGTGTTATTGTTCTAAAGACGAGCGAACTCAGAGTATTCTTCGTGGATCCAGAAGTGAGAAATGTGAGTGGGATAGTGAACTTCTCTGGTGGCAATACGTCGCATTTTGAAATGCTTCACCTATCGGATAATGAGGAAGATATAAGGTCCATGGAGAATCTAGAAAGTGCGGTCTTTATTCCCGAAAAACTATGGAGTCAACTGAAGAAGAAGGGAGCCTCTTACTTAGTTTTTAAAGTCTATACTCGAGATGCACTCTTTGTGGAGACGGAAGAGGAAGTCAAACGACGGCCAACTAGTAATGTTATATCCATAACTATACCAGGATTGAATGGTGAGTGTGTTTTGGGGTAAAATTATGGCATTTATGTTGTAATTCAAAAATCTTTTCTTAAGATAACAAGCTACCTGGAAAGTTGCCATTTTTCCTGCGCAATGCAAAAGCGAATGAAACTCAATTTGAAGGAGGATGTGGTTACTGGAACTATGAGACCTGGCTTAGCGATGGAATATCCACTTGCGGTGTTGGCAGCTTGGAAGCCTCATCGCACCCAGTGATCCTCTGCCATGCGGATCATCTGACCCAGTTTACATTTCTACTGGGAGTCAGCAAAATGCAGGCAGGTGTGGACACCAATGAAGATGATGATCACTCCTTGGATGTAATCACCAATGTGGGCTTGACCCTTTCTCTGCTGGGCCTCCTTATGATCTTTATAACTGCAGCCGTTTTTAAGAGCTTCCGGACCCTAGCCTCCACGAAGATATTGCTGAATCTTTGTGCTGCCCTGGGTCTGCAGTTGCTCTTCTTCCTGATCCTGAGTCAAAGCCATTTGCTGGAGCAGCTGGAACAATCTGAGTCGGAACGGTGTACCCTGGTGGGAGCAGTGATGCAATATCTACTCCTGGTTGTCTTCAGCTGGATGTTTATCATTGGATTTCTGCAGTATCAAAGATATGTGAGGGTCATTGGAGTTAATCACCCACGACATTACATACTAATGTCGGCTGTGGCGGCCTGGTCATTGCCACTTATACCCACCTTGTTGGTGGTTTTTCTGGAACCCGGTTCCTACAGGCCCAATAATTCCTCAATGGACTATCCCATCCTCTGCTATCCTTCTGGCTATGGCTTAAGTCTGGGAGTCATACTGCCTATTGGTGTTATCACGGTGGCCAATGCAATATTGGTGGGATACATCTCCTGGAGTGTCTATACAGCCCTGTTCAAACGTGACCTAATCTTCAAGCAACTGGGCCTGTTCGTGCTACTCTTCTTTCTTTTGGGAATAACTTGGATTTTTGGACTGTGTACATACTTCGATTTCGGAAGGATCTTCGCCTATTTGTTCTGCCTGACAGCCACTTTACAGGGATTCGTTTTATTCCTTTACTTCATAGTATTTAACAAAGAAAACCAGCGGGCCTGGTTGGGTCTCTGTTGCAATTCGAGCAAGAAGAGAAATCAGGAAACTATACAAATGCCCACTGACTCTATTTTGCAAGGCCTAAGCCATTCATCAACAAACAGTACTAGTATTTAAGTACATAAGCCTACGTAATATTAAGTTTATGTTAGGAAAACAAAATGTAAATAAATTCTACATAGTACCTATAAATTTACTTGTAAATTATTGTGGATAATCTGATTCATTTTCCTGTACAGCAATACAAAAAGTTAGTTGAGAATAACTTTCACTCATAACATAACATGTATGCAATGCACCATAATGTTTGCTGGCTGATTATACAATCTGCAATCTCTAATCTTGGTATCCATGTCAACCGCTTATCATACCCCTTGCGTAGAACATGAAAAGTAAATTAGGGGCCAGTCATCCGATAATGATTCATCAGACTTTTCAAATAAAACCCGAACGTAAATATTGGGGTTCATTACATTACCAAAGAACTTCCAAGTTTTGCCATTTTACTTCTGAATAAATAATATCTGTCAGTGAGCTTTAGTATAGGCAAAACCAAGCTTTTAGTATTACTTTCCAAACTTACTCAAAGACTAAACCCAACAAGCGAAGCTTTAAGCTTTTGATTACAGCTGCCAGATAAACGTTAACCGGTTTTGAATACAGCTTTCAACCGTTTCGAGCCAAGTAGTTCCCCGCTCACTTCAAATTTATGACTTCTAATTTATGTAAATGAGATGACAACTTAGTTTTTGGTGAATGTATTTCATAGATTACGACGGCATGTGGCTGAGTCTTAGTTTCGGATTTATTGGATGCGATAAGGTCGGAAGTCTTAGTCACGGACCCCGGGATGTGGTGGCTTAATTTAGATTAGCGAACTTGGGCCTTAACGTAAACAACTAAACTATTGCTAGACTAGCGCTAGGAACCAGTAAGCTTAAAGCCAATTAGCCAACTACTGGTTGGGCATTAAGTATCGGGTATCGGCATTCCGCCGGAACTTGTTTTCGAACAACAAAAGGCAAGCCGCCGCCCAAGATTCATATATCAGCCTCAGCGCTTTATCACCAGCAACCGCAGCGGTATGTAAGAGCTTCCGGGTACCACATCCTTGCCCTCGGGCAGGAACTTGTGCGCGTAGTCCTTCGGAGTGGGCGTGTTGGGCGGCAGGGCGTAATCGAGGACGTTATCCGAGGCCGCGCCGGAAATGGCGGGCGTGCGAACCACCCACAGTTGCATCGCTAGCGGTTTTTTCTCCGCCGGCACTTCCGATTTCCCCAGCTGCACATTGGCGCGGCGGGAGAAGTGGGCCTGCTCCGCCTGCTGGAAGCGCTCCAGGTGACCTTGAATTATCCGTCGCAACTGAGCCATCGTGCTGGGCGGGGGCGTGCCGTAGACATAGGCTCTGGCGGGGGGGCGTGGCAGGTAGTCCCGACCAGAGGTGGCGGCACTTGCCACTGCCATTAGGGTTAACAGCTGCAAGACAAATTACACTCAATTAATAATATATTTAAATAAGCACGATAACTGCGTCCGAATGTCTAACCTTTTAAAACGTTAATGCTTTTAAGCGCCAACCTTGGTTTTGAATAAACACGCAGCCTTATCTTAAAAGTTAAATAAATTAGTTGCAAAATTTTCAAAAAGACAGTTGAGTTCAGTTTGAATGGGATCGAACATTTATTATTATTTTTTAAAAGTCACTAAAAACTATTTTCTATAAATAGTTGAATAGCAAACGGATTAGAAACTCGTACATTTTTTATGAATCTCGCAAGAAACACATTGGAAAATATGAAACTAATTCGAACTAGTTCAATATATGAATAGCATTTGTATCCATCTCAATTTCCTTTCGGCTGTAAGCTTACCCAAACAAAAGTCCTGTACATGGTCCGTAAATTCGTATCCAACACTTTGTTTTCGAGGGGCAGTTCCCACTCTAAATTTTCGACCGATCTCCAGTTAACTCAGCAGCAAACTGAAGCGGTCCGAGCTTCTGCTCCGGCGACTCGCTTCAAGTTCAGGGTCTAGTCTCATGCATTTACATAATTTCTACCAACTAGTCAGCGAAGCCAGTCGCAGACATTCTCCGTTCTCCGTTCTCCATTCTCTGATTTGTATAAAATCTGATTCTGTTTTTTCGGCACTGGCACGTGATTTATGCATTTGGCAGTCCAGTTGGATCGATCACGAGGTGCCGTCAGATCTGGACAAACGAGGGTCCAAGCCCCTGGGAGATACCATCGCGATCTTTGCCATTTTTTGTTGACCACCAAGGAGATCCAAGTGATAGATTTGTGGGTCTCGTTTTCGGGCTTAGACTTTGGGGCGACTCTTTGGCTGTTCACGCCATTATAATTATGCAAATTCGTCTTGATTCGGCTGCATAAATCAACTTTATGAGTGCTCAGTTTACATGGGCTCGGCTCTTCACCTAGTAATTTGCATACAAGTTTCTATAAAGATATATTAAGTGAGCTTCCTTTGTAGTGCGTTCATAATAGCAATCGATGTATTTATATTGATTTTTAATCGACGCCTCTTTGTGCCAACAATGCGCATTAAAAGCGCGTCGATCGTTTGTCTTGCCATTTGATACGTCTAGAGAGTGATTCTCTAACATGGTTTTTGATCCCAAGATGGACAGACAGCCACAAAAGAAACCATAATGCGATTCATATGCTAAGCCATTAAATTGTGGTCGTGCAATAGTTGTTCGACCTGCCTGTGATCGATTGAGATGTTGAAATGGCCGATGATCAATCTATTGAGCAGATTAACATATATATACCTCGCAACCTGGTAAATGATCTTTGAACACTTTTATGACTACTCGATTGATTGTTAAATGTTAATCAGCAGAGCAGAATAGGAGCAGTCGCTGATGTGTTTTTCTATTGATCGATTATGCTAGTTAAACTGTTTACAATCACCATAAATTAAGGTACAAAGCTATTAGTTAAATGTTAAATTAAATTAGACCTTTTCCCTTTTCATCCAATATACATCGTTTGTGGCTTCGGCTTCCGGAAGTGGGTGCAATTTTAGTTCTTGCGCCAAAAGGTTGGGGTTAATATTCGATGAGTCAGCGAAACGGAAACGGAAACGCAATTAAAGCTCAACGACTGCGACTGGCAATCAGCTTGTGGCTGCATTACGTAATTACGGATTTGCAAGATTACGTAAAATGCAAATATCGACTCGATTGCATTAGCATTTTGATTTATATGCAAACGGAGGGGTGTCTGCATACCTCTTTCCCGCAGGACTGTATTTTACTATGTAATTACTATGTAAATTATTTATGCAATTAATTTAACAAACTCGACTCAACTCGGACTGACACTCAACGCGAACGTGGCCCACATGTCCGTCGCCAAATCCATATTGATGAGGGTCGTTTCCGGCTCAGCTCTTCGCACTCTTTCATATTTCATATGCCGTATGAGTTCTACAAGGGGCGCATCATAATCAGCCATAACCACCAGCTCTTCTCCTCATTTTTCTGCTGATTTGAGTCCAGCTGGCGCTGAGTGCTAAATCCTCTGTCACATACGCTCCACGTTTGGGGATTCGTCTGTCAAAAAATAAACAAAGAAGGCGGCTCACAAAACATGGAAACGTGGCCGAAATGGTCAGGCATGAATGCTACGTAATGAGTTTGATGGGCTTTTGAACCAAACCAAATTGCAGACAGGCATTTTATTTTTATTCCGATACCGATTTCGATTTGATGATGCTGCCAGGACTCGGGACATGGCAAGGGGATGCATGTAGCAGCAAATTGAGTTATGGCCCCGGTTGCCTCATATTTTATGCATGGCAAGGGCAAGCGAATTGCTTTCCAATCGACTTGGCGCACTCCACTTAAGACCCACTTTTGCCCGTTTTCCAGGGAGTGGCATCATTCCAGCCTTTTGGGTGCGGAGAGTCCAGACAGACCCATTACCATTACCTAATCACCAATCGGGATCGTAATATGGATCATCGATTTTATACTGCACTGGCACGACATCCTTTTCGGCTTCTCTCCTCAGTATTTTAGTTGGGGCAATCCAGATGTTGAATGAACTTATTGGCCAGCGCGAAACTAATTAAGATAGTTTGCCGACTGCAGTCAATTGGAAAAGTGACAGAGCTCTCCGTGGGCTAAAGTTCGACATTAATGGAGTAGCGTCTGCGGCCCAGAGGCATTGGTTTACCTTTGACCTTTGGCCCCGTTCATAATTTATACCTCCTGGACCGCTCGACAACTCCCCGCTGGCAAATCATTTATCATAACGCAGAGCTGTGCCTCAAATTTGCGAGTGACAGCCGAGCCTTTCCATTTACCACAGGAAAAATAAGAGGCATTTTGCATATTTAATAAGTTTATGCGCTTTGTGCAATAATCCCCAAAGCCACATACAATTTTCGCTGCGGGAAATGAGAATAAATGATGCTTAAAGGGAATGGAAAAGTAGGTGAAAATTTTTTATTTTTTGCAGCATTTTGTACGTTTTACTTACAAAAATGCATTTACTTTTGAAAAAATATATGAAAAAATAGAGCAATCTCAAAAAGAAAGAACGCTACTACATTTAACAAAGTAAACAATTTTGAATTTGAAAAACGTTTGTATTTTTTGTATTGGCCATGAGATCTAGAATTCCTGCTAATCTAGTACGTGGAAACTTCTCGTTTGCCCCACATATTTTGTAGCTATCAATCCATATCCAAGTTTCAAGTATTCTGCTGTATATTTTTATATTTTACCAAACGATGGCGCGTCTGTACGATTCCCGCACCACGATCTTTTCACCGGAGGGCCGCCTCTACCAGGTGGAGTATGCGATGGAGGCCGCTTCGCAGTCGGGCACATGCGTGGGCATCCTGGCCAAGAACGGAGTGCTGTTGGCCACTGAACGAAGCGTTGACAAGCTCATGGACACCAGTATTCCTGTGCCAAGAATCTCGTGGTTGAACGAGGACATGGCCTGTTGCGCCACGGGCAACACGGCGGATGGTAACGTGCTGGTTGCCCAACTGCGATTGAGCACCCAACAATATCTTGTCAACTTCGGTGAGATGATTCCTTGCGAGCAGTTGGTCAGGAGCCTGTGTGACATCAAACAGGCGTATACGCAATATGGTGGCAAGCGACCGTTCGGGGTATCCCTTATCTACATGGGCTGGGATCGCCGCTTCGGGTTCCAGCTGTATCAGTCCGATCCGAGTGGAAACTACAGTGGCTGGAAGGCCACCTGCATTGGCCGCAAGTCAGGGGCAGCCTTGGAAATGCTTCAGAATGAACTATTCAGCAAGGGTTACGTATGTCCTTCGCTCGAGGAAGCCAAGGACGTAGCCATCAAGGTCATGGGCATGACCTTGGACAGAGGTAGCTTGACCCCCGCAAACCTGGAAATTGCTTCCATACAGCGTTTCTGTGACACCACTGTCTTTCATATTTTAGAAAAAAACGAGATCCACCGCCTAATCGAAAGGTATAACATTTTGAAGAAGCGGGTCGTAAGGCGAAAATATTTAAGTCATTAGTTACTTTCGAAAAAACGTTTATATTATGTTTGATTATCTGTTACATTTTACTACAACAAAATGTTACAATTAAAACTCAATTGTTTCCAGCCAGCCAAACCTCATATATTCAAAAGTATTCAAAAAACTTCGACCACTTAAAAGTAGAAAAGTATGGGTACAGACAGTAGAATCATGAGAGCTTTATCTTTTTATATGCCGCATTTCACGCCTGAATTATTTATAACATGCAGTTGTTTTATGGCAGTGGCTAAATCAGAACCGAACTAAATAAACACACTTTGTTGCATATTTTTTGGTTCAGTGTGCAGATAAGCCAATCTCGATGGAGTTGTATGAAAATGCGGCAACACAGTCTCATTTTGACGCAATTCCCGGGGGCCATTTTGATGCGGTGTGGTTTTTAGCGACCATACGGTTTATTTATATACACATTATGTGAAATATGCAAATCGCAGGCCAGTAAAACTGAAAATGGAGGGGAATAGTTGCAGCTTAGGTACTGTAGACGCTACATTTGGACTTTAGATTGCCAGGGAGCTTCTGTGTTTTCCTTCGCAAAAGTTGAGCGCTCATGTGCAATAAACTTGGTAGTTTCTACGACTTTCAGCACGCCTGGAAAACTGAATAGCAGATACCTTGTCTGCTTGAAGTCACGCTGGATAAACAATGCAAATAGCTTTTCTGCTGCAGAAATATTTAAATTCCTTTATGGCTCACGTCAAAGTTATACACCGTACTCTCGCATTTTCCGGCGAGTAGCTCTAAGTGGCCCCTTTTCCGCAGAAGGGAATATAAATTTACACTTGTCTACATTTTTTCACACCGGCTAAGTGTTTGCTCAGCCAAGGGAAAAAAGAAGGAGTCCAGAGAGGAAAAGTCAAGCCAGCTGCAAAAAGAAAGAAATGCTTTCCTTCGAGGCGAGTTTTCATTTTCTTGTTGTGTCCTGTGAGAGCAAACAATCGCACGTGAAACGCTGCAGGAATTTCAATTAACTTGTTAGCATTTCACGCTTTATGAACTTTAAACAAAGCAACAGACAGCAGACAAATACAACTAACAGCGACTTAAAAGCTAATTTATGTTTAACTTCTAATGAAATGGCACCCCTTGTGTCCAAGTGTTTGCCAGCTTTCTTTCTTCCACGGAATTGGCAAGGGTTCAATGCAACCGGTGGCATATAACCCCTTACTCAGACAGGATTCCCAAAAAGAGTTGGGCCATCTACTCAGCCAAATCCCCTCAAATACACAGCCTATCTATTCATCGGAGTGTAATCAAATTAATCGCATACTTGCGCCTACTTCAGCAAATAACCGTAATGTGCCTACGTAATTATTACTCTCGACAGGACCACAAAACATATGTGTGGATATCCCTCTGCACTGAGCGAAAGAAATATTCAATTTGGGGAAAGAGCTTTTCAGAAACTAACTGAACTTTTGACTTATATAAATTTCCAATTTATTAAAATTTTTTTTAATGCCACTGAATTTGGTTAATCAAAATCCAAAAGGCTGGAAGACGAATGGTAAACAATCAAACATTTTCTTTCCGTGTATCATTAATTCGGCTTGACTGACAAATGTGGTCGTGCTGCTTTCTTCTACTCCTCTGATATTTATCTCGCGCTGAAAACCTCATCAGGCTTAAGCGCATCGCTTAATTGCCCACAATTCTGTGAGTATGTGTGAGTATCTGTGTGAGTGTGAGTGCGTTTGCCGAACACACACTCAAATAACTTCATTTGGACAATCTGACATTCGTTGGGGCTGCTGTTTTATGGGGCAAACAAAGCTCAAAACGTAAACAAAGGCTGGCATTAGTGTCCATTCCGTTTACACGAGTTTCTCGAGGACATTACTCCTTTGTTACCCCATGACAACCTAATTTGAATGCGCCCACGTGTTCTGGGCTGTATAAATATTTAAGTTCTATTTTTGCTAATTTTTGCGTGCAAAATTAAACGCGCTGACCTTTTCGTCCCATCACAAAAACAAATTTAATATTCTGATCCTGGGCAAAGAGCGACAGGGGAAAAGACAACTATTTATATAGCGAATTAATTCAACCTGTGAAGTGGCGGAGCAGTAACTCAGCCATTGCTGCCAAATGAATTGAAACACTTTTAAGGCAAATAGATTTCAGCCAGGATATTTCCAAAAGGCAGCCTATTTCGGCCTGTTTGCATAAATCTTATGCGCCATTAATTCCGGTCTTGAGTTTGCCTTTTTAATTAATTTCGCAGCGCACCTTTTGTGTTTTATGCGCCACCCTAATGACACTTTTATGGATTTGAATTTGCGAGCGCCTTTATAGTGCTTCCAAAAACACCTTTCGTCCCTAGAAGAACAGCAAAACTCAAGAGATGCCCAGACACGTTCCATAATGCCTAGAGAACAATGCGCCCAGGGGTTATCCCTATATATATAAATATGCATTATGTACGCCCAAAAATGCCAAAAAAAGACTGTGGATTTTGGCTGTTTGTAAGTCGCACTTCCGCTTGAATACCGTTCGAGTGCGTTGGATGCCGCCAACTGTTGGCAGTCCTTCGTCCTTCTTTGTGTCCAGCTAGTCTCTCCTTGGGACTACGTGGCTTGTGAGTAACGCATCGTTGCGTATACGCAACGTAAGCCGTGGCAGGCGGGGCATAGCAGCAACAGGATCTGCGCACAGCTGCGCAGGACCGCTCTCTTCAGCGCTCTCTTAGCCCAGTCTCTTTATGTCATTCGCCAACATATTAAAGCTGGCTTAGAGGACAACTTGCTGGCAGTGCAATTATGTCAGATGCTGGGCTGTGAAATCGAAACTGGCTGAGCATTTTAATTTCCCACAACACACCGCGTGGAATTTCAGCCAAAGATTTAATGGAACTTGTGCAGGCCTATCCAATTTCCGCTGACTTTTTATACTCAATTAACTTTAATTATTTCCAACCAACATAAAGTTGGCAGCTGACCAAGGACCAAGATCCCACACTACTCCTTGGACTTGACTAATTAAGTCCGGCCTCGCAAATTATTGATTACCATTTGGGGCATTTTACGCCAGGTAACTTAAATATTTAATGCTACATTCGTCCATGCCGGCGACTCATAAAGTGGACAGCCGCACTTCGGGATCGCTGAATCCTTCAATAAGAACAATTTCGACTTAGGGTCACCCACAAGGACATCAAGTCGCTACGCTAATTTAATTTGCCTGGGCCTGCAATTCATTTGCCGAGTCATTGACTTTTAATGCACACATCCAAGACATTGTTGTATGTTTGCTAACTTGTTGCCAGTCTTTGGCTTGACTTGGCTTACATATATTGCCAAGTCTCGGGTCGGGACCTTGGCTCCAACGGAATGCTCAACGATTTGTTTCAAGTTGCGCATGATTTGAGCTCTTCTAGCCCAAACTCCAAGCCTTCGAGCGCACATTTAATATTAATGCCCGGCCTTCAGCTTTTTTGAGGCTTTAAACCAGACACCCCAAAAGTTGGGTTCGCAGAGCCCAAATTAACTCTGGCCATAAAAGAAGCAAATGCGATTTCCATGTAGTGCCCGTGCACCTAGGATCCGCTTTTAGTGCACTTTGAGTTTTTCGCTCGGCCAGGGCCGGTCGATTAATCTAACTGACAAGGGGCCATCAATCAGCATCGGTTGTGCAATCAGTGAAAAAGCATGGGCAGCTCCAATCTCCTTCGCCCTACTCATAATTAAGGCGCGAACCCAATCGATAAGAACGCTCCAATGAGCCGAGGGCCAGGTAACTTGGCTTTAAAGCCCTCCCTTTGGTCCCTTTACTGCTTTCAAGTTGCCACGGCCATTAATTTCGAAGCACTCCGGCAGATTCGTTTAGACAATAAATATCCGACCGCTGGGGGCGGTGAAAATTCACAGAGGTCGTTATTTTTGGGCAATGAAATGTTTCACACCTGCCGTTCATCAAAACACGAGCCCGAAAAACACAAGAAATTTGGTTGATTACCACTAGGTAAATTTGTTGTAAAGTGCGCAAATTAATATCGTCGGCAGTTAATGAGTTTAATCATCGAACTATGAGACATTTCGGCAGAACCTACAATAATCCATTTCTATCATTGTATAGCTTATATACCTGTACCCAAATGTTTTGTATGTATTATTTAAAGTGCCCTAATCGCCATTTCAGCGATTGAGGAGAGAGATGAATGGGCTTTATTGTGGCATTTCTTTTAGGTAAGCTAGGTCAGAAAAGACCCATCGATAAGACATCCTATCGGATGACAGGCAAAAATATGGGCCATTTGATTTAGGACAGCTGCGCAGTCTAATGCGGATTGGGGTCTTTAAGGCGGCTGGAGCAGGGATCTGGGGCCAAGTGGTTTGTTGGGGTCTTCCTGTGACATTCGGCATGACTTACAAATGGCGGATAACCGAAGATACGAGACACAATGCGAGCGAGTTAAATATGTTTTCGTGGCATTGTTGGACTCGTAAACATACAAGCCTTTGAGCCATTTCGGACCCTCTGCATTTGCATACGCCATTAAATATGCACAGCACACTGATTTCCCTGCCAGGATTCGCCAGGACTTCCATCCGCGCCGAAAACGAAAACGGACGACAGTAAAATGACCTGTATCATATGTGCGTATTTATCTCCGGTTGTCAGCAACAAGAGGAGCCACCACCACCCGGCACAGCCAACCCCAAATGGCAACATCGAATCAAACAAAAGGTCCTTGGGTGGGCTTTCCGGGCTCTCGTCTTATCTCCAGGTGATGGCTGCCGAGTCAGCGCCTTTGTTTTTGATAAATGACTTCCATTTGCGGCAGGGGCCGTGCAAATCCATCCCGCAATAGGCATTTGTCACGGCTTCGATTTGGCCCGGACAGCACTCGATATAATTGAAATTGTGTGCAATAAATGAAAATTGCTGGGTCCTTTATTTGATGGCCATGTGGATAAGGGGCGGCCCTGCAATTTCCCAGCACGGCGGCTGACTTAATCAACTTTGCCATTTGCCTAATTGGGGAGCATTGTTCTCGGCGGGAATTCGGCTATGATGGGTTGCTATCACTGCACTGGCAGCCCTCTCATTGTGTTTACTCAATGCACTCGCTTTTCCAAACAAATTCTGCAGGTGGGTTGGACTGGATGCCAATTACTATAGACATGAGTACAAATGTATCCTTTAGAAGTTTTAACAATACGCGTGAGTAGGATAATTGAAATTATGCGTTAAACCAACTAGTTAGCCCAGTTTTACGTTTCTCTTCTTGGCAACGCAATAGTTTCATTTAACATACCAATATCTCGTAGCAATTAGATGGTTGTTACCTATCGGTAAATGGAAACCTGAAAATGCAAAATATGATGCGAGTCTCGATTTACCTTCCTAGTTACTGGCCATCTCTGTCACTAATCCATTTGCGTTACCAACGAGCCCACAGCTTGTTAATCAATGTTGTTTGGGGTCTGGATCTCTTTATTGAAATGTCATCAGTTCGGCAACGAGTCAGTTTTATTGGGGCCCAACGGCCAAGCGGGAATTCGAGGAATGTGTCCTGTCAGCGACGCCAAGGTAATGACTTTGCAAATGCGGGTCCTTTCGGGATGTGAATTGCGATTGGAGGTTGATGGCTGAACATCAACAGCAGAGCAGCGAAAGGCTGAGAGGCTCGCCGTTCGGAAACATCAGTCTGGTTAATTATCCTTGTGTACATTTGCATATTAATTGAAATGCTGGCTGTTTGATGACCAACAGTTTGTTGATTTATAAATGAAATACTCCATTTTGCCCAAGCTGGCGTGGAAAATTAAAAGTCAATTTTCCCTGACGCTGAAAAGAAAATTGTGGCCGTTTTGTGAATTATTCAGGCGTTCTGTGGGCGCTGTCAAAGTTGAAATCTTCAAATCGGCGCTTCATTCATTGGAATTCCATTCATTTGGCGCTCTCAGCTTTTTCACGCCACATTAAATGCTTTCCATTTCATTTGCCCCACAATACGGTTCGGTAAAGTTCGCGGGTGTCAGCTCGCAGGTGACAGATTCGCAGTTTAACCTCTGCACCTTCAATTTGTTTTCGACCTGTTTTGCCAGCTGCAGCATATGGAGCCGGAGCCCACTGGGGTGCCATAATTGAGTATTGACCAAACAGCCAGACGACAACAAAATGTGGGGGCTGTCGTGACCAACGGCAATTCCTGCAAAATGTCCTGTACAAAAATAGCTCCCCTTTGCACTCGACATAAATGCACGAATATAAATGTTCGAGTATATAAATAAGCAGCCTTTAATGTCGCAGGGAGTCCCGAGTACGTCATAAAGTGTTAATCGGGCCATTAAGCCCGGCGGAGCAGTGCCTCTATCCAAAATTGAAATGCCCAAAGCCCGAAGTTGCCCCAATGGTTCGCCACACGGAGAATCCGCAAATCCCAGCTCAGCCTTTGAGTCGAGTGCAATCATGTTAAGTGTGGAGCGCTTCCGCCTGCGATTTCTTACTTCTAATTTGGCACAGTGGGGAATAATAGTAGCCTTTCAATTAGAAAAAAGCTATATTTTTTTGGGAAAAAAAATATGGGAAAAATGGGAAACCTTAATACTTGCAATCGATTTTGAAAAGCTGTATTAATTTGAACAGAATATTCGTACCCCTTTCCCCACTGTTACTCTTTTATCCCTTTTCAATCACAACCTTAACCACCGTAGACCACCTGTATTGTGTGCGTAGTGCGCATTCTGCATTCTGCCTTTATCCTTTTGTGCTGCGTATTCCATATTGTGTATTGTGTTTGCATTCCTACTGTCACTCGCATTGTCAGCAGCAGGATCAGGGCGGATCCTTCTCCTTGGGCGACCGGAAACGGAAGTGGAGGTTAAGGGGCAGAGTTCAATTGCATTGTGCGAGTATGCGGTTGTGTAGAGTGCAAGTGACGCCGAGGACAAATGGAAACGAATTGGTTTTACAATGCACAGTTCCAGCAAATCCCATTTGGCTTTTGACTCGACTGTTGGTCTGGGTTATGGTTTTCGCACTGCTGAGCGGCTAGATTTATATGTGCCTCTAATTTCTGCCTTCGATTCCTTCAGTCTGTCAAACTGGCACCACTCATGTCCAAGCCTCAAATCGTTCAAACAAGTTTTCATTTCGATACTGGCTTTTCGCTGCGGACAGGAGGAAAAAAATCAATATTTACATGCCGTGGCTTGCAGTTAAATGGGCAAACAACTGAACCAAAATGAATTTCCACAGAATGCCAAATACGAGCACTTCTCAAACCCAGACCACAGCAAAATATTCGATTGCAGCCTGGCAAAACAGATGCTCTTGTTATGCAGTCAAGGTTTTTGGGGTATATAGAGTAGAACTATAATGAAATCTAGATGTTTTCATTATGGCATGGGGGCAATTAGTTCAAGAAATAATTTGTAATATTTTCGAAGCAATCATTTGTTTGCTTGAGAAGCAAATAAAATGCGAGTAAAGAATTTGCTAGCAACCACTAACCAACAGAGAGGGTAGCCTTCGGTCGAAACACTTGTTCTCCCTAGTTTTTCTTGGCTTTTGGTCCGGCAGAAACAAAAAGTTTCCACATAGCCCGGCTTGCATGTCGTATACGTAATGCGAGCAAATTAAGTTGCCGAAAAAAGAGTAAACAAAACTGGAATTGAGTCGAGTCGACTCGAGAGTTAAGCTGTGCAGGACAGTCAGTGGGGCTGGCATGAATGGGTTAAGCCAAAGTATTTTGCGATTTTCTGGCTTTTACTCATGCCACTGCCACACCAGGCCATCCAGCAGATTCGCTTTGCCATCGTCATTGTCATGTGGCAAAGTCAAAGGGCGTAAAAGTGCTCAGAAATTAATGAGGCAAGTGCTGTTAAATTTGAAAGTATGCATAAAAAGGGTTGACATTCCGAAAGTGCTACCTGTCACGGGAAAGTGTCTTTCAGTCCGTGTGTTTGTCTGGCTGCCATTAGCATTTCGTTTCGCCCAGCCCAACGGAATCAGCACAAATATCTAGTCGGAGAAATTCGTGTGGGTCTGGTTGTTTGTCTATACGTATTTTGGCTTTGGGTTTCGCTTGAAAATTCTGCTTCATCTAGTCCTAACCCAATTTAAATGTTTGATTTATTTCGGCGTAGAAACGTTATAGAAGCTTTGCACCTAATTAATGTCATACCCTGATATATTCCTGCTTTGATTAACCGCAAAGTAAGGTTTGTTGTACTAATTAGCAAATGAATAAGCAAATATGCTATTTAAATCTGAAATTATTATATTCTATCATTTGAAACTAAATTATAGCTATTATGCGAGTAAATATTTATTTTCATTTAAACCGACTTAAATTGATTGTGTCAACTGACTCTAATTATATCAGAAAAAAGGAGCTGCCATGAAATAGTCATTGGTTGTTTTGCCTGAGGCTGAATCTCTTTTACGTAAATAACCCCATCATTGTATAATTTTTGATCTATACAAATGCAACTCCCCCACCTCACAATAAATTCTCATATTTATGTACAATATTTTACCATCGTTCGAACGCAATTTATTTGCGCTTTTATTTAATCTATTGTGTTTGCCGAACAGTAATCAAAACTGACTGCATAACTATCTGGAGAGTGGGCTAGTGGACTAGTGGGCGGGTTTTCCCATCCGCAGCACGGAAAGCGCATAAATTCCGTTCTGAAGCTCAAATATGGAAAGTTTAGCATGTTCGTGACCCACCCGTTCCTGCCATTTTGAACTGCGAACTCGGGGTGTGTATCTGTGTGTGTGTGTCTGGTTATAAATTTCCCATATTTCACTTTATTAAGTAATAGTTGCCAGTTTGCTGCTCGGCATTCATGAGCTGCTTTTTAGCACTGAACAATAGTGGACTTGAATGCGCCATAAAAGCGAGCACTTTGGCGAAATGAGCTTTAAGCCTAGCCTAGAAGAACGTTCGATGCATTACTTTGTGCGTAGTTGAATTTAATCACACTTGTTCCGAATTCGGCTGGAATCGGACCTCGTCCTGCGTCCTGTCCCTCTAATTAGCCAGCTTCATGCCGGAAAATGGCAAATTACAGCTTGTCCGCTTTGCCCCCTCGTCCTCCTGCCAGAGAAACGTGATGCTGCACTGCGTCCTCCGCCCTCGAAAAGAAAACAAGCACATGCAACAGCTGTCCGCTTGGCACTCATTGTATTTAAATGCTCGTAAAATGCAAAGCAAACAAGTGATAAAAGTTGTGCACATACACGAGCACGGCGAAAAATGTTCGCTAGACGGAGTGGTACTGTATGGACTAGCTTGACTTAAAGGGACTAACTAGACAATTAAAGTTGAGGGGTGTGACAGGCGTACGAGTCAAACAAACAATCCCTTCAGTAATGCTTATCAATGCATTCGTATCTTTATAGGACAAATCTTTTTAGTCACACTCTTATACGTATTTACATCATATATTATGATATTTTCGCTCAGTGCACTCGTGGCCACGAAGAGTGCCCAGTAATGCTGGCAACATAAAAAATGCATCAAGCGCTTGTAAAGTCCGCTGCAGGCACTCAAATTTGAGGCAGGGGCTATTGCTAATGTTATGAGGCAGCATTTTGAAGGCAGCTCCGGCTTAAAGTGCTCCCGGGGAGCTGTCTGAATTAATTTTCGAGTTTGCTCGGCGGAAATATTGAAATTTCCAATTGTTTTGGGTTTGTATCTAGAGCGAGTCCCCTGACATGCTGTTCCGCCGTTTTCCATTAACGAAACTTTTTATGTTCGCTCAGAGGGCTCTTGGTGTTTCCTGGCATGCACAAACCAAATACGCGAGCAATTAACCCTTTTTTCCGGCAATTAAGCCCGAGCTTTATGCCACATTTTTCCATTTTGCCGTGGGCCTTTTCCTCTCTTTTGATGTTTGTTTTACTGATGGCAACGGATGCGGCGGATGGGAATCGAATTAAATATATATTAAAATCATTCAAGGTCAAATGGAATGTAATTGCAACCCAATTTGTCCAGTGATACAATAAAAATGACCGCTTAATTGTTTAATAAGCACAACAAAAGTCGCATTACGCATACGACATGTTGCCGGCCATATGTTATGCGCGCCAGCTTTAAGAGCAGGCCCACGTAGAGTAATAAAATGTGGTAAGTACACAGTCAGCCCAGTGAATCTGAGTTATTTAACTTGTTTGGCCGACATTTGTGTAGCTGCAGGCTTGTTATTTCTGTAAGTAGGCACATTAAATTGGGAATCCCTGGACGTGATGTTCTCTGAGGACATGTCCTTGGCTATTTTCCCGTCGTTAGGCACGCTACAAACTGCATGTGCAGCGGCAGAAAGTTTTCCCCAGCAGCATAAAGCTGACTTGTGGAGGGGCACCGGGACAGGATACATGTCCTGCAGCCTAAGTGGACTTCTTTGTCTCCGTCTAAGTGGTTTTTCATTAGAAGCACTCGCTCTCTGGTCGCTCAAACTTTTACCCATCGCAAAGTTTTCACTCGATGCGGATGTAGTAAACAACTCGGCCAACGAATTCGTAATTGGAAACTTTTTGCCGCGTGATATAGGAACGAACCCAAGCCAAACACTCTATGTATTGCCATTTGGTATTTAATTAAATGGCCAGGCTTGCAGCCCATTTCATTTCCTTGACAATTTCCGGTTCTGACTGCTGGATTTCCAATCGATGCCTGTGAATAAGTTGCAAAAGTCAGAGCCGAATTTAATCAAGGCTTATGCAAATGCTGTAGGGATTGCAGCCAATCCCGGCAAGGACCTCAGGCCAAAAACACGGCATCGTGTGGCAGTGTTTATGGGGCAACTGTTGCCCGGTCTCCGGCTCCAAATGAAATTAGATGATGCCGGAGCGGCAGCAGCGCCACCAGACGTTGTAATTAAATTAAATTGCTCGAAGTTGGCATAAAACACACAAATCCGGAAAGGTCGGGCGGATGATGGCGAAATCCTGGGCCACATGTGCCGTGTCAAAGTTCACGCTGAATCAGAATGCACGAGCATATATTTGTTGCCCGGGCAATTGTGCAAAATGAAGGCAGCTGAAAAGTGTGTACATAATCCGGCAGATGCAAACAGGGTGTGCTTCCGTAAATAAGTTATATACTTAATGTATGTAAAATGCCTATTATTAAGGATTAAATACTTGCTGTATCGTCTTGTGTAGCTCATTTTTAAATATTTTTAGCTCCACTTGCAGTGTTCTCTTTTTTGTTGCAACTAAAGGCCCCCTGTACTTTTCGGAGTATTTATTTAGAGGATGGCTACGTTGCCTTCGTCAGTTCCTAATTTCATTAAATCCCGCAACCTGTTGTCTGAGCCGATTCGAGGGTAAGTAAAGTGAACCGAACGAGTTCTGGTGAAAAAATTCAATTTAACTTTGCCCGCAAGCCAAAATGAATTTCTTCTGGCTGCAATTGACATGGCCCAAAATGTTGGAAGGATGAAGGACTTGCTCACATGTGGTTTCTGTGGCGCCACGTCTTTGTTTCCCGGCCAAATTGTTTCCCCAAGAAAAGAAATGAAGAATGGCATCTCATAATGAGCTTAATGGGCGCCATCTGTAGCGGCCTTAAGCGCATCTGCATATGCTATTTTCCGTTTTCATCTTGCCTTATTCCACTCAGATTTTCCGACTTTTCGTTACCTTAAAAGTGCGTTGGCGACTAATGTAGCCACGGCTCATTGCCTATCGGCTGAAAAAGACCTTTTGGGTCTGGAAAGGAGAAAGCCTCGAAGTCCAACCTTAATCTTGTTTTCCCTCTTAACCACAACCTTTTCCGCCGACACCAACAACACTTGTTAGTGCAGCTCAGCTAATGCAAAAAATGGCCCTGGAAAATGTATTGCCGTCGTTGGCGGTCACACCACCGCAGAGCTGGCAGTTTTGTTGAATGTTGAATGATTTCCTGGCTGCTGCTGCATCGTTGACTTAACTTGGCCAAGGCGAAATGGCAAAACCCTGCTTTCCGCCACTGCCAGTCACTTGTTGCCCACGAGGAAGTTTACTTGCTGGCTCAGATCCAAGGGTTCGTTATGCTTTTGTCGGCCACACCACTAATTGGATTTTCGGTTAGACATAAAATAGGGATAGGACAATCCAAATATCATGGCCCACCACACTTGGCCAAATACTTGCTTTGGCTTTGTTGAAGAGTAATCAGAAAAGTCGAAATATTTATATCCTACTTTACAGTTTCTTGGCTGGGAAAGGGAAGGAAAATCAGGAAAAAGTTTATGAGCTCGATTTTTGAAGCTTACTAAATTAAAGTCCAAATTCGACATCGAGGGGCACCCATATTTTCCAAGTGCCACATTCAACCGCTCCGCAGCTGCAGGTTTGTCATATTCGGATCCCAATCCCAATAGCCTCGTGGCAATAAAGGAAAAGTGAACATGTCAAGATGTGACACATTTGATTGAACGCATGCAGGCCAATCAATTTTTGCTGCCAATGGAGGTGGATTATTGGCTGCCTGCAAGCGAGTGGGCCTAGTGCTCTTATTTGAATTCGTCAGCGGCATTTGACTGATAATTGAAAACGTGTCAACAAGCCAACAATTTCTCGCTAGCACACGCAGTCTACGTGCGGCGAAGTCGGCTGTAAAAATTACTTTTTGGCCCAAAAACTGGCTTACAATGAAGTCTGTACAGGTGGATTTTAATCGAAGGCTGAGTCTTTGGAAACGTGTAACCTGTCAAAATGAAAATGGCACTTTATGCAACCAAGGTGAAGTGCTTTGCATTTTATGATTTTTTTCAAGGCCAAAGGATCTGTTCAACTCGAGTGAATTGCGTAAATACTTATTAATGTAAAGGTATTTGCTTTTACATTTTTTAGAAGCCATAGCATTAAATTGATCAAACAAAGCTCTCTTGAACGGATGCAACTGAAATATTGTAGGACTGACCCTCATTCTGAAACTCGTTTTTAAAGTTATTAAAATTTATGTATTTAATAAATTTTGCGATAATCATTGATGTATAAATAGCCCATGTACAGCCGTGTTTCCCGGTAACAACTTCTTATCTGGCAATTCAAGCGCGTAAAAAATGAATCAGCCAGAGCGTTTTAAGTACCAAGACCGGTAAAAAGGCGTGAAATCGCTATTTGCTCAAATAAACACGACGTCACAAGTTTGGTGATACTTCCGTGCCTCAAAGGGGTCCGTCGGATTTGTCTTCAATTGCCGAGGTCGTGTTAATCACAATGTAAATTGTATCAAATGCCGCAGACTTGAGGTCTTTTCGTGAGTAGTGTGTAGATATACAAAAAACGGGGGTCGATTAGCGCTCGTGGTGGCAACTGATAGCAAACACAGTGAAGGGGTCTACAGAAATCTAATCGATCGCCAGACAGCTCAGTATGCCGCGATATTTCAAGAACGTCGGACGTGAAAAGCACTATCTGCCAAAGAATTTGTAAACAGTTTCGGAGAACTGCAAACAGCTGTGCCACCTGATTCATCGCCATGAATTTCAACTGGTGTGTAGGGCTCTTTGTGGTCTTGGCCTTGGTTTCGCCGATTTATTCCGCCTGCCCAAAGGAAAATCAAATGTGCTTGAGAAACGGAACGTTTGCGTCTTGTGATGGAGAGGAACGTAATTCTTCGGATGAACCTACGCAAACAAATCTGGTTTACTGTACGTCCATGTTCTGCGAGCCGGAGGAGTTTCAGCACGACTACATAACGCGTAACCACGATCAAACACCTCACCAGAACAAGTGGAAACGGGCTAGAATCGGCGAACGTGCCACCCTGCACGATGTTTGCCTTCTGCGAAACGGAATGCCGGTCACCAGGGAGTGCAGAGTGCAGGTCAACCGAGCCCACTGGGAGTCCACCGAGCACTGGGATCCCGTGGTGTGCTTGAGGCGATTCAGGGAGCGCACGATCAGTGGCGACTTGAACAGCCTGCATGACGATGTTCTCGAGGGCAGGAGGCGCACCAATGACTCCCAGGGGCGCCGTGAGATGACTGGCATCATGAGGAACATGTTCCGGCAGAGGGATAGGACTCTTCTACCCGCCGATGTCCACATGACCGGACAAATGTTCGGCACCCTGATGCAGCAGGAAAAGGATGCTACGGTCAGTGTGGACTTGGTCAGTGTCTGCAAGGAGATTATGTCCTGCGACAGTCAGGTTCTCAGATTATCCGCCCAGCTCAACGCCACCAACTCCCTGCTCAGCCAGTTCGAGAGCTACATGGATGCCCTTCCCGAGCAACTGGTTCCCAAGGACAGATGCGGCAAGGTGGTGGCCAAGCCGACCAGTGACGAGGCAGAAACGGCCACTACTGGAGTGGAAACCTACAACTTCTCAGATATCGGTGTCCAAGCCCTGATTACCGGCAATATCAGCGTGTTCTTCGCCAACCCCGAATGCGATCGCATAACTGGAATAGCTATATTCTCTGCGCCAGGTGACCAGCGAAGAACTTCCGGCAGTGGCTTCTGGTACCGCTTCATCCGATTCTCCGATGACTTGGCTAAGGTCAAGGAGGAATCCAATCTGGAGACAGCTACATTTTTGCCGGAGAATCTCTGGCGGCAAGTGAATAGCAGGGGAGCAACCTATCTCATCTTTAAGGTCTACGCCCACGATGCTCTGTTCGTGGAAACCTCACTGCAACGCACTCGCAAGCCTCGCAGCAAAGTAATCTCCATTTCAATACCAGGACTGAGAAGTAAAAAAGGCATGAACATTTGTTTTTGAATACTCGAATTAATTTGAATACCCATTCCATTTAATAGGCAATTATCTTTCGCTGCCACTGCCCTTTCTTCTGCGGAATGAAAATCTGCGCAATCCGGATTCAAAGGCCTTTCGATTTGGAAGTGGATGCGGATATTGGAACTATGAGACCTGGTCAAACGAGGGAGTAAGCACTGCAAGCAGTTCGGACCCCTTGAAGGATGCCATCATCGAGTGCCACACTAACCACCTCACACAGTTTGCATTCCTGGTGGGTGGAAGCTATCGAGCCAACGACCTTGGTGAGGAGGTTCTAATTACTCCCATTAATGAGAAAGTGCTGGACATTATCTCGATAGTGGGCTGCAGTCTTTCCCTTCTGGGTATACTGGGAATATTCCTCACTGCCGCACTCTTCAAAAGCTGGCGCAGTCAGGCCTCCACGAAGGTCTTACTGCACCTTTCCCTGGCTATGTGCCTCCAGATGGTGCTCTTCGTGTTTCTCAATACAGATGATGTATCCGAAGCGCTCGTTGTGAATGGAAACACAGTTCGCTGCGTGGCGCTGGGCGCTGCCATGCAGTACTCCATTCTGGTCCTCTTCAGTTGGATGCTGATCATCGCCTTCCTGCAGTTCCAGCGTTACGTCACAGTTATCGGAATCGAGAGACCACCTCGCTATATCCTGAAGGCCGCCATTGTGGCCTGGCTACTGCCCTTGGTGCCCACCCTGCTGGTGGCCCTAATAGATCCCGATTCGTACGTCCCCTCGGCTGCCCAACTTTCCACGGACACTGGCATCTGCTATCCATCGGGCTATGGTCTCATTTTTGGGGTGGTGCTCCCTGTGACCTTGATTACTGTGTCCAACTTGGTGATATTCGTGTATGTCTTCTACAGCATCTCGCACTCCTTGAGCCAGAGCATCCATAAAAACGAAAAGAAAATGGTGGTTAAGCAGATCCGACTCTCCATAATGCTCTTCTTTTTGCTGGGACTCACCTGGATCTTTGGAATATTCGCCTTCATGCAGGCAGGTGTGGCCTTTTCATATCTCTTCTGCATCACGGCCACTATGCAGGGATTTGTGATGTTCATTTACTTTGTCCTCTTGGACTCCACGAACCGTCGGCTGTGGGTGGGTCTGATTTGCCCCACCAAGATGGAGCTGGACGTCCAAAAGCGCACCACTGAGCTCCAGTCGATGACCACCTCATCCACGAACTACAACAGCAGATCGCATCAGTAGATATACTAAAATACGTATTCCCCGACGAACAAAGGTCCACGACCAATGTATTGATAATCTAATATTTATGCTAATTGATTGCCATTATGTATAGGTCCCTAATTTAAAATGAAACAAATTCTAATAAATTCTAAGACAATGCTTTCAAAAGAGTCAATTTAATAAATATTGCATTTTAAATTTTCAAATGTATGTACTAACAATATATATTCCTTTTTGCTTTCAATTAGACGGAGAAGTTTGTCTGCAATAAAGGGAGTGGTGGTAACCCATCTTCCATTCATTCTCAATATTCTTGATGCTCGAGCTTCCAGCAGTGGATTTCCCTGCTACTGAACATCCAGTAGCTGGCAAGAAAAGCTGTGCACCTGGTAAGTGTTGAGGCCATAAAAATTTAAGCAAGCCCGAGGCTTCTGTGTCTACAAGTGTGCACTTTGATTCCATTGCCATGCTGTCATGTCATGTGGAACGAAATGAACTTGATTTGAAGCCATGCTCGATTGGTATTTGCCACTACAGCTGCTTCAACCTCAACAGTTTTCCCATTTAACTCCAGCTGGAATCTGGGCACGAAGACCCCCTTTTTGAGCTCACAATTCCGTTTTAAAATACTTGAGCTTAAAGCCATTGGCTGTCGTCGTAATCTGGATTAGACAGTAGTGCATTGCAAGTACTTTTAATGCACTAAACTGCGTTTCGCAGTGGGGGCTCTTAAGCCGATTACTTTCGTAACTATATTGTGGTGCCACATATTCAGCAGTTATTGGCCAATTAAAGAGATATCGACTGAAATCCCCATCTAAGCACATAGACTCTTTTATGCAACAACTAAGGATAAAATTGGAATAAAAGGTTAAAAAGCGGCTATGGACTTTATATATAAAGCATCAGTCAACTGATATTCTCTTTCAGCATCAAGTAAGCAAATAACTTTCAAAGTTTGCAAAACAAGAAAGCGCAGAGGGGAGAATGGAAATCAATCGATTTTTCGGCGGAAAGGACCTATTTCAATTTCGAAATTTCCACTCTCTATATATTCGCACAAACAACAGAGAACGTATATCAATTGCAATCAAACAGGAAGTGAAAGCTTTGAGGACTCGCCTGCATTCGAATGCAGAGACAGTGAAAGTGAAAGCGGAGCCGGGATTTCATTTTACGCTTTTACAGCAGCACTCGCCAGTTGCCAATAAGTCTACTCGAGTCAGTAGTAAACTTCACTTTGTTGCAAAATGTCTGCCGACTGAGGCTGAGCACCTGGTTAGTGACGAAATCCTTCATTTTTTCCGAGGAATGTTTGCTTTCATCCCAGCAGCAGCCATTCGAAACTAAATTAAATGACGTCAAGTGGAATGAAATGAATTGGGAGGCACGCCTGATTGCAATCCCGCCAGCCTTTTGACCTCTTAAAGTTGCTCCTCAAACTCTTGAACTACATTTTAAATTAGTTGTGCTTAATGCCATTGTCTGTCTGCTCGCTGGCAATTGCGGAAAGATTCGAAATCAATTTTCTGCCGCAATGTGCACTCTCGAAAGAAAGCTCCTAAGCCGATTACCACCAATAGCGACCAAGTGTAGCATGCAACTAAGCTGTTTGAACAGGAACCGCACCGTGTTACCTGTTCTGCGAAGGTAAACTAATTGTTGCTAAATAATGCAGTTTTCCTAGCCAACAGCTTCATCAAAAGGAAGGAGCTAAGAGGATTGTCAATAGAGAACTTTAAATGATTTTTCCCTCGATTAGGCGATGAATAATGAACATCAATATTGAAGGACGACATTTGAAAATCATGCTCAGTAGAGAAAAGTTAAAGTAAATATATACAACCATATCAACCCTGAGGTCCAATAACCTAGTACTTTTGGCCAGCAAACTCTTTAACTTATTAGAAGCGAACTTTTCAACGTTAACCTGTTTGCAGCCCCAGTTTTTTGCACACACGAAGGGAACACACCCACGAGGATAGGCCAGGACATGTGGCACTATTAAAAATTATTTTCCTTTGCGCATTTCTGAGGGCGTACGGAAAAGTATTTTACGATTCGAAACGTGCAAATGGGCAGCCGGCCGGAGTCGGACCGGAGTTTCTATGAAAGCCATTCCTTTGGACGCAGCACTCCCGTATGTGCGGCTGATATTCCGTACGTGCACCCACCACATGAACCCATAAATATGTATTGATTTTCTATTCTCCTTATCGCCGGCTGAAGAGCAGCGAACAGCAGGGTCCTCGAGTCACAGGAGCTTCGCCGGCAACAATGGCACGAGATCCAAGACAGAGTTATGATTATGAAAGTTTTTTAATGCGGCGCTAAGGGGGCAGCCCACGAAATGGAAAATAAATGCGAGAAATTTGCCGCAATTTGCGACGCCCTGGAGAGTCACTGAACCGCAAAGCTGCACAAATGTTGTTTATCAAATATTTATCGCATTCACATACCGCATTTCGCTGGCAAATTGCAGCCAGACATGCAAATGGCGAAGCGATGCAGGCGAAGACAAAGGAGCTCCGCATTCTTCCAGTTTTTCGCCAGTTGCTCATCAGAATTGAGAAATTGGCCGTAATCCAAGTGAGACATGTCTACATCACGAGTTCATTAATTCCGCCAGAAAATAAACTGTGCGTAGTACTACTCCACGAATTTAGTGGAACCATATGTTTCAGCTCCATTTGGTCTGACTAATGGGCCAAGTGCGCCCGATTCTGCTGCCAGTGGCATGCATGTGTGTCGAAAGTTGTGCAAAACGCTCATAACAAATGTGTTAGATGTGCGGAAATTTGTCAAGAGCATTTGCCACAACAAAACACGCGACTTGCCGCATGTGTGGCATTCCGTCCGCCTGAGTTTGTATCGAAAACCTGAACTCTGGATAGCAATAGATGGAAAGTGTATGTTCTACATAACTTTTATAAATCAGAATCGTTACGTTCTCTTAAAATGAAGAGATTTACTCAATTTAAGCTTTGAAGTTAGTAGTGTGTGTTTTGAAATAATAATCAGTGCAATACAGAATGAATGTTTTTCCCCGTGCCGATCTACAAACTAACCGAATATTACGTACACAATCTTCACGGCTGAGTTATTTGCGGAGTAATTATGGCCAGCACAATAACGAAATGTCATTTCAGCTGAGCGCTGGGCAGCTGAAAACGTGGCCAACGGCGCTGACCGGCCAATTAAAACTGCCAAAAACTAATGCCACCGCAAAACTACGGTTGCTAGTTTTATGGCAGCCAACTGGCCGCGAAGGACCCACTCGAAATGCTCTACAATGTGCCAGTGAAATCGAGTGACTGTAATTTCACAAAATTGAGATGTGAATGCGCTGGACCAAATAGCAACCATCGGATTCTCAATGTTTTGGCATTTGTTTGAATCGAAATTTATTACCAAACAAATGGGCAACAGCTGCCGCGGCTTAAATCGGCTTATGAACTTTAGGGCCGCTAAGCCTTTTCGGCCTAATTGTAAAGGACACTTGAGAAGCAAAAAGGATTGAGCTGCCCGCATCAAAGGAAGTATTTTTTAATATTTTAATTGGAAAAAGGCAAATTAAAATTGTCGCCAACAGCAAGGGAAACATAATTTAATATTGCCCAACTGCGTGGGCGCCATTTAAAAGGGTTACCATCTTTTTCTGACCTATATATAGCTTTCGTGTTTCGTGCTTATCAGATACAAAAAAATGATGCAAATTAAGCAACATTATTGGTTTACTGGATTACAGATTTGGAGATAAATAGCTTTATCTGGTTTTCTCGCAGATTCGAAACTCATTTAAGCTTTAAATGCCTACCTATAAAGTCGCAGTTCTGTGGTATTTTACTTGGTAGCATAAACAGATTTCTGCGGCGAAACATTAATAAATCATCCGAAAAAGTGAAACTAGGGAGGATTTTTGGTTCTCGCGTCCCTTTTGCCATTTCATCTCGGAATAATTAAAGCAAACAGAAATGAATTTGTGCACGTGCTGCGTTTAAGAAATTGCTTTTTCCATCTACATTCTCTGGGGCGCTCTTGACTTAGCCGCCTTTTCTGGCCTTTTATGTTTTGGCTGGTATTTCCTTTTCGCCAGCCCCTGTACACTCATTCTTTTTTTAATTTTCGCCCGGGTTTGCAGAAGTTGCCCCATGCCATTTGTTGCTGGTTTTTGTGTCAACAACACAAAGCCGCACACATCGCCAACAATTGCCCCATTCCATTATTCCATTCCGGTTTTATGTTGCGCAACGCAATCCAAGACAATAGTTGCACGAACTTAGCATGTATGTTGCACAGCAGGACGAAACTCCTTTCGGGCATTCATATCTGCCAGTCGGTCGGTTGAGACCTAATATGCCCCGCCGGTCCTTTGTTGTCCCGCCAGTTGGCCAAACAATGAAACGCAAAGCGGAAAAGTTTACAATTAGCTTGTCAACAATGGCCAGGCGTACGCGGCGTATGCGTGATGTGCCTGCAATGCATTTATTCTGCAGTGAACACTCTATTTTGCAACGTTTTTCGGGAATTATTCATAGCTGCAAGTCGGCAGCTTAGAGTTTTTCAATTTGAAATCCAAGTAGAAAAGTAACTAAATATTTCCACTACACCTCGACGATTAAAAAAAGCCGCACGCAGCTTAATGAACACCCCTTGTCGGCAGCCAAATTAAAACCCCAAAACAACTTCGAAATAATTTTGGTAAATGTTCTCCATACCAAGCTTAAAATCTTTATGCATATTTTATGCGAGGGGGGAAATAGTGATGTAATAAAAAGCGCGAAATAAGCGGGTGAAAGGGGACAAGGGGTTAAGTACCAACGCCAACATGCCGGAAGTGTTGGCCTGCTATTTACACGGGCAAAGTTGTTCGCTTTCCTCGGCGGAAAAGACTTTTCTTAAACTTCGTGTGTGTGTGTGCGTGTGGAGGAAAAGTTTTCCAGCATAAAAGGGTTAAGTGCAGAGCCCTGTATTAGAAATTGAGAAAGTTATGGTTGCAACTGCATATAATAAAACAAGATGTTAAAGCCCTGCGATAGATGTATTCTGAACACAAGCATCGTAGATCAATCTGGTAGGTAGGGAAAAATCCCCCCTACAATAATTACACGCACGCCTATATCACTTAAAACCTATTTAAGCACATGAACGAAGCTTTTCAGATTTAGTTCGTGTTCGAAACTCAGATGAAATATAACTTGATATTCTAGTCTCGCGTTGCCCGGGTAAACAACAAAGCCAGCAGAGCGATAAGTCGGATGGAGCTAATATAAATATAAATATACATATACCAAATAAAAATATTATGAAGGCTGAAAAACAAATTTAAAAATGATACCTGATCATCAATCTCAATAAATTGGGATCGTTAAGTCCAGTGAAGTGAGTTACAAAGTTTAAGCTAATAACATACCAAGCTTATGCGAGCGAATTAAGCGAGTTAAATTAAACAAACATAGATAAACAATCTCAATTAAAATAATGGAGGAGGCATCGCTTTCCCAACTCAAGACTCTGGAATGGAGGCGTCTGTTCAACATGTTATACATAGAGCCGGTGCTTTTTATGCTGATATTTTCGCATATGCTGTCAGGTGAGCGGAAAATCAGATTATCGTGATAAGCCCTCATTTCGATCACCCCTTTAGGTACTGTCATGCGCAATCAGTTGATTTATCAGGCCTGCACTGTGATATTCCAGTACAATGAAAGCGATTGTAAGCTATTGGATAGCAAAAACACCAGCTCAGAAATACAGGTATGGAGCTACAGAACGCTTAAAGGGGTTATTAAGCTTGCTTCTCTCGCCTTTTAGGCCATTGAAACGGAGCTTCAGGCTTACGTGGCTAACATGTTTCTAACCCGCACCCTCTTCGAAAGTATTATGCCCGCCATCTGTGGCTTATTCGTGGGATCCTGGTCGGATCAGTATGGACGCAAGCCCCTGCTGATTGTCTCGCTGATCGGTGAGTTTCTCCGGAAATGCGTTCGTTGAATGCCGCAATGGAAGTAAGCCGTTTCCTACTAGGCTTTTCCGCTTCCGCCCTGATCTCGTCTGTCATTTGCTGGCTGTCCAGCTACTATATGGTGAATCCCTGGTGGTACACCTTGGCAGCCGTGCCACACTCTGTGCTCGGAGGATGGTGCGTGTTTTCTGTGGCTGCCTTCTGCTTCATCACGGACACAACGGACATGAAAACCAGACCCTACAGGTGAGTGCCACCTGAGTGCAAGTTCCACTATTGCCATCCCTTCTATAATTTACAATTTTCAGAATGATCTTCATGGAGGTCATACTGTTTGTGGCCCTCACAAGTGGCTCGCTGCTATCGAGTTTTGTTTATGCAGCCACAAGTTCTGCGTTTGTACAGAGTCTCTCCTGTTTAATAGTCGTTATCGCAACATTATTTATTATTTTCTACATGCCCGAAAGTCTGGGAATGTCTCAAGAAGAGGACGACGAAGTGCCTGGAAAAGAAAAGGATGTCGTAGTCACAATTTTAGATCAAAAAAACAAAACGAATGAAATATCGGCTGAAGCCGAGGGAACCGAGAATTGTGACGATCCCCCCAAATATGAGGCGACAGAAAAGCCTTCAGAGGATAAAGTCGAAAAGGCTGGTTTGTTCAGTTTTACACACGTTAAGGATATGTTTAGCACCTGTTTTAAGAAAAGGGAAAATAATGCGCACACCGTTATTTGGCTGGTTACTTTGGCCGGCTTTGTCTCCATTTTTGTTGCCGGTAAGTCTGGATTCTGGATAGATTTATTTTTGGGAATCTAATCATTTTATGTGCTGATATGCTTGCAGATGGCGTCATGACTGTAAATTACTTGTTCGTGCGCCAACAGTTTCACTTCACAGTGCGTGATTTTACTATTTTCGATACTTTCAGTCAATCAGTTCCCATGGTGGGAGCTATTTTGGGGATTTTTGTTTTGAGAAAGGTATTTTGAACAATGCATCATATCGAATATTACCTATATATTTACTCACATATGCTCAGTTTTTTGGACTGTCCGTTGTTACATTGGCGTTACTGTCTCTGCTTTCGGAAGTAGCCGCCAATATGGCCAGAGGATTTGCCTATCTCTCCTGGCACCTGTACCTATCTGTTGTCCTAGGAATCTTTCGCTCCATTCAGGGTCCCATGTTTCGCACAATTGTATCGAATATAGTTCCGCCCTCTGACACTGGTAAGTAATAATCAGGAATGCACTTCGTTGCCACTTAAATGTTTTTGTAATCATCGCAGGTAAGCTGTTTGCCATCGGCAACATCCTACAATCGTTCGCGCCCTTTGGTAAGACCCCTTGAAATTCTCTGAATACCTGCCCCATCCATCACACTTCACTTCCAGTCGCGGCCCCCCTTTACACGGCCATCTATAAGGAATCCCTGGCCAGCAATCCTGGAGGATTTAATTTCCTCAGCGCCGCCTTCTACTTGCTGGCGTTCATCCTGATTGGGTGAGTATGGCCGCTATCCATTGCCACACTAAATGATTTTGAATAAATTTATTGCAGCTGGGTGATGCGAATTAAATTCAAGCACCGAAAGTTCTACGCCGACACGCTCAAATAGCCAAGTAAACTGAATTTCCATCAATATTGATTGTGGCAAGTTTGCCAACTTTCCAGAGCTTTGTTTATGCTTAAGTCGAAAACTTTGTGTGGACAGCATTAGATAACTGGCTTTGTGTGAAGCACTCCTCTGTATTCAGTTAATTTAATTTGCATTCCGCAAGGGAATTATGTGCCGATTGGAATTACATCATGTTGAAGGATTAACCAACGTTCGTTGCCATTTAAACTAATCGAATTCCAAATGTCATGTTCTCCATGGCCAACAATTTGTGGAACCATTCTATTGCATCAACTGGACATAAGTGACTACTTTGCCATGCATTTCCATCGAAATTGGACCTAATTGCCGTCCATGTGTAATGCTTTGTTGCGGTTATTATTTCTGGTCCAGGGTCCTTGTTGGTTTTGCTGCAGGGACATGGGGCATGCCTTATGCATGAGCTTTTAATAGTGCATAATTTATGGGGCAAAGTTTGCGCAACATATTCGCAGAGTTCAAACATATTCGGAGAATCGTTTGGATTCATTTGGACTCGTTGTGACTTTGGCACGTAGCGCATGAATTCGTAATGTCGCCAATGCCAAAAGTTCACAGAACACACAATTCGCAGCAATTTGAATTGTTAAACGGCAGCCCTCGCTGATTAAATATTAAATTCAGACTCTACTATGCGCACAAAGGTGGGTCGTATGTCACTTGTCCTTTGTGTGTGTGTGTGGGGGCGACTACTGCCCCTCGTGGCGGCCACATCCAAGCCACGGCAATCAGTATCGGGTTAACTTAACCCCGCTCGAGCAGCAGAAATCGGCGAACCGAAACCGAGTCATCAAATCACAGTCTTGTCTGCGGAAAACCATTTGTCGTGCGGCATTTAATAGAGGGTGCTCGGAAAACGCTTTAATGCCGCCGCGCGTGCACCATAAACGAATTCGCAGGACATGAACTTTGCACTTGCACTTGAAACCCTCGAACACGCCAACCTAATGGAGATGTCTTTGTTTTTGCCACCGCGTTAACCATCAGGGGGAAACTTTGATGTGGATGCATGTGCTGCCAGCTGTTAACCGTTCAGCATTTCCGCCCGTTTCCACGTCACAAACACTGATGGGAAAGTGTCAAATAAATATGCACAAAGAACGGAAATTTGTACGGAAAAGTGTACGAGAAAAATCGTTAAAAGCAATCGCAATGTGGAAGAGATAGAAAAAAGGTGTATTTTATATATTTCATATGCTGCTACGATTTTCTCCCAGTGAGCAAAGTAGTCAAAGACGCTGTCTAATTGAGCAGCCCAATAAGAAGCATATAAAACTTTAAACAGGAACAACAAAGTGCCGACCACTTCCGGTGGCGATGATTGATGGGCGTTTTAGTGCCCGAAGTCGCAAGACAGCTGAGGCTCGTCCACACGGCGCATACGTAATCGTTTATTAAACAAAACGAATTATGGGCTGCCAGCGGGCCAAACGACATGCAAGTGTTGACGAAGGTCAAGTTTAGCCCTTGCCAAGCGTTGGTTTTCCCAACAACAGACGTCAAAAGAGCAAAAGAGCAGTGGGAAAACGTAAGTCCTTACGTTATCACGTAGAGGGAGAGAGCCATCATGGTTACACGGACATTTTCGCTCTCATTTTCCTTCGTGGGGTATAAAGTCCGAGAGCGCAACCGAAGTCGGGTTAGTTTGCTGAAGACTTCCACACGATACGGTCGCCAGTTTTTCTGGGCTTTTCCGACTTCGCTTATCGTCGCGTCCTCGCCTCATTTTCCGTAGCCCGCTTATCAGCGCAAGAACGCGTCGCGTGAAAATGCCGTCGGTGGAAAGGCAGTTGGCATAATTCGTTGCCTACTTCAGGGCGCTGCAGCATATCAACTGGAATTTTCCGACAGCCCATTAATCAGGATACACTGCTGCACACCTGCAACCATGTTTTGGATTTTACGGCGCACCGGTGCCGCCAACTTCTTCAACTCCTTCAACAACAACTGCAGCTTCTCCAAGAGCAACTCGAACGGCGGTAATCACAGCAACACCACACAAGGTTAGTTCCCACACCTGGGCCATCAATTAGTCCAGTTGGCTGCAAAAGTCCGCCCTCAATTAGGATAATTTATCAATAATTAGCGAACTAATCGGGTTAAGTCGCAAACTTGTGCCTAAGTCAACCATAAATAGCTGCAGTACTGATATCAAGCAGGGGAGTTTACTGGATGGTAAACGAGGAAGGAGCTCTATTCCAAGGATCAGTTGGGTATCTTTAACTTCTCATAGATATGTACAAATTTGTAATTTAAAATCCTTCAAACGAGAGCTCTATTCCATTCTGATATATTACTTTGCACTCTGGTTGCCTGAAACGTAACTCGAATCACTTAAAATTGATTGACTTGCAATTGTCAGCTCGCTTCATTCCTGTAATCAATTAAATTACAATATGACATCCATGAAAATTAAGCAGATCATAGACTAAATCACTAAATCTTGATGGAGAAGATGATTGCTGACGACTAAAACCAACTGGATCAAGCTGACAATCTTGGCTTCTCACAGATATATCTACATTCTCCAAGCAGGAATTTCAACAAGTCAATTTCGCTTCAACTGCTGAGGTGCATTTCACGATTTTCTCGATTTGCCATGCCAGACATGTATCAGTTCAGACCTGGCTTTCATTCATAAGCCAAACACTCGCTCGTTATCTAAACAAGTTAATTAAAATTCCCGAAATGACTTGGTGAGTATAGGCCCCGAATAAATGTATATTCTACTTGCCTGCACACTCCTATTGTTTGCCTTTATCTGTGCCGTATGGAAAAGTGGAAAAACATTGAGGAAGTGGGGGGGTTTATGTTAGCAACTGGGGGAAACGGGCCAAAGTAAATAACATCGAGATCCTACAACCCACACAATAATGAGGCCCTGCACGTGTGAGCGACGCAGAAAACGTGGTGCGGATGTGACTGTCGAAAAGAAAACACTTTGGGCTTTCGGCCCCAAGATGCTTTTGTCTAAGCGCTAAGTCTCGCACCCGCCAAGAAAATTGCTGGGGGAAAATAAAGGATGCTTCTGGGGGGATTTCGCTGATGGCTGGTAATTGAAATTTTTAGTTGCCTTTGTTGATTCTGTCGCGCAAATTGAAAGTTGCTGCACTTTTATGTTAAGCATCCATCAATAAAATATTAGGTGCCCAGACCTGAATCACATGAATATATAACAACGGACACATACCAATAATAAGCGACCATAAATAAATTGCGGCTTTATCCCGATTCTCAATCCGGTTTTTATTATAAAATAATTAGCGTATGTTCACGAAGCAAATTAAAAGCCAGCCTGGGTAAAATGCAATCAAAATGTTAATCAGAAATTTTAAATTATGTTTACCAACTTCCTTTGTTTTTGTGGCGAACGGGATAGTTTTTGGCAGTATTGATTTTCCCTGATTGAATTTGCTTTTGGCAAATTGGAAACTTTCGATTATTTGTACGTATAATTATGTTTGAAAAATGAAGAGTAAATAAATCTGCTGTTTACTCTACATAACAGCTGTGGCATATAAAGTTACTTAAGGGGCTTCTGGCATTTGATTTACTTCTGCCAGCAGCTGTTGCCAAGAAGAAAAACAAGTTGACTTCTGCCTGAGCCACCCACTTTTCACACCCTTATCTACAGTGGCGAAGAAAAACAAGTAATGTTTAATGAATTTCCACAGATAAATCCATTAGAATGGATACGTAAACAATGTCCTTAATGTCAGTACAATAATTGAAAGCTTTTTCGCACATCGCAAATTGCCATTACTCACTTTGCAAATTCGCAAACATTTATGACATTAATAGCAACGACAATTTTTCCAATCATCCGTGGCAGGCGCGAAATTTAATCGTACAAAATTTAATTTGCCAACTCGCACAAGTGACAGCAAAAACAAGACGACGCCCTTAAGCTTTTGTCAACATATGTACTGTTGTTCGCCCACGGGGCGGAGAAGGGGGCGTGGCCGAGATTTATGTGCGTTATGCAAATTCTGGGCAACATATGGCCGCGACATTTACCGATAATTATGACAGCCATTTGTCATTGATAATAATGCGTTTGTGCATTCAATTTGGAGAATTGTAAAACAAGCAATGGCAATTAGCCTAGGCATGTTGTTATGCCACCGCGTCTGATGTCCACACACAGATATCATCGTACAAATGATGATTAATGGGGAAAACTAGGGAAAGGACTTGTTTATTAGCAGCGGATTTTCTCGTATTACAAGCGATGGGGGAATCAAAATGAAATGTCATACGTATTTTCACATAATACAAACGATTTCTTTTATTTTCTGGTGATAAGAGGAAGTTTATAAAGCTTTAAAAAGATAATGAGTAATTCCGTCAAACGTATTGCCTTTAAACTATTTATCGAATGTTCACATTATTATTTTGAACACTGCTGTTTCTGCTGCCAATTAGCCGAAGGTCCTGCAGGATGTCTGTTTTGATTTTTGGTTTTTTCCAGCTCTGTTTGCTTTGGTTTTCTATGCCATCAGATGTGGCTCACTTTGGCTGCCGGCATCATTAGTTCGTGCCTTTGGTCAGACATCAGAAATAATAAAAATAACAACGGGGCAAACAAAATGTATCATAAATTATGGTTGCCATTCGGGCAGGCATCGAAAACGAGTGTGTATCCTAAACGCAGCATGAGAAGAATTATTAGGCATTTATCTGGCGTATTAATATCGCCGGTCCTGTCTGCACTGTACGCTTTTCCAGCTTTTCCAGCTTTTCCGAGCCATGATTTATATTTTCTTGCCGGCGGGCGGCATCATTTGTAATAATTTGTGCTGTAATTCTAAAGTAAAATCGAGAGAAACTTTTATCTTTTGAGATTACGAGTCCGGGGCGAACTTAAAGCCCGTGGTCATAAATTTCCATCCAAGTCCCAGACCAGAAAACATCGCGGTAAATGTTTGCCGCTCTGCGGTCCACAATTTGACGATAAAATTGAGTTTTAGTTCGCCTCACGGTCTGGCGCCTATTTTGACACCAATCTCGGCCGGCTTTCCACCAGTTTTTCACTCCGTCCGTCATATTCTGCGAATGTTTTCTCCCCATATGCGTTTTTTATTTCCATTTCTGGACCCACTTTTAATATTCATGGTCGTTTTTTCCTGGGCTGCCTCAAAATACGAGCTTTTAATGGTTTTTTATTTGTGGTTAAATAATAAAGTCGTCACAAGGCGTTTGAAGGTTCTAGACACCATTTTAGTGAGTATATAGGATTCATTCAAATGAAATGTATTTTAATTGATTTCTTAATCCATTAAATCATTTTAATTTAATTTTCTTGTCGGGAATTAACGAACTCGAAATGCCACAGAAATTAAAGACTTTGCTATAGCAACGTGCTCGAGCACTTCGACTTTAGTTTATTTAAGCATTTAAATACGATTAAGCCGTACGAATGGTCAATTTCGTGTCGTCACGTATACGCACTGTTGAACTCGATTGCAATTAAAGCCCGCACAAAGACAAGCCCACATAATGAGCTGCTAATGGGAGCTCGAACGGCTAGTGCGCCATAAAAATACAGGGCCAAGTCAGCACACCATCTATTTTTGGGACCGTAAATAAAGGCTTTCCAAATCTCACCGCCAGCCACTATATTTATTGTCCTTTCCCCAATCACAATCACACAGTGCACAAACAAAGCCGACAATAAATCTCATTTTATCACTTCGGGACGTCGAGGACATGCAGGCAAATATAAGGAAGAGCGGAAACTTTTTGTCTCAACGGCAGGTCCTTCTGCAAATATCAAAAGCGGCACAAAAGCCTCCATAAATTGCCTGATGCATTGAGGCACATTTCTCAATTTCCACGCTCAGCAATAACAAAGAGACTTGCCCCACAAAGCGGAAACAAAAGTTATGCACTGAAAAAACTAACGCGTTACAGTAAAAATATGTCCAGAACCCTCCGACAGCACAAGCAATTCAAAAGCAATAAAAAAGCGATTGCGTTTGAATTGTTCTTTTTCCCGGTTACTGGAAAAACATTTAAAATATTACGTTTTCATTCAGTTAGAGATGTGAGGCAATTGAATTTTTCGAATATATTTACATTTAGACTGTAATAACTATTCTCTATTCCATTATTATAAAAATAAAGCAACCGCTTAGGTTTTAAGGCAAGCTTAAAAATATAAACAAAGTTATCTTTAGTGTAGGTTTAAAATATAAAAAACCTATACTTTATACATACTTTTGTGTTGAACCATGAATAGAAACCAGCTCAAAAGCAAAAGTATGTCCATAAAGCTCGTTCTGAAAACGAACCCCTAAGGACTTTCGCTACATTTTCCACAGAATGTTTTATCAATACGAACAGGCTTTTATTTAGCAAAGTTTTTCATGCATTTTCCACCTCATTTTATGGCAGACAAATATGTGAAGCGGCCCCCACGGAAGGCATATGGACGACTGAGTGCCGAGGCCGACGATGCCGTGTCACTTGGCCACAAAATCGATGATCCGTTCGATGAGCTAGACGACTTTGAAATGCTGGCAGCGAACTCCGCCACCGCCGGCTGTAGCAGTCAGGCAGCAGGAGAAGCCAATGGCAACGTCAATGTCAACGGGGGCTCGGGTTCAGGCTCGGGATCCACAGGAGCGGCAGGCTGTGGGAACGGCAATGGGAACGGGAACGGGAGTGGAAACGGGAACCTGGCACTCCTGCCCTGCATGGATGCCGATTGCCAGGGCAACTACGAGGTGGAGAGCGCCCTCTGCGAACTGGGCTTGTGCCAGGCGAAAGCCAAAACATCAAAGGACCTCGGCGCAGGCAGCACGTCAACATCGAAGGAGATTAACGAAAACACAATAAGTCGTCTGCATGCGCTGGCCATGGCGGATGACGATGATGACTACGGTGAGTGTTGGGTCCACAAAAGCCCAGCGATAATGCAGGCGATGCAGGCGGATGAGGAACAGTAGGGCCTCGAGTGGGCGGACAGCCTTTGTTTGTAAATTACATTTATATAATTTAATTTACCTATCGGAGATACTCTTAGTAATATGTTCATTTACTGAACTTGAAACTATTACATTTTACTTTTGTGTTACCACCTGCTTCCCAAAATGTTTCCACATCAGACGAACACTGTTTCCGAAGCCTGCTTTATAGTTACCCAATTTTCAGACGAATCACTCACCTGCAACGTGTGCGACCGAGCTTTCCATTGTCACCGCCAGTTGGCATCGCACCAGCAGAAGAAGCGACACTTCGGGTAAGGGAAATGCACTTAATTAAGCTAGCTCTCGCTTTTTATCTACTTCTCGCCTTTCTTTCGTGCCTTTCTCTCCCTTTTTTGCGGGCCTTCCTGGCGACTTCCCGACCTGCCCTCCACCAGTTGCAGTGGCTGCGATAGTTTGTTCCCGTCGCTAATGCTGCTGGAGCACCACAAGGAGGAATTTGAGCACTGGAGCGACGAGGAGATTGGTCGCAGGGTCTGCTGTCGCCGGAACAGGTGCGACGACGATTATTTCACGGACACCGACTCCTTTATCAGCGACGCGGAGAGCGAGGATCTGGAGAGGCTGTTGTAAATACCGGACACCGGGCCGAGCCGAAGGATGGCAGTGACTGAAGGGAAGGCGAGGGGCAGGACTGGGTTTAAATCAACCCAGCCGAAAAGTAGCCAGCCGTCCAACCCCATTAATGCTGGGCGGAATATCCTGCGGCGCCAACTGGAAGGGATGGACTTGGGAGGACATCCAACTTGGAATTGGGCGCTCATCTTCTGATGAAGATTGACACACGGGGCGGACCGCTTGTCACCCTAATGAAAATGAATTAAACCCCAATCTGGCCGAACGCAAAGCCGCAAGCCAAACAATGAAAACTGTTGGCCAGGACCCAATAGCAAAAACCAAGAAACCAAAAACCGATAAACAAAAACAAGAAGAGACGCCAGGACAAGATATAAAATACTTGTGGACTGTGTGTTGTCTGTACTTTTAGAGTTCAACTACGAGAGACCCCGCTGGGGGTCTAAAAACCAAGTTATAAATATAAATGTAAATGTATATCTATGTGTGTGTAAAATGAGCTAGTCGAATACGAAACTCCATAAATGGAAATCATATCATTAACGACATATGTGTAAGCCCCAGGACAAATGCAAAACTATTTACCAAATGAGAAACCAAAGAAAACCCAATGTATTTTTCAATAAATAAAACTGTGCGAAACCGAAGCATGTTCAGCAATCTGTACTCGTTCATTAAGAAGCCCATAAATTTCCAGTTATTGCTGGACACTTAAGGAAAATGGCAAGCAATTAAAATTTCAGATTTATCCCCCTGAGCTCATAAGTATGCCGCAATATTGGGGGCTGGACAAACAACACAACTCCCAGAAAATAATAACGCCCCGTGGACATTTCTTAAATTATTCAGCGGGCGATGCGGGGTTTATTGTGGCATCATTAAAACTTGATTGACTTGATGATGAGCAAATGAAGTGGGCGAAATCAGCACGCTGCTTTGTAGGCGAAAAAGTTGGCCCGTCTTCAAGGTCATTTAAGCTCGCCCCCAAAAATAATTTCCGCCGCAAAAGTTCAGCATTAACCTCGAACGAGCTCCTCTAAGTACCATACACATTTGCTAATGTCTCTCGCACTTCGGTAAGCAATTTCGTTTGGCCAAAAGGGTTCATATTTCGGTTTAATGACCATCGAGCTGCGATAACTGTTTGGCACGAACATCTATACAAACTGCTTGGGGGTCGCTGCTCTGCTTGCCTATGCAACTGCTTGCATCCGGTTTCTGTGTTCTTAAATAAATGGGATGAGTGCTCTTTCAGATAAATACGTTTTATATAACAAATATTATCATTATAAATAGTGTATGTTATATACATTAAAACATACATATATATTCTCTTTGAGCAGCTTCAGGGAGCGTGTGTTTTCAAAAAAAATCTCCCCTCCCCCATATCTTTTCGCATACATTAAACGAGAAAGGACTTGTGTGTTTTGGGTTTTTTGATGACGACTTTCGCCGGAAGAGGAAATCAGCCAGTAGAAATCACCATGGGGAGTGGGGGAACATGAATTTACCCTAACAGATAAGTAAATTCATTTCTCATGCTCGAACAGAGAACCGAATGATCCGGAGTGCTGCTGACCTTGCCCTTGGAACGAATATCCATCCCAGGCACGTAAAATGGATTAGCAGAAAGTTTTCCACCGTAATACCTACTCCTACATACCACAAAACCTGATTGATGCTCCAGGTCCAGAGTGTGCGCTCCTAGGAGGAAAACAAAAGGTTTCAGTCCGGGAATTGGGAATCCTGGGCTAAGCATATGTCCAGAACCACCTCGTGTGGACAGCTCATTTGACATTTTGATGGATGCAAAGCCATAAAAGGATCTCCACTCCAGTCTGGTGTAAGCATTAAATTTTGATTTGATTTTATTACGGCACTCGTAAACATTTTATGTGTACATCATACGCACTGTTGGCCAGGCGGCATTTACATAAAAGCCAGTCATCCAGATAGACAAAACCACAGGGTCGGCGCAATGTTTATGTGGCTACATATTAAAACTCGCTTTCCAAAGGGCCATTCAAGAGCAGAAATTTCCATAAACCATTAAGTGTCCTTTTAGCCGATGTTTCGTCTAGGTGAGTTTTGATCCACCTTAAATTGCATTGCCTTCATTAGTAGGTAGGTAGGACTGCAGGCTGCTGAAGGAAAATTGCATTTCCACCGCTTCCGTAAATCCTCTGACAGGCCATCAAAGCTTCTAACAAAATGGAGAAGCACCTGCATTATTATCAATGCAGCGAGGAAAAACTGGCATTTTTGCATGCCAATCAGGCCAATTTGTAACGAGGCAAATTGAGTTTGAGCCGACAAGCAGTCTAAGCCCTTTTTCGTGCCTGCAAGGCCGCAAGGCAGCAAGGCAACCATTAGCTAATTAAGACGCTCCGAGTTGCCTTGGAAGCCACCCACGAAAAAACACACACATTACGGGGACCGCAGACAAAGGACTTTCGAAGGCGCCAGCAAAAGGGAAAATTGCGGCGAGCACAAAATTTCACACATAACAAAAACTTCGCAAAACCGAAGAATAGCTGGAAACGGTTGAAAAACTATATAAAAGTATGAGGCGGTAGAGGGGGTTACATTTCTTACCACCGTTATGTAACAAAGGAAATTCCTTAAACTGCTGGAAATGGTTTTTGCATGAGCTATCTTTAAATTGGTCAAATTATTTTATTAATGAGAGAAGCTCGCCTGCCTCCTTTTTTACTTCTTTGAAAACGCCCACAAGTATTTAAATTTACAACAAATTGAAAACCTCCGTCTATAACCCATTCCTGTAAAGCATTTCCCCTATGTTCTGTACAATTTTCCAAAGCTCGCTAAAATCAAAGTCAACCACAACCCGCTATTTTTAGTCCTTAGTTTCCGCAGAAACGCGAGACTTGTAAAGTTAATTAAAAACCGCTGACTGTCATCGTCGTTTTGTCGAGCGCAGTGCGAATGCGTTCGCAAATGATAATTGTTGGCACGAAACAGGAACTCAGGCACAATGGGTTAATTAAAATGTGCCAAGTCATTGTTCACTCAAAGCCTGCGTGAAAGGGGAAGTGGGGGAAATCTAGTTAAGAGCCAATTTCAATTTTCTCGCACATACGTGTAGGCCTCAAGGGGTTAATGGTGCAGTCGCTAATCAGATGAAGATACACACTTGCACCTTCACAATAATGGATATGTGAAATGTATTACTATTAAATAGTAATAAATTATCAATTACTAAAAGAAGTGGGATAAACGCATCTCAAAAGGTATAGATAACGTTGGGAATACCTGCAAAATATGATATAGATGCGACTGGCTGAATAAATTCCATCACTGCCAGTAGTACATTGTGTATGCATTACTTTCTCCCCCGAGTCTTTCTCACTCAGTGAATGTGAAATGCAGACGTGTTCATAAAGATCCGCACTCCATCCACATGCCAGAAGTTGTTCAATGTTCATTGATTAGGACGAGAACAGGACGAGAAGGCAATGATGTGTATCAAAGTGTGTACCTAAGTGTAATGCCTGATAATTGAAAACAAGCCGGCAAAGGCCCGTGGAAGGCAAAGGAGCTGGCAAAGTAGCAACTGCAACTGGGGTTCTCCACATGTAGCATCCACATCGAGTATCCACGTATCTACATGGGGACATCAAGGCTCGGGGCAGCCCGATGCCTCAGCTAATGGAGGGGCTGTGTAAAGTCCTGTCCTTCGAATCGAGTTGATAGTTTCGCATCGCCCGAATTCAGAGATGGAGGGTCTTCAGCTGAGTACACGGCATGGACAAATATTAACTGAGAGCGCAGCTCAACTCAATGGAGACTCTATCTCCGGACAAATATTTGGTTTATTTAAGCATCGACTGATGGGTAATCCAAACCCACCTAGGGGCAATTTGTGTCTCGTGAAAAATGTTGCCATGGAATACAATAATGTGAATTACCGAGAAAACATGTACTGGGCTATGAGGAATATTAAATAACACTTTAATTGGATATTAAGCAATTATGAAAAGAAAACAGCATTATACATGCAATTGGTTTGAAGAGAGTTTTAATTCAGTTACATCTTCATGACGCAATTGTATTTAATAATGCGAGCACTTGTCCATTTCCGGCCAACGAAAGTGACTGTTTAATTAGCCCCACTACCGGCCAACGGCACAAAAAGCGACCGCGTTGTAAAAACCGGGTACTTTTTGCATGTCACCATAAAGTAAGCATTTTTAATTAAATTGATGTGGCCATTTGCTGGTGATTTTCCAATATTTTATGCATCGACGTCGCTGCCCACGTCACGTTTTCCAACAGCCACAGAGCATATTTTGTCATGGTGAGTGACATTTATCACAGCAGCTGGCGCCGCAGCAGCATCCGCAGCCGAATCCGCAGCGGCATCCGCAGCCGAAAAAAAAGAAGATTATTGACAAATATCAATTTGATGCACTGCCAGCGTTTTTCGTACGAGTACACCAGCAATATGATAAGCAGCATTTGCCTGACGCTGATTGATGGGCCAAATGCGCTGGTCCAAAAGTGATTTTTCGGCTCCCACACTTGGCTTGGCCACGCCCACGCATTTGCCACCGCCACCGCCCGCCCACATTGCCAACGCCCCCGAAAAATCGCTTTGATTGATGCGCAAACAAAATTATTTCGCTGCATACTTTCGGGCGAGCGCATTAAAGCAGTTCCTCGAGTTTAGTGTTACTGTGTCCTCTGCTCGAGCAAGCAGTGCGCGTGGGGGCATGGTTGTCCGCAAGGGAGGGGGTGGTCTTTGGGCAAGGACCTCGCCTAATGCTGCCCGCCATTAAAATCATCTTACCTTACCTGCCGTTTGCCTCTCTGGGGCGGGGTCACATTAAAAATTGGAATAAATTTCGGTTAAACGAGGCAGGTCAAATTGAGAAAGCAACTGAGGGATTTCAGTGTTTACCTTTCGGTTTTGGGATACCTAGGATATTCTTATTTTTACACATTTAAAACGAAAACATAGAAAACATTCAAGCAGTTAAGCTAGTATGTATTAACTTCAGTTAATATTTTACAAAAACTAAATATAATTGACTTTTCTTTGTAGTAAATACATAAATCTAGCTGCCAAAGGCAATGTTGCCCGAACCTTATCACATTTTAATTTAAAATCCCGGGAGATTTATGGCGACAAGCTCATTCGCACACTACAAGATGTGTAATCCGGAGAAATGTCTATGATTCCATCTTGCAGACACCAACTCAACCACCAACTCTAATGTACCCGGGCAAGAGTATTAAAACCGAAACAAAATTTCAATTTCAAGTCGGCAAAAAGAATGGAGCTTGGCTGTGGCTTTGGCATTACATTTAACTTTTCTCGCCTTATATTTTATTCAAATGGCTCACATTATTATTTTCTCTTTTTGTTTGTTGTACGCTGCTCCGCAGGATAATTTGAACTGCTTGAGTGCCTGACATTTTCACATTTTGCCGCCGTTAAAAAAGAAATTGCAGAGGAAAACAACAGCAAGAATGCGGCCATTACGCGGCGTCCCCTCCTATCCATTCGCCTCGCTTTTCCAATTTTTGGCACACTCCCCACTGGTCCAAGCCGAGTTTTCCGAGGAGGGTCAGAAGTTTCAACGGCCATTAGGCGGATCTCGTGTGCAGCTCAATTTGAATAACATTTTCCCAGGTGCTAAGCCGACGTCTAATGAGAGTGTCCCGTAAGCTCCATCTCCAATCGTTCAAGTTCTAAGTGAATTTAAACTGAGACCGCAGATGAAAGTTTAATTGAGTTATGCCGAGAGCACAGGGCACTAGCACGGAATGCCATTACGCATACGACACGTTGCACGACCAGGCGTAAAAGCACAGTTGGCCAAAGTTTGCTGCAAAAATCATTAGTTTTAATAACATTTAGGCAACCCAAACGAAAATTGACGTCCTTGGTAGGACTCTGGTGAAAGTCGGGCCATCACAACATTTGTTCTCGGATCTTAATGAGGAATGACATTCACATTTGCTGGTTGGATGCATTTGGCTCTGCTTCCGATTTGCCACGTGAGCGAATTTCGTGCTCCCTCAAAATGAATAATGCTTCCCAAGCCTGCCTGCCAATCATCAAATTGAGTTAATTAAATTATTCCCTAATCATGAGTGTGCAATAACTGAGAACGCAAAGCAATTTCCATTTAAATTATACGGCAAATTCTGAAAATCATTGAAGAGAAGCAAGTCGATTAGAAACTAGTGAATACAGCTCACAAATATATTTCAACGTAAAATTTTTTATTATAAATTAGTAATACTTTTCATGTATTCCGCCCTGTATTCTTGTCATTTATATATTTTCAAAACGAAGTGTTTTAAAAATTCGATATAACTTTCAGTGCATAACAACTCAATCATAACAAATTTAGGTACAAATAATTCAATCTAATTAACTGATTATTAATTTCGGCACGTACTTTTCAAAATCCCGCTTTTAGCCCCGAGAAGTTTGCGATACTTTCGTGTAACTTTTGTGGCGCAACAATTTCATCAGATCTTCTGCCCAATCGGCGAAAATAATTTACATAATTAGTGAGAAAGCGTCCGGCGCCTGGCACCAAATGAAAAGAAGCGAAAAAATCGAAAAATAAATACTGCCCATAAATATGGTGAATAAATAAACAAGCGTTTCGCTAAACGTGTTAATTTGCAACTTTCGAAATTAATGCATACACATATAAATGAATTTCTGTTTGCCCTCGGCCATTTTATGTTCCGGCCATTTTGGCATGGCCATTGCTTTTTCTTCTTTTCTAATACCCATCTGTTTTTTTTTATTTTGCCTTCCTGCTTGCGCTTCAATTAACAACAACTTGTTACAGCCGCAAATTGAACTTAAGCTTCCAAATTTAAATAAATAAAATAAATGCCGTGCTAAATAAAAAATTCAAAAGAGTCGGCAAATAAAAAATGTGCGTTGCCCATTCCAAGCTGAGTGTGATTTTCATTTTGTCTCAAATTGTTTTGCATGGCAAAAACGAAGTGAAAAACCCGTTTGGTAGGCGGGTGTTAATTTCACTGGAATTTTTTGGTTTTACAACGGTTACAGGTGCCATACAGCCAGGTGTAGACACTAAAGCCCAAATATGATCTGCAGAGTGTGGGAAACTGTCAGAAGCCACGCCCAACTGAGTGAATTTGTTCCAACCTCGGGCCATTTGGAATTGGCCAGTGTTTCGAGGTGGGATACCTGGGATACCGGTCTTGATTTCAATTGACCAACTGAAAATTGATACAAATGTGATTACCTTTTCAAGTCCATTCCTTGATCTTTAAACTCAAAGTTCTTTAATTTGGGTTCATTCGCTTCATTCGCTTAGACTTTAAATATTTATGCGACAAAAGATTTTGCATAAAGTTACAAATAATTTAAGTGTGTAAATCGTTGTCTATTTATTCCGTACTTTAAATAAGGCGTTTTTATATTTTCTTAGCACTGCTCATACATTTTCGTATACTATCTTGCCAATTCTAAACAATATGTTCTTACAAATATAATTTATTACTACTAGTTTATATTGCTTCCAATTAGCTATGATCTCGGTATTCTTGCCACCCCCGGCAATTTCCATTTAGATTGTATAGCCATGGCTCTTTCTTCGATTCTTACTGGAATTGCATATTGATGGGGAAAGGAATAATGCAGCCATAAACGAAAATCGCAGCGATTAGCTTAAATTGCAGGGAATCTCCAAAAAGACCCTCAAGCCACAAACACACACACATGCACAGTCACCCGCTCACACGGACATTGCACAGACAATAAACCAATAAACGAAAGCCATCTAAGTGACCCATAAAGAGGGGCCGAAACGGAAGTGGAGGGGGCAGGTGCACGGAGAGAAATTGGCGGTTGTCTTGGGTGCAATGCATAATTGCTTTATGAGCAATTTTTGTTTATTTTAAATTAATTTATAACAACGTGGGGTATAAATATTTTAAATATTATTCGGAAGAGTAGAACAAATTTAGATAAAAAGGAATTAAAAAACTAATATGTAACATTTAGGAATGGCATTTGAAAGATGATTGTTGATAACTCTGCCATTGGATTTCTCCGACTGAATCCCCACATAAGTTTAGGAATACCGATGCCTTCTTTCTCTCTGTGCCTCACAACAAATGTGCAAATGAAGTAGCTTAGGGATTGACATAAGTGTAAGTGCCCCACAGATGATGCTGCGATGGATTCTGGTGCTGGTGCTGCTGCTCCTGCTGCTGCGACTGCAGCTCCTGTTGCGGTGCGGGGTCACCCAGTGAGGGGGTCAGGGAGGCCGCCCCATTGGCATACGGCTGCTGGGGCCCGAAGTTGGGGACCTGGCTGGCGGAGGAGGCGGCCGGGGAGTAGCCCAAGTGCTCGTAGTACTCCGCCACCGGCTGCTGCGAGCTGGCACTGGAGCAGGCCGAGGATAGCGAGGCAGAGGAGTTCAAAGGCGGCGAGTGGTGCAGTGGGTGGTGCAGCGGGTGCGTGTGGTGCGGATGGTGGTGCTGCGTCATGGGCAGCATTTGATCCATGAAATACTGGTCAATTTCCTTGGGATCGATGTCGGCGGCTGCAGGCTTGTAATTTAAGGCTTCACTGGCCTGTGACGCCTGCTGCTGCTGCTGCTCCTCGGCGGCGAAGTGGCCTCCGTTTGCGGGGTAGGAGTAGGCAGGGTAGCTCACCCGACTGCCCGTGTAGCCACCATAGCCATTGATGTTCTCCAGGAAGTCCATCTCCTGACCTGCTCCTCCTCCTTCTGCTCCACTCTGAACTCCCGCCGATTGCCCCTGATAATTGACCTCACCTAAGGCCACATATTCCCTGCCTGCCTCGAGGAGAACTCCATAATCATGGCCTGCATTTCCCACTGGCTCACTTAGTTGCCTTAGCAAAAGACTGGGGTTATTTGCTGCCGACGCTTTTGCATTAGAGGGCACTGCGTTGTAGGGTGTGGCTGGGGGCGTCAGCGAGGACAGTGAACTGGCCGTGGAGCACGGAGAGTCCAGGCCAGTTTCGATGAGGCCCTGCTCCATCAAACTGGCCGCACAGGCACTGTTCAGGGATTTCATGAAGGCCTCATTACTGAAGACATCCGAGGAGTTCGAGCCCACATTGGAATGGGGGGAGATGGTCGAGGCGCAGCTGCCCAGATCTGCAGCTGCATTTCCCTTACCAGCTCGCCTCTGGCCGTTGGAATTGCTGCTCCTTGGCTTCCCGGAGCTACCCGTTGTGGCGGACAACGTCATCTCTGGACCCAGGGATCCCCCATCCCCGCTTTGCTGGCTCGGCATCACCCGCGCCTTCTTGCGCCGCGGCTGGTACTTGTAGTCCGGATGCTCCTGCTTGTGGGTCATTCGAAGCTTCTCGGCGAATTCCATGAAGGGCTTCTTATCACTGTCCTTTAGATTTCTGCAAGTGTAAGTGGGGATACTCAGTAAAGCAGATTCTATTTCGAAAGTACATATAGTTATAAATAAACATCCGCCAGGCTTACAAAACACTTGGATCCAGCATTGGATTCCACTATTCTTAAAAGCTATCTGCCGCAGATCGCCTCTTTCATGATTAATGCAAATCTGTCAGGCCAAAAGGCGATCTGCGACACAGCGGCGTCGTTTTCATATATTGTTTGTAATAAAATATTGTCCGGTTCGAAATTAAAATTTCACAGTTCAGCGCTTGGGGCGACTCGCGATAAGCAGTGGAGTCTTCGGCTGATAAGAAGTCGCAGCATCCGCCCCAACTAATTGGGAATGGAGCTGGGCCCATTTGTTGGCCCATAAATAAATCCTGTTTAATTAACTGTCACTGCGATTCGCAGCATTCTTGAGCATAATAATAAATTCAGCATTTCCTTGCAAGAACGTAAGCTTTATGGAAATATAAGGTAAGGAGAGTACTATGTACAAAGAAAACCCTGTTTTCCCAATGCAATCGAGTGTAATATTTCAACTTGCAGCTCATGACTGTCCTTGGCAAGTGTCCACTAGGTGAACCTAATATATTTATCTTGGCCTCCTAGATGTTTATCTGACTTTATTTGCTGGGCTGCAATTGGATGGATGTCCTCCGAGTAACTGACTCCTCCTTTTTGACAGTACAAACCGCCTTCAGATGCAATTCCCTGTGTCGACGGAAAGCCCGTAACCAAACTTGGGCGACTTCCCACCCCCTGCGGATGGCTTCTTTGTCTGGCCGAGAAGTGGGGCTTATAAAAGACACTTCTCAAGTGGTCCATGCCCCAGCGTTTACGCAGCCAGATACGTGTCTCTGTTTCGCATCTGCTCCGTATTCCTCCGTTCCGAGTGATGTATATATAGTATAGTGGGGCATAGAATGGAATAGCCAGTACTTACTTCCACAGCTTGCCCAGCGATTTGCTCAGCTCCGAGTTCTGCAGATGCGGATACTGTTTGGACATGACCCTGCGGGCTGCCTGGGCCCAAACCATGAAGGCGTTCATGGGGCGCTTGATGTGCTCCTTTTTGCGGTCCGTGGGCGCCCTGGAAATGAAGTGGAGAGAAGTCAGTCAGAAATGCAGTGACTTGTTGGCCGGGTAAACAAGTTTCATTAATTGCTAAAAGACGTCGCAGACCGAAAAACGGCACAACAACGCATAATGTCAAACTGAAATTTGCAATTAAAACTTTTATTTGCCGTGGTAAATAGAATGGCTCCCAGGAAAGTTCAAGAGTGCAGTCAAAAATGTATTTCCGAGCTCAAATGGCAGCGGGCAGTGCAAAAGTGAAGTGCAAACAAAAGCAATCAGCAAAATCGTGCAAAATTCGAGAAAGGCGGGCTTTTGGCGGGCCAAATCTATTTCAGCTGTGCCAAAAAGCATTGGGAATCCTTTAAGTGGTTGCCTCAACTCTTGACTTTGCATAAAGTGTACAACGAGTCTATCCCCAGCCAAGTCCATCCACTTGTCTCGCGCCAAACTTCCCAATAATTCCATTGACAGTGCGATACAAGCTCGTCCAAATAAAACCAACGGGGCGTATGATGGCTTCTATTCTACGAACACTGTGGTATGCCCATGTACCAAATAGCATAATGAAATAATAAAATACTACATACTTTTCTAAGAAACTTAAGCCTGCTGCTGTCTAATTCCATTCTATACCTATAAATATTTGTATTCCTTCTGAGAGAGAGAGGAGTGAAGCCTTGTTTGGTAACATGAATTCTTCAACACAAAAATGTAAAAGCCTTTTTCTACGCATTTTCAGCAGTAATATAAGAGGACACCCCTAACCAACTCTAACTCTAACATACACATCCGAGCACCCAGATTGTTCCTATCTATTCATTCATTTTTATTTAGCATGTCGAGCACCGAGGAAGACAGAGATTCAATCAAAGAGATAGGCGTTCCAGGGGCGGAACACTATGGCAGAGTGGCCCAGGTTTCCCATTGGCTGCCCACCTTTTGGGAGCCTCGTATATTGAATTATTTATCCTAAGTAAACATGATCAGGGCAAGGATTTGTTAGGTAAATCCTTCAATTGAGTTGGGTGTGCGTGTGCCAGTGGCCTTGTGGGCGAGTTTATTCGATATGCCTGGCTGCATCCTGTGCCTGGCCGGAAAATGGTAGATTCTCCATCTGTTTTCAATCAGTGCAAATCACCAAGCAGGTGTCTTCAGCAGACCCATGGATTGATTAGCTTAATAGCCGCTATATATTTCAATTCCGGCTTTTAAATTTCAGTTGAAAGCCGCCTTGCTCCTGGACTTAATTACAAGTTCGACCGAGCTTATTAAGCGATTTAAAACGCAACCGGAGGCCAAATGGACATCGTCTTGGGGTTTGTTATCTGCCTTTGGTATCGTCGGCGTCACGACCCCGCCCCGCCCAGCTTCCCAACGCCCTCCCCCGATTCAAAAGTATCTGCGCGTATATATACAGATATATGTATATGCAGCTCTCACGCTTGACAGCACGCTAATCAGAATCAAGTGATGTTCGTTTTGCTGCACTCAGTTCTGGGACTTGGGAGGTGGTGCACCATTCCCAGGCATACACTGAACAAAATTACTATCTAAATGGAACATTGTACATTTAATTTTCAGGGCACAATAACTAAACTGTGTTGAATTTCTTCGCGTGCAGCGCCGAACCCCAGAGATACATGCACAGCATATCCGCGGGGCACTTGGCAACTCAAGCACGTCTTCATTATTTGCTGCTGTTGTTGCATTCGGAGATGCGCAAATCTCATTAAGTGATATCTTCAAGTGGCCGTTAGCTCATGAGCAAATATGAGAAATGAGCGGAGACTGCGAGGAATTTTGAATGTGCAGCTTTCCATTTTTCGCATATGCCAAAGATACAAGATACAGGGATGCGCGAAGATGCCAAGATACACTTCGGCTTTTGTTGCGCCTCTTTTATCAGCAACGGGCCATTTGCCGCTTTTGTTATTAAGTTTTACAGCGGGGGGCAGGGGCGAATCCCAAATATTTACGGCCTTAACACGAAGCTGTAAACACGGCATGAAAACTCCCATTTCCATTTCCATGCCCATTTTCATTTCCAATTTGTAAGCGCATGTCAAAAAGCGGGGACAAATGCGCCTAATTAGCGGCGGAGACGTCTCAGCGATTTTCACAAGTTCACAAATATGAAATGTATCTAACAGATACAGCGCGTGTAAACAAATTGCAGCCGCCGCAGCTCGTTGTTTTTGTATCTCCAGTATTTTCGTTTTTATTTCTTATTTGCTTAGGCAGTGCCCACATTTTCCCACGCAGCCGCCGCTTTTACGACACTTTTGTCAAACAAATTTAAAATGCATCCAACGGATGCAGTTGCTTGTTTGTACTGCGGTCGGTTGGCCTTTCTTCTCCTTTCATGTTCTGCCCTCTTTTGGCCCCCGAAGTTCGTCCGAAAAGGTGGTCAAACACCCAGGGCACTGATAAGGTGATAAGGCGCTGGAACTGCCCCTTTCTTCTCAATCCGGGGATCTGCTACCGTGAGACTGGCATCCGAGTTTGCTCAGTGTTTGTGGCTGTTCCGTGCCAGCTGCACTGGGAATTCTGGTGCATTCGGCAATCTTCAAGAGCTCTTTCTAATTTTACACATTTTCTTGCTTCTGCATAAATGTGATTACAATATTTAAATGGCCTTTCAATTCAGCTATGTAACGTTGAGGATACAAATAATACAATATAAGGGATAAATACAATTTTAAATTTTAACCAGCTTAGTTTCGTTGCATAGTTTTGCTCAGTGCTTTTGGCCAACTTTGTGCGGCTCTGGTAAGAAGAAAAACATCTCGTTATTGGCTGCTACTTAGGTCAGGGATCAATGGGAATGGCTGGACTTATTGGAAACTTATCGGAGTGGCATCCACACATGGCGACCTCTCGAGAAGCGGCCTTTTTGAGCTTTCCCCTTCGGCTTAAGCCGCCTCTTGGCCACTTCATCTCGATCCCATTCGCTGTTATCATTTCATTTGGCCACGTCCTCATCCATTTCCACTTCCACCACCACTCTCATTTTCATTTCATTTTCCTGCTTTTTTCAATTTCCAAGTCAATTTATTTTTACAGCGCACTGTGCCGCACTCGAGCAAAGTGACAGAGAGTTCGGGGGATTCCCCGGCACCGCTGACCAGCTAGGAGCAACTGGATAGGCGTGAAAGGACCCTGGCGAAGGGGGCGTGGCAGCTGGGTGCGGGAACGCGATGAAGAGCGACAGCTTAAGTGGCGTAGAGGAAATAGCTCTGCATCATCCTGGTTTTCGTGGGTGGTTCTTTATTTTTGCTGGCTGTTTTGCGCCTGATTGGTGGGTGGTTGCAACTACAATCAATGCTGTATATACATATGTCCCTGACATTTGATGATTGTCATTGTGGTGAAGTGGCCGTGAATCAGAAGACACTGCCCAACAAGGATGACAGATTTCGAATGGAATATCATTGGTAATTCAGAATTCAATACATTGACTTTTAGCTTACTGGAGGTCTTGGCATATCAATTATCTAAACTGGTTAATGACTCACCTCCAATCAAAGCAGTCGCTACAGAGTAGTTAAATATTTAGAATTCGTGGGAATATGCATGATTCACCCAAATGCAAAGCAAGCAAACACTAAATATTATTTATGGCTTCGCGCCCAGCGATTTTTGCCTGTTTTCTAGTGTAACGTGCGTATTCGGAATCTCACAAAAATGAAAAGTTGGCTCTGAATTTCCACACCTATTTTGCCGCTGGCGATTTTCCGTCCATCCATCGTGAATTTCAGCACGGGAAATCCGGTAGACTTCGGCATCCGAGGAATAATCGCGTGGGTGTTCCCGCTATGGAAACTGCGGCCACAGGATTCCCAGTGCCGCCAGAAACACGCACCGAGATGCGGAATGGATACAGGACGGGGATTCCAAACGGAATGGCTGCTGAGCCATTGAACCCTTTTTGAAAGGCATATCGAGCGGATTTGCGCCAAAATGTGCGAGTACTTCGGCTAAAAGCTTATGGCCGGATCAAATGCGCCTTCAATTTGATGCGCAAATGTTGTTCAATATTTGGCAAAATATCCCGAGCTTAGGAAAAGAACGTGGAGCTTACTCAGTATTGTGATACCCTCGGATGTTCAAAGCAAAGATATTCAAGATTTTTCAGTACACTAGAAGGCTTGCTTATTAAAACAGAAATGTATAATTTTTAATATTATTTAAGGAACTTGTCTCCTTGCTCTATACAGCAATCTTAGTAAAGTAACAGATACTTCATGAAATGGCATACTCTTGAGCTAATCAAATCGAAGTTCCTTTCATTTCCGTCCCTTCCCTTTGGACAGGTTTTTGTGGCCTTAATCGGGGCATCCTTTGAGCCTCGCTGGCTTTGGCCCACATCGTTCCAGCGACTTGGCTTACTTGCACTTTAGTTGCTGCCAACTTTTTCGGCCATTGTCGCGCTCACCTGGCCATAAAACTCGCCCATTGATGCGGACTACAGGAGGAGGACAACACCTCGGGGAGATGAGCTCCCGATGTTTTGTAAATTCCTGCTGCAACAAAAAGTATGCAAAACGAGAGTCTAGGCTGGAAACTTTTGGCCAGCAGTTGTGGTTGTGGGGCAGCAACAAAAACAGCGCCATCAGCAGCAACAAAATCAATATTTGCCTTGTAAGCCGCACGTGTATCTGTTCTTCTTGTTGCCGCTGCACAAACTTTTACCGGCCACCAAAAGCTGAGGTTGCTACTCTTGGGCGGATTTTTGGGGTCTGCAGGGGGCGGTGTTCTACCAACATATGAGGAGGTTTTACCAACATGAGGCGGAGCAACAGCTACAAACAGGTTTGCCGGTCCAGCTCCAAAAACCAGGAAACGGTGGAGCCTACACTACTGCTTTCGAAAGGGTTAAACTATGATTAAAATAATTGAGAATAACGCTGAGGTACGTATGTTTGATATAATATGTTATGTTATGTTCCCTGGTCTCCAAGTCTAAATGTATAAATCTTTCCTTATAGCACCTCAATCCGCTGGATCTGGATCTGCCCCACTGTCGCCCCACTTGGGTTGCATGGGCTGATGTGGTTGGGGCCTCCAGCGGAGCTTTCACCATGGGGAAGTGTTTGGTTAGGCTGCCCGAGATGACTTGTTGGGGCCATGTAAATTGACTCGTCGCAGCGCCGAAAGTGGAACTATCGGATGGCTTAGGGGCTGGGAACCGGGGACCTCCGGCTCTGGCTCTGGCTCTGCCCACCTGGCCGAGGGGTACTCCATGGGCGAGTGATAACACCTCGGGCTGGACACGCAGATAAGCAATGAAATATTTATAGCGTCGCCAAAGTCCTACCCGAAGTGGCGGCTCCTCCGACGGGCTCGCATTTCCTCCTCCTTAGTAGTAGGGCCCCATATCTAATCGAGGCAAGTAAATAGAGCAGGGCGCATAAGAAGGGGTTCCGCACATGGTGTCTGTATTATTTAATAACAAACCCCAGCCCTCCCATAGCACACACACATATGTATGTTCATATACATATATGGGTTTATATCGGGCTACGACGATCGTCTGACTATTCAAGTGGCTCCTCGGCACTTTGGTGTTGCTCTTAAGTAACAGTTTTCAAGTGATTCATGCGAAATTAATTTAACCAAATCAAACAGCCATATAATGTTTGCGGTCTCCCCTTCGCCAAAAGTGGATCATAAAAGTTGGCAGGAGGAAGTCACAAAACATCAGATATGTTCGATACTTGCTGTGCCGTGCTATATCGTTTTCAATCACTAGTTACTAGTTACTAGTTAGTTTAGATTTCAGCTAACTAGTAAAATAATCAAGAGACACCGAGATAAATGCCAGTGCTTTGAGTTCTCACCTCATCCTAGCAAAATTCCAAGCGAAAAGCAAAGCAATTGCGAATCAATTTCTGCTGTCAATAAGGGCAAACAGCGAAGCAATTAAACGTATCTCCCACACAGCACTTTTCACCATTTAAAAGATTTAATTTTTAAGGTGACATGGATACGTGGTAATCTGGTGAAGTGAGCGGGACTTGGAGGCAAACGATGTGCATTTAAGCGATTTTAAGTGGAAATAAACAAGGCTCATAAAGCGCAAGGTAAACAATTTGCAGAGAGTTGGGGGATAGTGAGTGCAGGAGGGCACCTAGCGGGTGGAGTGGTGGGCAGCGTGGGGAGGGTGGGGTTTGGGGGCGAGGAACCCCACCGTGGATAGATAAAGGAGAGGAAATGGCGCTCATATCCTTGTGCAAACACACACGTGCTCTTGACAGCGCTTTCTGCGCATTTCGCAACGAGGAGGCAACTGCGCCCAAGGATGTTTGTCCCTGGACAGCTGAGAATCAGCTCCCCTCGGCGGCGGCGGCACTGGGGGAAACAGAATCGCAAATCAATACTGACTCTGGCTTTTCTTCGAGTTCATCCGAGGGGGAAACCCTTCCTGTTTATGATAGCTGCACTTGCTCAAAGTATATTCTATAATTTCGAGTTAAAATTGATCAGCATCAAACTAAAGAAACTAATTACCACTCAAAACACATCATATGACTACTAGACTGTTTATTTCAGTGTAATCCCAGCCAGTGATAAGCGCCGTTGAGTACAAAGCGACTGAAGGCGGCTGACAAACTCAGATAAGAATGGACCGGAGGTGGAAGCCCCGACATTTGCTAATTGCCGGTCAAACAGACAGCCAGATAGAGCTACCGAGGATCTGGGATCTGGGATCTGGCATATGGGATCTGGTGAATCTGGAATCCGAGGGATCAGAGAGATCAGCCGCTGCGGCCGCCCGTCTTTCCCACGACCTGCAGCACTACATGTACTCCAAAATACGGAACCAAGTGTCACCTCCCCGGTCCGCTTGAGCTGAGATCCGCTGGGGCTGGCCCCCGAGAACCCCATCCCCCACCTTGTTAGCAGTTAGCATCTTAACGCTAAAAACATATTTATTCGCTTTTTATGCCTGAATTGATTTGTCGTCGTCGTCTCGTCTTCATCTCGAGCATTTAGTTCCAGTCCGCAAGGCGCATTTATTGAGGCCTGTATTTCGTATCTTTGTATCTGGTGGCTGGTTATTGCCTCTTCCTATTATTGCTGCCTTTGGCCAATTTGTTGTTGCCGTCGTTTGTTTGTCTAATATGTGTGAATGTGTGAATTCATTTATATTTACATAAATGCCGGCGGATTCCCAATCGTATTCCCTTCTTTCGCCCATGTATTTTCCTTTCCCTTTGCGGTTCGCCAAGTTTGTTTATCCAGTTAAATAAAAGGAAACCCACGTATGTGCATATGAGCCTGGAAATTGTGTTAATCAGCGAACTCATCGGAGGTTGGTGGGTTAGTCATTCTTGGCTCAACGGCGGCTTCGGATCCACTGAGGACTCGGTGCTCATCGGAATGCTATATTCTGAATTTAGTTCTCTGCATAACCTTTTTATGATGTTGGAACAGCCTTATAATCAACACCCTTTTAATTGTAATATGGCAGGCATATGAAAGGCATAAACCACAAGTCTGGCTTTTCAAAAGGACTTACTTGGCTGATGCCTGGACTAGATTCCAGTCGTAACCCTCGAGGACCTTCATCACCGCAGTGGTGATGCGCTCGTCCTCCTTTCGACCACCCTGTCCTTGCGCCTTCTTCTGCTCGGCTTTCAGGGCATAGTTGGCCAAAACCAGGGTTTCCACCGGCTTAGCACGATCCTTGGAGCAAGTGGAGCTGGAACTGTCACTCATTTTCGGCGGCACTTGTCTTAAGTCTCCTCTTAAACTAAATCATCCGCTGGGCACAAACTAAATATGTCACTGAATCACGATTTGTTCTGGCAGCTGCTTGGAGCCCACGCAGATCTCGGGGAATTTTGAATGGGGCTTTCGAGTACTACGGATAGCAGAGACGCGACGAGGTTGACGGACTAACTGCGACTGATCTTGGGGACCGCTGGTCTGGTGCCCCAAGACGAGCTCGGCAATCGTCGGATTTCGAGGCGATCGTGGCGATAAGCTGAAGACGGTGGTTGGTTGGATCGTTTGCTGTCACTTGGGGGTGATGGGGGTTTTGGAGCGGGGCAGGGGCAGGGTGAGGGGGAGGGGCAGCAGTACTCGGCGGGGGCGAACATAAAAATCGCGGCGGTACGCGTGTAAATATTAACATGTTCATGTGAAATTAGTTGGCCCCAGAGCGGAATCGAAAATGGGGCGGGGGTGACGACTGTCGCCGAGAAACTAGTGGCAATATATAAACGGCAGTGGTTCGACTGTTGAGTACCTAGTATTCGAAATTTATAATTAGGAAAAAATAACAGTGATTGTATCTCTTGGATTATATAAATAACACTATTATCTATAGAACATAATAATCCAACGGGGTTTTGTAATAACTCCCACCAAATATAGCACGCATACAACATACCCTCTATATTCAAAACTCCAGGATATCTAAAAGAGATGGCAAAAAGCTGGGACATAAATCGAAATGGAAACAGAAATTAGTAACACTTTACAGTCACATGTGGATTTATGACACCTCGAAGACTTCGGGCCAGAGGGTGGACTCTCGGGACCGTTAGAAACCTGCCACTTGTTGCAGCTGTATTTGGTGTCCCTTCCGGGAGGGGATGGGGCGCATAGGTCCTGAATGGGTAACGATTGGTAATGAGGAGTCGATAAGATCATTAGGGATTTAAGGGTTAACTGCGGTGAATGGAGATAATGCGAGGGAGTGGGGGTGGGAAGTGATGGATGGGTTCCCAGGGTGGACAGAACTTGGGGAAAGTGGGAGGACTATTTACCTGAAACTATTAATATGTACTGATATACATTAATATCTTATGAAAGGGTCATAAAACTAGATTCCTACAAACTATGACCTACTTCCTTGGCACTCTGAGTTCGAAATACTTTCAGATGCAAGAGACGAAGTTCATCCCCGCCTCATCCAGTGAAATGCAAATGCTGTACCCTTTCATCGATCAAACGTTTAGTAAGGCCACATAGAAGTCGAGATCAGGTGATCTGGTACGATCTCTTCATAACCACTTTGCACTAGATTTACTTTATGCTCCACACGATCCGATCCGATCCGATGCGATCCGAAATCGTAAAATGCGAAGAAAACACCCTCGAAAAAGAGAAATGAAATAATCGGCCAACGGAGGGCTATTCATTCCACGATCGTAAAAGATCGAAGAAGTGTAGTTTGGCTACGCTTTTGTTTTCCAGCTGGTTTCAACTGGAAGTTATGGTAGGACCCAAGTGGCTATCTGCAGCGCACGTATCTCAGCCGCCAAATAGTTTGGGGGGTTTTTACATCTTTATAATTTTTACAGCTCAATTAACTTTTTTCAAACGCCGCCGGCCAGGCAGACAAATCGAAGTATCGAAATTAAACAATAAAACGGAGAAATGCATAAACGAAATCATAAATACCTAGGCCATTTCGGATGTTTTATGCCAAGTGGGGAGATGAAATCGAACCTGAAAACTGACGTCAAAGCAGCGCCCGTTTTTTACTCTTTTTGGAAGTGTCATAAAAGGCATCAAAATGAAAATTATACGATACTCCATAAAAAAGAATGAAATACACAAACGTCCAGAACTTCGAGGGCAGTTCGCTGAACTGCAGCGACTGGAAAATTGATTCGCGTCTAGGAAATTTAATGGCCGACCATCTAACAATTTCCCCAGCCGCGTTCAAGCATTTTTTTCTGGACCGGCAAACTTCAAAGCCCGCAACTTGTTGATAAACAACTCGCTGAAAAAAGCTAAAAAAAATATTATGAATTAATTAAAAATATTTGCGCTGTATAGGAAAAAAATCAGCGCAGGCAAATTAATTTTTCCCCCACTTTTTATGTTTCATAATCAAACTGGAGCAGAAAGGTCGAAATGCATCTGAATGCGCCCGTGGGCGGGGGGCGTGGCGGCGGATGCGACGACCGCTTGACAATTTGCGACTTGCCATGAAATCGCATTATTTGATCTAAGCCGCCGACGAGCAAAAAAGGAAATACAAAAATCTTCAAGCCGACTGCTAAACGAAACCAAATGGCGCTTTTTTAACTGCTGCGTTAGAAGCAGAAGCCCAGGGGCGTCGCGGATAAGGGGGCGGGGCAGTGGGAGCCGCGAGGAGCTGGAAGCGCCCAGATATGCGACATGTGTTGCGGAAATATTTTGCGAGCAAGAAAAGCAGCAAGGCGCAGTCAGGAAATATGCAAAAATACAAAAGAGCACTGAGAAAAATGATTATGAGTGATTACCGTTTTTCAGATATCATTCAAAATTAGTACCAAAGCAGCTAAGTCTGTGGTCAGATTCGTATTTTTGTTTAAAATATGAATTGAAAAATAGGTTTATATTGCGTAATTAATAAAATAAATTGTGTCGGCATCCCTATGAATATGTCATACTTTCTTACAGTGTTCTTTGAATGGATCATTTACATACACGCGTCTCGCTCGGTTTTTATTGCTTCGCACCTACATATTTGGTTTACGTTTTTCGTTATTTATTTGTTGGTGGTTGACCATCGGTCGAAATAACGACGGTTTTCATTCGTCGGCGATCGCACGTCTTTGCGTGTGTGAGTGGGAAAGATATGGTTTGAATTAGTGTGTGTGTGAGAGCGGTTAAACGAGTTGTTTTCTCGCTTTACTTGTTGTATCTTCAATTGCCTCGTTGGATTGCTTTGTTTTCTCTTTTTCCCAGCCAATGGGAGACAAAGGCGGGTTTTTACGAAGATCTTAAACGATCCACCAATAAATAGAAAATGGAGATTTCTATAGTTGCATACAAAAATGCAATTAAGCTAATGCATCTAAATAGCAGAAGTGGAAAACAAAAATCGTAGGTAATTGCAATTAAGGTGATTTATTTTGTCTATATTTCATTTTAAATTGCCGGCTCCGATACCGAATCGTTACACTCTTTTCTCCCCTTTTTTGTTATCAATTTCGAGTGATTGCTTATCTACCCTACCCCCACTTGAAATGAAACACACCTTGGCACATACTCCCAAAAAAACACACACATTTTCTCATATATGCATACATAACTGGCTCTGCTTCCTTTTTTATGTCACCGTTTCTTGAGTTACACAGCCGGAAAATGCACGATGTGAGGGGAAATGGGGAAAGCGGGTGGGCGGGCTAATGGAATTCACACGTGTTTTGCTTTATTCGTATTGCTGCAATAAAAGTATTCGTTTCAGGTATTTCGATACCTCGGCGTAACATCAAAATTGGCATGCTACCTATAACTGCAAAACATGCCAATAAAATACATTTTCAATTTCTATTTACACGTGAATGTGGAACAGAATCCTAAAAAAGGGTTAACAACTTTTTTAAAAACATTGCAAATTAAGACACAACTTCTATTAACATATCGTTGATTCATCAAATTTGTATATTAGTATTAATATCCTTACATAAAGTCCGATTTATGTATTGTTAATTGCATTCTTCTTAAAAATAACATAAGGGTGGGTCTTTTCTTTGAATGTAAGATTCAAAAACATTAAATATATTCAATTGAATTTCAGATATACTGAAATTTTAGGCGCCACCTGGGTACCACTTTTCGCATACTCATCCGCTAGGTGGCGCAGCTCACAAGTAGTTTGCCTCCATCTGGCAGCACTGGGTCTATGATAATAGACCTGCCTGATTTCACAGTGTAAGGATTAGTGTGCCCATATTATAAAAACAACGTTGACAACTTAGCTATTTCTCGCTATTTCTAGTTTCTTTAAATTTGAATTTCTGGCTAGCTGTTGCAAAGAAATAGTTTATATCTTTCTCTGGTTTTACCAATACTCTAGCTTCATTTTCTTAATGTGGTACTTCGAAACTATCTTTGGACCATCACAATTAAGTATATGAATCACAGTTTTTCACAATTACATGTCTTTCTGGGCACTCGCGAGGGAGTAAATACCAGATGGTAATTTTCTTCGTGATCGGCGCGGTCACACTGCGAATATCAAGATGGCGTAAATTTGTAAAAAATCGTCGAAATCTATGTGAAATAGCCAGGAAAATTGAAACGAAAGCGCAGCGTTGATGCAAAACGTAAGTGGTCAGTAGCGTTTCGGATCGACAGACCCGTTTGCGAGCGGAAAAGCGGCGGTTACCACGCGCAGGAAAACTCGAATTTCCCAGCAGCATTTCAGTGTCTCATTGAGAGTGCGAGTGTGTGAGTGAGTGCCCTCGTCTTTGTGTTGGTGTGAAAATGCTGAAGCAGGAGGGATAGCAACGTGCTCGCGGTAGAAACCGTGTGAGTGCGGGCGGGACGACTAGTGTGCACGAATCTATTGCCAGGGCAAACGACTCGCATAAGTTTGGTTTTTTTAATAAGATTCCGAGTTCCGTTTGGTTTCGTTTAATTTTCTCGAGTTGATTTGCAACCCGATGCTAATCGATGCGCCCATAAAATCCGAGATGAACAGCATAACCGACTTGAAAAAAACGATAAAAATAACTGAAATATGGCAGCAATGCATTATTATTAAAAGTATTGCATAAAATGCGCTTGCGTGTGGCCCCAAAAAGTGCGACTGTGTGCGTGTGTTTGTGTGTGACTGTGGCAACTACAACAAAAACAACGTCTGGGCTCTAAAACAAAGAAAATGAAAATTATTGTGGCAGAATCAATCCAATTAAAAAATTCGATTTCGATTTCAGTCGAATTAGAAGAAGGAAAAGCAGCGTCGCCAGCAGAGGAAGTGGGCAAAGCGGAATAGGAAACAAGTAAAATAAGAAAAACAAGCCACGGTAAGTGCGGAATTTGTTCCACTGTGCGTTCAAGTTTCCCTTCTCCACCCGCTATCGGCTGTTTCTTATCAGCCCCGTTATTCGCAGTGCATTCGTGGAGTGCCGTTAGTTTTCGGAGGCCATTAGCGTTTGACAATTAATTGCAAGTTTCCTTCCCCTTCTGAGGTTTCCCCGTTGATTTTGCTCTGGTTTTCCATTCCATTTGCCCTTCCCTGTTTACTTAAGCTTTTTATTTTTGTGGCGCCTGCTGGAACAACTGTTTTTTGTATCTTCTTTGTTCTCTTGTGCGTTTTTTTTGCGGAAGCTTTTCGGCAGCCGCCAACGCAACGCGCAGCTGTTTTGCAATTGTAATCAATTCGTGTTTACCCGCTTGGCCGAAAACAACAGCTGGATACCCTGGAAAATATTCAGTTACCAATAGGAAAAACCGCGGTTTTCCTGCTCGCCTCACAGTACACAAATTAAAGCTCTTTAAATTAATACTACATTCAACATGACTACAGTGCTTATACAGTGATTTTTCTCAGTGTAGAACATGGAAGATACCAATAAAAAACGGTACATTTCGGTTAAATAAATCAAAGCCAAAGCAAAAACAACAACAAACACAGGCAGGTTTTGAGGTTAGAACCGCAGAGTGAGTGATAAAGAGTCAGGAAAAGGTGGAGAGAGAGAGAGAGAGAGAGAGCGATCAAAATGCGTGAGCGGTAAAAGAAAGCGCGCAGAATGTTGGAAAGAGGAGAGGAAAGGGGTTAGTGAGTGAGAGCCGCAGAAAACAACAATTAAACTAATTTTTTTTTGATTTTCGGCCGGCAAGTGAAAACTTTCGGCTTGTTGCTTCTTTTTCTCACTTCCATGCGCTTTATCTTCGCTATTTGTTTGTGCTTTCTACCACTGAAAGTGTCATTTAAGTGGCATTTTCACAGTCGCTGCGTTTTATTTTACTTCTCTCCCTTTTGTCGTCGATTGTTTACTCCACGCATACACAAACACACGTCTCTTTTATCTATTTGTTGTTAATCTCTTCGTTGTCTTTTCCTGATTGCTGATTCACCTCTCCATGTTGGTGGTGTCGTCACGTAAAAAATACACTTGAAAAAAAGAATTATATCTATTCAAACATGTAAAAGCATTGTGGCACGTTTGCTTTATTTTTTAATAGTACAATATAATATTAAATTGACTAAAACAATAACTGTGACGAATGTCAAAAAGTAGTGATTTTTTGCTATGTGCTTATAAATTATCGTTACTCATCACTTATTAAATCTGTTGTTTTTCCCATTCGTAATCAATAAACGCTGCCGAATGCAGGGACGCGCTCACTCTTAAATATAAATATATGAGATAAACTTTTACTTTGTGCGAGGTTCGGGTTCTTATCATATTTACCCACTGTGCATTTGCATTTCGAATTGCTTTTGGTACGCTTTTCTCTGCTATTTTTGTGTTGTCAACGTAAGCCAAGCTTACTTCTCTCTCCCTCTCTCTCTCTCTTGTTTTATTCTTAGCTAACCGTTTTCTATTTTCGATATCGATTGTTGCCGTGTGTTGTTTTCATGTCTGTGTCCCGCAATCCTTATCACCACAAACAAAAGCGAATTATGCACGGTAAAAACAGAGGATTACTCAACAGCCGTGGGGAATTTCGATTAACCATGTTGAAGATCTAAAAAACTAACTTAGTACCTCCTATTACAGGACCCTTCGAAAACAAAGCCATAAGCGACTGCCTTGAACAAATCGGAACAAGAAGAAGAGAGGAGCTCAGACGAAAGGACAGCGCCAGGTGAGAAAAGTGGAGAAGTGTTGGGAAAGACTCACGAAGCCCTGTTAGCTGTCAAACGTAGACTTTTAGCAAACTGTACAGAACAGCAGGGTTGTCAGACATCACGTGTCAGAAGAATCAAAAGTATTTTTACTAAAAGAAGAAGATGTAGTAGCTAACAAAATCCGACGAATATTTACCGCTATCGCTAACAAGGCGTTCGAATAATCTCTTCTATTAATATCACACATTGTTGCTAGTGGTCAATAGCCGAATTTTCGAAGTCACTTGATTCATATTTACTCGTAAAAACCTGTGACGCCGCTGGTATTTCTATAATTAGTCAAAGCAATCGTGACTAAGCATATTTACATTCTGATCGAATTCAACCTGCATCCTTTTCAACCAACCTTTGACTGCATCGTAGCAACCTTTCCATATCCTATCGCGATTACAAAGTAAAAGTTGTAGTCTTTGGCGTAGACATTTGAAACTGTATATTATTTTAAGCACAGCTAATCTGAACTGGGATCGACCAATTCGTGTAGTATTATGAGTAAGAAAAGCGTACAGCCTTCTTTTCGAGTCAATGTGTTGTGTAATTAAAACTAAAATTGAATTCTCCGCTCCCGCAGAAAGGCAACGCAACTCCGGACTCTACCACACAGAAACCCACAGAAACAGTCGTCAAGAAATGGAGCTGCGCGTGGGTAACAAATATCGCCTGGGCCGCAAGATAGGATCGGGATCGTTCGGCGACATCTATCTGGGCACCACGATCAACACTGGCGAGGAGGTGGCCATCAAGCTGGAGTGCATCCGCACCAAGCACCCCCAGCTGCACATCGAGTCGAAGTTCTACAAGACGATGCAGGGCGGCATAGGCATACCCCGCATAATCTGGTGCGGCAGCGAGGGCGACTACAATGTGATGGTGATGGAGCTACTCGGACCCTCGCTGGAGGACCTCTTCAACTTTTGTTCGCGCCGCTTTTCGTTGAAGACGGTTCTGCTGCTGGCAGACCAGATGATCTCCCGCATCGATTACATACACTCGCGGGACTTCATCCATCGCGACATCAAGCCGGACAACTTCCTCATGGGTCTTGGCAAGAAGGGCAACCTGGTGTACATCATTGACTTTGGCCTCGCCAAGAAGTTCCGCGATGCCCGGTCGCTGAAGCACATTCCCTATCGGGAAAACAAAAACCTCACGGGCACTGCCCGCTATGCCTCCATCAACACACATTTGGGCATTGAGCAATCGCGTCGTGACGACCTGGAATCCCTGGGCTACGTCCTCATGTACTTCAATCTGGGCGCCTTGCCTTGGCAGGGCTTAAAGGCAGCCAACAAGAGGCAAAAGTACGAAAGGATCTCGGAGAAGAAGCTGTCCACCTCGATTGTGGTGCTGTGCAAGGGCTTCCCCAGCGAGTTCGTCAACTATCTGAACTTCTGTCGCCAGATGCATTTCGACCAGCGTCCCGATTACTGCCACCTGCGCAAGCTCTTCCGCAACTTGTTCCACCGTTTGGGCTTCACTTACGACTATGTGTTTGACTGGAACCTGCTTAAGTTTGGCGGACCTCGCAATCCCCAGGCCATTCAGCAGGCCCAGGACGGAGCGGACGGCCAGGCGGGTCATGATGCGGTGGCCGCAGCAGCGGCCGTGGCAGCAGCGGCAGCCGCCTCCTCGCATCAACAGCAGCAACACAAGGTCAATGCGGCGCTCGGCGGCGGAGGAGGCAGTGCAGCGCAACAGCAACTCCAGGGCGGCCAAACGCTGGCGATGCTGGGCGGCAACGGGGGCGGCAACGGCAGCCAACTGATCGGCGGCAACGGACTCAACATGGACGACTCGATGGCGGCCACCAACTCGTCGAGACCGCCGTACGACACGCCGGAGCGTCGGCCCTCGATACGGATGCGCCAGGGAGGCGGAGGAGGCGGCGGCGGAGTGGGTGTGGGCGGTATGCAGAGCGGCGGAGGGGGCGGTGGCGTGGGGAACGCCAAATAATATTTTATCGTTTAGGTTGCGACGCTGGACACGACACAGTAGACAAACAACAACAGAACTCAACAAACTATACATGTAGGATATATAGTTATATATACCTAAAATATATAATACTTGCTTTATATATGCGGTAAAACACGTTGAATGTATCCAAGCGGCAGGATGACCAGGTCCCTGCCAGAAACGGAGGACAAGAGCAGTGAGAGAAGAAGAGCAGAGCATAGCAAAGCGCGGCGCTTTTCTTTTTTTGTGTACATTTTCGTTTGTTTTCTGACATTTTGGTTTCTGCTCCCAGATGTTAGAACGTTGAGCGCGCTTATTATTAATTAACTAGCCTATGATTAATTTAATTTATACTATTAGAACATAAACGATTGCAACCTGGCTGCAAGAAACTGCAACAAACACCGCACTGTTCAATTGATTTGAGATCCCTGCCTGAAGATCGGCCAATAGATCGGTGGTTAATTAGGGGTCCGCGGCGGGGTTGGGAGGAGGGTCAGCAGGACACGCAGGCATTTAATTCTGTTTTGCATTTGACTATTGCTCTTGGCCGGCTCAACTTTTTCTTTGTTAACTTGAAGTCCCAGACCAAATCAGGCAGAACGTGCAGAACCGATCATGAACACATAACTCGATTGTAAGTGTAATATTTGTGTAAAAGAAACAAAGGACACCGCGTTCAGCGAGTGTCCCTAACCGTAGACTATAGGCTCTAGCTCTAGCGAATCCAATCCAATCCAATCCATACAAAAGCATATGCCACCCAGCAAGGCACCCACATTGTAATCTAAGTTGATGGTAAAATGATTGCGATTATCACGTGCAGTTCTCTAGCTTTAAGCAACGCTCTGACTTATAAGGCCCTCCTATGTTATCTTATGTATCCTTCTGTACCGTCTACTCTCCCCTATATATATACATATATATACTTTCGTGGTCTGCACTTCGCTGCCTGTGTTCATATATATCTTTCCGAAATTTAAACACTTAAGCGCGCATTTCCCGAGCGGTGGGCAAATGGGATGCGAGATGTGGGAGCTGGGAGTTGGGGCAGCCCTTTGTTTACGCAACAAGATCATGAAACTAAGATAGAGAGCATATAAATTGCGTTAGACATACACAACAAAACAATTGCATTAACGTTTCGATTTAACAATGTAAGTAATGGCCCTGCGGAGGAAAGTTACACAACGCTAGCTAATAAACTATAGCTATAATATGAAATTTGTTTATAAGTAATACCAAACCGTAAAATAAAAAATGCAAAAAAAAACATAAATTCTAAAGCGCCAAGAGATAATGAATGGGCAAAAATATGAATATACATTAATATAAACTATATCTTATGAGAACGAACACGTAAACATGTAAACCCCACAGCGATTGGCTGGCTAAGAACTAACAAATCAAAGAAATGCAAAACACAAATCGGATCACTGAACGCAGAAGCCACTAAAACTTAAATAAAAGTACATTACGTGATATTTCTTACGAATTGTTTTGTTTCATCGACCTTGTTTCTGATCGGTTTGTTTCAGTCATTTCACTTTTATTTTTTACATTGGAACACAACTCCATTCGAAGCGCACGCCTTGCAAACGACCAACCTTGTAAACACGACCATATAGCGCATTCAGATTTGGGGATCCGCGATCGCGGAGAAGCCCCAATCCCCCTCCCCAAACCGAATTGACAACCTAGTGAGTGTACATAAGAATAATACCCGAACCCTAAAAAAAGATAAAATTAAAATATATGTGTGATTTTCCTCCTAGCATACAGAGTACTAAACCTAAACCATTAGCATTTTATTGATAGAAGAAACGAAATCGAAGCCCGACAAACTGATTCATAGCGATTATGAGCCACTAGAACTGGGGAACTAAATGATCTTGTGTGAGCAGTCCATTCAGCATAAGCGAAATAGAGAAACTAACAAATTGAGAACATAGTAATTTCGAAAGTTTTGTATAATTAACTGTATATGTATATTGAGAATAGAATTTTGAACTAATAACTAATTATACGTGGATCGAGTTCGACTGTATCGTGTGCGATACGAGAGAAAATCATTAAAAATAAACCACCAGTGATATGGAATACAAAATAACCACAAACGAAATCGAAATCGAAGCGGTTCATGAAACATTTCAAAAGTACGTTGGATCGGAATTCGACGGATGTATCGATAAGTGCACGATAAGGCCACATTTATGTAATTAGCAAGTATTTCGAATTAAACCGAACATGGAATATGTATGTGTGAACAGAATAAAAGCAGCTACTAATAAGCCACACCATTCACAATAACAATTACGAACGAGGCATTAAAAAGCTTAAACAATAATAACACGACTCACCGGATTTGCTTATTGTCTTGTCAACCAGATGTTGGGGTAAATTGTCTAACTAAATGCAACTTTTTTGAAAGGTTTCTTAAGTGCAGGATTTGAATATTCGATAATCTGGCAACGCCACTAAGTGAAAACAACCTGCCCTGGCCGAACAGTCTGGCTACTCTAGCGGTCAGCTGTTTTGCGCATTTTCGTGCTTGCGCTTTAAGGTCACTCTGAGCACGTCTTATTTTTGTTGGGTTGACCCTGTAGTTTTTCACCGAAAAGGGTAATAAAAGCGCAGAAATAAACAGATCGGAGTGTTGCCTGAGCTTGCGAAGACTTGAAACCCATTAACCAATCGCCGATATTCCAGGTTTTGCGCCACGATCAGCAGCTAGAGGAACTTCGAAGATGGGAGCCCGACAGTCTCAATCCCGCGAGCCCCGCTCCGTTTCGATGGAAAACCCAACTCCTGCCGGCGTTATTGATATATCCGACGATGTGGTCAAGCGACTGAAGGCGGGAATATCCCAGCAGGGTAAGGAATCCAATGGCATTGTGGAGTAGTAACTGGAAGTGCCCATTTCACTCTGCCCGGTGTTATGCAACAATTGTCAAAACGGGCAAATGTTTACGCCAAACACAGTGGAAACTCGTCTAAAAAGCACAGCTGCAAATTGTGGATAGAGTTTCCTATATCTTGTTCACAAAAAACCGCACTTCGAAGGGTGTAGCTTTGGCTCTATTAGCCAGTTTCCATTCCTATTTGTATGTGTTTTTCATTAAACTATTGATTTATATCTGTCCACTTCAGCTCGTGAGCATGCAGCTGCTTCGGAGGAATCGAAACCAGTGCCCAAGCCAACGTCGAAGACTGCCGCCAAGCCAGCCGCATCATCGCCAGCTGCTTCTCCTGCTCCGAAAGTATCCTCCTATCCCGCTGCAGTGCCCATTTACGTCCAGGGAGGAGGACACACCATCAGCGCGGCCGATGTGCAGCGCCAGATGAACCAGGAGCTGATCAAGAACGACGAGCTGTGGAAGGAGCGCATGGCGAAGCTGGAGGAGAACCTCAAGAAGACCAACACCATCCTGGAGAAGGAGTACGCCAATGCTGTAGACAATGTGCACAAGCGATTCGTCAGCACCGCTTCGTCGCACAAAGTGCCTCCCTGCCAGGACCTGAAATCCCAGCTGCTTGCCTGCTACCGCGCGCATCCCGGGGAGACCCTGAAGTGCATGGAGGAGGTGGCCCAATTCCGACAGTGCATCGATTTACATCGCGTCCAGAAGCTGGATGCGGAACCAGAGTCGCCGAAAGCGACCTCCAAGGCCACCGTTCCTGCCAAGGCGGCCTAGGATCCTGGCAGATCCTTTTGTCCTGATTTGTTGACTTTTCTTTGAGGCCCCTTATGGGTTTTGTATAAACGATTGAGCGATCGATGGGGATGCACTCAAAACTTAAGCAAAAGTGTCATTGCTAGCGATAGTAAACTAACTTAAATGAATCAATCCATGGAAGTTTTTATGGCCGGGATTTTCTATTCAAGTTTACCATGACGAAAATAAAAAACATTGCATATTTTTTAGTGTATCTATTTGTTAAGTTGCAACGATCACTCCTCCATCTCGCTCACTCTCATTCAATCCGCACTTCTATAATCTTTAATAACAATTAATATAATTAAACAACATTAATTACAGCCCGTGACCGCGCAAAATAGCCGCAGTGGCGGCCGTCAAAATGGGGATCAAGGAGGCTCCCACAACAGAGGCGCCACTTCTCTTTGGATTGGGCTTGTCCAGCGGCCTCTCCTTTTGCCCATCCTTGTGATCCTCGCAAGAGTCATCGAAGTCCTTGGCGGGACCCAGACAGCCCGCGTAGCTCATCACATAGGCCAAGTAGTTCTGCTCGAAGACTCCACGAATCAAACTGGAACCAGGTCCATATGCAAAGACAGCCACGTCCTCGCCGCCGTGGGTTTCGTCCTTTCTGGGAACCGTCGCCAAGTGGCGATAAGTGGGAGCAGCCCGCTCCTCAGCGGTAAAATGCTTCAGGGGCATCCACATGTTGGAGCTGTTCTGAGGTCTGGAGTCATTAGCCAAGTGATCCCAATAGCCAGGACCTGAAAACATTTAAAGATCGTTTTACCAGACAATTATGATAATGCAAAGGTCTAGCTTACCATTAGCATACGAGATGGTCTCATAGAACATGGGATCGTTTTTCTCGTGCGAATTGGCTGTCCCCAGGATATCAGCTCCACGGAGCGCGTAACCATTAAAGGTGACCGCGTGGGAATGGTCTGCCGTCACCAGGATCAACGTTTCGTCGGGATCCGTGTTGTTCACGGCCGCTTGGATTGCCAAATCGAATTCGTAGAGCTCGTGCAGAGCAGCGCGGGCGTAGTTCATGTGGTGACCCTGGTCAATGCGACCTCCTTCCACCAGGAGCACATAGCCGTTGGACTCATCGCCCCTTTCCAAGATTCCCAACGCCGTCTCCGTCATCTCCTGCAGGGAAGGTTCTCCCGCCTCCCTGGCTATGGAGTAGGTAATGTGATTGTTTCGGAACAGGCCCATCAAGTGGTCCACCTTCTTGACATTCACATTGAGCAGATCCCTACGGTTGTGTACCAATGCTGGAGGAACTGTGTCGTTGGCGTGATGAGCCAACCACTCGGCAGGAAGGTTTCTGTTATCACCTCGGCTGCAAATTGTTTCCGTGGGTCCTTCGAAAATAGTAGTCTTCACCTCGGAGGCATTCAGGATGCCCATGGGCGACATTCCTCCGCCCAGGATCACATTGAACCGATTTCCCGGAGCATTCTCCACCAACTGACGGGCAATATCGACATGATAGCCCACCGATTCCGCGGGCACTTCCGTGTCGCACTCCCAGTCGCGGTCGTAGATGTGGGCGTAGGTGGCGGCGGGCGTGGCGTGGGTGATCCTGGTTGTGGTGACCACGCCGGTGCGCTTGCCCTCCTTCTGGGCCCACTCCATGACGCTCTGGACCCTGCCTTGCTGGCCGTTCTTCTTGGAGCGGGTGGCGTCCATTCCAATGGCTCCATAATGGGTTTTCGAACCCGAGAAGATCGCAGTGGCAGTGCCCGCCGAGTCCGGAACCTGTTTGTCCACGTTGTAGGTCTGTAAAGGATTGTATTAACATTAATTTGATGTTCCTATTTAAACTAGCTCCCTGATATCAACTTACTTTGGCCATTCCAGTGTTTGGGAAATCGTCGAAGATGAGGGTTTCCTCCTCGCCGTAACCGTGCTTCAGGTACTGCCCCTTGTAGATGCGCCCAGCACTGATCGTGGATATTCCCATGCCGTCTCCAATGAAGATGATGATGTTCCGGGCCTTTTTCTGGTAGGAGTCCTCCTTCAGCCGCTGCGCGTGCTTAATGGTTTTCTCCAGCTGCCTGAGGCCCACTTTGTGCCAGAATTCCGCGTCTGAAATTGGATTCACAGATGGAAAACATATTGAAACTAAGTCGGATCGGAAATCGCTAGGTAAGTTAGGTGCCATGTCACGTATTAATTGCCCATCTCCAGTGAGATCCAGTTGGCACTTGAACATGTTCCGGATCGTATTTTAAGTACTCGACTAGTTAATGGGATTTATTTTCGCAACGTACGTCGCAGAAAATGCCTAGGCTTTCCACAATTCGGTGGCAGGTGGATCCCCCCCTTAGAGTGGAAAACGACTTTTCTTGATTTATGCGCTTTAAGCCCTGCTCGATATATATTATTTTGCATTGTTTAATGTAAGCCAGAATTTCTGAATTCGATTTTCTCGGCTGATTTATATGCGCTTATCATTATTTACGTTGAAATTAGTCAATGTGTGCACTCGAATTTCCATTTTCCCTGTTCTAATCTTTATTTTATTAGCCCGTCTAAATTTATACGACACGATCATTTAATTGTTTTAGTAGCAGATACAGTATTCCTGAGACTTTCGGTAGTAAAATAGTTATAAAGTCTAGGTGGTAATCTTTATAAGACTTTTTAATAGTAATGGAATATTGAAATGGTCTTCTATTAGATACAAAATTACTACTCGAGTAGCGGGTATATCTATATCTCTGCTTAAAATGGATTTTCAGAGATTAAAAATTACTTTTTGGCTTTATAACATTTGCATTTTGCGATTTGGAGCGACGTCCACTCACTGCTTTACTTGCGGTGATGATGATCGTAATTAATATTCAGTTGAGGTAGCTTGGGGAAGGGGTGGGGTATTCCACCCAGCGCCACCCACCGCCCACCGCCGACGACCTCGACACTGAGACAGGTTACAATTAGGCTTCATTCGCCGACTGTTAATTTGGGCTTGTCAATGAAATCAAAAGTATATGATTAATCAGTTTTTGTCAGCTGCTTAGCTGATTTACTTGTGTGGTTTTTCGAAAGCCGATAAAGATTGTTAACTGCATTCATAGCGAAACTAAGCAATTAGGTGACTACAAAATTTTAAACTCTACTTTGTTGGCAACTCGAACAGTTACAGTTAAGCGCCTATTTCGTAATAGGTCACCACCACTCGTAATGCCTTTCTGTTTCACTGGATTACGTGGAACACTCTGCTTTGTGGCTAATTTCCCAGCAATGAGCTCTCAGTTTGGAAAGTAAACGCAAGTGACTATTTAGTGCCTAAGATTTGCAACCTTGATAGACCCAAGTTAAGCACTCGTTGCATAATTGAACTGGACAACCATTCAAGTTCAAGTAATTTAAATTATTTCACGTTCTGAGCGCAGTAGTGCTCCAGCTCACATTTCGCACGTTTGCAACTGCGCTGCAGTGGGGATCGGGATGTGGGTCTCACCTTCGGGTTCCTTGGGCTTCCCCACGTCGAACTGCGGTCCTATGTCTCCTCCGGCACTCAGGGTGCGAATCAGCGGCGGTGGCTGGGTGGTGACTCCTGCCCAGCTGATGGCCACCAGGCCACCCAGCAGAAGTCCGAGTATCACCAGGGAATGCATTTCTCTAATGTGCACAACCCGCGAGCAATTGGGGGCGACTACTATTGCGACTTCTTTTCAAATGCGGATTCGTTCACAGCTTGGCTTGAGGCGCAGATTCTTCAGCGGGCCATCGAAATTGATTCGAAGTGCGGAGTGGAACGGATCGGAACGATTCTTCTCGGCTCTGCCTGGAATTCTAATTCTGCGCCGAGTGGTTCTCAACTTGCGACTAACACCGAAGTCGGCAAGCAAGCGCCGTTATATGCGAACTAACTGTCCACCCAGACGATCGGCTCGACCCGAAGTCCGCGCACTCACACATGTGTGCGTGTGGATCGCTTCGTGTGGCGCTTCGGGAATTATACCAGGTTCTCGTGGACCATATCCAGCTTACGACATTTTCGGCTTTTAGACACGTTCTATACCTTAAAAAAAACTGAAACACATGTATTCGTAGTTAGGCACCAATAATATATATGTTTCTTACCGTGCAAAGCACTTCGCAAGCCTATAAAATAAATACATCCATAAAAATAAAAGAGTAAAAGTGTAATACCCATTACAATGGGTATAAAGTATCTACTAATGGCAATGATATCCAACTACAGGATATCCCGCAGTCCATAGGCCAAAACGAAGCTATTAAGCTGCTTGCAATTGCAAAACGTTTGTCTCAATTAAAATTACGGCTCCGCCGAGATTAATCCATAAAAACGTGCAAAGCTTTTACGAACTAAGGGCCCGCGCACCATAAGCCCATTCGGCGCGATCATTTGTTTGCCCGGATTCTGGCGCGGAATTCTCCGCCGGATCCCGTGTCGATGTGCTGATTTACGGCGTATCTTGCACGTGAAGCGGCTGCTGGTCGGCATTATCTTTATCTATATCTTTATCTTCATCTCGGCCGATGTCTGCAGAGGCTGCTGTTTGTCTTCTTCGGAACAGATAAGGACAATCAAGGGGTACCCTCAGCGGCACACATTGCGTATGCGCGATATTTGCTATTTGCACTTGTCTGACTTTTGACTGCCATTCCGAGGAGAGTTTATCGCCCATTCGGAGGGGGACCTCAATGCCACTTATTCGGTTCTTTTTATATGCTGGGCTTATTATATTACTGGATCTGAGGAATACAATGGAGAGCGGCTTGAAGTGCGGTATATTGTCACGGTCTAACGTTCTAGTTTCTATGCGTGTGCTATTCACGCTTGAGTCTAGTGACGCATTCGACTTTCCAGACAAAAATAACTGGCCCTATTAAAATATAAAAATATATTGGTACCATATTGGGCGTTACTAAACCGCAATGCATATCGCTGTTCATCTTCACTCTGTGTTAAATGTTTTCTTTGTCTTTTTCAGAAACATTTGTTTTCATACGACACTTTTTTTTGTAAGTAAAGACAGTCCCTTTAAAACTTTGTGTACTTAACCTCTCAAGATCGCCGTAATGTTTTTCAAAAAAGCACGTGATCATTTTTATGCGATATTTACTAGTGCTTACAAAAGACAGGGGTGAGATCAAAGTCAATATTAATCTTGACAGTTAATGTCATAGTGGGCTACCAAGATACTGTTTTAAACTGTGTTCATACGAAGCACTTTTCACGATTCTCTAAAATATGAAAGTTAACTTCGTATTCAGACAAAACTGCTGTATAACTTGGGAAGCCAAGTCCGCATAAGAAATACAAATTAGACAAACTTAGCTTGAATTTGAATTGAGTGTTTTACTGTTGACTGCATATGAATGAGTGTGGTGAGTGAGAGGTATCTGATAGTCTGGTTCGGCATAACATCTTACAAGTTTTAATCAATGTTTATCAATCAAAAAGTACATTTGTCTCACCATCAAGCATTCCTATTAGCTAAGACCAAATAAAAGAGTGCATTTTGTTTCGTATAAACAGTGGATTTAACGCTTTCCAGTAATAGTGAAATCGTACAACATAAACGTGGTAATAGAAGAGCATTGGGGATGGTGATGATAGATTGTCGACATACAGAGCGTTGTAAATCTTAATCTGCTCCGCCGGGCTATCTTTATGGCCAAACAGATAAATTGGAATAGAATATGGGGAATGGGGAAACTTCCACTGCAAGTGACGTGCTTTTTGGACCCGTTCATTCCCCTCTGTTTGCATTTAGTTAATTATTATTACATCGTGCTGATTTTTACGCTTGACTAGAGAGCTCAAGCGATGTGAAGTTGAAGTGCAACTAAAGTACATAGCTTGGTACAGAGCGGAATAGCAATTTTTACATCTAACCCATACTTATCCGTTAAAGCCAAGGTAAAACATAGTCTCTGCTTTAAAATATGTTCAAGTTTTTAAGGTATTTCTTTCTCAAAAACTAGATAAACAAGATAAAATCAAGCACTCATTTGTTTAGCTATTTGTAGCCACCTTTTATTAAACTGTTTTTCATGTCACGTATAAATTTTTGCTAATATCGCCCGGGAGTTTTTGCGGAGAGATTCTATAAGTATGCACCTGCAATCGAAAGCTGAGCAATCGCAGGCTGCAATTTGTTGGTTTATGACTAGCATTAGAGAAAGTTGTTGTATAAAATTTTAACTACAGCTAAGGTCAGACACTGAAATAAATTGGCGCAAACTAGTGTCCTAGTTTCATGTTTATCTATCTCATATGCGAAGTTATCAGAACTTTGTGACGAGCGTTAATTTATGGCCACGTCTGACCTTACCCTAACAAGGTGTAAACTTAAATGGGTAACAGAAGGTCGAAACGAAAATGATAGAAGTCAGTGTTGAGCAGGCAAGTGCTTCACCCCCTATGAGAACTTCTTGGCGGTGAATCCTGCCCGCACATTACTGGTGGTGGCCGATTTCACAGTCGTCCTGCTCGTTTTGGTTACGGTTGCGGTGTCATTACTGCTGGTGTTGCTGATGTCCTTTGTCGTCGTGGTGCTGCTGGTGTTGCTGCTGTTGTTGTTGTTGTTGCTGCTGCTGCTGCTGCTCCTTGTGACCGTGCTGATGCTGCTGCTGCTGGCACTCATCAAAAGAGGACGACGCGGCGGCATCCGTTCGTTGACCGCATCCAGGCCCTTGGCCTCCGCAAAGGAGTGGATGTGCGAGGATGCGGTCAGTCCTTGCAGAGCTGAGGGTTCATAGAGTCGGGAGGGGATGGGAAACAGCTCAATTAATAATCGGCGGGGCAGTGTCTTGGCAAAAAGTTTCAATTAAACTTAACATGGGGGGTTTATTACTTAGTTATTAATTGAAGACAAGAGAGAACGCTATAGTCGAACTATATTTAAGGAATATCGGTAGAAATTGGGGAAAGAATAATTTTAATACTGTACGGTTTTTTAGGCGCCAGAATGGACGTGAACGTTCATACGGTGGGACAGACGGATCCTGATCAAGAACTTATATTCTTTATATTCCTTCTGCTAGTGACATACTTTTCAACGAATCTAGTATAGAAACGAAGGCTAGTCTGCGATCAGGACTGGTTAATTAGCCGTGATAGGCAAATAATTAAATAATATTTAAGCAAACATCTAGATTAAAACTCTCTGCAAATCGAATTGTAATGGATTTTGACCAGTCTGCCTTTTAGCTCCAATCGAATCTGTTTAGGTTGGTTAGTCAATTTAGAAAGATGTGTTCTAGGCACATCGGCTTCATATTGCTATTGACTCTCCTGTTTTCTGCAGTAAAGGTTATTATTTGAAAAGACACAAATATACACATTTTTATATGTTAAACCACACTTTAAGATATCCTCCAAGTTTGAGTTCACCAACTTCGAATGCAAGTCTTTGGATAAGTCCTTCGACGACTTTGAATATTGCCATCTGAAATCTTTCAACCGGAGCTATAAGTATCTATCGCTCAAAGTCAAACTATTCAAAACGCCGATCAGGAAGGTCAAGGTACGCAAGATAGTAACATTGGCCACGAATATTGTGTTTGATCCCCGATTTGATTAGGTCCGAGCCATTCTTTTCAAGCGCTACAACGGCTATAAGCCATTCATGTTCAATATCACAGTGGATGCCTGCAGGTTCCTGAAGAATACAAAGTCAAATCCGGCAGCCTTGTACTTCTTTGAATTCCTGAAGCCGTACTCCAACATGAACCACACGTGTCCCTTCGATGTGAGTACGTCCTAGCACTTTGGGTTGGCTTACTCGAATTGACCGATTCTAGCACGATTTGATTGTGGAGAAACTGGAAGTTGGCTTTGTGAACCATCAAGCAACAAAGGTCTTGCCCTTTCCCGAAGGAGACTACCAACTGGAAACCCACTGGATTGCCTACGACATCGACCGAGCCGTGGTGAAAGTATATGGCACCCTCTCCTGATCGGTTAGCTATCACCAAACTGGTAAACTTTGTTGGCATGTGTAAATGGTAGACACTAAAAACTATTTTTAGTAAACAAAACTATACCAAACTCATTATGTGGGTTCATTGTGATTTTCTGGCTTGGTGGAGCTATTAATTGTTTTGGAAATTGATTTACGTTGCTGATTCAATAGAATATTAATAGGGTTCTGTAAACTACTTACACTGGTTAGTCGATTTCGAAAGATGGGTATAAATCAATGTGGTTTTGTGGTGCTTTTGGCTCTTTCAATTTCAGTAGTCGAGGTAAGAGTTATTTAAACATTAGGTACAATACGAATCAATTCAGAATCTTCCCCAGATATCGAAGTTCGAGTTCACTAATATCATTTGCAATTATTTGGATAAAAAGTCGGTTAATCGAAGCTACAAGTATGTGTCGATCAAAGAAAAATTATTTAAAACGCCAATTACAAAAGTGAAGGTATTTCGATAATTTGGTTAACAACATTTTCGCTTCCACAATCACTGTTCCCAGATCAACGGAGTGATCCTCGAGCGATTTAATGGATATAATGGCTACAGACCTTTCATGGTTAATATGACAGTGGATGCTTGCAGGTTCCTGAACAACACAAAGTCCAACCGGATAGCCAGTTACCTATATGATTTCATTAGGCCCTTCACCAACATGAATCACAACTGTCCCTATGATGTGCGTATATCCTTAACTGACTCCGATCTGTGCTTATGTTTCTGGTTTCCTATACAGCACGACCTCTTGATCGAAAAACTACCCATACACTTCGTTTATCACCAGGTGACAAATGTCCTTCCCGTTCCTGAAGGCGGTTACCTATACGAAACAAATTGGATGGCCTATGACATAAGGAGGGCTGTGATCAAGGTGTACGGAACTATATCCTGATTAATTTGTAGGCATATGTAAAATCAACAAGTTGCAATTCAACACACACATTACTTCAATTTGATCCTGGGAATACCTATGTATTTGACTTACCCTCCTTGAGGGAATCCCTTCCGCCGGACAAGGCGCCCACTGGCAGGGCGCCCGTGGGCGTCAGACCCTTCAGCTGGAGCACGCTCTCGGATTCCTCCCTGCGGGAAGTGGGAATATTGAATTATTTAGCTGAATCCAGGGGATTATCGGGGGCATTATGCACCTGAGGATGGAGAAGACGCGCGACATCTTGCCAATGGCCCGAATCTTATTCCGAATTATCTCTTTGCGCAGCGCCGACATGGAAGCTGCGAATTGAGGGCTCGATTAGACGGAATCTCGCGGGGTCACGGGGTAAATGTAATGGTAATCAGCTGGAAAACTCGCTGAAAAGCCGATCAAAGCAGGGCGCAAGGCAATAACTAAGCTTTTCTATCTTCGCTCAGGCGGTTTTTTGTTGGCTCAGGCATTTTTATTTTTGGCAGTGGGAGTGGCAGTGGCATTTGCATTGGCGGTACTGTTTGGCTTCACTTTGGGCCTGCGCTTAATACCTGGCTTACCTGGCTTACTGGGCGTATTATTGTTATTGTTATTAGTGCTCGCGTTCGCCGGCACGAGCACAATTTTCTTGCGGAGCTCTTTTGGTCGTGTTTTGGACGTGTTTTGAGTGGAAAGTTGGTGGTGTTGGTACAGAAATTATTATGGGTGTTGGTAGTAGATTGCAGTTGTCGTATTTCGGTATTTGGTTTCGGAAAATATTTTTAATAGAAGATTAGTTTGTAATTCACGTGTATCCGTATTGGCCCACAACATCCAAAGCACTGCGACATTTACACACAGTCTAGTACGGACAGGGACGCTCTGCGGATCCCCAAACTTACCTTCCTCGAGCTCGTCATCGGGTCCGGCCACCAGCTCATCGTCTGAGCAAATGTTCAGGATGTTGACCAGCATCTCGGTTACCTTTGAATGGCATGGTAAATTGGAAATTGAAATCACTGAAAGGCTAGTTCGAGTATTATGGCCTAGTTCCATCAATGAACTCAAAATATATGTATAGATAAACCCACCCAGTTGGATGGGAACCCACCTTTTCGCCCACGAAGGGCAGCGACCATGTGAAGACGTCCATGAAGTTGGGCAGCCAGTAGGGATGTGGCGAGCAGTTGAACTGGCGGATGTTCATCACGTTGTTCTCGTACTTGAGCACAGCTGCCTTTTGTCAAATGGGTTCGATGGTTGACAAAATCAGCGCGAGCGGAGAAAGAGACGGGGCGAGTGCCGGAGAAAGAGAGGGAAGAGTGGGTATTACGAACGCAGCGCGATTTGAACTCGCACCAGCTCGCAATGCAGCCAAAAAAGATTTCGTTATTTAAAAATAGCAAAGGCGGGAACAACAACAGCAAGATAAATAAACAACCCAGAAAGAGATAGGGCGAGCAGATGGATGGAGGTGGAACTATCTCATACCTTGTTGTTGTAAACATCCAGATAATTGGGGGCGGAGAAAATGGTGATCAGCGAGGGGAAGCCCGTAACCTGGTTCTTCCGATACATGCGATACCTGAAGCGGAAGGAGTTCGATACATGATCGTCGATATTACTTGGTACTTGCGATCCTACCCCGCATCCTGGGCCTCGTGGGCCCTGACTATCGACAGCAGGTTGTTCTTCTGCAGGAACTCACAGCAGGCCGAGTAGCTGAAGAAGTAGGAGCACCCGCGCACCGAGTTGTGCGAGAAGAACTCGTTGGTCTTCTCGTTGCCAAAGTCCTCCAGAGGATCGGACCAGAGCAGGTCGCACATGGGCCCATAGGCCGGCGGCTCCCTGAAGCGATTCAGCTGGGAAAATCCGCACAGATGCATTATATTGTAAACATTTCAGCGCTGCTTTATTACCGTCTTGATGTCGTCGAGTGTGAAAATCTCGGGCGACAGACCGCCGTGAATACAGAGGAACTGCTGGTTCAGGAGCGCGGCGAGGGGCAGGCAGTCGAACGCCTCCATGCAGGCGTCGTAAATACTTTCCGAATACTTGATGATGCCTTCAACAGAGTAATATTAATGAATTAGCGAAGCAAGGAGATTTATTGCATTCATACTCGCACTTAAAAGCGCATTAAGTTCCTGCAACAACAATCGTGAAGTGGCTGAAGCAGCCAGGTTTGCTCATTTTGTAGTTTATGTAAATCAACAGGAAACTAATCAACTTTCTCATAACTGGCCTGATCTGGCATTAAGTCCAACTTACATTCCTGTTTGAAGGTGAAGTACTCTGTGAGGTGCCTGCACTCGTGATTTCCTCGCAGCAGGGAAAGTGTGGTGGGGTAGGTTATTTTCAGGGACCACAGGTACAGAACGCACTGAAATTAGGTGGAAAACTCAGTGAATAGCTTAGGAAAAAAATAAATGTTGCTCTGTTGACCCACCTCAATACTGAAGTATCCCCTGTCCACGTAGTCGCCTAGGAAAAGGTACCTGGTGGTGGCCGGCGGGCCGCCCACCTCGAAGAGCTTTACGAGATCGAAGAACTGCCCGTGAATGTCCCCGCACACGGTAATGGGTGCCTCCACGTCGATCATGTTCTTCTCCTCGCGCAGCAGGGCGGCTCCTTCGGTGATGATCCTCAGGGCCACCGCCTCCTCGATCCGCCCCTCCAGCAGAAAGTGCTGGCGCAGGGCGTCGAAGTTGGGCTTTCCGGTCTTCGGATCGTCGTATACCTCCGACATGGTCAGCTTGTGGGTGGGCGGCAGTGGAACATCTGGGGTAGTAAACAAGAAATTAATCAAATTATTAAGTAAAGAGCATCCCGTGATTGTTATAACCCATTTCTAGAACAGGCGCCTGATTCAATTGTTAATTATATCTTGCATCTTATATCTGATATGACGTGAATGGCACATCTCTTTGAAAATTGTGTTCCCAGAATTGTTACAGTTCCCCTGAATTCTTTCGGTGTAGGCCTGCATTGATAGAATTATAATAAACATTGCTGTCCGACGGCGATGTGGGTTAACGAGGTGCTGCAACTTAGCGCCAATATTCATTCGGTTTGGCCGCTTTTCTTGGCCCGGCTATAAAGAAAACCGAAATTCCGCCAGATGCAGCCACATGAGATTCGTACGCTAATTACAAAATTTGACTGAGTGAATATAAAAGTCGAAAATTGATTGGCACACACAAAACAAACAAACGTAATCGGACACACACACATCGAAACGCCAGGGCGAACGCCATTTTTAATTGTCATAATTTGGGTAAATGTCTCGAATTTTGACGCAATGGCCAATAAAATGCCAATGTGCTGCAGTTGTTGCTTGTTATGGGTGCTCGAAGATAATTAAATTAATTTTTATGGACCCAATAAACCAAAGAACAAAAGCGAGCACCGCATTTTCATTTAAGGGTTTAAAGTTACGATGCTGAATAATTGATTAATTAAAGCACTTTTATGGCAGTTGCATCGGAATATATGGGTTATTAAAAAACAGTAAATTATTTATATATACATGTTGCCCATAACGCATTTAGTATGGTCTGTAAAATAAATCAAAACTTCCATCATTATAATTTTTTGAAATAAGCTAAATTTACATGAGCTGTAAAATGTTTTCTTTTCTTTGTTTATTTCCATTTGAAAAACCCATTTATTGGTTTTTAAACACGAAAACTTAACGATAGATGTACTGCTCCTCGAGAAGGTGCAGCCATGCTATTGTTTTGAAAATTACAAGCATGACTTCCCAATTCTCGAAATACACTTTTGGAAACGCTTGCCTCCGCTGGCCGAAATGTTCAAAGGAAATAATTTGTGAAACCCTCAGTTTTGACATTAATGACGGCGGTCAGCACATCGGAATGCCATTGAAGCATGATCGCATGTCATTAAAGATACAATCGCAGGAGGGACTCGTGCTTGGGATAATGCTTGATTGGGCTCCGTAGTGCCCATAGAGAGTAGAGATCTTTACCATCGACCATGCGCTCCCTGGTTTTTGTGTACTGCATTTTCTGTTTGTTTCCACTGGCGGCTGTCGGGGATTTCGAGGAATTCGTCGAGGACTTTGCCGATTTGTCTGAACTAGAACTTTTTGATAGCGATGATTTCCTCGTCACCGAACTTCGCGTGGAGGCCGCCGACATGATGCTTGATTATTTATTCGGCCCCTGCTTTTTTTAAATTTGTATTTATTTTTTTATTAATTTTTCTGCGTTCTGTTGGTGCTGATTTTCGCGATGCTCGATATATATTTTTTAATGGCTTGACTGTTTGCTGGTGCTGAAAGTGTTACTAACACAGGAATTTAGATAATTATACGCCTTTGCCTAGCGTCTTTATGGACGACGAGACAACAACACAGCAGCACACAAAACACACAAATATATTTAGGCAATAAATAAAACTTGTTGTTATAATTTGTATAGCTGTGGACTTTCTTGTATTTTTAGCCAGGCAATGCCAATATAGTGAGATAGAGACAACTTTGGCCCGCGGCGCACACGAAACAAATGTTGAACAATTAATATTTCAATTTGCTGCAATTATTCAGAGACGTATTAACTTTTCATTAAGTCATCACATTGTTTAACGGATGCTTTTGGCAAAGGGTAAGCAGCACTTCAATTGAGACGGAAAATTGCTCGACACTTTGTGCTAATTGCCCACAAAGCGAGCGACTACGAAAATAGCAATGGATTTGCGAATCGACGGCCAGACAGGCCACACATATATCACTTTGGTCACACTTTGTTTGCAGTTCGCCGTTTGCCGTTTGCCGCTTGCGATTATTGTTATTATTTTCGGGCTAATCCTTTGGGGATTGTCGGGGCCTTAGTCGCGATGATTTCCACGGGACACGACGCAACGCATTTCCCAAGTTGGCGCGACGCGATTTTCCTCGAAACTGAGCGAAATTCGCTGGCATCGTTTGGCATTCAGAAGACCCAATTTGAAAGCCCGAAGAAGATCGGCTGAGATCGGCCGATCTCACGCCCTTGACTCCCACTCTCCGCCGAAAATGAAAATATAAATAAGATACACCCCGCTCTCGTAGGGTTCCATCTATTTGTTTATTTTATTGGGTTAATGTCACACACGCACTCTGGCCTCATCTTCGTATCACTGCCCTTCTGCGATCGTCGACTGGACGGGCGACTGACTGCTCGACCTTCACAGACATTTACACATCTGTGATATGTCCACCCCATCCCCATGCCCATTTCCACCTCCATGCCCCATTCCATGTCCACATCCGCTCTCAATGATTTTCAACTTGACCGTGATATTGATTGTGTGTGCGTGCGTCGTGCGTCCGTGTGTGTGTGTGCTATTGTGTGTGTTTGCCAGAAATTGGGCGCCAATAGGTGGGTGTCGCTATAATTATAGTCTTGACTTTGTGCGCGCCTCGTGCAAAAATATATGCGATCTACAATTAAAAGGGGGTGTTTCGGTTTGGATAAAATTTATATTTGATTTATATTTAAAATAAAAAATTAAAGAAAAATAAGATATCAAAAACTTGTATCTAGATATATTATATATGAAATAAATACCGCTTTTTTTTGGTAATTACTTGCAATAGTTGATTTTTATGGTAGCGCATTCGCAGTTCTTCTTTTCATTTGAATGCTGCGCTGGTGAAACCGATTTCATGCAACTTTTATGCGAAGCGTGGCAATATTTGAGCAACTATCTGTGTGGATGCCCACATAAAAAACACAGCCACAAACAATATGTGTGTTTTGCCCCGTCAATGTTGTTTGTCGCGATGGTCAATTGATATGTACGATTTGGCTGGGGAAGCGCTACATCGCTCGACAGCCAGTTCCATAATATATGCTGGGAAGGATGGGTCGCCCGATTTCGCGCACTCGGAATCGGAATCTCCGAATCGGAATCCATTGCCATGCCAATGCACCCGCTGCCAGCCAAATGCGCATCGATGGCACTTGGATTTTCGATTTGGCAAAGAGCGGAGACGATTTTACTTGGACGCCCCCGCGAATTCGCAAGTCGCAGAGAGACAAAAGCGAGTCACACGACCGCCGCAGACTAGAAAGAAATACTTTCCGGTGCTAACCAGTGGGTGGGATTGGATTCGAGGGGCTGTAAGTGCTCGAAAGGGGCGTGGAGGGGTGCGGTGGGCGGACCGGTGAGAGCATTGCATTCCCATCGCGAAATTTTGGCAAAAGCGCCGACAGAGCCCAGTCCAGCCCCCCATCCTTCTGGGGGTATCCAATGGCAATACGGGGTATTTAACTTTCGAAAGTGCCGCCGAGGAATAGAAGAGCTCAATAGGTGTGACTATTTATTTTCAATCACTAATATGTTTTAGATTATCAAAACACACGTTTGTGATTGCATTTAAATTGGTATTTAATAATATAATACTCTTTAATATAATAATAATACTCTACTTTATTATTTAAGCACAGAGTGCGTAATAGTTGGTTGCAAATTAAATATCAATTCGGGTCTTAAATATATACAATTTAGTAAGTCAATCGAGCTGCTCTTCCCTTTACACCAAAACCGTGTGTTTCCGATCTGCGGCTATTAAAATAGCCCAAAAATTTCGTTGGCAGCGCATTTTAGGCGCAATTAGGAGGCGAGGCAACTGCGGTCAGCTGGCCGAGATTAAGTGGCCGACACCCGCAATTGATTCACCTCAAGATTATCTAAACTATAGACTAGCCGATCGCCTCGGCTAGAGCAAACGCTGGGGATTTGCTGAATTATTTGCCAGTCAAGTTGAGTCAAGTTGTTCGCATTTCAACAGATTTCGCGCCTGACACTTTGAACACCCGTTTCGTCATGTCGGCATGTCACTTAGTCTTCGGGCTGATATACATTTTCTGCGTTGGAAATGGCCAAAATAGAAGTGCCAAAATAGCAATAGCCGCACTGGCCGAGTATTTTTAAAACAATGTTTTTTATGCTCGCACGCAGAAAGCCGAACGGCGCTTCCTCTCTTTTTGCGCATAAACAAAACGGCAGTGAAATAAAAAGATAATATTGACACGCAACGCAAACATTTCATTCATTGTTTCAACTTTTTCGGCAATCGCAATTGTTGCTGTTTTTTGTTTAGCTTCTGGCGCTGTATAAACAATTCATTTGAGTTATGTGACCACAGGCATGGGGTTATGTGTGAATGATGGCCGATTTGTGGGCTATTCAGTGGCTGGCAGAAGGAAGCAGCTTCCTCCGGGCCAGCAGTTAATTTAAATTAATTATTTGCATTGATTTCAAAGCAAATAAATTGGGGCAAATGTCCGTGAGGAAAGCTCAGCAGATTCAGAAACCCCGACGAAAAGCTCTTTTCTTTTCTTCAAAACGAACGGCTCTGCTCGGGAAAACTGCGCCCACACTTTTCCGGGGAAAACTCCTTATGTCTGCGGCTGTCGTTTTACAAATTGATAAACTTTTCAGCTATCAGTGCTTATGTATCTTTCTGGTCCAAGCCTTCGTTCCCTCTTAACCTTTGACCCTTTCCCGGGCCCCTCTGCCCGCTGCCCCACGTCATTGTTTTCCCTACTGAGTGCCAAACATTTGCCAGGCCGTACGTTTTTTGCGCTCACATTTGTTTGCTTGGGATTTGCCAAAAAAGAACCGGAGCCAAAAACTTCAGATATAAAAAGGCAGCAGAAATTTTATTGAATTGATTTATTGACTTACTTATTTGGGCGCTCAGCGCTCATAGATAAGCGCCGGGAAAACCTTTTCTCAATTTTCTTTGTTTTCCTGCTGTCAGTTGGCAGCAATAACAAGGGCCCAAAGTAAATATTTAGTTTTCATTTATACAATTCTCCCCCAGCCGCGGTCTTAGCCTCTTTGTTTGGGGCCAATTTTGTGTTTAACTTTATTGAGGGTTAATGCAAGTCCATAAAAATCATGTTAATTGAAAAGTAACCAAGGGGATTTACTTACGCTGGCATATTATGTTATTGATAACAGTAGCAACAATTCAAACTGAATGCTACACTAAACTCGCAATGATTTCAAATCTTATTTATAAATAGATCGTAACTACAAAACCAACGAATTTGTTCAAGTTCTCAGCTTTCACTTAAAACATTCGACAAGTTATAATTCTGTACACATTTGACACTTTTATGAAATAGTAAAATAGACTCGAGTGCCTGCAAAAATAGATTTTCGGTGACTGAAGTGAAACTCAACCAGGTAATTGCCCTCGGGGATGGGAAGAATTTCAGTTACTCGGTGATTCATAAAGCCAATGGGCAGCCTTTCCACAATTAAGTCGCTCTAAGCATGGTTAATAATTAATAATTTCATATATAATAATTTCACTTCACTTACCGAGAAGGGACACGAGTGGTTCACATTGGAATACGCGGAAAATGATTCGAATATATATTTGAAGACCGGGTTTGATTTTGGATTCTCAATGAATTTGCATGCATCTACTGTTATGTTGTAGAGAAAAGGCCTGTATCCGTTGAGTCGTTTCCACATTATGAAATTTATCTTTATGCAATTGAATTATCATTATTCATTATCATGAAATTCAATCAGCCTGTTTACTAATTGAATTACCTTCATGTTTGGCAACGGAATTTGATGTAACTTATACTTTCCGGAAACATATTTGTAGCTCCGATTTATCGACTTTAAGTTGCAGTACTCGAACTCCCCAACTCGCAGGTCAAAATCAGTGCAGTTTAAGTTCGTAAATTCAAAGCGGGAATTTGTCTTGAATAAATGTGAAGATTACATATTTTATTAAAATTTATTTTGATATTTTACGCACTTCCATGATTGAATAAAACATCGAAATGGCCAAAATCAGGTTAATTCCCATGGCGCTCATCTTCCATTTTTGGCTACCAACTCAGTACTGAGTTTTTGTGCGGAAGTCAAAATTACAGTCGAAATATATGAATGATTATAAATTCATTTGAGTGATTTGTTTTATTTGGCCAAATAAACGATTGAAATAAATCGCTTATCAGATCGTAAAGCAATAATTACGACTTATAGGAGCACGAGTTAAATGTTTTTAATTTTTGGTGCGTTTCAAAATGAGCATCAAAAGCAAGCAAATGTACATATTATATATTTTTCTCCTTATTATATGATTTATATATTGATCCAATATTATCGAGAAATAGTAATTGTTCACCTTTTGAACTAAATGTTGTTGTTGAGCTTAGGTTATCTAAATGGGCTAACGGATGCACAATAAAATTGAGTTTATCCTTATTTATCGGACACCCTTCCATCAATCCTCGATTACCTCGTTTTGGCAGCCGTTTTGACCACTTTTCCGCCCCGGGTCAATAGCTACGATGTGGAATCTATCGCCATGCTCATCACGTTGGGCGCATTAATTTGCCCACATGATAAGCAGGCAAACCGATCGATGGCCCGAATTGCTGTGGGTAATGCAACTGCCGCTAGATTTGCTTTATATGAGCTGCGAATTGGTTGCTCACGTAAATGATTTTCATTTTCCAATCATAACATTACGCGTGCCTGCACTGCCAATACTCACCTGCCGGGGAAAATATGTGGAAATCCGGTGAGCTGAGGGAATCCGTAAACATTTGCGGCACTCGCAGTTTCGCTGCCGCTGATTACAATGCGGTGAATTGAATTAACATATTGGCCGGCGGGCGGAATTATGGCTTTGCAGGCCGAGAGAGCGGGATATGGCTTAAACTGTCTACAAATAATTTTCCGATGGGCGGTGGGCGGTCGAGATTGCCATTATTTATGGGCCCCGTGCACGACTTGTTTGCTTTTTGTTAATGACGAGGCGAAAGTATAAAGCACAAAGTGCCGACAATTGGCAGCAGCTGAAACAGGAGCGGGATCCGAAGGATCCCAAGGATCCCAAGCTGGGAAGCTCGCAAAAAAGTTAATTAAAAGTGCAATCAAGCAGCAGCCCGGACCGCAGAAAGAAAGAGACGGGTAGGGGCCACAGTGAAAGAGAGAGAGGGTAGGGCATCAGGTCCTGAACGATGCTGACATTTTGCCTGCAACGGAGACGACAAAAAATGGATGAAGAAAAGCAATTTCCACACTGCGAACATATTTTCAAAATGAGCGAAAGGTTGGAAATTGCAATTTATATACTTTAAGACACATTCTTATATGAACCATTAACAATTTATGGGATTTAATCGTTAATCAACCCTAATGAACGATATCTCTATGTGTATGATCCTTTCCACACTTTTTTTCAGTGCATCCCAGCATGTCTGTGGGGTCATGTGTAGCACGTTGTATATAAGTTCCATCTCAAATACGAGCACGTCCAGGTGGGTGGCATTGGAAGTGGTGAGTGGGGTTGTGCCTACCTGGCGCATCGCACAAATTGCTGCAATTATAGACGCCATAAATATAACAACTTAAAGCTTAGGTAAACGAGCAAAGCCAGAAAATGGACGAAATGACAAGAGGAGTGGTTGGGCGGAAGCGGAAGACAGAATGAGATGAGACTTCGGAAAATGCATTTAATTGATTTCACTGCTCGTCCTTGGCTTTTCCCGACAGGCAATATCATTTTTATTGCTTCTCATTTCCACGCGCACTGTTTCAGCACTTTATTCAGGTGCCAAAGTTCCGTTGATTATGATTTATGGGATGGAACTGCAGACGATAAAATAAGTTCATGACTTGGAACCTTGCAAGATTAATATATTAGTTTTAGTGCGGTCGCCCATGGGTCATTTGACACGTTGTCTGCGATTATATATTTTTAAATAGATGATGCAATTTTTGAAAATAACTCCTTTTTGAATTGGTGGATCCAAGGGAGCTCAGCTTTAATTGAGTTACACAGAAGACGTCAATGTTCAAATAAATGTGTCTGCACCCAATAACCCCTGCATGGGGAATTCTTGTGGTTTTTGAACTGTCAACACACCAATTAATTACCCATTAGGACCGCTTCATTGGTGGTCCTCTGAATGCCTGCGATGACTGCGGTTGTCATAATTACTAGCCCCATCGCTCAGTTCAACTGGCTGGGCATCTGGAACACGAAGTTTCAGGTTGTGGTTTCATTCGACCCCCCCGACCGGCATCCCTTTGACCCCGGGTTCCTGTAGCTAATGTCCCATAAAGACGTAGACAGGCGAAAATATATCGAGTAATTACGAACTCTGACCTTGGTAGTGAGTGAGAGTGGCTCTCAACATTTGATTCAATTTCCGCTGAGCTTTGCTTGCGGGCGGCCAATTAAAAATAATTTAATAGCCCGTTGTAATAATTCCGTTTCCACTTCTTGGCTCCGACAATTTTAATGGCCGTACCTCTCGGGTTTTACTGTGGCGTATCTCGCGTCTAGTCGGCAAATCATATTTATTTATTAAATCTAATTGCATTTTCCGGGCAGGGAGATGGAAAAATCGCTCGGAAAGGCAACCGACAGCTGTGGTATGTCTTGCAAAAATTATATATATTACCTTTTCTATATATTTTTTAAAGGTTTTCTCTAAAACTTTTCACATAAGCATATATTGCAACATGATTATTGATACGATGAAATGTTGTAATTTATAAATGAATTTATTCAGTCAGCCCTCATAAGTATCAAATTTTGGGTAAGAGTGAGAGATACCCGGCATTTCAATTACGAATTGAGCTTGCTCTTCCAATTCCATTTTCCGAGTTTCCCAGTTTCCCGGAATGATATTTCTGTGTTTTGGGCTTGTGTGCCGTGCACTTTGCAACAGCTGCAGATGAAAATTGCAAATGAAACTTAGCCGTGCTCAGCTGAAGTAAGCCGAAGTGGAATGGAGAGGAGTGGGTTGGAGTCCTGTGAAGTCCTGTGAACTGAAGTGGGGTAAGCAGGACTTGCAAGTGCCTCTGAACTGGCATCAGATCCTACGGTCGATGCACAAATCAACGTTAAGAGCATGTAACTCGCTCACACACACACACCGCACACATACACACTCGCACACGCACGAGCACAGAGTCCTTTCGGTGGCCTTTGCACTTGTGATGGTGTCAAAGTTGCATGTTATTGCATCAACATTATTTCTTGCTCTCCGAACGTGCGCTGGTGTGCGTGGATGTGCGCCATAAAGTACACTGGTATGGGTGCATGTTTACAACGGGAATTAGGGTGCAACACAACACATGTACAAGCTGCAATTAGGACACATAACTCTCACCAGCCTTAATAGCTGGCATTGGAGGGCAATTAAGGCCGACCCATATCGATAATCAAAAATGTATAATATCTTATTGGGTAATTATAATAGATAATTGGGAATATCTATTTGCGCTATCAATTAGATCCTAAAAAAAAGAAAACTTTATTATAGAGCGCAATTGTCTGCTGTTGCTTGAAGGTGATTTCACTTAAGACAAAGTAACTGCCTTCTAACAGCCTGATATCCACCCGAATTTCCAACGATATGTATGCATGGACTCGCAAATGTTTTCGGCTTTGAGGTTTCTTTGCGGTGTGCCCCTGCTATCGGTTTTGGCCACAACTTTTTGCCATCATCGTGCACTGATTAATTGCATTTCAAGTGCTGGTGGGCGTGGCCAGAGGACGGAGGTCAGCAGCGCAACCACAAGTGCAAACGAGCCAATTCATTAGCACCATTCGACACAAAATCCGAATTAACCCCATCTCGGAAGGACGGGTCGTCCGTCCGGTTAAGTCGGAAACTCACTTTTAAAATTGCTCATAAACTTTTTCAATTTCAGCGGGCGCAAAAAATATTGGCGGAAGCGGTGGAACCGGAAAACCGGAAAAACAAGCAACTTGCCGGAGTGCTTAACCAACATGCTGAAAATGTAGACATCAACCGCACACGAAGCGAATGGCCCAAATGAAGTGGAACTTCTGGGGGCCACAAGCCCCAGTGAGCCCCCTCGCAATCCCTCTGTGGCAGCTATTTTATGCGCAATGCGTGCCCCGACTGCAGGGCAGGAAGAACACAAATCGAAGATGGAGTGGAGCGCCAACAATCGGCAACAACGCAGAGAGTCAATTGTTTTTCAGTCCCTTGGGTTAGAATGTGGCCAACATATTATTGTCATCCGATGAGGCCGCAAATTTAATACAAATCAATGGAACTTTCAAGTTTAATGTTTCCTTTTCCTTCTTATGTTGCCCTTATGTTGTTATGTACTAAAATAGACATTCAGAATTCGATAGGCTTGGGGAGAAATATATAATCAATTAACTATAATCAAATAGTGTGTGCACTGCTTGCCATCATGGACCGCAAAATCATCATTACCATCAGAGCTACTTCCCAAACTCCCTAGGGTCTGCTCCTCCGATTCTCGGACCGCTTTTCCACCTTCCCGACTGGCACAACTTTAATGCTCTACACCTTTTCCGTGTGGCAACATCGTACACTTTTGATGGGAAAAGTTTAATAGCTTTCGACAATAAAACTTCACCTATTATGTAACAAAGCCCAGAACTGAACAGAACGCTTACCGCCAACGACTCCATCGTTTTCCCATCCCGCAGCCCCCAGGTTCCTGTCGATCGACTCACGGGCTAGTGCTACACTGAGAGAAAGATAGTGAGAAGTAAAGCATATATTACTTATAGAGGGTAAATGTACAACCAAGTTATAGTTAATAAGAAAAACAGACACATAACCGCATTGGACTAACTTTCATTTACCCAAGTGTATCTTCCAGTGCATTGGTAGTATCTTACTACCACCATACTTTATTGGCTGCTACCAAAGAGGCACTGAAATAGACAAGAAATCGGGGAGAAGTCCCAATTTGAATGCAGCACATGAGGGGCCGACGGCCCCTAAAGTTCCGTCCGTAGCCCCCACTCCTGGCCCCCACTCAGCCATTGGCACTCCGCAATTCCGAACCCAATCCCATTGGGGGCCTGGCTTTTATTGCGCGCTGGCTCATTGCCTTCCAATATTAAATTTCGGCTTAGCAGCCGGGTTAAAGGTTCTGTTTCTTGGCTTTTCCTGTGTGGGTTATCTTCGACTTTCCATCTGGCCATGTTTACTTGGGCGCCCCGCTGGATGGCTCTATTTTGGCCGATCATCTGAGAATGCCCATGCATATAATTAAATTTTTGTGAATGTTTATTAAAATTGTTTGTGCCGAAAGTTTGCTGCTTTTTAATGAAAAAATTGTTCTTGCATCCGTAGAAAAGCGAAAGCTAGGCGAGGATAAAGTTTTTTGCTGCCAAGTCACTAATGTTGTTTTACTTTTCTCCTGCGCTCGAGCATTAAAATACTTGGGCATTACTTTTGCCTGATGAAGGAAACAATTTGCATTGCAAACGGGAGGAAAGCGAAAAGTAAAATTGATTATCATTATAATTGTAAATTGTTTTGCCAGTCGACATTTGAAGTTATTCCCACAAATCCCTCTGTATCTCGATTGGTGACAGTGGCAGGGGAGGTGCTCAATTCTGATTTCACATAGTTCTCTTCTCGGTCAGAGAAAATTCAATTTCGACAACTCATGCGTTTAATAAGCTTTTCCTTTCTGTTTTCTATATTGAAATGGGAAATGGGAGTGGGAAGAACGGGGGAAGCCCGAGCCAGGAACATATCCTTTTAACCCATTTAAGTTATCCGAGCCCCGCAGCTGTCACAGTCTGGCGATTTTGGGTCCTTTGTCTTAGGATTTCCTCCTTTTCCCCAGCCGTGTCGAAGGTCAGCTTCTGTCGGACGTGGGCCCACATTCACCCAAATCGAGTGACACCCCCACAATGGAGCTCTTACTGCAAAATTTATTGTTTCCCAATATATGCAAAATATGTTGGTACTCCCTAAGTGAGACTTACGATTCAAACTTACCCATTTAGGGGCTAAGTACAGCGGAAATGCTTACTTTACTGAGAATATATATTAGAATATATTGTATCATAAGGTTCTGTATAGTATTTATATTTATACAACAATTAAGAGGAACATTAAATAAGTCAGGAGGCCAAACGTCTTGGATTACTGACATGCTTAGAACTCTATTTTTGGGTTTGCACCGAATACATTTTTTAAGTTCCCTATTTCAGTAATGGGTAAGAATATTCCGTGATGGAGAGCAGGCATATCCTTGGAAACCCCAGCTCAATGAGTGTCTGTGTTGCGGTTGCCGCAATTGAATGTGTCCTGTTATTGCTGCTGATGCTGCTCCTGCGACTCCTGGCAGCAGAATTTTGACACAAAATGTGAAATTTGTCCGTCAGTCACTGGGGAAATTTCGTCCTGTTCGAGGGGTATCCTTTTCGGGGCTCGGAGATGGGGAATGTCGTGGCACACGTGCTCGTGATGCGAGTACAACGGTATCGCTTGCCGCAATGCCGCTTCTAACAATGACAAACATATTTCCCAACTCAGCCCTTCGCATTTCTGGTCCTTGTTTGCCTTTTCGAGTGGAGCAACTTTACACATTTGGCAGTTTATTTATAGCCTCGCATCCTGGATCGGGGCCCAAAGTTTATGCCAGTGCAATATCATGAAGTAGAGCAACTTTTCGGAAATTCGCAAAAGTTGGGTTGGCTTAGTGGGTGCAATAAAATAAGCTTAGAGATTGCCTAGAACTTGAATTTAGTGTTGGCCAATCGGGCTCATGTGGCAAAGTTGCATGCTCTCCTGAATTTAGAGAAAATCAATTTCGAATGCCTACCTAGTATATTTTAATGGTGCAAGTTTAAAGTATAATTAATTAAGCACTTAAGCCAACGAGTTGGAATTTATGTGAATGCTTAGACTTAAAATCAGCTTTTATAAAGTGCTAATTAATTATTTATTTAGTGGCTACAGGTTAAATGTGTTTTTTTCAAATATATTCTTCTGCATAAACCCGAAAAGGCCAACTGCTTGTTAGCCAAACGAGCGAAATAACGTTGTTTAAAGAGCCATTGCTGCGGAAGCTATGCAGATGGAAAACAGATATGATTACCGCAATAATATTCGCCATTGTTGATTCGATTCGATTAAATTCTCTGCGTCTCTGTTGTTATCGTTGCGGGAAAGTGTTGCCGATCGATTGATTTAAATGGCTTTGAAATGCGAGCTGTGTCGTGGTGTTGGCTTACTAATTGTTGGAACAGCTCCGTCTGGTTAGTCGACTTGGGAAAGCTTTTGTCTCGAAAGGTTAGCCAAGTAGTGGGCCAAATTAAATGTTATCAGACAAGGGACAAATCGGTCTGCCAAAGAATACGAAATCCAATTTATTCGTCTGACAATTGTCCTGCTGAAGGGATCAATATCAGCGGCCGCCCTGCATGTGTGTCTGCCTTTCTTTTGCAATTGAAAACTGCACTGGGAGTTCATTTTACGCTCTGCCAACTACAATTGGCCAAAAAGCACTTGGCCATGCTCTCAAAATCCAACAAACTTATGCAAATGCGAGCCACCGAGCTTGTTGTTCCTGTGCAATTTAAATGCGTTTAGCGTTTAAAAGTTGAAATCGCTTCCTATTATGATGCTATTATTGTTAGGACGAAATTCGGTAAGCGGCTTAACTGAATTTTCCAACTGGCGACAACACACAAAACAAATTTCAAACTATGTATTTACTTAAGGCATCAGGCATCAGATTGTGTTGCCATTGTTGTTCCCCCTACTCGGCATTTTGGCTGAAAAAATAAGTTGACACATTTTCTGATTGTTTACAAATTTGGGCAGTCATGCAGAAGCGGGCGGTCCTTGGTCCTTGGGCTTTCGGAGGCCCTGCCAGGACCTTGCCAGGACCTCCCTGCTCGCCAAAACTTAATCCAAACTTTGCATAAAGGCATGTGGCAGGGATTTATATCCACTACACTATAGGTTTTTCGGCTCTTCTTCCCAATGCTTGTGTGTGTTTGTGTGGTGGCAAAAACTTGGCCTGGAATGAAGGGTTAGTTTTCGCTCGTTTCATTTGCGAACAAAAACGCAAACATGAAAGCAAAGATTTAGTGCGTGTCGGCATGAACTTGGATTGTCTGCAGATGTATTGTTGGGATTTTCCGGGGGCAGACAATGATATTCCTGGTGAGTTTCTTACCAGAAGCATCTTTTGCCAATTCGGTTGCGAGTTTAAGCCCATGCCGCTGGCCAGGCAATGAATATTTATGGTTCCTGAATATCCAGGATATCCATGAGTGTGTCTACATAGGTAGGGAAAAAGGGACCAGGTGTATCTTTCTATTTAGCAAAGTTATCCACAGCTGACAGGCTCGACATTTTAAAAGGAAAACAACATTAATAAAACATTGTCTATGGATTCGAAATCCATTACCTTTTAGTTGTGGCTATTTTGCTGTATTGGAAATCGAAAACTGTACACGGTTCTTCTTTAAACTTTCCACCTACCTAATTGTATTAGTTATTTATCTATCAAAAGGCCAATGAAGGTGTAATTAAACATTGGCAGAGTTAAGTTCAAGGGTCCATGCTAGTGTCATCGCCTTATTAACCTAAGCTAACCTTCACCCATTTTTCCCAAAAGTGTGTGCCAATCCTCGTCAAACTTTTCACAGCCCACAAACCTCAAGTTACCTTCTCCGGAGTGCCGACTCCCCGCAGGAATTCCCGAAAGTAGGCAACAAAATTAATTGGAAATCACAATCATGGCAGACTGTTTCACACCTACACGTGTGCGTTTATGACATTGATTGCCCGCACGCACACTTAGGCGCACTCCAGCCGAAGCCGAAACCCAAGGATTAATTAAATAATTTATATGGGCTTTTGTTTGGCCGTAAGTTGATTAAGCCGTGCCGGTCCACTCAAAAGCGCATAAGGGACGTGGGTGCGTGTGACAGCTCCTATATGGGCGAATTGCACAAATTGCCGAGCAGTTAATGATAGACAAACGTTTGGGCCACGTTCGACTTGACTCCAGTTGACTTGGCCAAATGTCAGTGACACCGCACAAAGGCAAACCTCGGGGATGGCGGGCCTTTGATTAGCCGTTGATATCCGAGGGGCGCAGACACGCGATAACACGTGCCAATTAGAGCTGCGAAACACCTGATCTGAACCCTGCTGAGACCTCGTTGCCAGATAATTGCGCCAAATTCCATCATTCCCCAGTTGGCTAGCAGCTAAATTTAGACAAATCTCCGTGGACCTTTCAGCGCCGTAGCCATTTAAATTTAAATTAATAGCATTTAATTAACATGCTGGGCGATTGGCCTGATTGGAGTGCTGATTGTGTGCTAATGCTTTCGCATTTGCACCTAATTGTTGTCACCATCCGCCCAAGCAAACATTTCGAATTAATAAGCCAATATTTGACCAATCAAATGGGAAACCGAACCATTTTATATTTATTAATATGACAGTGTAAACGCTGCGACCTTTGATGAACGTGGCCTGAAAAAGCGACTTTATTAAACTTTTTTTCTACATTCTATTTAAATTTAATTCAGCGAGTGGCTCTCAACTGTTAATAAACAGGAAATACCCCCAGAGTTCAAGCTGCCAAAGTGGCAGAACTTTCTATCACTACTGGCGCATTAGTGAAATGTGGTGCCAATGAAATTTTAATCAACTCGATGCGGGCGGCTTCAAAGGCTCAATTAGGCCCGAAAAGAGTCCGAGTCAGTGGGACTTCCGCAGTCGGAGGACTTTCGGCGGCTTTTGGCGGCTGACTGTGTTTAAGTGCGACAAGCGGATATCCGGCCGCCGTTCAATGGAAAACACCATTCAAGTGAGCGATAACAAACAGGGCCAAACAAAACGGAATAAAACAAAACGAAACGAAACAGCCGCAGACAGCTGAATGGGAAATGACAAAACACGACTTGAAATTTGACGTGCACGGAAAGTCAGGGGTGCCTTTAGCTCGCCATTTTCCGGCTCTCCCCCGCTTACACTTCCACTTTCCCATCCCCCTCCCACTTATTCATTTTCCCAGCAGCAGCAGAAACAGAAGGAAGCCCGCCGAGAGCAGCAACATTGTTTTTAATATCCGCTAAAATTGTTGTTTATACAATGTCGCTGCGAATGAGCCGCATAGTTGTCCCACGCCCTCGTTCTTCTGCGCTATTGTGGCAATGGTTGTTGCAAGTTCTTGTTGCTGCTGCTGCAAGTATTTGCGGTCGGCTTCGGGGCTTTTGGGGCAGCTCTGTTGGCGGCATCCGCGTGGAGCTGCAATAATGCAAATTGTAGTTGATTGCCCCGCCCGCAATGCCACACCAAATTGTAACTTAAGGCATTTGCATTTTGTCTTTTCCGGCGAATATTTCAGCTCAAAAAGTTCAGCGTGAAGCGAAAGAAGAAGCAAAATGGGATTTAAGTTCCAGGAAGGAAGAGGTCATAAGTTTGCCCATTTAACACCATTGTATTGTACGGGAAATCGTTTCCTTTTAAACAAAACTATACAAGCTTTGGGCTTAGAAGTTGTTAAAATAACCGGTGGTTTTAGTAAAAATGTTTTACAAAACCACGTCTCTAACGTCTCTCTAACTCCCCAACCTTACTTCTTTGACCTCATTTTTCAAGCAGCCCTTCAAATTTGAACACAAAGTTTAAAAAAATATCGTGGCCATGTCTGTAATGCAACTTTAATGTCTTACCAGCCGCAGCACGAATGCTTAAATTCTGACTGAGTTTAGTTTCCACTCGGTGACCCTTGACCCCTTCTCCCTTTCCAACCGGAAAAGTTGCCTCAACAGCTGCAACTTGTGAAACTTTTGACTTTCGGTCTCACTCCGTTGGGGATTTTGTATGCAGGTTTTTCAGTAATTGAGTATAATGGTGCATTAATTATTTACAATTGTTTCAAATTGGTGAAACAAAAGTTATAAATACTTTCAAGATTAATTAATACATTTGTTCGCATTCTTGGCAACTTATAAAGATATTCGACTTTCTACTGCCAGATGGCTCCCCGAAATTGAAAAGTTTTTGTTCGTAAGTCAAATGATTTTCATTTAAGTTGTGCGAAACCATTCATTCAATTTTGTGAGCTCCCTCATTGGTTATTTGGTTTATTTTGATTACTTATTACTTCATCTTAGTTTAATAGATAGATCTAGTAATGTATCCTCATAATAAAGAGTGGATCCCCTTTGTCTAAAGAACTACGTGTTTGTTTAGTAGCACTTTGTATTTAGATAACTTCACACATGTTTAAGTTAACAGGAATTCCAATTAAGTACAAAAAACAAGCACACAAACGAGGGTGGTGCATGCTTAAATAGCAAAACTTCAGGCATTCGACTGAGTACATACGAAAATTCTTTTAAATGTAATTTGCATGTGGAGCCGGAGCAACTGTTTTGGCCGTATTTAACTTGAAATATTTACTGGACGACCTACCACCGGATAGCCAAAAAAGCGTCTGGCAAATTATGCAAAGTCAGCAGAAACTAAACGAATGCTAAATTGTGTAGGCCTCAGTGCGTATACTTAATTAACTACAAGCTGGACACGTGCCACAAAAAAGCTGGAGAGGAGGAGAGTCGACCAATTTTTGGGAGGGTAAAGCAAAACTAAGGTCTGGGATTGGGACCCAAAGACTGATTTTTGTAAATATTTAGTTAGGCCAGAGAACTTTCATTGCGAAACTAATTAAATATGAAGTTTGATTTCGGGGCAGTAAAGTTTGATTTTGCAGTAAAGTTGTGCAAATATAGGCCTAGGTCCCATGAATGCAATTTTAAGGCAGGCCCTTTATTATTTGCACAATGCCGCAAAAGCGCAATGCACACAAGAGTGGGTGAATTGAAGGATTCACCAGGATTTCGGTTGAAAGTGGAAGCCCTAGTGCAAACATTGTGCTTCAGCCACAAAGTAATCAAATTTTACTGCTGGAATGGGAGGGGAGCTTCGATTTGTCACTTGGCAGCCAAGTTTGCTCTTCTGGTTTCTGGGCCAACACGTCGTATACGCAGTATTCCTATTTATATTTCCATTTCCATTTGCATGTTGCATTGGCAAGCAAATATAAACGACTATTTATTGCATTCGAATTGATTTGCCATGTAGCCTAGCAATTTCAATTTGTGTGCCAGTCTTATTTTCTATCCGTGTCCAAGTCCCTTTGGGTATCTTTTAATTAAGGCAACCGATTCGCTGGAAAGGTCACTTAATTAATATTGATTACAATGGTCTTTAGACTTTATCCCAGTAATGCATCCTGCATTCATCGCCCTTAATTGACTGGGGATTATCATCCTCTAACCGCTTTTCCACAGCTCATGTTCGTTCCACATCTCATTCATGGCTAATAAAGCTTGCTTCAGCATCTCGTAGCTGGAAAAACAACATTTAAAATGGAATTTTTTCGTTTGCATGAGCGGGAAATTCTTCCATCCCTTCGATGTCGAGGATTCCAGCGAAAATTCTAAACCCACAACATCCTTACTCATGTTCGGCATCCCTTGCATATGCGCTTGTCATTTTCCATGATTTAGCTCTGCCTCTGAGCTGGGAAATTGAACCAAAAATTATGCTGCTGCTCGCAAATCATGTTGATTTTTCCCTCTTCAATTATGTGCACTTCCCTTGGTTTTTTCAGGCCCTGGCATTCGAATGTCTTGCCTGGAAATCTCTTTGATTCCAGTTTTTCTGCAATATATGGGCTAATTAAGCTGATGATTGGAGGCATAGTAAGATAACTTAATCCTGTAAGTAACTGGTTTTGAATAGCAAGAAAGTCGTCAACATTCTGCAGGAAAATGAAGCTGATTTGGGTCTAAAACCAAGCTTTGCTTTTTATGTATGTATGCTACGACTTTAATTCCGTTGATGTGTGCATGCAAATTTAGGCACTAAAATATCATTTGGGCAACCGTTGGACTGGCTGAGTTAAGGCCTGTTTTGCCATCTAGCGCTGCCATAAATACCCTCAATTTATGTCAATTCGATTTGCCTGTAGCCCACGCACACTCGCACCCACGCTCACACACACATGCACACTAATGCCGCTGGCCATTTTGACGAGGCTATTATGGCCGCTACTTTTGTGCGACCGACTTTTCCGCCAATGCTATTGATGCGTGGAAATTCAATCTGTGCCGTGGTCGCTGCAATTTGTGTTTTTCTTTGCCCGTTTAGTTACAGCTTTTTATTGCCTCGATATTTGTTATGTACTGGGGGCGATAAAATTGTTGGTAGCAGGGCATTAGCCTTGGCAAAGTGTTTCATTGCCCGACGATTTTTCTTGCGGTTCAATAATATGAGTACTGAAACACTCATAAAAACTAATGTGTGTTATGGCTCTACTAGTGCCATCAAGCTGAAATAAATTATTAACTTAAATTTGGAATCAATGAGCTTTTGTTTGTGGTTAACATAGTTTCTACATAATTTTAAACTTTCCATATCGGTATATGCTAACATATTTTGCATTATTCCGCGTGTATCTGCCGAACATTGTGATTAGTTGGATTTTCCTTCTTGTTGTATTTATATATTTTTATTAGATTCCCAATTTCGCAGGCCTGCGGCTTTTCCTAGCACGCCCACGAAATGGTGGTGCTCGTGGGTGAATTCTGGGGAAACTAGACCCGCTGGATTTTACCACGTGCTGCTCGACTTGGGGCATACTTTCGCTGAGTGAAAGTTTTTTATGGCAGGAGGCGAAATTGCAAAAGGTAGCCAAATGAACGTTGGGCGCATAAAAAGCGTCATTCAAATTAAGGACCTTATTCCTCTAGCCACCCCGCAAACACTTTTCCTTTTTCCGCAAAGTGCGAGTGTGTTACGCATTTAAATGGAAATGTCAGCGTTGCGGAAATTCGCGATGGTTTAGCTTTGAGTTACGCCCCTGCTGTCCCTTCTTATCCTGGGTTTTCTCCTATTTTCCCCCGCCTTTGCCTTTCACCTGCTTTAATTGTCTTCTGCATGTGTGCGCGTGTGTGGTGTCATAATACCTTTTTACATTTGGCACTTGCCTTTTTACGCTTCTTATTTATGCATTCCGTTCATTTATTTTTCATTTATTGTCTTTGTGTGCTTGACATTTGCATTTCGCTCTCGGTTTTTGCATACTTTTGAGCGGCGCGCCAAATGTTAATCATACGCCGCGTTGTCTGCCGCAGTGAAGCTCTAATTGAATTGCTTTGAAGGCGGGTCAACGGCTGGCTCAGTCACAGCTTAAATCTTTAAGGGGAACACCTGCTTTGATCTCGGCCGCCCGATAATCAGCTGCCCGAGTGTTTTTCTTATCAATTTGTAGGGAATCTCAGGCCTTGCAGGCCTCTCCTGTGTCAGCAAATGTCAAAGATTTCACAGGCAATCCAAACAAAGCAAAACAAGTGTAACGAAAAATACATTTGAGATGACAGCAGTGGCGGCGTGAAATTTAATCAAATAAATTAGCAATAAAGTTTTATTTTCGCCGTCTCCTGCGCTACACGTTGCGTATACGCAATGTCGAAGTGTGCTTTTATTACGCGTCAGGTTTTTTCGTTTGGCACTCTGTTTATTTCGGGTTTTCAGATGTTTTCCGTTTTTTTTACAGTTTTTACTTCCACAGTTTCAATTAACATTGTCAGTTTGGTGGAACCCCCAGATTTAAGCCGAATTAAAACCGTCGGAACGGGATTACCCAATGGCCCCGAAACCTACGAGTACACACATGTCAAGCTGTCGAAATGTCCATTTAATTAGGCCGAAATGAAGGAATTGATAAGGGTGGACATTAGGTGGACTTTAAGCTAGTGTCTAGCACCGATCCTATTTATAAGCCGTCTAAATCCTGAATTCTATATGCCGCTTTTCGGCGAGGCTCAGAGCCGGGAAGTTAATTGAATTTTGTTTTTGTTTTACTTTCGGCTTGCCGAGTGCGTGACTCTCTGATAGTTTGCAGAGTTGGGAAGCAGGCAAACATCAAATTCTTTGAACTGCGTGGGCCGCTACCTTAAAGCATAAATACACTCATTAATTCCAGCAACATTAGCGATTTAGAGGCGCCAAAGGTTCTGGCAGCGATTATCAACACAATTTGCCAACCTGCCAGCACATTTATCATTCAAAAATATGGCCCAAACTTAGGCAAACTCGGTCGATTTACATATTTACTACATTCTCACGAACACGAAATGGGCGTCGAACAAGTTTACCTCCATATTTGTTTCGCACTCGCTTACAACTAAATAAATAAGCAACAAACAAACGACGAACCGCAAACTCGAATGCAAATATATACCAAAGCAAACACAAGCCCGCAAAAGTATGCAACGAAATTTTAAACTCATGACGCAGCCAATTTATATGCACGAAAAAATAAAGCGAATCGAAACGAATCTACAATGAATTGAATACAAAGACCTCAGTTACAGAGCATGCAAATGTGGACGGATCGAACAATTGATACCCGTTAAAAAGACAGAGCTTCCACCACATTTTGTAAATCTATTCAGATATCTGCGATGAACATATATTTTTGGAATTTCCTGTATATTTGTAAACGTTAATATGCTCCAAATGAGCATACCCATCAAATGCTGAGCATCTCGCATGAAAACCCAAAAGAGTTTTAGCGAAATGAAAAATTGAAAAACGCTCAGCGAAATGCGATGATTTTGCGGTCGCCAGCTGAACTGATGCGTATCGACGGCTTAGGCTCTGGACAAAGGGCATAAATCATGGGGTATTTATCATAAATCAAATTGGATTCTCCTCAGCTTGTACCCTTGTATCCGCCGCCCCGAAATTCCGATTGGGATTCGATTGGGAGGGAGCTGCCTGATGTGTTTGCTTGGCGCGCATATTTTATTTATGATTCTTTTCCAGTTGAGTAGCGAATTTGTTTTGCCTCTATCTGTCGGCGCTTCCTTTTCGGCATCGATTCGTGAGCTTTCCTGATTTTCCCTGATTTTCTCCAGCGGATCAATCATTGTTTCATAATAATTGGCGAGTCGGGAAATTTAAAGCAGGTGAAGAAGGACTGTCAGCCCGACAGACAGCCCATCGCCAGTAACTTAGACGATTGACGTGGCATTATCAACTCGTTCAAAACAAAAAATCGAAGAGGCCAGGAGTGATAAATGCGGTCTGCCACGGGAAATGGCCAGTTGCCCACTCTGCTCGAACACTTCGCCTTGACCATTTCCACAAATTACTCGACACTTTTCCTAGGGCACTCCGAATGCGAGTATATAGCAGTCATCATCTATTAGCTGAACAATAAATTCACTTCACCAATGCCAAGTCGGCTTCTTGCCGTTCTCCTTTAGAAGGGTCAATGATATGTAAAGGCCGGCGGTACAATTTGTAGGTATGGTTTTCTAATGGAAAGTCTGAATATTGTTGTAGTAGAAACGTAGTAGTTTTTTTTTTATTATTAAAGCCAATCCCCCAATGTCGCTTAAAAGGAATAGACATTTAAAACTAATTATTAACTATTATTATCTATGAACAGCTTGTAAATAAAATGCAAATCAAGTTCTGCTGCTGTTCCAAGCACTTTCATTCGTTTTGCAAGATTCACTTTCCCGCCTTTCACTGGTCATTTCAGGGTATTACCGGGTATATCCTTTTCAGGACGACATTCAGTGAGATAGCCTGAGTTTATATCGAAAAGGTATCGTATATTCGAATCAGGATGAATGTGTTTGTTCTGAACTCTCCTGCAGCACCTTCTATTTGGATTTGTGGCACTTTTATTGAACACGGACCTGCATTAAAAAAACATATTTTATCGCACAGTGAGAGCTTGTTACCCCTGTGTTTTTGTCTTGTTGTTGTCGCTGCCTCTGTTCCGAAAGTAAACAACTATTTTTATTTTTCCCTTCTCCACCGGTCAGACCCCAGGCCACTTTGGATTGGACTGCAGCAGTAATATTTCTGATCGCTCGTCTGTTTAATGATTTTTTGTATTTAATGAATGAACAACATTTTTCTTGTTGCCTCCTCCGGTGTGTGTGCCTGGGTTTTTTGTCTGTTCTGTGTGTGAATTTTTATTCGTTTCTCTTTGCCAATTGATTGGAAATATTTCTTTTCATGTTTTTCAATTTGAACCCAAAAACAAGAGCGCGCAGCGTTGGAAACAAGGGCTGCTGAAGCCCCCTCGGCCCCTTGGCCCCTTAGCCCCCTCACAATCTCAGTAGCAAAGTGCTTTTGAGCGATGGCATATGAGCTCCCCCCTTTTGTTTAGATAATAATAATTTCTGCCATTTTATTTCTGTTTGCTAGGGGCTCTCGTCTCGATTTATGTTCTCTGGCTGCCCGACAGCTAATGTTAGCTTATAAAGCTTTAATTTATTTTGTTTTGATTACTGATGATTATCGTGTCCATAAACATACTCGGCTTTTCTCTTATGATGATTGCTCGAGTGGAACATTTCGGAATTATTCCCGATCCCATGTTATTGAATTCAATAGCTGCAGTTGAAATCAGTTTTGATTTGGTCAGCTGTAGAGTTGAGGAAAATTTTAGGCACCGTCTGCATTTTCTTTTACCACCTTGCAGGCTGATTGTAAGCCAGCCAAGCTGTTAATGTTAACTGGACGTGAATTTTCTGTTCAATTCTGTTGCAGATTTCCCCTGGCTGAGCTGAATTCAGTAACATTTCAGCCTGGGCGCCAAATTTGAATTATAGCAGTTAACATTCCAACAACAGGTGAAAATATTTATTTGGTGAAATAACGACAATTTAAAAGTCAAGATAATTCTGCAAAAAAAAGATTTCGTCATGAACAAAATGAGTGGCATACAATTTGCTAAAGACTTCAACCAAATTGCATTTTGCAAACAAGATAGAAAGCTAATATTTTACAATTATTCAGTCGGCTGCAACGTTTTATTTGTCAATTAATAATTCATGAAAGCAATGTGGCTTATTAGCCTAGCGCTTGCCATTTTCCCTAGAAGATTGTTAGACTCATCAGTAGTAAAAAACCTCTAATACAGGCACTCCTCTTTTACTATTATGTGATTCAAACAATCAGTTTCCCCTTATTTTAATAATACCTAAAGTACTGATATGTAAAATATAAATACGCTAACAGTAAGTTATCTGTACTAGAAGATCTTAGTTATCTGACTCAGGCGTTGGAACGAAGTGAGTTAATTACACGTATATAAATGTAAATTTTTAGCAAACAGCATGCAAGCCGCCAGTTTGATATGGCAAATATTTAAACATTACTAGAGCCATGGTAAATATTTGGTTTGCAGTTGCCTTTCTTGATTTTTCCCCGCCTGCGTGTGTTTCGTTTTCAAATGTTCTGCTGCAAAAGCAGTTTCTCGCATGCGAGTTTTCATGCCTACGAATTTTCCGCTCGCTCTCTCTCGCTCTCCGGCTGAGTTTCCCCGCCTGCGCAGACCCACTGACACAGTGATAAAGAATGGCCACTGATAACAGCGCGCCGCTGTGTTGGTGCGAGCAGAGAGAGCACTGTTATGGCGTATGCCGCCGCACAGGTACGAGGCTCTCTCCGTACCGCTCGGCAATCGCTGCTCGGAGGTCGGCGGTCGCGTTTCCAGTTAAACTTTTACCGAAAAGGCGGACGGACGGGTCTTGAAATCAATCGTCGGGCTCCGCAGTTTCTACGCGATTCGGCTCCTGGATTCCTGACAGCCTCCCGCGGAATTCAGATATTCGAGTAGTTGAAAGTCGTCAGAGATCTGAATAAATAAATACGAGTGAAAAAATACACGCAGGAATTATTCAAATGGAAATGGCGAGCACAGAATTGCAAGAAAATTATTGAAACCACTGGGAATCAAAATAAATAAATAGTGAAAATATTTTCAGCAATTACTCAAATGAAAATACCCACAAAAATACGCCAAAAATCCTATTCGTGCTACTTGAAATCAATGAAAAATTCAATGCTATTAGTGTGTGCAAAACAAAAATAAATTGCGACCAGCACTCGCATGTGTCTACATAAGCATGAATGGAAAAGTGCTCAAGAGTAAATAGGCCGAAAGTCGAAAGAAAGAATATATCTTGGACAAACTTGTGCAGTTCCATCTCGGATATTTTCCAACGCCAGTGCTATTATTAAAGTAATTTGTGCGACACTTGCCACCTGTTCGACGACTTTTGGAAGCAGCCGCAATTTATGCAAACGACTTCGAGAAGAAAGCCGATCCGATCCACGGCCAAAAGTGAGAGTGTCGCCAGTCGTTGACCCAGTGTAAGTCTCTGGTCAATGTTGTTCTGGACTTGTGTGCCCCTTTAAATAGACCCGCCACTTTTGGCACCTTAACACCAATCTGCGGGCGATCTTGTTATCGCAGAGTGTTTGTCGGAGATTTAAATATAGATTTATGGCAGGCAAACATTAATTGGATTACCCGCTCCGTCTTGGTGGGGCATTTGAGATGATTGACCTAGACCAAGGGGAAATAAATAGGTGCCACTTGCCCCGATTGATGTGGTAACTTCCCCAGCGAACTTGTTCAGATACTGTTTTCGCACCGCCCTTCTGAGGGCCCTCGAAGTGAAAAGCAGCCACTGATATGCACAAACACTTCAGCCGGGGGCGTAGCTAATCAAATTACAAAGTCACAAACCGCTTGATTTGATAATTCAGTTAGGTTACGGCTGTATACCAAGGCATATGCTGTAGCTTGCCGCAGATGCTGTCGATTTGCCAGCGCCTCCGGGAATATGCAGCACTTTTATCTTTAAAGTTGGCAAATTATCTCCGCACAGGTGTGCACCCCACGTGCGGGTGCGGCTTTGTGTATAAATTTACACTTAACTGCAAAACAACAAGCTTAATTGCCCGAAACCAAATAAAACTCAGCATCCCAGTGGATCTGGCCGAGTGGTCCTGGGCCAAGTTCTTGAGAGCAGTTCGAGTGCCCAGCAGAGGGGTATATCGATCTGAAGAAAATTTCATTAATTCGATATAAATAATTTGTCTGGTTTTTGCTACTACTATTTCCCAATTATATGAAAAGAAACTAAGTGTACTTTGATCACCTATTTAATGGTATCAAACCACCATCAAAATTAGGTCTACATATATTTAAAGGCTAAATGAATTTGTAAACACTGAAAATCGTGTATGAAATCTTTTTCAACCTCATAGATACAGAATGGGTATCCTCCAGTTGCGACTGGAAGCACTGGCGCTTGCTCAAAATTATTTCTTTGCAATTGCAACAACTGCTGCGCGCATCCTTGAACATGAAAAGTGAAACGAGAGTGCTGCCAAAAGATGTCGGGACAATTCGGGCGGCACTTACACTAATTACAGCCGCCGTCACTTAAAGTGAGTCACGGCCACACGAGTCACACGTGTTTTCCGTTTGCTTAAAGCATTTAGGGGAGATGTCGGAGTGACACAGTTTTGCAACCGCCGGGGCTCCAGCCCTTCTTTCATCTATTGTAAATTGAGTCTCGAGAAAGAATGGCCAGCACAATGGGGCGTATGCGTAATACGGTCGACAGTCCTCCTGCGTTCTCGCTGCATTGTCTGCGCTGAATGTTGCTCATACGCCAGGGTGGCTGCTACAAAGCAAACGGAACGCTCAAATCAAAGGCGACAACCCACAACAATGGAGCTCAAAGTGCCAGCGGGCGTGGCGGAAATATAAAGTAAACTATTGTTTTGCACCATTGCGTCAGTGTTTTCTGCTCTGCGTGCTGGTGATTATTGCGCATACGCCGCGTGGCCCTCTTGCACCTTGGAGATATTGTTAATAAGCTTTTAATTATTTTGAGTTAATCATAAAGCAAAGTCAAGCTCATCATTTGTTGGCCAAAAAAGCAGTCATTCGGCCAGTGTCTGCGGGACTGCTGCCCACGCTTATCGTAATGGCCGAAAAGTTCTAATCGAGGCAATTAACGTGGCCAAATTTAATTTCCGTCCCCAAACGCTATCAGTCCCAAGAACAAAAAAGCGGCGAAAAGAAGACGGAGCGAGCGCTAGCTTTTTATTTACAAAATATTAGTTCATGCCAGCCATTGGGAAATCCATCATGTAAGCCCGGGATTTCTCAGTTGCATGTGTTTTTTTTATGTTTGTTTTGGGCTTCCCTGTTTTTGTTTGTTCTATTTGTTTGCCCTCCTCGCTGCTGATAAACGAACTAGCTCCCAGGTATTTTTACTGAGGGTTTGAGGAGTTCATAGGGAGTGCGACCGCCTTTGAGTGGCCATTAAGCAAATTACTTATGTTAATTAGTTGCCACGGCTAATGAGAAATCTCAAGGATTTGCAGCCCGTGATAAGTCAAATTTAAAGTGGGGCCGAGGAGAAAAGAGCCTTTTCCTGATTATCCACCTTCCGTCCCAATTTAGCCCTGTTGATTTATGATGCTAGACTTACCCAAGCGAAATCTCAACTTGAAAGTCAATTTCACAAAGCCCCGGGCCTTGCCATACAATGAGAATTCAATTTCCCCCTTTCTCCCGCTCGCTCTGGAAAACTGTGGAGTCGGACCCTTTGATTCATCAAATTGCATTTATTTGCCAGATGAGCGAGCTGCAATAAAGCAACAGTTTGTATTCGGAAAATTGCATAAATAAATAGAACGGCACAATAATTGAGGAGCCGAATGAGTTGGCAAATAGTCCAGCCTCACCATGCAGAAGGAAACCATTTCGATTTCAATATGCCATAAACTATAATCAACCCAAGTGAGTTAGGCAATAGCGTTATTTTAAATTCGAATAAGAAAGAGTCCACTAAAATATTATTCGAAACCATTGTTTTAAATTGATAGCAAAAATAGTTTCCTGTGCTATTTAATCCTTTTGCATTGCCGCTTATCTGTTTAACCGACTATTGAATTATGTTTCCCATTTCATTTGTGCTTAATCATTGGCTTTTGTGAAAATCCCTTAACCTATTTAATGCAATGCAGATGTTTGCGTTAAAATTAAAACGCTGCAATGGATTTGTTAGCCTTAAGCCGTAAAATAATTAAAAACGTAATTAGCCTCGTGCAATTCGCAAGCATTAATGTATTCAAAATGCCGCCAGCTGAGATCGGATTGGAGCGAAAATTGGGAGAGGGAATCCGGAATGGCTTTCAGGTCAGTGCGTCAGTTGGGAATAATTTCATTAAAATCAACTTTGGTTGCCCAGCAGTCAGTTGTCAGGAGATTAATTACTGACTTTATTTTGGCTGGACAGCAGGCGACGGCCATCGCCTGCCGACTATATAATACAGTATTGACACATAATCGATGCTTGTGCAATTTATGAAAAACTAATTAAGCCGCATTAATGCAAAAAATTAATTCAAATTGCAACGCTTTGGTGAGAGTAATAATAAGCAACATTAACTCCAGTGCACAATGTATCTTAATTTCGGGCATAATTAATGCCTGCAATTAAGTTTTGTTCCCCGCCTCGGCACCTATATATAGGTATACATAGTGGCCACACACACAAGCACTGGGAGACGTAAACAATCCACTTAACATGCTGGGAAATACCATTTGATCCTGCCATCCATCTCCTGCCGCATTGCGTATACGCAGCGTGGGCCTTTGGCAACATTGTGTCACGCACTTTATTGATGGGCCGGCTCAATCGCTTCCCCTCGAGTTTCCTCCAGGGTCTCGGTTACAGCTTCTGGTTACGGCTTGTGAAGATGGAGCCGGAGTTCCTCTCCGGATTCTGTACGGCATCTGGGCAATTACGGCTCGTTGGTCCCTGTTTATTAAAACGACATAATTGCGAATTTAAGCCCGCAGCTCATCGCTGCCTTGACTGCCTCCAATCAAGTGGATCATCTGCGGCCTGCCGTTGGCAGACTTGCGATTTTCCCTGCCCAGTCAGCTTTCGAAAGTTTTCCCGGGAATTCGGCATACGCAGCGCTCTGAAACAGAGAACTTTGGCCTTGCCCACAGAAACAGAAACGCTGTCCGCACGCCTCTTTTTTCAATTATGATTAATCATCAGTAATTAAAGCCATGAAAGCGACCTTTGGCGGATATACAAATTGATTAGAAACGGACACGTGAGTGGCGGACCTGACTGGCAAGTTGTTAAAAGCTGACTAGATGATTGGGTTGCAACAGCAGAATAATTAAATAATAAAAAATAGCTGTCAACGAATAAAACTATTTATGTTGTGACAAATCTTTTGATCATAACCCAACCTCGTTCCTGATCATAGGGACAGACCATCATAAGTCAGGCATATTGTCTTTTATTAGCCAAATTGTACACACTTGAACGAGGGCCAGTTCTCAAGCCCCGGCGCCACAGAAGTCATTCAGCATAAATCAGGGCAGCGTCCTCCGGCCGAAATAGATTCTCAAGTGTTTTGGCTTTTCATTAATTAAATTGCAGACCACCTTTCTGGGCCGGAATGTTTATGTTTTGATTAGGCATTAGGCAGGGGGCACAGGGCACAGGACGCAGGGTAGAGAATCGAAAACATGTTTCTGCTAAGTGCAGGCCCTCGAGTCCTTCGAGTGGATCCTTGTTCTCCTGTCTCGAGGGTGCATTATGGGCGGCCAATCAAGATTGGGGGCATGCCCCACAGACCCATTAATCACAGCCAAATGTCTGGCAAGACAGCCGCGAGTGTTGGCCCGCTACGCTTTTGATGGCTAATTGCATACAAGCCAGGCGATTGCGTTCCGTTCCGCCAGAACACGTAATTGTAGACATCTTGTACTACCTGATTGTATGTTAGCCAGACAGCAGACAATTGCAAAGAGTTCGCAGCGTGTGCTAATTGAATTGTAATCGACTTGGCATGCAATTAGTGGCTGCACAGCGAATTAAAGCGCCAGATGCAAAGTAACACGTGGTTGTGATAACAATGATAAAATAAACATATTAAATATTTGCTTAAAATTTTAATTTTTCTGGCAGTATAACTTAATAACTTAGGAGCACATTGAAAAAAGTGTAAGAGAATAATTATTATTGGAAGCATAATTTTATTCAACTCGAAATAATAACCTGATTCCGATTTAACTGTCGATAAGAATGTTTTTCCGTGTGCAGTCCACACTGTGCACCAACTGCTATTTACCGGCTCTTATATTGTTTAATAATATTATAAACTGCAAACTGCCAACTCTGGCCAGTAAACAAGAAGGTAATCAAGTGCGGCAGGCAATTAGAAGCTTTGCTCTTCCAACTCTGACCAGTTGTGCACACACATTGCAGAGCAGCTCTCGTTATGGTTATGCCACAATCATCATCGGGTGGAGATGAGGAAAATGCAGCTGTGTTCCGGGAAAATAGCGGTGGCAGCAGTACTAATATCTGCGATGAGAACACGAGTGCCAGCTGCGAGATAGCCCAAAACAATGCGATTAAGCGCAGTTCCATTTCGCTCGGCGCACTTGGCGTATGCGTAATCCGCGCTAATGCAACGCCAAACTAATTGCCTCAGCTAATTAATAACTTACGCAGGCAGAACTGTGTTTCTATCGATCAGCAGATGTCCATGGTCAGGCATCTAAACTTTCGCTGACGTTTCCATCAAAGAACAAGATATAATTGAGTTTAAAAATCACTCCTTCGCCATTTCTTAACTAGCAAAACGCATAACAATTTGCTTGCTCGGCAAACTTGGTTTTTTTTATCTCTTGATTTCTTTTATCTTTAATATCGTTCGAAAACTGGGTCATTCAAGTCCAAGTAGCAAAATGAAGCCCAGATGAAGAGGCTGAGTTTTTAAAAGTAACATTTTAAAACTATAGTGTATCTTAATTACTTGCTTAGTCGAAGTGCACCTCCATGTCATCATCCGATGGTGACTAACGCCTCTATCACCGCTGACCGTCCAGCCGAAAATAAACACCCCCGCCACACATGGCTGTGTAAATAAATTAAATTCAAATCTAAATTGATATAAACTATGCTCATTGAGGCTAAACAGAGAAAAAAGAAGGCCCGTGCTTATCGCGCGTCCCACTCATCATTCCCAAAAAAAAAAAAAGAGTACAGAAATGGGGGAAAAGGGGCGGCAGGGGCGTGGCGGCACTTTATCGCTGCTTAATTACGTTACTGATAAGCTCACATTTTTCCTTTTGTGCTTCGCAGTCGCTTTCGTTCGACTTCTTTTTCCTATCAAATGGTCTTCATGTGGTTCTTTTTTCCGCTGGACATATCTTGGCGCTTAGCTCTTGACTTTCGGAACTGCTCAGCCGAGATTTTGTTAATAAAAATTAATGGCTTCGTGATTTGTTTGGCCTTAAGCGCAAAATTTCCCTGTGTGCTTTTAATGCTGGTACCCACAGATTGCTGAATGTAATTCTGACCACAAACACTGAAGGCAAAACTGGCTGAATTCGAGTAAAATAAACATTTTGATCTGTTTCGCCATGCAGCGTCACTTTACCACATCATAATATTAAATAAGCAGACGAGCTTCGTTTTCATATTCCATTGATTTATTTTGGTAAAATGCTATGTTTTATAGATGCAATTAAATAATACTCTTTTCAAGGGTATCAGAAAATCTGTTTACCCCGATTAAACTGGGCCATATATTTGTTTTCGCTTTTTGATGCTGCTGTGGAATGAGGGTTAATTGGGATAATATTGCAGACTGGCTGCTGGTTTCGGTATGCAGACAACGCCCACTGCCAGCACTAATTTCGGCGTAATTATTTATTTAGGCGCTTTAATTACTTATTTATCGGTTGCAAACCAACGCGGCGTATGCTTTATATCAGGAGTAGCGAACAATGGAAGCGGCGAGCGATTCGTTTTCGTTGCCAACGGGTTGGATAAAAGTCAACGACACAATGCTAAAAATAAATGAATAACTATTTATACATATTCGATGCCGGTGATAATTGAAATTGGCTGACTATTTATGGCAGATGAAGAATGATTTATTCAAACACTATTGCCTGTCGGCGTTGATGTGGAAAACTTTTGGACCCCGGGCATTGTTTACAAGCGCTGCCAGGAAAGCGATTAACCCGTTCAATCATTTAATGGTTAAATCGCATAAATACGAAGTGCGAAAATATTTATTCGAGCTCATAAAACACTGATATTGTTGCCATTATTTGGCCATAACGAACTGTTTACACTCGCGTAGTGTTTTCCCATTTCCCAGATCATTTTCCACACCCATTTGTAGCTTGCATTTTTGAAAAGGTCTCGTGCACTTGGTCGGGTTAACAAGCTGCGTAATGAGTTCATATATATTCGGGCCAATTTGTTTAGAAACTAAACAGGGCTAAAAACCACATAAATATCTGTTTGTGGTATCTAGCAGTCGAAAAGCTGGTTGGCTGGCATTTCGCTGTTCAATTTGTTCTCGCCCGCCAAGCTTATCAATCGAACATAATCTTTATGCACACTTTGGCCCAAATACGCGATATTTATTTCTTCAATTAATTTAAGCGCCGGCTCAATAAAAATATCCCCCGTTTCGGTGACGAGAGCCGCATTCGACTGGCAGAGATAAAGATAAAGGTTGGCATAACCATACAGTATCTGAAAATTGTCTATGCATATTAGAGTGTATCCGGGTGTGGCTGGTGCATGTGAAATGGCCAAAACATTCTGCATGATTGATGGGCCTCGTGGCCCAGAGATACGGATACAGGGAGCTTTTGCACATATCCTGGCTTTGGGTATGCAAATTGGCTTTATTTATTAATCGAATGCATTTTGTGGTCAGTGCGAATGGCCGGAGTGCCGGAATGCCTCGCATCTGAATATGCAAACACGAGTAGCACTTTTTGCTGGGTAAATGTACAATTTTCTGCACAGGAAGTGGGTGTGATAAGTTTGCACCACTCGCCCCCGGAAGTGGTAAAACTTCCCATTTACTGCAGATTTAATTTTAAATTTTTTGTAATGTCCATTTGAACTTTTTCGGCTAAATCCCCGCTTGTTTTTGCGGCTTTTTCCCGCCGCGTTGTGTACGTGTCACATAAATCTCCCGGCGAATTTAGTTTCCGATTTGCATTCGTGTGCGTCGTCAGGTTTCCTTGCACATAATTCATGCAGCTCGACAAGCTCCATGCCATAAATTTAATGTGTTTTCTGTCCTAAATTTTCAACACCATTTTTTACCATTTCCACCAAGACCTTCTGGCATCGATTTGGCAGCCAAACCGCGGCGTCGCCAATTATGCCATTGGATTCTATTTATAAATGGGGGCAGAACTCCATGGGTAACTCCAATCACGCAACCAGAAAGTATGGATCCCTCCTCAACCTTGCTGCTTGAACTTCACATTCCTTGGCGCCATCAGCGTTGGCTGCATTTTAATGGCTTTTATTGATTTTCAGCATTGTTTCAGCGGCACCCGCGCCAACATGCCAACTTGCCTGGAGGCACCATTCACCTGATGCACTCGGAAAAAATGCCAAAATTCCCTATTAATCTAGGTCAAAGTAGCTCATAGTTCAAGCACTCGTCTAGGCATTGAACTTATGAAGACTTGTAATTTTGCTTATTTGTGTTAATTCATGTCTTAAAATTAGTTGCACTTTAAGGTTACGATTTTTCGCAGTGCATCACAGCTCGTTATGAGCATTCAACGCATCAATTGGCGCGTGCCGGGGTGGGATCCTAAAACCTGATGGCATAGGGAGGACACCTGACCGAAAGACTTGCTGCTCCGCCGAGGTCTGTTGCACTCGCACTTGCGACGACATTTAGCTTGCGGCTGCTGTCCTTGTTCCGAGCCTCCCATTGTGCACCACCTCCCTCGGATGCAACCGTCCCCTAATGTCCTGCGTCTCCCCACGAATGCCCCTCTGCTATTTAGGAATTCGCGCAGTTTTACGTGCGCCTTACTCGCAATGCCCTATACAATCGGGTCTAATTGCTCTGCGGTGCTGTTTGAATGGAACGTAGACACACAATGAAATTACCTGCCAAATTGGGCTTCCCTGGCCTCAATTCCAGTTTCAATGAATTGGGGGGTATAAGTCTAGGTGGGAAATAGATTGGCGAACATAAGGTTTTCTGTGACTTCACCTCTTTAAATTTTGCGCCAATTATCAGCAGCTTTAAATATTGATCTTGAATAAACAGCAATACATGCCGATGTCTCGCAATAAATCTCTTGATTGGTATGTAAGGTTCGCCTTGGGTTGGACAAATCCTGGGATAATATTTCAAACTTTAAGTTATGCTAAGCACACTGAAAGTAGTCTCCACTCACAAGGTCCTTTTCTACATTTCGTTTCTAGAAGGGGAGGGTATAAGCCTTGACGATGGGCACTTTACTCAATTTTTTTTGTCAGTCCCCCCATGCCAGCGTTTTAGTAGGTGTTTCCGTATGTCTGGGTATCTTTTACTCACTCACTGTTACGTTGGTCCTTGTTTTCGGTCGTATTTGCTTTTATTTCGCTTGTGCACAGAGGGAAAATAAAAAATCTTGTGCTTTATTAGTAATATTAGTAATATTATGATAGCAGTGTTAAATGAAGTAGGTTGCAGAACTTTAAACACAATAAATAATTCTTCTCATTTAAGGCCTTCTTCAATAACATGAATAAGTTTTATTTCTGAACTGGTAAATGTTGAAAAAAAGCGCAGTTAAATCGCATCCCGTTTGATTTAAATTTGAATATGTCAAAAATACTAAATTGACAAACCAAATAAATTGCTGGGTTAGTCCGCTTGGAGATTCATAAAACTCCAAAAACTCTCGCAGTTTTCGTGACATTTTTTCTTCATACACCGCTGCTGCTTCCGGTGCGCACGCCTCGCTTATCAGCGCATTTTCAGTTGTTCCCTGCTGGGTGGTGACCCCGACCAGCGTACATTTCCCAGCCACCCACCGCCCAGCCACCCACGGTTTCCCCTCGAGCCTCGTTGCTTGTTTGCCTGTTTTGCATGTCATGCGCTTGTTTGTTTTTTGCTCCTGTTTTCTTCGTTTTGTGCTTCCTTCCGTTTTCAATTTCTTTCTACATGTTCACGTTGTCGGTGGCTCGTCCTGGCTTTTCTTATTTTATTTTTGCATATTTTGAGCTGCCATCCGAATGACATTTCTGCTGGCTCATGCCTTCGAACGTGAGGAGTCGCATAAACTGCATCTGTCTTTTGTGAAATCGTCCTTTCCTTCTTGTCTCTGTGTGCCAAGGATTTTGCAACGAATTAATTTCCTGGCCTGTGATCTGCCCGAATCGGGGTCACCCGCCTTTAACCTGCGACAGTAGGCTGGGCTGGAAATATGCACCAACTAATTGTCTTCGGTATTTGAATGTGGGCAGCGTTTAATTGAAATCTAATTTAATTTATGGCCCCGAAACACAAACATCACAAATATTTACACAGAAGGCGGACGGGCTTTAATTGGAATGCCTGTGCTGGGCGTCCAAGTCAACTTTAACGCATGACCTGTCAAATGGAAGTCGCTGGTCCGGCAGTAATTCGTAATAATACGAGACGAGCCATGTATACATTAATACAATAATTTATCGATTTTTCATGCGAGCATAATTCCCGCACGCATCCGCAAAGTAATAATGGAATCGGGAAGGAAAGGGCAGGAGATCTGGATGTGGATGTGGATGGAGATGACTTCCGCTTTGTTTGCCTCCGTTGTCAATAAAAATATGTGGAACAGTCTGTCCCGGCAACTTCATAATCATTGACGACGAATCAAGAATGAGTGCGTGACCGAAGCAAAAGTTGTGATTCGAATTAGGAGGATTTACCCATAGCTCTACACAGGGAGAAATTAGACAGTTCTTAGAATGGCGTCGAAATCATTAGGATTTTGATATTCCTTCAATTTTCCAAATGTGAGCACCTGTTTAATTTGGAAGCAGTTCTGTGGCTGCCGTGAATATCCATAAGCAATATCAATGTAACAATTAAAGTAATCCTGTGCTCATTTCTGGTGTACCAAAGTCATAAAAATAATTTCCATCACGCTGCCATCTCTGAGGCTTACGGCTGAGTGATTGGCAAAACCGCAGGGGCGAGGACATCCAGGACATCGTCCTAATGGCCCATTGACAATTATGGCGCTACTAAATCTTGGCCAGCAGGGACACGGCTACTAAAGGCCAAGGAAGCCGAGAAAAGTGGGGGGCAGCTGAGTCAGAGCCAAAGTAAACATGGCCCATGTCATATGCACGGTGCCCCGATGACTCCAACTGGTTGGGATCGTCGTTGTTTGTCTTCGGGGGCAGGGATTCAGGAAGGACTCCATGGATTCCATGGGGTTGGAGCACGGGGAACAGTGGGAATAGAGGTTGGGGTTCGGCTCAGGGGCTTGCATATTATTCAATTAAAATCGCACAGCCATTAAGCTTGTACGGACAACTGTCAGTAACACGCACGCAATCAATGTCAACACGCACACACTGCCCCACTCACACCCACACTCGTGCACCCGGTGAATGGCAAAGGAAACTTGCACACACACTTGCGCAGCTGAGACAGTTTGGTGGGAGTACGTTAATAGAACTCAGACTCGCATAAATGTCAGCTACAAGATTTGATAGCCCCGGGTTAAAACTAAGTCCTTGCATATGCGTGTCTGAAGAGCTGGCTGTTGAAGTGCGAGTGTATGGGTGAGTGGGTGTTGACTGGGGGTGATAAGCACAGCTCTCCAGCGCTGTGTGTGTGCGTCCAAGAGCAGGCAGCAAAAATTGGACAAGTTGGGCATGCTTTAAATTTATGTGCTACAGTAAACAGTGCCTGGAGAGGACCCTGATGTTCGCCAAGCCATGCGAATTGCTTATGAGACCAGAAACATCATGGTGATTTTCCACCCAGAAATGGCTAGAAAATGCACTTAGTACTTCTTTCGCTTTAATTTCGCACAAGATTAAGTCACCATAAATGGTCTCATTCCGTATCTCCAGGGGTGTTCTGTGTTTTCCTTAGCAAATTAAGACGAAGCACCGAACACCTCCACACGTCACTTGAGAAAAGAGTTTTAGAGTACGGGTATTTCTGCCTCATCTGCCACATACAGGAAAACTTTTTCGTCTGCTCAGGGCCCGAAATGCCGTGCTTCTCGAAGGAAAACAACCTGGAAAAGCGAAGAAAAAGAAAACTGTTGGCCCCCAATGAACTTTTGCATGGGAGAGAAGACGGGAAAATGGGAACGAGACCTGCTGTCAGTGGCGTTAAGTGGCGCCCAACGAAGACGCAGCATCAGCAGTTGCCACGCCCCCTGAAAACCCCAGCCCCCAAGGACGCCCACCCCGTGGTCTGCCTGCTGGGTAGTAGATAGCAAGCAGAGAATAAGGAAATATATAGAAGTGCAGGGAGGAGAGAATTCGAGCGCTTCATTCGGAGAAAAAATTGAGTTTCGTTTCGAAATTTAAAATTTCCTCTATTCATCTTCAGAATTCTAAGCTACAATTCACAAAAAAAAATGTATATATCTGCAAACGCTCTGCTTCCTTTAAATAATAAGGGGGTCAGCTTTATTTCGCTGTGTACGCCGCCAATGTAGCCTTATTTTTACGGCTATCGTTTCAATTTTTATGGCTTAAGTTGTTGTAAATTTAGTTAGAAGTAGAGTGGAGTTCAGTTTTATCATCTGGCAGTCGCGTCCCCTCAAGGAATCGAGTTCTGCGGGGCAATCGATACTCTGCGGCAACAACTGGGGCTGCGTGTCCGTCCGCCATTCTATTAGCCGTCAAGCGGAAAATTTAATACTGTTTATTTACACAATTTTCCAGTTACCCAGCACCCAGCACCTTGCTGGGTTGTACCTTTACTTTGGCCGTGTTTTTGGTTACGTAATGCTCTAGCAACGCGGTCTTCCCTTTAGTTTAGATCCTGTCTTTAAGTTGGACCTCCTTTTCAGCAGTTGTGGTGGCTGGGACCACACTAATGCAGTAACTCACGCACACACGCTCGCTTCACCTGTTTCCATTCACACTTTGTGTGGAATATACGAGTTAACAGTACATTTGCTTTAGTATTTATGCGCCGATAAACAGGCAAGACAGCCCCCGACACGCCCACATCCAGGACCCTTAACCCCTCACTGCTCCTAGGGGTCTGTCCTGTGCGTTTAGGCGCCGCGTTTGTTATTCAATTTGGCTGGCCAACACCTGCAAATGTTGGCACAACACCTAGATAGCCTGCTTAACCCCGCTGATTAGCGTCCTAATTTCAGAGGAGCGATCTTAAAAGGGGAGTGTGCACTAACTTTGGAAATTATATAGCTCAATTTGAGCATCGATAGGAACTTGAAGGTCTATTAATATTGATGGGACCAAGGCGAAGAAAGCCCAGCGAATTCATTCATTAATTGTTAAAAGAATGATAAACTCTTTAAATAGCGTGAATTATTTAAACAAAGATAAGTGAAACTAAAATAAAATTTGCCGGCTGTCAGAGAGTGTTGATATCATATTTTGTACGCCTATGTATCTTTCTTTTAAGTTTTCACTAAAAAGTGCAAAGCTCTTCAGGCAGGTTTCTTTTTATCAGAGCTGTCATTCAAATCCGTGGGGATTTCGCCATCATTTAAAATCTAGAATATTCTGTAATTTTGTTTGATGACTTGCTTAAAGCAAGTTGTGGTTGCTACTCAATGTTTTCCTATAATTACAAACATTTTGGTATCAAGCACGAAATCCTTTCAGAACTCATGGAGTAATAGCATTTAATGATAATGGGCTGGAGTTGACTCTTTAATTGCGATGCTCCGAAAGTATCGCTCAATCTTTATTGGACTTCCATTTATTTATTATCGCCTTTCGCTTTCGGTACATTTATTGGAGCAATTTTTGTCTGCTGTGGCAGCCGACGCATAAATAATAAAAGAACTCCGGATCCGGGGCCCAAGCGATTCCATGTGCACGGCGGAGAATGCAAATCCGGAGTGGAAAAGCACGGGGAATACTCGGAAAGGAATACGGAAGCTAAGCTGAGAGCGGAGTGCAGAGGGGGAACGGGAATTTATGCAAAATCACGTATGCCGGGGCATAAAAAATAAAGCACGAAAGACTATAAATAATGCAACAGCCGAAATGCAATGCAATTGGAGGGGCAGGTATAGAAGTTATTTCGGGGCTAAAATAAACATGGTGGAGCCAGGTGACTGGGCAAGCATAGGAAGCACACCCACCACCGATTCCGAATCCATGTCAAACTCGACACTCCGACCCACTTTTCCAGCCCGGCGTTAATCTTTTTTATGTGCCCTGTGCTCCCGGGTCGCCGAGATTCAATATAAGATACTTCTCGAAAGGCCCCGGGCCCTTCAATTTTATTCAACATTTGGGCTGTCATTTTGGGCCTGAGTGGCACTTCGTGTTTGGCTTTATTGGGCTCATCAAATGGCCGACAGCAGACGTCAGCATATGTGGGATAGTTGGCATAGATACTCTGGTGCTTGCCACTTTCTAATAACCCCATGATTGAACCCCATCTTTCTCCCTTCCTTTCCTTCCATTGCAGATTGAACGAGGTGAGTGCGTGAATTTGACTACGGAGCCATTTGGGATCAGGGATTTGGAATCCACTCGAGCGAGGAGCGCCAGAAAAATTTGACTCTAGATTAGGCCATAAAAATACGCATTAAGCTGTCTGGAAGAGATAACTTCATATGAATTTATTGACATTTCTGTTCGGTCGGTCAGTTGGACTGCCCACTTGTTTGCCCAAAAAGAACATTCACTCCGTTCGAGGCAAAAACCTCGCTCCTTTGTGCCCAACTGAGCATGAAAAGGCCAACATCCGTTGCGGCTAATGTGCCTGTGGTCAGGAGATGGAAAAAGTGGCAGTTCGAGGGTCCTTTGTGTGAATGCGGCGACTAAGAAATACATAAATAAATTAGTTACGTGCCTGGCAGAGGACCTTTTGCCGGGCAGTTGCCATCAACTGTCCGAATATGAGATAGAAATATGTTTACCTCCAGTATTTGTACACCTTGATGGACAAATTCGATGATCTTTGGTGGTGCCTTGGGTGAGTGAGAAGCACTTTAATTTGTTTTTGTTGCCTTTTGAGGAGACCATTCCATGTATTTGTAAAAGATCATTCATAAAAAATATTATTTTTCCTATTTAAACAAAAAATTAAAGATTCTAATGGCTTCTGCTATGGTATGATGATATCCTGGAGCCCCATTTCCGGGTAAACCCATTTCACACAGGTTTGCTTTACAAATTTAATTTGGATTTCTCTGTTGAAGTTTATAAATATGTCAAGGGAAACCATATACGAGTACGATATTGAATTTTGGCAAAAGTTATTTGTGGTCCGAAGGTGCTAACCAAGCTCCTGTTCCACCTTGCTGGACAAATTTAATGAGTGTAGATGGGACACACGGTTTCGGTTACCGAATGTTTAGGATCCTCGTTATGCTCAACGGTGATATATGGATGGGGTTTTGCCGTTGCTGACCAACTTTAAATCACGAGCTGGACAACGCTTAACTCTGTGGTTGCGCTTCATAAATTTTGTTTATTCATTTGTTTCTTTTTTGCAGTCCTTGCCCGGCTTCGCTTTGCTGCGGTCCCGCTGTTTTCCTCCATTTTTCGTATATATTTTTGCTGGTTTTTTGTTGCTGCTTTTGTCTGTTGGTCAATTATTCAGACCGAAACGCTTGTGGTCAGCACAGTGTGTGCATAAAGGCAGCAGAATGGCTGGGGCAGTAGGGCATTTAAATGGCTTAAAGGGGTCTAAAATGGGAAAAGCGGGCTAAGCGGGGAAAGGCGGGATGGGAACCCAACGAGACGTGTGACTGTTGACGGGCTTGTGTAAATTGCATAAACTTGGTAAATGTGCAAAAAGTGTTGCTCGCTTTTGTGCGACAGGCCGGGAAGGACCTGTTCCATCAACAGGTGGGGTCTGCTGTGAGCGAGGGACAGGTGGGCCACCCGCCTTGGCAGTCAGTTCATTATGTGGCCGGCACTGGGTGTTTACCTAGGACCTCTTCGCAGCCCCTCGGCTGTTTACTGTGGTGTCAGTCATTGGGTTGGTCACTCGACTGCAGCTCCAAGTCCTTGGGCACACTGCTCGCATCCTGTGAACACATCCTGTCGTCGGCACGCTGCCCGAATGTCCGTCCTGGCGAGTGACGAAGGAACGCCTTCCTCAGACTTATTGTTTGGCTATGTGCACTGAGCAGAAATGTTTTCCCTGTGAAGAAGCCATGCATCTACTTAATGCGTGATCGATAACATTTTCGCCTCAGTGCAGCACTCATATGACTTCGGCCAGGACCAAGGCATTATAACGCCAGGACGAGGAAGCCGAAGAGTTGCTCCTTGCCAACGAAGGACGAACAAAGGGCTATTTTGCCGTGTGCTCGTCAAATGGGTGGCTGTGTGCATGTTGGGGCCCAAGAAATCAAGCGTAATGAAGCCCCAGACGAAGGACAGACAAAAGCTTGCCCTGCTCTCGCCCCGGCCATTCAAAATTCAACGAAATGATAATAGATAAGCCGCTTGACACTAACACGCTTACGCACTCAAGGAGTGTGTTTTGATTTGGCCCAAAAGGTGTGCAAAAAGAGCAGTGCTACCCGTTTCCCCTTTCTGCCTCTCATTTCCCTTTTACCTACGAAAACACTGACCATTTGGAGCGGAAACATGCTACCGGATTAGCTGCGAATTAGTTATTGTAATTGAGCGCTACAAGACAGTTGTTAATGGACTGGCAGCTCGTTGTCTCCAGCGGAATGTACTGGAATGTACTAGGTACCAGGTGGGGCTGGAGGTTTTTAAATGGTATTATGCATTCCGAGAAACTTTTAAGTGGTCAAGTTTTAAGTGGGCCCGCCAAAAGTTTGCTGAATTCAGTGGAAGCGCCAGGAAAAGCAATCTCAGGAAGCGACAGCTTAGGCAATACTTGCAGAACAACTTTTCGACGCTTCTCCCTTTTTGCCAGCTAGCCAGTCCATTACCCATTTAATGACAAGTTGTTTACTTTTTGTCCGCATAAATTACATACGCGTACCATTAAATAAACTAGGGGTGGCTGGCTTGTATCGGTCATAACAATGAAAATCATAAGCTAATTGCCATAAAAGAGGAGAATTTTAAGGGAACGTCAAAGGCAAGACACGAAAATCGCTGCAGGAAATGATGTGACGTGAGGCTTTTGTTTTGTTTGTTTGCTGGTTGGCCGGTTTGTTGGTTTTTTCCCCAGTTTGCCCTTTGCTGTCCAGAGCAGCAATAATAACAATATAACGAAACGTTTTCCAGGGTCAGGGGCCGGATCGAGTTAAGCTTTGTTGTTTTGGCCACAGCAACATCATTGAAATTGACTTCATTATTATTTTATAGTCTTGGCCCTAAGTTTTGCCAGCTCTGCTTTTTATGGCTTTTTATCAAATCTTACATTGTGGTGCTCGTGGCACGTTCTGCCCTGATGGCAGTCGTTGTGTTCATCTCCTCGTCCTCTTGCTTATTAAAATCCGGCCCCAGGACCTGCTCTACATGCTCCATGGGCTCAATGTATGCACAGGATGTACAAGGATATATAAGTCGGGCTGCGGGCCCCGGGCCAAACTGATGTAATGCATTTGCAACAGTCCCTGTCTTGAGCACAAAAGCCAAGGAACTAAGTGGAGGAACCATTAGCAGAACAGTGCAAAGTGGAGCCATTAGAGGCGACTTCGATTACAAACGGATTTTCTTGGCAGTCTCAGTTGCACTGGTTCTTAAATCACATGGAAAAGTCGAGCTAAATTGGATAGAAAGTACATGGATATATGTTTTATTGCTGAAGCTGTGACTGAATCTTGTTTCTCAGTATCTCAGCAGCAAGTGTTAAGCTTAATGACAACTTTATATTCACCCCCTACAATTGCCAAAGGATCTTTAATTCTGCAGGACCCAGCTAATGGAGTTTTCTAGTTTATTAGATTCTAGACCTAACCCCTCATCCCTCGCTCTGCTCGGGTCACTCTATATTCCGCATTACTCCGCTGGGTTTTCCATTTTCCGAGTGTCACTTGCCATTTGCCAGTCACTTATGCGCTCTCCTCATTTGCACGTTTGCCACTATTCGCTTTCATGTTTCCTTCAGCCATTATGTAAATTTTTTATCGCCATTTTGGTGTGCAGCATTTTAGTTTTTGTGAGCGAGTAGACAGCTTAAGTCGAATGCTTTCCACATTTCCACTTCCGCCCCCGCAACACCCACTTTCCTTTGTCTTTGTTTGTTTATGAGCATTAACGCACACCCACTTGCACACAAGCACTCTTGGCGGGTTTTTGTTTTTTTGGGTCACTTTCAAAGCTCTTGGCGTTTTTCAAGTGGTTTTAGCACACACTCGAAATAATTTCGTGTGTGGAATTTGCTGCTGGCGCGGCGCTATCAATGCGATTAAAAAACAATTACACTTGTGACACTAATGGCGCAGGCACACACATTCGCGGCTTCATGATATATACGCATATGTATGTAGCATACATGCGTATATTTTCCGCATGAATATTTGCCTTTTATATAGTTTTTATATTTATTTCGCGAGGCACACAAAAAGCAGAGCCTGTCTGTTCGTGGCATCTGCGAAAAAAGCGCTCGATTTGTTTACACGCCAGTGGCTGCTGGCCGGATAACCACATCAAAAATAAACAACAAATTCAAAATTGATTTCCAAAATCAAAATAAACAAAGTCCCATTCCCTGCATTTCATTTCTCTTGCTTTAAAGCTCTTTAAATTAATTGCCGTCAGAAGGGAGAGGGAAATGGAATGGGAAAAGGGGAGCCTAATGGCGAAGGCTAATGGCTGGCCGACATCTTGCGGCATTATTAACATGATTGCCACGAGGACCGCATGCGGAGTCCTTTGAGGGCTTCGAGGGGAGGACTTATCAATGAATCACCAAAGCATGTGATTGATGATTTGATGTGTATAGTGTCGCTCCATTTCCCGCCCAGCCAAATGTGGCTTCTCTGGCGAGGATTAGGTGCCCACGCAGAATCCGAGCAAATACCAGGAATCCCGGGGATCCTGTCTCTCTTAAGGCAATGACAGCCCACATATGCATATATTCATTCGCCCAGGCGAATCGTGTGTGTATTGGTCGCTCTATGGCTAAGATTAAAAGTGAAGAGCCTGCGAAAAGTTCTGCTTCCTGCTAACTGAATGGGCATACCCTTACTGCGCCACAAATAATCCTATGACCAGCACTAAGTAAATACACATTTCATGCTAATTTTAGCTGCATTAGCATAGAAATGTCTGGGCGAGTGAGTCATTACGAAAATTACCTTAGGTTTTGCCCAGGTAAAACTCACAAGAACTTTGGCCATGATTCACCTGCTCTACTTATTTTAATCCGGAAACTTGTCAGTTGCTCTGTTTACACAAGCAATTTTCATGGCTTTAAATTTAGTGTATAAGTATTTTATTTCATATTCATTGGGTAAATGTCACGTCAATTTCCACTTGGCTGTTTAATCTACTTGATTCCGGTTGACTAAAGCTGCTAAAATACTAAATTATTAAAAGTAATGAAAGACCTTTGTCCACTCGCGTGCCGGCAATTGTCCATTTAATTATTTAAAGTGCTTACCTGATGAATGGGAGAGTACAGTAACTCAATTAGCAACCTTCAATAACACTCGCTGGGCTTCAAAGTCGTCGAATTTATTTATTTAATCTTCGATGCCTGGCGACGAAGGGTATTAACCAGTCAGTGCTCCCGCAACGTTACCCACTCATTTCTTTCTGTTTACCGACAGCAACCGCCATCATCATCAGCAGCTGCTTCGGCTTCCGCTCGTCGGCGGCTTCAAAAGCTTCGCCAGACTTTTTCCTCCATGTGTGGTGGTAGTAGTAGGTAGTAGTACAGTTGATTTCCACACACACATTCATAAGGCTCCAGCCCCTCCGAATTTCTAGACCCATATGTTTACACATACGCGCGATTTTCTTTTAACAATTCATCAAATGCGCTAAGCGCGCACAAAAACTTTGACACTCGACGTTTTCTGTGTTTGAAAGGGGGAATTGTCCCCCGGGAGCCGCCCGTCTCCCATTTCCCCCAAAAAGCCATATCAATCATCGCCCAAAGTGCGTGGCTGTTGGACACCTTTTGCAGGTGAGACGGCGCGAGGCTTTTAAATATTTATTCTACTTTGCCGGGAAATGTTGAAGGCTAAATACAATAACTCAAAGTGATTTGCAGGTAGAAAGAGCCCGCCATTATTTGCATGTTCCCCCTGAATCCCCGTCGCCTTAACCATGCATTATTTATTTGCCAGGCGCAATTTGTTTTCTGCAGACAATCGAGTGAGGAATTTGCAGCCGACGTTCGGCAATTAGTTGTGCTGTTGGCCAAAAAGCAGGGCTTTAAGGGTGGAGCTCCAAAATGGCTGAAGCTGAATCTGGCATTTGCATAATTATCTGGCTGGCTTACTTAATGCCAATAATCCGTGCAGGTTCATCGACAACATTGCGTATACGCCACGTATGCGCACCGCAGCACAAATATGGGCTTAACTCTATTTATTTTCTCTGCAGCTCTGTCATTTAATTAGTGTAAACAGTTTTTAGGCCCGGCCTTGCTGCTGGGCCAATAGGCTTATTTAAACTTAATTACTTATTAAATGCAAGGGCAGCTAGGCGCGTGCATGTGTGTGAGTGCGTTTTGCAGCCAGCTGATTTATGTAAATTAATTAAATAAACACCTGTGGCCAGGGGCACTGCATGTGCGAGGATTTGTCTGCCGAAGGCCTTCAGGGGGCTGTTTTTCACCCACAGTCTGCAAAACGATAGTTCTGGGCCAACTGTCTCTCGTGATATGGCCCAATTTACCCGCCACCTAATTGCAGCTCCCTGATTTATATCAATTGTCAACTGGAGCAAGTCCATAAATTCGCTGGGGCCGCCTTGCGTGGTAACTTCGCATTCGGAGAGCCCGACTTGACTTGGCTTACTCCCGGGCGATAAGTCCTGCTGCTGCTCCTGAAAGTCCTTCGAGGCAGTCGAGTGTGCGCATGATTTATTTTCATTAAAAACTTCTTTTTGCGGCTGCTTAAGCACTGAAACTTTTCGCGCCGCTCACTTCATAAAGCGGGAAAGTTGAAAAACTTAGCAGAAAGAGCCGCGAAAATTTTAATCTGCACATTATCAAGTTGCGGAGCCCACACAATGAAGCCTTCTCTCGAGAGCGCAATCATTAATATCCAGCTTAATTTTTGGGGTCCCAGCTAATGTACTACAATCAACGACCCCCCTTCGTTAAACTTAAAAAATGGCTGCAAAATGCTGCCCTCCGCCCACTTAAGAAAATACAAAAAATAGCGCCAGCCCCACGAAATCTAAATTCATTTGTTTGCCTGTCCCCAGGGAAATACGTGCGTGAAGTTGCACTATTGTAATGGCAGATTGCCATTGCATTGGCACGCGATCATTAGTCAAGGAGCAGGAACTGCAACCTGACACTTGATGAAAGCGAAATGGAGTAGAGTAGTTCTCCGGAAAAACACCCTTTGGTGGGCGAAAATCAAGATACTGCACCCTGTTCGCAATTCAGCGCAGAAGTGTTGGGACCTACCAACGATTTGTCTTTCATTTCTCCTCAGCTGCATTCAATTTATTTATTTGATACATACCAAATCGGATCGGATCTATTTCAAATTGGATTTCGAATTTCAAGATAGAAGAGGCGAGCTTAAAGGTATCTTTTTTAATGAAGGATATAGTTGTCTCTCGTTTTAATAACCTCCTGTTTCGAACCGAATAAAAAGGACACCAATCCCCAACTACGAACTGATGGCCACAATGTTGGTAGATTGAAATTGCTTTCTTATCGCCTGCCGAGGACGATGCAATTAGTAACTGATTTAACTGAGGCAAAAGTCGGAGCAACTTTAGTTTTTTGCTTCGCACTCGTCGGTTTTCGCCCGGAATTTTCCGTGTTTCCATTGCGTGAGTTGTCAGGGCGTTGGCAAATTAAAAGTTCTCTTTCTATTATTTGATTGCCAAGCCAAAGCGAGTTTTTATATAAATTAGTTTGCTGGAACTGTTACTGTCGCTTGCTAATTAGACATAGAAAAGTTGGACTTGTCCAGGTGTGTAAAGCCACAACTTTCCGTTCAATTGCGAAACTTTGAAGCCCGATGCCCGAAGCCCCAAAGTCGCACTGATTTTCCCATTGTTGGCAGCAGGTCAAGCTGGCCTATTCGTATTCCCGCTTCATACTATATAAATTCCCCTCCACTGCGACATAATTATGTGGCGGCAATTTGCATTGCGCCCCCGACACAATAACCATAAAACGCCATAACAATCGGCCAAGAACGCCGCCAACGAAAGCCAAACAAAGGAGCCGGGTCCAGCGGTGCAGCAGTTATTTCAACACCTTTATGGCGGTGTTCCTACATTTGTTAACCGCAAATACACACTGCGAGAAAAAGCATTCACCAAGGTGTATATAGATAGCAATGCAGTAAAATAGTGCAATGTTCCCTGACTTCAGAGAAGTAGAAGATAGTTAAGCACCTGAAGTAAGTGAAGTAAGTGAAGTGCTGAGTGGCCTAAGGTTTTGGCCAAACAGAACTGCAGTTTTGATGTATCTAAGTTTATTAAGCTTTCGCTCAGTGTATGGCGCTGGCCACTATGGGCCTGGCTTTAGTTCTGGCCAATGACCAGAGAAGGTGGCTTTGTGTAGTATTGTAGTACTATGTACGGATAGAATCCATCGGCCGACATGCAAAGCAAACGGTGTTCGGGGCAGCTACGTGGAAGTACATTTACAAACCGTAGATAGACATCTGAAGATAAAGCAAATTGCTGTGCTACAAAATCGTTAACTGTAATTTACCGCATTTGAAATGTTGGCCATTCGCCATTCGCCATTCACCATTCACCTTTCTCGATTCTCGATTCTAGATTCCCCGATTCTCCATGCAGTTATGAATGGTCGAGTTGGTGTGCAGGTGGCGACTTTAATTGTGTTTTTCAAACGGCCAGCCAGTTTTGGGGAAAACGGCGCAGGTAATTGAGGCATACAAAGTCGGATATCGGAGGTGGTTGTAATGGGAAGCACTTGAGAGCCACTTGCGAGCCGAGAATTAGCCTCGGAGCGACAGCCAGAAATGCAAATGAGGGCCAGCAATGAGCCGCTTCCCCCACTTCCAGCCCCCATATTAATCATACGCACTGCGGCCGGCGTCGCCTAATTTACACAAAGTGCAATCAGCGCAGCTATGCAAACTCACGCCCATTGAGACACTCAAGTGCAGTTCCAAATTGAAAGCGTGCCAGTTTGGGCTGTCGCAGATCAGCAAACAGCAAATGGAATATGTGGGAAACAGCCCCCAGAATCGTCGTGAATGCAAATGAAATCCGCATATCTCCCACCCAATTCATCTCGATTCGCCAGTGTGCAATATGTTTGCGCCATAACTATAATACAGCTGCTGTCAAAAGTAATGAAAGACCCGAGCAAAAGGCCTATATGAATACGATTCCAATGGAGCGGTGTATTTAATGTGGCACTCGAGGATAGACTTTGTGTAAATAACTTTTTTATACAAAGTCGCAATATCTAAAGTGGCACACTTAATCAAAATATAAGAATTGGAGACTAGTAAGTTATTTCCAGCACTCCAGAGATAATGTAATATGTAACCTTATGTCGTGCACAATGAAATTAGCGTCCGCGACTACCGTGTAATAAAAATTAGCGGACAAAGTTCAAGTGTTCCGTTGGGAAAACTTTATAATACAGTTGGCTGTGGTAGTCGAGTCTAGAAAGGTCAAAAGTCAGGCCATTTCATTCTAAATTCAGCTTTCAGCAAGTCAGCCTTCACATTGGTCTGCTCTTTTTCGAAAGGATATGCCCCGCCAACGTTCGGAAAGTCCGCGATCCACCGGATCAATGCGCCGCCAAAGCAGCCGGAGCAGCCATGTCTTCGCCACAAAGCCGTCGCGTGGTAGCAGCAAGGATCTGCCGGCGGTGCAGCAGCCCAAGAAGGAATCCCTGCCAGCTGCAGCGCCTGCTGCCTCGTCAGCCACCTCCACAGAGACAAAAGGTCCTAGCACGGCAGATAGGTTCAAGGACATGGCCACCACGGCGGCTGGCGTGGCAGCAGGATCAGCTGTGGGCCACGCTGTGGGCGCAGGACTCACCGGAATGTTCCAGGGACGTGGTCAGGCAGCCCCGGCCAAGGAGCAGCCTCCGCAGGAGGGATCCTTGGGAGCTTCAGCTTCGCAATCAGTACCGAAAACTCAACTAGTGGAGGATGGTCCCTGTGCCTTCGAGCTGAGGCAGTTCCTCAAGTGCACCGAGGACAACAGCAGTGATCTCTCCGTTTGCAAGGAGTTCAACGAGGCAATGCAGCAGTGTCGGCGGCGCTACAATGTCTGAGATGCTATGCTGAGATGCTAAGATGATGACCTCATCCAGATCACATAAGCAAATCAATGAGATTATTCTAAAGCATACATATATGTACACATGGTATTTAATTTGCAGTTGGCTACCTAAGAATAGGAATTTTTTCGGAATAAAAAGATAATGGAGTCCACATCGAAAAATGTTCGCCTTGTCAAACTCGTAGAAACATCCTTTTCAATCGGCAATCGAAATTAAAAAAAATTTTTTTTTTTCAATTTTTGCAAAAAATGATGATGGTACCCCTTATAAAAAAGTGAAAATTTGGCAAAAAAAAAAATTTCTTAAAATTTGTCAAAAATGAATTGGGACCGAAAGCTTAGGAAAACAAATGAAAAATTAGTGCGTTCCCCGACTTTTTGTGCACGAGTTCGTGAAATTAAAACTCAAATGTCTTCGGAAAACGGAAAATACACATGTTATTGTCATTCTTAACCAAATTATGACATTCCCCTCGGTTTTTGTTCTCTCAATTGGTGCTATCTATCAATTTCGATTTACAATTTGAGCAATTGCCTTCCATTTTTTACGAGGACCCCTTCAGCGGCGTAGAAAGAGCCTTCGGAGAAGCAAATTAATTGGCTATATGCGGGCAGCCACCAACAAGAACGGAGATCCATCCAACTCATCCCAGAGCTCAGGGCCATCCATCTTGCTTGCCGAAACATTATTGATGTTGATTGATTTATAAACAGTGCTGGTAGCGAATCGCGAAGAGAGTTGGGCCGATTAAGTTGTAGCCAAAACAATAAACAAAATGAAATTAGCATTGCGTAGAGTTCTTCTCCACTTTTTCGCAGCTGAAAGTGGCAGCAGCTGCTGTCACATTTGTTCACATGGCGGCAGGCGGCACACAATTTCAGCGAGCAAATATAATTTGCTTAAATATTCATAACACAGTGAGTGGAAATTGTGTAGTGCTGATGAACACGGAGCCAGCATTAAAGGGGGAATTCCCCACTCCACACTCTGCAGCATTAAATACAGCATCAATCAAGCGGCATTTGCAGCGGGTCTGTTTTCGGCTTTCTGCGGTTGGCAATAATTTAATGAAATATTCCGTTTGCCACATGAACTCGCTGCCAAAATTCAGCATATGGGGCACTGCGTAATTCGAATTAGGCCCAAACTTTTGGCAGTTCGGCTAATTGCCGCTGTGTTTTCGCTTCTCCCCCAAAAGCAAAAATAGTCACAACTCTAGCATGCTGCCAGCCAATTAAAGAATTTCCGCTGCACTCGCTAAAAGCAAAGAGGTTTGACTTTGTGGAAAGTCGAAAGCGCTAGTTCTTGCTGTTTGAAATACTCTTCGGGTAAAGCAATTTCCTATGCGGTTCCACCGGCAACAAAAATCTAAAATCCATTTTGTTAATGTTTTTTGGGATGTTCATTAAGGCCCTTCGCTTGTTTAACTCAAAAGGGTGCGAGCGTTGGGAAAAAAGGACACACACTCAAAAAAATCAATTTTAAGTTTATATGTACAGACCATTTAACAATAAATCAGTATAAATTATTCATTGTTGCTTTGCTGCATCTTAAGTTTGGGTCTCATATCAAGAGAGATTTAAGTAGTAGTTCTGAAGCTAACATTTTGTTCAGTGTATTTTGTGGGGCACATATCCCCACCAGATGAACCCCCTCCTTGGTGGAATTTTAAAAGGGAAGCCAGTTGGAGTTGTGTATTTGTATTGCTTTTATACCTCTCGCGTTTGCCGACAAATTCATTATGTGTTCGTAATTAGTGCGGGAAATGGGAAAAGCAAACGCAAAAAGTGAGAAGGGAAAACAAGTTAGAATTCCTTTTTTCGTCCTCGCTGCAGGGTTCTGGCCACCAGGTGGCGCTGTTGCATGCACTTAGCAATTAGCTGACAGGGAATGCAATATAAATTAGCTGTCACAGCGGTAAAAAGGATTCCCGGAGCAGGCCAGGTGTCTATGAGCAAGCCATCAAAATGGCACATGTGTCATTCTAAATTCAAATCTACTTTTTAAAAGTCTAATTTTACTCGACACGAAATATACATAAATTTAAAGCCTGGAAAAGAGGAGAAAAGATGTCGCACAAGCGGAGAAGTTTTTCGGTCGCAGCAGGTCGCTCAAACTATATGCATGCCAGCCTTTTAAGCCACTCGCAATAAAATTTCAGTTATTAGACTTACCCCTTCGGAATTTTCGCATATACCAGGGATAATAGTAACCTTATTGCTTACCAGACTTTTATTAGAGCTTCGCTGCCATGTCATTGTCACCATAATCTGCGCATTAGAGCCCGAAAACCCTTTTCCAATCATTAAATATTCCATTTTGTCCTTGGGTCCAATTTGAATAGACCTCAGCACTTCCAATCAAGTTCAGGCGATGTGGGTGCGCAATTAAAATGCTTTATGACAGGTCCTTCGTCCTTGAGCTTCCCCTTTTTTACCACTTTAAAGCTGCCCCATTGTCACATGCTCGCTGCTCCTTTGGCGCTGTTATTTTTCGTCATTCTCAGTTAATTGTGATTTTGTTTACTGTCATCCTTGTCTCTCCTGGCTCTCCTGGCTCCTGTCGCTCGACCCCTTGTCAGGATCTCGGCTTTGTTTGCCTTTCTACTTTGTCTGTGGATCCGGGCGCATATTTACTTTAATTTTGTTTTGTTATGTTACTTCGCCACCGCCCAAAAATGAAAGACCCCCCCACCGATTTCAGCGTTGAACGCGCTTTTCTCCTCGCTTTGAACGCTTTTGTTTCGCGTTTTCGCGTTTTTCCCGCTTTTTTTTTTTCGGTGGGCCCCAAACTTTTTCATTTCGCTTTTTTATCTGCTTGGCTTGCGCGCAATTAAGCCAGCGAAATGTTTTTGGCCACGTCAAGGCGACGACGCTGACATTGAGGACCCCAGAGAGAATACCCTTTTTAATTTCAAGCATATTTTCGCAGCACCCAACTCCTCGGAGGGATGCGTACGCATTATACAGTCAAGCCTGCCTAACCTGAAACACTTGGCGGTTATGACATGTTTTAATAATTTAAGAATGCCATTTCCGCTAAGAGGCAACGTAAAAATAATACATTCGTTGAAGCATTCCACAGCAATAAATGCAAATGGAACGTAGACTGTCTTCAAACTAAACTGTTAAATTCGTGTTTTCTATCTATAAAATAGACACATTGCCATTAAAGTTGTTAAAGTTTTGAGCCAATTGGCTCTTAATTTTTACGAGTCTAACCAAATTGCACTCAAGGAAGCTGAACTGTATGTTTGCAGCTGTCTTAAGCGCTTTGCCCGGCTTAATGAAAACAAATTAAATTTTGGCCAGCAGCAGCGGGCCTAATAAATATTTATTATGTGCTCAAAACTTGCCCGGCTCACACGCTCTTAAAGAGGGCATCCTGCAGGCCCGGCCCCCGCTGATCTGGCACATCTAGGCCAAAAAGCTGGTCCTGGCAGCAAGGACCTCCCACTGCGGTCAGCGGAACTGGTCGGCACGTTAGTGTGAACTAGGGTCGAGTGCAGCTGGGATCTGACATGGCAGTCAGGTCAAGCCATAATTACATCCAATTAAGAGTCTTTGAATTGGAAACTAGTGCTCCCATTTCAGTTACCACTGGTACGGGCTTCGAGTTGCCATTGAATTTTGCGGGTGCTTTTGCATATGAAGATGTCATCTATAATTAAAGTTTACTTATTTATTACATTCCTCAATAACGTTCTGTTGACGATACACCCGAAATTGGGGTATCCTGTCATTTGCTGAATTGCTGACGATATCGTTATTTTGCTGTCATTACCAAGCGGGGAAGCACCCATATCTGATGTGAAATATGATGTACGGCAGGCAAAAAGCGGGAAAACACATTAAGGACGAGACAGCAAAATCCAACACACAGATGGATTTGCAGTTGCAGTTGCATTGGCAGGTGACGGGTGCAACAGCAAAAGCGTTTCATTGATTGCCTCTTTTTGTTGCCACCGAATTTTCCTGTTTCCATTGTTTCTTTTCACGCTTTTCCCGCCCAAAGAAAGCACTGCGGGTGGAAAAGCAGGGGGAAAGTGTGAAATTCGATATGGCAAACACGCATTCAACTGCGCGTCAGCCGTGTTTTAACTCTTTATTGTGGTGTATCGGGAACATTTTCCGACAATACTTTAAATACTTTCAACAATGCATTGATTTCAGTTTTATGCATAAGGGAATTTACCTTATGCCATACTAATTAGAGAACTAACAAAATTTGCTTAAATAGTTAATCCAGTTTTTGGTGTTCATAAAGGAAGGACCTATTAGGGCGGATTTTTCAGTGTAATGGTCGCAAGCGTGTGTTTTTGTGTGTGCATGGGGGCGTGGCCACAGGAAGAAGGAATAGCGAGGAAAACCGGCTGCGGGCAAACAATGAGGAATGGCTGGTCCACCTGGTTCACTGTTCCACTGGCCACACAAGGTCGGTTTGTGTGTGTGTGTGTATGGAGAGCACTTTCTGCTGGCCGACCGAGCAGAAAGTGTTTAATTTAATTCCCCGGGCAACTCGCTCCACGGACACTTGGGCAAATCGCATAAAATGCTAATAAAAATCAAATCAATTTCACAAGTGGTCGGGCAGTGGGGCGTGCAATGCAATAAATTGCATCAAAATCGTGTAACCAAATTGGTTGAATGGCCAGTAAGTGCATTAGTTTTGAGCGCATCTGTCAAATATCAAATTGATGTGCAGCAAACTGTGGCGAACGCTGCACGTCTGCAAGGCTGCGGAACTGCAGAGCAACGGCCGGCGGAAGCGGAAATGCATTTCCGAAAACCGGAAATGCACTGCATTCGAATTGCAAATGGCGTCCAGAAACCCCATGAATATGGAGAGGACCAGCAGAATTGCTTTGGCTGCCCGAGGCCCCGAAAAGTTGGTAATTCCAGCATGTGGACCAAGTTGCGGTCCAATAAATATTTCAGAAACACAACTTTCCGGCGCTTCGGAGTTCATTAAAGATGGGAGAACTAAATTTAAATTGCTGCCCGGTCTGGCCAACTCCTTGTCTGCTCTCTGTCCATTTGCATATTAATTAAACCCTACAGCCGAAAGGTCAAAATACCAAAATGCCGGGCCAAAAACCATAAGCTGACCACCACACACAAACACACCACACACACTCACCCAGTTGCCAGCTGCTTCATTAGATGGCGAGGCATATTTTTGGGCCGAAACGCCCACAAAAGTACAACAGCTGAGCCCAGTTTAAGCCCATAAAAATTTAATTTCGCCTTAACAATGGGCGTATGGGCCAACAATTTGCCGTCAGCCGAAATTCATCCTGCTCACCCCGCCGCCGCAATGTGTCACTTAAATATCAATTTAATTTCCATAATAAAGCCAGCGCCTCCAGGACATTTCCCCCGGGGGATTTTCCCTATGATTGACAGTTTGTTTAGCTCGGTGGAATGAGGAGGGTGGGGGGAACACCCGAAAAGTAGTTGACAGAACATTGATTGAAATAAGTAGATCAAATATGTATTAATAGAACGGACGGAATTTCAGTAGCGAAACAATCGTGCAGCTATGGTTAATTGTATTTGCCCTGCTCTCATCGCCCGAAGGAAAAAAGGAGAAATGGGAGAAGGACCTTAGCCATTTGTGAGTGGAGTTTGTTTAGTTCTGATTAAGGAAATTTAGCTGATTGCAATGTAAATACGTATTAACTTTATCACAGTTTACTCGAGTACGCCCAGTGGGCGGAAATCACTTATATAACGTCAATATTAGCATGCCAAAGGTATATGGTATAAATAACTCAATTTGGTGGTAAATTCACAAAGCTAATGAGTCAACGGGGAAACAGTTTGAATTTCAAAGACCTTATGAATTCGACAGAAATTAGTTTATTAAAATTTTCGATAAATCAAACAAATAAAACTATTTTACATAAAATAGTTTAAAATGTTCGAGTTAAAACCCTTTTATCTTAGGACCACATTTTTCTACAGTGAAATGAATTCAGTATTCCATTGCACATAAATGTATTCGCAAGTATACAGTGTATCAACATAAAGGCAGTGCAAATGAAACAATAAAGCAAACTTAAAAGTCCATTAAAAATGCTTAAGCGACTTTATAAAGTCGCCAGACCGCGTCAACTTGGTGACATTTGGGGGGAAACGGAAAGTGGATGTGGATGTGGATGTGGGTGACTGGACTGCATAAAACTAAGCAACCCAACTGAGCTGAACAGAATCCACAGAAATATAGCTTACACTTGATGAACTGCTGTCTATACAAAGAAACGAATGTGGAAAAATGATGTAGATCTGTGAATGGTTCCCTCAAGTTATAGAATCTGCAGTAAAGCTGTCAAATGCAAAGCATAAATATATAATGTTTATAGTAGCGCAAGTCTTTGCTCTTGAATTTACATGGGATCACAACTTTTTTGTCAGTGTTCTATGGTCGCCGACAATAAATAGAAATCTCAATTTACGATGCGTTAGTTGAGCTGCCGTTCTGTATTTTTCCGAGAGGGCTTGGTGGTTACTAATGCCACTAGGACCTCGTTGTTCCTGCTGACTGGGCGGTGGTGGGTGCTGGGTGTAGGCGGCGCAGTGTCCTTGCTGGGGGCCACAACCCAGTTGCCTCTCTAATGGCATTTGTGATGGCTGCGGTTATAGTCGCCGTCGCCGTTGACGATGATGTTGATTGGCGATTCGCCGGCGCATGCATGGATATGTCTCCATCTCCAGCTCCATCGTCCTAGTCCTGCGGCGATGTGCCGATGTCCTCTGGAAAGTGCACAAGGGCTGCTTATATGTTGACATTAAAAACTTTGCTTCACTGGTGCGAAACCGAAACCAAAACTTAACCGACGCAGAGTTCAATTATGTCATAAAAGTTCTGGTCTCTCGCCAAAGTTTTTCACTCCGCTAATACGTGACATAATTTGTGGTAATACGATTGGATGGGTCAGAATCGAGTGGTGGCAGACAGTTCTCTGGGGTTCGACTGACATCCAGACAGATACAATGTTTGCAACTTGTCTACAACGACGAAGAAGAGCGCCTCAATTAGCGCCCACTTCCGTTTCGACCAGTCGAGCGAGTCCGAAGGGGAAATTGCTGGCTGGCTTTTCTTCGGCGAAAATTAGCGGAAAAACTCAACCGCAAATGCGCTTTCCAGCGCAGTAAGCCGGCTTTCTTCTGGTCAAGACAATTCCGGCCAGATGCTCAAGGACTTTCGCTGCAACGAAAAGCGGCAACCTCGGCTAATTGGTCCTTGAATGCAAAGTGGTAGTAACTCAATTGGATTGTGGTCGGGATAAGCACAAAAGGACCTTTCTTCGCTCCGTACTTGCCTAGCCTTTTAAATTGCAATTGTCAGACCTAACAAAAGAGGTAAGGTTGTTATGAAGGTAATGCTAGGATGAAATTAATTTGAATTATGCAAATGTAAGCTTCCGTTTTTTAAGCCTGCTGGCATAAATCATAATTTCATAATTGAACTCTAACGTGTATTTTTTGATTTTCCAGTATTTTTTCTATTGCTACGGAATGTAGATATAAATGGTTTGAAATCGAAATAATTCGAAATATTTAAATAATTAAATTAGCTGAATGTATAAATTAATGCACACATTTAATACATAAAGGTAGCATCGAATTAATTATTCCATTATGGCACTGATAAATAATGATGAGTTCTGGCATCGTTCAAACCATTTTTTTCTACTTTTGAAGTCAGGCTTTGTGGCCAACGGGGCTTAACATTTGATGGGGAAACTACAGAATTTGATGTGCTTCAAATGTGCAACAATTTCGCTTTCGCCGAAACCATTTTCCCTCTGAAAGTGACAGCGCATAACTTTCCGCAAATTGCTGCATCATTTCAGCTTCTTTGGGTAAACTATTTCAGCCCGGGCCTCGCATAAATATGAATTTGCAAATTTACATGCCACTAAAAAAGCAACAAACTTTTACTCTGTGTTTTTTAGCTGCAACTATGCGGCGAGCAAGGACATTTTTCGGAGGAGCGGCGGAAAACTGGGGAAAACCTCTCAGAAAATAGGCGCAAAAGTCTGCGCCGAGATAAAGCTCTGTTGTTGTTAGTCCCCTTGACAAACCCGCACTTTTGTTGCTGCGCCTCTAGTTCGCTGTTGTTGTTGCGGCTCTGGTGGAACGCATAAAAACTTTTTAATTAAATTCCCCTGCCAAGTCAGGAGCCACTTGTTGTGCTTGGGTGGAGCTCGGGGCGCGGGGCAAAGAGTTCACTTGGTGACAAGTTTGCATAAAGTAGTAAAAAAGCTATTTTTATACCGCTAAGGGGTTCGGTGCACTGAGAGAAAAGGGGCCTCACTAATCACACTTTTCTGTAGTTTAAAGTTTAGATTCTATAAATAAATGCCTGTTTTTTGACAGTGTATAAAGCCAGGCTTAGGCAGTAGAAGCTTTCAACTGTTCTGCAGTTTCATAGTCAGAAAAGTTTCGAATTCTTCTGACGAGCAGCTGAGGAAACTCAAAATTTCGCACTTGGCCTAGTGACTACCAGTTTTCTGGCAATTAACATAATCAAAATTTGTTTGCTTTCTCTAAACTTCTGGCACGATAAATCATTTTCATATATTTTCTGCAATTTTCCACTTCAATCAGCAGTGGGCAAATGGAATTGCAGCTTGCTGGCCATCGGAATCAATTTGGAAACGTTTAAATTGTATATTCCTTCCTCCATCTCCAGACTATTTGCCAAGGGCCTGGGGCTCCTCATTGGGTTATCCTTGGAGTCCGGATGCTCGGAGCAGTTGCAACAGGCAGCCGGGTCCTCCTACATCCTTTTCCTTCTGCTGACGCATCCTTTGGCTCCGTCCTGCCGCAACAAGTGTCCGCTTGCCCGAGTTTTGGATGGACTCCTTGGGGTGGCAGCTGTTGCTCTCCGGCTGCTGTTTGCATTTTTATGCTACACTGCCTCGGGCGAGTCAATGTTGCTTTTTGGGCCGCTCAATTAAGCGGGCTTTGCGGAAAATGCCGTGGAAAAGCCCATTAAGAGAGCTGCAATTATTTTATTAAAAATACATTAAAACGCTAGATTTAAATTGAGCTGCAGTCTTTGGAGGGTTTTATATTTAATTCCAGAAATGTGGTGCAATAAATACAAGAGATTTATCTTGTCAATGAGTTACTTAAACACAAAAATGGTGGTTAATTAAAATTGATATAAAATGAGTAGTAATTTTTGATATTTTTTAGCTTGCCCGCTCACTCTGAAATTTAGCAGAAGGGTCAGCATGACAAGTGGTAAAAGCTTGCGGACCGCTGACAGCCGCTGAACTTTTCCGACAAATTACTCGACCCAGCAGCGACATTTGCACCTGTCGTTTTAGCCTGATGGAACTTTTCCCCTCGCCACGCCTTCAAAGATATATACGCACATCACTGTCAGCGGAAATATCTTGTATTTGGCTTTTTGTTTGGCTGCCTTTTCGGCTAAATTTAGAATGTGCTCGGCAGAAAAGTTTGGACAAAGTCAGATGTGAAATAAACATGCTAGAATCGAAAATTCAATTTAAACGTCACAGCGCACTGTCATCAAATCATAACTCGGCGCAAGGGAACTGGGAAGGTGATATCGTATGCGAGAAACGTGTTTGTTGGCCTTCGGAAATCTGGCAAATGTCAGACAGATTGTCAGAGAGGAAAAGCGGATGACATCTGTGTGCGTTGGAGTGCCTCATGAATGGACCGCAAACACAGCATTTTCCCCTCAATGAATGAGTCCGGAAACCGAAATGCACCGAGGTTGTCACTTGCCAATTTTCCCAGTTTTCGACAGAGGCAAAACGCCAAAAAGAAGTAGCTTTCATTGATTCGCAAAGCCGTTCAATGGAAACCATTCTCCTGAATGGGCCAAATTGCAGGCCGCCTATTAGAGCCAAGAGATTTGGTCGGATTTCAGCCACCCGGCATCGAATTAAGTTGGCACCACTTTCTTGGCGCCTTTCTCTTGAATATATGCTGAAAAACGAAATTCGGGTGACATATAAATGGATATTCTTGAATGAGAATCAATTGATCGGAGAAGGACGAAAAAAGTAATGGTTACTCACTAAGAGAAATAACACGATTGCTAAGAACTTAATTTCAAGTCAATATTAAGCAAATCAAATAATGAAATCGGTTTTGCTTAAGTTTAAACATTTCGAGTCCAGCGATTTTCCATCAATTTTCAGCTGATCGAGTTACCAGCAGCTCAGTAAGTTCGATACTTGGATTTCAATCAAAGAAAAATATTTACATTTTTCACTTAGTCAGGCGGGCGAAATGAAATGAAATGAAATGCCAAACAAAGGACACAAAATGCGCCAGGGCAATAAAGTGTGGAAAAAGAAACCGAATAATTGTATAAAATAAGAAATAAGAAAACGAGCCACTAAAGAGGCTGAAGGCAGCCTTGAAGTTCCATCTCCTGCAAGGAATTAAACTAATATTTATCAAAGAGATGAGCGAGACGTGCTTCAAGCTAAACAAAAGACGGCAGCGAAAGCCGGCGCCATCCTGGGAGCAATGAGGAATGGTCCCGCAAAGCCCGAGCGGGGAGAACAAGGAGCAGGATGAGCTGAAGGATCCCTCCGAGATGCTGCAGCGTCACGCAGACTAAGGCAAGTGACGCTGTCAAAAAGCGGAATGAATGGAGCATGGAGCCCCTCTCGTCTGCTGTTACAGGGCATAAAATTGGGGATTCAACGTGGTATCACTTTGGAAATATAGTGGTTTCACTTTGGAAAAATCCATATATGGCTTTTGTATTGCCTCATGAGGGTGTCTAAATGAGCTAATATTAGTGACATATAGCAAGCCATCTCGTTGAAAGTTTAGGTGAAACTAGGCCGCACACTTTTCTGTCTCCACAGATTTTTCCAGATTGTTAAGTTCCTTTTTTCCAGTGAATGTGTGCCAGAGTGGCGCGAAAGTTGAGCCAACTTTATGCTAATTAGCAGCTGCTAACCAGCGTTAAAACTTTGCACTTAACAGGCGCTGGAGGAGCAGGAGTGGAACACCCCGACATGTGTTCTAATGTCCTCCAACCTGGCGGCCCCGCAATTTACGGGCGGCCAGATCCTTGGGCATTGTGGCTCCTCAAATTGGATAAGTGCCGCTTTTCGGACAGCTGGTCCCACAATGGACACTGAGATATATGTTTTCAGGGTATATATTCTTGGCTCAGCACTTTCCGCCGTCTCATGGAGCACTGAGCTCCCCCCCTCCGCCCAACACCTTCAAAAATATCCATTTATAAGCATACATTTCGCTTGGTACGGCAGTCGGCTTGGGTAATTGCATTAAAATGGGAAAATAAAACGGCAATAAATATGCCCATTGTGTGCCAGTGCGACTTCAGAGCCAACAATGCGCGCCATAAATTAACTAAATTGAAAACCATTTTGGTGCAGCGCTCTCAAAAGCTCTGCACCTCCCAAAAACCCCGACCTTCGTCGTCGGCAACACTTTTATATTCATTACATTTCACAGCGAGCTCGAGTCTATTGTGCCCTGCGTTTGAAAGGGGAACTAAGCTCCATGGAAGAGTTGGTTATTAGATGATGCTATTTCATTGATAACTATGCTGTGGTATTCGCCGCTCATTTAAAAATATTCCAAATGGGGTATGAGTATTTACAGGAGTTAATTTTAAACCTTTTAAACAAACTGCTTGACCAAAAGAAGACATATTCATTGTAATACCTCCCCAAATAATATGAAAAAGTCAGTTGGGAGTGTAATCAGCTTGTTTCACTTCCCAGTAAGAGCATTTCAAAGCCAGCTCAGAATTTTGTGCAATATTTTCGCAGCTTTTTTCCTCCTTGATGCGCTTTCCGCTCAGTGCGCACATAAATATGCAATAGAAACTTTTCTCACGTTTTTGATTGCATTTTTTGTGCAGCGTCATAAATATTTAATGTTTACTTTCGCCAGCAACCGGAAGTTTCGGAACTGAGCTTCATTTTTTATCCCCCCTCCAGCTTTCAAGATCAGCACATTGCCATCCTTGCAGAGTAGCCGAGCATCCTTTATTGCCTTCCATGTGGCCGGCGGTAAATAGATACAATGTGTTGAGTGCCGCAGATTCCCCCTAATTTCCTTATTAAAGGCGACTGGATAAGCACGGGAAACGCGACTCCTTGGCACTGTTCCTAAATGTGGCCAAAAACCACACGATGCACTTCATTAACTTAATTAAAAATCTTGGCAGACGCTCGGCAAATAGGGCATACGAGTGCATAAAGAACGGCAAGTGTAAGTGCAAGAACCGCAAAGCGAGTCATTTCCAGCTGAGTGCAAATAATGCGCTTTCCCCCACACAAACACGGAGAAAAACCATCCAAAACCATTTTTAACAAGCTATATAGGATATCCAATATTATGCTTTAACTTCTTAGCAAGGTATATTTGATATCCTATCATATGCTGCAATGACTTAATTGGACATAAATAGATATTATTTCCAATACAGAAAAACTGTATGAAATGCATCAAACCATACTTTTTTGTCTGTGTACCCACACACTCGCAACAGCAGTACACACACTTTCATAACGCAGCACACGAAGCGTAAACTCAATTAAAAACTGTCGAGCTGTTGCCGCCATGCCGCATTTCTCCTGATGACGGAAGTTGATTATCTTTATCCAGTGTCAGAAAAACACACACATGTCGCCTTCCCCGCCTCGCATTTCCCTGCTCACCGGGTTTTTCCTAGGCTTTTCCTAGATCCGCTGTGTTTTTTCCATTCGCACTTAACGGCGCATGCAAATGCATTGTGGGACTCTTTTTTGTGGGCCACTGGAATTTCTCCTATTATGGCTTGTAATTTGTATTTTCTTGTTACCTCGTTACCTCTGTTGCAGGCGTAGGTAATTTGATTTCAAATGCAACTGTATTCATAAATTAGCCATCTAACTGGTTCAGCTTTCACAATGTAAGGGCCACAACGCTCCGCACAGGATGCAAGCGAATTCCCCTGCTGAATAGTCAGATCTCATAAATGTCATTCGGGAATCGTGCTTGTCTGGGAGTTGTGGGCAAATAAATTTGTCATTCACTGAGCCACCACAAATTTGCACTCAGAAAAATACCACACAGTTGCAGTTGGACAGAAGGTATTTTCTTATTTTCTCTTAAAACTAAGCCGAAAAAAACAATCAAAAATTTAAGTAAAAATATATATTTTTAATTTTATTGTAGACTGCATTCGTATTTGTTCAAGTTAACTTTCAGTTAAGAATTCCTATATTCCGAATTGTTTCTTCTTATAGTGCCAACTTTTCGTATTCTCTGCTATGTGCGAGTTCATCTAAATGCGGAATGGAGCAAACATAGTCACTGCGAATGGAGTGATTGGGGCTCCCAGTGGCTGCATGTTGGGAATTTTTATCGGCTGCGCCCTACGCCACCCACTTCAACCGACACTCGCCCCACTGCAATACCCCTCCCGCCTGCGATATCTGCTCCACTCTGCTGCACTCTGTTGCAAATGCAATGCCTACAATGTCTCGAATGCGACTAAGCATGACGTTGATGAAGCGCATGCAACAGCTCAACTTAGTTGAAGGTTCATGGAATGGCAGGTTGATGTTGCTGTGCTTTGCTGCTACTGTTGCTGTTGCTGCTGCTGCTGCTGTTGCTGCTGCAGTGCGGCGATGTGTTGCTGCTGTGCAGTTGCCGTTGCCGGCTGAATTTGTTGCTGACAATTTCTTGTTAGCGCCCGCTGTTCATGTTGCGGTTTAGTGTGCGTGTGCGTGTGTTCTAGACGATAAATTTTCAATTTCGCAACTTGCGTGGTTATGTGTGAGTGAGCGCGCGCGTTTTAGCGTTTCCGCCTGTTTAGCCACCATTCAACGCAGCACAACATGGCGTATGATTGATGCCGTCTCTGCCAGACACTCGCACACTCAGACAGGCGCTTATTATATTTACATAAAACAAAATCTCGCTGGTTAAAGGGTGAGAATGGGGTCTGTCGTGGGGAATTCAATGGCGGAACTCACTCCTACGTCATGTCTCGCGATTTGATGGAGCACCTGACACTCACACATCCACATCACACGCTCTCAATAATCTGGTAACACCAACACCACTTCCAAACACACACTTAACTTCCATTATGCGTTAGGTTCTTTAATTACTTACACACACCTCATCACTTATCTCATTCATGGCAGAAACGCGCTAAGCCAAGAAAAAGACGGGCTTAAAGACATAAAAAGAGATAGCAAGTAGGTGAGCCTTTCATCGTAGGAATTTCCCAACGAAATTAAGGCCAAAATATGTTTCATCTTTAAATTCAATCACGAAATAGGACAACAGGGGATTACCTTTAGGAGGCAGAAAAATATGATAATGAAGATTATCACATGTGTTATTGTGTGATTTCTTATAACATTAAATCAGATTAAAATTTTAACATTCTAGAGTATCAGGAATTTGGATAGAAAACAAGCTAGCTTCAAAAATTTTAAGCTGGAGCCATTATTATTGGCAACTTATTCAAGGAGCCAATTCGGATTTGAAGATGTCGCTGCTACTTTACCCATGCTTATTTATTTTTATGCTTAGTGCATCTACTTCAGCTTCCGAGGAATTTAATTTTGGCATTATACCGCACTGAATGCATTCTCCAGGGCCCTTGCAAAACAATTCAATTAGTGGCAGCTAAGAGACAAAGTTATCCGGCAGCCATATAAAAAGATTTTATGACTCACTCACAGGATCATGAGCAAAGGCATGCCACGTTTGTCCGGCAGCCTCATAAAAGTCAGCACAAGTATATTGAGTGGAAAATTGTGGGCCAGCGATGCACTTTGTTGCGATGCAGCTGCTGCATTTTCCCCAGCCGGATTAGATTGCATTAGATTAAAGCATCGGTATCAGATGTCCCTTGCTTTTGTATCTGAAACCGGGATTAAATGGGTTCTTCTGTGAGCAGGGCGAAAAATCAAATCGATTGCAATTGGCCCGACTGGTGGTGAGCCATTAAATTGATTGAAGCCCCTGACTAGTACGTGTTGCGAACAGAAGGCCAACAAGTTGGAAATTTGCCAACAATTAGTAGTTGTGATTACCGCCCACCCCACCACGTGCTGAAAGGGGCGGCAGGACAATGGACAGTGGACAATGCACAATGCACAAGGACAAAGGCGACACATCAACTGAAATATTTCCGTAAATAAATGCGAAATGGTATTTTTTATGATGATGTCACAGCGCGCCAGAGAAATAATTTTAAAACCAATAAATTGTGCGAAAATACAACCGACAACAACAGAATGAGCTATAAAAGGGCAACAACAAATGTTTGACTTGACAAAACGGGCATTTATGTAGGGGAGCATAAATTCCTTTGGCGGGAATCATCGATGTTTCTTTTTTCGGGGCTTCATATGGCGCCATAAATAATCAAATGAAAATAACAAAGGACTGTAAGACTCAGCCCCGAAATATGCAAATGCTTTGCGGAAATGTGGGAATGGGAAAAGCAAAACGTATTTCGTGTTGTTTTCCAACAGGAAACGGAAAAGAAGACGAAACGGGACAGGCCGTACCCGCAATTTATGTAAAATTCAATGCTTTATTACGTCGCACACGCAGACTAGCGCTCCCTCGTATGCAAATCATATCACTCATACGCCCACGTAAACTTTAAATGCAAAAACATTATCAAAAATGAAACACCAGTGAAAATGTCGGAACAAGAAGGATGCGAATTCCTAAAGATAAGCAAATGTTTTTGTTCTGCCTCTCGTTTCTACACATGTTTTGTGAACAAATTTTATTATGCACACAAATAAACAGGCAAGCACACACACACCCGAAATGCCTACATATGCCAGGAATTTTACACGAGCTGTTGTCAAACACTCTCAAACAAAATTAATGGTAAACAATGATCCGCTCACATTTTCCACTTATTTTTATGTTTTTCCCTCCCTGACCTTGACTTTGCGAGAGCGCGGCTCAAAGGGTTGGCCACACACCATATCTGATTTTCCATTCAAAAGGATATCCCAATCCTGAAGGATTTTTGTGTAACTGCTCTAAAAGTGGTTGGAGTAACATAGTTCCACTTTTTTATCGGATGATATTGATTTGTTACAAGTGCCTTTCGATTGACAACCTTAAAAATTATTTTAAGCAAAAATATAAAATATTTCATGAGTAAATTAGCAATCAAGAGAATCTATAAAGCTTGAACATTTTAAACTTAGCTCTCTGATTGCTTCCCATATTTTGTTGGTGGGTGTAAGCTCACTGGCATAAATATATGATTCGAAATCAACGCATTCATTATTTATAACCACGCCAAACGCCGAGCGGAAAAAGTGTAAGGCAATGTAACCAGCAGCAGCTTGACACATAAACATCAAGTGCGGAGGAATTCACCCCTCGGAAGCCCATTGCGGGCCCCCTTTTCCCCGGCCAGACGAAGTACCCCAAAAAGGGGCGCCAATGTCGACAGCGGCAATTTAAAATTGCTGGCTTTTTAACTCGCATCCATTTACAGCAATTTTGTGAGCTCTCGAGACGAGACGTGTCCCTCGTGTGATGTGTCAGGTTGAAATTACATCGGGCACTTGGCAAATGGCGAAAATGCTGCAAGGATAACGCATGCGAGTGGGCCGTAAATAAGCAGAGTTGAGGAAAAAATTGAATGCGGAGCTTGAAAAATCAAATTTTATGACTTTGTAATTGAAAAGCGCTGGCAAAGCATATGAAATGAGTGGGCGAACATGGCGTATACGCAACCTCACGCACTCTCCGTGTTCAGAGCAGAGATTTTAGTCTCCTAGGCTTCCGTCCTGCAGTTTTCTGTCTTTTTGGGGATATATATTACAGTCATACATGCATACTTGTAAGCTATATAACTTACTGGTTGGCTAGGAATTTATATCTTGTAAGCATTTGAAAGGACGTAAAATGGCATGTTACATACGATTGCAGCTTGGGATCCTTTTACAAAAGCACAGTGCATAAATTCAGGCACCTTCTTAAAATGAACAGAAAGCGAAGAGATTTGTACTACATTCTAAGATGGTTTTCGTCTGCTGCCTAAAAGAGCACCTTGAGGATTTATGTTTACACAATATCATTCACTGAAATGATTGGCCGAACATTGCGCATACGACTAGTGGGCCGCACAGACTTAATCTTCGGTGGCTTGCCGCCTGCACTTTCGCCATGTTTTTTTGCGGATTTATTACACTTTTTTCGCTGTCTCATTTCAGCAGTGAGTCACTTGCCTCGTGACTTTCGCTGCTCAGCCACAAATCAGCTTGGCTTTAAAAATGCTGTCTGTGTGTGGTAAAAAGCGAAAGAAGATCTTAATGCGCCAGAGTGGCGGCGCCAAGCCAAACCAAACCCCATAAAAAGCGAGGCTGGTGGACGGGTGGGCGGTGCAGCAGACCATAAACTGCAACCATCAACTGCATCGCATTCCCTTTCGAGTTTCGCAGTTCTTTAGTTTTTGAGTGGCTGCTGTGGGGGATACTCGAGCGGGCTGCTTGAAACAATTGCGGCGATATCTGCAAAAATTAAGTTTACGCTCGCTGATTTTAAAAAGCACTTTATGCGCATCCAGCTTTTATCTTTTCCCTGGATGAGCTTATTTGGGGCCGATGGTAACTTAAGGATTTGAAAGCGTCAGCGCGGTCATAAAATATATTTTGTGTTAACTGAAAGGCGAGCCAGTAAATCCGCACAGCACTTAATAACGCAGAAGGGGTGGCGGCATAAATCTAAATGGAAATCTCCGCAGTAAACTATTTGCTGCCTTCCAACAAAGTGTAGCAGTTGGCCAACTAAAATTACACTTGTTTAGCAGCTGGGTTTCCCCCGCATTTCGAATGGGATTCAGCTGCTGAAGAGGGCCTGTCAGCAAAGTCGAGCGGCTGCGGCAAACCTCAAGACGCTGCCGCAGAAGCCAGAGAAACTGCCAAATATTTGAAAAGTTCTGCGTCCGCAGGAGGAATGCCAGCTAAGGGGGCAGGAAGAAGCCGGCTGAGCGAAAGTTGCCCGTGCAGGACGAAGGACATAAATATTAAAACCTATGAATATTTACGCCCCTGTCAGCTTTGGCAATAATACAAATAAGGCCACTGCCAACAGAGGAGGCCTCTCTAAGCCATAGCTGCCAAATCGCCCACCATGCGCCCCCGAACGCTTCATAATTAAATTACATTATTTATGTCCTGTTGCCAGGAGAATTCACCCGGACAGGAGTCGCAGCTCCGGACGGCGAGGCTTAAAGCGGCTTACGACTCGTTATTTGCTGACCAAATAATTGGGCCATCTTGTCCCCTTGATTAGCATAATTAACACCGAAAGTCACTCGAGCGCAGCCACCCGCCAAAAGCAAATAAATTCGAGTGCATTCGCACAAACTGGCAGCACAGCAATCACGAAATGAACTCGTGCGCATTTCGGAATTTCAATTGCCCGACAATTTCCCGCTGGACATGAATTTTCCAAAAATTTCAAACCCAAACAAACACAGCAATGTTTTGCAATGCTATTTATCATTATGCCCGGCCGATTAGTTTGCTGGTTTTCGTGTACATGCCTCTTTGTTGTTCTACTTGTTTAGAATTTAGTGACACTCGGAATGTTTGTGCCATAAACAGTCAACTATTTTCAATGGTTAAATTAAGCCGGCTAATAATGAGCAGGAGAAATAGAACGTGTGAGTGTGAAAAACATATTTAAAGTTGTTTTTAATGAAATATCCAACTTGAACACGTATAAAAATTAGTATAAGAGATGGCGTGGTAAATGAGTGCGTATAATTATAGGCACGATTTTTATGTGGCAGGTTTCTGTCTTGTGAACCAACTCACCTACTTGTAATTCTTGACCAGTTAGGCCACCAAGTTTTTGTCCTCAGGGAATAGTTTTATAATGATGCTGGGCTCCAGCTTCGATTTGTTGCCCTCCAACTTGCTTCCAGCTTCACACAATTTTTGAGTGTGACACCTGGCGCACAGGTGTGGCAGTGTCTGGCCGTCTAGACGTCCTTGCCTCCCATTCCATTTTCCTGATTTTCGTGGCTCAATTGCCACTTGGTTGCCTTCAATTCAATAAATCGCGCAGGGAGACATGTGAGAACGGGACTCGCAAATGGCGTTTTAAAGCGCCTTCTCAAGTGCGTGAGGTTCGACGACACCTTTCGAATGCCTAGCAATGGAATTCAATTAGGGAGAAATGTATAAATTGTATTTCTGTGCCCTGCTTTTCGATCCTTCCCCTTCCTCTAGGACTACTGACCACAAAGGCAGAAGGCCAGGGGGAGAAAGGCGAAATAAATAAAAATGCCAAACGGAAGCTTACAACGAAAATTGCCGCAACAATGGCGGAGGCGCCACCGCCTTTTAGCTGCCCTTTGTTTATTTGTTTCGCATTTCGAAGAGCGTCAAGTGCTGGTGGGCGGAGGAGTAGGCGGTGGCGGGGCGTGGTCTGCGGTTTGGTCAGGCGGGGAGCCAACAATTCAATAATCAAAAGAAGTATGAAAATTAATACAAAAGGACGAACGACAGGCTCTGATGATTCACCGCGTGGCTGGGAAAATGGGGAAAACTCTTGGCGGGTACACAAACCATCTGCTGATAGCCGCCGGGCCATGAAAACGTGGTTCGCGGTTTCTTCTCTATTATTTTCCTTTTTCTCCCATTGTTTCATTGTTTAAAAATTTTCTGTGGAAAATGTAACAACTGTGACCATCATTAGGGCGACATGTGCGTGTGTTGAGGTCTTTGTGTGCTTGGAAAAGCGATGAAGGGAATGTAAAAGTGTAGGACGAATGACGGCCCCAGGCCCTTGAATTTTAAGAGAATTTAAATATAGTCTTTAAGACACTGTCATTTTCACTTTATAAATCCAGCTGAGTAATGAATTTCCTCCCCTTCTATTTTGCAGTCCCGACGACAATCACACAGTCTGCGAAACCGACTGCGGCAAGCCACAGAGATTTATTGAAAGAGATAACCGGAGTACAAGGCATAAACGTCAATGACCACATCAACTGGTAGCCTCAGGCAGCGTTTTTATTAAGCGAACGCCCCACATAAATTAGTAATCAAGCGACGCGGCTCGAGGCGAAACTAATAAGAGGGCTCTATTTTTATTGAAATTATGATTAATGACAAGAGTGCCGAAGTAAAGCGCGGCACGGTGGCGTATACGCAATGATTCTGAGGCTCGAAGAGGCGATTATGCTGGGCAGCAGGTCAGCACTGGGTTGCTCATATGCCGCGTTAGCCCGCTGCCACCATTGAAAGACTGCTGATGGCTTTATCTGGACAGGACTGGCGGCGCCATCAGAGCCACCGCCAGCACAGAAACCACAGAACCCAGGGAAACCACCAGAAACTGATCTCCACCGCCACGCTGACTCTGTTCGTGCTCTTCCTGAGCAGCTGGATAGCCTATGCGGCGGGCAAGGCCACCGTTCCCGCTCCGCTCGTGGAAGGCGAGACGGAGTCGGTCACTTCGCAGGACTTTAATAGCAGTAGCGCCTTCCTGGGAGCGATAGCCTCGGCCTCATCGTCGGGATCGGGATCGGGATCGGGATCGGGCTCGGGTTCAGGATCCTATGGCCTGGCCTCGATGAACAGCAGCCCCATTGCCATAGTCTCGTATCAAGGCATCACCAGCAGCAATTTGGGCGACAGCAATACGACTTTGGTACCGCTATCGGACACTCCTCTGCTCCTGGAGGAATTTGCAGCCGGAGAGTTTGTACTGCCCCCGTTGACGTCCATATTCGTGAGCATCGTCCTGCTGATCGTGATCCTGGGCACTGTTGTGGGCAATGTCCTGGTCTGCATAGCCGTTTGCATGGTGCGGAAACTGAGGAGACCTTGCAATTACCTTTTGGTGTCCTTGGCTCTTTCGGATCTCTGCGTGGCTCTTCTGGTGATGCCCATGGCCTTGCTTTATGAAGTGCTGGAGAAGTGGAACTTTGGACCGCTGCTCTGCGACATCTGGGTGTCCTTCGATGTGTTGTGCTGCACGGCCTCGATCCTGAATCTGTGTGCCATATCCGTGGATCGATACCTGGCCATCACGAAGCCTCTGGAGTACGGGGTGAAGAGGACTCCTCGGCGAATGATGCTGTGCGTGGGCATCGTCTGGCTGGCCGCCGCCTGCATCTCATTGCCTCCTCTGCTGATCCTGGGCAACGAGCACGAGGACGAGGAGGGCCAGCCCATCTGCACGGTGTGCCAGAACTTCGCATATCAGATCTACGCCACCCTGGGCTCATTTTACATACCACTCTCGGTGATGCTGTTCGTGTACTACCAGATCTTCAGGGCGGCGAGGCGGATTGTCCTGGAGGAGAAACGCGCACAGACGCATTTGCAGCAGGCTCTCAATGGCACGGGATCGCCGTCGGCCCCGCAAGCTCCGCCCTTGGGTCACACGGAGCTGGCCAGCTCGGGAAATGGCCAGAGGCACAGCAGCGTGGGCAATACTTCGCTCACCTACTCCACCTGTGGTGGTCTGAGCAGCGGAGGAGGCGCACTCGCAGGACACGGCAGTGGGGGTGGCGTCAGTGGTTCGACAGGACTCCTGGGCTCTCCGCACCACAAGAAGCTGCGGTTTCAGCTGGCCAAGGAGAAGAAGGCCTCTACCACTCTGGGCATCATCATGTCGGCCTTTACCGTCTGCTGGCTGCCCTTCTTTATCCTGGCCCTAATTCGTCCTTTCGAGACAATGCACGTACCGGCATCGCTCTCGTCTCTATTCCTCTGGCTGGGCTATGCCAACTCCCTGCTGAACCCTATTATCTACGCCACTCTGAACAGGGATTTCCGCAAACCCTTCCAGGAGATCCTCTACTTCCGCTGCTCCAGTCTGAACACCATGATGCGGGAGAACTACTACCAGGATCAGTATGGCGAGCCTCCCTCGCAGCGGGTGATGCTGGGCGACGAGAGGCACGGGGCGAGGGAGAGCTTTCTCTAGGCCATCCACGAGGACCTCCATCCCGGAGAAAAGAGCCTACCCAAGCGAATCTGAGGTGCTCGAAGGGTCTTCCCCAGGTTTCCGGAAGAAGGCGACTCCTCTGCTCGACACACTCACACACTTAGGTATACACACTGGGGTGTACATCTTAAACAATTAGGAAATGTAAAGTTTTAAGTGGGAAAAGTAGGCTCTGGGCTGTTTAAAGTACCGCGTCGGTATAGTTTATTTAGCAGAAATAATCGTCTAATATTATTTGTAACTGAGAGTTTGATCATGTCCATTAATTGTCTATAAATTAATTTTCTATTTAATTTAAAGATGTGGTTTTAAGGGTTACATTGATTAGAGACCCCCATTGACTCAAAAAAAAACGTACGGAAAGCAGAGCAAATATTACCTTTCCCCGCATTTTGCCACCCCAGTACACACACATGGATATTTGTATGTAGTAGTGCTAGTAGTGCGTATCTCTGTATATGTGCACCCCCTGAAACTTGCAGCAAAGTGCGAATTGTAGACGACTCCTCTAAATGTAACTTGTTGTTGTAATTTTAAATGTAGAACTAAGCAATCGACGTGGTGCGAGCCACACACACAATCACACTCACCAACCAATCACACACACACACACACGGTTGTAACTGTGACAGGTTTCTACGGTTCCTTTTATGTTTCGAAAACAATCAGCACCGGATATGAGACACAATCGTTATTGAATCTATTGATACCTCCCAAACCAAGAAAAAGATCCCACTGTCCCCATCCCAAAATTTGCCAGCGTAGTTAGTTGATTTGCGATACTCAAACTGAGCCAAAAATTAAATTTACAAACTGCAGATTGCAGCCAAATTAAGCCTACTGATTAACTTAGATATATTTACGTTTTGAGCAAGAAGCTATCCACTGTAAATACCCAGCCCCCTGCGGCTCTGTCTAAAAAGATATATATTATATAAACATATAGAAAAGGTAGCCTATATATATGTATACACTGTGCGGTTCAGGCTGCAGCTCAAGTGAGAAGAACTAAATTGTATTTTGTAACTTTCTGCATTAGTCTTTCGTTGTATTTTGTATGAAAAGTCACGCCTCTCTGTGATACCAAACATTAAGCATTACTTTTATGTTTAGATCGAAGCTGCATCAGAAGTAATACAGACATACCTATACATATAGATCTAGTCAAATAAGTGTGCATGTTTTTATTGTATGTGTATGTAGCACTGTGAGAAGTGCATTATGATATTCGCAACAAACAACCAACCAAAAACAATGGAAACTGAGCTATTCGTAACTTGATGAGATAAACTATCAAACTATTTACATAACCCACACGCATATACTCCCACACACCCACGAAACTAAAGTGAAATGGAAAATGGATAATGGAAAATTGAAAACGGCAATCGGATAATGAAAATGAAAAACAAACAAGGGCAAGCGAGCATGACAAACTAAGCGCAGCTAATTATACGCAACCGAACGAACTAAAGTTCATTACAAAAACAAACATCATATATTATAATTAAAAACAAAAACCAAGTAATTGAGAATAACAAACAAATAAAACTAACATCACTTTCTGAGTGAAGCTTACAAAACTGCAAAACTGCATTTGAAAACTGTTTTCCCAACAAAACACATGCGGAAATTAAAGCATCAAATAAAAGGCAACCGTATCAATGTAATTCACTTTCTCCTGAAGTTTTACTCGTGTTTTGGGGGTTGAACATTTATTGTTATTATAAAACTCTGGTGAAGGTATAGTATTTGTCAGAACATCTTGTTAATGAAGTTTAAAACATTTCATTTAGCATTACAGACTGTAAAAGCTCTTTAGTAACTACTCTCTTAGTTGCACTAATAAATTGAGCGACAGGCTTAACTTTCTAGGGTTCATAAATGCGAAATAAAATCAGAACTTAATTCAAATTCAACAAATGCGAATTGCAGCAGCTGCTGGCTGTTTTTGCAGCTGAATGTCAACTGAATGTGCAATTCAACGGACTGGCGGCCCAAAAAACATAGAAAGGCAGCTGCAATCCAGTCGCCCGCCGAGTGCATTCAGCTCATTGCGAATGACAAGTTGGGCAAACGTGCAAAACGCACAGAAACGGAAACGGAAGTGAAGAGCGAAAAATGGAAAGGGAAAGCAAGTGGAAAAGCAAAAGCGACGCCAACATGGCTCTCGTACCAACAGCCAAACACCATCAAGCTAACAAACATCTGCGGCGGAAGCCCTCGAAATGTGCGAGGCTGTATGCAAATATCTGCACATTCCCCGGTTCTCAGTCCACTTTTTGTGAGGCATAAACAAGACAAGCGGTCCTAAGCAACCGAGATTCCAGGAAGCCGGCTCCCAAAAAGGGTATGACAATGACAAAGTGAGGCGGATCTGACGGCGCCAGCACCAGAATCAGTTTCTCATTCGCAAAAAGCAGCACACCAATTTGACAGAGTTTCGGTATGTTTCTGGTGATACACTGTAAAAAAAAACAACAAAAATAACGAATGGAATATTGGGTAAATGTGGAACAACAGTTTGTAGGTAAGCTTATCTAAGCATACGAATTTTCGAATATGTAGAATCAAGTTCTCGAAATAGCAAAACGACTCATATTGTTTTATGCTCAGACATTGTTCATCGTGCATCTGGACCTCCTGGCTGCCTGCTGATAAATGATGATTTTGCACCCGCTCCTCCGCACTACAGGACACATGCTAGGATGCCACTTTATGAGCCAGTCGAAAAAAGGACTCTCGCCGAGCACAAGGCCACGCCTTCCGCCTCGGATGTGGACGGGGATATGTGTTTTCGGGGCGCTTTGCCGCTCAGTTCAGTTAAGCGGATTTCTGTATTCAAATAGCTGCGTTCGGCACGCGAAAAATTCCCGAAATGGAAAAAGAGCTGACGAGTGCAGTGAAATTGTGCTGCAGCCGGGAAGCGTAAAACTTATCGTATCGCCAGCAGTAAAGTCTGCAGTTTTACGAGCACTTTTTCTGTTAGTATTTGTATGACACTAATGCGACGTTTATGAAACATCGGGAAACGACATGAGGGCCGCTCGATGTCCTCGAAAACTCTGCGACGCGTATTTCTTTATTTTTTTTTTAGAAAATACGCTTATGAAGATGCCTGCAATTGTCGCGCTCGTAGCTCGTAATCGTAGAGTGTTAACAAGCACTCGCCACATAAATCAACAGACAGGACCCTTTTTTGGCGATCCTGGGAACAATAAAAGCCAAGGCGAAAGTGAGAGGCACGTAGCAAAAACCCCAATTGAGCTCAATTTCCTGTGAGTGGCACTCTCCAGTTTTCCCATTCGGATGCCAGCGAAAAGGCCGCCAAAGTGGCTAGATTTGTTTCGATAACGCAATCGAAAATCGATGACCCTCCCCCGGCAGCCAAATGTCAAATGCGCTGCAAGGTAATACGACAAATTTCCAAATGTGTTTGCCCAGAAGAAATGGGCTCCAGTTTCAGCAATTGACTTTCGGATCGAGGGATGGCGGCCCTTGATGTTAAACTTAATAAATATCAAAGCAGCATCTCCACGAAATGGGAATTTAATATTTTCTGTGGGTATTAAATGGCTGAGAGCAGCGGAAATATAAAGTGTAATCAAATGTTATTTACTTTTCGTACTTCTGTGACAATAATCTTAAGAGGACGTGTTGCCTGGGCTCCTTCATTAAAACTTGCCATCATTGTCAAGTTAAATATTGCGTATCCGCCGGGTAAGCCGAGGGCAGCCTGAAAGTATGCAACACGCACACCTTCGGCTTTGTCAAAGTGTATTCAAAACAAGTTATGTAAATTATTTCGAGCGCTAACAACTCCATTTCAACGTTGAGCGATAGGAATCTGGGATCTTGAAGCTTTTTCCCCTGCCTTGCTACAATTGTGGAAAATGTTTTATTAAATGCCGTCCTGCGGGGATTGCGTCACTTGCCCGAAATAAATGAAGGCACGGGAAAAAGTGAGCCCAAATGTCTGAGAATTTGTACTAAATTAAGTTGATTAAATGGACTTAGCAGCGCGATTACACGCAAGGCTGCCCCGGCGGGTCGCCAGGACTCCGTTTTTCTTTGCGCTCCCAAGCGCCCACACATTTGACCAACATCTTTCATTCGTTCTCGGAATTCATGGCTGTCGCTTTGTCGAACGCAGGGGGCGGGCAGCAAAACTTTGACCATAGAAATCACAGTCTCCGGGGAGCAGTCGGCTTTAGTCTCGTTAAATGCCGCATGATTAACGCTTTGCTCTACAAGACAATTGATAAAGAATGGAACGGCGAGCCTCGAGGACCTCAAGGAGCTTTAAGCCGTGTCGGGCATCAAAAGGAATTACATTTCCGAGGAGCTAAGGACTGCAAACAATGGACACTGCAGCTTAAGTAAAGGGTTGCTGACAGGCTTTCCTCTGAACTGGGCAGCGTAAGGGGATTTCCTTAACTCGATTCTAGTTGCTTATGTCCAGGGAATGACAAATACCTGAGAATTCCTAAAAATGGGTAGGTACGCTATGGGCAGACTTGGGAACTTAAATACCTTACATCTTTCTTGTTCAACACAACTTCCATTCATTTATTATTGCTTTGTTTCGGCAGGGTATTTGACATGCTTCCAATCCTAGTTTTACCATTCTCGCCTTTCTTCCGTCTCGACAATTAAGGTCTGTGATTCTGGGCGAAAACGGAAGTGCTCGAGCAGCCATAGAAAAGCAAAGCATTTAATGCAGGACTTACTTTGTTGCTGGGCTTCGTTGGATTCTTTGTTTTTTGTGGGCCAAAAACAAAACACAAAATAAAAGGTAGCCGAAAAAAATTACACGAGCCATGCTGCGATGGCTGCTGCAGAATTCGCCATGATTAATGTGCTCCTGCACAAAGGAGCCGCATTAATGGGCGGTCAGCGAGGCGTTCCCAGCGACAGCTAGTGGCTTCATTTTAGCAGGGAAAAGGAAAATCGGTACGGATTCCCTTGCCCGCCAAGTAGTACACTTCCAGAAAAGCGAAAGAGATTGCAGCACGTCTGGCTGAAAAATCCTGTTTCGGCAATCAGCGACTTGCCCATAAATTAACGCGGCGTATGATTAATATTCGGTGTTAGACCACCTAATGGCCAACTCGTGAGCAATTCAAAGTACTCGAGCCGGGCTCCCAGTGTACGATCTTAATTTCGCCGGCTGCTGACGCTTAAATCTTTATTAATATGCATGGTTGGGCCGGAGGATTTCGGTGCAGCTCGTCTCATCCGAGCGCCGGGTGAAAAATGGATTCCATTAGTGCCAGCAAATTTGCTCGCTTGTCCCGGGCAGAAAACAACGAGTCCTGGGCGGAAACTGCATTGATTTCGTGGCACGTGGCATGTTCTGCCCGCCTGTCATTTATGTTAATGATACAACCGAATTGGCATTGGGCTGCGGTCGAAACTCGTCGCTTTACAGATGGGTATAGAAAATCTCTGGTGATTGGAAGTAGTTGGGGGAGGCTCAATCCTGACGGTTTAAAGCCGAATGGTCAATAAATTAACTTCTTCAATGAATGTATTGGAATTTTTCAAATCTTTTTAAAAGCTGTCACTTGATTGTCGATCGAATATACACAAACTAACAAGACCAATATTTTTCACCGATGTTCGACCATGGACCACCATGGAGTTGATGTTTCAGAGGGCCACGTCCACCATCACGCTTCTCATGGATCCCCGGCGCCTGCTCCACCGACTTCCGCTCACGAAGGACACCATTCACCTGAAATGACTCATCATGGAAACCATGGAGAGCACACTAAGCACGGCCATCACGATGGTGGAGGCCACGACATGTCCATGGCGATGTTCTTTCATACTGGCGATGCGGAGACCATTCTCTTCAAGTTCTGGCGCACTGAATCCGCCATGGCGCTGACTCTTTCTTGCCTTCTAATTTTTGTGGTTGCGGTGCTCTATGAGGCCCTTAAGTTCTTCAGAGAGTGGCTGTTCTCGTGGGACCGGAAGCGATTGGCGGGCGGAAGGGATCAGTATAATCGGCCAAGAAGATATAGAGAGGCCAACTACAATTACAACCAGCCAACGTATCCCCCACGGACCAACCAACAATCGGGAACCCAGATCTACGCCTACCGCCCAAGGTCGCCATCGATGCCGCCTCTTCAGCCGCCAGGACGGAGCTCTCCTCAGGCGCAATCCTCGCTGATCCTGACCCAGCACACTCACCATCATGTTCAGGAAAATACCCCTCCCGCTGGCAAAACCACCAAGCTCAAGGTCTATTGCTCCGGGATGCACATCCTGCAGACCTTCCTGCACGTCCTGCAGGTGCTCATATCCTTTTTGCTAATGCTCGTCTTCATGACCTTCAATGTGTGGCTCTGTGTGGCCGTTCTGCTGGGCGCCGGTGTAGGGTACTACATATTCTGCGCCTTCAGGACCAACGTCCAGGAGCACTGCAACTAACACAGAAATGGACCGAGACGAGCTGTCTAGGAGCCCTGCTAATGTGTTTTTCTAATTAACACAAGCTGTAAAAATCATAACGGCTTGGGTACCCGGCCTAATTGTTAATGTTTATGGCTCGTAAAACAATGAATGCAGCATCTTCCGCTGCCGAAATGAATGGGCATTTGCAGAATGCGGCATTTTGTGTGAGGTAACTGGGCGTATGCGCAATCTAGAGTTGCCAAAGTGAATTCAGGGCATTTTAACGCGTTATTCGGATATTTTTGTGTCGGCAGCTTTATGGTTTGCCCGCATTTACGAGGTCGCCCACATCCCGTGTGTTTTGGTTCTCGTATGGCTGCCCAGGTGAGCCAAGGATCTAAGGAGCTACGGATGCTGCCGCCGTTTATTTGACCGTGTCTGGCGCTTTCATTACGCCGTAATTATGAGGGCGATAAAGCAGCGCCGTGTTTACATTACGACACAGGGAAACATGGACACGGACACGGAACTGAGAAGGAAATGGCATGTAAATGGAAGGGCTGCCGCCATTGTTGTCGGTCAGTTATCGGCGCTTCCACTTCCAATTAATATTTTAATAAGCTGACTTTACGCCGTTTTCCGAGCGGATAACGCAATTCGCTCCGGTGCACACAGAAGCTCCCAGAATGAATTTCGCGCGGAGATTTCGACGAAAACCCTTGGTCAGTAAGCCAAACGGCAGATGTGGCTTTAATAATTCACCCACAAGCGTACAGGTTTACCTTAATGGCTATGTGCACTAAGAACAGCCCATTTGCAAGTCCCTCGAGGAAAACGACTTGGCCAGAAGCATGTCCATCCACGGAAACGGAAATGCAACGATGCATAACAGGTGTACACCTGACCGCTCAGGGACAAAGTGGTAAGCCAACTTTAATTGTGTTAGGTTACCTAAAGAAACGTGAACAATAAGAAGCAAATAGCTCCACTCTCAATATGAAATCAATTAAAACTCTTTAAATTATTTATACAATTTTTAAGTCATTGCGCCTTTGGTCGTACTTAAACTGTTCCAAGCATAAACGATCCAAAGTGGGTACAACCGCAATTAAATGCGATGATTTGCGGACAACAAGCAATTACCCAATTACCCAACTGGAGTTTAGTTAAACTACATTGTATGGAAAAAAAGGCATATTTATGTACTAGTTGGCCAGTTCATAGGAAATTTTCATTACTCAGCTTACGGTATTAACAGTGAAGCCCAGGTCGTGGAAATGGGCGGGCAAGTAGGCCAAAAAGGTCTCTTCAGTTGCTAAATTGCAGAGATGGGGTTTCATGGCCGAATAAAAGACCCTCTCCACTTCCATGATGGCTTCAAGGAACTTATTGGTATAGCGTTCCCTGAGCTTCTTGGTCAGCCCCCTCAGCTTGGCCAAGTCAGTAAAGTTGTCTCCAACCGGCAGGGTAGGAATCTTCTCGAGGTTGGTGTGCATCATCCATGTTATTTGATCCATTACCAGCTTATCTCTATTCAAAATCTGTTTCTTTTCCCCATAGGAATAGCGTTTTCCATAACGTAATCGTATCCATTCGATGAGGTAGGGCACAGAGTGGACATCGGGGAGGGTGGGCAATACATATCTCTTGTCCTGGGCCACCTTCTCGAGGCCCAACCTTAACATCTCCTTCATCAAGGGGATATTCTCGGGATCGTAAAACTCTTGGCCGAAATTCAAACGAGAATCGGGATTATACTCTTTAGCAGCCTTTTGCTTATTCATTTTTTTTAGCTCCTCGTGAAAGGCCTTAACATCTTGCGCAAACACCCTCTTGGCTGCTCGGTCCACCAAAGCATCCAGAGAACCCTCTTCCTCGCCACTTAAGGCCGCACTGAGGTACTGAACATCATCGTCGATGGCTCTTACAAAGGCCTCCTTTAGACGCATCCGTTCGTCGTCCAATTGAGTCCTCTGCAGCGAGCCAAACAACTCACGATAGTTGAACCTCGCGCAATTCCTTCCTAAAAGTCCCAGATCGAAAAGCTTTGGTTCCTGAACGGAATGGGCGGAAGGATTAGCAGCCATTTCGTGGTGGGAATCCTCCTCCTCATTCCCTTCAGAGGCGCAATTTTGTAGGAACTGCATTAGGCTACTAGGCCGGTGTTTTTTTTGTGGTTTTTGGGGTAAGCCCCTTTGGGGGTCGAAAATTAGGCACTTGGCGCAGTGTGGAGGATCCAATTGAAAGTCGGGACACCCTTTTAAGATGGGGTTTTCTCCTTTCAATAATCTGATCGTGATATCGCGAAAATCTTCCTTGGCCGTTCTGGGAGGGAGTACAGGAGCTTCTACCACTACTTCAGGCTCTTTAGTGGATCGCGCTTTACTTTGAGGCTTCCTTGATCTCCTGCTTTTTGAGCTAGATCTGGATCGAGATCTAGATTTGGTTTTCGTTTTGGCCTCTGCCCCGCTTGTTAGCCTAATATCACCACCACTTCCACTTTTGGGTCTATCACTTATATGATTTTCCGTTACCCGTTCCGCCTCAAATGTCTGACACCTGATCTCATTATTGGGGCAGCCAAAATAAGATGCCTTGACGGAACTGCCTCCAAACAGAGTCTTACTGGTGGAGGCCAATCTGGCTCTGGCCGCCATTTCCTGGAACCGCTTCAAGTAGCAGGCACTCATTTCTTCCAGCTCCTGAATCACCCGCTTACGCTTTCTCTCCTCCAGTCTATTTTTCGCTTCGATGAGCTCCACGCACTTTCTCCGCTTCATCATCTCCAGCTTGTCCTTTAGGGACTTTTCCATCTCCCGAATGTACTGATGATGGGCACATAAGGATTCCACGTCGCGGGTTGGCAATGAGGCTGCCTTGAAGGACTTGAAGATGCTGTTAATCTCCTCGAAGATTATGGATTTTCCCACGCGGTGGGCGTCGTTCAAGGTGTAGGTTCCGAACCAGCGGGACCAGAGGTAAGCTTCGAGGGGTTCCTCATCCATGTGAAAAAGAGTGGCTGCAGTGTCTGGATAGTCCGACAGCAATTTTCGCTCGTTTCGAATCCTTCCGGGTATATTGGGTTCCTGAAAGTAAGGAGATAGAGGTCTCACGATCTTTGCCTTTCTGGCCAATTCCCCTTGGCGCTCATCCTCCTTTTCCTTCTTCAATCTCTGATTTCTCTGCCTTAGGGCGTCTGCTTTATCCCTATCCGATTGCGAGGAATGTGGCAGGGGCAGCCAGCGGTCCAGTTCCCTCAGAGTGGGAAAGAGGTCCAACCGGAAGATAGCCGTCATGATGATCTGCTCGTTGACACTGTAGGTCTCGCCGTGATTGGGTGTCTTGTAGCACATTTCCATGAGGAACCAGAGGAAGGCCAGATCATTACCCCGGCTCAGTTTGATCACCATATGCAGAGTTTTCCACGGCGGATTGGGATGGAGTCCCAGTTTCACCATTAGCTTCGCAACATTAGAGGTGGTATTCTTATCCATATTTTCCCTCAGGATATCGAACAATGCATTTGCTGCCGCCATCTGGGATTGGGACAGTCCTCGGTACCAGCTGACTTTCCTCTCTGCCGCTTTGTATCCCTTCACCGGGGTCAGGTGCTCCAAGATGCGGCGCCAGGTGCGCTGGGTGACCAGATCCTTTTGATTTTCCATTGCTGCTATAATTTGGTGATATAAATATAACCAATATCAAGTAAACGGATGAAATAGAACATTTAATTTCTATAAGCCCCGAGTTGTCAACGTAATGTGTAAAGTGTCAAAACAAAAATCCCTTAAGGAATACCTTTTAAAGTAGATAGAATAGAATTTTTAAGGCTGGAACTAACTAGCAGCCTAGGTTTCCCTAAATGGCCGCCCATTAATTGGTATCCCTCCCTTTCACATTAAATGGTTTCAGGCAATCGCCAGCTTGGTCTTATGATCCAGTGAAGTGTTTACATCTGCCAGTGTTGGCTAAGCACTTCCACAATGGCCGAAAGATAAATGATTTGGCCAGCATTTTATTTGGGCCAGTCCCAGTGACGCCTCGTCCTGGCAAAGGACGCACACATCCTGAATTCGTCACACGGCTGCTGGTCCTTCCATTAGTGTCCTTCTCGGCTATAAATTGCCTCGCGTGCTCGTGTCGCCAAAGTGTTTGTCACAGGGAATCGTCCCCTATTCTGCCGAGATTTTCGGAGGCGGCGCCCCGACGAGTATATCATTAATTTATTAGCAAGCCAAATAGGAATGTTTTTACTTTCACGCACGCCCGGTCACACACGTGTTTCCCCAGGACCTCCCCCTGTCTTTGTTTGCCAAGTGGCACGGGGCACACACGGGGCCCACAATTAGCCCAAATGCCGCAGGATACGCTTCCTGTTCGCCGTCTTTGATACGCCATATAATTTATGACTTTGCACTGTCAATTAAATTCTTTAGAAAATGACAGTTTTGCCATTTGCTGACATCGTGATCCCCTGTTTTCGCTTTCGTTTCTCGCATTCTCGGTTTCTATTTCGGATCCAGGCAGGTCGCCCATGATTTATGCATCTTTTCAGACACGGGTTCTTTGTTTTGGAGAGGTCCTGCTGCCTTCGCCCTTTTTTCGGGATGTACGCTTCTGCGGCATCCACGCCTGCAGAGTTGTTTATGTTAATGACCCCAACTTAGGCCTAGAATCTGCTCCTTTTTGCGGCCACTGGCATGTGTTCCTGCTGATTGCGAACGGCTTTTTCAGATGCCAGATCTTAATAATAGATACGCTTGCATTGTCAGGTGGAACTTATCGCAACGGGCATATGATATATCAAGGAAATTAAAGTGGTTGCTTGACAACTTTGCCGCCTCCTTCGGCTTTTCCGCATTGCGTGACCACATTTTGAGTTACACGGGGTTGCCGAAAGCGTTATAGTTACCATGTTACCACTGAACCCGCACATAAACTGAAATGCCCATGGATTTATGGCAGCTCATCGGTTATTGATGTCCTCCCGAAAAAATATGTGCACATAAATGTATTGGGGCACTTTTTAATATCGCTCATACCAGAGCACTTTTTTCGCCCTTTTTCGGTCTCCGGCGAAATTGATAAACTTTCTTTTTCGGGGAAGCGATTAATACGAACGTTCGAGTTGCAACCGATTCGCTTATTTATAGAATGAAGTTGGCCTTGTCGAACTTGGGCACCCAATCAATCATTTTGAAATGCTGTATGGCTTGCGATTGGATTTTTTGCCAAAGCAGCGTTATAAGCACATAAATTTACCATATTTTATTTACTGGTTACCACTTGAATTAAATTTGTTGCTACAAATTATTCAGATAATTGATTAAATTGAACAAATTAAAGTGGCTACTATCCAAGTAATCAAATTTAAATTAGGCTGTACTGTGAAGCTTTAGTAGGATTTCAAAATTAAATTAGTTCCCGGTTCTCTTTATGGAGTTTAAAAGGTTAAAGGTCAAAGTGGTAATGTGTGCTCGGCACATATACATATCTTCTTTTGGTTTTAGTATTTGATGTCCGTTCACAAATCAGATTTTCGCGCCCTTTGCACCCAAATTTCGCTCCACTGAATCGGAAACTCGGCAGACTCTTCACCATATATACATATATATATATATATACATATATTTATAAGCCCACGATATAGGAAGCAAAGGTGGCGGAGATTTTCACCGACTGGGAAATGGTGGCTGGGAACTGGGAAATGCCGCAAGCCGGGCTTATGCTAAGTCGTCCAGCGTTCAACCGACTTTATGGCGTCACGTGCTCTGGGCCGACTTGAGTCGGGATTATAAAATATATATTTGGGAATAGCTGGCGGCGCACTTAGCTATCTTGAAATGGGTGAGCGGAACTAGGAAGGATATTGGCATCGCAGAAGGGGGATATGTCTCTCTTGACAACTCGCATTATTCAGATACACACAGCTGTAAAAGTGAAAGCATGTTCGCATATTTTTACCCCTTGGCGTAATTTAACGAGCTCCTAACTTTATGTTTGTTTGTCGTGTACACATTTTGTTTTTATTGGGGCTCGGGAGCAGCTTCCCTGCTTAAGTGAAACATTTTTAAAGGCGCACCGCCCCACACATCCTTCTTTTCCCCCCTCAACAGTTTTCGGTTAATGCGAAAAAACCCCGAAACACGGAAAAAGAGGCAGTACTGCGGCGAGGGCAGGAATAATAACTGGCATTTGCTTGTTGCTCCTGTTCGAGTTCGTCCTTTAGATCCTGTGGTTGGTATACGAAACCCCGGGGCTTTCGCAAATGCACGATGCTTAACTTTTTCGCCAGAACAACTTCTGTTTGCTGTGCGCCATTTGTTTATAAATTTAATTTGTCTTAGCAAAAAACAGCGACGACTTGTTGACTTATCGAGGGTGAAGTTTCCATTTTCCTTTCGGTTTCCCGCCTTTAATTTTCCAGCTGGCAAATGTGTTTTGCATATTTGGCCAGGATTTAATGCAAAAGTAAATGGGAATTCATAACCGAGTTAGCAATGTCAGTCCTTGGTGCTCCAAAATTTACAAGGCTTCCAACGCGCTGATTCAACAATTTTGAAGCCAACTTATAAGGCAAGTATACACAGTAAAAAAAGTATGGACTTAACCGTAAAATCTAATAAGATCTTTAAATATTTCAAGCTAAGTTATGGGATTGGACAGCAGTGTTGGTATTATTCGCTATTAAAATGTATTTTGCTTTCAGTGCAAGCACTTGAGCCGAACAATGATTTGTAATATGCAAAATATGCAAGGCAACTATCACCCGAAAACCACCCACTTTCCCCTCAATATGTGAGTATGTGTGTCGGCTTCGAGCTTTTTGTGCCCTGGAATTTTATGCGTTATTGAATTTCACTTAAAGACAACTCATGCTTGCTTACGTATTTATACTGTCTGGGAGCGTCAGAGGTTAGATGGCTGGGAAATGTCACTTGAGCCGGGACCTCAGACTTCGGACTTAGTTTGTGTCTTCGAGGACTCTGGGATATCCTCGGCATGTGCCTGGTCCGCTGGGAGAACCTGACGGAATAATATTCATATGCGAGTGGCTTAAAAAGTTTAAAAACTCTTTATCACCCGAAACTTTACGATGCGTAAAGTGTTTGCTAGTCATTAGAAGCTAGAAGAAGCACAGATATTTGAGGAGGTAAGGAGCAGAGGTGTCGGAAAGTCTGAGGCCAATTAGAGGAGTTTCCATTGTATACATAGACATCTCCGTGGATATTAGCCAGTTGCCTTTGCCGGAGAGAATCACCAACGGCATGCGAAATGGCGGAGTATAGATCGTAGTTTCGGGCCAATTGACAGAAACGTCAAGCTGACACAACCTGGCAAATAGAGGTCCGTGTGTGGCGGTCTGTGTTGCCAAACACACACTCCAAACAATTGCCAAACAAAAACACCTAAAACACACACACCCTCTGGATGGACGCCAAAAGGATTCGAGCTTTCAGCTGACAGGCGGCACTAACTGAAATTAAACATGAAAAATGCAGCAGTTCGAGAGGCAGCTGAGTACACTGCCAACAAATGTAGTATGCCTCATCGACTTGGGCTATGCAACAATATACCTGCATTTCAAGGGTCAGTTGCATTTACGCCTTTTCAATGTATGCATTTAAAACGCAATTTGTAAATTCCAAAATCCCGCTAATTAAGGTGTAATTTTCCACTGTGCAGCTGCAACTTTCAGCTGGCGTATCTGTTGGCAGTTGGTTTTGGCCAACGAAAATACCCGGCGATGGCTAAATATGTATGCAGCCCTGTTGTTGGGCTTTCGCTGATGGATTCAAATTGTAAATTATGCAGCACGCCAAATTTGAAATGCAAACAAAGTAGGCGTAGAACACAACAGATCCACAACCAAACCCATGTGGGCAATTCTGGATTTCATAATGGGCTGGTGGCTAGTGGCTAATGGCAGGAGTTCCTGGAATCAGATTCACCAATTTAATTATGAAGCATTATCTTTGACTGCACAACTGGACAGCTTTCAAGCTTGGATGATCTCGTGTGTTAATTAAATATACAAATTTTAATGTCTGTCAATAATCCCATAAGCTGGATTTCAACTAAATTTTGCCAGCTTTCATAATCATTAGCCCACTTAAATACGCATTGAAATTGTACAAGTATTGATCAGCACCTACATATTTATAACACATATAATTGACACTTAAAAACCTCAGAGACATTTGAAATTGTAGATATTGTTGTGGCGCCTTGAAAGCGTATACATGTTGGACATTTTTCAGAACATCCAGCCGGTGGCACTTTGTTCGGCAACTGTGAGAAAGTGCAGTGGAAAGCATAAATGAAAGCCAGTGTGGGTCATTTGGCCGCAGAACATGCCCGTCCGCCATGCAAATTACAAGTGGCAGACTGCGGAGGAGCAGAAGATTGGCCGAAAAGTGCTCCCCGTTGGGCGGTGATGCGCTCATAATTGCCACCGAAATGCACATTAAAGCAAAGTGTTTTCTGTGGGGGAGGGCCACTATCTGAGGTCCGGGCGCCCGACTGCTTTTTGTTCCATTTTTGCAGCACAATGTTGTATTTCATAATCCGGCATCCTGGACGACCGGCTGGCTGCCATGTAATCAACTTGCTGAATTAGCATTATAAATGCGAAAACGTGGAAAGTTAGATAAACGCCGGGAGGTGTGGCCTGCGAAAAGTGGGGTAGGGGTCTGGAGGACTGTAGCTCATTAGCCGGCACAGCGTGAACTGCACTTAATGTGCTCCGTTTGCAATTGTTTTTTCGGCATTCCGCTCCTGCGGTTGCACTTCATTGTAATGAGCTGGCAATCCGGGGATTTGAACCGCAGACCCCCTCTGCTCCTTCTTTGCCACCCCATCCCACCCCACCACAAGCCGCAAACCAGACAATGGATACCCAGATACAAAACTAGGGACAAAGATACAAATGCATAAATAAGAAGCTGACAAAGAAGCCGCAACAGCTGCGGAACGGCAGAATGTCAACGAACAGACATGCAAATTCCAGCTGGGACAACGGAAAGCAACTTAACTGGGCAAATGGCACATGGAGTAAACCAAGAACCCGCAACTTCGCTACTTTGCAAGAAAAAGCGTAAAACGGGCGCATTTCAGGGGGAAATTGGTATCGATGTCCAGGACATAAACAACCCATCTGGCTTAGGGCCTCAGTCCGCTTGTCACTCACTTATAGGGTTCCACTCCGAGTCCCAATCACACTTCCATTCCACCCAACCGAGAAACCGAGTGACCAGCTCAAAGCGGAAATCCAGGGCACATGAGCAGCTGACGAGGAATAGGCGACGCCGTCGGATGCGAAAAGAATCACTGTTTAGTTCGCATCAGAAACACAGAGATGTGCACTTGGAAAAATCAGGTGGAAATGCATTGTTTTGAAGTTATTAGTATATAAATTATTGAAGAAATACTTGACTATATCCAAGTAAAAAATTACGTGCTAAACACATATTTATCTAAAATATCCATTTTGTTTGTGCAGTGTAACTTTTCGCTTCTGTTTCTTGCTGCACATCCAACATCCACAGGCCTTCGGGGCGTGTCACTAGCGGAGGTAAAAACATTTGCTCCTCGCCAGCAGTGCGTGGGCCAGGACATTCAGAACATAGAGAACATTCGGGACACCAGACCAACGCCCACGCCCACCCGCCAACAAGGACATTGGCGAACGGAAGTGTTTGCTAAATTGCCGGCGAAGGCGGTGGCGCTGCTTTAAAAAGGTCACCAGTTCGCTGGCGCAGCAGGCCCAAGTTTTAGGATTCCCAACTACACGCCATACATATATATTACTGGCTCACACTAACGCACGCGCACACACACACACCCAACTCAAACACAGCTGCACTCGAACGCCTTGCTGGCGCACGTTGCGTATACGTGATGTTTGCGCTTTCAAGCCTTGGAATCCGGAGGGACTGGAAACTAAGTCACCAAGTCAGTGGGGCTGTGCTCGCCAAGATATTCACACATCGAACTGCAGAAGGGCAGGTGTTTACTTAGCCTTGACCACTGCGCAAAATGGAACTAAAATTATTTTAAATGCATTCCAAGTTATTTCAGTCCTTTGTTCGCCAGAAATAATACATTTCACAAACTTTTGTGGCACGCAGCTGGCGAGTGTCCGGCCGGAGCTTGGGCTACGGCGCAGGAACAATAAAAGCAACATTGCCGCAATGAAATGTCCTGTCTTGTCACATGGAAGTGGCCAACTTGCGAGGATGTTGAACGCCTCTCTGCTGGCCGAACGAAAACAAGTTTGCCCGCACTTCCCCGCCCCGTTTGCACTTTTCCTCTGGCGACATACTTTCCTGCTTTTATTCGGTTTTAGCCAAAAGAAGCGGGCCGAGAAAAGGACGCATGCCCTTGGGCGGAATTTGTGCCGCTCCTAAAAGCATTTGTCTGGTCGAACGACAAAGGATACGAACTTGAGTTCCTCCCTGAGTCAATTTTAAAAAGTGCCGCAGCATATAATGTGTTCTCAGCCCTTTGGATTATAAGTCGGTTGCGGGTATGTGGTAGTTAAGGGGGCAGCAGAGGGATTATGTTATCGGAGGGGCGACTCGTACGGGGGAATAATTAGATTGGACCCATCAGCGGGCATTCAAAGCACGGCAAATTCAATTACGAGCATTGCACATCGCGAATCGCCAATGATGGGAGCGTAAGTGATCAGTTCGCTTGGATTAGGCAGATGCCAAACTAATTCTATCACCATTTGATATGATTTAATGAGTAAAGTTATTCATTTCCCTATATAGATGACTGCCATTACACAAACACGTTCGTTTTTTCTTCGGGTAATTTATGTATCAAAGTTCATGCCTGATTAAATTAATTCAACAAAATCCATTAATGCGCATTTAAAATCCGCAAATTTTGCAAGCGGAATGATTCGTACAAAGAGCCGTGTAAATGATTCCTCCCCCCACAACATCATATCCTTTCAAATTACAACTTATTGAATCTCAATGCGCAGCATCCCCTGATGCAAAATGTATTAAATATCTTTAATTGCTCTATCATGTCGTACGAGCAAAAAAAAACAAAGCCGCTACTCTCGGATAATGTATGCATTTGTTTATCAATTAAGCTTCATGCATTTTTCAATTGCACACTTTGTAATTATGCGCCAACAACAACTCCCGCTGCCTTAATTGCGCGAAATAATGTATTGATTATTGATTTAGTTGCCGTTGTGTCTGGTGTAATTGAAATGTAGGAGTACGTGACCGGGAAGTGGGATTCCAACGGAGTGTGGGATGGGGATGGGGATGGGGATGGGATTTCTGGCCCAGGAGTGCACTTGAGTGCAGAGTTATGCTTCCGACTAGAAAAACTGTGAGCAGAACAAACAGCAAAACGGGGGACAGACACTCGCGGAATTCCAAATGAGATACGGTGGGCGGATTCCAGCCAGGATGGGCGTCCTTAAACCCCTGGTTCCCCTCCCCCCCCTCGACACCCCTCGCCCAACACCACTGCTCCGTTTGCGGCTTAATGCATCGAGGACTCGGCAAAACAAAGTCCGGCAGTCTGAAATTCGCCATAAATGCGGAAGTGTGCCCCGCTCTGGAAACTTTTGCAGCACAAGGATACAAAGGACGAGCCCACATGTTGGGAGTTTGCTGCTGGAAAGTTTTGGCTTTTAAATGGCTTTTACTTTTTGCCGTATGGCTCCCAGTGGCGTAATAAAACACAAAGGTAAATCGAAGTAGAGCCAGCCAGTACAGCCAGCTGCCAACCGACGTGGACGGTCACCTTTACGCCCCACATTAAATTCCGGCAGATGAAGACATGGCCCCGTAATCATCGGGCCTCAGCTGCAGCAGCCACCAACAATGAACCCAGATTGGACAAACTTTGCTCGCCAAATTGTTATTAATTGAGCTTTATAGTTTTTCGAAGCGAACTTCGTTAAACATTTACCATTTACCTACCCGTTGGCAGCGCCTGCCGTCGAGTGTTCGTAAATGTTAATAGAGTTTGCTGAATAATGCATCCATCAGGGATGCTAATGACACCTCCGGGGGCGGGAAGGCGGATTGCTAACGAGGTAAGTGGACACTGTCGAAAAAGAACTATAATTTATTTAATGGGTTCATGAAAGGGCACCGAAACGCATAAAAAAGGATGGGGTGTGGTGACATATTTCCAAATTGTTGTTTCGCCACAATTTATATTTACGATTTCAACGCCTGTAGTATCGTTATAATAATTAAGATATCATTCCAGAGAGAATAAAATGTAGCAAACTTTCTGCGCTGTGTAAGTCCAAACAAAAACTCCTTGAAATAAACGATCCACTTGCGTCGTCTAGTCCTTCCGATAGACAAGCTGCATTATCCTCCGCAAATTATCTCCTTCAGGAGCAGCTTCGTTTTCACAATGGCCAGGACATAATCTAATTTCGGTTTGACGTGCTGGCAATTTCAATTTGGAGAACTGCCACACACGCAGTGGGCGTGGCCGTAATCCGGGCGAGCGATCTCCGCCCACCAGGGGCCGCTGCCAATTTTTGGCGGCTGCATTAATCGAGTTCCTGGGCCGAGACTCGTTTCCTTTTGTGTCGGGGTCACAATGGCGGCGGTCACAAAGGTCTGCGGCTGGTATTAACCAGATGGAGGTTATTTCATTTGCTTTTAATTTAGTTTGGCAACAAAAACGGTCCAGGGTCCTGGGTCCGGGTCCTTTGTGGATTTCAATGGCTACCTGTTGCCAGCGGCTGTTTTGGTCTTAAATAGCAATGTAATCCTTTTTGATTTCTTAAGGCCAGGACAACACTAATTTTTTAATGCGCCACGGGGAAAAGGTGAAAGTATGTGGCGGACAAAGGATTCCAAAGGCAAGGACACAGTTTGTTACATGTGAAAGAATTTTGTTTTGAGCTTGGGGATGGGGTTATCCCCCCCTTTTCCTTACTAGCTATGTGTGTGTGTGTGTGCGGGGGCGCAGTGTGCAACTAATTAGTCGAATTGCGTACACAATGGAGCTTTGCGGTGAGTGTGGAAACAATGGATAGCCAACTGGCTCATTAATCGGCTCTAATTAGGCGTGCCAAGGAAGCCGGACTTCCTGTTGACTGCATCCTGGCATCCTGACATGTATCTAAATGGCCACTGAACTAGTGACCGCTATTGAAATCCCGGTCGGTGGACCACCACGAGGCTCTTTTCCACCAGCAGTGCAAAGCAAAACGTTGGGCATTCGCCCGGTGTGACCGTTAATGCTGTTTTCGCCTAGTAATTGCTGCTGACTTCCACTTGTCCCAGCTCCGAGCAGCAGACTTCAATTTGAGAACAGCCTTTGGGCAGGAACATTCAAGGAAGGACGGCAAGCACAACTCTGTGGCATTCTTTTTTTTTTAGCCAGTTTCCAACGAGCTCCTTTGGCGACCACGACAAATGGAAAGCGCATTGAACCGGTACTAAACCATCAAGTGGCCTTCCCATCAAAAGGCAAGCGGAATTCCTACACTGAGAGTTTGAAAATATGTTGCTCAGGCTTGAATTACAATTTATGGGAATCTTTCTTTCGAGGATGAACAAATTCACGGTATGTACTTCCTAAGTCTAAATTTTGCTTCCCAATTCACATATTTGCATATATTTTCAGTGTAGTGCGATGAAGCAAATTGGCCAGCAGGCTGGGAATCTGTGGCAAAATGGCCACCAAATACAGAAACAGAAACTGAACAGGAGATGGCAGCTGGAGATGGAGACCGCTGGCGGATGGAGTCGAGATTGCATTCGACGAACCGTGGCACTTGCCGCCCACAAATGCTTTTGGCTGTTTAGCTGTTGCCAAAGCACCAAGTTGGGCAAGATGGGCAAGCTGAGGGCATCACTCAACGCTGGGCTTCGAGTGGCAAACTGTGTCGATAATCAATCAATGTGCATGTTCCTCCGCCCACTCAGAATGCCATACATCAGCCGAATATTCATTTAAGCGTTTCGGGCCAACAACGTCTTTGCGCAGGTGTTTCGGCCCAAACGCCAAAGTTTGCTGGCAAATAAACAGCTGAGGAGATGAAGGGTTTGTTTTGAGGCGGAAAAAGGAATTGATTTATTCTGTTGGCAAAGTTCCGCCTTCTCGAGACGCAACGAGTCCTCGAGAGCACTTTCATTGTTCAAGGACTTAATGAGTGAAACTTTAAGCAGATTTCAGCCGGCCACTGGCATTATTCATTTGGCACTTCTCCGAAAGCTGAAAGCAGCTCCTTCTTCTGAGGCTACGCAAATAGGTGGTGGCGTATCTGTTTGACTTCCTGCCAAGATGTTCACCTTCTCCTCGGATCCCTTAGTTCTTGAATCCTGGGCCCTTGTCCGATTTACCGACATCCCCTCGAACAAAAAGTTGCTGTTGCAAAAGCAAACTGCAACGGTTCCCAAGCAGCACACCAAAGTTTTTCCAGCCCGACAGCCAAGATGAAAACTTTTACACTGCAAAAATTCAATATCAATATTCAAAATTCAATATGGTAAGAGCGAAACAAACTGAATTAAGGCATACACGAGAGTTCTTGTGATGGTTATTTTAGGCAAAGGGAAGTGAGACATTTTCCCTCAGTGGACGGCAAAGTAACCGAAGTTGACCAGGCCAAAGCAAACAGTGTTGCATGCTACCAGGCTGAGCCGAAGGAAGGTAAAACATTTTAACCAAAAGTGCACACAGGCTAACGAAAAAATATTGCAGCCGATAAGGGTGGCCACTTTGCACCCCAATCAGCTCCCATTCCCCATTTCCCAGCTGCCGTAAAAGGCTGCAGCAATTTATTATGATCATTTTGAATAATTCATAAAATGCGGCCTGCTAGGTCCTTCCACTCCTTCGGCCCGCAACAGTGCTAGTGCTGTGAGCTGGCCCGAATGCAAAAAGGTCCTGCTTCCTTTTCCTTGCCACATGACAAGTTAAGCCACCAGGGGACAATATCACTTTGCCGCTGCCACAAGGAGTGGCAGAAACAAACAAGCAAAATGTGTAACTAAATTTGTACCCCACATGGGCCACTGGTGAGATGTAGGTCTGTATGGCAATGTATGTGAGTGGCATGCATCGTTTTTCATTTTACGGATTTATGATGAAGATGCTTTTAAAACGTTTCAGTTGCGCTGCGCTGCCAGTGTCCTGTCTTTGCCTTGCCTCGTCCTTTTGAGTGGCCCAATATGATTCGAAGGACACTTGGAAGGTCGAGGAACTTTGGCATACCGCCCAACAGATACTCCCTAAAATAATTAATACGACCCGAAATCCAGGAAATAAAAGCAAAAAGGACCAAATTGGACTGGAATCCCCAATGATATACAAGAAAATAAGCCTAATAGTGTACCACATTGCCTAAGTGTGCATTAATCTGATATGCCCCGAAAGTTCCATCATACCCGGTGTAAAACGGCAGCTGAGAAGACTGTAAGCTGCGTTGAAATCTAATTTGTAGACCTGCCCCTGACCGCAAATACCACAGATACCTCCATGCCACGCCCCCGCTGCCATCTCCGCCCCTTCAGGAGGCATTGAGTCAAGCCGAAATGGGTTTTAGCGTACGATTTGTGGTCGTGGCAAGAGCAGGTGGAGGTCCCCAGCAGCAAAACTATACACCTGACGAGGACGAGGATGAGGACGAGGACTCGAATGCGAATCCGAATTGGCAAGCGCCCCACTCAATGGCAGTTTCACGGAACGCTGGCCCCCAGTTGGAGTTGATTGTGCTGCCCCATTTTTTCGGCCAACGGATTATGACCCTGATCTGGTCATGTGTGCAGCTGCGTGAGCAGCATCGTGTAGCTTTAGTTTCACTTTGCCAACTGCAGCCCACCTCAACCCTTCTTCCTCCTATGGAATCTCCACCCGCGCCACCTGTGTGCTTGCTAACTTTCTGGTTGCTCTTGGTTATTGGTTTATGGGTCCCATGTGGTTGTCCACTCGGTGTGTCATTAAGTTTGGTGTTTTTGCATTCCTGCATTCGAGAAACATCAGCTCAACGAGCCCGTATCATGTGGATTAAGCTGCATTCCAAATCAGTTAAGCTTTGCATATTTGGCCAATGTCTCAAAGCTTTTCTGATTCGGTTATCAATGCCTCGGCAAATATGGAATAAAAAGAGCTAGGTCCAGATCAATCGTTTTTTCAAAATAACTTTCCGATTGTTTTGTGGCCTGTTTTAGATACATTTGGACCCCAATTAACAAAATAAATCATTTTTTGTATGAAATACAAAATTTAAATTTTTTTAAAAATTTTCAATTTTTGGTAAGGGGTTACATCATGATTTTTTGCGAAAAATTGATAAAATTTACATTATCCAGTTTTGGACACACATGGATTGCAAATTTCTTCACGAGCAGAACGAGATATGACATTTATGATAATATTTGGACCATTATTTAAATTATTATAGACAAAAATCTGATTGTTATCTAACAAAATCGAGGATCGGCAGTTAAGTCAAAAAAAAAGTCAAAAATTAAAAATTTAGAATGACATGCAAATAGATTAAAATTTTCAGCGAGCTTTAATAATTTATTTTTTTAACAATTGGTTGCACTTATTACTGACACAATTTTGACAATTGTCTTTCAAATTTATAAGAAAACCTTACCAACGAGGTTTGTGTACAGTCTTTCGTTAAGTTAGCTGATACACGAACCGATATCATTTTACTCATATCAGAGTTCTCATCCTGATTGTAATACATGTGTATTAACACACATCCATAAGAATAAGAATGGCAGCACTCAGCATCCTCATAAATTGGGGTGGCAGCACCTGAAAGCCTTAGAAATCGGGATGCCAGCTGTGTAAATACTGTGAAAAATACTGGCGATTGCCGCGAAGGTACGTTATTTTCAAATTGCGATTTGGGAAAAGAAAAATTGCAGTCATAAAAAGAATAGCCAAACTAAAGTTTATCTCTTAAAAACGTTATATATGTAGTATGTAGAAAACATTTTGGTTTCTTTCTAGATAAACAACACAGTCGTCCTATTATATTATTGTAATTCGTAAAATTTCCTATAAAAAAAATTAACTTTGTATAGTAAAACAAATATTAAAATTAAAGACATATAACAAAGGGTTTTTTCTTTTTTTTTTGGCAGTTCACTTTCGGGGCGTTCAGCAGAGAAAACTGGAGTGACTCGTCGAAGAAAGCTGCGTCGCACAAATTACATTAAAAATGCAAAAATTCATAAATTCATGACGTGTCGCCGTGGCCCCCTTGCTCTCGCACTTGGGCACCCCTTTTCGCCCCTTCCACGACACCCACTCCCCATTTCCCAGCTCCTTTGTTGCTCCTTCTGTTGTTACATGGCATTCCTCTTGGCCAAACAAAATGGCGAATGGCAGGAGTCAGCAAATGGGGCTCTGGAGCCCCTACCCGCACAGCCCACACCCCGAGAACGACTTCAGTTAATTATTCATGCAATGTCGCTGGCAGCCAGTGCAAAAGGGACAGGAAAGGACCCTTTTTAATATTTATGAACACAACCGATTCTCTAATTATAATTAGGAATTGAAAAGTTAGCACAAAGCAAAAACAACAACAGCAACAAGGGGAGAGTGGGCACGCAACAAAAGTTTGTGTGCACTGAATCATAATTAAAGGGGGATCCTCCCCCTGCCCCCGCCCCTAGCAAAAGGGGGGTTGTTCGATGGGGGTGAACGACGGCAAAATGGCGCGCACAATGGCATTTTAATGGTGGCACTCGAGTCTGCTAAACATACACTCATTCGGAAGTTTCTTTAACTGGAATTCAGGACTCTCGAGCTCCCAAGTTGGGTTTTAGATATTCCGGGCATGCGACGTGATTCTCCGGCGGAACCACTCACGTTCCGTTCGACGGAGCGTGTCTCTAGCTTAGAATACGCACAAAATATTGACACGATTTAATTTCTTGTTTGTTTGTTATCCCAGCCAGCAGCTTAGAACGGCAAAGATGGAACGGAACCCATTTGAATATCCTTAATCCCCGAATCGCGTCCTGCTCTTCTAATTACCCAACAACTCAGGGACGTAATGAAGCAGCTCGTGGCGCGATTTGCTCCACGTCACGCTTCAATTTCACCCAAAAATTGAAAAATCCAGGAAGCCAAGCAGTCCGGGGAAATTTAAATTTTCTTCCGTCTATTTGTGGCAGCGCGATCGTATTTCAGATGAAACAATTGAGCGAGGGCAAGTGGGCTGGCGGGGCGTGAAATTGATGCCAATTATCGGAGGGGGGGAAATCTTCAGAATATCATCATGCTCGCGGGTTTTCACTAGGAAAGTGTAAGAGGAAGCTAGGGCATTTCTGATAACAGCTAGCTTGATTCTATAATATATAAATATGGATTCACTATGATGTACCTAATTTATCTATTTATTCATGATATCAAATACGTTATGACAAATAGTTGGTATATAAATAACTAGACGTATCAAGCTCTACAATTTATATGAAAACTCTACTCCAGTGCCCTCTTGTCACTTTGCGGCGGAACCTGCCATCCCGGCGAAATCCACTCCACTTGATCAGCATCTCCTCCAGATGATGGGCAGATTACGAGGGCGCTTCTATTAATAGCGGACATCGGAGCGAACGAACCCATAAGTCAAATCGAACGGCGAGAGTCTGCCGGCCGCTTTCCCTGCGAGTTTCCCGCTTTCCCGATTTCCCGGCTGTCTCCGTCTTTGTCCGCTCTGTTTTTTAGGGCTTATGTGGGCTTAGCCAGCTCGACAAATGTGCAGCGCCTCCGAGTTTTGTGTCCCGTGCCTGGAGCTGTTTTATGTTCTAGCTGCCACTGCTGCATGGTGAATGCTGCACGCAGCGTGCAGCAACCGACATGCAACATGCAACGTGGGCTTAAGTAGGCTTAACTCGCTGCAGCAGGCGCGTTTTATTTTTGGCCGGAATTTTCCCCGCTGCAGTTCATAATTTCCCGCCATCGAATGCAGTTCATTTCGCCTTAATTTGTCTCAAGTTCAGCGAGGGTTTCCTTCGCCTTCCTCGGCACTTTCGCTTTCCTTCATTCGCGCCATTATTTTAATGCCTCGAATGTCCTTGCCTTGGATTCCCCCCTCCTTCTGCTTGCCGAAATTAAAGTGTTTCCTCACGACATTTACATACGGCATTTAGCAAACATATGGCTGTGAGTAACTTCATTTATTTCGTGGCTGCCACCCCGTGGAATGAAAAAAGCATTGGAAAGCGGGCCGGGCGCAATATCCATAAAATGCGAAGATAACCATAAGTCCTGTTTAAGTCGCCTGTTTTGTGGCCATTGGGAGGGGGACTCCTTTTGCAGAGGGAGCACTCAAAAAAATATCTAGTCAAAAATAGTACGTTGGGATTTGGAACTTACAGATAAGCGCCCATTTAATTATGTATCTGATGATAGGTTTTAAAGGCAAAATGGCTAGACAATGATGGTATTCTACTTTCAGCTGTTTTCTCAGTGTACGTATGTGCTTGGGGTGCGTAGCGCAGCGTCCATCCTGCCGCAGGACCCCCTCATTGGCTTCCTTGCTGTGCTGGTTCATCTACATAGCAATAAAATAAGAGACGCTCCTTCCGCTGCGGATGCTGCTGGCGAGGCATTAACCTAATTTTATATACATTTAATTTTATTTTATTTAATTTTAACACACACACATGCACGAGGGTGGGTTTTCCCGGAGCTGGCTTACTTAAAGGAGGAAAATCTCTATAAGAATGCCCACTATTCTGGATCAACGAATCATCCTGAACAAACTTGATTATCCTGCGACCAGTGTCAAGTGCATTCGCGGACAGTCGTAAAGCAAACGAGCAGCAGCAGATTTCAGCACGGTTTTCAAGGGGCTCTCCAGTGGGAAATTCCCGCCTGATAAACCCATTCTACCGCTTTTCCTGCCCCCCAAGCCCCCCGACAATTTGTGCGAAGCTCGTGCGCATATTTCATAACTTTTCGCATAAGCTGCCCCAAGATAAATGTGCACAATCGAAAGCTGCATGGCCAAAACAACAAACAGAAAACAGCCAGAAAAACAGGCGGAAGGATACAGATGGGGGTAACACAGGGCGGCCAATTTAGAAGCGATTTTTGAATAACTCGACTTGCGAGAATTGTTCGTGCGCCGTTTAGACTTTCTGAACAAGATTTATACAGCAAATGTGTTAACTTGTACATCATTTGATGGAGTTACTGCTGGCCCGGCAGAAGTTTTTTGGCCCGGCTTTTTATTTATGGCAATTGGATTTGTGAGTTATGTTTTTCGGGAGGAACATGAAGCCGCAAGTGGGCGGGGATCATGGTGCTTTGCGCTCGGGGAAAATCTAATTTAAACAGAGTCTGCCGAGCTTAACTGCTTTCGGCTTTGGTCAGTTTTATTGTTTTCTCGGTCCGGCTTTGTGATGAATTTGCATCTAAATCGAATGGTCGGCTCCATTAAAAGGAGTAAGGGGGAGTCTTGCTGGTTTTCAGATTTTTCAAGGCATGCGGTCGCATTGCATTAGCATAATCAGCCGGACTCGAAGACGGACTCAAAGGATCAGCTTTTGGCTTAGCTGAGTATACTTTTTCCTTTCAATTTAATTTCAAATATTTTTCTGCATTCGAAAGCTGTTCCAAATGGAGATTCATAACTGGCAGGGCTTACTGCGAATGTCTCGCTTTTTGTGAATTTCGAATGGGTTAGGTATCCGTACTCCGCCAAGGTGCACTAGATCTCCACTTGACCGACTACATCCTCCCATTTTCCCACTGCCACATTTTCCATTTTCCAGAGGCTGCAATCTACGAGTAACTTTTACATTTAAATTTTCATTAAGTATTCTGCATACGCATAAATAAACTTGGAACGTGCTCGAAAGCACACAGCTGAATGCAGCCCGCACACACTCACACACACACAAAGGGGCTGAAAGGACGTGTGCATCCTTGCACATATATGCAAACTGACACAACAATCCCTTTGTTGTCCTGGTGGGCGGTGGGCGGCGGCCGTGTGGCGGTGGGTGTGGCATGTAGATTTTCCATTTTGGGTGGCCCAAACAAAAACATGAAAAGTTTGCAAAAATAAATTTATATTATGTTCATAAATTCATAGAGCCGCTGGCACAGCCAGAGCCTGCAAAAGGACATTACACACACACACGCATACATACGGAGGATGTCCTGGCCGTTTTTGATATGCAAATTTCAACAGTTGCCTCCTCCGGCTGCGTCAACACCCAAAATAGCAGCCAATCAACTGTGGCAGGACATGGCCAGGATGGAGACTGGGTGGCAGGACACTATGTAGGCCTCGTGGCGTAACTCGCAGCAATCCTTTCAACATGTTGGCCAGGCTCCGCTCGTGCCTCCTCCTGGAGGCCATTAAAATCATCGCACACCTTGGACAAAGGGTTGAACGGCAGGAGGGAGTGGGGCCAAAGAGGAGCCGGAGTGGCTGGCAGGAACAGGACTGCGGCATGTTTGCTGTTTGCAACGTCCACAGCAGGATAAACTGGCCGCGAGTCCTGCAGTCGATGCCAAAGTGGAATACCTTAACTGCCCTTATGTGGAATACATTTTCAAAGTCAACTGATATTTGTTATCCCAAATAAACCAATAAAAATAATTAAATTTAATTAGACAAAATGTAATAATAAATACATAGTGTTACTGATACTATGCTTAATGAAATCACTTTTTCCAACGAATGATATACAAACTGCACTTGGTAGCTAGTATACCCTTAAGTTACAAAGGCGGCGAATGACAACGGCAATGCTGCCATCGATGTCCTGCTCGTGCCCCGCCCCTTTCCCCCGCCCCTCCCATTTCTGCTGGATCCCCTTTTTCCGGAGTGTCGACAATGTTGCTTCAAAAATATTGCCACCGCAGCACATTTCATGTTTGTTGTAGCCGGCTCTGGTGTTTCTGCTCTTCCGGCGCTGCGTGCATTTATAAATTATGCTGAACATGTAAAGTGCCATTTTGAATATGAAATTTGATGCTTTTTTAAGCCCACCAGCCTGACCAGCCAGCCAGGACCGAAGGACGAAAAGGAGCATGCAGATGCGGCTTCGCATCCTTTGTTGACCCCGGAATATTTTATGGGTTGGCCGGCTGTTTTCTCATATTTTAATTACTTGCAGAATGCAGTGGACATTTTTCTCCATTGCGCCGCGTGTCTAATTTGGCCTCATCCATATTATTTTGCCGGATCCGCCCAGAGGCACCCCATTTGTACTCATTCCGTGGAGCGAGTTATGAGGCTCGGGAGCCAACTGCATCTAATGGTGAGTCATGTCAGCAATTGCTCAGCAGCCAAATTGCAGCTGGCCTACTCAACCCACGGAGGAGATCCAGAAAAAGCCGTAAAGGTCAGAAAATCAATCGGCCAGCCGGCCAAAGCAACTAATTCATTTAAATCTAGCAAAATCTGAGAAAATCCCCGGCAACGACCTTCGGGATTTTAAGAGATTTCACGAATGTCAACCGAACGTTTCAACGCCAAAAGCGAAAGCATTCCGCCGGAGATGGGAGCGGACAGCCGGATGGTTGGATGCCGGACACGGAAAGGAATACGGCCGGGGCAGGGCCCCGCCCCCTGTTCCTGCCACCGCCCTAAAATTCCGGGCCACGTTAAGCTAAGCAAGCAAATCACCCGGCCGCGCCACCCGTGTGAGCTTTTGGCTAAAATAGTTGGCAACACCACATTAAACAATGATGCCCACAGGCGGCGAGAAAGAGACGGGGCTTGTGCGGCCGAAAGAGAGGCAGCATGTGAGTAGAACCAGAGGGCGATTGCTGCTGTGCGTGAGCGAGAAAATGAGGCAACAGCAAAAGTCGCAGAACTTTAGCAATTTGAAGCTAATATGTTGACAATCTAGCCAAGGAAGGAGCGGGGCAGGACGAGAAAAGGACGAGGACCAGTGGCACCATCTATGGTTATGTGTATTTAAGTCACTGCCAAAGCCGCGCTGAGAAAGGGGCTTCGAGGGGGTTGCGAGACGAGAAGAAAAGGACCTGCCAGTGATGATATCCACTCCCTGCGAATTTCGAATAAGAACTATCCAGGATATCCTTATCCTCATAATACATACTTTTTAAACGTTCTCGTGATTGAAATGTAGTAATTTAAATCACCCATAAAAATATATAAGATTTCTATGACAATAAGATAACATTTTTGCTTGGAATTTGGCCTTATATAGATAGACCTTTGTGACTCTCGTGATATTGTTTCGACTTTCACAATAAAAATAACATTATACTTGTCGCTTCGGTATAATAAACTAAATGTGAGGTATGGCATGGTTATCAAATTTCCTGACCGGAGACAACATAATTATTATGGAATAGATAGTGTCTAAAAGTCTAACGACGAAAATATATATTTTAGCCTCCTGAGGCCCAACAGTATCTTAACGTAATAATTGAAAACAAATACCGGATCGATACCTTTATTAAAATAGATTTATATTACTACTTTATTTAGGGTATTTAGTGTGCTTAGTAATATTTTTTTTAGAGATACTTCCTATAAACATGTCTACTTCTTGCTCACCTCTATGCTGACACATATTATTGACAAATTTCAGCGACTGAATGCGTGCTGTTGGTTTTTCTTACGCTCATATGAGTAACAACGCAAAGCTCCCAATAAGGGGGGCGGAGTGGGAGTGGCCGGCGGAGCAATCCGGGGACAACTCGTAAAAAGTGGATTTTACTGCTTAACTGTGGCACATCAAATGAAACAAATGGAAAACGCACACAACACAGCCACTGGAGTCACGAGCGGAAAAGCGGAAAAATCGGAGGCAGAGGAGATCGCACGAGCTTTCCACATAAATTCGCCCGTCTTTTTTTGCATAAATAAAATAAAATGCAATATTTTCCGCTGCAGCTGCAGGCGGCCCAAATCCCTCGCACAAAAGTCAGCAATCAAAACAGATTAAAATATGATTTGACAGCTACGAAAACAAATATAAATGCAGACTGCCACACAGTCATATGGATATGGATATTCATGTCGCGTTCGCATTCACTTGCAAGTTTCAGCCGATTTCAGTTGGCATTTCGATATTGTTTCCATATTTAACTAGAGCCCCCGTCAGGAGGCTCTGGCTCCGGCTCCGGATCCGGATCTGGATATATCTTCCTGCGAAGAGGTAAGCCCGCGATTGCGCGATTGCCGCGTGCTGGCATTTTTATCAAAGCGCCGCCGCTGCCTGATGCCTATTAAAAATTTAAATCAATTTTCAATATGGATTGCGCATATCCAGCGATATCTTTGGCTGACACTTTTGTTTTATTATTACAATACCCTCGATGCCAGTTAAGTTCCTATCGCGCTGCTCAGCCGAACTGTCACTGTTTGCAGCTCGTATCTTCGCAACGTATGGCGATATTCGCGGATTTGGCCGCTTTATGTTTTATGCGCCCAACTCTGGCCGGCTCCTACCCACCTGGTGGCCAAAAGCCATGTGATTGCAATTATCAGTTAATAAGGACGACTAACTGACCCAAAGCAGATTTGCTGCAATTAGCCAGGCCGCAGGATTCGCGTTCGCAGGAGTGCGTAAGTCGCCAAAGCCCGAAATGCCGGGCAATAATTAAATTATCATTAACGATGTCGGTTTAGCAGGGTCACATGAAACCCAGTTAAGCGGGCACTGTGAGGGGCGTTATAGAACCCCACCCCCTCACATGGAAACCAGAGGGGAAACTGTCCAGTTTGGGGGATCTTTATCAGGGTGACCCAATAATTATGACTTTAGTTGCAGTTGGGATATATCTAAACTGAGTGGTTATTTACTTTGAAATAGGTTGGGTTTTTCACTCATATTTGATATGAGATAGCTTAGATAATTTAAAATCAAATAATAATCATACAAATTCAAATAGCTTATATATCTAATGACGATAATAGTATTGCATTGCGAATTCTTCGCATAATATGGCTTTAAATATGTAACATCCACTCGTATTTCAAAAATCCTGAGCCCAACCGCAAATCACAGATTTGCGCAGTTTCGACCAACAAATTGGAAAATATACGAAAAGCAAACCGAAATGCCGCTAAATGGGTTCCGAATGTAATTGTATTTGCATTTGCATTGGGGCCGAGAGAGCACAACTGTACTTGGGGGCTGTGTGTGCTGTGCAAATCCACGCAAAATTCCCAAATTCCGGATGGGTTGGGTTCAAATCGGACCGAGAGGGTTGAAGTGTGCTTAAATTCTCATTAGACGCATTAGTGGCGTTGACCAGCTGCCACGCCCACCGCCCGCCGCCGCCTCTTTGCACCTGACCATGCCCGAAATTCAATAATAATAATTGATTGCTTATTACAAACGCACTGCATATGTGTCTCAAATTTATGTGGAAATTCGGAGGGGGAGTGGGTGGAGTTTGCTAATATTTACGCATTAGTTATTTGCCGATGGGCGGTGAACTCCCTGCCAAATCCACCCTGTAAATGCCAAATGACCAATGCACCTGTACGGCCCAAAATCATCATTAAAGTTTAATGTTTTCATTTCGGTTTGTGCACGCAGCAATTTTAATTATTAACTTTATAATTATGCAAAATCACGAATTACATTAGAATCACTTTGTTATGCCGATTTGGTTTACGGTCTCTTTGAGCGGTGAATCGAGTGAATTGCGAGCTGATGTGGCACTTCTAATCAAGATTCGGATGCCATTCCCCCCATTCCCCTCCTTCCATCAACTCGGCCACAATAATTAAGCCCTGTGGAATAATAAGCGAAAGCAATAATAACAGAAGTTTAAACTAAACGATTTTACAGACGACTATGGTCTCACACTATTAATATCTAAGGCTGATTACTTTTGGTAAGTATGATATTTTAAAATGAAAGTTAAATAATGCAGTTAATATTTATTTTATATGCAAAGTCTTGTTTTATTTTCAAGTCATTTGGCGCACTTTTTTAAGACTCTCATTGGAATAGTTCTCCTCCCAGTGGAATAGTTCTGGGAATGGCAGGCGTCGCCTTTGCGATAAGTGGAGCCTATAAAGTCAGCTCCACGATTTTTAAAGCTCCAGTTGAAGAAATTCCGCGTAATGACCCACAAGATCGCCGTAAAGTGGTTCCCTATTTTCCTCGTGCAGGAGGTACTGGCAGCTCAACAGCCAGCGATATCCAGATCCAGGAGCTTTTCACTGGAATCCATCCCCACCAATGTGCTGATCATCTCCAGCGTAGTCCTGATCACTTGTACTTGGATTGGCTGCGCCTACTTCATGGCCAATCGCCATCAGAAGGCGGTCCAGTATCTCCAGAGCCAACTTGACGAACTGTGGCTGCTGCAGGCCAAGCCCTCCGTTTGGCCACATGCTCCCTTTATCCCAAATTCCCGGGAGCAGAATCCGTCGGAGTATATTCCGCCTAGGGATCCAGAGGAGCAGGAAAAGGAGGCCGACGAGGCGCGGGAGAGGGCTGAAAAAGCCATGGCATTTTTGGAGACCTTAAACAAACATAAAGATAAAGAGTGAGATAAAACAGACTTTAAGTGGAATTATGAATTGGAGGAATTTTAGCTTAACATCCTTGCATATATATTAAAAAGGATATTATACTTAACCACATTAGTTTCCAATTATTTGTTTTAGTAGTATTAAAATTCTTGTTGCAGTTAGCACTGACTTAGCCTTAAATTTATTTGAGTACCCTCAAAATTCATGCTATTCGACGTGTGGCAAAAAGTGCAGCATGATAGGCAGTATGTTGACCCTGGGCTGCCTTCTGGCCCAAGTTATCCCTCGGATTCGGGGGCAGTATGCGGCGGTGAACTGCTCGGATCCCCGGATCGAACTGACGTCCTGTGGCCGCTTCAGTCCGAACGGGTGCTGTGCCAAAGGATGTGTGAGGAATGTGCGCGGAAGGTGCGTCCAGGAGCAGTGCACCGCATCCTGGAGCGGCTGGCTCCAGAGGCCAGTGACCATGAGCTGCTACTTCCACTGGTTCCTGCTGATCTTTGCCGGGCTCATCACGGCCCTCATGCTGGGCCTGGTGGCCTGCAACGCGGCCTGTGAAATAAGGCGCTACCTTCGACAGCGGAGAGTCCAGCGGTTCAGGCGCTTCAGGGACCTGAGCGGAGTCTCCATTGGATCCACTCAGTGCTAGAGCACGTGTGAGCATGAGGTCCTTGGGCTGAGGGGCTGGGAATCAGGAAGGAAGTGCAGAGGGATTTACCATAATCTGCAATACATTAGCGGCAGCTTTGCTCTGGATTCCAATTCAATTCTTCGGGTATCTCCGGCCAAAGCCATGTAAATTACGATTCGCCACCTCGGAAATCCTATTAGTAGTTAAAACCTGATTAGGAAATACTTGCGGCCGAGCCTCGGGCTCACATTTGCTGAAAGCAAATAATAATAAATGGCTCTCACATGCGAGATACTTTGTGGATTGGATACATGCCCTCCAGGGTGACACCTCCTCCGGAGCAAGTCGAAGGTGGCGTGGAATTCAGATGGCTGTGGAGTCGAGTCAAAGGTGCAATAACCCAACCGAACGGGGCACATAAAACTAAATGGCTGCGGGTTGCGTTGCCAGTCCTCGAAGTCCTTCCCAGACCCCGGACCCCTGTGCCGGATCACCAGCTCCCTCCTCTGCGGATTCAGTAGCTATTGCGGTGGAGATAACAACCATAAGGGTACACCCGAGGACACTCACAGAGGAACGGTGCAAATAGGTTTGTGAAAGTGTATATTTTGTCACAGCTTCTTTCTGTTTTAAGTGAGTGAGACTATTAAAATCGGGTAACTAAAAATTTTATTGAAATTTTTAGTCTTTAGTCTCTAGTCTATTTCACATTTAAAACCCCTCTGCTTCCTAATAGTTCTTCGTTTTTTCATTTCCCCTGCTGTTCAGCTTATGTGTGCGGATATAAATGTATATATTTTTAGTATAACTGAAAGTCAGTCAGGCATGCAGCCAAAGCTAAACGCGCTGCCAACCGCGCAGAAAATGAAATGGAAAATATTGGCGGGAAGGGGAGCTGGAAAAGCGGAAAATAAAAAGGAAATAAACGAGCCAAAAAGGAAAAGCTTTGCGAAAAGGTTGCCCATGTGTGCGGGGGGAATGGGGGGTGGCATGGGGTCCCGGGTAGCAGATTTAGAGGTTGCTTATGTGTGATTTAGTACAGCATGCGCGAATATGGCGGCGATAATTCTTTAAAAATTGGAAATTGTTTTCCAATCGATTTCGCATTTAGCCAAAAAGCACTCAACACAAAGACACAAAGGGCCGCCAACGAGTGTCTTTTATAAACTTGTGTAGTTGTTCGCTTTCGGATTGGCTGGGCCGCACAAGCGGCTGCACCCACACACGAGTGTGTATTTATATTTGATAAAAATGTATGAAAAATACGATATTTCGTTATTTTTCACCTGGCTGCAGCTTTGAAAAGGATTTGGCAGCTGAAATCATGGATTTGGATTTGGCTTTGCCATTGGCTTTCCGTGCAGTTTGTTTATTTCCCTGGCTTGTCAAGTGAAAAGCGTTTGAATGAATTTGAGAGAGGGAGAAAAAGGAGCATTTTGGCTGCTCAAAAATGTAGGGCAATTAAGTGTGAACAATAAGATTACAATATACAAGATAATAAGGGATATCCACTTAGATAATTCATTGAAATTCATTTGACACTAAGTATATGTCCATTAATTAATATAGGTAATTTCTGCTTGTGCACGGAGCAGAATCAAGGCTGGCCAACTGTTTTAACCACATCAACCGCCCATCCCCATTCAGCCAAGTTTATATAAAAGCGATTCTCATTTCTTGATGCCAGTAAGCAACCAAAACATTTGCTCGCATTGTGTGAGTCCTGTACAAAGGATACAATGGGCACAAAAGGTTAGATACACACACATAGCAGGGGGCGTGTTTCGTTTTTTTTTTTGGGGTGGACCCAAGGACCAAGGAGCGAAATGCGGGGAGTGGGCGATTCGTGACATATTTTATTTGCACAATGACAATACGAGTTACTCGACAGGGTCTAAAGGAGGCAGGGGTCGTGGCGGGGGGGGGGGGAGGGCAACCGCAACCCGCCATTACACAAACACACCCTCTTCCGTTTCCTCTGCCCTTCCACCCACACCAGCCCACAATTACAGTTGGAGTTCGAAGGGAGGCGGAAAGTGGGTGGGGAGAACAGAAGCAGTGGCGCACAAAGTAGTAAAATAAGTGCAAAGGATAATGCGAATTGAAATGACAAAACCCGGAATAATCATTGGCTCCACACTCTCGGAGATAACGAATGGGTGGGGTTTTCGAAGTGGAGGTGGGAAGGGGAGTCCCCGAATGGGGAACGCTGATAAGGGGCAAACCTTTTAGCGTTTTGCCGACGGCTTTCGCGCTCAGCTGCTTAAACATTTCATCAGCACCTAGACTGCTCCATAAAAAGTTAGTACGCAGATAAAACAAAAGTAAAGATGGCAGTGTATTAAATGGAATATTAATATTAAATATTAATATTAAACGGAGTATTACAAATCAGAAGAGGCGTTTATTACCAAGTATTTGTAGGCGGAATATAATTTTGATATTGACTAACTTTGAATGCACTTTAAATTCAACCAAGATGGCAATTCTACAAAATGAGGCAAACCATCAATCAACAGCTCCTTGGCCTTGATTTCTTCGGCTATACTTATGGCTCTTGGGGAAATTAAAATGTGCTCCTTTTGTTGCCAAGTCCCAGGATTGCGAAAGCCCCCACACACTGGCATGAAAATCAAATTGCGCGCATGACAATATTGTCAATTTTATTTGCCGCCATTTTTATTGCAATCTCGCTGCGATGTCCCCTTTTGCCGCGGACTATCCTATATTTTTCAGCTCCTTGTGCTCCGTCTATTCCTTCTATTCCCGGACGAGGAGGCCGGGCCTCGTAAAATATTTTTATGTATTTTTTATTTACCCGGGCTGCCATGCATGACCCCAATACGAGCTAGGGGGCCACAGGTCGGGGCCCAGGATGCGGAAGCCACTGCAATTGGTGGAGCAGCTCCTTGGCCCGCTTTTAATGTGCGCCATTTTATTTGCCACAAAACCGACACACGGCACCATTAAAAAGCCATAAGCGTTGAGCCCCGGCCTCTCTTTCCCACCCGGCTTTTCCTTTTGGCCGGACCCGCGTTTAGACGTTATTAGAAATCGCCACCACCTCACCACTCCCCCCAGTCGGGAAACCACCCACGCTTCGCCGACCTTCTTCTTGTCGGCCATAAACCGGGCAAACATTTTGATTACAGTTTTTATGATTTTTAGGTCAAAATTTGGCATCATAAAATGGCCAGCGAGTAAATTTGAAATGAATAAATAAAGGCCAGTCAAATATGAGATGATTTTATGGCCATCATTTTGTATTTGGTCATAAATGGGGTCGACCTGCAGATGGGACATTCGAATATTATTATCATCGTGTCTGGGCTTTGTTTATAGAGAGAGAAGAAAACACTGGCGCAATTACTCAGCTTTATATAGTTAATATATCAGGCCCATCTTAACGAGGCCCAAAGCTGCGGCAGTAAAGGCGGCTCAGGAATTGAAATTTAAATTGTCGGCGACTCATTAAGCCGAAAACCCTTTGTTTAAGCAGGTGCCATAGGCACAGATCCTCGGGAAGTAGAAGCGAAGGACCTGACATATGGCCCAAGTGAAAGTCAGTTAATGGGGATGGCTGGGGCGTGGCGTGGGGCCAATCCGAACCAGAACTGTGTGCCTGGCAGATAAGAGCGTCGAAGATTTATTGCCAACGCAATGAGTTAAGAAAGACAAGTACCTAAGGGAAAAATACAGCAGCCAAGATGGAGAACACGATGATGAGGATGATGATGATGGGAATGATGATAATCATCGAGTGACGTGTTTGCACGCTGCAAACAAAGAAGCGGACCAGCAGCAATAGTAATGATGAAGCTGCCGCATACTGACAAAGTAAATGATGGGGAATCAGCCAAGGGTCGGGGTCCCAAGTAAGACAAGTAGAAATAACTCGCCCCGCTGCTCGACTGGTTCTCTGATTGCCTCTACATGGCATGGCATGGTGGGGGCGCCAAGGATGGCACCAGATGGGGTGGGATCCAAGGGGGTATGGTATCCAACGGGGTGGGTTAGGCAAATAATGGCTGACAAAATGCGTCGCTCCCTAAGACAGTTTCAAGATGGCGCTTCTTTCGCGGGAGCTATCGAACAGTTTCCAGAGATGCGAAAGGATCTTCAGGTTGTATTGAATTGAAGGAAAATATTGTTATGCAACATTTGGTTACCTTACACAAAGGATTTTCTGCCCTATGGTAAGTATTTATTACATTCATTGCTAAAACTTACATTGGAAAATGTGTTTTTTTATATTCTTTACTTTATGAATTTCGTTAAACAAGACTTTTCGTCGTGAGTCACGCTGCTGTCGCCGCTGTGCTTCCCCCACCACCGACCCATGCAAATACATATATAATCATGCATATATATAGGAAGTTGATTTTAATTGCGGCTCATCCATTATGCGGCCTGTTGGGGCTGCTCTGCCCGGTTGACGGCCTGAGCTTGATTAACAATAATTAGGCTCGGCATTAATTACGCCGAAAAGTTAATTGCGCGAGTGAGTGTGTGCCGATAAAGTAATTCCAGATAGGGGAAAAAACTCCCCGAAACTCTCACATTCGCAAGCCATCTTGCGATTTCCAGGCACGCGGAACACAGCCCAGCACAGAAATGGGGACAATAATAGAGTTGCTAAAACAGCTGGAGCGCAACTTATTAACCCTTTGACGCCCCAGCAGGCCAAATCCACCCACGCACAGAGGCGGCAATAAAATCAATCTTATTAAAACATTAACAGCGGGCAAAGGGGAATAAAATAAATCAAATGGTCGCCGGGTCGCAGTTTAGCCCCCCTGCATCTCCCGCAATCGCCGAAATTGATGCTTAACGCAGCGGGAAATCCCATTTCCCCGATTTTCCCTTCCCTGGCCACTTTATTAGCCGCCTTCAATCAAGGCGGGCAGCATATGAAATTCAAATTTGATGCCCCGAACCAGGAAAACCAACCCCCCGACGCGGATGTCCTTTTATTATTATTTTTATTGTGCGGTGATTTTCCGGGGGGTTGTCACTTTGCGGGGTGCATATAAATGCGACATAATTTCGCCGTAATGAATAAATTGATGGATGGATCTTTTGGCACCAGGTCCACCTTGGAATTAAGCACTTGCTCGCTTTTGGGGGAGGAAAAGCTGCTTTAAATTAAGTCCCCATTCATGTGCCCGCCCCCCGAAAAAGGCGATTGGCATATATCGCCCCACCCCCGACGGCTGTAAATTACAATTTGATTTTTTAATGTTTCCATTTCCCACTCCACCTACGACGCGGCTTTCCCAGCGGGAAAAGCCATCCGTTATCCCAGCGGTTGACCGCAATTTGCCCTCGTAATTCATTATGCCGTCGCGTGGGTGCTTTTTTTCCATTATTTTTATTGTTCTTTTGATTCAATTTCTATAACTAGTAATGTTAAGTGTACAATTATTAAATAGTTTATATTTATACGGGGCTCTTTAGTGGGGATATACATGTACATGTACATATACATATACAGACAGTGTTGGTATATGCCATATGCGGATCTATACGACTAGACAACTCCTTAAAAACTGCTACGCTTGATATATAGTTTAGCTTTAGTGTTCTTTTTTGGCCTTAGCTGTTTACAATCTTGATACGTTTCTGGTTTATATATACGATATATACGACTGGGAACTGAAGGTGGAACTAGGAGCGACTATATGATCTTTGGGCTGGCTATTTGGCTTGATTAGTTTAGGGTTCCGCTGCTTAACACTAGATATTTGCTTTTATTTACAAAAACACTTAATTGCTGATTTGGGGGCGCTCGAACAAAGGGGCATCTAATCTCAATGCAAATAAAGTTGAGTTTGGGACTCCTTCTGGTAAATTTAATTATTGTTCTTCAAAAAATTGTATCTTTTTGGTTAGGGGCTTCTCTTATGTTATTTATCTTTAGTTTGGGCAAACATCTAAAATTATTTATGAATGCTTAGGGCTAGGCTGCCTTTAGTTTGATTTAAGTTAGAGCGTTTTTCAATCGATCACGTCCTCGTCATCGTTGTCGTTGTTGTTGTTGTTGCTGCTGTTGGCCAGGGGCGCCTCCATGGGGGACTTGTTGCTGCCCTCCAGACTGTGGTTGCCCTCGTCCTGGTGATTGGCCGGCCCTCCCCCCACCAAACCGAGGTCGGAGTGGTCCAGGCCCAAGTTGCTGTGGTGCAGCATGTTGCCGGAGTGCTGTTGCATCCCATTCGGCACCCCGGATCCGCCCACCGATCCGCCCGAGAAGTGCTGCAAGTGGTGCTGGTGCTGGTTGAGCAGCGCACCCAGGGCGTTTTCTCAGACCACGTCCGTCACGCCCACTCCGGTGTACTGGCAGGCGGAGAGTCCGGCGGAGTTGGACCGCGACACGGGGGAGGGGGCGGAGTAGGGACTGCCGAATCCGGCGGAGGCGTGCTGCTTGGCCTTCAGCCGCAGGGTGGCGATGCTCGAGCTCATGCTGCTGCTCATGCAGGGCTCGGCGGCGGAGCGGTACATGTACGGATTGGCGGGGGTGGTGTACGGACAGGGGGCGCCCACGGCCCCCACGTTGCTGGTGTTGCTCAAGGACGAGCCCATCGAACCCGGCAGCATGGATGCGTTGTTCATGCTGACCGCCACGCCACTGGCGCCCGTGTTGAAGCAGTTCACCGAGTTCTGGTGATGATTGCTGGCCACCATCGACCCGAGTGGGTTCACTGGCCACGGGAAGGGCTTGGTTCCTAGCGGCGAGGGCACCTTGGTCCAGTTGTTGTACGGATACGAGCTGTACAGCGAGTCATCCGCGAACGGCTGCATGAACTGCGTCCCGAATCCGGACTTGAAGTCCGCCGCCGCCACCGCCGCGTTCATCGCATTCCGCTCCCTCTTGCGCCACTTGGCCCGTCGGTTCTTGAACCACACCTGGAAATAAAAACACATATGTTCTTGATTAGCTCACTGGGAGATTAAATTGAGTAAAATTTAAATAAGATGCTATGTTAAGAAGCTAGAGGTAGAGTTTCCTCGAGGATAGCTCTTGGTTTTTCAAAAAACTACACACAAATCTAAAAGTTTTATTCATAGTTCCCAGCGCGACTTATTCGCAGCTTTTAAGCCGCACAGTCGGCCATTTTCCTTATAATTTATTACTTGAAAATTTATGTATCTGCCCTGGCAACACGAGTGGCAAGGCAAAACTTCCCCCAAAAAGCGCGCCCGCCGCAATACGCATGTGCAGTAATTATAAATATACAAATATATACATAAATACTCCCAGTCAGCCCGGGCTGCCGTTTTTAATGGAGAGCTTTATATAAATAAACTCGGCTTGCCACCCCAAAAAGTCTGGGAGCGAGGGGCGTGGAGGAAAAAGTTGCGAGGGCGCAAAAATAAATCAAAATTATTTTGCACACAGAAAGTGCAGAGAAAAGGCGGGCGAGTGCTCCCCAGAAGAAGATAAAAACAAAATGGCAACTTTGTAATTTATGGCTGAAGTTTGCACAGATACGGATGTTTGGGGGCAGACAAGGATACTCCTCCTCAGATACAGATACAAATGACAAAGAGCTGCGCAGACGTTGGCAGCATTTTGATGAGTTTCTTGCTCTCGAGCCACGAAGCTTTAAGATACACTCTGAACAGAAACAGAAGCCAACTGGGAAAAGGTTCTCACCGATGGAGATACATTAGCCTGGGCAATTAAAGCTGCACATTCGAATTTCATGGCTTGTTGCCGCATTGCCACATTGTCCCTAAATCAACGCGTTGGTCGTCGGTTTCCACCACGTAGCGGGGTTGCAGATTTATGGCCAATGCTGGTCTGCACCCCTCTCTGCGCACTATGCGTGTCCTTTATGTCCTGTAAACTTCCCATACCCCTAACTGGCGTGACTAAAATCCGACACGCGCTGATCTATGCAAAAAGTGTTTGTTTTCGCCTGGGAAAACCCTGATTGAGACATTCCGAACGCGGCTAACAAGTGGAAAACTACGGCCGCGTGCCAGCAAGAGAATTTAGTGTGGTAATTGCCCTAATCTAATTAGTCGCGGCAGTTAATTGAAATCGCATGAGCTGGTTGCCGAGGCGAAAGCGAAAGTGAGAGTGAGAGTTTTCCATTTTCCCAGAACCTAAATCAAATCCCCTGCCTTCGCAATGTGTCAATTTGTCAAGGTACATCGCTCAGCCCCATCATCATCATCATGGGCATCAGCATCCGCATCAGGAGCTCAAGGATCTCGTGCATCATCAAGGATGCAAAACTAACGTCATCGATCTCGTCAGCTGTCATTTTCACGTATCATTTAGCAAGTTGCCAAAGTTGCAAAAAACACAAAAACCGGGGAGACGGAAAAACGGAAAATGCTGATGGCAAATTGATGGGCCGCCTGCTGAAAAAAGAGGGAGCTCTGCGCAAAAGTGAAAAAGTGAAATATGAGAGAGTGCAAAAAACAGCGCAATTTTCCACTCAACGGGCAGCGCCCTGTGGAAAATCCTAATTGGTTTTGATGAAAGCATCAACGACACTCGACGGCAACTCCTGCAACGCTTCATCAGGTAAATGGTGGACGTGGCAAAAAGATATGAGTGGCCAAAAGTGGCCATGTGGCAGAAGTTAGGGCCTCATTTTTTGTGCGGGCTGCCATGATTGATGGTCGCAAATTGCAGCTAAATACGTTTTTTATTTGCCCAATGTGAAATGTTAAATGTGAAATGGGCCGGGTTCTCATTTCCGGGGTTCTTCTATTCCAGTGATAGCCCTGCCCAAGTGAAAATCAGCAGATAACATCGATACGTGAACTACTCCACGCAGCGCTGTCTCTTTGTGTGCTCAACTGTCTGGATGACTACACAGATACACTACTACTACTACAGTACGTACCGCCAGAGTATCGCCGGTATTAATTGGTCCGATGTTCGACTGCAGCTGCAGATATACGGACATATGTGAACAAAAAGTAGCCTAATCACGGCTATTACAGAAGTAAATAAAGTCAAAAGGTCGGGAAGATACCACAGGCACAGTAGCCATTGGCTACATTTTAAATGGAATTATTTAAGCTGAAATATTTATGTTGGGTTCATTGTATAGCCCTTAAAAATATCACAATTGTTTGGCATAACCCAGTTTTCTTTTTTTTTGGGATTCCTCCTTCCCAACTTATCCACTACATTGAACCATTCGAACTGCAATCATGCCAGCATATTGCGGCTCCTTTGTGGCCACTTTCAATGGCTTTTTTATACACTTTCAGCGATTGGCAAATGCTGTTTCCATTTCCGGGCCATTGGCGACACCTGACCATAAAAAGAACGGGCAAAAAACACTCGATACAACCCCATGGATTCCATCCCAGGCCGATGCCACCTCCGATTGAGGGCAGCGACAAATGCTTTTATATGGGCCTTGTTTTTGCCAGTCCTTGGCTGGTAATTGAATTAAAAAGTGATTTCTATTTGACACATTAAAAAGCGGAAGAGTGGAGAAAGAGCCCGGAGTACTGGGTACTGAGTACTGAGCACTGAGACAACGGGACAATGGGACAGACGGGGCGAACATATTGCCATAATTGCCGGCGCATGTAAATCCCCGGATTAGTAGCTATCAGGGCCCGAAGAAATGGAAACGGGGGCTGCTCTTTTTTGACAGTTTAAAGCCCGGCCAGATTTATACGGCCCATCCCGGAGCGGAGTTGCACCGCCAGTGGGCCGTAATCCTTTTGTATATTTGATAAATTTTATTGCCTCCGCTATTACAATGGGCAGCCGGAGTCGGAGTCAAAGTCAAATGTGAGCCACCCCTCAGACAGTCGCAAAGGCATGATCGCGATCATCATTAATTCGTGTGCGGTTTTCTAATTCATTAAACAACCCTCGGCTGGCGATGACAAATAGTCTGGGCATTGTTTTGCATCTTCCAAGGGGTGGAAGTGAGCAAAGTGAGCGAAGTGAGCAACCGAGCCAACCGTTTTGTCATCATCATATAATGGACCATAAAACAAACTGTATCAATATTTTATGCATTTAGCTGCTTTATGCGAGGAACACATGTTTAGATTGCCATCATTCCCGGCTCCGTCCCTTGTCATCCTGGGCCGCAGCTAATTTCTTTATAAATGTTGTCAAGTGCAAGGGGGTCGGTCGTCGGTCCGTCGATTTTTCTGGGCATATGCGAGAGTCCAGTGAAATTTGCATAGGAAAACCATGAAGCATTCGCCTTCCTCGCAGATGTTCTCCTTTTCCGCGGCAATTGCACTCGGATGGCTGTGATAGCAGCCACTTCTAACTGTACAATTAATGCCACGCTGATGTCGCCATACGTCCAATGACAATGATCACAAACCCGATCACCATCAGCAATCACCGGCGATCATCGATCATTTGTCTATCATATCTTCGCCTGTCTGCTGATTGTCTTTCCGTCCGTTTGGACGGCGAATGGAAATGGAAGTGGAAATGGAAATAGATATAGCCGCAGATATCTTCGATATCAGAGGAGTATTTGCCGCGCTGGCGCCACAACTCCAATTGTTTGCCCAACTAACTATCGTGTTTACAAACAATTACAACGCTTGTGTGGCCAAGATATCTTGTACAACTCGAGGCCCCTGTTATTAGTTTTTGCTCCACTGGGGAGTACCGGGGGTGTACCTTACTCCTCTCTTAAAAATGTTTAAAGAATGAAATATAGATCAAGAAATAGATTTAGCATTGCAACTTCAGTATAAACTATTGGAAAAGCGGTGGCGTTAGTAATAGAGTTCTATAGAACCCACATCCCACAGATACAAATACCATCGTACTTCATTGTATCTCGGACATGGACAAATGCCCCGGCCCATGTCAATAGAACGGATATTGAGCAAACACTCCGATTCAGTTCAGTTGAGGTCGGGCGTTCGATAAGCCCGCGGTTTACAAACAGCAAATGCTGCAAACGCTGCCAACTGCAGTTTTAGCTGCGGCAATTTATGGCAACACCCCGCCCCTTGGCCCGGCCTACCACGCCCCCCGGCCCACGCCCCAAAAGCTGCACATAAATCCCCGGTAGCGCAGGGAAATCGGCTCTTCTTTCCGGGTCGAGTATTGGCCATATTGGCCGCGTTGGCCGTGCTGGCCGCATTGGGTTTAAGCCAACGCCAAACGAGGCGACATATTTACGAGTCTGTGAGGCTGCATTGCGGTCGCGACTCCTGCGGTCCGTAATATAATTGGGGTCCGGACTATAATAGCCGCATAATGTGGCAACCGAGCTGCCGGAATCCGGCGTTTGTTTGCCGTTTGCGGCTTGGTTGGCAATTAATTCGAACATCAGCGCGGTAATGGTGGTGCAAAGTTTGTGGAAAGGGAGAGAGTCCTTCCCGCTGGAAGCACTATGTGCTAAAGTGATTCGAACATGTCACTTTAGCTAACTCTATCTCATTTAGTTATACAAAATATAATTTAAAAATAAGTTAGGATGATGAACTAATACGCTTTATCAAAGCCTACTCACCCTGACGCGCGCCTCCGTAAGATTGGTCCACATGGCGATCTCCTCGCGGGTGGACATGTCCGGATACCTGTTCCGGCTGAAGGTGTGCTCCAGCTCCTGGAGCTGCTGCGAGGTGAAGTGCGTCCTCTGGCGCCGCTGCCTCTTGTTCTTCTTGTCGTTCTTCGGTTCCTCGCCACTGGTGGTCATCGGCTCATCGTGCCCGGAACTTGATATGTTTTCTGTCTTGATCGTGGTCTCGTTTACACTGCGATTGCCTGTGGAAGAAGCAATTCATACTTTTTTAAGGAATGGATATAGTTATATGTAGATGTGGATATACAGATCGGCTGTCTAATGTGTTTGCTCATCGGTTGGAGTAGCTAAGCTGTTTTATGCCCTCCGTCTGGGTTTGCTCGGGTTACCAGTGGGGTAGATAAGCGCGAAGGGGAAAGGTCTTCGGAGCGCCCTCCGATTTCTGGCGTCAGCGGAGCACCGTTACTAATTGCCATGCAACCTTCAGGCGTCGCCAGCAAACACCAGCCATTCACCACCCACCACCCCCGAAAAAGTTCAAAGGCGGACCGCCGGCAAACAGATTTATAACCAGTTAATGTATGTTCCCGAATGTCATCGATCATGCGGCGTGCTTTTTGTGTTTTTTTCGTATTTATTCGTATGTTGTGGGCCAGAGAAGCCAGAAAGCGAGACCAAATCGAAATCGTAGCTGCCGAAAACTTAATCAAATAAACTATATTACTGCCCCTGTGAAATATCATTTTCGTTCGGCTCCATTCTCACTTTTTTCTGTTCTGCTGTCGTCGTGAGGTCGCAAATCAAAGGCAGTCTAATCGAAAACTAAACGGACCCGGCCGAGTAAATTTCGCCGACAAAGGTGGAATCGTTGGCCACGCTTTCCGAAATTATTATAAATTATGTTCCTTATCGATGGGCCCCCGGAGATAGCGGATACGGTCTGGGTACAGCACTTTTGCCGGGAGGTGCTGGGGGTTACGGATACGGCAGCTACTGCTACTCACCATCTTTGCGATCCCGACTCCGGTTCGATATCGAGGATGTCGACGACGTCTGAAAGTTGTTCAAGTGGGTGCTATCCAAACTATTTGCTACGGCGGTCATGGAGCTATGACTATCACGGAAATCGCCGGTTTCGGCCCAAACTGAAAAGAACAAGCCAGCGCAGGCAAGAGAAAATTACAAAAAAATTTATGCTTTAACCAAGGAGGTGCCAAAACATCTAAAACTGTCTAGCTTAGGGTAGTTAATCTTAAATACAATTTAGCTTGAATCTACAGAATCTACAGAGCTTCCATTTGCTAGCGTTAAAAGATATTTTCCTCTGCGGAAAACTCCACCCACCTGGCTATCCCACTATTCCTTTTTCCATGAACAGAAAAGAGGAGCCCGTAAAAGAGCTCATAAAAGGATTTATGACACCGCAGCCTGAAATGGCCTCTTGGTTAACCCGATTAAAAAGCGTATTGCTCCTGGAGGAGGCCAACTTAATTGTTTCCAGGGGCTGGATTATAAAACTTCAGCCCGTGCTCAAAGTGTTGCCATGGAGAAACTTAATCGAGGGAATCGCCCGGTCCGCTTGGCCCCATAAATCTACCGGCGCCAAATGACTCAATTTGCTACGTAATAATTGCCGCAGTTAGTCACGCCTATTTTGGTATTAATTACTCAGCTATTGGCATGATTTCCCCCAAAAAAAGCTATTTCGTCACAGATTTATGGCCGTGGCAATTGATTTCTTGGGGTTTTCCTGCGAAGTGGAAGGTGTGCACCCATATGGTCCGGGGTCCCGACTTCCCGACTTTCTCCTAAATCTTCTGGACCACTTCCTTTGCATACCGCTGATTATTTATGGCCTTCTCACATGCTGTCACTTTAAAGTGGTTTTCAAAGTGAGCAAACACCCGGGGCGACATTCGAAACAATTAGCCTGCTCCTTTTTGGCGGGGGAAGGGGGGGTTCCGGCACCCCTAGGAGTCACAAATGTCATCTCCTTGGAGGTGGCCCATGGCTCAATTAGTTTATTGCCAGTTGCATAATTTATGCCGCCGACAACAGCCTCACATGCCGTTGGAAAATTCAAATTTCTGCGTGAAAAGTATTTTTATGGCCTCTAATGAGTGCGTTTTGGGGTAATTAAAATTTCATTGCTTTATTATGAGCGTCTCGGATGTTGGGAGGAAAATTTGAAAAACAAACATGGTAGCAGTGTTTAGCAGAGAATTAATTTTTGTGTAAATGTTTTGTCAAGATCGATGAAAATTGTAAAAAATCCATTCGCCTGGGAAACCCATTTCAGCTGTTAATTTGTTAATATGTCATATGTTATTTGTCATGTGAGACTCAACTTCTCGCACCAATTCCACTGCATCCTCATTTCCACTTTCATTTTTTAGTGAACGCCTCGTTGCAACCTTTGAATTCGAAGACACAGCTGAATGAATCCGAAAAGATAGAATGCTCCCATTCTCGATCCCAAATCCGATTTCCGACCTGAGCTAAATGGGTCGTCATCGCCCATTTTTCGTATCGTAAAATATTTTCCTAACGACACGCTCTAAAAACAAAAACCGAGCAGACAAAAAATACGGAGAATTCGAAAAAACGCAGCGAAAATCACGTAGCACGGTGATTTTCATTTGTGTAAATATTTCCCCAGCATTTTGGCCAGCGACTAATTTGAGTTTGATTTTCCTGCTGTGCTGGTGCTTTGTTTTTTTTTTTTGTTGTTCTGCTTTCCCGCCTGACAGGTCGTCGGAAAAATTGTCGTCGTCTGTCAGCTGGCGGTGACATTTGTCGGCCAGTTGTCGCCCGAGTTTTACAATGTTTTCAAGGCTTTCGAGTGGGTATCGAATTTGGATGAGTGGCAAGTGTCAATAGAGGTGGGCGTTGCTTGTCGGGAGCATTTTGCACATGTCAGGCAAGAGTTCTGTGTTCTGTGACAACAAGTGTCGGCGTCACTTTCGCTTTTCCGATTTGCTGGCATTCCGGTTCTCTGATTGTCGGATTCTCCGATTCCCCGATTTTCCAATTTTCCGATTTCCCCGACAGCCATTTTGCAGTGGCATTAGCCGCTGAGCAAACAAATGAGCGATGGTAAATTTATTTGACTTGGCGACTATTGTGACGATCCTAAACAAAAGTCAAAGGCAAACACTCCCGAGGGGCGGGCACAATTAATCAAGCGAGGGTTGCCCGAATGAAACTGCACAAAAATTCGAAAATGATTCGGATTTTTTCGCCTCCGAGGATGTGAGCATCTAGGCACCCTGCACCCATACGCGCCTCATTCATAGACAGATTTCCACATAAAAACTTTTGACACACGACACGGCAGCCGGAGCAATAAATTATCCGGAGCAGGAGACGCAGGAGACGGAGACTGTCAGAGCAGGAAAACCTCACCAGACCAAAACAAACAAAAATAAAAGGACGAGCCAACAAAGGACATGCCCCGGAAAAGGGAGGAAAACGGTTAAAGGAAAATGTCAAGCATAAGCAACGTTTAGTTGGTGACCAAAAACAAACGATTAATGTGACAGTTGAAAGGGGATCGGGATTGGCTTTGGTTGTGGGTCCTGGGATTGGGATTGGAATTGAGATTGAGATTGGAATTGGAAATGGGACCAGGACTTCGACCAAGAGTTGCTTTCGTTGTAAACCACTGGCTGGCCGACCAAAGGGTTAAACACTCCACCGCAAATGAAAATATTTTCCAATTTCATGCCACATTTGCCGCCGAGGTGTTGATGTCCGTGGAAATTGCTGGCCCATATGCCGCAAAAGAAAAACCCCGGCTGCATCCCTCGCTGCAAATTAGCCCAATTCGGAGTCATGAAAATTAGGCAACGGCTTGGAGAGTTAATTTTTATGTCTCGCAAAACTAATCCTTTGGTCGAGACAATGGCCCCTGACCATATGTTATGGCCCTATAATGAGCTCCAGGCACTTGACCAACTGGAGCAAAGTCGCATAAAAATCTCGGAAATCACATTGACATGTCCCAAGAATGGAGAACAACCCTTGGCCAAATGGCCCTGGCTATATGTAGCAGAGGTCCTGGCCAAAAGCCCGGACTCATTAGTTGAGGCTGCAGATAAGACAAAAGGGAGAAGGACACCCAAAAAAGGGCAGATCTCTGTTTTTCTGTCCAGACTAGCTTTTCCCCTTCTTCTTGGCTTGTAGTTTTCCACTGCAATGACTTTGGCCAGTAATTTGCCCGACTGTCAGCTCGAATTCCTTTCCTGCCATTGGGTCAGCCAGCAAAAAGCCGGCCAACGGACCACACCAAGGACCTGCGAGTCCTGTCTGGCGGACAAGTTTGTTTCCTCAGATAATCTCTAATGCGACATTTTTACGAAATTGCACGATGCCCGGATAATGAGAAAAGAGGCGGAAAAGCGGACAGAGAATCAAGTTTTCCCGACTAACTTCTGCAACGAGGTAATTGCCTCAAGGAAAACGGGGAGCGACGTGGATTGGGGATGGTGATGGAGGGTTGTGGATTCTGTGGCTGGTTGCCATAATGACATTATAATTTATATAAACGAAATCAGTGCCAGCGAGGAGGAAACCTACAGATAGAGCTGTGCAGATGGATTGATAAATGGCAACTTCTGTGGTAGTTACAGTGGTGCATCGAGTACAGTGGGTAAAAGAAATGAAAAATACAAACACTAAAAAAACTATTGGCTTGCTAATACATTTTTTAAAAATTATATTACATTAAAACATAACGCTATGTTAAGCTTTTTTGCGACACTTCTCCCACTTTGCCTTCAATATACCACTGTGCGGTCAGCAAGTGCAATTTATGTGGCATTCGGGGTGCTTGCATTGCCAATTCGAGTGTGATCCTTGGTTTTGCCAGTGCCCGATGACATATGTGAGCAATTTCGCAGAGATTTGCGGGCAATGCACTGTTCGCACACCGCAGGACGAAATCCTTTAAGGCTTTAAGCGGCGAAACAGGCGCCGAGCGGAAAATCGATAAAAGGTATTTATATTCATAAGGACCAGGCCTGACAAAAACAGGCGTTGGTGCGGAATTTAAAGTAGACCAGGTTCGGGTGTCCTGGAGGACCCCTCCCCATTGGAAAAGTGTGTATCTCCTGGATTTCTTAGTCTGGCGTTTTGTTTATGTGGTTCTGTTGTGTTCTGCTCGGTATTTTCCTGTTTTTTTTAGAGCCCGGCGAGCTGCACGTGCCATTAACACTTAGCGGGAAGATGGGCATTTACTTTCGTGTAGACACAACAGATAACAGCACGATTTCACCAGAAACCCGAAGTGAAACTCTGGTAATTTCATAATTTTATCAACGGCATCAGCCACAAACATTGTCATGGGCAAATAGTTCTCCATCTCGTCGTATCTGTGGTAACAACTTGGCAAACAAGCTAAGGACTAGCTGGCAATAAAAAATAGAAACAAAAAGAAATAGGAATAGAACAACATTCTATTATTTGCCGAGCAACCAAAAAATAAATGTAAACTGCTCTGATTTGGATTTCGGTTTCGGTTTCGGTTTCAGTTTCGTTTCGGGTTCTGTTTGGTTTGCCTGGGGCAAATATGAACGCCAGTGGATATATGTTTATATAGTCACTGATACAGCGAGATAATTCCCTAATTGCCGCGGTGGTGAAATTTGAAATACAGAGTCGGAGGGACAAGGTCGGTTCCTCGCAGCTGCTGACAACATAATTTAGGCGACAATCCCGATCTATTAAAGAGTTACATCTTTCGGCCATAAAAATCTTTACTCCTCGAACTAAATTAGTGTAGAACGTGAACTTGAAATCCTTTGAGCACCGCCAGCGAAATAAAAACACGCACCGAAGTCATAAAATGGTCTACCAAAAATAAAACGCAAGAATCGAGTCGAGTAGACTCGAAACTAAAAGGTGGAACACGGCCCATAAAAAAGTGCAATCGTAAAAAATTATTACCTCTGCCGCACATATAAATACGCATAAATAAATGTGTATAAATGCATGGGATGTGGGTGTGTGTCTCTGTTTGTGTGCTGACCATTAAATTGGCCAATAATTGAAAATCCGATTGCAGCCATGCAATTCTGGAGTCTGATGAAAATCCTGCCAACCGGCAGCAGGAGCAGAATCACGTTGCGTGGCCATTATTTAAACAAGAGCGTAAACAATAACGACGACAAGGGGGAAAATCAGGGAAAACGGGGGAAAAGCGGGAGCAAACAGGCGGACAGGAGTGGAAATTTGTGGCTCAGAGCTGTTAACGTGGCCCGCACCTGCAGCTACGAATATCTACGTGTTTGTACGGGTGTCAAAGGATAACTGCAGTCGTGCATATTTTAAATGCCAGCCATTTTTGTGCTAAATTGTTTTGGCACGCAAATAAATGGCAGGACATCTGCGGCCATGGGTTCGCCCAGGCCCACCTCAGTTCGGTTCGGTTGGGTTCTTTTCGGGTATTCCGGCCATTTCGGGATGCAGACAAGTGCAAAGTTTGCCGGGCTGTTAACCCCGAAGGGGCAGAGTTGAGTTGACAGGGCGACAGCCAACAAATCTCTGGGCGAGGGCAGACAAATCTCTTGTGCAAATGGAAATTTCGTACGGAGGCACTCGTCGGGCAGGACTTCCAAGTGCTGCTCCTGCGTTTCTAAATAAAGTGAGCATTAACAAAACTAGTCGCATTAAAGAGAGATCCACAAATTCATATATTTCCTACTAGTATTGATAAAATTGTGATCTTCGCCTTCGCCCAACAGGTTTCCTGCCCATCTGGAGTGCCCTGACTCCATCCGAAATCTTCCCCAGAACCAATTGAGTTGTCATATTGCCACTTGAAGCTGTGGCATTGCGCACTCGGCCGCCAATCCGGCATCCTCTGAAAAGTCCAAATTCCCATAACAATTAGAGCAATCGGAACAACAAACACTTGACTACAATGCACATATCGAATTTCAGAGGGACGAATCCAAGGGAAGAGGAAGTGAGCAGGGTAGAGTGTTGCTTTCGGCACTACGCCAGAAGGGTGCTCAATTAGCCGTGACATGCGCACAAAATTGAAATTTGTTTAGATGTATCGCAGCCCAACTGCTGTTTTTTGGCCTGTTCCCTTTGTAACGCTTTGTGGAGATTATGCGCTAATGATTGCCCAATGATTATGAATATGCATGAGGGGAATGGAGATTCGAATGGAGCGACAAGTGGCCCAGGGAGTGAGCTTTTGGCACGGAGCGTGAATGATGGCCAAAACGAATCGCATATTGAAATGACAACAGCTGCCACTGACAGAGGAAAATGTATAAAACACAAGCCCACCAAAGGCCATGAATAGCAATGAGAATGTGGACACTTGTTGATGACTCGGATCGAAGGGAATATCTTCTTAGTAGCGCCCCAAAAATGTTCGTATCTCAGACTGAGTTATGAGCCCACTAATTAGCTGTCAATGCGCGAGATGCCCCTCACAAATTTCACTACAAATTGCCCACGAAATGGTATCCCATTATGCCAAGGAAAAATAAACGTTTCTGATATATTTCGGGAAAAATCTCCTCAAAAGGGAACAGATCAAAAGAAAATAATGCCCAAGACTAAGTTGAAATATTTCGAAGCAAATTTATAGATCTTTGATTTATCCTACCGACTAATATAATGCCTAATGTATGCCAATCTACAAACCTTCTTATAAAAACCTTCAGTTCATTACCTATTATATCTTTTATATAGGATGCCCAGAATTTCCCCTGAACTGCTTGACCTGATACTTACTTCTGAGTTTCTCGAGCGGCTCGTGCTTGGGCGTGTGCGGCGGCACCACCGTGTGGTGCGGGTGCTGCGAGTAGCCACCCACCAGGTCTTGGCCCGCGGAGTGGTGCAAGTGGCTCAGGCTGCTGATGGGCATCAGGCTCGAGATGGCGGGTGAGATGCTGACCGACGAGCTGGAGTCGTGCAGGCTGTGGTGGCTGTGCAGGTGCTCCGTGCCGGAGGTGCTGCTGCCTCCTCCGTTGACCGTGGAGCTTCCGGTGCTGCCGCTGCTCAGTGCCGTGCTGGTGGTGGTGGCACTTTCCGCCGATCCTGCGGAGCCTGCTCCGTTGGCCGTCCCGGCACTCACCAGATCCTGCAGACACAGGCCCGTGGACTCGGCCGACATGGCCTCCAATCCGTTGAGTGCGCCACTGACCACTCCGCCGCCCCCGTTGGTCAGGCCACCCGGGCCCAGGGCCGTGGCCGAGCTGGTGACCACGCCCACTCCCAGACCGCCGCCCCCGCCGCAACCGCCGACGGCGGAGGAGCGGTCCATGCCAAGATACGTGGGGAAAATGGTGGAGAAGCTCTGCTGCTGGTGGTGGTGGTGGTGCAGCGCCGACTGCTGGTGCGCCGGGTGGGCGGGGTGTGCGGGGTGCAGCGGCGGCAGGTGGTGGTCCCTCCCCGTGAACTTCGTCGTGACGACGTCCTTGAAGTGCTGCAGGAAAGTCGTCGTCTTGAGGCCGGTATCTTCCAACTGTGGTGAAAGCAAATCCAAGATGCAGCCGTTGCCAGAGCCCGAAAAGCTGGAAAGGAGCAGGCCGTATGTCATTAAAACACTGAGAAAAGCTGGGAAGTATTTCACTAATTTATCTAATTCGTTCCCCTAACTATAGATTTAGTTCAGAGATGTCGCTCAGGTTAGTCATATCGAGTTCATTGCTACTCAGACTTAATTATCGCTTGGCTACCTGGTAGGCAAATCAACTGGTGGAACCTTTTATCGCCTCAACGGCGAAGGCAAACAGGGAGCTTAACCCAAACACCAGCCGAATGGCAAGTTAACACCAAACACGTCAAGGGGTTAATACCACGGATGCTGGAGCCGGCGGCAAACGGAGTGGTAAACTGGGACTCTTTCAGTTGGCGTCGTAAATCGTATGGCTGGCGGAGCACCTGAGGGGATCTGGTGGGGCATATGGGCTGACAACAGCACCGCCGCAGCACCGCACCACCGCGCCACCGAACCGCCTACACCGCTATCAGCAGACTGATGGAGCGGAGAGGGCGGGGCCCAGGTGATAACAGCCTTATCGATGTAAAATATTTACATTTCTGCGAGCATTTCTCCGCTATTATTATTGTTATGATTGCACGTACACTGGGCGCCTTTGGATTTTGGCAATCGAAATTGGGGAAAGCTCCAAAAGGTAGTAGAGCGCCGCACTGACAGTCACTAGTGCGATAAACTGTGCCATGGGCGTCCAATAAATTCGTTAAAAATAAAAACAGCCCACTGACAGTAGCACGAAAATAGCCATAAACGATCGTAAATCAATTAGCGAAAAGGGAGGGAACACCTCTCCAGGTTCCTAGGCCCCTTCGCCCGATATCGGCCGGGAACGGCATATATACATATACGTTATATATGCGGTCCGCTATCTGAGCAAACGAAAGCAAACGAAACGAAACGTTGCAATAAATGGTTATCTAATCTCAATCACAACAAACTAAAGGCATTCAAAGGCATTCGAAACGAGAACGAATTTCATAAATCTAGCGGCAGCATAAATTCGCAGTGTGTGTTTAAGTGAATTTAATTAAATTTAATTGGAATGCCTTGGCTTGAGCTGTCACTTTCGATTTCGCTGATAATGCCGCTTGATCTCCACTTGATCCCCAGTGGATTAGTGCGGCTGTAATGTTAAATCCATTTGCGGTTGTCCAACAGCAATAATAATAGGCAGCCAGCCTTTCGTGATAAACATAATTTCACTTGAAGCCAATTTATAGGCCACACGATTGGATGGGTGGGGGGTCAGCCGTTGAAATGAAAAGTTCTGCATTTGTTGCCGTGATGGGGATATTTATAATACTGTTATTTGCTCGGTCTTTGCCGCAGTTGTCTCAATTTCTGGCTAAATTATCTGCCGCAGCGTCTAATAAATAATTCGGTTGCCAGTTTGCCATTGTTTCCATTCCGCCAAAGAACATTCTCCGCTCCATTTCGTGTGTGTTTTTCAGCTTTCGGCTTTTCTGCCTCGTCATTTTATTTCAAAAGTGAGAATTTATTTACATAATGATTCCCTAAGACAAAGAATGCCAGAATTATTTTATGCCACTTTATGGCCGCGAGATCTCGTGTGTTTACGGCCTCTTCGTCGCGAAGGTGGCAAGATTCCGATGTTGTGCCAAGGCTTTCCACATGCTTTCATTTCTATTTAATTTTATTATTTTATTCAAATTCGAGTTTAGCGGCTGCCCGGAGATCCGAGTCCGAGCATTGTGTACTTAGGTTTTTTCCACATCTTGTTTGCTAATTGTTCAGGTGACGTCAATGAGCCAGCGCCACTTGGCCGGGCTCTCGTCCAATTTTTTGGCAAAACCCACAGTACTGGCCCAGAAGCCCAGAGGCCCCCTTACGGGATGGCCGAGATCTCTGTTTATGGCGGCAATCCGGATCCGGGTCTCACTCCGCCGTGATTTATGCGCGGCGTGAGAGTCCGCCGTAAACTTAATTCGTTGTCCAACAAGCCGTTTATGGGCGGGCTCTGGGCCCTCAATGGGAACCTCTGCTGATCCTCGCTGGAAAGCTAGGCTGTTTCCCTAGCATCAGCTGAATTGACATTGCCATTAGTGGGCGCTTAAGTTCCTAGCCAGGTGTTTACCGGGAAACTTCTGTTTGCTATGACCTAACACATCGTTGTTCCTGTTAATTGGGGCAGCTTTACTTTCGTTTTTAGAATATCCCTATATAATTCAATTTCTAAAATCTATTAATAATATCTGACAAATATGATTTATAAGGATGTCTTCTATAAGCCTAAAGTTTTTAGTGGCTTGATTGTAATTGGTCCGCTAGCAACTCAAGAATCATTGAGATCAGATCTTCTTTATTAGCCCTAATAACAAGTACTTAAACCCGGTTTTAAGTCATAATTAACTTTATGCGATTGAGACTCACCTCTGAATGATGGGAGAGGAATTCAAATTAATCCACTAGGTGGTGGGAACGAACTTCCGTCGGTTCGCTGGTTCCGTCGATCCGGAATATCAAAGGCGAACTTTGATGGAGCAAATGTCGTGGGCCCGTCAATAAATCAGATGGCCAGCATTTCAATCGCCGGAGATCTGGGAAAGTCTCCGAAAATCTTCCGGATATATCGCGTGGGCAGTGGGCTATAAATCTCGGGGAGATCGGTAGGTTTGTGCTGTGTTGTTGCAACAGATTGCTAATCAAATGCGAAGCGGCATTTAATAAAGCCCCAGCCGTTAAACAGTTTTCGCACACGCGGTGTTGACGTCGGCAGATCAAATAATAAAAATCACAGTGATTATGTTAGTGATTAATTTTAAGTAACTCGGGGATATGTTTTTAATCTCGCTGCCGCTTCACAGAAACACACACTCGCGCACACAGTCACTCGCGGCACTCTCAGTGATATGATTTCGATTCGATTTGATTTGATAGGCAAATCCTGGCGGATTTAAGTGTTTAATAGTTTAATCCGCGGCGTAATTAGGCTAAGTATCTGCTAGGGTACTCGAATCTCTGTATCTAAATCTGTAGCTCTAGACCTGCAATTACATGTATCTGGTATCACAACGGAGGCGACGCGTCTGCATCCGTAACAGGACGTAGCTGGATTGAAAACGAATTCGGAAAAGTATCTGTTGGATGCGTGTACAGCGCATGCAGCGAGTACCTGGCTGGTGGGGTGTGCGGGGTGGTTGGGCCAGTGCTAACGGTAAACGTGGTGCTGGCGACGAGAACTCGCGGCTACTGAACGCAATACCCCGGAATTTCGCCTTTCGAACGCAAGAGCCCCGTGTATCGCCCGCTATCTTATCTCTCTTTTCTGCCCGTGCGTCGGCGAGAGGGTGTGAGGGAGATGGTCTGCTGGCCGACGAGTAGCGAGAGCTGCCTGTGCCGCGGCAGTGCGAAAGAGAGGTCCGATCATCCGAGTGCATGGAAGACACACCCCCAAAGTCGCCACTCTCGCTCTCTCTCACTCAGACCCTGGTGTTTGCAGTGCGCCATTGCTGTGCTCTCCCTCTCTCGCCCACTCTCCCTCTCGCTCTTCATGCGTACATTATTTGGCCGCTCTCGAGGGTTTGATTTGTACTTTCGGGTTTGGCTCTGGTTTGGTCCTTTGTTCCGTTCCCCCCTCTCAGGACCCCTGGCAGAGCCCTGCCCTCCGCCCCTGGACAATTGCTACGTGCTGTGTTCATAATAATAAGGCTACTTTGCCCACTTTTGAGGGCTGGCTGTCTTTTACTGGGTGTCAAGGGCGTTTTGTTATCCCATTATTCTGCGTTAGCCCGCCATTGTTGTGCCTGTGCCTGTGCCTGTGCCAGTTTAACCCCCCGACCGCCCCTCGCAAATAAATAAATAACTGCTCCTTTTGACGTATCCTTGCGTTTGTATTTGTATCTGTATCTCCTCCCTGGGACTTTCCCCTTTTTGATTTGTTCGCTCCGCCAGCACAGAAATACAGTCACAGAGACAGCGATACTTTCAAAGGAAGCTGAAACTGAAACAGAAACAGAAACAAGCAGCAGGCAGAATTTATTAAAATTCACAACAGCTTTTGTGCAGTTCATAATTTTCGTTTTTATTTCGCATTTGCCTGCCGTTCCCTTAGGTTTTATCCTCCTCCTTGAGTGGAGGAATGGGTTTAACTGGGACGAAAGGGGGAAGCTGGAAGAAATACTGGGGAGACAGCCGACGGATGTAAATGATGCTGGCTTTATAGCCCCGTATTCCGCAACTGACATGCCAGGGAACTAATCAGACATAATTTTCAATGGCCATGCGAGTCATAACTCATGACCTCTGGAGATCTCAGGAAGTTTACTGGATCCCATGGTACAAAATAAATCAATTCGACAAGATGGAAGGGAGAATGGGGAGAGTGGGAATCAGTTTGTGATGTTAAGCATGCTTCATAAAATCTAACCTACTTATATATATTTATTAATTGTAAATATTTTTAGGATTCATTATATTTTTGCAACCCAGGGTGTGATGTTTTTGTTGATTACTGCCACCTCTCAGAACGCACGACTCGCATAACCCAGATTGCAGATAGACTTGAAATGATAATCGCGCTGAGCGGAGGCCCTTGAAATACTAAAGCCACTCGAGTTGCTCAGACCTTCTCGAGTGTACCGCCTTTGAACTCGCCGTCACACATTTGCCCAGTTACGTAAATGTGGCACAATGTTGGAAGGGCGGGCTGGTAATCCAGCGATCCACCCACTCAATTTCACCTGAGTGACGATGATGCAGTGCAATATCATGGTAAAGGGCTCTCCACCTGTGGTGCAAGGTCCGACTTTCACTGATTTCACCCATCAAAGGGTTCTCGGCACCCCAGGGAAATTCTGTTTTACGATGGCGTAATTACACAATGTCCTTTGTGTCCCTTGGTTAAATCCCTGACTTTTATATTGATGACAGGCTGTCTATTTCTGGCCCAGCGCTGCGGGAATTTACCACGTCGTTTTTCAATTATTAGGGCAACCGAAATTAGACTTTCGACTTTCCGATATCAAAAGGGGACCGTTTTCGCGGTATCTACTGTTATCTAGCGAACCCAAAAGAAAATGGCGTTCTTTTTTCCATCCAAATGGGGTCTACGTGCCGGGGAGTGTGTCTGCCATTTGGGGGGATCTCTTAAGTGTCCGGGGAAGAAAACTCATCATCCTTTGATGCTGGCAACAGAAAAACTTAATGCCGAACATTCGAGCAGTCGCACGCACCTCAAGAAATTGAAATGCCATGGCGCGCCAAAGTGTCAGATATCCAGGGAAATGGGGCTTCCCCCTTTCAGATTTACATCCACACACATTCGCGTCGTCACATTTTCTCGTTTTCCCGCTTTCCTTTTTTAAGCAACTACCGAAAAGTTCACAGGCAGCGCAGTTGAAAAGTTCAGAGCATTCGGAGCCATTGCTCAGTCGCCAAAGTAATCCGGCCTAATCCCGAAACATGACGAAATGAAATACGATGGTGCGTAGGGAGATGCGACAACAACAGCAACAAAGACGCGGGCTCGCTTTCCCATTCCCAATTTCCCATCTCCACATCCCCACAGCCCCACAACCCCACTCACCCCCGATCTCACTGCCCATTTCCCAGCTCACAAAATCCCCAGCCGACTGAACTAATTTTGTATGCCTTATGATGATGGTGAAAAACCACGCGGGTAGCGAGCGGATTCCCTGGCAACTCTTTCGCAAAATGGCGGCATTGATTTCCCTTTCCTGTTTGCCCCCCAAGAACGCCCTGCCCCACCAGCCCCCGCTGTCCTTGAGGACGAAGTCAATTTTCAGGATTTGCGGCCAGTCTTACATTCCTTAGCGAAAAATCTCTCCGTTTCTCTATGGAAAGCACTTCCCTTCAAGCAGTCAATAAACTATACAAACACACGTGCACTGCGAGAAATTTGGAGTGCCAAGGATGCCAGTTTGTGCAGAAATAAGCACAGAAATAGGGAAATTAAATTAAAAACATGTATTCTGTGGGAAAACTTGTATACATAAAATTTAAGAACATATTTAAATTTTTCGTTCTTTTCTTTTTGTGTAAGCATGGCAAGGGTTTTCCCATCCTCCAAAAAAGTGCGTCAGTGTGTAGGTTTTGTGTATTAGTTTGCGTGGCATGTCCTTGTTGACATTGCCATTGGAAATGCGAGAGATACGCGGAATATTCGCACAGCTGAGAGCTTTCAGCCACCTACAGTTCAATCAAACCGCCAAAGTAAATTACGATGCTAATTAATAAAGGCCAGGATGCCACACACAACCCACCCACCAGCACCACCCCCTCGTCGCACAGCCATGGCCACGTAGACAGCGCCACTCTGGCCGCATATCGATTTAAATTAATTTCTGTTAGAGGATGCTCAAGCGAAAATCCTCCATTACCGTAAAGTACTTGTAACCAAGTAGCAGACACACGTCGGAAAAAAGGAAAACGAAGCTGGGTTTTCCGAGCAAAAGGAGGAAGGGGGAAAAACAAATTAAGCGACGCCGAAGGAGCCGCATAATTTTGGAACCTGCAGAGAAATATGATGACATCTGTTCGGAACTCCTCCTGGGCACAAGTTACATCGATTGCTGTCCGATTTATGCAAGGCACGTGGAAAAAGGAGCGGAAAATGCCGAGAACGCAAGGCCAGGAGCGGAAAACTCACGCACATTTTGCTCCGCCGTCCGGCTATTTATATTTCCCTCCCCGCGCGCTTATCTACAGCCACTCGTCGAAAACTCGCTGATTATTCACTCCCTTTCGATTGGTTTATTTCTTTTGGCACTCGCTGCTCACTGGCCACGCCCACCGATGGCGTGCTGTTTTAAGGGGGCGTTGCCTCTATGTGTGCCATGTGTTACATGCGCACAGGGCGGCTACGCAATTTCCCCAGGACGACAGGAAAGAGAGCGAAGGACTTCCCCTCTCGACTGTTGCACTTCCTCGAGTTCTTGGGACGAGCATTTTGGGACTTTGCCTGGAAAATCAGCTGTTCGGATGGTAATTATATCGAGTTTGGAGATACTCGCAAGGGAAGATGCGGCGCGTAGCTGCTCAGACCACGAGAGATGGAAATTGGACTCGGACGCTAGACATAATCAATTAAGGGTGCAGATATCCTGGACAGACATCAATCGGATGATGGCAATAAACGTAATGGGAATGGTGAGCAATAGAAATGGGGTTGGCAGTTCCGCTACGAAGGATCAATATATTTGGGGATTAGAGGTTAAATAAAAATAGTCTTTGTAGGTTTATTCTTATGATCAGATTTAAAAGGGGTGTACACATTTGTTGTAGTTGCTCAAATAATCACTTACCAAACTTACGAAGCGCGTTCTTGTTTTTGGGAGCCAGTTAACCTAATTCTTCTAATTTGGTTAGTACTCATTTCCACTCCTTTTGCATTTCCCAACCTTTTGCCGCAACGACTTCAAAGGCATCCGGGATCCTAGGCAGTGCAACCACGCACCCAAATAGACTACCAACCGCCGAAAATTCCACATCAAACATGGCAGACCCTGAGTGGTTCGGTGGGCGGTTGTGGGTGGTGGGTTCTTTCAACTTTTACCGCTGAGAAGCTTCAAAAAGGGCCGACGACAAACGATCTTGTGCCGCCGAATCGAAGTTATCGCTCCCTATTAGCCATTTTATCGACACTCCACGTAATGACGCACTTTCGGTCCGCACATAATTAATTAATAAATCACGGCGGCCAACGAAAGCAACAGTTGCCACATCATCATCGCCAGCAGGAAAAAAGCAACAAACAGAAGCTGAAGAATTCTTATCACCTGGTTCTTGGTGGGCGGGATGGGGGGCCAAGGTAATCCATCAATTTTTGGGCAAACGAGCGAAAAAAACACGAAACGAACGAGCGAGAAAAACTAACAAAGCAAATGCAGAAGGCACATCACAGACACCGCCGCCCATGTCGAAAAGTTTGATTTTTGGCTTTTTATGCGCACGGATTAAATTGGGGATTACAATATCAAAATGTTTGCTTATGATTTATAGCGCCCGAAAGACAGCAGTCGCACTCGCAGTGGGCGGGGGCGGTGGGTGGCGGTGGGTGGCAGTGGGAGTGGCTGACAGCAGGAGTGAGAGTGGGAGTATCGGTCGGCTGACTACACCACATATACGCATATATACCCATAGACTTCGATGCGACTGTCGCATGGTCTCAGCGATCCGCCAGTCTACACTGAAAGAATGGCCATCAGATAAGACCGCATGATGTCTTAACTTGGAATTTATAAAGCGCTATATATTTGCATGGAGACAAAGTGGGTATTGCTCAAGTATTTCATGCTTCGTGACGACACACGCTCATTGTATTTTCATAATATTATATGGATTTCATTTATGAATGAAATATACTAGATTTGTAACTCTATCTTCCTTAATGTAACCAACTTTTTTCCAGTGCGCCCCACACCGCCGTCACTCGTATTCTTTAGCTATGTGGCCGCCGACTCATTGGCCCGCTGCGTGGGGAACCTGAAAATTATTGGACTGCCTTAGTCCGATGGTTCAACTGCCTAAGCCAGCGGATCAAAACGGCGGCTTCCCCGACGACGAAGTTCCGACGTTGATGTAGCGGAGCGGTAAGAGTGTGTGATTACAGATTTATCCATCACACTCGGCCGGTATTTACCATATTGCATATACCATATACCATATTCCAAATTCCGTGTTCCCCGTTTTGGACAGGCAGGTGCCGCTTCCCTCCGGCATTCCCACGGCGGCACTGGGTTCCGAGTTTTAGGTGTGTGTGCCCAAGGATTAAGAGATGATGTCTTGGGCTAACTACTGCATTTGTCGGGGCTTTTAGGGGAGGAAGTGGGCCCGCTATCCCACGATTCGAATCGGAACCCACCTCAATGTACGGCTATTCTCGATCAGCTGTTGCTTCGGATACGTGCTTATCTCGTTTACATAACTGGAGGTGATAATCCACTCTGAAAATAGATTTGCAGAGTTCCCAGGGCGCCAATGACCGCCAGACCTTGACCTCAAAGTGGTGTGAATAGTGCGAGTCCATAATGGGGTTTGTTTCATCAGAACCCACAGTTATTTCTCACACTTAATTGAACCAATATCTTAAGGATACTTTATTATGGTTTCGACTACAGTTGTTATATCAGTCAATGCAGCTTCTTCAGGTGAGATTTTAGAGATTTCCGCGAAGCCTCGAATGCAAATAAGGTTTTCCGGGAGGGAATGATGGGTGGAAAAGCGGATTCCGCGAGACTTTGACATTTGAATACGCGCGGGTGCGTTGTTATTTTTATATTTTCAAATTAAAAAAGCAAAGGCGTGCGGTTCTTATTTTTCCCGCCCAGCGGCTGGGGAAGGTGACGTCGAGGGGTGGCCAAATTGTACTGGTACTCAGTGCGAGGGGTTTGTCATCGTTTTGTCGGTTGACTGGTGCGCGTGAGAAATCCTTGACACGCGCGAACGCTTTCAAAATGCAAAAATAAATAATTTCAATTTAAATTCCTTGTTATTTTATTTTTGTTTTCTTTTTTAGAGCTTTGTTTTCTTTGACTGCGTGCGGATGGATGGGAGGTGCAATTGTAGACGGCAGCGGAACATAAGTTTTCCTTTTGTTTTCGTTTTGATTTCAGTCGCCAAATAAGGGTACGATCTATTTAGCCACCCCTGTCATAATTTTCGGAGGGGGGCGAAATTAATTAGATTTTGCGGGGTTTGTTGGGAAGATAAGTCTGATATACTTCCAGCTGAAAGAAAAGATCATTTGTATATTAAACTTATATTATTAAAGAGAACATTTCCCCGAAATGACATGTAGCACCCAATTAGTCTACTTAACCGAGAGAAGCTTAGTCTATCTTAGATTTCGCAATTAAATGCTTAGAGTTTACGGCCCAAAGTGAGCCAACTACCAAACTGGCTACTGCATAATTCTGGCTGCAATGTGCTCTGCTCATTGTTTATTGTTAATTGTTAATAGTTTATTGTTTATTGGGCCGCGGCAGTGCTGTCCGTGAGTGGTCTACTCCAACGCCTTTGCCCTCCAGTTTTCCCAACGGCCACTCCATCGAAAGTGGCTGGCTATCAGTAACTGCGGCTGCGGCTAAGCCAGCTTGTCAATTTTGTATAAAATTTATTGTTTTATTTGCGCCAGGTTCGCCTTTTTGTTTTGCCACCTTTCAGACGCTCAGTTGCCTGCTGTTTCTGTTTTCTGTTTCGGGTCGCAGTGAAATTATTTACATTTTGCTGATTGTGACAGTTTTTGCATTGCCATTCCGCGGGAGGTTTGCCAGTCATAAAGCGAGCTGTTTGCCCTCGTCTCGTACTCGAAATTGCCCGAGTATACTCGTACATGCGAATGCGAAAATATCTATATGCGCATATATGTGTACATATATAGTGGGCCCTGGAGAGTGCCATAAAACTTGCGATGCAATTGCACAGCCACAAATGTTTGCTCAATTTACGATCGCAGTCGCTGACGGAGGTGGCAATCAACAACTGTTGCGTGTGGCTCCAAACTGGCCAGGGTCGTCGGTTTGCCAAAGATCGAACATAATCTGCACTCGCCCGAGAACTAATCACAATTGGCAGCTGATTGTCCGCTGACTCAGAGTCATATGATGATGTCGCAGGGCGATGACAGCCAACGGACACTTCATTGACAGCACAAATAATATATGTAGGTGCAAAAAAACCAAACTAACTGAATATATATAGCAATATTGTGAGGAAGGAAGAGGGGCGCGCACACCGGGGCAACCAACTTGGCAACGCTGCGTATGAGCAATGCAGGGGCACCGATTCCCAAATGGCTGGCAAAAACTCAACGACGACGGCAAATGAAGCAACAAAATTCAGCAGCAGCAGCCGCAGATTAAGAACCTTTTAAGGGGATTAATGATTTTAATTTTTTCCGTGCATTCTGTTTGCCTTGTTTCCGTTTTCCGGCAGTTCCCTTTCTTCGGGGTGTACCGACTTGCGGATTGGCTTTGAATGGTGAATTTTGAAAAAGAAATGATTTTAATGACATGACAAATATTATAAGGTACATTATGAAATCAAAATGAATTAAGTTGATTCTATATACGAAATGATTCAGTAATATTTGTACTAATAATATATTATTCCACATGGTATCAGCACCGACTAATCCGTGAATATGCACAACTTAAGAAATTAAGGTAGTTAGAGAATAAGTTCTAAACGAATAAATTAGCTTATTAGCCACACATCTAGAAGGGTATTACTTATATCGACCTTTCGTGACCCTTGCCATTTTTTCTGGCACTGTGTGGACTGCTACTGGTTCACGTTGCTGGGACGTTTGTTTGCTCTGCCATTGCCGTTGGCCTGGCTAAATGCCAGGCAAGGACATGCACGGCCCACTCGCTTTTGGATGGCAACTCGGCCACTTCCGCTTCAGCTCCTCGTCACCCCGGCCTCTTCCGGTTTGTTTGTTGCGCGCATTAAGCTAATTATGGCCAAATAAAGTGAGACGAAACGAAAAGCGCGCTTCGAGCAAACAGAGGAATATATCCGAATCCTCTATCCCGCAGCCCGAATCCCGTATCAGACATCCTGTGTCCTCGGATGCATGCCGGCACTTAACTTTCACTGCCCTCCTCTCTTTGCGGCCGGGTTTTTTGATTGTTTTTCAATTTTCTGCATTGTTAAACTTTTGCTTCCCATGTTGCGCCTTGTTTAATTTGCCGCCTGTGGCACGTGACAGTGGCGTTGGCAAGTGCACCACCCAACCAGCAGCCAGCCATCGCCATCCATCGCCGCCCGGCACGTGTCCTTGCTGGAAAATCAGGAGCCAGAATTTCCAAATTTCAGCAACAGCAGCAGCTGTTTAATGGCTGCCTGCCGTTGGCAAATATTTTGCTTGTGCTACAACCAAATCAATTTTGTATGCTCGCCCAAATGGAATACGAATACGAGTTGTCAGTGTCCTCGCACCACCGCCCACCACCGCCCACCAACAGCCCATGCCACATCCACCCCCACCTCCGCCCAGGACTGGTGGTCACGTGTCGCTGCAGTCGCGCCTCTTTCGCTTTGTCTGCTAATCTATCAAAGGCGCTGGCAGCACACCAAATTGAGTTTGTTTGGATATCATTTCCATTGGCGAGGACACGGACTCGCAGAAGGAACAGTAACAGGATCCCGGACCGGACTCGGATGCTACCTGCCACAGAAGCGGATTGGGTCTTCTTCCACTTGCGGTCCGTTGTGAAATCGTTTCTTGCCTTCACTGGGAAAAAAGCAAGGCAAAGTTTGATTTTAAAACGATTCACTTCAGTGGAACACTTCAGGTTCTATATATTTTTTTTCAGTGCGACCGCCTCCCTTTCCCACAGTTTCCGGGCGCGTTGACGTCAATCAAATTAGACCCATCCCGGAGCCGGAGCATCGTGGGTCGGCCAAAGTTCACACATCAAATTATGTCAGGGTGGGTTCGGACGGCCCCTTCCTGCGGACAGGATAACGTCGTTGCTAACTTGCGATTTGCGTTTGTAAATGTTTTTCTAATCAGATTTGTGTGCTATCCACGAGGGAGTGCAATTTGTTTTGATGTAGCAGGCGCAATCCGGTTAAGTGACATCCGGCAAGGAGTCGGGGAGCACGGAGAGTTCGCATAATTACCCCGGGACTTGGCTAGCGGATAGCATATGCTGGGCGGAAGATTCCCCGGAAAGTTAGTTAGTTGGGATAGAGCTGTGGGCCAAGCTTCCGTTCACATGACACACATAACTAGCTTGGTCACTGGCCAATTGTGATCGATTGGTTTTAAAGTCCGGCCGTAAACTAAAGCAAACAATAATCGCTGGCATTGTAAATGCATAAACCCATATATAAAGTGCGGTTGCAGTGGCAATCGATTTATTGCCGCGACTCGTAAGTGGGTGAGTGAGTTTTCCGCAGACGGGTCGATAGGGATCGTCATGATTTCAGGGCCACTTCTCCGCTCTTCTTCAGCCGGTGCTGGTGGTGATCACCCTTTCTCACCGACCACAATTTTCTAGCTCGGGAATTACTTTTTAAGCCCTTTGCGTTCCGTGGATTTTTATTGCATTTGCGAAGATTTTGCCATTCTAATTGATTGTTTGCCCATTCCGGCGCAGGAGTCGTCATTGGTCGCTTATCGTCGCCGGTTATCGATCTAGCTATCTATCTTTCTATCTATCTATCTGGCCAGCTATCTTTTCCTGCTCCGATTCGAGTTATCTAACGCCGACCCGGGAAATATGCGCATAATATCCATTCAGATATACACATACGACCAATGGCCGCACACCGCACCACCCATTTATTTGTCCGCCGCATTTATTTGTGCATTACAAACCATGAGCACACTTAAGTTGCCTTTAAGCTCTGGCGCCGCTCTATTTTGCAAAAAAAAAAAATAAAATAATGATGATAGATACAAGAAAAAAGAAACTGAGGAAAAGGGCACAGACAGACAGATAGTGCCGTTTGTTGAAATCCACATATTCCTTAAAAGCCTTCAAAGACTCAATTCAGAGATGTAAAATCGATTTTATTAGGCCACTGCACAGTTATCGATTTGCAACCAAATAAAGACGTTTGTCACACGAAAGAATAATTTATAACAAATAATCTAAAGTCTGGATACATAAATTATTTTTATAAATCCAGTTCCAGGAGGAGAATCCCAATCAAGCTGGTCTTAACTCAACTAACACTGAAAAGCGACTACGAAACAATGCTCCCAATAAACGGATCCACACAAATGACTAAAATATAAATAATGACAAAGATAAATGAATCTCTGTATTTAGGAGTTTATTGGTAGTTTGTATTATTTTAAAAAGTTAGTCTGAAAATAGTTTTAATTGCTCCATATAAGTTATCTGATTAACCCCAACATCATAATATTTAAATTATATTTGATTGCTTAATATCAGCATCTTCCGATTTGAATGCATCCATTAATTTCTGTTTAGTATTGATTGATAGTTGTGGAGCCAGGCTTACACAATTAAAAACAAATAGTTTATTTGTAGGCAGACATGGAGCTATATTGATGTAAAAAATTATATGAATAGATTTCGAATATTCGAACGATGTCCGTGAAATACAAACTTTTAATCATTGTAATATTACACTCAGTGAATATGGTAAGTACCAACCGGAAAGAGAGTTCATTTTGTAAACATTTCTATTTAGAGCACTTCTGACTTCGAGTTCACGAATATCAAATGCACTTCTTTGGACAAAGAATTTGACGACTTTGAGTACTGCCATCTGAAGTCTGTGAACCGTACCTTCAAATACATATCACTTAAAGTAAGAATGTATAAGATTCCCGTTACCAGAGTCAAGGTAAGGTTAAAAATGGTTAAATATCCACTATATGATCCACCATTTTAGGTGAACTTTGCTCTCCTCAAGAAGTTTAATGGATACAAGCCGTTCCTATACAACATCACCACGGATGCCTGCAGAGTTCTGAAGTATCCGAAGTCCAACCCGGTTTTCGGATTTTTTCACAGTCTTTTTGCGCATCACTCCAACATGAATCATTCATGTCCCTATAATGTACGTAAAATATGAATATGAATATGAATATATGAGTAATTTATTTCTCGTACGTACAGCACGATATTATTGTGGACAAGCTGCCTGCCGATTTTGTAAATACGAAATTTACAAAAATTTTGCCTTTTCCCGTGGGAGATTATCTTTTTGATTCCAAATGGATAGTTAATGATATAAATAGAGCGGATGTTCAAGTTTATGGCACTCTATCCTGAAAACAATAGTTTCATTAAACCCAGTAATATAATGCCTAATATACATAATTTAAAAAAGTGAGTACAAAGAAAGCTTGGCTAACCAAATCATACAATTATATTCTACAAAATTGTGAACAACATTTTTTTTTAAATTTTATAAAATGCCTAAAATGGGTCTAGTTTCATTTAAGTTTTCATATGAAATGTAATCAGGGAACGTAAAAATATAAAAATGCTATTTGCTGGTCCAATAGACTGTGACAAATTAAAAGAACATTATTACGAATTTAGACGAATGCAAATAGTTCAGGTTCATGCGTACTTAAATTGTGATTAATGTATTGTGATCTTTTTACTGCAAAGTTATGTTGGCCTGGGGCAGTAATAAACCGAATCTCTTGAAGTCAGTATCATTGCGCTGTTCATTATGTGCAAACTCATAGGGCTTATAAGCAACATAATTATGCTCCTTATTCTGATCACAGAAGTATGCATGCTATGCATTTATTAAAGTCTTACTAAGGCACATTTCTCTTTAAGATAGCCTCGATGGTGGAATTCACGAATGTCAAGTGCACCTCCTGGGATAACGCGTTCGATGATTTTGAGTATTGCCATCTGAAGTCGGTTAACCGGAGCTTTAAGTACTTCTCGCTCAAAGTAAACCTACACAAGCTTCCCATAACCAAAGTGAAGGTTTGTCACGACTAAAATGAATACATTATTTAGTGTTGAATTAAAATTTATTGTTTAATTTTCAGGTGAACTTTTCTCTGCTCAAGCGTTACAATGGCTACAAGCCATTTCTATACAACATCACTGTCGATGCTTGCAAAGCCCTGAGACACCCGAAGTCCAATCCGATATTTAGTTTCTTTCATGGGCTGTTTAAAAAACATTCCAACATGAACCACACCTGTCCATTCAATGTAAGTTTGCTGATGCGGTGATTGGTTGAGCAGTTGAATACTTTCCTTTCTTATATTTCAGCATGATCTAATCGTTGAGAAACTGCCTACAAACTTTATGAATCAACAAGTGAGCGGGGACCTCAAGTTTCCCCACGGGGATTACCTCATCCACTCCGACTGGTATGCATACGGAATTAATCGCGCAACCGTAGATTTCTTTTACTCACTTTCATGACTTTTAACAAATTATGCGATGAGGTTTATTCCTATGCTATAAAGAATTCCATCGGTTACAAAGTTTAACATAAACTAATCTCTAGACCTAACATATCCGGCTAACTCTAATTATTTACAACTGGGCTTTGGATAGAAGCGAACGGCGTTCCGAGTTCCGAGGCAGGGAATCAGCTCCTCAATCCCTTGGAGTAATCTTAACCCGTAGGCCGTCCTTGGGCCGCAGAATGAGCTCGCCCAGCAGCGTGAGATCCTCCCGGCGATCCACAGCCTCGATTTTGTACTTCCTCAAAACCGTGGAAATCACGGCCTTCTCCTCCAGAATGGCGAACTTCTGGCCAATGCAGTTACGCGGTCCGGCGCTGAAGGGTATGTAGGCGAAGGGATGGCGTCCGGCGCAGTTTTCCGGCAGGAAGTTGTCCGGATTGAACTGCTCCGGCTTGGGGAAGACACGCGGATTGCGGTGCAGGGCGTAGGTCATTATGATGGCCTGAGTTCCGGCGGGCACAATTTTTCCACCTATGGAAGGGAAGCCAGTTAAAAGAGCTCTCGCAGGGAAAACGTAAAGATCTTACCAATATTCACATCCTCGCCCACCATCCTAGCCATCATTGGGACACTGGGAAACAGGCGCAGCGAATCCTTGATGCAGCACTCCAGGTATCGCATATCCAGAAGATTCTTCATGGTGGCCGGCGTCTCCTTGTCGTTGCCGAAGATCGAGTCCAGTTCCTCCACCACGCGCTCCTGGTACTCGGGATGGCAACCCAACAAAAATAGTGTCCAGGAAATGGCTGCAGAGGTGGTGTCGTGGCCCTCGAACATAAAGGTGTCCACCTCCTCGCGAATGTCCTCCTACAACAGAATTTCATATTTAATAATAGAAACATTTCAGGGTCACCCTTCTTCTTACATTAGAAAGCACAGTTCCTTCCTTAGAGGCATCGATGAGGAGGTCCAGGAAGGCCAGGCGCTTCTTCTTTCCCAGGTCATCATAGGCATCGGGTTCGCTATTATTGTTGTTGTTATTGTTCTCCTGGAGAATGGCCAACTCAGCCTTCCGCTCGCGGATCACCATGTTGGAAAATCCATGCAAGGTGCTTATGTAGCTCTGGTGGAGCTTGTAGTCCGCGGTCAGGCTGAAAATGAAGTCGCTCTGCAGCCAAATCTTTGCCTGCCGACTCTGCACAATCGATCCAATGCTGCGAGAAGAAACATAACAATTGTAAACTCAAAGTTCTGTGGCAGTTTTCTTTGATTTCCAAATGAAAAGCTTTGCTGGTTTTTAAATAGATAAACAGTGCCATACACATTTTGTCCCGATTTACGGAGTTTCTCACAGGGAATGGGAAATGAGAAAGTGTTGCGTTAAATTGAAAGTTAGTCATCTGTGCACTGGATGGGAGTGTGTTCTATGAGGCGTGGCTGGGAGGAGTGGAAGGATGGGTCCGATGCTGTGTGTTATCAGCTTGGAAGCACTTCAAGCATCCCATTGACATCTTAATCTCGCATATTTTGCGCTTGGATGCACCACCACCCACTGGCGCACGCACGGGGCAGAAAGTGGGTGAAAGTGGGCGGATGGGGCAGGTTGGGGAAATGGTTCGGGAGGTGGAAGGACATGTGTATCTAAAGGGTGTCTTCTTTCCTGACAGCTGTTCTGACAGCTCTCGATATTAAACTGCTGCCACAACGCTGATAACTCTTCGCCAAATGAGGAAGAGTTGTGTTTGGTATTGATGATTTTATTCCCAGTGGTCGCCGGCTTTTGTGATATATTTTAATTATACAGAAGGAAATTTCATGTTCAGAGGGTCATAACTGGTTTTCAAATGTATGTGGCAGCGTTTCATAAGTTCCTCTCCGAAAGTATGCCGAGAAATAGTTTAATAACTGACTACGACTCCGAAGTAATGAATTGCATATTTTCAGGCTGGCAACATATTTAATTGAACAATTTTCTTTTCTTTTTGTTATACTTAATGAAGTACATTTGCTCATAACATCAATTTGTGTTGATAAAAAAGCTTATTGCATGCAACTACATATTTTGTTTGATTTCAATCAATAGATTATTATAAACGATTAAATACCATACATTCGCGTGACACGAAGTCAAATTTAAGATAAGCCATTTATGACACTAGCGTTTCTAATAAAAATCAAAAAGGAAACGACTTGTAATAGCCAATAACAGTTTCAATCAACATCGGTCGAAAACTCAATGGTCTAATATTATATACTTGATATACATTTTATGAATGCAATTTGTGACTATAATTGAAACCAGATCAACAAATCTTTCACACTTAGCGGCAGCATGGATTAGATGAAAACCAGATTGCTTTAAATGATTATAGGTAATTTGGCACAATTTCGATCACAATGAAAACGTTTCTGCCGATTCCAAGACAGGATGTTTTATCAATTTAAACATTGATTGCAAAGCTGGCAAGAAAACTTCGACATGCAATCTGCCCATCTTAGGTTCGAGTTATTGACAATATCTTACCCATAGACCGCCTTCACATACTCCGATTCACTATTGCTCTGGGCGTAAATTCTGCGACCCATGGCGGTTTCTGTGAATTGAGTTACGTTTGCAATTAGCCACGAATAATGTCACCCGATCTGGAAAATGTATCCGATCCCCAGCGGCATTGACACTCACCACAAACAATGTCCAAGGTGCAGAGCGTGACGTAGGGGAACAGGTTGAACGCCTCGCTGCCCACCTCCACCGCCAATTTTCTGGCCAAGACTGCGCTCTGCTCATTGAAAACGTCGATGAAATCGTCCAGGATTTTGAAGTGGAAGGCAGGTGTGAGGATCTGTGGTTAAGTTAAATTGAAATAAGTACACAATACAGTTGTAAGAGCAGCTCAAAAGGACTCACCTTCCTGCGGGAGTGCCACTTGCGATCTGTGCTGGTGAGCAGACCCTCTCCCAACCAAGGATGCAGATAGTCGTAGTCGTGGCTCTTGTTCACAAACTTCTGGCTGTTCAGTATGGGCTGATATATTTAAATTTAAATTAGTTATGTTTACAGGAATGCCTATGTATTCGAACTCACCTCCACGGTCTCAGGCTCGAAAAGGAGCACTCTTGGAGCTGTTCCCTGCCAAACGCGATTGATTCCAATTCGAGTGCCCCACAACTTTTGCATGCCGATGACACGGTTGAAAAGCTCTGCAAAATGATAGGAATTGGTAAGAAAAAACCAGTTTAGCTTGGTTGGCTCGAACAATATGGGTGGGAGGGTAATTTACGTCAGCATTTATGTTATCACTGTTGATTCATTTGTGGCCAAAATAGTTTGTTATTTTATGTATTTGCACATTTCCCAGATGTCAGAGTAATTATTTCGCGTTCGCTGCTGCCCCTTCGCCGACCCCATGAAGGTCGCCTCAATTGCTTTCTTTGTGGCCCAGTTAATAAGCCGGGCTCTTCTCGGCCGAAACTCTGGCCAAAACACGTTACTCATAGACAAGACCGTGTAAACATGTTTATGTGTCGCCGCAGCTCATGTGTGTTGCATTAATTAAAAGATGAAACACACAACGCAAACAGCGATGCGCGGCCATTCAGCAATCTCTGTCTCTAATAATGATTTTATGTAACCCCACCGCCCGAAAAGCGAATCGCTATTTCGCGACCATCAGGTGGGGCATTTCTCAGGTGAGAAACGGAGGGACTCTGGGCAGCTCTTTCATCGGAAGTTGGAGCTTGGCGAATGTCGAATGCCGATCTGTCCAAAAGAAATCACTTTTCATGCAATCTCTTTTGCCGCTCTAGGGGTCACTCCATTATCAACAAGGTCTGTGAATTCGTTTAATTACTTAAGGTAATTTTAGACATGATTATGTCCATAAAAAAGCTTAATATGAATGAATTTGATAATCCAAAAAGAACCTATATCATAGCGAATTTAATTCGAAGTGCTAATACGGGAATTACGTTACTAAGTGAAAGTGTTGTGGGATTTTGCCAAGAACAAAGATCGCTCTCGATTGCTAAAAGGGAAAAGTGTGTGATTAAACCTTAGCCAAGTCTAAGCCGACACACCTTCGCTGTTTCATTTGAAACTCAAGAGGTCGTATCACCTATGGAAACAAACCTATTTACATTACGCTAGGCGCATTTTGCTACCCTACCTCATGGATTTCCCTTCGCAACAGATTTCTGTAGATGTGTGTCATTTGGGTAGTCTGCGATTACGCAGGCAATTTGGTATAATTCGCGATTGTCACAATTTCTTGGCTGACATTGGTAGTGCAGATTAAAAAGCAGTTACCAGATCGCGCAGAGGCCAAAACGAACCCCCGAAACACCCACAGGCACTTGAAAAAAAACCGTGACCCCCGTTTTGTTGGCAGCAGAACTCTGAAAACTCAGAACTGGAAACCCGTTTGAGCCTTGGCAACACTCCGCATCATTCCACTCCAAATGTTGCCGAGCTGCCTCTTCAACAGCCAGAGGTATTTTGGAAAATGTACGCGATCAAGAACCGCTTGACCTTCAGCCCGAGTTGCTGCAACATCATATTTCATTTTTCATTTTATTTTCAGTTTTTAGCACTTAACAAAAGCCTCGTAATTGCGCAGGCAAACAGACGGCGGCCATTTCGAGATTCGTTCTTAAATTAAATTATAAAAAATTAATAAAACTCACTGGCTGCTAATCGGTCCATAAATTATATGCAAGTTGCTCGCTTGCCTTGGCAGAAATATTCTTGAGCAAGTCTTTTGATTTTATCGCGACCTTAAAGTTTTGGATGTTGATGACACGAATTAGCAAGGCATTTCTCTGCCTAGTCAAACGGGTTTCTAAGGTTCTTTTCGAGACAATCAAAGCAGGTTGTAAATCTGTTAAATGTAAATGCTAATTGGGCTAGACGAGGAGCATTGAGAGAACCCATAGAACCCCCAAATTAAGTATCCAAAACTTGATTGGAACTTCACAACCACGAAGACAAAGACAAAGAACTCGAAACGGAAACGAATCGAATTGAATCGAATCCATTGGGGCTTAGCACCCATCGAATGAGTAGCAATTTTTCATACGTTTATCAAATCCATTTCCTACACGAATCCACTGCAGTGGCCAAGAGCCGAATTCGAACTTGTATCTTGTATCTTGTATCTGGCTCTTCCGCATTGAAATTTATGTTAATTCGCTTTGTCTTCGAAAGGGGGGAGGTTGCAAAACGCCGGATCCGCGGAATGCGAATTAATCAGCCCCTCGATCGATTGAGAATCCGAGCCAGGCCGGGTCCAATTACGATGGCTATATTATGCCATTCAGTGTCAAGATCAAGTCCGCTTTGGACCTTTTCTTCTTTATCTTTTTCTGGGCCTAAAGCTCTGAGCCCAGTCTGTTCGCAGTTTATGGCTATTTTTATCACTGCGCCGAGTGTTTGGCGAGCTTGTTATGTGAGTGATTTATGAGCGGCTTCTGGCTGCTGTTTCGGCGCCGATTCTTCATATTCGGTAATTGTTTTTGGGATGAGCAAACAAATTCACGCAAATTGCGTGTGAAATGGCGGGCTAAATTGCCCCTTTGTCCGGTGAAAGTCGGCGGATCCGGCCTTATATCGAGATCAGACGTAATTCGACTGGTTTGCGTAGTAAAATTATTCAAAGGCTGGTACCTCTTCTCCACCGAAACTTTCCAGCAATTAAAATTCATTAGAATTATGCCAAAACTGCACGCTCAATTGCCCCTTGTCCCGGCGACTTTTTCACGTTTTATTTGCCTCCAATCGACGATGTGGCGTATCGCAAACAAATACAAAATTTGTTAATTAAATTATGTGCTCCGCCGGACGACTAAACAAAGAGGAATAGAAAATGCATAAATCACAGCTTATTGCAATCTAATTTTTAACAGGTTTTCGCATTTTGACATGTTTGCCCCTGCGGTTCTATAAATCAATTAGCAGTTGGCTCTAAGGAGACCACGAACTTGACCAAAATCTTGGACACGCCATTCTCCGCAACGAAAGTGAAGATTGCCAATTCGGAATTTCGGAAAGTAAAGTTCATTAACACTGGTCTTTAACAGATATTCGAATTATTTCGGGACGTGGACGACTGCCTCGTTGGGAGCTGATCACAGAAATTAGCACCTGTTCGTCGGCGATTGTTTGCCCTAGCAATCAGAGAATGACTCAGGGTCAATATCACTAACTGGAGCACCCACACGGCCGTAAGAATTTGTGACTCCGGCACTCACCGTCGTGATCCACATTCATTTCGATGGCGTTGCCCAGGAAGGGCATGGCCGCAGGTCCCGGGATCTTTTCGATGTACTTCACCAGTCGGGAGCGGCGCTTGTTGTAGACCACGAGGAAAATTAGAATGGATCCCAGGAGGAAAACCGTGATCGGGGAGTAGCCGGATATCACTTGGCCCACTTTCGAGAGCAGTATGCTCTCGGCCATCAACGAGGTTATCACTTTCGAGGACATCTTCGCGGAGTATCCACAGATCTACAGGCGTTCAGTCTCAGCGTTAACTTCACTTTCTATTCGCTATGTGTATGTATATCCTTATCGCACGGAGATTCGAACCCGGACCCGGCGATTCAAGCGCTGCGAACTCCAATAGACAACTAACCGAAAAACCGAGATTGCACAAAAATTTAAAAAGAAGTGCTAAAAATTTCGGGCCAAGCGTTTCGGGTTTCGAGCTCTCGTCTCGCGAACTCGGCTTTGAATCGCATTTGTATCTGAGGCTGAGTATCTGCGCCAGTATTCGTGAGTATCTCGATCTCTTAGCCGGGCTGGTAATAGCGCCAGTAGTGGTAACAGCGATAGACACACACATACAAAGAGGGGGCAAAAAAGGTGGCCAAAACAAGCGACTTGCAGTCGCATTGTTGCCTAGATGACTGGGCCTTTCCACTGTTTATGGAACCTACAAATCGTTGCAGTTTGGATTACGATTTCATATGTGACGTTTGGTACTTTTTAGCCCCTAGGGCATTTCAGTTCCAATTCGAAGTTTGTCAATGCTGAAGAAAGCTGTGCCAAAAGGGAAATGTATTATTTCATTATACCTGTTTTCGAATGCAGATGTTGGCTTAAACGTGTTTCTATGCAAATACGTGGTGGTCTCAAAAGCAATTTAACTTGAACTTGAACTAAATCTGTTCTTTTTATTAATCGATATAGCACCACTAGTGTGAAATGTTATGAAAATACCAGTAGAACCTCTTCTTGGTGTGGTAGTAAATAAGTTTTGGTTTTCGTATATCAGAAATTGAATTGGTAAGAGCAGTATATCTTCGTCTTACCCAACCTATTGATTCGCATAATTTCTTACTAAGCGCTTTTGTATCTCGCCCTTGTGCCTGAATGGCAAACTTCAAAGCTGAAAGATCTCATCATATTCAATCGGCAAAGAGGGGCGTATACTTGTCAACCCTTTTTGAAGTCTATTGAAAGTTATAGGATTGGATCGGAGGTTGAGTTCCGCCCAGACATAGCCAGACAGCCTTGGCTAGCTTTTTGCAAGAAGGTTGGCACTGGGATAAAGCCGCTCGATTCTACGATCGCTCATTAACTGCAGGTTCGGATCTCATTATAAGAGTGCAATTAAAACAAGCTTAAACGCACTGTCATGTCCGCTAGTAGACACTTAATAATGGGAGCGTTTGATTCGAGGATTTCAGTCACCGAAGTCATGGGTAGACCCAACCTTCGTGAGTCAGAAGATTCTTGGACAATTAGCGATAGCTCGAGGTGGAGATCGAGATCGAGATCGAGATTGAGATCCGATTTGCTGCCGCCTGTTAAATGTAACCCAAGGTTAGGAGGAAGTTTCCTAGTGTCCGTCACCATTCAAACTCGTGCCCGTTCTTATTGATGAAGATCGAGTTGGAACCAGCGTAACTCGTTTTGGGTTCTTAGCTAACAAAATTAATATTATTTCGCCGTCTGCGTTTTGGGTTTCGTTTCTTTTTTCTGGTTTGTAAACCAAGGAACCTGTTCCAATGGAGCCCATAGAACCTTGTCTTACTGATGCATAACTAAAGACTTAGTAGGAGCTCCCGGCACATCCAGAGATTGTGACATAATCCCAGAAATATAATGCCTTTTTTTGGCACGGTAAATATATTATAGAACCGGACCTGAAGTCCCCAATCTAGAATTCTAAACACACTTTTGCATACCAAAATACGAAGCCTTTCGAAGAGTTCAATCGAAAGGTCAGACACCACCTAGCAAAAGTCTTTTGTAACCAATTTCTATGAAATCGATGGCGCATTACAATCGACTTTATGGCTAGGAAGCCGAGTGATTACGAAACCCGGAGACTGAAAATAATGTCTAGGAAGTGGAAGAAGCCGGCGAGCGACTCGTTCTTTAATTAAAGAAGAATTAACAGCTTCGCGGGGGAAAAAGCGCCAAGTCACTGCTGAAAACCACTTCTGTTTTCATTTAACCATTTTATCGTCTAATTCTGCGTATTTCTGTTTACTTTATATAGTCATGCAATTCCACCGCAGATTAGAGCACAACACAGAGAACATCGCTCTTAAGACTCAAGTATCTCGGGGGCTTCCCCTCCACAACGGCTGTGTTGCCATGCTCTTTGTTTTGATGTGGCTTTCGGTCTTCTACTGGACTATGTCGATGATAATATGCCTACGTGCAGGCGATCCATGACTGATTTGCAGCGGATCCGAATCCGATATCCGAGCATCTCGCATGTCGGTGCTAATAGGCGGTGAGTATCTTAATGCGGAGGGCCGGCCGTCCTCTACTGTTTTCAAGATCAAGGGCACAACACGATACGAGTGGTATTCATTCATCTTCCTGATTAGTCAAGTTTTCAACAGTGCAGAAAGACAAGAAAGAAGGGTGGAATTAGATGACCATCATTTCCATGGCACGTCTTTAGTGATAAGTTCTCATAAGTACCACCAATACATTACTATGTCAATATGTGACTTCATTTACACACAGAAGTAAAGAACTGAAAAATAAATTTAGATAGTAATCTTCTACAACTAATTAACAAGCTAATATTAGAATATTATATAGAAGAATCAAGATTTTAATTTTGATTGTTGGGTGAAATTCTTCATTACATGAAGTAATACACTTTCTTATCAGGATGCTTAATTTTTTCAGATTTACATAATAATGACCGGTTAACGGTTGTTGACATTTCTACGTGAGTGTGTGGTTTATTCACTTTTTATCGATTCGAAATAAGCGTGGCAAACGTGTTTGGTTTGCCATAAACAAATCATGAGCGAAGTCTCACGCAAAGCAGTTCAATGGGTCAAAGTTTCCGAGGCTTGGTGCTTCTAACCCAGCTAGACTACTGCATCTGTATGGCCAAGTCCATGCCTGAACTTGATCTGGATGCTGGACGGACTACGTGCGGAAGAAGAGCAGCAGTCGAGAAGCCTTCGCCCGAAGTCAGCTATAAAAGAGTTGTAGATCTTAACTATAACTTCAACTGTTTCTGCTTTGTTATTGGTGGGGGTTTCGTTCGTTTATAGCCATTATAGACAGTATTTGAAGATTTGACTCACAAATTATTATGGCCAGCAGTTGTGGCTGAATTGATTAGCTGGCATTTGGCTGTGGCTAGCGGTCTTTTAGCCCCTCGATAAGGTCAAGTTCACTTCCGCATGGTGAGCCAGTAGTTAGTGAGCGCCGTTCTCTGATCTCCAAACGACTACCCCGAAGTAACTGTTTCGGAGTTTCGGGCGGATTTCATGGGTAGGGAAAGGGAAATTGCCCAAGAGGTCAGCTCAAGTGGCCATAAAACAATTAGCCATTAGACGGGCCTTATGTGACGCACTTGGCAATCGCGGCAATTAGAGTTGTTACCAATCTCTCCGCGGGTCACGCAACACAATATGTATATCGAGCCTCGATTTTATCTGCCAGCGTGTGAACTGCCGGAAATTTCACTCTTGTGGATGCATTTAATTCTTTCCGAACCTGATTTTTGGCCAAGTAAGTTGGGGGGGAATAAAAGGCGCAGTCGCTTCTAGAGTAAACAAATTTATGAAAGACATAAAAAGCGGATAAAAGCAGAAAATTATCTCGCTCTTGAAACTCCGAAATTAAACGTTAGTCCAATGATTTACTGCTTTACTTATAAGCGTGTTAATTGCCTAAATTTCCTTCACTGTTGAACTTGATTACTTGTTCTTTGGCGGTCCACTCGATTGCCATAATATCAATCTCGCAGCCAGACTTCAACAAGTGTCAAGTGCAGTGTCTGGCTGCAATTAACCCTCTACTGCCCCATAGTACCTTGCTTAAGGTCACATAAAGCTTAAATTCAATTCCAATTTAATCTAGTACAATTTAATATTTCCTCAATATTTGGTTCTAAGTACCAAGTCTTTCAACCCGGTCTCAGCGGGTTAATCTCCGTCAAAGAACCGAAATGCACGGCAGGCGTTGCAATCCACGGTCAACACGACAGGTTTCAGGTTTCCTTCTAAGCCCCTGAACGGCCAAATCGTTGGTTTTGACACAGATATAGCCATGTTATGGCCGTATTGGCCGGATCGGCGCTTGCATTTGGCATTTCGTTGGCCAAACACCACCAGGTGACCTCGACTTTCAATCGCTGTGAGAATGTGTCTGGCATTCTTTGCGAATGTATCTTCAGACGATTCTCACACAGATCTTGATACGCACCTCGGAATCGAGAATTACACGCCGATAGGCATCGCGAGAAAAATCTACTGGCCGGCCATTACGAGTGAGATGCATTTTCCCCAACATTTATGCCTGCGAGCTTTACATCTGGGCAGGCTCACATCAATTAACCCGCAATTACAATAGAATTTAATCATGTGCCTCTGCTAGTTCAAGTCGCACAGTTGGCCAAAGGGGGGGTTAAGCGATGGGGCTGGGCAAGAAACGTATTAATAACCGCGCTAAGTTCAAGAACATCGCTGATGGTTATTGTCATAGTTTTGCCGCGGCAATATGTAATTAAATCTGCGGATTGCAATCGATTATAAATACGTTGTGCGGCATTTGCGGGTGACGAAGGCTTTGTTTGCTGAGTGAGTGAGTGATTTAATAAATTGTTCCGACTTTAAGAGCAATAATTTCCTTCTACGATAATTTAAGCTATAATTTCAAAGACATTGTATTCAAGTACTCAAAGTACTTAACACCCTGCAGAAATGTGGTCCAATTCTAATAGTTACTTAATTATTTATTATAACATTTTAAGTTAAATGATTTCCTGACCCCATTTTATGATGGCTTCCTCGGCGGTTTTTATGGCTTTTTGAAAGGCAAAAACAGCTCTCTGTTATTAACAGAGCGCGGTTCGAGTCCATGCTCCGCCCTGATTGCTAAGTCTACACGGGGTTGGTTTTATGCTAAAAGCATTATCCAAGTCTCACTCCACAAGCTCTTCCCAAAACTATCGTTAAATTAATTTGACCATAATCCAATCGCTGACTGGTCGCACTATTATATCGCTACGGTATATATTTGAGGGAAGAAACGGCGGCCACACTGCAGACAAATAAAAAATTTAACCAATCGTTGCAATTGCACTTCAGTCTTCGTTCAGAAATAAATACGTAGTTGCAAATAGAGGACTATCTCCACCGACATTTAAGAAGTACAGTTAAAACCGGGAAAATGGAGAGAGCAGGCCTCTTGGCCGTTTTGGCACTGTGCTGCGCCTTCGGTAAGTGGAGAAGAGAAGTGCGAAAAGCGACGTCGAAAGGGAACCACAATAATAGTTTAGTCATAGCTTATTGCGTATTCGCGCTGTGCACTCTGTTCCTCAACCGTTGCTCTCTTTGTTTGTTTGCTTTCTTGCAGGCGCCTTCGCCGCTGCCACGCCCCTTTTGGGCTCCAGCAAGTGCACCTGGGGACCCTCCTACTGGTGCGGAAATTTCAGGTGAGTGCGGAAAAGTGGGTGGCAAAATAAACGGTATATTCGGATAATCGCTTGGTCATCGAACACTACAAAGTTCTCGAAGGCAAAAAGCTAACCTCTCTTAACCCCGCTCCGCATAGCGATATTGTTTCTCCGCCTCACTTGCCCATTGTTTGCAGCAAAGACTCGTCTGTTTTTGTTCTCTGCGCCGATAAGACTATCACTCGAATCGGAAATCGAATCACTTTGCTCTACATAGCTCTATTCGCCGATAACCCCTGTTATTGCAAACTTAACACTAGTGCCGCTCTAATTGCTTCCCCTGTTTTGCGTTGTATTGTTTTACAGATTCCATGTTTTCTCTGAGTGCACTTTTCGCAATGCTCTCTGCCTCCATATCCCATATTTCTGGATTTCCTTTGTCCGCACATTCGCTTTAAATCAAATTAACAGTACCGCCAGTCGGAACATTTAGACGGCAAATTTAAGCGCTCGTAGGGGCACAACTTTATCGACACGATTATATGCATGAGTAATCCATAGGAGCAGATCGTTCAGAAACTGCTCCCTTTACCTTTTCCCTGCACCGCCAAACAAACCACATGATTGCTTTGTTTATCATTGTCAATTCTGCAAGCGGCAACAGTTGTTCCTTATCAACGGATTCTGACTAATCCCTCAGGCGTATGATGAGTACAGGGGAACATCCGAAAGTGCAACTTCTAAGCACTTAACACAGTCACAATGACCCGCACCTGAAACCCTTATCCAAGCCTTACTCATTGACATTTGTAAATTCCTCAATGGAGTGATATTTCATTGCGGCCACAGAGGATCATCTTACAGAGGCTATACTGTACATATGTAACACCACGATCAACTTACAGTCAAACTTTACATGGACTGCATCATTAATAGAGTAAAAACGATCAATAGGCAACGGAAAACATTTGTTAAGCACCCATCCCTTATCGCTGGTCGTAATTCCTTTGTTTGTTGATTGATTTATTTTTAAATGGCCAGGAAAATCCGCCATTTCTGGCTCTTAACCGTTTCTTTGTTTCTCAATTAACTGCGAAAAATTGCAGAGTGTCAAAAATTAAAAACGTCGCCATTGCTGTTGAAAATTCAAAAAACAATATCTGAATGCGCAGCCAAGTAAATAATATATACGTGGATACGTCCAGATATACCATACATATGTACTGTTTATTTCCATGCTTATCAGTGCTGATTTTTGCTTTTTAGACGCTTTGTTTGGTATTCCTGGTGAATTCACCGCAGACTCTCTACATGTTTATAGAAATTAGCACTTTCCGTTGGAATCAGTCAAATCGATTTATATTGAACAAATATAGGGTTACTTTCCATCAAAGTGGGTAAAATGCTCTTAGTATCTGGGCTTTAAATGCTATTATATTTGCTCATATGGGATGGTAAAGGCTTTGATGAAGTCAGCATAAGCTTGGTGATTATTAAACAGAAGAGTGGTATCATTTCGTTTCGACTCGGAAGTTAAAAAATCGAAATATTACCACTCATTGCTTCGTTGTATCCATTGAAAACCCAACATAATCATGTGAGCTGCGGGTGCATTCTTAAAGTGGATAGGGCTACTCCCTTTTTTGTGGACTCTGGTCTTTGCTGACTCGTCGATTCTGACTTGGCCACTCGATTACGAATGCGGGTCATTTGATCCGAACAGCGGCATTTCGCACAATCAGCTTACAATCCGACTGTGGGACTTACTCTGACGGGTTTATCTTAACAGCAAAGAGAGTTTGCTTACTTTATGTCTGTTTCCTTTCCAGCAACTCCAAGGAATGTCGTGCCACCCGCCATTGCATCCAAACCGTTTGGGAAACCCAAAAAGTGCCGGTGGACACGGACTCCATCTGCAAGATATGCAAGGACATGGTTACTCAGGCCCGCGACCAGCTGAAGAGCAACGAGACAGAGGAGGAGCTGAAGGAGGTCTTCGAGGGCTCCTGCAAGCTGATTCCGATCAAGCCGATCCAGAAGGAGTGCATCAAGGTGGCCGATGACTTCCTGCCCGAGTTGGTCGAGGCCCTGGCCTCGCAGATGAATCCTGATGTGAGTTTTCACCTCCACAACACATCATCCTCAACCTCTTATTCATATCTAAAATTGTTTCCTTCAATCCTCAGCAAGTTTGCTCTGTGGCCGGACTTTGCAACAGTGCTCGCATCGACGAAATGTTCAAGAATGGCATTCAGGCTGGTCTTGATGGAACCGTCCAGGATGAAGATGACAGCTCCGAGGAGACCGAGTTGGCCATGCAGCCCAACCAACTTTCCTGCGGCAACTGCAACCTGCTTTCCCGCCTGATGCACTCAAAATTCGCGGCTACCGATCGCGATGACATGGTGGAAACGATGCTTCATATGTGCGGATCGCTATCCAGTTTCTCAGACGCCTGTGCCAACATTGTGCTCACCTATTTTAATGATATCTACGACCATGTGAGCAAGCACTTGACCACGGATGCCGTGTGCCATGTGTCCGGAGTGTGTGCCTCCAAATATCACCAGCATGAAGAGGAAAAGCAACCACAAGAAGCCCTGGTTGCCTTGGATGCCGGCGATGATATTCCCTGCGAACTATGCGAGCAACTGGTTAAGCACCTGCGCGACGTGTTGGTGGCCAACACCACTGAAACGGAGTTCAAGCAAGTTATGGAAGCATTCTGCAAGCAGTCAAAGGGATTCAAGGACGAGTGCCTTAGCATTGTCGACCAATACTACCATGTGATCTACGAGACTCTGGTTAACAAGTTAGATGCCAATGGAGCCTGCTGCATGATCGGCATTTGTCAGAAGAACTCCGCCTCCTCAATGAAGGATATCCCAATCATGCCGCTGCTGCCTGTTATTGAGCCGGCTCAGGTGAAGATCACCATCGAGAAGCTGGAGAAGCACGAGAAGAAGCAACTGGGAGCCAGTGAGCCGAAGTTCAGTCAGAAAGAGATCCTGGACATGCAGTTGCCCATTGATCACCTAATGGGTGCAGCTAATCCCGGAGCTTTGGTCGAGGGTGGAGAGCTGTGCACGCTCTGTGAGTACATGCTGCACTTCATTCAGGAGACTCTGGCTACCCCCTCCACGGATGACGAGATCAAGCACACCGTGGAGAACATTTGCGCCAAACTGCCCTCGGGAGTTGCCGGTCAATGCCGCAACTTCGTGGAGATGTATGGCGATGCTGTGATAGCTCTGCTCGTCCAAGGACTGAATCCCCGTGACGTGTGCCCCCTCATGCAGATGTGCCCGAAGAATCTTCCCAAGAAGGACGATGTCGAAGTGTTTATCCAACCAGCCAGCGATGAGCAGGATCACCCAACTTGCCCTCTGTGCCTCTTTGCCGTTGAGCAGGCCCAGATGAAGATCCGCGACAACAAGTCCAAGGATAACATCAAAAAGGTTCTGAATGGCCTTTGCAGCCATCTGCCCAACGAGATAAAGGAAGAATGCGTAGACTTCGTGAACACCTATTCCAATGAGCTGATCGACATGCTGATCACAGATTTTAAGCCGCAGGAGATCTGCGTGCAACTGAAGCTCTGCCCAAAGACCACTAACGCTCTCAGCGACTTGGGCATTTCGCTGGAGGACGATGTCGATGGTGAGGACAAATCCAGCAGTGAGGAAATGAGCTTCAATGGCATTGAGTCCCTGGAGGAGCTGCCCCCTCAGCTGGCCTTCGACTCAGGATTCAACGCTGCTCCCAACTGCCTGATCTGCGAGGAGTTGGTTAAGACCTTGGAGAAGCGTATGGGCAAGCACCCCACTAGGGACAGTATCAAGCATATCCTGGAGGAGTCTTGCGACCGGATGAGGAAGCCAGTGAACGCTAAATGCCACAAGGTTATCGACAAGTACGGCGATAAGATCGCCGATCTGCTGTTAAAGGAAATGGATCCCAAGCTTATCTGCACGGAGTTGGGAATGTGCATTCTGGCTGATCTGTATGATCGTGAGTATTAAAATATAGAGCTACGTTATGTATGCGTTTAAACTTATGAATTACATTTTGGTGACACAGTCGAAGTTGATGAGGCTTTGAAGTACGACGTGATTGCTCTGCCGCACCAGGACAACAAGATGTCTAGCATCAAGGAGCCGCCCACCTGCGTCCTTTGCGAGTTCATCATGACCAAGCTGGATGCCGATCTAAAGAACAAGACCGAACAGGACGACATTAAGCGAGCGATTGAAGCCGTATGCAATCGCCTGCCAGCCACGGTGCGCAAACAGTGCGACGCCTTCGTCGATGGATATGCCTCCGCGGTCCTGAAATTGCTGAGCGATGTGCCGCCCAAGCAGGTGTGCCAGAAACTGCAGCTCTGCTTCAGCGTGGCCGTCACCGATGAGGTTGTGGAGTGCGGTGTGTGCCATGGAGTCACCCAGGCTCTGTTGCCCTTCCTGCGCGAGAAGAAAGATGACGAATCCGAAGTGACAGCCCTGCAGATGACATCGGTGGGCTGCGAGAACTTGCCAGCCAAGTACTACAAGATTGTAAGTAACTTAAAATCCTAAATGTTATAAATATCTATAAGTTCTTTTGCGTTGCAGTGCTCTGAGATGATCTCCATCTATGGCAGTAGCATTAAGAACTTGGCCAAGCGACCCTATATTGATCAGTCGCACATTTGCGCCGAGATTGGCAAGTGTTTCGATAGCGAGAAGTCTTCGCTGGCCTTTGCTAGAATTTCAGGTAAGCTATAGGTTGAAGGGCCAAAACAATACATTCATTAATTTACTCTTGTCAACAGCCTAAGTGATGCGTTGTGATGTGCGAACCAGACGCGGAGGATTCGAAGGAGAAGGGACCCGATCCCACGCTTTATATATGCATATACCTTTACATATATCTGTTTACATTCTATAACGATTTACTGTAAATGAAACATAATTACTTACTTTTCGTTTTGTACCCCGGTTTTTGGCTCTAAATTTGTTAGGTGAATTTGTGATGAAACTGATTTTATAAACGCACTCAAACGCCGGCTGAAAAAAGTTAAACTTAACTAAACTAACACTTACACTAAGCAGTACCCTAATCGTAATTTCAACCTAAAAATTAGCGAAATTCACGAGCCGCAAACTTTGTATCGATATCCCCATCTGTCCGAAGTCAGTTGAGCAGTGTGTGTAGTTTAAGATATCAAGCAAAACTGTGTAAAATACGAACATTGATCTTATAAATCATAAAGAAAACTTAAACCGACATAGTAGCACATTATTGAAAATTTCCAATTCCCCTTGGAACAGTATATATTTTCTAGCCGACATGTTTGAGAACTCCCTGCTCATCATTAAGCCGGACTATCTGCACAAGCGGCGTCCGGTGCTCTTGAAGTTGCTGGCCGAGGGCTTCCAGATTCAGGGTAATCGACGGATTGCCTTTTCGCCAGAAACTGCCGCCGAGTTCTACGCCGATTATGCCGATGAAAAGGGTTTTATGCTGGAGGTCATTCTGCTTTCGAAGGGTGTTTCCGAGGCGTTCATAGTTACCAAGGAAAACGCCGTGCAGGAGCTGCTCAACATTATGATTTGTTATTTGTGAGTGCTTTTAAATTGAATAGTAAGTTCTCTAGGTAAAATTTGACTTTAAGTGGTTCGGCATCGGATCTGGAACGCCATATCCATGTCACCAAGAACAGTTACAGTGTGGCCCGTGAGATAAACTTTATTTTTCCTAACTGTAAGTAGCATTACAATGATTGGTAAAGTAGAAATCAAATATGTAAATTTTCAGATATTCATGAGCCCCATCAAATGTTCGACCACACCAACTTCTGCAACAGGCCGATGCTGAAGTCGATGCTCGAGGAGATCTACGACATAATGCAGAACACCGATTGCAGCCAGGATAACTGGAAGGTGCGCTTGTCCGATTACCTGGTGCGCAGCAATCCAAAGATGCCGGAAATCAGCAACCAGTGCCAGCAGCGACCGGATGTGGCAATCCAGGACAAATCGCAGCAGACCACCATGACCTATGCTCCGAAGCCAAGTGCGAGGGCAGTGCAGCCACGAGACAAGAAAACGCAGAGCAGCAGTGAACCCTTGTCCACCACATCGCCGCATTCCTCAATGCTGCTCTCATCGTCTTCCTGTGTCACCTGTGGAGGCTTCGAAAGATCTCAGCCCTGTATTTCGGAACTGGACCTCAATAAGCGCGTGGAACCTCATGACGAGGAGCCAGTTTGTGTGGACGAGGAGATTTTGTGGAAGGAAGTTATTGTCTACGAGGAAATCCAACCGGAGGCAGAGGAGCAGGAGTCCAAGGAGGACCTGCACGACCTGGAGGAGGAAGGCGAAGGCGAGTCTGGGGGCTCAGATGCGGAGTCAGACCGAAGTGTTCATGAAGCTCCACCGCCACCAGCTCAAGATGAGGAGTCCGAAGAGGGTGACGCTGCTGCTGGGGAGCCAGGCGAAACTGCTCACGCTCCGGAAGTGGCTCATCCTGCCCAAGAGGCTACTCCTGCGCCTGAAGTCCCTCCAGTGGCTGAAGAACATCCTAACGCTCCAGAAGCTCCCGCAGAGGAAGCTCCACCAGCGGAATAAGTTCGTTTCTCTAGTACACCTGTTGCCCCATCATTTGTCTGGCGAAGCATAGAAAAAATGGACTAAAATGCGCGCGATTTTTGCATCACCAACCATTGCACCCGTTGAACCACCTTAAACTGGCAATTGCGCACTCGCAGAATTTTGGGAGGAGGGCTTAAAATGCTGTTCCTGCAGTTCTTTATTTGCCCCTAAAAAGTGCATCCCACACGGCAGGAAAATCAACAGGAGCAACAGCTTTTTAGCCTCCAACTTGCCGCTGGCCAAATGGCAAAATTTTTTCGCCCCTTTCAAGTGTCCAATAAAAAAAACGTTGAAAATTAAAACAAACAATGAAATCAAATTAAATTTATGGGCCAACTTTCAGTGCAAAAGTGTGCGTTGCATGTGGCACACTTTTTCGCGGGGCAAAGTGGCCTGCAGTGGCTGCAATTAACCCAATTAAAGAATAACAATAGGTTTCGCCTGGATTATTTTGGATTTCACCGATTTACTTTGATAAAAGGAGTAATCTAGATTTGGGTATTGCTTTAATGTATACCTTTATATGCACTTTTGGAAGCCAAGCCAAGTAATTTTTAAGCTGCATCGATCAGGCGAAAATAAAGTCGTGTGACTATATATTTATATGATAAAAGCATTGCATCACATTTATAGAATCCTTTAACACAGGATGCGACTTCGAAAGTGATACACCAAGACATCTCCAGGCTTTGGAATAAATACAAAAATTATCTATAACTAAAAACAAAAAAGGAATTACTTTTTAATTTTAATTACTATTTTCCCTGTGTTTTTAAATTTAGAAACCTTACAAAGCAATTTTAGAAATTCCATAACCACTGTGCGTGACCAGCAGCTGTCGCTGCGAATGTATGTGTGAGTTCGGAGAGAGGCGGAGAAAAGAGAGAGAGAGCAAAAGCTCTCCCTGTTTGGACGCCGTGAGGTATGCAACGCTTTTCGCCTTGCGTAGCGTACCGCTTCCGATTTTCGTGGAATAAGTAAAAGCAATTCGACAGTCGGTATCTGGCTGCCTTCGCTCTGCTCGCATCCTACATCCGCGTTCGGCGTCCTGCGGCCTTCCAAAAATAACAAATAATTACTCAAAATAATAATAATTGAGGTGGTGTGGGGGCGCAAAGCTTTTGAGTCGACGTCGAGTCAAAAAAGTGGCAGAGAAGTGAATCGGTTTCGGTTTCGCAATATACATACACAAACAATAGGCACTGGGAAGTAGACGACGGCGAATCCTTGGCGGCTCAGCATTTCCACCGAATTCGCGTCGAGGAAAAGCGGAAAATCGGAAAGCAGCGACCATTCTCGTATTGATTTTCAAGTGTGGTAAGCGGAAAACGCAAGCAAATACGGAAAAACATGAGAAAGTCCAGAGAAAAGCCCCACCAACTGGCAGTGAAAATGCATGTGGAAATGTCAATGGCCAGGCGGAACAAAAAGGGGCGGTGGTGGGTTAGGAAAGTGCTGAAGTGCTGAAAAGTGTCTAAAGCTGGCTCAGAATCCCCACAAAGTGTCCAAAAATAGAATAGTGATATAGTGCAGTGTCGGCGCAAAAAGGTGGGAAAACCCCAAACTCAAAAGTTGTGGCTAAATTATAGCGCGCTTGAAAATAAATCCGGGCAGACACGGAAAAGCCTCAAACCTCGGGCTCAAAAATGAAAAAAAGCTGAAGAAGCAGAAGAGGAAGCCCGAAAAAACGGAAGAGGAAGAAGCGGCCGGCATACACACACAACCACAAGGGGGTGGCAATCCAACAATCCGAAAGTTGGGCTGGGAAAAGCTCAAGTCACAAATTTTTGCGCAAGGGCAGGCCGAAGTGAATCGAGTCGAGTGCTTTTCCGCAAAGGGGGTGGCAGGCGGCTTCGTCGCTGCCGCAGTCGGCGTCTCGGTCGACGCCAGCGAAATTTCGCAACACTCGCACAAGCACCCCCACAATTTACAGTTAGGGGTGGCATTGACGATAAGACCTATGAAAGGACTAGCGGTGATTCGAATACCCTCGCAGACTGGGAGATCCATAAAGTTCCATTAATGCTAGCCAATTACAAAGGCTTTATCAAAAGTTAAAGAAGTTAAAAGCCTTAAAATCGATAGTAATACTATACAGTGTGTGTTGACAATAAATTGACAATTTTTCGATGTATCTACATGACATGGAATCTCTTAATTTATCTTTCCTAATTGGTATACCCATTAATTATTTATTTTACTAAATATTTCTCATTAATCGCCAGATCGGCGCCGTTAACATGGATAAGATGACGGTTGCCCAGAAGAACGCATATCTCGAGGCGCACATGGCGGTGCAGCAGCAGATGGCCCAGGCGGCCATTCAGTTCAAGCAGCAGCAGACGTCCCAGCAACAGAACTCCCCCACGGCCAACAACAACAACAACAGCCAGAATAACGGCAACATGCAGCAGCAACAACAGCAGCAGCAGCAACAGCAGCAGCAGCAACAACAGCAGCAGCATTATGCAGCAACCATCAAGGTGCCGCAGATCAGTTCCTCCAATGTGGCAGCCGCGGCGGCGGGGGAGAGCACCTTCACAGTTCCGGACGACGGAATGGGATTCGAGGGAGGCGTGCGGGTCCTGCAGAGCCTGGGAACCTGGTCGGCGGCCGAGCAACTGACCTACAACATCCCCAAGCCCAACCTCATTCCCTTCACAGAGCCCTATGTCGAGGGGGGCTCCATGCATCCCGCCAGTCGACTCAAGGCCCTGCAACAGGTGCAACAGGCATCCTCCGGGGTGCGCAAGACAAATCCCTCAAAGTGTGAGTATTGTTAAAAGTTTCGCAAAGTTGGTAATAAGCACTAGTGTGGAAGTTCAACAATAACGTACTTTTACATGGATTTGAATCAATCAACCTTTCGCTTTTACAGCCACCAACAAGGCATTCGAGTGCACGGTCTGCGGCAAGGGACTCGCCCGCAAGGACAAGCTGACCATCCACATGCGCATCCACACCGGCGAGAAGCCCTATATTTGTGAAGTATAAGCTGCCCTCGAGCCCCGCACCTCTAGCCTCAATCAATATCTAACCCTCGCTCTCGAATCCTCCATTCCAGGTCTGCAATAAGGCGTTCGCAAGGCGGGACAAGCTGGTGATCCACATGAACAAGTTCAAGCACGTGACGCCCACGAACATTGCACCACTCGGAAAGCGGCTGAACAACATGGTGAAGAAGAAGGAGCAGCCGGATCCGCCGCCGGAGGACAACAAGCAGAGCCTGGAGCTGCAGCTGCAGCAGCAGGCGGTCCAGGTGGCCGCCCAGAACATAATAGTGCAATCCGCTCAAGGAGCGCCGACGTCGATTCCCGGTATCATCATACCGCACCATCAGCAGCAGTTGTCCTGGACGTGCGAGCTGTGCGGTAGGATGTTCTCGAGTCGGGACGAGTGGTCCATTCACGCCAAGAGTCATCTGGAGGTGAGAAGATGTCGGTAGACACTCCTGGTGAAAGTTGAGCCAAGGAGATACATATTTGTGATATGCCTGGAGTGGATCTAACCCTTCACCCCTCTCTTTCCCATTGATCTATAGTATTGACAGCCGGAACGGCTAGTCGCAGAGTCAACAAAACCAGCAGCAGCGGCGGCAGGAGTCATTGCTAAGACCACCAGCAGCAACAACAGTCGCAACTATCAAATGGATGCTAATCAAAACCAAATTCAGATGGAGGCCCAAGCACGAAAGCAGAAGATAATCATTCAAAACCAGATGATACTCAATGCCAGCCACCAGCAGCAACAGCAGCCGCAGCAACATCCGCAACAGCAGCAGCACCAACAGCAGCAGCAGCAGCAACACGTGGCCCACGGAAAGAAGGCAGCCAGAAAACACCAGCAACATCTGCAGCAACAGCAGCAGCAACAACAGCAACAGCAACAGCAGCAGCAGCAGCAGCAGCAACAGCAGCAGCAACAGACCAGTGCGCCTATGTACAATAACAATAGTAGTAGCAACCACAACGGCAACAACCAAAGCCAAGAAGTAACTACCTATTAATCAGACCAAATGAACTGAAACCACAGCAACACCAACAGCCAACAGCAACATTGAACACCAAAAAACTCACCATTTCCGCATTCTGTATTCTGTTACCCTTCCGTTTACCCCTTTTCCCTGCAAATCCAGGTGTCGGTGCCGGTGTCGCACATCATTGCCAATTCGCCGACGGCCGCCACCTACATGCAGGCCCAGCTGAGCGAGCACGCCAGCAACATGCAGCACGGCATGCCCATTGTCACGTACAATGGGAACCAGTACTGCGTGATCACCCGGGCCCCGGATCTGGATGTGGAGGCGATGCAGAAGCCCCTGGACTATGGCCACGCAGCCGGTGGAGCCACCAACATAATAGTTATGTCGCCGATGCAACTGCTGCCTCCGCAACAGCAGCAGCAGCCGCAACAGCAGCAGCAACAGCAGCAGTAAGCACCATCGAAGAGAAAGGCTTACTGCCTGGCCAACCAGCTATAAATACGAATTGTAAATAAAGTCTTAAGCAGCCGAGAGCAACCCTAAGTATATGTTTAACAACAATACCCAGCAAAACCAAAAACCAAAAAAAAAACAAAGTTTGTAAATGTCAGGTTATGAAGCATAGATCCCCGTGTCAGCGAAGTCAACTCAAAATCAAACGTAGTCTAAGCAACCTAACATATCCCCCCGCAGAACGTATATAGTACCCATCTACATGAGCAGCCACCACACTGAGATATATAGATATGCCACAGACCCTCCAGAGTAGTGTCCCCACATAGACCCGTATGCAAACCGAGCGTGTATGATATTGTATGTGTTTCTATGGCATTGTTTGTACATTAAGCTTATTACGTACTCCAATTACGTCTTCGACTAAAACGCAGCCTGGCAGGCAAACCAAATAAAATGAAATAATGGAAGCAAAACATAAGTAGCAGTAGTAGTGTCCATCAGCAAAGCTCCCCACACATCTCCCCACTCGATTCCAATGGCAAACCATGTAAAGATCAAGAGAAAATAAATTTAATTTAATTAAATAAGCACTATTATGTTTTACTGGGGGTTTGGTTTCCTTTATATATATATCAGTTTCTCTACAGACGCAGAGTATTGAGCTTCTCTCAAACTTAAGCCATGTAATGTTACGTATACGCAGTGTCGGCCATACTGAGCATCATTGAAGTGACACTTACTTGCGGCCAAAAGTACGAATTGAAGCCATTAAAGCACCCAATAATTGGCAGCTGTTGTCGTTTATTATTCTTGGCTGGCCAAGATTGGCGGCATTCTGGCTTTTTAGTCCGAACGGACTGGCCAAAAGCGAAGTAAAAACCAAAACATTTGGTCAACGCTGAGCTCACGAAAATCAACTTTTCGTTCCAAAAGTGAAAAATGCCGCGATTTGGTTTGACCTTAGATGGAAACTCGTCTCTGCCGCTGCGCAGTCGACTTCGCTGCCAGCGTCCACGCTGCACTGGCAGCAAATAAATTTTTGCCTCGAAATGCTGTTTGTGTTTGTTGTTAATAAGACAATTCACTCGAAGAGTTTGCAAAAGGGTATAATGCATTTTCAAAAATCTTGCGAGAGGTTAAAGCCAAAACCAAGAAGTGTGAAATTTTTCAAACTGCCTGCAGTAAATGCAGCGCATTGTTTTTTTGAGAGCTCGAATATAGAAATATCATTTATATATATATATTCTATATAATATTTCTAATATTTCCAATTGGTAGAGTATCCAAAAGTTTATAAACACATAGACTCTCGTTTTTACTCACTTCTCGAGTTGTTTTTCGCAAGAATCGCAAATTAGTCTGGGGCCTGGTTGATCACCTGAGCAAACTCGAACTCGAAACTGAACGCCTACGACAAATGACAACGCCGATGGCGACGCCAACATCTCAGCCATTTTATGTGCTCTCGGCCTCCGCCGGATTCTTTTTGTGTCAGTCGGTTTGCGGATCAGTCTCTGATCAGTTGAGTGGACCACCAATCCGGCGAAGATTGGGCGACCATGCTGAACGGAAAATTCTACACGGGCCTGCCGCCCAAAATGGTGGAGCGCCAGGCGGTGAAGGTGTGCAATCGCCAGGAGTCGCACTTCTTCTGGCCAGACGATTCCCGAGCGGATTCCGCGGTGGAGACCCGAGCAAAGAGGAGAAACAGCCAGCAGCTGGAGAAGCCAGTGGAAAGGATTACTTCCAATCAGAATGCATCCGACGAAGTGGACACACGGCGAATGTTCCACAAGGAGTTTGCCAGTTCTTCCATACAGTTCTATGATAATCTGCAGTCTAATCCTGGAAACAAACCTTCATTGGCAAGGGGTCTACGCAGGGAAATAACCCCAAAACTAACCGAAGTGAGACCCCAGGAATCGGATAACAAAGCCGAGGACACCAGCAGCCGTCGCAAGCAGGCTTACAGCTCCAAGATCCAGTTCTACGATTACGTAAACGAAGCAGATAACGCTACTCAAAATAACGCCAGGAGACCTCAAATGGACTTCAATGACAAGCGCGAAGTGGAACTGAATTCCAAGAACAGTCCCAAGCTGCAGGTCAAAAGAAATGTGCGCAGTTTCAGCGTGGAACTAGAGCCCAAGGTCACCAAGAAACCCCTGAACGACAGCCCCGAGTGGCGGCGACCACGCCCACTGCCGCTGCCCAAAAGGATACTGAAGCAAACGTCCCAGGATCAGGATCCCTACGACCACGTGGAAAGTCGAGTCCGAAGATTGCAACTAACCCGAAGTCCCGGCCTGCCCAAAAAGCATGTGACCTACAACGAGGAGGCTGCCGAGTACGCCTACTACGACGATCGGGTGGATCGGGAAGATCGCGAGGAGCCCGCCTACGAGACTCGTCCACGTCAGCAGCCAAATATGCCGACAGGAAGTCGCCAGCAGCAGCAACATCAACGCTCTTTTATGGAAACTAGTCGGAGCAAGCCATTAAATAATAATAATAATTATCAGGCCAGTGGTAGTGGTAGGAAAATCTTGCCAAAAATGCCACAGATCCAATCCGTAGTGGGTAACGCACACACTACCGACGAGGATCCCCCCGTGCCCTCTGACCCACGCAAACACCTGCGCAGCAGTCTCTGCTTCAGCGGCGACGCTTTGATGGTGGGCGGTACGGCGTCGCAGTCGCCGCCCACTGCGCAGGCGCGGCGCAGCTCGGCGGGGCAGAGAGTGAGCGTGGGTCTGCCGGACTGAGAGCTCCAGTTCGCGTGTTTAGTGATTAGTGCAGCTACACAGCGAGAAATGCTGTCGATTGCGAAATCAAAAACAAATAACTGAAGCGATTGGGTCAGTAGAATAATGTAGCCATCGTACATGAATATCTGTTTGAAATAGTATTATAAATATTTCTCTGTGTGGTAAGAAGACAGCAACAATCTGCATTGCAAATTGAAAGCCAACTGCGACTGCAACAGAAGCAGCAACAACATCTGCAGCACAACAGCCACATCAGCAGCAACGTTGATGCGACAGCAGCTGCTTTTCTAGGCACGGCAGCAGCTCAAACTTTTATTTAGTTTTTACTTTTACGATCACAATCTTTGAATTCACCCACATGCGAATGAATGAGTCGGCTTTTTTGTTGTTTTCGAGCGGTTGAATATACATAAACAAACCTTGATCTTGACTAATTTGTGAGCGATGCTGTTGTTGTGCACCACGATCATGTATTAATTTAGCTTTTAAAGCCAACGCAGAATAATCTATAATTATAATAATAGAGATATGCTAATAAACTGATACGTATATAACCAAATAAGTTTCGAATCGGGAAACATTCAATTAAGCCTTAAACCTACTATAGGCACAGAAATTATACATGGGCACTTGATCAATTCGTTTGGTATTCAGTTTTTAAACCAATAAAGAAACTTATGGCCAACAGAAGAGTGAAGTTCAGGTTTTTATATCATTATATCGAGGTAATCGAAAGCAGGCGCACATTGAACTTGGAAAGACTTGGTGAACAGAAACTTATTGATCTCTCAATCTCACTGATGGGCCCGTAATCTGTTTGGAAATGTATGTTATTCATAGAGCATAATGCCATTCGAGGCACCCTTTCGCGCGGCTTTTCTTTATCGACTCATTTAAATTCCCAACAATTTGCTAGTCTGGCAATCAAGTCCGTTGCTCTGGGCAGCTCACCTGGCCAGCCCATTTTGGGGCTGGGGCTGGGGCATTCGCAGGTCCCTGCCCCTAGCTCCTTTCACAAAACTTTCAGAAAGAAAGAGCCATTGAGGTGGCATTGTTAGGAGCCAGCGGAAATCCAACCAGCTCGCAGTCAAGTTGAAGTCCAAGTGCCAGTTTAAGTCGCGACTGGTCGGTTTCACAAGGAAGCGGGGCATTATGCGGAGTTGCAACCAATTGTCACTCGTGTTGAACTTGAGCTTGACCTTGTCTTGGAACGGGGTGTGGAATAACCACCCATTGTCCAGCCAGCAAATTGCAACAAGTGCGGCAATTATCCATCATATGCCACGGGGCTGCAATCAAGGCGGCATTAGCCGGGGATTTAATTAAGGCATCGCTTTAATTGCCGCCAATCTGCAGCTGCCATGGGAACCCAATTCAAAATCCAGAGACAGGATAAGCGTGCAAAATAATTGTGCAAATGAAGCGTGGTGAAATGTTACGCAACTCCCTGTCCATATCCACTGCCATTTCTCCAACCATTTCTTCGTCCATTTCCATTTCCACATCCACTTCCACCAACTCCGGGACAAGACAAACTGCCTCCGCTCATGTACGTCCATACGGCATACATCTTCCGCATTACGATCGCGCATCCTGGCCGATAGAAAGTAGTCCAAGCGTGCCGGCAAAAAAGGCGAAACGGGCCAAAAAGCAGCGCCAGCTGGCTAACATTTCCTGGCTCGACTTGGCCCCGGCTGAACCTGAACTTCGGGCCAAATGAGGAGAGAAGAAAAGTGCAGCGTTTATTGGGTAATACTCGTGGAAACCCGTTTGCCGCAACACTGATTTAAAAAAGTCGATAGGATAAGTGGTTCTTCTGCTTTTCAGTGGGTGGGTGGCTCGTGCCGGTCGACCTCATGCACATAAAAAAATTGCTGGCTTAAAGGGCGATGAATAGTTATAATATTTTTATATTACCATTTTCGTTTGTTGAACCTTTATTACGAAAATATGTGTACACTTCTATGATGATTGATAAGCAATTGTAAGTTGGTTACTATAGAATAAAGGCATTCTTTTACTTAGCTTTATATTAACAAGTTCGAGGTCGAATTACGCTACTCAAAAAAGCCATCAATCTTTGCCTATTAACTTTATTGTCGTACATTTTACATATCTAATTTGCTTACTTTCCTATTAAGTCACAGACCACAACCTGAGCCCCCTCCGCAGTTACAGCTTCGAAGAAGTAAATGGCCATCGTTATGTGTAATTACGGCCATAAAGAAACATTTTATTTATGCCCCCCTGCCCCATCCGATAAGTTGGTGCTCCATTTCCTAGTGGAAATGCAAATGATGCCTCACTTTGCGCGCGGTAAGCTCTTTTTTACTCCATGTTGTGAGTAGTAAGTCCATGCGTGAAGCGGAGATTTCGATCTGCTACTGACTAGCTGCTCACCTGGCAGGTTTCAATTGCGATTGCCATTGCAAAACATGTTGCAGCAGGTTCGAGGAAGCTGGCATAAAACTGTTGCGTCCGTTGGCCGAACTTTCAGTTTCGTTGGGGCCACGCTGGTGGTTAATACCGTTGAAGAGAGTTTTCACAAGTCGCAATCCCCCCGAAAAAGCCGCCACCCAAAATGAAAGTGTGCTGGAATGTAAGCTGTTACACCCGCAATCGTAGATTCACAATTAACTTGAAATGGATACTATCTTCATAGCTCTTCGCTGCAGCGGTGCTGTTAGTGACGGTCACCTCGGGGCTGAGACCCCCGCGATCCTACTATCGGAGGAGCTACTTCAGTGCAGTGGGTTCGGGATCTGGGCACGGACCTAGCTCCCTGCCAGGACCGGTGAGAATAGGACCTGCTGGTTACCTCCGCGCCGATCTGCAAACAAATGAGAGCAAGCACCGGCCACTGAGCAAAAAGTATCCCAAGAAGAGCCACTACAGACCCTACGGATCGGTGAGTTGGCCTAATAAATAAGATATCAAATAATAAAGTATTCCTTTTAAATATAGCAAGAGGAAGAGGACTACTCCGGCGAACAACGCTACAATTCGGCCGAATATTCAGGAGAGTCCTCCGTTCAGGATAGTCGGGAGTACACGATTGGCACCCAAATTCGCGTCCAGCACCCCATAACTGTGCCCAAGAAGTCCAGTTCCGGCTACCAGAAGCAGTCTAAATACGTGACGGCCATTCCCTACAAGGCATCTGGTTATGGATCCGATATCCACAAGCCCTCCGGTTATGGATCCGATGTTCATATTGGGTCTGGAGAGGATGTAGGACCTCCTCCGAAGAGATCGAAGTGGACCCCAGTGCAATACGAATCAGAGGCCGATCCCTTCCATCTAGTGCCACCTCCAAAGGCAACCGTCGCCTCCAGCAGCAATTCATATAGTGTTTATGAGCCCGAGCACGATGACTACGAGGTGGTTCCAGTGCCTCGACCAAAAAACCACGATCGCTACAAAAGCGTCGCCTCCAAGAAACAAATAGAGGCCTACCTGGAGGATCAGCAGAAGCTGCTCGACGAGGCCATCAAGGTTCAGCTTTTGAACAATCCGAAGCTGCAAAAGTTTTTCAAGGCCCAGGCGCAGGAACAGGAGCGTGAATCGCGGCCAGACCTCGAGATCGAGGATTTTGAGGCCTATCCGCCCAACTTTTCGGGGCCCGGACACCTGCGCAACAAGTACATCGAACACCCACCATCTTCTCCACCGAAGGGATCTCGATCACGCAGGCGCCCTCCAAGTGGAGATCTTAACCGACCACCCAAGACCATCATCAAACCCAAAAGGAAATACCGATCCACAGCACTGGTCATCAATGTGTGAGAGGGATTACTAAGTCCTGACTTAATCGTTAATTTAAATATCGTTTATAAATACTTAGAGTAGTCTTGTTGTACAGAGTATTTTTAAGTAATAAAAGACCATTTATTTTAAATTCCTTTTTTAACGACTTTATCTGGGAAGTTGCGCATTGATTGAACGAACGCATTAAAAAAAAATGATAGAAATATTTCAATGCATTAATTTATAATTTACTTATTTTAATATAAGAGTTATTTGGCACTTTAAACATAAATGTATGTATATTTTCATATCAACAGAACGGTGGCGCTCTCTATCGGTTTTTGATAGAGTTATACAGTATCGGTTATTGTCTCAGCTAAATGTTTGGTGTCCCGGCTATCTACCATTTCATGAGGAGAATTCGTCACCTAAGTGAATATGATAAGGATTGCTGCTGGCTTATGTGCTTTTAAAAAAATAAGATTATATCACTTAACTCAATTGCAAATACCTTTCAATTTAATGATGTTTTCAAGTTAATAATCCGCCACTTTAATCAAATATATTAACTACTCATCAATTTAATTAGATTCTGGGTTTGTCACACCCACATCCCCATAATTGGAGTGAGCTCCACATTTCACGACAAATTCTGGCGACGTTTGCCATTTTAAAAATAAACGCAGTCACTCATAAACGTGTGTTGTTCATAAAAATAGACGTATAAAGAACACACTGGAAGCAACACACCCATGAGACACCTGTTTCAGTCCCAGGCAAATTCTCGACTCTTACCTCTTTCGCAAATCCGAACGAAAATCCGCAATTGAGCAAGCCAATTCCATCGATTGCGATTGCCGCAAAAGTGGGTGCACAAAGGCACGCGGAGAAGAAATCATAAAAAACAATAAGCAGCAAAAAACAAAACCGAATTGATTTTCTTAATTGACTGAGCAGTTTCAACAGAAGCCAGACCCCAAAGCCAGCAAAAGCAAAAATCCAAACTCTAAGCCGGACCCTCGAGTCCACAACAAATCTGACCTTGAAAGCTAAGCTCTGAAAAGTGTTGCTAATATTGTTAATGTAATCGTTGTCGGTGGTGAAAAAGAATGCCAACCAATGGATGTGGAAAGTACAGAGGGAAAAATGTTAAAAATAATAACATAATAAAATAAATAATAAAATAAAAAATAGTCCTAAAAATATTTAAATTTTAATTAAGTTTTTATTTACACAAAAAATCATAAATAAAATATAGTTCTCATAATAATGAAGTCAAATTTGACAGATATTGAATGATATCAATTATTTAACCATGTCCTGAGTAAATTTATTATTTTCGAAGTAAATATATATGTATAAGTGCAATCAAATAATAGAATAGCAATCGGAGCTCGAATTAAGTTGTAAATTATAACACACATATGCTGAGAACTCAACAGGTGAGAGGAAATAGCAAATTAGCTGCCATTCTTGCGTTCGATTGTGCATGAAATATGCAAAATATTTGGATGTAATTAAGTTGCACTAACGCAACTGGAGCCTGACGGATCGCAATACCATTGGGAATTGATTTAGAGCCCCAATCCCCTAATGAACCAGTGCCACCCCCACTTGCACATGGTTTTCCGGCTTAGCCAGCGCCAGCGCACCAGGCTGATTTCATTTTCATCGGAATTTTGCACAATTGGCCAAGATTACTGTCAAATGAGCGAAACCCGTTTGAGGTCTTTCCTTGTTGGCCGCATAGAATCGTAACAGAAACTCGAAACTTGTTTTGCACGTACGAAAGTCGGTTGTGTAATGCCGCTTTTAGTGGGCGTTCACCACCCGAGGTGTTTAGATAAATCTGCTGGAAATTAAATTAGCTGCCACTGGCCGAAAAACAAAAGACTGCAGGACACGAACTTGGTTTCCTTCATATATTGCTTTTACACGTTTATAGTACAAATTGCTCAGACGTCCCAAGGCCCAAATTACCATAGTTTCTAAATTAATTTTGAACATTTTTCAACATCATCGAAGTTTATTGACTTCGCTTTTCTTGGAAAGACTTAAATGGAAAGTTTAAAGTTTAATGGGAAAGTCACAGAGAAAAAGGCCGATATTCTTAAGTTTTTTCATATTTCAAAAATATGCAAATGATATTTTGAATATATATTTTGTAATTTAAATCAGCAATACCCCTTGGGCAGCAGCGATTGATTTTCTCTGTGTAGGATTATAAATTAATAACAAACAGTACGCATATAGGAAGTACGATACAATTGCTCTTAAACATATCACACGAGAGTTTGATGGAGTCAAGAAAAGAGAAGGGTTCTAGTTGTGATAGGGAAAGTTGGAAAAGAAAAGAGGGTCCCTACTAATGAAGAAGATGCATAATGTCTGAGTGGGGGACAGTGGGGCTTAGACCTTGTTGAAGGAGTAGGTGAAGCCATCGGGCGTGCGGTTCAGGGACAGTTTTCCGGGAGGCGAAAAGCGGTGTGGGTTGGGGGTGGTGGTGGTGTAGAACGCCTGCTGGGGCTGCGGCTGCTGATACTGGGGCTGGGGCTGCTGATACTGGGGCTGGTACTGCTGCTGCGGCTGCACGGGCTGTGGGTTGTAGGCGGGCTGGGGAGCAGGACGGTACTGCGGCTGGGCAGCGGGCTGCTGGTAGCTCTGCTGGTTCTGGCCGAAGGAGGGATCGTTGTAGCGGGGATCGTAGGAACCATCATCTCCGTAGTCGTTGCTGCGGAAACTGGCCTGGGGCTGGGGAGCGGGAGCCTGGTACTGCTGTGGCTGGTACTGCTGCTGTGGCTGATATCCCGCTGTGGGCACGGGCTGTGGTGGAGCAGGTGGTGCCTGAGGCAAGTGATCTCCAGAAGCTTGGAAGCTATTTCGGAATAAACACCAATAAATTAATACGGGTTCGCGTATTGGTCCTATATAGTTTCCTTACCCATTTTTGCCAGCTGTGTACGAAATAGTACGCCTCTGGCCCGTGGGATCCAGATAGCTGTAGCTGCCATGACGTGTTCCATCCGCATCCGTCTCCTCCTTGAAGTTGATGCCATCCTCCTGCTCATAGGCAGCTCCGAACTTTCCATCTCCGGACAGATAACGCTGCTCACTGATGATGGCCGCCGTTTTGGGGTCCTGGTGATAGTGCTGGCTGGAAGCCAGGGCCACCAAGGTGGTCAGTGCAAGCTGTCAAGAATTCAAAATGAATTGTACAATCTACAAGTATATATGTGCTACTAATTCATTAATCTGAACCATTATTACTTAAAGTAATAAAAGGTAAGATTTTTATAGTCAGATGCTTTCACTTTTTAATGTATATTCTAATATCCTGGTTGGAATTGACACTTTTGTCTGTAAGGTTGATTACTTTTCTCTTAATAGCTTTTAAATTGTTTGAACACCCTTGAATAAAACACAACTCACAAATCTGAACATTTTGGTGCGGGGAGTTTGGAATATCCTTGTCAAGCGTAAACTGCACACAATTTTCTCTTCTTCTCGAGGGGGTTCACACGCGCCTTTACGCTTACAAGTCGGTTAATTGGGAAATGGGACCGACGGCAACGGATTTGTGGAGTTAACTGCCTTCCGCAACGGCGCCGCCCAAGCTTTTTATAGTCCGAGCGGGAACCTTGGATGGCTGGATCGCCGATCGGCTCCGCCTAGGCACTCCAAGCTATGTAATTGTGTTGGTACTATGAACGTTAACGGCAACAACAAGTCGGCCAAGTCGGCGTAACAATAACAAGAATCGAGCTAAGTGCTCCAATAAGTCAACTTTGGGCGAGTATTGGTATCGCGGTCGTGTTGCCAAGTCGTTTTACCAGTTTCGATCTCTTTCGCTTGGAGCGCCAACTTTTGCTTTCTATATATACGAATATATGCTATATGCACTTAGTTCCACCGTTTCTGGCTGCACCAGGCCCAAGCCCAAGACGAAACTATTTTTTAATTATTTCAAAAGTTTTTCAGCTGTAATCCAGCCTCAGCGCAGGTATCCTCATCTGGGAGGGGATCTATCGAAACCAGGAATTATCAATTGGTTCTGCAGAGCATGATGCAATTTTCATGGCAATAGTTTAATTTGGGCGTAGGCAAAAAATAAAATGTATGAAGCATACAAATAAAATGGGATATAAAATGGATTAAATAACATGCCTTTATATTACAATAATGTTCAACCTTTTATTTTCTGCCATTAACGCGGCCTAAGCTAAAAAGAGAAATAGAAAGTAACTACACCTTGTGGAAGAAATTGGCATAAGCCTCGTTATTGTTTTTTGATTTTTCCAGTGTGAAAATCCCGTGGAAACTGTCGATTGTGATGGATAACTGGGCGGTCGCCCTCTGCCGAAAATCCGAACAGATCTTGGGAAATTCGCCAAACGAGCGTTGTTAAATTTTCACTCCCCTCTTCAAGTTGTAAAGTTGTAAAGCCGTTTGTTTGCCTTTTAGCTGGATTTGCAATCTGCATGTGCATGGCCAAGTTGATTTATATCTAGATCGGACTGAAAAGCTGGACTTTGTGGTGTGGCCAAAAGCGCTTGGCAACAATCGCCAGAGTTACCGCAATGTGTTTGACTTGTTGACTCTGCGCTGGCTTCAATTATTTATTGTGTTTGAAATGTCTGGCATTGTTTGGGCTTGTTTATGGCCAAAGCAGTTGGCCGCCCACCCACATGCCACATGCCACACGCCCACTCCCACGCCCCCCACTTTGCGTAATGTTTGCAGAGAACTTTTGGCATTATTTATGATCTAACAATGCAAGCAGGTCAGGATCCCCAACTTAGGTGAAGTTTTATATCTAGAGTCAAATGAAAATTAAATTATCTATATATACATTCATTTTAATTTAAAAAAATTTTTCCTAAGTCCTTAAATTCGACGCAAAGAGAATTAGAGCATTTAGGTATGCAAATCGTGTTTTCATATTTTAATGAGCGATTTCCACACAGCGGCACACTCTCGCACACAAAGTAAAGCCGCATGGGGTCGAAGATTTCGAGTAGCAACACTCTCATTTTCACCGTTATTTGCCCTTTTGCAAGTCGCCATCGTCTGAACATCGCCATCATCATTACCATCGTCATTATCCGGCGGGCTTGTTTGTGTGGCCAAAAGCGGAGAACGCCCTCTCGCAGCAGGAGGCGGTGATCAGAGCAGAAAGCGGTAAAAGGAGGAGGAAATTAAATCAGTTGACAAACAACAACAGGAACTGCAGCTATGGCATATAGCTCCGGAATATATACTTATGTGCGAACGCCATGGCAAGGAGGCGCTGGCAAGAGCAGCGGATCCAAGGTGAGGCCGAGCAGTTGAGCATGGCCGGATTAGCTTGAGGGTGTGCCCATCGGAGGGTTGAAACGGTCCAGCTACAGTGATCACTCGGAAAACGCGAAGTTTAAGAATTTCTTATACTTAAAATATCCATAGAAATGGCACCACAGTTATAATTCAAAGTACTCCAAAACTATATCTTAATTCTCTTATAGAATAACTTACATTTGCAACTTTATTATCAATTAATTCAAAATATTTCATTAAATCCGTTATGCTCGAGCGCCCACTGTACTCCGGACACGTCCTTCTTCGCTGGCCTCTCTGCTGCTGCCTTTTTGATTTCCATTTCGATTTTGAGGCGTTTGCCTGATGCGACGATACTGCCACCCAGAATTTCGAGGGAGGGAGTTGTACCAGGAGGTTGATTTTGTTGTTATTTCTGTTGTGATTGCCCCGTCATCTGCAGCAGCCAGAAAGAGATGGCTGATGGGCCCATTCAGCGTTTTATTTGTCAGGCTTTCACTTTGGCCGAGTTAATCACAATCGGCGAAGAGATAATGAGGGTTGTGCCCTCAGGGAGGGGATGCATCATGCAAAGCAGAGCGTTTTCCTCATCCTCATCCTCGTCCACATCCATGCTGTCGTAATTCCGCGTTGTCTCTCAATTATTTCAGCTGCTATTCCGAGTCCAGGAGCCCGGGTCAGAGCTGCGGACCAGGAAACTAGGAACTACCACCCGAACAAAGCGAAAACGAGCAGGCAGATATATGGGCAGACAATTGCGATTATTTGTAATTCAAGATGCAGTCGAGCGTTTTCTGAAATCGAGCGAGTCAACTCCGCGCGGAAGGTTAACAAAAATTTAATGCTAAACGCTTATCGGTTCCATCATCACCATCTACATCTCCATTTCCATTTCCATCAGAAGTCAAAACCTAACTCGCCAAACTCGTCGGGAAATACGATCCATTTATTCCTGGTGGAAAGGAGGCAAGGAGTTTCAGATGATGGGGAGATGGTGATTTGATAGCTGATTCACGGATGACCCTGCACACTCGTCAAAAGTCAGTCAGACAACTCTAGGTACACTGCTAAAAAATGCGCATATTCCTTGAAATAAATATTGAACTCTGATTAGGTACTGTTTATAAGGATTTATCAAAAAACTAAATTTTTTAAGATTTTTATGAAAAGAATTAATATTAATCGCTATTATCATATAATTCCTATAATATTAATATACCTAGAAATTGGTTCCTATGTATTTCCCCTAAATACTGCTCCAAATCCGACTTCAATCACTCATCCTTTATGAATGTGTAACTCGATATATGTACGTATACTTTAACTCCCGTGTAAGTGCCCGCTAATTGCGCATCTGCTGAATTTTCACATCGCGTTTCCATTTTCCTGGCCACGGTTTCGCTTACCGTTTGACTTTTCCTCCGGCCTAGCAACATTACTTTAAGCCATAAACTGTCGCATAACTAACGTGGTTTATATGGCTTAAAGCGTTTACAGCTCCACTGGACCAGTTTCCCCACACGCACACACACGCATTGGCCCGTTGGCAATATCAAGGTCATTTTACGTGGGATTATTGCGTGTTTTTCTAGTGGGGCGAGGGGGAAGCGAAGAGGGCGGTGGAAAACGAGTTTTTCGCATGCGTAGCGGTTTTCGCAATGCATTCGCAGACTTCCGCATTTCGGGGGCCTGATTACTGGGTTCGGCTGTCTGCGCAGCGTGCGAATATGCAAATCGAACAAGGAGTGACGTCAAAATACCAGTGAGGTGGAAAAGGAAGCGGAAAATGAATAACTGAGAGAAATAAGTAGGATTAGAACCATAGTGCCAATAATTTTAATCGACTGCACACAATTTCTGATTAAATGACAACATAAAAACAATATGGCTTACTTAAGAGTTTTTCCTTTTAATTTGAATTGCCTTTGCATTTCTTATTTAAGTTCTCCAATTTGTTTAATCTATGCCCTCAAAAAATTAAAAAGTCCATCATTAGGGCCTTCAACAGAAGTGGTTATCTGCATCCTGTGGCACTCGTGAATTGCCTTCTGCCCTTGTCCTTGAAATGTGGCATGCCACTGCCCAGTTGCAGTTGCTGCACTTTTCGAAAGTTGTTTTGCAGCCACCCAAATTGTTGACCTTGTCGAAAAGCTGGTGCACTGAACCCTGATCATTTATCTTGTGGGGCCAAGAATGTACGGCTCACTTTTTCGGGGGGAAGGAGTACTTTTCCACTTCCAAGCAACACTTATCCGAAGACCAAGAAAAATCTGAGATAATTTGAATATCATATCTGCAAGTGCACAGCAGCCAGAAGGTCAGCTCACAAATGAGACAATTAAGCCGATGTTGACATCTATTCATTGGCGAAAATGATTCATGATTCATGATTCAACGCACATTACACATTAATTACCGCGCTATTAACCAACTTATGATTTCCATGCATAATCGCATTTTCAATGTCACATCGGATGGGGTTTATTTTCAGTGGTGTTACTTTTCGGTGTGACATGCAAACAAGTGAACGATTAATTGCGTTGGCAGCGCCGACATTTCGACAAATCGGAATCGCTCATACACACAATCCCCTGAAAATGGGCATTAAATTCCGGTTGATTGTGCGCCGTTTGTGGGACAATGTCAAACGTCAAAGTGCAAGAATTTGACAGCCAATAAACAAACAGCACACAGCCTCAAATAAAAAACAAATAAACCGGAGTGCCGGCGAGTTCCGCTCTCATGACACGGCACTAAATTATTATCGAAAAATATACCCCCGTCCACTTGACGGGCTCACTTGTAATCGATTTGATATTTATGGTAGACCTCACCTCCACTCAACTCGCCTTCCGAGCCACTCAACTCGAGCGTTTCGGCTCCTTTTTCACAGGTGATTAGATGTTGGCCACGTCTGCGGCGGCGGCTCAAAGTGCTTAATTAGCCTACCGTTTCTTGCTGCCTTTTTGTTATTACTCTGTTATGCTTGCCACTTTGTTGTGGCTACTTCAAGACAATCCAAAGCTGGGACACTGAGGAAATGGACTTAACTATAATAAATTGAAATATAATTAGGGATTACTAAGTTAAGTAGTCCATAGACAATTTACTTATTTTATTAATTTGGTCATTATTTTAGTTAGTTGGCTTAATGATACTAAGGGGGTTGTACAAAGTACATAGCCAAATCCATTCTTACTTCTCTCAGTGTATGGAGCCGAATTAAAAACTGAAGTCGGCATGCGATAATGATATGCCAATCACAAAACTTAAGCAGCATGTAGAGCGGATCAGCTCATTGGGTTCGTTTAAAGTAGAATTAGCTGCGAATTTGGAAACCGAAACATTTCGAATAGTTGGCTAATTACAGCCAGGGAATTTGGCATTTTCATTAGCTCACCGAAAGAATTTCCTGTACTATACCATACTATACGAAAAGGAATAACAAATTACGGGCTTTTGTGCAGGTGAATACCCAGAGCTCATCACTTCCTGATTACGTGAAACTGTCGCAATTCAGAGCCCGAAAATCTCCGATGTAAATTTGTTTATTTTAGCGCTGATCCTGATCCTTAGCCTGACTGACACAACAACGGGCCAATTAACTGCTGCCAAGAAATGCTGGGAATCAAAAAGTAAATAAATCAAGAAGAATGGACCCCTTAATATTTCCTGGGCCTGTGCAATATTTTGCAACAATATTTCCAGCTACCCACACGAGTTTTGACAGCCATCGACAGTTGGCAAAAAAGAGATGAGAGTTCCTGAAGACCAGGATTTCAGTTTCTTTCTTCGGCGCACAATGCCTGCGGTTGATTTTTTGTCTTCATGCTTTCCATTCTCCAGGGCCTTTGTCTTGCTTTTTTCCTGGCAATTATTTGGCAATTTCTTTAGACCGCTTTCGCTGGTAACATTCACTACAATATATCCTACGAACGGAGCAGGATTATTTTGGTCATTGCCATGTTCTCACATCCTCGCATTGTCCTGCGCCCATGAAAATATTTACTTAAGACCGGGCATTGAACACACAATTAAAAGGTTTTTCCAAGCTAATTGGTTTCAATTATTACGGGTCTCGGCCAGAGACCAAAGCGCAGAATCCGCCCAGATGATCGGAGCTCTTCCAGATCCTAAGGATCTGGATTCAGGGATTCTGCATCTAGATCTCCGGCGGCGGCTTCTGCGTTGCGCGATTTCACAGATCATTGGCGTCGAGTTAATTGGCTCGGACGGTTACTCAAGATGTTCCGCCATCGATAGGGGCGAACTGTTATGAAAGATGCTCGAAGTCGGTTCATGAAATTCTTGGGAATCATTATGTTTTTGTTGAACATCTCAATTTTTCGTTTAATTGGATTAAGTTGGATGGTAAGGTAAAATCTTCAGCGATATATATTACATAGATTTAAATAGAGACTAGAAAGATACTGCCTACTGCCTACTTTGCGATTTAATAATCATATTCAAAGACCTCTAATCGATCTAACCCCTAACCAGCCTATCTCAATACGAGTATTCACCACTTTTGAGCCATATTTTAAGACCCAGTCGACCAGTAGCTGGAGTGTTTAGCAGCACTTTAGAGCATTATTGCTTATTGTCCATTCGGACTAATCTCCTACATACGCTCACGCCCTTCGGAGGTGAGCACGACAATTAACCACAACAAAGCACAAATTATGTCATAGGCGTTTTCCGCTGATGGCTTTTCCATTTCCCAGGGCTGAGAATTATGACAATAATGTGACAATTTACATAGCCGGCAAACAAATCGCGGGGTGCAAATGAGTTTTGCGTTTGGATGGGTTGTGGTAGGGGTTGGCAGAACCACCCCTTGGAGAACTAGTCCTATAGCCTAACCAGTTGAAACAGTTGCACTGCGGGCCAACAGTTCATTGCTCATCCTCGCTCATTCTCTCATTAAAATGGAACAGACCAGCGCACAAAAAGTGGTTCCAGCTATGCGGAATCCAAAGCCCCTTTCTTCATATGTTAAGTATTTATATGAAGGGATATATATATATGCCTTTCCAACGTAGGACATCAGGATGTTGCCGCTGTTCACGTGACATTGTCACATTATAATTGCCAGCCCCCGCGCGCCTGTTTCCCCTGAAAATATGTCATGGACCGGCGCTTTCGGAACGCCGACTTAACCGTTTTGTCAACGGACCCGGCCCTCAAGTGTGATCCGCACGGTAAACAGTGTCCGTCCGACCAGCGTTTTTTAAGCTGCTCACGAGGAACACAGCACGCGCAGCCCAAAGACACCCCACGCACAGTGGGCTGAATACTAATGAACTATATACAAAATACTAACTTAAGCTTAAACCAAATTAAACTGCTTCATTAAGACATATATACATACCACCTAATGCCTAACAATCGATGTGTTTCAATTACGACATACGGCACGAAGGACCAGTAAAAAATTATGATTTCTACAGACGTAGAGGTTGGTTACAATTAGTTTTTTACTACCTAAACACCACTTTTAACCACTGTCACCAAGCCACAGTGAAGCTGACAAGCCACGGCGAGTCAGTCACAGCTCGCGTATCCGTCAGATAGTTTTTTGGGTGCCACAGGGTTCCGGATTGGTTTTGACTGTCGCCATGTTTGCGTTAGTGCTAATCCCCGCAGCGGGTTGTCGCTGTCGCCAGCCGCTTGCCGCAGATGATGCAAATATTATATGAAGTGTTCGAGGGCACTTCAGAAATTAGTTCCCATGTAAGCGCTTAAATGTGGATGTGCCATCGTGCCTCTAGCTGGTCCTCCTCCCTAATCTCCTGAAGCAAATTGAAAGCGTTGCGCCGTCTCCCTCGCTCAGCAGCTGTTGTTCCTCTCGGTTGTCAATTGCGATGTCAGAAATCACGCGCCCTGATTCTCATTTCGGTTTTTTATATTTTTTATCGACACCAATTGGGCAGCAGGCTCGTTAGGCAGCCGCAGATACATTCAATCGCCCTCTGCACCGTTTTCCTGGCCCGGACATGTCCCATTTTCGGATTAGTGGCTAAATCCCTTTTTTCTGACAAAATGGCTTCGATAAAAAGCGAAAATCACCAGACTAAAAACGAAATTGAAGTTGATTTTGTTGCTGTTCCCGTCGACAGCTGGCGATAAAACAAAATGTGGACAACCATTTGATATTTGGACCAGCACTCAATCATTTCTGTGGGTTTTCAAAATGTGGCAAAAATTATGGCAAAGTGTCTGAAAAGGTTCCTTTGTTTTCAATGAAATCTTGATAACTTATGAAAACATGTTTCAAGTGTATGTGCAATGAATTTTCAGGCTTACTATTTTGAATAATAATGTTTAATTTTGATTATTCAAACAAGATTATATATTTAACAGATATGCATCGGAATAATTCATTAAAATCAATGTGCAAGATGGTTTCCCTATCCAGCCTTTTTCCACTGTTTTTTCAAATATATTTGTATGACAAAGTAGTTTGCTTGCTGGAAAATTAATTTACAATCGCCGGGTCCAACACTCCAGACTTATTTGGAGTGCTTCAATTGCTGGTCCTACAAAATAATTCTCGAGCCTTGTTGATCCTTTGTGGCTTACTCGCGTCGTTCAGCGAAACAAAAGCCCTCAAAAATTGGTTTGCCAATATCCCGATTTCAGTTTCGAACTGCTGAACTTGCTTTTTTGTAGCGTTTCGCTGGCAAGTCCAACTCGCTAACTACCCCTTTTGTTTTAGGCGCTCCGCACATCCTGCACACATATCCTTGCATCCTGGGAGCGCAGCAAACCCTAATGAGGTGATGGTGTGAGTGACGTGTAGCAAGCTCGTTCCCGATTTCGAGTGTTAAGTGGCCACTTCAAAACTTTCCAAGTGCCCAGAACCACCGACAACTCAACCCGAATCGAGAAACCGAAAGCGACAGTTTGTGTTTGGCGACTTCGCGATTTCCCAGGTCGAGGTTGAGTTTTTGAGGTTGAGGTCGAAGCTTTGTCAAAGTCGATTTGTAACATTTCTCAAGTGGCGAGTCCTTTCCCCTTCGTCCCCTTCGACCCAGATCCTTTCTGGGAGCTCTTTCAATATTTGCCGAGCTCTCATCGAACTGTTGCGGAATGCGAGGGCAGGGTTGGTACACTGAAAGACGAACCTTGCATTCTGGAGGGGGGCTCTTGAAGAACACAACGAGCAAAAAAGGGGTAAGAAATGTAACGATTTTTTAAGCTTAAATCCAAAATTACGTTCAAATTTTAAGTTAATATATATGGTACTTATACCTAGTATTTTAAACTACTTTATTCGCGGTGCATCCCTACTTCTATTGAGAGCTCAGTAGCTCAGGGTTGATCGGGTCTCGTTATGATGACATATGGCCTCCCATCGACGAGGATGACGCGACGGCTTTTCACTTTTCACCGCTGCTGGTCAACACCGAACCCGAAGAGTTCCCAAGTTCCCAGGACCGTTGGACATTGCGTGACCCGGTAGTAATGGCTTCATTCGGGGATGCACCTGATGACCGGCCACCTGCTTTCTTGACCGGAAGTTGAAAAGTTTCGAACTTTTCGAAACCAGGAAAATGGAAGTGGGAGAGCTTCGTGCGACGGCTTAATTAAATGATGTGCAACGCCTTTAAATGCCGGTTGGCCGCCATTTTTCCCGGAAAGATACACGTACAACCCCATCGAAAACTATCTACGCAATCGGTTTTCGAGGCCCGGAGGCCATCGGCGGTCCGCTTTGTTATGCAAAGAAAACATCAAATGAAAAGGCAACAAATTCAATTACCAGGCTGCGCAAAGATTCCGCCCGGAGGCACATTTCCATACGCAGATGCAGCTTCCACCACTTCCGATCAAAAAATATACGTGAGACAAATCCTCCATTAATTTTGTAAAAGTTTCTCAACGGACAAGCCCCTATTCAATTCAACATCTTCGAGGGAACACACAAGATGTTGCAGTCGCGGTGGTCCAGCTTTTGATTGCAAGTCCTTGAACCGAGGCCTCTTGTTTCGGAAAAAACTGTCGCAGATCGTATAACACTTGTTAGTCTGTCAATATATTTTCGCCGCAGCGGAGTTTCCAGCAAACTGCATCCCTCGAACAAAGGACTCGTCGATCATCGAAATAATGCGGGCAATTGCTACTTTCTTGAGGTTAAACGCAAGTTGCTCTCAAGATTCTTCGAGGACATTGTTCGCCGGATCGGCGGCTCAGCGGATTTGCCCTTAATATTTTTCTCACCTCCAGGAGGTCCACTCGTCGCAAAACCACGACTATTGTCCCGTACTCAGATGGCAACAATCAAAAGGATGTGCACAGATTTTCGGGGCATCAAGTACTTAGGGGCATAAAAAAGGGGCAGATACAATGGCGGGACCAGTGCAAAAAGTACTTTGGATGAGGCCACGCTTCGATGATCCTGCAACGCGATGTCCTCGTCCTAATCGCCTTGGATAGCATTGATCATTGAGCTGATGATCTAAGAAAGCCTTGTTAGAAAGCAGCTGGTGTGCTTGAAGTGTTCTGTCTAATGAGGTCTAAAAGTCGCACAATTCGGTGGATAAATCGATACTTTATTGTGTTCTACCTTTACACAAGGGTTTTTGTAAAGAACCTATGTAAATAATGTCTTTTGCACTTTTTATTGACTTTATGCGATGAAGAGTCGAAAAATGCATACAATTGCAAATCGTTTTATGTGTACAACTTAGTTTTTAATTAAAATCAACTTTTTTCCTCAGTGCATTGCCCCTCTAGTCCTATGACCGTTTTGTCTGGCAAATTAAGCGACTAAGCGTCAAAGACAATGCCGCCACGGATGTGTATGCAAATACAAAGAACTTCGTAGAATTTTCCGCCGAAAATTTGCCATTTGCCCACTAAAGTAAGTTAAGCAGAACTTAAGGTACTAAGTAAGGCTCAGAGCAAGAAGCGAAACGGAAACCAGGACCAAAACCAGGCTTAGTTGGCAGCGCATAAGCCACAGAAACAATTATATACCCGCTTATCTGGGCGGCAGATATAGAAAATTGATCTGGCGATAGATCGAGCTACTCAATTTACAAGAACAACGCCGCTTTGACTTTTGCTTGCCGCAGGACGAGAGAGAGACGTCCTGACTTCAGGTACAAACAACTAGGACAATCGGAAGCCGGATTTGCAGTATACGTGCATACATAGCCGATCTATGGTTGTGTTCTGGCCAGGCTCAAACGGATGTTTAATATTTTGGCTTAGAGACATTCTCATTACATTTGAAAACAAAGGAGCTGCGGTGCGCAGACCGCCCGGCCAGGATTTTGGTATTTAGCAAAAGGGTAATCCTGCCCATTAAAATCTATTTGCATACTCATATTTTTGTTTCGCTAGGTAATTGCGCCTGGATAAGGATCAGAGCCAGAAGGAGAGCCTCGAGGAGGGAGCGAGAGAGGTCCTGTGTGGGTTAAGCTTGCGAAACCCTTAACCTGTTAACCCACACCTGCCCTCGGGTACAAACTCGGGACATCCCGCTTACGCGAACTGCGCTAATCGGCCGACGGTCGCCTTCATTGAGCCCTTTGCGGGGATTACTTAATCAACGAAAATCTATGAATTAAACGTGTTACACAAAATCCCGCAGATTCCTACTTACTTGTTCCGAATTTCCCCAGAATTTTCGGACCGCCAGCCACTTGAGATTTCTCCCAGATGAGCCAGTTCCCACCCCCTTTCGGCAGGTAAAGCTCGCGGATTTAATGCAGTTCAAGTGAGGCACAAGTCAGTCCGCGTAGATAGTCCGAGTCCTAGTCCAAACCGCCTTCCACCTTCAAATGGATTAAATTGAGTCTAATCTAAGGGAAGAGAATCCGCAAACTGAGATTAATTTCTAAAGGACTCTAAGCTTTATCTACACCCTAACTAAGGACTTAATGTAAGGTATTATACATGAATCTATATATTTGAACTCTGTTCTGTTACTGATATTAAACATGAATTGTTAAGAGTAATATATTTATAAATAATATTTAAAGTTTTTGTTTATTTCAAAATGATCATTTTTGATTTTAGTTATTCGTAGATCTTAATCCCATGAAGTAAGCCCCATGCTAGTATCACACCCGACGTTGAAGTCGTCTTAAAGATGGTCTCCTTCTTTAAGGGACATTATAGAAATCAAAAAGTGAAAAAATGTGAAAATCCTTTGCTCGCCGGCGAGAGTGCAAAACTACAAGAGAAAACTGCAAATTAAGACGCAAACAATGGCCAACCGACAATGTGCAGAAAAACGTCACTGATGACAGAATGATGAGGATTAGGCCAACACACACATCCACCGAAAGGACTCTCGGGTGCTGCTCTCGGTGTTTCTGCGTTGCTGTGTCCTGGTGCCTGAGTCTATTAAAAGTCTAAAGGCAGATAATAAAGGGCCATTAGGACTTAAAAGGGCTCAACAGCGCAGGGAAATAGAAATATCACAATTTGTTACCCCGGGTTCAACAGCATCCGAGTGAACCGCCTGAGCACCCAGGACACAGGGTCCTTTGGCGAAAGTCGAAATGGCAGCACCAACGAAGCATGCTTAATTCCCAATCCCAATCCCCGCAGGATGTTCTGGGTGCCGTGGTTGGATTGGAATCAGGCTTGGGCTCCGGACTCTCCGTTAGGGTAGGTTTTTGCACATCCTCATCGCCACTGCCATGGATGTGTGTCAGTGGAATACACTCATCTCTGTTTACTTTGGCCAACGCAATTCGAACAATTTGGCAACTGTTTGTTCAGCCTTCGCCAGCGAAAACTCATTTACCTCCGGCTGCACGTTGGTTGGCCATTGTGAAAGGATTCAATTGTCCTTCCGCCAGAGCGATCCCCGATCCCCGGACCCCGTTCCCGGTCCCAGTCCTGCCAGCAATCCGACGATCCAACGCCGCTCGACAAAGTCACAAAAGTGAATTTTTGCTTTTTAACTTTTCGAATTTCGGGGCGGGAGAGAAAGGATATCAAAACTGGGGCGGCCATTGCACTGCGTCCCTCAGGTTCCCAAATTAATGCCGACTTTGGTCTGCTCATGCAGAAAAACTATGCTAATTTTCCAAGGTTCCTTCTGCGATCTAATATTTCTTTGTTCCAGTATTTGCATAATTCATTTGTGATTAACTGGGTTGTCCTGTGCGGTTGCTTTGTCGTCTCTAAGGATGCGAAAAGCCTCATGAAATGGCCATAAAAAGAATGATAATTCCGTGTGTAATCTCATGATTCCATGTTTGGCATAACACTTTCAGCTGCGAACGCATTGCGCAAATAATTGGGACTTACTTCTTGATTAGTTTAGATACATTTTTTCGAAGTTTAGCTCGGGATGCTATACTATTAAACATTTAATTGATTTGTAAACCAAAATACAGTCCAAATAAAATGAATCAGTAGTTTTTTCTATTTAATTAATAAACTATATTCTTTCAAGTGAACAAATAAAAACAATCCAAATCGAAGTTCTGAAACTGACTGTTTCATTTCTTCCAAAATAGTGTATCCACCCAAAAAAGTCCAATTAATTTTCATTTCGAAACCTTTAGGTTTATTTTGAATAAGTTTTTTCCAAATCCTAAAGCTAATAATATGCGCTTAAAACTAGTGTTTAAAACTAAGCTACGATTGGCGTATTTAACAGGCAAAGTTAAAACTTTTGCGAATGCAATTTGAAACACATCTGGATGGTCTGAGAGACTTTAGCTAAGATTACTTCGAGTTCTGGTTAGGTAAGGTATTAAGGTGAGTGTTGTGTACGCATTTTAAGGCTCGACTCCTGGATGTGTGAAATCGTTGATTTCACTGATCGAGTATTGTCCAAAGCGCTTCTTCCGAGATTATCACAGTTCCCAGCACTTGGAAGGCACTTCGAGTGCGGCGATTAGTCTAGGCTCTATATACTGTTCAGATCTTGCGCTGACTGTACATGTCGGAGATGAGGCGCACAATGGTGATGTCGCCGATGGTCTTCCGGAAGAACAGCTCCTCGATGGTGAAGCTGGAGACCTTGTGCATCAGCTGCACCACACCCAAGAGGGTCTGGAATCGCATGGGCTGCGAGGGATGGGTCCTCTGGATGTAGTTGTGCAGCGCACTCCGGGCATCGTTGTGCATGGCCGCCACTTTTCCCGACTCCAGGAGACCCCTGGATTCAGCAGAGGCCGAAGAGTTCGGGCTGCCGCTTCCTGTCAGGATTGAGCTGTTGGCCAAATCCTCGGTGGAACTTGCCGACGGCGGTGACTTACGGAAGAGCGAAATAGCCCGCAGACACTCGTACTCGGTGCTGTCAATGTTCAGATGGCACAGTTGGTTCAGCACCTCCTGGAAGGCGTGCACTTCGCGGGTCACCATGCCCATGATCTCCCGATTGGCATTCTCGGACTCGTAGACGAACAGCAGCTGGGCGAAGTTCATGGGCATAAGGTACTGGGCCATGGCCAGGATGAAGAACTCCTTCCAGGACTCCTCCAGCAGGAGCAGCTGATCCGGCATGGGCAGTTCGGTGAAGGCCCGCACGCTCTTGATCCAGTTGACGTTCTTGAAAAGGTGTTCCGCCGCGGTTTCCTTGATGTGCTCAGCTGCCATCAGCGGAGGAGTGGGGGGCAGAGCCCGAGTGGCCAGGGCATTCATGTAGGCGGCGGTGGGCGAGAAGAAGCCGTGGTGTCCCTGATGCACCGGGTGGTGGGGCACTCGTGGCACGGACAAGTCCAAGACAGCGGCAGCCGATGGTGGCGGCTGGAAGGCGGCCATGTGAGCAGGATGATGACCAGCCCTCTGGGGCAGGCCAGGCATGGGCATCGGCACTCCAGGAAAGCCGGTCAAGGCAGCCGTGTTCATCAGGATTTCAGCGGGTATTTGGGGCATCTCACCGGCGCCCATCATGGCATCCTTGTACATGGCCATGTGGCGACGCAGAGTGGAGTTCCGCGGTCCCCGCTCGTGCTGCACTGCATCCTTGTTCATTCCCACCTCAAAGCACTTCCTCAGCCGGCAGGCCCTGCATTGGTTCCTGTGCGTCTTGTCCACCACACAGAGTCCCTGCTTCTGCGACTTGCACACATACTGCCGGGATCTCCGAATGCTCCTCTTGAAGAATCCGGCACAGCCATCACAGGCGTAGATGCCGTAGTGCTTGCCGGAGCTGTGATCTCTGCAGACTTTGCAGGGCACATGGTATAGAATGCGACCTGGAAATTCAAGAAGAGGGGAAAGTTTGTATAAGTAAAGGATTGTCTTGAGTTTATATATTAGAAGGATTGATTTCATCTTTTTTTATTCCTATCTGATTTTTTTGCTATACTTACTCGATGCCGCTGGCGAAAGGCGCACGCTATTGTATTTCTGATCCATCATGTCTGGCGAACCCTCCGACGACTGCATACCGATGTGGGGCGTAATTTTGGCGATTTTTATAGAAACGGTTGCACAAATTGAATTTCACTTGGCACTGGAGTGTCTTTGAGTCGTTGTGGATATTTGTTATAACGGTTTATGTGGACGGCGGTATTGCGGATTGTGATATATTCGATATATCCTTGGTTACTCCGATGTGGACTCGATGAGATCACGATGGGTTGTGTTGTCTGCTGTGAGGACCGCCGGCGTTTTAATAGTCCTGCAGACCAAATCCATTCATCGAGCAGTCGATCACCCTTAGGTAGACAAACTCCGCGTTCATTGGTCGAAACTCGGGCGAGGGTTGCTTCTAATGCCCTCTCTCGCATATCCTCTCTCACTCTCCCCTGGAGAATCCTTCGATCCTGCGGCAGGCTGCCATTGCGAAAAATTCATTGAGCAAGGAACGCAGCAGCCGTCGCTCATTCTCATTCTCGATTTCTTGGGTTTTTATGGCCCTTTTCCGCAGGATTCACTACCTGCTCTCTCGCGAACTCCTCGTCCGTCTGCTACCCTCTCTTGCAGCAGAGAATCTCTGCCCGTCCTGCGACAGTTGTTAATGAAGAGATATCCCTCCATATCCATGGCCGAGTATTTTATGGCGCTGCCATTATTGCCGCTTTGTGATTTGTGTGAAGTACCTGTGGGTTCGCTTCTAGTCCTGCGAGGCGAGTCCTTTTCGAGTGGCGATAGTAGCAGCAGGGGTTGAATACCACGCACTATTGATTGTTTTCCATTCAGTAATTAGGTTTTTATGATGCAACCATATGAATGTTTAGGGGAATGATAAATCTAAAGACTTTGACAGATATCAGATTGTACAAAAATATCAAAATTATAGACCCTAAACTGGCGTTTTGCTTGAGTTTATTAAATTTACATAAATCTAATATATAAGTTCAGTATGAATTTTTTAACGTAATTTTTAAACAATTTACTAAACAAACCATTTTAAGCCTCAATCGCTTTCGATTCTCCCATTAAATGCATTTTTTGAATTACGGTTGCTAACCAAATACAACTTACTTACTATATGTATTATATGCACTGATTTAAATAATAAACAAATAGTTTCATTTCTGAACCAGCTTTGGCAACTACCACATTCAAGCAAAAAATACTTTTAAAAAATATTGCGGAGCTCAGTACTTACAAAACTGTATCTATAATTTATAAATGTATAATAAATGCAGTTATTTTAAAGTAAACCCAAAACATGTGTAGCAAGACATAGTTGGTATAAAAACCAAAGGTACATGTATACTAAGATGGGAGCTAGCCATTTGAGATAGTTGCTCCCGCGGCTAAGCCAGATTAGGCGTTGCCTTTTGAGAGCCTTCAGGATTCAAGTGGACAGTGCCTCTAATCTCGCTTGGTCCTGCCAAGTCCCGAAGGACCCACCGATTCCTCGACTTAAGCTCGCCGCTTAAGCAGATTACGGATTTCAGATCGCGGGAGTGCTACTGCCTGGAAAAGGCACGCTGGTCGGGAGGCAGCTAGATCAAGCTTTTCTGTCTTCGGGATCAGGGAATTCAAAAGAAAGACATTGTGCGAGGTCCCAGCATCGGGCGAGTACTTAATAATGTTAAGCAAGATCCTGTAAGTCTGGTGCGATTACGCACCAACGCCTAAGGCCATGTGATCCTGATCCAGGACCTCGAACGTGGGAACAGCTCTCTGCTCGAACGGACTCGAATGCAGAAGGGCGGAGATGCAAATGCAATTCATTTGATATACGATAGACACTTGAAAAGAGCAATTATATTTCGATTCGTATTACGGATGCGTAACTTGATCAATAAAATGCTTGACATGATATCAACAACAGTCGGCAGGGGTTGCAATGTCCAGGGGTTCTAATTGGACTAGTCAACCCCTGGATGATGCTGCCGCGTAGGGGGTGGTTAATTGGAACTCAGGTGCGCTGCATGGGAATTCGCTTGCGTGTGCTGCTATTCCGATCATTAGCCGGACTTCCAAGGGGGAGGATGCTCTACTAAACCAGATGACGATGACATATCAATTTTTTGACATTCCCTTGACCGCTCATCGAGTTTGGAGTAATTATAATTGTGGGAACTCGTGAATATGCAGATGAGGAGGCTGCATCTGTTCGATCTTCCCACGTTGTATGAGTATGTTCATAACCAAGCGAAAATTTAGTCATTCTCGTATGGTATAATAATAATTCGTATAGTTTTGAAAACAGTTTCCAAAGGCCAATCCTCTTCTCTTAATTAATCGGGGTTTTAGAGATAACATTTCTTGATTGTGGCAATAAAGCAATTTGTCATTCATCAAGTTGTAGTTACGGAATATACGACTCTAGGAAGTTTGAGTTTGGTAGTGATTTCCCCTTTCATTTCATTGAGACCAACTATCAGCTCCCTTACTTAATGAACTCGGGACGCCGGCCAGTCGCTAATCCGGGGGATTAGCGCTAAATCCACCACAAGAATTGAAACAGCAGTCACCGGCAGGTCGGAATATTGCAGTCTATATATCGCATACCTAAGCCAGGTAACCACCCACCGACAACATAACGGCCATTCAAGGTCGCCCATGAATAAAAGTGAATAAAAAATTCCCAGAATTTATGCGACTTTTTTACAAAGTTCCTTGAGGACGAAAAGCGAAAGGATTTAGGTAGCGATTATTCGTCTTAATGACGAGTTAGCACCTTTTTGTCTTCGAAGAATGCAGGTAGCTACCGTTTGGGTTGGCTTCGATTTTTATGCCACTTTCGCTGCGTTTTTATGAATTGCTCGACGGCTAGGAGAAAAGGGTTAAGACGCCACACGGCTAATGGCGATTCGAGGTTCGAGCGAAATGAAAGGGTTAAATAGCTGGGAAATTCACTTCATTTGCATGCTGGAGGTGGAAAATTCCCGCTCTTCGCTTTTATGGCCCAAAAGTTGCCGCCGTCGCTCCGAATTCATTGAGCATTGAGCAAACTCTTCGAGGGAAGACCGACCCTGTTTCCATGGTTATTTCCCCAGATATTCTACCGCTGACCCTGCGCTTTGGTCATTATGAATCGCGCCAGACTTTTGATGGGAAAGACCCGGAATGTCATTAGATGAGTGTTTTGTTTCAGTTTTATGACACGTCGCTATTTGGTGCCGCAGAAATATTACAGTTCAGAGCACATGTCCTCACAAATTCATGCAAAATATGTAAATTGCTTAGGATTCATGACATAAAAATTGGGCATAATCTTTTTGAAGTCCCATACACCCACTGTCAAACCCTTCAAGTTCTAAAGGCCGCCGCTAGTCTCGACACAGTACTAATCTCTAAAGATTTGCAAATCCACGAATTAGATTTATTTTGGATTAGACAATGAACAAAAATTCAAAGCAATTCATTATCAAAATAAATCTACATTTTTGGCGGGCCTAACTCTTTCCCAAACTGTAACCAAACCCGATTGAGAAACCATCAATTATACCTTTTGGCGCCAAGAAGACAAAGAATCAGAAGTCTTTTGGCGCTCATAATATGCAAATGCACCCAGAAACTGCGGAAACGAAAACCTTTGACGACAACTTCCGCCGAAACGAGACAGCAAAGTTCACCAGTTCATAAAAGCAAAAAGCCTGTCGAATCCAAACTGAAAAGTGCAAACAGACAGGGGAGTGAAGGAGATAGCCCCGAATATCCTTTCCCGGGAACGAGATCCACAGGAAGCGACTCGCAAATCACGTCAAACTGAAGTGCAAATGGAACCCCAAGAGGCTTGGAAGGCAGGAAGTGGACTATTAGACCCTAAAGAGGACAAACAGCCTAGGAAAAGCGCAATAATTACACAGAGGGCAAATTGAATCAGGGGAACGGGGACACAGATAAGCAATCTGATCTTGAGAAATCAGGCGAACAATCGCAAACATGAAATTAAAGTGCTCGAATATCTTCGGAAAAATTGCGCAAGTCGGGAGGACACGCCGGCAGAAAGTTGAGCAACTTTTGTCGGGATTTGACAGCCAGATTCGGGTCCTTGGAGTGCCGAGGTTCCCAGACCTGCACGTGCAAAATCAAATCCTCCAGATAGGTTTCATATTCGTGGCTGCCACGGAAACGCGGCCAGAACAATGGGACACACCTCCAAGATTTGGGCCACTACTACGACCCGATATCCGATGCGAGATTCCGAGTCTTCTCCGCCAAGTTCTCCGATTTCAGGCTGTTGAATGCCCCCGAGATTATTTATGCAACAGGAGAGCCAGAGGAAACAAGTGATGAAGTCGCTGCTTCCATTTCCAATTCAGTTTTGATTGTTGTGTCCTGCACAAAGAGAAAAATTATACAAATGTTTGTTACTGATCTACTCAATTGGGTAGATATTAGATATTTAATAGAAGGTTAATGTAAAGTTATACCATCTTAGAAGTTATACCATCTTAGAACTATATTTCGAATGGTGCCTCTTATTATTATTTTTTTGCATTTTAAACGAGTGCTTTTAATTTTTCTTGGTGTATTAGTTGGACCTTGCATAAGTGCCAGTACCTTAGTCTTGAGTCTGAGTTTGAGGACCTTTTGTGGTCCTCGCAAGGAGGAGCCTCTTTGTTTCGCGCTCAACATTTGCCAGCCAACATAACTTAAGGACTTTTTGTTTGCCTTTTTTACAATTGAATACCAGCTCGCTGCTGTTAAGTAGGATGTCCTGTTTGCCGCTGGCCCTTTGTTTTTGAAAAGATTTAGAGGGCCAGAAACCAGGCCACGTCTCGTTTGCATCTTTAAGTCCTAAGATTATGTCATACGCAGATTATTGCAGATAGAGAGTAGTCTAATATCTGCGTTACATTTCTCACGCCCGAGACTGTTGGCACAAGTTTCCGATTTCATTCCCCGATATGCCGAGAAATTTTACACATTTCTTGCAAAAATTTGCGAGTAAAATGTGTTTATGTTTTCGCTTTTTCCACAGGAGATAGAAAATCTACAAACTCTTACCGAATTTGTCCCGCTTTTCCGGCTAAAAGTGTTCACAGATCTTGGCAGATAGTTGCATTAGGAGCGGTAGATCTCTTTGATTTTATTAGACGACCCAAAGGAGGCTTGCTTTCAAAATTATCTGAGTAAACAGGAAATGCAAACTATGATACAAACTCCCTTGCTCTTTTAAAGAACTTCATTCTCATGGTAGGTGAAGTATTATAACTCATTGGCTCTTCAAAAAATGTATCACAAATTTTGCGTTTTTAAACTGCAAATACGTTTAGGAATAGAAAATATTCTCAATACTTCTCCCAGGACCCCTTCATTCCTTTCAAATTTCCATTTATCCCCATCCTTATCATTCTATGCAATTAACCGAGTTCGTTGCTCTGAAGGGATCATTAACCTTCAACCTTTCAACTAGCACTTGGCTCCACAGTCATAATAGAATTACAAACATCATCATTTTTTCTGTTTCGTGGGAAGAGAATTGTAAGCTCCCACTCAAGGATCCACGGCTGATTGAAATTGAATACAGAACACTGGCAATTCGGGGTCTATTATTACGCACAATGCACCTGATGGCACCTGATGCCCTAAGATTTTACAACGAAGCATAACAATCCATTCACCATTGATGCGGGAAATTTTAAATTCTATATTTTTCACACAAAATATGGGCATTGAATAAATGGCGAATCTTGAGCAACTAACTTCCACGAACTGAGCAGAAAAGGGTTAGCCAAAACGAGTGGAAGAATGCACAAGAAAGGATTTCAATTTCCTTGGCCTTTTTTTAGAGTTCGAACAAGTGGGCGATCAATCTAGCATGCGCAATATGCTCTTTGTTTCAGTCATGAAATTATTATCTATCCAGGAGCAGGGAAATCCATGGAAACCCTCATCAAATCGCTAACTGGAGGTAGCTGAAAAGGGGCCATTCTGGGCATAGCTTATCGATTGGATAGAATCTTTGGAAGGTGGAGTTGGAGCTGGAGAAATGTGGTCCACAATGGACTACCAGAGAAGCGGGTGAGTTGTCAACGAAGGGAGATTTCCATAGAAGATAGATGGCCAGAGATTCTTTCTCCATGAATAAATGTGAAAGTTTCATAATAATACCCTGTAAGAACGAATGGGTTGCTTTGGAATAGTGTGTAGAAATAACGAGGAATAAAGTCAAGCTACGGTATTAGGTATCATCCAGTCGACAAACTACGCTTTAAATTCACTTCTCGAACGATGTAGGATAATTTGTTTTGTGATTTGTCTACCAATTAATGCACGATCATGACTGGGCTACTGACTGACGGCATTTTGGTTTCGCCTGCCAGCGAGTATCGAGTGTCAGCGACGTGGGAAGCACGCACAGGATTCCAGGATCGGAGCTCGAATAAAGGAGCCCAGTCCGTCAAGATGAAAGATATGCGAGATCAACATGTAATCTTTGCCATAAATACGAGAAACGCTTGAGTAAAACTGACAACAACGGCGGGACAAAGAGCGCATGTTGCATGCCCGATCGAATGTCCTTTGATATCAAACGTTAAAGGAGCACCGAGCGGTACTTGAATTTCATTATGCGAAAAGGTAGAGGCCGCTCCATCCTTTGTGCCTCGTTGACGAGACCTGTTGTCGTCTGAGTCTGCATTCTTCCTTTTAAGTCTGAGTCAGTGCACTCAAAAAAAGGATGCTCATAAACAAACTACAAAAACCTTTCTATCACTTTTTAGAATGTGTTCACACTGAAGCCCATTTAGTGATCGAAAGTACATGTTTAAAACGAATTCTTACACTTTTAATTCCCTCACTAAACAATAATATTAATTTGCAGCCAGTGTGATGCCAAAATGAAGTGCAAATTTCAGGCCGCCTTTCTTGAGTGTGGCAAAAAAGCAACCCCAGCAGTTCGGAGGAATTTCGAGGTCGATGCTGCCAGTGCGGCTGCCTCGATCCTTTTTTACCCGGAACGCACACTTCAACCCTCCGGAACCCGCACCCGTGCCTGTAGTCCTGCACTCCTGCCCCGAATGTCCTGCCTGTCAACTCCTTTTGTCATCGCCATCATTTGCGGCCGCTTGACACTTGCAGATTAGTAAAGTGTTGAATGCGGAGGAATACTTTTCCTGCTAATTGCCGGCGGACAATTAGTTGTGCTCCAAATCGATTGCAGTCTGCAGGACTCGCAGGATTCACAGGACACGGCAGTGCAATGATTTGCATTCTTCATTGTCTGAACATCTGACCGTCCCTCTCGATTTTTTGTTGAATTAACTTCTCAGCTTGATTCATGACTTTTGGTAATTTTAATCTTCCTTTCCGGTGTTGCACTTTTTTGTGGGCGTTTTGCTTGGCCTGGTTCTGTTTAAATACTTTCTTTGATTCAAAATATCTTCAAGTGGTTGGAAATTTATAAGAAAGGAACTACCTTTCTTGCCTTTACAACGAATGTATCATAAGAGATTAACATTAAGTAACTGTCGTTGATGGTAAAGTAAGTATAGTAATTGATTTAAAACCATACGAAAAAGCAAGAAACAAACTTAATTTAATTAAAAAAAAATCATCCCCAATATGATGAATATCCACTGTATTACATGTTAATTTAAAAACTAGCATGCTTTTAGGCATACTTGATTTCAATACAGCTACAAGTTTTGACACAAATCGTGTAAAATTAATGTATAAATCGATATGAGAAGTAAAGACCATACAAGGAGATAAATATGTATTATTTTTACTTTTATGGTGTATATAGTCATAAATATATGTATTATATACAGATAACTGCATAGTTAGAACGTTTTTAATTACTAGTATTATAGAACGCATAGATAAATGTACATCTTACTTTTTTATTTAAATGACCACGCTCTGAAAAGTAAACTGATATCCTTATTGATCTTTATCATCTAGTTGTTTTTTCTTTACTATTTCATCGTCCGCGCATTCTTCATTCTTTATGAATATTGCTAGCTCGTAATAAAAAAGTGATTTACTGAAGTACATCTTCCGCTCGTTGCAACAATGTTTCGTGTTTTATCACCACGTTGTCCTCTCTGAAAATAATCCACCCAATATGCATAAATTAGGATCGCCGCTCTGCGCTGTCTGGGCTGTGTACACGCTAATTATAAAGACAAATCGGTCAATTATAATGCCATGTCATAAATTTCCGAGCCGCGATCGATCAGCCATCCCCACTCGACTCGTATATTGAATAAAATGGTTCGTAAATTGTGAAAACATGCCTGCTCACCGAGCTCACCTGCATGGGGGCGACTTCATTAAGTGGCCGTGGTTCCATGGGACCGAAATAATTAACAGGACTCGCTGGGTAGGCGAAAAGTGCCGATTCTTGTAAGCCAGATCAATGGGCGAGCAATTTGCCAGCTGCTCAAGGCAAAAGTAAAAGGAAGCTGGTCATCTCGCGTGCACGTGGATGCGGATGCAGCTCGAGATCGGGGGCTTAATGAAGCCGGTGGACAGCCTTCTCGAAAGCTGTCAGAATGCCCATTGCGGCGCCACGCCCTCCGCGTTAAAAAGCCACTAACCAGGACATGGGGGCGGGGGGCGTGGCACCGTTCAACCTGTCATTGCGATCGGCGGTCATGTAGTTTTCAAATTTATTGACGCCCCCTAAAGGCGAGAGTCTACACCAAAAACAATGCAGTAATGGAAAACACTCCTCATATAAATTTTAATTTTAATCTTTAATCCGTTGGCGCAATGCTTTAGTTTTCAATGGTTGCAGTAAATAGTAATAAGCTAAAGATGCTATCTCTAAAAATAGGTTTCTAATCAATCTTTATATCATGCTAAAAATATCTGAGGTCTTTTAAAATCAAAAGGAATGATCGCTGTTTTCTGTGCACCGTTGGAACTGAAACGTGTTTTGCCGGCATTCATCATACTGCATTTCAGTTAAGTTCTTTCACTCCTGCAAAAGGCGCGGAGAACTGTATCGCCCGGTAATTGCCGCACTTAAGCGCAACGGTATAACCAGTTCCTGACCCATCTCGAATCTCGAAAGCCAGCTCCTCCTCCCGGGAGATGTCCATCAGGCAGCTGACCGCAGAAAGGGCACGGCCAGGTCCCCATCTACAGCTCCAAACTCATTCCATCCCATCCACATCCACATCGAAGCCCCATCCACAAACTTTTGTCTCTGCCTCTCTGGCATTTCGCATTAAATCTGCAACTGCCCAGGCACATTCTCTTTTTCCATACCCTTGAAAAGGGGTATGGTAATTGTTTTAAAAAACGGAGACCAATTCTTATAAATAACATTAAATACTTCATTAAATTATAATCATATGTAGTTGTAGCTAATTATATATATAATATATATATAATATAAAGAAGAGCTTAGATTACTTGTTGGTTTACCTGCGGCTATACCAATCCGTGCTTAGACGATTAGTTTATAAGTGTTAAAATTGCATTTGGTGTACCTGATTTTCGAGTGTATTCTAAGTCTCGGTGCCGGATGCTCACGTTCCCTTCGTGATTTTATGGTCATGTGCTGTATTTCTTCACGCAGATCGCGTCGCCGATGCAGCCGGGTCAGAATCGCACTGAGGGGGACTCGAACTCGAGCTCGGGGTGATTGCCGGTTTGCGATAAGACAGCATACCAAAGCCCGAACTGCGATTGTCTTACATATCTAAAAATAGCAGGGACTGAAAATGAATCTGAGGCTGTAACTGCAACCTGGCACTGGCGCATGCAATCATTAGTGGAAATTTTACCGGCCACTCTGCAGTCCAATATCCAGTCCCCAAGGGGCAATAAAACCAGCCAAATGACGACACGCAGACGCCTAAGAAGCAGCTTCTTTCGAGGACGGAGGATGGAGGCATCCAAGGTGGAAAGAAGGCGACCGCAAGCAAGGTCGTTCAGCGACCTTCACATCCACTTGGAGTCCGTCCACTTGGTTTCCCGTTGAGTGCCGCATGGGCTCGGTTTCTTGGGGCAGATCAGTAAACAACCGCTGGACATTTATGGAAATGCTGCTCTTAATTGGCCAAACGTGGCTCTATAAAGGCCCTAAACTGCCGCCTTGACTTTGTCACTGGCTCCTTGTCCCCGATCTCGGAGCTTCAGAGATTCCACTGCTTTTCTGTCTTTCAGCTTCCGCGTTTCACTCGGAAGACTGATAGCCCAGCAGGTTTGGGCTGTCAGGGCATTATCATTATCCCAAAGCAGAACTGTTTATCTTCTTAATCCCTGAACTGGGAAAAATACTGTGAAGAATATGCAGTTCGGCTTAGGTTACCCCGCACTCTCCTTTTCTCTCAGTGTAGTCATAAAAGCAAACTACCCCGTGAGCTGCGAATTCTTGGCGTCAGCTGACCTGCTGCTGCTTTGTCACTTGTTCATATCAATTAAATTTTAATGATATTGTCCAGAAAAACGACTCCCTCCGCCGCGCCGCAGGCTGCATGTTTTTAATCAATTTTAAGTGGCTATTTACTTTGCGGATCGGAGGAGCTGCTGCCCCCAGGACAACCTGTTTCCCAATCACATCCGTTCCGATCCCCGCCCGCTGCGAGATTAATGGGTAATGCACAACTGCGGTTTAGTCTCAATGGAATTTAGTTTATTTCACTACACAAGTCACTTAATGCTCTAATTAGGATAGTTTTCGCTCGTTCTTAATGCTGGTAGGTGCTCGGATTGTATGGCAAGTTGCTAGTTCTGCGCAATTTCGGGTGTGCTGGTCGGCTGAATAAATTAGGCTCGGATTGAGATTACAATTACAATACCAACAACTACAATAAATTAATTAAAACATTAACTAAACATTAAACAAAATTCGTTTACTGACTAAACACACACACTGATCTCGTGGGAACTCAACTAGTGGCTAAGTTCTAGGGTACATCTATCTAGGTTTATCTATCTAGGCTTAGGTTGCCTAAGCTAACTACAATACGACTTGGATCACATGTGAATGCCTTTGCAGCTGTCTCTTCAGTGGGGAAGTGCGGGGTTCTTGTGTTTTTACACTCGGGAAATCATCGACATGAATTGGGAAAGTCGCCATATAACTGCGTTTTTGCTCTACAACTAATATTAACGTTTACTTATAAAATGTAAAACTTAATCAGCCAGATAGGTTTCTTAGCATATAATTGCTTGCTAGTTCTCGCTTAACTTAACAAGTTATTAATATTTCTAGTAATTCGAATATTTTTAAGGATCTACACCTTGTAAATGAGTAATATACATTCACAATAAAAAATGGTCTGTCTTTATTAGTGATTTCCTAAGCATCCCTGTACTTTCCAAAGATTTCCCTGTATAATGGCGACTTTCCTACCTCCGCTTCGAGTGCTTTCCCGAGTGGAGCCTGACCATTTGGCCCCTACTTGAGCTTCAGAAACGTGAGCAACGCCTTCTGTATCAGACTGCGATTGATGGTGGAGTCGGCGGTGTAACGCACTCCCCACAGGTTTCCATCGTTGTGGTCCACCACTCCGTACTCGCCGACGATGAAGCCGTCGTCGGTCTTCTCCTCGACCCGGTACTTTCGGTAGTTGCGTCCCTCGACCACGTAGGCGACTTTGTCTTCGTCATCGGAGGCCGCGTCGGGGCCTCCCTGGCCCTCTGATCCCACGTCCCCGTCCGCATCGCCATCGTCGTCGCCATCCGAGTAATCGTTGGCATTTGCATTGTAAACCACCGAGCCACGTCCTCTGTTGATGCCACGACTTGGGCTGGCGGTGGTGCTCGATTGGGGCACTGGACTGGCTGGCGTTGTGATTTGCCCCACTGCCCCACCGCCGGCAGCAGCACTCCCTGCACCACCAACACCACCACCTGCACCGCCCTGCGGTCCATGGGCTCGTCCGTTTGTCATAACACTAACGGACTCCTCAATTTCGTAATTCTGCTCGGAGGTCGGAGTGTAGAGCTCGGGGCGCTCGGTGGTGAAGTGCTGCATCTGCTGGTGCTGCAGATGGGGCTGCTGCTTCGCGGACGAGGTGGCCGAGGATGAGGAGGACGAGGATGACGAGCTGGAGCTGTACGAATAGCCACCGCCTGACCCCGAATATGATGGCGGCGATGGGTCCACCGCGGACGCCGCTGCTCCATGTTGGTGTGCAAATTTGGAAACACACTTGACTAGATCTGCGGGGCGAGATGCAACAAAAGATGATGTTTGATAAGTTCAAGATTAGTTGGCCGGGGTTCAAGTGGTTAAACCCCTGCGTTGTCGCTGTCTGTCATAAGTACACTGGGCAACTGGTTGGAGTACTTCCTAAAAATTACTCCGGTAATGCTACACGAATGAATAATGAGTAATGATCTTTAATAGAACCCCAATCGATACCGGCTGTCTTTACTCTGCAAACGAATGGCTGGCTACTCCCTAAGTGAAACATAATCATCCAGCCAAGCAGGTCGTTATAAATGATATACGATTAAACCTGATGGGCCCAGAAAATTGATCTGTTTAATTTATGCATTGCAACACTCGCCCTGCTGCACAGTGTAATTTGTTTAACCAGATTCCGACTCACCTCTATTGGGCAATCCTTTGGCATTTTGATTAGAATGTTGATGCGGCGGTGATGAATGCTGACGTTGTTGCTCCCAGCATGGACTTGGCTGTTGCTGTTGCGGTTCGTGTTGCTGCAGATGTGGCTGCTTCTGCTGCGGCTGATGTTGCTGGTGGTAGTGGCTCGGACTTGAGTGCTTCGATAAAATTGGCTCCAATGGATGCGGCTGCGGTGCATTCAATAAATCATAAGGCAATTTATCCAAATTGAAGAGTACTCTGCGAGTTGGATGGGCCGGCTGGGGCTGGTGGCTGTAGCTGTGATAATGGTGCTGCCAAGTGGTTGGCCTGATGCTGGATGAGGTGCTGCTTCTAGGAGGCTTCACTGTGGTGACCCTGCTGGCCACTGTTGCCGCCGTGCCGCTGGATGTTGCTGCCGTGCTGCTTGGTGTTGCTGCTGTCGTGGTGCTTGTGCTCTGGGCCTCGCCAAAAGCGATGCGCGAGACAATCGCGGGTCTTGGTCTGGATCGCAGTGGCACAAAGGTGGTGGCTGCCAGTGGTGGCTTCTCGGAGGTGCTGGTGGAAGATGGGGAGGACGAGGTGGTGCTACCCAGTGGTGTTGCAGCCGTTGTGGTCAATGTTTGTGGCCAGTACGTCTTGGCTGGTTCACCATAAACCTTCGAGGGTTGCGAGTACACTTTCGCTGGCTCCGAGTAAAACTTGGAGGGCTGTCCGTAGACTTTCGAGGGTTCTGAGTACACCTTCTCCGGCTGTCCATACATTTTAGCGGGTTCTGAATACACCCTAGCTGGTTCTGAGTAAAACTTACTAGGCACACTGTACATTTTCGATGGTACTGAGTAGAACTTGGCTGGTTCTGACGAGTGCGCATGTTTCAAGCTCTCACTTACATTTCTCTGGGCCTCCGCCAAAATGCCACTTTTCGACTGCTGCCAGGTTTGCAAGTCCTCCACGTTTTGGGAGATGGAACTGTAGGATATTGACCTGGACTGAGGTCCTCTTCCCTGTTTGGTATCATGGTAAATCACCGTTTGAAAGGGTAAACCTGCTCCAGCTGCGGTTCCCACGCCGGCTTCCTCTTCAGTCACTTCGCTTTGGTTTTTTAAAAAGGAATGCGTAGAGGAAGCCGCCAGCAAAGGAGCAGCCAGTACACTTTGTATATTGGAGGCACTGTTTAGGGAATCCACCTCGCTGTCCATGGACTCTGCAGCCAATCTGGGCTCCGTTTCCTCAATCGAAAGTTCACTTTTATGAGAGCGGTTGACAAAGTCCGAACCCGTTCCTGTGACGCCAGAAACACTGCTCCTCGAAGGACCTCTCTTGCTGGAGGAACTCACACTAACGGCCACCACTTTGACCTCGTCGCTGGACTTTCCTTTCAATTTATTAGGGACATCTTCGAGGAACACTATTTTACTGCCTGAGGTTACCAACTTCACCACCTGCTTAGAGTCGGATTGCTCCTCAGTCTGGGAGTTTCCGGATGTCAGGGAGTTCCTATAGCGGTTCCTGCTGAGATCCAGACTTCTTCCGGTGGCTGCTCTCTGGTGGGGATGCGGAGACGACGATGGTGACTCTGCCCTGCCCCCAAAATCCTGCTCACCGCTGTGGAGGCTTCGTTGCTGGTCATCATGATCGAGGAACAGCTTGAGGAACTCGTTGCCCGCGATGAGCTCACTCTGCCTGCCACCTGGAAAGGGGGCTGGGCGCGACCGACCGCCGGACAACATCTGAAATGTCAGAGATGAAGGAGTGTTAGTTATGCTCGACATTACTTAAGTGCAATCGGTGGTGAGAGCATCGACACTAGAAAACGGGTAATTCAAAAAGAAATCTTTAGCTTATTTCATCCAATTGCAGTGGGGAATGAGCTTATCTCAGCGATCTATTTATAAATTTGCGTAATTAAAATATCATTTGTATCGATCCACATAAGCTGAGTTATGTCTTCACGTCGCTAGCAAATATGCAAAAGTCATGCAACGGGCGACCGAGATCTGGACTTTAGCTCAATGGCATTTGAATAATAATGCGGCTGGTCTATTAAGACATCAGAGGAATGCTGCGGTGCTCCGTTTGAAGTGGCGCATGTTACTGTGGAGTCCCTGGTCAAGTGGCGAATGTGGCATAATTAACCGCGTTGCAAGTGCTCAAGTGGGTGGCGTAAGGTAGCGAAAACACCCATCGAACCAGTAAACAGTTCGAGCAGTGGATTATTGATTGTCCAATGGGCAAATGGCAGCAGATCGCTCGAGTGGAAAATGGAAACACTAGTTAAACGATGCCGGTCAAAGTGTCACTCAGTGTCATTAAGATATTTATGTTCCTACCGATTTGCATGCATTTCATTGACTCATCTCGTGACTTATAAACTTGTTTGCTGCTGAGGAAGTCCATTTCACAACCTAACTGAGCGACCAGTTTTTCTGTTTTTCGTATTTCGGTTTTATCCCTTTCGATGACTAATGCTTACATTTAGGAAAATGAAACACGATCATCACGTTGAAAAAAAATACAAAAGGGCTATAAATGTTTTTAAAAATCACTTACAGTTTCTTTGCCTTTCCCTGCCATTCAACACACCATCAATTTACATTTAATGCACCATTAAATTACTTTAGTAGCTTGGTTATCTACGTCCACATCTTTGGCATAACACTATTCAAAACACTCCAGTGCAAATTCATGGCCAGAGATCGGCCATAAATTGTTATCAGGACACACACCCACCGCATAAACAAAAGACTTAGGGCACGAACTCGCCCTGCCAAACGACCCGCCGATCGAAGCGAGCTAATAAAACATATTTATGGATATTTATCGATGGCCATAAGTATTAGCATTGCTAATTGCAACGAGGCAGATCATTTACCAGCCAACACTTTTGATCCATTGACGCGAATTCGAAAGGCGCAAATTGAAAACAATGAAAAATGGCGAAAATTGAATCGAATATTAATGGAAATCGATCGCAGCGGCGAACATAATAGCATAATTATTCAATCTGCTTATAGGTATATCCAATTTTTTCCCCTAACGTGTGTAACGTGTGTGTGTGTATTCCCCTGAGCAAGAACAATAACAACATCCGGCAGTGCAGTGGGCGCCTGTCGCCGAGCATTTTCTAGAGCAGATTTGAGCGAACACCTTCGCACATGTGCTAAAATTACCCACCAACCAAGCAGCCCAACCAACCGACTGACTGACCAACCAGTTACTATAATACTATATCTCCAGATCGGTTAGTCATCCGGCGGGTCGCCTTGCCTTTTATGTCTAAAATTGCAGAAGTAACCGACCGCGGGCGTTGAATGGAAAATGGAAAAGCGACAGTTAGCATTGACACTAAATCAACGGCCCAGGGAGCGAATTATCCGAGTGACAATTACAAAAGGGCCAACTATTTGGTTTCGCCCGAAGACAAAGAAAAAAACGTTCTAAAAATACCAAGCCAACTGGAACAATGCGAATTCCTTTCCATTGTGGGGTTATTTAAAACGCCTGGTCAGTGACGTGCTCCAGTTTAATGAATGAATTGGGTAATGGGTTTGGGTTCCTTCAACCAGCGCAAAAGTGATAAGCAATTATTAATCTTGATTGATTTATCAGGTAGCTAATCCTGTTTCGACATTCTTTTGCACTTTGCCTGCCGAAGTGGACCATTTATCATTCGATTGTGGCGTTTTGGCGACAATTTTCACGGCTGTCAACTTAGCGGAAGTGTCAAAAAAAAGTCAACTTTCAGAATATCACGTATCCGCCTTGTGTGCGCGTGAATAGCCAGCAAACAATTAAGCAATAATCACGCCTTAATGAGCGCTCTCTTTATTAGGATCATTTGGCCCACTCGATTGGCTTTCAAGTGCCGCTGATGCTGCCATTCGATACCCAATACTCGATACCCGATGCTTTAATTAGCCACAATCGTCGTGATTTCAGTTTTTACGCTTGACACTACACAAACGCCACGGGTTGACAGATTGAATTCATGTTTGCGTTATGCAAATTTCGGAAGTAATTTGATTGATATGGGACCATGTATACTTGGGTGCTATGTAAACAGGATTTGGAGAGGGGCCAGTGACTCAGGCCACGAACTACGGTATCGAATGCGGAAAAAGTCATGTAACCCCCCATTTCTGGCATTTCTGCCTGTTTCGAGTGGTGTCCGCGGGCATTTTGTGCTAGAAGTGGGCGGTTTTCAAAGGAGCAGCCACCGTTGCAATTTGCAGCCAAAACAGTCGGTGGCCAAGTGAATGTGTCAGCGGGTCTATTTTCCCCACAAGCCCAGCCTAAACTGGCCAGGCCAAAGTCTAATCTCTGGTAGCAGACATCAGACATTCGCCGGTCTTAGCCACCACCCGCTGTCGTCAGCTGGGGAACACATTGTGTGCACAATATTACAAGCTAATGCCAGCGGAGGTTTATGCAATAAGAAAACTGAGGGGAAAAATAAACCTCCATTTAATCAAGAGATATTTTCCATTTCAATCATTATTTTCCTGAGTGTTCCTATCGGTCTATCGATCTCCCAGCCAAGTGCAGCCCACATTAGGGCCGCGCTCAATGCCACAAGTTGGGGCGGAATCCGAATCGGACTCCAGTTCGCATTCGAGTCGATCCAAATTGCAGCTATCAACTTGGGCTGTGGCACAATAACACACATTTATTAATTACACTGCAGAGACACAGACCGAAAACACATTTCGTGTGGGAATTAACCCATGCTGGCCCCAGATCGTTTAGGAGTCACTCAGAGCCATAAACAAAACCGTTTATTTGATGAATACTCGTGTAACCCAAGACTCGGATGTGCCTCGGTGGGTTAATAATGGCTTATAATCGCCTAGAAAATCCGAGTTTAGAATGTAGTTGCACCACTGACAATGCTGCACCACTCCCTGCCCCGCTGAGCATAATTTGCAAATTGCCGTAGTCATCGCCTTTGAATGGCCAAAAGACAGTCTGGGTTTTAGCCGCAAACAGAGCAAAAGTTGGAGCCACAAAACAGAGGCACTCCAAACGTCAGTTGCAAGCAAACACTCGCAAAAAATGTGTAATTAATTTTATCGAGCAGTTCTCACTTCGCAAATGAAACCGTCAATATTTAATTGCAAATATAATTTAAAAGTATTTCCAAGAAATAAACGTAAAGGTCGTAGTGTTAAGTCCCTAATTAGGTAATAACTGTTCATAACTCTTAACTAAAAAGGATTAAGCAATAAGTATTAGATAAACAACTCGAAATAAAATTTAAGCAAAAATAATTAACATACCATTATATTAAGTACACCTGCAATCGTTGTAGGAATTACACATATGCAGATCTACTTAATTATTTATCACATAAAATATATTTAATTGCCATCTTTTCTCTGAGTACAGTGGTTACCGACTGCAGTTAAATCGCGTGCAATTATTTAGTTTACTCGGCTTCAGTTTGGCTTACTCCGCTCCACATTACTCACAATCAACTTGGCCTGTCTAATGAGCAGTCAATAAAGAGCCGGCCAGACAGAAAAGCGAGTGTGTGGTAAAAATTAATTCCAAATGCATTTGCTGGCCAAGCAGCCAGCAGAATTATGGATGATTTGGGCTAATAAAACCGAAGTCGGCAAACAAATGGAGTGCGATCGCACCATTAAACCATTTTTCAAAACGCATTGGCCAAGCTAATGGTGCACCCCATGTGAGTGCATTTGGCAATTGCATTTTTGTGCCTGGGCTTTGCTGGCCATAAAGATGAGGTCTCAATTGGAGTTTAAAGTTTCCGAACGATGCCATTTGAATCAGTTGCGTTGGATTGCTAAATTGAAGTCGAAGTCGTGGGGATGGAGGACGAAACTTTCCAAGTGGAAGATCAGATCAATTGATTGATTGCTTTCGGCTGTGTTGAAATGAAAATCAGTTTATTGTTTGCTTTTGAAATGCTTTTTTCAATTTATCACAGCTTCTAGCAGCTAATGCCAGATATATTTAAGTGTGTTTTCTTTAACAGCGCCCAAACTATTTCGGAATTACATACCATAAAGACAATTACTAACCACTTTTGGAAGTGCTTGGAATGGAGTGTAAACTAGTTTTGTTTGGTAGCTAAGGTGGCCAAATCTTAGCCTTGAACTTAAGCGTTTCTTTGACCAAAAACTTGCTCAAGTTCCCTGGAATTCTGCGAGCACCTGGCCATAAAGAAGTGAATAACCAACTTAATGCGACACTTACCAGCAGCAAGAAACCGAATTTAAGGAGCCAGCAAAAGTGTGCCATTCCGCTTTCGGTTAGTCCACCTGTCCACCAGTTAATCAAGCGCTTAATGCTTCTTTTGTTCTCGGTGCTTAATGGGGATCGCTTTCCTGGGGCTCCTCAGTGAATCATGGGGCCTCTTTTGACCACCAGCTGCTCTGCGATCATTCTGGCCACTGTCTCTGGGGATTTGGTTAATGGCTGCAATTAGGGAGGACAAAAAGTGGTAATTAGCCAGCGAGGTAGTAAGCAAGGCACCAAAATTATCTCCCATTAAAAATACTTGGCAAACGTATAACAAATCGAGCGGCGAGAACAAATTCATTGCGTTCAATCGATAAGCCATGGGAAAAATCCTAGCCAAATGTCAAGGTGCATTTCACACCAGAAATCGCCGAGAGTCGCAAGCACTTGCAGCTAATTCCAAGAGTCTTGGCGGATTCCGCAGTTAGTTCAATGCACTTAGCGAAAAATTACGAATTAAAATGCACGAAAATATATTTTTAAATTTGATTAGTAACTATTAATAGTTACTCACCTTACACACCTCCTGCTCCTATGTTTACTTACCAAGTTCAAGGACTTTTTAGGGCTTGAGTTTTTTTTTGTGTAGAAGAATCATTGAACTTGTATTGGCAGCAGGCTGGCCACACAAACTAACAACTGGCAACTTCAAGAAGCGTCCAACAAGTTGCAGAGTCTGGCCAAAAACAAAATAAGCGGAGTCGAGAGCCAAAAGCCAAGCCCAAAACCGAAAATCCATAGCCCAGACAGATGCTCAGTCGTCTGTTGCAGTTTCAACATATTTATAATTAATGGCAAGGTATTTTGATAGCTTTTTGTTGCCAGCAATTGGCATGCCATTGAAGTGGGTACCGAGATTTGGCCGGAGCTGCTGCAATCGATGGCTGAAATCCACGGCGATGAGTTTGATTTGGCCAGGCATAATTTAATTAACCGTTCTCAGGCATTTCCGCCACTCGGAGACCATGTAATTAAACGCCAGCCAAAGTCAAATTCATAAAAAATCATATTTCTTTTGGCAAAAAACTGAGGCTAGACAAATGCCGAAAGAAAGACAGAGAAAGACAGACACAGGCGAAAACCAGTTCTAATTCTTATCAAGCCTTCTTCACAGGCCATATAATTACTCATGGCCCTCTATAGATATTTTAAAGTTAGTTTTTTTTACCAGACAGCATTTAATTACTGAGGAATTCTGCGGGGAAAACAAATATGTTTATGGCGGGCAGGCATCTCATTAAAAACGAAAGTTTCCAAGTTTCGTTCTTAGCCAAGTGAGGGGTCATTAATTAGCCAAAGTCATATGGAAATGCCAGAACCTCCCATTTAAGCCGGCATCCATTATATCTCATTCTGTTCGGTTCGGTTCTGCTCTATTCGTTGCCTTCTGTCTGACGTCATCTTAATTTCTTTTATTCTCTGTCTTTTTTTTAGCTGCCCTGTTGGCAGATGTTCATCATTAGGTGCCTCTGTAAGTTCCTTGGCCTTTCAAGTCAGTTGTAAAGCCCGTAGGAAAGTAAAAGTTCTGACGTCCGCCGTTTTGTTCACACATTCATTATCCGCAATTTAGTCTATAACTACTATAACTAAAGCTGCACCCACTTGTCATAGGAAGCGAAATCGGTGTATGTTCTAGTTCTGGCTTTTGCTGGGAGCATGTATCTCTGACGACCACTTGGGTTAAGACCAAAAACCACTGCAGGGGAATATGGGAAATCAATGAACTTGGAATACTCTTTGGCTATAAAATATAACCGCAATTAAGTTTATTCTTGGTAATAATATATTTAGATAGAAACAAGTTTTTGGAACTAGTTGTTGGTCACTTGGAAGATCTTTAAAAAAATATATATATTACTGATGGATTCGCACACATGGACTGCCTTGTGAAGATGATAGAGAAAAGGAGTTATGTTCGCACCATTATCAACTTTGCAGAACAATCAAACTGATGTCATTAGTTGTAAATCAAATGTGTCTAGATAATTCTGCATCAATTTATTCTCTGCAATTATCGATCTGCCTTCTTTGGTAGTGCAGCAACCGCAGCTTGGTCTTGAAATCTTAATGGAATAATCGCACTCGTGAATGGCCATTGGCGTTACTAAATTTGTGCCACACTCGCACTCTCGGGCAGTTAGTATATAAATTAGAATGCTAATCGATAGTTATGGATACGCCCTGAAAACGAGAGCCCGGGGAACTGGCAGATCGCAGAGCGGCGAGGTGAGGACGGTGGACAATGGGCGACTGACAGATTCCGGTTAATAAACTTGATTTAAAACCAGAAGTGAACAGTGCGGGCAAAAGGTAATGGCAAATAAATTGCCACTAAGTACACACACAATACATAGTCGTACAAATGACACAAAACAAACAAAAGGCGAAATAAAATGAAAATGTGTAACAAATGGACAAACGTGGCCCGCACCCGCAATTCACTCCGATTCAGATCCAGAAACAGATTGAGATTCAGACGGGGACGAGACAAGTGTTGGACCCTGTGACAAATTGTCAAACATTCGCAACCACGGTTGCAATTCATTAACAATCGAAGTGGAGTTGATTCGAGTTCAGTTCGGTTGGCTTGAGTTGAATTCAGTTGAGTTGAGGGACGGACAGGCTCAAAGCCGAAAGGCAAAAGAAGGGAGAGGCCACACGTCGTATGCGCAATATTATCAACAGCATTAATATATTTCCCCATTTGAAAGTCCTCAATTTGTCTCGAAAAAGATTGAGAAAAATATCATACTTTGGGAAAGTGCATACCAAAGTTAGAACATTTAAATAAGCTATTTAATTAAACAAAAAACCTCTCTTAAACAAAAACAACCCTCTTCAAGGCCATAAAAAGCAATCACAAAGCCAATGCAAAGCCCAAAACTCTGCCAAAGTCACAAAAGACATTCGAGCGAGCTCTAATTGGAGCGTTTTCTGTTTGTGTTTATGTTTCCATGGAATTTCTAAGAGTTTATTGCACTCCACACGCCGCACTCCTTTTGGCCATTTGTCATCGCATTGTTGTGACCAAAACTGAAAATGTGGCCAAAACAGTGCAATCCCAACCTGTTTGTTTATCTGTCGCAGGTCGCGCGACTTTGAGGCGTTTTGTCAGCGTTTTTGCCGCTGGTTTCGTTTTACTCAGCCGCAGCATATAATTTGTTAATTTAACTTTTTGCAGCCTTTAATTGTTTTGGCCAAAGCTCAGCGACTACTACAGGCAGTTTGCGGTGCAATTACGCTCTTAATAATAATTTTGTTGAAAAAATGTTGAACGGTTTGGCAACGCGTCCACTTTTGCAATCTGGCTCAGAATGTGGGGCCATTAGATTATAGACATTATCGATATGACTATCTGATTGATTAAGGGTCGAGCTAAGGCTACGAAAACTTGGCGTAATGACATAAGTGTTTACTTAATGGCGATTGCAAGTACTTCGCTTGGTTATTGCAAATAAAACACAAAAACTTGATGGAGTCATTAAATGATCGCCGGGAGTTTGGTTTTCTTTGAATTCATACAGGAAGCAAAAAGTATTCAAAGTGAAATATTACCCATATGTATCTATTTTACAAAGCAGTAGCATTTTCTCCATTGATTTGTTATCTAAATGAACTTTCCCAGTTGAAAACCAAGGCTTTGAATAAATAGTATGTATAAATTTGCTATAAAATTGATCGCTTCATTACACGTATGGCCAATAAAATAAATCAAGATTTAGCTCTTTTGTTTATGCGGTCATTTGGTTGAGTTATTAATCCAAACACCTCGTTTGTCCAATGTGTTCTAATTTGAAGCAATTTGGCAGTTGGAATGGCTGGTTGGATTACAGACGTGTTCTCCCTGTTATGATTCCATTAATTGAATACAAATTCAATCATAATCTCGATCGAATTGTATTGTTTCAGCGCTGGGTCCATTGAAAATAAGACCGTAAATTATGCCGCTAAATTGCTGCCATAAATTTTCCTTCAAACAATCCATTGCACACAATTACTGCCCTTGGATGGATATTCAAGCTTTTCCTTGGCATTCAGCTGGCAGCGTACTTTCAATCTGACAAATCTGAAATTAATTCACTCCACGGCGATTTATTTCTGTTTTTTTCGGACTTTGTATCTGAATGCCAGCTGGGACAGTGGGTCACTAAATCAACGCCCAATTACAAGCGAACCGTTAATTATTTCGGTAAGTTCGGAATAAGCAGGGCGTCTAAAATAATGAGCTACATACATACATATGTATGGGGACCATTAAAGTCTCGTTTGTGATATGAATCTGCCTGCGAAATAAATTAATGCCTTAATCCACGCCCGTCCATCAAAAATCGGGAATTCGAATTCGAGCCGGACAAAAGAAACAAATGCTCTTTCATTCGGTCTCTCCGTCGTTTTTTGGTGATTTCAAAACCCAAACACTAATGCACTTGCATGCCAATTGACTGACTCACACCGATAGACTTTCATCCGTGACCTTGAGGCGACTGGCCGACATATCTCCCAACCGGCACCGCCCACCGCCCTCCGCCCACCGCCTTTCCGCCAGATTTCCACGGCATGAAGACAAATCCACTTTGTGGCCAAAGCGAAAACAAAAACAATAACAAAGCCGCTCGTTGAGCAAGGCAGCCGACCAAGCACAAAAAAAAAAATCTACCAAAATGCAGAAAAAACTGTAACAAAAATTAAAACTCAGCAGCAAAAAATTTGAGTAACAAGCCGAGTGCAAAACAAACGAAAACCAACCAAAAAAATTCGCAAAAAGCGGGAGGAAAATCCTAAAAACATAAAAAACGCGTTTGCGCATAAAAACTCTTTGGATTTGGCCAATTTTAGCCATTTGGCAGTATAGCGATCTATATATACACTTTGCGATTTGGTTCCTGCACAGACAGAATTTTCGTAGCAGTAATAAAAGATATGTTATTTCAGATACCAACTGCTAACATTTTAATTAATCTCTTAACAAACTATTAATAATAATACGAAAATTATATTCCAAAAATTGAAAAACAAAATCTACAGCAGTTTTCTTTTAGTTTTAGAAATTATAAAACATTTTAATGTGCCTTAATAAATATTAAAAGTGATTACAGTGTAAATTATTTTGTCGTTGCTCCAAACGTCACATTTTTGGTGGCGTTAAAATCTAAATACACATTATTGCAAATCCGTAATGCTCGTCACTTTTTTTTACCGTGTGGCATATTATTAACCGTTACTTTTTACCAAACCCGCCGAGCTTACCAATAATGCACCCACCACATTTATAGTTGTTAGTGGCTTTAATCCCTCGTTGTCGTTGTTGCTGGATTTGATTGTTAAGCTTTCTATATTTACGGGTGGTTGTTGCTGTTTTAGGCTTCAGTTTTTGTGTTCGACTGTTCAATGCAATTGTTGCTAAGCCGTTTTCTCAAATTGGAGCAATATTGGCGCGAGCTTTGAACGGATTTCGCAGTCTGCGATTTGTTTATGGCTCTTTCAAAAGTATTTGTATTTGCTCGTTTCGCGGACTTAATATACTTTTTTGTTTTGATACGGGCTTAATTACATTGAATGGATTAAGGCACACACTTGAATGACACACACTGACACACGCACACAGACACACACTCTGAAAACTCTGTATTTAACTGACTTGGTCGAAAGAGGTCTTTGAAATGTATCCTTGGTTTTTGGAACGGTCCTTAAATAGGTTTTCAGCTGTGTTGCTCGCGTTTCTGTTTTGACTTGAAAAGGCTCCTTGTCGAGGCTTGAGAAGAAGGAGGGAAGGGTGGGGCCACTGCAGAGTGCACTGCCTAACTGAAAAAGATACTTTCACGACCAGAAACACGTAGTGATTTTATTCAGGAAAACCTCGGAAAGTCTCTCGAGCGCCGCGCATGCGTCCGTTTGGCTACAGCGTCCACAATTAACTGAATTCCCACAGCGATCAGAAACTGATAAGTCGCCCAAGAAGCCAGGCTGAAAAGCTCCGAGAGCGGTCGCGTACGACTTGGCTCAAACACCAGGTTTAAGCCACATTCACAACAGAACTCAGCCAAGTGCCAAGGCAAAAACCAAAAACACGAAAGGCGAAGCAAAAAGCGCAAGTACAAACATAAATCCGCCAGCAAACAAATCGCGCCCCAAAGTCAGGCTCTCTCGATCAGTTTGTGCTCGCCAAGATTCGCACATTTGATGATGGCTAGAAGTCAAGTCGCGTGGACACTTGACCAAAGTTGAATTCTAAGCCCAGAATTTGGTAAAATTATTTTATACATATATATTCTAAACAATAAAATGTGGAAATATGGGCCCAAAAATATTAATATTTTCGTATATTTTTATTTACCTGATTTAAATAATTACTTATTAACAATTTAAATTACTTCAACATGATCAAAGCTTACCATTTTACATGAAAAGTAAAATGTAAAATGTGTCTATGATATATTAGCAAAGACATGAACCAGTACAAAGCAGAATTGGTCACCAATATTTATTTTATCAATTACAAAAGTAATAAATGTTAAGCTATTTTGATTAAAAAAAATAATTTTTTTGGTTAGCAGGCCAAGGTGTAATGTCTAAAGTGAACTTTAGAAATGAAATAGACAGCATGTAAAAATTATAGTACGTTTAGATGGAACTTGATAACACGAATAAATGGAATAAAAATCCCCCATCTACCTTTGAGTTGAATTAGCTTTGGCGTTTGTTTACTAAATATGAAATGTTTATTTAATATCCCATATTAATTTACAATAATATTTACATGTTAAGCGGTACAAAATGCGATATTTCCAAGTAAACCACAACATATTTGCTAACAATCGGGAATGGCGGGTGGCTAGCTACGCAGATTGATTTGATTAGACTACAGATACAAAGCTGGTTATGCAGAGGCTTATCACAAAAAAAAAGGAATATTCTGTACAGGCAGGTCTGGGTTATAAATCTCTAAGGGATTACAATATGTCTGAATCGATCGATCCGATCCGCCGATCATTTAAAACATCCAATTGTCGAATTTCCCGCGACGAGTTTGCTTGCTGTTTGAAAAAGAGATTTTATCAAAAGTGTTAGTTTATTATCTGGGCTTAGATATGTGGATTCTCTACATCGCTAACTATCTATATCAGTCATTTAGAAGAAATAAAAGCATAATCACATCGAAATAAGAAAATGAAAAACATTCAGAAAACATTGAAGTATTTATTTGCATTATTTATTGGTATTGCTTAAGTTTTAGGCATCATCATCGACTCCATCGAACTTTGTATGTTTCTCTCTCGTTAGGTATATAGTTTATAGTACAGTTTACTCATAACTTTAATACATCTTTAAAAAATAATCATAAATCGAATAAACAAAACAAATCGCAATCGAAAGCAGCTAAAAGAAATCACACCCTTTTGCTCTTCGGAATGTACGAGTGTATAAAAAATACTTATCGAAATTATCAGATATACAGGGGAATACAAAGTATTGTAGCGAAAAACAAAACGGTTTTGGCATGCAAAAACGATTGATCGCTAGTGGTTTTGGATAGATCATTCTGGTATATAAGTACAGAACACAGAGTACAGATATTTGGGATTGTCTTGGGTTCGGTCTCTACTCTACTACGTTCTACGCTTTTAGGCCTGGGTATATTGTAGAGTTCAGCACACGCTAAAAATCAAGGATTCAAAAGCTAGCTAAAAGGCGATTCAACTAGGCTCAAACTTGCGTCACGCACTGCGCGTATTTGTCCAGTTCGCTCCTCAAAATCTTGACGCGTTCAGCTTCCGATTTCAGGGCATTCACCAGCTCCTCAATGGTTCGCTGTTGGTTTAGCACCAGCCCTTCCAGCTTATCCACCCGTTGCTCCAGCTGGGCCACCCTTGAGGAACTGGCGTCCTGGTGGTTGTTCAGCTGGTTGGAGGGCTTCTCCTCCTGGGACTGCGAGCTGCTGGCATTGGAGCTCTTTACCAGAGGCGAAACACTTCGTTGATTCCGTATAGCTAGACTGTTTGGCCTTGTGGCTCTCGTCTCCTCGTCGCTGCTGGCGGTTTGAACTTTGGCAGCCGACAAGCTGCGCGACATGATGGCATCGTTGGTGGTGGTGTGGGAGCTACTGGTGATCACCGAGCTGCTGGTCGTTGAGTTCTCCACAAACATGGAGGAGGTCACCGCTGAAGATTGCACTTTCGTTGTGGTACTGCTGCTATTGCTGCTGACAGCTTGCTCGGCTGCAAATAGTTTGGAGGTCCTTTCGGCCACCGAAGCTCCTCGTGGCTCCACACTGGGTGAGGTCTTTTTCCTGGTGACCTGCGAGGCCTTCAGCTCCTCCATCCAGGGCGCCTTTTTCTTCTCCCACTCACGTGGTTTCGGTTTGGCCAACTGTGGTTCCTCGCCGGTGGAATTGTCATCAGAAGTCTTTCCACCAGCACCGCCATCTTCACTCAGCTCACTGGCACTTCCTGCTCCACCGGATCCTGACATTCCACTGCCATTTACATATACGGAATTGTTATTGCTTTCGCCCAGCACATTGATAGCCGCCGATGGTGGACGTCTCTTTGGCGCCTTGACCCGTCCTTGCCGCATATCCGTAAGTATGGAAGCCCTCTCCACGCGATCGAAGTCTGTATCCTCCACTGCAATCGTGGCAGCTCTCCGGATAACTACATTGCCAGCTGCTCCAGATTCTGGCAGTTGATTAGCACCTGAAAGCATCTTGCTGGCCGCAAGACCATCCGCCAAATCATGGGACACGGCAGTGGTGAGCTTTCCATCGGTATTCTTTTTCTTGCCACCCAAAAGGTTACCTGCGATTGAAAGATAAAATATTAGCATTGTTTTAAGGATTTCTGACACCTCCGCTGCATCGTTGGAGTCTACTGTACAGTACTCACCAGTCACAGGAACTCCGCCGGTGGGAGTTTTCTTGAGCGGCACACTGGGCTTCTTGCTGAGCACCGGCGGTGGTGGCGACTTGACCTTCTCGTCCAGCATGTTCTCCATGGACCTGCTCACTGATGATGAGGTTAGTCCAGTGGCTACTGTGGTGGCTGAGGAGGTGGTAGCACTGGAGGTGCTGCTCCGCTGCTGTCCAATGGCCACTGATGCTCCCACTCCAGGTGGCTTGGTCAAGTCCAGGTTCTTGTTCTCCAGGGATTTCCTTTGGGCAGCCACATTGCCGGTGGGCAGGCCCGTTTCACTAAGGATATCGTTCAGGGAGTCACGGGATCCAAAGCTCTCCTTGCGACCCGCCGAAGAGGAAGCCGTGGTGGTGCTGCTGGAGGTGCTGTTGCTGCTGCTCCCGGTCTTCTTGATGTACACCTTCGATGTGGTGGAGGAACTGCCTCCGATCTGCTCCTTCTGCTGCTGCGTGGTCACCGAGGTGGTGCTGGAATTGCTTGAGTTCGTTGTGGTCATGTGGCTGCTGGTGCTGGCGGTGTTGCTGACCTTCCTCTGATTCTGCGTAATCTGTGTGGCACTCGGTGGCTCGTTGATCGGTGCAACTGGAAAATTGGCAAACAACGTCGAAGATTAGTTACATTGGACACAATTAGCACCTACAAAATGACATGCAAACATTCAACTTTGTTTACCAACAGTAGAAATCGATTAAAATGCACAGCTGTCAAGGTTTTTCGTATTAGATTTCGAGTTGAAAGATTTAAGATAACCAAATTTAGTGATATTTTGTTTGTAAATTATAACCAATATCATTCTTTTTGTATCTTTTAGCCGATATCCACTGCCATTCGGTATTCAGTATTCGAGTTCGGATGAGGTGGTCCATGACTAACCATCCCGCTTCAGAACAGCTGAGCACCGAAACAACTTGAAACTGGTTTCTGGCAACTTGTTGCTAAATGTCAATAAAACTAATGTGGAAACGCTCAGGGAAATACTCGTACAATAGAAAAACAAACGAAAGCCGAACCATAACTCAAGTTTGAAGCCGAATCAGAGGCGTAGGAGAGGATCAAAGCGGGCTAAAATAGCAAACGACATAAATAAACGCCAATAAATGGCTGTGATGACAGAAGCCAAATCAAACCAAACCAAGCCAAACCGAACCAAAACCGAAAGGCAACGAAAACTATTGAGTAACAACTTAAAATGTGTAAAGGTCAGACCCAAAGAAATGGCAATAGCCAACCGGAAAGAGCAATCTAAAGATCAGGCAACGAACTGGAAATGCCCTTCAAAAAATAAACGAACTTCAAAACTAAATGAAACTGATAACTACTAGGTGATTTGATACATATTTTCTCAACTAAATATGTAAGTTCAGCAGCTTGTAATCAAAAGTGTAGTTAACAGGAATTACCAACTCATGCCAAATGATATTAGTCGTGTTCTGTTTTCAGTTCTTAAAGAAATGAGATTTATAATCGTATATCTATGCATGTATTTTTGTTATTTATGGCAAGATCGCCATATTACCCATTAATAAAAAATTTTAACGGTTCCTCGTCGAAGCCAAGATTGACTAAAGCAATCATCTCTAATTATAATCTCACTTGTTCTGCTGATGTCATATCTACTACACATCAGATTCTCCATGTTTATTAGCGTTTTTTTACAAAATTCAACCTCAAGTGTGCCCAAATTTAGACACAGCCCATCAATCTTTTGATTCCCACGGACAAGCCAATGTACCCAAAATCCAAAGAGGCATAATGGTAACCGACCAAAGAATTGGCTTTGTCATGCTCGAATTTCTAAATAAAGGTGACCGAAAAGAAAAGCGCTCGGCCCAACGACTTTCACTGCTTTTAATGACAAAAACGGAGCGAAATAAAATTTGCCATAAAAAAAAGAGCAGCGCGAATTTGATATTTTCTAGCATTGAGTAATTGAGCGTTGGGTGATTGTCATTATGATGGCGGCTGTGCGGTTTTTGCTTTTTTTTTATTTTTACGGGTTCGTAGCCAAAGGCAGTATATACACACGCATTAGCACGCACACCTCAACACTGGCAAATCGAAAGACTTAAGCAACGAACGCGACTTAATGATGACTTTGAATCCGAGACACGCAGCAAATTATAATCATTAATTTACACCTGACTGACACACAAACCATAATTAGAAAAGCGCGCGCCCAAACAGTTTTTCCCCTTTCCCAAACCGAAGAAAGCTTCTTGGCCATGTGGCAGAAAAACATGACGAATGCAATTGCACACCAACTGGCTAAAAGAAGCAATAAAGAAAGCCGCAAGAACTGTAACTGTAACCGTAGCACACGCACCACGGCGAGCCAAGAAAAATGATTACCGATTACTCCTCGCCGTTTTGCCGCGACGACGAAAATATTTCAATAACGTAAATGGTCAAGAAATCACAGCGTACTGACTTGGCCCGAAAGGTAAACAAAAACGCTGGCGAAGGTACCAAAATGTTGAGAGCGGCGTGATTTTTGTTTTGCCTGGTTTTTGTGCCTCTCGGCTCTCTGGCAACTTTGTTGATGAACTAAAACAAAGGGGCTGGGCCCCCAAAAGGCGGGAATCCCAGATAAACGCTGCTAATGAAGATGATCATAATGATCTGCAAAGAGACTTTCAGCTAAGAGAGCGCAGCACAAAAGAGCTGCCAACCGCAGAGAGACACGTTAAGTCGAAGAAACGTAGCACAAAACCAGTTACGGCCAACTGTTGTTTATTTTAATGATGTTGCTGCTGCTCAAGTGTCGAAGGTGGTTGGTGGTTGGTTGGTTGGTTAAAAAAGACAAAAAGCAAAAACTGCGACGTTGACAAAAGCAAAAATTAAATGCCAAGCATAATTTTGCTAAGCTCGAAGCCAGCAGCTTGGAATTCCGCCGCCGACCGCAAAGTATGCTGCGAAATAATTTGTATTAATTAAGTATAATATTTCAACTTTTCCCAAACAACAAATTGCAAAGTGTTCGAGGCGGGGAATGCGGGGAACCTCTTCTTTTTTCGCGCAAACAAAGCGAGGAAAACTGCGCAAACAAAACAAACAAGTTTTTCGGTCGCCCATGCAAATGACAAAACAAACTCTTTGGCATTCAGCAAAACAAACATGCACCGCAAATTGAACAGAAAGACCGATCGAAAACAAAGCGCTTTGATTGGGTTTGGACCGCTTCCAGCTCCCCTGCCACGCCTTTCTCCGCGGTGCAGCCCCCTCTTTTCCACGCCTTTGGCATCTCGACTGCCACAGAAAGCCAAATAAATAAACCAATGCAGCGAAAGATGAGAGCAGCAGCCAAAATAATGTAGATTATATAGTAGTAAATAATAGATGGTCTCTTGAATTCAATGTTAAAAAGAAAAATAAAAGAAGTTACTAAATATTAAAGATGCACTTAGATTCTCTGCATAGATAACTGAATATCCGAATCACAAATATAAATAATCACAAAAGTGCTAGCTATATATTTACACTATACATCTAAATTATATTATCTGCTTTCAAAATATTACTAAATAAATACATTGCAATAGTGAAAATGTAAATTTAATACTCCAATCCTCTTATCAACATACCCTCGATCAGTGAAATAGAGTAAACAACTAAGCAAAGCATAAATCATAGAAATTATGAGCAGAGAAGGAAGAGGGGCGTTCAAAGCCGCACAATTTTCCATTTCACACAAGAAACGCCTCAAGGAGGCACCAACCGAGCCGGCAGAGAAAGGAAAATGAAAAGTGGCCGAAAAAAGTAAGGAAAAACAAGAAAAGCCAAGAGCCCGGAGGAAATTCGGGGAGGGGAGGAGGTGTTCACTCTGCGGCTGCCTACTGGAAAAACTCGTTTACATACAAATCGTGGTGATAAAGCTGGCCATACGCGCGCCCAAGAACTCGAAAGAGCCGCCTCGCTGCGTCCGCCGTGGAGTACGGACCCCATCTATAATTCCGGACCCGGATCCGGCTCCCGTTCCGCCCCTGGGCCGGGTGCGTGGGCGTGGCCGTGGCAACGGTGGAGCTGCTGTTGCTAATGCACCGGATTTCGTGTGTTTTGTGTTTACAGTGTTGCAGTTTCATTTATTAAAGACCCAAAATCGTAGAATCGTGGTGGAAAGATAAATAGGAGCAGAATAAATAGGGGAGTAGAGAAAGAGAAACGTGTTGAGGAAAATTACAGAGAGGAAGACCAACGGGTTGGAGTCATAATATACAAAATATGCGAGTGGAGTGGATACATAAAACAAGAGATAGAGTACAAGTAGATAGGAGAAAACGTAAACAAAATTTCCCATAACCAAGTCATAAAAACTGGGAAAACGAACTTGAAGATGTGGTTAACCGAAACATTTTTAATGGTTTAATTGAATGTGGTGCGTGGTGCATGAGGTGCGTGTAATGAATATGTTTCCGATGTGCCAGCGACTCAATTGGGAAAACTAGCCATAAAATTAATCTAAACTTTATCCCATTAGCTACTGTCTTTTGATGTCACTGTAGCCAATGTTAGCTGGACTATATATGTATATGTGAAAAATTCCCTATTTACAAGGAAAGTAGTTTCCCTGACTTTAATGATCCCTGTGGCCCACTAGTAAATTGCATTGCTACATTGTTTACCATTAAAAAAATAACCTGCAAAAAACTTTAAAACCAAACATTAGACAACCAATTTACGGCGCGCCTATCAAAAGCTCCGTACACAAATCCTTTGTTAAATATAATGCCATTACGCATCGGCAATAAAGTTTATCTGATTCATATGCGCCGGAGGCAATTAAGTCATCTACAAATTTTGCACAGACGATGAAAACCAACGATCCGAAAGATATGCAGCGGGTGGAGGAAGTCGGGGAGGGAGTGGCTGGCTGGTGTCTTTTCTTTTAATTAATTCAATTACCAAACGAACAACAAACGTTTATTGACTTTGATCCCCGCTACGTCACGACAACAATTTCGAAGTCTAACGACTTGCGCTTTACAGCCGATGCGTTGGGAAATTGCCGCCAATTAAGAGGGGGAAAATGCATTGATGAGAGGTGGAGACTCTTGATGACAACAAACTTGACAGACCGAAATCAAAAATGCGATGTGATTGAGAGAGAAAATCGGTGAAGCGGTTGAAAATCCTTGGTGAAAACTCACCTTCCGAGGGTGCCAGCATTTTGACAAAGTTGTCGGGAAAGACGCCCACTTTGCCGCGGATTTCTCCTTTCCACCAGCCCTTATCGGGCAGTTCCGTGCTGATAACTGCGATTATGTCGTCCACCTTCAGCTCCAGTTCATCGTCGTTCTGCGGGGCGTAGGGGAACTCCACCCGGCAGAACTCCCGCTGCGGCTTGGGCGGCAACATGGGCACTGCTGCCGCTGGCGCCGCTGCTCCTCCTCCAGCTGCTGCTCCCGATCCCGAAACTATGGCCGCCGGCTCCGCTGGAGCAGATGCTGCTGCTGCAGTTGCCCTGCTCTTGGTTGCCTGCTTAGTTGTGGAGGTGGAGGTGCTGGTGGACGCAGGAGGCACTGCTCCGCCGGTTGGTACTGTGGATGTGGCTGCCACATTGGCCACATTGGCCGCCTTGGACGTCAGCGCCGATGTGGTCACGGTGGCGCCAATTGTCGGTGGCCGTTTGGAGGCCAAAACGGGAGACGGCTCGATATGTTGCACAAAGTTCGATGGGAAGACGCCGACTTTGCTGCGCAGACGACCGCGCCACCAGCCTTCCTCGACCTAAATGAGAAAACAGAGTGAAGCAGAATTGAGTGAAATGAACAGACTGAAACCAAATGTACTGCACTGCGAGAAAGCACCGAATGTTCTTACAAGCGCCAAAGCTAAATTTGCATTTAATTCATATGTCAAAAACAAAAAATATCAAACAATCAAGAGCTTTGGAATTTGTTAACATTTGCACATCGCGATGAAGATGTTGCTTAATAAGTGGGTGGTTCTTTCTCTCAGTGCGCAACGAATTTCAATTTCTATTGGCCCAATAGGTTAAATGGGGGTAGCAAGCCACCCCCATCCCCCCCGTTACCCTGCGTGTACGCACCTCCCCTAGGAATTCAATGACATCACCCACGGCCAACGTCAGTTCGTCGTCGTTGACTTGTGTGTAGCTATAGATGACTTTGCAGCGGCGATTCGATGTCGCGGATTTGTCCCTGAATTTGGAGAAGCGAAACAACATGTAAAATCAGCTATTGCGTCATTTGAAAGTGTTCTAAGTGGACGAACCTCAGCTGCACAGCGGCGCCTTCCTCGATGTGGTCGCCACTGCCAGTGGTTCCGTTGCCATTGCTGCTGACTCCGGACTCCAGCACGCGCACAAAGTTATCCGGAAACATCCCCGTGACGCCGGAGGCCTTCAGGGTGCCCTGCCACCAGCCGCCGGGCATCTGCTTGATCCGATGGATGATGGCACCTTTCTGGAGATCCAGCTCGTCCGGCTCCTTGGCCGCGTACTCGTATTCGACTATTGCACAGACTGGAAGGAAAAAGATCGGTAAATAAAAATGGCTTATTAAGACCAGTTCATACTTCTTATTTAGCTTTTTTATAACTAGTTGCGGCAGACTAATAAAAATTAACAAAAATGTTAAAAGCAAGCTTGCTAGTACTATTGTGGCCTAGAAATTGTAAACAGATATCAGGACACAGAGTAAACCGAGTCGCAAAATGAGTTACCCAATTATGGCATAAAACGCTGACATGTTTGTGCAGATATGCGAAATAGTATCGGGTTGCGCAACTTTTAACCTACTCTAATGCCCATCCATATACACAAATATACTCAACCCCCTTCTCAAACGTGACATTTGTCTTTTGCTTTTCCCGTTTTCGGCTGCTCGATGCCGCTGAAAAAGTAAAAGTTACATGACACTCCATCTATGGCACGGGAATAACAATTTCTGTCGTGGGCGATGACAAATCACGGATCGTGCTCTGGGACTCCATCCACATCCACATCCATCCATCAATCAAACAATCTGTCGTAAATGGGTCACCAAGTACTTGGCACTGCGGCATTTTCCCGGACCATGATTTCAAATCTCAGCTAGAATGGAGTCATCCAGTGGCAGTGCATGAGATTATCTTAAGACTGTCTTAAGATGTATGTTAAAACAATTTAAGAACTAGGTGTCTGGCAAGCCTAGTAATAAGTATTATTACTGCTAATGTAACTTTAGTTTACTTCGGAGATAATCCATCTGCAACATCCCTATAAAATCTTCAAGCATTATCGAGAAAAGCTACTTATTACGAAAGCGTTTTAATGCAAAGCTATTTGGTTTCAACTTTGAATGTCCATTAAACTAGTCGCATTAACAAACTTAATCATCAGCAAAGCGGACAGAACACAATTTTTCATGACGCATGTCGAAAACAATGAGACCATGACTGACTGACACTTTATTAGAAACCAGTCTTATAAACTATATTTACCACGAGTCGCAGAAGGCGACAGCTTGAAAATGTAAATGAAAAAAAACTTAAATAGCCGCAATGCTGAGCTTATTTGGCTTTTGGAGGTTGCTGCCCCCGCACGATTGACTCAGTTTTTAAATGTTTCTTGTTTTTCTCGAGTGTTTGGATGCCGTGTCAAATTTTGGATGGGTTTTGTGAGTGATGGAAATACCCTCTATTGGAGAACGAAAGACTGAGCTATGTCAATAACTTGGTTTATTGAATGGTAAGAGTATCGAAGCCCCTTCAGGAAACCTGAAATGCATTGGAAACACTTATTGGCTTAGAAGAGGAAAGAAGCAACCGAAGAGGGCCACAAATAAACAAACATGATAATAAATTCCTGGGCTACGTGATGTCATTTAGATCAACACTTTATATATGGGTCAGTTCATAGAGGGGAATTCGCCGTCTAGTTCCAGCCAACTCATCAGAACTCGATGAGTAATGTGCGAAGGAAAACTGAAAATTGTCATCGGTTGGCCAACGTTTAATGGGCGTAAAGCCAGCAATTGGAGTTGATCGCTTGATGGCATTAAGGCGGCTCGAAGTGCTTTCCATTTTCCGCTCGTTTCAAATCAGCTCTTAACATTTCTTTCACTGACAGGCGTTTCGGGGGATTTTGGCGGAGGGGGGGACTTGCGATGGGGCCACCAGCATTGAAGTGGCTGCCAATCGTTATCCAAAGCAGTTTCGTCAACAGCGCACAGTAGTAATTTCACTCCAGTTAAAGTCGCCGAGCCCGTCTGAGATCGAGATCCGGTGATGAAGTGGCAAAAGTGCTGCAGCCACGCACCGCAATAACAACAAATGGACAGACAGTCGGACGGAAGCATCAAAGACTTTGGGGAAAAGCTTGAAAAGCAAAAGACAACTAACTGGGTATGGCACTTAGATTCTGATGCAATACCAGGTAAGCACTACATTTGAATGTGAGAGAGTTAGATGCTTAACAAGTAAATCAAACATTCTTTGCAAGCTCCACTTAAATCAGAATTTAAAATATTTAGGACAAAAGAATTGAGTATAATTATGAATGTAGAAATCAATGCAATGACATATTTGATAAATGCAATGACATCGTGTCACGGTTGCATCGCCACCAAGAGCCAATTTGTGTCTAGGCTGAGTATCTGAGTATCTGAATGGCCAAGTATTTGAGTATCTCAGATACTGTTTCTCCAGACACACTGCTTAACCTACGCGACTGTAAAAGGCAAACAAAGCGACAGCCAAATGAACCTTTAATGCGGTTTTTGTTTTTCAAACTTTTTCATCTTCCTCTCTGGCGATTTGCTGCCGCTTTCCTCTTTGTTTTCGCTCATACGCTCATATGTACGCTTGAATAACAATAATAAGCGACCGCAAAGCGCGCTGAATGAGTGGAAAGAATGGAGGAGAGTGTTGAAAGAGGGCCTAGAATGGGCGGTATGCAGCAGCGAAATGAGCCGCGTCTGGAAAAGCTGCACGGCGAGGAAAATAAATTAAAAGGGCTATGCAATTTATTAATGTAAAAACAATTTATAAACCATGAATCTAGATGGGGTTCCAAGGATATCCTTAGGTATCCCTATGCTGGACTGAAATAGGACGAGATTTGGCCGATTTTCCAACACTCTCATACTTGCATTAGATAGGTTTCAAATATTTATGCTGCAGAATTAATCCAATTTCTTGCTGTGTAACAAAAATGGTGAAAATCGGGCGCCAAGTGGTGGAAAGCGAGGAAACGCGCTGCATAGTCGTGAGAAAAGCCTGATGAAAGAGCCGAGAGCCGAATGGGAAAACCCAATGTGTAAATGTGTCAAAAGCGGAGAAAATCGCATGACAGCCACAGCCGCCATCTGTCGCCGCCAGAGGGCGTGCTGGTCGTCACGGACATGTGGGTGTTTGGTGCATTCATTTGTTGCCTTGCAACTTGGACATATCTGCGATCATTACGATATCGGGTTTTGTTGTGAAGTCAGCTTCCCCCAATGTCAAACAGCACATCATGTCGGCCATAAAGATATGCAAATCGGTTACTGGATAGTTAAAAATATGGCTCGAAAACAGCTGAAGGTACGAGGTGTTATTAAACAGCCGAACTACGACTTTATTATACCCTACAAGATGGTTCTTTTTGTACAATCTGGTATACCCACACACTTTACATTCAAATGAAAAATAAAGTAATTTTTAGCTGGCTCCCCTCCCCTGCCCCTCATCCGCATTCTCCCCCTATATGCATGAAGTTCAACTGATGCATTCAAGAGATTGCAGAAACGGTTGAGCTCCACATATAATATGTAAAATATAACCTGTAACCGGTTCAGATGAGCAGCTGCACTTATTTGTTGGCGGCCAGAGTCCCCAAAGTTCCGTTCAAAACAAACACCTTCAACAAACACCTCCCCCTCCAGTTGACACCACCCCCTCCGACCCACGACCCACCCACCCCGTTTGAGGTGGGCAAACAAGAACATGCTAATTGGTTTAACTATCGGTTTTGGTTGCCTTTGAAATTCGGTTTTGCTTGGCTTGTCTTTGGCACAGAGAAAAATCAATGAAAACTACAAAGATATGAATTTAAATTTTTCTTTTTTTTTACTACTCAACTAACATTAAACAAGAATCTATATGTAACCTATACAAACACAAGGCATAGATATGTTGTACAGACATATATTTTAATTCTGAATCAACATTTTTTCCCAGTGCATTCCTTTCAAAGGTGAGATGTTGATGGTGGGGGAGAGATGCCATGAACCGTAAACGGTAAATTGCCTTTGCGTGAGTTCGACTTTTAAATATGCAAGTCCACGGGTTTCAGCGGTCTTAAGAGGGGAGAAGCCAAAAAAGGGGTTATCCCCATGCATAAGTGAGTGCAGATATAGTGAGTTAATGGAGCTGACCTGTCTGACTGCTTGTTTTCATCGGGGGGGCGGGCTTCCAACTGGAAACTGGCATGACCCGGTTAAAAGTTTTATTCCTCCTATTTGGGCCAACGAGGGGGTTTAAGTGCTAAGGGGCAGGCACAGAGGGCCTGGATATTGATTGGCAAGTATTTAATCAGCCTGGCACAGTAAAAACCAATAATTTTATACAATATTTAATAGTCGCATGTAGGTATACGATTTTTGAATCCAAGATCCACCGAAAATCTCGGCGGATGAAATTCTCAGAATCATTGCTTTTGAATCGTGCATGACTGAACATAAAGAAAAACACCCTTCTGTCTGAGCAGCAGCTGCCAATTTGTAAAGGTCTTAGGTCATTTGCCCACCCTTACTATAATTACTTTGTATGCAAGTCAGGAACTTAGCTTCAAAATCAATTCCAGAGCACACGAGAAAGCGACAAAAATGGCTGTCGCCCAGGAGCCCAAAGTCACTTTTCCATTGCCCACCCAGGTGACCTTGACTTATGAGCTTTGCGAAAGCAATTGCTCAAGTTCAAGGCCGCACATTGCGTGTGAAAAGCAGAGGCAGCAATCTAATTCGCTTGTCGCCAAATGCGAGTTGCATTTCAATTGGTCTTAATTGGGGGATGCACACAGAAAGAGATCCCTGCTGCGGGCTAATTATGACCCCTACATGCAGTAAACTCTCCGTAAACATTTTGTGAATCACTGCTATCAGAGTGCCAAAAACCAATGATAAGCCAGGGAAACGACCCTTATCGCCACAGTGGAAAACTGAAGAGCGATAAACAAAGAGTGGCATTAACATTCGGTTTCGATTAAGTCATGGCCGGAGGTGTCGTCATTGACACGCGTTTTTTGAAAAAAAACGCGTTCCATTTGAAAATGGAACTGGAAAAATGTCAAGATGGTGTCAAAATAAAGCCAACCAAAATCGGAAAAAAATAATGGTAAATGTAATAAAATTTCTTGTTTGGAAAAACATCACTGAAAGTACCAAACCCCCTTTATTACATCATCTCCAAAGTAATACGAAAGTTCTTCCAAAGGCTTCGCTCTTCAGAAATTCTCCTCCAGTGTAAACCCTCTTTCCACTTGACCATCATTTGAATGCATTTCCATTTCAATTCAGCGCGGCAACCGAAGCATGGAAAAGCTGAACAGCGCAGGTTTCAATTGAAAAGTCGTGCCCCGCCCCCCTTTTCCGGGTTTCCCCCACCGCCCATGTGATTCGTGTGGCAATATGTGGCGGCGATCGCTGCTTGATTCCGATGAGTTTACGATGGAAAGTGTTTAGGAGCAGAGCGACCATCCATCCATCCATCTATCGGCAATTGCAGCTGATGAGTTGTGCATTAGCCAAATGAAACGGGGAAAATAAGTGGAAACGAGCAGCTGGAGGTCAAGAGAGTCCAGCTGATTGCAGCGGCTTTTCCGAGTAGTTTTGGGTTAATTTTTCATAGCTTTATTTGAACGACAGTGGAGATCATTGGTGGCTTAGTATTTACTCAAGAACTGCAAACAAAGCTAGATAGACGGAATGTTTGGGGAGCCCGACTGCACTTAATCCACTCGAAGGGCCATTAGAAACGGGGCCTTGGAGTTCATTGGGGTCTTATCAGTTCATTGATATGGAATGCTTTATAGTTTAAACGAAGAGGGGAACCCGCATATTTTCGCTCCAAACATAAAGATAAACGGAAAGAGGCCCAAGGCAATTCAAGTTGATTTCCAGATCGCAGAACAAACATTTCATGCACTTGGCTTACATTTTTTGATAGTTTCAATGGAATCCGAAGTCAGGGACGGAAGCATATATTAGGAATTGAGCAAGAGCAAGAGAACTCATATCTCTGCTTCTCTATTACTCCCTTCCCTACCCCATTTTGATAAGCGAGGCCAGCAAAAGTCTGAGGAACGGCGATAAGATAGGCGAAAAAGCCATCTAAAACACAATTTTGCCATTCGAATTCGAGTCTGAGTCACCGCAGTCACAACTGTTGAATGCACTCGACCAGCAAAAAGTGAAAAACACAAATACAAATACAAATAAAAATAAAAACAAAAACAAAATTAAGCTCGAAAAGTACAACGAGAAATAATTGAAAACAAAAACGATGAACTTTCGTTGCCAGTTTTTACTTAGTTGATTAGCACTCTTAGCAGAGCATATCCGGCCAAATTCATACTAAAAATGATTTTGTTTAAACAAGTGTATAGAAATGGCAATCTTGTGATGGTAAAACATCATAATTGGACAAATGTTCGTATCATAAATCAAATGAGTCACTAAGTTATATAGAGATAGAGAGTTCCCTTATGTCCTTAAGTCGCGATATTGTCATGAGCAATTCTGCGAATCCCAAGTGACTCATGGGCGATCCATCAGGTCTGGCCAAGTGGTGAACATAAGGGATTAGTGGGCAGAGAAGGAGTTCTATCTATGCGAAGTGGCTGGTGAGGGCGTGGTCCCATTCCCATTTCCAGCCCACGCCAAAGTCAATTACGGAATATAAAAATGCAGGCGTGGCATGGGCAATTTATTAAATTGTCAGGAAAGCTTTGGCGCGAGGAGTGCTGGAACCCCTTAGACATGGATATGATATGATGATGTGATAAGATAAAGGCCGAGCAAAATGCGGCAAATAAGAAATCCGATAAAATGTTTTCATTTGGCGATCCATTTGCTTTGACCATTGATTGCCATTGTTGCCCGTTTTCTGTTTTCTGTCCTCTGTTTTCCGTGTTTTGAGTTTTGTGTTGGCGTTACATAAACGCCGCTCGGAATCACTTAAAGCAGCGGAAGAAAGCAGCTTTGTTTGGGATGCAAATGTAGTAGATGGTTACACAGAGAGCTGGCCTTTCCATTGTCCGCCGTCCCATGGAAATTGTTCATCAAAAGAAATCAGAAATCTGAAATCATCAGTGAAACTGCTGCGGGTGCGGTGCATATTTTTTTTTTTTTGAGGCGCGGTCTTTCAATCAGCCTCCATTATCAGAAGGCAACATCACAGAGGCGAGGGCTCCTCAATCTTGGGCTCCATCCACAAAGAAGCCACCACAAGGTTGAAACTCACATTAAGATTTATTAATATTGTCTGGACTGAGCAGACTTCCGTGGTACGAGTAGTGCCTATCGATCCCGGATTATCTCTCCACGGAACCCACTGAACAGTAGCCAAAGGGTCAGCAAAGGGTCGGAAAACCCATACACCAGATAAGCTTGGAAAACACAAAGGAGGAGGCAAAGCATGATTACTATATTCCGATTTGATTTTGCTCGGGTTTCAAGGGTAAACAAATCAATTTGCAAGTAGCTTCAAAATGTTTAAACAACACTAAAAAACGAAAGCAAAACCTTACTTTATAACTCCATTTTTATATGAATAGTTGGCTGGCCAAAACACTTAATTAGCCCTCATTCAAAGGGCTTTACAAAAGAGTTAATTAAAATGCTAAAAAACCGCAATATTTTCATCGGATTTCGACCTGAATCAGAGGCTTTTTTTAGCTGACCCGGGCGAGAAGGAAAATATCCACTAATTTGCATCCCAGAACATTTGTTCTCCAATTCCCATTGTGAATTTGAAAAGTTTTCAGGGGGAAAATGAAATTGATGGCGGCATGAAGTCATCAAAACGCAGAAATTCTCATTTCAAATGCCTTTTCTTCGCCCGAAAACCGGTTCTCATACAAAGTGTTTTGTTTTAGCCCATGTTATATTTGTTTGTTGGCCAACTTTGGGTTTATTGCTGTAAAAATCGTGTTAAAAACAACAGGGCCTTAACAACGCCGTTAGTCAGTCAGGCGCATTTCCAGGGTATTCGATTCGAGTCAAGAGGAAAATGGAAAACCAAGTGTCCTTGGGTTAAGATGACACACCCACCCCGAAAAGCAACAAAAACAAGAGAAGAGTTTTTCGGGCGCACAAAATGCGAATGTGGCGAGCAAAGGCAGACGGCAAAAACAGGCGGGACCCACCCCGAAAAATAGGAAAGAAAAAAACAACAAAGTGGAAAAGGAACTGCAGTTTGGGTAGTTGAACGCGGGGTACCCTTCTTTAAAGGTGTGAAGAGAAGAAAGGTCTGGTGATAAGTTCCAAGAATCTACGATAAAATCTAGCTGGCATATAAGCAGTTATCTCCCAAATCTTCACATTGTATCAGTTGTTTTCGAAATATATTTATTTTATATCGCCTATCATAGCTTTTTAATCTTAAGGATACTAACTACTTACTACCTACTACTAATAGATCTTGTTATGGCTCAAATACCCTACTTTTCGGCGGGCATACTGGCTGCAGGAGCCAACTTACTGTTGTTTTCCATGACTGAAGCGATTCCTGGTGGCCAGCGCTTCCAGCAGGTTCAATGCACGCTGTGTTTTCTGTTTTTGGTTTCGTATCTTGAAGACGGGTTTATGAATCACGCGCGTTAACCGCGAAAAACGGAAGGTAGGAATTACCTAGAACTCTATATACACGAGTATTTCTCGACGTGTTTCTTTATTTTTTTTTTTTTTGTTTTTTTTTGACCCTGTTCTGCTCGCAGTTAAATTTCAACAAAGAGCGCGGGGGAAAGAGACGGGGCGCCCGTGCGAGCGAGAAGGGGCGAGCGCATTTAATTTCGCGTCACGTAGAATATTTTCCTTTTTTTGTTGATTTATTGCAGTTCCCTCTGCCGCTTTCGTTGCACTTTTCACTGCCCACCTTGCTTCGCTTCCTTTTCGGCTTCGCACTTCTTCTTATTCGCTGGCACGCACTTGCACTTCGGTTTGCTATCCACACCCATTCGCATGCACTCGATTCACTCCGCCTTTCCAGCGCGGCAGTGCGTCTCCGCTTCTCGCCACTCACTACTCACTTCCTCCGAATTAAATGCGCGTTTGCCACAAATAAACTGGCAAATAATCACAGCAAATCGCCAAACGAGCGAGCGAAACGCAAACACGCCGACGAACTCCCACTACAACTACAACAACCACAACAACCGTTCGCTGCGGCTGCGAGAGTGGGACCAGCGGCGGCTAGCGGCGAAATACTTAGCCCCTTTTGGCGCTAGCGGGGACGGCAACCACGGTTCGCGGCTCGGGTTGGGGTGTGCAGGGACTCCAACCCATTAGGGGTATTCCCCGGTAGGCCATTACTTTTAGCTATTTTTAAACTTTTATGATTAATTGCAGCAGAATGTTTGTAAATATTTTATATTACTAATTATATATATAATATAATTACTATTTTGCAAATATCTCGCCAGCAATACTTTCATCCCATTTTAATATCTGCATTTTTTAATCTGCATTTTTTAATTTTAATGTAATTTTAATTCATTTTTATGTTTTTTTTTTTATCTCATAGCATACATATATCTATTTCAGGTATCCATTTATACTTCTTGACTAATTCTTCATGGCAAATTTATTTTAAGTCCTATGAACAATCTTTTTATTTCAGTTCGGTTGAGATTCATTACTATAGAGTTCTTCCTGAAAATCGTTAAAATCGAACTAAATGAAAACTGCTTCAAATAATGGTATTAAAATGCAGTTCAAATTATTCAATTAATTGATATGTTTTTCAACATTTTCCTAGCTGTCAATTTAAATAGCAAATAGGTAATATCAAATTAAATTACAACTTTTGCGTTGAATAATGTTATTTTAATTCAGTTCTTGTTTGCATGAGTTGCTCTGTTTTCATAAATAAGTGTAAATATGTTAGTTGTAGGCTACCAGAAGACCCTTGGCCACCTCCTGGACTTTCTCCTTGCCCGCCAGCTCCTCGGCGATCCTGAGGGCGAACTCGTAGGCGGTTCCTGGACCTCGACTGGTGATCAGATTGCCATCCTTGACCACAGTCTTGTCATCCACATAGCTAAAAGAAAACATCAAAATGGAATAGGATGGAGATCACAGGAAAATAAACTTAAGAGCTGGCATACCTGTAGTTATCCACCAGCTGGGGTTTCATTGAGGGATACGAGGTGAGGGATTTGCCGGAGGCGACGCCGTGCTTGGCCAGAACGGTGGGCGCGGCGCAGATGGCGGCGATGAGTCCGCCGGCGGACTCCTGGCTGCGCAGCAAGTCCCCGACCAGCGAGGACTCCCCCATGGCGTTGGAGCCACCCAGTCCGCCGGGCAGCACCACCACATCGAACTTATCCGAGGCAACCTTGGCCAGCGAGGTGTCCGGCAGGATCTGCACATCCCGCGAGCACTTCACCGCTTCCCCGCCATTCAAACCGGCTACGGTGACCTTGATCTATCATAGAGTGGAAAGTATAAGTATAGAACAGAGTGATTTAATGGAAAAGTAGGGGGCACTTACGCCCGCCCGTCTCAGAACGTCGGCGGCTATGATGAACTCCATCTCCTCCGCTCCGGGAGCCAAAATCACCAGCGCGCTTTTCGACATCTTGGTAAACTTAGAAAAGTGCCTTGAAATTTGAGAAAATCTAAAGAATACCATGCAGATACGATAACTTATCGATAGCCAGTTTACGAACGCAGCTTTGAGTTTTCGTCATCGAGGTTTTTTCAAAAGCTGAGCGGCAAACTAAAAACTTGTATAATTTGTTTCAAATTGGAGTTAGGCGACTAATTTGCTGCGTTCAAAACTTCTGTTTTTCACAGGAACTAAATATTTTCAGACTTACTCAAAATAAAGTTTTGCATTAGTATTGAAATATTAAGACTTTGAAATCAGTTTATTTTATTTATATAAGAATAGGATTGCGTCCATGCTACTTGCTAATCAGAATTGGTTTGAGACCTCGTTAACAATTCAAACAGGTCTTCTATAATTTCAAAGCGATAACATCTACTCGGTCTTAATATACTGTAATACTACTTTAATTTATATAAACTAATCAATCACTTGAAATATTTTTATATTAGTTTTCAATATAATATCGATGTTTATATGCCACAGTCATATCGATATCTGATGTGGTTGCCAGACCAAGTACAGATGATCCTCTCTAGAACCCCGTCTATCGATATCGGTCTATCGATATGTGAACATATCTAGCACGACGGCAGCAACAAAACCACGAATTAATTTTTCTAAATTTAAGCCAAACGCGCTTCGAAAATGCCTGGAAAATGCGATTGAATGAACGCGAAGAGTGATTGATTGCGAACGCGAGTGAATTAAGTGAAAATACGTCGGCGAATATCAGCGAATTGTCGTCAAAAGGCAAGGAAAAACGGAGAAAAAGAGGAAAAGCAATAAGTGCCGTGTGTGGGAAACGCGAAAAAGGCGAGAACAAAGAGGCGAAAAGCAAGGAAATTGCGTGGAAAACGTGGAAATCGCGAAGGAGTGAAGGTAATTGCGGAAAATGCCTGGTGAAAATGCAACGTTTGCAGCTGGAATTTGCGTATCTTCCAGTCCAAAAAGAAAATGCAATATCTGTTGAATGTGTGCGAGTGTGTGTGTGAGCCAGTGCGTGTGTGGCTGCGCTGGTGTGCGCCCCATGTGTGTGTTGGTGTGCATTTCCAATTGCCTGTGTGGAAAAGCGAGGAAAACTGCACGGAAAACGCACGAAAAGCAATCAAAAATTTGCGGAAAAGTGCCTGAAAACGAAATGCGAAGTACACACACAAATGCAACAGGCTGTATTTACATATTTCGCTCTCGCTCTCTCGTGGAATAAATCAGTACGTCTGCGTGCGAGTGTGTGTGTGTGTGTGGGGGAGAACGGAGGAGACAAAGAGAGCGAGCGAGAGGTTGCTACACAAATCGGATTAAATTCTTCTGTCTTGCCTCTCTTTCTGGCGGAGTGTACTGGTGTCCATGGAAAACTATCAATCTCGTAGAATTTTTAACTTTATTCCAGCATAATTTGGAATGCCATTCGTTTTCCCAACGACATTAGGCAAGGTCAATGTATGCACGCACTTTTCTCGGTTTTCCCGTTTCCTCTTACCATTTTCCAACTGAAACAACGGTTAATTGGCTGCGATATTCGTGTGTCGAAAGAATTACAAATTCGAGAAATCAAAAAGAAAACAATAAACAACGAAAACTGAGAGTACGACAATTAGAGTAACAGCAATAACAATAATAATAGTAGTAATTGCGGGAATACAAGGAAAACATGACGAAAACGTAGCCAGATTTGCATACAGTGAAGATCTACTAAGAGAAACTGCTAGGATTATTGTAGAATTGTGACATTTACTAAGAAGGAAAATTTGAAGCATTAAAATTTGAAAGTATGAAAATATTTAAGTAAACAAATTGAATTTTCATATTCAAATAATTAGTTCATGTTCATATTCATATAACATATTCATATTCATAAGAGTATGAGTCATGCACAAATATCGAATAATCACAAGGTGCTATTTAGATTTTGTAGAGCATTATATAGCGTTACTAATCTATTTAATCATATCCCACATATTGATATGAATTGAAAGAGCATATTCTTCACTATTCCACATAGGCAGAGGCCACTGTAGTCCTAGCAGAGATCAACTTTGTGACAGTATGCGCGGTGTTGATGCAACCGTGGGCAGCAGCTGCCTCCGATTTGCATGCGACTAGAGCACACAATCGGCGGAATGGGGAAAATCCGCGGGAGCAGCACAGTAAATGCTCAGACGCGAGATGTAAATGCGAAATGTGGCACAAGTAACTGCGGCCCATTGTAATTCGTAATTAGAGGCAGCGCCGCCACTTCAATGTCAGTGCGACAATAATTTCTCAGGCGGCCCGTTTGTGCTCGCGAAAAAGCAAAAGCACGAAACACGAAGCACAAAGCAAGAAACGAAGGGGCGGGACATCCAGACCTCCTCCTTGGCGGAGCCAGCCAGCCGAAAATTCATAAACTTAATTGCAATGAGATGCAGAATGTGTGTGACACAGCCATCTGTAGTTTGAATACTCTTCTAAAACTTGCTTTTTCAAACTTTTTTTTACTTGCCATCAAAAGCAGATTTTAGTTCTACATTCACTATTTGGTATAGAATGGAAGTAAACCATCGATTATTCTCTATCGGAATTCCAAATATTATGTGTACACAGCTATGATATAAACAAGCCCACAAAACTTGCAACTGAAATCGAAGCTAAAGTCCAAAAAACGCCTCCGAAATGTGCAAAACTTTGTTGTTGCAGTCACTAGTGGGACGGACTACTACTATTACTACTACTACTACTGCTACTATTGTTGTTTTTGTGCTTGTTGGCGATGTTGCGATTGTTGTTTTTGCTTAAAACCAGCAAACAGCGGCGTCATCGTCAGCGACGCTGGAAAATCGCTGGGATTCCATTCACATTCCAGCATGCAATTCGCAGTGGATTATGTGAGTGTGTTGTTGTTTGTTGCTGCCTTTGTTGTAGTTGTAGCTGTTGTTGCTGCTGCTGCTGGAACAGGTGAGGCTCCATTGGCGTCGATCGTGTGCATTCCACAGAGCACACAGATACACACACACACACGAGCGCAGATAGCCAACGAGCAGAGAGCAGGGCAATAAATACCAATACAGTGGGCTGTTTTTGCTGTTGTTGCTCGCCTTTAAAAGTAAATGAACGATAAAACAAGAAAAGGAAGAGGAAGTTTGGCGCGGGGATAGTGACGACCAAAGGGATACCCCGCAGAAAGTGGGGTAGCATAGTGCTATGTGGATATGGTTCCACTGTAATCTTTAAATGAAATGATTTTTGATTTTTATTGAGCATCCTAGTTCCTAAATCACATTGAAGAATATTAGGCTGTTATCCCAAAGATCGTATATCCCATATAAAGAGTGGGCTTTGTGGGGGTGTTCGCTGATCGTGGGCTAATCCTAATGCAAATCCCCAACCCCCTGGAATTTTCCGCACCCCTTCTGCGCCCCTGCTTCGCTGCAATGCAAGTCGAGCGATGTGGACGACGAAAATGCAATTTAGCTCGTTTTTCTTGCTTGCTTCGATCCCCGCCCCCTTTTCGTCGACCCCCTCCACACACACACATCTGCACTAGTGTGCGTGTGTTTGTGTGAGAGAGTGGATGAAAAAAGGGAAAACGAAACGAAAACAGAGAGAGAGCGCGAGCGGGAGAAAGAGAGCAAGAGCACAGGCGACCCAGCAGCCGCCGACCCGCCCCCTTTTTCCGCCTGCTGCCTCCCCTTTTCCGCCCCTTGCCGCCTGTGCTCTTCTTCTTCTCAGCCGCTGTGGAATGCGCATTTTTGCAATAATAATCAGCAACTAATACTATTTTTATCTGCTGCCCTGACGCGTCGCACACTTCTTCGCCTGCCTGTGCGTGTGTGTGTGTGTGTGTGTGTGTGTGTTGGGGTACTCTAGTGTTTGCCCCCTGCAGCGTGATTCTCTCTCCCTCTTCCACTCCCTCCCTCGCTCTCGCTCGCTCTCGTTCGGGGGCACGTAATTCCCTTGGGATTTCGGGATCTGCGGTTCATTACTACGCTTTCGTAATCTATCGGTTGATAAGTTATCAAAGTTGAAGGTAGATTATGGGCCAAAATCACATTTCTGATAAATTAGTATAAACAACAGTCTATTTTCAGTGTGAAAAACACGTTGAAAAAGAATAAAGTGAAACTTTGTAGTTTCTGAAAAAGTAAACCCAAGTCAAAATATGGTTACAAAATGGCAATTAAGTTAATCCCAAAGATACATGCAGCTTTCAGCAAATCTGTGTACACAGTGTAGTTCTCAGGTGATTAAACACATTACAGGTGTCAAAGTAAACGCAATCTGGACAACGCAAATATGCAGTCCCAGATGGGAAAGTGATTAGAGACTATTGCTCCAGAAAAGCGTTACACAGCTCGAAAAAGGGGGTAAATATGAAAAATGTGTAAAACTAACGAGCCATCAAGTGTCTCAATTAATGCTAAATGCGAAATTCTGCCTAAGCGAAAATAGGAAATAAAAGCCATTTAGATATGGCTTTAGATACGCAGCGGCACTCGCCCTTTCATGTGGAGGCACAGCTTTGGACGCAATTAAACAATTAAAGATTCCCATGGCGTAGCCGCTTAATAACGCATCTAAATCAAAATATTTCAGCAGTGCGATGCGGCGAGGGGGAGGGGGTGTCAGAGGGGCGTGGATTGCAAGTGAATTGAATGTTTGGATTGTTAATTAGTTATTGGATACTACGAGCCGTCTATTTGCGCAAAAATACTGTGCGGTATGCGTGGAATGCGAAAGTTTCCCAACTTGGCACCAAAACATATATACATACATATAGCCACCATAGTTATATAGTCAGCCAGGGCCGATCTCTGTTGACACTCGGATTTGGCGCGTGGGGCCGAGATGTTTACCCACCCGGGATCCATATGCTCCGCCGACTTCTTATCATCTATGTACATGTGTGCTCAACCCCGGCCAAATTCGCATTCCTTGGCAAGAGCTAATAGAGCGGAATTAAAGTAAAGAAGCGAAACAACAAAACAACTTTTGTCAACAGAATAATTAAAACTCATGTTTCGCCGTGCCATTTCGTGGCTCCCAGCTTTTTATGTTCGACTGAATTTACAGGGCAATCAAAACGCTGTTTGCGGATCAAGGCACCGAGTCATTCGTGTTTGGATGTCGGCAGATGCCTATGGCTCATTATCTCCGGATATATGTACACACATTTGTGGACACGAGTGCGTCGCGCGGAATGTCAACTAACTTTATGGAGCCATTAATATGGGGGCAGTGCTAGTGCTTCTAGGCCAACAAATATTCGAGATACATGCAGCAGGTATCTGTGAGTACAAGATTGTTTCTTGGGCTTCAAATTCATCAGAATGCAATCGAATAGGCAACATCTGGCTAGTTGGATTGTATTCCCCGCTGCAGGGTATCATGCACTTCGATCAGCCGCTGCGTTTCCTTACTCATTTGCACTTGGCACAAATTCGGCGAAATTCCGTGTTTGTTTACACATCTATCTGTCGATGGCTATTTCATAGTCAGGTGCGCACGCCACTCCCTCCCCTCGAGCTCCACCCCCTCCCCCTCCACACACACACACAGCTCCAAATCTACATACATACATGCATACATATGATACACGCATATAGTGTGAACTTAATGGTTCGTCATAAAATTGGGTTTGTTTTTGCGTTGCCGGGGGATTTTTGTTTCGTTTACATTTCCCCAGAATTCGAAACATGACATAAGAGCATAATTTATGTGTGCACCCCCACCTTTTCGCATTTTGCCCCCGATCTGCTGCAACTTGGAGGCAGTTAGGGTCTCAAAATCACTGGAAAAAAGCATGCAAAAGAAGCACTTCCTCCACGAGTCGCCATGGTCATTACGAACAATGAGTGGGGATTTTCCGGCTGCTCTTTAAGACCCTCGATAGTGGGTGACTCACGTTGCTGGCACTCAAATGGGCCGACAAACCCATCAACTGGGCAAGGTAGTGCTGCCAATTTGGACTCTTTTACCGGTGAAGTAGCTAGAGTTTTTGGAAGATCCACCACGGAATTCCATATAAATAATGCTATTGAGTTGAGTGTTGGGAAAGCAGAGATATGTAGAATAATATTATAATATTATATCTATCTTTTTCTCATAATGGTTTCTCGGAACCACTGTAATCAAGTTCAGTTTGTGTGAACCCAAGAGCCCCGTGTGGGTTCCCAATGAATGGGTCACTTTGGAGGCGGCTGATTCGCATCATGTGGCTTTTGGCATTTGGTATTTAGCGTAGAGCGTGTGACAATTTTCGTTTGATCAATTTTCTCACCCGACTGCCCGTCTTCCGTCTATTTTCAGCTCCAAGTTGGCCGCCATCGATTCGTGCGTAGGATCAATTAAGATTCCGAGAGGCCGAGAATCGGCTCAAATCAAATTAAAATCAACTAATATTTTGGTATTCAGATATTCAAATGGCATTCATTCATCGCCTGCGACTTTTATTCGGATCTGCCAACTATTTTCGAATTTGAATTGTGTCTGCGGCGGGCGCAGAATCTCTGATAAAGCGGAGGAATAAAATCGGAAAACAACAAATACAAACACAAATGAAACGCGGGGAGCAGTATTTACATGCCAAATGAATGCTGGGTAGGCGAGCGGGGGTTTCTGTTATAATGCAAATGCGAATGTGAACGCGAATGCGAATGCGAGTGGAAGAATTCCCGGCGCGAGTGATAAATAATCCGACGACAAACAAAGCAGAAGCCTACACCGCGAGAAAGAGCAGTGCAAACACATTTATCTTTATTGAGAGCAACAAAATCAAGATCGAGATAATAAAGCATCCCAAACCCTCGCCTTAGTTCGTTGTAGTCACAGATATTCGCCACAGATATTCAAAGGCGAAAAGGTGCTCGGCATCGCCAGACAAACGAGTAATCCATCTATTTACGTGTATTTCATACAAAACAACCAATTAAATAATAATAAAAATAATAATAATCGTAGAGAGGCAGAGCCAAATCCAATTCCCGGCCGCCGATGTGCCCCAGTGTGTGTGTGTGTGTGTGTGCTGTGCCAGTGTTAGTGTGTGGAGCATTTCTGTGATATGAGTGCTAAATGCCACAGGGCGAAGCAGCAGCATCATGCATCCAGCGGGCGAAAAAAGGGGCGGTCGCCCCAATGATAAATACACGGCGGAAGCCCTCGAGAGCATCAAGCAGGACCTAACCCGATTCGAAGTACAAAATAACCATAGGAATAATCAGGTAAATATACAAATATATACTATGGTCTAACATAGTATAATTAGTATCTCTTATCACCGCGAATTCTTCAGCAACTGCCAGAGATTCACTACACTGGATTCTACAACCAGTGTTGCATAAATTTGCATGCATTTGCTAGTCTGTTCTGCGAATCAGATCGTAGATCTTATCAAATGATGAATGGGTTGAACACAGATCTTCATTCAGTTAACACAACAGCTAAAGATAAACCAAAACTAGATATGCGAACTCTCAGTTTATTCACAAGTTCTTGAGACTTAATTCAAACAATCATAGTATATCTTTTTTTTTTTAGTCGTTTTCCAAAAGTATTTCCACATCTGACTCACCCGAATGAATGCTCGATTCGAGCTGCCGAACAGGCTTAAGGAATTTAAATAACCGTTTAGCTCCGTGCCACTCAGAGCTCATCTTGGTAGATCTCGGCTTAGCCCGGCTCCATGCTACTTAGGATCGGCTTGGCTCTCGCGTGGAAGTTATGCCATTAAACGCTTATCACGGTTTTTATGGTCGGTCGACAAATGATGCGACAACCTAGACGACACAAGGCAGAAAAGAAGACAACTATTAAAAACTAACAACCAGATAAATGCCAGCCACAAAGGAACAATATACATATATCTTTCGAATAGAGTGGGTGTTTTTCGTGGCCAGACGGGAAAAGTGTGGATACTTCATTTTATGGCTATTATACAGTTAAATTATTATATTGTTAAATCAATTAAGTGTGTCTGGGATCTAAAGAATCACAAACCCCAGCCTACAATCGAAATTCTCTTCTGCCAAGAATAACGTAAGATTTATATTTAGAAACTGGCACGAGCCGCAGACTTTTCACCTGCGCGCGCGAGTTTGCACAAGGTCATCAGGTGGGCGGACTGGGAGGTGGGTTGGTCAGCTGTGGGAAACCCAGCCACTGGAGTTGGCCATTAGCCTGGCTGAAAAGCAAATAGCTAGACGAGCTACATATATGAATAAGCCAAATTAATGAACTGGCAGGCGAAGTGCAATTGACCTTCTGCCTTTTGAGTGGGTGGATGGGTGGCGACGGGCGGGCAGACAAGTGACCAGCGGAAGAGGGACAAGAGACAAGCTACACGGAAAGAAAAGCAGCTTGTTTGAGTAGAAGGGGGAGAAAAATATAGTATTATATAGCCTACTTTGGTTCTAGAATGGAATATAGAATTTTGAAGTTAATATTAACGATTCATTGAATACTACCATTGTTAAATGAATTTTCTTTCCGTGTAGAAAGAGCGGAATCGAGAGCACACACACGAGACGATCTTCAGAGCTCCGAAGTGTGCGTGCACGCGATCGCCCTGGATTCTTGGCATTGACGTCACACTGTGAACTCAAACGATCCGATCGGAATATGTGTATATATGTGCATATATTCCAAGCCAATTGATGAGTGGGTTGCTATTGATTTCAGTGAATGCCCAAAATTCCCCAAAAGATTGCACAGCAGCGCCCGAATGACTAATGGTTTCAGCACCAAGTCTGCAATTAGCACTAATCTAATCCTCTTAACTGGTGATCATCTCCTCGATCCGAAGGATTCTTAGTTAATAGAGTGCATATACCTTCTGATTTCCAACTCATAATGCTACTCTTTTGAAGAGACTGCAACTATCTGGGAAATGACTTGTTTATGGTTATTTAGATGTTTTTTGAGAGAGTGAGTGTCTTTTCAATAATTCACGACTCCCAAAGCCGGCGGTTTTGATGACTAACCCATTTCGATGAGTGCTCCTCTGTCAGCATTTCCTTTAAGCCACTATTAAAGATTTCAATCGCTGCAATGACCAAAGTTCCGAAACGGGCTTTAAGAAACGCCAAAGAGCTGCGCAGAAAGGAGTCGCGGGTTGAGGACATAAAAATTCTTAAATATTATCTGACGGGTCATCAATTTAAAGTTTTACGACCTCCACTTGCCAGCTACTGTTTGCTGCGCCTGTAAATTATGTTCCCGGCTCTTTGGATTCGCTCTCGAGGATCAGGCCAGCGAACGAAATTCCAGAGGCTACGAGGAAGCAGGGCGGCGGAGTTTTCTCTTAATCCAGGCGATGGGCGTGCTCAGGTTTTGGCCATAAAATATATGCCTGCGAGGAGCTGGCTAATTGTTATGACTGCGGCCAGTTCGGACAGGCCAATTTAGTGCTGCAATTGCGGTGCCATTGGCATTGCTCTTTGGACGGTGGTGGCTCCTGGGTTCGGGGGCTTCGGTTTTGGCCAACTTTCGCCCGGCTTTTCGGCCTACGCCTCCCCGAACGGCCAAGCACAATGGCCCGGCTAATTGGTCATGCTGAGCGCTAAATACCAGAAACCCATAATCTGCTCATATATGGCTCATATGTTCGGAATACTCTATCCGAGCGGGTTTTCCTCCATATGTGGGCAGTCCATGTCGGGGCGATAAACGATAGACGATAAATAAACATGAAATTTATGCACGACCCGATCAACACTTTCAGCGCGCTTGCTCGCGCCCACACAAACGATTGCCAATCGGACAGGCTGATGAACTATTTGATACCCCTTAAAACGTAGTCACACACATATTTATATTTTTATTAACTTTTTATTTCTATTGAACTACTTTGACTCGGTCTGTGCTTTTAATGCCACTGTAACTATTATCGTAATGGGTATCTTATAGTCCACTCTTCGGTGTAAGACCTCTCTTTTTGGCGGCGTTTTAGCCGGTTAGCTACCAGCGAACAACGCCTTGAAACTCATTCAGCTTCTGCTATAAATATCCATATCGAAAATGGTTGGGCCGCAAGTATGCAGAGAAATTAATTAAAATAACAAACGCCGATAATAAATAAAAAACCGAACGCAAAGCGAATAAACAAGCCGCCGAGTAGACGCGACGCCAACGCATTCAGCAGTGAGCCAAATGCCATTACAATAAAAATTAAAATAATCCATAAATAAATTAGTAAACAAAACGAATCAGTCGACTGCTGGAAGCGGAGGTCCCAACTCTTACCAATCCAATCGGGTACATCCCATCCTCAAGATCTGTCGCATATTTGGTGCTACACATGTAATCCCCATTTAGATTTGGTGCGAACCCAGCTATTTATAATAAGTGTGGGCACAGTGGGTGTCAAAAGTAGGTCTACCCATCTGTCCATCAACATTAGTGCACTACTGTACATAGTAGTGTACTTATAGATTGGAGATAGTACCTTGAAGGGAACACTTTTCTGGTATCCCAGGGTATCGGAACACTTTTCGTTGGCACTGTTTCGCTGTCTGTGAACATTTTATGGGGGACACATTTCATTTCGAGCGAAATGGAATTCCTTGGGGTGCAATTTTAAACTAATTTGCGCGATTTTCGTGCGAAAAATTTGTTGAACCTGTCGGTGGGTCGCTTTCGCTCGATTTTCTTTATTCTCGCGCTCTGCTCCGTGCTTCAGCGATTTTTCTCAGGAATTTTCACCTAAATATATATCGCACATAGTACAGCCATATCCCACATATATCAGAAGCTGCGATCGCCGAAAAAGAATGTGTGTTGCCTCTAATAATAACAAAAGACAACAGACACACGCACAGCCCCCAAGTGCAAACACAAACAAAAGAATGTTTGGCCATATCCATATAGTGATTCTACGGAACGATCTCTTCCCTAAAACAACCAAGAGTCTTTAGTTTGACTTGGAAGAATGGAAGCACTTGCATTTCCTATGCCAATCTAATCTAAACTGAGGCGACTCTCGTAGCTGGTCTTCCCTGTACCCACATTTTACACAACTATTACAGAGCTGCCAAGAATTTCGAATTTTGATATATTCAGTTGGTTATGCCCCATTGCGACTTTCGCCAAATGCCAAGGGAATCTCAGTTACATAGTATGCCATGTTCAAGGCTGCATACTTGGTTGATCGTCTCCATTGATCCGTGCAGAAAGGTGACCCCGACCTGCATTCCTGGTTCCGTAACTTATTGATAACTTATATTGTAAAGATGTTGGCTTACATCACTACTCACATTCTGCAAATTGTATATATAAGGTATATTCTTAAGTAATCCCAAATTCCTTTGACCTTGCCACAGTCTAATCGCTGTGCAAAGTGCATTGGAGACCGCAGAGCAGAGGAGCTTAAGTGGATTAGCGAAAGTGTTTCGGCAATTCTACGGTTCGCGTTGCCGTCGCCCTAAAGTCCGCCGTAAATCCAATTTATTTTATTTGAAAATGTGGCAAATGTAGCAATGCCAATTTGCGTGGGCGACACTTTCTTCGCGGTCTTCTTGTTGCACTTGCTGATTTAGTGAGCCCATTGGCTTTCGCTAATTTGCCGTAAATTGGCTTTCATGTAAGACTGCTAGGAGGAAGGGGGGAGGGGCACCGGGATGCGGGGCTAAGAGACCCCCTCAAAGAGCGACGCACAGTCTGCTGGGGGTCTTTGTCGGGTTTCGCTTGGCTCGCGTCCTTGGATTTAATTTGATGCCCATTAAAATCGCGACATGTAGAGTGGGTGAAATTCCCCAGAATCATTCCCCAAAGAAAGAGGCCACTTTGACATCATTCAAAGTTCAAAGATTATTACCCACAGCGGCTGTGATCAATATATGCATAACTTCTACCAAAAATCGTGTTTTAATACTTATAATCCTCAATTATTAATTTAAACATTATACTGAAAGGGTAATTTATTAAGTAAAATACGTAATTCCTTGACAAACCGGTCTACATTCATTCACTTTAATCGATTTGTTATCTTTTTAAGCGTGAATTTAATAAATAATTTTAATTGCATTAAAGTACCAGTTAAATGACTTACAGATTGTTGAGTTATTTACTGCTTTTTTAACTTAGCACGCATAAATTAAATTGAAATTTAACAAAATTCTTAAGAATTCGAACAAAGTATCGCATGCGAATTCCCATCACGGTTCCATCTCTAGAAGAAAGACAGAGAGGGGGGCATCCAAAGTCATAAAATCGAGGATCAGTCACAAAAGGGCAAGAGATGATCGGCGGGGGGAAAGGGTGGGCCGACGAAGGAGGAGTATCAAAAGAACGCGTAAAACGGGTAGCTGCCGAGGAGCGAAAGAGAGGCACAAGGAGCAGTGCAGGACCAACAAGCGAGTGGAAGCGAGATGGAGGCAAGGGCAACCTTCGCTGCAAGTGTGTTCTTGTGTTTTGGAGCGCATCTGGCAGCCGGCTCTTCTTACCCTTCTCTTCCCCTCTCTTATTCTTCCTGCTCCCTATTCTCCCCCGCCCATCCGTTCGCTCCGTCTCGCTCGCTCACATGGCCTGCGCCTGACTTTTAGGAATTTCACGACGACGGCAAGAATTTTATTTCGTTGCTTTGGTCGCCTCGTTTCTTGGGTCTTTTGTTTTAGCCTTCGATTCGCTTTTGTTGCTCTTTGTTTTTGTTTTCAGCATGCACGCCTTTTGTTTGGTTTTTGATAGAAGCGCTCTACTTCAAAAGAATGTGGGGTATTTCTTTCAGTGCAGGAAGTCGATCGCACAGGGGCGTAGTGGAAAGGATTTAATAAGGGGATTTCTGAAGTGGCATGCAAATATGATCTGCAATTTCCATGATTTAACTAATCCTTTGCAACCATCTCTTCCAGAATTACACACCTCTGCGATACACGGCGACCAACGGACGCAACGATGCACTTACTCCGGACTATCACCACGCCAAGCAGCCGATGGAGCCGCCACCCTCCGCCTCTCCTGCGCCGGACGTGGTCATCCCGCCGCCGCCCGCCATTGTAGGTCAGCCTGGAGCCGGCTCCATATCCGTATCCGGTGTGGGCGTTGGAGTTGTGGGCGTGGCGAACGGACGAAAGATGATGACGGCCCTGATGCCAAACAAGCTGATCCGGAAGCCGAGCATCGAGCGGGACACGGCGAGCAGTCACTACCTGCGCTGCAGTCCGGCTCTGGACTCCGGAGCCGGCAGCTCCCGGTCGGACAGCCCCCATTCGCACCACACCCACCAGCCGAGCGCGAGGACGGTGGGGAATCCGGGCGGAAATGGTGGATTTTCTCCGTCGCCAAGCGGTTTCAGTGAGGTGGCTCCACCGGCGCCGCCGCCACGCAATCCCACCGCCTCCAGCGCGGCCACGCCCCCACCGCCAGTGCCGCCCACCAGCCAGGCGTATGTGAAGCGGCGATCGCCGGCCCTGAACAACCGCCCGCCGGCGATAGCGCCACCCACTCAGCGGGGCAACTCACCTGTAATAACCCAGAACGGGCTGAAGAACCCGCAACAGCAGTTGACGCAGCAGCTGAAGTCCCTGAACCTGTACCCCGGCGGAGGCAGTGGAGCAGTGGTGGAGCCACCGCCGCCATACCTAATCCAAGCCGGAGCCGGAGGAGCAGCTCCACCGCCGCCACCACCCAGTTACACGGCCTCAATGCAGTCGCGGCAGTCGCCCACGCAATCCCAACAATCGGACTACAGGAAATCCCCGAGCAGTGGTATATACTCGGCCACATCGGCGGGCTCGCCGAGTCCCATTACCGTGTCCCTGCCGCCGGCGCCGCTGGCGAAGCCACAACCACGAGTCTACCAGGCCAGGAGTCAGCAGCCAATCATCATGCAGAGTGTGAAGAGCACGCAGGTCCAGAAGCCCGTGCTGCAAACGGCAGTGGCGCCCCAATCGCCATCGAGTGCCTCGGCCAGCAATTCACCAGTCCACGTGCTGGCCGCTCCACCCTCTTACCCTCAGAAGTCCGCGGCAGTGGTGCAGCAGCAGCAACAGGCAGCAGCGGCGGCCCACCAGCAGCAGCATCAGCACCAGCAATCCAAACCACCAACGCCCACAACACCGCCTTTGGTGGGTTTGAACAGCAAGCCCAACTGCCTGGAGCCACCGTCCTATGCCAAGAGCATGCAGGCCAAGGCGGCCACGGTGGTGCAGCAGCAGCAGCAACAGCAGGTCCAGCAGCAGCAGGTGCAACAGCAGCAGCAGCAGCAACACCAGCAGCAGCAGCAGCAACTGCAGGCCTTGAGGGTGCTCCAGGCACAGGCACAGGCACAGAGGGAGCGGGATCAACGGGAGCGGGAACGAGATCAGCAGAAGCTGGCCAATGGAAATCCTGGCCGTCAGCTGCTTCCGCCGCCGCCCTATCAGAGCAACAACAACAGCGAGATCAAACCACCGAGCTGCAACAACAACAACATACAGATAAGCAACAGCAACCTGGCGACGACCCCGCCCATTCCGCCTGCCAAATACAATAACAACTCCTCCAACACGGGCGCGAACAGCTCGGGGGGCAGCAACGGATCCACCGGCACCACCGCCTCCTCGTCGACCACCTGCAAGAAGATCAAGCACGCCTCGCCCATCCCGGAGCGCAAGAAGATCTCCAAGGAGAAGGAGGAGGAGCGCAAGGAGTTCCGCATCAGGCAGTACTCGCCGCAGGCCTTCAAGTTTTTCATGGAGCAGCACATAGAGAACGTGATCAAGTCGTACCGCCAGCGCACGTACCGCAAGAATCAGCTGGAGAAGGAGATGCACAAAGTGGGACTGCCCGATCAGACCCAAATCGAGATGAGGAAAATGCTGAACCAAAAGGAGAGCAACTACATTCGATTGAAGCGCGCCAAGATGGACAAGAGCATGTTCGTCAAACTGAAGCCCATTGGAGTGGGTGCCTTTGGCGAGGTTACGCTGGTGAGCAAGATCGACACCTCCAACCATTTGTATGCGATGAAAACCCTGCGGAAAGCGGACGTTCTCAAGCGGAATCAGGTGGCCCACGTGAAGGCCGAGAGGGATATCCTCGCGGAAGCCGACAACAACTGGGTGGTGAAGTTGTACTACAGCTTCCAGGACAAGGATAATCTGTACTTTGTGATGGACTACATACCAGGTGAGTGGAAACTTAGCAGTCCATCGAAGTGTATCGGAGTGAAAATGCCAATGGTGAATAATCCACAGGTGGTGATCTGATGTCGCTGCTCATCAAACTGGGCATTTTCGAGGAGGAACTGGCCAGATTCTACATCGCCGAGGTCACCTGCGCCGTGGACAGTGTCCACAAAATGGGCTTCATTCACAGGTAATGGAGCGGTTAGCAGTTGCTTCAGTTATCGCAGTCACACTCACATTTTGCTACGGATTCACCCACAGAGACATCAAGCCTGACAACATACTCATCGATAGGGATGGACACATAAAGCTCACCGACTTTGGCCTGTGCACGGGATTCCGATGGACGCACAACTCGAAGTACTACCAGGAGAACGGTGAGATGCAATTAACTAACGAAGTGTTTAACATGTAATAATACCATTCCTGCTTTGATAGGCAATCACTCGCGCCAGGACTCGATGGAGCCTTGGGAGGAATACTCCGAGAACGGACCCAAGCCCACCGTGCTGGAGAGGTGAGTTTCGTACACTTAATTAATAGGATCGGCCGTTAATAAAAGTATGCCGAACTCGCAGGCGACGGATGCGCGATCACCAAAGAGTCCTGGCCCACTCGCTGGTGGGCACCCCGAACTACATAGCTCCCGAGGTGCTGGAGAGGAGTGGGTACACGCAGCTGTGCGACTACTGGAGCGTGGGCGTCATCCTCTACGAGATGCTGGTGGGTCAGCCGCCCTTCCTGGCCAACAGTCCGCTGGAAACGCAACAAAAGGTTCGCTCTTCGGATTCCTTTCAAAGCCAAGTGCATAACCATGACTTGCTTCATTACAGGTCATCAACTGGGAGAAAACGCTGCATATTCCGCCGCAGGCCGAGTTATCCCGCGAGGCCACGGACTTGATAAGGAGGCTCTGTGCGTCGGCTGACAAGCGGCTGGGCAAGAGCGTGGACGAGGTCAAGGGCCACGACTTCTTCAAGGGCATCGACTTTGCCGACATGCGGAAGCAGAAGGCGCCCTACATACCGGAAATCAAGCACCCGACGGACACATCCAACTTTGATCCCGTGGATCCGGAGAAGCTGCGCTCGAATGACTCCACCATGAGCAGCGGCGACGATGTCGACCAGAACGACCGCACCTTCCACGGCTTTTTCGAATTTACCTTCCGTCGCTTCTTCGACGACAAGCAGCCGCCGGATATGACGGATGATCAGGCGCCGGTTTACGTCTGAAAAGAACATCCATGTGCCCAACACCAACACCCCACCCCACCCCCGAATCATTGTTAGTCAAATAGTCACAAAGAGGGGATAGAAACCATCGAGTGGGCTTGCATTGTAAAGAAAGCGTGGCTATAGAATGAAACTATATACATAATATAAATTATAGGAGACAGTAGAGGCGGGAGCTACGTATATGCATACAAATAATATACATATATATATACATATGCCCTAGGGCATGAACTGAATAAATATAAAACGGAGCCGAGTAGAGATGAAACGAGAGGAGCGAGTCAGGACCTTCGACCTTTAACTGAACATAGTATATCCTTCTGCTGCTCCACAACAAACGCTGTAACCATACATACATATATATTTAAATTGTTAGAATTCAAAGGGACCAACTGGAAATCGAACCTTTCTGGTGCTCAAAGCAACGCAAAACAAAACGCCTTAAACTACGAGACGAGACGAGATCGCGAATTTACCCAACCCAACCACTCCACTCCTCTCCCTTCTCCACCTCCGATCGGTGGCCGGATTCGAACTCAGCAGGCTGGTTGAATCCGGCCATCCCACGACTTCCCATTCAGCATTGAGATTGCGAGGTGCGCGATGGAGAACGAACGGAGACCAGACGTCGCACGGCAGCGATATAAGCGGGTCTTATAAGCCTAATCTAAATCTAATCTGGGAAAACAGGACCCATGTGTAATCGGTGTCCTGCCATCCAATTCGTCTACCACTGCTCTTCAACTGTGTCCTCCCCAACAGAACAAACTTAGACGTAGCCTATGTGAAAAGCTAGCAATGTTAGACCAACTTGTTGAATGCCAAATGAAATTGTTTAGCCCCACGAGGAAAGCGCGGGGGAAATTCAACACTTATTCTCTGATAGCAAACGGAAAAAAACAGAAACAGCACGAGGAGATGTGAGGAAATTGTAATCTTCTTAATGTAATATTGTAAAGAACACGTTAATTGTAATCTATGCTAGAGTTGTGTAGCGCCCTAAGATGTTTTTTAGTTTATAGACCGCTAACCGTAATCTAGTTTAATTCCTAACACTAAGCGAGAGTACAGTACATCGGTTTTTTTGTTTGTCGTAGGTTCGTTGGAAAATGCTTAACGGGAAACGATTTGTTTTTCTCTTTAATTAGCTTCAGTTTGTGTGTGCGTGTGTTTTTATTGTGAATTATACATAATCCATCTGAATATTCAGGGGTGGAGCCTATTTTAAATGTGAGATCGAGCTAATTGAAGGAAATACAAACAAACTCTGTGTGCCTTGGCCAATTAGTTTACTAAAGCAAATTAATAAATGGAAAAGAAAACGTACGCAAAGAGGCGTCTGATTTGTGTTCTGGGAAGGTGGGAAAAGTTTTAAATCTCTTATTATACAAAAGAAAACTATTGAGGTGATTAATTCTCTAAGTGTAATCGAAAATTTCAGTTTATGTTAACATCACAGAACATTAACGGGGCAACTGGCGCCATCTAGTGGAGACTGTGTTCACTGGATATATTCGATATACAATGAATGCTCTGAACGTTACCATCGATTAATCTATTACAGACATGGTCACACTGATGTTAAAAGGCGCACTTTTTAAACTTGCTTAACTTCGCTTTTCTTCTTCAAAATTTAAAGGTAATTTTTGCAGAATTTGTTCAGCCTTCTCCCAAATTAACCCCGTAAATAACAAAGAGCTGCGCTTAAATTTTAATAATTTTTTTATTATTTTCACATTGTAAATTTAATAATTATAATAATTGTTTGTAAATTTATCAAGACAAAATTGTTTTATTCATTTATATGAATGCGCTTTTATCCACGTGGCTTAATTTGATTAAAATACATTTATGCGTAATATTTGAAATATAAGTTACTTGAATCGCTTTCATTCGTCTCTCAATATTCTCGGTTACTTTTTTCGGATGTTTGGCGGTGTTTTTTTGGTTTTTGGGTTTTGGTGTTCTCTGACGAGCAATAAAATGAACATTTGATGCCGTTTCAACGAGGTGCTTAACTTAGGGATCGCTATTGTTGGACATAAAGTAAAACAAATAATACAAGTGTACTGGACTTCCTGCTCCGCATATTTACACATAGAGTGGGCGAACAACTTTAACAGAGAGCGGGGATTTGAAAAGTTGAGGACTTGGGTGGTTGGGAACACATAAAACGATCCTCCGCCAGTTAAGTGTGTAGCGTATTTAAATAACTAACAATTGTTTATGTACGTGGGTGTTGTGTTGTGTAGTATAGTGTAGTGTGTATTTCATATAAGGCCCTAGAGTGCAAATATCCATCACAAACCACATAGTATTTGCGCTTAAAAATAAGTTCTCCTTTTAGTGTTTAAGTTAACATTTTGTTGTTGTTAAGGGGTTTCTTCAACTAGGCTAAGTATTTACGCGTGTAATAGTAATTATTGTTAAATTTATGCTAACGTGTGTGCGGCTGTATCCGAAATCTGAAGTATTCCAACTCGAGTTTAACAGTTTGCGCTTGTTTGCTTTTGCTTTTGGATTCTCTAGCTTTTGTTCTTGCGAAATAATTTACAAAAAATATATGTATGTACACATATATATACCGCCGATCGGCCTCCTGCCCGTTAAAATACAAGAATATAAAAACTAATTAAGTATTAAATGCATTTTTTTGTGAGTTTTTCTTCCTCTCGTTTTTTTTTTGCGTGTCTGGAAAAGCAAGAAAATCATGGGCGAAAATTCCTTGGACAAGTTAGACATCAAAAAGAAATGTTCGTTGTTCTGGAAACCTTGTTTTTCTTCAACTAATTTTAGTCTGCGGCTGAGTAAGAAACGATTTTAATTGAACTTTGACCTGACTTCTCTTCCTCTTGGCTAGCACGGCAATCGAAAGCATTATCAATTATTAGTCATAAATTTATTGTCATGGCAAACATTACGATAGTTAATAGGGGCTTTTTGGTTGGTTTCTTTTTCGATTTTTTCATTTTTGATTTTTGATTTTTACATTTAGTACGCACATGGAATTTTGCTAATAGATTTCGCGAGACTTTTCCAAATGATTTCTTTTCGCTTTACATGCTAGTTTTATGTGAATATTGTGAAACGTTTTAATCGTTAAATAATCCGTAATAAGGCCAAATTAAGTTTTTCTTTTAAATATTAGTTAGCATTAGTTTAGTTTAGTTTAGCATTAGATTTAGATTTAGATTTATTGGGTTGTCGAGTGGCAAGCGGCAGCCGGAGGCCTTAAATGCATGACGTGCACCTTCTGTGTGGGCGCGGCTCTGGCCAAATGGAATGATCTTGTAGGTGTTTGTGCTCATTTCGCGATTTAGGGGCAAGTTTAAATTTAAAGCGTAGTTCGAGAACGACTGGGGTTTTCCTTAAGTAAGTGAGCTTGAAACGCGCGGCAAGCGGTGGGTTTTCCATTTAACATAAACTATATACGAAATGGGGGCGATTGGGGCGTGGACTTTACAATGGGGTGGCTTTAATACAGAGTCGCTGCTTAATACTTTTGTATCTGGGTGTGTAGCTTGTATTGTCTGCTTGTATTTTCTTCATTTCATTTACTTTCTCTGCTTTCTTCTGCGTTGGTCCGGAGGTTGTGGGTGGAAATTCCTTTCGAGCGGTTGCGCAATGTCAACCCAGCCTGGCTTAACCGAAAACTAAAAGTTACAGCTTAAAAGAATACATAATCGTAGAAAATATACATGCACTCCATCAAGGAGTGAGCTCTTTACTAACGATCGAGTTTTGAGTATTCTGCAGCACTTGGTACTGGTCTCTCCAGCTCCTCAAACTAAAAGCTAAAACATTAATGCGTAAAAAAATAGATAAAACGATATCTTAGGCGAGTGGGGGCCAAACAAAATGATTCAGCCCCGCTCCAACTTAGGCGGTAAGCTAAGTTAAGGTAAACTAATAAAATACTAAGAACAAAGTGGTTGCAACATTGTAAAAATAATAAATTCGCTCAAACGAAAGGTTTTCAACTACGGCTTCTTACTTTTCCCCTGGCTATATGGCTATAAAAAATATTTCTCTCTTGCTTTTCTGACTCTGACTGGGTCTAAAGTGCATTTGGGGGTGTTTCTTTCAGTGTGTTCCTGCACATTTTGAGATTTTCTGTTCGTCGGTTTTTAAGTACAGCCTGTAAGTGCTGGCTTGGCTTGCTCGGCTCTCTCAGCTCAATTCTGAAACATCTTGGCGTTGAAGAAGTCGAAGGCGGGCGCGGACGTGGGCGTGGTCTGTGGCGGTGGCGGCGGCGGCAGCAGTCCCGCATGGTGGTGAAAGAACTGCGCCGCTGGGGGCTGGCCAAACCCGGAGCCAGAAAGCAATGGAGGCGGATGTGGAGCCGGCGGACGATGCGCCTGCTGGCTGGGTGGCGGCGGCAGCATCACTCCACCTCCATTCCAGGAGAGCCTGTGGTGCTGTTGCTGCTGCTGGAAGGCAGCCATGGCCGCCAGATGCGGATGGTGTGGGTGCTGATGATGCGGCGGGTACGGGGGGTTCCCCGCCGGAACCTGAACTCGACGACGGCCCCGGTTGCTGGCCGTCGCCGGCGGCGCTAGGGGATTGGCTCCTGGTTGGCAGGTGGGCGGCACTGAGGTGTCGCTTACCTATTCCCTGTAGGGCTTGCAGTAGGAATACCGGTGGTTCATGTGCTGGCTGTAGCTGCCCGAGTGCGAGAAGCGCTTCAGGCACTTGGAGCACTGGAAGGGCTTCTCGCCGCTGTGCAGACGCTTGTGCTCCGTGAGGTGGTGCTTGTGCTTGAAGGCCTTCGGGCAGTCCATGCACTGGTAGGGTCGTTGACCTGTTAGGGAAGATGCAAATCACGGAGTTAGTGGGGATTCTATGGTCATTGAAGTTCGTTCTACCCACCGGAATGCTCGTATTTGTGTCGCGCCAGCGAACTCTGCTTGGCGAAGGCCTTGTCGCACTGATCGCACACGTAGGGCAGATCGGGATCGCCAGCGTGTCCGTGGGTCTCCGCCTTGCCCCTCCGCGGTTTCGGTGGCATCAGGACGCCGGCGCCGAACTCGTCCTCGTGGGAGATGCGCGAGTCGTCGTCCCGCCACGAACGCTTCTCCGATCCGCCGGGACTCAAGCTGGTGCCCCGGTAGTCGGGCAGCTTAATACTGTTCATCAAGGCATGGTTGGAAGCGAAGTCTCCGCCCGGGCGCATCTTAAACAGCGCCTCCATGGGCAGCGACATGGGCAGCATGTAGGGAGGTAGTCCCGGAAAGGCCTGGCCACTCCGAGGAGTGGACTCCAGCTGGCTATTTGGGGGCGAAGGCGGCGGGGCAGCTCCAAAGTAGAGGGCTGCCGCGGATGACGGTGAAATCGAGGCCGGTGACATCGATGCGGATGTGGAGAACTTCCTGCTGAGATTGATTGCTTCGGGGTTGAGGGCTTCTCCCGACGGTGGAGCTATGTACGGAGGCGAGCTCTCACTCTTCGGCGTGAGGGGATCTCTCTTCACAGACAAGTCCAGCGGTTGATCCTCCCGGGTTAGAGATGTCTGGGAGTCATTGGGCACTGACGGTGCTGCGCCTGCCGCCTGGTTGTTCTGGAAACTCTGCATTTTGCGCTCCCTGGAGCGGTTGTTCTGGAACCACACTTGAACCACCCGGGGATCCAGCTGCAGACGGGCTGCTATCATTCGGAACTCATCCCTACTGGGTCGAGCGTTCAGGGAGTAGTGCTGCTTCAACTGCTGCTGCTGCTCCTCGTTGATGGCCGTTCGCACGCGGACTTTCCGCTCGCCACTCTCCTGCCGGGGCTCCTCCTCCACATCCATCTCCTCGTCTTCCTCATCCTCTTCGCTGGCGGAGGCCAAGACGAAGGACGTGGCCTGTTGCTGTTGGAAGTGCTGCTCCAGCTCCTCCTTGATCAGGCCACAAAGCACCTTCTCGTGCTGCACCAGCTCAGTGGGATGATTGAACTGCTTGGAGCAGCGACTGCAGCGCAGATCAGCGGCATGCTCCACTGGGGCGTGTTCTTGCACAGGAGTTTGACGTTCCTCTGCTACGTTCAGGGGCTCCTGCTCCTGCTTGATTGCTTGCGAGGAGGAACGGTAGCTCTCTGGAGCTGGAGAGGCTTCCCTGCTCTCTTCCCGCTTAATGGGAGTGGCTGCTTCGGTGGCCTCTGGCGTGGGTGCCCTCTCCTTGGTCTCCGGCTCCTCGATATCCATCACCAGCTTGGACTCATCGGGGGTCTCCTCCTCCTCATGCTGCTGCTTCTGCTGCTCCTCTCGCTCCTCCTCCCTCTGCTGCTGCCCGGCGGCCGAAAGTTGCAGCAGCCTCTGGATGCTGTAGGGATGCACCCGAGGATCCAGGCCAGCTGCAGCCGCCATAAAGTTGTGGGGAAAGGCCAGCAGGGCCGCGTTCATGTAGTTCGGATGGAATGGCGGGAAGGGCGCGGGTGCCGCACTTCCACCTTGCACCTGCGCATCGCTGGCGAAGTAGCTCATCGGATGGGGTAGTCCCGGCAGCGACGGCTGCTCCGGCAGCTTTCCCTTACCGTGATCGGAGGGCGATCGCCGGGATCCGGAGGATGTGGAACCCGGGCTCTTCTCCAGGCGCTTCAGCAGAGCGCGGTTGTTGTTCAGCTTGAGGCCCATGCTGATGCACTTCTTGGAGGTCATGTGGGAGGAGAAGCTGCCCGAGTGCGAGAACCGCTTGCCGCAGTTGTCGCATCCGAAGGGCTTCTCGCCGGAATGGATCCTCACGTGCTCCTTGAGGTGGTGCTTGAACTTGAAGGCCTTGTCGCACTCCTTGCACTTGAACTTCCGCAGCAGCGCACTCTCGTCGTGGCTGATCATGTGCCTCTGCAGGCGGTACACGTTCGCGAAGGCCTTGTGGCAGATGCGGCATGTCTGCAAATAAAAGGTAGAATGCGATTGTAGTGGGAACATGAGAAGGAGGCTCCTAATGCTACGAGTAGTAGGAAAACTAGATATGTATGTTATCCCTAGATACGCAGTACTAACTTCCTTCATTCGAAATTTATTGGAGGCATTTATGTCAATGAACTATTTAAATCTATTTGAAAAAAGTTTTCGATGCCGATAGTTTGCTGTTAAAAACTGCCACCTCTAGTTGGCAGCTTTCGCTGCCCACGCATCTTTCTGCCATTTCTCGCATTCTACGATCTTTTGTTTTTTCTCGCGGTTACCTTCTCGAGCGAAGAAGAGGAAGCCAGTAGGCAAGCGGCCGCCGACATTGTTGCTGGATTTTGGTGCCGTGCTGGGGGGAGTCAGGGGTAAAACGAAACACCAACGCACAGGTAATAAAAACTGTTTAAGACAACACGCGTATTTATTTGTTTTAAATTTAATGGCTTTCTAATTTGTTTCAAGGCGAGAGCTGCGACCACAAAAAAGCGGGCCAAATCCAAAGCGACCGCGGAAAACAGGCCATTTTTTTCTGCTCGTGTGTTTCTGAGTCGTAAAAGTGGACGTTTTGTGATTTCGTGATATTTGGTGAATTGTGCAAACGTTTTCGAATGAAAATACGCCGAAACTTCAATTAAACGCGGCAATGAAAATGAAGAAAAAGCGAACGCGCACAGCACGAACGAAGGCAAAGAAATGAAAGAAATGAAATGAAGAAGAGGACGAAAAAGACCGCGGAATGCTAGACAGAGATGGCGCTATTTTCCAGCGAAGGTAGGTTGTCACTCCAAAAGAAAAGAAACCAAACAAAAACAAAGCAAAAGCTGCCCTCAGCTGTTGCTGCCTTCCAATAAAAATTCCACTTCAATTGGAAAATTGCGACACAATAAACAAAAGTGCAGCGGGGAGCATCGAAAAAACATCAATATGTTTCAACAGCTGATGCTAATCAAATTTTCGGTTTTTCGGGGAGCGTTTTTGTTTGTGCTTTGATTTGTTTGGCAACAAATTGAACGCATCAAATAAAAAGGTGGAAATGGGAGTGGAAAGGAAAACGAAAGTGCAGCGCCGCTTTTCCCGCTTTCCCGACTTCCCGGCGTCTTCCACTTTTCCACTTAGCGGCTGCGTTGAAAGATTTGCGGTACTTTGGCGGACAGATGGCAACACGTGTTGTTGTCCCCCTCCCACCTTCGGTCGTGTGTGCTCGCGTGTTTATGTGTGTGTTGTTTACCGTTCAGCCGTTGAACTTTCCATTTATTGCCGTTTCACCTTCGTTTCCATCGTTTTTCAATTGTTATTCTTGCAAAATGCTTTATTTTCCAGATCGTAATCAGATCAAAAATCTAAATGCGATTCTAGGAATGGAATGATTCTCTTTTAATTCGTCGCCAGATAAATATGGCTTTTAAAGTCAAGTTCCACTGTACTGTCTTGGACTTTGTCCCTGATTTGGGGTTACGGTTACTCATGAGCTTCAATTAACGCACATTGCGCATTAGTCATTAACATCAACTCATAACCAATTTACCCACTCAGGATGAGATCACTCCGAAAAAACTATTAATATGTATTGTAATTAGTTTGTTCGTTAACGTGACACGGTGTTTATTGTTTTAGGCGTGTTGGAAAAAATAATAATACATTTATAGCGCGGGCCTTCTAATTTGTTTGTGCTGCTGCTGATGGTAAAAAGTGAACGGAAAATTCTCATCTCGTTTCGACAGCACTAACAGTTTCCGTTTCCGCTTGTTGTTTTACCTGTGACGTCACCCTTCACCCCATTCTCATTCTCCAGGAAAAGTTCCATTTTCGTGCGGCCATTTGTTTGTCAGGTGAGTGAGTGCGATAAATAGCTATAGTATAAAAATGGCCACCTGTTGGCTCACTCCCGCTCACAAACGCACTCATACATGCACACTCACACAAGCGCAGTTCAGAACCCGTTATCTCTCCACATGAAGTCGGGCTGTCTGCATCTCTCTCGCACGCATTCTCTTAATCAGGTTGTTCGGCTGTAAACAGCAATAACGCCTACCTAGAAATCAGAAACCATGGAACCACACAGCCTAGAAACATTACAGTGATAACTGGCTGTGACGAAAGATATTCATAAATGTAGAAGAGCATATTTTATATCAGTACATTAATATGTAACCTCTTTCCTTTTCAGATATTACCAACTCAAGCATAAATAGAGGTGTACGTGTAAAATCAACTCTCCATCTATCGAGTTTCTACTGTACACACCTCCCAGAGCGGACATTAAACCGCAAGAGCAGCTCACAATGGAAGCGCTTTGTTGTCGTCGGCGTTATCAATTAAATGTAAAGCGCGGCGCAGCGCAAACGAAATGGAAATGAAAATGGCAGCCGTGAGATACGCCACTCACACAGATACTATGTACAGATACTTGCATGTGCGTGTGTTCGTATGTGCTGCACACGTTTACAAAAGGTAAGTTCCATTTGCGATGCGTCAGCCGGATTCTTCTTATGCGCTTTTGTTGTTACAGTTTGTTATTATTATATTTGCGATGAGCGGAAATGCCAATTGAAGCTACCTTTAACAAAGCCCCATGAAGATGCCAGCCCCGGGGTTAACTACTGATGGACGGACAGACGGACGGATGGACAGACTGTGTGCATGACTCAAGTGTTTTTCAGGGGAGCCACTCGAGCCGAAGCTGAAAATTGATTGATTCCACTAAGCGACTGGCCCGCGCACATGGAAATGGAAGCTAAAACCACTCGAGTGTTCAAGGTACAGTCTAACCTCCGTGGCATTAGTGTCGATAAGCCACGCACACGTGCGTACTACGTCCGCTTCGATCGCCCCTTCTTTTACACATGTTGCTAGCTGCTTAATTAATTAAATTTCATCTGAAGCGTTCAAAATGTGAGAGGGAAAGCGATTGGGCTGGGTACACACGGAAAAACGATGTAGATTATGGACACTTTGGATGAAAAAGATGTGGTTTTAGTCCTTCGACTCGGATCAGACCGATAGAAGCAGTTGAGATAAATGTAATACCCACCCTACTTCTGCGTCTGGGTACTTTCACTGTTCACCTTAAGTTGACGCGGTTCAACTATGTACGCACATATGTATCAAGCGAGTCTTTCGGAGCTGATAAGCGCACACTATCACTATCAATCGATTTCGAAGAGGCGCGTGTGCTCGTAGACAATCGAACCGCCGAGCGGATCAGGGCCGGGATGTCGAGTGGGATGCGGATTAGGCGACCAAAACAATTACTAACCCCTCTCTATCTCTTCTCTTTGCAGATAACCTCGATCAGGTGAGTACAAAAATAAATATTACAAGTACTCTGAAAGCAGCGGGAGGCTGACTACTTATCAGCAACTTATCAGTGTGAAATGCCCAAATTCGAACGAAAACTAGCGACCACACGCAGTGGCAGCGTCTTCAAAGCGTTCGTCAAGTTTAATTGTACTGGGCGTAGTGTGCGGATGGTCCAGCAGTTGCATTTTAGCCTGGTTAATTGCGGGCGACAGGCCTTTTGGCTATAATTATAACGCATCGTAGGTGGGCGGCTGTATGTGGACCGGGCCGAAAATGGTGCGCCCCACCAATAGACAAATCAAACGAACGAGACACGCTAAGATAATGTCTCGGCGCGGACAGAAAGCTAATTTGTGAACGTATTTCACGATTGCTGGCTGAAAAATGCCTTATGCACTGAGTGACATGGGAATTTGGCCATAATAGCGCGCATAATTGGCCGTAAAAGATGATCGTCCAAAGGGAGATCGTTCGGCTTTCAAAGTGTCAACCCCAAAGGCAAGCCAAACAATGTTGACAAAATACCGAACGATGTCGAAGTGGGGGAATACTATGTATGGGGGTACATTGGGGCTCGAAAATCTATGGATTTTGGGATAGTAAAGAATGTTGGGTGGGATAACTTACATACACATGTTTATTTTGCTAATGAATTATCAAGCTAAATCCGGCTCAAAGGACCAAAACACATTGGTTTCCCTTGAAATGTAGCACTTGAGTCCTAAAGTTTTGGAACGCGCTGTATGCGGTTTGTCCGCATAGACTTGTCTATATTGTATCTGATAGATATAGAAGCGCACCTGTCGCCTGACGAAATGCGTAAACAAAAATAACAAAAAGCGACAAGCTCAAAGTTTCTGCTTCTGTTTTTGTTTTATTCTATGTGATTCTTTTGAGGTCAGGCAAATATAAAAAAAGCAGAATATTAACGACGCCACAATGAAATGTTTAGCGCAAAAAGATGAAACGAGGGAGAGGAACTCGAGTGAAAAATACGACGAACATAATAGTGTCTGATCTCTAACTGCTTTATAGCGAAATACGCGACCCAATTTTTAGCTTATCGCCTGGCAGCTGCCGCCCCACAAGAAAATAGTACCAAGACATCAGTGGACTACGACTGATTAGGCTTTTCAAATGAATGAAACCCCAAGTCGGGCCATTGACGTACCTTTCTGGGAAGGCAGAGAGAGGGAACTAATTGTAGTACCTCGTGGAATCGAGGAGGTCGGCGGGTTATCGCGGGAAAACCTGATAATCCGGAGGTAGAGCGCGGACTTCTGATCGGTTAATTTATTGTTTTTTGCCGAGGAACAATGAGGGATGCCATTACGTATTGCTGGGCGGGTTCATTAACTTTCCTCGGCGCGATCATCGCTGCATTAAGTCCATTGGGAAATTGATTAACACGCGCAGTTAACAGGGAAATACTTTTAGCCATTGCGGTCACTTCGCTGCCGCATTTCTCAATATTTTATGGCCGCTTTGTGCAGACGACAAACCCACACATACATATGGGGGATCTGCAGCAGCGCTGGGATTTAAAATTATTAATTTTCCATAAATCATCTCGAGTTCAGTCGGAGGCGCGGGTAAACATTTGCCCAAATTTCTGTTGCTGTTTCTGTCTGCGTTTCGTTTTCGATTTTCATTCGCCAACGCAGCGACAAATCAAATTTAATTGTTTATAAATAAAACGTTTTTCTCAATGATGAGGACGCCCTGATTTCGCCGTCAGCGAGAGAGCTGCGAAATTAGTTGCGTATTAGGAAAACATAAATTAGGCGACGCCGCGGTATAAATTAAATTTATCACTCTTGATAAAAGCCACTGTCTTGGGAAATTAAGGAAACGTGTCGCTGAAAAACATGATTTGCTGTCCCAGCAGATGCTGCGCTAAATTCGAAGTGTTGCGCTAACTTTTCCCAGTGTGGCTATCACTTTTAGCTGGAAGTAGTTTTAATCAGCCGTTCCAATGAAACGCTAAAAGCTGTGCCAGCTTGGCTCATGCTAATCTGGGTTTGTATTCACTTTCCAAGACCATTTTACAGTGTTGTAAGCGTCTGTTTAATGTACCAACCCTTTTAAGAACTTCACGAACTGCAATTTGAAACTTCTGCTGTGACTTTCTCAGGAGTCGTCTTCAAGTGCAATCTCTTCTCACAATCAGACTGCCCAATGAAATGTCAAGTGCTCCAGTATCACATCGTTCCGTGTTCCTTTAGCCCCTCGACTTTTGAATTCCCACTCTGCCTGCGCATTTCTCATTAAACATATCAAGTAACAACCGCACAATAAACGTCACAAGTGAAAAAACCCACGGGACTTGCAGCGAGGAAAGCGGAAAAGTCGGGGGAAATCGTCTGAGGAATTTCCATGTGAGAAACTGCGCCACAAGCGGAGCCACATAATTTATGGCCCTCACGGTGAAAGTTGATATAAATCTCAGGAGTAACTTAAAAATAAGAGAAAGAAATGAGCAAGAAGTTTTAACTGCAGTCGAGCGCCTGACATGTGGAGAAGGCAGGTGAAAAACCTGGGGAAAACCAGGGGATATCCTCGAGGAAACAGGAACTCCCAATGATGATGATGATGATGTGTTTAGGGGAATGGGAACCATAAAAAATGATCCTAAGACAGGGGTTTTCATTTGAGAAACTGAAGTGGAAATGGAGATGCTCCAATTAGAGTCATTTAAAAAACTAAAACAAACTAAAATGATTTGTAAGCGTGTAAATCGAGATTATGAGCGAATATAAATATCCTTTGCAACTAATTATAATATTTAAATGCCACTGACCATAAATCGTAGTCTCGCTGTGTTTAAAAGTTTTTTAATTTGTCTGCTTTAATTGCGAATAATTTTGAAACTTTTAACGGCAGCAAACGCCGGCTCCCCGTCACCTTTGACCTTACGGAGTACGCAGAAAAGCATAAAAATACATTTAAAAGTGGGTAGACGAGCAAATAAAGGGTTGAGCGAAATAAATTGCTATTAATTTTTCACTCGCTCCGTTCGTCAAGCGGCGCCCAAAAGACGACGACCCAATGTGGATATGTGGACTGGCAGCAGTGGCAGGACTCGCAGGATTCGCAGCACTCGCAGGACTACACCTAAAGTGCATATAATTTTTCAATTCGAATTGTCTGCGCCCTGCCCCAGTTTGTGGCGGCCAAAAAGGTGGCAAACCGGAAACGGAAGAGCGGAAGGCAGCAAGCCAACCCAGCAAATGAGTTGTGGCCAAAAAGTTGCAGCCATGTGCGTTTGCAGTTAAGCAAATATTTAATTGCTGCACTTTTTCTGCTGAAAGTTGGCCAGGACCTCTGCTTTTTTCGCCCGTAATTTATGGCCTGCCATTTGCTCGGCCGTCTGCCCCTTTCGACCAGCCCGCCCCCCTTCCCCCTCCGCGGTTTATGATGTTGACCTTAAAAACAAATGTTGAAATGTTGCATCAACAATGTTGGATTGATACGCCCACCCCGCTGCCCCCGCCGTCCAGTGTTGTCCAGCGCTTTAATGCCTTTTCAATAAAATTGTTGCCTACTTTTGTGAGTCGACAGCCTGATTTCCATAATGAGCCATTTGTCTCGCTGGCCGAGGGGCGGCATTATTGTTATTTCTGGCACTGTTTTTGTTTGCCGCATAATTAATTGTTTTCACACATAATAATTTAATACGGCGAACACGTGTAAAAGCCAATGGCCAACAATATTAAATAAATGCAATGTGCCACATCAATTATAATTGGTTTGTTCGTATAGTTTGCACACTTGGCCATGTGTCAATGTGGCTGTTGCCATTTTGGCCTTTTCGCATGTGTTTAAATGTTTAAATGTCATTAACGAAGCCGTAAATTATATGCAACCAGCGTGGCAACTGGTCGGGTGGCAAAGAGAGGCAACACACGCGGAGTTGCAACTCATAAACCTGCTCTTCAGCTCCAGGACTGGCCAACTTTATTAGCTTTTGGCCAGGCTGGCAATCATCGCGGCTTAGGTAAATATTAATAACGGCCAGCAGTCGTGAAAAGTGAAAAAAGGCAATAGAAGGGTAACTGTACAGTGGGCTAAGTTAGGATTTTTGAGTATATTCAAGCAGAAAGATGTATTCGAAATTCTTGGAAAATCTACAACTAAAAGAAGAGAATACATTTGAGTATGCCTACTATTCTTTACTATCAAGATACGATTATTCAGGTTACTCCCTTAGCAGCACTTTGCTCCACTGTTTGACGAAAAAACCTGAAATCTCATCTCGCATTTTTTCGGGGTGGTGTCAAACTTTTTCATTTCACTTGTGCTTTCTCCCCCCAAATGGGGAAGGTAAAAGATACAGCCCCCGAAAAAAGCATCATACACGAAAAACAACAACAAACTAGCCATATGAATTTATGACTAGCAGAGGTGGGGGAGAACTTTGGATGGAGACTGTATTCTGTATTGGGGGAGTGCAACAAAATTATAATTTATGTGGCTTTAATGGCCGCTGGGTAGCTCCAAGGTGAACCAGTGCCTGCTCCGCCTCTCCCTGTGACCCCTGACCCGTCTCCACTTTCTCCTTATCGCGTATGTGACGTACGAGGCAGGCCTGGGTATTTTCTTTTTACAACTCGTGTGCCGCCACATAAGGCCAAGATGGCGACGAAGGACAGGAAAAGCGGAGGCGAGTGGAAATCCAAGTGGGCGGGGTCGTGCGGTTAGGTGTTATCAGGTTCCACTTGCCTGAGGCAACATTCATTTCAATGCCTTATCACGCAGGCAGGCCTTAGAAAAAACAACAACTGCACAATTGGGAGTTATGAGCGTGTGACTGACAGTCTTCCCCCATATTTCTACATATTCCTACAAACACACACTTTTTATGCCCCTGTGATAACACCCCCAATTGTTTTTCCCCGTCGCCGCCATTGGGGAATTTCGTTTTTACTATTTTTCCTTCGGTCCGGTGAACGCCTACGTTTTATTTTTATGCCCCTTATCATAGTTTACTATTGTTTTGTTGTTGCCCCACGCCGATAAAACAAAAGTCGAATGGCGGTAGGCGGTAGGCGATAAGAGTGAGGCGCGTTTCTCGAACGCGTCTTTAAAAGTGCCAGTGCTCGAGGCGTGCACGGAGAAAAAAACCTTGGGGTCATATGTGAAAAAACTAAGTTCCAAGTGAGTAGTTCACTCTTAGTCACTATCGGGTGTGCTGTTTGCTTTTCGAAATATGTATATCTTCGCTACTTGCGTTGCTGTTTTTTGACGATTTGTCAACAGGAAATGTGCATAAGGTTGGCTCGGGATCCGGATCGGATGGCCTGGGGTTTGATTGGATGCCGTACTTGGCACCGCACTGCCGTTATCGGTTGGCTCATTTCCCGTTAGCCGCGAACAAAGCCCACGCATTGTGCTACGCCCGCCGTGATGTGTTCAAAGATCAAGTGCCCCCAGAACCACCTCCTCCCACCCCTGCCTGGGATTCTGACTCCGACTACGCATGAGCAGCGATCTCCAACACGTAAGAAGGCGAAGGGGATAAGAACAAGTAACTCCTCTTATCGGACGCTTCCAGGAATTTCGATCCTCGCACCGCATTCCGCAGGTTTAGTCACTGGGTTCCACGGCTCCTCGAGCTGATTGTCTAACCAGAAAACAATATTTTCGACATGTCGTGACTGACTCAAAGCTATTATCACTTCTCGGAAATATGCGTGTATATAAAATATTCCTAAATATTATTAGGTATACTATAAACTCTGCCTCATTCCCTACAGAACTTCAGCCTTGACATTCTTGCGATATCTCTACTCTTTAAATAGTTCTTTGGATATTACATTAGCACATTGATATGCTCTGTAAATGGGTCCTACTTCTGGATGGTTGTGTTTGAACTCACCTGGGAGACATTGCTGACCGCCGCCGGTCCGCAGGGCGAGTGGAGCTGCTCGTGCTGCTCGAGTTGCTCGCGGCTGGCGAAGGAGGCGGTGCACTGCATGCAGGGATAGGCGCCACTCAGGTCGCCGGTGGTGGAGCCCGGACTGGAGGTGGAGCGCGGGGCGCTGAGGTCCAGGTCGTAGGCGGAGTTGCTGCCCACGCTGCTGTTGCTGCCGGGCAGCTGCGGCGGCAGCAGTTGCTGCATGGCCATCTGATGCTGCTGCTGCTGGTGGTGGTGCTGCTGCTGGTGCTGCTGCTGTTGGCTGGGCGAGCTGGCGGTGCGGGCGGACTGCATGGCCAGGGAGGCGGCGGCGGCCATGAACTGGGCGTGCAGGTGGGGCGGCAGCTGGGGCGGCGGGTGCTGGAGCTGGGCGAAGAGGTCGCCGGGGGTGAGGGAGCCAGGTGAGCACATGGGCGACATTTTGTTGGCGCTGTTGTGGTTCTTGGCCAGCTCGCTGTTGTTGTTCATGGACTGGCTGCTGGTGCTGTTGTTGTTGGCGTTGGCGGTGCTGCTGTTGTTGTTGCTGGCCAGCGGCGACTTGGCGTACCGCCTGCTGCTGCCGCTCATGTTGCTCTGCTCGTCCTCGGCATCGCTCTCCGGCTGGGCAGCTCCGCAGTTCAGCTTGTCGTGTGGATGCTCGCTGGCAATGTGCTCGCTGAGGGACTGTGCAAGTGAAAAAGGATTTAAATTTATTACTTGATTAAGATGGCGCCTATCTGGCGTTTAACCCCATGAACTTAGCCCTATTATCTTCGAGTTCAACACCATAATCACTTGATATTTCCCCCACTTCAATCTTAAATGACGAAAGTTCTTTAATTGCGTAAGCTGAATTACTCTTAAATTACTGAAAACCAATTTACAAGAATTTGTTTTAATTGTTTTGTGTTTTTTAATCAGTAATAATTATTTGTACTGTTGGCTATCAAAAGTCTTACCTGATACTCGGTGAATCGCTTGTGGCACTGGGTGCACTTGACCAGGAAGGCATCTGCAGCGGCACCTGGCTGGTTGGGGTGGGCATCCTGGATCCCGCTGGATCCGGGATTGCTGTGCTTCGGCGACTGGTTGTGGTGGAGCAAAGTGGAGGCCAGCGAGGGAACTGCGGAGAGATGGGGAGGAAAACAAATTAACTGCCAGATCGTTTAAGAACCATAAAATATGCAAAAGGGAACTCGAAAACCAAATGAGAAGTATGGAGTGCTGGATGAGGTGCTGCAGAGTCCACAGAGAGAAATTATGGGCTAACTTACATATAAAGATGAGAAAAGTGCAAATTAAGAGCAGTGGGATGACTTGTTCAAAAAAGGAACTTTGGAGTAACTAAGAAAATGTATAGATTTAAAACTGAACGGTTGATTGAATCTTATTTTCTCTGTGTTCCCAAGAACTGGTGGATCGACTTAATTTCGTGGCAAATCAACTTCGCAGGCCTTCACGCAAGACTGAAATCCGTAGAGGCGATGATCTCATGGTTTCTTTCGATCCGCCACAGAAACCAAAAAAAGCAAAGAAAAGAAAACAGAAACGGGCAAAAGAACCGAAGAAAAGAAGTGGAAGAATTGAAGAACGCACGCACACTTGAGAGAGAAGAGTTGACTTAATCAGTTGAAAAAAGCGTTCAGCCATGGCGAAGAGAGGAAAGAGACGGGCTGTGTGGGGCAGACAGAGAGGCAAGACGCGGTCCCAGAAGATTGCTGTTGCTTTGTTCCCCCGAGGGTCACTCAATTGCCCTCTCGCTCGCGCTCTGAAACTTTGTATCTGTATCTGAGAAGGTGGAATACTTCACAAAATGGAGTTTCTGTTCTTTGGGTCTTCGGTTTGTTTTTCCTATAGAGTGAGTAGAGGGCACAACAGAGCGAGTCTTTGTTCCCATTGCCATTTGATCGCTACCTTAATTTAAGCCAATTAACTGGCGGCAGACGAAGACAGATACTCAGATACTGGAATACTGGAATACTCAGATGCGCGATACTCACATACGGGCACTGAATGAATGAACCCTGTTTTATCGCCACCTTTCTGCCAGAAGTATCTGTATCTGAGGGCGGTCGGTTCAATCAAGCGCAATCTACGAAAGTTCATTGCACGTTTTCACTTTCAATAGTTGCAATCTTAATTGATTTCGATGCGGGCTCCGATCAAAAATTAATTCCTTTTTGATGATGATGCTTCATCGCCGGATGCCTCCCACCTTCTCACTTAAGAAGCCATTAAAAGTCATTATAGGACAACAGCTGAGACACGTAGATCCATATCTTTGGATTCCGTATCTTCGGACTAAATGCTATGTATACAGAGAGATTATAATTTTGAGTCCAAGAATTTATATCGCCTGGTCCGCCTAATGACATTTTTATTGAAAGTTGTAAAACGACAACACTTTTTTATGGCCCTACATTTTGTTTCATCAGCATAATGTGCTGCAAAGGAAAATGCGCTAGTGGGGAAAACGTGGAGCTCAACAAGTGTGTCACCAGCTCATTTAGCCCAATCAATTCTTCATAACCGAGGAATTATTAACGCAATCGGTTTTACACTTTTGTTTTTCCGCCCCGTAACGCTGCTGAAATATTGAAAGTGTCCCGCAAATTAATTTCAATTTGTGCGCCGCCGAAACGAAGTGAAAAGGAATTTCTTGTATTTGTTTCTGTTATTTTCGGAACGGAACTCGAGCGTTTTTCGTGTATTTCTATAGGTTCGGTCTCATCTTTCGGTTTCAACTATTTTGCGGCCAACGCGGACCAATTGAAGTTGATTGATAGTGTTAGGTGTGGGGCGGAGAAATCGGAAGAGAGAGCGCCGGGCATTTGAATTCTTCCAAGAAGAAGGTATTTGAAATCTTCCATTTCAACCTGAACTTTATGGGCCCACGTTGGAAAGATACTATAGTCAGGCATTTTGAAAATACTTTCTAAAATTTAGAGATATGAAAATAAAAGCCACGAATCTCCTGCTTTGACAGTTGCCAAAATGTTGATTGGGGCATTATGTTTTTTATTTTTTAGGATGCTTGCGAGGGGGGACTTCTGGGGCAATTTATGTTCGGCCGCACGTTTGCCAAAAACAAAACCAAAACGCCAGCAATCAAAATCTAGCCGAGGGGAAATCTTCTGGAACGATGTCAAGTGTTTGCTGCCGATTCGGATTCTGTTTTTTTTTTGGTTCACCTGTGCGGTGGAAAACACGCGCAGCGAAAAATATTCGAAAATAGGGTAGATAAACGGATGTGGGGAGGTCTGAATATTATAAATAATACGTAGATGGGCAGGCGGCGTAAATCAATGGCAAAATAAGCGAGAAGAGATACATTTGTATCTGCAGCATGGACGGACACCCGAGATACACCCACTAATTTTATGCGCTCGTTTTTATTGCCAACTTTTATTAGCCAGACATATTTCGACTAAGCCCGGCTAATGCAAATTTATTTATTTCTCCTGCGCCGTTCTACGCTTTTGAAAATTCAACATTTTCATGCGAATAATTTATTTGCTCCCCGAATTTTCCACCTGACTTTCCCCAGCTTTTCCCCGCTGCCAGTGGCCAAAGTGTTTTTTAATATTTCACTGACAGCCGATTGTCACGACAATTTTCGGCGCTCCCGCGCCGACAGGTGAGGGAAATTCTTTGGGGCCCGGAAAATTGTTTAGCGATTGCTGACGCAGTTGCAGACAAATGGACGACAGGTGGCGCCCGCTGGCGAAGCGGGGTTCGATGATATTTAATGCAAATAAACATAAATTCTAGCACTTAATTATAAACAGACCTCCGGGCCTGCGCTCATTTGCAGTCAATGAACGTGGTTAGCATATTTATGATATAAATTGCCTGCAAATGAGAGCGAGTGCAAAAACACTTAGTACAGAGCTAGCTAATTGCCAGTGGAAAAACAAACCACGAAAAAAGGGGGAAAAGCGAAAAACGACACTATCAGACGGTCGCAATTAATTTGTAAATGAAAACCTGTGGGAAGGTTTACGGCTCAGTTGTTTGCCTCGTCCGGTTTCAGACGTGCGAATACTTATGGGCGCAATCGAGTGGAGAACGAGCCCGTCTCGAATCGAATCGAATCGGAATTCCAGGAGGGTCCAAGTCCGATCTCAAGTGGCAATCGGCTTTGGGCACAGCGCACATGTGAGCGGCATGTGGAGTTGTCCCGATAATCGCTCTAAATTTGGAATGCCCTTTCGAGGGCTTGCCTACCTAGAGATCCGTGCACTGAGAACAATTGCCAGCGAAAGATACGCATTATATGAAGGGGTTTCTGTATGTTCACTCCTCACTCCTTCGAAAATGTGGCTTGGAAGCACCAGTTTCTTGCAGTGTCGCACCTTTGCCCTGGTCTACTCTCCACTTTCGAATGGGCACAAAGGTGGCCACGTTGTGTGCCCCTTCAAGTGGCAAATGCAAAGGTGCAGATTCGGAGCCAGACGATCGCCTATAAATAGAGTTCTCCTTTCTGCCCTTTGCTTTATTTGTTTGTTCAGCAAGCTGATGCTGCGTGCTGCTTGCTGCTTGCTGCCTGCTGCATGTTGCACGTTGCACGTTGCTAGTTGCTGCTGCCACGTTTATTTTATATGTAGCATTTTGCTTTGCTGAGTGTGAAATTTTAATAGCCAAGCGAGCCGTGTCCGCGTTCGTGTCCCTGTCCTTTTTTCCCTGCATCTGCACACATGCACATATATAGTAGCTCTATCTGGAGGGTAGGGAAACATATGTGTCCCGGGGCGAACTATTTCTGCGATTTACCTTGAAAAAATATGCAGAACCGCGTGTGATGTCGTGGTGTGGGCGTTCTACGCTCTGAAATTGGAGTTGCAGTGCGTTGGCGAGCCGAAAGCAATTAGAGAAATATTCCACAGAGGTGTGTTCAAAGCAGGGAAAATCGTGGAGGAAATGCCCGGCCATCCATGAGATACTTTGGCATCTTGTTCCTCAAAGGGAGCGAAATAGTTACTTTAATTAGTTTGAATAATATGCAAAAAATCTTTATTCGCCATTTTAAAGAGATCTATAAAGCACTTTAACGATAGTAATGAGTTATTTGGAATTGCCTTATTAATATACATGTATAAATACCGAACTGAATACGAAAAACTGAAGCTTCAGCCAGCTGAAACGTACTTCATTAATTCAGCAAGTTACAACCAAAGTTGGGCTTAACTTGGCTAATTGATATTCACTTGGTCCTCTCGACTCGTGTATAAATTGTACGCCCTCGAAAAAAAACTCCGAAATAAAGCCCATCGAGTGCAATTGAAACTTTTTCAGCTGGCGCTACCACAATAGAGCTGTTGACTATTTTTGTTTATTTAAAACTTTTAACAATTATTGTGCAATTGTGCGAAATTTATTGCAATTGAACGCCAATCAGAAGGGAAGTGCCCCCCTGAACCCTCTCCGCCCACCATTTCATGGCTTTCCCCGGGTTTTCCACTCCGGTTTTTCTCAATGCCAGCAACCGTTAACCAAAATCGTTTACATGTTAAATTGTGCCTGCTCACTCCTTTTTTTAGAGCCTCCTTTTTGGCGCTGCAATTTTGCCTGCCCTTTGGCAACACCTTTTTTCAGGGGGGTTGCAAGGGGCGGGGGCTGGGAGCACCCTTTTGTTTGCGCCGATTTTTTGGCACTTTTTTTCGGGGGGCAGCACGGGTAGCAATTGTTGTCTCGTGGAGCGCGGCGGGCATTAAATAAATAAGAAAAAATATATTCGCAAGGAGGCGGGCTGCATTCCGTGCAATTTTCACTTTACAACTGTTTCAAAGTTATCTTTGTTTCAATTGTGTGCACGACGGCGGCAAAAAGCGAGCAGCAAAAAATATTGGCAAACAATTTACTTTTTGGCAAAATGCGAAATAAAAGTAAAATGTGGCAAATAATTTGCCCAAAGCTGCGGCAGGTTGAACACGGAATAAAGGGAATCTGCAGCAGGATATCAAAGAGGACTTTCCCCTCATTGATTTATTGTCCTTTTGTGTTTGTTGCAAATGGGGAGCTTCCCTTCTCTATATTTTTTTTGCTCTGTAGCTCAATTGCAATTTAAAGACACAGTCTGTTTATTTTGGGCAAAGTCGGGCCGAAGTCTCCAACTCCACTTGAGATAGGCATCGGCAAAATTAATCATCTTTGCATGCCAGTTGCCAGATAGTTTGTGGGGCCAAGTTTGTTTAATTTCGATTACCAGCTGGCGGCCAGAGTCCTGTGCTCGGCGAAAGATGCAGGATGAGCCGGCCAGGAGTTATAAATGGCAGCACCGACAGCACCAGCATATAAAACTGACATCCACTGACAGCAGCCAAAATGATTAATTAGACAGGAGGCAATCTTGGCGCTGGAACACACTAGGTATTCCCAATCGAAGATGCAAATGTCAGATAAATGTTTAATTTCTGCTCAGTGTGAAGATGGGTGAAAATGGAAATGGAAATCAGCGCTGATTTAGTGGCTAAATACATAGAGTATATTTAGCAAAGGGGCGTAGTCGAAGGTGATAACAGGCGACAGGTTTTCGCCAGGGCGAAATCTTTGATTTACGGCATTTTGGAGCCGTTTCGAAATGCGACACAACACACGCCGAGCAGCCGGAAAATTAGTACAACTTGACTAGCTGGCTGGCTGGCTGGCTGACTGGCTGGCGTTTTCCCCCGGCTTTTCCAAAAGCCCAGCGAACAGCATTTCGTATGTTGCCGGCGATTAATATCCATCGCAGTCGCAGCTGCCCAGCGCCATCAAGCGGCTCGGTTTGGTCAGGGAAGAGATGGAAAACAACCGGAAAGTATACGGATCGGAGATACGTATGTGGGCCAACCTGTGCGCAGCCATCTCTGATCGATTAGCCAAACTATCGTGTTCGATGGCTTTTAGTTCCGCCCACAGAGAACGGAGCTGCTTAAATAGCCATAAATTATAATTTATGGCTGCGGTGTTGCCTCCGTTTCCACCGAACATGTGCAATTAATCCGTCTCCTTAGCTGGCTTATCAATTGTCAGCGGCGGAGTGGACCGGCACCGGCCGAATCGTGGGCGTTCCCCGCATTGCGCCATCCCCAATGCTCCCCGCTAAGCGTTTTCAATTAATTTCGGCTCTTTCACACCTTCCATTTCAGCCGATGAGCTCTGCCCACTGACAGTTTTATGCTTTGTTTACACTCGATAAACAGAGTGGCAGCGACCAGCAATATGGCCATAAAACAGGTTCTTCAAGGGAGGTGCGGCCTGCGTGGTAATGATGGTGTTGGCCAAGTTAGCTACCTGTCGTCTGCTTTCAACCTGCGCATGCGGTTTTCCTGCTCAGGGGTAGCTGCTACCTGGTTCTCGGTGGGTGGAGATTACTGGCAAGGCGGCGGTGCTGTTTCGGCGGTGCCAACAAATCAAATTGAGATGTGGCTGCAATTGGTCGGCGGCCACTGGGAGGAACTGAGAGGAGGCTATGCCTCGAGGGCAGGGAATAATGCCATTATTCAAGATCGACTGGCCGTCTGTCATGCGTGAAGAGCGTGCTATGGCCAAGATATATAAGAAATCGAATGATCTGCCATGTTAACCCTTACTAAATTTAACTATATATAGTTATGGCTCATGGAAAAGGACTTTAATAGCTAGAAACTATCGAATGATTATAGTTCGAAAACAAAAGCGCATAGAAGTCGCACAAAGTGACCCACTTTTCTCTCGGTGTGCTGATCGAGCAAACTTTTTCGGGCTCGCTCTTCTTTTTGAGAACCGGAGCCCGTTCTCTGCGTAGGAGTAGGTAAGGGTAATTCGAGCCCTGCCCCGATCCTTACTCGCTGTTTATGAGTTTGTTTTTCTATAGCTTCTCATTCTTACGATCCCCTGAGGTGGAGACCACACATACACCCAAGATGGCGGATGGGTTCTGGGAAACTGCTAAGCTTGCATGTGCCTCTTTATTGAATCTTCAAATCGAAGCTACCGAGACTTGGCGCGCGAATCTCTCGAACACAAAGTTCTACGGCACGGCTGGCTGATAATGGAGGCGGGTTGGGTATGAATCACCCGAGATCTGCGCTCCAGATCCGCGTTCTGATCACTTACACTGCATGGCGAAGGGGGAGGTGGAGGGCATGCTCTGCTGAATGATGGTATCCTCTTGGCCGAAACGTGAAGACGACGGCGCCAGACAGGACAACATTTGGAATGCTTGTTGCAACACTTGCTCTACTTTGATGCGGATAGTTTGCTTGGCTAGTTGGCTAGTGGGTTCTTCTGGGCTGGGCGTTATTTCTTTCTTATAGAGCACACACGTGTGGCGGCCATTTGGGCAAGGGCCTTGGGTTTTTATCTTTCGAACATGGGAAACACTGGGATTTTTCTTCGCGATGCGCCGCTGCGAGTGTCGCGTTTGTTTTTATTTTGTGGGCGATTTCACAGATCTGCGTTCTATATCTGCGTGATTCTACTGTGTGCTGCTCAGAGTTTTCTCTGTGGGGGAGCGACGCGTGTGCTGCCGTCGCGACGTCTACGATGCAACTGAATTCAGAGTTCTAACTTTCGCAGCATCAAGCCAAATCCGAGACCGAAACAGAGACCGACGTCCTCTACCGAATCCGTCGGATGCGAACTGAGCGTTTCGGGCGAGGGCCATACGGGGTTCTACGGGGTTTCCACGGAGAGCGAGTGAGAGAGGGCGGCGCTGCTTGTGTGTGTGCTCCGTGCCACCACCAGCATAATATAACGGTGTAACGGTTCACCGTTCCGATGTACGAGGTGATTCGGGCGGGGGTAGTGTGTTGGTGCTCTAATGCTCTGATGGGGGGTGTGTTGGTGGTGGTGCCAGAGCAGCGAGAGCGCTTTCTACTTAACATAACAGCTCGCTGTTATCGCATATCGTAAATGTTAGGCGCTGTTAGTGCCTCTCCTCTCGTAGTCCCGTGACGTAAGCACTACGTAAGGGTGGCCCCTTCTGTTCATCGCGCTGCTCGTAAACATATGGCCGTTATGCGGGATTTGACTATATTAACATTTGCCCAAATTTCGGTTTTATTGATAAAGCGACTTATGAGTCTTTCCATTAACTTTTCCGCCAACCATCAAATTTATTTCGGTGTTATTTCGTTAATACTCTGTGCTGCTGGGTATCAATATTAAAGTGTAGAGCTTAAGTGATTTACATATTTAATTGTTATGATTAGGAAATATTTTCAATAAACAGTTTAATACTCAGAAATAAATGCGAATCAACAGACATTCCCAGAATAGAACAGCAATAAACTTGTTAATTATATACTTTTATTATAACTTTTCAAGTTCTTCTGATGAATCAAGTTTATGGCAAAATATTCCCCGTGTGGGAGTTACACACATATGTATGCATATCGCTATGATTAATTCCCCACTCAAGAAAGCTTTCGATCGTTTTTCTTTCGGGGAAATTTGGCGGTGGGATAAAGGGGATTTTTTCCAGGGAATCCCTTAACCCTTTCCTGGCCACATCGCTGCGTTAACGGACGAAACTCATTTGCACTTGCGATCGCAAAATTTCCTCTGCTGCGATTTCCGAGTAAGAAATACCGAAATCGTTCCGCGATTGCCACACATTAATGACATCGTTTGCTGATGGGCGAGTTCTTGAGAATGTCCATCAATGGACACGTCTACAAAATGACAGAAGAACAGAGATCCAAGAGATCCCGGAGAAGCGAAGAATTCTAACGAAGAGAGGAGAATGCGAGTGGCTTGTTTCTTTGGCTCCATCAACAAGTTTTGGAGGCCCCTTGGGATATTGCTTTTTTTGTACTTTATAGTTTGCTGCTCAAAGAAAGATATATATTTGAAAACTTAAAATACAAATGGATAAAAAGATATTTTTGGTATAATTTCCGTTATCGAAAAAAAACAAAAATACTCTCTTTGATAAAAAGCAAAAACAAAAAAACAAAAGGCGGACTCGACAACATAATAAACAATTTGTACATTAATTTTTAATGCGGTTAACATGTGTTCCCCCTCTCCCTCGCACACCCATACACTCCCAAACGCGGTCGCTACGTGTGTGTAAGTGTAAAATAGGTGGAGCTTCATAATTTTCTCACTTGAAACGTACTGCCATGAGCGGGAAAGAGAGCGCCGGCGGTGCAAGCGAGAGAGAGAGAGAGAGAGATAGCGATGGAGAGGCCGCTTTTTTGTTGCCTCGCAATTATTTTGTATGTTATGTATGTTAATTAGTTGCCGTTCACTCGCGTGCGCGTGTGTTGAGTATCTGTGTGAGGTGGCGTGGGTGTTTAATGAGAAGCGAGCAAGGTGCGCACATTGGTCGTCCATCGGTTGCACCTGTTGCGCTCGCTCGATTGGCGGAAAAGCCCCAGGGAAAATTGGAGGCTGATGAAGTGGGGAAATGACTCATAAACATATATGCGAAAATAAACCAGAATAGATATTTATGCCTTTTCTGCAAAATAATGCATCTCTTTCAAAAAGGGCTAACTTAGCTCGTACCTCCCCGAGTTTTGTAGATCTTAATCCGCCTTCATATTTCATATGTATATATTTTTAATCAGGATCAGGACGATTGCTGTTTCCCAGCACTTCCTGTTCCCCCAGGAGTTGCCCTCATTAACCACGTAATTGACACACATCCGAATCGAAATTCATCCGAGTTGAAGGGCGAGTACCTTCAATTACCACGTCCCGCATTCGCACTCGAGGATTCGCTTCCCAGGCTCGCGAAGGCAACACCCACTGTAAGTTCTTCATTTAAATTGGATTTGTCGATCATTTTCCGATTGCCACTCGCTTGTGCTTCTTCGACTTCGAAATTCTCACCCACCGCTGCTGGTACCCACATAAAATAGTGTTAGCTAAGTACTTTCGGTGGTTCCGCATTGACGTCATCGACGGAGGAATCAATTAATTTCACTTTACAATCGACGGATCGCCGAGAAGTGAGCAAAGGACTCTGGGAAAAGGCAATCCTTTTCGGGGTGTTGGCTGTAAATCTCAGATCTCCAGATGGGTCATCGCATTCCCACACTCCTTGGGATTGAATTGCATGCATGTTTCTCGTTTTTCCACAATTTTTAATTAGCAGTAAACTTTGCGCGGCCCCGAAAAACAAAAGAACCCGAAACCAATTCAATTCGAAACCGAACCGAAAAGTAATGACAGCATAAATACTTTTCAGAATGTGGTGGTTCTATATGGCATATAAAGTGGTGTGGTGGTGGTGCTGGCCTCGGTGGTGCAGAGTGATGCACATTTTTGGGGTCGCCACAAACATCGGACTCTCGGCATCGGAATCGAAATCTCAAGTGTCCTCTGTTCTGCGGCCGCCTTTGCCTCATTTCGTTTAACACTTTATGTGACATTTAAGTGGCGGCGGGGAAATGTCAAATTTCCTCATCGTCCCCAAAATGCATGTACAGCGGTCTAAGCCCCATTTCCCCCTCTATTTTTCAAGGGTTAGAACTTGATTGGGGCGGTGGCTTTAGTCAAGTGTGTGGTTCTTGTGTGGGAAGATTTTCCCCCTCGTGAAAAGTGCTCGTCCCAGGCGCAAAGTGCGATTCCTGGTTTGATTTTCGTGTCTTGGAAATAATGAAATATCACAAGCAGAGATGGTTACAGTTGCCACTAATTTAGGCAATTAATTAAATGTAGAAAATCATTAATATGTAACCTTTAGGCTTATATTTATCAAAATTTTCAGTGAACTATTCATTAAGACAATTTGATTGACTCACACTAGCGCCCTGCTTGCCTGCTTTCTTTCTCCTCTAATCCTTTCAGTTGATCCTTGAAGTGTGCCAACAACAACTGTTATCCTTGACAACCCGAACAACATCATCATCATCCTAAACGTTGTCAGAGCGATCATCGTTATCTGTTTTCATAACTGTCAATTGTTGACTTTTGTTTCGAACTGCATTTGAATGTCGGCGCACAGCCTTAAACCCCGTGCCCATTTTCATTCACGAAAAGAAAAGCAGCTGGAAAAGGTCCTTGCGGGAAAGAGAGGGCAGATATATTGGAAATATTTGGGCACGTGTGCGTTGTATGGCATTGATTTTGTGGTTCGGCTTTTGTAGTCCTAAGCAGCCTAACGGTTTACCTGAACTATCGAGGGAAATACTGTAAAATAAGGGCTTGAAAACGTAGAGGAGTGAGTTTTCCGAATGAGATAAGAAGTGAGTGAGAGCTAAAGAGAGATCGAAGTTTACCCGCATATTTTGGAAAACTTTACCGTTTCCCCACTCGAATCCGGTAATTTAATATTTTCTAGACCGTGTTTATTTTACGCAAAAACTGTTTGCGTTGCGTTCGAGGGAAATTAACGAAAATTGAAACAGATACTAGGGCACACGTCACAGGACTCACGCTCAGCTGAGCAAATACTTGAGTCGGTTCTCGAAAAGGTTGCGGACACGTCCTTCAAATAGATGTAACATTAGCTGCTAAAAGGTTAAACACTCCGTTGGCCAGGAAATCTCGAAAAGCTAATAAAAAATGCAAAACGAAAGTGCAGCCATCTCCGCCGCTGTAGAAACAATATTCAAAGTATAAAAATAATAATAAATCCCATTTGGCCGCCGGCAGCCCGTTCAATGAAAACAATAACAAACAGGCAAAGGATCAGGACACGCTCGCCAACCGAAGTTTACCTTGATGCGGCCGCATCAGCGGACAAAGTGAACAAACAAATAAGCAAATGAACGCTCGCCGAAAAAGCACAATAATAAAAATACAAAAAAATTAAGCAAGCAGCAGTGGGAAGCGAGATTGCGGCACGCGTCTGACGACCTACCACAGGACAAAGGAAAAATCCAGGACTCGCGAGCGGAGAAATCGAGCAGCAAAATCAGAGCGATTCAGACTCGTACAGTGGGGCCAAACCGGAAAATAGTTAAGTTATTCGATCGGATTTAATACGAGAACCAAAAGTAGTATTTTAAATTAACCTTAGCATATATAAAAAATAATCGACATTCTCAAATGCCTGTTATAAGATACAATTAAGGAATTTCAAGTTCTGAACATTCTAATGTTTTCGTTGCACTTCTGCAACAACCTTAGACCACTGTACCCGACCAGCAACCAGCTAACGGGCGAAAAAAACAAGTTTCAGTCACCTTTTTTCGGTGATTGGTGGTGGATTCTTTGGTTGGCAGTCAGACAGAAGACAAAAGTCAGTCACATGTGCACATGGACCATGGAACATGGGACACGGGGTTTAGAGGGATGAGGAGGCCAGGACTTCCACCTTTCGGCTGCTGCTGTTGTTCTTTCACCTCAATTGCAGCAGGAACTGGAATCGAGATCGCATTGTTGACATCATCGCGAAAGGGACGAAATCAGAAGGCACTGTGGGGTAGTTTTCTGCCCAGGATCAGCCCTCATTTGGCCATTTGGCCTGCAGCTACCTCAGTTTGTTGTAAGTAATCGCCGTCATCATCATCATCAGCCTCATCGATGGGTGGAAAATGGCAGGGCGGGCGTCAAGGACAACTGGCGACAACATGTGCGTCATCGCAGTGGAAGCCGCCACGTTTACTCATTAGGTTTGGCCCAAAAGCGATTTTCCACTTTTTTTTTTGGCCCGAAACGTATATATTTGCGAAATTGCGCAGGAGATTCGCCGTGGGTGCTTTCGTCATCGGCGGCGTGGGAAGTGGTCCTGTAACCAGCGAATCCATTCATCCATGCTTCCAGGGGTAGCTTTTTCACCTTGTTCCCCAGTAAATAAATGTGGATGATTTTATTTTTCACCTTTATCGCTGCTGGGCCATGTGTGCGTGCCGAGATTTAATGATTAACGCTGGAGCAACTGCAGAGCTGTCCACTTAAAGGGTGCAAAAATAAAACAAAAGATAAATAGAGAGGAAAATGAGCAAATCGAGTGGCAGGGAATCGTTTGAAAAATACCCTGGAGACTTCCAGCGGTGACTGTGTTTATAAAATATAATCTATAAAATATATTTCAAAAGTGCTTTGCTGAGCTCTCCTGTTCCACACCCAACGAATTTCAAATTCATAAAATATCTCAGTAAACTAGAATTTTTCAGAACGTAAATGAGTCATTACATTGTAATTTAATATTTTTAAACCAGTTGGCGGCATTTAATCTCAATTTATTATTTTACGAATTTAACCTACGCTGTTCAAGGTCAATAGAAAAATATCTTTAAAATTCTCACACGTTTTTGTGTCTCTTTCTTATTTGTTTCCTATAGGTTCCCCAGAGAATTTGATTGACGCAAAACCTCTTGAAGTCAAAACACCGAGAAATGTGTGGGATTTTAATTGGAATTATACTCGTACATAGGTAATCGGGCACTCAGAAACTGGAAATCCCCTGGGGAATGAGAATTCTTTGATAAAAAGCAGATAGACATAGTGTTCGAATATATGGAGAAATAGAACGTTTATTTTCAATTATTAGATCGATCAAAGCTAAACGTTTTATTCTTGAAGAGTATAAATATTTTTAGTGCACTTTTACAATCCAGCTAGTTGCTCACTTTTCCTCCAACGTTCCAGTGGATCCTTCATGGAGTGCCCGTCCAGGGTACAAAAGCAATAAAAATAATTTTCATATGCACTCCTGTCTGTCTGATATAAAAGGTAAATAAATATCCGCGTCTGCCGGACTGGACGCTCTCTATCTCGGTTTATCTGCGAGTGTTTGTTGGTTGTGAGGAAGAAGGTAGGGGGTGTTTTCCGGGGGGAGGTGGGTAAGCCCCTGCAGCTGAGGCGACGCACGTTGGCAGCGGATGTTGGCCAAAGTGCCGGAAGTGCGCAAGTTGCCGCAAAGTATGCAATGAAACGCGCTGCACTTTCAAAAATGCTGTGCGAAGTTAGGAGTTTAAGATTTTGCTATATTGTAAATGAAATCTTCCACCGGCTAAACTAGAAAAGCTTCTTTGGAACATTTGTGTTTTATAGCTAAATAATTTTATTTTATAGAGTATAGAGTTTTTTTCGAAGTGCAGAACCACCCAGCAGGGGAACCAACCTGGTCTGGTCTGATGACTAGTTTGGCATTCAAGATTGCCCCGCATTTGGACAGCTTTCCATGGCTGTGAGCCGAACTCCGGTTTCCTTCGCCCGTATGTCAGCATTTTGCAATGCGCTAATCTGTCACGCTCGGTGTTCCCCCTGCGCACCCTCGTCCTTTGTTCCACCTTCGGTTGGATTTACCTGGCGCAGCACCACCACCTCCCCGCGCCCGAGCCGCTCATCAACCCTCTTCATTTACGGTTTAGCATAATGAAAAGTTGCCAATGATGAAGGCAGCGGGGAATGGGTAGCGAATGCAATTTGGGGTTGCAAAGCGATGCGATATAGCGACACGGGGGTTTTCGAGGCGACACCTTTCCGAAAGGGAGGAACGACTGAAATGGGATATAGTGAGGATAAGCGACGCATGCCCGACGCATGCAGCACGACCAGCATTAATCCTTCTCGTGGCCCTCGCCCCTTCGCAATTGTTCCATTGTTCAATTGTTCAGGCCGCAGATTGAGACTCTCGGGTCCTCAGGACTCCAGATTCTCTGCTGAGGGTAGTCTCGGATTCCCGCTCCCAGCACTAGAGCACATTTGTTGCCACATCGCGATTGTGCCGGATTCTGGGCCCCACTGTTGCGCCCTTTGAGTTATGAGATATTCGTGGGCCAAGGTGTGGATATTGTACACGACTGGAAAGTCAAGTGGGCAGGCTTTGGAAATTAAGGCATATAGAAGTTAAGCCTGGAATACTCTTGCAACTGTTATTCGAAATATGAAAAGTTTGAAATATAACAGATATTAGGGATTTATCATAAAAAACACCTTTCATAAAGCACCGTCAGTAATGACATCATTTTGAGGTTTTATGAATGTTTTCGAAGGGTTTCCTAACTGAGGTAGATGTATCTCAATGCACCCATATTCCCTAGTGATTATACAGAAAACAATTAAAAGTGAGGCGAACTACCCAAAGCAAGGGCATACAAATCAGTTTGAAATTCAAAGATACAATTGTATCTCGGGTGAGGTTTTGATGCGTTCCCCACCCCTCGAACATCCCGCACTCTCTTCTTGCTTCTCCCATATTTTCTGTGGCAGATTCAATCCTTTGACTTTGTTTTTGCTCTGCTGGCTTCTCAAATGCCGGCTGACAGATGGCATGTCCTGCAGCCGGCTCCTGTGGATGAATCCCTTGGATGCGGTTCTGCGAGTGGGAATGGGAAAGTGGCTGGGGATATGGATACGCATCGACTGCATCCTTGCTGCTGGCACACGTTACAGTTTTTGCAGATTTTTCACCTATTTTTTTGCTGGGGGCCGTGGGCGTGGCCGCTGTCAGTTGAACGAGTGGGCGTATAGCAGATTGGTTTCGTCTGCACTTTTTTAGAGAGCAGGTTCCCAGGTTCGCAACATCGGTTCGTCGGTATGTCTGTGGTTGTGCTCAACATTTATGGCCAAGTTTTTTGCCGGCGAAAAGCAGGAAATGGCTCATTGCACTTTGGCTACACTGAAAAGGCATTTAATGCGCATTTCCTTGTGAGGTTTTTTATCCAGGCGGCAGGAGGAACTGCTACTTCGGTGGCTTGGCATAACTCAATTGGATTTTTTCGTGGATTTCTTCGAGCTATTTTTTGCGCCAGAGGTAAACCGATTGTCGAAATCCAGGAGCATACAACCCCCAGCCACTCGAATCCGCTAATGACACTCAACCTGGCAGAGCATGATAATGCAAAATTGGAAAAGGAACTTGCCCAATGGTGGTGGCTACGAAGGGCGAACCGTAGAAAAATGCAAAAAAAGTGTACGCCACAAAAGGGAAAATTTAAATTAGATTAATTGATTGAAATGCGAACAGTCTGGGGTGAATGTCGCAGTTGTTGCACGGCATGTTTCTACGCCTCCGTTGTTGCACGAACTAATGGTCTTAGACCCGGATCCCGGGTCCTTGTTGCCGGAGGTGTAAATAATACGGATTTTGTTAAACCAAGCGAAAGTCATCATCTGCCAGTTTTTCAGCGAGCTGCTCCTTGTCTGCCTTTATTTACAGTGGCTCAATCAGAATGGCATTGAAATGCACTCCGTATTGGATTATGGCACATGGGTGGCGGGTAATTTAATAGAAACTATTTGAAAGCCGTACGAAGTGTGAAAATAACATTAGTCCACGGCTGGGTTATTTACATTTATCTAAACTGAAGATTAAATCGGAACGGCTTTGAATGCAGCCCTTTAAGTTTATGAGCTTATACACTGTAAACAGTTTTTGTAGAGGTATACATACAACCTTTTTAAACTGATCCAATCGCAACTTGCCGACTTAATATAGAAATGCCAGCCATGTGACTTATCGTCCCGCTTGATTTTTCCATTTCGCTTGGGCCCAATAAAGCGCTCAACGTCAATAAGCCGCCACATGCTTGTTTTACTTCCACTGGGGGCTTGGGGAATTCTTTTGGTTTATTTGCTGAAACTTTCTCTGCGCGGCAGTTCATAAAAATGACGCGTCAAAATTAATAAAATAAGAGCCGGGCGAGAACTTCATGTTTTAAAGGCGCAAACACACGCGTGTGCGTGCTTTTTGAAGCCTCTGAGCGGCGTTTTCGGATGCAGATCGTACGAGTATCTGTCGGATGCATTTTTCGGCTTTCCGACTTTTCGGCCTGCTGGGACACATGTGAAGCCCCGGCGGTGGCTGCACCATTTTCCTCTTCACTTTTTTAGCCGTGCTGCCGCTGCAAAAGTTATTAATTTTAATTGACTGTTGTGTAATGTGTCGCTGTCGCTCCTCCAAACGCATCGCATTCCGCCCGACACTTCGCATTCGACAGCGGCCACTTCAGATGCCCTTCGCTCAGATGCCCTTTCCCCTTCGAGTTCCCAGTCCTCCGCTCCGCCGAGGAGCAGCTGCCGTCCAAGCGGACCAGAAGTCAATGTCCTGGCCTGGCAAAGCTGCAGCTCAGCCCACTGGATTGACTTTAATTAAGCACTTTAGCACGGCGAAAAAAACTTAATACAATGCTTGAAATTTGAGGCATTCTTAGAGCATTGTATCTTAATGCCCATTAAGTATTTAAATATATAACAATTTAACAAACTTGTATTCATTATGTTGTAACTCCATTGTATAATATGTATTATTGTGTATTGTTTGTCTCAGTGCAGAAGTGCGAAGAAGCGCTTGACACTTGGTTCATGTCGTCATCTTGGATCTAAAAATAGACGCCAGCCGTTGGCAATTGCATTAATATTTTGTAACCGTTGTAATTAGCAGTGGAGTGGGTGGTTGTCGGGAGGGGGTGGGAAGGTCGCGAGGGGGTGGTGTGGCGTAGAAGCTCCTCCTTTGGCCGCTAATTGAGGTATGCGACGTCCACTTGTCACTTTTCGCATATAATGTTAATTGTTTAACTAGAAATAGGCGCCAGGCGATTGGCTAGGAAAACTTAATGCATTTGCTGGCGCCTAAACAAATTTTGCACTGCCGAAGTGAATTCGAAATGGAAATGCAGCTCACGAGTGACATTATCAACGGATCTTTGATGAAGACAAATGACCGCGATGGTGCATTTGGTGCATCTTGTCTAATTAACGAGCAACATACCAAAGCCGCGAATCTTGGACTTTGGACGCCCAGATGAACGGGAAGTGCAAATGGTGAGGAGACTGGGTCACAGACTCAGTTCTCAATGATCGATGGAGTTCACCGAGCAGGCTGAAAGATTGAGATTGCGAAACTCCAGATACGCAGAATTTTCCCACACGTTTTGAGCTTGCTAATGGTGTTTAGTGCAGTGAGATCAGATAGAATAGAACTCATTCTATAGATGCTATTCATTTCCCCGCGAACAACATCTTTTTATTTCCGCTTTTGCCGTAAACGTGCTGTAAATGCCTTCATTGGCCTTTAAAGACCGTGAGCCATTCATGTGGTGGCCGGAAAATGTGTGAAATCATAACTCAGGAGAGGAAAGGAGTGGGAGTATCCTCTGTCGAGGATACACAGCGGCGTTAACGCCCATTCAGATTTTTCAGTTAGGAAGCGCCGGTGCGCCTGGCAAAATTGGCACGAGATGCAGGATATAAGAGAGGTTTAGAGGGTCTCGGAACTCGGAAAGGATCGCACGGCAGGCGGGCTCGAGCATAAACAAAGTGTGAAATTTGTACCTAAAATAAAAATGCGGCAAAAGGATGCGGCGAGGACCGTGTCTGCATTTGATTTCCGTTTGCTCTGCGAGCTCGAAGTCGAAATTTCAGCTCCATGCGGATTCACACCTCACGGGGAGAATTTCAGAGCGGATTTTGTAGATGGAAGAATTTCGTTGAGGAGGGAGGTAGATTTTTCACATGCCGTGGCAAACATTTGGCCAACACATGGCCGAATGCCGCCGAGAAATGTATCCGTGAGTCGGGCTTGGGCTGCGTATCCGTGAGATACTCGGGCGTTCAGCTGTTCAGATACAGTTTGTGTGTACCTACGCCTTCTGGTCACTGCTGCCGATACTCCCTGCCCCTCATACATCCTCCTCCCCTCGCGGGAATCCTCATGCCATCCTTTGTGTAAACAAATCAAATGTTCTGCGTGTTTGCTGTTTTGTCTCGCGCCACACGATGAAGAACAACAAGGACACACTGCGGAAAACAGTTTGCTTAGTTTCATAAACAATGGAATACATCTTTTGGCAATTGAAAAATTCCTCTTATAGTTGCTATCAACTAAGACAGGGGCTTTAACTTAGTATGGTTAGGGAATAAAGCCATTACGAAGTATTTTTCCTTACAAGATTTGCTATGCTTTTGTTTGAGTGCAACGACCACTTGAAAACAATCGCAGAATTGGAATTGACCCGGCAAATGTCTTTGTCAACAAGCGTCAACAGCCCCGAACCGAAGTGAGCCAAGTGGAGCCAAGTAAAGCCAAGCCAGGCAAATTGCCTTTAAACTGCGAGAGAGCGGGGAAATACTATACCCTACTATACTATACTATGCTGTATATGCACTTGGATCGTGGAGGGGGAGCAGCGAATGTGGCGAAAGTTTTCGCAAATCAGCTGAAATTATGAACTTCCTTGCCATTGCCCGAGCGGAAGTTCATTTTAGTCCGCAATAAAAGTTTGCATCTCCTCAATGCTCCATTCGTTCTCGAAAGTCGCAGTTTAGAGCTCCCAGTTCCCAGTTCTCGGTTCCTGGCTCACAGTTTCCCAGCTTTCCAGTTTCCCCAGCTTCAGTTTCTGTTCATGTTCATGTGCAAAAGTTTTGCGCTTATATAAGAGCATCAAATTTGCATCATTCACTTAAAACAAACACGCCGCACAAAGGATTCTGGGCGCTGCACAGAAAGGCAAACAAACAAGCAAATATTAAATGCAAATATAAATGCAAAGGAGGCAAAACGAATTGGAATCGGTTGAGTGAGCCCGATATCGGGCATTTATCGGGGCATAAATGTGAGGTGGGGGTGGGGCACCTGAACGGAAGCCATATATCTGAGTAATCAAAGCTAACTTTAAGGCGAGCACTTGGCGGAAAAGAAACCTCCGCAGTGCATACATATGGATAAAGTTGCACTCGAGGATATTGCCTTTAAGATCCTTGAAGCAGCCCAAACTGCTGCTCCACTCGCATGAAATGCAACGTTTTTCTAGTTTTCGATTTGAAAGACAAACTTTTGCTGTTAAACCAACAAATGCCAGGCAAACACACACAACCCAGGCCAGATTCACATGCAAATACAGGCACAGATACGGATACGTATGGAGATGGAGCTGCAGATACAGAACAGATGCGCGTGGGTACAGAAGCACCTCCAAGAAAGGAAGCCCGAAGAGGCATCACGCATGCATGCAAATTGCTCTCGAGGAGCGGAGAACATTTTAGGAATTTATAGTTTTCTCTTATTTACCGACAGGAAGTGCAATTCACAAATCGTTAGCTCAACCTCAGGCGAAGGACTTGGCAAATCGAAGAGGAAAGCCTTAACCCATTAAATAAGACATTCGTAATATTGATGGGAATGTTTAAAATGTAGAAAGTTATCGTATAAATATTACTATATTGAAAATTTGTTATCTACATGGTTTTTAAAAATACTTGTTATTCCATAAAATGAGCCATTCAGTAATGGGTTAAGAGGAGACTCCTTAGACTCCTAAGAACCCCCTTCACGTATCATTCGCCAGAAGTTGTGTAAGGTGTCCCCAACGAAAAAGAAACTTATAATCAACAGCTTTGGCGGCTCAGCAACTGCCAAAGGCACAAAACTATCTTCAGTATGTGTGGGAGCGTCTAAGTATTTCAAAATAACATAAGTATCCTTCGGAATCACCCCTCCCCCTCTGCCCTCTCGGAGAAACTTTTCTATCCCATCCAAGTCCATCCTGTCCTGCAGCAATTCCCCAAATGCGGCCCGTGTGTGCATTTAAGCCACTTTTACTGAAACTTCACATTAATTTCAATTTGCTGCCAGTAAAAGTTTTTCATGCACGTCCGCAAATTGCTTTTTGGGGACAGGATCTGCGGGGGAAGGTAAGCCATATGTATAGGAACTTTAACACTTTGCGGTTAAGACTTGGCTTTCGATAGGTGATAGCTCGACAAGGACGCGACCGGCGAAAGGCAAATAATAAGAGTCAAAGTTGCTGACGCTAAGATATGTGGGAACTTTGGAGTTTGGATTGTGCATTTGGTGGGTCTAGAGGAACAAACATCTTTAATAAATATATAAAATTACTTACTTCAAAATGGTAGAATTAATCTTGTGGGTTCGAATGCGCAGATCCAACTTCATTTTGATTACAAACAGGTCACGAGCCGTGCTTGAATTTTGTCGTTGTTTTCATTTTTTGGGCTGAGATCGCAAAGGCGATCACTGCTGTACAGGGGAACCTCTGTTTTGGCCACCCAAAACGCGATTCGCGGAAAGCACAAGACAAACACACAGCCCCGAAATGCGAAACGTGCTGAAATCTGCTAGCTCAACACTCGACTTTTGAAGGCGGCACCTTGTGATGACGATACCGAGATGGTGGCGAGGAATCGCTCTCTGATTCACATTCACACTCAGATACATATTCGGCATCTCGAAATGAGGAGGGCAACGATGACGAACCGCCCACATGCGACATATCTTACGTGACTCGGCCAGATGAGATTCACATTCACATTCGGATTCGTATTCAGATTCAAATTCAGCTTCAGTTTCAGATCCAGATATTCAGGTTCAGGGCCTCAGCTGCGCAGCAATGGACGGCAATGAAATCATGCGGCTGATAAATTTGCGTTTCTATAAATGACAGGGTTCGTTCGGCTTTTGGGGGGGCAAGTTCTGGGCACATGGAGTGGAAGACAACCCTCATTAGTCTTAATAGTTTAACGACTAACTATGGTTCGTTCCTTAATGAGCTTGAATGTCGGCCAGTTAAATTTTATAAATTGGCAAAGGGTCTCCGAATGTTGTAGCTTCTCGGGAGGTTGGGAGTGTGTGCAACACCTTTGAGTGCAAGAAATTTGTCTCAGCAAAGTCCCATCTGGAATGGACATCTTTAGATGCACTGAGGAAAAGCATTTCAAAATGAAATTAATGTTTCAAAGCATTCTTCTTTGTAATCAAGCTACATTCACTATGGAATTCATCTACAAATTCAAATATAGATTAAAATTTATTAGCATTCCTGATTTCTTACAGTGCTCTAACACACGGCACGCACTTGTCGCCTTTTCTGTCCGTTGTCCGTTCCTTGAGCTCTTAGTTTATAATCCTGTTATGTGAATGTTGTACGTCCTGTATGTCCTGCGGGATATGAGAAACTTTGTGGCCCGATAAAGAAGCAAGACATTTGCATACGAGGGTCGAAAGTTTGTTACAAGTTTTGTTGCTTCGAAAGTAATGCAGAGATATGATACCCAATTTCATATGGTAAAATGCAAAATGGTATGTGCAGAAAAAATACAGAGGTATATCGTGCAACTTTGTCCGTTTCTATTTGCTCACCCAGCTGTCATTCACCTCGGTTGCCTGTCAACTGAATGTGTGTCCTTGTCATCTCTGGTGGCCACATTCCTCGTTCCGCGCCAAGTTCAAGTGCCAGCATCACCTGGTAAGGCCCCAAACCATTTGAAAATTCGGTGGGGACACCGTTTTCCTCTAGAAAAAATATCTCTTTCTCTGCATTTCAGTGGCCACCCACGGAGTTTGGCTTTTTGCAACGCAAACAAAACGTCAGTCAGGCGAAAGACTGGGGCAAAACCGCGAACTGCTGCCTTGCATTTTACATTTCACTGCACGGCGAGAAATATTTAGTCGTTTTACGATCGTGATTTATATAAAACTATAAATATTAAGTATTTTCGGTTTATTCGTGGCATATGTATGAAAAGTACACTGAAGAAATCTTGGATAAATTGCATACTTTTAAGCAATTTTTCTCTGTGCATATACAATGATTATCTGCTTCCGAAGCGTCTCAATGCTGGGCAAAAATAGTGCGCCGTGTCCGACGGTGTTTACTTTGGCAGCACTTGAAAACAAAAATCCAAAACCGAATCAGCATATAAGTCGGCGGGCGAATCCCAAAAGTCCGGACCACCCGCGCGGCCGTCGAGAAATGTTTCGAAATTAATTACAATTAAAAGTTTGGGGCCTGTTGGCCGGAAAACGGGCGCACCTTGGCCAATAAAATGAAAATTTATGGGTCACACATGAGCGGCGGCCCGAGGAAAATGTGTGCCTCCGTTTTCTAGCCTTATTAATTGGCCCCGGCTTATCCAGTTTCCAGAAGCCACGGCAGTGGTCGCCTCTTAAAGGCTTAGGGCAAATTTGTCTTGCCTTGGAAAGACCGCAAGCCAAGGCGTCTGCACTGAGGGAAAAGGGTTGAGGTATGGAAAGGAACTCAAAAGAACTACCTCTTTGATTGGGGTCCATGTTCAGCCCGCTTCTGCTAGCTTCTCCAAGAGGTGACCCGTCATTTTTTCCAGTGCGGAAGGCGTTCCCTGCTAAGCAAGGGATGAGGTAAGTGGCTGAGTGGGTTAAGGAGCACTCTCACCTCCGCCTCAGCTCGCCAAGGGATTCAATTTGAGTCTGAGGGCCTGCCACATGTGTGTTGGACTTGATGGCCCAGATAAAATGGCCATTCTTTTGAGTGAGATTGTAACCAATTTCGGCTGCTGCCGCCTGTAGGTAAAGTGATAAGGTTGCCGCAGGAGCTGGGGAAACAGGAACTGAAACCAGGAGCACACATGCTGGGAACCACATAATAATTCTTGAGAACAATGTAAGCGTCAATTGTGCATGGCCAATGTACGCCGGAGTATGTGGGTAGTTTCTTTGGCCCTGCCCCGTCGCCGCCCCCCGAGTCTTCGCCCGCTTGCCCACATCTGTGCAGACTCCAGAACGCAGAACTCAGACGGCAACTGAGAATGAGTCTCGACTCAGACTCAGACATCGGGGGACAAAGACGACAGCGTCGGCACATGCCACACGTCAAGTCAAGAAATTTAAATTAAAAACCTTTTTTGCATGAAATGTTTTTGTTTGCCTGCGAGCATGATGCATATGTTTCCACTAATTCAGGGGTTTCGTGGGGAAACGGATGAGCGGACTGGGCTAAAAGTATTACATTGTACGCACAAGACTTGTGGAAAGTTGGACTCTGCTGTCCAAGTGACAAACTATTGCAGGATAGTAGTGTCGGATATTAATTAAAGGGTTTCGGATTCAGATTCTAGGTCTGTGAATTTATCTTTCTTACTTTGCGATCGCAGAAGCTCAGCCTGCTGTTTCATTTGGTCTAGAATAACCACGGCTTAGCCGGCTTATCTTCTGGAACTGAATCATGGTAACAGGAGTGAGTTTCTGGCAACGGAAGACGGTTAGTCAGCAGTGGAAGAACATGACCCCCAGTTCACCATGAGTGAGATCAATTAGGCATCAGTGGATAGTGAGCTCACTCGGCTCATTTCCTCTGCGTGCAATTGTCTCCGAGTGTGATTAGTTCACTTTTATCAGTTCGAAAGAACGAGGCACTCGTAATTTTCAGAGCCAGGGCTTTGTGCCTATAAAAGTAAATCAGTTTGAACTCGCTGCGTTCTTGTATTTTTCTCTCACATATGCTGCGAGTGGCAATTAATTTGTGTGCTTAATTCGCCTAATTATTCCAGGCAATAAAGTTTTCAATACACTCAGATGCTGATGGCGATGGTTCTGATGGCGATGATGATTGTGGGGCTCCCTTTGTCCACACCTAGAAGGGAAAATTGAGCGTCGCGAGGCGAAGGACACGTTTAATTCAATTCGCGAAGGTTCCTTGACTCGACTTCTTTTTTATTTGTATTTCTTTCGCCTGGCTTAGGGGGAATAAACAGGCGAGTGGAAAAAGAAGAGCCACATTTAAATTCAAATCGCTGAGGACGCTGACAAAGAAGCGGCGCCACACGTCGGATTAATTTTATGTGCCCCAAGGAGAAGCGTCTCCAGGACATCTTCGCGCTCGCTTCAATTAGATGGCAGTGGGAGCGGAATGGCAGGACCTCGAGTCCTTTGGCATTTGCCATTGGCTGGCTGCAATTGTTAAAATCGAATTAAGCCACGGTGTCGCATACTTTTGATCTCCCCCGTCAGCCAATGAAATGTTGCACTGCTCCGCGAAATGTCCTTACATTGTCCTTGCGGAGCAAATGGAGGTATTTCCACCCGCCACTCCCCCGTGGACTATTTCAATTTCGGTTAGCTTGGCGCAAATGAAATTAAACGAAGATTAGTCGTGTGCTCGCCAGCTTATTCCAAGAAATAAAAATCCAACAGATACATAAGAGCACCCAGAGATACTCAAGTATAGCCGGGGTTCATTATTTTTTCGTTTTGGTAGCGGCTTTTGCTGGGCGCTTGTTTTTATTTGTATTTTCCATTCGCTCGCTTTTTATGGCCCCTTGAGGTGATTTGCTCAAGTTCGCCGGCCCCGTTTCGAGGAAAATCTCAGGGGTATAGGGGATTACTTGGGGAAAATGGCGGGGGCTTCACATTAGTGGAGCTGAAATCTGGCCAAATCACAAGCTACATTTAACCCGCAAATGATGGCCGGCTTTGGCACCAGCTGCAATTCATGAAAGAGTTTCTCTAAGTCAACCTAATGAAATCGAATTAGGCGAGGACTTAGTGAATCGGTTATCCAGATATTTGCATTTATTTAACTATCCCAAGCAATTTATATAAAACCTTTAATTTAAACTTCGAGAGAGTCACCCCTTTTTTGTCACATTCAGATGGCATGTTACCCCATTCAATTCCCCGCTCGTGTGTTCAATTAAAAAATGGTCACCATTAATTGCTAACCAATTTGCAGTCCGGTCACTTCCTTGCTGCCGTCTCAAGTGTTCGGCACTGGACTTTCCCGCTTTTCCCGATTTTCCCGCTTTTCCTGCTGCCACTTTGATGAGCAGCAGTCCATGTTGACATTTTTTGCATATTAATTGAAGACACGGCCTCGTCCCCCAGCGCCCTTTTCCCTTTTCCCGCCGGCCTGTAACCTCGTCCACCCTTGGCTTAATTTGCGGTAAGTTCATTAAGTAATAAAACATAAATTTCAGTTTTGTGTTCTCAACACCCCGTCGTCATCCAGTTCTTGATACTTTTCCCATTTTTTCGCTGCTGTTTTGGTTGTTTTTTTTTTTTGTTAATGCTTTGCATATTTCTTTAATGAATTAATTCTGTTTTGGTTTCGCTTTGGGTTTCGGTTCTGTTGATTCACCGTTCACTGGACTTTGATAAAAAAAAGGCGCAAAGTCGCCGCGGAAATAAAACTGCGGCACATTCGCCAGGGGAAAGGGGCTCGAATATTTCGTATAATTTATGCGAAAAACATTAGGGAAAACGGAGGAACGCGTTTGTCGAGTGTTAATTATGCTCTGGCTGCAAAACTTTCCTATCAATTTTTGAGAATACAAATTTGAGAGCGCAAAAACATGTTTTGCATATGAAAACGGAGATATGGAAATTGGGGAAAAACAGGGAAAATGTTGCGCTTTGCCAGTCGTTTTCCTCGGCGGCTAATTGCATACTCCTGGGGATTCCCCTATAAGAGTTGAAAAATCGCGCTCATCACATTGCAATTGCTGGGGAACACTCGAAAAAATCACTACTGATTTGTCGAAATATATGATAAGTCAAGCTCTAGGTCTGATTCCACATCCACCATCTCATTGCATTTGGTTTTTAATTGGATCATTGCACCTGAGTAAGCCCTGACATTTTCTCGCAGTGTACCTTGGGGTTGGGCTGGCTTGGGGTGTCAGGTTGTCAATCGCCTCGCCTGTTGTTTGTTGTCCCTGATTGTTGACATGCATTCCCGCAAATGAGCCGTGCAATTGTCGGGCTGCCTCCTATTGACAGCTCCCAGTTCGATAGTCAATAGTTCGATGCACATGTACATCTCGGGACGGGACCTCATCCTTGGACCCGCGGGATTCGTCTCGAGTTTCAGAGTCGCAGCGTGGAGCACTCCCGCGTTTCCATCTCTGGCTTCCCTGACTGACAACCGTCGGTTTCCATCTCGGGGTCCCGACACTGTGAAAAGTGTGACGATTTATTTGTCATGTGGCGCGGGGTGCCGAAATCAATTGGTTTCGTGCCCGGCAGATGCCTTAGATCTGCGACACGGGCACTGACAACCTCAACTGGACCTCATTTGTCCTGGATGCGACTGTCATTTGCTTTATATTCAACTCTTACGATGGGCTCAGATTCCAGGCTGACTAGTGCTTGTCGGCGGGTTTCCATAATGGTCTCGTTCCCTATTATAAAACAATTAATTATACTCTATATATATATGCTCTGGTGATAACACTTAGTTCCCGACCGTTGATAAGAACTATTTAGGAACTCGAGATTTTTGAAAATTTTGCTTTTGTACTCTAACTATTGGGTTTAATCCGCCTTTCATTTACTTAAAATTTGGTTATATTTAAATTTTTGTTTGCTTCAATGTAATGACGTTTCAACACGAACATCATTCGGTGTTAGAAACTATTTTGAATAATTTGAATTACGTAAGAAACATTGGCATGCTCCATTCTCTAGAGTATAGCATTCTATCGCCACAATCCAATCGACTTTAGCAGTACGTGCATTCCGCGTCCGACTTTCGATCCACCATGTTGCGTTTGAGCTCGCTCCTGCCTGTCGCCTTTGCTCTGGCGTTGTCATCCGTCTCCGCAGAGATAGTCAACTTTCAGACTTGCGAAGATAGTGTGGACTCCTGCACGATTAGTCAGGTGCGGGTTACGCCCTGTCCGGAGGCGAATGCCAATGCCGCCTGCCACATCCGCCGTAGGCACCGCTTCACCATGAGCTTCGACTTCACGCCCCACTTCGATGCGGACACCCTGGTAGCCAGCTTGGGCTGGGCCAAGAGCGAGAACGTGGAGCTGCCCCTGCTCACCATGGACCAGGAGGCCTGCAAGTACACCACCTGCCCCGTCAGATCCGGAGTCACCCAGACCTACACGAACAACATGCCCGCCGACGCCAGGTTCCCGCTGAGTCCCTACACCATCCGTTGGGCTCTGAAGGATCCGGTTTCCCAGAAGCGCTGCTGCTTCACCATCGACATCAAGGTGGTGCGCTAGCCAGATGCTCTCCGTAATGGATGCTCCACTTAAAATTTGGATTAATACATTTTTTTTTAAACATATCTTAAATATCTTCGAAATTAAAGTGATTTACAAGTGGGTCGATACACACAATAGTTTGGTGTGCTGTCCATTGCTGGCTTTGATTTCTTGGTGACTAGTGTAATTAGCGGCACCTGTTCATAATCAGTAGATGACTCGCGGTAACTGGACTCATTTCACCTTGAATATGTCAGCAGAACAACGAATGCTGATGATAAGCGTGCCAATTATCATTTTGAAATGACTAATTAGGTAGAGCATGCCAATTAAATGAAGGGTTACATACTTTAGTAGTGTTGAAAAAAATTCTTCTAGTTGAAAATATAAATACTCTATTTACTAAAAATGTTGGAACAGTCATAAGTTTTTTAACATTTGATTAGAATTTTACAAAACTGTAAAGTGCCGTCTCCGACACCCTTATAATTCTAAGTACATTGCGATAAGGAGCTCGAATCTAATCAGCTGTTGCACGCCTGTAGCCACAGCTGTGACCCAGTTCACGGGTCAAACGGGTACGGAGATAAGCCCGGCTTTGAGTCCAAGTCCGATGTAGAAGTGCCTGCATTCCGTGTCCGGCTTTCGATCCATCATGTTGCGTCCTAGTTCGCTGCAGGCTGTCGCCATCGCCATCTTCCTGATCTCGGCATCCGCTTCCGCCGAGGTGGTCAACTTTGAACCCTGTGCGGATAGCGTGGACACCTGTACGATCCAGCAGGTGAGAGTCTCGCCGTGTCCGGAGGCTCTCTCCAATGCGGCTTGCAATATCCGCCGGAAGCACAACAGCGAGATGAGCTTCGACTTCACGCCCAACTTCGATGCGGACACCCTGGTAGCCAGCTTGGGCTGGGCCAAGAGCGAGAACGTGGAGCTGCCCCTGCTCACCATGGACAGCGCGGCCTGCAAGTACACACCCTGCCCCGTGAGATCCGGAGTGAAGCAGACCTACACCACCCAGGTGCCCATCGAGGCCAAGTTCCCCCTGAGTCCCTATACCATCCGTTGGGCTCTGAAGGATCCGGTTTCCCAGAAGCGCTGCTGCTTCACCATCGACATCAAGGTGGTGCGCTGATTCCTGCCATCGCTGCATGTGCGCTAAATTAAATAGTGAATTATACCTTTTCTCCCAAATAAAATAAATTACCGTGATGTTTAAATGATGTGCAAGTAGCGCTTTTTATTCCTATACTTTCTTAAAATACAAGCAGCTATATTGGCTGTTCCCCTGATTGCGGCGAATGCATTTATTTTCTGTTAACGATTTCGTGCGTTTTTTAATTATAAGTGAGCTGGCTTACGGCCCACTGGGGAAAACCTCAAGGAATAAAGATATTTACTCCAATAATCATCAACCTGCTGGCGACTAATTTGAACCCCCGGACGCCTCGGGCAGAAGGAAAATGTATAAAACTTTGATTGAACTTTTGGGTGCCATTAAAAAGTCTCCCCGCCCTCGGCAGCTTTCCTCCACGGGTCTTATCAGCGTCGTCAAACAATTAAAAATTGAGCACTTAAGTTGTGGTCATAAAATCATTTGTTTTTCTCTCTCATTTTTCCTGCGTTTTATTGTTTTTCTGTTCACATTTTTCAGTGGTGGAAATTCAAATAGAAAATCACTTTTTGCTACTCAGCGTTTTCAAGGCGTGGATGGTGATTTACTTGGTGGGGATTTGTGTACCAGGTTTTGGATGAAAAAGAATGATGAAGCGAAACTCCTTCTACTGTATTCATTGTAAAATACTCTTAATGGGTATCCTATAGTCGGTACATCTCACCACACGTTTCTCTTTTGCTTCTACTGTTTACCTAAACGAAAACGTAGCAATATTTTTTTGTTGGATGGGGAATGGTGAAACGGTCAGAAGTCTGATAGGCCTGACCCCAAAAAACCAAGGCAATAATAACACAAACAACGACAGACACTTGAGCAAATAATAATAATGACGAGAGTAATCACAGAAAGGACTCCAAGAACACATTGTTAGTCAATTTGGATGCAGAGTGGCTGGAATCAAATTCAGATTTTGGCATTTGCCTCGCCGTATTTTTTACCCAGCACATAGGGAGTTTTGGTGAGTTCCGAGATGATCTCGCACTTGACCTGCTCGAAACAAGGTGACGCATCCACATAGACCACTTCCCTCCGCTGGCTGAGGTAGGAGTTTAGAGCAGGTTCGCTTTTCCGGAACTGGGCCATCTGGCGGTCCATAAAACTGACGTTAGCTTGAGGTCCTGGCGAGTAGCTATTGAGCATGATTCTCGTGCGAGCCATACGCTCGTCGATTTGCAGGAATACGAATCGATTCGGGGGCACAGTGAAGCCCTCGAAGAGTTCCTCAGCCTCGCACTTGTTGTTTGGGTAATTGATCAGAATCCAACCCCTGTGAAGGGCGTCCTCCTGGAGGAGTCTGTTCTGGATGAGATTGCCCACTGCCTCCGACCGTTTGTAGACACAGTCCTTTTCAATGGCTTCCTGCAGGAATCTAGAGTGCTCATCCTGGTCCTGTTTGTTGATGCTGTGATAGGCCAGCACATCGGCATCCAGTATTAGCAGATCCCAGCGCTGGGCTAGCACATATGCCAAGGACCTTCGTCCTGATCCCGGCTTGCCGTGCAGCACTATTCGGTGGTAGAAGCTCCTGGGCAGCTGGTAGAAATCACCCCTTACTCCCCGATGGAAGGCGTCCATCGATTTGGTGTATATCTCCACACCGATCCTGGTTATGTTCTCGCCCATCCATCTTCGCACATCTGTCACTCCATCCGCCACGGAAATCTCGGCCAGGAGACGACTCATCACCTCCATCAGCTTGTGCTTCTCAATGTAGTACATAAATGCGGCACTGAACTCCACCAGCATGGATCGGTCGAAATCGGTGGGCGAGGACATGTCGCTGCTAACTTGGCTTTGGGACGATGAGTTATATTAAAAATTTTTCGAAACTTGACGTAAGGTAATTCGAAAATAAACAAAATATGCGTGAGTGCTTACTTCGTTTCGGAAATCGTTTATTTTTCTTATGATAGTAACTTTGTAACCCTTGTATTGTACTCTTCGAAGGATAAACATCCTGTCTCCACATTTCTCTTGCACTTCCAACTCATAACGAGAGCTTGATGAAGGGCATTACCATTAAGACGGCTGTTGCTGGGATTTCTCGCATTGTTACGATCATATTAATTGCTTCCGTTGCAATATTAGAGAATGGCGCGTACTTCCGGGCAACCGAAGAGGATTTGGGGGCCCAACGAGCCCGTATAATGGCCAACTAATGCCTTGCCAGAAAACGGAGCCAAGAAGTGCCAGGCCAAGGCAAATTGGCCCCATATGAGAGTGCATCTGGTTGGGTGACAATATTTTGCAGCGAATTATGACAGCTCCTTTGTCTTTCCGGGGAAGTAGGACGCCACACCCCCGAGTGGCAGCATTAACAATTTAAAAAGCCGGGGCTGCTAACGGTCTGCAAAGTGTTGCCAAAATGTCTGTCATACTTTATGTTGTCTTATGAGCTGCCCGGCATGTCCTGGCCGAAGCCAAGAATCCTTATAAGGATGCCATGAATGCTTCTTGGTGGGCGGATGTGAATGCGTGTGGTCTGAGTGGGCTAATAAAAACTAGTAAACGATGAGAAATTGCTTCCTGTTGGCGATGCTGCTGCCTTCGCAGGGCACTCACCATATTGTTATGTCAAATATGCTGTTAATATCTTGCACACACTAATATCGCATCCTTTGCTCTTCGGTTTATCTTGGGCCATCTCCGCCAGCTGGACAGGAGAAAAGCAGGCCAGAGCCACGCCCGCAAAGTGCATTCGGGAGCGGATTTTAATTATATAAAAAACGAAACGCATAATCAAAGTATGAATTTGAATGAGCACTGCTTTCGGCTGTTGCGCTGCCACAAAGAGCGAAACTTTTTAATTAAACTCAAAGCAAAAGCGACAGCGATAACAGCGCGACAGCCCCCCATTCCCATCCCTCTGCTCCAAATTACATTTCGTCATTATGGCCAGCGTCCACACACTCACATCACTCGTATTATATGCAGCATATGCATGTTGCCCCCGATCCGGGCCACTCTCCACTCTGTTTTAATCGCCGAATTTGTGGCACAAGCCGCCGCCGCCGCCGACGTTTGACGCATTTCGCAGATATCAGTGAAGAATTCGCGCTACTCCGAGACAAGATGGCGCCCTAGAACCGTTACAAAATGCATATCCGATTCGCAAAATGCCCTTACAGTTTGTTTGGAATTAATGAAAAATGTGTACTTAGTATTCTTGTTTTATGTAAGTTTAATTTACTGCCATGCAGATCGCTTTAATTTAATGTAAAAATATGAAAGGGTATTTCTTTTAAGTTTTAACTCGTAGTTTTGTGAAAACTACGCAACACATGAACGCAAGAATAAACTGCAGATACTGAGTAATGGGAAACGGGCACACGCGAATTCAATGACCAGGGGCTTGAGGAGATGCTCGGTGACCGGGCATCTTTGAGGAAATTCTATGGCATAGCCGACCAACCTCATTATCCCATTGCCAACCGTTAAAAACCGAGTCGCAGTTCGAAGTGATAAGAAAAGTGACTTTCCGTGCTTGGCACGGCTGTCGAATAGGAGAAACCCAAACCCCGTGGCATCATGCACTCAGAAAATTAACCTACCGGAAATAAAATGTGACTCCAACACATTTTTGGTACGCAAAAAATAAGAGTTGATAGGACTATTACCAAGAAATAACTCCAAAATATGTACAAAGTTTGTGGTGATAGTGATTTCCATGCTTGTGGTATGAGATAACTTGCAAATCGTTCTTCAAGTGTGATGCTTTCTAGCTGAAGATTGTCAGCGCCTTTCAAGTTTGCCGCCCGCCATCTGAGGAGCGTTTGAGTTAATCGTAGTTTCGTTGCATCGCCGAGGCGATTGCTGCAGTGGTCTTATCGGGTCCGTCGGACTACGGACCTTATCGACTTCCTTCGAGGCCCTGCTCCGAAAGGCCGGAAGTAATGAGTGCCGTGTGTTGTCGTCGGCGACTCGGGCTTATCAATTTCACAATTGCACAGGGCTTTATCTGCAGCCAGCATAAAAAAGCCCGCTAAATGAGAGGCAGTTCCACTGATTTTTACCCTTTTCTCTCCAACCACAAAACCCTCAGCACTCAACGCCCAGCAATTAAAAATCATTTTTCATCTGCCGTTCACACAATTGCTAGTCAACTTTCCATTTTCCGCAGAGGACACGAATCCATGGCAAAGAAAAAAAGTGGCAAACAAAGCCACACATCAACAGGCCGAAATGTAGGAGCCGGGGTTTTTGGTCCTGGACCACTTTGTCATGCCGACAATTTGCTGCCAATATTTTGCCAGTTTTTTTTCTGGTGCGGTGCGAATTACTCCGCTGGTTTGCCTTCAATTATGCAGCAATTGAAAAATTACTACGTGTACAACAATTTCGGTTTCAGTTCATTTTTTCGCACCTCGAAGTGGGGGAAAGGGTTGGGTTTTAGGCCGGCAGACAACAGGTTTTAAATTTGTCACCGCAACGACAAACATGACAAACGCCAAATGAAGCGCAAATTTAATTACGCAATTTTATTGGATTAACAGGCGCAACCTGAAATGCGGATAAAAACAAATTTAAATATGCCGCACACATGTGCCTCAGCCACGCCCATTCCTTGTTTTTTGGTCCACCCCATTGGAGCTGTTGGCCCGGTCAAAAGCCGTCTAGTCGCGTAGGTGAGTCGTAAATTTACGCGCCATTGTTGGCAGATTTGGCCCAACTCCCTAATACCTTAACCCCGGGATGCTCCTGTTGTGTTGACGCCAATGTTGGCCTGCCCCCTCACACCCCCCACCCCCTTTTGGATCACCATCCCCCCGCCCATGTGTGTGTTATCTTCCTTTTTTGGCCTTTTCACTTATGCAAACGGAACATTTGAAAAATATGTTGGCAGGATAAACAGCAGGGCCACAAAGTGCAGCTGATGCCCCCAGACGAACTGGCCTCTCCAGACTGCTTTCTGCCGCCCTGACGTTTTAATGAGCATGCAACGCTGCAACGTGCCCCTTTCGCACACAGAAAAAAACATTGAGTGGTTTTAGCAGTAAAGAAAATACTTATTGAAATCACTGTTAAAAGAATCGAAAAGTATGCCATTACCAATTAAAGTCAGTGCTCGAATGTTAAGTACCATTTTGCTAAGAAGTGTATCCACTCTTTTCTCTCAGTGTACCACCCCATTTTTCACACCCACTTTTTGCCAGCCAGCATCCTTGTTAAATTCATTAGTAAAACGTTGCACCTTCAGCGCAATTTCCAGTCAGAGATAGAGGGTCCGGAGCACACGTCTGTTTGGCCTGATGTTGCCACACAGTACACACGAAATTAAAACCTACCCCACCACCCATGAGCAGCCCCACCCACTCCCCTTTTGCCACCGAAATATCAGCCACAACAACAGCAACATCCCCACCATGAACGAACAGACAACATGACATGATACCGATACTAAACTGACACTTTGACATGGACTTAACCCTAAAAACGCTTTGTTGGCTTTATTGGTGTCGGTTGCCGTGCGCTCTGACCCCCGCTTCCCCACTCCCCCTTGCTCCTGGAAATTTGGGGGCTAATGTGTGAGCGAGGTATCAAGGTATCCACTTGATTTTTGCACTAATTTACGTGGATTAAGCGCTCGACGTGAGTGTGTGACCTGGGTATTAAGCTTAAATACCTTTTAATTGACAATTTGTGTTTGGCCATTTGATGGCTGATTTTGTTTATTTATTGTGTGTGTGGGCTGGCTCATTAAATGTATTTAAGCCGGAACAGTGAAGAGAAACCCCAATTAATCTTCTGGGTACAACGTACACAATTAACGTATATATAGTATATATTTTATAAGTTTAAGCTCGGACAACCTTTGATTAAACTTCCGCACCCATCTCGCCACTCTATCCAATTAACCTTTGGCCAGAACTTTTCCAATTCTTGGGATTAGTTTCAATCGAAAAAAGCGTACTTCAGCTGCAGGTGAAGCTTGTCCGCCTCATTTGTATGCCACTAAACTGTGTGGAGAAACTTTCTTCGGGCATTAAGAATTGTGTGAAATCAAATTGCCCCTCCTCGGCCTGAAATTCGATCCATCAGCTGCAAGTTGTTCTGTGAAAAGCTGAAAAGTCTCGCCACACAAGCGAAAAGTTGCACAAAAAATTGCTTAAATCAGCGAGTTTTTTTTTCTTTCTACGGTTTATCTCACGGGAGGCGGGGGCGTGGGGGCGTGGCCAGTCAGCCGGTTAAGCCGCCGCACGGTGCAGCATCGTCTAATTGAACTGAACCCAACAGATATTTTCAATTAGCAGCAAAACATTTGTGAGCTAAAAAAGTTTTATTTAATTTTTTCTCCTCCGCTTTTTTTCCTTGCCTTTCCTTGCACCTTGAGCTCAAGGACCTGGGAGTGGAGAACGGGAGGTGAATTCCTGCGGGGCAAACACGTCCTGGCGCCAATAAAAAAAGGCACCTTAGTGCTGAGAACTTTGGCCAGCGGCGGACAAAGTTTTTAATGCCATTAAAGGACGAAAAAACGGCGCTACAAGACGTGAAAACTTTGCCACCGCCTAAAAGGTAAGAAGGAAGAAGGAAATAGCCAACCAGACTGCACGGAAAAAATTCATTATTGTCCTGTCAAATCAAAAAGAAAAAAAAAAAAAATGGTTAAAAAACAAAAATTCTCTTAACTCGTAAACATAACTTAATCCACCAACTAGCTTTTAAAGTAAATTGCAGTTTTATACCTAATTCAATGGAACTTTTTGAATGGTAATTTCTAAAAATGCAAGCCTAATTTAGACAGCGACCATAAACAACGATGATCTTCTTGTTGCCATAAAATGTTCGTAACATTTTTGCAGAAGCCTCTTTATGCAAGTGCGTAAATTGAATTGATAAAAGCGGGCAGCACGAAATGCAAATGCAGTGTGCGGCCGGAAATGACTACAAAATGTTGAAAATCTACAACTTGAGATAAGGCCCGGGAGTTCAAACAAACTAATTCAAAAGTGCGTGTCCTGTGCGATTCCGGATGTGGCACTGTTTCGTCCTGTTTCCGCCTGTGCCGCAAAAGTATGCAACACAAATCAGCGCATAATGGCTGCCATCCAGCCATCCATGTCCACTTCCATGGCCATGGACCACGATGCCCGATCCACTGCCGTATTCATGCCCATGGCCATGGCTGTGTTTGCACTCGACTGCAGGAACAGGAGCGGAAGGATATGCGGTGGCAGGACCTCGACAGACCACGCATTTCAATAATTCTAATTAATTTATTAACGCTTATCAGCGGCGATAAATTTGCCATGGCAGCAGTGTTTGCCCATGTGCCACGATGACCGTCCCCTTGCTGGATTAGGGCTAAAACTCACTGCGAACTCTTTGCGAATGCTTCACTTCTGGGCCACAGGACAACAGTCCTTAGCTGACAAACTGACTGACTGACTGAGGGTATCACTGCCCGTCCACCGCCCCGAAGAAAGCCCTTTGAAAGTGGCACTGAAGATGCACATGGAGCGATAAGTTAGCCCGGCCCAGATTCGCAGCCATAAATGGAATGAAAAACTTGGGAAAACCCAGTCATTGACATCTCTCGTAAATAAGCGGGACTCGCAGGAGTCCCAGGACTAGGCGTTGATTTTAAAATGAGCCCATTGATAAGCCGGAGCTGGCACAGAAGTAAAAGAAAGTGCTGAGGTGGCCAAAAAGCAAGTGGAGCGTGTGTGCGAGAGTCACGGGTTCGACTAACCGATACTCAGCACATGAAACGTATAGACATATTCTCTTATAAGTCTTAAGATAGTTTTTATATAAGATATCTATGAGGTTTCATTTCACATTTGATGTGTTGTTTTAGGACAGAAATATCTAAAATCTCTTAAGAAAAGTAGTAAGCCCATTGCACTGACTTTTTCTAGGGTATCCTAAACCGCTCGTTTGCCTGCTCCTTTTTTATTGTAAGCCTCGAAACGACTTTTGTTTCTGTCGCCCGAGCGACTGAAAGTGTTAAAATTTATTGACACATTTAGATCAAAACTAAAAATTGTCTCCCATTTGCCATGTTCCACTGCGATGTGGCTCATTTGTACGGGCTTCGTCCTTTTCTGCTGAGTCGGCAGATCGCCGTTTGGTTGGTTGGTCCTTTCTTTTACCACTGGCCCCGAAGCCTGATTGTGGCTTGGTGTGTTTTGTTTTAATGCGGGAGTGCCCTGGCCAATCTGCCACGCCCCCGCCCAGTATTCAGATTGCTTAGCCGGCGGCCAGAAGGGAAAATCCGAGAGATATACCTTAATGCATTTTACTCATATTGAAAAGCACTTAAACGGCGGGGGTTGCGAAAATATGAAAATCATAAAAACCTTCGGCGGGGCGGAGCGGAGCGGTGGGTTGAACATTGTCTGAAGGTTGCTTATTTTATTATTATTTTACAGGGAATTATCTCATTTGAGTGGAGTTTGCCCCGCGCCCTGCCTTCCATCCATCCATCCATCTCGATATCCTGCCCGCAGTCTGCTGTGTAATGTGTGCGTAATAACATAATATCCTTAAGATATTTTAATATTGCCTGCCGCTGCATATTGAACTGCGGCGTCGTTCGCATCCAGGACTTTTCCCCCGTTGTCCTGGATCTCGCTCGGTCCTGGCCGCATTTCAACATATTTGGCTTTACTTTGGCTGCCGGCGTGTTTGCTCCTCGCTTTCCTTCCTTCCTTCCTGCGATTTAACAATACCTTTGTGCATCGTAAAATAATTGCCGCAGGGGTTTGTAATCTTCTGGGTTTGGGTGGCTTGCAATTTTCATTTCGGCCAAATTTGGCTTACCATTTTTCGTGATTTCATTTTTTGAAGCAGCTAAAAGGTTTCGCAAACGGCGGCTTACACGAGGGACATATTTATGGATGTTTGGCATACTTGGCAAGTCCTGAAGCCAGAGATTTGAACAACTTCATTAGGGGATTTCCATCGATTGCTTATCGCGAAAAGGTGAGCTTGCTTTAAACATTTTGCAAGAGTGAAATGAAGACTAAAGTTACTCAATGCATTATATGAATTGTTTACAAAATACCATTTATTTGACTTTCATTCAGCACTTTCTTCCTCATGGGCACTGAGCTAGCTCCTGGCGTAATCCCTCTAATTCCCCCATATCATATCCACAACGAATACCCATAAACGTAAGAGTCCTCGTTATCGGCTCCACTTTATGTTATGAGAATTTCTCCTTCACCCCATCAATCCATTATCCGATGTGTTCCTCCTGCCTCAGACTTGTGTGTTTATCAATAATGTGCTCAGCGTTTCTGGTGTTTGGCTCATGATTGTTTTTAATAAGTCGCTGCCCTCTGCCCCCGCCCCCGCCCCCGACCCGACTCTTCACCCCGCTCTCCAGGACCGCTCGACATATGCGGCAACAATTTAACGTTGAGGTCATAAATAAAATCGCTGTCCCCTCGGCGACTTGACTCCATTCAGGGTTTCTTAGTCGAAGTGCGGTGACATTATTATTGGAAGAGAGTCGCCGAGTCGCTGGCAATTTGGGTATATATGGGTATATGAGCATTCGAGTATATGAGTGTGCGGCACTCGAGTTATTGACAAGTTTATGTGCTTAATCCTTCCATAAAGCGCGCCATTAAAATGCCAACAAAAGGTACTTTATATGAAAATTTCCGAACCAGCCCGTGGCGTCCACTTTTATCGTCAGCTCATCGTTCAAATTTCAATGAACGCGCCGAAATTTAAATGATTTTGTACACTTGGAAAAAAGAAGAGTATAGTCCATGGATGATATTAAAATCTAATTAATTCAAAGTAAAACTATATTAAACAAAGCTAGTGAATGTGCAAAAAACTGTGCTATGCCAGTTTTTATACCTTTAACTACTTTGTTCTAGATTTTCTTCAGGTGCACTGTAAGATGTGTATGTGTATCTGTATCTGCGCGAGCCTAAGACAATCGAATGTTGTGGGCGTGTCGAATGGCACACGAAGTCGAGGCAGCTGCCTGGCCCGCCTGGAGCACGGGCACCATCCTAGTGCCCCCCATCCTCCAGTTGGTGCCTGATATGCTCGGGTATTTTTATTGCCCGTGCCCCGCGCTCGCGATTCCGTGCATAATAGTGTAAAACTAGACATATATCTCCCGAGCGGCTATATATTCGCCTGTGGCGAGCTGCTATTTGCAGCGAAACTCACGAATTCGTAATAAAAATGTTTCGCACTGGCAAACGTGTGGCCAGAAGTGAGGATTTTGGGGAGCGAAATTGAAAACGGAATGGTTCCGAGCGGAAGGCGCAAAAAGGCCTCGCAAATGAGAGACAGGCATTAATTTTTGAACATTTTTATTTACCTCCCGAAATGAAGCGGGTGGAGCGGGGAAGGAAGTGCCGACGATTTGGGGGAAACAAGTTGAACTCATTTCACAAGTGTTTACAAAAAATAAATACGAATCTCGCCATGGATGAGTAATGCACTGCTCTTTTATCAGCAGGCAGCTTCATTAGTTTTTGCATAATACATAAATTAGTCAGTACTAGAGATATGTTCCAGCTAACTTCTGAAGTCCAGTCTCCATGTGTGTCGGTTTCACTGGGCGCCAACACCCCATCCCGCATCCAATCAGCTCTCCTCGAAAAAAAAAGCTTGGTTTAGGAAAGAAAAATGATGGAACCTCTTGCAGAGCACATTTAAACGATTTCACATTTCTTAATGATTCTGACAGCTGAATGATCTTTCATTCGGGGTGCCCAAATGTGGTTTTCGTATGCTCCGTTCGCGCCTGTCAGCCCCAATTTGGGATTCTGGAATGCTGAAATTCGGCCGAATTTGTGCCTCAAGTGGCGTCGGTCTTTAGTTAATGTCAGTCAGAGAGCCCAGATGTTGCTTAAGTTCGGTTTGCTTTCTGCATTCTCTTCTGTGGGATTAATTAGGAACGGGCGGGCTCTTTGCCGCCATGTACACTCGCAACAAAGACCTCATCAAAAGGGGCAACCTGATCGGGCTTTTTAATTTTAATTCCACTGCTAATACATCATCGCGAGTCAATGCAAAGGTGGTGCAGTGTGTGTGCAGCGGTTGAGTGGTTCAGTGGCTCAGTGGTGCGGTCGTGCGTGTGTGTGATAAGTCCTGGAAAGCGCCGGACTACACGTTCTAATTTTCACAACAGTTGGTAATGCACACAACCCTCAGGACAGCCCCTATTTTCGCCTTGATTTCCTCACATCCCATAACTATACCTACACTGGGAAAAATGTATGCATCAATATTCTTCTCACATGCGTAAAATGGTTTCTCGTTTTCTTATCATCTGGTAAGGTAAGTGTTCCATAGAGAAATTTTAAATCAAAAATGTGTGTGTATCTCTTAGCTCCAAGTATTTACATAACAGATTTGGATTGTTACGCATTTCATATTTTTATAAAACTTTGAAAACCGCTTAGTGTAGGCTAGTGCGAAAATCAAGTCGAGGCCAAAGTTGCCCCATGCCGCATCCCGAATCCGCGGCAGATCCTGGTGGTGTTATTTCGCTTTCCTTGTTGCCCTTGTTGGTGGTGGCAACGTCAAGGTGAAAGCCGCTTAAGGTGGATGAGGGGATGGGGTGATGGACGGGGACGAGGACGAGGACGAGGCAGGAGTCCATTGTTAGGACTCAACATGTGCGCGATTGGATTAAGTGGCGAACGACGGCGATTCAAGGACAATCAATGGAACAGCACGAGAGTCCTGGGCGTCCTGTTCCCGTGCCTCACCACCTTCTGTCCAAATCGAAGCTAGACCGCGTAACAGAAATCCATTAAGGTGACCGTTTTATTTGCTACATTAGCGGAGGTCGGGGTGGCGACTTAAATGCATGCATTTAGCCATCTGGCTGCATTTCGTACCAGAAACAAGAGTGTTAATTGAGATTTCTTTTTATTGGTGTTCCGTAGTGGGTATTCATGCGGAATGGTCAGGACACACAGATAGTCCCATATCCGAGTTCAAAAGCAAGGCTCTGCATGCAAATACCGAGTGAAAGGATACCTTACAGGATTCGGGCAGCTGCTACTTGGCGCTGAGGAACGCCCACGTGCCGTAGAAATGCCAGGAATGCCGTCCCGGAATTTCCAATCAATTTTAATTGGCACCCCATAGATGGAGGACAGCGAGAAGAAATCCAAAATATTTGTGCATAATTTTAATTAGAACATTTTTCTATTTGCGCAATTTATCTTGTGAGTTCGTTTTGGGACACTTTACTTAGGAACCGGTGGCAGACGTTCAATGGGTGTCAGAGCCAGTGCAATAAATTATTTTAAACGAGCATATCGAAGATGTGTCGCCCTCTAAAATTCAACTCACACATGTGCCGTTGGGTATTCGAAATATTTTTATGGCTAGATCCCTGGATCCCTGCCTGGCCGGGCGTAGGTATCGTCGTAGGGATTTATGTGCAATCGGGGGGCTCGGAAATAGGAGATAAATCTGCTGCCCACTCAAGCGGCCAGCCAATCAAAGTTGCAGCCACTTGAATGCTCGCAGCGGGACACTCTCTCTCTGCTCTCGGAAAACTCATTTAAGTTTTCCTCGGCCAGAGAGATAGGTGAAAAGGATAAGGTCGACTCCAAGGGATTGGGCAACTTTGGTCCGGCTTAATTGCCCAGTGTCCTTGCAGCGAAAGGGGAGGCTTAATTGCCTCAGCCTCTGATTGCGACTCCGATTCTGCCGTTTGACTCCAGTGCTTAATTGCCATTTAGTCCTTTTTAATGGACTCCACTGTACGGGGACACTGGCCCATGTTCATTAATGACCACCACGGCTAGATTTCCGCTCACCTCCTTTCGTAACTTTTGCGAAGCCCTGTCGATACCCAGATAGACTTGCAAATGCCAGCATTTTAATGGCAGCATTTTTGACTTATCTGTCCATCTGGGCATCCTGCATGTCCTGTGTGTCCTTCGTGTCCCTTTGCCCCAAAGGGGCTCTCAGCCCGTTTGTGTTGCATAAATTTAGCCAAATTGTTTTGCTACCGCCCGATAAGACGCCGTCGATGGCATGACAATTAGCCCGAAACTACATTTAAAATATTACTTGTGGTCCTCCGAGTCTGTGGTCCTGTATCCTGTGCCCTCGTCCTTTGCCGGCATTAATTGTTTCTTGGGATCGTCTGTCGAAAGTGCAAACACAATCGGATTGCTGATATCCCGACTATTGACTATTCGTCGAGAATGACAAGTGGTTTATTGTATGTATATATATTGATTTCAGAACTATATTCAAGCGAGTTTTAATTGCCAATGTGCTATATCTTGTATAGCTTTTTTTCTTATCATTATTCATTCGGGACTTTCCAACGGTCTATTTTTTCAATGACAAATCTATGTTTTGCGGTATTTCTCTTGATTAATCTGTAATCATTGACTTGTTGACAAAACAACAGAAATAATCGCACTGAAGTTAGAATCAATTTTATTTAAAGTCAAGGAAGACTGCCAAATTGTGATACATCGTAGTCGAGGCTTACGGAGCTCAGTCGCAAACACAATGAAGGTGATCGCAGCGGTTTTGCTGTGCTTTTTAATTAACCGCACGACCCATGGACAATGTAAGTGCATAAAGCGGAAATTAGTACCCAAATAAGAAGCCAGCTCAATGGAAACTGCATACCGATACTCGATTGAACTCGGTTTTCGTATTTGTGGTTATTTACAGTCCAGAGTTGCCGGAATCCCAACCAGCAGACTGGATATTGCGTGGACATCACCAGGTGTGTGCCACTGTATTCCGTGCTGGCGAAGAGTAATCCTACAGACTCCGAGATCCAGTTCATGCGAGACTCCCGCTGCGGATCTACCAAGAACAATCCGCCATTCGTCTGCTGCACTCAGGATACGGACTACAAGACGACGCTTCCCGATCAATCCATCTGTGGGGGCAACATAGCCCAATACCACATCACTAGAGGCAATGAAACCGTTGTCACGGAATTTGCCTGGATGGTGCTGTTAGAGTACCGTCGTCATGGTGAACAACAATTGGGAACTCACTGCGCGGGATCACTGATCAGTAGCCGATATGTTGTAACAGCGGCTCATTGCCTGTCGAATAACAAGGCCATCTATGGAGACATGTAAACGGTCTTATACTTGTTGCTAGGGTTTTTTTTTTTTTATTAACTATTGCCTCTTTCAGAGTCTCTGTGAGATTGGGCGTGCATAACACTAGTGACATCGTGTATTCCCACAATGCAGAGCGCCTACCGGGCCCTGTGAGAATCGCGGTCGAGGAGATCCACGTACATGAAAGCTTCGGTACACGCCACATGTCGTACGACATTGGTCTGATCCGCTTGGCGAGAGAGGTTGCCTATTCGCCCAGCATACGACCTATTTGCTTGCCCTCGACTGTGGGTGTGCAAAACTGGCCATCCGGTCAGGCGTTCACCGTGGCAGGATGGGGTAGAACTCTCACCAGAGAAAGCAGTCCCGTCAAGATGAAATTGGAGGTAATATACGTGAAGCCTGCCCTGTGTCGTCGCTTGTATGCTTCTAGACCTGCCGTGGATGACTCCCACTTGTGCGTCGAAAGTAGAAGTCAGGGTGATAGCTGCAATGGGGACTCCGGCGGACCACTGATGGCATTCCGCGAGGGCGTTTGGGTCCTTGCGGGCATTATGTCCTTTGGCAACTACTGGTGCTCGGGAAGCTGGCCAGGTGTCTACACAAATGCTCTTTTCTACGAAACGTGGATCACGCAGCATATAAAACCTTAAGTTTATGCTCTCTCCATGCACAAGCATAAATAGATTTTGATAAGGAAAAGTATATGAGAGCTTCCCTTATCAATAAATGTGTTTCTAAATATTTCTGCTTCATAGCAGCAATGCTGATTAATCAAGCATTTAATATATTACACCTTCTGAATGGGTCTTCTTGAATGCCCAGCACTGAGTTGAACATTTTCCGACCTCCCCTTTGGCTCACTTTGGCCCACTTGAGGCAGCTTCTGCCCATGGAGCACTTACATTTAATGAAAAAAGGAGCATTATTATTAAATTATACCCAAGAAGTCCCCTCTCTCACCTCTTCGTTGCCATTCGAGAGCATGACATAAACATAAACTTTGCGCCTTTTGTGTGAGCGAGTCCTGCGGGTGCTCCTTCTATATGTATATACTTATCCTGATCCTGGCCGGCGGCTAGCAGCAACAACAAGAATGGCAACAAACACCTTTAATATTTTCATTATGAAGTCATTCAGCGCGATTATTAACGCGTGACCCCCAAGGCGATGCACAGCATCCAGAACGAACTGTCAAATTCCAGTGCACGGAGAGAAAATGTTTCTATCGATGTAAGGTCGAAACGGGGACCAGAAGAATGCAGTTAACATTAATTTGTTTAATTTCATTTCAAAAGAAGCTGGATGATTGCTTTTGATAACAGCTTGAATATTTGATTTCTTGGTTATTGTGGGAATGACTTAGAAAAGTTTTCTCTGAGTGTGCTCCAGCGCTGAGGTAAATTACAATTTTTGTTTATAAGTGGCAGCCGCTGGGCAAGTGCAGCTGTACCTAATAATCATAATAATTGCGCCATGGGCGTCGACGGCGTCGTCAACTTTTCCAGACGCCAACACCGCCTCCATTTCCCTCCCAGCTCCGGCAACAACAATTGCTTATAAAGTGCGTGTGACACATTAACGGGAAAAGTCCGGCGCGAAAAGCGGGAAAGCCTTGGCAGACAGGGAAAAAAGGCAAATAAAACTCGCGGCCAGTGGGCGAACTTCAAAAGAAATAAAGGAGAGGAGAAAATAAAAGAAAAGTCCTTTAATGCCGTGAATTTTCCGCGGGATTTCTATAAAGTGCAGCGGGGTGTGGGATGGGGAAATTAGATGGGGGGTCACTGCGGTTTCTTCGGCGCAAATTGAAAAAATGTTCGTGCGTAAATTGGCTTTTGGGTCGGGGATGCTCTCCATATCGGCCAGAAATTTAAATGGAAACAGGCGTGGCCAGGTCACCTCACATCCGCTGTGCCTGCCACTTTTTCAAATTGAATTTCGTTTCGAGAGCTCCTGAGAAGGCCAAGCGGAAAGTGAAAGTGGAAAGCAAGGAAAAGCCGGGAAAACCGGCAGCAAATTAAAAAGAAATTAAGCCAATTTGCCTGTACAAGCCAGGATGTGCGGCTCAATTTCAGGAGCCGTGGCCAAAAGTGGCCGCGACTTGTTGTGGCTCGTAAATCTTGGCCCATAAATACCAGGGCCTTCTGCTCCTTTTCGCCTCACTTGCCAAACGTCTTTATTCCGGCGTAAAATTCTTTAATCTTGTTCAATTCAATTAGTTCGAGTTGACTAGTTAATGCCGCTCCAAGTGTCCGCGAATGTCCTTTTTGTCCGCCGGAGGTGAGTTATCTTCCTGCCCCGACTTTGTCACCGAGCATTAACTTTGGCAATTTATGGCCACTCCAAGCGGAATCGCTGGCGTCCTGATGTTTATGGTTATCTGGGGCTGATCAGGACCTAATTAGGGAAATAACCTTTCCTGGTTGCTGGCTCGTGAATAGGAATAAATTGTACATCCAGCCTACAGATGATCTGAAAATAGTTAAACGTATTATTCGTGCTTCCTTTAATGAACATGGGCTTAATAACCAATGATTTATTTATTTCTTTGCCTTATCACAGAATTTAACACAAGCGAAAGAAACAAGCCAATGAATTGCACAATGTGAATTTTGAATACGTTTAAATAGTAAGGCGATTGCAGTCTTGATTTCGAGGACGAAGTTCACGAACATCAGTGGATACAAATCTAATAATAATATAAGAGGCCTATGAAAAGTTTATTGAAAGGTCTCGCCATGCTGAACCCCACCGGTCTAGACTGCCATCAACATCGTATGATCCGATCTAGTTGTCGCCCACGCCTGGATCATGGTCATGATCACTTGGGGCACATGACGATCCTGACAAAGGGGAAGACGCTCTCAAGCCATCGGCTCTGGCGTCCAAATCCTGGCGTGGCGAGGAGACGGGAGTGGAGCTATCATCGCGAGGCTTGGCATTTCCGAAGATCAGAGCAGCCTGTTTGGTTTCAGCCAGAGAGTTTATGGGCGCAGTCACAGTCCTGGGCTTGAGCACTAGCTTGGGCCGATCATCATCATCGCGTACTGCGAATTGATTGCTCGAAGATGGACCTGTTCCACATGATGCCGACTCAGACGCTCCGTGCACAGGACGATTGTTGTCCCCGCCAAAGCTGCTGTGCCCATGGTTATTGTAGCCGCCAGAACTTCCAGAGTTGTTTGGATTGTAGTGTCCACGGCGATCGCGGTTGCGATTCTGCACGAAATTGGTATAGTTGCCGCCTCCATTTACGACCCCGAATCCACCGCCGCCTCCATTTCCATTGAAGTTCCGCTGCGGATTGCCGCCCCTAGCTACTCCAGCACCTCCTCCGCCTGCGCTGTTGTTCATGGATCTGGAAAATGAATATGTAGTCAAGACCATTTGAGTGCTGCATTGGCAATTCATTTCTTACCGGTTGAAGTTGTAAGTGCGATTGCGTTGGAATCCTCCGCTGCCGGTCGATTGCTGGTCCTCGCGGTCATCGAAGTTACGTGGAGCTCCTCCCTGGTAACGATTGCCATTTCCACCTACACCAACACGGCTATTGAAACCACCTCGAATGGTGCGGTTGTAGTTAATGGACGTGGTGCTTTGTGTGGGGCTGCTATTGGACATATGGTGGTTGCTGCTGGTGCTGCGGGGTTCCCTCCTTCTAAACTGGTGGGATCCCACGCTGTCGTCGCGCCGATAGTTGCGCCTCTGGTAGTAGGGACTGTTACCGTTTGTTGGTCCCGTGCTGCCTCCTCTTCCGACGCCACCACCTCTTCCGGCGCCACCACCTCTTTCGTGGCCCACTCCGACTGGAGGAGCTCCGCCAACTCCGCTGGGAGCACCCGGGTTCTGCCGGCGATGGTCGGCTATATCGATACGCAGGGGGGCCGAAAAGTTGTCCAGCTTGATGCGGCCGTTGCAGTTAAGAGCACTCTTCAGCTGTGCCAGAGTCTCGAACTCCACGTAGCCATAGCCCTTGAACTCATCGGTCTCACGGTCCTTGATCAGGCGCACATTCTTCACCTCGAAGTCCGAAAAGATCTTCATTACATCGCCCTGGACGAGACCCTTGGGAAGGTTGCCCACATAAGCGATGAAAGGTGGTTCCGTGGGCACCTGACGCTGCCTATCGCGATCCCTGTCACGATTGCGATAGTTTTGGAAATTACTGCGATTGTCCCGATTATCGCGATTGTCCCGATTATGGTCTCGATAATTGTATGTATTATCACGATTGAACTCTTGGTCCCGCTGGCTGGAGCGATTGGCCATGCTATTAGGTCCTAGTCCCAATCCTACTAAAATATATATACCTAGCCGTAGCCACGCAATCCTCTAACCACGGACACACGGAGTACCAAACGCTGAAAGAAAAAGTCCGGAGCTCGATATTCCAGACGCTGTTGATAAGTCTACGCGAGACAAGGGACTGGAGTCGGAGCTAAAGGGTTCCAAATGATTTCTAACAGCCCGGAGACACTGATTTCAATCCCACTCGATGGAAATGTATAGAATATATGCTGTTCCCTACTAAATTCCCATAAAATAGTTTTTTCTCCTATAGTACAACTTGTGCGAAACAAAATGGAAGAGCTCTGTTTACAGCCAAGCTGGAGTTAAATCTGCTGCATGCTGAGCACAGAGCTCCCAGTTAAGGTAAACCATAAATGATTAATTACGGCGCCAGGCTCCAGACCCATTCCCCTTTTTCGCAAAACATGTGTAAGCAGCAGCTCCATCTTCTCCGCCAGTTTGTGTTTGTTTTATGGATAATGCCAACAAAAGCAGCAACAGCCAGTACATGAAAAAGTCAACAGAAAATAGTGCAGCAGCAGGAGCAGCAATACCAAAGAAGCGCTTTCTGTTTGCCCCGCGAACTCATGACTCATTTTTGTACATTTGTCAAAATGTGTGCCATACATCATTTTAAACAGTGCAGCCTGGGGGAGGGATAAAGGTTGCGCAGAGTGAGGGATCACTGTGTTTTAGCCACAGCCTGGCTTTCATTGAAAGCCCCATCTCGTTCCACTTCCATCTCTCTGTCTCTATTCAGGAAAACCTTGTCCCAGTGCTTCGAAAGACTCAACGCATGGAGTCCAAGATAAATCGCCAGCAACACGGAATTAAAAACTGATGTAGCGATTAATTTATCACTTGCAGGCAGTGCACTCAGAAATGGAATGAGCACTCTTAATACCCTAGCTAATCATAAGGTACTGTTGCTTATTATTCGAAAAGTTCAATAATATGAGTACTTCTATTTTTCCAAACTTCTGTCTTCATTGACATAAAGTTCGTTTTAGGAAGTTCTTAAAATTCTTTTCTTTCATTTCAATAGAATCGCAATTTCAAAAGCAGATTTATTTTAGTGAAATGGATTTATTGATAGGTAATGCCATGCATTTCTCCCAGTGCATCTGGAGGAAGCGTCGCAGCTTCTGGCAATATTTAACTAACAAGTTGCAGAGGAGACGTTCGAATGGTTCTATCCGAATGGAATCGAAGTGCACGGAGTTGGGCAGTAAATAAATTACGAGCGGCAAATAAACGCGCTTCATTGCACCATCGATGGACAGTAGCCCTGCTGGAGAGGTGGAAAATGGGGGGCCGGGAGCCAAAGGGAGATGTATGGACAAACAGAGACAAGCAAACGGAAACGGAAACGCTTTCAGCTGTCGAATTTGTATGAGTGCATGAAAGTGGCCAGTCTCCAGTTCGCTGGGAATCGAGAGCTTTGTTGTAAGCGCTCCATCATTTGATTGTTGCAACTGCGGAGGACTCGGGGACGAGGCTCATCGATCAGAATTAATAAAGATTTGGTCCTCGGTGATTGACTGACTGACCCACCTCGACCAGCTGCGATTGCCATCCCCGCCCATCGAACTTTGGAATAGAGCATTTGTTTCTAATCGGGCAATCCCACTTGAATGGCACAGAAGCGTAAACGATTTTAGTATTACACGACATTAGCGAAATGAAATTGATTTCGAGGCTGCTCCAGAACCCACCACCCACCCAGCATCTCCATCCCCTGCAAGCTCATCATAATGATGTGTGCCGCAAGTATGCAGCGAAAGTGTTTCACTCCATTAGTGCACTTGTAGTACCTCGCATATCATCCGATGATTCGGGGATGTGGCAAGGACCGCTCACTAATCATATTAAGCGAAATTCATACGTCGCCGCATTTATGCGATTTACCCAGGATCCCCGAAAATAACCAAGAACCAGCAGGAAACAGATGGGGGTAGCTTCTAGCCATTGTTGTGACTCGGTCTGGCAACATTTTTCGTTGTCGTTTAAACTAATTGAGTGTTACAAATTTTATGTGCAAAATCTTTAAGCTAAATTGAAATTTGTTTTCCTTTTGCCCCGCTCTCGTACATTTTCCACATATGATGCTCGTACGGTGCCCACTATCCCCGTAAACCCGCATCCGTAAGTGAACCCATTTAATGTTATGTGCTCATTCTTCTGGTTGCTCATATCCGAAAGTGCGCCGAACCATTTTACCATTTTACCATTTTAAAATGCCCGAGTTGAGGTATGTTCGACTGGTTTTTGTCCACGAAAAACAGCCTACGGGGTGGAGTGGCTTGCCTTTGGGGTTTTCCCAGTTTTCCCGGGGTGGGTGAGGCCAAGATACGAGTTGCGAGTAGCGGCGCTTCCCTTTCATTTTCATAATTGAGGTTGAAGTTCGCGATGAAATATTAAGTGTAATGGGCAAACACTTTTTATGTCTGCAGGCCTATGTTGGTTTAAACGTACAATTTATTTGTTTATTCAACTCTCAATGTACATTTTAAAAAGATCATAATGTTCTGATCTGTTTAAATAGATGGATTTAATTTAAGCTTTAAGAAATTATTGAAAACTATACCATTTATTGGCTCTTAGCTTTGCCTATGACACAGTGTTCCCACTCCACTTGGCTCCAATCCCCCGAAATAATGTCAGCTAATTAAACTGCCAACGGAGTGTATTCGCAAAACAATTTACATAATTTACGATGCAAGACAATTGGCAGAGCAAACCGAGAAAGTCGAGGCAAAGGCTTGCAGGCCAATAAACAGAATTGCATATGAAATGCCAGGGATATTCGGAAGTATGAATTGTTCGGGCCAAGATAAGGAAAAAGGAATATTGGCGACATTATGGCCAAGAACAAAGCCCACACAAAGTGTGGGTCTAGAATGGAGCGCAACTATCGTCTGAGATTTATCATTGGCCCGGCCATATATCAAGTGTTTTGGCCAAATAATATAATATATGGCACTTGCCAAGTCCGCAATTACCAGCGCAAACTGTCGCGGCGTTTTGAAAAATTAACATGCAAGCCAGCTATAGTTCTTTGTATCGGCCAGTCCCATAGATTTATGCCAATTTGATGCTCCAAGTGATGCTGATTTATGGGAGCTCGGCGGATTCCACGCTCCAAAGAACTTTCGGCGGGCCCATAAATAATGCCGGCGATCAAATTGCTACCTTCATGTGTCGATAGAGCGCGGCAGCCGAGTTTCTGGCAGGGTTCCTTGGCTTGCCATTGTTGTACTTTCAATTAAGGCAATTGATTTTAATTAGACCACGGCTTACCATAAACATATTCCAAAGAAATTATTATTAAACACGCGACCCTCGCTAGCTGCTGGCCTTCTGGGCTGGGTAGGTGGCCATAAACTTCTTCCTCACCTCGCCGCCACGCGGGGCGTAACTTAATATCTACTCCAAGCCATTCGGTTCAATTAGCAGGAATTATATGGCCAAGTCGGGTCGCGATGCACCCTGCACAGGAATGTACCCACATCTCGGGCCAACTGCCGCTGCCGAAGTTGGAGGAGGTAGAGAAGCCATGTTCCTTAATTGGCCGATATAAAGGGGGACAATCTGACACTGCGAAAAATAATATCAGCATCTAGGTCTAAAAGTAAGAAACGAAATTATGCCAGAGAGTGAAGATTCCAATGTTGAAATGCTTAATGATCTCTAAGATCTTGGTTTGTGATCTCAAAAGTAAGTTAAGTTAACTATGTGCTAAGTTTTTCGCAGTGCCTTTAACGGCGACGTTCCTCAATTGAGGTGATCAACGTTAATTGAAAGCCAGCGCGGATGACTCAGCCGCCGGCTCATTAAGTGGCTGGGAAATGGGAACGGAGGCTGACGGAACTCGGAGCGAACTCGAGGCGATCAAGATGAAAAATTAACATTTCGCGCATCATTAAAATTCCAATAGAAGAGAAGAGATGGTCGGCGGACTTTGCCATATGGAAATCGTTGACAAATGTAGCAACGTGCTCAATGTCTCCATTTTCATTTTCGTTTCCATTTCCACATATCTCAGCCTCAGTGGTGTACTTGTTGTCCCTGTTTTTCTTGTCAGCTGCCGACCGCCTGGCTCATTTGTCGCCGTTTCCTCCGGAGAGTGGGAAAAACAAATGCGTCAACACCGAATTTTCATTTGGTTAATGTGTGACTAGAACCAAAAACTAAATGCGCCACGGCCGCATTATTCTCAGCCGCCTTTTCCGGGACACATTCGAGCACATCAGTGGAATAATAACATGAATTAATCAATTTGTCATGTTGATATTTGTTTGGCAATTTATTTACCATGTGCGCAGAGGCGCAAGAGACCCGTCGAACTGGACCGAGCTGAGGAGTGGTTCCGCTCCCGGCTGTTGGGTTTTATTTTTGGAACCACTCGGTGGCCACTTGGATACTCGCACTGCTCTATATGTGGCATGTGCATCGCCGGCAATTGTGGCCAGTAATTGATGATACTCATACTTAGGCACTCGGGAGCGGCTTCCCCGGGAGATTAGTTGCGATTCAATGGCTAATTATCATCACAGATCACGGCTGGCACAGATGCGGATATGGACAGAGGAGATGCCCTAACACCGAAGACTCCGACATAAAAGAGCCATTTTGTGAGTTTTTGTCCCTGGCAAATCATTCAACAGCGCTGACAACAAATAAACAAACCAAGTCTGACAAGAGAGTTTAACTCAATGGGGTGCACTGAAAAAAAAGGACAAAACATCGTTACTATAAGTTAAAAATGATGAACTTCTAGGCTTGGTTTGAAATTCAAACCTTGAATATAAAATGTACCATACTGCTAAACTTTATTATATGTGCAGCAAGTTCCAAATACTAATTTGCCTGTGCAAAGATCCGATGATGATGATGTCACCTTGCTGAGAATGGTATATATCTCCTGCCATAAAGCAAACATCTCCATAAACCCATTACCATCTGGCGTGATTAACTCCGGGCTCTAAGCTTCGAAAGGGGTGCTCCTGTCCCCCGGAATTTCTCACGGATCCGGAAGGGACGAGGGGCACCTAGGGGCAATGTGTGGTGGTGAACTCCTCCTCGGAGCTCGGGGACAGAATCCGAGTCTTTTGTGTGTCGCCATCGAGGTTTGTACGTACGAATGCTTTTGGAAATTTATGAGTTTCGCTTGAAAAGTATTTTATTGCATTTATAATTGTGTGAGTGTGTCTGGGAAATGGTGTCCCCCCCGTAAATGTTGCACATAAACTCTTTAACACTTTGCCTCTCGATGCAATTAAAAAAAGTCTACTTATTGAAGGGGAAGTGGCAGAATGTATCTGTATCTTTGTCCCTGTGCTGTGCATTAGGGGCCTAAAAATGGGATGGGCCATGGCTAGGGCATGGGATGTGGGATGCTGGTGCTGATGCTGATGCTGCACTTCGGTGTTCCAGGGGCCACCGCATCATTTGTTTGCGCAACTTTATTAGACTCTCGAATTGCGTGTTTAGTTTTCCGAGCGATTTATGTGCAGCCCGTCCCGAGCGGGTGACGAAAATGTGGGAAACTCATCGGAGAGCCATGTGTGCCGCAGACTTTTCACTAACAAGTGTCTCTCCCCCGCTCCACACCTCTCCACCCCGCTCCACCGCGGATCACTCGAAAGTGTCTAACAATCCGCAGCTCAAACTTGTCTGACCCCTCCATTCGTCTTGTGTTTTCCCCTTGAGAAACCTTCGTGCTTCTGACAGCTTCGTTGATTAATAAGCAGCCATTTCAAATGCTCGCAAGCCCTTCACTTTAACTTAACGATTTTTTAGTGGTTACACAGAAACAATGTGGCATTAAAATAATATCAATTGGATATTTAAAATATTTGAATTCGTTTCTTAGCTCAAACAAGTCCGTTCTTACACTATAGAGATATATTCGTAAGTAAACCACAGTTCAAAGTTCTATGACCCCGGATCATGGCCACCCCCAAACCCTTCGACCTCTGGCAACTTTTAGGTTTGATTAATAAGCAAAGTAAAATTGAAATTTTTTCCAAAACGCACACAAAAATTAAAACGTACAAATTGCCAGTTATTTGTTTGCCCCGAAGTTCCGGTACCTTTCCATCTCGAAACTCCAGAACTTCCTTGGCGGCGGAAAGAAAGAATTCATTTTCCACGTAATTACTCTGCTGTGATTAGTGAAATTAAACTTTTCTCTGGCATTTCCCTTTTGCTGTGCGTGAGTTTTGCTTTTCTCATCTGCTCTTTGATTTTTGGCCGCGGAAAAAATGGCGGCGCTTTTCTTTTCTGCCCTTTTCTGCCCTTTTTTGCCGCCTTTCCGTTCTGCAGTTTCATTTAGCGCTACGTTTTTCATGGGAAAAACTAGAAAAAAGCGCGAGAACGGCCAATTACAAGGATTGATTGTGTATGAAAATGATGTTTTCCCGCGCTGCGAGAACTTTTCAATGCAAAGATGCATAAGGTGTCTAATTTTTCATGGCACTCGCGAGGGTTTTCCGCGGGACGGCAGACAGAACGCCAAGATTGACGGCCTTTGTCGCCGGGGCCAATGAAATTTTTAAATATAAAACGAAAAACGAACGCACAAATAAAAAGTGGGAAAGGGAAAAGGAATTCAGTGCAGAGCGCGGAGTGAGTGCTCAAAGAAAACACTTTTTGCGCGGCAGACACTTTAACACTTGAATAAATATTTGTGCGCCAGCCGCCCCGAAAAAGGAGATTTTATAATGCCACAAAATCCAAACTAATTACTCAAGCCGCTCCGTCGGACGCTCGCATCATTTCACTTGATATCCTGTCCTGTCACAGGATGCCAGTTAGGACCGTCCTCACTTCCCATCTCGAGCATCTCGAAATCCAGAACCAGACAGCCTCATCATTGCCCCTGGAAATCGCAGACAAAATAAATGTTTTGAGAATAATTTCGTGTTATTTTTTCAGCAGCGACTCGGGGAACTTGAAAACTTGGAAAAGTGTCACTGGCGCGTGTGTCAGAAATTAATATTAATTTGCCATGTCAATGCATATCCGTCATTGCGACGACAGTTGGCCATTCGAGGCGGGAAAGTGGTTACTTTCCAGCACACTGGCTCATTATCATCCACGGCAAAAGGGTGGCCCGAGCACGTGCGAAAATATTCGGGAAATTATTCAAATTATTTTCACATTTTCTGGGGTTTCCCCGGGCTTTCCCTGGCTTCATTAGAAAACGCATTGATAATGCGGGCTGCGGCAGGTGCGGCTTCTGCATCCCGAATAGTTGTCATCGAGCTGAGTAATCAACTGCTCTCCGGAGAGAACTCATGCTGGGAAATGGAAATGGAAAATGGGTGGGTCAGGTCACATGCCAAATGGCACACGTCTCTTGAAATCCATGCCGTGTCTCTGTCTAATGTTTTGCGTCTCAGCAGTACAAGGGGTATATTGGGCAAATTGTGTATTAGTGCTACATATTTTGGATATAAATCCAAATCAAATTCAACTTACCCTCGCAGCCCAGCTCATGAATGTTATTTTAATGGGTATTTTGAGTTCGAGACTCCACCTCGATTTTCAACACATTTTCTAGCTGGGGCAAGTGACGATTTACGGTTTGCTTTGCTCATCAACACGCGGCTGTCCGCCGGAGAAAAGCGGACAGAGATGCTTAATTTGGAAGCCACGTGTCCTTGTCCACATCCCTGTGTTGGTGTCAGTGGATCCGGAAGGTGTCCGCCGAGTGTTCTCGAGAGTCTCTACTGTGGTGCATGTCCCCAGGGCACACTGTTTACACGACTTTGTTGTTAGTAGTTTAATTTAATTAATGTTTAAATATGCAGGCCTACGACCCGCCGTATTTAAACGGGGAGGCATCGTGAGAATTTCGTCCTGGGAGGATTTTCATCCCATCGGTTGCATCTTGTACTATATTCAGTATTATCAGTATGACATTATATAATGCCACATCTTAGGGACTTTTATTAATATAGAATGGATTGTCTGAAATGTAGTAAAACATAAAGTTTGTTTTTTCTGTCCAACAACCTGGCTTTTCTCCCCTTTAGGTTGTCACACTTTCGTGCTGCACTTGAGTGTGCATTTTCCGCATTTCCATTTCCCTCGACTTTGACAGCCCGCAACTGTTTCATGTGCGATGAAAGCGGCTGTGGCACCTTTCAGACTAGTTTTGTCGCTCTGCAAATATTTTGATTAGCCCGAGTGAGTTGTTTTTTGGCCATGGAACATGTTGCATTTGGCCAAGGAAAATAGTGGCAATGGGCAATGTGGTCAGGGCTCAATCAAGTTACTATTAATACGAGGACTACTCGCACACATGTTTGTCTAAATTACATTCGACATTTACGAGTTCGTAATAAAAACTTTAACAATGGCCGACGCCATTTTACTTGGGAACTACTCAACTTCAGACTGGATACATGGATGTGGATGGGGATGGGGATGTGGGCGGAGGTAATGGGTAATGGCCATCAAGTGCAGATCGCGTCGTAAAAGACATTTTACAGTTGGCACCGCTCGATTTCCATGGCCCGATTCCGATTCCGATGGCCGATGTTCGATTTTCGCCTCCCTCGAGTGGAAAAGTCGAGTGTGTGTGCATTTTTAATTAATTGGGTTTAGTTTTTATGGCTTCATTAATTACCAAACACTGCAAGGGGACGCACACACATCCGTACAATCCTTGACTTGACGTCAGCGGCTCTCGGATGAATAATGCATCATGGCAGTCGATATGTGAGCTGTAAATATCAATAATAAAAGTGCGACGCCAGGACCAAAAACGGGAACGAGTGCATTAAAAATTTATTTGGATCTGCCTGCGACGCGTGGCTATATGGCATTACGTACGAGTATATGTACATGTAATCGCATAAGGATATCGGGGGTGCGCCGCCATAAAATAATAATCTTTATGATGGCAAAATTTTAATACAATATTGGCGGGCTCCGCGCCGAGATGGCACTTCCTCCTTCGAATCTGTCATCGGTGGATTCATAAATCCACTTTAATTGCTGCAGTGATTGCGACTCCAGCCATTCGCCGAGTTCCGTGGACTTAGCCGTGAGTCCTCCTTGCGGGCGATAAAAGCGGCCAAGTGCCCAGTAAAAATCGGGTTCATTAATATTCAACTATATGCGTTTAGTGGCTCCTCCCATTTACGGCCACAGATAAAGTTCGATGAGCAGCTGTCAGCTGGCGGGGAAGCCCCATCCTCCTCCGATGGGTTAGCCCCTTATACCACCCAGAACCATATACCGCTTAGAAACTGTCAAGTCTGCTTACGTTTCATTTCCGTTTATTGCACAACAAAATATCAACAATCATCGTAAACACAACTATCTACAAGATCTGAACCTTGCCATCACCTCCACCCAATAAGCACTCAGTAGTACATCGATCCTTGGCCCCATAAGTCATCTATTTATCCATCATCATCTCACTGGCTGAATTCTTCAAAGAAACCCATTGAGATCTGTGATTTATGCGAATGCCCACACTAGCATGATTTTCAAATTCAGTTATAATTCACATTTCCGCAGCGTCGTTCGAGGATCCATTTGGTTGGCTGACCTGCCCAAATGTCCGGCGGATTGTTCCGCCACAATCGCCATTGATGGATGCAGTCGTGGGATGGGGGCGGGTTCGGACGTTCCGTTCTGACCATGCCTCATTTACATTTATTTGCCAATTTATTTAACGATCGATCGTAAAGCGTTTGCCGCCTTGGACACTCGGATTTTGCTTTTCTGCCATTCTGTTTTTCAGTTTTCAATTTTCAGTGGATGATTTTATGTCGAAATGGGGAGCCCGGAGAACGGAGAACGGAGACGAGTCCGTGTTGTTTACGTTTTTAAGTGAATTTTCATATTTTAATGTTTGGCAACATTGTTGTCGCCTCAAAAGGCCGACCTCATAATTTCCGGCGTGGAATTCGTGGAAGTCGCCCGACCATATAAACCCGGTCTGCCATTCGACGTGGTGGGGCTAAACGATCGTAAAGATCGGACATTTTTATAGGTGTCGGCACAAAGGTGTTTTCCCTGCCCGATTCGCCGGTTTATGTTGCTTTGAGATGTCAAAGCGAAGGCATCCAGCACTGGGATATAAAACTGGGGACGCTCCTTTGAAGCCCGTGTACAAACAAATAATCGAGGCGCATTCCGATCGCAGATACAAATCTGCACTGTTTCCAAATTGTTTACGTTCCCATTTATAGGTTATAATGTGAATTTTTTTCAATTTCGATAATGACTAAAAAAGAGATCTGCAAACATTTGAACAGAAGCACATATTCCGCAAACGATAGTAATATTGGTTCATAATGATTAGATGGAACCCGTTTTTTCCGGTGTTTTGGACAGATCAACCCCATTAGGATCATGATCTGCACAATGGCGCCCATCGGACGCGATGAGCTTGAAATTTTATATGCCGGCGGCACTCGTCTGCATTTGTCTGGCATTTGTGCAAACATCTCGACTAATTGGCCAAACGGCTCAGTTCAGATCGGTTCAGTTCAGCTCGGATCGGATGCGATGGGATGGGATCGAAACGGATCGGCTGTGTGGGTGGGGATCGTAGGGAGCAGGGCCTTATAGAGTTGCCTGGACGTGCGTGCGTGCGTTGGGGCCATTAAAAAATTATTGAAATTGAACATTTTGAAAATAAACTGGAAACGCATTTCGACTTTCGGTGGAAAAGTGTGGCACACGGCGCGCTTCATTTGTGCCCCGCTGGGGAAACGGTGAAAAGCGGAGGGATCGCTGAATCCGGGGGAAACCCACTTCGCCTTCGATTAGGGCTGCGTTTCCACGTTTTTCAGCGTTTGGCTTTTTCGCCAGCCGAGAGAAAATTTAATTTATTGCCTGCCCGTCTACCAAGTCAATGCGATATACTATACTACACTATACTATTAGCAATGCTCGATCTCGCGCGATTTGTGTACGTGAAAAGTGTACGGGGTATTTTTAAGTGAAAATGAATTGAAATGAAATGATTTTTCATTTATTCGCCGACGCTGTGACGCCAAGGAGACTGCTGGCCCCGCCCCTCGCGGCAAATGAGGAAAATGCCGGGGAAAATTGTCGCTCGCCTCGGGGAAATTCGCACCTAGAAAATCGTGCCGATTTTTCGGCCCATCGAAATGTGCCAAGTAATGCGGCATTAAGTGGTTGCACCTTTCCGCAGCAAGGTGCATTGTTGCAGTTGCGGCCCCACTTGCTGCAATAGTTGCTGTTGCTTTTGCAACTGTCAACATCACATCGGCATTATCGCAGCGCCACTTGAATGTCGAAAGCGCCACAATCCGAAAGGTGCGACAATGGCGACAAGCCCGCATAGTGACAATAATTTGTGGGCCGTGTTGGCAACTATTTTCGACCAAGGAATGGGAGTGGATACAGTGCCCTACAGGTTCCGGTGCAAATTGTACTTTGAACAAATTATTATTTTGGAAATATCATTCTGACCATTGGAGATCCTCAAAAGCCATCGATAAAACTGTGATCCGCTGGGGTAATCGAGTGCCTTCCGAAGTTCCCTTAGGCAACCTTCACTGTGTGGCAAAGTGGGTTGACGCCACCTAAGCACGCGGCGGCCCAAAGGTGCCACTTTCTCAGGGGGAGTTTGACGGCCGAGGTGCGAGAAAGGGCGGGCAGGCGGCGGTGGGAGTGGCAGGAGGCGGGCCGACATGCTGGCGTCAGTGTCAGTCTTCGTGGTGCCGAGACTACCGGCCATATAGACCATCGTCTGGCAGCTATTTATTCCCAGATCTCACCGGCGAGTATGTGTTGCAATTATGCAGACAAGATGTCGACGCGAATTGTTCGCATTCGTCGACACTCGGCGTTGCACGTTGCAGGAGGATGTGGTTGATTGGGGGGGAGAGGGCGTGGATGGGGCAGTGGCTCCCCAGCGGACGAGCTTAGTCAGATAACTCAGCTGGGCCCTAGGTGCTAATGGTCAATAAATATGAAATTTTTATCGACTTACGCAACACGAGCCGGCATCTAAAATGCAAACACACATCATTTTGGCAGCCTGAGCTTACTCTTAGCTCACGTTTTGCTGGCTAACAAGCTCCCCCGAGTGAAATAAAAACCGAAAGTGCAAAATCATACGGCGATGCGGGCGGCTACGTGATGCCATTGGACTTATATTTCTTGACAGTTTGGGAGTGGGTGGGGTCAGGTTCGCGCGGGTGGGGAGGGGGATGGGTACGCGGCTCTATTTCACTGGCCAATTAGACGGCCTGTTCTGGCTAATTGGTCTACCTCATTTATCCCATTGTCGCTGTCTGCAGGGAATTAATCAAGTGCCCAGATGCAGTTTTACGCAGAACACTGCTGCCGTCGTCAAGGCGTGACCAGAGTTTGACTTTTTAGATACATTGTATATGCGAAAGAAGTATCTGTATCTGGGCGTTACGCATCTGCCTGTCAGCACTTGGCCAATTGTTCCCGCCGAGTCTCCTGCCACGTTTGCGATTGGACTTTTCCACAGAACCGGAGGCCAAATGAAATATGAACTATTTTAACGCCTACTTAATTTATTTGTTTTTGCGCTCTCGCTGCTGCCGTAGTATAAATTTTAATTAATTTAGCGTTGAAGTGAAAGTGTTAAGTGATTTGCTTGGCTGCCGCTGGCAATACCTTCAAGTACATGGCGATATATACCATCTAGACTATATATAGCCGATATGTATGGGCCATCAAGTGCAGCTGTGGTAGGTAAGGCCGTATTTTAGTGCGTTCTCCGCTCGACCTAAATAAATAAAAATATGTTTATAGGCAAAATATTAAAGACAAACACCGAACTACCCCCACACAAACACACATACACTCACTCTGCCACACATGTCCCCTGACCAATTCATAAGTTTGCACTTAAAGGACATGGCCAACCTGTCCCAAGGTTGGACACTCCACTCCAAGATGGCTCACACATAAAAGCATAATAAAATGTATTTACCCCAGGATCAAATTATGAATCTGCTTATGGGCAAAACAAGGACAAGGGACGGCTAAAAGGTGAGCCCAGCTCCTTCAAGTTATGAAAGCCGCAGGCTGCCTCCGTCTCCCCCACCAAAATAAGGACAAAACGCATATTTATGAAATGAACAAAACTATAAAGGACACACACACACTGATGCACAGAAAGAAAAATAACGAAATTAGCTTATTTCGAACTCTTTACTGCTTGTAAGGTCACTCTGACCTAAAGAGGATCTTCGAGAGCTATGGCCTCACTGAATTCAATAACCTTAAACCGAAATAAAGTGCAGAACCTATGTTTACATTTTTTTCCGAGTGTATAAAAAAGGGAGAGGGATAAGGACAATGTGCGGACATCTACGGAGATTTGGTTTTTTGGGTTGTCGGTCGACAATGAAAATTTGTGCACATTTCAGCAGAATCGAGGGCCTGAGGTGATGGCCAGCTCCTTTAAGGTGTGGCCACCGAATCCGCATCGTGTCCCTTTTTGGGATGCCCAGAGTCTATTACAGAAGTTTATGGCGCACGCAGTTACACCTACGATAGCCCTGGGCGAGCTGGCAGCATATGGTCAGAAGTGAGGGGGAAAGGTACGAGGGTGGCAGTCGCCCAACCACCGAGCCACCCAAACCACCCACATGGCGCACCACCCAAGGGCACAACCACTTTGTTTATGCCAGTCGCAACATTTTACAAAGTTTATTCCGCCTTGGCATCATCAACAGCCATCGGAATCATCATCATCATCAGTCGTCACAATTCTCGGGTGACATCTGGATGGTGGATTCTCGGAGCAGTCGGTTGTGTCCAGGCTGCCCCAGGGTGTCCAGGAGTTGCTTAAGTATGTGCGTCACATACGCCCAGCCTCCTTCGCTTCCTCCGGCGGGGAATTACCTTTGGTGCAGAAAAACGAGAGGCGAGAATTACCTTGGTCGAGTGGCCGTTTTTTTTTGGCCACCTTCTGGAATCAGCTCACGTATCGTTTTATTAGTCAATCAAAGGATACTTTGGGGGCGCATCTCATTTGCAGATATAAGATGTGCAAAATAAAAAATTAGACTGCAGCCCTTCGATTACCTTAGTGGAAAATAATTAAGTTGTCTTCTTAGGGGGGCGTATTTATTTAAGGGGAATTCCTATTTGCCTGATCTTACTCACTCGGTTCGCTGAGCACAAGATGTTGCTAAATACTCTCTGTGAATATGGTATTTCCCTTGATTATGAGTTCCTAAAATAAACTAACGAGTTGAAAGCGCCTCTGATTAATTCCCAATTTGCTGAGGGAAAATGCATAGAGCGAATCCAAATGCGTAATGCAAGATGCCTTTTTGCAGAGAATTTAATAAAACGTCTCGGAAAGGAAATGGCGCACTTTGCATTAAAAATTCGCTGTCTAAAAGCTCAACAATTAGCAACCATTTCCGAATGCAAATGCAGAGGAGGCAAACGAGTGAAATTAAAGCAACTTAAATGGAACTTATTAGATTTGTATACTTTTAATTTGCATTCATAACAGACTGGAGTGATAAGAGAAGGGGCGGAAAGAGGAGGGACCTGTGCCTTTGTAAGGATATTCCCCGACTTTGGCCAGCAGTTGTGTCCTGCGGACCCAAAACACAACAACAACACCAAGGCCCCAAGGAGGGTAGAGCGAACCCTTTTCCTGGTTTTCCTCCAGTGGACAGGACGCACTCTCCACCCGACTTGGTTGATTTAAATTTTGCCTTTGCTGGAATAAAAGAAAATTAATTTGTGCATATTTCTTGAGCTGCTGGCAGACGAAATACGAGCGGCTTCAGCTGCTGGCTGGACTGGACATTTATTAAAAGCCGAAAGGAGTTGCTCTTGGCCAAAAGGGAGACGAAACGCAAAACCTTTCTCTCTTGGCCAATCGTAGGAATAATAATAATAACCGAAAAAGCGAAAAGGGACTATCAAGTGAAAAGAAATTTAATAAAACGAAAACAATTTGCCAAAATGAAAGAATAATAAGAAGCCGCCAAGAAATCGCTCTCCGCGACAGAGAGCGAGAATCCTAGAGGCACTGGTTCCCACACGAAATATTCATAATTGCACGGACATTAAGGATGTGCATCCCTGCAAAAAAGGATCCGGAAACGAGGACAACACACGTGCCGCGGACGATGACAACGATTGATACACAATCGAGCCAGGATCAGAAGGGCAGGAGCCATAAATCCATTAGTCCATAAATAGTATTGATATGGAATGAAAACAAAAATAAAATAAAATTATTTATACGTTTCGCACGGCGACAAGCAGGAAAATTAGTGCCAACCGGAGACATGAGACACGAGACAGGAACGAAAACAGAGGGAGAATGGAAATCGACGAGGGAAATCGCGCAGGGGATGCTCGTCGTCGAGTGGGAAAGCGGAGAAGTTTTCCTCAATTGGCGATGCGCTTCAAATGATGCCAAAGATTCGCACACAAAGCGAACTGCCATCGAACAACTGTATCGAATTACCAATCAGCCAGCACAACAATAGTGTCCTTTCGGCGGGTCAAAGCGCATCCCCCACCCGCCAAACTAATATCCTTTCTTGTGCCAACCACCCCTAAAGAGCACCCAGTGCAGCGCGTGACATCACCTTCGAGCTGGAAGTAGAGCGGCTCATACAACTATTTTCCGCCTTCAATTATCCAGTTTTAGTCAGTAACTAATAGCTTAAGTATTCCGATTCAGCCTGATTTTCTTTAACATACCCTCTGTACGCTCGATAGCATCCCAGCCATATATTGCCATCAAGCGCGTTATGAATGCTCTTTACTATCACTTACGCAAACCCCCACCGCCGCCGAACAATTGAATTGAAAGGATCATCAAATGGAGAGTCCTGGTTAGAGGAGCCGTTCGAACAGCATCTTGGCCAAATTGCCGACAATTTGGGTTAACTGTAAAATTTGTGCAGGCCGAAAGAGCAAACAGTAAACAGCAAACGACAAACAGCAAACGTGCAAGTTTTAACAAATACAAATGTGAATTGCGAACACTAAACTGGCAGATTTTCTATATAAAAGATGAAGACATCCCGGATTGACAGCCCAAGAGTGTCCTGCGGGGGCGGAGAGGGATATTCTCGTAAAACTCATTGGGGCGTAAAGGATGCGAATGCCTTTTAATAATAAAATGAGAGCGGCCAGGCTTGGGTGGAACCCGCGCTCCTCCAGCTGGACAGGAGCAGGACGCACCAGCACTGGCCTGCATAAACTAAGACTAAAGCCGCTTGTCTATGCCCAGGCACGTCTTAAATGTTCAAATTATGTAAAATAAAATGTGCGCCAAAAAAGGCCAAACGAAAGCCAGGCCAAAGGATAAAGGAGGGGTTTTTTCGGAGGGCTGACGTCAGCTCTGAGTGACAGTGACAAGAGCAGGACATCGGGGAGGCATTCAACGAAGGAATCGCCCGAGCACTTGACAATCCTGGCAAAGGTGCAAAAAAGCGAGCCGGAATAGACACTTCTCTGCGCTCAAAATCTCGAAGGATGCACTCAGAGAAAATTGGAAAGTCTAGTCGTGCAAAAAGAACCTGAAATAAAAAAGATATTGATTTACATCCTTCTTATTGAAAGAAAGAATTCTGTCGGCTTTCAAAGTATAACATATTTTTTGTATCATTTTTTTTCGAGTGCATCCTCGCCGTTGGCCATTTGCATGGCGCCGCCTCCGAACTTCCCCCGTCGATTCGCAGGTCCTGCGTGTCCTGGCTAATAACCGTGAGTAAGCAAACAGGTGCAGCTCGCCCGTTTGCTGTGATCAATCTTTTGCTAAGCTTTTGTTTTCGCCGGGCTTTTGTCTCTGGACAAAAGTTGGGTCCCCGATGGAGATGATGATGGGGGAATACTTAGAAGTCCCGGGATTGAGTTGTCCTTTGGTGACAGGCAAACAACGGCGCGTCCTTTTTTATTGTGGGTCTGTGGGTCCGTCTCGCTTTCGTCCTATGATTGATTAGCAATTAATTAGCTACACAAATAACTGTAATTATATGCGCCGGAAAGTGAAAAGGGAATGAGCCGGAGGCATCTAATGTCAAGGGTCTCCGGCGGCGAGAATTACTTGCAAAAGTGTTCCACCTTTTTTTCGCGGGCCTCGCAACTCATTTGCATTTTGTTTTCGCCATTTTTTATGGGCCAATGAAACGAATTCGGTACTCTAACTTTGTCACTTGCGGCTGCCATTTGCCATTGCTTTTTATGAACGGATCCCGGCTAATGACACTTCCCTTGGATGGGAGGAGGATTCGTCACACAGCTGAGAAGGCCATAGATTCGAAAATCTGGTTACCATTCACAGTCACCCCGAGAAGTGCACTCAAAGTAATAAGTGGAGAACTTTATTTAAAGTTGGGATCAGCAAGAGCAAATCTTCTGGTAGTTCAATACTTTAAGAAGAGGAATTAATATTCCTGGCTTGAATATCGATAGTTTAATTTTTAAGTGTCCCTAAACGTAGCTGGAGTCTTCTATTGTCTTAGCCACCACCGCTCATCCGCTCCCTCTTCGCATCAGTGGGCCGGGCCAAAAGTTGTGAGATGTCTGCAGTTGACATCCCGACCGCTTTTTTGGCCGGCCAACAATGCATGACTGACCCTGTCAATATTGGCGACCCCGAATCCATTTGGTAGCTCTCGCCCCACCACACATGTATGAGATATTTAATGCATGCAATATGGATTGTCGCAGGGGTTTTTCCTCCTTTTTTCCGGCGTGAGCGAGTGGGGAACTGGGAGCTCGGCGAGCAAAAGTGCGTCCAAAACTCATGTCATTGTTTCGCCGGACTGGAACTGCATTTGCGACCGAATCTGGTGACATTGAGTGCTCCGACAGGCGACGTGTGCAGGGTTCCCCTGCCTTTGCCCCGAGTCCTCCATCCTGCATCCTGCGTCCTGCATCCTTTATGGCTGAAAGCTTTTGTCGCTGCTGCCGTGCCACTAAACATGTCTCTCGGTTTTGGCCCCTGCGTGGCCGATCTTTTTACTGCTGGCTGGGCGCCAAAATATAACTTAAGTTTCTGGTCAAATGAATTTGGCAAAGGTAGCAGCCAGCTCGAAAAATGCAAAGCATACTTTCGGGAGCCGTCGCCAGCGAAATTCGAATGTATGCAAAAATGTTTTTTCTGCGGAATGGAAATCTCGAGGAGAAGCCACCACAATTGGCAGTTTAAGTGGCCTTTGTTATGAGCAAGTTTTCCATTTTTGCGGTGGCTCCTGTTTTTGCTTTGTCACCTGTTTTTCCTGCTTTTCCCCGCAGAAGCAAAACTTTTTACGATCTTGTCAACATTTTGAGTTGAGTGCATTTTTACGCCCCCTGTCGATTTTCGGGGTGGCGGGGCAGTAAAATCGAAAAGTAATGCAATAAAATTCGCTTTCATTAAAAGCATTAAAATAGGTTTTTGACATGCCATAAAAATGGTTTCCACGTAAACACGCAGAACACACATTCGCGCCAAAGGAAAACTGCTGCCGCCACACTTTTCCGACGGTTTTCCTGGTGAAATCTGGGGAAAGGGAGTGCGAAACGCGACTTCTAAATGGGATTTTTATTGTTCTGGGAGCTGTGGCCGACGCATCGCCATTAGCTGGCAACACGGTGCTCCAGCTCACCTAGCCATCGTAAATCCGAAAGAAATGAGACGTGCGGAAATAGCTCATCCTCGCCGGGGAATCGCAGTTGATAAAGCAGAGTTTCTGAGGAAAAAGTGGGCTGTCTCTCCAGAGATGGCATCTCGTGCTCGCATATATAATCTTATTCCTTCCTATATCTATCTATCCCAAACGCTTCTCATAAATTTCCGGAAAAATATGATGCCATATATGTCGCATCTAACAAATATTCAAAGCAATTAAGTGCAGACTTTATAGGTGGTAAGCCGAAATGTTCCTGACCCCTAATAATTATACAGGGAGAGAAACATTCTAAAAAATCATAGCATTTTTATTTAAGAAAATAAAGTGAGTAATTGTAGGGACTTCAATTTTAAGCCAATGAATAGTGTATGTTTTCAGTTCATGTTTCAGAATCTAAGCGAATTGCTCACAATTTTCTGTCAGTGTTTTCCATGTTTTGGCTGGACAATTGGCAAATGTTGGCCGCTAAATGGGGGCGATACAAATCGAATGGGGAATTTATTTCAACGTTATTAACTCCAAATTACGCACAAAAAACCGCTGCGAAATCGAAGGGGGCAGACAAGTGAATGTCCAATCCTTAATTGCAAAGGACAGCGTGTGGCGAAAATATTTTGCTCGCTGGCCGGGAAATATTTTCATGATGTAATAAATGAAATTAATTTCAATAATTGCAGCTATTCGGGTCCCGAATCGGTGGGTGATGGTTTATTCGGCTATAGGTTTATTTCGGCCCCACCACGAGCTGTCTTTTTATTTAGGCCACTTATTTTATTTTATTTTATTTTGGCCATGATTCGCGAGCATTTGGCGATGACCATGAAAACTGCTTAATCGGAAGAATGAATATGAACGTTCCAATTGCGAAAACGCCCAGATACAACCCCTCCCCCTGATAATAAGCAGAAAACATAAATAAACGAGGAGAAGAGCGAATAAATGTGGAAATGCCAATGTTTTCCTTTCCGTTTCGTCTTTTTATTTCGCTTCCATTCTGATATTTTCCATTTTTTTTTTTTGCAGCCACAGCAGCATTTTTAATATAGCAAAATTTGCTGTCATATTTGGTCCCGCTCCCGTATGATTTTTATGTGAATGAGTATTTTTCGCATTTATAATGCGAGCCCATATATTTTCATGAACACTAAATTAAGCAGGGTAAAATGGGGATTCCTTTGTGGAAGCCATCACGGGAAAAATATAACCATGAGTTTTTTGTATATATTTATTAATACGGAATGAAACTATTGGGCTTCTAAACAGTATTTCCCTGACATCACAATCATAACTAAATTTAAAAAAAAACTACTAAATTCAGAGTGCAGTTTCCAAATACTTTATACTTTTAGTAAGCTTTGCATACCATGGATGCGGTTCGCAAGTTCTTAAGTGCCGATCTATATTCCTATATAGAGGGTATCGTAAATAGTCTCTTCCTTGGATCTCCGTGTTTGGACGCGTGCTCAGATGAAGTAAAGAAAAACGCGAAAATGTGGTGCCGAAGCTGTACATCCCTAGTGACACAACCTAGTTATACAATTAGGCACCATTATCCAGGTCCTTTGGTCACCTACGACGGCGAGGCGCGATGTGAGCCGCGTCTCATTCGCCTTTCTGACTTAACCATGAGCACAATGGAGCTTATCTTCCAAGCTTATGGAGACAATGATGATGATGGTGATGATGAAATGGATGAAGTGTGTGAAAACAAGAAAGATGTGGAGGAAAAGTGTGACAAGCAGGCAGAGGAGTCGGCGTTTAGTAAATTAAGGAAAATCTTTGGCTGGCAAACAAATAAACCTATTGAAGACGACAATAGCCAGAGTGTGGACTCCTGCAGGCTGAATGGTGGCAGGGAGGAACCCGACTTGGCAGACGATTCACTCACCGAAAAGAATCAGAAGCTCCAAGCACTGGAGGATCGTGCCAGGGGTATATACGAAATGCATATCGAATCTTCTCCAGATTCGCCGTCTTGGGACTGCCTGAAACCCTCGCAGAAACTGCGCTTTCAATGGAAGGCTTCTACTGGCGATGATCTGATGAAAAGTCCTTATGAAAATTTCACGTTGATTTTTACCAGAAGTTTCCTCGAAGCTTTTCCCCGTGCCACATGTGCCACTGTTCGAAAGGAGCAAAAAATTGCATGGTGGAACTTAGATCGCTGCCAGCGCATGCCGTTCATACTGCAGGCTCTACTGTACCAAGTGGCCATCGGTGCCATCGATCCCGAAGATCACTGTGCTGTTCGTGAACTTTTTCACAAGTTGCGATAAAGTGAGAAGTGCGTTTTCCATTTCCATTACCATTTCGATTTTATACGAACCAGATGTTGTGTGGCCCGTCTATTTTGGTGCTGAGCCTCGAAATTCGCAGCTCTTTTCCCTCGACTTTTGCTCTTGAACCACATTTGCCGAGAATAATGGATCCCCTACTTTCGGCCAAGGTCGCCCGCTGACATGGCATTGGCACTCGATTAACAATTAAAGCCGCAGCTCTCAAGGTCGCGCAGAATTAAGATGGAAAATCTCAAATGAATCGGGGTCGCCCTGAGGAAAAGTTGGACTGGGTGCGAATCAATTTCCCATGCGCATACATTAGCAATAAAAATTTGTAGTACCCCCTGAAACCGAAATAAATAAAACAAACGAGAAGCAAACTTTTTAAAATGTAATTTCGTTGGCCGGCAAATAAATAAAATAGATTTGTGGCAAATCGAAAGTGAGAGCCAGCCCGGCCAGGAAAATCAAAGTCCGCATCTGATCGGCGAATCAGGCATTATGCTAATGGAAAGCACGAAAAGGGGGGAAAAGTCTGCGGCTGGTGTTCGGTTTTATTGAAAAGTCAAAGGAAAGTGGGTGGTTTTGCTCGGTGGGCCGGCGTTTATTGCCGTTGACAACTTTTGCGAACCGGGCATATAAAACGAAATGAAATGGAAAACTAAACCGAAATCGGAAAACTCAAATGGCGAACGATTCGCCACGAACTCTAACTCAAAAGCAGAGTGGAACTGTATCGAAAGAGTCGCAATTTATTGTCACAGATATTGACTTTTATAGTGGTCCGATTCCAATCCCTTTCCCTTTCTTTCCATTTTTTTTTTACGTTGTCGGGCTCATAATGCGACTTCTCAGCTCGCACAGCTCCATGGGATTTTTGGCGGATGCCCATCTCCTCGAGAAACAATTGGCATTCGGGAATTTCGCATGCCTGCCACCGCCAGTCAAACGAACAACCCAACCCTTCCTCCCCCTTTGAATATCCACCTCTTTTTTATGGCAGAGATTTGGTTGTTTTGATATTCGGCACTTTTATTGCCTCGACCCAAGTTCGCACCTCAATTTGTCTTCGTAAATGTGAAAAATGTGGAAATTAGTTGGTGGTCCAGGCTCCTCGGGTTCTTCCTCTTTTCGGTTGGGCTTTTGGCCAAACATTTCATCAATCACGGCATGTGTCACACCTATCAGGACCGCTGACTTGTGCATCAGATGCAGATCGCCCCTTTTCCGAAAGCTGTGGCGAATCTCAAAAAAAGGAGTGCGCACGCCACGCCCCTTTTCGCCAGGATAAGTGGCGGTGAACTTAATGGCTGGGCCAGAAAAGTGTGGCACACTTTTAGGCACTTAACGGGAAAAACAAAGACATTTTCCACGCTTGAAATAGAAGTCAAAATGTAAGATTTTTAACTTTTTTTTTTAAAATATAAATATTTTATATACTTTATTTCCTCCATGCTCTAAACAGTTGACTTTGATTTCTGACGCAGGCTTCATAAATATTTCCCCCGAAACAAGACGCCAACCACTCATCCATTTTTATGCAAAGTCGCATGGCAAACACAGAACCCATGGATAAACAACATTTGTCGATATCCAAACTCATAGCTCTGGTGATGGCTTTATGGCCCAAAGGAGGCCCAATCAACCCCGAAAGCTGCTCTTAGTTTCCCCTGCCGACGGTCGCCATTAACATAACAATAATTATGGCCACGTCCTGGACTGACCATTCAGATTCGGCCTGGAGACATTCGGCAAACACACTTCCCATAGATTCGCACTCATAAGCAGAATCCAGACGTTATGCATCCGGTTGAATGGACTTGGCTTCCGTCTTTTTTTCTCTGGGGGTTGGCGAATGTAAATCGCCGGTCGGCTCGAACTGTGAATGTTCCACGTAATTAACTTTGATTGGAATTGGGGCAAAGTGCCAGGCTCCTGTTCTTGCCGTTTCCTCAAACCGAGTATTTTCGTGGGAGCCTTGTAATTTCTTCGCTGCATTCGGCTCATTAGGACATAAATTTCGATCAAAAACATAAATTGACAGGCGTGCAGATTTAAGAGGCGCGGCTTAGCGCGCCAAGGATGCTCCGCATCCTCCGGCAAATCCAATTTCCGAGCAGGACTCGCACGTACGGCGGGCAACACTTTCGGATCTCAGGATTCGCGATTCAGGACCCGTTGCCCGTCCGTTTATGTGAGCAGGTCATGTCGCGGTCATAAATACAACAATGCCGCCGCCGCCGCCGCCAAAACTTTCGCGAGTGTCGCGAGCGCCATAAATTTCGCTGGCAAAAACTCACGGATTTATGTTGCCAAAGCGCAGGAGATAGCACTTGGCCGCTCCGGAGGACATCCTCGAGATATAATCCACTTTAAAGTTTCCACTCCTCGGATTCCTTGTCCCGGCTCGGCTCGGATCGGCTTCAGCCCCCGTTCCATGTGATGGGAAAGATGCGAAGGATATCCGCCTTGGCAGCCACATGCGAGTGTTCGCTCCTCTGACACGACATCTTATCCAATTTGCATTTAACGCATTTTTTGGCCAATTTCGCCAGCTCACAGATTTCGGCTGGCTTCTGGCTGCCGGGCCGTAAACCTCCTTTTCAACAAATCCCATTTGCAGCGATTTGCATTTAAGGCCGTCCGTGAATTCGAGACGAGCTCACACAAAAATTAATAAAGGAACCCCCATCCTTCCGGCCAGCCCGACGTCCCGCTTTTCAGCCATATACCATTTCTCCTCGACCGCAAGTAAAAATGTTCAATAAACGTCCGGCCCGAAACGAGACGTCCAACCGCAAACGCCTTCAATGGTCGACTCGGCCACGGACATCCAGGGGTCCGGCAGTCAATTTGGAATTTTTCAACGTTTTAGACATTGGCCGCGAGGTCGGGGAAGTCAGGGAATATGGATATGGAATATGCGATATGGGATATAGGATATAGCAGCTGACTTTGACAGCGCCGCCCGCTGGCCGTTAGTTACTCCTAGTTTGCGGTTCCGCTGCTCGAAATATTGGCGGGATCCGAGATGGGTCCAATTAAAAAAACAGAACAGCGACATGTACAAGACGTTTGGACATCCGACTGGGAGATACCCTGAAATGTTCTTCTTAGCCATACTAGAATGTATATGAATTTAGGAGTATCATAAAATATTAAAAGGGCAAGCAGTGCATAACTTCACTAATAATATGTCCTCCAAGATATTGCATTTAGTAGCATTTTTCGTAATATTATTCCTAGAAGTGCTTGTGAGAAACCTCACCTACCTCTTGGCCCCATCACGCCTCGAATAAAACCCATTAAAAGCACTCGACCAGCTGCAATTGCCAACAAGTTGGGTGGGCGTGGCTGCCAGCCGACATCGATGCACTGAGCGAAAAATACGCAGCACTTCAGGAGCAGCTGTCTGCAGCAGATAGGAGGAGTGGGTGGAATGGGAATGGGCGCTGTGGCACAGAATCATTTTAGATGGCAGAGGAGACCTGTCCTGGCCGGGCCAACTATTAATTAGGTTGTTAATTTTGCATTTGGCGAGCGTCGCTGGCTTTTCCCGTGAAAATTGTGAAAATGGCAGCGGAGCGGAGGCGACGAAATGGAAAACACACGTGGCATGTGGCACGATGATAAATCTTTGCATTTGTGCGACACCATAAGGGAACACATGTCGCAGCTTGGCCGCACTTCCTTCCCCACTTTCCCTCCCAAAACTCCCCCGTATTCCCCGCTTTTCCGACCCCCTCCTTGGAATGCACCTGTCTCAATTAAGCGTGCAAATCGCATGCCTGTCAAAATAAAATGTTTGGCGTGTAAAAATATGTTGGCAGCCAGTGGAGATCTAAGGCGATCATAAAGACGCAAGGAATATGGCCAAAGATCTTCGCGATGCGAAGGGGCAGAAGAAGGGACAGGGCCGTTCCAATGGGACACACCCAGGAGATGTCGTTGTCAACATCACTTTGATCATGCCCCAGGTTGATTATTTGCACTGCATTTTGCGACTGCTTTCCGAGATCGAGAGGAATGCCACTGGCACTTCTCATAATGTTCATGCGTACCGAAAGTGTGTGAAAATCGGGTGCGAGGGTGAATACTTAAGCTAGGTTCCTTCTATAAAAGTATATATATATTTATATCATTATCAAACATATACAAATTGCTGGTTCCCAACACCACTTGTTATAGAAAGTCATTAATCAATTTATTAGATATTTCATAAGTTTATGGAAATAGTTCCTCCCATAAACCCCGGAATAATTGCAAAATCAAAGGCTTTGTCTGCTTTTTGTTGACGGTGTTGATGCCTTGATAGATTTCATATGGTCTGCACTGAATTTGGCGAATTGAGCAACAGTTTGCATCGAATCCAATTGATTTTTCGCCAAATAACTCCGCAGAAATGCGGCATCAACGCCTCGTTAATTAGAGGATGCCCGCCTGCCGAGTGGAGTTGAGTCTGAAGCTGAAGCTAAAGATCCGTGACAGTCTGCGGGGCAATTGACATTTTGATAAATCCTGGGGATGGGGCACTGAAACACACTGGTAGCTACACATGTTGCCGTCTTTAAATCAGATAGACGCAGTGCAAAACTTAATGATCTGTGCCTAAATGGAGAGAGACCGAAGTCTGATATGACAAGTAAAAAAGAATTTATGGCACTAAACAACATCAACAATGGGCCAAACTAACCCGCCGCCAACCACCCCGTATCGCATTTCCCATTTCCCCCCCACCTTGCCACACTTTATCTGCCTCGGCGAGAGGCAGAGAAATTCGCACAAATCACGCAAAAATGTTGCACACTTAACGTGAGGGTGAAATACTCGGCGAAAAAGATATCTGTAGAAAATGTATAGATGGGGTCTTAGGGTGACGAGGGTTTCCCCAGTAACTGATAAGAACTTGCAGCCTAATGCAGCAGCAACCAAAATTTGCAACAATTTCCGATTTCCACTTCGAAAGGGACAAAGGACACTGGCCAAGTGGCAGCATTTCAATTGCCCCCGAACACGAACTCGAAAAAAGAACCCGAATTGAAAAGTCATAAATTCTGGAGCGGCATTTAGGAGCGGACTGGCACGGAAATGCGCACCATGCGTGACCAATTATTGAAATACGGCTTTAATTGAATTTCAATAAAATGTTGAGCATTTTGCACTCGCCGGCGGAAGAGGAAGGCCAGAATCCTGCGACCAGGACCAGGGACAATACCAATATCAAAACACAAGCACCCATAACCAAATGCGACTACCCGAAAACCGGTTCATGTTTATTTATGGCAAATGGCAAATGTTAAAACTGTGGCAATTGTTTTATTCCGCGCTTTTGTTGGCATTATTTGTTCGCGCATTTGGCCGCCGGAAAATCCACGGATGCAGTCCTATATATCGATATAGTCTCGGCCGATTTGGGGCCAATTTGTTTAGAATATGCGCTGGCCGTTGTGCGAACCTGATGTCCGCGGATCCCATTGATTTACGGCCATCGGGCTGTGTCAATAGTTCGCGGTTGATTTATGGCACCCAACCGGCAAGGTAGCTTCGCTTTCGGGGAAGGGAAATTATGAAAATTATTGTGGAAAAGCCCTCACATGAAGGCAGTCAGCCAACTGCGAAATGTCAGCATGGACCTCCCGTCGAGCAGCTTCGTGATGATTACTTCAAATGTGCACTGGAAAAAACTAACGAAATTGGCGAGTGCAATCAATTTAAATGCTATGTGTTTTGTACTACGTAACTACGCTTTTTGTCCAAGTGCATTCCCAAATCAAGGGATTACAAGCGGCAATTCGAAGTGAACACTGAAATCAATTGGAGGGAGGATAAATGGGGGTGGAGTTGGTGGTCCGCTGATTGAAGGTGGAAGGCCGTTCGGCCGTGTATTCGGGGTGGAATCGAGTGGAAAGCCTTTGCCACCGGATTGGCAAGGGTTCATCGGCAGTCGGGCGTCGATTTTCGTATTTCGGGCATATAGTGTTTGACATCGGCGCATGACAAAAGTCACATGGCCAGCGGATTAGTTACACCTTCTGAACCTGGATCCGAATCTGAATCAGAATCTGAATCTGAACCCGAGCACACGTCGCAGGGTGAGGTGGACGGTGTTTCGCCGGGACTCGGAAGTTACTACATTGTTGCTGCCCGGTGAACTGTGAGCCAAATTGAATGCCAAATGCCGAAAACCGAATGCCGAATGCATTTTCCGGCCGGCGAGTGCAGAGCGTGCCTTGATTTATTCCCGATTGTGCGGAGATTAGCGCTAATGGCTGAGGCCAGTCCTCCGGCAGCTGCTTTTCCGGCGGATCGGCGGTTGGGGTGTGGAATGGAAGGGAAAACTGAAACCTTTCAGCATAATTGAATCTGGCCGTATATGTATGTACGAGTAGAGCCGGGACATTCACCTACTTAAGCCCAAAAAATGGCCTCTGATAACTAAGCCAAATATTAGCCATGCCGCCAAAGACAAATGCCATGTGTGTCAACAGTTCATCGAGGCGTCAATTACTTTGCATAGCGGCGGGCAAAAGTCCTGGCAATCGGGGGATTGAGTCCTTCAAGACAACAAATGAATTTTAAGTGTGGCTACGGCCATAGCGGCCAAAAGAAACGGCCAAGAAACGTGTGCGTACGACTTAATCTGCTCTTGGCCCGCTTAGCACACATATATTGCGAGGATATGGAGGATTCTAGGCCTTCCAGATATTATCCGCTTATTTATGGGCGTCGTTAACATATCTTAGCCAACTGGAGTTTATCTGGCGGCTGGGCTCTAAGTTAAATGAGCCAGGATTTCAAACGGAATATGTACCGAACACACACATTGGCTAAGTGAAATTGTTTAGTTTTTGCACGCCTCCCCTTTCGAGTGCAAGTGAAAGTTTCCAAGTACGTGACGATTTGTTTTATTTTAAGCGAATTAAAAGCTTGGTCCAAATTATTTGTGCCTGTATAGCTAAGGAGATGAGTCAGTGTCACCCGCCCCCCAAAAAAAAACCCTTTTTCCAGCCAATCAATAATGAAGTTCTCCGCTCCTCGAGAATTAATGCCAGGGCATTAGGCCAGACCGAAGGCATATTTAGAAACCCATTTTCACATGGTTCGAGCTCGAACTTAAGAGGACACTCAACCAGGGCTGACCCAATCTGCCAATCTGAATGCCGACCCGGCCGAAAGATAATGATTAATTGTCAATTTAGGTGGCACAATGACAACAGACTGGCCCGAAATGGCCAATAAACGGTTCGGTCGACAGTTACCTTAAAAGCCTGCAACAATTCCGGCATCCGGTTCGTAAGCCTACCACTGTCCCATCTCATGGAGGCCCACTCACATGTCCATCAACATGAAGATGCGGTCTGGAGTTACCAACTTGACTGGCCTGACATGTGGAAATAAATGTACTAGAAAATTACCAACTTATGTAATCTTGGTTAGCATCATTTATCAAGCGGACGTTTTGCAATTTTTCTTACTTTTGCGGCCAGGAGGCAGCCGGAAAACAGGACGAGAGGTCCAGACTCCAGGACATGTCGAGAAGTCGGACTCAGAAGCACATGTGTGTGGACTCAGTCACAGTCGCAGGAAATTGCCATTTCTCAGCAGTCGTCCTGGGAGGAGATGGAGGTAAATTTGTCATACCTTGGAGAAGGGCTCAGTCGGCTAATTGAAAGGATCGGTCCTTGACTTTAGGCATTCCTGGAACTTCAGATTCATGAAGTTCACTTTACCTGAAGTTAAACAGCTAAATTGCTGTGATACGATTTATGAAGTATTTCACTAAAATATACAAACAAATTAGAAACTACAAATGGAGAATCCTTAGAATGTGGCCAGCTATGGGTCATCCCAAATCAGAATGAAAAAGGGTCTCAAATATAGGTTGTTGAAAATGCAGCAGTCATGGTTGTGACCCCGAGACCAAAAGATGTCCTCCACTGCGTGGACTTTGCATTGTGGCTTTGACTCAGCCGTCACCGATTATCTGACTAATGAGTAAAACTGCTGAAATCCAAATTCCTAGTGTATCAAGCGCCCATTACCGAATAGATTTGCCACTCAAAATCGCTTCGCTAGTCCAGCTTTGCAACGGAAGGCACTCGCAGAGGCGCCGTAAGATGCGCGATTGGCCGGATAGCGGACTGCTGTTATGAGCCAGCACAATTCGCAGTACGTTTTCAACTCCAAGGAAGACTACAACGTTATCCTAGACAACATGAGTCGCGAGTTCGAAGAGCGGTGGAACCACCAGACCCAGTCGCCCTACACCAACCTGGACAACTATATAACCCGGGCCGTCCTCGGCAACGGAAGTTTCGGCACTGTGGTGAGTTGAAGGCCATTTCTAGATGTGGTACACCTTCGAAATGTAATAATCTTCAGATGCTGGTCAGGGAGAAGAGTGGCAAGAACTACTATGCCGCCAAGATGATGAGCAAGGAGGATCTGGTGCGGCTGAAGCAGGTGGCCCACGTTCACAACGAGAAGCACGTCCTGAACGCCGCCCGATTCCCGTTCCTCATCTACCTGGTGGACTCGACAAAGTGCTTCGACTATCTCTACCTAATCCTCCCGCTGGTCAATGGAGGTGAGCTGTTCAGTTACCATCGCAGGTGAGTATCCTCTTTCTGAAGTGCTCATTTCATCTGATCACAGACTGGGTTCCAACGGGTTTCCCCCTAAAAAGAGTTCGCAAGTTCAACGAGAAGCACGCCAGATTCTATGCCGCCCAGGTGGCACTTGCTCTTGAGTATATGCACAAGATGCACCTAATGTACCGTGATCTGAAGCCGGAGAACATTCTGCTCGATCAGCGCGGCTACATCAAAATAACGGACTTCGGTTTCACTAAGGTGGGGAAAAGACTTCACATATATCCCATTGCTTTCATCCCCAAATAATCACAGCGTGTGGATGGCCGCACATCAACGCTGTGTGGAACCCCGGAATACTTGGCCCCGGAGATCGTGCAACTCCGACCCTACAACAAATCGGTGGACTGGTGGGCCTTTGGTATCCTAGTGTACGAGTTTGTGGCAGGGCGGTCTCCCTTTGCCATTCACAATCGAGATGTAATCCTGATGTACTCCAAGATCTGCATATGCGACTACAAGATGCCCTCTTACTTTACGGCCCAGCTGAGGAGCCTCGTCGAGAGCCTCATGCAGGTGGACACCTCAAAGCGGTGAGTGGAGTGGGAGTCGGTCAAGGTGCTCCTGTCGTGCAGTGCTCATGCCACCCCTTCTCAGTTTAGGAAACTCGAACGACGGCTCCAGCGACGTGAAGGGTCATCCGTGGTTCCAGGGCGTAGATTGGTTCGGCATTCTCAACCAGGAAGTCACCGCCCCCTACCAGCCCACCATTTCCGGCGCCGAAGATCTGTCGAACTTCGAGAACTTCGAGTTCAAGGATCGGTACAAGTCCCGAATAAACCGCCATCCCGAATTGTTTGCGAATTTTTAAATGTCAATGTGTCCTTCGAAATCGTCGTTTTTTTTAGTGTTTGCTAAATTCAAGGGGTGCTATCGTGATTGGATTTTGTAAAACTAGTTTTCTCAACGGTGAATACAGCTCATTTATTATCATTATTACATTCATAAATGGTCTTTCGATAAATAAAAAGCAGCCCTGGAGCGTCAGGTCATTTTCAAACCGAGCTTTCGTAATGCTTTAGACAAAAATTCGAAATTCTGTTATAGTTAATTGACGCGATCACTCAGAACTCTAATACGCGAGTTGTTGTCGCAATGGGTCCCCAGCCGGAGCAAGCGCAGATGCACTTCAGTCCCAAGGTGGACTACATCCTCATCCTGGACAAGTTGCGCGAGGACTTCAACAAGAAGTTCGCCACCAACACGCCGTCGCCCAGTACGGGACTGGATGACTACGAGATTAAGGCGACCCTCGGATCCGGATCCTTCGGCAAGGTGCAGTTGGTGAGAGAGCGCGAGTCCGGCATCTATTACGCCTCCAAGCAGCTCAGCAAGGACCAGATCGTGAAGACCAAACAGGTGAGCCACGTGATGAGCGAGAAGAACGTGCTGCGATCGATGACATTCCCGAACACGGTCAACCTGATAGCCTCCTACAAGGACTTCGACAGCCTCTACCTCGTCCTGCCTCTAATTGGTGGCGGAGAGCTCTTCACCTACCACCGAAAGTGAGTAGTTCTCAGTAGCCATCCACAAATAATTTTCCCTTTTCCGACTGTTAAAGAGTGCGAAAGTTTACGGAAAAACAGGCCCGCTTCTATGCTGCCCAGGTGTTTTTGGCTCTGGAGTATCTGCATCATTGCAGCTTGCTCTATAGAGACCTCAAACCGGAGAACATAATGATGGATAAGAACGGATACTTGAAAGTGACAGATTTCGGATTTGCCAAGGTTTTTATCTTATTTTGCTAACACATAAGGAAGCTATTCAAGTTGTTTGTTTTTGGCCCACAGAAAGTGGAAACCCGTACAATGACTTTGTGCGGAACGCCGGAGTACCTGCCGCCGGAGATTATCCAATCGAAGCCCTACGGTACCAGCGTGGACTGGTGGGCTTTTGGGGTACTGGTCTTTGAATTCGTCGCTGGACACTCGCCCTTCTCAGCCCACAATCGCGATGTGATGAGCATGTACAACAAGATCTGTGAGGCGGACTATAAGATGCCCAGTTACTTCAGTGGAGCCCTGCGTCATTTGGTGGACCATTTGCTGCAGGTGGATCTCTCCAAGCGGTAAATAGTTACTCAAGCATCTTTTAGTTTAACGTGACGGGCTTCTTGTCCAGTTTTGGCAACCTGATCAACGGCAATCGGGACATAAAGGAGCACGAGTGGTTCAAGGATGTGGAGTGGATCCCCCTCCTCAATCAGACAGTTAACGCGCCCTATGTGCCCAACATCAGCAATCCCGAGGATATATCCAACTTCGATAAGGTCTCTGATAAGCCGCGGCCCAAGGCGAAAACCATGCGACACGAGGAAGCCTTCGCGGACTTTTAACGAAGATAGATTTGTACTTGTGATAGACCCCTTGACTCTGTAAATTTTCGGCAGCATTAGCTAAACATTATACTCTAGATCCCCCATTCTTTTGATAGACGACAGCTGCTGCTCACATGTGTGATGTCAACGGCTCTGAATTTTCAGAGAGGGAGTGCTTTTCCTTCGGAGATTTTCTCGGAAAACAGCTGGGCCTGCTGACTCGGTGATTTCCCACACTTGTTGCGCTGGTTTCCCCAATTCTCAATTCGACAAACTTGACTTGTAATTAGACTTGAGGCAGTGCCATAAATCTTGTGCGTTTGTCGCTGCTGCAAGTGGATGGATGGATTTATGGCCACTCTGTTTACTTATCTCCATGTGGGTGTAGCTTTCGCTGAAAGAGTTCGCCTCCGAGTTTGGGTTTGCACGAAATTATGTTAAACAATATTTAAACGAGCTCTCTCGCCGGCGGACCAGAGTCATAAATCTTTTATACCTTTTTCTGCTCTTCTGCATATCGGGCCACATTGATTTATATGCAAAGACTTAATAAAAATAGAGCAATGGCCAGACGGCAGAAAAACTAGACGCCATTCTATGGTCCAAGGTCTACCTTTCCATGGGTCCTTTGTCCGGCTAACAAAACAAAGGCACTCGTGGGCAGGGGATGCGTGGGGGAAAAGTTATGATTATCATAATTTTTGTTACGTGAGTTTTCATGTGGAAAAGATGAAACATCATCGTCTCCGTCGCAGCTTTCCCCTGGAATCCCGTCTGAGTTTCCTTGCTTTTCCTCCGGGGTGGAAGTCGTCATCGCTGTAATCATGGCACGCATTTACTCCTGTTTTTACCTCTGCTTTTTGGCGCCCGCCAGGCCGGCGCCACTTTCAGCTCCAGACCTTCGGTCCCCCAGATATCCCCTCCTGTATAGTTAGTACATATACATTTCTTCTATGGCTTCAGACATCCAGACACATTTTCTCCGTGTTGTGTTTTGCTTTTCGCATGCGTTTTCGGTGGTTTTCGCAGGAAACAAGGGGCTCGCACTTCCTGGCCAGACTGCGAATCAGAATCAGATAGTAAGACATCATGCATTCTAATGAGAATTTTAATTGCAGCCCATTGACCACTTGAAGAGTCCTGTCAGCTTTCGTTCCGGCGAGGAGTTCGCAGGACACGTGGCACGGATGCGCTTCATGCTCGGATGCCCTGAGAATTTCGAGAGTATCGAGTCCGCAACTCGTCACCCGAAGACAAATTTCGAAAATTAGCGATGCCCTGCTCAGATACATTTCACATTACGGACGGACAATTGAATCCCGGGGGTTGCTGCTGCTCATCTGTAAGTGAATTAATTGCTGTTTTGATTGCGCTGGGAAAATGCTGCGACTCGGTACTTGTTTTGGAAAATGAATTGTGTACGTTTATTGCATGGATCGGTGAAAATTCGTTACGAAACTTATGAGATACTAAGCTAGCAGACTAAGACTGCTCCAGCTCCACTTCGACGGAGACTGAGGGCAGATCTTCCTTAAACTCGGGCGTGTAGATTTTTCCGGAGGCGAGGACGAACTGCTCCTGGCAGTCGACGATGAAGTAGGCAAAAGGACGATTCACCTCGAAGCGTTCCACTCCTGGTAGTTCGGGTTCAGGTTCCGGCACTGGGAGAACTGTGGACTCCACGCTGGGAGTTCTGGCCTGCATGGTGGCAGCTGACAAGGAATTGGCACTGCTGCCTCCCTCGTCCACGCGAACATTCACAAACTGGACTATCTCATCCACGTGGACATCAGTATCCTCGGACAGCATTCCCAATTGAGCTTCGGTCCTCGAGAAGATCTTCTTCAAGCCCATCTGCTTGAGCATTGCCTCAGAGCGGGAGGTCTCCTCCACTTGGAACTTGGGCAGCGAAATGTGCAGCTCCTTCATTTGTAACTGCTTCTTGGCCAACAGGAAGTCACTCGTCTGCAGCTGGGAAATCACATCACTAAGTCCCTCCGTTTCGTCGGGCAGGACAATGCACAAGGCATATCGGGAGGTTTCGTAGGGCAGGCTTAGAACTCGGGCTTTGACTTGTGGAAGATCTGCCACCTGGAATTTGCCACGGGCATGCATCATTGGAGCCTTCATGGCGTCCTCGTTGGTCATGAAGAAGAACTCATCGCTGCCATCTCGCAGCTGGTAGAAGGGATTGGCCCAGCTGCCGCGGTAGTAGAGTCCGTTAAAGAGGAGCATCTTGGACTTCGATCCTGCCGAGCGTCCCGTGATGGAGTTGGCACTTAGGGCAGAGGTGATGTCATCCTGCTGGAACAAGCTACGTGCGCCATTGACCTATGGGTATAGTAAGGGATAGGTATATCAAAATAGATAAAATGAAATTACACGCACATTATTAGAATTAGCTAAAGATTTCAACTCACCCGACTGACTGAAGGTAGGTGCGACTCCAGAGCGAGCATGATTTCATCAGCGCCATCCTTGGCCGCCGTCTTCACGGCGTTTTCCAGCTTCTGGAGGGGCAGACGCACCTTCTCGGGTTCACCGGCGGTCAACGCGGGAGCTGCCATGATCTTGGCCAGCTTCTCCTCCTCTTGCACAGTCTCGTTCTCCTCGAGGTTCTTGATCTGGCTCTCCTCCTGGTCGCTGCGCTTGTTCTGCTGCTTTTCTGCTGGATTTTCCTCGGCTGCCATGTCTGGTTTTTCCTGTTTTTCCACAGCAAGAGTGGTGGTTTCCTCGGGCTGGGATTCAAATTCAGATTCTGTGGTGGCCTGCTGCTTCTGTTCTTTCTGCAGTAGCTCGGCCTCAGCCTGGGCAACTGGTTTTTCCACATATTGCTTGTCATCCACGTCGCGATCGAACTTGGAGGCCTCTTTGTCGATAATTTCCTGGCCATAGCCATCGGCTGGAATGGCAGGGATGTCCTCGTCGTCCAACTTAATTCTCTTTAGGGTCTCGAATCCAATGACGTCCTTGCTGTTGCTTTGTTCGGTGCTTCCCTCTGTGGAATCCGTGTTGTCCTTCTCCTCTGAAAGCTGCAGCGATGTGTTGGGCTCATTCCAGTCGTACTCCTGCCGACTGATATCCTTCACATCCACATAGTAGTGTTTCTCGAGCAGATTCTTGAACTCCTCGCGGGCACTGTTGTTCCGGTAGATATACAACCAGGTTTGGAAGGAGGGCAGGGCCACGGCAGCATCTCTGTTCTGGTAGCTGCCCAGGATCCTCTTGTAGGCATCCCTCAACTTGGTGCGATCCTTGGGGTAACCGAAGACTTGCTCAAACTCAGAGTAGGTATCGCCTTCGGAAGCCTCCGCCAAAACGGCCAGAATAGAAGCTACTCCCAATGGGGAATGCACCTGATTGGCATCGATGTCCTTGTTGAACTTCAGCAGCTGCAGAGCAATCAGCTGGGAAACCTGGCCGGCGAAGGATCCCTGATTCTCATCCTCCAACTGGGTGGGCAATCCCTGGCCAACAGCGGCCAGCAAAGTGACGAAAATCGCGCAGAGAACCGCTTTCATGGTGACGACAAACGCGAATGAAGCCCAAGAAAGTTGGCCAAAGACTTTTTATGAAAGCCAGCGCCGAGAACCGGCGAGAACGAAGCTCCAAACTGGTTAGGAAATCTTGGCGATCCCAGGGGGCTTGAGAAGGGAGGCTTTATTTGATTAAGCGACCGATCAGCGGACGACGGACAAAGAAAGTCAACGAAAGTGGAAGTGGCGTGGGCCGCTCTCGAGGGCCCTAACAAATGGGTCATGCCAACAATCAATATGTAAATGCTGCACAACAACCGACTGAAACCAGCGCAAACAAAAGTTCAAAGTCATTGAAATGTTAGAGAGCCCACAACAGGTTTCCATCAGCGACTCACTACGTGATTGACATTTGATTTTCTGGCCGGTTAATTGCATTTTCTTGTACTCCTCGTAGTTTATAGTGTGGCAATCCCGTTTCCCCGAAACTCAGGTGGGCTTGCGTTCGTAGACGGGATGTACATTGCCTCACAGCCTCGCAGAGCTATGGAGTTTGGCAATCTTGGGATCTTCGGATTTACCTGACCACGCTTAACCCAGTTTTTCAGGCCCATCGAGTGGCGTGGCACAAGAACAAATCATAGCCCAATCACAAATAGCTGGCCAAAACAGTTCCAACACACTTGGAGGCCACTGAACTTGGCCATCGCAGTTGTTGCTGCCTCTGCCGCCGATTACCAAATACGATGGCCGCGCGAAAGCGGCCAGAATCGAGAATTCGCTGGGAAGCAAGTACCGAACACAGAGCAAAAATTAACCAAAAATTTAAAATTATAATATTCGACCTAAAACTGCGGTCGATAGTTCTGAATATATTCCGTTGTTCGAAATATGTAAAATTTGTTAAGTCCAAAGATTCACATATTTACGCAAATCGTGAATTTGCTCAACTTTTCTTCGAGTGCATCGGAAGGTACCAGGTGTGACGCTTATACTTGCTAATAAAAGTGCTAAATTAAAGCAAAGCTTACAAACACTGATTCTTTTTGGAGGCTTGTAAACGAGTTTTTCCGTTTTAGAACGAGTCAAACAAAAAGTTGCACAATTTTATAAGGCGAAGAGGTGGGTTTCTCAAAAGGGGCGTGGGGATAAATGTTTTATATACTATAGCTGCCAGTGCAGCGAACTTTCCAGAGAGCCACAAAGAACCCGAGGAGCAGAAGATACTGAGCCGCTTATGTAATTTATTCGACAAGTTCCGCATTTGTTCTCGATACCCTGTGTGCATGGAAAGGTTACTGAACTGTGTGATTAATCAGATGTGGTAAAAATCCAGTTTAATTAGCACAGAGTGGAATTGGTTCGAGATTGATTTAACTTATTTGGGCCACTTCGCAGAGTTCGATAAAAGTTATTTTTAAATGTCGTTAGTCACTGGTTTTAAAGACCTTCTTTTGTTCTTAGCTTTTTATGAGGAAACACCAATGAACGATACATGTTATTCTGGTAAAAAATACTGTTTCAGAGTATTCTATTTTCGACTTAAAGCAGAACACACCAGTACTTTTAGTGTTTGTCACCTTGCGCCTGGCATTATATTTTGAAACAAATACGAGTGTTTTGTATTTTTGCTCGGCTTTTTGTCCATAAATTCCAATGCCCAAAACCATAAATTAGGGCCTCTCCAAGTGCTGAGTGGTTGAGACTTCCGCATCGACTTCACACGAGCACCCCAAAAGGGTCGAAAGTCGGGTTAGGTGAATTAGAAGTTATTATGCCAAAACGGCAAACTAGCAAATGTCGCATAAATTAGAGGAGGAATCCGGCAGGACACCTTCCCCAGGATTTCTTGCAGCCGGAAACCTTGTAAGACGAGGCTCAAACAACACCGCGGGGAGACATTAAGGACCAAAATAAGAAGAGTCCTCGCAGTGGACAGTAGTTTTTGGGCTGGGAATAGTTGGGACTACTCCGGCATTCGAATTACTCTTTATAGACGGCGTAACTAATTGTTTGATTTATGCAAATGTACTGAAAAACTTGTTTCTCAACTTTTATTAATTAGTGGTGGGCTCTTTAAGGAAGTGTACTGAGCTTAAAGAACTGAGGAATCCTTTAGCTATGCCCACTATTTGTCAGGAGGTGAGCTGTCATCTGCCAGCTGTCATGGAAAACGCAATACATCATAAGTCAAAAGGTGAGCTCCATGGCTCAATTGCTTTTGCCCGGGGCCGCAGCAACTTGCAAAATAATTAAACTTCTGTTTATTCTCTCTGGCTCTTCCTTACCCTCGCAGAACTTCTTAATTATGTTTGATAAACTAACACAGGCCTCTGGATCCCTGAATCCCTGGATGCCAATCCCCTCATATCCTCACACATGTCACGTTGACATTAAGCACTCGACAGGACTCGAGGTGATGAATCCCCTGCTCCTCCGACGGCCATGTGTGCGACATAATTACGAAACAAAAGGCTCAGGAGCGCGGAGATATGATAGGTGAAATACACTTGAAAAATCAAGTTACTCTGAGATACTTTCATGTGTGTGTGAAGTAAGAAATTTAAAGGGCTAGGTCTTACGGAAACCGTATTTATTTTAAGTACATGGTTTAAGTTTGTTATTAAGAGGATGGTGTCCAAAACAGCGCACGGAATTCATGCGCTTCATTTGCTCCACTTAATTCGCTAACTTGGCAGTCGAAGAACTTTTCGTTCCCTCAATTTAGTCACGTTTTAAACTCGAGACTTAAAACCGCCAGAAAGAGGGGGAAAAATCTCAGAGGAGGAGTCACCTCTACCGAGTTGTTTGCCATGAAGGCGCAAATCCTGGTGTGTCCTGGTCCTGGACTCGAAAACTTGCTGCCAACGTGGCGGCAATCCCACTCGTAATTGATTTATGACATCAAAGACATATTTTTCGCAATGTTGCGTGGCCTACGTGCGTGACAGGATGACTGGCTGGAGGTCCTGCCTCTGGCCTGGTCCTGATTTTGGTCCTGCTCCTGGCGCGGCCATCTTGTTGATAATTTTGACTTATGGCTGGTGCGGCTGAGGGCCAGGATTTGTCGCATAACTCTGTCAGTCAAGAGACGCTCGAAACAAAGACCCAAGATCTAACCCATCTGTTTCTGTATCTCCCGTCGCCATGGATCTGTAAATGTATCTGTATCTCAGCACTTCAACTGGCAATCGGTGGCAAAGTTTTTCTATTAGGCGCAATTATTTCAAGGTATTATTGCTTTTAATTAATTCAATTAAACGCTTCATAAATTTTTACTTTTTGATTTCGTAGCCTGCGGCCGCCTTGGCTGGGTTTTCCTTTAATGGAAAAACTTTTCCCACAGATTTCCAGCAGCCGAAAAGGGTTTAATTAACGGTTGGCTGCGAGTGGTGCTTTTGGGTGGCCTGGAATTCGCTACTTTTGAGCAAAGATTGCAGATGTTTATTAAGGGATTCCCGTGGCTCGTCGTAAAATTTGATTTCGCAACTGAAGAACGCAAGTTATTGAATGCCGAGTGGTCGCGTTTATTTGCATTTTTGTGTGCATGGCTGCAAATTCCGGAGAGGCTATTAGCAGTACAAAGCTGATGGAATAACATTTCCGAGAAAATAGTAATGGCAGTACAACAAGAGCTGGAACTTCGATTAAAAGGTCATCAGCAGTCGACACAGCTGCTGGGGAAAATTGCCAGGACCCACCTAAAACGTTATTGATATGTACGAAGCATGCTCACACCTTCTCCGAAAAAACAGAGGAAAACTCCTCCTCGCATGTGATGACTTCCATCATTATCAACGCATAGAGAGACAGACTGCAGGGAAACTTTTCCTGTCCGCTCTCCGCTTTTCCTGCCACCCCCTGGGGCCAAATAATCGAACTAGCGTCGAACAACAATTTGTTTTAAATGCCAAAAGTGAGGGCCGGACAATCGAGTTCCCCGAACCCCTTAATAATTTATGAAGACCGCTCCACATGTGGCTCGGCATGCTGGAAAAGTTTTCTATCACTCCGCTCTAATAGAGATTAAATGCATGTCGAAAAGGCAATTAGTTGGAGCAACCCTCTGTGGAGCAAATCCCCACACCCACAACAGCCTCCAAGCCGAGCAACTTGAAGTCCAACTTTCGACCTTTGGCCGCTCATTGAATCAAAGTGTTGCTCAATTTTTCTTACGGCCTAGGTGTTGTTGTGAATTTGGATCTGGCCCGCAAGTGATTCGAGGGTTGGTAACTGCCGGAAGCAATTTGGCCGAACCCTTCTCAAAGGGTTTCCTCCTGCGAGTCTCAGGCGCTGCGTCACTGCTAATTAAACTCGCGCTGTCGCCGCTAATGAGCAATGAAAACAACGTGTTGTCCGAAAACTCTTGAGCAGAAATGGCCAAAAAAAGAGCTCAAAACCCCATCTGCAGGGGCGGGAATGGGCTGATAAGGGGTCTCGTGGAATCGTCAGGTTGAATCAGCCATCAAAATAATGAAGGCACGGATTTCTCATTACTTCTAAATATTTTTCCAGCAATTTTTCGGGCTTTAAGCCATTTAAAAGGATTAGCTCGCTCATGATTTTTTCAAAGAATTCCGCCAAGGGGTTGAGACCTACTGCATTTTCCACCTTTTTCAGCTAGTTTTAGGACCAGATTTTGTCTTGATCTAATAAAAGAACGTGAAAATAAGGTTTTTAATCCTATTCTGCCTGTTGGGGTAGATAAGCTGAGCCAAGGGGTTATAATTAAGAGTGACGTTGGGCAAGGCAGCCAGAAAGTAGTGTCTCCACCGTTTTTGTCTTCCTTGCAATCCATTGTTTGCCCAATAAATTCGCACACATTGCTGTTGCCATTTTTATGAGCCAAGAAGTCAAACGTTACAAGAACCCCCAAATATTCGACTATAAAACACTCTGCAGGAGCGATTGCTACAACTTCCCCTTGGACTACGAACTTCCACCTGACGACAGGCGAGTGCTTCCCCATATATCCGAAAGTGTATGGCCGATGTAATTCATATTGCGTAGCACTTTGCCATAAAAATTACAATTGACTTTGAACTCGGGCGAGCAAGCAGCAGGACATTTCCACATTTCCACATTTTTACATTTTGTCAGGCAGCCAACAGGGCAGCGATACATGGAAACTAACTCAGAACTCAGACCCCGGTGTTACCCCAATATTCCTACTGCAGTTCTTGGCCTGCTTCCTTTTATGACACCAAGGTACACGACGAGACGACAGCGACTACGACAATGGCAATGACTACGGATGTGCCTTGGACTACACTGAGAAATAAAGCCCAGCTTTAAACATAAAATAACACTCTATGTATATGTAGTACTTGTAAGATTTAAGCAATGAGTGCTTCAGAATTTTATCAGTAAAATAAGAAACATTTTCTTTAGTGTCTGACGGCAATGCAGCTCCAGTTCCAAGGTGGCAGTGTCGTCCTGGCCAAAATGCTATGGTGCTATGGCGGAATTATGCGACGCCGCCGTTGCCCCTGGTGTGTTTATGGCCCCCTGTTGCGGGGCGGAGTGCAGGGGGCTGGCCAGATGATGAGCAACGCACTTTGCCGCCGCCCATTGCCGCCCCTTTCGGCCTGCGAAAATTATAAATTATATCCTTGGAAGGAGAGGCGGCCGCTCCTGCCCGAAAGGAAAACTCCTTGGTAGTCGAGAGTTTTCTTTTTCCGTGCAGTTGAACACGAGATGCATGACAAATGGCGGGCAGAAAGCTGGAAAAGCGAAGGGCAACAGGGAAAACCCTTTAAAGTTTTCCATCTATCGCCACCGCATCAGTTCATTAGTCGAAGACAAAGATATACATAACTCCACGGATGCGGATACGGATCGCCGTGCCAGATTAATTGGCTCGCTGAGCCCGCCGAGTAAATATTTAATTAATCGCCGATTTGTGCACTGAGCCCTCTATAACTCTTCGTACCATTTCGCCCAAAAACAGAACGACTTGTGACTAATCGAAGCCATCAATTATGTTGATAGATTGGGCCACGTACAGCAGTGGAAATAGTTGCAGTCCTTGGGAAGGTCCTTCCGTTCAGTGGTCACAGTTTGTCACTGAAGCTTACCGCTGCTTAAGGTACTTGTAATTGAATACCAAGCGGTGAACGAACTGGGAAAATCCACGGAATCCTTCGGAAAATGCGGGGGAAATGGACACTCGAAGGCAGTTCGCATATTCATAAGCTGGCTCATGCAAAGTTGCAAGTGGCTGTTGACAAAGGTTTCAAGTGGCCACCGCAACTGAGTAGAAAAAAGCGAATAAAAAGGACCATATAGCCGGACAGACGTGTGTCTGATCTAAATGCTAGATAAAATTATTACCCTTTTTATTCTCGCCGCTGCACGCTGGGATTTGTCCGAATTCGAATCCGTGTCGGTCTTCTTTTTCAGGAGAAGGAGGTGGCGAAGGAGATGGCGATGGAGACATAGTCCGTGCTCAGATCCGAATCCAAAGCCAAGTCCGAGTCGCCGTCGCCTGTTTATTTCCTGTTGGACACTTTCCGTTTGTCGTTTGTTGTATAAAAAGTCGCCGAACAGACCCGAAATAGTCTCCAAGTCCGAACCAAAATCCGGAGTCCTGGGCCAAAGAGACGGAGGCGGAGGCGATGGCCGCATGCCGATAATGTGCGGCCATAAGGTAATGAAAATTTTATCTGATTCTGGCAATAGTTGCACCCTTTCTGCTCCGGCCTTTGATTTGATTTCGAAGGATCGAAGGGAGTTGAGGGTAAAGGATAGAGGACATAGGATAGATGTCCCCGAGCCTCGCAAATGATACAATACTTTGTGGTCAGCATGTGTGTCCAAAAGGTACGAGTATTGGTCGCATTTGATTGAAATTTGAATTGCCAACCCCCCTGTCGCACAAAAGGATTCGCATTTGAGTGGGTGTGTGCATACTTTTAGGGGCAATCGTTGAGTACGTGCTGCGGCGACAATAACAAAAACGAATCCGCATCTGAAAATACGAATATACGAAAATCCGAGATGCGCAAAAACGACAATAAGACCGAGCACTATTTCATTTTAGATTTTAATCAATTCCGTTTGATGTGACACGTTTGTGGGCCGCTTTCAGTGCCCGTCCCCGAAAATCCGCCACAAGGATTCTGCAACATATGCAGACAATCCGCAACACTTGCCGCCTAATGAAGGTACAATCAATCCACTGTCAAACCCATCAAATCAGGATTGGCTTCATTATATCCCTTATTGTTCATATTTCGCATTTGATAACATTTAGAGCATTTCGTTTTACAGAGAAATTACCATTTCGGGGAAAATTGCTGTTCTATGAGGTTCACTGATGTAGATAATCGTTTTCGTATTATCATTCCCTTTAAAAAACTCGAATAGCTTTCTAAATTTAATTTCGAGTTCATAGATCACACAGAATTATTTAGAGCCCAGCTGAGTTCGCAATTTCGCTTTTGGCACAAAAAACACTAACTAAACAAATGTCATCCAATAACCAGGCAATTATCTGCAGCACCATCCCCTGAACCCCAAATAGATCCCATAAGAAAGCCCATAAATAACAACTAAACAAGCCAATTGAGCAGAAATCGACTCTTTTTCCATCGCCTCCCCAAAAGGGAGCCACAATAAATTCCGGGCACACACCTGCAACTTCCTAAGGACAAACGCTGCAATTATCGTAGCAGAGGTCCTGCCCGACGAGAGCAACAAATCCAATAAACTTCACAATCGAACAGCACATAAATATTAAACGATGATTGAGCTGCAACCCACACAGCAATCCGGAGGCAAACGAGTAAAAGCTTAGGGAAAAATTACAATTTATTGGACATTTCCGGTCAGTGACAAAAGTGGACAGTGCAAGATTTATGCCCTCGACGATTGGCTGGGCCGGGATTTATTGAAGGAAGTTAGCCCCAGTTAATACCTGATCACTTAAGGTTAAGTGGACACAAGCGCCCACTCTTAAAGCCACTTTAAGGACTCTTTATCCGTGGAAAAGAGCAAGGGATGTGGCCAACTCGATTATTATGCAGGCACCTCAATTGCATTTTGCAGTTACTCAAATTTGCATATCATTCCACTCCGAAAACTAAACTAAAACTAAATAAATGCCAAAACAAACCGAAAACTTTCCCTGGGGCCGCATAGCTAACTTTATTATGAGATCAGGGGGACTGAGGTTGGGTGGATATTACGTATCTGTGGCTCTCTGGCCATCGCTCAGAAAAAGTAAAGCGCTCTGATTCCGGATTCTATGCTGCCGACATGTGTCACTCTGCAGTCCAGCAGGCATAAAGATTTGCGGGCCTCCAGTTCTCCATCTCCACTGGTATATAGCTTCATAACCCCCTCACTTTTGGGACTATGCGAAATTTGCATTTTCTAAAAACTCTTTCCCGAGTGTGAGGTGTAGCTGGTGGGAAAAGCTAAGCGTTTACAGATAGAGAAAAGGCTCGTGTTTCAGATCTATAAAGTTATCTAAGTATAATAACTTAATTTTTACATACATTTTCACAGCAAGGTCACACCATGACACTGTGTAAAATAAAACTATTTATCAGGCTATGATCAGACTGCGCATTCAAGGAACTCTGACACTCTAACTTTCTAAGCTTTTCGCTCTGTGCAGTGCCACTGTCCAGGACAGGCGAGTAGAGAACCAAGAGTCCGGCGCAGAAAAGTGCCTTCCAGGATGGGCCCTGGTCTTCCATCATCGTCGCAGTCGCACTAATTCCTCAGCAGCAATTTATCAACAATAAACAGTTGCAGACATTTTGCTTAGTTTCAGCGCGTGTGTGGGAGTGTGTGTATGTGGGTGTGCGCTGTGTGTGTGACGTGTCCTGTCCCAAACAGGGATGCATGAGAAAGTTTGACTCTCGAGTGCTGCGGGCAGGCTTAAAGTACCAGATGATTTAAAGGCCTCAACCGAGGGAACGAAATCCTGGGGAGTGCTGTTGGATTCTCCTTATTGGAATTCCTCGATTGATATCCGCGACTTTCTTTGTCACATGTCGCTGAATGCGCGCTTAGCTAATTCCGCAAATTGGCTAAATAATTTGCACATTGTTCGAAGGCCTCGCTCACGTAAAGTGGCTGTAATCCAATAAGCGGCATCAACAATTTTCGCGCTTGCATTTGCCATTTAATTCTATTTACGCCTCATTTGCTGCTTTTTAGCTGGCGATGCTTCATAATAATCGAACCTGTTTTTTCAGCCTCTTGATTGATTCGATTTTCCATTTCAGAGGTGGGGAAATTGTCACTGGGGTGGCGAAACATTAAGTGGATGGAAAGCTGGATGGCTTATAAAATTCCTACTCATTTCGTTAGCCTATGCTAATGAGCATGTGTTGTCCTCGATTTCCAGGTTTAACTAGCTATATCACGATGACTGGGCACTTCTCTGGCCTAAAAGGCGCCCGTCTGGCTTTTGAAATCAAAGATTGTGAAACACCTTGAGCCGTGGCGCCACTGGATCGCTTTTAATAAACTTGTCGCACAGTTAACTTTATTAAGATTAATGAGCATGTGCGATGGGGGGCATTGGAAAGTGTTCTACGGAGTCTGGTCGACCAACGCCACAATAATAAAAGCACATTTCACTAGCTTTAATGACGTCATTACGTGGCATTTACGTGCACCACCACCCACTGCGGCCATCAACCACCCAAAACCGCCCACTATGTCTGGCCTTGTCTGTTACTGCTGTTGCAGCAAAGTCAAGACGTTAATGTGTCCAATAATTTAATTTTAAGTACCTTGCAAAAAGAAATACGGCCACATTTTTACAGACAATTTCCTTTAATGGCCAGACAAACTGCAAGCAAGTCGAACCTGTGCTTCGACAGGACCTGTTTTCCTTGGCTCCTGATTGTCCTGTCGAAGTGGAAGGACATCCCGGTCTGGACTCCGGAGGTAATTGCATGGAAAAAGTCAAGCCAAAGTTGCCCTGCAGTCGCCTTTGTGTAATTGAAAATTTAATATTTATTTCGCAGTTAGTAAATCAAAGTTTCAACGCAGTGGATAACACACTGCCATTACATATTCATCATACGCCCCGTGGGTCATAAAAAAACGAAGCCAAAAAGCGCATGTGGAGAGTGGCTATAAATCAAGTCAACCTTTGCATGAGTTTCGCTTTCTTTCTCCGCATTTCTCTTCGCCGAACTCTCATGAGTCAGCGGAAAGTAATAAAGTTGAATCTGAAACTTAAGAGGATGGGTTCCAATGGGCTATTATCCCCCAATGTAACATGCTCATACATGGATTAGTGCTCAATGAAGTCGGGCATCCAATGCCCCCTGAAAAAATATGTTGTTAATATGTATCTGTTCGTGCATTTGCTCTGTTTTTTCCCAGTTTCGAGGTGTAAACATGCTGGCGAAGGAGCCGGCAAGTGGAGAATAAATAAAAAGGCTGAGACCGGACGAATAATTCACCGAGCATTTTAGCTGCAAAATCATAAATAACAACATGTAAATAGCTTTTATCTAACAGCTCTCGTCACAGCGGAAGCGGCCAAAAAACCTCACGGAAAAGCGCTCGAAAAAGTTGCACAAAAGCCAAAACATCATGGGCGGGGAGTCCCCGGGGGTCAAAAAGAGTTCGAGTTCGAGTCCGGCACTTCAACTTGCTGCTGCAGCTCGCATCAATTAAACCTAAATTGTTGCAGTTGTTAACACGCAACAAAATTGTCTGCTGCACTGCAGCTAAAAAACTCTGACGAAAAACGATCAGGACCAGCAACAAAAAACGAAAAGTGTCAGCAAAAAAAAATCGAACTGCAAGTAATGGTGATTATTACCAAAAAGATACCCTAGATTTGGTATTAAAAATAAAAATAGAGCTTGCATTATCTAAACTCAAATTTAATAAGTACTTCCTCCTAAAAAAATGCTTTTATTATTGTGGCACAGAAATTTCAGAGGGACTACTGAAAGTAGATATGAAAAGAAAAATCTATCACTTGAAAATTCATATTTTGGTTCGATCTATATCCCATTTTCCCCAACTACAGGGTGCTCACAATAAAAAGAACTTCGAAATTGGTAAAACGTCAAGTGTAAAATGGCATAGAACTGCATAAAGCCGCAGCTGGAAAAGTGGAATGGAAAAGCGTGGGGAAAGGCAGAAAATGTTCGAGTGTACTTCTGCAATGGGATTTATTCTATGCTGTCTCTTTTTTCGCTGCATCTCTCCGCAGGAGTGACCGAGTCCAGAGCAATTACACCGCTTGAAATATTGACAATTACTTAAATTTATCTTTTCTAAACGCGCCGGATGCACCTTTCGCAAGGCCGGGGGAAAATGGCGGGGAAAACGTTTGTCAATCAAGCGGCAGACAGGAGACTTCACGCGTGATATATTTGAAGTGGCCAGCACCACCAGACTGCACCACTCCACAGCAGCAGCACCATAGAGCGACCCACCCCACCACCTGATGCACTCGACTGTGTAATTTTTGCATATTCCAAGCGCCAAAATTCACGGCGTGGGGCATTCCACGTGGCTGCTCTCACCTGCGGATCGCCACGAATGAATGAACGAGCAAATGGATGAATGAATGTCTGAATGCTGCATGAGTATGCACGGAGAAAAATTATAGCAAAAAAAGTACTTAACACCACTTAATTTCATACAAAGTATGTCATATTAAAGTATTTGGCGCCCACCGTGGGATTCCTAATAAGCCCATCGCAAAAGTTTTAAGATACTTATTACTGCTTTGAGTGCAGTTGCATTTTTTTTCGGTGCAATTTGCTTGTTCCCGGTGGTTGGGCGCCATTTCATTGCGGTGGCAACGGCGGCTGTGAAATGGCCTGGAAATGATTTAATGCGGAAAGTGCGGTTGGGCCAGAATTTAAAATTTATTCCCGCCCGCCAGGTGAGAGCGGCCACTGAGAGGCGGAAAGTGCAGAAGTAAATCACGCATCTGGCGAATCGAAACTATTTGGAATACAAAGTGCGTTATTTCTGGACATGGCAACTAATTAACTTTAAAGTTGCTTCTGCTGAATTTTCGCCTGACTATTTTTGGCATTTTGTTGTGTAATTAATCACTGTCTGCCCCGAGTGCAGCGTGCTAACAAATTAACACCAGGGGCGAAAAAGGGGCCAGCAGGATGCAACAAGACACGGCAACAATGTACTTGCAGCAAGCAAGCGGTTCTAGACTTCAAAAACTCATTTGGCCAGGAAAATTGCAAAATGCTAACTTTTTTCGGTCGTGTGTTTTGTTCGGCGTTCATCGTTCGGCTTTGGACATTTTTTGGCATTTCGAAAATGCATTTCTCATTTCATTTTCATTCGAGCCGCGTGCGAGTTACAAAAAGTCATTTGCCCGGCCAGCTCATTAGGAGAATCGCACTAAAACGTACCCGTTTTGACAGTCTATCTCCAAAAACAGCCAGGGGAACTCCAATGGGAGCAGGCAGCCAGCCAAAAGTATCTTTGCCTTCCTTCAGCAGCTGCCGTTTTCGGGGACTACTTAAAATAGACATCAGGTTTCTTGGCCCTGGAATAGAGGTATACGTTGTGGAGGAGGGGACTTGCCCAGAAATAAGTGTGTGCTGGCCATTGTCCACTGAAGAGCCAAACCACAGGTTAGCCCCCGCCCTAATCGTAATCCCAGGACCATCAGCCGCATCATCGTTTTCATTGTGTGGGCATTTTTATGAGCGTTTTCAATGCCTCAATGCGAAAAAAGCACAATAAAATCAATGAGGTGTGTCTGCGTCTGACTGCTGCACCTCAGTGTTCCTCCTCCGGGGGCCACATCCACATCCATAGCCACATTCGAATCCTCGTGCATGGGGCTGGCAAACAATCGGGTATCTGATGGATACACAGACACAACAGCTAAACAATCAAGCGCAGGCTCAGGAGCCAAAGGGGCAGGAGTTGGACTGGGAATCCGGGATGGAGGTGGAAAAGAAGATGGAGCCACCTACAGTGCAATCAACGACGAGGGCCATGCCATGATGAACCGCCCCCTTCATAAGGGGCAGTCTCAAACAGGAATACCCTCTATTAAAGATGAGGATGTATGCACATATACCCATAAAAGTCTGAAGTTTATTTGAGCAGTCTTAAACCGTTTTTGTATATAAATTTCAAATGTATTGAAAGTTAATTATGCAATGGATACAGAGCCTCTGAGAAGAAAATCCTAAAATATCTTTAGAAACACTTTTTTTATATGTACATTAGAAAGTACTAGTTTTTGATTATCATTAAAGGGCATCAATGGCTCCAACTTTCGTCGTAGCTCTCCCACAGTTGTTACCTATTCATGGGTTATTATTATTATCCTTGCACACTCAGCCACACACGCTTATGCACACACACACACCCACACAGACGCGGTCTAAGCTTGCGTAACACGTTATCCTCCTGCCCGCTTTGTTGAGCACTTTGCGAGCCGAACAAAGAATGTGCTTTATTGGCACTTTTTGCACAATTGCCGTGCCGCCCCCTCCACTTTCATTTTCCCCCTCTCGACCCCCTCCCCAGGAGCAGTAAATGAGCGTGGAAAAGTCGGGGCGGGGCATACAGGATATAGGGGAGCCGCTGGTTAGGCCAACAAGGTAGTCGCAAGGAGAATTGGTACACAAAGAAACAAGTATTAGGATATCATGCTATCCTCTAAATCAGTTTATTATATTTTTCATATACTGTATCAATAACTTTTTAGTTTTGGTTATATATCTGGAAAGTTTTAGTTTTATCTGAATAACAAATATTTAGGTTAATTTATTAATAATATAAGAATGTAACTCTACCGAAATTTTTGTTCAGTACACCCAGAACTTGGCATCATCGTCTCCGCTTGTTGGCAACAGCCGGTTTTGATGTGTGCCACGCCCCCGCTCTAACTTCCCCCACCGCCCACAATTCCAGGACCTCAAAGGAGGCGGGGAGTTCGAACAGGAGAAGCGAGAGCTGAGCAAAGGATAAACACATTCATGGTGTGCAATCGATTGGCATAATGCGAGGCATTTTATTAAGGTTATCAATCGGCTATGAATATAGGTATACGAGTATATCCCGGAGGTGGCAGAGGTGTCTGCGCGCTGGCGGTGTTTGTATTTGTGAGGAGCAAACAGCGACAGGATCTGCGGCGACGACGACAAAAGGACGAGCTTATCGCAAGTGACGCATAAAACGTTCCACGTTCGCCGTTATGAATTATGCGGAAATTATTAGAGAGCATTTAAGCGGAATTATTAATGAGGGGAGTTGGATGTGGAAGGGATGTGCCCCGCACTAGAAGGTGTCATGTGCGTGACTTCTTGAAGGGATATTGATATGATATTCATACTAGCTTTGGCGACATAGACTTCATCACTTGGCCACACAATGGGAGAGGTTCTAAATTTAAGCCAACTAAAGCATTTGGTATACGTTTTCAACTCTACTCATCCTTTGAAAGGGTTAAGCTTCTGGTGATTATGTAGTTCACATTGCCGAAAATCGAGCAGAAAGTGTGTGCTGCTGTTTTACAGGGTATTTTATAGAGTTGGAGGGAGTATTAGGTCACTAAAATGATATATAAAGGGTTTAGCAGTTTTTATCTATAATTGTGCTGAGATAAATGAAGTCAAGTTCGTTATTCGAAACATGATACTTTTATATTTAATACCAAACACTGAGTATTCCTTGTTCGTCTGTCCTGTGCCACACTCATTTGTTTTACCTTTGAGCGGCCGGAAAACCGAAAAACAAATTGCAGTTGGCCAATGCAATGAACAGCGTCATGTAGTCACGGGGAGGGGGCGTGGCCTGAGGTGGGCGGAGCGGCGCAGTGAAAAATACAATCAAGTGCATTGGGCCGGAAAAGCTGCTAGGAAAAATAAATACATATGCACACGGGGCGAGTGTGTGTGTGTGTGTGCGAAAGCTTGGCAGCACACAATTGGATTAAAATTTACACGCTCCGACCAGGCGCAATTATCCCGGAAAATCGGTGGGAAAACAGGGTAACTTTGCGTGACTGCGTTAATGTGCTTAACAATAAAATGCAGTGCATTAATTGATAACGTGGAGCATTCGATTCCATTCGATGCGATGCGATTGGAAAACACAGTCGGTTCAATCAATTAAAAATGCCATCAGGGTGGCCACAACCTGAATTCGGTTAAGCATTCTGGCTAAGCAGGGGCGACCCATGGTGGGCGGGGATTCCCCCTAGACCGTTTCATGAGTTCCATAAATTGCAGTCAGCCAGCGACACTTGCCGCGAATTAAAAACACTTTTGCATATCATTTTGGAACCCGGCCAAATCGGCGGCGAGACGCAAAAAGCAGCGCAGAGAAATGCTCATTTAATTTGCCTTAATTTCGCTTTCGTTTTAGCCAAATGCACCAGCGTCATTATCAATCCCTCAGCCCTCGTTCTCGGTAGCCAACTCATTTCGCATTCGATCCATTAAAAAGTCATAAAGTTGCCCTCTTCATATTGGAAAATCTCATGTGAAAAGCTCAAGGGTCGCAGGTTCGCGGCAAACAACAATTTATGTTGCCCATAAACCAGGTTTTCTTGATTCCCTTATGCGTGCCTCAAGGTAAAATATCATGGAATTTATGCGCAGGATATTGGCATAACCAACAATTTAGCCTCAGGCTTGTTACAAATTTTTGATTGGATTGTAAAAAATGGGAGAAAAGCTTTCATTAAACAAAGGTGAATTGATGTGTGCAATATATGCAAAATATTTACGATAGAAACATGATGAAATCAGGAAGCATCTGTGTTTTTTGGCTAGCCGCAATATCCTTGAATTGCTAATAGATAGATAGATGAAACCTTGTTTAAATTTCTATAATCCCTTTTATATTAAACTTAAAAAATAACACCAAGCGTATCAATTTTATGCATATCTACTAAAATTATTCAAAAGTTGGTTTTTTGTCATCTTTCATCCAATTAATGTTCTATGTCTAAAATTTTTAGTTAACTTTCTTTTCTGCTTTAAAGGTTAAATTATGTAGTATATGGATATTTATAGCCATTTTTCCAAGCCGCAAAGTATGCAGCGGGATTAAGTGGAACCGCCGCTTAGCGGTCGATTTCGGGCAATTGAAAAGTGGCAAGGCAGCGATGGGAAAGCGGCTAATAGAGCACACTGGCAATAGATAATAATAAATTATAATCATGGCGACATAATGCGAACAAATCTGGCCACGAGCGAGAGTCGTAAAAACTGCTTAAACCGATCGAATTGGCCTCCGATGGCGATTTGTGCCAGCGCCTGGAATTTTATTTATTTATTCGCATGCAAACAAATTGATTCGCCCGCCGAAACTAAATCAAAGCCCGGGAAAACATAAAAGTCAGCACCCATTTTTCCACCCAAGACTCCGATTCGAAGGGAAATCCAACTTGCAGCACGCGATAAGTTGCAAAAAAAGAGTTTGTACATCGTAAACAACAACAACCCTTCTGGGAGTTTTCCCGAAGGACGGGGAAATTGCACGTAGTATTTCAGCATCAGGAAAGCGAGAGAAAAGCGGACGAACTGTGCGCTCAGAGCGGCTTATCCGGGGCAATGAAAATTTATACAAATTCGAAAAAAGTGACAACATTTTGCTTTTATTGGCCATTAAAACGACTTAGCGACTTGGCGGACTCCTCTGCTCCTTTCCGCATCGCAAGGAGATCGCGTGTGATTTGTACCTTGTCCTCCTTCGCCTTCTTCTCCTTCTCCATTGCACACGATTATCCTTTCCCACTTTGCATATGAGAATCCTGGCAGCGGGGAGTGCTGGGTGGTAGGTAGGTGATGACCAGACATAAGCGCAGTTTACGATGCCAGGAATTGAAGGCATCGCCCTGGCAAATTGAAAGCCCCACATGTGTTTGATTCTGATAAAGTTCGGAAATCAATTCAATTTCCTGCGTGCCAAATATATAATGAGACTATCAGTATGCACGAGAAAAAAGTATAAAATATATAGCCCTTTATGTCTTTAGGCTTTAAGATTTCAAATGAATCTCAGATTAAAATATAATTGAAACTCTTTCGCCTTCTCCGATAAACACTCTTAAATAGGGAAGTTTTAAATTTTGTGATTTTTTTCATTTTCCCTATTTATCTTCTGAAGACCCCATAACTAATATCGATGTCCTCCTCCATCTGCTGCCTCAGAACAATTTCTCCTGGCACATTAAGCAATTTTGAGCGTTTAAGACAATGCCGTCGAAGGTGTTTTCCGGCTGTGCCAAGCAGAAACAAATGAAGCAAGCTGCTGGGAAATTGCTTATCGGCAGGAAAATGTTGCCGCAGCCGCCGAGCGAATTTATTGAGTGGAAAATGCTGCAAGAGAAAAGCAGCAGGAGCAGCGGGCACAGTGAAAGTGAAACTCGAACTGCGGCGTCAAATCCATTAACCTGATATTTACTTTTCCACACGCACACACACACTGCCGCAGTGAAAGTGTTTTTCCCTTCGCCCCGCACTTTTCCAAAAGGCCCATTTCCTGTTGTTGTTTTTCTGGCTTGTTTTTGGGGCTGGTGTGGGCGAAACACGATATTTTTACGTTTAGTTTGCAAAATTGAATAACACGTAAATGTGTTTAGCACGGAGGGGGAAAATCGGGGGCGAAAAGGGCAGTAAATTAAGCCCACGCACAGGCACAGAATCAGAGATTGTAGTTGAGGTAAATTACTTACATAACATTAACACGGAGCCACTAAAAGGAGCGCAAGGACGCAGGACCTTAGGGAAAGGAGCCTATGAAACGCAGCTGTTGGGCATTTTGGAAGCTTTATTATGTGGGAAAAAGTTGGTTACTATATCCTACCCTTAGATATTTAAGAACTAACGATCGAGTATATTCTTAACGCGAAAGAAACATTTTATTTGTATTAACATTATTCTTGCCTCAAGTAATTAGTTTAAAATTACAGACATGACAGATTCTAAAGAATACCCTGTGAATAAAAAAATGTTTAATTTGTTTACCATTTCTGTAGGTCTGTTTTTGACCCTTTAAGTGAGTAAAGGTGCTCTTTTCCTCAATTTATTATTTATGTTCATAAAACTGACAATTTTTCCGGAAAAACGAAAAATGTTCCGTCAGCTGAGTTTGCAAAGTATCCTTAACCCTTTAAAGCTGCCCCCTGCAAATGCCTTCCCCAAACAAATCAAATTAGATACCCGTTCAAATTTCGAAAAATGTACAAAATAGGACAGCCCGCCAAATGGCAGGCCAAAAAAATTACCTTTGCCCAGAAATGTAACCCCGTTTTTTCGCCTTTTTCCGTGTTTTTTTTTTGTTGGAGCGGGAAAAGCAATTAGACGCACTTTTGATGGACACGCGTTCAATCATTCGGCCGGCTGTCAAGTCGATGGATGCAGCAACGTGCCGGGAATGGGAAAATCGGGTGACGAGCAGGGAAAAAGGAGTAAAACTCATTACGGGAAAAGAGCGAAAAGGTGCGCGAAATGTGGCTATTTTTCAAGTATTACCCAACGCAATGAGCACATAAATAATGGACAGGAAAAGCGAAAGACTCTCAGGCATCAAGAAGGCACTTGTCTCCACAGAAGAAGGGTGGCTAATTGTATCAAATGGCTCATCAATAGTTCAAAGACATCGCCATTAACGAAAGGCAGCAGCTGAGACACAGGTCGAGTTGTACTTTTTATGGCCGAGAAAGTTGCTCAAGTGTCTTCCGTTTGTCATAAAAACTTGCCAGCTCCCCTGGCAGCATATGAATCACAGCAATTGGCAGCATTTAATAGCGAAACTTTTCCCATCGAAGTGGCGACAAATGACAAGATACTTTGTGTCATTCCATTTTGGAATCGGGTGTGCACTCTATGTATATATCGAAACCTGTGGTTGCTCCGACGGCCGCCTGGCGACTAAAAGGCCAGAGAAAATTGGCATCATCCGGCGAGTCGGCCAAGAGAATTTGTAACAGAGCCCAGACAGAATCTGTTAGTGGAGCAGCATTTCCCCTTACGATATTGGGGAAAATCACAACGTAAGAAGGCATTTTCATGGGTTTATTTTACGCAGTCATCTCGCCATTTTGCACTATCTATTTACTTTTGCAAATATGTTCCAACTATAAGTCGGCTCCACTTTTTATAGTCAACTGCGCCATGAGTTATTGGCCCTAAATCACTTATTTATTTATGGCCAGCCCATTTAATGTTGTTAACCTTTGGCTCGCGCGGCTTCGGTTTTCCATTCGATATTAGATATTTATGCGGCCCAAAAACAACATTAACATTCGCTCGGTAATTGCATGAATCATTTTCGCTCGGCGTAAACATTTTCCACACATTTACGAGGCGCAATGTGCAAAATATAATAATAATAATAATATGTTTCGTTCGATATTAGCCGCAAATGATAAATAACCGCATAAATTGCCCCCACCCCCTGGAATATACCATATACCATATAGCATACGTTCTGGCTGGGCCATTGTATTAATTTGTCATAAAATTATACAACCCCTACAGCTGAAGATGGTGGCTCGTAAAAATGTTTTCGTTTTTTGCGCACCCAAAAAATATATAAAAGTGTTTATCAATATGGGTTCAAACAATTCTGCTCCCTGGATCCTTGGGTGGAGTGCCACCTGATTTGAAATTCGAAATCAATCGACTGGTTCAATGTGTTTCAATCAGATGCACAAGCAACGTCTATAATGAATTGATTGATTGGACCTTTTTAGTGTATGCGGAGTATATTGTAGATCTGCAGAGTTTTTTAAAGTTTTTGTGATCTCACTAGTGAGTGAGCATAATGGCTATATTTAGAGGCCAGGCGGATGCTGCCCCGAGCTACAAAGTTTCAGCTAACCTATATTCCAAGTGCGAAGTGCGCTTCTCGCATTTGTCAGCAGCTAATTAAAAGCGAATTTCCAATGCATAACTTCCACGGCAGCGGATCTGCATGTGAAGCCATAAACCAGGGCTAATTTGGTTGCGGTTGCCGCCGCTTTCCCCATTTCCACATCGTTTTTTATGGCCAGAACACAACAAAGTTGTCTTAGAGAAGGGGGTTGCATTAGGGACGGGGCCTCGTAAAGTCGGATGACATTAATCCGCGCATAAAACTGAGCAGCAATAGGATTCGTTCATTTGCCAACAATGTTGTGTCCTATTACCTTGATTCGCTCACTCACTCGCCTGTCGGCATGTCAAATTAGAATCAGACGATTTGTCAAGTATCAAATATTATTCAATTATTTTGGGAGGGCGGGAGCATAGTACACAATACCGGATGTAAACCAAGCACAATGGCATGCAAATAACTTTGTCAGGACAAACGCTCACTGGGGAGCCATTCGTTACTGTGCCCCCAAAAACTCGAAACACACCTATATTAAAAAAAAAAACCTCCCTGCGGCATGTTATAAAATTCAAAACCAGTCTGCAAAAGTAGTGGAAAAATGTATGAAATGGCAAACTCACTTGTTTATAACTCCAGCCGAGCAAATCTGACAAGTCCAAAGGGAGGTTGGTGGTTAAAAAAAAATTGAGAGCAGAAGGAAAGGAGCTCTACTTTCAAATTGGCGCAGCAGCGCAAATAAAGCAATTTGTATTCAAAATATGAAAGCAAAGGAAGCGACAAACTGACACAGTATACACTCCACCCCCGTTTTCCACCCCTCGCACAAATAATTTGTACTTTAAAGAAAATTCTTGACTGCGACTGGCGCCAGTGCAAAAATTGCGTTTGATACGATTTGGCGATTGGAGCGAGCAAAAGTCCGGAAAAATTGCACGCACTAAAACTTGATGGCCGCCAAATTACGCATACGCAGCGTTGTCGCAGTGCAAGCGATGAGAAGATCCATATGTAATTAATTTGCTTGGTTGACTATATATAACCAAAATTAAAGTTAGAAAACTTAGATCGGCACTCAGGAGTGGTACTTAAATCACTAGTTGGTAGAAATCCACCTATAAAGACTCTACTATGTGTACTTGATGTCAGCCGTACTGATTCCTCCACCAGTCTCAATTTCTTTCAGTGCTCCGCTGACAGCTCGGGGTAAATTAACATAATTAAGCCTGTTGGCTGCGCTTGTTTTTGCGGCTTATTAGCAGGCAAATTAACGCCGCCATTGTCGTCCTGGAGTCGATGTCTTGTGCAGGTGCTGGAAAGTATGCTACACTGTGCGCCATAAATTAGCGACTGGCTCCGCTCCCCACCCCCTTACATCACCCCCTCGGCGGGAACGTGTGTATGTGTGTGCGTGTAATTACCGCACAATTTGCGGTGCATAATATATTTTGGTTGATTTGTGACTCAATTAGAGGCGCACGGTTTGGAGCTCTCAACAGGACTTCCACTGCAAAGCCTGGTGGCTCTCAAGTGGCTTTGTTGGTCAGCCGGCGGACAGGACAATGCATCCTGCAGCCCGTGTGCAAGTGCAAGTGCCAGTGTGTGTGAGCCACTATCTGTGTGCGTGGCCCGGGCTAATTAAAGCGGTTAGCCCAAATGCCACATAATGAGGCGCACAAGTGCTGCCAAACACCGTTGAACATTGCCAGTCATTTGTCAACAGATGTGAGCACACAGACGCCCAGTCTGTGTGTCCGTGAGAGGCTGTTGAAAGCCTCTAATTTGCTGTGAAGTGGCTTAAAACTCGGCCTTGAATCGGCCAAGTGTGTGTGCTGCTCAGTCTTGGCTGTGTGCAGTTGATAGCAAGTACTTGAGATTAAAGCCAGTATCTTTAAGTTTGTGCCAATGTATGCGAAATTTACATAGAAGATTGATTACTAGGTCCTATAGCATAGCATAGCATAAGCCCTTATAATTATTTACTAGTATCTTTTAAATAATACCCTTGGCATTTACACCTCTTTTCTGCTATGGAAATCCCTTCAACAATAGTCTTCCCAGCCGCACATTTGCCGCACACGGGATGCCCAACCAATTGCAGCTTAACTCGATTGGTTTCGCCCCCGGATTCCTCCGCTCCTGCGGAAACTTTAAGCCAACTGACAAATGTGTCAAACGACATGTTCACATATGTTCCGCATCGATATTATCGACAGCAGCAGCAGGCGAAAAAACGGAGCCAAACTCAGGCAAAGTTTGGCAAAAGTTTTGCTCCTGCTGCAGCGGCAACGTCACCTTTTCAATAAACTGGCCAGGACCTGGGAAAAAAGGAGCGGGCGAGGCATTAATCCCAAAACCGATGCCGGGATGCGCTGGCAGACAAAACGATTGGGCAACAGCTGCCGTCCTCGACCTTTGTCTTTGTCCGGGGACTCCCACTCCGCCAGTTTTGCTCCTGGAACTCCTGTGCCCTGGCAAAAACGAAAGCTGCAAAATGCCAATGGTCAGCAGAAATGCGCATAACTTTGAAAAGTTCACATGCTGGGCAGACAGGCGCAAGGACACATACCTTCCCTCCACAAAAAGGATACGTGGAGGTGGTCGTCCTCCTGGTCATAGATAAACTTCGATGTGCCGTGCTAATGTTCGCACATTTGAGACCAGTAGGAAGCGAACTTGACCAAGTTCAGTTACTCTTCGCTGAATCAGGACAAATGGATTTTTGAAAGAGCTCTTTTCATTATCAGTGACCTGAGCGGGAAAAAATATTTACAAGTAATAGTTTTTAATAATAGTTTTTCAATGTCTCACTTTGTATCAAAGTAGCTTAAGTAAAGAGTATTGAGCTGAGCACTTCGCCAACCTCATGATGGGTTATCCCACCATCGGCTGGCCCATGAATTGGAGTTCAAATTGGAGCCAGTCCAGGGCCAGCTGCTTATCTCCCCGGTAACCGCAGAGGGGATGCGGAATTACCTGCTTACAACAATATTAAATGCCAGACAAGGTTCTTCCGTCACCTCATCGCCACCCCCGGCCCCAAAGCACTCCCTTTCAATTTTCCCTATCTGGGGGGAATTTTCTTGGCAAACTTTTTAATGTCGGCCACTAAAACGACGCATTAAATTATTATCTGCGAGATTATGAAATTTTTAACAGCAGGTAATAATCGTAGAGAATTTGTTAAGCAGACACCACCAGCCGAGGCAGCCCGGAGGATGAGCCAAATGAAAGACAAACATTTTCCTACCCCGGGAAAACTCTCGGATGCTTCGCTGAGCAACTTGAAACGGCATAAATGAAAACGGCGTCGAGGCTCGAGTGTTGTAACCGTAGCAATTCCCATTCCGACTCCCCATCCTTGGAGCCATTTCGAAACTCCTGGGTAACTGAGGTAATTCAAAAGTTTCTGCCAAGGCGGCCCACATTAAGTGCCACTCCCCCTCCGCTTTTCCGCCCCCTATGGTTGGCAAATGACAGCGAGAAGTATTCACTTCAGACGCCAGCAATTAACTCTCTTTCGGGTGAATTGGGTGGGGATTTTTCCAGCGAAGGGAGGAGAAATTCCGTAGCCTAAAAAAAGTGCAAGATACATTTGGCGACATTTCCTTTGCGGCAATTGGCAAATTGCTTTTGCCTACGTGTGCAATTGTTTTTTGCAACAGTTTTTTTAGCCCCTTGGCCCTCAATTACGGCGTACACCTCCCTGACAGTCCAACCGCCCGACATTTCTTATCACGTGTCATTGGGCAAGGACCCGATGGAGCACGAAAAGCCAAACATTAAACCCAAGAACCGACTTCAAAATACCCTGTATAATCTAATCGCAAGCAGCTTAAAATTATTTCTAAAACATTCAACATAGAATTTACCAACTTACTACTATTTCTTTATTTGATTTGTAGGGCATCTGATTAGACCTAGCCGACTTGTGCTATCCCTTAACCCCCCTTAATCCCCCACAGCAAAACGCTGACATGTTGCAGGGGCCACAGTTGAGTTTCGATCCTGAGTCCCGGCAATTTGCACCGAACGAGGCGGCCTGCAACGCCCCCAAGTGAAAAGCGCCTCCCCCTGGAAAATACCGCAAATGAACGCTTGTCCGGCAGGAATCGCAATCGGAATCGGGCTCGGAATCGAGGGGATATACTATATGGGGGCTGGGTGTTTGGTGTGCGTATGCAACATTGACATGAAGTTAATGGATGTTTTATGACCGACTAACTTCGCCAACGATAAATCGGTTTTCCATGAGCCAGTAAATTGCGATTTGATTGTTTCTGTAGGACATGCAAACAATTTATCCTTTTGCCTTAGCTTCGCCACTCTCACTGCCGGAAATGAATGTGAAAAGTGAGCGATTTTTGGGGAAACTTTGATTAAAGTTCTTTGGAAAAAAACTGAGCCAAAGATCAATGCTTAGGTCCACCACAGAAGACCGAAAAAATCCATATATGAAATAAATCAAAGCCTGAAATTTATGAAAATTTATGCGAGCATTGCTTTCTGCTCCTCGGTCAAGACTTGCATTGTCCAGCATTGGTCACCCCCAAGTTTTTTGGTCCACCCTCAGGGTCTCATCCCTCATTTTGGCTCACCTTTTGTTGTAATACACACATCAAGTGCCAGCCGAATTTATGCAACATTTGGCTTTTGTTGTTTATGTTTTTTGTGGGGGATGTGACCGAGGAAAGAAATTCATATGATAATGTCTGAATGGGAATTCGTTTTGTGCATATACTTTTTTCAGCTTTCCTGTCTTGCTGACATTTTCCCTTTCATAGGTAAATTTTGGTCGTGATTTATGGGGCAGTAGCGAAATGAAATGTTCATCCTTCGTCGTCCTTCTTCGGTAATCGCCATTTCAACATCAATTTATTTGCTATTAATCCTTCACCTCTTTATCGCTCCCAAGAATGGTCCTAAGTAGTCCCCAGAGCCTTGTTCTATTTGCTCTGTCCAGGCAATTAGATGTTTGCCCTCGTTTCCCAGCTTAGTTGGCCTTTCGGAGGTGAAATGAGCTCACGGCTATTGGCCATCGATTCGCCTCCTGAGTATCGAGTCCTTTATTTTCCCTCCTGTCCTTTTCGATACGCCCACAATCGAAACGTGTTCGCCATGGTTAGTTGCATGTTAGCAGAGGAAAATGGAAGGATGGCGGGGAAAATTGGGAGCCCGGGAATTCGACTTTCCTTTAATCTGGCTGCTTGTTTGACAAGCTCGTAACACTAATTGAAGACACAATCGAAGCACACTCCAGAATCAGCCAGTTCGCCCCTCAACTCTTTTGTCTTTCGGCGGCCAAAAATCCTCGCAGTCTTCTGGAGACTTCAAAAGGCTCAAAGGCGCGTGATTTATGCTGCATTGCTTTGAGCCAGATCACAAAAAAGAAATCCTCTTGCGTGCTTTTCGATAAATCAGTTCAATATGCTAGAATCGAGTTAAGTGCGCCTTTAAAAGCAGACTGTAAACATAAGGACATCATACTCTTTAATAGCTGGATAAAGATTGGAGAGAAAAACGAACTGAAAACTTTTCTTTACCTCGGTTGGCTTTTTTAAAGGTACAACTTTCGGCTGGCCCAAAGAACTTTTGGTGCCTGGCACATAAATTGCCTTGTGAACTTTATGAACTCACGCGGGATTAACTTGTACCTTTGATTGAATTTCCTGCGAAGTTTCACCGCAGTAGAAAGAACACCGCACGTCTCAATCCGATAAAAGGCATTTCCAAGTCACGGCAGCCCGCCGAATATTTTTGTGCTCCGTTCTGTGGAACAGATGCCAGACACCAGGACCAGTCCCAAGTCTCAAAGGATCTGGTCAGACTGGAGTGGGGCGCTCCACCTCAATCTGGGCAACGGGAATTAGTCGTTTCCGTTCAAGTGGCCCTGGCTAACAATTCCAAAATTTATGCCACCCAAAAGGAGGCTGATTCTTGATTGTGCAATTGGGAGTGCAGAAAGCAGTGCACTGAGAAGAAATAAGTTGAGTTGAGCTTGGACTTATTGTGATTGCCCAGGTGTCTAAGTATGCATTAAAGAAGTAAGCTTATGCATTTAAATGTTTAAAGGATGTTAGCTGTACTATATTTCTCTCTGTGCAAGTACCACCTTGTCTTCGACGAGCTTAAGTGGCTGCGCGTCTAACAATTGGTTGGGGACTTATTTCAATTAAGGCGCATTACGATCTTGGCTCTTTGGCTTTGGGCCTGGTCCACCGATTGGCCCTCCAGTTCCGCATGCCGGCGAATGGGGAGTGGAAAGTTTTTCTGGTCTTCTGGCCAGGAATTCCATTAAAAAGTTTACGTTTAGGTGAGTTCGGTTTGGCTCAGCTCGGCGGGGATATCAAATAGTTCTTGCCAGCGCGGCGAAAAGTAATTAAAATTCAAATAGCAGACAAACATTTACATTAGCGATTGTTGGCTGCTTTCGGAATGGGATCGAAGTTGGGGGTGGGACATATCCCGCTTTTGTTGATGGCTCTTTGTTTTGGCCTGGCGCCAGTCTGCGGCCCAAAGTCTAGAAGTATTTATTCCCCAGTAAGGTAAAAATCGCGTGTGTGTGTGGCTGAGTGGATGACTGATGGCTCTTGGCGGCTGCTGTCGACACACCCACCCGAAAAGCCACCCAAAGTCACCACCCACCCACACGCACATGTGAGATTATTAATATTGTGTTTAATATCTGAGCAGCGGGGACGGGCATTGTGTCCTTTGTCTACGAACCGAAATGAAGAGCGTCTGCATCTGTATGTGAGTTTGTATCTGCGACTCTGTATGTGGTTAAGTGTATCTGTGAGTGCGTGTGCTCAGGTTTAACGTCTACGTGGGCACGGAAAACAGATGGAATCTGAAAGGATTTGCACTCAAGTCGCGACTTTATCAAGTGTCAAACGTTGGAAACGTGTAAAGTATCTTCTGGAAAACGTGTCTGCTCTTTAAACCCGAGAAATTCCTTTAATTTACATCTGCTTACATATAATTCGGGTTTTAATATCAGTGTTTTGTTAAGATAAATTGTGAGGAACCGATTTCGAATGCAAACTAAGTTCCTCCTCCTTCGACCATTTGGTGTGTGTGCTATATGCCCCTGTTCTGTAAATCACACTGAATCGGCGATCCGCCCATTTCTGGACTATAACATCCGTACTGCCCGTGGTCAGTGTCCGTATTTCATTTCGCGGAAATTCAATATCACTGCCAACCGCCCACTAAGCTGCAAAGTTCACCCAAATGAATGGCAGCGAAAAGCATGCAATGTCCTCATCCTGGTCCTGGGCGCGGTGCCTTCCCTCGTCCTTTTCATCCATATCCACCTCGTATGCGGAGCACGCGCTGATAACGTAAAGTGGAAGCGGTCCGGTCGGGTCCGTTTCAAAAATCCGGATTGGAACCCGGGACAGGGAACCCCGGAGCACAGCACGGACATAATTAATTTGAATCCTTTTTTCCTGCTGCTTTTTGCGGTTCTGTCTCTGTTTTGCTTTGCATTTTTTCGCTTTACTTTTGCGTGCAACCAAAAATTAATCAAGTGCTAGTTACGCGAAGCGCGCAGTTTTTAATTAAAGCAGCATCAAAGCGAACTTTTTCCGCAGTAAATACCCATATAGGAAAATATTTTATGGATCCTTTTGGCATCTGGGAGTGTGGTTAAAGCTTTAAGAGCGCTGACACTCGCTGAGGTGTTTGTGCAGAAGCGCCCAGGGCGCGAGCGACTGCAAAATCATAATACAAACCAATTTCATGCTGAATTAAACAGGAGTCGGGCGTCCTGCAAACAATAGTTGAAGTATCCTGTCAACAGACGGCGGCTAGCAATTACAGCAACAACAGCAGGATTCGCACAAAGGCAGCACGTGCATTTTGCGCTTTTTAACAAGGGAAATGCCACACACTTGGCCTTGGGCGAAATGAGCCGCCACCGCAGCGGCTGCGCTTCCATTACACGGTATCAAAAGTGGTTCGAAAAAGGTATATGCCCTATATTTGAAAATTCTAGAGTAACACTGAAATCTATTCTCGGTCTGTCTAAAACTAAGCAACACAAAGAGTAAATTATTATAAGTGACTCGAATACTTTATCCAAAAGGGTATTTAAAAGTGGTATAAGCTGATTTCTTGAGTTGAGAAAACTTGAGCGGTGCTTGTATTATCACACGTAGACTGGCCATGCCAGTTGGCCTGGGGGATAAGTCCGACTTCCCTTCCTTATTCCTGGTCTCTGCTCCTCCTCCATCTTCTCCACGGAGAAATGCACCTCGGGCACACCTCCAGACCTTCGGAGTCCTGGCCTTTTTCGATCTGTTCAGCAGCGAGTAATGCGGCTGGGGCGACGTGTCTCGCATAATTTGCAGCAAAGTGCACAACAATGGCAGAGCCCTCTGTCAGGACATTAGCATTGCGGGGTGGCAAGGACTTCCCGTTTGTGGGAGTGTGACGCGTGAAATATTAGAAATTAAAAAACACATGACAAGCAATGTTGGCACTTTGATTTGTCTGCCAGCCGCAGACATTGTTTTCAGCCCCATCCCAGTTGTAATAATCATTTCGCAGGAGGTACAAGTAAATGCCGCAGTGGTGGAATGGCAACTACCAGGGGATGGGAAATGAATGTCTGCAGGCCAGGCCAATAAATTAGGAAACACCTGTTTTTAGCCGGCCAAAGGCAAACGTGGCGACAGATGTCTGCGAGGGGGAATCGAAACTGTTTTCCTGGCCGTAATGAAAATATTATTCCGACTACATAATTTGTGGGACCCCCGAACACGCACCGCCCCCTCCCCGCCTTCCTTAACCCCACTATGGGCTTTGGGGTTTGCGAGTAATTTATGTTACTTTTTTCTGCCGCTACTTGGCCGCATTTCGCGGTTTTTTATTGCTACGTGCGGAGAGAGCGACAGAGAACAAGATACAGTACAATGCACTGGAAAATCAGTTAGCAGGATTCCCTCCACAGAAATATACATCACTATATAGTGGGTCAGTTTGATTCGTTACAAAACACATAGTTCCCCTTGTTATCATACTTTGAAACTCATTAGCAGGTCGTGATTAATCTCATATTCAATTGAAGGTTCTATGTGATTTCTTTCACTGTAGGGGGTGATGGGATAAGCCAGAGGATGGGGACCAGGAGCAGACCACGCCATAATGTCGTCATGACAGACGCGGCCATAAAAGATAATTATGATTCCGGTAATAGGTTTTATTTTTCGCATGTACCTCTTTTGTTCATGGGCCCAGCTCCCAGTTGAAAAGGCCCCCATTGCCACTTTCCACCTCTTTCGGAAAACCAGTGCCAAAAGCCTTCGCTGTTGTTGTTGGCGTAGTTGTGTTAGTGGTGGGGTAGTCGGGGTGCTGGCACAAAGGTCGACCTCGGTGGCTGCCCATCTCCGAAGGACGTGGCTGTGTCTACATTTACTTTTCGGGTGACCAACGTGGCATAGAAATTATGCGCATTATACGCGTCGCGCTCCAGCGCCTCGCTAAAAAATTATATCCGCGGAATTATGCAAGCCACGGTGGAAATAGGCGGGTTTTAGTGGGCGGGATAAAGGGATACGGGATTATTTTTACTCACTCTTTATGCTTATGCTTAACAACATAAATAAAAGTCGTGACCGTAAGGGATAAGGTAACACTTTGTGCGATTGCAATTAAATCGTTATGCTCTCATTCCAAAAAAGAGCAAGGGCTACCTTAAAATGTGTAGATATTTCCCTAAATAGAACCATCCATTTTCTCGTTCATTATAAGCAACCTATTGAACTGGATGTGCCCAGCATGAGCTTAACTTACATTCTCAATTAGCGGCCCATCAAGGGGTAAAATTTCGCGGGGATGGGGCACAGTGAGTAGGAAATGAATGCCGTGTTTGCTATTCTAATGAACTTGTCACGCTTATGAAGATTAATGCCACCTTGGCGCAGTTTTCAGTCAGCCGATTCGCAGTTTGAAGTTTCGCAGCTTGAAGTTTCAGTTCCATTCTAACAAAGAGTAATTGTCCCAACATGATAATTGCTTTAATGACGAATGCAAAGCGAGGCGGGCTTCTGAATTTGATTAATGTGCTACCCGGCAATTGACCCAGTTTTCAATTAGCGGGAGCGGGAGTGACAGGTCTCAAGTCTCGAGCTTGTCCAAAATCCAGTCCCACGCCCTGCGACTTTCACCCATGCTGAGCCCGGGGGCTCAGACGTGGAAAACGCTGAGGAAAATAGGGAAATGACAGTCCTGTTGATGTCTAATGGAAAACGTGTGCGGGCATAAAAATGGCCGCTAAGAAAATGCATAAAAATGTGTGTGCTTCTCGCCAAGGAAGGACATGCAAGGACAAACGGAAGTCACACACATGCTCGCTTATCGGGCAAAGTAACTTTTCCCCAGCCAAATGCCAAAGTCCATAAAATATTTTTACACACCAGATCTGGATCTGGAGATATTCCTTCGGTCTTTCCTAACTGGAACTGGGGCAGGAGCAGGAGCAGCAGAAGCAGCAAAGTCCTGCGAATGGGGTCGGGCATACCTACACGTAAAAGGATATGCGAGGAGCAAGGACTGCGTGGCCAAATTGTTTACACAAGTCATAAGCATTTTTTAGCGAGCCATCGCTGTCTGTTTGCCAGTGTATAAAAGCCCTGCCGGCATTTGCATAAACCTTTCCTCTCTGTTTGCCCAGCCCATTATCATCGAGCAGCACCAATCCTCTGAAAACTTTTGACAACTGCAATAATCATAACTGCAACCGCCCGACATTGATTTCGAATTGGAAGAGATTGGAGAAGAAGATTGGCGGGCGGCATCCTCGACCATTGGGCGCCATTAATGGAGCATTGTTTCACAAGTCGTTCCGAGCACCAAGTGTTTGAGTTTCCGCCTGATTTGAGCTCAAACCCATAAAGCAAGGCTACAACTTTTCAAAGTTTGGCGGTTTACAGTTTTATAGCCGCGATGGATTTCAGTGGGTCACCAATTGAAATTGATATGCCTTTGAAGGTGCCACTGCAGACCTTCCCCCGAAAATGCATTAGCTCTGTGTGTTTAGGTGTTCGAAATGGTTAAGTACAATGAGGGATGGCGGATGGGGGATGAGGTTCTGATTTTCCGATTTTCCGAGACGGCAACTTCACATTACCGAAGTAAATAGGTTTTGTGGTGCTGGCATTCTAGGTTAAACGATATTTTGTACCGTGACATGTTTGCCCGTCGCCGTAGTCGCTGATTTTGATCCATTCGCCAATGATTGATGACACTTAATTGATGAACATCCTTCTGCCTTCGGGGGCCGCAATGCTTTGAGCAAATATTTGCCATGTCTGGCTTAAAGTGGCCCAAAAGCAGCTTAAAGGCCCGTCCAGCTGTTGACAGCGCACCCGTAGAGCCAGCCGAAGCCAGGAGTCTACGGTCACGGACATAAACTCGGTGCGGCCGGCAGGACATTTTCCAGGTCACAGGTGCTTTTGTTGTCCGCATTAGATTTGCCTTTCCGTTCTACTACACGCACACAAATCTCTGGGCCTCCGTGCATTGGACTTTTTGTTTGGCTGCCCTGTCCATTTGGCTGTAAAATTTATTTCATTTGTCCAGCAACCCGACCCCGCAAAAGGCAGGACGCTGACAGTTTTATGGCAAAGTTAAGCCGATATCAACGGCAGGACATATGACCCGACCCCGTCCGTATGCGGCCATAGCCATATCACCCGCTGGCCGCTCCATAAAAGTGTAAAATTTAAAGCCTTTTTTGTGCCATACCTTGGCACACACACACACTCACACAACAAGTGGGTCCTATACAAAGCGGCATTTAGGTTTCCACAAAAACCCTTTCAATGGATTCACTCATGGCGGAAGCAGATAGCAATTGTTCAGTAATGCGAGCATTAACCAGTAAGAATTGCACGGTCGAGTGACCCAACCGTGAGATATCCGATTTTGATTTACATTGTTGCCCACGGAAGATTTAAATTAATTACGAGTGCCAAGTAGTCGACACTTTCCTTATCCTTCATATGTGTAAATTAATCACTACGAAACGAATTCGAAAAGCTCTGCTGATTACAGATTGAAGTATTATATATATAAAAATACATTTCATATTCATTATGAATACATCAAGCTAAGTACATACATTAGCTAAGTATAAGTACTTACAAAATTTGGAAAGTGCGATATTACAAAATGTGAAACTGCAATTTGAATAAATTTGAATAATTGAATAAAAGTTTCGAGAGTCAGGCTACAAGTAAATGATCTCATTCTCGCAAAATTCCCGAAACCAATCGTAGGCGCTTAGTTTCCTGTGAATGAATCGCCCCAGGACGAAAAGTGGTATGGGCATGTAGGTACCCTTGCTCTCTCCTTGGTTCCGGTCATTGGTCAGCTTGACATCGATCATGATAGTGGCGTGGAGCAGGTAGAGTATTCCACAGGTCAGCGAGGAGATGGACATTCCACGAAGGTAGTAGAAGATCGGGTGCATCGGGCGGTCTTCCACAAATTCATGTGATTGCTTATCGCCAATCTCGCTCGCGAAGAAAAACACGTAAAACTGCCGCTCCGCGTCCCACATCGTGCTCAAGGATATCAGGATGAAGACGATGGCGGCCCCCGAGGACTTCCAGATCTCCGTGACCACGGCGGGTGTGTTACCTGTGCATATATTGACGCTCTGCAAGAGGGTCACCACCATAAAGAAGTAGAAGGTCACGAGGTAGAAGTAGTGAATAGCAACCGTATCCCATTCGATCAAATGCAATTCGATGGCCTGAAAGCCCGAGATGTGATAGCCCATGCAGAACATGTTGAAGATGGTTTCCAGGGTATAGAACAGAAAGAGCACGGGTCGCAGGGCCTCGGGCTGGTGATGCCCCACCACACTGCCCCCGCGCGTGACACCCGGTCCATACACCCAAGTAAAAAGGGACTCCGCTCCAGACATTATAAAACTAAACAAAATAATTTATAAAACTGACAGTATTTGACATTTGATGCATGTCTGTACATATATTTTAGCCGAAAAAAGGAGTCAGTTAAGGAAGCTTGACTACTAGACTTCAATGGTATTGTTCCCGCAAAACTCCTTGAACCATTCGTAGGCATACATCTTTCTATGAAAGGCGCGACCCAGGACAAAGAGGGGAATGGGCAAGTGCCGTGATCCACTGAGAATAAGCTTGGAGGTCAGCCTGACGTCGAACATTATTACGGCGTGGAGCATGTAGATCAGTCCACAAAACAGCGAGGAAATGGACTGACCCGTCTTGTAGCGGATGATCGGGTGAACGGGAGGCAGTTCTTTGTGCTCGCCCTGGACCTGCTCGCTAGATCTCACGAAGAACACAGAGAACTGCTGCTCCACGTCCCACATGGTGAGAAAGGATATCAGGATGAAGGCGAAGGCTGCCACAGAGGCTTTCCATATCTCCATCAAGACATTGGGAACGCGTCCCGTGCAAATCGCGATGCTCTGGAAGAAGTTCGTCACCATGAAGACGTTAAAGGTGAGCAGGCACAGGTAGTGGGCCTCCTGCCCTCTCCACTCGAGCGGCTGGAATCCGATGATGTGATATCCAATGCAGATCATGTTTAAAATCGTCTCCAAGGTGTAGAATAGGAAGAGCGCTGGGCGTACCGCTCCAGGTTGGATGAGCAGTAAATCGGCGGTGGAATACAAATATAGTTTATTCATGTTGATTGAGGACCTGAATTTTGTGTGAACTCCTTTCGAAAGAAAGTATTTTAGGGCAAAAGTTAAATTTAAGACCTTGAAGTATATGTCCCAAGGGTCTTTGGGAAAAGAAAAATCCTGTTTAGGTAAGTAAACTTCTTTAGAGTACGCAGATTTAAAATTTAAAAACAAAAGCTTCGATTTAATGTCATATCTTATCTTATAAGTGTGCGAACAACATCTATATAAATGTTATTTTTAATCGATGTAGATAAATATATGTCTATCTAAAAGATAGCGGTGTTAAACGATTCACCTGAGATAGCTTTTCAAACCATCGTCTTTGGGTGACTCTCCATACCCAGTTGCTCATTGCACACATAGTATTGGCGGTGGTCAGTGATCTGGGCGAGCACGTTCTTTGATGACGCAGCTCTTTTCCAAGTGGTGAGCACGTAGTGCCAACTCAATATTTTTGTTCCGGTGCTCTCGGGTTAATTAAATCGCTGCGTGCCGCTATCAATGCGCCGCTTATCAGCAGCCGAACAAAACGCTATAAACGGAATACGGTTATTATTTATCTCGGCCCGATGTTAACTTGCCAACTCCGACTATTTTGGCTCTGGCAGTTGGCTCCGGCACGTAGACCCCCATAGAACTACGACCAGAAAGGTAACCCACGATGCGCTCTTCGAAGTGGCTGCTCCCGGTGAGGGTGCTGCTCACCTACCAGGTGCTGCTCCTACTCCTCCGCCAGGCGAAAGGCGAGGAGAGCCACTGCACCTCGGTGGCAGGAATGGTCAAGCTGCTCGACTTGGAGGCGCAGCTGATCGACAATCTAGAGGATTACGCAGTCGAGCTGGAGAAGAAACTGCAGACCGTAAGAAGGTACTAGGCTACTAGCTTTTTTCACTACTGACTTAACAAAAATTGATTCCCAAACCAATTTTCTATTTAATTTTTCTTTAGGAGCATAACAAGTCTGCGTTTGGAAAATGACAAAGCCCGCGGTTCCACGGAGGACTACCTATCCAATCCCCTAAACTCCTTTTCCCTCATTAGGCGCATGAATCGCGACTGGATTATTTGGCAACTCTACCTGGACGATCCCGTGGGTCTTTCCCAGGTGGAGCGAATTCAGGAGTTGAGGGAACACATGCCCACCCACACGGATGTGGAGGAGGCTGTGACCGCCTTGGATCGCATTCAAAGCACCTATGGCCTTAAAGTGCCGGAAATCGCCCATGGACTCCTCAATGGCAAACAGTACAAGTAGGATTGAGTTAGTCAAACATTCATTTATTAATAACCCACTAACCCATAATGTTTGCAGTGTGAGTCTCACTGTATTGGATACATATGCCATGGGCCAAATCCTATTTGACCAGAAAAACTATATGGCTGCTGCTAGCTGGATCTATCAGTCCGTTGTATTGATGGAGGCGTTTTCCCTGGCTGCTCCGCTTGAGATTTCCAAAAATGAAGTGCGGATGGTCTATGCTGAAACCCTGTTAAAGCTGAGTAAGTAGTTACGGATTTCAAGATAAGGTGCCTTACTACCACTATTGTGTCACTACTATTAAAATCCAAACAGACCAGCTCGCCGATGCCCTGAAAGTTGTCAACATTGCTCTGACTGATAACCCACAAGATATTAAACTGTTGCTGAAGAAGTCGGAAATCGAAACGATGATAAGGACGGGCACCAACAATGCGCCTCCGGTGAAGGTACGTAGGTGTTGTGTTGGCTGGTTGATAAGGTCAACCAGATAGGGCTAAAATTAACCTAACTGGGAATAAAAACATTGCAGGCTCAGGCAACAGTCGGGCCAACTGCCTACCAGATGGGCTGTCGAGGTCAGTTCCCGCCGTCCGCGGATAGCAAGCTTTACTGTCTGTACAACAGAACCACTTCGCCCTTTTTGATCCTCGCTCCTCTTAAGATGGAACTGGTGGGCCTGGACCCTTACATGGTGCTCTACCACGATGTGCTCTCACCCAAGGAAATCACAGTGCTCCAAGGTATGGCCACTCCAGGTCTCAAAAGGGCCACCGTCTATCAGGCCTCCTCCGGTCGGAACGAGGTGGTGAAGACCAGGACCTCCAAAGTGGCCTGGTTCCCCGATGGCTATAACCCCCTCACTGTTCGACTTAATGCCCGCATCTCCGACATGACCGGGTTCAATCTCTATGGCTCCGAGATGCTGCAGCTGATGAACTACGGCTTGGGAGGCCACTACGACCAGCACTACGACTTCTTCAACAAGACTGTAAGTAACTGATCTCAACGAGAAGTGCTATCATCATCGACTTTAATTTTTCCTAAAGAACTCCAACTTGACTGCCATGAGTGGCGATCGCATTGCGACAGTACTCTTCTACGTAAGTAACTGAAATATTCCTGGTGGCAAATAAGATACATGTATTTCTACTTTCAATTATCTCCAGCTGACGGATGTAGAACAAGGCGGAGCCACCGTGTTTCCAAACATTAGAAAGGCCGTCTTCCCACAACGCGGATCTGTGGTAATGTGGTACAATCTCAGGGACAACGGTCAAATTGATACTCAAACTCTTCATGCCGCTTGCCCCGTTATAGTGGGTTCCAAGTGGGGTATGTTCACCATCTTACCAACTATCACCTGCGATCTGTATTTCTTATTCACTCCTTTGTAGTGTGCAACAAGTGGATTCGAGAGCGCGAACAGATATTCAGCAGACCTTGCCTCAAAAAGCGAATGTGATTCTCAAGTGATACTATACGACCACAATGAAACTCAATAAAGTCAAATTAAAATCGATAATGCTGTCAATTAAACTTTCACGGCGATAAGAACAATTGTAAATCGAGTCGCGACATTCCGAAGGGGAATAATTAGAGGTGTTTTCCCCAAAGTCGTTCATCAAAATCAATAAATGGAAATTCCTCCCAAATCTCGTTTGATGGTCGTAACGTTGATGGCCATTAATTGACAGTTGGCATTAAAATCACAAGATAAGAAAGTGGGTTTCTATTTTTAAAAACATGAAAATAAATACACATGTGCATGTGTACTTGGCATCTGAGTAGATCAAGATACAATAAAAATTGATATGATCTCAAACTTTCACACAATTTCTGCGTTTTTCACCTCTTCAAATGGAGAAAGTTGGATTAATAAAAATAATACAGCTTAATGACTGTATGATAAATACGAAATCATAAAGCTAATATGCTTTTTCAAAAATAAGATCTATTTAGTAGGCCTGAATAAACGTCAAAGTAAATACTCATAATTACGGCATTACATGGCATCAAAGAACAAACAATGGATTACTTTAGCAGGTGTCTTCTGGTGATGCTGTTTCACAGCACCCTGGTCCTGGGACACCGTCCGCTTGAAAGGAGTCACTCCTTGTCACTGGTGACAATGGTGCCACTCCTGGAACTGGAAAGGAAACTGATCGATAACCTCGAAAACTATACAAATGCCCTGGAGCAGAAGCTAGAGATAATTCACAGGTAAAATTGGCAAGTCACCAATCTAAACGTTTCGGGTAAAGTTTATCCTTAGTCAACTTCTAGTCATGCGTGCAGAAAACGAGAAAGGAAGGAGGAATGCTGTATCCTATCTGTCCAATCCCCTGAATAGCTTTTCACTCATCCGACGATTGCATCAGGATTGGATCCAGTGGCAAAAGTACATGGAGCAGCCAGTGGGGATCTCGCAATTGAAAGCATTTTACAGCTGGAAGGATGAGCTTCCCACTGAACGTGACTTATGGGATGCATGCGAGGGCATAGGAAGAATTCCAAGTACATATGATCTGAAAGTTGGCGATTTTATTAATGGGAACATTAAAGGAAAACATTACAAGTGGGTGCCATTTAAAGGGTTCAATAATAAATATTTTCTAGTTCCTTATCTCACTCTTAAGTGCCAGCATGAGTTCTGCAGACATTCTTTCGGTAGGTGCTATCCTTGCCAAGAAAAATAGGCCATCGGATGCTATTCAATGGCTGCAGGAAGTGCCTCAGCGCCTTCAAGAGGAAGTTCTCATTCAGCCAAGGCACCTGTCAATCAAAGAAGTGGATGCTCTAAGAACACTCGCCGAGGCCCAAATAAAAGAAAGTTGGTTGTCACACCTTTGCTGTACTAAACTTAACTGTAGTTATTTCTAGAAAACTATTCAGAAGCCTTGCCACTGCTGCACAATTGCTTGAAGCTACAGCCCCACGATGCGCGTCTTCTCCGACTGTGGAAAAAAACAACGGACCTCATTGAGAATCAACCAGACCAATCCCCTACAGAAGATAAAGAGCGGAAAGTTACAATCGCAAATGCGTTCAAATTAGGCTGCAACAAACCCCTCGAGAGTTTCACTAGGCTGCACTGTTTCTATAACTTTACCACGACTCCATTCCTTCGCTTAGCTCCTCTCAAAATTGAGCAAATCGGATTGGATCCATATGTGGTGCTTTATCACGAAGTGCTCTCTGCTCGAGAAATATCAATGTTGATAGGCAAGGCTGCTCAAAATATGAAAAACACCAGAGTTCATAAGGAACAAGGAGTTCCAAAAAAGAACAGGGGAAGAACTGCCAAGGGCTTTTGGTTCAAAAAAGAGAGTAACGAGCTAACGAAGGGAATTACTAGGCGCATTATGGACATGACTGGCTTTGACCTGGCCGATTCTGAAGGATTTCAGGTAGGTACCCAGGATACCCAGGTTTATATGTACATATTTAAGACTTATTAAATTGCAGGTGATTAACTACGGCATAGGTGGACACTATCTTTTGCACATGGATTACTTTGATTTTGCGTCTAGTAATCACACTGACACACGAAGTAGCTACTCCATGGATTTGGGCGATCGTATTGCTACAGTGCTTTTCTATGTGAGTAATTATAAGGATTAATAACAAGGTACTAAAATAATGACCCACCTTCCAGCTGACTGATGTCGAACAAGGTGGAGCCACCGTCTTTGCAGACGTGGGGTATTCTGTGTATCCCCAGGCTGGAACCGCCATCTTCTGGTACAATTTGGATACGAATGGAAAGGGTGATCCCCGCACAAGGCACGCCGCCTGTCCAGTGATTGTGGGTTCCAAATGGGGTGAGTTGATGATAGTTGACCCAACTTCAAACCCCTCTAAATCCAACTCCTCCGACAGTGATGACCGAGTGGATACGCGAAAAGCGGCAGATCTTCATCAGACCCTGCCTGCCCCCAGCGAAGGGAACCTCTACGAAATCATAGACAAACAAATTTCCGCCGTAATCACTCTGCACACTTAACAAAAACCCACGGAGCTCAGCTTAAATGCCTTTTTAAAATGCCAACACGGAAAAATAAAGTGCTGAGTGGTTGATAGTCCCTGAAAGTCGGGGGGATACGGAAGGGCATCTGCTCCAGCACCAAGGTAAAACCAAAGGCCACCGCAGCCGCATTTTAGCATACTCCTAGGTGACCCCCATTCCCTGGTTCCCTGACTCCCATCCCGATTCCCGGCTGTTGGTGGCGTCTAGTGTCTGACACCGCGTACGTGATGTGCAACTTAATGTTTCAATTAGAGGTGAAGTGGCGCCCGAGCAGGGGCTATCGTTATCGTTTCACTGCACTGCAAAAAATTAGAATTCCAATTATTATTATTGAATTACAATATATTAAATTTAGCATTTTCGGTAATTAGTTAAAACTGAGATAGGGAATACCTGAAACTGATAGTCTTAAATGGAACAAGGAAAATTTCGCGCAGTGCAACTTCTGTTTTGCGTGTGGATGCGGGAGTGTTTGCCAAGCTGGGATATTCGTATCTCTATCAGTCTGTGCACTTATCTGCTTTTAAAAACTTTTAATAATGAACTCTCGCCCACCGCCAAGCGACGTGTTGGTGTCAGACCTTTGGCCCCAACCCCTGACCCCTGTGAACCATCTGACTCGGCAGTTTCGTTAGTTGGAAGCCACTTCAAAATTACCTTTTGTTTGAGTTATTTGCATGTAGAAAAGATAGTGGGTATTAATATGGATTTTACCCCTGGGGTAAACATACTTTTCGCTATAAATATTTGTGAGTAAAACCTAAAGGAAATCAGTTGAAGTTGCCCATTCCACCCGTCCAACACCTTTTAATAAAACGCAATGTCGATAAATAAAAAATTGCCGACATATGCGTAAAAGTCCGGCTGACTATCAAGTGGCCAAATGCAGACCCATCCAGCCTGCTGGAACTGCCAGTGTCCTACGCAGGAAATCCAGGATGACAAGGGAATGAACCCCGAACCATGAAGCGAACCCAAGACAGTCGCATACACCCTCATGCATACAGCCTCAAAGGAGTTGTACCTAAAACGAATTTCGATCTGATTGTGTGCACTTTATGGTGTGTCCTCGGCCCAACAAACCTCTACTTTTCCACAGAGATGATTACATATGCGCAGACCAATAATTTTGCCCCCAGCCAAGGAGAAAAAACGTATCTAACAAGGTTAAGAAATGTTCCGAGGCGGAGAGCATTGATTGTATAAATCTAGTAAAATGTTTTATATGCGCACCGAAGATGAATGTGTGTGTGGGTCGCACGGGGGAAAATGGGAAAAGGGTTGGCCGCCCACATTTTGTGGTCAATGAAGGAAATATGATTTGGATTTTGCTACTTTGATTACACACATTACATGCGAAAAATGAAAAAGTAGCAGCGCAGCGCAGACCAGACAGACCAAAGGGGTCAAAACCGACTGAGTGTGTACAACGTGTGTTAAATTTCAAGTTGCGGTCTGCCGTCGTAAAGCATTTGATGGTTTTTGGTTGCCCAGTCCTCGCGCAGGAAATTGAGTTTTTCGAGCAGCTGGCCGGCCGAGAACACATATAAATCGTGAATGAAGAAAGGAATTCATGTCTCTGCCGCACTCAGGGTCAGCTCGGGAAAATCGATGGGCTGCGTCGGGCTAATTTAAATCTAAATCTAAATCTAAATCTAAATCTAAATCTAAATCTAAATCTAGATGTGCCAGCGATCGGCCGATCAATCGATGGACCTGCCTTTCAACACCTTCGTCCGCAAGGTGAGTTGGCTATTTATACCTGAGCAGATTTAAAGACATTGCACCCAGCTATTCACAGTGGGAAAAGGTTTACTTGGGATTGCATTATCGAATAAAAACATTAAACCATTCACTAAAGTAGTAATATAAACATAGAGATATTGGTTGTTGAATATTTTTTTGGCATACTTGTAAACATCTCTGCAAGGTGTGTCAAGATACCTGATATAAGGGCTCCAAGCCCATTGCATTTGTTCTTTTGTCAATCGGCATTTTTCGAGGTGGACAGCTTGATCGTTCGATGGGAGGTGGCGACAGGTGCCAAGGCGCAGCACCGGGTGCAGTGCACCGGCATCGATCGTCAAGTACTCTATGCTCGACGCACTCAGTCAGCACTCTCGACTGGCGAATGACAATTCGGGCACCGGGCATAAATTGATTAAATGCCAGTGGACGGGCGACGGCTCACAATCAATTACGGCAGGACGACGGGCATTTGAATTTGACATGGGGAGTGGACTGATTGCATAATCTGCCGGACAGTTGCATACAAATCGCAATCAGCCGGGGACATCCAGTCCGGCCGGCCAGTGGAAATCAATGCCAAAGTTGATTTACGTGTGCGGACGTTCGTCAATTGTCCTCCGCCGTAGTGAAGCGCCCAAATATGGCCATATCGAAATGATTTGGCCTGGCCAGGGCACGCAGCAAATGGCAAATAGCAGAGGGCTCACAGAGCTCGGCCAATGACAAATGCAGCTAAACGAATTATGTCTAATGGCATTTCAGGTTGAAATGCGATTAAAATGCAATTTGAAATGCAAAACATTTCCCTCTCCCAGCGGTTTGGTTACACTTTAAGAGTTTTCCTGTCTGCTGGCTGCTGGCCAAAAGTTCTGTTTCTGTTTTTGCACACACAAATTGTGTTTTCTGTGTTTTCTGTGCTTTGCGGTCTTGTCTGGGGGATGGCCCTTCTCTTGGCACCTGGCTGACCATTAAGAGGCTGCGATAGATTGACTTCAAATGTTTTAGAAAATCTTAAATCGCGCAGCTTAAATTTATGTGGCCCCGTTGGACAATTAAAACTCCATTGCGCCTCGGACAATGAAGCCAACCAGCCAGGCAGGCAGGCAGTCAGTTAGTCGGCGAAATCTATTTTCTGCCTGCCAAGAAATTTCCCGCAGCAACTCTTCCATTTCTTCAGTGCTCAGTACTTCAGTGTTCGGTACCTTTTGTCACCTCAGACGATCCGACTGCTACTTTTTCCCCAAACGACAACGAAGCATAATTTATGCGTTGGCATTGGCCGGAGACTGGTGGACTTTGCAGGGAGTAGTGCAGTGGGAATGGGTTTGGGCATGGGCATGGACATGGACATGGGATCGGGATGGTGAGATGCTTATGGAGTTGGTGTTGGATGCAAACCTGGCCAGCGGACACATTTCTAGACACGCGAACATGACGGCGGCTATGTCGTCTGGGTCTCCTCTTTGTTCTGCGGTGGAATTTCACGTGGAAAAGCGCAGCCAGCAAACGTAAAAATTATTTTAATTAAAGCAGCAGCAGTGGAAGGGTTAGTACCAGAAGAAAGTCGAATGATGAATGCTCTCTTAAAATTACAATCTTAATTTTAATTTAAATACGATTTTTCACCAGGCATTGAATGCAGGATACCCACTTTAAATAGGGTATCCAAATGGAAGAGTTTTGGCGGCGGACAATGGACGAGGTGTCTCTTCGGCGAAGAAGAAAAGGAGTTGTGATCGAGGGGCGGGAAAGCAAGAGTAGCTGCTCGATTTGCGCTCTGCATTTGTCATGATCTGTTTGTTTTGATGTATGGCCACGTGATTAATTTAGCCAGATCGCGAGTTTTGTGGCTCCGTGTCGCATGGGCCGTGATTTATTTCGCTCGATTTGCACTTTGTTAGCGAATCCCAGTCTGCCCGGGCTTATTTAAATTCATTTGCAGTGCTTTGCCCACTTCGGCGTAAATAGCGAACGTAATGGCACAGGTCCCCTGTTCTTCGCGTTCCGGCTGCGTATTGATTACGGTTTTTATGGAGCCATCACCTGCCATGCCGCCGACAAGTAATTTGCATATCTATGGACTGCGGAGTCCCCCAAATAGGTAAAATCAAATCAAGGCAAATGTTCGCCGGCAGATGCGACACCTCACAAGTATCTTTGTATCCGAAGCGGCGTCTGTATTCGGTCCTCGTATCTTTGTATCCGTATCTGTGGCGCAACAGCTGCACACACCTACACACAATTTGATTTTATGTTTGCACACGCAGCAACAATTTCATTGTTTGCAAAATAATTGCAAGCCTTCGCAGCAGCTGTGCCCGCAAATCCATCCACCTTCCGTCCCCCTGAAGCCAAAAAAAAGAAAGAAAATTGGGGCGGACTGGGAGTGGAAAAACGTGGATTTCCACTGGCAAATTGCTGGCAAAAGTAGTCCCAAACAATTAGCACGGAAACAATGGATGAGCCAATATTTCGGTTTGGTCGATGGCCCTAAAAATGGATTATTGGCCAGTGGGCATAAATTCGGCAGTTGATTCCATCCATCCCCCCGCCGGCTCGTCCTGCCAAAATATCCTCGCTGGAGGATTCCGCCACTTGATGCCGCAGCTTTCACCAACCGGAAGTCCACTCCATTTAATGCACGAATTTCGCGCCATTCCCGCTGGTCAACATTGTGAGCCAGTGTGTGTTTCTGGGCTGCATTTGGGAATACCCTGTGTTTGTGAAATGGTATATGCATCATATGTGGTTTCTGATTGTATCATGTCCTGACAAAAAGTGATCTTAATATGATTTCTTTGGCACAATTTCTTTGGGTATTTTTATTTCTCCTTGGTGCTACTATAACTAACATTCCCAGAATGTATTATTGGTAGAATGTAGGGTATCCTTTCGCCTAAGCACATTCCCAAAACAATCCTTTTTTGTGCGCTCATTTGAGAGTGGTCGCCGGAAGGGGGAGTGTCACAAAAAGGTACACCGCAAAATGCTGGAAGCAAGAGCAAAAAATATTTGGCACTGAAAACGTTTCCGCTCTCTGAGGCTTCCAACTGCAAACAGCAGCGAGTGGAGTTCAAACTTAGTTTCTGCGTCCATTCACCAACGAAAACTAAACCAAAGTGCTGCCCCAATAAGCCCGATACTTTTATGGCCCATCGGCCTGCACTGAAACCCGGGCCACCTTAACAATTAAGCTTAATTTGAATAATCAAAAGCCAGCAAACAAGTGGCAAACTCCGCGCGCGTGCAATAAAAACTTTGCCAGCCATCGAACCTGACAATAAATTTTCGGGGCGAAACAAAAACAAGCGCAACTAATGAAAGAAAGTCCTTGCGCAAGGTTTCCATGGGGCTTCTCCGGGGGAGTTTCAAGGGGAGGGAGTGGTTGGTTTGTAAGAAACTTAATTGAAATAATTTCAACAGGCGTTCCCCGGGAATCAAAGCCAAAGTGGGGTTGAAGTGGAAGAAGAGCCCAAAGTTTTACGACAAGCTGAGCAATCAAAGGGAATCGCCAAAGGGGTGAAGACTTTTGGTGTATGAGTACGACGGGCATTACCTTTGTAAAATCCCAAATAAGAAGACTTTACTCGTTGAGTTTTTGTAAGAAACTGCTTTTATTTGGAAATATCTTCGGTTTAAATAGGTGACATGAGAATCGCATCTTAAAGTAAATGGCCTACGCAGAGGCCTAAGTAAATAGTCCCCGCCTTATCGAGGTCCCACGCTCGGGCACATCTGCCTATCTTGAGCGGCGAGGACCTTATCTGTGGTTTCCCACTAAGGGACTATTTTAGGAGGCGGGGAACGATCTCAAGTGACTGACTCATGTGGTGTGCACATGTTTTTGAGCAATGCACCCATGTCGCCTTAGATAACAAAATCCTAAATATAATTTATCGCTCTCGATTCATTTACATAAGATATGAACGGAGCCCAAAATTGTAAGTCTTTAAATATATTCGTGTTCATGTGTGAACATTCTGCCAAAGGGCCAGCAAAGCTGAGATGTACATTAGTATATTAGTTGCATTTATAACAGTAGTGGACTGTATTTATTTGATATATGTTCATTTATTTTGCAACTAAGATTTCAATGGGCCTAGTTTTTCTGGCTTTTAATTTTATTGGATTACAATTATGGTTTATATTATTTTTAATTCAACAATTTGTACTCAATTAACTTATTTTAAACATTTTGCTTTTTCTATGTAGAAGTACATTTTCTATTAAACAACGATATAGTGGACTGTATATTTTTATTTGTTATATTATTTTATTGTTTATTTACTATTGATATTTATAGTACTGGCAACGGACCTGCAAAGGTTATTGCTTGCATTCTTTGTTGCACAGCACATTTCCGTATGAAATATATTATTAATACTATCATTAGTATTAAAGCAATAATTAAACCAGCATGTCCGGAAATATGATGGAAATGTAAATCTTTCAATTTTTGATGGTTCTCTTTCATAAATTTAATTTCATTATTCAATCGTTCAAATTCCTCAGTATGATTTAATATTGATAGTTTCAGCGGATCCCAAATAATCTTCGGCACTTCACTAACTTCTCCTATATAAGGTGTTGATAATAATTCTTCACTTTCGGACTGAATGTTATGGTGGGCAACTAGAATTTTATCGTCGGTTCTTGCCGTACAATATGGCGCAATGCTTAAAACTCCTTGCTGAGGCAAATCAAACAATTCAATTTGAGAGCCAGTACATTGCAGACGGACTTTTGAATTCGCAGGAACCTTACCTGAGAATATTTGTATTTAGCCTACCGTGATTAATATCAATCAACAGGCTTATAATGCCTGCTTGAATTTTTTCGCCTTCTTCAATCAATGGGTGTAGTTGTTTCGTAATCATAAAGAATTTTATTGATTCCTTATAAACATAATAATTTTCTTTAAGAACTTCTGTCATGTTCTCAATTCTTATTTGCATACTTCTAAAATTGGAGTTAACATCTTCTGTTGTTCTCTTTAATAGATTAGAAGTTGAATCAACCACAGATGTTTGTTTTTGAATTAGTTTATCAAGGTTGTTCTGGTTATCTAACAAATTCTTCATATTTTCTTCTAATTGCTCTCTATCATCTTCATCCATTATACCAAATAAAATATGATACAAGGAACCCATAAATTCGAAAGGAGCACGCTTGCTTCTAGATCTAGACTGCATCATAAACAATTTATTGTTTTCTTCAAGTTCCGATAACTGACTTTGCATATTATCTAAGACTAGACTACATTGCTCTTCAAAGCTATGAAGTCTTTCGCAAACTTTCCTCATACTTTGTATAAGCGCATTACCCTTTGTTAACATTTTAAAATATGGATCCATTTTATAATAGATAACCAAATTCCAAGAAGTACTCACAATCTCAACATCTCCTAGCGGGTCTAGATATATTGCTGAGGTTTTATTTATTTTGTCTATAGAATATCTTGGTGCTATATCTTTAGGTAATGCGCTAGAAACTTGACAACTTAACACAAACAACAACATTGCCATAATGATTCCGATCTTGGACATTCCCGATGTCGCTCTAGTTCGTCTTTTTGGCTCTTGGTCAGCCTCATTTTTGTCAACAGACTTTATTCCTTCCAAGGGACAAATTTTAGTAATGGGTCTAGTGATATATCCTTCCTGCATCTTTACTTTAGCCACTCGGACCTTATCATCATTCCCCTTATGCACCTTTTCCACCTTTCCTAAAGGCCATCTTGCAGGATGACAATTCTCATCCTTCAATAAAACTATTTGCCCTTCTTCTATATTAGGAATTTCCTTTTTCCATTTATTCCTTTGCTGGAGCGTATGCAAATATTCACTTTTCCACTTAACCCAGAAATCTTTCTTCATTTTTTGGATAAGTCTCCACCTATCCAAATTTCCGATTTTTTCATCTTCCATTGGTTCGACTATTTCTAAAGGTGGTCTTCCAATTAAAAAATGACCTGGTGTTAAAACTTCTTGTTGGTCCTTCTCACTAACTATAGTGTATAATGGCCTTGAATTTAAGCATGCTTCTATTTGACATAAAAGAGTTGACATTTCTTCGTAAGTCAAAATAGTGTCGCCGATTATACGCTTTAAATGGTATTTCATTGACTTAACTCCAGCTTCCCAAATACCTCCGAAGTGAGGTCCTGCCGGGGGAATAAAATGCCAATCAATCCTGTCCTTTTCAAGCTGCGCTGCAATCGTTATATTTTCTTGTATTGCATTAAATAACTCTTGATCTAATTTTCTTGCAGCTCCTACAAAATTTGTTCCGTTGTCTGAATAGATATTGGAACATTTTCCCCGTCTAGCAATAAATCTTCTGAGTGCTGCTAAAAATGCGTCTGAAGTTAGATCGCTTACCATTTCTAAGTGTATGGCTTTGGTGGCCATGCAAACGAATACAGCAACGTATCCTTTAAATGTTTTTTGGCCACGATTTTTTGAACATTTAACATAATAAGGACCTGCGTAATCTATTCCAGTATTAAGAAACGGGAATGTCATCGTCACTCTATATTTTGGCAAGTTACCCATTATTTGCTGAGCTGTATTTTGTTTATACCTTGCACACGTTACACATTCTCTTAAATACTTTTTCAACGAATTTTTCAACCCGAAAATCCAATACTTTCTTTGGATATAGTTTCGCATTAGGTTTATCCCTCCATGCAATGTTTCCTTATGAGCATTTTTTATTAATAAGCTTGTTAGGTGGCATTTTTCTAAAATGATTGGATGTTTAACATTAAATTCTGCATTGGAATTTTGCAATCTTCCTCCAACTCTTAGAACCCCATCCTTGTCCAAAAATGGATTCAATGACAATATTTTATTATTTGTCTTGATTTCCTTTTTGATTTTAAGGCACTTTATCTCTTGCCTAAACTGGTATTCTTGTTGTTTCTTAATAACAATTGTTTCCGCTATTCTTATCTCCTTTACTGAAATAATTGATGAATAGGCTTTATTTCTTGTTTTCATCTGCACGAATCTATTTATGTATGCTATTATACGTATAAGTTTTTCTATACTGGAATACCTTTCTATTAATTCGTAAATAGGATCATCTATTTTGTCATTTAATACCGTATTTATTAAGACAGGTTCTTCTACAGACTGCTGCCGAGGCCAAAGTTCTTTTGGGTCTGCTAGCCATTTCGGACCTTTCCACCAAAAATCACAGTTGATCAACTGGTTAGAATCCACTCCCCTGGATGCTAAATCTGCTGGATTATCCTCTGACTTAACATGATTCCATTCAGTATTTTTTAATTTCCGAATGTCATCCGTTCTTCTTTTTATAAATTTGATCTTACTTTGACCACTGTTAATCCATGCTAAGGTAATCGTGGAATCACTCCAAGCATAGATCTCCATTATATTGTCAATTGATCCTTTTAGTCTTTGGATTAATTCACTAAGCAGGTGAGCTGCACACAGCTCGAGTTTGGGAATTGTCTTCCTATTTTTTATAGGGTTGACTCTACTTTTGCTAGCTATTATATTAACATGAGGTCCTACTTTAGCATAGACTACTGCAGCATATGCTTTTTCGGAGGCGTCCGCAAATCCGTGAATCTGAATGACTGAAGAACTGTTTGAATTAATCCACCTTGGGATTCGAATATTCTCTAACAATAATAAATTTTCTTTATATTTTTCCCAATAATTTTTATCTTCTATGGATAATTCCTGATCCCATTCACTTTTATTTATCCAAAGTTTTTGAATAAAAAGTTTTCCTGAAACCGTGACTGGTGCCAACCATCCTAACGGATCAAATATTTTTGCTAGCGTTGATAACACAACGCGCTTATTTATATTTTTTGATTCATCATTACAATTTACGCTGAACTTAAATAAATCATTTTGAGGTTCCCATTTTAGTCCTAAAGTTTTAACACATTCATTTTCGATAATATTGAGAACCTTATTGTCCCCTGTGTCCTCCACAGTGGTTAATATTTTGGAATTGTTGGAAATCCATTTCCTTAAGTTGAATCCAACTTTCTGCAATTCATGGTGAATTAATGTTATTAATTTATTAGCTTCTTCTACCGAATCAGCTCCAGTCATTAGGTCATCCATATAGAAATCATTCCTAATTATTGCACTAATAACTTGGTTTTTACATTTATCTGCAATATCTACCAGAACCCTGGTAGCCAAATATGGTGCAGATGCAGTTCCGTAAGTGACTGTGGTTAATTTATATGTTTTAATTTTTTCTTTTGGAGAATTTCTCCATAAAATATATTGATATTTTTGATCATTATTATCTATTTTAATTTGTCGGTACATCTTTTCAATGTCTGCCGAAACAACAAATTCCCATTTTCTCCATTTAATAATAATGTCAAAAATATCTTTTTGAACTCGTGGCCCAACCCACATTATGTCGTTCAAACTTTTGTTATTCGTAGTTTTTGCTGAAGCATCAAAAACTACTCTCAATTTGGTCGTAAGGCTTGAATCTCTAATCACTGCCTGGTGCGGTAAAAAATATTTGCCTTCATCACTCACTTCAATCATGTGTCCTAAATCCATGTATTCATTCATGAATTTAGTGTAGTCAACCTTAAGTTTTTCATTTCTTTTTAGTTTTTTCTCCAGATTCATGTAACGAGCTATCGCTTGTTTCTTTGAATCTCCTAAGGTGACATCCTCCTTGAATGGAATTGACACAATGTATCGCCCATCTGAATCTTTTTTTGTCGTTTTGATAAATTTATTTTCACAGATTTCAGACTCGATATCATCTTTTTCTTCTTCTTCCACTTCCCAGTAGCGATCTAACTCTTTTATTTCTATTGTTGTGGCTACAATGGTTTCTTTTCCTTTGGATTTTTTACATCCAGAAACTATCCACCCGAAATCAGTTTTTTGCCCAAGGAGACCGTCTATTTTTATAACTCCATTTTGCAGAATGTGAGTATATACGTCTGCTCCAATGATTAGATCAATGCGACCCGGTTTATTAAAATCGGGGTCGGCTAATCTAAAGTTCTTCCATTTTTTCTGATCAACATTAATCGTGTTGACTGGAAGTGCCTTCATAAGTTTTGGGAGAATAATTGCTTCAATTTCTAAATTTTTCGGAGAATTTCTTATCGAAATAACCGCTTTGTGCTTGGAGATGCACGTTCCTGTGGAAGATACTCCACTTATTTCAGTATGAGACCGAAATTTTTTCAATTTTAGAATCTGTGCAGACTCTTCTGAAATAATTGTGCTTTGAGAGCCACTATCAATCAATGCTCTTAATTGTTCAAAGCCTCCATACCTCGACTTTACTTGAATCAAGGCCGTGGCCAACAAGGCTTGACCTGTTGTTCTACACGTATTCACTTTTTCTGGATTATGACCTGCAAAGTGAAGTAACGTGTGGTGAGGTTTACGACAAGTCGAACAAAGCTGCTCGCTTATACATTTTTTACCAAACGGATGCCTCAGACATCTTAGGCAAATCCCATTTTTTCTTACCCAGTCAGACCGTTCTGCTGGATTCATTATTTTAAATTTATGGCATTGAATTAAATAATGCCCTGGTAGTTTGCAATATGCACAATTGTCACTATAATTTTTATTCTTGTTATTATTAATCATTTTCTTTACAGGTTTTACTTCCTGTGAGAATGATGATATAGAATTGAGCCTTTGCTCTAAAAAGTCCATGACATCAGAAAGTGCCTGTATTTCTTTTGTCTTTTTAACATGGCTTTCATATAAATTGAGTGATTCTTTATTGAATTTCCGAAGAATTATGTGAGCGAAAATTGCATCCACATCTTCTGGTAATTGTGCCTTTAATTTTATAATATAAATTGACTCGTTAATCGTGTCAATAAATGTCTTTATTTGCTTATTGGATTCTAAATTTAAATTTGGCATATCCATCAGCCTATTCATATGATCTGAGAATATGTTTCTTTTATTCTCATATCGCTTGGTCAAAAACTCCCAAGTGGCTTCATAATTTTCTCCAGAGCCGAGCAGTAAATGAGTAACCACATTTCTGGCTTCTCCTTTTAATGCTGACTTTAGATAATTAAATTTGAGAGAAGGACTGAGATCCTCTCTCACATGTATGAGCTCTGTAAAGAGTTCATTAAAAAGATCCCATTCTTTGGAATCACCAAAGAAAGTGGGAATCTGTATTTTAGGCAGGGTTGGTAACTCCTCCGCCTTAACAACCGTCGACATTTCAGCTTTATTTATTGTGCCACTGAGTCGACTATTAATGGCTGTAATAATATTTTGTTTGTCAAATTCAAGTTCGCTAATTTCTTCTTCGAATAGCGAGCTCTCAAAATGACTATTCACCTGTTCAATCAGGTTATCTATTTTATGCCATAAAAATTCAATTTTATTTTTCCTTATTTTAAGGAAATCTGGACTACTGTCTATTAGTTTAGACGTATCTTCTAGATATACTCGAAATTGGCCAACATTATTTCGAAATGCCTGCTCTACTTTTAAAGCGTTGTTTTGTGTTATACCCTCTTTTTCAGGGTGACCACACATTTCAAGGTTTAATGTAGGGGGAGGGTTTGATTTAGGGACAGTGTTTGATTTAGGGAAAGTGTTTTCTACCGACTCGCCCTTAATTTTTTCATTTTTATTTTTAATTTTTTCTAACACCATCATTATTAAATCATACTGCTTCGCGTTAAAATATTCATGATCGACAACGCCGATCTTTAACAAATTGCTATGATTAGCAATGAAACATTTTTGAAGCTCATTTAATTTTAGAATTTCTACATCTGTTAATGTTGGTTTTACTTCCAACTTTCTAATTTCCAAAATAATTTCGGACTGCTTCTTAAGGAATTGAATAGTCTTTTCTGACATCATTTTGAAAATTTTTTGTAATTTCTTAATATATATAGTACGTGTATATGTATTTTATATGTATTTATATATATATGTGTGTTTGGATAAACAGAAAATTCTTGTTTTGACTTAGCTGATGTCGTTGTTGTTGCTGCTGCTGTTGCTGCTGTTGTTGCTGCTGTTGCTACTGCTGTTGCTGCTGTTGCTACTGCTGTTGCTGCTTCTGCTGCTGCTGTTGTTGCTGCTTCTGCTGCTGGTAGAGGCTCCTTTGAATTTGACTTCCTTCTCTTCTTTAAGGCTCCGTCGATGTTTAAAGATGATTTTTTTTTTTTTTTTTTTTTTGGCACGTTTTATTATTTTTGTAGTCCAGTCAAATTTTTTGTTTTTTAGCCATTTATTTCGGCATTTATGCTCTTTTGGCATATACACTGCACTCTATTTATGAGCTGATTTAATGCTATTAGAGCATTTATAAGGCACTGTTTTCAGGCACTTTTTATTTAATTTATGCTCTTATGGCATATACACTGCACTCTATTTATGAGCTGATTTAATGCTATTAGAGCATTTATAAGGCACTTTTGTTATGCACTTTTTAATTTCACAATTGCTGATGTATGGCCTCAAGCACGCCTTACCACAATTTATAATGGTACACAAAGCAACCTTTAGCTATAGACTATAAGGTGCTTGTTTTAAAACATAAAAGATTCTTTTGTATCTTTTTGCTTTTTATATTTATACTCTGTTCCTTACCTTTGGTAGGGGGAAACAAGAGTCACTTATTTTTGCTACCTTTAGCTGTAAGATGCTTAAAGGAGCTGGCCTTTCTCTGAGTTCCTTACCTTTGGTAGGGGGAAACTGCAGAGTCGATTAAAGGCTCGATTGACCAAATGTAAAATCCCAAATAAGAAGACTTTACTCGTTGAGTTTTTGTAAGAAACTGCTTTTATTTGGAAATATCTTCGGTTTAAATAGGTGACATGAGAATCGCATCTTAAAGTAAATGGCCTACGCAGAGGCCTAAGTAAATAGTCCCCGCCTTATCGAGGTCCCACGCTCGGGCACATCTGCCTATCTTGAGCGGCGAGGACCTTATCTGTGGTTTCCCACTAAGGGACTATTTTAGGAGGCGGGGAACGATCTCAAGTGACTGACTCATGTGGTGTGCACATGTTTTTGAGCAATGCACCCATGTCGCCTTAGATAACAAAATCCTAAATATAATTTATCGCTCTCGATTCATTTACATAAGATATGAACGGAGCCCAAAATTGTAAGTCTTTAAATATATTCGTGTTCATGTGTGAACAACCTTTAATATTCGATAAGCATCAATGAATGCCATACACATGTAAATTCCTCTTTTGGCTCTGTTTAAACCCTGTTCCAAACAGCAAACTTTGGCAGACAACTGCTTGGAGCCTCTGGCTATTTGTGAGCCAAACTTTGTCCGCTTTAAAGACCCATTCCCCCTTCAGTTACAATTACATACCTCCAATCCAGCCAAGAAGAACGCGTAGAAGCGCATCTCGTGAGCTAACGAATCGCCTCGAGGTTCCTGGTATAAAAGTGCGATACTCGTATCTTCTGCAGCTCATTAGAATTCATCAGGAAAGGATAACCCAACAAAGGGCGGAGTATGCAGACAGAAAAATAGCAAACACCTGCTCGCGAGTTGCATTTCTATAATTTCTATAATTTTATCGTTAATGCGAAAAAAAGCAAGTAAAAAATCGTATATTGAGGTAACAATGCACGAACAAATCAAACAAGTGAAGGAATCTTTGTCCCGAATCAGTTTAAATTCCGGCTTAAATTAGTCGAAGAGGAAAAAGGACTCGCATGGCTTATTTAACTTAAACGTAACTCAAACAGGAAAGACATATAGAACAGACGCCGTCAAAAGGGAGGAAGGGGGAGGCACTGCCGAAAAAGTCTGTGGCAAAGTAAACGATTAAAATATGCACAACACGAGTAAACATATTTTCAAGAAGTAAATATCCTCGAGCAGGAAGGCAGCAGCTTCGGCAGCAGAAGAAAACCGAGCTCAGGAGCGCATGAAATGTATTTAAAATATGCCAAGTGGCAGACAGCCCCGCCCACTAGCTCGTGCGCCCTCAAGGACTCAGGACACGTAGCTGCAAAGCGACGACAGCGAAATTGGGAAAGGAAGTCGAGGTCTCGGGCAATATAGATGAAGGAAAACGAAGACGGGACCCAGAAACTGCACGTGGGCACAAAAGGCGCAAGGTAAATAAATATTGTAGCCAAAGATGCCAGGGGCAGCAGGGGAATGGGAGGGGGGAGGGTGTCCTGAAAGGAGCTCTTCTTTGCCGCTGAGATACTTACAAGGATTAAAGAGTCACTCAAGTTAAATGCATTGAAAATGAACCAAAAGAAGCGTAAAAATGTGGCGCACTCTGTCGGAACTTGTTCAAAATGTTCGAGTGGGAGGATGTCCTGTAGGTGTACGAATTTGCTCCAGCTGGCTTCGTCCTTCGGATGAAGTTGCCCCGCCTCCTGCCGCTTCTTGTGGCACTTTTAATTTTACTCACAGTTTATTCAATCTTCGAGCTGGAGCTCGGAGAGGGTTTTCTCGGTGCTTTCCTCGCATTTTCCCCGACTTTCCTCCTGAGTGGCAGTTGTTGATTTAGCGGTGTTTAAATTGAGTCGTATTAGTTGGATTAAGGACGGGAGCTGCTTGAGGTTTGGGTTTTCCTTAGTTAAATCTTAAACATGAGAGTCGTAAAGCTTGCTAAGTGACGGAGCAATTTAAAGGGCATCTCCTGGAATCTTACATGAAATGAATTGGTGTTCGGAAATGTTAGTATGTCCATACTGAATGTGTTTAATATCACTTATAGTTTGTTTTCTGAACCCTTTCGTGTCCCATGGGGAAATCTGGTTCGCTCCTCTCTTCGCGCGCCACAATTAATGGATTTTTATTGCCGTACATCATTCAAAATTTGTCAATAGATGGCCAGACCGCAGCCCATTTAATATATATAAAGGGAGCCCCCGAGTTGGTGATCCCCAACTCCCAGGGGATACTCCCTATAGGTATTTTATTATTTATCAGCCGGGCACGATCGGGCGGAGTGCCTGGCCGCTGTTTTATATTATAAAGGCAATATTTCTGTGAGCGAAACAATAAAGTCGCGCTGTCATTGATTTATTTGTCTGCCTCCGCGTGGCAACAATAAACTGTGACTGTGCAACGCGAAATGCACTCGCACAATGCTGCACAATGGCACAATATAGCGCCACCTCAGCGGTGGTTCAAAAATGCAGAATCGGTGGAGAGGTGGAGGGGGGCTGGACCAAAAATTCGCAGGGAGAGGTGAGGTGTTGGGACTCAAACATAATTCATTTCCGCTCATTGTCAGCGCGCGATTTTTGCATTGCATTTAAAATAAACGAACGGGTAGCCATGAAAAAGATTCTCAAGTGCGAAAATCCGCCAATAAAATCGGGGAACAAAGCCAGTGCAGCCAGGACAATGCAGGTAAATTGAGTGTGGATTCTGGGCTTTGTCCTGCAGCCAGATCAAATTTGCTGGCAGTTAAAACACCGGACGACTCATTGGACAATTTGCCAGATTCTGGCCATCTTCGTGCATTTTTAATTCCATTCCCCGGACATGTGGCACTAAGCTCCGTTGGGGATGACATAATTAAATCCTTGCAGTAATTAAATTCCCCAAAAAATCATTCACCCATTGTAAAATCCCAAATAAGAAGACTTTACTCGTTGAGTTTTTGTAAGAAACTGCTTTTATTTGGAAATATCTTCGGTTTAAATAGGTGACATGAGAATCGCATCTTAAAGTAAATGGCCTACGCAGAGGCCTAAGTAAATAGTCCCCGCCTTATCGAGGTCCCACGCTCGGGCACATCTGCCTATCTTGAGCGGCGAGGACCTTATCTGTGGTTTCCCACTAAGGGACTATTTTAGGAGGCGGGGAACGATCTCAAGTGACTGACTCATGTGGTGTGCACATGTTTTTGAGCAATGCACCCATGTCGCCTTAGATAACAAAATCCTAAATATAATTTATCGCTCTCGATTCATTTACATAAGATATGAACGGAGCCCAAAATTGTAAGTCTTTAAATATATTCGTGTTCATGTGTGAACATTCTGCCAAAGGGCCAGCAAAGCTGAGATGTACATTAGTATATTAGTTGCATTTATAACAGTAGTGGACTGTATTTATTTGATATATGTTCATTTATTTTGCAACTAAGATTTCAATGGGCCTAGTTTTTCTGGCTTTTAATTTTATTGGATTACAATTATGGTTTATATTATTTTTAATTCAACAATTTGTACTCAATTAACTTATTTTAAACATTTTGCTTTTTCTATGTAGAAGTACATTTTCTATTAAACAACGATATAGTGGACTGTATATTTTTATTTGTTATATTATTTTATTGTTTATTTACTATTGATATTTATAGTACTGGCAACGGACCTGCAAAGGTTATTGCTTGCATTCTTTGTTGCACAGCACATTTCCGTATGAAATATATTATTAATACTATCATTAGTATTAAAGCAATAATTAAACCAGCATGTCCGGAAATATGATGGAAATGTAAATCTTTCAATTTTTGATGGTTCTCTTTCATAAATTTAATTTCATTATTCAATCGTTCAAATTCCTCAGTATGATTTAATATTGATAGTTTCAGCGGATCCCAAATAATCTTCGGCACTTCACTAACTTCTCCTATATAAGGTGTTGATAATAATTCTTCACTTTCGGACTGAATGTTATGGTGGGCAACTAGAATTTTATCGTCGGTTCTTGCCGTACAATATGGCGCAATGCTTAAAACTCCTTGCTGAGGCAAATCAAACAATTCAATTTGAGAGCCAGTACATTGCAGACGGACTTTTGAATTCGCAGGAACCTTACCTGAGAATATTTGTATTTAGCCTACCGTGATTAATATCAATCAACAGGCTTATAATGCCTGCTTGAATTTTTTCGCCTTCTTCAATCAATGGGTGTAGTTGTTTCGTAATCATAAAGAATTTTATTGATTCCTTATAAACATAATAATTTTCTTTAAGAACTTCTGTCATGTTCTCAATTCTTATTTGCATACTTCTAAAATTGGAGTTAACATCTTCTGTTGTTCTCTTTAATAGATTAGAAGTTGAATCAACCACAGATGTTTGTTTTTGAATTAGTTTATCAAGGTTGTTCTGGTTATCTAACAAATTCTTCATATTTTCTTCTAATTGCTCTCTATCATCTTCATCCATTATACCAAATAAAATATGATACAAGGAACCCATAAATTCGAAAGGAGCACGCTTGCTTCTAGATCTAGACTGCATCATAAACAATTTATTGTTTTCTTCAAGTTCCGATCTTGGACATTCCCGATGTCGCTCTAGTTCGTCTTTTTGGCTCTTGGTCAGCCTCATTTTTGTCAACAGACTTTATTCCTTCCAAGGGACAAATTTTAGTAATGGGTCTAGTGATATATCCTTCCTGCATCTTTACTTTAGCCACTCGGACCTTATCATCATTCCCCTTATGCACCTTTTCCACCTTTCCTAAAGGCCATCTTGCAGGATGACAATTCTCATCCTTCAATAAAACTATTTGCCCTTCTTCTATATTAGGAATTTCCTTTTTCCATTTATTCCTTTGCTGGAGCGTATGCAAATATTCACTTTTCCACTTAACCCAGAAATCTTTCTTCATTTTTTGGATAAGTCTCCACCTATCCAAATTTCCGATTTTTTCATCTTCCATTGGTTCGACTATTTCTAAAGGTGGTCTTCCAATTAAAAAATGACCTGGTGTTAAAACTTCTTGTTGGTCCTTCTCACTAACTATAGTGTATAATGGCCTTGAATTTAAGCATGCTTCTATTTGACATAAAAGAGTTGACATTTCTTCGTAAGTCAAAATAGTGTCGCCGATTATACGCTTTAAATGGTATTTCATTGACTTAACTCCAGCTTCCCAAATACCTCCGAAGTGAGGTCCTGCCGGGGGAATAAAATGCCAATCAATCCTGTCCTTTTCAAGCTGCGCTGCAATCGTTATATTTTCTTGTATTGCATTAAATAACTCTTGATCTAATTTTCTTGCAGCTCCTACAAAATTTGTTCCGTTGTCTGAATAGATATTGGAACATTTTCCCCGTCTAGCAATAAATCTTCTGAGTGCTGCTAAAAATGCGTCTGAAGTTAGATCGCTTACCATTTCTAAGTGTATGGCTTTGGTGGCCATGCAAACGAATACAGCAACGTATCCTTTAAATGTTTTTTGGCCACGATTTTTTGAACATTTAACATAATAAGGACCTGCGTAATCTATTCCAGTATTAAGAAACGGGAATGTCATCGTCACTCTATATTTTGGCAAGTTACCCATTATTTGCTGAGCTGTATTTTGTTTATACCTTGCACACGTTACACATTCTCTTAAATACTTTTTCAACGAATTTTTCAACCCGAAAATCCAATACTTTCTTTGGATATAGTTTCGCATTAGGTTTATCCCTCCATGCAATGTTTCCTTATGAGCATTTTTTATTAATAAGCTTGTTAGGTGGCATTTTTCTAAAATGATTGGATGTTTAACATTAAATTCTGCATTGGAATTTTGCAATCTTCCTCCAACTCTTAGAACCCCATCCTTGTCCAAAAATGGATTCAATGACAATATTTTATTATTTGTCTTGATTTCCTTTTTGATTTTAAGGCACTTTATCTCTTGCCTAAACTGGTATTCTTGTTGTTTCTTAATAACAACTGTTTCCGCTATTCTTATCTCCTTTACTGAAATAATTGATGAATAGGCTTTATTTCTTGTTTTCATCTGCACGAATCTATTTATGTATGCTATTATACGTATAAGTTTTTCTATACTGGAATACCTTTCTATTAATTCGTAAATAGGATCATCTATTTTGTCATTTAATACCGTATTTATTAAGACAGGTTCTTCTACAGACTGCTGCCGAGGCCAAAGTTCTTTTGGGTCTGCTAGCCATTTCGGACCTTTCCACCAAAAATCACAGTTGATCAACTGGTTAGAATCCACTCCCCTGGATGCTAAATCTGCTGGATTATCCTCTGACTTAACATGATTCCATTCAGTATTTTTTAATTTCCGAATGTCATCCGTTCTTCTTTTTATAAATTTGATCTTACTTTGACCACTGTTAATCCATGCTAAGGTAATCGTGGAATCACTCCAAGCATAGATCTCCATTATATTGTCAATTGATCCTTTTAGTCTTTGGATTAATTCACTAAGCAGGTGAGCTGCACACAGCTCGAGTTTGGGAATTGTCTTCCTATTTTTTATAGGGTTGACTCTACTTTTGCTAGCTATTATATTAACATGAGGTCCTACTTTAGCATAGACTACTGCAGCATATGCTTTTTCGGAGGCGTCCGCAAATCCGTGAATCTGAATGACTGAAGAACTGTTTGAATTAATCCACCTTGGGATTCGAATATTCTCTAACAATAATAAATTTTCTTTATATTTTTCCCAATAATTTTTATCTTCTATGGATAATTCCTGATCCCATTCACTTTTATTTATCCAAAGTTTTTGAATAAAAAGTTTTCCTGAAACCGTGACTGGTGCCAACCATCCTAACGGATCAAATATTTTTGCTAGCGTTGATAACACAACGCGCTTATTTATATTTTTTGATTCATCATTACAATTTACGCTGAACTTAAATAAATCATTTTGAGGTTCCCATTTTAGTCCTAAAGTTTTAACACATTCATTTTCGATAATATTGAGAACCTTATTGTCCCCTGTGTCCTCCACAGTGGTTAATATTTTGGAATTGTTGGAAATCCATTTCCTTAAGTTGAATCCAACTTTCTGCAATTCATGGAGAATTAATGTTATTAATTTATTAGCTTCCTCTACCGAATCAGCTCCAGTCATTAGGTCATCCATATAGAAATCATTCCTAATTATTGCACTAATAACTTGGTTTTTACATTTATCTGCAATATCTACCAGAACCCTGGTAGCCAAATATGGTGCAGATGCAGTTCCGTAAGTGACTGTGGTTAATTTATATGTTTTAATTTTTTCTTTTGGAGAATTTCTCCATAAAATATATTGATATTTTTGATCATTATTATCTATTTTAATTTGTCGGTACATCTTTTCAATGTCTGCCGAAACAACAAATTCCCATTTTCTCCATTTAATAATAATGTCAAAAATATCTTTTTGAACTCGTGGCCCAACCCACATTATGTCGTTCAAACTTTTGTTATTCGTAGTTTTTGCTGAAGCATCAAAAACTACTCTCAATTTGGTCGTAAGGCTTGAATCTCTAATCACTGCCTGGTGCGGTAAAAAATATTTGCCTTCATCACTCACTTCAATCATGTGTCCTAAATCCATGTATTCATTCATGAATTTAGTGTAGTCAACCTTAAGTTTTTCATTTCTTTTTAGTTTTTTCTCCAGATTCATGTAACGAGCTATCGCTTGTTTCTTTGAATCTCCTAAGGTGACATCCTCCTTGAATGGAATTGACACAATGTATCGCCCATCTGAATCTTTTTTTGTCGTTTTGATAAATTTATTTTCACAGATTTCAGACTCGATATCATCTTTTTCTTCTTCTTCCACTTCCCAGTAGCGATCTAACTCTTTTATTTCTATTGTTGTGGCTACAATGGTTTCTTTTCCTTTGGATTTTTTACATCCAGAAACTATCCACCCGAAATCAGTTTTTTGCCCAAGGAGACCGTCTATTTTTATAACTCCATTTTGCAGAATGTGAGTATATACGTCTGCTCCAATGATTAGATCAATGCGACCCGGTTTATTAAAATCGGGGTCGGCTAATCTAAAGTTCTTCCATTTTTTCTGATCAACATTAATCGTGTTGACTGGAAGTGCCTTCATAAGTTTTGGGAGAATAATTGCTTCAATTTCTAAATTTTTCGGAGAATTTCTTATCGAAATAACCGCTTTGTGCTTGGAGATGCACGTTCCTGTGGAAGATACTCCACTTATTTCAGTATGAGACCGAAATTTTTTCAATTTTAGAATCTGTGCAGACTCTTCTGAAATAATTGTGCTTTGAGAGCCACTATCAATCAATGCTCTTAATTGTTCAAAGCCTCCATACCTCGACTTTACTTGAATCAAGGCCGTGGCCAACAAGGCTTGACCTGTTGTTCTACGCGTATTCACTTTTTCTGGATTATGACCTGCAAAGTGAAGTAACGTGTGGTGAGGTTTACGACAAGTCGAACAAAGCTGCTCGCTTATACATTTTTTACCAAACGGATGCCTCAGACATCTTAGGCAAATCCCATTTTTTCTTACCCAGTCAGACCGTTCTGCTGGATTCATTATTTTAAATTTATGGCATTGAATTAAATAATGCCCTGGTAGTTTGCAATATGCACAATTGTCACTATAATTTTTATTCTTGTTATTATTAATCATTTTCTTTACAGGTTTTACTTCCTGTGAGAATGATGATATAGAATTGAGCCTTTGCTCTAAAAAGTCCATGACATCAGAAAGTGCCTGTATTTCTTTTGTCTTTTTAACATGGCTTTCATATAAATTGAGTGATTCTTTATTGAATTTCCGAAGAATTATGTGAGCGAAAATTGCATCCACATCTTCTGGTAATTGTGCCTTTAATTTTATAATATAAATTGACTCGTTAATCGTGTCAATAAATGTCTTTATTTGCTTATTGGATTCTAAATTTAAATTTGGCATATCCATAAGCCTATTCATATGATCTGAGAATATGTTTCTTTTATTCTCATATCGCTTGGTCAAAAACTCCCAAGTGGCTTCATAATTTTCTCCAGAGCCGAGCAGTAAATGAGTAACCACATTTCTGGCTTCTCCTTTTAATGCTGACTTTAGATAATTAAATTTGAGAGAAGGACTGAGATCCTCTCTCACATGTATGAGCTCTGTAAAGAGTTCATTAAAAAGATCCCATTCTTTGGAATCACCAAAGAAAGTGGGAATCTGTATTTTAGGCAGGGTTGGTAACTCCTCCGCCTTAACAACCGTCGACATTTCAGCTTTATTTATTGTGCCACTGAGTCGACTATTAATGGCTGTAATAATATTTTGTTTGTCAAATTCAAGTTCGCTAATTTCTTCTTCGAATAGCGAGCTCTCAAAATGACTATTCACCTGTTCAATCAGGTTATCTATTTTATGCCATAAAAATTCAATTTTATTTTTCCTTATTTTAAGGAAATCTGGACTACTGTCTATTAGTTTAGACGTATCTTCTAGATATACTCGAAATTGGCCAACATTATTTCGAAATGCCTGCTCTACTTTTAAAGCGTTGTTTTGTGCTATACCCTCTTTTTCAGGGTGACCACACATTTCAAGGTTTAATGTAGGGGGAGGGTTTGATTTAGGGACAGTGTTTGATTTAGGGAAAGTGTTTTCTACCGACTCGCCCTTAATTTTTTCATTTTTATTTTTAATTTTTTCTAACACCATCATTATTAAATCATACTGCTTCGCGTTAAAATATTCATGATCGACAACGCCGATCTTTAACAAATTGCTATGATTAGCAATGAAACATTTTTGAAGCTCATTTAATTTTAGAATTTCTACATCTGTTAATGTTGGTTTTACTTCCAACTTTCTAATTTCCAAAATAATTTCGGACTGCTTCTTAAGGAATTGAATAGTCTTTTCTGACATCATTTTGAAAATTTTTTGTAATTTCTTAATATATATAGTACGTGTATATGTATTTTATATGTATTTATATATATATGTGTGTTTGGATAAACAGAAAATTCTTGTTTTGACTTAGCTGATGTCGTTGTTGTTGCTGCTGCTGTTGCTGCTGTTGTTGCTGCTGTTGCTACTGCTGTTGCTGCTTCTGCTGCTGCTGTTGTTGCTGCTTCTGCTGCTGGTAGAGGCTCCTTTGAATTCGACTTCCTTCTCTTCTTTAAGGCTCCGTCGATGTTTAAAGATGATTTTTTTTTTTATTTGGCACGTTTTATTATTTTTGTAGTCCAGTCAGATTTTTTGTTTTTTAGCCATTTATTTCGGCATTTATGCTCTTTTGGCATATACACTGCACTCTATTTATGAGCTGATTTAATGCTATTAGAGCATTTATAAGGCACTGTTTTCAGGCACTTTTTATTTAATTTATGCTCTTATGGCATATACACTGCACTCTATTTATGAGCTGATTTAATGCTATTAGAGCATTTATAAGGCACTTTTGTTATGCACTTTTTAATTTCACAATTGCTGATGTATGGCCTCAAGCACGCCTTACCACAATTTATAATGGTACACAAAGCAACCTTTAGCTATAGACTATAAGGTGCTTGTTTTAAAACATAAAAGATTCTTTTGTATCTTTTTGCTTTTTATATTTATACTCTGTTCCTTACCTTTGGTAGGGGGAAACAAGAGTCACTTATTTTTGCTACCTTTAGCTGTAAGATGCTTAAAGGAGCTGGCCTTTCTCTGAGTTCCTTACCTTTGGTAGGGGGAAACTGCAGAGTCGATTAAAGGCTCGATTGACCAAATGTAAAATCCCAAATAAGAAGACTTTACTCGTTGAGTTTTTGTAAGAAACTGCTTTTATTTGGAAATATCTTCGGTTTAAATAGGTGACATGAGAATCGCATCTTAAAGTAAATGGCCTACGCAGAGGCCTAAGTAAATAGTCCCCGCCTTATCGAGGTCCCACGCTCGGGCACATCTGCCTATCTTGAGCGGCGAGGACCTTATCTGTGGTTTCCCACTAAGGGACTATTTTAGGAGGCGGGGAACGATCTCAAGTGACTGACTCATGTGGTGTGCACATGTTTTTGAGCAATGCACCCATGTCGCCTTAGATAACAAAATCCTAAATATAATTTATCGCTCTCGATTCATTTACATAAGATATGAACGGAGCCCAAAATTGTAAGTCTTTAAATATATTCGTGTTCATGTGTGAACACCCATCCTGCGGAGCAAACAGAACCCTTCCAGAAACTACCTTAATTGCAGAGGCGATAAGCCAGGGACGTAATGCAAATTATTTTCAACATTTTCACATTTAATTGCAAAGCGGAGAGGACAGGACAGGACAGCAAAATGTGGAAAGGACGACTCGGCACATTCATTAAGCCAAACCCGCCGAGGGGGTGGCAGTGGCCGAATGGTCAAGTGTCCCGTGTCCCGTGTTCTGTGCCCCGTATCCCATGTCCTTTATCCGGGGCAGTGGAATGCGGATGCCTCATACATGGCGTGCCAGATGGAAATTAAGTTTTCGCATTTCCCACCTTTCTCGCCATATGGGACGCGCTCTATTTCCACTCCGGACTTGAGTTGATAATCCAGCATAATGCGCTTTTATTTGGAATAATAATGTTGCTGTCGACATCGGTCCGGGCTCATTAAACCCAAAAAATAAAAAACATAAAAAAAGCAACTGAAAACCCCGAATGGGATTCGCATGGAAGTTGCAAAGTCCCAAAAAGGTTTGTCCACCGCAAAATTGCTGCACGAGGTGTCAAAGTTCATTCCGTGGCTGGGAATTAATTCCTATGCCGCCCCCGCTTTTCATTGTTTAAATTTTCCAGCAAATTAAATCGGACATGTGGTCGGGGGCTTTGGAGAATTTCCCAGCCATATGCATATTTTTCGGAGGTGTGAATCCTTCGAATTCCTTTCGCCGGCAAGATGACAAACGCAGTCACATAAATTCCAGCGAACCTCGGTTAACCGTACAGTCCCCAATAAATCTCATGGAAAACGATTCCCACATTTTATACATACACTTTTTGGCTTCTTAACTTTTCCTTGGCAAGCACAAAATTCCTGCGGCATTTGCTCAAAATAATTTATTATTTCCCGGGGCGACAACTACCTTTTTGTGGCATCAAGTTTTCGCCAAACTATGTTATGGTCATTTAAAGCAGTTCTGTTCCTTGTAGTTTCCTAGAAATGCCTGAAATTACAGGCGACCCTTACCCACTAGCCTTTAACCCTTACCTGGGTGTGGGGGTAGCACAGCACAGACCCATTGGAATACCTCAACATTAAAATGCCATTAATGCATTTGCCATTTTCCCGGGGCACACCTCATTGAAAGCCCATTAAAGTGACTTATGGACCGGTTCCTGGCCAGCGCCTCTTTTGCGCGGGCGAAATGTAAAAATTGCATTAAAAGCGAGTGCAATGGGGGCGTTGGACCGTTGGACCGCGTGGGCGTGGCAGGTGGATGCTGCATTTGTCTTATCAGTCGGGTTCGGGTTCCATATTCCCAGCCAGCTTCCCAGCCAACTGGCAAATGGCGATGGCCACATTTGCCTGACCATAATGAGCGGCAATTACCGCATCGGCCGCAAATTTGCATTGCCCATTGCGAAAAATGCTGCCATGCAGTGGGCGAAAGGGGGCGGGGCGCAGTGGGCGGTGGGCGGTGGTCTGTGGGTGGTGCGAGTAAACATTGTGCAATCTTTTATCAACAGCAATAATAACAGGCATTGCACATGCAAATGGAAATGCGAAAATGGAAAGTGCAGCAGGGAAAGGAGTTTTTTTAATTGCGCCTACTTGAGCGTAAAGTGAAACTGAAAATGTGAAAGGTGGCTGTATAAAGGTTAATACAGGAAAAGAAAGGGTGTATAATGTGGTGAACAAGGAATATCCAACTATTCCCCTTTATAAATTAAACAAAGTACAGTTCTTCAATACAAGCCCTTCTTCCTAATGTAATTTCAACCCATTCTAATGGCAACAGCATTTCGCTTAAGTTTCTCTAGCCACTCCACAGCTTTCTCTGGCCTTCCGGACACTTTCACTTTGTTGCCAGCCCGAAGCGGAAACGGAAACATCTGCCAGAGTCCACTTCCAGATGCAGACCAGCCGTAGCTCCATCCCCATCCGCAAAGTCCAAGTAGTGCGGCACAAGTTTAGCTCTAAACAAACTCGAAACCCCGAAACTGAAACTCAATTTTTCGCACAACAATGCGCTCATAATTACTACAGCCAGCCGGTCGATTGGAGAAGGGGTCTTAGGATTGCGAATTGAGGATTGAGGGTACACGATAGAGCTCGTCCTCAAATCAAATCAGAAACTTTAAATCTCCACCGGACTGGCTTCCATCTGCCATCTCCATCTCGGTCTGCATCTCCTCCTAATACACGGGCTCATTCAATCGTCAGTTCCAGCAATTACACGCATTTTGCGCAATTTAAACCAAATGCTAACGACAGCCAACAACCGACAACCAACAACCAGCAAACGACAGGCGGGCGACTTGTGACAACCTTTGCTGCACCTTGGACAGGACGAGTGCTCCGGATCGGGATAGGGATTCGGGGCTTGGGCGCGGGGACAGGAAGCTGCTCCAGGGTCAGAGGTCAGGCGGGGCAGCCAGGCGTTTGATGAACAAGTTAGAAATGTGCAGAACCCTTCGAGGCAATTTATATTCCCAGTACTTCACTACTCAGATTCGTGGCTAAATAATCCAAACGGTTTTCCACTAAATAAAACAATTAAACAAATTAAAAGAAAGTACTTTAAATATTGTTAAACGACTCTTTTAGTTTTAAAATTACCATATCATATTTATTCCTGATTCTCCCTTTAATCCATATACCCCGTTCCGTAAGGGGTATAGAAAGTAGCATACTGTAAATCAAAAAGTAACTTGCCTGCCATACGGATGTCATCCGTTGCAGATCGTTCGAGCGCAAAATTTAACAATGACACAAACGCACACAAAGTTTGCTGTGGGCGGTGGATGGTGCGCAGTGGGTGGGGCCACATGCCACATGCTCACCACCAGCAATACCCCTTCACACCCAGCACAAGATAATACCTAAACACACCTAAAAACCTACAGACTACGGGCCTTGGCTTTCGGCCTTTTGGCAGCAACATGTTTGCCATAGGGGCAGTTTTAGAGAGCGAGTTGCTCATGCAGAAGCTGTCATGTCCAGCACTCGGGGATCCCGGGATGGGGAAAATTTCCAGGGGCTTTGCGGGGGTGTGCGTGTGCCGTATAAGGCAACACTTAAAAGTCACACGGGCGTGGCAAGTTAAATGAAATGCACAATTGATGTGGCCATTGTGCGTCTCCGCTCGCATTGTGTAGGTGATGTGAATGGTCCTTTGGTCCTGGAAGGTCCTGCTGCTGACAGGATGTGCGTGTAAGCCAGAACCGAGCCATATGGACTCATAAGGGAAATGGTCTTGGCATACCTGCCCCAGATGATAACTGCTCCTTGGGCTTTTCACTCTTCTCCTATATCGAAACAAAAACCGAAACTGGAAACCAGAGCACCAGCTGTCGCTTTCTCTTAACCCTTGGCCGCCGTTGCCAAATGTCACCGTTCCTGGGGTGACAAAGGGTTAAGGGGAAGGAATCGTGGCACAGTGCAAAAAATGTCAATCAATAAGCGTAACGATAACATTGTCAGCAGGAGCAGAATTCCAAACTGAAGACCACGAATGTAGGATGCACTTTCATAAGAATGGTGCGTTTAAATGTGAACTTCATATCAATACAGTATTGAAATGGCAATTGGGTTCTAATATGTGGGACTTAAGGTAGCTTTCTTTGTATTTCATTTGTAGCCAACAATATACAAGGCCTTCGCTATAGGGAAACTACCCGTTTAGACACACCACAGTCGTCTCTGGCTTCGTGCAACTCTTTTGGCGTACATTTGCAATAAATTTTGCCGCCTGTTGACAAGCCGCAAAGTATGCTTTAAAACGGCTAACCCCATGTCTGCTGCAGCACAAGGACGAAAAGGACGCGGGCTGGGGCGGTTCAATGGGTGCTCGCTGGCAAACGCGATTTTTATCGCAATTCAATAGGGTTTCCGTTACATTACGCTGCTGTCCTTTGTCTCCGGCGAAAGTGCGGAACTAACAGCGCCACATTTTGTATCCGTGCGACGTGTCAACGTGTATTGCTTCCGCTAGGATCCTGTTTACCAACTCCTTCCGCCCAAAAAAGCGTATCCTTATTGCCTCTGGATGTGCGACTCTGTGGCTGCTCCATGTGCACCTTGTGCCAAAGGACAAGACACGCCGGGAATGTTATTGAAATTTTATATTGTCTGCGATTTCTTTTTTGCCGGTGGATTTACATTTTGTGACAGCTGATTTATGGTCTTGGCCTGACGTGGAATCCTGTGAAAGGATTCTTAAAGGAAGCACAGGGAATAATTAGCTAAGAATGTTTGTGAATTTAAGAATGCCTTTTAAAGATTTTGAAGGCACTTGTAACAGTTGAAAAAATATTTTTTATCCCATAGCGTGTTTCTTAGAAGCTCTTCAAAGGATGCGTATGGCACAATTAGCCAGCCGCAAATGGGGTTCGTTAGTGCCCCTTCCCCTGAATGTCCTTCGCCAGGAATCAAAAAAGGGGTTGCGTGGATAAACTTTGTGAACTCTTCTTTTATTTTTGTTTCAGCTTGCGGAAATTGAATTAACTGGCTCAGTCTTCGCTGAAATGTCAATCCAAAGTAGAAGAAGTCACCTTGAGCAGAGGCTCATTAGGATTCCGTTTCTGGCGGCGAAGTTATCTGCGCTTGTTTACCTTGAAATTAAAAATGCAAAGATTCCTTCCAAGGATATTTCCCTGCGGCATCTGCAGCAGCGGGCCAGCTGAATTATTTATGGCACTTGCCGGGAGTCGAACAGAAACAGATTACAAGATTAAATTATTGTAACAAGAGCATTACGCAACTACTTTGCATAATTTACCGCAGAAACGAAGGACGAACGGCGAAAGGCGCAGAAATAAAAACATTCATCTTGGCCCTAAGTCGGCACTTCTTGGCTGTGTTAAAATATGTATACAATAGGTGGAGCTCCCTCTACTCGCCCCTTTGAACCCGCTTCTCGTAGGTGACTGTCCCACGAGGTCCCACGAGGCGTATACGTAACTTGCAGTGTTTACAACAATTTGTCACTTTTGCCCAAGACGCCAGGACGAAAAGCGAGGACCGCAAAAGGGGATCGCAGACTGCAGGCCAGACTCCGCGGCAGGAATGCCTAATTTGCATTTTAATTTAATTTTTTCCATACCGCGAAATGTCAACAGACAGGAGACTCGACTTGAGTCACTCGCAGACATTTTCCACCCCTCCAAGGAGTTTTCCTCCGCCAGTGTTTGTCTTTCTCGCTTTTTCTTGGCGCACTTTTAATTGCGCCCTGCATATGCATGAACCCAGTGGCAACTCAATTAAAGCCAAGCCTTTGAACTTCAGCCAGCGACTCTTGAACTTTCCTTCCAAATCAGCGAAAATCAATGCTCAACTAACATCGATTGCTCGACCACAAAAGGGATTATAACGTAAGAAGCTTGCAATCCGATATCGCCTCCTTCCACTAGGGTTGTAAATCCAGCAGAAATTGTCAGGGCCAGCCAATCGTGCAACCGTTATTACCTGTTGACCTCCTTCCTCCAGGACTCACTGCGTCCTGGCCACTTCGCTGAATTGCATTCCGCTTCCGTCTGGGTCACGGCTCATAATTCTTTAAATTTATGAAGTGTAACCGGATCGGAGTCTGGCTCTCTTTCAACAAAGCGAGGAGTGGGATTGGGGCACAGGTTTCCAATGGGGTTAAGCTTTGCATAATAAACTTCGGACGGTCACCCCGATTTAGCGAAATAAAATAATCAGTATTTCTGCAAAAACAAAAAAAGTAGTACCCTCAATACGGAATGGCATACCTTGCTGAAATCGTTACAAAATTTCCAATCGAATGGCATTCCAGCCTAGAAAAGTCCGAATTTTGCCATTTTTCCAAATTTTGATGATGGTACCCCTTATAAAAAATGCGAAAAATTGGAAAATATGAATTTTCCTATACCGACTAAAAGTTGATATGGCTAATAAGTGGAGATAATTGGCTGCACAAAACAGTAGTCATTTTAGCTGTGCGACCAATTTAAGCCATATTTAGAGCAAGCATTTAACATTGGTATCCCTCTCCCAGCCCAGCCTTGAACCCCCTTCATCGAACCACCCATCCACCTTTCCTTTATTTCCAACCTCATCGCCATCTAGATCTCATCTTGTGTCACGTGACGACACTCACCTAATTTGAGAGCAGCTCTTAATCTACACAATGAGATAAATACCTTTTGTGGCGCAGGCGGTTAGCCGCAGAGTGCCCCGCCTTAACCCACTTGTGCCCACGCCGTGTTCTCGTAATCCGTGGGCTGTTACCGTTACCGAGGCACTTGGCACGCTCCCGAATTGCCACTTGAGGCAAATTGCCTTGGAGCAAAACTTTCGAGACTTTGGCACGAACGACTCGGCGTTTATTACCTGTCGGTGGGAGCCAAGCATTTACTTTCCTCCCCGAAGGTCGCTTATCCGGAGCTGTTAATGTATTAATTTGAATTCTTTAAGGGGAGAGGAGCTGCAGGCCGGTCCGAAATATGTTTGACATGGCAAATTTAGTGGAAAATTGACGCATGTCGCAAGTATGCAAGTGAAAATGCTACGTGACTCCGTTGCAAATAAAAAGTCAACCAGCCACCGGGGGAGACAAATTGGCAAGCTTCTGCAGCTCCGGTCTGAAATTTAAAAAACAAATCACACCTACAAGCGCCCAAGACAAATTTCCAGACGGTCCGCACACACGTATGTATGTACAGTGAGAGGACGAATGTCCTGCCGGTAATGGAGTGGACTTTATTTGGGCTCCTTGTTTGCCAGCTCCACGCTCGACTGCCCGTACCTTTTGTGGCACGCTCCGGCGACGAGCGGCGCATTTGTCAGACTCTCCGTCCGGATTTAGAGGCAAAAGTGCGGATGGCCAGTGCATGTGGTATGCACTAGGAAAAAAGCGCCCTAGCGGACTTAGAACATAAACCTATCGATTCTGTGTGCGTGTAGAGTATTTTTCCCAGTGTAGTCTAGTGGTGTGTATGCTAGTTCTCCTAGCAAACACACTCATTCTACAAATGTCAGCCGTTGTTGGTTCAACTCACATGCCTTTCCAATTCCATTCCATTCCTTTAACCTACACATCACACAACAAATAAATTCCTGAACATAAAGATATTTTTTGATACCTGCAATTTCCACACGAAATTTCTACGCGAAATTTTCAGAAAATGGCCGGAGAAACAGAGCAGCTGACGTTGCTTAGTGATCTGAATAATATTGGAGGTGGCGAGTTCGAGTCGGGATACTGCCTGAATGAAAAACCTATTCTGCCTCCAGTGGTTGGTGATTATCTTCTGAGATAGATAGCATATGAACTGTATTATATCCCTAATAGATGACTGACTGGAAGAGACTGGAAATGATGCGGCTGCGCTTGTGCGCCTTGACCAAGGAGGTGGTCCAGAAGAGAAACCAGTTTACAAGTCCTGAACGGAGGGATGCATCTACCAATACAAAATCGCAACCAGGATTTGGTCCTCCGGTCATAATGGGACGCTTCCGCCAAAGATTACAGCAATCGGAGACGATGATCTATGATCACACAGCCGACATGGCCATGCAGATGTCTGCTCCGCCATGCAAGCCAATTGGGATGACTACTCAGCTGGTACTGGAGGATGCTTCTCTGACTCCACCGCAAAGAGTGGTTGTCACGCTGAGACCCGTGAAGTTGGCCACAGCAAAGAGTGGTTGGGTGACCAAGTTGGATCCCCCGAAGGCGGAGAACACCAAGCCAACGGAGAATGTCCTGGAGCCACTTCATCGGAGCTCCACAAGTCCTGATCTTTCGAAGCTTCATCATCAACTGTGGCGAAGAGATCTGGTGCAAATTCCCAAGTCACAGTTTACTTTGCCTGTAAAATGTGAGCAGCAACCCAATAAGCCTACAACAAGCAGGAGTCCCAGTCGAATCCCGAAACTGATTACCAGCCAAGTGGCCAACAGTGGCAATGTCACCAAAACCCAGAGTGCCTACCAAGCCCGACGCTCCTATGACGCCAAAGTGGCTGCCAAACGAAAAATTCTGGTGAGCAGAGGCCAGATTTCCGCAGTCAAACAGAAACCTCCGCTTGATACCAGCCTCTTGAATGTGCCAAAAAGCATCAGGACTCCGGTGCCGGTCAATAAAAGACCTGGATATAAGCAGGACGAACTGCAAATTCAGAAGAACCTCTTCAAGTCCTTGGTTCTTCGCCAGGCTGAGGAAAACAGGCTGATCCAAGCCAAAATGCAACAGGAGCACCAGGGTCTCATCGCTACCATGATGAACGATCTCAACAACGCCGTCGAGATCTCGAACGATTATAAGTCAATGGAGAGGGCATTGCACCTGGACTCTAGCACCTCCAGTGATCCCAGCCAGAACTGATCAGACAATATGGAGATGCGCTTTCAAAATTCTTAAACGTTCACCCGGGAACGGAATAGGACGATAGCAGAGAACAAGAGGAACGGACGGGAAAACATATTACCCAATCCTCCGCCAGGAATTTTCCATTCGGTGGCCTCTTTAATTTGAATTGGAAATTCTTGATTGGAGCATTTTGAATTGAAGCAGCAATCGAATCGACTTTTCAGCTCACGCAAGAACTGTATTTTTCCGTGGGGGTTCTACAAATCAGTTTGTATTGCCGTGTATATTATTCAGAGGATTATTCGAAGTCCATGATGTTCTCCTCCTTTTCAATTTCACCATGGTGTTGCAATAATTATCTAGTCCATACATCTGTATAGTTTCGTGTGTTATTTAATGGTCATCATTTTATATAAGCTATTTAAATCGCATGTTCCAGTTTGGCATTGGCGAATTTTCCGAACATGAGACAACCCGACTTGTGGCATAATCCGCGAGTCGGTCGGGCACCAAAAATATATAGCGGGCATCGGGCGTCTCTAATTGCGCCCAACGTCTGCGGTTGATGCCACACAAGTTGCACCGCAGTTTGTCCCACTCCCGGAGGTTTGGCCACCTGCCCGCTCGTCTCACATTGATGTCTCTATAGGAAAGTTCCCCTGAGCCATATCCCATCCCCCCATTCTCACTTTGGCCGCTTTTCCTGGCGAATTCGCTTGGCCCGTTTCACTTGGCGCGCCCATAACTCGGCGTGTTATTAAGTGTAAAAATTAAAATTTCATAAATTGTTATGCTTTATTTAGAGTGCGCTGAGCAGTTCCTCCGGCTCCCCAACTACCAAGTAAGTTTCCTGTTCCACTGCGACGGCAATGTGTGTGGTTCTGTGTGATTTGCGCGCTTCGGAAGCTGGCGATATTGAGACTTAAGTGGACATAATTAAAAGCACTTAAGAGTCGCCACAGATACAGATCGCACCGACTGAGATTAGACGTGGTCCATAGGATGAGTGAGGGCAGAATGGCGCAAATCGCATTGGATGACGGCCAAATTTGTCAGATAGTGGAAAGATCCCAGACGGTGTCTAGATTAGTGGCCATATTAAAGAGCTTTGTCTTTGATTTCGTACCCTTCAAATCCCAAGCGAATCAATTAAAGATAATCGAAGTAGAGGTGGGTATAGGGTGTAGTACGTTCTACGTGTGCTAATAAGTCTAAGAAGTAAATTCAGTCCCACCTCATTAAACTCGAAAATGATGAATAAGTAATGAGGTACGATGTTTGCCATACCCCAGCGCATTATCCATAGGCAAATGAAGTTGGAAATAGTTGCCTAATCTCTTGTTTTTTCACTTGGCTAATCACACGAAGTGAGGAAAACTTGCACGAGCACACAAAAATGCCATGGAAATCATTTCGCGCTTTCACTTGGCGGCATGGGTTTATTAAATGAAGTGCACATGAAACGGGCATTTGGATTTCATGACTAGAATAAACATAATCAAAGTAATAACTCGAGCAGCTATTCTCCGCCTCTGGAAAAGCCCTCGCCACCCCTGGAAAACATGTGAAATTAATCTTGTTTATGTTTGTGGAAGAGGAGAGAACCAAGAAAGTTTTCTCTAAAAGTTTTCGGTTGCCTTTTTGCGCAAGTTTTCTTTTCAAAACGGGCGGGTTGGGGAGAAGCTGGGAAAAGTTTTCAGTTTCGAGTGAAAATAAATAAAATCGAATGATTTCACTTTTGTTCAAGGCACGTAAATAGTTTTGCCTGCCACAGAGATAGCCATTCAAGTGCAAATGCGAAATTTAATTAAAATATTTCCAAATCGTTTAAATCGCTATGATTCCTTTGGATGAATCACTAGTTGAAGGTGTTTAAATTTCACTTTCTTCAAAGAAAAGATGTAAAACCCTATATGTTTCAGTTACAACATCCATTTAAAGGACTTATTTACCCCGTGTGGGCTTGAGGTGTGCGATAGATCCAATAGACAACCCCTGTCGGCATAATCTGGTTATTCAGCAGCATAAGTGAAAAGTTCTGTCAACAAAATCGAAATCAGTAAAAATTTGTTTGCCATTTAAATTCGATTTTGATCCTATTTATCCAGTAAATTGCAGCAATTGAAAGGATTTGCGAGGGAGTCGCTGGCTGCTTGTTTGGAGGAGGCTGACTGATGTAAGGATGTAAGGATGTGATGATGTGACGAAGTGATGTGTGTGGTGCAAACACTTGTTAAAGCTGATCCACGGCTTTAAGCGATGCCCATGCCCCGCCTGGGGTTTCCCACCACCCTCCTCGGTGGGTAAGATATTGAATTTCAATTGCTGCAGCTGCAGGAAATCACTTCCTGGCGACAAAGTAGACGAAATGGAAATCAGCCAGGAAAAGGACGAGAACGCAAGTCAAAGAAATCCCCAAGTGCGGGTCAAAGAAAATAAAACTTTATGCAAATGCGCCACTTTGGCCGTAAAATGAAATAGTCCCAGGCCAAATTATACCTTGATGCCTGATGAGCTTCGGTTGTGCCCGTCCTGGTTTTCCTGTCTGGATCCCGGCCAATTGTCCTGGACGTGAATTGAAACAAAAGGGACTTTGTTTCGATTCCTCCCGCCCTTCCTTCGCTAGTTTGGGAACCCGAGCAGGTGACTCCGACTTGGGAAACTTTTGCACTTTACAATTCACAATTTACCTACATTCGGCATCGCTTTATTTTGCTGCCCCCGGGGGAACTTTTCCTGCGACAATAAAACGGCCAACTTCATTCCGGAAGTTGTTACGGACACGCTGGCCGCCGTCTGCTTTTTTGGCCACTCATTATTAATATTATTATTATAATGCCAGTGCGAGTGGCCGGCATTTTTCGCCCGGAAACGGATGCTGTTATTAATTCACATGTCCGGCGAGTGATGTGGGCTATCATCAGGTATTCCCCGACTCGAAGTGCGGATCCAGTGCTTTCTCTGCTGATTCCTAATTAAATTTGCCACTTTATTTGCTCGCCTTTCTTTCTTCGGCTCCCCCGTTCCCTGCTGTCTTAATTGTGTTTGTGCTACTCTATTTCATCCACTCGCTCTGAAAAGAGAACTCATTTATGCCGCACAGCTTCCTTCGTCTTGGTCCTGCAGGATTCTCGCATTCAAGGATTCTCGCTCCTAGTCTGAGGTGGCTGTTTGCGCTAAAATAATTGAATTAATAATTGCTGCGTGTGGTTTTCATGCTTTTCCAGCTAAGACAAGTGAGAATGCGAGGCATTTCTCAGAGGATTTATGGACTAGGGAATACCTAGTAAATAGTACCTCAAATATAGGAAATGACCTAATTTCGACAATACGAACTTTTAATTTAGAACTTATGTTTCTGTTTGAATATAAGCCATACATACATTTCTGAATGGCTTGAAATCTTTTCTTCTGTATCATTGAAATGTTAACTGTACTTTATTAATAGGTATATGATTAAATACATCCTTAAACTGATATCCTTTATCCTTTATATACTTAGAACCTAATATGCCTACCAACTCCTTAACTGCTGGGTATTGAAAAAACCCAAAGTGCTTAAGCCTGAGCTTCAGAACCAAGCTGAGTCGTGTGCAACTTTTATCTCTGGCAGCTCTTGGCGCTGTCTTTGCCCCATCCCAAGCTTGTTATTCTGCAGGAAAGTTGCTCGGATGCCTTTACTTGCTCACTGATTTAATAAATTAACGTTAATTAGCTGTTGTGGTCGACGGGGAAGGGAGAACGTGGGGAAGTGGGTTAGCTTAAAAGACAATAATGCCAAGGATCCGGCAACTTTCGCCTGGCTGTACGTGATTTCCGCGGCTGCTCCAAGATTTAGTCCGTAACCCCGAGTTCGATGTGTGAATTATGGGCTGTCAGATGGGGCGGTTTTCCCACCGTGGGGCATGACGGTGTGCTATATTCGAGCCGATAATTCATAAATGTTAATGGATGAGCTTCTGTTTGCTCATGCCATTTTAATTAGCCAAATGAGTGGCGAAAGATCAGCAATGGGATTATTTCCAGGAAGCCAAATTGAGTCAACACACAAAATGAATTCATTTCAACTTGGAGCAGTTGATTACTGTCTCTCCTCACAAAGAATCCAATTAAAGTTCACAAGCCAAGGCCGCAGGCCCTCCAACTTTTGGTCAATGCAATTGCAGGGAGGTCAGAAGTGGCAGTCAAAAGTGAGCCAAGGAAGTTGACCCAAGCTGGACAAAGTTGCTTGAGACGCTCGCCTGCGGCCCAAAGGACATTGTGAGCTCTCAAGGAGCTGGACGGCATTTAAATTGAAATTAACATCCTGTCGGAGGATCCTCACATGTGGACTCTCCTCCGAGATGTGTGCTCATTATACCAAAGCCAGGCGAAGTCAAAGTCAAAGGCCGACGAGGAAAGGAAAGGAAACGGCAGCCGACGACAAAAAAGGCCAAAAGAAAACTTGCCAACAAGTGCTGGCCATAACCAAATGCCGCCAAGCAAAGCCAGGCCAAAGGAAAGTGTCGAGCAAACATCTGACTAAACAAACACCAGCACATGGCTGCATTTTACACTGAAAGATGTGCGTAGTGCCAAATGACAGTCAGAGGCTTAGATCAATTGCATATACCCCTATCACTAATCACTTGATTAAGCTTAATATACCAAGAATGACATTAGGATGGTTTTAATTTGGGAAAAACAGCTGATTCTCCGCAGTGTTTAATATCATATACTCATACTCACGAAAAAATACACACACACATCCGAGGAGAGAGGCACACACACTGGTGTAATTAAGAGGCCATTGTTATTTCGCTGACAAAAGTGAAAGATCCCATGATGGATAACGTCTATGTTGTTGTTTTTGTCGCCTCCTTTTCGGCTTCGTCCTTTGCCTGTTGACACTTCAAAGTGCGGCTGTCTGGGTGAGTATCTATCTGTGTGTGGTGCTGCTCTTTGATGTAATCAGCCACCGCCTCACATCACACAACTTGGCACATTATTCCCAATCTTGCAATTATTCTTACCTCAGCCTTTGACGACAGCAATTAAAAGTCTCACAGACACACACACGCGAGCCGTAAAGGACTAATTTCACATACGCGTACATGTGTGAGTTTGCTGATGTCTGCATAAATATTTAATGTGTTTGCCTTGTTAGTGGCGGTATCACTTTATTCTGCGGAAGGATTAAATTAATGCCAAACGTGTGCGATACCCACCCATCGCGTTTAACCCCAGAAAGCCCACCAAAAACACAGGCAGCTTGTTGTTTTAGGTATCGCAAAACACACAGGATATGCGGCTAAGGGGTAAAATGAGAGGCGGTTCGGGCTTTAGTGGCTGGCGTAGGCAAACAGACAAGTGGAAACCGCTACTTACACTAGTTAGCTAATCAAATTAGTTTTATTAACACGTACGACAACAAGTGCGTATGCAAACTTACACAAACACATATGTGCGACCGTGTTAATTGCATGTTAAACCGTTTAATGCGTGAGCAAACCTAGAGCACTAAAAGCATTGCCTACTTTTCAGCGCAACACTGGGATTGAGATGAAGGATCTGTTGTGTCTCGTATTATAGAATTTATAATATGGTTATAGGGTCTAAAAACATTTAAGAGATCTATGCTATCTACAAGCTTACTCCATTTTGCGATGTGGTAACAGAAAATTATTCCAAATAAAAATGGACTCAGCAAGCTGAGATATAAATCAGGCTTAGCTACAATAAAATAATCAGAACATGCAGAAAATAAATCAAGACTCGTATTTTGCCATGTAGGAAGCATTCAAATGAAGTTTCAGTTATGCCAGGCATATCAAAAGGCCTACTCCCAATTTGAACTGGTAAATAGTACTCTCTAATCCTAGCCTTTCAAAATTTGCAGAGTGTGTAGCACACAAATGGTCAGTTAATTAGGCCGCTGACATCAGCACAAGAAACCCGATGACACGCTCAATGGCCGACTAGAGGAAAAAGGCTTCTTCAATTACTCGACTGACCACCATAATTAATGTTAATAAATAATAAATTTACATATAAAAACGTCCCCAAAAGCATGTGAGACGTAAGCTGAGACATGTACAGAAGTGAAAGTCCGCAGCCGCATACAAATCTCCGTAATTAAAGGACCCAGTGATGCCAGGACATTGATAACATGCAAAAAGCGAGAGCAAAACGGAAGCGTTTAATTAACTTGTTTTGTTCCGTCTGCCCCGTTGGCTCGGTTCATATGGTATGCCATGCGTATAGGGCAATTAGAGAGTGGCCAGAAAAATCGAAAGGGAAATTGAAAGTGTGCGTATCATAAATTGCTGACCCACCACCGACCGAAATCAGATACGTCCAAACCCAAAATTGCATTATACAAGGCCTACGAGCCACAAGAAACTTTGGCTCGTAAGAAAAGTTCAAGCTACAGATTGAACCGCATGCTCAAAAGTGGAAATGCAACAGAGACTTGCATTTATCGAATTGTTTCAAACCTTCTTGACAACTATTTCTGGGCTTCAAACTTTTTCAATTACACGACAAACTGTTCAGTTCAAGACTTTAAGTATTCATTGCAATAGATTTTGAAAGTCTCCTCAGCCGTGAAGAAAAGAAAGCCTGGCAGCCGATTAATTAGCTTTCATTGCCCGCCCAATTGAGCTTGTAAATATTTCATTAATCGCCGGAAAAGCCTGCAAAAGCGAGGCATTATTAAGAGTTCTTCTCTTGATGGATGGCTTGACCTTTTCGATGGAGAAGTGCCGAGAAAGGCTGGACAGCCACTCATAGTGCTCACCTACTCCCTAGTTGGCCAACTTTTAATTTGCTCACATTCTCATTTGCGAGAACAAAGTCACTACACAACAAAAGATGCCAATTTAATCTAGTCCCTGCTGGCCACATGGGACACTTGCTCGTAAAACCACTCTGGACAGGACTCGGGACGCAGGATGGGAACAAGGAGGGCGTCCTGTGCGCAGGAAATGACTTCAGTGCCGGACTTGCTGAGTGTGTGGGTAAGATGTTGGCACCAGCAGGTAACTTCCGGCATAGTCAAATTGAAAATGGCTGTGCCAGACCACAATCCCCATTTTCTCCCTCCCGGGGGACCCTGCCAGCTGCTCCACTTTGCTGTGGCCATAGTGTAAAGTTGTCTGCACTCGCAAAGTGTGACAAATTAAATTAAAGCCAAAAGTCCACTCGAGGTAGCTCGCAGTAATTGCTTAATGCCCTCTCCCAATTAAACTCCAGAAAGAGTTTGTGCTCTCAGCCGAGGAGAGGGAAGCATTGGAAACGCACTGGGATATGGGGTCACGGAGGTGGCTCTACTCCTTCGAACACGTGAGTTCTTGAACTGCGACCAGCACTTGACTTATGACATTAGAGCGCAGACACAAATCTTTATGAGCCGCGCTCTCCTGCCAGGACGTAAGTAAGAAAAACTACAGTTTCCACTTAGCGACGGTCCAAGTCCAGCCACACACTCTCACATATCCTGCGAGGATACACTGTGAATGGCAGTTGCGAGTGGACAGTGACAAAAACGGCAAACACTTTGCACTGAGAAAATGCGAAAGAAAGCCATACATCAGTATTTACAGATGTAGTTGCCTATATGTCTTACATTTATAATGACAAATATTAGGAAAATAACCCTTTGACTTGGGTGTCTTATAGAGGGATTACTGCAAAAAGAGCCCTTTCGTTTTTAGCAGTGCACACTTCAGGCCAGTTAAGCAGCCAGACTGACGCATTGTTGTGGTCATAAGTCAGAGTGTGGACAAAAAACCTGTGCACTGAGTTGAAAATCTTAAAGATAAATAAAGACCAGAGGACTTCTCAGAGTGGAAGCCTGAACTTTGACCCCAAAACCGGCAACCGCAAAAGGCGGCAAACAAACCAAAGACGACGAGAGAAAGTCGGCGAAAAGATGAGCAGAACAGAACGATTATGACGCTGCCGGCGCCCAGCGAAGCGCGACTGATGAAGCCCACTTAGAGGTGTCCCTGCTCCTTGTTCCTCCACCGCCCCGCCAGCTTCCCTTTGGCTTTTCCTGCTCATTTTCCATTTGCCTGCTCCTCTTCGCATGGACAGTGGTCAGCAGTCCTTGGCAACATTTGCCGTTGACAGAGTGCTGGAACACGAAGATGGAAAGCGGAGAGTGAAAAAAGGAAAAATATGATTGATGTATTCGACTACGGGAATACCTGGTACTAGCCTTCTACTAATTCCCTTGAACGTTTATCCATAGAACTTTCCACTTGCACACTTTTAGCTTTCCCTCAGAAACATTCAAGCCTTAAGAGGTCCCAATATACCCTCTTAGTTATCGGATACCACGTATAAAAATCAAGGAGCAGCAGCTGTGTGAGTCAGTGGCCGTGGAGACGTGTGTTGGGCTACTTGGGGTCGTCTGGACAAACATTACCCATCGTCGGACACCACCGGACATGACCAAATGAAAATGTGTAAGGCTGCCCCTGGCGAAGTCGTCGTCGTCGCCTCCGCCGCACAATTATTACTTCAACTTTTCATTTGGGTCTCTCCACTCTGCGGGTTTTTCTGGAGTCTGGAGGTGCTGCAGGAAACCAGGATGACCGGATGGAAGGATACTCCTGGCCACGGCTTGTAATTTCGCTTCCTGCGTCTCATTTTTCATATTTCAGCGCTTTGAGTGCCATTTGGCAAACTGCAAAACTGGAAACGGCAAAAGGCGACTGGCCAACAAGGTAAACAGACAATTTCTCAAGCGACTAATGCCCTGACTTATTGTTGAACCCAGGGAGAAGGACTGGAATGGGGGAGTGTGGGACATGTTCTTGTGCCAACAGACAAACCTCAAAGTGGAATCTGGAAGGGCGCTGCCATCCAAAGACTGGGACCACCATAACCAGGGTCACTTCTCTGTAGGAAGGTATTTGTCAATCGAATCACTTTTTGCTAAGGTATTTGATACTCCCATTCTTAATAGTTCGTTATTTTAGTTGAAATACTTAACATTCCGCTTTAAACATCAGTTTTAAATACTTGGGTATAGTTATACAAATGAAGCTTGACTTAATCCGCAAAAGCACTTTTCCATCTCCAGGTCGTTGTAATATTCCAGCTCAGATAGTGAGAGTATATAGTATCTATATACATTCGATAAAAGATGCAATCTGGAAAATGTGTTGGAAAATATTTGTGTTTTAAGAGATCTTAAAGAAATGCGAAATCCTTTATCCGTGATGCGACCCAATACATTGATAATAGCTTGAGATATCTGTTTATGATGGTCGCGTCGAATTCAGGCCACAAAGAAAGAGTTCAATAGCTGCCGAAGTTCAATGTCAATTCGCTGACCTCTGGCAAAGTGAGGCCGAGAAATGGGTGGCAACAGATTGCGCATACGACCTGTTGAAACAGTCGAAAGTCGCAGTTGCAAAAAGCCCCAGAGAACGCCGAATAAAAACGCAGCATTATAAACAAAAACAGCCTACAAGGATGGGGAGGCCATAAAGAGGCTAGCAAAAGTACGGAATTTATGTGTATAAGTAAGCCACGAAGGTCATATTAAATTGCCATAAAGAGCTATCGATTTTATCTGCAACAATGAGAGAAGGAAAATCGCTGCGCACAAGAAAATGCTCCAGCATCCTAACGAGGACACTGACACCGCCAAGAAAATGGGGGAAAATGTGAAAAGCTGTAGGGAGGAAGAGCAAAAAAGAAACAAGGGAAAATAAAGCAGCGGGCAGTCGAAAAATCCATAAAGAGGCGCGCCAGCGGAGGGCCGAAAAGAAAAGTTCCCCTCGCTCCTATATTATGATTTGCCTCCTAGTTTTCACCCGCCCCGCCCGCTATCCCTTGGCCACTAGCTAATTAGAAAAGTTTTCCCCATTCCAGTGGCCCGAGCAGCTGAACGCTCATAGGTGCGAGTAGCCGAGTCGCCATTTTTTAGCCCACGTGGCGTATGAGCGACGGAGACGGAGCGACACTGGTGTCACACCTACTTACCTACCACACGTAGCCAGGAGCTCAACCATTGGCTGGCATAAATCACAGTTGCCCCCGCTGTTCCGTCTTCCCCCATCATTTTCCTCCTGACGAAACGGAGCACCTAACGCACTCGGAGAGACACACCTTCATTTCTGGAGAGGAGCAGGAGCAGGAGAAGGGCAGGAGCAGGGGCTGGGTTTTAGTTAGCTCGAGTTTCCCGGCGCACCTGCTCCTCTCTCTCGTCTCGTCTCTCTTTCTCGCTCTCTCTCGCTTTCTCATTTGTATTTACCTAAGACAGCAGTGGAAAAGTGGAAATAAAAAAGGAAAAGCTGGCAAAAAACCGAGTACCTAACGAGCGAAAGCTGCGCACCTAAACCTGCGCTACACAAAAACTCCAGACGAGCTGAGAGCACCTCACAAACACTCACGCACACTGGGAAATGCGAAGGAGGGAAGGCGGTGGAAAAGCGGTCGGGGAAAGCGGCGGAGGAAAAGGTGAAAGCCGAACCAACAGATGAGAACAGACGACGTTGACGAGCACACGACGAGGGAAAATGACGATGACGTTGATGGGAAACATAAAGCTTGGGAGGGGGAGGGAGGTAACAGGAAAAATATTGGAAAATAACTACGTAATAGAGAAAAGTTAAAGGAAACATAAGAATAAATTCCGTAATAAATCATGAAAAACAATACAATTAGGCCAGCAAAAATCAAATAAAAAGCTTCTACCTTTGCGATAAAATCGAAATAAGAATATGCTTTCCACTAGCTTGCGATTTTGCTGTGGCCGTCGGAAAAACACATGGAGCCCCACCCCCTTTCGTGGAAAACCCCTCGAAGGTGCTCAACTTTGGTTGGCTGCCAACATTTTCGTGCTCACCTTAAAAAGCGTAGGTAGCACACCCATATGAGCCAATAAGAGCGAGTGCGACAGCAGCACAGGCAACAACCTGGCTGTGATTGTGTGCGTGTGTTGGCCATAGCATCTGGTTGTGTATGTGTGAATGGATCTGTGAGAGCAAAGCCAACGAACGAAAAACGCACGACGAATAACAACTGTTACTTGCGGTTGAGGTTGCAGCTGGGTAACTGAAAGGGGGTGGCGCCGGGTGGAAATCGTGGGCAGGGGGTTCCCACAGGTAAGAGAGAGAGGTGGCAGCGCAGCTGGCACCTATATCTCGACATGCCGCACTCTTCTAGCCAAACGACGACGAAACGAAGACGATGGGCCAACACCTAAAGCAGGTATACATATACAGATATGTACATATATAAGCACGGGGGAGGGGGGCTACTGACGCAGGTAGATTGGTGGATGCGTAAGGTATATTATATATCTCAGCCAGACTTCAAGCACGTGTCTAGGTATTTGCTCTGAGGTGTGAGCGAAGGACATGCGCAGTGCGGCAGGCTCTCTCCACTTTCGCTGTTAACTAACAGCAGGGGAAATTGAGGGGCAGCAGCCTAACATAACATGGAGCATATCGTGTGCGAAGCCGAGAAGAAAATTCATAAATAATGTTAATTTATTTTAGCCACTGCAGCTGTCTTCGCCTGACAGTTGGCCCAAGATATAGCCGTAAAATACAACCCGCACACAGATGCACATGCACACACACAGCGAGACATTGACCCACAAAGAAAATTAACATAATTGTTGATTCTTGCGCTTTATTGTCGAGTGCGTTCTGGCCTTGTCCTCGGGACCGAATCGATTTTGTGTAAAATACAAGGACCGAAACCCATGATGAAGCACATGTCCAGGGGTCGCAGTAAATTCGGGGGCGGAGCGACTGCAATTCCCACTTTCATGGAGCACTCATAAGTATGAAAATGTTCAGATAGATATCATATGCCTCCCCATTGCTGTGACTTGAATTTCCATTGGAATCACTTTTAAAGATTTAGTGGAATACAAAAACAAGTACTTTCTCTTGTATAGGAGACATCAAAAGTCTCGCGATTGCAGCATGTTTAGTTTAGAATGCTCTTAAGTAATTTTCCACATTTCCAATATTAACTACTCCTTGAAGCCCCTCTAATTGAATTTTAATTTCCATTGACTGCACTTGCTGACCTTTTCCCGCTCTGTAAACAGAAAGTTGCGCATACGCCATGTTGCCCTGCAACAAGCCAACAAAATTTGCATTGTTTGCCTTTTTGGAAGGAGACCAAATGAACAGTTCCGTTGTCGGAAAACTTTGCTCGCACTTTTCACGCTTCCATTTAGGACAACAGGAGATGGCACAGGGAGCAACAGGATGCGATGAGGACCATCCTTGTTGCGCTCTTGGCTGCTACAAATAACCGGCATCAACTTTAATCACCTGCTTAATTAAATCAGTTTCGCCAGCTCCCCTTCCCCCTCCTCCAACAGGATGGCCATTGTTTTGTTGTCCTGAGTCCTGGTTGCCTGCATAAATTATGTGCTGCATAATCACCTACAAGCGTTCTATTTAAGCTCCTGGCAAGTGTCCTTTGCACTCCATCCTCCGAGCGCCGTGTTTTTTGTTTTTTGACCACTTTTTTCCTGCTGGTCGCTGATGTCCGATAAAGTTCTTAAATCATTTACGTTTTCCTTGCCTTTTCCTTTGTTTTTCCCCCAATGCGGTTTTCATTTGCTTAATGCCCGCGCTGAGTTTTTATTTTATCGCGAGATACAGATGCGGATTTATGTTTTTCAATTCCATTAGACCGTATTTTTCAGGCGGAGGGCTAAGATATTCATCTGCGGACAAGAAGGTAAGCAAAATACATGATATATAAGAAAGCTTAACGATCTGTAAAAGGATTTAAACGAATGGCTTTAGTCAGCCTATTCTTTGTATGAAAAGAATTGAATATGGGGATCACTAGACCAGAAATCAAAACAGCGTGGTAAAACATCCTATACTTCTATTAGGTATAACTTTTCTCGATTCCTTGTTTTCCCATAAATAAAACATCGATGCTTGTTCAATTGTAAGCGAAACTACAAAAGCAATTAACAGAGACACGAGGTTAATTGGCAGCCCCAACCTTCGGTCCCCAATTCCAGAGTCCCTTCTTCTGGTTAATGTAATGGACCGCAATTTACGTCAACTTAATACTCATTTCTGAGCAGCCGTTGCTCGACTGCTGCAAGGATATGTGTGCGAATGGGTGGTCCTGTGCGGTTATTTCCCGCTCCATTTCTCGCACGCCTAGGTAAGATTTATGGGGGCGTGGGGAAGCAGTCGTTTCTGAACTCCAAGGACCTCAAGTGTGCAACGCAATTTGGCGAAAGTATCAAATTTCTCCCACAAAACACTTTCACTACAGCATCGCTCCTTTTGATTTTTTCCCTGCTGCGGCTACTGGACGTAGAAAAGTAAACAGAAGGTTAATGGATTTGACACACGGTTCCAAGGAAGCCACGGCACTTGGGCGTGAAATGGATATGCTTTCAGGCTAGGCACACACGACGAGTTCTGAGGGGGTGGAGCGAAATTGGGGGCAGGACATTGTTTTGTTTACTCCCTGCACAAGTGAACTATGGCAGGACCTTAAAGAAGTGGGCCTTGTAGAGAGATTTTAGTGTACAATCTTTGTAGGTACCTAACTCCTTTTTCATACTTTAATATCACAAAAACTGTTCTTATCAACTATATTTTCCTCAGCATCCTGTCGAGTTCAAGCAATCGCCTGTCATTTCGCGCAACTTTAATTTGTTTTCCCACTCCGTTTGGAAAATGCCCCCCGATTCGCACTGCTGGTCGTGTTTATTTAAACTTTCGCTGCACGTCCGCCCAGCCAGAAGCTGCAGGCTCAAAGTTCCAATCAGTCCTGCCTTTTGCCGTCTGGCTGACAATTGGCCAGGACAACCGGGACGCAGGAGGCAGGTCGCAGGACCTCGCCCACTCTGCGGAGGCACGTGCTCGCTGGGGGGATCGAAATAAGGCGAAGAAAACTGCAACTGTTTACGGGAAATTTGCGCATTTTTTTGCGCCATTTCACTTTCCAGCGCACACACCACACGCACACATTTTCCAAATCGAAATGCAGCTGCAAATAAATCATGTGCGAAGGTGTCCTTAGCCACCGCAGGCAATCTGCGCCACTGACAGTTTTAATGCCGAATGAAGTCCTTTTCCACCCAGCACTCCCCCTTTCTTCTCGCACTTGTGGCATATGTGTGACGTTTCAATATCCTGTTGCGTGATTTTTATTTTCATATTTTTTATGGAGATTTTCCCGGTGCGTGTGTGTGGGCCTGAGGTCGCTACGTGAAAAGTCGCAAGTCACAAATCAAAATGCTCGCCATTGTTTGGCCTCGCTTTTGGTGCCACTCTGTATGTTTTTGTTTTCGCATGTTCTTCTCGTTGGTCTCGCTTCGTTTAGGCCTTTGAGCTGTCTACTTAGGGGGTTTGGTAGGACTCCACTCTCTGCCCCACCTATTTGGCATGTGGATGTGGCATGGTTGTTCAGATAGAGAGTCACGCCAGCAGCCAATAAATCAAAATCTGTATTGCTGGCCCCCATAACTTGATTTTTATACCGTTTTGCGCTAGTTGTTGATTTCGTGATTTATGTCACGGTGCTTTTGGTCTGTGTTTTGGATTTCTGATAAGGCAAGTTAATCGAGGCAATGGGGGAGTTTGCTGTGCAAATGACACCCATTTTAAAACCGAAGGGAAGGAGTAGACAGAAAAGAGTATACAAAAAGTGGACCCAATAAACATGAACTCCATAATTACTAATTTATTTACTAAATTTCATAATTTACATCATAGATGAAACTTTCCTCCTTACAAGTACGTTGTTTATGCAATTTTCATACACATATTGCACTACCTTCGTCCACAGCTTCCGCCCTTTTCTTCCCTCAGTCGAACTGAATTGTAATATCCATTTACGACGAGAGCTGGCAAAGTTTTCCAATACCATTTGCCATAATTCCGCTTCGCACATTGACACCTAACCGAAAGGCGTTCAATAAGAGCCAGAAGACAAGGCATGGCCACAAAAGTGGAAGGAGCTCTAAAAAATTGTGAAAAGCACTCGAAATCTTGGACAACACTTTTTCGAATTGGACATGGACACTTAACTGACAATGTCTGACCTTTTCAGCAGCAGAAGTCGACGAAAAGTAAAAGCAAAATTTAAGCAAAATTCGTACAAAGACATAACAAAATTTTTGATGTATGTACAAATGGGGGGGACAGTCGTAAAGGGGAGGGAGAACTCCTTCTGGGGGGTTGAAAATGCTTACGTGCTGCTCAAGTTTTGTGTGAAGGTCGCCGAGAGGTTGGGTAGGAAAAAAGAGGAAACAGAGGAGTTGGACAAGTCAAGTCAGCGCATAGTTGCATACGTAAGGAAAAGCCAGGAAAAGAGGGAAAACTCAGGGGGTGAAAAGGCATTGAAGTTGAAGATGTAGATGGAGAAGGCGCCTTTGTGTCACAAGTTGCCAACACATATATTCCGGCTCCAGCAGAAGAGTTCCCCAGTCAAACTTAAAACTGTCAGAAGTTTCACTATCTCTTTCCCGCGTTCTACACCCATCTCTCTCTCCAATGCTCTGCCCGTCTCTGTCTCAACGTGGGGCATCCACATTTGGCCGCCTCTCAACAGCTGCTCCTCAAACGCAGGACGCGGTTAAATATTGATTCTACTTTCTGGCCAAACACTCGGCGATTAAAAGTGCATTTAAAGCTGGAATTGGGGGGTTAAGGACTGGGGTTAACCTATTTGTTTTTCGAGTTAAAAAATAATAAATACCCTGCAAATAATCCCTTAATTTTCACTGAAATTCATGTGATACACACTGTGTTTTGTAATCTTTTTCAAATATTTTTGGGCATGATGAGAACAGGACCAACAGGGTTAAGCTGGTCCTAATCACCTCCACCTGCCACCAACATTTCCATCGAAAAGCCCGAGGACAAGCAAACAACAGCTGCCTGCAAGTATGCTACAATAAAGTGCACTGCAGGGCGTACAGTAAAGCCTACTGCAGAGGAACGAACCAAGCGGTCTTCCCATAAAATGTCCTTGAGCCACGTTGCACTGTTTGCAGCAAGGATATTTCAAGGGAAGATGTGGGGGCCGTGTGTGCCGGTTGTTGCGTGTTTACGCAACGTAACCAAAGTCAAAACCTCGATTAGGATTCAATCTGCTGCTGCGGGCGGCACTGCCTACGTTGTATGTCCTTGTTGTTGTTACCCCCTGACCCCGTATCCAACCGTATACCCATGCACTCCTGCTGCCCCTTTCCCAGCTGACCCCACGCAGGTCAGGCAACAAAGTCAAACCGATTAAAACACACGCACGGGTTTAGACGCAGACCAGTCTGGTTACAAAAGGTGGGGTTCGGACCAAGGGATACCTTTTGTCAAATAACAAACAGAGCAAGGTGGTCCGGAGTAAACAGCAATCGCCAGTACGCATCATCATGCCCCAAAGTACTGGGTACAACCACAGCATGGACAGGACCCAGCCCAGCTGTCCGTCCGTGTCCTTCGGTGTCCGCATAGGTAGTCCTATTGTAGTCCACTCCGGCATGAAACAGTGGGGCTCCGAAGCTCCGGAGCGGTATTCTTCAAGGGGCAATTAACTGTTAAGCTGCCAAACAGCGCCAGCAAAAAAGTGCAAAATCAAGCGAAAAAATAGTTGTCTCGCTGGATGGAGAGCGGTATCCGAGGGATGCATGAGGGACTTGCATAGATTAGATTTCAGCTGGAACAAGCTGCCACCGTGCCACGCCCCTGCCCTCCAATCCGGGCATCCCCGCTCCGATGGCCGTGCAGTGGCAAAATATTTGCAGCTGCCACAGAAGCGGGCACCGCACAGTGGCGGCCATAAAAGAGCCATTAACGCCAGGAGTTTGGACCAGCCACCCAGCCACTCCCCCCGCCCACCGCGCACATCCTTGGGGATAATTTAAAGCGCTTAAATTTGGGGCGGTGGAAATGCTTGAGTGGAAACTGTCAGCAGCACCAGCGCATCCAATTGCCAATTAGCCAAGGTGCAAGAAATTAAATTAAGAACCGCGGAAAACATCAACATCATTAAACGCAAGGAGAGCCATTGGTAAAAAAAGTCTATTCTGAGGGCGTGTCTCAGCTTTTAGATAAAATATATCTGTGGAAAAGCACTTTCTTAAAAAAAAAGGATACGAAAGAAAAGGAAAAGACACCAGCGAACACGAGACCAATTTTAAGTACACATAACCAAAAAGGCATTTCAAATTAGACTTAGAGATTAAATACACTCAACTCAATAAAATATATAATTTATCTCGCATTTCTACTACATACATTCATGAATAATTTGAAATTCTGGTATACCAACTTTTAGAAACCGTTTCTTCATTAATATTTATACTTTTACTGCTCTCAAAAAGAGTATTCAATTGTTAGAGCGAGATCCTTAGCGAGGACGAAGGACACTCATCAAGGAGCAAGGACAGGACCACGCCCAACTGTCTCCGCAGTCTAGAGTAAATTAATTTGTCGAGCGTCCTTTGCAGCCAGAGATCCTTGAAGCGAAGGCCACGTTGAAGGTGCATCAATGAGTTGGCAATGTGGGAAACGTTTTCCCATTTCCCCCCCCCCTCCGCCAATCCACCTCCTCTTTTTGCACAAACAAATCTTTCAGCGGAAATCTCTATCCGCGCTCGACAAATTGTTGTTTAAATAAAAATTTAAAGCAAATTGCCACGCGGAAGTAAATCGTTTTGTGGTAATGGTGGATAAAAAATGTAAGCCACAGCATATCAAATTACCCCTCGGATGGAAGAGGAGATGTTCCCAGATGACAAAGTGCGCGGTTTCCCGAGCAGGGGTGTAACAAGGTGTAGCTGGAAGTAAGTCAGCTCCTTGATAAGTGGCACTTGGATTGGGATTCCGAGGACTCCCGGACTCCAAGGGGGTGGATTCATGCCGGGATGCGGTTGACAGTCGGGCGCGTTTTGATGCGATGCTGAAAAATTGTTGCTAATTTTTTAACAGTCAACGGAGACGAAGTTCCGGAGATTTGACTTCAGAGTATCGCATTTCAGGAAAGTTGCCGTTGAGTGCAAATGGCTGGCATTTTAATTTTATTAGAACAAGAGCAACAAGCGGAGGATGAAAGCAAATCCCTTTAAGGATTTTGGTTTGTAGATCTATCGCAGAGATAAGATACCAAAAATCCCTTAGAAGTTTTGGAGATGCCTATAAAATATACATATTATCGAACATTTGAACTACAATGAGTTACATAACTCGTGATACCCAAAATCATATGCACAAATTCCCCGGATGTAACAAATGCACCTTTCACCACAGAAACATTGTCTTTTGTAGAGCTCCCCAACCTATTTCCCAATGCAATTTAAGCAGCCGCAGAAAAATGTTGCCAACATATTTTGCACAATGTTTTCCTACGCGCACAGGACCAAAAAGGGCAGACGAACGACTTGAGGGATTTTGCTGAAATGACATTTGGCTCCGCATGTGACAGGATGTGCAGGAGCAGGACCTGGTGGAGCAGATGGGAGGTCCTTACAGGAGCAGCCGTCGGCATTGAAAAAAGCAATTTATGCCAAGTACAGATTGCGAGAGATTGCCGTACCACCACCATGGCTAGATAGGTAGGTACAAGTCAGTATACTACCTCACTAACTATACAAGTACAAGTACTAACCCATTTAATGTATAATTACTAGTTCTACCTTTGACTATTTAACAAAGGTACTTTTTAAGTGAGACACATCACCCGACTGGTACCTAAACTTAATAATGTTCCTTTGCCATCGCTCTTGGCGAGAAAACGAACAAATAAATGAAAGCAGGAAACTACGCATGCCAATTGTAGTCACTTTCCTGCCCCTCGAACACATCACTCATCCGCAGGGTGTGCGCAAATTTTGATAAATTGCCGATGTTACCTTTTGGGTGGGAGAAACCTGCATACATGTGTTGTCTGGCAGATGAAAGGACTCCATTCGGGAAGGTGAAATCAAGACAAATGCATTGCGCTCCGCAAGGAGAAAAGTGCACGCCATCAATCTTAATTGAAATCCAAGTCGGCAAGGCAATGGAATTGGAAAACTTTCCTTTTGAGTGCCAAGCAAACAGGATGCGAGCAAACAATAAATCTGGAAAATTATTAGCAGCGCCAATCGAAATCGAAGTGCAAACTTGCACAGAACTCTTGAGGGGAATGGTTGGGTGACTTACGTCCAAAAAGGAGGAGGACCTTCAGCCAGGCGTGATAAATGGCAGCCAGAACCACAGGGAAGTTTCACTGGAAGAGGTGGAGAGCTGCGGCTAATTGAATTTAATTGCCCACTTAATGGTGCAGTGAGCTGATGACCAATGCCGGCCAAGAAAGCGAATCGAGTGCGGATTGATGTTCAAGGTATGGGGGGAAAATTGAGTGGAAAACTACTCTGATATAGTGGGAAAATAACTAATAAATACGGCCTTGATACAAACTAAAATTGGTAATTAAGTTTATACTATGAAATGCTTTGGGGTACAACTATAAGTTAGAATGGATTAAGAAGTGATTTGCTAAAGTTTCGACGGCGAGGAGGAAGTACTGCGGGAATAAGGAACATTTGATCCAGTTCGTAAATCCAGCGTGTCATAACTGCAGAATTTAAATTTAAATTAATAAAGAATTGGTAGTTAGTAATCATATTGCTTCCAAACTTACCCAACTTTGTGCCAGATATCAGAGGACAGGCGCCATGAAAAGTGCGTGTATCGTAGTCGTAGGACTTTCTATCCAGATTGTGCCAGAACAATGCCGATCCTTTTTGAGTTGGCACAACCAGATTTAACTTGGGAAAAGCGGTGGCTCCGCCATGATCCACATTGTTAAGCTGGTAAATAGCGGATAAAAGGGCTTTTCAACTAACTATTAACTATCTTTTATACTTACATAAAAGAGCACCGTGGCAATTCGATCGCCTACCCTCTCTAAATAGGAAGTCTTTGAGTTGAAATAGTCGTAATGTGGCACAAAATGACCCCCGAAACCGTACTTTAGAAACTGCATTTGGCTTCCACTGCGAGTATTTAGACCCGTAAGGTCTTCGATTCTTCGTCCAATGCGGTTTAAAACCTCCAGATCACTAGGATCGGTGTCTTGGTGAGGAAGCCAAGCGCCATCTGCTGATCTACTGGGAGCTATTTCATCAGAGCCCTTTTCCACTCGAAATACTTTCGCACGCTCCAGGAATGGCTTGCTCATGGGCTTCAGCTTTTCGATCTCAGGATCACTTAGAACATTGTGATAAAAAACCACATACGGATCCAGAGAAAGTTCTTCCATTCGAAAGGGGGCAAGTCTCAAGAAGGGCGTAGTAGTGGTATTATAGCGACAGTGAAGCCTCGAGGGCTTGGATTCACCCATCTGCCTTTTGCTCGAGGATCGACAGAGTTGGTTGAAGGATTCATCGGATTCCCAGGACTCCAAGTTAATACTTGGCTTTGGTGTGTTCCTCAAAAAGTGTAGAGTAAGTGCACTACCAGCTTCACCAAACATGGAATCCCGCATTAGAATGTCGGTTGCATTGGATACATTGCCTGCAAAAGATTCATCTTTAGATTGGAGTTCATAAAGGATGCATCGTGTACCAACCACTGGCTATTAGGGAGCGAGCAAGTAGCAATGTAACATCCGCCTTGGTGACCCCCATCACCTCATGGTATTTACGTGGCTGATCCACCAACAAATCCTTGGCTACACTCAGCCACTTTGATGCTAATTGGTAGCTTCCCGCCTTGAAGGAGAATGTTCCCATGGTAAAGCAATCACTGGCAGACATCTTACCCCTATTATATATGGAAGATACTATGTTACTGGTCTTAAAGGGATTTACTAATCGGACTAACCTGTATTGAACTCCATCAATTAATCCTGCAGACACATCCTTCGGTTCCAAATCGTATGTATGTAGTATACGATACATGGCTTGATTGGCCTCCATCAGATCGTATTCCACTGGGAGATCCTCTCGCATTTTCTCGATTAATGCAATTTTCTCTGATATTATTTTCAGATATTGAATATACAACACGAACATAGATCTTACCTTGTCCCACTGGCTGCTTTAAGAGCTTCTCCACCGGTTCCCAATCCTCGTGCATCTGCCGCAGGAGGGATAAGCTATTTATGGGATTGGACAAGTACTCCTCATCCCTGTTTTTAGCCTTTTCCAAAGGCTGTTTAAACTCTTTAACTATTCTAAAAAAGAAAATGAATAAGCTGTAAAATAATTATATCTTAAATCACCTTTTCAACATGATGATTTTGTCATTCAGCTCAGTTGCATAACTATCGAGTACGAGAATGAGTTCTCTATCTTTGTCCAGCAGGTTCATCTTCTCCTCCACTGAGGTTACATAGTTTTTGCGATCTCTGTAGCCTTCAGCTATCCAGCTTAGACCGAGAATAAAAGAAACTACAAACAATACCACAGAGCTCATAATTACCAGCAAATATTTCATGAATATCTAAAGACTGTCTAGTCGGCATAAAAAAGGTATTGAGCGCAACACATTCAATTCGTTACGTTTATTGGTTAGTTAGTAATGGTGAGTTAGTTACTTCCCAATAAAATAAGAAGTCTGTGGGTTTTATCTTAAGTTTTAAATATAATATTATATATATTTCCCTCGCTGTATATGGGTTGCCATTACTGGAACCGAAGAATGTTATTACTGAACGAAGTGGTCAAAATGCACTATCTCACCATATTTGGAGCCATGAAAGACGGGACATGCGGCGTGCACAGTGGTCACATCCTTGGTGTCGCCACTCAGATTGTACCAGAACAGAACTTTTCCCCGTTCGGCAGGTACTTTTACATTTAAGTGCGGGAAGACAGTGGCACCTCCATAAGGAGCATCATTTAGCTGAAACAGAAAAGGATGAATTTCCAAGGACTTGTTCTATACAAAAACGCACATAAAACATAACGGAGGCCATACTATCACCATATCCTTCAGTTTCCGAGTGAGCTCCAGAGGCGTATTTGATAATATTAATGGGATTTCCCTGGCGGATTTGTAGGCCAGTGATATCCCGCATCCTCTCATTCAAGCGATCCAAAAGTAGTCCACCGAGGGCTGGGCGGTCACTGCTCTTTGCCTCATTCTTATTTTCATCAATCATTTCTGTGGGTTTCAGTAGTGGCTCCGCCAAGGTTATAAACTGCTGGATATCCTTATCCGGCAGGATGTCATGGTACATCACTATATATGGCTCCAGAGAGATCTCCTCCATTTTGAGGGGAGCCAAGATCAGGAAGCGGGAGGTGGTGCTGTTGTAGCGACAGTGGAGTTTTGAAGGGGTCGGAGAGAACGAGGAACGGCACAGTCTCTTGTAGTCTTCACCCAACTTGGGCGATCTATCTACTGCCTCGTAAGGATTGGCCTTGAATTGGTCTAGCAAGCTAATCGAATTCTCTGCGAGATCAGGCTGATCCAGAAGTACATCGTGGGCTTCATCCCTCAGGTCTGAAAAGGAATATGTAATCACGGTGTAATACATTCGATTAGAAATCTTATCCAACCCAATTCCACTAAACAGCGAGCCTGCAGCAGGGCCACATCCTGGCTAGTCATTCCCAGCACCTCATAAACCCCGGAGTACTCCTCTTTCATCCGAGCTTTGCTGATGCTCATCCACTGTAATGCTTGCTTAAAGTAGCCCCACTTGAAGTACAACTTTGCGACTTCATAACAATCCAGAGCTGACAGTGTGGAGCTAATAATTGATACGACAGATTATATAGTGGGATCCAAGTAAGATCTTTGGTAACTCACTTGAACCGAACATTGTCGATGAGACCGTTGGCCATTTCCCAGGGCATCATTCCATAGGTTTCGGCTATTCGGAAGATTGAGACGGTGGCTTCCTCGGTGTCCGCCAGCCAGGGCAATTCGGGTAACTTTCTTCTTAGAAATTTGATTTCCTCTGCCATTAAGGGAATAAAATGGAAGATTAATGCTCATATAGAGGTTTCATGCCCCACCTTCTCCCACTGGTTTCTTCATAAACTCTTCCAGGTACAGCCAATCCTGGTACATGTGTCGAATGAGTGGAAAACTGTGGAGAGGATTGCCCAAGTACTCCTCTTCTCTACCTTTCGCAGCCTGCAAAGGTTGTCTTAGTTCCTGAGCAAGTCTGTTATAGAAAATACAGTGTTATTAAAATTGTGGTAAGTAATATCTATATCCCTTACTAACCTCTTTAGTTGGGAAGCCTTCTCATCCATTTTGTCGGCGTAATTCATTAGACTATCAATTAATTCGCCGTCCAATTGCATTAAATTCATTTTTGCTGATACCGTATCTAGAAATTCTTTACGGCTCTCCAACAATGTGCTTTCAACTTTCCAAAAAATAAGCCATATTACAAGAATGTGCACCTTTTCCAACAGCATAGTTAAATACTGATCTGTTTGATTGGAAAAAGAGTGTATTATGCAGTTAGAAAAGATTCTACCAATTAACCATGGATAACTAAATTAAACCATAACAATTCTTATTAAAAAAGTAGTACACTTTATTTAACGTTCTTGTTTGTCCACCAGGTGGACTTAGTCCTCTGTTTTCATAATAAACTTGATCATGACTGAAAAGAGAGATAGGGAGTTTGAACTTATAATGGGATATGATGCTATCGCACACACCTAATCCAGTGCCCTCGATGATGGGGCAAATCGTAGTGGAGTGCTCCTCATTTTCAAAGGTTATCAACACATTGCCCCTCTTGGGTTGAACAAGAATATTTTCTTTTGGCATGGTAAAGGCACCGCCCAAGGTCACATCTTTTAGCTGGAATATTGGGAAAAGTGCAGGATTGGGAAAAACGTAGATTTGTATACCACTCACGAATACTATCACTTTGGCCTCAACATCCGCGAAATTCATAAGGTTCAGCTTTGGGAACTGAAATCAGAGAGGAATGTATTAAGTGAAGATTTATATTTTCCATATCCTCACCTTTGTGGAGTTTCTAAACAGCTTGAACGGCACAAAAGGGGTCACCCGAGCGTACTCGACTATGTAGAAGGTCTCCCAAGCCTTTTCCACTCCTGCCATATCCAAAATCCGCCCGTGGATGCGTTTCAGCACAGGACTATATCCGTCGGAGATGGAACACCCTGTAATTCCCTGCTCAAGCTCAAAGCGATCGTTGGGTGGACACCGCTCGTAGGCGTTCTCCACATGCCTAATTTCCTGTTTGTAAATGATTCCTGGATAGAGTATGATGAAAGGGTCCTGTTGCAGCTCCTCAAACTTGATGGGTGCGTAGGCAAGGAACGAATGCACCCAGTCATTAAGCTCGCACGTCAGTCGACCCTGATGTCGCGGAACATCGCCTCGACAATATTTTTCCAGAACGGTGGGTAACGGCTTAAGATCCATTATGGGTTCCATGGGATCCCTTAGGCTGAATAGCTCCAACTGGCCAGCCTCCTTCATGAGATGCACGTTTTGGGAATTCAATCGCAGTGCTGATTCGTAAGCATCATATGCAGATTGTCGATCTAGGAGATAAATTGATGTTAATACCCATTATTGTCCGGGAGTATGCGAACCGCACTCAGTTTAAATAGGGTCCTGCCCAGATCTCGATAGACCTGCCAGCGTGGTGCGCCCAGTGGATCGAACAAATCTCTGTGCCTCGAGAGGGTGTAGTTATGGGCAGCCACTTGTAGCCACTTGGCTGCACCCAGATAGTCCTGCTCCTCGTAGAGCTCCAGTCCCAAGTGATAGCAGTCCAAAGGAGAAAGATGCAAGGAACTAGTGGAATTAAGTTTTCAAAATTGTTAACACTTATGCAGACTCCCACCTGCTTCGTTCATCTTTGGCAACCAGATCAGCGGGCTCGTAGTCGTAGAACTGGGTCAAGCTGTGCACATTCCTGGCCGCTTTCCTGAAGGCTTCCTTCTGAGGAATCTGCGGCAGTAGGCGCTCCACCTTCTCCACCGCATCGGGTGCCACCAGATCCTCCATGTACACCTGCCAGCCGACCCAATCCTGGTGCATATGTCTGATCAATCGGAAGGAATTCAGCGGATTGGAGAGGTACTTCTCCGGATCCTCATTGGCATCTTCTATGTCGTCGTTATAATCTTCCAAATAACTATATTAAATAGGTGTTAACCTCAATTGGTACGAATAGGAAAGGATTTCAGACGCACTTGTTTATGAGATGGATCTTCTCCTCCAGCTTTTCGGCATAGTCACGGAAATTCTTGAGAAGATTGCGCTCTAGATTCAGCATTTCTCGCACTTGATTCTCACCTAGAGCCTTCAGACTGGAACTGCTAAGGATCAAAAGCAGAATCACAAACCAAAATGACGCAGTCATGTTTGGTTGGGTGTCGGAGTGAACTGATCTTCGGGAAGAGGAGCACCAAGTCCGAAATGTAATGCATTCGAATCAGCTAAACATCTGTGACTAAATAATTCGACAAGGAAAATTCATAAAGTTGGTTTAACAAAATTAATACAAATTAAATCAATAATTTTTGGACTCTTTTGCAAGCTTATACCGAAAACAAAACAGTACGAAAATTTTTGCCACTGTGTACTTAGCAAATACACCCACCCACCCAGAATTGGAGTAAGCGGACCAACCAACCAGTGCTGCCAAAAGGTTGGCTACTATCGGCACAGTATCAGACTCTACACATCTCTGACTTCCAGGAAGTAAACAAAATATCTGAAATTGTTTTTGTTTATCTATTGTAACATATTAGAAAGATTTAAGTTTTACATCAGCTCTATTACTCTTTTTCACGATGATGTCGTCTTTGTGTCGAGTCTGCATGACTCGTTTCGAAAATGAAAGCCTCAGAAACATTTTTGAAGTAGTGCCTGAACAGGGACTTTCCATTGCCTCCGTGATCGCCGAGTGCACAGGCTTCAAAGTTGAGAAAGCGGACAGGTTTTCCGAATACGTTTGCATGGTCTGTCTGGAAGATGCCAAAAATGCCTTCGAGATAAAGGAAACGTACGAGCAGAGCCATAACTTCTACAGTTGGTTGAAAAGCAATTCTCAAAAAAAGAATCAAAGAGGAACGAAGAAAAAACGCCTGAAAGTATGCGACGATATCGGGAATATCCGGAAGGTTGAAAACGAAATGGGAGATGGTGAAGACTTGTCAGTAGATACCGAGATTAAAGATAAAACCACGGAGAAGCAGTCCCTTACTCTGAGGTCAAATTTGAAGTCCTACTTGAATCAGCTCGAGGAGGCAAAGCCCTTGAAGTGCCCGAAAACATACGTTATAAAATAATATAATATTATTTAAGTTATTATTTAGACGCATATTGAATAAAATGAGTACTTACTATCGAAATGGTCATGATACCATCACTAATCTCAGTCGAGTATCGATATACGAAATCATCGATTCATCAGCTGTTCGAATAAGTGCGAGGATTTTGTGCAAGTTTTGTCTGAGTTTTCGGAAGTTCGAATTAAGTAAAGCAGTGTCGTGAAGAAAAGAGTAATTATTGATAAACGTTTATTAATACTTAAAATAATTGGCGAATGTGCGATTGTGCCTCTATATAAAACTTATTTTATTCGGCCTGTTAACACTTCTAAAAACAGGATCTAGATCTAGGAAAGATAGAAGAGATAACTTGAATATAAATCAATAAGCGTCGATATAAAACAGTTAATTCTTCGAAAAGTCAACATGCTGCTGCAGCGGAACAAGTAAAACTTTATAGCGGCTATTTTCTCGCTTTTTTCTATGATTTCTGTGTGTTTCATGTATAATTTAATTAGTGTCCCGCTGTTTGCGTGTGTTCCTCCCACCCTTCATCACATTTTCCCTGTATTAATCCGTTTTCCCTGTTCTATTCCAGTGCCCGCGAAGATTATAGCCAGGTTTTCAATTACACCTTCTGTTTGTCTAACCAAATTTTATCAATTGCGTGCTGGTGCTAACAAGAGCAAAACCCCACCTCCTTTTGCTTTTTACTTCTTTTGTACTGGAATTTGTGTTTGCATTTTATTTTTAGCCCGCTTTCGATGTTGTTATTGCCGTTCTCATTTTGTTACTTCATCGCCGTTTGCCTCTCCGTCTTTGTTTTGCTCTCCTCTTTCCGTGACAACGCTCTCTCTTGTGTACACTGAACAAAATACATTGGTTTGGCTTGAATAGTAATGATAGTTTATGTTCCTTTGTGATTCCCACTCTCAAAAAAGCTGAGAGAGTGAGATAAACTCTCATTTGCGCTTTGTTGTGCTCCACATGTTCCAATGACTACTGTTTAACGGCCCCGCTGAAACAAAACACAATGATTTGGGAAAAGATTCAACTATTAAAAAGATAAATGAATAAGTTATTTGAACAACATATGGTTAAAACTTAAATGTGGTTGCAATTTGTACAGTTCCTGGCTGGATTACACTCAAAACGGCAACAGCTGTTTGCCACCACCATTACCTCACTCCAGCGATCTGGCAACGCCGCACAGCCTTCGCTTTTGCGCTCCACTGTATCCACAGTCATTCGCTTTTATTTATACAAAAAAGAAGTGTAAGACAGCACCGTCTGGCTGCCTATTTTTTTTATTGATTTCATTCCTATTCCGGATCCGATTCCGTGTTAATTGAAAACGTTAATCAGTCGCCCGCTAGTTGTGCTCTTATCAACACTTTTCGCGCGTGTTTTCCTGCGTGAGTGAGAGTAGTCTGTACATATACTGCATTTCCATATCCCTAGGAGGTTATAGCAATATCGCGTTTGATAAAAGATAAGATAAAAGTGGCAGCTAATCCATCTAATTACTGATGAGCGATTGTCTAGGATCACTTTACACACACTCACGTGCGCTGCGAGTGAAATTGATGCCCACTCAGTTTACTTATGTTCTTTGTTCGCCGTGAATTACTGTAAATAACCGCATCTAAATGGTGTGATAAAAGCTCACATGTCGCCAATTGAGTGAAATGTGTTTTATTTTGTACTTTCTGGTTGCGAGCCAAATTAAGAGCACAAAACAACAACAATACATGCTGGGGAGATAAGCCAACCCACTCGAAATGCCACTCAATCGCGCGACTTGTTGCCCTTCGGTCTTCCGAGTGAAAAGTGGTCGCATAACTGTTTGTTTAGAAGAAGGACGAAGAGGAGGGGATTTACAATCTGATATGATACTACTGATATGAAGCTAATTCGTTATGTATATGGAAATTCTAGTGCCTACCCCCAACTATCTATTGATTAGATTCGGTAATAATTACTTGATTGTATCAGAAGCAATCTAATGACTTGTCTCATCATACAATTTCTATACAATCAATTTGCTGTTATTAAAACATAGACTACAATAAAAGTAAAAGTTCAATACTTTTGAATTAATAGTTTCAACCTTTTATTTAGAAAAACAAGCAAGAAGCGTAGAAAAGACTTTATCTTGGTTAAACCTAAAACAACTCATCACTCTCCTCGAATCCCTAACGTCCGAGGTCATCCTGTTCCACATCACATCACTGATCCTATCTCCTGTCTGCGGCGTCGAAGCTATTGGACTTCAGCTTAAGGCTTCCCCTGGTCAGTTGATTCAAGTCGATGATGGACAGATATGGTTTGGGAGGCACATTCACCGGCAGGGGAACTTCGATGGTGACCGCTGCTGATCGCTTGCCCTTGGAGCCACCAACTCCTCCGCCGTGGTCGCTGCCCGTTTTCAGGGCTCCCAGTGCGAAGGGGGAGTACTGATCGTGACCGGGATGAGCGGAGCAACTTGCTGTGGCAGCCCTCCGGTAGTTGCGGTACCCGCTGAAGCAACTGCTTCCAGGAGCCAAGGGACGGGCGGGCGAGAATCCTCCCTCGTCCGAGGATCCGCCTCCTCCACCAGAGTCGTAGCATATACTTAGGTTGGTGTAGGCAATGGGTGCGTGGCATCGGGGCGTCTTGGGACGGGGCTTCACCTCGTAGCGGGTTTTCGACCGGGATCGGGAGTGGTGGGCATGGCGGTTTCGCCCCCGCCTTTTGCTCCTGACCTCTGTCACAATCGGCATTGGCAGGATGTTGATGAAGCGGTAGTACTGGAGCAAAGTTCTGGCCAGATTCCTGCCAACGCGGTAATCTGAAGTAAAAAACCACCTTTTTAGAAACCCGATCAACTTAGTTTCCAGGCATATACTTACACCCATCTTCGTTGTACAGGGAGATGGTTTTGCCATCCTTGAGGTAGTGACCGGCCATGGAGACCTCCAATGTGTAGGCATTAACCGTGTCACTGAGTCTCTCGCAGCTGAATCTCCGCATGCTGCCCGCCTTCCGTTCGTCAGCATTGAACATCGTGTGATCCGCCACATAGTCCGGTGCGTTGCTGGCGAAGAGTCGCGGAAATACCAGGTGCCTCTCATACCTGTAGACATCCTCGTAGGTGTTCCCGTAGATAAAGCAGCCGTGCATGCTGCTATTCGCATGCAGATCGATCACAAAGTCAATCTGATAGGTCTGAAACGATATATTGTACGAACATTAATGTAATGATTAAAGCGATCAAACCAGTTTCAATCCAACTCACATCTGAATTATCCAACTCCTTCAGCATGCCCTTCACCGCGTGCAATTCTGGCTGCGTGAACTCGGATCCTATGTGCCAGTTGCGATTCATATCCTGTCCCATCAGATTGCAGCGATTGTTGCCCAGAAAGACCCCATCCGGATTCACCATGGGCACAATTTTGAATACAAAGTTATCCCTTAAAACTGCTGCAATGGGATGATTCCCAACGAGAAACTCGATGAGGCCCTGGCACACATGGGAAGCTGGAGCCTCGCTGGAATGCGTCCGGCAGAGGACTACAATCACCCGGATAAAACTACGATCCAAGCGATTTGTAGAGCGCTGTTTGGCAGTCACGTGGTCGATGGTCAGCAGGTCCACGTTGCGATTTTGCTATAAAAGAAAGTTTCAGACAAAGCTTTAATCAGGACATTGTGATGACTCACCAACGATTTGACAAGCACACATCGGGTGAATCGTTTGTCCGATCCTTGCCGGGCATCAATCACATTCAAATAGGACTGCAGACGCGAATAGCTATAAGGCCAGGCCAAGGCAAACTGGTAGACATCCTCCTCCTTGTCGAAGATAAATGCGAAGCTGAGGACATAGTGACCCTGGTGCATGGCCGATCGGTAGAAGAACACCTGCCGCTTGGACAGCCTCTGCCACTTGGGTCGACTGGAGCTCTTCACCAAGGGAGTCAGTCCCGAGGAGAAGAGATTCCTGCTTTTGCTGATGTTCACAATGTGGAAGAGCACTCGCTGATCCTGCTTCACGTTGTCCACGGTGAAATTAAACCAGAAGCGGAAGCGCGGATTACATGTATCCGGTCTAAGGAACAAATCGTACTCGAATTCGCCCACCAGCTCCGCTTTTCCTAGGTTTCCCGTTTCGAAGGCCGCATCAAAGCAGAGATGACCTCTCTTTGCCTTGCCACTTTGACCCGGCGGACGGATGATAACCCGGGAAACGTTGCCCAGACCGCCTTCTCCGTCACTGTCTTCGCTATCTGCAAAGGAATATCCATTAGAAGTCTACAAACTACGAATTGTGCCAACAAGATCTTGAGAGTCATGCCTTAATCCTAAATTTCGAATATTCTTTCTTGATCTGCTAGTATACTTATTACTTAGTTTCTAATCTCTTCAAAATTCGTGCGTCATATCAATTTCACTACCATCTGATCCGCGTTCGTACATGCTCGTATGCTGAAGTGGATCGCAGGCTATTCCCAACATGATGACTCTTTTCCGCTGATGCGTCTTTCTCTGGCGAAAATCTAGGTTCTTCTAATGCAACCAAGCCAATCCGAGTGTAGTGGCCCTAATCCTTCGAGGCTTTGGCCTCTGCCCGGCCTGTCATAACTTTCTTGGCCGGGGCGCCTAGTCCTCCTAATGCCACCCGGCTGCTATCTTAAATCAAGGCATCCCATCCCGCCGGTCCTTTCCTTGTGCCACATATGCGTGCCGCAAGTTTCCATTGCACTCACTGCACCTGCCAACGCCTTTTGGCTGAGCCTCGAGCAGCTCAAGTCGTCAAATGTCTAAAATTGAATAGTCGCCTCGCGGTTGCGTCGGCCCCCAAAACCCGAACCCATGCCAAACCAATCCAGAGTTGAAAGCCGTAGGTGAATGTCTCGAAGCTTGAAAGGTCTTTAAATAGCTTCATTTATACCCTAACCGTGGGTGTTGCGATTTTTGGTCGGATTGGGGAATGGATTTAGAAATTAAAAACACTATTACGTATGAAAAGTACTACAATAATGTGGACTACTTGCTATTGTTCATGGTTAACTATTTTTCAGTCACATCCTCATGAACTTTAGTGTATTTTTACATTGATTTGCTGATTTCCCCCTAAGTACATATCGCGGGCATTTATAACCATTTCGCTTACCTGAGTCGCCCATTCCGCCGCCTCAACCCATCAACACCTCTTTTCTTCGGGGCTCCGCTCCTTGGGCAGGATCAAAAATAGAAATTCAATTAGCTAACGCCTCCTGGCCTTTCACTTTTCTCGAGTGGGTCTCCCAAGACGGTGAAGTCGCGTGCGAAGTCTGGGCGCTGGAGGTAGATCTCTATCTGCTAATCCCGGGCAGCTCCTGGTCGCTCCTCGCCGCTTCCTCCGCACCGCACAGATGACTGCCTTGGAATCCGGAATTCGGGCTGCGGATTCCGGAACCGTGATTCGCATGTTGGCACTTTGACGTTGCCACGCCACTCACGTGTGTCGCCTTTCTGTTTGATCGATAATTCGCAGTAGTTTCCGGCTAGGGGCTTCGGTTCGCCTGTGGTTTTGGGTTCCTTCGCATCCAGAGAGCAGTTTCCACAACTGGGCAACCGAGAGGAGCGGCAGGACTAATTGCGTTCAAGCAAAAACCGAGGGCTATTCAGTTCACTGGGGCTAATCGATACGGTCGTACATCGCAACGTGGGAACCGTAACGACTGCGTGTGTGTTATTTTAACGATTATGCCACCGAGTGTACCCTGCAACACCCCATTAACATAACCAATAACCCCAAAAGCTAGAGCAAGGGCAGCATGTCCAAACGCAGGTAGCTTTACCCTAATCCAAGCTTATGTTTCTTTGTGGTTTTGATTTGCACTCTCTTGACCTTAACTCGTACTAATCCCTCGAATTCACCACAGATTAGGCAGCGTACGGCCACCAAAGCGTTGCAGGAGCGACATGGACAACACCTCCACCTCGGACATTGTCATCATCAATGGCAACTCGCATCCGGATCTGGCCAACATGGTGGCCGAGCGTATGGGCATCAAGAATGGGGGCTGCTCCGTGTTCCACAAGTCCAATAGGGAGACTATTGTGGAGATCAGTGATTCCGTTAGAGGCAAGGACATCTACATCATCCAAACGGGCACCAAGTAAGTAGTTCACTGGTGACCTTTTTCTGCATATTTATTATATCTATTTTACCCCCAAAGGGATGCCAACAACAATATCATGGAGCTTCTGATTATGGCCTACGCCTGCAAGACTTCCTCGGCTCGTTCGATCGTGGGAGTGATTCCATATTTGCCCTATTCCAAGCAGTGCAAGATGCGCAAGCGCGGCTGCATTGTCTCCAAGCTGCTGGCAAAGATGATGTGCACCTCTGGCCTGACGCACATCATCACTATGGATCTGCACCAGAAGGAAATCCAGGGCTTCTTTGACATACCCGTGGACAATCTGAGGGCGTCGCCCTTTCTGCTCCAATATATTCAGGAGAGCGTGGGTAGTCCGCAATCTAAGCGAAGATTGAAACTAAATGTGATATTGCTTCTAGATTCCCGACTATCGAAACTCGGTGATTGTAGCCCGCAACCCGGGTGTGGCCAAGAAGGCCAACTCCTACGCCGAGCGACTGCGTCTCGGCCTGGCCGTCATCCATGGCGAACAGAAGGAAACGGATGCCGATGAGGTCGACGGTCGGTACTCCCCTCCACCGACCAGGTGAGTTGCATTCCCTCAGCCTTGCCCGTAGCCTCGAACCTTTCTAGCTTAAGTTATTTCGTTGTGAGGTTCCTGTTTGATTTGTTAGCTTTATTTATAGATTTATTATAGTTTGTTGTTAGCTTTTCTTGTTAGTTTCTTGTTTCTGAAGCTTTATACTGCGACTGAAGCTCGACTCACCTCAAATCTAGATCATTTCACTCTGCACTCGTCTCTTTTCGTCGGGTGTTCAGCACTCGAATATCAATCATCCACTCTTTTTTTTTTAATTTTTTAAATGCAATGTAGTTTTTCAGCATTGTAGCTTTGCATTCTGTTTGAATAAAATTAATTTTTAACTCACGTACTCACAAAAGCACCATCGCAATGCTATACATTTTGAGCTTCTGTCAGTGGCTTCTGTACGTACTTCACAGCCAAGGCAGACACTTAATTAGTAGACTTTATAACTACAAGCTAGATCCTATTAAAACGCTTTGAATTGTTTTGTTCCCTTTTTTTGCGTTTTGGAATTGTTTTTGTTTAAATTTAATGCTCCTCTCTGCCACGAAATCCTCGACACTTATTGGCGGGTATACGGAGCAGTTCTCTTGTCCAAATTTAAAATCCAGAAAACAGAAAAACAATCGAAATTTCTCTTTATTTGTGTTATGCAGTGCGTATAGCAATTTATTAGGAAATTCAGTTGAAATGTGCTTACCAGCGACGCCTAGGTTCGTATTTTTACCTATTGTTTAATTTCAGTTATATTATATTCTTTAACCGACTGTCATTTGTATCTTTCCCCGCCCATGCCACTCCACCAACTCCCAACCCACCCTCACGATTCTTTTCTTTTTTGGTTTCGATTACGATTCGACCAAACAATGCAATGCACCACCACCTCGACAAAAACCAAACCACAATGTACCACAATGCACCACACTGCACCACACGAACTGCAAACCACGTGATACTGCCCCACACTAACCACTAGAAACTCTACTCCACAACACGCCCCAACCAGCAGCGCCCGCCAGCGAACCACCTCGGTTTCGGTGGGTGTTCCGGAGCACATTGTCAAGGTCAAGCCACCGCTGACCATTGTGGGAGATGTCAGTGGACGCATCGCCATCATGGTGGTGAGTACTCTGGGTCTGCGTGCCAAGGCTTTCTCCGAAGTTAACTTTGAATGTATTTCCTTTAATCAGGATGACCTGATCGACGATGTGCAGGCCTTCGTGGCCGCCGCTGAGATGCTGAAGGAGAACGGTGCCTGCAAGATATACGTGCTGGCCACGCATGGTCTGCTTAGCTCAGATGCACCACGTCAGCTGGATGAGTCGCCCATCGATGAGGTAGGTCTCGGAGTTACTCGCACTGACTATGCCTAATAATTTGGTTTACTATCTCCCTCGACAGATCGTTGTAACCAATACCATTCCACACGAGATCCAAAAGCTGCAGTGCCATAAGATCAAGACGATCGACATCTCCATTCTGATCGCTGAGGCCATCCGCCGCATCCACAACAAGGAGTCCATGTCCTATCTGTTCCGCAACGTAACGCTGGAGGACTAGGGGACCCACCCACTCATATAACCACTCACAAGTCACAAGAATAGTGTTGCAACCGACCCGTTTTGGGTCGTTTTTTGTTTGTTTACCGCTTTTAGACATCAATTCAACGCGCGCCCAGCGCTCGTTTGCTCAAATAAAATTGATTGATCCCATATAATGTAGCACACTTTTAGGCCTCACACATACTCCACACTGTCCTACATGTTGTGCGTTCATCTAAGGCTAGCCACTTCCTTCTAGTTCGTAAGTCAAAGCTCCCACAACTTTGTCCAAATAAAGCAGATTGTACTGAACTGTGGAAAGTTTAGGGCATCATAAAGGCACCTTTGGGCACTCAAGTGCTTGTTAATTTATGGCACTCATCGAATGGAAACCTCTTAATTGAGTAGCCCGTCCAAGCCGTAAATCATCGTAGACGCACCAGACAGATGTCTTGCAGCGCTGGTATTTAACAAATATTGTTACGGAAACGAGTGCAGCGCCGATAAGATAGTGCATCCCATCTCCGAGCAGTTCGTCGTGACAAAAACCGGAGAATCCCGCCTGGGCGCAGGTGGTTCATGCATAAATCATGGTCCATTAATCAGCCATCAGATATGTCAGACCCCATCCTACGGTCCCTCGATGTCGGTAAATTAGCATTGCTAAATGCCGGACGGATGACTGAAGAATGCGGTCCCAGTTCCAGCAGTGACGAGATCGGATGGAATTGGACTGGATTCACAAACCCAATATTTGGGCCAGCCCAATGGCGCATATTTGCGAGGTCTCTGCCTAGGCCAAGTGCGATAAACCCCGCGCTGTTTGCGCGCCAGAAAACCAAACAGAAGTTGTGCTCCGGTCTTCGGCGTGACACTTGCTGCCTTTTTATCGCTAGTGGAATAAAAACAAAAACAGCGTAAAGCCCGAGCTAATCCCACAAATCTCCGTACTCGGGCACCTGTTGGATTTGAATTGAATAGAGTGGCATAAAAATGCAAATCAAGCCCTAGCGAACATCGAAGGGTATCTCGTTCCCATTTGAATTACCAGACCCCAGCACCGCCGAGTCACGTGAAGCAGCCGCATTGCGCATACGCCATGTTAGCCCTGTTTGCTTTGCTTTGGCGTGCATTGAACCGACTTCCGTGAGGTGCTTACACCTATGCCACCTATTAATGGTCCATCACATCACTTCACATTTAACAGTGCCGTCGGCTAATTTGTTTTATCATTATTTCCATCACAGCATTCCAATTGCAATGCCAATTGTTTGGCCCGAGAACTGTTGACTCTGTCTGTTTGTTGTTTCCGCTTTTGTGTCTCTGCTTGACTTTTTGTTTATCACTTCGAAATTGATTTGTTAATTTGCCCGGCTTGTTGGCAAGACATTAGCACGACACTTTGGGCCCATAAATTGATTGGCCCGCCGGTTAGCACCTGTCAATTATCTAAAATATAATAATGGCCATAATGGCCATAATCTGCTTTTAACGCTCCCGTGCACCGGAGTGATTATTTGCCGCCCGCAGGGAAATGATATCTGCAAAATATTCCGATGATTTGCGTTTTGTCTGGCAGAACGAATTATTTTGAACAAAGCCGAAAACTAGTCACACGACCTGGCCAATCGAAATGACCGCTTTGATGATTTGAATATGCTTTACATTTAAACAGAAGGTGTTGGGGTAACTCTATCCATTAATTTCAAAATTTTGAAAACAGTTTTTATGGGAATTCGTGGGTAGTTATGAAATAAGCATATAGATTTTTTAGTACTTATATAAACGTTGCAGGTTTTATGACTTCAGTTCATAGGGCACAATGATTTTATGTACATATATTATATTAGTATATATTAGTTCTCCATGCCTTTTACTCGAATGCTGTGATGTGCAATAGCCCACAGTCAAATGGTAAATACTATTGGTTTACTGACATTGTTGGAATTTCGACCATTCCCAATTTGATTACTAATTTAGCAGCTTTCCCCAGGGCATTTGAGTACCCTGATGAGTGTGTGTTATGGATAAAAATATACGACTGCCAGATGCTTGCGTTTTTTGTAGGTATATGGTATATATCTACATTTGTTTTCTTCTGGCTCGGTCATGTGACCAAATTAATTCAGTTTCGATGCCGCTGCCAGTAATGCCGTGATAAAAAACAGGCTGCGTCTTTTCTCCCCACTCCCCCAGCTATCTCACCGCATCAAAGCGGTTCTGAGATCACGTGAGCAGATGGAGCAACTCGTTGTGGCGGGGATTCCTGGTGGCGAGGACTGTCCCCCGATCTTTGGCCGCCAATGAACCGGGTCCATGACACGCTTTTCGCCAGCTTCCGTCGGCTGAAACTCTTCAGAAGCTGCACATGCTGACCTCAGACTGCATCGTAAATCCGGGCTGGTCATGAATTTGGATACCCGATCGGCGGGTTTGAGTCACGTGAAGCCTTACATCGGGTACTTTACACGCCTCAGTGCAGTGCGCTGCACGGGGGGAGGGGCGGCGTTTCAAGGGGTTCAGGGGGCGGGGCAGGTGGTGGGCGGGCGGCCTGATCGCCTTGCGTAATGTTTGGGGATCTTATACAATTAACTGAATGCACAATTAACAGTTTTATTTGAGCGGCAATTGTCATTCATTGCAATTGTTTGAGCTTAACTTTAACTTTGTTTACCCGCCTGTCAATGCAGTTTCAGATACAAAGATAGCGATGCACACAGAAAAACACTCTATAAACATGTTTTATTTATCTAAGGCATTTCTATTTAAATGAAGTTTAATATAATGCTTATAGTTGTTATAGCGACTTGTTTTTCGAACCCGTCACCAAAGCCTTACATTGTAGCGTTGGTATTTTAATGCATTAAATGTTCATAGTTCGTTCTTTTTTTCGGTGTACGAATACACGTGTTGTCCATGTCTGATTGTGGGACACGGGCAGTGCATACAAATGGACAAGCCTTTCCGGCATGTGACCCCAAGGAGAGATGATTTCCCCTTATCAAAATACCCGCACACCTTGAGATTTCATTGGCCAGATAACTGTCGAAATCTGGCCATGCTCAAGGGCCGCCAAAACGCATATATATATATATATTTAAATAATCTCACCAAAGTAGGCCGCCCACGCGCACAGAAGATTTATGCGGTCCAAAGACTCAAGAAGAGGCCCCAAGCTTCCAAATCTAGTGGCTTTTCGAAATGATAGAAGAGAAAACAAGGGGTAGACAGCTCAACGATAAACACACAATTATCCGCACGCCAGCTGAATTAAAAGCAAATTAAATATACTCAAAATTATAATTGAATTGCTGGCGGGGTCCAGCTATGTACATTTAATTGCTGTCTAATGTGTGTGCCCACCATTCCCCCTTGGGGGTTCACGCTGCGTATGAGTAATGCAAATTACCCGCCCAAGTGTTACATATCCAACTGCGACACATAATCACCATCCAATCTCCTAAACAAGTCAGCGACCTATAAATATTCATACAAATGCCGCGAAAGTATCCCAGCAATGTCGATCGGCCAGAGATCAATTGTTACGCGGATCGATATTCAATTGTGGTCAACTAGCTGCGCCATCAAGTCTAGTCACTTTCTTTGTTGCTTTAACTAAACTAATATATTATCATTAAGTTCTCAACCTGACAGATAATGTAGACCTTTCAGTCATTTATTACAAATCATCTATCCTTAATAGCCCATTTTTGAATTAATTAATTAATAACTAAAGCCAAACAGCGTGTTAGCTCATTTTTAATGATATCCAAATCATCTTGGCAATGACGAAGCAAACTATTATGTAAAATATATCAAATATTGAATACTTTTGATCGGTTTTCTTCCCAAATAAAGAAAGCATATATATGCGGTACTATTATTTTTCCCTGCATCGTATAAAGGGTATTAAAAGGAGAACGGAATTTGACAGATGTCGCAGTGAAAAAAGAGAAGGTAAAGAAGGTTTTCCCCGTGGAAATCCCAGGAGAAGGGCATTCAATCTTCGACCTTCACCTCCAAGATATTGGATTTTCATCAATCCGCTTGGATCGTAACCCATTCGTATTTGATTCTGCGCCATCGATCACTCGCTAGACGCGTGTTTGCCATTTGTGCTTGGAAGTGACTGAGGTGAGGTGATTAATAGCCAGCCAGGCCTAAAGTCTCAATTTTGGAGGGCTTCCAGACTGACCCAGACCCAGAGCCACACAAAGAGCAGGTGACATGCAGTCAGTGCGTGTCGTCAAGGAAAAGCCCGAGAAAAAATCCCCACCTTTGGAATCCCCAAGTTTCGGATTCTGCAGAAAAACTCTATGCATGCAAATGAATGGGTCCAAACCAGAAGAGCCAGGCTGATGAAACCAGTCCGGACACAAGGTTCTTTTAACTATCCGCATTAAAATTGCATATGTAATTACCAGATGATTTACTCGATCACAGCTGATGGACTGATTGACGGGCTAACCGGTTCGATGCGATGCCAAAAAAGCCAACATCTCAACTACTCGGGGCGGAGTGGAGTGCTTGAGTCCCGGCGGATCCGGGCCATTATCTCGGCCGTATACTTGATTTACGGAGCGCACTCTTCCAACTGATTTATATGCGCAGTGTTTCGACGGCTGATTGATTTCCCGTGTCGACAAACGATGGACGTCAGTAGCACGCGATTGTGGGGGCCATAAAGATTTAGGGGCTTATAATTTGGGCCACCTTTGGGGAAATTATAAAGTAGCGTAGAAATTTCAACCGCTATTGTCGCCTCGACTATAACTCATTCACGTCGAATCGAATGTAGCATTACCATTTTGCATTAATATTCATTTGATTTATTTACTTAACTTGCAAATCCCATGGGAAGATGTGAGCAGAGCAAAAACCTTTTAATCGTGGCCTCCATCGGTTAACCAGAAATCCACGGTGTGAAAATCCGATCAATTAGCATGCAATAAAGCACAACTCTTGATTCCTAATGTTGCATTCGATTGCGTTTCCCATGTTCGGTGTCAGCACGTGCGGAAAATTCACAGCAAAAATAGTTGATTTTCCAAACTTGAAGGTAAGGGGACTGACTGAGTAATACCCTCCACTTGTGAATTATGTACTACAACGCAAATTAAAAATATATATATTTCGATTATTAGGAAATAGCATAACGATTTCATTGATGCTGTGATTTATTATCAAAATATTAATTTCAATATCTCCATCCAAGGATTACCTCTAACTATATATACAGCCACTAAAAATATTGACAAGCTGCCCGATTTAACAAGCCTTAGAAATTCACAAAATCCATGATGCTATCCTAAAGTTACATATTATAAATGGTTAATTGCCTAAGTGATATTGTAGATAATAAGATAACGGAGCAAATTGGGTGTAGATAACTGCAATACTACTGTGTGAAATTTTCCAATTAAATTACGTTTCTTTACGAAAATAATGATTGAAATTAAAAGGTAAGAACGATGCAGATAAAATATAAACATGGATAGATCCCCATAATTGAATGTGTCCCCTCAAAATTGAGAAACACATTATACATTATGAACACCTGAACTCCCAATGGTTGGAGCAACAGTGGTATCTGCCCACTACGTACTGTCTTGCCAGTAAAAACTGGGCCTGTCCCATGGAACATGGAACAGCGCCCACTCGGTGGCCAACCGATGGGCTGCGTCATTTCCATTTCTTCGGGCTGCCACACGACGTGCCCGCGAAGATGAAAAGCCCAGATCCGAGGTGGTGATCACTGGAGACGGAGAGCCGGTTTCGATCGAGAGCGGGAGATGGAGATTGAGATGGAGAATTGGCCGCGAAGATTAGTGGGGTCTCGCGAAGATTTCTCGGGTCTCGAGGGAGAGAGGTGCAGATAGCATATCGAAAGCCGGCGGATAGTCTCGAATGCGCTGCCAGCGATTCGCGAGCGATGCCTATTTACTATATAATCGGGTCCCAGCAGGCGGGCGGTTGTTAGTGCTGCTCTTTCCGCGGCTCCAAATCATTCCCGCAGTGGATGGCCCCGCGATCGGTTCGTTTCGCTTCGGTCTTTGGTATCAGATCAGATCAGGGTATCGGTTTCCCGGAGAGTGTTCGCTGCTCGAGTGAGAGTGCCATGAAGCCCTAGAAAATAAGGAAGCTAAGTCCCACGAGAAAGCACAAATCCCACAAGTTCAGTATACAGTGTAAATAATCCACGCAAAATGAGCCAGAGAGCTGACAGCGGCCACACGAACAGTGGCTTCAATGGCGGATCCGAGGTGTCCTTGGACATACCCACCAACACGCTGTACCACACCTCGCGCGACTGCATTGTGCAGGAGGAGCAGGGTCCCGATGAGAGCTGCCTGGAGGGAACTCAGAGCTGTTGCTCAAACCTCTGGTCCAACATCTTCAGGAAGAAAACGCTGTACAAGCGATTCCCGATCCTGGTGTGGCTGCCCCAGTACAAAAAGGACTATATCTTCGGTGACATAGTGGCGGGCATTTCGGTGGCCCTGACGGTGATTCCCCAGGCCCTGGCCTATGCCGGAATAGCAGGACTGGATCTGCAGTACGGCCTGTACGCCTGCTTCCTGGGCTGCTTCATATACATATTTATTGGGTCCAGTAAGGATGTGCCCATTGGACCTACAGCCATATCAGCGCTGCTGTCCTTTCAAATCGCTGGTGGCAGTTGGCAGATGGCCACCTTGCTGACCTTCCTCACAGGTCTCATTGAGATCCTGATGGGTGTTTTCCGGCTAGGATTTCTCATCGACTTCGTTTCTGGTCCCGTTGGAGCGGGATTCACAAGTGCCGTGTCCTTGATCATATTCAGCTCACAGATGAAGGACTTCTTGGGCATCAAAACCAGCGGCAACACCTTCCTGCAAGTGTGGATTAGCATTGTGAACGATATATACAACATCAGCTGGCCGGACTTCATCTTGGGAATCGTCTGCATTACTCTGCTCCTGAGCCTGAGAGCCCTGGCCAGTTGTACCTTGGGTCCCAAGGAGGGAAAGACCACCGCCCAAAAGCTGCTGACCGGCATTTTCTGGACCATCGGAACTGCCCGCAATGCCCTGCTGGTCTGTGGAACTGCTGGCCTGGGTTACTGGTTGTTTGTCAACGGCAAGGAGAATCTCGTGAAGACAGTTGGCTTTGTGCCCAAGGGGTTGCCCTCCTTCCAGCCACCACCCTTCCACATGGATGCCGTTGTCAACGAAACCACAGGAGATGTCCTTCAGGAGGCCCAGAGCTTCTGGGACATGGTCAGCACCCTGGGATCTGGGCTCATTGTGGTTCCATTGATTGCTCTTCTGGAAACTATGGCCGTTGTTCAGGCTTTCGGTGAGTTATCCGCTTATTTGATATGCTCATTTTCATGAGTTTGATCTCGTTCTTCCCCAACAAGTTCACGAATATTCAAAATTCGAGTAGGAAATGAATCATCAGTAATTGGTTTTTATTTAGCGCTAATTTTAAATCGGATTGACGAAAGCAACGAGTTTGTGTTTATAACCCTTAGAGCCTGTTGTCCAAAATTAGTGTCAACTTTTGAATGGCATGTGCAAATGTGATTTAAACGATTTCCTAATTGATTTTAAAATGGGTCATTCCGTTAGTAGCTTTATTCCTTATTCCATATTGTTTTGCTTTCGTATTTCATTCGACTGGATTGTAATATTAGCCCGCTTGGTTCTTTCCTTTTAGCTGATGGCAAACCCACAGACGCCACGCAGGAGCTGATAGCCTCTGGAGTGTGCAACGTGGCCAACTCCTTTGTCCAGGGTCTACGGAGCAATGGTGGCATCGCCAGGGGAGCCATCCTGAATGCCAGTGGAGTGAGGACCCAGCTGTCTAATCTCTATACCAGCGTGATAGTGATAATCGCCCTGTTGTACCTCACGCCCTGCTTTTACTACATTCCTAAGGCGGCTCTGGCCTCCATTATCATTGCGGCGGTTATTTTCATGGTCCAGTACCGAGTGATCAAGCCCATGTGGCACAGTAAAAGTGAGTTGAAAATAAATTAACCACACACACAAGTTTGTTACCAAACATGTGTATTCTTCCTGCCACAGAAACCGATCTCATTCCCGGCCTGGGCGCCTTTTTCGCCTGTCTGGTTCTGCCCCTGCAACTGGGCATCCTCGTGGGCATCGGCATCAATGTGGTCTTCATCCTCTACCAGGCAGCCCGACCAAAGCTGAGCATCGAAACGCTGGCGGTGAGTCATTCCATCCGAAGTATCTCAATCTATACCTAGAATAGCTTCAGTGGCTAAAAGTATGCTACAGAATCTTACGATTCTGACGGCATTTTCTTCTTATGTTCATCATACTGCAAGAATTAATATACTGCTAGTTCATGTGGCATAGATGTTTCCTATGATATTAATATGCCTCCCGATCTTTATAGACAACTACTGGTCTGAAATACCTGATGCTCACCCCCGATCGCTGCCTGATCTTCCCCTCGATGGAGTTTGTGCGCAAGGTGATCAACAAGCAGGGTCAGAAGTCCACACTGCCGGTGGTCATCGATTGCACCCACATCTATGGAGCGGACTTCACGGCCGCCAAGGTGATATCCACCATGGTGATGGACTTCAAGCTGCGGGAGCAGCCCCTGTTCTTCTACAACCTGCAGCCGCGAGTGGCGCAGGTCTTCGAGGGGCTGAACAAGGATCTGGTGGTCATATACGATATCAGCACCCTGCACGCCAAGCTGGCGGAGAAGTCGCCCCCGATCTGAGGGATCCAAAGAAGTCCGGGGGGAAACAACGCTGCAACCTCGTCATGCGATAGTCTTAGCCTAAGTCTAGTTCGTAGTTTAGTCTCTGTCCTAGACCTAGTACTAGCTTAGTCTTGCCGCCGAGGCCAGCGACTAAATCTAGATGTGGGCTGCCCACGCTCATCGCCTTAGTTGAAGGTACCATTACCATTCCACGGCTAGCCCAGCTCACCTTAATTAGCATTTAAGATGTGGCAATCTTCGCAGATTTCTGCACAATATTATTTATTTGGCCTCTAGCAAAACGCTGTGAATTCCAGAGTCAGGTCTCCTCCCACCCGCGATTTTGCCGCTGAACATAGTATTATTTTGGGGAGCGAACGAAGAGTTTTAGCATAAGTACTTAAATAAATCAAGTAAATATAAAATGGTTAAGTGGCGTTAAGAGTTTTACTTGATTGGCCAAGAAAGTGGTAATAAAACACTCTCATGATGTATTCGTTGTTACCAACTTTTATAGTTTATAGCTTTATTTATAGTGAACGATTATTAAAGATTTATTGATAGAAATTGAGGTACGGGCTATTTTTTAAGTCGTTCATTGATAGGTACTGATGGATTTGATATCTAAAAAACATCATAATTTCTGTGTGTTTTATAATCTTAAAATATGCTGTGATTTTGTTTGGTGCTTCGTGTGGGCAGTACAATTTTTGGTTCGAAAGTGTCAGTAGCAAAGAAATCGCGTTCAATATAAGATTGACTGAATATGACACTTTTGGCACCTATAATAAAATAATATTTTAAATTAGTTGCGATAATAGCGCTTATCTTACAACTTTTAGTCTGTTCAAGAACCCTTAACTTTAAGTGTGAAAACGAGTTTCCATCCCTAACTTGTCAAATATTTCCCAGCACTGTGTAAAAACTGTTGTCTCATCAGCCGCTTCAGTTCGTTCAAAAAATAAGCAAAATTATATCAAAGTCTCGGGTATTTGTTGAGCGCGAAGGAAAGGAATAACAATTGGCAGTTCAACAGGATAAATTACTGGCTAGCCTTTATTGATGTGATTCTTCCTGAAGAAATATAATTTTACACATGAACAAAGACTTAGGAGCGCCCTCAGAGGGCTCAGATGGCTTTCATTCTTATTTTACTCAGAAAATATCAGAGCTGCAGTTCACTGTGAACGAGCGCCAAAAGAACTTGCTCCGTTTGCAGGCTCAGAGAAATGAACTCAACCTCAAGGGTAAGGTCCTCAAAAAAAATATATCCTTTTTAATATGCTCCTGCCTTATCCACAGTTCGCTTGCTGCGCGAGGAGCTGCAGTTGCTCCAGGAGCAGGGGAGCTATATTGCGGAGGTTGTGAAGCCCATGGACAAGAATAAGGTCCTGGTGAAGGTTCATCCCGAGGGCAAGTACGTGGTGGATGTGGACAAGACCATCAATATCAAGGATGTGACTCCCAGCAGCAGAGTGGCCCTGCGAAACGAGAGCTACACGCTGCACAAAATCCTGCCCAATAAGGTGGACCCATTAGTATCCCTTATGTTGGTGGAAAAGGTGCCAGACTCCACCTACGAAATGGTGGGTGGCTTGGACAAGCAGATCCAGGAGATCAAGGAGGTGATTGAGCTGCCTGTAAAGCATCCGGAATTATTTGACGCCTTGGGCATTGCCCAGCCAAAGGGAGTGCTCCTCTATGGACCGCCTGGAACTGGGAAAACCCTCTTAGCCCGAGCTGTAGCCCATCACACGGAGTGCACTTTCATACGGGTTTCGGGGTCGGAACTGGTGCAGAAATTCATCGGCGAGGGCTCGAGAATGGTGAGGGAGCTTTTTGTGATGGCCAGAGAACACGCTCCATCCATAATCTTCATGGACGAGATCGACTCGATTGGTTCCGCTCGACTGGAAACCGGAACAGGGGATTCGGAGGTCCAGCGAACCATGCTGGAGCTTCTGAACCAACTGGACGGCTTCGAGGCAACTAAAAACATCAAGGTGATCATGGCCACCAATCGCATCGATGTCTTGGATCAGGCACTACTGCGTCCTGGTCGCATTGACCGCAAGATCGAGTTTCCGCCACCAAATGAGGAGGCCAGATTGGATATCCTGAAGATACATTCTCGCAAGATGAACCTTACCAGAGGCATCGATCTTCGCAAGATTGCGGAACAAATGCCAGGGGCTTCCGGTGCTGAAGTCAAGGGTGTTTGTACCGAGGCGGGAATGTATGCCTTAAGGGAAAGACGGGTCCATGTCACCCAGGAGGACTTTGAAATGGCCGTGTCCAAGGTAATGATGAAGGACTCCGAGAAGAACATGTCCATCAGAAAGTTCTGGAAATAGCTTCTGGATTATGTAACTAATTTTAAAACATATGAAAGCTCCATTATCAGACTGAATATAATAGTTGATATAAATAATACAAATTTTATTGTATATTCTTGATAGAAAAGTACAGGAGTGTAAGAACAAATCCTTTAGTCAAGAGAAATGGTATAAATATAACTTAGCTAATATTATTTGGGCGTTGTAAGACTAACTTCTAGCCAGTGAAAGAGTGCTGGCCATGCTCACGCATTCACTTGTTCCGTTTCCGGACTCGGCGTGGTCGAGGGAGTCCACGGACCTCGAAAGATCCGGCTCGTCGGGCCGAAGTTCCTGGTTGAGGGCATGGGTGTTGTAGCATAGTACCAGCCTCGTGTTCAATCCCTCGAAGACACTCACTACACTGGGCTTCAAGTTGAAGAATATGATCTTTTGCTGACGCCGGCGGAAGTCGTCCACAATGGAGGATATTACTTTGGCGGCTGTGAAATCCGCAGCATAGATATAGGTGCAATCGATGACCACTGGCAAAGTGGATTTGCTGCCCAGCTTAAGTACCATATTCCGAACAAACTCCACTGAAGGAAAGATCAGACATCTGTCGGGGGTGATCTTCACGAATCTGATACCTTGTTGGGTTTCCAGTTGCTCCAGCGTGACCTTTGGCCTGGCTGCGTAGTACAGGATAAAGAGAAGATTCACACCAATGGCCACCATAATGCCAATTTCCAGGGGCAGTACCAAACAGGTGACGAAGGCTAGGATGCCGGGCACTAGATCGGAACCTGCAACGTTGAGGGTTACTTAGGAATATAAATACTAACTAAGGAAGTCTCAACTCACGTTTGCTGCGCCACATGGGCGTTACGACCTGGTACTGAACCTGGAAGATCACTGCCGATATAATAATCGCTGCCAGCACCGCCTTGGGAATGAAAGCGAAGTATTCGGTGAGGAAGTTTAGAGCGAGCACTACGATAATACCGATGTACAGGTTGGACATATTCGTGCGACAGCCACTGGCATTATTCACCGCCGATCGGGCCAATCCTCCATTGCATCGGTATCCTGAGAACAAGGAGGTAGCAATGTTGCCGACTCCACAGGCGATCATTTCCTGGGTGATGTCTATCTGTTTTCCCTTGGCGAAGGCCTTGGAAACCGACATGGTTTCCAGTAGAGCCATTAGGGGAACGATTACTAGTCCATATCCCAAGCTCTGTACCATTTCAGGAAAAGTCTGTCCCTCAACAGCAGGGATTCCAGCTGTTTCGTTGCCGGGCTGCGGTTCGATGGAAAACGGAGGAAGTGAGGGAGTGGGCATTCCCTTAGGAATATTTCCAGTTAGTCTGAAAGGATTCGTCCCATTTGCATCCAGGTACATGGTAACAGCGGTAAAAAGAATAACCACTGAGGCATTCCTCGAGGTGGACAAGAACTTGATCACCGTGTTCACAACTCGCTGGAATCCGTTTCTTCTCGATTCGTCCTTTGGACCGATGGTGAACTTTCCGAGACTCCTCATGGCCAGAAGCAGGAAAACACATCCAAAGCCCAAGCAAGTGTCGGCTACGCGCACGTTTTCTATGTCCCGGAACATGCTAATCCACGTGGCCAAAAAGGATCCACCATCACTCTTGACACCCAGCATCGATCGCATCTGGGACGTCGACACAATCAAGGCAACGGCACTTGTAAATCCCGCGCTCACCGGTCCAGAAACGAACTCCACCAAACATCCAAGCTTGAAGACGGCCATCAGGAGCTCTATAATGCCGGTCAGAAAGGTCAGGAGTACGGATCTCTGCCAGGATCCTTGGGCGAACTGGAAGGTCATGAGTGAGGCCACCGCCGTGCTGCCAATCGTGCTGTCCTTGCAAGTTCCCAAAAGGACATATACGAAACAGCCCATGAAGGATCCATACAGGCCATACTGTTGAAGAGAAGCAGAGTTACTACTGAATGGTCTAATGATCTACAGGATCAGGGGAATCTGAAGTGCGATTTGAACCGCTGAAACTTGCTTCTACTGAGACGCCCTAACGATCAATGATGAAGCCGTCAGCTGCACCTTAACTCGGTGCTTTTCCGTTGGCGTTAAGTTGCTAACAAGCTCGGAAAACATAATGATAACTTGATTAACCAATCAAGAGGGGAACGAAAAAGAAAATGTAAAAATAAAATTCAGCAAGAAGCAAGGCAACTTTTGGACATATACTCCATTTTGAATACCACTTATTGGGTGCATGGATACTAACCTCCGGTGGGAGACCGACCACCCCAGAATAGGCCAATCCCTGGGGGATTACGGTTAGACCCACTGTGAAGCCGGCTATCAAATCGCCGATACAGTCTTGTCGGTTATAGTGAGGCAACCAGGTGAGAAAGGGCAAACGCTTCAGGAGAGTCTTCTTCCGGAAGATATTCCGGGCATATCGGGAGCAGCAGGACTCGGGGTTTTCCGACTCCTTGGATGCCTCCAACTGCTCCAAACTCTTACTCTTCGAGGTGCGATGGTCGGTGATTAGAATGAAGTCCGTGGAGGAGCTGTCGAACTGCGCCTCCAGGTTCTGATTAACCTCCGCCTGCTTGCGGAAGGTCACCTCGTTCTCCAGCGTGGACATTCTGGGCGAGATCTGTGCGTGCACTGATGGGTTGGACGACACGCCGCCGGAACCTGATGATCCAAGGGGCTGCGTCACGCGCTCTTATCTCCGGAGGCTGTTTGCCCAGATCTCGACGCGTGTCGTGTGTGGAAGCGGGATACAGGTTGTATCTTTCAGTTGGATCCACAGCGGTTCCATAAAGACGACAAATCGGTCTTGACAATGCTCGAAGGCCCCTGCATCCGCCCCTTCTCAGTGTTTATCTTGGAATTGTCGGTCAGCCAACTGGCACAAGTGTCCCCTATTGATAATCGGAATTTTTCCATTAATCTAGCGCGATCTGTGGCGGATCGATAATCAAGTGTGCACTACTTATTCACAGCTTAAATATTGATCTTCACAGTTACCCATCTACACCCAGCTGGTTTGGGATTTTGGGAAGCTCTTCGGGTTGAAAGATCGCCTAATAATCGAAAGTGTTGAGATACAGTGCAGCAAGGTGAGTTTTTGATGGCTGATATAGTCTATTATCTAGTCGCTACTGTATAATCCCTTCCTATCTTATAAAGCTAATAAAGATTGTACGGAGGAAAGGAAGTCTGACTATTTTTAGCCAATATAGCGTATTGCGTATAAACAATTCACCATTCCAGTATTTCAACAGCAGCTCTATACTGTAGTTTAAGCAATAAAAAGGAATAATTATTAAAACTAGTCTTTATTGTCTATGTTAATAAAGGCCCACCCCAATCAATCACACAAATCGATCGTAAAATATTTTTTGTAGTTTTTTTATTTAATTTTAAAGTTTTTACATGATTTTTAAAAATTGTATTTTAAAAGCATTGCATTATGTCATATAAAGTAAGATATCATTACATTATACAATTGTATGTTTTTCATTTGTTTTGTGTGTTTAACCATAAGTTAAATTTATGTTTAAGCATTTCATAATTCAATAGCAGTAAATTGTTTTCAGAGACCATGGCTATATATGTATCATATATATATAGTGTGTAAGTATTATGTATGTTATGTGTATGTGTTTGTATCATGTGTGCATGTGTGGATATAAACACGACTAAAACTAAAAATTGTGAAATATCGCCCCGTCTAGGGGCTACAAATAATCAAGGGACAGAATGGTAGGTAAATAAAATAAAATAAAATAAACGTGTGTATAGCTGCAGCGTAAATGTGAAGATTTGCTTAAGGAAATAACTACTTAGAGCTGCCAGATAGAAAGTTAATCCTGGATCTGCGTGTGTGACAATGAACATTCGCCTAACTCGTAACAAACAAATGATTATGCTTAGGTGGTGATCCAAACACAAACACAACTCGAACCGAAATCATCAATCTGAAGAACGCAACAAACACTGAACAAAACAATATAGAACAATTCTCTGCGTGAGAGCAACAACAAGCATGTGACAACACTATTGATAGGCTATTGATTTCTTTCGGTGTAAAATGTGTAGACTCCAAAGTCCCAGTCGGATGAATCCTACTGCCAGACGCCAACGGTGTAGTTCCTGGTCAGGTGTCCCATGCGACGCTGACGTCCAACTGGAAAATATTCGAAATATCGGATTAGTAATTTTCCTTTACACAGACTATTTTCTCAAAACGAAGCATGACGCACAACAGTTGCATAGTTATAATACAGTGGCCACAGAAAAAAGTTGCCCTTGTTGGCTTAAAGCTAAGCTAATCACATACATAGTTGCTAATCAGATTTCCTCTTCCGTAAATATTGACCAGTCTATTTAGGGTATATTTTCGTTCCAATCTCGGCTTGGAGCGTTAAAATTTACGCTATTTTGCTGACGGGGTCACCAGGCGTTCCAAGGTGCTAACTTATGATGCTTCTCTTGATGTGGTGAAATCATATGTATATGTCAATTTAACAGTAGTATATCTGCTGATACTATACTATAGTTTTCTTAAAATAATATCGAATTAATACTTTCCAAGGCGTAGGGAATAGTTTACAATGATCTCCAATACCAAAATGATTTAAGATCGTTCACAACTTTATATATCAAAATCAAATTTAACAAAAGTAAACATATTACATAACATACTACCCCATCTACAGTTACGTCTATTACCCATAAGATACTTTACGTACTTCATGTCGCACATCATTCTTCGGTGTTAGTTCACAGCTGGTTGGTTGGATTGGTTTTCGGGGAGTAGAGTACAGAGGTCGGTTGGTGGGGGAGTTTTGGACATAGACATAGATCTGTTGTTCTGGTTGCCGTGGTTGCTCATGTTGCTGTTGTTCTGGTTTGCTGGTGGTGTTGTTGGATTGGTTTGATTTTCTTGCTGGGTGTTGCTTGTTAATTGGTAATTATCAAATCAAGAGTCGGACAAAGAAACACGCACACATATAGATGGCTTTCTGCTTGATTGTTGTTCTTGGGTGGTGGCATGTTGTTGTAGGTTGGTTGCTGCTATATATTTCGTATTTGTCTTTTTATTTACGCTGGTTCAGGCGTTTCACACGTACTGGAAACACAGATACAGGATAACGAGAGTGTGTGTGTGCGTGGGCGGGGCGAAAGAGAAGAAACAAATAAATTGGCATTAGTCAAGTGGTGGCAACAAAGAGTGATAAAATATAGAGAAGGATTCAACAACGATTTAGTTTTGGGTTAGTTTCGAACTTCAATCAATGTCAAACAGTCAATCAAGTTGCAGGTACAACATTCAAGTTGGCCCAAGTTTTCTGGGCTTTATTTGGGCAGAGGTCCTTAAGACTAACTTTTAACTTTCAATTAGCTGGAAGCTTTCGGGGTTATTAATCGGGATTAGTTGGTATTTCATTTGGCTGCAGATCAAACAACAATTACTTAGACAGAGGGGTACCAACTTTTCGTCTGTTCGAGATATTCTGCATCGTGTTTTTTATATTTGTAGTTTTTCATGGCTCTTCTTGTCGGTGGTGCTGCTTTATTTTCTGCTGTTAGTTGGCGTTTCTTACTGAATCATAAAAGTGTCTCAAATCTAGGTTTGTTATGGGTTTCTGCTACTATCGCTTTACTTTGACTCGGATCTGGGGACTCACTTAGATCATACATCGCAGTTTAATTCCTATACGAAGAGAACTTCATTAGAGCCGCCGATTTAGCCCACTACAAAAGTTGTTTGAAGTGTGGAAAGTGTGCTGATTCGATTACACATAACATGCAAATGGATTGGCTAGGGGATGACATGCAAGACATGCAGAGGATGGTTAAACTTATACAATTAACAAATAATTTACACAATGAGGCAATAACATAAACGGATGCTGGATGCTAGTGTTTATGACTGATCGATTAGGGGTATTTCGCAATCAAAAGAAAAAGTTTAGCTTCGAAGAAACGAAGCTATAAATACCCTTGCAGATACAATGTAACTCATACTTTTTTTTTTAATTTAGAAATCATAAGTGTGTTTCAAGATCTTACAAGAAATAACAGTGTTTTGAGATAATTTCCTAAGATTTATAAACTTTTCAGATACACGGACATGACTTAATTAGTACCTACTTCTGGAGCTCTCTGATAATTTTCTGCAAGAGTATAAAAAGATCTTCGTTTAGCCAAGTGCACTGTGGTGTCCCACTCTAATTGAAAAACTGCGAAAGCTAGTTATAGACCATATATATCGAGGCAATATATATAGCAGAATGCTGGTTGCTAGTTGGGGCTTGGTTATTTGGCAATTCTTGCGAGTTAGCAGAAGTCGTGGGAGGACAATCCGTGTTCATAGATACCTGTGTTAAGCGTTAGAGAAAATTATACACGTGACGCCTAAACGGTTTCTGCTGGGTTTTAGAAGAGGCCTCGACCTAAAACATGACTCGTGGCACATGGGTATTAGGCTATATCCATGGATCACGAGTCTGCTCGATCTGCGATCTTTATCGATATATGTGGTATATGTTTTTAGTTTGATATTTCACTTCGTTTCTTTGGTTTCAGTTTGCTTTGCTTAGTTAAAGTCTCTAGAGTATATAGATATAGATTTTTTGGCAAGCTCGTGGGCTGCTTTATCTTTAGCTTAAACTTGTGCTCCTGCTTCCTTCTTCTTGTTATATATATATTATATTATACACGTTCTTTCGTTGTTATGTGCTTGTTTTTCTTCGGTTCTTTGGGTTTAGATTACAAAACGCTTTAAAAATGGTTTAGCTGCTTGATTTCTGGTCTGCTTATTGAATTCTTGTCGACTTTCTATGCAGATTATTGAAAAATCTGAACTGCAGTCGCAACTCAAGATCTTTTCTTACTGAAAACGAGAAACAGAAAAAGGGAGAGAGAACAGAACACATAAGCAAAAGGTGATAAAGACGAGTCACAAAAGGGAAGAGAAGTAATAATAATGTTTCTGGACTGTCTCGAGAACTGAATTCTGAATCGTCTTTGGCTGATATCTCTGGGTTCGTCTGTTTTTGGGATATAGAAAGATACATAGATACAAAACAGAGTGTTGCGATGAGAGTGTGTATGTGGGTGTTCGCGGGTGTGGGTTAATAGCACGCATCTGATCTGAATGAGGGAAGATCGTGACGGGATTATTTACACGGATCGACTGCAAATGGATAAAGCGACAACGACGACATGGAAACAGATATAAACAAGTGGGCTGTGCTGGAATCAGTTTCCGGTTTCTGCACAGTACAAAAGTATCACCAAAATGTACCATCGATGGGGTATTTTTCTAAACAAAATAGCTCACATTGTGCTTTACGTTTACATAATTTTACATGTAAGCTGAAGCTAAGACTGATAATAAAGAAAATAAATTTAAGAATACTTTCGATATAGTTCATAAGCTATTTTGTTAAGGAATGATACCGATGGCTATTCGCTGGGCTTTTTATAGCGTGGTTTTCAGTTTGGGGTATGTACAAATTCTTGGTCAGCAAGATCGATGGACTGCATCCAGAGTCCAGGGTGTTTGAGTGCACTTTTCGGGCAACGACAACGACAACATCGAGGATTACATAACCAATGAGTCAGAAAAGGGAAAGGCGCAAGTGGATCGAATGACTGTCTGTACATGGCTCGAACTTGTGGTAGCTGTGGATTCAGTGGATTTCTGTGGTTTTCAGTCGTGTTCTGTGGCATTCAGTGGCTCCGACGGTGCGGCTGCAGTGGCTGCTCGACTTCTCACTCACGTGTGCGCTTGATAGACACCCTCATCGTCGTAGTTCGGTGTCACGGAGCGACTGCCCGGCACCACCATGTTGTCGGGATCGACCTCCGGATCGAAGGCATCGCCGCCACCCCGGATAACCATGTTATCCGGGTCCTCTTCCACTTCATAATCCGCTGGAGGCTGCGGTGATGGCGACGGAGAAGGCGTGGCCGATCGGTTATAGGCGACCAGATCCCGCTCAATCTCCATGTTGCCCGGCAGGATCAACTTGGGTAGATTGGGCTTTAGTTTCTGAACGCGGAAGACTGTCAAAGTGTCGATTTTGGGTGTTTCGAGTTTAAGAGGAGCGTTGCAAATTTACAACAGACAAATGGATAATTGGTTAATGTTCTTCTTGGCGGAAGTCAGTTTTACAATCTATGGTAATTACAAGAGTTTGGAGACGAGAGAGAGAAACAAGGGTTGGCTCGGAATATTACATAGGTGGATCGATCTCAACCTTTCGAGATCCCGGCTCTATTCTATAGGGGTAACACATGGGTTAGCATCGGGTGGATATGGAAGAATGATATACGTACTGAGCCCTCTTACAATAAAATATGTATGTATTTCAAAATAATAGCACTAAATGGAAGAGGTTTTATAGTATGGTAAGCTTTTAAATGAGAAACACATATTCTTCAGTGCTATTACTTTACCTATGACAACCATCTTCATCAGATTTTAAAATATCTTACGAGGTGCCCCTAACCCAGAACGATAACGACAGGTGAAACGAACGATAACTTGATAACGAAACGTGAACGATAACGCAACGAAGGCTGGTGATACGATGTGAGAATGTGAGACGATGGGGTTAAGGCTGGAGAACTGGAATGACGATGAGGCTAATGAAGGCCAAGAACGGATTACCTGGTTACCAGACACAATAGAAAAATAGATAAAAAGATAGACTGAAGTGGGGCTGGGAAGACGCAACAACAGAACGTAGAGCTCGGTTACCAAGTGGGGTCGCTCATCAAATCTTCTTCTCGGCTCCACTTCCGGATGTGGATGCAGATGCCTCCGCCTGTAGATTGCGCACTAGACGCCCTGGAGGTGGCAAGTTATGGGTTACAGTATCTGAAGGATCGGTCCAGGTGCGCGCCTTGATGAACTGCTCGAAGGCAGCCAGGCTCTTCAACCTAGTGGGTGAAATATCCTTGGCCGCCTTTGAGTCTGAATGGTCGTGATGGAGTGACGATTGATTGCTGGATGATGGCAAAGCGATGTTGGTGATTCCGCTGGCTAACATACCTTGTTGCAATTCACCTAAACACGCGAGTGAGGCAACTCAGTCAATAAGAAATATACCTAATCCTATCGAAGGGAGCAATAGTGGAACTATACGCGAAACCAACGCTGATCGCCTGCAGATCGCCGGGAGTGAAAGTAACCGCCCGGGTCATCTGTCAATCCCTTGGGTCAACTTACTTCTGTCGATGTTGCGCTGCAGGTGAGCGGCCACTCGGTGGCGGGCGTCGTTGAACTCCAGGTGCAAACCGAGGCGCAGCAGCGACGAATTCTTCTCTACCAGGTCGGTGATTTCCATCTCGATCTTGTTGCCCAACACCGCAGACCGCTGGAAAAGATAGGTCAAAAAGTAAGATCATGTTGCAACTACTTTACTTTAGATGAATTGAAGGACCCACTCACCTGATTGGAGGCCCTGAACTCCTCGATGGTGTGGCACTTGAGCAGGGCTTGCACCAACTTAACAATCACGGGCGGACTGATGAAGTTGGTCTCGACATTTAATACTCTCAGGGTTTTGCTCTTCTCTATGGCCGCGGCTAACAGGAGGGCTGTCTTGTCGGTGAGGCCCACATTTGTCAGCGAGAGGACTTCCAGATGTTCGTTCTGAGGCAGTGCGGCAAACAGTTGCTCGAGCTTCTCGTCCGAGATGTTCTACAGGCAAGGGAAAATAGGTTAATAAGGATTAAGAAAAATATTAAACATTTAGGGCAAAACCTTAATGTTGTTCAAGTTGAGGTCAATCAGCTTGGAGTCATCGTCCTTGACCCGCTTGATGGACTCCTCCACATCTGTGTTGTTGGGCGGATCCATAGGGAAGAGCTTCTGCTGAGTGGATTTGGTGATGCCATCCCAGCCCAGGCCCACGGGCTGACCCTTGTTGAGCAAAGAGGCGTGGTACTGGTCCTGATTCATCATCGAGTGGAAGCCGAGGATGGCGGCCAGATCGATGATCTCCTCCTGCGTGGCATCGTTAAGGGCATGTTCGTACTCCTCGCCCATGTCGATGGCGATTTGTTCTTCGGCCTCGATGTCGCGGGCATCCCTTGGCGGTGGGACCCACTTCTTTCCACGAACCTTGCCCTGAACGAACGGCTCGAACTCCGGCTGATCCGGGGTCTCGATGGCCTGCTTGTTGATGTGCTCGATCAGCTGCTTGCGATTGAGAGGCCCGGTGGCTTCCTTGGTGCACTCATAGCTGTTGCGCTGGTCTGGCGGCAGGAAGTTGTCCTGCAGGTATAGGCATGTTAAAATTATCAGGATACAACGCCTCCAAAAGGGTACTTACATCGGGATCCACTTCTTTGGCCAGTATGGTTATCTCCTCGGGGGAGAGCTGGGCCAGCAGGCTCTCCACGTCCACATCATCGTACTCACTCAGATCCTTGCCATACAATTTGGCGGGGGTGGTGAGCGTGGTTGTCTTTGTGGTGGCAGAAGTCTGAAATGACAGAAGAGGAAAATATAAATATTTTAAGGGGAAAGCAGGAAAGAAGAATTTCTAGGAAGTTTCTTAATGAAATACTAACAATGGAAAGACAATTTAAAATGGGAACACATAATCTTATAAAATATATACTTAAAATGTAAATAAATGCTTCAGAAGCCCACAGAGTTTCTTTTCCCCACCGAACATCTCAAGTGCGGATCAGATTAGTTTGCTTCCTAATCGCAGGGAAATCTTCCCACGTTTCTGCTCTTCTTTTGCTTCGACTAAAAGCCATTGTTTTCACTTTTGCACAGTTCACTTTTCAGTTTCCCGCTTTTCCGATGAGAGCGAAAGTTCACTAATGCTTTGCAGGTCTGGTAAAATGGGGTTTTGCGACACTTAAAACTACTTTTCGCACATTTTTATGCTTCAGGCGGAGGCTCACTGGCGGCTGAGGGGCTCGGCGTTTGACCTTTGGCACCGGACGCAGCTTTATCTGCTGGAACTCGGCCACCGGCAGGGCACTCTCCATTCTGGACTAATATCTTTGCAGCTCGGAGGAGGTGTCGTCCGATCGATACGGAATACGAAACACGGAATATGAAGCGCGCAATATGGCAAATCCAATTATGAATGCACTGAGGCGACTTGCAGCTTTCGGCCGGAGACTTTGCGACTTGGGACTGGGTCTGCGTTCCACCACCGACTGACTGGCAAGAGAGACCCGCCGAAACACCAGACCACCGCACCACCAGACCACCGAATTAAGGCGAGACAACGGCAACCACATCGAAAGCCAAGCGAGAGTCGTGCAACATTTGCTTCGAACCAACATAAAGACAGGCTGCAATCGCTCAGCCAGTCAGCCATTCAGCCACTCAGTCATTCAGTCAGTTAGTCAGTGAGTCAGGCGCTCAGTTCGGTTCAGGCCAACTTAAGTCGAGTAACTCAGCCAGTTGGCCCAAAGAGTTGCCAATGTAAATTAGGCACACCGCCAGAAATTAAGACCATGAATTGCATTCGCTCTATAAATCTCAATTTAAATGATTATTTTATTCATAATCATATTGATTTGTGGATCAGCAAATGCTTTCTGATATTGAAATATTTTAACATAAGCTCTTGTTTTCCCCGGAACTGTAGTTTAACGTTATTTGTTTCAGTGTAGTGGGCAGGGGAACGGGGGCAGTCAACTGTGGCAAGACTTCTCCGCGGTGGTGTCTGCACTTAAACGACTTCTCGGTGGGAAATTGTTGTGCAACTCCGCCAGATTTCAAATAAATAAGTCAACAAATTGTGGCCCATAAACAAGCCGAGCGGAAGTCGTCGAAAAGCCACGAAATCGACATTAGACATGGAGGAAAAGCAGCCAAACCGAGTGATTTGCATACGACAATTGTAAGATTACTGGAAACATGGGGGGCGGAGTGGATGTTCTGGCTAAGCGTGACCGAGAAGTGGGGGAATATAGTAGTTAGTATTTAGTGCGGGCAAATCAAGAGCCAAGAAAACAAACCGATTGAAAACTGGTTTTCCCTCGAGGGCAAAAGAGTGCCAAGGAACCGCGACGGACAATACAATGGCCATAAAACCGGGGCTTAAACTCCTCTTTGGCCGCCGTTTACTTAGCGCTTTTAACTGGCAACCGGTTTCGACCACAATAGGTACAGCTAAGCTGGTCTCGCGACCAGCAAGTACTAGCAAAACAAACCCACAATTGGCCAAGATGACGCTCCCCGATATTGTGCGACCATCTGATGGCTACGGCTAAATGCTAAATGCCAGCCACTGACCCACTTCCGAGTGGTGCTCCTCGTTTTGGTCTCTTCAGCGGGGGCGATTATGTCAGCTTCTAACGCCTCAACTTGCAGCCAATTGTTGACATTTCAATTGGGGACAGAGAACAAACTCCCCCAGTGACACAGCGGCATAGCAACTCCACTCGTCTCCACTCGATGCCAATCCAATCGAGAAGTGAGGCCTCTGGAGGTGGAGCAACTGTAAACTGTGGAATCATAAAAAGTAATTGCGAAAATAATTGAGTTCACGGCACTCCGGAGACACTCCGAAACGCTAGAGATCCAAGCAAATAAATTCGAGCCAAAACAAGAAACTAAGCACATATTTTAGCTAGTCGAAGTGTGGAGTACTCTTAACTCAAGTGGAAGTTATGATCCAGGCGAGCAATATTCATAGCTCTTGGTGAGTTTATGACTGGGTGGTTATACTTTCAATATTTCAGGGTTACTGTTCAGGCAAGCCTTGAAGTCCCAAATAATGCCTTTCTAAATGACTAAGTATAAACTAACTAAGAGAGGTGACTAAACATATCAAACAGCTGGTATAATGTTCCCCGTTAAAATAGAGTACCTCAAACGCTACCTGTTCTCGATACCGAAATCCAGCCCACCATGCAGATCCGCACGGTAAACTAGACGGGAACCGAATTGTATCTGTCAGATACTCGTCGTCGACACATTAAGCATTAAAAACTGTTAACTGGCGTGCGTCTGTCAGGGTTTTGGGTTCCGAGAGCCAATTAGAAGTTGCGATGCGCATAAACTATGAGTCTCGAGATCCCGGCTAAATGGAGTGGCAGGCTCATTAATTGCAACGGGCCTGTGGAACGTTAGTTCCAAATAAACCAACTTACGTGGAGAGCTGCTCTCCAGGTTCTCCGCCCATCGCCTCAAGCCCTCTGTCATCTCATTTTATGCAATTTCAAAGCTAGTACTTGTCAAGAGATATGGTTGCATGAAAGGCTTAATTTAATGGAAAGCAGCTGCTTAGCCCGTAAAATGGTATTAAGGTTCCGTCAAAAACAGCCTCAATACACTTGAGCTCTGGTAAAGCATAATAACTTGTATATTGTGGAATTTTATGTTTAATTGCTGACCAGTACCTACTTCTAGCTTATTTAAAAATAGATACATCTTCTGCATTGCCAATAAAATACAGCTAGAACCCGAAACCGAATCGAAACAGGAATAAATCCGGCTTAAGGCCACAACAAATCCTCCTGGCCATGTGTGACCCACAAAACTGAGCCCATGAACAGCGGGGCAAAATGGGAAATATGTTTTTCGGTGATTTGCACAAATGTATCTGGTATCTGACGGATGGGCGGTCGTGGTCACCGAATGCGAAATCGGTCAAGGTGCTTAGGCGATTTAATTAAGCGGCAAACAACAGCGAAATACAGTTTTCCAGAAGCGACAAACGGCAGTGGTCACGTTTACATCGAAAATTACACATTGCCCGCGGAGCGGAAAAACTGTGGAAATTCAAACAGAAGTGCATGAAAAGTTGGTCGCGCACACGTCCCACGAAAGCAGGTACAGAAATGAAAATGGACCGGCTAATGACCAACTCGAAATGGTGGAAATTCGCGTAGGAAGCGAGGGAAACGGCCAGGGAAATTGCAGTTCGCGGGGTGGAGGAGCTCGTAGCCGGAAATTTCGAGCAAGAAACGTTAATTACATTTGCGACCAGGCTCGCCTTTATGGCCATCCGAATCCGACAATTAGGCGCGTGGAAAACCAGAAACCGAAGGTGAAAAGATGCGTCCAAACGAAAATGAGCGTCGAGTGTCGAGTGAAAATGCGTATCTGGGGAAAATGCCACTTGCCACTTGCAGCGGAGGAAAACAGTGAAGTCAGATGCATTTTTGTATCTCAAGTCATTTTTTAAGCTATGTACACTTCGATATCATTGGGTATTATTGTGTCTTTGACGGGGACACGATTTCTTGTAAGTAATCCCAGCACAAATACTCCAAACTAAAGGTTGGATTTTTCCACCTTTTTCCCCTGCGCCATCGAACTTCATTGCATTTCCTTAGCCATTGATATATTGTCCGCTTTGTGAACACATAAATGTATTCCCAAACCTTTTTTCTGCGGGGTGAAAATGCTTTATTGCATTTTCCTGCTGCTCCCCAAAGTGCCTGCGCAAAGCTGAAATATGCCCGGGAACTTTGGCAGCTTGGTAAGATGGAAAAGAAGTTTTTGCGTCTAAGCCAATCCCCAGAGTCAGTCAATTGCATATTCAGTGAACACGAATATGCTTTTTATATGGCAATATTTTATGCAATTTGCATGCCAACAGCAGCCAGCTTGTGAGGAGGAAAGAGGTTTGGCCGACACCAGGAGGTCGACCTCCTGAAAGTTGAGACCCAGTTGGTCAGTGCGAAAGGGAATCCGCTTCTGGTCGGGCTATATCTACATACTGATTCTGGTTCTGGCTGCAGTCGGGCGTTTCAACTGCTGAAAACTGAGACGTCGATAGTTCCGTCTCAATGCATTTAAAACAAGTGAACTCAAGACAGTCGAATAGATTCGAATGGGGGTTACTCTACAAGTGCGATTCTATAAAAAGGTTTGAGCTTGTAGTGTCAATTCCATTCTCAAGCCATATAGAAACCTTCTTTTAAGTTGAGTTTTTACTTATATTTCGGGCAGCAGCATCACCGAGCATACCCTTCTTCTGTCTAAGTACAGGGTATAGGTCTCGGTGTCTGCCGCATCGTTGCAACCAGAATCTCCGATATCAAAGCGGTTAAGAGGGGCGTAAAGCAGGGAATCACCGGGGTGCTGGCAGAAACTGACAGTTGGCGCGGCCATGGAAAACATGGAAAACTCGGAAACTTGGCTGCAGTGCAGCCAACTTTCCCGATCCGAATTGAATTGAATCCGCACATAATGCACAGATGTCGCTAAAAGTTGCAGGGGGGGAAAGTGAAATTTGAGCAGCAGACGCATTTGGACAAAATGAGAAACGTGCGTCGCATTCTCAGTTGGAGACTGAGCCCAGTCATCAATAAGATGCCCAAGTAAGCCAGCCAGTCAGCCGAGCCAGCAGAAAATCATAATAAATTATGGTCCTCACTCTTGAGACTTCACAATCCCCCCGAACAGTACGCAAATTTATGTAGTTTACATTTGACTTTGAATTTAAAAGTGCCGTTGCTCTGGGTCACGTTCCGGCAAATGTTTTTGCCCGGGAATGTTGTAAGTAATAGGACCCCCTCCCTCATTATTTCTGGGCAGTTTCTGGGCTGGGTAATGCGACAAACTGTCACGGGTGTCAGCCAGTGAAAGTTAAGTGGCAGTCAAATTAAGATCTATGTAAATTAATTCAAAATTCATGTACATTTTCCCTTTCTCGATCCTTCTGCTCTTCCATGGCCCGTCGGGGTCTTTGACTTTGGGTGTACGAGTATGTGCATCTAAGCACAATCATCTTTTGTTTACACACTCCCTGGGAATTGTTTAAACAATCAGTTGCAAGTGCAGCGGGTTCGCTGACCCCTGAATCAGAATTTCCACCGTGAGGCAATTTTCCGGATCAGAAAAAAAAACGGAAAGCCACAAAGTGTGGAAACAATCGCATGCAACCATCTTTGTCGCCAGAAAGCACGCGATTTCTGTGCGATTAAAACCGCCACCGCTGCAAATCCCGCATTTAAGTGGGCGTGGAATGCAGGCTTTTGTATGCATAGAAATAACCCAGTCAGTTAGTCAGCATGTAATGAAAACTGCCAAATTAAAATTGCTGATGAAATTTATGGCCTTATGTAAGACACGGAGTTCCCACACATGCCAGAGATTAACTATTCATAAATCAGCAGTGAAATTAATCATGGTAAGTAGTGCATGCATCTTAATACAATTTGATTTATTTGTTATGTTGGGACCATCACGCTCCTACTTGTTGTGGATGCAGATAGAACTACGATATCGATATGATATCCCAGATATGATTCAGATACTTCGGTCCATATGCAAATTGTACAATAGATCCTTATTCCCACATACGTTACCACACTTTATATAACATCGAACTCACCTGCAATTAAAAAGCGAGAGAACAAAATGCATTATTAAGTGAAAGGGGAAACTTTGGCCGTAAACAAAAAGGCAGTGTCAGATTTATGTATATTGTGAGCAGATAAAATGGCAGCTGAAAACTTTCCCAGAAGACAAGTAACAATACAGGACAAAATCGAGGAGACAGGCCGGGGTAATTACATGAAAGCCACGCAGACAAAATTATGTGAAGAGATTAAATTTGTAAGATAAATTGGAGTGGTGGGCAGGTCGTTGCCTTGTCAGTCACTTCCCAGGGAATCATAATGTACATATACTTTGATGGCAGATTGGAGAGCTGCTCGCACACAAGGGCGCATAAAATATAAAAAAGCGGTTGCGGTAATAAATGAAAATTATGCAAACTTCCAGCCCGAATGATGAAGTAATGCCCATCCAAGCCAGAAACGGTTAACGGACCGTGTTATAAGGTTGCAGATCCGAGGGACTCCGTACTCCGGACTACAGCCCTTAGACTCTACAAACATCCTGTCTCAGATGAGTAAGTGGAAATTTATGAAAATGCGACTGGTGAATGCGCGGGTAATAAAAGTGGGCCGGCGGTCTCTTGGCGGCCTGGTCCTCTGCCAGCTGCACTTCCACTCCCACTTCCACGGAACTCGCAGAACTTTTAAGCCAGCGGAAAACCCACAAGCTTGTTTTTCCCCTTGTTAACAACCGAAATCTAAGTGGGCAACAACTTTTCCGAAAACTTTGTCTGACACTTCAGGGGCTGGATATTTTTAATAGCTTTAATCGTGTCACGGCATTAGCCGACGATATTATCAACTTTCGCCGAGCACTCAAATAACTCATAAGTATATATATATACATTTATTTATATTGAAACAGTGAGGTGCTAAATGAACAGAGCAGGTCGATTGCGCTTGGTTTGATTCACAGGGTAGCAAATCTGAATATTAGCAAAGCACTTAACTTTTATGCTGTCATGTGCTCAATGTGTCATATTTCAGTTGGCTATTTATAAGCATACAGTAAGTTTCTTGATTGCCAAACCCATTGTAAATATAAATTATTATTTGATAAGAGCCTCATCATAACAACGGATGCATGTAAACAGAGGGGAAACTGATATGTTTTCTTTTATAATGAGTTTGCCACAATTATAGTCAATGAATAAAATAAAAACATCCATTTGGTTTCCCAACTAAAGTGGCCCTTTTTAAAGTACCGAAACGCACTGTAGATAGGCACTTTGTTGTGGATTTCTCGGCGAACAAACGAGTTTAATCTTTTTTGCTCAGCGGCTACTGATGGTTTTGTCTTTCGTCAATTTTCATGTGTTTGGCGTCAATTAAACGACGGAAATGAGCAATTTTATGTTGGCCGACTTTGCTGTTTTGGTTTTTCTGTTTTTTTTTGTACTTGTGCCCCTATTCCGCGGATGGGAAAATAGCTTTTCATGTCTGCTTTGATGGCTGTCCATCCGTCCACGCAGAGGAAAGGCGATTAATTACTCAGCTCAGCGATGTTAAATGTGACTTTGACGCCCCCTCGGATTTTCTTCCGGTTTATATAGTTCCTAAGTGCAGGAAGGGTTCCAAGCGGTTTGCTCGGTTTAATTGGGGGCAGAAAAGAGCAGGGATTATCCCACGCATTTCGAGAGAAAACCAGAATTAGGGAAATCACAAATTCATAAGGCGGCCACAGAAAATTAGCGCTGTGTCCATTACATCCTGTATTATATCGCATTATTATAATAATCATAATATTAGTTAAGATTTGGCAGAATGACAATCTGTCACAGGTTTCGTGAGGGATTTACAATCTCGAATGGTGGATGGTCGATATCTATAGCGTCATTGCTGGGAAGTGAGTAACTCGATACCGGAGAGATAAGGGTCGACATAGCGGTAAACGAATCGAAAACAGCTGTTTCAGCGCGATAAGGGAATTTAGCTCGAAATTATATAAAAATGCTAAATATGCCGAAATCGAGACACAAAACAAAGGTTACAAAAAAGAAAGCGATGACATAATAAGAGCTATTAAATGTATGAATTTATTAATGGTACGGGGAATCAATAAACAGGCGGAGGGCCGAAAGAGCGCGAGAAGAGAGCGCAAACTCCAGAACGAACTCGAAAGAGAGCCAAAACTGACGTAATCGGCAGAAGAGAGAGGCAAACAAAAACTAAATTAATGAAATGAAATCATTCAAGGCAAACGGCCCACAAAAAAAAACACATCAATGAAAAACAATTTAGACACTTGAGCGGCAGCAACAATTGCAACACTACTAACCTCCATGTTGTTGTTGTTGTGCCTTTTTGTTTGAGCGTTTGCTTCACCGTTAGCTGCCCTTTGTTGTTGTTATTGCACTGTATTTGGTTTTTTGACACGCACTAGAATTTTTCGCCGTGGATTTTTGGGCGTGACACACGAAGAACCGTATTAAACCACTTTTGTTGACAGAAACCCGCGTGGTTTTTTGGAACACTCTAATCGCTCGGATAGCACAAACAAATTACAGCCAGCGCAATTGTTTAATCGTAACTAGTATATTAAAATACAAAATTGGAATGGCACTAAGGTGAGAACATCGGAGTGTGACCGCTGGGCTAACACCGAAAATAACTGGTAAATGGGGGAGGTTGGGATTTTACTGTTACTGCTGCACGGTCCTACTCCGCGCACAGTTCGAATTCGAGCTCAGCAGTATGACCGTATTTATTGATAGTCCACTTAACTTCTATTTTATAAAATAAAATAATTAAACTGTGAGTTTTCAACTTCTAGGTAAATTATTTACTCTATCAATTTAGGAACAAATGCTGAACTATGCTGTTTGAAAAGTTGCTTTCTCATATAGTTTTAAAGTAAAAGAGAGAGATGCAGAAGAACAGAGAAATAACCGATCTGGAGTTTACAGTTTGAGAGCAACTCCAACGGAGGAGCCGCAAAGGTGTAGAGCCATTGGAAACTCAAAACTTTAATGGGTATCATTCGAAAAAACGAAAATCATTTAAATAATAAATTTAATATTTCAATAAATGTTACATAATTTACTTTGTCTATTATGTGTAATCATAAAAACGTATATATTTTTAAAGATGAAAAAATTTGATAAGATATTTATATACGCTCATTTTCTTGGCTATTATAATTACAAATTATAAACTGGAAAAGTATCCTTCCCAGCAACAACTTGTTACCTGCGCTCTACGAAAACCCAATTTCGGTTAAATCTAAAATGACAAATTTCCATACGGGTAATTTTTATGGGCAGAACATAAAATTAAAATTAACCAGATGCACGCCATAAATCAAGCGGCTGGTCCCAGGAATCCAGATGCGCCATTTTTCGCCCTGCATATCATTTTCATTCTCGTTTCGTTTTATCAACTTTTCTTGTGTAATTTTTGAGCGAATTGCGTTAAATTAATTAGGGTGATGGGCGAGGGGTGATGGGCGAGGGGTCAAAGGGCGCGGGAAAACTTTCGCGGCATTTCCATGAACAACAATAACAGAAGATGCTGCATATTTGTGAAGGGGGCTTTAGTGGGTTAACTGCACAGTAAAGAATTGTCTACATATTTCACACAAAAAAATGTTGTAAAAATCTTTGGTTTTTAATTATTAAATATAAGAAATAAATATCTATATCTTCTTTAATTTGTATAAATGTGCCAAGCAACTGAATCCCTTGCCCTGAGATACTTATTCAAAACGATTGGGGTATCATTTTTTCGCGCAGTGCAGGGGTCAGGGGGCGTGGCTGTGGGGCAGAACGTGATGCGCAGGCAAATAGAAGACGTCATAAAAATGCCATTGTAAGTAGTTGAGCATTCTTTTTTTGGCTTTCGCTGGCATTGTGACAGGAGGCTTCAGCCGCTAGTTGTTGTTGCTGGTATCCTTGCAGGCTGTTATCCTTATTGCTGCCTTGCTTGTTGTTGTTGCTGCTGGTGTGGCAAATCGACAAAAGGCACGCAAAGGAGGCAGAAACTCATTTCACTTGTGTCGAAAAGATAAATGCGAAGCGCTTAAAAAAGCAATTACCGCATAAATTGCGCTACAACGCGGTGTGGCATATACAGGCGGCCCTCCCTCGGTACAGTGGAACCCCCCTATACTACACCCCTTCCCCCGGCCCCCTTATGTTTGTGCACAGGATGCGGCGCATAAAACTTGCCACAAAAGACAGTCCTTCCTCGGCGGCTTTCTCACAAAACAAACGTTGGCAACACGCGAAAAACATGCAAAATGCATTGGGGAGTTCGGCGGGTTGGGGGGCTTTTTATCGAGGGGGGTCCGGCTTAATTGAAAAATCAATAGTGGAGGGCCCCCTCGCCAGCCGCTCACTAAACTCGCGTAAATCAAGTTAAAAATCGCAGCAATCAAAGCACCTGAAGCGCAATAAAAACTCATTAAAACGGTCCTCAACATGCACTGCACAAAATATACTCATTCAAATTATATGCAAAAATATATAGTTGAAAATATATAGTTTTATATAGATGCTGCATTCTATAAGGACTGACAAAGATTTGTTCAAGCTTATTGTTTTTTTTCAGTGTTCTCGCAGGATGCTGTGACGATTGGGGGCCAGGTGCTTTGTCCGGACTCTGGACTCCGGACTACGGTTACCGCCACGGCCGTACGCCGAAATTGGATTTGAACAAATTACAACACATCGATTTCTCATTAGAGGAGGGGAAATGGAAGGGAAGCCGTGGAGAAATCTGGAAAAACGAGATTGGGGAAGCCGAAGCTGCGACATTTGATGGCGACAGAAATCACTTAAAGGGAAAATTTAATTGACTCGACTGCGGAAGTCAGCTGCCAATTTGTTGGCCATGCCCCACTGGCACAGGAAATTTCGTCGACTTCCTGATTTAAATAATAACAAACTGTGCCGATGTCTGCCCAGGCCCCTCCCCCTCCTCCCTGCGCCCCTCATTCCACGGCATCCTGTAAGTCTAAAGTCTTGCTTGTCACGCCAACTGACGGCAGGGAAGCCCCCTTCCGCCCACGCCCCTCGCCTTCCCTGTGCCGAGAACATGATTGGCGTCATCAGCGAAGGATCTGCAAAAAGATATAGATATAGATATAGGGGTGCCAACGTTGGTTTTGGTCAGCGTTTGCCTGCCGGCTTAGTTGAGTGTCAATATTTGTGCTCCCCTGCGTGGGCGGTGTTTGTTTGCGGGGCGTGGCACTACAGGCCACGGCAAATTAAAATGTTTGCCTTATGATGCGGCTGGAAATATAAACATGACAGGGCGGAAGGCGCTGCAAACGAGATGGAATTTTGGGGTAGTCCTTCTCGTAACTTACGGATCGATTTGAAAAGGGGCTTCATAAATGGTATTTGCTTTTTTATAATCCATCTGAAATTTATGTTGCAAGAAAGGCTTTGTGTTGGGCAGTGCAATTTCGATGGGATCACCACTCGGTGAGTTGCAGCGACAGTCCACAAGGATGTGCCAGGATGTGCAATGCCATCGCCCACTTGTTCCTTGTTTTTCTGCCTGTTGACTGAGAACTCTTTGCATTTGTTGAACAACAATTTCCGGCCGACAGGACGAGATCCGAGCCGAGTGGCCAGCCGAAGCGAGGCTCAACTGGTGAGGTTTTCCGAGGCAGTCCGAAGGATAAAGGACGAAGCCGGAGCCACGAACTGCTATAAGAAGCGGCTTCCATCGCCTGAAAGCCGCAGTCGCGTCAGCAACGTCGAACTGAAAACACCGCGACTTTTGGACGGGAAAAGCGAATGCAAAGCGCAAACGACGAAATATCACGCATACGCCGCGTTGGACCCAAAAGAATTGCAAGTGAAGTGATATAAAAAGAAACTGAGGGAAAAGAGTTTACGCCTTGGCTCGTTAGTGGATTTTTTGCCTTTTTGGGCAGTTTACGAGCGGCTCAGCATAAATTGGTAACGTGTACATCCTTTTTTCGGCGGTTGGAGGGACATAATGTTGCTCATAAAAGTGCGTGAGCTGGGAGTATTTGTCCATGAATGGAATCCCGGCCAGAAGACTCATGAATGAAGCAGCAGAGGCAACTGCTCTAGTGATTTATGCCGCGGGCTTGTCTGGCATTGTTGCTTTAATTATATGACAGCGGGAACTTTTTACTAGGCTGTGGACATTTTTGGACGCCAAGCACGCAGAAATGCAAATGGAACCGCAGAAATTGGACACGTGTGTGTGTGGCAACATAAGGATAACCCCGAAACACCGCAGGACATTTAACACTTCATTGACTTTTGTGGCCCCTTCTTGACTCACCGACCGACCGACCGACCGACTGACTGACTGACTGCCAACATTCGACATTCCTGTGCAAAGTTTCATTTGCATTTCGTGTGCGCCGCCAGTGAAAATTAATGGCCGCAATGGCTCGGCAAGTTTTCCCTTTTTCGCCTTGCCAATTTGTTTGGCTTCGAACTCTTTAATAAGTTTGCCAGGCGCCGCAAAACTTTCGCCAGCGGCGCAAATTCTTGCCTGCGCCCAGCTCCTTTGACAACCTTTGACCCTTTTCACACACACACAGAAGCATAAACTAACACACTCACAGAGACACACGTGTGCGTGCTGCCATGTTGCCATGGGTGTTTGATCCTTCGGCTTTGACATCTAATTTATGAAGCGCTCGAAAATCCAGGAGGAGACACACATTTCCGCTCCACGCAACAGGCTGCAAGTTTCTCCTTCCCCGGGGACTCGTTTATTAGGGGGTATCACGTAGTCGTTTGGTTTTATTTACTACTTTTTTACTGCACAACTGCGACTGAAATAATAGTGCTGTTAAGCAGGCTTAATGGCTTGTGACCAAAGGGCAATAAATAAAGTTTGGCGATGATTCCGTTTGAGAGAGAAATTAAAACGAATTGAAATTAAAATAAGATAGATTGTTTAATCTTAAATAATCTCATTAGTTGTATTTCTGAGGTGGCGAACTAAGTGTGTGCTATTTACTTGGATATTACTCTCATTTCTCGTAGACTGGAGGCTAAAAATAAACAGCTTAAGGAAAGAACAAATCCCAATGGCCATTTGCCGAGATGGTGGCCTCCACTTACTTCCACCGCCCAGGCCCTTTTCTTTTCACTTTTCTCCTGACCTTAAGTTATGCTGGAAAAGGGGGCCGTGGCAGCTGCGTCACATTCCTCAGCTTGTTAGATTTGTTGCCCCGCCGAAACTTTTTTAATGAGTTTCATAATCTTTGATGCGCTTCGCTTTGTTCCAAGTGCCCGCCCCTTCGTCCTTTCGCAAGTCGGCCTAATGATGTGCGAGCCATGGAATGTGGCAGCGTCCTTTTCAAAATTGTTTTTCTTCTTTCGGAGGAACGCAGGACATAGGACATAGAGTTCCAGGGGTCGAGGACCAAAACTTATTCAGCGACTGCCTCGAATGCGATAAGCGTTTAATTGAAAGAGACCCCAGGACTTTTGGGGCGGCAAAAGGGTCCGGATTCCAGCAGCGATGTCCGTTCCAGGTCGCCGGATGCCCGATGATTGCAGTTGGCAGCTTGCAGTCTGCATTTCAATCCACGAATGCAGCTCAAAAACTCATGACCGCATACCCTTTTTTGAATGAATAGGGAGTAAGTGCACTTGGCAAAATGGATCGTGCTTTAAAACTGGTGGATTCATGTTTGCAGTGAGTTGTACTCAGCAATATTTTATAATATTTTATACTAGTTTAGGAGATACGTCTCTCTCAATTAACGAACATTTTTAAAAAAGGCCAATCGGATTAAATTCGTCCCGAATACTTCTATTATTTCAGGTGCAACTTTTAGTTTCACTCGTAGATTTTGATCCTTTTTCGCAACTGAAATGCAATTTGGCTTAAATTATTTCCCCACTAATTGAGAGCGTTTCGAGTGGATTCGAGTGGAAGTTGAGAATGCAGCGGGAAGAGGCTTTCAAAGAGGGGCAGGTCAAAGGGTCGGGTCGAGTGGCATGCATTCCGAGCACATGTTGCTCATGTGGAAACCTCGCCTTTTCCATTTCCCACTTGCCATTTAAATCTGTAAATCTAATTCCCTTTGTGGCGGCTCGGTTTAAATTTAATTTGTTTAATTTCCATGCCACGTACTGCGAGCTACGAGTCCTTCCTCCTTTTTTTGCCAACATATTGGGCAACATGGCGAGTACAAATGTGCAACAAAGGGGGAAAAACATCAGTGGCATCTGGCAACAAGAAATGCAATTGTGCAACGCATCCTTGAATCCATCTTCCATTCTCTCTCGGCCCACGCGGCGTATACGTAATTTGTGTGCTGTTCCTGTGTCGCAAAGTCGCGGGAGGGAATGTGAAGAAAGTGGGGACAGAACTTTTCGTGTTGCCAGCAGGCAGCTGGGGAAAAAGAAAGATTGAGACCAGCATGCAATTCTCCAGGGAGCAGGACGAACGGGACGAACAGGACGGAAACCAGGCAACGGACTGCTCCTTGTCCAGAGATAATCCTTTGTTCGCCGCACTTCTTTATCTTTTCTCAGATTTTTCCGTAACCTTGTGGCCATAATTTTGATAAATCACTCTGCTGAATACGCTACATTAAAACTATATTTCCTGGACAGCCAATCATTAATATAGGGAAGTGCCGCAGAAATCTTTTAGGGGTTTCAAATCTTTCAGTGCGATGTCTTGGAGTATATATTATTTCACAGCACGGATTTGAAAAGGATATAAGTCCATTGATATATCATAAGCAATGAACTTGGGCAAGAGTATCTGTAGCCATCTCATTTGAATCTGTCACTCATTCAAGATATGTTTCTATCTACTGGGGTTTCCTTTGCTGGTTCTATATTTATTTTTTTGCCAGGCGTGCGTGATGGAGGTATATGAATAATCTGGCCGTTATTTCCATCTGCTTTTCGCTCACGATTTCCCCTTCCGCTTTTCATTGCAGCTGGTTCCACATAATCCACCTCCGCCTCCGTTGCCCATTTCCCATTCGCACGAGCGTAATGAGGCAATGAGACGGGGGGCAGCCGGAAAAGCAACAGCGGGAAACTCAGCCGAGGAGCCATGACATCTGGAGTCTGCCGGAGTCTGGAGCTGTGGCCTCTGCCCGAGTGAAGAGCCCCAACCCCAGCGATGCTGCGCGATATCTTTCTGTATTTAGTTCTAATCGTTTTATTTTGCTTCATTTTCATGGCGCAGTTAATCGTCAACGTTTACGCCTTCCAGCGCCAGCCGTCGCCCCACAAAGCGGAGCGCAATGAAATTATATTTGTCTAGAAAGGAGACAAGCTCCCCCAACCCGCAGAGCCCCCAAGAGGCACAGAGAACAATGCTTGCAAAAAATCATTCCAATGAAACATAACTAAGCAAAATATATCCATAAAACATACTTGTCTGGAGACTGTATAAGCCATTAGCTCAATATTCGTTTTTACAACGAAATAATGCGTTCATAATAACTAGGAGTTAACTTGATTAATAGGCATATAGATCACATAACAGGTGCAAGATATCATCTTTTCTTGCGGTGCAGCTTTGAGGAGGAAAAGAAGGCAGGAAAATGAAGACGCTACAAAAGCAAAGGCTACAAGTCAAGTCGCGGTGGTTTCCATTTAATAAGAAAGGGAACTCAACTAGGTTCATCTCTCAGTTGAGTGAGAAAAGTGGGAAAAAGCGCAGGGAATAGGCGGGGAAATCCAGGGAAATGGGAAATGGGTGGCGGAGGGATCAGGGGGATCACCGCGGGCGGAAGATAAACCCTCGAAGAACTGTTAAACTAGGTTGCGCGCTAATTAGTAACGGTAGTCTTGGGAGTGCACAATGCGCGCCACACACCACTACACACGACCGCCACTGAGACACATGGATACACAGAGAGAAAAGTCATTCAAGTGGGTTTCACACAATGTGCTATTTAAGTGTTATCACAACACAAACTTTTAGTTTATCATATTGCAGTTTATTTCGAAAAATAATTATTGAAATCCAGTTTTTGGATTTTGTTTGCCTCTTTTGGAAAGCTTTGAAAATATTTCTGGCGCATTGTTGTATTACTGCGAGTTTTCAATTTAGCCTAGCAACTGATATTGTCGTCATTTTTTTTGCTCTGCATACATAAAGAAAGTTTTCCGCAGCGGCAAGTCGCCACGGGAAAAGGCGAAGAAAAACCACTGAAAAATCCGCAGCAGCAGGAGCTAAAGAATTCAGTAGAGTTGCCACCGCTAGAGGAAGCGAATGAAGAGCAGAAATTAATTTCATAATTTTTTGCATTTTTCATTGAACACTTTGCTGCCACCTCGTTGTTTGTCTTTCATTATAGTCTTTTTTTGCGATTTTCCATCAGCTACAAAATTAATTCACATTCTGTTGTTAAAGTAATGCATTGAAGTGACACCGAGAAATTTTCATTCAGCATTTTCCCTGCGCGCTTTAAATGGGGCGTTTTAATTTTCCGACAATTGAAAAGTGTCGGGCGGACTTTTCTTTCTTTTTTTTCTATCGATTTCTAGCCGCACTCGAGGCGGCTGTGTTTCAGCCTTTTTGGGTTTTTGCTTTTTGTTCAATGGCTGTTTTTCTTTCTATATTTCTCCGCTGGCTTCTGTAGCTTTCATATTTTTCGGTTGTTTTTCCTTTTGCCACGCCGCAGCGCGTTTTATTGTTTTCTTTCGAGCCTGAGCACTTGAGTCCTCGAGGGGCATACACACACTTGACCCCGTTTGAAAGCGGGCATTGAAACTTCACAATGGGCCCGGAAAAGGGGGCGGGTGCCGAGAGGGGGCGTGGTTGGGCATTTAACTCTTGCCGGGGCAGTTTAACTTGATTGCTGTCAGTGTGTCCAAATGGAAATTAAAGTTTCATCAAACGCTCTGAGCTCGCTAAGCGGATGTGGGCCAAGTTTGCCGGGACTTTTTCGAGGGGTTTCGCTGAAAATTTAATTTTAAATTGAAATTTAATCTGAACGCGCCACAGAGAGTCACGCACACACACGCACACCAGCACACACATTCATATCGAAGGAGAATCAAAATGTATTAATCGAAAATTATAGAGTTTTACATCTAAACGAAAATCCAATATAGAGGAACATTTTACGAGTACGGTTATATACTCCACTATACATACTTAGATATATGATATATACATTCGAACAATAATAGTCTTAGTTGTCGATCAATAAGTGCTCAGCAGCCCAAAAACATATTAAGCCCCTTAATTGTATCGAACTTGTAGTTAGATCTGAACAATTAAAACGAAAGTCGAATAAATAAACTAATGCAGATAAATGTTCTTTGGCGAAAAGAAAAGAGCCGTACATTTTATTGGGGCAGAAATATGATATGATTTGATTTGCATGCAAATTCATACTTTTTTCCTTATTTCATCAAGTGAAATTATTCAGAGTGATGACGTGCGGCTACCAAATTTAATTCATTTGGTATTCCCTTGAAATGTTCAAGTAACCACGAGGAGTCTTCCGTCAACAAACCGAGGAATAGCTGCACCTCAGTTGCAATGCAGTCATCCCACAGGATCATCGGGGATTCCTTTTCAGCATCTGTAATCGAGGTTAACCCCACTGTGCCTGCCCAGGCTTGTTTAGCCCCCTAGGCTCGTCCATTTTGGCGAATTGAGTGACCAGTCCATTAACGTTCCCATTTTCATTTTGCAGCCCCTTGAGGAAGTGTTAAATGGCATCGGGCAATTGGCATGAGGAGAAATGAATACATTATTTCAGCCATTTAGCTCTAAGGAGCGGGAAAGGCGGCAGAAACCGCTTGTCATGTCACTGGGTCCTCGGACAAAACTTTTGGCTCTCGTCCAGAATGCAAAAAGCAGAGCCCTGCCTGTTTTCCCATCTGCTTTATTTTCCTTGTATGCAACAAGCTTGGGCCTCCCCCTTTCCCTCCCACAGAATTTTCCGGGGCCACTGCATTTTTGCTGCTTTTCCCTTTTCCTTCTGGGGTTTGTTTTTATTGCATGCCAAGATGTCTGAGCTTTCAAAAGACCAGCGGACATGATGGCCAACAAGAACAAAGAGCAGTGGCTCAGGGGGCGGGTTGGCGGGGGGATGCAGCTGAAATGCCAGGGAAATGGATTTTTGCTATTGTTATTGTCGCTGGTCTCGTTTGCGAATTTTATTGCATTACAATGAACTGCGCCTTGACCAAATTTGGTCAACAAATGGAACGAAACGAATGGGAAATTGATGCGAAAACATGTACACAGAAAGAAACATTTCTAATTGCTGGTGATTTTAGCATATATGTATGCTGTTCGTCATAGGTGTATATTTTGAAAAATAGGGTAAGTAAAAAATAATGCTTTATTCGAGATGCGAGTTGGATTTAGCCGAGATCTGCCATCGAAAATCGCTTAAGACAGCCGACAGTCAATTTTTCACTTGGCATTGGCCGACAGCTGTCGAAGGTCGGGAAAGCACTCGAAAGAGAGGGAAATGCGGGAAAACCAGAACGGCTATATGGGCAAAGCGGACAACTCGCGCCATTTATTTCATATTTATTTAATATTTATTTTGTGTCATTCGCCTGCCCACTTTGATCTGTGCAGCGACAAGTTCTTTGCCAAAGTCAAGTCAGCTGAGGAAAATGATGCGCGGAAGTTGAGGGGGGGCTGGGGGGATCGAGGGCGGAGGAAAATGAGTCCTTGTTCCACCCAATTGACAAACGAAAATCAAAACTAATTAGACGCAAATTAATGAGCCATGCCACAACAGAATCACCAAGAAAATCAGCAGCCACAGTTGAGAGAAAAAACAAATGTGCTGAAAATGCGATGTGAAAATGTGAGAAGCTGACAAACAATTTGGCAGCGTGGACAGCTGCGGGGGAGGGGTCCATCCCACCCCTCTGGCCCACCCACTTCCCTGACCTATCAGCTCTGTGAGGGAAAACTGGTGGACTATCACAATAAGCCACCAAACAAAAGAGAAGTCTTCATTGTGGCTCCCTTAAAATCAAAAATCCAAAGAGACTTTTTTGATTCTCCATAGAAAATATTGGCAGAGACGAACCAACCACACACACATATTATCTAATACACGCATGCCTACACCAACACCAACACGCACACTCTAATGGGAAAATAGGAATGGACCACACGGCGTATGCGCAATTCGCTTTGGCAGCGAGCCAACGCTCTATACTTGGAGATCAACGGAAAAAGTTGCTGATTTTTTGCCAGAAATTATTTATAACTGCTTGTTCATGCACAATCACAAATATATACGCTATATTCAGTGGTATCTGTGTCTTATTTTCGAATCGAATCGCTCTTCTGCTCTTCTCCCAGCTGTGTTAACTTGGCCAGCCGAAATGTGTATAGCTAATTCGAAATATTTCCATCTGATCGCTCCGCGGAATCGAGTTGAAGTAGCAAACAATGGAGCGGGTGTATGAATGGATAGGTCCATTTGGTTAGATGAATGAATACTAAACTTACTCGGAAGTACTAGAATTTGGGCGTGGATATGTTGCTTACCTGCAAAGAGAATGCAAACAAAAGAGGCAAATTAGTTTATTATTCATGTGGCACATATATATAAATATTTCATAGATGAACGATTTCACTAATAAACAAATAATTAAACAGACAAATAGCTATTCGAGTATTTTTAGCCATAATTAAAATGCCTAATCGATCCAATTTGGCCAAATTAACAGAAAAATATGCAAAAAATCAATGGAGACAGAATTAACGTATAATTTAAACTTAGAATTAAATGTTGGTAAAAATATATTTGGTAGAATACATTCAGGTTCGTTTAATTTGTCTAGACAAATTTATGGGGTACGAGATGAATATGTAAAACAAATTAGCGTATTTAATGAATTTACATGGGACCTCAAGACAATAAGTACCTACAATTTTAATATCTGTGATATTTTACCAAAGCTTAATATAATATAATTTGGCCAATGAGTTGGCACATTATAGATACAGATTGTGTGTATGGCACACAAGAATTCCAAGAATCTATATCCACGTTGAACAAAATGCTTTATTATCTGATTACTGCGCCCATTCGAAATTTGCAGCCCGAAAGGCCAAAAGCAGCTCGCAGCCAATTAGCCTCTTGACTGAACCCTAATGGTCCCCAGAAGCCCCTTTGTTCCCTCTTCTGACCAAGTTAATTGCACAAAATGAGTGGAAAGCAGCTGCCGCCATGCGCCGAGCCACTTGAAGAACATATAATTTATTTTATTACATATATAAACATTTATATATTAGGAGTCGGCCAATAAAACAAAATTGCTGATGAGGCTCCACATTATGTCCCTGGCTTGGATTTTCCTTCCCCAGCCCCCTCTTTCTTCCCCTTGCACATGCTTAATTAATGCCCACCTACATACATGCGGAGGTGCAAAAGTGGGCCAAGTCCTGCTCGGGAGTAGGGTTTCCCGGAAAAATGCGGCGTCGCATCACTTTTAATTAAAAGATAAAAATTCCCTGTCCAACGGTTTACGAGATGGTTGGAGTTCGGGTTGGGGGAAATGCGCCTTTGGAGGTGACGCGTCAAAACGCATAAAACGAAGAACGAGAAACTGTTAAAGAAATTAACACACAGGAGACAAGGGAGGAGACTCCAGCTAAAGTGGCAACTGAGTCGCAGGACGAAGGGCGGAAAGTGAAGGGCCAGTGGGGGGCTGAGACGAGGAAAGTGTGGGAAATGTGAGCTTAAAGAGCACTCTTAAATCAATTAAAACGTAACCCAATAAAATATGTAAATCATCATCACATTCAAACTTAAGTGCAGTTAGCTTGATGGATCAAATTCAAACTTTTGGAGTGAAACAAAAATGGCAAGCTTAAATAGCTTTTGTGAGGATAATTATAAATTTATCTCGTCCCCAAACTATTATGATTATGGAACGAAGCAGTTAAATGAATTTAAGAGGCTATTAAAGTCCACTTTCGGACCACAACCCACAATTTAAAAAACCTATAAAAAGCTGTGATACGACTTCCTTAAAGGATATTTGTATCACCACCGTGCTCATCCAGGATTTCACTTCTACAGCTATTTTTTTGTGATTTCCTGTTTACTGCACTTTTTAATGGCTTAAGCTCCAGAATCGATCCGCAGACTGCATTGACTGCTTCACTTCCACTTGCCTGATAAACTCTGCCCGGTGTTTTCCCAAGGAAAGCCCAGAGCTGAAAGTCAGTGAACGGAGTGGGTGGCACGGGGCAAGGAGAAAAGGAAAAGCCTGGAAAAGCGACAGAGCGGAAGTGTGTGTGTGGATTGCTGTAGCTGTTGTTATTGTTGCGCCTTGATTGCTGCCTGCCATGAAAACCTGCGGATAAAAAGTCAACTATTCGGGCGATACACAGAGAACAATTCAAAGGACTTGCACGTTATTTGAAAAAATAACATTTAGACTATTTTGTGCATCTTTTTGTTGTGAGAAAGGATACCCACTATATCTTTTCAGTTGCGGGTCAGGGGATGGAATTTCTTTAGGTGTACTTATAAATGCTAGTCGGAAGGAATGCTCATATATAGGACTGCTCTGCGCCAGCTGGAGTCAGTTGGAGAATGTTATTTTCCTTTCATCCTGCCCTTTTATTTTCCCCAGCTTTTCCTGAACCTTTCCCTATTTTTTGCTGATTTGAGAAAGGCAGTGCCAAAATGCCGTTGGGCCAAGGAAAAACAAGCAAGCCGGCAAACAAAATGCGAGGTGAGTGGGTGGTGGTTATAAAGACGGAGGTGTGCTGGCTGGAACACCCGAGTGTTTGCGAGTGTGTTGGTACATTAAGTGAAATGAAATCCTGTTAAGCGAAACAATGAAGCTATTAAAAAAAATATGTAAGCTGCTCCGTTTTCCACATGCACGTGTGAAGTGGAAAGGTGATTTTCCTCCCTCAATTTCTGCATTTTACCAGCGGCAGGTAAGCCCCATAATATCGTTTAATAAATACTTTACAGCTTGATTGATTGCTCCTTCAACGTTTTGAATTCCGGTAGCGACAGGTGGGCCAGAATCTCTTACACCTAAGTAGCTCTCAAATTACCACCCCCAATACTCGGATTGTACCCCCAAGTAATTTATGCGACCAGGGTTTTCCTCGAAAGCAAAGCAAGCGAAACCACCAGATTGAATCCCATGTGGCTGGCTACAATCAAAACGGCAATTGTGGGCTGGCCATTCTCGGCCCCAAAAAGATTATCCCCCACATCTCCCAGTCCCCCAGAAACGCTCCTCAAACGCAGCGACCTGGAAATGCTTCATCTTCCTGCCTTTTCAAACTGGGAACCCTTTTAGTGGTCGAGCCGTTCCTTCCCAGAATTTCCTGCTCGCCGGGAAAGTATGTGCATACATTAGTCGAGACCTGGGGGAAATTCTCTGGCTCGATGGTGATTAATGTGTCTTGCTTTTTGTTTATTTTCGGGTACTCAGCCAGGCGCAAAAGCGTCACTAAATGCCTTAGTTAATTAGCCATCGATGAATAAGCCAGGGAGAAGAATCGCAACCTTGCTTTAAATAATTATCCTTCTTGCGGTAAAGGATTGTGTGTAAAGGGAAGGATAATATTTTAGCATACCTCGTTGCTTAAAGAGTAATATCTTTCTCTACAACTCAAGTTGATAAAGAAAATGCGCTATGGATTTTTCTAAAATCTCGTGACTATTTCCCCAGTAAATTCACAAACGTCCCAATAACATAGCATTTTCGCCTATGTTTTTCCCAGACAGTTTCCCTTTCCCACGACTAAGAAAATATAAAGAATTTCTTAAAGACACAATGACGCTCTCTCGGAAATATCAACGACGAGTGGAACTTTCAATCCGTCGGGCATTTGTCAGCTTGACAGGCAGCGGGGGCGAATTTCCCACCCATTTTCCGACTTTCCCACTTGCCCACTCTTCCAGTTCGTACCTTGGTGGTGCGGGTCTTGTGCCACTGGGAGGTCTTCTTGGTCGTCGTGGTGGTGGTGGTGGTCTCCTCCTCCTCCACCTCCACGTCCTCCTGGTCGATGACGTCCTTGTCTTTGGCAGTGTCTGCCATGGTGATGCGTGTGTTCTCGAGTGCTGTAATCCTTTCTAGCCCCGAATTCTTTGCATAAATGCTCTTTTCTCACTCTGCTCTGCACAAATATTATCGTATAATTTTTCTTGAATTTTTTCCTACGGCCTGAGTGTGAGTCACTAACATCTTCTCTCGCTCATTTTCACTGGAAACACATTCGAATTTTGTTTTTATATCTGCGCATGCATATGAATAAAATATTATTTATTATTTATTTATCTGCTTCGGGCGCTGATTTTTGTTATTTCTTCGCAGATCTCTCTTTCTCCCGGAGAATTTATCGCTGCAGCTGGCCCGAAAAGTGAAATTCTTGGCTATAATTAATTAAACGCGTTCACCAACAACATCAGCAACACTTTCGAGTGCAAATCGTGCGCCAAACTTGGGCGGCAATTAAATTCTGTAATTATTTGTAAATAAACGGCAATGGACGCAGATTTATGAACTTATAAATCCGCCAGAGGCGTGGGGATTCATCCATAAATTAAATACGGATTTGACATTCATGAATTATGGAATGGCAACCTCTTCCCGCAGTGTACACTTCTATCCTTTTTCTGGGTATAGGCGAAAACTTTTTCTATAATTAAGTAAATTGCTTCTTCAATTTAAGAAAGAAATATTCATAAACCACATCCCAATTAATGGAATTTCGTGTAAAGGATTCATATTCATCCAGAAATTAAAAGCTTTTGAAAAAGGATTTGAGACCGCAGTTACACAATTGAAAAAAATAGGAAATTATTTTTATACCCATGTATATGGATGCGTGTTTTTCATTTTGAATTTAGAACGATAATGTAAACCCATAAAAATAGTTCTGCAGTTGGCTAGGAATTTCTCTACAAATCACGAAGACAAGTTTTTGCATATATATTTGACAAATATTTCATTTTATTAAGTTTAAATATTAGATGAGTTTATTTTATTTCCAAGGAAACAAACTTGTGGTTAAATTTGGACTGTTTTTGTGTGGCCAAATGTCCTTTTTGGGTGTTACAAAATTCTGTGAATCAAATTGTGGCATAAAATGGAGTGACTTAAAATTCACACTTCATGAATGCAAAAAAAAAAAAAAAAATAATGAAAAACTTGTTTGCAAAAATATTTTTGGTTGAGTGAAAAAGTTCATGGTTTAAAGAGTGGCCTTTGTTTATTCGCCCACTGCAGTTTTTCGGTGTTTTAATTGTTTGAATTGTGTTCAGCGGGTCTTAAATTCGTGTCAGTTTTTGTGGGAAAAGTGTTTTGTATCAAAAGCATTTTCATTTAATGCACTTTTATGGACAGCAGGCGAAAACGCCGCTGAAAATCATTTGTTTTCATTGAATTGTTTCTACTATCACTGATGTCGATGTTGTTGTTTTTTGTGGCGTGTGTTGAATTATTATTTGTTTGATTTGGGTTGCATGTTCTGTGGCGTGTTGCACTTTTTTGTTCTGTTTGTATTTGTGTGGTGTTTTGTTGTGCCTGTTTTTGTTTCGGCTTCGATTTGCATTGATAGCGCGTGGGTTCTGCGAGTTTTCAGAGGGGTATTATGGCATTATTGGCTGGATCTTCGCTGGCATGCAAATTTTTAAGTGGAACAACATTTGTCGGGCACAGTTTTTCAGCCTCGCGCGTCGAACGAACTGAGTTGCCCGAATTTTCTTTGCCACTCGCTGCCAGTCGAAATGTGCGGAAAGCCCGGGGAAAAGTGGGGTGCTGCTTTTCACGAAAGGAAAGAGAGCTGGCCAATAGAGCGGCGCACACAATCAACACTTAATGTGGCCGCGGGGAGCTGAAAAATTCCGCAATTCGCTCATCATCTTCAAAATGAAAAGCTCTCTTATGCTATACACTTTATTTTTTATTTTATTGTTTTATGTGCTGCGTGTGTGTGCAAAAATGCTGCCTACTGCCGCATTTTGCCTTCACTTTTTATCATATTCTTCGTATTATTCGCCACCCTTTGCGGCTCTTGTCAACGGGTCGTATGCGTAATGTGACAGTTTGTATGCCGCTTTTCTCTCGCTCGACTTTTCCGCTCAGAAGCGCCGCTGTTCGCGAACTTGCCAAAACAGGTGAACACGATTTTTCGGAACACGAAAAGCAAATTAAGCAAATTGCTGATATATAGACTTTCGAATTTCAATTCTGATTTTGGCTGCCTCGATCTCGATGTGTAGATGCGACTGCCTTTGGTGGCCAACTGAATGGGGCAATCACACTTCCCGATCGAATGTTACTTTGGCTTCTTTGTTGGCCTTTGTCTCACCTTTTGTTTTGATATTTTCCCGGGTGTTAATCAGTCAGCCCCCTTGGCTTTCCCCCTGCTCTGCTCCGATTATTTTCCATCATCCTTGTCGCGTGCTTATTGCGTTTTGCTTATGGGTATTTATAGCTTCTAGTGGACAAATGGCGTTGTGGTGCACCAGGAAAATCTTGTAGTTTTCCCAAGACTTATCTGGCAATCGGTCGGAAAATGAAGGCCTCAATGGCGGAAATCTCGGCTAATGAGTTGTTTGCTTTTAATTAAACCAAAATTTTCATTTAATTTGAATAGCATTGATTGGGTTTTCGCTGCTAAAGGGTGGCTTTATCCCAAATCCCCAGCTGTCCTTTTGGCCGTGTAATTAATTGCTGCGCCTTTACTTTTTTCCCGCTTCAGGGCAAAAGTTTTTCTTTCTTTTCGACCAACAAAGTTGTACTGAAAACCCCCTCCAGCTGGTTCGTATAAATAAACAACAACAAACGATTTGTAGGCACAGCGCCTGCTAAAAATAAAACGCTCGGATATTTCCACCCAAAAAAGCAAGAAAATAAAATATTATTTATAGCCCAAGGCGTCTGTGTGCGTTCGAATGTGTGTGTCCGTGTATATCAATATGCAGTGAAATGATTTTTGAATTTCCAATTCGCAGCTGGATTTGCAGCATGTTGATGTAAAAATCACAGATGCAAATGCAGCGCAAAAAAGGGGGAAAATGGAAAAGTGCGCAGAACTGCGAGGTAAAAATCAGGCTAGAAAAATGGAAAGCATTAATGGGGGAATACGGCTGCATTTTCCTATCGATGTTTACAAACAAAGGTGGAAAATAAATCACCGGAAGTGGAAAGGGCGTGACAGGCGTTAAGGGCTTTAACCCCGCCATGCGGAAAATAGGGAAAAGTGCATTGACAGAAAGAAAAACTCACTATCAGTTTGGGAGGCACTGGCGAGGTGAGTCAAGGTGAGTTTCCCCCAATTTTCCGCCCACTGCCCCGTGTCAAAAGTGATCATTGACATTGTCGCGCTGAAGGTGTTCTATGCACACACACACACAGCCGCAAAGGAAACTCTCACACACACAGCCGCAAAACCCACACACAAACTGTCAAAGAGTTGCAGGTGTGCTAAGAGCACCTTTCTCTTCGATAATTAGCTCTCTCGGCACGCACACACCTGCTGCTCCTGCCGAAAAATGAAAATAAATGCCAAATTGGAGAGCTTGAGGTGAGCAAACTGTAGCTTCTTCTTCTCCGGCGGCCTTTTCCTTTATTTTTCTTATTTTTATTTATTTTTATTCGGCTCTGATGTGTGTGTGTGAGTGTGTTTGTGAGTGTTTGGGTGTGCCGCCTCACTCCCACCTGATTCATAGTTTTAGCCGAGTGACCACACTGCTTTCAAGGTAAATCATTTCCGATTTCGGAGTGGGGAAGGTGAGTTCGCCGCTCGCAAGGTGGGTTTTGAAGTTTGAATGGAAAAGAGACTTCCCAACACCTTACCCTATCCACTTGCAATGATTTTGATAATCTAATTTCTAGGAATTCGCCTTAAGTAATTCAGGTAGATATACATATACTTTCCAAGCCAGAGGAGTCAGGCATTCGAGCAATTCACAAAGGAAATCCAAGTCAGAAAGTTCGTCTGTAATAAAGCCCAAATAATGGTTGCAAGGGATATAAGAGCGAATCCCAGGACTCTCCCCTACCACCGAAATACCCTCGTTATTCGCTTCTGCGGAGGAATGTTTGGCTCGCCTGACCATGTGCCTGTCTACGCCCCATAAATAATGTTTAATTTTATATATGTTTCTTTCCGAGCCATTAAAATTATGTAGGTTATAATTTAAATAATCAAACACAAAGAACGCCACAGAGAGAAACATCAAATGGAAGGCAGAAATGTTGCTAAAGAATTTCACCTCGTCTGGGGTCGCCCTCCCGAAAAACACTGCTACATATAGTTGAGAAAAGCGGAGAGCACCGAGTGTTCTGCGGATTATTTATAGATTTTGTTATTGTCAAAGTGTGTTGGTGGGTCTTTCAACGAGGGGGAGGGCGACCGAAAAACAAGTTCAGGGATTATGGGATGGACCTACGAAGTCCATAAATGAATCAATTTCTGCTGGGGAACACATTTAATGATATTATGGGAAATTATTTTTGGATAAATTGTTTAGTTTACATCTATAGTTCACCATTATAACCTATATATAGCCTACATTTTCAACAATTTCGAGAAAGGTCTCTAAATACAAATATAAAATCAGTTTTTGGCCAAAAAATTGGAAATAATGGACCAAAAATTGAACGGCATATCTCATTTTACTCCTCATTTCATTCCCAATCGATAAGTGTTCAAATTTAGAAATTTTAATTTTTTGCCATTTTTTGCAAAATTTGATGATGTAACCCCTTATAAAAAATGGAAAAATTGACAAAAAAAAATTTTTTTTTAATTTCTCAAAACCTTTTAGGGCTTGAAAGCATTGGTAATTAGCTGCACAAAAAAGTTATCCATTTAGCTTTATGACCATTTTTAGTCAAGGAATGGTAAAAAAACAGCTGTATGCATCCATTTTTTGTTCAAAGTCGTTTACCTTATTTTCACATAAAAATATTCAGTTTTATGTACAATTTTATAAATAAAACCCTTTGTTTAGGCTCCCCCTTACAAATGTATGCATTTGAAAACGCCGCTTCTCTAGAGTCCATTAGAGACATGTCCATAAAATGAGCATCAGGCGTTGACAACCATAAAAATGACAGAAATATATAACCGGAGGCCGAAAGATTCAGCTTTGCCTTTTGATTTTCAATTTGCATTTAACGAGCTGTTCGAGTGGTTTCTCCTGCAGGCTTTTTTCTTGCATGTTGGACTCGTGTAAATTAATAATTTTTCCCAATTTATTTGGTCCCTGCTAATGGCCAGTTGATTTATGGCCTGGGACCCGAAGCCATCTGACGTTTTTATGGATGTTTGTCCCCTGGCTATATGCATTTCTGATTGCGGCTAATAGTTTTCAGACAGTGGGTAGTATTTTAAACAAACGCACTTTTAAATTATCACAAGATTAGAAAAGAACGCAAGCCATATTTGCTTAAATTGACTAAGCCAAAGGAGAAACTGAAACTACACATTATTTGAGTGAATAACAATTTGATTAATTGTTACAAATGTTCCAAGTAGTGAACGCGCTCTTTCAAAGAACGTTTCGAAAGCTGTCGTGTGTCGAATATCAATCATACGCCCCGTTGAGCGCTCCCGGAATCGGAGCTGTGTGTTTTCGAGAAGTGTGGCCCAGAATAGCTGAGGCGAGCCGATTTAGCAATCAAATTGCAGTTGTTCACATGTCGCAGCATTTAAATGTCGTCGCCCACTTCCGGGATCAGTTTTTCCTTCTCTCTGCTGGGCTTTCCACCTCCCCAAGCCGTTTTTTTGGGGGCAGACAACTAATTAGAGAGGCACATGTGGCGATCAACTTCGCTCGGACTTGCAGTTGGTCGCGCATTTCAATTTTATTTCTATTCATCGATTTTCTGTTCACTGGCTCTTTGTGTTTTCTCGGTTCCTATTGCAAAACCATCGACAATATCGCCGAATGCATTCGACCAGCGGCGGGGAAAACGAGCCAGCGGGGAAAATCGTTTTAGTGAAAATAAATTGAAAATCTTTTGGAACATATTTTGTATGTTGTGATAGATTGCGAGCATTTTCAGCTGTCAGCCATCTCTGTTTGTAGAACATGCACATATGTGGGTGTTTGTTTGCCTTCTGCTTTGCTTGCTCGCCATTTCCCTCGATTCCTTTGCATATCCGCAGTATTCGCTGACTTTGCTTTGTTTGTTCTGCTGGTTCTGCTTGGAGTCGCAATCTGGAGAAGATTGGGGTGTCAGGCTGGGTTGGATGGAAAGGGGAACCAAGGAGACGGACAAGAAAATTCCCTGGCATTCATAAAAGTTGCACTCCCTTTGCGTATTAATAACTGAAGAGCCTTTTCATTGCATACTTTCAGGATCGGCGGTGTGATAAGTGACCAGAATAACCGAAACTATCACGGCATCATAAATAATAGAGTTAACAATAAGTTAATTATTCATTGGAAGGAAATTAATTTGCTTCGCGTTGTGAAGAGAAAATTAAATAAAATAAATCAGCGCTCTTGAACCAAAAGTAGCAAGTTATTAACATGCGTAATTAAATCCATTACTGAAACATGGGAATTCAGATTGTGTGTAATATGGAACCAAGCAAAAAGCACACATAAACAAAATGAAAAATTAAATATATAACCACAATTCAGCCAGTACTATTTCAATATTAAATTGTAAAATTATACTACTACTCGTTTTTGTTGGCAACCAGTTTTCGTTTAATGAAAAGCTTTCTTCTGCACTAAACAAGAGCATAAAATCTTCGTATTATTGCTTATAAACAGGTTCATGTGTCTGTTTCCTATTCTTTTCCCCATTTGCATGGCGCGTTTTGATTGATTGCGCGAACGCTGCAAGCTGAACAAGACAATGGGGAAATGGCGCTGGGAAATGATTTTCCGAAATGTTCAAACCATCCAACGGGTGGGACTGGGGATTGCGGGTCGGAAAATATTCATGACAGCTGCAGCTGGGGTGGCCGTGGGCGGGAAGTTGGTCGTTGTGTGTGAAAATCTGGCCAGTGCGTGGGAACTGCAGTGACCGTAGTCTGAATTTAATCAATCTAATGCATTCAGCCCCAAACACCACACTAAACCCCCTAAGTCATTGGGGAGCACTCATCAAATTAACACCTCAAAATCTCAATCGCTCATGGGGCGCTCTGATTAAATAAGAATAAAGCCGGAGCTGAAACTGCAGGTAAAAATATTGATTAAGACAATGTGCATTAGCTCAAGAGTAAATATATATAAATTTCTCGATTAGAGCCGAGAAGCAGGGATAAACAATAAAACAAAAGCTATTCGAAGAAAAGTCGGAAAAGTCGCAGGAACTGCAAGGCTAGATATAAATATTTGCCAGCCACTTCATCAACAAGTACAAAGAAAAAACATTCAAATTAAAATCTGCTCAAATGGAAACAATAAAATAAAAATTTTACTCGAAATAGCAATGAATTTTTTATAATTTTTAATATTAATTCAAAAAGGGATTTTTTCCACCGTTTTTATTTATTTTTGAATATTTTTTCCAGCGTTTTTCCGAGCTGCCTAAGCGATCCACTGCGAAGGAGACCGCAAACTGCTTAGCAAAATTGCTAATAAGCCAACACAAAGCACAAACAACAAGATGAGGGCCAAAGGGCATGGTCAGGGGGCGGGAGAGGCAACAAAGGCCGACGGCAGATAAAGAAGTGTGTCGATAGCAGCTCAGCGTACAAGTAATAAAGGAAAACTCCGAGCGGGTGAGAGATTAAGCGGGAAAGGGGGCGGCAGTCGTCGTTTATTTTTAAACATATTGAAAAGGCAAGAAGAAGCGGTTAAGTTAAGGCATCGGTCGAACCGAATGAAAACAATTTTATTAAGTGAAAAATACGATGGCAGAAAATAACCCGCAGCCAAAATAAACAGACCAAAGCCAAGGCAAGCAAAAGAGGAAAAAGGCAGCCAGAAAAGCGGGCGACCGAAGCGGAGTCCTTGGCAGTGGGAAACCCAACGGGTTGCCCCCCGGGGGCGGGCGGAGCGGAAAAGGGGGCGGGCCAAATCGGAGGATATCTGATTGAAAGATGCGTCGAAGCGTCGTTGTCGATGTCGAATCACCTTGAACCACAACAACGCCACGAACAACACGATACAGCGCCGCACGCACAACGCCTGCCAAACTTACACTGAACAAAAAGTTTGGTAATTGGCTAGAGTAGCATGCTTAAAAGTTAGTACTTGTGCACTTATGAGGTATATCTCTAGCTCTCTCTGGTCCTCTACCTTCCTAGTTTATGAACTGCATTGTAGTAAGACACACACTTTTTCCCATTCAAAAGTGTTTCTTGCAGTGCAGATCAGACACAATTAAGTGCGAAGAAAACGGAAGCAGACGACAAAATTTTACGAGCCAAGCAGCCGAAACGAGAGGCGGCGATGAGCGGCAGGGCGTGGCAGGTGGCGCAGGGCGGTGCAGGTGACAAAAGCACCGACGACGGCGACTTCTTTACATAAAAGATTGACAAGTGATTTTCACACCTAAGTGGCAAGCGCAGGAAAACACACTGCAGCAAGAACAGCAAGGCCAGGGAAAAGTTTTCAGCCGGTCGCTGGGTTGTTTTTGGAAAATGGAAAATTTGTTGGAGGAAATTGTTTGGGGCATTGTTCGTGCGGCACAGTTAGCTAAGTCGATGGATTTTCTCACCCCGGAGCGGTTTTAATTTGTTGAGTGGCAGCGACTGGCCAACTGACCATTGAAAGTGTGTCACAATTTGATCGAATGATTGAGTGGGAAAACTTTAAGGATACGAGCGCAAAACAGGGAAGCTGAGTAACTGAAAAGGTAATTTATGGGATTAACTCATCCTCTAACCAAATCTGGTGGGAGTGATTGAAGAGGTGGCCTTTTAAAAAGTGATTCATAACAGAAACAGCAGTTATAAAGAGAGAGTCTGTTGAGGCTTCATTATAATAGGTTTTCCTAGGAGTTAAGTCTTTAAAACCAACATATCTACATTCATCATTCAAGCTATAATTCTATAGTGTATGTTGTGTCCTTGGTTTTGGTCCTTAATTTCAATTGAACACCGAACGGACATCACAAACAATAGCTTCACCTTTAGAGCCTCAAATTTCTAATGAAAACTGTATGGACGAGCACATTCAAATAAATCCCTGGCAACAATGGACCTCTCGAGTTCCGTTTTTGTGCCCCCCGTGGGGAGCGACTTACCGCATCGTCTGTGATGGCCATGATGACCGCTTGGCTTGCTGGTGGCTTCTATTGGCTGCTTTTCTATTGATGCCCGGTGGGGGAACCGAAGGGGGAGTAACTGGGGGTCTAATCCGCTTTTGCCAAAACAGAAATTATCTTGTGTGGGGCAATCTTGGCTATTGCGCAGAAATTCAATTGAAATATCTCGGTGCTGGGCTGAATGGCAAGCTATATATGGTATATAGATAGATTTTGGATCTCACTGGCACACGCACACACACACACACACGAGGGTATCCAGAAGATCGCACGTCACGAAAATCGGGGGAGGGATCCGAAACTAATCTATTTATTTGGCTGATTGACTGCTGGACTGGTCAATCTAAACCATTCCAATCCATTCCATTCTGGCTGGGCTAGATCTATATAAATCAATAGTTTCGGTCGGTTCGATTGGCTCGCGATGCGCGCTGCTTTGTTTCGTGGCTTTTGCGATGCAACTAACCGAATGCAAGCGCAAATTCAAGTCGGAAACTGCATCGAAATGCAATCAAAGTGCCAATTGACGTCGAGTATCTGCTGTTTCTCTATAGTATAATGCTGCTCTATATATACATATATACAGACCAGAGTGGGGTTTACTTTCGATTTCTCGCCGTTGACAAATTCCTGGCATTCTCGCTAATATTCCTCGCGCGCCTTTCACATTCACGTAAAATCCTCATCATTTTTCCGACGAGCGGAAACGGAAATGGCATCCATTGTCAGGGCCAAGTGGGCGATTCTGCAGGAGGCCTCTTAGCTCGGACTTATGGCCACTTGGCCGCAATTAAAGCCGGTGCCGCTTTCGTTTGAATATTAATTGGCGCATTAACCGCAAATTGCAGCCGGACTGCAGTAATTACATTCGTTAATTTGCAGCACGAAAAATATGGCTCATGATGGAAAAACAAAATAAATAATAAAGTATGCAAACAGGTCGAGCCAAATGTTTAATTAATAGTTAAACTTAATGCCGATAGGTGGGTGAGTTCTAAGAAAATCCTTTGAAGAATTAACAATATGTCTGATGACATAATGCATTTTCCCCATTCGATTCAAGCGCATCGAACAATGCAAATATGTATTAAAATTAGGCAAGTACACCTGATAATCGTGAATTCTAAAACTGTTTCATATTTGTATAAACCACCTGAAATGTGGAAATGGAGCCTTAGGGCGTAATAGTCAAATGGAGAGACCGAATGAATAGATTTTCAGCACTGCACCATCGAAAAACAAGTCAATTGAGAACATGGCCAAATGTCAATTTTCGGCATATGGAATTATGGAGCGGATTTAGGGGTCAGTGGCTCGTTTGGTCATCATCAAATGGAAATAGTAATTTATGGGGATTATTTATCTGCGTGCTTTGAAGGGGGAAAGTGGAAAATGGAAAATGGAAAATAGAAAACGCAAGATGATTCTGTGTAAACAAGCAAATGTCAGTTTGCAGTCGTCGGGCTGTTGGTAATTTATTGTTGAATTGGGTTAGACAAACGTTTGTTCAGCTGAACTAATTTGCAAATTGCGTTCGTAGGTTCTGTGTTACTGTATTAATTTTAGCGAAATGCTAATAACCTGAGGCCGTTGCTTCTGTTTAATCAAACTGATCCCTTAAGTTTGGCCAATTTCCAGCTAATTGCCTTATTTTCATTTGCATTTCGGGCTTTGGAAACTCTAGAAGAGCTCAGGAAAATCTGCACAATTTCCTCATCCAATTGCAAATAGACAGCAATGTTCTAGAACCCCCTTTCGACCCCTTTTCCCTTCTGTCTGGGAGTTCAGAGCCGAGAAAACTACGCAAAACATTTTGTAAATTGAATTTCATTTGTCGAGATTTTTGCGGCGCGCTCCAATGTAATTGAAATAAATTCTCAATAGAATATCCGGCCAAAGTTGGCGGAAGCCTATGGCAGGCAATGAAATTATTTGTTTGTTGTTCTGGCGGCGATGTAACGCTCTGCAAAATCCAAATCCGAAATCCAGGGGATTTCAAGACGCTGAGCAATGGGCGAATTTCCGTTGCGGCAGGTCAAAGAATTGGATTCGAAGGAGCGGTTTTCGATTTGATCTGGATAAATAAATGGAAGGGCAAAGTGTTTGAAAATTGAATGAAATATGTGCCAGTCATAAAGCGGATTTTCACCAGAGGGAGACAGCGCGAGCGGAGCGACAGAGAAGGCAAACCGCTCGGCGAAATAAATGGCACGTTCATCATACGCCCCGTGTACACAATTTGGCAGCTTTATTTATATACCGCAGCATGAATGCTGTAGCATATACGCCGCACATATTCGCCTTATGTTTTCACGCAAAACGTTTGCTTTTCAATTATATAAACATATTCGATTGTATTCAGTGTTCAGTGCTCAGTGGCGGGGCCAGTGTGTGCATTAAAATTATAAATTGTTTGAACAGCCAAGGCACAAATAAATAAAACACAGAACCGCGAACGAGGCGAAGCGAACCGAAAAATGAAAGCGAAGCGCATAAATAACTGACCAAATGTACTCGAAATTTGGAAGGTGTGGGCTTTTCCTCTCTTTTCCGAGCGGTGGAGGTGGTGCCTGGGAAAATCTCCTTGGGAACTGCAACAAGTGAATGGAAGCTAAGCGAGCGTCAAAGGCCAAGAGACGCCTGACATTGAAATGTCGTCTTGTTGTGTCACGCCTTTCAACCAAACCAACACACACTTCGCCATGCACTGCAAGAAATACTAGGCGAGTGGCCCTTTTTAATAAAAGGGGATATTCCCTTCCCTATTCCAAACCTATATCTTGTTTCCACAATTTGGGTAAATAACCTATCCGGTATATGGCTAGTTTAGTTACGAGTATATATATATAATATATTCTGCCAAAATGTTTCCAGTGTACTCACACACACACGCTACTCACACAACACACGTTTCAGTGGCTGCCAGTGAAATATTTGTTTGGACTTCAAGAGGCGCCACCGCGTTGACAGCTGTCAATGAAAAGGGGGTGAAGGGCGCAGGGACCTGCGGGAGTGGCTGGTGGTGCGGTCGGTGGTGCAGGCGGCGGGATAGTGGGTGGTGCAGAGACAGCTGTCCCTGCGCTGATTAGCGCTGTGGCTGGCCGCATTTGCGGACTGCGCTGGCGAAATTCAAAACAATTTAATATGCCAGCAAGCACAATAAAATCATCGGGAAAATCGCTGCGGTCCACGACAGCCAGCGGAATATCTGTGGCCAGGCTAATCGGGCGGAAAACTCTGAATGCTTTTCCCCGAAAATCCGTTCGGAGCTGAGCTGGGCCCTCACGGATTCCAATTAATCTCCGTTCAATATTATGATGTCTAATCAAGAGAATCCTGGACGGGACAGCAGGACAATGGGCTTTGGAGGCCACAGGAAATTCCATTATCCCAGCTTGTCCACCAATCTCCGCATGGGGCTCATGTGTTATGCCCGGTTATGTGAGTTTACGGCTTGTTGCACAAATTAGCATGCCCCATTTGATTGGAACGGCGGAGCTGAGCAAAGATTTGCTTAACTACATTCCAGGCGGCAGGAATAATATGGCCGAGCTTTCCGACCGCAAAGTTGCTCCTTTGGGTGTTTATTAAATAGTGCATTTCCATAATGTTTGCATTTAATGGGGCATAATCAGATAATTTAATAATGGCAAATTTGGCGTATTTGATATTGAATTTTCAGTGACAATAGATTGCGAGTTAGATTTTGTTGAAACTAATCAATCAGAGTTCAATCGCTGGCAGGCTTCTATGAATATTTTATTCAATTTATTCATTCTGTTAATATTTACTGTTTAGTTTATAAGCAAATACCCACGGTTTGAACCATACCCTGCTCCGCACAAATTACCATCGTTTAATGAGCGAATCAAATCAGGAAACAACGGTGAAATCAACTGTGAAATTTATGAAAGTTTTCCGCTTCGGCTCGAATTAAGGATAACGAAAAGCAGTGGGGGAGTGGGGGTGGGGAAAGTGCCGGCGTATCTCCGACTTTATTTAACTAATTTTGCATTTTCAACTCAAACTCGACTTCGGTCACGTACCCCTGCGGCTGGAACTTTGACCTGTTAAGCGCATAAAAATGACAAAAACGGTACGTGACTCATTAGCCGCTTTCGCCCAGTAAAAGCCGTCGGGAGGAAGTGGGCGGGGAAAGCGGGCTTGGGCAGTTCAGCAGTTCATGAGCTTCGGCAAGGAAACCGGACTTTGGCAGCGCAATTAGTTCGGTAAGCTGCTCGGGGCGAGGCACATACGATCCTGGTTGTTGTGTACATGGCAACATATGCCCTGGCAGCGGCACATCCTTATCCCTGCCCCATCCACAGGACTCCGGCTGGCTGAGCTCATGCGTTTTCATTTCCATTTCGGGCCCATAAAAACGGGAAAACGAGAAAAGGCCGAGAGGCCGACCCAAAAAGAAGCAAATTGCAATGCAAATTTAATTTGGCTGCCATAAAACTCGGCGAAAGAAAAACGGGCGGTGTTTTGCTTTTCGCCCGTCGAGAGGGGGGAGGGGGCCAGACAGTCGTAAAACAGCAGCGGGAAAATCGAAGATTTTCCGCCGGGGGGGAGCGGAGTGGAGAAGACGAGTGGAAATGCGTGGCCGCCGCGCCAAGCCGGAAATGCAATTTGTAATTTTGTGCAACGATTTGTGGCAATTAATTGCTGCCCCACCACTTGCACCACCCGCTCCACGTTGCACCACCCAACTTTCGCCCAGTGCGCGCCAGACCGCAAGACACGGAAACCTCAATATTTATTTTTTGTTTCGCGTTTTCCTCGCTGTTTTTTTGTCTGATACTTGTTTTTTTGCCTCTGCATTTGTTGGCGGCACAGAATTTATTGCATTTAATTTTTTTGCCATTTCTCTTCGAGTGTGGGGTTTTTTTGGCATCGCTCGGCATCGAGTATTTAAGTGATTCCTGCTTAATAATAATATAATTCCCAGCTTTTTTATACGCCTTGCTGTTTGAAATCTTTTGTGATAATTTGCGCCGAAATCAAACAGCTGCAAAATTTGTATTTTTTGTCGGCTTTCCCCCGACAACGTCGCCTATAGAAAGTGTGGCCGAACATATATATGTGTATATAATCGCCTATATGTCCGCCTATATCTGTGCCGCGGTGTGTGTGATGTATAATGTAGGGGAAGATTTATAATATTCGTGGGACCGTATAAACAATTTGCTAAGACGCACATAGAGAAATGGCACTTGGTATAAATAATATAGCCAGAGTTCGCCATGTTTTGGCCAATTTCACAAGCGAGGAGACCAGTATGGCCGAAGATCCCTTCAGAAAATGTGAATAATGATTTATTGTCTTTCATAAGTCAAATGATCGGGGGTGGTGGCCAACTATTGAGGAAATCATTCAGTACTGGGAGGATTCTTTGGTTTATACTTTTAGTTCCGTAAGAAATATTTCAGAAATATGCAAAATCAAATGTCATGCAGTATTTTTTACTTTGGCAAAAATATGCGATGTTTTTATATTTTTCAATGCAAAAACAAGATGTTGTTTTGCGGAATATTCCCCCACCAAAAGCTTGGTAAACAATACTTGAATCGAAAATATTTTTATAAAAATTTCCATGCTTAATAAATTTTAACGAACTGTTCTTCAAGATGATTGCGAATATGCACTTAACATTAAAACTTTTGGAAATAGTTTCCATTAAGAATTTCCCAAGTTCCCGAATTTTTATAGCTTCTTGAACGGTTTTCAAATTCAGAATAAATACATATTCATATTCATGGCTATTCGAATTATGTTTGTACTCAGCATTCGCACAATAAGTTAGTTAATGGATAATGGCGCCTATTCAATGGATCCATTGGTCATAGTTCACTCACCTCAGTGATCTTCATGGTGCGCTTCACCGTTTTGCGGGTAACTTCGGTGGTTTCCTCCACGACATCGCCATCCTCATCGATGGTCTCCGTGACCATTTTCTCGGTCTCGCCGGGAATCACCTCCTCGGTGTGCTCGGTGACCACGCTGGTTTTGCTCTGGCCATCGGGTTCGGGCTTGGTCTCCTCGGCGGAGCCACCGAAAACATCCTCAATGTCCGACATTGTCTCTGATTTATATCCTTTTCGATTGGCGTCGAGCTGATTCACTTGGCTTTCTCTCTCGTTCTTGTGTTCACTTTCACTTGATCACTGATCACTGATCACAACGATAACACATAACACGCAGAATTGCTTGGGTTTTCTTCTTTCTTATTTTCTTTCTTTTAGCCTGAAAAATACAAACGACCAGAGCTAGAAAAATGAATATTTTTTGTATATTCCGCTGGGCTCTTGGCAGCCGCTGGTTATTATATAAACAAGAGGAATTTCACGGCGCGCTGGTTTTTTAGTAACTTGTTTTCGACCTAAAGGCTGTATATTTAGGGGTACTGTAGATCCTTCGTGGTTTACGCAGGTCTGGAGCCTTCGATCCTCTCGGGAAGTGCTCGATTATCGAACTGTAAAAACGTAACGTCGACCAGCGGCCACGAAAGGCGCGACAACAACGGAGAACGGAGAATTACGGAACAATGGGACTACGGAAGAACGGAACAATGGGACAACGGAACAACGTAGAGCCGTGATGACAAAAGGCGGAGAAAGCGAAACAAGTTGAAAGATGGAGCTATCGAAATCCCATCACATCACTTCAGCCTGTTTCGAAAACAAATCCGGAATAATTACGGAACAACGGAACGCACACGAGGCGAATTACACGATCACGGGTCTTCTACTTGCTGCCTCCGTCCTAGCTTCTTCTAATTCTTCTAGTTAGAATCTTCTGCCGTCTGCCACCGGAACCGACGCCGGAGAGCAGAGCGAGACGGCCTGAGTTCCGGAGGGTCTAGTGGGGCAGAGTCCCCCAATGGGTAGGCCGCAGGTGCGAGCGGGACGGCCCGAGACCCCCAGCTCTCGGGAGAGCGAGAGCAATTCTCCACGCTCTCTCCTCCACTCTCACTCTCCGTTCTCTGCCGATCTGCTGCCGCTGCTGACGTCTGCTCAATTTTGAACGTTGATCTTCGTCGCGTTTCAAAACTTTTGTTGCTTTCGTTCCGATCTTTTCTACACTGTGTGCCTCTACACTGAGAGAAAATCCTACGAAATTGGAAAGCTTTGTGTGTAATGAGTAAAAACTACCAAGAATGTTTAACTTTGACTATATTTCTTATGTTATAAATAAGTACATGGCTGTGATCCTACATGTATCCTATTCCTTCCGAAATGGAACTCCAGTGTTCTATAACAGATCAACTTGCAATAAAGTAAGTAGTGACGGAATAATTTTTTTCAGTGCAGTGTTTCTGTTCTTTCTTTGAGCAAATGTGAAATGTGAATGCGAATGAGTTCGCTCGCTAATTGTCCGCCTGTTGCAATTTCTTCGTTTGACCAGGCGAATGCAATTAGTGCGGCTGCCGGACGTCTGAGGCCCGTCAAAATGTGAAACTCCGCCGTGAAGTGCCAACACTCCTCGTTCGCCATCTCATATGGTCGGTACTCCCCTTACTCCGCATACCCCCTACTTTCCATACTCCCCGTCAAAGACCCACGCACTCTTCTCGTCAATGTGCGTGGAGCTATTTTGGGTGGATTTAACAATAGCCCGAAAAAAGAGGCAGCCAAGGATGAAGATAGTGATATCTCCAGACTTGGAAATACTTAAAAAGAAAAAATTTTAATGGTAAGGATAAAGTTTTACAATAAAAAGTATGCGGCCTTCTAAAATGTTTATAAATAGTATTACCTAATCTATTGTTTCTTAAATTAAATGGACCCATAACCCCTTGTTTTTCCCCCTTATTCCACTGGGTTTTCCCATAGGCCCAGACATCCCATCGATACCCTCTGTGGGCAAACAACTCTGAATCGGGTGGAATACATTGGGCTGATCCGGCTGGCCATTTGGCCGGGCGGCATTTGACGCCGTCTTTTCCTTTTTCATGCGCTTTTCTTTTTCCTTTATTTTCCGTTCGCTTTTTCCTTTTTCCTTTGGCGTGGTCAGCGTTCGACGTTTGAGTGGAGGCAGTGCATCACAGCCAGCGGGGCCTGTACATGGTGCCTTGCGGCAGGGGCATCTGTCGGAAGATGCCCATCTCAAGTGATTTCACCTTCTGTCTTCTGTCTTCCGTCCGATTTCTGATTTCTGATTTTGTGCTGATTCCGATTTAGATTTTTGATTAGCGAACGTTTTCAATTGCTGGCATTTGGGGGCTTTAGTTTTGACAGCGATGTGCGGACTTCCTGTATCGCATCGCGGACTGCACAAGATATATGAAAGACAAGTGTTTCGAACGGACCCCCGGTTTTTCCCCGCAGCGCTGTGTAAACAAAGCGCCAAGCACACGCAAGACGGAATATTCTAAAATTAATTCTCGAAAATGTCTTTTCAGCTCGGCAAACGCAGCGACATGATGCGGACAAATGCCTGAATATAGATACATCCAATGGATGTGTCTCTGATGAGCAAATGCAATTATGTGGCATGGGATCAGGGGCAGGGTGGAGTTGAGGGCGCTGGGAAATGAATAGAGCCACGAAATAGAGCAGCAACTCCTTCGTATTCCCCTCTCGACGGTCCTGTTCTGCATCTGTGTGTTTGCATGTGGAAAGCCCCACTGATGACAGACAAGCCACGGCAGAGAAAGCCAAAGGATAACATGAGATAACACACATCAAAAGCCACTCAGACCCCACACACGTACAGCGGGGGTTAGGCAAATAGGATGGGTTTTGAATAGTATTATTTACAAGGGAAATAAGGATAATGATAAATATGTCAAATGAAACGATCGTGGTTTATTCAACATTCTCATTTTAGGAACTTGTTCTTGTGATTCCATTTTGAGATACTTATTAAGACACACTTCTAATGAATTTTATTCGAGTATGTTTTAGGACCTATCTTTTTGGAGCACTCTGTGGATGCACGCACATGTGCTCCCCATCACAGCTGCTCGTGATCCTTTGGCGACGAGAAATCAGCGCTCAAATATGATTAATAAGTAATTTCTTTGTCAACAAGTGACTGGGGATGGCCTGCTATGACGACAGCGGCGATAACGACAACGAGAATGAGAACGGAACGACGCCATGGAAATCTTTAATAAAATACATGCATAAATAAATTATAGGGCAAACAGAGGCGAGGAAAAACAAACTGGATGGAGATGAACTGCTCCGAATGGAGGCAAACTGGTAATAAAACAAAGCGGTGACGGCAAAGATACACATTACAAGATACAAAGGGGTGACATGTGCAGCCGAGGCGTGACCGCACTTCCATTTTTTCCGGGCATATATACAGGAACCTCTCCACGTTGCCTTTTCCCAGCCACTTTTCAGAGCTCCTTGGCCTTGGTGTTTCCCTGTTTATTTCACAGTTGTAAATTGCACAAAGTAAATGAAGTGCTTTTTATTATAATCCAACAAGCTAACGTTGCCTGTCTTTAGCACAGTGAGAAAGGAATATCTCAAATGTTATTAGATTATAGAATATATAGGTTATCTGGATAATATAAAGTTCAAATAGCACAGCGCAAAATCCAATTCAACTCAGCAGTTTGCTGTGTTGAATTGATTGCCTATTTTGAATATATTTTTCTTTGTGTACTCCTCCTATCCCGCGCTTTTCCCTCCTTTATCTTGAGTTTTCTTTGAATGCGGCCCGTTTGCCAAGTGTCGTTGACTCTCGCTGACCTAGAGGGAAAATAAAACCAAGGGAAATGCCTTGCCACGATTCATGTGTAGATGATTCTGGGAAATGAAGAAAGTTTCAGTCTCGACATGCAGAAGCGGAAGGCCCGAAAACGATTTCTGTCAACTTCTGGAGAATTTCCATTGCCTGCCGTCCATTAATTGAGCTGTTGGAGGGCTGGCTGGGAAATTGCGGGAAATCGGGGAACAGCAGCTGGCAATCGACCGATGTAAGGTTCAGATCCGCCCGCACTCGACTTGTTTGACTTGCGATTTTCCTTTTAACTGAAGCGAAATGCAGTTAGCAGCAGCAGCCGGAAAGTGTAGAAAAAGACAAACACCCGGATGGCTGGATGTGGATGGGTAATGGGTGGGTTGGGAATGCAATTCGGGGGAAACTAAAACGGAAACTGCAAACAGTAGGGATTCGCACAGCATACTTTTAGGTGCAGCTTGGCTGGAAGCAGTGGAATGTCTCTAATCTGGTAGCCAACTACTGCAACTACTACTACTGGCATGCATAAATCTGCAGTGGCGAAGAATCTCTGGCCGGATTGTCTGCCCCGCACACCCGGCGAATGAGCAATTTCCCAGCAATTCTTTGGCCATTGCCAATGTTTGCCCTCGCAAGCATGCTGCGGAAAATGTTCGCTTATCGGAATCCAAGTGGGTCTCAACACTCCCCGCAAAGGAACACTGCAAAAAACAAGGCATTAGATGGCTTAAGCAATATATCTTGACAGCTCAGTTCAAGTTCTATAACATTTGCTTTGGTTTTAAGCATATAGATCTTACAACTTGTATTTAGTTGGATATAGCCTTAGATGTCCATTTCATTTCTTCCAGTTGAAAAAAAGCTTAGAGTGGCTTCTCCCAAAAGAGGGTAGTGGAGCGTGCTGCAACTGTTCTGGCCAAGAAGGTTTATCATCAACTGCACGCCGCAAGCTAAAAGAGTGGGTTGCACTGCGATATTTGCTATGTATTCCGCATTTGTATCTGTGCCAGTAGTCGTATCTGTATCTGCAGCTTGCTGCGGGCTGTGGACAGTGAACAGTCGAAGCAGAAATGGAAATAAATAGTTGCCTTGCTCTTTTGTCTAATTAAAACGTTTCATTTCGTTCCAGCTCCATTTGTTGACGTCACACGCACAGAACACGTGTGTGTGTGTGTGTGTGAGCACACGTTGGAACTGAAATAGTGGGGTATTCACTGGCAGGAACGAAAGGCATCCATAAACTCAAACTTGTATACTCTTTCTGAAGTAAAGTCGGATCAGAATATTTATTATAGGAATTAGGTGTGTGCTCCAATATTTTTGAAAGGAATAAGCACTTAATATTAAAAAACCTTTAACAATATACTTTAAAGGTAAATGTTCAATATTGCAGTTACTGAATATCTTTCAGTCGGCAACTTTGCCCCAATCGATTTGCTGCTTCCGTTGCCTCTTCTTCTCTGTGTGCGTGACGGACCAACGCACGGGCGCACTTTTCCGCAGTCCAGTCCCCACTCGACCTCCGGGAAAACCCACCGTTGTGGGCTGGTCAAATGGTTTCATCTTCATTTGGTTCTGGACCTGTTTTTCTGGCCAGAAATACATGTGCCGGGTCCTGCTTCGCCATTATGATGATTTATGAACGGAAATCATTTTTCGCCCAGTGCGGCTTTTCTGGGTGCTCCAGGGGGTGGTGCTTGGTCTAGGCCTCCTTTTTGAGGTCCTGCTACGCCCCGAAGTATGCAACAGTTTTCAATTTCGTTTCCGTTTGCTGCAAACTTTCGCTTCACACTCGGCTGGCTCTTTTAATTTGAAAACCAATGCTGCTCTGGTTCGGTTATTTTCAGTTCGGATTCGCATTCGTCCGCAGTTCGATTTGACTTCATTTGGGGAAAAGTTTTGTCGAGCAGCTGGCCGCAGATTGATGAGTTTTCTTTTTTGGGTGGAACATTAATTTCCCTTTAACAAAATCAGCCAACTTTTTTCTGCAGTGGGAAGATGGTCATGTTTTGCTCAGCCCGTTGGAGCAACAAGTGGTCATGGATTGCTGAGTTATGGTACGAATGTTTTTTATAGCAGAAGCTCTATTTTGAAAGCTTTTCAATGGGCTTTTAGCCGGGGTGCATTTGTGAAGACAGCAACCAACAGCCAACACAGCATTAGTGCTTAAAGTGCAATTTTTAATTTTAAGAGAATGTTAACCGAACGAAAGAAAACTATTTATAAATATCACAGCCTAAAAACCATATTTTTAATTTTCATACATTATTCCTATATTCAGTTTAAATAGTTTAGATGCAACATTCTGGATTCTTGATTTTCTCTTACTTGAGGGGATTCCGCAGTACCCAAGACTCGTGAGTCATCGCTGCCAACAGGTAAACCCGAAAGCACCTTGTGGGATTCCCCCGCCGTTCTACGAAACACGTATTTTCAAAACCCCGCTTACAAAGCTCGAAAAGCTCGGCTCGTTCTGGGATTGGGAGGCTGTGGCGCTTTCGAGAGAGAACTTTCTCCCGTCTCCAAGCTCCACCAATCCAATCCGAAGTGGAAAACGAGCGAAGCGGGTTTCGTGATGTGGCGAACCATCAGTTCGACTTTCGACGCGCTGCCAGAAACATCGTGAGCACCGCTTAACCCGAAGTATATATCCAAGAAGTATATATTATACAGAGGTGGTCAAAAGTATTTACACAACGAGCTTTTTTTTCAATTGTCAACTAATTGAAAAAAAAGCTCGTTGTGTAAATACTTTTGACCACCTCTGTATATGCTGATTCCCAGAGAGTGGGAGTCCGAGTAACTTAAAAAAACAACACGAAAACTGAGAGTGTTCTAGTGCCAGTCAAGTTGGTGTTTAGTGCATTTGATTTTGAGCGGGCTGCAATAAATAAACAACGTTTTTCCCACCGCTTACTAAAAGTTGAAGCTCTAGAAAAACAACAAGTGAAAGTGCTTCCACCAACCGAGGCTAAACAAACGAAAAACCCAAACCAAAAACCAAAACAAAACCAGATCTTTCGGCTGATTACTTGGCGATTTCGTTTTTGTGCATTTGTGATTAACTTATTTTTAGCTGCTAATTGTTCCAAATCGAAGGTCACGCAATCGCCTTCGTTTGTTTGATTCAGACTGAATATCTCAGTTACCAGTATTTCTTAGCCTTCCGGAAAATATAACCAATGATATGTGTAAATAGTCTAACCAAAAGTGAATTAATAATCCCGAAACTCTTTGTGAACTGTTAAAGCTAAAGTTTAAGTAACAAATTTTATATCTTCTTTAAAAAATCATTTCATTAATTGCCGTCCCTGAACTTGGGCTACTTCCTTCCGATACAGAAAAACATATATAAATTCCCGACCGATCCCAGGAATAACTGAGGCAATGAGCGCCGTTGATGCTATAATCAATTACAAGCGCAGTCCCAACGAGGATTTCTACGGTCTGCTCCATTGCGATGAGAACTCATCGGTAAGTTGCCACTATCCTATCGTGCCACCACTTTCTATCTATGTATCTGACCACCCAACTTCGGTGAACTGCTATCCTCAAAATGTTTCCACCAACTTTTGCTATTCAGGGCTGCCAAGCTCGCTCGGCTCATCAAACTTTTCCTTCGAATTTAATTAGGGACTAATCGAATTGTGGCTTTCAAAAGTGCGACTAATCGAATTGGGGCCCGTAGTTCGGACCAGTTTTGAGATGCGGTGGCTTAATTTAATAGCTTTTATAAGCCTTAAAGTCAAATTCCCTATTAAATGCTCGTGCAGGCAATAGAAACCTTCGCATGAAATCATCTATGAAATCAAATACAATTCGTGCGGCGACTGAGCACTGAGAGAAAAAGTACATTTGGCAATGAAAACAATACACCATTAAGTATTACCGCATGCCAATGTGAGCTCTGCGAGTATCAAAAGATCGGAAAGTTATCGCAGCATTTTGCCGTCAATTTTCTTGCAGTGTACCCCGAAGGCGAGAGGTTTGCTTTGAGAATTAGTTTCAATTACTCAGTCAGCCATCGTAGATTGGCAGAATTGGCGTTGATCCGCCGCCGCAGCAGATGCAGTTCGAGCATCGAGTGCAGCTTGAGTCACAGGTCCCGAGAACCCAGGGCTCACCATCCTCACCAGACTTAAGAGCCCATCTAAGCCACCCGATTGTGGGCTGTGCCAACTCCTGTCTGAACAGAATTAACGAGCTCGGTTTTGGCAGGCAATCTCGGGCGGCTTAATGGCATTTACCCATCGGCTGACTCGACTCCAGAGCCCTGACATTCATCCTGAGCTGTCACATTTTCTGGATCAGTTGATGTGAAAGGTGCGAAAGGTGCAAGAACGCCAGCTCTAATCAAATTTATTGGCCAAGAAAATACTGAGGCCAGGGAAGCACACACTTTTTGCTAGCTGTCGATTGCATCAAGCTGAGTGGGAATGGAATCTCTTGAATTATGCATGAGCTTCGGGAGCCGAGTTCTGGAATCGATTTGGCTGAGCATGTAAACAAAATCAAATATTTGTAGAGAGCTTGGAGAAAATCCAGGGACCTGGGGCACTAAGCATTATGGCCCGGCCCTTATCACGTAGCCCTAGATTTTGCCACTGACCCCTGACCCTCTGTCATTGTTTGCCAAACCATCTCTATCGGCTACTATCTGTACTGCCCGACAATTATCTCGACTTGGCGCCCATTTCCCACTTAAGAATGCAGCCATTCCATTCTCATGCAGATTAGTCTGTGGGAATTTGCATACGCAAGCCAAACAATCCTCTAACCAGAGCTACACAAACTTGAAATGTTTTCTGGGCTAATTTGCAGAAGAGATCTGCAAGCGATTCTGGCCATTTTAATTGGCCGGGTGCAATCTGATGGGGGAATTAATCAAGTGGAAATTGAAATTGGTTGGGTTGATTGCGGTGACAATTTATTGGCTTGTAAGGCATTAATTGGGGCCATTCGATTGTGTAATACGAGGTGAAGTACGAAGTGTCTGAACCTTCCCCTGGGAATCGCATTCCATTGGAGCAGTCTACAAAGCAGCAGCTCGAGATTCAACGAAAGTCTTTAGACAGACTGCATTTGTCTAATTATAGAAAGCCCAAGGCTGCGGCTGACTCGGCCACGTACTCGCTGGCGTATGAGCAATATTAATTGCGCTGAAATTAATCATACGCACCGTTGCAGAGCATTGGTTGTCACAGCAAATGAGGCTGAGCGCAATGCACGCAAGTAATCCACCTGCTGCTGCTGGAGGAGAAAACATCTATGGCGAATGCAAACCATCAATTCTGTCAACATCATAGGAACACATATATATTCCGAATACCATGGTGACCTAAATATGTTTGCTCTATGGCAGCTGCTTTTTGACGTTTCCCCCGCGAACAATAGACTCGAAACCGAATGGAATAAAAAGGGACCCATGCTGGTCATTCTCATCTCTTTTCTGTGCTGATGCCTTCGTCCTTTGTGCTCCGTCCGATGGTGCGCGAAAAGCCATTTCCATTTACAAGACAATAAACAAGCAGCTTTGTACAGTGAACACTGGGCGAAAGTGTGTATTTTTTGGCCACATCTGCTACGGCTACTATAAATGAAGTGGCAGCACTTGAATTACAGTTTAAGAAAACTCTGTCAGCGTTTGGATGAATGAGTTAGTACACATTTTCAGCACCAGGAATCCCTAGTTTTGCGCACAGTGCACTGTGAGCATCATAATCGTCATCATTTTTACTTCAGGTCCCGAGGAAATTGAGTATCAGATCATCGTTGGTAGCTGTCAACTTGTTGCTTTTGGCCGAAAGACACTTGGGCTTAATTAATAACAATTGTTCGCCAAGTGTCAAAAGCTTTTGCCAAAGTATTTATTTGGCAGCAGCATTTCAAACCCTCAAAGTTTTTCGCCGCCGCCCGCAATCCTTCCGCTTTTCTTGCTGCCAGTACATAGTTTTCCCAACCCGCCGCAGTAATGGCAAAGAGCGACAGCTTTTCTATTACTTTAAGTGGTGCTTAACTGTGCACGAACGTTTTTGCTCGTCAAGTTTTAATGTTTGCTTATTGTTATTTCGCTATTCGGTGGTTGGATGGCTGCGGGTCTGGAAAGGGGCTCTGATCCCCCCTTTTTGCGGGGGATTTGTGTGCCAGTGACAGCTTACCTGAGCTGCGGTCTCCTTGGAAATCTAAATGCCGCAGGAGACGTTCGCATATCACTTGTGTCCTTGTTTGCCCTGCCATTATGTAACGTGTAATATGTACAATTTGTTTGCCGGAAAGGGCATTTTAAAAATGTATGCCGCAAAATACTTAGTTAATTTGGATGGCAGGGAATACATCGTCGCAATTCACTTAGCTTGCCCCACTAATTTTCCCTTTCCTCTCCGTTTTCCTTTGCAGCCCGAGCAGATCCAGGCCGAGTACAAAGTCCTGGCCCTCCAGTACCATCCCGACAAGAACTCCGGCGACAAGGAGGCGGAGGCCAAGTTCCAGCAGTTAAAGGTAAGCGAGAGGCGAAAGAAAACACGGGAAGAGATCCAAGGGAAAGCGGCTGAAATAAAGAAAATGGCAAGCGTTTCGTAATTTTACATATTTAATGAAGTTTCCAGGCGTGTGGCTGCTTTCGGGGGGCGGCGACTGGGGTGGATTGTGAATTTGACAGCCTGTGGGGCAATATGTTCATGTTGAGATGAAAGCTACCGGAGCGAGCTTAAAATTAAAAGATGTTTAAACCTGATACTTACTCTGCTTAAGCATCCTGGCAGCAGGCGAAGTACTTCGAATGTGTTTGGATACCCCGGGCGGAATTTATCCAAAATATATCTCTGATATGAGAGAGAGAGCTCAGGGGACAATTATCGAAATCGAACCAAACGAATTGCTTTTGGTTTTTGAGAATTATGAGGGATTTACATTTTAAATTGAACCATATTTGAAAGGGAAGGTACTTTTCTCACCTCGGAAGTCCGTTGTCTTCCTAAAAGTTTTGGAGTTTAATTTGTCTGAAAATATTTTAACGCATTTTAAAACAATGTTTAAGACAACACCGCTTTAGTGTTTAAAGCATTGGTAGTATTTAATAGACAGGACTAAAAATACGACAGCCACGTTCTTTTTATGTTCGGATTTAAATGGAAATGCACAGCGGAGTGAAAGTTGAACTCCGCGAAAGTTGGCGAACCTTTAGTTGAGTTTAGTTGAGAACTTTCTGTTTCTGATCTTGATAAATTGTTGGGGTCTGTGGGAGGCATTTTCCTGGAAAGCCACTGGTAGTTTTCGCTTGATAGTTTCCTTAATTAGCTTCCAACCGAACGCATCTATTCAAAATCGTGTCTGTCAGTTGGTGAAAGTTTTAAGCTGCATTAAACAATGGCTGCCCTTTGCACTCGCACACTCGCAAACTCACACACATGCACTTAACCCACTTACACACAGGCACACTATTCAGTGGCACAAACACTCGCACACACACGCAGCCCTCACGTCCTCAAATTGAATTTTCCAGGCTACAAAAGAAAAACAAGGCGGCAACGATGAGATAAAATAAATTACCCATAGGAAATATATTTTTTGAAAATGTTTATTGATTTTCCTCATCAAAGGATCAAAAGGGACGGTGGGGGGAGGAAAAGGGCGTGTCGGAACCTGACAACTCATTAACGTGTGGCTAAAAACGAAATTAAATTGATGTCAAGGGGAAAAGAGCGGGATGCCTAAGGTAAAAACAAGGCTTTCTGATGGGGGATGATGAGCTTTTCATAGAGTGGAAAATATGAAAATAAAATTAGATTTTGTCAGATTATGTAACTGAATTTATAATAATTGGGAGTAAGTAAAAAGGTTGCACTTTTTTAAAAGCGGAAAATATTACATTTTTCAAAGTAAATGTTCTTAGGTGTAACGTGAGTTTAATCAGCTTTCTGGCATTAAAGTCAAATAAGCAACTAATTTGACATTTAAATTAGCTATTCGTGGAATTGCATTTCAATGTGCATAGGGTGCTTTCGGTTAACTTTGGAGGTGGGTTGAGTTCCTAATTGAGTTTATTGTAGCTCCCTACAGGTTGCTGATGTATTTTATTTTCCCATTCCCCGGCGAACACGAAGTTTTAACACACAGAAATAACAAAGGACCAAATTAAGGCGAAGCCCGAGCCCCTCGCCCTTCAATATTCATGAGGGTCCTTGGTCCGTTCGCCCTGGACTGGGCAATTTCCCTGCCGAGTCGTAATAACACTTATGGCTGTTCGGAAGCTCCTCTGCCGCTGTCCGGCGGAAAAGGAATGCGCCGTACAATTTACGGCTCGTAATATGGGACGTGCATGTGTGCGGAGCTCGTAAATATGTCAGGATATGCAGGAGGACTTACCTTTATGGCTGGCCATAAAACAGAAACCGTATATGGTGGGCCCATGGAGCGTTTAAAATGAAATGTTGAGATTTTCAGGGACGTGGGTTCCTAGGCGAATTCCACAGCTTTTCGCCGAGCAGTATGCAAATAAGCCGGGACTTCATCAGCTTGTGGCATTCGCCTAACAACTTATCATACAACACAATTTTCACTTGTCAAGCTGTCCCGATAAATGCCTTGGAACGTCAAGCAATACGGTTAGATGCCACAGTAAAAAAAGGATAAACAAGACAGCAAGGATGAAGGCGCAGGATCAGAACTGCGTTCTGATTCTTGTCATGTGCAGATGAGCCGCTTCCGAACTGTTAATTGCCGTTCTCAAAGGGCCCGAATGATTACCATGAAAAACAGCTAAACGATTGCCCTAATTGAAGACAAACAAACCAGTCGCCTCCAGGTTATCCAGCTCCTTTGGATCAGTGGGAGGGGCAGGGGGTAGGATTTAAACCTTGTTTGCTGACCCACATAATCAGTGGGTAGTGAAATAATTGATTATCATGTAAACAGGGCCCTAAAGCCGCCGGAACAATAAAACAGCAGGCCAGCGATGAAATCTCAGAGCCTCAATTGAGCATGTGTGTAAGTGGATGTCTGTCTATCTGGGTATCTGCACAGGATAAAAATATACACGGGTGTTCAAGTCATCTTGAAAACATTGCCTTTCATTGTAAACGTGTCCAAAACTATGCAACAATACCATGAATACCTCAATGCCCGTACAAATTATGAAAATTGATATGTATTGGCATACTTTTCGAGATATTTTTACGTGATTTCATTACGTAAATTCATACAATAACTTTCTCCGTGTACCCTTTTGTGTGTATTCAACACCCTTGGAGCGTGTCGGTGTCTACCGTTGTGGCCATAGGTGTATGTTGGGTCTGGTCGTAAAAGTAGTCAAGATACATATCGAGGCCCAGCCGAGGCTATCAAAATCACTTGAGCGTGCAAATATGTGAAAGCCTCTCTGCAGATGAGAGTGTGTGTGTGTGTGTGAGTGCGGGTATTCCCCACTTTCATGGGTGTGTCCTCTGTGTGTGAGGCGCCAATAAGTGTGCTATAGTGGGGCATATGAAATTGATTAACATGCAGGAGGCCCAATCAAGGCGGAAAATAAGACTTGGGAACTTGGGGGTTGGCACCCGAAACCTGGGCAGCTGTTGATTTTGCACTTGAGCAAATCCGAATCCTGACTTTCAGGGGGCGATCAGATTCGTAGGGGGCGTGGATGTTGTGTGTTGTGCTGGTGCCCCTTTCATGTTCATTTTTGAGGAAAATACGTTAAAGCTGGGCTTTCCGCACACAGTGTCTGCTGCAAAATGAGAAATTTTTGTAAATCTGTGCGGCAGATTATTCATGTAAGGAAATTTCAAACTTTGTGAACAACAAATTCCAATGAAATACCAAAGACAAGGTCATTTGGATTTTGCTTTACAAGATATTGAGAATAATAGTGGTCTTGATGAATTCCTGCGTTGCTGGATTGTTTTACCAATCAAACAAAAAATGTACCCCATTTATGGATTTGATTGCTCAGGGACGTGACTCTGCAATAAAAGTCCGATTAAAATGACTTCTTTTTGTTTCGCAGGAAGCCAAGGAAACCTTGTGCGATCCCGAAAAGAGGGCCATCTACGACAAGTGGCGCAACAGCGGCATCTCGATGAGCTACAAACAGTGGCTGGGCATGAAGGAGCATGTCGGTCAGGTGAGAAGATACACGATTGCCGAGAAAGTGGATAAAGAGGTATGCGATATGGGCCAGGAACTCAGCGATCCAGAGAAGTAGTCGCCCCGTCTCCCCCACTCTGTCTGCCCTCTCACTTCCTCTCTTTGGCACGGCGGCAGCCCCGATCCCTTAGAGCCGTCCTTGTGTCCCGCTGCACTGCGTCAACGCTTGGCCTTGTTTTTAAATTTCTTTTCATTGGTTTGTTTGCCGCGCTCGTAATGAAATTTGTAAGCCAAGCCGGAGTTCATTTTTGCTGTAGCACAATTAACGCGATTATTCATTACCCGCCCGAAAGCCACCCACTTTCCCGCCCACAAGGCTCTATGGTAATTTCCGCTGCCGAGCGAAGCGGAAATTGTCGTCATCCATCAGCGGCTGACATTGTCCGGCTCTGGAAAGGCGGTGGGGCTTTTGGGCCCCAAATCCGCATTTGCAATTCTAATTTTCAGCTCGGACACCTAGCAAAAACGGGAACAGAACAGTCCCTTGGATTCTATAAAATCCAAGGGGGAAAAATAAACAATACAAATTTCATTCAAGGTAGTTCATTACGAAGAAGGAAGGTGTTCCTTTGTTTCGACTTTTGTCTTATAATTAAAATTTGTCATTGTGTCTTCTAATATCCTTAAGGACTTTCATGCCTTGGAACTTTTTTCTTGGGAAACACCATTATTATTATTGTTGTATTTTTCGTTTGGTATTACCAATTCCCAAGCTGCCAGTAGCTCTCCAACTCCGGAACTTTATTCCTCACTTGTCGGTGTTCCATGTGATAAATGTGTACAATAGCCAAATAGAACCCCCTCTTCCATCCCTTTTTCTCTGTGTCCCGCTCTTGAGTGCCCAATGAAATCCACCGAATGCAAACCTATCTTGAATGTGCCTCTTCATCCAACTCTGTGTGTACCCGTGTGTGTGCTTGCATGCGAAGCAACGGAGGACCAATGCACCGAACCAAAGTGCCTTGGTCCTCGACCGGAACCGCGGGAATTTTATCTAATTAAATGCTTTTCCCACCCTCCCACGCTCCGCCAACCAAAACAAACATCCAAACAAAAGTCCATGCACTGGGTCACCCCCAAGACCAAGGATCGCATGCTGCCCGAGACCGGCGGAGCAGCTGCCCAGGGACCTGGATCCGGGGCAGGATGCAGCAGCGGTGGCCTGACCGCAGCCTCCCCCAACCCCGCCCACCGGCGGGCCTCGGAGGGCGGGGCGGCCTTGTACTACGGTAGTCGGAAGGGCGAGTGGGGCGGCGAGAACACCGATGTGGCCAACAAGTTCCGCAACTACGAGATCTAAGAGGAGCGTCGGCCACAGATAGAAGTTTCAATTTAAAAAATATTTCAAGTCAAACCGAAGAGCGAGCAGGAGGAGTTGGGTGTCTAGCCCGAAAGTTATGCAATTATATCAAAATATTCTGAAAGGGAAACAAAGTTTATTATCGATGTGTAACTTAAGCGTTGCGAACCACAGAGCACAGATACTCTTATATAGATGTTTATAGGTGTACAAAAAATATATAGAAAAATGGTAATTAACTAACATATATTTAAGTGAAAGAAACTGTAATTTCAATAAACTCCCCCGATGAAAAATCCCAGGCGGAGCGGCAAGAATTTTAAGTTGAAGTAATTAGTCAAATTTTATCGCAGTCATGCATATGAATATACACACCATATACTATATATATTTATGTAATCAGTGTATTTGTATATCGATGTTTCAAGTACCATGAATGTACCCCCAAGACAATCCCTTGGCAGCAAACAAAACTAAACTAAAGCTAATGCTAACGCTGTAACTGAAACTAAACTATTACTAAACTAGTGACAGTCTAGCGACTCACCCACCACGAGCCAGAAAATGAGAACATATTGAAAGACATGGTAAAGCGAATTTAAACCTTTATACACATGACACATTTGCATAGTCAAAAAAAGTAAATCTCACTCGGTGTCCTTTTTAAATGCAACATTGCGAAAAGCTCCACTGAACTGTTTTCCCTACCTGAAAAATCATTTTCGCAGAAAATCAACAAAAAAATGTGACAAAATATCAAAGAAAAATCAAACAAAAAAAGTGCAGAGAATTTATATAAATGTTTTGATGGATAGAGCGGTGAACTTTTCAACTTATACATATAGCAGAGATTATTGTCATTATTATTGTACTATTATGCGCAGCGCAGAGAAATAATTACTACATAAATGTTGTTGCTGGATTTAAATGCATTACTTATACAACTACATATGAAGATTGTTTTAAGACATACTCTATTGAATTTATTCAAATACACACATATTGCGGATAGAGCAGACCAGACCCAGATCAGATCGGAACAGAAAGGAAGGAACAGCTGCAAGCCAAAGGCGTGACCCCGCGACCCCCGACCCCTTAGAAGGGGCGGTGGGCGGGGCTCCAGCTAGTACTAGCAATTACACATTAATTAGTGTTGGTTCTAACTTAGCTGGCGAATGTTACACGCAGCGAGCGAACAGATCACAAATAAATCCAATTTTTGAAAGGGGTTCCCACTCCTGGCGGAACCTCAGGTATTCAATCTCGTGTCTTTATTGGGCTGACTAAGGAAATGATGGGCGGGAGTGTAAGTATATTAATACTCTTATTTTTATTCTAGAACTCTGTTCCCTTAAAGCTTGACTGGACTTCTTTAGTTAGTGGCTATGTTATCTAGAAGCTGCCTTCGCCTCATTTTGTTTGTTTAACTCCAAAATCTGCGCGTATGTGGCCAACGAATCATCCCAAAGCTCGCACGGTCGACGATCAGATTGATCAATTTCACGGATCCACCGATTTTGAACTTTAAAGATAATTGGTTATAAAATTATGAATTTTATATATCTAAAAACTCACCCCACTTAGAACCAGCTATTATGGGACACGCACCATGCTGAGTTCTCACATCACCCACTCCAGAGGCGTGGAGATTATGCCAAAATGCAGCTGAAATGTTGGGCTTTTATAAAAGTTTAATAATTAAATATTTCAGAAGTACACCTGCATATTTCTTTGGCTTCAGTAGAGTTCTTAGCTGTGGAAACGCAGTGCCTCCACCTTGGGCAACATCCGAGAGCTGTAAATGGTGGAATGTTAATCGAACTTATTTTAAAGTTCAGACTACTTGCATAAAATAGAACTGTGGCAATGCGGTTGCCCATTTCGGGAGAGGAGACCAATCCGGCATCAAACTGTTAGTGGGAAAATAGATAAACCAAATATCTATCTGAAATATATATCCCAACTCACGGTCGTCTGGTAGAACCAGTCCATGTGCTGGCCGTAGTGTCCTCCGATTCCGTAGTTGGCGAACTGGTGATCCTCCGCGTACTTCATGTTTAGGTTCGTCATGTCCGCTACTCTTTGATCGATGGTTGATAGCACCTTGTGAGCCGTGACTGGGATGAAGGTGAACTGGCTGGTCCTCACATTGGACACGACTGACTCATTGTGGCTCGTTATTGTGGCCCTCATCAGCCTGTTCTTGGTCAGCTTCCTTATAACATCGATCTCGCTCTGGTATATGACATCGTGGTAGAGTACGAGCAGGGGATCCTGGAAGAGTTCCTCTGCCTTGAGAGGAGCTATCCACAGGAACGGGTGTGTCTCGGTCACATAGCCACAGCGCAGATGACGTTGTTCCTTGGGAGTGAGTCGCCAGTGGCCACTGCAGGTTAGGCTGTAGGCCTGAAACTCACCCACCTGTTCTCCCTCCTCCGGAATGGGCTAGAATGAAAATAAATAATAAGTACAAACCTGAATCCCTTTAGGACAAACCACTTACAGCATGTTCTAGAATGGGTTTGGATTCGTTCAATAAAGCCTTCTCACCCAGAGCATTCAAAAAGGTTTCGTAATTCTTGGCGTGCTCCTCACTGGCTGATTGAATCCCAATTAGCTCCTGGTAGGTATCTTTCAGGCCACGGAAGTCCTCCAATTCCTTCTTGGCCTGCACAAGAAGAGCCAGAATCTGAGGCTTGAGTTGGTCCACCTTTTCCCCACCCGTCAAACGATCGTTAGCTTCAATTAGCCAGGAATGAGCCAAACGCGGATGCTGATCCCGTAGAGCCAGTCTGGCTATATCCACACAGTGCTCCGAGCTTAATTGGGTGCTAAGTAAAATACAAATCTGTAGTATGTTCAATACATTAAGTTGCTATTTCAGTTTACCTATAATCCACACCATCCAAGATACCTCTTGCCAGGTCCTTGGCCTTCAATCTATAAACATACTGTAACCTTAAAATCCCGTCAATGGCTCCTTCGAGCTCTTTTCTATCGGGCATTGTCTCACGATTTCGGAATTTTCTAAGGCGAGTCAGCGGTTCTAAAAATTATTATTAATTAATATTAATTTTAAATCAAAGTGTTTCAATCTTACTCTCGCCTGTTGAAGCCGCCATGAGATTCTCCACTCGCTGCCAGTCTACTGTCAGTCTCTTGTTCAGCAAATATTTGTTTATAGGACTCTCAAAATAGGATGGACCCCATTCACGAGCCTCGTTCCTTTCATTTTCGAACTCTCGCAGCCGGCTATTAAATAAATCATTATGAATAATCAGAGATTTATACCTTTAATTCAAATTTTTCTTACGCTTTCAGAAAATCCAACTTTCCCTGATTATCGGATAGGAATTTTTGCATATGCAGCAGCATTTTCTGCTCATAGCCAAACACTTTGGTCATCTCATTTATGGAGGAAAAGAACTCGACTCCAGAAACGGAGGAGATGGCTTGGTGAAATATCAGGAAAAGTACTGAAAACACCGGGAATATCATTCTGTCTGAGATCCACTCTCGAGAGCTCTTCGCTTCCAACTGATGGCGGCATTTGACCCCTCGGAATATTACAATAGCAGCGAGAAGTCAAGAATCAGAGGGTCTATCGGAAACCAGTTCTCACACGCACCCAAAGAAAGTGCCGGGTTCGTTGAGCCGGCAACTGGTTTTGGTTAGATAATAACTAATGTGGGTCTAATGTGGTAATGGCATAACACGCAGATGTTAGTGGCTTGATGGTCAGTTAAGACTTATCTATACTTACCTTATATGATAAGGTAGGTAACTACTTCAGATAAAAGCTATTATGCATGGCAAATTGACGATAAAGGCGTACCTAATGGCCGAATAATTGAAGTTTCTGTGAAGTTGTACTATATTTTGTCAGATATAAGATTGTTGTGAGATGCAGAATGCCGGTTCTCAAACATTTATTTGTGGTTATATTTTTCTTAAGTCGAAGCATGAGTCAAATTGAGGATACCCATCCGCGCTTTGCAAGATCTGTGGTGAATATGGATGACCTTCTGAACATGGAAGACCATTTGGTCTCTAAATTGGAAGGCTACACCGAAAAATTGTCCCAGAAAGCAAAAACCATCAGATGGTGAGTCAAATTGGACAGCATTTCTTAAAATGACTTATAAGGTTTACTTAAAGGGGAATTCAACAGATGAGGGAACAGCTCGAAAAGAGAAAAATGGAGGAGTCCTTCGATTTATTTAACAGGTACTCCTTCATTCGTCACATGCAGGCGAATTGGTTGATGTGGAAACGATATTTAGATAAACCCGTGATTCTCGGTTCGTCATTATGTTATAATATGTTCAAGCTGTAATGCTGTCTTTTCTGTAGATGAGTTGAATTATAGAAAGGTGGAAAATTTGAGGATGCCACAGGAACTTGACTTGTTTGACGCATCTGAAGCTATAAGAAGAATGCAAGCTACTTACGGGATGTTATCCAATGACATAGCCAAGGGTTTCCTAGATGGAGTTCAGTACAAGTATGTAGGGGAACATTTTCCTTTCCTTCCTGGAGTTATTATTTAATCTATGTCAATCCAAGTTCAACACTGGCACCCATTGATTGCCTTGCAATGGGCCGACACCTAATGAATCAATCGCGATGGACGATTGCCGAACAATGGATTCTGGCAGGTATTAAAGCACATGATCGGAAAGATCCTCAAACAGAGATGATGTTACTGAGGGGACCGACAAAAGCTGAACTCTTTAGAACACTCGGTAAAGTGCGGTTCGAAATGAGTAAGTTCAAAAAAAGTTCAAAACTATGCTTTAATTAGGAACACCTTTTTGTTGATTGTAGGAAATATAGGAGAAGCCTTGAAAGCTTATCAAGCTGCTCTCAAACATTCGCCCCGTGATCTGGAAATATTCCAAGAGTATCAAAACTTGAAGAGGAGAGTTCTTACATTATCACCAAGTGAACCGATCCGAGAGGAACCCAATGATGACATCGAAGAAATGGAGCTGCCGCCCTGCTGCAGTGGTCGTTGTGAAAGGCCCCAAAAACTCAAGAGACTATATTGTGTGTATAATTGTGTAACTGCTCCTTTTCTGCGACTGGCCCCCATCAAAACGGAGATTCTCTCGGTTGACCCCTTCGTGATTCTTCTACACGACATGGTCTCCCCCACGGAGGGTGCTCTTATAAGATCTTCCAGTAAAAATCAGATCCTTCCTTCCGAAACAGTCAACGCCGCAAACGAGTTTGAAGTCGCCAAGTTCCGCACTTCAAAGTCAGTTTGGTTTGACAGTGATGCCAATGAGGCGACTTTAAAGCTTACTCAACGTTTGGGTGAAGCAACTGGCTTGGATATGAAACATTCCGAGCCTTTTCAGGTCATCAACTATGGAATTGGAGGCGTCTTTGAAAGCCATTTTGACACATCGCTCGCGGACGAGGATCGATTCGTTAACGGATATATTGACAGACTCGCTACAACACTTTTTTATGTCAGTCCTTCGTTTGACGCTAACGGTTTTCTCATAATCCTAGCGATTCTTTCAATTCCAGCTAAATGATGTGCCACAAGGCGGTGCCACACATTTCCCGGGTCTAAATATCACTGTCTTTCCAAAGTTTGGAACTGTTCTCATGTGGTACAATCTGCACACGGAGGGTTTGCTGCATGTCCGAACCATGCACACCGGCTGCCCAGTTATTGTGGGCTCCAAATGGGGTTAGTAGAGTCTCCATTTCTGATCTTCTTGTATTCTATAAGCTTCATTATCCCCACAGTTGTCAGCAAGTGGATAGACGACAAAGGTCAAGAGTTCAGAAGGCCCTGCCTTAGATCGCACTTAGACTCAAAATATTTGTCATCAATAGAGAAGATTATTATCTAGCCTTTGCTATTAAAGTTTCTACACTTTGTTTAACGAACTATAGAATAAGGCGAAACTAATAGGTGCATCAATATGATTATGACATGATTCGGTACAGAACGTTTTAGTTCTCCGGCTTGATGCACAGTGGGTTTCAAAATGCTGTTCTCGAGATTGGTGCTCCTGGGAATGCTCTTTCTGTCCCTAAGTTTTGGCCAGTTGCGGGAGAACGATGCTCAACAGCGCTTTTCACGATCTGTGGTGAATATGGATGATATGTTGAACTTAGAGGACGATCTTGTCACAAATCTGGAAAAGCTGGCGGAAGCGCTCTCCCGAAAAGCCAAAATCATCAAATGGTGAGTAATGCGTAGGTCCAAACAATCAAGGATTTCTTAATGCAATGCAAGCTCTGAAGGGGAGTCTTCAAGATGATGAAAAGGCGACAGGAGTATAAGTCGTTTAGGGAACTTTTTGCCAATCCGATTGACACCTTTTCCCTCATTCGTCACATGCAGTCGGACTGGTTGATGTGGCTAGTGTACTTGAAAATGCCTGTTGGCCAAGGTTAGATAAATAGTTTGAGATATTCCCAACTACTTAAGAGTCTCTTTGCACAGAAGAATTGGCCGTTCTGGACTCAAGGATGCCTTTATTGCCAAAGTACTTTGACTTTATAGATGCCGCTGAAGGAATTCGAAAAATGCAGGCCACATACCAGATGTTTTCCGCAGATATAGCCAATGGCTTACTAGATGGAGTGCAATACAAGTAGGTTATAAAGTCACCCTAATCAAGAGGGAGTTCTTACTTAATTTAATTACTTAAAGCTCTTCCCTAAAACCGATCGATTGCCTCGCAATTGGCCTTCATCTGATGAATAACTCGCGTTGGTTTGCTGCCGAGCAATGGATAGGTGCTAGCATTGAAGCCTATGATCAGAAAAGTTCTCAGACCGAGATGGAGTTATTGAGGGGACCAAAAATGGCTGACCTGTGCAGAATACTGGGTCAAGTTCAAATGAAGCAGAGTGAGTAGGAAGTGTATACCAGAGGTTATTCGTGTTGGGCATGAGACTTATGTTGATTGTAGGAAATCATGAGGGTGCTCTTCAAGCCTATCAGGTTGCCCTTAAGTTCTCGCCTCATGACCCAGAAATATATGAGGAGTATCGGATCCTGGAAAAAAGGGATCTTACGTTGTCAGATATCGAACCTATGGAGCAGGATGAGGACAACTCCCACGAAAGATTGGTTCTTCCGCCCTGTTGCAGTGGACGCTGTGCAGTTCCCCGAAATCTGAGTAGTCTATATTGTGTATATAACCATGTAACCTCCCCATTTCTGCAACTGGCCCCTATCAAAACGGAGATTCTCTCGGTTGATCCCTTCGTAGTGCTCCTCCATGATATGATCTCCCAAAAGGAGAGTACTCTCATCAGAAATTCGAGCAAGGAACACATGTTGCCGTCCGCCACAACTGACCCAGATGCATCCGATACCGAAACTCAAGTCGACACATACCGCACCTCAAAGTCTGTTTGGTATAGCAGTGACTTCAGCGATACGACCAAGAAGATAACCGAGCGCTTGGGAGATGCGACTGGGCTGGACATGAACTTTACGGAGTTCTATCAGGTCATCAACTATGGGCTAGGGGGTTTCTTTGAGACGCATTTGGACATGTTGCTGTCGGAGAAAAACAGGTTCAATGGAACCGGAGATCGTATTGCCACCACTCTGTTCTATGTTGGTATCCTGAGTTTTAAAAAGTGTCTTGTTAAGATACATTTTTTCTCCTCCAGCTTAATGAAGTTCGCCAGGGCGGCGGCACGTACTTCGCTCGACTAAATCTCACGGTATTCCCACAGCCAGGATCGGCCCTCTTCTGGTATAACTTGGACACGAAGGGTAACGATCACATGGGCTCCCTGCACACCGGCTGCCCAGTCATCGTGGGTTCCAAATGGGGTTCGTAGATTTGGAGCTCAGATTGGTTGTGTAACCATGAACATTTTTCCCTCGACAGTTATGAGCAAGTGGATAAATGATATGGGACAGGAGTTTACAAGGCCATGTGTCGATTCAAGTTCAAGCTCAAAAGAGGTTTTATCAGCTGAGCGGCTTATAATTTGATTTATTTCTTCATTTTTATTCCATAATATAATAAAAGGTTGGTAAAACAGAAAGTATATACTATTGTTATTCGTGGTAGAGTGTCACCAATGGATCAATAAAGAGCACTTCTGCTTTGATTGGTGCGAGCAGAGAATAGAAAGTTCTTATTTTGGTATCATAGAAGCAGTAGAGACTTGCGATTTTTTGAAGCCTGTATTCATTACTTTCCATATTTAATTCCGTGCTTCTGGGCGGATCGAGCAGAATATGATAGCTCAAGCGCTTTTGCATCCTGACCAACTGTGCATTGCGTGGATTTGACTTTAGAGCAAACTCAACAGTTTCGAGCGCTAGAGGCCAATTTTCTAGGAAGTGATTGAAAATTAAATTACTCATTGCAAATGAACCCACTTACGCTGTTTCACATAGATTTCAGCTAGTTTCAAGTATAAATCAGCAGCATTAAAGTTCAGAGACAAATCAGTTGGATCCCGATAAGTTGAACTATCTAACATGGTTATAGCCACTTTCAGCCACTCCTTGGACTCGTTATAGTCTTTTATTTCCCTACTGTAATCCGACAACGCAACGCAATCGCGGAGAGACATTAAGTTCCTGTTGCAAATAATTTATATGTATAAATATTCTAATTTTAAAGCATTCGCATTATACTCAGTCTGAATGCCTAAGATTACACCGTTTGCGATATCTTGCGGTGGCATTTGATAGGCGTTTATTATTTTGGAAATGCCTTGGCATACTTCTGAGATATCATTTTTGGTAGGCAAGTACTCCTTGATAGACATTAGAGATGCCAGTTCATCTGCAATAGTGTTCAACTTAAAGGCGTTTAACAGTCGACACTCTTACTACCATTTCCTGGATCTTCCTGTAGGAAGAGCTGCCAGTGTGTCCAGTCCGATTGCATATGATGGATTAATGAGTAACTCGCCACTGGACTAGACGCAATGGCCAACTTGTCTCGTTCAAACTGAATATGATATGTGGCCAAGTCGAAAAGGACTCTGAAGAATATTGATTAGACCTTAACTACCAAACTACTTAACTTACTCGTCGATTATTTTTAACTTCGTTTCCAGCGCGTGTATATAGTTTTCTAAATATTTCACTACATTTTCCTGAATCTTTAAGATATTTATCAATTTGAATTTTGATAAAGAATGCCGATTTTCAGCGTTTGAATAAGACAAGTCCACCATGGTTAGTCCAACTAAAAGTATACAGGCGGACTTCATGACCACAATTTCATCTGATGATTGCTGAAATACATGAAATGTGTTTTTGCAATCATTGCTGCTGCATTCGTTTCCTTATAACCCAAAGCTAAAACATTTAAGCAAGGCGAATCGATTTTATTTGTACACATATTTACGCTCCATTTCTTCTTTTCCTGACTTTGGCAGAAAGATCCTCCACCTGACTCTCACTAACAGGGCTTAGAACTTCATAGAGATCCTTTTCTTGGAGACTCAGGTTTTTATAACCATTTAAGGTGACATTTAGCCAGTTCTCAGCATCCGTATAGTTTTTCTTGTCGTATGCATGCAGAGCGATTTGCAGGGACTCCAAAGGACTATTAAACAAAAGGAAGTAAAGACAACAAATTTGATAAAGATTTGTACCAACCTAAGTTCATAATTTCCCTGAGTTTCGTTCTTATATAAATCCATTGCAGCTTTAATGGAATTCGTATATTCATCTTTCGTTGGCATCTCGCTCCTCATCTCTTGAATCTCGGATATATACTCTAGTGAGCAGGTTATTGTCTTTCTGTTGATTGTAGGATATTCATTAGGATATTTACCTGTGGCTAAGGGCTTTTCCATTAGCTTTCTCCAAGCTGACCAATCAAAGTGCAAGTGGTGTAGTAAAGAGAAGCTATTAAGGGGATTGCCTAGATACACTTCAGGATCTTTTCCCACATTAGCTAGCTCAGATTTTCGATCATCTATATAACTGCACAACGAAAAGTGTTGAAGAATTTTACATATTTTTCAACTATTTACCGATTTAAGGTACTAATGTGATCCTGAAGGTCTTCAGAGTAGCCTTGCAATTGAGTCTTGAATCGGGTATCGATATCTAAATAGGCTTTCATCTTTGTAGCGCAGGCCCATTTGGGTAAAATCAAAACAACCAAAAGAGCAGAAAATCCAAGAGCGCTCCACATGACTGAAGTAGGAAAATAATAAAATACTTCGATCCGAAACTGAAATCAACCGTAGCGTGACAAACTAAATAGTGAAACCTCTCTCATAATATTTCCACCCTTTTTATAGTTTTTATTATTCAATATTCTAAATGCTTGTCAAACATGGCCTCCTAAAAATTTGTTCCCTTTCATTTATCCACTTGGTCATGACTGCAAAAATAGATTTTTTAACTTAAGCATATCGATTTGTCGATACTATATTACCCCATCTAGAACCCACAACTGTGGGACAAGCTGAGTGGGCTGTTCTATTATCACCTTCACCCTTGTGATGAAGATTGTACCACAGAAGTGCTGAGCCCTTCTTGGGAAACACGGAGAGTCCGAGTTTCGGGAATATGGTGGCCCCACCTTGGGGCACGTCACTCAACTTCGGATGATTGGGGAGGATTACAAAACATTCACCCTAAAACATGTATTACTTACATAAAACACGGCTGTGGCGATGCGATCCGAAAAGTTGTCCAACTGGGGAAGATTCAAATTTATCAGGGAAACCAACTGTGGAACATGTCTTACTTCTGCTTCTCCTAAAAAGTCTAAGTGGATGCCGTAGAACCCGCCTATTCCGTAGTTCAAAACCTGAAAAGGGTCCGCGTCGTGGATCTCGAAATTGGTCATGTCCTGTGTCAGTTGCGACAGTCTCTGGATCAGTTTGCTATTCTCAACTAGCCATGTGCCCTTGGTGGTCCGATCGGGGTCCTCTGTATAGTTTCCGTCCTTACTCACGGTAACGGCTCGTGCAAGTCTACCCTTAGCCATATTCCTAATGCTGACAATGTCCTTGTCAGGAACTACATCATGAAAGAGCACCATGTAGGGATCGAGGCACATTAGTTCCATCTTCAGAGGGGCCAATCGAAGGAAATACGAAGCTGTGGTGTTGTACAAGCAATAAAGTTTCGTGGTAGGTCGGCATTCCGAACTGCAGCATTTCTTATAGACTCCTTTGGACTTCTCCTTCTAAATCAGAAAGAGTTGAGTAATAGTTGTGTAATACAATTTCATACCTTTTTCGCTGACTCCTTGCCAATGCGAATATTAATCTTTAGCCGAGAAAGGGCTCTTTGCAGACTGACCTTTTCCGGCCAATTCCTAATAGCGAGTTGCAGCTCACTCATGGCCAAAAATCGAAGGCCTGTAGAACTTTATGGTCACAGCAAAAACTATAGCTAATGCTTAAAATCCTACCTAGGCTATCTTGGATCTCCACGAAAAGCTCGTAGAAATCGACCAAGGGCATTCCGAGTTGGGAATAGATATATTCGATTTCTTCATCTGCCTCGTACATCTTCAAACCCACCATCAACCACTCCTTGGCACGAATGAAGTCCTTATGTTTGACCATGTGCCTGGCAATCGTAATACACTGCATTCCATCCAGCGATGTACTTAGGAATTAATATCACGATTATATGGAAAGCTAAACCTATTTAAGTCATACTTGTGATGGATGTCCTGAAGAACTCCCTTGGCCATTTCGGCAGTTGAGAGTGAATAGGTCCACTGAATGAGACTCAATCCTCTGATGGCCTCCTCAATGTCCTTTAATGTTGGCATTTGCGGTGCAATGGCAATTATATCATTAACAAGAGCTAGAAAATCGGAATAAGTTAAATCACTCCTCTGCACTAATATTACCTACTCTCCCATGGCTGCTCCTCCATAAACCACATCCAGTTTAGGTAATCGGAGTACAAGCGGCGAGTGATCCGAAAATGTTTAATAGGATCTTCGGGAAGTTTCTTCTCTCGATCGTTATCAGTCATTTCCAAGTAGCTTTAGTGATAAGGAATCATAAATAATCTCTTAAGTTACAGTTTCCACTTACTATTCTATTGTGTCCACTCTTTGCTGCAGTGCATTTGCAAACTTCTGTAAGATATTCAGCAGGTAGTGCTCATAGTCGATGAGTTTACCCATGTCGTATATCGATATGGCATAATTATTTTCCAATATTGTCGTTTTGCTATGACTCTTGGCCAAAACTAGTAAGTATAAAATGGCTATTGAAATGAGTAGCTTCGGCATCTCGTGGTCAACTGAGCGAGAAAACCTGGAATATAGTATATTTATCGCTTTTGGTGGGGAAATCCATTTTTGATGCTCTGATTTTACTTAATTTTCCAAGCCACATGAAAGATGAAAACTTTAACAATAATATGTTTTAGTTCATTGTATATTGATAGAGAGGTCGCAAGCGTGTTACTCTCTGTTTTCTTAGCGGATCCTCATCGGGAACCTCTACTTTTTGTATTAGAAATGCCGAAAAATGCCCAACTGTGTCAATGTTTGTTTAGCTGCACTAATGGCAGACAGACAGTCACCGAAATTGTCTATCTGGAATCCAGAACAGTCTTAAATGGGACACTGAACAGTCAACATGTTCCGGCTAAGTATTATTTTACCATTAATCTGCGTATTCTCAGTCAACGGAGATTACTACTCGGCTATAAGTGAGCTGGAAAGACTACTCGACGTGGAGGCTTTTATAGTAGAAAAGTTCGATGAATATCTTGAAAGGGCTCAGCAAGAACAGGAGAACTTGAAAAGGTGCTTCTAATTAGAATATCTTTCAATCAATATAAAAATGTTTATTTTGCATCAAAGATTTTTAGATCAGATAGACGAGCAGCAAAATGATCGTGGCGATCTCGAGGAATACTTCGGCAATCCCATCAATGCCTTCATCACCATTAAACGCCTCGTTCATGACTGGAAGTTTAATGTATTTGATCCTTTGTTCGACTCCAGTAATTTTGAGACCTACAAGAGCAACCTAAGTGATTCGCTCGAGAAGATCAACTTCAAAGGACCCACTCAAGAGGATCTACACGGAGCCACCCGCGCTCTTCTTCGGCTGCAGAATATCTACCAACTAAACACGGACCACCTAGCTTCTGGCGTTCTGCTTCCCGGCGAGAAGAATCCACTGGGCACCTCGTTGAGTGCAAGTGACTGTTTTGAGCTGGGCAAGAATCTCTGCCAGATTAAGGAGTACTCTTACGGATCCGAGTGGCTATTGGAGGCCAGAAAACGATTGCACGGTAAACCATTAAGTTTTATATCACCGAATGTGAGCGATGTCGAGATACTGCAGCACCTTTCAACCGCCTTCAATGGTTTGGGAAATCTAAAATTAGCCCATAAATTAAATAATGAAATATTGGATAAGAAGCCTGATCATGAGGATGCTCTCAAGAACAAGATACTGTACGAAGGCCAATTGGCTAGGGAGCGAAGTTTTGTTCCTAGAGAGCAAGCGGAACTGCCTAAAAAAGTAAGTACATTCCTTACTAAAATTGTATCTTTCACTCTGACCCATTTCATTAGGAGCAAAAGGAGAGCTACAAGCTATATACACAAGTTTGTCGAGGAGAACTCCATCAATCTCCTCGGGAGCAGAGGAATCTGAGGTGCTGGCTCTCCCATCAGGGAGTTCCCTACTATCATCTTTCACCTTTCAAAATCGAACAATTGAATTTCGACCCTTATGTCGCCTACGTTCACGAAGTTCTGTGGGACAGCGAGATAGATACGATCATTGAGCACGGCAAAGGTAATATGGAGCGTTCAAAGGTGGGTCAAATCGAGAACTCCACCACAACTGAGGTCCGGATAAGTCGAAACACCTGGCTATGGTACGATGCGAATCCTTGGCTTTCCAAGATTAAACAGCGCCTGGAGGATGTCACCGGACTAAGCACGGAAAGTGCGGAGCCCCTGCAGCTGGTCAACTACGGAATTGGGGGACAGTATGAGCCGCACTTTGACTTCGTGGAGGTGAGCTCATCCAGTATGTGAGACGACAGAGCTTCCACAATTTTCTGTACATCTTTCAGGACGATGGTCAAAATGTTTTCACCTGGAAGGGCAACCGCCTGCTGACTGCTCTTTTCTACGTAAGCCTTCTGACATCAAATTCAAACACAACTGAAACCCCATCTTCTATTTCTTCAGCTAAATGATGTTGCTCTGGGAGGAGCCACAGCTTTTCCCTTCCTCCGATTGGCTGTTCCGCCGGTGAAGGGAAGTCTTTTAATCTGGTACAATCTGCACAGTTCTACCCACAAGGACTTTCGCACGAAGCATGCTGGTTGTCCAGTCCTCCAAGGATCAAAGTGGAGTAAGTAAAGCATAAACACTTTTAGCTATTGTTTCCGATGTGAGATATTTTATCTTTTAGTTTGCAATGAGTGGTTCCATGTGGCTGCTCAGGAATTCAGGCGACCTTGTGGCTTGAGCAGCGATGAGGGAAAATTCTTGCATTTGAAGGACAAATAATAACCACAGTAAAATTATAATGTAATTCGTTTAAATAAATACTTGTAATAATCCAAAAGAAAGCCATTTTATACTCACCACAAAGGTTAAATATCATTGGGTAGATAAACAAAGTTCAATCGAATGACTAAAAAACTAATCTCACCACTTTCCTAAGATATATGGGAAATGGGGGCCATGGCCTCAGTTTAGCCCCACAATTCAAGCCGGTCAGTCGAGCGTTCTCCAGTCGGTTCGAAATTCGATCTAATACATAATATAGAAAATATCTCTAGTCATTGACCCGAGGGCCAAGAGCAAAGTGAAGAACGAAAAGACTGAAAAAAGGCCCGAAGACATCTAATTATGCAAATGCCGGTGGTTTTTAGTGTTTTGTGGCTGCTTCAGCTGTTTCTGCTCGTGGAATCTGTTGCTGGAGCTAATTTCGCCAGGGGAGAGGAGCAACTGGAGGCTCTGCTGGACACCGAAACGCAGCTCATCGATGGGTTGCGTGATTATATCGAGCGATTGGAGCTTCAGCTGGAGGAGATCCGAAGGGAGACCTCTGCCATCGAGGAGATCCACAGTCAAGTGGATAGTGTGGAGGAGTACATGGGTAATCCACTAAATGTCTTTGGAATTCTCAAGAGGTTCGAGAGTGTGTGGCCCGGATTGGAGCAGAAGGCGAATGCCACTCTGGAGATAGGGTTCGGAGAACGGTTGTCCAACAGGGAGTTAACCCTTCCCAGCGAGGAGGACTACGAGGAGTCCCTGAATCATCTGCTACATCTGCAATCCGTCTACGAATTGGACTCGAACAGCCTCTCCTTGGGCGTGGTGAATGGATTCAAATTGGGGTGAGCAAGCTGAAGCCCAGAAAATGGAAAAACCAAAGCAATCAAAAATTGTTTGCATAATTTCAGCTCCTCCATGTCCTGGGGCGACTGCTTGGAAGTGGCTCGCAAGTCGGACTTTCCTGTGGCCAAGTTCTGGCTAGAATCTGCTTTAGAGAAGCTGCCCTCCGCCTCCGAAAACTCCACGGAATCGCAGAGGGAACGTGAAAGCGGACGTGTGCACATCCTGGAGGCAACTCTCAACATTGAATACCGCGCTGGTAGGTTGGCCTAGGATTAAGTGCAATATCCCGGCCAGAATTCCAAATTTCGTTTCTTTTATTTTCCAGGTGAGCTTTCCCGAGCCCTGGCAACTGCCGAGGAGCTCCTACTGCTGCTACCAATGAACCAAGGCATTCAAAAGGCCAAAAGAAAGATTGAAAAAGCCATGGCCAAGAACGAATTGCCCAAGGGAAGGGGCCAAAAGTCGAAGCCAAAGAAGCAAGTAAGTGGGTGAATCAGAGATGCAAAATCATTTTTAGCCGTAGGTAGTGTCAATTCAAGGAGCCAGGGATTAAGATTTATTATTAAAAAATGATTAATATTAGACTAACAACAAAAATTAATTATTATTTTGCATAGAAATCCAAATCCACGGAGCAGCTGCTCATTGAGGAGATTTGTCGCGGAGCAACACAGGAAGTCTCAACAGGAAGTCGCTTCAACCAATGCCAGTTGGATGGAAGTTCGCCCTGGTTGCTCCTCCAGCCCTCCAGGTTGGAGCCCATCAGTTCAGATCCATATATAGTTTTGCATCACGATGTATTGACGCCGAAGGAATCCGGTGAATTGCTGGAGCTTATAGATGAGGAGGATGCAAAAGGAGTTAGCTATCAATCGCTGAAGCTATCCAAACTGGCACAAAAGAAGCTTGGAAGGATTAGTCGTCTCCTGAGACTTGAGAGTGGGGACCTAGATCCCTGGACCGGACGTCGCCATGGTCACGAGCACATTACCAAGTTGGAGGATAGCTCGGAGTTGCAGCATGTGGCACGTCTCATGTTGAACGTACGTGTTATCCAGCGCGGCCTAATTAAATGACTAATGTGCCACTAATTAATTTCCGATCCATTCCCCGCGGCTTAGTTGCAGGCACCCGGAATGGGAGGAGCCGTGGTGTTTCCGCAGCTAGAACTCGGCGTGAATGTCCCACGTGGCTCGCTGCTCCACTGGCGCACACGATCCGCCGGAGGCTCGTCATCCAAGTGGGACTACCGCAGTGGCCAGGCCATCTGTCCCGTGCTCCTGGGCGTCCAGTTGTGTAAGTTGCGGCGTGGATGGATTTCGCTTGCGTGCCGGGATTCAGTTTGCGGCCCAGTCGCACTTACCACATCCCAAAACAAGCTGTCATCGCTTGTCAGTCGAACGTGCTGCGAGATACCCTGTGGGGGGTATATTAGTTCTCCATAAAATATTCGTACAAAAATATTTTAATCGTCGTTGAAAGTAATATGAATCTTTTCATTGCTCACTCTTTCCAAGAACTACATAATTTGGCTTTATCATACAAAACAGTCATTTCTTTGGAGACAAACTCTGTACAGGGTATCGCGTGGTCGACTCTCACTTTCTCTTTGCTAATTTCCATTTTTATTCATCTCAATTTCGCATGCAGCCGCGTGGACAGGACTCAATTGACGTGGGCAGCGAGGCCTGATGGGTTTCCATGGTTTCCCGATCCGTGCGACATGTGCATTAATTGCCAGCTGGGGAATCAAATAAAGTTGACCTTGGCACTTGATTAAAAATCAGCCTTTTATTGCGTTATTTCCCGTTGGGAGTGCCCATCCGGCGGTGTGAATGGGCTGGGCAAACAAAGGCTGCCATCCATAATTGTTTGTTTGTTTGTTTGTCGTTAAGAGGAAGCCCGCTGCTCAAACACTGGTCCATAAAACAAGTGTGCTGGCCGCCGCCTCTGAAGTCCGTAAATCAGCAAAGATTGCGGATCCCAACAGTGTGAGTTATGATGGTCGACTCATTAACAAATCATTGCTCCAAATTGGCAGCCTGCGGGGGAATCATCCATAACAATCCATAAACAATAGACCGCAAGCCAATATGAACTGTCGCAACAGTCGGATGCGAAATGTTAATCGGCCCTAGCTGCCGGAGCTGCTAAATAGTCGAACTGCAGTCTTAAATATCAAACAGTTAACTGCCAATTAGCCCGTATTAATATGCCTGGCTGGTCTAATCTCTAGCTAAAGACAATGGCCGATTCGAATCCGATCCGAATGCGAATCGAATTCAGAATTAAGAATTCGAAACGAGCTCGCCGGGCCGATAAGCATCAGTAAATCAGCGCAAAACAAGCCATAAAACACGCCGGGCCGAAAAGAAACCCGTACGCTCCTCTTGCCAACTTCTCCGCATCGGAACATGCACAGAACTGGCTAATAAAACAGTTTTCTTCAAATCATAGGCCACCGCAACTAGTTTCGCCATCGCACATGCGAAATTTATTCTCGCCGCCGGTTTGCTCTCCGCATCTCTGGGGATGTCTCAAATTGGATATCTCTCGAAGATGATCTTGGATCAGTTCGCCACGAGCCGCGAACATCGGCGGACTTGCAGATCTTCAAGAACGTACTAATTTTCCGTAGCAAGGATATTTACTAGAACACTAAAGGATATATACGAGGAGTACAACCATACAATGCGTGGACTCACGTTACTGGTGGGACTGTTCTCCTTACTGGCTCAGGGATCACTCGCCTCGGATTACTTTTCATCCATTACGGGTCTGGAGGATCTCTTGCATACGGAGCAGTATCTTACAAGGGAACTGAGGTCAAAGGTTAATGCAATCAAAACTGCACTACAACACCTGGAGAGGTGAGTAGAACCATGAAATTGATCGATATAGTTCATTAAGGGGCCCATTTGAGGAGAGTTCAGGATAGACATATCCATTTGACTATTGATACAACAAATCGTATTCGCTTATGGATTATACAATAGCGTAACCTGATAGCAAAGTTAACCCGTATAAATGTTGTCAAGTCACGTCTTTGGCTGAATAGGATTAACCAGTTAGCAACAACTTTTGAAACTGGATAACACTTGTGTTATTGAAGCCTTTGAATTGACATCAGAATATTTAGGGATACACTCTGAGTGCCAATACGAAGTGGACTTAGTTTTAGCGGGAACTCAATGGTCGATCCGTGGCCCATTAAAGGCCCACAATAGTTTTTGTTAGAACACGATATTTGAAACAATGCTAATTTAATTACAGCCTTTGGTCGTAAGAAAATCCATTAAAATTTTACTACCCTTTGAAAACTAGTTTACGTAGCCGCCAAATCACAAGGTGCCAGACTTAATGTCTGCTATACATTTGCAAAGATTGTCATGCCAGTGATTTTGGCTAAGAGTTATCACAGATGTCCACCTGTCACCAATCTGGAGTAGTTAGCCTAATCTGCTAAGTATAGCCCCAGATATTTGATCATTTCTGACAGTTGGCCGGATCAGCGAATATTGGTTATCAGGTTTTGGCTTTGTGTTTGGCATTTCGCTTTCGTTTTATTTGATTTCGCGCCGTTGTTTCTTATCGCGGCGGTCATTAAAACTATTATGAATATAGAATCACACATAAATTAGAATTAATTAAGCCGAAATACGTGTATGGGCTACTATGACGACACGAGACTCATAAATCGACCAAACTGGTAGGCAACTCTAGTCCGAACTCGTTCAATCCGCAGCGAGCTGTCCTCCATCGAAAAGGAGCACACCATGGCCGCATCGGACACGGAGAACTACCTGACCAACCCGGTGAATGTGTACCGCCTGATGAAGCGCCTCCACACGGACTGGTCTCTGATGGAGGGACGAGTGCAGCTGATGGCTGAGGAGATGAGTGAGTGCACCCACCCCATGCAAGGATTACTGCTATTAAGATTTACCTTCTCACCCAGATTTCAATGCTACCAGAGAGTACGGCCTGAGCTACCCCAGTCAGGAGGACGTGGAGGGTGCTGCTCTGGCCCTCGTCCGCCTGCAGAGCACCTACAAGCTGGACGTGGCCCAAGTGGCCCAGGGCATCCTGAATGGCGTCAAATACGGGTGAGACCTCAAAGTGGGTTGGGTGGCGGAAGCGGATAAGCAATAACCAGCCAGGCTTAAAATACGGACTATCCCATCTAATCCCAGTTCAATCGAGTGGCTCCCCTTATTACTTAACCCCAATCGAAATCACTCTAGCAGGTGTTTTGGGAAGTCTACCGACTATTAGATCGTGGAAAACTTAAATTTCAAGCACGTTTGAAACCGCAACTCTAAAGTTTCAATATTGCATTAAACATATAACATATTTGAAGGCTTGATTTTATTGATACAAATCATAGCTATTTAATTGAAATTAATTGTTTTAAATCCCAAATTGATTTTAAGGGTATATTGTAGTTGAAAGAACCTATCAAAACTCTTCCAGCCTTTATTTTTAGCTCCGATATGAGTTGGCAGGATTGCTTCGAGCTGGGTCAACAACTCTTTGAAATGGAGGACTACAACAACACCAAGGTCTGGCTGCGGGAATCGATGGAACGCTTGCGACGTCAGACCAGCCACGCCTCCAGCCACCTAGCGCCCACCAGCGGACCGGATACGGTTACCCTCAACAAAATGGAGGCGACGGCCAAGAGTTTGTTCCAATTGGGTGAGCAAAAAAATAAAACCAGTGGGGATGGGTGAATAGGCCAGCATTCAGGATACTCATTCGGTTGATTTTAGGCGATTTCGACACGGCTTTCGAGCTGAGCCAGCGAGTCCTTCAGTTCGATCCCAAACGCATAAGGAACTGGCATCTCGGCGACAAGGGAACGGCGCCTCCGGAGGACATCGATGATGTGTATCTACCAAAGCACTCGGACTCCTACAGCGTAAGTCTAAGGTTACTTTGAAATAATGAGGAGCTAAAAGTTTAATTCCATTCCCACAGCTATCGCAGGAGTTCGCCAAATACGAAAAGGTGTGCCGCGGTGAGGTGCATCCAATTTCCCGCCAGGAGTTGCGGTGCCGCTATAGTCGGGGAAACCATCCGTATCGCTTTCTGGCGCCACTGAAGCTGGAGGAGCACAGCCTGGATCCCTATGTGGCAACCTTCCACGACATGCTGAGTCCCCTAAAGATCTCGCAGCTCCGGGAAATGGCTGTTCCCCGCATGCATCGCTCCACAGTGAATCCCCTGCCCGGCGGACAGCTCAAAAAGTCCGCTTTCCGGGTGAGCAAAAATGCGTGGCTGGCGTACGAGTCCCATCCCACTATGGTGGGCATGCTCCGGGACCTGAAGGACGCCACCGGGCTTGATACCACCTTTTGCGAGCAGCTCCAGGTGGCCAACTACGGCGTGGGTGGGCACTACGAGCCGCACTGGGATTTCTTCCGGGACCCCAATCATTATCCGGCGGAGGAGGGCAACCGCATTGCCACTGCCATATTTTATGTGAGTTCTTACATGGCCGTAATCCCCTACATGATTTAGTAAGAGCAATAATCTTATCCGTACAGCTATCCGAGGTGGAGCAGGGCGGGGCCACCGCCTTTCCCTTCCTGGACATCGCCGTGAAGCCGCAGCTGGGCAACGTTCTCTTCTGGTACAACCTGCACCGCTCCCTGGACAAGGACTACCGCACCAAGCACGCCGGTTGTCCAGTGCTCAAGGGCAGCAAGTGGAGTAAGTAACCTGGAGGGAGTTGCTCCATGTCTTAAACTTTAACTATCTAACTAATTAGAACTTCAGTTTTCCGAGCACATACTAAAGCACACTAAATGTTAATCACATCTAATGCACTCATAAGTGAAGTGAGACCACCAGCTACCTCGAGTTGACATACACAATTAATGTGATTCATTTCCGCCCGATCTTTGCAGTTGGCAACGTGTGGATACACGAGGTGACCCAGACCTTCGCCCGACCCTGCGACGTTTTCCGGGATCACGAGGTGTCACTGGAGTACGAGATAATCAAATAAAGCTCGTGATAGTCAGGTTAACCTCAGCGTGTCTCTTTTTTGGCCTGAACAGACTCAGTGGGTTAAGGGGCTTGAGTGCTCGGCAGAATCACTCAAAGCACTGAAAACACTCAAAACAAACGAAGCGAACTGGCTTTGAGATGAGCCAAAAGCCAGTTGCGTATTCATTTGCCGGCTTCATTTGCATAAACAAGTTCACGGACAAAGTTTCATTGGGGGATTTGAATATTTTCGGGCCTGTGAAGTGACAACTGCTGCGAGCAGACAAGTGAAAGTAATTAGCGGGGAAATTCAGACTGGCTGGAAAAGTATGAGATTGAGATGTGATTCCTGGAACAACTGCCATAACTTTTGCCTATGTACACGCACTTACACAATTCAGTTTATTGAACCCACTTCACTTATGGGCCCCATTCAAGCAGAACCTGGCCCCCGCGGGCAGTTCTTTGACCAGAAACGCCGTTCCATTCGATTTGAGCGCTGGAACTGCTCGAACGACACCCGCAGCTCGAAAACGCTTGATCACAAACGCCGCGAGCTTTTTCTCATCAGATCTTTCAAAGATCGTCGCTTTTGCCGCCAACTGAAAACAGTTCCTAACGAATCGCGGCTGGAACAACAAGCAAGCGCGATCCGCGTTCTGAAAGCCGGTGGCGTTTTATCGGTTAAGTGCGATGCTTTTGGCCAAGTGCGTTCTTCTCTTGGTCCTGCAGGTATTATCCTGCCGCGGCGAGTTCTTCAGTTCCACCTCGGGCCTGGAAAAGCTGTTCGAAACGGAGGTCGTCCTCCTGGCAGAGCTGCAAAATTATGTGAATGAAATTAACCAGCACGCTGAGGCGCTACAGAGGTAAAAGGGATAGAATTTTAAGGCATCTTTCAAGGATAATTTTTGAATGAAAAATAATGTTAGAAATGCAAAATACCTAGTTAGTTACCAATGCGACAATATTTTTTTGAGCTAATAAAAATATATGAATTTATCTGCACATCTTACAGAAACTTGTGTTGATGTTCCAATCAAATAATTATGCTAATTTTATGAGAGTGGAATGAACTGAATTAAAATAATTTCGCAGACTAACGACCATTGCTCCTCCAGCGAGAAGCTTTTAAAAGGCCAGATTAAAATGGAAAGTTTTTCAGGTTCTAGCCGAGCCTACCTACCACACTTTGATTCCAGATGGTCAGTTTTAATCAGATGCAAATGAGATACGCATTTCGCACACATGCCACTTTTAATTGGCAGAGCCCATCAATTTTCCAGGCATATATTTTCCAGATGAAAAACTAGAATGAAAAACAATTGGCAGTACATGTCAGTCGGAATGCGATTGTGAATTTTTCATTTCAGCTGTCATCTACACAACCGCCCACGTAAATCAAAAATTCACATCGAACTCGGGTGGGCAGATTTCTAGCTGCTGGTTCGATTTTGGCTAATTAAAGGCGGGTGTGGGAGAGATGGCTCACCGAGATATTAAATTCTAGTTAGCTTCGGTTAGTTTTATTACAATTATGCTGATGTGTGCCTCAACGACCGACCGGTTGTCATAAAAGTGAATGGCAACCCAGCGATTTGTCGCCGATTGCAGATTTTAAACTCCCCAACCGATGGATGCTATTTGTTCGGATGCGCCGGGTGATATTTATTTTATGGACTGCTAATTTCTCCTATTTCTTGGCTTGATTTATTCGCGCCGGTTATTATACTAATTAATGGCTCATATAAAGCACCAATCGACGGCAAACCACTTTCAGTATCTTGTTGAATTTTGCATTTAATTATCGTTCGAATCGATTGCTACCATCCCAGATCGATATCTAAGAAACAATTGCCGCTAGTTTATTTTGTTGTTCAGAAATACTCATAAGTGTCATCGACTTGGCAGATTTCGGATCTTAAAATATGGTGCACTCATCGCCTCGGATATGCATAACATACAGTGTTATTTGTTTATCGTGCGCATTTGCAAACCGGATTCCTGGCCATCTAATAAGAAACCGTTAACAAATTGTAAAGTATAATATTTATACCGACCTGAGTCAGCCGCCGTAAAAAAGTAAAAAACTGGTCTTTCAATGTGGGGCCCTGTAAGAAATTTAATTTATCTGACTTACTCATTGCTTGGCGTCTCCTTTTCAAAGCCCAAATAAAATAGATTTATTGGGAACAAGTGCTGCCACTTAATCATCAGCACAATGAAGTTTCCAACAAAAGAAGTGAGCTCAAATTAGTTTGTGTCTTGCTTTAGATTCACATTATGGTTACGCTCCCAACTTAATGACTTCTAAATTAGCCACAATGCAGGCGACAGGCGTGAAAATAAATGCGTTAATTATTCAAAACAGGTAACCCACCGATAAAACTAAACTTGAATACATTTCGGGGCAGTACTGCTTATTCTTAAGAGATTTATTTATACCTTAATTCTGAAAAATGGTCCCAATCAGAAGGTGCTTAAATTCATTAACACCAGGGAAAGAGTTTTTAAAAGGTTACTAAGCGAGAAGTTTAAAACGATTGAATATTTCTAAAATATGGAAAAAGGCGAAGATAAATCTAGAAATGTATAACAATTTATTTAATCTCGAGGTATCTGTTATCATGTATCTTTGTGTCTTTAAAAAGCCTTATTAATTATACTTAAACTCAGGTTCCGTTTTGCCAGTGTATAAGCCAGGGAACTTTAAGTTTTAGTTTGACCATCCCAAATAAGTTAATTTATGCAAATTCCTTTAGTTATGAGTCTGATTAATGATTACTTTGTTTATGATCTCAGTGAGATTGATGCCATCCGCGTGGAGCACCTGAATGCCGCCGATGGAATCGATGACTACCTCAACAATCCGGTGAACGCGTTCCGGCTGATAAAACGCCTTCACAGCGATTGGGAAACCTTCGAGGGCAGTGTTACGGCGGATTCGAGTCGCTCAAGTGGGTTTCTTTCTATATCCATATTTAAATTGTGTGAGATGTGATATGAACTTATGTTCCTGCAGACTATCTAGATACCATGGCAAGACTTAAGGAGAATCTGAGCTTTCCTTCGCAGGACGATTTTGTGGGATCGGCGATAGCTCTTACGCGACTTCAGCAGACTTATCAATTGGATGTGGCTGAGCTGGCCAGTGGAATCCTGAATGGCGTTAAATATGGGTGAGCAATGGCCATGATATAAAAGCTCTAATACCATAGCTTGGTATTGTGATGAACACACGATGGGAAGTTTAAAAAAGTGTTTGTTGAAATGATGGCCCAACACAATCTGGAAGTTTTTGCGCTTTTAATTTGTTGTCATAAGATGACAAAGCAGCAATTATAAGTTTTTTTATTCCGGAGCCATTTTATGTTGTGAATTTAAGACTGGGATATTTGAGCGAAACCAGTAAGGTGGGAAAGTAAGCTATAAAGTTAACGACTTGGCTTGCTTTTGTCTATCTAACATAATTGCTAATAATTTATGTTTAACATACTACAAGGTTTTGTCAAAATAAACAATTAACACGGTAACTACTATATATTAACCCTTTAGTACGGCCATGTCGTGGCAGGATTGCTTTGTCCTTGGCCAGCACCTGTACGCCTTGCGAGATTACAACCACACGGTGCCATGGCTGCAACAGTCGATGCAGTTACTCGGAGAACAGTCATACGGGTCGGAGTCCGCGTCCCTAGACTTTATGGAGGCAGTGGTGGAATATCATCGTGAGATGGGCGCCCACGAAAGTGCCCTGAGTCTGGTGAACCATGTGCTTTCCATAGAACCGGACCAAAGGAGTCACCTTCTAGAGGCTCGTCAGCAACTGGAGGAGCTAATCACTGATGGGGACAAGAACGGGTTGCTTCACTTGACAGCACGAAGACCTGGAGACTACCATGGATCCCGGGAGTTTCGTATGTACGAGCAGGTGTGTCGAGGCGAGCTGGCACCACTTCCATCCAAGCAAAGAAGTCTTAGGTGTCGCTTAAGGAAGAGTCGCTTGGGCTACGCTCCTTTTAAGTTGGAGGAGCTCCACCTGGACCCTCTAGTGGTGCAACTGCATCAGGTTATTGGCTCCAAAGACTCGGAATCCCTTCAGAAAACAGCTAGGCCTAGGATAAAAAGATCCACTGTGTACTCCTTGGGGGGAAATGGAGGTTCCACGGCAGCCGCCTTCCGCACCAGTCAAGGTGCCTCCTTTAATTACTCCAGGAACGCAGCAACGAAACTTCTTAGCCATCATGTAGGTGACTTCTCCGGCTTGAATATGGATTATGCAGAGGATCTGCAGGTGGCAAACTATGGGATCGGTGGACACTATGAGCCGCATTGGGACAGCTTTCCCGAAAACCACATTTACCAGGAAGGAGATCTTCATGGCAACCGAATTGCAACGGGCATTTACTACGTGAGTTTATTGCAGTTTTCCAATCTTTTAGAATAATTAACTGAATATTTTCCAGCTATCTGACGTAGAAGCCGGTGGAGGAACCGCATTTCCATTTTTGCCACTGCTGGTGACCCCAGAAAAAGGAAGCCTTCTCTTTTGGTACAATCTACATCCCTCTGGGGACCAGGATTTTCGAACCAAGCACGCCGCTTGTCCTGTTCTTCAGGGCAGCAAATGGAGTAAGTGCATCTTTTAGACCTTGCAGCTAATTCAGTTTATAATGAATTCATTCAACTAGTTGCCAATGTATGGATTCGGGAACGCAATCAGGATAATGTAAGGCCCTGCGATCTCGAAAGGGGCCAGGAAATCTCACTGAATTACAGGGACTTCGACTAGAAAATTTACTCAACGCCAATTAAAATAAGATATTAATTTATTAAATGTGTAAATTACACCTAATCTCGATATGCTAGCGACTTGTAGCTATCTGAGGTGAGGTTGCAGGGACGACGGAACTCCTGGTAACCCGAGTGCATCCAGACATTGCCAACTGTAATATGAACATGAAGTGATAAATACAATTTTTAGATACTTATGAAAAGAGGAACTTCTCTTTGAAAGTGTACTTACTCCGCTTGGAACCCACGATTACTGGACAGCCAGCATGCAAAGTGCGAGCATCCACATCCAGGGATCGATGAAGATTGTGCCACATGACCAGAGCTCCTTTGACAGGAGGCAGGAATACATTAAGCTTGGTGAAGACGGTATAACCTCCTTGTTCCACATCAGAGAGCTACAATATAAGAAGCTTGTAAAAGATTCAGAACTAAAGAACTATAACCCACATAAAACATGCTGGTGGAGATGCGATCTCCTTCGAAGTTCTTCGGCAGATTGACCTCAAAGTAATCCGGATGCGGCTCGTACTGCCCTCCAACTCCGTAGTTGGCCACCTGCATATACTCCGCTCCGGCCATATCGAATCCAGATACAAACTGGATGATCCGACTTACGGAATTCATCACCGGGGACTTGTAGTCGAGCCAGGTTTGCTGACTGACCCGCAAGTCCCTCACGGTGCGTTTTCCACCATCTCCGGCCACAGCGGACCGAACCATCTCCTCCTTGTCCGCTTCCTCGAAGATGGATAAAATCTGTTTGGAGCTCAGCATTCCGTGATAAACATTTATGTCCGGATCCAAGTGTACCGGTTCCACTTGCAGTGGAGCCAAGGTGAAGTAAGCATGGCGTTTTCCATCCAGGTAGCAACTTAAGGGATCACCACTTCGCTCTTCGGGCAATCTTCTGCCCTGGCATAACCTAGTATAGTTGGAAAACCAAGAGGGGTTCGTCTCCTTGACATTCTTTCCTGGCACCCTGCTCTCCAGATACTTTTGAGTTTGCTGGGCGGAATGTGTTGGTTGCGATTCAAGGATCTGACTCAGTAGTCTTCCGGCTTTCTTTGGATTGCCCAACTCAAAATTAGCCATGGATGCATACTCACGGATATCCGAATAGTAGTGATCCTCATCTTTTTCCTCTCTTGGACTATTTTGGAGAAGGATAAATGCCACTTGAAGCCATTCCAGAGATCTCTGATATTCTCCGAGATCGAAGAGCTGTACACCTATTTCGTAGCATTCACGCCATTGTAAGTCCGAACCGTAGGTAAAACCACCGATGATGCCATCGGCCAAATCCGAGGTCGCGAGATTATAGACCTTCTGTAGCCTGGCCAAGCCCTTGATGGCTCCCTGGAGCTCAGATTGATCTGGGTAGCCCAAGTCCCTGCTCAGAACCTCCACGAATGCACGGAACTCTTTTGGGTGTTCAGAACTTATTGTATTTGTTAATTATGGGATTACAATACCTACCTTCTCTAGCGTTGTTGGCGAGTATGGGTTCAAAGATCAGTGCATCCCAATCCTGAACCAATCGCTTGATCAATCTGAAGGCATGCAATGGGTGTCCGAGATAGTCATCCAGCTTTAATTGGGATGTCGCCCACTCATGTTCCTGTTTTATTTGCTCAACATACCTGTTAAATACTCAAGTAATTTTCCAGACTACTTTCGATTATGTCGTAGTACCTGCGGTAGAAGTCAAGCTGCTTTTGCTGGGACTCCACATACGAACGCGTGGCATTTAGGAGTTCTTCTTCCACTTGTGCTAAATCCTGCATGCTGTCAACCGATGAGTAAAACTCACCATTCGCTACTCCAGCCAAAATTATAAGCTGGAAAATCCCAACATAGAGACAGTGCCGATCCAACATTATGAACAGAGCACTGTGAACCACGAGTTACTGATGTAGACTGGTTCTTATTCAGGTACGAACTGAGCCAAATAGAACGATATTCCATTTGAAAACTGTCACGTATCCAGACAGAAACGCTGTGCAAACAAAGATGTCAGATACAAACACCCTCACAAGTGATGCTAAGTAAACAACTCGTTCGATTTGACTCTCTAAATCTCTCCATCTCCTGCCCTCAAATTTCATAGCTGAACAGGTGGATATATTCTCAATGCAAGTATTTATTTGGAGTCTACCTTTTCATCCGTAATCTAAATGGCTGCAGACAAAGTGTTCTATAAATTTTGCTAAATTCGTTACTGCTCAATCACTTAGTACGAGATGCCGGTGTTGTCGCGGATCCAGTCCAAGTAGCCGGTGACACGGCTGAAGACAGCGGGAGCACCAGACTGGCAGCCGGCGGCGGAGACGAAAGAGGTCACTCCGACCAGGCGGTTGCCCTCGTGTGTGACCAGGGGACCACCGGAGTCACCTCCGCAAGTGGACTTTCCGCCGTTGGTGTTGATGCAAATCATGTTGTCGTGGAGAGACCAAGTGCGGCTGCAATCACCCTGGGACATGATCTGGACATCGACGGCCTGGAGCCAGTCGGGCAGTGGGCTGCCATCGTAGGTGCCGCCCCATCCGGAGGCCACGGCCCACCATCCAGCGTAGTCCTGGTAGCGGTCGTTGAAGCTGGGCAGCTCCACCTTGTTGACCAGGTGCCAGAAGTCGACGTGCGGGGTGCGGATCAGGGAGATGTCGTTGTGCAGGTTGCCGCTGTTGTAGTGGTGGTGCTGGACGAAGTTTCCGCTTCCAACCCAGTGGGTGTATTGGGGCTGGTTGCGCAGGCTGGCTCCGTAGTTGATGGTCACTCCATTGGCTCCGTTGGTGCAGTGAGCGGCGGTCAGAACCCAGGTGTTGCCGATGATCGAGCCACCGCACCACCAGTTTCCATTGCCGCTGAAAAGGAGACCCACGATGTAGGGCACCTTGCCCTCGTAGGCTGGGTAGCCGTTGGTAATGCGACCCTGGATCTTGACATCCTTCACCGGGGTGGGGACCAACTTTTGCTCCGGGGTAGGAATGGCTGTGGCGGCGGCCACGGCCAGAGCCAGGAATACGAAGAGTTTCATCTTGGCAGGTCTAACAACTTGTGCCGTTTTCAGAAACGGACCGAGCATTTATACCATCGCCTTATCAATATCATGGTTTCTTGTCGCTTTTTAGTAATATTTGGTGTCAATATATTTTGCCCGATTTCTGTCGTGGCAAGTTAAGCTGGCTGATAAGACTTAAATTATTGCCTTTATGGTACTTGGCAATTGATGAGTGGCATTATTAGAGTAAGTCCATAGCCTGTAATAATATGCTCGGTAATCCTCTGATCTTAGATTTATATATAGATATATATTATATAAATTAAAGATTGCCCAGACGATTATCACATTGGCAAATCGAATCAACATACAGAAATCAAATAAAATGGCATTTTCATGATCATATGACGAAATTAATCTTTAGATTTTGTCCTTTAAGGATACAATTAAATTTTTAAGCCAAACAGGAAACTATATATGTGAATAATTAAATCTAAAAGTCGTAGATTGCTAACATCTTCGACGATTTGAAAGGTTTATGTTTAATATTTACTATGTACGCATATCTTCCTCAACAATGACACTTATGTCTCTAATCTAGTTTAGGCCACACGTACGATGAATGAGAATTACTTGAGTAGCGACCATAAATAAATGTCTTTCTCTACTAATAAAAATGTACTTCTAGGAGTTCGCTAAATCAGCTGAAAATTTTGAACTGATTGCGGCTTTCATTCAATATTTTTGCACTCATTCAGCATTGCACTGGAAAGTCCATACTACGACTACTCTAGCATTATATCAAAACCTTAAAGACTAACATAAAAATAAAAACAAAATGTCTTGGGAAATATGGTAAGACAACTACACCTTGCACATTATAGCCTAAGCTCAACTGAGTTTTCACATATTACAGAATAGACGAAACTTATAAATCTTAAGTACACGTCATATATTCACAATAGACTCGTGCCTCCCACTTATCATACGGCAAACTTATCATGCTAAATTCTGGACAAAATATACAGCCGTCGTTTCCTGAGGATGATAAGCCATTGATTCAGTATAAAAGTGCGTTCAGTTTTTGGAAAAACCATGAGTTGTAAGACCTGTCCAAGATGAAACTGTTCGTATTCCTGGCTCTGGCCGTGGCCGCAGCCACTGCCCTGCCTGCCCTTCCTGCCCAGGAGGACCAGAAGTTGACCCCCGTGCCCATCAAGGACATCCAGGGTCGCATTACCAACGGCTACCCAGCCTACGAGGGCAAGGTGCCCTACATCGTGGGTCTCCTTTTCAGCGGCAATGGAAACTGGTGGTGCGGTGGCTCGATCATCGGCAACACCTGGGTGCTGACCGCCGCTCACTGCACCAACGGAGCCAATGGAGTGACCATCAACTACGGAGCCAGTCTGCGCAACCAGCCCCAGTTCTCCCACTGGGTGGGCAGTGGTAACATCGTCCAGCACCACCACTACAACAGCGGCAACCTGCACAACGACATCTCCCTGATCCGCACCCCGCACGTCGACTTCTGGCACCTGGTCAACAAGGTGGAGCTGCCCAGCTTCAACGACCGCTACCAGGACTACGCCGGATGGTGGGCCGTGGCCTCCGGATGGGGCGGCACCTACGATGGCAGCCCACTGCCCGACTGGCTCCAGGCCGTCGATGTCCAGATCATGTCCCAGGGTGATTGCAGCCGCACTTGGTCTCTCCACGACAACATGATTTGCATCAACACCAACGGCGGAAAGTCCACCTGCGGAGGTGACTCCGGTGGTCCCCTGGTCACACACGAGGGCAACCGCCTGGTCGGAGTGACTTCCTTCGGCTCCGCCGCTGGCTGCATGTCTGGTGCTCCCGCTGTCTTCAGCCGTGTCACCGGATACTTGGACTGGATCCGCGACAACACCGGCATTTCCTACTAAGAGCTTAGTGTTTTTCCCGATTTTTTGGGAATTTTTAATAAAATTTATAGAACATATATTTGCGGACTTTTATAGTTTTGTACTATTTTGGATGGCCAAGTTTTGTTTGTTTGTCGTTTGTCAATATGTTAATTTTGTTCGAAATCCATCTCAAAACTAAAGTTAATTTCGGAAATAATTAAGAGCATTTTATTCTATAGACTGAGCAGGCTTGGTAGATGGAATCGTAACTACTAAGGAGGTCAGTCTTTTGCATGTGAAATTTCTTGTTTGCTAGGAACAATTCTTTTAGTATTTCCCCCAAAAATTTATGATATTTATTTAAAATACCTTAAAGAACAACAAAACGCAATATCACATTATATTATCACATGATAAGTGCAGAGGAAGTGTGTCTGTTAAAAATTTATGACGTGTACTCACGAATTGTCAAGTTTGTAACGCTTAGGCACATAAAATACGCTTAAGGAATATTTTTAATACTTGAGTCATTGCCAAAGTGTAAATTTATCAATTTAATCTTTAATCAAGTTATGCGATACAAAAAAATCATATGCGGTATGCCAATGTACCGAAGAAACCTGTTAAGAACTATTATAAATTAAACTGAATTTGTGCCGATAGCCACCAGTTACGGCTTCAAACAATGTTGGTATTTGCCCATGTTGAACTGATAACAGCTTTCACTATATTATATATTTCTATTATAATAGGCTTCCGTTGAAACCATCCCGTGCACTTTTGTGTAATAAAAGATAGCTTAGCCAGTATATTTTACTATCCTAGTTAAAATTCAGTCTAATATATTTTTTTGCCAATGCCAAATGCAAAATGGCGGGCCATTTTTTCGCCACCCAGGGGCTTTTCACATTTCAGGCCAAATTCGATAGTTTCCCGGAGCAAAGTTTGCAACGCAATGCGGCAGATGCCACAGGATAAGCCGATTTGTATTTACTCACCCGCACAATAACCCCTTGTATCGGCTAACAGCTGATGCAGCCGGAGCTCCACTTGGCGCACTTGATGGATGAGTCCTCCGGCTGATAAATCGCCACCCACTAATCGAACATCAGAGCCGGATCGGAGTGCCCCTCTGCCGTTGATGTCCTTTCAATTTCGAAAGGAAATTCCTGCCACTGGTGAGTAGATACTTACAGTATACAGATTTTAACAGCAATTTCATTAGTTTAAGAAGCTAGTGTACGATAATCGCTCGCTCGAAAATGCTATATTTTAGATTACTAAGATTTATAGAATGTTATTCCACTTTAAGTCTGCCAATATATATATGTATAACCACATGCTTGATTTCCAATTCGATTTTATTGCAATTTTTTGTACTACTTAAACTAGGCAAATATACAAAAGTAGATAAATTCCATACGAGTCTAGGATACAGCTAGGTTGAAGTTGGTTCCCATGTACGATGAACCGATAAGTAGAACAGATGCGACCTTCTTCGGCCTGAGTGCTTTATTTACAATAGAAAGTCGATGGCCGATGACGAAGGATGAGATTCCGCACTAGGGATTCGTTGCATGCGCAAACTAGACTCCGGATTAGATGGCGAACTCGCCGTGATCCTCCTCCAAGGCGCAGGGTCTGCGGAACTCCTGGCCCCGCTCGTGGATCCACTTGTTGGACACTGCATCAGTGAATATGGTAAAGGTTAATCTTTGGCGACTACTAAATTGCGCTGAACTCACCCCACTTGGTGCCTGTGAGTACGGGACAGGCGGCATGGCGGGTCCTCACGTCGCCCTGTCCATCTCTATGGAGATTCATCCAAAAAGCAGCCGTTCCCTTCTTGGGAAACAGAGCGGTGTGCAGGGATGTGAAGACAGTGGCTCCTCCCTGCTCCACATCACTCATCTGAGATTAAAGAGGATAAAAGGAAAAGTTAATATCATGCTATAAGATTATATTAAACTCTACACAGCACACATATTTTCGTAAAACCAATTAGTTGTGTTTACCAATTCAAACAGCACAAACCTACAATAGCTTGGTGATCAAAATAAAAGTATCTCTTAGAAATGAAAAGCCACGTTTGTAAGGTTGCCTTGGATTTTGTATATGTTTCTCAGCCACTGTGCGTTCTTTTGCATTCCCGGCTTTGGAATTCCATTCACTGGCACTGCAACCTACGCATATCTCTATATAAATAAGCCTCACTAATGATTCTGTTGGCTTGGGGGCAAATAAAGTGAAAATTCACAGAGTTTTATCATTTGTGTGGGATGTGCGCGTGCATAAAAATACGGAAAAATAACACGCGTACACATCGGATTATTATACTTAAAACGGAGTGAATGCAACTTACATAGAATAGAACGGTGGCAATGCGGTTGCCCAGATTGAGACCCTCAAAGGCGCGCTCCTCCTCTTTCTAGAAAGGATTGAAACATATTTTAATTAGCTTTTTCTACTTTATTTAAGGTGTGTAACTAATGGAGGAAACTCACCCTGGCAAAGTCAAAGTGCGGCTCGTAATGACCTCCAATGCCGTAGTTGACCACCTGCAGCTCCTCGGCGGAGTCCATATCCAAGCCAGTCATGTCCGCAGTGCGCTGCACCACCGTCTCAATCACCCGATCCTCCTGGGTCTTCAGCCAGGCGGACTTGCTGATCCTGTAGTTCGCCGTCTCCAAGGCTCCGGTCACGGAGTTCTGGACCGTCGCCCTGCGGAATCGCGGGCGGGCCATCCGCTTGATCAGATCGATCTCGCTGTCGTACATGGCATCGTGATAGATAACAATGTAGGGATCCGCGTGGACCTCCTCCAATTTCAGGGGACCCAGACGCAGGAAGGGCACTCGATTGGTGACATAGCGGCATCGCAGGGATCGCAGATCCGATGGGGATGGCTTCAGTTCGCCCCTGCACAGCATTTCGTAAGCCCTTCGTTCTGTCATATCGAAGATGGCTGGGTCACTTTTGGCCACGGGCTGCAATTGGGTTATCTAAGTCGTAGGGATGTTTGTGTACGGTTAACTTTTACTTACCAAGTCGGACTTGGGCATTTCATCGGTGCCATCGTCGCCCTTCATCTTCCGCAATTGCAGCTGCTGGGCAATCTCCTTCTCGTAGAACCGCTTGTTTCCATTGGCTCTCTCGTGGTGGGGCAGCAGTTGGAGCAGCTCGTTGGTCATGGTCAGAGCGCTCTCTATGTTGCCTGAAAGAAATAAAGGAGAAATACCGGGCTTTATAACAACTCCCCATTTGAACAGAAAAACTCCTATACAAACTCTTCAACCTTTAACTAAAGAACATCAAAGCGACTGAACCATTAAACGGACCATAACTACTTGAATAAACAAACAGCACATTAGTGAGTCACTTATTTAAAGTCAAGAGTTTTGCACTTGACCGTCCGCACAATTAATTCATCAGGGTCTAAATGGGCCTTAACTGCGATACGATACCCCAGCCCAACGAGCCATCGAGACTCGGCCCCAAAGTATGCCACAGTTTCTTTGAAAGTTTACCGCCTGACCTCGAACTTCCTGAGTTACTGGGACTGCTGGGCCATCAAGTCGATTGGATTGTTTCCAAAGTTTGCAAGCTGCTCACTTATTTATTCATTTGCGTCCAGGTCCAGGCCATCATTTAACCCGGCTACCCACTAATAAGTTCTGCCCGTCAGTTGCCGTAGAATCCGGCTTTAACCTCCGCCTCCACTGCGACCTCAACTTTTGAGGTCCTGTCGGCGACAGGAATTTAAATTTGCATCTCACGACACATGTGTGCCACCGGGAGCAGGAGCAACTGGCAGGGGGAGTGCGAGATGAGTGGTTGGGTGACAGAAAGCCTGTCACTTGCCTCGAGGGCGGACCCATTTGTGTTGTTTTTTCGTGTCGTTCCTCAACACAATATGGCCGCACTTCCGCCACGCCCCCGGGCCCGCCCATCGTTTGTTTGTTGAGCTAACCCAGTGCATAGGAAAAAAAAGCGAACCGATATTCACAATTCAAACTACATTGCTCACATCGTTTTAATGGCATAGAAAGCGCTAGTAATTAAAAAAAAAGTTATCTAAAAGCATGCAACGATGGACCGAAAAGTCTGAACCAAACTTCCTAAAATCTCTGCATACCTTTAAGACACCCTACTTAACAGGCTACGTGTCTTCTGTGAATTTCTTCCTGTGTGGAGCCTCCTAGAGCCAAGGAGCACCCACTGGGTATACAGATGCGTGTGCCAGCCCGTTGATGAACGGATAGGGGACACTAACCGGTGTAATAAGACGTTAATAAAGCATACAACTCCCTAGCCAAAGGACGTGCCGATCCTGTCCTGCTCTACGTGATGACTTCCCTGCTTCCCACAACAAAGTAGCACTGGCGGCAGATGGCCAACACTTTTTCGCACTTAATGGAGAACCCTGAGAGCGGCTCCAGGTGGAAAGTATGGAAAGTGGCAGGACAACAGGAGGCAAGTGGCCGGGGACTGAGTGCAATTTCCTGCAACCAAATGGACCTCGAAAGTGCCATGCAAACGAGCCAGGACAACAACGAGGTGGAGTGGCGAGCACACTCTGAGAATTTAATTACCGAAATTTAAGGACATTTTCAGGTTTAGGGGGCTGTGAGAATTCCTAGATTTTATAAGTTACTGAAGCAGCACTGCCTTGAGCGTATGCTAACATAGTTATGGTTGTATATAAAGTTAACGCATAGCTTTTTGCGAAAATTTTAAATAATTTCACGGGCTGGAGCATGCAACGCTTGAATATTTCTTGTCAAAGGGGCCAGTGAAGTATTTAAATAAATTTCATTAGAAAACGACATTTCAATTTAAGCAGCCGTTTTTGCAAGTGCAACCGGGCACTTTGCGGACGGATGCCGGGGAGTCGCACTGGACTCGGACTTGCACTCACCCTCCTTGTAGGTGGAGAAGGCCAGGTACTCGAGGATGTCGGCCTTGGTGAAGCTCTGGGTGTGGTTGGTCGGCTCCTCCAGCATGCGGGCCATCGCCTCGTTCATCCAGAGCACCGTGTGGTAGTAGTCGTGGTTCACGTACGATTGTCTCCCCAACTCGAAGCAGTCATCCGAGGACATTTCCGTGCTGCGGGATAATAAATTTGGTCAGTGAGTTTCCCAAGGACTTGGCCGCTTCATTTCGAGATGTTTATTTTTTTGGTAACCAGAAAATCCATGATTCTGCTCAGTTTTGTTTTCCTTTTCCTACTTTATAGCTCAAGCTTTATGCATTTAGTTGGACTAAAGCTTACCTGTACTGAATGCCATTCAGCTTGCCCCTCGCCACACTCGAAGTGTCCAGTTGGTAGGTGTCCTGCAGGCGGAGCAAGGCCACCGCCGCGCCATTGAGGTCCTCGTCGGAGGGGAACTTCAGGAGGCTGCGATACTGGGTGATGTTCTGCAGGAAATCCGTGCCCACGTCGTGCTCCATGAGGTTCTCCACCTGGCGCCAATCGGTGGTTAGCCGCTTGGTCAGCAGGTACGCATTAATTGGATTGGATACGTAGGCGGTTATATCATTGGAGGCATCCGAGTGCTCCCTCTGGTACTCGTCCATTTTGCTGCAATTTAAAGAGAGGGCAAAACTTAGTAGACAGTTCACTAAGTGCTTTTCGCGAGCAGGCAAATTGCATTTCAACTGGCGGAAAGCAACGCTGAAGTTTTAACTTGGCCGGGAAAAAATGGCAAGTCCTGCGGCAAAAATAAGGTGCAGCTTAAGGAAAATGTCGTAACTTTCTTGTTTGTCAATAAGTAAATGCACAAACAATCGGTTTAAGCACATTGCTTTAAAATATGCACCGTATTTCAATAGTTAAAAGGTGCTGAAAGCTGAAAAATAATTGTTTACTCAATCAAGTTAATTATCACGACGCTGAATCTATAATTTTAGCACCCGACCTATATTTGAAAGTGTTTATTCACCATATATATATGTTTTTTGTTAAAGAAGTAACCTAATTGAACGCTTTTACCATTTCCTTATTGATAGAAAATGCTGTACTGGTAACTACGTGCCTTTATTTTATTCTTATTCCGTAACATGCTTACATTAAGGTGAACAATAAGTTAAACAAATTAAGAGTTAGCAATAGGTACAACCCACTTGTTATATACAGTCGTTTGGGGGATGATGATCTTCCGCTGATTATAAATCTAGTTCTTGTTTTTGGTCTTTTAGCCGTTCGGTGTGTCAAGTTCTTGAAGTCGAAGTGGATGGTGTACAACTAATTAAAGTCTAGGATTAACTATTTCCAGAGTATTAGACCACGTTGACGCGGTTGTCTGGCGGAGGTCGGTGGCACCACAAGCTGCCCAGCACTCCCAATCCGATGAAGAACATGGTGAAGGTCGACAGTCCCAGGATGACGCCAGTGGTCACATCGTGGACAGGAAATCCGGGGAAGGGGTCCACCACGAGTATCACCAGCAATCCGCAGGACTTGAAGAGGCAAAATACGGTGACCAGGATATAGCCAGAGCTATAGCTTCTGTTCGGCAGCCACTCGCAGTGGCGCGACTTGAATCCCAGGAAGCCGAGTCCCATTCCGGAGAAGGAGGCCACCAGGCTAAACTGCAGGTAAAAGGACTTTCCGAGCTGCAGGGGAAGAAATAGTGTTATTCAAATGTTTCCATGGACAAAATGAGTATCTTTAACAGTATTTTAGACTACTTACGTGTGCTATCATGTAGATGATGAGCCCCGCATTCATGGTGCTCCCCAAGACGAGCATCAGGGAGACCACGGCCAAGGTAATGGTGGCATTGGCCATCTTCTGCGGATAGGAGCTGTTTTTCTTGCCCTTTCCCTGGATGCTGCTCATGTCCTGTTCCCGTTCCTGCTCCTGCCCCTGCTCCTGGACCCGTGGACTGATGACGGCCATGGATCGATCTGCGATCTGCATGGGCAGCGGCTTCACGGTCTCGTAGTGGAGTCTCTGTGGGGAGAGTCGGTTCTGGCGAATGGGCAATGTTGGAGGGACTCCTACTACTGCTCCAACCTGTTGGCTTTGGTAGATCTGTTGGCTTTTGTAGATCTCCAACCGCCTTTCCAGCTGCAGCTGCTCGTGGTGCGCGGCGTTCCGGGGCGTGGAGTGCGCCAATCGCGGAGGCGGCTGCATCTTCCTGGGCGTGGTCAGGAGCTCATGCAAGGCCCTCGTGGCGGCAGCTGCATTCTTTTGCTGCGGCGTTGAGGTCCTCGCAGCGTACTGCCTGCTCAATTCCATGTTGCTCAGGCAGGTTTCCTGCTGCTCCTGCTCCTCCGCCAGATCATCGTCGTCCGCATCCGTGGGCACCACTGCATATCGATGGGCGCGGCCATTGTGCATCTGTATGATCTCCTGGTTCTCGTCCACCAGCTCCTCGTCCTCGGCGGTGGGCACCATCTGGTACCTCTGGTTGCTATTCTTATCCACTATCAAGAAGGTCTTGCTGCCGAAGTCGCTACTAAAAGCGTGCTTAATCTGGGTTTGATTGGGATTGGTGTTGTTGTTAATATTCCTGGGCTTGGGCGGCAGATTAAGTATCGGTGGCAAGCTGGCAAACTGGGTCTCCTGATGGGGTTCCTCGTGGAAGGAGTGCGGCTCCTCCTCTTCGTGCAATCCATGTCTGGAGCCATAGCGATCCAGATTATCCTGTGATCTGGCCAACCTCTGGGCCGCCTGTCCTGGAACTATGGCGTATCTACTGGCCCTACTGCTGTTCAGTTCCTCTAGGGGAACCAAGGCATAGCGACCACTAGAGGATTGCGGCTGGTGTTGCTGCTGCTGAGCCAGGTGTTGCTGATGTATCTGCTGTTGCTGCTGCTGCTGCTGCTGCTGCTGGTGTTGTTTCCGCGTCACCGATCGCGTGGACATGCTACGCTGCATTCGAAGTGGACCCTCGCGGGGATCTCGAGTGGCGCGCGGAGGAGCCGCTCCAAAGTTCATCTGGAGGCTTCTGTTGTAGATGGACTCCACTCGCGACGAGTTGCCGCTGGGCACCGGGTAAAACTCGCTGTTCTGGCAGAAGGCCGGGTTCGTATAGTTGTGCTGCGACATGTTGGCACTGTACTGGTGGCAATTCCACAACCTCTTAGGGGTGTTCTTTCACTACTTTGGGTTTTCTTTGGGTTCGTAGCACTGTTCACGATCCGCTCGCCTCGGCAACTGCGACTCGACTGATCTGGAGAGCCGTTCCAGCCGGCGGCTCCTCAACTTCCTCCACTTCCTGCGCCGGCGCGCAGTCGAGTGGATCGTGCTCCGATACGAGGCCCCACCCCATAAAACACCATTTACTTGTACATAAGACACCCGTACACCCGTACAATGACCGACTGTGTTTGGCGCGTTCCATTAGGCCAGAGGAACCGAATGTGAAAACCCAGAAACATCTGCTCCTGCTGCTCGACGAACGAACGGGGGTTGAAACGCATTTCACTTCCAACTGAGACGTTTCAGCGCGGTCCTAACCAAAACCTAAAAACCCCTGGCGAATTGCAGGAGCAGCCGGCGTTCCATTCGGTTCGCTTTATCGGCGTTTTTAATTCTTATTTACCAACTCATATGCGCTCCCTCGCGACTTTAATTCTGTTTTGGTACCACTTAGTTGGCCAGTTGAGGGGTATGATGAATGTGTTTTAAATCCGCATAGGATTACACTCGAACATAACCAGTGTAGAGCAGATCATATCAGCACACTGTCACCACCGAGAATTCGACATAATTTAACTATCATAAAAGTTTTTTTTCTTTATCATAACCATATAAGAACTAGTTGTTCTTGTTCCTTTTGTTCGTCGCTGCTTTGTTTCTCTCCCGAAATATTTAAAATAGTTTATTGTTTGTTGAAAACATATCGTGCTTTTATTATATATGGTTAGCATCCGTATATCGGCACCATTAAAACAAACTTTTAATGCTGCTTTCACAAAACAGTTTAGTTTAATATGCACATATTTCTGACGTAAAAGCGTCAAGTCATAAAGTAGAGCTTAGCTTCATTCAGAAAAAAAATTAAACAAAAGAATTTAAGAATTTAAAATATTTCACTTAGAATTGTGACCTTTAAAATCGCTTATATATTTTAAGGGGTACCTTTTAGTCGAGACTGCTTCTTAAAAATAATACTTGCTCGGCTCTGATGTTTGTGCAGACCAAAAACCTTCCCTAAAGGCAGCCCTCCCCGGATTTTTGTTGCCCAAGCGACCGTTACATTTGGTTGCCAGAGGAAAACGGAGAAAAACGCAGAGTTCGTTGGACAACTTTGTCCGGATCTCGCCTCCCACGTGCATACATACATGCCTTTGGGCCCGCAGATTGGATGCACGCGTGTTGTCCTTTTGTGGTGGCCAACTTAATTGCCTTTTGGCCAGAAGCAAATCAGCGCAGTCGGGGGCATTTGTCAAGCGGATTAGCCAGAAATTGGAGGCACCAACAGCTGGCCGGTGGGAAAATTTAAGAGCCATATAAACTTAAACGCCGGCAGACGGCACGCGACAAGAGTGCGGGGTTTCTGCACAGCATCCGAAGGATACTCGGATGCAGATACTCAAAGGCAGGGGCAATGACAGCGCACAAGGATAACAGACAGAGACGGCAGGCACACAGCTGTCAGCTGTTTGCGAGGATCCTGTCTCGTCCTTTGTTGTGACACAGCCAAAGTACAAATGCAGGAACAGAAACTCAACTAAACTCAACTGAACTGAACAGCACAGAAACAGCCGCAAAGATAGATCCTGAGTCCTGAGTCCTGAGTCCTGTGTGCGACTGGCATTATTTGATTAGGGGAGTTGTCTCACCGCATCCTGCACCCTGCTCTCTCCCCCATATTATTTCCGCTGCCAGTTGTCATATATATACGCCACATAGATCCCCTTCGCATATAAGCAAGAGATATGTATCTGCAGTCATGTGTGTGAGGGGCGCCTCCTCAGATACAGATACAGACACACTCAGAAGTAGTAAAACAGCATAGGTGCGTGCAACAGCTGCCCTCGCACGTGGCAAAAGTAATTACCAGAATGCAGGCGACTACCTGAACGTCTATTCAAGTTCCCCATTTACGGACTAGCAACATCTTGAACCATTTGCATAAGAATTATTTATGCTAAGTGTCATGGGGGTCCGACTGGAGCTGGTTTTTGAGGTCTAGGGTTCGTGTAATTATCCGAAGTTTTTAAGCTTAACATACAAATAACTCTCCGCATTTACTGATTGGAACATGCCATGAAACAAGATAAAGTTAACTAGCAAAGTATTATTTATCTGACGGAAACTATTTCCGAATTCAATTAAAATTCAAGTTCCTCCTGAACTACTGAAATATATTGCAAGGTTATTAAATATATAACAAATATGAAAAGTGCAGCAAAAAGTTTCGAATCAGAAGGCCATATTCATGACAGATAATTAAATGGAAAGCAAACAAAGCCACTAATTACTAATTGTATTTGCACGTTAGCTATTGGCAAATAAAAACAATTTTACCTCTCAGCGGGTCAATTAAGTTATTGCACATTTAATTATGGCCTAGAATGCGGGATTTCATAAATAACGGGCAGTTTGTTGGCTCAGATAAGCAACATTAAAAGGCTTCCCAATTAATGTCTGTGTTATTTAAGTCCAATTAAACAAGTGGATGCAAGAAAAGGGATACTCACTTCTTGAGGAAGTTCAGCTTGTCCTCCTGGACGCGAATGTAGCCCTCCAAGTTGGTAATCAGTACGGATTCAGTCTCCAGAAGTTCCTCCATCTCGGCCAAGGCCGTGTACACCTCCCCGTTAGCAGGACCGCCCACAAGGAGCAGGATTCCCAGCAGGAGCATCAATCGCCAGTCCGCTGCCATTTTGAAGTCTGCAAAAAGATGGAATGCTGTGAGCTTAGGCGCCTTAAAGTCTTTTGCCAAAGGTGGTAGATATAGCCTGCGATTTGGCCTTAAATCTCCGGCCATGTGTAAAGTGGAAGCTCTAAGCTCAGTGAACCCAAAATCGACTTTTATATTGATTAATATCGCCGCCGAGCTAGCAGAAACACAGAATTTGGGTTTCGAGGGGCAGCTGCTGCTTGAGTTTGGGCACTTGGCAATTTATTTTAATGAGCGTTTTTTAATTTGACCTGCCATCGAGCGGACTGTTTTATGGCGTTTACTTTACTGCGCTGACGACAATAAAACGGGTCCGAAACATTCGATGACACTCCACGGAGTGGAGGGAAAAATGCTCTTTAAGTGGCCGTATTTCCTTCGCCAGAAACAATTTGCAATTTATATGTACTTCCCTTATTGCCGCAGCAAATATCTATTGGAAAATGTGCAATTTGTCACAGTCGAAAGTGGAACGAGGAAAATATTCAGTTTTACATATCTTTGCATCACAAGCTGCTCGTCGAGCTTTGACTTTTCTGCATGCCATTTGATTTTAGCAGAGGGACGTCTTAAAATTCCTCCCTATAATTGGATGGTTTTTATATTCGTTTTGCTGCTTTGAAGGTTTTATGTGTAGCTTTTAATTCCATGGACGAGCAACCCGTTTAATCACTCACTCACATGTAAACCCACATTGCAGTCCCCTGTGGCCTTTGTATCTTGTGATGTATCAAGTTTCATATATATCGGTGTATCTACAAGTTCGCTTTAGCCAATATACCCCCATCAGTCTCAGTTGACAGGAACAGCGAATTCAAGTTTGTTTCCAGTTCCGTTTTGAGGCGGGACCACATAGATTGCGGCTTAGTTAACGTGCCAATAAATTTTAATTGATATTAATTAGCTGCGCGCTGTTAATTCGCATCTTTAAGATAAATGCGGCACTCAATTTGCATACAGAAGATGTTTGTCTGCGGTGGTTCGCTGGATTCGGCGGATTTGGTTGTTTCGGTGGGCGGTGGCCCAAAAAGTCCTTCGACGAACCACAAGGACGAATTAAGGCTGATGCATGCTCTTGAAGGCGGGGGGCGTTGAATAATTAATCAGCAGTAATTATTTCTGCCAAGGCGAGACAGAGAGGCTGTCTCGCACTTGAGCAGGTATTTGCTCACATTAATCAGTCAGCAGAAGATAAGATCTTTCATTAATACGCGGCATTTTGGCCAACACTTCTGGCCACTTTGGTCCAGAATTATGGATGTCCCAAAGCGAGTCGATTTATGTCAGCTAACATGTGTTAAAAGCGAACCCGGCTGTCAGCAAATATTAAATAATCTCGCCCAGACCGGTTTGTCCCCTTTACCAAATTCTAAATCTATCTATTCGAATTTCCATTTCTAGTCGTGGAGTTTCGACACTCTGATCAGAACGAGGGCAACAGCTATTAAGTTTTACGACACGCCGTTCAATTCCATTTAACTTTCCAGTTTCCAGTTTGGAGCGATGTTCCTGATGCCAGATACAGTTTTTCTGGCTAAGTTGGCCCTGCATCTCACGGGAAATTAATTGGGGTTCAAGGAACTCCGTTATTTATGCAAATGTATCTGAAAGATACGCGTCGCTGCAGCGGAGAACCGAACCTAACCGAACAGAAATCGCTCATTGTGAGTGATGATGACCAGGCCTTTAACGGTTCACCCAAACCCATCCCGCACAGCGTTACACAATCAAACTTATTGAAATGCAAATATTATTTCACCCAGAGAATATCTGCAGTTCGTGGGTAAATGAGGAATTTCTGCTTTCGACCAGTTCATCGAACTCACGTTATAGAGTGTGGACCAAATTACTCGCTTTAATTTGCGCAAATTCCAATGCAACACAGGGGAATGTTTGTTGCCATGAGTTGCACATTTGCAGGCACATAAAACAAAACAGCAGGAAAAAGCATCCACCCACGCAGAAGTATGCAGAACTAAGGTGCGTTTCATGACTGTGAGGAGGAGTTCTTGGCCGTTCATACAGAACATTCCTAAGCAATTTGTGCCTCTGCCTAAAGATAAAGATATAAATGCTATAAAGGCGTACTGCCAACTGCAAAAGTCTATGAGCATGTGATATTAGCATAATTAACCAGATATATTTGAAACTATGCTAACAAAGCTCACGTCTAGCAAATATATACAGATAATCAGGATTAATACGGCTGTCGGCTCTCAAAGTAATCTCAACTATAAATGTCAGCGTATTAGCGATAATTTGGCCGTTTTAAATATAACATCTTTATGGTAATGCTTATAAAATTGAATGAATGCGGGGCCATTAAATTCAATTCATTAAGCCACAAAATTTACGAGTTGCGATCGGGCTTGTGCATGTACAGTTAGCACATTACCCTTGTTTTTGTGCAAAAATATTAAAGGTAATAAAGCAATGAGAATATTGATATGTTTTTTATGCAGAAGCACCTGCCAAGTTGTCTGGTCATTTAACGCGGAATTTCTCACATTTCTGGTCGATCAAACTGACGGAGCGGCATACAAATGAAGCGCATATTGAAAATATGCAAAATGCAGAATTATTAATATTAAGAGGGAGCTGGAATAAATGACTGCGAAATGTCAGCCAGCTCTGATTACCATAGACTGCGGTCGCCAGAAATTGTGAACTGACCAGAAATTCGACAGAAGATTCATTCCCGGGACAAAGCTGAAATTGGATTTCACGTTCAACTAATTGGCAGCAAATTACAAACTTCAGCCGAGTGGAAGAGAGCAGAAAGTTGATATGGTTACGGAAATTAATGCATGGCTGCGGAAAATTCGATTTCAGGACCGGCCAAGGCGGCGATTTTCCAGCACTTTCATCACATCTTCACTTCAGTCGGTTAGTTGGGCAAACTAATCTGCCAATCAATTTCAATTCACGCCTCATCATCACCGCTTTTTGCACTTCTTGCGGTGCGAATCGTGGTGCAACGAAATGGACTTTCGTCATCGGATTGCATTTTCCTCGCCGGCCACGCCTCTATTTCACAGTCCGCCCATCTGAGCATAAGGCCCAACTGAAATGCTGGCTCGGCAATCTTATAGTTTTGGCTTGCGTGTATTCTGTGCTTTATGCAATCCGGCAACAATTTTCATTTTCGTTGGCTCTTCTTTTCCATGATTTTACTGCACTTTTTCGAAGAAAGGAGCGCGGCGAAATGAAAATGAATTTTCTGCCGGCTTTTGTTCGGCAAAATTTGTTATCTTGCGCCCTGGCGCAATTAAGTTATGAAATACTTTGTGTGCAAAACGCTGACTAAGCTCCGCATTCGACCCACTGACTGACTGCGAAAAGTGACGAAACGGGAATCGAAATGGAAATGAAATGAAAATGAAAATGGAGATGCTTGACTGCTCCACGGATACAGATACGCAGATACTTCTGTGCCGGGTGACAGCGAACTAGCATTACTCGCATTGCATCTGGCCAGTCAGCAAATGCTTCCTACCTGGCAAAGAGTGTCCTTGTTGGCGTAGGAAAAAGTTTCGAACGGTGACCCGGTTGGCCATATTGCATTGGCTCAAGACAGTGAAGCCTCTGGCTGGACTTCCCTAGTACCACATGACTACATTTGAGTAACCAAAGTTACAACTGCAACTGGGGAACATCACACATGCCAACCTGTTGTGCTACATTCGTCCACTTTGTGCGTGTTTCACTGTGCCACTATGCCACCTGTCCCACACAATGGGACCTCGCTTATCGAGAGCGGCATATGCACCTGTTTCCTGGGAGACCGCCTTCCTTTTAGCCGCCAAACTGCGACACTTTCGCTCAAATGAAACTGTCAGCAAACGGCACCAATTCTATAAAATGCAACGGGACAATTTGAGCAGGCACGACATCATTATTCAGGTGCAAATGCAGTGGGAGGTACCCCCCACTCCCCATCGAGTGGGTGGCTGCTTGGCTGTGATAAGCTGGCCACGCTGCCAAGGTCGACTTGCAGATGCATAGTTAGTTTGTTGGGTTAGGTATCACCCATAACGTGGCCGCCACAATGTTGTCCATCAATTTTATGAGCGGTGAAGTCGACGAAGCTGCTGAAGCGACTCCGAGATGGACGAGACCAGAGCCCAGAGCCATAACTCAAGCACCGGCAGCCCAGTAGCCCTAGTGACATTTATGAGCCACCGAAAGCAGACTCATAACTGTGCATCCGCAGCCAATTTGGAGCTGAAACGATGCCTTTGACTCTACACTGAGGAAAACAAGTGGTGGCTAAAGAGATGAATAATCTTAGAATAACTAAATCAACAAATATCCATAATGACGTTCGACTTAATCTTGGTGGAAGCACTTTGAAGTCCATAAATATTTATATTCTTGTGGGGGAAGAAGTGACCAAATATTATGAATATTATATGTTTCATTGGAACACTTCTTTTGTTTCGGGGTCAATAATTTATCATTTCTGAAAGCTGCATGAAACTAACGTTTACCAAGTATAAATTTGTCTAATCTGAGAATACCTAATCATAACATTTATCAGAAACTGACATTGTCTTAGGACTTTTCTACCTCTTCTTTGAATGTCTTTTCGAAACTAGTTTTCTTGATTTAATATAGCCAGAATTAAACTTGAATCGATTTTGGGTGGAGCTAACTCGCTTATAAATTAATTGTGTCTTATAAATTGATGCTGTATTATTAAGAGGTTAATTAAAAGCGACTTAATTGCATGATTTGTAGAACTGGCAAATAATAAAGAGATATGGCTAAATAATTAAGAGTTTTGCAAGGATTGTTATTCAAATTGCATCGCATTTAATGGAGATATTTTCATAGTTTTGAGGTACATGGAACTACGAGTATAATTCTATATCCATATAGGGATTTTTTCCGTGCATCTGCTCTTTGAGCCCTGGCATTTGTGAGCTGCCAGCAAAAGCAAGCTCGTGAACAGTTTTGGCCACATTGTCTCTTTGGGCCAGTGGCTGTTAATGTGGCACGAAGTCGCCAAACTGCTGCCACCGAAGTCTCCCATCTGCTAAATGTCAGGCCCCCGGACCCGCGGACTGACCTTCCCCAGGCGGAGCTCCTCTTATTTCCCATGTCTGCTGTGACATTTGCCCATTCGTAATGGAATTCGCCGAGGGTACGGCTTCCTAGCCAAAAACCTTCCCCTTTCCATTCAATTTGGCCAATTTGAGTGGCTCTGCCCGTCAATCGAATGCATAATTAAAATCGCATCGAATCGAACCGTCGATTTCGTCGTTGGCACTGTAATTTGACTCCGAGTTTTTCCTTAATTCAGCGACTTAATGGACTCGTTAGACGCGCCTCGCCATAACCACTTCATCATCATTATCGCCTTAAGTATCATCATCATGGGCACAAACTTTGCCCTAACCACCGAATGAGGTCTCTCCACTTTGTTGATACGATGCAAAAAAAAGACAGACAAAGAGAAGAGTTCTTTGTGGAAAAATCACGGTCTCGGGCTGCCTAGTTTGTGCAAATTATGCAAACAATTTGGTTAAGTGTAATTGAGTTGGCCAGGCCAAGAGCGTGTGGCAGTTTCTGTTTCAGTTTCCAGGCCACATGCTGCAGTTGCTCCAAGAACTTGGATTCAAAGTCGTAGATAATGTGATTTGTCTGCCAGCAAAAGTTCCACTCGCAGGGCGTGAACTTTTCAATTCCATAAGCGTTAATTTGATTGTCACAAAGAAGTACCAGCACTGGAGAAAAATGATGATGAATTATGAAAGTAATGTAAAAAAAAGTGTGATGTAACCATTGGTACACACGCTGATTATCAACTTTGCATTCTATCACAAATATTCTGGAAATTCTAGAAAGCACCTTTGATAACGTATTTCGAGAAGTTCTAAATAAAATGTTGATAATTCTAACGAAAAATAGGGTGTCATCTTTCGGATCGAATCCATTCTATTTAATTTCTCGCTGTGTTGGAAAACTGGCATTCGCATTAAATATTCAGTAGGCAGGAAGGAAGGACTCGGCGGGAGTAATTCAAGTGCATTCAGCGAGTTTGCTAATTAGTAATGAATGACAAATGTTCGCAGCTCATCCCCAGCCCCCTTAACACCCGGCTGGCCCCCATGATTAACCCATGGCGAAGTGTTTTAATGCCAGTCAGATGCCGTCATGGAGCGTGTGCACACATAAATTTTACAATTCACCTTGAAATGTAAGCATAAAAGGCGTCCCCGATGGAAATCGCAATACCAAACCGGTTCAAAGACTTTGCTGAACATTATAAAAGCGAAAGATGAGCTGGGAAAAAGGCTGGAGAAAAATGGGGGGAAAAACCAGACAAGGAAGTGGGCCAAATAGCAGCTCCTTGTCGACATTGTCCTCACTTTCATTGCATTCCGCACCTGGAAATGGACCTGGTGATCCACTCGGCAGCCACTTTCGTTTTCGCATCCAACTCTATTATTGCCAACCGGTCGTCATTGCCGAACTAATTAGCAAACAAATACTGATCAAATGGACGTAAAGGCGAAAGGCCGAAAAAGCTGGCGGGGAGCAACGAACCAGATTGCGGCTAAATTATAAATTTCATAAATTAACACACCTTGCTCGTAAGTTAATTGAAGCTATTGAATCCGATTGTGTTTTGAAAAAATACGCATAGCCATTAATCATCCAAACCAGACTCTAATTGGTGAAGTGTTTCCAATTAGACAAGAAATATCCAGCTAATAAGAGCGGCTAAGCGAGGTTCGTGTCCGGGCTAAACAGGAGTCAACTCAACTGGGTTTTAATCATAGACATTTACCAGGTACTTTATGTTATTTATGTTATACATTTAAAAAAGGATTCTGTTATATAAAGAGTAACTGGATACCCTTTAAAGTAATTGTATCCTCTTTACAAACAGGTTTGGAAACAGTTTCAGAAACTGGTTATTTTTAATTCCCTGATATTACTTATTCAAGTAATTAGCTACTGATATGTATAGCAAAAGGAAGAAAATCTATTGATTCCTTGCTGAACTAGGCCATCCTTTTTCGCACAGTTGGCAACGCAGTGTATATACCCTTTGCATTTGAAGATGAAGTGCACGGGAAACGAGACCAAAACAAATGCCGACAATTGACTACGTGACTGCGGCACTTCCTCCTTTTCGCCCCCTAGTCCACATTATATAAACACACCCAGACGGACGTAAAAAGTATATGTATTTACGTCTATGCCGCACAGACTTTTTCGAGTCCAGATATTTAGAGGCTTATCGCCAGCGGAGATGGGGAAGGGAGGAGCATCAGCAGAAGGAAATGGGGAATATGTGGGGGCAAAAAGCGGTCAATTCAATCGCCATGTGGTGACAACAAGTGCATATAGTATGTGAGCACTCAAATCAGTTTAGTTTTTGTCACAGCGGAGCAGAGCATTTCTCTCTAATCAAAATCGAATACTCAATTTAGCTGGCCCACTTTCCCGTCTTTCAAATAAAGACTCGATTATTGTTATCAGTGCAGGACGGATGCCGGCAGCAGGAACACGTCAGAAGTTCTAGAAAATGTATCTGAGGAATTTCTTTAATTTACCGTGTGTGTCTTATGCGAACTTGTTGCTGGATCTCGATGGATGTCAATGAAACTGGCCGCCTTCTTTGTTTACAATTCCACGAGAAAACCTCGATTGCATTGCCACCCGCACTTTGTATCTTACAGATACATTTTATGCACTCTAACTGGAAGCACAAAATTCACGTTTGTTTTAGGTATTTTCGAGTAGAATCGAATTTAAGGATTGTTTTCTCTGGTCTCGAGGAGCAAATCTCCCTTTTCACAGTTTTGTCTACAAAAATATAATTTGTGTTTCTGTTTAATTCGCGTGCGCGCGCTGAGAAATACCGACTGGAACTGATTTTGTTTTGTTGCCGCATCGAATATAGATAAATACCGACTTCCAGTTTCAGAAAGAGAGAATTTCTTGTTTCTGTTTCGAATTTAAGAGGAGAGCACCAACTTCGAATTTCGAAATTCAATTAAATTCCACAAAAGAGAAAAAGTGTAGAAAGAGAGAAAATTGTAAAGCATTGTGGATTTCATTCGAACAGCTGTTTGCGGATCGTGTATGGTGGCGGGCAATTTGAATTGTAATTGTTAAAAGATGAAGCATTGTCAAAAGACTAAAAAACAGCCATTTCGATACAAATTAAAAACACGTTTGCTTAGTTTCAACATAATTTGGCATCTTTTTTATTCGCGTTCGCAAAAATAAAGCTTTTCCTTCGTCACTTACAAATGGTAAATAAATACATGGATTCAGTGTTGGTTTTTGTTTTTGATGGGCCCGACAACTGTCTGGCCAGGAATATTTATAAAATCACGCCACGCGGATATCGAATCCTAGTCCTCCTTAACGGTGAAGGAGTGCGTGAGTCCCTCGTAGGGATACTTTCCGCCCAGGATGTACTTGTACTCCCCGGAATGCCGGATGCGATATTCCCCGGGAAGAGTCTGCGGACTGATGTCCCAGTAGATGTCCATTTCGCTGAAGCCCAGGATCGTATTGGTGCGGTGCCAGACCATTCTGAAAAGCAACAATTTAATTAAGTACCAACATTTATAATCTTGAGCTGGCGGTTCCTACTTGGTCTCCCAACTGGCATCCGTATAGGCCACCTTCCAGCGATCCTCGTTGATCTTTCTCTCGATGGTAAAGTAGGTTTTCTCGGTGAAAAGGTTGTTGCGGGGATTTCCGGATATGTAGGTGACCTTCACCGTCTCGTTGATGCCGTACTCCTTGTTGGGCTGCGACTTCACGTACCCAAAGTCAGTGTTTATGGGGTGTCCGTCGAAGAGAACCCCGGTGTTCAGCGATAGCATCACATCATTCATGTACGGCGGACTTGGACCCGCATCCACAGTCTCATTCCGCATCATGGCCTTGGTCAGGCGCTCGAAGACGTCCATGTAAATGGAGTGGGTGTGGGGACCGAAGATCGTGGAGGCGGCCTCGTAACGCTGCGCCTGGTACTCCTCCGGGGTCACAGTGTAGCTGGTGTATATGTTGGTCAGTCCGGCGATGATCACCTCGGTGTCGATGCCTCCGACGGCGGAGGCAGCTGCTCGAATCTGGTTTCGCAGACGGCGTCCTGCCATTGTGGTGAACTCGCAGGGCACGGCGGCTATGATCACATCGCCGATCTTTAGTAGCTGATCCGAGACAATCTTTGGCTGCCACTCATAGGGAAAGGTGGCCTAAAAAGTGGATAATGTACTTGTTATATATGCTTAAAATGCACTTAGATTTTTTAATAACGGTTGGGCTTTAAAAGATGACCTGATTATAACTACCTTACCTTGGTTTTTATGAGCAGACAACTAATTTGCGTTTCGTTTCAGTTTAATTACCCCTCTTAAATGTGCATCATGAAAACAAAATCCACTACATAAATGTATGTATTCTGTTTCAAAATTGGTAAATTGTTCCTTTGCACTATTAAACACATTTAAATGCTGTGTCTAATGCACACATCTTTCTACAAAGTTCCAAACAAATAGTAAGAGTTTTTGTACTGCATACCTTTAGGCAATTTAGGAAATTCTTTTCAAATCGCTATTGTTTTTTTTCAGAGTAGCTATTTAGTTAATAATAAATGATCAATGGAAAAACTCACCCTGCCGGTGGCCAGTAGAATAGGCTTGGGTTCGTGGCACTTGATGTCCTCCTGCGTGGGAGCAGCGATGAAGTCGCGCACAAAGTTCCACATGGGGTTGTCCGTGGTGGTTCCCTGCTCGAAGCTGAAGGCTCCAGGTCCATCGGTGGTACCAGCAGCAAAGCTGTAGCCCATGGCCGGCTGACAACCCCTGACCTTGTCGACCTTCCTGCTCAGCGGATTGTATGTGCTGCCATTGTAGTTGGGCATGTCCACAAACTGGTGGATGAACCTCACATCTCCAGTGACCTCCCGAGCCGTGGACTCCTGGCTCTGTTCGTTGAGCAGTCCCAGAGCAGCATCCGCCAAACGTTGACCCAAGATCTGGGTGCTCTCGAACATATCCTTGCCGGGTCCGGAGGCAAAGCAATCTCCCTCGCCAGAGGGACAACGAGAGGTCAATAGATCACACTCATTGCCGGAGATCGAGCACTTGGGACCCATTATATTGGGGGACACATCGCCAAGGTTGGATGAGCAGAAGGCACCTACGAACTTGCCCTTTCCGGGCATCTTGTTCGGATTGTACTCCTTTTCCAGGAGCAGGGCGGCGTAACCCACATTGTCGCTGGTCACCAGTCTGTTGGTATTGTTCATGGAGGTGGCATGCACGGCATACCAGTTAAAGGCGCCCAGGAGGTTGTTTTCCAGGTCCACAAATCGCAGCTGGGTCAGGGTCTTATCCGTGTCGTGCTCGTATTGGGCACGCTCCTCGGCGGGATTCCTCAAGTAGGATGAGGGCGAACGATTGATGTTAACATTTAGCACGGTAGTTTTGGACAGCAAGATGCGACCATCCACCAGGTTGTCCGTTGCCCTTTTGATGCACTATAATATAAATTAATTATTTATTTCCTCTACAAATTCAGTTGAAAGTTAAACCCACCAGATACAGTCCCTGAGCCATCACCTCAAAGGTCTGAGGCACAAAGCCCAGAATGGAGATGTCGTAGAGCAGATGCATCAGGAATCCTCCAGGAGCACCGTGCGTGTGGGTGCCACTGATGGCCACATTATCATTGTGGTACAGGTTGCCATAACGTGCCTGGAGCCGCTTTATCACCTCCCTCTTCAATCCGTAGCCCATCATTCCGGCATCTGCGCTCACGAAGGCCACTCGGTTGCCCTTTTCGTCCTCCACCACAAAGGCACGGGCAAAGACGCGGGTGTGGATGCCACGACCCACTTGCTTGATGTTGGCATAGCCCATCTATCAGAGGAAATCCCAGATATAGATCACTCAGATCAGATCATCACATTATGCTTACGAAATTGATCTCCACTGGCGGTCCTGTGATATCCGCGCGGCCCACACCCACTTTGTAGGTGGCATTGGCCAATCCACATAGGAAACTCACGGCCAGAAAGGCTAAGAAGGCCATCTTGCTATTGGCCATCGTTGATTTGAGCACTTAACTTAAATCTGGAAATATAACAAATACCATTAGTCTTAAATGTTTATCAATTGATCAACGAATCGTATGGTAACACCCCTATCTAAAATAAAAACGGGTTTTTCGTGTTTAACGTAATTTTCGAAGAGCAATTAAAAAAGTTTATCTGAGGCAAAAGTACTAACCAACTAACCAACTAACCATAATAAAACTAGTCACAATTTTTGAGCGATCATGTCAAGTAGCAGTTAGCATTTAGCTACCACGATATAATTAATAAATATACAATGTGTAACCGCATTTTGGACAATTAAGTTCAAATCCTAGTCGAAAAGTATGCGTATCTGTGAGTTTTCAGTATGTTTGCTTAATTACTTATACCCTAATAATCAGATTAATGAATCAGTGAAGCAGTAAATTAATTGGTGGCTAAACTAATTTGAAACATTAAAATAAATCCAAGTATTTACGTTTGAAATTAGCTGTAAGCCCTTCAATTCACTTCAATCTTTTGATCAGTTATTTTTCCGGGTGATAGTCTTATATGTATCTGCAATCTTCCCCAGCCAACTTAAATGCGCAGAAATGAAGATACCCCGCTCGTATTTGGCAACTCAAATCATGTGTTGCAAGTATCTGCAACAAAACGCGAAGGTGATGAAAGCAGCCATCGATTGACAGTTGGACAGCTGGATCCAATCCGATCCACTTGGCCGTCATCCGTCAATCGGTTATAGATAAAGCGGACAAATGCAAATGCCCCGCGACCGTTCGCAATCGCACTTCGAATGGGGTTGAGATTGAGGCGGGCGTGACCTCCGGCAGACCCACTGACAATAACAATAACGCGCCGAGTGGCAATAACAATAACAATAATAATAATAATAACAATGCAAGCAGCCGAATCGCAGTTGAATAAAACAGACGGGACATCTCTTATCAGCAGCTGAAGAGCGTCTCCGGAACCGGTTTTTATCAGTTGCGAAACCAGGCGGCTTCTTCAGCGGCTCAATGGTTAGCGTACAGCTGCGGTCAATGGAATAGAACCACTAGCTCTGATCTCGAAAATCATAGAATTCCAATACACAAGTTTTCCATAGTATATCTCACTTGTACATATATTTCAATCTATATATATAATATAATCTCCGTCTTTAGTTGTTTCTTCCTCATTCTGAGTAAGCTGATGACCATATGGCGCCCATGTCATACAATAGATACTTCTCAGCTGACCGGCATGCTACGTCTTAAAACCAAAAGTGGTTGGTGTTTTCCACTCCCGCATTAGCACCACCTCCTCCGTTGCCCCTATCCCAACCATTTCCCTATTTTATCCGCCTGCTTTTGTTTCGAACTTAATGATGAATCGACTTCTTTTGTATGCGCACTGGGTTCCACATAGAATTTGTCTGTTCTCAGTGCGGATTGCCGCAAAAGGCGTTAAGTAGGAAATCGAGTGGGTAATTGCCGCGCATGTAAAGCAGTGCCAGTGGCTCATCCACCTGACCACCACCCGATCCGATTCCCATAATCCGCCGTACACTTTGCATAATTTACACACCGCGCGGCTGACATTGAAAACGAAAATTAAATAAATATGCTCGGCCATAAAGAGCCGAAGTGACTATCAGCTGCAGGGCCATCGCACAAGATACAAAGATACAGATACAGATACAAATGGCCCGGCACACGTATCTCGTGTGCGGATTTCGATTTCAGATTCCAGATACTTTTGCAATCGCCTGGAGGCTCGAAAATGTAACGCTCGCTACAGCAAGAGAGCAATCCAAAGATAAAGATACGGAGGTGGAAAAGTATCTCTTGGATACGGGCCGCCAAACGCTGATCGCCGGACAAACGCGCCAATTGAGCAAATTACAGAAGATTTCGTTTGATGAGCCTTTTATAAGATGAGTAGTAGGCTATGTACTATACACACATATCTGAGGTTACTTGCACTGATTTCGGGAAGCTTGGACTTGTTTTTGAGGGTTATGCAATGTGAACTCCTTTTTTTCGGGCAGCCCGACCCTGGATTATTAGCTCCAGCACTCACATTCACTGTTCAATCGCAGTGGTGGCTCAATAGCCGTAGTTATATGTGCTCTGCGCTTATCACACGCTTCTTATCTGCCCAATTAATGGATAATGTGCAGCATTTGCAGTTGCAGTTTGGCGCTTGTCGATGCCAAAGGCCGATTTCAAAACACGCTGGCCCCCACTTTTTTCGATTTATTTATCTTTCCACGAACGCGACAGTTTGCTTTTTGATTTTTTTCGAACCGCTCCCCTCCAAAACGAAACTATCTCGAAACGAAACCGAGCCGTGGGATTGGGTCGTCGCCTGTTTTGCGCCCAAGTTGGCACTCGACTGATCGGATCGAGCCAACCATTTCGGCTGAAAACCAAGCCGCACTCGATTCCCCAAGCCGAACCTGAATCGGGGACTTCGGCTCTCGGCGTTTTGATCTGTGAATGGTTTTTCGGCTCTTTGGCTTGGCTTCTCAGTTTTTTTTGGGCGCTTGTGGGGGCGCAGCTGCCATCAATCCATCAGTCAGTCGCTCAAGCGCTCAACCATTTCGCTCATACAAATCCATGTTCGATGGGAATTTCAAACGCTATCACATACATATGTATGTGATAAATGAATGTTAAGAAAACTTATAACTTCTTCTGAGCTATGAAGGTACATCTATCGAATTGACTGCCTAATTATATTAGATATTTTAAAAGGCCCCTTTTCCCCTTTTTTCTAGGTGTATTCTTGGTTTTGCCCGTTATGCATGCTTTAAATAATCCGCCGATAGCTTATCATATCGTTAGTTTCCGCAGATCGGGAGTACGAGATTGGGCCCCATAGTGCTAATACCTGCAGGTAAACAAGTGCGCACTTTGACCCCTGCAAACAAGAGAATTTCGCACTCCAAGTCCTCGATATTTAAACGTATAATTGCATGGAATTTGCTATATGGCTTACTCTGAAAGTTAACTTACCCCTGAAAAAGGTGCCTGCCGACTTCTTTCGGGATCAAGACACGCGCTACTACTGAATGGGCTCCCAGTTGATTTTTTACGATCGATCGAACTGAGGGGTCTTTAAAACAACCAATTGATAAGGTTAAACTATCGCTTTACTTTGAGTATATTAGCCAAGATTAGCCGTGTTTTATTTTCAGCGATACGGATTAAGTACGTGCAATTGGAAGGGGAATATACAGCTCGCTTTCTAGAACCCAAATTTGCAACGTACTCTTAGATGGCGATAATCTGATATTAACTTTAAATTTTTTTTATGATTATGTAACCTTCAAGACGAACTAAACACTGCATGTTTAACTTCGAGTATTAATTCAATGCATTTGGTAATTTTGTTTCCTTTACATGAAATAAGGTTCAAGTATATAAGTTTTTCAAAAATTTAACTCACACTAATAATCTGTAGCGAAAAAACAATCTAGATGTATTAAATTCAAGAAGTAACGTTCGTTTCGAAAACCGATATTCCTTTTGCTACTGTTACCATCGATTAGTATCGATAGGACGTCGATGACTCTTCGCAGTCAATCGCACACAGCTGACTGCGTGGGAGAACAGCTGTTTCCAGCTTTTTCAGAGGACGCCCTGCGTAATTATGAGTAATTCTGTACGGAAGAAGATTGCGGAATAGCGTTTGATTGACAACCAAGAGTGCGTCCAGTCCGCGCGAGCAGTAACCCAAGACAATACGCAAAGGAGTCCAGGAAACACGGCAGTGGAAAGCGCGAGGAAGAGCTGGAACTTCGGGAGGAGCAAGTGAAACCATGTCGAAGGCTGTGAATAACATGAGCATGGGCGACGTGGAGCCGCAGGAGAGGATGAAGCACCTGTCGCACTGCGGCAACCTGATCGAGGTGGACAAGAACATGCCAGTCACGCGGTGAGTCCTTCGCTTCCATGGCCGTTTCCCGCAAGGCTGTGACCTTGATTGGCCAAGGACTTGTGGGCTCTCAGTTCCTCACACTCACCCAATGTCCTTGCAGGTACTACCGCTCTGGCACCGAGATGCTGCGCATGGCCAATGTTTACCTGCGGGAGGGCAACCACGAAAACGCATTCATCCTGTACTTGCGCTACATGACCCTGTTCATCGAGAAGATCCGCCAGCACCCGGATTACGGCAGCGTCAAGGCCGAGGTGCGGGATATTAACAGGAAGATTAAGGACGAGATTATGCCCACGACGGAGAAGCTGAGAGCCAAGCTACTAACGCACTACCAAAGAGAGTACGAGCAGTTCCTGGCCAGCAAGGAGGCGGAACGGGTCAAAGAACTGGAGCGCGAACGGGAGCGGGAAAGGGAACGTCAGCGGCAGAAGGAAAGGGAGAAGGCAGGTTCAAGTGCTATCCCATCCCTCATCCCGGCCAATTTGCACGTGCTCATCGACGAAGGCACCCAGCCAACAGCTCCGGACCTGGGCCTGCTTGACCAGGTGGTCTACCCCAATGACTTTCCCACGGGCGCCAATCGCAGCCTGCCGGGATCGGGACTCCTGCTGCCCGCTGCCAGCGAAGCAGCCGCCGATAAGACAACCAAGTAAGAAAAAAAGCGAACTCTAAACAAAATTCCCAATGTTAATTCTTTGTTTAAAGCTTTGTTTAAATGATGAAACCTCAAGAATATCTGTGAACACGTAACCACAGCAGGTCTCCAATTCATGTTAGCCTTATAAAGTGCGTTCGCCTCATTCGAGGTTTGAAATTGAAAAACCAAACAAACATAGACTTGCTTATCGAGCAATCGTTAGCTATAAACCGATCCCCAGTTTGAATATACTTGATAAGAAAACTGATAGTTCCCTTAGCTTGATTGTTTCCTCAAGCAGTTTATCTGTGTTATCTGAACTACTTTATGAGATTATAGGATTGGTGTTTGACGTTGATTGAACAGCTATTCAAACCAAAAACTTCAGTTAGGACTACGGTTCGCTTATATATCATTAAGCAAATCATGATTTCTCTTTTAAACATATCCATATTTTTAGCTCCAAGCCAAGCTTCGATCGCAATCAGAAGCCATCATACAACCGCACAGATTCTCTGCTGGCTGGCTCTTTGCGCCTTGTTTACGTGCCCGGGGACACCATGGAGGTGTTTCTGAAGCTGGCCCTGGCCAACACCTCGAAAAACATCGAGACATGCGGCGTACTGGCTGGTCATCTGTCCCAGAACCAGCTGTACATCACTCACATAATCACGCCGCAACAGCAAGGAACTCCGGACAGCTGCAACACGATGCACGAGGAGCAGATATTCGATGTGCAGGACCAGATGCAGCTCATTACGCTGGGATGGATTCATGTGGGTTTCAAATTCTTAGTTTTATAACGTTGAATTAAGAAATAGCCTTCTTCCCCAGACTCATCCAACCCAGACTGCGTTTTTGTCCTCCGTTGACCTGCATACGCATTGCTCCTATCAGATTATGATGCCCGAAGCCTTGGCCATTGTGTGCGCGCCTAAGTACAACACGTGAGTCATCAAATGAGTCAATGTAGACAACACCTTACTATCTGGTATCCATATCTTTCGCTTCCAGCACTGGTTTCTTTATACTCACGCCACATTACGGCCTGGACTACATAGCCCAATGTCGCCAGTCGGGCTTTCATCCGCATCCTAATGACCCGCCGCTCTTCATGGAGGCGCAACACATCCGAATGGATAACCAGGCCAAGATCAAGGTCATCGATCTGCGGAGATAGTCACTCAAAAGCACCGATCCATCAGATCTAGCAATAGCTCCAGTTTCGGTTGTCAAACAGTGATGTACCATGGAAATTACAGAGATTTAGGCAGATAGAGAATAACTATTTTCGGCAAACAGAGAGAAATGTATTTTTGCAAGCTGTTGATCCTGAGGATCGTCCATACACCACTTATAGCACTCGGCGGCATTTGTTGTTGTTTATTGCGTTCCGGCCTCTTAGTTCGTTGCATTCTTTCACTTAAGAACCTCTAATGTGATTTTCAATTGTGGCTTACCCTTGCGTTCGTTACTATCTTACTATAATTAATATGTTAGGCTGTTGTCGGGGAATCCCCGGCATTCTCACTGGCACACACACACACACACACCCCCACAGCTTACAGTGCAAACTATTTGGGGCGCTCCAAAAAGGAGTCGTGTCCTTCTACGGCTTACTACTTGCAATAACCTGTTGTTCAAAGACGAATCATCATAAAATGCTATTATTAAACTGTGCATGCTTACCTATTGTACTAAACTGAATAAATATTTATGACTACTGGTTTATGGTTGCCCATATTTTTCAGTCTTAATGGTTATTGCTAGCATACCAAGATTTGTAGGGAGGTAAATTGGGGAAAGTCGGCAATCAATGTTATGTTTTTGTTATCTTCATTTTAAATGGTATATATTATCCTGAACGCCATTTTTAAATATTGAAAATCTAGCCGAAAGGTGGCGCTTTAATTTACCGACCAGCAGCTCAGCTGGTGAATTCCCTTTAGTAACGTTTTGCATTTTGCGCTGCAAATGAAAAGCTGACCTTCCTTAAAAGAGTATTAACAAAAGAACACGTTTATTATAAAATATATATTTTAAAGCGATTAATTAAACTGTTTGCCATACCACATTCTATTATTTTCACAGAACGTAAGGGGTGGGCAATTTACATTTCCCTCGGCCGCTAACATTTCCCACCGCAACCACCTTTTGGACCACTGTTAACCAATGTTTTCCATGTTGTCATCCAGTTTAGCGCGTTTTCTCGTCTGGTCCTGTTTTCCGAGGTGTTCCCAGTGCAGCAGCTGTCGCCTCCAACCACCTGGGTGCATTTGAGGAACAGGAACCAATATTGCGCTACATCCAAGTGCTTAACTGAGTGGCAGTGAATCGAATTGGCCGCTAAGTAAGCGGCATTAAGTGCGTAAAAATCGATAATAGAACAGTTCCTTGTGCTCCGCCCACCTGGGGTCACCTGGTGGAATCTCCTCCTTCTAGTCCCTGCTGCGTTCGTCGAAGCCAAAAGTCGGAGCACTTTCACACACCCGCTGAGCCGCTGATAATGCCAATGCACATCCCGTTTCCGTTTAATTGGATACCCACTCTGCCAGTCGCCCGATGCCAAGAAGTAAGTGCACTCGACGGGCTCAGCCTTTGTCTTCCGCAGAGGCCCCATGTTCTTCCCCCTTCCCGCCCATCAAGTGGGCGCCAGTTTGCGCTTTAATTACCAGAGCCACCGCCCAACCCCACTTGGTCGCCCAGTGGTGGCGGATTAGGTGCTCGGATCTAAAAATAAGTGCGGCTGGAAGAGGAATGAAAAGAGCAAAAGTGCCGACGAACGGAAATAAAAACAAGCTGAACCGGGGGATTATAACCTGCCCTTCCACAAAACACACGTTCAATTAACATAATCAATTGTATATTAAATCAAAGGATAATTTGAAAGGCAGTGTACAAAGTCTTCGGCATGATAACATTTGCATTTTCTGCATGCCAGCAGTATCTTATTCCTGCTAAGTTAAGTCTTCATTCGTAATACATGTTGTATCTTAATTGGTTTGTAAGTGCTTTCCTCTAAACAAAAACAGATTACCCTACTCGGGGATTTGAAAGCACAGCAACAGTGAAATGAAAAGGATACTCGTACAGTAAAGGGTTCTTCCGCAAGGATAACAGACAGTTACAAATGAACACAGCGCACCTATCATCCATCACTCTTAAACCGAAAACTATAAATTAGTGCCACTCAATGCGTTGTTAAGGTTCAGGACCCTTTGTGAGTGACAATGCGGAAGTGGAGGTCCTTCGACTACGCTGCTAGCTGGTGCCTGTCGTGCCACAAAAAGGACACCCTAGTTGAACTGACATTTGGCTAACCTTCATAGCAAAAATGTCTACCGGATTCGTGCAGCTGGCTGCTCATAACTGGTGCTCGTAATTGTTCATTTTATTTAACAAACTCCACCCCCAACTAAATTGTGGGCTGGTTCGGCCTTGCTGAAATTCTTGAGTGGGGCTGATGTTCCGCAGAATGACGTTAATATAAAAACACAATTTTCTCGCCCGCCTGGCTATTTTTATACCCGCCCAAAACACGCTTCATTCACGTGCCCTCCGCAGCTGGCCAACGATGCGTATACGCAATGTCTCTGCGCTATCTTCTCTCCTTTGCCCTCCCCGAATTGACCTCTCTTTCGCTCTTTTCGGTGTGTTATTTCGCACAGCACGTGTTTACATTGTAAACAGAGAAACTCGAGCAGCTGTGAATGAATGCAACCAAATTTAAGAACATTTGCACAACGTGAAATCGTCAACCACTTGGCACGCTCGAAAATTGCGACCTTGCCAGCCATGCATGTGAATGAATGAACAGCGGGGGTCACACGAATAGAACTATCTAATTGTGACTCGAAAATGCAGATTAGGAACATGAATTTGATTAATGAAAGGACTTGTACTCATTCTCTTTACATACAATGTATGACTTACAGTTAAATCGATCTTGTGAAGCTACTGCTGTTAAGTAAAACCTTTATTTAGATATTTCAAAGCATGCTATTTTATTAATCTTAAATCCCTGACAACTTGGCCCTGATTGTAAGAGGTGAGATAAAGAGACACAGAGCCAATGGTCGCACCTTAAGGCCACTTAGAACGAAATTACTTCCGTGAACACATTGCACCTCTGTGATTCGCACTGCAGTTCTCAATTATCAAATGTGTTTTATGTTTGGCCTCAGGGAACGCCCACTTTCGCCCACATCATACCACCACCCTGATTAGACCCCTTCTTATGAATAGTAGTTGCACGGATGCCATTGTTTATTGGGAAACTGCAGTGGCAAGAGGCAGAGCACAGCCCGGGCAAAAAACAATAACAAACTGAAATGAGAATCAAAATTAATATGAATCTGAAATGCAATCGCCGAGGGGTTCTCTTTTATTTATTATTTTTTGCGGCGCTCTCTCGGTCGCAAAAGTTACTGAATGCGGGAAAAGCTCTCGCTTCTATAATTCCGACAGTTCAGAATGGAAAAGCAGCGCGACGCCAGCGGATGACAGCCGAGAAAATCGCGCGCGTCCCTCAGATATAAAAATCACAAGTTGGCAATAAATATATCCGGTTCGGGCAGTGAAAGTATATTATGTATACTAACCAGCATTATTTATACTAAAAGCCACAAAGACTCGCGAGTGACTATTAAAAGCATACTTAACCAATACTTAAATCAAGTTAAGCCGAAGTTTCCGATAAACGAACATTTCAAACAGATAGTGCCAACGTGCCTGAAATTCGCAAAGATTCGCAGACTTGGATTGTGTTCATACGTATAAGTGAATATGCACGATAAGGATGAGGTAACGTTCCGTCAGGAAACTAATTAACTATTGATCTGATAACTGACCGATTGCGGAAGTGCCTCCGGACCCGACTAATTAATATCAATAAGGAGCGACAGAGGGCATTACGAAATAGTCGAAAGATAAATACTGGATATCGCGGAAAGCTCGCGGGCCAAACAATTATATAAAGAAATAAAACAATATCATTTGAGAGCTTTCCGAGCATCCAGCGAATCACCTTCAGTCCCGCGGATTTGTGGCCAGGTTTCTCTGCTCACGACTTTGGAAAAGTCACCGCCATCTCAGGCCGAGATTCTCCGATTCTCACCGATCGCTCCAGCCCCCGGTTCTACATCGTCTCTTCCCATATGCACTCCTCTCTCGCCTTTGGAATCTCTCTTGTTTGCCTGCTGTCGTCAATTAGCCAGCTGACTGCGGTCCCATGGCTCACCCTGCGTATACGTAATGGGCCAGCGGTGCAGCTGTTGCTGAATCCCCAATATAGCACCCTCCAACCGAAAATTGGTGAACTTGGGTAGTTAGAGAAGGCGTAAACCAGTGGGAAAGTCAACGGAATCCACTATTACAGAAGTCTGGATATTTTCGGTGGAATTTCTCGAGCTTCGAGTTGCTCATTTCACTGTATATGACTTCAGTTTGGTGGGGGTGGCTGGAGTAACCCCAGCCGGGCACAGAAACAACCACAACCACAGCGATAATGAACAGCCGGTTTGACCTTGACGGAAATTGCAAACAAAAACAAAAGTTTGCCGCTCGCGCAACAAATTTCCATGGCAATGACAGAGAAAAAAATTAACGAGCAATTAATTGGGCATTTTTCATTATTAAAGTTAAATAGTTTTCTTTTTTAAAAGGGTACAATGCAAAAGTAAAATTATGTAATGATATTTTCGCCTATGAAATGTAGTAAAGTTATATATTTTCCCTTTGTATTTTCTCTGTGCCCATCGACACAGATACAAAGATATAGTAACAGTGACATGCACGTGCCACTCGCTGCAGGCAGCTGAAGGTGAAAAAGGCGGGGAAAATCTGGAAAAACCGGCGGAAAAGCGATCTGTGCCCGCAACCTTTGACTTGGTCGGACGACCGTGGCCAAGAAGAACTCATTATGCAAATGCAACAAAGCAGCAGTCACGGAGAGGGGTAGGCGAGCACGGGTGAGGGGCCAGAAAACCCGAGCAAACAAACAAACAAATCGTTCTGTCTGCCGTCACACGGGGCGTATGTGTAACATTTTCCGCTTGTTTGCGCTGGCCGAATGAAAAGGGGGATAAAAAACAGCTTCTGCTGGGCATGAATATATAAAACAGCATACAAGTACAGCTGGGGATTCACAAGTTCAGTCTGCAGTGGCAACAAATTGAATTGGGGTTTAGGCGGAACTTCCTTTGATTTGGATTATTTCACGCCCAGTGAATATGTCAAAAGTCAATGTCTTCATGTGAATATTTATTTTTAAAGAGGGATTCTGGAAAAGGAATATTAAAAATTTAATATATAGCTGCTTACTGACCAGCATTTTCAATCATATCAAAGTAAATGAACAAACGACGCGCATTAATAAACAGTCGCATTGCAAACATTTAATTACTTTCAGTTCGACTGAAAGTTAATATACACATCCATGATTTAATATGAATTATATATCCTCATCAAGTGAACAATTCAATTTTCGTGTTTCGCTACTTCCCATGAATTCTTGATGGCATCGCAAATTGTGCAGCAAATTGCCGGCGAACGAATTCATTTATTGCTTCTGCCAATCGATTCGCAAAGGTCAATACGACACTTTGACGGATCCGACAGACTACTACAACCAAAGGGGGGTGGGGGGATAAAACCCCATCCAATAAATCCAATTTCCACCATGACGAAACCTCAAAAACAGTGGAGCAATCAATATAAGGGCACTACAGTGAAAGTATCTACATATTTATGGATATATGTGCATGTTGTAGTGAATTATAGCTAACTTATCATTTATCATTTTATGATTTTATCCCATATTTGAAAAGGTGTTAGTTACCCATTTTTTCCAGTATTCAAATGTATCCAGACCGGGTCATTAGGGAACCCTTCCCGTTATAATCAATTTTAATCAGAAGCTATCTGAAATTGATAACACATCAATCAATGTTGCTGTTTTCCCCAGGGTATTTAACTTCAATCAAACAGCCAGCTCTGAATTTGGCTTAACATTTCCATATCTTCGAGTTGGGGGTCTCCATAAATGCTGTCGTGTTTTCGCTGATTGTATTATGAAATCTGCTTTTGTTTTTCGCAATTCTCTGGCACAAACAAGCGCATCCGAGAATGTGAGGGACCCCCAGGAAAAAAGAAAGAAAAGAAAATTACAATTTCATCGCGTGCTAATCGTATTACGTCAATAAGGCAATTGATAAATGCTAGGGAATCGAATTCGAATCGGACGTATTGTCATCGAAGTTGAACTTGTTGTTGACGGAGCTGCTGACCTCTGGGTGATTACTCAGGCGGAATTGTAGCGAGAGCGAGTAAACAAGTGGCAGAGATATGAGACAGGGTATTGGATATTCGACTATCGGCTACCCGGTACTCAATACTTGTAGGGAAAGTGTTTGTCCATGGTTGGGATTGCTTCGTTGTGCACCACAGTCTTATCAACTCAGACAAGCTGAATAATACTATTTAAAATAGTTACCCTAAAATCTATTTAGTACTACTTCGCATGGAAAAATATGCAACGGATTGAAAGATAAGCAAATATTCTAAGGAATTTAATAAAACATTTTCTTAACAAAAATTTATATTTTTCAAACATATTAGAGTTATATGATTCATTTTGTTTACAAGAGAATAATATTATAGAAGTAAAGAACACATAACCACTCCACCCTCTCCCAGCATAACGATCATAAGAGAGTCGTTATAAGAGAGCTTATTGACATTGAAACGAGCTGAGCAAATAAGAGTTCGTTAGGCAGACAATTTCACTCCCAGCGCTCCCAGACTCTCTCCCAGCGGTTCTGCTCATGGTGGGGGCTCTGATTCTGGCGGTACTTCGCTCGCCAGTGCGCTCCACTCGCAGTTAGTTAATCGCGGAACGGGGACGAGGTGGTTTCGACTCGGGCGGTTTGGATTAGATCGGCTTGCATTGATGAGCTAATTAGACGCGGCAATTGCTCGCGGAAACAACATTGAACCAGAAGCAGTCACAGCTAAAAAACAGGAATGCCGCTGACCAAGAGTTTGCCAAATGTAAGTTTCAGCTGCGACTGCCGAGCGGCTGACACGTGTTGCTTTTGCAATTGAGTTTCAGGCGGGAGAGCGCAGAAATGAGAGTGCGACTGAGACAGTGGCGGGTAGCGAAGGGTTGTTTGAGAACTGCCCATAAAGATAAAAGTATAAATAAATACGTATATACAGCAAAAAGATCTTCAAGCTAATCAAGTAGTGGAGAAGAAACAATGAAGCAACTCTTACCACAACTAATTATTTTCTTTGCAATTCTTCTTGCAGTCTCCGTCGCTTTTGAAGCGCGCCGGCACCGAAAAGTTGCGAGAGGTGTTCCAGAAGTACGCCTCCATCCAGAAGAATGGCGAGCACTATATGACCAGCGAGGACTTCGTGCGAAAGTTCCTAGGACTCTTTTCCGAATCTGCATTTAATGACGTGAGTACTTTGCCTGCAGTCGGGTCATTGCAAGGTTATTTAGCATAGCCGCCCGATAAGACTGGCCATATCTTATCGCCAGATAGCGCCCCCGTTGGCGGCGGCACATACATAGTTGCCTATAAACATAAATCAGAGCCCTATAACTAGCCACTGTGATTCACGGGTTGACCTTGACCCACCCGCAAACATGTAGTAAACCCATAAACCAAATAACCCGGCAATCACTTGGCTGCCTCGTGTCTAACCGCCAACGTCACAGATTCTATTTTAATGGGTCCGCTTATCAGCTTTATGGTCTGAGAACCCAACTGAACCTGATCGCGGATCGTAGGTGCCCCGCAAATTGGAACTGATTCAATCAGGTGCCGAAGTCTGCGGGGGCAGTTTCTTTTACGGCCCCCGTTTATCTGCCCATTAGAGAGTAACTACCGGTCTAATGTCCACTCGAAAGAGATTAACCTGTCACTGAAAGAAATACTATGGATGAAACGATAGCTTAGTGACTTTTTAGTTCCCCATTCAAAACAGCACCAACAGTACATTTAATCAACCAACATTATAATCCAAATAGGAATCGGTGCGCCTGCTGGCCAACATTGCGGACACGAGCAAGGATGGACTCATCTCCTTCTCTGAGTTCCAGGCCTTCGAGGGTCTGCTCTGCACCCCAGATGCCCTCTACAGGACCGCTTTCCAGCTGTTCGACCGCAAGGGCAACGGCACTGTTTCCTATGGTGAGAAAATCCCGTCCTATACCAATGAACTAGTACAAATTCTATCCACTTTACAGCTGACTTCGCTGATGTCGTACAAAAAACTGAACTGCACTCAAAGATACCTTTTAGCTTAGATGGCCCCTTTATCAAGCGCTACTTTGGTGATGTAAGTGCACTGCAATCAGACGATTATTCAATGATTATAATGTATACACCTTCCCGAACCGTAGAAGAAGCAACGCCTTATCAACTATGCTGAGTTCACGCAGCTGCTGCACGACTTTCACGAGGAGCACGCGATGGAGGCCTTCCGCAGCAAGGATCCAGCTGGCACTGGGTTCATCTCGCCCTTGGACTTCCAGGACATCATAGTTAATGTTAAGCGGCATTTACTGACCCCCGGCGTCAGGGACAATCTAGTTTCGGTAGCTATTGCATCTCTGATCAGTGTGATCATCCTTCTAAGGATAATTTTTCAACCTGACTAGGTAACTGAGGGTCACAAAGTGAGCTTCCCGTATTTCATCGCATTTACCTCGCTGCTGAACAACATGGAACTGATCAAACAAGTCTACCTGCACGCCACCGAGGGCAGTCGCACGGATATGATCACCAAGGATCAGATCCTCCTCGCCGCCCAGACGATGAGCCAAATCACGCCGCTGGAGATCGACATCCTTTTCCACCTGGCGGGCGCCGTCCATCAAGCAGGGTGAGTCATATGGTCATAACCTTGGGTTCAGTGTTGCCAACTTTGGATTCGGATTAGGAAAAACTAGCATTTTATTTGTGTTAGAAATTAAAGTGACATATTCATTTGCTAATTTAAATTTTTCTTACTGTTCATTGTAGGAGTTATATTTTATTTAGTTTAGCTAATCGTTTGTATTGCAATACTTAGCAACATTTACTTTTCGAAGACTTCCTATATGAAAGCTCTCACAGGTAATTGCCTGTTTTAAGTGAAATTTTCACATAATAGAAAATTAGTTGACTGAATGATATATGCTTAGGTGTCATTATAAGTATACAGACTTTAAGTTATGACTTTAGTTGGCAATGAGCGTGTCTTAGTCCGATTGTATTAGCGTGTTATGTGGGCAATCATCCCAGGGCAATCCCCAAAAACGAGTGTCAAGTGTCATGTGCTAATTGTTGCTTGTTTGTATCATTTTTCTCTCCGTGTGTTTCTCTTTATTTCTCTCTTCTCTGCGCTGCACTCGCAATTCTCACTCTCAAAGATGGTGGAAGCGCAGGAGAAAGATACCTCCGAGTAGGCAAGTGATCTCGTCCTTCCTTGGCCTGATTTCTGCTTTTTGTTTGTTTATGAATCCACTCCTAGAATCCCGCCCCCTCAAACCTAACTCAGTTGGTATCTCTTAGTTTCCCTTACCCATGCATGCTATATGCTAATCAAAACTAATCCGGATCTAATGTTTCCATTCTCCAGCCGCATCGACTATAGTGACCTGAGCAACATCGCACCCGAGCACTACACCAAGCATATGACACATCGTCTGGCGGAGATCAAGGCGGTGGAGAGTCCTGCGGACCGATCTGCCTTTATTCAGGTCCTGGAAAGCTCTTACCGTTTCACCCTCGGTTCCTTTGCCGGCGGTAAGTTAGGATGCACTATGTCCTCTTAGGAAGCACACCTATCTATATATTATGTTCCATTAGCTGTGGGCGCCACTGTGGTCTACCCCATCGATCTAGTCAAGACTCGAATGCAGAACCAGCGAGCGGGTTCCTATATTGGTGAAGTTGCATATCGAAACTCATGGGACTGCTTCAAAAAGGTAAGTCTGATCAAAATATCACTAAAGTGATCTAATCCTAATGATTTAATCCACAGGTGGTTCGCCACGAGGGATTCATGGGTCTCTACAGAGGTCTCCTGCCCCAGCTAATGGGCGTGGCTCCCGAGAAAGCCATCAAGCTGACGGTGAATGATTTGGTGAGGGACAAACTCACCGACAAGAAGGGTAACATTCCCACATGGGCGGAGGTTCTGGCTGGTGGATGTGCCGGTGCCTCGCAGGTCGTGTTCACGAATCCCCTGGAAATTGTGAAGATCCGTCTCCAGGTGGCGGGAGAAATCGCCACTGGGAGCAAGATCCGCGCGTGGTCGGTGGTCCGGGAACTGGGACTTTTTGGGCTCTACAAGGGAGCCAGGGCCTGTCTCCTCCGCGATGTGCCGTTCTCGGCCATCTATTTCCCGACCTACGCCCACACCAAGGCCATGATGGCCGACAAGGATGGCTACAATCACCCACTCACCCTGCTGGCCGCTGGTGCCATTGCCGGTGTTCCGGCCGCCTCCCTTGTCACGCCCGCCGACGTCATTAAGACCCGCCTCCAGGTGGTTGCCCGATCCGGGCAGACCACCTACACCGGCGTATGGGATGCCACCAAGAAGATCATGGCCGAAGAGGGACCTAGAGCCTTCTGGAAGGGCACAGCCGGTAAGTCGAGGCAATCTTCTTTAGGGGATCTCTATTAATGTCTTATAACCCATCCCACAGCTCGAGTGTTCCGCTCCTCACCACAGTTCGGTGTGACCCTGGTGACCTACGAACTGCTGCAGCGCCTCTTCTACGTGGACTTCGGAGGCACCCAGCCCAAGGGATCCGAAGCGCACAAGATCACCACTCCGCTGGAACAGGCGGCGGCGTCGGTGACCACCGAGAACTTGGACCACATCGGTGGCTACCGGGCGGCAGTTCCTCTTCTGGCGGGAGTGGAGTCCAAGTTCGGGTTGTACCTGCCGCGATTTGGACGCGGAGTAGCCGCTGCCACGCCCTCGACGGCCACAGGATCCTGATTATACTGGCGCCACCGCCTGCCAAGCGCCACGTAGTCTACGGAATGCAGAAGGGATTGGCGGGATTGGGCTCCGGTGGACAGATATATGGGATATATTTTTTGCTAGGACGCGTTTACACAAAATACACACACACAGAAGCACTGAGGATATTTCTAACGAGGATCCGGGAGGAGCAGCGCCGTATCTATAGTACTATTGTATCTGAACAGCCGGGTTCGCACCCTGGGCGCCCAACTTTGAGCAACTGTTTTTACCACACCCAGGAAAAACCAAAAGAAAAGTAATGAAAAGCCCATTCGAGAGTATAGAATATCGATTTTGGCCATGGTGCGTATATATTTAGGCAAGTGTAGAATTGTTTTTGTAAACTTTGTTAACTAGTTTAAAGTCTAGAGCATCAACCAATCACTGAACGTCAACTTTTGCACTCAATGTAACTATTAAAGCGATAAAACCTTTTAATCTTAGTACGAATTTGTTCAAAACAATTATCAAGCAAAGGAAATGCAATGAATGACCTCTTAGCTAATAATGAATAATTAAATAAAACTCAATGTTAAAAACAATCGCATTTTCGGAAAGAGAGTTGTCTATCCTGAAGGTTTTTTGGGTTGCGGTCCTAGTTGCTAAGCAAAAGAACTACATTTTAATATTTTATTCCATTACCAACAAGGTAATGCCTTCGTAAATCTTTTGAAATCAATTTAGAAAACAACGTCAAGCCCACTTTCCTACTCCCATTGAAACTAGCCCACAGATAAAAGAACCCGCCCCTTGAAAGCTGCGTGCCAACTCAATCGAGCGTCTAATTCATGGCCAATTGCCACTAAACAGGGTCGAAACGCATCTGATTAGAATTGTGCGATGGTGGGTATTTGCAAATCGATGTTGACAAGTTTATTTTAGCACTGCCCATTTGCTTTTCTGGGTTGCCCAGACTCGGTTTCGAAGTCATCAACAATGCTGTCCGCCGACCATGACCGCCAAAAGAAACCGTTAGGGATCCCAGAAGAGGGTTTCCACGTCTGCCCCAATGACCGGGTGCACTGGACGAGATCCGTCGCCGATCACTGGTCAGCGATGGGTTATAAAAAGCGCATCGATGGTGACTTATTGGATGCAGTTTCATTTTGGCTTTCGAAGGGCGAACAATGCGTGTTCCGTCGGTTCTGGTTATATTCCTACTGGGAGTGATCCTAGTTGATCGTTACGCGGCTGGAGAAGATCTGCCGGACAAATCGTGGATATCCCAGCTGAAGAAGCTACGCAGTGATCTTCGAGACTGCTATCAATCTGGAATACACCAAAGCCTGTGGTCCTGCTTCCGCTCAAGAAGCTTGCAGATCTTCGAGGGCATCATGTCGTCCCCAGAGATTTCCATTTACGATGGAGTGCGCCTGGTGGCTGCTCCGAACAGTACCGAAAACGCCAAACGACCTGACGATGAGCGAAAGGATTTGAAGCACTTAACCTGGTTCGATCAATTGGCAGTGAGCTTGGCAAAGGGCTTAACCACACACACCTTGCAAGTGAACTTGGGAAAACTGACGGAGAGATATCTAAGTAGTGGTGGGTTTTGGTTAACTCATACTTCATTCATTCATTCATTGATGGTCCATTGATGGTTTCAGATACTTCTAGCCCCGATCCTGTGGGAAGTGCCCGGTTGAGAAGACATCGTTACAACATGATCATAACCATGATGTTTGGAGTGACTGCTTTGGGGGCCATCTTAGTGCCCATGGGCTTCCAAATGCTTTCCATAGTCAGTGGAAAAGCTCTATTACTGGCCAAGATGGCTCTGCTCTTGGCCTCTATTAATGGCTTAAAAAGGGTAAGTGGGTATCAGAGTATTTGTAGACCTTTATTCTAACTCTTTTTTCCTCTTCCATTACAGGTGGCCAATAATGGATTGCACTATGGACTGTACCACGTACCGGGAGAACATCTGGGAGGCTATTACGATCGAGGGGATGTGAGTCACCCCAGAAATGTGCCTATTCCTGTAGCTGTTGCCCCCACTTTGGATATGGGATTGAAGTAGGAATTTTTAACATACATAAAACTGCCTTGATGATGTATACATTTAAAAGGTAATATAGGAAAAATCCAAAAACTAGATAAAAACGTTTAAGAAATATATATTTAAAGTCTAGACGCAAATAGAGCACATTCTAAGTTCCGTTTTGATTTAAGATTAGATTTATTTTACAAGATTAATTTTCGAATAAAGTCGGATTTCCATTTGAAAGAGCTTTCCACCTAAGCTTTTCCTCAGCCATTTCTGTTGGCAATGCTCGTCGGAAAATTCACCAGAACAGACGATGGTGGTGAGTAACCAAACAGCGGCAAGTATTTCAAAAAATCCAGTGGAAATCGAAGGAAATAATAATAATACAGGAGCAGAGAATATAATAAAGACGAAATGTTTTACGGAAAATGCAAAGACATACTTCATAAACGCAAAAACATAAAGTGTGTATCATCATCAAAGGAAACCACAAAAGAAAAGTGTAAAAAAAACTGGGAGCTCGGCAAGGACGACTGGCTATAAAAGGAAATGCGGCGCTGATAAGGACCAACACTCGGTCGTCGAGCGGCAGCGTTGACGCATCGTCCTTGTTTTCGTCCTGCAACGGTTTCTTGGTTTCTTTTTCCCTGTGAAACAAAAACGCTTTCCCCGGCGCAATTTCAAACCCGCATCAAGTATACGCATCGTGTGCCCAGTAAGCATCGCGTGCCTCCGTCGCTAATTCCACGCTCTAATGAAGTTATTGGGTGCGTGATTCCTGGTCTAATCTCTAAGCTCCGGTCTGGCCACAGGATCAAAGAAAGGCGCACCGGAACTCGAGGGTTAATTGAAAAGTCGCCTCAAACTTTGTCAACTGATTTTCAATCTCCCCGCGGGGATTGGCCATTTTCTCCTTAGGTTTCGCCAATCGAAAATCGCGATGAAGTTGGTTGTCTATCTCTATTTCTCCATGATTGTGCTGGGCGTCCAGGTGAGTGTCGATACCGAAAAATATTAATCACCACATAAATATATTTCTAAACAAATTTATATTCATTTTGTGAGTGGAACAAAAAGTGCTAGTTCGTTCAAAGCGAGGAAGCATTCTGTAAACCAGATGAAAGCCTCATAAATATACATTTTTATTCTCTGTGCATCAATAGAAGACGAAGTCACGCGTGTAACTCCTTGTAATTCGATCAACAAGTTGGGCCAACTTTTGTTTCCTCGTTGTTCTAATGACTTGATCTAATTTCTCTCGGCCCAGATTTTTTGGCCAGATTGATTGATTCTAGCTGTCGGCGTTATTGCCAAACTTTTTGGCAGCCTTTCAGTCCTGGCTTATGCTAGAACTGATTACCTTCATTAGGCTCACGTTGCAAACTCTAGTTGGTAATCAATTTATGGAAGTCCAAGCGGGTCAGCGGGTCAAAGTAGCAAAGTAGCCCGTCGCAAATGAATATTTAATTCGGTTTGGTAATGGCCCAATCAGTGGAAAAGTTCCCGTGACATTTGTTGCAGCCGAAACAAAAATAGAACCTGCTGGCCAACAGGCTAATTATGATTGAGACTGCTCCAAGACAGATAAGATAGCAGCGCCTGAAATAGCCAATCGAATCCATCTTTTCAGGAGCGTGGTTGAGATAAACTGAAAAGGGTGAAAAATTATTGAGGAATTTCATTGAACAGCACTGAAATATGATATGATTCATCTCTGAGTAATGTAAGTTATTGGACAGTAATTCATTTTCATGCGATCAGAAATGAAAACAATATAACACATGCAAAAAGGATATTCAAATATTGGAATAACCACGTTTGTCATGTTAGCCTGCCAAAGACGGAAGGCATTTGGATATGAAAATGTTCGAAAGTGTTGGACGATTAGGGTTCTATTTCTCACTCCTGGCTCCTGCCATCCATCAACTGAAGAACCTGCGATATGTTTGCTTAATGGCAACTTTGTGGGCACAGTCGTGAAGCCAGGACGTTGGCAATCCACTTCACTGGCCAAGGATAAATGTAAATTTCGCACCTGCCATTGCGCCGTGGGCGGTGGCAAAAACCAAACAGTCATGGGCGGAAGGCCCAGCGAATCGAAGGCAATGAAACTGCAACTGACTCATTCCTTCCGTGGTCACTCACTTTGGACATGGACGAGATTTTCAACACTCGGTTCCAACCCTCCGCCCCTTCCGCCCCCTCTGTCACTTGCGCAAATCCACATCCTGCTCGATTGCCTGGGAGTCCTGCACTTGATGTGCGCTTAATGTTGACACCGACGCTTTGGCACTTTACAGCCATTTAAGCCAGGACATGACAGCCACACCCCTGTCCCATTTCCGCCCGCATTTTCCTGTTTTTCCTCCATTTCCTCCCGTGCAGCTTCGTTTTTCACTCTGGCAACATGTGAGAACGACAACAATTAAAACATGAATGTCATCGGGTGCAACAGAGGGAAAGCGAGTTGTGGAGCGGACCGACATGGTAAGATAAGCTTAAGCGTTCGGAGGTGACCCCTAATTGCACCAGCCACAAATTGGGTGCTTAGGGGAATGGCCTGAATGGGATATACCGCTTTGTTCTACTCAGTTTCCGAACATGAATACTTACGCTTACAAGGGAGTTCACTTATGAATGTGTCGAGAAGTATGCCACAATATGATTGGACTTCGAGATCGAGTTCTATCTACCCCTATATTGTTCTCGGGCCTTTGTGGGCTTTAATCGAGTCTGGTTTAGAAGGCCTCATATCTTATGCCCCAATATCTTCATGGGATCCCTCTAATTTCCATAAATTTCCTTCATCATGTGGCAGCAGTTGCGCGAAATTTATGCCATCTATTCAATTCCGTTCGGGCAGAACTCGTGCATAAATCTCGAATGCAATATGTTCGACATAAATCGGGGAGCAGGGGGAAGCCAAGGCATTTAAGGCAGAACTAATTTCCGCCGAGGCAACACTCGAATTTCCCGCTTTATATTCCCTTGCAGCTTATGTGTGAACCCAAAAGCAAAGGCATGACGTCAGAATGGCAGGATCAGAATAACTTTTTTGCCAAACTGCGTTTTACAGTTCATTTGCGGTGGCGCGAAATTAATTAAGTAATTAAAGCCAATAACAACGCTCCGTGTCGCTCAACAGTGCGTATGCGTAATCGAATTCATTTGCGGCTTCCAATGCTAATCCCTGGATTTTCACATGATGACTACGAGCTCTGACAAACGCCGAGCTTAACTTTGAATCGCGAAGTTGAATTAATTGCTGACGCAAATTAGGCAATTCTTTGGATGGGTCATAATTAAACCATTCTTTTTTACCCGGCTGCTCTTCTGTTCCTTGGCCTCCAGAGACTCGTTTCTCTTTCAGTTCGTGGCCATTCATTTGACTTAGTTCCGACTTGAGCTATGCTTAGTTGGCCATATTGTTAAGCATCCGGCATTATGCGCATACTTGAGCCATCATCACTCAGTTAGACGAATCCTTTCAATACGACTCCTTGAGTGAAATTTACGCCCGCCGTAAAGGAGTCTAAATATTTTATGGTCGAGTGGCAGCCTGTTGCTTCGCCGGACACCGGCGAGTGCATCACTTATTCATGGCCAGGAATACGGCAAGTAGCTCGTCCTTAAAGCCGTCTCCTTTGAAGCCGTCTCATAACTTAGTCATTCCGCCACCGAAGAATCCAATCCCCCACCGACTGCAAGTGTTTGCTTTAGCTGAAGGATTACCACCGGATCTCCTGCCGCGATGTCGAAAGTCAATATTTACCTGACCCCCGAAAAGGATTCCAATTTTGCCAGGTGCTTCCTTCCGACACCGAAATTTCGCCTTGGTGTCGCTAAGCGAACTTTTAATCAACTCACAAATATTTCTGGCATCTTAATTCCCGGCAGTGGCATGTGAGGACCTGATTCGCATATCCTTTGCTAATTAGCGGCTTTTCCCCAGCTGGAGTGACGGGAACAAAGGAATCTGACGCCTAAGGCGACCTTGAGGGCTAATTCCCTCCCCTTCCCCGTGTCCTGGGAATAATGCCAAAAAGTACTGGATTCAGCAAAGGAACAATAGGCTCATTAATCAAATCACGCGACCTAGCTGCCAAAATTCTAAAATAGAATAGCAGCCAAAGTAAAAACTAATTGAATATTCCTGTTTTTTTAATGAAGACATTCTTATAAGCGGTTGTATTAGGAATTCAAGGAATGACTTCCGAATCATTTTAATTTAAATTGTTTATTTAAATGAGCTATCATTACAAGTAAGGAAATCTAAAGTACAGGAACAAGTCAATTATGAAAGAGAACGTTATTTTTGCAATGCCATATAATTTCGAGAGTGGTGCTAATAAAAGCCCATAAATGCAGGAATGCAAGTTCAATGGAGGTGAAGGGGAAAGGACCTTAACTTACCGGGCTTCTGCGAGGGATTGTCACAATGCCCATAGAACTTTTCTATTTTTGCCGATGTCCCCTCGCCGCCCACCAACTTCCAGCTACTTTGAATGAGTCCTCCAATCTCCGTGGCAACTTTTGGATAGCGGCCCAGGTCCCAATGGGTCCTTTTGATGGAGCAGCTGGCGCATCCTGCGATTCGCTTAGTTTGACAAAAGGCGTCCAGTGTGATTTTCGCCCACACTGGCACAGTTCACCCCTCGAATCCGAAATTCCGATGGCAGCATTGTGATTATGCAAATCAGGCCGCTGCCAAGTGTGTTTTCAAAGGGATCATGTTTATTATTTATTTACAGCCTGTTGACAGTTTATCCAGACTCTCTCGACTCAAATCCTGCTGAAAGATTTGTGACGTCAGGGTGGCAATCCTGGGCTCTTTGATGGCCAATCTTCCCGGGTCCGGGGATTAAAGTTGCTGTGGCACAAACCGCCACTAATTGACAGTTCCATAACGCCCCGACGACTCGTTAAAGCCAAAGCTCGAGTGTTGTGCAAACAAATGTCCCAAAAGCCGAATAACGAAAGCCAAAACTTTTCGGCTTTTTGCCCTTAACGCAATTATTTCTGAGCGCGGCCAATGCGTCACCATTTATCAATTTCCCAGCGGGCTGGGTGCGATTTCAATTAACGGGAAAATCTGAAAAAAGTTACCACTAATCAATCATAAAGCGAGAAAAGCGGTGCACAAAAAATCTGGGTCGTAGGCAGGGCTGAGTGGGTTTTCTTAATAAAAAGTTTTAACTTTTGCGCCCGATTTGTCATGCTTAAAATTTCCTCAACTCCCTCGAAAGCCTTATATACGAGTATATCCTTCTTGGCCGAGCACGTCCTGGGCGTCATCTGCTCGATTTCTGTTTATTGGAGAATCGTGTGTGGTAGTTTAATTAAAACCGGCTATTGTCCTCTGCCCGGATGACCTCTTGTCCCCCACACCCAGTCCTCTGCAGTTGCATTGTGCGAAGAGCCCTAAGTGCCGCATTAGCTGCCCCCCGCGAGGATTCCTTTCTTTCGATACAACTAGAGAAGTCGGCGGACATTAGCCGCCAAGGACATCCCGCTGATCCTTTGGCCCCGTCTCGGTGCTCCCCCTCTGCTGGTCTGGATGTATCTCCTTTGTGCGGATAGCACGGAGCAGGAGGCACAAGCTCCGGATCTTACTCCAAGCATTGAGACAACTTTGAATTTGTTTTTATATTTCCCATGTACTTCAGTTTATCATAGATACATATATCCGATATGTCTTTTGCCTGTTTTGCAGCGAATGTCCTTAATTTCTTTGCCATTTTTCCCCTTTCAGGCCTGGCCCAGTGTGAAGCGGTCCTTTGAGCTTTTCCCCAACCCTGCGGTGCCGCACAATGTGCACACGGTCTCAGGTAAGTTACGATTCGCATGTGCAGCGCGCGGCGGAGGAAAACTTTTTAGTCAAGTGCCCTCGGCGGAAAATGGAAAATGCACTTTGGCGGCAGCGACAAGTTTAGGGCGCTTTCTAAACCTTGTTTACTTGTCTCTCAAATTGATTTCTGCATAAGTTGCGAGCACCTCTTGTAATATTCCAGGCCATCCGTCGGCACCCGGGGCGTATGCGCAATTTGTATAGCCAAGCAGCCAAGCAAACCGAATATATTGCCCATTAAAATTCAAATCAAAGTGCACTCCACTTCTGGTTCACCCCCTCTCCGTGGCCAAACTGACCCAAACTGGCCAAATGGAAATGAAAGATTACAAACTTGTGGCCACTCGATGGCCAGAGAGCAGAGATATTGTGATTCCTGCGAACGAAAACTTAATAAATATCAATGTATTGCCAGCAACTCGTGCCAACTTCAATTGGCCTAATCCCTCTGCCGCCCAACCGCCCAGATTCTCCATCCACTTCCCTTCTCCCGGGGGAAAACCATCGTCAGAGCAACCGCATGTCGCAGGTTCCAATAAATGGAAAGTTGCATCAGTCTCGCAATCAGGTGAAACATCAACAAATCTGTGGCAGTGCCGATTTATAATTGCTTTTATTTATAGTCAGGACAACGTTCACTTTGGGAAGGTGGTGGTTCCTGGGTGGGGAGGGGCGGTTCAGCTTAGTGACGTCACCTCCAGAAATACAATTTCGAAGGACAAATGAAAAACCACTCTAATCCGGGGGATAAACAAAGAGGACCTCAGGTCGCCCAGATATTTTGCAGTTATGGAAAAAGTTACAATTATGAAAAAAAGTTCTGAAAAGCGAGTTCAACATGCTATTCAAAATAATTGAAAGGCTTCCGGGGAAACTTTTTTATTCAAACTCAAAGCTCAGTACAAAAAAGGACTTAACTAATATTCCGCAGAAAGCAATAGGCACTGTAATTCCCCTCTCACTTTTTGCCGGCCAAATAAGCAGCTTAATAGTTTATGATTATTTATTAACTAGCAGCCACTTTGCGTACGATTATTTAATCATAATGCCTAATTACTTATGAACAGAGCTGTTTTATTGTGTGTTGGAATGGTGTATTCATATAGATATGTTAAGAGGCCGAAAGCCGCCACTCGAAAACAATTAGCGAGTGCCATAAACAAATTGGCGCCAAGTGCCAGGACCCACCTACCCCATCCTTCCAGGACCTTATTCCCCATCAAGGGATTCACGTACGAGTACATCCCACAAAGCCCACACGAGTACACTCGAAGTATGTGACATGCATGTCAAGAGCGGGACAAAAAAGAAGTCAAATAGCAGTTTAATTGTTTTCGGCCCGGTTTGGGGGATGCCAGAGAGCAGGAGGTCATAAAAATCGTGTGAGTGGGTGACCCGGCTAATAATGCCGGCCATAAATCAGCCAACTATGGCCGGCATTAAGTGGATGCGCATGATAAATTAATTGTTGCCCAGGAGCCAAGTTGGAAACAATCAAAGGGGATTTCAATAGCCCACCCCTAATCGCCCGTCTTCTCCAGGGTAGCTTGGAAATTCGCCAAGACAAATTGGTTTCGGATTCGGCTCGAAGGCATCCAGTGCATTGGGTGCACTGCAAGGAATTCTAACTGGAATTCTATACATGTTCGTTCTTCGAACATGTTAGTCCTGTACTTTTCCTAGAAACTACTCCTAGCAACTAATTTCCCCCAGTGCTGAGCCATTAAATCCCACCCTTTGCTTTCACCCCTTCCTCAGATTGCATGCATGTGGCCTCCGAGGCAGGTGACTACATCTTCAAGAAGCTCAACCCACTCAACTCGGCCCTCAACCGGGAGGCCGCCCTGCTCGAACTGGAGGCGGCAGGAGCAGTGGGAGTGGGAGTTGTTCCGGGGGAGGGCGCAGCGGCAGGAGCAGGAGCAGGAGTTGGAACGGCAGCAGATGTCCAGGAACTGCAGCCGGAGGTCTGTGGGCTTTATGTGATTGGGGAGCCAGACACGATTGTGGAGATTACAATGAAGCACTACGATGCGAACTGCGAGACAGGAGCCCTAATGGCGGTAAGTGCTCCGGGGAGCCACTAAATTGTGCCCAAGTGTGACGCACTTTCCTCGATAGTTTGTCGACGGCTGGGAGCTGAATGGCGAGTACTTTCCGGGCATTAAGGATCACCATCGACCGCTGGAGGAGCGCGTTTACGAGTTCTGCAACAACTACAGACAATGGTGGGTGGAAGTTGAGCTCCGTATTTGTGTGCTAATCCTATCTTTGTCCAGGCCCCGAGTTAGTAACAAGAAGTTCTTCCGTTCGAGCCAGAACGCTGCCTTGCTCCAATACCGAATTCCCGTTCGAGGCTCCTTTGTGGCCAATGTGCGGTTCCACAAGATCACGCAACGTGAGTACAGCAGTTCTAGATAATACAATGTTCAAAGAAAACGTATTTATCCTTGTTTTAGCCTGCAACGTTTTGGTCCAGGACACGGCCGCCATGTACAAGATGACCAACTTTGGCCAGGCTCGCAACTGCACCATCTCGGCGCTCTTTCCGGCCGTGGTTTCGCTGGCCAGTTTGCGGATTGGCGGCAAGAGTGTGCGGGCCCAGCCGAAGGTCAACTACGATGTGGGTACAGAACTTGAGTAACCGCGCCACCCAGCTAACCTCCTTTCTCCCAACTAGTGTCAATTGCCCAGTGATCGTTTAGAGATCGGTGGATCCGCTGGTCTGGACGCCATTGGAATGGAGCAGGCCAGTGCCGTGTGCGGTGCCTCCAGTGACTTGGGTCCCGAGCAGGCCATCTTCTGCGGCGTGAGCACCGTGCGCCTGGTGTCCTCCGGTCGGTACCAGAACCAGGCGGCCATTGTCCTGCGCAAGGCGGATGTGCCGGACATGGAGATCGCCACGCTCATCTGTGCGCTCTAAGTTGGCTAGGCGAGGTGGGACGCTGTCCAAAAATGTACATGTTTGTAAAAAAATGAAAAGAAGCCCAGAGCATTGGACGACTCCTTCCCGGACTCCATCGCAGTGCTTAAACTTAACTCTTAACTTAATCCAGCTAATTCGCAAAGTATTCGCTACCCGAGAGGCATCTTAGGTAATATATATATATATACATGTATATCGAACATTCTGAGTGTTGACTACAAGAAACGTGTGTGTTTATTTCTCTCGGTATTCCATAATCTCTAAAGGCTTCGGGCCTTTTTATACTGTTTTATAACCCATTTTATGGGCTGCGATTATCGCTGTTGATACCAGGGGTTAAGAATAGACGGGGGGTATTGATAAGGCTTATCCAAGGAGCTTAGATGCAGCCAAAAGCGCCAGAAGGGAGGCCAAGCTGACGGCAGTTAGTCCAGCTGCACCACCGCCATTATTATCATCCGTATCCGGCTCCTTTTCCAACTGAAAGTGGCATTTGTGTTTAATGGTAAGTTAAAGGTTAATCCCATGAAGTACTCACGCTCTCAGCCAGGATGGCCTGAAGTTCCTTGCAGCGAGTGCGCTCCTGGTAATTACTGGTGGCTATCCTGCAAATCGTCTTGCTCAAACAGGCGTTATCACAGCCCTCTGCCAGCTTGGGATCGGAGTTGGTGAACTTGTTCCTCCAGAACTTCCTAAGCAAGTCGGGCTTCTCTGCCATTTCCAGCAGCAAGCGATCGATTCCCGCGGGACTCGTGTCCTCGGTGTACTCCTTGGTGAACTGGTACTCCAGCTCCCACTTGGGCTGCTCTTCGGGCGTCAGGTTGGCCTCCGTCAGGTTGAAGGTGTAGGTGTGGTGGTCCAGGACCTGCCAGTTCTCCGGGTGGAGTTCGTACAGCCGGTAGTTGGGGTTCTTGTTCGAGTAGGAGGTCAGACTACCGCCATTCCAGTTGACCACCGTGGCATAGCCGTCCTCGGAGTAATGCAGGTTCATCTCGTCCTTGTGGGTGTGACCACTGAAGACTCCAGTGATGATGCCATTGAATCGGGTGAGAACCCTGTTGTATTCTTGAGACCAGTTACACCAGCAGTCTCCATCTCCAGCGGGAATATGGGTCAGGATGTGAACCGATTCTCCCGCCTCCTCGGCCGACAATAGGGTGTCGTGGAACCACTGCAGCTGCTCCTGAATCAACGTTGCATTATAGAACAACCACCAGTTGTACAGGTAGCAGTCCATGCTGTTCAGGGCCACAATCCTGTGTCCTTTGCTCGGGGATGCGGTGTAATATCCTCCTCGAAGAACAGTCTTCTCCGCCTCGGCGGGCAACCACTTGGACCACAAACTCCACACGTGCTCATATAGCCAGTCAACTCTGAGGGAGCTGGGAATCTCGTCGTTTCCGAAACTAGAAAATATGGTGTGATAAGATAGGATTATGATATAAACGTTCAATTTCAAAACGCTTCAGCTGTATAACTAGTAACTTATTACACCCCTACAATCGCTTAAAAACCGATTACTTGAAAATTGAGTGGATTATTTTTAGACTAATACCACCTACCTTTCAAATTGTCCCAATTAGTAATTGTAAATATTTACTATGGGCACCAAATGGCATTTTATGGGTTTCCCGAGGGGAGCAATTGTGGCAAATTTTTGCAATAAACTTTATCTGAGCGGAAAATACAGAAGTTCGAAAACCATGATTGTTTCGCATCTAAGAGACCTTCGTATTTTGCGATCTTTGTAGTATAGTATCGATAAACAGAAGTACCCTTAATTGAAGTTTATCTAAATAACAGTGGTATAATTTTATACCCAACTGTTTTAAAACACTATCATACCCATAAAATGGTCTTCTTAGTACCTTTAAATGTTGCATACATTTAAGGAATCATAAATAAGTTCTTTAAAAAGTGTTGAGATATAACCAAATTTTGTTTTTTGGGTCAGCATTGGTAATAACCACATTGTATTAAGGCCAAATAACCAAGTATTGTCGAGAGGTAGTTTTTTGCCTAATTCAAGGCACTTGCGGACTCGTTGCTTTGAAGTTTTCCCTTCTGGGTCATTAGATTAATAATGTTGATGGACTGCAAATTACGGGTACTCACACATTTGCTGGATGGGGCTCGTGGTTCCCAAGACAGGGGTAGATGGGCGTGTCCGGGAAGTACTTGGCCAGCAGTTCGTCGATTTCGGACAACATGTCCAGGTTGCCCTGTCTGGTGGTGGACCACACGTTGTGGGGCGGCACGTCTCCAGTGTGGTATATCCATTCGATCTTGTGGTTTTCCTTGATGTGCTCGAAAGCACTCAGGATGAGGCGTTTGGGGCAGTCACAATCGCGGTAATCAGACCAAAAGCCAGCAGCTGCCGAGGAGTCAGATCCTTCGGGCAGGGAATTTCGGCAGCACATGGGCTCATCGCAAGCTGCATTGCTGCCCTCGGCGTACTCAGGATCGTAGTGGATGTCGGTCAGGTGCAGGACTAGAATATCCTCGGAGCTCTTGGCGGGCAAGTTGGAGTTCGATTCCTTGGGCGAGTCTCCCTGGATGGACAAAGTAAGATTGTACTCATCCTGTTTCACCTGGCAAATTGGGATGGGCAGCATGCTGCAAAAGGTGTTCGACTGTGCCACTGTTTCGTTCAGAATGAAGTCCAGAATGGGCCAGTTGAGATCGAATAATCCGGAGCACACCTCCTGGGTGCTGATAGCAAAGTAGTCACACATGCCCAGCATCAGTTTCTTTGCCTCATCATCCCTTTCCGGACCACTCAGCTCTCCCTCGGTGAAAGTTCGAGCAAACACGTTGATGGTAGATCTGCACAGGGTGCAGACGAAGAACTGGTCCGTGGAGGTGAGATCGGCCATGGATTCCGTGAAAATGGCCTTCTTGCTGTGGCTACTCCGGATGTCCTTTCCCAGCTGCTGAAGCCTCTCCGTCTCGATGCCAGTTCGGTGGTACTTCAGGTACTCACGGCTTATCTCCTCCGCTACGCTGGCTGCAAAAAGCAATCACGGATGTCAATGGGAGCACTTCAAACTGTCAGCTGGGATTATCTTTTCAAAAACACCAAACATTTAACTATCTGATCCACTCCTTTCATATATTGATAAACGCTTCAACGTATTAGAATACGGTTTTTACACACATCAAAAAGTTAATTCATACTGATACCGCTTTTTCACTCAAAGGCTTTTACATGATTAGTTCCAAAAGCATTAACCAACCTGATACGAAGGATGTGGCCCGCTGATCCTTAGACAGGACATCGTAAACGGAGGGCAGGCTGAACGCCCCGCAGCCGACGAGTAATATGCCGATGCCCAAAAGAGTTGTGCTCCGGATCAACTTCATGGCGAGACTGCTTAAGGGATTGAAGTCGAGCCCCTTACTTATAGCTTCATATCACCGCTATCAGCTCCTCCACTTATCAGATGCGATGATATCGCACAACGAAATTTCCGCGATCAACTGCCCATTACTAACTGAAGTTCGGAAACACCCTTCTTTAACTGCTATTGGCTTGAACACTTTTCAAATGGGATGATATCTGACAGCTAAACTACTAATTATAATTCGGGAACAGCTTCTTAAGCTGGCAATAGAGGTAAGAAACGATTATGAACTCTTAGCTATTAGTTAGTTAGTTAGAAGATGGAAAGATGCTTTCCAATCCAATCGGTAGTACTTACACAGCTGACCTCGAGTTAGCCCAAAATTCCATTAAGTAGTATTCTTACATATCTCATTCATAACACAACTTAAGATTTTAACAATGCAAGTTGTTATTAGGCTTGTAAGATCACACATTTAACAGAGTTTTTTTTAAGGTGTAACCAATAGTGAGTCAGATCATGGCATGAACCTCGATATTTGATCACGATTCTGACCACAATCGGTGTGTCGTAAATTATTACCTAAAATAATCGTGTGCACGTGTTTATACTTATCCATAGTTCAATATTCAGCAAAAAAAATGTTGCCAGCTGCTGTTTTATGGCCAGCACGGTTTAATAAGCTAATTTTCGCTAATCGCCATTAGGCGATAAGGCAGCCGGCTGAAAAACAAAGTCCCTCCACAAAAATCACCAGATTAGCTTTTGATAGGGATAAGCGCATACTTCTATTTGCCACTTGAGAGTGGCCACTTTTAGAATGGAATCCATTCGGTTTATATAACTTAGGGGGTACAAATGAGGATTACTACAAGGCTAGGCGGATGGAGAGGACTATGGCCAGCAGGGAGCTAACGCTGAGCAGTCCCAAAGTGGAGGATCCTCCACCGTCGTTGTCGTCGTCACTTGGGGTGCTGGGACCTGGAGTGGTGGCTTCAGTGCTACCCGACGATGTGCTCTCCTCATTGTCCAGCTGATGGAAGAGAATCATCAGTTATTTGGGGATCGGGGCATTTATGCTGAAAGTAACTTACCGAGGCAAACAACTTCTCACGCAGCTCCTCGCAGCGTCCGCGCTGGGAATTGATGGTCACAGCAGCTCGGCAAAGAGATCCTGCCAAGCAGTTGCGATCACAACCTCCATTCACCTGGGGATCTGCTGAGGTCACTCGGTAGCGCCAGTACTAGAGATGAAACGGGTATTAATGATATGATGATATGATCGTAAGGCGATGATATTAACTCACCTTTCTCATCAATTCGGGATTCTCCGCGAACTCATCGAGCAGCTTGCTGATTCCGGCCGGACTCAAGTCCTCGGTAAACTCCTTGATGAACTCGTACTCCAGGAACCACTCGGGCTGCTCATCCGGCTTCAGATTGGCAGCAGTCAGGTTGTAAATCCACGTCCAGTGGTTAGTCACAGTGTAGGTTTCGGGATTGACGGCGTACTCTCGGTAGTTGGGGTTCTTGTTGGAGTAGGTGGTAACAGCACCTCCGTTCCACGCCACTGCGGTGGGGTGTCCTTCGTCCTCCGAGTAGTAAACGAATAGCTCGTCCTTGTGCGAGTGTCCTGTGAACATGCCACTGATTGTGGACTTGAAGCGGGTTACGCAGCGGTTGAATTCCCGAGCCCAAACGGACCAGCAGGTTCCATCGCCCGAAGGAATGTGGGTCAGCACGTGGACGTACTCCCCGTTCTTCTCGGCCTCCAACAGGGTATCGTGGAACCACTGGAGTTGGGGAATCTTGTCCGTGCCGCTGTGATACAACCAGAAGTTGTCCGTATAGCAATCGTTGCTGTTCAGAGCGATGATACGGAAGCCCTTCCTGGGCACCACCGTGTAGTAGCCTCCTTTTAGGATGGTTTCCTTGGTATCAGCCGGCAGCCACTTGGACCAATCGTTGTACAGGTGCTCGTAGAGCCACTTGGTGCTGATCTCATCTGGAACGCCCTCGGGACTGAAGCTGGAATAGTCCAATAGTCGAAATAGATAAGCGAATGAATTGAAAATAATTGAAAACATAATAAATTATCGGGTGGTATGCAACGGGAAAATAAAGATAAGGCTTATTAGTCCACTTATACGTCCGGGATAATCTGAGATTAGGAATCCCAATTCATGCAATTTATAAATATAAAAACAACTTTAGATTTTAAGGATTCCATACTTACAGGTTGAGTGGATGAGGCTCGTGGTTTCCGATGCAGGGATAGACGGGAACATCTCCGAAGGCCGCGTTGAGCCGCTCACTGACCTTGGTCAGCACCATGGTGTTCTTCTCCACGGAAGTGGCCCACACCATGTGGTCCACTATGTCGCCAGTCTGGTAAATGAAGTCGCACTTGGAGTTGGCCACCGCGTTGTCCAAGGCTGACTCGAAGGCGTGCCAGGGCAGATCGCAGTCCCGGTAGTCGCCCCAGTATCCAGCTGCATCCGAAGTACCCTCGGCGGTCTCCTTGTTCCTCTGACAGCACATGGGTTCCGCACAAGTGGCCAGGCTGCCGGGGGTGTAGTAGGGATCATGGTGAATGTCGGAGAACTGGCAGATCCTGATGTCAGAGTCCTGAAAGGTGGGAGTGTCCGACTTGGGGCCAGGCGAAACCTCTCCAGTATTGTCTATAGTCAAGGTCCAGTTGTAATCTTGATTGCTACCGGTGTTACAGAAGTTAAACTCCATGAACAATGAGCAGAAGCTCTGGGAATCACTCTCTGAGTTCCTCATGATGTACTCCACGGAGGGCAGGTTGGAATCGATCAATCCCTCGCAGACCTCCTCCGTTTGCAGGTTCAAGCGGCGGCACACGTCCATGGCGAATTCCTTCATCAGAACGGAGCTATTCTCGTCGTGAAGCTCGCCCTCCTCATCGCGAATGGTGCGGATCAAAACCCTCGTCACCGAGCGGCAGGCCACGCACACAAAGAAGCTGTCCCTGGGCTCCAGATCGGGCATGTTTCTGGTGAATATATCCTTCTCACTGTGCGACTTGGCCAGCTGATTGGTGAGCTTCAAGAACTCGGGCGTCTCCACTCCGGTCTTCAGGAAGTTGATGTACTCCCTAGCCAGACGCTCGGCTATATCGTCCGCAATGGCGGAAAGGATGTGGTCGTCCAGGTCGAAGTCCACGGGCACTCCCGGCAGATTTACGGCGGAAACCACCAGGAACCCGGAGGTCAAGGCGATCGCCAGCAGGATTCCGATTGCTTTCATGGTTAGCAGAGCAACTGGATCATAGTTTCCACATGTGGGGCCATTTATAGCCTTCGGTTATCTCTCAGCCAATGGCCAACCCATTAACCAGGCCGGAAAACGCATTCATGGCAGAGATTAGCCTAATCTCGAATGGTATAACTTTTATATGAATATATTTTTGGCCTAAGAAGTGGCCACAATCTGCCTCCGGTGGGGCAGATTTCTAAACAATCATATCGTAAAAGTGCTGTTCACCATAGATTGGCAATTAATAAGTCCTATTACATATTTCGATTTAACTTTCCCTTGACTACAATTTTAACTAGAAACTTTATTATGCGAAGAAGTCAGAGCCTATAGCGCAAACTGATGAACCATATCATATCTGCTTTGCTTATTTAAGCATGAAAGATAAACGTTCGTTCTTGGTATCGTTTTTGTTTATTGAACAAGAAATCGTTACAAATAATATTGAGTATAAGTATAAACTTTAAAAGAATGTCTATGAATATAACTCAAACATAGCAACCATAGTGTTTTCATTGTTTCATGCGAAACGAAATAGATTTCGAAAAGGCTTGCATTATACGTTCAAACAAATATTTGAATTTATTTAATTTAGCCGCTGAAGCGAATAGGTGTTACCGTGCGCGAGTACTGAGCGCAGTCCATCTGACTGGTCGCACCACCACTGCCGCGCGGGCATGGTCACACTGCACAAGCGAGTGATTTATAAATATTCGAAGAGGCAGGGCGATAATTGCAATTAAAGCAAGGTTGTGAGATGCCAGCCGAAGTCCAGGCCAGGCTGTGAGTGTTCAGGATCGGCTGAGAGCAGGAGCGCACCCATTGCGGGATTAGCAGGGGATTACCAGGCAGGACTAGCAGCCTCCGCAGGCAAGCGCAACAACAAAAGATTCCCGAGAAGTGACGCCATTTTCATTGCGAATAAAGAGCAGGTGGGGCACAGAGTAGATATACGCCGTGAAGAGCCACATAACAGCCGCCGAGAGCACAGCACAGTGGGCAGCCAGGATGAGCAGCCTGATAAACTTCCTCAACCCGAAGCTGAAGCCCTCCGTGGAGACCGATGCCGTCTGCGAGGATGGCTACACTGCGGCCAATCTGGTGGCCGACGACGTCGAGCAGCTGGAGCGGGGATTCATGTGCTTCGCCGTCTGCAAGCCGCCCATAGAGATCGTCTTTGACTTCCCCAAGGCGGTGGACATGAAGGTCATCAAGCTGTGGCCCTCCTGCGGAGCCCTACGATCCACTGCCTTCGAGCTGCACGGACGACACGATGGCATTTGGGAACGGGTGGCCTTTGTGCGCGATCTGGGGCGTGGCGTGGACTCGGTGACCTTCTGCTACCAGAGCGACTACAACTCACGAAGCAGCTCCAACTCGGAGCAGAGCGAGAAGGTGTTCTTCTTCAAGTCCGCCCACAAGATCTTGGCCAGCACGAACAGCGTCAAGGTTGTGATCCGGGCCACGGAGAGGTGTCCTCCGGTGCTGAGGAAAGTTCAGATGTGGGGACTGCCCGCCCGTTCCCTGGACAAAGCCGATAGGGAGCTGGTCAAGACCATCTGGAACGAGATAAGCGATCCCTACGGCCAGAGGGACGCGACCCAGACGCCCACCGGGCAGAGATCACCACCGCGGAATGTTCCAGAGCTCAGGGAGCAGTCGACCCTCTCTATACCTGAGGATTTCCTCGACTCCATCACCTGGGAGCTAATGGTAAATATCGTTATAGCTCAGAAAATCCTAGCTTTTTATGTTTAAGTAGTAGTACAACTGAATGCCTACCCATAATTCCGAGCAAGCCACGAGGTCACTTCCATTTAAAATATTGCATGTGCTTCAGAAAATATTAATTCAAGAAATCAATCGTTTTGCACGGTTTTATTATAAAGACATACCATTCATTCTTTCTGAATCATTCTTCCAAATGTTAAGTCATCATGTCTTTATCAAAGCCTAACAAGGTAAATATCGGAAGTCATGTGAAGAAATCATTTTCTTCATAATGAGAATTGCATTATAATGTCCGAAACACAACAACACTTAAATATAAAGATAATAGGATGCTCTGTGAGCTGTTTACTTTGTAGCTCTCCTTATCAATTCTCCTATTGCCTCTTCAGATCTTCCCCACCGTGCTGCCATCTGGAAAAGTGGTGGACCAGTCCACCATCGACAAGCACGCCGAGGAGGAGGCCAAGTGGGGTCGCCAGCCCTCGGATCCGTTCACAGGCCTGGAGTTCAATGCGCAACGCAAGGCGATTCTCCACCTGGCGCTAAAAGCGCGCATCGAGAAGTTCCTCATGGAGAATTCGGAGCACTTCAAGGCGGTGCCCCGTTCGCTGGGCACCTCTCGCCAGCGTCGTCGTCACGCCTCGCAGTTCGCCAGCAGCACCTGCCAGCCTGGACAGATTAGTCCAGCTGCCGGAACCTATTCGGCACTGAGCAACGCCTACAAGCAGCAGCAGCGTAAGAGCAGGGCCACAGCCACGGCCACATCCTCATCGGCGGCATCCTTCGGCGGATCTCCGCACTCGCCGCCGGCGGCCAAAAGAGCAAGGCACAGCCAACACGGTAGCGCCTGTGCCACGGTGACCTCGGCCACAACCTCCATCGACCAGGCCATTCAGCAGGCGCTGCAGAAGGTGACGCGCTTCAGCCAGTTGCCATCGAACTCCAGCGCAGGTTCGGGATCCTCAAGTGCTCCACCCGCCAGCTGCATCAACTGCCGAAGCGCGCAGTTCGGCTACGAGATCCGCACCTGTCGACATCTGGTCTGCCGGGAGTGCCTGGTGCTCCTCTCGCAGGACCAGCAGTGCGTGTGCAAAGTATTCTTCCGCTGCGCCGACGTCGAGCGCTACCACAAGCTGGATCCTTAAGAGCTTCCCTGTACATCTCCCAATCGACCGCCTTCCGTCGATTGCCGCAATGAGTTTGGTTCTCCCCATCCGGTTCAGTTTGTAAGCCAGTCAATCGCTTTAGCCCCTAGGCCTCGTCTACGTTAGTTTATAGTCATATCAGAGTCGGTCTGGTCGCAGAATCGCAAATCGCAGTTAAGCCAAATGTGTACACGCGCGAGTCCCTCCCGATTCGGCAGTATGTATCAGTATCAGGTCACGTTTAGTCATAGAGCAGATTACGGATTACCGATTAGCAATAGAGAGTGCGCGCCTAGTTTTTGTAGACACTTTATATACAGTCCCCGAAAGACAGGATCGTTCAGCGCGAGTTTATATATTCATACCAATTCTACCTAGAATAAAGTACAATAAAACCTAAGTCCAATGTGTAATCAATGGAGAGTAGTAGCGATATATTCCACGGTTTGTCATTCATTGCGTTTTTGAAAATCGTTCAAACAAAATGTGTTTCTGTTGTAATTGTCGAAAAGCGTAACATTTTAAATTGGTTTTAGTTGTAATTGCTTTATTTGTACCGTTTATTGTTAATTTTGAATCGGAAATAATTGTGCATAATTTTATGCAATGTGTATTTTTTTTATCACTACTCTCAATAAATTTAAATAAAACAAAATAATGGTTTTAAATATTTACTGTTCTCTCAAAAAAATAGCAACAATCATCTTAAATTTTTTACATAATAATTTACATTCTCTTTATAATAACCTACATTCCTTTGTGGCGCCCTCTACTGCCACACTCCTAGTACTAACTTCTTTATTTTGTGTGTTATCGATATCGAAGAGAACAGCTGAGTTTAATTCTGTTCTGCGACATTTCAAAATCATTTTGGTTAGTAATTTTTCCTGATTTTTAATGCCTGGGGAGGCAAATAACACGCCTCAATCCGGCCGGAGACCCCGACTCGGATTGAGTCGGCGTGGTTGCCACTCCACGCCTTTAATAAGACTCCAGAGAGAGGGTTCCGCTGCAAATACACCAAAATGTGGTGAACAGGAGACTCCGCGGGCTCCAACTTTATCGCTGAGCTCTCGCAGGATAGGATTGTCCAAGAACAGGACGGGATTGTCCAAGAAGAAGCTAGAGTTCGCTGCGGCCCAAGGAATTAAGGACGAGGACCAGGACATAGTGAAGAAACCATCAAAAAAGGAAAGGAATGATGCTCTAGAGGCTCTTGATGCGCCAGAGGAGAAACAGGAGCATGGCAACCAGAAGAACAACCTTGAAAACAGTCCAAAGAGCAGTAAAATCATTGAGCTACAGGGCGATATAGAAATCTGGCGGCAGGGATTCAAAGCTTCTGTGGGCGACCTACTGACTTTGGTCGAGCCAGGACTCTCAAAGAACGATATCCTTACTCGGCTGGGCATTCCCCACGAGATGCTGCGCTATCTGGAGGAGGAGTGTCCATAGTTAAACATAGCTTTAAGATTTAACATTAAGAAACTCTATATTCCCATTGCAACAAAGAGGAAACTAAAAGTTATCAGAAAACTAGTACTTGTGTGGGCGGACGGGCCGCTCGGGATCAAACAGCTTGGGGTCCTGCAGGAAGTCGAGGTCCTTGTGGTATCCCGGCATCAGCAGGCACTGCTGGGCACGCAGAATAGCCTGCTCTACCTGTTCCTGCCGGCGCTTGCATAATCCGGTGATGTGACGCCCGTAAATGCGACCCGTGTATGGCGATTGGAATTGGGAGAGCAGCTTCACGTTCTTATAGTGCGGCTCGATACTGTGCTTGCACAGGATGCACTGCTGCGGGTCCTTTTCATAGGGATTCGTTATGTCGATCGGCAAATCCGAGTCGGATGATTCTGGGGCAGCTGAATAGAGGCGGCTGATGGTTCCCGTCTGCTGTCTGCCCACCAGATTGACCAACGTGGCTATGCAACAAATAATTATTAAGATTTTCATACGTTTATCAACTATTTCACTCACCATTCTGCGCCAGAAACTTGCCTAATTTCAACATGCTAAATATTTTTATTCCCAATATTTACCTCGTGTTATCGTAGACCGATATCGATTACTACTCTCTGTAGCTGTGAACAGCTGTTCGGCAGTGCTGGTAAATTCCAGATTGTAACATGCGTGCAACCATCGATAAATCGATTAGTTCACAGCTTACTATTTAATAAAACACAAAAATGAAGCCGAGATCGCAGAAAAGCCAAGGAAAACCCAATGGAAAACCAAACAGAGGACCTGGTAAAGTGGGCCATAACCAGAAACCCTACTTTAAGAACAAAAACAACCAAAAGGCCAAAGGGGTAAGCGAGAAAATCAAGCATTTACACTAAAATGGTTTACACCACACATGTTCTTGCATTATCTTCCCAGGAAAAGCCAAATAAACCGCAGATTCGGAACATGAAACGCAAGGAAAAGGCTGCCCAGGAGGCTGCGGAGCGGGAGAAAGTTAGGGCGGACCGGGATGCCCAGGTGAAGGCCTATAAAAAGAAGCGTTTGGAGAAAACTAAGGCCATCAGCAAAAGGACCCAAAAGGGACAGCCCTTGATGAAGGATCGTATGCAGCTCCTTCTGAAGCAGATCGAGGAGATGAAACGCAACTAAGTGAGTCGCAGGACCTCTATGCTACACTAGGAACACTTCCCCAGCCTCACAATCAGTTGTTCATCTACACATACATGTATATATGTAGTGTACATAGAAACGTTTACTTTTAGTGTAGGTTTACTTAAATTTTAATTTAACAAATTGTTATTCACAATTATATTCTTTTAAAAAATGTTATCTAACCATGTTTTTCTATGGTCTTCCAATGGATTTCTTATTTATGTATTACAAGTACTTAAAATTACGTTTTTTGTAAAGATGTTTTCTCTATAATTGATTTTTGTGCACATAATCATGTTTTAAATTCTTAAACCGCATTGACTGTATATCGTTTTAACTGTAAGAACCCAATTATACACTAAGTAACTTTATTTGAAACAAATACTCTCATTTCACTTAGGAAGAATCCGTAAGGTTTCCTGAAATTAAAATAATGATTTAAGTAATGATAGTTACAACCACTAAATGGCCGTCAGCCGGGTGATGGACAGGGGGAACTACGCGTACCATCCGGAGCTTTAGTGCCCGATGGACGTGCCGTAACTGTCTGTACATCCGGAAGTGCGACTACACTCTCCCCGTGAGGGCGGCCGGAAACAGGTCCTTCGGCAAGGTCATGTCTCTGCCGAAGGCTCCTGGCGAATGGTAGTCGGGCGAAGAGAAGACAACTCTGGAAGATCACCCCAATCCAAGACGGAACAGCCAGCGTCGAGGGATGTGTGGCCGAGGGGGAACTCGGTCTCTAGCTGGCGGACTCTGCGCACCTGTCCACCCGCAGTTTCAACTCGGACTTCCTGTGGCACCTCGGGCTCTGCCGTGGGTGACCTCCTTTCCCGTGCACTCGTGGGAACCAAATGAATAGTCTAAAAGTAAATGAGTTTGATGCTGCTCCAGAAGCATCACCCAACCGAAATCCTTCAGTGGATTCGGGTCCTGGCTTTGTCAGGCTGAAAACCAGGCAAAAAAAGCTGCTGCGAAAGGCTCTTCATGGAGGGCTGACCAGAGAAAAGGCTCTGGAGGTGGTGCAAGCTCTTCCCATAGTTAAGGGACTCCTACCCGATCCTTATGGAATCCAAGCCGCCAATCTGTGCCCCTCGGGTTTAGTTGAGTGCGTGAGAATCGGCTTAGCTGCGGAGTCTGCTGGGACTTCCCTGACCAGCGAGCAAATGACCATGATCAAGGAGGCCATTATCGACGTGACCGTGGAGCAATCTGGCAGTCAGAAGCCCCAGTTCGAGGGATGTGTGGCTCGAAGAGGATGGCTTCTTGTGACTTGTTCCAACTCCTCCACCTCAGAATGGTTCAAACAAAATTTTTGCCATATCCAGTCGAAAGTAACCACTAAACTGAAGCTAATGGATGAGTCTGAACTGCCAAGAAGGAATGTCGTCCTCGGATATTTTCCAGATAGTCTAACCACCAGCAGCCAGAAGGTCCTGGAAATCATTCAGGCCCAGAACCCAGTCTCAACGGCGGAATGGAGGGTCATGAACAGGTTGACCCACGGTGAGCTACTGCACCTTTCCATGGCAGTTGACAATGAATCGCACAAGAAACTGATCGAACTGAATGGAACCATATCCTTTCGATTCGGGCGTGTAAAACTTTGTTTGAAAAACTCCCTCGATAAGAAATCAGTACTAAATGGTAGAAAAGAAACATCGCCAAATAGAAAATTCCTGGAGAAAGCTGCTATAAGTCGGGAAATTGTGCCTACTCCTCAGGAACCTGTGATCACAAATGTTAGTCCATGGAACCAATCCAATAATCCTTGGCTTAGCCACAGCAATCCAAGGATGCAGTGGAATCAACAACAGATGCTCAGGTATGATCCTTACAGTCCAAGGGAACTTCCGCCGAATTTTTTGTGTGCCAGCTATTCAGGATCTGGCTATGGGAATGAAGGAGACAGGAGGCTGAGACCTCGAACTTGGCCAGGAAACCACTAATGAGCTAAGGGTTCCAATACCAAAGGAAGTAAGTTGCTACTGTAGGTGTAGCCTAACAAACTAGATTTAAAATGATAACATGGTTTTCTTGCAAAAGATAGCATGATTTTCAGACTAACAAGAAATATTTTCAGGATATTTAAATCGACGAAACATCTATCTTAAGGAAGTACAGCGACTTGTCCTTCATTTTCAGCATCTTATCTTGAGGTATTTAGAGTTTTTGATAAGTAGACATTTATACAGGACTCGCCCAACTGCAAAGATAACTCTTTTTAACCCATAACACCAGATCACAACGATTTTGCTTACAGCATTCGAAACAATATGATACAGTAACACTGGTTACACTTAAAGAACCTGGCTTAAATGATACCAAAAACACAATGATACCGTAACACTGGTTACACTCAAAGGATTTCGATGTGTTCCAAAAATGCGTACTTCACCAAAGGGATCTCAAAACTCAGATCTGAATTCCTTTATTCTTTGGCAAAACATGTGGTTTTGAAACCAATGCTCTGTGGCTTATGTGATTATAAGTCACCATCATATTCCATTAGGGTTTCCATTGAAGAAACAACATTCTTTACAATCATATCTCTCTTCAGAGTTCCGCATATCATTACATTTTATCAGTAGAAGGTGCTTTTAGCTTCCAAAAGAAGTCCTTTGCGAACCATAACTTCATCTCGAGCGTTGAAGTATTAGCTTTTCCGCGCACGCTCCTCTCGCTAATTAAATCTAATGCAACCTGTAATAAATTCGCTTGTCGCGCTTTTCCGGTCGTGCGAATCAACCCTTTTTCGCGCGTTTTGTGTATGCAAATTCTGGCGGCAAATTGCCCTGGCGCCATTGAGCCTTATCATCTATGACATCCTGAGTCCTGTAGCCTGAGTGCCGTACCTGCCGGAGTCACCCTCGTAGATCCTCGGATTCCCTCGCGATTTGGCGTACAAAGTAATTTTCTGGCAGCCACGCGATTCAATTTTCGGCAAAATATTCGGCATAATAGTTAAGTTTTATGAGAATTCCGCTGGCAGAACATCCGTTTCCGGCTGAAAAAAGAGAAGGAAGAAGGAGAAAGGGGTTCGGTCACATTGAACTCCACCCCTCACTTCAGATTGACAATCAGCATGCGGTCTCATATCCGCTGGATGGCAAACAAAACCGGGGAAAACTTTCACTTAGGCGAATATTGCGAAACTATTGGGCTGCACAACCCGTTGACACAAATCGCACTAAATCAAAAATTATGCTTTGCACAAATAAAGCGAAAGGACGCGGACGAGGACGAGGATGCCTCGCAGGAAGTCGCTACACCCTGTGGCCATAAATCTCATCTAGTCAAATATTGAATTACGCCGGATGAAGAGGCAGGGATGCGAAGGGCAGGGAAAGGGTTCTCCGGCGATTCGCAGATTCACTTTAGTGGGTCAGAAGGATGTGGCACATCCCTGCAGATTCGCTATATTCTCTATTCCTATATATGGTGTGTGACATTTTTCCGGCACATCGCTTTGTCCTGTTTATTTAATAAAAATTGAAGTTATGAGTGCTCAAGGGTCGTTTATGCGTCGATAATGAATAGTTATGGCTGTTTGAAGGGTTCAGATTCATAATGCTTTGTTTGGGTCGCTTATGATGCAATTTATTCATGTTTGTGTAGTTATTGGGTGTTGGGGTGACAATGGGTTAAGGGATTTTCCCTCTTTATATTCCGATTTATTGATAAAAACCAATAAAAACACGCCCGTTGCCAACAAAAAACAACACAGACATAGGTGAGTGAAACGTACATTTTCAAAACTACATGTTTAATCAATTTCAGGTGGTTTCGAAAATACAAACACCTACAAAAATACTGCAATACTGCGATACATTTTCAGTTTGCCTGCTTACCATAAAACCTCTAAAATAAACATGAATATACAACCAACCAAACAAATGTTTTAATTGCTTATTGTTTTCGCTAGTAAACTCAGCTAAATTGTATATTTTCTTCGACATCAATACAGATAAAATACGACTCAAAGTAAATAATAACTATGAATGATCATAGCGACGCCGATTCAGCTGTTTTGGGTTTTTTAGAGCTCCCGGGGGTTCACCTTTCGACTCATCGACGAGCTCTTCTTTGGTAAAAACCAAGCTGATAAGGGAAATTATGATGTCAGCGGTAGAATCGGAAATATTTAATCAAGAGGCATCCCGGCTACAGCTTCAGTGTTAACTCAACGCTCAGCTCAGAAACAAAAGCTTCGGATTATATTACTATCAAAATGATATACTTTAAATTCTGCTGGCTTCTGGTCGTCGTTCTACTCTTCATTTCCTCGCAAAATGTCTGCGCAGCTCCAAAAAGAAAAGGAAAACGGGTATTTCACCTTCCTAAAATAAACATAAATATCCATCATAACAGTGAGTTTTAAATTTAAATTTTATTGTGAAGAAACAACTAACAATATAATTGTTTTATGTTTCCAGATATTCACATCGGCTAAAGGTGGATTTGTTTAATAACATCTTAGAGTAGTTGCTGTTGAATAAAATTACATTGCCGTAGTTATATGTTCCGCCATTGTATGGTTGCTTTAAAAAATAACCTATTAAACGTACTTAAAACATATTTATACATACCATCACACACATTTTGGTTGAGATAAGAACGATTTGAGACCTATTTCGTTATACTATGTTAAAAATAAAAACAATTTAAAAGATGTCTCGCTTCGAAATTTACCTTGTGATTGCGTCTTAATTTGCAGCAGACCCAACTTGTGTCTAAATTACCGAATTTTCCCATTTCAAAGGATTAACCCTTCGCACCCCACAAGGTTTAAATGCAAAACTTGTGCATAACTCACTGGCTTTCCAATCTTGTTAACGATTCGGTATGCTAATTAAATTCTTGCCAATGCAGGCGGGAAAAGCAAGTGGCCTCGAAAAGGATGGCCGGGAAATTTTCACTTTCGCTCGCTGAGATAAGGAAAAATCTGCCTGGAAATTAACACCCGAACCAAAAAATGTTGCCCAACAATTTGGATGTGATCCTGCGCGAAGGACCAACTTCTGGCCGTGAATTTATGGGCACTTGGGTGCGGAGTTGGGGATGCAGTTGCTCTTATCTGGCTGAAATATTAACGGTTTAGGCTTAATTACAAATGGCGACGATGCCCGAGGACTCCAAATTAACTTCCAGGATCCCGAATTTTTCGAGGGGTAAGAAAGTGGGGCGGCAGCCATTAGGGTAATTATTTACAACAATTTCAAATTTTACACATGAACAAGTCGAAAAGCACAATAAAATGGCGCCACAGAATGTTTTGCATGCACTTTCCATGCTTCTGGTTTCGTTTCAGTTCCGTTCGGTTTTTGGCTTTGTTTTTCAAGTGCTGCGGCTCATAAATTACGAAAGTGCGGGCTGTAAATCACAGGATCACCCCTTTTTGTGCGCCCGGTGAATTGTCCATGTAAATTTCGAAATTTCCAACAATTTGCAACACTCTTTCTCTTTTTGGCGAATGAGCACGTGACCGAAAATAAATGGCAGGAGGTAGTGTGAACAGAATCCTTTGAGGGCCGGCGCATAAATTTCAATTAAAATTGAAAAGCCATGAAAAATAAAATCCCCCACAGGGAGCAAAGTGATAACCATGAAAACTTTTTCCATGGAGTGCTCGGATTCTTCTGGGAGGGAGGGGAGTGGGCAGTTTTAATTGTGGACAGCAGGTGCAGGCATGCATGAAAGTGGCCCGGAGCAGCGGGTCAGAGCCACCAGTTTTCAATTAAAACTCAAAAATATTTCCAATAATTGCCGAATAAGTGAAACTTTGTCAAGCAGCCCGCAGGGATGTCCAAAGAGTTCGAAATGCCTCCGAGGAATTTCAGTGGAGTGAATACAGGACAATCCACGAAAACCTTCACACATCATCACCCATTGGGGATAGATAATCTGGACATCCATCATTGGATGACCTCAGAATCCTTCCTCGCAATAATCCTTTTGTTAAATACTTCAGCACGAAAATAAATTAGGTTTGAGTATTATCGGTAAATATTTAATTTATAAATCCAACCCATTCTTATGCACAGAAGTTACAAGTAACAGAAGCTACTTCATTGACATATTTCACACTTCAGCAGATCGCTGGCAATCACAGGACATCCATCATCACTGGCCACCTCTTGGCCAGGACCCACTTCCGATAAACATCTGCAATCAGCTTTATTCCGGCGACAAATGTCAAAACTATAATCTGACACTAAACCATTGAGGCACTTCAGCGGCCAGTGGTAAACAGCAAGTAACAAACATCGAATATAAATCCCCAACCCCTGGATAGAAAGACAAAGAGGGTGGCGACTGGTCACCCCTGTCCCATCCAAAACTGCTCTTTAACTTGCAATAGCGAGCGGTTAACAAGCGACGCGTGCCGCATCCTGTTTTCACACGCCACAAAGCTCGAGTACAGTTGCCGCATGCGACCGTAGTTTCTGGGGGCGGGACTGTACCCGTGTCATCGCTACATAACCTCACAATGAGCCATGACATAATTCACTTCCTGCCGCATCATCAGCAAGGGACATCCCCTGTTATTCAGTTTAAAGTCGCATAACTCTCAAATTAAAGTGACCATGCGACAATTTTCAATTTCCACATTGTTCATAAATCAAATTGCGTTTACAATGAGTTAGCCAGGGGGCATTTTCAGTGGAAAGTGGGCGGGGTAACGCACATGGGCGAGGGTTCAAAGCGTCAGCACTAGTACCTTTTGATGGGTTTATTGAAAAACTGCCCAGAATTTGTTCTATTGTACCCTGTCTGAAAGGGAATAATAGTGGAGAGATGAAGTTTGAAAACAACGAGGGTCAAATGTATATATTTTGTGTCTTTCACTAGTTAAAAGGTCATGGAGTAATGCTAAGTATATCAAGGTGTAATTAGTACTCTCTTATAATGCTTCTGGTTCACATGTAGTTCTAACTCTAAAGGGTATTAGATACTTTCGAATATCCCTCGAATTTTTCAGAGCTCCGCTCCCTTTTATTTGTTTGTTTTCAGGTTTTTGGTCCTTGTTTTTTCGGGTGGTTCGGTGTTGACACACAAGAGATAAGGATTTTGAGTAGTTCCTCTGCCATGTGTGACAGTTATGAGCATCTGCAATCCAATTTAACCAGAGCTGCCGGCAAATGGCTTTACCCTGGCGGAATTTTGGGGCAAAAACACAGCAAATAATCGCATTAGGGCCTTCGGGATAAAAACGAAGACAATGGGGACATGTGTCAAAATTTTCACTTCGATAAAAGATCTAAGAGCCGCAGACACATGTGTTGGCCAATTTGAGACATGATTAGCTCGAAATCGGAGTGGTAAGTTTTGAAATTCAATTTTTAAATTGGCCCAGCGCATTTCACTCCCCCAGAGTAACCACCAAGGGTTTGGGGCTGGGCCATAAATCTGGAAGAAGTCTTAACATGTCAACGACACTACCCAAACAAGGTCCAACTTTATTCAAATGCCAGGAAGCAACAGGAAGGGCTTGGCGAAGAACTCGGAGTTGGACTTTCTTAATGTCTACAAATTCCTTTCGCCAAATCCAATACAAAGCCCACTGACTTTGATTTATCACGGCGGGGCGTGGTATTTTTAATTTACAAGCCCGTCGAGCTCCCCCCACCATCTCTTAACCCTTTGAGACCGCCTGTCTGCATAATTATGTCCGTGTGCCCGCAAATTTATGGACCTGCCAACGTCTTGGGCCCGCAACTCCTGGACTTTCACTTTGTCAAATGGGTTTTCTTGTAATTGGCTTCGGTCTTGGTCTCTACTTAGTGGGACTTACTCTAAGTTATGTGGTGGTCAAGTGGTCAGTCTGGTGTCCGGATCTGATTAATTTGTTGTGGCCCCAGATTTGGGCACGTACATATGTGTTCTATCCAAAATGAAGAAGGGTAAATTATAATCTTTAGGTTCTAAACAATCCCACTTTTAAAATACTAAGTTGTTTAAAATGTTGGATATTATCTGGCAAACCTTATACCTCCTCTTGAGAACAGAAACCCACTCCAGGGAAAACCACAAACGATGACTGCATCAAGTGAGGTTTAATTTTAAGGGAGGGGAGATGACAAGAGCACGACAATCCTTGGGAGCAATTCCTGTAAAATTCTATGACTTCGTAACTAATTAGCGCAGCCCATAAAAACAATGAAGGCGGCGCAGAGGAAAGCGGGGAAAGTCACCCTCCAGGAGAACCCATCCTCACCACTTTCCCATTTTCCCATTTCCCTAATGAAGTTTGACGTGCTGATGTGCGGTGACGTTGACAAGAATGAGGATGAGGATTTCGGGATACCCACCAGTGAAAAATTCGCAGTCAACAAGTGAAAGTCAGCCCGCGGTAAAATCCAATGATGATGCCCCTTCGCGATGATGATGACTTCAACTGTGACGAAGGACTTTGTTAAGGGGCCATAAAATGCATTAAAATTAAAAACGTGTTAAAATGCTCAAGAATAACTCGCGCAATCTTTTTAATGAGCTCTTAATGAGGCTGCCTGACCAAATCAAGAAGCAAAAGCCAGAAAATACCCAACAGAATTGAACCAAAAATAATTTGCGTCTCATTTGTCCGGTTGCGCAACTTAAAAAATCGTAAATTATAAACAAATTTTTAATGAAAAAAACTCCATTCCGGCATATGCTTCAGGTCGCCACCCCCTTTTTTTTGGAACTCCGGATTTCGGATCCGTATCTGTGTGTGACTTTTGTTGCTGCCCATAAATTATGTAAATTTCCATTCGAAATTCAAAATTAAAAAAAAGTGAATAGAAAATTGGAATGGTGTATTAAAAACGATGTCCTGCTGACTGTAATAGGGGTGAAAGGTCATGATAAAAAACAGTCTGGGGTAGGGGGCGTGGCCAGTAAACATCATAAAAGTGAGAAATATGCCTCTTATTTTGTATTTTGTAATTTGTTTTGTAATTCCGCGCCTTTTTGTACTGAAATATGAGGAAAAAATTGCCACATTTACCCAAAAACAAATGGGATCGGGGGAAATGCGACGCGGATAAATGGATTTTTCATTCGATTCCTCCTATACCCTCACCACCGCGCGTGGGAATCCCCATTTTCCGGAGCTAACCCGCACCAAGTCTACGTTTTTGGTTCCTTATTTTCCCGACTCTCAACTGTACAAATTGGACGAGACAAGCTGCAAGTTTTCGGCAAAAAGATGCATAGATACGCAGATACTTCTTGGTATCACATAAAATAGGGAGGCATTCGAGGATGCGATGGACTGGGAGTCAGACATATGCAAAGGCGTGACTGCGGATGCTCAGGTGAAATTTATTGGAGCGAAAGAATCCGGCACGAACGTGGTACACTAGCCTGCAGGGTGAATCTATGTAGGTTCAACAAAATATTACGTACTATTTTGGGGATTTTGTCTAAAAGCATTTGAGCATTGAAGAAGATTTTTATTGGCAATCCACGAATCTGATAAAAAACCCAAGTCTTTGCAGCACAGTGTAATTAGCTGATGGCTGCGGTAAAAAGTCTACTGCAAGTTCTTTTGTGGCTGCGCTTAATTTTTAATGCCGCGCCGTGAAATTTATTGGGCCGCCACAAATTTGAGTTAATCTGCGAGTTGCCAACGGGCTTAACAGTGCCGTGACAGACTGTACTTTGCAGCGGAGGAGGATTTGCGCCTTGGCGTGGGGTTCCGCGAAAGGATTCTGGGATGAATTCAAGGATGGGATGGGGAATGGCGCCGCGACAGACTCATTTAAAGTCCCAACTGAAATCAGCGTTGATTTAATTTCAACTGTCAGGGGTTAAGGAGTTAACCCATGGAAGGGTAAGCGGTGCGATAAGTGCTTTTCGATGCGACGCTCGCCAGGATCTGCAGGACTCACGACTTTTTGTTTGGCCCTCCATTCCGAGTGGCAGATTCCTCGGTGCGTCCATCAATCAATTGGCCGGATGGCTAACGAGTGGCATGTCCTGATGTCCTGCGAGTTTTGTGGGACCTGCATGTCGCCATGTGAGTCCTTGAGGGTATCCTTGTAAATTGACAAAATTGAAGCTTGGTCGAGACTGGGCTTGCCACTCATCAAACGATGCATTCCGATCATTGACAGTTGACCAAGAACGATGGGTTCCAAAATGGTTTTGTGTGGAAGAATTACTGGGATTGGGAATCGTGGGCGTTATAAAATACGAGAAAGGATATCCTAGTTTCTTCGCCCCAATAATATTATAGATATTTATTAAAAATAATCTAGTTGCATAAATCTCGACTTTAGATATTTATTCTCGGTGTAGTGTAACTACCCCTTTTTCGAACATGCAGATTTAAATTGCGACGCTTAGCCAAGGACAACACCATAAATATTTATTAATGAAATTAACTGAGCTGGCAAAATTCAAATTGAAATATCAACGCAGTAATTAAAATTCATGCTGAGCTCCTCCCCGGGGGTGGCAATTCCTGCCTGGAACTCCCAAAAATGTGATGCCAACTCCCCCTCGGAGCGATGATATACGAGCAGAAGGGTTTTTCGGCCCATTTGCATATGTCTTGCCTCCGGAATGATAGCCTTAATTGTGGCCATAACGTGTTGTGTGTGCGGTTAGCCATGTGCCGATGCTGAAAACCGTGTGTGTGGCTAAGTGGTTTTCCAGGTCGCCTACAACGCCATTGAAAAATCCACCCACAGTACCCATCATCCATTCACTATCCCCACACCGAAAGTGGCGCTCATTTTAATGAGCAACAAATTCAATTTCAACTTTTGTGCGCCTTTGTTCCCGAAAATTAATTCATTTGCAATTCATGGCCGTCAATTGCGTTTGTTTAGCCCGCTTTTTCGGGGGGCTGAAGGATATCTCCTGGGAACTGGCGATTATTTGGTTAGCTTTTATTTATGCCGCCGGATCATGAGCTCCAGTTTTCTATTTCAATTTTACACGCATAAATCAAGCACTTACTGACAGCAGCGAATGCAAATCATGTGCGGAGTGTATCTTTTTATCCACACCTCTACAGTTGAACTGATGCCGAAATGTATCTTTTTATCCTAACTAAATGTTGTATTACTTTTGCCTGAAATTCAAGCCATGTCCAGCTGGTTCTTTCTTTCCGGGTTCTGCTTCCAAATTATGTGCTAATGCGATACTAGCGATGAAAATTAGGATGCGCCTGGTAAAAGGGGGTGGGATGAGGTATCTAGGGGATGTATCTGCGAGCCATTGTTAAAATTCCAACAGCTGTCCTCGTAAATCAAAATTATGAGTTTTCAATGAAAGCTCCGCTGAATGGAAACTTTCAAACGGCCATTTGATGAATGCTGGAACCAATAGTAGACAGGGAAAATTTATAACTATTACTTACGCACGATTAAACCATCAGCGATAGATACAAAATGGGGAAATAGATCTGCGTCTTTGTCGCAAATTGCAGTCATTTGCTGGGCCTAAACCCTTTGCAAACACTTGGGGAAAATGCAGCCTAATGAGGCGACCATAAAAGCAGAAATGGAACCATCAAAATATGCCAGAACTCTCGGTCTGACGGATGGGCGGGATTTTCCTGCGAGGGCGTGACGAAAATCCAATCAGGCTGGATAAATATTCAGGCTCAGCACTTTCGGACATTGTCCGACTGGCCAGGGAAAACTAATATAGAAATTAGGTGTGTAATGTGCTGAGCGGACCATAAATATTTCCTATTCCCGATTCGCATCGCCCAAGGAATATTTGCAAATGTTTCCACAACACTGAGCCCAGTGTCTGCATGTCCTGCAGAGGGTGACTTGTCCACTGTCCAGTGTCCACTTCAAGTGTTTGCCACATCTGACATTTGTCATCATGATTCGGCCATAAATACAAACTGCGCTGCACATAAATAAACATTTTGCGAAATTGTTTTGGGGAGTGGAGTGGCGGGCGGGGATTGTTCATTTCACCAGGCATTGATTTTGATAAACGATTACTATCAATATGAGGAGAGACAATGATCTCTGGGCTTTCTTATAAAATATACACTATAGCTCACGGATTAAAACATCCTTCAACAGCATATACATACATCCATCCTTTGGCCTGAGGAGCAATTTATATTTTATAATGTCATTCCCCTGCGGGAGTCCTGGCATCTCCTTCTAATCTCGTCATGCAGCAAAGCCTGTCTTTGATGTGTGTGCTCTCTGATGGCATATCAAATGTGTAACTATCGATGGATGATATGCACATGAGGATGTGGGAACACATCGCTCACCTTGGCAAACAAACAAGTTAACGCAATTAGGAGTCCTTGCCGAGGAACTTAATTAAGACGGCCGCCTGCCAGGAAATTTGTCAATGGCAACCGCGTCGAGCAGCCGCAAAAGGCAAACACATCAATCGCCGGAGGAAACCCTTTCCGCAGGACGCGCCTCTCCAAGGATACGTGGAACTATTCTAGTGCGGTTGGTGTTGCAATTAAATTAACATAAACTTCGGGACCAGCCAGGACACGTTTTCCACTCTTTTTGGCCCAAAAATTCGACTCAAGAAAGGGGTTGGGCCGATCATTTCGTGCGGGGTGGGTGTGATGGTATCCTTGCTCGGGAAGCTCCAATTTGATTGACGCCGCACGAAGCGTTAATAACTTTAGCAACGCCTTTGTCCTGCGGCGGACTTTGATGATGACTACGATGATTATGACGAGCGAGTGGATGCGAAGGACTCGGGATGGAAATGAGCAGGAGTTCCCGCAGTTCCTGGGTGGCGATGACGCACTATCAGCAATCACCATAATTGCATAGTTTATCCGCGTGTGCGTTTGTTTGCTTTTAATAGAGCAGCCTGCTCTATTTGTTTACTATTTATATTTAAGCCCGCTGGTTAGCTCCTTCCTTCCCTTCCATCCTCCCATCAGCAAAGGTCCTGGCTGTCACGCAACCCAATTATTTCCTTCAAACACATGTAACTGTTAATTGGCAGAGCGTCTCCCGGGCATCCTGCATGTCCCGAATGTCCTGGGTGCGCCAGTTCTCTATTTTGATACCCGCTCCTTATAATGCGGATAGTTTCCCTGCAGCCAGAAGCTGAGATTGCTTTTCCCGCCCAAAGGGTTGCGATTAGTTGTAGTTGTAGTTTTCCATTGCCAAGGGGCTCTACTTAATCTGCGGGTAGATGAAAAGTAAATAGAAAATTGTAATGAGCGGCAAAATCAAATTAAAAGGAGAGTTCTTCTAGGAAAATCTTCGTTAAGAGCAAAAACATATCAAGTCCCAAAGGGGATGGGTTGGAGATAGTTTTTATGTTACGTATAACTAAGTAAGGCAGATAAATATTTTTAAGGGATCAAGCGGTTGATGTTTTCTTTAGTTGCATTCTCTCCGAATTTCCGGACTTTCAAACTTTAGATAAGCAATTTGTTACTTAAAGACTCCCAGCGGAGAAACCGCGATGGAAAAGCAAAACGCTTTCTCTCGTCTCATTTTTTCTGTTTCAGTTACTTGGCTGCATATGATTTATGGGACAGACAGGCAGCCAACAAAAGTGGGGGAGACGCAGTCGAAAGATTTACGAGTCCTTCACACACAGGATGCTCGCCATGAGGCAACAGGATGGGAATGCAAATCGCGCACGCATGAAGTGAATTTAGGAAGTGGGGAATTACCTCCTCAGTTTGGGAGCCAAGTAGATTTTAAAAACAGCAACAAGAAAGCCACATATCGCGACACGTCTTTAAAAGTTTTCAAACTAAAAAGCCAATTACTGCGTAAGTTGCTAGTAAGTTCAGAGATAACTTACAGCTCAGCAAGGACTTATCTTGAGAGAGATACGAATGCGAATTCGAATAAATTGAGCTGCCTAATTGAGCCATCCGAGGAACGTTAAACTCCCTTTTCACATCTAATTTGTCTGGCAGTTGGACTTACATCCATTAGACATTATCGAGGGCCATAAAACCGTGATGGAAACCAGCTCCTAAGGAAACGATAGTCGATGGCCCCAGGACATGCATCCTGTTGTCACATGCTATCAAAATCATAAAACTATCCGCCCATCGAGTCCTTTGTGCGCTAATAGACTTCCCAGGATCCTTTCGCGTTTTTGCCAATTTCGCCTTTCCGTCCAAGGAAATCATTTCTGTTGTATCGAATCTTTTGTTGCTTCCTTTCGGCTTTTTGTCTCTGTTCCTGCCAGACGGCAAGTCTGATTCCCGAGTGTCCTTAAGTGCAGTCTGCCTTGACTTTTCACAAAATCAGGAATAAGTCCGGGTGTGGGCGCCACTATAGAGATTAGTGTCCAATGGCGATGGCATCTTTCGGAGCAGAAACAGAAGGATATACAGGAATAGAGATACGGAAAATGGGAAACAAAGCTCGTTTAAGCCGAAATAATAAACGAATAAAAAAGGAAAGCCCCGCTCCACTTGAAAGTGTCACAACAAGTAAGCAGAAGGACCCCTGAACTCACTAATAACTCAGACCAGAATAAATGAGAAAATCAAATAAAAACAAGTTAAAACTTCCGTGAAAAGGCGAAAAAATGAAACGAAAACAACAATTAGAAATCGGGAAAGGACCAAACCCTCGTGCTCGCATTTTTAAGCAGTCGAGTAATTACACGTTTAATTGCAATGGGCCAGGACTTTTTTTTCGGAAAAATATGCCAGGACTCGGGGTAAAAAATTACTTAAAATTCAGACATAATGAAAGCTGTTGAGGGAATTATGCTAATTTCATACAGCCAAGCAGCGCTCAGGTCCTTTCCTCATTCATTTCCTGCATTTTGTCCAGCTTTCCGCCCATTACGTGTCCTGTTTTTCCAAGTGGCGAACGAAAAGAAGAAAGTAAAATGTTGCCGAAAAGTGAAAGTTCGATTTATGCAGCTACAAATTCACTTAGCTACGCAGAGTGGTCTCGACTTTCGCCTTTCACCACCCGGTTTGCTCCTTGATGTACGCACATTTTTGGTTCCATTTATTAGGTTTTCCTTGCAACTTCCTGTGTGGCAAGGTCCAACCCCTCGGATCCATTGATTCGTGGCTTATTTTTTTAGCGCGCCTTTGCCCGAATTTGTAATTAGCCACGGGGCCATCGAGGGGGATGGGCTGGACTTGAAATCGAAGAGGGCAGCGAGTCCTTTAAAAATGTTGTAGAGTTCAAAAGGTTGATTTCCTAATTCAGCTGTTGATTTGTTGCGCAGTTGTGGGAGTTATAGATAGGGTTAGGCAAATGAATCGGAAGCAAACGAAAAGGATATCAAGGGATTATTATAAGACGGTAGCAGTACCCATTACAAATTCATGTTCAATCTAATTGTCGTAGTTGTTCATACAATGCTTGTATTGCCTTCTTAAAATTCGAATATGCCTATATATTGCGGGGTATTACCGAGTCCTTTTCCTATCCTGACTAATTAGCTTAAACTTTCCCCGAGGCAAGTTGATTTGTGTAAACATTTCTAATTATGAATGCGCTGCGTTGTAATGACTTGGTATCTTCATCCGAGTTTCTCTCGGGGAGGCAGTAATCCCGCTCCTGGACATTCCGGCCAGTTGGTGGATTCCCACGTTGGGCTTTCTCCACAGCTTATCGGCAGCCGCCAGAGATCTGCGCTCCAGCCAGATTATACTGCCGAATTAAATGATTAATAAAAGTTATCGCAAATGGCAAGGAAGCGAGTCAAATTTGTCGCCGAACAAAAGTGATCCCATGCATCCCAGTGACAATATTAATTTCTGGCTGAACTGCGCATTAACAATTTTGATGCGAGTCCTTGGAAGGGGTCTGGGTTACGCCCCCATTCAAATTGCGGCATAAACATGCAGTTTTGGCCCACATTTATGACACTCGAAGCGCGTGTCTCGGCCATAAGGTCGTGGATCAAATTGTATAATATTAATTTCTAATTGCATAAATTTTGCCTCGTTACCGGGGATTCTCCTGGCTGCCGAAGAGATATTCCATTTACGATTTTTCGGCTGGATCGTAAAAATTAAAGCGCTCCAAGGTGTTTGTGTCCTGGCACAAGGATAATCCCTATACTCAGTCTCGGTTTCGGTTTCGTGATGTGTTTTTATTTGCCGGTCGCTGTGCCGCTCAAATAAAAATAAAAGCAACCATCAAATGCCGAGTTAAAATGTTTTATTATTTCACTTTATGCCCATCAAACGACGTGAGTTTCGACCAGGAAAACAAACAGGATGTGAACGAGGATGTGGATGTAGATGCGGCCGGGGTTTTTGAGGTTCGGAAAGACAATTGCCAAATGGTTTATTGTTTTTGCGGCTGCTCTGTGGCGCGTTGATAAGTCCACCGATTTGACGATGTTGCCGCTGGATAAACAGGGTCTTTACTGGGTTCTTTACTCAGCCCCTTGGGGCAATATCTTTTTGAAATTGTTATTAAAATCGCAATGCGATAAGATGCCGTGGGGATTTCGATTTGCTGCGCTCCAGCTGAAAACTGGTACAGTTTCACTGGTTAACTAAAATTTATTGATCTATTGTCATTCCCAATCTTGTTGCGGCTTTTCGTGGAAAGCGTTTTCCCACCGATACGTGACACTGGCATTCGAATCGAATGCAGATGACTGGCACCTTGGCTCGTCAGTAGCTAAATGCCCTGATTAATCCACTTCAAACAGCGCGGAATTCCCCGTTTTCCACTCGGATTTTTAGTCACCTACGTGAACGGCGTTGTGCCGAAATAAAACAGTGACTCGGCTGAGATACTCGCATATCGCTACGTGCGCACCGGCTGATTGCATTTACGTGTTGTCACCTGCTGCACCCGACCCCTTTGAAAAGCCACCTTTTCCACCCACAATGACTGCACTCCAGTCGGCGGCAACTAATGCGAATGAATGGAGCCAAGCCACACGCAGCCATCGATAAGCAGCTCGCGGTCTGCCCTTCGACTGGCACCATGAAAAACCTCCAAAATAGCCCCAACTATCCTCGAATCCAGCCACTACATTTTGGCAACATCGAGACGTGGCAAACTTCGGGCTAATCAGATGCAGTTGTAATTACGAAACTCCTGCGTTGAGAGTTCGAGAGTAACGAGGTTAGGAAATGGGATTGGCTGGGGGATTCCCAACTGGCAAACGAGGAAATCCTTTTAGCGTTGGGTGGACAGTGGATGCACAAATCGGAGCCAGAATTATTTAACTTTATTACCATTGAACCTTGGCTATTCGTATTTGAAAAGTTAGGTTTTAGTTCTTTAGTGAAACTGAATTTGCAAAATATAATCAAAATATGGAATTTCCTATGGCTTTATGGGATATGCCCTACTTTTGCCACAAACTAAGCCTTTATGAGGTGTCCACATATAGAAAACCGACCTATGACCCCTGCGAAGGGTTATCTGCGAACGGGAATCTTCGAAAGAGATAGTTGGCGGGAAAGTAAGCGGAACGAAACTGGGAAGGGGGCAAAGTCGGAGGCACGTCGGGAACTCTAGACTTTGACTTTCGGCAAACTTTAAGTAAATCTGCTTATCTTGCTGGAAAGTTTCGCTCTACGTGCCGCCGTCGCGTCGCGGTTGCCAGTTGCTTGGTTCCACCCACAAAACCACTTGGTAACCCACACCTTCCATAGGAGAACCTCCCATCTTCAGAACCAAAAGGAATGCAGACCTGTCATAACGTTGACAAAGTCTGACACGTTGGCATTAGGCTGGTCAAAATGCGGACTGCCTATCGCAAAGGTCGCTGTCAATCATTCCAGTTCCTCCCCTTTTTCAGGGGGAATGGCAATGGCAGTGGCAATGGAAGTCGTGTGACGAAGGCCACTGCGACTGCACACTGTTGCCAAGTGGAATTAATTGAAATTCTCGCCTTCAGTTCGAAATCGAACTGTCTGCAGGGTTGGTCCTTTGGTCCTCGAGTGCATCCACTGATTTGCATATGCATTTGCTCAGCAGGAGGTGGAGGATAATAGCCTGTTGACATTGCATCAGTTTAAGGAAAGATTGTCAACTTTAATCATTAACATAATGATTAAAACAGGCATGCAACAACTTGGAGTTCATTTACGTAATTATGCATGATATATAACAAATGATATACAACACAATAAAATTAACAATTCTATCTTTATCCTCAAAATACAACATTGCTGAGTTCATTTCAACACCAGATTGAGTTTGATCGCCCCTTAAGCTCCCTTTAATTTAATCCTTAAGTTTATTTTACGCTTCCTTTAACGACGCCGGCAGAGAGCCGTTCAACCCATCGAAGGACATTCCTCCTGACCGAGGCTCTTAAAGGCATCTGGCGCAGGACCTCTATTCTCACTCTGCATCCTTATTGCGATTACAGGACTGCTCCCATTACAGCTCCTGGCCATGTGCAAGTGCATGGCCCAATTTATGGTCAAATGCTAATTTTGGCCATGTCCGCGCACAAAGCGCGAATTGCTCCTGTCGTAGGACAACGAAGATTGGAGTAGGAGGCGCGCCAGAACCAGGACCACGACTCCACTCCGAGGACTCCCATGCGGAGTCCGTTGCGGGCCAGTGGCTGCAATAACTCGTCTCCCTGTCGGTTCGCCTGTTCGTCTGCAGCTGCCAGATGGCTCCGAGCACGCAGATCCCCGGATCCGGGCAACTTTGTGGCTCCCGGTAATCCTTGTTGCACTTGTTGTACGCCCCGCCGTCGTTGCCATTAATGCTCGCCAAAGAGCGGCGGAGGGAGCGGAGCGGGGGCAGTGCAAAAAAATGCTATTATCTTTTTAAATTGTCTGCCAGGCGGCGGAGCAACAGCAGCAAAAACATCCGCCGTGGCAGCAACAGGGAAAAGTCCACTTAAAACAACCAAAATACCATTTTACCTACTTGACCAACCATACTTGACAGTAGTCCAATTTCTTGCAGTGTATTTGTTTTAGCCAAAAGCCTTTAAAATGGGAATTAACACATTCGATACATTTCCCTTTTGAATAAGATACATATACAACAGATTGTAGAAATATTTTTGCGAGTGCTGCGTCAGAAGGAAATATGGATTAAAATGTTGCCCGCAGAAAAGCCAGAAGGAAAAGCGGAAAATGCGGAGGAGGATCCTTGTGCGGCTGGCGCGTTAACTTGATTTTTTAAGTGCCTCTTCGGCGCATTATGAACACGGCCCAGCCGATTACGGCTACCCATTTTTCTCCATTTTTTCCGCCCGCTTTTCATTTCTGCTCATGCATACGAAATTAGTGGCGATGCGGAGCCAAATACGGAGTGAAGTGCAGGAAAAGCGGGGAAAGCTGTCCACAGAAGCGTTTATGGCTTACAGCGAGTTAATCGCGCTGTCATCATCCGTCGCTCGTTTGTCCAATTGTCGCAATTGCAGTGGTGTACACATGGCCCACTGTTTGGGCCACTTGAAGTAAGCGGCTTATTCTGCTGGCATTTCACTCGGCTGAAGTCCGCTGAGAATCTTCGAGCAAAGTGATGTTCATGGGAATCGAGACTTAAGGCAGCTCATTGTCTGGTCTTGGCTTTATCAAATAATTATGGCCCATTATCTGGAAAGGGGTCGGGAGTAGCATCAGTACTTCAAGCTAGGAGCTTCCGACTTTATGTTATAGTTGCTAACTTTCCAAAGATGCATATGAAATATATTTACTTCAATGCTAGTCTCTCGAACATCCTGTTGATTTTTCCCAATTTTTAATCAATTGCTTACTGCTCGGCAGCACGTTCCACCGAAAATTCCACTAAGTGGGTGTGGCGAGGTCGTAAAAACTGATTTTAATGCCCAGCCGAAACTATGGGGCAGTGCCACAGTTCCAATCCCTCCACCTCCCTCCGCCAAATGCCGTCTTTGTCTTTTACAACCTTTTGTCAGTCGTTAATTTTTATGTTTATAGCGCAAATTCTCGCCTTGCTGCACACACGCTCACTGAATTTTCAAAACCGCAAAATGGAGCGCCAATTGATAGGCGGGGGGTACGATTCCGGGAGTAGTACGACGTCGTTCGAGGTAGTTAAAACAATAACAATTAGCTGCAAGCCAAAGTCGTTGGCCGCACGCCGAAATTAATTAGCGAGCGAAGGCACTGCCTTTTGAGGTTAAGTTGAGCCCAAAAGTGAGGTTAGCCTGGGGCAGAGAGTGAGGTTAGGTTCATTCGAACTGAAAGTGCAACAGCCAAATCGAAAAAAACCAAAGTTAAATTATTGTGCTGACTGGACTGAAGTCGGCTGTCGGCTTGGGTTTGGGTGGGAAATCTAATCAAACTAGTGAAAACTTTCGACCGGAAAAATTGCACATTGAAAGTTTGTCCGCCTCTTCAGAGAAACTTTTTCTGGCTCTCTCTCTCTAACACTCTATCTGTCTCCCTCCTTGGGCGGAATAATTGCCAAAATGGAAAGCCAAAACTTAAACAAAAACGCAGACATTAATGAAATTTTGATAAACTTTTGGCCGGAACTCCACTGCAACAATGAAACATTCGAAATATTGAAAGGAGATAGAGAGAGAGAGAGAAAGCCAAGTGCAATTTGAGCAGACAAATCAGAGCAAATTGTGATTTATTGAATTTTAATTTAGTGCCAGTGCGGAAAATTTGCCATTAATATTTGAGGATGCTCAGCCCGGAGCCAAAAACTGAATAAGAATTTACGCTCATTGCGAACTTTGTGGGCTCGTCGAGTGTTTTGCAACCCTCAGGGGTGGCGCCGAAAGGTACAGTCGCCTCCAGCTTTCTAGCTCTGCGCGTGCCTGACTCACGCATTATTCAGCAAATCGGAAGTGGAGAGGGCGCAGCTGGCAGGAGTCGGATTCTGTTTGATTCCTGGGAGTAGGCTGGCCCTCCTGGAATTTGGCAAATGTGCGTGTGCGTATGCAAATTGCCGGCCACATGTCATTTCTGACCATTTCCGCTCGAGGACTCGCGTCAGAAGAGCCCAAGGAGCTGAAAAAACAAGAGGGAAAAAGCAACTCCTCTGTGATCGAATGTGAGAATACCCTAATGGTGGATCGGACACTGAAACGGGATCATCCTTTGGAGATCTTTGAACTATTAAACTTAATCAAAGGGGGTATCTTTTATAAGAAATATCTAGAAGAACTAAAGTCGATATTTTCTAAATCAGCCAAATGCTTTCTTTGTAAATACATTGAGTTGGAATAGAGTATTTAAAAGTTAATTCATATATGACTCAGATGCACCCATTACCCGCACTGAGGGTATTAAAATAACAATTACGATAGCAACCCCTTGCTGACTAAATCGGGGTGGCTCGTTCAAGTTCCAGCTTCCAGATGGGGTGCCTTATGCGAAATGCGAACTTTTTTGCAACTTGTTTTACCCACTGACCTTGAAAAGTGAATTCATGCAAATTGAGCAGCTGAAAAATCAACAAAAACAGTCCAAGGGGTGGCTGCGGATCGGGATCAGGTTGCTCTGTATTCTAAATACACGCGTATCCTGGCCATCCCCCTTTTGGAAACCTCAGCCAAGTTGCGAAAAATTGCATTATTTAGCAACAGGGGAAAACAACAACAAAGGGCGGAATAGCTCGCTTATCAGCGATTTGCTTATCGCGAATTTCCACATGGAAATCCATTAGTCAATCCCCTGTATTTTTGCCTTATTTGTTTGCCTGTAAACCTCTTACCTCGCCACTTGATTGCCTGGCCAATCTGGAAATCCCCCAGGATTCCCTTTTGAGATGATTGCTTGGGGAGCTATCAGTTACTAGCATATATCTGCATATACAACAGGCTGATCAGTAACCCAATATCGTTGAAAATTAAGTGAAAATGATCTTGAGAGTGTTTATAGCCTCCAATTATTCTTATTACTACGTCTCATCATCATCTGTTGACTAAAGTACAAACTTAAAACACAAATATGTCATACTTAGTATTGAATACCAAGCCGTGTGCATTAATGTGGCAACAGCTCGCTTTATTTGATAATTATTGATTAGCAATATACAAGCGATTAGATTGCAGACGAGACCTATAAAATAATCAATGGTTCATTAATATAAGCTGACTAAATATAAGACTCAAGAACCTTAGTCAATTGATAGTGAAGTACTTAATATTTAAAGACGAAAGTGTGGATTTGATGGGGAAAACAACGATGCAAGTTGCAAGTTGCCACTTTCTGTTGAAGTCCTGTTGAAATATTTACGTTGCGATAAGGACGTTTATTCAGTCCCCGTCCCGCGCCAGCAAAAATTTGTTAATGAAAAATGGCAAACAATTTCGCTTCTTGGCCTGCCTGTCTGCCTTGCCACCGAAAACATGGCGAAAAACAAAGGGACAGGAGACAAGACTTTTCATTAAAATTGCACAGGCGTAGAAGTGGGCGGGAGGGGGTGGAAAAAAGGGGGGGGGGCGGTTCAAGGATTATTTATGGGAGCCTGGCGGAAGCTGTCGGCGCAGCTGCCTTTCACTGGCTGCAAATGGCATTGCAATAAAACGAAATTAAATTGCTATTTTGCATACATATTATGTGTGCCCGAATGTCCTGGACACGCACACACACACTCGCACACACACACACACACTCACCCACACATATTCTCATATTCATAGTTGTCTGGCTGGCGAACAATAACCAAAATATTCGGAATCCTTTGACAACATCTGGCCTCCCAAATAGTTTTTAACCCCTGCCACCTCAACCACAACCCTTTGTAATTGCTCGACGCTTTTATTAAAATGCATAAATTAATAGAATTATTTTTGGGGGCGAAGACACCTTTTTATGGCCGCCATTTAGAGCATGTGTGGAATGGCTTCGAAAAACCAGTTTAGGAACACATAATTTGTGCGATGGCTCATGACCAAACAATTACAAATGACGAAGTTAAGATCCGCGCCAAATGCACCACAAATGACCGCAATTAGCCACCCTGCTCTCTATCTTACACTTAGAAAAATCAATGGTCTAAAAAAATGAGCACCTTAATTTGATCATTCTTTCATTATAAAAATGTCAAGGTTACTAAGCTGGTATCCCTTTTAATATTTATTTGTTTATATTATTGGTTCAAAGATTACCCTTGACTACCCTCTTTTTTTCCTGTGTATCCAGCGGTCATAACGAAAATCATTGAGGCAGCATCCATCCGCAAATCAGGGCAATTAATATTAAGTGGATTATTATTTAATGGCCGCTGCACGCACTCGGAGATACTGAAGAACCCACTCGGAGCGATCCAACCACTATCCCAACCACAACCTCATCAACTTGACTCCCATTTCGTCCTAACTGTTATGATTCCGAATGGTAACATTCCCTTATGGCTGTCATATTCTAATTACATAAGAGCACGCAGTTATTACACGGATTCGCCTAATGCCGCAGATACGGATGCTGCGATTTGATGACCCCTGACCCCTGGCCAAAACCCACTGCTCCGAGTAGTTATGGCGGCATTAAAATGGCAAATTGACGTTCATTTCACGTGCTAGTGGACCGTATCCGTACTCCGGATGTGCGGCGATATGAGCAAAGTCCTCATTGAATGGGCGTCGCTAATTGATAAATTGCTCCGATGCGTGGCTGGGATCCATAGTCGCATAGTACAATAGCTACTCAAATGCTCCAGAAAATGCTTAGAGAAATCCACTTTCAAAAGTGATTAAAGATACGTTTTACATATTTCACACGTTAATTGAGCAGCTGTTATAGGATCTTACGGAATTTCCAAGAATTCATAGAACTTCCATGTGGATTATAAAAAACTCATATTTACAAATAGGGATTCACAACAATTATTGTAGGTCAGGGAAATGGGAAGGGGACCAGAGGAAGATAGGAAAACTGCGATGCAAATTCATGGGTCAATAAAATTCCGAGATTGCATCGTCTTGCGCAACAATGTGACATCCACGTCATCGTGGAGCCTCCGACTTAGTCAGCAGACGGCCAAGATGGCGCCCGCACACCCATTCCGGCGGATCTGCTCCGGATCCGGAGCGGCAAAGCCGTGTGCACCAGGCAGTGATAAGGCGACAGAGAGAATCTCTCGTGGAATGACAAACGTGGCCCTATATTATCAGCGGCGGAGGAGTGTGTCACTGATTAGATAGTCGGGCTCCTTTAAGCCCCACAGATCCCTTTGGAAGATAGGCTCCATGATCCATTTCACTTTTCACCATCGATTTAGGTTGTCAATTGAAAGTAATAAAGTCATAGAGTACTATCAAGATAGTTAGATAGATAGATCACAATAGATCCTAAATGATTCCAGTCTCTGAAACATAGTTGCATACAATACTACGATATTTACAAGATTTCTTTACATTCTGCTTCCAATGGTTTCATTTATTTTTAGACATTCCCCCACTGTCGAACATTTGTTTTTCGGTTGAAGGCCCATTCTAAGAATATCAAAGACCACAACATAATGGAACATTACACCCGTTGTGATCGCAGAACTGTTTAGTTTCCGATACAATTTCGCCTTTGTTAGTTTCATTGTTACAAATGGTATCCAAAGTACACTGCCAGCCAGCCCGCAATCAGCGGCACTCGGAGAAAAAACGCAAACAGACGCCCCTCATTGAGGACCAGATACATTTCGAAATCCCAAACCTTATCAGAGAGGCAAAAATGCTGCTGTTTTACTAGTTGATAATTAGGTTCTTTGATGTGTTTATTTGTTCAAGCGGTAACGTACATGCTAAAGATACATTTGCTGGGGCGAACTTGCTAACTTATTTATGATAACATTATCACAATCTGGTGTGCTAGTAAATCAAGGTGAATTTCGCGATGTAAATCATTCACTTGTGGCTGCTTTGATAATGCTGCTGCTGCACTGCGATTTATTGATGAACAATCCAAGGAAACAAATTAATTTATAAGGGAATTATGAGAGCAATTTTGGGGAGACAGTGTAGGAGCGTGTAGGGAAAAGAAGGAGGAGGAAGAGGAGGAGGTGGTCTCCACTCCTTACTGCTTCTGCAGATACTCGTCGAACAGGTAGACGGACAGGGATGGGTCGGGGACCTTCATCAGCTTGGCGAGGTCGTTGGCATAGCCGGACAGCTTGCGCACGCTCTCGGCCTGCTTGCCCAGGAAGTTCTCCTCGAAGTAGTGGGCCAGCTCGGGATCCCTCTCGGCGTCGGTGGCGTGGGTGGCACGGGAGTGCACGTGGGTGGCTCCGGTGGCCAGCTGCTTCTCGGTGTCCAGAGCCAGAGCCAGGGAGTGCAGTTCGTCGACCTCCAGAGTGCCGCGCTTGGTGCTCACGGAGCCGGCAGACTCGTGACGGGTGTTGAAGTCCACGATTCCTCCGCGACGGGTCACCTGCTTGATCAGGGCAATGCTGTCCTCGAAGGAGCGGTCCGACAGTCCCTGGTACAGCTTCTGGAAGCCGGGGCGGTTCTTCTGGAAGGAGTTGAAGTGGGTGGCCAGCAGGAGGTAGTCGTACGACTTGGCCAAGTTGGCGTTGATGTAGGACTGGATCTCGGGCTCAATATGGTCAATGCCAGCAAAACGGGCATTACAAATGGAGTTGCCTACGGGGAATAATCAAATGATAAAGATTACAATCTATGAATCGGGGAGCAGAAGCACATTCAATACTGATGACATAGTCTTAACGGTTCCTAACTAGATAGTGCTATTCTATACTATAGAATTTTGAATTTGTATTTGTATCTTTAAAATAATAAAGTAAGGGCCGTAAAACAGTAAGAATTGGAAAGAGTTCATTTTCACTAAATCTGATATAGTGCAGAAAAACATCCAATCTATATTTCACTTACTTTTGCCTGTGAAAAAGCCCGTGAGCGCTTGTTTTTATTATTATGTTTTACAAAGATACAAAAAGCAACAACACAGATTAGCCACTCTCTCTTAGAGGCGCTCTCTTTACTCACCCGAAAAGGCTGACGTAGAGCATGCGGTGATTACAGTATTCTGGCAGTATTCATCATCCTTGGCCAAGGCAAGAGAGCCGAGGCACGCAAAGAGAGCGAGTGCAACGAAAAATTTCATGTCGACGGTTTACTGTAAATTAAAATCAAATTCGAGAAGCGAAAACAAAGGAAATTAGTTTCACAACAATTGACAATTGGAAAACAGACACTTTTGTTTACGTTTCGGACGAGTTTTGTCGTTTTGCGTCGTAGCGTTTTCTTGAATTTTCTGTGCTCTTTTTTAACAACAAAACCACCACCAACGGAATGTTTTGGTTTTTCAATGTTTATGCTGGTCGGTCTAAAAACACAGTTTCCAGAAAATTCTTTTCTAGTTTTCTTAACTAAACACGCACAAAGTAGTTAGTTAGTAATTTTTAAACTCACTTCCAATGCCTGTGCTTTTATTAAAAATTCAATCGCTTTATGTGCTGCTTGGTGAAACTCTGAAAATCAACTGCTGTTTATAGCGTCGCGTACGTCTCTTTCTATGCGATCGATATGGCTGTGTGTGTGTGGTTTTGGAGAGCGTGCATGGGCATGTGTTGTTTTGCGCTCAGTGCGGGATTTCGGTGTCATTCAAACATGGCCGCTGCCAGTGTTGTTGTTGCTGCGCCTGCTGGAAGGTGACTCACGGCAGGGTTGTCAGCGGGTGCAAAAGATGGACGCTGCACTTTGGATTTCAAGTGGTTTCCTGAGATTTTTATCAGCAAACGATGAGGTTTGAAATTAATCTGCAGATAAACGATCTATATCCTAAGAAATTGTTTTTAGTTTTGATATAATGGCAATTCACAGCAGCAAAGGCTTACATGTGTCGAGCTTGAGACTGTTGCTATTAACAATACTTATTTTCGCTATGTTCGGAGACTCTGTAGGGTTTCCCCAATTAACAGGCAAATTATGTAATTTGTAAGTTTTCCCAGCATGTATCCCTCTTATCAAGTGTCATTCTTGGAGCTCTGCAGCCGACACGTAAAAAAGAGCCGTCGCCATATTAAGCAGTTATCAAATTGGCTGATTGATCCCCCTTTCGAACGTGCAAATCAACTTGACAAAATGTGAATTAAATTGTCAGCAATAATTAAAGCGCCTGGCAACCCATGACGTGGTGCTCTCCCACGGCCAAAACAAAAACAAAAAACAGCTGATGCGCATCTCAAAAGAGCGGCCATATTGCATTTGATGATTTTACTTCTGTATAAGTGGGGATTATCTGACTAGGAAACCCGACTTTATACAAAGTATACCCATATTGAGGACGTGTGTATCACATTGAGTGTGGCTATTATCGGGAATATTCAATTATCAGCCATTTAAACGGTTAACAAAGAACGGGCGACATGTTGAAAAGATAACAGTGCACACTCTCCCACTCACTCACACACACACACACGAGGAAAAACCGAGAGCGCGCGCGCTTAAAAGTGTTTTGTGCGCCGTTCGGAGCGACAGTTCGCTTTCGAGTTCGCTAAAACACAACGTAGAAAGGCATTAGCTCCACTGAAAAATCAGATTAAAGCTGTCAGCAGAAGGTACTGGAAAGCATTCGAGAAGTCGAAAATAATCCCAATCAAGCCCATCAAATTGAAGCAGGCGACGCCTTCTGCGCCAGTGTGTGTAAAGGCAGCTAGATTTTCAATTTCAACGCCTATTTAACATTGTATCCCAACTCGAGTCGCCTCATTCTCATTTGTGCACTTCAAGCAAATCAAACTAAAGTGAAAAACAAATTTTGGTTCTGTGATTTTGTGTAAAGACTACGTTCGACGATCAAAGATGGTGAAACTAATCGCTAGCCTGCTCCTGTTGGCCGTGGTGGCCCAGGCCTATGGAGATTTCAAGTGTAAGTACTAATGTTAAGTTCAGCTGAATTTCAAACAAAACAAAGGCAGGTCATCGGAAAAAAACAATAAATTTCGACGCAATACGCAAAGAGAAGCAAAACATTTGTAATGCGTTGAAAAGAGCATGCGCCGTTTCTCTTTAACGCTCTTCCACTCTCTTTCGTCAATTAAGTGAATTGACCAAACCAGTTGATTTTAAAGTTATTAATACTTCCGTTGCGCTTTGGGGAAATGATAACCAGTTTTTATACATCAATTTCCATAATTAAATAATGCGAATTTCGCTTTCATTTCCATGAATAATGCGGCACAAATAAGCTTGACTTTTTGTTGTTACATTTCAAGGCGCTCTTTGCACACGGCTTTTGCGGTGCGAGTGAGCTAGCATGGTGAACCATGCTTTTTGCACACGGCACTACACCAAAACAAATGCCGTTACTATGGCGGCGAGAGCTGCGCACGTTACCAATGCAGTTACAAAAACAGAGAGAGAGAGTGGGAGAGTAAGCCATTACAGTTTTGCACACGGCTTATGTGCCCTAGAATAGCGGCATTCCAAGCGCAATTTCAAAGGTTTATGCAATTACGCCCTCTTAAATGCAATAACCAACAACCCCCTCCCCTCAGCCAAGCAAGAAAGCAAGAGTTTCGTGAGAGAGCTGCAAAGGGAGCGAGAAGAGCAGCAACTTAAAGAAAAACAAAACCCAAACCATGAAGGTCAAGACCAAGAGTGCAAAGGTTTTTAAAATATTAAAATTTACCTAAGTTCTGATTACGAAAATGAGTTTTTTAAAACTGCATAAGTCCGTCTGAAACTAGCCATATATTGTTATCATGGTCCCCCGACTTAACCAACCTTATCCCATTGCAGGCTCCCTGGCTGTTCCTGAGATTACCAAGGACTGGGTGGACATGAAGGATGCCTGCATAAAGGGCATGCGCCACCAGATCCAGGAGGAGATCAACGCCTCCTACCAGTACTTGGCCATGGGCGCCTACTTCTCCCGCGACACCGTCAACCGCCCTGGATTCGCCGAGCACTTCTTCAAGGCCGCCAAGGAGGAGCGTGAGCACGGATCCAAGCTGGTGGAGTACCTGTCCATGCGCGGTCAGTTGACCGAGGGAGTCAGCGATCTGATCTCTGTGCCGGTAAGTCGAGGAATCGCGTAGAAAACCTCAAAGCCCAGCTAATCCTGGCGAATCCCCCACAGACTGTGGCCAAGCAGGAGTGGACCGATGGTGCCGCCGCCCTGTCCGACGCCCTCGACCTGGAGATCAAGGTGACCAAGTCCATCCGCAAGCTGATCCAGACCTGCGAGAACAAGCCCTACAACCACTACCACCTGGTGGACTACCTGACCGGTGTCTATATGGAGGAGCAGCTCCACGGACAGCGCGAGCTCGCCGGCAAGCTGACCACTCTGAAGAAGATGATGGACACCAACGGCGAACTGGGCGAGTTCCTGTTCGACAAGACCCTGTAAGGAGGTGGAGATAGAGAAGCCGCAGCGCCCAGTCACGCATCAAAATTATCAGCCAGTCGAGTTATCTGTTATCTGTCAGCCCAGAGAGCCTTCCCGAGGGTCCGCTATTAAATCATCAACAGCCAAGTCGGCGACTGGCCAATAAATTATCCGTTCGACTGCGATCCTCAAACCAGCACAGCAAAATTCCACGTCTGTTCTTTCTTATCAACCACTTGTGATTTCCGTACACCTCGGGAGGGGCTCCGCATTATGCAATCGCCGAGATTTCGCCTAGGCTTAAGTGGAGTCGCTCATTCGCATAGGAAGACACACTCAGCACAACCCATTCAATACATCCTATATCTTTATATTTTTCTGTCAATTAGACGAGCAAGTTCTTAAATAAATAAAAATATATATGTAACGAAATAATAAAAATATGCGTTTGCTTTTGAGGGATTTTTTCAGATGGGAAACGAGTGTGATTTTGTTCTTTTTGGGATTTTTCGAAGGGGATTTCACAGAAAAAGTGCGATATCTTGGGAACGACAAGTCCAATTGTGGAGTGGCGTACCTCGTTGAGCTTGTAAAAATATTCCTAAACGATGGGCAAACCATTCTGAGAAATTTTTGGTTTGACTATTTTTTCGATTTTTTGTGATGTTACCCCTTACAAAAAATGTGAAATTTGGCCGAAAAATTATTATTCCAAAATAAAGCAAATATTGATATGGATCGTTAGCTGAGGTCCCCAGCTGACTAAAAAAGTGCGTTTTTTAGCCTTGCGACATATTTTGGCCAACTTACTACGAAAAAACTGACAAAAAAAGGTATTTCAGACTAGGATGTTTAAGGAAGAAGAAATTAGGTTTTTGGGAATAGTAAAGTGGTACGTTATTTGGTAAAATCACAATACAGCATAAATTTGTTTCAAGTCTCTGCTGGTTCAGCAAGGCTATCAGATTACGGAGGTCCATGGAGAGTTGAGTAGAGTGCGGCTCAAGTGATACGCCTTTCAATTGATACACTTAATGCTAAGGTCTACTTTCGCTAATTTCTGCTGTCTTTCCAACTCCAATTTGCTCAGAAGATAATATTGCAATCCCTCTGTTAGCCGATTAACCCTTCATTGTCCCACGACAATGCACTTGATGAGCCGTATCTGGGATCACGTCTCGCCTGTCCATCGTCCGTCGTCCATCAGTGGGCAGTGTCTAATGGTTGTACGCATCGCATATTCCGTTTGATAAATGTCGGCATCTTCGTCTCGAGTCCCATTATTGACCCTTTCATGTGGTCCCCTCCCAGCGGTGGCAACCCCGTACTCTTAACCCCTTACCAGGCTAATCTGATTGGAAAACACAAAAAGCCAACCATAAAGAGGAAGTAAAGCGAGACGCTAACTGCACTGCAAAAAATTATACTGGATTTTACTATATATTCCACGATTCTTATATTGGTAAGTGTGCAAATATTTATATTCCAATTTTCTTTAGTTTTCAGTGTGCGACTTGCAGATGGACAGGAGCAAGTACATGGAATAATTCATAAGTCACTTGTAAAAATGTCCACAGCCACATCGGCTTTATCCACACCCCCTGCCCTGCGGCTAATGTGTGCTCGATTCACCCCTTCGATGTCCATGTTCAGGTCCATGTCGATTCGAGTGATTGACAGGACATGCCATGCATTGAATTATGATAAATTGTGGCAACTGTCAAAAGGCTGAGCTCGGGTTTCCCGCCCACCACCGCCATCTTCGACCAGATTTTCCGTTTTCCGGAGCGTGACCGGAGTGAATGGGTTAGTGCGTGGCATTTTAAACAATTTCATAAGCTAATATTTGAGCAGATGTCCTTGTTCGTTGCGGATTTAAAATTGCATCAATCCTCTCGACAATGGGCCGCAAATTTTTCGATAAGCGCCGCAAATATTTAAGCGCAATTCGTTCGATTGACCAAAAAGAAGGGGCGGAGTTTTTCGGGTGGTGTGTCCAGCATACAAATGGCCCATGACATTTGGACCCACTATCAATCTTGGCCAAAGGAGGCAAACTATTGTTCATGCCTTTCGACCAATTTGCCAATGACTTTTATTGTCTTTTTTATAAATGTTGTTTTTTAGTACCCTGCATATGATCTGAATATTCATTATAATTTGTCAAGGAGCTGAAAGGAATGTAAATGTATTTACAAGCCGAAGCGCTTTCTTTGACTACGGGGTATCTTGAAGTCGTATCGATGGAATAGTCAGTTTTTTGCATATTTTTTTAGTTACACAGATAGCCAGCCAATTTGGCAGTGAAATATTCTGGGCAGGGACGTGCGAGTGATTCATCCTGCGCATATCCTTCAGATAAAAGTGCCTGCACGCTTATCGCGCTGACATTTGTCCTGCTCCTCGTTCGCTGACAAATTTGCAACGCCGGCCAGAACAATAGGCATGAAATGGAAATAGAAATGGAAATCGGGAAGTGAGTCCTGTCCGCTGAAGGATCCTGCGTCAAGCCGAACCGAACCTAAGCGAACCGAACCGGTTCTGAATTCAAGTGGCAGCAGCCAGCGCCGCAGGACATCCGCCGCCTGCCGCCAGGAGATGATTTATGTCCGGATAGTTCCTTTGTCTTTCGCTCATCTGAGCTGCACTGCTCTCACTTCGATTACTTGCCACTTTCTCCGCTTGTTTGCTGTTCTCACCATAAATCTCTGGGCGCCCATTTAGGAGTGACAGGCATAGCCCCCGGGAAATCCTTTCAAAACCGGTTGAAAAAGTCAAGCGGGGAAAATGAGTTGGAAGAGAGCTACAGAATCGAACACTCCTATATATAGCTTATATTATAAAATATTTATTAATATTTATATTTTCTGTTAAAGTTTGTTTTGAAGTAAACCTTGTTTTCTGAGATATTCTTAAGTATTATAACCAACCAAACTAGTATGCAACATACTTGTTCTTGTTTATTGTGCTTTCCAGTCAATTTGCATTCACTCAATCAGTTTGCTTGGATAACTCTTTTGAAAAAAAAGAAAGCCGTGCGAGCGTATCCTTGAGGTCCTTGCACTTTCCTGGCTTGCAAACTCAAACATAATCCACCTTCACTTTTCCACACTCTCGCTCTCGATAAAGTTGTAGGTAGATAGCTAAAGGTACCACACTCCACTAGAGGCTGCATCACGCAAATGATTAAAATTCAACAAACATCGGTCAGGAGAGCTCTGGAGGAGCATCCGAGCACGGAGCAATCTCCAGCTCCGCCCCACAGCGTTATTGAAATGTCTTAGCAGCTGTCCAAACATCCTTCCTCGCTGAATCCTTGCAGGGGAGCAAAGGATTCTGCTGATTTAGCATATTGACTCCTTGCCAAGCAGCGAACTTATACAAGATTTATGCGCCCGACGCACGCCAGGCGACAGTCGAGATAAAAAGGATTCGTATAACTCACGCCCAGCGAAAGGACACCCAGGATAACAGCACTGAGAAAAATTACCACCTATTTGAAATACATATTCGTACAGGACGAACTACCATTGATGTTATTCTCGTGGGATGCCTTCGACCAGCTTCTTATGCTAATGATGATTAAATTTTTTTTCAGTGTTGCATGAAAATCTGGAGTCGTGGATGGGGAGTGCAATAAATTGGATTTGCATATTAGCACACTACCAGGAAAGAAAGCCTGGGGCTGTGGAGAGGTTGCACCCTTTCGTCTGAGGGAAAGGAAATTCCAATGAGAAAGATCTCGGGTGACCACTGACCTTGTGTCCGGGGGGTGGTGGGTGCCAAACGGCCATTAGGCAGAGCGTCTTAAGTACGAAATCTTGCCTAAATTGGAAATAAATCATTAAAAATATGTCCACAAAGGATGCTGAGCAGGGGTGGCGGAATCCTTTGAGCTGTTTGCCGAAAGGGTTTGCAACAATTTCCAGAATTTGCGGCATTCACATGTGGGCTGGACCTTCAGGAGGGTTGCGATATGGACATGTAATTCCCTTTGATTTATAAAGATAACGACGCAGTGTCGTGTTTAATTTGCAGCCCACCTACTCCGCCTACCCAGCTATTTACATTCATAAATCCTGGCACAGGACTCTTGTCCCAATGGTCAGACGGAGTATGACTTATGTGAACTCGGCCGCAAAGTTTGGTAATTATGCATGGCCCAGACATATTACTTCGCTGTACTTTGCTCCTTTTTGTCTCAGTCGGGCATCTTCAAAGGGGGGTTGACATTTTTTAACTGACCACTTTCATTGGCGCAAGGGAACTGCCAAAGTTTTGGGCCACAAACTTTGGCTTGACATGACTGAGATAAAGATTAGGTCCTGTCCCTTTCACTGAGAAAGAAACTTGGGAGGCTAAACCCCTCAAAAATAAACAAGATATTTTAAAAATGTAATTTTTACATGTTTTATTCGTTAATTACATTTTGGGGTTGTCTACTTTCAAGTTGATTTTAAGAATATTAGTTCGAGTTTAGTTTATCCATAAATAACATCTTTTTGGCAGTGCTGTAACTTTGGTTATCGTCTGTAGTGTTTATTGCCGCTGCCTCTGACTTTTTACCCCCGAACAGTTCAATGGCCACAAGTATCAACTATGAATTTCCCCAGAGGGTCATTCCGTGGCGAACTTATGCACCCAGGTTGGCATCGGGGGCTAGGGATCGGGATCAGGATCCGAATAGAGGAGTCATTCGGCTGGGAGGCCAGTCGAATAAAAAGCTGATTTGCATGCTCCAAGCCGGAGCATTAAAACTAAAGAGCAGCATCAGCAGCAGGACATAAAAAAGGACCTGCAACGTGTGAGGTTAAATAGATTTGGCGCAAGGACATGGGTGGAGAAAGCGCCCCGCCTGTCTGCCTCACGCGCAGTTATGCCGCAGACATGGCTCGCTTTTGATTTAAGCGCATTGTTTTCGTTAAATATTTGCCATGCCGGCCACGTTACCACCCACCCCCTCTGGACAAACCCACCTAGACCATTTCGCACAGCCAGGACCCGGAGCCAAAGCCAGCCACAGCTGCAACCAAGAGCTCCGGGCGGAAAGGCAGTGGTCTGAACCTGAACCAGCGCCACAAACTCCCCGTGCCCAACCTCGGAAAGTCAGCGTGACATGGGGCTCTAGACTGGAGAAGGAAACGATTCTACACTGGGAGAATTTTACTGCAATGCAGCACTTGCAGTTCTTGAATTGCATTTGTAAAAAAATTTTATAATATTACCTCACCTGTTTTTAACCCATTTGAATACATCTAGTTGAGTTTATTCAGTATCCGCCATGGAGCACCAATTTCTTGTATTTTGTGTGCCTCAGTGTACCTTCCCTGCTAATCGGACGAAGGAGCGCCCACGCAAGGACCAAAACGCTCATCTGCGGGCTAAGAAGCGAGCAATCCTCGCCTCGTGTTTGATTTCCGCTTTCAGCTCCTTGACTCGCCATACACACACATCCTTGGGGGCGTCTCGGGTCGAAGGAGTCCTTCCACTCCGCCCACGCGGCCAAACAACTTAAACTTCACACGCAGACACGTCTGCGGGAAAGTGGCAAGTGGGTGGTGGTACAAGGATATTTTGCAGGGAGCACGGGGGCTCAGCACTGAGAAGACGCATGAAGTGCATTAGTTGCAATTGAATTTGTACATTGTGTGTGCGCCAGCAGAGCGAGCACCAGACTCCTTTCGAGTGCAATTTTGTTGCCGAGCTGAAATATTGCCACTCAGCGTACATCTCACAGATGTGGCTTAATCGCCCCCCCTCAGAACTAAGCCCCAACCACACCCTCCGGCAGAGTTAATTAGAAAGCCGGGCAGGTACTCACTCGCAGCTGCTTGAAGGACGCTAATTGAACTGCCACAGCTGGACCTGAGCTGCGATTATCGGCTAAAGGGATTGACCGCATCCCCAGATTAATCCGCCAAAAACAAAAGCCATTCCTAGGGCCAATATCGTTTGACACACATAGGGTTAATAGGACACTAATTCCTTTCCCTTATCCTGTGACACAAGCCCATCCTTCCAATGCATAAAGGATTCAAGTGGTTTTAGGTTCTTGATGATTATAAGCGACAATGGTCGCGCTTTATTGAAAGATTCATTTGTGTTCTTTGAGAGTCTGCTGGATCGATCCAACCCGATCGCTTATACAAAATATATATATTTAGGTATATAATTAGAAGTGTAATCGATTCATAAGGTAGTACATAGTAAATGTTACATATTCCGTAGATTATTATTTTATTATTATAAATAGAGACAAATACGCATATCATGAGTGATTTATGTATGAATGTGTTAAGTGCTAAATGTGGGAGTACAATATATGCTTGTATGTGTGATTCTAGAATTAGTTTTTCTTGTATTTTTTTATATTTTTTTAGTTTGATGATTTAATGCCAATGATGAATGTTGATGAGTGAATGTGGATGAGGGTGTGAGTGTCTAGATGAGTGTGTTCGTGTGTGTGTGTGTGTTAGCTTAGAGAGAGGCTGGCAAAGGATTATTGCTGCTGGTATCGATAGACGATATTCGATAAGCGTCTACGGGATAACGTTCTCTGAGTTAATATTAATTTTACATATTTTTTAGCTTTTTGGTTTGGTTTTTTTCGGTTGGTTTTTCGGAAGCAAAGTTGGGCTGAAACTATGGATCGAACAGAATTCGTGGTGTGGTCCTCAGACTCTGCTTGCCTATCGACGCCAATCGATAATTATCGATCAGTTTGCCATTTCAACTTTGTTTCGATAAAAGATCATCTCACAATAAAAACAATTTGTACTTTCGAAAAGGGGGAGGGGCGCTTTTGCTTTTGCTTCTGCTTTTTGCTTTCGCTGACTGCTTTCTCTGCTTTCTCACTGGCTCTCTTCGCTTTCTCCGCTCTCTGCCTTCTTCGCTTTCTTCGTTTGATTCGCTAGGATTTGTTTAGGGTTATCTTTTTGCATTTTGTTACATTTGTGTAGGATGCAGGAGTGCTGAGGTTCATGTTTTTGTATCGTTCAATGTTACTTTGTAATTTCTCTCCGCTCGCTCTTCGCTTTGTATATTTGCTTTAGTTTTCAACAAGGAAATCAAAGGATGCTCGCTTTTTGCTTAGTAAGAGATACACAATAAATATTCGTTTTACAATCGCTTTCCAGGCAAAACCCAAAATGGAGGAGTGCCAAAACAGGAGGGGGATCTATTCAGTTTTCAATACTTCGCTTTCGGGATGAGCCTACTCAAATCCCCGTCCTGCGGCACATTTGTCTATTTTAAGTAAGTATTTTATTTGATTTCTTTACACATGTAATTGCATTTTTTTGTGGTTTTTGTATTTTGTTTTTGTTCAGGTCCAAAATCAAATTTGACTAATTCAAGGAATTAAAGTTTCATTGCATCTAAATAAGGTAAAGTGTACTTTCATTAATATTATTATCATATTATTTGCATAAATTTCCTTTTCAATAATAGAAACGAAACAAAAAACTTAAACAAAATTCCACTATGGCTCTACTACTCCTTCTCGCTCTCTTTCTGCTCCTCATCTCACTTTCTTCAATTCTCCAACTTTCTCCTGAGCCTCGAAGTTTGAAAGAGACGGAATACTAGTTTTAACTAAATAAACGGAATTTAACACAAAATCCTTGGCACGATGCATCCTCGGGTAATCCTTCGGGAAAGGGGCTGGGGTGGTGGGCGTGTTCTGGGCCGGGCGGGGCGTGGTCAACGCCTTTACCTGAGCAGCAGAAATTCTTCTATGTGAGTAGGCGCGACCACGCCCAGCCGCGGTTTCAGGACTCCCGTCCCGCCCCCTTCAGAATGAAAAGGATCTTCGAGATGACCAGTGCCAGTGTGTTGGTGTGTGTACGTGTGTGTGTGTGTGGGTGAGTGAGTATGAGTGAGTGAATGTTGGTGTGAGTATGAAGTACTTATAACGAAACATACAAGGATCAATCTCCAATAGATTATTAAATAGTACAATGAAAACTTCATATACAATATATGCCATATATAATAGATACTCGATATACGATACTCGCAGTGCGTAATGCGTAATAATGCAATAATAATAGCCAAGATCAATATACGTTAAAAGATATACATGTCTAAAGTCCCTACAATATGGTACTCCTCTCGTTTTAGCGGATATTTTTTTTGAGCTGGTTTTTCAATATTTTGTGGGAGTCGCGGGAGTGGCAGCTTTGATATTCTTTTTTGGCAGCGTTCTTGGTCTATATGTTAATGAGTAATTTATATATGTGTATGCTCTATAATATTCAATCGGGGAAACATTAAAAGTTTGCATTAATTTACTTTAGTTTAGTTTACTTGATTTTTGGTTTAGTTTAGTTGAGATTGCATGCATTTTGATGTATGTATGGTATTTGCTTAGGTAATTATTTGTTATTTCCTTTGCCTTTGTATAATAAATTGCTCTTGAATTTTACTATTAAAATTTCTCATAACTCGCCATTAAAAAAATGCTCGTTTCGTTTTGCTCTTTCGTTTTTTGTTTTTGTGGAGTGTATAAGTGATTTTCATAATATTTTCGTTAGTTTGCATTTGGTTTTTCGTCATTTAACATTTATATGTATATTTGTAAGAATTAAACTAGAAAAATTCTAATCTGAGGTAATTATTCCATTAATTTGTATTCGTGTGTGTGTGAGTGTGTTAAGAGAGTGAGTATATATTGGTACCCCATTGTCCTTTTCTAGGACAATGGCGGTTAGTTGGGAAGCGTGCTTAGCCTAGAGCTTAGATTTCTATGCCTGGGGGTCCTTAGGGGACCCGAAGCGGTCTACTTAGCGAGTGATTACTGTACTTTTATTCGAGGCAGCCACAAAAATGTTTCTTGTCAATTTTGATTAACTTAGGGTAATCTTGTCTCGAATGCTGGATTGCGTGTAAATTTCGTCACAGTTATGAGTTATCGAAAAGTGCATGATTGTTTCGTTTCCTAGCAGATGTGAGTATATTTTTTTTGTTTTCTTTTCGTTTTTGTTTTTTCAATTTTGTGGAAGAACTAAACCTAAGCTTACCGAAGTACTCGTACAATATCCAAAATAGACGATCGAATTCGATTCCTATGCGAATTTTACAAATTTCAAGCCAAAAAATATACCACATATGATTTTCTTAAAGTTCATTTGATTTCAGATCTCGTTCATCTTTAATGCGCTCACAGTTGGTGTTCCGAATCCAAATCCGAATTTACGAATCTAAGTACACGTATATATAATCCTTAATCTCTTTCGAACTTAAGTGCTAAGCCAATGCTCACAGATGTTGAGTTTCCTTCGCGATCTCATCTCTTCCCTATCGATTTCAAATTCAATTTTGCAATTACCAATTAAATATCACATATCGGGGAGCTCTTTTCAATCGGAAATCAAGTGAATCCAAATGCAAATGCAAGTGCAAATACGAATCCAAACAAAAGTGTGTTGCAAAATGATTGTTAAGATTGTTAATGATGCCAATTGTAGTGCTTATCAACTATTTTGTGGCTGTCCTGCTTCGTCCTTTCGCTTAGCCTAGATGATTCGTTTCGAATGATTCGATTGGAATGATTTGATTTGCCTTGGTGTTGTCTTCTTACGCGTGACTGTGTGACTATATCCCTAAGATAATGGAATGCGATGATACGAGGGGGGTCCTGAGACTGTGGCAGTGTGTGTGTGTGGCGTTTGTCTCTGTATGTGTGTGTGATGACTGACGTGACGGGCGATGAGATACGTATATCGTATATGACATGGAGATGGAGATGATGGTTACTACACCGTAATACGTATTAAATTTACACTGAAAGTCCTTCATCTCTGCTTCTAAATCCTTCTCTCCTATCTTCTCCTTTCTTTTCCCATTTCAATCTTCAAATCTTCAATCTTTTTGGTTCTGCATCTGAGGTATTGTCGGGTGCTAAAGAGCCACACACTCGGCTACAAACGTTTCAACAATGAGGTAGAAAGTTCTGTTTGCTTTTGTTGCTTCGTAGTTAGTCTCTGTGTTCGCTGGAAGTCCTTGAATTCTTGATTAGTTCGCATACCTGAATTGCCTGGATGTTCTATATAGTACTTATGCTTTATCGTTATTCATCTTGCCTTGCTTGGAGTTTGTTTCAGTCAGTCAGTCTTGGATCACATTTCAAATATCGACACACACGCGCACAGGATCAGTCCTTCGGTTTCGCCTTCTATCTTTATCTGTATCCTTATCCTAACCTTTATCCCTATACCCATTAAATACTCATATACATACATATACATATGCTATATGCTACATGCTATATGCTCATGAAGCTTAGGCTATGCTTTAGTGCTAGTCTAGGTAATAAATACATGATCCTACAGAGAACAAAACACAACATCGAGGATTATAAGTTAAAAACGAACCGTGGGCACTGCTAAAACCTAAGTACAACACATAGACACGACTTGGACTGGTGACTTATAGCGAAATAAATGGCAACGATTGTTCGACAATTCATACTCCACATCAGCACTAGTGCGCCTCAAAAAAGATGTATAATATATATGTACGTAAGTAGATATAGTGTGGTGTCTAGTGTAGTGGGTGTGGTGTTAGTGTTTCCTACATAACCTATTAGCTAAATCAAAAAGCCCAGAGGCGGCGAGTTGGGGCTTTTGCAGTTTCCGCAGATTGGCTGCCATTGGGGGCCTTCGCTCGTATTGCTTGCTCAACACTCCAGTTTGCGGTGGGTCACCAGTAAGAGGGACCCCCGCCTAGTAATAGCGGATCTCTGGGGACCCAAAGATCTGATCGACCGACTGTTGGTCCACTTAACCAGCGGTTCGTCACACATCGGTTCGTTATACTGCTCGCACTCGCTGCTGCTTAAATGCTACGTAACCCTAGGGATAATTCCAATACAATATTCAAATACAATGCCAATAGCAATACGGACACGAATTATAGTAAGTAAACCAAATTCGTTTCTAGCAAAACCTGTGCAAAATGCCAAAAATGCAACTAAAGTTTTCTCGGGGATCGTATTCCTGCGTATATGTATCTTCTTGACCACCATGTGTATATGGCTAGCATATATCTAAAATACACTTAGACGCTAAACAAGTACAGCCCAATTGGGATGTGAGGCAGACGACCTCGAGCGAACTCAGGTTGGTATAACTTCAAAGAAAGTGGGGACCTCGGGTAGGGTTAGGGGTAGGTAGGCATTACGATAGGTAATAGGAATTACGAAGAATTGATTTAAGGTTTGTACTTTGGCATGAAATCTTCAACTTAACGAGAACAAACGTGAACAAAAATTCGACTACAACATTGACCATCATTCATCTTCTCATCTCAGCTTTCTGCGCTTTCAACTCAAAATTCAACTAAGAAATTGATTTAGTGCATCAGGGGACGCAGGTAACTCAGTAAGCAAGTTAGCTAAAGAACAACGGAAAGGAAGGGTATAAATCCAAACTCGGGAAACTGGAGCGGGGTCGTCTCTAAATAAACCGTTGCATTCTTCCCATGCAACCCTGGGTGTTCTAAGCTATCCCTTTAAAAGCTGCGATTAACATGTTCCTACGTCGAGTAAACTATGTACTGTGTGGTTCAATTAAGACTCTATCGATGTGACTAAACTGAGGTAGCTGCTAAACTAAGTCGCGATCGGAGGAAACTGGATCGGAAACTTTCCTACCAGATGCTAAGCAATACATTTCGGTAAAGGTTTCTGCTCCTTCTAGTCGGCAGTTCTGTCGTCCGGCACTTAGTTATATCCACTTATGGGCTTTATCAATGCAGTTGCAACCGAAAATAATGGGTACCAAACAAACGAAAGGGGGACAAAATAAAACGAAATGCAAATTATTAAAAATATTTCATTTAATCATTTGAAAATTCAACAAAAATTCAATATTAATCGTAGTAATAATAATAGCAGAAAGTAATGTAATTTTATTCCTTTTTTCGTTTCGTTTCTTTTATTCAAATACAATTAAATTTATTTAGTTTCCATACGGAGTACGAATAATAATAATAAAAATCAACTAAAATATTCAACTAAATTACATTAAAAGTAGACATTCAAGTTGAATTGCCAAAATGTGTGGAGAGGAGGAGCGTAGGGGTGAGGGGAGGGGATTAAACACTGGGCGAGGGGTGGATTCCTTGGGGGATGGGGCTCATGGGGACTTGTGTATAACATAAAAAGGTACAAAGTATACATATATTACACATTACGAATTAGGCATAAACAAAAGTGTGCTAAGTGTGTATATTTAATTAAACAAAAATTACATTCGGATGGAAAAAAAATCAATCAATAAATTTGGTGGTTGGGGCGGGGGATTACAAAGTGGGGGGGATTACTCTGGGTAGTGTAGTTCCGGAAATATCTGCTGCGCTATATTGCCTTGACCTTGGAAAATCGGAGGAGGACTGCGGTTGAAAGTGCCTAAACTTCACCAATTTGTACATTTCGTCATCAGATGATCTGAGAAAGCTCGGAGGGAGCCATCAAAAATTGGTTTTTAAGAATTTCGGTTAAAGTTTAAACATTTTGCTGCTGCTTCTGCTGGGCTCTACACTCGGGATTTGGCATGTTTCAGTAACTGAAGATCGCGAAAAGATTCAAAAGGGGAAGGCGCGCAAATATTTCATTTGTGTAACATAAAATATGAAAAGTGCTGGTTTTTTTTTGAGTACAAATTATGAACTAAACAAAAACTGCTTTTAATTGTTTATGAATTGATTATTTGATTTAAACGTACATATTTTGTTTTACTTTGCCTTGATTTATCATAGTTTGCTTATATGCATTAAGAAAACATTGTTATTTGTTATTTGTTAGTTGTTACTCGTTATTTGTTATTGATTTTTGCTAAGGAGGTAATATAAATTACATTTTAATGTGTTTTACTCTCGCTCAATCGCCTTCTCTTCCTCATTAAAGACTTAAAGACTCAAGACTCCTACTACGTTATTCATTCGCCGTCTAGTGGTTGCGATTCATTAGAGTTAGTTGTGATCGGAAGTCTGACTATTAATGTTTGGGGCTCTCTATTCGTTCTATCCTTTCTTGGTGGCTGAGGTGGGCATAAGTTTGTGGTTTTATCTCTCGACTGGACACGCGATCGAGGCGCCGTCCTAGCACATTTAACTAAAACAAACACTGAATCAAACTAAAACACGGGCTGACTTACGAAGTAGTTGGTGGTGCGGGTGCCACTGCCTTTGGTGCAAGGCAGCTTAGCTTGCGTAGAACTTATACCAATATAATTTGTAGTGTAGTTTAGCGTAGGGCTAGGGGTTACTCCAATTAAATATCTATATAACTATATGCTGTATCTGTATCTGTGTGTCGTGTGTCATGTTTTGTGTGTGGGGCTTGCCTATAAATAAGTTCACTTCCTCTCTTTCCTCCTGCGCGTACATGTATGCTAGATTAAAACCTTAAATTTAGACGAAAATTATATATAACTGTGCCAAACTTATATATAATCCTCTCAAGTAAATGCCAAAAAGTGTAGTTTCTATCAATTTAGGTTAGTTAGGTGTACGTTTTACACGGTATAGGGTATATGGTATAGGGTATGTACTTATAAACTTAACGGTAGCTCTATATAAGTAGGAATAACGAAGACGTCTCGTTATCGTAGGTTTTGTATACAAAAAAAATTTACTATCACTCAGTTTGTCCCTTCATGCGTTCTGAAAAAAATGTCGTTTTATTAACGTGTATTATTTGGTATGTAAAATGGCGGCAATGCTAAATGCCCAAAAGGAGGCGTTCGATTTGTGATTACTGGAGAAAGTGCAGCACATGCAACTTGGGATGCCATTCCCGATCCCCAGGGGTTTGTATTTCAAGCAGATCCCACACCAAAAGTCACCAAAGGGGGATAAAAGGGGTCGAGGGTGGGAGTCTAAGAAAGGGGATTTCACAGATATTCGAGGAGGTTTTCGAATTCTTTTTCAAAAAATTCCAGACACTGTTGGGAGATATCCGAAATAATCTGAAACGAAACGATTACCGCTTATTCTAGGAGCATTCACAAGTGCTTTCGGGGCTGGGGTTTTAAATTTTTCTCAAAAATCGTATTCCTTCCGAAGGGGAACTCACACAGGCATACAAATACATTTTCAATGTTCACAGGGTATAAGCAAATTGGGGATGTCACAGTTTTGGCTGTCTTAGTGGAGGCAATTTTGGCTTGGGGTCGTGGTTTAGACATTTTCTGAAAATGTTTGTTCTCAACTGGGGTCACAAGGATTTCGTTGGGCGTGGCCTAGTCACAATTTTGTGTGGGTTTAGAATTTTTCTCAAAAATTTTGTCCTTTCGAACGCTCACAGTGAAGGTTCTTTAAAAGTGCCGAGTCTTCTCAACTACATCTTTCCGAAATGGAATGCTGTTTAGGAGAGACCCGGCACTCTGCTCACAGATGATTTGACGAAACTTATAGGATCTACATTTTAGAGCTCGTAACGAACTCGAGGGATTCGGGGAATGGGGTAACACAGCTGCTGCTGATCGATTTTGAGTTTAGGCTGCCTAAACATTTCCTCACAGTGGGCTACATATCAAAGGGGTTTTACTTTTAATTTTATTAAAATTTCACGACAATTTTAAACGGAAAAGAAAGAGAACCAAAGCTGGATAATCTAACACAGTTTCTGCTGATCTTGTTTAAGGTTTAGCTGGCCTAAACTTCTCTTCACAGGGTAATATCAAGGTGTTTTAATTTAAATTTCATTAAACATTTCACAGATGGTGAATATCAAAAGGTTTTTACTTTCAATTACATTCAAATGTTCACAGAATATTTAAGATTTAGGTAACCTAAATTCCACTCACAGTTGATTGATGTTGAAGAAAAACTCAAGATTTGAATTGCCTTGCATAACTTTTCACAGATGGGGGACATATCAATTGGTTTTTAATTTTCAATTTTATGAAAAATTTCACAGACGGGAAAGATTGTTGGGTTTAATCTGCCGAAGCAGTTTCACAAAAGGGGAATTTTTATTTTAATTCGATTAAATACTCACAATTTCGAGTGGGGTTGGGTGGGGGACTGAGAGATTGGGAAGGACTTTTACCCCAGGGTTTTGGTGACTTTTCTAAGCACGGAATAAACACAAAACAGGAAACATTGAACCGCTCTATAAATTGTTGGATGTTTGCTTGCATACCATATTTAAAATTTAGAAAAATCGACCTTACAACCTACTAAACCTATCGATAGTGAGTGCCTGCATGTGGTTTGCTCGCACCTGCGGGGTCCTCACTCTACCTTTAGAGATCCATCACATACGGCTGCTCTGCTATTTAGACAAAGAGAAGAACCCTAGACATATACAAGAAGATCGCTATAACCTAACACTTAGACTTAATAATTAATGATCACGCTGCGCCAAAAGTATTTGTTTTATATTTTGTTTTCTTATCTTTTCTTCGAGGACTTAACTAAGAGTTTGGGGGCGTGGGTGTGGGTCGCCTGCTTGAAATACTCCTGAAAGGGGGTGGTGTTGGTGATGGTGACCTTGTTGCATGTGCCGCCTGGCTGCTATGGGTGGGTGGGTGATTTGCAAGGGCACTGAATTACTCTGAGGACTAACTGAACTTCTTTCTGAACTGGAGCGAGAAACTAAATCGGTTCCAGAGGTTCTCCTTTCGCTTACTAAAACTAGGAATAATTACCAATCGCTTAGGTAAAGATGTGCAACTTATCGATTATGTTGTTTTTTAAATTTAGGTTTTGTAATTTTACGTTTCATAAATTGTAGCAAATGTTTCGTGTTCTCCCCTTCTCTCTTCCTGTTATACTCTCCTACTCTACTCCTTCTCCTTTTATTTTAATAATTTTTTGTGTTATTGAGCAGCACAGCAATTATCATGATTCGTTTAAACAATTTAATGCCCTGCCTTCAATTTTTGCTAAATAAAACTTTTCCCTCCATCGTGATGTAAATGTTTCTTTTTTGTCCCTTCATCTCTACTCGCTTTTTCTTTTTTTTTTTGTTTTACGTTTCGGTTTGTTTTTTTTTTTTTGGTAAAATGTATAAAAAATTTGCTTTATAAAATAAAACTAAAAATTGCTTTTTTTCGTTTAGGTAGGTGTGTAAACAAAGAACTAAAAAACTCAACAAAAATAACAAGAAATTCGTTTTTAGTTTGCTTTGTTTTCTCTCGGTTTTAGATGTGTTGTGTGTGTATAAAAAAATCAAATGATTTTAAAAACTAAAACACTCGCTTCAGGAGAGTGGCTCGTATATGGCCTCTCCTCCGCCTGCTTACTCCTTTTTCCTCAATTTTTGTTTTTCAATTTAGCTAGAGTAACAAATGCTGCAGGCTGTTGCGGCTCCTAATTCTTCGTTTTAGTTCATGTTGAGATAGTCGTTGAAGAGCTGCATGCAGGCAGCTGCGCCGCCAATCGGCTCCTCCATGTGGAGCTGACTACTGGCGAACTCTGGAAACCTCCAGATATTGGCTGCCTCCAGGAGTTCCCCGGCCGACGAGGAGGAATTCGAGCTGACGTCGGAGGCATCGGCCTTGCTGGCCTGCTGGCTGCTGTTGTCCTGACTGATGCTCAGGTTGCACAGGAGATCGGTGAAGATGTCGTGGTTGCTGGCCGGTGTCCTTTGACCAGCGGATCCTGGCAGCTCCCAGATGTTGGGCTTGCCATAATGCGAGGCGCTCCATCCGTTCGAGGAGGAACTGGAACTGGTCAGCGAAGCTGTGGGCGAGGCTGCATGTGGCAGTTGCTGTGGCACCTGCTGCTGCAGTGGTTGCTGCTGTTGCTGCTGCTGGCGCTGCGACTCCTTGAATCCATCCCTGAGTGTTGCAGCATTTTGTGGCGAGCTTTGGGCCGCCCACAACATCATCTTGGAGCCATCGTTGCCATTGCTGCTGGCCGTCGGACTCAACGAGGGCTGCGATCCACTGCCCGAGGAGCAGCCACTGCTGCTGCTGGAGCAGCCCCACAATGCCGAGATGGCATCACTCTGGCCCCAAGCGGGCTGCATTTTGTTGCCTGTATTGCTGGCTGAATTATGGCTAATGATTAAGTTACTAATACTGCTGCTGCTGCTGCTATTGTTGTTGCTTGTGTTTGTGTTGGTCAGTAGAAGGCCCTCGAGTCCTTTCTGCGTTGCATGTTGCTGCTGTGGCTGCAGGTTGTGTTGCTGCTGGCGATGCTGCTGCTGCTGTTGGTGCTGCTGCTGGTACTTGCTCATCACATCTGCCATGGCCATCATGTTCATGGTTTTATGGGACTGCTGAGGGAAGTTGCCCCGCTGAAAAGTGCTGACCACAGGCTGATGCTGCTGCTGCTGTTGTGACTGTTGCTGTTGTGTCTGTTGCTGCTGCTGCTGTTGTTGTTGCTGCTGTGGTTGCTGCTGCTGTTGCTGCTGCCGCACCTGCTGCTGATGCTGCTGGGCATGCGGATGGGCTCCAATCAAGTCCGGATTAATTTGCTGCTGCAGCGGTGCCGAGTAATCGATGGCGGCATTGTAGAGCGGCTGCTTCGGTGGCTGCTTGCTGGCGATGGTGTTGCTGCTGCAGCCGGAGGCCGTTGGAGCGCCCTGGGCGTTTGGCACCTGAGTGGTGGTGGCACCTGTTCCCACGGGCGACTCCAACGGGGCCTCATGTTATGCGAGCGTCGGCAGCCGCGTCGCCGTGCTCTTGGCGTAGCAGAAGGTCAGCGGCTTAACGAAGTGCGTGTCCTGCGTGTTGCAGTACGGACAGGTCACTCCGTGCGAGTAGTCACTGTAGAAGCTCAGACGCTGCTGCGGATGCATTAGCATCTTGAAGCAGTTATTGCACTGCAATGGGAGGAGGGAGGAGACGAAAATGGGGGAAATTAAAACGATTGCCATGCACATACATATCATACATTCAATCGAATGCCTGCCCGTATTAGGTTTAATATTTCCTTAAAGGCCATTGCAATTACAGTAATATAACATTATTGGGCCATTAACTCACCTTGAACCGCTCGGCGCAACAGGGCATGGCCGCAAAGATGTCGTAGGCGTACATGGTGCCCAGAACCAGGCTGGAGCCATCCCACGGCTCCTTGCAGAATCTGTGAACGATGCAAAAGGCACAAATGCATCATTAATTTATGACTTCCCTCCACAATTTCCCCTTCCCAGATGCTCACCTGCAGTTGATGGCGCGGCTGCTGGAGGTTCCGTCCAGGCAGCTCATGCAAACACAGGTCAAGTAGAGAGTGCGTCCCTCGTATTTAACCTGGAAAAGTAAGCAGGATTGGAGTCAGGGGTGTGAGAAAGCGGAAACGGTGAAAAGGGTGCAGACAAAAGGACAAAAAAAAGGGGCAGGATCCAGCCGCATAAGTCAGACAGGAGCCCAGGGGCCACCGAGCAGACACACCAACAATGAAAAATTATGGCAGGAAAAGAATGAATTGCAACGGCGGCTTCTAAGCCCCTGAATACACTATGCCAAAAGTTGGGATGTACGCTTGTGACTGCGAAAAGATTTTGAATAAATAATTTGCTTTACTAGAGGTACTTGAATGTAGAAACGAAATCAACGGAAGTTTCCCCAATCAAATAAATAGTAAACGTCGTTAAAAAAATTAAGTTTTACATATAGCATTTGAATACATAAAGGAGGTTTATGCATGGCAAGAAATAATGAGTAATCCCTTAAAATATCCCAAGGCACACAGACTGCCAGAGGTCCACTTTTACACAGCTTTCTTGATGCGAACAAACTTACAAGGAAATCAGACGTACTTTTTCCATTTAAATGGCCTTCAAAGGCTTGGCAAGTCAAATAAACCGCCAGTTAGCAAACAGCTCCCTTTGTTAGGGTATCAACTTTCCACTTTTGTCAAAGCGCGAGGAAGCGAGGGGCTTGGCCGGAGAATTGAGCGCATTCTTGCATGCCTCCCCCTCCCAACAAAGGGCCAAGGACTCGAGGGCCGGCGAAGGGGAGGACGAAGTGGAGCTGCCACTGCGACGCGACATAATAATTTCAAATAAAATGCAAAATGCATAAACTTGCCCAGGAGATTGCTGCTGCCGCCCACGAACAGAAGACCGCGCAGAGCACTGGAGCCAAAGTCAAGGGAAAAGAGGCATACAAAGGAGCCAATTCCGATTGCAGCAGCAGCGGCAGCTGGCAATGAATTATAAATCCAGGCTTAATTTAAAGCCCCCAGAAGTCGGGGAAAAAGGGGCGCGACTGACTGGCTAACTGACAGGCAGCTCTAGCAGGGAAACCAGGGAAAGCCCATGGAAGCGTAGGTCGTGCGTGCAGTCCCTCCATATGAAATGCAAAATGTGCAAAATGCAAGCGGCAAACTGCATACTGCAAACTGCAAACTGCAAACTGCAGTTTTTCCCGGCTCGTCTCTGGGCGCTGGCGTAATTACGCTGACTTAAATGGGTCATAAATTGCGGGGTCTGTCTGCAGTCCCCGGTCGCCAGAAAAATGAGCAAATGGGAGTGGCGGCCGATGGAGTAGTTCGCCCGCTAATTGCAGCTGAAAGTTCTCGGGGGCACGTGGGCGAGTGAAAGCTGCGTGGTCGTGGGTGTGCAAGAGGTTGCCACGCCACATTTGACGTTTCATAAATGATGGCTGCACAGAAAGAAATGCAGCTGGAAGATTGCTCACATTTATCTTGGTCCACTCCAAGTGTCAAGGCGAAGTAAATCATTATAATTCGAGCGTGTGGGACAGTGTAGAGTGTACTGGGTGGATCGTTACTCACCTCGATGCAGCCGCTGGAATGCTGCTTGGGACTCAGGAAGAAGGAGCCATCGACCAGTGGATAGCGATCGAATACGAGCAGCGGCTCCTCGCACAGAATGCAGGCCACCCGGCTCATCTGGGATTGGGCCAGCGAGGAGAGGATGAAGAGACGCGTCTCATCGTTGCCGTGGTTGCCCTCGTCCTCAATCTGGAAGATATAGAAAAAAGGTAACCAAAGTATTAGTAGGCTTGATTCGATGAAACGGGCTAAAAGCCATTCCCAATTTGAATGTTGCCCTGCTGCAAAAATATTAAATTTAGAAACAAGGTTCGTTTACCCCGACACCGCTGGCTGTTCCCACTGTCAACTCGAAGGTGGTGTCCAATGAGCATTTCCAATATATGTCTGCCGAGGGAATAAACGAAGCAACCAGCCAGCGTCTAAGCGCCAACAAATGAACCATAAAATCCAAACGTGCCGGGGAAAACAGAGCGGGTAGCGCTCTGTGTTGTCTAAGCCAAAGTGGCTAACACGTTGCCCAAATTGAATGAACACAAGAACTCACACACACACACAGCCAGCTAGCCAGGTGTGTGGACTGACTGGTCTGTCTTGGCCTGGCCTGTATGTTAAGTCAGCCAGTCAGCTAGTCAGCCAAACAGTCCAGGCCAATTCCCAAATCGATAATCAATATGGCGAGCCGGCAGAGGAACCCACACTGGCGCGCTTCATTTTCCACCGGCTGGTAATAAAGCCGTCAAAAAGGCAAAAGGTGTTGAAAGGATCCACGAAATATGGCTAAGATGGGAATAGTTGCAGCCACCACCACCGCCGCCAATCAGAGCCAACTAACCCAATGATGTTGATGAGGGAATATTTGTGACTCTCTTTGGGTAATTGACGATGGTCCGGCACCTGACCAGACGGAATAACAGCACTCAGACTGGGCTGTGACCAGACCCAGACCCGGCCAGGTTGAATAATTTAGTGGGATGGCATTGGAATGTATCGGAATTAAGGCAAAGGACACGTAGAACCAATCAATTGCAGCTGAGGAATGTTTCTGTTTCTGGGACAGGTTTAATGCACTTTTAATAAGGAGCAGTCGCTAAAACCCCTTGGAATCTTTGCCAATATTTGCTGAGAACTCGTGTTCCCTTGCCCACTTCCATTCAAGATGACACTCTTTTCGCGCTGCTCGCTGCTCTCGAGCTAAATAATCAACAAATTAATATTTGCACGGGGCCCACAATGCAATGATGTTTGTTTGCCAACTTCTTGGGGCCCCGGAGAACCAGAGCTCATAAATCTTGGCAACAATAAAATCAACTCCCAACATTGTTTCAGAACAACGGCTTCGATTAATGAGTGTTTGCTCGCCAGGGGCGGGGGAAGGGGAAATTGGGGGAAATTCGTCGCGTAAGCGTAAGCGATACGAGGCACAATTTTCACTCATTAAACAAAAGAATGCCGGCGGAAAATCTCGGGGTGAGTTGCTAAAGCAATTAAGTTGATTGCTCAAGGAGAATGTGCGTGTATATCTGTGGCTGAATGGTGCTCGTCTGGGATTACGGACAATAACAATAACCCAGATAGCACGGCCAACTGCAGCAATAATCTTTTCCCTCGCTATTGCTCTTAACACGGCCAAAAAATGGAATAAAAAGGATGCAGACGCACATGTAGCGCACATTCCATCAAAACGTTGGCCTGGCTTTCTTCTACACAGCGAGAAATGGTTCAAAGTCTATCAAACTCCTTTCGATTTAAGTTTTTACTTGATAGTATAGCTTTATACAAGATAGCTATCAAGCAATCATAATTAATATCAACATGTGCATAGCTTTGTACTATGCACCATCCTATATTATTTCAAGTTATCCCACTCAACTTTTCTCCGCCGGAGCCATAAACATTCCGCAGCTCCACGTTGGCTACGTGACGATTTGCTAATTTCATCTTCTGGGCTGACGGTCGTTGGCCAAAAACAGGGAATGAACTCAGAGACGGGGCCAAAGGATTGAGGACCTTCGCCTCTTCATAATTTATGAGAATCGCGTGTGCAAAGTTTTGGCAAAACCGCATCTCGGGCGACTCGAACAAATTATAAGCATGAAATTATTATTGCTGAATTCGAGATTATTGCGGCGAGAGCGCAATAACTTTTCATGGAGTTCGGCACAAGTCAAAAGTCGAAGTGCAATAAACTCACGTCACTTTCCTCGGTTCGCGCGGGTTTGGTTCAGACCTCGTCGAAGGACGACACTAATGAAGCCATTGAGTTGTCACTTCCTTCGGACGCATAAATCAGGCAGCACTTCCTCCCGACCATAAGTACCGACACCCAACCAAACTCACTGGGGCCACAAATCAAAAAGGTTTTCTCGCCACACCCCGAAAACCCAAAAGGCGGAGAGACAATGGCCCCATGAACTACTACAATTCAATTGAATTCGGTTTCGATTCTCCTTAGTTTGGGCTCAAAGTGCTGGGCTTTTCATAAACACATTAAATTAAATGGCATTTCTTGGCTTAAGTGCCGAAGGAAGTAAGATGGAGCAACTACTGCTCTTAATCCATTAAAAATGCCACCCATAAATATTTCACTCGACGAATCTTTCCGCCCCTCCTGTTTGTTTTTCTCGATTATTTTTTGGCTCCTTTAAGCCTTATGCAAAAGTTAATAAACGTGTTTCGCCGCCTGTTTGTGCAGACAGTAAGCAAACATGTGAGCCTCCACACATCGGCTCTGTTACCTTTTACCCATTCAACCGCTTTAAGAGCTGGAAAATTCCTCATTAGACGCTGTGGGCGTAACTGCGAGGAAAAACTATTTTATTAACCCGGAAAAACTGTTTATTCTCAATTGTCAATCGCGCGTGTGAGTGGGGAAATTGAAAAATTGTCTGCGCTTTAAATGGTTATCCTCTCGAAGAACCGTAGGCGTTTTTCCCCACAGAGACAAAAGAAATGGCAGAATAAATTTGAAAATTGTCATCGGCAAAACTGACAGCCAGTCTTGGTCCTCGTGGGCTGGTTGTTCGAGGTGGGCGTGGTGCTAGGTGCTTAATTTAAGCAGTGGAATAACTTGGCTGTCTCCCCAGCAAGACACTTTGATCAATGGCCCAGATGTGACCTGTGGATTAGGAGCTAAAGCCAATGACAAGCCAGCAACAATGCCACCAAGGAGACTCCCCTCAACCAACCAACCAGCCAGGCAAACAGACAAGACAACAAACACGAGACACTGACAATGAAATGGAATTGCAGTTGCGGAATTACGTGGATGGGGGATGGTGGTTGGTGCAGTGCCACTTTTATAAATGAAATGGAGTAATAATATTTTGCGACAACAAATGCAACAGCAAAAAACGTAGCATACCGCCAGGCGCAGCTGTGCAGGACTCGGGGAAAACGAAGGAGGAGGCGTGGAAAACAACAATGCAGCCAAGCAACAAATACACAGCGAGAAATTAGCAATACTTAATGCACTAAGTCAAGAAGTATTGAATTGGCTATCAAAGTGCATTGGATACTACTTGAATTGAAACTGTAAAATCATTTTACTGAATTTTAGGCTGTTTTAATGCAAGTTTTCTTGCTGTACAGCTTGGCAGACAAACAAACATTTCAATAAATTCAAAAAGTACGAAGCCAGACAATGAAAACTGCACCGAAACGAAGGGAAAACAAGCAAAAGGAGTGCCAAGTCGAAGGGAAAAGCGAGGTGGGTGGAAAGTCGGTGGAAATGCACTCCACTCGCTGTTGTACAACTGTGAAGTGGCTTAAAAGCTTGTCGAGGGGCGGCAGCTCCTGAGAGGCAGCTGCTATCCGCATTGTTTTCCCCTGAAAATCTCATGTCATTTGCACTTAATTCAAATGCGCGACACAATTGCAAAATAAAAGTACACAGAACCAAAAAAGGGAGGGGCAAGAGCAAGGGCTTTGCATATCCAGTCAGGGTTTGTCTGGGTTATAACTTCATTAGGCGGCGCAGTCGAAATGTTTTTTTGATAAGCTGCCTTCGCTTTTGCGAGTTCAAGAAACTTTCGCGCCCCCTCCAAAACTCCTGGCCATGTCCTGTGCCAAGTTTTTGATGTCCTCCGTCCGCGTCCGTCATAAGCAAAATTTCCCTTTCACTGGAAGCTCTCGAAAACAAATTTTAATTTCTCTGCCCTCGAGATATACGGATTCTTGCATCTTTTGCATTCGCCATTGGCCATTAGCCGAGTGCTCGGGATGGCCCTAAGCTGCTCTTGGCCGGTTAGTATCCTTCTGACCTTTAAATATCAATTTGCAAATAAATTGTATTGGTCCTTGTTGGCATAGACTGGACTTGGGTCCGTCGTTATTTATCGTGCGTTCAATGTGCTATGGCATAATGGCTTTCTTCGATTGGCTAAGAGCAGATGAGGAGGTTTATGTGTGGGCCAAAAGGAAAATGAGAAGGAAAAGGGTCAGAGCAAAAACAAATGCAATTTCCAATTTGAAAAGCTGGCGCCTTGAAGCATGCTCTTGCCTTTTCTCGCAGTTTATTGAACTGCATCCCGCCGCGAGGCTGCTTTCCCTTTTTTTCCCCATTTTCCGCTGGCTGGTCCTCCAGTTTAAACTTTATTCTCGGGCATAACAATTATTTTTATATGAAAAGCAAATTTCAAAGGCATCTCCCAGACATTCGCCAGACATTGATGGTTATTGGATCCGCGCACTCCACGCCCCCGCACTTTCCCCGCTAAGCAGGCAATTTAAATGCATTCGGTGGCAGTTAATAGTTTTATGATGGCGGTGCCATTGCCAAACACTTAATTGTTTAATTATTTTTTAAGGCACTATGTTTCGGGTTTCTATTTTTCCCTTCCGTTCTCTGCTGCTGCATTTTACGGAGTCACAGTACATTGCTTTGATTCGAACTTAATCCCCTCGACATTAGCAGCCAAAACTAAACGAACTGAAAGCCATTTCTCCCGGGGGAAAGCCATGGTGGAAAAGATGTCCGGAGAAGGAGTAAGTGTATCCTCTTCGGTGTAATTTCTTCCACTTAACTTAATCCCCCCGATGCTTTACGGCAAACAAACATATGTATCGTTGCGACTGGGGAGGCGATGCAACTCACTCGTCCACTTATATAATTGCAAAGACGAGGGGCTTCTATTTGCTTTAGTTTGCTTGTTAGCTGCTTATCAACTTGGCAACGGTGCGTATGCGTTATGCTTTGCTACATTTAAGCTTGTTTAAGATTAAAGGAACTGGTTTATATACAAATGGTGTCCTAATGTAAGAATGGCTTTTCAACTTTTTCAGGCACTAGTACCAGGTTATTTTACAAGTTCTATCGCAATCGCTGCAGTTCTAGTTCTAGGGTTAAGCACCACTTGCAGCTCCCTGGGGCCTTATCACACCCATGGATCAATGAACCTCAACCGAACTAGACTTTTTCCAGCTCGAGGCGATAAGTGCTGTCAACAACAGAAATAGTCGGGCCTCCATTTGGAAGTGCAAATAGTTGCGGGAAATGGAGGGGAAATGGGGAAGCAGATAAGAGCAGGGACAAGTGGGAGTCAACAAACTGAGACGGTTGCATTTGCCCACCAATTGATCGCTGAAGGGGTGCGCAGCCCAGTTGAACCTAATTAAATTTGCCTTTTTCCGGGCGTTTTTCCACTTTTTCCAGCGTTTTCCCCCTTTCATTGGCTGTATTTTTATCGCCGCACTGAGAAATGGCTCGGAATGGAACTCATTTGGAGCATATCTTTATAATTGCCACACAGCCATGCTGGCTAAAACAAAAAATGCAAAAATAGTAACTAGAGGAATACAGAAAAAGGAGCAAAGACAGCCGTCTGCATTTTAATTACAATACAAAAGAGGAAAAGCGTGGAAATTCTAACCTCAGGGAAAAGTTATAAGCTGCCAACGAAAAAATAAACAAGGAGTAGCGGCCAAACTTTGATTAAAACAAAAGAGTCGGAAAACTTGTTCCTTTCTCGGCCAAAAAGGACACTCGATAGGCAACTCCGAGGGAAAGTTTTAAGAATTTCATTTCAAATGCAAGTCCCAGCCACCCGAAAAAGCAAATGCACTCAACTCCGCCGGGAAAACTTTAACATTTCCAGGTTAAAGGTTCAAAAAATATAATTAAAAAGGGGGTTTTGACACCAAACAAAAGCTCAAGTGAAGGCCAAGAAGAAGGTGGGCGGGTGTTGGGGGGTGGTGGTAACCATAAAAAACGCAGCCAGACGCAGACAATGAACGAATACACACACACACACACACAGTCACGCTGCCACAAACAAGATACGCACATAATGAAAATGTCAAAATAAACACGACATTAAAAACCTCCAATCCCCGCCACCACAGACCCATTCCACTTCGTCCTTTCGCCAGAAAATAACACACACAAGCCAAAAGTGAAAGAGACAGACGGCGGGCGTGAGAAAGAGACGGGCTAACAATCGGACAGACAGACAGACGGAGACGGAGATAGGGATAGAAGCCACTGCACTCGACGCCGCTTTAAAGGCCAATAAATGACGAGGGTCCTTGTGGCTGCACCTCAATGAGGGCTTATTTGGCACTCGCAGGATCTGGAGGACTTTCACCAGGGAGAGCCAGTTCCAAAGGCACTAAGACGTGCGGCTTAGGTTCCAAAAATGTTTTTGGGTAAGCTTCTCTCACAAGACCTAATCAATCTGGGCTTAGTTTGCATCACAAGCTGTTGGTTACAGGTCAAAGGTGAGTAACCGTAATAAAGAGTAGCTACAATTAATATACATGCCTGATCATAAAGTTCCTAGTTCGGAGTAGTACCTAGTTCCCAGTTCCCAATTGAATCGAAGACTTCCCATCTCTGTGCTTCCAGCTCATGTGATGATATGGCGATGATATCAACTTTTCTACTGCTCATCAGGAGCGCTAATCGTGCCGCAAAGGAACGAATGCAGAGACAATGCTCTCTATATGTGCCACCGAAATCCCCAAAATCCCCACTTTCGCTTGCGGTTGAATCACTTTTGAAGGTGTCACTAACATCGCTAAGTAGCTTTGGCTGGGAGCTTTGGCTCATTAGCATTTCTAATTAAGGAGCACGAGCACAAGCTCGTCGTCTCGCATATGAGCCGCAAGGATAATGACACCCGCCACAATTCAGACGGAAAAACGGAGGTGGATTTCAGCGAAATGGAAAGTCTTTCCTCCCCCTCCCCACACCATTCCCGATTTAAAGCTGGCCAATGGCCATGTAAGCTGCATGTTTGGGGGCAATTAAGAGCGTGCCACCCAGCATTTTCACGCCGCCCCCGAAAGAAAAACTGACCCAGACAGAAGGCGCGGCTGAGCTTCTATTAAAAGTGAAAACATTTACATTAATAATTAGCCAGCACCCCCCGCTCCCCTTGAACGTAGAGCACTTTGTCGGACACTAAAAACTTCATCAACAACACAGCGCACACAAATTGCAATTAATCAAGAAAAGCGTGGAAATGGCGAAAAGGCTGAGGGGTTGAAAAGCTGCGCTCGTCCAAGTTGACAGTTTAACTGACTAAACAAGGTGCGATAAGTGCTTGGCTCAGACGGCAGGAGAACAGCCAAGTTGAACAGCCAAAAACAGAAATCAGCACAGGACAATGACCAAGGAACAGATGGAGACGCAGGTCCTCAGGAGGAGGATCCAAACGGAACAAGAGCCACAGCTGCTGTCGGCGCTCAGCTGAAAATGAAAATGATTTAAAGCACATGGCCAGAAACACGAACGTTAGCAATGCACTCAAAGAAAATGCCAGTGTTCACACATGAACACGAATATATTTAAAGACTTACAATTTTGGGCTCCGTTCATATCTTATGTAAATGAATCGAGAGCGATAAATTATATTTAGGATTTTGTTATCTAAGGCGACATGGGTGCATTGCTCAAAAACATGTAATTTAAGTGCACACTACATGAGTCAGTCACTTGAGATCGTTCCCCGCCTCCTAAAATAGTCCCTTAGTGGGAGACCACAGATAAGGTCCTCGCCGCTCAAGATAGGCAGATGTGCCCGAGCGTGGGACCTCGATAAGGCGGGGACTATTTACTTAGGCCTCTGCGTAGGCCATTTACTTTAAGATGCGATTCTCATGTCACCTATCTAAACCGAAGATATTTCCAAATAAAACCAGTTTCTTACAAAAACTCAACGAGTAAAGTCTTCTTATTTGGGATTTTACATTTGGTCAATCGAGCCTTTAATCGACTCTGCAGTTTCCCCCTACCAAAGGTAAGGAACTCAGAGAAAGGCCAGCTCCTTTAAGCATCTTACAGCTAAAGGTAGCAAAAATAAGTGACTCTTGTTTCCCCCTACCAAAGGTAAGGAACAGAGTATAAATATAAAAAGCAAAAAGATACAAAAGAATCTTTTATGTTTTAAAACAAGCACCTTATAGTCTATAGCTAAAGGTTGCGTTGTGTACCATTATAAATTGTGGTAAGGCGTGCTTGAGGCCATACATCAGCAATTGTGAAATTAAAAAGTGCATAACAAAAGTGCCTTATAAATGCTCTAATAGCATTAAATCAGCTCATAAATAGAGTGCAGTGTATATGCCATAAGAGCATAAATTAAATAAAAAGTGCCTGAAAACAGTGCCTTATAAATGCTCTAATAGCATTAAATCAGCTCATAAATAGAGTGCAGTGTATATGCCAAAAGAGCATAAATGCCGAAATAAATGGCTAAAAAACAAAAAATCTGACTGGACTACAAAAATAATAAAACGTGCCAAACAAAAAAAAAAAAATCATCTTTAAACATCGACGAAGCCTTAAAGAAGAGAAGGAAGTCAAATTCAAAGGAGCCTCTACCAGCAGCAGAAGCAGCAACAACAGCAGCAGCAGAAGCAGCAACAGCAGTAGCAACAGCAGCAACAACAGCAGCAACAGCAGCAGCAACAACAACGACATCAGCTAAGTCAAAACAAGAATTTTCTGTTTATCCAAACACACATATATATATAAATACATATAAAATACATATACACGTACTATATATATTAAGAAATTACAAAAAATTTTCAAAATGATGTCAGAAAAGACTATTCAATTCCTTAAGAAGCAGTCCGAAATTATTTTGGAAATTAGAAAGTTGGAAGTAAAACCAACATTAACAGATGTAGAAATTCTAAAATTAAATGAGCTTCAAAAATGTTTCATTGCTAATCATAGCAATTTGTTAAAGATCGGCGTTGTCGATCATGAATATTTTAACGCGAAGCAGTATGATTTAATAATGATGGTGTTAGAAAAAATTAAAAATAAAAATGAAAAAATTAAGGGCGAGTCGGTAGAAAACACTTTCCCTAAATCAAACACTGTCCCTAAATCAAACCCTCCCCCTACATTAAACCTTGAAATGTGTGGTCACCCTGAAAAAGAGGGTATAGCACAAAACAACGCTTTAAAAGTAGAGCAGGCATTTCGAAATAATGTTGGCCAATTTCGAGTATATCTAGAAGATACGTCTAAACTAATAGACAGTAGTCCAGATTTCCTTAAAATAAGGAAAAATAAAATTGAATTTTTATGGCATAAAATAGATAACCTGATTGAACAGGTGAATAGTCATTTTGAGAGCTCGCTATTCGAAGAAGAAATTAGCGAACTTGAATTTGACAAACAAAATATTATTACAGCCATTAATAGTCGACTCAGTGGCACAATAAATAAAGCTGAAATGTCGACGGTTGTTAAGGCGGAGGAGTTACCAACCCTGCCTAAAATACAGATTCCCACTTTCTTTGGTGATTCCAAAGAATGGGATCTTTTTAATGAACTCTTTACAGAGCTCATACATGTGAGAGAGGATCTCAGTCCTTCTCTCAAATTTAATTATCTAAAGTCAGCATTAAAAGGAGAAGCCAGAAATGTGGTTACTCATTTACTGCTCGGCTCTGGAGAAAATTATGAAGCCACTTGGGAGTTTTTGACCAAGCGATATGAGAATAAAAGAAACATATTCTCAGATCATATGAATAGGCTTATGGATATGCCAAATTTAAATTTAGAATCCAATAAGCAAATAAAGACATTTATTGACACGATTAACGAGTCAATTTATATTATAAAATTAAAGGCACAATTACCAGAAGATGTGGATGCAATTTTCGCTCACATAATTCTTCGGAAATTCAATAAAGAATCACTCAATTTATATGAAAGCCATGTTAAAAAGACAAAAGAAATACAGGCACTTTCTGATGTCATGGACTTTTTAGAGCAAAGGCTCAATTCTATATCATCATTCTCACAGGAAGTAAAACCTGTAAAGAAAATGATTAATAATAACAAGAATAAAAATTATAGTGACAATTGTGCATATTGCAAACTACCAGGGCATTATTTAATTCAATGCCATAAATTTAAAATAATGAATCCAGCAGAACGGTCTGACTGGGTAAGAAAAAATGGGATTTGCCTAAGATGTCTGAGGCATCCGTTTGGTAAAAAATGTATAAGCGAGCAGCTTTGTTCGACTTGTCGTAAACCTCACCACACGTTACTTCACTTTGCAGGTCATAATCCAGAAAAAGTGAATACGTGTAGAACAACAGGTCAAGCCTTGTTGGCCACGGCCTTGATTCAAGTAAAGTCGAGGTATGGAGGCTTTGAACAATTAAGAGCATTGATTGATAGTGGCGCTCAAAGCACAATTATTTCAGAAGAGTCTGCACAGATTCTAAAATTGAAAAAATTTCGGTCTCATACTGAAATAAGTGGAGTATCTTCCACAGGAACGTGCATCTCCAAGCACAAAGCGGTTATTTCGATAAGAAATTCTCCGAAAAATTTAGAAATTGAAGCAATTATTCTCCCAAAACTTATGAAGGCACTTCCAGTCAACACGATTAATGTTGATCAGAAAAAATGGAAGAACTTTAAATTAGCCGACCCCGATTTTAATAAACCGGGTCGCATTGATCTAATCATTGGAGCAGACGTATATACTCACATTCTGCAAAATGGAGTTATAAAAATAGACGGTCTCCTTGGGCAAAAAACTGATTTCGGGTGGATAGTTTCTGGATGTAAAAAATCCAAAGGAAAAGAAACCATTGTAGCCACAACAATAGAAATAAAAGAGTTAGATCGCTACTGGGAAGTGGAAGAAGAAGAAAAAGATGATATCGAGTCTGAAATCTGTGAAAATAAATTTATCAAAACGACAAAAAAAGATTCAGATGGGCGATACATTGTGTCAATTCCATTCAAGGAGGATGTCACCTTAGGAGATTCAAAGAAACAAGCGATAGCTCGTTACATGAATCTGGAGAAAAAACTAAAAAGAAATGAAAAACTTAAGGTTGACTACACTAAATTCATGAATGAATACATGGATTTAGGACACATGATTGAAGTGAGTGATGAAGGCAAATATTTTTTACCGCACCAGGCAGTGATTAGAGATTCAAGCCTTACGACCAAATTGAGAGTAGTTTTTGATGCTTCAGCAAAAACTACGAATAACAAAAGTTTGAACGACATAATGTGGGTTGGGCCACGAGTTCAAAAAGATATTTTTGACATTATTATTAAATGGAGAAAATGGGAATTTGTTGTTTCGGCAGACATTGAAAAGATGTACCGACAAATTAAAATAGATAATAATGATCAAAAATATCAATATATTTTATGGAGAAATTCTCCAAAAGAAAAAATTAAAACATATAAATTAACCACAGTCACTTACGGAACTGCATCTGCACCATATTTGGCTACCAGGGTTCTGGTAGATATTGCAGATAAATGTAAAAACCAAGTTATTAGTGCAATAATTAGGAATGATTTCTATATGGATGACCTAATGACTGGAGCTGATTCGGTAGAAGAAGCTAATAAATTAATAACATTAATTCTCCATGAATTGCAGAAAGTTGGATTCAACTTAAGGAAATGGATTTCCAACAATTCCAAAATATTAACCACTGTGGAGGACACAGGGGACAATAAGGTTCTCAATATTATCGAAAATGAATGTGTTAAAACTTTAGGACTAAAATGGGAACCTCAAAATGATTTATTTAAGTTCAGCGTAAATTGTAATGATGAATCAAAAAATATAAATAAGCGCGTTGTGTTATCAACGCTAGCAAAAATATTTGATCCGTTAGGATGGTTGGCACCAGTCACGGTTTCAGGAAAACTTTTTATTCAAAAACTTTGGATAAATAAAAGTGAATGGGATCAGGAATTATCCATAGAAGATAAAAATTATTGGGAAAAATATAAAGAAAATTTATTATTGTTAGAGAATATTCGAATCCCAAGGTGGATTAATTCAAACAGTTCTTCAGTCATTCAGATTCACGGATTTGCGGACGCCTCCGAAAAAGCATATGCTGCAGTAGTCTATGCTAAAGTAGGACCTCATGTTAATATAATAGCTAGCAAAAGTAGAGTCAACCCTATAAAAAATAGGAAGACAATTCCCAAACTCGAGCTGTGTGCAGCTCACCTGCTTAGTGAATTAATCCAAAGACTAAAAGGATCAATTGACAATATAATGGAGATCTATGCTTGGAGTGATTCCACGATTACCTTAGCATGGATTAACAGTGGTCAAAGTAAGATCAAATTTATAAAAAGAAGAACGGATGACATTCGGAAATTAAAAAATACTGAATGGAATCATGTTAAGTCAGAGGATAATCCAGCAGATTTAGCATCCAGGGGAGTGGATTCTAACCAGTTGATCAACTGTGATTTTTGGTGGAAAGGTCCGAAATGGCTAGCAGACCCAAAAGAACTTTGGCCTCGGCAGCAGTCTGTAGAAGAACCTGTCTTAATAAATACGGTATTAAATGACAAAATAGATGATCCTATTTACGAATTAATAGAAAGGTATTCCAGTATAGAAAAACTTATACGTATAATAGCATACATAAATAGATTCGTGCAGATGAAAACAAGAAATAAAGCCTATTCATCAATTATTTCAGTAAAGGAGATAAGAATAGCGGAAACAATTGTTATTAAGAAACAACAAGAATACCAGTTTAGGCAAGAGATAAAGTGCCTTAAAATCAAAAAGGAAATCAAGACAAATAATAAAATATTGTCATTGAATCCATTTTTGGACAAGGATGGGGTTCTAAGAGTTGGAGGAAGATTGCAAAATTCCAATGCAGAATTTAATGTTAAACATCCAATCATTTTAGAAAAATGCCACCTAACAAGCTTATTAATAAAAAATGCTCATAAGGAAACATTGCATGGAGGGATAAACCTAATGCGAAACTATATCCAAAGAAAGTATTGGATTTTCGGGTTGAAAAATTCGTTGAAAAAGTATTTAAGAGAATGTGTAACGTGTGCAAGGTATAAACAAAATACAGCTCAGCAAATAATGGGTAACTTGCCAAAATATAGAGTGACGATGACATTCCCGTTTCTTAATACTGGAATAGATTACGCAGGTCCTTATTATGTTAAATGTTCAAAAAATCGTGGCCAAAAAACATTTAAAGGATACGTTGCTGTATTCGTTTGCATGGCCACCAAAGCCATACACTTAGAAATGGTAAGCGATCTAACTTCAGACGCATTTTTAGCAGCACTCAGAAGATTTATTGCTAGACGGGGAAAATGTTCCAATATCTATTCAGACAACGGAACAAATTTTGTAGGAGCTGCAAGAAAATTAGATCAAGAGTTATTTAATGCAATACAAGAAAATATAACGATTGCAGCGCAGCTTGAAAAGGACAGGATTGATTGGCATTTTATTCCCCCGGCAGGACCTCACTTCGGAGGTATTTGGGAAGCTGGAGTTAAGTCAATGAAATACCATTTAAAGCGTATAATCGGCGACACTATTTTGACTTACGAAGAAATGTCAACTCTTTTATGTCAAATAGAAGCATGCTTAAATTCAAGGCCATTATACACTATAGTTAGTGAGAAGGACCAACAAGAAGTTTTAACACCAGGTCATTTTTTAATTGGAAGACCACCTTTAGAAATAGTCGAACCAATGGAAGATGAAAAAATCGGAAATTTGGATAGGTGGAGACTTATCCAAAAAATGAAGAAAGATTTCTGGGTTAAGTGGAAAAGTGAATATTTGCATACGCTCCAGCAAAGGAATAAATGGAAAAAGGAAATTCCTAATATAGAAGAAGGGCAAATAGTTTTATTGAAGGATGAGAATTGTCATCCTGCAAGATGGCCTTTAGGAAAGGTGGAAAAGGTGCATAAGGGGAATGATGATAAGGTCCGAGTGGCTAAAGTAAAGATGCAGGAAGGATATATCACTAGACCCATTACTAAAATTTGTCCCTTGGAAGGAATAAAGTCTGTTGACAAAAATGAGGCTGACCAAGAGCCAAAAAGACGAACTAGAGCGACATCGGGAATGTCCAAGATCGGAATCATTATGGCAATGTTGTTGTTTGTGTTAAGTTGTCAAGTTTCTAGCGCATTACCTAAAGATATAGCACCAAGATATTCTATAGACAAAATAAATAAAACCTCAGCAATATATCTAGACCCGCTAGGAGATGTTGAGATTGTGAGTACTTCTTGGAATTTGGTTATCTATTATAAAATGGATCCATATTTTAAAATGTTAACAAAGGGTAATGCGCTTATACAAAGTATGAGGAAAGTTTGCGAAAGACTTCATAGCTTTGAAGAGCAATGTAGTCTAGTCTTAGATAATATGCAAAGTCAGTTATCGGAACTTGAAGAAAACAATAAATTGTTTATGATGCAGTCTAGATCTAGAAGCAAGCGTGCTCCTTTCGAATTTATGGGTTCCTTGTATCATATTTTATTTGGTATAATGGATGAAGATGATAGAGAGCAATTAGAAGAAAATATGAAGAATTTGTTAGATAACCAGAACAACCTTGATAAACTAATTCAAAAACAAACATCTGTGGTTGATTCAACTTCTAATCTATTAAAGAGAACAACAGAAGATGTTAACTCCAATTTTAGAAGTATGCAAATAAGAATTGAGAACATGACAGAAGTTCTTAAAGAAAATTATTATGTTTATAAGGAATCAATAAAATTCTTTATGATTACGAAACAGCTACACTCATTGATTGAAGAAGGCGAAAAAATTCAAGCAGGCATTATAAGCCTGTTGATTGATATTAATCACGGTAGGCTAAATACAAATATTCTCAGGCCAAATCAGCTTAAAAAAGAAATTGCCAAAATTCAGCAGAGTCTTTCGGAGAACCTAGTAATTCCAGGAAAACGGTCAGGTACGGAACTTAAGGAGGTGTATACACTGTTAACAGCCAGGGGTTTATTCATCGACGATAAATTGATCATTAGTGCAAAAGTGCCTCTGTTTAGCAGGCATCCATCCAAATTGTTCAGGCTTATTCCGGTGCCAATTCGAAATGAAGATCGGATAATAATGGTGCATACAACGTCCGAATATTTAATTTATAATTTTGAGATAGATTCCTATCACATAATGACGGAAGCCACATTAAATCAATGTCAGAAATGGCAATTAAATAAGAGAATATGCAAAGGAAGTTGGCCCTGGAATTCAGCGAATGATAATGCATGTGAGATTCAGCCTCTAAAGCCAGATAAAGCGGCGAACTGCATCTATAAAACAGTAGTCGACTCTAAAAGTTACTGGGTAGAGTTAGAAAAGAAAAGTAGTTGGTTGTTTAAGGTTCCTGCGAATTCAAAAGTCCGTCTGCAATGTACTGGCTCTCAAATTGAATTGTTTGATTTGCCTCAGCAAGGAGTTTTAAGCATTGCGCCATATTGTACGGCAAGAACCGACGATAAAATTCTAGTTGCCCACCATAACATTCAGTCCGAAAGTGAAGAATTATTATCAACACCTTATATAGGAGAAGTTAGTGAAGTGCCGAAGATTATTTGGGATCCGCTGAAACTATCAATATTAAATCATACTGAGGAATTTGAACGATTGAATAATGAAATTAAATTTATGAAAGAGAACCATCAAAAATTGAAAGATTTACATTTCCATCATATTTCCGGACATGCTGGTTTAATTATTGCTTTAATACTAATGATAGTATTAATAATATATTTCATACGGAAATGTGCTGTGCAACAAAGAATGCAAGCAATAACCTTTGCAGGTCCGTTGCCAGTACTATAAATATCAATAGTAAATAAACAATAAAATAATATAACGAATAAAAATATACAGTCCACTATATCGTTGTTTAATAGAAAATGTACTTCTACATAGAAAAAGCAAAATGTTTAAAATAAGTTAATTGAGTACAAATTGTTGAATTAAAAATAATATAAACCATAATTGTAATCCAATAAAATTAAAAGCCAGAAAAACTAGGCCCATTGAAATCTTAGTTGCAAAATAAATGAACATATATCAAATAAATACAGTCCACTACTGTTATAAATGCAACTAATATACTAATGTACATCTCAGCTTTGCTGGCCCTTTGGCAGAATGTTCACACATGAACACGAATATATTTAAAGACTTACAATTTTGGGCTCCGTTCATATCTTATGTAAATGAATCGAGAGCGATAAATTATATTTAGGATTTTGTTATCTAAGGCGACATGGGTGCATTGCTCAAAAACATGTAATTTAAGTGCACACTACATGAGTCAGTCACTTGAGATCGTTCCCCGCCTCCTAAAATAGTCCCTTAGTGGGAGACCACAGATAAGGTCCTCGCCGCTCAAGATAGGCAGATGTGCCCGAGCGTGGGACCTCGATAAGGCGGGGACTATTTACTTAGGCCTCTGCGTAGGCCATTTACTTTAAGATGCGATTCTCATGTCACCTATCTAAACCGAAGATATTTCCAAATAAAACCAGTTTCTTACAAAAACTCAACGAGTAAAGTCTTCTTATTTGGGATTTTACAGCCAGTAAAGGGTGAAGCAATCCCAATCTCATGGATACAAGTTAGGTTGTCCCAATCCCAAAGATAGATAGTATATTTTCCAGTGAAATCCCTTCCCCACAACTCCTGCGCAAAACTTTCGCTGGTTGGTTGGCCCACAGCTTTTGTCAAGTTGTTCCTTCATGTCCTTTTTTCGTAATGGCTTAAAGTTCAAAGTGCTATCAACTCGGGCTAAATTTTTTGATTGCGTTTCTGAATTTTTCATTGCATATACTTCTGCGGACCGCAGGACTCTGCTCCGCCAGTTCTCACCCCGTTCGCAACTCCATTTTGGGGTAATCAAACTAATGAACGTTTGAGCTGGGGCAAAATGCTTACAAATGGCACTGTTTGGTCAGACGTCATGTGTGTGGGCCAGTCAGTTGAGTTTGAGTTTGAGCTCTCAGGTGCTTGACTCCTTCGTGAAAAGCAAATTCCTGGGTTTCCAGGTATGCCAAGGAGCACACCCGCACCCGCACAAGCTCTCTCGTATATACGCAAACTGTTTTCAAACAGCAAGCCGCAGAGTAATTAAATTGCAGTCGACTCTCGTCTGTGGGTTTTATTTTTTCATAAGGCTCAGTCACCGGATTGAAGGACGAATTTTGAACTTGCTTTGGGAGCGGGGTGGTATGATAAGGATACGAGAGAATTTCGAGCACGCAGGATAATTTCATTACACCAGCACAGAGTGATAGACAGTGAATCCCTAAATGAATCCCGAAATACCGAAATAAATAAATAAATAAAAGGGCACACAAAAAATTCAGCAGACACAAGACATGAAAAGGGCGTATCATGGCTTTTTCAAAGGCAGTCGTCGTCGATGGGGCGTGGCGCTTCGTTAATTAATTTTTGCAATCACTTGCCGACTGAGATTCGCAATGATTCGACTTGAGCTGCTTATGGCTAATGAACAGAAAACAACACAACAATGGCTAAGGGAAAATTCACAAGAAGGTAAGGACAAATCAAAAACCAATAAAAGGCAATAGGAGCAAGTTCTGCAAGGACGAGTTCAATGCACTACTCAACTAAGGACTTTTTCCATTTTTTTTTTGGATATTTATTTAAAAGAAGCTTAGGGATCAAAGGAGAGGAGCTGGCTGATAGCAAAGGCAGCGCATAAATTTTGCCGGCACTGCAGAAATAAAAAGGAAATCCATTCAAGGATACAAAAACGCGTTAAGTGCGCCAAATAAAAAAAGAGTGTAAGCGAAAAAACGATAGAAAGGATATGCCAGCGATATTGCAAAGTTAAATCAATAAATAAAGCATCAGAGGAGAGCAATGTAGGGGCAAACGCGGGTCTGCCGGGAGTGGCGCCCCATCAATGTCATTAAATCAATGCTGCCTGTCGTTGCCAGCAATAGATAACGACCAGGACAAATCGAGGGGGGCTTTTGGGTGGCAGGACGTCGGATGTCGGCTTGCTCCAGGAGAGGAGGCACATGAGACAATGACGGCGACTACGACGACGATGCAGCGAAAGTTTGCCAAGTGACATTAACACAGGCGATGGGTTGGGCAGGTTGAAGTTAAGGATCTGAAGGTGGCCTAGAAGGAGCCAGTGCCAGCACTTAAAATGCAGGAAAACTACACTGAAGAAAATGCACAGATGCACTCGATAAGAACTCTATAGCATATCTGGGAGCTTTCTATTTTTCTGCGTGCACCAGAGACACCTTCTATGTGGACGAATATCCTTGCAGAGAAACTTTAGAGAGCAACCGGAAAGGAGGGCCGTGACAAGTGGCGTCTGCCGAGAGTTGTTGTCAGACACAGCCCGCGACAATGCCAAAAACACAATTGGGGCGTGACCAGGATTCAGGTGGTGAGGGTGAGGGGGTACGGATGCGAAGATGGCCATGAGAATCCTTAAGCGGCAACCCAGCGCCAATCCATCGCCCACTCAAGCCGAGACAAACTCAATTGTTTTTGCGCAAAGCCAAGGCAAATTTTTGATTGAATTGCAGACAAAAGAGATAATGACGGAGTTTGAGGGAGGTGGGTTTCTGGAGGAATATCCATCATCGAACTGCTGATGGATTAGTTTGATGAAATTTAAGCGACCGTAGAAATATGTTGGATGAGGTGTAGATGGTCTAGATTTTCCCATTAAATCAAGCCAGTATATGAGGATATGGAAAGGAATGGAAATTAGATTTAAATTCCTGTGACTTACAATTAAATTAGTTATCAATTAGTTTAGTAAATATTTCCCTTTCTAGGGTTAAGCTTATTGATTTGCGGCAGGAAACCCGTGTCCTTGGTGGCCGAAAGGAAGTGAAATCGGACCCAAAACCCCGACAAGCTAAATCGAAGCTCAAGTTAAATCCGACAGCGGCACGTGACCATAGGCGGCCAGCAGAGCGGAAATGTTTGTCTGCCACTCGGTTTCTCCTGGTGCCTCCACATTCCACACCCCATAGAATACCCCTCTTCTCTGTCTGGCATCGGGAATCCAGAAATCCAGACAAGATATAGCCATGTAGATGGGCGATAAGGCGTCAAAGTGGCAACAAAGTCAATAAGCAAAATGTTTGTGGTGCACAAAATGTTTGCCACCAGCCCAAGGCATTGAAATCCTTTAATGTGCTGTTAACGATAAGCCGAGCAGAAGAAGAAGGAGCAGCAGCAGAGTACATACTATATATATATATATATATATATACCCCATTATCCCCGATATGCAAAGGACTTTGGCCAAAAACTAGCAAGAAAACGAGCAGCGAATATTAAAACAAATAAGCCGGCACATAATGGACTGCCCCAGGATGGCTTTAGAAGGAGAAAGCACGAGACAGAGACTAATAGAAAGAGATGGCTATGTCGAGCGACGTCTAGAAAGAGATGGGGACACTGGGTAGAGCCCCCTCCACTCGCGAAGCTCTTTCGACCCATGTCAAATAAGTTAAACAGACATGAAAGGCTCCTCTGTCCCTACAAACCGATGAAAAAACAGAAAGTGGACACTAGAGAAAGAGACGGGTAGCATGCCAGGGAGCGGGACGGGCATATATCAGGGACTGGACTGGGCTACACCACTGAACCCACTGAAGTTGGTCAATGACTCTACAAAGTCTGGAGTTGAAGATTTGCCAACGAACACGAGCAAATAAAATAAAATTAAACGAAATTTATTTACTTATGCGAGCCAACGGTTGCGACTAATTGCCGCTAAACTCGAGGCCAAAATTAATGAAAAAATATGCATGTGAGGGTTCCGTTTTCCGTTTTTTCCAGGTAGGAGCGAACTGAAAACCATGTGTGTGTGTGCCGAAAGTTCGATGAACTTTACCTTTGGCTGGTCGTAAAAATCAATAGGCGGACCCCTCAGTTGCCAGTTTTAAAATACATTTTACATTTCTCCAACGCCAACGAAATGAGCATCAAAGGCACTTCAAACATCAGCATCATCAGCATGTTTCGACAGCCAGCTCGCTTATGAATGAACAAAATATAAGGCCAAAAGCCCGCAAAACACTCCGTCGACGAACTCAACTCAACTCAACTCATCGGCAGACTCACTTGAAGTGCAAGTTTTTGGCTTTTGGCAGACTGCGAGGCGATTTCCCCACCACCTCCTGCAACTCCGCTGGCATCTTCCTGCTATTTAAAGGCATTGCTTGCGATCTTTACGAGCTGAAAGCGAAAATCTGCAACTGCAAATGAAGGAAGCCATTAAAAACGCCTCATAATTTAGCGAGTAAGCACGTTTGATTGGAGCAGAAAGGGAATGCACTCACTTAAATGCAATAATGATGGCAGATACAGCCATGAGCTGTTTGGTATTCAACGAAATTGACGTGTTTCATGACAAACATAAAAGTGGTAATAATAGATGTGTGTGCAAATGAATGTATAAATATTATTAAGTCTCTTTGGCTTTTCAAGGAGTTTAATTGTGCTTACAAATGCAGTCCTTCAATGCCTGAAAGGATCAGCAAACATACAATTTTCAGCTGAGATCGTAAATAATGTTTGGTATTTCTCTCCTTCTCTATGGGCGTTGTTTCCGATCGGCTTTTCGCGATAAAAACGCTTGCCACACGCTCGTGCCCCCAAGGAAAAGTCGAGGAAAAGAAACTGCTGCAGCAGCTGTGGGTAATTGAGTTGTTGCAACCCAACTAGCTGGTTGTAAGTTATCGCTGATCGGCAGCGATTTGCATTATTAATTAGAGGCGATTTGGCGAAATATTACGCATACGTCCCGTGGGCCGGCTGGCTCATCTTGAAGCCGCTGAAGCACACTGATGATGATAATTTCGCTCTTGGCCAAACACCATTCATCAGCGAGCCATGGCAACGGCAGCCAACGTTTACTTAGCTCAAAGTGGTAGGTGTTGAGGCCCCGGGGGAAAATTGCACAACCTTTTTTGCGGGCCAAGATAATGGAAAATGGAAAAGCGAGTCGATTCAAATTCACAAAGTCAAACAGGCGGCATGAAAGTCAACGAACTGCAATTTAAATTAATGCCTTTCCATTGCCTACTTTGCGGCTGTCCTGCCGAAAAATCACAAATTAAACAAACAAAGCTCTCTTCTCTATCTCTCTTTAAAATATATACATATATATATATATATATCAACTTGTGTGCCATATCTCCCTGTATTTTGTTTGCTCAGCTAATTATTGTCATAGGTTAGTGTAGGCAGCTATGAAAACGTTAACTGAAAAAGGCTGAAAGCAAAAGTAGGTGTTGCTGCGCGTTTATGGCTCTCAGAATATGTATTTTTATTTTATGGTTGTAATAGAGGATAAATGCCCATAGTGGAATATACTCATATTTACAGACTGTTTTTCACTGTGCACTGTTATTTTAGTCATTTATTTTAGACATATTTTCACACAAACAACGGACCACATTGGCCAATAACCAAATAATGTGCGTTTTAGGTCGACATCTTCTGGACTTTTCCTGCTCTTTCTCCCAGCTTTTTTAACATCTTGATTGTTTTTGTAAGTTTTCTTTTTTGGGTTGCTGCTTTTTCGAGAATTATTTAAGTGCCGCATATGCTGCTGCTGGGCTGGCATTTTTGTTGGCATTTTGTCAAAGCGAACATGTGCAAGCCATCTTTTGAACTGGCTGTCTCTGTCTTTCGCTGTCATTAGAATGGATAATTGTGGAAGACGACCACTTGATTGACAAGCTGACAAACGAAAGGAAGCGGGTGGAGGGGGCGCTCCTCGAAAAGAGGTACGTATGCCACAGAGCCATAGAGCAGCGTGTGGCAGATGTCAACAATTGTTTGCTTTTATGGCCAGGCTTCGGTTTAGAGCCACATTCTTACGAAGCGACGCTCAGGCGCAACCAAATGGCAGATTAAATATCGCTTACACGAGAGCCAAGAAATGCCACAGTGGCTCTCATTTCATATATACACTTAAAATTTTGATTTTAATAAGTATATTTCAGCTTGAAAAATAACGTATACGCCCTGAAACATTGCTTTGCATTAAATATTAAGTATCCGCCATGTTATTATCATTCATTTTTATGTCAAGTACTATAGTACTTAGCAATGATATATATTATTATTTTATTTTTGGCTCCACTGTGCGCTTTTCATTCTAATTTGCATTCATCAGCTCACCATCTAATTGCACAACGCGCGAGTGCGAGCGAGATGGCCTTATGCGAGTGCGTGCATTGCGCTACTTCTCGATTTCTGCCGCTCTCCTCACTCACACACCCGTAACTTTGAGTGCAATTGCAGTCGCTGCCGCAGTCGACGTCGCAGTCGAAGCGAGGCGGGTTAGCGACCGCAAAACTATCTGACATTAGATTACTGCGATGGCGGCCAAACGACAACAGCCGACGTCGACTGCGGCAGAGGCAGGGGCAGCGACTGCAAGCGCAACTAAATTGCATGTGTTGGCGTTTGGGGCGTATGCACTTGCATGTGCGAGCGAGATGCAGGCAGAGAGAGAAGCAGAGAGAGAGAGTCGATGGGCGATTATGACACCGCACGATGCCAAAAACTCACGGGGATCTCATGGGTTAATGGGGGCCGCGGGGGGTTAAGAGCATGAAGAGCTGTGTGGCTTTGGGCCAACTTTACTTTACCAACTGTGCGTAATAACTGTGACAAATGCAACAGCGAGTGGGTTAAGGCATTCAGATACTCTGAATGCATCTATCGCATATATGTTATATATAATGTATAATGAGTGCAATGAATGCAGTGAATGAATGGGGCTAGTTACGACATATAACTATAATATAGTTGAGTATTATATGGTCTATACTTATTAGTTTGATATACTATATTTGCCTCTACCTTTTCCTATCTTTGACCTAAAAAGCCGCCAAACCTCATGAGTAAAGATACATACCCCCAATCTCTATCGCACAGCATTCACTCAGCTGCTTAGCTCACTTTGGCATTCAGCACTCGACATTTTTAGCGAGGCAGCGGATCAAAAAAAGCGCTGAACAAGCGTTTTATTTCTATTTAGTGTTTCGCGCGAATTTTAAGTGCAATTTCTTGTCGATTGGCAACAATGTTGCTCAACATTTTCTTATCGCGCCGGTGGCATCTTGCCCCCCCTCAATAGAGGGAGTTGGGGCAGTTGGAGCTCTGAGATTTTTCATAGAGATTGTAGCACTCGCGCTTGATTGACTGCGTGCCTTTGCAGCCGCAACAAATCAATTTACTCGGCGCAAACAGAGAGGCAGAGATAGCCGATGCTTGTTGCACATGCCACTTGGCTTGAGGCACTCCCACTCCCCTTCAGCCCGCGTCCGCTCCCTTTGGCCACCAAAAGCTCCACCTTGTGCGATGGCCAAATTAAATGCCCAGCAATTTATTGTCTGCAAATGCAGCGAAAATTGCAAAACATGTTGCCATTTGCCGCTTTTGGTGGCAAGCGCAACTTGCAACTAGCGATGTTGCACTTTCAGTAAATATTTCCATGATAAAATTTAAAATATTGAAAACTTACAAATATATTCTTATATATATTAGTTAGAACAACTAGTTCATCAACCTCTCTAATAGATTTTTATACAATACTTTGAACTATTTTTAGTAGTTTTTTTTTCAGTGCCTAGTTGATGTTGCGCGTTGGTGGCGCCTGTCGATGATCGCAAATTTGAAAATTGCCAGTTTAGCTGGTACTGCCGCTGTTACCCCGCCCGCTTAACCCCCTTCTGCCACTCTCTTGGCCAAATTTACAGCTTGTAAACTGTTGCCGGGGCGGGGGGCGTGGCATGTCTGCAGTCAGCTAAGTGATTTGCCACAGGAATACCGCGTTTATTTCACCCAAGACGGAAATGCCTCGGTTTTTGGTCTTTTTTTTTTTAGCTTCATGGAGCGACTCCACCTACTCAAATTGGTTCGCATTAACCCATGAGCGGCCTAAAGAGAAAATCTCTCATAATTTCGATACAAAGTCGCTGTCTTTGATCTGCCGCTACCGAAGGTCCACGATTGTTGTTTTTCGGGCAGCTGCCCGTTATTAATTAACAGCTGTGCGCTTATTATGCAAATTAGCCGCAGATGGGAACCAGAATTATTGTGTGGGTAACAAAAACTAAACCAAAAGTCGAACGAACGGGTCTCGGATTCATCGTTTTATCACCAAGCGCCGCTTTTTATACTCACGATTGCATTGAGTTTATAGATATCTATATAGGAAGTGGTGGCACATACCTGCAATGAGATGGGAAGGGGAAAAAGGTGATTAATTCAAAGTCATATGGTGGGTTAGGTAAGTTTACAAGCTCATTCCACCCAAATATATAAGTATTCCCAGTTTGGTATGACTGGTTGCTTAGCTGGCTAAACTTAACGAATTACTAAAGCCATCGAGTTCTATCGAATTACATCTTTAAACTGCTAGCCATGGCCAGCATTCAAGGCTTAACCCACAAAAGCCAAACTCCTTTTAAGGAATCGCTGGCTGAATAGGCACGGAATTTATTTACCCATTAATTGTGAAGTGTCCTCTTCTCCTTGGCCCCCCGATGAATACACAAAGTCTATAATTCAGTATTAAATTATGCAGATTATCCGTGCTGTTCAGTGTGCGTGTGTGTGCCACAATCCACTGGCCACTAGCCACTAGCCACTTGCCACTTGCCACATGCATCATCTTTGGACAATGTCAACTGCAGTTGGCGGCGACTAATGAAGAAATCGCACACTCGAATTTATTTCGCAATCAATTTGACAAATGTGCAGAGCCTACATGGCAGCGAGATGGCCAGCGAGAGATAGCCAGAAACCCAAATGGCCAATGGCCAATGGCCAACTTTTATAGGTCTAGGATCCCAAAAAGAAGCGAACTGCTGGCCGAGCGAACGTCGTAAACACACATTTTGTGGCCAATTGTTTTGTTTTGGCCAAGAGTACAAAGCCAGGCTGCGCGTACAGTGCGCGTCATAAATTCAACGCTTACATCGCAGATCAGCTGGCCAAACACGGGCAAGCGTTTTTATGGCCGCCTCATAAATGTCGACAAATGTCTAAATTAAAACAGTGTCTTCGGTGGTGTGAATTTCCCGACATTGACCCAGTTCCTTCAACGAGGAAATAATATTAACAAAACACTCGGTATTATTATGCAAATTTATGTATGGTAGGTACAAACTAAAAGAGCTAACAAGCAAGTTCATCTCCTGGAAACAGCAACATATGTACTTTTAAATATTTTCCCATAGAAGGAAAATATGCTGAATACATTAGTTAATATCGTATATTTTTATGTGCCCACACCAAGGTGCCATTAATTCGTGTCTTGTAATTAAAATGCATTCTGAGCGACCAGCCTCATTAAGGTCAAATTACAGTCAAGCCCCGCTTTGCTGGTCGTCTGCTCGCCGTCTCGTCGTCTGTCCATTGTCAGCGCCTGTAATTATGCAGCCACGCCCCCCTTCCCACCCCCCATTGCTAAAAACATAAGTACTGTGCACAAGCCAAAGCTGGCAATTAATTTGCCGCCAGACATTGCAACTTTTCAAGAACAAATGCTAAAAAGCAGAACACCGAGCACATAAAAAGTGCAGTTTGCTGCATTTCGATCTGCTCCGATCTCTATGCACCGTGGGTGTCACATGTCGCCCAAGTCGTGACCGAACTCAATGCTACCAATAGATGGGTATATATCCAATAGCCGATAACTGCCCTGCCAAGTTTATTCAGGAATGTATTAATTAAAATACTTAATTAGCTATTGCGAGTGCATAGCATAACATTTCTTTGGGTTTGGCTAAGATTACTTTGAATTCAAATGATAAATTTAAAGTCATATTTATTCTAACTAACTTATAAAAATGATACATGCCTGTCGTCTCTTTCACCAACCCGTAGTGCCATCTCTTTCGGTCGTCTGTCGTTTGTTTGCCGCTGTTTGCCTTTGTTATTTATGCATTTTTGCCATGGACACTCCGCTCGTCGGTCATTACCACGAAAACCTCGAGAACAGATAGTGCGACACCCCCTCCCAATGGCATTTTACCCGCAGCAAACATTTTTAATTGATTTTCGCATTTAAATGTTTGGTGTGAAAAGTGATGAAAATGCGACGACGACGGCGACAAAAAAGGCAAATGCAAATTGCCAGCAAGCTGTGAAGGACGAATTGCGTCTGAGTTTCGAGCATGAGTCTGATTTATTCATGAATTCATTTGCCAGCATGCGTGTTTTCATTTTTTTACTGCGGGGGTGATATGCTGATCATTGATCTCCCAGACGACGATAATTGCTGTCGAGTGCGGGCGGGAAAATCGCGAACACGACAAATATGAATAATAATTGGCGGTTAATTATGACATTACAGCGCCAAATACAGTGGACACTCTAATGCTGGAACAGCTAGAAGTTTAAGCGAGTATGAAAATGGCATTGGAAACTGATTACATAAATATATTTTAAAATACCTCACATGGCCATAAAACTATTCCAACTGTAATTATTTACGTGACTAAACTATTGCATTGCACACAAAACAAAAAGCGCTAATGCTGTAATCCCAACAATCGACACTCATAATTAACACATTTAGCTAATAAGTTGGCGCAGAATAAACAGCATTAATCACAGTTTAATGGCGAATTAATCAGACAAACAGCTTCAGCTGGCGAAGCAGCTCAGAATCCCATTCGCTGTCTCTTTCTGCGCCGCAGCTTCCCTCTCTTTCGCGCGCAAAGCCCACGGCGACGGGCAACTTTTATTGAAAGTTCCAATAACAATAAAATAAATCTTGGCCAAGAAAAAGAGATAAAAACAGCATTAGCTGGCCATAAAGCAGCCGGCCCACTCGACATGGCTGAAAAAGGGGGGAAATGTTGTCAACCGATGTCTGGCGGGAAAAAGGTAGATATATGTATATATAGACAGGCGACAGACAGACGCAGTGCGACTGAGACGGAAAGTCAGACAAGTGCCAAGTTAATTGCATTAAAACTGAAATAAAAAGCAAAGCTCAAGATAGCAGAAATTATGAAGTGCAACAGCGGCACTGCTGATGTTGCTGTTGTAGTTGTTGCTGCTGCTGCTGCTGTTGATTGAGGCGCATAATCAGCGGAAAAGGGGGCGGGGGCGGGCGGCGATGCGGCGGCGACAAGCGCATTAAGTTGTTAACAGCAAATATTTGCTTCATTTGCGCTATGATTGCAACAACAGCAACGAGGAGCATCAGCTGCGTGCTGCAATGCGCAACATCCGGTCAGCAACATTTCATGTTGCAGCTTCTTCACTTTATTGAGCGATGTCATTCGTTCTCAATGGCAAAGTAACCAAATTTGGTAAAAGGAAAACATTAAGTTTGTCTTTAAATTCGTTAAATTTAAAAAATATTCGTATTAGCTTATAAGAAGTAGATAAAAGACTTAAGAAATCGCGACGAGCTAAAGCATTCGCTTACTGCATTGCATTGGCTTATTTCTCATTGTTACAATTTGTTATTCCACAATTTAAGTGGAAAATTAATTAAGAATGTTAATTCAGGCAAAGTGCGACAGATTTCCCAGGAATTCTATTTCGTATTTCCCCGAATTTTTCGAGTGAAATTCCTCGTGTGAATGCAATTTTTTGTAGTGTTTTAATGGCTTGCGCCACTAGCTTAGTTTTAGTCGCTTTTCAGGGGTTTGTGTATTTTGTATTTTTTAGTTTTCGCGTTGTTTTCAGTTGTTTTTGCCCGCGCTTGCCACATTTTCTTATCTACAGAGGTGGTCAAAAGTATTTACACAACGAGCTTTTTTTTCAATTGTCAACTAATTGAAAAAAAAGCTCGTTGTGTAAATACTTTTGACCACCTCTGTATAAATAGTTGGGCGTGCTGCCAGAGGCGCTGCCGCTAGCGTCGCCGTGTCGCTGCCGCTGAGCTGCCCACGCCGAGCGGTCAATAAACTTCGCGAATCGCGACACATGCAAATTGCAGTCAGCGCAAACAATTAGCAACAGCAGAAACATGCAAAAAAGAAGCACAGAGCTGAAAACGGAAAAAAAGACAGCGGAAAATACGCGGCACACACATGAAAACTCCGACCTATCGCACATTTTTTCCTATTGGGCAGTCGCCTCGTCAAATGTTTTGTTGCTACGTTTGTGCTCATTTTTTGTGCTGCCATTATCACAGAAGGCGAGAGAAAAGAGCGCTTAACAATTTAGCTTTTTGTTTTACAACTACAGCAGGTCTGCCCGCACTCTTGTCATAAATTACAAAAGTAGCTAAAGTGGCCACTCAATTGAAGGGCAGCTAGGAGAAGATACTTTTCATTCAGTTGTGTGTATTCTTACATTTTCTTATTATGTTGCTGGTTCTTGCCTAGTTGCATAGTTTTTATTACTCTTAGTCTTATTATTTTATTCCTAGTGGCCAAGTATCTTTGCTAGCTGTAAACTAGCTAACTGCGCAGCTCCGCCGCTGCTCTCCCACCTTCACCTCCCACTATCGCTGTTTCATCTATCGCCCGCTCCATCGCACACTATTGGCGCTCTCTCGCTCCACCCGTCCCGCTCTCGCACGCTGGCCGAGTGCATTGCACTCATTCCTCTGCTCTGCGCTCCACTGCGACGTCGGCAGCGCTGCTCGCATGGCAAATCAAATAGTGCAACAACAATGGCAGCAACAACACGACGCAGCATTCGTCATCTGTTGTTTATGTTGTTGTTGCCGCTGCTGAATTTGACTAATTGCATTGAGTAGCAGTGTTGTTGTTGCTGCTGCTCTAGCTGCTTTTGATGTTTTTCGCTGATTGTTGTTGCTTTTTATGTGCAACATGCCGGCACAATTTGTAATTAGTCGCTAGATGCCTGACTTGTAATGTATTTAATGCCTAATGCTTTTCACATAAATTTGCATTGTTTTTCTCCTTTTTAATCTATTTATCTGCTTTTTATTCCCTTTTTCATTTCGCACAGCGGATGTTTGGCATCGTTTTTTTCGTATGTGGGAGAAAGAGAGGCATTGAATGGAAAGATCTGGCACACCGAAAAAATTGTAAATTCGAATTCGATAAAATGTGCCGAAAAGAAACAAACACACCGCTGGCCATTCGAATAGTTCCCACTGAGTGTGGTGAACAAATTCCAGTTCGTGCCAGTTTAAATCGTTAACGCCACAAAAGATGATTAATGAATTCGCGCTTAATTAATATTATTCGATTAAGTGCTTCGTAATGAAGTCATCACCCAATCATTAGATAATTAAGACATAATTAAGTAAATACATCTATCGAATAGCTGATTCACGGACTTTGTTTTGGTGTATATGGTTTTAAAAACAAAGGGAATGGTAGCATAGTTACACTATAAGTCTGAAGATCCACATAGACAGCAGAATGAATGAATGCTGCACTTCGGATAATGATGTTTTCGCTATCTGATCCGGCCAAGAGTCAATAGCACAAACTATCGCAAAGATCGGAATATATATATATTTTATGGCATTTGCATGTATATTTGCGTTGAGATATCCACAGGTATGTAACCTCCACCGTTTCGCAGTTCAGTCCATTTCATTGAATTGGAGCGATGAACTCGCGTGTTTTGCCATTGCGAGCGAACGGGAAATGCAAAAACGCAACGAAAACTACAACAATTTTAGTCAGCCAGTTGTTTGTTTAACGATGCCGCAAATTCTATAGATATTCACACTATATGGGTGCTAAACAATTATGCTAACAACTTTAACGACACATTAAAAGAAACTGGGAAACCTTCTCGCCTGCCATATTTATGGTTTTGAATAAATTAACTAGATTATCTAACTCAATAATTGCGAGAAGTGCATAAAAACCGAAATTAAGTGGTATGTAACGCATTCAGATCCCCGCTCCCGCGAAAACACCCACGCCCCCTGGCGGGCGGAAAACTTGAGGTTTTTATGTGCCCCAGACAAGGTTTATGGTTTTGTTTTCGATCCCCCGCAAACAACAACTACGAGCCAACTACTTATGCGAAAAGCGCATAAGTCACGTCCTGGGCCAACATAATGTAGCTATATACTATATATATAGTACTTGCAGATCCGATCCGCACATGAACAATCGCAAATGGCATCCGTCCGCGATTGTTTATGGCCACTATTTCAAATTACACACAGTACTGAGCTCTGGCCAAACATATGTGCGCCTAGTGATATGTGCCCCACTGTACAGTACAATACAATATCATATAATAAGCAGCAAGCACATATATTTGAGTCCGAACAACCTTCAGGGTTTGCGGACTGCCCCCCTTATCGAACACATATGTATACTTTGTTGCCGCCGCTGAGTTGTTCCATTTACTGTTTTTGTTGGTTTTGCTCGGTATTTGTACGGGGTATATAGGGTAGACTATCGTTCACTTACAAAAACGTTAATAGGGTTCGGTTCCCATTTTTGGGATAGTGCATAGCATCGAATGGATCTATCCATATGTCAACTTTTAGTTCTTTAACATGGCCAGGATCATAAAAAGATAAGGATGTACTTTTATTAAAACACTGCCAATCTTAGAGTATAGGGTATTTGCAAGTCTCTCAACTTTCTTCCAGACAATGGCAAGACCAGACTCTCGAGTCCGGCCACAGTCTCTGATTTACTTGAGCTTAAAAAAGCAATTTACTCGCATTTTTATTACTTATGGTAAATATTGTTGGGGATTTTATGGCACTCGCATCCTTGAGCAGCTCAAGTTGTAGCTGATTGAACCTTATCGGTCCGAATAAGTCGGGGGGTTGGGTGTTTGGGGGGCAGTAAGAGCCACCATCAACAAGTAGAAATAGCTGCGAAATCCCCCCAAGGAATTTGCGGTTCGCTGCAAATTGGGTCGTATGGCTCCCATTGGGAGAGGGGAAGTGATTTCCACCGTGTATATAATAAATTAAACAATGCCATGACGCAATTTGGCTCAATCTCCCTCTATTTTCGTCTGAATTTTTATGCAAATTGAATTGTTAAAACAATAAACACAAAAACAACTGCAAATAACATGGCTCTCTGATCATTTGCATCTCAATTGAGATTTTTGTGTACTTTTTTCCAAATAGAATTGGACGGCATTTAATGCACTTCCCTAATGCGAAGTTGTCATGCGAAACAAAGAAAATGAAATGTGGATGGCAGTGGATTACATAACCAGATAACGAATATTACAGCAATTGTTTAATGTTGGCAAAAAGTATCTAGCTATTTGGGTGCAATTAAACATCTTAAATGTTGCTGCATTTCTGAGTCGCTCAACTTGAATTCCCCATTTTCTCGGGGCACTGAATCACAGAGTTTGCACATCGAGAAAAGTATTCGCCTTTCCATCTGTTCGCCCTGCTTATTGGGTTAATGTCTCATTGTCTCCGTGGCTGCAGACGATTCAATTTCAGCGATAAATAAAATAAAATTATAACAGATAGCAGACAAAGCTGGGCGACCTTAAGGTGCCGCCTCAACTTTCGGAGCGGCAAGACATATGCGTTCTGTCTCTGGTGACCAGGGCAATTGCTTGATTTATATTCCGGCAGATACAACACGACGACGAAAGAATAAATACGCTGAAATGAGTTACAGCCCATGTAAAATGAAGTGAAAAAGTATCTGGCAGATACAAGAACGCGATCTTCTCGCTGAAGATAGCGGAAAATTAGCTGGAAATCGGGCGACGTGCCTACACGTGTGTGTCTTCGATGACCCAAATCCGATTGGGAGCCCTTAAAAAAAGGCCTCCAACTAACTAGCTAATCGCTAATAGCTGGATGTGGGCCTACCATGTTGATTCTTCGGCTGCTGCTACGGATTTCTTATAAATTTCGAAATTAATTATGTCACATTATGTAATCTGATCAGCTTCGTTGCGGTTGCCGCCGAATGCCTGGTTGTCAACGCATCCCAAACCCGACGACCCTTTTCACAAAAACTGGAAGGGGTGGTGGCAGACAGATCAATGAACAATGGGAAATGCGAACTGGGATCCGAGAAGGTGGGGAAAAACAACTGCGGCACGAATTCCAGTTCTTCTTCAGGTAGGCAGAAGATTCCGCCTCTTCGACTCGTTCAGATACTTTATCTCCGAAGGCGAACTGTGTGTGTGCACTGGGAAAATAGCAATTAATCATAGGGAAAACATAATCAAATCGGATGTGAGAGATTAAAAAACTCACAGATATTTACATTAAATGGATTACGCTCATATACGAATATTGTAGATGTTGATTTTCAGCTCTCGTTTATGGGAAAATGGGCAATCCAAACAGATCCCAGATTTCTTGTAGTGTTACTTCACCGAGGTGGCACTTGGAATCGGATTCGGATTCAGATTCAGTTCCAGCTTTAGCTGCACAATCAGGATTTGGCTTTTGTCTTTGCTCTTTTCATTCATCGAGAAGAAGCCCGCCGAATCGAAGGAAATTTAAGACGACAAACCGAACGAATTCGGGCCAGGTAACGAGGGCCATATAATTTCGGTCTGAATTACGATACCCGCCAGATATTCGCTGTGGTTATCAGTATAAATGGCAATGGGATCAGTGGAGATCGGTAGACTTGGGTTTTTGGGGGCGTGCATTGTCAATGAGGTGGAGAAATCGGCAAAAGGGGGATAATTAAAGGTAATACCATATATATGCCAGCAAAGTTATCGCTGAAACTTGAGCTGGAGGAAACTCGGCGTGAGGATGTGGAAAACATTAAGGAAATTATCCAACCCATCCGCCAAATGCGCTCTTTTATAACCATTCAAAAGGATTAGGCATCGTTAAGGACATTATAAAAGTATATAATTCGAATTTATGGATGTGGTAATAACTTCCCGCAGTTAAAAAGAAAATTGAAAGAAGGGGGGTTTATAAAATAATTTCTCTAAGTATCTGCAGCTTTTGTCTCTTCTTCCAGTCGGTTGGCGTCGCATCCAGTGGATATAACTCACGCTACCCTGAACTTAATCCCCATCTAATGTTCTCTAAACCCAAATTATGAGCCCTGCAGCAAACCCTTTCACTTTAAACCCCCCGAAAACCATTGATAAATCAAATTTCCATATCCGAAAAAAGGTAAACGACTGCGGGGAGCTTAAAATTAATTGAAATTGTATCTTTTTAGCGTAGCTGAAAAACATAAAAATAAAACTGCATAATTGGGCAAAAATGCGCTTTAAACCAGCCAGAGTTATTCGCAAATTATTAAAGTGGCAAGAGGAGTTTGTGAGCTGGTGGCGACTCCCTGGCTGGCGGAATAATTCGCTTTTAATTGCATTTTTAGCGCTTCGCAGTTGAAAACTACATTTTCAATGGCCAAAAGTTAAAGCAAGTCTGCTTGTTTGGTTTGCCTTCGCCCAGCGGACTTTGTCTGGCCAATTTAAATCCATTTTGCATTTGCATAAAGCCAAACGATGGAAGCGGTTGGCCATTTTTACTTATTTTGACTGCAAAACTGCGGAATGGGAAAAACGAAAGGAGTACGGAGTACTGAGTACGGAGTATGGAGTTGGGACTCCCCAAGGAAGCAGACCAAGTTGAAATGTTGTCGTTTGTGTCATTTGCATCAGAGCTTCAGCAGCACAAAATGCACTTTATCAACTACTTGCAATCTTGCAGAAGGATGTCCTGGCTTCTTGCAACCGCTTCCGTTCCCGTTGCCGGTCTGCAAAGACCGCAAAAGTAAAAGAAAAATGGGCAAAAATATGATTATTTGCGGCGATTTATTAGCCGCAATTTAAATTCATAATTTCAGGGAAGTTTCCAGGATTGCAGTTGTGCAAAAATAAGTAAAAATACAACCAAGGGAACCAGCAAGTTGAATGGGATGGGAGTTTGTTATGGCAGACGGCTAATCCCAGAACGACGTCTGTCTGGTCCGCAAAATGCAGCTTAGTCCCATAATTGGCAGCCTCGAAAAACTGCACAAGCTGCCATATCGATATTTGCATTCTATTTTCATACTTCCATGCGGATACGGAATCGTGTGGCAGACGTCTGGAATATGCACCGCACCAATTAGGCAAACTACTTGCAACACTTGCACACAGCCACTCGTGCGGCAATTAAAAACGAGTTGCCAGCAATTCAAACGTAACAAATTAAAGCAGACGCAGACAGGATCATCGCAAAGGACGAATGCAACTGCATGTGCAACCACAAAAGGGTTGCAACCCCTAAAAAAACAAACTGCCTTGCTTTCAATGCAGTGAGCTGGACAGAATTTGCATCTGAAGCATGGAACATAAAATATTTAGAGTATAGAGGAAAACTAACTATCCATAGTTACAGTAGCTTATTTGTGGTTCCTTTTAAGACACAATATTCTCAATATTTGTAATGTCAAATAGCTTTCCGCTAAACGACAGTTTTGCAATGCAATACAATTTCAAACAAAGGGTTAAGGCAGCTGGAAAAGACTTATGTAATTCCCTTTGTCAGAGTCCTTTTGTCCGCTTCTATTTGATGATCTTGCCTTTTTTGTTCGCTTTTTTTTTGTCCATCCAGATCCTGACTTCTTGAAGGATAGGGGAAGGGGTGGAGTTATAGGGGTACTTTCGTACAACTTGAGCAGGCTGAACCTGCGCAGTTGGCAAATTGCGTCGTCAGCTCGGAAAAGGCATTCTTCGGAGTAAGTTGAATGCGCAGTTGGATTGGATTGACAGCACATTCCGATTTCTAAGGAGGGAGGTGTTCGAAAAGTGCGTAGTTCGTCCGCGGGCATCAAAGTGACAGCTTCATAAAGGACTCGACACCGCAGATAAGCCGAGGCCCAAGGACGAAAACAATTGAATCGAGACGCAAATGGGTAGCGACACTGAGCAGTGGGATTAGAAACAGAAAGGTGGTGCCACAAAGGGAACACACACACATGTGGACAGGTAAGGGCAGAGTCAAAACGAGCGGTTTGTTCACCTCTTCAGCTCCAGCGAACTGCGCAAACAAACAGCGGCAATAAAAGCATACAAATTCAGCCATTGTTGGCCATCGCAGCTAATAAAATTTGCTCCGCCAAACATAAACCAGCAGCAAAAACAGAAGCTGCATTCAAAGTTAAATGGTTGGGGGAAATTGGAGGTTTGAATGGGGGTATGTATACTCTTCCTAGCGAAGCTATATATATAAACTAATTCACAAATTTTGTTGAATATTTTATTAAAGAAGTGCGTCCAAACAATTGTGATGCAAACCTTATTTGCCATAGTTTACTTTTATCCACTACGTTAAGTCCAAACTACCCAAAGAAAGGGTATGCAAGCCCGCAGGACAGACAACACGTCGTATGAGCGATGAGCAGAGGTACGAACTAGAAGAAACTGCTCGCTGGCTGACTGACTGGCTGGCAAGGCAACTAATAAACTTTTTGCCATTCCCTCCGGCCAAATTGTTGGCCAACTTAATGCAGCGGAACTTCGCCTCGGCCATTTCGCCGTGTTTTACAACTCTTTCAGTGCAGCAAAAGTGCAAAAGCAGCAGTGCAACGTGCCACATTCGCCATGTGCAGCGTGTTTATTAAGCGCATTTATGCGTTGTAAATAAAAAGCCAAAATTACGCGCTCAGGAAATTGCATTTCGCATTGAAGACATCGAAAGAACGTGGCACAGACGGGGCACCAGAGGGTTAAAGGAAGAGTGACACAATTCGGTCCATAAAAGTTTTGAATGCCCGCTACGTGTGCAAACCTTTCAAAAGGTGTGCTTAACTCCTGGGAATACTAACTAATTTTACATCGAAACGCATAAAAGCAATGCTTTAACTCTGAGTGAGGCATTTCGCAGGCCATTATTTGTGGGATTTAAAGTTCGAACTATAAAAAATATCAAATTCTGATCATAATTAATGCGTCCGTTGGGGATTAGGCCAATAATGGAAAAAAGTGATTTATTTCCTATGCGAGATAAGCATTTATGCATAAAAAGATAGCAAACTAGAAATTTTAGCAATCAGAGCAAAAAAAAACTCACCAGGGATTACCAACCATTACCATCTGGTAGAAGGAAAATCATAAACTCACCTGCAAAGAGAGAGAAAACATATGAAATTAATATCAATTAAATGGGATTTGCTTGTTTTGCTGGGCGAGGGAAAATTAAAATTTAATTACACCAGCGTCCAGACGACGAAGGCCACAAAGGTCGGCGGCAGTTAAACGAATAAGAACCAGAGCTCAGTGAAAGTTTTTCCAGGCTGGCCTCGTAACTAACGAAAACTTCTCTTTTTTCGCCATAAATGTTCTGGCCCTGGCCATCCATTCTGGTCCGTTCGGATGCCAGTTCCTCCTCCCCGGAGGAGCGGAGCACCTGCAGCTGGCAAGGATTCTTTGTCTGGGCGAGCGTCATAAATATCACATTTGTGGCAGACACACATCGACACGAAACACAAAAACCCATCCACCCACATGTGCATAAGAGCCATCTACACATGTGTGTGTATTTGTGGCCAGGGATATGGCTGAAAACTTATTTGGCATTGTGTTGCATACAGCACGGCGCATTTGCCGCATTTTATGAGGTGCAAATAAAAAGTTTGCCATAAAAATAGCTATAGACATGTGAACAGCATTCAGCGAAAAGGAAAACCACACAGCAAACAAATGGATCAAAGTTGCACTTGCTATAAACCCGAATACTTATAATTCGTCCTGCTATTTAAGTGCCTAGTAACTTGCAGGATTCATGTGCTATTTTCTCTCTGTGTAAAGTGCTCGTCGCGCAAACTAAGTAGAAAAATGCATGTCTGGCACTCTGGAGTGTGTCTAACAAGCTATCGGAAACACGCCAAAGGAAGTTGCATTCCCGACCCCCGCGAGGTTCCCCCTACACCACCATTTGCCCCGTCATTTCCGCGAGCTTAAAGTGAAGTGAAGTCGAGGGGCAGCTTTAATTAATTTGAGTGAAAAACGCACGTCAGGCACAGGTGCAATTTATATATATACACTCCCTACCCCACTCCTGGCGAAAGCAGTGCTTGAAACAATAATCCCTGGCAGCTGGAGGAGCAGGAGCAGCACATTTATTATTGAACTATTTATTCCGAGGCCAAGTCAAGTGGAGTCGCCGCTTCTACGTGCCGCGTGAACTAAAAAGCCAGCAGACAGGAAAATAAATCGGAGGGAGAACCACCGAATCGCGTATGTCAACGACATTCGCCGAATGTTCTTCTTATGGAGCCGAAATTGAAATTGATTTGCAAGTTGATACCCGGCATATTAAATAAAACTGGGAGTCGAGTGGCTTAAAACGAGTGTGTGTGCTTGCTGCTCGAATAATGGGGGAAAAAAAGAGGTAAATCCCCGAGTTTAATTGCCAAAGTAAACAGAATGTAATTAGGGAAACAAAGTTGGTCTGCAGAGTTGGCCAAATCGAATTAGTTTCGTTTACATTGGGGATTAGTTGTATTTAGTGGCGGTCCAGGTGCTGCCACATAAATGCTTCTCAGCCAGCGGAAGTGCAGGACTTCCAGAACTCACTGCAAAATCGAATTTTCCCGCAAGCACTTTATCAGTGAAAGGTGGTCCTTCAAATTTCTTATGCACACAAAACTAACAAAAAAAAGGAGAGTGGGAAGTGGGGAAAGGTGGGCACTTGGCGAGTCTATGGCCCAGACACTTGAGTCGGGTCGAGCGGCTATAAAGGTGACAATAACTTAACGAGCAATGAACTCGGTTTGTTGTAGCTGCCTGTTCTTGATGAGCTTGTTGTAGTTATGCACGGAAAGAAATTAGGACTCATTATCTCAGTATTCTAAATGTTAAAATATCATTGAAGAAATCTTCTCACGAAGATTTCATTTCGGTATTTAATATTTTTAATTGTTTCTGAATCACAAAACTAAATATCCTTTTTAAAATGTATACCCAAGTCACATTTTTCAGTGCACCTGTTTTTGTTACAACTTCTGTGTGACCGGCGACGATGTTGCAAGGAAGTGCCACTAAATTGTGGCAGATAACAACTAAAAGCCATCGGCAAAAACATGGAGAACAGCATGTGGTCAGAGCCTGGTCCTTCCGAGTTTTTCCTTTAAAGTTCCTGGCTGTTGTTCACTTCTACCCCAACTTTTTTGTCGTTTGTTATCTTCGAAGGCAACGAAACTCTTCAATAGTTAGGTGCCACAAACCCTCCGAAAAAAAAGAAAACATTTTTATATGCTTGCTCGAACACAACAGTGCGTATGATGAATGGCAGTTGAACTACCGAAGGAGCTCCTCCAGCTCCTCCAGTTCCTCCAGCTGCTCCTGCCACTGCTCCTCGATTTTATTCCGTTTGTTGATTTGCACGTGTGAACCGAGGAACAGGAGACAACGAACCCGAAAAGCAAAGAAATGAGCTGCTGAAATGGCAATTTAAGTGACTGTCGACTTGAAGTGCAGATGTGGGTTCCCCGGCGGAGGGGAGGCGACTGTTTGCCAGATGCCAGGATAAAAGCTCAAAGGCAAACACATTCCCATCCAAAATGCCAAAGGAACCAAACACACGAATCGCACGAAATATTCAAACAACACAAAAGGAGCAGCCGAGGCAGCAGATGAACAACAATAATAGGGGGTTATCATTCGACTCGTTGGAGTACTCTTTCTTATGAAATATTTACTTTAAAGATGATGGAACTTAAGACCAAATGATCATCATATTTTTTGCATCGAATAAAATCAATCTATAATTATATAAGGGTATAAAAGCAATTCCACAGACCACAAACTCCATCGATAAGTAGAACGAGATTGGAGCAGAAACGTCGGAAATCTTTACGCTTACAGTCCAACGCCTCTTCCCTCGTCATTTAAGATTCCTCCCAGCTCATTCCACATTCATTCACTCACTCATTCATTCATTCATTCATGATGGATGCACTTTCAGGTGAGAGGCACAAGCTGCGCAAGCTGCAAATGCATCAAAGTGGAAGACGTCGCTCAAGTGGAAGCGGCGGAAGGGAGACCCGTGGAAAACCCGTGCCGGAGGAAAAAGTCATTAAAATCGCATAAAAGTGGGCCCAGGAAGAGGTCCGACATGGCTGTGACATGGTCGGTCACTGGCCAAAATGATTAATTGTTCTGGCCAACCACCTTTTTGCAGCGCGTCATCAAATGCTCACCTCGATTTATAGTAATGACAAAAATGTTTGACAAAATCATTAAGTGATCGCACAAAAAACTCATAAATAATTCCCCGAAAAGGAATATTAAAATAATAAAGAAATCGCTTCGAATGCTTTTTTAATAACTTTTGTGACCGCGAAATAAATGGTTTAGACTGGAAATGTGAACTGCGCCCAAGCGTTCATTAATTTAAAAACGCTTCGGAGGGGGTGGGGGGTGAAAACCCATTGTTTTTTCCTTTTTTGTGTGAAAAATCATTTACGCTTTTTTCCCAAAGTATTTTCTGTTATTTTAAACCGCAATGGCAATCCCGCCTGACGTGAACATGCAACATTAATCATCGCCAAATGTAAGCGGACTTGTCACAGAAACTGTTTTTTATTTTTGCTTTTTCGAGGGTGCAAGCAACACATTTATATGCATTACTCCATCTTCAAGTAACTCTCACTTTCCTCGCCAATGTCAGGCAATTAAATGAGCAGTCGTGAGTCACCCAATTTTTCATTAAGCGAAATTAAACTGCAGACGGCGAGTGCAAATAAAACGCAAACATTGAAAAATGAAAACTCAAACAGCAAACACAACCAGCCGAGAGGAAAAAAAAAAAAATAAAAAGAGGAGCAAAAACTTGACATTAATCATTACAAGCGCAGACAAAGAGCAAACGCTGCAAGGAAATGGGAAAAAAAGTTGGCAGATAGATTGTCGCGTGTGTAGTTTCATTTTTTTGTTATTTCTCTGCCATATGGCAAAAGTCGGTAAGGGAAAATGGGGAAAAACGATGAAGTATCAGTTACAAAAGCAGCAATTGAAGTACTCCACGTAATACTCTTCTATTTCTAATTTCCAATCTATAAATACATATATAAATATAAAGTAATTACCCCAAAAGGCCTGATTTTGCAACTCTATCGCGCAATTAAAATATCTTTGTCGTACATTCCTAAAAAGTGAAAGATTTCCCAGATGCCCAGACGAAAAATCCGCCCCAATGGCTTTGGAAAATGCGATTCATGGGTCAAACCCAGGCGAAAGTCGAAACTCATTGGGAATTCAGGCGCCCAGCTCCTCGTCGTCAGCCGGTGATGTTAAGCGCAGCAATTCCAACGCCATAAAGTATGCCATAAAAAGCCAAGTATTTCAAAAATAGACAAGGATAGGCCCAAAAGGACGAAGCGCGCCCCGCCAGGCGGCACGCCATTAGTCGCCACATTAGTCACGGGGGATTTTCAGGAGGCTCCACGGCAAACACACACGCTCGGAGGAAACTTTCTCAATTTTCCAAGTTGGGAAAAGCCCAGGGAGCCTCGCTGAAATATGCAGCGGTTGTCTCTACACGGCTCTGCAAAGGACATTAAACCCGAAATCAATTGGGAGAGCAGAGCGAAGTGCGATAGGTTCCCACGCAGGCGCCATAGGCATTCAGTCAGCCGCAAGGCTCCTCCACTCGGCGGGAGCTTTTCCCGGCGAGAGAGAAAAGCCGGCCGGCTTCGGCTTCGGCTTTTCCTCTCATGGCCATGGCCGTGACAATGGCCCTGGCATTGAAGTGCCAACGCCATCGCCACCCACATTCGGCCCACCAAATGGTTGTCCTTGCACTTGCCCTTGCGTAGGCGCAGAATGTGAAAGCCCCTCGCCCAGCTTTTTCCTTTTTAATGCTCAAACTCAGGCTGTTTTCTAGGGAAAAAGGAAGCAGCGCTGGAAAAATCAGGGGAGTTTTCTTTTAGAGAATAATATACATTTTTATATAGATACGAACAATGATTTGCCTTTGTTTGTGAAAAAAAATAAATAAAAAAGCAAATATGTTAACTTTTATAAAACTATTTAAATAGTATAAGTTGACCTGCAACTTTTTCTCCCGGTGTAAGAACCTCCTTGTGAATGTTAATAAACCGTGCCTACACACTTGAGGGCGTGCGCAGGCCTATGCCCCCGAAAAGTCCCCTCCCCCCCCCCCCCCCCCCCAAACAAAAGAATCCAAGCTTTGCCGGGTGCTTTGACCTTGTCCTTGCACCTATCTCCCGCCCCCTGGCACGCCCCTTCCGCCTCCTGGGGGAGTTATTTGGCAAATGTGTGCGGCACGCAGACTTTCTGACCCCCCAAAAAAGCAGACTGACGCATTTATATATTATTCAAGGCGAAGGTCGAATCCGATGGGGGGAAAGCCGCCCCCTATTTATATATATAAGTATGTATATGCGTGGGAAAATCTGAGTTTTTGGGGCTGCTGAGGGGCGGCGGGGTGTAGGAGCTTTAAGTGGGATTTTTATGGCATTTCGCTGTAGACACAATTTAATATCAAAAGGGAGAATAAAAAGTAAATACGGTGTAAGGTGTCTGAACCGGCAGACAATAAATAGCCGGGGTCCTGGGCAATAAAAGTTGATATTCCTTTTTGCCCCATCCCTCTTTCTCTGTTTATACCCATAACTGTAAATATTTGATATTTAAATTCGGAATTTCGGAATAAAGCCAAAAATGGGGAACGGGCGAAGCTTTGTCATAAAATTGATTGGTCGCCCTTTCTGGCTTTCTTCTCTTCCATTTTTCAGGTTCAAAGCGCATTTCTTTCGAGGCTGACAGGTGTTGGATCTGCTCAGCGAAGCGAGGTAGCAAAAAAGAGGAAATATATATATATGTATATAAAATAAAACAGCAGCAACAACAATTACTCAATTGAACGAGGTCACTGGCTGGACGAAAGCAAAAAGATGTTGCAAGCAGAAGGGAACTTCAAGTGGCAGGGAAATGGAGCGAAGAAGTTCAGGTCGCCGCTGCAGCTGCTGTTATTAAAAAGTTTTCGCCTAATTGGCAACTTTGTAGACAGACGAGCACCGAAAAAAAATGACCAAAAAAAAGAACCGCATAAATTCAAACACAAATTATTTTAAAATTAAACAGAAAGTGACAGACAATTTAAAGTTTTTGCTACAAAAAACCATAATGGCCTCTTCAAAAACATTTAAAAAAAAGTCAGCCAAATAGGAAATTGAAACGAAAGCCAACAAGGATGCACCCTTAACCAGAGATCCTTCGATAATGGCCAGCATAAAGCCAGCTTAGGAATCGTTATGACTGCAACACCAAAGTGTGCAGCAAATGTTGCAAGTTGGTGGGATAAAAAGCGAGCGTTTCAGGGATGGCTGCCACAATGGCCAACTTGTTCTCTCTTTGATTTTATGGCCAGAAATTGGTAATTTCAACGCACATTTCGATGGATAAAAGCAGATGAGGCGAGCGAGGATAATGACGTTGTCCCTCTGTCGTCCTGCATGCGAATTGGCCATAAAAAGCATTTGGCCCGGCTCAGAGCAGCTCAGAAATATCGTTCCGATTATTTGGCCATCAGCTAAAGCCAGTCAACGATCTTTGGCAACAAAGTTTTCATGCTCGCAGCGATTTTCCAAGGACCTATGACCAAAACTTATGGGCGTCAAAAACCGCTGAATGTCATTGCAATTTGGGCACTTAAAAAAGAGCATAATTAACATTTTACATTTACTTTTGTTTATGCACCAACTGGCCTTGTTGCTTTTGTTGCTGCTCATGTCATGTCAGCCGAAAAAAAAACATTCAAATTTATTTTCGCAGCAGCAAAACATTACCAAACAAACACTACTAAACAAATTAAGCAATTTATTTTCATTAACGCAAATAAAACTAAGGACTGCAGCCCTCAAGCGAATCGTCTACAAAAGTGTGATCGAGTCGGGAAAAATGTTAATTGAATCTCGCTCACATATGTTCGCTTGACATTCCCCCACATTTTCGCCAGCGTGAAAAACCAGCTAACAATTAAGAGAAAAATGTAGCATAAATCAAAGTCAGCTAGAAAATCGAAAACATGGCGCATTAAAACTAGCGACAAACTTAGTAGATTTATAGAGCTCAAAAGAAGGGGGACATGTGTGTAGTATGTAGTTTGTAGTATGTAGGTGACGCGACTTCGGCAGAGGGTGGCTCCATAGGAATTATGTCATCGCCAGTGCTGAAATCGATTCAATTAAAATGTTTTTTTCTTTATTTCTGAAGGGGCCAGGGTGTGGGGGGGGGGGGGATGGACACAATATAGTATAGTATACATGAATCTGGGGCCAGACGTTCCGGCGAATTACAATAATTTTCAATAAGCTTCAGCTCTCCAGTTGCAGTTGCTCGACTCGACATCTCTGACACTTGAAAACGCTCGACACGATGATGATGATGATGATGATAATGACGAGGATGATTGCAGTGCTGATGATCGTCATTAGCATCGGGCCAATCGGACATTATGTCAGTCAGCCAGCTGTCATACAATTGCCGGGACTTGAAGGCAAACAATCCCCGAAATTCACTCGAACAACAAATGAAATGTGGAATAAAGTGAAGTTGCAGTAAGGAGGAATAAAAGTGGCGTACATATAAATTACATTTGCAGACTGCACCTCATCCTCATTGCATTTTCCCCCTCATTTTGGCCAATTTCTCCAGTTCGCCAGCTCTTCGAGGCAAATGAAGCGTTAAAAACACAGAAAACACGGGGAAGAGCAGCGAAAAAACACAAAAACACCAAACAAAATTGCAACCCGTTGTGGTTCAGTGGCTCAGACGGCAGCTGCAATTTCCAACTGCAACTGCCACTGCAGCACATCAACGACGAAAACAATTCCACGCCGAGCCTTAAAAATTTCAATTAACTTTCCAGCGGGGAAAACAATGCGCAAGAAATGCGGAAAATTGCAGAAGAAACAAGTGATAAATATATGAAATATTTAAAGTCTGTTGAAAAACAACTGAACAATTTGATTGCAGCGAATAATGCAGTAATATTTGATTAATTCAATAAAACGATTTCCTTGCCAGCGATAATTGCTTTAATTTGATTTTCTGCGAATATTGGATATGTTTTAAAAACAAGTATACATTTAAGTGGAAGCTGAATTGAAATGTCAGTCAAGCGACCTTGCTGCACTTTTAACAATTTTCGATTTATATGATTTTTAAGGCCACGAAAATTCCAACACCTCCTCCAGCCAAGTAATAAATACACTTACAAAAACATTTGTGCAATTGTTATAAACAAAGCCGGGCTTTTGTTGTTATTTGCACAACTTTTCGTGTGTGTGTGCGATAAATCTAAATGAAATCATAAAAATTGAGACGAGACAACGTCGAAGTTTTGTGGGTGTGAGATTAACTCAAGCGAGGAATGAACATTAAAAAATAAATAAAAAAATACATTTTGTTGTTGCTGCTGGTTTTCTCACTCTGGTGTTATTGTTTTTATTGTTGCTGTTGTGGATTGTAAACAAATGCTTAATTGTCGAATGCAAATGACGCTGACATGTGTGCTTTTTTCTTTTTTGTTTTTTGTGCTTTTTTTGTTTTGGATGTGTGGGCAGCAGACTTTGAAGTGTTTTTGCGTTTTTTGGGTTAAATAAATGTGCGTTTGTGTGCGTGCTCGTTAACATCGCAAGTCAATGCATTTTAAATTTGTTTAATGCGCGCCTTTTTAGCATTTGCGGTTGTAATTAGCGCAGCCAACGAGAGTTCACTGTGGAACGAGTCCGCTTCGAAATGATTTCAAAAAATATCATTCCAGCTTTAAAATGTATAAAGTATTTAAGTACTTATTTAAGTAATTGCTGCAAACTTCCTCATCGCTTGCTTTAATAACTCCAATTAGCTTGTAATTACATCGATGACAGCTTGAGTGACCATTTCTGAAAGTTCTGCAATTATTATTTAAAAATTCCCAGGAAAAGGAATGAATCATATATATTCCAAATAAATTCTGCTCATTGTGATATTTTCACAGTGTCTTCAGCTAATCGAAGTGATAAGGCAAATATTCAATACGAGATGACGGACTGGACAGACTGCCAGCCTTGATGTCTCCATTGAGCGCTGCTCATCAGCCTCACCTTTCCCATAATCCACATCCACATCCACATCCACCTGGGTTGACATTTGGCATCTCTGTTTATGGAGGCAGAAAACCGAGGCAAGTTCAACAACATTTCAATGTCGGTCGCTGGGTCTCCACTGTCTTCTTTCTGCTTTCTGTCTTCTGGGCCCCTCTCTTTCAATCATTCTCAATGTCTGTCAGTACATGTCTTCGTCTCTGTCCGTCCGCTTGTCCGTTTGTCCTTGCGTCTCCTTTCTGCAGAGCGACAAGGACGGCGCCGACATTATCCTGTGCCTGTCCCATCCAGGCGACAAACCTAACGACGGGAAATGCCCAAATCACCTACACACACCACAGCTGTTCGGCAGAAGGAGATGGCCTGAGGGCGAGCGAAAGAGACATAACCGCAATAAGTTTATGAGGAAAATTGAAATTAAATTTTCCTCACAAAATGCCATTCAAAACTGACTACCGAAAAAAGACCATAAGCTGTTGGGTCAATGAACTGACTTATTGGAATAACAGAACGGTGCTTCAATAAAATAACCTTTTAAATGATAATCTTTCGGAACCTACCGATAAACACGATAACATTTTCATTAAATTTGGTTATCGAACGATAATTCTCTAAGTGCGTTTCTGCCACCACTACTATTTTGTTGCCCACAATTGTAAATTTGTATACTTACTTATTAGAAATATGTTTTTGTCACTGCCTCGAAGGCATTTAATTAAGCATACCGAACGACAAGGGGATAAGAGGCAACATGGAGGAAAAGTCGTACACATAATTATTCATTTTCATTGTGCACTTTGGAGGCACTTGAGCAAATTTTGTGCAATTTGCACCACGCAAAAGTGCAGAAATTGAAATAAATGGATGATAAGCAAAGGGGGCAGCTTGTGGAAGAAGGGGAGTTAAGGGGCTGATGGTGGGTGGTGAGTGGGGCATAAATGAAGTGGAGTACTCAATGTTTGTCTGGCCGCTGCAGCAGCAATGCAAGCAGCAGCAGCAACACCAACAACAACTGCAGCGGTGTCTGCAACATGTTGCCATGACAATGACTGTCGACGTTTGGCGCCGTCTGGCAAACACACACAACTCACACACACAGAGTCAACCGAACGCAGACAGACACAACACAATGCATATCAAATGCTTAAATGACAACAGCAACATCTGCGATTGCACTGAGAAAATAGGAGTTTAATGCTCAGTAAAACTAATACAATAATTTCAACTCTAACAATATTGTCCTTAAAAAAGAGCCACCTTGAATCAGTACTTTCCTCCAATTTTCCGCTCTGTGTAGTGTGGCAGTGGCATCAACTGGAGGGAGGAAAAGCGGGAAAAGCGGCAAAAGTGGCGTAGCCCCCCGCAAGACAGTTACAATAAATGTCATGTTTAAGGCAGTCAAGCGACGCACATCACTCCTCAAGGAGAGCAGACGACGGCCAGCCAAACTCCATCAGCAACATCCGCGCACAGTAACAACAATGGCAACAACTTTGGCAAACATGGCCCGAAGCAATTCCACTCGCACCTGAGTGGGCGTAGACATGTCTGAGATGGAGAACTTTTGCATAAATTTGCCGGCTTTAATGAAATTTAATTCCGAGCGGAATTTGCACATTGCAACGAACATAGCAGCCGCCTAGCATATGCCAAATTTTTTGCACTCCTTTGAGAGAGCGCGTTTTTATGTGGCAGACTGCATAAATTTCGGGCCTGTCCAGTGGCGCCCCATCAACTGAATTTTTGCCTCCGCTGGAATTCGGCTCAAAATTCGCTGACACTGGCAACGAACTGCCAGCGGAAAACTCTTGGCGCACAGAATGTGCAGCCATCAATCTGGAAAAGTGTCGCCACTAAAAAACAAGACTAAGTTGATACCCTTTCCAAATGCTATGTCCTTAAATTCCCATTCTGTTTCCCCTTTATGCGAAACTTGTCAACTTATCTTCAAACATCGTATATAATTTCCTGTTAAGAGCATCTGAAATTGGTGTACCAAACCCATAAGTGAGTGCCTGTCGTTTCCCTTCAAATTTTGAGTTTGACAACAGCTCGGGAAAATTTCCGCCAGCCAGAAGCAAAAGGAAATGCCGTAGTGTCAGTTTTGGAATGGGAAGGCGAATAGAAAAAATGATCGCAAACAGAGGCAACGAACATTTACTTATTTCTATTCAAATTTGAAAAATAAAAACTCAGACTGCGATTGCGATTTCGGAGCAAAAAGCACAGACAGACACACATGGCGGTGCTGCGCTCATCCATCATTTATATAAAAACTTATTTTCTTGCTTAAAGTTCGCCAGAGACAAAGATTGATTGGCATATTAAAAACGCGCCGAAAACAGAGCAGATCTCGTCTGAATCATCGGACACGCCCCTCTAAAATAAATATGAAAAGGATTAAGGAAGAGCCGAAACAATTAGCAGATGTGCACAGTTCGAATTGAAGTTCAATCCCCGGAGCTGTGTTAATTATAATTATAGCTGCCTCGCTTTTTTACGCTCTTTTCCGACTCAAATCCCTTGACAGCCAAAATGTCGAGAGCTGATTGGGAAAAAGGTTAAGTCCCCAGCCCCAGAAGTCTATGATATGCTGATTAAAAAATCAGCGAGGCGTTGCAACAACCCTTTCGGGAATCATTGAGTGGCACAGCAAATTGCTGGATGATTAACAAGTTGACTTGTCTTAATTATGACGAACCGCGGACCGGTTTTTCTATTTTTTTTGTGTTTCTGATCCGTTTTGTTTGACTTGGGTATTATTACTCGATCCTAAATCCTTTGGGCAAACAGGAAAAACTTCGCCGGGCAAACTTGAAATTTTCGTTTTCTATTTCTGTTCCAGAGTACACTTTAAGCCCGGCTAAAAACTTCTAACCGTCAAATCCTAGACACTCTGTTTAAACAAAAACGAAATTCACTGAGGGGGGTTGCATTGCATGGCGTTTTGAATGGCATTAAATATTTATAAATTCAATACGAAATGCAATTCGGAATGCATGCCAAAAAGGAGCAGCCAGAGATTGAATTGTAAAGTTTTTAAAAGCAATTCGCTGCCAGACAATGCCTTCTCTTTCTGCATTTTGGCTGCTGCGTGCAGACATCGCATAAGTTGGCCAAAAGGGAAATGGCGAGACCAGCTGCGCTGCACATACAGATACAGATACATTCGCCAGATACAATTTTGGCTACGCAAAACGTATTCAAAGCTCTCCCGGGTGGCAGAAAACCCAAAGACAGGTGAGGCAGCAGGATTTCCCCCAATTGTCCTGCTGCAAATTCGCCCTCGCCACTCGGTCTGCTGCTTATGAAATATTCAAGGCGCACTCCAAGGACTTGTGCAGCCACGTACATACATACATGTTATGATTTCATGAGTTCTGACCAGGATGGAGATGGGTTCGCTTCGGTTTGACAACCGCAAATGGTGCAGCAGCTCGCCTTGGAGGCTCGCTAATTGCCACTTCAAGCAATTCCCAGCCCAGACCTGCGGCTCCAAATCGGTTTTACTCGGTTCAATAGCCGTGTGCCCGCCTCAACCACAAGCCCAATCATATATATCAATCGGAGGGAGCAGCAGCAACAATGGGATTCAACCGAGCATAATCCACAACAATGTGCAGTTCGAAGGGTTTAAGCGGGCCCAATCTCGGAATCCAATGACTGGCAGGGCACCGAAAGAAATGTATTATTTTTCATTACTTTATTTGGAACTGGATTTTATTACATCTGTTTTTCGTGTGTGTAGTAATTTTCTCAGTGCAGTGGCGTACAATTGAAATCAACTTACACTTGAGCCAACCATCTCATCATCTCCCTTACTCCCACAACCATGAAATTGTTTGGCTGGGCATTACACCGAGTGTAAACAGAAATCCGAAACAATTCCGCTGGGGAATCGGGGTAATATAGGAGCCTCTAGAGAAGGGAATAATGCAGCAGAGCGAGGGAGGGGGGGAGGCCCCCTGGAAAAGCTGAATGAGAGGCGGCGCAGATTGAAAGATAAGCAGCAGGCCCAAAGACTTTTCCCCTTGATTGGCTTTCAATGCACTCATTCACAATCGAAGATGAAGTGCACTGAGAAAATAGAATAGCGCTGTTTCGATTAATATATAGAGTTCAAATAATACACTTCTTCCCACTGCTTTTAAGTTGTTTTTGTCGCGCCACTACTCATGTGACTGCAAAAACAGCTTAGACAATGAATATTTGTATTTTTCTACGCTGCATTTTCCGGGAATTCTAGCTCAGCTTGACAGCCTCCGCTGGCCAGCTGGAAATGATCTAATCCGGCGAAAAAATAAACCGGCAAGTCGAGAACCATCTACTTGTACTTCTAAACCGAGGCATATCCAATTGCAAGTTTGTCAAGTCAGGCAGATACAGATTTGTTTGCCTGTCCTTCCAAGAAGGCGGGCGGATTCGATTCAAGTTGAGCCAACTTTGCGGTTTCTCAATGACTGAATCTGAATAGGCGACGCGGTGAATGGTGTGCGAGTAAATACCCTAGGACTGACTGCTGCATACATATTTATTCATGGACATAACTCACCTTGACTTGATAAGAATTCAAACGAGTCTTTGGCAGCAAATTGAACGACGAAAAGTCCAGGCGACGCGAAAAGATCCCATTGCAGCCAGATGTGGAGCTGGAAAGAATCGTGGAGAAAAATGCATAAATCAGAAAAAGATAGATAAGCGCATATAAATGTGAATGCACAAATTCCTCTAAATAAAAATGTAAATTATCTGACAGCTGGAAAATTGCAAATATGACAGGCGAGCGGAAATTCCTCCAGTCTCCAATTCGAATTCGAATTCGAACTCGAATTCAAGCCGGATGCAATGGCGATAAGGATTTCCCTCGCCAAACTGTGCGCTTATGTAAATATTGGTATGTATACATATTTATATATTGGCCGTAAGCCACGTAACTTGGCAATAATCTGACTAATCCAATACTACGTGACTCTCTAGTAGTCCCCATGTATAATGAAATTTCTTTTCATTTACTTTGCCCACTTTTACTGACGTCAGAGGGGCCAAAATAAAATAAGAACAAATGTTGCTCAAATGGCCTTAAAAGCTTAGGAATGACATTATACAATTAAAACAAATAAAATTATTTTTAAATCCCTCAAGCTTTTTCAGGGGGGCGCTGGGAATTTTTGCCATATTTTCCTTTCAGCTTTTTATATGGCCTACGGCCAAAGCAAAAGCAAACGCAAATAAAGTTATCAACAATGGCCAATATAAGGCGAAAAAAATCTACAGAAATATACAATAAAATTAACAAGAAAAACGAAAACGAAAGCAAACAGAAAATGTGCAAAAGCAGTGAGAGAAGAAACGACATGGGACAAACAGTCGAATTCATTTGTTGACCTTGACATTGAATAGATTTCGTTTGGCTTTGTTTCGTTTTTTTTTTTTTTTCTGTTTTTTTCTGTTTACCCCCTCCGGTTTATTTAAATTTTAATTTTATTTCTACAGCTCTTATCAACTGCCGAGGGGGGAAAGGGGGCTCCCACTTAGCTCGTGTGGAATTTCAACTTATCTACAACAACAGCAACTACAAAAAATACCTTATCTGGTTGCTGGACGCGAAAGCTGAGCCATTAGAAATGCTATAATACGCTGTTTATTTACACCTTGACTTCGATTATATAACATAAACAAAGCAGACCGAATGTCGCGTCATTTTCGAGTTAGTCATCGACTTGTGCTAATCAGCAGAGCGCTGCAAATTTGTAATTTATTTTTAAAACAATTACAGGCGGTGAGGAAATTCAATTTCGAAAGGTTAATTAAGCCAAGCGCTCCACTCTCCTCAGCCAACCAACCACCCACCCACCCACAACTTTTGCCCGTCGAGCGGTTTCTGCTAATTTGGGCAATATGAATTTTAATTCGAATCGAAAAACACAGCTGCTGGTCAGTTCAGATCGTTGCGATCGTTCAGATCGCTATTCATATTGAATGTGCTCGACCCGGTCTTTATTGTTTGCTTATTTTATTGATCGGATCTCGCACTCCAGATCGAGATGTGCACGGCTAATGAATTTTAATGGCCCAAATGCGTTGCTCTGGCCTTCCCACCGCCTATTATTGTTCATTTTTGGCCCGAACACGTGCGCTCTGCTCTTTCTTTAGCTGTAGAGTCGAAAAAACGAAGGAGCTCCCAATCAAAGCGATCTCAATTTTTATGAGTGTACCCTTTCTTTATTGGGGCGCACAACGTGCCAGAATAAATCGAACATCGTATTTGGATGGGCTATGAATTGATCAAATTTATTCGGTCAGCGAATTATGGATTATAATCACACTGCAAAGGCGGATTCAATGGTTTTTTAATAGGCAGTAAAGTGTGCTCGAAATTTACCATCGTAAATAGAGACAAGCACTTTCCAACACTGCTGATTATAATGACTTCGATTTTTAACTTTATAGCCAGCCCATTTTCCAATCAAGCACCTCGTTTAAGCAGAGTGTAAAATTGTTTCATATTTCGATACAATTACTATGGCCGAATTTTGCATTCATTTCGAAATCTATGAGTCAGATCCGCCTCCTGTCAGCTCCAGCTATATAGCTTATAGCATATAGCTGTCATTGGAACAATCAATGGGCATTGGATTTGGGGGCTGGCCGGTTCTTCCTGTCTGGAATTTGGACTTGAATCGAGTTGAATGTGATGTGCAGACACAGCTGGCGAAGTCCGAGTGGCGGAATCAGAAACCAGGTCCAACCAAATTCGAGACCCATGAATACGCTGTAATTTATAGGCGGCGTCGCTTCCGTCGCCTGTCAAATTGAATGAGCCAAATGAGTTGAGCAGCCAAGACAAAGGCGTTTCAAATTAGAATACCAAACATTATCACATGTTCCGAGCAGCTGACTCCGACCTTGAATGGCCGAAAAAAAATGATACACAAGCGAAACTGAAGTGCCATATAAGCTATTTTGTAGCCAAATATTTGTTCTTATGTGGCTGAAAGGCATATAACCCCCTATTTAAATAGAGTGACCATGGCGCACTTTGAAGCAGTCTTTGGTGCAGTGTGACCTTCCCCTTTGCAACACACACTTTTTTAGTATGGGATCTTTGATCTGACGAGGCCTTTGGCCTGCTGTCAAACAAGAGATGAAATGTCGGGGAACCTGGCTAAAATCCTGTTGCTGCTGCGTGAATCTGCGGGCGGGATGCTTTTTCATAGCGCTTTTCGAGATTTTCGCATCGTTCCTGGGGCTCTTTGTTGGCGAAGGTAAGCGGAGGTAAGCTCTGCTTTTATTTTTCATAATTTAGAGAATATAAATTGGTTAATCTTTGTATTCCCACTAACAGATGGTCGTCTGTTATTAATTGCCCGAGTTGCCTATATGGTGCACTTTCTTGGAGCGATTTTTCTGATGATGAGCAGTATCTTGGTATGTGATCACCTCGGCAAGTCCACTCTCTGATCCCATATCATCTCTTACAGCAGATCGAATTTCTGGTGATCATCTATCTGGTAACAGATATAATCCACCTGATCTTTTGTAGCGCCTTTATAATCGATTACGCATTAAGTTGTAGCTTCTGCACTTTTGAATCGATTCCGATATTCTTCACCCTAGGTAAGTGAATGGTTTTTTTGACCAAAGTCAATTGACAAGCCAGTTATTTACTTCAGCTTTTAGCCTTTATTTTTGGATAGTGGCATTTTTCTATTGGCGACGCCTTCTCTGGGAACACAATCCCGAAAACGACGACTAAGGCGAAGGGGTATCGTTAATTCTGGATCTTGAGTGTTTATTCTGCGCTTTTTTTGTTGCTTTAGCGCTATGTACTTTTTCTGTTTTGGCCTTAATTTCACACTAATTTGTAAATTTGCCTTTAATGCCAAAGACAAAGAGAAAAACGAAAAGAGCAAAGTTCCGCAAATTGTTTGTACAGAGAAATATATTTTGTATTCACTACGATGGAAGCAGTAAATGAATTGCAGGCAATCGGAATTGCAGAAGGGAATACTACTATTCCACTGTTTTCCTTCTCGAAGGAGTGGAAACCCAATCACTTCATTCCCGGGCAATTTTCAATCACGTGCTAAGTGCTGCCAGACAGAAAAGAGTCGATTTGTCTGCCCTGCCACGTTAGCATGCAATGCAAGTCGAGAGGGGAAACTCGGAAAATTGGAGGAAAAACTGGAGCTGATTTGTGTGCTGCATAATTTTCCGTGCCACAAAAGTAGCGGGGGTCGAGGGACGAGGGTGCCCATCAAGTGGCAAAACTATTTGCCCTATCACGTACAAATTAAAAATGTGAAATGTTTCAATTTCTGTCTCGGGTCTCGGGGATTGCCTCACACAAAACAAAAACAACGGCGAGCTCCACTTCAACTTCGATTGTGGATCCCCCGCTCCTCTGTGAGCCCCACCATCCGTTGGTTTATGTAAATTCATTTGCGGTGACTGCTTTGGCGCCCAATTAGTTTAATTTATGCAAATACAGCGCGGGCCACTGACAGTGCGTGGCAAAAATATAAGTCAACGGATGTGGAGAGCCTGCGGTGCTCATAATCGATAATCGGGCGATTGGTTAATTTAAAGGCCGAAAGTGTTCAATGTACCACTCGAAAATGCAATTAATCGATTATGGAGAACCGTTTAATTTGGGAAAATCGATATTGTGAATGAGCGATAATATTTTGTACGAAAGTCAGTCATATTGAAAACGTGCTGTACATTCTTCTGCTTACTTCGTATTAAAAACGTTTTCCCACAAGTTACATTCACTGATATGGTTTTAGCCTTATATTTCTGTTACCAACTGTCTCTCTATGATACTCATATCTCGAGGCCCGCTAAATTTAGACGTGTCTCCAAGCAGCTCCCTCGACGAATTTAATGGTTTTCATGTTTGTCGACGTTTTGCCGGTCAAACGTTGCTCTGCTTTGATTGGAACTAATCTCATTTTGGTCGTTTTGACCACAACATCACAATCTTCAACTTCATTTGCATCGAGAGATCGGCGCTTCTCTGGGTCAGCTCTTTCTTCCGATGGGTTTGGCCTCCAAGCAAATGTCACAGCTGCGATGGCAATTGATCGATAAATTGCCAAATTCTGGGCGCCGCCAATTGCGAGTCTATCTTTTCTGTTTTAAGTTCCCAGTACCTGTCCGTGCGATTCTTCCAAGCGCTTCAAATTGTCGTTGAGATTTGTACATTTGATAATTTGATTGCGATTGCTATTGCTATGTTATTTGTTGCCTTTTGGAACGACCACACCTCTCAATAAATTAGACACTGCCCAAAATGCGCGACCAATGCAAAAAAAAAAAAAATAATAATAATAATGGCAAATGTAAATAGACGAGCGACGTACACAGTTTTCGTGCAATAGCCGCTTCTCACGTTTTTCCCATAAACAACTGGCTGTGGGCCACAGCCCTGCCCCTCTTCTCACCTGCATTTCGGTTTTAAATATAAAAAGCAATAAATGTGTATTTCTTTGTTTGGAGCTGCTGCTGCTTCTGGTTATTGATTAAGTCTGGCCGCCCTCCTTCTTGGGCCACGCCCCTTCATTTGATTGAACTTTTCCCTAAGCGAGGTAGATATTGGAAAACTGCAGTAGACCAAACAAAGATAAATCAATGCAAAAAGCAGCAGATTGGACTTGGTAAAAAATAGCACTTCAAATGGCAAAGTTGGCACCGCAAGCGTCGAATCAATATCGAAATGAGTTTTCATCCCGCGCCGAAAAGGCAAATCACATTAAATAAGAAAACGAATTTGACTTTCATTTCTCTGTTACCATATTTTCCCCTTTATTATGATTTTTCATTTTGCCTTGTTAGCTTGGGTGCGGTTAGTGTTTTTTTTTATATTTTTCCAGGCCTTAAACACGCACCCCCTACAAAGAAATAAAATAAATAAAATCCCACAGCAATTTATTAACATTTAAATTGAATTTTTCCTTATCGCATTTCCATGTACTGGATATTAAAAAATACTACAAAACTATATGAAATGCAATACAATAATGTGCAATCTCTTCTGTAATAGAAACCATCATAAAGTTTGTACACAATAAGTGAAACCAAAAATTATCCAAAGTATTAAAAAAGCCCAACTAAACGATATTACTAATAGACAAAGAATTGTTAATTAAAAACTCCTGTTTTCTATGTGCAATTGCTTTCTTAATATGTCCGCTTTATCGACTGCCTACTGTACTGAAATCTGAGCCAGGCAAAATACTGACCGCATCGCAACGCAAGATCAGCGGCGAGTGCAAATTGATTAATGGATGCTAAATATTTAAAACATTTTCCAGTTGCCTGTGTAAAGCGAAACCATGAAAAGCTGCCGCTGCGTTTGTTGCTGTTATTAATTGTTGTAGTTTATGCCTTAAAACGGTAACCAGTTTAGTTGAACCAGCCCCCAACCAGCCAGAGCAAAGCAAAGCAAACTGAACCCGGCCAAAATGACTATCGCATCTGTTCGATCTTAGCAAACGATCTCAAATTGCAGTGGAAAATGGAAACAAACTTTAGCTTCGCTTAATTGCGCAAATTTAGCCAAGAGGCTCTGATTTAATCCATGGAAATAGCAAATGTTAATCATGTGGGTTGTGTCTTATGTCTTGTGGCTTGGATCTTGCACAAACAGACAGACAGATATACGAGCCCATTGCTTGCCACACATTCGCCTTTGTTCCAAGTACGAAGCGGGCAAATTAATTAATAAAATACAAAATACAAAACCGGGGGAGCAAAAGTAATGGAGAAAAATGAAACAAATCGAAATAAGCATAAACAATGCTGAGCTAATTAAAGCAGCAGCCCAGCAACAGCAAATGCCAGGCTAGACCGACGACCCACATCAAAAGCTAATCATTTTCATTTTCGAAGCGGTTATGATCGAACATAGAAATACTCAGTATTGAAATGTAAAACGATCTCATAACATATAGGAAATTGGCGGACTCAGTAAAAACCATAATTGTTTATAAGCAATCGTGTTACATGTTGGCTTTGCAAACCATCAGACCTTCTCTCACACCCACTACCACTCACAATAATAAAATAGAAACTGTTGCACTTGAAGCGCAACGTGGTAACATAAATCATGGCAAAAAGTCATTTTACGGCAATTCCAAATCGGAATCCACCGCAAAGGCCAAGTGCTGAGAGGTGAGAGGGGAGGGGCGGACAAGCCACGCATGAACTCGGTCTGAACCTGGCCTGAACTTTAAGTCCAGTAGCAATTGTTGGGGGAGGGCGTGTGCCAACAGTCGACGGCCACTAAACAAATGGCAAAAACTGAATGCACGGAAAGTAATGAATTATAATTTGAGATACTTTGGTATTTTCAAGATGAAAATTGAAGATACATCTAGAAAATATACCATAATGACTGTATATACATATACAGTTGATATTTTTTAGTATTTAGTATTTTTCGCAGTGCACCCAGTCATGATTTAATAGGTAAATCAAGTTGATGAGCGTTAAACACTGGCTAGAAAGTAAACTAGTTCTAGGATCTGCAGCTCCGTAGGAGCAACAGGGCAGCACCTTCTGGGTGCGCTGGTCTCCTTCCTTTCCGGCACGAACTAAAACTTTAAGCCGGGCCAAAATGCAATGGGCCAGCAGTCGGGGGAATATAGAGGCTGGCTTTAATGCCTTTCCCGGCCACTGCGAAGAGTGCAAGAAACCCATAAATTAGCCGGAGTGTGCCTTATCCATGTGTGTGCGGTGCGGTGTGATGTTATGGTATGGAATGGAATGGGATGGTGCTCCATCTGAGTTTGTGGTCAAATAAATAGAAAATTAGCCAGACATTGGCCAGCCGAGCAGCAAAAGCACAAGAAGCGAACAAATAATGTGGATGTTGCAGCGGCATAAAGAGAGCCATAACAACAACATAAAAACGCCAGCAACACAAACAACGTCGCACATTAGTCTATAGATATATATGTGCAAGTAGAGTCTAGAATTCTGGAACTGAAACCGAAACTTTGGAGGCAGAGGCAACAGCTCATTGCCGCTAATTAATTGCGAGCGGTCAGGCGGGGCCCACAAAAAGAGGTGTTTGCAGAAAATGAAATGAAATAAAATAAAGTCTAGCGACTGATAGGGGCTCCTATAAATTTGCCAGCGTCAGCAGCTGCTGGTCAGGAATTTAGGGCTCCTCCAGCTGGAACAAAATCAAGACGAACCGATGAAAGGTCATGAATGGCAAGTGAATGTTTGTGGACTTTATTATAACCCGAAACCGTCATGGTTTCTGCTCAGACTATATCTAATCCTTTTTCAATCTTACCTAATTTTCAGGCCTCACCCCAATATGAATCACATAAATAAAAAAAAACGTATAATACTTGTAAATATTTTCTACACTCGCGTGTTAATCGCAAACAAATTAAAACTAATACTGCAAGCCAGACTCATATGAGAAATGAGGAGCAAACGAGGAGGAGGGCAGGCAGCTGGTAATGAAAATGCCACAAAATTCCCATAATGCATTTCGTGGCTGTCTAGGAGACAACTTCGACTTCACGCTGCGCTACACAAAAACACTAAAAAATAAAACCGAAAAAAAGAGCTGTGAAAAGTCTCATTACTTTGGACAAATATGCAGTGCTGGTTGTTGGGGCAAATGTGCAAAGTTGCCAAGTTTCGGGGGGCCAAGCTAAACGGCGAGGGCAGCAGCAACTAGACCGCAGCAGCTCGCGTGTTTTGCGGTGGCAAGTTCATAGATCTGCCACATATGTAGCAGGCACATACAGATATACAGATACATATGCATATGTATATGGAGCAGGCCGGCCAGGCGGCAACTGTGACTTGATCCCTTTTCACTGCTTCTCATGCCACACGCACAGTTTTTGCAATTAAAATGGATTTGCTGGCTCTTTTGCAAGACAGCACACAACATACAACACATACAACATACAACACACAGAGCACATGTGGGGACACATTTTTTCCAGAGGCGTCAAATTAATTGCCACAACTTTTGCCAGCCACTAACATTTTATTTCGCATTCAAATGTTTCAATGGAGGAGGGGGCGAGGGACGAACAGATCGATGGGCAACATGTGTAAGCCAGGCCCAGATACATTTGAATATTATTTTCTGCCAAATTAATGCCTTTCTTAGTTCGTTGAGCAAACTCATGTAATTACACTTAAGCCAAGAACTTCGTGAGAAAGAAAAACATTTGCATACTAATGTATGTATTTACTGGAGTTACAAGGGTTATTTAATTTAAGAACAGTCGTTAGGACGTGCCTTTGTGTGTTCCTCGATCATTTCTTTGCCATCTAAACTGTAAGCCCAATATTTGGGCGTTAGTAGCCAGTTCTCCTTGACTGAATTTGCCAGCAAATCTGCCAAATTTTGAAGTTTGTTTGCACTTCGCGGAATTCGTGATCAATAAATATTTGCGTGGCTCAAACAGGGGATAGCAAATATCTGGGAATGCTTGGGGAGACTCCCATGCGTAATACCAGTTGGTAGATCTTTGGGCAAATAGCAACCAGGAGAAGGTCGAGCCCAAGCCCGCAAAGCCTCCGATTCGATGTGTATCTTTGAGATACGTGTCTGCAGTATCTGTATCTCATGACAAATTGAGCTGTCAGCGGCGACTCTTTGAGCCCGGCAAACTTCCTCGATAAATCAATGTATTTTTCGTTACTTTTGAATGGCTAGCTAAGCTGTATGTACCGCCAAGTGCAAATAGCAGAGAAATATTCAAAAATAATTGGAAACATGTCTGCGAAGCTGAAATCTCATCGCGAGTGCCCACATTAATTCTAATTGGCAATATTTTTTCAGTGCTCCGTCGATTTACGTTTGTTTCATTTTTGTTTTGTGTGTTTTTGAGTTTTTTGTGCGCCTAACTATTTCTTTGGGACGCCGATGCCGATAGACAAAGGCACGATTCGAGGTGATTTGAACTCCACCCATTTTCAATCCACATTTTCAGAGTTTTGTGCAACTGACACTTGACATGCCAACGAGGGGCGGGATTGAGGACTCTAAATGAATGCACTCGTTTGATTTATACATTCAATTAAGCACGACTACAGTGCGTAGCAAAACTGTAAGCGGTTTCGAAACACGAAGCCAAACACATTTACTTTGTTAGCCGTCATGGAGCGATATAATTGCACTTTCTTATCGTTAAAGTTAAAATACATATTTCAATTATAAAAATTAAGTGTACATAGCTTTATTCCTCTTAAATACGTGTTGTGAAACGAAATCTGAAATCGGATTCCTTTAGATAATGGGATATGTTTGCCAACACTGTAACAGGCATCAATCAGCAAACCATAAACGTCTTTACAGCCATGTCTCGCACTGTACGAAACAACGCCATTCCAAGCAAATCGGTCTTAAACTTTAATTGCAATTATCCAATAGACAAACTCCTTAAAATGTGCTCATATTTTCTGAATCATGTTTCGTACTTATTTACTATGTGTGTTACAAAATCGTTTTCATGTGCCTTTCTTCTTGTGGCTTTCAAACAACATTATTGTTGACCAGGCCAGTGGCATTGTTATATTACTGCCACCGACCGTCTGGCTTATTTATGACCGCCAAGCTTAGGCTTAGATTTTTAATTAATTCAAGGCTTTTGCGGCACGTTCCCCGCACTTCTCGCGCATAATTGTGTAATTGTTGTCTGTGGTCAGCCAACGCATATTGTTTGTTGGTGGCATGGAATATAAAATAAGGCAACAGCAACCACCTCCCCTTTTGGGCTGAGTCATCAGCACCTCATCGCCACGCAATTTGTTACGTGGGCGTTGGCGTGAAAATTCTGGGCTTAAATACTGCGGAAAATGTCAGCGTGTCGGCGGAAAATTGTGGGAATTCCCTTTCGCGGGGGTCACAGTGCATTTACTATTCCCTCTGCCAGCCAGATTGCAATTAAAATTCATTAGCGAGCGGACGGCCAAAAGTAAAACAAACGAAATTAGTCGAGTCACAAGGCAAAGGCAATTCACTTAACAACGCAACACGGCAGCGAAGCCCACATGGCAGCATAATTAGACCAAAACCAAACATGTTTGCTGCCAAAACTACAAAGGCGGCTTTTTACACCATTCTGTTGACAACTTTGATGGGGGAGTACAGAATGAGGGAGCAGCAACCACCACAATATGACCACAATGGGTTAGCACTATTTTCTTACCCAAAGAACCAACTTTCCTATTAGTTACTAAATAAAAAAGTGTTTAAATTAGTTATTGATACAACAGCTAACTGAAACCATATTTAAGCTTTACATGCTTTTTACAAAAGCAGATCTAGCAACTAAGATATCTGCAGAGCACGACCAACTTTCTAATTACAGCAACCTTTTCTAAGAGTAGAAAAATATAAATAGGTACCAAAAAAAGCAAGCAAATTTCATATGAAATATGGTCAAAAATGGGGGAGGAGGTGGACAGGCAGTGAGACAACAGAAAGGGACTACTAAGGGCCAAATGTGTTGAGACCACAACATGTTAAGTGTTATTTATGCGGTCGGGAGATTTCTTATTAAGATAGGGCTAGACTATAAGGTCTGCACAGCTCGCTTTCCTTCTTTACCTGTTAGGGCCATAATAAATGTGGCTCAGACTTATGACAACAAAAGGGTTACTTTTTGGGGTATAAAACGCTACAAGAAATTGCCCAGAAAACAGCTGCCGGCCGAGTCGAGACTGCGAATGGGAAGCACACAATTATTTCCTTGGGGAATGTAGCGGAAATCTCTACTCAGATCGTGAATGACATAAGCCATAGCGAAGGAACAGAACATTCAATGGAAACATTTCCGAGTGCACTCACATTAAGCATACGCCGGGTATGCCCACGATAAGAAAGTAAACCCGCTGGGAAAAAGATAACAAATATGCGCAGAGCTCAAACAAAGGAGTGGGGCTGGGCGATATTTAATAAATTATTACACTTGGCTGGGGCACAAACAAAAATAAAACATTAATAAATAAGTGAATAAACCGCTGGCACCGCTTGACATGACTAATTGAACCGGAGATCTGGGCAAAATGATTCTAAACACCAGGAAAACGCCCATGCATATCGATTCGATTCTATTTAGTGGCACCAGTGTCAAGAGCACCAGACAATGTCATCATCACAGATATGTATTATTAAGTGCACGGTGTAAAAATAGACCTCACTCAATGCAAACCATATAATAAACTACAGAGCGTTTAATTGTTATTCAAGCAAATGAGATGAATTCACCGCCAACTAGAATATTTTCTAATTACTGCGATATTCAATTAAAGCCATCTACATACGTCTATCGTCTATTCAGATTCATTTGCGATCGATCGTTTATCGATCCAATGGATATGAATAGTGACATTTTATTAATTACGGCTAATTTGCTGCTTTCTTGCTTTTGATGCACTGCAATTCATTATACTAGTTTATTCATTCGTTTGGCAAAAAAGTGACATTTTATATACAAATGACAATACATTTTTAAAGCTTCGGTTAACCAAAGCTTCAATTTGTTTTTTTTTGCTGTAATAACTGTGTTATTCAATACTAGAACTGACTAATTATTCAAATTCCCATTTTCTGTGCACAAATGTTGAGCAAGTTGTCGAGTGAATCATTCGTTTGTTTGATAGAGCAGCTTTATGCGATGTTGGTTTTATTGCTATTTGCCATTTTACTGTTAGAGCTACAACAAGTTGACTTAAAAGTGCATTGCAATTTCCAGCTAAACGCAGCAACAACAACAATAACCATAATAATAGTATGATGTCAGCAATTCCGAGCTGTATCAATAGAGAGAAAGAGAGGTCTGCGGTGGGGGTGGCTGCGGGAAAGAGAACGCGTTTTCATTGTGTGGGCGACAAGTTTAATTTGGTTTAATTTAAAGCTCGAGAAAGAGGAAAATATAGAGATATGTATACAACAAAAGCCAATCCTATTTTAGTATATATATGTATGTAGATAATTCGCAATAATTGTTAACAATGACGTACAGTTCGCGCGATGCCCGCTGAGGCAATTTAAATGCAAATAATTTTGTAAGAAATTTACATGGACTTAAATTTGAATATAATTACTCAAATTAGACGCCGGCAACAGCAACCAGCATATGGACAAATTGCCCGCACGGCCCACGCCCACATTTGCCCACTTGTTGAGCTTTCTACAGCTGTGTTCAAAAAAATAGCAGTGCTTGGGACCTGCGAGTTTAAGTTAAAAAATTCCTATGATTTACAATTTTAATGGTCAAATTTTTTTTATAATATCGTTAGGTATTTAATTTCAAACAATTTAGCAAATGTTTCACTTTTATTTCTTCAATAGTTTCGAAAATATAGATAAAAACAACAAAAGAGGCAGAAATTCTGGTGTTCAATGAAATAGCAGTGCTATGAAAAAATAGTCACAAAATTCAACATGACTTAGAACTAACATAGTTTTTTTTTTTTATGTGTTAATTAGGGTCTAATACTTGGTTGGATTGCCTTTGTTAGCCAGTACAGCCTTACACCCACGTGACATGGAGTCCACCAGGACCTGCCAACGTTTGGGGGGAATTTTTGACTATGCATCCTGCACAACTTGCCAAATCTGAGCCTTAGACGTCGGGGAGTTTTTCGACACATATTGTTTAATGTCCCCCCACAGGTTTTCAATCGGGTTTAAATCGGAAGATGATGCTGGCCAGTGCATTACATCTATTCTATTTCGGGTGAACCTATTCTTAGCCGATGAGCTTCTGCGTTTCGTATCATTATCCTGTTGGAATGTCTATTTTAAGGGTATATTATATTCAGAATATGACAGTAAGACATCACTAAGTATATTTGCATATGCGTTTTGGTCTATAATACCATAAATCATATGTTATGGACTCATACCATTGTAAAAAAAACAAGCCCATACCATAATTTTCGGTCCACCATGGTTGAAAGTCATCAGTGGGTGTTTTGGGTGGTACTCCGTGTTTGGAGGTCATCAGATATACTGGAGTGAACCAGTTCCACCAAATAGAACTATTTTTGACCCATCAATCCAAAAGATATTACGCCATTTGGAGACTGGCCAGATTAGGTAGGTCTTACGGAAGCTTAACCTTGCCTTAATATGCCTAGGGCTAAGTAGGGGATCCTTTTGTGGACTCCTCTCACAAACATTTTGATTCAGTAGTCATCTCTGAATAGTAACGTCGCTTATTCCCAAGTTCAGCTCAGACTTTATGTCCCCAAAGGATGCAAAAGGATAGACTTTGCTGTAACAAACTATGCGCCGATCCTCTATATCTGTGGTTTTACGTATGGTACCACGGTTTTCGGGCTTCCATTCATATTTAATGGCATTGGATACCATTTTGGCAGAACATTCAAGGGTTTTTTGAATGTCCTTATATGTTTTTCCTTCCTTTCTAAGCTTAAAAATAAACATTCTTTTCTCCTGGGAGCAGTGGTGTCCTCTACCCACTAAAATAAATTTTTTTGAATTTTTTTTTAATTTATTGCCCTTTAAAATATACGAATTATCTTAACCAAACTCACTTTTTAGAAAATATTGAACATTTCGAGACTTTACGATGGACAAAACCAGAGACTGCTATTCTTATGAACAGCCTAAAAGTGGTGAATTTGCTCAAGAATGTAAATAAAAAAAGGATAACATGAAAAACTGACGGGATTTTCTTTTTTTCTATATCTATACATTCCATTTTACAAAAATAAGTGGAATAAAAAGTGGATTCCAAAAAGGGACATGGAGAAATACATTTGTGTTTCTTAGTTTCCATCGCACTGCTATTTTTTTGAACACAGCTGTACTTCATACACTTAAAAATTAATTTTGCAACAATCACACACAGGGAGCGAAAGACAAAAAAGCAAAAGCAAAAACAAAAGCTACACAGCAAACGAGGTTCAACAAACGCAGAATTGTGCAAAAAGCGCAAAGCAAACAAAGTAAACAACAAAAGTGGCCACCACAACTAGGCAAATGTTTAAGTAACGTGTAACAGAGGCACAAAAAACGAATTTATTTGCCATTGCAGCAGCAGATGATCAAAAGAAGCAGCAGCAACAGCAGCAAAAGTGACGCGCACAGTGGGCTAAAGTCGATTGGAAACAAAGTATATTTTAGTATATAATAAAAATAAATTTAAAATAAATCAGTATAAGCAAATTTAATAGAAATATTAATAAATTACACATATATGTTATTGTTATGCTCGATTAAGCTTGAAACCCTATTTCCCCATTCTTGCACCACTGTGCCTTTGCTACCGATCGCTAATGAAGATGATGTTGCAAAAAGAAAAAAGTAACACGGGTAATAGAAAAATAACGGTCGTTGCCAGCTGCCAACTGAACATAAAAGTGGGCGTGGCGAACAAAAGCAGAAAGAGATGGCAACAGGGAGATTGCATTCGAGTTGGTGCCGAAATTGAAAGCGAATTTGCTTTCCATTTCAGCTGCAGTTTTGAAATTAACTTTAGTTTCAGGGTGACAGGTGTGCAGCGAACTAAAAAACTAATTAAAAAACCTAAGGCAACATTTCGTTTTTTGTTCTCACGCTGTGGGGGATATGCCCGAAAAATAAAATTTTAAAAAAGTTGCCAACACGCGCACGAAATTTTAAGCAGATTTCATATGCTAGCTATTATTATGTGGATTTTGTTTGCCTTCTTGAGTTTTTGCTTTTCACCCACTTGCCGCAGGAAACGTGCCAAGATCGGCGCTGCCTCAGCCCCTTGAAAATAAACAAAATTAATATGCAATTAATCGCCCATCACCACAAAGGAACACGCTGCCAATACAAACACACGGCTAAAAATCACAAAAAATAAAAACAATTGCCGTACGTGCACATGTCGCTCGAAGAAGAGGAAGAGCCGCGATAAACATCTGAAACAGCTGAAAAGTCACCTACTCACGGCACAGCCCCAAAAAAAAAAAAATAAATAAATAAAAATAAAACAAGCAGGAAAAAACAAATCGAAGCAGCCCAAAAAGCTGAAAATCAACAAAATAATATCACGGGAGGAGCCGAGGAGCCGCACCCCAAAATGTGTCAAAGATCAACTGACAAAAATCGACGATGGCAATAAACAAGAAACAACTGTGTTGCACACAAAAAATACAGTGTTAACTAACAGGCAAAAAAAAAACAAAAAATTATATAAAAAAAAAATAATGTTGCATTAAACTCTCTTTTAAAAAATATTCCATTGATTCTCTAGATTAATTCAATAAATAAAATATCCAAACCATTTTTTTTTCAGTGTTAAAATACTAAAAAGTGGAGAGGTAACTTTAAAACAGAGCAGGAAATCAACGGACAGCTAAATGCAATTGAAAACGAAACCGCAAAAATCAGAGAGAAACCCGAAAACTTGGCGCCGTGAGAATATTAATTTTGAAATGGCCAAGTTGACCGAAAACTTGTTCGCGTCACTTTATCTCATGTGAATAATCGAATTTTCTGCGGACGTAGGCGTGGGTGTGGGCGTGGCGAAAGGTTAGGCCAAGTGACCAGAAGATGGCGCCAGCCAGGGAAACCCAGGCGAAAACAATGAAAACCCATTGATCGAACAATCGCAGAACAATTGTCAATATAATTTCCCATTAATGGCTGGCTAATGAAAGGGCTCCATTCTTCTCTTCCATGCAAAATCTTGTAAATGAAAGTCAAAGTTTAGCCCCGATAAGACCACGTTGTTTGCTCAAGTGCCAGCTGCAGCAGGAAGAAAAAAAATCCAAGCGATAAAGTCCGGCCCCCTCGCCATTGTGTTCGCAACGCTCCTTCTTATCAACTTGCAAGCTCGAGCCTTGAGCCTGAAAACTTAGCTAAGTGCACACAGCTGTGTTTAAGTTACTAGCACCACCATACCGAATTTCACAACGATCGTGGGTGGGGGTACCGATAAGTTCCGAGTTCTGATCGATCTACTCAGGATGGTGCATTCCTAGAAGTGTGATAAAACTCTGATTGAAAGTGCAAATGCATGTCTTTGGATCTACAATTTCACCCCACTTGCATGCATGCATATATGTACGTACATATATGCTCGTTTATGTGACAGCTGATCTTTTCAAGTGACCCACTTAGCGTGTGCTTGTGTACTTTCCTTTTCACAGCCCTCGAAACACAACAATGCCAGCCCCTTGTGCCCACGAAATGGAGTTTGTTTCATAAATATTTGCAGCAATCCGAGATGCCGAAACTGAAAATGAGACTCGAACAATTTTCGGCCTTTTTCCAGCGCCGTATTTTTAGAAAGTGCGTGCGTAATTGAAGTTTTAGTCGCTTGGCAAATAAATTGCCGCTGCCAAGTCAATAAATTAAGCAAAAGCAGGCGGCACAAACTCACGGCAGCGCCGACTGCGAAATTGCAAACAAAATTGCAATTGCAACTGCAACTGCACTCGAGGCGAATGAACGCAATGCAACGCTCTGCTGGCGCCGACTGCTCTGCCTGCAATGCACTTTGCCAAGGACAGATCCATTGAAAAACCGCGGAGCAGCGACAGCAACAGCGGACTGTTGCAATGACTGAGCCAGCGCACACTGAGAAAAACCAGTGGTCCCCTATTACATTATTTAAATATGAAAATTCAGTTTAATGTTGATCATCACAACTGAAAATAACATATTTGTTTTTAACAATCGAACTCTATTTTTGTTGTGTTTTATACATTAATTTAAGAAAGAGTACCTCCTTTTAATTTAAATACATGCCTAAATATTCTCACTGCATCTGTGTGCCAATGCCTCTTCGCTTTGTGTGCGTGTAATTTATAAATATAATTAATAGAATTACACGGCGTACGAGCGTAATATTGACACTGATATCATAGGCTCTCGTCCTGTCCCCCTCACTCACTGGCTCACTGGTAGCTACTCCTCTCTCCCATAGTCGCAGTCGTAGTTTAATGCCCGCTGAAACAAAGCCCCAAGGTTGCAGGAAAAGTAAAAATAATGCAGTCGCAGCTTAAGGGAGAATAAAAGAGTAGGAGGTAAATAATATGCCAATAAAATGTAGTATTTAATATTCGCAGTTTTTTCCCAGCTAATTGTTATATATATTTCAAAGGCTTGAAGGTTTCTCTTCAATGGGCTTGACTGTATTTAAAAATGATTCTAGGAACGGAGAATACCCCATTACCGGTAGGTAGACCACTAAGTCCGACTGCTTTGTTTTGGTATTTCACTCTGCCGCCTTTTTTATTCATTCGAGGCACGTTCAAGGCTCCCTAGTTGCCCCTACCACCAACCAACCACCCACCCAACCAGTGGGCTTATCTAGTTGGATTTTCGAATATTTTTACACTTGCCACTGGTTATTTGCTAACCAGAAGTTGACAGCTAAATGGATGGTGCTTTGGCTCGATAGTTTTGCCAAAAATAAATTCAATTCCAGTTTCTGTGCATTTTTTCAATTTACTACTTTCTTTGTTCTATCAACATTTTCATCAATATGCAAATTTGAGAAAAATTGAATGTTTTTCTTTTTTTGTTCGGCGGGTTAATTAAAAGTCATAAATTGTCGCCTAATGCAATGTGAACATTTCATAAAATCTGCCGGTGTACTCTTTGTTGTAACTTGCGTAAAATGGGCAAAAAGAAGGTGGTAAAAAAGGGGCGTGGCGAAGTGTGTAAAGTGCATTTACCTCGCAGTGCAATAAATAAATAAAGAAAAACAACGGCGTATGATTGACTTCACTCGAATGCGTGGCACGTTTTTATGTGCAATCGCTTTGAATTTGGTTAAAGAAAAAGAGAGAAAGGTAGTATGTAGCTACGCACACAACTCGATTTTTTATATACAATAAACAACTAGTTTTAAACGCGTTTTTCTATGGCCAATTTCAGCGATCGAGCGGATCGGATACCCGGGCGTATGAGTAATATTTCCCAGCAAGTTGGCTAGTTAATTGAATGCAACAAGTGAAGGATGATGGGTTGAAATATAAGAACGCTAACAAGGAAAGCGTTGAATCATCACTTGTTACACCCTCTTAGTAAATGATTAAGATCTAAAGATTAACTTAACTTTAATCAAAAGCGCAGCTTTATGTCTGTGAATTTCTGGTGGCAAAGCCAGTTGCGAATTCTATTTAAAACGCTTTTGTTGCTCATTTTGTGTGTGTTATTTTTATTTGCTGATATTTTTGTATTATTTTTATTTGGTTTTTTCTGAGCGCTTACGAATTTGGCAACTGCAAGTCAAATTTAATTTGACAGGCCGCGTAATGAACGAAAAATGAGAAAAACCAAAAGTTGAAAACTGAAAAATGGCAGCTGGCAGCCAAGTGGCCAAAAACAAAGCTTTTTATGGCCACAAAACCGAATTTGAGCTTTGACTTTTTTTATAGGCAGCAGCATTCGATTTGGATTTTCATCGGCCGTTTTTCCATTCGCAAAATGCAAATCAGCGAGGATGACAGCCCAAAATTAATGACGACAATAAACAATTATTGTATAATTGAAATTGACTAGGGGCAAATTGATTTGTGGACTGCACACAACTGCACAATGGCCGCACAACACAACTGTAATCATAAAAGAGCCAAAGGACAACAAATGAAACAAGGGAAAATTAAGGAAAAGCCAGACGAAACAAACAAAGCGGAAAAATGTTGACAAAACATGAAAACCAACCAGCCAGCCAGAGCGGCAAGGGCAAAACAGAAAGAGTTGCGGCAAAATTGAAAAATAAAAGTTACGTATTAGCCAGACGACAGCCAGCCATAAAGTTGAATGAATGAAATGTCTGGCTGGAAAACTCGGAATTTTCCCGGCTCGAGTTGAGTTGAGCACTCAGCTCGCCAAGAGGAAGGACGACAGTTGATCGGGTAATTAGCGTGTCTGACCTTCTGCCCGCTCCAGCCACGCCCCTCCTTATCTGCCATATAAATCAGAGGCGAGGGGCTGGGTGGCTTTGCTGTGGCACCTCTGGGGCCACTTGATATGGCTCGCGGAAAGTGTCTGCCAAGATGGCGCCAGGATAATTCGCCCTGAGTAGCGAGAAATGGAAATTGATTGCCGGCATTTAAATATTTTATCGATTGCGGGGATCCGGCTTAATGGACCACTTGGTGCGACCAGCTGACTTCTAATCAGTTTAAGGTTATCCTTGCAGAATTAAGCAAAAAGAACTGCGTAAATAAAATAGTTACAACGTATCTGCTTATAAGTCATTTAATATAGGGCTTACAGCATAACCAAAGTCAAAGTCAAGAAAAACACGAAGCCGAAGAAACAAAAACTGAGTTGCAAGAACACCTCCCGCTGTGAGGGAAACCTTAGGAAAACGAGGATGACAAAAAAATCCAACTTCAGCTTAAGGCAGCTTTAAGCCAAGTGCAGTCGTTTACACTTGAAGAAAAAAGGCGCCCAGGGTGAGTAAACTGCTCGCCGCACTTAAGGAGCTTGCTCAGCTGCTCCAGCTCGGGTTCAATACACAAAATAAACTTGAAAAATGTATTCAATTAAAAAAGTTTTCACTTGCAACACGCTGGCACCTCACCTCTTGGCCCTCAGCCTTTTAGCCTTCTTTTCGTTTCTTTTCGCAGTTGTAAGAGTTCTGTTCTTTTTGCCAAGTTGCCGGGGAATGCTCTGCATAACTGTAAATGAGCCAGGAGGGGGCTAACGCCAGTGGGCGTGGCAACCACATTGCGGTTGCCTTCTGTCTGAGCTTCAATTCCCCCGCCCCTATCCCTCTTCTCGCCCTTCCTTTTGTCTGCGCCTGCTTAGCATGTAAATAATGTGCACGAAATTATGAATGCAGCTAATTAGCAAAGCAGCAGACGAGTCCTGGGTTCCTAGGATCCTCTTTTGTTAGCCAGCTTCTTGTTGCAGGCATCTGCTGCACAGAGAGAAAATATTGCATTCCTGCTTGCCAAGATTCTTTGAATGCATATAGAGCTATTTTTAAGCCTTCAATCAGAACTAGTCAACATTTTCTCCGAGTGTTTAAATTCATTATGTCATTGAACCGTTTAACTGCGCTTAAATGCTAGCCGCTTGTTTTTTGTTTATGGCGCCACGGGGAGCGTTTAACTTAAAGCGTCGACAAATAATTCAGAGTTGAGGGAGCTGCTCCGCGGGAAAACCCCATTAATCACCCTCCCACCTGGCCGTAAAGCTAAAGTTCTGCGTTTGCCACTTGCCGCGATTTATGGCCTCTGCACCTGAGAGAAGGTGAATCGTTCAGGGAACTTCTTCACTTACCTGCAAAGAAAGGAGGAAAAATATTTGGGATTAGTTTCGAATTGATGAAAAGTATTTGGGATTAGCTTGAATGTTTACTATATATTTTTTTCAAGGATTTTTCCTTGCTTAATGCACTTAAATACAGAACTCGTTTTCCTGAGGTTCCTAGGCCAAAACCTTGGCCAGTTCATCTGTTGATAAGAAACCCTCACCCTGCTCCACAAATGTAATTAAAAAAAGACTTGAATGTCAGCTTGGCCAGCAGATGCTACCTTAAGATTATAGCCGAGCGACTTCAGCTTGACAACAGAGGCTCAAGGCTTTTGTTATTGCCTGAATTTACGTTTAAATATTTCAGCTTGGCTTCTTTGTACTACAATTTTATCGCGTGCATAAACAAGATGCGGGTTAAAACAAAAAAGAAGTGCAAATAAAAAACGAGACAACGAAACGAAGTCAACTCCAGCTGAATTTCAGGTTTACTACAAAGTCATGCAACACGGTCATGTGCAACAGCAACAGAGCGCCGTCTCTTTCCCACCCGCACTGTCGATACTTCGACTTCAGCCGCTGTCAGTCGAATCGAATGCTGCAAATTATTGCAGGACATTTGCCCGAATGGCCAAAGGGTAAACAATTTTTTGCATTTATTTATTTTACGGCAACAGGCGAAGCCGCCACAACAAAAGAAAGTGAAGAAGATAAACAAGAAGGTCCAAGATGCGCCGCTTGGATCCGAAGATTGGGATACCCTCACAGGACGACTTTCTGAACCAATTGATATGAAACTTTGGAATTGAATATATTTCGACATAATATGTCATTGTATACAATTTCAACAACATGGCTTTCCAAATGCCAGACATATTTGAAGCTGAACTAAAACTGTCAAGACCATCTCAACTTCAGTAACGCCCCTTTGAAGAGTATTAAACTAAATTTTAGCACGCAGCCTAAGAAACTCGTACATCAACAGCACAATTACGAGCAGAAGAAGACAAAGTGAGTAGAGGAAGCTGCAGCTTTATCAGTCAGAGCTCTTATTATTATTTAGTATTCAGGGCCTTCGGTTTTCCAGGTCAGCGGGGAAAACAGGAACGAGGACAACGGAGGGCCAGAAAGAAACCGAAGGCGAGAACTGTAAATATTTATTTATAGGTTTCGGTTTCTTTCGCCGCTGCAGTGTCACTTTCTTTCGCTTTTGACCATTTTCAATTTATGTTTTTTTATTGATTCAAATCTCAGGCAAATGCCGTTTTTTATTGCACTCACATTTTTAATAAAACGAAACGAAAGTAAAGTTGATCGTCGATAAAATACCCCCATCCCCCACAGCGAGCCCCCAATAAATGTTGCAATTTTATTATCATTTGCTGGGGGGCTGTCATCAGGTGGAGGAGAGGAGGAGAGGGGGCAGGGAAGGGAGAAAAGGAGTTGCACTCGAAAGTGAAAGTTAGCTTTTTAAGGCAGAAAGCAAAGAGCAGCGCGCTGCACACATGTGTTTCTTTTTCTTTCTTTTGCTCTCTTTCTTTCGCTGCGAGCCCAATTTTTGTTGATTAGTTTTGGCTTTAATTGAATCAACGACAACATTTTGTCCGCTTAAGGTTGCACACACTGTGGCAGCTGAGTTAGTTGGCCCCCATCCTCTGCTGTTGCCACATTTAACATTTAATTTTAATTGCCGCTGGCGCCGCCTGCCCAAGTTCAATAAACTTGTCTCACTTGCTTGTGCCAATAACGATGATGATGATGTTGCCGCCGATCGATGTGGCATGCTGCAATAGATACGCTGCATTTTTCGCATGTGCAACGGGCCTTTCAGCAATTGCCGCCACACAATGAAATGGAGCCATTCCCCTTCCGATTTCTTTCGCTTCGTATCGTTGCGATCCGCTTCGATCATCGGATATCAAAAGGCTGCGATCGTTGCCCCAAACAGTTGCACACATTATATACATACGTAGATATATGTATTGTTAATTACAAATATCGGTGATTGGGTTGCTCGGCAGCAGTGTGCACAAAATGTAATGGCGTGAGAAAGTTTTTGCCACTCTGTGGGTGCAAATCCATTGATAGACTTGCGGGTTACCCTATATCATCTATGCTCATGGTTCCATGAAGAAATTGGGATCTTCTCTTTTTACCCTTTTTGCTGCTTCGTTCTTCTGGGCAACAGGAAATGAATTTCGCCCGATTATCCTGCAATTAGCTCCATTCCTTTCCACACTTTTTCCCATTCCGTGATGCGATTAAGAAATTTGGCGAGCTTTTTTTGCTTCATTTTTGCTCTCCATTTCCTTCGTTTTTTATCCCATTTTTTGGCCCTCTGCTAATGATCTGTCACGCCCCGAGGCGAACGCATAAAAATGCATTTGGTGTCGTCGCCGGCCGCAATAATAAAATAAAGAGAAAAGGCCAAAAAAACAAAAAGGGGGAGCGACAGCAGAAGGAAACCTACAAAAATGCATTTATTTATTTGCGGCGGCTTGATCGTAAAAATAATTTGCTTTTATTGCCCAAAACGGGGCAAATGATGTTGCCGCTGTTGCATGCGCCCAAACATGGGAATGGGCAGCAAAATAAGAGACTTTAATGCGTTTTGTGTCCTCGTCATGCTGGGCTAAAGTCGGGACCTTTGTGCCTCCACTGGGCTCCCCATCTTTAATTCGCATTTATTTTTACCCTTTCTTGGTCTGCAGAAATTCGCAAATCAACGCCTCAAGCCTCGAATTTTTTTCATTTATTTATTTTCGTGTGCTGAAAGCCATTGACATTTGCCGCACCGCCCAGGCACTTATTCAATTAAACAAAACGCAATTGTTGTTAACACGAAACATCTGCATCTCTTTCCTTTGCGCTAGCGCCGTCTCTTTCGCGCGCCTGTGGCATATTGTCCCTATCCAAAGTCATGAAGCGTCAAATTGTTATGGCCAAAAGATGGAAAAGATACAAATGGCAACGGTTATCGCACAACAAGCGCAATCGGTCGTGTCGCAGGAGCTAGATGAAGATGGTGATAGAGACTGCCGTAGTGCCGAAGAAAGAGACCGAGAATGGGCACAGACAACAAACAAACAAGCAACAAACGGCAAACTAAGTGGGCGGGGTAAGCACTTGCCTGAGTGCAACTAAACAGATATTATATAAGCATAAAGAATATGTTTGCCTTCAGCCACGCACCCACGAAAGAAAAAAACGAAAAATACCAGCTTGAGCTACTAGAAAAAAAGTTAACACATTGCATGACAACTCTTGAGATATCCTGTAAGGCATTATTATCCCAAGGATCTACTGCAATCGTTGTGAATTTTGACCAGGCGATGTATTATAGCAGCATAAAATATGCTACGAAGTACTAAGCTTGTAACTAACCATCTTCAGAAGTAATTCCAAATTCTTTAAGTTGGGAATATTTGAAGAATTATATACCCCTCCTGAACCACTGCTACAGGGTATTGCAAATGGTGGAGAGAGAACTAAACAAGCTAATAATCATAAAACCAAATGACTTTGAACGGCGTCGAAACGCTGTCCTTTGACAGGATGCATGAAGCACAGATGAAGAAAAGGAAACTGCAGAAGAGGAAGAGCAGCCCGAAAGCGAGGAGGAGGAAAAGCGTGAAAAATAAGAAGACGAAGCGCTATCGGGGCAGGAGAATCATCAACATTATCGTCAGAGTGACGATTAAAATTTAAGCTTCATTTGTTGCTCTTGTCTGACTCCTTCTGGTGGCGGGGGAAATGGGGGGGAAGTGGGGGAGGTGAAAAAATAAGAGAGTGATTGAGGGTTTTCCCTTGGCTAAGCCAAGGAGACTGTGATTGAGAAGGTGTCAAAAGTTGAATGGGCAATGGGGAAAATGGCAAGGGTTAAAATGTTGCAAAAACTGCCAGACTGTCAATTTCCAATTTCTCCCCCCACCACCTCTTCCATGTCATCCATTTAGTCCATCTAGCCGCTTGCCAAATGAAAATTGCAACTAATAAACAAATAAACAAGGCAAACCGGCGGAGTGGCAGAGGAAAAAGAACTGCAAGCGACACAAATTGCAAATGCAACACAAAATCCCCATGCAGTTCAGGGGGCACCACGCCCACAAAAGCCCGAATGCATTCGCAATCAGATTGAATGGGCAAAATAATAGGGGTAAGTGGAGACCTGAAGAGAAAGGGGAGAAAGTAGGGAGTTTACTCAGGGACAGGGTCAGGGGCAACAGACAGACGCCGAATGTGGAATCGTTTTAATGGATATCAAATAGGAAACAAAACAAACATTCCCACACAAATGTACACATGCAGTGCGGCAGTCGTCGAAATGCATAACAGCACTGAGAGAAAAGTACTTTTTACTTTCAATTCAAAAATATTCAAAGTATTTTCCAAGTATTTCCATTTCCATTCCAAAGAACATTATGTATTATTAAATGTGAATTAGAATTAGAATAAACTACTCAAATGAAAAACATTGCCCCGTTTTCTCGCAGTGTACTCCGATAGGATCCCAACTGCAGCGGGAACGTTCCAATCAGAACTCCAGCTGGGTCCGAATGAGACCGACAGATAAGGCGCGAGTGAGAGGGGAGAAGGAGGAGCAGGACAACAGTTTTGTTTCATTTGCACAAACATTTAATGTTTTGTGCTCCGTTCCTGTTCTGTTTTCTGTTTTACTTTTCGCTTTTCAACTTGTTCATCCACGCCCCCTCCGCCCACTCCCTGCCACGCCTTTCATCCTTGCTCTTTCATTTCGCCAGGCTCGTTTTTACTGTTTCCACTCTTCTTTTTGCCATTTTTTGCACGTTGCGTTTTATTTTTGTGTCTGGCAGCTGCTCGACAACAACAACAATATTGATTGCAATTTCAGCCTGCAGTGGCAACGAGTGCGGCGGAGTGCGGGGGGGGGAAGGAGTTGGGGTTCTCTTTCTCATTTCGCTGAATGGCCCAACACAAAAGCCTAAAAGCACACACACACACACGCTGAGAGACGGGAGGCAGACAGATAAACACTCACACACGCCCAAAGCTTGGCTTATGAACCAACAGACGACATCATGCTGGCTAAAATGGGGAAGCAGTGCAGCAAGCAGTGGGGAACGGGAAGCAGTGCACTGGGCGAAGGATTCTGGTTGCTGAGATAACGGCACTGGGAACGTGATTATCACAAGTTACCAAACTTCAAGGCAAATCTAAAACTAATTTTAGCAGTTAACTAGATTTTATTTCGATATTTCGAAAAAGTGAACTGCTTCAGAATTTCTATTTTAACTTGAGTTCACCGATATTTTCCCGTGTAGATTTAAGTTCTGCATAACAGAGTGAGACAGAACGCAGCGGAGAGGGACGGAAACTGCTGAGCCAACGAAGCCTTTAAAGTTGGCAAAAAGCCTGCGGATGGAGCCACACACATGTGTTGGATGTGGCTACGGATGTGGGTGGCAGTACAGCAGGAGGTTCCAGGGAAAAGCGGGCGGAAAGGAAGAGGCGGAGATGGAGTTGCCCTGGCATTGTCTGTTGGCAATGAAAATACGACAATAATGACGTCGAGGGAACTTTCCGCCGGAGAGTCATGCGCCGTTCGATAGGCGGGCGCCCATAGAAGGAGTGGGTGTTGCGGACTGCTGCAATGCACCAGTTACAGTGGGTAAATATATTGAAACTTGTAGTAGTTAGTTTAAGGAATATATGAAATTAAGAAACATCCGGATAATATGTGCTCTTCTAATTTTTATCCACCCTTAGACAAGCTATATTCAATTCAATGTTAAATTTAAACAATTTATGAATGTCGTGGCCAATCGGTTTGCAACCACTGTGCAGGTTACCCTGTTGTGCATATGTTTATTTAAGTTTCAGTGTGCGTGTCGTTTTGGCAAAGATTTCATTAATAGCCTTTGCGGTTGTGAGGGCGGAGGACCAAGTGGAAAACGAGTAAGCAATGCATACTTGATTTGATATTCAACAAAAGGTGAGTAGTTCCCTCTACTCCTCCACCCTCCCCCTTTTTCTTGCAGCACTCCTTTTCCCTAGCTGGCTTTTTCCTACACCCCCACACCCTTCGCCATTTCTCCTACATTTCTCTTTCTGCCCACACATCGTTATGCGCTTTAATTTGCAAATGGTTTTGCAGATTTGGTTGCGGTTACGAATTTTGTGGGGGAGTCTGCCACAGTGGTCACCCGCTGCGATGGAACTACTCAGCGTGTCCGAGACAAAGCTTTGCAGAACAAAAAGTGCCTGATGTGGCGCGACTTTTAATGTTTCCTCAATTTGAGTACCCAAAAAAAAAGGTCGTTAATTGCTGAGCCGCCCCTGCCCCTCGACGTTCTTTTATGGATCCCATATGTAAATATGATACATTAATTACACTTTACGAAAATGTTGGCATATTTATGCCACATTAGAACAATAACTATTATAATCTCTGTATGCTACTATAAACAATCCCCAAAACCCAGTGATTTTTCCCCGTGCCTTTTGTAACCCCACATGTGTGCCCACATAGCCATCGAGATCCAAGTCGCACCATTTCATTTCATGCTCGGCTGACGCCGTCTTTTGTTTATTTATCATCGCCGAGCGAAAAGTGAAACCTAACCTCACACAGTGTAATGTACGTACATATATAGAAATGTAAATTCAGAAATCGGACAGAACCTATTCCAATACGCGAGGCCCCCAATCAGCAGAAACAACAGAAAAACAAACGTCATCGATATGGATGTGTAATGGGGTTCCGCGTTAATAAAAATTTTACAGTGCAGAACTTTATGCTTTAAGTCTAGACGACAGTTTTTGGAACGTGCTCAATTAGCACATAGCCGCGGGGGGTGTGGAAACCAGGGGGGGTGAGTAGGGAAACCAGCGAGAAAAACAAAAACAGAATTTAAAATTAAATTTTCGCCCTGCCTCACGACTATAATTCACTCATATTTACTACGGAATACAGAACCCCCGGGCCCACAGATAAACTATGCACCGATATGGCTATATCGCTACCTCCTTCTCGCTCCTTCGAATCTTCCGGTATCCAGCTGTCTCACTCCCGCAGCTTTAGTCAGAACAACAAAAGTCGTGCGAAAGTTGTTAATTTTCGCTATAGTTTTGTTTTTCACACCATGTCACCGCACTTGCTATAACAGGGGGATTGGCGCATATTGTCTGAGGCTTTCAAAACAAATATGGAGAGAGTTAAAGGTAACGACTATCGGAATACCCTAAGTTCTGATGAATCAGCTTGATGAATATGAACCTCTGCCTTCTTATGTATTATAACTTATTAAGCAAAAATCTATAATATATAGTTATGATTCCACCTAGGAAATAGAATCACATTGTATCTTCGAAATGGTACCACATGTATCTAAATATAGCAACTAAATGTATCTCAACGGCATATCCATAATTTACTCCGTTACATCTCAAATTGCCAGCTAGTCACACCCTTTGAACACCCGTTGCGTTTGGTATGCAAATTCAAGACGCCGACTTTGTTGCTACTTTGTTTTTATGGTCTGTAGTTGCAAATTGTTGTAGTTATTCTATTCCCGGCGTGCCTTTCGCAATTTACTTGCAGTTGTGCGCGTTTTCGAACGTTCGGGAAAGTATTGCGGCATTTTTGGGAGATGGGGTGAAAATTCAAGCAATCAGGGGGAGGATGCTACGCCCACGTGAGAGTTTTGGGCCTACGAATGGGAAATTATTTGCAGACAGCAAATGAATAAGAGAGAGAGAGAGAGGCGAGCAGGAAGAGCTTTCTGCAAAAAAGACGGGAAACTGGAAGAGGCGCAAAAACAAACAGACTTCCGCCTCATCCACCCACCGAAAATGAATACATAAAATGTGTCTTAACCTTGACATTGGACGCCAAATACAAAAAAAAAGAGGAAAACACAAATATGCCGGCAGACAAAACAAGTTAAAAGAGCGTAAGAGAGAGAGGGAACGAGCCGAACACATTCATTCATTAAACAGAGACGGCGAATTTAAAGGGAAAGGCAAGAACTTTTGGCTTTCCTCTTTTTATTTTTGCTCACCTTTTTGAATCAGCAAAGTTTGTTTATCATGGCAGCAACAACAAAAATTAAACAAAATAAAAATGGGCCGCGTGTGGCGCTAAAAATAAACGCCAGTAAATGCAAACAAAACAAGAAATGGAAAATGGAAATACAAAAAACGAGAGGCGATAAACAATTTTATGGACGTTTATTTTTGAATTAAACGCAAATCATCACAAAATGCTGATAAGCAGGAACCGAAAAGAATGCAAGAGGCAAGAAATTTCATGAAAAATACACACAATGATCAAAAGCGAGAGAACAACGAAACTTGGATACCCTAATATAGTTTAAATAGAAGAGGATCGGCAGAACTAAATGTAGCTTTTATTCAAAAGCTTTTATAGAAAGCAGATATTACTGTTCATCGCTAAAAGAGCAATTCCGCATTTCAGGTTAAAAAAGAAACGCAAAAAATGGCGCAAATTTCGTGGCCTTGAATAGTGTGCAAAAACAGAGAGAAAGATAGAGAGCGAAATCCAGAAGAATGAATGGAATTATGCCATAGAAGGCAAAACAAAGTTCTCAGCTTGGAAAGAGAGAGCAAGCTGCCGCGTGAAAGAGATGGCCAGAGGGTGAGGGGTTGGGATTCTGAAAACCTGAAGATCGCGTTCAAAACAACACAAAAAAAAAAACAAGAAACGATCTAATTCCTCTTCGTGTTGTTCTCCTATTCGCGTTCTTTTTTTTTTTGATCGCGATGAAATAAATAATATTATTCGCTGCTCTTGGAAACGGAAATATTAAAATTGGGCACAAAATAAATAAGAGCTTGAACACATCTGGGAAACATACCATACGATAAATGTCCGTTGCTATATGGCAGCATATAAATTTCAATAATTTTTCATTGCCTATGATTTATGCGTAAAAAGAATGCCAATAAAGAGTGAAGAACTACAGCAGAATAAAAGAAAAGAAAGCCTTGACCCAAAGCAACAAACAAAAGATTATAATATTTTATTCATTCCCTGAGTTGATGCAGACTTCCTTAAGGGGAAAATATTCGCAAATTTCTCGAATAAACAAGCGCATTTTATTTAATATTTGTGCAAATATTGTATGTATTTCGCAGCTGTTCAGCCGTCAAGGTTATATAATCTATGGAACCGGCAAACGAACGAAAAACGGGCAAACAAACGCCTCAATTGTTGATAACACTGTGCAACACGATAAAGGAACCAGAGTATCAATCTGGTATCTGTTTGGCATGTTTGTTGATAACACCTAGAGCCACTGGAAGTTTTATCAAAGGAAAAGCTGAAGAATACCTACAAAGACTGCAGTAAATATATTCTAAATATTAAGACCCCTTGTCGTTCAGTGTAATTGATAAAAGTTTTGTGAATAAATATTGAAACGCTTATGTGCGCCAACCACATGCTGGGGAATTTCGCCACACAAATTTCGCTTTGTTAAACAAGTTAATTCTAGACAATAAGACTATAGCTCCTTATATGCAGATTATGGTTATCATGAAGAGCAAGGGATATCTTGGACTTACCGCACTCGCTCGGAATAGAGTTCCACCTCCTTGTTCTTCTGCTGCTGCACAAGTTGCTGCTGCTCGTAGCTGGCCAGTGGCTTGAAGTTGCTGATATTGGCCAACGCAGGCAGGTTATTCGGCTGCTGCTGCTGGGGAGCAATCAGCAGGTTCTTGGACAAGCCCAGTCCATTTTGCAGAAGGTTGCTGCCGAAAGCTGGACCCAGAGGCTGGATCAGCAGCGACTGCTGCTGCTGCTGCTGCTGCTGTGGCAGCAATTGCTGCACCGGCGACACGGAGATCTCGCCACTGGACCGGGAGTCCGAGGGCGAGGTGGATCCACTGCCAGCTCCACTGGAGGACAGGCTGCCAGCCCTGGCGCGCAGGTCCAGGCCGAGGACATTGTTCTGATTGAGGATGTTGCTGAAAGTGGACAGCACACTGGGCTGCAGCAGGCCGGAGGAGCCGTTGTTGCCACTGCTGCCATTGCTGGTGGTGTTGCCGTTGTTGTGGGGCAAACCCGACCCTATGACGCCCACATTGGGATTGGGCGTCAGTCCGGCGTAGCTGTTGCCGTTGTTGTTGCTCAAGGGGGCTTTGGCGGTGCCATTACCAGCACCACCGCCGTTGTTGTTGTTGCGGTTCCTCTTCTTCTTGGCCTTCTTCTTGTCGTCGTCCTCGCTGAGGCTGCCATTGGCCAGATTGGCGCGGTTGCCAGACCCGTTGAGGTATATGACGCCCTGGCTGCTCGGCGGCACCCAGTCGAGGTCCTTGCGCAGTTGTCCCCTGCCGCACTTGCAGCTGCAGGCCTTCTGGACCAGCTCGTAGCCCTTCTTGGTCCACAGGTGCTGCAGACGCTGCCGCTCCGACCAGGATCGAGCACGGCCGTTGGCCTTCAGCGCCTGCAGCACGCTCGCCTCCCACCACTCGAAGCACTCGCGGTGCATGTACTGGCCTGCGCTGCAGTTCTCGTTGTTGCACAGCACGCGGATGCAGTCCGCCAGGGAGAGCTCGTTGAGGGGTATCAGGGTGTCCAGTTTGCGGCAGTCTCCGCTGGGCAGGCAGCAGTGGACCACGCCCCCACCAACGCCACCGGTTCCCTGCATGGGCGCCATCAGGACGCCTGAAGAGTTCGCGTTCTCCGCGTAGAACTGCAGCAGTTGCTGCGTCTGGTGCTGCTGCTGCAACTGTTGCTGGTGCTGCTGCTGGGTGCTGTTGCCGCTGCTGCTGATGTTGCTGTTGCGACGCGGAGCCATAAATTTGTGTTTTTTCCTATTAATATGCACTCGCTGCGGGAAAAGACTTGGTTGGCTGTCCTCGAGAATCCTCAATCTCTATTTCGAATCAGCATTTTGCGATTCTAAATTTACGATTATAAATTTCAAAATATTGCTTGTTGATTTTTTCGCGATTTTATGGTGCGATTTGCGGTCTATATAAATGCTGCTGGCATATATTGATTTATTTTTGAACCGATTCCAGAATATATTTCAACTGATGGTTTGGCGGATCCAGTAAGTTTTCGTGAATTTTCGTGTTGTTTTTGTAAATTTTTAGAAAGTTCGCAGACAAAAGTCTGATTTTATTCGGAATTTAATTTTTTGTGTATAGTAAATGCTTGTTATTTTGCGATTTAGTCTGGTTAGATTACAACTTTTCGGTTGCCTTTTCAATTGTTTTCAGATGGATTTTCCGAGCGGGCTTCTACCGAGATTGGTATTACTTTTAACTTGATGGGTAATTGCTTTCACTTATTGCTTAAAAATCGTACACCTCCTTGCTGTGTGTATCAAAAATACTTCGAAAAATTCCCGTCAATGCAGTCTGTTGTTTTGCGTAATTTTCTGTTTTGTTGTTGTACCTGAGCTGAGTTTATTGTTGTTGTAGAACTTTAAGTATCAAAAATTGTTTTTATTGTTTATCTTCGCTTCGTCCCTATCTCCCTCTCACACGATCGTTCTCTCTCTGTCACACACGCGGCGCCATGTTCGGCAATTTTTCACATTTTGCTTCGCTTTCTGCGTTTATTTTTTGCGCTTCTGGTTTTTGCCGGCAAACAAAAAGGATTAGAGGATAGTGTAAATTTCCGATTGGTTCTTAGTCGCAGGACAATTGTAAACTGGAGTGTTCCTCTTCGATTTGCTCGGTTTTCAAGTTCTCCTGTTTTCCGTTTTCCCACCACGAACGGCGCACGCAGAGAGAAGCCAAGAAACACAACCAACCAGATCGAAAGCGAAATTCAAACTGTTTTTGGTCTGTGCTTGCTCGCCGCGTTCGAACATCGCGCGTCGAACATCGCTGCCGGCGTCGCTGCTGGCATTGGCAGCGAAGTTGGAGTTTTCCTCCACTCCGTTTTTCCGCACTTCTTCTTACCGTTTTTCGGGGTTGGTGGGTGGTGGTTGGCTGGTTTTCACTTTCCACCACCGCCGCCAACCGCTCGCTTTTCATTCGGCGGAAAACTGAACAGATTTTTGGCGCTAAAATGAGAAATGGATGGGGAAAATTGCGGAAGGGGCTAAAAAGATTCTAATTCACTAGAATTTGCCAGTTTAGGCCAGAATGCGGTACATTTTCCCACTTTATAACGGAACTTTTGATAGCCGTTACATACATTTTAGAGTAAATGAGAGAAGTAAGAGTTTTGACTTTTGTTAATACGCTAAAAAAAGCTTCGTTTCCATGGAAAATATTGTATCAAACCATATTTTCTGTAAACTAATAAGAAGAATAATAATACTTTAATGCCGTTTTTAGCTATTTCTCCTTATGTTTTTTGGTTCCAAAATTAAATGAATTCGATTTTTATTAAATAATCCAAATTTTATTATTTATAGGCAGTTTTAGTTTTTACAGCCATTTCATTTACAATTAGAAGTTCTCGATGATTCGCCAAAATTCACTTTCGTTGCGGCTCGAAGCTGGTTCGAATCGAGTTCGAGCCGGTCGTTTCCCCTCCAACATGTTCGACTGCAGTGGCCATGCGAACGTCGAGCGCGTTCGCTCTGTTCCACATGCATGGAGCGTGCGTATGTGTTTGTGCTAGAAACCGGCAAAGTAAACAACATGAAAACAGGGTTGCCGAGTCGCTGGAACTCGAACTTGCAGCGCACTTTTGCTTTCCGTGGCTAATCTTTTAATGCCAGTGGAAGTGGAAATGCCGTTTGATGTCTCCGTCTCCCTCTGGCGGAACTGCCGCTCTCTGTCGCACTCTTCGATTGCTGTTATATATATACATACAAACGTTTATATATAATCCCCTATATGTTCGCAAGCACATTTGCACATAAATACAAATACAATGCATGCGAGTGCCGGCAATAAAAGAGGCAGAGACAAAAAGGAAGAGAATTAAAACAATGAACGAAAAAGAACTGAAGATACCCTACCTTGAATTTAAACTACCGATTAAAACTTAAATAAGCAGACCTATTATTGTTTTCATTCGAAACAAGTATTTAAATATAATGGTAATATTTATGTTATTAATATTAGTTTTATTATTACGAATATCATAGGCAATTTTGTATTTTGACTATTTTTTTTTGTGTTTTGACAGTAGGGTATTAAAGTTGCACCAAGCCCCAAACATGCTTTCAAACGCAGAGCCTTTTTATTGTATCCTCGCCTTTGTGTATATATAAAAATTCCCGCTGTGTTGCAAAAAAAAAGTATGCGAAAACGAATAAGAAGAAGCGGTAGAAACGGCAAAAAACGGGCACGTGTAGAACGAAAAGTTGCAAAGGGAAGGGAAAGGATCTCGCAACCAGATGGGGTTTTCTTATAGGACTCTCAGGATCCGGGGTTCTATTCTTTTGGTAACTGCGGTGCAAAGTCAAGGTCCAATTCCACTTATTTTCGAGTCAAACTGCGCAGTTTCCATTTTTTTCTCTCGATTTTGACCTGCCGGGAAGAAGAAGAGCAAGAAGGAGGGAGAGAGCAGAGTGTTCTGATATAATAATTAAGTCAGTCAGGTAGGCAGATCGGCAGCCATTGCGTAATAGGATCGTACATACATACATGTATATACGAGTATATGTATGTGTTGTTTGTTGTTCTAGCTAAAGGATCGTCGGTGGAGGGGGTAAGGGAACAAAGGAGGGGCGAACTAGTTTGTTGTTGTTGTCATGGCCGCTTTATAATTCTCAAGGATTTCGCTTTGTGTTCGCTTCGACTCTGACCTAATTTTAATGACCAATGCATAACGAAAAAATAATAATAAGAAGAACAAGAAGATGGCATGTGTTCAAAGCGGAAAGGGAGAAGAGAAGAGGAAGAGCCAAAAAGAGAGGAGGAGAGAGTCTGCAGCCCCGGGCAAAAGCTGAGCTCATAATTCTTCGGCGACACGCATCAAGTTTAATTTGCATAATTAATGGCAATGCAGGACTGCAACCCTGGGGGCCGAAAAAAAGAGTTGCCAGGTCGTTAAGTAACGTTTTTAAATTAGGAATCCCAACTAGAGTTTAGGTATGCACATATGTCTTAAGATTTGATAATTATTTCTATATTAAGCTACTGCCTAAGTGCTTGATTCAGCTAAATTCCGATCTCTAAATTATTTTAATGGGTAAACTTCTGCTTATTTATGGGACCAACTTCAAATATTAAAGTGATGACTTTGTGTGTTCTTTGCAACTTTCTGCGTGTTTCTTGGCTTCCTGTTTGGCTTCTAACCAGGGTGTGAAAGCGGGTTCTTCGAAGGAGGAACTTCGCGGTGGCGTAAGAGTATCTGCAAGATACTCGTTCGTATGGATAGGCAAACCCAAGGCAAATTCCCTACCTCCTCCCACGTTCTAGCCATAGCCATCCATTTGTGCAGGCCTTTCCTTGTGTTTTTCGCCGCTCCTTCGCTTTAAAAGTCCCGAGGGTGTTTTGGGCAGATGTGTTCGACACCCACCCGTACTCCTCCATCCATAAAACCCTCCTTTTCCACTCCGCTCCTCTGGCAGAGCAGCATTATTTGTAATTACTCATACTCCCGCGTTTATCCAATCGGAAGCAACTTTGAAACCCAAAATAGGGTTTGAAATTCAACTGGCATGGCAACCCGACTCAACCTCAAACCGTTCAACTTCGTACATAGCGGTAAACATAATACATGCCAAATATATAGCCATAAAAAGAGACAAAACGGCGGAGAGAGTCGTGTTTTTCACTCGACGGAGGGTGTCGTAATTTCGTTTCGTTGCCAAAAATAACCCAAACGCCATTTTGTTGCCACTTGCCGACGGATGCAGATGATGGTGGATTCGTTAGGCAAGCAGCAGAAGGGTCCAGAACTCCGGCTGAGTCCCTTTTACGCCTCTTTTTGGGGGGCTGGGGGTTTCAATGTGGGTCTGATTCACGCAGCTCTGCTTACATAAGCGAAATGAAGTCAGCATTCGCCCTATAGACATACATATTCCCACTTAACGAACGGATGTGCTACACTCCAATCGGAATGGAACCATTATGTCAACTAAGGAAACTACATAGTTGGGATATATTTCAAGAATTTTTTTGATTTTTATGAAATAAAGTAAATGGGTAAGAAATAGTAGCAAGTCTATACTTAGAAGCCTAACTAAAGTATTAGATGAATAATAATACTTTCTATTTAGTAGTTCCTTTTCTATACTTATTTAATGCTTGTACCTAAACCCAAAATTTTTAACAGAGTAAAGTTTAGGTTAATCGCAAACTATCAAAATCAGCTTTTTTTGGAATAATCAAGAATGTTTCAAAGCACTTTAAGGAGTTTATATAGCATATTATATACATACATAACTAACATAATAAATATTTATATATTTAAATAATCGAATGATCTATACAAAATATGTTTTATTTGTATTCCTAAGGGCAGTTCCATTTGTTTTCGAGTTCATTTTTGGGAGTAGGGGGCTTCTCGTTCCCTCCCACTTTGTACTTTATCCTGAATCCTCCTTTTGTGAATCTTTCTCCGTGGCGCCAAGTGAAAGTGAGCGAGACGGCACATCCGAGCTGAAATTTCATTTGTCCTTTGTGGCAGCAACCACAAGGATAACGGTAGGGGGTGGTAAAAAGAGAAGAGCCACAAAAGAGGAAGGAGTAGAGGCGGATGAAGAGGCGCACGCACTTTTCGGTTCAGCATTTTCGGGGTTATTTTTTATGCTGGCACTCACACATACAGCCATGTATGGGTAATAAACATACAGGGTGCTCTGCAAAGGAGATTCCATAAATTTCAGCTCCGAATTCGTCAGTAGAATGAGAGACTCCGCCCACTCTAGACCAAACAAATGTTTTCCCCAGGTAAAAACGGCCAGGTAAACTGGAAAATGAAGTGGAAAAAGAAAAGTAAGTGCTAAAAAGGAAAATGAAAAAATTTAACAAATGGCGTCCGCAGTGCCTAAACTATTTGATTTCGCCTTTTTCACTAATTATGAAAGCGTTTTAAAGAAAAAATACGTTTTAGACATCTCTAGATTAACGATTCTTTGTTAAAAACAGCTCTTTGAATTACAAGCACATCATAAACAAAGTTATTAGTTTTTTTGTAAAAAGTTCAGGAGAACAGGAGAGGAAAATAATGTAATTTTTGCTTTTTTCTTCTGTAAATTATATTTTGTATGGTTTGCACATGTCTGTGCACGTTTGAGCGTGTATACCGATGATCTCATGCCACTCGTTTTTTCTTATTTGAGTTTGGCAAACTTTTTGTTTGCCAGACTGACCGAAAACTCCCTGAAATTGTGATGTGACCAAGTTTGATAAGCCAAACACAGAAACACATGCAAATATAATGCAATTTTCGCTAACACGCTGACCTTCAACATCAATTTGCGAAGAGAGCGGAAGAAGAGGCGAAGAAGCAGACCCCGGCAGCGAAAAAAAGAAAAGGAAGTGGCAAATTGACAGAGAGCTAAAAATACACACACACACGCGCTGATCCACTAATACCAGTGCAAGTCGAGCGATTTTATAACATGAAATTGAAATTTGCGCATGAAAACGAAATTTGCAACATGCCGAAAATGAAACGCAGTCGCTGTCGGAGTCGCAGTCGCCGTCGCTGCCGCAGTTCGAGTTGGAGTTGCAACAACCGCAACCGCGAAGGAGCGTGGATGAGAAGGAGCGAAAGAGAGAGAAGCGAGAGTTGCGCGCGCATTAGAACAACAACAAATGCAACAGCGGCGTCGACGGCGGCAGCGCTGCCCGCACTTCGGTTTTCAAGTGCAAGGTGCTTGCGTGCCCCACCCCGCGCCACTTCCCCTTCCCCACAAGCTATTCAACTTCTCTGCACTCTCTTCTGCAATCCTCTCTCTCGCGATTCTGCCACTGCAGAACAGACCTTGAAAGCAGATTCTCGAATTGCTTCCCTCGCTCTTCTTCTTCTGCAACTCCGACACTGAAAGCAACAGGACTGTTATTGAGATTTGGTTGTATATATAGAAGAAGAACATTTAATTCTACTCGTCCGTAAAATTCTTAAATTATCCTATTCTCTTTTGATTGGTTAAAATAAATAGTGAAAAGTACAATAGTTATGACTAAATATTTTTTAGTGTATTCCGATGTTTGAAACAGAAGAAGCGGCGGAGTTAGATTTGAGTGGGCAGAAGAGTAGAACAGGCCTCATATTCGCCCCTCCCCCTTTGAATTTTCGCTATTCTCATCTGTGCTGCCCACTTTTTGACATTTCGCCCACTTTTTCCTGTTCTTCCGGTTTTTGTTTTGCCTGCTTTCCTGTTTTCGACCCATAATCCTGTCCCGCAAAAGTCCCCCTCTTCACTCTTCCCGTCATCTTCTTCCCCCTCCCGCTGGATCCCTTTCTGCCATGAAGATTCGCTTATGTAATTCCCAAAACGTGTTTGGGGCTTGGGGCTTTGTGACAGCATTCTATGTATCGAAATTGAATGACATTTCCCTTATTTTCTCCTTTTTCGCAGGGAAAAATAATATCGCATGGGGGCTTGGCACGATTTTCAGGGGGATATTGCGAAAAAGTTTGTACATATTTTTATGCGAAAACTTTGGATGCTGGTTTGTCTACATAAGGTCCCAGTTGTCAACAACTCTGTTTACCAAAAAAGACATTATTTTTTCTTCTCTATTTAAAAAAGTGCATTTAAACTTCTATGTAAATTTAAATACAAAGACCTTTAATGAGGGCCTATTCAAATTTAATTAAGTGAATAAGATTTCACAAGACGAGTGAAATACAAACAAATTGTGAGGATGTGTTTTCTAACTTCGTATCTTTATAAACATATGAGCTTTTTCGTAATCATATTTCCTAGATTTTTTTGTTGACAATCTATACAAATCTATAAAAAATGAATTATAAAACACGAGTATACAACTTCCCCCTATATCACCACATTTTTTACTTCTTTTCCTTTATCCTCCATTCAATTGATTTTCCCTTCTGACCATTTAGTTTTGCACTCCCTTTTGAATTGGCATGAACAAATGAGTCATTTGTTTTCCTTTTTTAGCAACTGTTGTCCTGTTCCCTCTCTCCGTTCTATTCGGTGCTCCTCCTCTCACGCTCTTTCTCTTTCGCTTGGCCATTATCTATGCCAATGTTTTCCTGTTGGCCCAAACCCCTTGTTTTTTCTTTGCTGGCAACTCCAACAAAACACGTGGTATCGAAATGCTGGCCAAAAAGCCGTGGGCCATAAATAAACCTCAATCCTGGAAACCCTGGAAACTCCGTTGGTGGACAGGGAGGGAGTTTCCCACTCCCACTCCTGCTCCCTCACTTTCCCATTCTTCTGGAAGGGGGCAACAACAAAAGGCAGGACTATCTCCAAGGAGTGAGCGAGAAGGAGGGCCAGCCCAACTCCATCATCTTTCTCCCTCTAGCACTCAGGCCCTCCTCCTGCTCTCCCACTCCTTCGCTCTCTCTTTCTGTGGCTCTCTCTGCGCAAGCTCCGTACAAAAACACCACCACAGGCAATTGGCAACTCCCCTTGTCGGCTCCCCGCCTCTCCCTCGCACATTCCCTGGCTCCTCTCCCCACCCTGCAGCAAACATTTTTGCGCGTGTCGCTCTCTCGACTCCAAAAACTCCAAAGAGAGTGTGGGGAAAGAGCGGGGAGAGCGGCAGGGAGAGAGCAGAACTTTCCATGTTCTTGATCGTGAATTTTCTATGCTACTGGGGCCTTGAAACCTTGAAAAATTGTTGGTGGCCACGAATGGAGTCGAAGTGGAGCGAAAGAGAGCGAGGGGAGTGGGCGGTGGGGGCAGGTTTTATGTGTGCACGCAGAGTGAGAGAGGGACAGAGATAAATTGGAGTTTGGCGCAGCATTTGCCGCATTACGTCAGTACGTCAAAGGGAAACTGATGTCCCTTCTTCCTTCCCCCGTCTTCCCTTCACCATGCTCCTGTGGAGCCTTGTTTGTGTGCGTGGAGAATTCTGGAATACAATAGTGTTTGAGTTAATAGGAATATTCATTTTATTCATTAATTTTATTTTTTTTCAGCAATTTAATTTAATTAAACGCAATTATTTCAAGCCTACTTTATGTCGTTTGTCAACAAAATAATAAAAAAAGGACCAGTATGACTGCTATAAAATTATAAATGCGCAGATATTTTGTTTTTAGGATAGACTATATTCGTTTGGCCGCAACTGTATTGGTATGCTTGCTATTTGCTTGTATGAGTGTATATTTGCACATAAAACATTTTTCCATTTTCCTAGGCTGGCTTTTGCGTTGTTTTCCGCCTCTTGGGTTTCCTTTTCATCGCATTTATTTGGCTTCGCTCGGTTCTCACTAGCCCCCAGCCCCTTCCCCTTCTCCCGTCTTCCCACTTAGCCACCCGTTTCCCCCTGCCACATTTCTTTCTTTTTCTGCGGAGTTTCGCCGAAGTTGAGAACATTCTCTACCTTATCCGAGGTCGCGTTTCCACGTGTGTGTGTGTGTGTGAGGGGTGGTGGAAGAAAAGTGAGTGGGCGGTAGAAGTAAGAGTGGGAGAAGGAAAAGAGTAAAAGTGGGAGACACAAGGTGTTTCTTGTTAAGAGTTTTCCACATCTAAAAATTATAGTATTAAATGTAATAATTGTTAATATTGCAATTGATGCAAATTTAAAAAATAAAAAAATACAGATATATATTGAAGTTTTTAAATGAATCTAAATATAATCAATAAAAGGATATGATTCTAATCTTATTTTTTCGGTGCACTTTATGGCTAGGAACTAGAAACTTCTGGTGGGGATCTTCCGCCTTATCGGCATATTATATCGCCTGGTTCTGTTTATTTTTACTGCGCACTTTGTTAGGCGATTTTGTTATTTTGTTGCGTAGATTTCATCTTTGGGGCAACATACTTATGCTTATATTTATGCTCGTATTTATTTCTGCGCTCGTCCGAGTGACTCATAAAATTTCTTAGGGTGGGTGGGGGTTTCCAATCGACTGGTGGGGTTGCTACAAAATCGTGTTTGCTTTGCCATAAGACGCTTACACGACTTAATAAAGTTAAGAACACAATCATTTCTGGACATAAAATGCGGTAACACGAAAGTGAAGGCCAGGAAAAGCGAGGGAAAATAGTGACAAGATGTTAGAGCATAAGAAATAGAATGGCATTATGGCACTTTCAAGGTGTTAGACGATACAAAAATGTATTATTATACGTTATTTAGCTTTGTTCAAAATAAATAAGAGCTAGTGAAATAAATATAAATATAAATTTTTAATCTATTGGTGTTCCTGGATGACTTTTTTATGCTATAATTCAAACTGGATCCATAGGAATTTTGTAGATATTTCTCATTTTTAAACCACTTTCTCCCTCCCAACTAAAATATATCGAAAATTGTTCAGTGCCACGTCATTCGCTCTGCTGATTTTCCTTTGTTTTTCCGTTTTTGCTATTTTTTCTCGGTTTTTGCAAATGAAAATGAAAGTTCTGGCTGCGAAATACACACACTCACGCGGAAGCAACCCCCAAATACAGAGCAAAATGGCATGTGTATACAGAAAGAGCTCCACAAAATGTTGGAGCTCCTCCCACCGGGAAAAACACGACCCACCCACCGCACGTCCGCCCACAACTCTGCTTAAAATTGCATTTATTTATTTTTGGTCATTTATTATGGCAATTTAAAATGTTTGCTAGGGCCGATGTTCTGTATCCCCCAATCTTTATTTTTTGGTATGTATATATAAAACATGTACATATGTATATGTGCAGTCTGCGACATGAATATCAGGGCAGCTGGCGTCACAGCGGTTTAGCAGGTTAATTACATGGCTCCAGACCACACCTCCCGATTTCCCCCAGCTCTAATTTACAATTTTCCAGCCAGAGTTGCAACAAGTCGGTATAGTAGCGATTTTTCGACTATCTGATACCGTTTATTGTTTCTTGTAGGTGTAGAACGTTTAGGCAGAATACAACTCTGTGCTTATTTCCTAATGCTGAAGAATTCGCGTCAGAGTTTTTTAGGAACATATCCCTTCAGTAGTGCATTATACCCCTGCGTTGAAAAATTACTGGGTATAAAACAACAGTTGACTCAGTTTTGGGCAACCTGCTCCCAGGCCCGCCTCCATTGTCATGCAATTTTATTGTGGCAAAAAAAGATGCAGTAGGCTAAAAAAATCGGGGGATTCGAGAGGAGAAATGGGTAGTCGGACCTTTGTTGCACTTTCCACGAACTTCGCGTCATGCGATTTTTTGTCATTTGCTTGCGGACCGTTACATCCGCTGGCGCTCTTGTGGGGGCATTGTGACAATCGGAATTGGATTAATGCGCCTGGCTGCTCCGAAGTTGCCCCCTCGAGCTCCACGCCCCTGCCATTCTGCATTTTGATCAAATTTTGCATGTCTGCTTAACCCTTTTGGGTGCAATTAGACCATGACCGTCATCGGTGCACGCGAGAAGTGAGGAAATTCATAAAAATGGATCCTGGGGAAGAGTAATTTTATCAGACTCACTTTTTGCCCATATTGCCGTTCTTTGTGTAATTTGTATCCTATAGAAATGGAAAAAAGATAGTCGTTTGTGGAGCTTCTACTTTAATTAAGAAAACTTTCCCACAGGATTGCATTTACCCCTTTTGGAGCGTTCTGTTTCGGAATTGGCTCAATTGTGGACTTACGTAATGCTGGCCCCTAGCCGAAAGAAACGAATCCCATAAATGAACGCATCCGCTCAAGTTCCAGGAACCGCCCATTTCAGAAGCTCCGTCTATTTCATTATAGAACGAAAGCCAAATTGTTGCTATTTAATTGGGGGCCAAGTGTGCGAGGGGCCGATTTCGTAGGAGACCATTCCCGTTTGGGGGCATCTGAAGTCTGTCAGCATGCGTAACTACGCATTTGCCAGGCGGATTGGATGGGATTGGCTTGGTTTGGCTTGGAGTCGCGTCGAGTTGAGACGAGGACGCAGGCAAAATTTCGGGGGCATAAATCATTCACATGCTGAACAACTTTAGGGGCAAACAATGTCTGCCAGAATGCGTAATGCTCTAATGTGATGAAAGAAAAAAAGATTCTTTTACAATTGAATGATATTAAAATTCTTGTAAAATGACAAAAGATTAATCTGCCACAAGTATTTGTTTTAAATTAAGTTAATCATATTATTAAAGTAGGCATAGGGTAAGGATCAGCCCCCTTTTATCTTTTATTTCGCCGCCCTTGGAAGTGAGACCTTGAGAAACTGTCTCCCCACTTTGGAGCCCTTGAGACATCTGCCTATTCGAAATTAGACAATCCGCAGAGTTATTTTTTTTTTAAGGAGATCAGAAAAAGCAGACATGGTGGTAAATTAACAAATTAAAATGGACCGAGCTCACGATCGTCTTCCCGTTTCTTCAGTCCCCTTCCACAGTCTTCACAATTCTCTACGCACGTATCGGAAATCTTTTCTTGTGCGTTCGGTCCCGTTTTTTATGAATCTATTAATTTGCTACGACCATAGGTTTTGTGCGCCTAAAGCAATCAAAGTGCCGCCTATAAACTACGGGAATAGACCGAAATTTGCGTACCCCAAAAATGTGAATGTTCAAAAGGGAGGGGTCACAGCTGTCATCTATAAAAAACGAAGCGAGTCACAAAAGCTTTCCAGGAAATTATATCTCCTGATTGGCAATAATTCGATGTGAAGATACAACTATGAGATACAATTTTAAGGTTTTTGTGATCTATGTTTATAAATTCATTATAAACACATTTATAGATATTATTAAAGAACTGTAAAAACAATATACCATATTATTTTCCTTGTGTCATTGTTTAGGTTTTCCAATTCGCACCCATCAATTTATGTGTCAACCGTTTGGCATTTCGACCGCAGAGTCAATTGGCTGTCATTAATTTGTGACCGTTGTGTGTCAGCTCATTGGTTTTTCCTGGAAAACGATGTGTTCACTTGTCCAGGGGGCAGAGTTCTGCAGAAAATCTGAATTCATTAGCAGTATGCATTTCGAATGCAACTGGCCCCCGAAAAGCTGCAACGAATCAGGTGGAAATTGGCTAACGAGGCAGCTCCAAGTGGGTTGAATGGCCCACAATCTGTTGCCTGCACTCGGGGAATGAGTGGAAGTGGGCGTGGCGTTGTTCTGACCGGGCTCAAAGGCAAACAATGGACACTTCGTTAGCCGCTTATCACAATGGGCAAAAAGGAAGGGTTACTATCCACATAGCCAGCTGCAACAACAAATTATCTTTTGACAAATTGTTTGGTGTCAACGCCTGGGGAATTGATGGATATGAGTGGCTACATTGGGAAAAACGAAAGGAAAATGATCTATCTGTATGAAATATGTATAAACACTTTTGGATAGTAATCGATTACTTATTCATATATACTATATATTGATATATATAATAATAATTTATAACTTGTTTTAATTTCATAGAAGGTTCTAGACAATAGCACAGTTTTAAAATATTTTTCCTCGTGCACTCATGTGGGGAAACGGGGTGTGGTCGCCAATGGCTAATCAGTTGGCAACCGACTCGTTGGGCTATTAGCTAATAATAGGAGAGTCCGCGGGGAGGGGAGGGAGCCCATTTCCCTGGCCGGCGAGGTGTTTAAACTTTTTCATGGCCAAGCCGATGCCGTGGCGAATGCAGCCGCAAACAATTGCAGGAAAATCGGGGGAAAAGCCGAAGAACGGAGGTATTTTACCAGCTAACAAAGCAAGCGATAAGGCCCAAAGAAGAGGAAAGGCAGCCCAAACAAAAGGCATGAAAAGTGAAACAAATGGCGGTGTCAACGCCGCCAATTGAGTCGTTTGCTGTGCCACCACTACCGCCCCCTTGGAGCCACCACCCCCTGCCTGCACCACCCGTAGCCTTAAACTTGACGATGGCTTTGTCGCCGTCTAGGTTTCAAGGCCCCCGATGCCCCTTTGCTCCTCTGCTTGGGAGTTGCCCAAGTCATATGCAAATGGCCTGCGGACGAGGCTGAGGGCCTAGGCTACATCGGCACCACCAGCACAAATATCAGAAACAGAAACAGCACCACTCGCACCGCACCACCGTGCACCACCACCCGTGCAACAAGCATACGGTGGGGCACTCAGACACTCGAACACTCATGTGCCAGCCCACACGACTCCCCACAAGACAGTGGGACATCGCTATGAAGTCTGTGCAATTGAAAGTAATGTACTTTCTGCTATTTATACGATAGCTAGTTTAAGCTATTAGATTGAAGGCTTTATAATTTAGTTTTATTTATATCTATCTATTCTATTATCGAGTCTTCACTGTAGCTGAAGAATGCATGGGTCTTTGGCTGTGCGGATTCTAAAGTTAACCGCATGACGAATCACTTCGCATAAATTGAAACGCTACGTTGCATGCACCACGTCTGGTTAGAGAAAAGAGGCCCAAAAGGGGGGCAGAAGGGGGCGCAGAAGGGCAAAGAAAGAGGGTGGGCGAAGAGGAGTGATTGGGGGAAGATTTGTAGCTGTTGCGGCTCCTTCAGCGAAATGTGCGTTGCCGCCGCCTCATAATTCTTCAAATGCGTGTGGTGGGTCTCAGGGGGTTAAGAAAGGGAAAACAGGAAAAAATAGTCGTAGCATTACTATTATGTAATGATATAATATAGTCTAAGAATTACAGCATACTTTTCGGGGTCTGTGAATCTAAAGCTAAGTACCGCCTTAAAAATAATTTTCTATAATATTTTCAAACACATATGTTTTAATACCATTGTTAGTGGTGATTATGATTTTAGATGTGGTAATATTCTTTACAAATAGACATTTTTCCAGTGTAAGGAGGCTGACGCGTTGATGAAAGCCTCTGTCTTCTGTCCCTGTCTCCGGTTTTCCGTCTCCGTCGCAGCTTGCGTCGCCGTTGCAGTCGCAGCTCGTTAAATCGAGCGGCAGACCCCTGCGGACCCCCTTCGGCCCACGCCCATGGTGCTTAACCCGCAACTGCTAACAATTTATTTGCGTGCATGCTAATTACGCATACACGTATGCACACACTCACCGCCTTTCGTGTGTGTGCGTTTACTTATCAAGATTACTGTGATGATTCTCCTGCAGCTTTTCTTTTGTGCAAGAGTGCTTAACCCCACAGGGTTTTTCTAGAAAGGGTAACGCTTCATTCATGAATCGCCGCAGAAGAGCTTCTTTCAGCCGAAGAATGGATACGTTAATTGATGGCAGAGCATACGTTTTGCGAACAGTGTATGCGGTTTGTTTAAAAGTTATTAACAACTCACGTATTCATTGTACTATTTATTGCACTTCGTATTGAATTTCTTGTGTATCAAGAAAATGCTTAACTCAAGTTCACATAACTAAGATCGGCCCAAAAATGCAATATCCCACGTATTCCTCATTACTTCTCAGCTTTTTGAGTGAAAATGTGTAATTATTTCTGTCTCTTGCGGTTCGTCGTTTACTTCGCTTTTCTGCATTTCTGCCTTCTGTCTGCCTGATTTTACCTTTCGCACCGTTTTGTCGTCGAGTGGAGTGCACTTGAAAATGCGCCTGCAATTGCAATTGCAGTGCGGCCAGGAAAGTTGTATGATAATTTGCAGCTCGTTGGAGCCATTAAAATATCACTCTATCCCCATACTTTTCTCCTGCTCCCCAGTTTTCCCTTTCTTCAGCCATTTCTCCCGCAGAAGAATCACGCACTGGCCGTAAAAAGGGCTTACCTTCCCCGCAACGGTCGCAGTCACAGACGAGTAGTTCATAAATCCATACTTTAATTGGATTAAGAGCGGCTCGACTGGGCTCGGCTCGATGCACTTGGAGAAACAGGGGAATACATTAAAATATTTATGGAAATATTAATAGTTAAATTCTTAGGGCAGTCAAGTATACTTCATTCATAGGAAAGCTATTTTTCCAGTGCAGAAGTAGCTCTTCTGTGTCATTAACTTTATATACTTTGAAATTTCTCTAAGTGCACCTTAAAGAGTTAGGCAGGGTGTTCATTGCCCGGGTCGTTGACTCATTGTTGTCATAGGAGCAGCCGCCACGTCTGACAATCTCCTCGTAGCCCGGCCAATGTTAAAGCCAGAGAGCCCGACCCCGACCCCGACCACGACCATGTGATATAGATGATTGGGATTGGAGTAGTGGAGTTGCGAGACAAGCCCACGAGGCGGGGACAACTTTATTATCTAATTTGAGCGACATGTCAATGCGGATTAGGGTCACACGTATCGTCGAGCAATGCAAAGCCGACAATTGAGATTACGGAGTGGCAGCTCGAGTTGCTCGGGATCCAGCTGCACCTACCTGAAAATCGTTAGAGAATCCATGAGCCCAGGGCTTGCATCTGAATTTATCTGCGGTGCATCCGGTGCAGGGTTTCTGCATTCGCCTGCGCCGCAAAGAGTGGAAGGGTCTGCTCCTCTGCCGGCGTGGGCAGGCCCAGAAAGCCATTGTCTGGGTCTTTTTTTAATGAACCCTTGAACTTGACACGGCCGCCAGTCTGCAGTCTCCAGTCTCCAGGCCATGTTGCATTGTCTGGCCGGACATAAACAATAATTAATGTGCAGCAGTGTCGGGGCAGCAGTGCCAAAAGGCCGTGACCAAAATGCAGGCGACCACAGGGTCCTGGGCAGGAACAGATATGGCCAGGCCGAAACCAAAACCGAAGGCAAAGCCAGCAACAGAAACAGACAGCAGAATTCGGACCACACTTGGAAAATCATCTTGTGACTACTGAGCTTGGTTTGTAAATATATTTAGGAGATTTTAAGTTTTATAGCCAGGAAAAGGAACTCTTTGTTTGGCTAAGTGCATCAGTGAACGGCCGTCTGTGTTGTGGTTTCGCCTTCTGGCCATTCCACAACTTCTGGCCCAGAGGTTCCTCGGTTTCCCTTTTTCGAGTGGGTCAGTGGTTAGTGGGCTTCATTCGAGAGGACTGCTGCCCTCGGTTGCTGGCATCTTTGGCAGTCGTCGAAACATTCGACATTAGAGAGCAGCACACTTAAGATTTATGCCCGGAAAGAGGGTATCTGGATCTGTTCCACCTTTCATCATCCTTCAGTTTGAGTGCCGGAGTCGTGTCATGGCAGGCGAGGACATAAAATTGAAGCATTTGCGCCTCTTAAATGGGATTGGATGTATTCGCTTAACCCCAGAAAGGTTTTTAGTTTGCTATAAACTTTAAAATTGATATAAAAACACAAGGACAATAATTCGCTATATAAAATGAATGTTTTAATAAGTAAACAACTATTTACCCATATTTTTTGTTATGACTTTGTTGGGTTAAAACCTTTTGTTGTTGCCAAAAATGCTGGTTCGTTTTCGTTGATTTGGCCATTTGCCGTCGCCAACTTCGGGCCCAGTGCAACTCACTTAGTTGGCAAGTTAGGGACGGAGGCATTTTCAAGGCCAGGCCCGAGAAAATGCCATTTCAAGTGCGGCCCGCTCCCACGAAGGAGATGAGAAGGCCTGCAGAAAGAGGGGGCGGAACGGGGGGCTTGGGCAGGAAGACGGTCTTATTTTTATACTTTAATGCCTCGGCGTATCTGTCGACACCAACCAGCTACAACCAACAAGCAACAACAGCAACATTCATTGCAACTTCGTGCACCGCGTGTAAATATTGCTGCAGCTGGACGGACGGGGGGCAGGATAAGGGTTAAGGGGCCCAGGGGAGGACCAAGACGACATTTAGTGCTAACAATGTTTGTTCTGGCCAGGCGTCGTGCCAAGGGATCCCGAAGTTCTTACTTTCAGAACAGTGGGCTCATATTGATACTAAAATGCATGCAAAAATAAACTGTTTTAACTAATTACTAAGTATAAGTATAAGTACTAAGAAGATGAAGACTTCTTTGCCAAAACATTTTAATATCTATTTTCTTCTATATTTTCAACCACTGTGCGCTGATTCCGCTGTTTACTTTGCACGCCGCCTTTGTGCTGATCCCGCGACCGAAGGAAACTCGGCCCCCGAAGATTTGGGGGAGTGGGGAGCTGTGCTGCTGGGAGCTGGGAGTTGGAGGAACCAGCCCTTCGGCTGTCGTTTCAAGGTTTTCTGGCGGGGGCCGTGCTCCGCCGCCATCCCCCATCTCCTCCTCCTGCGCCGCACATCTTGTGTGCCGCGAAGTTCCCGGCATGCCGACCGCACATTTCGATGTCATTGAGGATCGCAGTGGATTCTCGCAGGCAGCGGCGATTGCATGACTGATGAATAGTTGCCCCACGAGGAGGCTGCAGCACTGGGGTCCAGGAAAGATCGTTGAAGGGATGGAAGGGAGGGGGATGCAAGGCAGTACAGCCTTCTGCAATTTTGCGTTAATTGGGGCGGGTGTGAATCGAATGGGATGCTGTTTCCAGTGGCAGAAATAATGAAAATTATCCCTATTAAATGCGCCAATCATAAATCATATTTATGGCAATTGAAAGGCGGACTAAAGACACGTCCCCCTCCCAACGAAGCACCATAAATTCTAAAACTAATTTCCAAGGGCAACCCTTTTGAACTCGCTTGGACCTTTGGAAACTTTGGTAGCAACCCCCCCGAGGGACCATAACAAAATTAGCCCACTTTTGTTGTACGATTTTTTTTTGTGCAGCTTTCCGCTTTTTTTCTGTTATTTTCGTGGCATTTTTAAATTGAATTTTAATTTCCTTGGAAGCCGTAGAAAAAACCCCGGCAGCTAATTTAAATTGAGACACATGCAGGCGCCAAATAATTAAAAGAGCCCTTTTCCTTATTCTTTTTTTTGTGCCTTCTAGTTTTCCCGCTTTTCCGCCTTTGTAGCCGTGATGCAGTACATTTTCCACATGAAATAACCACAAAAAGTGAGACATTTTTTTCGCATTGGAAATGGGTTAAATTTAATTGCTTTTGTCATTTGATTTGCATTTTGCCCTGTAAGCAATTTGTTTGTGGGCGGGGTGCCCAAAATGATCCCCAGAGTGTCGTCCATCAGGGAAAGTCTTTGTTGCCCAAGAAGAAGTCGTTTTTCAAAAAAATATATATATTTTTTTGGGCTGTGTTTTTTTTTTATTCGGCTTCGCGGCATAATTAGTCGGGGGTTGGAGAAGGGTTAAAGGTGGCCACTGTCAGCACTGAAAAACGGAGGCCATAAGTTTAGCTCCGGATTTCAGCTGGCCTCTGATTTATTGAAGGTCGCAGTTGGGGATCGAGGTCCTTCGGTTAGGTTATCTTTCCTTGCAGGCGAACCCTGAAATTGGGATCCCTCCGTCACAGAAACTTTATTGTTTACATCGATCCGTGGTCGAAAAACAAACACTTTGATTCTTCTTCGCGGAAATTGCGTATTCTACATGGAGAGAAAAAATATATTCTATACGTATATAAGATCCCAGAAGAAATCACATTTCGTAAACATAAATTTGTTTTTTATTGTCATTATTTTTTTCCAGTATAAGTTGCTTAAGTGGCTTTCGAAACCATTTCGTTATTTATGGCAATCTCTGAACCGAACTGAGCCAAGTCAGAACTTGACACTTTGGAGCATGGACTTTGTGTCACGATGAAATGGAGCCACATGCTTAGAGGAGCACGACTGGGGGATCGCGTGACAAAACATTTGCCGACTGGGATTTATAAGGCCAGAGAGCCAGAACAAGTGTAAATATTTGGAATAAATCATTCCAGAACGTCCGGGGGGAGCGAAGTCAGAGGGTGAGGGCTCCAATTAGCGGCCGGCGAGGATTCCAGTCCCATATTCCAGTTCATCAGTTGCTGACGACCCCACACCGCCCATAGGGCATATACATGCATCATATATCTGCGACTCAAGATCTAAATACTCGGCGGTACTATTTTTAACGCACTCGCTGAGGGCAGGGAGGATCTCAGCTGGAGTCGGAACGTGATCTCGAGACGATAGCCCCATCACGAACCGCGATTAATCAGCCGGCAGCTGGAGATTCATCCTGGCTGAGAAATCACTTTTCACTACAATCGGTATTCGGGTAATTATGTGGGGTTTTATGTTTTGTTCTTTAGGATGTATTTTTTGAAAAATATATCAAGGAATTATAATTAAATCGAAGGGATTTCATTTTAAATCTTAATACATTTGGTTGGTATTTTCTAGCTCTGGAAAAGTTTAGTATTTTTCATAGGTAGCACCTAGTCTACACGATCGCTAGCCAAATTGCAACAAAGTTGCATCAGGGGCTGTCTGCCATCATGGGGATTTGCAGCAGGGTTAAATAATTAAATGCCCATTGTGTGGTGGCTGGAAGAAGAGCAGAGTGGAGTGGGTCGAGAAGAGTTCTATCTGCACATGCCACCAGTCCGAGAAACCTCCTGCCTTACTTTAATTTCTGCTCCTTGTGACACACATAGATGCACATGGCACACACAGACCATAAAGCCTCTAAATGCTATGTGTACGCTGATGGGGTCTACCTACTGACACCGACTGCAGCCACAATTGTGTCTACTGCTCCGCCCCGTGGTGCCCACCGCTCCCCTGATCTTTGCTCCTCCGCTGAGGTACCCATGGAATACCCCTGACATGCTCCTGGTTCCTCTATCGCATTCTCCCTTTCAACGATCGTTGTGCAATCAGTGGAGCATTAAGTGCGATCGCCTTCGCTTTTGGCTGCTGCTTCTACAACGCTGGCTAAAGATATAGTGCAAGCAGCTAAATACTCACGAATTTGATAGTTCCAAACTTGTTATTACAACTTTAGTATTTTAATACCAAGAGCAGCACCTCCTCACTTTCGGTGTGCCCAAATTAATGTATAAAGCTTAGTATTTTTATGCTGAAATACTAAAACTGGATAAGTGGTGTTCAAAGAGGACTACTATTATTTTGAGCGGATCTGTGGCCTTACTTCTGTTGCCTGTTCCATTTTATGCTGTGGCACGTAAAGCTGGAACATTCGCTCGCATCGGATCGTAAAAGTTTGGTACAAAGTTGGGTACATAGCCAGTTGCCTCGCTATATAAGGCGCGTATGTGGAATTCTGTGTTTGTGTGAGGGGGAATCTGCAAGTTGGCGCTGTTGTTGGGCACTAAATAAAAGCGAAACTTGTTTGCGATGTTTTTTCGTTTTCCTCCCAGTGCCCCTCGCCCATTGTTCTTCCTCTTCTCGCAGTCTGCTGGTTGGGGCCTTGAATGGGATCCTGTCCGCAAACTTGAACTTGCTGGTGTGTCTGTGTGCGAAGAGTGGGGATGGAAGTGAGTCTGTCGCTGTCTCTTTCGGCTGTCAGTTGGAGCATGTACACTTGAGAAAAATATACAAGCTTAAAAATCAATTTGTTACAAATATATTTTTGAGCTACATTAATTTCTTTACAAAATTACTACTTTTTTTGAGGTTCTTATAGAGTGTTTCATATTTGGAATAAAGTGTTTGGGTTCCCTTCCCATCCAATTTGCTTCTCTGTGGCTTGTTTCAGTTTCTGCGATGATATCATGGCTGTATTTTTCTGAATGTGTGTGTCAGTCAGACAGTTGCTACTTCACTTTTTGTTCCTCGTCTTCTTATAATTCTTCAGTGCGTTTTTTGCAACATTATCTCTTTATCAGTTGACAGAGAAGACCTTGAGACGCCTCGTTGCCCATTAAGAATCGCAGCTTAGAAGGGTTCCAGGAGGGGCTAAAAACACTTGAAAAGAGACAGCGAACAGGAAGCCTGTCGCCCGACAAAAATTATAAATTAAATCAGTTTTAGCCAGTGCTAACTGCACACGCTCTTGTTATCATTGTTTCCTTTTAGAGGGGCCCAAAGGAAACCCCAAAAAGGCAGACACCAAATTATAATTATAATAACCATGATGATAATGCACCCTTCCCACTGTCCACTCATCAGGGCTTTTGTATTTTCGGGGTTTCGGGGAAGCTCGCTCAGGTGAAACAGGTTGAGCGACAGCAAAAAGGCCAAGAAATATGCATTCACAACATGGCAAGCACATATATTTGTATACCTGATTGTGGGCATAGGTGCACTGAAAGAAATAAAGCAAACTAACTTCGAAGTTGCTTAAAAAAATAATCGATTTTAAAACATTTAGAATTGAGTATAAAAGTAGGCAGTGAACCATTCTTGAGCAAAGACAAAATGTATTTGTATTATTTATTTTTTAGTGCACAATAAATACATATGTGTTTGTGTACGGCCATTTGCACACACTTGAGGTTTTCTCATTTTTTGGACATATATATTTTTATGACAACGACAATTTGACAGGCAGACGACCAAGAAAAAGTTTGGGAGAAGCGGAGCATAAAACAGAATTATCATAATTATCGAGACCTTTGTTTATGACAAACATCAGGAGCAGCTTGCAAATGCATGTGTCTGTATAAATTGTGTGAAGACATGTGTAGGGGAAGCGGAGCTCGATTTTGGGATCACTTCATGCCACTTCTCAGATGGTGCAGAAAAAAAGAAAAAATGTATATAAATATAAAAAAAATAAGCTGCAAGGTCTTGCATATGTTTCCCAACTTGGATTTATACCCATTGCTAAACTGATTGTTTTTTGAAGTAAAAAATAAATCTGCAACTGAAGTCATGCTTCGTTTGTTTTTAAAGAAGTGCAATGCATTCGGATTCTTCAAAAGCCCCTAAGTATGCTAATTTCATTAAAAAGAATCAACAGAACCGGCTTGTTGATTCGCTTCCTGGCGGAATCATTCACTTTTCCGGTGGACACAATTGTGCCCGTCACTGGAGCTATCTCCAAAATGAAGCGAAATAATCCTGGCTGTCATTAATCAAGACTGGCTCACTCCTCGACTTTCCAGACCAAAACTCTTTTCACTAACTGTTCTTACTTTTGCTGACGGTTTCTGTGCGCGCCGCAATTTAAATGAATTTTTTCCACACTTCATTTTCATTTATTCTGTGTCATGCTCTATCATCATTAAAACGTCCAAATCGCTTCCTTTGTGCCTCTATTTTTCGGCAACAATTTGCTTATCTGGATTCACCATCAACAGGCAGACACGAGGGTACCACAAAATACAGGTGACCATAATATACATACATATATATGTGGGTACATAGTACATACATATATCGGGGGTCTGTTGGTGGCCTGAAAACCACTTGAGCGTGTTTCCTTTTGACCAGCAAAGTCGGTTGTTTAACGTTTGCACTCTGTGGCTTTCATTTGTGCCAGCCGCCACGCCCCCAACCCCCCAACACATTCGCCCACCCCCTTTTCCACCTGCAGCATTTTCACACTCACTTCATTTAATTTAATTTGTGAGTATTTTTCGGCTGCCGCGGCGAGGAAAACAGTGTAAACTGATACGAGCTTAATGATGTCGATCCGCAGCTCCCTGCGTCTTTGGTCCTAGTCGTGTGTTTTTAGGTGTCACTGCACTGGAAAAAAAGGATTTGAAACCCTAAAAAAAAATTGCTTTAGTTTTGTAACGATTTTTATTCAGCTCGGCATTTTCCTTCCTTAATTTTTATTGTAATGTCTTGTTATCAAAAGTAATTTATTTATGAAATCAAACTTGGTTATGGCAACCCCCTTTTTCTTAGTGTTTCCTTCCCTATGTGTGCCTAAGCATTAATTAATTTTAATGAAGCTGTTGCTGATGTGCGTGTTAAGTATCCCAAATTACAGTCAAAAGTCCGATAATTTTGGTTTTTGGGAGTGACAGTTGACAGCTTGAAATTGTGGCTTTTAGGGCTGCAGTTGGTTTTTCGGAATCGTGGATGCGCATCGATAGCTGGGCAAATGCCTGATTCGTATCTCCCCTGAACAGCCGCGATTCGGCTTTACTCCTGGTTTTGGTCAAGTGTCGATAAGACAACCTTTGGCATCTCGCCTCTCTGCTAAATTTCAAAAGGGGCAGGAGGGGCAAAGGCTGCAACGACGTAATCGAAAACCAGTTCTGCGGCTGGAAAAATGTTCATTATAGGGATTTCTCCTTTGTGTATTGTGTACATAAGGCTCTAAAAGTGGTTTGGCAACCCTTTTTGACACACAAACACCATTGCAGTCGGGGAGTAAATGCAGTTTTTAACGAGGCACGTACACATGCCTGTTTAGATGCCACTTGGATGCATTTCCAGCTTTTTTTCGCTGCATTGCAATCACGCCGCTGTTGCATGTTGCATGATGCATGTGCGTGCCGCTTGCCTCGAAAAGCAGGGTGGTTCACTCTTGATCTTGAGAGAACAATCGTTTCAAGGTTGCCGATATATAGACTTAAATAATAAAAATACCATATCTAATAGAATGTATATATCAAGTAGCTATAATGATATAGAGCATCCGTCAAAAAGGTGGTGTCACTTTGAAAAATGAGTCGACTTGAGGTACCCTCGCCACTTTTAGTCAACTTGCTCCCAGCTATATATAACTCGATTTATGTACGGACTCTGACAGACTTTGTACATACATTGTTTATGCAATTCTCGTGACTCCTTTTGGTTATGTTTTCTCGACTCGTTGTGGTTTTACATTCGCCTGGCTTTTTGCAGCTCCTGCTGTTATTGTTTATTCTGCTTTGGTAGCATTTATCATATACAGCCGCTCCTCAGTGGAGTCCGTCCAAGTGTCCGCTGCTCCTTAGACCTTGACCACTAACATAGAAACAGGCCGAAACCGGTTGGCGGGCCAACTCGATTTGCACAATTGGCAGTCCTGCCTGCAGAGCTCCCCCTCTTGGTAACCCATCCATTGCATATATGTATCTGCAAGTATATATATATGGGATTCAATTACCGAATCACACCCACGCAACTGGTAACTGCGATCCGTGGATTCGGCTAGCTGTCAAACCGCCAATTAATGGCCCAAACAATGACGGCCAACTGATGGACAGAGAGTGTCACAAATTAATGAAAACGATTTCTATTATCATATTTATACTCTATAAAACATAGGCTATGTAAATGATTGGTAATTATGCAGGTAGTTGTTTATAAATTTATTCATGTTGCTGTTCTGAACATAAACATATCATTATTTCAATATTTTTAAAATTTCAAGGAATAGAGTGTTCCATTTAAGAGGTCTGAAGGGTGTTCAAAGTTCCTGTTTGCCTAAAAGTATTAAGGTTTTTGTCTATTGTAATATTTATCCAGTGTTCGCACGAACATCGGTTAGTCAGGTTTTGTGGGTGGGGATTACGGGCTGTGCATTTTAATTGATGCGGGATTATGGGTGCCACACAGCTGGGAGGCGACCAAAGGGTTGCCGAAATTAATTACCAAAATGCTTGTTAATTTTCATAATTACAGGTCAGGCTGGCACGACTTTCCTTGGGGGAGCGGTTGGGATCGTGTGTGAGCGGAGGAGGAGCAACAGACATTTGCCGCTCGATAAAGTGACTTAATAGCAGGCCTCGAGGAGCAGGGAATGTCTTCCGGAGTTGAGGAACCCCCATACCTTCTCCCCCGAAATCCCGTATGATTCCTATTCCCCTCGCCATGACCTAATTCCGTTCTGTTCGGTTCGGTTCGAGGAACAAAGGCAACCTACTTGTCATAATAAAAATTATTCAAAAACCGGCATGTGTGCATGGCGCTTCCTCCTTCTACTGATGGATTTTATTCAATTTTTTTTGGAAACTTGAGCCCCTAATGTTGTTGGCAATCACGTGTTCCGACTTCGATTCACCTCGTATCATTTGACCCCTCTTCCATTCTGGCTACGAGTATAACCCCCTTTGGGGATCGAGCTAGAAGCAGATGCAGCATTTCTGATTCTGGAACCCGAGCTTGTTTACTCTTCTTGGATTTCAAAACAACCCAGCACTAATTGATGCCCAACTTGTTGATGAACTCTGCCCAAATTGGTACACAAAAGAAGCACTCACTAAGCTCTTTGCGCGATTGAATATTTATTTGTTAATTGAACTGCTTCAAAGTTCTTCAGAGGCTGGTGAGGGCATTCTGCGAGGGGTATTACAATTCGTTACTCATCTGATTAACAACTGTTCTTAAGGGCCACTTACAGCCAGATCGCCTAGGCCAGCATTTAGCTGCTTTATATAGGGGGCAGCAGCATCAGCGGCAGCGGCAATAGTCTTCGCACTTACGGCCTGCAAATCAAGTATAATTAGTATAACTCATGTGGAATTCGCGAGAGTCGCTCAAGCTTACTCCTCCTTCAGCTATGATAGAAGCACCATTGGACTAAAAAAATTAAGAATATTTTAATAATTTAATATTATAAGTTGTAATTAACATACCGAAAGACTGCGAGCCTGAGGTGCGTTCGTCATCTGAACACTAAGACTGGTAATGGCATTCTATGAGCATAAAAGAACCATCTTATTCTTGGAAGTTTCCAACGGACTTTCCAGATCTGTAACTTACAGCCAGATCTCCGAGACCAGTGCCCACTCCACCCAGAACATCGCCCAAAAGATTGGTGGCCTCGGGTTGCATGTAATCGTTCTCCACTCTTAGACTAGTAAGTGCGTTCTGAAAGAATATTAAATATTTTAGGTAAACATCAAACTAAATATGTATTATACAGTATAATACAGCCAGATCTCCCAAGGCGTTTCCCATGTCGCTTAGGATGTTCAAAGTGGTTGGCTGGACAAAATCCGATTGGGAGCGGGCCACAGCCTTTTCCAGTTGATGGATGACCTTCTCCCCAGCAACGGCCACTTGGGACACATCTCCCATCAGGGACCCAATGGTGAGGGTTCCAGCTCTAGCATTCTGGGCCACCAGAACGATGACAAAAAGGGTTAGAATTGTAAAAGACTGCATGTTATTGCTTTTCGTAATATCGGAGAATCACTGAATCACTTCTATTAGCAAAACTACATTTATAGGCATTTCTTATCGTTTGGCTTATGTGGGAGTTACCGACTTCTGTGACGCCGCCAATAATAACGAATCACACATGAGTGCTTCTTGATTCCCAACTGTTTGGCGGTAAGTTTTGATTCTGATTGATCGCTCATTTGATTTAATTTCAGGGTTTTCCTTTCGGTATCTATAAGGTGATTTAATCTATAAACGACAGTCTCAAGTCAAGTCTTAGTATCAGAAAGTTAAAATTAAATCGACTGTAAGCGTTCAGAAGTCAAAACAGAAATGTAATGGGATTTTATAGAGATCTAGTGCTTAAAGTATAACAAGTGCATCGCTCATTAATTTGCTCGTTCATTTATTATTATATTAAAAGTAGAGAGAAACTCTAAAATATAGAGTGGAAAATGTTGCTTGCATCATGTGCAATATTTCCAGCAGCATTAGCTACATCTCCAGCGACATTTCCTGCAGCATTTGCAACATCCCCAGCGACATTTCCAGCAGCATTAGCAACATCTCCAGCTACATTTCCAGCAGCATTAGCAACATCTCCAGCAGCGTTTGCTGCGTTTCCAGCAGCATTTGCTGCACTTCCAGCGACACTTCCAGCAGCATTTGCAGCATCATGCGCAACATCTCCGGCTACACTTCCAGCTGCATTTCCAATGTCGCCTCCAACCTTGCCGGCGTCGTGGAAAATGTGTCCAGCATCACTTGCAACACTAGATGCAGCACCTGCAGCATCGTGAGCGATAGAGCCTGCAGCTCCAGAAACACTCGAGGCCACATTTCCAGCAGCATTTGCTGCACTTCCAGCGACACTTCCAGCAGCATTTGCAGCATCATGCGCAACATCTCCAGCTACATTTCCAGCTGCATTTCCAATGTCGCCTCCAACCTTGCCGGCGTCGTGGAAAATGTGTCCAGCATCACTTGCAACACTGGATGCAGCACCTGCAGCATCGTGAGCAATAGTGCCAGCAGCTCCAGCAACACTCGAGGCCACATTTCCAGCAGCATTTCCAATGTCACCTCCTACCTTGCCGGCGTCGTGAAAAATGTGTCCAGCATCACTTGCAACACTAGATGCAGCACCTGCAGCATCGTGAGCGATAGTGCCAGCAGCTCCAGCAACACTCGAGGCCACATTTCCAGCAGCATTTGCTGCACTTCCAGCGACATTTCCAGCAGCATTTCCAATGTCGCCTCCAACCTTGCCGGCGTCGTGGAAAATGTGTCCAGCAGCTCCAGCAACACTCGAGGCCACATTTCCAGCAGCGCCGGCTACATCATGAGCTGCCTTTCCGGCCGACTCTGCAACCTTACTTCCCACATTGGTAGCACCACCATCGGTGGAACAGGTGCAAGCACAGGTAACCGAAGGATTCTCGTTGCTACTTGATACATCACGCTTACTGACAGATTTCTGGAAAGTACAAAAGTAACATTCGATTGTGGAATATGCACGTATTTATCATTGTAAAAGATATACATACCTTACTGGTTTGATTGGCAGACTGGCTTGCCAAGGCTTTGAGTTCTGCACTGGCTGCCTCTTCCTATAAGGAATTGAAAAACATTTGAAGAATTTTAAATTGCTTCTGTACTTGTTAAACTTACCGCTTCCTGGGACACCTGATGTCCAAAGTTAATAGCGCTATTGGAAGCCTCTTGTCCTAACAAATTGCCCTCATCTCCCAATTCGTGTCCAAAAATTCTGCCATCCATTCCAAGTTCCCAAACGGAGGACGCATTTTCCTACAAATGTTTAAATATTGCTAGAAACCAGGACTTCCTTGGATTTTTTAATTCTTACTGCTGCTTCTCCGTACTTCACGCCACTTTTGGCGGCTTCTTGGCCATATTGGATGACCTCTTGGCCTAATTCATTACCGAAAGCGGAGGCATCCTGACCGATTTCGTTGGCCTAAAGTTTAAGATTCAATAATAGTGCTTTTCAAATTTCTCTTTATATTCAATTACCAAGGTGTTGGCCACACTTTTTGCGTTTGTCCGTTGTCCAACTAAGGAAATCACCAACAAAAGACCGACTACTATTATTTTCATGTTTGGATATGGAACTAAAGATAAATGCGAATTTTCCATACTTTATATACGAAAAATTTAGCACTTTTATCTAAGGTTCAAAGTTCTTATCTAAGACCCACTTTCGTGATCGATCCATTTTAAACACGGTTGCATTTTGACAAATATTTCCTCTAGTCTAGTAAAAAGTACGCAAATAGTGTAAGATAACAATGTCGATGTCTCCTAGGTCTGGTTTTTTTATCTTGAAGGTGTCCGGCATTTGATTAAATACCCTAATTATGTTTTAATTACACGTAGTTAATGAAGTTAATGCACTTAATTTATGATTTAATCACCCTTCGGAAGCTCAAGTTCAAGAATATACATCGATCGTTAACATGTTTTGATAAGAAATTATGATTACCAACTCGCTCTTATCAAAATTAGAACAAAATCGCTTCACTTCTTGGGGTATTTTTTTGTGAATGAATAAGCACTAAAGAGCTATTTTTATTATCAGTGAGTAAACATTTCGGTCTGCTTGTTAGTAAGCAAATCAATAGATTGTGAAGTATAGTATCTACATATCTTCGCCTTTAAGCGGAAAGTACTTATAAGGATTTGGCATTCCATTGGGCAGCAATCGTCTGCCAGTTCGTCGCATTTTCAGTTTTTTGGCGAGTGTATTATGATCCAAGGGTTTTTGGGGATTTCGGTAGTTGTTAAATAAAAAGTTTAAAAAGTATTCAGGCTTCTTCTTTTTCTTGCCGATTTTAGTTGTATGTTTTATCCCCATTGGTAGCTGGTAAGCAAATCGAATTTTAACGTTTTCGTCTGGTTCGATGTTAAAAACCTTGTCATTGTGGTCTTCTAAACTGGACTGGAGAAACGTAATTGAATTATTTTTTAATGTTACACATATCAGACTTTATGGCTCACAAGCTTTTTTTCCGCTTTTGTTTCGTCTAATAACTTTGCCTGCATTTCTTGAGCAAACAAGACTAAAAGGGCTAGATATACTAACAATGGGGCTTCCATTATAGAACTGCTTTAAAGTGAATAAGTTCTCAAAAGAGATTGTCTAGGAAATCAATTCGTTGCACTTAACATCATTTAGTGTTTACAAATGTACCTATTTTCCTTTTTTATTTACAATGTTTTTGTTTCGAATGAAATTGGTGATTTCAGAAAATGAGTCATAATCTTGTGATTTCAGAAAATGATTTGCATATTGTTGCCACGCACTTTGCGTTTGGGTTTGGATTTTTTTACAATGTAATTACTGAGATTTTCCTGGAAACACATTAAAACGGTAAATACAGAATTGAAATATGTTAACATTAGAACTCACGAAGGCCTTAGAGATTTGCCTGGATTCCTTTCCAGTGACTCCGCTGCCGAATTCGAAGAGCGCTTGCATATTTCCCATTGCATCTTCGATCTCCTTATCAATCGCCTCAGCCTCAAGTGACTCATCTGAGGAGTCACTGTTCAACAGTGCTGGTTGTGGAGCAATCAGCAGGAGCAGAGCCACTATGGCCACCATTCGACTCACCTGCCCCATTCCATCGATTGGATGCTTTGAACTCGAGTTGGTCGATATCCAATCCACTTAATTCCCGAATTATCTACGGAAACGCTTTGGGAAATCGCTTCGCTGCACTTCTCCAATCTCGGATCCTTCTCCCCGGGAATACAGCCAATGCCAGCTGCTGTAGTTCGAAATCCGTAGCCATCGCTTTACGACGATTTTTATGCAGCCCGCCAGCGATTTGATAGATTTTTGCATAGAACGATTCCCAGCACTTCCGTTGCGTGACATTTCGGGTGGTGTTCGCCTAATGTAAACAAGTTATAAAACGCTCGTAAAAGGCCAGTGCGAAAGCGAAACTATGGCCACATAAAAAGGCTATAAAACCTGGAGCTTCTGCTACCGCACTCTGTAAAAAAACAGGGAGTCGAGCGGAGAAGTGCAAATGCTGAGATCGTAAAGCAACAACCTCAGGACCTCGTGACCTCAGAAGGGGGTCAATGGCAGAGAACAGGGGAAGTTTGAGTCAAAGGTGACCCGCGCCCCCCAACTCTCGTTATCGCAAAATCAAAATGCGTTTGTCAATGAATTAGAATCGCTTCGCTGGCAATGTCGCTCGTAAAGTATTTGCCTTTGTTATAGCATTTTAGCACATTTTACTACCCATACTAAATACGCAAATGACTAGAGTTTATTCCTCAGATTTTAGCGATTTTTTTGTTTATGCAAAATGTTTTTTAAGGAACGCCCATGAATTGACTATGTTCATTTCCGTACTTGCAACCACTACTATTCGAACTACCTTTTTTGAGACGAGTGTCGGCAACACTGCTGGAAAATCCACCCTAAAATTATGCCAATAATGCTAGTGTGCTCAACTTCAAGGCTCGCTATGTTGAAATTGCGCATTTGACAACGTGTGAGTACAGGCAGCGTGGCCGAGCGGTCTAAGGCGCTGGTTTTAGGCACCAGTCCGAAAGGGCGTGGGTTCGAATCCCACCGCTGTCACAGTTTTTTTGTTCTTTTTGAACATTAAAAAAAAATGCTAAGGTTGCTTTTTTTAAGCCATAGATGGCTTACAAATTGTATCAAATCTGTGTTCTTACCCTTCAGTCTTTCTTTCTTTGTTTTACGAATGTTTCTTTTATATTCTTTTATAGGTGATAAATAACAAAATACATACATACATATATTATAATAAGTAGCCTTAAATATTTTTCGTTACCAGGTGCTGGTGCTAATAGCTTATTCAGAATATGTTGGAATTAATCGTATTGTCAAGTTGGATATCACTCATATTAAACATACAGTGATTATAATTATGTTATTATTTGGTATATACATACATAGCTTTAAACACAAGGATTAAAACATATTTCTATAGCTGGAGTTCCAGTCAGTCATATATTTTGCCGAAACCACAGCCAATATTTTAAGAGATTGCCCGCTTAAAGGCACATTTAAAGATGAACTACTTATGAGTAATTGTTATTAATTGTGCCATATTTTGCTCTCGTATTTTAAGTGTCTTTTCGTGGGCTTGTGGAAGTGGACATTTCGAAGACAACAAAAATTATTAATTGTTTGCATAAAAAGAACCACAAAACAGAAACCACCATTTTAAACCAGCAAACCAATAAGAATAGAACATACTGTATTTAGCGTTGATAAACTGAGACTAATCACAAACGCAATTACTGCGAGTAATTACTCAAATACCAATTGTTCTATTTTTAGAAAAAAACGTAAATTTTTTGTTCAGAACCTTTTATTTTCTAGACGGCGCTTGCCGCCTCATTGCGGCAGCGTGGCCGAGCGGTCTAAGGCGCTGGTTTTAGGCACCAGTCCGAAAGGGCGTGGGTTCGAATCCCACCGCTGTCAGGTTAATATTCTTTTTTTTTCTCATTTAACAGCAGGATGCTGCATTTCTTACATATTCCACGCCTAATTAGACCTCGCAGAACGGAACTTCTGGACCCGTGGCCTGTTTTTCCGGAACACAAAGACTCCGTTTATCTGGCGCTGACATTTTCCGCGTGCTGCCTTTCAACTTTCCGTGTGCTCAACCCTTTTGCGGTAACATGTTGATCCCCTTAACAACCCGCAACGCAAGGGAAAAGCCAGGAAATTAAAGGGTTTGCCTTGCTTTTCAGCCGTTGAAATCAAATGGATAAAAGTATCAAATGTCCGAAATGTATCCCGTGGTTATTTCCGGCCACCAACTGACTCTTAAATACCGCAAAGACTGTTACTGAAAGATAGGCGACTGAAACATTGGGTTTTGTGCGCAAAAAGCAGATTCAAAGCTCATTTACAAGATACACGGAGAAACAGAAAATAATATTAATAAATGTAATGGATTTATATTTTAAAATAGACTCTGAACTTTGGAATGTATCTATTAATATCTCTGCTGATTTGTTGTTATATTAATTGCCAATTAATATTTTTCTTTTCTAGTGGTTTTGTATTTTCTTTTTTTTTCTTTTGCTTATGGAAATTTTTCAGTCTTCTTCGCATTAGGAACTGGTTTACATACATATAGACAGCACCTTGTTAGCTGGTAAATCACCAGGCGTTCCGGGGAATGACAGTGTTCTGCCGGTGGATTTTGCATGGAATAGTTGATATATATCATTTACGAGCCCTGGTCTCTTGCAGATGATGCATGACAAACGGGCAAACCCCCTGAAGGGATGCAAGTGTCTAAATACATGCGATGTCACCATTTGGTACAATTTTATATAGAACATATCTATTGGGTGAGTAACCGTGGTAGCTTTGGACCGTTTCCTGTTAACCAAATATTGGTAACGTTTAGAGGAAATCCTAACCAACGTCATTGACTTGAGGTCTTGGGTTCCGCAAGTTCGTTGCACCCAAAATATAGGTTTTCCTGACCATAAACTCGGAAGTGAGAACCTTCGGTGTCACCTGGTCACCTAGTGATACGCATCTTAAAGATACAAATCGCATAGTACTAGACACTAGATTTGAAGATTAAACCGCAGCTTAAACCGCGGAGAACAGTGGTGCTCGATTGTTAAACCCGCTACTGTAGCGTTCCGATCGAGAACCGATCGGAGATCTCGGTCGACGAAGCTGAAGCTGCGGCTATAAAAAGCTCTGACCAACTCCAGCCATTGCACAGTATGTTTTATCGGGTCAGCTGGAAACGATCGCACTCGCAAGTTTATTAAATAAATTCAGTTATTAAAATAGCAACAAAATGAAAGTGTTCGCGGCGGTTATTCTTTGCATTCTGATTGCCCACGAGGCCAAAGCCCAGTGTGAGTGTTGGCCATTGAAAAATTCCCAAAATCGTGGGAAATACGCACAAGTGCGAGGAAGTCAAGTGCATTTCAAATTAAGCCGGTTCGACAAGATCATTTGATTCGGTACATTGCACGCGCCAGAATTTAAAGTGGGCAGTTCCCCGAAAAGTGCATTGCAAAAATTAGAAAAAGTACAGAATCACTTTGAAAATATATCAAAGAGATTATCCATTAATGTCATCGAATGGATTCTATATAATAAATATACCACTAGTAGTTTTCAAGGCACTCTTATATTAGTTTGTAAATTGGACTACTTTAAGCAGTCGAGCTTTAGTTTTGAGTTTGTTTTCATAATTAATACACGATGTTTCTTTAAGTGTGCCTTGATCAATCTGTACAGATTGGAGCAACATCACCTTCCTGAACCGCAAGAATGTCTGAAAAGTGGCGCGCGCATTTAGGGGCATCCCCTGCAGAACCTGATTGCAATATTTTTATCTCCTCAGCAGATTCGAGGTGCATGAATCCCAATCAAACCCCTGGACTTTGCGTGCTCATTAATGAATGTCAGACACTCTACTCCGTGCTGAAGCGGGCCACTTTGACTGATCAGGAGAAGAGCTTCATCAAGTCCTCGGCCTGTGGAAGGGGCAGGAATAATCAGCCCTATGTTTGCTGCACCCAGGATACGGGCTATGTGAGGACCCAACGCCAGGATCCTACCTTTCCGGACTACGGTGGATTTGGCGGTGACTGGGTGGACGAGCGACCCCAGAGTTTCGCTTTTCCCAGACAAGAAAGACGTCCCTGGAGCTTTGGCAACCAGCCAGACACCAGCAGAACACCTTTTCGAAAATCATCGACTGGCGACGGCTCGAATTTACTACCTCAGCCTCCATCCTGCGGGGGCGTGGCAATCAGGAACAGGATTTACGATGGCCAGGACACCGATGTGAACGAGTTTCCCTGGATGGTCCTGCTGGAGTACCGCAGACGATCTGGAAATGGTGTGTCCACCGCCTGTGCAGGATCCCTCATCAACCAGCGATATGTCCTTACGGCGGCCCATTGTTTGACTGGCAGGATCGAACGGGAAATCGGAACACTGTGAGTATCTAAAGTGGGTTTCAGATGTACTAATGGGAATTTTTAATTAAAAGAGGCAGGTCAGGGACCGTACACATGTTCATCAAATTACAAAATTAATTAGTTTTTGTGGTTAAAACAAAAGATGGAAAAGATGTTATTATATTTTATGGAAATTTCCGAAGCTTATGTAAATCCCTAAACTAATTTCTAATCTCTTCGAAAAATTTCCAGAGATTTTAAACCCAATTTGTTCCAGACATTCTCATGTCAAAGAAAGGGGAATTTTTCCCGCGATCTGCTTTGAGCATCTCTACAAGATCAGTCCGCATAAGTGTCATGGAAAACTTCCTACTCATCTTTCCACTTTATATTGGTTTCGCTTAGAGATTCCACCAAGATTTAGTAACTGATTGTTGATGTTTGCGACTTTAGGATTAGGGGACTTACTATAGATCTGACCCACCGATTCATGAATGGGCACCAGATCAATAGACTTATGAATCAAGTTTTGGTATGCTAAGATCTACTCTCCAATCCAGTTTCTCGGCTTGGGCGAAAGTCATCGCTTATTCACGCTTGTTTGTCCGATAATTCCGCGAAACGGGCTGAATTCTCCGGCTAAGTCGGCTAACGAGGCCAAAGGGATCCCCAGGCTTGGACCTGGCCAATATTAATTAGACTGTGCTTAGCCGCTTGCTAACCTGTTGTGATGATTCACAGACCCGGGCGTTCGGGTTCTCAATTCGCTCCGCTCTCGATTCTCCATTGACCAAGCACCAATTAGCGTTTTAATTCTAGTGTTTAATGGCTTAAATGCTCATTAATTGTTTTCGGCTTGTTTCTCATTTGCTTTAGTGTGTCGGTGAGACTGGGCGAGCATGACACTCGCACCGCGGTGGATTGCCCCCCAGGTGGAGGAAGTTGCTCGCCGGAGGTCCAGCGTTTGGGCTTCGAGGAGGTCCGGGTTCACGAAAGATACAGCGAAAAGGCCTCCAATCAGGTGCACGACATTGGTCTCATTCGCCTGGAGCGCAACGTCCGCTACTCGGACAACATCCAGCCCATTTGCCTGCCCTCGTCTGTGGGCCCGGAGTCGAGGCAGTCCGGCCAGCAGTTCACCGTGGCCGGCTGGGGCCGTACTCTGAAGATGGCCCGCAGTGCCGTGAAGCAAAAGGTGACGGTCAACTACGTGGATCCCGCCAAGTGCCGCCAGAGATTCTCGCAGATCAAGGTGAACGTGGAGCCCACCCAACTCTGTGCCGGCGGACAGTTCCGGCAGGACAGCTGCGACGGAGACTCCGGCGGACCGCTGATGCGATTCCGTGGCGAGACCTGGGTCCTCGAGGGCATCGTGTCCTTCGGCTATAAGTGCGGACTGAAGGATTGGCCCGGAGTCTACACGAATGTGGCTGCCTACGACATCTGGATCAGGCAGAATGTGAGGGCTTAAGTCCCAAACTCACATTGAATGTTCAAAACAAAAATTGTGATCTTTAGCACTCTTAGATTAGCAAAGTAACTAACTTAGATTTTAGTAGACATAAATATTTATTAATGCAAATAGAAGTTTTATATATGATTTGCTTTTTATTGACTTGGGAAAGATACAGACATATACTTCATAATATTAGGTAATATCACCAGCCCAACGAGGTGGTTGACCTGGTCAGAAAACCTTTGGATTTCCCAGCAGAATGCGACACCTTCAACAATCGCGGATCCCAATGACAAGCCGCGCTTTAATTGGCGGGTAATACGGCGCCAGAAAACCACAAGAAAACAACTTCCGGTTTTGGCAGGTGTTTTGTTTTGAGCCGTAGTCGTGGACTTTGGCCAAAACAAAGTGGCAGAGCTTTGCCAAACCGCCGCCGCCTAAAAGTGTGCAATCCATCAGCGAGGAGCTTTGACCAGCCAAGAGCCAGACTCTCGCCTTGAACGAAAGTGAAACCAGCTGGCCAGCTGAGTCGGTTATGCAATATATATTATAACCGGACCAGCCGGACGATCGGTATCGGTCGACCTGCCGACTACTGCACTTTTGGACTCGTTTTTTCGCCGCCTAAGTGGGGCGGGGGCGTCGCATTTGTTGACACCTGAGTTGGAGCTTTGAGCTGGTAGACTGAAGACTGGAGACTGAAGACCCGGGGGTCTTCGGCTCTTCCGACTTTTCGGGGTCTTCGGCTTTTCGCTTTTTGGCACTCCGCTTATACAAACTGCGTTGCCATTCAGTTTCGGTTCGTAAGCCTTTGCCGCCACTTCTTCTTGCCAGACGATCGGATTTGGATTTGGATTGTATCTGCGGTTCAAGATCACTTATAAATACTGTTACCCATGCTCGGTTCGGTTCTGCGACTATGGATACTCTTCGGCTGTTTCTACCGCTTCTTGGCTCTGGCCGAGGTCCTGCAGGAGTGCGACATTCCCAATGAGACGAAGAGGGGAGTGTGCCTGGAGGTCAGCAGGTGCAAGGCGTATCTTCAGGTGCGGAATGCCACCAATTTGCCGGCGGAGAAGGTTAATTTCCTGAAGAAGGTGCAGTGCGAGGTGGAGCAGCAAGTGTCGGAGGCGCAGGGTTCATACGAATCCCTGGTTTGCTGCCCGGCGAATGGCCAGGATTACCTATTTCCCGTGCTCCAATTCTCCAAGTTCGAGTACCGAAGATTTCTGGATGTCACCGCTCGATTCAAGCGGAAGAAACTAAAGCGGCGCATTCAAACGGTGGAGCCAAGTTCGGGATTCAATTTACTCAATGAGTGCGGCAAACAAGTGACTAATAGAATTTACGGAGGGGAAATCGCCGAACTGGACGAGTTTCCTTGGCTGGCCCTGCTGGTCTACAATTCGAGTGAGTCTAAATAGGTGTTAGAAAAGTGTTTATTTTCATTTCCTTTATTTTTTCACCATTTTTTCTTAATATTTTTAGATGACTACGGCTGCAGCGGAGCCCTAATCGATGATCGCCATATCCTAACAGCTGCCCATTGTGTTCAAGGCGAAGGAGTTCGTGATCGCAAAGGATTGTGAGTAAATTTTAACTAAAATGTTTTTATGTATGTTTATAACGAATTTTACAATCCGTTTAGAAAGCATGTGCGTTTGGGCGAATTCAACGTAAAAACGGAACCCGACTGCATCGAGGAGCCAAACTATTTGAGCTGTGCGGATGCCGCTTTGGATATTGCCTACGAAAAGATCCATGTGCATCCGGAGTACAAGGAGTTCTCCAACTACAAGTACAATGACATCGCCATTATCAGGCTGAAGCATCCCGTGTCCTTCACCCACTTCGTCATGCCCATCTGTTTGCCCAACAAATCCGAGCCACTGACTTTGGCCGAGGGCCACATGTTCTCCGTTTCCGGATGGGGTCGCACGGATTTATGTTAGTATACTCAATATTTTGGATATATTATGGTTATCTCATATCTTAACTTCAAGCTATAATATGTTCTTCTATGTTTTAAAGTGGAAAAACAATGCCAGCTTTATTAAAGCGGAGAACAATAATGTTTACCTCTTTATTAATGGAAGTTTTTGAAAACCAAAACATGGGACTTTCCATAATTTAGACATAGCTGTCTACTGAATTCATTCAGCACGGAAGTCTTGTGTTTATACAATGTCTCTGGAAAATATTCCATTTACTGAAAACAAGTTGTTTCACCTAAATCAATTAATAAAATATATTATTGATTTTATTGCAGTCAACAAGTACTTCATCAACATCCACAGTCCCATCAAGCTGAAGCTGCGCATTCCGTACGTCTCCAATGAGAACTGCACCAAGATCCTCGAGGGATTCGGAGTGCGACTGGGTCCCAAGCAAATCTGTGCCGGCGGGGAGTTCGCGAAGGACACGTGTGCCGGCGACTCCGGAGGACCTCTGATGTACTTCGATAGACAGCACTCCCGGTGGGTGGCCTACGGCGTGGTCAGCTACGGATTCACCCAGTGCGGGATGGCCGGGAAGCCGGCTGTTTATACTAACGTGGCCGAATACACGGACTGGATCGACAGTGTTGTGCAGCAGAGGAAAAAGAGCCAACTGACGACGCAGGCCAAAATGGCTTGACGTCAGATTTCTTTATTCTGGGGGAGGAACAATTGGCGCCTAATTGAAGTGGGCGGGATTCCGATTCAGATCTGTTTACCTCTACCATACTTGTATCTACCGTATTTGTACATATTTTGCTAATTATCTAACAGCCATCAACTATTTGGTTAAGCGTGTGAGTGAATGAGTGCGGAATGTGAGTGCCTGTGCGAGTTAACAAAAGTCTGAAAAACATGTTTCTATTTAAATAAACTACTGAATATTTACCGCGTCTGTGGAGTTTAATTGAAATGGGCTGCCGTTGAAGATTGCTGCTGACTCAGCCGGGAAATTGTAACTCTAAACTGCCGGAAAATAGACATCTTGAATGGTTTACAAATATAATTTTCATGTGTTGAAATTTGTTTGAGAATAATTACTTCTCGAAAATATAACCAGTTCATTGAACTTGCAATCAGTATGTTTTATGACTGAATCAGTCTGTTCATGTAGTGTCATAGGGGTATAAGTTTATATCTACACCTTTGAATATGATGTTTATATGTATTTCTTTAAGTGTATTTTCGATATCAGCTGTATAACAGCTGTTTGACCGCTCGGCCAGCTGCTCAAACCCGCCGATGCAGTGGTCTTCGGCTTGATGTCGTCATTGATTGCCACACTTTGCTTTCACCCGCCATTCGCGTGCATTCAAAACGAGGCTTAAAAAGCATAAAAAAAATGGTCAGCTCGCGAGCCGAGTGATGCAATGGCTGCCAAAAACAAAGCCGAGTCCACAAGCCCATCCAAAAGTCAGCCAAATCGGTGCCCAAATCGGTGGCAGGCCCATTCATCAGGCCTGCCTGGGATCCGAAAATAGCCAGAAGCCCAGAAAAGAGCGCTCCATGGGCCATTTGTATGCGGTGCGCAGGTGTTGTGGCCAAGTGCCGAGTGCCAGTGGGCCACTGACCAAAATTGGCCAAAAGCGAACAAGAAAGATACGAACGAACCGAAAGATCCGAGCAGAGGGATTTGAGTTTGGATTTCGAGGGGCGACTGCTCATCGCGAGTGCGTCATGGAGTGAAAGTGAACTTGACTCTTCGGCGGGCTGCATTTGATTTAGTGCCCCCAACCGGTGATTATGATGTGTGCATTAATATTCATGATGTTTATCAGCTGGCGACGACACCTGCTCGAAAACCAGATCCAAGACTTTGGGGCGCCGTTCATTCATACATATGCTTGTGCAGCTCATTATCGGCTTTTTGGCGATTTCTGTTAACCTTGAACCACATACGTATACCCATTCAAACTCACACTCGCACAAATTAGATTTTGATTGGGGAATTGGCAAACATGAGTGACATTGAAAAGCTTCGATTTTCGCGGAACGGTCAACGAGAAACTGGGTGAAATGATAACCGGTTTTCAGTCTGATCACAGTCTTAATCGTTCTTTAAACTCGAAATGAACAGTATCATCATGAAATGAAATCAACATAATTATTAACAATTTTACCAAATGGAAATGTTTCTTATCTGGCTTTAAATATTTCATTTATTTTATTTCATAAACCTTGACCCAATGTATCGCTCGATAACCCTTTCTTTGTACTTTGCTTCATTCATATTTCAGATAGTATCTGCACTTGCACGCTGCTATCCGTTGGAACGCTTGAATCTGTGTATAAAGTACTTGTAAATACGTATTCAGTTGAATGAAATATTGAATTTTTCAAACCTATTTGTGTGCTGCACATCTGAAGAGCCGGCTACTTACGCTTCAATCAAAACATCGGCCAACTGGCGACCGCAGGAACATTGAATGGCCAACTGGGCGGAGTAATTCGGTTATGGCCACGCCCACCGGGCAATTATAAAGTCAATTTGAGCTACTTTAGCAGGGGTCCTGGCAAGTCCTGCGAAAGAGTACAAACGAGTGGGGAGAGCGGAAAAGTCTTCTAATCAATTTACCAACTAGGCAACCCCTCAGAAGTTTGATAATTGCATTGTGCTGCGCTTTGTGAAAAGTTTGTTTTTTTTTGGCAGAGTGGGAAATTAGAAGGCCAGCTATAAAATTAGCCATATGGCGAAGAAGGGGTTTTCCCAGGTAGAAGCATTTTCCGATGCTTTGTTTCCCTCCCCTCCCCGTAAAAAACTGGCAATTGCATTTCCATTTCCATTTAACGGCAGCTGAGACCCTCGACTATAAAACTTTATCGACTTGTTAACTGAGCTTCGTATCAATAAATGCCAACGTGCCACACAGACGTTGACATGCCATTAAATGTCAATGCCAAGTGCGTCTCAGGACACATATCCTGGATCCTTTAGTCAATTTTTGCATGACGACGAGGGTGCTCTGCACCCCTCAAAGCCCAACAATTGTGGAATTTGCAAGGGTAAGTGCCAGCATTTGGGCCAAATTGTTGTATAAACTCAATGAAATTAAAATGCGAAAAAGAGGGAAATGCGAGTGCAAATAAATGAATGGAATGAAATAAAATGGCAAAGTATCCGGATCGCTTTCATTAGTTAATGGATTGCTTATGAGATGAATGGAGGGACAGACCTATTTGAATACAGTCGTAGTGCTGCTATCTCAACTGAACTCGCGATTAATCAGAATTATGTGCTCAAGACGCCATATTACTATTCATTCTTAAAGTGCAATTCAAGTAAATCAGTCGCAATGAAAAGCTATCTGCTGCTGGGCATATTATTATTATATTATCTGTGCATGTTTTTGCTGATTGAGGGACGGAGTGCTGGGATCAAAGAGGTTAGTCTGTTTCCATAATAACAATAATTAAGCATCTCATTGAGTTTCTTTTTAGGAAAGCGACAATTCCCACACAAAAATGCAACTTCTCTGCCCAACTTTTTCAAACATTTCTATGCAGGTAGAATTTGATTGATTTGTTTTCTTAATATTAGCAGTAATAACAGTTTCGTTCCTATAACTTAGAACATAACCCGTCTCTATAGATCAAGTTTGGGTGGACGCGTACAAACGGATCACTTGGGAAGATCACGGACTTACCATCGGAGAAGAGTTCCAGCTAGGCGTCGAAATAAGCCCAAATATAACCATTCTCTACAGCAAGTTGCTTGAATAAAGATACTTTCATGATCCAAACTGTAGTAGTAGCTACAAGTTGTTTTTAGTTACACTTCTACACAAGATGTAGACCCACATCCCCATAAATATGCAATCGAATGGCCTGGGACGCGAGTGTACCCAGCAGTTAATAACAGTGCAGTCATCCCACGCACGTGGCCACCAAATGAAGAGTAAATAAAATCCGAGTCCTGGCTCCCAGGATCCTTCACATGCCATCGCCATAATCGCTGCTTAATGGGAAAACTGTCTCGCGATAATAATCATCATCTCCGATTTTTCCTTATGCAGCAATAATTGCGCACGTGAGGCGAACGAAGGATGACTTTCGCATTATGGGAAAATTGTTATGTGCAAATTTGCATATTTCTGTGGCAACCCTCGCGAAAATCAAGCACTTGAACCCGCGTTCAATGTTTATTAAAAATTAGCAGCAAGCTGTTGGCAAATGAAGGCACAAGCCGAAATTTATTTGCAAATCAAGCAGACATCCTTCCGTTTAAATTCGTTTTTTAAATGTGGATGATTGCCTGCAATTATGATTTCTGCGCGGAAAACTTGTTCAATCTGAATTCCAATTTAAAAGAAGGTGGTTCCATTATATGGCACACTAGGTCAAGTCGCAGGTCACAGCTCCGGGGCAATCGCAGGTCGGAATATTTAATTCCAATTACACAAAGGGCGGCGCATTTGCATACGAAAAAGTGAAACTTAATTATAAGCATTTTGTAACATTTTTTTCTAATTGAACTTTTCAGCCGCCGAGCAAACAAACCACCGCCCTAAGGACATTTTTCGGTGGGTGGGGCTGAACAAACAGCGACATATGTGAGTGTCAGTCGCTGGGAAGGGGTGGTGGCCTTACGAGCATGTTTGGGACTGTACCAAGATGACAAATTCGTGTCATTTGGCCAGGGAAATAAATAAATAAGGTGCGCAGCTATGCCACACATGAGGGCATGGGAAAACACTTGCAAGTTTCCCAAGATTTCGAGTGGCTTTTCCCTGCAAATTCCGTTTCTAGCGGAGAGGTTGCGAAACTTGAAGTTGCTCAACATGGACAGTTTTGCACATTAGCACGCAGCACTCGAGATAATGCGGGAAATTGGGAAAAAGGACCTCTTGAGCCTGTCAGTCAGACACTTAGAGGCACTCGCCCTTCCACTTCCCTGCCATTCGGCAGATTTGGAAAGTCAAATACAATTTGATAGCCGGGTCGGACAAAGCCAAAAAAGACCAGTTAACGAGGATGGAGAAAGGTTAGAGTGCCGCAGGCGGGACTTCAGATACAAAACGTTCCAAATTGGACCACATGCGGACCCGGCCCCGCGATCCCAAAAACATTTGGGCAACCCACCAACTATGCAAATAACATTAATTGTTTCGCCAAACAAAGGAAATGCAAAACAATAATCACGGAAAATAGGGAAAATGCGAGAGCGGGGGAAATGGAAACGATACAATTTGGATTTCGAATTGATGTTGGAAAATTATAATGCACATAACCCTAACTCCGGGCAGTCGCGTTAAGCGGAAGCGATTCGTTTAAATTTGATATGGGATATGCTGTATGGTATTTGCTATATGGGATACTGCAGGATAAAGGTACAGTACACTACAGACAGTGCGGACCAACCCCATAAAGCGATTTCGCTGGGCTTTCAGGGTTGGGAGAGGAAAAGTCGGGAAATACATCAAACAGCAACAACCCTGAGCATTTTCGGGTTACAAGGTGAAAGGCCCCTGCTCCGCGGACTTCTTCAAGATCCTTTTCAGTACAGCCTCATATGGTAAGGATGCACTTAAAAAAAATAAGCTAAGGTAATAGGGTGTTGTAAGATATTGAACCCATTTTTAACAGTTTCCTGAAAGTTGCTTCAATATAAAAATTAATTCAAAATTAATTGAAGGATGTTAAATGAAGTAAACTTGAATAATTAAAATGAAAGTACTCTTTTTTGAGTGTCTGACGAAGTTTTCTTTTAATCGCTTTTGGCGAACGCCTCACAATGGGAGCAGCCTCCTTCCAGCGGCTTTTCTCCTTCCATCGCGCTTTCCACCTCCGTTGACTTTCCCCCCTTCACGGCTTTATTGTTGTTGTGCGTGTATTACAGTCCAGCGATTTGCATATGAATGAACGTAATAAGGCAGGGCAGGCAAATGAAAAGTAAGCTGAGCACCCAACTCCAGGTCGAACTCCTTCTCCAGATCGGAGCTGAAATCCTTATGCATTCGAATCCGTATCCTTACAAAAGAAGGCACATATGGAGTATCCGAAAGTGCCGGTCGTAACTGGTAATGAAACATTCCACGAGTGCGGAATTAATAGGAATGATTTGTCTTTTGTTGTTGGTCGGGATAAATGCCGCGGGAAGGATTCTCTAAATTGCATTCGAATGTTTAATTGAGCGGAAGGAGGAGGACCAGAAAGTAGAGATCTCGGGGGGAGAACAATAAGGATGAACCAATTCCACATAGGGTAAAATATTTAGGGTACTTGAATGCAAAATTATATTACATGCGGAATATATCAATAAAAGAAGAAGCCATTCTGCAGTATTAAAATATATCCTCGAGGGAAAGGACACTTACTTTCTGGGAACATATTATTATGTGTGGCAACAAATAGCGTGATATACAACTTCAAATCCCATTGAGACTTCAAGACCATTCCAATTAAACAAATGTTGGACTAAATTAAGGTATAATCTAAGGTCCTAGTTCCCTAATTGCAATCGCAGCGAACTGTTTCTAATCAAGTTCATCACGCCATTTTCCCTTGATTGACCCCAATTATCGGTTTGCTCCTTTTGGATCCAAATGCTAAAGAAGGAAATTACTTAAATCGAAATTACGCCGCATTGGATGGAAAGAATAAGGGTCCAGTTCTCGAGTCCTTGGCAGGACTTCAACATTGAAATTTAATCAACTTGCTTTTTCCGGCCAACTACTCATCGATGTTGGTTCTTTTTTACTATGCTAAGCCGGAGTGACCCAGGGAAAGACCCTTCTCAGCACGCATGAAGTTCATTGATTAACGATTTCCACACGAGGAGTTGGGAGTGAGGAGGAGTAGGGGGAGGGGTGCTTTTCCCGGGGGGAAATGGCAGGACATGCACACACATAATCAAAAAATTAAAATCTCTTTATGTTTTTATGCGCGCTGATTGAATGGTCCCATTGTTGTTATTGCCGGACAGTTTGATGTGCCATTGATGGACTCGACTAATCGCCGGACTGGCCACCCCTCGGAATCATCGGAATCATAGTCATCATCCCATGGTCAACCCCAGGTTCCTGGTCATCGCCAGTCGAGTGTAATGGATACGAGGCAAAGGACCAGAGCCATTATCCTTTGGCCGCGGGCGCTGGAAAAGCGCTGGGAAAACCAGACAACCAGAAAACCGCGACGGGGAAAATGGAAATTGTTGCTCCTTTGTGCGGCTTCACTTTCACATGTGGCACGTCCCATTTTCCCAGGTAGCATTTAATTAAGCCCCAGTGCCGCGAGCTCCTGCTAATCTCTAATCAGGTTATTACCAGACTTTCCAGCGCTTCCCTTTGAGGTTCGCTTCCTCTTTGATTCGCTAATTGGGAGTGAGTGTGTGAGTGAATGATCGAGTGTGTGAGTGAATGAGCGGACAGGGGACTTCACACCTCGTGTCCTCAGAAAGACAAGAGAGCTGGTCTGACAGGTTTAAGGTCCTTTGAAGTGGTCCTGGAACAAAGAAGCGCCGCAGTTGGGCAACTTTTGTGCCAGTTTTCATTGTACACACAGCGGAAAAATGGGCTGGAGTGTCAAAGATCCTTTTTATTACTTAACTTAACTATTTCGAAGTTCCTTTAAACAGAGCCATATCTTGAAAATGTAAAAGGACTTTCCTTTATTTCATAGTTCATTCCATAATTTCTTCTCTGTGCAAATACAGTTCTGCTTGGATTTGGAGTGACCACGGACAGCTGCTGGAGAAAGGGAAGTGGAACTCCTCAGGAGTCTCAAAGTATCACTCGAGGAATCCAATAAGCCGCCCGGGGCCAAGACAATGGCGCACCAATGATGACAATCATCGGAACGATGATGGCAACTTCGGCGATGAAATGAGGATGATGACTAAGCGATGTCCACCCTCGGGGAAAGTAGTTACCCCGCACCGCTCTTCTGCGCTGCCTCGCTTTTATTGCAATTTGCGAAAATATACTGGCGGAGAAAGTGAAAGGAGCAGCGACGATATTTGATTACGAAATGCTGGGGAAACTGCTCACGAGTCAATAATGATAAACATGAACCCAGAGATTGTGAGAAGTGGAGTGCTGACATCTGATGCCGGCGACTTTCGCCAAAGGACCTTCGCCAAAGGACCCCCAGTGGACCGGGCCAGGCATTAATTGCCGAAATTAAATTTATTTCCTTCATTAATACATGGATACACCAGGCGAGATGTCAAGTAATCAAGCGCATCCTGTGCCCGGAAAGCGCGGAGGAAGTGGAGGGCAGTGCTGCATGGCTACATTTGAATGACAGCCGAGGTTTGACATTTGCAGCATGTCATGCTGCTTATTAAAAGCATAAATAAGTATAAGTGGATAGTTGAATGACAGCGATATGAGCCGGATAATGCGGGGAAAATCCACCCCGAATGGAATATGTGGAGCAAGCAAAGGCTTGACCAGCGAAGCTCTAGATGAGAACCAGGTACGGTTCTCGTAAAATTCCAATCAATTTGCGACAAAGAAAATGTCTCAAGCTCGCCACAGGACATTTTACGCACTACAATGCTGGACAATTTGGCCAGGACAATGGCCACAAATCACTGTGGAAATTGTACAAATCTCTGTCGGATATTTGGGCCGACAGATAAACAAGTTTTTCCCACATGGCTTCTTCCCCTGCCAAAGTGTTCCACTTTTCAACTGTTCGTGTCGTTAATCAATTAACTTTGGACCACTTTTCCAGGACCGGACACGCCCACTCTATTTGGCAACCTCCCCGCCCGCCGGGTGGTTCATGCTTGACCACTTCAATATGTCAAACAAATCAAACACATAAATCCACCCAGTTGCAGGCGAAGCCACACAAAAGATGTTGTCCGAGCAAATATTGAAAAGTGAAAAGTTTATATGCTGCCAATATGCGACTCCTTGTGGTCGTCCTTTCATCCTTGATTTATGTCGCAAATTTCTGTAATTTATGGCCGCGTGCTCGGTGGAGGGTTAATCGAATTGTGCTGGTCGAATATGTGATACCTCTTAGTATAAAAAGAATATGATGGGTATAGTCATAAAAAATAGTCCATAACTGTGTTCAAAAGTATGCAGTACGAAAAGAATTGAAGTTGTTTCTAAACCCTAGTGGATTCGGCGACTCGCTTTTATGATTAACCCAAATCGCATACCCTGTAAATACTAGGGGGTGAGCATAGTCACTGGTTATGCTTTTGATAGATTTCTTTGTGTTGTTCTTTGTTCCGGAAATGGCAATGATTGAAAGTTGTAATTTGCAGAAGTCCCTTAAGTGTAGCGGGCATGGATTTATTTCCCCGCCCGATTTTCCCGGGCAATTAAAAGAATACTCCCCAAAAGCTGGAGCAACTTGCTGAAGAAGCTAAATGTGCAAGTCAACGGGACGGATGACGATTGAATGGCTGATTAATCCGCATCCCAGTAATCAACTGGTTGCCCAGGGCCAGGCACCAATCTCTGTGGGCAGCCTTGAAGCCGTTTTGCGGTCACACACGTCCCGTCTTCAGGACCCTTCTGTGGTTAGACCCCACATAATCCCAACCCGCCGCTGACCAGACTGACCAGACTGTCTCGTGTAACCCGAAGAGGACATGGAAAGGGCGTTCTGGCGTTATGTAATCCGAAGACCCCGTTTTCATTTATTACTTACCCTTCCGTTTCCCCGGGAAACTGCGACTGATTGAGCCTGAGTGATGGCAACAGTTGGCATGATTGAATGCCGTCCCTTTGCCCTCCAGAGATTCCTCGAAGCCGCTGACCGAATATATCATCGCCTTGGCAATGACGAATACCCAGTGAAATTGGCCCAGTAATGCCGAGTAATTAGTAGCAGTTCGCAGTTCACAGTTCTTGGGCATTAGTCACGGCACCTTAAAATTCCATCAACTGAAAATGGTCACACAAATGGCCCATTTCCATGCACTTGGCACTCTATGATATTGAAATTATGAGTGCTTATGACCATCGAGAGACCCCTTTTCTCCAGGACCTCCTTGGCTTCATCTTCAGCAGCTTTCACGCAGATGTTGTCCTGATCCCGGAGCGGAATCCTTTGTCGGGTCAGACTTTAGCCATTAGTCTGCCAGCTCGTCCGGACAACAAGGAATCCATTTCCGATATTGGGTGATAAAATTTTATGAATGTAATTTGCAGCGATTTGTTGCCCCATCCCGAGCTGGTCCTCCCAAAAGCAGAAGGGGTTGTGCTCGCTGTGTTAGCTGGATGCTTGTGTCGTTGCCAAATTGTTATTGACAACATGACGGGCGAGTCGTAAATACTTATCTAAATATATATCTATGAATGTAATGTGTAATGTGCCATCGCTAGTCGGACGTTTGCATTTTCCCTAAATAATTGAAAGCATTTTCCCCAAGACAGCGGTTTGGCTTGAAAGCCAGCAAAAAGTTGTCGTTCGGATAAAGTTTCCCCAGACATTTCTTTCTTGGCCAAAGTTCGCCAGATGCCTGAAAGATTAAACGCAAATTAGCCACAAGTTTACTCACAAAAGCCTCGACTTTTCAATGGCCATGTAGTTGGGAACTTTTCCTCTATGAATTAACATAAAATGGTTACATTTTTACCCCATATATCTTGCATTTCCAAATTCCCTGGCTCAAACGCACTTTATTACCAAATCATGTGTGAAGCTCTCTCAATTATCAGTGCTAATTTCCCAGTAATCGCGATGGCATTGCTCCGCGAGATAATAATTCATAATTATCTCCCAGTGGTTTGGTTTATCGTCGAAATTTTCCCGCCACGCCCCCAAGTCGTTGAGGATGATAAATGACGTCACCTAGAGCTGGCGATCTGTTTAGCATAGAAAGCACATAAAATCATAAACAGGACGCATAAATAACCACATTAAAAAATCGAGAACAATGGCTGAGCGGAAAGGGAAAGCGGGAAAATTTGAGAAAATAGTGAAAATGTGCAAATTAGACGCGGCCATGGCGAAGTTTTCATAGCTGCCGAAGATTTTATGGGCCATTTTAAAACATTAACTTCCGGCCGGGAAAGTGGCACTCCCCCCGATTTTTGGATACACCACCTCAACTGCACGCATGTGAGCTGATTTATGGGCAAATATACTTGATAAATGTGCGGGATTTGAAGGATTTCGCACAAATTACAATAAAGAACGAGGCGAAGGCGGCCAAACTGAGTGACTTGGTGTCCTGCATCCTGCGAGAGCATATCCTCGGGTTCCTCACATATGCGCATAATATGCGCTCCAAGTAAAAATTCGCAATTTGATTTATTGGCTGACTTAGTGAGCGTTTTCCAGGCGGGGTAGCGAACGTGCTTTTGCAGCTGAAATTGATTTACTTTGATTTTCAGATTTTTGCATTTTAAACCGAGGGTTGCTGGTACATATTAGCCAGCCGAAAAATACAAAAACGAGATAGGGAGAGGGAAGCCAGGATCGATGTCAATTGGTGACGTCTTTTGGCGCTTTTGTTTTGCTGTCGCTGCCAATTTATTTTCAATATCCTTTGGTGTGTGTGCTGGTGTGTGCAGAACCCTAAGCAGCCATAATTCGCATTGCATTATGCCATCCGAGCCGAATGACAAACCACTCCACTCGAAAAGTCCGGGAGGAGCACACGCGGCCTGCACGCAATTTTAAATGGATTTATTGATACGCTCCGGCGGCCACAACATCGTTCGGAAAATGCGAAAACACAGGGGGTTACAATGTTTGCAAACATGTTTTGGCAGCGGCTATTTTTCAATTGTCACCGGAGGACGAAGGTTCGCCGAATTAACCCATCAGAAAGGTCGATTCTGAGTTTCGCAGCCTGGGAAACTCGCTTTTCCACAGCTCACTTGATTACGCGCATCAATTGCGAATTTTGATTTAAAGGGACCGGCTGGTTTCCCTGCAGAAATTGAATTTTGATTAGTTTCCAACACGCGACAGGCAAAAGCAGCAAGGGTCCTTTGATTGATTCTCCTTATTTGTCAGCGATGTCAGGATGCGGTTGCACTTTGTGTCTCTTTTATTGGGTTTTTGGATTTTTGGTAGCCAATTTGTCTGCTGCCAAGTTATGCAAATTAGGCGGTAATTGATATACTTTTTTTCTGACTTGCCTAATTTTTAAATTATTCCACTTTTGTGCGGTGAATTGCCTGAAATTGGTGGCGGAAAATGTGCGGAGTTTTCCCCTTGAGAAGTAAATTGGATAAATTTGCTTTTAATAGCGCACGCATAATGAAGTTTTTCTTGGGCTTTTAATTAAACGAGTGGCTTTAAAAATCAATTCGAAATATGGATATATTTAAATATGTCTTGAAAATCCCTCCCAGCTCTACCAACTCCTTTGACCTCTTGCCACAAAATAAACCCACTTGTGAATAAGTACTGAGGACCTTAACAAACCAATCTGGCCGAGACCCTCCTTTCATATGCATAGCTCATAAATGGACGAGCAGGGAAAATTTAATGGACCTCAACCTCAGTGTCGAGGCAATTCCAAAAGGACACACTCACAAAGGCAACAGCACCACAACAACAGTAATAAATAATAAATAATATTTCTCATAAATAATTGCTTCCCCTTTTCGGCTCGAAGGTCCCGGCCACTTCAGTATCCTTCCTCGACTGGCGCCCGACGACGAGAAATAAAAATATGTTAACTAATCACCGTAGGAAAGGATTTTTATGGGTTTTCATTTCCGCACATAATCGACTTATCCCCAGCATTTCGAGGGCCAGTCGAGGGGAAAAACCAAAGGCGGATATGTGGAACGTTGGGCTGTGCAATCTTCCACATTCGGAGGTGATATATGTCACTTGGCGAAATGTTGTGCCGTAGAAAAATGTCATTTCCGCCCGAAAGAGCTGCGGAAATGAGCGGCCAGCGGCGGGTGGAATATTGTGGCACAATCCATAAACAATCCCCGATTGAGTGGCCCGAAAACTTTTGACACAACCAAATCAAGTGAATGTCGCCGGCAATAAAAACTCCGGGGGTCTGGGCTAGTTCCTCGCCCTCCATATTTATGGTTATTGAGCCAGTGGATCCGATAGCTGGACGAATCCCCTCCCCCTCAATCGGCAATTATAGCGGCTTAATGACTCGGAGACTCCTTCGCGAGCGCGGACTGGAGGTTGCCAGGATACCAGGACACCAGGACACTCCGATACTGCGATACCCGGATTCCAGGAACGCTGGCCAAAAGGGCAGCCAAGGCGACCGGCAGCGGATGTCATTCGCAGTGCCCTTGTGCTTTTGTACATCCTGCCACGAGGTGTCCTGCGCATAATTAGAATCCTGAGACGCGACGCATGCCGTATTCCAGATTCCGGATAAGAACACCACGGTGGTCTTAATCCTACACTCGGAAAATACTTCCGACAATTTTTAATTATAAAAAAAGCAATTGAATGAAATTACTACTGGGTGTGGGTCATAATATGAAAGGCGTCTTATTATGAAGTTGCAGATATTTCTCGCAGTGCATCTTCGATTCTGGTGCTGTCTTTGATTGGCACTCGTCAGTGACCTGCGAGGTGAAATAAATTTCAAAAAAATGCGGAACACAAAGGAAGACGCCACAGGACACTGGTTGAAAGGCAGTTCCTGCTCTCGAGCTTTATCAATTGCCACACACCATGACGACCTCGAGGACTTGCAACCTCCGCGGCTAATTGTAAATTCAGGATTCCTCTTCCTGCCCCGAAATTCGACTAGAGAAATTTATTGCGTTGCCCGTTTGATAATGACATAATATTTTACGCTTCGACAAAGATTGGAGTGCGGGGTTTTATTTAAATTTTATTTGTGTGTGGCGTTCGCTACACATTTCCATTAATTTTAAGTGCTCACTTCGAGGGACTTCCCCCTGGTCCATTGTTCTGCCTGCCTTTGTGGGATCTGTGGAAAAAAACGCGACAGGATCTGTATCTGTATCTGCATAATGTTATTGTTATTGACTTTTGCGCGCCGCTCAATCATAATCATAATCAATTGTTGGCTGGAGTCTTACCTGCTGGAATTCTTATCGCCAGCTGCCATTTGCATAATGGAAAAGTTTCAGTTGCTGTCAGAAGTGGACGCACTTTTGTGGCAGCTCCGTTTGAGATGCAATCCAATTGAATTTGGTACACAGGGAAAATCATGTCCTATGCTATACTAAAGTACGAATATCTTTCACTGCAGAACTAGTTTCTAAAGGATTCTACACGAGGGTCCAGGGATTAAAAGGGAAGGAGAGCGATGATGTTTTGTCAGTGGCATCACGATAAGAGCCACCGGAGATAAACCGCTTGAAAAATCAAAGATTTGCACAACAAATAAAATTTGGCAACATGTTTACCGTTCGACTTAGGAACCCGCAAAGCCGAAGGAGGTCCTTTGAATTTCTCGAGTGGATTGAGATTGAGACAACTTGGTGGCCAGGTCACGTGAGCTGCGAGCGGAATCTTCAAACGTACGGCCAATAGGCAAGCACGGTATGAAATGCGCAAAATTGCGACCTTAATTTGCCAAAGTAAATACGGAAAATAAAAGAAACGCAGGCTGAATGGATTTTTCAAATCTAATTTCCAATTTCGAATGCGGAAACCGCCAAAGCGAATGGGGGAACCCCTTTTTTCTGCCCCTTTTTTGCTGAAATTTACATGCCATGGACACGCACTCGCTAAAACACACACATGCATATTATTTGCAAATTAGCCTGGTTGTCAGAGGACCAGGGGATGCGAATTCGGATGGAGGACATCCCATCCTCCTCACATGCGAAATGGAACCAATAAAGCGTGAAGCACGCAGTCCTCGGTCGCCGGTCGCCAAACACCAGCCACGGCTCAATGGACCTGATTGTTGTCCTGATTCATCTCAGGGTCCCAGCACTGATCCACAGATCCTGCTCCTGGTCCTGGTCCTCGTCTAGGCCGGGATGTCATTTTGTCAAACGCATTTGAAAGCGGCTGGCTCGAGGGTGGGATGAAGGACATGTGAGGCTGGAGTGGGCTGACTGATATCGACTGCCCCTTTTGCCTCGCGCATTGTTTGCTTTAAAGTTTGCCAAACTTGGTTTTCTGATACCCATTAAATGTTTTTAAACTGGGTAATTGAGGATTCTTAAAAACTAAACACATTACTATGTTTTTTTAAGAGATTGAGATAGTTCGTCCTTATCATCAAGAATGTGGTTCTATCAATTTTAGACATATAGGTTTATTATAATGTTGCTTTATAGTATGCATACCTTTAACTCTTCGGAACAGGACATGTTGTTGCTTTCGAATCTGAGTATATATTAGACGATGTATGTGTGTCTTGTTCCATTTTTTGTTAGCTGTCCTTTGCTGGTTCCTGCGGCAACCACACGGGCGTTTCATTAAAGGGTTTGTCCAGAGGGGAAATGTGGCGGTGGTATCTGGTAAACTGACATTGGCGCTGTTTGTCATGTGTGGCACATGATTTGAGGCATTTCTGCTTCGATTGGCTTGAATGGGCTGCTCCAGTCCCAGTAAATTGCGAATGATGAAAGAAGAAAGGCAGTGCGCCATTTGCATGCCCCCTGCCCACATTTCACCCACTCCACCCATGTAAATGCTAGGTGCTTTGGGCACGACTGTACCTTGCAGATTGATGGCCAAGGCTCTCGTCTTGACTTTGGCTCACCCGCTGACATGCGGTCATAAAAATTATTAATGAATTATATTAACAGAGGAATGAATAATCTCAATTTGGATCCAATAAAAAAACGAACATATCAAATTTCGGGGGATTGCAGCTGGCCCTTCGATCGCGTGTGGCAGCCAAACAAATCATTAATCATCGAATGTTGCAACTTCTGTGGTTAAAATTAATTTCGCAGAAGAGCACAAAGTGCCGCAGGACAAGAAGACCAAATGCCCAAGCCTCGGGGAGCAAAACAACATTAAAAACTACTAAACGGGCGCAGACACAACCCCACAATGGGGGTCCAAGGGGGCTGGAGTGAGTGCCCCTTGAGCCTGTGGCTGACACATGCCGAGCTCCGTTTTTTACTTTTCATTATTTCGGGGTGCCACCGAGGGCTGCGAGACAGAAAAAAACTTTCACACATTGTTGTGAGGATGTGTAGCGAAAGCGCCGCGGGATATTTTTTGCACCCCGCCCACAGGACGGCGTGAAAACGCACACATTACGAGGGGTGTGGGAAAGCTAGGGGTGCGGTAATACATGGAAAACTGCTTTCTACATCTAGGAAATACACGAAAAGTATTAGACTCAGATTTAAAATTTAAAATCTATTTTAAAGGTGTTCAAAAGTATGCCCACATCATACCTCATTCAATGGAACATTCTAACTTTCAATAGCAGAATTTTCGAAACCTTGAGAGGTGTTGTTAAAATACCTTATGTTTTTGAAAGTCCTTTTTAGGTTAAGTATAGTGTGTTTAGTTGTACCTAATTTCTCTCAGTGCCTGAAAGTCTTTGTTGTGCTGTAAAAAACGATTTGCGACGATTTGTGTCATGTGTGTGTGCATTACCGACGGCGGCGTACCCAAATCGGGGGAAAAAGGCTCGCAGGACGAAGGGTTCCGTGTCATCGGCAATGGCATTGATACTTTGTCAGACGTGTAAATTACATGGCGCATTCCACATGCCAAATTCCGCGCTCTCCCATCCGATTTTCACATGCAAATTTTCCCAAAAATGCGGATGAAAAGCCCGCGACGACATCATCATCATTATTCAAAGGACTCGACGATGCGGCGAAGGAAATCCCAAAGGGTTCCGAGCGTGGCAAACTACTTTAAATTTCAACCAATTTCAAATGACTTCTTGTCACATATGTGCGGATTACATGGGGGAGTGTGAAATGGGCGATGGGCCATAGGAATAGGGATTGCATCGTTAGTGCAAATCGCATCATCATCGGATCGGCGGAATCCAGTCGACGCTCGTCGCGTGTTTTGATTGATGTTGGACGCCTGTAAGTCCCCGAACCAATTCGAAATCCTGCCTCCCGAATCCCTTCGCCCATGCGGTTTGACTTGGCAACCCCTTCTCGGGAATTCGATTTTTGAGGGCTGGGGCACGCACACTTTGCATCCGCGTTCATATTTTCTAATTTTTCACTGCGAATCTCCCGCTTTTCCATTTGACGCGTTGATTTATGGTGGAAAACGGGGTGATGCGGTGGGGTTAAGACCCCTGACAGCTGTGACTTGTTTATAAGGGTTAAGCTGTTTCAATTTCACTCAGTTATTAGGTTAGATAAGGCGGTAATGATAAGGTTGTGACAGCCCTGACATCATTCGGGTAAGAAAAAATAATAAGCGCGAATAACCCTTTAAGATTGAAATCGCGAAACTGAGATTTCCACTTTTATTTTAAATATGTTTTCATTAAGACTTGGCTGTAAAATTACGCATTTTTACATACTTTACATAACAAGCTGTAATCCCTGAAAAAGTGTCAAATACGGTGGAATGAGCTTGAGCTTTGGACAACTGTTTAACTTGTGTGCAATGAGCACGTAATGGAAACAAGGCCAGGAATTGCCCACTCATGCGAGACAATTTGGGAGGACAAACCGCCGCGACCCGCTTGACCAGTCATTTGTCAAATTTGACAGTTGCCATCGCACTGGTGGCAACCCTGGTCAGCGGGGAAGCCCGGCAATCCAGGCAGCTGGTCAACCTGTTTGAGGTTGCATACTCATGCGACAAATGTGCCACGCAGTGGACTTTAAATTCAATTCATTCACGCCAACACACATCACACAATGACTTTCAATTAGACAGCTGAATGGTGCAAAAGGGGTTAGGACAGCCAGGGAATACCGGGGAAACCGGGGAAAACACTTTCTCCGGCTGTTCAAGTGGTCAACGGTCTGTTAATTGGCCAACACGGAGGCTGAAAGGGTTAAGGGTTGCCATGAGAGCACACGATGATGCCAGCGAACTTCAAAACGCATTTTCCGCTCGTTAGGTCCTGTTTGGAAGTTTTCAATTTACGGGGGTTTAAAAGGACATTGCTGGTCATTGAGGGACTTGCTAGCCCCTGGCTAATCAAAGTATTCATGAGCCTTGCCCAAATGGTACAGTAACGCCTACACGGACTAAAGTATCTGTCAGATTGCTTGTAGTCTCCACCTCAAGTTGACTCATTCGATGCGAATCAGTGTTAACACGAAGTGCAAATCAAATTTGCCTCAACTTGCCATTTTTCAAGCTGTCACTAGCACTCACGACCAACATCGCGACCCCTCTTCCTTATTTTCCCAGATCGCAAACTTCTCATGACACAATGAAGATACGGACAAACATATTGACAGCTCGTTGCCATTTAGCGAAATGTTTAAATAAAAATTTGCATTCATTTAGCGAGAAAGATTTCAGCGCCAGAAGGAAGTGGGTCCCCCGCCAGTGTTGAGCATTTGGCTAGCTTATAGTTACGTTGCTAAATTAATAAATTAAAAAATATACAACTATTATTATTGAGTTCAATTATCTCTTGTCTAATTTAATGTCTTAAGTGTTATCATTATCATTTATTTAATTTAATATTTAAGCAAATTCATTCTAGTTACTTTCTATTTCCCGGGCATCTCTGTTCGCCACCCTCCGGAAAATAGAAAACTGCCATTGGCGCCAATCAGCAACACGTCAAAAGTAACGGGCTCTTGAAGACACTTACCAAATCGCTGGAACTACGCGCAACATATGTTCCAGTCAACTTCCTTTGCGAATTTAAAAAAATTGCGAATGTCGCGACGACAACAATGGCGGGGAGGATTGAGATTCAGATGCAGATTCGGTTTCGGATACGGATGCCGTGGGTGAAAGTGTCCTGGCGTGACAGAAATGATTTGGGCGTTGATGTCATCAGCATCAGCATCAAAATGTAGACCTCGCGATTGTAAAAATTAATGATGTTTTGCCGCTAAATAGTTGGGCTGGGAAGCAGGGCACATGTGTGACTGAGTGACTGCCTGGGAAAGCGGGCAAGGAAAATCCGGAAGACTTTTCACATCCGTTTGCAATTTTTAAGCCAGTGCAAAGTGTTTTCTTTGGGCTCTTCTGAGGTTTTCCCTTTTGGCTGTTGGCGCGTAAATTGACACGACTTTGCTTTATTTTCCCCCATTTTCCATTTATCCTTGCCTCGTTATGCTAATGTCCTTTGGGCCGTAAAGTAAAAAGAGTTTTGATTAATGATGCCACTGGATGACGCAAAGCCGCCACAGATGGCCCACCTATCCAGGATTGTTATTAAAAAATATTTTAAAGCCCGCTGGAAAACTCTCCACTTACATCCTCGTGTATTTTCTTTTTTACTTTCGAGGGGTAACTCCATATCAGATCAGGTTAGCCTCAAGTTACGCTACTTTACTCTTTCAATATTTAATCAATGCTGAGAGCAAACAATCGACCGACAACGATGGGAAACGGAACCTTAATCAAAAAATCAAACAATTGACATTCAATATGGTCTAATTTTTTACGCTGCCATTAAACAAATTATTGGGGAAGCTGGCAGCCATTGGAGAGCTGGAAAACCCGAAACGCGTCGAGACAGCCCATTTTCCCCAGAGGACCGCAACGACAACATATCAATAAACCAAACAACGGCCAGGACAAACAATGCCGAGTGGAGAGGATGGCAAAGAAAACTGAGCCCTAGATTGGTAATTGAAAAATGCGAATGAAACTCTATATGGAGCACCGCCATCCTGTAATTGGGCTCGACTGTACCGGGCATCGAAGTCAGAGGTCAGACTGTACCTGCCGCTGACAGGAGTACAAAAAGCGGCAATAATTGCGCCAAATTTGGTGTAAAATGAGGCAGAATCGCAGGGAAAATTCGGAAAGGTCCCTGCAAGATTTACGCATAATTAAGTGCGCTCAAAAGGTGTCCGCACAATACACTCTCCTTTCAAGACACTGAGAAAAACATCTTATATCTTAAAACATAGAAATAATAAGGGTATGTCTAAAAACTTAATGGAAGTTCTTAGCTTGCATACTTACGACAACCTATCAGATACTGCATATATCTATAACATATATCTTTATAATAACATTTTGCTTAATTTTTCTGGGAGTGTAGATTCTTGCATTGCAGGACCTGCAAAGGACCAACAAAAACCATGCCAGAACAGGACAAGAGTCCGCATTTACATAATGCTCTTGAGAGGAAAGAGGATTTATGTGTGGCACTTGAGTGCCGCAAATTAATTCAAATGAAATGCGTCCAGAACTTAATCCTCCGCTCCATTGTTGTCCTGGCAGCCAGTCCAATCCCCTGCAGAAGGACTAATTTGGTGCAATTGCGACACCTAGGAATCGCTTGCTCGGCTTTGATTTGCGCTAATCGCAAAAGTGTCAGCGACCAGGAGAACTGGATGTTTTCCTCATTTCCGCATTTAATCACCCCGGGAATGGGCACTGTCCTTGGGTCCTTTTGTTCGTCCTGCGATGGATGGGAGACCGAGGAAGTCCTAGATCCCGAGATGACAGAAATCAGAGCAAAACTAATTTCCCGTTAATGAGGGTCGCTCGCCCTGTTGCGTTTTCGCCGGCATTTTCCTCATTTTCGTGGCTCACATTTTTTTCTCCGCTCGTGATTACGTATTTTTCCCACTCACACACATGCACCTCATTAATAATTTTTTCGCCACTCGCTGCCAGGATCGAGATTAATTTGCGCCTCGAAAGGATCTGACGTGTGCCTGTCAGTCGGAAATGTCTCTCTCTTTTTCGGCCCACTGCCTTCTTTTATCTTTGGAATAATGCTAGGATGTGGATGGGGGAGTCCTGGTGTTCCTTGTTCCTTTTTCGCGGGCAGAAGCTGCTGAGGCGTCAAATTGTTATTAATTGAAAGTCAAAAGTTCGGCCTGCGCCGCCAGTTTTAATTGGATTGTTCGCTTATCTCGGCGCGAATTAATTAATGAGAGGGGAGCAAAGGCAGATGTATTCCATACAATGTGGTTAGTAGAGTATAGTAAAAAAAACAACACATTTCATTTAAGCAAAAAAAAATCATTATGTACTTAATTTTTTATATCTATTTCACAACCCTTTTATATCATTTTTATTGCCAATAAGCTCGCTGTTATGTTCCAAAGTTGCTTCATATCCGTGGTAAAAGTTTCGTTTTTATGTTATAGGGTTCTTTGATTTCTTCAATCTTCCACATGTATGTAGTTCCTTTGTCAAGTGAGATTTCACTTTTAAGCATTTTTCCGCCCATCATCGGTATTTCTAATAAAAAAAGTGTGCTGAGCCCATGAGGTCATCCAGTGGTGACGCATTGAACTGTGTGCTCAACACCTCCCCATTCATATTCATATCCATATTCGGGTGTGGTGAATCCACAGCTATCTATGCATCCTCACGCGATCTGATCTAAAAGGATCTCATTGGGAGGCATTCGCCTGGAAGCTGGCAACAATTGAATTGATTTTATTGCCCCGGGAAAGTTATGCGCTGACAGGACCTTGGCTCACTGGATGAGCATAATGTCCCGGCTGCAGGATACACACAATAAAAAATGCCTATGTGCCCAGCAATTTCATTTCGTTTGTCCTGAAAAGGCACCCAAAAGCGCTGCCATTGTTGTAGTCTGTTTATTAAATTGCTGGCTCGAAAGGGGTGAGATATTCCAGGGCAAGGGGCCAAAATCCGGGGCCACCTTTGTTAATCGTCAAGCTGACAATAAATCTTGGCCAAGCCAGGGAACCCGAATTGCGTATGAGCTGTACGGTGTAATTCCCGACTTGGCATTCCCCATGCACACACAGATACTCACACGCACACTTATTCGCGCCACAGACAAAGATACGGATGCGGATTGAGGAGCAAGGGTTCGGGGAAAATATTTCATAAATTGAATTGTTTTGCATTGTTGTCGCCGCAGAGAGCTGCTCTTATTTCGAATTGCTCGACAAAACCAAATAAAAAGCATCCAAATATGAGTTCTCGAGGGCAGACATGTATGTTTTTGTGTATCTTTGTGATTTATAACGCGTTTAGAATGGCAGTGCTGGAAATGAAATCAAAGCGTCATCCAGTCTGGCAAAACGTCTGATTTGATGATGACAAGTAACTAACAATGGGAAGATAGACATTGGGACAGTACAACTAAATACATTTTCCTTACAATGCATAGTTTTTATAGGTACTTTTGGTTAGTTCTTAAAGTTAAATATACATTTGAAAAAGATGTAAGGTACTAAAGTATCTGTTGAGTTACCTTTTCATTCTTTTCTATGCTCAATAACAAAGAGTTGAGTGTATCTAAGAGGAATCATCGCCTGACATCGTTAGCTGTCTGGGAAATTCTGTGAAGTGACAGCGACTATGGCATTTTAAATATGATAAATGAAATATCTCGAATGAAAGTGAAACCGCAGTTCATTTTGTGGAGTGGGTGAGACGGTTGGTTAAGTTCCGCTCCATTCCAAACTGCTTCTGACACTTAAAAAGGCGAATTGAATTTAAATTTGCTGATTACGCTCGGAGCAGTGCGAATAATGGTTATATTGAGCCATAAAAGAAATTAAGTCAAACATTATTCCCGGCCGAACGGCCGACATCCCCCATCTGCGCGTAATATATTTTAAAACAACTTTCACCACCTTTGAACTGGGTGGGCAAATATTATTGATACATCGGCGGCTTCTCAATGGTTTGTAAACGATTTCTGGAGAGGATTTCGCTTACAAGGGGCATCCTGGCGGGGTGCCACATACTTATTCCGCCTTTCTCCACAGCTACAACGCATATTACACAATATTTTTAGCAACAGATTCTCTAGTGCTGTTCTGTTCGAGGAGGGGCTTACGCATGATTTTCCGGGATTTGCCTTATGAAATTTTCAAATTTTATAATCTGCGCCACGGGCGGCTCACGAGGAAATTACACTACGAGTCGCTTTTTGTGTAATTTCAAAATGATTATTACTGCGAGGGGGGTGGCGGAAATCAATGCATAAATTACAAAATACAGCCGGCAGACAAAAGCTGATCTTTATTGTTATTCAAATCATTTGGCAGCTGCCACGGCTCCATCGCCATCGTCATTTGAAGTTGGATTCCGCGCTTCTGAGGCGCCGAGTGCGACGATAATGATTGACTGGCAGACAATCCAGGTCTAATCTGTCAATAATTCAGACCATGTGCTCTGGCTTTTAGCGCTTTTGAGCCCGAGGCGTCGAATTCAACATCCCAAGCTGTCGATTTCCCAGGCGAGTTGGCCTAATCCGATGGAGATGCCGTGTAATTAGGTAGGGCGACATCGGAAGTGCCTTTAAAATTGATTCGGTTGCGGTTTTTTAAGCGAACTTTGGGCACTTTTATTGGAAAAAATTGATACTCGTACACTAACGTCGTACTTCATCCCCGTTCTCATATATTTTGTTTAACCATTTATTTGTAATTACTTTTCTAACCACTCATGTGATGCTAGAAGGAATATTCCAATTTCATTACCCCCACTCGCAGTGTTTTGCTTTCGCGAAACCTGCGAATCATTTCCTCAAGGAGCTCCGATAATTTAATGTAAACTTTGCGGTCACGTGGCGCGACCTCCGCTCCCATGTAAGTAAATCAAAGCAAATTACCAGCCGAACACACAAAATACATAACCCGAAACACACAGCAAGGAACACACACATGGGCCAAGGGCAACTCTCACCCATTTCAACTTTCAACCCAAAGCAAACCCCGCCCACAAAAAGGTTCCCCCCGTTCGCAGTTCACAAGTGTTTTGACATTTGGACGCGTTTTGTGCCCAAAATGACCACCAACAAGAGGTGGACCCGGGGCACAAGTCGATGGCCCAAGGGAGCCCTTACACTTGTGCCCTGATCCCGGCAATCGCCGGGAAAACTGTGGGAAAACCGGAAAAGCCCAGCCACCCTGGGAAAGTGTAATCAAGCTCGTGATGGCCACCGATAACCCAAAAACATGGACACATATGCACATGTAAATTACGGGGATGTAAGCTAGTTTATTTCTATGGCTGGCAAATAAATATGTGTGTATAATTAAGCGCGTTATCCTGGGAGAGTCCTTTGATGGACACTAAAGGCTCATCCTCTGGCGGTGGCTGCCACATTGGCGGCCTGTTGCGCAATCCCCAGTCCTTGAATGGTGGCATCCCGGGTGTGCTGGCCAATGCGCTCCTTTGGAAGTGATTATTAAACAAATTAGTAAAATGTACAATTATTTCGTTGCTTAACTTACGATTCTCTTGCCCAGTTTCTTCAGCCAACCGGCTTCAGACTGTCCAATGCTGATGGCCAGGATGAGGGCGACAAAGACGAAGATCTTGTAGAAGTTCATGTTGAATTTTCTAGGTTTAATTCCTTGGTATATATATTTTTATATAGATTGAGATTTAGCTGCTGATTTAGCTGCTGCTGTGGGAACTGAGCGACTGATGACTGGACTTCTGGCACAGGCGGCTTTTATAGCGAAGAATGCGATGCCGATAAGGCGACGACGGGGAACTTTTCGCAGCGAAACGAGAAAGACTGCAGTGAATCCCCTTCTTTACTGGGCGAAGACTGTCTTCGGTAATCTGTTTGAGCAGCTGCTAATAAAAATAGAGCGTTCTTCGCTTAGCTCCCATGTGTGCAAAAAGCAATAGCGAACTTCTTCTAAACAATATTTTCCAATATAATTTAGATTTACAAAAAGGACACACTCACGCAACTGTACTTGTTTTTTGAGAGGGGGATGCAGGCTTTCGAGCACATCGGCACATAATATCAACCACCACGAAAATGTAACTTTAATTTCAGCCATAAAAAACCAACAACGAGAAGCAGACAATAGACGCGCAGCAAAGACAACAAATGAATTAAATCAGCAAGGGAGGCAAAACACACACACACACAACGTGGAAAGGGAATATACAAGGATATAGGAGTAGAGCATCTAGGATGCGAAGCTGCGAGGAAGATGGGCGCCCTGTCAGGATATGCCACTAATTTCCTTAACAAGTAAAAACGCTTTATCCATCTTGGGCCTTGACTCCGCTTCCTTGCTGCTCCTTTCCGGTTCCATGGCCTCGGCGAAATGTAAATAAAATCGCTCGAATTAACCGCTGAGTGACAGCTACAAGTGGCAGACGGAGACACAAAAGGAGCCAGCGAGTCCTGTGTCATAACCGCCAGGACTCGTCTACAACCACATCCTCAGCCTTCGGAGTATCTAGTCGGTGAGCCCAGGGAAGCGTAAGTAAGTCAGTAAATGCCGCAACTGGTTGCAAAGGCCGGCTCAACTACTCAAATTGGAGGGAGCTATTCGGCAGACAAGTCTTAAATGATATTAAGCTGAGGGAAATGTCTGGGAAGTGTGTATTAGTAGTTTGGCTGCAGCTCTTAAATTTTAGTTTAATTTAAATCCATTTTGTTGTACAAAAGTACTCAAGTTCATGCTTTACTTCTTATATATTTCATGTATTTTTAATATTTAATATTGTATAAGTCCCATTCGTCACGAAGGTGATTCAGATGATCTTTTAGCAGGCATCCCCGGAATCTAAATTCCCATTCCAGCTGATGAAGACCATCAGCCCACCTGGAGACAATGGCTGTGTCAATGTTTGAGCATCTTGGCCTTGCCTCCTCGATAGGCGAGTCTTAATCAGCAGATGCCGCCGGGGAACTTTTTCCTTGGGATTCACATTCGTAAAGACAGCGGAACCCAAACTGATAAGCGGAAGGCGCTGATAAAGAAAGCAGCCATAAAGAAATAGGGAGCACGTAAGGGAGGGGATCGGGATCAATTGCAGGTGCGGCCTGAAACTGCCAGCTTGATCGATCACTTGAATCATTGCGTCAGAATACGTCATCGGTAATGAGATCTAATTGGGCGTGAGTTCTTTGTGCTTTACGAGGTAAGAGAAATCACACGCGAGTAAATCCATTCATAAAACTTATTCGTAGTAGAAGCTGGTTACCCATTACTCATGGAATTTACTCGGGGTATATTTTATTGCTGATAATATGGGGAGAGGGAAATACAAGTAGTTAATTAGACAATAAACTACAAAGGGTCTTTACTCAAAGGAGACATTCTCCAATGTATCTTTAGGTTTTCAACATCTGTTGACCAACATTCCTCCGAGTCATCAATTAAGTCAAGTTCGAGGTATCGCGTATGTGTCAGTCGATCTAATAGTTCTAACTCAATTCTACGATCGTTCAACCCATTGAGTAATACTCAGTTGTTGTTTCCCCATTTTTTTTTTGCTCTGTTGTGGGGAAGCCAATGAAACGTGTTTGCTGATTAATCCATTTCGCTTGGCGCTCGAATGTTTGGCGTTATTTCCCGTACTTTTGCTGTGCGAATGTGTTTTGTTTTTATTGAAATTGTTTGTGACCACAATTTATGGAATACATTATGCTGGGAGTGGATTATAAATGGATAATGCCATGTTGATTGAGGGGATTTCTTGTGTCCAGGAAATATCACATTTCTACTGATGCTGTGTATAGTTGTTGTTAACTTATATTTCTGGGCTATAGAAAGTATATTAGTATATAAATTAACATTTTTCTTGGAGTATTTATTTGCATCTGGTTCAATCTCCCAGTTATTAACTCTGCTGATAATTCAGTTCCATTGCGAACTAAGTGACTGATAGTCTTAATAATGCTGATACGATGACTGAGGGGATTTTGTGTGTAAAAAAATTTAATAAAAATTAAAAAGTAATAAAAATGGCTGGCTTGTCTTACGGGAATACTTAATAGGGAAAAACACAACACACCGTTGTGGAGAAAAGTTTAAAAAGTATATTATTACTCATGTATGGCTGTGCCAATTTTAATTTAATAAGCTAGTTTAAATCATCATAATTCAATAGATTAATCAAATCATAGTTTGCAACCAACAACTTGTTCTGAAATATCACTTGAGTAAGTCATAATCATGGGGCTGCTCCGATCTTAGTCCATCTTCTGGTGAACTTTTGTCCCGCAGAAAAAATCCCCGTCTGTGCAGCCGCAGCATCTGTTGGAATCGCTATATAAGCTCAATCTCTTTGATGTCCAGTCATCAGTCTCACAGTTCCCACTGCAACAGCTTAAGCTTTCTTTCAATCCGGTCGTAAGCCAACAATCTCGTCATGAACTTCAACAAGATCTTCGTCTTCGTGGCCCTCATCCTGGCCATCAGCCTGGGAAACACAGAGGCTGGTTGGCTTAGGAAGCTGGGAAAGAAAATCGTATGGATTCCCTTCTAAGCTAAACGAAATGAATTATTAAAATCGATTTTCCTTTAAGGAACGCATTGGCCAGCACACCAGGGATGCCTCAATCCAGGTCCTCGGAATCGCCCAACAAGCCGCCAATGTTGCAGCCACCGCTCGAGGTTGAAATCAAGTCTTGAAGATCTTCAACCCGCTCATTTCTCTAATTTATTATTGTTGCATTAGGAAATTAACATAATGAAAATAGATACTCAGTGCCAATGTCAAATTATTAAAATATAAGCAAGCAGATATTAATAAAATGAAATTAAGACAGATAAGATATACAACAAAATGAATGTATTCCTCTGTAGGCTCAAATGCAATCACACAAACTGGTTAGCATAAATAAAAATAGAATCTTGGAGGTTCTTATCATTTAATACTTATAGATTTTATTAAATATTTGTAGCATTTGTAGCAAATCAAAAAAAACTGGAAGAAATCTACTCTTTCTGTCCCCTGGCTGTGGCAGCAACATCCGCGGCTTTTTGGCTGGCTTCAATGACCTTAAGAGCTGCGTTTTTGAAGTATCTAAAAGTCTTCTCAGATTTCTACTTCTGTGGAGAGGAATTTTAGTTAGATCGATGTAAAAGATGTACATAAGTGCTTTAAACTTACAATATCCGATGCTCTTTCCGCCAGCCAACCGGTATGCGACTGTTGCAAGTTAATTGCCAGGATGATGAAAGCAAGCAAAAAGATGTAACTAAAGCTTATATTAAGTAATATATATTTACAGAGTGGAAAAAGCAGCAAATGTATTTTTACTAATGGTTTTTTTTTGAACTGAAGCTCAGAGCTCAGCCTTAAGTCTTTTTATAGGGGAACGCACTTCTACTTATAGAGATAAGGCATATAAGTGGATTTTCCCAGTCGAAAATATTATCAATAGAATTTAAATCTATACAATACAACCAAAATCATTAGTGGATTATTGGTTGTGCATATATTTTTGGCACGTGCGCTCCAAAAACTATAAAACTATAGATAGGGTTTTCATTCATTTCACACATTCGAAGAATAGATCTTTAGAGAGAAGACAAAATATTGCTTTTGCGAATGTTTTATTTACGTAAATCCATTAAATAAATAAGATTTTACATAAATATTAATTAGATAGGTATACTTCGAGGAGCCTTGGCGGCCTTCTGAGGGATTCCCGGAATTGTGGCATCGCAAGTGTGCTGACCAACGGTGATGGCCAGAATGAGGGCGACGAAAGCGAAGATATTGTAGTTCATGGTGGTTTTATTTGACTTCAGCGCCTGACAAGGCTTAAATGTGGATTTTTATGGCTGAAAGTACAGGTGAGGAATCCAAACCGATCATTTGGATTTTTGTATTTGCATATTTCATATGCATAGGGATTTTTTACCTTACCTATGGAAATAATAGGAAATAATTTGCGATAAGCCCACAAATAAATTTGAATTATCGCTTGAAAAGCGTTTATTACATTATTAAAAATAGAAAAAAAATGTATAAAATAAAATATATAAATTTAATTTTTTATATATAATACCCAAACTTAAGTTTACCCCCTGGCAGTGATTGCGACATTGGCTGCTTTCGAGGCGACTCCAGCAACTTGCAGGGTAGCATTTAGGGTGTACATACCAACGTCTTTCTGAGGATTTAGAATCGTTGTTCGATGGATGAAGGATGAAGACAAATAAAGTCCAGATGGTATTGTGATTAATTTTATTTAATAGTTATACAAATGAATCTAATTGTTTCAGTATGTACTAAGCGACTGATAATTGAAATTAAAAGCCTGGTCTTTTTATAGGCGAGTCGAATTATACTACGACAGATAAGACATAATCTCGGCGTCTTCAAATCGAAAAAGAAGCGAAAACTACCAATTCATCGGCATTGCGATTTGTAATATTCTGTATAAACAATACCTCTTAAGTATTTTTAAAATGTGTGTATACATTCGTTCGTTTTCCTCACACTTTTTAAAAAATAAAGTTTGAGTCGAATTTTTTGAGTTTTTAAAGTGGTTTTATTTACATGGAGCAACCGAATAAATATATCTTTAAATAAATAATTATTTATATTAGTTGTGGTCAACCTCGGGCAGTGGCGGCGACATTGGCGGCCTGTTGAGCAACTCCCAGTCCCTGGATTGTGGCATCCCGAGTGTGCTGACCAACGCGTTCCTATAAAAAGTAAGTCAGTTAATTTCTGGCTTAACATATTTGAAATGGAAGGTCTTACGATTTTCTTGCCAATTTTCTTCAGCCAGCCAGCTTCCGATTGTCCAATGGTGATGGCCAGAATGAGAGCGACGAAAACGAAGATGTTGTAGAAGTTCATTGTGATAGTTTCTTGATTTTTCTTGATTAGAAGAAGCTATAGATATTGATATTGCAGTGAGGTCTGAGCGACTGATGGCTGCGATACAAAAGGCGAGAGCTTTTATAGGCGCAACAGTCAGCTTGAAAAACAGAATGACAGATAAGGCATGAACGGGGATTTTTGCGGAGAAAAAGTACACTGAAGGTAACAAATCTGATTCCAATCACACATCTAGGGAACAATCGGGGATTTCAATGCCATAATCCAAATATTTAAATTACAAATAGTAAAATCCTTTAAACGATTATGGGCCAATTTGAATTAGAGCTTTAGTAAATCTTATCTTTTGGCATTTTAAATTGGTTTCTTTCTTTCTATCACTCAAGGGCAATTTATATACTTAAAGGCTTCCAATTTTTGTTATTTTTCGAGGGGAATCACAACAATAGCTTACTAAAGGCACTACATAAATTTTAGAAAACTCTATAGGCATTTAAAGACAATAAAAAATAATTGTTTACTCAGCACGTACGAATCTGAAAATTTATTTAACATTTTATTGTAAGCAAAAGCGGCATATATGTACATCCCAGTCTATTAACTAAGTTAACTAAAAGTCTTACGTTAGTAAATTAATTGTTTTTCAGATTTAAAAATTTGTGTTTATTTTCGTTTTATACATTTTTTGAATTGCAGTGCAGAACAGATTTGCGTTAATTACTTCGGCAAGATCATTTTTTCAATGGGCTTAGCTATGCCAATTCCCGCTTGAGCAGCTTTGTGTATTGCGTTTTCCTGTAGAAACACAAATGTTTATACTTTATTGTTAAAAACACTTGTTTAAAGAAGAAACAAACCATTTTGTCAAGAATATCAATGAACACTGCATCCGAAGGACCCACGGTGATGGCCAAAATGAGGGCCAGGACGACAAGGACCACAAAGTATTTCATATCTAGATCGCTGTGTTTTCCGAATTTTACACTGATGATTTAGACTGAAAAGCAAGTGGTTTTATAGGCAATCAACATACCGAAGAAACGTTTACAATAATAATTAGGTCTTAAACATATTAATTACAATTTGTAAAAAAAGAACACGTGTTTTTGCATTGAAAGAGACTTAAAAGGTTTTTATTCAAGAGCATATTTCTTGGAATAACTAAAAACCACAACAAGGTATTAAGTTTTCATTCAATAGTGTTCTATAAAAATAAGGTTCTAGAATTCTGTAGGTCAAAACTTCCACGGCAAATGGCACTGGAATTTACATATATTATATTATCAATATGCCAAAAATTTTAAGATCATTTAAAAACGTAATTTGAAAAGCTTAAATTTGTCTATGTAAATATTATCTAAACAAATATTTAAGGCCATAAATAAAAAGAAAGTTATATTGTTAATAATCTCATTAAATTCCTATTTTATATCCATTCATCCATCCATCCATCCATTCAAAACATATATATGTTTTCTGCATTGAAGTTAACAAAAAGACTTGTAATTATTTTTGTATTATCGTCACATATGGAAACAATCGCGCCACCTGTGGGGCTTTAATCGCAACATAAGTGGAGACACACGTCGCTGAAGCACGGTTGATAAGCCTAAACGAGCCTATCGATATATATTTTTAAAGAAACTATATAATGTTCATACAACAGGTATTTGTCAACAGGTATAGAGTCTTTTTACAGGCTAAAAGTTTAAAACTAACTTTTTAAAAAAAGTTTTATAATAAAATTTGCCAAAACATAGATGTTATCGATAAACATTAACGATAACATAAAACATAAAGTTATCGATGCTAACTCATATATTCGTTTTACCCAATCTTTGCTAAGAACTATCGATGTTTACACGCAACACATTGAATTTCTTAAACATTTCAAAGAAATACTAATCAAATTTTCTTGAATGAATGTTATTTTGAATTGATAAATATGGTATATTGAGCCATACCTTGTATTTTCGACGAATAATTGTTCCTGCAAGTGTATCGATAGTATCGAACAACCTTCGCGCGTGTCCCATCGATAACAACACGCTCCGTGTTCCACCTCTACGTCGTGGCTCGACTTCCTTTCCTGTCAAAATAGTCGACAAAGGTGGTACTTTTTTTCTTCCGTCGCCGAAAATGGCCAAAATACGCGGTCGCCACAACGCAGTGCAGCGAAATAATAAGAGAAAAGGCCGCAAAGATGATGGCAAATTATGATTTTCGCGTATATACAGATTAATGCTGGCGAAATAACGCCGATTGCCGGCGATTTGTGATTGTACTGCGTTGTGGGGACGCGGCTGCCACAGCGAATTTAGTGTTTGTAATTGAACCGAAAGCTAAAATACCGGCGATGAACATTACAGATGGCTATCGGCTCCAAGATTATCAAGCCCGGCGGCTCGGATCCCGATGACTTCGAGAAGTCCATTGCCCAGGCGTTGGTGGAACTCGAGGCCAACAGCGACCTGAAGCCCTACCTGCGCGATCTGCACATCACCCGTGCCCGCGAGATCGAGTTCGGCAGCAAGAAGGTAAACAACAGTATATGGCGTACATGTGGAGGCTCCAGTAGTAATCCGTAACCCACTCTCTGCACGCAGGCCGTCATCATCTACGTGCCCATTCCACAGCAGAAGGTGTTCCAGAAGATCCAGATCATCCTGGTCCGCGAGCTGGAGAAGAAGTTCTCGGGCAAGCACGTCGTCGTGATTGCTGAGCGCAAGATCCTGCCCAAGCCCACGCGCAAGGCCCGCAACCCCCTCAAGCAGAAGCGTCCACGCTCCAGGACTCTGACCGCTGTGTACGACGCCATCCTTGAGGATCTGGTCTTCCCCGCCGAGATCGTGGGCAAGCGCATCCGCGTCAAGCTGGACGGCTCCCAGCTGGTCAAGGTGCACCTGGACAAGAACCAGCAGACCACCATTGAACACAAAGTAAGCATAGAATCCTCCACCTCACAGAAGAGTGCATCGTGTGTGTTAGCAGGGCGTACCCTCGATATTTGGGCCTTCCTTGCCATGAAGCTCAATCTTCGCCAGGGGACGCAGAACAGCCAGGGCCAATAACTCGTTATTGCAGGCATTAGAAGCCATTGCGGTCCTGCATCTCCAAATATTGGCCACAGTTGGTCTGATACATCGTTCTTGTGTTTTTCGCTGGCTGTCCTTTCAAAGCCAGTGATTGTCAAACAGAACGTACATTAATGGCAGCTTATCACTCCACAATGTTGAGCCGAGTTTTCACGGCTACTGCATTACTTTCCGGCTCGCCACATCATTACACACTCAAATCGATACTTGGAACCATTTTAAACAGAATCAGAATTCAAATAAGGGGTATAACAGATGGATAGAAAGATTATATGGTAATCTGTCTATCGTTTTTGTGTTATTTGCTGGAAGTTACATCCAAAGCCAGTGATTGTCAAACAGAACGTACATTAATGGCAGCTTATCACTCCACAATGTTGAGCCGGCTTTCCAGGGCTACTGCATTACTTTCCGGCTCGCCACAGTTCCTTAAAAACTTTTAAGTACCTAGGTTTCTAGCACCGTTCTTGTGTTATTCGCTAGACCTTTTCATGGCCTAGCGAGCGTCAAACAGAACGCATACTGAAGCAACGAATCACTCCACAATGGTGGGTCTAGTTTACCAGGACTGCATCATTACTAAAGGATTGCCACAGTTGAAAATCCACGAGAATGCTAATAATGAACTCCGTTCTCGTGTTATTCGCTAACCGATTACCTAAGCTCAGCGATTGTCAAACAGAACGTAGATTAACTGCCGCTAATCACTCCACAATGTTGAGCCGACTCTCCACGGCTACTGCATTACTATATGCGCCACATTCATGTCAACACTTAGTCTTTGAATACTTTGGTTTCCATCACCGTTCTTGTGTTATTTTCTGGACGTTGTTTAAGTCCAGCGATCGTCAAACAGAACGCAAAGTAATGCAACGAATCACTCCACAATGGTGGGTCTATTTTGCCAGGACAGCATCATTACTTAAGGATTGCAACAGCACCTTACATCTAGAGTTACTAATATGAAAACACACATGATGCACTTTGAGTGCCGCCTATTTGCCTCCCGAGCGCCGTTTAGTTTCCTGGTGCCTTGGGACTTCCTATATAAGCGGAAGATAAATCCAGCCTACCGTACGATATCTTCGCTGCGGTATTCTCTGCTGCAGCGGAGGTTGCGGCGCTGTACACTGCAATAAATAAGTGAATTCCTGTTCATGTTCACTAATACGTGCTCTTTTTCTCCCTCCAGGTCGACACCTTCACCTCGGTCTACAAGAAGCTGACTGGTCGCGATGTTACCTTCGAATTCCCCGACAACTACCTGAATGTCTAGAGTGGCGGGTTCTCGTTCGAGAGTATCACTGGTTCGCCGGTTCATCTGGGAATATGAGTTTTTTACATGAGCTAGAGAACGTGAATAAACATTAAACAATCTAAAACTAAGCAAACTTCCAATTAAGCCAACTCGCTCTCTGTTGTCCTATAATTAATCAGCGCTAAGCGCAATTTCCCCTGAGTCGCTACATGTGTTCGAACTTTAATCCTTTGAAGGAGCAGTATCCTGCTGCGATGTCACATGTTGTGATTAAGGGCAGCCATAAAAGGGGTTATTACATGGCGGAAAGTGACATTCATTTGATGCCCGCTCAACTGCTTAATTAAAAAGTTGACGTATGTTCTTCTAAATAGATTCAAATGGTAACTTTTCATTGAGAGACTCGCACGTGTGGCGAAAGGGGTTAATCTTGCGGCTACATTTTCCACTTGGCGCCTCTCATTTGCATACCATGTAATTATGCTTTTTGAACAATCACGTGTGATTGGGGGTGGTATCAACATGGAAGGGTGTGGGTTTCTTTGACTGATTCGTTTTTGGAAAAAAATAAAGCTTTTCGACATGGAACACCCCATTGAAAGCTTTTGAACCGCCATATTTGAATTTACTGCATGTTCATTTGGAAAAGCTAATGGCTGCTGTATGAAATCATCTAAAGATTGGTGAGGAGAAGTGTATATTTTCAATTAATAATTAAATTACTATGAGAATGCTATGGCATTCTGCCTTCCCCCTGATTTTATCAGCCAATTAATCGATCCTTCTGCAAGAATACCACAATAGGTTTCATTAGGGCATTAGTGCATTCCTGCTCCGTTTAAGCTGTCCAAGTCGATTGATTGCAGTTTTGAAATTCAATTAGAAGCCACCGCGAAATCACGCAATTCAACAATTCCGAAATGTTACTCGAGCTAAGGGCAAACAAAGGGAACCACAAATCGCTTGTGTATAATAGTGGGTTAAAGCCACAGGACTGACAGGACCACAGGACATGGACATGAAAGTGAACACGAATGGCTTTAAGTTCGGAAGTAGAAAGACTAGTTTGGACACAACAAGGGCTCGAGTTGAACATTCGATTTTCGACAATTTGTTGATGTTGTCTGGGGGGGAATTCCCGGTGGGTGGTGGTGCTACCAGGAGGCGAGACAGAAGGTGCGATGACAAGTTGATGGGACAAGAGGTGGCTCGCCGGCTATCGGCGATTCTATCTAAATGACCCCGCCGGGTCGTCTATTATTGATGGTGCCTAATTGTGCGCCGTTCTAGACGAACGGTTATCATTAGGGGTGTTGTTTTTCAGATGGGATGGGTGGTGTGCTCGTCCTTGGAGCGATAACGCGCCATTCCGTCTTGGGCAACTCCACTCCACGCCCTAATTAAAACGCTGCCCACACACTTGCAAATGGACTGCGGGCACTTTGCATGTAGATTTTATGTGATGTGTGCTTGGCAGTCGCAGTTCGGTTCCCACCACATCCTGTCGCCGGAATTGGGGAATTCCCAGCCCTGCAGGACCCGGCGGCTGTCCTATACTACAAACTATATCAAATTATTATGTCATCTCCATCGCCGATGGCGACGGATTTCTGAGTCACGTCGCAGTGCCAAGTTCACGAGCTTCGTCTGCAAGCAAGCGAAAATCAGAATCTGCAATGAACGGCCTTTATATACAGCGGCAATATAATCAGCGGGTGACCAATCGGCTTTCGGCTTATTAATCCATTACTGTGGTTTACAATTTGCAAAGATTGAGCGATTACTCCTCTAAGCATTTGTTTGTTGAAATAATATGTTAGCATACAGTACTTTGTTAAAGGTAAGGAAGCAATATTCATTTTTATGAATATGCACTTAAATGTTGCTTTAACTAAATTCCGACTAACTAACTTTCCTGTATCAGAGCAAGCAGTTCACTCGAGATAATGTACCACGAAGCCGTATGAAACGAAAAAGTTGGTGCAAGACGATTGGAGGACTGATAAAATATTTTTGAATGGTAAGGTGATATTTATAAACCAATTCCAGTACGGCAGATAAGTCTGCTGCTTTGGTGGCTAGTATATATCAGCTTATCGGTTCATCGCCTATAAGTTAGTTTTTTTATGAGCGGCAAAATCGGAGGGGGATCTACTATGCGTCGTGCCGGGCAATCAGCACCACCCTTCTCCAGATGGTCAAAAATGCCGTTCCACGATGACTGCCATGGGCGAGACGTCTACTGATAAGCCGTCGATAAACATTAGCGCTACATAGTTACTGTATCAACGTCGAGCTGCCTGTGAGGCAGCTCACTTGTGATCGCACAAGTATGCCCAGAATTTCTTGCCTCGCTGAGTTTTCTATATTTATCCAGATCTAGCGTTACATCATGCCACCCACCGAAGATGTTTTCCGAAGCGAGCTATACGTTTTATTACTGGAGAGGGGTGATGAATTTCATGGGAGGGAAATCAGGGTGAGACGTCTTTCTGAATATGAATATCGCAGCGTCTAGCGTTTAAGGCACAAATACTCAACTGCTGCGATAACCGAAATACTGCTTTCCGGTTTTAAAATCGGCTTCGAAAAAAGTTTTCTACCAGCACAAAAACCTCTCAAAAAAGCGAGTCCCCACCGCGCTCTTTCAATATTATTATCTCCGGGCAAAACATGAAAATATGGTAGGCAGTCTTAAAAACAGAAAAGCAGATAAAAGCGACACGACGATAATGATGCCATTGGCAACAAACAGATTGAGAGAAATGGGTTTTCCTCTCCCGCTCTCTGGGAAAGTGGGCCAGTAGGAAAAGTAAGCACCAGCGACTGGGAACTTGGCCGATATTTACGGCTCTGGGATCTCACGCGATGACGAAATGCGCCACTCGGAGCCCACTACTCGTATACGTGTTGTGGGTTCCCTCTTGGCCACTCGCATTGAGTATACCACCCGTTGCCGGCTTCGCTCGCCCGACTGTTGCTGCTCTGCCGACGTCTGCGCCCGCGCTGCCGCGTGCGTCTACAGCTCTGTCGGCGCTGACGCCTACTTGCTGCGAGATACCCTACAAAACATTAGTCAACTACGATTGGTTCATAAAGGGAGAAAACCAATTACAAAATGATTGGACCATACCTCGCTCTCATCGAGTAATGAGAAGTAGACGTAGTGCTTGGACTTATTTGGTGATCATCAGCACAAGGTGCTCTTTTGGGTCACAAAACCATTGCTGGATTGACCACGTAGGGCATTCTTCGTTCGCCTACAACCCTTAGTTTTCCTGAAAGTTGGTCATGTTCCGAAGCGGCAGCATTGACTTTGAACCGAGAGTTGTTTGTGTAATGTTTACGGAATGTGTGAGCACAACAGAGAATGCAAACAGAGGGGATGGCCTGAGGGGAGGAGGTCGGGTCGGGGAGGGGCGAACAGGGCATGGCGGAATGGTAGATAATAACTGTGGACGCAGCGAAGCGACAACAAATAAACTACAAATTGAATGGTCTTTACCGCAGTCGGCGTCGCTGTCGCCGATAGTTCTATGGCAGCGCAGTCGACGTCGACGCCGGCAGCACCCGCTCTTCTGGATGTAAAATGTCGACCGATTTCAGAGGGCGTCGTTAGTCACTTGAGTTCGTTCGCCTGGTCAACAACAGCGGAGAAAGCGAAGCGAGAAGAGTAGAGCAGAGAGTGAGGAGCGCGAAGAATCCGAATCCCGGCGAATCCGTATCCCGAGAATCCCCACAATCCGTAGTAACGAAGTTATCGCCGCGGACTGAGTAACCCGAAGTCCCGAACCACACCAAAAGTAGGTTCCAAACAAGTGATCACAGACTGAATAACCGCGAAACACCATATGGATTTGTTGAAAGCTCTCTGGGAGATCGACCGTATAGCATAACAGTGCTATTTGAGTAGTTTTATCCATTCCCAAACAGCCTCTTCAAACAAAAAGCGTATAACCCGCGACTATATGGTTTTTTTTTATGTACCTCTGAAGCTCTTGAAAACTCACATTATGGAGCATAATCTGTGACAGGGAAAGTCCATTTATCGGCCCACGCCCACTTCGAGTGATATTTGAATAGTATCCCCAATCCCAATTCCAGTCCGAAATCGAATTCCCGCCCCCCTCCTCAAACACAGTGCTCACATGCAAATTGTAACCCAATTGTTTGCTCATTTCTGTCATTACCCGCGTCGATTAGGGGGAGTGGACGGGGAGTTGGGTGGGAGTCAACAGAGCGAGTAACATGCACACCCCACCGCCGGAAAAAAACCTCCAAAAGAACCTCCCCCAGGTGTTGGCCCTAGACTGTATACACATTATTATCCCTCACGATTTGATTGCCGCGACACGCGTTGACCCACATCAATAAACCGACCAGCCGGACTGACTAACTTGGGTTAGCGGTCCCTGGAAAAGGGTCTGGAAACTACCCATGAAGTTGAAGAAAGAAATCGCCCGTGAACTGCACTTAATTTCATTGAACGATTTAATTAAGCACCTACCAATTAGGGAGTTTCCAGTTAACGAAATGTATAGTCCTAATGTTGTGGTAAACTTATAGAGCATATAAACTACTTTCTTGGTGACTAATTGTACTTCCATTTCGAAAAATATGTTTATTGTTAAGTATAAACTGTTGAAAGTCGCAGATAATGTGATAATCCCTGTTTCAAACCAAATCAAATAATATCCATTGTGTCACTTATGTGGCCCACAATCATTGGTATATTATCCCTATATCAATAAACTCACAAAATGTGGTTACCATGAGCCACACTCCACTCGTTAATTCCTTGGAAACCCTTATCGACCACCTTTACCAGGAACAAACATTTCCAGCACTAGAAAGACTTTACAAGTACCAAACTAAAGTCTTGAAAAAGTTAAATTCTTAATCTATGCGCTCACTTGATGGTCGATTTTTTTGCACATATTTTATTTTGTTAAATTTAACATTCCCTTTGTGGGATTTGATGGAATGACCATGAATATGTAGCATTTTGTGGCTATACTCGTACATATTTATGAAGAATTCCGCCTTTAATTAGCCAGGGTTCTTTCCCCAGTGTAACCATAGTTTGCCAGCGATCTGGTCTGAATTATCTTTAGATAGCGAGTGCCTCAATTGCCCCGCGACCATTAAAAGCTCCAATTAAAGGTGCCAGCCAGGCAACAAGTGGCGATACGATACGATACTTGATCTCTAGCCGCTGCTCCATTAAACCGTAGTGCTGGGAAATCTGTGGGGTTGGCTTTTCTCTTCGTATGCGAAACGTACGGAAAAAGCTCCCTGCTGCTGTTCTTTGGGGGCATGGAAAATTTCCAATAAAATTCGGCATTCCGGCATTAAAATCGCTCGCTGAGTGGCGGTATGGGAAAATAGTTGGTGATACGACGACGTGCGAGCCATCAGGCAATTAGCCATGTCTGGGGGACTCTAGAAATCGGAGAGGAGTACGGTATCGGATACCGCGAACCGGGCCCGTAGAACCTCTCGATGGGGCGGTCAGCTTTATCGCGGGCAGCGAAATGAAAACACTCCAGAGCAAACGCGTCGAATGCCAATAAAATAGTGGCATTATGGCGGGGCGGGGCGGGCTGGGCTAGTAGGGGTACTATGTTTATTATTATTTATTATTGGGCGAAATAGATTGTTTTTCATGCCCGACTGCAGTGCGTTGCCAAGTTGCGACGGGTTGGAAATTAAACAAACGAGAGCGAAGTGGCTCTTCTCGTATTCGGTGCCTAATTTATTCATGCGAAAGTCGCGTGCTCGTGGCCAATGAAAATGTTGATCAATTCTTGTGACAGCCTTCGTCAAAAGGCTCTGCTCACATTCTCCATTCCCCATTCCCCACCGTCTTCCCCCTTGAAATTAGCGTTCGTGGCTACATTTTCTAATTAAAAGATGGGGCGTGTTTGGCAGCCCCACCGTGCCGAGCCCGACGGGGTTATTATCAATATGTAAATTGATCAGACTCCCCCAATCTTATCGCCCCAAGACTTGCGTAAGGGGAGCGATTCCTCGGCACCCCCATTACTCATGCCACCCGGAACACCTGGAGGGGTCAGACAGAGGATGAATCACGCCGCCGGCAATCGCATGGGAGTATTTGCAATGGTCGATAGGCTCTTATCAGCGCTCTTAACCCGAAAATTTTGAATGAATCGAGCCAGTTAGGAAGAGAGGGTCTAGAGGGTAGTCCATCGGGGAAAATATGGGCCAGGTGTGCCCGGTGTGCAATGCTTATCGGCAAGGCAATAAGCCATCGCACGCACGAGAAACGGATCGACCATTCCCCCTTTCGGGCCAAGACCATAGGAAATGTTCTGCGGGGGCGTCGGCTATTCGACTATACCCAGTATTCGCAGGGTCCAAAGGTATATGGCTTTGGGTGGGAGTACGACACGGTGAAATCAACTATCGGCAATTTATGATTGCAATTCTGAGTTGTTTTGCAGGTGTCAACCATTTCACATTTATTATATAACGAAGAATGGAATATTTCGAAGACAGGTAGCCAATTGGCACAACATTAGATCAAATAGACGGAAAGAAAGAAGGAACATAAATGTCTTATAAATGTTTATTCTTTTAAAAACCAAAGTAATATTAGCTGGACATTGAAGATTTCAGAGGTATATTACATTCGTTTTTCGCTCCTAGAAAATCATAAGTTGTGCTATGTTTGTTTTCTCAGCTGGCCAGCTATTTAGATGTGTTTAAAAATCTATTCACGATTTTCCCACTTCCCACAGATATTTATTTAGCTTTGGTACATTAGTGATTTGATTTTACTGTTCCATATAACAATAAAAAGCAAATCAAAGTTCACTAAGTCTGTTTATTGGTTTTGAAAATATACATGTGATAGCTGCAAACATAAAATAGCGAAGTGTAAATGTTATAAATTACAGCCATTTTATGTTTGTGATTGCCTAAATGTGAGTACGAAGCTTATTATGGGCTTATAATAACATTCTTGAAAGTATCACTATAGACCCAGTTCATATTTTTATTGGTAGGAAGAGAATGGGTTGGCAAGATAAGGAAACTGTGAAGCAATTGGGCTCATGAGATTAGGAAACGCCGAAATCCCCGCCATTCCGGGAGTTCAATGACGAGGCGGAATCATCATCCACTGATTGCAGACGGTGTCACACTATGCTATGAAATTAGTTCGAATTCAGGCCCACCTGCGTGGGCGAAGATCCACCTGTTAGCCACCTGCGTGTGACTCACTCTTGTTGTGACTACATGGCCATAATGATGTAGTGTAGCTCCGCTTGCTTTCGACCTGATAGTGGCCACTTGCAGATCGGTGATTGCAATATGGTACTTGGCTGGCGATAAGCTGCGATAACGCTGACCCTGAGTGCCGGCGTTTATTCCACAAATAAACGGAATTCTGTTAATATCCAGAGCAAACCCTTCGACTCCAAGGGGGCGGATTGGCCGGCTGGGGCGTGGCACGTGAGGCTGGCAACAGATTTCACACCAATTACAGTCGAAACTCTCAGAATGGCCTGCTAATAGTGCGTGCTTATAGCCATCCTAAACTTCAATTAGCAAGTCTCTGTACGTTTGCTTTGATAGCTCAGCGAAAAAATTCTATTGTGGATGATGAGCACTGTTGTGGGCCACAACTAGTTTAGCAGTCAACAGAAGATGTTTACAGTACGAAAGGTTTATTAGCCTATGGTTGTTTGCTTTGGCATTACTCATGACAGGTCTCAGTTTACGTAAAAGCCATCAAATTATGCTAAAACGCACTATGCCGTCTTATATTGCAGCATGTGCCTTTCATCCCCGATTCCCGGCCAGAAACAGACGCCGTCTGTTGGCCACTGCAACGGATCGTGTAGCCTGGATAGGAATGGCAACCGCAGCGAACCCAGTGTCCCGAATGGAGGAGAGCTGAAGCACAGAGGCCATGCCACAGACGCTACATCACACACCCTGGTCAAAGATGAGGAAAATCTGGGCTACAAGGAGGAGAACGCGGTCTACAAGGAGCAGCAGCTGCTGCAGCAACAGGACCAGAAGCTGAAGGAGGCGGAGCAGGTGGAGGAGGAGGAGGAGTACCACCCGCAGATCAGATGGCCCGATCTGGGGGCACAGGCCTTCCTGCACATCGGTGCCCTCTACGGACTGTACCAGCTCTTCTACGCGAACTTCTACACATTCCTCTGGGGTGAGTGTCCACTGTGGTGTCCCCGTGTAATTAACATCTGGGCAGCTAATAAGCTAAAGCCCCTGCGACCTGGTCGCCAATCTGCGTAATTGCATCTGCCAACATGCAAACAGCGTTCCGATGGTCGGCTATTAGGTATTTTGTAACCAAACGCCAGTATCTGTTAACTGGGCCAGTTTAAATTGACTGTCTGTATTACAAATCCCCTGGGCAGAGGTGTTCATTAAGTTCTAATGCAGATACATGGTGATTAGGAAAACGACATCATAATAGCTTCAATTTATGAGAAAGGTAATAATACGAAATAAATAGTTCAACTTAAATAGAATGTCACTAGATCTGAAATATATGAGTAAAGATCAAAGTACGCTATCCATAACAATGTTGCTTCTCAATGTTTTTGTCTAAAATGACGCATGGCAGGCGAATTTGAATACGTTAATGTTATGCAAGAGGTAAACAACCATCAGGTTGTATCTGTGTGCAATGCTGCCCCGTGAACTTTGACCGCTGGCAATTAAAGTTAACGAACGCTTCAATTGCCCGATATTCGGCTGGTGATCGAACGATAGGAAGAGCGGGCAAGATTTCCGAGCAACGACAAAATAGGCCACCCCGAATTCGTAGATATATTTAGAGCCGGGCGTTGTGTCATCCGTCGAGCGAATCAAGCGAGAAGCGTCACCAGCACCCCAAACAGTTCCGACGGCGGGAATATACATATATGGTACATATGTATATGGCACATGTGTGTGTTTTATTTGTTTGTTTAGACAATGACATCCGACTGTTCGCTCCCTTTCAGTGGTGGTCACCGTTTGGGTCTCCGGCATCGGCATCACGGCGGGAGCCCATCGCCTCTGGTCCCACAAGTCCTACACTGCCTCGCTGCCCCTGAGGATTCTGCTGGCCTTTGCCTTTTCGATCGCCGGACAGGTGGGTGTTACATCATTCATCAGTCTAAGTAGAATCTTACTGATCCCTTGACTCGCAGAGAGATGCCTACACGTGGGCCCTTGACCACAGGATACATCACAAGTTCTCCGAGACAGACGCCGATCCGCACAATGCGAAGCGTGGTTTCTTCTTCGCCCACGTGGGCTGGCTGTTCCTCACGCCCCATCCCAAGGTGGTGGCTAAGAGGAAGGTCATTGACATGTCCGACCTGGAGGCGGATGCCGTCTGCATGTTCCAGCGGAAGTACTACATACCGCTCTTCGCGCTCTGCTCCATCATCCTGCCGGTGGCCGTGCCCTGGTACTTCTGGAACGAGGACCTCTGGATGTCCTTCTGGATCAACTTCAACATGCGCTTCACCTGGACCCTCAACGTGGCCTTCTTCGTGAACAGCGTGGCGCACATGTACGGCAACAAGCCGTACGACAAGTAAGAGTGATCACTGTACCTTGAGTCAGCAAAACTAAATCCTAATCCTTATCTAGGAACCTTATGTCCACTGAGGCTCCCATCGTCTCCCTGCTGGCCATGGGAGAGGGATGGCACAACTACCACCACGTCTTCCCCTGGGACTACAAGACGGGCGAGTTTGGCAACTACAGCCTCAACATCACCACCGGCTTCATCGACTTTTGCGCCTGGCTGGGCCTGGCCACAGGACGTGAGTTTAATCTACATACAATCTAATGAGTCTATACTAATTTACCTTGCCTTACAGGTAAATCGGTATCCCCTGACATGGTCTTGAGGAGAGCCAAGAAATGCGGCGATGGAACTCGCTTCCTGGACGACGACCATGCCCACGAGGATCCAGTCTGGGGCTTTGGGGACAAGGACATTCCCCGAGAGGATATAGTGGAGCTGGCCAAGATGCAGAACTAAGCTAGGCCATGTATTATGTTTTCAGCCTGTGGTTTTCCTAGTATTAAGTTGTAGCACCAAGCCATGCCTTATGCTCTGTTTTTTATCGCGAACTGAGTCTTCATATGTGACTCAGATCCTCTAAACTAGGCTATGACCCATCACCCATCACCCATCCACCATCCCATGCCATCCCGGACCACCAGGATCTCTGGGATCGCCGTTTAGGCAAGCTAATCTCCCATCGTTGCTTTCGTTACTTACCTGCGGGTCAATAAACTATGTTTTGTATTATAACACCACTCGACTCTGAACACCCTTGCAATACCTGAGGCTAATGCATAGGCAATGGGTCTATGAATAATCCAGAATACTCGCTCCATTGGATTTTGTAATTATGGCGGGCTTTCAGTATAGTCAGGGCAGCCACGAAAGGCGGAACGAATTGGGATACAGGAAAGGAAATAGTACTTGGAGTAGGACTATGGAGACAACTAAAGTGAAGGAGCCGGAACGGAGTGGGGACTCCATCCACAAGAAACGCGATGCTATCTGGCCACTGGTTCTCTTCTATATCCACTTAAATATCCTCGGTGTCTATGGGATTTACGTTCTGCTCACTAGTGCTTCGTGGGCCACGATTTTATTCAGTGAGTTCGAGGAGGCTAATCAGCTCCACGTGCCGCATGACAAGTGGTTGGCTTCTTAACCCCATATATCTGTCTCAATATCTCCAACTCAGCCGCCCTGCTCACCCTCCTTGGCACTTTGGGCGTGACAGTGGGCGTTCATCGTCTTTGGGCGCACAGGACCTTCACCGCCTCCAAGCCCCTGAAGGTTTTCCTCATGTTCTGCCAGACGACCGCCGGTCAGGTGAGCAAACCCCCTAGAGCTTTTACGCACTACGCCTCTGGTGAAAGCTCTTGCTCTGTTGGTTTCACCTGAGACACGAACCTGGTTGGCTGAGTTCATAGCTTATGTGGGTTTTTTCCGGTTCAGGGCTCCATCTACAGTGTGGTTCAGGCCCATCGTCTCCATCATGCCAAGTTCCAGCAGGACGAGGATCCCTACTACAGTAAACACAGCTTCATGTACGCCCAGGTGCGCGGCGGTTTGCTGAAGTACTCGCCACAGCAGGAGGAACTGCTCAAGGATGTGGATATGTCGGACCTGGAAAGCGATCCTGTGGTCATGTTTCAGAAGAGGTGGGATTTTATGAAGTCTGATCTATTAATCTATGTAACTGGATATATATTTTCCAGATTCTATGTTCTGCTGTACATCTTCCTAAACGTACTGCTCTCGGTGAACACTCCGTTCCAGTACTTTGGGGACTCCCTAGCCACCTCCATGTTCGTGGGTTTCTGGCTGCGCAGTCTGATCGTTATCAACCTAGGAAACCTGGTGCACTCATCCCACTTTATTTGGAGCATCCACAAGGGCTTTAAGCCCACCGATTCCAACAGTATATTCCTGATCACGAAGAGTTACTGGCCGCAGTACCACTATCTGCTGCCCAGGGATTACCAGAGTGGGGAGTACGGCAACTACGCCTCGGGCATTGGGTCATCCATGATCCGGGTGTTCGCCGCCCTCGACTGGGCCAAGGATCTGAAGACCATTGGTTCGGTGGCCGTGCGCCAGGGACTGACCAAGGCGGTGGAGACGGGTCGTCCGATCGTCGAGTGCATCGAGGAACAGGTGGAGTTGGAGGAAAACGCCCTGCCCGCCAACCATTTCCTCAACCGGGAGAAGTTTATGTGAGCATATTGCATCATCGGCCCACTAAAACGATGCGACAATGGACGCGGCAGTCGTAAAAATAAATTAGCCGCCTCGGAAAGGGCGGGTAGAGTAAACTGTGAGCCTAATTATTGGTCAGCATAAAAACATAGTAAACAGAGGTGCAGTTCGAACTCCGTGGCATTTTCGTGGGCTTGAATGGAACTGGAAATGTCGAGGGAACTGAAGATGGAGGTGGGATGGAAGCCCAACCAGTGGGCATGGCCGAGAGTAAACAATCTAGCTTACAAATCACAGGTCGCCCTAATTATGCATTCCCACTCACAACAAACAGAAAATAATATCGGTTATTTCTTAATACGAATTTAGGTTGTGTAGGCGTTAAAATCATACTTCAGATAACTTAAAAGTGGGTTATGTGGGGGCTAACTATATTTGATTCATGGTAATGAATGGTACATTAGATGCATACAGGTAATGGGAGGAAAATAACTAAAATTCTCATATGAAAAAGCATCTGTGGATATCGATAATGCTCTTATTAGGATGAGGGTTGTAGCTTTATTTTTATATGCTATAATGTATTTCTTATATCAGGAGTATTTTCTGTATTTTTTTGTGTGTATTTACATTTCAACCCGTCCTATTTTACTTTCGTTTATTGCAGATGCCGAATCATTTGGCAATGGGTTCGTTTGCTTTCCCATGATCGAATCGGTTGGGTATCGGGATAAATTTACATATACATAGATACACATATGTGCGTATGTTATTTTCGGCATCAGGTGCTTTTGAGCCGGGTTTATGGGTTGTGCTTAATGATTTTATTAGCCATACGCAATGTGTGTTCAGTGGCTGTGTCGCTGATTGATTCGTCAATATTGACTCCGCACTCAGTGTCTGCCCAGAAGCCTTTTCCCAACCCATCCTCATTCTGCTCCGATGTTTGCTCATCAAACTTGGTTTAAGCAAACTGTGCGCCTGACTTGGATCACATCGATCGATGCCATTCTAATGTCCACATTCTAATGCCTATAATCCATAATCCGGCGGGGTGTGAGCATTCCACACTCAACGCAACTCCACTGACTCACATTTCAGTCGGCCAGGCCACTTGTACCAATTCCTAATGACTCTGCTCTGAAGTGATTACTAATGAATTTGACTGCTAAAAGCTGGCACACTCAAAACATTTTATGACCAACAAGTGCTTGAAATTACAAGCACACGTGACGGTTAGGAAAATTACTAGGTAAATATAAAACGAAAATTAATAAGGTGCGTATTCGCAAGATTTCGATTTACATAGAAATACAAATTAATTTAATCATTAGTTAACCGATTGGAAACTGTAACGAAAACATTTTACAAAAGAGCTGAAATGAGCGATGCAGTACTTAGAACTTAACCGTTTTTCCCACTAAACTCAAAGTATCTGTAAGATCTTTCTCGGTGTAACCCTATTCACTTTTAGCTGTTTGCGCTGTGGCAGATCTGAGATCTGAGATCCGCTCCGCTCTGTGGCAAATTGCAGTCGCGTCGCGTTCTGCGCTTTGTTTAGTGTTAATTTGTTTTCCATAAGCCAACTGACTGAGCGACAGTTGAAGGTTGCACAAATACGTGGAGTACGCAAAATCGCTGTTGACTGGTGGCTTATGCAACGCCATTTGGGGCTACCATAGGCCCCAAAATCTAAAAAACCTATCTACTAGTGTCGATTTGGGCAGGTGTTTGGATGCTGGGGGCTCAGCCCTGCCGGCACGAGAAACCCTCACCATTCACGGCCTAATCGCTGGCAAATTGAAATATCTCGCGCATGAATGGCTGTCTTTTGAGCCAAGAACAGTGGAACGGGAAGCGATTAGGCGAAAAGCATATACTTATGTACACATGTATGTACCTGATATTTATGGCCGGGTAGCCGAACAATAGTGAGCTGGCTCTGTTGAAGGGGAACTTTATTCACTTTTTGGCCAGAACCCTCATATAAAGCGCTGACAGTGCGAAAAGAGAAGCTGCGCAATATATCAAAGTGGTTTCCAATAATTTCTGTTTGTTTATAAACAAAGCAAAGGCAAACGCAAAGGCATCACCATTCGCCACCATCCGCGAACGATTTCCAAGCGTTTTTCTGTCCCTCTGCGGCTTTGCATAATTGGCTAATAGCCGGGGCCTTACAACATCAGCACCTCATCAGCAGCATCTTGCAGATACGCCATCCTATCCACAGTGGGTCGAGACCGAGAGATCAAAGGGTTCGGTCGCGTGACACCGTGAACGACCGTCCGCAGATTCAGATGCAGACTCGGACTCGGATTCGGATTCGGAATCGGGTTCGGGCTCGGATTTTTGGAGAGAAGTCGTAAACCCAGTTTAATGGTGGGACAGGGCAGAGGGCTTCCTTGGCTCGGGGGTTTTATTTCGCCGCGGGTTCGCAGCTTTTGCTTTTGCTTTTGGGTTTTAATTAAGTTCGGTTTCTGTTTCTGTCGCCGCGGTTACGTAAAGAGAAAGCAACTCTCGTCTTCGGACTTCGGGAGCTGAACTTCATGATCATCGAACGGCTTTTGACTTTGGTCAACACCGCACCACACGCACACATGGCTGAGCCCATGTAGCCCAGCTAAAAGATGACGACTCGAATCGATATCTATAAATATATCTGTGTATCTTGGGCTTGCAAAAGGAGAGATTGTCCATATGCAAATGCGCAGCAGCAGAATCGCAGAATCCGGCAACTGCTTTTGAAATAGAAATCTCTGGGAATGAAAGGTCTTCTTTGAATATCCCCCATGAATGTAGAATCTAACGGGCTGTGATGAGTTTTGTGCCGTTGGCAACAAGAGATCAAGTGTGCGATTTCGTCATGGAGGAAGTAAACTCTTTCAATTAGCGTGCAAGATCCCATTGTCCACATTTCGAATTCGATTTCAATTAGCGACTGCAATTAGAATCGTCTGTGCGACTTGCAGATCGCCAGTAAAATTGAAGCATTCGTGAGTAATCGTGAAAAGTGCCGGCAGACTTCTTGTCGGTTTTTGAATGGTCGTGGAAGCCAGAGGGGCAAAAGTCGGCCGAGAGAGAGAGACAAGTCTGGTCGGTCAAATAGAATCCACATATTGGGGCAGACCGCGTGGTACTGTGTAATGGGTTAGGTACGAAAGAACTTCTGAAATTGCTGGGAGTAGAACCATAATGCTCATCGAGCGATTTCGAGATCTAGTGACTGACTGAAAGTAGTTAGGGCTAATAAAGAAGGGATATATATCTAGAATGAAAGCCTTTGTTTAAGTGATATCATATAGCTAGGGCATCTGCTCCAAACAACTATTGATATTTCGGTGCCAGCTCACAAGTGAACGTGGAGCTTGCCCAATATTTGGAAACCTTTCTTCGGAGTCTTGGATTTCCAGCGGAGACACAGTTTGACCTACTGATGCATGACACCCAAAGACCCACACATTTGGCGTAATTTCGAGGTAGCGTGAATTCGGATTCGGAGCTGCTGACTGCGCTGCTGATTCTGCGCCGAAGCTTCGCTCCGATCCGAAGCGAAACACGAAGCTGTAGCCGAAGCCAAAGCCGAACCCAACTGCTACAGGTGCTCGAGCGTGTGTGTGAGGTGAGGTGGTGGCATAATCTTGGCCTTCTTGGCCATTTCGTCTCTCCATTTCTTTTCGTTTGGTTACCTTTGTGCGTCGGATCGGAAACTCCACTCCGTCAGTCAGTCGGTCAATCAGTCAACTTTGGCTCAGTCGCGTCGCTGCCCGGGTGAGCAGCTCTGCCCAGGTGAGCAGCTCCAGCAGCGGCATAGGTAGGAACTTACACATTTGGCTACGATCATTTGTCTACGGAACGGCGCCGCGTTAAGTTCGTTAGACGCGAAAAGGAAAGGAAGTCTTGAGACGCCGACGAAAACCCTAAGCGAACCGCGTTCGCAGAAGTGACTGTGTGTCTTTGGACGAAAGCCAACTCCACCTCCTGCTCGTACTTTTGGGCCAAGTACTGCGGCAATTGGGCCCCGAGTGTTTGAGTGTTAAGCTGTGAAGAAAGTTCGGCGAGTGTGCGCGCGGCAGTTACGAAACGCGGTTTCCGCCGGCGAACCCAAAAAGAAACCCGGGTTCCAGCCATATACCTAGAGAATTACATACACAAATAGATCTGTGAGGGCAAAAATGGGTCACCTGTCCACCTCGGAGCGAGTGTGCAGCAAGACGCCGGCCATCGCGGCGGACTCCAGTCCTCCGCTTGTGGCCAGGAGGTCGAAGTTCCCCAATGGAGATGCCCAGCAGCAGGTGCGCAGGGGAGAGGACTCCTCGCCCGAACTGCCGCCCCGTGGCAAGCTCCAGCTGACCCCCAAGCGGGAGGAGCTGCCCAGGTCAGTGGTGCCCAAGGAGATCGCCAATCACGTGCCCAAGGATGCAATTGACCTCGAGGAGTACACACGCACCTTCGTCGGAGATCGCGTGCTGGGTTGGCAGTTTCAGGCTCCGCTCAAGTGGGACAAAGTCATCCAGATCTCGCTCCTGCACATCGTGGCCGGAATCTGCCTGCTGACGTATCCGCTGCGGGAGCTCAATCCGTACACCACCATCTGGTGTAAGTATTGCTATGCTTTTTCGCATCATCTAACCCATCCGTATCCGTATCCATATCCATACCATTCCATCTCCATCCCATCCGGCATTGCGTAATGCCCACTCTCTCTTTCTATCGCCTCGAATTTGGAAATGGTGGACGGGGATAGGTGTGGAAACAAAGAGTCATCTCTGATCGATGCTGAAAGGGAAAAATGATGCACAGAGAGAAAATCATACTCATATAGGTGTAGGGATTGTTCGGATATGTCAGAAATATATTTTAACCAATTTCAACTGGATATGAAATTTAATATATATTTTTGCACTTTGGCTTTTTTTTTAGTTACATGGCATGGGCGAATTTTCGGCTTATCGGCTAAAGTAGGGCCACATATTTCTCGCAGTGTAAATGTGTTGCTGCTGTCGCCGATGATGTTGTCTTTGCGGCCTCCACTCCCCCAAAAATCCGCTGCCCCACCAATTATTTGCAATTTAGCGCGCCCAGCGCCTTAAGCCCGTTGGCTTTTTCACTCTCTGGGCCATTACAAAATGCGTCCCCTTGTTATTGCCTTTAATTGATTGCCGCTTAACACTTCGCCGCCCTTTCCCCAAAGACCCACTATTTATATTGCCCTTCAGCTTCTGCCTTTTGTTATACGAGGTGTGTGTTGAAATCTCTTTCATTCGCCTTACTTTGGGGTTGGGTTTTCGGTTTTCAGCTTTCAGCTTTCGGCTTTCGGCTGGTATGCAATTTCAGTCTCAGCATAAAAATTGACTGACACAGGTGGATTGCAGAAAACAAAACCAAAACGTGCTGCCCTGGTATAGATATGCGGCCAAAAGAGCGCTTGTCGGGGGAACGAGAAACAAGAATCGCTTGACACAAATTTAATTGGGTCTTTGGAAGATCTACCCCATTGTCGTCGAACCTCGAAGTCGGGTAAACAAGGCTGAACTAGAAATATCTGGGTCTGTTAGCCATTACTTCAGCGCTTTTGGTGAATCATGATTTATTCATGTTGTAAATAGTTCGGGGTTCCAAAGGTCGCTCTAGATAATTCTACAATAATCTGATCTTAACTGGAATGCTTCGAGGTACTGTAAGAAGATTTATCTGGCTTTTAACTGCAGATCTTCAAAGTTACCAAGGTGTAACCATTTTAGATCTCAACTCACAAGACCCAAAGCCAGACAAAAGATGATTTATCTGTGCGGTGAGCACTGACTCAATTTATGAGCACTACACATGCGAGTGGGGCAAAAAATCAGTTGACATTGAGACACAAATCAGTTGGAGGGGGGATCCTCCAGCTGCGATTTCGTTTTCATTGGAATTACCAGGTCATCTGAAGCTGAGGTACTCGGTACTTGGCTACTTGGGCACTTCCCCCTTAATGGCAGTACATCGAAAAATGCCTTAATACCTGGTAATTTTCAATATTTATTGCACATTGTGTGGTATGACAGGTACAAAAAGATCTGAAAAACTGGGTACAAGGAGTATCCTTGCACCAAGCGTATCCCTTTTTGGGGCGTCGAGCTCGTAAATATTTTGGCAAATTGCCGGACGAACGTGCAGCGCTTAAAGATGCTCGCTGGCTGGCATGCTGGGAATTATCATCTTTTGCCGGTTTTTCGTAGATGGCGAAAATTGTCGTGCTCGGCCAGAGATATTGATTAAATTCGACGGGCCTGAAAAACAAGGGACCAAAAGCCGCCGAGGGGACTTACATAAGCGCATTAACATTGGGCGTTAATGAAACTGGCCAAAAACTAACATTTGTATTAAGTGGCAGCGAGTCAACGCACCTTCCTCGAGACTCAGGGACACAGATGTTTTCGGACTTGGAATCAAGAAAGATGAACGGCGAAACGGATAGTGCCATATAGTGATTCCGTAGTCAACAATCTAATTTCGAAACAGTCTGAACTTGACCTGTATCTGCGGTGCCCCAAGATGCACTGCATTTGAAATGCAAATATCCAAATTAGATATCGTTATATAGTCATTCAAATGGCAGCCCAAAAAATAAATGTGCACTCCCATTTGCATTACCGCAACAAACAAGCATAGCAAGAAATAGGAGTATCTCAAGAGCAAGTAGGACCGCAAGATACATAGATACATACGCGCGGAGATTTAATGTACCTAAAGTTATTAGTTTCTCATAAGTAAACCATTTGTGGGCACACCAATGTTGAATTTGATCATTTCCGCACTCGGAGCGGCCTTTAATTGTTCACTTTATTTTTCGGTGGGACGGAACTGGTTTTGTCGCAACATTTTGAAGGCTAATCTTTCCTCGATTGAATTGGACGATCCATTCAGAGAAATCGTTAATGGTTCATTAGTTGGTTGCCGAACTATGCGAGGTGTGAGCATATTTCCAAAGATCCCCTCCTATCACCGATCGTTAGTTAAAGCGGAAAACCCTCTTGCTATCAAATAGTCATTACTTCTAATTGTGCCCATAGCAATTATCGAATTCAATGGGATGGTGACAATGGCATTTTGCATATTCTAATTGAGGAACTAATGGAAGAGATCGGCTGGAAGGGCTTGCACCTGATATTTCTGATGACTGTCGGAATCGTGATCAGTCATTCACCGGACTATTATAAAGTTCCCCTATCGACAACCTTGTGCGGTCTTGGTTCTCTTTTATACTCCATTTGTTTGTCCGCGGAATTAGCGCCCAGCCTCAAATAGCTCAATTTGCGGAAATGTAATTTCGGGTTTTCCTATTGGCACCCAATTAGCACTGCTTTTGTCCGAAATCTTTATAGCCGACACTTACATCTATCTATCTTTTTTTAATACACTTTAGCCTTCTTCGTTGGCGGCGTGGCCGGATTCGGAGTTACGGCCGGAGCCCACAGGTTCTGGACCCACAAGAGCTATAAGGCCAACACCGTGCTGCGATCCATCCTGATGGTCTGCTACTGCGTGGCTGGACAGGTGAGTTTTTTTGTTTTTGGGCAGGATGCAGGCTCGGATGCCCGACCTTTGGCCCACGTAATGCCACCTGAAGACTTGTCCGCAATTTGCCAATTCATTTGACGCGCCACCTTCGTTTTTGCGTTTTTCGGGGCTGTAATGCAATTAACATTAATTGCATCATTAAGTATAACAACTTAATGCCTGTCGCGGCTGACAAACTGTAAAATTGACAATTCCAACTACTCGCAAAAGTGCTTTGTGTATCTCGCAGATACATTTGTCTTATTTAATGACTGCAGCGATTAAGCGCAGCCGCAGAAGCTTAGATGCGGAGCGCGAAAAGATATATACATTGTATAATAACTACATATATATGCTGAGCGACTTGGATATTAAGAGAAGCAATCAAATCCGACGGCGTGTTAAGTGAACCCCTGACCTAGCAGAGATTTCAGCATTTAGATACAGATACTTCAAAAGATATATCTTTTACACGTGATGTTAATCATGATGTTAGAGTTAAACTTCTTTATAAACATATTACTTTTTTGTGTAATATCAAATAACGCCTTTCAGAACACCCTGTACGACTGGGTTCGCGACCATCGAGTCCATCACAAATACTCGGAGACGGATGCGGATCCCCACAACGCCAACAGGGGATTCTTCTTCTCCCACGTGGGCTGGCTGATGATGCTGAAGCATCCGGAGGTACTTCGTCGTGGTCGCCAGATCGACATGAGCGACATTCTGGCTGATCCCGTGGTGCGCTTCCACCAGAAGTACTTCATCCCCCTGAAGACCTTCTTCTGCTTCATCTTGCCCACCGTGATCCCAGTCTACTGCTGGGGCGAGTCCTGGACCCTGGCCTTCATCCAGCAGTGCCTCTTCCGCTACGTGAGCAGCCTGAACTTCACCTGGTCTGTGAACAGTGCCGCCCATCTGTGGGGATCCCGCCCATACGATAAGTAAGTGTGATTAACTTATAGTTCATTATTATGTCAACTTAGTACTGAAACTATCATATTTAATTTGGGGAATGGGTGCATGCCAAATATCTTTGAGTTTATTTATAAGAGTAGCCCACCTCAACAGACATATCTAACTGATATGGTTTTATCTTCTTCTCCAGGCGAATCATGCCCAGCGAGAACATCTATGTGTCCCTGCTGGCCATGGGCGAGGGATGGCACAACTACCACCACGTGTTCCCCTGGGACTACAAAGCAGCTGAGCTGGGCAACTACACCGTGAACTTCACCACCATGGTGCTGGATGCGTTCCACAAGCTGGGATGGGCCTGGAACATGAAGCAGCCCTCCAAGGAGCTGGTGCGTCGCACCCTCGAGAAGTACGGCGATGGCACCCACGCCTCCCAGCTGGGCGGTCCCGAGGAGTTCAAGGACGGAGTGGTAGCCGGAGCCACCATGGTGGGTCACGTGCACTACGCCGAAGTACCGGATCCCGAGCTGGAGTACGATGCCGAGTCCAGCAGCACGGAGAGCGCCAAATTAGATGAGAACGAGAACGAGGGCGAGCGGATGAAGAAGTCCAAGAAGGCGGCCAACTAGGGAGCTCGAGGATCGGGATACTGGCGTCCAGGCATCCAGGTCGAGATCGAGATGGGCTCGCGGATCACCGATGGGAAGGATCGTCACTTAATCTTGCGTCTGTCTATGCGAGGGCGGGACATAGTCGATAATCGTTTTTTAAATTAAACCCTATTCTATTCTATCATTATCTATATCTTCACACCAGACCAACACACCTGCACCGCAATGGTTAACACTCACACAACCACCCAACACCTAACACCCACATCCCCTCATTTTCGTATCTTCATTTGTGTAGGTTTAGGTATTTAGCACGGTACGACATAAGTTATAAGTCACACACAAATTTACGTATAGACGACAACAACAAAATATGCTCTCCGTCCGAGGCAAATAAAAAGAAAATAAATATTTACAAATAAAAACAATTCGAAAATCCAAAGTAAACCGCATTTCAATTGGTCAATAATCAGGGGACTCTCAGATACAGGTATATCTTTTATTCACTGTGGCGAACGATCCTAAAGATGCGAGCTTGGAAACCTCGTGAATGTCTGAAAAAACCTCCTTATGCAAATGAGCTCGAAGTGCGAAAACTGTTCTAGAATTAATTTACCATGACCATGAGGTAAATCTTCCATTAAATTTTGGATGATTCGTTCTGAGCGAATATTTAGTATGGTAAACAAGAAGTGCGAAAACTGATTTTGAATATATATTCCTAGGATTACCATAACCTAGTCTATATGAACAATTGACGTCAATGCTAGAGTTAGTTGCGAAATGTGAATCTGGCAGTGAGTCACAAAAATGTACAGAGCCATGACACGTTATCCCAAAAAAATGGGTAATATTTCAGTCAGATTAAGTTTCTGTACTAGTATTGATAGTATTTTATGATAAAAAGTTAGTGTAACTAAAGAATTTCCCAAAGGGCGCTCTAATTTTTGTAAGCTGATTTAGTTTGACCTTTCAGATACTAGTACTTGCGAAATATAGAGTGTTTTCTAGTGTTTGCTTTTCTGTTGCCCTGGAAGTACAATTGCCTTAATAGAAAAGTGACAATAGAGCACAATAGTATCTCGAGCTCATAAAAGATGGATGTGCTAAAATAAATATGTGCACATACTTAAAGTTCAGTAAACGGTGTTAACCAGTGCAGCAAAGTCGCCACTTCAAATTTATCTTAACAATTACTGAGCGATCTTTGTTGGATGTGAAAATATCGCCCACTTTGATAGTTTCATTTTCGAGTTATTCAGTCTGGATGCAAATTAAGAAATTAAGGTGGCAAACCCACGGTGGGACTTCCACTCACCCACCCACTGAAACGAAACTATCTGCCGGTCACACTTAATGGCAATTTAAAGCTGTGACGAAATTAAAATGCAAATGGAAATTGAAATGGGAAATGGAGACGCCGTTTGCCATTGTTGTGACCACCATCGCCGTCATCCAAAGCCCCCTTACACATTTATGTCGTTCGGGAGCGGCGGAGTATCTGGGATTCGCTCGGAGTTAGGCACTGTGTTTAGGCGCGCCAACTGGTTTCAATGACTTTGGACTACGTGACGAAATCGGCATCTCACCTGGAGATCGCCCTAGATCGCAAGAATTGACGCAAGGAAGCGCGCCTAGACGCTAGTCATAGTTCCCTAATCAATTAACTAACTTCCCCACCTGCCCCTTCACTCCCTCCACTTGGCATGGCCTACGTGCACTCGGCACGTACGCCGATCTTAAACTCAATCTCCAGAACGAGAACCTTGAAAAGGTTCAAGCCATCAGACATTCAAGGGAATTCCTGGAGCATCGCCCTTTTTCATCACGAGTCTCAAGTGCATCGGGGAGTTCCCGATCGGCAGGAAACTTCATTACTCCAGCGCCACTTTGTTTTTATGACTTGTATGCTTACAGAGGTAAAATATGGTAATTGGCGAATATTTATAAGCATTTTTGTTTTATATCATGCAGAAAAAATATACCTTAAGATATACATATGCAACAATGAGTAAATATACTTCATGCTGTGATTTCCGTGTGCAATTCGGCCCAGTCCAAAAATATGCCTCTGAGCAAACTCTTTCAATACACATTTTTTTCTGTGTACTCAGCCTGTAGGCCACTTGTTGGGAAGGTCAAGTGTTTTGCCAATACCAACAATCCAAGCAATGGCCAAAAAGTGCCAGGCCAAGACCCTATCGTGTCACCGTCATCTCATTAGCGTTTCGGTGTGGCTGTCATCGCCACCTAATTGGTGACGAGCCAGTGGGCACCAAACGAGCTCTCAATTCAGGCCACTTTTGTGGGCCTAGTTAATTGAAGGTTGTGCCAAAAGGGCTGGATCGGGATTTCATTGAGCCCATTGGCAGGCGTTCAATGGAGCAGTTGGGTAAATGGGCGAGTGAAACTCTACCAGGCCTAATAAATAAAAGCGGACTCTTGAAGTAATACATTTCTGCTGTGAATATGATTCATTTTACTTAAAATCATTCAATTTTCACAGACATAGAGATATTGTATCTTTCAGGTTGTTTTTTGTTACCAAGCTGTAGGTACATAATAGTTTCAAGTTATCTGAATGCGATCGAATGAAGAGGACGGATCAATAAAAAAGTGAACTTTGTTCCCAGCTAAAACACAATCTTTGATCTGAAGATTTCTTAAACACATTTTTTTATAAATGATAGGTATTGATTCGATTACAAAACAAAATCTGTAGACAATGACAAATAGGTTTCAATTATAGCTAGAACTTGGATCTATCCTTTTAGATCTCGACACGTGCTGCTTTACTTTCGTTTAGTAGATTCCAACTCTCTTAGTTTGGATATCGTTGAACTTGTAGGTTGTTAATCATTCTGGTTGGCTATTTTTAACTATCACTATTGTTTTTCTGGTTTTGAATGTGAGATAAACAATCTGTGGATTCGCATAGCAATTAGTCCGTTAGGGCCCAGCCTGCCCTGAACTCTTGACTGCTTTGTCTCGAGATTTATGCCAAATTTATGGGATTTCTTTTCGAGCATTTCCCCAATTTGGCTCGCCAAAACAGCCAAATTTGGTAAGCGATAGGCCTATGAATTTGCATAATATTTCAGCTGTGCGATGGGCTGCTTTATGGGTATTTTGGCGGATCAGGTCCGCCTCCGGCTGGCCAAAGGGCCTTCAACGCAGCACGAGATTCGTGTGGGTGGTCCTCCGGCGGCGTCTTCTCTGCCAAATGCCCCTCTTTCTCCGGGAAACTGTGCGTTAAATAAATACCCGCCACAATTGCTCGTTAAACTTTTAATTACGCGCGGGAAAGAGTTGCAGCGGTCGTAAAGCAATCAAGATAGCGGTCGTTTAATGACGTGACCGACCGGGCGACAATTTCCAATTCCTAAGCGTTAATAACCTTGCCGCGATCCGGAGTTTCTATGACGAAAACCCCAGTCGAGTGGCCCGAAATTTGCGTAACTTTTGCGAATGGAAACAGAAAGCTCCGACACCGGCACTCCAACTTCCCCCAAGACCCCGTAAATCTCATCTCCATGATCCACGGCTAATTGGAAGCCAATGCGATGACATCGAAGACCTGTGCCCACGATATAGGTAAACACCCATGCGATCGGCGGTATGCAGCCAGCCTCTCTTTCGGAACTGGTATCCACAAGATACGTATCTATGATATGAGCTTGGGCTTCAATCTGAGAGTCTACGCAATTGCCGATTTTGAAAGGGCGCCTTTATCTCATGGATTTGGTAACCTGTGTGTGCTGTCGGTTTTCCTCGGGTCGAATTTTGTCGATGGTCCATCATTAGCTCTTGATGTTTTGGTCGAGCATTTGATTTATTTGCGCTTTTCGGCCAGGGCGTTTGGCTTTGAAATTGATTTCTTCGATAGCGGAGAAAAGAAACCGCTTTGTGGTTCCATTTTTATTGTCCCGCCAGCGGCTTTTGCAATGTTGAAACCTGTTTTAAAATTCGTCAAAGACAATGCGAGCAACAAGAAACGAGCGCTAAAACATACAAAACATATTTAGTTCAAACGTCTTGTGACTTGCACAAAATGTTTTGAATAAGTGAGACATCGGCCACATAGGAAAGAGTATCGCCACAGCCACATTTGTATATCTGCCCGTTCATGCTGCCGTTCATGGAGATCCGCCGACCAGAGCCAAAGCGACTCCCCCGATTATGGATGCATTCTGCAAATCATTTTCATTTTCCGCGGCAACGGCGAATAGTTGCGAAAACCCTTGACGAGCTTAGCTGTCTGTCAAAAATTGCAGGTACACGGGTAAAAATATAGTTGTTATATGACTTCCAGTCACTTTCGTCTTGCACAAATATTAGTTTTAGTATGCAAAATAAGTCATAAAATTATAAACACTACAGTTTTAACAGCTTTATACATATGTGTGGTCAATATTATTTCTCTGGCTATGCGATTTGATTTTCAATAGGAATTCAATGGCAGTGGATTCCTAGTTCAATTAGTATTAATCATATCATTTTTATCCGTGTAGTCCCTGCTCGCCTGCAGCAGACAGACAGTCAGTCAGTAATTTTCTCAGCTTGTGGAGTTGACTAAAACCTTCGAGTTGCGGCAACCGCTTTGACATTTGTCCCCCTTTGTTAGCAGTGGCCATTGGACAGTAGACAGTGGACGACTTGCGCAACCATGGGGCCTGTTTTTCTCGCTGGCCCCGCAGACATTTTAAGTGCATGCCATTTCCGGAGCCCGGATCTCGCGCGCTGCATTTCGGAGCACTTGCCAGCGCAATTTGCCATTCGGAGCTAATGACATAGACCTTAGAGTTTCGGAGGCGGGATTTGCATAGCTAGGTAATCGTAGTTTGAGCTTAAGCTATTTATTTGTTTAGATATTGCGAATGCCGAAGATGGGTGACTGCCTGACGAACTCATCGAGCTTGGACTGGAACAGCTCCGAGGTGACCACCGTGCCGGGTGTCCACAGTGGATCCCGCACCACGAACTCCACCCACACCTTGGCGTACAGCTGCTGTAGCAGCTCCTTCACATTAATGGCCGTCGTGTCCGTATTGAGAACGAACCTGGGAATGCAGAGTTCAAGAGCTATTAGTATTCAGCGAAGAGTGGGCTTGGATAATACGGCTTTAGTATCTTATGTTCATTTTGCTTGATAATGAGCTTGTTTTTCCTTGGATTGTGTTTTCTGAATATTATCATTAACTCACTTTAATCCAGAGGGAGTTTCCAGATAATGCAGGGCGTAGCGATTGGTCTTGTAGTAAAGGAAGCCCTCCTTGGGATCGTGGGGTGATATCTTACTGACGAAGGACTTTATGGAGAAGAGCATTCCGTAGGTGAGTTTGGCTTCCTAAAAACACCCATGTTTAGGGAAAATGTTAATTTTCTGAATTAAGATCTTACTTCCTCGCGGGTGATGCCCGATTTCTTGGTGCGATTCCATTCTGCGTAGTGGAGCAGTGTTCCGAACTTGTCGAATATGTACAGGTTAAAGATGGTCATCTTGCTAAGGCTATTTGGAATGGCATTAGCCTTGAAAGTGCGTTATTTCTGGAGAAGTTATGGAATGCAAATTACTTCAATTTCCGATGCAAAACAAAAACATTGGGAAGGTGCTGCCAACTTGCTTCAAATCGGTAGAAAAATACCAAAACAGCTGATTGTAGGCTGTATACGATGTGATGTCAAGTGCTGCCCATAAAAAGGTTACGTTTTTATTTTGAATTTAAATATGTTACAAAAATTAATAATTTCGATAACATAGAAAATTAGCGAAGTTCTTTTTTCCATTTCTTCGCCTTATTTGATTTGGGATTTGGCAGATTGGCTCCGATCCTGAGGTTTTTTTTCTTCGTGTTCGGGTATCTCCACAACATAGGGATACTCCTCCGGATTATTCACATGCTCACGGCTGGATTCCCCGCTTTCAAATTGTGCATTTTCAACAGGTGTATTCCTACCTATGGGAACCTTCGAAGCGCTTTCGATCTGTTGCCTTGCGTGCTTCCTGCTTGGTCGTTCCTCAGTGACATCATCAATCTCCACTGTGTTTGGATATTCCTCAAATTGAATGGTCTTTCTTGAATCTACGCTGGTTGTTGAGGGGCTAAGGAGGATTATTTAGATGGAGGACTCTATGGAAGGACAGGAATTTACCTGTCTTCACAGCTTGCAAATGAGGGCTTCTTTCGCACGTTGTGCCCATCCATTTTAAAGTATCGGATTAAGCATGCGATGATGGGCTCGGTGCCGATGACTGGCATCTTTGTTTGGATTACCTATGTTAACAAAAGGTTATTTGTTTTTATATTTTAGAAAATGATAAACAACTCCCTGTTGACTCACTTGGCTTGGTGTTCCTCGGGGCGTCCCGCCTGTCGTACTGCCGATGGTTTTCAATAAAGTTCTCCTGTTTGGTGAGCAGAGCGCCCTCGGAGGTGGGATTACTTAGACTTTGCCGGAATGCAGCTCCACTCGCTTGAAGGCGCCGGGCCTGGAACTCCCGATTCTCCAGCTTCAACCGCTCGAAATGATTATCCGGAAATTGCCGCTTGGTCACCCCGGGGAGTCCATTTCTGCTCCTGCGCTGCTTCGATTGCTCCTCATGCCGGCGACCTTGGGCGGGATTGGATTTCTCCGCAGACCGGCGGGATCTGGACTCCCAACCACCGCCGCCACCATCTCTCTGATTGTTCGAAGTGCGCCGATACTCTCCACCTCCGTGGGGATGCGAACTCCTTCTGGATTCCTTCCCCTCACCACTGGTTACAGTGGGTAATCTTCGGGACTCATTGGTGTTGCTGGTTATCTGTTGGATCCTCCGCGATTCTTTCATTTCGCCTCTGGGCAGCCATCTGGATTCAGTGGTATTACTGGTTATTCTAGGAATCCTTTTGGACTCCGTGAGCTCTCCACTGGTTATGTGGTGCAACTTCTTGAAATTGTTGGTGCCACCTGCTTCATTGGCTGTCCTCCGCGACTCTCCGCTCGTAATGTTTGGCAGTCGCTTGATTTGGTCTTTGGCCACGTTTGGAAGTCTCCTGGTGTCCACCATTCCGCTGGTAACGGTCGGGGTTCCCATTACATTTGACATCCGTCTGGACTCACCTCCGCCACTGGATCCATGATGAGCCTTCTTGGATGTAGACGGTTGCTCCCTTTCCATATCAGAGTGAACAGATCGCCAGTTGGGTCTCTCTCTTCGGTGCTTCCTATCCGTGTCCTGCGATTCCTGATATGACGAGTGTCCACGGGAACCCCTCCTGTTCTCCTCCTCCTGTCTTCTACGATCCGTTTGCAGGCTTGTCGTCCTGAGATTCTTCATTTGTACCATCGGCAGTAGCATCGGCATGTTGATGGTGTTCGGCGGAGTCATCATGCCACTTGTGTACTGCAGGCTTCTCGGACGGATTTGGTACTCTCCTGGAGAAACAAACGTTATATATGAGGCTATTTCGTAAGCTGTATTTAGTTTGATTACCAGGCGTCTCCTCAGTGTCTGAAGCAAATGGAGGTAAGTTGGCGGAGGTGCGCACGTTTCGGAACATCTTCATTCCCCTGCGACCGAGCTGACTGATTTCTGGGAAGAAGGTGTCCCACTGCATATTGATTCGTTAGGAGGGCTCAGTAGCAGTAGTAACACCTTTTCTTACCAGGTAGAATATGCCGTACGCCAGGAGAATGGCCAGCATCAGGACGGCCGTGAACTTGGTGAACTGCATCAGGATGAAAATGATCACACCTGCGAGCACCTCCACGTGCGCCACTCCGAGGAGCTCGAAGCAGTGCCGGACCTCGGAGATCCTCATCGTGACCAGGTATCCCAGCACGGAGTTCAGTGACTCGCAGGCGCACCTGATAGCGTCCGCCATGGCTGAAGTCGAGGAGTCTGTGTGCGTCCCTGTGAAGGCATTTCTCCCCGGCACAGGGTTTTCGAAAGCTAAAGTGCGGCGAGACTTACTGCCAAAGCAAAGGCAATTGGATTTTGATTTCTAGTTAGCTAAAACTCAATATTTTATTAATATGCTTAAGAAACAATAACCTTTTTAGTGTAAGGCGTAAAAAAACTTTTGAAATTTCCCGCCTTTATCTGTATTTTCAAAACTTAAAGTATTTTATTGGTATATTCAGTAATCTCAGGTCACACTGGGAAACAGCTGATCCTCCAAAGTTTTGTTTTTATTTTTGCAAGGGCGATTTCTTATCATTGAGTTAACCAACTGTTAGAACAATAACTACTATTTATCTGTACTTATATATAAAGCATATTCATCTCGAATTTCTTAGTTAAATGCTAAGACGAACAATGGCGGAGTTCGACGTTAAAGCCGGCTTGCAGCACGTGTTGAAGCGCATTGACGAAGTGCTCCTCCAGCGGCCCAAAGTAAGTTGACTTAAGACCCTTTTATTTATGACCTCTTAAATGAAAACCTTTATCGCTCGCACAGGAAGTTCAAGCTGCCAGGCCCCTGCTCGTTGCTGTGAGCAAAACAAAGCCAGCGGAGGCCGTAATCGAGGCCTACGAGGGCGGACAAAGGGACTTCGGTGAGAACTATGTGCAGGAGCTGGAGGAGAAGAGCCGCCACCCGGACATTCTGGCCAAGTGCCCCGACATCAGGTGGCACTTCATAGGCCACATGCAAAGCAACAAGATCAACAAGGTCAATTGGATAACAAAGATCGGATAACATCGCTTATCTCTTATCATTATTATTAGATCCTTTCTGTGCCAAATCTGTATATGATCCAGACCGTAGACAGCGAGAAGTTGGCCACCAAACTGGACTCAGCCTGGTCTAAGCGACAGCCTACCCCTGAGAAGCCATTGCAGGTGCTCATCCAGATTAACACCAGTGGTGAAGACGGTAAGTCTCACGACCCCAAACTAGCGTGTATGCGTACCTACCTAAATCGTTCGACCTCTAGTTAAGAGCGGAATTGAGGCGAAAGATGCCCCTGCACTCTACCAGTACATCAAGAGCAACCTTAAACACCTCAACCTGATGGGCATAATGACCATTGGTGCATTTGGGTTTGACTACGCCAGTGGACCCAATCCGGATTTCGTATCCCTAATGCAGGTGCACCGATCCATATGTGAGGCGCACTCTTTGGCCCCGGACTCAGTGCTCGTCTCCATGGGAATGTCCCACGACTTCGACAAGGCGGTAAGCTGAAAACCGACTGAGCAAGTTCCGTCTCTAAAATCCAAACTATTCCCTCAGATCGAAATGGGCAGCACAGTGGTGCGCGTTGGCTCTTCTATTTTCGGTCATCGGGCGGCCAAGGCGTAAGGAGGGGAGCGGAGCAGAGATGTGATAGGAATGCGTTGCGGGCACTGAATACAGCCGATTCCCAATGACGTCCGACCTCCCGACTGAGCAGCCTCCAAGTTCGCCCATGTATCAGGTGGAACTGGGTATATTCACACAGACTAACCTAGTAAATCAGCAAATCAAAAATGATTTTGCGTTTAAATTTAGAAACCCTTGAGATAAACAAATGTTATGGGTAGGCTGTTATTTGCCTTATTTGATTGTTAACCCTCCATAAACAATGCTTCCAGAGTGTCAAACCCATTGATATTCCCAGATACATTCTGCACCTTGGAAAATTGAATACATTTGCCGCAGTTTTCATTAATTTTAACATTCCTTCGACTGCTTCTTGCTCGTTTTTTGCACTTTGTTCTATTTATACATTCGCGTATATTCAATGCTACTTTGCGTATTAGATTGTGGGCAGTTTTCCTTTACATCGTCTTGTTTTGGTTGGCCCCTGGCCAAAAAGTCGCCTGGTTACGTGCCAAAATGGCTGCGCCAAGAGAGTTTTCGCCGAAAATCACTTTCAATGGAGCACGAAGAAGACTGCAGCCTAAATCGATTTTCATTATGTCTGATCGATGAATTATGAAGGCTTTCTCGCACGGATCCCATCGTTAATTGAGATATTTTCCGTTTCATACATTTGCAAAGAGCCTTCATTAATTATAATATTAGTCAGCGAGGGTAATGAATTCAGGTGGCAAAGATGACATCATATAAATATTGTTTTGAAAAATGTTTTGGTTTATTTTAATCATTAAATTATTTCCATCAGAAAGCAAAAAGCTGCTGCTAATCTATTGAGTCGAACAATTTAAAGAATTAAAATAGATGTAAACTATATGAATCATATTTCGTAACACTTGAAACTAAATTTTAGTTTCCTGTTTATTTTGAAAACTAAAAAAAAACTAAAATCATTTATTTGTCCTTGGCAATTAAATTTGTTGATTGAAGTTGTCACAATTTTACTGTTTTGTTTTTAAGTAACATCAGCGAAATGGCTCAAATAGTTTGAATACTGTAAGGTATAATATTTTTAGTAACAAGGTTAATGTATCATGACGTGGTACCCAAAGTTTATCTGAAATGGAAATCCTACAGCCTTCCCATTCTTATGCAATATCCATGGATGACTAGCATATACATAAAGTCAGATGTTTATTCCACATTTGTTGCCGAAATAACTCTGGTCCAATATCGGGTTCGTTGGATATTTATGCGACACGAAATCCGCCCGATCGCCGTGTATATACAGATCTATAGATTTGGAATTCTCGGCGCTCTTCATATTGCACAATGTACGGGGCATTTCGAAAACAGAAAAAGAAACGTAGGCGAGCAAAACATCGAGTATATAGGCGTGAATAGAATACACACATATGCTATATGTTGGCATGTTGGATATATGTATGCTGTCCGCCGCCAGGAAAAATGTAGGTGATTTCAGCGCAAGAGGACACCTTTCGGAGGTGGCCTCTGGCAGAGAGACGGGCCGAGTAGTGGAGCAGAGCGGAATAAAAGAAAACAAAACAGAATCCGAGGATGGGGAAATGTATCCACAACAGAGAGCCGCGATACGAACCAATCCGAATCGCCCCGAAATAAATTCCGAACATATGTATAGGCTTCTGCCGCCCAAAAGCCAAAGCCAAAGCAATTTCTCTGCCTTTAAAATTAGATTTTTGATTAGAGCAGCGCCCGATGGATGAGTAAACACCTCGGATACAGCTACACCATAGGCTATAGCCATGGCTATATCTATATAGATGTAGCTGCCCGCCCCCGCCGATCTCCTGGGCGGACCGCGCCTTGCAGATACTAAAAAAGGCAGCACGAATATTGCAGATACGGATACAGCGAATGGCGCCCGAAGATCCCCGAAGGTGGCCGAACCGCCACGAGCGGTCCCAATGCTTGGAAGAAGAAGAGCTCCTCCGAGCTCTTAAAACATCATTGTCTTGGCGATAAAATCAGCCAGAGATTCAGTGTGCTCTGACGGCTCGACTCGATTAGACAACACATCAAAGTTCAGCACCATGGTAAGGACTCGTCCCGGAATATCACTACAATCCAACTGAACCGAACTGAACCGAACCGAATCGAACTGGACCCCAGTGCCTGGATATATGCAGCAAGGATAATGCCGATTAGTGCAGTGAATCGATTGCATTCGAGAATGACCACGAGGATATGAATATGAAGTGTGAACCATAACTCTAAATCATGGTGACCCCGATTCACCTTTTTCACATACGCAGTGAGAATAGTGCAGAAAGTTCTATAAATGGATCGATCCGATCCGAGTGTTACGCGTCAGTAACGTAATCCGATATCCGTGCCGGGGAGCGAGCGAGACAGCGAGTGGCGCACGGCGGAGAGCTTACGTAATATGCGTCCGGTTTATTTATAGAACGAGTGGAAAACTTTCGCCTGCAGATACATATTTTCTTGCCTAGTCGGGAAGGCCTTTCGAAAAGCATCCCTTAAATGGAAAACCCCATTAAGGGGTAACTTTTTACCCACATAATTGCAATGGTAGATCCTTCAATGCGGATAACTTACTAAGATCCCTAAAATGAAAAGTATAACTTCCGGAACCGGAACTTTCAAGTGACAGCTAAAGACGGACTATAACGACTAATGACAGAGTAGATCCCCTCTTTCTGCCTTCGAGTCCCTACTAATAAATCCCCCTTATCTCTCCTCAGGCCGATGAGAAGAAGAAGGTTAAGAAGAAGAAGACCAAGGAAGAGGGTGGTACTTCCGAAACCGCTTCTGAGGCCGCATCCGAGGCAGCAACCCCGGCACCAGCTGCCACTCCTGCCCCGGCCGCATCTGCCACTGGTTCGAAGAGAGCGTCGGGCGGATCCCGTGGCTCCAGGAAGTCGAAGCGCGCTGGCTCCTCGGTCTTCTCTGTGTTCTCCCAGAAGCAGATCGCCGAGTTCAAGGAGGTGAGTTTTGGTCGTTACTCATATATCATATATCGATCGCATCAGTCGAGACCCATCCCATCATCCTGTCATCCAACCATCTATCGCACTTGTCAAGGACCAAGTCACCAACACACTCTTTCTTTCTATCTCTCTCTGTCTCTGTGCGGGATCGATAGGCCTTCCAACTCATGGATGCCGACAAGGACGGTATTATTGGCAAGAACGATCTGCGCGCTGCCTTCGACTCCGTCGGCAAGATCGCCAACGACAAGGAGTTGGACGCCATGCTGGGCGAGGCCTCGGGTCCGATCAACTTCACCCAGTTGCTGACCCTGTTCGCCAACCGCATGGCCACCTCCGGTGCCAACGATGAAGACGAAGTTGTTATTGCTGCCTTCAAAACATTCGATAACGATGGTCTCATCGACGGTGACAAATTCCGCGAAATGCTCATGAACTTCGGTGACAAGTTCACCATGAAGGAGGTTGATGATGCCTACGATCAGATGGTGATCGACGACAAGAACCAGATCGATACCGCCGCCCTGATCGAGATGCTCACCGGCAAGGGTGAAGAGGAGGAGGAGGAGGCCGCCTAAGGCACATCCGATCACATCCTAACTTCTAACTCAACATCCATATTACAACCAGAATCAGAACGTTAAATCAATCAGTCAAATCAGTAATAATAAACGTAATTAAAAGAAACGCTCGTTTACATATGTAGATTCTCAGTATCTTGTAATCTCTTTTGTTAACCATCACCAAGTACCTTGTACCAAGAACAACACCACCAACCAGATCAGCAACATCCGATCAAACTGAACTTGAAAAGAACTTCTTCAGCAACATTTGGTAGCGATCAGAACCATTTACCATGTATCTGTCCATCATAGTTAGGGATACTTACGATCACGTTCACCGTCACGGCAAGAACTGACGCGTAGTTTTCTAGTTGATTTACTGTTAAATTTTACACGTAAAATTTATAAAACAAATGCTATCTATTTTATTTAAAACACCTATAAAATCAACAAAAAAAACTTAAAAAACAACAAACAAGCCGTGTCTATTTTTATATCGCTGTCCGTTGAAGAACTAAAGAGAAGAACCCCGAGAGAGATGATTACCAGATCGAGATCGAGATCGGAATCGAAATGAGGATGTATGATGTATGATTTAAGATGTAGGGAGGACGAAGACGATGTTGATGGGTAGCTAGGCTGGATTCGTTAGTCCTGCACCCACGAGTTCACTTTGATTATGAATATGAATATGAATTTTAGCCAGTTTTGTTTTTCGTTCAAGAAATCTCGCAGGACCAGGAGAGAGAGAGGTAAACCTATAACATACTATTGTTAGGGATCATTTAACTGAGAGCCAAATATATATCCTACTATCACAAAATATTTATCGTTATGCAATCTATCGTTCGTTACTTACTTACTTATCAGTTATGAGTTATCAATATTATTGCAAGTTATCGAGAGTTAGGCTAATAACAAAGAAACATTAAGTTCATTCACTCAAATTGTTTAATGCGAATTTACATAACTTAACCTTCGCCACCACCACAACTTTCTGCTTATGAACTATCAGCGATATAAACCACCCAAACGAACAAACAACCCAAAATGATATCTGAAATATGAAGAAACATTCAAACAACAAACCCAGTGTTTCTAGTTAATGCGTTTTGAAGCTTCCAGGATGATCCGCCTCCCCGGTAAATAGACGGGCGGGGGGGTTTAGTTTGAATAAGGTGCCCACAACCACTAGTACCTAGGCTGATCGGAGGAAGCACTATATATTGCTTTATTTATCTACTACTACTACTCAGAACTCAACACTTGACACTCGACACGAGCACACACCGCACTTACACGCACACTGCAATCCATTTCAAAGTGCAACATGCAACAAGTTGTTAAATGCGAATCGAATCTTTACTTCAGTATAATTTAAGCTACACACGGCAAGATGAGAATATTCAGAAAACTTTTAACCCGGTCAGGAAAATTAACAAGAGTAAAACAAAACCATCTAAAAATAGAAAACAAGTAACTGTTTTTATACAACATAACTAGATGATGATACGATGACGAAGTCTTGGAATAAAGCAAAAGAGAGTCGTCTTGAAAAAACACAAAGCCATTGAAGTTTGACTTTCTCAGGGAAGGGGTGTTTTGGGGGTATGCAGTACCTTGCTGCATATCTGACTCAGCTGAGCCGTGCCGGAAACCAGTTCCAGGTCAAAACAAAACCACCGATAAAGCTGGGGAGCTGAACGAAGCGGTGGAGCGCAGTGGGAAACTCCCCACACTTGGCCAAGACGATGGCCAAAACCGAACACGAACCTTCGAGCGACCAGTTTTCAGTCGAGCTTCGAGGCGCACGCATGCGCACTACGATGTGAAAGTCAGCCACGCTTGTCATTGCCACATCCATTCGAACAGCAGTAATCTGTTATTCAGGGCGTAAGTAGAACCAGAACCATGGCTCCAGGTGGACGACAGCTTTTGTGGATGGCTTCCGTCTGCTGGATTGCATCACTAATGAGTGGAGGTGAGTGCTGGGAATCGATTGCATTGTATGCAGATATTGCGTGGCCAAAGAAATCGAAAGTATCTCACGTTGTGTCTGGGATATCTCACCACACTCTCGAGTGCACTGGAAGAAAAGTGATATAAATTTGGGGCGAACCAAGCACTTATCCTAAGCTGTATAGTTTGCTTCGAAAGTAAACTAACCTATTATTTCCAACAATATATTTTATGTATATAATTGTACTATTCATTCATATTTCTCTCTGTGCGCCTTTGAGATATCTCACCTTACTCATGATTTTCCACTCTCACTATCGTTTTTGTGCCTCTCAGCTGATGCACAGCATCTGATCGCTTACATCTCGCAAAGAGGTCTTCATGGAGAGATCACTTTTCGGCAAATGAATGCCACCACGGTGGAGATCAAGGCCAACCTGGAGGCCACCTTGCAGTACCCCGACCAAGTATGGAGTTGGGGAGTACGTCGTTTCCCCGTGGACTACTCCAATACTGATCCAGACGAACGCTGCGAACTGAGTCGCTTGGGATCGCAGGTCCTGTCCTTTGACGAGGACTTGGAGTACCTGGTACTGCCCGGAAATGAGACCTCCAGCTGGGAGCGAAACATGCAGTTGATTGGGGATCGGGGAATCTGGGGGAAGTCCCTGGTTCTGACAGAGGTCAACGCCAATGCACGGATCTGTGCCACCATTACCACTATCCAGAGTTCCGTGGAGCACATGGCAGAGGCTCGATTTAATACTCCTGTGGCTGGATCCGTCCATTTCCGCTGGCTGGCCCCGGCGGAGGGAGCTGTGGGGGATACTCTAATCTACTCGGATCTTTACCATATTAGGGCGCAACCAGCTGTTCTGGAGGAAGATAGAAGTCAAGCTGGACCGTTCACCCAGCACCACTGGAAGATCTATGTGACGGACATCTTCAAACATGACCACCATCGCACGGAGGACAACTGCAACTTCCTGCAGCAGGTTTTCGATCCCCAGGGAAGTGGAGCGGGCAAGGGAATAGGTGATCTGGACGCACGTCTCGGCAGGATTGGAGTGGCCAAGAATGCCCTCCGTTCGCCACAACGCAGCGTTTTTAGGGATGCTCAGTTGGCCCTGCTGCCCTCGGATCTTACCATTCCCCATAGAACTCTTTACCTGGTTCTTTTTGACAACCAACATCCAGATTCGTACCTCGCGTGCACCAAGATCCGCCATGTCCAACCTTTGACACATAAGTGAGTGGTTTTTACATCCCATGATAGTTGAAAGTATAACCATTCTTTTTTTTAACCGCAGAACTTTCATCAATTCTGGTGGGGTCAAGGGAGAGGTTACCTTCATGCAGCGCTCCAAGTTCGACCCAACTTTCCTCAATTTCACCTTGGGAGCACCGCTTTCCCAGCATGTGAGTCGCAAGTTCGCCGAAGATGTGGCCGCCTTTCGGATTCACAGTCTGCCGCCGGTGCCTTCGAGGATGGGTCACGAGGACTACTGCCTGACCACTGGGGACATGCATAATCCCCGGGAGATAAACGAGAACATACCCCCACCCGGTTATGGAACCCAGGAGCAGTATCCCGTGGGCGATCTCTCCGGGAAGCTACAGGGTCGCAATAAAGGTTATTGGCATCAGTATGTCTTACCAGGAACGAGTTCCGAGTTGAATGGCCTCTACTGGGACGTATTCCTGCCCCTTCAAGGTCGTCATAGCATTGCCCAACGGAGTCTGGTCATATACACCTTCAATCGATCTAATGTCACTAATATTACGAAGATGATTTGGGGCTGTTCGAGCCTAAGTCAATATCAACGAAATGGCATCTACCAGCAGAACATGGTTACGGCTCAGGTTGGTAGATAAAATAGTATTTGATGCTGTCTTTTAGTAAGTGTGCTTACACCCTAGGTCCTTTTCCGCTATCCTGTGGTGGGTCGAGTCATATTCCGGCAGACGGCGGAGCAGCCTTGGCAGGATACCACCGTTTTATTTGAGTACCTCATCCAGGCGGATGGATCTACGCAGAATACCACCCACGATCATCGTTGGGCAATCCACAGCAATGCGCCTGGAAAGGACTTCTATGACTGGCAACAGAGATGTATTTCCGCTGGACCTGTATATAATCCATTCCGAGTGGATTGGGGCAATCGCAGTGTGGATGACTTCTGCCGACCCAGTTTAGCCTCCATGTGCAGAGTGGGTGCCATGGATGCCAGATCGGGAACCCTAACCATCGCTGGAGGCAGAAGAGTTGCCCAGAAAATAAGTAGGAAAATGTTTGTAGATGGCAATCTTCCGCTGTCCGGAAGACATAGTATCCTGGGTAAGTCTCTTGTTATCTATGAGGATAGTGGACCCAAAGCCAGAGGAGAGCGATTGGCTTGTTCGGCCGTGATTGGACACTTCCGGAGGAAAGTGGTGGCCAAGGAGTGGTACGCAAATGGAGATTCGTTGACAGTCAGCGGTCGGGTGGAGATCACCCAGCAATCGGAGTATGATGTCAGCAATGTGGAGGTGCAACTTAAGGGACTTCAGGATAATTCAGGATATCACATCCATAGGGTATTTATTACTAAACCTCTTAATGAAAATTCTGTGCATCTAAGTTCTCAATTTTAGACACCCGTGGAAGCCAACTTGGCGTTTCCCTGCGAGGCATCCACTCTATATGGTCACTGGAATCCTTTCGACGTCAGTCCAAAGTCATCACCTCCTCCTAAAAGGGGAACCACAGATCAGTACGAGATGGGAGATCTGAGTGGAAAGTTCGGAGGTCTTGAGGGAGTAAACCAGTTCGAGGATGCCTATAACGACACGAATCTTCCACTTTTTGGATATAACAGTATCATTGGAAGATCTGTGGTTATTCAGAAGAAGCAGAAGAATGCCCGATGGGCCTGCAGGTGAGATAACCAAAATTGATTGAGATTTTCATTCAATATAAACTATGAATGTAGTACTCTGGAGCGTGGCTACAGTCCCAGTGAGGCTAGGGAACTGAGAGCCATTGCCTCGTTTCATCATCCCACTGGATACGCCTATGGTTACATTAAGATGACGCAGCTCATCCACAACGATGGTAGCCAGTCGGAGACGGTGATCGAGGTTAAGCTACGGCATCCGGGCAAAAACGACCGGAACTCCACGAGAAACCACAACTGGCAGATCTTCGTTAATCCTGTGGGCGTTGATGCAGCCGTAAAGCCCACAATTACGCGTTGTGTGGCTGGAGGATATGTTTGGAATCCATACTATACCCAGCTGGCGGATCCCCTCAATGTATGTTCTCCAGTGATATTTAAAAAAAAACCAGGCTACAAGGAATCTCTCTTTTTAGCTGGATCTCTATGAGCAGGAGTGCAGTCCGGATAATCCTTTGCGCTGCTACGTTGGCGATGTGGGCGCCCGTTTGGGAACAATAGGTTTGGGATTACAAATCACTTCACGGCCGTAACTAAATGTATTGCTCTTCAGATCTTGGAGGTGAACGCGTTGTCCTGACCGACTCCAACTTTCCCCTGGAAGCTCCCGTGGGAGCTATTGGGCGTTCTATTGTGATTTTTGGACCAGATCACTCCCATGAGCGATTTGCTTGTGCGAATATAGAACCCGATCATAACGTCATTAAATACATAAACCTACAGAAGCCGCCTCGATTCGTCGTGTAAGTATAAATCATTCAAACCTAACTTGCTTCAATTGAGTAATCCTAAACTATTTCGTTCAGTGCCCAGTTTCTGGATGAGTTACGATCGGTGATGGGCATTCCGGAATGGATGTTGGATGTGGATGCGCGTAAGACCAAGGAACTCCATGGTGGAGCCTGCATCCAGATGATCATCCACTTCAAGGGGCCTCTGGCCCACAGATTGGAGTTGGATATGTCTCGATTGATAGCCGCCGGAAGATTGGATGCCCCTAGTCTGTTCATTCCCGGTTATGTAAACCAAAAGCGAAAGGCGACCATATCATATCGTACCTGTGGTGTGAGGGATACCAATGAAAAACGTGAGTATATGTTTTGAGTGCAAGATAGGATAGAAATATCTAATTCATCCCTCCAACAGGCACCAAGAACTTCAAGGGTGGCTTTTACTCCTCAAGCTCAGCTCCAACCGAACCAAAGCCATTAGTATTAGCTTTCGTAGTCATTGGCTTAGCCTTTAGGTTCCTCTAACTCGACTTTATAATGTAATTTTGTTAAATACTCAAATCGATGTAAAGTATCATAGAAGTCACTAGTTTAGCGTCTATGTTTTTGTAAATTATTGTACATTTTATGATCTGCAGAATACGCACTTTCTGCACCTTTCAATGTATTCGTAGTTATTAAATGTTGTCAAATCCCTGACTGTGAAATTCCTGAACATGTGTTTGAACTAAAAATCCGTTACAGAAACACGTGGCACTACAATTGGTGGTGGATTTACGTTCCCTACATAACTCAGAAGAACTGACCTACTATATGAGAACTCGAGCATAATCCACCACCCACCGAGACCCACCACTTCTGGTTTATTTCTGCGCATGAGTCTTGCCCAATCGATTTTTCACTACATACATACCTCCCTCATTCAATCGAGGCCAGGCAGTCTTTGGTGATAGACGCACATTTCTATACGACTCCAGAATGCAGCTGATTCTCGTTGCGACCTTGCTGTGCCTGGCACTCGGCAGCTGCAGTGCATCCATAAGTGGGCCGTTCATCTTCTGGGGTCACTCCAGGGTATCCAGTCTGCAAAACCAGGCCTTGGTGGAATCGAGCAGCAGGGAGCTGCCGCTGACGCAACTTTTCACAGAGGCCAAGGCAATCGTGGTCTTCGTGCGCAACTCTACCAACCGACTGGAGGGCACCAGATATCCCAAGTTCCAGAATCTCGTTAAGAGCGGTGCCTGGACCTATCTGCCACAGAGGAGTCTAGCGGCAGAACCCTTCGGCTTGAACGCCAACATTGAAGTGAGTTTTGCACTATATAAGTTAATGAACTAATTATAAGTTATATAAATTTCCTAGGTGGTGAGCCTCTCGGGACACGGAGAAGAGGATGACTCTGAGATTCTGTTGGCCTACAACGAAGCCGTGAACACCTACGGTCGCGGTGAAGTGCTGGGCATCTTGGGCAGCCGCGAGGAGGAGGCCCACTTCCTGGCGAAGAGGGAGGCTGCTCCAGGTGGTGAGGAGGAGGAGAAAGCAAAGGCTGCTGAAGGTTCGGAGGAGACCGAGGCCAGTTTTATCTACGTGGCCGAGGGCAACAAGGCGGTGCTTAGTCTCAACGGACCCCTGGAGCTCCGGCTGACCAATGACACCCTGAAGCTGGAGGAGCACATCAAGCAAATCACCTTCGATGATCAACGGGCCAAGGGATACGGTCGATTGAGCATCACCTTCATGCATTCAGGGGAGAAGTGCACGCTGCGATTTAAATTCTCATTGATCCGGGGATCCTGGACGTTGCGCAATGTGGAGGTGGAGTACCGGGAGCTGAAGAGTGTCCTGGTGGCCCGCGGTGATGAGTACACACTGCCTTCCGCACCGCTGGGATTCTCGTACCGCTGTTCAGCGGAAAGCGTTAACTTCCTGAATCCCGCCCGGAATGAGACAATCCAGAGTCTCCTCCTTAGTGATTTCCAGGTGCAGCCGTGGCTCAACGGACGACCGGAGTATGGCGAGGTGTACGACTGCATAGGATTCGTGTCGGCACCCATCCTGGCAGGACTCTTCGTCGTGACCCTGCTTCTTGGCATCCTGGGACTCGGCATATCCGCCATGCTCAGCATGCATACGCCCAACCGATTCGAGAGTTCGCGCAGCAAGCAGTTGACCTTCACCATTCAGGAGTAAGAAAGTCATAAATCTCTGATGACCCAGTAGATCTCGGGCAGACATGTTTATCCAGATCACCTACGTGGCTTTTAAGCCCCTGGCTCTGTTCACCCTGGCCATCGAGTTCTTTCTCATCCACCTGCTATTCGTGTTGATCGTGCTTTACGTGTATGTGCTATGGTATTACTGAAGAATCCGAAGTGGAGATGAAGAAATATAACATATGCCAGAAGAGAAAGATAATGCAGTTTTTCTGAAATAGTACTTGTCATGAACAAGTTTTTAACTGCCTGTCATGTACTTCAAAAAGCAGATAGTTTCCTTTAATTGAGTTAATATTATCGATATTAATCGAAGCGAAATAAACTAAAATACTTAATGGGCTCTAGAAATCATTACAAACAATATACATATACAAGTGGAATAAAACTTAATGGGTTTTAAAAAGAATAAAGTATGCTTTTCGGGTACAAGATATCAAACTATTCTTATTTTAAATTTCGTGTTGAAGTTGGTGTTTTAAACAGCTTTCCAAAAGTGTGTTGCGAGTATCTTCTTATCTTTTATTTGTGCCACTCTCTTCGATCTGAAGCCAAAGTTCGACCCACAGGAAAAAGTGAAAAGCGATGAGATTCTGCACAGACTGCCAAAAAAGGATGAGAGGAGTCTGGCTGGAAATTCTGGTTATCTCGGCGGCGGCTCACTTTTGTTTTTACCCATTTCTCTTCCCGGCGATTGTCAGCTCACTTTCGTTGGATTGGTCCCACAGCCGCATGTGCGCAATTAAGCCGCATTTGGCCATAGAGATGCGTGCGGGAGCTGGATTTGTACACTGGGAAAAATCAGATATGAAATTCGAGAGAGTTAAAATAATATTTTAGATACATTTCATTAAAATTCACTTAATCAATGATCATTATTTCCAAATGCATATACCTCCCCAAATTTTTAACTTTTGAGGTAAATATTTCAAAGGGTTATTTTTCTGAGACTTCTCTTCCCGTGCACTGGTATCTGTATCTCAGGCTGGACCCGAGCCAAGCCCAGTCTGGAAGTGGGAGCCTCGTTTATTTATGCATCATTAAGTCACGCCAATGGCTCGTTTGGGCCACTTTTGGTTCATTTTGCGTGTGCGTTTGTCGGCTAGTTTTCGGTTCGATTTCTGTTTCTACGACTGACACTCGACACCCAAAAAAAAATACAGAAGACAGTGGACATGAGACAGAAGACAGTTGCTTGTGGCTGTGGGCCACCCACTTTTCTCCACAGATTTCCCGAATATGTGTGTGCTGCATCCCCTGGCCGCCGAAAAGATAGAGATGCAGATAAAGATCGGGGCGACTTATTGTTGGATCGGGAAGTGGGTCGCCTTCGATTGCGTTCACTTTTCCCGCGCGGCTTTACTTTTACTGTCAACCGAACGTGCCCCAAGTGGCAAGTTGCAGGCTGGAAGTGGCCAGTTCACTGACTCAAAGAGAGAGTGAGAGTCCCGCACCTGATTCTGTAATAAGAATCGCGATCGCTGGCAAAAGTTTGTGAAAGTTGTTGTCAAACGGCTGGCCAAACCAAACCAAATCCAGCCAAAACGAAACGAACAGAGCCGCCTGTCAAGGAGCCGCGCATATCAGCCACATGATGTGGCAAGCCACCGAGTGGGATCACTGAGAGAAATCATGTGGTTCTAAGTCCGGACTTAAAATGTACATTTATAGAAAGAACTTAAGAACTGAATGCATATCTGGTGTTATTATATGATGTGAATGCATCGCTTTAAGATATTCTATTGTGTTCTTCTATAGGTACTAGCCAGTATTAAACTTTGTACAACAATTTATTACCAAATAGTCTATGCAGTGAGTGTGGTCATTTTTATTGGTCAACTGAAATATAATTTTAAAAGTAATCATCGTAATTTCTCCGAAGCCTGGAAAGAGTTACTGCCATTGCTTGTGAATCCCAGGAGGGGGCTAATTTCTCCTCATCGAAGTGATGAGTGCTCTCTGTCCATTTGGGTTTAATTGCAAGTTGCAACCGCATCGTAGACAAATGTGTGCACTTTCCTCGAGGGCCTTATATAAGAACGCAGCTCGTAGGGAGCACCCAGATAATGCGGCATGAAATTGAATTATTTTCACGGAAGCCAAGGTGAGAGATTTGAGCCGCGGATGCACCACAATAGAGTGGGTTTTTGAGGGGGGCTTAATCAATTCAAAGGGCTGCAAGCAGCGGAAATGGGCATTGTATCTGTATCTTTGTATCTGCAATCGTCAGCGATGTTTATCTGCGAGATTCGTGCACTTGGCGATGAGGTAATGAAATTCATGAGGATTACGAGTGCATCACGGGCTGATTGGTATCGGTCTTTGGGATGCAGTCGAATAGTTTCTCCCCAGATTGACCAACTTCTGGCGTCATCTGCTTCTGCCATCCATCTGGTCATGGCTCAGAAATCGGGACAAGCGATCAATCCTAACGATCAATGCAGTCGCTGAAAGTCGCAGTCATCCCGAGCCACTTAGGAGGCGAGATTGCAGTTTCCAAGTGGCCATCTTGCTATCTGGCTAGTTGGGTCTCATAATTACTTCGCTTAATATTTGTGTTAAAGTTTTACGACTATTGCCACATTTTTCCAGCGAAAGAGAAATCGCCAATCGGCAGGATTGGCAGATGCCTCCAGTTTCTGGAGGGGAAGAGGCGGCACAAACAGTTGCCTCACTCGACTGACAAATAACTAATAGTAGTGAAAAGTGCGCAGGCGCACTCGAAATGAAATGGAAAAGCGAGATGGACGGAAAAAAGCAGCCTAAAATCGGCGACATTTCGCACATGAACATGAAGTGTGGAGCGTCGAGAAACAACCATTCAACACTAACCATTAACCAACTGGCGACAATCCGATGCGTTTAGTAAATCAAAACGTTAATTACTTGATTTGGTAAGCGGTTTCCCAATGCCTCTGTTTTCTGCAGCTCTTCTGTCCCCCACTTAACAATTTCTCGCAAATATTTGCACACCTGTCTGCGTTGGCGAAAAGTGAAATGCGTTTGGAAAGGAAAAGGAAGCTCTGCGGACTACTCATTCCCAGAAGATGATGCAGAAACAGATACAGACGGTCCGCTCCATTGCCGGAGACCTTGACTTATTAACACCCAATCTCCGAGCCGTGGTCTTTCGGATTACGGCAGATAAGTACGCTAACTCCGCCAAGATGTGCCACTATTTTTATGGCCGTGTCGCAAGCTTAACGCCCTGTTAAGCCGGCTAAATGCAAATGCCGCACACATCTGCCGCGAATAAATGGGCTCGATCCGCGCCCCTCCACCTCGCGGAACCCCCCTCATGGAAAATACCCCTTTATGGTATCACTCACCTTTGTGGGAGCTCTTTAATTGCTCCGCTTTGGTTACAGTTTGTGGAGCGTCTTCCAATTGCGCGCAACACGTGAAGGTGGCGCAATTTTCGGAGCTCGGAGCTCGGGGTTTTCGGTCCACATGCATACAGGTAGACCATTCGGCACCGAGGCTGAATCTTTTGGCCAAGGCGCTGGCAATGGGCACCAATCAGCTGGCGTCGATCTCGGCTCATTCTGGCTCATTTTCCCCCACAGCGAAACTAATAAGCTTATGTTATTCTGATCGCACTTTGATGCCAAGATGGAAAGTTTAAGTATAGGTTAAGCTATTTGGAATCAAAGTTGTTTATCCTGAAACGTTGGGTCTTGAGGAGCTTCGGAAAGTATAGAAACCCTATTTCGAATACTTCACAAATTATGATCTGTTTTTTCCCGTGCATGCCAAGCGTTTGCAGTTTGGGAGTCAACAGTTGCTCCCCTTTGTTTTCGAGCCAACATTTTTCACCGTTTGCCGCCGGTGAAATTAATACGCCTCTGGCATTGGGTAATTAAGCTAATTAGCTGAGATTGGGCTGAAACCGAAGTGCAGCCCACCCAGAGATATGCAAAACTGAGGCGGCAAGGTATCTAAGGCCTTTCCCACAGTTGCATCATATGGTACAAAGTCATCAGATCGCGGGCCTTCGATTGGAAATTCTTATTGTGGAGCTACCATAATGGTTTCGGCATCTTTAGAAAGCTCGTCATTGTGCGATTTCCTCCCCAGCTTGCTGCTGCCAAAACCGCACACACTAACCCAAATTCCCCAATCCCATGATGCGGACTGCCCCCCGCCGAGTCGTCCATTGTTGCAATTAAACTAACAATCGGTAAATGGTAAAAGAGCAGCTGCATCTGCACCGGTGGCTTGCACTTTCCGCTCAAAGCGGCGAGCGCTTAACTTGGCCAAAAACAAACAAACATCGCCCATTAGTTCGCTCAATTCGAATCGGCCGACGGGCAAGCAACAGCTGCCACAATGTATCTGCACTAGAACTGGGTACCTGAATCAAGTTATTACTTTGCACATCTTATACGGGAAATCAATTGTCAATTATCGTTTTCGGAAATTATCCTTCTAGGATATGAATTTTAAATGAATCGTGTAAGATCCATTCATTTGAAGTAACATTTAAGTCTCTTAATACTTGTTACATTTTTTGTACTGTGTATTTCTAAACTTGTCCAAATGCAGAAGCATGCAGAGGAGGCAATCTCGGTGGAGCTCTTCTGGTGATTTTTAAGCCGACTTTGAGCTATAGGTGCTCTCTCTCTGTCTTTCTCTCTCTCTCTGGCAGCGCTCTCTTTCGCTCCCGTTAGTAACCGACTGTGTGTACCGCTGTGGTCATGACATTCGTTCAGTTTCAGTCTGCTTTGGACTTTTACCACGATCGGTCGTGCTCCGCTCCTCGCGATTTTCCAGTTTCACTCCCAGTTTCGATTTTCCACTGGTGGAGGCGCGTGCTTAAACGGTAAACAGCGAGAAGAATCGGGCGGTAGAAGAGTGAGGCCGGGCAGACTGAAGACTGACAGCCTCTTCACGGAGACGAGGAATTTCCCGTGGCATTTGCCACCCAAATGTTAGACGAGTTAATGAAGTGCAAAAATGTTTGTAGACTGAGTTGTTGCTGCTGCCAAATGAACACGAAGGCGCCGTCAACTTTGTGATTTGCGGTTGCATTCTGCAGAAGATACAAGCTCAGGCTGCAATCTCAAGACCCCAGAAAAAGACAGCCTGTGGTTTTTGACCCTGTCGCTTTCGGCAGCAAAGTGAAAATTGCTCGGCAGCCGAGGAAAAGCGGAGAATCTGCGACTTCTTCTTCGGTGTCAAGTGAGAAGACGACCTGGCGAATCTCCTGCGGATTAGTGGCACACTTACCCACAACCAGCACCGCTGAAAACCATGTAAGTGGCACGAAAACATCTCGTACCCACTATGTGGGTGCGAATGGGCCGGGGAGTGAAGCTGCCAATCGAGTTGAACGCTCCTCAGATAGAAACATTAAAGATATCTGCGCCTATTTAGTGGCAAGCCAAGCGCAAAACAAGCTACTTTCCTGAGCTTAGCATCATAACTAGGTGCTGTTAAAGCCGAAGTAACCAAGGGGCTTTTTTGAATTAGATACTGTAGATATTTATTTATTACCAATTCTTCAATCCACTGAAAATAGTTACGTTTTAATTCCCTTCAAGTGAATGTGTAGCTATGTTTCATCTTCTAATTAGGTTTTCCTTTATATGTTAGTGGAGAAACATAAATAAATTTCTAAATGTAAAATAATAAATGTGCAGCCACACCCAAGCCAACAAAAAATATCTAAACAAGCATAATTTTGGAGCTCAGTCTGTCATGCAAACTGCCGTGTTAATTAGTTTTCTTCTCTAAGCTCTTAATTATTTCCTATAGACAAGACCATAAAATGATGTTGAATACTCCCAAATAAAAATGAATGGCTTAAATAGTGCGATACCTCGTCGAGTGAGAATCCGCGCATAATGAGATACGTTTCCCCAATCGGATGCTTAGTCCCTCATTATGTCTGCTTAGTCAAGGGCTGGTCTGTGCTAATTTATGCGGACTTGGAGGCGCGTTTCTTGGCCAGAAGAGAGAAGATCTTTCCCAGAAACGGAGACACTGCGGCAGGCGACGCCAATTAGCTAGCCAACTTGCAACTTGGCCATAAACTGGCCGCTGTCCGTATTCTAATTGAATGGAATGGAATTAACCCAGTTTCGGCCTCCGACTTCTTCCCATCATAATTGCGGCAGTGCTGGCCGAGAGGCAGCCAGAAAAAGTTAATACGAATTAGATTGCCGGGGAAGCTGTCAAACCTTGATGGGCTGGACTTCAGCCCATAACCCTAACTAGGTGAGCTGTAGGCCCGCGGGTGTCTTTTGTCTTAGCCGCGAACTATTTATGCTTTATGACGGAATCAATCAGTATTGAAGATATGGATATGCTAATTCTCGACCGATCCGAAGACATGGGAACTGAACAAGGGCCGTTCTTCCCTTTGTGGAATAGGTGCCAAGAACAGTTAGCGATCGTTTCACAAACAAGTTTCTTCTTTATTCGCCATGCAGAACTTGTGCGTTCGCCTTACGACAATAAATTCGCTCCGCTTTTTGTCTGGTTTTTGTCGGGATTTTGAGGTCAACTTGATTGGGTCGCTCTCTTTGATTAACGACTAGCGGAATGGACTCCACTGTCTGCTGCTCTTCTTGCCCTTTTTTGGCAGTTCCCGTCTGGCGGCTAATTGCCACAGGTACAGGTGTCTGATGGAACCCCAGCATGCCACAGATCGTTGATCGCCATCAAATCTTAATGGCAGCCGCACGCCAGCAATGCTCCCAGCTCCAACTCCATTCCCCGAGCTCGTTATGGATACCATTATGACAAAGACGCGAAACGCAAAAAAAGAAATGGGAACTCTGGAGTCCAGGGAATCAAATAGGCAGTGCACAATGTCTAGTCAATTTACGATACGGTGTTTCGTTAATGAATTTTCGACTTCCATTTACGACCTTGAAAATGAAGTTAGATGGCATCTTAACCAGTTATATATAGCTTCTTAAAATTGGAATCCTAGCTGTTAGAGTTAAGCGTATCAGCTATCTATTGATTTTTTATCATCAGTCTCTCTACCTAAGAATATACCCTTTAAAGTAAGGGGAAGTAGGAACACCACTCGATTGCATGCGGAGCACGGGGTCGTGGCAATTAGAAGTTTGTTGGCCTGCGAAACTATCAGAGCCAGCAACTTCATAACGAATTGTTGTAATAACAATAATGGCGAGCCCCCAGAGTCATGTTTGCCTTATGGCCGGCGCAACAAATCATTTCACATCGCCACATTTCTATTTTCGCCGGGTTCATTAAACCAACTGAGACCCGGAGTGTAACTAAAAGCCGCAGCCAAAGATACAGATATAGATACAGATGGAGATGGTGTATGGTATATGGGAAGAGTGGTGTTCTCGAGTTGTGGCGACAAGTTTGGCTTCCGTTCTCAGCCCGCTCATTTGTCACCAGCTTACATAACATATTCTCCCAACTCTTTTTTTCAACTTCACTAACCCAGCGAAGCGCATCCCAAGTGTCATGGCCACGTTTCTATGGCTTTCCCAGCAGCTCCGCACGATGGCATCTTTCAATTTGTCGCCCATGTAGTCATAATTGTCTGGTAATCCCGGGGCCCTTTCTTTGTGGCCGTCATGTCTGGATTCTCGCTACATGATCTCTGCGAAATGAGGTAACTTTTGTTTATCTCTCGTATTTCGCACACTGCATGTGCAGATCAGATAATCCTGCATGCTATTTTGGCAACACGTACGCAGATCGGAAATCCGCTGTAAAATCTGTGGCACAAACTGTTTCCCACAGGGCCACGCCCTCTAGTGGAACATTCTTTCCCAGCCAAGAGAGACACACCTTCGTAGCCACCTGGTAACGGAAAGTATTGCCAAAGCGCACTTAGGGGCCTTCAATTAAGGCGTCTACCTGTCCGTTAAGCCGGTTAAGAAGTCGGTAATGCACGATGTCTGACCTTTCCGAGCTGGGTCACTGTCACCTCCGGCTCCAAGTCGGCTGTTAGCTGGAAGTGGTACTGCCGCCAGACACTCCAGAAAACGTTATTAATTGAAGTCAGCTACTCCAAAGGCTTATGGCGTACTATGAATATTTCCTGAAGGTTCTAGAATAATCAAAAGCAATTATAACAAAAGGTGTAGCTGATTTCTCTCGGTGCATCCATATGATAGCCACTTACCTAACCGCCGTGGTTGGCTGCTTTCCAGACTTTTCGGTTTGTTGGCAAACATTTAATGTTCTCCTCAACTCGATTCTCGGGAAGGCAAACATGGTCAGCTCTTTTCGGTTCGGGTTGGTTGGTTGCCCCAGTGTCCGATTCCCTGCAGCCCCATCAAAGCACTCAGCCTCTGGAAAAAGGGGGTGCTGCAGGTGCCCAAAAGGTTCTAACTCAAAAAATCGTCTGCGATGTGTTGATTTATTAACCCATCCTAACAGTGCCCAGCCCACTCCAAAGTAAAAATTCAATTAAATGCACTGCGAGTGGCGGTTAAATGGCATTTTCCTGGCCACCTGGGAAATGGCTGGCATTCGAGACGCGGCCTCAAGGAAAGTCGCTTTGTGTGTTTAGGGCCCCGAACATTTTCCTAGTTGTCATAGTTGAGGTGGAAACTCCCACAACCGACTGACAACGCTGGCGATTGTAGATTGTATTATGCACGCATATGGATAACTTATGATAAATTATGTTGGCTGGTGTTGTTGCGCCGGTGAAAGTGCCAATTGTTTTGTGCGCGAATTCTTGCCAAAGAGATTTCCTATTCGTTATTAATTGTGGCATTGTGTCTGGCGCCTTTTCAGAGCCCTCCCTCGGAGTTGGAGACTACAGCCCAAACCAAACGCACCGTCATGGAACCTACGCCCACACCCAATATGCTGTAAGCAGTCCCACTGAACTTGCATCTTAGACTCCGCATCCGCATCTACATCTGCATCTGCATCTGATCTGCATCTCACTGACTTCGCATCTGCATCTGTACAAAGCCATTCCATTAACCCACAACCGAGTACCCAGAGTAATCCGCATCTCCAACGCCTCCAGCAAGCAGATCCTGCTGAAGAATCACCAGGACGCTATTCTGCAGCTCCAGGGCCATTCTCCGTCGCCTCCCCTGTCCTTCGGCGCCGCATCGATGGCGGACAGCAGGGAACGGATTCGTGGACCCTCCAGGGATGGTCGCGAATTCCTGACCAGTCCGCGTCAGGTTCTTCGTCGTCTGATGCTCCTCTCGGAGGGCAGGCAGTACAGGGAGGCTGCTGGCGTGGTGGGCAGACTGGGTCCCTCGGTTCTCAGATCAGTGATCGCCGAGCTCCCGCTGGACCTGCTGTTGGAGCACCTGCCTCACAGTGCCTACCTTCTGGAGTCTTTTTTTACCAGGTGAGTCAATATTAAACTATAATATTTTGAGTTCGGAAACAGTTCTGGCTATAAGCCGTCTAAAAATACTACGTTACGATTACCATTTGTTCTTTAATTTTCCCTCAGATTGACCACCCTGAACACCACTCCCAAGCCAGATGTGCCTAGTGAAACGGTGGCCTGGCAATTGGTGCGTCTGTTCGCTAATCCGCATGAATCGGGACTCCGACAGAGATGCACTCGACTGCTCCAGGCCTTGGCTCAGTACGAACCAGGGCTCCGGCAGACTTTAAGGGAAAGGAGACGTAGTTTTGACAATGCTGTACAAGGTCTTGGGGTCCATGGGCTCACCACCGATGCCTCTGGTCAGCTTATTTCTCTACATGTAGCCCTGAAAACCGAGCTCCAACGCCATGTAGATACCTACAAGATGGCCATTCACAAGCTGGAGGAGCTGAGCATGGTGACGGTCAACCAAGACCCTGCTCACTCCTCCCACCAACGATTGTTGGCTATCAATTATGGGGACATTCAGCAGCGACTGATCGACAACAAGACCCTGCTCACAATGCTGGACAAGCCGGCTCTGAAGCAGCTGCAAACGCTGGTCGAGAATCTCAGCACGCGGGTGGAGAACGACAAGGAGGTGCTCACGTGCGTGGGTCAGGTGCGTCGTCTGGACTCACAGGCGCTCGTGGAGAAGCGCCCTGCCGCCGGTCTGCTGATGAACTTCTCCCGCGGTTGCGAGGTGGTGCTCAACATGATGGGTCCTGAGGGAGGTCCTCCGGGCTCCTCCCACTCCATTGGAAAGAACACTCCCCCAGGCGGCGCCAGCACGAGCAGCTGCAGCGATGGATACCATTCGGACGACTCTGGAAGCGATGACGGCAGGTGAGCAAAGTCAATATGTAGAAAACTCATTAGTAAAGAATACTTACAATACCTAATTCTTACACTTGACCGAGTTCCAATAAGGTGCAACACCCACATTACGATCTCAGTCAAATTAGAACGCGACCGCATCCAACTCTCACCTGCCCGCATCCCACACTCTGATTTCTGATTCCATTTCTGTATCTCCACAGCGAAATGGTGTCGCTCTATCGGAATCTCTACGTCGAGAACCGAGCGGACGCCTTGGAGGCGTTGGACAGTCTTCCCCAGATAAAACACGCGCACAGCCTCAAGGGGAAGATACTCTTCTCCATGATCGTGGTAAGTCTGAAGTACCTAGCATTCGTATGAGTTTTGGAATGGGTTATAGATTGTCGACAGTAGATATGTCCGAGCACTCAATAATGGATTGTTAAAGAGGCCGAACGTATTTCGAGATTACCTCGATCGGGAGAAATTAGTGCCAATTGCGAGTCGGCCTTGTTTTCACTTTTTTTTTTTGGGAATATAAGTAAGTTTTCTATTGGGTGTGTTCACTATAATTTATTTATTGTACGTGTATTATGTAGTATTTAATTTCGTTGCAAAACTTTGGATTACTGATGAAGCCGAAAAAGAATTAGAGATTAAATCATGAGGAGAAATTATTGCCAGTCAATCATTCACTTGTCTTTGGAATACAAGTCGCTAGCAACATAGTTTTACTTTTAAAATTATCTCCTTCGTTTTCACTTGTCAAGACAGTACGGAGTTATTTGTGATGAATGGCGTCAATTTATAATGGGCGTTCATAATCTTCCAGAGTGCCAATTCCATGTCAATAACACTTTAACTTTACAATGCTAATAGATATTTTTCTATAAAATTCTTAAGCTATTCAAATAGAATAAAGCCCTTGTCAAAAGTGAAAAACGATTGTTTTAAAATTGGGCCGAACTCTTCCAATTGCCATTTGGCAGGTCAAAAGCAGATTAACTTGATCTTGAAGTAGCTCAGCGTTCGAACTGCTTGCACTGCTTTCGTTTAGAAATTTAGCAAAGCACAGTGGCTCTCAAACTGTGAGACCGATTCATCCAGCGAAGATTACTTTCAATTTTCAAGTGCTTGGCCATCAATTACAGCCAAGCCCGTGGGCTCTGGATGCTTTAAATCCTGTCGGACCACAAACTGCGATTTCAAAATATCAATTTCGCAAGATCGAATTCGCACTAGAGGATGATTAGGCGTTGGTGCAGTGAAAATGTGAGGGAAAGTGGAGCCCCCAGGGTGCCAGAAAATTACGTAGGCGCTTGGGATTTGAATCACTTTCGATCTCAGATGAGCGACACTTGTGCAGGGAAATGGTACAATCAATTACCATCAAGATTAGTTGATTAAAATAAAAGTCATATATTTCTGATTTTCAAAAATCTGTTTATTTATTCATAAGTTAGTCTAATTAGATAGTCATCTAATAGATATTTTGCTTAACTTATTGGTACTTGTATAGCTCTCCTTCCGCCTGTGCCACGGGATGCGGGAGCGGAAGGTCCTGGAAGTTCGGCGGGTTCTGAATTGCCCCTTGGACAGTAGTAGTGAGACCACCTTATCCCTGGACAGGTCCGTTCGACAGCACCTCTTCGAGACCGCCGAAAGTTTCCCGCTGGGCGAGATCGAGCGGTCGGTATTCAACCAGGTGCTATCTACTCTGCACGAGTACCCCTGCCTGGAGTCCTGCCCCCCGTTGACGCACTACGTCAGTGCCTGTGTCCGCCTGGCCTGGAGGATGATCAACCAGAAGGCGCCCTACTACCTGGACATGGACTTCAACCTGGGTGGGTTTTAAACTGCTCTTTAATCGATTAACAATCTTAAATCTACTTATATCCCATGCAGGCTTCCTGAGGCCCGAGAAACACGAGCGGCATCCCCAGGCGGACCGGCGATCGGATCTGATAAAGGCCTTCCTCTGGCCCGCCCTGATGCAGAACAACCAGTGCGCCTTCAAGGCGGTAGTGGCCACCTGAGGATCGTCTTAAGCTAACCCCATTTGTACATACTTGCCCTCTCTTATGCAATAAAGATTTGACCCCTAGCTAAGCGTAACTGATGGGACGGAGTTGGACGCACTGGCTCCGGACTTTGTTGGTGCAGAGAAGTGGATGCTCCGTGTAGAACTCCACAATTTCCGAAGGGGATCCGAAGCAGCGCTCCTGGGACTTCTTCTGGCCTATAGCGTAGCGCTGTCTCCTATCCACTTGCCTTATGAACAGGTGATAGTACTGATCCGCCGCCCAGATGCTCACTATGTACCGGATCCACTGGTCGGCTGCCTTGAAAGGTCGGACCAGGCAGGACCCGTCCTCTCGTCCATGGAGCATTCGCTCCGCCGTAAGACGATCCACTGTGAAGTAGTACTGCTCCTTTTCCACATGCCGCTCCTCGATTTCCGCATAGTTGACATCGGCATCGTCTTTGAGGAATTAAAAATGTAGTATCAGTTATTGGACCTATGTACCGCTTAATCTTCTAATTGAGAATTACTCAACATTCATTTATACCAAACAGATACAATAATAGTTATCTATTACCCAAATTTCTATCATTTAAATTAAAACTCCAGTTAAATTTTTCTCTAAGAACTGTATCGTGCTCTCTGTTTTGGTCTATATACCATCACTCTGGGGATTTGGCTTTGTTTTGGAACCGCGAGATCGGCGCGTACTCACCCACAATGACGTAATCTTCACGGGGCTGCTGTTGTGGATCGTCGTCGGTGCTGGAAACCCGTTCTGCGACGTCACCTTCCTGGCTGGCCTGCCGCTGATAACCGAAGCAGCAGCTACAGAAGGTGGGCGATCTGACTTCCATCAGGCTGTCCATCATTCGAGCCAGGAGATTGTGCAAAACCGTCCAGTAGACACGTGCACACCAGCAGCACATGGCGCCAGTCGACACAGTAGAGCAGTCCTATCCCCGCGACCTTGGATTAGATGGATTGGTGGCACTGGGACCGCCGCTCCCGGCAAACATCTTTCGCTATCGAGCTGCGCTGAAGACTGACTACTTTGTGACCAGAACTAGACGAGGAACCACAACCAGTACCCAGAATTCAGAGCCCGAGAACAGAAGCCGATGCGAACCCGTCTCGTCTGGCGCTGCGTCTTAATTAAAATGTGTGTATTGCTCGGTTGTGGGGCGGCAGAAATGTCCATATGTAAATAAGATATGGATATAGCTAGTAAACAAAATTCACATTGGCAAGAACGCGGGAACTCGGATAGTTGGGGACCCGGCAAGTAACTGGATACCCCGAGCGCAGTGGGAAGATCATCACTCTGTTCTCATACATAATGAGAAATGCAGTAACCCTTTCCTTATTTTATATTTCAAAATTATATTACCTTCTTTTTGTCTTTATAGAGATATCCTCTGAAAGAACACAGTTTTAAAGTACATTAAGAAGAGAAGAACCTATTAGAGTGTAGAATTGTTTGCAGTGTACATGTAGGCAACGACAATTATTAAACGTTTAGCACCCATGCATTTTACATTCCCCTCCTGTTTTCAACCGACTGTGGAATTCATTGAATGCCAGCAATTTTTGGTGGGGAGGGGTTCCCCATATCGCATTTCTGGGGCTCTACAAAACCGAGACCGAATGTAGACGAGTGGCAAACATATGGATCTGAGGCGGTTGCCCGCTCTGCTAAACATTTTGAGAAATGAGTTTGTTTTGCTGATCTGTTGCTTTTATTAATGACTGTTGATAGTACTAGTGATAACAGTTTCCAGAATTATAAATCTTAAAAATTGTAAATACGCCCTTTTTGGTTCAAGCTCAATTTTCTCGTTTGTGGTTAAAAATAATCCGTTTTTTGGCTATAACATTGGAAATAATGGTTCAAAAGTGGAGTGGCATATCTTGTTTTACTCCTAATTAACTTCCCAATCGATTAGTGTTTGAATTTGGTAACTTTAAATTTTTGCCATTTTTCGCAAATTTTGATGATGTAACCCCTTATAAAAATTCGAAAATTGACAAAAAATTTTTTTTTCTAAATTCGAAAAAACGTGACAGGGATCGTAAGCATTGGTAATTAGCTGCACAAAACAGTGATTATTTTAACTCTATGACCATTTTAAGTCAGGAAATACTGAAAAAACCGCTCGGAAATATGGATTATTTTGATCAACTAGTTTTTCCTCAATTTCCTTCCAAACACAATCGGTTTTTTTAACCAAAATAAAGATTATGAAAGATTTTATATAAAAGATTAAACAATCTTTTAAAGCTTCAAGTATTAGCTGAGACACGAACCTTTCGAAGTTTTACAGTGAGCTTTCAAACGGCTGTGGTGAAGCTCTCCCGCTGTCTCTGTCACTCGCACTTCCCTGTCTCTCTGACAATTTAAAAATTTCTTAAAATTCAAAAGCAATTAAAGTGCGGCCATAAATTGTGCGAGCTGACTACGTTCCGAATCGATTGCATTCAAATCTCCTTGTAAAACCCAAAATGGGCGTGCAAATGGCCAGCACATGGACCCATAGATATGGTTCTAAAACTTACAGGTCCGGACAAAGAGTGCTGCTGCTCAGTTCATTACGTATACGCCGGATTGGCTGCAGCGAGCATCGCGATTTGGTTTGCACATCTAAATCAGTCACTATTCGCTAGACAGAAGGCAAACATCATCGCAGGCCAGTCACGTGCTCCAAATGTCAATAAAACGATATTCCAAGTCGATGGTGATGGCCCGATATGATGGTATGGGGCATTAATAATACCCGGTACTCGAGCAATACGATCGCACTCCGCTTGGCACAGTAGCAGCCCCAACATCGGGCAATTAATATGCGGCAAACAATTTTGATGAACTGCTAACAAGCCGATGGATCGATGGGGGTTTTATGGGGGGTTCTGGTTCTATAGCGGGATGGCAGCCCATAAAGCAGCACAATGGCACAAATTGATTTTGGCCAAACGATTATTTCGGGGGTTGCGTGCTCTTGGGCACATCCGCCTCGAAAAGCCACCAAATAGTAGTGCGAGTACTACCCCCTCCGAAGCCAAGGATCAACCAGCTGGGCCATCAATATCAATGAGCGGATGCCGATTGATTGGGAGACCCGTCGATTCTTTATTGGTCCGTCCAAGAAAATACATATTGCCCATCGCGGTTTACGTCTCAATTATGTTTGAGTGCCATTGAAAGTGTAAAGAACACTCACAAACGGCGGCCAGAAATAGCGAGCGGAATCTCGGCGACAGCCACAAATCATTGCTATAAAGAAAAGAGCCAGCATATTTCGTTTACGATTATATCCGGACGGAGGCCAAGCCGTAGAACTGCAACTCTCCGCGCTTTTCCAAGCACTCAACAGGCGTCCGCAGCTCGCAGTCCGCAGTCCGCAGCTCGGGGGCCCGTCCACTTTTCCCGAAGTCCCCCAGTTGGGGTACCCGATTCGGAAATCCCGAGCCCGAATCCCAACCGCTTGGGCTTGCTATCCGTGCGATTCATTCGCGCATTTTGCCGTCGAGCGTTGGCCAGCGCGGTGGATATTTCGCATATCCGCAGTGGAGAATCGCATATCGCAGCGGTATCGAGTTTTGAAATTCAGTTTCGACTGCCATAAAAAATAAATAATAAAATTAATAAACAAATCCGGTGTGCGTGCCTGTGTCTGTGCGGGTCCGTCTCAATGAAATGCCAAACTAAATAAGCTTGGAAAAGTTTTCCATCCAGTTTTTATGGCAAGCCAGCGAGGCCCAAAAAAGTGTCAATTGAATTAGCGTCTCGGGCTTTAAGAAAATAATACAGAGCCAAAGAGAGATTATCAAGGCGCAACAGGTGATTGGATCGCGGATTTATGAATTCGCAAAGGTGTTTGTTTCTCTGACATATAAAACCACCTGTGGCTCCTCCTTCTAGCTGAAGGGCCACTCTCTGGAAATCCAACTTCGATTCCAGGTAACTACACTAATTACCCCCAAAGTTTACTTTAATTTATATATAGTGCTAGTGCAAACAAACGAAAAAAGAACATATGTTAGAGAGCCCAAAAAGAAAATCGATAAAATTCGGACACAGCATTATGTTTATGCTAACCGCAAAGGCAACTAACTAAATATTTGCTCTTGGCAACGGGGAAAGTCTTCACCTGTTGCACGTATCGCATGTCCTGTTGATTGGCTAATTGATAACATCCAGTTCCGGTCATCACCATCACCCATATATCAATCCATCCGCATATCCACCTAGCCATCCGTATATCCATTCGCATTTCCACCCACCCTTGACCCTGTCAGCGGGCAGCCCATTAAATCATCCCGAGCACACAAATTAGCGGAACGAGTGCATCAATAAACAAAGTTCACCTGTTGCCAGCGTACTGCCGCGTAGCGAAAAGAAAAGACATCTGCAGCTTGCATTAGCGATACATCTTGTATCTTTTGGATTGCAGCCTCCTACTAATGGCGGATTTTTGGAATTGCACTCGATGGGCAGGGAAATAAAGCGAACTATGGCGAAATGAACCGAGCAGGGCGAGTGAACATCAAAAGCGCACTATCGCAATGGGTTTCGGTTCGGTTTGGACGGGATGGGCTGGGATGGCACAGGCATAGGTGGAGGAGGTGGGGTGTATCTATCTATCTATCAGATGCACACGGCGCTTGTAACCGCAATTCGCATGCCACCGCCCACCGCCTACCGCCCGTCCTTCGACCTCCTCAAGTCGCCAGTGCTCTTGATTGCGCCTTTGTGTATAAATTAATTAAATTAAAAGTTTCCGGTTAAGCCTCCAAACGCCGACAAACGCGGCGCTCGGACGCATTGCATTCGAAAGTGCAGAAATGTCCGATGCACTCGTTTCTGTCATTTCGACTTCGAGGAGCAGTCGATGATAATCGCACCCTTTTGATTCTGCTGATAAAAGTACAAAAATATTCATGCCAATATTTGGAGCATGAATGTGCAGCTTTTATGTCAACAAGTTGTTGTGTCAAACGGGGTTTCCCCGTTTCACAATGTGATTGCAATGGCCTCTTATCACAAACTTAGGCCGATCCAATGAACTCCGTTTCCATGTAGATACTGAAAGTTACAAAAGGCGCTGCTGTAAGTGTGATAAAGAGATAAATATAGTAAATTATGCTATTGAGGAAAGGTTGTAAACCCATGTGAAAATGGTGATAACATCGAAATCAATAGGTAAAACAATTGCAATGGATGATAAAGAGATAATATACAATATACAAAGCAGGCTGTAGACTACTCATAACACATTACATGCTGCAATTTTTTTTTAATTTTGCATTTCCTTCTAAAATAATAGTAGTAATAATGATTTACTTAATGTGAATTCGTTAGTTCAAAAAATAATTTGTCTTAGTCATCGCAAATGATCTGCCAAAAGTACATCATTTTTCTTTCTGTGTAACTGAGTGGCGATTGCAGGCACGTTTCTGAGGCCCAAGGCTCCCTGTAGCTACCTCATTTGGACGGCAATCCTTTTCCTGGGAAAGCCCTTCATCCCGCTGGGTAACGTGTGCAGCGAGTCGAGAAAGTCGAACCCAGAGATGGATTCATTAGGCTGCTCCTGGCACCGCCTGACACCCCATCTTCGGGCTGGTCCATCCCAATTGCTTCTATAAATATTCGGGCAGACACATCAACAACCTCCGAATCGCAAACCGAACGTCAGCACTTGCCAAAATCCAAGAGCGCGACGCGGGCGATTTCCAAACTGCTGGGTGTTTTGTGGCAAAGTCAACAGCTCGGACGAATCTGATTTCGATTCGATTATACGAATTTAAAGTAAGTCACGCAGCGATTTTAGCAGTTCCCCTGGCCCGCAAATCGGGGAGCTCGGAGGTACATAAACATAAGTGGGTTGCGGTTGGGAATTAGCATCCAATTAGAAGATAATCGCGCGCTAACTGGCCGCGTAAACTTTTCGCGAAGAGATGGCCGGAAAGTGTCGCAGATTTACGCTGCTTTGGCCACGCCCTAACCCTGTAACCCCCACCTAATAGCGCCCACCAAAGTGCCCTTGAGTGCCTGCAGTTAATGTGCAGTCGACCTTCACGCCAACTAAAGACCAATTGTCAATATTTTGACAGCTACCCCCATGAAAAGGCAAAGCGGACTGCGAGTTCTGCGGGAATGGGAGTGGGTTCGATGATGAATATGTTGGCGACATATTGCAAATCCCAGTGGATGGGTTCGACCCACGTGTCCGGGGCGGTGGGAGGTGGGCGTGGCACACCTAATGTTGACATCACTTGGCCATTTAATGACTGCCTTTATGGGGGCTTTTACAACCTGATGATAAAGCGCCAGAGCGATGTGAACCCAAGTGAACTGGAGAAAAGTGAGGCGCCCTTGAGTGGACTCCAATTGATGGCCAATTTAGCGCGGCCAGTGCTTGATGCGAGAGCGAAGAGTAATTCATTCACTACTTAACTTATGGTTTCTTTTTCATTCCTAGCAAAAATGTGTCAAATGGATTAATTTCCACTTTTATATGATCCTGCCAAACCTGCGTGTATGGTATTTAAAACGCTTTACACTTTTCCTGGGTATTTTTTCTCTGTGGAAAGACTTATGTATATTTATTGTGTTTTTTCCGTGTGAGCATTTATATTGGCTACCCAATCACCAGGCATTGTCCTCGTATTGACCCCGGTCATAAGGTCTCGTACCGCCTCAATTACATTTATCCTGCCCTGAATTGATGGCGGATACGAGCAACAGTTGTTGGACGGGAAACGGCGATGCAGGATTACTTACAGAGTGAACTAAACATATTCCAATTGCATTACATTTGCATTGATCAGGGGAGTCCTCTTTTCTTCCATAGTTGCAGATGCAGATGCAGTTCAGCTTCCTCGGCGTGGATTAGTTCACTCAACTGATGGCCCCGCGTGAGGCCATTGCCAATGGGGCGGATCGGAGTGGATTGCCCCACCCACAGCCCAGCATTCGAAATGAGAAAATATTATATTTGAAATTTTACATAGTACCAAAATAGAACACAGCATCGGGGCATGATTCAGGGCCAGCACGTGATGGGAGAAAAGTGGGGTGAATGGATGAGGCGCGACGGAGGAGGAGGTGGCACCCAATGGACTGTGCAAACAGCGGAATACCAGTCGAAAGTCAGCGTGGAATGCACATTAATTGCGGCTCAGATTCGAGTTCAGTCGGCCGGTCATTCATGGCATTTGTCTGCCTGCATAATTAACAAGTCGAGGCGCTGGCTTTGCATTAATTATGCTCGAATTAAATCGGCGGAACAGTCATCTGGGCAAACGTTGCAAGTGATAATTCCCCCTTTTGGCACCCAAAAGCCCCTTGAGACCGCCTCAAGTCCCCTGTTGACTTTGCCCATTAGACTCCCCGCCAGAAAGTCTTCCTCTAATTGGTGACTCACTGCGATCAATTTGATGCCGGCCGTAACCAGTATAGAATTTATTTTCATATTTATTTGCTTTTGAGCACATTGCACACATTCAGATAAAGTGGAGGAGCTGGAAATACTTTAAGTTATTCAGCAATTGCAAATGGTTGAGCTCCCCTTTAAAACATATGAACACCCCTACGAGTCTGGAGGTAGAACCAGTATATTCCGCCAGCGGTCTATATCCCATTATAGCTCTTGATCACATTTGCATCCGGTGGAATCCGCTGGGTGGGATGGCGATGGCGATGGCTTACCTGAGCAGCTGCACGTCGGCACGCGACAATCCTTTCCAGCGACGTCACGGTCCGCCCAAAATGGGTGAAAACAAATCGGATCGTAATAAATTTTTATAACTGCGCATCCCTAAACGACAATACTCGTTGTTAATGCCGATTTGGGCTCGGTTCGATAGACAGTGAATGTGAGATCGTTTAAATGCAAATGCCAGTGGCATTAAAAAGTATTTAATGGTCAGAGGGGCTATGTGGTTATGTGGGTGCTCCTCCACGCAGGCTGCATTAATTTGCGTGCAACTTTGTACAGTGGAGAGAATTCGACTCACATCCGCCGGAAATGGGCAACTTCTGTCGGAGGCGACTAAGCCAACTTGGAGTTGCTGGCGGCAAGTTATTAAGTTTCAACTAAGTGCGCCACTTGTTGGCCAAGTTCCTCGTTCGGGCGGAGGGAAAGTGGATAATGGTCTGCGCTGGTCACGTCCTAATGAACAGCTCCACACATCATTAGCGGCGGCCTACGGCTCCTCCTGCGACTCCGGTTACAATTGGGCTCGTCGTGGCGGTGGGGTTGGGGGTCAGTTTTTCGGGCAGTGTAATTAAATTTAACTGCCGGCCATGATGGAGACAAACTTTCCAGCAAGCTGACAAGCTGGCTGAAAGAGGAACTGCGTTCCAGGAGATCCTTCCAGCCTTGTCAAGGATAATGCGCCATTAACACCCACGAATGTGGGTGTCAGTGTTTCTGACTGGCTCCTCTTTTTCGCTTTTCTTTCCCTCCCTGACATTCATCCTGCTAGAGTTTCTTCCCAATGGCATTCGGAATGCAGAGCTGACAGGACATAAGCTCCCGAATGCTGCGACCCTTACACTACCCGAAAGATTTCGAAGTCTAAAGTTTAGGGGGTAAGTGGCAGCTGGGGATATAATAAGTATGATTTCGTATAAAAAGAAAGTTGAAATACTTACTAATAACATACCCCCCCATACAATGAGTCCTCTATTATTTATATCAACGAGTTATTCAAAAAATGTTTGCATCACATCTACTTGAGTTACTCACGCCCTTATTTCACTCTCAACCTTAAAGGATGTGGCATTTTGGTTAAGTAGGTCACTTTTGACATCCCACATTCCATTGTATTGTTGTTTCGTTAAAGCTATTGAGACCCACATTCCGAAATGGTTGTTTCCAAGTGTAGACATAACTGCTGCGCAAATCCTCCGCTTGGGGTTACGGTTGCACACTCAGGGCTCAGGGGCTTGGGGTCAGAGGTCGGGGAGAAATGGACAACTGGCTGGGACCAGTCAGCCGGCAACTGTAACGAGCTGCGTGTCATTGCGCCAAAATCAACAGAAATGCAAACGACGAAACGATGTGTGCTGTCGCCTGTCGACAGATATGTGAGTGGAGGAGCGATTCTGTCCACTCCTGCTGCGAAGAATGAGGAAACTGGGAGGCCAATGGAGCCCGAGTCCTGTTGACAATGAAATGCCAATCTGCCAAGCAGTGGGATGTGCTGGAGTGGTCAGGACGTGGTGTAGAACAAGCAAACATCAATAGAATCTTTATTGGCTTCATAAATATTTGTGCTCCAACTCTTGTGGGCCTCTGGTTGGAGGCCGCCCCCCAAATTCGCACCCCTTTAAAAGGGGCCAAGGATTGGGGTTACTTATGCAAAGCCGGGGATTCACGGGCTGACATTTGTCCTTGGCAGCGGACGTCTTAAGCCGCTTTAAAACTTGGCCCTGGAGTGGGTCAATCTGATGGATGCGCCGCTGAGTCTTTGTGACTCTTCATGCGTAAGCCGAATTCAATCACAGGACTCTTAATGGGCCAGCAAGGCCGGCAAAAGGGCTGGGTAGTCCTTGGGGGCTGGATGGCTTTTCGGGGGAGCCAGTTGGCAGAGCTCCTTTATGGTTTCCACTGAAATAGAAAATGAAATTAAGATGGCAGCTGTCGTTTGGGCAGAGGGGCTGCAACTGGGGAATACGAGTCGTATGAAATATTACGCATACGCAGCGTTGTGCGGCATTGCCTGGTCTGGTGAAATGCCGCGCCGTGGTCAGGAGCTCAGTGTCTCCAGCTTGATTGATTTGACTGTCCGGCCGACCGAAAAAAAATACATAAAACCCCCCAGAGGCCATGTGCCCCACATACGGATGCCCAATAATTTGGAGACAGCCTGGGACCTGAATGTAGCCGTACAACAAAAGCGCCTCGAAAACAAGGCACGCAGATAACAAAGTCATAACATTTAATTACGTACAATTTACTCACATGTTTACACCGCCCGAAAAAAGTCCCGATAAGCGCCACGAAATGCTGATCGCGCAGTTGTAGCTGCTTCGTTAGCGATTGCTCACCTCAGGACAAAAGGTTGTGGGCTCCGGCGGAGGTGTCACTATCACTATCGCCATTCCCGTCACTGTGACACTCATTGCGATTCCGATTATCACGGCCAATGCGGTAGCAGCCGGACTTTACTCGTGTCCCTCCGCCATATAACTCCTAGCTCGATTGCCGATTGGCGATTGTCAACTGCCGAATTGGGAATTGGGAGGAACCACTCCCCACCTCCTCCTATTTTCGCACAGTGGATGCGGCTGTAAATGTTTTATGGCATAAAAATGGGTTATGAGCAAGCTTACCCAAAACACACCCAAGCACCAAGGCACCATCTAGGGTAATTATAGGACTTTGTAAAAGAAATTCAAAAGGGATATGGACGTACATGATTTTGTTCTTAAAAAGCCGTTGCTGTACTTCCGCTCTCTTCCGCTTTAAGTGGCATATCCTTTGACCGAGCAGAACCCTTTCCGGTATTTGGACTGCCCTCCCGATCCACTGTGACCCGTGCTGACGGGTGATTATTCACAGTGGGACTTTTGCTGGCCCGGCGTATTTATATGCCAGACAAGACCCTCTTGCCATGTAGTTATCTATCAACATGCCAGCACCCTGACATGGGAAACTCGTCACTTGTTCCCCGGAGACAATGAAGAGTATTATTCTGCGACTATTGGTTGTGCGAAGTGGCAGGGAATCCGGTGAAAGATACTGTATTATGTATCCCACATCACAAGCAGGATATCCAGTACTCATTTGCAGTAGACGAGCGACTGCACGTGATCCCAACGTGCAACCCCTTGAATAGTGCAATCCAGACCGGAATCGGGCAATCGAGCAGCCAATCCCATTCGATATTGACAGTGATGACTGGCCGATAAGCCACCTGTGACGTGTGAAGATTTGAGCTATTTATGGCTCCGTTCGCAGCCACTGGAGATATCCAATATATATTTAGCACTACGCATTCATTCAGAACCGGTTCGAGCCGGAATCTACTATATTGCATTTCCAGTCGATTGCCCTGATGAATGTATATCACTCCATTTAGAAGGATTCGCAATTACGACAAGAACTATGCAAGTGCAATCAGCTGAGGCCAGTAAAAAGAACTTTTCGCCAATTAATTTGCCAACTATCCGAGGCAGAAAAAATGCGTATCATAGCGGGTGGGAGTGGGTGGCAGCACAGCTGGGTACAGGGAATTTCCAGCTGCAGCTACTCGTTTGCCGTAATTAAACGTGTGAAGCGACGCAGGATGACCACGCACAAAAAAAGGCAACGAAGACAAATGGCCCCGGGAAAATATAGAAAACGAAGAAAATGTGCGGCAAGCTTAAAGTTCAAGCAGCCGCAGGAAGATTCAGTTTTGCCCCATTTCAGATACATTTGAATCCGAGCCAGCAGATGGAGAACGTGTTCGCTGTTTGCTATTTGCTGCAAGTTCACAGCTATCGGCAAGGCAACTTATGGGGTGCGGGGTCCTGCATCCTTGGTCCTGCCAGCCTTATCACCACCGTCATTTTTCAGCGCCCTCTCGCAGATAGCGTCTTGTAATAGAAACGCACTTTATCTGCTGCCAACCAGTTCAAATAGTAATCTCACTGGCGAAAGTATACAAAACTATGGTTAATTCGGAAATAAATCTGCGAAATTTATTCAATTAGCAACTTCGGTGCCTGCGAGCATCAATTTGATGTGTTAAATATGAAACTCATATGTCCATTATCAAATGCCATGAGCAACTAAATTTTTCTGAGTGTGCAAAAATGATAAGAGGAAAATCGCAAGTGTGCACTGCAGATGCAGCGAGCTGGAAACACTTTTCTGGCTGTTATTCCGCTGCCAAGGCCAAAAATGTGGCCAATTCGATGGCGACATGGTAATAAACTTAATGCCAACTGATTTTGACAGCACTGCACCAGCATCGGGGATGGGAAGGCAGTTGGGATTAGGCAGGACAAGGCCTTGGGGAGGAACCAAACCATTTGCCACCCCTTTGTGAGCCTGACAAATGCGCGAAAAGTTTGAGCACTTGTTGGGGGCGGTGGCGTACCTCGGGGCGTATGAGTTATGCTATGCGATCTGCAAAGGAGCGGAACTGCCGTGAACCGGAGCACTGTATAGTATATTCCGATTCCCAGTCACGTACGGCCACCAACCAGGCCACTATCATTCAAATTATGAACGCGTTAGAGCCTCAGTAGCAGCTCGTGATTGAGCCACGGCTTGTCATGCAAAGGGTGTCATAATGAATTCATCAAATGTGCTCAAACAAATCATAGATGTACTGAAAATAAATTATTAATTATAAATCAAGCGGTAGGTTATAACCTATTAAGGTATGCTCTTGAAGGGGAGAGTACTATGAGTACTGTATGACTACATTATTTTCCAATCACTTATATAAGCGTCTTAAATTTCTCGCTGTGCACTGATTGAGCCGCGAGGTGTCAGGTGCACTGACCCAAAGAACGTCTTTGGTGGAGCCTCTTTCGCATTGGCCTCACGCAGCCCATGGCCAAGATCGCTAATTGCGTTTGCCAAATTAATTAAATCGGGCAATCGTAGCGCCATTTGTTGATTGAGTTTTTAACCGAATCGGGATTGGAATGGGAATGTAGTTGGAGGTGGAAATGCAAATGTGGCTGCCACCGTGCGATTGAATTAATTAGGCAAAAGGCAATTAAGCGGATCGACCTGCTCCGAGTGTCGCCCGGCGACTCAGCACGCGAACAGGGTCCGTCGGGAGTACTACCCCGTGACCTCTGACCCCGACCCCTTAGCCGCACTCCGCGGAGAGTGGCAGCATAAATTCCATAGCCAATAAGTTGGGCAATAAGTGGGTGTCTGCCATAAGAGCTGGCTAAATAACGGCGTTAATTCGACAAGCCCTTTCCCCGGGCTTTAGTGCCCGGCTCTAAGTGCTCCGCGTTGATGAAGTACAATAACCAGCTCCATCCACCATACACCACCCACCATCCACTTTCACTTTCCACTTTTCACTTGATGAATCGCAAGGTGGTGGAGGGCAGTAGGGTAGGTGGGCCAATTAAATGGAAAACGTTTTCATGTCCCGCGAATCGTTGTCGTGGCTTTTGATGGATGCACTCTCGCCGCCAAAACACTCGATTGAACAGTCAGCCCTCCAGTTACCGATCCATCCTGACCCATCCAATACTCCGACTTCTGCTCCTGAGTGACGGCTTCCGGTTGGTAACCACGCGCATTAAGCCAACCGTTCACACGCTTTTTGATATCGCGCCTCGACTTCCTGCAGGACAAATCCCGGAACCTCGTCCATCCTTTCACTCTCCACTCGAGGAAATGCTACCGGAGATAGGAAAAGTGCAGCTAGAAAAACCACTGAAGCTACTACTTTCTCTTTCCACAGAAAGGATAAATGATATTCGAAAATTCATAAATATTTACAAAATATTCCAAGAACAGATAATTTAAAAAAAATGAGTCCTAGGAAATAAACAAAATAACCGGATTTCAATTACTCAGCGAACTTCCTATTGTTGATTAGCAGTTTTTAAGAGTAATACATCATCTATCTTTAAAATGAGGAGTAAAACGAATACTTTTGAATCCGTTTCCTAAACCCCTGGCTAATTTCTGTTCATAAACTTTTTTCTCTGTGTAGGATGCTCTTTTATTTATGGGACGTCTGCTTCTGTGTTGTTCTCGCTGTTCCGTCCTTTTTGTACACTTTTATTATGTTCTGCAGCACCCGGTTCGATTGTCTGGCAATTGATTTTGTTGCTGGTCGGGAGCTGTTTGCTTTTCCAGCTTTGTATTTGCCGCACGCGAATCAGATAGCGTGGTAGTGTGTACTCGCAGAGAGAGAGCCAAGCCAGAAACACCATCATCGTAAAGGCCAGCGAAGTTCCAACATATTTCATTGTGATCCTTGAGATGCTGGCTTTAAGGAAGTCCCGTAACTGATGGCCCCTTTCAAAAAATTGACTCGAGTACTATCTGATTATCTAGGGTATCGAACAGTTGTGGTACGGCCTTTGTTGTTTTGCTCGCCGCACACGTTATCGATATGGACATGTATTTTTTTGGCAAATATTTATCAATTTATTACACTAAAAAATTGCTACAATTAGGTTGCTGCATGTGTGTAACAAACGTGCCGAACGATGATTAAGTTTTCCCTTTTTTCCAGCTAAATAGGCTACATCGACAGCAGAAAAACAAATACATCAACGGAAAGGAAAATAAAGAGGGAGAGCGAAAGCGAATCGGAAAAGCGGGAAAGAAGCAACCGCAGCGCAGCGGGCATGGCGTATACGCAATGCGCAGCATGTGCTATTACTATCGCTGCTACTGCCACGGCCACCTCAAGTCAATTAGGGAGTTCACACGCCAGCGGGCACTGTAATTGAAGCCCACACCTGTTCCGCCCTCCATTAGCTCGGCACTAGCCTTAAATACTCGATCGGGGCAGGGAACCCCGTGGAACCCGTAGAACCCGTGAAATACCCGCAACACCGCCCACCATGTCCGCCTTTCGCTACTTCTCGATCACGGATTTCTCCTTCGAGGGACCTCTGCTCCCGCTGCACGCGGCCACCACGAGCAAGGATGCCAAGGACTCGGACAGCCCCAGCTCCGAGCTAAACATACCCTACACCGTCTTCGAGGTCCTGGTGGCCATCGTCAGCATCATCGGCAACGTGCTGGTGATCATCGTCTTCCGCCGGGAAAGAAAACTGCGACGCCGCACCAATTACTACATTGTGTCCCTGGCCATGGCCGATCTGCTAGTGGGCGCGTTGGGCATTCCCTTCGCCATCCTGGCATCCATGGGACTCCCCAGAAACCTCCATGCATGCCTCTTCACCGTCTCCCTGCTCGTGGTGCTGTGTACCATCTCCATCTTCTGTCTGGTCGCCGTCTCCGTGGATCGATACTGGGCCATCCTATATCCGATGGCCTACTCAAGGAATGTCCGCACCCGCACGGCGATATGTAAGTATATACGGGGGTATGGAACATATGTATTGTATGTACAATAAAATCAGTAGGCACTAAAAGTTTCTGGGTCCTTGTCAGGATATTGTCAAGTAATTTTGACTTTATAGTGGCCATTGTTTGGGTTTGTGCCTTTGTTGCCGTGATGCTAATGACTCTGGATGGCTAATATACAGCACATTGTGTTTCATTCCGGCCATCGACCATGTTTGAGTTGCGACTTGAGTAAAACAAAAGACGCCTCATCTGTACTACAATTGAATGGATGTACACAGTAAAAAGCATACTTAAAATCCTCCTAGATTCAATTCGATTCCACGAATTTTCATTTGAGATATTTATAGCAACAGTCTGGAAACAGAAAGATTCGGCTCTAGCTTAAAATATCTTATAAATGTAGATATTTTCTAAGAACTATAGATCACCTACTATATAGTGCTTTATAATGCAAAATGGCAGCTCAAGGCAAGATTACTTTCCAATACGGAAAGTATCCGGAATATTGGTAATTATTTGCGTCATTTGGGAAGAGTACTCACCCTGCCTGCCAGTTTTGTTTAGTTGCCCGCTTTTCGATAAAAGTTTATATAGTGCTTGGTGGAGAAGATGGCAGGGATTCCTGCAATCTGCTCAAATGACGTCTGGGGAAGCTCCACTTGCAGGGCTTCGGTTCAGGGCACTCTGATTACCAACGTCCCTCTTCTGTTGCAGTCATCATCTCCATGTGCTGGGTGGCCGGGACGATAGTGGGCTTCCTGCCGCTTTTCGGCTGGCACGCCGATGTCAACCACAACCAGGAGTGTCTCTTCGTGGAGGTGATGGACTACAACTACCTCGTCTTCCTCTACTTTGCCACCATTATTACTCCGGCTCTGCTGATGCTGGCCTTCTACACGCACATCTACCGGGTCATCATCAAACAGGTGAGTGGTGGATAGATTTTTGTATATTCCATAGAGGTGGGAATATTAACTATCCGTTATCAATTGAACTCTAAAGGTCCGTCAAATCGTTACGATGAACCCCGCCTCCGATCTCAGTCGTCGCTCCTCGGCGGCCGTGGTTCAGGTGACGACACCCGGAAGAGGTGGGCACACGGGAACCATGCTGCGGGTCTTGGGCGCTGCAAGGAAGCGGGACGTCAAGGCCACCCAGAATCTGTCCATTATCGTGCTGTTCTTCATGATCTGCTGGATACCGCTCTATACGATCAACTGCATCAAGGCCTTCTGTCCCGAGTGCTATGTGCATCCCAAGCTGACGCTCTTCTGCATCATTCTGTCCCATCTGAACTCGGCGGTAAATCCGGTCCTGTATGCTTATCACCTCAAGGACTTCCGGGCCGCGCTGAAGAACTTACTCCTAAAGATGATGGGCGTGGACATTGATCAGCAGGCGGAGGCCATCCACCGCTTCTCGGTGGCCAGTCAGCATCGCCTGCAGTCCATGGACTCCAATATGCGCTCCACGCAGCCGCGCCTCTATGTGGGTGAGTGTGAGTGCGCGTTGTCTCCTTGGAACTGTGGCAAAATCCCTATAACTCTCGTAACATTCCCTGCAGATTCACCCATTTGGTTGAGGCAGCAGCAGGAGGCCCTGAAGAACTCCCAGCTCCTGCCCAAGTGCGGAGTGGTGTCGCCCTGTTTCAACAACATCAACCAAACGGTGGCCGCCGTGGCTTCGGTGACCACAGATCTCGAGCGAGAAATGTGGAACATAGTGGAGGCTTCCAGTGGCGCCGAGCTGGGTGAAACCAGCTACGAGTTCCCTTCCCCCGCTCCGGGTTCCCAGCGCAGCAGTGAACGAAACAGCAGTTCCACAGTCCCACCAGCTCCTCCTGCTCCTGCGAAGCCCTCAGTTCCGTCCGCCTCTTACGACAACCACAACTACAGTTTCAGCCAGGATGAGGACGAAGATGATGATGATCTGGATTTCGAGGACGTATTTGTGCCGGCCAGCTCTGTTCCAAATCCCGCTCAGCCTGGCATAGATCCCGTGGAACTGCGTCGCTCCCTGGCTTTGGTCATGAGGGAGAAGTTGCGATCGGATGACACGGACTCCAGGCCAATGGGCAACAATCAGGATCTTCCCATAGATGAACAGTCCAGGGAGAGACCGCTCTCCACTCAAACATCTCCCACTAATGGCCCGCTTCCGGCTCTTCTGCGGGCCAAACTATTTGCTGGCAATTCCAATAGCGCTCACTGCCTGCCAGGATCCACGGCGAGTCCTGCTCCCCAGGAGCAATCCGGTGTCTTTGTGATCGATAGTGAGGCGAGTCCCGGCTCAAATGGACACAAGCCTAAGTATCGAAAGGGCACGGCACTTACTAGGAGTTCGCTAAAGAAGAGCCGATCCTGCAATTGTAGCTCCATCGCCAAGGGACGAGGGGTCCACGACGAGCCCAGCAGTAATCTCTGCAGGGATCAGGAGTCCTCTGTGCATCCACAGCATCCGCAGCCAGCCAACCATCCTACAGAGAACTTCTTTAGTCCGCTGAGATCGGTGGGCAGTTTCATGCAGCATTCCAACCTGTTTCACTTCCTCCAGCCTCACGCCGCCCGTCCCACCTCATCGACGGCCTCGTCCTCGGCCTCCACGCCCACTCCATCACCACCTCCCACGGGCCAGGCTCAGGAGGAAACGGTTCCAGTGGGTCTGACCACCTCCTCGCCGTCCCTTCTGGCGACCAGTGCGGAGAGTTGACCTTCGCGGTTGGCAAAAGAGCGGGGTCAGCACGAAAGTCCACTATAAGAGGATCATCAGGATGCGAAAGGGGTAAAAGGAGACCCCTGAGGAAATACTCGCAAGTCAAAGCTTTTACGTTAAGTACTTCCCAGCTCTCTTAAGCTCTCTTTCGGAAACGTTGTCAAATTCTACATATATCGGATCTAGATCAATTATGTAGTTGGGTAGTGACATATAGAGATTAGGAACTATGCGCATTTATTTTGAGTGTATGGTCATAATACGTTTCTACGGACTAGTTAATTATGTACATACATATGTTTAATGTTGTTAGAGTATTTACTGTGTATATGTCTGCTTATGTATACCTGAACGTCTGTGAAAACCAAGTTAAGCCATGCGACATGAATTTCAAAGTTGAAGTTAAATAAAGCGATTAAACCAGAATGTACATCCATGGAGTGTTTTATTTTTGGGGGTTTAATAAGTCCTGATGACATGAAATATGTATGCCTAATGGTAGGGTATAAAAGTTTTTCTTTATTTGCGGTGTTTTTAGTATAGCGAATGATGGCAAGCCTGTTACTATAAGCTTTTCCAAAGCTTTCTGGGAACGACGCCAATACTGTTGGAGCCCAATACCCTAAAGTTCCCCATTCCCCAGATGGTTGGAGTCCCTGCTAAATTTAAAACCGGCAACATTTTTAAAATCCCAGCAAGCCGCTTATATAATGTCATAATAACTGTTTTATTACTTCTGACGAACACAAATTTGTAGCAGTTCTCTGCGGACACTGTAACCACAATAGAAATGCCGCCTGGAGTACTCACTAAGCTGAACAGGAACGGTATCCAGTGTATTGCATCAGTAACGCTTCTCCAGCGATTCCCATATCATCTGAACCACCACACCATCCCCACCATGGACCACAACCGACCCACTGTGGGTGGTGTTACGGCGGAGGTACTAAAAGCCGTCGTTTCGCAAGCTCTGCTGGGCAAATTCACAGCTGTTTTCCCAAAGCTTTTCAAGTGCCAGTGGAAGACTTACGAAGGTCAAAAGAAGGTTAGTACATAAGCAGACGAACTTCGAGGTGGGTGTGTGCTCTGTGCCGGGATTAATCTCGAATCTGGGGAAAATCTGAGTGGAAAAGTCGACGGCGAGCCTCCATTCAACGAGTTCCCCACTTGAAATTATCAGTTCCAAACACTCTAATAATAGTCCCCTTCTTTTGTCCACCGATCCGCAGTTCTACGCCAATTTCAGCACCGATTGCACCGACAGCAACAGCAACAACATGAGCCGAAAGTTCTGCGTGGGAGGCAACTGGAAGATGAACGGCGACCAGAAGTCCATCGCCGAGATCGCCAAGACCCTGAGCTCGGCCGCCCTCGACCCCAACACGGAGGTGGTCATCGGCTGCCCGGCCATCTACCTGATGTACGCCCGCAACCTGCTTCCCTGCGAGCTGGGTCTGGCCGGCCAGAACGCCTACAAGGTGGCCAAGGGCGCCTTCACCGGCGAGATCTCGCCTGCGATGCTGAAGGACATCGGCGCCGACTGGGTGATCCTGGGACACTCGGAGCGCCGCGCCATTTTCGGCGAGTCGGACGCCCTGATCGCCGAGAAGGCCGAGCACGCCCTGGCCGAGGGCCTCAAGGTCATCGCCTGCATTGGTGAGACCCTGGAGGAGCGCGAGGCCGGCAAGACCAACGAGGTGGTGGCCCGCCAGATGTGCGCCTACGCCCAGAAGATCAAGGACTGGAAGAACGTAGTGGTGGCCTACGAGCCCGTCTGGGCCATTGGCACCGGCAAGACCGCCACACCCGATCAGGTAAGGTCTCAACCAGAGTCTAATCCCTTCCAGAACTGATGTTTTACCTTCCCAATTGCAGGCTCAAGAGGTCCACGCCTTCCTGCGCCAGTGGCTGAGCGACAACATCTCCAAGGAGGTGTCCGCCAGCCTGCGCATCCAGTACGGTGGATCCGTGACCGCCGCCAACGCCAAGGAGCTGGCCAAGAAGCCCGACATCGATGGCTTCCTGGTCGGAGGCGCCTCCCTGAAGCCCGAGTTCGTGGACATCATCAACGCCCGGCAGTAAGCACTTCGATCTCAAGCATCAGATCGCTTTCGGCCAGCGAACTGCCCGCGGAGGAGGCACTGGAGGACAGGACTCCATAGTCCTGCGCGCAAATGCATTACGCACACACCTAGTTGTTGTCACCACCAAGTGCAGTTCCAAATTCATAGTTACCTTGCGAGAATGCTACTCACATCCTTGTTGTTGAACGTATAGTAGTCCATTGTGTAAATCTTAAATTATTCAGGCAATAATTATGCGCAACTCATTTACTTATATACCAAACCAAACAGGTGTCTTATTTTTTGCAAGACTGTTTCAGCTATTTTTGGACCGATTGGTTGGACGACAAGGTGGGCAAAGTGGTGTCCACATATATGTGTCACCTCTGCGGACCTTAAACTGAACAAATTATTACCTAATTTCTGATAAGCATGCGAAATGGCAAATCTTTTGAATATGAGTTCCAGCTCTGATGTGAGCCAACTAAATAATCGAGGCAATCATAGTATTCACATACTAAACAAGTGAAATCATTTACATTAAGTTTATGAAAATATCTTGCATAAAAAAAGTCTTCTAGAAGAAGCAATGCATCATAAGATAGCTTAACTTGAGATAAGAAAGGAAAGCAGTTTATACTTATGGTCAGAGTTCATTTCTAATCTAAGTGTTTGAAGATTGTGCACAAAGTTTGGCAAATATGGAGCTAAACAAGGCAATTTCTTTGTAGCTGATAACTAATTTAGTTTATTAAGTTAGTAAATCCTCAAAACATGAACATGCCGAGAATTGTTGAACCCAAGTGACCTTAGCTACATTATCGATTTGACAGTTGTTCTCTTGTTCTCCGTTTTTGACCATTTTATTTACATTTCTGATCCTGAACACATCGATTTTATTCAGACTGGAGTTTTATATCAGAACAAATTAAAGAAGTTTTTAGCCAAATCTTTTAAGAGTACATAAAATTTCAACTTGGTTTTAGCGATAGTTTCCCCACAGCATCGAAATGACGCAGTACTATGTCTATGACGTAATCCTTGTGAACTCCAGTTTGCCAATTCCCCGCAAGTCCGCCAGTTTCAGTGCGGGTGGGAGGCCCGTCTACTCGGTTCGATTGTTCGAGGACTTTGAGGAGCTGTCCATGGAACGCATTTTCGTGGATCAGTTTCCCTCAGAGGCATTGGGTGGCTTTACCAGCAGTCCCTGTGAGCTGATAGGAGTATTGACCTCCAAGGGCGTAGGCGTGACTCTCAAGGAGAACGACGAGCTCATAGGATCGGGCAACGCCATGCTGGAATCTTCAATCCTGCGCCAGCTGACGGACCCCACCTTTTCGGTTACCCAGAATGTTACAGTTAAACTGACCAAAGGGCCTAAGAACGACCGAGTGGGTGAGGTGAAGCTACTCCTGAAGATCAGCTCCGCTTCACCCGATATAAAGTAAGTAGTGTTAACCAGATAGGGCAAATGTAGCATTCCTTTTAAATCACGATCCTCTCTAGTCACGGCTTGATTCCATTTGGCTGCTATGACGTGTGCAAGCCTGTGGATCATTCGATCAACAAAAAGGACATTATCTTCACCCTGGGACGTTCCGGAAAGTGTGCAACGAACAGCTGCATCACGGATGAGCGCCTGATGTCGCACGCTGGAGCACCCTTCCAATGTCCACACGCCGCAAGTCAGAATCAGGAGGATCAGGATAACAAAGGAGGTGCCTCCGCCAGATGTGGGTGTTTCCTGAAAGGGATGCAATTACCCCCGGATGTTGGCACGGAGAAAAAGAGGGAAAAGGTCGCTCTGAAGAAGCTCGTCGATGAACTGGGCCTAGACCAGATAAAAGTACCCAGTCCGCCAGACACACACGAGAAGTCCCGTCGTTGGCATTGCAAGTGCAAGCAGCCGAGTTCCAGCACGGATACTTCCTCCTGTGACATCAATGAGTTCACAGCGGAAAAGCCTCATAGAAAGAGAAAGGCCATATCCTTGACTGCCTCCATGGAGCGAGCTGCTCGTCGAAGACTCATAGGCACCTGTCCCGTAAAAGAGCCTGTTCTAACACAGGAGGCCTACAAGCCGCCGAATCTCTGCCAGCTCTGCCGTTCGGACATCAGTTGGCTGCCCAAGATCTCCGCCTGTCCCTACTGCGGCTACAAAACCTTCGAGGACATACAGCCCAGCGAGCAGCCCTACGATCTTACGCTAACTGCCCAGCAATTGCTGAGGGACTGCCTGCGCAAGGAGACCTGTGAACTGGACCTGTCCAAAGGTGATGATGAAGCCATGGGCGACCATATAAAGACCCACGACAAGGATGATCCTGATGTTCCGCAGCAATGCGGCTGCTTGGGCGGGAAGCCCTGCACTCGATGCCGCATCCGGAAGCTCTGCGAAAACTTTTTTAAGGAAAATGAGTGCAAGATTGAGCCACTCCCACAGGCTTATCCGCAAGCTCCAACCAAATCACAACCGGAAAGCAAGAAGGTAAAGCAAACCAATTCGGACGAATCACTGCGCCGTACCCAACTGATCTCCATCTTCACGGAGATGCGGAACATGTACGGCAAGAAGAAGGGGGTCAACGAGGCGGATGCGGTGGCCGAGGAACTCAGGAAGGAGTGCGATGCAGCCTGCCGGAACACCAAGTCGGCCAAGGCCCGCAGGAAGGCCAGGAAGGCGCTGCAGAAGACACTGGACGAGATTGACAAGGCCTATCCCAAGCCAGGCAAAATACGGATAAAGAAGCGGCGCACCCACCACAAAAAGTCCCGATGGTAAGATATGAAACCTACATTCGGTTCAGATAGATTAACCTCTCTTCTTGCAGCTACACCTTCTTAAAGCTGAAGAATGTATCCAAAGACTCCCGTATCGGCCATCTGGACTGCATCTCGGGCAGCAAGCATACGGGCTACTGCAGGATTCCCTGTCACATGGGTTGGATGTGGACCAAAAGCGAGATGGCGCGCCACAAGTCGTGGCGCCCAGGAGCCATTTCTCGACCCATCCGACAACTAATGTCCTACTTTCTGAAGGACTTTCCTGCGGATAATATTTGCCTTTCGCGTTACCACTACCGACACAGAAAGTGCCGCAGGGTCCAGGAGCTGGAGGAGCCACTGGTGCAGCATCCAACGCTGCACATAAGTAGGAAGGGAGATGAGTACATCATCACCTTGCGTCCATTAAAGGATCCCAAGGCCCTGGCCTCCAGCGCCAACCCTTATGCGGATATGAAGCCCGTTGTCTTTCGCATTACTAAGGATCCCATGGCAGCAGGACTCCGCCAGATGAGAGTGAATCTTCAGGACAAGGGATTTGCCCCGTGCACTTGTCGTCGGCCGGTGGCTAGTTGCTTTTGCCGGAGTCACGTTGAGAAGAAGCGAATCCAGTACGAGGTGGAGAACGAGTGTCGCCAGCGTGGTTGGCCAAACAACTCGGATACCTTCGTATACTCCCCAAACAGCGACGATGATGACAGCGATCGGGAGTACGAGTTTGGGGTTACTCCTCCGGCGGGAGTCATAAAACCCGAACGGGTGCGACAGCCGGACAGAGCGCACGTGGAGACCCAGTACGTGGATCACGACTGGGCCGCTCCCACCATGTACCCGCATCCGGCCAACATGCTCGTCCAATACGGCGGATGCGTGATGGGCGAGCGAAAGAAGATGTTCCCATGGATCTACGGAAAGGGCGACGTTCACGCGGATCCACCGAAGCCGCGCCTGAAGAATCCGCCCAAGAAGAAACCACGAAAGCAGCTTCCCTTCCGCAATGTCGGTGGCTACGACGATCCCCGGAGGTTCGATCCAACCCCACTGAACAGACCTTGGCACAAGTCTAACTCCCATGGTGGCGGAGTCCCAATGTATTGATGTTAGTAATCAGCAGTATACATAGCCTTTTACATCTCAAATAAATGACGGTTTCGGCATTCCAAGAATTCCACGTAATTGAATTGGTTTTATCCTTTCGGCATTAGTTGTATAGCCTAAGAAAATCGGGATTTATTGAAACACATGTGGCTAATGTAATTCCATGTAACCCAGGATGCCGTGAGTTCTACTTCACCTGGGCTTTACAGTCCGATTCCGGAACCCAGCTCATTCTCTATTGATAGTTCAGGTCGATCGCTTCAGGCTCAAGTTATCTATAAATTGCTTACTTTTATGTGAATTCTCGTGACGTAGCCCGTGCGCTTTTTAAAATTATTTGTGCAAGAAAAATTTTAAACTCGTGGACGACCCGATATCGATTTCTAACCGGCCGGGATGGAGAAGTTCGAGTGCAAGCCAGAGCCGGTGGAAAGGAAGGAGAAGCCGGTGGAGGAGCTAATGGACTGGGATGCCTACTACAAGAACCGCGGATTGGTCAGCACCCGATTGGGCAGCAGCAAAGCGGACTATATGCACTGCTCCACGTACCAGGAGAAGGGTAATGCCCAGGAGAAGGACAAGAAGGGAAAGGGAGCGTGCTGCTGCTCCTCCTGTCCGGTTCGGAACCGGGAAGAGGTATACCAGCCCAGGTGCCCGGCTCCCGGCCAGAAGGGCAAGCCCAACAGGGATTACATGCGCTGCTTTGCCGCCAAACTGATAGTTCAGAAGCTCAACATGCCCGGTAGGGATTTCGAGTGCCAGGATAAGCTGCAGGTCAAGGCAAACGTCTGCCGCGGGTGCAAGATCTGCCTCGGTTACAGCAGCATCAATGTCAACTGTCTTCCACTGAACCCGGACAAGACATTCCAGATGGAAGCCGAGTGCCTGCAGAGGCAGCTGGCCGAAGGCATAAACATTTCCGTGGTCTACCTGCGCAAGGAGATCGGTAAGTGTGCAGAAGAGGACCTCCGACACGTAAGCAAATCACTCACGTAATCCTCTCCAGCACGAGGCTGCTACTTTCCACCCGCGGCGGTGGTCAGTCGCATGATCAACGATTTTGACGAGATCGTGCACGACGCGAATGTGGAGCTGACCTGCAAGGGATGCACCGTCGGCATAATGAACATCCGCTTCGCCATGCAGATGCGCTGCCAGACCCTCAAAGAGTAAGTAACGTCACCAGGACCTGATCCTCGAGCAGCCTGAATGCGATAGCACCTGAACTTCAATAGAGATGCAGTCGATGGACGATTGGCGGGCGGCCAGGAGCGGGGGTGTTTTCCGAACATGAATGTGGATCTCCAGGACCTCTCCTTCATGTCCACCTCTTCTATTGATCCGTGTGTGGGTTTCATGCCCAGTGATACGGAGGTAGCGCAGGATTCCCCTTCTTGCAGTGACGATAAGCCCCAGGATTTTGTTCAATGTCAGGTGAAACAAGAAACCCTTTGTTTCTGATTATTTCTAAATGGTTTTCCTTAGGATTCCCCACCTCGCCTGATCGACATGGCTGGTCCTTATCCCGTGTACTCCTGTCCCAACGTGGACGACGGTTGTGTGTCCTTCGAGCCTCCGGCGGGTCCTGCCACTCAGTTCTCCTCCTGCCAAAAGAACGTTCTAGGTGAGGGAAATGCGAACCGCCTGTGCCAGAAGCATTCCTCGCCAAAACTGCGACAGATGCACATCAGCAACACCCGATCCTGCGTCCTTTGCGGTGAGGATGTCTCCTGGTTACCCAAGGTTTCCGCCTGTCCTTGCTGTGGCTATAAACCAGTGCCGGAGTTCAAGGAGCGACCCTACGACGAGCAGGCCACTGCCCAACAGATTCTGCTGGACCATCTGGAAAATCCCGTGGAGAATCTCAGCTTTGATATGGGATCGGTCGAAGGCTGTTCGGCCGATGAAGAACATGGTGTTCCTGAACCCACCTCGGAGGCCTTTGAAGCAATAGTGAAGGACTACCAGCTTCTGAGGCGCAGCATTCGCGAGTCCAACGGCAAAGCCACCCAGTCGGCCACCAAAAATCCCACTGCTCAAGAAGGTCCACCCCAGCCGCAAGATTTGGCCAAGGTGTTTACGGAGCTGAGGGATCTGTTCAATGTTAAAGCCGCGGATGAGAACCAGAAGATCCAGGACATCTGTGCGGAGGCCTGTGTCCTTGCGAAGTCGCACAAAAAGAGCAAAAATCGTCCTGCATCGCCGGAAAGGACAAAGGCTGGCAAGGCGGAGCCTGTGGAGGATGCCTGCGAAACACCGCGGAAGACGAAGAAGCGTCGCCCGAAGGTCAAACGTCCCTATAAGTCGAGGTACTACTCAATGTATCGCCCCACGGAGAGGCCCAAGGAAAATGTGGCTAGCCCGGATGCAGGCAAAAAAGTTCCCAGCCACATGGGTTGGCTGTGGACCGCTCATCCACTAGCCAACAAGCCCGGCTGGCGACCCGGAGCCATTCGACGCTCCATTCGCGGTCTAATGAGTTACTTCCTTAAGGACTTTCCCGTGGATAACATTCCGGTGTCAAAGTACATGTCGTACTATAAGCATAAGATGTTGTCGCAGTCTCCACCGGGTGAGAAGGCGGAGGACTTGGTGCAGGTTCCCACGCTGCACATAGAAAAGAAGAACGATGTTTACACCATTACCCTGCGTCCTCTCAAGGATGCCAAGACGCTCGCTCGCTCTGCCAATCCCTACGTGAAAATGAAGCCCGTTCAATTCCGGATCGTGAAGAACCCGCTGCTAAAGGAAATTCGAGACTTGAAGCGCTGCCTCAAGGGAATGGGATTCAGCAAGTGCTCTTGCCACAAACCCCTGATGGCCTGCTACTGCCGCAGTTTCGTGGACAAAAAGCGGCTGCTGTTCCACGTCCGGAGGGAGTGCGAGCGCCGGAAGATAGATTCCTGCGAGGATGAACTCGTTCTAACGGACACCTCCGACAGCGAGGATGAGTTCGACTTCGGGGTCACTCCGCCGGCGGGCTTAATGCGTCCTGAGCGACTGAAGAGCTCCCATGTGAAGCACACCGAGACGCAGTACAACGAGAGTGACTGGGTCAATCCGAGCCTATATCCCCATATGCCCGACGCCACTGTCCAGTACGAGAGCTGTGTGATGGGTGAGCGGGAGAAGCCTTTCAATTGGATCTACGGAAAGGGCGTCATCCAGGAGGAGCCCAAGCCGCCCAAGATGAGGAACATTCCAAAGAAGCCCAAGAAGAAGAAGCCGGTCCCCGGTCGCGTTGCTGGTGGTTTCTCGGGACAGGATCAGCAGGATTCCTGTATCTACAGCCGAGTCAACAACACCACCATCCAAACTAGGGACCGGGTGATAAGGCCCAAATGTAGTCCTCCGAACTACAGCACCGACTCGGAACTTCCACTGACTGGCGACCACATGCGCCTCCTGGATCAGGCCGCCTATCCACCCACAGCTCCTCAGCGCCAGCAGCCTTGGTCCCGGGAAATGGCCAATGAGCGGAAGCGGCAGAAGGTTAAGCGGAGAACGAAGAAGATGGTCCGGTTCGACCCCACCCTCGGACCGCACTCCTCCGACAGTTCCATCCACTGATTTCATCAATCAGGGTCGCCTATGCATTCACATCGCACCCCCATATCATCATACCATTTTAGCCTAGCCATGTTCCGTTTACAACCGACAACAACCGCTTAAAATTATAAGTTTTAACAAAATTACAATTAACGTGTTTTCTTGATTATAGTTCTGACCTAAGGAGGATACTTCAAATATTCAATCAAATATCAATTCAACCAGCTGATTTATTAGTTTCACGCGTGAAAAATCATATGTGCTATAATTACTTTAAATGTGCTTAGCTAACCTTAACCCACCTGAATTCAACCCATGATTATTTCAGAGATCATATCTTTTCTATGATTACTCGAAGTCATTACTCCAACGCTAGTTTGTTTATCTAACCTTAACACTTTAACGCATTTACCATTCGAAGGGGGCTATTGCTCAATTTTGATCTGTTTACCCAACCTTCGTCGCTCTGCAAGTGACATAACTCCAGCCTGTGAGTTCACTTCGCGGAATATGCAAATTTTCCGGGCCATAGTCGGCCACAAATGTCTTTCTAATAAGGAGAGTTTATCTACGATTGCCAGTGCACTGGGAAAAATGTACATAACTAATTTTCTGCTTTCATAAAATGGGTAGTATAAGATAGGTATATGTCATTATATTTTATTATGAATATACATTTTTCTGTGTGTCGCTTTCGTTGTGGACTGTTGCACCCGCTGTATCAAAAGCACCATCTGCTCGAACTCAAACTTGTTGAATCACTTCTTTAAGTGATGCTTTCTTTTCTTATCCTCGGCGAATCAGTTATCGTTATCCAATCGATCGGTGGCCATTTGACATCGCAAATTCGCCTACTATTTGGGCCCACGAAGCGTTGAAGACGCGCCATCGTCTTACGCTATGGTTTTCCGACTAAATGAATATCATATCTTGATTGCCGGAGCGTGGGGCATGTAATTCTCCGACTCCATGGAGCTTACAAAGCGAGTTCCGAGTTTTGGGGTGACAATCAGACGAATTCCAGCCGCTGGAGCGACAGCATGTGCTTGGCGCGGATCTTACATGTGCTGGGTATAATGGCCCTGTTTTCGCAACTGGGTTTCTTCGGAGAAAGTGTCGATGGGAGCGATGTGAGCTATGGGGATTTTTACGGCAATGCCAGTGCCAGAATGCTTCGATTCCGAGACTTTGAACCTCGCCAGCAAAGCGGACGAATGGACGTGGAACTTGACCTGGATGCGGAGGAAAGCGCTGGACAGGATCGCGAGGGTCGTGGCTTCCATTTCCATGCCAGCGGCGAGGATGTGAGTGTGGAATTGGAGTTTATCGTTCCCTTCCTCAAAGTTCCTGTGAAGAGGAGCATGAACATGGCTCGAGATGCTATCCAGAACATACTGAATCTACGAACTGGTGCTCTAGTGAACACAGCAGTTGTTGTGGCCGCTGGAGCAGTCATAGCTGGTGTAGTTCGATTACTTATAGCTCCACTGGTGATCACCTCGCTGGGTAATGGATATGGCTACAAATCCCATCCAGACAGAAGCAGTAAGTCTATGCAGTATAAATCTCTTAGTGGGTCCAACTATACATGGTTTTTCTGGAATAGTGCGCCGGCTGAGTGATGTGGTAGAGTCCCAGCTGGAGGAGCACAACATCGACATGTCCGTATGTGTACAGCGAATGATCTGTCAGTATCTGCAGCAAAACCTATCTTCCGGGTATGCCAGTGCGCTGAATGTTTTGACAAGGTAACTAAGATTTTTTCCGATTTTAACAATATGTTAATCCACTTTCCCTTTCCAGCTCCTCCTGGTTGCATTCTATCGTCGATGGAACTGCAGTCTTCCATGCCATCCAATCAGCTAGAAGTAGTCGCAGTTGTACCCATACATATCGAAGTTGCAAATGGCCCAATCGGCTAAATTGGAAGTCCTGGGAAATACCAAAGGTTCTCAGATTTAGTAATGGATAGTGGGATAGTAACATCGAATGTTCCAAAAACCTTGTTATATTTATTTATTTATTTAAAAAGAGATTCAAACATTAGTATTCTTAAGTTATTGTAAGACAGAGCTTTTCAATAAAAAGAGCCATCAAAAATATGACACCAGCTTTTCTTCACGCCAATGTTTTCTTATGTAATGGAAATGCCGGAAAATTAGATTAATTTCTGCCACTTCTCCGCCAATTAGAGAAGGTAGCTATGCTATCTTCCGCTTTCATCTGGCCGGCACTTCCTCAAGCTAATCGTTTTCGCACCTCCATACCTGTTTTTTTTTTTTTTTTTGTTTCCAAGACATGGGTGGAAACTGGAGTTACTGTCCAAAAATAATAGCAACCAAAAGCCAGCCAAGCGGGAATTACACTGAAAAACATTTTATGCCACCTGCTTCAAAGAATATGATTAGACGAAGTACTCAGCAACTACTCACCTTTACCTACTAATCCATGTAGAAATGAATGTAAATTTTCTACCTTAATATATTTTACATGTATATTTTTCAACACCTTGAAATGTGATATTTTTGCTCAGTGCACATTTAATCCAGCCAAGCAAATCGGCTGTGGTGGATGAGAAGTCTTTTGGTGACACCACCTGGGAAATTGATTCAAATGTTCATCGACTACGCACCCGGACGGATCTCGCAGCGGAAAAATGAAGCTATTGTACCTGACATGTGCCCTCCTGGCCAGCTGTGCCGTCATTTGGGCCGCCAGTGGGGAGGAGGAATCGGAGCAGGAGGAAGGACCGGAGAAGCTAGCCAAACAGCACGGATCAAGGCCTCATCCTGGACAAGGATTCAAACTGATATCCTTCGATGCAGTGGGAAAACACATAGCCTTGGGTCTGGATTATCTAGTGCCCTTTCTGGAGGTGCCTGTCAAGCGAAAGCGGAATGCTCCACCGAAGGTAATGCTCCGTTTAAGAAATCATTGTGAAGAGAGAAATTTTCCATTTTCATATCTCCTTCTCACAGCCTTTAGTTGTAGTGAATTCCGCTGCTGTTGTTAGTTGCGGCCTCGTGGTGGCCGCTGGAGTCCTGGTGGGTCACCTTATTCGGAGTTTGGGACTGGAGGCCATCACTGGAGATGATAATCGACCTATTTTCGGTAATTCTTCGACGCATAAGCCGAAGTCTTCGGAGGAAAAGGCTTCGTCTTCTACGCCAGCTCCTACAAATTCTACAAATGCCACCGCAAGGGGACTTTTCGATGACAACCTTAGTTTTCCTGGAATCCTTGACAACTTTAAGCTGATTTACCGCAATGAAACTGGAGATCGAGTGGGTAAGTTTCGCTATCGTAGCTCATTCGGGAAGCAATCCTAATTATATTATTTTTAATTAGCTACCACTCTTCCTAACATTCTGGGTATGATTGAGCGCACCTTTCTCAAGAACGACGTGGATCTGACCGTCTGTCTGCTGAAATCCATATGTACTTTGACACACAATGCAGGTGAAAAAGTAAGCAAGGGTCAGGCATCGGACTTCGAGCACCTGCTGGATGGAGCCACCAAGTGGTCCTGGCTGCTGGCCTGGTTGGATCAGTCCGCTTTTCGAGACGCCATCGAAGCAGGAAAGGCAAACGTGCCCCATCAATGCGCCATCAAATACCCGGAATGCAAATGGGTAGCTCCTGAGGAGCAAATTATGGAGTTGTTGCGTAACAATGTACAGTTCAAATAACGTGTTATTTTATTCATTGTACCAATCATTCATTGTTCATCATGTTTAATAAGTTTGTGTATCTACAAATATTTCCATATTATACATAAATTCTACAGCGTAAACACACTGCCCGAGGTTTGTGTCTCTGATAATTGGCGGGGCGAATTAAACGTCACCGGCGAATTCGATTGTAAATTCGGCTTCATACCCTTAAATTCTGCAAAAAACAATCCAAGTTCCTCCCAAGTTCATAAAAGGATCACAGATTTATGCATGCAACTTTCATCGAAATGAATTCTATATTTATTTTGCCAATTAATGTTAAAACAAGTTTAGAAACACTGAACATTGATTGAATTTGGATTTAAGCAAGCAAACAGTTTGTTTTGTATGATGCGCCTTAAACAGAATTATAACTAATTTACATAAAGAACTGGTAATCAGGAATAAGAAATCCACAAGTGTTTGAAAATAATTGACACAAAGTAATTTTATAGAAATGCTCAAAGTATATCCTGAAGTTTAAATCAATGAATCGGGTACAATTTTCACTTAGTTCAATTAATTAATGTTAAAAATATTATAATAACTACAATTATTCATTGTAGCTCTTGAAAACATTGAAATTAAAACCTTAACCTAATATTACATAACTATATATTTTTTTGTTTTTTTCTTGTTTTTTTTTTAATATTTATTGTAAAACATGTTCAAAAACTTTTTTTGTCGTCACAGCATTTTTGCTTGAAAGTTATAAAACAGAATACAACCATCACCAAAAAACTTGTTTGAGCCTTCCAGCAAAAAACTATGAACAGTTTTCAACGGTATTTTCTCCTCGTAATCTAAAGGTTTATCATTATTTTTCGACTGGTTTTCCACCTCCTCTGCTATTTTGCTCCTCATCCATCTGTTGTGTAAACGGTTTGCATATAGAAAAACATTAAGACTAAATTACATACGTGTATATTCTTCTGTTCTAGGCAGTTAACATGGCTACAAAACTATTCAAGTGTGATTAACCCTTCCTGTTTGTAAATGTGTCGGTTAGCATGGGGTCGGGGCCAGGGTCAGGGTCAGGGGTCAAGTGTTGGATCATCGTCAGGGGGAAATGGTTGGTGGGGATGGGTCCTGTCAGGTTGTTGTCAAGTTGGTTGTGCAGGGTCCTACTTTCACGCAAGGCTCAAAATCAATCTTTTGGTTAGCTTCCTTCTCGATGCTCAGTTTAATTTCAATGTTTTCTCTCGTCCTACGCCAAAAATGCCTCATATCAAATGCAGTGCATGCTAAGGTACTGAATCTAGGCGATTTCTGGCCAACCCAGGACCTGCTCCAACTGGTTGTCGCTGAACTCGAAGCCACCCTCGCCCATGATGTAGTCGTCGTTGACCAGGTCCATCATCGCCGGCGTGTGCAGCAGAGGATTGCTGCTGTCCAGGAAGGAAATGGAGGTCTTCCTGCTGGGGGCGTTACTGCCGCTTCCGCATCCTTCGAGCTCCTCCTCTACCGACTTCTGGGTCACTGGAGTCTCCACGTCCAAAGCCGGTGGTGCAGACTCAGCCTGATTAGTGCTAGTGGAGCTTGAGGTCAGCCTCTTACGCGGTGACCCCGATGACCCATCCACCAGGCTGTTCTCATCGATGCCACTGTCGCTGGAGGCATCCGTGTCGCAGGCTGTCAAGCCGGGGGGCACCGAGTCATCAAGGGAAAGCACTGACCCGGTCTCGCCGTCACCTCTACTGGAATCGGAGCCTCCGAAGACTGGAGACAGCTGGAAGTTGGTGCCACTGATCAGCGGGTTGTGGTGATAGTCCCGCAGCACCGAAGACGTGGAGGTGTGACAGTGCAGGGGCAAACCATATTTGCCCAGTGGAGTTGGCTGCTCCAGGGAGTTGTCCTCATCGATTATCATTGCTTCGGAATCGTCATCCTGTTTTGTGGGGCAGAAAAGAAGAACAAAAAAAGAAAAATCCAAATTAGCACAGTTTTGAGTTAACGAGGTCAAATATTAAAGCACAAATTTAACATATTTCTTTAAGGGAAGCACTCCACTTTTCTTTAAGTACACAAGGATTATTATACATTTGCTTTGGTCAATGGATCGATTTTCTTAACGGCCCTACCTAATCCTTACTTATTGGTATTCATAACTAATAGCTTACAATTGAAATTACAATTATACCTTAAGTACCACAATCTGGGCTTAAATTAATTTAAATTAACCGATTTGCAGCTAAGTTACTCCCCAATTCCCCCATCAATTGAATCCCTAGAGAACGCAACTTTCGACTGTGTTTTTCGTGGCTATTCCTATGCAAATGTCAGCCTATTAACTCGATGAGACCTGCAGGGAAATTTTGATACCTTGACAGTAAAGCGAAAATCGAGCGGAAAAACAGAGCTAAGTCGGAGCCATGAAGATGCTCAAAGTCACTCGTTTAAAGAAGCTCAAGCGCCCCAGAAGTCCCTGTGGAAAAGCCACGGGAAAGCGGGCAACAGCAGGAAGCTCTCAGGCAGTGAAAAGCCAGGCCGCAAAGTCCACCCCACTCTGGGCCGTGGAACCCGCAATAAATCATATTTTAATGATGGTTGGGAATGGGTCCTGCTGCTCGCGATGAAACAGAATCCAGCGGCGGGACATTATTATGCTCTGGATTTCAGATTGACACAAAGAACGCCCCCACTTGCGCTTTAAGAGCCACCAGTCCGTGCCCATTTCCATTCCCGCCAGTCTGACTGACAGGAAGTGGGGAATATATCAATTTCGACCGCTGCCAAGCTGCCGCCTGCATTTCACTGTATGAGTGAAAGTAACATATCAACATCGGATTCTGAAGTTCATTAATAAATGTCGATGTAAAGTTTAAAGTGTATTCATTTAAAGCATGCAGTGCAGCCATACCACCAAAATGGAGGTTCTTATTTAACGAAATCAATATTAAAACCACTCATAATTGCACTTATTCTCTTTACAGGCTTTGACAACGGCCGTGACGAAGATAAAGTTGCCAAAAATTACCCGGACGGGTGTGACTGGACATTAGTCGTTAAGGGTTCACGTGCAGTCCATTGAACCGCACCCCTGCCCGCTGTTTGCCAAGCTTTCATCGCGTATTGCTAGTCTTCGATTGCAGCTAGTGCTAATTGCAGCCATTACGGACTGAAAGCGAAAGTGCTGTAAGTTGAGCGATGGGTAAACAATATAGGGGGCAAAGAAAGTGAAAGTCGGTGCCATGACATCTGTGCCAGCAGAAACCCGCTCCCGAGGGCATATCATCGAAGGCGATGGGGCAACACCCAATAACATTTTCCCCGCCCACGGCCGACAGGGCGTATGCGTAACGAAATGATGAGAAACTCCAGTGGCACGCGCACTGCCCCCCAGGACATCGTCGGTGGCGAGTGTAGGAGCCGTGTTATAGGCACATTGTTTGATATATTGTGTGGCATGCCTGCCAGAACTCGGCCATTGGTCTAATATGCTCTAATAAATTATTAAAGTCAATTGGTGCCACGGAACAGGCGAAAACTATTAGATAAAGACGGCATTGTCCTGGCATTGCGTTGGTAAAGGTTTCCGGAAATGCCAGGGCATTACGATAATTGCCATTCCTCCGCCGCTCCATCACTTTGATGTCTTAGACAGCAGCTTTGGGCCGAGTTTATGGCGGATTTCGCCATTTCCCCAGTGTTATGCTGAGCTGGCTTGGCAGGACTCTGCGCCTTTAAAGCCGCCTAATTGGATTCTCTTTTTTTATGGCATCGCATTTCATCGACGCCTCGTTGCGTACGTGCCACGCCCACTCGGCGGCCCACGAAAGTCCAATAGAAAAACAAAAGCAATTAAAGCGAAACTTTGCTTTCACTTCGGCCGCGTGTTGCTGCCAAGTTTCTGCAGAAAAATCTGCTGTCACCGCACAATAAAAAGGGAAAAGTAGGCAGCAAAAGTACTGTAACATTTTCAAGAACTCGACTCTTATTGCGTAACGCAACGCAACGCCATGGAAAACTCCTGGGAATACGCTCGAAAGGATTGCCCACATATTTGCCAGGCCCGCCATAACGAGGTGAAATTGAAATTGAAAACTGGGCCCGAAATCAATAAGCAATAAACTTGAATAACTCATGCAGCCATCTCGTTCAGGGAGACAACGTGGCGTATACGTAATGCAATTGTCGCCAGGCATATTTCCCAAATAGGCGGTGGGCTTTCCTTTAGAATTTAATTTAGCACAGCGCTCGTGTGTGACGAAAATTCGTCATTTATTTAGGGGCCAACGAAGCGAAAGATTTAGATTTGGACAGAGAGTAAAACGAAAATCTCGAGATAAGAGGCAGAAAGTTATCCGTGTGTTTAGATGTGCTCGGCATACTCAAGCGTTTTGACTCGAGGAGACAAGACAATAAGGAATTCAATTCCAGAGACGGCGCAAGTTTGGGCAACTTGATTAGCTGGCAGCATCATTTATTCCAATCAAAAGATTTTAATAAATTGCCAGTCAGTGGGGCGACTGGCAAGCACACAATGCTGAATGGAGATTAATCAATTCCCAGGCCGGCCTGTCAATACAAATATGCTCGAGGGCCAATGTATGCACATAAATCGAAGCGAAAAGTTGTAGGCATCGACATCGCCCATTCCTCATCGAACTTTTCCAAAGAAAACACAGTCGCCGCGCTTTTCTCCGAGGTAATTTTCCCTTATCTGCTGCATCGGTTGATTTGCTGGAGGTTCGGCTTTATTGTTTATTGGATTTACTAAAATATTTATTAAAAGTTTATTAAAATACTTTATAATCCAGATATCATATCATATGCCATATCGTATCGTACTACATTCGCTTGTATATGTATAAGTTGCTTGACATCTTGTATATATATAATATTTATGTATATAGGTGTATATATGTATAATATTGCATACTTTGCGGCGTTTACACACTAGTTTGCCTTACACGAGTCTAATTCAAGGCTAGTTTTCAAATTACGCTAACATCTTGTGGAACTGGAGGTATTCTCGGTGTCGTTTGTGTGGTGTTCGTGTGGGATAGGGTGTTATATGGGATACGGTTTCGGGTTTCGGCCCTCACCTAAAGAGCTTAGTCTGGGTGAACAAACACAAACACTCCCGGGTAATTGTTGCAAGTTAACCGGAGGAGGCTGAAGCGATTTGTTGGCATGGCAAACGGAGGCAAATGCTCCGTGAAAACGACTCGTCATTTGTTGTCGCCACTCTGACAAATGAGTCCTGGAACAAAGGTTACACTTGTAGATAGAACTTTGTGACCTGTTGATCCCGGCAGTCATAACACAATTTTGCATAACTCAGAGCCAATTAATCAGAGCCAAATGAGAGTGGGAACTTCAAATTGACTGCCTGGATAGAGGGAATCCCAGCCAGGAGCATTAATCAAGTTCAGCCAGCCGCCAAATCAATTGCAACGCACACAAAGTGCTTGTCACCTCGACTTCTTCGTTTTGAGTTATGATGAGTTGGCCAAAACGGGAGCTACTCGTTCGGTAAACGGATATGTCAGAGTGTATAGTATTATTATTTGCTAGCCCGAAATTACAGCTAATAAAGTTGCACAATAAATCTGTATCTTAGGGGGAGGGGCGCTGTGTGTTGTTTGCTGAGGTGACTCACAAAATTTCACTAAATGTACTTTACTTTCGTTACTTTACTGAAGCTTTTCTCCGAGGTATTCGACGCACATAGGTAGGCTATAAAATTACACAACATTTAGTTAGTTTACTTTAAGTTACTTGCTCTAGACTTGCGCTAGTATTAATTTAGTTAGTTTAGGCTTAGGGGGCTCTCTAGTTAATTCTTTGCTATAAATGCGAGACACACACAACAAGAATTGGAGGTAGTAAAAAACGCTCGTTATCAAAGGGTCGCACAACATTCACTAGGGTGTATTGAACTATCAAAAGTCGGAATAGGCATATGTTTAGGATAGGTATATGTATGTATATTTTAGTTAATGTTATATGTATACACGAGGTATGTAAGTAAGCGCCGATCGGGGCCCTTGGATTGACCCCGAACGACCTACACGATCGTACTTATGCATGTACTGAGGTATATGTGGTATATTTGTGGTATTGTATGTACTTTCTGTTCGATTCTCGTTCTTGAATTTGCACTCCGTCGCGATAAAGCTACCCATCTACCCATCTATCCAACTCGCCATCTCGATTCCCTCCGATTTCCTGTCCATCTCTCGTCTGTCATACGTAACGCGAAAAATTGCAACTAAATGTGATGATTGGGATCCGTGATCTTCTACTACAAAGTCGTATTGTTATTGTTATCGTTAATCGATCTGAATTTGACTTGCGCGGGCTTAGTAATACTATCTCGATATCGTAGCTAAATATTAGGCAGCTTACTGGCTAGGCTAGGCTGCTCCCCATGCTCGGCGACCTATAGTTAAGTTTAGTTAAAGCCACATCGATTAATTTGAGAGTTCTCCTATCTTACTAGCTTACTTGCTTACTAGCTTGGTAGCTACTGGTGTTTGCTCCGTTCCATGTCCTATGTACATCCCTGCTTAGATCTATGTATAAGTTCCGCGCTATGTGTATATAATTTTTCAGAGTTTTCGGCTCGCAGTCTTTTCGGGCTATAATTATTTTACTCAAGTATTCGCATGACCCCAGTTCGGAGCTCTGACTAAATGATTATCGAGAGGAATATATGCTAAGTTCTCTGGTATTTGTCTAGTTAATATCTCGAGGATTGCTTGTCAATTTGCTAACAGTAAAATTTCCTAGTAGGGCGCCTTCCGTGTGCTTTTCGATTTTGGCCTTCGTTCCATTGAGGTTGCTATTTGGTATTTTGCTATTTAGCTAGTTAGCTAATTTGCTAGTCTGCTAGTTTGCTATTTTGCTATATTGATGGCTGATCCGGAGGTAGTTTCGGTTTCAGTTTCAGTTGTTCGATTTGCCACACGAGGTAGATGCGGTTACGATCTGATCTATCTGGCGATTTCTCCTATGAATTGTTCTATTTAGCCGGAGAAGCTCTTTTCCTGGACAAACACAAAACACAAGTAACAAAGCAAATAAGGCAAATAAAGCAAATGAGGAAGGGAAGTCCTGAGTAGGGGCAAATATTTGGCCACGTACACACATGTGTCGCCCGAGCATAATGCAAATTGGGTCCGCTCCTCCGCTTCCGGAGAAGCTGCAGCCAATTACCGAAGCGCCGGAGTCGGAGGCGGGCGATTCATTAATGCAGGGACTACGGAAAAGTGCCAGCCGTGACGCAGGAGGTTCGCCCAGAGTGGGAAGCTCGTGTAGGCCATAAAAGCAGCCGGGTAGTGAGCCCAAACCCGGGGGTTTGCTTTTTCAGTACATAAGAGACACGTGCCGCGAAACAAAAGAGCGGCGAGTCCGGGTAAAAGAGAGAACATGAACCGGAGAAAGTGAAAGTCTGAGTGAGAGTGAAAGTGGCAGAAGAGCGTCAGCTGTGCGCAGCGGAAAGGAAAGTGAAACAAGGATAAAGGCAAAGGATAGACCCGGACGGTTGGGTGGACCACCCAGCGAGTTGGAGGTGCAAAATCAATACGAATGGGAAAGGCCCAAGCTCAAGCTAGAATGCGACACGCGCTGCCTCCGGGTCTTATCGGAATGCCAAAGGATGTGGGTATCCTGCGCCAAAGGACTCCAATACCCACTCGATGGCCCGACTAAAGCAGTGTCAATAGTGGGAGCCTTGGCATTTTAAATTCGGGGCTAGTTGCGTGTAAATTTGTTTGCCTTCCATAGCTTTGTACATATATATGATATAGCTGTGTATTTGCCAGCTGGATATTTATGATTTCGGTGTCGTATTGCCGTCGATGTGCGTCAGTCACGCCACAGAGAAAGTCTCAGAAAGTTAATTAAGCTACCAGGCGACACAATGAGGAATTGGTTGGGATACGTATGGTTGGTCGTTCATATGGAACATCCCCGCTGCGTGTATGTAGGTCAGTACGCGGTGGAAAATCAATAGGCTTTTAGGGTTTTTAATTATTCAAGGGCCCCAAAATGTACAAAATCATAGGGAAATCAAAAGAAACACAGCTTTGGATAATGTTTTTTGGCTTTTCTTCGTTTTCGAAAATGACTCTTCTTCTCGTTCGTTTATATGTATTTAAAGCTAATAAAAACAAAACAAAGGAACTACAAACTAAATTAAAATGACAACTAATAAGAAACGAAAGCTCCTGCCAGGTTAAAGCTTCAGTGGCGACCCGAGGTTTGTTCTATATACGCACTATATCTTTACAGCTAACTCTAGGTATATCTCTATATCTATAAGATGTGTGTGCTGCGCGATTGAAAACGCCGACAGCACGAGGATTGTTATTTAATTGCTAGTAGTTGCTCTATGTATATGTGTTGTGTTTTGTTATTTAGTTTTGACTTTTATCTAGATTAGTAGGCATATTTGTCTAGCTTAAAGTGGATTCATCTCTTAACCTTTCTCTAGGGATATCCATTTCTCGAGTTTTTTTCTTTTTTTTTTTTTGTACCTTCAGCGCTCGAATTTGAGTTTTCAATTTTGCTACTTTTCGTTCACAAATTTTGACAATTTACATGTGTTCCGCATGTGCTGCTGCGTGGTGCTTCAATACTCGTCAACAAAAAGGCCAAAAATGAACTCGAAATCAAACGCGTTCTGTCTTTCAATCATATATCATATCGTTTATATCCGCATTCCTGCACTGCTGCTACTTCTTTTTGCTCAGTCAAAGCTTACACATCTAACAAATTGCTCGAATAAGTTAACAGAAATCATAGGGATAAGGTCTAGAACATAAACCTGATGGATGCCGGTAACTCAAACAACAAAAGCAAATGCTATCACAGTAAAAAACTTAAAGTTGCCGTATTTGAATTTATATAGTTTACAATTTTATTGCAATCGTTCTCTGATTCGCATTCCTCTCATCTCCTCTACATCTCTAAACAACTACGTCCGGAGTGTGCGTCTGCGATCCGCTGTGATGGTTCTCTGCTACGGCACGGTGATCACTCGCTAAAACTACTCGATTAGTATAATCCTACCGCTCCTCGTCGTATGTACAACAGAATTGCGCAACAGAACAGAAGATTTTTAACAACTTGATTAGGTCTTAGGTCGGTAACTTAAAAAGAAATCAACAAATCGCGCCAAGCTACAACTCAGGATTATCGACCGATCAACAATCTCGACTTCTGGCTCGAGCGGATTGGATTGGATCGAATCGGATCGGATCGGCTAGCACTATTTTAAATAGTCTACAAATTTATAATTTTAAAGTCCACGCTGCAGCTGCAACTGCAGCTCTCTTACACATCTAGACTAGATCTATCCGATAAATATATGTGTGTATATCTAAGGACTAAGGTCTAGGGACTACAAAAACGGACTAAAACTAGGCCCGCCTTCCTCTCGCAGCGGGAGGAGGTTGCTTCTTGGTTACATTTTACAGTTTACAATTTAGCTGATGCAGTGGTAGTCGTATGTTCTAGTTAGCAATATAAAATCGATCCATTTACAAAGACAAATTGTAGAAATGGGCTTGTCCATGCGCTTAGCCTAACAATCCTTGGTTTTTGTTACTCATAGCCGGCGGCTGTGGGTGCTTCCATTAGCTAATTGAGAGGCGGGTAAAGGTCTCGTATCGATGGATCCTAGACCTTGGCCAGCTGCTTCTTGGGCCGCATGGGCACAATGCAGTAACCGGCACTTACATCGCGTCCGCTGACCAGCAGGTTCTTCAGTACCGAGTTGGACTGCTGTTGCTGCTGCTTCTGCTGCTTGCTCTCCGCCGACTGTTGCCAGCGCTCACTGCCTGCTCGCTTGGCTGCTTGGGTTTGCTGCTGGGCAGGATCCTTGCCAATCAGCTGCTGCAGGAGCTGAGGGGACTGCACATCCAGGCATAGGGTTCCGCTCTTCAGGCGCTTGGACTCCACGGGATTGCCCGCTCCTGTCGCGCTGTTCAGGTGGCGCTTGTTTCCATGTTGCTGCTGCTGCTGGGGCACAAGGTTCACCTTCGCCACTCGCGGCTGCGTCGTGGTGGGCGGCTTGCTCTCCACCAGACGTATGGTGGCCTTGGTGGTCACCGGCGCAATGCTGGTTCCATTCAGCAGTTTTATAGCCGGCTGCTGCAGCTGCTCCTGCTGCTGCTGTTGCTGCTGTTGAATCAATTCCTTGTTATTCTGTATGGTAATCAATGGCACTGCATTCAAAATGATGTTCTGCTGCTGCAGCTGCTGCTGTTGCTGGAGCATCTGGATGGCAGACACCTTGCAGGGAGCGGGAGATGCGGCATTGGGACTCACGGGTTCCGTGTCCACCACTTGCATTTGAATCAGGTCCCAGCAGTCCAGATTAGCGGCTAAAATAGAAGCAATTAAAGTTAATAAGAAGCGAAGAATCTTTAGTAGAAATATGCCGTCTAATCCCCAAATTTATTGAATCGAATGCCAGCCAAAAATTAATTCCTTTGCCCATGACATTGGTGCTAATTTAAAACAATAATATTTGGCTGCCTCAAACATTTTGCACATAAATAAGTGGGCACATTCTACAAATATATACGTTGTTCTGCCTTTGACTCAGTATCTTTGTATCTACAACTCTTCATATACAACAAGTAGCCCATATCCCCAGTCTGTTTCGTTTTCTCGCGCCTGCTGTGTGCGACATAAATCAGCCACGATTAGCTAGTGGAAAATTCATAGAGGCCTACAGGCATCTGTCAATATACCCCGATATACCCTGTCATAAGACCCAGCACTTGCAGTCAATACAGTTGACAAGGCTAGATGCTGGTGTCACCGATTCCGTCAGCTCCTGGGCATCAATCACAGTCCTCGTGCCGTGACATGTGTCAAAGGTAAGAGAGCAGTGTGTGAATATTACGCAAATCGATTCAAACCACTGGAGTGGCGCGCAGACCCACATCAATTAGCTCTCCCGCGGTTCGCGCAGACGGAAAATGAACCCAACCCACAACTAAACCAAGTGACATCTTCCGCGACACGCAACTGAAATTCTGAATTTTTCTTTCTTTATGTTTGCCTCCTCTATTTTTACATGTAGGCGTTGGAGTGCGTGCGTGTGCGTTGGCAGCATATCATAAAAAATAAAGCAAGTTTCCACGGGTATTTTTAGCCGCGGACTGCCATAAAATTAGGCCTCTCCAAGTGCAGGAGGCGAAATTGTGGAATATTTTCAAAACCGAAAGAGAGAGAGAGTGGTCCCAAAGGGCCGTAAATCAATCTATTCAGCTTTATTAAATCTATCAAATGCCGCTTTCTATTAAAAGACGAAAGTGTCGTAAAATGTCCACCCCATAATTACCCCCCAATTGCTAGACTATTCTTCCGTTCTAATATGATCTGACTATTCCTTTTAAAATACTCCATTCCATGACTGCTCAATACATATATATCCCCGAACTGCCACCCAAGATACTTACAGTCCTTGCTGTAGTCATTCTCAAATGCATCTTCCATGGGATGACATAAGCTGCCTCCCATTTGCACATCGTATTTCTCTTTTTTGCACTCGATGTTTAGGCTGAGTAACTGCTGTTGCTGCTGCTGCTGTTGCTGTTGTTGTTGCTGCTGCTGACGCTGCTGCTGTTCCTCCTGCAACTGCAACTCCTGCTGCAGCTGCTGGAAAGTCCTGAACTCGTTGCCACTCTGCTGTTGCTGCTGCTGATGTTGCTGCAGCCGCTCGTTGCACTCCTCCGCAACCGTAACACCACTTCCCGCCAGGATCGACAGAGTTCCATTTCCGGATCCGCACAGCAATGCCGCCAGCTCGCTGGAATCGCTGGTGAAGACCGCTGCCTGTTGCTGCTGATGATGCTGTTGCACGGGCGATGGCGACAATGAGGAGACCGTTGAAGCTGGCGAGGAGCACAGGGAGTTGGAGAAATGCTGCTGCTGGAGTTGCGGCTGCTGCTGCTGTTGCTGGTAGCCAGTGTTGCCGGCGTATTGCTGGTGATGTTGCTGCTGCAGCTGTTGCAACTGCTGCTGTATGGCGTCGATCTCCTTGGGCACCATGGTCTGCAGATCCTCTGGTGGGCACCACATGAGATCCGTCTCCGTTAGCAGGGGCATATCATCATCGATCGGGATGTAGGGAGCACGCATGGCAAAGGCCTCGAAAGAGAAGTCATCCTCCTGTGTTAGTGAATTGGGACTGCACAACGATGGGAGGCTGCTGTCCTCGGGACTCTGTTGCGAAAGAGAAAACATATCGTTCAGTAAGGATAATCAATGCTTGGAGGTCTAGGAAACTCACCTTTGATGTGATGCTGGGCGAATGCAGGTGCTGCGAGCAGCTTGTGTCATTCGACTCCTCGCGATAGTTGAACAGCGGATCGATGTTGCTGCTGCTGTTGCTGTTGTCGTGGTGCTGGGGATGATGCTGCTGCTGTTGTTGCTGCTGCTGCTGCTGGTTGTGATGTTGCTGTTGCTGCTGCTGATGACTGGGATTGCTAGCGGTTGCCGTGGGAGTGGGTGTGAGCGGGCTGAGCGGACTGTTGGCGTAGCTATTGTTGTTGCTACTGGTATTGCTGGGTGCAGAGGTGCTGCTGCTGCTGGGGCTCTGGTAGTGCTGGCCGCTGGCCGTCGTGGAGCATGTGGTCGAGTCCAGGGAATTTATGTCCTCGGGCAGCAGGCAGGTGCCCATGAGGCCAACCAACATGTCACTGAAGGGAGTCATCTCGTCCAGCTGGATGCAATTGGTGGAGGCCAGGTGGTGGGACAAATCGTCAGGTTCTTCCTTAAGCACTACAATCGAAAAGAAAAACATTCAGTTAGTGGCGGTTTCACCTAGTTTGCGGTGGGGTGCTACATCTCAATTCTGTTTTCGGTCTACTGTTAATTGTGGCTTGTGTGCTGCCGAAATTTCAATTATCGCTCGCCGGAGTCGCCCCTAATTGACAGCTCTCAATTGAATCTAATTGAAGGCAATGCGCTCCCCTCGTGAATTAGTCGCTCCAATTGCCTTCGCGGTGGAATCGAAGCAGAGCCATGATTTTTATGGCCGGACGACTCATTAATCAGCATTTCGGGCCTATTGACGTACGCGGAATAAATGCAAGCGAAGCGGTGCGAAAACAAACGCTCCTGAAACAGGAACTCAACATCGATAAGATCGCTGGATTCCAGGTTATTTTTACGGAATTGAGTAACTATCGGGTGCATCGCCCCAGATCAGGTGCAAGTTCCCTTATCAGTAAGGGGTCTTGAACCAGGGGCGATCTTCCCGCTAGATTGGCCTGTGCGTCACCTAGGTCCACTCATACGTATAAGTTCTTGAGCATCTAAGCCGTGTCTCAGCTATCAACCCATCCCGATCACGATCCCCAGCCCCATCCCAATACCATGCCCGTCATGGGGTTTGCTATACTAGATGGTATGCTAATAAAACTGGTCCCAACCGCCTGTGTGTGCCGACTATTAAGTTGCAAAATGGAAATGAAAAACTAACTAAAACGACGGAGAGACCGCAGGCCAAATAGAATTTCAAATGCAAGTCCAAGTTCGTGAATGTAAGTGCGAGTGCATTGTTTGCCTTTGGCTCAGCCGCTTACTTCTATCAAAGAGCCATATATAATACGGATAAATCCCAACTGCGGCAACTGCCACCGGGCAGCCATATAAGCCAGAGTATAGTAAGCAGATTGCCTGGAATGGGCTCGCGCCTCCTCACCAACCAACAAGCGGCTTAGTCAATGCATTTCACATGCAGAGAAATAATGTATCTCATTTCATTATGCTTTTACTATCACCTAAAGTTCCGTTATTAAAACTCATACTAAAACAACCTAATATTTGGTGGATATTTGAATGCATGGTCACACCATGTTATCTTCTGCACGACACAGCGATGCGGTCTCTCTAAGAATCTAGTCTATGCATCATTTTCTCTCCGTGCAGAACATATTCCAATGCCATTTTCAGGAAAGCGGCAATAAAGATCAGATTAGCGGTGTGTTAGGGATTTGCACAGCTTGTAGCTGGCATCTGCTTGCTCTTGCGGTCGTTGCATTCGACACAAACAAATTAATTAACAATGCAGGCCCAAAGGTCTGGCCCCCCTGCAAGCCCCAGCCCCTGCTTTATGGAGCCCCCAACCCGGCAGTGTGACTTGTAATTATGGCACTCGAGTGCTACTCAACGTTGGCAAAGCTTTTTGCGGAAAAAACAACAGAAATTATGGCGCACGATAATACGGCACACACAGAACTGAACAGAACCGAAAACACAGCCCATCGGGGGTCTATGTCTATCTATATCTATATCGGAATCGAGGAGTGCATTTTATGAGATATTTGCAAAGTGCTTCTATATATTGCAGCTCATCGAATGTGTTGTTTTTCGCCAAGGTGCAAGGCCGGGAATGGCATTTAGCGGCTAACTGGCTAACTGCGCCTACACGCAAGGCTAAAGAGGACGGAGCAGCTGCGACTGTTTCTTGGCCATCACCCAGTGATCCAGTCACCCAGGCATCGAGTCACCCGGCCAACAAGTAACCTAGTCACACTTCAAAAAATATTGTGCAAGGACTGCGTCAAAGTGTCTAAAGGAATCTATTGAAAGGCATTTTCCTATAAAGATATATTAACTGATTGGTCGGAGATTAATTTATGTTTTTATGCCTTTTAAAGGCCTTTTCGATCTGTCTCTCAAAGAACACAGCATTTCTTTGTGTGCAACCGATGAGAGGTCGGTCGTGAGAAACTTGTGAAAGGTATCTCTGCACTTGAGCCACATTCGGTGCACTTGAGGCGTGTGTGCTGTATTCGAAAGTTTTCGAGGGAACAGGTTGCCGCATTAGCACTCGCACAAAATTCATACCGACAGCGTATGCTCAACGCGTGACTGCGAGGAGTCTTCGGGACAATTGGAGAGAACCCAGAACACAGAACCCAGAGGCCGGGAGCAAAACGGCTTCAATTTAAATAAATTTATGTCATCATCTGCAATTGAAGACGGCGACTCGTGACGTGACGTAGTTCCAAATCAGAATCGGCATATGTAAACAACGGACACGGGCACTTAAGAAGCAACCGGCAGAGATCAGAAGAGAGCCACCACCAAATGGGGACAGACAGGGCGTGATGTGATGCTGGAAAGCTAGTGCTCCGGCTATTTAGCTTTATGTAAGAGCCCGAAAATACTGACAGCTTACACAGCAGCCGCCACAGACCTGAAATCAGGCTCGGACTCATCATATCAGCTGTGAACTTGAACCCGGGTGATTAGCAGCGGAGAATCCAATCCAATCCAACCATCCGACCGTCTGTTATTTTTATTCCCCATTTGTGCTTCTGGTCGTGATGGGCGCGCTTATCACGCGTGCTAATCACGATAGAAGTGCGTTGTCCATATTCCCCTTCGATCCCAAGCCCCAATTTCCATCCACCTCCTTCTCCTCCTCGCATAGCATAACTGGCCTGGCCAGCCACTGAATAAGCCCATAAATGTATCGGCCAATTGATATTTATGGCCAGAGTACTCCTATCCGTGTGCTATCGTTACAAATATTTGCTTTTGTAGATTGGGAGTGGATAAGAGCATAAGGTAATTACACTGGGCAGGCACTTTGTTTTTGTTTGGCAACGAGTTACTTTTGTGTGGCCATCGAGAAGAATTCCCTGCTGATTATCTGTGCATGTGCTGTAAAACGCCTTGAAAACGCGAGTATCTGACGACCGGCAATCGAGGCGATCGAGTGTTACAACTGATTACGCTGACGAACGGAATATTTGAGGTGTTTGGAAAAATACCAAACAACCAAACAAACGCGGTGACAAGAATTACATAAAAACACTGGCTACTCATCATCATCATCCCCTTAAGGCAATCTGATTCGGTACGAAAATAAAGCCGAGGCACTTCCCCTGTTTATTTACGTTCCACGCAACGAAAATAAATATAGCCGACGCGCTAGAAGAAAGTAAAGTAAAGTTTCGTATCTCTACATCCCAGTCTGCAGGCCCAGCAAAATGTCAACACAAACGAAAACGAGAGCGATTAGAGGCTGCAGGTCCACTTGAAAGTGTGGAAAATACCCCCAACATTTCGGGGGGCCAATGGATCTGGAAAGGGGAACTCGGGCTACCCAGGCTACACATGCGAGACAGCAGCGCTTGATCCATCGACGGACCTTGGCACACGCGCCAAAAATTCAGCTCTCCACTGCCCCTGGTTTTCACTCTTTTCAGGGGGACCCCCGCCTTCCCCCCGATGATAGCCACATCGCTTAGCATATTAATTGGCTCAAGTTAATATTCATATTTCTGTTTTTTGTCACCAGGCGGCAGAAGCTGCCAGCGAAAAAATGAAAATAAAAGAGTGGAAAAATTCACTCGATGGGCACAAAAAACATTCGAAATACACAAATATTCCAATAGAGAAATGAAAAGAGTGGGCAAAACAATCGGTGACGTTTTTTCTGAATAATTTAATCATATGATTTCTAGTGGGAAATATTATAGAAATGTTTTTACGATCGAGAACTGAACGAGTATAGCCTGCTAAACTAAAAAATTAAACAATTAACTAGATACTCCCATAAATAATGCCAAGGGTAGAATTTTAATAAGGCCTATTGTGCATTGAAATCAAAAATAGGATTTGATGTAACACGCGGCGTATACACAATAAGTCACCATTCAGAACATTGATTACCTAAGTTGACCCATTTTACAGTGCCATTTATATTGGCCCATTCCATAGCGGCGATCCTCACTCTTAAAAACAAAACCAACACCGTCAAACTCTAATCTTGCAATAAACGATCCCCCGCGGTTCCACATACACACAACACAACACTGCGTATGCGTAATGCCGGCAAATTGTGACATAAGAGCCGGGCAATTGCATCGCCAACCGGCTTGCGGTTAAGTACGGATGGGAATGGGAATGGGAATCGGAATCGGAATCGGAATCCACCCCCCCAGTATATAGCCGTCCATAAATGCAGCGCACCATTATATACCTTGCTGTGTGCACTTATCAGGCGAGCGAACGGAACATTGTTTACTAATGCACTTTTCGAGCGGCGGGCTGAGCGGCGGGGCGGTTGTGTCTTTACAAATAAATAGTTTTATTTGCGCAAATTGCGGCCACAGATAAGCGAGCCAAAAGGCAAAAGCGACCGATCGCCAGAATGACTGAATGACTTACTGAGTGACTGACTGACTGAATAAGCGACCGACTGACCAATCAAATCGCACAATGCGTCAAATCACATCAAATAGCGCGCGTCACCAAAGTTGCCTGCCCCTCTGGCTGTTGCCTATTTTTGCATAGAATTTATAAACAAGCCAACCGGAATGCATATGTATAAGTTGGCGCTGTTTTGTCGCTGAAAAGCGTTGACTTTAGCCTTGAGCACAGAGCACTGCACCTGATGCACTTTACAAAACGAAAAAAAAACAAAAACTACTCAAAAGCGGTTTGCGAATCTTTCCTGTTTTGTATTGTTTTCAACACTTATCAGCTGATTCAACCACACCTTCCCTAACAACCGAATTCAGTTAAGTAGCGCAAGGTGTGTTACAGAAATCTCTATCGTTTAACTGCTGACTTACTAATATGAGATATAGTGCAGCTCTTGATAAGAGCATACTCATAAGTGATTACGTTGCATTAACTATTTAAGCAGTATCTAACTGAGCAGCTCTTTAATTAGGAAATGAAAACCACCGAGTGCATGGTAGAGAAGATAGAGATCTCCGTAACATTTCCTTGTACTTATAGAAGGTTATAGTGGTACTTACTTGTCAGACCTCGTCCATCGTCGGCAAACAGCGAGCAGAATCCTTTACTCATATCTTGAGCTGGTTGCTGGGGATTCTGCAGTTGGGTTTGCTGTGCGATCTGCAGCTGCTGATTGCTCGAGGAGATTATGGCTGCCGTGGCGGTGGTGGTGGGCGGCAGAGTGGGCTCCACGCCGAGCGGAGTCTTCTTGCAGAGGACCGCTGTGGGCGGTGGTGTTAGGGGTGGAGCGGGACTCGGGCGGAGGACCGAAGCGGTCACCGACTTGGGACGCTTCTCCTCGGGACGCAGTCCGCTGCTACTGCCGCTGAGCAGCTGGGCAGTGATGGTGCGCGGTCCTGGCGAGTGGTTCTCCCGCTTGATGAGCAACTCCGCCTGGAGGATCTGCTTGTACGGATTGCTCTCGGGCAGCTGCTTTATCTGGTCAGCCGTTGAGGTTGCAGTTACTGGTGGGATTGTTGCAGTTGTTTTGGTTTCCTCGATGGTTTTCTCTGCTTTCTCGCTCTCAATTTGCAGAGGCTTAGCTTGCAGCTCTGAGGGAATAGGTGTGTTCGCTGTTTCCTTGGTTTCCTGAAGGATTATTTCGGGATCGGCTGCTTTTTCGGGCTCCTTCTCGGTTTCAGCTGCTTGGTGGTGTTGTTCCTTTTGCTCACTTGCCGCAGTTTGTTGAGCAAGTGAGTATATCTCATGTTTATTCTCAAGATTACTGCAAGATGAAGAGGCACAAACGCGATTCGAATTGGGTTTAATTGAAATGCTTGATTTCGGTAACTTATTCGCGTTGCACTCGTTTGTTACACCACGGCGAGAAAAGCGATTCGCGGGATTCGTTCGAAAGTATCTGAACAATGCAATGTATCTGAGTATCTCAAGAGAGTATACTGCGCTCTTTTCAAGCAATCAGCTGACACAGCTGCTTGCCACTCGTTCTGGGTTAGTAAATACCAATTAACTAGACTAATTAACTCTACGGGTCCCCTAACGAGCCGAATTGAGCCGGTATTTCTATAGTAAAACGAACCCCTTCGTTTGAGAACATGGCAAGGAATACAATATCATTCTTTGCAAAGGTTAATATCACTTATCAAACGCTGTTTTGATAACACTGTTCACCAATTGAGACTCAGACTTTCATAGATAAAGGTTTTTAATAATAATATATGTTTTCGCATTTATCAGCAAGTGGTATTTCTATTTACGTTCTTTAGGATTAAAATAGCAAAGATTTACTACGGATTATTTTATAAGATATCTGGGCAGATCCTATTTAAAGCCTGTTTCTAAAACTACTTAAATACTAAATTCCAAATCATCATCATCAGTGGAAAATTCCCAAAGAACTATTTTTAGTGCACCTTTATTGCAGGTAAAAGTCCGTGTAGCGTTGGGTCAAACGTGATCAGCGACCATTCCTATTCAGAATTAGCGACTTCTGGGCGGTTTCCTAAGTTTCAAAACTGCCATCGGAAAATTTTCGCCCGCCGATAAGTCACGTTTCCCCAATGCCAGACCGATTTTTGAGCATTATCAATTATCAATTATCCAAGCGAAATCAGAAACGGCTGGGCATCGTTCATATTGTTTTCGCTGTTCCTTTCAGTCGTGATAGATAGCAATGCCACTAGGTGGGTGTGTCCCAAGAACAACAGCGGCACCAGACCCAGATTGATAAGCTCCGAGCTGCTACAGGGTGTAATCAGTAATCCGATGGAACCGCAACCAGACCCAAATCCGTAGAGAACCCGGCAACTGCCGTGATGTCTCAGGAACTTTCATTCCACCTCTCCTGCGATAAGATACTGGCATTCGCGCGATCGGCCGACTCAGCCTGATCTGCAGCACGGCGGACGGGCGACGACGTCTCCGTCCGGACTGCCTACGTTAAACGGCCGTAAAACTGTGCATGCACGGAGTGGCTGAGAGTCAAGCGCTGGGCGCGTGAAGCCCCCGTGGGGCCCCCGTGAAGCCCCCGTGGAATGCGTGCTGCGACTGATCTGGCGATAAAGGCGCCATCGCACGATAACTATACTATATGTGTGCACAGGTCTGGAGTGCTGGACATGATGAGGCGGAATACCAACACCAACGGCAAAACAAACAGCCGAGTATTATTTATAATTTCCAGTGGTAGTGGGCGCAACAACAGCAATACAGGCGGAGCAACTTTTTGGGGGCTCGTCCCTCTGGTGAAATAGTACAAAATACGTCGTTCGAGAAGTGGTTATAGGGGCAGCTCGACATTGAAGTGAAGTGTAGGGTCTTTTGTCTTCTGTCCACTGGGCAATCGAAGATCTACGATTTCCTCCAGGGTGACCAGCCCACTTTCTGGGCGGAAAAGGAGGCTCAATGTCACACGACTTGCGGGGAGTTGCGCAATTCGACAAGAATCGATTGATTAGTTGGATTGGGTGACATACGCCCAGAGAACACACCCACCACCCAATATTCTGCCGGAAGGCATTGAGTGGACAACATCAGTCACAACCTATAGATATAGATGGATGTAGTTGGATCTGGGCTGCTGCTACACTTAAATAATTGCTTCATCTTCATTGTTGAGCTCGCCAATTGTTTGTGGCCCGTCGCCTGACACGGGCCAGTCCCAACCAGTTAGAACCGACGATCGGTACCGGTGGGTCTGCCCCTTTTCGTGGCGGAGGAGGCTTACATCACATTATTAATTGAAGGTCTCCGCAAATGCGCAAGTAAATACGTACAGCTACGGTTGAAATGATAGCACCAACAATGCGCCACTCGAATTGGCGAAAGGTCATTATAAACCAGTTGAAACGAGGCTATTTTTGGATATTTGTGTTTTTGCTCAATATACTAGCTAATCTGAAGTGCTAAAAAACAATGAATGCGCTGTCCGGTAACAATCAATGGGATCTCATAACACATCTTTTGTATGACAAGGAATGCGCTTGAATGAAAACTTGAATAATAATACATTCAATTTGCGCTTTTGAGCTCAAATTGTTTACAAGTATTTTGCAAATGAATCTTTGGATTACAAATTTATTATTGTTACAAGACAATATCACACAATATATCACTGCCTTCGTCACTGTCTCAATTAGTATTGTTACACCCGATTACTCATGCCATAGTTGAGGAAATAGAATGATTTTTTAATTGCGCAAATCAAATTGCAGCGAATTAAACACCCATCAACACAAAAAATTAATACTATTTCAGTTATTCCGTAACATCGTATACATCGTAAATCGTCACATGACGAATATATGAAAAAAAAACAATGTTTTTGAGATTAGTTTATGGATTTTTCACTGATTACTAACTTATGACGGTGTGCTATCGTTACGCCCTCTGCTGTAATTGTAATGGGCACTGCAAAAAACACTCCAGGCTATTTGAAGTGCCGATGGGTTGATGAAATGTTCGAGAACAACTGCTGATAAGAGATACAGATAGAAACTGCACCCGCGATCTTTCCTCTCAACTCTTGAACTGTGCAACTCGAGTGGAAGTTGTACTAATTGTGGAACGTTGAACGTGTTGCGCGGATGGCGAATCTTCGAGTGCTCTGATGGCTTTTCAAGTGCGAGACTTTCGAAGTGCGAAGTCAGCAGCGCAGCTCGATCGCCTGATGTTCTTTTGCCGCGCCCCTTTTCCACGCGATTTTCGCAGATGCACAAATTGACTACCCAGCGCAACCAGACGAGCTGCAGTTGAGCAAAAGGTGAAAAAATAAATCGGAACAGTGGCAGAGATAACTATTTAACCGGATTTCGTTCGGAATGTGTCGAAATTTCTAATTAAATCAATAGGAAATTGACAGTTATTTGAACCTATACTATACATTCTTAATTTTTGAGCTGAAAGCAAATGCATCTGTTGCTACAGTGTTCTATCGCTTGGAAGTCCTTTTTGCGAGCTTTGATGTTGCATCAAACACATTTTCTTATTGTGTAACAAATTGCGTCGAAGAACGGAAAACACAGAGGTGGAGATACGAGAAATCGGCGACCATAAAAAGAGAGGAACAAAACAAGCGGACGACAACAAACACAAATTGTCTGAAAAGCGAGAGGCTGTAAATTCGCTCTCCTTTCCTTTTTGCTCCTCTTATTCTGTTTCCCTCTTTCAATTGCAGGGCAATAACGGGTGTCCCCCTGCCGCGCCCCCTCTTCTGCTTCTTCCTTTGCTTGAACAGCCCCCCTAAAATAGCAGTAATTGTGCGCGCTTGTGAGTGTGTGTGTGCAGTAAATTGAATGAACGAAAAGACAGTAAAACGAGATCAAAAGAGTGGAGAATTGAGAATTGTGTTTTGAGTTTACGGAGAGTTGTGTAATCGATTGCAGCAGCAAAAAATATAAATTTGTTTAATTACACGCACTCTTGGTCGTAAAACACACCATTAAGATTTAATAAACAAATGCAAATGCTCAGCGAATTTATGTAATGCAAATTTGCAACTGCAATGTGGCGAACAGCAAAACGAAGAAGGAGAGCAAAGAGAGGAATTCTTTTTTTTGGACAATGCACGCAGAATGCAATTTGTTGCAGTCGGCGTCGCAGCTGCAGCGCTGCAGCTGAGCATTTTACAGGTTAGGAACGAGTGTTGTGTAAAACTTTGTCTGTTTTATTGCATTTACTTTTCATATTCCGTATTTTTATACGATCGTTTATTAATTTTTCGGGCGCTTTTCTGCATTCCGCGTGTAACAAACATTTGCACACTTTTCTAATGAGCTTCCTATGGGTTTTGGGTATTTTGACGTTTTTTATTTTTGCTCTGGACCGTTTCAGATTTTGATAATCGCTCACACACACAGGCAGCGGCTGATTAAAATAGCAATTATATGTTTTTTATAATTTGCATATAGGCCCCCGCGTGTGTGTGTGATTAAGTTTATTTTTGTCAACTTTTGTATTTTTTTAGCTTGCTTTTATTTTCTTCAGGCTGACTTTTTATTATTTTTTCACGAGGTTCACAGGTGTATAAAAAAACTGCAGGCTTTTTATGTAATTTATTAACTTCGCTTCTGTTGATCTTTTACCTTTTGAACTTGGTTGTTCAGCGCTTTTATTTGGCTTTAGAGTAGTTATTTTGTTATTAAATATTTACAGTTCCGTCCGGGCGTGTTTAGTTAGTATTTTCCTTTGCGTGGATTTTAAGCATTTTATTTAACTTTTTGCACTTCGACTCGACTCGACGGCAGCTGGCGAAGTAAAACAAAACGTCAATCGGCGATTGTTTTTAAGCACGGCGCGGCGATCGGAGAGGTGCGAGCGAGATAGCAACGGCGGCGGCGGCAGAGTTTAGTTAATAGTTTTGTTTGTGTTTTTTTTGTTTTTTGTCACTAGTGCGCCTCTCTGTTTTTTCGGTTCAAGTTATAATTTTTTATATTTTTCGGGGAGCAGTGCACGGAAAAAGTGAAGTGAGCGCTGCGAAATTTGAGAGACGAATGAGTGGAAGTCCGAAAGCGATGGCTTTTTTCAAAGCGCCAGCGAAGCGACGCCAAAAATAGAGAGCGGCTCCCCAAGAGAGCAGCGCGTTCTGAGTGAAGAGAGCGCAACGCCGGCGCACTGAGTTTTGAGTGCTTTCCACCCAGAAGCACTCGTTCTGTGGCTGAATCTTGAGCGGAAAGCAGGGAGCTGAAATATTTCTCTCATATTCACCAGCGATTTATTATTGTTTTTATGCCAAACAAATCAGCTGAGCACCGCAAACTAAACCCCTGCCACTCAAAAATCTCCCTTTCTCCAAAAATTAAAGAGCAGAATATTCTGCCCACCAAAATTAAGCATTAAACGTTGAACCCGCAATATCAGCTGATTGTGATGATAACGCCAAAATGAGTTCGTATTACCAGTGTCCAGGTATTTATATTGTATTTATTCATGGCCTCACAGGCGCCTAAAAGTATGACAGAAGTAATGCAGGGAAAAAAGTCCTAAATGGGCAAAGCGGAAATCGATGCGTGGGCCAAAGGAATCGCCCTCCCACTCCACAGAACGAAAAGTCGTAAAAAGACCCCACAAATATTCATATTTATCAGTTGGAAACAAGAACTTATTGCTTTTTCAATTTCCCGTACAGTAACAACTCGAAAGCAGCTGCCACACGAAAGGATTGTCTTTATATAGAGAAAAAATTTGTAAAAAAAAATTGTTGGAAGCGATCGATTACAATATACTTCCTTTTCAGCAGTGTGACCATGCAATTAAAAATTTGGTGCCATTTTGACAATTTTAGTTAAAGATCCTGCTAAAACAATGGAACTACAGAAAATTTGTGCGCCAACGAGTTCTTTTTCTTGTATAGCTTGGTCATAATCCAATATTTCACAAATATGAGCTGGCATTGCCCGAGTCGACATTCGCTAATTTCGCCATAAAACTAAAGCCATTGCGTGATAGGCATAAAAAAGGACACACAAGCCCACACACACTAACATACATTCAGAGAGAGAAGGATAAATAATAGGCCTGCCAGGACGAAACACGAAGTGAAAGAGAGAGCAGACGAGTGAAAAAGACGAAGCACGAGCAAAGTATTTGCAGAAATTTTACGATTTGCCTTGAAAACGAAATAAAGCGTTTAAGTGTGTAGGTGAGTGCGTAAGTGTGTGTCAGTGCGTGTGTGCGTGTATGTGAGGGTATATCGCCTTTAGTGGTATTTGTCTTCTCACTTCTCGAGTGCATCAAATTTACACAACTCGCTGATGAAATCTCGTGAGCCTCTTCGTTAAAAGCTCACTTAAATGGGAATTTCGGAGGGGGAAAGGTGAACGAATGTGGGCGGTCGAAAGGTGATTCCCACTCCCACACGCCCCTCAAAAATGTCAGAATATCCCCAGAAATGTGTTTCCCAAACCAGAGCAAACAAATCCGATGGAGAGCAGAAAAGAACATGGCAAACACCATATTAAAGTCGGAATGAAGGCAAATAAATTCGAAATGTTTATGCAGTTTTTGCCGCCGAGGAGGACAGAAATAAATTCAAATTAAATTCGGGCCAAACATTTTCCCCACCAAGGCGAGCCATAAATAATTGGAGGCAAAAAAAATCAGACAAAGATACATTAAGCAACAAATTATTGTCCATTGCAAATGATGTTCAATCTAAATCTCGACAAATGAACCTTCTTATAAATATAATATCAATTGAAATATCAAACTTCGAATTGCTATTTAAATTCTTTAAAATGTTGTGTTCTCTCAGTTCTAAAGGCAACAACCTCTTTGCGTCTTATAGACATAATATTATGATAGTGAACTGGATTTTGGCTTGCTGCCTGCGATTACCATTCCCATTCAATCCATTAGCGACCCCTTTAATGAATCGATTATTATTTATCTTGTCGACTGGACGAGATCGAGCAGTTATCACCTTGTCAGTGGCTACATTTTCCGCATCTTTGATGGGAATTTTTCGCGAGCCATAAACGAACAGTGGAAATTGTTTTAAAAATAAACTCAAAGTGTGCCAAAACCAAACAAAACGAGCCAGGAGGAAGGCGAGCAAGAAAAAGCCGGACGAAAAAGACATTTTTTGGCTGGCTGGAAAGGAATTTTCACCCCTTTCGAGTTTATTTTCGGATGCTGCATTGGCGTCTGCGGGACTTTTGGCCGGAAAGGGGAGGAAATGGGACTGGATGCCGCCGCAGACAAGCTGAAGCGTTCTGCAATTCACTTGGCCACAATACAAATCAACCGTCGGACTTCAATCACATTAAAAGCATGCACCCAGGAACTCCGGAATATATGACCCAAATAAATCAGGCGTCCAGATAAACCGGTCTACACACTATGTATATACTCCATGGATTGTATACTCCATATACATCCACTCACCCCGTCAAATGCAATCCGTTTGTCAGATCGCAAAGTGCTGCATCATACTCGGCCGCCTTTCGGAATGACAAGCCCCCAGAAGTCCATTGGGCTGGAAGTTAGTCGTAAGCAATATAGTCTCACGATGACTCAAGACCATGACACAGGGATTGGGCAAAATCGGTTTGGGGGGAAACCTTATCTCCGTGGAATTCGACCGCAAAAACAAATGCTTCAGTTTCTTCAAATCGAAGCTGACGTACCTGGCTGGATTTATATGCGAATTTATTGAAGCACGGGGAAAGCCTTTACGTAATACTTTTATTGAACATACAATACACGCAGGTCGATTAAAGCTGTTGCAATCAGCAATTGTGAATCAAGAATTTGGTTTCCAGGGAAAAAATCGAGCTCTTGATTCATTGAGGCAAAGTTATTCATCTCCTAATCAAAATTATTTTATCACCATATTTTGAAAACCCTCAGTGAACGAAGTACATTCATTAGTCGAAATAATTTCAGCAAGTAATACCCTACTAAATGTTTGCTGGCATCCGGCAATCAAACAGAAAGCAAATTGACTTATGTGCGCAGATAGCTATTGCACATCTGCCCACATGGATTCTAGCCAGATCCACATCGAAACCCATGACCATATCGAGAGCACTGGGTCTAGACTCGAGTGAGCGTAGTAAATCATTTGCGCAGTTGCAAATCGGTCAGATGCATGCACACATATGTATCTGCTAACCCCCAAATCCCCCGATGCCCCACCTTTTGCATGCTTGGCATCTGGAGAATTATTTCATAAGTTCCGCCGGGAGTTACAGCCCAATGTTGTTGCCATCTCGCTCAGCTGCCACGTAATTCTGCCAACAATTTGCGAAACGAGCTCAATAGACGTCGAATTCGTGAAATCGAAAGGGGCGACGCCGTTTCACTCACGTCGCTTCTACTGGATTTGCAGACACATAGATAGATAGGCACAGCAGGGGTCAACACAGTAGCATAACTTCAGATACAAATATTCAAATTCCAAGCAGAATCAATATCTTCAAGATACTGCATCCACAAAGTGTACTACTCATTGCTAATTGGTAATTGCTAGATTCTGGTTTCTGGCCCTATTCAATTAACCGCAGGTGTGGTGGTCAGGCTAGTCACTCATGGGGCAGCAGGTGCAGACGTTGTTTTGGAATTCCATGGAAATGCCCCCAGCAGATTGTGGGTCTTGGTCTGGGGCCGGTCTGGTTATGGACTTTTCAAATCTGGCATACGTGCCGAGCCGAGCACCATGAACTGCTCGAAAGCCCACTCAAAGCGGAGCGAGTGAGTCGGAGAGCCGCCGTCTGTTCCGGCGATCGAGAGTCGGGATCGGAGGGTATGTGCTTGGCGGGGTGCTCGGATCCACGGGGCACCAATGCTACCGCTCGAAAAAGTGCAAAAAGTGAGCAGGCAGAGGCGAATGTGTGCCGCCGTCTGTGTTTCGCCGTTTGTGTGCCGGCCGGCATCTGGTGGAACTGGTTTCTTCTTTCCACGGGCGGCTCTCCCAGCACTTTGCGAAAATAATGAAAACAAAAAGTCGGCGAAAGATTTGGCAATGCACAGACACAAATACAAGCGGGGAACATATGATAAGGCGGACACGTTTATGGGGAGTGATGTGGAGGAAAACGAGAAACCAAACCGAACAGCAGATCAAGTTTTTTCTGTTTGCAAGTAAGGCCCGAAAAGAGGGAACAAAAACAATGGCCAATGACGAGGCATTCATACAAAAAACAGAGATGAGAAATGGAAGCGGTAGGGGGAAGGAGTTCTGCAGATAATTCGGGGGTTCTCTTCCGATATCCTCCCTTTTTCTACCTACTTAAACAGCTACTGTGTGTCTCGGTTCCGCTTCAATCGATGGTGCGGAATATCCAACCCGAAGATACATGATCAATCAACCAGATTTGTTCGAAATGTTTGGGCAAACAGGTGTTTGAATGGCTTGTGGAGTGGATGGGAAGAAAGACACTCTGATAAACTGGTTTATAATTCCATTGTAGTCTTAAAAGAAAGCTGAATTTAAACTCAGGAATGATATGAAGATAACTATTGCTGTTATCACTATTTAGGTGTGTTGGCTATTGCTAAATGTAATCATTTTTCCCTAGTGCACATTGAACTCCCGTTAATGGTTTGCTGAATGGTTTATAAATGGGCCATAAGTTGACCAGAAGCTAATTGCGGATTGGGGGCCAGATAAGATTATCAAAGCTGACGCAAATCGATCGGAAAGCCTCGTTGTGGGGGCGGCGGTCATTGGATAATCCGCGATTCACGAGCAACCGAATCAACAGCGAATCAAAGGCCAAATCTTAGTGGTAGGCCAATATTGATTTATCCTTTTGTGACAGCCCATGGATTTTATGTTTTTCGCAGGACGAAGGACAGCACAACACGCCACTCAAGTGTTGACAACTGTCGGAGGAAGAACTGCGTGGAATGGTAGGAGACAGCTGGCTATTATATATCACACTTTTTGTGTGCTCTCGGCCAACAGAGGCCGAAAAGACCTCCACGTCCTGCTGCCCCATAAATGTATCTGATTCCCCGGTAGCTGTATCCGTATCTGTATCTGAATCTGTATGTTTATCTAAGCGCCGCGAAATGAAGCCAACAAAAGGTACAAAAGCCACCGCCAAGAGATGGTGAAAAAGTGAGCGGGGGATTCACCCATGCGCCAACAGGAAAGCGGATGAGTTATAGTCGAGATACAGATACGCCGATAATGATGGATGTTTGGGGGGACGAGTGGGAACACAAATAAACAATTATCATCTGTTGTTAAAAAAAAAGTGGCAACACTTTAACGTAAGGTTAGTATGGGCTTGCGTACACAGAAAGAAATATTTAATACCTTTGCAACAGGAAAGTGTCACAATATTCACTACTATTCTGTGCTATTTTCTTGCTCTGTAGCATTTGGATGACTAAATATTGTTTCGATGTCGATGAAGATGGTATCACCATCGAATAATTGTGTAGATTACAAAATTTGTGTCACGTTTTGTCGCTTTTCTGCTACCGAATGTTTGTCATGTGTTTTTGGTTTAGCTTTTTTTTTGCCCCCAGCTTTAATTTCAACAAATTAGCGACATAATGAAACGCTTAATTAAAATAACAAGCCACCGCAACAAAAAGCGAGAATGTTTCCAGACAGCCGACACGCAAGTAACAACAAAACAATAATAATAAGTTAAAACAACATTTATTCTAAACAATTTGGCGTGGCATGATTGATGGCTGGCATGCCGGAGATGATGATGATGAGTACTTCTTTGTATACAGCGAAACGCTAATAAAAAGGCCAAGAGCGCCGCAATTGAATGTCGACGGCAGTCGGGAAATTGGCTCCAAAACGAAGTCATCAAAGGAAAAGCCATTTGCCCATTTTCATTCGCTCACTCATTTATTCATTCGGCTAGTTAGCCAGTCCGCCGAAGACTGGGCCATTGATTGCTCCCCTTCCGGTGGGCGGGCACTTTTGGGGGCGTTCGGTCACGAATTAATATTAAACTTGGTCTGCTGTCCAAACAATGTCTGGCCAAAATAATATCTAAAAGAGCCCACTAATAATGACCAAATGGCACGCGATGGTCGAAAGTGCACACAATCGGATTGGGAGTGGTTGGGATCAGCTTTTTAAATATAAACCTTTAAAAAAACTCCCAATTCTTAACTTCTAAAAACTCCTCATAACCAAAAATTCTGCAGATGTCCAACTGATTTATGCACGTCGTTATGTGGGACAAATATAAATCTAGTTTGGGTCGGGAAAATTAATAAACTGGCTCGCAAATTGATAAGAAGAAAACGGCCTTAAAAAAAGGGACAATGGGCAGCATAAAAACCGGGAAGGAAAGCAAAACAAATAAAAGAGGGTCCTGCAGGATGTAGGATATACAGCCGAGGCGTGGCATCCATCAAAAGTCACTCAGGAACATGTGTATCGCATGCTCCAGCCTCTTCCCGCGCTCTTCCACCATTCGGATTCCGGTTCTCTTTCTCTGGCTTTTCGCTGGCTGGGAAATGGAATAAACCCACGTGCCTCGCTTTTCCCCCTCGACTCCCGCCGGCATTTTCATCGTTCTGCATGTGACCAGAATTGTACTCTGCTTTTTTCATTTCGGCTATTTTGGAAATTCTCATGCCACGCGCTGTTTTCGATGCCTCCCACTTCTATTTTCATTCCGATTCCGCGCTGCACGGCAACAAATTTGCCGAATGTGTCGTTATCCCAAAAAGAAAAAAAAACTGTAAAGCTATTTAAATCGGAAATACATATTTTTCGAACAGATATAGCAGTTGTGTATGCATTCTCCATATTTTAATATCACGAATGCCATCTGATTTTTCTCTGTGTGTGCACACGCTGGCCGCATGAAAGCGAAAGTGAAAATGAAAATGGCTTTCGGCATCGACAAGACCGCGAAGCATTCGAATCAATCTAGACACGGCGACAAAATTCATGTGACTCGCTAGCACTAATTGTTATTCGCAGCTGGGATACCCTGTAAAAAGAAAATCTTGATATCTATGAGAAGTGTAGCAGACTTAGTGGCATTCTGCTTAGTTACGAAAGTAGCTGAAGTCGCAGCTAAAATCCCCCTTTTTTTTAGTTTTCAATATTTATTTAGCTCTAAACACACTTAAATCCTTTAAAAATATTGCAATAATCCCAAAGTGTTCTTTTCGAACAGGGTAATGGGTCACAATAGACCTATTCCACTTGATGCCGCCAGCGATTCGCCCGCTGCTTTTTGTAAACAATTTTTTATTGAATTAAGAGAACGGAGCGGAATGGGATGGAAAAAAATGAAATGGTGACAAAACAACAAGAGGCTGGCGATTATTAAAATAATATTAGATTTAAAGCGAATTGCGTGGGATACTAGCATCCCCATCCCAACGGGTCACATGTTGCAAGTGGAGCAAGAAGCAGCAGCAGCCAAATAATAAATAAAAGAATTAATGGAAGAAAAGAGAGGAGGCCAACGATTTATGCGCTCCTCTGATCCGATTATAGTCAAGCGGTTTGTCGAGCACGGCAAATTATCATTAATATAAATAGCCAGATCGCCGGAATTTGTTTATCTGTAAGATCTTAGCACATTAATTTAAACAATTTCAGGCCTTGGCATTGCTCCAGCTCACGTAGGCCCAAAAGCTGTGGCGAGGGGCTGACCTTCCATCGGAGGGGGAAAGGATATATATTCCACAAGCTATCCGTGTCGTCATAGTTATGTCTTTGAATTTTCTGAATTATGTGTCTAAATGTTCGCAAAAAAAACCAACAAATTTAATTCAACAGTGTCATTAAGGATTAGAAAAACATAATAGAACTTTTCCTGAATTTTATGGCTTAATTTGAAAATATATCTGGCGATGACATCTTTAGATATATCGAACTAAAATAAGTAAACCAACTTTGATTAAAGATATGACTTACATCTTAGGAACAATTGTAAATATGTTTTGCATCCTCTCACTTTCTTAAGACCCCACTTTCCCCAGAACTCTTTCATTTCTCTATTTATCGAGCCGCTGTTTGTCTTCTTTATTGTCTTCGACAGCGGCTTGTGTCAACTTTGGACCCGGAAAGTTCTTTAGTTTTATGCGTAGTTGGCGTGTTTTCCTCACTTCCCATTGACTTTTGTCTGCTCTTCGGGGCCGACGCTTTGACGCCCTCAACTGCCGAAAAACATTTCCATTCTGATAACTCGGCCCTGTCTCCGGGTTTCCCTCGGTTCTCCACTTGCGTAATTTACAATTACGATGGGAAACTTTTCCCATTCCCTCCGGCTTTTCTGCTCACCACACTGCTGTCTTGGGGGCTCAGAGAACTCGAATATTTGCCAGCCGTTTGCGCCCCAAATTATGCAATGCCAAATGTTTGAGCCCGATAAGATGCTTGTCTCTCCTTCCCACTCCCTTCTTTATCTCCTTTTTTATCATCTTTTTTTTAGCGTTCCCAAAAAGACTTTCTGCTTGGGGAAACTCGAAAATAAAATCAGAAAATAAACATTTAAGTAATATCGATATTGCTTATCGATTCGATTGATATTTATCGATAACGAAAATACATTTTTAAAGCTTCTTTAGAAATTGTATTTCTTAGTGGGAGAAAAGAAAACGTTAATTTGGAATTAAAAGGCGAGATGGTAAGAACACCCTCAAATAAAGAAAACCCTCATTCCCCGAATCATTCTTCTTTCTTTTATCGCTGAACACAGCAGTTGAAACAACAAAGCAAACGTCTGGCACAAAAAGGAGGCGCCACCACCTGGAGACAATTTACCAGATAGCCGTATTACCTGCAATCGCTCTTCACATTTCGCATAACGGTACACGTGCCGCCCCCGCCCCAAAATCTCACACCTCCAACATTCTCCGCTCAGCTGTTTTCTGATTTTCTGGTGCAAGCAGGAACTTGTTACCCACGCCCTGAGCAGAGAAAAGAAAGCAGTGGGTCGAAAAAGGGGGGAGGGGGGAGTGGCGGCATTTGGGAAATCGTAGCCAGCTCCAGTTCACTCCAATGCGGCCTACTTTTAGGCTCAGAAAGAGAGCGAAATGCTCTCTCTTTAACGGCACAAATCGCTCTTGAGCATGCGGCCTACGAGGGACCTTGAACTCGAATTTTCTTTTTCCTGAACCACTCGGCTTTCACTTTCGCTTTTGCCGCGTTATGTAATCCCCCGGGGAGAGCGAGCGAGAGCATTAACGCAAGAGAGAGCACCGTTTAGGCTCGTGCAATGGCATGGAAAATGAGCAGAACTTTCACTTTCACCAGTCAACGACACTCACACACACACACACACACGGGGGGAGAAAAGAATGCGGAGAAAGTGAGAACGTTTGGGGTACAGAAAAAAAATAAAAGGCAAACACAAATGCGACGCAAAAATATTTGCAGGAACAACAAAACATATGATGATGTTGTTCTTATTGTTTTGCCGATTTTCCCCTTGTTTTTCCTGTTAAATCGAAGCGCCATAAAAAAAAGCTCAGCGAACAAACAAATAAATTTTGTAATAGGCGGCGAGAAGGTGAAATTGATTTGCCTTTTGCTCATGCTTTTTATTGTCCGACAAATGTCAGGGCCGGCCCCCCAAAAAAGTATGCTAGGTAATTGTCACATCATGGGCGATGAAAGGAGGGGGTGTTGGTTGGGTGAGGGGGGTGCGTGTGTTTACTGAGGGGGAGGTCCTTTCGGAACATCAGTGCCCAAAATCGCACGGCACGTGTATTTATAGCTGTGTATTGAAGGTTGGATTTCCTTGACCCCGAATAGGGCCTAAAAATAGTATCCAAAAATAATTTGTAGTATTAACTCCATTTAGATACTTATTTCAACCATAATATTTTCACTAAAAATTTCCTATATATTCTCAAATCAAGTCGTTTATCTTTTGTTTTCCGTGTAAAAGGAAAAATGCGTAGAACAAAGTATTAAATCTACCAGAATTATGCGGCTGCGAACGGTCTACGGTGAAAAAGCAAATGGGGCGGATGAATAATGCTGATGTTTATGGCCCGACTCGCCCGACTCTTGGCCAACTTTAAAATTATGGCAAAGGAAAATACATTTCGTGAGCTAAATTACGCAATTTGCTGGCCGAAGGACCGAGGACAAAACGGCCTGTCAGAGACAGGTGGAAGCGGAAATAAACAGGTAAGCACACACACACACACACACACACTCAGGAGACACGCGTTCAGTTCGTTGACTTCCGCTTGGAAGGGAAAATCGGAAACCCCACAAGATTGGCCACCCAAATAAAAAAAGAGGCAACGCCCCCACCCTTTTTCGCTCATCTTTGTTCCTGCTGCCTTCTCCACTTTCTTCCACCTTTCACGAGCCATTCGCATTTCTCCGCTAAGTGTCAATTACATTGACGTTTATTCAAATATGCAACGCACGGCCAGGAAAACTCGACATTAGGAAAAGAAGTAAGGAAGCACAGGAAAATAATTCCACGGCGTATAAAAAGTTCTAAAGTGGAAGTGAGAGCGTAGGAGAAAGCGGGAAAAGCCCTGTGTGCGTGTGTCCCTCTCACTCCGCCGGAAAAGTCACCTCTTTGCGTGTGAAAAAGTCTTCAAGTTGGCAACATTTTGTGATTTCGGGCGGATTTATCGGGTTTTATTGTGCGTATCACACAGGCCTTGCCTTGGCATTTGCCGCAGATATATGTTAATATGGTAATCCGGCACTTTCCCCCGCCCTCGAAACCTTCTTAACCCTCGACCGAACCCACAACAGGCCAAAAGCGAGAGCACTCCATCAACTTTTAAAGCCCGTTCTTAAAGCGGCTTCCCATCAAATTATGAACTGCCTACGAAGAACCTAAGGCCATTAAAGTGGGCTTACAATAGAGATGAAAGTTGGATGCCACTTGGATACGTGTAGGCCATAATTTTGCTAAAAGGCACGGATTATACTTATTAAGTTCTTATTATTTAACCCAAAAAAGGTGGCTAAAAGTATGCAGCAGCATAGTCTTTTGAATAAAGTGTGCTAAATATATTATTTTCTAGACCTTCAGTGTTTTCAGTGTATTGCCAAGCGATTGCTTCGCAATTCGATAACGTTGAAGATCCATTTTTGATGCTGGCAAATTTACAACGTTTACGTTCCGTTTGTCCGAAAGAACTTGGCTTTGGCAACGGAAATTTTATGCGCAGCATAAAAACGTTTTCATGTGCAATCAAACCCAACTCTTCGCCGGGGAATTGAGGGCCAAATAAATGGGAAGATGCTGTCCTATCTGCGGCAGCAACAAGCCAATCAAAATGCAATTTCCACTCGTGCACAGGACATAATTTAACGACACACATGTGTGGAGCTGTAACAAGCTTTTCGTCCGCTTTGCCCCCAGTTTTTCCCGGCATTCCCACGCTTTCCTCGCCGCTTCCATCAAGGTACAAATAATAAATATGCAAACAAGTTGATTCAGCGGGTTCAGCTGTGACTATGAATTTGTCATTTTGTTGCCGCATCAGCAGGAATGATGAAAATATTTATACAAATAATGGGCGACACTCGTTGCGTATACGCAATGTTGACGTTGATGGGGTCACAGCACACAGAACGGATGTAAAGATAGAGATAGAGATAGAGATAAAGAGCCAGCGACTTCATCAAAACAGAATCAGCTGCAAGGCTGTGCGATAAGCAAACAATTGCCCAAGGATACGAAGAACTCATCCACAAACTGGCTTTTCCGTTTCGGCTTCCCAAATTAAATTCCTTAAGTAGAGACAGAAATTGCCCACATCAACGTCAAGTGGTTGAAAATTCCCATAGCTTTACGTTCCAATTTTGTTGAGTTTACACGTGTGTGAAATTTTTCTTCCCCCTTCAGCTGGATTTTCCGAGCGGGGGATGCTCGTGTTTCCAACTTAAAGTGTTGCCCCATTCACAGTTAATTATCCTGACGTCAGAGCGGCCACTTCAGTCCGCCCGGAAATCAACAAACATTTCCGCTCAAATTTGGGGATTGCAGGCTAAAAGGGGCAACATTAGCATAATAAATTGGGCCAGCATGGTTTATCGAAAGCGAGTGAATAACTTCATCGCTCAGCCGCATTAATAACGCGGCTTTAATAAGGACTTGCCCAAGGATTCAACGATCGAACTGCTGCCGACTACGTGACCAGATAACTAAGCCTGCCTTATCGGTGCGGAAAATGCAGGGGGAAATTTATAAGGAACGTTATTCTTCATTCCGGAGTACACGGAAAATATCAAGTGACTAGAATGTATAAACTAATTAGCTAGGCGATAGAATCACACTTATGAGAGGCGAGTTAACAGGAATTCCGATGGACTTATTCCTTTATACTTTATCATAGATTTGTATCACTTGTGTTTTTGTGTTTTCTCACTGTGTATTTTTTTTGCTTGGCCACCAGGGATAGTTCTCCCACTCCAACTCGCACATCTATGGGCCATTGTAACAGCCTTTTGGTAATTGTGCGGCCATAAATCTCTCCTTTGGCTTACTGCACTGACTCCGGGCAATTTAACGCCTGTCCGGCTGTTGCTGCCAAATACCATTCCATTAAAGAGACACCGGCGTCAGGATGGGAAAGGATGTGCAGGTGCGCGGATTGAGTGGAACATCGATCCGAGGCAATTAAGGTCAACGGGAAAAAGGAAAAAAAAACTCCGAGACTGCCTTCAACTTTTTCAATTAGCCAGGTGACCGAAGTTATCGCTCGGAAGAAATCAAAATCAAAATTACGACCACGCAAACATCAAACCCGAAAGGGAAGTAAAAGGAAAGAAAAACTCTTCTGGGCGGGGTAACACAAACTTAGGAACTTAGGAACCCTTTCCGAACCCGTCAATAATCCCGATTAGAGCATGTGTATATGAAATATTTATGCTGTGGTCTGCAAATGGAATTTCTCTCTGCGAAAAGGTCGCCCATGAAGGCATGAATAATGCAATGGATGTTACAAAGTACAAAGGAATCGCAGCCTTTAATTCTCTTTAAAGTCATCTGGCCATCTTTCAGTTCATTTTATGGCAGGTCGGGCAATCATAATGAAATCCCCTTTTATTGCCCCAAAGTATGCAACACATTTTTGGGCCTCCTGCTCGATGTCCTTAATTTATTGTTTTAATTTTTAGTCGCTCGGCCACAAAATGGCGTCCTGAGCCCCAAAAAACCATGCTAAACTTTTGGGGGAAAGTGTTAAGAACTCGTGTAAATTCCATTAGGGCCAAAAAGTTTCAGGCAGCGAGCAAAGCAAAACAGGGTGTGATGCCAGCCGAAGGCTCTGCTCTGTCAAGTGCGATAAATCAGGAGAGGCAGGAGCAAAAGCCTCTGCAGGACAAAGTGAGAGGGACTTTGGTAATTAAAAGCAACGCGTGGCTGGAATTATGCAAGGACTACGGCTACAAGCTATACAAATGCAAATTTCCTCCAGGACAGCGGGCGCAAAGTCAACTAATCAATGTTAATTGGATTGGCGTGGGAAATTCGCGAGTACTCGCCGCTTTTCTTGGCTTCGCGAAAATGTGGGAATCTATAAATATGCAGCGGCAATTACGCATCTGAAACAGATTGCACCGCTCCCAAAGATAAGCGACCTTGAGTCAGCTGCCAACTGAGTGACAAGCTCGTTAAGAGAGAGCGGCGCGAAAGAGACGGAACAACGCTCGAACTGCACTGGCAAAAAGCGTGTGAATCGCAGAAAATAAAATATTAAATATTAAAAATAAAACAGTAGTAGATTACAAGTAGATTAGAGAATTAAGAAAATTAAAAATAATTACAAATACTAATCCTTCCTTAGATTTATTCATTCATATTACTTTAGTACTCATTTTAGCTTGTTATCATACTGAAATCTTTGATATATTTTTATCGTGCCACTTATCATCACACGTCTGTTGCGTTTTGAGAAACTGCTATCGCAGAGTTAATAAATCAAGCCGAGCCCCGAGTAAACCAAAACCCAAACAACAACCCATATATAATTATGTATATCGTATATAACGAGTGAGAAGAACCCAAAAGGTAAACAAAGTTCAAAGAGATTCTTTAGTTGGCAGTCTTTCAAAGGCTCACTCGCTCTCTTTTCGCTTGTGTAATATTGTTTTATTCAATTAGGCAAACAACATTTACAAAAACAAATAGGTCTAATATTTGCAAGCAAACCAATACATTTGTTGTCATTCAAATGCACACGAGTGGAAAACGGATAGCAAATGAATAGAAATGAGTCGAATACCTGACACACTAAAGATCAAAGATGAATAGAAATGGTAAGTAATACTTAAAACAAAAATCTTCGTTGTATATTGCGAATATTACCGAAGTATTCAACTTGAATAATATCATTCACATACTAATTTATGTGCATCCTACTGATTGGTTCACACTCCCTACTTTCTAAAACCAATCCCCTATTTTTTGTGGAACGCACACGCATTGCGTAGTTACACAATCGAGTTGTGAGAAGTTTAATCAAGGATTGAACAATTGAATCAACTTGATTGACGCAGTTAAAAGAACCATAAAGACACGAGAGAAATGAATAAAATGAATAAAATGAATAAAATAGGGGACAGTGGGGGAGGAGGCTAATCACATGTTGTGTGAATTAAAAGCAAATTGTCAGCATTCATTTGCACCGCATCACTGCATTCGTCATCATGTGCGGGTAAGGTTTACACTGAGAGAAACATCTTTAAAATTTGAAAATTCATATTGCCTTTTTTACCACAATACAATGAGTAGTGAGTAATTGAATTCCATTTTAGCTACTTGTTCTGTTTCAACTAGAATTCAAGTGAAACTTCTATTTAAATTCATAATAAATCCCCTGGGCTACGAAATAATCTAAAGTGTATGGGAAACGACACGAGTCTCTAAACCCACAAAAAAGGTGCACAATTAAAAATGAATTTGTACTTTTGGTAAAACAACTACACACGCCCCTTAATAAAAAGAAAATAAAATATATATATTTTTTTTTTGTATCCGTGGATTTTTGTTTGAGGGGCAGGCGAGTGTGAAACTCGAAAAGAAAGAAGCGAAACAATGCACAAATATTTGCTCATACACGCTTAAATTAAGTAAATACAAATTGGTGCGGGGTACTTACCAGTCGAGCTGAAAAAAGATGGGTGGCAACCGGGGGTTTTGGGGGGCCAGAGGTGCTTCTTCATTAGAGACATTGTTAATTTATTATTCATTGTTGACCCGCACGTGGACTCACGCAACGTCCGTTAAAATAAAATATATATTATGTGGAAAACGCGAATGGAAAAACGCAAATGGAAAAGGCACGAAACGAAGTTGTGCGCACAGGGGGCAAATAGAAAATATCGAATGGATTATGAATATGGAAATTGAGGGTAAGGAAAATCGATTGCGGGATGCTAATTTGGCACTGTTATCAAATGGAAAATCTGGGCCACTCGCCGGTGACAATTCAATAAATGGCGGATTAGAAAACCAAATCGTCGCGAAAAGTGGGGAAAACTTACATAAAGCGCCAGCTGAGGCGCAGAATTCTTTATGCAAATGCCGAGCGCACGCACCATCGACCCACCACCACCACCCACAATTACCGCCCATTCAAGGCTGTTCAAATATTTGGAATAGCGGGGGAGGGAATTGAATTTGGTCGATTAAAAACGCCAGGATTAATACGAATTTCACTTCCCGCCACTTGGTGGCTTAATTAAAAGATAAAAAACTCGCCCAAAAATGTAATGAGCAAATATCCGGCATTGTTCCGCTTCATTGGAATATCCCGCCCAATGAAATGGCTCAATTCGGTCTTCTTGGGACCCGTTTGTTCTACGGTTAGTATATATATTGGAAATCTGAATGACTCACCTTATGACGTAGTTAACGCAAACGACGCTCTGCGGCTTTAGCTTGTCGTAGACGATCGTGGCCTGGCTAAGAATCCAGCAGTAGCCACCGTACTTTCCCAGGAATCTGTAGCGGGACGTCTCGCCCTGTCCCTTGCTCAGCACTAAAAGATACAGATACGCAGAGATAGATGGGGGAATTAGTAGTGGCAAGTGGACGTAATAGATGGTTTAAATGTGGTTCAAGTTCTGGTTTAAGTTCGCCCACTGCTCTTGGCAGCGAAATCGGATTACATTCGCCACCACAAAAACAATAAACAAAATCTTCTGCGGTCTGCCGCCCCGCCCATTGTATCTGTCATAATCGAGCCACGGAGCTCATGAGCCAGATACAAAGCCGAATAGGTTACATTTTGGCACTTTGCGGGTATTTCAGAGATATTTTGGCAGGCAGGAAGGATAATCATCGCCACTAGCCTAGCTACACTGTAAACTATTTCCTGGAAATATCCAATTACCCATTGAAGTTGTGTTTCCGCACTTAAGACTTCTTAAACAAGTTGTTTGATATATTAAAATATATCTTTGATATTCGAAATAAAGTGTAATCAACAGCGCCATATCTCATTAAGTAGACATTTTTCACCACCGTGTTTTCTGCTGGTTGGCAAATTGTCAAGTCTCAAATTACGGCGCCAAAAGCGCTGGGGCATAAAAATTAAATAATAGCAACTCGCTGCGTGGGGCGTTAAGCAGGGGGGCGTGGCATAAGGGTCTTAGGCATTTTCAGTGGGCCAAAAACGTTGCCAAGTAACTTGGCCCAACGAGGAGGCCACATAAACCCGATTTTAATTAAAAGCGCCTCGCAAAATAACAGGAATAAAATAAATATATAAAGGACCAACCGCGCACACACGCGTAGGTAGAGCTTTTATCTGTATTTTTGCGACAGCTCTGCTTGGCCCGAAATCATTTCAATCAAATTTTTATGGACGCCACTGGCAGCGACAAGAACATTAAATAAATGATGAAAATTCATAGGAATTCGGGCCAGGCGATTGAAATTCATGGATGCTTTTGTAGCACGGGTCCAGCCATCGGGATTAGATTAAGTGCAGGGAAAGGACACAGGTGCGCAAAACAGGGTCATATCCTGTTTAAGTCGCAGCAATAAAAATAAATTTGCATAAAGAACACCACGAACTAATTGAATCACCAAAGTTCGCCAAAGTGCCGAGCGACCTTAGCTGCAATTAAATCAAAAATGCGTAGCAAGAGTGACTTTAAATCCTGAGAAATCAGGACGAAAACGCTTTGCGGTCGGGGATAAACCTCCAGCTAAACATGCTCCGTCCCACTCTGATTCGTTCTTTTATTTATTCATTCAGTTAATTCGAAATCAGCAGCAGAAAATTAGTTTTTCTTCTCTTGGCTTCTCTGGCTTAGTACTCAACCTAAACCCAAAAAATAGAGAAGAAAGTAGCGCGGAAACGGTTGGGGTAATTATGCGGGGTCATTAACAAGACAAGATCTAAGGAGGCCCAGCCACTGGAGCCGCCTTGGAGCCCCCGAAGTCCGCTGACAGCTCAGTGAGATTGATGCGAGCAGGACATATGTGGCAACTAGTCCAGTTGAGTCCTTGACTGGACCAGAAAGTGTGATACACAAAAGTGCTGCTCAGTGCTGCTTACTTTCTCATACAAAATGTAGCTAAAATTCAATGAGGAATGAATTCTTTACCTTATATCTTACTTTAAATATTCAAAAAATGTATCTTTTGCAAGAAGATCTATTTGGAATACCCCAGTTTCTAACTGCCAAGTTATACCTATATCTAACCAGAAAGAAGCTAAACCAAGCAGCACCGCCTCCGAGCTCAGACGATTGCCATTTGGCAGTGTTTATGTGGAATTAGCAAAGTGAGCAGACAGAAAAGCAGCAACTGCAGTTTCTGGGAAAGCAGCTGCAGCAGTGAACTTGATTTGCCCTCAGTCAAGGACTTTTCCCCGAGTCCTGCCGGCATTTTGAGCTTGAGCTTGAGACGGAAAATATTAAAATATCTACGCGCGGCAGCAGCAGCAAAGATCATTTATCAGCAATTTTTTAGCAGCATTCCTTGGCTGCCATTTGGAGCCATTGCCATTGCTGCCTTCCACAATTTATGAACACGAATGCAATCCGCTTTTCGCATGGCAATGGCCATGGCCATGGCAGTGGAATCGCCAAGACTCCAAGGGAGTGGGGAAACTGCGGAGAGAAGCTGGCCATTTGTACAAATAATCAAACAGAGAAGTTGGCTAAAGGGATAAAACCAGACTCTATTCGAGTCGAATGCAAGACAAACATCAAAACCGCATTCAAGGTTATGTATCAAGCGGGATGAGCACGGAATACGGCGGACTCGAACTCGAACTGGAAGGATGCAGGATGCAGGACGCACAGGATGTGAATGTGGGATTCAGGATGCGCACAATGCATGCTCAGACACGCTCGAGTACACGGGCAAATCCTGGCAGCAACACAACAGTAAATCATCATCAACGCAGCGCACGAACCGAGAGTTGCCAAAGGAGCAGGTGCAGCAGGTCCTTAGTAAGGTGAATCCTTGGGCGGGTCAGTTTCAGGATTACATCAACGGTAATACTATGACACAATCGGAATATAGTGGACAATCTTCCATTAAAAATCTTTTAGTTATTGAACACTTACTAAACATTTAGTGACATATGTTTATGTGGCATCTAATCTAATTCATAATCATGGTTAACACTTTTAATACTCCCGATTTAAAATTATTCCAGTATCCAGTAATTTCATCCTACACTTTCCAGAGTTCACTGTACCCCATTCGTTTGCGCATCCTGATTGCTGACCAGAGTCCAGGATCCCGAGTTGAGAGCCAGGAATGACGAGGATGGGTCGAAATCACATTGGCACAAGTGGATAAGGAAATAAATGTTTGGCTTTGGCTGCCCAAGGATGTGCGCATAAATCAAGGATTTGTTTGCGGATTGTTTCGACTACTCCGAGGCACAAAGGTAGTTGACTCGGAGCGTCTTAGATTTAGACGTAGCATTGACCTTTTGGCCTTCGCTTAGGGCGGCCACGTGGCGTATGCGTAATCTGTCCTAATTGAATTAAGCCGTGACATAATCCCCAATCCACCAAGCAAGCGGGCTTAAAGTCAATATGTGCTGGGAATCTATGCAAATTTCTTTAGCTATATATTTTTTACTCCAGCTTATTGAAAAGCAGCTGGGGTTTGATTTTCCTGCGTCTTCATAACCCGCCAGTCGTGTGGAAAATTGCATTTTACCACCTTTTCTTTGGCAGCCAAGACAGGACATTACCAAAGGACCAAAGGAGCAGATGAGACAGGGGGCGCAAATCCCAGTTAGTAGCCAACGACTTGAAAGGGTTTCGGGCGTAATGCAAACTTACTACCAAGAAATATAGACTTAAAGCTGGCCATTATAAGTTGGAGTTGCCTGCAGTGCCCATAAATGGGATAATGAGTGTTCCAGGAACCCCATGTTCACCAGAAGCAGGAGGAGTTCTGCTCGCAGACGAAGTGCACGCAGAATAGGCCAAGTTTTGTGGTCGAAGGGACGAACTCTTCAAGGATCCCTCACATGTGTGCAGCTGCCGGCCAGGGAAAGGACATTCACTGGATTCTATGGAAGACCGCCCGCAGCGAGGAAATCGACAAGTTTGTCGGGTTCAATGGAGCCCATTAAAAACTACTCAAAATGTCAGCGGGAGTGTAAGCCACATGGGCGATGCGGCAAAGGACGACCACAAAATGTAACAAATTTGCTTAATTTGCCGACCTTAAGTTTCGTGTTTAACTCAACAGTCTGCACGGCACAAAATCAAGTTTACTGATTCAAATAAAATAAATTTATTAAGAAAGTAAACTCAACGTAGAAAATAATATTATTTAACACTTTGAAAAGATATATTGTAAATAAGCAAGACATCATTGAATTGCTAAGAATCTTTTTCAATAAAAAAATAAACTGTTCTTTTTTCTGTGTGTCAAGGAAAACCAGTTCTTCAAATGAAAAGCGGTGGAAAGAAGACCGGAAAAGCGGGGAAGGCAACAACGGAAGTGAAGGAAAAAAGTAATTGAAAACAAAAGTCAAAGAATTTGCATATTTATTTGACGCACAGCCTCAGACTTCGACTTTGGCCACAAGTCAATATTTATTTATGCGTGCGGCAAATTTAAATGAGTGAAAAGCTGACGAGGCAGAAGGAAACTAGAGTGCAGCGGGCTATGCGATTTGCAGCACCTCTCTTTGTTTTGCATTAATTAGAATTTAACAAAAATAAATGCTGGGTAATTGAAAACTTTCGCCCGTCTACCCAGCGAATCCCCCCATTATGCTCATTAATTCCATTCGCGGAGCGAAAATACGAAAATACATATCTCCGCCTCCGCGCCGCTCATTTAATTAACTCAATTTGAGCGGAAGGAAAGTCATCATCAAGACATCAAGAGGGAGCAACTGGGATTGGGAACTGCCTCCAGGTGCTCTGAATTTGGTACCCCGTAATATTTGGTGCACGGAGTCGGGTGGAAACCCCGTTTTTCCCATTTTCCCTTGGACTATTCAAACAATTAAGTGCTGATGGCTGGTAATTTTTTCCCAGTTTCCTCGCAGAGGAGCAGCTGCAACTTTATTAAGCAAAATTTAATGGCGGTTGCCGTGCTCCGCCCCCCTCAAACTATTTTCCCCCCTCGCATCCTGTCGTTTTTCATTAGCGCCGCCAACTGACTTGCAACAATTGTTGCACAAACAACAAGCTCACGAAACTTTGGCTGCAATATTTTCCGTAGGAGAAGCTTCCTTTTTTTTGCCGCTTCATGTTGAGCAATTAGTTTGACTGGACTTTTCCGGGCACGCTGCTGCTGTGTCCATTTGCCAAACGTCTAATTGGACTTGCTAAAGATTTCTACAGAGATTTGGGGCAAGTTTTTTTCATTTGCCGGCACTCCCAGTTGTTCACTTTTTTCCCGGCTAATAATTCAGAGGATCCCCCTATTCTTTTATTCTTGCTCAAATCTTCTTCTCTACTTAATTTTGTTTGGCTTTATTAATAATTTAGGGGAGAAAGGTCTTTCATTCATAATGGAATTACTTTCGGCATTGGTCAGGCAACCATCAATATTGAAGGGTCCCAAATCCTTTCAAACAGCATTTGCTCAATGAACAGGACTTTAGCCGGACTTTTGGCGAACTTTATTCTTAATAACTTTATTATATTTAGGTATCTTTATAAATAACAAATAGCGGGAGGGAACTGCCAGAAAGCTGAAAAGTATGCAATACCCTTGAGGTAAAGTGCTGAGGCCCATAAAAAACTCGCGGTTAGAACACAAAATTTTATGATGCATCCAAATGCCAGCGAACGAGAGAGACGCAACGATCCACACGGAAAGGGACAGAGCACCCGAGTGTTGCTTAAATGTCAATCTATCTGTCTGACTGTCAATTTCAGCAATTGCAGCGGCGACGTCGGCAGAGGCTAAATGCGTTGAAGGAAAATTTCATTTGCAGATATCGTGCTGTCATTTAATAAACGAAATGTGAGACGGGGATGTGCGAAAGAGACGGCCGGGTGGGGCAGAAAGAGACGGACGGACAGACGGACAAACGCAGAGATGCAGTAACAGATATTGGCAACACTTTTCCCACAGACATTGAAAAGATTGAGAGAGATGGGTAGTGTAAACTGGAAAGAGAGAGGGAGAGCACACACACATGTAAAGGAAGTGCGGCAGACTGGAGAAAAAACCAAATGCTGAGCGACAGGCGGAGAAAAGGGGGTTGGGAAGGGGGTCTGGATTGAACGGGAAGGAAATTTCTCAGCGGGACATCGCGTAGGTGAATGCACCCATTGTATAAAACCAGCGCAAGGCAGACAACTTTCACAGATATGCGGGTACACTTGGAAAAACAGGAGAGAACGCTGATGTCGAGTGTCGCGACTATCATATACCCGGTAGTCAGATAGTGAAGCTCTAAATAAGCTCTAAAGCAAATTACTGTGGGAATATAGGAATACTTTTTCGCAGTGTACGTGTGCATTTCAGATTGGTTTTCTGTGTGTGCGTTCGCGGGTGAGTTTTGTGTAAATCCCGCTCGTCGCCAACTAAATGCCAATTTCAGAAAATGACGCGGAAAAAAGGAAGGCACACCGTGTAGCTGACACGCAATGCATAATACAGAGAGGGGTGGGTATGGGCTCTGGAAAGGTGGACTCAAGGCGCGGAGGAGCATGACCAAAACCTGAGGCGGCCTCCCTCATCCGCCCCAGACAACAAATATAAATAATTGACAATGACAGAGCGCAGCAAAAGACCTGCGCCAGGAACAACAAATTTAAAATCATTCTCGTGTCGAGCGACAGGCCAGAAATCAACGAGGGGCACAAGGTGGGCAAGTCACCATCAATCTGTCAAATATTTCCACGCTAAAAGTCAAAACTCCTTACGAAAATAGAGCTCGTCTTTTTCACTTAGGCGAGGGGAAAATGATGTCAAAAAATATTGACACACAGTAATGATGCCAAATTAGTTGAACAAATGCATCCAAGTTATAGATACAGTACAGCATTAATAAATAAAATTATAAAAGTAAACTTATATTTTTTATTACAATTTAAATTATTAAGAAACTTAGGTAAAAGAGTTTCCTTGTGCTCAGTGCCAATATGTAAAGTGTAACAAAATCATCCAGGATTCCCAGAAAAGCAGGAAATGAAATTGATATTGATGGAAACCAACGCAGACTTTGGCATAATTTCAACATGCTGACCTGTCAACGCTGCGAATGGCCGATGGCAAAGGGCCAAGAACACTGTTCAACACTTCATTAGAGCCGTCGTGGAGTGGAGCAGGACCAGGCTAGGACGGGCAGGGAATCCTTCGCCAAGGACCGCAAATATTTTGCCAGTTTACACGACTTATTTAGCAGCAGCGGATCAAAGGGGGTTCCCAAGTCACAAGCGCCTTTTGATTGATTGAGCAGAGCCCCGGGGAACAGAAACGCAGACGAAGTCCAAAAGCCCAAGTCAAAAGGTTTTTTGTTAAGCAAATTGTGGCTGGCATTGTGAAAGGTTTCCTAAGCAGTTTGGGCAAAGGCCTGACATTTTGTTTTCGATTGTGAGGGGATTTGTAAGGGGATTTGCAGAGGCAGCAAATAAAGTGGGGCGAAAGTGTGTAAATATTAGAAATAGTAACCCTTAAAAATGTGCATATATAAATACATAGAAACAAACTACTCAAATGGTTTTCAAATAAACTTTCCCATTTAGTTCTTAGGTTTCTTAAAGATCCCACTGTACCGCCAGCCAAAAAAGCGTTGCATACTTCCAGGCTCATCACTTCTTTATCGATAAGAATTTTGCATGCAATTTCTGCGCTGTCTTTCTTGCTGTTTTCCCGCTTGCCTAAGCACATTTATTCGTTTTGTCTGACAACCTTTCGGAAAATGAAGGCCGAGGGGCTGACGAGGAGAATTGGGAACGACTATCATCAGCACCCACACAAGCAAACCTCAATGCAACTAAAAAACGAAGAGGAAAATTGGCAAAAGGAAAATCTGCGCCCGGCAGCCAAAAACATAAAACTTTGCACATTCATTGGGTTCGCTACTTTTTCCTTTAGATTTTTTGTTTTCAGTTCTCCTTTGCTGCTGCGACAATTTTCCAGCAGTGGGAAAATTGTGCGCTTTCTTAATTTAATGAAAATTTTCCACTTGGTCGATTGACATTTTGTGTTCTTTGTCGTTTTACTTTTACCTCCGCCCGCGAAACTCGTGGGTGTTGCAAGTTGCAAAGTTTCCTCTGAGGTTTGCCAAATAAACACACAAATTTACTTAGCTTTCTGGGTGGGAAAACGAGGAAAATGGGCGGGAAATGGCGAAAAGTCGCTGCACACTCTGCGGCGGCTGGCGCGCAACTTTTATCATTTTGCCTTTGTTTGGAGCGTGTAATCAAATGCATATTTGCATGCCACCCACCTCCGCAAAACCCTTAAGCTTCGCCTTCGCCTTTTGTATAATTTTCTGCAAGACTTGCGAAAATCTTGCAAAGGCGGCAAAACTTTGCTACCCACCCAAGAGCACAAAAGTATGCAACCCAAAGTCACCGATAAAGAGGACATACAGTGCACAATGTCCTGGAGGTTACACGAATTTATCACCAGCAGCAGTCAAAATATATTTCATAAATATTCACATCTTCAAGGGATTATTAATTCGCTTGCAAATATACGAAACGGACAATTAAAACTGCAAGACAATCGATAGCACATCGGTATTTTCGATAGTAAGTTTGCTTGACCTATATCAAGAATTTGAATACCTCAAAATAATTTTGGAAAGTATTCAAATAATGAAACTCTATCATTTGCACCAGTGTGCATGGCCGAAGGGGAAAGATCAAGGGTGGGCGGGCTGCCAAGCGATTGAAGCGACTATAAACTCAATTAGCCAGCCCCGGACTCCGAATGGCGGCCATAAAAGCGTTGAAGGAATCGAAATGAACTTGGCCAAATGTCATTAGCGCGGGCGGGAGTCGTGGCAGGCACATTAAATGTTATTAACGCATTCGCTTTTGTTGCACCAGCAGCAGTGCAGTTCGATGGAATAGTTATCTAATTTGAAATGCCGGGCGAAAGGGGAGCTGGGGTATAAATGCAAGGGGCTTGCTGCCATGCAATTGTTGCCTCAATGGTTCGGAAAAGGGGAAGAAAACTCCCCAGCATTGTAACGTGACAATGGACGCCAACACGTAGCGGAAAATTGTGCAAAAGGATCTGCAACTTTAAGGCGTGAGATCCCGCAGCTAAACTGCAAAACTGCCTGAAGGTACGAAAAGTGCAGCATTTACATTCATCATCATAAGTCACTGCCCGGACACAAATGAAATGAAATATCTGCAGAGGTGCCCGGATGGTCCAGGATATTTTCGGTGAATGGGTGTGGGCGGCATCCCCAAATAGAGCCATTCAGCTAAGCCAGCAACACAACACAAAGTGCATCCGCCGGGAGTCGGGATCGGGCAGAGCAGGAATTCTCACTTCCCCCAAACTAATGGCATCCTCCGCAGGACTCACAGGACTCCGCAGGATTCCGCAGGACTCGCTGGATGCAGCGCGGCACTCACGTAGAGTAGCTGCAGCTCCGGCATATTTAATAAACTCTAGCAAATTAAGCGGCGCGGGTTGGAGGATGCCATAAATCAACAGGTAAGAGGAGCGTGCGTCCACCTGGGAGGCAACGCCACCATCGCAGTTCATTAACATTAGCAGGGCGCGGATTTTCGAGGCATAAGGGGCCAAGGACCCCGGCAGATAATTTGGCCAATGCGAACCTTAACCAGCGCCATTTAACCTGCGCTTGGATATAAATACACTATTGGTTTTGGGTTTCATCAGTTGCCAAACATTAATTATGGAATGTATTTGGATGTGTTTTCTCCAAAATGATTACCAAAGTCTAAGATTACACTTGGAAAGTCTTAAAGCCCCTTCGTTTCGACCTCAAGCCTATGTAATAAAGAGATGATGAACTTCCGAGCTGAGCTGTGAGCCACCTGTTGGCAAATTGATGGACGAAAAGTGGGAAAAGTCCAGCTGGAAAAGTAATTTAGTTGGCAGCGCGCACAGGAAGCAGCCAGTTCCTGTTGCAGCCAAGTCAGTCAGCCACATCCGGCGCAACTTTAAGCCGCATTTCCGCTCATGCAATTTTAATTTGTCAAATGCAAGCGACGCGTTGAGGACGTGGAGGACGCTAAAATTAACTGGAAAATTTTACAATCCTGGCGAGGCGAGGCAAGGCGACGCAGGATTACAGAGCAGGACATGGCAGCAGGAGTCGCTGCCGTAGCTGCCGAAATGAGGATGCCGACGAGCCACTCGAATTGGACCATTAGTTTCGACGGCATTAGTTTGGCGCTTTCATGGCCCAGACGATGCAGACGAATAAATAAGAGACGAGCAGCGGGACGCAGATGAAGACGGAGATGGGAATAGATGTGGATTATCCAGAAGTGGGGACGGAAGTTCCGTGGTTCCCCCCGCTCAGGACGAAGTGGACCGAGGCGGACCAGCGAGGATCCCCTGGCGAAATTATGCATGTAATAAAATGCGGCTGCTTCGACGGCAGCTGCAACAACCCGTGCCCAGCCACGCCCATACGCCCACTTATGCCGCGAGCCAAATTTAAGTGCATTAACATAAAGCGGTCGAGCCACTGTGGGATCAAGGCTTTTGGAAACAGTTGAAATACAAATATTTAAATGACTTCATATGATTCGAAAATTATCTGCAAGTGTTTAAAAGTATGCAACAATTTTGAGTTCGAAAGCCCCACAGACTCATTCCGATGGAACATTTTCCCAGCCCACTGTGCATGTTAGCCCCAACAAGATAAATAAACTTTTGTGTGAAACCGTTTTGGAGGAGGGCATGGGTTCCACTCCCCCTGAAAAGGGGGAATTCGGCTGCTCTGATGAGTGCAACGACTTGGCAGCAGAGCTAAGCGTCAGCATCATCGACACTTTTGGCAGGAAGCATTCGCGGGGCTCAGACGTATAGTTTATATAGCGCCGACGACTACGGGACATGGCCAGGAAGCTCGTCTGGCTGGGAGTCTCCGGAGTGTGTGAGACATTAACAGACTCGTAAACTGGCAGTTGCTTGTTATGTTGATTACACAACTCGTGCGGGCGTGGGAGCAAATGAAAATAAAGTTCGCGAGCCCGACTTGCACTTGAAATCCACGCAGGCAAGTCTGAGTAAAGGTATTACCTTCAACTTGAATACAATAACTCCTTGCGTCGTTTTCCGCCAACGGTCTACAGAACTTTGAGTCTTAATGATTCCTCTTCTGCATCTTGGACTACACGTGGGGAGCGGTTTAAAGTCACCTCGCGTAGGCCATCATCGAAAAGTATGCAACACTTGGTGCCACGCCCCATCGGTACGTGCCTGGCCAGGATCACCCGCCCTTTCGACCCACAACACCCGCGCCAGCACAACTGTCAGCTGCCCGTCGGAAAAGCTGGGAAGGAAACAGAACTAAAAGAGGAAACTTAAACAGAAACAAACAGCGGGAAACTAGCAACTGGCTTGTGGCAAGAGTTGAAAGTTGAATGTCTGGCAAATGCCGCGGCAATGCCCCCAGAATGCAGCGCCAGTGGAAAATGCATTTTCCGAAGGGGAACTTTTCACACGCAGCGCCAAATCTGCCAAAGCCACTTTTCGGTATTGTTTTTTGTTGCTTTCCAAAATTTATTGCAACACTCGCTGGAGGAGCTGCTATACTTCACCTCCATCTCCATCTCCAACTCCACCTTCATCCCTAAAAATCCAAGGCGATGCTGGCTTTATCTCTTCGCTGTCTGTCTGTCAGAGGATATTTATCTGGCACGTTAAGTTTACTTTTGCCCCCTTCGATCCACTGCCACTTTCCTCGAACAGTTTCCTCGCTTTCCACCCAACCGCTCGTTTCATAATTTTTCGCCTCGCGGCCAAATTGTCGTCTTTATTTGCAGCATGGAAATGCTCGAGCGCAATTTCCCATTTCCATTTCCATTCCACTACACACACACACATCCGAGCGGCAAACGCTGCCCGATGCGAGATTTTCCCGCATGACATTTGCGATTTTCCGCACATTTTGTACTTTATTGAACTGTTTGTCACATGACGTTTAGTATTTTGCGAGCTGCGCCAGCTGCAGGCGAACACAACCCACATGCACAGCATGAAAGCGGGAGGAATCGGCTAGGATTGGGGTCCAACGAGGACGTGGAAGTACTCCTCCCACTCGAAATCGGATGAAACTTAAGGGAGCCTAAAAGTAACGAAGGTGCTTGTTACTTCCCCTTAATGTGTCTAAGAATATGCAACAGTTATTTGACGTTTATATTCCGATTGATACGTAAGTGCTTTTTATAGCAGACCATCCTTTGGTAATTCCACTGTACCTTCCATCACCATCATCATGCTCGAATTTTAAGCGAATAGAAGGGGAGGATGGATGGAGCCAGCTGACCCCCTTATTACAAAGCCATGTAAACTTGATGAAAATCAAATGGAAATAAAAACGGACAGCACTCATAAACAATAATATTGCGGGCAAGCTTTCTCGAACGGAAACTTTTTGGAAAAGCGGGAAAAAGGAAACTTCCACCAGAGCGGCGAAAGCAACTTAATAAAAACAAAAATGTATGAAATACTTTTACGACTTTCGAAGACATTTTTACAACTTGCTGGCAAGTTTTGCTAACGATATGCGAGATGCACACAGAACTCGGGATCGCCAGCTGCATCCGAGGACTCGAGCGTCCTGGTCAAATGGATACGTCGCATCATAAAACCGAAAGTCATTTCGCGCAGAACGTGTCTACACAAAATCCAGGAGCGGGAGAGCGGGCGAATGTCCGGCCAAGAAGCCAAAGTCATCGCAGCCAATAATAATTCCAATTGTAGTGCAGTGACAATTTTCTGTTCCTTGGCTGCAAGGATGCGCTCTTTTGGGCACTTTTGGGTACATTGTACCCCGAACAATGGTCAGCAGAAGACTTTTTATTGCCCAGCGTTGGCATTTTAAGTGCAGCCAGCCAAGGAGCACCATCGGAGCAGCATCGCAGCTCCATCGGCAGTGGCAACATTATTTGGCCAATGTAGACGACATGACGCGGCCATTAAGAGCAACAAATAAGCAAACAATAACAAGAAGCCGCGCCCGATGAGCTGGGGAGAAATTAAGAAAAAATGCTTGCAGCAACACTTCCCCGCTCACACTCTGGAATCAAAGTAGTAGGACTTCATTGCACAGAAAGAAAATAAGAGATTTCATATCGAATTGACTCCTATCTCTCGCATGACTTTCATAAATTACAAAGAATTCACATTAAACTACTTCACAGTTGCTAGTTATCTAGCCAATATATCACTATTTTCGTATAGTTAAGTGCCACTGGCATAATTCCTTAGCAAACCTATATAAATTCTATTTTTATAGAGAAAAGTGAAGTTACAAAAAATATTTGCTCTCTATGGTCAGGCCATTTATCTATCGATCTGTTTGGATATTTCGACGCGATAACGATACTTTGGCTTATGAAAATTGATTGCAAATGAGCTGGGGGCTTTGGCGCGTCTTCCATTTCTAAGCAAGATGGGTGGGAATGGTTCTCTTGTGGCATTGCTGATAGTGAAGCAATAAGGCGTAGCTGGATTATACAGATTCAGTAGCTTAGGCATAAGATATGAAATGCCGAATAAATAAACAAACAAAATCTACGCGGAAACATAATTGAATCAGCAAAAAACTCGTTGAAATGAAGAGGTAGCGATATGAAAGTGCAGATAGCGATAGATACAGAGATTTCAGCTGTCTCGCTGCCTGACCAATTCGTTTAGTTTCGCAAAAGCTAATTAGCAACTAAAGTGAAATTAAAGCAGAGCCAAGTCAAGCCAACGACTAATGGTCTTTGTGTTGCAAAAATGGGGAAAAGGGGCAGACAAGAGGAAGGTGCTACAACTAATTAAATGCAATAAGCTATGGCAACTGCTGGACGTGAACAGGAACTGCTGGGGATTCCAGGAGTCAGGATGCAGAGCAGAGCACAGGACAGGTAACGCCGCCGGACGAGTGACAACTTTGTTTTGATGTGCCGGACTCTTCCGGCTTCCTTCCTGCCCTCCGCGTCCATTGCAACCCACCAACTAACGACGAACACGTTTTAATTTGCACATTAAAGTAATTAGTTTAGCATTAGTTAGCTGTAGTTTGTTTTAATGAGTCGCGAGTTTTCCGAGTTGGACGATGCCACTTACCGCTCTTGAAGGTGGCCATAAGGCGTTCGGAATCTGCTCCATGCTGGCACGAAAACAAAGAGGTGTCAAGTAGATCCTTGGGCAAATATCCCAGTAAGTCATGCATCCTAAAATCAAAGGAGGAAACAAATGAGAATTAACGTTACTATCCTCTAGACGGGATCCCATTTGAATGGTTTTCTAGGCTGCTTAATATGTGTACGTAATCTATCTATTAATTTGCGCTTGTTTATTACCTAAATAAGTGCTTAATTGCCACAACAATTGATAATTTATCGTCAGAGATCGATTTCTTATAGAAATTAGTTTTGCTTGTGCAAAACAGCAAATAATTTGTTGAGTAAATGACAGTTAAGTGCCACTTTTGGCAGAGCAATTATTCAATCACTCAAAAATGTCATTCTGAGCAACCTAAGCAGCTATGGTTTTTAAAATGGGATTTCCGTCTTTAAGTCTGTATGTATCTCACTTGTCATCCACATAGGTGAAACGCATATCCAGGGAGTGTTTGGTAAGGAAGGTGCTGGTTCCCAACGGAATCTCAATGTTCGACGGATGCGGAATGGGTCGGCCAATGGCCATCAGCAGACGCTCGCCCTTGGCATTGACCACCAAGTGTCCCGTGATGTGAATGACCTGAAAACACCAATAAGGCAAGGGTTAGTAGGTGGTATGGTGTTTCAAACTCATTTAGCTCACCTTATACGAAGCGCTCTTGATGTTGATGCTTCGTCCACGACTGGTCAAGGTGCACTTCAAGCGCACAAACAGATCCCGGTGATGGGTGCTCACTCCAGAGTTCTGCTGCGGCTCATCCTTGACCTTCTGGGCAAGTTCACGCTTCAGGCTGAGAGCCTCCTTGATCTCGGCGTGATCGCACTGGTGCGAGTACTCCCAGATCTGCTGGCCAAGAGTGTCAATCTGCGGAAAGTTAAGAGCAAGTTAGAATCTTCTTCAACGAAGTATTTGGAAACACTCACCTTGGTGATGCCCAGATACTCGACTACGTTTTCGGACACGTAGGTGATGTCTCCCTCGTGGGACAAGACCAGCAGGAATCCGTCCATGGTCTGTTTGAGGAGCTCTCTGGCCTCAGCTCCGTTTAGCCAATCCTCACTGCCCATTTCCAGCTTGGGCTTGACTTCCTGCTGATCCTCTGCAGTTTCAATGTCCTGCTTAATGGCATCATTGCAGTCGCGCAAGCTGGGCACTGAAATAAGTAATATATTAGATGGTGCTAACAAAGATTCCATCTCAAGGGAAACTCACCGAACTGCAACATCTCGCGAATCTTGAGGAAAGCGATGGTGATCCTCATCACGGAGGCCTTGTCCAGTTGGTTGACATCGTCGGTTTTCAATGGCAAAGCAGCCGAGAGTTCCATGAATATCTCCGTCTCCTTGGAGCGACGACATCTGGCCGCATCGCGAGACTTTTCCTTGCGTTTTTCATTGTTCCTGCAAAGATCGATCGGATGGAAAATTAGCATAAGCTCAAAACGATCACGTACGCCACTGATCAGTGGGAAAAGGGGGGATCCAGAACGGGGGAGCCTGTCTGAAATATGCGTGCATTTGCATGGCTGCACTTTTATACCCGTTTGATTGCTTCTGATTCAATTCACGCGGCCAGAGCTCGCAATTTTTCAATTAAGCAAAACGCTTGTAATTTTCGCTTTTGTTGCCAGGCCGAGCGAAAAAAACAAAAGGCGATCGACACGGCGCCAAAATTCTCGGCAGCTATTCCTAGCCAACTCTTCTCGAAAAACACTTAACTTATTACACTGACTACGAATAGAAATAATAATGAAGACCAAAGTTGAAGCTGGTAATCAAAATACTACTGCAAAACCATAAATTATATTGATACAATTCTAATATAGCCTCATATCTAAAAAGAATCTCAATGTCACGACTTTGTAAAAGTATTTTTCTTTTCAGCGATGGTGATAAGGAATTTCTTCGCATTCTAGGTATTGCCTAGAGGATCCTGACCTACAGAGACGCCCCCTTGGGATACCTGTGCATTCCGAGCTGGCAGAAGAGCCCGGGGGCTTAGATAGTTTATAACGTCTGCTTCGGATTCCGAGAATAGTCGGCAGTCACACGTTCCACTGATAAAAAGTAGCTAAGTTGCCTTGGCACCAATTTTCGGTGCTGGTCTTTTGGAATATTTCGCCAGGGGATTGACAAAACACCGATGATTTGGCAATTAGCGACTCTGCAGAGTTAGTTGTCATCGCTGGATGAGTAAGTCCCACTTAAACCCTGGGTATCGACTCGTCTACATTGGCGACGTGTTTTAATCGGCAACCAAGCAGGCAAATCGATCGTACACACTTGTAGGACGACAGAGCACTGACCTCACACACACGACTGGCACTATCTTTATGCCAATACGAGAATATTGTGGGAAATTCTAAGAAAAGACGGATGGCCCTCCCGCGGGACTGCGGGAAAATTGTAGCAGCAACTGTAGTCAGTTTGCCAAGAAAATCTCGTGAGCAGCCGCCTGCAAGAACATAACTCGTGGCTCTTAATATTTTATTTATTATCGAAATAGTGGGCGAACTTGTATAATCCACGGGTGACGCCCATTTCAGCACGTACATTTGTTTCCTGGCCTTTTGGTAAAATTTGCCAACGCTGCTTTATTGATTCGCTGGGATGAAAAAAGACCTGACCGACCACGTCAGGTGGTTCGGTTGTGAAAATCTGCCCGGCAACAACGCGAAAATGTCAAACTTTTTTGCTAAAAAGCCTTAAACACCGCCTGTCAACGGAGGAGTTCCAATCATCAAAAGTCCATCATATCAGCCGACAAAGGCACAGTACAATATGATCTATTTTCAGTCTGCCGCCTGTCTAATAAAGGCTTAAGTATCTATTAAAAAAGGTATTCCCGTTTTCACTTTGTGTAAATAAATAAATTGAATAAGTCGAGGCAAACTGCTTAGTTGTTGAATATAATCTTCTATTATGACATCTTTAAATATAAGATAGGAGCCACACTAATCGATCGATTGTAAACAGAGGAAATCCTAAAATAAACAATGTGAATTCTGACTTTGCACTCCGAAAGAATTTATAATATTAAAGGAGTATTCTGAACGCCCAGATAAAACGTTGATTAGGAAACTCTGTGAAAGTGAGGAAACAATGCATTCAAATAAATCAAAATAAATAAAAACAGAAACCAGTTGAGATAAGAGGGCTTTTCATTGTCAATCAACGCACTGATTGATGGAAACCAGGCAAAAGTTTGAAGCGAAACTCGAATGGCTGCTCAGATAATTATTATATAGTATTATATTACTTCGCTATCAAAGTGCACACTAATATAGACTCGTAGACTCGTGGATTTCTATATATTATATATGCATTAAAAAACACAAATCCGATAGTCCGTAGCTCGTGGCCCATAGAAAGCGGCGGAGAGTGACTTTGAATTGCATGCTAATGGCCTGCTTAAATGGAGTGATACTTGCGGGGGTGGGGTTTTGGTGGGGGTGGTATGCTCATATATATATTTTCGATCGGCCCATTGTCTGTTCATTAGAACAGAGGCAAGTACGGCCTGTTAAATATTCTGCCTGCGCCAGCAGAATTGCCTTGTTATTGCCGCTGGTGCTGCTGCTGTTGTTGTTGCTAAGTATTTCCGCTCCAAAGCAGCTCAAAACACTGACAAAAATAAAGCTATAATATTGAAAGCACACCTTAAAATGTGAACTACCTTCTGTAAAGATAATAATTTATTAAAACCTAATCCTTTCCCTACGATGTTAATAATGATGTAGTATGATAATCTTAAGATACCATTTTGTGTATCAAATGCGTTTGAATATGTAAGCACCACGATCCCATCACGTGGCCATCTAAGTCCTGCTGGCTTATCCCACAACACCTTAGGATACTGACCCGCTGCTGTTTGAGTTTGAATTGCGAGCATTGCGAAATGTTGGCCAAGCTCCCTCCAAGTGCGCCGTATCTCCGGGCGAGATATCAGCGAAAACACATAAAATACGACTCGAGGTGCTAATGCCAAGTTCATGGGACAGTAAATCGAGGCAACAGCGGGTCAGGGATGTTTGGTCTCTTCTTGGGAGCAGCATGAAGTGGCTGGAGTTCTTCGGGCAGCGCCGTCTGCAATTGCGTCAGTTTGGTTTCGGCTCATTAGCATGGAGATGGGCCAGCCGAATTTGGCTTAAACGTGTGCAAAACGTAAATAAACCAAATCCGACGACCATTCCAAACACATTTGCTTGCTGCGCACGTTGCATGCAAAGTTTTTGAAGCAGGAGAAATCCAGGGAAAGGGGCTGTAATCTGCGTCAATCGCCAGATAATCGCACATACATCAACCAGATGGATTTTGGAACCTTCAGGAGACCCCCAACGCGTGGCCACGTGGCGATAACTCCTTGGGAAATACCCCACATAAAGTCATCGGTGGCAGATAACAATAACACAACAGCTCAAGTGACAAACAATTTTCAAGTTTCATTAACCATATTGCGGCCATTTAATAATTCTACGCAACAATCGATGCGAGAGGGAAAGTCTTTTCCCGCCCGCAATCTTATAAAGGGCACCTCTCTTGGGAATAACCCACCGAACCTTGACTCATACGACACCTCTCTCGCGCCATAGCTCCGTCCCCCTCGCCCTATCTCTGGCTGCGTATCTAAATATTATTATAAAAGCGATTCACAAATAAGCATAGATAAGTGCAGCGCCGTTTGCTTTCGGCTCGGGTTTTACAATAAAACACCTCCAATTTTCAGCTCGTTCAGGTGCCTCCAGGAAAATGTAGATCGCTAGTGGCATTCTGCCACCGATTCTAACTGGTTTTCGTTTTGTTTACTTAAATGAGCACTCCACAGTTATGTAACAACAATTAATACGCAAAATTGTGTAAATATTCGTACTTGAATACTATTTGATATTTGATGACAGCGCAAAATCACAGAATCATCCAAAACAACAAATGGACCAACCATTGGTCGTCACTCACATAAAGTCCTCGATGTCGACGAACTGGGAGAACTGGCAAGGTTGGGTGTTCGTGGGGGCGTAGCCATAGCAGTAGGCGTAGGTCCAGGGGCGGCTTTCGCGGCAGGGCGTGGCCACGTTCAGGAGCGAGCCCCTCTGGCGGTAGAAGGCGTCCTGGGGCTGCTGCTGGTGGTACGGATGGTACCTTTGCATCCCAGCGGAGGACATATTGGGGCCGAGTATGGCGCCCACAAAGGGTTGGCTTCCGGGAGCAGGGCCATTGTAGAATGACCCGTTGCCAAAGTTCACAGTGGGTTCATTGATGGGCATTCGCCCAAAAGCTGGGCCATTGCTCAGCTGCTGCTGCCGCTGCTGCTGCGGCTTGGGATCGCACTCGTAGAAGGTAGAACCGGAGATCACATCTTCGCCGTAGAAGGAATTATCGCCGGGACACGAGAAATCGCAGCTCTCGAAGGAATTAAACATTGAGTGCGCCGTTTGTTTCGCTGGAATCCGGCTAAGCCCATCGATGATGAACACACACACGCGTGCGATAAGAGCTGATAGTGTTTTGATTTGGCCACAACTTCACTGCTACGAATATTTGGTAGAACACGACGTACGGGAGTTCGAGCGCTAAATGAGCGAAAGGTTCCATAGCCTCGAAGCCATCATATTTATACCTAAGCAGCCGCACCGAAAAATCGCAAAAGAGCGGAGAGCCGACGCAAACGTCAGATTCCGTGTGCTATCAGACAAGTTTGCCTATCCGGACAAGTGCGCTCCGGCCGGAGTGATAAGATAAAGTCCGGTCCGCCCGCCTCGTAAAAGCATTCAGGTGGCAGGGAGCCAGCGCTTCGGTTCTGCCCAATGGGGCGATAACGGCGAACCGACTGAGTGGCGGATTCAAATTAGAGCCATATAAATTATGTCAGTGCGCCCCACTTCAGCCGATAATTGACCCGCAGCATATAGTCTACTTTGCAGCGCCGCCGGAAAATTTTCGCACGTCCAGGACCCATTTTCCGCCCATTTCCCTCGCTCACAAACTGCAGTGCACGGCACTGTCATGTTATAATTTTAGAATCTCTGCACCGAGAAAGCAGTGACACGCAATTCGAAGTGAAACTTGATAAAATATTCGAAAATTTGGAGTATTTAACCGCGGAACTGATTAACAATTTTGAAGTATTTCTAAAACTAACCAAAATTTGCACACATTAGAAACAAATGAGAAGGAATATTGGAATTGATCTTTTCTCACTGTGCGAGAAAAGCTGCTTGGATGACTAAATACTTTCAGACTTATCCACGATTTCCCTAGTCGGCCGATAAGAACTATAGCATAGGAGTTAAATATTTGGATTAGTTTGGCAAACAGCACGGAAAGTGAAACGAGATAAGGGAAGCTAGCTTCCCAGCCCAACCAAACGTAATCAAATCGCAATGTAATCAGCTCGTGGAGAAGGCAAAGGAACAGGCAGGGTCAACTTAAATCACTGCGATAACCCCTTGTTTACCTGTTTATGCTACACCCGTCTATCACCAAACTATTTCGATGTTAAAATGTATTTCATATAAAAAAGAGTAAAAGTAGTCATTAGCATTGTTAGCTTCCTCTATTACTTGGTGATACTCAGTGCAGAAGAAGCCAGAAGTTTGTCCTTATGATCATTAGCTATGCTGTCATCTTCCATCATTCAAGGACTACCATATAGAAGCTCTGTCAATCCTTTAAGTTGCTACAGCAACACCCTTACGATGACGAATTATTTCAAAAGATGTCGTAAAAAGTTCATCGAGTTGTGGCAAGACTAGTGGTTAATACTTAATCGAAAGGAATAGCTGTTTACAACAGAACATCGTTAAGATATTATCCATTCCCAAGAAAGAAGTTCCTTTGTTCTTGTCAATGTTAATTCCCCACAGCAAAAAATGTCTTCCAAACAGGTTCTGCGATAATCACAGTCCGAAATTTTTGATCATTTCACAAAACCTGTGGGGAATTTTCAGCGACTGATTCCAATTTATCGCCGTTAATATAAATTTGAACTTTCCCTGCCAGCAATTGCAAAATCATAACTTACACCGAATGCGATGCATATAGAGCTCACACACAACTGAACAACCGAAAAAGATTCGGAAGCTGCGCTACCTTCACTCTGTCTCCCTCACTCCGCCTTTATCCGTCTCTCTCGCTGCATCAAGTTCAATTTCATACAGAGAGAGAAAATTCATAGACAAATATATTGAATTTCGTGTTGGAAGGGGTTTCAAAGTAATAGCTTGGTAAAAATTTCTCTAAGACTGAACTTTGGATCGTACTGTTTGAAATATGATAACCACCTATTTTTTTCAGTGCTTCAGTAGCAAGCAAGAGTGTGTGCATGGAAGATCAACAATAACTCCACGAGCCTAATACTGGAATACAATGCCATCCATCTTTCTCTTTCTCCCTACATATGTTGTATATACGTATAGTAGCCCCATAACACCCCCTCGGGCGTTTCCATCCTCCCCGTATCGTCACATTTTTAGTTCGATTGCGCAAAAAGTAGGTCGTCGTGGCCAGACGTGAAACAACAACAACAACCCTGCTGTTGTTATAGCAGGGCATATCATTTAAATATTTTACAATACACACATGATTGTGTGTAAGCGTGTTTTACTTTTGTGCGTTTCTCTGCGTTGGTATTGGAAATTTATTTATTGCTGGCTTGTTTTTAAGTTTATTCATTAGCTTCTTGGCGCAGGCCTAACAGCTTGTAGAAATAACGTAAAAAGAAAAACAAACATGAAAAATCTTGATTCAGATTCTTTCCTCCTCCAAATGCCGCCATCCAAGTCAACTTGTAATAATTCACTTTTATTGAGGTCACACCGTAGCTGCACTTACGATCTGTTCAAGATCGCGTGTGCTGCAATCGAAAGAGTCGACCGATAGGCAACAGGCTAGCGATGAACAATCGGAAAAATCGATGTTTAATAGGTGTAAAAATGTTTATGAAAATGCAATAAGACAATATAAGTTTATTTACCAAGCTTTCTCGAAGATCTGAATTCAATTTCACATCATGAGACGACGTAAGTCAATTGTTTTCATGTGTCGCACTGCAAAATACATTGGAACCAGTTTGGGACAAATGAGAAAGACGCGATTTGTCGGTCAGTGGGTCTAATCGAAGCTAGAGCGCATTTTGAAAATGGTTATAGAACCGCTTTTCGGCTTTTCCACATTTATTTCACTGCAGTTTTATGGTAGTCACGTAGGCCAAAGCGAAACTTTGTTTCAATCCAATGTAAATGTCTTGAGTGAAACATAAACTTGTCGGTTTATGGGCTTATAAAATAAATAAATTTAAGTATTCGAAGGGGCGTGGGCCAAAAACGAAAACAAAACAAAGCCCACAAACCGAAGCACGAGGAAAAAACGGGTTGATCATGGAGCAGGGGGGCAGCATAATCGAACACAACAGGTTTTCCTCATTGTGTTTTGGGTTTTCGCCTCACTTAAAAATAACCCACAAGTGCGTAAGGAAAAACAGAACAATGCACTCGTCTAAAAATAAATCGCAGCCACTGGGGGGCTTGGCTTCAGAAGAGCCCTTTAAGGATAAACCTTCTCAAGATAGCAACAAGTGTTTTCAGGCCTCTCTTCTCGCCGCAATGGGCGCTCATTCGCCTAACGTATACCCCCTAGATATCATATTCCACAGCGGAAACCAACCATGCATATGCAAACTGAACGATTTCGGTTCGTCTCGACTTTTGTCTTTGAAAGCCTGAAGGTCGTGGGTCTCGGCCATTGGATTCGCCGTCGCCATCGATCGTATAATAATTGCCGCGAATGCAAAAATTAGTTGAACGCGTGATTAATGATTGGCTTTCCATTATATCCAAGTGCCTGTTTCGTCAATTAGTGACGCCCATAGAGGGAAGTTCACAAATTCCAGCCAGGCGGGAATTCAATTTCATTAGGGGAAATGTAAGTCGCTCCCGTAAGGGTTAATAGCGCTCTTATTTTTGGCTCAAAATCAGGAAGTAAGGTTGACTCATCTATGAGATACTGATTGCAAACGAAACCCATGAGGAACTCAACGAAAGAAAATCAATTGTGATAATGATTACTAGACTGAATAGAAAAATGAAATTTCAAGACATTGAAAGAATGTTTAAGTTAGGTCAGTTTGTGAAAATAAACGATCAAAGGCTAGCATTTGAGATTCCCGATTGGCACTAGATTCCATTGATGTATCAAAATTCTGATTCCGGATTGTAAAAATAAGCGGAATACCGCATACCCACTGGGAAATTGAGAAGAAACGCGAGAAGCGACGGATGGCAACGAAAGCCGCGACGAGCAATAATATCGCGGCGAAGAGCGGGCGAAAAAGAAAGCAGACGCTTATGCAATGCGCAAGCAAGCGATCTAGGCAGATCCAACCAGGGGATGGGATTGCAGATCGGCGGTATCCGGATTGCAGACTCTTGGGACTCACCTTCGTTTCTCCTTTGGTTTGCCGCCGGCCGTGAGATTGGTTTTTGGGGCGCCAGGAGATGGGGAGCCAACGGACGAAGATGGTGGGGAGGCCGAGAACGAAGAGGAGCAGGAGGAGGAGGAGGCGGAGGAGTTGGTGGCCACCGCTTGGGACTGCTTCTGTTTCTCGGCCGCTGCTTCGATTGTGTCAATTAACGAAACCATTGTGTCTCCGGATTTCAAAGTGCGGCAGCATTCAAAAGATCTGCCGATGTGGAGGTTCCTGTTTTCCTTATCGCGAGTTTTTCCAGCACTTTTTGAGACTCTTCGTTGTTGTTTTCTATTATTTATCGCTGTTACTTTCGTTGTTTTCCTATGTATGAAAACTACTGCGCGCTTGTATTGGTTTCTGCGGTTGTATTGTTGTCACTACGCACACACACTCGCACACACTATAACTCTGTTTTCCTGTTATACCGTTATTATTTAATCACTTTTACAACGATCACCTCGATTAACTTTGTGTATATATGCTGATTTTTGATCCACAAAAAACAAAACACAAGGTTATATTATTATTTCACTGCTGTTGCTGTTGTTGTCGTTGTTATTGTGGTTGTAGTCTCAACTGGCCAATTGCACTTTGGTTTATTCGATAATTCGGATATTTGTGTTATTGCACCTTGAAGTTCTGCACCGACTTGATGTTGAATTCGCGTTTAAGCATTTCACAAACGCGATTTATCCGCAATATATGCATTTTACACTGCGCCTACAGCATTTTTCCTTTCCACACGAAATCTTAATACGCTTTTATTTTTCCGTTTTCTTTGCTTGCTGCTTCGTAAACAGTGTGGCAGCAGGGTGGAAAAATACTGCCAACGAGGTGGGAGCGCTTCCAGTATATACCAGAAATACACAACAAATGGAAATAACGGCCTATTGGGTACAGTGACAACATTTATATTTTTGTATCTTTGTATTTCGTCACATATTCGTCACAAAAGCGAGAATTTAACGGAGAAAACGACTATCCGGCAGATAAATGCTTCCCAGTCGCGATCGACAGTGTGGGATAGATTGAGCTTCATGACAAACTTTATTTATTTTGTACGAAGTCACACCTAGCTCTTATCTTATGTACTCCCACCTAAGCCTTGGGCACCACTGAACTGCTATTGGGGGCCACCAGCTCATCGCCGCCTCCGTTGTTGCCCACATCCGCCAGCGGATCTGCGTTCTGGCCACCAACTGAACCGGCATCCGTGTCCAAGGCCTCGCTCAAACCATCATCGTCGTCGTCATCGCCGCCAGATTTGTTGTACACGGTGGGGTACTTCTGGAAGCAGTCCCGCATCTTGGTGAAGGCATCGTAGCAATCAGATCCCTTAGGATCGGCGGTGCTGTTCTGGAAGCAGGAGAAGGCCTCACGGAAATCGACGCCACAGGGACCGGTGGCCATGCCGCCGAGACAGGGACAACTCCAGTTGATCTTGCCGTCCTTGGTGATCACGCCCTCCGGCTTTTCCGGCGGCGGCAGCTCGATGGTGCTGGGCGTGGCATGATCCTCCTTTGTCACAAAGATCACCTTGTCCTTGCCGTACTCCTTGCAGTAAGAGAATGACATCCTGATGCGGTTAGGCTAGTTAAATGCTAGGAACTCCTCGGGGGATTCCTCGAAATCCAAGGGCTTCTGGGATGTGCTGAGCACCTGAAAATGGCAGGGCACCTCCTGATAGTATCCTATCAGGGCTATAGCTACGCGAACGCGATCCAGGAAGTTCTCGGGCACCCGGAGAATGGAGCGTTTTTGGCTGGAACTAAATTTCACAATGTCCAGTGTGGTCTGGCCACCGATTTCGCCAAATATACTGGCCAAGGAGCTATGGATGCAGCCACAGAAGAATACGGGCGTCAGAGTCACGGAGTCTGGATCACGGAGTTTTCTGGCAATTAAAAAAGTGCATTATCTTAATTATGTTTGCGTGATGCACGTGCGCACGTGGGGAATACGGGGCTCTACGGAGCGGGACTGATTGCCCGAAACTCACAGCTTCACGTCCAGATATTGGTAACCACTCATGCTTTGGGTGCAAGTGCCAGTGCCCCTCTTTTTTTGGCGGAATCTTCGGGAAAAGTCGTCCAAAAGTTGCCGGTCAGTGTGTTTTTTTATGTAATTACTCCCCTTTTTTGCTGTTTCTTTCTGCTGCTCAAACAGCTGTGCGCCGCCAGAGATGCCAGCTCGGCTTACAACGGACAAGAGAAGATGAAAAATAGCTAAAAATATAGCCATTTATTAATAAATTTAAAGAGCTGCGTACTTATTGTTATTGCAATTAGTTTAATGCAATTTTATTAAAATAGTTAAACGTATATGCCGCTTTTTAATCTCATTAAGTAGCCATCACAGATAGCAATCCAGTTCGTTGTGAATGACAATAAAATCAGATCACAGTAAAATCAGTTATAATTTAAATTTAAATTCTGCATGACGGTTACAATGTATATTACACTAATAATTTCAATTCGCTAGTTCTAATCGTCGGACACACCCGCGAAAGTCTTCTCAATACTCTTCTCAAAGTCCAGCGATGACTTGGAGGTTTCCAAGATCTCAAAATGACAGGGTATCTGCTGGTAGTGACCGATGAGCTCAATGGATATGCGGGTCATATCGTGCAGTTGCTCTGGCACTCGAAAGATAACGCGATGTTGCTGGGCGCAGAACTTCACGATCTCCAGTGTGGGTTTCTCTTCGCAGAAGAAACTGTTCAGGGCGTCAAGAACGCAGCTTCGAAATAGGGATGGGGTCAAAGCAACTGCAGTCGGATCCCGAAGTTTTCTATTAAATAAATGAATATATTTACTTTAATAGCAACCAAGTTTCATTTTATTTCTCACTCTGAGCGCAGAACATCATTCTACTCACAGTTTGATGTCGAAATAGTAATAGTTTTCCATGGTGATCGTACGCGTTCGTTTTAAGCGGGGTCCACTGTAGTGATATAGTTTCTGTGCGTTCGGGGCGATTGGCAAACTGATTTTGCGGTGAATTTCGCGCCGCGAAGTTTTTGTCGAAATTCTTTCACGCAAGACGTACAATTTAAATAACGAAACTCGAAACAACAAATAGCCAAATTTATACTCGAAACTGTCAAATGGAGAAGCTAACGAATGTTCAGGCACAGCAGGAGGAGGAAGAGGAAGAAGGTCCTCTTAGCGTGACTAAGTTAATGGTGAGTAGGCTGCGATCTCGACCAGGATTATGAATATTACCTACGATCCTTCTTCCAGGGCGGCAGCATCACGGCCAAGGACATCAAGCTGCTTCAGCAGGCCAGTCTGCACACCGTGGAGTCGGTGGCCAATGCCACCAAGAAGCAACTGATGGCCATTCCCGGCTTGGGCGGCGGCAAGGTGGAGCAGATCATCACGGAGGCCAACAAACTGGTGCCTCTGGGCTTCCTTAGTGCCCGCACCTTCTATCAAATGCGTGCCGATGTTGTGCAGCTGAGCACGGGCTCCAAGGAGCTGGACAAACTGCTGGGCGGCGGCATTGAGACGGGATCCATTACCGAGATTTTCGGTGAGTTCCGCTGCGGGAAGACCCAATTGTGCCACACTCTGGCTGTAACCTGCCAGCTGCCCATCAGCCAGAAGGGCGGCGAGGGCAAGTGCATGTACATCGACACGGAGAACACCTTCCGTCCAGAGCGTTTGGCTGCCATCGCGCAGAGATACAAACTGAATGAATCCGAGGTGCTGGACAATGTGGCCTTCACCCGTGCCCACAACTCCGATCAGCAGACCAAGCTCATCCAGATGGCGGCGGGCATGCTCTTCGAGTCCAGGTACGCTGTATCATCCCTCAGTAAATAAACATCACTCAATAATATAATATCTTGCAGATACGCTTTGCTGATTGTGGACAGTGCCATGGCGCTCTACAGATCGGATTATATAGGACGCGGGGAGCTGGCCGCTCGGCAAAACCACCTCGGCTTGTTTCTGCGCATGCTCCAACGCCTGGCCGATGAGTTCGGAGTGGCTGTGGTAATTACCAACCAGGTTACTGCCTCGCTAGACGGCGCACCCGGCATGTTTGATGCCAAGAAGCCCATTGGCGGGCACATAATGGCCCACTCCTCAACCACGCGGCTGTATCTGCGCAAGGGCAAGGGCGAGACCCGCATCTGCAAGATCTACGACTCGCCCTGTCTGCCGGAATCGGAGGCCATGTTCGCCATTCTGCCGGATGGAATAGGAGACGCCAGGGAGAGCTAGTTGCTCACTTATAGGTTAATTAATGCTACCTAGATTAAGAATTAAACTTCGTAGATTGTTTTTTTTATGTTTACTTAGAATGTATAGGATAACGACGAAATAAAACAGCCGTTGCGAATTGTATGTACCATCTATATTTAATTCATTATTATTCAAATCATCTACAAACTTAGAAAATATTTAGGGGTGGTAATAAGAAGCGGATGCAGCAGGAAAAGTCCCTTTAACGCGGCGCAACACGATATGCTCCTGGCAGGCAAACAGAATTAAGGAATTTAACTGAATTTTTAACCTAGAATTAAGCATAGCCCGCTTGGCTCATCAAAACTTTGTCATCCAAAGCACGGTCTTTAAGTTGCCTGGTCTGTAACGCTTAGGATTAACTGCAAGAAAGAGGAGTCTTGAAAATGCTTTTAAACTCAGCGGTTTGCGGTTTCAAACCTACCTTATCATATAGTTGGTCCAGCAGAACACTGGGCCTCGATCATTTACTGCGGAGACGACGCGGCTGAAGCGGCGGCCTCCTTGGCCACAACCAGGCTGTTATATCCGCGCTCGTTCATCCCGACGCGAAGGTTTTCGTTGATATTTTTCGTATAGGTCTTGTAGATTTTTACCTTTTCGCAGAAGTCGATCCAAAAGTTGTCCTCGCTCTCGGGCTCCGGATTGAAGAGGCTCTTGAAGCCATCGTATATGCCAGAGGAGACCTTGCGTATGGTCTGCGCCCTCTCCTTGAACTCCACCTCGTCGGACAGGTCCATTTTCCAGAGCTCCAGATTGCCCACATACCGGCGAAGTCGGCGCATTATGTCCACGCACTCCGGATTGCGCAGCAGCATCAACTTGGTGAACTCCACCTCCTTGAACTGCTCGAGGATCTCCAAGCATCTGCCCACATTGGCGCGCCGCAGGCCCAAACACTCGCGCAGCTGCTGGGAAAGTTGGATGAAGTCCCGCTCCATGAAGAGGGCATCCTCGTGCTCAATGAGCTCCTCGATGAATCGCAAAGCCTCCTGCTTGGGTATTTCGCTGCGCGTTGGCTCCACCACGATCCTGTCGGGCATGGACTCTGGATTAATTTGGCCGCTCTCCAGTTTCAGTTTGAGCTCCAAGGCTTCTTTGCGGGCGTTCTCCATCCAGGCTTCCTCGGCAGCGGCACTCTCGAAACTCTCCGGCTTTTTGTAGTTTATGACGATTCCCAAACACTTGGCTGTGGGCATGTACACCATGAGCATCTCGTTCCGGATGTTCTGTGTGGGCAGAAATGGAAATCAATGTATCGTAAATTTTACTAGGTTATGTCTGTTGGTATTTCTGCATCGCACTTACATTGACTGGCCGCGACCGCTTCTGAATCGGAGTTACTGCAGCCGTGGGCTTGGATTTCTTCACTGATTTCTTGCTGGAGGTGGGGGCCGCAGCAGCCGGAGAAGCGGGGATGGCTGCGGCGGTAGCCAGACCCTCGGTGGGAACCCTTCGCTTGGCCGGCGGAGGGGCTAGTTCCGCGCCTGCTTCACTGTCGCCGTCCACATGGCGCGGTGGTGCCTTGGTCTTCCGGGTGCCGCTCTTCTTGGGCTTCTCGGGCGGTGCTGCGACTGGTTCAGCAGTGGCTGGCTCCGGCCCCGTCACCGCCTGCTTGGGCTCCTCCGTCTTGACGCCAGCACCAGTTGCGGGCGGAGCAACTGGCTCCGCGCCGTCTAGCATATCGATGGGCGCCGAGTCCTCCCCGCGCAGGGCGCTCTCGATCTGATCGATGGCCTCGATGAACTTGGCGCGCTTCATGATCTTCTCGGTGGCGAAGCGCTCCTTGTTGCTGGCGTACGGGAACAGATCCTCCAACTTGATATTGGCCGTTTCGCCCGTGCCGTAGAAGTAAACATTGTACTTCTTGTTGTTGTTGCTCTTGGTGATTTTGGCCGGCCAGGGCGGATAGCCCTTCACCTTGGCGAACACCAGGTCGCCAATGCTGTAGGACGCAGCCGCCTTTTCCTTGCCCATTTCGTTTGACGTCAAGCTAGTTCGGTTCGCGTGCAATTCCAATATATTTCGCCGGATTTCTGCGGCGTCTGCTTTTCTTCTTTTCGTCTCGCGCTTTCTTAGATATGGCACTTGGCTCCGATAACAGCGACGTCGATCGCCAGTGTGGCCAGTTCAAGAGTATGTGCGTTGGTCGATTGCGGTAACGGCGGAACTGTAACTTGGCGGGCTTCTAGTTATCGAATTTATAAATGATGAAACTCAATAAAATATAAAAATATATATACATAGTGAAACACCCTGCTTGCTGTTCTGCGTACCTTTTCAAGTTGATATCCCAATCTTCTTTAGCTTGTAAGTAACTTTGAATGTTTTGAAGCCTAAAATTAACGGCATTTTGCAGGCATTGCTCATTTCATTGGCCAATTACGAGTTCAAAATCGCTGACACAGCTCCCACAGGTGGAAGTTCGTTGGCAGGCGATGCCGGATTCCCACCTCGTCGCACCCACACAAAACACCTTTGGCGCACGCACCTCGTCGCGCGAATTCACCACATCAACTCGAACTGAAAACATTTTTTGAAGGCATTTCTATTCGTCGGCCAGTCGTCGTTTGTTGGCCAGAAAGAAAAGTGTTGTCCCCCCACGAGTTCCCAAAAGAACTTCAGTTTGTTTAACGAATCGAATTGAATCGTTGGAGAGCGAGCAAGGCGGAAAATAGTTTTTCAATTTGGCCTGGAATCCGCGGAATTCGTTTATTGTGGAGCGTAAATTCCCGACTAAGTGGCCAGCGCGAATTCTTGAGCGCATAAACATGCAGGAGTTAATAGTCGGCGGCATCGCCATCAGTGGCGTTCCCTTCGCCAATGAGACGGTCGAGAAGGAAAGTCGCCAGAAGTGAGTAATTGCACGCACATTTTGCAGTTTGCTGCCAAGCACAAACATTTGTGGTCGACATTTGAGCCCGTTTTGTTAGCCACAAACACTAAGCACTAGATCTGCCCAAGGTCGCCATGATGTCACCTCGGCGAACCTTTGTGGCTGCCTACTACCTAATTGGCTCGCTTTATAAATAATCACACCTGAATCGAACAAGCTAGTCGGGTTTACCTGGTGGAATTAAGCAAATAGAGTGCGATACTAAGTACCAAAACCAGTACTATGCTTTAGAGTAATTACCTATTATATTTAATTTTAGTAATCAGCTTTGAGATATCCATTGAAATTCGATTCCCCCCTTTTGCAGAAGCACAAACTCCATAAACTTGGCCATAAAGCAGCATATGCACCCCATTTGGCCACATGCGTTTTTCAAATCCGATTCGTTTTTGAGCCAAATTCCATTCTGAATTCCGATGTACTTACATGCGAGCATATTTCGAGCATGGCCCGCTTTTCGCCAGTGTCCCAATTTATCGAAGGCGGAAATCGATTCGGAACTGAATGCTTTTCATTGAAGTGTACAATGTATTCGAATATTTGAATTATTCTTGAGTTTTCGGCGCATTCCTTATCGGAGGCCCTGACTCTGACAATTGAATTCAAGGACGGCATAATTGCCAAAATGAAATTAGTCATTTGTCATTGCGGCAGACGGAGGTCTGTCTGCAGCTCTGTCAAAGTTTTGGCAGTCGAAAAATGCGGATTTTGAGGCCCCGAGGTAGATCTTCATACATAGCTGGGATGTAAGCAGTCTTGTGGGTTGGAACCCATGCAGTTCTCTAGATAAACTGGGGAATGAATGGCTAGATGGATAGGCTCAGAAGATCAGCGAATTTCCACCCCGCCCATTAACCCAGATTCCCTAGAAAACAATCATGTGATGGACAATGGAGACAAGGATTTCAGATTCCAACGCTCGCTGGCGAATTCATAAATAATGGACTTGGAATTCGAAAACAGCTCAATTTGTTCTTGCCTTTATTTTTGCATTCGGCGATAAAGTGAATAACGAACGAACTTCGGGGGCGGTGTGAAATATTTTAATTTCACTTATTTTCAAATCAAGAAATTTTCTGCCGATGCCACTGCCTTTGGTCTAGTGAAAGTGACCGATGATTAATTTTGGCGCCGTGCCAGTGGAATTTGTGATTATTATTTAATGACGACGCCGAGTCGCCGTAAACATATAATAAAACCGAAAAGAACGAGCCATTTTGACACAACACACAAAATGGCAATACTCTTGTTCGAATAAAGTGGTTTCGAGGTGCTTTAATGTTATTTTAAAAGTAATGTAACTTCAAATGAGTTCCGAAGTATGTAATATAATATTTTAAGCCCGAAACTCAGTTGAGAAACTTCAAAAACATAAATGTTTTGAAATCTCTGCGAATTTCTTTGGTTTCTAGCGAAGAGTATAACTTATTCGTCTTGAAATCAGCCGAGTGCTTAATTTTACATTTACATTCCTCAGTGGCAGGAGCTTTTGGAGGGCGATGACAGCAGGGAAGGCGGCAGGGATTGGCACCTTCTATTTGATCTCCGACGATTGGATGACCGGGGGAATGTGGGTGCCAAGGGATGTGAAGATGGAGAGGGCGAAAGGGAGCCAGCTGGCAGACCTCTGTTTCCATTATAAGGTTGGAGCTCAGGAAATGATATAATATGAAAATATGACTGATCCCTTGCTATGTTCATCATGTAAGAGTATGCAAGGTAACTGACCTCTTGGATTTTCCCAGCCAAACGGATTAGATCCAACAGATCGGAGGTGCAGTGGATAATATCCCATTATGCGATGACTGATCTGTTTGTTTACGCATTCGCCAAATACCATTTTAGAAGCGCGCTATTTTCACATCGCCTCCATTTATTATACACTCCGCAAAACTAATTATAAACAGGCATTTCTGAGGTGTACAGATACAAATTTGGATATATACGTATATACTATATGTAGGTATTTTGGCAATATGTTTATTGTTTGTGCCTACGCAGCGAACTCAGAGAACCATGACGTCGACCCATAAATACGTAGGTGATGGGATGGGATCGAATGGGATTGGATTGGATGGGTTGGGATGGGTTGTTTTCCATTCACAAAATTAGCCAGTACTACGCAAAAAATATATATACAAATACCTGCCATTTGTTTATGGCTCATTTGTGTTTGGCTTAGCAGCAGTTGTGCTCCTTTGTTCGCCCGAGAAATGTTCTTATTTTATCGGGTTTTTCACCCACTTTGAAGTGCAGCAGGTTGTCCAGCCAAATATTTTATTTATGCCATTTGGCAGAGGCCCCAAAAATTATACGCATTGCATAAGCTTTTCTTTGTTCGGAAAAGGAATGAGAACTTACCAGTATTCCCTCCTTGATTCCTTGCAGTCAGCTGAGTGCAGCCAAGCTAGAGGACCACACGCCGTTTCCTGGCCTGTCCCGCCTCACTCCATCGCTGATCCTCTGCGGCGCCGCGGCGGTGGTGCCCGCCTACATGGACAAACTGGGCGTGAGCTGCGTCATCAACGTGGCGCCCGAGCTGCCGGACACACCACTGCCCAGCCAGAAGAACCCGCTCTACCTGCGCATCATGGCCCAGGATCGCTCCGAGGTGGACTTGGCCAAGCACTTCGACGAGGCGGCCGATCTGATCGAGGAGGTGCGCCTCTCCGGCGGCTGCACGTTGATCCACTGCGTGGCCGGGGTCAGCCGCTCGGCCAGCCTGTGCCTGGCCTATCTGATGAAGCACGCCGGGATGAGCCTGCGCGAGGCCTACAAGCATGTGCAGGCCATACGTCCGCAGGTTCGCCCGAACTCCGGATTCTTCCAGCAGCTGCGGCGGTACGAGCAGCAGCTGCGGGGCAGCAGCTCGGTGGCAATGGTGTACTTCGCCTCGCTGGACAAGGAGATCCCCGACATACTGGAGCCCGAGTACAGGGCCATGGAGGACTTCTACCAGCGCTACCGCAGCTCCCTTAAGAGGCGATAGGCCAGGTGTACCGCACTTAATCTTACTTGTGATACTCGTACCCTACCACTAGACATAGATTAGATGTTTAAGTTGTGTGTGCTTAATGATAACCATGAAATGCTGAAACTTACATAAGATGTACGCTTAAGCCTCGTTCGTAATTACAAATACACTTTTATTTTCGTTTAAGAACATTGAATCTAAAGCGTTAATTAATCAGTTTTAGTATCTTCAATGAATCACAAAGTCATTGGCGAACAAACAACACACTCGTATTATATCGCACATCATCTAGTATTATTTACACGTACTCGAAAAGTAGCTAACTAAACCGTAACTCGTAGATTGGGTACCTTTAAATGCTCACGTTGTATTGTACTTGGCATCCGCGAGGCGAATTGAATAGATATACAGATATACAGATATGAGTAGGAGGAGCAGGCGCCCTCCGCTTAGGATTTGTGTATGTACATTAACACCTAGAATTCAGCATCTCAACACAAGCGACTTAGACGAGACTTAAATCGAACGAAATAATTGGCTAGCTAAAGGCAGAAGTAACCGTTTGTGTACAATCAGCTAAGTTAACTCTAGTTCTACTCAGAGGCCAGTGGCAACGGCGGCTGCTGCTGCATCAGTTTCTTTAGGTTTTCGTACGCCGTGTTCATGATGCCCCAGCTGATGAAGGAGCGGCCTGTGTTGAAGGCGCATCCGCGATAGAAGTTGCCGATGCGGCGATCGCGCTCCACGTAAATTCGCTTGCACGCCTGCCAGCTGCCCTCTGACCTCTGGCCCATCTCACTCTGCAGCGACACCTTGATCACATTGAGCGGGTAGAATATTGTGCTTATGCTAGCACCGATCACGGCACCCGCTATGAACTCCTGCACCGTTCGAGTGGATACGGATTTCTGTGGATGGATAACGATTGGTTAGTATATTAGTATGCTTGTATGTGTGGTAGGGTCAACACTCACTCTCTTAGGCAGCCGGACGCTGGCCTCTTCTCGCAGTACGAAGAATAACGCGTTGGACAGGCCGTTGCGCCAAAATACTGGTTCGAGTCCCCTGTAGAGCTCCCGGTACCCGTGGTGGGATACCACATACCTGCGGAATAATAAAAAGCCATAAGAAGATGCCGTTCGCAAAGTTAAAGATCATAACAGACATAAACATCGGTCACCTGCTCACCTGAATGCGTTTTGTGTATTGGAGAAGTGCTGATGGAACTTGGAGTCCGCGAGGAGGGTTTGCACCCGTTCGAAGGGCAGGAGGATGGACTCGGCGCTGCCGGCAACCACGGCCGCTATCACCTTGGCCCCGTAGTCGTTCAGGCGGTAGTCCTCCACTAGGTACCTCCTCGTCCCGTCGAACACCCCGAACATAATGGACAGGGAGATGGTCTTCTGGGCGAGCGGCGGCAGCATGCCGCGGTACAGGAAGCCCAGTCCCTCGTGACGCAGCTGTGCAAAGGCCGAGGTGATGGGCACGCCGTGCAGCATCTGACGGAAGATCATCTTGTAGATGGGATAGGTGACCGCGATGTTGACGAAGGCTGCACCGCAGCCGCAGGCGAACTCTTCCCACTGGAAGGAGCCGAAGAAGCGCTTCGAGAAGACGCTGCCATGCAGCAGTTTCCCCACCTCCCCGTCTCCATATGGGATGTGGGCTCTTTCGGGTGGAAACCTTTTGGGGGGCGGTGGGTCAGTGGTTTTCGCGACGTTCGGTGCTCCATCGTCTTTCATCTTGCTGCTGTCCTGTCTTTATTTCGGGCGTGTGGAGAAGTGCGCATTTGTCACCGCGTTACCATTGTAACTACTCACACACGGGGATTGCACTGGTTTTGTTTGTTTTGGTTTCGATTCGCATCGGTTTTAATTATATAATAATGAAGAAGAACCACGGTTTGACGGCCACGGCCAGTGTGACCGTCGCTGGACCTCTGCTGCATACCAAAGGACTCTGTTATCCAAATTGTTTGCAAGCCAACAATAATTAACTATCGAACTTAAATTTGCAGCGGCGGCTTTGAGTTTTGTACTCGCCCTTTTCGGTAATGTTCAAACTTAATATAACATATTAATTAAAATATTCTTAACAGCGCCTTTAACAGCACTGTCACCTTATTTTAACCGAATCACCCTGTGCAGTTGTTTCACCGGCGCAAAGACCACCCTATCAGAAACTTTTCATGTGCTGATATGCATTGGTTTCTCTAAAATCCACGACTTGGATTCTTTCATATCAGCCTCCTTAACCTCGGGAACACCTGCTCCTTGACTGCTTCTGTCAGCTTTTTACCTTTTCATTCCCTGCTGTCTTATCGTTTTTATCATATGACGGTGTTGAAAAACATCTATTGAACAGCTGTTGCAACCAGTGAATAAATGAAATATGTTCACACTGCACAGTGGGTCAAGAGGCAAAGCATGATTAAAATAATAACAATATTATCAAGCTGAAAATAGGTTTACATTTTGTTGCATATAGTTCCATTCGTCGCAGTTGCTCGGATGGTCCCACTTGTAAATGCTTAAACACTTTATTTGACGCGCCCAAGTTTAAATTCATTAACCGATGATCCGCAACATATCGCTTGGCATCGCCATGAACGAAACTATCGGCGAAACATCGACGCACGACGTATCGATGTTTTTTCACACCACCAGCTTTTTCTTTTCGCTTCTGGTTTCCGGCAAGGTATGTGCGTGATTTTGGACCCACGTGTATTTCTTTTAATTTTAAGCCGTAATTCTCGTTTTTGGCGGTTTTGAGTTGAACTGCGTTGGTTCGTGTGCTGTTCGCAAGTGTGCGATTCGTATTTCGACCGAATTCGGACCGATTCCTGTGAGAGTTCGCCAAATGGCTTCTGTTTGTGTTGGGAATTCGTGGGGCGACTCACCGGAAACTCATTGGATACTAGCCAAGAAGCCTGCCCAACCTGGTTGACTTATGCATTAGTGGGCCACCTTGTGTGTTATTAGCTTGATAAGTGATAATCTCCGTGGATCAGTGCACTAATGGCTGCTTTTGTTGTGTCCTTCCAGCTTCAAGATGACCATCCGCCCAGCATACAGGCCCAAGATCGTGAAGAAGCGCACCAAGCACTTCATCCGCCACCAGTCGGATCGATATGCTAAGCTGTCGGTGAGTGCCTACGAGGATTGTGCCAAAAGCCCGTGTTTAATCCACATGTCTCCTTGCAGCACAAATGGCGCAAGCCCAAGGGTATCGACAACAGAGTGCGTCGCCGCTTCAAGGGACAGTATCTGATGCCCAACATCGGTTACGGATCGAACAAGCGCACCCGCCACATGCTGCCCACCGGATTCAAGAAGTTCCTGGTGCACAACGTGCGCGAGCTGGAGGTCCTGCTCATGCAGAACCGCGTCTACTGCGGCGAGATCGCCCACGGCGTCTCTTCCAAGAAGCGCAAGGAGATCGTCGAGCGCGCCAAGCAGCTGTCGGTCCGCCTCACCAACCCCAACGGTCGCCTGCGTTCTCAAGAGAACGAGTAAGCTTAAGATTCTTGAGAGTTCTTGTAACGTGGTCGGAATACACATTTGTAAACGTTAATATACCGGACTTTTAGTTAAAAAAGGATGTGCGAGTGCCGAGTTCAATTGTCATTTCTGAGATTGGGATAGCAGCACCATTGATAACATGTGCATTATCTGGATGGATGTCGGTTGGTCCAGATATTATGGCCTTTCCCTCTGATAGCAACTGCCTTAACATTTTAGATTTTCAATCCGTATCGCGAAATTTTGTTAAAGATCATTTGTTTGCCTTAATATTGAAAGAGGTTGTTTATATGAAATCATACATATATTTGCATTTATTTTACAGAACGGTGTACAATTATTATCAGAAATGTTTCAGTCTAAATGAAACGCAGTAATTGAAATACCAGGTAAATTATATTTTGTAGGAATCTACAAAAATCAAGTACAAAGAGGAGGAAATACGCTAGGGATAGATAAACAATTACTTATTTTAGGCAATAGTAGCTTATTTCAAAACTACGTCGTGATCAAATTGCAAGTGGTGCTCTAGCTCCTTCTTGTTCTCGAAGTTGGTATTGCAAATGAGACAGAAGCCGCTGTTCTCATCGTTGTCAGACATGATGACGGTGACGGCCGCCTCCGATTCGTCGACGTCCACATGCAGCTCCTCCACTACCTGCTGCTCGTCGGCGGGCGCCTCCTCGCGAACCCCGTAGACGACGTCGCCCTCGTGGGTCTTCATGTGCATCTTGAGGGTGTAGCGCTCGGTGAAGGACTTGGGGCAGACGGAGCAGTAGTGTCTTGGGCGGTTCTCCTTGTGAATGAGCGTGTGATGGTTGAAGGTCTTGCGCGACTTGAACGACACATTGCAGATGCTGCATATGATGGGGTTCTCCTCGGCCTCGTGGCGCAGCCGGTGGTTGTAGAGCAGGTTGTCCTGGGAGAACCTCAGGCCGCACTTCTCGCACTGGTACTTCTTCTTGTCCCAGTGCATGCGCATGTGGCGCAGGGTGTTCACTGGGCGCGAGAAGCTCTTGGGGCAGTAGCGGCACTGCTTTTCCGTCTTGCCCTCGTGCAGATTCATGTGCAGCTCCAAGTACTCCTCGTCGCGCCGGATCACCCCGCAGATGGGGCAGATGTGGTTGGGCTGCTTGGAGTGCTCCTCGCTAATGTGCTTCTGCAGTTGATACCAGGAGTTGTACACCTTGCCGCAGGTGGTGCACTCCTGCTTGACGCGCTTCTTCGCCTGTCTGTCCTCGCCATCGGAGGACTTGCCAAACAGAGCCTCGGAGTCGCCCACATCCACGTCCTCACAGATAAACTCATCGTCGTCGTCGTCGTCGTCGTCGCCCTCCTCCTCCTCGTCCACGAACTCTCTCTTTACCTCCGTGTCGGACTCCTCCTGATCCTTGACCAGCTCCACGAACAGGGCGTCCGCCTCGGCGTCAGCGTCTGTCTCGACATCGCTTTGGGGTATCTCCACCTCCTCCACGAGTATGTCCTCGCCGGACTCCGGCACCTCGAACTCGGACTTTAGAGCGCCCTTCAACTGGGTCGTCAGCCTCTTCTGGGTGGTCATCAGGTTCACCATGATCGTGTCGTAGTCGGAGAGCTCCTGGAAGCAGCGCGGGCACAGCCGGGCGCCGGGCTTCAGGTCCAGCTGCGTCTGGATGCAGTTGGCCAGGTGGGTGAGGACCAGGGACACTGTTTTTTGCGACGACGGCACCTTGGCCGACAGCGTCTCGTAGCGCATGGAGCTGGAGGAGCCCGTGTCGCTCATATCGACGGCGCCGCAGAAGAAGCAAGTGTCCATTGCGCCGACGGTGGTCCTTTTAGCGATTCCGTTTCGGGCGGCGTTTGTTTACAACCTTTTAAAATGTGTATGGAATTTAATAGAGTTGGCAAAATGATGAATATCGGAAGCTATACTAAAACGCGTGAAATGCAACCATGGCATAATACCCACCAGGGCTGGCGAACGATGCCGATTGATGCCAGGAACGGAACGGTGGGAGTGGAACAGGGTGTGAAAAACTGAAATATACGAGCTGAATATTAAAAATAAATGATTGCTCAATATTGCAAAGGGATATTCAATTGCTTAAATATAGAATTTGTTTTTGTTTTTTATGATGGTATTGGTGGCAACCAATTACTCAAGTGTAAAAGAAGCAAAAAATTTAATTAAATACGCAATTTATTGAAATTGTTTATATTAGAATGTTTTAATTTTATTTTATATAAATTATGCGAATGGCTTCAACTTAATGAAGTAATTACATAAGTGTAAAGAACACAATTGGCTACTTAGACCTACTTAGAATCTTTATAAGGATATGTTTAATTTTAATTAAGCACTTCAAGCCAATGAAGCAATAATAAAATTGTCATATAGACAAGCCCAAGTATTTAGAATATTGCTCGCCCCGCTCAATCTAACCTAAGAATCTCAGTGATTTGGAAACTAATAAGATCGCTTTCGCTGTGTCCGGATTCAGCAAGTGAGTCCTGTGGCCCGAAAACTGAGCAATTTCCGGTTTGTTTTACAAAGGATCGATGCCGTTTGCCAATGGATCGACTGCTCCGCACAAAAGTTCGGGTTGCACTTGAGGGAACTTGAGCTTTGGAGGCAACTGAGGAATCGGGCTCCAGGTTATCCTTGCATATCAAATCCCTCAACTTGGCCAGCACGGAGTACAATATCTTAAGGCGCTTCACGATGCGCTTAGGATCCACTGGGATATCCAGGTTAACCACGGCCTGGCACTCGCGCAGGATCAGGATGAGGTCCTTGTGCACCCGCTTGCCATCTTCACTGAGACCCGAGTAATTGACGGGCAGCCGAAAGTGCTCCACCACCACTCCGCCCCTCTGGACAATCAGCTTCAGATGGCTTCTGTCCTGGACATGGATCCTCTCACCTAGCATGTCCAGATAGTTGTTGATCAGGGAGCAGCTATCGATGATTTCATGGATGACGTTCCGAAAGATCAGCAGTTCCTGGTTGAAATGCTCCTGCAAGACCTCCGCGTGGTGTGCGGATGAAGCGGACTCTGGCAGCTGGAGAGCGGGCACAATGCAGGCATCCAGGGACTCCAGTGAAGCCAGGCAGCTCCTGACAATCGTCTTCGTTTTGATGTCCTGCGAGAAGGCTATGGCCAGCACCCCAATCTGCTGAATGCGATCCATGTTGGTGTCGAATGAGGAGATTAGCTCTTGAGCTCCCGCAGGATCCCTTTGCAGTGCATCCCTTAGCTTCTCCACTGAAGCGTTTTCCAGATCTATCAGACTGACGAACAGCAAGTGCAGCAGCGCCTCATTGAGAAAGGATTCCAGGGCATAGAGGGCCCGTTCTAGGGAGAGGGCCTCCAGCTTCCGATGACCACTGTTGGGCTCGCCCGCCTCCTCGTGGAAAGTGGCACATTCGGCGAGCAAGGTCTCGCACAGAGCCGTCAGAGCCTTCTTGTCCGACTGAATGGCCACATTGGCAAAGGCCAGGGCGTGGCGAACGATGTGATTAACTATGCTGGCCAGCTGGTAGGTGTCCTCCGTGAAGCTCTCTTCCAGAATGTGCAGCGAGTTGTTGCTCTGCTGGGCCAGCTTCTCCATGTAGTCATCCAAGTGGTCCAGAGCCAGGTCCATGAGCTCAACAAAGGAGTGATCCTCTAGGTTCTTGACTTGGGTCACGTTGTCTTCCAGTTGCGTCAAGGAGACGAGAAGTCGCCGCAAGCACCAGTCCAAGCGGTCGAGGAAGTGCTGCCTGGTCATCTGCGGTGCCTCCATGCTGATGGTCCGCTCCAGGTGAGTGATGCAGGTTACCACCTGGGTGAGGCACAGAAAGATAGTCTCCACGTCCAGGTTGGCGCCACTGGGCAGCCTGGCCTTCAGATCGCTGGCGAAGTCCAGGAAAGTGGCGCAGAACTCGTTCAGCCAGCCAATGTTGCCGGTGCTGCTGTAGCCCTCTGCGATCAGCTCACTGCAAGTGTTTAACTGGGCCAATAGCGATTCCATGCTACTCTATGAGATGTGCTCCGGGAAACAGAAATGTTCGACTAAGTTGTGGCAGACGACGGGACACCTTTATATACTATGCCAAGCGCACAGGTAGAAAGGACCTATTTTGGGGATTAAAAAACATCTGCCTGTTTTATTGCCATGCCCGCGGAAATTCGCGAAATCCGCGACTTTACCTGCTGGGGTTCCTGGAAAATGGGCGAAGAACGGCAAGAACTGGTACTTTCCGTCAATGATTGTTTAGATTTAATTTTATGATACATACGCGCGCTAATGCACCCATGAGCTGGGCTTCTTAGATTAATCTAGCAAGGGACTACCCTAAAAGAACCTGACGGTGGCTTCATTGGCCTCCGCCGACTCCGGCTTCTCGACCGGCTGATGGACACGCTTGTGCACCTTCAGGGTGTACTTGTCCACGAACGACTTCTCGCAGTCGGGGCAGGGGTAGCGCGGCCGGTCCGTCTGGTGGGTGCGCAAGTGGTGCTTGTAGGTGCGCTTGGTCTTGAACTGCTGGTGGCATACTTCGCAGATCAGGGCGTTCTCCTCGGCGTCGTGGCGCATCAGATGGTTGTACATCAGCCAGGAGAGCGAGAAGCGTTCGCCGCACTTATCGCACTGGTACTTCTTCTTGTCCCAGTGCACCTCCATGTGGCGCAGGACGTTCCGCTTGTGGGAGAACTTTTTGTCGCAGTAGCGGCACTCGAGTTCTGTTTTGCCCTCGTGCAAGTTCATGTGCAGATCGAGTACCTCATCGTCCTTGACTTTCAAGCCACACACGTTGCAGGTGGCGTGCTCGCTCTTCTGGCAGGTGTCCGCCTTGATGTGCCGCTCGAGCACCTCCTGGCTGGAGAACATCTCGCCGCAGATATGGCAGGGTATCTCGGTGGTCTCGGTGAAGAACTCTTCCTCCGACGACGGCATGCTGTCGTCCGGCTCGCTGAACTGGAACTCCTCGTCCAGCATTTCCTCCTTCATGAACTCCTCGCACTCATCCCCCTCGCCCGGCTGACTTTCGGGCTCCTTGAGGGCGGTGGCTTGGACGATCTTGAAGGCCGGCACCTGGACGCGGGCCCTCTTCGCCGCCTGTTGCTTGGCCTCCGCCTTGCCCTCCACCTGCCTGCAGCCGAGCAGTGCGTCCGCAATCTGGCGCTGCACTTGGCTGAGATTCCTCACCAGCCTGTCATAGTTGAAGAGATACTCCAGGCAGTCCCGGCAGGCAGCCGAGTTGGGCAGGAGCTCTAGCCGCTGGTTTATGATCTTCTCGAAGTATTTCAGTATATCCTTGATGGGCTTAAAGGTTCCTGGCACAATGCAGCCTGTGAAAAAATCGACTATCAGGACCTTCGAGCGCGGCGGAAGCGAACGTTACCTTCTATCAGCTGAAACACCCCCACGGACTTCTCCTTGCCGCAAACGAAGCAAAACGGACGCGTGGAGCTCATCTAGTCGCCGTGGAATCCAATCGAAAATTCGGCTTAAACAATTTAATTTGTGTATATTTTGTTGTGAACGCCAGAGCTGTGCCGATAGTGGCGATAATATCGAATGCGTGCTGTCGGCGTTATCGATATATTTGTTGTCAATGATTCCAACGTTTTTTTTTAGTTTATTAATTATTACTAAAATATACGGAGTAGTACAAAAAAAAATCCAAAAAATGTTCTGAAGTAATAACTGAATATTTTTATTTCAATAGTATCGATAGGTAAGGTGAACGAGAATAAAAGTATCTGGTCACATTGCTCGACTAAAGCAGCGTTTTGGAAAATTTGCCGGTTGGTAAGAAGTTAAATCCTATTTTTAAACACTTTCCCACAATGAATCGCCTCCAACTGCTTTCCAAAGGACTACGACTGATACACAAAATGTCCGAGGAAGCACTTGCCGGCGTGCCACTGGTGCATATCAGTCCAGAGGGCATCTTCAAGTATGTCATGATCAATGTCATCGATGGTGGAGATGCTTCAAAGGCGGTGATCCGCGGATTTGCGGACTGCACATGGCATGGTAAGTCGGATCTTCATCACCCATCAGGTGCCCACTTAGCCTGGTTACTATCCAACAGCCGACATCTTCGAGCGCGAGGAGGAGGTCTTCAAAAAACTGGGACTGCGGGCCGAGTGTCCTGGCGGCGGTCGCATTGAACACAATCCCGACAAGAAGTACTTGAAGGTCTACGGATACTCGCAGGTGGGTCCATTTCCTTGAGTAAAGGGGTCGCTGGGCAGTGGGTGTACTGATGTACCTAACAACTGGAAAGGTTTTCTGGAGTTCTAATCCAGTTTTTCTATTTAAGGGCTTTGGAAAAGCTGATCACGCGCAGACCAAGCGCATCCTGGCCACCAAATACCCGGACTACACGATCGAAATCTCCGATGAGGGATATTAGCTGCTACTAAGGAGAAAAGACTCCACATATGCACACTGACATGAATTTATACCATTGGCTTCGATCCTGTGTGCCATGATTTTATTGGAAATGGCATTTAAAATTGAGAAATACTCTGAAAGGCAGTTAGTCTGTAGCTTTGCAACTGCTCGCACTAAACCTTTTCGGATCTAAATTAATCAGGTTGTACACAAATTTCGTTTCTTTTCCTTTGGTAAAATAAAATGAAAATGTTCAAGTCATTGAGTCTGATTCCCCGTATTGTTTCTCCGTTTCGTAAGGCTTAGGAATATTCAATATTAAAATTAACAAGCCTTACACGTATTGTTCTTGCCCTTAGAAAAATGTTACTCAACCGATTTGATCAGTTTGGTAGGCGTTCCCCGGGTGAAGATAACCAAAGGTCAGAATCGTTATTTGTTGGTTAATATTCATACGCATGGCTTCACGAAGTATGGAAGAGTTATTGTCCGAGGCGCCGATGTCGACAATCACTGTGAGTTTCCACTGCTGGACGCTTATCCTTGAGCAGTCTTACAAATCCTTCTTTCAGTGGCGATCTTTGACTCTATTTTGGAGGAGCTGGAGCCCGAGGGCATATGTGCCAAAATCCTCGGTGGTGGAAGGATCCTCAACGAGCCAGACAATAAGAAAATAAAGATCTATGGCACCTCCAGGGTAAGTAGAGGTTCCTTGGTCCTTGGTGCACCGGCTAATGGTTCTTGATGGGTCTCCCTAGACTTTCGGCGGTGCTGATCACACAAGGACAAGGAATATACTTCAAGCGTGGACCACTTATAAGGACTTCAAAATAACCGTTAAACAATAAAGTTGCATAAATTTCGAAAATGTAAATTCAGTACTAATAAAACACTAGAATATGAAAGTAGCGCTCTTTCAATATTATTATGGGTGGATGAGGGGAATATGGTTAATGCTTTCATTTCTGGCGAGAATGAAGAAGTTTATTTCGTAATTCTTTCGAGTCTTGCAACTTGTAATGTTGTGGAGTCTTGTTTCGTTCGTTAGTACTTTTTGAACGATCACATGTGCTCCGATTTTCGTGCCAGTATTGAATTTAGTATACGACCGGAAGGCTTCTGACAAAATCAGTCTAGCTGGAGCCTTGCTACCGTTCAGACCAGTTTCTTTTCGGAATATTTCATCTAAATTCCAGTGCGTTTTCCTAAAATTTTTTCAAAATGAAAACATTGAACCTTTTGGCACCAATTTCGCAATTGTTTAAGCCCCTTCAAAGGCAAAGTTCTTCGCGCGTAAACGCCCTTTTGATAAATGTTCCTAGAGTTCAGCTTTCTAAAGGCAAGAACAAGTACCTTTTGATGATGATTCACATGCACGGTTTAACTAGGTTTGGCAGGACCATTGTAAGAGGATCCGCCTCCAAGGACCACGGTTAGTTCTAATAATCAGTTTAGCTTATACGTGTTCTAATTGTTCTGTCGCCAGAGGAAATCTTTGAGGAAATCCAGAAGGAGATGGACAAAATTGGCATTTGCGCCAAATGCCTGGGTGGAGGGTTCATCAGCAACAAGGAGGACAAGAAAGTAATGAAAATTTACGGGTGCTGCAAAGTAAGTTGATGAAATTGGCTAGGATCAACCTAATGAGACTAATGAGACTAATGAGACTGCCTGCAGACTTTTGGGGAGGCGCCGCACGGCAGGACGAAGGACATACTGCTGTCTTGGACCAAATTCCAGCATTACAACATCATCTTGCCCAAAAAGAATTTGAACGCGTATCAGTGAAGGCGCTTAAAAGCTTGTTTTATTTTTCTTAACTGCCCTGTTGGCAATTTATAATACAAAAAAAATAAGTAAATACATGGCTACATATCGCTTCATTTGTTTTTTAACTGGGTGATACAAATTTGCAGCTTTTGATTTTGATTTTCAGAGCTGCTTTGTTGGTTCAAATTTGAAAATGAACCAGATCAGATTGTCGATAATCGATAGCAGCACAATCGGAACCTTCGTCAGGGCACGGTCACACTGCCCCGAAAGTGTAAATAAATTTCAATCAAATATGAATTGCTGCATTTGTCAATTCTCGGTGCGTGTGCCGAAGGACATTCACACCGACACCGTCGGAACTCCGCCTGTGCTGATCAGCGAACTGGTACTGCAATGCACCAGGGGCACGAACTACGTCCTCACGGAGGAATCGTCAACGATCTGCAAGAAGTGCTGCGAGAAGCTTGCAAGATACCACAAGTCCATACAAATAGCGCGCAAGCTGCGAGAGGAGATCCTGGAGCTGATCCACAGTCCCTACATGTCCAAGGACCACAAGCAGATCTCCTACAAGGAGGAGGATCTCGACCGAGAGATCACCATAAGCAAATTCGATGGGAATATTGAGGAGGCACAGCAACAGGACGAGGAGGAGCAGGACCTGGAGGGCGTGGGCACCACCGTCACCCTGGTCGGTTCCACGGACATAGAGGCAGAAGTGGCCGAAGAGGAGCACACCTTCATTATCAAACAATCAGAGGAGGAGGACGAGTTCCACTCCGTAGACTTAGAGCTAGATATCGACAACGAGATTATCATTAACGAGGAGGAGGCCCACGATGTAGAGGAGGTTGCCCACGAGATAGTGGAAGAGGATCTGTTGTCACATGCCAAGCAAGGGGCCCAGGAGGAAGACTTATTTAAAGAAGAAACTATGAGTGACTTTGACGAACATCTGGACGGCACAATAGAGTACATAATATCCGATGGCGAGGACCAGGAGCAGGACAATGAAAGCTCCGGCGAATACACTGTCAACATACAGTGCCCCAGCTGCCCGGAGAAGTTCAGCAGCCGGCGCGCTTACAATGTCCACACGAAACGCGAGCACTTTCCCGGCTACGTCTGTGATCAGTGCGGCAAGACGCTGCAGTCGTACTCCGGGTTCATAGGGCACCTGCAGAACCACGAACCCGTGAAGCAGTTCGCCTGCCCAGTGTGCCCGGAACGCTTTAGCCGCAAGTTCCGGCTGAAGCACCACATGGCCTGGCACTCCGGCGAAACACCATACCAGTGCGATGTCTGCTCCAAGCGATTCGTCCACAAGGTGGCCCTGTACAAGCACAAAATGATCCACGACAGCGACACCAAACGGCTGGAGTGCCAGGTGTGCGGCTTCAAGACCCGGACCAAGGCTCACTTGGAGAGGCACATGCGATCCCACACGGGGGACAAGCCCTTCGCCTGCCCGGTGTGCAACAAGCGCTTCTCCCAGATGTACAACATGAAGGCCCATCTGCGGGAGCACGAGAGTCCCGGAACCAACCGCCATCGCCGCTTCCACTGCTCCAAGTGCACGCATACGTTCATCAACGAGCAGAACTATGATGCCCACGTTCAGAGAGACGACTGCACGGCAGTTTAGCCCGTTATTGAATATATATAATAGATAATTATATATTGTGTAAGGCCCAATCCATCATCGACCATCGTCGTGATCGCACCCAACCGAATGAAATCGAAATCATTCGGATCATTACGTTCTATCCATGTACTTTTTTATTAAATCTATATGCATTTTGCTCACAAATAAAATATGTTTGATATAATAAATTTATCCGTTACTTGCATATTTCTGCGGTTATTTCAGTTTTCTTAAAAAAATATGTATAGTAAGTGTGTATGCATTAACTTATTTGAATAAATCAATCGATCGACCTCGTCCGTTCCGGCCAAGGGCCGCCAATAAACCACCCATTGTATCCCAGTATTGGTCGCTGCTGGACTGATCGAGCCCCAAATGAAATGTGCCTAATGGTAGATCGGTAGATGCAATTGACGCAATTACAATACATTGTATAAATACATAAAGTTAAGTGTGTATGCTGTGCTATAGATATACAAAAATAAAACAGATTATCTTTTGATTTTTGTCGAGTTGAATAGAACTTTGTTAATATCATCATATCATCATCATAAAATGCACATTACAAAAATATTAACAAAATTTATTGCAGGCAGTCCGTAGTTAGTAAAAGGTAACAAACAAATCCCAATCGCGGTAAACCCATAAATCTTCCTAATAATGTGACTTTGTGCAGTAGTTCCTAATGATCCCAGCCCCTGGCTGCGGGACTGAAAAGCTTTTCGGACTCTGAACGTACGGCCGCCAAGGTGTCAACATAAAGAGGATCGTTCTCTCCTACCAATAGCTCCGAATATTCTCGTTATGGATTTACAAACGTAGAACCAACCACCACCTTTGTTTGGGTGGCTGGCGAATAGATCAGTTTTTGTTGTACAGAAAAATACATTGCCCCCGCAGAGAGTAGTTTGTGATGCTTACAAAAGCCGGTCGCCCCTACAGATATAGCTTTTGATTTGTCGGAAATAGCTTCTCCAGTTGCTAGCTCTAAGATGCGTACACTTGGTGCGTTCGTTATCGTATTCGTATCTTGCCGAGTGCATGTGCATCAGTGCACCAAGCCACACTCACGATTTGCCTTAATACAAAATCTACGCTAAATGCTTAATATTAATCGGATGGCTTGACAAGACCCATCGCTTTGTCTCCGAATAGCGGCAGTATGTCGGAGTCGTTAACAATCTCTTCATGAATCACTGGACTGTCCGGGTCCTCGCAGTGCGTCTTGAAGAAGAATCTATGGATGCCACAAATTAGTTAGTATGCATTGAGTTCTTCGGTGGACAAGTAGATACTACCTAAAGTGACCTCTTCTGGGCAGATAGTCCTTAAACTGACGCAGGGTTGGCTGAGTACCGGGTATTTTTATCCTGTACGGCACTGGCTCCTCGCAGAACGAGAACACCACGATCGTCTCCGGCGGCTTGGCCGGCAGAGGCGGTGGCTGGTGTGGCAGGCTGATGCTGCCGCCACTGCTGCTGCTGCTGAAGGAGGCCAGTGGCTGTTGCGACAGGTGCTGCATCGGCGGTTGGGCGTATCGACGAGAGCGCCGCGGCTCGTCTTCCAGTCTTCGTTTCGCCTCCTCCAGTTTCGAGGCCGTGCTAGAGCCAGATCGAGAACTTTAGCGGAGTTGTTCGGTTAGTGGGGGGCGGGGTTAGTATTGAAGCCAACTTGACCTACCTCGCATCTTTGTACTTGGTAACAGTGTCGGCCGAGAACATGCTAATGCCACTGTCTGTGTTCATGGAAGGCCATTTGTTTGTCAACTTCCTCGAGCAGGAACTGTGATCCGGCATGGACTTCGAGTGCTTCATTGAGTGTCCGCCTGTGTGTGGATTTTGGTTTAGAAAATCGTGGTTCCCTTAGTCGTTCTGCAAGGCTTACTTAGACTCATGGCGCCATCGCTGACCATTCCGGAATCGTGGGTGGCTGTACGTCGGCGCGACGGTATGGGTGGGCAGGGCGACATCGTTCCCGGCGAGCGGTGCGGCGTTTGGTCCTTCCACACCCGCGACACATGCTGGTCCAGAATGTCTTGGTCGTTGTCTTCGTCCAGTGCAAACTTCTCTCGTATCGCCTCGGCGAAGGCTCGATCGCTGGCACTGGATCTTTCGTTGGTAAGCAGAGCAGCACCGGGATTTCTCTGTTTCGATATGTTGCAGCGTAAGTGAATTGTGTTTTTATCCTATTCCTATCCTAAACTCACCTCGCGAGCTCTTTCCTCCAGGTCTCGCTTTCGCTTCACTTCCTCCAACTTGGGTATCAGCAAGGACACCAGCTCCTCTTCCTTCAGTGGTCTGTGCTCGTTCGAATGTAGTCGTTGTGTGCGAGGTATCACCTGTGAATCAAACAAATTCATAAAGATCACTCCATCGATAATCGTTTCTCCATTTACCTGAAAGGTGTTGGTCTCCTTATTCGCCATCGCGCTCTGGCGGATCGCCTTGCTCTCCGTGGAGCTGTGTCTGCGTTGGATGTACGGGCGACCGTCCCTGAAACGAGAAATCGTTAGTCAGTAAAGCTGTGGATTGGTCTCCACGTTCCGCGTGTCGGGTATCCATCCCAATGGGATATTTAGGGAGACGGCTTTCCTACTGGCACTCCTACTCACATGGAACAGCTGGAGATCGACATTGTGTCGGAATCGGTGCGTCCGCCGGAGCTAACGCTGGCCCTCTCCGAATCAACCCGCGAATTCGGCACATAGGAGGTGTTGGTAGTGCTTGGATTGTACACGTAACCGTGGGCACTACTCGCATGCAGATCGGACCAGGAACACACAGTTTCCATGCAATGGCGCCCAATTGTGTGATCGTGTGTATGTGAGTGGGGGATTCGTCAAGATCCACAAACAAAAATGGTCAAACAAATGAGGAAAACGCAGTGTATATTCATCGAGTCAGTGGTGTAGAGGTAATCATATGTACAATGCATATGCGGGTGGTGTTTGGAGGTCCAATGAGTGTTGTGGGTGGTACGTAGTATATAGTATATAGTATGCGGGTGGGTTCGTGTTTTTGCGTGCGTGTTTTTGTGAGAGCGTTCATGTACATATGTAAAAAGTAAAAGAAACAAATATAACAAATTAGGAGTTAATCACAGAAAATCATCATTAAAAATAAAGAACTTAAGGCAAACATAAGAGTAAGGTGGATCTCGCGTGGTTTCTATATTCTAGTTGAAAGTTCTCCTTTTGAAAGTTAAACTATTGCGTGTCCGATTTCGTTATTTACTAGCTTATATACATCCTAGTCTAAGTTTTGTTATGAACCAAGGGTTAGAGTGGCCAAAAGAGAGCTGAGCTGACTTACCCAGGAGGTCGGATTTCCAGTCTTCTTTTCTGAGTTGCTATTAGTAGGTCCCGCGTGAGGCGAATCGGGTAGTCGGGCGCCCGCGCACCCGCGCCCACGGATCCAGAGCCGAGGGATCCGCCGCCCTCCTGCATCTGCACCTTCTCGAAGTCGTCGCAGAGCGACAGCACCGAGTCCTCGTGCAGCGTGGGCAGCGTGGAGCTGCGGGGCAGTGTGTCGGTGGCGCTGATGGAGCCGCTGGAGCTGGCCGAAGTCGAGGGACCGTACACACTGCCACTGGCACTGCACGTGCCAGCTGGCGGCCCGCTCACGCTGCTCACAGGCAGGTTGATGAAGGCACCCGGCGGCACCAGCTGCTGGAGCTGCTGCTTGCCGGACGCAGTGGTCGGTGGCAGGGCACAGGCGCCCGCGAGGCTGCTGCCGCCGCTGCCACTACTCCCGGCACTTCCCGATCCCGTGGCCCCGCTGCTGGTGCAGCGCTCCTGCTGGGCGGACATTTGCTGGATGTAGAGGATGTACATCTCGGAGCAGAGAAACGTGGGGTAGATGTTGTCGCGGATGGTGACCTCCACATGGCGCTGCATGGGATCGAATATGTGTGGGCTGAGCGGGATCTCGGGGTTCGTCTTGATGGCCTTGATCTGGGCGCGCAGGTCATCGGAGATGGACAGCTGACTCTTGCGCAGGAATCTTTTGCAAGTGGGGGAGGGCGGCAAGGTAAGTGCTCCACCATGACCATTTGGCACTCTTCTAAGCATTCCACTCACCTGTAGATGGCTCCGATTATCTGCTTGATCTTCTCCGGATCCGTCTGCTGCTTGAGGCCCTCGCAGGCGAAGTAGAAGTTGAGGTGGTCGTTGTAGGCGGGCGCCTCCTCCTCCACGTACTTCTTGAAGAGCTCGACCCCATCGCGGTCCTCCAGCAGGTGGTTCAGCGTCCGGGCCCAGTTCAGGTAGGATGGCGACGAATTCTTCGAGGTATCTGCTACCCCTTCGGTCATCTAAGGAATGTTTAGGCTATAGAGGACTTCCTTTTACATTTCACTGATCTAGGCACCTTTTTAACACGGCTCTCTTCTCCGGGTACTGGTGGTCGTGGGCCACTACACTCATTATCATCATGTTTCCGGATTCCCGATGGATGGCCACTCATGCCACTCTAAATTGGCTTCCCACGACGAGCGATCGCTGCTAAATATTTACCTAATGCTACGCTTAAGTTACCAGTTACGATCAACGAACGTGTTCTCGGTTTCAAATCACAAACGCCCGTATTTTACAAATAGCTGGGACATGGAAGATGCGCTCGTTTGCGAATTTGGAAGGCAATTAGACAAGGCCTGCAACAAAAGGAGCACAAAGGAGTGTATAAGAGGGTTTATTCTTCTGATTAAGGCATAATATCAATAGTAAATCAAGTCGTCAAGTTGTAGGTAAGACCCATTTGCAAAAAGTTTAAGAAATGCACAACTGACTACTCTAGTGGCCCACTTTTCCATCCCAGGATCGCTATTTGCGGTGCAGGTATCGAAATCGAAACCGCACTCGTAATTGGAGCCGTAATGAGAATGGGAATGGCAAAGGCAAATCCTCAAGGATGCGGATGCGAAGCCAGAATGAATGACCACTTGGCGGCGACGGCTCTTCGCCTTTCTTCACAAAGGAGGACGCACGCAAATCGGCAAAGTGAGGAGCGGAATCGAATGGCGGCCATTTTGAGGGCGCTTTTGATTGGTTGACGATATCGACCAATGCAGCAGTCGGGGCGCATGGCAAAGGGAGAACGGAAAGGCAAAAGGACAATAATCCATTATGTACAAAATTTGAACACGAAATACGCACACACTCACTCACTCACTCGCTTGCCACTCGGGCACACACCCCAATAAACCCATGCTAAACTCGGGGATGGTGGCGAGGACTCCGCTCCTTTAAAGTCCCCGGCCGCCTCCGGATTCCTCGAGCTGTCTGACGCGTTCGAGAGCAGGCCGAAACTAGAAAGTAAGCACCGCGTCGCGCTTTTGGTAAATCAAAAATATTCCCTTTTCTTCGTTGTTCCTCCTCCCTCCCCTTTGCAATGAGCACTGCTCAGGGCTGGTTGTTCAGCTCTTTTCCGGTTGAAAATTACTCTAAAAGGTGGACAAGTACAAACGAAACCCATTTCAAAGCTAAAAGAATGATATAAGCTGATGATTTAGGTCCAGATCTTGTAGCGAATTATTTAAACATTCATTCAATACATAAACTTCCTTTCCTTTACCTCCATTATTCCGTTTCAATCTCTATCTATCAAATTAAGAACAGATTTACTTTAGGAATACATATACTATATGTACATCTATAGCACTTATAACCATATAGCTAGCTTTCTAGCTGCTGAAATCGGTCATCACTGCATAAGTTTGCCGCCAACAACAGAGCAGCGACAAACACAACAACAAGATGGCACAAAGGACATGAGCAGAGCCTGGCGAGAAGTGGAGAGCAGAAGGGTTTGGGTTAGGGTTCGGGTTTGGCTATGAGTCTGGGCTTTAGCTTGGGCAGCACTTCCCTGCCAGCCATGACTTACGGACACACATACACAGGCGGCGAGCTGATGAAAGGGGATGAAAGCTGCTCTTGTTTGTTTTCGTTGTTTTGAGCAGGCAGGGCCGGGACAACTGGGGAACCGAACAGCCAACAAGCATGAACAAAGCGATAGCGCCGGCGGAGAGCCAAGGAAATTCATCAAAACGCCATTTGCATAGCACTCCATTACGGCGAAAAGAACAAAGAAAGGCACAATTAAAACGCTCGGCACCGCAAAGGAACGCGGCGAAGGACTCGGGAGGCGGCCTGGCGATGGCGGCGCTTTCTAGGAGAAGGACAGCCCACGGCTCGGCCACTTGAGGCCCACATCTCCCCCGTGGCCAAGGCATCCGCTGCACAAAGACAGCGCCAAACAGCAGGGGAAATCGGCACCTCTTTGGTGCATCATCTCGCCATCGTGGCATCCTTTTGCATCCGTTGCATCCTTGCAGCACAGGCCGCGCATCTCAGGACTAACAAGTGCCATCGCCGACATCAAAGATTCGGCTCGACCTTAATGGCGTAATTGCTACTGAAAGCCCCGTAGCTGCTTTCTCTCGGGTCACAAAGAAAGTTAGTTGCCGGCGCCTTTTAAGGCCGCCGCAATGGCGGAATGGAGAAATGGCGAAACGGGGTCCGGAACATTCATCCAGAAGAGGGAATTACCTTTGACTGATGCGAGTGGTTACCTAAGCGGTTTCACAATCACTCAAGGAATACTTAAAAGGGCTACAGCTTTTCCAAATTCTACAACTTGTCGTGGTTCTTGGAACTAAAGAACTTGCGTGTTCTTTCTACTTACTAAAGGTAATATGCGTACTTCACAAACATTTTTATTCTTAGAACTGACAAGATCAATTATTAGTTTAATTATAAAAGGATATTCGAGTACAATCTTGCTCTTTTGTGCAAAAACCTATACTAAGTTTAGTTTTATTTAACCAGGAACGCTATGATTTTTAAGTAAAAGTTCACACTGCAGCACATGCTTGGTATTATTATGGTTACAAAAAAATAATATAATAATAATAATAAATATCATACAAATCTACAAGTCCAAGATAGACTCTATAGAATAGTAACCTAAACCAATTCGTTAAACTATTTTTCCAAATTGGATAGAGAAAAGGGTTTTAATCAAAGTTTTGAAGGATAACGACATTGTTCACAACTGATTATCCATGTTGTTTGCCAATCTAATTGAATGTATATTGAAAAAACCAGGAAAAGAAAGGGGTTTCGCATCAACGACATCAGTTAAAGTAAGACAGGAGCATTTGGCAGTTGATTTCATTTCGATTTGAATATAATAATGGTCTCCTGCTAAACTATTATCCTTATAAATATGCCACCGGTGAATGGTTACTCTCTCAAGCCCAAAACCCACAACAATCCTATTGAGTAATCTGTTTTCGGAAGCCATGAAGACATGGTCCGCCCGATAAACGAATGGATTACAAATTGAAGGCACTCGGAGTTAAAGTTCAACCCCCGGCGAAGGAAGGACTGGCAGCGGCAACTAGTTTGTTTCATTGTTGTGCGGATGCAGTTGAACGGAAATTATGAAATAATTAAATAAATCCTTATTGATTTTGCTGCGAGCGAATGCCGAGCCGAGGAACAACAATGAAATATGAGCAGACCCTCTCGAGGGCAGATGATGATGATGATTTTTCTATCCCTATTAGATTGAGTACGCCTCGCCGGATAATTCTTTCCATTCTTTTCAAGTTATAAGTTCCGATGATTGGCAGGTAAGTCTAGCGTGAGATGAGGGCTTCCCATCCAGCGACATGCCGGAGGCTACAGATACTGCTCTGCCCAGGGTTTCCCTGCGAACGGTTGCCCAGGTGCCCAGTGCCAGGAGCCCTCGAAGGATTTGGCTTAGTTTCCTTCCAAGCGAAGGATCCCAACCGCAGGTATGCTGCGGCACAACGCACGACACTAAATCACCTTTGATGCATCCACAATGCCGCGACAGGTTGCTCACTTCGGATCCGCGCGACCTTTCGGATTACTATCGCCACTAATTGTTGACAATTCTCGACACGAGCCACGGAGCGCAGGGATTCGGTGACAATGCCTTGACAAGCGGAAAGTCAAACTGAACGAGTGCCCGCGTCCCGAGCTGCGATTATGAATCCGAATCCTCCTCCAGCGTTGACAGCGATGGCAGATTTCACCCTGCCAGCCACGTATGTGCGCCCATGCCGAGCAGCCAGAGTACATAAACCATTTCGGGGTTGCGCTTCCTGGCCAGCCCTCCGCTGCCGCATCCTCCGCTTGATCCTCATCCTCGCGCGCACCCACCCACAGCCTCTCCCATTCACAATTGTTGCATGCGGACAGCGAGTATGGCGCTTACGTCGTTTATGTACGGAAATCGAACTTAATCGGTGAGCACATCGACACTCAGGGAAAAATCTAGTACTTCAATAATTCAACACGAGACTGGAATATACAAATTGTACATATCCGTACGTCACCATTATCAATCAACGATTAGAGCTCTTGAGTTCTATATGCCAGATTGTAACTATATCGTAACTTGTAAAACTGATGAATGAACAATGGCTTACTTTTTGGTAAACTAGTTACAATGTATACAGCGAGCAAGGTCTTAAAAATGACTAAAGAATTTGTGGCTTAAAAGTTGCTTAACCACTACAAAATAGTTTATTTACGAGCAATTTAACAATCTGAGGCACTCAAACGAACTTATGCTTTCTGTACTCGACTGCACTTTGATTCTGAAACTCACTATACATGTTGGTGATTTAAGAAGGAATACATCCATTCCGAGGATCTTTTTTCGTAGTGGAGGACTACTGCCCCTCTTAGATCCCGACCAGCTGTTGATGGACTGCCCTGCGGAGGAGCAGGAGTGCGAGTGGCGGCGCAGGGACGACCTCCAACATGATGATGCTCCATGTACATTGTACAACAGCACACAAAGGATGTTCTTTTCAGAGTGTCCGTGGTTGCGGCGGAGCAAGCGAGACGGCAGCAGGCGAATAGGAGTCATTGTGTGCAACCAATATGCGCAGGTCCAGATTGAGTCCCCAGACCCCAGACCCTGGTCCCCCATTCTATACCCTGCTGCCTAAGCCCAGACCAAATCCTGGCCCACTGCCAGAGTGCCAAGGCAAAGGAAGGACCAGACGCCCGCCCGTTCTTATTGTACATAAACAGAGCAGCGGAGTTGCGTTCGCATTGTAGTCCTTTCTGAAAGCCGAGGGGTGGGGCAAGGGTTGAGATGGAAGACCCACCTCCGGAGTCCGATTCCTCCCCTAAACGCAAATGTGGAAATTATTTTCGAATAAGTTTGAAAACAATACGGAGGGAGGGGCGACCGGCGGCAGCCTCGTTTGTTTCTAATGAGGTTAAGACCGCCATTGCTCAACCAACCGCCCGATGAACGGCGTCTGATGGCGGTCTAGACTCCTCGCCGGCATGCTCTGGCCTGGCAAACTGGGGGAAACACGGCCACTACTCACTGCGGCTGCGAGTATTGCCGAAGGTCAATAGTGGCACTTTGTGCGCGGCAAAAGTTGCCAGCATAGGCGGAAAAGTTCAGCGCGGAAGCGCCCACTTTTCAGGTGCAACGCCCATTGCAAGGACACCGAAGGATGCACTTGGGCGCGGTCAACTGTTGCTCCTCTTCGGGACAAAGGAAACTTATTCCAGCACGGAGGCGACAATGCAAGTCCTTAATCACTGTGCTGCAGCCCAATAAACAATAGTGAAATCATGGTATACTCTTTGCACTAAAAGGGTTTTTCAATTGAGTAAGTTATAAACGTGATCAGATAGTTTCGGAAGAAAAGCCAATTAAAAAGGCCTAACACTGGATTAAAACCCTTCAGGATGTCATGATTATTAAGTTTCGAGAAATGCAAAAGGACCTAAGTATATCAATGGAAATCAGTTTTTCATACTAGTTCATCTTTCTGAGATTCTCGCATGGAATCGCAGTTGTCTTAAACTTTAAAACCATTAATAAAGTAAAAATAAGCTGTATACTCACATATGTAATTTGCATAAAAAATTCAACATGAAATCAAGGGAAGATATTGGTATTCCGAATGGTTCCAGTAGTTCCTGAAAAAATAGTGGCGAGAAAAGATTAGTGCAATTGAAACCATTTTGGAATAAATTTAGACAATCAATTACTAAAATATTCGTTCGAAAGACTAATGTTGTAAAAATGTAGTTAAGAGTTTGGAAAAACAAGAGATTATAGCCATTAGAATCCATTTGGTATGAATTAAGGATAAATGCTAAAGTTAAAGGTTTTTCTAAAGAAAAACATTATGGAATAGGTTCGGCTAGTTAAAAAAATTATTAACACTTCTGCTCTGTAGATATTAGGCAAGCTATATACATAAGGCTATGATCAACAATCAGTTGGGAGAAAAGAGATTTGACTATTGGGAATATTTGGCTTCGCCAAGAAAGTATGTCAAAAATAATGAAAATTATTTTAAGAAAAATCTTTAGACTCATGCATCATGCAAAAAATTAAACAAAATAACTTTTTTATATGCCATTCATAAATAATGCATCAAAGATAAAGTTGGAAGGTATGTTAATAGAGATCTAAAATTTTTAAATATTCTTTTTGTCTCAGTATAAAGAAATTTACATTTGAGAACCCAAATCGAATTAGTTTGCAATACAGCTAACTTTAAATCAATAAGTAGCAACCACCCAAGTGCCTTCTTTTTCAATAAGCCACACATATTAGATTTATGGGGGAGAAAATATTTCTCGCACGGGTGCATCCAATAAACGCCTAAATAAATGTAAAGAATGCTTTGAATATAAAGGGTGTTAGAACACTAACCGATTAAACTCAAGTGAGAAATGGCCAACGCTTGAGAACATATCAATCCAAAGCGCTGTGAGTCCTTTAAGATGGTTGAATCTTTGATGTCCGGTTGGTAGAAATGTTTAAGCGCTTCACTTAATTACTCTTATTCGCATAAATTCCTATTTACGTAGCTTATATTACAGTTGATGCAGTACATTCAGTACCTGAAAGCAGAGGAAGGGTAATTTGTTAAAAAGGAAACATTATATATTGACAATATACTACAAGCCAAGTGTTAATATAAAGGGTTTTGATAATAAATAAATTGGTTAATTAAGTTAAAATATATCTACAGTTTATAAAGGAAACCCATTGGCACAGACACCTCAGAAAATGGGATTATCAATGAAATGTGCTTCAAACTAATTAATTAGGCAATATTTTAGTTGGATGATTACAATTTTTTGCACACTGATCAGGTATCTTCCTTAGATTTAATGAAATATATTGCATAAAGTTACTATTACTTCAAAATTTATGCTCATATTTCATACAAAGGATCATTCAAATTGCTATTAATATTTGGGATATTAGATATACGTGAATAAATCCTCTCATCCATTGAAATCCCTTGATACAACTAGATCATTAATCAGACTTATGTTGTGCATATATACAAATGTAAAATCTGTGCCTTTCTTAAAGTATTAATGTTAGTCCTTAAGTTAGTTATGCAAATCCGATAATCCACAAACTGCGTGAGAAAGTTATAGCATTAGTTATGGATTGTGCAGGGGAATTCCAAGAGCAGTACTTACCCTTAGATTCGTGTATCCTCAGCTTCACTCAATTGGGATGGCAGACGACTGATCCTGGCGGCCCTGGCTCCAATCTTCGATGGCGGTGACGATGGCAATGGCGATGACGAGGTGGGTTTGGACGGGTGTAATTTGATTGTAGCTTTAACGGCTGGACGCTTCGATTTCAATTGCAACTTAGCTTTCAATTTCGATTTCAATTTCAACTTCAATTTCGATATCGACGAGGATGCTTTCATTTTGATTAGTGTGCTCAACGAGAGGGACGCGTGACTAACAATTAATGGAAGGACGATTTGTGGAGTTCAACAAACAAGCAAACGTAAACAAGAGAGTGTGGTTAACAAGGCGCAGGCACGATGACCGGACTAAATGCTAAACAAGGCTGCAGATCCTCTCCTCGCGCACGGATCCCGATCCTCTCCTCTCCTCTGCTCTCCGCAACTCAAGTGGGCTGGCCCGAGGGCATGTCCTATCCTATCCTATCCCGATGTCTGAGCCTGCCTGCTGTACACGAAGGCTGTATGTCTCTTAGCTTCCTGCTTCGCCAGGAGCAGTCATCCTCGTCCGCTGGCAACTGTGGGCTCTCCGCGGGGAGAAAATCGTGCTGGAGCGCCGCCCTCTAGAGCATTTCGGCGTCTCCAGGCTCCTGCACTGTGGGAAATCCGTGTTCGGTGGCCTTTCCACTCAGTTCTGCACCATTTGGGCACTTTTCCGTCTGCTGCTTCTTTATTTTGTGTATTTTGTTGCTGTTGCCTCCGCTGGTTGTGGGTGCTGCTGCTGCTGCCGTTCTATTTTCATGGACGTATCACTGCGGGCCGCTGTGCGCCGAGTCTTCGGAACGCGCACACTCTTTCAGGGCTTCGTGGCGCCGCTAATTCAGTGGTAAATAATAGATTTATTGAATGGCAAAACAAAATGTAGTTCGACACAAATGTTAGACGGCGAGACGAACGATTACATGCTAGAGTTGCGTGGTTCGAAATCGAACTGGTTCGATAGCTGGCCTCGGGGATGCCAACTCGTTTGCCCCACACTATGAAAGGCGGCAGCTCGTTTTTAAGTAAGATTACGGTTCGCGTCCGCACTTATGTTGCACTACAAGGCCTACAGGTGGCGCCAGGGATGATAGTAGGGTGGAAGGGCTTCTTATTTTCACCGATTGGCATGGCAGCAGCAATCACAGCTTCAAATTCAAATCTTTTATTGTCAAACAATTCTCGAATTTCGTATTCAGCATGGACAAGCCTCAGTACGCTCGCGTGGTCAAGATCATTGGACGCACTGGATCCCAGGGGCAGTGCACCCAGGTGCGGGTGGAGTTCCTCGGCGACCAAAGCCGCCAGATTATTCGCAATGTCAAAGGACCTGTTCGCGTAGGCGACATCCTGTCGCTGCTGGAAACTGAACGCGAAGCCAGGAGACTGCGCTAATTTACTAATCACACCTGTTTGATTCACCAAATCAAGTTAATAAACAATTTTGTTTGTTTAAATTTTAAATCCCAAACTATCGACTTCCTATCGCTGAGCTATCGATTGTAGCCACCGCTACCCCGAACAGCTGTTTGTGTTGATTCCGATTCCGCGAGACACTCGGATACAGATACTCACGCTCAGATACTCAGTTACTCAGCTACTCAGATACCCGTTCGCAGCGGACGGCCGAGCTGAGATACTCGATCGCGAGCTTGTTGTTGGCCCAGCCAGGCGAAAGTGAAAACGGAACGCCCAGATGAACGCCGAATAAATCAAGCGAAGTAGCAACAAAAGCGGGAAATGTGAAAATGCGCGCGGCAGTGGGTTGAAGCGAGACGGGTAGAGCTAGAGCGATGCCCGTTTGCCCGCTGTGCGTGTGTGTGTGTGCAGCGGCGGCCGTAGCAGCTGCTGGTATGTGTGTGTACCGCAAGTGCAGGAGCCTGCCTTGCAAAAACAAAAGCGAGTGCGAAAAGAACAGCAAACAGGACTAAAAGTGACGGATTCGATTCCCCGGGGAATCCCCCGCATTAGTGCATAATCCGAAATGCGCGGAAAAGCGAACGAAAGCTGCGAATTCGATACACTGCTGCACTTGGACTGTTCGGGGCGCTCTGAAAAATCGATTGGCCGCAAGGAAAGTGGCGACCGCGACATAATGCAGCCTTTGGGCTCCTTCGAGGCAGCTGCACTGCGCGAAAAGTCCAGCAAAGGTGAGTGCGGCCAGCCGGGACAATTGAAGCAACAAAAGGCCAAAGATTGTCGTTAAAGTCGACCCATAAAAAGTGGGCGAATAAACAATGCAAAGCGTACGGCGTTTGTGTTTGTTTGTTTTGGTTTTTTGCCTTCGCTTTCGGCACGTCAATTTTCGCCACTTATTTCGTAACAACTAAACCGAAAATACCTGTTCACCCCACGCCCCCTGCCACCGCCCTCCGCCCACAGACACACCCAAAAAAAAGTGCCTGCATTTGCGAGTAGTGGTGGTTCCTACACCGCAAGAAATTAAAGTTATTCACTTAAATACAAAATCCTATGCATTATACATTTTTCATTCATAAGTAAAGTAAACAAAGTCAATGAACTTTTAACTGCTGCTGCAAGCGCTCATTCATAGAAACTAGCTTAAATGGTGAATATCCATTAGGTTTTCCAACTTCACAATCACTTTCTAAGTGGAATCCGTAACTCCGCTCAGTGTACTGCTATTCCTAGACCTTTTCCGCACCGCCTTTCATTCCCTGAATTTCAAAGTCGCGTTCGGTCGTCCGTCAATTGGCCCACTTACAATTTATTAATAAAGGGGCCGAGTCATTAATGTTCATTGATTTTCCGCACTTAAGTGCGTCAGATTGACGTTACCAGGAAACATGGTAATTAGTGGCCCCTGACACAAAGGGGCCTGATTAGCTATTCCGCCGGAGTGGGAGTCCTGAGATCGGGAACTCCACTATTCCGCTGGCTTGGATTCGCAGTCAGTAGGGTTTCGTATCCCAAACTCATTCGTAGTTGCACATTCCAGGGAACTTCGCATGTGACTTGGTTCTGGAATGTCCACTTGTGAATCGAAACTGCTTTCAACTGGCGGCAACGTGACTCCAAAGCAAACTAGTTAGGTTTCGCGGAAAAGCTGTAAAAACTACATACATATTATTTGCAGTGCCTCATTTTCAAATATCGTATTTGGTTCCTCATGTGAGTAGTTAGGGCTCGGTGGAATTTTTATAGTTATACATATAAGTACATATTCGTATGTAGCTTATTATTTAGTTTCGACCTTGAGCAACATCGCTGATATGAGCTAATTTCATTATTCTGCTCAGAATAAAGTGTGCTCCATATGTGTAAATACAAGGGTACTTTAATATTGTATAGCTGTCTGCAGCTAACATTCTACACAGCGAGAAATCATCACTAGCATGTTACTCATGGTTGGTGGAATCATCACTTAACTCTATAAGATGATTACAGCACAGCTCCAAATGGGTCACTGCGATTGCATCCGAAAACGCCCCCAAATAGAGCAGCAAACTTGCACATCATAGCTACGATGTTGCAAGATTCTAGTGCTAGTAACTAGTTGCTATAGTGGGTATTATCTAGTTCTTTCCCGATTCTGCCACACAATTGCGCTTCCTCGAGGCAAAGGCGTTCCACTTGTGAAATTTCGCTGAGCCGCCCGCCGCCGAATCTATTTTTACGCCAATTGACGCGAGGCCGCGGATTTGTGATTTCAGAATTGAGATTTCAGACGCGGTCCGCCCACTCGGCAGGCTATCTCGCCTCCACACGGCGTCCATGTGCTCCTCCACTCCGCCCCGCCCCGTCCACCCAGCGCCATTCATCTGGCGAGCTGTGAGCCTCCGCCGCTAATTAAACTCAAGTGCCCAGTGCCCAAGCACGGATTCCACTCGTTACTCTTCTGATTAGCATTCCCATGCCGAGCTCCATTGTGCGCTCTGGAGAACCTGATCTCATCGAAGCCTATATAAAAGATATTCCATCTTAATCTTACTTCTAAATTATGTTGGATTCCTCCACAAACAAGGCGAAAGTTCTTTGTGGTGGTGTGCTTTTGTATAAAAGGTTATCTTCTATAGAATCATTCGAATCATAGGAATGTACATACTATCATTAGCTCCACCAATTCCAGATGCCGAGATGAAGGCGCTCCCCCAGTGAAGAGCCAGCAGTTACTCGAATCCGGAAGCGAGGAGCGACGAGATGTCGAAAATGAGGGGTAAGTGTAATTTGAATCGAGTTCCCGGTGTGGAAAAGCCAGCCTTGCTAAATCCATTGAATATTTGCCATTGAACAGGTCGCATTCTGATCCCACTGCCCAATACCGGAGCGATGGGTCGCAAGCGCAACAACTTCTACATGCGGAGTCTGTTCCTGCTGGCCCTGGGCATCTTTGGCCTGCTCCAGTACAACAACTTCAACTATCGTAAGTAGTAGACGCCAGTTACTCGCATTACCATTACTAAACCTTGAATCCTGGTGCAGTGGACTCGCGGGACAATGTGCTGGGCGACGCGGTGACCAACGACTCGGACGACGCCATCCTGGCCATGGTGCCCGCCACCCTGCACAAGTATCTGACGCCCCACTCGCGCAATCACAGCGCCTCGGGAGCAGGAGCTCTCAACGGAGCGGGTAAGCCTGCAGCGAGTTAGCCACGATAGTGAGATGGTTTAACTGGATTCGAATCACCCTCTAGCCCTGCTCCTGAACGCCAGTAGTCCGGGAGCAGCTACTGCCAGCACCATCAGCTTCGACGTGTACCATCCTCCGAATATCACCGAGATCAAGCGCCAGATTGTGAGGTACAACGACATGCAGATGGTGCTCAACGAGGACGTCTTTGGACCGCTGCAGAACGACTCTGTGATAATCGTGGTGCAGGTGCACACGAGGATCACCTACCTGCGCCACCTGATCGTCAGCCTGGCGCAGGCCCGGGACATCTCGAAGGTGCTGCTGGTGTTTTCGCACGACTACTACGACGACGACATCAACGACCTGGTGCAACAGATCGACTTCTGCAAGGTGATGCAGATCTTCTATCCGTACTCCATTCAGACGCATCCTAACGAGTATCCCGGCGTGGATCCCAACGACTGCCCGCGGAACATCAAAAAGGAGCAGTGCGTATTGGCCATCGGTAGGCAGGGCAGGGCGTTGCTACAAGTATCCCTCGTTCCAGAGCTCTGATCACCAACTGCAACAATGCGATGTACCCCGATCTCTATGGCCACTATCGGGAGGCGAAGTTCACGCAGACGAAGCACCACTGGATCTGGAAGGCCAACCGGGTGTTCAACGAACTGGAGGTGACCCGCTATCACACAGGTCAGAGCAGAGAGCACTCTGATTTACTACTATGCCTTACTAAACCATTCAATGTTCACAGGACTGGTGCTGTTCCTCGAAGAGGACCACTACGTGGCCGAGGACTTCCTGTACCTGCTGGCCATGATGCAGCAACGCACCAAAGACTTGTGCCCCCAGTGCAACGTGCTGTCCCTGGGCACCTATCTCAAGACCTTCAACTACTACACGTACCACAGCAAGGTGAGCAGCGGAGCAGGGTGGTCCAGTGCCCATAAGTGCTAGCCCATCTTATGTATATCCTTCAAGCTTCCGTTGCTACAGAACACATTCATTCAAAGCGCATCCAAGCCATCCATTGTCGGGAGTCGGATGGCCAGCCAGGAGGGGCAAGGAGTTGCCCTGATGGCTACTGGCCATTCGATCGTAGACCCACACGCACACACACTTGTGTTTAAGCTCACCATCTGACTATTGTAATTTACCATTTGTATCTGTTCTATTCCGAATTCTGGCACGCAGACTAACAAGAAATCCTATGCTTCCTCGCTGATCTCGACAAACAGTCTATTAGGATACAATAGGAATAACAATAGAAACTCTGTGCAATTAGCTGTGTCGTCCTCTTACTCCTCCTCATCATCTGCGCAATCACCACCGCCATCCAAAGTCTATGTGGGCGACACATCTGACAACCAGAGAGCCAGTGACTCCAGTAGCAGGCGGGGCAACCTCATCAACACTGTCACCGCCACAGCCACCGCCACCGCCGCCACATCCGACACCAGCAATAACGAGCAAAGTAGCCATAGCAGCAGCAAAAATGGTGCACAAACATGGAACTATCATGTCCTGCCGTCATTGTATTCCGTCTATCAGAAGGTAGCGACACCGCCGGACTCCTGTCCAAGGGCTCCCGGCTAACCACCGCACCAGCCGCTCCCAGCTGCTCCCAGCTCCTCCGTATCATCCCACCCGATCCACCCCGATCCACATCCCTGTTTGCGTAGCTAGTCGGTCCCCGTTTACCATTCTTTGTTGCATACGCTCCATCCATTTACGCTTTGGCAATATGTTCTGCATGATCTGTTCTATCCTGTATACGCTATCATCCAGTTGGCAGCGATGGGAAATGAGTGAACTATTGGAACAGCCCATCCAACTCCTCTGAAGCCATCTAAGTACTAGCTGCCCATCGCTGCCACCATGTTGTAATCGTTGTGTTTAATTGTACTTGTCTATGTGTCTGTGTTGGCATGCCACATCTCCGCCCCAATCCGCTCCTGATCGCGATTCCATCTGCCAGATGCACGCCCGCGTACGCACCGCGAAGATCGACAGGCAGAGCATCGTGAATGACTATCGCAAGGTATTTGGTATGGCGCGCACTGTACTCTGTACCACCCCCGCAAATCCGGCTTACGCACTTTGAATCCGCCTAGTGGTTAGTCCAGGACGAAGACGTAGCGAGTGCCCGTGGAGAGCGGAATCCGAACGACGCGGAAATTTGAAATTTGCATGCCTCCACTCCCTTCAACCTTACCCTTTGCTAATCCGTTTTCTATATTGTTGCTTGCCCCATTATTTTGTGCATTGTGCTTGGTTGACCTGGTTCTTCTCTTCGGCAGGTGGAGGTCATGCCCTGGGTCAGCAGCAAGCACAACATGGGCTTCGCCTTCAATCGCACCACCTGGTCGAACATCCGGAAGTGCGCCCGCCACTTCTGCACCTACGATGACTACAACTGGGACTGGTCCCTGCAGCACGTTTCGCAGCAGTGTCTGCGGCGAAAGCTGCACGCCATGATTGTCAAGGGGCCGCGAGTCTTTCACATTGGAGAATGGTGAGCAGGATGACCCCTGTCGTCCAACGAGCGGCATAGTAATCCGTATCCTCCACCCTTTCAGCGGCGTTCACCACAAGAACAAGAACTGCGAGTCCAACCAGGTGATCTCGAAGGTGCAGCACGTGCTGCGCATAGCCCGCAACTCGCACCAGCTCTTCCCGCGCTCCCTCACCCTCACGGTGCCCAGTCTGATGAAGAAGTCCAAGCTGCGCAAGGGCAACGGCGGCTGGGGCGACATGCGGGATCACGAGCTGTGCCTCAACATGACGCTGGCCACGAGGTAAGGCCGGGGAGCCCACGGAACGGAAACCAATCAGTCAGTAGCAAGGAAGCCTAGCTCATAGCGTTATCTAAGTAGGATTATTAAGCAGTAGCCTTAGTCACTGTAAACGAACATTCAGCAAGTACTCTGCATCAGCTAACTAACCGAAAATAATCAAAGCCAGAAGGCAGAAGCCGGAAGCCAGAAGGCAGGAGCCGGAAACCGGAAGCCAGAAGCCCAAAGACCCTCGCCTCGGGCGCTGCACAACTCATACTATAAGTAACCCTCTAGTCACACATTCAAATGGAATCGCCGTGTTGTTGCAACCTCCAACCTTGTGCCGTTCGCCCTTCAGTTCGTCGATCATCACTGGAAGTGTTTAGGCTCCGTCCAGATCCGAGGATCGACAGAGTTCCGAGCGACGGGGCGGCAATCCTCCCAACTGAAACCAGAAACTAAACCTACGAATACTAGCGATAGACTATATACATACATATGTACTAACTCGTATCCCCAGATTGTGCCGAAGCCGTTTCGCAAGCGGCCAATTAACTTGAGTCTAGATCTAGAGGCAGCAAATCGCATAAACTAGTCATAGCAATGTACCACAGCACATGCGCTATAATACATCATAGATCAAACTTTTGATATATCTACGAGCCTACGTTTTAAGCCTGTACATAGAGGAATTGCGTTGTATACATCACATAAGGTCTTTTTATGATATAAACGCGGAACTAATGTAATTTGTTATTTTTTAATCGTTAGTCCAAAGCGCTTTTATGTATTAGGAATTTTGATTAATCGAACGAATAATCCTAGTGAATAAACGCCAAGTAAATGCTCTACCAGTATATACTTTAAAAACAAGACCATTGTGTTTCATTCGCCTAAGAATTGCACTTATCAGCGTTCAAAAGTGGCGCGAAATGTAGCAACAATCGATAACCACCGGTAGCCGGTGCTATCGAACTGCCCGTGCGTTGCTCAACACAGGCAGCTGGTAGTTTTTGAAATATCAATATAAAATGTGGAAATAAACAATATATACCCAAATTCCATACCCTGGAACACATTAAACAATCAAATGAGTACATCTACGTGAGTGCAACGCGAACTCGAAGTTCAGAGGAGTGGCCCGCAGCTGGGCGGGATTGGATTGCGATCGGAGGAAGAGAGCTTTTGCCGCGGAGCTTTTATGGCGTTTTTGTTTGGCGAACCAGTTGCAAATTTGGTGCCGCAGCGGACGGAACTCAGCTAAGCAGTCTCTCCTCAGTGAAAACCCACCACTCATCGCCTCCTGCATCTCGCGGACTTCTAGCTTAACCCTTTGCGACGTGCGTGCCTAAAGCAGAGTACTCAGTACACACTACTACACTACACAGACCACAATGAGCAAGCAATTGGCGCGCCATGTGGGCCAGCTGAACAGCCTCCTGAAGACGGCGGCCACCGCCTCCTCGGTCTCCGCCCACAACAACTACTTCACCTACGTGCGGGAGCTGTCGCATCCCATCGCTCGGGAGCCTCCAATTGTCAAGCCGGAAGAGGCCGTGGCATGCGTGAAATCCGGTGAGTCCCACTGGCCCTCATATCATCTGGCCAGGAGAACCGCGCCCCCCCTTTCCGTACCTAGGAGAACTGGCCTCCCAGTTATCGCTGCCTTGCGCTGTTTGCAATCTTTCGGTTATGTAACCTTCTAGTGGGCCTGCTTAGGAAAACAGAATGAAAACGAGAACACCGGGTTGTGGGGCCATGCAAATGTAAGCCCATGTGTGCCCGCAATCCAAACTACTTTGGAGCACATATGCATGAACATACGTACGTACGTATATAGGGAAGGGCACTCACAGGGTGCTCGGTATTCGGATGGCTGGCATTTAATTGACCGTGATTAGGAGCAACTCGTGGGGATATATAATACACAAGTTAGAATCAAATATTTAGTGTATTGTATTACCTTGTGAAAGGGAATAGGTTTCTAGTTGATTGGGGTCCCAGTATGATAAATAGTTAGGGGAGTTATACAATAGCAAAATCAGACTTCAAGTAGCTAACCTTATCGAAATGCTACCCCCTTGTGGGGCTATCAGTAGACCCCATGTTTTTATTCGTAATTCCTGGTGTTGCAGCAGCACAAGTGTAAGCTATATTCATTTAATCGCGTGAAACCAGCTGTGCGTGCCCCCTCCACGAATGTAGATATTTATACACATTTAATAATGCATACTCGTATAGTCGGCGCTGTAGATGAGTTTCCAGCCAAGTTGTACTTTGTACCCCGGGCAAAAAGCAGAGAAAGGTCCGATGCAAAGCTCAGCTTGGTGGCAAGAACAACCGCGTATGTAGCTCATAAACAAGTCCATCCACTCAGCCGGCCTTTGGATGAGGTGCTGATAAGACCTGCTCTCTGTAGGAACCCATATACTATGGTATTCAGCAGCAGCTCTATAAGAAGGCAAGGTTATGCAACGAGTATCAGCAGGTGAATTATGGAAACTAAAGCATGGATGGAGTGCTTCGAAAAATATTCATTAATTTCCAACAAGCTTTCTTATCAAAACGATAAATCTGTTAGATAATTTCTATATGCCAGTATAACGATAGCAATCGTCTGATTTTTGGGAACCCTCTGCTCTGATTAAATTCAATTGTCCCAATTTGGAGACAGTCTCCTGGGATGCAAACAGATATGTGGACACGCCCTCGGCGCCCGCTGAAATCTTAATTTCTTAGCACTTCTACGGCATCTCATCAGCAGGTCCATGCAAATTGGTGATATTGCGGCGGGGGGTGGGTCTTTGGAGAGGAGTGGCACATCGCAGCGCCCAGCGAAACGTCACCCAAAATCGGTATCTCTAATTTTAGCCAAAATCACCAACACGAGCCATGCCAAATCTGCGACGTAATTTGATTTGGAAAACTTTTTCGTTTGGCACGTTTTTGGCAGATAATAAGTGGTACAGTAGGCACTAGCTAACTAAGCCTGTGCGTAAGAAATGCATAATTGACTTTTCAAGTTACGGTAAATAAATAAATAAATTGATAGTGAAGCCTCGCGGAAAACTTGACCGTGTGTGTCGACGTGGCTCAGACGTCTGCCGATAAGAATCGCACTTATCGCATGATTCCCCAGTTGAAGGGGCTCGCTCGTTCGACTTAATGTGCCCATCACGGTTCCTTCTATTTCCTCATGCAGAAGAACTTCGGAATGCCGGCCTGGGGGAAACCAAAATAGATTGGCCAAACATGATGCATGTGCTTAAAACTGCATTAGAGATGCAATTCAACTGTGTATTAAATAGATATCTTACTATATTTGTACATTTTTATAGATCAAGTATAGAGGAACACAAAGCATAACTATTCCATTTTATCATTTGTCCCAAAGTTCCGATTAAAAGCTACAATTCTCTTACGTAACGCAGCCCAATCAGATACATTTTGCTAAATTGATGTGCTTCTACTTTCTGGCTCGTTAATCAAATGACAAAATCTATATACATATATTATACTATAATCTCGAATCGACATGTTTGCCATGTAATGCCAACTGGGAAACCGGTGTTATTTATTTACAAACATTGATTATCACGCGTTTCTGGGCAATAAGCGCTCCCACTCCTCGCATTCGCATTATCACTCTGCCCATTAACTAATAAAAGTTTGTACATATGAATGTATACTAGCTATAGCTTTTAAGCTTTCGAGAGCAACAAACTAAATTCAGAGAGCGAGAAATTGGAATGATCAGAGAGAAGATTGCCGAATTTCGGCACAATTCGTTTTTTTTTTATAGTCTCAATGAAAGCATGACCAGCGCAATAAAAGTATGTAAATAGTAATGAATGAGACTTACAGAAACAGCATTTGCTGATTAAAGCTGTAAAGAAAGTTATATTACTTTGATTAATAACAATATAGAACGTTCATATGTGTTTTTATGATCAATTATCAAAGAGTTTTTCTCTTAGCGTACATTATAAAGCTAATCCGAGCAGAATTATTTTATTACGAAGTGCATTAATTGCCAGGTCAGGATTATTCCATTGAATGAATCAGGCCGCGCTCTTCGGATTAACAATATCATAAAATTGGTTAGAAACATAAGACTATGTTTCAAAACAGTTCAATAACTGATAGAAATTCTGCTTATTTCGTTATCATTTAACATTAAAAGCATCGTTAATTGGGCAATATTGGAGAGCAATAATTGTAGGCCCTCGGATAGCATGTCATGCAAATCTTTAGATAAGCCCTGCTGATAAATGTACAATAACTGCGGATTGGCTGATTAGCAGCGTGTGCCTAATAAAAATATTGGTAATAAAACCTGCGGTTTCTCGCCTCCATTCCAGGTGACACGGTTTTCGCTGGCGGAGCAGCCGCCACACCCGTGGCTCTGCTGAACGCGATGGCCAAGCACGGAAAGAGCAACAACCTGGAGTGCGTCACGGTGTGCCACATGCACACGGAGGGTCCTGGCGAGTACGCCAAGCCGGAGTACAAGGACCACTTCCGCTCGAACTCCTTCTTCATGGGTGCCAATGTGCGCAAGGCGGTGGCCGATGGCCGTGGTGATAATGTGCCGATCTTCCTTCACGAGATCCCGAATCTGTTCTACAAGCAGATCGTAAAGCCAGATGTGTCCTTCATTCACGTGTCGCCGCCGGATAACCACGGCTACTGCTCCCTCGGCACCAGCGTCGATTGTGTGCGCGCTGCGCTGCTCAACTCGAAGCTCATTGTTGGTAAGTTGCGTGAACTTCAGTAGTATGATTTATAGTGGAACTAATGCTACTCCTTTTTCAGCTCAAATCAACCCCAAGATGCCGCGCACCTTCGGCGATGCCATCATCCACAAGTCTCACTTCGACCTTGCCATCGAGGTGACCGATGATCTGCCTCAGCACGGAACTGGTGAGATTTCCGAAGTCGAGAAGAAGATCGGCAAGCTCATTGCCGAGAACCTCGTCAAGGACGGCGCCACCCTGCAGATGGGCATTGGCAGCATCCCAGACGCCGTACTCGCCGCCCTGCACAACCACAAGGATCTGGGCATCCACTCCGAGATGTTCGCCAACGGTGTCGTGGAGCTCGTGCGCAAGGGATGCGTCACCAACAGCAAGAAAAAGATGCACCAGGGCAGAATTGTGGGCTCCTTCCTTATCGGCGACAAGGCTCTGTACGACTTCGTGGACAACAACCCCTTCATCGGTAGGTTTAGACCTGAAACACTGAAGTTGAATTTAAAATGTATGGGATATGAGCACGATCTAATGTCTCACTGTCCACCTTTCAGAGATGTACGCCATCGACTATGTGAACAACACCAGCATTGTGAAACAGCAGCCTCGCATGACGGCCATCAACAGCTGCATTGAGGTGGATCTGACTGGACAGGTGTGCTCAGACTCGATTGGTCCCCGCTTCTACTCCGGCTTCGGCGGACAGGTGGACTTCATTCGCGGAGCGGCGGAGGGTCTCGATGGCCTGGGTGTGCCAATTATTGCCATGCCATCGACCACCAACAAGGGCGAGAGCAAGATTGTTCCCACGCTGAAGGCAGGCGCTGGCGTCGTCACTTCGCGTGCCCACGTCCACTACGTCGTCACGGAGCACGGCATCGCCTCGCTGTTCGGCAAGAACGTGCGCCAGAGGATGTACGAACTCATCCAGATCGCCGATCCCAAGCACCGCGAGACCCTGGAGAAACAAGCCTTCGAGCGCATCAAAGTTATGCCCTCGCCGAACTAAGCAAGCACTGAACTCCTAGAGATCACTATGTACTAGCAGGAACCCGCAATCTTTGAAGGCATTCCCGAAATCGCTTTGATCCACTTCATGGAACTGCAATCATGATAGCCCTTTAGCATTACCAAATCTGAAATTTCAATTGATGAGTAACGAATTGATGGGAGAAATAAAACTGAAATTGATTAAATGTCTGGTTTCAATAAGCGAACAATGTGTGCTAAACGGGGAAGATAAGTATATTTAGTTGCCACTTAGTTCATCAGTCTGAGATAGCGTTTAAAACGAACTCCCACTTGAGTAAAATGCAATAATATTGTTTGTATTCCGACGAGTTTATTTTCATACTGCAAATATGAAGGGGCGCGTACAGGAAGTCCGGCTTAGCTTTAGTTATACTTTAATATATATACAAATCTGTGTGTTCGATTAGTGTCCGATCGGTCACGGTCCGATCCGCTCCCGCTTCCGGGAGCGGAACTCCTGGCTGAGCGACAGACCATTCGCTGGGAAAACACGACCGAGCACACAACGTTGTCTTTGAATTGAATGTAAAAGGAGCTGTTCAAAAGGAACTAGATTGTATTCTCAGTATGCATCGTATTGTATTATAGGGCCTAAAACTGTTTTTGCTTTAAAATCTACACTTTATAGCTTAAACCTCGATGGATGATTGGCGGTCAGCAGTTTACTTCTTCTTGTTGTTCTTGGCATTTTTACCATCGGCGGCGTTCTCGATCTTGGCGCGCTTCTTTGGGTGCTCGTCCTCCTCGTCCTCGGCCACATCGTCCTCCTCGTCATCCTCCTCCATGTCGACCACCTCCACATCGTCCTTGATGTTGTGTCCGTGGATGTAGACGGGTCCGCTGCCCTTGATCAGCTTGAACGTCACCTTCGACTCGTAGAACTCCACGTCGGGATTGACGGCGCGGGTCTCTCCGGCCTTCAAGACGGCGATGGGAATTTGCACGGAGTCCTTGGGTGTGTTCACCTGCGTAAACAAGGGGAAGATTCGCAAATTAGATAGATTCATAGACTTTTCAAGTGGCTTATAAATAAATTGTAGTTAGACACGTTTCGAATGTTATCTATTGTTCACTCAGGTGGGAACATCAATTGGCACATCTCTGCCTGCTTTTAACTGCATAAGATTCCTGGCCAAGATTGACCCATATAGATCCCCGTCATAGGCCTTTCAAGTGGCCGAAGATAGTTGTTGAATTCCCCGATTACACAAATTTCGGATCCAGCGAGCAGATAGCGCGAAGTTCATCACGACTGGCCCACTTAATCGCTCTGCAGTCTTCGCTTCGTCTCTATCTCTTATCGTTGTCGACCGAACAGAACACCTTCCCCAAAACTAACTGAACTGTCCGTCCGATGATAACTGCCTACGCACTCACATATTCGCACAGTCGCTTTCGGTAATAACCCCGTCGACTGGCGGCAGCTTGACCACTCGTCTGCCCACGCTGGAGTGGATCGGTTCGTTCCCTTTAAACTGCAGCCAGGCTCAACTGAACCGGAGTCCAGCAAGCGCGAATCTAACAAGTGACCGCTAATTAATCATCCGCAACGTGTAATTCGAATCAAAACTGCCTCTAGTATTGGCCGATCGTAAAGTGCTCCAAAGATCTTGTCGACATGCGTGATAACGAAGGTAAGTGGAGAAGAGCGTTCCCTCAAGAGGATAAGTGAAAGCAGTGTGATACGAAGGGAACTACACACCTACCTTCTAATAAAAACAACTTTGAATATCAGGAAAGACAAACTATTTCTCAATGGAGCTATAATTAGTCAAGGAACAAACACTGGTTGATTTTTCTATGATAAAAGCTATAAATAAAGAACTAGTTTACCTAAAACTTGATGAGATAAACTACAATTAAAGGAAACTAAACAAAGGTTTTCGGAGAACAAGGGTGTGCGCGTCTACATTATTTATGGTAAATACCCGGTAATAAGTCCGTAATTAGACAAGAGAATCCGCAAGATGACAGTGCTATTATGAGCTCCGAAAGATGAGTTATCAGTGACAAGTTGGCTTCCTGGGGATGAACGTGTCTATCAAGCAGGAAGGGATCAAAACGTAAATTTCCCCCGTTGAATAACATAAATGCATAAGATATAAACTAGCCAAGGATACTATAGGTGGCTCACTAATTATCTAGAATATGGGACACCAAAACAGAGGGTTCAAAGTGCTAACATTAAAGCATTGTCAAGAGACAAGCCTGCCGGCTGCTTCAGGCTGCCTGCTGGATGAACTTGTCTATCAGCTTGTAGACATCTTTGGTATTTTTCCAGAAGTCACAAGACCACCGAGCCGCAGGAAATCATCGAGGTACTTCAGATCATGTGCAGAGATTGCGAATAGGTGTACATAAAAGAGCGTTTTTCAATAAAGTAAACCACTTAACTGCGGCCATATCAAGATTTCAAGGCGCCCCAGGAGGTACACCCACTAAATAGCCCATTTGTGCTTTCCAGATGATCTTTATCGGGAGCGCCTGCCAAACGTTTGCGGTGCCGTGAGCTCAAAGGCGAGGAGCTGCTGCAGCATGCGTTCTGTGCACAGATACCTGCCCGTCACCGATTGGCTGCCCAAGTACCAGTGGAATTTTCTGGCCATGGATGTGGTGGCTGGTCTCACCGTGGGCCTCACAGCCGTGCCACAGGCCATAGCCTACGGAGCTGTGGCTAATCTGCCACCAGCCTATGGGCTCTACTCCGCTTTTATGGGTGGATTTGTGTACATACTCCTTGGAACCTGCAAGGACATCACAGTGGGTGAGTTGTGGAGCCTCTGGTGAGGTGGTGTTCCTCCCATGTCCTAAGTAACTCAAATCGTTGTTCCACAGGACCTACGGCCATCATGGCGCTGATGGTGCAGCCTTATGTGGACGGCAACCCAGCGTATGCGGTGCTAATATGCTTCCTGTCCGGCTGCATCATCACTCTAATGGGTTTACTCAATCTAGGAGTGCTCATGCGGTTCATATCGGTGCCGGTGACGACGGGTTTTACGATGGCAGCCGCCCTAACCATTGCCACCGGCCAGGTTAATAGCCTCTTTGGCATTAGCAGTAGTGCCAGTGGGTTCCTAAACAGCTGGATATACTTTTTTGGTCACATAACGCAAACACGTCGAAATGATGCCATCCTTGGCTGTTGTACACTTGTGCTCCTGCTGCTCATGAGGGTGGGTAACTATAAAGAAGCACCTTTAAAGCCTCAAATTGCTTAATTAGAATGTTTGATTAGCGAGAGTATTAATTTTTAAATAATTTCAGCAACTGAAAGACCTGCCTTTCGGCTTCAAAAGCGTGTGGAAGTATATTTCACTGGCCCGCAATGCTGTGGCCGTGGTAATTGGCATACTGCTGTGCTATCTTCTGAAGAACGATGGCAAACTGCCCTTTCTAGTGAGCGGCAGCATCACTCCAGGCCTGCCGCCCTTCAAGCTTCCCCCCTTTCACACAGAGGACCCAGAGACTGGAGAAAGCATCAGCTTTGGTGACATGGTATCGAACGTAGGCACTGCCCTGGTGTCCATACCACTGTTGTCCATATTGGAGAGCATAGCTGTGGCCAAGGCCTTCTGTGAGTGCGGAGGATTAACTAAACTATACACTTCATAGTCCATAACTTAAGTTTCTCCTGCTTCCAGCCAAGGGCAAGATAGTTGATGCATCGCAGGAGATGATTGCCCTGGGCGTCAGCAACATCCTCAGCAGCTTCTTCTCCTCCATGCCCATTACGGGATCCTTCACAAGGACAGCCATCAACAACGCCAGTGGAGTGAGGACCCCGCTGGGTGGTGCGGTCACCGGCGCTCTCGTCCTCTTGACCCTGGCCTTTCTCACCACCACATTTGCCTACATTCCGAAGGCGACCCTGGCAGCCATCATCATAGCAGCCATGTTCTTTATGGTGGAGTACGAGACCATCGGCGAGATTTGGCGGGCTAAAAGTGAGTGCTGCACGGCATTAGGGTCCCCACGTGCAGTCATAGTAATTCCGGTTATGTTGCAGAACGCGATATGCTGCCTTTCCTGGTTACCGTGTTGACCTGTGTCTTCTGGACCCTGGAGTACGGAATGGTGGTGGGCATCGTCTTCAATGCGCTTTTCCTGCTCTACAAGAGCATGAAGCCGCAGTTTTTCTTGGCAACCGAGAAGGTGAGCTTAAACTCTGCATATAAAGGGCCCAATAATTTCTATTGGCAATCCACCTAGTTTAATGGCATCGAGGTGACCATGGCCGATCTCAAGGGCAGCGTGGACTACGCGGCAGCCGAGTACTTGAAGATGTCGATTGTGTCGCACGTGACGCAAAGGAACAGCGAGGGAGGTGCCCCCACCACACTGGTGGTCATCAAGGGGCACGAGATCGCCTCAATTGATACGACCGTGGCTTTGGTGAGTGCCAGCTTGCTTTGCTGCAAACTATGACCTTTGATCCGAAAACTCTTCTCTATTCCCCGCGAAGAACCTCAAGTCACTGCGCGAAGATCTCGCCCTGCTGAAGTGCGACATGATCTGCTGGAACTGGAGTATTCCGGCGGCGGGAGTGATTTGCCGGATGGACAGGAAGCTGCGCAGTATGTTCAAGTTCTCGAAAAGCTTTCCAGACCTAATGCAAACAATTGCGGATGCCGAGGCAGCCGATTCGTGTATCGCCGTTGACTTGAGTCAATAAAGAGTGCTCTTTTGTTTTGCCGTATGTGTATCTGCGTACAGTTGCGCCAATGAATTCGGTTTGGAAAGGTGGGGTACTTAAACTTTGAGAATCTTGATGGTTAAGGTATAACCAAGGTTAGGTACAACTAAGAAGAAATTTTAAAGCACACACTAATAATATTTATTATAATAAAAATTATATTCCTTAAACAAGATGGGCTTTGAAAGTTATTCTCGAAAGTTCCTAACAATATACAGATTTACTGGGACAGTTGTAAAGTACCTAGTACTTCTTTGCAAGTACCTAGATACTAAAAAGAATGTATATATACTGTCAATGTACCATGGCAATCGGCAGCCGGGGGCTGGCTACTCGGCGGCCGTTTGCAGATGTACAGACAAAATTACCCTAGCCCACAGCGAGCGAAAAGTTCGAGGTTGTTCTGGTCTGGGGGAAAAATGGAAACCGGTCCCTGCCCCGCCGGCCGGAAAAATGCAGCAAAAAATGAGAAAGAAAAAAAGAAGACGACACCAACCGGCGCGCGCATACACAATTTTTGGGATTTACTACATGCACTGAAAGCCCCGTTCCGCATACACAATGAATGAACTCACCTCGACCACGTTGAACTCATTCTCCTTGGCCTCGGCGCCCAGGAGGATCTGTTTGATGACCAGCTTCTGGCCGCGTGCGTAGTCCTCGTCCACATCCCACGTGACGCTGTCGCTCTCGGCGGTCAAAGTGACTCCTGCGGAGGGGATATATTCGCCATTATACTCTTTGATTCGTATCTTTTTCACGCACTCAAATCCGGGAGTTTGAGGCCAGACAGACACACAAATTGGCCAGCGGCAACCTTGGAGCAAAAACACCGGCAAGCGTCGCAGACACTCCGCCTTTTCGGTGGTAAATACGCCTTCTACGCGGCCACTTTTGCCCCCTTTCGCTGCCTACAGAGTGCAACTGCTAAATTGTAATTACCGTAGAATGATTCCTCAGCCATTGTAGGTAATATTTAATATTAATTCCACACAAAACCAGCGGCGAACACGTGTTGAGCAAAATCTTTTGCAAAATGGTAGCTGTCGCAGGGTTGCCAGGCGGACGTAAGGTCCCGAAATCGATGATTATCAGACTGGGTATCAAAATCGCAGGGCTGCCACTTTTAGTGTCCAATCGAATGTAACAACCTATATTCGTTTGTTGCAAGCTTAATACATCAGTAAGATTTATTCAAAAATAATTCAAGGCTTTATTACCTGTACTTGCGAAGTTCCCAGCAAATTAAACGAAGACTATCGATAGTCCTGCGCTTCGATAACCGCACCGCTCAACGCTTCACACAACTGCAGCCATCGCCGTTTTACGGGCACGTGTAGAGTACAAAAGGTTCTTTTATTAATTGACTGTACATCTGTGTTCCAAGGCCTGCAAATGGAGTCCGAGTCGTTTTATGGTGAGTACCAGTGCCATTTGGGCTGGAAGAGCGCTCCAATAGCCATCCCAGAGCCACGCTGTGAGCAGCTCCCCTCCAGCCGGCAAAAAGCAGTCTGAAATCCAACCCTTCTCGCCGTTCGTTCACTTCCAGGTGTCACACTCAGCGAGAAGGAGGCCATCGCACAGTTCGAGGTCCCAGATGTACCCGAGGAGTACATCGTCCACTCGCACAAGCTCATCATCAAACAGATTTCCCTCGGCCCAGAAGCGAAGACCGGCGAATTCAACGTTGTACAGGTGAGCCTCGATACAGGCAATTTGCCCCGAGCCGCAGGTCGTAAATTAAAAAACGGCATGTCTGATTTAACTCATCTCATATTTCCCGAAAAACTAGGAAATTAGACTAATAAAATTAACAAAAATGTAATATTTCTCTTTCAGGCGGAGACGAACATAAACGACGATGGTGAGAAGAAAACCCTGAAGATCCCCATTGCCGTGCTGAAGGTCGGCGAGACCCGTAGCTTAAGACCAAATGTCGAGTTCCCCAACGGATCAGTGACCTTCAAACTGGTGCAGGGAAGTGGGCCCGTACACGTCTGCGGCAAGGTGAGCTTCATCCATCTATCTACTTTATGTTCCTGTTCCTAACAAATTGCTGTACCCTCAGGTCGAGATGAACTTTGGCGAGTTTGACGACGGTCAGATTTACGAGGAGTATTCGGACGAGGAGGAGGATAGCGAACTGGAATTCGACGAAGAAGCAGCTCCTCAGACGAACGGAAAGAGTAATAAGAAGAAGTAGAAACACATTACACTCCAGTAAGCTAACTAAATGATCCGAAAAAATAAAAACTTTAATACGACTTCAATTATGTAAAGAAACCACTATTAACAGACACCATCGAATTATAATGACCTTTTGTTTTTGGTCTATATTATATGGAATTTTATTCATTCTGTGTTGCGTATGTTCAAATATGTCACTTAATGTAAACGAATTGTGGCAGTTTTAAGAAGAATGCTCACGGAAGATTAAAACAAAAGAAACCCACTGGGTTTTTGTGCTAGTTACAGGCTCGGGCCACCGAAATCTTCTGGCGTGGCACTCTGAAAGTATAGATTGGTTGGTTATCAGTATATCATTATGAAGTAGGAAGCTCAGCGCCTACCGTATGTGAATCACTCTACGCCTCTCGTCACTGGGATGTATAAGGTCCAGTTTCTGGCTCCACTCAATCAGCTTCATTTCGTGGCGCAGCTTCTTGCGGTCGAAGTAAGATATGACGCAACTGATGGGAATCCAAAAGACTGCGGTGACGAGGACAACGGCCACTGAAAATAGGATTGACCAAGTGTGGCTTAGTAGGTATCTGCGGAGTGAAATATTTAAGATTGCAATACTTACTGACAATGTTGTCCTTGAGAAACCTCAGGGTCTTGGCCACATTTATCTCCTCGATGATGTCCCAGAAGCGCTCCACCACATCCTGTATGGTCTTTTCGCATACGCCCTGAAAGAAATAGCAGTTTAGCATGATTATGGTCAATCTAAGGACTCAATCCACAAGCATACCTTGTTGCAGAATCCTGTGATGCAGGGTGTGCCATCGGGTAGGACATCAGGTGGCTCCACGGGGAAGCAAGTCTCATTGATGCTCATGCGACAGCAGCGCTTGCAGGCATCCGCGATGATATCACACATGCAGCTCTGGAGACCCTGGGTCTCGCAGTACGGCACGCATTTGCCATTCCGGCACTGACCCCGCTCCTGGCAGGTGGTTCCGTCCGCCATGGCCGGCGATTTGGGACACTCGGCGTGGGCGCCGGTGCAGCGAGCCTCCTGCTCGCAGGTGGCGTACTGCGCCTCGCGGCACTTCATTCCGGAGGCCATGAACTGGCAGTTCTGGCAGCACGGCGAATTCTTGTCGCTGCACATGGCTCCTTGGTTCCGGCGCAGCTTGCAGTTCTTGTCGCAGCAGGAGTCGTTGTCCTCGGTGCCCAAAAGACCAGCATCGCACTGCTCGTCGCCCTCGACTCGCAGGTTGCCGCAGAAGGACTCTTCGGGCTCTGAAAAGCATCTGCCCGATTTGGCTTGCAGCACCTTACGGATGGAACGCAGGGAGCAGGGGGAGAATTTCTGTTAAGGAATGAGAAGTCATTAGAGAATTGTATTGGTGGAGGTATAGGAGAATCCTACCTTATTGTTCACATCGTAGCCACTGACAGAGTACGTGTACATGAGGAAACTGCCGCCTTGCGAGGCGCTGGGTGAGCACTCCGGAATGTCGGGGTCGTGCTCCGAGCCCCAGTTGTGTCCAAACTCATGGGCCGTGACCAGGTCAGCCTCCCTGGTGATGACCCGCTGACCATAGTGGTTGCGGGAGCTGCTCAGACCCGAGTTCAAGTACAGAGTGTAACCATTTTTGAAGTATTCTTGGAGACGAAAAGAAAATAAGTTAGTTTGGGATACATAACTTAAGGGTATACCAGAAACTAAAGAAAAATAAAACCAAGGAAACGAAAGTCTATAAGCCAAATGAAAAGGACAAAAATGAGAGTCAACTGGGTTTAGCAACCTGGAGTGCATATGCCGCCAACGGAGTTGCGACGGGGGGAGCCCACGTAGGCCAGGCCCAAAATGCCGCCTTCGAACTTGAGATCGGTAAAGAGATGGGCAAGGCAAAAGTCTTTGTGGCTGTACTCCCGGGAGAAGACCTAGCCGGTGAAATGGCCACGGAGGAGTTGGAGTTAAAGTGAGAGATACAAGAGTTAGATGACCATGAGGTAGAGCAGCTACACGAAAAATGACGGGGCTTTGATGAAGTCAACTCACCTCCAGGAGATTGCGCACGTCCCACTTCTCACGGATCATATTGTAGTGTGCCTCGCCTCCTCGCAGTCTCGTGGGCTCCGAGTGCACCACGATCTTCTTGATCACGAAGCCCATGCCCTTGAATCCCTCCTGATCCGAGCGATCCTGCCACACAGTGTCGTTGTAGATCTTGTGCACCCGATCAATGAGGCTTATCTAAAGATTAAAAGTTACTAGATAATAGAAAGGGGATTCTTTCAGGAGCTCACCAAGTAGTTAATGGTGGTCTTGGTGTTGCCTCCGCCCATTTCCTGAAAGAATCGATAGTCTGCCACCAAGAGCAAGGGACACCGGGTCTTAGTGGGCGTGTACTCGTACTGATCGGACTGACGCTTCTCCCTCGCGTGCAGCTCATTGTCCAGAGTATCACCGTGCTCATTGTCCTCCAGCTCGAGACCCTCCTTGATGTAGCCACATGTTTTTGGGGTGGAACCCGCCTCATTCTTGTGCACCTTCACATCCGAGGCCTTGTATGCCACCATGGTGTCCTTCTTGGCCTCCGGCAGGTGTCGCCAGGAGGGCTCAATGTGATAGGTTTCCTCCGGCAAATGAATGGACATGGTCATGGTGCCGTCTTCAATGTGGGCACGCACAGAGGACTCCAGTTCGCCAAACACCCGACCCGAATAGAAGCTATCGTGATCTGCAGAGATTGTGGGTTTAGAATTATAGTATTTATCTATAGATACTGATCTTACCCATATGCACCACCGTTTCGTTGCCATCCGCATCCACGGCGTAGGCTCTGAATTTGCTGTGCAGGACATCCCTGTGCGGATGCAGGATCAGCCGGAAGTTCTTGCCCAGCGTGGTGAACTCCACCTCCTTGATGGTGTTGAAGGGATTCGTGCTGTGCTTGGCACCCCTTTTCACCACCCTGTGCACCACATCGTCCTTGTGGAAAATTTCGTAGTGGCGCAGCGTCTTTTGCAGGGCAGCTAAGGTAAAGAAAATGGACACTTTATCAAGATCCTGTCTTTTTATGGTCTATTTCTGTGCTCACCGCAATTCTCAACGAAAAGGCAGGCGAAAAAAACCGAGATAATTGCGAGGCCACAGCAACTAATGCATTTTGTAAACATTTTTTGTCGCCCGCTATTTCTGCATTATTGATTTTTACCGTTTGCAGTGTAACCGTGCACTTAACCGTTAGAAACGTACAACTGATGAAATAACGGTAGTCCAAAGGTCCTGTCAAAATCCGACAGTCTGGCAATATCGCTGATTTGAATTTAAAGTGAAATTATTATTTAAAAAATATAGGAATAAAGCACAAAAAAGTACTAGAGATAGTTATATTTATTTAAGCAGTAATTCCACCATAAATTTTAAATTGCTTGTTAATTTGTATCCCTACTTTCGGTGCGGAGGAGAGCGAGGATCTGCGACCGCCGGAACAGGAGCCAGTTTGTTGTCCACTCCGTAGAACTGGCCATTCAGACTCTTTCGCCTCGGCTTGGGCATGCTAGAAGAGAATTGTTATTCAACCGAGAGCTTCCTAACAAATGCTTAAGAAGATAACCCACTTGCTCACATTGGAGCCATACAAGGAGATGGTCACGTAGCTGCTGGGTACGTTATCTAAAAACTTCTGAAAGCGGCACCGCATATATTTGCTCTGGCGGCAGGAAAGACACGGGGTCAAGTGCTCGAATCGGTACTTAAAACTGGGCAGGACCACCCAGTTGTTGTCGGGTAGGTGGAGAAAGTCCCGCGGCGATTTATCCTCATCCACCTGGCGGCCCTTCTCCTCCGGCTTAAACTCCTTGATGAGCTGGTTGATGTCGAACTTTACCGGCCAACTGGTGAACGGTTCACAAATCGGATTCTGCATTTTGAGTGTCAACGAAACAAAGAAATAAATTTCCCCCGAACTCGAAACAGAATTAAACGGGCCTGCTGCCAATTGAACTTATTTTTGAAATTCCACTAAATTTTATATTTGGCTTAGTATTTAAATCGTTACATACATATATATTTTAAATGTACAAATTCAAATGAGAATACAAGTCACAGGGGAGGAGGCCTATAAAAAGCACAGAGACAAAGGCCTTAAACCTAAAGTTGTAGTTAATAGCTCTAGCTAAGTGATCAATCTATTTCGGGGCTATTTCGGCCATGTTGGCCTCGAAGATGGCCGTGTTGATGCGGTGCTTGAGGGCGACAAGCACCTCCCGATTGCTGATGGCGCGCATCTCGTTGGCCACGTACTCTCCATACGTTGCGAACTCGTCGCGCGCTGGCGGCAGGCTGACAATGGTGGGCGGAGGTGGACTGGGGATGGCTTGGGCCTGGGCTGGTTTGGGCGGCGTGTTCACCTTGGGCAAGCGCAGGTTACTCATGGTTATTCCGGGCGAGGTGGTCAGCACACTGCTGGCTGTGCCGTTGGCACTGCTTTCCAGTGCGGGGGACAGAATGGAGGTGGTGTTGTGCGATGCTGGACTGGCTTCGTAGTACATGCGTTTGACCGGCGGCGGATGCAGTTGCGTGTGCTCCTCAAAGTAGCTATCCTCGTGCCCACTCGACGTGTCCCGCCGCTGGATCTTAATGATTCGTGTGGGCATTACGTGCACCGAGCTGCTGCCCGTGCTTTGGGATGGTGTGGTCTGGTAGTGCAGTTCGCCGCTCTCGTTGGCCTGGAAGCTGACGGCTTCCACGGCGTTGCCCTGGTGGTGCAGGTCCATCAGAGTCTGATGGTGATTCTCCAGCGGCTCCGTCTCTTCCTGTTCGTTGAGGCTCACAAAACGGACACTCATCTCTTTCGCCTGCTTTGGCTTGACCTCCCCCTCCTCCAGCTCCGACTCATCAATGTCGTCCACGTCTTTGGTTGTCTCCTCGATGAGTTTCTCCAGCTCCTGGGCCCGACTGCTGGCGTGGTTCTTGCGGAGGTACTCCTCGTTCATGTTGGCGTTCGTGTTGCTGTTGTGATTGGCCGGCGTGCTGCTGTCGCTGTTATGATCGGCGGTGACCTCGCCCAGGACAAACTTGCGCTCGTCGCCCTGCAGATCCGCCTTCAGGCGACCCTTTGTGGAGCGGCAGGCGTAAGGCGAGCTGAGGAACACCAGGTTTTTGAATCCAAACCACTTGGAGTTGTAGGGCTCCTTGCGTTTCATGCGACTGATCTCGCGGTGGTACTGCGTGCGCAGCGTGTGGAACTTCTTCTCCAGCTCGTTGATCGGTATGTTCCCGCCCAGCACTTGGCTGACTTCGTTCAAGAGCCGCTGCTTGACGTCCTTCTTCCGGTACTCGTCGCAAGTCATGTCCCACAGCCCGCGTCGGCTGCGGTACTCACTGATCAGCTGCAGCGTCTTCTCGCGCGTCCACTCCATTTTTAGATCGCTGAGTCGGATCTGGCCGGGCAATCTAGAATCGGTGTCAGAACAATGGGCTGTCGGTGCTCCCTTTCTGTCGGGGAAGGGATAGCGCATTGGTTATCCGGCCACTAATATTAATAGACCACAGAAGTTACCTCGATGCGGATCGGGATCGTCTGTGTGCTCGGGAGCGGGAGCGGGAGCTGTGCTCTGGTTTATTTTTGCTACTCCAAACAGCAGCTGGTTGCGCTCTGCCGATGTCGCTGCGCCAATTGGCTGGCACGGACTAGCCGCCGCGCCCTGGAACGGGTGCCTAGAGGAGCTGGAAGGATGCTGGTTCCACTTCCATCGGCTATAATGCCTATTTGTTTGTTTAAAGTGCACGAAAGTACAGCAGATTTCCGATTTTCACCCCCTTGCGCAAAAACAAACGCTGTGTATCCATCTTGGCTGCTATCGATGAATCGGTGGAGTCGATGAGACCGTATGCGTTGTGTAATGTGGTGGCTTTCGTCACTGAACTAATTATGTATTTTTAATATCTTGATGAGTCTCCTAAATCTTGAATTGTAATAAATAAACTAAAATCCAATCTTAAATAAAAACAGATATCTTGTTGTTTAATAATAATTCATACCTGCACGATTTCATGCTGGTAACGAACGCGATTGTAATCGATATACGATATATGTATGGAAAGAACAAGCAACATAACAATAATAAATAAACGTGAAGAGCCCAGACTCAAATTTAAATTAATTATATTATCTTGAGAACTAAGTTCACATGGGCATGATGAACAACAATGGCGTCGGCAAGCTGACAGAAGAATCTCTAAAACGCAAGGAGCGTCTGCAAAAACTCCGGGAACAAGTGCAAAACAAAGGAGGAGACGCCGCCGACTCCAATGAAAAGTTACCCAAGTCAGCAATACAATGAAATGCTATTATGAATCCCTATAAAACAGTTTCATATGCCTTTTCAGACCAGTCTTCCGCAGCTACAAGCCCCAGAATGAGACCACCGATGGCGAGATTTTAGCACAGGAACCCACGGGCAACATAGAATCCGCTGTGGAGGATCAATTGAGCCTGCTCCAGCAGCCCATGGTGATCGATGAGATTGACATAACCAATTTAGCACCTCGCAAACCCGACTGGGATCTGAAGCGGGATGCCAGCAAAAAGTTGGAGCGACTGGAACGACGCACACAGAAAGCTATTGCTGAACTCATCCGTGAGCGACTGAAACTGAACCAAATGGAGGACATCAGCCAAGCGGTAAATGTGGCCACGGCTCATGCAGGTGAAAGTGTTCAGGAGGATTATGACTAGAGCTGAATAATACAACTAACTTTACTAAACTGGTACAAAAAACGAAAAAATGCATTAAGAATAAGTACAACTATCGCCGATTTTCTTTGCCCGTGGGTATTGCCAGCCGTTCTTTTAGAATGAGGATTTCTGAAATAAGCAAGTTGTAAGTAGGTAAACTTAAAGATTGGGATCTTAACTTACGTTTGGAATACTTCTGCTCCAGTCCCTGGGCAAACTTACGCATGGATTGCAGTTGCTGGGGGATTTCCTCCCTCAGTTTTTCAATAGTTATTCGTGCCTCGCGCAGTTCATTCTCCCGCAGGGATAGTAGGCTCTCCTTGGCCTGAACCGCCTTCTCCTGCTGCAGAGCCACCTCGGTGCGCCAGGCAATGGTCTTTTTGTGGTTGAGCAGCTCCTGGCTTTGCTTGACGATTATCTGGTTCGCCTTAGAGATCTCCTCGGAGGCCATTTCCAAAGCCTGGCGCTTGGTGTGCAAGATCTTCTTCTCGGCCTCCAGCTCAGCGGCTATGTTGGCCTGCAAAATTAAAAGGGATTTACTCTTCTGATGCGCATTGTCGTTTTATACACATACTTTCTCCTTGTTCCCCTTTTGAATATGTTCCTGCAGCTCGGCAGTGTGCTGCTTGAGGTCCTCGATTTTGTACTCCAACTTGCGCTCCTGCTTCCTGACGTTTGCCACATCTCCGTGCAGTTTGTCATTTTGCTCTTTAAGGGTGCACACTCTCGCTTTGCAACAGGACAACTCCTCGGATAGGGTTTGACATCGTTTCTCGGCCTGCTCTTGGGCCGACTTTAGTTCTGCTTTCTCCAGCGAAGCCTTGTCCAATTGGGCCTGAAAGCCGGAGATCGCTCTACGATTTCTCTCCAGCTCATTGCTGCGCTGCTCGTTTATTTTGGCCAGTTTTTCCTGGTATTGATGGACCTCGGCAGCATGCTTCTCCTCTAAGATGCGAGTATTTTCGGTCAAAGCTTCCCTGAGATTTTTGTTTTCCGTGGACAACCTTTCCGTTTGCACGCGCTGTGCGTTGATTTCAGCCTGCATTTGCTGCATACTTTGCTCGAGAATATATTGCTTTTTGTGGGAGGCATCCAGCATGCTGTTTATGTAGAAGAGTACGGTGTTCAAGGGGGCAGAACGACAGGGTAGGCTAAGGTGAACCAGGTTCTTAAAGGAGCGGATTTCAACAAACTGAAGATAATAGTCGTGGACCTCCCTGCCGGATGAAAGGTTCTGATCCCGTGCTGTAAGATGCAGCTCCAGTTTACCCGACTGACAGTCCTTCAGCATTCGCACTACATTGTCAATGAACCCAGAGAATGATACATTCAGCGACTGATCCTGTTTGAGGTCCTGAAAGGAGGCGCTGTCCACTGTGGTGATGTACATGCGCCGTTGATCGGACTTCTCTGTTAATCGGAGTTGCTGTGGGGCAGAGGATGTATTGAAATTTGATCGGAGGAGGTCTTAACACGCATATTTACCAGCAGCTCCTTGAAGTCCATTCTCTCCGCGTACAGTAGACATGACCGTTTGCTAGACCGCGTCATGTCGCCATTGAAGCTCACCAGCATCTCTACGCTGGGCAGGATGTTCACCACGCTCTTGCCGTAGTCCACATTGGCGGAGTAGCTATCCTCGCTCCCTGGAGGCCACATGACAGATCAGGCGCGTGAGAAACCTTAATTTTTAAAATTTTAAAATTTGTAAACAAAAGTGATGGCTTGGGTCTATCGATGTCGATAGCTACAGATATGGCCGTGTAAGTAGCCACCGCTGGTCACACTGCCGGTCAGGTGCAAAGTTGTCCATCTCCATTTCAATAAAAGAAAAAAACAGCGAAAAGTTGTAGAGAAAAATAAATACATGAATACTGTACGTAAGAGTTAAAGAGACAGCGCCGCCGGATTGTCCATAGTAATCCGGAGTAATGCTAGCTTTATCCTGCAGACCGCCAAGGTGTTTGTCGGCAGCCTGCCGCGCTGCAAGCCGGAGGAGCTGCGTCGACTGTTCACCAACTATGGATCGGTCGTTGAGTGCGACGTGATGAACCGCTGCGCCTTCGTCCACCTGGAGAACACGGACATGGCGGAGGCGGCCATCGCCGCGCTGAATGGCACCATCTTCAAGGGCCAGCCCATCGTGGTGGAGGCGGGCAGGCCAAAGTACGGCCCAGGAGCTGGCAGTCGAGGTCAGCCGGGCTCTGGTGACAATCCGGGGCGCAGGCCTTCGCAGAGTAAGCTTTGAGTACTCCAAAGATCCAGCATCTAAGTATTTTAATCTTCCCCAGTTCAAGGTGGCGGAGCGGACCAGAGACCTCATGAATCAGGTACCAACTTCAAGCGCAATTTTCGTGAGGAAGTCGGTGACAGATACTCCAACGAAGGCCCAAGGAGCTCCAACTCCTCGGCCGCCAAATTTGGACCCGTGAGAAACGAGTCCAACTACAGACAACAGCGCAGTGCTCCATACTCGAAAGGACCACCGAACAATGAGTCTTCCAATCAGGGACAGGGATTTAGGAACAAATTTGCAGGTGGTGGCAAGTTCGGTGGAAGCGCGGGCAACGAGGGACGCTTCGGCAACAATCGGTTTCAACAGCGGGACAACAGTGGACCCCCGCCTGGCAGAAGAAACTTCAAGAACAGTCCAACCAGTGGATATAGAGGAGGAGGCAATACTAGTGACTTCCAGGGAGGCAGCTCCAGCAGTGTGGGAGGAGGATCCGTAAATCAGAGGGTCGGCGGCGGCGGACCAGGTCCAAGCAATATGCGACAGGATCGACGTGGATTTGCCCTGCCTGTAGAGCATCAGCAGCAGCAAATGGGCTTCGGACGCTTTGGCAATGGACCCATGAACTCTGGCAATCGTGGGAGTAATGGGTAAGATGAACATAAGATTGGCCTCCAAATTATATACAATATCTTGTTTTGCCATATAGAGGAAATCCACCAGGAGGACGTGGTTTCTTCAATGGAGGAGGAGGCGGATTCAATGACAGACGCGGTAGTAGTCACGAAACAAGCAGTCCCCAAGGAGGCCCAGGAGGCCCAAGCAAGCGCGGAGGTTCAGGAGGTAGAAATCACAATCAGAATGACTTAAATGCATATCACTCGGAGTTTCCGCCTTTGGGCAGTGGCGGCGGAGGACCAGGCCAAAGAAACCGGTAGGTTCAACCATATCATCTGCATAAAAACCACTAACCCCCAATCATCGCTATTTCCAGCTTCAACGGACCCAGATCCGGGCCAAATATGGGCGGCAATAGAAGATTTTAAGAAAGTGCAATGCCGCAACGATGTTTGCCAGTCCTCGTGTACTCCACTTAATAATGTAATAGCCGAATTTTGTTTTTCATTGTTTCGCGCCAAGAATCTTTTTAGTTAAGCCAACGACGACTTTTAATTTGTCCTATAGCCGTGTACTTTTAAGACCACATCAACAGTATATTTGTTATTCGTAGTCTAAGATTGTTTCGATATTTATGCAATACTTAAATAATCATATTTCTTGTGTGCAACTAGATACAAGTCAATCAATACAATCATAAACACCATTTGAGCTTTTGAATTTGCCCGCCAAAAGAGTACTGTTACGGACTAGGGTTGGTTGGGGACAACTATCGTTATCGAGACTTCGAAACTTTGTGTGGTTATCAAACTTGTTCCCAAAATTATAAACAAAGAAATCGGAAATTTGGTAAATTTCAGGCTGCCTGCTGTATATATGCGAACGACGAACGAACAGATCGCCAGTTATACGGTCGAGGTAAGGGAACTAATACCCGTTATAGACCAAGCGCCGTAACCTGTATTCGCATGCTCACATATGTTTTCCCGCAGTCGCTGTGGTTCACTTGTAACAAGTGTGGCTCTCAAAATGTGGAACCACCCAAGCCAGCGCTGGCTCATCTTGATCTGCGTGATATGTTTGCTGTCTTTTGCGCTGGCCAATTCGCTTCACGGCTATGCTAATGCTGAAGGTCATCCAGTGGAAATTTCGGCCACATTGCCAGGCCAGCTGAAGTTTGTGCATGTCGTAAGAGTTTCTATGTCTCTGTGTGCGGAGCCCCCGTTATATCGGTTATGCTTTGCAGATATATCGCCACGGCGACAGAACGCCCGTGGATCCCTATCCCACGGACCCCTGGGGCGACAGGAAGTTCTGGCCCACCGGCTGGGGAGATTTGACCAATGTAAGTAAGGCTCGCACTGTTGACGGACCCAGGTTAACCCCGATTTCACCTTTTAGTTGGGCAAGCAAGAGCACTACGACTTGGGAAAATGGCTGCGGAATCGCTATTCAAACCTCCTTCCGCCTCTATACTCCAAAGAGAACATCTACGTTCAGTCCACCGACGTGGATCGCACATTGATGAGTGCCCAGTCGAATCTGGCTGGTCTCTACGAGCCGCAAGGGGAAGACATCTGGAACACGGACATCAACTGGCAACCCATACCCATTCACACCTCGCCCGAGAGGGTGGATTCCATACTGGCCGCTAAGGCACCTTGTCCTGCCTATGACTATGAGCTGGCAAGCCTGGAGTCATCGCCAGAATTCAAGGCCTTGACCGAAAAACACAGAAATCTTTTTGCCTATTTGAGCGAAAAAGGCGGACGCCCCGTGAAGACCTTCATTGATGCTCAGTATTTGAATAACACCTTGTTCATTGAGAATCTGTACAACATGACACTGCCGGAGTGGACCAAAAAGGTTTACGGGAGAGAGGAGCTCACGTATGTAGCAAATTTCGCCTTCGCCATTAGCTCTTATACGCGAAAGCTGGCGAGACTAAAGGCGGGGCCTTTGCTGAAGGACATATTCCAGCGGTTTAAAGAGAAATCCTCCGGGAGCCTAAAGCCAGATCGTTCAATGTGGGTCTACAGTGCTCATGACACCACGGTAGCCAGCGTTTTAAATGCGTTGAAATTGTTTGAGGTAGGAGTTTGACAGTTTTCAAATGGGCAGCGGACTAAAGCTTTGTTTTTCTTATCCCCAGCTCCACAGTCCGCCCTACACGGCGTGCATCATGATGGAGCTGCGCGTGGATGAGACCAACACCCCGTTGGTGTCTATTTTCTACAAGAACACCACAGCTGAACCCCTGCCTCTGGACATACCTGGTTGTGGGCCTTCCTGCCCGCTGGCCAAACTTGTGAACATCTACGAGGACGTTCTGCCCGTAGACTGGGAGCGCGAGTGCAAGTTATCCACGATGATGATGACTTATGAGGAAGCCAATCTTGGAACTGCGACGGGTAAGTTAACGGCAATTGGTTTTCAATGGAATTAAATCATCGAGTTTCCTTCTCCACCAGGCATTCTCATATTAATCGTAATTGCGCTGCTGTTCGCCAGCTATGGCCTCATGATCTACTACCGACGTCGCAACTACAAGCTGTATACCTCGTACTCTCAAATGGCTTAGCGGGATTCTCGTGCCATGCAGTGGAAGGACCTACTTAAATCTGAATTAAGAGCCTTGCCCGCTCTCTAGTTGCCAACGTGATTTGCCTTTCTTAGTGTTTCCTATGTTGATTTTGAGTGGAAGTCATTGGAGTCTCAGGCGACAGTTGTTGTTATTCGTGGTTACTACTTAGTTAAGCCGTGCATTTCACACAAAGTCTGTTTGTATTGATTAGTTTTGTTAGTTTAAGTTTGTGCATTTGAAATGGAAAAACACAAGTTCGATAGCATTTAAATGGAGTAATAACTGCTTTTGTTGTTATTCAGTGAAAGATATGGAATACAAAGACTGTGAATAGCGATCTTGAAGTTGCATACATATATACATAACATATTTATACACATATACATTTTTATGAAATTATCATGGATGATAAATTTATTGTATTAAAATCGCTCAAATCAAAGACTTGTATGATGTTTGAGTTTATCGGAGCATAGTAAAGCTAAAGGGCTTGTTGTCCAAAGATATTTTAAGAGAATCTCTTGACAAAATTGAACACTTTATGGTTCAAATCAAGATAAGTTAATTGCTTTTCTGTGTACGTTTGATTACGGAAGAAACAACGAATGTTAGAACAAATGTTTTTGGGCTAGGAAGTTAAAGAGCTTAAACATTTGACATATTGAACATAAAACAATCTGCAAAAGTTGTTTATAAGGTAAACTTTGTGTGTATACGGCTTATTGAGTTGCGTTTTGGAAAGTATACCAAAAAGACGGCTGTGTAAATAAGTTGGAGTTTTCCCGCCCGCCGGCAAAAACTATTGAAATGTGAATTATACTAGATTTGTTTATTCCGCATAAGCGACTTGCTTGCACTTAATTATGGTTAGACATAGATACAGTTAGGGTTACGGTTAGAATGCTTTAAGGCTATATACAACGTGGCTGAGAGCGGCGATATAATGTAGAACCTGTTTGCGGCGATGCGCCTGACTGACTGACTGAGATTGAAATGGACAGAATGGAGGAGTGGGAAAGATGAAGAGCCCCGCCATCGGATGGCTGTCTGGCCGGCTTATCTGTAGGCCTTGTCATCCGAGTATATGATGTAGGGCTGGTGCTGGTGCGGATGCTGGTGCGTCAGGCTTTCGGCTCCATCACCGTTTCCGCCGCCCGCTCCGCTGAAGTACGACATGCGGGACATGGTCGAGTAGGCAGCCGCTGCTGCAGCCACCTGCTGCTGCTGCTGTTGTTGCTGCTGCTGGCGCTGGGAGAGATTCTGGCTGGACTGGTGGATGGAGGCCGCCTTGTGGGGCAGGGTGGCGTGGTAGGGAGGCACCGCGTACAGGGCTGCTCCCGCTCCATTCTTGTAGTTGTACGCCGCATTGTGGGCTCCCATTTGCATGCCCGCCGGGATGCCAATCATGGTCGCGTTCTGCTGGTACTCCGCATTGCTCATGCGCAGCCTTATGATGCAGATGATGATGATGAGTATGGCTATGAAGGCCACCACTCCTCCCACGATGCCTATGATTAGGGTATCATCGTTGCTTATAATCGGAGACTGGGCCTTCATCAGCGGTGCCTTGGTCTTCATCTTCTTCAGACTGGGAGGCTGAGTGGGCTCCAGGCTCCAGATGATCAGTGGCTCCTCGGTGGTGGAACTGCTCCTGGTCACCAATTGGCTGGAAGTCTTCAGCAGGTGTGGCACTGATGAAGTGGGTCTGGAAGTGGACGAAGTCATCCTTCGGGCATCGCAGGTCAACTCATCATCCCCGACTTCAATGAGTTTCCGGTTGAGCAGGTAGGCAGGCGAGGCACACGTGACATCCGGCATACCGGAACTAGGCAACCACCTTCGCAGAGCTCGAGCATTGCAATCGCAAACTATTGGATTGCTGGCCAATCCCTGGAGCTGCAGACTGGCCCTGCGATCTTCTAGAGCGTTTAAGAACTGTGGCACCAGCACTGTGATCTTGGATCCCTCGACATTCAGGCTCAAATGGGACGATCTCGGCACGGGGAAGAGCAAGGCTGGGGGCAGGGCATTTAGGGAAGTGTTCCGCAGCTGGACGCTCAGATCATTGCTCTTCAGACCAGCCAGCGTGCCAGAGGATATGGACTTGAGTCGTTCACCTCTGATTCCCAGGCTGTTGAGTCGCGGATGCTTTAGCGGTTGTATCTGCTCGCTACCGATGCTAGAATCCTTTACTTCGATATCGATGACCTCCAAACCGGGCAGGAGTTCCAGGATTCCCTGAAGGTCTAGGTAGCCAAGCAGTGGAAGATCATAGGCCTCCAAGCTGACCAGATTGGGCAGCTGCTTAAAGGCGTTCTTCTCGATCCTCGTGCATTGGGGCAGGTGGCTCAAGCGCAGCGATCGCAGCATCTCCAGCTTGCCAAAGTTGGACTGAGAGACGATCTCAAAGCTGTTGTTGGACACGTCTAGGGATTGGAGCACTTGAAGTTGGGGCCAAGCCATGGAAAGATCTTCCAGGGACTCCAACTGATTGCTGGAGAGGTCAAGCGTTTCCAAAAGTGTCACCCTTTGGAACACCTCTGGTTTGACATTCTTTAGCTTGTTGTGGGAGAGATTCAGGAACTGCAGGAAGGGTGTCTCCAGGAGTTCCAAGTTCTCAATGCCCGTGCCCGCCAGACTGAGCTCTCTGACTGTCTTGGGTTCGTTGAGTACATTATGGACTGCCTTGGAACTCAAAGGATTAAAGGAAAGATCGATCCCCTTGATGTTCACCATGATGCTGTCATCTCCTGGCAGCTCCTTGATCTTGTTATGGCTCAAGTCCACTGAGGACACAAAGAAGAACTGTCTTTGCAAGGCATTCAATGGAGCGTACTCAAAGCGATTGTGGGCCAGGTTGATGTTCTCCAGCATCTGGAGCTTCGTGCGCTCGAAGACTCCGTCCGACAGCTCCGACAGGCGGTTGCCCTCCAGGTTGAGCTGCTCCAATCGAACCAAGCCCTCAAAAGTTCGTTCTCCAATGCGATCCAAATTGTTGTTGGCCAGATCCAGGATCTGCAGTTGGGTGGAATTGTGGAAGGCCATTTCGCTGACCATGTCCAGTTGATTGTTGGCCACTAGTAGGACGCGCAGGCGAGGCAAGCGCGCAAAGTCGAGTTCCTCGATGGTCTTCAACTGGTTGTGGGACAAGTCGATGTGCTCCAGGTATTGCAGGGTGGAAATTAGTTCCGCCGGGAAGAAGGAAAACTTGTTATTGGCTGCGCGAATTTCCCTAAGTCTCGGATGGATCCGGAAGGAGGAGGGAAACAGGTAGCTCAGCTGGTTATCCGAAATGTCCAGCTCCTCTATTCCCGTTCCCGTGTTGAAGTACTCGCCCTTGAAGGCGGACAGCTGATTACCATGGAGATCCAGCTTCTGGAGTTTCATCACATTCACGAAGGCTCCGGATCGAATGGATCCAATGCGGTTGTTGGATAGATCAATGGAGCTAATGTTCCACAGGTTCACAAAGCTGCCATCCTGGAGCTCCTGCAGCTGGTTATCATTGAGGTAAATATGCTTGAGATCCTGCAAGCCGGCCAGAAGGTCACCACTTATCTGCCGAATGTTGCACCGACTCAGATCGATGACCTGCAGGCGATCCAAGGGCTTGAAGAGAGCTCCAGTCAGAGGAGTCAGGTGATAGCCGCTCAGGTTGAGGGACTGCAGGTTCTCCAGTTCCTCGAATATGGTACTTGGCAACTCCGTCAGCGTATTGCCACTTAGGTCCAGACTTCTCAGCTCCGGCAGCACCCAGGGAGCTCCGCCCAGACCCGTCAGCCTGTTCTGCGACAGCTTCAGGGCCATCAAAGTGCTCTCCAGTCCGGCAAAGGTGTCCGCATTGATCACAGCTAAGGAATTTCCAGACAGATCCAGGGTGTGCAGGCTGCTGAACATCTGGAAGCTGCCGGGCGGCAGTTCCCGAATGACATTCCTCGACAGGGATAGCGTTGTTATATCGCCCGCCTGGAGCGATCCAAGGATCTCCGCGGAAAGAGCAGCCACTCGATTGTAGTCCAACTGGAGGGATGTCAGTTGGGGCAGGCGACCCAGAGCACTGCCGGGCACCAACAGGATATTGTTGTCCTTGATGATGAGGGTCTGCAGGCTGTCCAATCCCTCCAAGGCGTCGTCTTCGATCTGGTCAAGGATTTTCAAAGGTTTAAACTTGGACTTAGGGCTTAGTCAATATGGGCATACCGTTCTCAAGGAGTTTAAGCTGAGGTCCAGATACTTCAGAGCACCCATCTCCCGGAAAGTTCCTGGTGTAATGCTGGTTATGGTGTTGCGACTGATGTCCAAGCTTTCCAAGCTCCTTACCACCTGCATGTGGGTGTAGTCCAATTGCTGAAGGAGAATATAAGTTAATGATGGGGCTCATCAGTCGGCTGTTCTGATAAAAACATACCTGCAGCATATTCGAGGACAGATTAAGGTGCTTCAATCCGGGAACGGCGGCCAGTGCCACCGTGGGAAACTGACCGAAGAAGTTCTCGGACAGATCCAGTTTCTGCAGAGACTGCAGCTTCTCGAAGACGTCGCTGTTGAGGTGACTGATCCGGTTCCCGGCCAGCTTGATCTCCCGGATCTTCTGCAGTCCCTTGAAGGCCAGACTGTCGATGCTGCGGATGACATTGTGGCGAAGATCGATGATCTCCAGCTGCCGCTGGGCATTGAATGAGTCCGCGAGGAGTGATCCTGAGAAAAGATTTTGCGATTAATTATACTACTATAAACTACGCTTTAATTGGTGAAGTCTTGGCTAAGAATTAATTGTTTATGCAAATTCAAGGTGCCAGGTAATTGCTTTCTTTGCGATCAATATGTCGGATTTCACTTTCAATTATTCGAGTTGCAGCTTTGATTGTTAACCATGCATTTAATTGGCTAATCAGTCTTACCAATCTGGTTCTGGCGCAGCGACAGGTGTCTCAGGGCACTTGGGCCATTCAGAGAGTTGGTGGGCACCGATGTCAGGCTATTGCGATCGATGTAGAACTCCTTCAGATCCACACAGCCCTTGAGAAGACCCTCCTCGATCAGCTTGATCTTGTTTCCGGACAAGTCCAGGATACGCAGGTTCTTCAGCACATGCAGTTCGGCGGTGGAGAAGATGGGATTCAGATTGTCGCCCAACAAATTGTTCGCCAGTCGCAGTTCGTTCAGCGAATCCTTGAGGCCATCGAATGCCTTCTCCGGAATCCTTCGAATGAGATTGAAGGACAGATCCAGCTCCTCAATGGTCAGTTTGAGTTGACCAAAAGTCTGCGATGGGAGGGATTAAGTATTGCTTATTGGTTAAACTGCCAACTTATAGAAATTAGATATATGTGTCAAGTCGGTAAGAAATAAGATCTGATTGACCTCCATTTGGAGGCATTTATTGTGCCTGTGAGATCATCGAAGAGTGTCGAAATCGCCGATCTCTTCACAGCCTCACGGCTTATCTCCATTCGATTGCGACACTCACCTGGGCGGGCAGCACCTGTTGGCCGCTGTGACGTTGCGTATACGCCACGATGGGCGCTCCATAAGGCAGTTGCGGGGCATCGCCGTGGAAGACAACGCGATCGCAGTCCATGGCCACGGCTCCCAGTTGGCCAGTCGCCGCAAACGGAACCACATTGCACCTGTAATTGTCGTCAGGCCGTGGCAGGTGATTGCAGAAAAACAAAGCCAAATGAAATTGCAGTTGGCGGTAATTTAGTGATATTAAAATAATGCCCGACCGACGGCGGAAATTTGCTGTCGCTTTTGCTGTGGTGACCACTGAGTGAATGGCATACTGTGGTCTAAGTGCTATGAGACTCACCTGCATGGCAGACGGAGGGCGGGACTGAGCTCCGGACAGGGGCGCCAGGCGAGGATTGGGTGGGCCAGGTGGGCGACGCAGGCCAGGAGAAGCAGCAGGAAACGCCCTCCGTTTGGCAGCTGTTTCCACGCTTCCATGTCGCTGCAATTGAGGAGTGACACTATTATTACTGGGTTTCTGGCCCGATCGGATTTGGCCGCGCTGGTAGAAACCCGTTTCGAGAGGAGATCTCTATTCCGCATCGTATTTGGTCATTTGGCCATTATCGCCGCGTTCGCTTAGAACGTTTGATTTGCATACCGATCTCCGGCATCTCCGGCTATTTCGATACCAGCCGCATACTTGGGCCCAACAACAATGCTCCAATGGCCAAGGTCCGATCGAAAGAACGAAGGCTATAATCAAGCGATCTGGCCAACAAAGAGCCACGATTGCCCACGAGTGGTATGAGTAATTTTGGCTGGCTTGGACAAATTAGAGGCATTTGTTGTCGTCTTATTCGTCATTCTGAACAGCGGAGGTGTGGATCTAATCTGTTTTGCTGTCTATATGCCATGTATATGCTAAAAGTAACTATAAAAAGCCTTACTACGCTCAATTCATGAATATATTTCTTTTGGGCCATCAGCGAAATTCCAGTTTATGCTTGATAAGTAAGCGCTAATTACTAGAGCAAACAGTAGAGCTTCTTTAAGCGAACACATCCCAGCTATCAGAATCTAAAATCGAGTTAAGTTAATGAAATTCCACTAGTTGTTCATAATCCAACCACAAGGCATTTGTATCTCAAAGTTCGTTGATAAATGTTCTTTGATAAATGCAATTTACAAATGAATGAATAAGAATCTCTAGAATAGATAGATAGCTCCCTCCTGCCTTTCGTCTTATATACATATGATTAATTATTTACGATATGAAATAAGTCAACCCATCAGTACATCACTTCATAAAAACCACAACTGAATGCATAATCAACTCTAAAGTTCCTATAGAAAACGCCTTTGGAGCGCAAGAGCGGTTCGGTGAGCCATGATCTTTGGATTCTCGGCACTTGGGACCTGGATTCTTGGTTCTCACTCTCGCAGCATTAGCTGTACCGTTATTGGTAGTACGGTCGGCGGTTGGTGGTAGCTGCTGGTTGTTGGCCGTGTTCATTGGTTACTGTTTGCTTTTTAATGCGCACTGACAATACAAAAAAAAAAAGAAAAAATACTTTTGCGTCTGGCCGTATTTCTATTTGCATTACTTTCGGCTCTGCGTTTTTCAGCGTTATTTGTGCTATTTACTCTGCGGTCCATGGGCAAATCATGGTAGGTATTTGGCCAGTCTGTTGGCCAAATACACGGCTATCCGCTGACAAACACGCCAGTTAACGTATGTAAATTTATAGAGACCATAAAGCGGGCTTTCAAAACCCAAATCTCCCCGAAATCGCTGTTTTGCTCATTGAAATGCATGGGCGATGTGCGATTCAATTCGATCCCATCCGATCCAAAGCGATCCGATGTGGTGGACAGCTTCAAGGTTGCATTGCCACACGGAATGGGTTCGAACTGGGATGGGATGGGATGGGATCGGAGTGCAGTGGATCCACTTCTGGTTCCACAGACACCGATGCAGATCGAGATACATCTGTAAGAGATACAGGTTCAATTCGCGTTGCGTGTAAACGCTTGATGGGAAATATGCTAATCACAGACATCTCGGTTTTTCTCCTCGCGCAACCTGTTTCATTATAGTTTTGATTTATACTCTTGGCTTACATTTTCCGTTTCTGTTTTGGGCGCTGCTTGTAAATTGCACTTCAAACTTTTCGTGGCCTGGGAACTTGGCAGCTTGGCGGTCTTTTGTTTTTGTCGCTGGTTCGGGTTCGGGGATTGCACAAGTTGGCGATGCCGTGTTTACGTTTGTTTTTGCCCAGTTCTCTTTTGTTATACACAAAAAGAAAGCTCCGCTCGGGAAGAATGTTTTCCCAGAGAGATGGCCTCTGGCACACACTTGCACACGCGCACACTCGCGCACACACTGGCCACCGCGGAAAAATGCAGACAAACCACTAAAACGGGCCGCTCGATGGGCGGGGGGCGTGGTAATTAAGCCGCAACAAAAACAAGTACGGCTGTCTGCGCATGCGCAGCGGTAACAATTCGCAGCCTTCGCGTTGCGTTCTCCGCCCGCCGGAGGTTCGCTTCTCCCAAACTGAACGCTAGTCACTAGAATCCGGTCTGAATGGGCCAGCTCTTTCCACTTCCGCCAAGTCCGATCCGTCGGAGCGCCGCAACTCAACTGAAGCTGCCCGAAAGCCGAGCTCACTGGGCTTCGCTTTGGGCCAGCTCTCTGCGCTGGAGCCGCTCTGCAGGGGAAACTGGTTTGCCCCCATCCCCCCATGCACGGCGAGAAATTGGAGCACCGAGATCGCAAGATTGTCTGGAAGAAATGGTGTCTTAAGGTAGTTAAGTTGAGTAGGTAACTTATTTTGGAAAAAAGAATTTATTTTAAATATATACCAATAGATTGTTTATACTTTACCTAACTTTAGTTTCACAAACAATAATCCAGTTATACATCTTAAGTAGTTCCTGTGGCTATTGAAAGGAATGGAAAGTACTTTGTGCGATTAATTGCTATCATGTGACCCCAATTTTCTCTCTCTGCAACGACTGAATGGGTCTAAATCCCATAGTGGTACTAAAAGTGCGGGACCTGCCCCCAAGATGCAGGTGCTCTTCTCTCTTCTCCGGAGCAACACCATCCCAGCCTCGTGAATGAGTTTACATTGTTCGAGTTTGTTTTCTTTGGCGTTTGATGAGGTCTTCTCTTCTCTTCGGGTTTTTTATATTATTATTTCGTGGCGCTGGGTAAAAGTTTCGCTGGCTGTTCTTCGCAGAAAGTTGGGCTTCTTCTTGTGGCCCTTGTCTACCTGTTTCTTCTCAGTCGGTTTCTTCGATCTGCGCGCCGATTGGCAAGTGCGCCAATTCAGCTAATGGGGTTAAGCCTTCAATAATGCCGCAACAAAGTGACAACCAGCAAGAGTTACTTTCCTCCTCGCAAATTGCTCGGCGTGGCAACTAATTACCCGAACAATCGCAGCTGATGGGGATCGTCGGGGCACGCACCAGCCATTATCCATTATCCATTGGCCAGGTTATTCACACCAGACCCAACAGGTACAAGTGCGAGTTACAGAGGGGGTTTGGGATGGAGTGGAGTACAGCTACAACTCCAACTGCGTGTCCATGTCCAAGTCCAAGTCCATGTCCAAGTCTCAATCAAAAGCACATACTGTGGCAGGTATGTGGTTATAATTTTTATGTTTAGGCATGCATGTTAGCATTAACATCCCAGTGGGCCGCAATTTCTTTTTCTTTCGCGCAAGCCATATACTTTCCATTTTCATGAGCAAGTGCTCCACAAATGGCAGCCAGATAAAACACACATAACATAATAATGGAAAAAAGAGCCAGAAACAACGACTGCCGCACACTCGAAACAAAAGCGACTCAAGAACCCAGAAAAGTGACAGTGATAAATCATTCTGGTTCTTGGCTTTCGAGCTAATACAATGAGGAATAAGCTGAGTTCTGTCCTATAACTTGCACTATAAATTACTGCATATTTCTTATGATATATGATATGATATTTCTGCCAGTGTATCTGCTAGCGCAGCAGCCCTGACGTGACGCATGCCATGTCTAACCATATAAATCAAATCGTTCAGCTGATAAATTGTGTCTAAGCTCAACACTTGACTGGCTCCTGGCTCCAACTTCGTCTGCAATCGCTGCTCTATGTTTTGTGAAAACGCCACGCCCACCGCCGGATCCGCCTTAGCGCCAAAAGTCTCCTCTTTCTAATAAAAAACGGCATAAAAACAGCTTCTGTGCCGGTTAGAGCCGCACTCCCGATTGTTGCTTCAATCTGCATAAATGCAAATTATGAAAAATGAATCATGGCCAAAGGTTCGAGCACGGACAGGCACTGAGAAAAATCGCAGGTGATTGTTAAATTTGTTAATCACAAAATATATCTTAAAAGGGATTTGTGCAACTTCGCTTAATTCTTCTATTCAAATTGTATCTATAGCAAATTCACTTTCATACTTATTGGACTAATAATAATTCTTTTTAGGTCATGGTGCGCATTTTTTCCACGTGCATAACTTGCCGGTTGTCTCAGATACTTTTTCATCTGCAAGTAGGCCGCCAGATGCAATCTGCACTCCAATTTTCAGCCCACCAATGCGGCAATGAAATTCATGCAGCTCAATTAACCCCACGTAATTTAATGTTTGTATGTAGTTGTATGTTCCATATGCAAATTCAAAGACAACCTAGATGACTTACCCATTATGATTTTGGGATGTTGCCGCTGGGGAGGTGGCATGTCGGCCAAATGAATGTACTTTTCAATGCCAATAAAGATTAATGTGTCCGCATACAGGTCGTAAATTATTGTTTGGATGGCGCATCCACACTCACGTGGCCTGAATGGCCCACTGGGATGGGTCGTGTTAGCCGAACCTAATCAATTATAGCACCGCCTTAACCCTCTTCCGATATCCGAATGGAATGTCAACATAATAAGGCCAGGGTCCTTGTGGCCAACTCCTAGACCCCTCCACCTTCACCTTCACCACCATTTCCATCTCCATTCCCATTCCCATTCAGATGGCTCGTTTCCTTTTCTTGTTGCGGTAGCCCTTGTTCTTTTTGCTCTATTGGCAGTGTGGTTAATTTCAGGGGCGTGGCGAAAAGGGGGGTTCTTGTCCTTAGTAATTTGCATTTAATTTGAATCCTGATGTTATACCTTCATATTAGGTTGTAAGCTAAGTACTAAACTAGTTATCCTACCTAGATATCTCATTCCCTACATCCATTTGATTATTTGACATTTGTTCAACTTTCTGGATATGAAATCTTATAGGTTCCCACCCAAGTTTTAATGCTTACCCTGGTGGCATGGAGTTCCGCCCCTGGAGATGCCCTCGTCCTTTGGCATAGCTCGTCCATCACCACGTTGGATTAGGAGGAGCAGGCAGCCGATTGGGATTATGGCCCCTTTCCGGATTTTTATTTTGATAAATTATTTAAACGCACAACTTGTGGCATTCGGCCGGTTATTGTTGCCGCCGGGCTCATATTTAATGCCAGACCGTGTTGGTTCAGGATGGCCAGGATATACACAGAATGTCGGACGTACATAGGCCGGCCAGGACATTCAATCAAATTAGACGGCGAGTGACAGCAAACACAATCATGAGCGTGGCCAGCTCGGTTTATTGATCGAGGACAATCAAAGGAGCCTACACTTGGCCAGAAATTAATACGCTGCATTCGCTTTAACCCGTGTTTATTTAGCCCTTAAATAGTATATATATTTCTGGAACTCTGTGCAAATAGGCGGGGGAATAAAATGTTTATTTTAGGAGCGACTTTATGGCACCTGTGTGCGCTGGAACGCCATTCACGAAATTACATTTACATTCAATTGCATTTAGGCCAAATTAGATACTCTAACCAAGTTGGATGTGCTCGTAAACTGGGCTTAACCCTTCTGCCACTGACACCTAGCCAAAAAATTCTGAAAGCCAATGGCTGAGCTATTTCGGGACGCACACTTTGCCCGCCGGCAATCGACTTTACGGCCGAGTTGTTTTAGCCAAAAAGTTTGGCCGTAACAAGCTGCCACATCAAGCATACGCCAAGGTGGCCCGTGCCACCTGGAGGCAGGAATACCGAGTGCTGCGGATCACAGGTGCAAGAGCACAGGTGGAGTCGTTAACGGCAAACGAGTCAGAGATTCCAGGCAATCAAGTGTGTTAATTGCACCATAATTGGTCAGACAGGCAGTCAATAGCAGCAGCAAGCGCCCGATGCAACCGATGCTGCAATCGTGCACTGAGAGAAAGTTCGGGGGCTTACATCTTGGCAAATTAAAACCTTAAAAAAATAAATGATGTCATTTCAAACATTCTAGACCGGTTTTCATGCTGCAATCCAACAAAGTGTATATAAAAGTTAGTGAGGGCTTCTGTTAAGCCAAATGCCATGCTTTTACTAAATGATAAAAGGGTATTAGTTCAACTCTTTATATTCGACAGCTCTTTCAACAATTCCAATGCGGTAGTTAATCCCTTAAGCCTCTTTAATTAGCGCATAATTCATATTTTTCCCTGTGCAGCTGGGAGGTGTTCACAGTTGCGTGATTAATTCAGTTGCCTTATTGACGGATGTATGCGCAAACAAGGCAAAGGACTCAACCACGCCCCCTTTCGCCTACTTTCACCCCCTTTTGCCCACCTGTCGGACAGCTTAAAGGTGGAATCAGGTGCTATTGCAAATCAAAGCCAAACGCAAATCACACGCAGACAAACGCTTTGCAAATGCATTCGCAGCTCATTGGCGGTGAAAAAGAGGACAAGGAGGCTTTAAAAAGGACATTAAGGTAAGAGGTAACTGGCAAATATTTAAACCAATTTCGCACCGAGTTTGCCCAGCCGCATTTATCTCTTCCGCGGGCTGCGCTTTTCGCCTCAAAATAAATAAATTAAAAAGCGAAAATCCCGAAAATATAAAGGCAAACAACTTGCCAAGGACAGATAGGCAGGTGTGTGGCAAAGGGTTCCTCCAATGCCTGATTGGAGCAAGGATATCTGGGCAGATGGTGAAAGTCGGGAAAACTGGTAAGGCCCAACTCGGAATTTTCCGAGGCTTCTCCGTGCGCCGTATTCGCAACAGTCAATTAAAACTTTTTGCGCTGCTCAACAAACGAAAACGCAAACCACAAACAAAGGCCAAATTAGTGGAGAACGAGAAGGGGTGTCTGCCAGCCAGCCACCCATCCAGCAAACACCCACCCACCACCCACCACCCAGCACTCGTCCTTGCGCCATCCCTCTTCAGGGTCTAGAGATGCACTGAGAAAAAGTGCATTGGGTTAGTTAAACATCTTGACTATGGCAACTGGTATTTGAAAGTGAGTTCATTTGGGGATTCATAGAGGATTCATTTAATTCATTTTACGAATGTTTTCTATTCCTTCACAATACCAATACCACATCATATTTTTTCACTCTGCAATAGAAGAGTAATGGAGTTGGGCTTTTCTACCCTATTCCTGCCATGCTTGAGTTGAGTGATTTGATTTGGGGCGCTCTGTGTGCGCCAATGAATGCGTAAAATGTAAAACTTTTCGCACGCGTATTTTATTTAATTTAAATGCAATTAAATCGTTTAATTTCAAAGCAAAGCGCCAGCAACCGGCGAAGCTGCTCCGCCAACCGAATTCTATGGAATTGGGGCCTCTGGAGCGGTGTTTTCAATGCCCAAGGCACGTTTTTGAGTTGCTGGGCTGTCAAACTAGCACACCCATGTCATACATCAAGGAAAACATATACTCCTACACGCGGCACATTAGGAGGACACCTGGTTCGGGTTTCGGTGCAATTTGCCGGCGAACCGAGCGACGCCACTGGATATCCATCCATCCATCGGCGGTTCCCGGTAATTGAAATACTATACGCCATCGAAGTGGTTCACCCCATTTCAGGTTGGCCAGGTCGCAAGGCATTGACTTTGGCCCCGAAAATCCCAGTGACAAGCCAACGCCTGGTCCCTGGGCCAGAACATTTGCATATTTAATGCCCGGGGTACGTTTTTCATATTCATTTTTTATCCGTATCTAAGATCAGGCAGGGCAAACAAACCAAACTTTTGCCGCACTCCCACACGGGGCATCGAGTATCGAACCTCCAATAACAAACACCCACGGAACACACAGGCTGACATATTCGCAGTATATTCGCATGATGGCTTCATCTTTGGGCCACAATTTCTAGTCAAGTCAATTTCTCGTGCGCCCCTCCAACGAGGTGTGAAATTGAAATTCGTGTCCTTGTTGCATGCCAAGGGTCCTGTACACTTGTTGTAAATATAAAGGATCCGGGCACGAAGGCCTAACTTGATTTTGACCCTGTCCCGAAAATCGAGTTCATAAGGCAATAATTAATGTCTATTAATAGATACAAAGGCTTATCTCTGGGCAAAAACAATTAGCTTTGTTTTCTGAATTTATGTTCACATTTCGAAGTCTTTAATAATCGAGTGCAATTCAAATTGTGCGTTCAACTAAAGCTGGTTTGCCATTGAGCTGGCTCGCTCACAGTATTCCTTTGCAATTTGCATTCGGGGCACTTTGTGATGGGAAATCAATTAAAATTTATTGACTAATGGCCATAAATACCGGCTATAAAATACACAAACAGGTGAAGCAGCATAATGAGCACACAAAGCATACGCATACATATTCATGGCTTTGTGTGTCTGCGGATTGTGCAAACTTCGCCGATTTGACGTGGCATAAATTAGCGAATATTCTGCGGCTTACAACCGCGTAATTGAATTCATAATTGAGTCAATGGCGAAACAAATTTGTTGCCAGAATCGCCGAGCGACGGAAGTCATAATAGTACCGTTAGGCGGAAGTTCACAGTGGCGCCCCCTTCATTTCGAAACTAATTTCGAAACTTCTAAAGGCCTACTCTCTTAGTCTCAAACGAGTATGCAAATCGACCGAAAAGTGCCCAGCCGCCCTCATGAATATGCAACAGAGTTTTTCAATAAATGCCCCCGAATGAATGGCCATGCAAGAAAGAAAGCCGCCCGAATTTCCATTATCACGGCTTTAAGATAACACTCAATTTGCCGCAAAGAGCGGCTCTTAAAGTGGCACGAACGGCGATGATACAGCTGGTTTGCAAAAACTGACAGGTGTGCACCAGAAAAATTAGTAACGAATTCAACGCCATTCGAACATAAATATCACGCAATCAAAAGTAATTTAAATGTTTAAAGTTTTTATTGTCTAGGGACTGCGAATAGCTATTCCCTATTGCCCAGTAATCTTAGTGTTTTTAGCCAACCAACAAAGTGGTATATGATTTTTTCTGGTGCTTGGATCCGACACCCGGTGCCCGACGAGCACCGACGAAATTAACTTGTGAGTGACTTTCGACATGGCTGCCGTCGCCGATAAGTAGGCAATACTTTGTCAGCATTCCTGCAGAGAATTCCGATCCAGCCTGGCTGCGGGTGAAAACGGCAGCAAGGGACGCGGCTTGTGGCAGGGAAACTGCTTCCTTCGGGAATCCCCCTCCACCGAAGCACATGTGGATGAAACACTTACGTAACTTTCGGGCGAGGTAGTCGAGTTCAGTCGAGGCGTCGCCACCTGTCGATGGCGTGACATGTGCAAATCTGTGAGCGGTGTTTGACAACTTGTGAAAACAAATACAATTTTCCGGGGAAAGGCGGGCAAGGAGCGAGCGACCTTTGCGCACAGCTCTTTAAGACTCCGGCTGGCAGTAAAGTTCACAGGACGAGTGGGTCCTTTAAGGACAAGTAACGTTGCTGCGAAAAAACACTTCTTTATTGGTAAACATAATTCATTGATAATAAAGTACGAACTCGAATATTCATTATTCATGAAATTGTACGACAAGAATAGGCACTTCAGCCTTAAAATCATGAATATTAAGGACATACTTGTCTCCTAAGCCCCCACATCAATGAAAATTCCCAGGAACTCAATATTTTTCTACAAAATGTGGTTCATTAAAATTTCCGTTTTTACTTTTGTACAGAGAGATACTTTCAATATCTCATTCATACGTATAGGAAATGATTCCTATTTTTATATCCATCCATAAACCAGCCAGACTGACAGCTCTGATCCACTGATTGCCGGAAAGTGGGTAGCTTCAGAAGTCGAGGACTCCGTTTGTCCGAGGAATCCAGCCCACATAAATAGGCATAAATTCTGTCTGCGGCAATCTCCGTAGGTCTATATATACATTCATATATATATGCCTAACTGGCCGCGAAAAATTACATTAGCAGTACAAAAGAAGTTCGGGAGTTTGGGAAGCAGATGCGGCACATTTGGAGCATATTAATTTAATATGGCGCGTCGTCTGCTCCGGGGACCAAAATGGAGCTCCCAACTCTAAGCTCATTTGCCTCCGATTGTGTGAACATTTGCACAATGTGCCACGTCTAAGGACGCCGAGGACTCGGCGCTTCTGGCCAGGCTGCCGCTACTCTAGGCCTAGATAAGGTCTGCTGCCAATCGCAGGCTGGAGCTTACAGAAGGGTTAAGAGCTCGACAAGGGCAAACGGTGTTAATGAGACAACAATGGGGATCATAAATTGTGCGAAGGCCAGGAAAATACGCTTATCTTAGGCATGTATTACAGCACAATTTAATTAGCGAGCCAGTACCAACTTGATGTGTGTTTATGATTCATTATATATATCGATAATATCGATGTGCCAAATATGAAGCTCCTGCAAGAGGTAATCCATATTGGGGATACCCACTGAAGTAGATAGACACACATCCCATCACCTGGCAAAGAGTATGATAACTTCATCTTGGGATCCCCAGTGTTTTTTCCCGCCTGTCGCCGTCGTCTGAGCGGCAATTATGTTAAATTATTCCAAGTTGAATTACCATATTGTCGGGATGAAGCCGCCTGCCGAGGAATCCTGGTGGCAGCTAAGCTGAATCCGAGTGGGATCGCTGCAGAATGGGAGCACTTTGAGCTGGAAAAAACGCTCAAGGACTGGCGTCCGTCGTTTATTTTTTCCCCATCTAGGCCGCTGTGAGATGTGGCGTAATTTGTTCAATATTATCCCTTTAAATTCCCGCCTGCTCCGCCCCTGGTGGGGAATTCTGCTTGACAGGCAAATTGCTCGGCTCAGTTCGTTGTTATTAACAAAAAGGGGGCATGGATACATGCCCTAACTACGCTTTTCCATCCTTTTTTCTGAGATTACGGGCCGGGGTTTATGAAATCCGGCTGGGGCACATTCACGCTCAACTTCATTTGGCCATTCCGGGATGGTGGCTTCATTACGGAGCCCAGTAAATAAATATAAACTCTTAATTTTTCTGTGCTTCGATGGCCGGTTGCCGGGAACTTTGTCCACCAGTTTCTGCAAATTTTCTTTCAAGAAAGGATATGGACAAACAAGGACAGACAAATTATGTGGCTTTCCGGGGCGCAGGACGCGATGCCGTCAAAGATTTCCATCTGGCCACTGCGAATTACGTAAACTGTAATAAATCTGTCTGTTGGCACATTGAAGGCGCTGACGTCGCTTTAAAGGACACTCTGTGGGTTTAGGAAAATGTGTCACCAGCGAAAGGAAGTCCTTCTCCTCCGCCAGCTAAGGCACCGTCGAGTTTTACTTATTTTCCAAGCATCCCGATGCCCCGGGGGAAACTCCTCGCTGCGTTCTGTAAGCCAAAGGACAAGGACAAAGTTTTTATTGCCGGCCAATTGGATCTTGTCTTTCCGCCAGGACTCCGCACAGGACTCCTCCCCAGAGCCACGTCACCATTGTGGTTACAAGTTGTATTTTTATTGAAAAGCTGACTTCATGGCGCACAAATATTTGCCGGAGCATTCCGAAACTACCCTCACTTTAAACCAAAGCCACAGGCCATTTGTACTCGTAGTCCCCAAAATGGCCAGGCACTACTCTTTATTTTCGGGCACTCCATGGAAATGAAAAATTAAATGGGTCAAGTGTTTAGTTAAGTGCACCCAGCAGTTAAATTAAATTATAGTCCAAACAAGGCCCCATAAAAAAAACCGAGCCAAAAGGGTACACTTCAGCTTAACTGACGTCGTAGCTCTTAAGCAGACTTCAGCTTGTTCTGGGATTACCTTTAAGCACGATTCTCTACCAGATTACAGGCACCGCAGACAGGCACTTCCACTCTGAGGAACCTTCCTCCTTTCTGGCACACAATCTAAACTCAAATCAAAGTTTTTCGCAACAATAAGTCTAGTGCTAGCAATGTTTCACACACAAGCGCCGCTCGATAAAAGGGAACTTTTGTGGGGATAAGCAAAGTAATCCCTGCCATGTGTACGAAGTCCATCTTACCTCCATGCATATTAACTTATCTTGGATTCAAAATTAAATCGTGTACATGAAAAGGAGATCATAAATCTGTGGTCATTGCTTATACCCAGTTGATTGTATCTCAAATGTGATGGGTTTTGGAAATGGAGATCCTGCTGTAGTACGCTTTTCCCTCTGTTTCTGCAACTTCCATTCCCAATCACCGCCTCGCATTCCGAAACTTTGCACTTCAATTTGTGAACATGCATGCAAATAACGAGCGGCAGTCTGGAGGTGACTCACCTCTCGAGGGAAAACTCCTGGGACTACACTCGGAAAACGTGGAGTGTACATAAAGTTTAACTACATCAGTTGCTGGTTGTTCAGTTCGAGGATGCACAGAGGAAATTCAAATGGGACTTCATATATACCACCCATTCCTAAAGTTTATTTCTTACCTATTTAATCCAGCTTACTCCCAAAGTTTGGGCAGTGTAGTCCCAGTTGCCAACGGCTCCGGCTGGAGCCAATTCGCATTGATTCGGCGACCTGGCACATGGTCCTTGGGATGCTGATTAGATGCTTAGCTGGCGGGGTCCTTGATAAATGGCGCCAGTTTAAAGTCGAGTGCGTCTGGCACTCGTATGATTTAAGAGTTCAAGGTTCAACCCAGGACCCAGGACGACAAGCAGACGTCCAGCGGAGCAACAAGTGGATGTGATCTCGGGCCGGATGACACTTCCAAACGCAGAGCCAGACGCATAATTAACACGGAATCGGGCATCGGGAATCGAATCGGGCAGAAAAACGTCCAACTGTTATCGCACACTGTAAAAAACAAAGTTGTGAAAGGTATGCAGTGGAAATTACCTTATGTTTTACAGGCTTGGTACCTACAACTTGGCCAAAATGCCTCGGTATAACTTATTTTTGTAGTTTAAGACCTAATAAATCAACCCAAATCACTTTTTGGTTCATTTTGAAAAATTAATTTTTTGACCATTTTCGAAAATTTAGAAAGGGGTACCATCACTAAAATTTGTAAAAATTGGCCAAAAATTAATTTTTCAAAATCAACTAAACTTGAATGCCAATCGATTGGGCATTCAATTACGAGCTCATCGAGGTATTGCATTCCATATTCCGAGCATTTTTTCAAAAAAATTTCATACCGGTTTCCACTGAAAGTTGGTCAAAATGGTGACTTTAGCCCAAGGACCAAGGATTTGCATCTTGAATCCGGGGTGACTTTATTTTCGAGTGTTACTGCTAACCAACTTCTGGCTTTCAATTTGGAGCACTCGTGCGCGCGGGGAGATGATGAGAAATGGACTACCTAGATTGCGATACCTTCATATTTCATCGCATCCCGCGCACACATGGCAGTCGAAAAAGTTTGGCCCAATCTGCTCCAGCCTCTGGCCGTGTCGTAGTTGATTTGCTGCTCCTTCGTGGTGCTTTTTCCTTTACGAGCAGCTGTCTAATGTAGCCGAAGGAAAACAAAGAGAGCCTTGCCTTGGCTGCGCTTTATGGAGATTTAACTTGGCCTAATGAAGCAGTGGCGGAAAAAAGCGGGTTCCGCCGCCTCGCATATTTTAATAAAGTTTTGGCTTTATGAAACTTATGTTTGCATTTTGTTGGCCATAAATTCTGAGTGGGAGGCAGTGCCTCCGACTCTGGCAAGTGACACCTGAGCCCAATGAAATTTTATGGCCCGACCTTGGATGTTGGAGGTGGTCCCACTTCTCCACTCCGCTTTTCCGGCTCCGAAAGTATGCAAAGCATTTCGCGAATTCTTTTGCATTTTCCGAGGACTTGTGGCTTTTTCGCAGCGGACCAAAGGGTAATTGGAAAAACGTGGCTGCCTAAGTGGAAATTAAAATAACCGAATGTTTCACATAGCTGGCGCAAAATCCAATTTGAAAGGCTCCTGTGTGCTGGCCATTTCGGTGGTCAGCACGGCCATCGCTAATTGCCGGGAAGCACTCATGCAGAAACTGGCCAAAACCGCAGATGCGGCGCAGTGGGCGAGTTTATTAGAATGCACAATTTATGGAGCATCATTTAAAATTTCATAAACTCGCTTAAAATGTATACAGATTAAAAATGGTTGAGCATATTGCTTGCTTTACAAATGAGTAATAATATTTATAAACAGATTGAGTGATTCTTTTGATTCGTATCAACGGAATAGATGCTCATCCAGCTGACCCTGTGGTGTCTGTTGGTCTTTCCAATTTATCCATCACATTTACAGCGACAGCCGCCCAGGACCGAATGACACGCACTTAAAAACAGCGGGATACGCGACCAGATAGCCCGGGGAAAAAGGAAAATTAAATTTCCAGCGGTCATCAATCAAACCACTCGTCAAATGCTGTCGGCAGGCTGGTATTTAGCCAAATATACATTTTGCCAGCATAATGTTGACAAACAAATTATCATTCTGGTGGCCAGCGATGGGGCGGGGCGGCGGCGGGGAAGGATAATGAGGTGCAGGACGAGACGGGCTTAGCGTTGATTAAATGGGGTCATCAGCAGGGCAAGGCACTGGTAACGAGCGTTATCCTTGCAGATAGTTAATGATGCCCAGCTGCTCGGGATATTGGCCATTGCAGGCGGACACTGCTCGCAGCTCGGTGCGAGCCACCAAGTTCAACGTGGTCCATCATAATCATTATGGATGTGCTCAATGGACTGCACGGCAGCGAGAGATAAAGAAATTTAATGACCTCCTGCTTTCACTGTGTATCTTTCCACAAAATGTAAGACGAGAAAACAATCTAAACGAGACATCACTTTCGAAGTGTTTAACCTAAATGGGATCTGTTTGAAAATAGTTACCTAAGCTAGTTAAGTTGACTTGTTCCATATCAGAGCAGTGAAATATGTTGTAGGTCACCATGCAACCCATTCGTTGCCCAGTTGTTGCATCAAAATGGAGTGATTGATGGGACATTGATGCATGTGCAGCGGATGAAGTTGCGGGATTCCATCTCCGCCAGCAAATTAAGACGTCCGAATCTGGCGAAGAGGGGGAGGCATCTCGGATTCATTGCTTACTTAAGGCATTTTTGGCCGGATCAGCCACCAACACCTGCGGCTGTCTGGTGTGAAAGAGCCAAGTCATTTGGCCAAAATTAACAAACAGACGCATTGCACTGGAAACAATTTATTCGTATGTATGGTAATTGTAAAATTGTAATTGTTTTATCAAAATGTAAATAAAGACATGCAATATATTCAATACTATACGGAAGATGGGAGAATTTGCAGTTTTACACCTATAATTTGGGCAAAATGACAATTACAGTCAGAGCCAATGACCTAAGCAATTGATTCAAATCACTTTTTAATTGATTTCGAAAAATTAAATTTTTGACCAATTTTCGAAAATTTAATAAGGGGTACCATCACTAAAATTTGCAAAAATTGGCCAAAAATTGATTTTTTAAAATCGACAAAACTTGAATGCCAGTCGATTAGGCATGCAATTACGAGCTCAACGAGGTATTACATTCCATATTTTGATAACTTACTACAAGTTTTTTCGGAGCCTTTTCACTTAAAGGTGGTCAAAATGGGAATTTTAGCCTTAGGACTTGGCTATCTCAGCAAAAATAGTAAATACCGCCAGTTTTTTGAGTGTTAAACCGCTTTTCTCTGATAACTTATGATTTACCCCTATTGAAAAATACTCTATCCCAGCTGATTGGAATTCGTAAACATGCATTCCAAACCTAAAACAAATTATTCGAGTGTATTGATAAACATCTTCCTTTTAATGTGGTGTAAAACGCTTGAATAGTGATGCTTCTGTATACATATACATTGTGCATATGTGTGTATATTTTGTAAGACATCTTGGTCATTTGATTTTCCGCTTTTGCGTGCCGTGCACGTGGCAGAATCGCCGGAATCCGTATTGTTTACGAATAGCCGTATGACAACAGAGAGCGAACGAAGGCAGAGCGAGAGGAAAAGGTAGGGCGCAGGCGTAGAAATTAAAACTCGGCAACACTGGTAAATTTGGGCGGGTTTCCTTTCGATTCGGTCGCAGATTTCAACGCTTTTCAAATGGAAACGTTGCTCATTGCGCCGAGAAAACAAAAGGCCCTCAACGCAAAGGGGTTACGTGAGCCCTGGTCCCCAGTGCAACATCCCAACATATGCAACAAGCGGCCGGAGTCCCCGGGGTCCACAGGAACCCCCGCCGCAAAAAAAACCGCCCACTTTTCGTGGCCCTTATTATAACACCGCCATATCAGCGCGCACAGCCTCAGAAAATTCCGGCTGGCATTCAGTTTTCCGCTTTCCGTTCAGTTCAACGGCAGACTCGCGCGCGTACGGTTCGAACTGAAAAGGCGACGGGTCCGGATTTTTTGGACTTGTCTGTTCTCCGGGTTCTCGGTTCTCGAAGTGCGCTGATAGGTGATAGCTGAAGCTGGCCGAGAAGTGTTGGAAAAATGCTGGAAAGTCAGCTTAGAGCGGGCTGAAATGCCGCCGGCAGTCGATCCGTAAACGTAATTGAATTCGGGCCAGTGGATTGAAAATCAAATTCGATTTCGTAGCGAGCAAACACGCAAAAACGATAAACTAGTCGTTAAATTGAATATACAAATTGGTGTTTTGATTAAAACTAATAAACATAAACACCCAAACCGCAGAGCAGCAGAAGGCGAGCAGCGGAATTTATTTTTAAATACGATTTCTTTGTTATTCGCTGCCTGCAATTGGCTGACATTGCTCATACGCCGCGTTGGCCGAGCGAAGCAGTGGGATTTCAGCATAGTTCCTGGTAAGCGGTCTCCCACTGCCCAAAGTATTTTGTTTTTTTTTCTTTTGACTCATTATTGTTTTTCCATATTACAAAAACATTGCTCTCGGGCGGCGGTGGGTTGAATTGCAAAGTTTATGGCCCAGACCAAACCGAAATTGGTTTACAAGTTTATGGAAATTCGAGTCGTCAAAGTAATAAGAAAACTGCTATTTGTGGACAACTTTCGGCTGCCCTGGCAACTTTGGCTCGAAATGTAATTACTACGAGCGCCTAATCAAGCGACTAACCCAATTCGAAAGATCAAACTGTAGGCGGCCATTCCCATTCATCCCGATTTTCCACTCAATTTGCGCATCGAGTTCCACGACTCCGGTGAGCTGAGAAATAGTTAACCCATGGCCAAAAACCATCACGCCCAATTGACTTTGCCCAATGAAAGGGTCCTCTGACGATCTCAGATTTCGGAAATCGCGCCGGAAGAGCAAATCTCCTGGAATGGCAATTAATTCGATTGCGATTTGCGTTTTTTAGGCCCCCGCCCGAATGGAAATAATCTTTTTAAATAACGCACCAGTTCCGTACATCCTGTGCCATAAAATAAAATAAAAACCGTGCGCATTGGCTTATCCCTTGGGTATTTTCACATGTGCAGCTCTGATGTTTATAATGCAAATAAGCAAAGTGTTTTAAATGTATTTGCATTTCAGCACTGGGTTTTTTTTTGAGCCATTTAATTTTGAGGGGAACGTAAATAGAGTCTTAAATGCATGCAAAATTGCTGACTGGATTTTATAGAGTTGATACAGAGTTGATATTTAAGAAATAAGTAAGCCAAAAGTGAACGAAAGTGAATCTGTTCGTTAGAAGTTAAAACTTGATTAAGTGTTTGAGCAGTTAATTAATTGAATTTAATCAAGTACTTGTGGCCAAATGAACTTCACCCTGCAATCAGTCGGAAATGTAAGTAGAAATAATCAATCAAATCAAGGCATTCATTACCTCGAAGGTATTTCGCTGGCGAACTCACGACATAATTGCCACTTTAATTGGAGAAAATTAATTCACTCGAAGTGTCCATTTCCAGCTTCCTTCGCTTTCAAGTGAATCCGCTGGCCAAACAGCACACTTAATTGCTCCTCCGAGATTCCAGACATCATCTAACTCAATCAGAGGCTGGCACAACTTTCGCCGCTTCTAAATATTTAATGTCAACTATGATTAGTGAGGAGGCCTGAGGAAAGTCCTGTGGTTTCAGGCATGTCGATGTGGGATGTGGGCTGTCGGATGTGGTCGGGGGTCTTTGGATCCGGATAAATGGCTGTTTGGCGGCCAAATGGACGCATCCAGTCCATTCGCATCCGCACAAAGCCTTTGCCGACGGTCAGCTGAGCAAACCGAAATCCTTTCAGCGCGAATTGCTGGCGGAGGAGCAGGAGGGGATCCGAGGCCATTAGTTGGCCCCAAAAGGCGGCCTTTAAAGATCCAGGCAGGCGTGAACGGACGGGTATCTTTAAGCGAATGCGAATGCGAATCAGTAATAAGTGAGTGTGGTGCCGTATGCTCCGTATGTCCAGTGCTGCTCCACAGTGCTGTCATGCATCAAAACATTTAATTAAATTGAAACCGATGCGGCATCCGCCCCACTGCTGACGTCTTTTCCCGGCCACACTGGCCAGTGGACATTGGCCAGTGGACATTGGACATTGGACTTTGGACAGCGGAGGGAAGGAGGATGTGCTGCTGGAGGTGGAGGTGGAGGGCAGCATAGCAGGTCCTTTGGCGCCGGAGACGTGTGTAACTTCGGCTTTCTTCCCCAGCTTTCAGCTCACCATCTCCGCCCCGAATGAATTTAAATGAAGGCGGCACTGCCGGTCCTAAACAAGTCCGTGAATCATGTGCATATTTTAGCGGTGCTCAGTTGAGTTCGTCCCTCTTTTGTGCAGCCCCATCGAGCTATGCAGTGTCCTTGTCGGTGGACAGGACGTGTATTCCAGGGATAGCCTCTAAATAAATGGGTTAATTCGATGGCATTGTCCGCAAGACAATTGTCCAATTTATTGGCATTGAACAACTTTGTGTGTCTATTATAAAATGTTGCACATAACAATATGCAAATATCACTTGGCGGCTTGTTATTTACGACTTTGTAAAGCTTAACTTTAATTTGGCATTTGGCCTTTGTCAAATATTTCATTTGATCGTAGATGCGAATAAAAATTCAATTTTTCCCAAATGAAGTCGAGCGCATTGGTTAATATTTTCGGAGACGAAATAAATCTACCAATTTTGAATAAGTAAACGTTAAAAGCTCCAGCTGAGAAGTCATTCAATGGGCAAAAGCAATACAAATCAAAACTGAAATGTACTCAGATGCCCCTCGAGCTCGCAACTGCTCCCCATCTCTCCACGCCGGGCAGATCCGACAAAGAATGTACACCGACTGGCAGATGATTGAAATGGGAGTGGGAGCCACAGGGCTGGGAATCGAGTGGGGAACGGGCAATCGGAGGTAGCCTTTCTTCACTTCTGTCTCCGCTTTGTTCCTCAATTTACACATAATTGCAATAAATTGACTAAGTGGGTGCTGGGGCACTGAATTTATTGTAGTCCGAGTCCAGAGCTCCAAAGATCCGTAGCTCCAGAGTCCCAGACATTTGGGCGGAACTGCAGCAGCCGGCTATTTTCTCTTCTTACGTATTTATTTCTTGCTCGGATTGCTATGCAGGGCACACTGATAGACTCCGGCTGATAAGATAAGACATTGAAATGCCCGCAGACCCCACTCACCAACTCACCAGCCCATCGACTCACCTGCTTGGCCTGGTTTATGTCCACTGGTGGTAATTGGTAATGGTGGCACAAAGGCGATTGCCCGTACAACGGGGCGTATGCGTATTGTGGGTCGCACAAGGGCCGCACGAGTATTTCTTGCAATCACTGCCACGGCTTCTTTGTGGCTTCTTTATGGGCGATGGAGAATGGCTTAAATGGCACATAATACTTAGGACCTTAGGATCTTCAGTTCCCCGCAATGCTGAGCAGCTTTAATTTCAGCACAGGTATTCGAGCTGATTCATTTGTACATACTTCCAGTGCTCGTTATCTGTTATTGACCATACGACTTTAGAGGCAAACAAACCCGAATTGCTCGACAATTAAATTCGCGGAGGCAACTTGTCCTGCCCCAACACACTCGATGCGTTGCCAAGTTCACGAGGCACGCATGTGGATATATATCTTCTGTTTATATAGTATTTCGGGGCTTTTATCACCGTGCTTTATTTATATATTAAGGGGATTGTTTAATTTCTGCGCTTGTTATTGTTTTCCGCCTGCTCTTCGGTAGGTGCGAAAGATAAATCCAGCTCGCAAATGAATTCTTGCTCCCGGCATCGCGAGCAGCTCATTAAACAATCATTTTGATGAATTTTACCCGCCTGCCGAGATTCGGAAGCTCCGGAGGCGGAGCAGCTGGAGGAGGAGCAGCCCGCTTCCAGCGCCTCCAGCGCATGTGGCCAATTTGCAGCGCCATATATTTAATGCTCGTTTTGTGCCTAATTGTTTCGGCAGTGTGTGTGCTTGTGGGGAAATTAAAAACGCTCGTTTAAGCCAGCAAAAGGCGTTGGTAATTACAATTCAAGTTCACTTTCGGAACCCCCAGAAATGTGCTTATTACGTTTCGCCTCGGCCAGGGCCCTTGCCCCACTCCCCTGCTCGTATTTTTGTTTTTTAATAAATTGTTTTAGAAAAGTACGGGCCGGCAGCAGGAAGTGAAAGTACTGCGAATGTGGACCGACATGCCAGGAGTGGAGGGATGGGGGAAAAAAGGGCCCAAGGGGGCGGGGCAGGGCACTAGGACAGCGGCCCCACTCCTATTGACACACATGTGTAGTGGCACACACACGTCTATTCAGAGAAATAAGTAACAGTCTTATTTATATCAAATGATTTATAACCAAAAAGCAGCAGGTTCATAGCAAACATGTGCTTAAATAGAACATTACTAGTCTGATTTGGATTTAAAATGGAAAATATATGCTTAGCATATTAATTTAACTTCCATCCGGTGACAATACTTTGACAAAAACACAATAAGTCTAGAGTTACAAGCACTTGTTAATATAGTAGTGTATAGTATGCAGTCTATATTTATATTGAATAGCTACCAAACTTTTCTGCCAGTGCACTCCTAAGGGACTGGGCTGCCTACATGGAGCCGCACTGTTGCTGCAGCCACACATCCCGCCCACTGGGCCACCCACAAGCTGACAAAGAGCCACCGACTATGGCGACTACCCTGGCCACCCTGTACTTGACTTTTCAAACACAAAAAAGGAAAACTGGCGGGGGATTGGGACAGCCCGGACCTTTTATTCTGGGTCGCAATGAACGCTGCATGTGCTTTCCACGCTCCAGCGAAATAAGAAATACGAAATATGTGGAATGTGGTAAGCAGCCGCGGCGAGTCGGCGGTCCGAGGGGAATCGCTTTATTTTAGCAAAAAAGGCAGCTTCGCATTTCCACATAATCAATAGTGAACAGATTTTCGAGCTCTAACTGCATTGTTGTCAGCTGAAACCTGAATGCCCACAAAGCCAGCTCGAAGTTAAAGTAGAATATTTGCGTTTCCCGCCTTGAACGAGCTGGTCCAGAGTTCGGCAGAGCCCGGTGTTGAGTGTTTACCCTGACGTTCTGAGGAAGCCGACGACGTCTGGAGCACGGGGTGGGTTACTTACTCCAAGCTAGTGGGCTTCCAGTGAGCTGGCAGTGCTACTGTTGTCTATCTGGGCTGGCTGCGATAAAGGAAGAGCTGGTGGCGATGGAGCGGGAAACAATCGCCAGTCAGCGAGACAAATTCGCTTAAAACTTTACAGCTCTGCGGCCCAAAGCTGCTGGCACAACACGGCGTATACGCAACCAGCAAAAGCGACAGCAGCAGCAGCAGCAGCAGCGGGAGACTTTCAGCCGTATCAGCACTTTCCATCACTTTCGGTGGCTGCCCAATGGAACGTGACAGTTTGGCCATTTTTCAAGTTCAGTGAAACTGCGGGCGAATCTAATTTTTTGCGATTATTGCAGAAAACGCAATTTCAACGGACATCGGTCAAAAAGATGCCCGAACATTACTCAAACCGAAAAAAGGCGGACAACTTTCAGTTGGCCGTGCGTTTTTTCCAAGTGTTTTTCAAATATTTGCTCGAACGATTAGTTTCGGGGGCGTGAAACGATCTGCCAATTATGGTGAACGTTCTTTTGAAGATTGTTTGCCTTTCATTAAGACTGCATCACTTGCACTTCAGTTGCCAGTTCCCAGTTGCTAGACCAAACTAGAACCAGAACCAGAACCCACTTAGTAATTTGTCTGTGGCATATGCTTTGTTTTGTCTATTTGCAGTCATTATTTGTAATCGTTGCTCGGCAGACAAGCTGCCGGCAATTGATTGCCGCTCGCCTGGGTGTTTGTTTAATAGCTTTCGATGCATCGACTCGGGAGAACGGGATGCATCTTTGTTTCCTGGGGTATTGACTGGGCTGATAGAGTGTGTTCCCGACACACTAAACGGTGCACGGCGAGAAAGAAATGAATTGACATTAGATATCGCACTGAAATCGCTGCAAACACTTGCTTTAAGGTGTCTAAAAGCATGCAACATAAAATTTGTTGCAAATGCGCACGGCTTTAAAATTGTAGCATACTTTTGGGCGGCGCACCCAAGCCGCATGGATCCTTTCACCTTCTGTGGTCGCCGGAATTTGGATGCGCTATTCCTGGCGTACAAATATTTTTGCGCCCATACCTTTCACTTTTCGCGAACAAACACAGTTGGATTTTTTCCATTCCTGCTGGCTGGACAGCAGCAAAGTACGAGTATGAAAGCCAGCAAAGTAATAAAAAGGCCTCCAAGGAGAGGAAAAGTTGCTACTCGGATTATCGTTTTGTCAGACTTCAAGTGACGCGACTGGCCGTCGCAATTATCTCGAGCTGCCAAGGACAGATCCGAGGCATAATTGAAGGACGACCAGGTCGCTGGCGAGGAAGGACCCATCCCCACTCTTCCTGCCCTTTCAAAACGAGAAAAAAGCCATCGAAGAGAGGGTTTACTGTCGCTCTGAAACAATTGTTTGCCAGCCATCAGACACTCGAAAGGCAGGTGAACTCAGCTCTGGGGACTCATAAAAAGAAATAGCTCTGCTCGGCTTTTTCAATTGGTTTTGAGCTATTTTGGCCACATAATAACGCACAAGATACTGATAATAAAAAATGTATTTAGGCTTTAGGGTCATTCGTCATGTTAAATGGTTGATATCATTTAGCTAATAGGAAATTGTATTTGATGTAGATTTTAAGGTCATTCGTTTTTGCATATAGCTTGAATAATATTTCAATGTTTTTAATTAAGCAGCTTTAGTTTTTTTCCGATTGCCATTCATTAGCGTTTACAGTCATAAATTAGTATTATTGGCCCGAATGCGAAGGTAAAAGTTCGCACTGGACAAATCAGCGGCACTTAGCGCTCCCGAAGTTTCCAAGGTATCCGATCCACTAATGGCCACCACATCGCGGGCTCATCAAGGAGCACATACTTAGGAACTTTGCTGGGGGGACGAGTAGTGCTATGTCAGATTATTCAAGGCATCGAAAAGTTCTTGGGCGGAGCAGGAGATAGGGCGAAAATGAGTCACGTAGCGAGAGGAGAAACAAACCCAAGAAGAAATCAAAATCGATATGAATCCCTTCATGAGCACGTAGCAGGAATGTGCAAAGTTTTCACTGAAAATGAGCATCAAAAAGCTTTGTTTGCAACAAACAGCCACCAGGAGCAGCAAACACCAGGCCATCAAAGATCACAAACCAAAAAAAAAAAAAAAAATAAAACGAAACATGCCAGAAATGAAATTAGATGGTCCTCAGCTACCGTTTTCTTTGCATTTTTCAGGTCGAGCAGTTGGCAAATGGAAAGCAAATAAGGCGAGGCAAAGGGATACGCAACATTAAGTCCGGAATCGCTCAGTCCGGATAAAGACAAAGGAAAACACTCCGGGGTGCGGAAAACAACATCAGCAGCAGCAGCAGCATCAGCCATGGAGAATCGCAGTGACTTCGAGGCCGATGACTACGGCGACCTCAGCTGGAGCAATTGGAGCAACTGGAGCACTCCCGCCGGCCTCCTCTTCTCGGCCATGAGCAGCGTGCTCTCGGCCAGCAACCACACGCCCCTGCCGGATTTCGGCCAGGAGCTCGGCCTGTCCACCAGCTCCTTCAATCACAGCCAGACGTGAGTTGAACCGGATCCGACCGCATGCCTAATTATGACACAAACTCAATTAAAGACCAAACTCACGCACGAATGGAGCACTCGCATCATGGGAGTCTGGAACGTTCGGTTCAAGGGCTTTTCCATTTTTAGGACACCTTTAATATTTGTTTACCTTTGTTCCCTTTTTACCCTTTCAAACCAAAAAACAAATTTACAGCGATATCAATTAAAAAAATCGTCCTACTCCACTGCTCCCAAATGGGGTTTCCCTTACATTGCGTGGCTTTTTGATGGGTCCTGATGAGTGCGCCTCCGTTCCAGTTTTATCCGCGATTTAGCCATGATTGTGCCCACACCCACGTGCATCTCTAATGACGCCTGCGTTCAGTCATTCCGGCATTCAGTCATCCACTGGGGCATTTCCCTTCCGCTCGTCACTTCCGTTTGAAGTACACAAAACGGCGGCGAAGGCAAACACATTTTATGCGGAGACACTTACTTTATCCGCATACACAAAAAACTGCGGGTCTATGGCATTCAACTCTATTCTTCCCGGCTGAAAAAACGTCGGCACTTTTTGCAGACATGTCCCAAATTTACTGCCCCACCAGCAGCAACCAATGGGTTTCACTGGCACTGGAACTGGGATAATTATTGGGATATGTGGCCATGTGGATATGGGAATATGGCTGCGTCTGACGCATCGAAAATCCATTCTGCGAATAACTTTGCTTTTTGCTGGCCAAACGGAGGCCACATATATCCTTCAGGCAGTGCTCAACAGTCGATCCTGGTAGCAAGCTGGCTGCTCTTTTTCCCATCCGAGTTGTCTATTTCTGATGTCCGATTTATGTGCAAATAGAGACGGCCAAGATGGCTGAAAATTGGCAGGACGAAGGACTCCGCCTGGCATATTTTTCGGCACAAAAGAATCCGTGCATCAAAGCGTGAACATATTTGTACACATCCCTCTGAAGTGGCACAATCACACTTTATTTGCCAAACTGTCCACATTCCCATAACAACTAATATGGGAGACATGGGCTAATTGCTTTGATGGTCTATTTCTGGCTGGGGTCACACGTATTTATTTGAAAAGGAATATATTTTTAAGGGAGCAAGTAATCACAACAATGGAACAATGGGTCTTCACTGTGGCTTAAAAAGAACTTTTTAAATTGACTTTTTCTATCGTTTTTTGACATTTTAGATATATTTATTCTACCTTAAAGATCTTGCTTGCCATATTATTTATTAATTTTAGCTCACATTTTTCGCAGCTGTACTATTTAAACCTCAGCAACAATATCCACAAGAATATAAGCTATGGCATAGTAAAAATATTTTTGTCGTGACATTTTCTTTGGCCCGAGGCATTCCATTTTCCTCGGCAGCCACTTCCCATTCAGCCCGTCATAGGCCTGTCGAGGCGCCACAAAAAACAAATCAATAATCCTCTTTGCATTTGGGAGCTCGAACAAAGGACATTTTATGTAAATCCTCGCAGTTTGTCATGCGAAAAGGGTGAATGGGGTGTGTAAAGTGAGAATTACTTATGTGGGCATCTTTTAATTGCTCTGAAGAGTGAATAAACAGAGCATTAATGACCACCTTGCCAATCTAGTGTCGTCTCCCGCACACTGTGTGCATATTAAATGACATGGCCTCCGTCCTGCCCCGCCCCTTTCCCAGTTCGTGTGTCCAAATGGCGGAATAGACGGGATCTCGGCTCACAAATCCGATGGAGAGGATTCCGGCCGAGATTGCCAACCCTCTATTTGAACACTCTCCTAGAAGCGAGCCTAAGCAAACAAGCCAGGACCCACAAAATATTAAAAAGATGACGACAACCGACGATGAGTGAGTGGAAAGGAATGGAGTGGATGGAGTTGAGTGGATGAGGAGTGGGACTCCTGCCCTCCGGCTTAGCTGAACCCCATGTTTTATGTGGCAGACGGCGCTGCAGAAAAACACGGATTTGTCAACGCACGCACAATTACACACGCTTAATAGCGACAACATCCTGGAGTCGCACATATAGCTACACAGAGAGAAAAAATTATGTTTTATAATATACAATAAATTCAATACACGTTTTCTGTTGTGATAGTGATGAAATACCAGATGATTTAAGAATAAGACACATACTAATACTAACTAAGATGTGCAATCAAAATTTTTTTTGTTTTCCTAATTAATTCGCTTGGGTTTTTCTCCCAGTGCACACATCTTTTAAGCTAAGAGCACCCATTCGCATGCTTACATAGGCGCATCACCCACTTGGCACTCGTTTATGGCGGAGCGGGGCACACCGTGAAACATAACACACACTTAATCTCGATGTCACTAATTCCCCATCGTAACTCTGTGTCCCATCCACATCCACAGCCTATCCACCGACCTGCCCGTCGCCGGGGACGTGGAAGACGCGGCCGAGGATGCGGCGGCGTCCATGGAGACGGGCTCGTTTGCATTTGTGGTCCCGTGGTGGCGTCAGGTGCTCTGGAGCATCCTCTTCGGCGGCATGGTCATTGTGGCGACGGGCGGTAACCTGATTGTAGTCTGGATCGTGATGACGACCAAGCGGATGCGGACGGTAACCAACTATTTCATAGGTGAGTGGGCTGCTGTTGTGTGTGCAAACGTTGCGTATACGCAATAAAAATCACTCATACGTCGTGTTGGCCGTGCGAGTTTAGTTCGCAAAGTAAATATTTGCCTTGTTAGTCAGTGTAATATGCAATAAACCAGACAGTTTAGAGCTTTGTTAGCATGTGATAACATAACAAACTGAAGACGACCGATTTTTGCTAGAAAGTCTCGTTAATTTCCAAATTTTCCAGCAGTTAGCAAGTAACTTTCCCCCCTAAGTTTGTCCAGTCAGGTCGACGAGCTCTTGTCAAGAGTTTGCTTAAGTTTTGCCCGGGCAACTGACGAAAGGGTGGATTACCTATTTATGGGGCAGCTAAATTGGTCGCTCCGCCTTCCGCCGTCTGCATTCCGCATCCGCCCCGTTGCACCTCGCAGATATTAACTTCGCAACCCTTCCATCGTTGGCCATTTTGATGAAGTGGCGGAGCAGCCCGGCGACAGGACGGTTTAATTTTAATTTCCTCAGCTTTGGCCATCAAATCAACTTATGCAGTTTGAGGCTGCAGGCTGAGCTCGGCTCTCATTAATTGAATGTGCTTTTAGTCACGTTTCAGAGTGCATTAAATTTGCAGTTTGCAGCTCATCCAGGTGCAGTGCACACTAATCACACCTTAAATAATACAAATGTGCTCTCAACGAGACTCTGCCAAAGTTTGGCCAAAGTTTAGCAGCGTAATGACATTACCGCCATTTTGCTGGCTTGGACTACAACCACTTGGTTGGATACCCGATTGCCAGCTTTGTGCATGCGCAATTATTTTAATAAAACAACCAAGCAACTTGAGACGGCGGGCAATAAAAGAAACCTGGAATTGATTCCGTTTACTCAGAGCTTAGCGCTAATCCAGCTCTTCTTCTTCAACGATCTCCTTCAGATACAGATACAGATTCAGATACATGTATGTATATGTACGTGTACAACAATGGCAGGGCACAATGCCGTCCTGAAGCATCCTCCTCCTCCTCTGGAATTCCATTGTCTGGCTGGGTAATGATTATTATTATTATTACGTAAACTAAACGCCCGCTGAGCTCGCAGGGCTTTTCGAATTTGCATTTATAAATACACATTGGCAATCATTATTAGTAACAAGTTCTGACGTTTTAATCATTTTCGGGCCCACGAAAATTTCAAATTCTCATCACAGACATCTGGAACGAACCGAGCTCGGGCTTTTTGGTGGGTTTGGGTTTGGTGGAAGTCAGTCACCGGATGATAATCTTCTTTGGCTTCATTATCAATGCGTATTTGCATCTTTTGTTTGAGTTCGTTGGGTAGAGCAGCGTTTGTACTCCGGGGTCCACTCACTTTTGCATTAAGTAGAATAAGTTCATGTTTTAAAAAGGGAATTTGTACCAAAAGTTCTGTGTTAAATGGGTATTACTTAGGGCTTCTATTATCCTTCCTGCGAAATAATTTCATCATTTATTCAGTTCAGCTTAGAGTTATACAAATGAGCTAGGATGTTCTGTTGTAGTTAGTAATGATTCAAGCTCTGCAGGATAAATCATTTAATTGTGCTCACATTATAAATGATTGTCCTGCTATCTCCGACACAACTGAGCGCTTAAAAGTAGCATTTGGTTATTAATTAAAATGGGCCCGAATCGATATTTGGGTACGTGGCTGACAGGAGCAGGCCCCGGGGATAATGGAGGCCAGATAGCCATGACGCAGCCACATAGTCAATGGCCCCAGGACCCGGGCGATTGTTAGAATGCGACACGTCGCCTCGTGTCGTCTTGTAGGCGTCGCAGGACTCGCAGGATCCGCAGGACCTGCAGACCTGGAGGAGGCGAGAGGAACATGAGGACACGGGCTAATGTTCGGCAAAAGGACATTTGTTTTATTGTAGGTGCTGTTTCGGTTTCGTGATGCTTTTTATGCGCCGGCACTTCGTCGCCTTATCTCCAGTAGATAATGAAAAGTAAACAAAGGCAGACTTTTCTTTTCCATTTTCCATTTTCTTTGCTCGGCCCCATGTTTTGTTGTCTATGGCATGTAAATCGGTCCATGCAAATGAAACACGATAAAAGTGTATCCTTCGGAGGTGTACATACAGACAGACATGTATACCATTCATTTCCTGTTGATTTCGGTAGCAAAATGCGGGTGAAAGTGCACTTTATTCCAGTCCAATTAAAAATGTACAGCATAAATAAAAGGTAAGTGTAGGCCCTCGAAGCTGAGTGATTTCACAAAGTCATTGCTGTTCGCTCTGCATAATTTGCCCAATCAGATGGTAATGCGTACTCTTCTCTGTACTTTCCGGCTGCCGAATCCTTGGTCCTGCCCCCCAGTGAATCTCTCCATCGCGGACGCCATGGTGTCCAGCCTGAACGTCACCTTCAACTACTACTACATGCTGGATAGCGACTGGCCCTTCGGCGAGTTCTACTGCAAGTTGTCCCAGTTCATCGCGATGCTGAGCATCTGCGCCTCAGTGTTCACCCTGATGGCCATCTCCATCGACAGGTGAGTGGATTACGGATTACGTGGACCGTGGGCTGGGCGATTATGTATGTAGCGCCATTCACATGCATATGCATTACAAATATGCCGCCGACCTATCCGAACCCTTATCAATCACGGTCAGATGGCCGGGCCAAATAACCCATTCGCCTTAATAGGATTTCATAGGGCTGCGGACATGGGTGCACAATTGGATTGCCCGTCACAAGGATCAAAACGAAGCCCATCAAAATACGCGTGCTACAAAGTACATACATAAATAATGTTCCACCTACTTGGGCATTTATGGATGATTCATATATCTGAAACATAGGAAGCTAAAATCGAATTATTCTGTCTAGTAAACAGAGTAATCGACAAACGACTTCAAATATTATAAATAATCTTTCGCCTGCTCGTCGGTAATTGGTTGGGATGTGTAATATCTTTTCTATTTAATCCAGCCTATTCATCTAATCGATTGTGTAGTAAACAAAACAGTCTGCACACGAACATATTTGCTGGAAATGTTTATAAATTATTCTCGATTGGCGCAGCACTGAATTTGTATTGAAGATTTATCTGTTTGAAGTCGTAAGCAGGCAGATAAATTAAAATATACTGTCAAATCAAGGCGTGTACAAATTACAAATGTACAAGTCCAACGCACTGGAATCCTGAAAATTGAAATAGTATCAATACTTATAGACCAAACAAAAAGTATGCCGATAAATAATGTTTCAGATGCTTAGGCGAAAACAATCAGTGAAAGTAGAGTAATGTCTTGGCGATGGAAAATATATAAATTGAGTAAATTACAAACAGGCGACACATGAATTATGTTTGTTTTTAGCACATAAATTGAGGTAATGCCGCGAAGAAATCATGATTTATGTTCCCCAGACCGAAGGAGCCATTAAAATTAATCACGGAAACCTAATCTGTTTAAAGGCCTGACCCAAAAAGGCGAGGAATCCCGCAGGACGACATACATATGTCTACCTCCACAACGTGATGCCATCCGCCGGCTATTAGGTTCCTATATAAACTCCCTTAATGACTGCAACTTTTAATGGCTCGCCGTGATCCGATGAATAACAGAGCTCCACGCAGGCCAAAATTCCGCAGATTAAATTACTTTCGGACTTTGGCGCGCTTCTGCAGCAGCTTCGTCCTTTAATTCCATTTCGAGGGTCATTTTTTCGGGTGGCCACCCGTGCATTTCGATAATCAGCTTATGGTCCCAGGACCCCACTTCCGGCGGAAACTCATTTGGAGGGGCTGCCTGCAGTGGCAGTGGAAATTGTGTTAAGTCGGCACCTCTCGTTTCAGATACGTGGCCATCATCCGGCCACTGCAGCCGCGGATGAGCAAGCGGTGCAACCTGGCCATCGCGGCGGTCATCTGGCTGGCCTCCACGCTCATCTCCTGCCCCATGATGATCATCTACCGCACGGAGGAGGTGCCCGTCCGCGGGCTCAGCAACCGCACGGTCTGCTACCCGGAGTGGCCAGATGGGCCCACCAACCACTCCACGATGGAGTCCCTGTGAGTATCCTTTATCCCTACTGTTCGCAATTTATGGGTATCGAAGCTGTCGGACCTTGTTGGCCATGCCAATGCAGTGAGAGAGGACAATGAAGGTTTTGGACACTGCACTGAGAGGAAATGGAATGGGATCCATTCGTCATCGGGGTTCTGGAGAATCTAGCCTTTAATTTCCTACAAAACTCGGGATACTTTGGCTGCAATGATTGAGGTGCTCTAGAAAATGTAAACTAAAGTTATTGAATATGACTGAAAAGCATCCAATTTGAGGGTGCATAGAGGAAAGCCACTGTTTTTCTTTCCAGCGAGATGGAGGTGTAAATCAAAAAATCAGGACGTCAATCAGAATGGCGGTTGCACATGCAGGGACAATCGGAGTCCTGATCCGCACGGAGAAGGGGGGATTACGGAGGAACGGGGGTCGTAAAAGAGGACACTCGGAGGCAAAACTGAAGCAAGAAGTTCTCGTAAAAAACGAACGAACGACTGACTGGATGGGTGGAAAATTGTGGGTGGTGGGAAAATCCATGGGCAAGAACGGAAGAGGGGCAAATAAAACGTGTTGCTTTTTACAACCATTTTGTATGGCAATTTGGCAGCAGTGGGTGTCCTGCGTTCTGCGTTCTGCGTCCTGCGTCCTGTGGCCCGCCGTGTTATGCATTGTGTCCCACATGCAAGGCCATTAATTTTAGATTCATTCCAAATTGCTACTTGCTCAATAAAAATAAAACAAAAGCCGACGGCAGCAACAATGTCCGATGGAGCGATAGGGGCTTTTAAAAGCATTGCCCGCCCGACTAACTGAAAGGCTTGTAAACACCGTGTTTGGTGTGCTCTGTGTCCCCTCGTTTAGCTACAACATCCTCATCATCATCCTAACCTACTTCCTGCCCATCGTCTCCATGACGGTCACCTACTCGCGCGTGGGCATCGAGCTCTGGGGATCCAAGACCATCGGCGAGTGCACGCCCCGCCAGGTGGAGAATGTGCGGAGCAAGCGAAGGGTAAGTCCTGGCCGGGATTTGGGGTGTCCACTGGCTCTGGTCGCCACCAATGAGCAGCTGCTGTTGGCAGACCACCAGAGCTGGAACTAAGCTTTTATTTTTAGACAACTTTACAGATGTGAGAATAAGATTAGTTTAAATTAAAGTATAACTTTAATCTTTACTTAGTTATACATTAAATTCGTTCCTTTTACACGAATTGCCTTAAGCATGCAATTATTAAGAGTTAATCCTCAGCTGCTTTTATTGCACTCGTTTGCCGAGGGGTTTTAATTGTTAGGGATTTTCCGAAACTTCTGTTCGAATTGGCTGCCCGCTGTTGTTTAATGTGCAGATTAACCTTACCTGTAGTTTCCGAACTATAACAACCAGTCAAGGAAAGTTAGTTTCGCTGAACAGCAATTATATGTTGACATGTAGCTCAGAATTCTGAGCAATAGGTACATAGCTTGAACTTCGTGGAAGAGAAAGATCAGCTTCCATTCCAGTTGACATCACGCTCGATTATCCTTCTGGCCACAAAATAGACTAATGGCTTTTGGCTATTTGATAAGACTCAAACATTGCACTCACTCCGCTCTCCCCAGGTGGTGAAGATGATGATTGTGGTCGTCCTGATATTCGCCATCTGCTGGCTGCCGTTCCACAGCTACTTCATCATCACATCCTGCTACCCGGCCATCACGGAGGCGCCCTTCATCCAGGAACTCTACCTGGCCATCTACTGGCTGGCCATGAGCAACTCCATGTACAATCCCATTATATACTGCTGGATGAATTCGCGGTGAGTAGTAGACCACTCGATTGCCACTTTATTTGGTTGCAGGATTAGGGCTCCATGTTCCTGTCCATGCTCATGTGGTTGCCTTAACCCGCAGCAAATTGGGTAATTTGCGGCTGAATTAGCACCATTAGGGCACTAAGTGCAGTGGCGGTGGCGGTGGCATTCAAGACATCGGCATCTCGGCAAGATTAGTTGATTGGTTAGCCGGCTCCCCGGAAATTAATGTGCTCGTCATCATTACTGCAGGAACGACGAGCGAAGTGTTCCCTCGCTGAGTGGCTGCCACTGCCTCGCACTTTGAATATAGTTTGTGGACACATGACAGCATGATTCCGGAAAACTGTCGTACAGCTGCGTCTGAAATAAAAGCACGCAAGTTGACATCCATTTGAGGCAAGTTGGCGAACAGCTGGGGTTACATCAAGAAGCTGAACTTAAAGTTACTCTTAAAGGGATGCCAAGACTCAGGGAGATCTTAGACAGAAGCCAGTTACTTTTGTGGCACTATTCTTGTGCCCCAACCTGTTGGTGTTGAAACGCTACATATATGTCCGCACTTAAACAAAAGGCGTGGTTCAATGTATATGGACGTACAAATTGGCAGTCGGTGCTCGTGGCCGGAAAAACGTAGCGGATTGCAATTAATTCCGCCCAGTCAGCGGATATCTGACTGATGGATAAACGCTGGCCTGGAAGGGAGCCGGATAATGGGGTTACTACGTGGAATAAAAGCCAACGGGCCAGCACGTGAGCTCCGCAACCAAGGATCACGGCCAGCTCCCCACAATTGATGGCGCTCCATATGCAAATGATGACGACAACGTCAACGACAACGCAGCTCTTTATTTCCATTTACTACGTTTACTACCCATGGGAAACACGGGGATATTAACTTGCCTCGCTGGCCCGTAAAAAACACTCCCGTAGCACCATCGATTATATGAGTGAGCGGTGTCTAGCTCGGTGTGCTTGGATGTCGGTGGGATGGATGTGGCAGCCAACGGAAAAGCTGCTCATAAATAAAGGAACTTGATGTCGTTCAGGGATTGTCGCAATTGAAGTCCATAAATACTGGACTAAGCTAGTTAGGGTGGAGGTATCGAAGTGCCCTTGGGGCAAGTTGAAGTTTATTGAGCTATAAGTGGTAAGTAGTGGAGTAGTGGAATGGGAACGCATTTAAGATTTAAATGACAATGAACTTGAGTTCCTCTATTAATCATTTAATTCATTGTGCACATAACTCACTATTCCTTCCAGCTTTCGCTATGGTTTCAAGATGGTCTTCCGCTGGTGCCTATTTGTGCGCGTGGGCACTGAACCCTTCAGTCGGCGGGAGAACCTGACATCCCGGTACTCGTGCTCCGGTTCCCCGGATCACAATCGCATCAAGCGCAATGGTAGGTTTGAACACTCACAGTTGAAACAAGAAGGAGTGCACGCTAATGAGTTCCATATTGATAGATACCCAGAAATCGATACTTTATACCTGTCCAAGCTCACCCAAATCGCATCGAATTTCGCACAGCGGTGAGTTCGAGTCCAGTCCATCCTTAGTTGGATAAGGTGGCATCTAATTATGTTTCCCCCACATCCAATCCCCAGGAACAGGTCGCAGTGCGACGTTGAGGAACAGTCTGCCGGCGGAGTCGCTGTCGTCCGGCGGATCTGGAGGTGGAGGACACAGGAAACGGTTGTCCTACCAGCAGGAAATGCAGCAGCGGTGGTCAGGACCCAATAGTGCCACCGCGGTGACCAATTCCAGCAGTACGGCCAACACCACGCAGCTGCTCTCCTGACAGCCGGCCATCCAGGTGGTGCCGCCGGAGAGGGAGAGCCTGGAGATGCAGACCCAAATCGTCTGCTCCTCGCCGTACAACAACAACTATCGGCGGGCCAATCCTGGCCTCTCCGACCGCGACTCGTCCGACGACAAAACCTGGCTCTAAGCTACTTTAAGGTCTCGAATTTACACTTTTACAAAGGTCCTTCGACTGGATGCCCACTGTTTCGCCCTAGTCTAAATTTCAATTCGTTCTTAAAGAAACCAAAGCTAAGTTAGGATAGCATCCTCGACCGCCCCTCGAACATATCGGATATAGCCGGGCTGCAAATCCACCCACTAATTGGGTTTCCAATCACAATGGCCCACTGTATATCTGCATTGCCCAAGGGAAACTCGATACCTTGTTGGGACCCAGTACGGAAAGGTTGTTGCGGACAGTAAAAGACTAGAACTAGGACCTAGCACTATGTAAGATTACCCATCCGTGGGCCTCGTTTGAAGGCGGCTACTGATCCATTTGAATCGCTGTACATATTCGGATTGGTTCCTAACCGTAAAAACCGTTTTTAACTCTTAATTCTCAACGCTTACGGCTGCTTGCTTAAGTTGCAACAAATAAGAAACAACAGATAACGAATAAACAAATGACTATGAATGTGAGTGTACGTGTAAATATAAATGTCTGAATATAAACGTTATTGCGAATAAAGCGACTTGCTCCATCACCAAGTGGTTCCTAGTTGTATTGGGTTTCCTCCTTTCAGGCAGCTGAAAATAGGGACTACTGTCAACATCCTGGAATGAGTGCGTCCCGACTTTGTTTATTCAGCTATTCCATCCATATTATATTCGGAGTGTGAATGGGGGAGTGGGAGTTCGGGAATGGGGCAACGGGGCAACGAGAGTCGCCAGGAGTGGCAAACACTCTCGAAAATCCAGCAACCCCAGCTCCGGCGAGGGTGTAAGATGAATTTAAATATGAATAATCCAACTGCCGAGGGCTGGTCTGAATACGGGTCTGAATGCGAGCGAACGTATTTGAATGCACATGTGCCTGTGCCTATGCGAGTTATGCCCCCAAGTCATCTTTCCCGCCCGGCGTATCAATTTTTTATCAGTAACCATTTTAGAGAAAATTGCATTTGATTTTCGTTTTTTATGTTTCGTGTGCTTGACGTAAGTACTTCCACTTCCCCAAACCAACGGAGCATGAGCGAGTTTCCAGCACAGTGGGCGAACCCCTAACTCACTTAACTCCACGCCGCCTTATTCCTATAAGTTATGAATTATTCCGGTCTATGAAAATACCTGTCAAGTGGGAGTACAACGCTTTTCGGATTAATGGATGTGTTGAATGGGATGTGTACGAGTAACAGGTTGTGAATTTGAATCAGCCTCAGTTATGTGCCCTCAGTTATGAATAGTTATCATCATACTATTGTAAGAGTATCTTAAAGTCATTACAGCCATTGTTAAATTGCTTCCTTAAATCTTGAGAAAGCGTGTACTTAAAGTCCGGAGGATTGTTTTCACAATATTTGCATTAGCGAATGCCATACGACTTCCTACTTTGACCAAATATACTTAAATACTTGCTGTTCCATTTCCACACGTTTTCTCGGAAAAGGTTTCAAGCACAGCCTCTTGTGATGCCGACAGGAACTTGCTAAAGGGTTTCGTTTCTGTCACATGGAAGTATTAAGCGATGGGCTTCTGTTGAAAGAAGTACTCATAAATTTTAAACATAACTTGAAAAATCGTGTTTAAAAAGTTTGTTAACACATTTATGGTAACCATAACAAGTGCATTTTGTGCATAAACATTACAATCCCATTCGACTTAATGCATACTTTTCAGCATTAATGGTACCAGTAATCCTGGAAAGGCATAACATATTTGGATTAGTTTTTAGCCCACTAACAATTGACTTATCCTAATGGCACATGCTAGCCCCCCTTACATCCAAGGCCAAGAATAAAACAAAACACGAAGAAGAGTCCGCCGTAATGCACTGGTTTATGGCCTTTCGGCCACCGCTGCGTATGCGTGATATGTACGAAAGTTGGCGGGAAAGCCTTTTAAATGCAGCTCGTTAGCCAGGCCTCAATCAAAGCCAGATGGGTTGTATTGGCCAGGGCTCATTAACGAGGATCATCAGTTTCCGCGGGCGTGGTCCCACATGGAGGAGGAATAAGTCGCAGCCCACTGTTGTGGACAAATCACAAGCAACGACCAAGGAACACACATAATGCTAATGTGCGTCTGCCGCATAAACATGTGAGCTGGGACAAAAGGCGGAAGCGGACACAATGGGCTTGACTTTAGGGCCGGGCCCAGCCGAGTCGTTAAATGCCCACCTTTTATAAGCATAAAACAATAGACGTACCTACATTTGGTCCACGGAAACGGTGTGCAAATCTGTGTAGCCACCAGCTAGGGTACGGAGCCATGCCCCCGAGACATGTCAAACACATAAAGAAGGCCAACGGGGATCGGGAACCGGGGGCCTCAATAAGCTACCTGTACGGGCAGACTTGCGGATGCGGTGAGCCGACCACCAACCACCCATAATTGAATCTTTGGGTCGCGCTCTGGCGCACATACAAGGCCAAATCCAGGCAACCAACCAGGAAGGATATCGAGCACACGCGGAGAAATAATCAATATACATAAATATAAATGTAGCGTCATCTGGGTGCAACAAATATAACATTATAAAACAATTTGACACCCAATGCTGAAGATTTTAAATAGCAATGTCATCTTATCGGTTGAATTCACATCTTTCACCTTTCGCCTTTGTTCCGTTTAATAAGAAAACTTGAAGTAGATAAGCTTTTGTTTCCGCTGTAGCAACACAGCCACGCAAATTAAACTTAACTCGAAAAATAGGAAGCGCTTTGGTTGAACGGTTTTGCAGACGACAGGTTAATTTTTACAAGTTCCTTCCAATTGCAAAGGCTTTGCTTTGGCTTCAATTATCTGGCTCTGATTAAAATGCATCCATGCTCTAGTTGGGAGTTTTAAGATAAAATGCTGGCTTGTGGGCGGCTTTAGCTTAAACCGACGGAATTGATGGGATTTTGCGGAATCGGACAGCGCAGAGAATAACTGAGTAAAAGCAAAGGAAAAAATATACACTAGTTCCAGCGAAAAATTACCTTTTAAATCAGCAATCATTAGGAAAAAAAGCACGTACTTTTTAATTTTTATTGCAAAAATTGTAACAAAAAATGTCTTTTTGGCATAAAATACACAGGATTCTAGGAATACTTTGGACTAATCCGAAACGTACGCACAGTTGCATATTTACTATCAATGCTGAATCCGACTAATTACCTTTAGGTAGTGGATCAGGTGCTCACCAATATTGGGCTTAATGAAGAAGATGCACTGCGATTGCCGCTGGATTCGGTCGTCCACATCCAGTTCGTGTAGCTGAAGCAGATCATTGAGTGAATCGTTGGCGATGCTTTGAAGTCGAGAGGCGTTCAGGAACTTCATGATGCGCTCATTGGTGTAATTGAGTTGCTGGAAACGCAGGAATGAATATTTATGATATAACTAATGGCCGAACGATTTGGTACTCACCCCTTCAAAGTCATCCCTTCTCTCGGATTTCAGACTCAAGTACAGTTTGGAGGGATCATCGCGGTCCGCCAACACTTCCACCTTGGAAACGGGACAGGCGAAGCCCAGGTCCTCGCTATCCGACTGCATGATGGCCAATACTGACGAGGTTAGGAACAGCAAGGCTGGGCGCAACTGCGTGCTAATCTGCAGCATGATCTCACTGAAGAACAGCATCTGACCGCGGCTCAACTCCTCGGGCAGATAGCTCCATATGCGATTGGAACTTCCATGCAGGGAGACGTTTCGCGTGAAACTGGGCTCAACCTGTTGGGGCATGGCATTAAAGCCCACCGTATGCAGGACACCCTGGCCCGTGAGGGCTAGCATTTCAGCTGCTCCGCTAATTGGTTTCGTTAGTGCCCCAACAATGCCCTTGGTGAGACCAGCGATAACACCAACGGAACTTCGTGCCTCCAGGGTGTGATGGGCCAATCCGCCAACAGCGCCAAGTAAACTAATGCCTAATCCAGTCAGACCTTGGGTCAGTCCATCGGCAAAGCCCTGTGGCCGAGCTCTACGCCTCGCCTCGGTAAGTTCGATGTGCTCAGCGTCCAGAGTCAGCCGGTCGAGATTCCGAGCCACTGAACCAGCCAGTTTGGTCACGGAATTCACGGTTCCCGCTGTCACATTTCGCAGCAGAGAGGCAGAACCTTGGGTCACTCCGACGAGGAAGCCCCACGGTCCGCGGAACAGACCCTGAACGGGCATGGACACAAAGTCTCGCAGCCCGGTGCTGAACGAGCGCGCCAGGCCACTGGGACTTCCCAGAATCTCCAGGGAACCAACGACCCAGCCAGCTCCAAAAATCGCTCCGCTGAGGTAGTGCAGTCCTAGAGATTGTCCAAATCGGAGGGGAACTGTAAGGATTTGCTGCCGTTCGTAGCGAGAAAAGGAAAGGGGAGAGTGATCTAGTGCTATATAGAGCCTCGAGGAAGTATGGACGGATAGCAATAGATTCAGGGGCTCTACCGTAAAACTATTAAGACGCAAGGGTTCCGATATGTACAATGATTGAGCCACAACTTGATCGGGCAGAAGGGTCATCCCGGCTCGCAGAAGAATTTGATCCTGCTCCACAGGGGGAGCATACACACAGTTGGACGGTTCACACTCTACCAGTGCTTCCAGCAGTTGATTCAGATAGGCATCTTCGATGTACACCCGGAAGGGTGGAATCTGACATCGCACATTCTGCAGTTGCATTTCATCTTGGTAGAAAATGAACGTGAACAGACAGACGGGAGTCCGTTGTGCCTGTTGCTTATATACATAGTCCAAATCGTAGACCTGTGGCAGACTACAATTCCGTCTGTACAGTTTTTCCGCGCAAAGCAGAACGGGAAAATCATACTTCCCACTGGAGTACAATTGGTTATCAACCTGAAGGTTTGGCAACTGCAATCGCAGTTCTCGCTGATCGTCGTCATCGTCGTAGATAAGCATGGAGTCATCAGCATAGATATTGCACACCTCCGTCTTCAGAAAGTCATTTTCTCGGTTGTCTGTCTGCAGGCTGAACACAAAGCTCTTGATGAAAATTTTGATCCTTGTCTGCGTTTTGCTTTCACAATCTTCGTTGAAATGGGCACACGTCACCATATTCGGTAAAGATACCCTTTTAGTGTCGTTCTCTTGCTCCAAGCTCTCATCTGGTCTCGGAGCAGCCTGCTCCTGCGATGGTATCAAAACATTCTCCGGTTTTGTCAAGCGTGATCGCAAGTCCTTAACCGAAAACTCAAGCTGCTGAGCTATATAGTAGATGTTCAGGCGTATAGCTCGATGCTTGTCGCAGACAACCACCTTCACGTCACCGTGCTGCGGCACATGCAGGAATTTCTGCCAAGATTTGTCGGTGCGAATGGGTTTTGACCAAGCAATCTTGTTCTTGGCACAAAGCTTATCTGAAAAATAAAAAAAAATGTTATAACCTATGCTAGATGGCATGCTAAACTCCAAACCTTTGTAAACTGCCAAGGATAAATTGCACATTGTGAATTCCACATCTGGAAAGTTAGCGTACATCTGCGGAGGGGTATAATAGCAATTGCTGTGAGGCAGGACCAACTGATTCCACTCGAAGTTCCTTCCCACAAACTCCGAGTTCGTGCAGCTCACATTGCTGTTCTCCGAAGCACTCGTCTGGGCCACAATAAACTTGACATTCGTGTGGTTGCTGATAACGATGGCAGGTGCCGTGTCCCGGAACACATTTAAGTAGTGGACATTATCCTTCTCTATCAGGGTGATCATCAATGGGATGGACTCGTGTCCCGCTTGCAAGCTGAAGCAGCGTCTGGTGAAGGGTATGGCCAAGGGAATAGGTATGGAGTACTCCAAACTACCACCAACACTAAAGCAAACGAAATAGACGAATGCTGTATCACAGTTACGCCTTATGGGCGCCTTATGGGCGTTAAGATCGTAGAAGACGTCCATTGCATTACCCAAGCTGCAAAGAATGAAAGTTAGCAACAAAAAACACGTATGATTGTAGTCCATACCAGTTCTTGGTTGATTCGGATGAAACAAGTCTGCGGGCCTTTTTGGAAATTGAATATCCCTCCACTTCTTCCCGCGTAGAGGTCTCCTTGTGGTCCATAGCTAGGGTTAGGGCATTCAGGACCACATCCGTAAAGTTAGTGAATACGAATTTTGATCGCAATTTGAACAAACGACGTCCGTCGTCTTCCTGCCTGTATTCCAGTATTAGGCGCAATACTTCATCCCTTTCTACTATAACTATATCCACGAATGAATTGTGCCGCAGATACAATGATCGCCCGGCGTTGCTGGACGATTTTTGTGTAAAATCTTCCAAACAGATAGGAGTTGAGGATTTCCACCCGTTGTCAAATCGGGCATCAATTGTGAAAGCACTTCTAATTTTTGGCATCATTTTCAAACAGTTTGCTTTAAGGTCAAGGCGCACCTGCTCTTGGATTAAAACAATGCTTACATACAAGCCCGTCCCATTGATGAACATGCCCCAGGCGGTCACGTCCAGTCCTTGGCAGCAGGAGAATTCCCTCGTCGCCTTAGTCTGGTACTTTACATCAAAGGCATTTTCAAAATCTAGCATGCGGCTAACGCGCAATTCTTCCGGATCGTTCAGTGGCCATTTGCGCTTCGATGACTTGCCAAGCTTATGGAGAGCATTTTCGATGGTCCACACTGCGGGATCATAATAAAAGAACTTGTGCCAGTCCATTGTCCTTAACATAAGCGAATATTCATCTTTTGAAGATTCTCCCAAAAAACCGCTGAAATGATAGTCAGTTTATTTACGATCGGACTAGGATGTTTCTCAAACTTACGCGAATTTGAAGCTAACGTTATGCTCCGTCGCGTGGGTTGTAGCAGTGGTCAGTGCCCAACTGCCGCCCATAGCTTCGATTGTGGATCTTTCGCCGGTGGTACTTTCAGTAGCACTGACCGCACAGCTGAGCATATTGCATATCTCAAAGATCGGCCATATGCAGATCAGAATCTTCTGCGGCTGAAAGTCCTCGGCGGCCTTATCCATTTTAATGTCCTCACGCAAGATTCGCACCCAAATGCTGATGAACTGCTGGGCATATTGCGTAGGAACCTTGACCAGCCAAGGCAAGTTGTTGTTGGTTTTTAATGGGATGTCGCCAGTGCGTCCTCTTCCAAGTCCGGCAGTCAGCTTGAGCCTATAGAATGGTAACATTTTTAGAGAATTAATAGGATTTAAAAAAAAGTCAGTTACCGCATGTTGATATCGGCGTTCCGATTGACATTCTGGTAGTAGGATGATCGTTCTTTGGACAGGAGGAGATGCTCCGGCGGGGTGCTTTCGTCGTAATTTATTTCCTCCTCGCGAAACTCAGTGACCAGATTGAAAGGAACCATGCTAATCAACTCTATTTGTCCCTTGACCAGAATATAAATCTGGGTGGTGGAGAGTTTGCCTAACTTGAGAGTAATGCAATACTCCCCGACCCGCAAATGATGAATTTTTTCTTCTTCCTCGAACTTAAGTGCTATGTGTACTGAATCGCTTGAATCCACCAGAAGAGTTTTGGGATTTGTGATGAAGAAGGTTAGTTCCTGGACGTGGGAGCAGCTTCGGAAGTGATACAGCTGCATTTCGCCAGGATTGACTGGGATTTTTTCGACAGTGTTCGTTTGCCCAAAGCTTATGGGTGTCTGTATCCGGTTAACTATAACCAACTTCGGCATGAAAGCGTGCCGCACATCCTTCTGCTGCAAAACTTCCTGCCAGTGGTATTTGGAACTCAACAATGTATGGATCACATGGGGTCCGCAGTTCAACCGAAGCTTATCCACTAGGAAACTAGCTTGCACCAGCGAGCGTGGAGAGTCGGAAAGCCTTACATAGCTTGAGAACTTCATTGGCTCTAGAACATCCAGCATGTTAAGGAATCCATAGTCCAAGCACTCAACTCGAACGCGCATTTCGGTCTGCAAACTAAAATCGTTTCTGGAATATATGCTCGAATGCATCTGTAGATCCTCCACGTGCACAGTAAGAAAGGTTTGCGTAATATTAGGGGTCTGCCTAAGGCGATACTTATTTAGTTGTTTCGGGAGTTCACCCGTGCTATCCGTCTGGTTCAAAAAGTTCAGTTCGATATCCTGGCAGCAGAGCAACAACTGCAGTTTTGGCACTTTTTCTGCCCTGAAAACGGTATCGATTCGCATGCAACCCACTAGAACTTTTGGATGCAATATGAAATCATTGTTTTCGTCCACTTTGAAGTCGGGCTGGAGGTACTCGATCTAATAATTATGGCAAACAATTAGGGGCTTAATTTATATAACTTAATATTAAAAGCTTACAGAGAGGTCTTCATCGTCACTTCCTTCAAAACATGTACCGTCCACAGATATCAACGATTGCAGTACTACAACCCTCCAAATGGTTGCACAGATCGGCCGATCTGGTGGGGTCAATTGCTTAGTAGAGGTCTCCGAGAGCATAAAATCGCAGTAATGCAGGAAAGCCTCATGCGTCTCACTAAAGTACTCCATGCGACATCTGATATGTATCGGTCTGCTTATCTTTTCGCATATAACCACATTAATAAGACAAATAAATATGCATTATCATATCATTAACTTACTGGCATAGGAACCGGATATATGTGTATGCTTGTCATCTGGCGCGGCTGCGGATATCGCCAGCAGATGATGCCATAGTTTTTTTTAATGATCTGCACCTGGTAGGGCATTGGCAGTACAGACTCGGAGTTCAGATACACGAACTGGAAGGCTCCAGCTCTAAAGTTCAAAATGCACTAATCAGTTAAATATAGTTAGTTAGTGTGTTGATAATCTCACCTCAGGTCATCCTGATAGAATTCCGCGTTCGATTTCAACGGCCGCTTAATCCGCTCTATCGATTCGTGTGAGGGAGTGTACTTAATCAGATCGCAGAGTGCGACATTTCTCACAGTGGCCAAAAGGGGACGTCTGCGCAGGAACTGCTGCCATTCCCGATCGGCGTGTTCGCGTATCCGGTTCACTCCTTGCTGTGCCTTTTGCAATTGCAATATGCTGAAAACACCCGCGTCGATGTGAAGGTAATTTAGCTTGAGTGTGGCATTGACCAATAGCTCCTCAGACCATGGCTCACTGACTAAATCCACGGACAAACGCATAAGCAAAGGGTGGAGCAGCATCTTTTCTCCGGACTGCACATAGAATGATCCTATGTTGGACCTTATAACCGCCTTCTGAGGGCGACTACTAAACTTGATGCGGGTGCTGACATCCAGCCAAACGAAGCTGCATTTATAGGTTCTCTCCTCATCGTAGAGCTTGGCAGTTATACGATCACATGACAAGTGAAACCTATCCGCGTTGTAGCAATTCATCTTCATCTGGCGGAGTTGGGATCCTTCGGGCACAGGACGCTGACTACGGACATTAAAGCAGGGAGTCTCGTGAAGAACAGTGTAGATACGTAAAACGTCACTTGCCAATTGTTTGATAGTGTTTTCGCAAATCCTTAAAAGGATGGGTTTCCGTAGCTCCACATCGACTTCCTTCTGATTGAGGCGGTCATATTCAGTTTTAATAGTAAGCAAAGGAGGTGGAATACCCGAGCTTCCCAGTTGTCCGGGTAATGTAGCAAATACCGACTCATTAAATCGCTCCGAATCCACTTTTCCTTCAGCTCCTGCCTTGACTACGCTTATGTTTACGTTAAAAATCGAGGCTCGTGTTACGGCTGCTTTGAAATTTTGGGTAGACATGAAACTGGGCTGAGATACAGTCAATAAAAAAAGGGGTTTCATGACAGGTCTTTCCAGTTCTTCTAACTCCAAAACGTCGTAGATCTTAAGAACGAATATGCCGGCCACAAAGGATACGCTACTGGGGTAACTCAGGACAAACGGGTGGTGTCCACTCCGATTAATCTCTTCCGCTGCAAGCGATCTTGAATATCCTTTCATCCGAGTGCCCATATGAATTCCAGAATCGCTTTGGCAGGAACCGTAGAAGTAGTCACTACTGCCTTTGGCGTCAGTAAAACTTGTGCTTGCATTCGTGTAACTTAACTTATCACTGACCAGCTTTTTAGATGATTTTGGGATCCAAGTATCCTTCCTATAAACGTTTGGATCTGCTGGAAAATATATCGAGTTGTCCACGCTGTTGTATTTGGAAATGTCTCCCAGCGTTTTGTGTGATCTCGCTTTTGGTAACTCTGCATTTTTAACACAGACCTGATCGATTATACAACCCAATCGCTGCGCGCGCACTATGATGCAGCTAATCAGACTGATTTGGTCAGTGTTCAAGGAAGCCACAAAATCGGTGGCGCAATTGTACTCCACACTCTGACCGCAAACCAAAAATCTGTTGTAGCTTATAGCCGGTGCGTAAATCATGATAAAATCAAAGTCTTTAAATATTTCCATATGATCCAGCTCGGTGGATTGGCTTTGGTTGTTCCACTCGAAGGCGGGATTGTCATGTTTGCTTGCCAAAGTCTTCTCTATGCGATACTCTTGAGTTTGCTTCCAGTTTCCGGTGGAAAGAGATACCCTTCGAACACTAAGCTCATACTGGCGGTCCTCCACCAGTGCTCCCGGAGTGTTGAGCATGTTTAGCTCTGCTGCTTTTTGGTAGATATCTGGGCGCACGAGCTGACGAACTAGAGGATTTTCGAGACTCGGAGTTAGTTGAATACTTTCAATCTGCAATTCATATATATACAATAAATATGCTAAGCTTTAACAATTATCGGCACACTTACCCTTAGCAGTAGGACACTGCAACTCTCTTTGCCTGTAGACAGAGGAAGATAAACATAGATTCCCTTGCTGTTTAAGTGCACCATTGGCAGATCTTGAACTGTGGTAATCTTGCTTGGAACTGGGGAACTCGGTGTGTTCGCTGGCTGTGCAGAGGCAGAACCTCCCAAAATTTCAAGGACCTCGCAAATTGGGTCCATAAACTCGGTAATTTGGTCCATGTTCAGCACCATTTCTATCGGTTGCACCTCGATGAGGACCTCAGAAATAGTGTGCTGCTTGTTGTGAGGGTTTCTTGCACCAATCTTTGCGTACAGATCCTCAAGGCTCACAGTGGTGATCACCACACTAATCAAGGGTAAGTTTGTGCTATCCCCCAGCATTTTGATATGCAAGTCGTCGATCTTTTCCCATTCCTCATCCTCTTCTTTCTCGTAGTAGTTAAGTCCGAAGTTTTCTATTTTGGTGGTAATTTTGTTGAAGTCACTATGCTTGTCGATATTTAGCAGCAAGTCCTCAAGAATCATAACGATTTTACTGTGTTTGATATCATTGGAGTTTTGCATTTCAAAGCTGATACGTGGAATTGTCCATTGACAAAATAGTATAACTGAGCTTTTGGGAGCTAAATGGGATAATAAAATTATAATGCATTTCCTAAACTAATGGGTATTCATTCTTACCACTTTTTACTTTCGGTGCTTCGAAGTTGGGGTCTAACTCCAGGAACTCCTTAATAACCGGATAGTTTTGCGCACTCCCAGTGTACACTTCCAGTCTGGGTTTCATTTTTGCTGTTTGCCACTTGGATGCAGGTTCGTCCAGGCACAGCGAGCCGTACATCTTAGAAATAATCAAGCAGTGTTCATGTAGCAATTTCACCTGAAAATGGGTTTACTTAAGCAAATTTAAATAGTTTTTAGGAAAGGTCCGCTTACCCGCTGGGCGAAAATGTTAATGGCCGACATATCCACATGCACATTTATAGAGCACGTGTTAGCACTCTTATCCTCTTTTCCTTTACTTCCGTCGACTTTATCAGATGGCTTGAAAGACAGAGCTAAGGTTATCGTGGTCCTGACTGGAGCTACAATCATCTCGGTCACATTAGCTCTGCGATAGTAAACGTAAAACTCGTTTAGGTCGAAGATCCAATTTAGTAGCTCAGTGTTACTCGCCACTGGAATAACTCCTCTGATGTTTCCTCGTTGGATGGCCTCGCAATTGCCCGATTTTACTTTCATGTGCGGCAGGCAAATGGAAGTATACTTCACATCGGTATCTCCAGGAGCTTTTCGCATCATTAATTCACATACGTCAATCTTAGCCTGAGCGATCTCTACCAGCACCACAATTTTTGTCAACCTCTTCACAAAATCGGTTGTATCGAAATTACTTGGTTGTGGCTTATTGGCTACTGGTATGGTCAAAGGTTCTGCCTCGGTGTGCCTCTCATCTCGCTCGGAACTTAGGTGAACTGTCTCCTCGGGTACCGAGATCTTTCGACTATTGTTTCTGCTGATTCGACGTGGTGGAAAATCATTAAAGGCCATCGCAGAGGCAGAAATCGTGGAGTAATTCGAAACCGATTGTGTAATTGGTGGCTCTGACTGGTTCACAGACTCCAAATCAGTTTCTACTTCTGAAACCAGATTTAATTACTTTTATAAATATTAGTTTTTTTATATAGAATCACGTACCCTTGTCTTTTGTTATTTTCCTCCCACTGTTATCCGAAAAATTGAGGAACTGCAGCAAATATATGTCCGTGGTGATGCGAAATGGTTCCAGCCAAAGGCACACCACTGTGCCTGGAATTTTTTCCTGCTCCGAATGGGCCTCCTCCAGGGGAAACTGACACTGCATCTCTAACCACTTGTTGTTTGCATTCTTTGAAGTGGACAACACCACATTGCGTATGTTCATTTTGGTATGGACGGCATCAGTGTGGACACCATGAAGTGACCCCACTGCAGCCAAATGTGTATGGTACTTGTGATAACTCAGGTTCAGTTTGGTGCCCACACTTTGCAGCTTGATCACATCCGAATTGACGTTGACATTGGCCACAATGTGGGCCAGATCACAAAGATCTTGGCCACTGAAACTCGAAATCAACGGCACCAAGCGCTTTGCGACGATTAGCTCCCGCTTTGAGAACTCTAAAGTTATGATCTCTGATTTTATTTCCGCAGTCTCTAAAGGCGCCTCGTTTTGACGCCAAAGATAAGGCGCCAACAAGCGGTTCCAGTTCACTTGAACGCGTGGAATGTTTAGAAGTTTGGCACGTCCATTATCTGGAGTTGTATTCATAATCATAAGCGCCAAGTTTTTTACGTTGAAGTGAAAACAGTTGTAGCAGGCATTAACCACGTCCCGAGGCTTATCCTCTAGATGAGTAATCAGTTGGACCAGGCGAACTGGATTCACTGGTCCACACATTGTGCCCTCAACTAGGGCGATCTTAAGCTGCAAATATGGTAGCAAAGATTGTCTGACTGTGGTCGTCAGTTGGTGTTGATTCATCGCGGAGGACTCATCTTGCTGCTGGCGGGGATACAACTGAACCACAATGTTACGCAACTCAATTTTGTAGTTACAGGTGGGCACCAATCCCATTAGATACTCCAGATCAGGTATAGTCATTTCAGAGTTCTTGTTTTCCGGCTCGGGGACACCGCGATCCTCATCCTTCATCGATTCTGAACGATATCCCGGGTAATCGTAAGGCCGAATTAAATCACTAATTACCTTTTTAACCTGCACGAACGACTGCGAAAAGTGGAAAGTGATTCCGGCGGACAATAGACGATACTGGATGCGAACTCCCAGATCTCTGAGCTGGCTCTCCGCCACGGGATGACTGCTGGGCTTCGGCACCCGGTGCTCGATGACGTCGAAGGCCAAAACAGGACTGCGAAACAGCATGTACTCATCCGTGTTCCTGGCCACGTAATCCGCGTAGTTGTAGCTGCACCAGGACCGATCGGCGAACATGTAGTTCTCGTCAAACAGACTCTTGTCGATAAAGGATCGCTCTTGCTGAAACTTTATATAACAAATATTAAGCAGTGAAGGCAATAAACAGTCTTAGGATCAACTCACTTCCTGGGTATTCACCAAGTTGCGATCCACGGGATCGTCGCTACGGTAAGCACCTAATGGCTCCATGCACATGCTAGAAAGGCCCGCCTTGACGTTGGCCCAGTCGCACTCCTTTAGAATTGTTCGCTCGTAATAAAGTCCACCCAAACTAATCCGCAATATGGGGGTGTATCGTATTCGCTTGATGCCACCCATGCTCTGGTCCGTAAAGTACTCTGAGTTTTTAAGCTGGAAGTTCAGCTCCTCTGCGTAGACTCCCAGATCGAAGGCGTGGCCAGTGGGAGTGTCACAGGACGAGGAAGGCTCCTCAGTATCGAAACTGGGCAGTAGGCTCCAGGCCCACCAAAAGACGCTTCTGCCTGCGGATTCATTCCCCTGCTGCGACTCGCTGCCCTCAGCTACCGCCTCCTGATCTTCTGGATTCTGGGGGTCCTCCTCAAACTCGGCTGGCTTAAGCTCGAGCAGCATTTTGACCAGCCTCATCACCATGGGGAACTGCAGAGATGACACGTTGATATCCAGCGACTTGGTGAAAACTCCAATGCGTGTCGTGCTTGTGGTGGACACCGTATTGGCGTTGTACTTGCGTAGAACCCGGCACTCCAGAGTACATCGGTAGAGAACCGGCTCCTGGCACACCTCTATCCTGCCGGCCGTGTTCCGCTTGTCCAAGCAGATGGTCAAATCCGAGACCTGGAGCAACTTGCGCATGACGACGGACACCGGATGTATGTCCACCATGGTGGGCTTCCAGTCCTCGCCGGCGGAGCTGAAGTTAAGGGTCTGCACATTCATAGAGACCACGATGTCGTCCTCCACGTACTTCAAAATGATGTTGTGGCACTGCAGGCTGATGTTGTTGATGATTTTGTTGACCACGCTGGAAGAGCTAGCCGGTCCGGGACTCTTCGTCTGGTCCGGCTGCTCCACGGACTCCCGCTTGGATTTCCTTCGCTGCTCCCGCTGAAAGGAAGCCCTGCGCTGCTTGCTCTCACTATCCGGCAACTTGGCCACGAATTCTATGGTATTGATGACGATCTTTACGGGCTCGGACATAAGCTTGGTCCACGGCACCAGGATGCTGAGTTCATGAATGTGGCCGGAAACCAGTTCCACTGGGAGGTTCAGCTCTTCCTCGAGCACCTCCAGGCGCAGGTCCAGATTCTGGAAGGTGACCTCGCCTTCCCACAGCGACACTTGGGCATCCTCGTCGCGGAAGTTCTTCACGTACTTGGCCACGTAGCTCAGCAGAATCGGAGTGATGTAGGACTCCAGTTTGAACATGGTGTGGCGACGCCGGAGGCTCAGGCCTCGATCCCAGCGCTGTTGACTGCTCACTTATATGGAACTCTCCATATACTGCGTTGCCGGCGGTTAACTTGAATTTACATGCAGTGGATTTTGCTACAATTCTGGGCCGAATATGTTTGAAAAAACAAACATAGCCATATAATTTTGGATTGTTTACGTTTCAGCCCCGGCAATCTGGCAATCGTTATCGGAAGGTGCGCATTGGCAATCGATAAATTAACCTGTGAATCGCGAAGTGTAAATAAGCCTTCGAACAGCTGAGCATTTTGTTGACGTTTAACGTGCAGCGGTGGGCTTTCACAATTTCATAAAAATGCCGCAAATTACGGAAAATGGCCAGAATTTTGGTGAGCTAAGAATGGTCCTAAAGTTACGCAGAAGTGATAATACAAGCTTTCCCCCTCAGATGTGGTCAAATACTTCCTGCAGCTCCTGGACGAGGACAAGGATCTGTCCTCAGGCATTGCGGCTATCAGGACTCTGCTCATGATCCTGGAAAAGAAACAATGTAAGTGTAGCCCACTTCACTGAACCTTTTTAATTATTTACAACATATTCCTCAGTTGGGACCATTCATATTCTACACACAACCATGAGGGAAGCGGTGGCGGCCATGCGGAATACGGATTTGTCTATAGCAGCCATCGTTTCTGCCGGAGAGCTCTTTTGCAGGTTCATTACCCTCAGTCTGGATGACAAGCACATGGAGGAGTGCCGGCAGATTATGTTGAATCGCGGAAAAATCTTCCTCACCAAGTTGCTCAATTCCCGGCAGGTTCGCTAATATACGGAAACCTAGTGCTGGGGCATCAACTAACCCCTCATTGTACCACCCAATCCAGGTGATTGCCCAGCAGGCCCAGAGGTTCATTACCGATGGATGCCGTATATTAACGCACTCTCGATCCCGGGTGGTTCTCAAGGCGCTGATTACAGCGTCGCAGAACAAAAAGTCCTTCCACGTTTATGTGACGCAGGGCGGCACGGGAAACTCTGGGTATGTTAGGGCGTGTTTCCGTAAGAATTCAAGTGTAAGCATTGACCGTTCTTAGCGAGGAGATGGTTAAGGACCTACATGCGGCCGGCATCGATTGCACGCTCATCCTGGACTCAGCCACCGGCTATGTTATGGAATCGGTAGACTTCGTGCTTGTGGGGGCTGAAGCCGTGGTGGAGAGTGGAGGCATTATCAACCGCATCGGCACCTACACCATGGGTCTGTGCGCCCGTGAGATGAAGAAACCTTTCTACGTTCTGGCCGAAAGCTTCAAGTTCAGCCGACTGTATCCACTCAATCAGCGTGATCTGCCAAACGAGTACAAGGTAGGTTCTTACTGCATCATCAACGCAGGAACGGCGATTAAGAGTGGGTTTATTTGTAGTACTCCCGTAAACACCTGAACGATGTAAGCAAAGTGCACCCGCTGGTCGACTATACGCCACCCGTCTACATTACCCTGCTCTTCACCGACCTCGGAAGACTAACACCCTCGGCCGTGAGCGACGAGTTGATCAAACTCTACATGTAAGGGCGAATAAACATATTGCACTTAAATACCTTTGTTTAATTATGACTGTTTGAGATGAATAAATAGGGGCTCGACATTACTGAATGTACATAATATAAAGCTAGTTACTCTCGCTTACACCTATGTAGAATTTATATTGTGTCTTAGAACCGCATCCTATGCGAATAGCTCGCGTCTACCTCGTCTTCTGACCCCCAGGGATCGTAGATGTCCACGCTGTAATGGGACGCTTCGCTGTTGCCATCGTCGTTTGTGTACTCCTCATCTGTATAGATGTCACTGCCGCTCTCGTCGTCCGACCAGTGATCGTGCATTCTAAACTGATCGTCGAGGCCATCCTGAACATCGTCCACATCGCTGGCGTTCTAAACAAAAAAAGTCCAATTTAGAATGCCACATGCATTTTAATAACAATCAATATAAATTTGCAACCTTTACGGCATAACAATTAAGAAAACATTTAGCACAAACAGGTTTTAAAATTCGAGTATCAACGAATTAGATTTGCAAGACAGCTGCATCACTCACAAATTGTCCGGACTGAATGTTTATCTCGATCTGCAGGCGGATGTCCATGACGAGAAATGCAGTTGTGACAATGACGGGGATGGTGAGACGACTTTTCCAAGCGAGGTCCGTAAGAAACATGAAGACTTTACCGAACGTGGATTCCATTGTGATTTTGTTAGTGTTCAACCGGGGGCTTATCCTGCTACTCCTCCTCCTGGGCTTCTTCTGCCGACTGCTGCAGAGCGTCGTGCTTCACTATGTGGAAAGTTTCGCCCACGCTTACGGCCTGAACGGGCAGCAGGTGCCGATGGAGGCGACCGCTTTCGATAGGCGCGTCTAGCTCGAGGAACTGCTCGAATATGGAAATGGGCACTCCCTCCGAAGAAAGCAGTCCCCGCATGCAATCCTGTCGCTTGTCTCGCAGGTTGTCCAACAACTTGTTGCCCTTCTGCACCCGGGCCAGCTTTCGCTCTGAAATAGATGATATTTAGTCGGCTGCTCTTCGTTTGCCGAACTGTGTCCCGGTACCAAGTAGCTTTAAATAGTCGCTGGAATCCGGCAGGGGCTCGATTTTCACGTCCTTTTGGACGTTGCTCTCGTTTCCTGAGGCCGGGGGTGAAGTGAAGTTGTCCTCAAAACTTTCGCTATTATTCGCGGATCCGGAGATTCCTTGCTCAACTATAGTATTTTTCAAGTGCCAGGGATCGGCATTGCCAAGTGACATGTTTTAAAAACCAAATAAACCTAAATAAATCCAAAGAACTCCTACGAAAATATTGTATTATTTGCAGTGTGCCCGTATCGGCAATCCTCCTGAAATACCAAAACGCCACGCGAGCGTATTCGACATCCGCATAGCATCCACAATGATTTAATTTTAAAAGGTTTCCTCAAATTAAATTAAAAATAATTCTTCAACTATGATTTTAAAAGAACATATTTTCATGTATCTGATCTGTATAATATTTAAATATCCGCATCTGGACTTCTTACCCAACGGGTAAGTGTGCGACACGGTCACACTGCTTGGATCAACGTCATCATCACCATGGATGTTTCGGCTCTTTCGGGGACAACTTTTAGTCCTGCGGAGTGGATAAACGCTAACTACAAGAAGTTTGTGGAGGAAAATGGACGCGATGATAGCGAGGCTGCCTCCGCCTTCATCAGGAGTTACGTGGCCAAGTTGCAGCTGTATATATTCAACGTGAGTGGAGCTGCACATCCTTGAGTCATATGTAAACAGTATAAATTTCCAGGTAAACAATGCTGTGGAGGAGTCTAGTCGGCAAGTGGTGGCCAGCATGCCAAGGATCGCTAAGGAATCCGCAGCGCTGCAGGCAGATGTACACCGGCTGCAAGAGAAGATGAGTGCCATGCGATTGGAGGTAGCTGCAGTGCAAAGCGAAACCGGCGAATGCATGGCAACCTTGGAGCGCTTGAACACCAAAAGCCAGAAGCTCCAAGTGGCCAAGGAATCGCTGCAGGAGTCTGATGGCTGGGGAAACCTACTAGCTGAACTAGAGGATGGATTTGAACGCAACGATCTAAAGGTGTGCATAGCAAAGCAGTCGCACTACTAAACTTCCATATTAATTAACTCTTTACAGGGAGTCTGCGATAAGTTAATAGCCCTGCAAAAGTCCCTGCATGCCCAGGAACAGCTGCCAGGCCACGCTGAGCGACAGACCCAAGTGGAGGACTTCAAGAACCGCTTGGAGGCACTGGCTTCCCCCAGCGTGGTACAGTGCTTTGCTGAAGGCAATACGGAACAAGCCCAGCACTTCGTTCAGATCTTCACCAGCATTCAGCGGCTGCCACAACTGCAGCAATATTACCGAGCTGTGCAAAAGAATTTTTGGCAGCAACAATGGAAGCAAACTCTGGAGTTACAGGGCACGGAGTCCCAGCCTCAGCAGCAGCAGATTCTTACCCTTTACTACGATCAGCTGCTCGAGCACTGCCAGCGCCAGGTCAAGTGGTGCTCCAACCTTTTCGGCGAGAACTCCTCGCAGCCCTTCCTGGTTATTGCCGAACTATTGCCGGCATTACAACCCACACGGGATGCTCATATTCTTCAGCTTTTGAAGACCTCCAATGAAAGATTAGAGATGCTGGCCTTGTTCGCCCAGGTTAATCACAGTTTCGTGCTGCACGTGAACTCCCTTCTGGAGCAATCTTACATAACCTTGTCCGAGGAATTGCATCGCCTGCTCGGTGAGGCGATTTTCGAGTATTTCCACAAGTTTATCCAACAGTACCCGCGCCTGGAAGAGACCCAACTATCCACACAGGTAATGCCATGAATAGCTAAAGAACTTTGAAGTTTATTCTTAAATATATGTTCCAATTCAGGTGGATCGCCTCTCATCCAACCAAGCCACTCCCAGCGATGGTGTGCGGCATCTAGAGGAGAGTACCCGGAAACTCTACGAGTGGCTGAAAGAGGCCTGCGAACGTTGTGCCTCTATTACGAGTGATTTGGCTCTTTGCAAACTCATTACGTTGCTGAACGGCATATTCAAGCGGCAGCTGGAGAGCTTTGGGCGCATCCAACGGCAAATTGGACTCAGCCTGGGATCCAGCAGCTATGCGGCGCAGAGTGAAAACTGGTCGCTGTTGCAGTACACCATGTCGCAGCTGCAATGCCTGGCCGACTTTCAGGTTCAACTGCATCAATTCGAACAGGATTTACATACGCGCATGGTCACGTTGTCCAACAGGCTGACTAAGCCATCCAACCAAGGCCCCATCACCATATTCCAGACCTGTGACCATTCAGCTCGCACCCAGCTATTGAATAGCATAGCTGATTATCAGCAAAAGAAGTCGGAGGCAACGGATAGCCTTGGTATATTTCCGCAGATTTATGCCACGTTAAAGAGTCACTTTGCCGATACGCATGACATCACTCTTAATATATTGCTGCAACCAATTGAAACGCACTTGGCGCACATTCGTCCGCCTGTGCAGGATCACGCTGCGTCGGGCATCGACTTGCCGTCGTTCAGCTTTGCCCCGCAGGAGAGCATCACCCAAATTGGTCAGTATCTACTGACTTTGCCACAGCACTTGGAGCCGCTGCTGCTGTCGCCATCTTCTCTGCTGAAACAGGCTCTGGAGGTGTGCAACATCAAGTATACGCAGGCCATTCCCTGCGCCGACGTCCTGCTCTCGCTGGTCGTGGAGCAGTGCTGTGTTCTGTACGTTACGCAAATACTACAAATCAAGTCGCTGCCTTCCTCGGCGGCCACTCAGCTCAGCGTGGATATCGAGTACCTGTCCAACGTTCTTGAAGAGTTGGGCCTTTCCATAAACCTGCAGTTGTCTCAGATCCTCACGCTGCTGAAGGCTGCTCCAGATCAGTATCTGACGCTCAGCAGCGGATGCGAGCCGCGACTGGTAACAGCCATTCGGCAAATGCGCAATATTATATCTACACAGTAGATATCAAATAGTCACATTAAATATCCAAACTTATATGTAATTTTAAGTATGTATTTATATAAACTATTTTGTTGACCTACACATTAACCATAAAAAACATGCATTCGTACTTAAAGTGCAAACAAAGGGAATTCAAATGTTTAATCAAGTGTCCAGAAACTTGGGTCGGTTTAGCTCCGTTTAGCAAATTGCACTTACTTCGATCTCACTTTACTTCAAACGTAGGCTGACTTAGTTTCAGAATGTACTTCTTTTTCTTCGTTATTCGACGGGCGCATTATACTTGGTATACGGCAAATACCAAATCGAGAATTCGGATTATTGCTACCGGAATTTTCACAATCGGCGTAATAGTGATTACATATATTCAGTGCCGTGCAATGGTGAGGGAATCCTTTCAGAAGAACATACCATTGGAAGACAATTCATTGAACGATATGAATCCTGGCGATATGCGGGCGAAGATAAAGGAGATGATGATGCACGCCTGGCGAAACTATGCTCGCGTTGTTTGGGGCACCAACGAGTTTCGCCCGATTTCCCGTCGTGTCCATTTTGGTGGCGACTTCGCAACCTACAAACTCGGTGCCACTATCATAGAGAGCTTGGACACTTTGCATTTGATGGGTCTGGACAAAGAGTTGAGGCGTTCTCGGGATTGGATCGAGAAGTCATTCAGTTTGGACCGGGTTGATGAAGCGTTGTCCGTTTATGAACTGACGTCCAGGCTGCTCTGTCCCATGCTCACTCTATACTCCCTCACCGGGGATTCCCTTTACATGGACAAGGCCATCCATGTTGCCGATAAGATCCTGCCTGCCTTCGAAACGCCAACTGGTATACCCAGACGCCTAGTGGTCCCAAAAGAAGGCAGCACCCTCACGAAGTACTTAAGTGATATCTCCCGCACTTCTGAATTTGGCTCTCTGCACCTGGAGTTCTACTACCTCAGTGAAGTCTCTGGATATCCGGTTTACAAGGAGCGAGTGGATGCTATCCGGCAGATATTAGCTAGAACAACCCGGCCCCATGGCCTTTATCCCAATGCCTATTGCACAAAATTTGGTAAGTGGGAAAAGTACAACTGCTCCATGCACCGACTTTATGATACCATGCTAAAGTCATGGATTCAGTCCGGGAGAACTGATACTCAAAGTGCTGATACCTTCAAAGAAGCCATGCTTGCTGTGGCTCAAAATCTGGTTGTCATCAGTTCCGAGGACGTGACCTACGTGTCCACGTTCAGGAATGGCACTCTTTTCCATCGTATGAGGCACTCCGATTGCTTTGCCGGCGGCCTTTTTGTCCTGGGAGCAGCAGAAACCCAAATGAGGCACTGGGAAAAGTATGCCCATATTGGCGTAGGCCTCACAGATACTTGTCACGATAGCTACTGGAGTTCTTCCACTCGACTGGGTCCGGATACGTTTGCCTTCACGGAGGAAAGCCAGCAGGAAGTAGAGCCGCTCCAGAGGAACTTTTACAATTTAAGGCAGGAAGTCGCGGAAACCTACTTGGTTCTGTGGCGAATGACCCATCATCCACAGTACCGCTTGTGGGGATTGGAGATGGTGCAGGCGATAGAGAAGTACTGCCGAATGCCCTACGGATATACTGGTGTGATGGACGTTAACAACGTTACTTCGGAGTCGGATGACGTGCAAAGGTCCTTCTTCTTGGGCGCCACTCTGAAGTACTTGTACCTGCTCTTCTCCGACGACGACGTGGTTTCGCTGGAGCAGTGGGTCTTCAACAGTGCAGGCCATTTCCTGCCCATCAAGGGCGTGAACCCAATGTATCGCCAGCATAACTCATCGGACTAAACATTAGCCAATTGCCAAAATAGTTAGCATCTATTTAAAGTTTAACTTTTAATGCAGACATGTATAAAAGACTTGTGTGATCTAATACTTTCACAATGAAATACAAAACCTAATTTCTAATTAGCTGGGAGCACACACATTGAGCACACCTAAAAAGCACATACACACATATATATCAAATGTCAAACATTGGCCCGCTAAACCATGGCTAGATCCTGGCACCCATCCCGTCCTAGAGCTGGCTGTTGGCCAGGTGGTTGTCGATGACCCGCTGGATGATCACCAAGCAGTGGCGCTGCCTGGCCACCGTGTTGTCGATCAGCTGCTCCGTGAATTGGCTGGCCGCAATGTTCGTGTTGGGCGGTATGTCCTGTGTGCAGGATATGTACCTGTTGAAGATCTCCGTGTTCAGCGAGGTGGCCAGATACCGCTCGCTCTCGTCCTGCTGCTGCAGCTTGTCCAGCTCCTGGGCGGCCAGCAGCAGCTGACCCTTGGCCTTCTGATATGATTGCAGCTCCTGCAGGCTGGCATACTCGGCGCTGTTCAGTTTCACGGACCTGCCGCCGTCCTTCGTCATCTGGCGGATGTGGTACTTGCGTTCGGCCACGAAATTGCCAAGCAGGTATCCTGCGGAACCACGACACACAAGAGTGACTCATTAGGCGCTGTCCTGTGAATGCACTCACCTGTTATCAGCATGAAGAAGCCAATCGTTAGCACCAGGGAGGCACAGGTGCGCTTGGAGACGTACTCGCGGAACTCCCGAGAGCTGTTGGCCCGCACCGCCGTCTCGTAGCTGAGTACCTGGTGCATCCTGATGACCTGGTCCCCTTGGGGATTATAATCTGTGGGGTCTGCTTGGCCTAGTCACGCCGAGACACTCGGATATGTCCTTCAGAGCTGGGTGGGAACATTGTGATTTCGGTAGCTAGCGTTTAAGCCATGGGATTAGATATTAGAAACATCTGTGAGTTACAGCTTTAAGTTCCCTAATTACTTCAATATGTTTAAGTATCTGGGATTAAAAAGCACCGAACTTGGAATGATATAACACCTCTTCGTATGTCAGGTCAGGATTTAATGTTTTCCTCTCAGATTTTTAGTTTGGCCACTAAAACCGCAGTGTCAATGCCCCGAGTTCCTGGTCTGGCGATGCCGCTGATACGGAGGAGCGTGACTTAATCGCCCCACCTCAAAAGGCAATCGCGAAGCCCGTTGTTATGGGCATCGCACACGGCAAACGGTGCGGTCCTTTAAACGCTTCGTCGAACACTTTTCACTCACTCGCTTTAAAGGATAACGTGGGCTTGGATAGACTTTTGTGCTGCCAGGATGGGGTACATATGCATTAAATTAATTAATGGCTGCACTTTTTTGTTGCACTGCCCGAAGGAAGTGGGCCACAAGTGTGGGAATGTCCTTTGCGAAGGGAGCGCGCTCAACTTTTAATTGTATTATTTATGCTTTGTTTACTCGTCGCGTTCGCTAGGAGCCTTGCGCGTTATCCTTGCGAGCGGTCTGAATGCCCGGACGCCCAGTCGGGAACTGACTAACGCTTCGTTGGGGGTCGGCTTTAATAGCTCTCCGTTCTCCGTTCTCCGTTTTCCGTTCCGTGTGGTGAGTTTCCTGCCCCGAGATGTTGCACATTTCAGCGTGGCACTACGTAGGCGGACTGACGGTCAAGGGGAAGCTCGGAGAATGCAAACAAAGGCATTCCCAGTAGCTTCCTAATGAGGAATGGGTCCGCTCACTCCACCCACTCTGCCCGAGGCGTTCCTCAGAAACTATATCGGATTTCAAGCCATCGCCTCACTTTGGGTGATACTGTTGCCCGTAGTTCCGAAAGTGGACCTCCCTTTTGATTGCCATAATCGTATTTTCTTTTCTGCTCCACTATTCCCTGCAATACTTCAAGGATATCACATGACCCACGATTGCCATTTCTGTTCCTTGGGGTTCTTTGATGTCCCCTCCATGCCACCTTGCTTGCACAATTTCACTTGTTGTGCTGTGACACATATAACTGGGAATTAATGCATAAACCCATTGCATACAATTTAAATATATATTTCGAGATTCTAAACGTTTGCTTGCTTGAACTTGAAGTACATCACTCTATTGCTAAGATAATCCATTGGGTGGCATAAATTAAAATAATTTATTGCCCGATAAGGTTGAACACTTCTATATCTGCATCGATTGTGACTTCATTGGTCTATATAAAAGTATGAGACCCACAGGAGCTCTTAGTATACGAAATGAAGGCGTGCGTACTCATATTATTGGCAGCCCTTTTGGGGATGTGCACTGGCTTCACTGTACCCCACACGAGTGTCCACCCACGAGACCTGAAGGTCGAACAGCGCAGCATCGAGGGTAGAATCACCAATGGGAACGAGGCGACTGAGGGTCAGGTTCCCTACATAGTGGGCATCAGCCTGAACAGCAATGGGAATTGGTGGTGGTGCGGAGGGTCCATCATCGGGAACACTTGGGTACTCACTGCTGCGCATTGTACCGCTGGGTATGCTAAAAAAAATTAACATTAAGGAGGCCGCGATTTCTAATTAATATAATGTCCCCAGTGCTGATGAGGCTTCACTGTACTATGGCGCCATCAACTACAACGAACCTGCCTTTCGCCACACTGTCAGCAGTGAGAACTTCATCAGATATCCCCACTACGTTGGACTGGACCACGATTTGGCTTTAATCAAGACTCCTCACGTGGACTTCTCCAGCCTGGTCAGCAAAATAGAGCTTCCCAGCCTGAATGATCGTTACAATTCCTACGAAAACAACTGGGCTCAAGCTTCCGGCTGGGGCGCCATTTACGATGGCAGCAATGTGGTGGAGGATCTGCGAGTGGTGGATGTACGGGTGATCTCCGTGTCCGATTGTCAGGCCTACTATGGAACTATAACCGCCACCGACAACGTCATCTGCGTGGACACTCCGGATGGAAAGTCCACCTGCCAGGGAGATTCTGGTGGCCCTCTGGTCACGAAGGAAGGTGATAAGCTGATCGGAGTTACTTCATTTGGCTCCATTTATGGCTGCCAGTCTGGAGCACCGGCTGGATTCACTCGAGTGACCAATTACTTGGAATGGATCCGGGAGGAGACTGGCATTTACTATTAACCATGGTTAATAATCCTTTCGGACTTAATAAAATTCAAATTGAACTTCATATATGTATAAAAGAGCTAAATTTCTTGAACTTATGTCCAATCTGAATTGATTGAAGCACCCAAAGCACTTATTCCCTTTGCTAACACTTCATTCATACTGCCAAACACTCGGCTTGAGTATCTGCTAGTATAAATCAAACTTTTTCGTTGATAAAAGTGCTGAGAGATAAGATTTCGCACTTTGAATTAGCATCGATAGTGATTATGGCTGAGCTATATAGTATTGGGACCACCATGGGAGCCTTTCAGTCTTCGAATATGAGGGGTCTTACACTCTTGTCGCTCGCCTTCCTTGGGGTCTGTAGTGCCCTAACTGTGCCCCACTCGCTGGTCCACCCACGCGATCTGGAAGTTCGTCATGGTGGAATAGAGGGTCGTATTACCAACGGCAACCAGGCGTCCGAGGGTCAGGTTCCCTACATCGTGGGTGTGAGCTTGAACAGCAACGGAAACTGGTGGTGGTGCGGCGGATCCATAATCGGTCACACTTGGGTGCTCACTGCCGCCCACTGTACCGCTGGGTGAGTTGATTGAATTCACAAATAATTAACGCTCTTTGATAAATCATTGTATTGCAGTGCTGATGAGGCTTCACTGTACTACGGCGCAATCAACTACAACGAACCTGCCTTCCGCCACACTGTCAGCAGTGAGAACTTCATCAGATATCCCCACTACGTTGGACTCGATCATGATTTGGCCCTGATCAGGACTCCCCATGTGGACTTCTACAGCCTGGTCAACAAAATAGAGCTTCCCAGCCTGGATGACCGCTACAACTCCTACGAAAACAATTGGGTTCAGGCCGCCGGATGGGGTGCCATTTACGATGGCAGCAATGTGGTGGAGGATCTGCGTGTGGTGGATCTGAAAGTGATCTCCGTGGCGGAGTGCCAGGCTTACTACGGAACTGAAACCGCCTCCGAGAACACCATCTGTGTGGAAACTCCGGACGGAAAGGCCACCTGCCAGGGCGATTCTGGTGGTCCTCTGGTCACAAAGGAGGGTGATAAGCTTATCGGAATCACTTCCTTCGTCTCCGATTACGGATGCCAGGTCGGAGGTCCGGCTGGCTTCACTAGGGTCACCAAGTACCTGGAATGGATCAAGGAGGAGACTGGAATCTATTATTAAGAGAAAACTTTACTAATTTCAAAGCAAAAAGGTGCTTTAAACAAGTTTTAAATAAATGAAGAACATTTGCTGTTAAATTTTGTGTATTATTATTTAAATTATTAGTATTATAGTATTATTTAAAGGAATAAATACATTACCAATATAATATAAACCATTGATTGTATTGTTTTATTTTTTCTTTGATAGGGGAGCAGAAACTTAATTCTGAAAATCAACTTGGTGAGCACAAAATAAACTGTACAACGAGCCGTATGAGTAATATTTTATGACACTCGATTTGTTTTAGAGATTGGTAATACTCACTAAAAAGATTATTCGGAATTAAGATTTCCTTTAAATCATAAAATACTTTACTTCTCATTTGGGTAATCTGAACATATAGAATATTTTAGGTGAAGTGATTGTCCTTAAATGCTACTATCAATCTTAAAAGCAAGTTGCAAATAAGACACATGTCATTCCACTTCAAATTTAGGCCATAATTTAGAAAAAGAAATCACCTGTAGTGGACTTATCAGTCGATGACGGCTCGCGATGATAACTTGATTAAAATTTACTGCCCTCCCATTTTACATACGTGTGGAAGGGCTCTTGGTCGAGATAAGACTACGGACCTATTCTGTATAAAAAGGCGCTTCGGATTCGGAACACCATTGAGTTGCAAGACTTGACCAAGATGAAACTGTTCGTATTCCTGGCCTTGGCCGTGGCCGCAGCCACTGCTGTGCCCGCTCCCGCCCAGAAGCTGACCCCGACGCCCATCAAGGACATCCAGGGTCGCATCACCAACGGCTACCCAGCCTACGAGGGCAAGGTTCCCTACATCGTGGGTCTGCTCTTCAGCGGCAACGGAAACTGGTGGTGCGGTGGCTCGATCATCGGCAACACCTGGGTCCTGACCGCCGCCCACTGCACCAACGGAGCCAGTGGAGTGACCATCAACTACGGAGCCAGCATCCGCACCCAGCCCCAGTACACCCACTGGGTGGGCAGTGGAGACATCATCCAGCACCACCACTACAACAGCGGCAACCTGCACAACGACATCTCCCTGATCCGTACCCCGCACGTCGACTTCTGGCACCTGGTCAACAAGGTGGAGCTGCCCAGCTACAACGACCGCTACCAGGACTACGCCGGATGGTGGGCCGTGGCCTCCGGATGGGGCGGCACCTACGATGGCAGCCCACTGCCCGACTGGCTCCAGGCCGTCGATGTCCAGATCATGTCCCAGGGTGATTGCAGCCGCACTTGGTCTCTCCACGACAACATGATCTGCATCAACACCGACGGAGGCAAGTCCACCTGCGGAGGCGACTCTGGTGGCCCCCTGGTCACACACGAGGGCAACCGCCTGGTCGGAGTGACCTCCTTCGGATCCGCCGCTGGCTGCCAGTCTGGTGCTCCCGCCGTCTTCAGCCGCGTCACCGGATACCTGGACTGGATCCGCGACAACACCGGCATCTCCTACTAAGCAGCTGATGTTCAATAAACGATTATAGCAAAAATTAACAATTTGACCAACTTATTTATTTAGTTGTATATTGAGGGGTACTTTATTAAGAGCTAAGTATTTATATGTGCTATTATGTACATTAAATGTACATATATTATAAGACGAAAACCAGTTTAAGAATTTCCTTAAATGTTTTTTCTTTTAACGAGATTGTTTAACTAATTTTCATAGCCTAATCATTCATATGATAGCTGTTTAAGGCTAGTAGCTAGTAGTAGGGTAATCCTATATATAGAACTGTTTAAGCTAGGGAAGTCCACCTTCAGCTATTACAATAACATAAATTTATATTATGTTTATAAACTTTATTTATGTTGCACATATATGTTACAAGTCGAATATCCTACATACATAATTTTCAATCCAGTTTGCTTTACCTTTGAATGTAATGCGATTGGTTGGCCACTATATGTTCCAAACGCTTGATATTTTCGGATACATAATGCCAATCTGAAATCGGATGGGAAGGCTACACTTCCTGTTAAGATTAAGTGGACTTTCTATAAAAGTTTTATATATTTTCCGTTATTTGGAAATATTTGATTGATTTCTTTGGTTATGCAAGAAGATATCTGAATCCCATCCCAAAAACAGAACTTAAGTCGTTTGCTATAATCGTTTATTGAAGAAACCCCCAGAATTGAGGAACATCAGCTGCTTAGTAGGAGATGCCGGTGTTGTCGCGGATCCAGTCCAGGTATCCGGTGACGCGGCTGAAGACGGCGGGAGCACCAGACTGGCAGCCAGCGGCGGATCCGAAGGAGGTCACTCCGACCAGGCGGTTGCCCTCGTGTGTGACCAGGGGGCCACCAGAGTCGCCTCCGCAGGTGGACTTGCCTCCGTCGGTGTTGATGCAGATCATGTTGTCGTGGAGAGACCAAGTGCGGCTGCAATCACCCTGGGACATGATCTGGACATCGACGGCCTGGAGCCAGTCGGGCAGTGGGCTGCCATCGTAGGTGCCGCCCCATCCGGAGGCCACGGCCCACCATCCGGCGTAGTCCTGGTAGCGGTCGTTGTAGCTGGGCAGCTCCACCTTGTTGACCAGGTGCCAGAAGTCGACGTGCGGGGTACGGATCAGGGAGATGTCGTTGTGCAGGTTGCCGCTGTTGTAGTGGTGGTGCTGGATGATGTCTCCACTGCCCACCCAGTGGGTGTACTGGGGCTGGGTGCGGATGCTGGCTCCGTAGTTGATGGTCACTCCACTGGCTCCGTTGGTGCAGTGGGCGGCGGTCAGGACCCAGGTGTTGCCGATGATCGAGCCACCGCACCACCAGTTTCCGTTGCCGCTGAAGAGCAGACCCACGATGTAGGGAACCTTGCCCTCGTAGGCTGGGTAGCCGTTGGTGATGCGACCCTGGATGTCCTTGATGGGCGTCGGGGTCAGCTTCTGGGCGGGAGCGGGCACAGCAGTGGCTGCGGCCACGGCCAAGGCCAGGAATACGAACAGTTTCATCTTGGTCAAGTCTTGCAACTCAATGGTGTTCCGAGTCCGAAGCGCCTTTATATACAGAAGAAGTCCCTTGTCTTATCTTGACCAAGTGTCAAACTACCCATATGTTGAGCTGGAGGGCAGTAAATTAATGTCATCCAGTTTTCATAGGTGCAAAAAGCTAGACAAAAAACAAACAACGCAGAGGCTTGTACAACAATCTACAGAACGTAAACTTATCAGTGCTTCATGATTTGCAAATCAGTTAAAAATACAATAAATTTAATGTTAAATACTATTCATTGGCTGCAATTCATAAAATCATTTTCTACGTGGGTACATTCAATTTGCTTAAACACATAATTATCTTATCGGTGCCATAAAGCAAATCAGCATTGATACTATTGATTTTTACGATCATGTTGAGGGCAGAGAGATATAATTTTAATACTGATGGCCATAAAATGGATTTCATTCCGCAATCTTGACGGTTTCCGTTGGGGAGACAGTGAAAGTGCAACCTGCTACGCAAACCCAGGGAAAATGAGCTCTTTCGCTTTTCTCGTGGAAAACTGAGCACATAACTCACAAGGGTCCTTAAAAGCTAAATAAGGCAGGAGTTCTGTTGGAGGCCAATGAATCATTGAGTGCAACCCACTGTACACTGCAGAAAATCATGTACACACTCAAGATAGCATCTAGTTTATGGGAACTTATGAGAAGAATGTGCATTTAGCCACATTGGTGCAATGAGCAGTACCTTTATATAATTACGAGAATGCCATCCAGGTATTTTCAGCTATGGCCTCTAATTAATTCGCACTTAATGAGTTCCTCTCGGCAGCTGTGACTTTAATTTTGAAATTCCTTGGGCCACCACCACCACTTCCTCTTCCCCTGGAAGCCATGCGAGTGGAGTGTGGAGTGCATTGGCCCCGCTAAAAACCCCGTACGACTTGAACACGTACGATGCCATTCCGCCCGGAGCTCCATTGAACCCCACCTTTCGAACACACATCCATCTCAAAGGTCTGCTCCGTGGAAGTGGGCTTGTTCCATTTCCTTTGCTCCGCCTTTGGCCAGGAGCTGGCATTTGGTTCCAAGTGCATTGACACACAAAAGCCCTGCGAGCGCCCTGAAGTAGGCAACATTCAACATTCAAGGCTCAAGACGCTCGGCTGCCAAGGACGAGTTGGGATTTCACGCGGTCTTAGATGTCCCCCCGTTTGGTTTAATCAATATTCATCAATCAGAAAGTCAGAATCACTGACCCAGTGCCCAAAAGGCATTCGAAACCATTTCAATTCCGTAGATACTCGACTGTAAACTGCAGGTGTGGTGTGTTTCCTGCCTCTGTTGGTTAGCCAAAAGCTTAAAAGCTTGCCTTTTCTCCTATTTTTGAGGGCTGTTTACTTGGAACAACCAGATTTTGAATAGCTTTTCTCGGTGAATCGTTCTAGGATATGAACCCAAGTCCATGAATCCCTATTTACACGCAAATTAACACCCTCCTGCTTCTTTATGAATATTAAGTAGCTTTGACTTTTGGCTTGAATAGGTGTCAAAAAGTATGCAACATTGGACATTGATCTGTAGCTGGGTTCTATTAGACACCTATTTAATTTCATCCAAATATGAGCAGATAATACTGTTCCATTAAGCACCTTTTGCACTTCGCTTACATATAAACCCACTGGGCAGTATGGATTTTCATACATCAAAGTGGTGCGATTCCGTTGCTGGGGCTTCGAAAATCGAAAGTCGCTCATCACGTGCCCTGCAACCACAAATGGACTATAGATTCCTGGGCTGAAATCGCTGAAATCGGTTGCTGCCTCCAAATGCAGCCCCACAACTACCGAAGTGCGGTCAAATGGGCCCATTGACTTGGGGTTCGCCCACACATTGACCGAGTTTTAGCCACATTGGGCACTAATGTAATTAGTGGAATATAGCGACCCGTGGCTGCCACTTTTCAGCAGTGCAACGCGGCTAATTGGAGGCGGAACATCGCCACGATGGAACACTAAAGGATACAGTGCGCGAAAGGATTACGCCAAGGCTCCCCGAGGAGCAGGGATAGATGCCCACAGTGTTTGTGAGATGTGAAGTGACCGAGTGATCCGATCCTGATTATCGCGTTCGCATAGACCAGTAAATCAGTGCAGATATGGGCAGCAATACGGAATCCGATGCCGAGAAGGCGTTGGGCTCTCGCCTGGATTACGACCTGATGATGGCCGAGGAGTACATCCTCAGCGATGTGGAGAAGAATTTTATATTGTCCTGCGAGCGGGGTGACCTGCCAGGTGTCAAGAAGTGAGCCCTCCTCCCTATGGCTTCGAGTAACTCGGCTAATATCCTTTCGTCCTTGAAGGATCCTCGAGGAGTACCAGGGCACGGACAAGTTCAACATTAACTGCACGGACCCCATGAACCGCTCCGCCCTCATTTCGGCCATCGAGAACGAGAACTTCGACCTGATGGTGATCCTGCTGGAGCATAACATCGAGGTGGGCGACGCCCTGCTGCACGCCATCTCGGAAGAGTATGTGGAGGCCGTGGAGGAGCTGCTGCAGTGGGAGGAGACCAACCACAAGGAGGGCCAGCCCTACGTAGGTTACATCCTGCCGCAGGATACGCCGCCACTCTTACTCTTTTCCCCTCCTTTGGCAGAGCTGGGAGGCGGTGGACCGCTCCAAGTCCACCTTCACCGTGGACATCACGCCCCTTATCCTGGCTGCCCACCGCAATAACTACGAGATACTCAAAATCCTCCTGGATCGCGGGGCCACGCTGCCCATGCCGCACGACGTCAAGTGAGTGGTGGTGTAGGGATGCAGCTGCTCGTGGCTATGTAGTGAGCTTCCTCGTCCTTCGAGCGGCACGTTTCATTGTTTGTCCAATTGGCAACACACTTATGTAGCACATCGTTGTGTGCCTCTAATTTTAGATAATTGCGGGCAAATTAGGGTGAAACATTTAAACAGGGTGTGATGTTGTGTGTGGGAAGAGAAGGTCCTTGAATGTCCTTAAATGGGGTCAATTACCTGAATCCTTTTACAGCTTCAAATGTCCTTGCTATGAGAGAAAGTCCTTTGTGCTCCTTTCAGATTGATTTAAATGTATTCATTAATATAGAACTCCTTGGCTCAGTTACAAGGTAACATCGCTTAATCTCGATTGCTCCTAGGTGCGGCTGCGATGAGTGTGTGACCTCCCAGACGACGGACTCCCTGCGCCACTCGCAGTCGAGGATCAACGCATACCGCGCCCTGTCCGCCAGCTCGCTGATAGCGCTCAGCTCCCGGGACCCTGTACTGACCGCCTTCCAGTTGTCCTGGGAACTCAAGCGCCTGCAGGCGATGGAATCGGAGTTTCGTGCCGAATACACGGTACGGTAGTAGTGTGCAATGTAAGCGGTGGCCAGTGTGCCACTAGAGTCCATGCGAATGCGAATGCGAGCCTTTGTTTGTGTTTGCCCAACAGGAGATGCGTCAGATGGTGCAGGACTTCGGGACCTCGCTCCTGGACCACGCACGCACATCCATGGAGCTCGAGGTGATGCTCAACTTCAACCACGAGCCATCCCACGACATCTGGTGCCTTGGCCAGCGGCAAACCCTGGAACGACTGAAGCTGGCCATTCGCTATAAGCAGAAGACGGTGGGTTCGGACTAATCCTTGCACAATAAGGAACTGTAAAGGGTTATAGCTAGATACTCATGCCTAACCCAGACTAACTGGGATTTAATAGCTTTATACACAGAAACAAACTGATCTTCCTGCTTGAATTTAAAAATTGTACTTCCCCTCCTAGTTTGTAGCACATCCAAACGTCCAACAATTGTTGGCCGCGATTTGGTACGACGGACTGCCGGGATTCCGGCGCAAGCAGGCCTCCCAGCAGCTGATGGACGTCGTGAAGCTGGGATGCAGCTTCCCCATCTACAGCTTGAAGTACATCCTGGCCCCGGATTCCGAGGGGGCCAAGTTCATGCGCAAGCCCTTTGTCAAGTTCATCACGCACTCCTGCTCCTACATGTTCTTCTTGAGTGGGTAAAGTGGGTGCTAAATACTCCATCCATCTAAATATGCGCCCATTCACAGTGCTCCTGGGTGCTGCCTCCCTGAGGGTGGTGCAAATCACCTTTGAACTCCTCGCATTTCCCTGGATGCTGACCATGCTGGAGGACTGGCGCAAGCACGAGAGAGGTTCCCTACCGGGTCCCATTGAACTGGCAATCATTACCTACATAATGGCTCTGATATTTGAGGAACTGAAATCTTTATACTCGGACGGCTTGTTTGAGTACATCATGGATCTTTGGAACATAGTGGACTACATATCGAACATGTTCTATGTGACGTGGATTCTTTGTAGAGCCACCGCTTGGGTAATCGTCCATGTGAGTCTATATGAATCTAATGAATCAATTGGAGTTACTGAAAGTAATGGATTTCAGCGTGATCTCTGGTTCCGGGGCATAGATCCTTACTTCCCGAGGGAGCACTGGCATCCGTTCGATCCAATGCTTCTATCAGAGGGTGCCTTTGCTGCCGGAATGGTCTTCTCCTATCTGAAGCTCGTCCACATCTTCTCCATTAATCCCCACCTGGGACCCTTGCAAGTTTCACTCGGTCGCATGATAATCGACATCATCAAGTTCTTCTTTATATACACACTGGTGTTGTTTGCCTTCGGATGTGGTCTCAACCAGTTGCTATGGTACTACGCTGAGCTGGAGAAGAACAAGTGCTATCACCTGCATCCCGATGTGGCTGACTTTGATGACCAGGAGAAGGCTTGTACCATCTGGCGAAGATTTTCCAAGTATGTTCCTTTCATATCTGTGTACTATGATCATATTGGCATCCCATTTCAATTTACTTTAGCTTATTCGAAACATCACAATCGCTCTTCTGGGCCTCCTTTGGCCTGGTGGACCTGGTCTCCTTCGATCTGGCGGGAATCAAGAGCTTCACTCGCTTCTGGGCACTGCTGATGTTCGGCTCCTATTCGGTTATCAACATCATTGTGCTCCTCAACATGCTGATTGCCATGATGTCCAACTCCTACCAAATCATCTCGGAGCGAGCCGACACCGAGTGGAAGTTCGCCCGATCCCAGCTGTGGATGAGCTACTTCGAGGATGGCGGCACCATTCCACCGCCCTTCAATCTCTGTCCCAACATGAAGATGTTGAGGAAGACGCTGGGGCGAAAGCGACCGTCACGAACCAAGAGCTTCATGGTAAGTTACACTAAGAGAAATTGAATACGTTAGTTTAAGTATTATACAAAGCCACACATATATTAAGATATATTAACTTCAGTCTACTCTACATTAAAATGATAATTCGAATCATGTTACTTTTAAATGTAAGTAACACTTCGAAAGTTCAATTTTTTCAAGTTGAATCACACCCTCACAGTGAGAAGCGGCTCACAATCAATACAAATCTTAAGCGAAATCATTTTCAATCAAGCCCATGCAGAGCTATCTGTGCGTCAAAGTGACGTCTAATACATCCTTTCTGTGTCCTTCCACCCCTTAATGCTCTCTGTTCCAACTCCCAGCGAAAGTCCATGGAACGGGCACAGACGCTGCATGACAAAGTGATGAAGCTGCTGGTCAGGAGGTACATTACGGCGGAGCAGAGGCGGCGGGACGATTACGGCATTACCGAGGATGATATCATTGAGGTGCGCCAGGACATCAGCTCCTTGCGGTTCGAGTTGCTGGAGATTTTCACCAACAATAGCTGGGATGTACCCGACATTGAGAAGAAGTCGCAGGGTAAGGGAAGCCTACCCACATCCAAATTGGCAACTCCCACATGTTTTAAGATAGTAGTACTAGTAGTAAATATGAATACCTTTTCATTCAATAAAGGTTACCCCTCGATAATAATTTGAAATATGTTGTGCTAGAAAGCTACATAGCTAGAAAGGATTTTAAGTAGCAAATCCACAATAAATTATTACTTAAACTTACTTTTGAAGGAGTTGCTCGAACCACCAAGGGCAAGGTGATGGAACGTCGCATCCTTAAGGACTTCCAGATTGGCTTCGTCGAGAATCTGAAGCAGGAGATGAGCGAATCTGAGAGTGGACGGGATATATTCTCATCGCTGGCCAAGGTCATCGGCAGAAAGAAGACCCAGAAGGGGTAAGTCCAGTTAAATCTGTAAGACCCTTTGAGTAATGGTTATTATGCTCAATAGAGACAAGGATTGGAACGCCATTGCGAGGAAGAATACTTTCGCCTCCGATCCCATTGGCTCCAAGCGCTCCTCCATGCAACGTCATAGCCAACGAAGCTTGAGGAGGAAGATCATCGAGCAGGCGAATGAGGGTCTCCAGATGAACCAGACCCAGTTGATTGGTAAATTACCAAAGATGTGCCCAATATATATATTTTTCTAACCCTTGATCTCCTCCAGAATTCAATCCCAACTTGGGTGATGTGACGCGTGCAACAAGAGTGGCTTATGTCAAGTTCATGCGGAAGAAGATGGCTGCCGACGAGGTTTCCTTGGCCGATGATGAGGCTCCAAATGGCGAAGGCGAAAAGAAGCCACTGGATGCCTCCGGGGTACGTTTCAATCCATATATATGTATTCCACATCCCTGGCTAATATATAATCTCACATGCAGTCCAAAAAGTCCATAACTAGTGGTGGAACTGGAGGAGGGGCTTCTATGCTGGCTGCAGCTGCTCTAAGAGCATCGGTCAAGAATGTGGATGAAAAATCCGGAGCCAGTGACAAGGATCAGAAATCCGATGGCAAGCCCGGCACGATGGGCAAGCCAACGGATGACAAGAAGCCAGGTGATGATAAGGATAAGCAGCAGCCCCCCAAGGACTCCAAGCCGCCAGCAGGTGGTCCCAAGCCCGGGGATCAGAAGCCAACTCCGGGTGCGGGAGCTCCAAAGCCACAAGCAGCTGGCACTATCAGCAAGCCCGGTGAGCCACAAAAGAAGGACGCTCCGGCACCACCAACCAAACCTGGAGACACCAAGCCTGCTGCGCCGAAGCCTGGAGAACCCGCCAAGCCCGAGGCCGCTGCCAAAAAGGAGGAGTCTTCCAAGACCGAAGCTAGCAAGCCGGCAGCCACAAATGGAGCAGCTAAGAGCGCAGCTCCCTCCGCTCCTTCGGATGCCAAGCCGGACTCCAAACTGAAACCTGGAGCAGCTGGAGCACCAGAAGCAACCAAGGCAACCAATGGGGCCTCCAAGCCGGACGACAAGAAGAGCAGTCCGGAGGAGCCCAAAAAGGCTGCAGGAGACTCCAAGCCAGGAGACGATGCCAAGGACAAGGATAAGAAACCCGGCGACGATAAGGACAAGAAACCTGGCGACGACAAAGACAAGAAACCTGCCGACAATAATGATAAGAAGCCAGCTGATGACAAGGACAAGAAGCCGGGTGACGATAAGGACAAGAAGCCGGGTGATGACAAGGACAAGAAGCCGGGTGATGATAAGGACAAGAAGCCTGCCGATGACAAGGACAAGAAGCCAGGAGCAGCACCTCTGAAGCCGGCGATCAAGGTGGGTCAGAGCAGTGCCGCAGCTGGTGGAGAACGAGGCAAATCCACGGTTACAGGACGCATGATCTCCGGCTGGCTCTAAACCGCGCCTGGAATCCACTTGCATAGCCATTAATTAGTTAAGTCCTTTGTTTGTGTGAACAATAAACGAAACTCAAGTACCATAGTTCCGCAACTTGTTGCTAAGGGCCACCTGTTGCTAGCAACATCTCATTTGCATCGCAGCAACATTCATCATCCGCCCCGTTGTTCCGATGGCAATTTGTTTGTCTGCCATCCATCCGCCAGCTTTTCTGGCCTATAAAAGAACGTGAACTTCGACCAGAGGAATCAGAAGAACAGTGACCGTTCCGAGGATAACATCAGACAGAAAAACATATTCGCCAAGCCAGTGTTTCATCCTAAAAAGTCTTGCAAATATGAAATCTATGTTGGTCCACATAGTCCTAGTGATTTTCATAATCGCCGAATTCAGTACAGCTGGTGAGTGGTAGAAACATTACAAAAACCCCTTTAAGGAAATCTTTCACATCAAACTAGTCTTTCTCGACTAAATGCTGCAGCTATATTTGGTTAACTTTAAAGTGAAAATAGTTAAATGCTCTTTAATAATGTTCAATAATATTTTGCAGCACCTTTAAAAGAAAAAGGTAAAGGTAAAGAGGCCTTTCCAATTATTTATAAAAATGTTCTACTTAGAAAAGTTGTTTATTATTATTTTATTAACTTCTTTTAACACTTAAAGCACTTCTTGAAGAGGCATGCAATTTAAGTCTTACACAGTGACTTTTTATATCAAGTTCTTTAAACCAAAAAAGGTGCTATATTTAAAATCTAACCGCTGAAATAATATAAGCCACTTAAGAACAGTCAAGTAAGAAAGAAAAAGTTGTGTTGCCCTAAAAAAGAGGCAAAAAAACACAATTGTCATCAAGAAATTCAAATTTAAAAAAGGTTTTGATCACAAAAAGATTTAATAAAAATGATTAAGTCACTTGAGTTACTTTGGCGGTTAGGATACGAAAATAGCTTATTCCACGGAGACTTAAGAACAAAAAGATGAGAACCTTTGAATAAATTGCAATCCCCAAACACTCCATTCAGAGACGGACCACGACAAGAACCGACGAGGTGCCAACATGGGGCTCTATGCCTTTCCGCGCGTTGGGCGCAGCGATCCCAGTCTGGCCAACAGTCTGCGCGACGGATTAGAGGCCGGGGTCCTGGACGGTATTTACGGAGATGCCTCCCAGGAGGATTACAATGGTAAGTCGTTGCGGCCGGATACGGTTGACTAATTGGTCCTAAAGCCCGGGAGACGCGTATGCCATTCCAGAGGCTGATTTCCAGAAGAGGGCCAGTGGTCTGGTGGCCTTCCCACGCGTGGGCCGCGGAGACGCCGAGCTGAGGAAGTGGGCCCACCTCCTGGCTCTGCAACAGGTGCTGGACAAGCGCACGGGACCCAGCGCCTCCTCGGGATTGTGGTTCGGTCCCCGGCTGGGAAAGCGCAGTGTGGACGCCAAGTCGTTTGCGGACAGCTCCAAGGGACAGAAGGAACTCAACTAGACCCACTGACTCCCATCCCAATGGCGAAGGCCCCCTTTTGACACTCTGAATGTCGTGGACACTTTTGTATATCAAAGAGAACGCTTCTAATTGAATATTGTAACGGGTATACAGCAAATATGTTTTTCGGTCAAATATATATTATGAATAAGGGCTGGTGAGAGCTTGTAATTAATGTCTTTGCGTGTCCTTCTTGCCATTTCAAGTATGTAAATATAATAAATCATATAAAGTAGCCTGCTCAAGTACCGCCTTACAACTGGGTTGCCTCTGGAGTATTAAGAAAAGTTTATTCTAAATGTATTGCAAACAGTTTTGGTTCGGACATGAATGATACACCATACACCACCATGACCTGGCTAAGATCATCCGTTGTGGGCTCTACTCCTGCTGTTGCTTGAACTTTCGCAGTTCGGACTGTATGGCCTCGATAAGGGGCGCAGTTCCCGTTCCACTGCCTGATGGAGCAGTCGCATCCAATCTGGTCTCCATCCTCTGGAAGGGTCCTGCGCTCACAGGACGATTCAGGGTGGAGTGGGAGCTGTACATACTCCCACCTCCCCAGGCACTGTAAGTGGGCGACGGAGGTTGCGTCGAGTGCGCCGACTTGGACGTCTTCTCCGGCTGAGCGGTGGCCGGACGTTCAGCTAAGCTCTTGGGTTCCGCCGAAGGATGAAAGCTGGAATATCAAGGAATTTAAGTGAGAGTTAGAGGTATTTCCAGGATAGATCCGCACCTCGGCAACCCCGCAGATGAGCCCCTGTGCTCGCGCTTCGTGGCCCTCCGATTGTTGGTGAAATTCTGGGTGGGCAGGGGCATGGGAATGTCGTCCTGGCTGGAGTACATCTGCAGGGCACCCTCCAGGAGCCCCTCGTAGTGGTTTCTAATGGCCGACGGATTGTGCAGCGGACTGGGGTTGTAGTCGGCATAGGACTGGGCCTCTGGGGAAGATCGATTGGAGAAGTTGAGTACGATAGGCGGGGGAATGACTTTACCAGGTCGACTGATATGGAGAGGACTGGAGAGGTGGGTCTCTACGTTGTTAGTAGCTACGTTTTGGTTATCGGGTTATCAGGATTGGTGCAAGCAATAACAATAACTATATCAACGACTACGGGTTGTCCTAGTAACGCGACTTGGCCCCAAATCGAACGTCGCCATCGTCCTCATCGTCGTCGTTATTGTTACTCTTTGGGGTTTCTCCGCCCGGCTCACCCTTCGTCTGTTTCTTCTTGTGCCGCTCCCAGACCACGGGACCCACGACTCCCGGATCCGGATTGTCGCTGTGCGAGGCGGAACGGACATTCCTCACCGACGGCGGTGCCTTGGGACTGGGAAAACTGGCGATGGTGGCTATGGTGGTGTCCTTGCTGCCCTGCGACTTGTGGGATCGCAGGGATCTTGTGGAGTTGTGAGGCGCCACTGCGTTCACGTTGTCGTAGTAGGTGACGAAGACGGGATCCAGTACGCGGTTCAGGGGTTCCGGCAGAGTACTCTTGGGAAAGGCCCGGACCGAGGCCATTGACAGGAAGGATCCCACACTGGCCGTATCCGACTTGTCAGATGGCTGCAGATTCCGGATCATCTCGCTATTGATGGCCTCGGCGGACGCCCCTCTGCCGGTTTTTTGGGTCAGCAACTTGTTCCGGTGGTAGTTGTTGTGCGGATTGAAGGCCTCGCTTCGTTGGAAGTTCTCGTAGCTGCGGCGCATAACTTCGGGGGACTCCTCAGCGGAGGAATGTCCCGACAGAGAGCCCTGGACCGGACTCGTTTCCAGGGAGCCCACGCGGTTCTCGTTCAGGTAGCGTCTTCTGGACTTGTGTCGCATTTTGTCGCTCTTCTTCTCCGACACCACGGATGTGTAAACGGTTTCCTCGTGACCTTCGGCTCTATCGTACTGATGGCGCCGCTTATGGGCGTCAAACAAGCGGGCAGCCTTGTCGTCCAGGATCCTTTGGACATCGGCACTCGGCGGATTGATGGGGCAGTAAACGGAGGAATCGGAAGTGTTGTCCGTCGACGAGGAAATGGACTCTCGACGGGATCGTGTGTCCTGCGGCGGAGCTGGAAAGCTGATGCGTGGCTCCCTCTCGTAGGAGAAGTTCCTTACTCCTGCCTCCCGGGATTGGGAATGTCCTGGACTCGGTTCTCCTTCGGTCCTCTCACTGGTCGTAGGTCGCATTGATTGACCATCGGAGAGCAGTTCGTTGCGGGAGGAGTTTCTGAAAAGGATATATACTTATTCCTTGTAAGAAATACTTTAATTTTGTAAAGGAACATACCTGTTGACTGCACTAAGTTCTCTTTGCCGGGACCGGGTTCGTCCCAGGAGTAGTACCGCCACGAGGAGCAGCATCAGCAGCAGGATGGCCAAGGAACTGATGACCACCAGGGCCACGTTGTTTTTGACCGAGTTGAAGAATCCAGCTTGTCCACTTCGAGGAACAGGAGCCAAAGCGGTGGCCGTGGGCTCCCTTATGTAGGCTATATTAAAAACAAATATGATAAATATATATCGGAATCATTGCAGATAAATCAACTCACGTTCAGATTTCATATAGACGGCCTGTCCGAAAGCCTTCACCGCTTCGGATTCACTGACCAGTTCCATGTCCTTTGCTGCGGTTGTGGCCAAAACAGGTCGACCATTCACCAGAACCGTGTAAATCAGCTCCGTTTGGTTGGCTATCGGTCGATCATTGCTGCTAAAAAAATATATAAATCAAATAAATATTTCAGGAATTCATTAAAAACTTTAAATTGATGTGTACCATATGTGAGTGCACTTTGTGGGTTAATCAAACTCATAATATTGTAACCAGTTCGGCAGGCACTCACAATTTGAGGTTGACGTAGTTGTGCTCCTCCATGGTACCGAACCCATTGGTGTTGGTGCTCCACTTTTGCACATCCGCCTCGCTAATTTGCGTTAGGTTGTGTATGACAACTCTGACGTGCTCGTCCCTATAAAGTGGCTGGGACTGGGAATGGGAATGGGGCAGGCTTTGGGGTTGGGTCTGGGCTGGTTCCGCCCCCTGTTGTTGTTGCACCGGCGGTTGCTTAGTCAACAAGGTTTCGTGCATTTCCCGCAACTTTTCCGATTTTCCATTCTGCTGTATGAGCTCCCAGGGGATCAGAGTAACGTATGCTCCATAATCCATCGATTCCGTGCTGGTCGAGGGTGTGACCCCCATTGGGAGCTGCTCCTCGGACTGCTCCTGCTCCTGCTCCTCCTGCGAGTGGCTGGCCCACTCGGTGTCTTCGCCCAGTCGCCTCACACTCTTTATGTAGTGCTGCTCGTCCTCGTCCTGCATGTCCAGTATTTCGACATCATCCGCTGGCGATCCCGTCGTGGTTTCCACCCTCGTCGGTGGCGTTAAGGACTTTCGACGTTCTCGAGGTGCCGGCAGGTTAACCCCTTCAATCTGTTGAGCTCCATTAATGCCAAGGTGGCGGGTTTGTTGTCTACTTGTGAGATGTATGTTGAGTACTTCTTTCATACCCTGTTTAAACTATTCTTACCTGGTAAAAGCCAGACGATATAACCGTGCCAGCTTCTCCTCCAATGTGGGATTATCCTTGGCGGTATAGAATCCCGACATGACCGTCAGCAGCCAATAACGTCGGTCCGTGGCGGAGTAGTTCAGGGGAGGCATTCCTGGTCCACCCATGTCCCAGGTGCCGCCGCCATCGTCTGGCTTGCAGTCCAGGCAAATGGGTATGTCGATCTCCTGTAAGTCAATCATTAACAGAGGTCCTTGGCTAGGAGTTAGCTCCCAGCTTTAACTTACATTGTTTCCATCCACATAGATGGTGGCCACCACCGTTTCGGTCTTGAAAACTGTTTCCTTGCCCTTGGTTATCCCCGTGTGCACCTTCTTCAGGAAATCCGGGGGCCCATCCCCCGAGCCAGTCCAAAAGAAGTCTTCCAAGTGAATTTCGTCCTTAACTTCTGGATAGTCATCGTCGTTGTTGTCTGGAAATGTCGTGGATTTATTTTCGGCTTACAAGTTTCTTGAACTTTCACCCCGTTTCCATAGAAAGTAAACAACATTCAGTATCTGATTTGATAACTTACAGAGGGGTTTTAAACTTATATGGGATATAAATATATATATGTAGTTCCTATCCTAAAGTTGGACATATTATCGTGTCTTTCTCATCCTCCAAGTTGTATTAAGTGCTGTTTTTCGGTTTTATTACCCCTATTTTGGTAACAGGCTTTCGAGTTTGTTTGATCAATTGCACTAATGGCAACATATTTCCCACAATGAATGCAGTTCCACCGCACAAATTATGCTCCAGCGACAAGTTCGTCTATATGCATTGGTTTTGGATGGCACTCCCTCCCCATGGACAACAAAAGCATAACTTATCGATTAGCACCTGCGTTTCCGAAAACCGAAAGACAGGAACTTGACAATTTGCTTGCGTGTTGGGCCCGCAATTAGGCATACACCTGCCTTGATTTGGCAGCTCGAATCACCTGGGTCAGTCCTCTTTGCCTTTCGGTTTTGCAATTAGCCCATATTGATTGTCCCAAATTTTTTGCTGCGGCCAGTGATGATTTTTGGTGGTATGACATGGCTTTCAGCCAGTGCGTGAAGCAAGGGAAGCGTTAAAGGTCAAAATACTTGCACCGTAAAAGCGGCAGAACCTCTGGTTCTGGTCAAATATACGTCGAAATTTCACTCGGCGGATGCTCAACTCACCGTGACTCAATTGTATAAGCGGCTGACCGAGCCGCGACTTTTGCGTAGCTCCACAATTGGATTGGAAGGCCAGAAGCGAGAAGGAAATGAGCAGAATCGCGGGACTTGCTTTCATTTTCACTGGATTATTTATGAGCGTTCTGGTCACTTTCGGGTGTTCCTAATACGGGCCGCATTTCCCTTTCCACGCGGCTACAGCAACGGTGCGATGGTGGAAAAGTACACTCTATGTGGGCGATATCCGAACTATTTGGAAAAGTTGATTCGACACCGTCGAACGTCGACCGGGAACTAAACGCTCCATTGTAATCCAAGCGTTCTCGGGGCTACATGGTGGTGCGGATGCGGGTGACATTGTTATAGCCCGCTCTCTGTTTGGGCCGCTTTATGCCTGGTCAGTTACCTGGGGCAACCGACACTTCCGCGGCAACAGGCACAAATCGGAAAAGCGCGCCAAGCCGCAAAAACCCCTCTACCCACAACAACGAGAAGCTTTCGCCGCCAAGTCCGACTTTGTCCCAACTTTTTGGGACAGCAGTGGATGGGTTAGATACAGCTTTCAGTTTGGATTCCCAAAAGCTCGTTTAACTATGTACAAAAGCTGGTTGTTACACGAAGAAGGTCTTGTAGAAACAGTACAACGGTATTCGCAGCTTAAAAAGTAAAAGTTCCCAATCATATACCTTTCTTTATTATTAACCTTATAGATGATAGTTGAAATAAATACGAATTTATATAAATCAATATATTAGTTATTATTTTATAATATAACATATTATTTTGAAGCTCATTTCTAAGGTTTATTTACATATGTACGACTAAGATTACAATTTCAAGAGACCTTCATACCATTGCTCGGAGTGCAGCTTTACTGTAAGCGTACAAAAGTGTTAAAAGCTTGATTAATTAACAATAATTAGCCATAGGTTTAAACAAGTTTCTTAGCTTGCTGAGATGGCAAACCAAGTGGCAGCATACATTTCGTGCCATACATACATATGTATCTATTGTTGTTCTTCCTCCCATTTGCATTGTAATCATTAACTTGAGATGACCTAAGAAAGGGACGGCTAAGTTTTGCAGGTGGCCTTCGTATTACTAATCGAGTAACTCGTGCACCCAAAAACACACTTGATGAATGAATAGCAATTTTATAGTAATTTAATAAGGTTTCCCAAAGTAATAAATGCGATTGCCGAGCGACTTCTGCAGAAAACGATGGACAGCCTTCGTTTTTTACCAATGGTATTGCATTTTTCGTATGTCCGATGATAGATGATTTATTATTAATAATTATGAAGACGCACTGAGTAAGTTCCCACCCACATCTTTTGCTAAACTTGTTTCCTTTGTCCATGTAGCTGCCCAATAAGCCAAATACGTCACCCGACACCCGGCGTACAAGGTTTCCCATGTAGGCTTACAAAAAACCCCCGAAAAATACATAAATATTACCTTGTACCGCGACTAACCATTTATCATGGAAACAAGTTTCTTGGTCTAGATGCTTCCAGGAACCAGTCTAATTTTTGAAGCTCCATTGTTCTTATCGGCGATCACTAAAATTAGAATTTGATTATACGCATGCTAAGAATTTAGCCTGTCAAATCTGGCCATAATTTTGAGCCGTAGGCGCCTATTAACTCGTGTGCTTCACCTGACTCGACTTTTCTTTGTGTGTGGATACATGGATTGGATGGCATGAAGTGGCGAAAACCCACCGAATGTGGCTTGTCCATGGCTCCGAGATTCTTGAAACTCGTTTCGGGTGTCAGGTCCATCATTACTATAGAATGCGCTAATTTGCCGGGCGTAAAGTCTTTTTAAAGGTCACAACTATTACGCAACAGAAAACTCGTCTATCCAGAGTGCGGTCCACTGATATTGAAACAACTAAACTTGATCTTGGCCAGTGGCGATTGGAAATGGAAATTCTTAGCGGCTTCACCCCACTTTTAAGCAGTTTCAGCAGTAGAGAGCATATATTTTTGACTCATTTATTTACAACTCTTATCTACAAGCTACTTATCCAGCAGCGGACTTCAGGGCTCCGGGGCTCAGTTTCCGGTTCTTGATCTGGTAGCGGGCCTTGTAACCATCCTTGTCGGCGGTGTACATGGTCACAGTCTCGGTGTCAGTCTTTTCATCGTACGAGGAGTACATACCCATGACCACCAGTTGCTCCTCGGGAGTGCCGGGGTTCATGATCACGCCCATCTCCTCGCGCTTGCTGCCATTGGGCTCCTCCGATCTGCAATCGAATGGCACGTTAACACCGATCCCTGTCTATCAGGCGGAAAGTACTCACGCGAAGCGGTATCCCTCCTTGGTCGGCGCCTGGTTGTAGTACTCCGACACAATGGTGGGGAAGACGTAGTCCAGAAGTCCCGCCGAGCTGTGGGCGGCCATAAGGGCCACCAGGGCAGTGAAAAGTAGCTGTGGGAAAAGAATGCAGATTAGTCTTGGATCATATTTGGAACATAATATCCTATAATACACTCCTACTGTAAGTCATGCTAATTCTATGTTTCATAGACCTTTAATGAACTGAATATCTCAGGCGATTTTACTTTACTTAGCACTTTTTAAACTAGTTTTAGCACAGCTGAGAAATTAAATGGATCCAATACTAAACATCCAAAAGTTAAACTGCGAAATGGACCTGCTCCGCATCTGTGTAACTTGGCAGCAACACGGGCTATTAGCACAGCTGCATCAATATCGTCTATTGGATTGACAGCCACTATTTGGATTATGCACACACTTCACATGCCAGGTTAATCGCCGCCCGCGGTCAATACGAAGTCGTAGGTCTGGGACACGCTCGAGGCATCCGGATGGGAATCAGAAACAGTATCTGAATCGGAATCGGTATAGGGTTCCGCCCTGAGCAGCTGCTTACCAATTTCGCTGAGGCCATGTTGATGCGCGATGGAGTTACCGAGCTATACTAAAGCATCCGAAGAGCGCCCCCTAATATATAAAAGTTAGGATCTGCATAGATCTTTCAAGCTCGCGACGCGAGGCACACACACAGTGGATAAGTCATATTTTTCTATTTAGTAGCAGCCACTACTTGTAGAGTAAAACCGGTCGCTTCTCGATCCGCAAGTCAAATGCCGAAAGAAACGCCAACGCCTTACAGTAAAAATGTTATATTTAAAGATTGATTTCGAGGAATTTTCGGCAAAGGAATCGACTTGGCGACATCTGCTCCACACACACAATGGGTTCTGCCTGCTGGGCAAACAGATGGAACACTATTTCTCGATTTGTTATTAAAATGCGGTTATCCTTGGTCTTAAAGCTAGCGAAACCAGTGATTTATAAAACGATATTTGCATATATTCGTGATGCCAAATTAAACAAAATTGTTTTGATGCTCACAAACTAGTTTATTTTGGTTTATAGTCGCCGTGATTTCACTTTCTATGATGAAGTTTAGCATCCGATGCTCGTTCTGAACAATTGCCTTTTCTTTCAGCGATTCAGGTTTTTCTTAGCAAAGGTTTTCACGGTTTTTTACATGATTGTACGTTGTACGTTGGGATGAGTAATTAGTTGTAATCAGCCATCAATTGTGTTCAATTACTGAGTCATCTTTGCAACAATCCCATCCAGATTCGTGTACAGGTCCATTGGTGTTGAATTGACGTGTTCCTGAATGGCAATAAAATGAAACTCAAACTCAAACGATTGCGTTTTACTCATTAATTAAAAAGTCATTTTGAGGTTCAACGCTCTAAGCAGCACCAATATAATTAAATATTTCGTTAAAAGCCGAATAGTCGAAGAGATTGTCCAGATTGGTATACTTGCTATAAAGCAGGAACTCTTTAATGAATTATTTGTTTGAAATGGATATTTATCTGTTTGACAAACTCTCAAAAAACAACGTATAAAAGTCCAGTTCTCTGAGAACATAACACAACATAAAATAATATAAACAAACAAACTTATTATGTATATTTCATGCTATTGATTTGATTTTAAGTTGCAAATATGCTTGTGTGAACTCGAAGCATTAAACTCTCGTCGCCCAAAAGTATGCTTTAAAATATTTCTTAATATTACGTCGAAATATTATATTTTATTTTTGAATAATATATCTATATCTTTGACATAGTTTTATTCATTTACTGTTATTTAGTACTGAAGCTTAAAAATATTTTTTGAATAATCTAGTATGTGAAGTGAAAAAAGCTAGCTTCTACGACACTGAATGTATTTATACGTCATACATCTTTTCTACATTTACTGAGGATTACTTCGATAGATGGCGCCACTCAAATGAAAATAGTTATCCTATTATTCTCATTTCAACAATTATTTATACTAAATTCATAAAAAACCCCCAATGTATTAATTTTTGGTGTTGCTTTTAATTGCCCGACTTTTGAACCTAGCGCTAATATTTCCTACATTACAAAGTAAATGAACCAATCAGAAAACTAATTACGTTGTGAAAATATATATTAAATTAAATTATGGACAATTTATATTTAAAGTACTGATTGGCAAGTGTCGCTGGACAAAAGCGGATTGCCAAAACCTCTGATGGACAGACGTTTTAGAGGCGTCTTCATAATGAAATCTCACGTCCTCCTGCTTGGATTCCTGGTCACCCTTGTTGGCATCCTTAGTCATGGAAATGTCGATGCAGCTGGACTTTTATCCTCGTCGGCACAGACCCAGGGATGCCAATGCTCCCTCACGATGTCCTGCAGCTGTTGCCAGAGTGTTTCGGTTGATCTCCTGAATCAAAATAGTACCGGTATGTAGCTAGGATACACACTTTCCTATAACCCTTACCTTATTCAAATTCCCCTTCAAGTCTGCCTCACTTTGGGCATTGGCTTGACCAGTGGAACCATCAATTTGGGGGCCACAATGGATGGAAATTCGGTGGCCGCGTTCGCCATCAGCACCACCAAGCCGCCCACATATTGCATCCCCGTCATCTCGATGGTTTCCGTGGACATGTGCATTAAAGTAAACATCAAGGTGGCAGGAGTGGCGGTCAAGGCCTGTCCCACCTTTTATACCAACTATGCCACCAACCAGGTCGTGAGCTACGATTTTCCCTGCATCCAAGTGGGCATGGACGGAGTTAGCCTGATCTAGAATACATATGCGCCACCCAAAACACACACCGCTTCTTTCAAGTTTTTTATTCTGTATGCTCTTCGTTAGGTTTATAAAATGTTCAGCAGCTAGCCGGGAAAATCGCTATATACAAATGTTACTGGTCAAATGCACAGGATCCGCAGATCGATCCAGGATACACTGCATTCGACAGCTAAGCTTAACGAGTAAGGCTATTAAACAAAAACAAGTGTTATCGGTGAAACCCATCAGCCCAAACCACAAGAGAAAAATTTACAATAAACTTACAACTGAAGATCACAAAGGACTCCTAACCACAGAGGCTGGTCTCACGAATTCTACCAATTATACATATTATGTTGGGTCTTCCTATATTGAGGTAAGCAGCAGATAATCTAGGCTTCGCATCGGGATTCTTTGTGGGGGCACTTCGAGAACTGCTGCCAGTGCACCCAGAATTTGGATCAGTTCGCTCGCAATCGCTCGTACACCTTGTTTATCGGATATATCAACTAAAACTATGCTTGGACCAGGCCACTCTGGTTGCCCAAACAGCTCTGCGCGTCCCGGCCAAGCGGGGCTGCATCGCCTCCAAGGGACGCGGACGCGGATGAGGCGGGCACATCGCTCACGATCGCCTTGCACATGACCATCCTGACTCCGGCGAGGAAGTCCGAGAGGTAACATCATGTGGGTCGTGACGGAGCCGGCGGTTTTCGCTCCAGGGACGAGGATTGCAGCACGGCGGGAGGTGGCGGTGGCGGAGCACTCCGCATCCTGGGCACCGGCTTCTGGTCCTTGCTGGCCGTGGCCAGTGAGTCCCTCAGCACCTTTGGCTGCGTCGTTATGACCTTTGGTATGGTTCCCAGATGCTTCGACGTGCCATCCGCACCGCCCTCCAATCGCACCGACTCGATGGACGAGGACACCCGGCTGTTGCCCTCCTCGTCCAGCTCGTTTCCCACCTCCACCTCGTCGTCCTCATCCTCGTTCTCCTGATCCTCGATCAGGGCGCGGAACTCTTGGATCGATTCGTTAAGCACCCACAGTTGTGACAGCAACGAGAGATCTAGTTGACGCAGTCCGTTCTGGAATGAACAATCGAGTACAGGATTAGTACTAATTCGTGATACTTTGAAAGTTACTTAGTTACTTAGTAATACTCAGTGTGGGCGTAGCCCGTTGATTTATCTGTGCAAAGTAGTTACTTTACATTTTATTGATTCAGATTGCCTTATCCGAAATATATATCTCGTCTGGCTGGCCGGCCGACCATGAATAATCCCAATACCCATGTCCTCCTTTAGTTTTGGCCTGTATTGACGCTTGTGGTCAAAATGAAAGTTCCCCTGTCGCTGTCGAGTAGGAAGGAAAAATCTCATTTGTCAATTAATATCGCGGCATAATATCGCGCCAAAAGAAAAGCAGAAAAACTTTCTGCAGCCGCCGCAGCATCGTGGTATTAGCCAAATCCGCTCAAGCCGGCGTTTTCGCTGACGACCAACTCCCACCTGGCTTACTAATGCATTCAGATTGACTGCGAAAGCAAATTAAAGTTGAGTTAATAAGAAGTGACTGTCACTTGAGCGCAACTCAACATTTAAATATATAAAATATTGAAATATTTATACATATATTTAGTGGCCATAAGTCAAGTGAAGAAGCTTTCCCTTGGCGACCGCTGGTCCAGAAAAACCACAAAACTCAATTTTCCTCACTTCCGTCTAGAATACGGTTAGCAATTAGTCATTTGAGGTTTCCTCTTCAATATTCAATACTTCTGCATCGGCTAATTTTCCGCTTTTCCTCAACTTTCCCAACAACGAGGAAGTATCTACGTGTTCTCCGCTAAAAAATGCCCATCTCAGTTTCTTCTTTCTAACCATTTGCCGTTGGCCATGTTAAGTGTGTGCCAGTTTTTGCCGGATTAATGCCGGCTGTACAAAACCTTTCGGCTTTTCGCCACATTTTTGGCGGGGGCGTCGCCTCGGGTCGAATGTGAATTAGTTGCAAATTAACATACTACTGGCAGGGTTATCCGTGGAAAGTCGATCCAAATAGAAGTGTGCTAATGCCATTAGCTAGCTTGGCCAGAAAGTAAGTAGGCCAATCGGGTGATAGGCAAGCAATCTTGATTAGAAGTCATGCTGGTTAGGTATGAAGTATCTAGAATCTATATATATGTATCTTTCAATAATATTTCCATCTTTGGTATTTCTTTTAGTTTTACCAATTCGTCTGCTGTCATAAATCGAATCGATACGTGTATAGTTGACAATTTAATTAGCCCTAAGCCCTTTGCGCTAAAATTGCTTTGTGGCTTGTATTGAGTGGTGGCAAGGAGGCTTTGCCGCAAGCAGAAGCCCTAGAAGTATCTGTAAATGCAACAGCGCCAAATGGCAATGAACGCTGCAAATGCCAGACAAGGCTGCCACCGCCCTGCCGCATAAATCAGTGCATATGTATATATATACAGCTAGATATAGACACGCGGATCTGCCCAAGATCCAAGATAAATACTGGCGCGTTCTATCTTTAGCCGCGAAGCCATTCAGCTCACATCAAACATTTCTGCACCGATGCGTGAACTCCGCAGCCGAACGCGGCACCTTTTCGCGAAATGCGGAAGATCAGGAAACGGGAAGGAATCTCAGCGATTTGCTGGGGTAATGGAACCGCCCAGATGGTTGGCCATTTAGCTATCCGGACATTCGCGAGTGCCATCTATTGATGATTTGTGTGCTTTATGTGAGCGGTATAACTGGAATATACGATCAGATCCGTAAGGCTTCTTCGCACCCTTTTATGAACGTGTGTGATTCTCCGCACGGATTCAATTAACTCGAGAGGCAGGCAAATGAGGCAACTTGGGATTGCAGAACGAATGTGTATCTTTACATGTGGCAGGGCCCCCGGCAAGAGGTTGGCGTGTCATGTTCGCGGTCTGATAAACTGAGCTCGGTTCGCATGTGCCAAATAAAGTGGAACAAGTGAGAAGCGATTAGCCACAAATGGGGGTATTTCTTGGCCAAGTCTCTTCAGACTCGAGATTCGAGCTGCGAGACTGTAGACTTGAGACTTGGCCTAATCGGCAGCCGACGATCTTGGAGCCGGAGAAAGAATGCCCGGGCCGGGCTTGGTCGTTCAAGGCCGTTTTATGTAAGCCGTAAAAATCCATTTCATGCATTGATGCATTTCTTCTCACAAACTGTCCGCTGGCTCTTTAGTGGCTTAGCTAGCTGCCTGCTTTGCTTTTGCTGCCTTTTTTTTCGTTCATAAATTTAATTTGCTGCCATAACCGAGGTATCTGGCAACATAAATTAGCTGAAGCGGACCCGCTTTGTTGTTGCTTTGCTGCCAGCTTGCTTACTTGCTCACTTGCTTACTTGCCCACTTGCCCGATTGCCAAGTTGCCAGCTTGCCAGCTTGCCAGTTTGCTGGATTGCCTGGCTTAATGGCTGCGCATGCGCTGATTAGTCGTACTCCTGTTTTCTCCCATTGTGGCCCCACTCCGATTTATTTCTCCCCGATGCGTTGTGTTGCATTAACCGGGTTTATTACTTCATTTTCATCGTTGCTCACATTAGAGATGGTGCCGCTGATGGCGCTGGGAATGGCGGCTCTAACAATTGAGCGTAATTTGACTTGACAATCATCTATTAATATGGGGGGCATAAGGTAGAGTGCTTTCAAGCCAAGGAATAATTGCAATTGGGGTTACAACAGAAATATAACAAAAATCTAGGTCTAAGGGAGTCAATAGATCGAGTTGAACTTGTACAAACATCCGTTTCTTTGTTTAAGCAAATGTAAACGCATTAATTGTGGTAAGAAAAGCATGCTTCTGTAGAATGGATAATCGCATTATGCCGCCGACTGAAAGCCGATCTAATAACCCAATAATAACCCACTACCGCACTGACCTTCGGCAAATATTTACTTTCAATTCGTCTACAATCTACAATATCGAGTGAGTAAAAGCGGCTTTATTCAAATACGGGAGTGAGTGAACAATGCATATCAGTAACTTGGGTTCACCAAGAAGGCTAACCACTCAATCTCTGCCCAGTACTCGGCATTCGAAAGCAAAAGCAAAAGCGGCCAACTAGCATAATTGCAAAATAAGAAACACATTCACACACCGGACCCATACCCATACCCATAGCCATATACCCATACTTACTGGCTTACACACCCACCGAACTGAGCGATCAGAGCTTGAATCGTTAATCAACCGACCGAGACCGAAACATTTGCGAAAACCATGGAAAGATAGTTCAGATGGGTCAGCACAGCGATACCCTAACAAATGGTGCTGGTAATTAGTTTAAAAAATAAACCCAAAATCACTTCCCCATTGATTCGGATCTATTTTTGCGGAGAAACGAGTGTTTCCTTCGAATGCCAGGGCTTTATCTCCGCCCGATGGCATTTCGACTAGATTGTGGCGGCCCAACTTGGCCCGAAAGTGACTAAGACCCGGTAGAGTTAGATAAACAAGGCCCGGCGATATTGTGGCAACGAATGGATTCAAATGCCCCGCAGCAATAACACAAAATCACAAATGGTTGGGCAAATACAATGACCAATTAAAGTGTCATTGGATTTAGGCTTTGTGGCGGCGAAATCTACGAGCTAATAGAATCGCTTGAAGCGCGTGAAATGCGCGTGCAACAATCATATTGCACAGGAAATGTGGCCCACAAATATACCATTTGCGCCCAAGACCCCGTCTCGACCACGTCCTAAAAGCCATATTGCACAACGGCAGACATGCAAATTGCGCAAAATGCTTTAAATGGTGCACAATTTAGTGTTTATTTCCAATTGTCGAGCGCCGCCACAGATCGACGTCTAAATCGGAGCAGCACGAAAAGTCAGAAGACTTCGCTTTTGATTTGATCCGAGACTTGAGTACCGCCGAAGTGGCCGCTCCTAACCCAAGGCTTACTACACTTGTGGGGGGTGCTTACACCCACGCCTAAGCGGGCATTAAACAGGTTCTTGCGACCATAATGCCATGGAATCTATCTATCTATATGTATCGAAGCCGCAGCCGCTGCCAGCCACCAAACCAAATTAAATGTGAAAGGTTTGGCCAACATTTAGACTTTGCCCCGCCGCAGAAGTTGCCATTAGGCGGCTGAACTGCGGCATACCCAGCAGGTCAATAAAGTTCACTTCCAAATGCAGCTCGTACCCTCGAGATGGGTGTTATATTTCGGCACTAGAGTGACAGCACGCGCATAAAAATAGCTTGCTTCGTCACTTCACACAACTGGTTCCTGGCTTCGCTTAAGATGCAAATTTTATGAAATACTTTAGTTCCAAACTGAGTCAGTGGTCGAAAGTAAGGTGTTTCGGCATTCTACAGATACTTATACCTATAAGGAATGCCTATAAACTCTCCAATATAAACAAAATATATATGGAAGCAATCGTACGGCACTCGCTTTCATCCCAACTACAATAAAATATGATTGAGATCTCACCATTTCCTTCCGCAGCGTCGCAATCTGGGCATCCAGAGTGCTGCCCGCCTCGACCGCCTGGGGGTTTCCTTTGGCGGATAAGCTGGGGGACTTGGCCTCGGATTTGGCCACCAGCATTGGTGGTGTGGATGTGTTTCCGTTCGGCGAGGAGGGCAGTGACTTATCGGTGGCATGCTCCTTGGTATCCTGTGTCTCCCCAGCAAGAGTGTCGCTTGGTTTTCGGCTGACATCGCTGCTGTTGTTGTTTCCTTCCACATCGCTCAGGAGTCCCGAATCGGAGCACAGTAACTTGTTGAAGCCGATGAGAGATTTCGGCAGCGGGGGCAGCTCGCAAGCCGAGTTTCCACTGCAATGAGAAGATTGATTGGAAGACACGGATCAGTATCATGGAGTACAAACTGGGGTTAAGTACATACAGTTTAGTTCCAGCCCAACTATACCTTTGCTTGCCACCCAAATAGCCATAACCCTGCCAATAACCAATCACATGACCATCTAGACCATCATCACTCTCCTTCTCAAAACCATCAGTACCATCATCATCGTCCTCCTCCTTACTGCGATGGATCATTTCACTTAGGATCAGGGGCAGAACGGTCGCCTCCCCGCAATCACTGTCATCATCGTAATCGCTGCAGGTGGTGGGCGTGCCACTACGCCCGATCCTCAGCTCCTCGTCGTCTTTCTCGTCCAGGTTGAAGAAGCCGTCCTGAAAACGCTGGTACCACTTCGCCACGTACTGCGCACTGGGGCAGAAGGGCCCAAAGGCGTTGCGGCACTCCTCAAAGATCTGGGCGGGATGCAGGCGGCGCCGGAAGCCAAACAGTATGCACTGCTGCAGCTCCACGGCCGAGGGCGCCGGAATGGGCGTCAGAAAGAGCTCGTCCAGGTCCTCGGACATTTTCGGTGGCTTTGCGAGACGGCGCTTGAGACTCCTTATGACATTAGCTGCAAAGTTTCCGATGGGGAAGAGGATAGGTGGATCTTTTAGATATCATATCGCAAGCGCGAGAAAGCTGGTGAGGCAAGAACTCCTTGGATTCAACGCATGTTCCTCGGTTTCAACAGAGAACAGAACACAGGAACACAGAACAGAAAAACAGAACACTGGATGAGGTGATGGATCTTGCGGCATGGGATATTATCAGATGTTGTTGGTTAGGCACAGCAGGTGTTATGGCGTATTTGGGTTATTTTCAGAGAGAACGACTTATGACATAAGCTGCTAAGTGGATTCAAAGGTAATATAACTTCATTAACAGCACATCATGGCTAAGCACAGAATCTGAGAGCTGCCTTGGTAAATCATTAGTAATTGTAGATTACAGCTTGAACAGATAGAGATCGCCAGCTCTCGAAAGATTGTCCTTTCAATCTCAATCTGTAATATTAACACAGGCATTCGTGTGTACAAAGATACATGAGAACATGGCCGGGTATGCGAAAATATAAAGTTAGGTACATAATGCAGGCCCAACTCCATTCGTCGCAGAAACCAGACAGACACGAAGGCCACCAACTTATGGCTTTTAGAATGCTAGCGAACGAGTTCAAAAATTTGCTAAACAGTCGGTTCAGTCAGTGGCATCAAAGGCCATAATATAGTTGCAAAAACGTGGTCAATGCAAGAGGTAATTTGGTTAGTGACTTCATTTGAGCGCAATGGAGATTACGAGGCCAATAAACGCCATCAAAACAGCCCAATTCTCAGCGGAAACTCGTTGTATCTAGAAGTATTATGAAATGTATCTAGAGATTTAAATAGAAGGAATGTTTGTTTGACAATAAATATGTTCGCATATTGTGCAATCCACCTGTTTACTATTTGCCCATATTAAAAAGTCGTTTAGCTAAATAAAACCCAGCTGGTTCTACATCATTTCAAAGGGCTGGCCGACCATATAGCCAAAGTCAACACCTTTCATCTATTTTCGACCCACACGTCCGACTATTTTGAATATGCGAATTGAATCCGTCAGCAGCCAATTGGTGTCTAATTAAAGCGCATTTCAACTGCCATTCGAACAAGGAATCATAATCATAATAATAAATGGGATTTTGTGCTGAACCGATATTACGTCATGGGGAAAAGCGAGCTATGCTGCGCAGGGCAAGGCTGGAGGTCAACGAATACGAGTGTGATCTATACAAACGTGGGCGATGAGTATATCCTAAATGTCTCACATGTCGGTTAATGAAAACACATGGGAATCATACGGATCCGCAGGTTGTTACTTTTCAAACAGCCGATGATGTTGTGAAGTAATAACACATTGGAAAAACACTGCGGCAACAACATATTTCTTGAACAACACACAAATCAACACGAAAACTTTGTATTTCTGGTATTTATTTATTTGCGAAGCAGAGGCAGCGTATAGATATTATTTTTACTACTCGCACAGCATGTCTAATTTGATTTGCTAATCTGTCATTTTTATCTGAAGAATTCGAATTCACACAGCTGCGTAAACATTGTCATTAGAAAGGGTCTGCGATTCAGCGCGTACTCACAGATCACGATTTGAACAAACAGTATGGGAAAAATGAACATATAATCTGTGTTTCCTCGTTCCGTTTGGCGTGGATATATTGTTTGTTTCGCTGCGAAATTCGCGTGCAACTAAAAATTAAATGCTGCCACTTTCGGCCACGTTGGAGCGCTGAGCGCTGAGCGTTGGAGCACCCAAATCCCATAGAGAGCGGCCCCAAGGAACCGCAACCTGAAGACAGCCAAACAGAGACGCGAAGCCAAGCGATTCACGCGATCCACGGAGCACGGAACGGATCGCTATGCTCTCGAGAGTGAGCGTTGGGGATCGAGACAAAAATAATACAAATATATAAGAAGAAATGAGCAAATTGATTTAATAAAAAATCAAATGACAAACAGGGTGTATTTCCGGGGGTCAATGGCTTGATTATCCAATACAGTATCTATACAGATCTATCATAACGTTCTATGATGATCCTTAGTTCCTCCAGCTCGTTAAAGCCTTGTTCCCTTCACTCAACCCCTTGGAAAATCCAATAAAATGCAAGCACTGGAGAACCCTTGTCTGATTTTTCTGGAAAGTCGTAAAATCTTCTTAACAGATCCAGATCCGTAAGATCCCCAGTTGTGCACCACCCTGTAGAGGCCCTGTCACCATCGCATCCCCGGATATTTTTAGATATAACAAAATAACACGCTCGCGCCGCTGTAGTACATCATGTACGGAATAATCGGACGACTCTCCGACGATCCCAATCCGTATAGCCGGCAATCGCCGAGGAAGCGTTCCCATTCCCATTCAGAAATGATGCAGCCGTCAAAGACTTGTCTTGTTTCGGACCCCAACTGCGTCACTTTTTTTATCATTTATCAAATTTTATCATTTTATCATTGCAAGAGGCGGGGCAAGAGACCAAAGCGAATTGGGACCGTGCAGCGGAATGCGGCAGTCTATATATAACCCGTAAACCGGGTGGAGCACGGATCCACGCAGCGCTGTGACCCACAGAGGCAGTGCATCGAGTGGGCAAATTATGCGGACAATGGCGCAGGTGGCGAATCGGAGCACGCACATTGCAGGATGCGGCATTGCGGCAGAACAATGCGATGTACTATATAGTGGACTTATTTATATGCTATAGTATGGTAGCGCCATGGCGATTTCTCGACGCACTGACTGGCTCTACGTACGTGGTCATAATACCAATGGGTGACCCAAAAATTTCACCACTTCGCATTTATGAGCTTTCCTTGGCCAAAACGCCCGGCTGACTGGCGCAACAAATGGCACTCGGCGGGCTGAGAAGGTGATAAAAGGGGCATTTAAATGGCTGGCGAAGATCTGTGGGTCAGTTCTTCGAGACTCAGCCGCTTCTCAGCCGTTTAATGAGGGCACGGTAAAGACTAATAACGCCGCCTCAGCTCACACAATCGGGTTCCAGTTTCTCACAGCAGTGGCTTTCTCACGCATTCTAATAAGGCATCGTTTTCCATTGTCTTCAATCTGCAGTCACCAGTCTTCAGGCACCAGTCTTCTGTCTCCAGTCTTCTGTTTTCTGTCTTCAAGACGGACTACTGGTGAGCCGAGTCCGGTGCACATTAAGTGAGAAGTTGCAGGGTCTTGGGGGAGTTATTATCGCCGGTTACTCACGTATTGTCGCCTCTACGTGAGCCACTCCCACCTGGCGGAAAGAAAGAAAGAAACCTTTGGGGGCAGCCACAAAATCGCTCATATCATCGCAGCGTTTTCGCTTTCATTCGAACTACTCAGCGCAGGGCCCATAAATTTCTATTTTCTACCCGGGAGTTTCTAAACAAATAACCAATAGTAGTAGTATGCAAATGAGCCAGCGACTAGAGCGGTTTAGTTACCCAAATAAATTGTATTGGCCTGTGCGGCATAGCATACATACGATTAGTCGCGCGTTTCTCTTTCGAATCCGACGAAAAGCGAAATTTTGATTTCGGTTTCCTGATTAGTAGAACGAACCAACTTGGCCACTGCCCCTACGAATGGCTTAATTTATGCAGATTCACCGTGTTCAGACCTTATTATCGTACATATAGCACGATATCGGCATCGGCAAAGGCCACTGCTGAGACTTTGTTAGCCAGCAACTGAACACAACTCAAAGACTCAAAGACTCAAAAGCGAAAGCACCGCAATATGAGCGGGACATTTTTGAGAATTCAAAAATATGCAAGACACGCTATTGATCCCATTAAAAATACACGTATTAATACGAAAAGAGGGGCTCTGATGATTAATTGCCTTTGAAGCCATAGAGGTATTACCACTCGAACTCTAAAAGGTGTAACCCACGAAATGATCTAATATATTCTATATAATATGCCTAAATACGACCATAATGTATGGCTAGAAAAGTTTATATCTTAGCCAAGAAGTCTACCTCATTTTACATAGATTAATAAACCGAGGGCGTACGAATAAACAAGACTAATGCGAAAAGCCAAGAGCTATTCAAATTTCCTTATGTGAAAGTAAAAAGTAAAATGTTGGCTGTGCAGCATGGCGACCACAAGCGAATAAAGTGAATAAAGCGAATAAATCCGTCCACTTGACCACCGAACGGAACAGGAAACTTGGGCAATACTCGCGCACCTGAGATACGAATCTACAAATCTGCGCCAGCTTGGCTCAGACTGCCATTTGCTATTTTTGGCCAGACATCTGCGTGGAGTTGTTGGCATTAAAAATTAAACAAAATAAGGCAGCGCGACTGCCGAGCGGGGGCAAATTAAGTGGGAAACGAGGTCTCAACGCGGGAAACATATGGAAGCAATTCGCCCCAAAGGCCCTTTGTTTCAGTAGAAAAAAACAGCAACTGAAGTAAAACCTATCAATATAGCACCACATCAGTAGCTACTGATTAGATAAATACATGTAAATGCAGCCTTATCTTTGCTTACTTAAAGCTGCAGCCTAGATTATATCATTAGTAGTTCATAAACTGTAACAGAGCGTACAGATACAGATACAGAGTCTTGGCTTTATGTAAGCCAAGTTAGGCAGGCAGGCAGGCAGGCGGCCCACACTCGTGGACGAAGTGGAGTGGAGTCCAAGACTTCATCCACTTTTGGCTTCCAGGTGCAGGCTGCTTTTCCGCATGTTTGTTTTCCGCTAAAATCAAGTTTATGCTGGCTCGCTGGCGCAGAGTCTCTGGGTATTTTGGCCACTTTCTGGCAGGGATTGTCGTCCGTACTGCTCACCTTGTAAACTAGTAACACTCATTTGGGCACGCGTTTCTGGTACAAGACGCGGCCACTCACTACTCACCACTCGACCAATCACGCAATTAATTGAGTTGATCTTTCCCAGAAGTTTCTCTGCGAGAGGTCTTGGGACGGAGCTTAAGATCCATTGACCTGATAACTAAGAGAACAAAGGGGTAGTTGAACTCTGGCTATCTGTCGCATCATCTTGGGATACTAGCTGCTAGCCAACTGAAACGGAGGCATATTACGCAGAAGTACTACGAGTATGAGTGCGAGCACACCTGAAACTCAGTCAGTCAGCAGTTTGCCGAGTCACCTGTCGTACTCTAACGGTTCTCACACTCGTAACAGCCTCAAAAACCTGACTTGTGTATCTTTGGCAAACACAGAAATTACAACGCCGCCACCTGAAAACTGCCGCCTGGCTGACAGCCATCAAGAGTCAAGACTCAGCTCTGAATCCGAATTGGAATCCGAACCGGCCATGATTTTAATCGCAGTTGAAGGTGTTACTTCGACTAGTTTCTATGGAGCTACACATAGATGCAGACCCATTTATGATATAGGTAAGTAGCAGGTCTGAAAGGATTATAGATAGCTATTCACATGTTTATACTTTCGGTGAAAGCTAATCACTTGTTCGATAGAAACGAACTATTGGCCCAAGTTGAAGCCCATCTTAAATGGAACTTAGGTAGCAGCTAATAAAAGCAGTGTTTCTTTAATGGCTTTCAAAAGCTTGGCTTGCATTTGTTGGATACGTATGTAAATCTCTGGCCGATTTCGTGGCTGGCTTTCATTCGCCTTGCAATTCCCAGAAAATTATGTTGGAAAATGATTGGTGGCAACGAGCAGAGCGAGGCAGTAATCAAGTTGCAGTCGTCGTTATTCAAGACATTACCACATGCAAGCATTCCATTTCGCTTTTTAATAACACTCACTCACAGGTGACAATTAAGCTCGTTTTTCAACGAATTATTCCGTGGCTAGCTTCTTTCGTTCTTTGGGCGCCAAACAAAAGGTGAATGAATTTTTTTGGGTTAAACTCACGGAAATGTCTTTATAAACTTTAACGACCTTTATACGAGCATTCTGTATATACTCACTTATACTATATAGAAGAACGGAAAGCGGTAAGGCATTCCTGATAACGGCAACCATTATGCAAATCGGATTGGAAGGAGCATTAACTGGGGCCTCATTGGGATTGGACTGATTGAATTGGAATTTATTTTACAACGCTTGCGTTGCACTTGCAACAGTTAGCCACGCCAATGGAAGTGGCCATAGATGTGAGAGTATCTGCATCCGCTTATCCGTGAATCAGCTCGTATGCATGAGGCCCAATCCACACGTTCGGGCATTTGAGAGATGCAATTTGCAGTTGCATCTCGCCTTAGGAAATGACTTCTCGACAGAGCTCGCTTAAATATGCATTGATTGAGTGAGTAATAGATAAAGTGAAACACAATATTATTATCGGCACAAATGCCTGCATGAAGAGAGCGAGTCGCACCGAGTTATTTCAATTATACACGATTCGCTTTTGAAATGCACTTGTGTAATGCATGGAAAAATTAAACATTTTCCGCGCATTATACACACATTTAATGAATTTAATGAATAATAGAAATTCCCTCATATAATGCGCCATTTTTGGAGTTAATTCCAAGGCAAGATTCAAATTGAAGAAATATGCAGAATATTTCATTATTATTATTACTTTCTAACCAGAAAAGCACATGATCGGAGAACTTAAGCCCGTGATTTATTGGCAGCGTAGTGGCGACTTCTTTCGGCCATCAGAATGGCTATTGGGAGTCAATGAAAGCTATGAATCGTGTGAATAAGCAAATATTGGAACAAACATATATGCACGATATATGAAGTATCTTGGTCGTGTGGCGATGGCGCAAATGCCAAGCCAAGTGAGTCACGATAATCACTTTTCGCGGCGACAAACACGTACCGTATAGCAATATATCTATCTATACGGCTATATGGGAATACATGCGAGTATTTGTATTTATATGTTAATATGAGCCCAGGCCCAGTGTGTGTACCCGCTAAAATCCAAATTCGAGTCGTAAAAGAGCGCCTCCAAACGGGTTTTGGCCACTTCGATTCTGCTGCTGCTGCTGCTGCTGCCGCTGTTGTTTTTGTTGCCGCCGTTAAAATACTAACGAGATACCTAAATTGTTAATATCGCAAGCCTTTGCGGCTACTTGCTGCAATTGCAATCGGCATCGGGCCCAAAAGCTCGCACATGCAACGTGCAATGTGCAACATGCAACAAGCAACATGCAGCGAGCAGCAAGCAGCAGGCCACACTCGGAATGATGTCAGCAGAGATAAATTAATGTAAGCCAAACCTGTGCTGCTGTGAGAGATCTCACTCGGATGCGAGCTGCACAACAATGGAGCACCTGAAGATGAAGAGGTGCTCGGGATTGGGACTCGGTCTGCGATTCGGATGCGGATTCCGTGGGATGCGCACGCCCGATCAAAACCATGTCAATGGAGCCCAGCGAAACTCGGTGAAATAATTGCGGTAGCAATGGGCGATCTTGGATGATCGGGCTCAGCTCGAAACTATTACGACCTCCAACGTATGGGGCCGTTTTTACAGATCTTCAATTGATGGTCAAGATTTTGTTTTCCCTCGGCAAACAGCTAATTTCCCTACTCATTAACGTTTAATGAACGGCAATAGCAATAAATAATGTTATAGCTTCATTTATGGATGCTAAAACTATCTGTTCCTTCATTATCCACGAATCTCATTAGCTGCACTTACTGGATATAATTTTAATTAAATATATAACGAATGTTTTATAGGCATTAGTTCCTAGGATCAGCTTTTGCTATTTCTTCTAACAATTATCCATTGAGAAATAGTTTCGAAACTCACCGCTTTCCGTTGCGAGAACGCTTCTCGCTCTCGGCCTCCTTGACGCTGTCCCAGCTGTCGCCCACTCCCGAGGACATGTCGTCCAGCCGTTCCTCGTCCTCCATGCCCGAGTCCTCCAGGCTGATGTGGCAGCTGGTCAGAGTGACTGCCGTGCCGTTGTCGCCCACCTCGATCCAATCCGAGGTGCGGATGCGCTGGGATCGCTCGGTTCCGTAGGGCGAGGAGTCCGTGGAGCAGCCCGAGGGGCAGCGCTTCCTCGAGGACGAGCCCTCCTTGCCGATGTTCTCCTTCAGCGATTTGTTGACCGCGTAGGTGAGCGTGTCCTCCTCGTCGACGTCGCCATCGGCATCCTCCACGTTGTCCGCATCCACGTCCTCGGTGTCGGCATCATCTATGGAGTTGTAGCGCCTGCGAGATGCCACGCTTTTGGGCGTGGAAGTGGTGGGTGGGGGCGAGAGGGACTTGGCGGTGGGCAGCTGCTCCAGGGAGCAGGACTTGTTCCGCATGGCAGCCAGCTCCGAGATGAGCATCTCGTGGAAGGCCTGCTTCTTTTGCGGCGTGTTGCCCACGCTGATCGAGCTCTTCATGGTGCTGGTCTGGCCGCCGTTCACATTGATCCTCATGCAGTTGCCCGATGACTGGATGGCCAGGACATCGGACTCCTGCTTCAGGGCCTCGTGCTTGGTTATGATGGTGGTGTCGGCGGCTGCCTGCTTCTGGCTCTGGTTGATGATTATCTCCGAGAACAGACGCTCGGCGGCGTTCTTCAGATTGTTCTTGATCTCCACTGTCCGTCCGGACAGGAAACCTCCTCCATTGTGCGGGGAGGATGCCGGATCCTTCTGGCTGCCATCCAGGGTGGTCTTCGATCGCCTGAAGAGTCCATTTGATGATGGGCTGGGAGCCACCACCGGAATGTCTTCCACATCCAGAGTGGCCACGGGCACTTGTACAATTTTCCGTGGCCTGGGAAGCGGCTGACTGGCCGGCTGGAGGCCCGCCCTCTCGAAGTCCACCTTTCCCAGGCTCAAGCGGGTGTCCTTGCGGGGCGTGGTCTGAGGCGTGCTCCCGATCACGCTTATCGAGTTATGCCGGTTGACCGTGACCACCGAGGTCATTGAATCCCTGGGCTTGGCCGTGGGCACATCCGGTGCCTTGCGCAGCTTCAGGGGCTTCACCGGCGGCGTTGGCACCGCCGTGGTGGGCGTCTGTGTCTGGGCCTGTTTCTTGGGCAGATTGACCGTTGGCGACTTGTAGACCAAGGTACGACCCACTGCACTCAGCTGGCTCACGAAGGTGGGCTTCTTCTGGATGATCGGAGGGGCTCCTGCTCCATTGGCCAACTGGGCTGCTGCTTTGGGCCTGGGCGGCACTGGTGGTCCTGGCCGCTTCACCACCACCGTGTTGGTGGTGGTGGCTGCTGATCCGGCGGCTGTGGTGGCCATTGGTGGTGGTGGTGTCTTCGCTGTGCTGCACGTTCTCACGCCAAAACCGCACTCGAAACCAGTATTTTTAGGTCACTTCTCGAACGGCAAGTCAGAGACTACTGCGCTTATTTATTATTATTACTTAGCATAAGCGCGCAAATGGGAAACTAGTTTTGCTCTTCTCACATGGCGATCTCCTCCGCAGCTCCTCCTCACCACCTCATCCACATCTCCTCCGGCCTCTCGAGTGGATCTCTGATCTATTTTGAATATAGGCCACTGCAACGGAGCTAGTTGGATGCTGGATGCTGTAAGTCGGATTGCTAGTTGAACGTTGTATGTTGAATGTGCCAAGTAACACTTTATTGGTCGGCTATTCAGTTATTCGATATGGAATATAAGCATGGCCGCTCGGCTCTTTGCTCTTTTGCGAAACTCGTTTTCGATCTTTGGGGGGTTCTGTGGATTTTAAAGTGAAAGGGTTCCGTTTATTTTGGTTTTGGGTCTCTGCATCGGGCAATGGAAACTTTGCGACCAACAACGCCGCGCCATTTAATTGTTCATTATTTGGAAAAAGAATAAGCGACCTAATCCTTGGATTCTGATCTGTTTAAAGTGAAAGGGGATTGGTTTTATGACTTGGCCCTATGAGCTGGGAACTTTAATGCCTAGGGCTAGTTATATCAATTAACAAAGCTCCTCCATTCAGGTAATTATCTATATATATTGATAAACTGACAACAATATGGGTAAAACGATAAACAAAAGACTTAAGTAAAACCATATAGGCACTGAAAACACTCTTTATAAGTCGGGGCCTTTAAAAGAATGGCGCTGGCAATTAACGGTTTTTGTTGTTTGCACAAAGAAGTTTCACTTTAGCACTGAATTCGGCACTAGCTGGATCTCGAGTTTACGATCTTTTAACGGCCTTTATTTGTTTAAATTTTACGTGTATAATTTAAGCACTGCACCCACACCCACGCGTAAATCACTGAACCGATTTTCAAGGCGGGGGAGCATGAGTTACAGTGTTTCGATTTTATCGGATCGGTTCGTTGGGAAAACCCCAAGATATGATAGTTATCTCTTGGATATTCTAATGAGTGAGTGATTCACCAAACAGTAAATGCTGCACTTTTGCGCTTCAAATAGCCAAGACCATTGCAGCGGACACACCAACTCACACACACCCGGGCACACTCACACACACCAGCACGCAGATGCGACCGACACGGATGCGAAAACGATTCGTTTTACGATACGATACAGATGCGATATATCCGCTGTACGATGCGCTTTGCACGAGAGCCAGAAGTGAACTGAAACCGAAACGGAGAGAAAGATTCGAAAGAGCGAGGCTCAGCGCACCTTGCTCAACATTGTTGTTGCTACACGGCCGTACGAGAGTGTGTGTGTCTGCGAGTGCGACAGTGTGGGTGCCTTGGATAAACGAGTGACGCGGCACAACTCGAAAAGTCTGCACTTCAAAGATACTTTTGCAGTCACGCAGTTACTCTATTATTTACCCAGCTGAATGCAAATAAATTCGGCTTATTTTTATTTGTATGTAAAATGAATTATATTTCGTTACAAAAATATAGGTAAGCATTTAAAACTATTGAGTAAGTTCTTGTAAGTTCATGTACAAAGGATTATTTTAGGAACAATTATTTCTTATATTCCACTGTGAGCACCTAAGTAAATAAGGAACTTGCCTTCTTAATTAAATAACAAATTAACAAGAATTTGAAATTGATTTAAAAGCAAATGGTTCTTATCATATGCTACTATCTAAACCCAACCCAAGATACACGGTTAGAGTTCCGAAAAGTTAGAAACCAAACGGGTTGAACTTTAAATTAACTACCATATAACTTTTCAACCGCAACCGAATGGAACCCAACCAGCTCTTATACACCGCTGCTCCTCTCTTTTAGCCGATTCTCCGCTCCTCTCCAGCTTTTCGGAAGAGAAACTTGGCACATGGCCAGAAGTGCATTGATTGCTTCTTGAAACGGGTGGTGCTGGAGTACGATGACGATGATGAGGTTCCCCGGTTGCCGGCGTCTGGCTGCTGTTCGGTTTTCATTTTTTTGGGGGGTCGTCTGGCGTTGCAACAGCTGTTGTTGCCGCATCGCGACAAAGCACCCGCCACCCCAACTCCCCAAAAAAAATCTTTATTGATTGCCTGTGCAAGTACCGGAGTACGTGCCTTAGGGTGGACTTTCATGGAGAATCTAATAGCATATATGCAAATTAATTATCACATACAACAAGAAAGCCAAGCATTAAATAAATTACTCATACGACCTGTTAGCCAAGCTAACATTTGCTCAAAGAGAACACGATTCCTCTTACGGAGGCATCCCATAACTTCATTTTTATGGTGAAAGTAAGAACAAAACCAAGACATCCATTTTACCTAATATTGCCTTTGGATACTGACATGCCTTTCCTTGTGAAAATTCAATGAAAAGGTCCACACTACGTATGAGTGATTTTTATTAGTGCTCATGAGTACAACTCAGGTCCACCCTAACAAATATGCACAGATTTTGCAGAATTGCTGCGCCATGAATGCATGCAGTACATATAAAAACATAAACATAGCCAGTATAAGTAATAGCTCTAATCGTGGTTCCCTTTCAGCACTTTTACTATTGTCACTGCTAAGCAAAAGGACCCGGAATGCGACACTAGAGTGGCCACGTTATTTATGGTGCCACATCGCATTGCACATACTACTTGTCGCAGACTATCAACTTCGTTTTCGGGGGTAATGCCATTTGAAACTGGCGCATTCATTATTGAGCGAGTAGACGGTCAGCCCCAAACTATGCAAATGAGGCAGGACGGCAAAAAGGCAGTCAAAGGGGTCAAACCATTCAAACCGAAGGCTGTTCCACTCGAGTCTTGCATTTCACTTGCTCCCTCATTAATTATCTACACGTCATCCCTTCCCGGAATTATAATACCTAAGATTTACGAAAGTCTGCAGTATCAGTATAGAATTACAACCGCCTGTTTACTTTGCCAGCTACTTTATTTTCTACCAGCTCGCACCTCAGGAAGCCCCAAATATGAAGGTTAAGCTTTGCTAAATACCATGCCTGGCTGGAGGAATGAATGTTTAGACGTTCTCTAATCCGGAAGCACTTCAAAACCAAACCCCCTTCAACGCAAGTTTCGTTGGCAGAATTAAAGTTACAGTTTGCGTCCTGGTTGCAAATATTTACTTTACACAAAATATATATTGTTTAAAAGTTAATTATAATAGGTTGGTTACGTTAAGACTTTAGGCGATAAAATAACTTATTTCGATTCGGCCCACCGATTCGCTCGTACCCTTGCAGGTTGGCCAGTAGTACATTTCTAACTAGATTACATATCAAGGAGGTTAATGGCCAGACGGACAGATTCAATTGTAATCGAGAGTAACGAAATCAAAGCATCTGTACAGTCAAAATGAAACTTACAAGGGCATAACAACATACAATTAATTGACTTTCAAAATAATCAACTTGTTAAACAGATATCTATACACATATTCACACACTAAGCGTTAAAAATACATAACATATTTTGCGTAATATTAAACAGTTCGCGCCAGCAGCAATTGTTAACAACTTTTACAAGGGGAAATAGGGGATTATTAAATTAAAATGGGCGTGGGGACAGACAGGAATTAGTAATTACGGATTATGCATACAAATAAGCGATGGCGCTAGTTACTAACGATACAAAATGTCACGAATACAAAAATAAAATAGTATTTCACTTTTACTCTTCTATATCTCCCATCCTCTATCTAAAGACTAATCCGCAATGGCCGTGTAGGGTAGACTGCTGTGCTTCGGCTTCGTCTTGTTGATGAACACCTTGATGGCGCCATTGAAATCGGCGCTGACCAACACATAACCACATCCCTTTTTGTGCTGCTCGACCAGTGGATCCGGCTGATTGTGAGCCAACTGCAAGCAGAAAGCATGTTGATTAGAAGTGCTCTCGAAAAATATAAAGAACAAGATTCAACGCGATTGGGACCTACCTTCTCATTGGAGATCTCATCCGGTTCGGGCTTAATGATAGCCTCTGGGTGTGGCGCGAATATGGCACAAGTGACCGTAGCATTATGTGCTTTAATGCCTTCCCAGAAGTCGCTGCGATCGCGGCGAACCTGCAGGTACAAAAAAATAAATACAATTTTATATTAAGCAAAAGGTTTTGCGTCACCCACAGAACTGAGTTTTGAGTAATCGTGGTTTGTTTTCCAAATATAGATGCACTGATTCTCGGACCCGGCTATGATGTACTTTCCATCGTGGCTGAACGAGCCCTTGATTTGCGAGGACACATTCAAGTAGCCCTTGTACTTGCAGGACAAGTTCAAGTCCCTCAAATCGTACAGGCGCACTCTGCTGTCGTTGGATGTGACTAGAATCTTGTCTTCGCCGGGCATCGGCTCAATGCCACTGATCTTGCGGCCAATGCGGTTTTTACCCCTGGTGGAGCGCACATGAATCTGCGTGTGGTATTTCAGCTGATCCGTGTTATAAAATATGCAGCGACCATCGTAGCTCCCTACAACGGCGAATTGTCCATTCTGGCAGAAGTTGGCAGCCGTTATAAGCTTTGTCTGGCCATCTACCTCATTCCACAGTGCCACCTTTTTGTCGGGTATGTTCCACAACCTTAGTTTGCCATCGAGGCTGCCACTCAAAAAGTAGCGATCATCGCGTGGATGGAACGCAATAGCGGTGACAAAATCGATATGCTGAAAACAGCAAAGGCACTCCTTTCTGGAAATGTGCCAGAGCCGCACAGTCTTGTCCATGCTGCTTGACAGTATGAAGTAATTCTTTGACCAGCTGACGTCCAGCAAATCGGAGGTGTGTCCATTGTAGGTGCAGAAGGGTTTTGGCATGAAGGGGCCCGTGCATTTCTCTGCGGCAGTAGCCATGGCAATGGCTTCCTCCGCCGAATGCTGCGAGACGAGTGACTCTTGCGACGGCGTAGGTGAGGATTTTTGGTCAGCATTGTATTTGTTGCGCATGTCCTAGAGAAAGAGTATGGGCATTAGCATAATATATAATCGCACGGATCGAATTTGATTACCTGGAAAAACGGATAGGCATCTTTAAGAACCCAAATCCTTAACACCTTGTCCTGTCCAGCAGTGGCCAGGAGTCGCCCGCAGGAACTGAACTTCATGCACCACACGGCACTGGTATCTTCGCCACTCAAATCCTGGACGTGCTGCAGTTTGGTGAACTCATAAGGTCCCTTGTTGGACGAGGAAGCCTTGATTTTGATATTTTGCTCGGGATTCATTGCATCAACAATATCAGCCACATCCTCTTTGTGCCGCGCATGCGACACTTCGGATGCAATCGACTTGGCCTTGTCCACCGTCTTTCGCATTGTGGTGCCAAAGAACCTCTTGATCCGGGCCGTTTTCTTTTTCAGTCGACTGCCATCTTCCGTTTCCAGTTCCTCTTCGTCGGGCTGCTGGCCCTCGATGCTGGGCGGTATGCCAATCACACTCTCCTCATCGGACTCCTTCTGGATCACCTCCAGGTGGGAGGTCAGCTTAAGGATGTGCAGCGAGAGCGGATTCCATCCCTCAGGCACTGGTGGTGAACGCATTTCGGATAGCGGCATATTTTCTCCCGTGTCTAAATTTTTAACAGGAACTTGTTCAAGGATCTCAAAGTCGGTTAGCTGCTTGCCTGAGCTGGTCCGCGTGCGCACATAGATGTTCATCTGCTTGAGCACATCCTCGTCGCCAGCGGACTTCCGGCGCTCCTTATCGTTGACACCGCGATAGAATCCGGGATAGCTGCGGGAGGATAAGCATTTTTAAATAGTGCAATAAATGGAAAAGCATATGTAACTTACCGTGTGGAGCTTCCTAAGCTATTGGATCCCGTTCCCGCCAGCTTTGGTCGGTTCGCGCTTTCCATCAGCATTTTCTCAATGCGCTCGATTTCATCTTGAGATGGACCTTGCGCCTTGTTGCTGGCCTCGTCGCGTGGTTTCACCACATAACCTCCCTGGATGGCCTTAAACAGATTCAGACCCTGATTCGGATCGATGGAACTAGCGTAGAGAGAGCAATTCGTTAGTATCTCTTAACCGCCAAAGAATTAACATTCACTTACCTAACTCTCGCTGGCGCGGAGTTGCTTTTCGCCGAATTTGATGGACTTGGCTTGGAGTGAACCGACGTGGAACTGCTGCCCAGAGATTGAGTGAGTTTTGGACCAGCAATGGTGACCGAAGCGACCATGGGGCGCATATGAATTGCAATTGTCGATGGCAAGGACGAAGAGGCCGCCGAAGTCGAAGCCGAAGCTGAAACAACTGTTTTGGTGGAGGAGCAGGTCAAGGTGATATTAGAGGCTGAACTAGTTGCATTATTAAGGGAGCTCTCGAACTCCATGACAAAGTCATCCCGGAGCTTTTGCTGAAGACCCTGCACACTCTTCACAGACCGCGTATCACTATCAGTGTCTTCGTTGTCCGCAGGAGGAAGACTATACTGATCTGAGGAACTGATGGAGCAATTACGAGATTTCTTCTTTCTTCGCGGTGGCGCCACAGGTCCCGACGAGGTGATGGAATCAGTGGTTTTAGACTGGGCAAGCTTTGTGCTTGCTATCACATCTGGTTCCTGCAAAACCATCGAGCCAACACCAGAGCTCTGCGCGGAGGTTGCGGCACTAGGAATCCCTGTCGTGGTGGCGGCTGCTTCCTTACCACTCTGCTGATGCTTGGGCGACACCCTGGGCGTGCTCATCCCGGAAGAGGTGTTTCCAACGCTCGGTGGAGTATTGGAGCTGGTAGACGATGTAGGCTGCGCCTGTTGTTGCTGCTGCGCCTGCTGCTTTTGCTGTTGCGCATTCAACGAGGCCAGGGACTCGCGATCTATGCTTATAGCTGGAAGCAAATGAATTAAGACTGTCAGTGGCTGCTATGTTTTCGTGAAAATACTGATTTCTACTCACCAGATGGATCAATGCTGCCTGCCAAGATTCGGCCCACGCGACCCAGTGATGTCATGCTCTGTATGCTCATCGCATCGGTCTCAATAACTTTAAACGGATGCGTCGAACGGTTGGTGAAAATGCCATCCGTTGAGCTATTCTGCAAGTTTAATTTAAATCATAAGTACACGTGGGTGAGCCGGGCAAACGGAAAGCTGAGCAAACAGGCTAGATTACAAAAATGTATACCTGAGAATCAGGTGTGAGTGTATTTCCTGGATTATCATCTTCATCGTTTTGCATGCACTGACGTAGTTCGTGAAAGCGCTGTCTACCCAACTATATGCGATTTATTTATGTCATTTTTTAACGTATGCATATTAGCATTGGTCGAGATTCGAGTTTAAGTTGGTTTCCATTTTTAAGTTGGGTATTGTATTTTATTCGTTGGATTTACGAAATGAGGCGGAGAAAATATGAAAGTAAAGAACACAAATATGGACACAAAATTAAGGGGGTGATTTGGTTTTTGTTCATTAGATTGTGCTTTTTGGCTATTAAAAACTAAAAATCACCCAATTCTAATAAATTGCAGTTCACCTGCCCAGGATTATGAAAAATGAAACAACAAATGAGGCCATAAGATGGCAGATGTGCAACTGCTAAGTAATCATGAACGAATTTTTTCAGTGATGATGCAAAACGTGTGATAGGGGTAAATTCAGAACTTCGAAACCTGGCAGTATTTTTACACCTTTAAATAAATGTTCTGTTGCTAATTAAGACTAGGTAAATTCCATAAACCGTATCATATCGGTTTTTAATCAATGTCTAAGGCAGTGACACAGTTTTTTAATGCCGCGAAGAGAGCGGTTGATAATAACTATGGGAAGTTGGCGCGAAATGGTAGGTATATGACCATCTATAGGTGGAAAGATAAGAAACAATAATAATAAAGACCTAAACATAAAAATATATTTGCTTTACCAAACGAATGGGTCCTAATATTATACATCCACTAGTGTGTTTACAATAGAAAAAAATAAATGAAAAAACTGCACACGACGATCACAGACATTGGGAATGTAAGCTCAATGGACAGAGCGCAGTTTTTCCCCGCTTTAAACATAAAGCAATAAATTTAAACCTCACATGGTAGTAAAACTTCTACAAATTACACCACCAGACAGACATATGAGCTGAAGGAGGGCTTTCACACATGGGAATGGTTTCCCAAGGCCACTGATGATGGATCGCTACCCTAGTAGATGACATCATAACTGGGTCTACCAAAACGGAAGTAAGAGCATTCCATGTGGACCCCATTCACTTACAGGTCCTATCACGGGCTTGGGCTCGAGAAAGACCCCCGCATCCTGCGGCTTTAGCCGGGCACCCAGGCTATTGGTGGGACTCCGGGTAGCGGGCGTTCCAGCGCCAATGGGCGTAGCATCGCTGTCGGATGAGGCGGCGGCATTCACTCGTACGGCGGGCTCTGGAAAGATGAACTCCTGGGCAACCTCGGGCGGCAGCTTTCGACTGAAATGGCAATGGCAATTAATTAAACATTTGGACGGGGTAAGCCACAAGAACCCACCACAAAGTCGAATGGCGATTGGGCGTAGTGTCCTCGGCATCGAAAAACTCTTCTGAACTGTCCGAATCCGTTTCCAGCTTACTCATTTCGTGATTTGTGCGTCTGTGATGGGTTGTCGGCGTTATCTAACCACCCAATCGTATGCAAATTATCCACCAAATTACGATTTTCTCTCTGGTTTTTTTGTTATTGATTCCCTTTTGTTGCTGCGGCGCCCCACTGTCTTTTGTTGTTGTTGCTTTGTTGTTTTCTACTCATGTGACGTCACTCGCTGCCGCACTAGCGCTGAAGGCACTGCATTTAACATGTTGCTATCGCCTGCGTTTTTTTACACATAATTATACTGCTAATTTAGTTCTTAATCAATTGTTAATTGAGTTTTTACGCTTGATACGCGTAAATACTAGTGGTGTCAAAGATGCAATAATGATTTCGATTGCGTCAAGTATGATTCATAAGCAATCGATTGCACTAGCAATGGGCAATTGGTCGTGCTTGCTCGTGACACGCAAGACTGCGGCAAGAGACCGCGCGTATTTAAAATATGGATAACCAAATGCACCGTATTAAGATTATACGAAAACTTAATGTTTTAAGATTGTATTCCAATACTAAATCGTACATATATATATAAAAAATTTGTAATTTCCTTCATCTCGCTTTGAAAATAGCATATTTGAGACAATAGGTGGGATTTAAATATTTTCTACATAAGCAGGATTTCTACACATATGTGCTACATTTTACTTTGGTATTTAATTATCGATTATTGGTAGTCACACAGCTGATATCAAATTCCCCCACCATAGTTGGGATCTCTGCTAAGATACAATTCAACCCATTATCGATAACACTTTTGGATTGTGGACTACCACCACTATCGAAATGCACCATATTGCTTTGTTATTGTATTTTCCGCACGGCCCTCGAACAAAGTAAACAAATGTATAAATGCATGTGTTTTTGGCGAGCTTGTAACTCTTAGTAAAGCGACGCGCAGAGCGACGACATCAACATTAAGCCCGTGATTCGAGTTCCGCGAGGCCAGGCGTACGTTTAACCCACGCAGAGCCCGGGCGAAATAAACGTAAATTCACGCAATTACTTCGCAGTAAAAAAAGCATCGGGTGCCAATGATCGCTACTACGCAATAGAAAAGTAATTTATCATACAATTTCGCCACTGCAAAAATTGAAAGTTTCGGGTTTTACTCCCTGCAATAAAAGTGATAAGAGCACGTTAACCCGTTCCCGTTACAGCTGAATAACGGTAAAAATAACTGCACACCCATCCCAACCGATTATTGTAAATCAGGCTCAAAGACAAAGTCTGGCATATAATGGAAGTCACCTAATGATTATGTGACATGACATTTCGCTTTGTGGTGAAAGAGATCAGAATCCATTAAAACTATATAATATATGTACATGCATATGTAGGATCTAGAATATGAAAACATAAGTGCTTAAATCGACTCAGCTGGTGTTGCTTATCAGTTATGTACAATGTACATATGTATATGTTTCTCTATAGATAATTTCATTGTTATATCGTGCGGTTTCAAATAAAAGTATCAGAGACGTTTTTGAAAAATGTGTTGATTTTGTAGAAGTACATGATACTTCTATCTTTTAGTCAAAACTTCCAACTTCCGCATAGATCTCTTGATAAGCCGCATAACTAACCTAGTGTAAGATTATCATCCGCACGTCACTAATAGCGGCCATATTTGAGTAATTTTGAACAGTACTCAATCTAATCTCGAATCTGTGCTCTGAACACTATAATAATATGAGCGTATTGCGTTTTATCAGCAGTACACATATACATAAACAAATGGACTAGACTTTGTTAAACAACAATACAATGATAACTTGTTTGGCAAACTGGTTTCGCGGCTTCAATCTTGTTTATTAATAATGTAGAATCGAAGGGTTAGCTTCTCCGTATGCTGCTAAATCAAACTTAAAGCCATGTGATACTCAGTACTCGGTTGTGGGTGCAGGAATACATATTTCCCTCCTGATCGGAACAAAGAACTTTCTTCGGTATTCTAGGTGATATACAAGGGTGACAAATCTATTTATGACAAGTGCAGCAAAGCTGAAGCTCGATTAAAACTCGGGAATGTACCAAGTTTCCATTTTTCGATGCCATACACTTTAATATTCTTTGTTGATGAATGTGAGAACACATTCCCTTTATATACTTTCTTTATATCTGCTCGGGCACACTCCTTATCACCCAAGGGACCCAGTTTCTCATTCGGATTGTGTGCTCCGCACGTTTTGATTGATAATCAAAGCTCGTTCACTCCGTCATGGCCCATTTTTAGGGCAGCGTGCAAAATAATCTCTGCCATTTTGATGATCCATTCAAAAGTTGCGGCCCTACTGGCGACAATAATGATTCACAAGTGATTGGCGAGCTAGCAACTCTTTTAATTGCATTTTTTTCGCCAAATTGTATGTATTACGAGCTTAGGAGTCCCCTGTTTATATTTTCGATTCAATTCATCTATAAGAAGGCGAGGAAGACGATAATTGCACCACAACGAGCTCAGTTACCGACGCGATAACACACGACTTGTGGAGCTTGGAGCATAAATTTCCGCATTAGCAACGCTCAAGTGTGATATAGTTACTGGTATTGTGTTAACAGTTGGAGGTATACAAATACCTCACGCCACAAATCAACTTTAAATCGCATAAGAATCTATTGTCCTCGAGTCTTCCAGCAAAATAGTGCCACATTATGTTTATTATGAACTCGTGCGATTCGCTATACTCGTGAATAACTAACTATGTGAGTGAAATTGTCAGGATTTCCGGAATTAATCTGAACTGTCTTTTCACTGAAGGCTCGCCCAAGAAACACAGCAATTAGTGCCACAGCTAAACACATAATCCCCAGTTATTGTGCCAAAATTGGATTATTTACTCAACTGATCAAACCGTAAAAGCAAACTTGAGTGGCTTCCTAGTAGCGAATTTCGACTACTTTAAAAGAAACCTGAATCTGAACAAGAGACTCTCTTGGCAAATGTTGTTTTGCGAATCTTTAAAGGGCATACACAGTAGAATAACAATAACAGCGTGAAACAGTCATGGTTCATTTGTAGTGTGGAGGAGGAGGTGAACTGAAAGATTTCCTAGTTTATACAGCCTCCTAGTCTCAGTCTTTAGATATATTCGAAGTTACCCGCCTACAAGTAATTACACGACGTCTAAATCTAATCTAGCTAATTTGCTTGCTGATAGTTCAATGACAACGACACTGCGAAAGATAAGAGTGTAGTATATACATATAAAGTTATAGTATAGCCATCGCTTACGGGATCGATTTCGCATCGCTACTAAAGTTCCGAGTCACTCCCATTCTGCCCGTTCTGGCGAAGATTAGGCATCATTTGTCCGCTTCCAAGTCTAATTCCCCAATACACATGCGGAGTATTGCCGCTTAGCAAAGCCGCCGAAATCGTGGCACTCCATTGTGCCAGCGCCATCGTAATCTTATCGCGGCAAAGTGAACAGTTTAAGCTGCATCGTGCACATCAAATCGGAAATCAAATGGAAACAAAGTATCTTGACGTGGGCGTTCCGAAGCAGCGTCTCCTGGAAATTCGTTTAGTCTGTTTCTGCACACTGGTAGCGTCGGTTATCGAGCTTGGAAATTAATTTTCGCCCAATTTACGATCTGTTTTGGTTGGTGGCAGTGATATAAGAGTGGTTTATTATCGCGAGAAGTTTGATTTACAAGTGGAATTCATCTACTACTCGCATAGAAGATTCTTAAGAAAATCCTGGAAAGCAATCACATTCAAACTAAGCACATGACTTCATCTTAATTGCTTATAAATTATGGAGAAAGCCAATTAATTACTGCTCGAACTCGAGCAAGCCAAATTGGCAAAGATATATTTATCATTTAAGTACCTGCATTCTAGATAAAGTCTACCTGGTTCGCTGTGATACGGGTAACAAGTTCCACAACGAACGATTTGATATTTTATTGGTTATAGTGAGGCAGGACACGCTTACTCATCCTGATGGAGTAGCTATCGGGCAATGGTCTTAGTTTGATTGACTGCCGTTCCCTATGAAGCCGTCTAGTCACACTTAAGTTGCCATGATTAAATTCTACAGAGACTCGCTTATCGAACCTGACAACGGGCGCAGTTGGGAGAATTTTCCCTGCCCCTTTATTGATTATGGCTGACATTGTCCATATCTAAAGGATTTTCGCATCACCTTCTGTCTGATACTAAGAACCGCATCTAGTTATTCAATGATTTTGTTGCCAGGTGGCGGATTTGGGGAAACATTTGCTTAACTGGTTATTTGTATCAAAATTTACGTGTGTGCTGACATTTCTTAAACAATTAAAATTATATTTCCAATACTAGCCGAGTCGTCGATCACGGCACATATTCCACCGAAAGTCACTGGACATGAGCAGGCAGCAGTGACCGAAGAATCCCAAGTTCCAGCACAGAGCAGCGCATAAGTAGACGTAGAAAGGCAGCCGAAAATGGCCACGAACAGCAGCTTCTTCGATGCACACATCGCCATGATATACTCCAACCTGATGGACCAGTACATGCCCGAGTACTTCAAAAGCTTCGAGTACACGCCATGGGTTTTCTCCCTGCTGGGATCGGTGGTCATTGGACTGAGTGGCATATTCCCGCTGATTATCATTCCCACAGAGGAGAAAATGGCTAAGGAGGGATACAAAGATCGTAAGTCTTATATACTCGCATACGAAAAGGATATAATATTGAACATGAATCATTTCTCACCCTACAGCTGCAGATTCAAAACTCCTGCGAGTGCTTCTAAGTTTCGCAGTCGGCGGTCTGCTGGGCGATGTGTTCCTCCACCTGTTGCCAGAAGCCTGGGAGGGCGATAATCAAGGTGAGTTGCGGGGAAGTCCGAGTTGTGAAATCATCAACATAACATTGGTTTTCCCCCTATAGATCCTTCTAGTCACCCATCCCTGCGCTCGGGCCTTTGGGTCCTTTCCGGCATACTGATCTTCACGATCGTGGAGAAAATCTTCTCCGGTTATGCCAGCGCGGACGAGGAGAACCCTCAGCCCAAGTGCGTGGAGATAGCCAACTGCCTGTTGCGTCGACATGGCGGCCAACTACCAGAGGGCGAAACCTCTGAGAGTTGTGGCGGCGCCTGCGACATCGAAGATGTAGGTAAAGTCTGTTTCCTACGCGAGCAGGAACAGAAGTCGAAGGAAAAGAAGGAGCAGCCGAAGAAGGTAGCTGGCTACCTGAACCTTTTGGCCAACTCAATAGACAATTTCACACACGGTCTGGCCGTGGCTGGATCCTTTTTGGTGTCCTTCAGACACGGTATCCTAGCCACTTTTGCCATATTGCGTAAGTACTTATAGATACTATTGAAACGTAGGCTAGTTCCTCACTTATTTCCCTCCATACAGTTCATGAAATTCCGCACGAGGTGGGGGATTTCGCAATCCTGCTTCGATCCGGATTCAGTCGCTGGGACGCCGCGCGTGCGCAGCTACTCACGGCGGGAGCTGGCCTGCTCGGTGCTCTGGTGGCCATCGGAGGTTCTGGCGTAACGTCGGCCATGGGTGAGCTTAAATGGGCTCTCCGGGTGACAAACAAGCGAACTTATCTTTACATTTACAGAGGCACGTACTTCGTGGATTATGCCGTTCACTGCCGGCGGCTTTCTGCACATTGCTCTGGTCACAGTATTACCTGATCTCTTGAAGGAGGAGGAGCGCAAGGAGTCCATCAAGCAGCTGCTAGCACTGATATTTGGCATTGCGTTAATGGCCGTGATGACCATGCTATTCGAACACTAGGAACTTTAGCTGACAGCAGTATAAGAAGAAAATTGAATCCAGACAGTTTTTAGTTTGCTCTAAGATTGTCATTGGCAGTTTTAAATTTACATGAATTTGTTGTACTTTATGGGATTCGACATCCTATCTGCGTTATGTAATTATAGCCAATATGAATGATATTTAAACTATTATTAATGATTACGTATTACTGTATCATACTTATGAAACGAAAATTCAATAGACATTTAAGGGAGAGTCCTTTGCCCTCCACTATCCACGAACATTTATATCTTTTATCTGGACTTTATTTGGCTAACAAAAGCATCCAACTATTTGGGCAGCCATATCTTTGGCAGCAGGCAAATTAAAGAAAAAAATCAGAAAAATGCACTTCCTATAAAAAACAAGTTGTTTTATTCCGTTTTTGTTTGCAAATCATGTCTTGCAAGCTTATCTAGTGCCTTTATTTCTTAGACTTGATCTTCTTAAGGTAGAATTCCAACTCCTTGCCTTCCAAAATGTAGCCGTCGGAGCGACCGCACTGTCCGGGGCGGGAAGAAATGCAAGCTGAAAGGAAAAAGAACAGGGAATTAGAGCGGGGCTTCCAGCAAAGCGAAAAGTAGCAAAGTTTGGTGGTTTGATCAGAGTAACTATGACAAGCCGAATCACACCCAACAGGCTTGCGTCTCTCTTAAAACAAGATCGACACAATGAAGTAGCTGGATCGCTAGGGTTTTTACATCACTATAACAACAATCATTAATCATAAAACAGAAAGAATACACACCCAAGATGCGGCCGGAGGTGAACTGATCCTCGAGGGCCTGCTCGACCTTGCCGTACTTCTGGCGCTCCAGGTACTTCTTCATGACCTTTTCGCTGCGCTTCTTGGTCAGCACGTCGTTCTCGTCCTCTTTCTGGGCGTGCTTGGGGTTACGCTTGCGTCCCAGGGGCAGCACGTAGTGCGCCTCGTACCACTGGCGGAAGGGCGTGGCATCGATGACCACGATGCTGTTCTTCACCAGAGTCTTGGTTCGCACCAGCTCGTTGTTGGAGGCGTTGTACACAACATCGGCGATACGGGTCTTGCGCGCCACTCCCTCGGAGGCCCAGGCGAAGTTTCCGGTTTCCAGGCGCAGAGCACGGAGCTTGGTGTTTCCACCACGGGTGCGCACCTTGTGCACGCGTCCGGAGCCAAGCTGAAAAAAAATAAGTTCAAGTTAGTCCGGGCAAACAGAATGAAGGACCTTATGGAGATAACGAGGTATATCAGTAGTCCGAACATAAAGCTTTTCAATCATCAAGAAGAGTGCTCGAGAGCACAATTGCAGTTGACACGCGTTAACATCATTTAATATTGCATTTGTATACTAGGACCAATTATCTCATACTTTTAACAGATTTGTCGGTGAATTGTAACTTAAACTTGGATAGGCATATAAGCAACATATTCCCTTAACATATAACATACTATAACGATTATTGAAAACAATCGCTATTGTACGACATAAAAACCATGTGTACACTATCAAAGTCACGATGGTAAGATAAAAACACTGAAAATGTGCTTGGTTTTCAAGCACACCGTTTGGCACCGACCACTAACCCTTAATGGGAGTATGAGGAACTGGACCCTGGCATCCGAACAAACGCCACTGTGATTATCCGGAGATTATCCTTACCTTGGTGTTGGCGGCGGGGCGTCCCAACTCGAACTTGCGCTTCTTGCGGAGCGACTTGCGCTTGCCTCCGGTGGCCCGGCGTTTGTGTGCACTATCGCGGCTAATACCTGGTGATTGATAAATAAAATCAATTTAGTACAAGGCGAACAGAAAAGTCGAAAAAAACCAAGAACATGGGCACGTTTGGGAAGAACTCAAAAGAGCCGCACCAAGTTAAATTCACTGATATTTATTTAAATTCACACATTCCCCGTTGTTTTTCGCTCGATGCCGTTGTAAACGTACTTTGTGCGCGTTTTCATGGTGTTTGCAGGCCGTATTCAGCCCATTTTCTTGATATTTCGACGCAATTAGCGAGAGTCGACTTACCCATGTTCGAGTAAAAAGCGAGAAAGAAAGGAAAAGACACGCACAGCACCTCGTGTCAAAAAAGTAGGGTTATTTTTTTGACAGTTGCCGCGGTTGGGCAACGCTGCGCTGTTAGCGCGCGCATTACAGTACAGTCGGTGCTGTTGCATTAATTCAAATATTAATTTGTAGCAACTGGAATCAGTTAAATATAGTTAGAAGTGTATAGATTAATGTGACACCAAATTGTAATATTTAATTCGATTGCTACAGAATTTAAATATATATTAGGAAATGCAATTTGAAATACAACAGGAGCGCTTATTTAATGATAAGCTTAACATTTGGGAATACCACTACTGCTGTCGAAATATAAAACCCGTTGAATAAGGTGTGGCCAGTTTGCGTTTGTAACAGATCGGTAAAATGTTAGCTTGTGGCTTCGCGCAAACGGTCACACCCCCATTTTGCACCGAAAATAATAGCAATTTGATAAATAAACGCGACAATTGCCAGCAAATTGGCCAGGAGCGGGCGTAACTGCAACTCCCGGATTTGCGGAAGCAGCTATGGTTGGGAAAAACTTCAAGGCTCTAGAGCACTTTCACCGGCTGACCGAGTACATAGTTCAGTGCAAACACTGCGACAAGACGTTGTCCTCCAAACACACATCCTCCAACTTGACGCGACATTTAATCCGGAACCACAAGCTCTTGGCCCGAACGATTTTCGCCGGCGAGGGGGGTAAGATGCTGGCCGAGCTGAAGGACGAGCTGGAAGCTTCCGCCTCCGAGGACCTGAGCATGGAGCTCGGTGAGGGCGAGACCAAGTCGGCGGTGCGCGGCATCATGAGCACGAAGCTCGACCAGGAGCAGATGGAGCGGCACAGCCAGGAAGAGATGCGCAACAAGGTCATTGGAAAGAACAACAAACTGTGGGCACACTTTATCCGCATCTCCGAATTCATGGCCAAATGTATGCACTGCGGCAAGACGCTCTCCTCGAAGCACTCGTCCTCCAATCTGATGCGACACATTGTGCGTCGTCACACCAGCCTGGCCAAGACGCTAAATCACTCGCACCAGCACCTTACGACACCCAAGAAGGAGTCCTACTCCAGCCTGGAGCGTAGGCAGGCGGCTGATCCCCTGGAGAAAGTCAACTTCGACGATGTGGACAGCATCATCGAAAAGGTGGCCGATCACCTGGAAGAAGAGGTTTGTCCGCGGGCCACCTCGGAGGCCTTCCTACCCACATCTACCCTCTACATGATTCCGATCTCTGATTTAAGGTCACTTCGATTTCGCTGCAGGAACCCTTCTACGAGTACGTGGTGGACAACTCTGACTCCGTGGTGGTGGACAGGTGCGAGGAGCCGGAGCCGGCAGAGATGCAGAACATGATTCCGCCGGACAGCGCCTCGTTGGCGGAGTCCACCACACAGCTGGACGAGAAGCTCAAGGCGGAAACGATATACTACAACGAGATGGCCGAGTTGGCCAGGGCCAAGCGGCGGCTCATCGATCTGCAGACCAAAAAGCTGCTTCTCGATATGAACGTAGTGGACCACTAGCCCATCGACGATTGGAACGGCTTGTGTTTGTAGGTGGATAAGGCGGGCAATATGATTATTTACACTTAGGTATGATTATACTTTAAACGACTTTATGATCTGAGCATTTATTGTGCGGAGGATTATTTCCACGAGGGAAGGTCAAAGAAATTGAAAGAAAAGGAATTTGGCTCTTACATGTTATTTTTATGTCCTTTCATTAATTTATATATTTTTTGTAAAAAGTGCTGGCTTAAAATCGATCATTTCAGCTCGTAAATAAAATTCACCGATACGCTTAGAGTTAGTAACAAACTGTATCTCAGATATCTGTTATTAATCTGCTTAATCTATGATTATAATCAGTTTCAAATGTGAGCACTGTACTTAAACGGTGGGAAATAACGGTATTTGCACTACATGATTAATATCCATTCTGCGGTCACACTGTTCGATAACTTCCAATATCAAAGTACTACAGAGCCCGATAGGTTGTGTCAGTTATTGCGAGAAAGCAGGCTGAGATTTGTCTACTTGTGCGGAGTTTCATTCCGCACTGTAGGAGCATAGAATTATTAATCATGACTAGATATTCACTTGAAAAACCAGGCCTTGCTTCAACTCCGCGTTCCTCGAAGAATAGGAACATAAAACCGGCCTATGAGGGTATGTTAGCCGAGGTTTTGGTGAACCGCATTACTAAGTTGAGACCTTTAGTATCGCAGGGCTTGGAACGCAAGGATTGTGACTCCTCAAACGTGTCAAGGAGTAGGGGAGAACGTTCTGGGTCTGTTCAACGCAGAGCCCCAATTAGAAGTGATCATCGGCAACGTAAGCGAAACGGATCATCGGACTCAAATGGCAAGAATCACAAACGGCTAAGGGATACAGATGCGTCTCAGTCTATTTCGGCCTGGAAGTACAAGGAGTTGATCCAGGACAACCTGACAATGGCCCTGGTAGACGAGTTCCACCCAGACGGCTGTTTGCTCTTCGAAAATTGGTGTCAGATCGAGGCGAAGCTGGCGCGCATAGTGGCGGATAGACGGGCGGCGGTGCCGCTAGGACCCCACCCGTTGCTTGACTCCTCCCTTGTTATCCGGGGCCACCGGGTGATCAGGTGCGAGGACGGCTTCTCCAAGATCTTCCTAGAGGATTGCATTAAGCAATTAGCCGACGCATGGGATGGACTACGCATCAAGCTTGTCCACGCCAGCGAAATACCCAGTCCAAGTCAAGCGGTCCCGGAGGTGGTTCAGGAACAGGGAGTTAAGGATTTGGAACCACCAGGCGGACAGCATGCGGAAAACGCTAAGGCTATCACACAAAATAAGGTAGCTCCTCAGGCGCAATTTAATGGGGTCCAGCAGACAGAGGTGAACTCATTCGGCTGGATAATACCTCGAGGTGCTCAATTCTCCTACGCTGCGATCTTAAAAATTAAGAACGGATTTCTGAAGAAGTCGAAAGGTCAGAACGTTCAGTTTGTGGTGAATGACGGGGGGAAATCTTGGAGGGTGACCGTCGGAAAAGACTTTCGTGTACGCATTACTCAGGACATACCCGTGCAAACTGAGGTAGCGGGAGGTAAAGTGGCCGATGCTTCCGCCGTGCGGGACATGGATCCCTAGCAGACTGCAGAGAAAACGCTGCAGACGGAGGACCTTAACCAGAAGGAAAATGTGGTGCAGGCGGATAAGATGGATCCGAGCGCTTGGGTGTTACCCCAAGGAGCTGAGCTGTCCAACAAAGGGATTCTGCTCATCCAGAAGCTTTTGCAAAAACCGACGAGCAAAGGTCGATTCTTGTTTAGGGATGGCAACAAAGTGTGGAAAATCATCCACTACGAAAATCAATCAGTTCGAATCGTTCCACACAGTAAAATAAAAGTACAAAATGCGAAAGACATCAAAAAAAAAATATCATAAAAAGGACAGAGGATGTAGGATGAACATAAGATCACATTTAGCTCTTATATAATGTCGAAGTCATTTTGTTCATCAAGTACGTAAGAGCTATTCCTTTTTGTACAAAAGAAAATGCATTTTATGAAATCAATAAACAATTGAAGAAACGAATTTTGTTTTTAAATTCTCCCTGGTTTGCGTCACCGCTGATTGCCTATCATGGGTTGCAACCATTTGGCTCACCACCTCAGTGGAACTACAGTTATTTTTTAGGCATTTTTCCGCGCTTCGATGCTAAACACATTTTGTTTATTGCTTAGCTCTGAGAAACCAAGACGCAAAAAGTGACAAAATGTCCAGTATTTGGCCAAAAACGGAGGACTCTTTCAGCTACAACGAAAATATTAAGGCTGGGAAGTTCGAGGATGTGATTGTAATCGATGACAATGGTAAGTCGCGTGTTGTCAGGCTTATCGATGCTAACTGCTACGCTTGGTCCTTTAAGATCGTGGCGATTCTCTCTGGCGGCGGCGTGTTAAATCGGAACTCCCTGAAGAAAAGCCCTGCTTATCTCCACAGGACGCTAATCAAAAAAGTGCAGTTAAGGAGGGGAAGGAAATGTCCAGGCGCGCACGCGCACGCGCTCGAGCCAAGAAAATACGGAAGGCAGAGGCAAGAGCGGCGAAATCGATGGTTTCCAGGAATGCGGGTAAAAAAGCAAAGAAGCGTGAGAAGCAAAATCAAGCGGAACTCAAGAAGGCTAGTGAACCCAAAAAGGCAAAGGGCTCCAAGAAGGCTAGTACCCTCAAGAACGAAAAGAAACCCAATAATACAAAGAGTTCAAGTTCTCCTAAGGCTGGGAAGCCCATTATGGCAACCAGTGACAACCTGACGATGGCCCTTGTGGACGAGCTTCACGAGGATGGCCGTCTGCTCAACGAAAGGTGGCAGGAGATCGAGGCCCAGCTGGCGTACGTGGTGACTGACAGACTGATGGCCATGCCAAGGGGTCCCGTCCCGTCCTTCGATAGCTCAGAAGTGATTCGTGGCCACCGAGTGATCCAGTGCGAAGACGGATTTTCAAAGGTATTCCTGGCTAACTGCGTTGCCACGATTAGCAACACGTGGAATGACATGCGCATCAAGCTCGTCCATGTCAGCGATGTTCCATTTATGCCTCAGGTGCGCATCTGGTTGCCCACGGGTCAAACCGACTACAGCCGGATCATGACCTGCTTGAGAGCCCAGAACCTAGATGTGGACATGTCGGACTGGTCTGTCCTCAGGGCGGAGGAAGTCATAGAGACCAGTCAGAGCTTCCTGCTCCTCATCAACCGGAGGTGCATCCCGCAACTGAATGCAGCGGACTACAAGTTGCGCTACGGCATACGAATGGCCCAGATCCAGCTCATTTTAAGCGAAGCAGACGATTCGCCATCGCAGTTCGACAACTACCACCAATTTTGCCGTTTTCACAATAAGCCATAAATAAATACTCAGGCTCAAAGCTATATATTGTTAGAGAAAGAAACGAATCTCATAACCTAATAAAAATCCAAATGGTTTGATCCCAACTTAGACAACCTTTTTAACAAATATTAATTATTTGATATAATTTATCAAATATTAAATATTAATATTTAATTAATATTAACATTATTCTTAAGATATTTTTAAATATAGAAACTCAACATGCGAGGTGGGATACTCTCTTTTGGTTCAGGGCGCTGCTGGCTGGTTGGCAGAGTGGCAACGTGTGGAGTATTTCTGCTCTACTTTGCTGTGGTCACACTGTTTCCACAGCATTTTATTTCATTTCGCTTCGTCGGAAAAATCAGAGAAAAATTCCTAAAATCCGGCAGAAATCTTGAAAGAAAATGTCCAGCTTTTCGCCAAACCAATTGCGGCAGTGTGCCCGCTTCACCGGCACACCCTGCACCCCGGACAAGGAGCACCAGCTGCGGGAGCAGATCCACAGCGAGCTGGCCAAGATTAAGTACTGCGCCAATCCCACCTACGAGTGCAGCCTGATGCGGATCGAGGGCTACGAGTACTGCATCCGGCACATTCTGCGCGACCCGCGCTCCAACTTCCGCCAGTGCTCGCACGTCTACTCGAACGGCAGGAAATGCATCAACGCGGTGGCCAAGTATGACAACAAGAAGGAGCTGATCCTGACGACCCTCTGCTTCGAGCACAACCGTCAGACGCAGCTGCAAAAGACGCACATGAATGTGGGCCGCATTCGCAGCCGGGTGGAGACCAACGAAACCCTGCTGCACAGCCTCTCATCGCACATTAATGTGGAGGACATAAAGCCAGAGGTGACCAAGATCGAACGCGATGAGGATGAAATCGATGTGGTCTCACCCCACGTGACGCCATTTGGTATGTCTGGCTGATTATAAAGCAAGTTGAAATCTAATTTTCCTGACTTCTAGTCACCCAGGATCACCGCAATTCCATAGGACATGTTGTGGAGAGCTCTCGCAAGCGACGTCGCATTTTGGATTACGCTTCTGATAGTTCCAGCAACGATGCAGATCCGCCCTGTCTCAGGAACACCGCCCAGGACATTGAGTTTTACGAATCTGACCATGAGAGCATCGATTCGGAGGATGATGATCCTCTGAAGTAAGATTTGATCCATGCGTAGCAGTATTATTTAAGGAAATATTATATGTTTCTTCCCTCTTGCAGACACGCTGGCGTCTTTACGCGCGCAGAGGCAGTAAAGATTGCCGAAACGAAGCTGATCAAGCTTCAGGGTCTTTACCGCGAGCAGATTTCATATCTGCAGAACGTGCTGAAGCAGCGACGTCGCAAGTATTTGCACGATATACGACGCGAGCGGGAGCTATATTGTAAGTTTCACTTGCCCTTAGGCATGCAATATAATGTGTCTTATGCCTCACTTTCAGGCAGCATTCACGATCAGCTAAAGGACACGCCACACGAGCGAAAGCTGTACGAGCAGCTGAAGGCGCTGAATAGCTATCATCGACGCCAGGGCGTCGAGGCGGTGCTCTACAAGAAACTGAAGGAGAAGCGAGCTCGCGACGCCTTGTACGCAGCCAAGTCGTCGAGCAACCCGAAGTGCGTCTTCACCGAAGGCGGTGTCAAGTGTGGGGAGCGAACGTTGCCCTGCTGCAAGCACTGCCGCAAGCACATCCTGGAGGATAAGCGCCAGGTGCTGTTCCGGGCCTGCGGCGTGGAGCGGAGTGGGGTGGTCTGCCAGGAGCCGGTGGCCAGCATTCTCGAAGACTCCAGTTGCGTACTGCACCTGACCGTGGCGCCGGCTAAGCGCCAGTATATACAAAAGGTTCGTTGATCAAACACTAACCCAACCCACGCCATAACCACCACACGTAACTGCTTAAATATTCCAACTGTCCACTCACCCATTGCCATAAGTTGTGTTGCACATGACTGCTGAAACTGCAGTAAGCCAACTGTAAGACAGTTTGAACAAACAATACTGCGTAACTAGTATTTAGACTTGATTTGTAGTAAAGCTAAGTATTTCTAGAGAAACAACACGAAACACATGTATATAAGTGCTAGTACTGTCTAAGCAAGCCTTTTGTGATCGACCCTGAATAAATTGCCGACCTCTCATCCCCCAGTTTTATGAAGTTCCCAGCACTCCGCCGGTAGAAAGTATTTTCGCAGCAGGCCGTGGTCTCGATAACTTTGTCGGAGAAGACCCACGGAATGAGCAGCAGCCGGAGGGGGATGACCTCCTGGATTTTGCCAATGGTATATTCGATTTTGACCTTGACGGAGTTGACGATCTGGCAAACTCCCTCGACGATGATTACGCCATGTTTCTGGACATGGACAGTGACCTGGGCTTAGCCATTGAAGATGACGGCGTGGAGAGTGATCCTGTAGACTTAGGCCTCGAGGAGGAAGCCGATGGCGGGTCCAACGACTCAGTTGGTCCCGCTGAAAGTCAGGCTCAAGACAACCTCATCGCAGACAACTTTGAGTTAGAAGAACCATCCGTGCAAGACAATAACGAACTTAACTTTGATATCGACGAGTCGGAGAGCAATGTGAACGAAGTGTTGCGCTTGCTCGAGGGCATAGAACACATGCCCTGGTTCGATGCCCTCATGAACTAGTCTAATAGCATAGTAAACGTAATAACCCACCATACTAACCCAAATCCAGACTCAAGCAGAACGTATCTCTCCTTCTCATGCTTGCCATTCCCTTTACTTCACAGAAATGCGAGTCGGAGACCGAGGAGGAGGAGACCCAGTCCGCCAGCTTGATTAGCACCATAAAAAAGGAGGAGGACCCCTCGGATAAGCTGCTTACGAGTCAAGTCCTCAACGTGACCACTGCACATGGCGAAGATAACAAGGGCGACGTGAAGCCCAGAGAGTACGCCAAACAGATCTACAACTAATTTTTAAGCCCTCGTATATTAAATGTTTACTGTTGCAATCATAGAAACCTAGATATAAATCTCCGACCCGAAAATGTCAGTTGGTTTTGTACTCAGCCATTGTGGTTTTTGGTGCATTCGGGTGTAAGGAACCCCTAATAAATAGGCATTCTTAAGTTAAAAATCTATTTATTTACATTTATTGGCTTTCCATAGTTTATACAACTTAAACAGTTTATATTAATGCATGTACATGTTTTCAACAATTCCTAAAGAAAACGCCTGCGTCTGGCAGTTTCGAAAGTGTGTGTGTGGGAAGTATGCACTCTGCGTTCGCTTAAAAGTAATGACTGTAATTATTTGATCTTAAGCACGGTTAAATATATCAGTTATCAGTTCCTCCATTCTGCATCTCCACTCAGATATTTACAGATTGCTCGTGCTATGATCATAAATTGATGGCAACCGCTCTCGTTGTTAAAATGCACTATTAAAATTACAAATTGGCAGCTAAGTATATTAACAAGTCTGTAAAATGTATCGAAACCAGAATATTCCTATTGTATTCCCTACAGTTCCGTAGTTGTCTCCACCTCCGACCTATCCAGATCGTTCAGATATGAGAAGCCTATTTGGCCATAGTCCCTCTTCCCGAAGGACACGTTCTCATTGGTGCTGCTCAGGTGGTTGTGATCGGAATTGGATCTGCAGGATAGAGGGTGTTACCAATTATAGTTATAAACTAGGAAGTAAGCTATGCATACCTTTGAAACAGCGGGTTGGTGATGGGCACCTCTCCGCCGTACAGGCGATTGTTGAGCTGGCCATTCCGACCCAGCGTGGCGTTCATCAGCTCCCCATTGCCATTGAGCAGTCCCACGTCGCCGAAGGTGTTTCCCCGCCTGCCCATGGTGCTGTAGGCATTGTTCTTGGCATGGGCCATGTTGTTGGGCCCAGTTTGATCTATGTTATAGGCGCCGTTCTGGTAGTGGTTGCTGTTCTGGTGCTTGATGCGGCCCAAAGTCAGGGTGCCCGAGAGGGCTCCGTTCGGCGGAGATGCCAGCGGATTGGCGTTGTTGCGGGTGTTCATCTCCAGGGTTCTGTTGAAGGTGTTCTGCCTGTTGTTGATGGCCAGATTGTTGTTCATGTTGGCGTTATTGAGATTCTTATGGCGGCGCAGAGTGGCAATCGTGGCCGTGGTGGCATCCGAGTGGGAGGGACTGGACTGGCCACCGCCGTTGGTGTTCTCCTTGTGCGTTATGTAGCTTACATTGTCCAGCGAGAAGGCATGGTTCTTGGCACTAAAGTCCAGCTGCAGATCATCGTCCACATCCGGTGGCACTGCCATGGCCAGCATCTGGGTCTCGTACTCCTTCATGTTGGCTATGGTTTCGCTGGCACTCGAGGCCTGCTGGTTAACGATCACGGGATCGTAGCGGGGCGGATTCGTGGAGGAGTACTGGCGCATCCGCTGCTTGAAGTTCTTGTACCTATCAGACCAGGTGTATACAAAGATTTAAGTAAAAGTAAATAGAGGTTACATGTTATCCACTCACTTTGACCAAGAGATGCATATGTAAATGATGCCAATCGTGCCTAGGATGAGTATAACAAGTGATATGGCAATCAGAGTGAAGGGGAAGACTTCGTTGTCGATGGCTACGGCGGCTTTGACCTGGAAGATCAAAAGCTATATATAGTAAACATATATCCTAAGAAAAAGTAGTAGTAGAATTAGTTGCCCACCTTGTGAACGTGCTCCTTCCTCTCCAGGGGAAACGATATATTCTCGGCTGTGGCTCGCGGCAGCGCTATGTTCAGCTCCGAGCGCGCAGCCGGTTCCAGTAAAGTGGTCTCCACAATGCTGTCCTTACGGCTGACGAGCTGCTCCGTCTTGGGATCGATGAGGTAGAACCATATGTCCGTAGCAGCCGGGTTCTCGATCACCGATCCGTTCTTGGCCAGGTACTTCTGGCTGCTCATCCGTTCAATGCCGCTGACCAGGCCGGTCTTCTTGTCCAGCAGCTCCTCCAGCTCCGTGTAGTAGTTGCGGAGATCGCTGGGCGCTGCATTCGGGAAGGATAGCGCCATGCGATTGATGTCCGCCAGCTTATTTACCACTATCCTGGCCCTCGTGCGATGGGATCCCTGCTCCTGGCCATCGCTATCACGGGCCTCCACCAAAAAGGTGAGTGGAAAGTCGTTCTCGTTCTTGAAGTGCTTGGCAGTTCGCAGAACTCCAGTGTCTTCGGACATCATGAAGAAGCTGGTGGGCTGGAAACATCATATGATAATTGTTAAAAAAATTCATTGGCTAATGTAGAGTATAGATTTCTCACCATGTTAACCCGGTTTTCATCGTCGTCGTAGAGAGTGTAGCGGACGGTTCCAAATTTCCCCGAATCACGATCTGTGGCTCGCACCTGCAAAATGGTTGTGTCAACATCCATTTCCTCCGTCACCACCGTGTAGAAGGTGTCTTGCTGGCCGCGCAGCCTGTTGAACTCGAACTCCGGGGCGTTGTCGTTCTCGTCCTGGACTATGATCTCCACGCTGGTGGTGTCCTTCAGGGGATTGACGAAGTAGCGATGCGATGTCAGGCGCAATTGAAGGCTGTACGAGGTCTTGTTCTCGAAGTCCAAAGGTTGGATGAGCAGTAAGTTACAGCCATGATCGGCGGAGCTCAGATTGAAGATGCCCCCCTCGTTGCCACTGACGAATTCACACCTGAATGCCGGCGGCCCGTCGCCAGACGTCTTGGAATTCACAATCTGTATGAGCTTGAGGGTGCTATTGGCTTCCATTGACTCCGGCACACTGGTGGTGTAGCTGTCGTCGCTGAAGGCCAAGCCTATACTTTCACTGCTCATGCCCGTTCCACTTTCCAGCTTATTGTCCAATTTGATTTCATTATTGCCGCTGGACAAAAGATGGTGTACATCGACGCGCAGTGGAGCCACCGAGCTCAGCTGGGGTTCCCCCAGGTCGTATGCCCGTATGTCCACCTGGTACTCCGTGTCCTCCTCTTTGCGCAGCTCATCCCTTATGCGCACCGCTCCGGTGTCCGGATCCACTTGGAAGTACTTGGGCGCCTTGCCGCGACCCACGATCTCGTAGCGCACCACATTTCCCGGCGAAGTGCCATCGCCATCGATCGCGGGCAGAGTGGCTATGATGGTTCCTATGCCCTGGTCGTCGTTCACGGTCACCGGATCGGGAACTGTTATAAACCGCGGAGGTAGATCGTTGCGATCCTCCACATCCACCACCAGCAGGATTGTGTCGCCTGGTCCATTGCCATCGTTCTCTATGGTTGCAATGGTCAGCTGGTGCTGCTTCTGGCTCTCATAGTCCAATCCCTTGATGGTCCTCACCTCTCCGCTCTTCTCCGAAACCTTGAAGAGCTCTGCGTTGCCCTTCCGGAGCACGTAGGTGATCTCCGGCATGGAGTCGGGATCGAAGGCTTGCACAGTGGCCACCAGGAAGTTCTCCTCATTCTCCGGAATGTGGACATCGATACGGGCATCACTGAACTTGGGCACTTCGTCCGGAAGGTCGAGCACCATCACCGTAACACTGGCAGTGCCCAGTCGGGCATCTGGAGCTCCATCCTTGGCGGTCACCACGAACTTGTACTCGTTCAACTGCTCGTAGTCCAGTTCCTTGGCGGTAAGGATCTCGCCCGACGTGGCATTGATGGTGAAGGGTATGTCGGTGGGAATGGAGTAGGTGATCTCGGCATTGATACCTTCGTCGGCATCGGTGGCGTGAACCACTCCCACCGAGGCCTGCGCTTTGCCCTCCTCCACTTGGAAGACGTACGGCAAGGTGGATGCCTCGAACTCCGGGTTCTTATCATTGATGTCCGTCACCTTGATGTTCACGGTGGCGCTGCTCGACAGACCTCCGGTATCCTCCGCCTTCAGGATCAGTTGGTAGCGGGTCAGACTCTCGCGATCCAGCTTCCTTATCACTATGATGACGCCACTCTCCTGACCGACGGCGAACTGGCGCAGATCATTGCCCGAAATGATGGAGTAGACCACTGCATCGTTCTCGGGATCCTCGGCGTGGACCACTGTGACCGTGGAGTTGATCTCCGCTCCCTCGCTGACCTGCACCTCGTAGATGGGCTTCTGGAAGCGCGGTGGCTTCGTGTTCGGTCCCGGGGTCACGCTCACCTCAACGATCGCCTGGGAGGAGAGTCCTCCGATGTCGGTGGCCTGCACTGTGATGCTGTACTGCTCCCCGGCCAGCAGGCGACCCTGGGTCCTGATCTCACCCGTCGTCTCGTTGATGGTGAACTTCTGGATGCCGTTGTTGGACACATGGTAGATGGAGTAGGTCACCACGGCATTGGGACCCTCGTCGTTGTCGGTGGCCGTGACCTGGGTGACCAGCCGGCTCTCGCTCTGATCCCCGGCTGTTATGGAGATGGGCGCCACCATGGCCAGCTTGGGGGCATTGTCGTTCACATCCCGCAGGTGGACCGTGAGACTCAGCGGAGCACTGGCCGCGTTGGTTCGCGGTTCCCTGGCCACCACCTGAAACTTAAAACGACCCGGCGCCGGAGGGTCGCGATCGAGGTTCTCCTCGTTCACCACCAAGACGCCATCGCCAGTCACGTTGAAGGACGGCGTCGTCAGCTCGTATATGTAGTCCGGCTTCGGATCGCTGTCGCTCAGGTCGGCGTCGGTGGTCATGAACGATATCGGGTTACCGTGCGCGTCCAAGACCCTGGTGCCAATGGGCGAGTTCTCGTCCACGTAGCCCTCCGCTTGGGAGGATGATATCACGGGCGGATTGGCGTCCACTGGCTTCACGAAGATTTCCAGCTTGGCCGTTGTGAATCGCTGCGGTCCGGGCGAAACCTCCTCCGCTTTCACTATGATGTCATACTTCTTCGCCGTCGAAGTGTCCACAGCTTTCGTCTGCTTCAGCACCCCTGTGCTCTCATCGATCTGGAAGTAATCGGCGTAGTTGCCGGGCATGCCGCTGGCAAAGCTGTAGCGGATTGGCGAGTTAATGGTGTCCAGATCCACTGCCTGAATCCGCTCGGGCAGCACCGTGAGCACACCCAGCAGGGATCCAGCCGGAACGGATGCGGAGTACTCCGGATTTATGCAGGCGCCGTCGAGCGAAACGCATCCGCTATAGATGAACGATGGGTCCAGGTCGTTGGAGTCGGCTATATTGACGGTCAACGTTGTGGTCGAGGAAAGACGGTCCCCCGTATTCCGTGCTCGATCCTGCAGAGAAAACATATAATTAATTACAAATGGGGAGCAAACATATGTGTATATGGTCGTTCCCCTTCTATTGCGACTCCAGTTTCCCAGTGAAAGGTACTGAATCCACATGAAATGCCGACGGTAAAAGTAAGCACTTAATTGCGGCCTTTTCTTCGCAAACTTTAATTGTGGTAATGCCCAAGCAGACGGCTTAATTAACCCCTTGTAGTATTTAAACTATTAGGGCTGCACTCACCGAGGCCACAATGGTAAGGTAGTACGTTTGGATCTTCTCAAAGTCCAGAGTCTTGGCCACCGTAACCTGAGGAGAGGAGAAGCTGGACTGTATCTAACCCAGATATGTGGTGATTAGGTTCGGGGACTCACTTGACCCTGGTGTGGAAACGATATGGCGAAGGTGCCGTACCCGTCCGCACTGTACTTCTCCACGTTGGTGGAGTTGGGACTGCCCTCGGCTATGAAGTACTCGACCAGTCCATTGACTCCAGCGTCCTTGTCCAGGGCCTGGATGTTACGGAAAATAGTGGTTCCCACCGGAGTGCTCTGTGGAAGGCAAAGAAGTGTCATAAGTCAGGTCCATGGGAATGCCAGTTAATTCGACGTGGCAAGCAGCGGGTGGTATTTCGGAGAGGTTTCCTCCGCGCCCAAGAACCGAAAGTGTTTCCTGGCCCCATTAATAAGTAATAAGTGTGTGGTTTCTAGTTCAGCGTCATGTAGTGGAGCGTTCCTAACGCTTCCCATGGAACCCAACTGGGAGCCAACGGAAACTCGCGGGTTGGAGTCAAGTGGCTGCAGTGCATCTGCTCTCCACATTGGCCCGCTGGGCTGTCATGTAACTAACGGTGGCTGCTTCTCAGCCGAAGTTAAGGAGCAAGTTTGCCACTTGCATGGAGATGGAGCTGCGGAGTTTGCGGTTTCCCCACTCCACCTTACGACTTAGTACCCAGAATTGGCAGACATTGTTCATCTGCTGAACTTTGCGATTTGTTTTCGGGTTTTCCGCTAAATGGCATGCACGCTTAGCTCACCTTTTTCGCTTTTCATAATTTTTTATTTTCGGCATAGCCCAGAGCCCCGCAAATTCCCATGACTATGTCTGTGGCTATTGATGCTGCAGATACCATACTGTTTCGCCCGATCTCTGGAGGTATAATTTATCTCGGCTCTTGTAATTATTTGACAGAGCGGCGGGGAAATGCGATGCTGTTGTCTTGTCCTCGCCGGCTGGACAGCGGACGCAGTCCCTCGGGAGTGTTCGCCCAGGCCGGCAAGTGCATACCAATTATATTCCAGTTTGACTGGCAGATCGCCTTATACAGGGACCCTATAAAGGCGGACCGATCCGTAGAATGTAGTGCAGGCTGGCTTCGCTTTTGTTTATTCCGCACCAGGCTTCCTGAACTCGAAGGCTCCTCGCATTGTTAAATAAATTTCGAATGGACGAGGGTTCTGATTGCGAATTCCAATGAACGATTTATATTCAGCTGTGTTGCATTGTATTGGCTTGTAATTTTATTTACCATCCAAAGGGGTTCCTTCAAGGTTGCAGGTCATAAAAGATATATATAGTAGTATATATCTTATGGCTTTCGTTTGCATTTCAAAATGGTCTGGTCAAAATGATAGGAAAGTTATAATTTCCATCCACAAACGACTTAACTAATTAATATTCCGCACTTTTTATGACTTAATGGCTGTGTGGCTAATTATGTGGGGTTTCTCCCATTGTACAATAATACACGGTAGACATTACTCTGTGCTCAGTAATGATCTCGCAGGGGTTCCTATGTACGGTTCTCTATATAGCACGTTTCCGCTTCGTCTTCAGCTTTTTGCCAGCACTGCTGCTTTCTAATATGTCAACAGTTCTGTAATTGAACGTTATTAGTCTAAATACGTGATTAAGAGCCGGCAGGCGATTCTATTGCAACTCTTGCCGCCGATCTCATGATCCCCTCTGCGGATTCTGATGCTGGGGCAGAGTGGGGATACTGGGATGCCTGGATGCCTGGGTACTGGGCATCCGACATGCTATTGTGTTGCCGAAGCGCTGAAAACATGTTCACTACCACTTCATTAGTGTTCAGTATCTAGTTGCTGCTGTCGCGTCGAGAAGACTATGCACATTCACCTGACTAGTGCACTGGAAAAAATCACACAGCATATGTACATAGCTACCCAAAATCACATAGCGATATATGTCACTTTAAGATGCTGGGAGCTAATAGAGAGCAAGTACAACAATCTGTCATCTAAGCTTGAATCTAATCCGGGTGGATGGAACCCAGTTTCCCGCAGTGTACTTGTGTCTATTTCCAGCGTGATAGTCCGTTTGGCACCCGGTTTGGAGGAGCCAGCGGCACCACGGCCAGGAGAAATGCGGGCAACTTTGGGGCGACGAAAAGCTGATCGTGCGCACGCTGCAAAATGTCCACTTGCCGGTCGTGGACTCCAGCAGCAGCACTTACTCACCTCGGGAACGGTGACCTCGTAGGGCGTGTTCATGAAGCGCGGCGCATTGTCGTTTATGTCCGACACCCGAACAATGATGGGAATGGTGCGCTTCTTGCCCGTGGACCTGGTGGTGCAGGAGACCTGAAACGAGGCGTGGATCGTCGTTGATACCATGCAGTGGAAAGTGCTTCCGGAGAGTGGTGTACACACCTGGAAGACGATGTGGCTGAGGTTCTCCTCGTCGCGATCCAGGGGCTGCAGCAGCTGCAGCTTCTTGCCGTTCAGCTGGAAGATGGGCTGGCCCTTCGGGAAGACCAGGTTGAGAGCGATCTCCGTATCCGGATCGCCGAAGATCGGCAGCTCTGGCGGCGTGGTCGGCTGTCCGATGACTGCGGAAAGCGCATAAATAATAAAGTAAGAGCCGGGATCCAATGGACCAAGCTGGGTTATTGGTACAAGTATCGCCAAACCGGCAAACGGAGCGGCGGGAAAACGCGCAAACCGAGAAAACTGCAGACAGCAGCCTTTCTCTTTGCATTTGGGGTCAAGTTGCAGCGATCACTTGCGATGTATCTCAGTGTGTGCACATATATACAAGTGCACATACATATATGTGCATATGTGGGCAAAAGTCGTAGATGCATCATAGATGCACGAGAAAGTCTTTAGCATTCGCGTGCTCTGGTTATTTGGCGCCTCTAGTGAGATCTGAAGTTGCATAACGAACTAAACCTACTGTACACAATTATATCTAATAGTTGCATGTGCTGGATTTATTCAAATTGCAGATACATCGCTTCCCCACACTAAGCGCATGTACAACACGTCGTATGAGCAATATTTGATGGCTATTCTTGACCCCACATTCTTTCTAGCTGCAGCTTAATGAGGCTAAAAACCAATTAAGGTTTTCAGAGGTGCACCTCAGCGGCATGTAAATTGAACAATGTATCCACGAAGTACACATAGTACTTCCTGCTCTGACGTGCTTTTCTTTTCGTTCTTTGATGCGATGTGGATGTGATGGGCTGCCTATGCGCTTGAACACGTCTAAAATTATAATTACGGTGTTGCACCTTTCGTGCTTTTAGTCTATGATCTTGAAGTCGAGGTTGGGCGCAGAGCATTTCGGCTGAGAAGCATATGGCCATTCATTTTCTAGCATCCACGTAATAGATTTGAAGCCGCAGTTGTCTTGAAACTCATATTTCCAGTTGTTCACACATGAACACGAATATATTTAAAGACTTACAATTTTGGGCTCCGTTCATATCTTATGTAAATGAATCGAGAGCGATAAATTATATTTAGGATTTTGTTATCTAAGGCGACATGGGTGCATTGCTCAAAAACATGTAATTTAAGTGCACACTACATGAGTCAGTCACTTGAGATCGTTCCCCGCCTCCTAAAATAGTCCCTTAGTGGGAGACCACAGATAAGGTCCTCGCCGCTCAAGATAGGCAGATGTGCCCGAGCGTGGGACCTCGATAAGGCGGGGACTATTTACTTAGGCCTCTGCGTAGGCCATTTACTTTAAGATGCGATTCTCATGTCACCTATCTAAACCGAAGATATTTCCAAATAAAACCAGTTTCTTACAAAAACTCAACGAGTAAAGTCTTCTTATTTGGGATTTTACATTTGGTCAATCGAGCCTTTAATCGACTCTGCAGTTTCCCCCTACCAAAGGTAAGGAACTCAGAGAAAGGCCAGCTCCTTTAAGCATCTTACAGCTAAAGGTAGCAAAAATAAGTGACTCTTGTTTCCCCCTACCAAAGGTAAGGAACAGAGTATAAATATAAAAAGCAAAAAGATACAAAAGAATCTTTTATGTTTTAAAACAAGCACCTTATAGTCTATAGCTAAAGGTTGCTTTGTGTACCATTATAAATTGTGGTAAGGCGTGCTTGAGGCCATACATCAGCAATTGTGAAATTAAAAAGTGCATAACAAAAGTGCCTTATAAATGCTCTAATAGCATTAAATCAGCTCATAAATAGAGTGCAGTGTATATGCCATAAGAGCATAAATTAAATAAAAAGTGCCTGAAAACAGTGCCTTATAAATGCTCTAATAGCATTAAATCAGCTCATAAATAGAGTGCAGTGTATATGCCAAAAGAGCATAAATGCCGAAATAAATAGCTAAAAAACAAAAAATCTGACTGGACTACAAAAATAATAAAACGTGCCAAATAAAAAAAAAAAAAAAATCATCTTTAAACATCGACGGAGCCTTAAAGAAGAGAAGGAAGTCAAATTCAAAGGAGCCTCTACCAGCAGCAGAAGCAGCAACAACAGCAGCAGCAGAAGCAGCAACAGCAGTAGCAACAGCAGCAACAACAGCAGCAACAGCAGCAGCAACAACAACGACATCAGCTAAGTCAAAACAAGAATTTTCTGTTTATCCAAACACACATATATATATAAATACATATAAAATACATATACACGTACTATATATATTAAGAAATTACAAAAAATTTTCAAAATGATGTCAGAAAAGACTATTCAATTCCTTAAGAAGCAGTCCGAAATTATTTTGGAAATTAGAAAGTTGGAAGTAAAACCAACATTAACAGATGTAGAAATTCTAAAATTAAATGAGCTTCAAAAATGTTTCATTGCTAATCATAGCAATTTGTTAAAGATCGGCGTTGTCGATCATGAATATTTTAACGCGAAGCAGTATGATTTAATAATGATGGTGTTAGAAAAAATTAAAAATAAAAATGAAAAAATTAAGGGCGAGTCGGTAGAAAACACTTTCCCTAAATCAAACACTGTCCCTAAATCAAACCCTCCCCCTACATTAAACCTTGAAATGTGTGGTCACCCTGAAAAAGAGGGTATAGCACAAAACAACGCTTTAACAGTAGAGCAGGCATTTCGAAATAATGTTGGCCAATTTCGAGTATATCTAGAAGATACGTCTAAACTAATAGACAGTAGTCCAGATTTCCTTAAAATAAGGAAAAATAAAATTGAATTTTTATGGCATAAAATAGATAACCTGATTGAACAGGTGAATAGTCATTTTGAGAGCTCGCTATTCGAAGAAGAAATTAGCGAACTTGAATTTGACAAACAAAATATTATTACAGCCATTAATAGTCGACTCAGTGGCACAATAAATAAAGCTGAAATGTCGACGGTTGTTAAGGCGGAGGAGTTACCAACCCTGCCTAAAATACAGATTCCCACTTTCTTTGGTGATTCCAAAGAATGGGATCTTTTTAATGAACTCTTTACAGAGCTCATACATGTGAGAGAGGATCTCAGTCCTTCTCTCAAATTTAATTATCTAAAGTCAGCATTAAAAGGAGAAGCCAGAAATGTGGTTACTCATTTACTGCTCGGCTCTGGAGAAAATTATGAAGCCACTTGGGAGTTTTTGACCAAGCGATATGAGAATAAAAGAAACATATTCTCAGATCATATGAATAGGCTTATGGATATGCCAAATTTAAATTTAGAATCCAATAAGCAAATAAAGACATTTATTGACACGATTAACGAGTCAATTTATATTATAAAATTAAAGGCACAATTACCAGAAGATGTGGATGCAATTTTCGCTCACATAATTCTTCGGAAATTCAATAAAGAATCACTCAATTTATATGAAAGCCATGTTAAAAAGACAAAAGAAATACAGGCACTTTCTGATGTCATGGACTTTTTAGAGCAAAGGCTCAATTCTATATCATCATTCTCACAGGAAGTAAAACCTGTAAAGAAAATGATTAATAATAACAAGAATAAAAATTATAGTGACAATTGTGCATATTGCAAACTACCAGGGCATTATTTAATTCAATGCCATAAATTTAAAATAATGAATCCAGCAGAACGGTCTGACTGGGTAAGAAAAAATGGGATTTGCCTAAGATGTCTGAGGCATCCGTTTGGTAAAAAATGTATAAGCGAGCAGCTTTGTTCGACTTGTCGTAAACCTCACCACACGTTACTTCACTTTGCAGGTCATAATCCAGAAAAAGTGAATACGTGTAGAACAACAGGTCAAGCCTTGTTGGCCACGGCCTTGATTCAAGTAAAGTCGAGGTATGGAGGCTTTGAACAATTAAGAGCATTGATTGATAGTGGCTCTCAAAGCACAATTATTTCAGAAGAGTCTGCACAGATTCTAAAATTGAAAAAATTTCGGTCTCATACTGAAATAAGTGGAGTATCTTCCACAGGAACGTGCATCTCCAAGCACAAAGCGGTTATTTCGATAAGAAATTCTCCGAAAAATTTAGAAATTGAAGCAATTATTCTCCCAAAACTTATGAAGGCACTTCCAGTCAACACGATTAATGTTGATCAGAAAAAATGGAAGAACTTTAGATTAGCCGACCCCGATTTTAATAAACCGGGTCGCATTGATCTAATCATTGGAGCAGACGTATATACTCACATTCTGCAAAATGGAGTTATAAAAATAGACGGTCTCCTTGGGCAAAAAACTGATTTCGGGTGGATAGTTTCTGGATGTAAAAAATCCAAAGGAAAAGAAACCATTGTAGCCACAACAATAGAAATAAAAGAGTTAGATCGCTACTGGGAAGTGGAAGAAGAAGAAAAAGATGATATCGAGTCTGAAATCTGTGAAAATAAATTTATCAAAACGACAAAAAAAGATTCAGATGGGCGATACATTGTGTCAATTCCATTCAAGGAGGATGTCACCTTAGGAGATTCAAAGAAACAAGCGATAGCTCGTTACATGAATCTGGAGAAAAAACTAAAAAGAAATGAAAAACTTAAGGTTGACTACACTAAATTCATGAATGAATACATGGATTTAGGACACATGATTGAAGTGAGTGATGAAGGCAAATATTTTTTACCGCACCAGGCAGTGATTAGAGATTCAAGCCTTACGACCAAATTGAGAGTAGTTTTTGATGCTTCAGCAAAAACTACGAATAACAAAAGTTTGAACGACATAATGTGGGTTGGGCCACGAGTTCAAAAAGATATTTTTGACATTATTATTAAATGGAGAAAATGGGAATTTGTTGTTTCGGCAGACATTGAAAAGATGTACCGACAAATTAAAATAGATAATAATGATCAAAAATATCAATATATTTTATGGAGAAATTCTCCAAAAGAAAAAATTAAAACATATAAATTAACCACAGTCACTTACGGAACTGCATCTGCACCATATTTGGCTACCAGGGTTCTGGTAGATATTGCAGATAAATGTAAAAACCAAGTTATTAGTGCAATAATTAGGAATGATTTCTATATGGATGACCTAATGACTGGAGCTGATTCGGTAGAAGAAGCTAATAAATTAATAACATTAATTCTCCATGAATTGCAGAAAGTTGGATTCAACTTAAGGAAATGGATTTCCAACAATTCCAAAATATTAACCACTGTGGAGGACACAGGGGACAATAAGGTTCTCAATATTATCGAAAATGAATGTGTTAAAACTTTAGGACTAAAATGGGAACCTCAAAATGATTTATTTAAGTTCAGCGTAAATTGTAATGATGAATCAAAAAATATAAATAAGCGCGTTGTGTTATCAACGCTAGCAAAAATATTTGATCCGTTAGGATGGTTGGCACCAGTCACGGTTTCAGGAAAACTTTTTATTCAAAAACTTTGGATAAATAAAAGTGAATGGGATCAGGAATTATCCATAGAAGATAAAAATTATTGGGAAAAATATAAAGAAAATTTATTATTGTTAGAGAATATTCGAATCCCAAGGTGGATTAATTCAAACAGTTCTTCAGTCATTCAGATTCACGGATTTGCGGACGCCTCCGAAAAAGCATATGCTGCAGTAGTCTATGCTAAAGTAGGACCTCATGTTAATATAATAGCTAGCAAAAGTAGAGTCAACCCTATAAAAAATAGGAAGACAATTCCCAAACTCGAGCTGTGTGCAGCTCACCTGCTTAGTGAATTAATCCAAAGACTAAAAGGATCAATTGACAATATAATGGAGATCTATGCTTGGAGTGATTCCACGATTACCTTAGCATGGATTAACAGTGGTCAAAGTAAGATCAAATTTATAAAAAGAAGAACGGATGACATTCGGAAATTAAAAAATACTGAATGGAATCATGTTAAGTCAGAGGATAATCCAGCAGATTTAGCATCCAGGGGAGTGGATTCTAACCAGTTGATCAACTGTGATTTTTGGTGGAAAGGTCCGAAATGGCTAGCAGACCCAAAAGAACTTTGGCCTCGGCAGCAGTCTGTAGAAGAACCTGTCTTAATAAATACGGTATTAAATGACAAAATAGATGATCCTATTTACGAATTAATAGAAAGGTATTCCAGTATAGAAAAACTTATACGTATAATAGCATACATAAATAGATTCGTGCAGATGAAAACAAGAAATAAAGCCTATTCATCAATTATTTCAGTAAAGGAGATAAGAATAGCGGAAACAATTGTTATTAAGAAACAACAAGAATACCAGTTTAGGCAAGAGATAAAGTGCCTTAAAATCAAAAAGGAAATCAAGACAAATAATAAAATATTGTCATTGAATCCATTTTTGGACAAGGATGGGGTTCTAAGAGTTGGAGGAAGATTGCAAAATTCCAATGCAGAATTTAATGTTAAACATCCAATCATTTTAGAAAAATGCCACCTAACAAGCTTATTAATAAAAAATGCTCATAAGGAAACATTGCATGGAGGGATAAACCTAATGCGAAACTATATCCAAAGAAAGTATTGGATTTTCGGGTTGAAAAATTCGTTGAAAAAGTATTTAAGAGAATGTGTAACGTGTGCAAGGTATAAACAAAATACAGCTCAGCAAATAATGGGTAACTTGCCAAAATATAGAGTGACGATGACATTCCCGTTTCTTAATACTGGAATAGATTACGCAGGTCCTTATTATGTTAAATGTTCAAAAAATCGTGGCCAAAAAACATTTAAAGGATACGTTGCTGTATTCGTTTGCATGGCCACCAAAGCCATACACTTAGAAATGGTAAGCGATCTAACTTCAGACGCATTTTTAGCAGCACTCAGAAGATTTATTGCTAGACGGGGAAAATGTTCCAATATCTATTCAGACAACGGAACAAATTTTGTAGGAGCTGCAAGAAAATTAGATCAAGAGTTATTTAATGCAATACAAGAAAATATAACGATTGCAGCGCAGCTTGAAAAGGACAGGATTGATTGGCATTTTATTCCCCCGGCAGGACCTCACTTCGGAGGTATTTGGGAAGCTGGAGTTAAGTCAATGAAATACCATTTAAAGCGTATAATCGGCGACACTATTTTGACTTACGAAGAAATGTCAACTCTTTTATGTCAAATAGAAGCATGCTTAAATTCAAGGCCATTATACACTATAGTTAGTGAGAAGGACCAACAAGAAGTTTTAACACCAGGTCATTTTTTAATTGGAAGACCACCTTTAGAAATAGTCGAACCAATGGAAGATGAAAAAATCGGAAATTTGGATAGGTGGAGACTTATCCAAAAAATGAAGAAAGATTTCTGGGTTAAGTGGAAAAGTGAATATTTGCATACGCTCCAGCAAAGGAATAAATGGAAAAAGGAAATTCCTAATATAGAAGAAGGGCAAATAGTTTTATTAAAGGATGAGAATTGTCATCCTGCAAGATGGCCTTTAGGAAGGGTGGAAAAGGTGCATAAGGGGAATGATGATAAGGTCCGAGTGGCTAAAGTAAAGATGCAGGAAGGATATATCACTAGACCCATTACTAAAATTTGTCCCTTGGAAGGAATAAAGTCTGTTGACAAAAATGAGGCTGACCAAGAGCCAAAAAAGACGAACTAGAGCGACATCGGGAATGTCCAAGATCGGAATCATTATGGCAATGTTGTTGTTTGTGTTAAGTTGTCAAGTTTCTAGCGCATTACCTAAAGATATAGCACCAAGATATTCTATAGACAAAATAAATAAAACCTCAGCAATATATCTAGACCCGCTAGGAGATGTTGAGATTGTGAGTACTTCTTGGAATTTGGTTATCTATTATAAAATGGATCCATATTTTAAAATGTTAACAAAGGGTAATGCGCTTATACAAAGTATGAGGAAAGTTTGCGAAAGACTTCATAGCTTTGAAGAGCAATGTAGTCTAGTCTTAGATAATATGCAAAGTCAGTTATCGGAACTTGAAGAAAACAATAAATTGTTTATGATGCAGTCTAGATCTAGAAGCAAGCGTGCTCCTTTCGAATTTATGGGTTCCTTGTATCATATTTTATTTGGTATAATGGATGAAGATGATAGAGAGCAATTAGAAGAAAATATGAAGAATTTGTTAGATAACCAGAACAACCTTGATAAACTAATTCAAAAACAAACATCTGTGGTTGATTCAACTTCTAATCTATTAAAGAGAACAACAGAAGATGTTAACTCCAATTTTAGAAGTATGCAAATAAGAATTGAGAACATGACAGAAGTTCTTAAAGAAAATTATTATGTTTATAAGGAATCAATAAAATTCTTTATGATTACGAAACAGCTACACTCATTGATTGAAGAAGGCGAAAAAATTCAAGCAGGCATTATAAGCCTGTTGATTGATATTAATCACGGTAGGCTAAATACAAATATTCTCAGGTAAGGTTCCTGCGAATTCAAAAGTCCGTCTGCAATGTACTGGCTCTCAAATTGAATTGTTTGATTTGCCTCAGCAAGGAGTTTTAAGCATTGCGCCATATTGTACGGCAAGAACCGACGATAAAATTCTAGTTGCCCACCATAACATTCAGTCCGAAAGTGAAGAATTATTATCAACACCTTATATAGGAGAAGTTAGTGAAGTGCCGAAGATTATTTGGGATCCGCTGAAACTATCAATATTAAATCATACTGAGGAATTTGAACGATTGAATAATGAAATTAAATTTATGAAAGAGAACCATCAAAAATTGAAAGATTTACATTTCCATCATATTTCCGGACATGCTGGATTAATTATTGCCTTAATACTAATGATAATATTAATAATATATTTCATACGGAATGTGCTGTGCAACAAAGAATGCAAGCAATAACCTTTGCAGGTCCGTTGCCAGTACTATAAATATCAATAGTAACTAAACAATAAAATAATATAACAAATAAAAATATACAGTCCACTATATCGTTGTTTAATAGAAAATGTACTTCTACATAGAAAAAGCAAAATGTTTAAAATAAGTTAATTGAGTACAAATTGTTGAATTAAAAATAATATAAACCATAATTGTAATCCAATAAAATTAAAAGCCAGAAAAACTAGGCCCATTGAAATCTTAGTTGCAAAATAAATGAACATATATCAAATAAATACAGTCCACTACTGTTATAAATGCAACTAATATACTAATGTACATCTCAGCTTTGCTGGCCCTTTGGCAGAATGTTCACACATGAACACGAATATATTTAAAGACTTACAATTTTGGGCTCCGTTCATATCTTATGTAAATGAATCGAGAGCGATAAATTATATTTAGGATTTTGTTATCTAAGGCGACATGGGTGCATTGCTCAAAAACATGTAATTTAAGTGCACACTACATGAGTCAGTCACTTGAGATCGTTCCCCGCCTCCTAAAATAGTCCCTTAGTGGGAGACCACAGATAAGGTCCTCGCCGCTCAAGATAGGCAGATGTGCCCGAGCGTGGGACCTCGATAAGGCGGGGACTATTTACTTAGGCCTCTGCGTAGGCCATTTACTTTAAGATGCGATTCTCATGTCACCTATCTAAACCGAAGATATTTCCAAATAAAACCAGTTTCTTACAAAAACTCAACGAGTAAAGTCTTCTTATTTGGGATTTTACACCAGTTTAAGGCCATGTTAAGCGACTTAAATGGGCTGGCTAGTCGATAACACGGCCGTGTTTATTGTATTTTCATATAAGCCAGTGCCGAAGGAGGGTGGTGTACTTACAAGACTCCCGGCTCTCCTCGATGTCCAGGATGATGTTCGTCTGCCCCGTCTCCACTTCGCACATCTGCGACTTGCCCAAAACCGCCGAGCAGAGCAGGATTAGCAGCCCAAAGAAGCCCAGTCCCTGCTGGGGAGTGAGTGAGTTCCTCGCGGCCATGTTATCTGAAAATAAGAGTAAACAAATACGTTTCTTGTACTCCATGCATACATCTATCTATCTCCCCAAGATCCCCATTTAAATATGTAGTACTGCTTGGCCTACGCCAGCGGAGCCCACACAGCGAATCCGGAGAGCCGAGTGGAGCTGCAGACTGTGTTTGTTTGCTTTGTATGCAAAGACGGCTGCTCTTGCCTTAAATGGTGTGATATCAATATGCAATAAACAATTTAGCCAACTTGGCGTTGTCCGCGCACGTTGTGTATATATGGACTTGTGGAAATCCAAGATGCCCCGGTCCGCAGCTCCAATCAATACCAACTTGGTGTCGAAAGTGCTGGCCAAATTGAAAACAGCTTCGCAGTTCCGTTCGAACCGATCTTGCCACTTGGCTGGGGCAATATTGACAGAGAGAAGTTCATAACGGTGGCATCATAAATTGGCTAATAAAGTGGCAAGCCAGCCCGCGGAGTACCTAGCAATCAGGTGCACATTCTGGCCATTTTTACCATTCTTCCCATTTCTACCATCTTTCTTCCATTTCACTTATTTTGCCCATTTTGCCCACCTCATCTCATCGAGCGCCTAAATGGCCAGCTCGCCAACTGGCCGATCAACTTTTGCGGCTGCGGCTGGCATACAGTTAGAACACAGAGCTTGGGAGCTGGGAGCTGGGAGCTGGAAGTTGGCCATCCCATGCTGAGGCTTCTATCCCTAGGTTTCTGCACATCCGCTGGCTTTCTGACTTTCTGGCTTTCTGCTCCATCTGCGATCTCCATTGAAGACTCGTTGGCACCAGGAGCCACTTGCATCGTATCCGTTACTCGGATCGTTTGTTTAATGAAACGGATCGGAGCTAATCTTCTGGTTTTCGCGCTCCCTTCTCGGTCGCATCCATTGGATGTAGATAGCAGTGTCCAGAGAAGTCGGGTTCCGTTGGGCTAGTTAACCGAAACTCATAAAATCAGGAAATCAGGGGAATAAAGTGCGCGCTCTAATGAACAAAGCGAATTATAATTTGAGCTATTGGTTTTTAACAATTTAAATCCAAGCTGATGGATCTCGTATCCTTAGCCACTGACAACTATTGTCTTCGATGGCCAATTGCAATTTGATTTACGCAATTAGCCAAATAAACCAATCAAAATACCCATGATTTCCCAACGATTTATTTAATTTCGCCAAAGTGTGCTGCAATCTCGAGTGGAATCAAACTTGTCTACAAACGCAACTGCTGCTGAAATTATCTCCGAAATCATAAAAGCCCCGATCGCCCATTGCGTAACTTAAGTGCGAGATATCACATGGTATTGATATGGGGGCTTAAATGCTCCATCGTGCCGTTCCTGCTTCCATTTGCGAGGAAATCGAGAAAATCGTGAAAATCGCGAAAAGCGCTGCTAGTCCTCCGCTTTCACTGGACGGTACACAAAATGCCATTTTCCATTTCCCCCGCATAAACAAAGGCGCGAAGCTGGAGGAGATCGCAGGAGGAGCCAGAGGAGGAGCTCGGCGGTGGCCACCACAGAAAGTCAGTTGCTGATTATGTTCAACCGGAAACTTATAGAAAAAGCCGAATGTGCCAAACTGGTTTGCAAAATAAACGAAAGCCGAGGTATCGCTTTGAATGCCTGTGCTGTGTGTACTGTGTGTTGTGTGTGTTGTGTGCTGGGTGCAGATTCGATATGCGGCAAACCTGTTGCTTATTGATGCTGTTTTTGCCAACATTTTCTAGTTTTGAATGTGGTACAATACGTAGCGAACTTAAATCTCAAATCTGCTGGAATGCGAACGATGGTTGCCACACAAATCTTAAATAAACAAGAAAGGAACGCCAGCATTTGGGCACCGAATGGCGGCATACCCTGGTCCACCTGGTCACTCGGCTCCCCTGGATCACTCGGATCACCTGGATCAGTTGGATCCCCTGGATACATATATGCATGTATACACCATCGTTCTGTCAGCTCCAACTGCGATTGTTATGCTAATTCGCTGAGTGTTTTATTGTATTTTAATTTTATTGGACAGAGGACGCGCTCTTGGCCATACAAAGTATTTCTCCTCACGGATCCGTGATATGTTTCATAATATATATCGAATTCTATCAGCATATAAAGTATCTCAATCTGTGCCATTCATTTTGGCTGTCTATATATTTATGACTCCTGTGGGACTTAATATATGCTTGTCTTCAAAATGGCCATTTGTCGAGTTTAATGACTCAAAGTGCTTTAACATTCTAATCGTTCTAATGAACTCGACAAGTATCTTAGAGCCAATTTGTTGAGAATCATTTTGCCTGATGATTAATTTTAATGATTCGACTTTTTCGAGAACACCTATAGCGAAACTTAAGCAACTGCTGAGTAACATAAACAATCTTAATTGGCCAAAGTAAGTTGAATTTAGAATAATTAAAAACAAATCTCTGAATTTAGATGCTGGCCAAAGACATTGAACTGCAGATTCTTGGGTGACAATAAAATTAATCGACCTGACTTTCCGCTGAAGGAAAAACGGTTAGGTGATTATGTTCTCTGCTTTATAAATGGCTTCTAGCCATTTAGCCAAATGAAGATTAATCTCCGCCGCCCGGAGACAAGAACATTATTTCATCTTTTTGCTTCTCCCCGCCTTTGGATGCTGAATAATTTAATAATAATAATACTAATAACACTCCGCACTTACCGTTTGGTCTGAAGACTAAATATTAAAGCAGCTCAAAGTATTTCAGCTGAGTATCCAACGTGAAAAATGGAGTCACACGCCGTTAACAAAGGTGATTCTTGGTCCTCAATTACATTTCGATTTACTATATTATTCAATAGATGTTGTATCTGCGCACTAAAAAACAGGGTTAAACTCGATTAGAAGCACTCGCGGCACAAATTTGGAGATGTTGTAATACTTATTTTATGCTTTTCTCAGTCATAAAAATCATATTGAATCGAAGTTGATGATTTCGAAGTTGATGATCACCGGGATCACCGGTTTGGAAGTGGGTTTTAAAGTGATTTCGGTTCGGTTTTGCCGCACTGGAGTGAATTTTAATTACTGTTTGGAGGTTGCCCTCTTGGATTAATTATAAGCCATAATGTTTCGCGAAAAGCTGGCCAACAAAGCGGCGCGTGGGAGTTTGGTAGCATGTAGTAAAAGTAGCATGGCAAGTCGATGACTATCTACGTATGCCTGTACAGTGAACACGACTGTGTAAGTTTCTTACACAAATCTCGACATACGTGACCTCATTTGCCGATCTGACAGAAAACGTTTTTTTTTGTATTTTTTGGCTGTTTTATTGCTTGTTTTTTGGTTCTTGGCAAATGCCGCAGAAATCCCGGTCGATAAATGCAATTTGCTTAATACGGCGATCACGTTCACATTCCACATTAGTGTTCTATCCTTTGATATTCGCCAAAACGATGATGGTTTCGTTTGTTTTCTGTTTGCTGTTTTCCGTTTTCACTCCACTGTGAGTTGTGTTGGGTAAACAAAAAAACTGAAAAATTGGCAAGAGAAAGTCTTGCTCTCGGGGTTAAAGTGGTGTACAAAGGTACGATTTTTAGATTTAATGATGGCGTGAAGGCTTTGTTTGCCACTCGGGGCTTCTTTGTTATTTAAACGGGGTGCTATTTCGAGATATGTGCGTGGTATGCCCTTTTCAGGCTTCCATGGCTGCAGCTTCAGGTTGCCTTGGATCCAACACACACATCACACATCCACACATCCACACATCCACACATCACACGTCGCCACAAACGGACCATTCTGAACTTTACACATTTTCTCGAGAGATAACTCTTTAAAAATTAGCTCTTGGGCATATTCATACCAGCTCGAAAACCGGTATCGCGCCAGCCACCTTATAGCAATAGCGCTGCGTTGGGGCACAAGCTCATACTCGTCGTGCTGCACTGCGCGAAAGTACGTGGTACGTGGTGTCGGCTCGGCGGTCGGATCGGTACTGTTTCGCTTTACCTGTCTCGCGCAGCAGCAACAAGTGGGCGCTACCCGTTCCCAGGTGGAACGTATTGGAATCGAGCTGGCATTCGCTCGCTTTGCGGTAAAACTGGTTTTTCGGGGGTTACTCGTTTGCCAGCTGATGGATACCACACCATACCCACACACACACACACGTGCGAAAGGCTTTGGTTGTGGAGCACAGGTACTGCGATCCACGATCTGCAGGTGCATGTACATACACAGATATGTTCATATGTATATGTGTGCGCTGCGCGGACAGAGAATCTCGAGCGCTAACAGCGTCTGTTAAGTCAAAGGTAAATATGTAAGAGACCACCATGTTGCATTTCCATAGGAGTTGGAGCCGTGGATCGGGCTTAGACTTAGCCAGCCAGCCAGGAACCAGTTTTGGGGCTTCGGCTCGGCTTGTTGCTCGCTTTGTGTTTGCTTTTCTGTTTCAGCTGCACCGCGGCCGTTGCTGTGTAAGTTTTTATTAAAATGTTTTAGTCGATGTTGCCGCGATTTTGGCCGCTCACTCCACACTGCAATCCACTGCAATGCAATGCAATCCGAGCTGCGATCCGGGGCATGAATGAAGTTCACCAAAGGGGCAGACAGCATTTTTGTACCTGTCAGGCGGCCAGGGAGTCGTCGCATATGCATATTCCGTTGCCATTGTGCTGGGACAATGAGACAGTTGCACCCGGCTGGCTGGCTGACTGGCAATCCGCGAAATTGGCATTGCCATCATGGGTAGGTGTTTCCATCGAACACCACCATCGAATACCACCATTTCCATTTCCATATCCATTTCCAGCCGGATGCTGCCAGAACAATTGAGCCAATATCGTTATATTGGCATTGAAAACGGTTCAGATCGATGGGATCAGCCAAATATGATAATTTGGGCAGATCTGGTTCCTCGAAATGTCAAAGCACCTAATTATAGCAAACTCATATTCATATGGCACACAAACTGCTAGGTAAGATTAAGCCATGTGCTAACTGGCCATTAGCGGAGTATCTTAATGGTGCATGGGAGGCTGCCATCTCTTCATCTCAACTCAGTGGAGGAGAAAGTGCAAGGGTTTTCAGCAGATGTACGTCATTAGCTCGTTTTACTGTTTGCTAACAAGCCAGATGGGTCTAAGCTCCTCTTTTGGCCAAATCCGCATCCCACTGGTCTGGGTTTTAATTAAGGCTTAGCTTCTTTCGTTATATTATAGAGGCAGTTTCTAGCTACATTTATTGGTGGTTCTTGGATTACCATAATGTCTGTGCTCTTCCGGCTTCGTCATCACTTTTACGATTCGAATGTCCCATTTTCGCGATAATTTGAGTCGTTGGCCGATCGGCTTACATATGTCAAGTTCGAAAAACAAAGTGCCAACTGTTTCAATTCGCTGCTCTAACAGGAAGTTTTGCGATTATGAACAAGTTGGTTAGGAGCTTGTAAGGTGTATTTCATTTTGCCCATTTACGCTGACATTTAACAAAAGTGTGGTTCAGTGACCCAAAGTTACACGCTGCCAAGACGGATTTGCTTGTGATTCTGCAAAATGGTTTTGGTAGTAGCCAGCTGTATGCTGATATGCTCCAGAGTACCGGATATGAAGGTATCAAGCGAAATGTGTCAGCCAAAACTGTAAGGTTTCGCATTGACCATGCGCAAAAGCTCGAATTGCTGGCTGAGCCAGTTTAAAATCAGTTCGCCTTCCTGAGAATTTTCGATTGCACAAACGACAGGTGCAGCATAAGCAAAATAATATGTGTGCATAGCAAATATCGTTTCGAAAATGCTTTATTTCAGCCGCATTGCCAACAGTTGCCGCCTAGATTTTATAGGCTCCTGGCTTAACTTCTTTGAAGAAAAGTTAAGTGGAAAAAGCGCAACAAGTCATTGAACGAGTAAAAAACATGCAACCTGCTGGCATTAAAAATATTACGTTATCAGCGCAAAAAGCGAATGAACTAATAAAGGCAAATAATAAACCGCCTGGTTTCAAATTACTTCACTTGGCAGAGCTCCACTTCTGCCCGTAAGCAGCTCAGTCTTATTGCAATTATAATTTTTAATTTCTTTTATTGCCGCCAATTTCATTTATGAAAGCCAAGTCCCAGTCCCAACTGCATTGTTCTGCCCCTCACATGCTCTCGTTTTGCCTTCCATGACCGGCGAAATCATTCCTGCTCCGCTTAATTGCTCCGCAAGTACTCCACTCTGCACACTGCATGCCACATTCCTATTCCTGGCCAGCAGTTCCGAGCTGCAATTCGATTTGGGACCAATGCGCACCAAATAACCAAAAGATGCCTAGCTGCCGGACCGACCGAACAATCACTTTGCCCAGATCAGTTTCGGCCAGGCCAGAACATATATATATATAAACATATATACACAGATGGCAGGTCGAGTGTGTGTGCACAGTTGCGGTCAGCAGAAAAGTTCGGAGCGGATGGCGGATCTATGGATCTATAGGGTGGAAATTCAATCCGGTCCCGGCGAGAACGGGCAGCACATCTCCTGGATGCTCACGTTATGTGGCTTCCCACCTAAGTAAGCATTTGCAGGGAAAGAAAATATGACCTATGATGGATAACTTATTGATAGCCAACATAGAATTTATATGTACAGAAGGACAAACTGTATCGCTAAGATAAAATATTACTATTACCATAACTTACCAGCTAGCTAAGCTAGTTCGATTTGTAAGCAGTGGGACTTAAACCCGGGACCAGTGATTTTTGTACCACTACTCATTTATATGTTAAAGGTAAAGCTATGTAACTAATTGTTTTCAGTGCACATTCCGGAGTTGCTAGCTTCCTGACCGCAGCTGTACCCGTCCCGCAGCCAGGCCATTAACATTGCTTAATTGAATTAGATTCCGAATGCAGATTATGAGTACCATCGCATGCTCACTCCGGGACAAAGCGAGTAGAGTATAGAACGAATTACGCCACCACTGCCACTTCCCAGGCTCCAGCGATCCACTCCACTCCGTTCCGAGCCAACCCAGCCCAACTCCGATCCCATCCCGATCCCCATCCCGATCCCCATCCCGATCCCCATCCCGATCCCGTCCAGCTGCCATGCAAATGAGTGCGCTCAAACGCCCGCTTATAGGGCATAAAATACAGATTTGAAGTAATATCCAGCCCTTGCAATATGCACATATACATAGTTCAGTGAACCCCCAGATCTAATTAGCCAAAGTTTTCGTACAAAAGCGGTTTCTGTAATCTAATTCGATGGCGTCAGCGGCACTTTGCGGACCACGAAGCATTTCTGCGGCCAAAAACGAGCAGATACTTGTACATTCGATTGCACTGGCTTGCTAGCTCGCTAGCTGGCTAGCTGGCTAACTGACTGGCTGGCTGGAGTGTGCAGCATTGGACCATTGGTATTAAAGGCCAACAATTGTGGCATGTCCTAGTGACAGCATCGCCACAATTGCACCAATGCACCAGTGCACAAAACAGCCAGCCAGCAGCCACCAGCGACTTGGAGTCGAGCGTCGTGCTGGAAACGTAGGAGCTGCTGGTTCATTAGTTATGCATTAAGCATACGATATGTTGTACAAGCCGGCTGCAATGGCCAAAAGGGTACATGGCCTGGCTGATTGCTTTGGCAACGAGGTGTTGTAATGGAAAAGGGTGTTCGCGGGACCTCTCCACTCAAGTATTTCCGAGCTATTCGAGAGTGTGTGCTCCAAATAATTCTGGTGTGGTAAGAGGAGCTTAGGACAAGTGCAATCTTATAGCTAAATTAGAATGTTATTGATTGAATAACTCCATTCAGCTCGATTCAAGTGTAGCCACGTTTCGGTGGCCCCGGCGGAGGAGGCACCTTTCCTGTTTTCCCGCACTGGGCTGCTGCAGTCAATCTTTTTGTGGGATGTCCAGCTCCCTGTTAACTGCGTGCAATTCGTGGGGGTTCGTATGTCGCTTAAAAATTTTAATTGCCTTTGCGTGTTTAGAAAACTTACACGTACGTATGTTCTGCGTGGTTTAGCAGCTGACCAAATGCCACGCCGGCTTTCTAGTCGCTCCAGGGGATTTGTGTCCGCAGCAGCATATCGCAGGCCATTTTCACACTTCTCCGCACGATCGCCAATGCTTATCGATGTGGATTAAGGCTGCTGCTAGTTTACCGGCCAATTATTACTACATCCACTACTATTACTACTAACGCTTTCCGCACGACCCAACTGGACGGGATGGGCTTTCGAATAAAACAAGGGAGTTGGATTGCTCTAACATGGGATTTAATTTAATCTAGAAAAGTGAAAGTGACGTCTTGAGAGCTATACAAAATGTATCAAATCACACTGCTTACTACTGCTAGCCTAGGATTTTCCTATGGTAACAACCCTGAAACAGAAAAGACGTTACTCGGAAAACGCTCTATCTAGTACATATAACCATGGGGAAGCTTACCAAAGTGGCCTCTCAAACGCATGGCGATGGCTTTCGGGCAGCCGGCACCACAATCGAGTCGCCGTCTTCAGCAGATCGGTGGTGGCCATCTCGGTGTGCTTCCTTTGGAACTTGCGCAGGAAGTGGATATAGGCCACTGCCGAGCCCATGTGATTGAGGCTGCGCATGGTTTGCTGAGGCCTTGGCTTCCCTCGCTGTTGATTCTTTGCGGATTTGCACGAGGTCTTCGATCTGGACAATCTCCTCTCTGATTCCCTGCTCCGAGCGTATGGAGACTGTCTTTGGCAAGACCTTTGCTGTCCTCCGGCGGCATCGCTTTTCAAATCACAGGCCACTTTCTGAGCTGGGCCCTTGAAAACGACCGTCGGCGGCTTCTTTAAAATATACGTTTTGGATAAATCCTTATGGGCTATATGTATATCCGATTTACCTTGCTCTTGAAAGCTTCCTTCTCAGCCGAAGACAGCTGGGTCCACTGCTTAGCCGCATAATGCACCATGTCCTGCGGAGAGAGTCCGTAGAAGCGTTTCTTGTACTCGGTCATAAAGTTGAGGTAGCCATTGTTGGTGACGCGCGCCACTTTCTGGCGCTTGTAAGTGGGGGGACAATATGTTCGATGTCTTTTTTGCCCCATTCTTTTAATTTTGTGCAGACTTCGAATTTCCCAATTTCCCCAAATGCTCCAGTTACTGTTTGCACTCGAAACCGAATTTTGACTGAAACGATTTTCGAAAGCCTGACTAGAAACTCTCTGTTTTAGTTTTGAATAATTTGCAACTACAAAAACAAAATTTATACAAGTTAGTACATGAAGTACCTATGAAGTCGTGAGCAAATCAAGTTCATTTTGGAGAACTAAATGACGGGCTGCAGGTACTCTTAAAGCCTAAGAAGTCGTGAGCAAATCAAGTTCATATTGAAGGACTAAATGACGGGAGTAACTCTACTCTGTCAAGCAATCGTGTGTATTTAACTCCTATACAGCAAGATCAGTGTTTGTAAAATTGTTTTTTGAAAAAGAATTTTGATGATGGCTTCTTATGAAGCGGTTAGCACTGCCGCTCTGATTCACCTCGTGTTCCGGATATCGATTAGCCCTTGGCCACCTAGAGATATCTGTTCACCTGCTCCGAATGTGGGCGCTTGGATCTTCACGTTCGCCCTCCTGCTGCTGGCCACCGATGTGAAGATGTATCCGAATGGTTACCCACACTTGCCGTACATCATTCAGTTCCTTGTGGAGACGGTCGGATCCCTGTTCATCGTCGAGCTCTCCACATCCGTGGTGTGGTGCGGCTTGGAGAGCATGACCCACCAGCTGACCAGGTTGCTACTTTTATTCTGGGGAATGGACGGTGACACTTACCTGGCGCTGGAGTACTGGATCCTTTTGGTTCCCACCACGGCTGTGGCTAGCATCTTCCTGTACATTATGATGGGGGCGATTATACCCCACTTGATCTATGGAAAGCCACAGGTTACGGTGTATATGAACAAGGAAGTCCTCAGAGGCATGGTCAGCAAGTGCCGGCAAAAACGTAGAAAGAATATATAACTGTTCATTCATTCGCGTATCAGTATTTTAGAACGTAAATTGTTCGTGTAATTAAAATGAATATTTCAATTATACTTTTTGATCACATCTGTTTAAATTCAAAAAGTCGTTAATTCTTTTTAGCGGTTACTGCACTTTAACCGGTTGGATATTACACATCTCTTTAAAAAACGTTGCCTAATACTATTGTTTTCGATAACCACAGCACACCAGTTTGGTTGGCGCCCAATTAATCGATGAATCCAGATAAGAAAAAGCTTTCGGATAGTTCAACACTTGATTTTAAATAATATAATTGGAATTCGATGATGATAACACAAGCTGTACAGATATATTCGAGCGCCTTACCATAACAGAAGCCACACTTCCTATAGGGATCATTCTTCATTAGTTTCACTCAATAATATATATATATATATGTGATTTTAATATTAAAGCTTGTGGACCTGAGTCTAATTAAAAACAAAAGTTATCATTTTATATCAACTTAACATCAGATAACGCATAATTCAGCTACATTTTTATACATAAAATCATTTTTATTCGAAGCCGATGTTACTTCGATAAATATCGCCAATATCATCGATGCATCGATGTGCCGTGACATCACTAATATGAACAGCTGAACAACAATAATCATATTTGGTTAAAAACAATTATGCGAATAAACGCAGCCGCCTTATAGCGCCCGTGCCCCACCCCCTGCGATGCGAACAGGCGACCACGCCAAGGTGTCGCCACGAATCCTGCAAGCAAGGAGAACCCAAGCCAAGAGTCCGGAGTCCCCAGTACGGAGCACCCAGAAATTCCGGGCAGAAACCCAATAAAAACATGTCTACGGAGGAGCATGTGTGGCGAGCACACGTCGTGCGGCGCTTACGCGAGCGGAATCGCAAGGAGTGCGACAACTTCAAGGAGATCATCGAGCAAAGTAAGCATCTGGGTCGCCAGCGAAGTCACAGTTGGCTGGCCCCACATCGCACCAGTTAACCTCCGATCCGAATAGACTCAGAACTTCATGGTCACACGCGTTAATTGCCCGCATCTCTTGCAGACAACCGACTGATTGACCATGTGGCGCAGCTGAAGGCGGACAACCTGAAGATCTCCGTCGAAAACGAGCAGCTCCGCAGCGCTGTGTCAACAGGTGGCACCGGCTCCAACGTGGCCATCGCCACCCTCGAAAAGAAGCTGCTCAGCCAGCAGGAGGAGCTCACAGAGCTACACAAGCGCAAGGGCGAGAACTCCCAGATGATCGTGGACCTCAACCAGAAGGTTGAGCAGCAGAGGATCATCATTTCCGAGAAGGAGCACAGGTAGCTGTCCAGGCTGTTTCTCATTTCGAATACGCCAAAAAAGTTTTAAAAACAAATGGTACCTAGAATGACGATTTACGGAACAGAACTGAGAAAAAGCCTTTTGTGATTTTAATAGCCCATACAACAAGTTGTTTATCGCACCCTTGATTTCCAATTTTAAATTATAATTCTGCAGCGTAGAGAATGACTAATTATTTGGAGCATAAACCTTAATCTCGGCGAGATTACAAATGAAAATGCCTACTAATACATATATTTATTTTAGCCTCGTCGAACAGCAAACGAACAACAACCGATTGCGCGCGGAGGTGCAGCTACTTCACTCGAGTTTGGAGGAACTCAAGAAGCTGAACAACACCATGCTGGACGAACATACGGCGCTTCAATTGGCATTTAGCTCCCTCGAGGAAAAGTTGAGGGGAGTGCAAGTAAGTTGTCCGGGTTATTAACACTTTATTCCTACTGAACCAGAACGGCTTTGTTTCATTTGTCTATGAACAGTACACAAAGTAAATTCTTCGTACCGTATAAATTGGGAAAATAAATTAAATTTTTGTAAGTTGAAGTATTCCTACTTAAGTCAGTGACCCAATGAAATGACGCGAGATTCGCTATTCGCTATCTTCTCTATTTTGCTTTACCATTCAAAAGTTGTCAAAATATAGGACCATTAATTTTTGTTTTATGGGCCATTTAAAAGCACTTATACCGCAACGATAGACAAATCCCAAGGGGATTTTTTTTTGCTGATCAACTGTGTGTTACTCATTGATCGCTAATTAAATCCTCAAAACTGTTTATTCAAAATGGCGTATAGAATATCATTTTATTGGTACTTATCGAGGCTTCCGAGTCCCATTTAGCAAGTCTATTTCTACGGTATGGGATCGGTTCGATAAATACATTGCAGATGGCTCGAATCGCTATGCCTCGTCGTCTGCAGACGCGAAAAGCTTGCTATCTTTCCGATTTCGATCCAGTAGCACATTAGCGTTCAACGCGGAAAACACGAAAAACACGACGGCGCCAGAGATTTGCATATATCCCAAATATGAAAAAGCGTCTACTAAAAAGCTTTTCGTTCTCTTGCAATTCACAGGATGAAAATCGGCGTCTACTGGAGCGACTTATGCAATACAAGTCAAAGGATGCCGACAAGTTGAACGAGGAAAACGAGAGCATAATTAGGTACGTTCTATTCAGTGTGATACCATTGTGACCCTATTATCATGAAAAACATAACTTATATTACTTATCTCTTCGATCATTAATGTACATGTATATAAATGCATTTTCGTAACTAGATAGATAGGTACGCAGATACACATAAAATGGTTAATCGCGCAGCTTATCTAATGCTTATAAAAGAGTGATAAAAATTCCATGTAAACCATTGACAAATACACACCAAATAAACGGAGTCCCTGTGGATTAGGCAGCTTTTTGCTTTAATGTATCATCAGGCACATAAATCATTAAGAACTACGAACAGGATCGTTTGAACCAATATGATATGTCATTACCTACAAAAAAAAACTACTTAGAAGGAAGGAAGATTTAATTCCGTAAATGTCAAAATATTTAATTAATCAGGGAACATGAGAATCCTTCGTAGCTTCGTTGAGTTCCAGGGCATGTATACTAGGTTATTATCTTAACTCCCGATTAGAGATTGCAGTGCCCATCCACCCGACCGCTGATCACCCACCCAGTTGTGTTAATAAACCACTTATTGCCCACCCACCCAACGTCATGCAAGCAAGTTAACCGAAAAATACGGAGCACGGGAACTACCAAATCGCAAAGGTTTACGGAAACTACACGAATGCATGTAATCGATATTGACCTACATACATATGTCTTACTAACCACTTAACAAGTCGCCAAGGAGTAGAACGGACCATTTAGACGAATCTAATCGACTGTGTCACTCATTCTGATTTGCTCCTTTTATTTGGTTTAATATAAATGTATAACCGTTTTTAAACATATCTAGAAAAAGACTGCCGTCAATTTTCAGGAAACGTTCGGCTAAACTGAAACGTGACCTAGAAGACGCGGTCCGTGAGCCCAGCTCGTCCAGCAACGCCGCCTCCTCGCCCGGCGCCGCATCCTTGCAGCGCAACTCCAGTCCCGCCCAGTTCGTTGGCGGCCTCATCGGCGACGAGGACTTCGACGAGGCCGCGATAAATGGCGCCATGGAGGCCATAGGTCTCGATGATAATGAATATATTAGCGCTCGTTTTACAGCAGGCGAGATCGCCGAGAACTCGCGGGCTTCCATCGACACCCTGAAGGCCACGGGCTACCTGGGCCAGGCCAATCCCACCAAGATCCTCATGAAGTTCGAGGCCCACGAGAACGAGTCGCACGCGGTGCGCTGGAGTCCCGTGGAGCGCATGGTGGCCACCGGTGGCGCTGATCGCAAAGTCAAACTTTGGGACATTGGCAAAAGTGAGTCAGCAGTCGCACGTTGTTTATTACACCCATAAATAATCATATTGCATATATTTGGAATGGTGCCGTTTTAGATTCCACCGAACCACGTGCAGTTCTAAGCGGGAGCAGTGCTGGGATTAACTCCGTAGATTTCGATTCGACAGGCGCCTACATCCTGGGCACCTCCAATGACTACGGAGCCAGAGTATGGACAGTGATGGACAATCGTTTAAGAGTGAGTAAAACCTTTGTTTAAACACTCTAATTTAAATATATACAGACATTATACTACCCTCCCGCCACTTGTTCTATACCCACAAAACCGAAACGCATTTTATAAAATCATATAGGAGGGAAAACACTTTCCACTTTCGTCATCCAGTCTAGACGCCAGATATTTTCAATGATAACATAAGTGTGCGATTTGTGGACGCGATTGCAGGCTGAACTTTTTCACTAACTCACTCGTCTACCCCATTCAATTCCACGAGGCATTAGGTTATTAACTTCTGTATATAATAAACATGGGGAATAATAATTTTAAGAAGCAATTCTCGTTCCCGCGATGAGTGTGCTCCAGAATGGTCATAACAAGACTTTCATTTTCCTCCCTGGCTGCGCCAAGCAGATTAAGAAACCGACTTCTTTGATGCCTTGATTTATAAAGAATTTCTCAGCCCTCGTGATGGTTCTCGTTTCGCCGTTTTGTTTACTCAAGTTGGAACGTACATACATATAGCCACACATTCAGAGCAATGTCAATGTTTATAAATAAATTTTGCATGTTTGCCGCTTTCTAACTCGGAAAAAGGCGAAAGGCAAACAAGTAAACATTACAGAGACGCGGATGGCAAACAAAAGTGTTTGCTGATATAGTAAATACAGCACTTCAACTATGATATACTCGTATGTGTACCGAGGTGGTGGACCCGTGAGGTTCATCTTGCGAAGGATTGGAGAAATGGTTTCATGCCTGGGCAAGATTTCGTAGAAATTTAATGGTAACTGCTGGAAGAGAATTCTTTCAGCCACTGAATTTCAGCGCGCTAAGTGAACTTAAAATTAAGAAATAAGCGATTGTTAATTGGAGCCTAAAGAAAAGTATAGCAAAGTGGTCTACCCAGTTCTTGCTACCCATATTGCAACATTTAAGTGCGTTTATCGCACGAATCGATTTCAATTGGCGGTCATAAATAAGAGTTGTCTTTGAGTGCCACGCGGGGAAACTGGCCATTGGCCATTGGCAGTTGGCCTGAATTGCAGTGGAATAATCTTAGCTGGCCCAAGGTTCATCTCTCGCCTGGTCAGGCCAGATCCGCAACTTCATCCATTTATGCTGCACATCGTCAACATGCGAATGAACATACAAGTGCGGTTCTTCCTGCTTTTCTCCGCCAGCTACAGCTCCAGCTCCAGCTGCATCCCGATCCCCCCAGCGGATCCCCATCCGTGTGATACACCGACTCTTCGCTTCTAACTGGTATTTCTGGATTGACATTTAAACGGTTCTTTTGCGCACAACTGGAAAAACTGTAACTGAAGAATAGCGCCGCCGATCTGCAGCATTGAAATGAGCACACTGACTTGTACGGCCTCTGGCCACAATGCGATCAAACCGAAATGGCCAACTGATTATCATCATTAATATTAGCCACTTTTTACGATTCACACACCGTAATCGCCGGAAGTTTATGCGGGCGATATTCCATTAATCAGCGCGTAGCACCTGCTGCTGAAAGCTGCGAAGCGATTTGCATAACTCAATCAATCATTAGTCGGAATATATTAGCCAAAATAATGTGATCGCTTGTTTACATCGATCGATATGCCTTGTAAACAATAGAGCAAGTAAGCTGTTTATGCCAACGATGTATTCAAAATGTTTTCCAACTCGGAAGCAATATTTATATCTATTAATCGGCCATTTTTCCAACTGGGAGCATCAGACATTCAGCAAATTCGGGTCGAACGGCAATTAGTTTTGGGGCTTAAAAGACTTAATTTGATTGGACATTAATCCAATTGAATCAATCGCTCGTTCAGCTGCTCACAGGTGTTGCTGTGATTTATGCTGCTGCTGTTGCATTAGACTACGGCCATAAGTCATGCATTGGAAATGTTTTGCTAATTTATGGCTTGGAAAAGAGGACATTTCCACCTTTGCCACCACGCAAGCATTCCGATCAAATGCGGAGTAGCCTGCAGTTCGGTTTCAAACTCACCGGTTTGCGGACAACACGTTTTCGAAGCCAAATCAACCGCTGGCCAGGCACCTCAAATAAGACGTTTTAAGAGAACGTTTCAATCCATGTTATTAGCTGCAAACCGGCTAAGATGAGCTCGACTGGGCTCTTTCTTCGCGCCGAAGACGCTCTTGCCATCCAATTCTCCGCTCTCGAACTCTCCACTTCTCGGCCGCAAGCTACGGCCAAACATGTTTGAGCCACCGCCGCTGCGAGGTGGAGGCACTGGTCCGCGATCCCAGCGATCACACGGCGCGTACATTGACCGTTCGACTTGACCGGTTGCCGGTCGAGAATCGGACTCGGATGCTCTTCGCTGGCTGGGCTGCTGGCCGAGAGAAAGAGCGAGCGACTGCACCTATAAGGGCAGCGCCATGGAACGGCTTTTACCAAGCAATTAGTAAAAGACTTTTATTATTTATTTAATAGTTTCAGCGGCTGCCTTCAAATGCCTTCAAAGGGCTCGGCAGCCATTGGTTGCCAGCTGCTGCGATTTATAGTGCTCTTCCCAGCGCCAAAGTATTTCAAATAGCTGTATGTAGCTGCATGCAGCTTCCGCCGAATGTCATAAATCAACAATTTCGCTGATACGCAGGAAGTCTTTTTATCTTATCTCGGTTCTTGTTTCCACCATTAGGCATCTCGCCTTGGAGATAAATAATCGGCAGTTTACAGTTCTCAAAGCGGGAATCCGCGCTCCACAGTATCAATGACACGGGTTCAGGTGGCTCCAAGATGACGGAGTGGCACTTCGAAATATGTCCCACCATGCGACGACCTATGTCAATGAATTTTCCGCGGCAGTTATGCGTGGTGTTTTTAGATCCTGGTTTATAACGCCGTAATTAAATGTCTGTGGTCGCTTTAATGTCTGTGGACACTTTTTAATTGCACGCCGCGTTCTAGAGAAAGATACTTGGCCTGGCTAATTAGCCGATTTCCAGGTGAAGAGAGGGTATGCCCGCAGAGGTGTTGGCGGGCGGTCTGCTGGCCCGAGTTACTCATTTAATGGTTCTTTCGCTGCCCGCCAAGATGCTGGGTCGGGATCTCTCTGTAATTCCTGCCCTATAACGTAACTCCGCACTAACTGTTCGTCTCGACCTCTCCGCCATTGAAGCACACGCTGACGGGTCACAGCGGCAAGGTAATGGCCGCTAAGTACGTCCAGGAGCCCATCAAAGTGGTGACCGGTAGCCACGATCGTACTCTGAAGATCTGGGATCTGCGCAGCATCGCCTGCATAGAGACGAAGTTCGCCGGCTCCAGCTGCAATGATCTCGTCACCACCGACAGCCTCGGATCAACGATCATCAGTGGGCACTACGATAAGAAGATCCGGTTCTGGGACATACGCACCGAGAAGCAGGCGGACGACGTCTTAATGCCGGCCAAGATCACCTCCCTGGATTTGTCAAAAGGCGAGTGCTGAGTGCTAGCTGATCTGGCATGCCATCCTAATCCCTACTACAACATGTTAATTCCACAGATTGCAATTACCTCATATGCTCTGTAAGAGACGATACTATTAAACTGTTAGATTTACGCAAGAACCAAGTTATATCCACGTTTACGTAAGTGTGCGCCAGCCAGCCAGTCGTATTGCCTTTTTATAACTTTATACACTCTTTTCACCATTGCAATCACCCATAGAAACGAACACTTTAAGATCAGCTGTGATTTTGCTCGAGCTTCTTTCAACTCGAGCGGCCTGAAGATCGCTTGTGGATCGGCGGATGGCGCTATATACATTTGGAATGTGAATGGGTTCCTGGAAGCCACACTCAAGGGACACAGGTGGGTAGTAAAAGTTTAGTGATGCCTGGCGGGCCTGGTTGGCTTGGTTGGCCTGGCCATAGCATCCAGGTGAAGTGCTTACTTCATTATGGCTGAGTGCTCGGCCCATCCTTGTTGGCTTAATTGCGATTAATCCTTGAATGCTACGATCTCTGCTCCCATTTAACAGCACCGCCGTAAACGCGGTCAGTTGGAGTCCCAACAACAACCTGCTGGCCTCCGTGGGAAAGAACAAGCGCTGCACCATCTACTCGGAGTCATAGCCCTAACGTTGCCATACACGTCACTCGAGTCAGTCGGATGCAATCCAATTCCGAAACTGAAACGCTTAAGAAGTCAGAGCAGTGCTGCTATCTGCTGTACATAGTAAATTCGGTCGACGTTTTAACAACCTTACTTGATTATTTTATTTATACGTGAATCGGATATAGTATGCAAATTGTATCAATTCATATAGTGTTAGTCTAAGTACATGTTTTCCTATTGTAAAAATAAACACACATGCATATTGGGTTGCATATACGAGCAATCTAAGCAAATGACTCGCCTCTGAATAGAAATTAAATTGGGGCAACCCAATAATTCCGCTGAGTGGCCTTCATAGCAGCTCTTGGCTGCACGGAAACCAGTTGCCTCAAGCGACATTACTCGTCGTATGTGCTCTTCCTGCAGCACCACCTGTCTTTTGGTCATAAAGCTGCAGAGGAGACCGGAGACCGCGCCGATTTCAGACAATAATGCTCAGCCAGAAAAAGTCTTATGCATCCTTCGAACGTGATGCATTTTAATTTCTGCATAACTATATATGTGATCAATTCTCGGCACGAATGCTGCTGTTTTGGAGCTGTGCCGATCTCCACTGTGGTGTGCCATTGGTGTGCCAGCAGAAAACACATCCAATTATTTCGTGTGCTGACGGAGCACAATCGACACTGGGGAATCTCTAATTGAGCGAGGAAAATGGCCACGGCACCATCATTACAAATCTAACGTACATTCATTTTTATCGCCTTGCATGCATGCCTTAATTAAGAATCTTTCCAGATTATGCCTGAAAAACAACTACAGCTTGGCGTTAAGTACCGCCAGCGATCTGGAATCTCGTGGCGCTCCCAAGTACTGCCACCACTCGAGGTAGTGTCGTTGAAGGCGCATTGCCAAGTAAATTAATTGTGAGGAGAGGCATCCAGTCGCCTGGAGGAGCCAGCCCATCCAGCCCAGCCGACTAGAGTGACGGGCAGACGTTCGGACTTGGACAGGAGTCACTTTCCCGTATGCGAGAGCGCTCCTCCAGCAGATAAAGATACAAATCTGCACGAAGCCTGTTTCCTGTTCTGCTGAGGGTGCATTTATTTGCATGATTCACACAAGCGCTCAGCCTAACGATACTTGTACAGCTGCTGTATGGATCTTCGTACAGGTGTACATCATGCATACTCCATACTCCATACTCCACACTCCACACTCCACACTCCAAACTCCATAATGAAGACGGGACGCGTCGAGTTGCTGGGAAAAGTTGAGAAAACAAGCACGACATTTGGACCTTCTGCCCACATCGAAAAGTGAATCGCTGGCTTCCCTGACTGGCCTCTGCGCCGAGGATCGGGACTCGTGCATTTTGGGCGACTCTAAGTGAGCATGTTCCTGGAAGCCCTCGACTCGCGTTTACAGTTGGATGCATTCTCAGTGCCATCGAGGTATAAATAATAATTCGCAGGTGTCTGCATTCCACTGCCTGCGATTCGCACAATTCGTTATGCGTGGGTAAATGGCTGCTAGACTCCCAGATCAGACCAGCTCATCCATTCCCATTCCATCCATTCATATGCTGCTCCAGATGCAGGCAATCAAAATGATAATGTTTCCCCTTTTGTTCCACCGATAGAAAGTTGATTTCCATATATGAAAGCCAAATTTCAGATATGTTTACTGCATGAGCAATTTGTTCATTTGGTTCATTTCACTAGTGACGAAGCGCACCTCAGCCCGAAATAAGCACACAGTAGTAGTTCATTAAAAATCTTAAGTTTATTAATAATAATAAGATGAGTTCGTTCCGTACAATTAGAGGGGAAATGCAAACAGCAAACTGCTGCCACTGATATGCAATAAATTATAGTGCTTAACTAGGCTAGTCGCATTCGATACAGGAGAGAGGGGGAGGGGGGAGTTATGGTGGTTTGTTCGAAGGGTAATGTAATATGCATTAGTTTTTACAAATGTCAACCAGTCGACTTCCGAAGTCGCAAAAGGAGTTCAAGGAACCCACGGGCTGTCGAACTTCCTTTGCAAGTAGGGAACGTGATCCGTTGGGGGAGTACTCAAACCCAAAACGCCGTGGCTGCCATGCAAGCAATCTGAATTCCACCGAGCAAGACACGCAGATTTGAATCTCGTTTTCATTTCATTTTCTCTAAAATCGTGCACTGACTAGATAAGGCAAATATAGCGGATGTTGTATCAGGACGACGGGTATTCGGATATTCGGATATTCGTGAATATTCGGATGGATATTCGTGAATATTCGTAAATGTTGATTGCACCTTGTGAAGCTTAGACGTCTATGTAGATTAATGGGCATATGGAGTTGCTTAGTAGGAGTGCTGGTACGGCTGCAGCTTCTGGCGGCGCTGGTAGCAGTACGTCCAGATCGCGATCACGGCCAGCTGGGTCAGCAGGAAAATGGTGGCAGCCGTGATAAGACCTAGTGACGAGGAGAGAGAGAGAGAGGGAGAGAGCAGAGTGGTTATTAGTATATTAGGCCACTAATCCGGTCATCTGCCAGCTGGCAAAGTGGTTCTTTAAGACGCGGTTTATGGCCAGCCACAAGTGGCAAGTGCTTAAAGCTTACCAATGGCGTTAACGCAGAATCCGTGACCCTCCTCGTTGGCAGTGAATGTGGTCTCGTTGCCGTCGTAAAAGTCTCCGCTTTCCTGCTTATCTTGCTTGAATCCGAACTTATCCGTAATCTGAATGGACTGAACCAGCAGCATGTCGCTGGGGGCGGACTTCTTTGAAGTGTCGATGTCGCGACGTGGCCTCGGATGATCATCTGTGTGCGAACAGGTTGTGGAAAGTTATAGCAAGAGAAGATAGATGAGACTCTCAGATGATCTGTGATCTCACCTGTGGTGTTGAGCGATCTGCGTTTCCGGCCGTAGGACAACAAGGACCTGAACTCGCCGCTGGTGTCCTCCTGCTCGCACTGGACGGGCTCGCAGCTGGGCATGCAGGGCGTGACCAAGGCGCGGAACTGGACCACCTCGCTGGAGGGGAACTTGAAGGCATCGAAGTTGGAGAGCAGCATCTTGCCGGAAACCGATCCCTTGTAAATGGGACCCATTATGAAGTGGTCGGTCGGGCAGCCATTCGAATCGATTAAGGTAATTTCCGAGTTGTCCACGCCATCCATGGCCACCAGCTCCCGAATGAAGATCTCGTAGGGGCTCTGCTCGTCGACGATCTCGAACTTGAGGGCCAGCGGGTCGCCCACCTCGGCGGAGCGCATCATGTCTGAGCCGTCGCGCGACGTAATCCGCATGATGACGTTGGGCGACTCCACAATTACCTCCTCGGACAGGGCCGGCATGATGTCGCCGCGCACATCCAGGTCGACGCCATTGCTCACCGACTTGTTGGTCAGGTCGTACTGACAGGCCAAGGCCAGGCCCAGATCGGAGGATGTCACAATCATGTCGTGGTGCTGGATAATTATATCGTTCACATAGCGCCCGGCGGTGCTCTGGCGCACATTGCACTCCAGATCGTGGTAGTTCATGCGCAGCTCGAAGTCCAGCGCGCTCTTCACGTCCACCGAGCAGGACTTGGGCGATCCCTTGGCGTACACCTTGCCGTTGAAGAGCTTGGAGGTGCGGATGCGTGCCAGCATGTCCCCGCCGCCGCACTCGATGGTCACATTGTAGCAGGAAGTCAGTTCATAGGTCGACGCCTCGGGCACCTCCAGGAAGGGCTCCTGCACATCCGCCAAGGTGGCACGACTGTGATGGGATAATCTGCACACCATGTCACCCGTGTCGTTGTAGTCGTACGAGTGGCACCTGAGTTGGATGGAAATGGCGAGGATGGTGTGATATGATATCGCCTTCAATCAAATAGTCTAATTGGCAGACCCAGAGGGACTACTCCCCTGAAATCCCCCGGGATCAGGGAGAGCTGCTTATAATTGGACCTGTTACTGACCTATATGGCGAGTTGAGGCACAGTTCCCGGCACTCGTCAATGCTGCTGACTTCTTGGTAAACCGAGTCCACCGTCTTTAGTATGCGACCAGGTAGACGTTTGAATTCGCAGAGCTTGTTGGGTTCATCGACACAGTGATTTTCAAGGTAATCCGACCCTTCGTTCACCTGGAAGGCCTGGGAGCCGGCCAGAGTCAGGCGATCCAGCTCGCTCAGCTCGCAAGCTCCCGAGGTGCGATCGTAGTTGGCAGATCTGCAGGGGACATACATAGTTGAATATGGAATAATCGGTTCGGGTTGGGGGTTGGAGTTTTCTGCTTCACTTGACTTTGTTGAGGGTGGAGTTCGGGTGCTTGGACTGTACTGCTGGGAGCTACACCTACCTGCATGTGAAGTCGTTCTCGCCGAGGCAGAGTTCAAAGCACTCGCGTCTTGACGCCACCGACACGGTACGCTTAACTTCCGTCTTGAGCTTGTAGTTCTGAACACGATCGACGTACCAGGCTCGGGAGCAGGGCTTCACGGCCAGGCATGATTTTTGGGCATAGATAGTGAATACGGGGAACTGCGACTTTGTCAGGGCACCTTCGTAATGATTGTGATTAAGTCGCGAGCTGGTTTGTTTAGCGGCGTAAGTAGCTTACCCGGTAATTGATCAGCATGTGCCGAGAAGAGCACGCAAAGCCCGGTCTCGTAGTTCACTGACTGGCAGGTTTTGTTCTTCCTACAGGTGTCCAAGCAATCAGTGAGCATTAGCGTGCCCGGCTGCGAGTCCATCAGCTTCTCGGGCGCCGAGAAGACGTATCTGGCGAAGGACTTGTCAGTTGAGCAGCCATCAGCGTAGGGTAGCAACCACCCGTCTATACTTACCCTGTCACAATTTCAAAGCCCACCAGCTCGGGATTGCAGTCCACGGGAGCATTGTCGTAGTAGATGCTATCCTCCTCGGAGCCCAGCGAGCTGGACAAATCCGAGGCGGCCGGCAAGTCGAAGCCCGAGTTGCGGGTCTCCACGTTTTCGGCGGGCCTCTCAGTCCTATTGATTTCGGTGGCGGCTTCCTTGGCGCCGGGCCACTCCGTCTTGTCTTCAATCTCCTCAGAGGCAATCACCTTACTGGCATTCGGAGCAGCGGCAGTCACCGATTCCGCGGCCTGTCGTCGGATTCGCAGGTGCTCCTTGGCCGTGGCCGCACTGTACAGCATTAGTGCCAGGAAGAGGTGTCGCAGTAGGTTTATCTTGGCCATCTTTAGAGTATCTATCACTGGGCCTGCAAGAAACAAGTGGCTGCTGAGTATCTAAACTACTTAAGATACTTTATCTATCCTCAAACATTCCAAACCCCCTGAGTTCCGAACCCATAACTGCAAATGGGCTTATACCTGTTTATAGAACATCTTAGATAAGCAAACATTGTATTGGCCCATAATCGTAAGGCATAACGCTAAGCTTTATTTATAAAGCGCGCCAAATTGACTACGCAGGCGCACTGACTCAATCTGCTCAAATTAATTTGTTTGCCATAAGGCGTAACGCGAATTACGAAGTCGCAGAAACAATATCACGGCCAGTTACTCCACTCCACTCCACTCCATTCTATCCCATCGGATCGGATCCATTCCGTTGGGGAAACGGAGCTCACGTCGATGACCCCGTGCACTATTCACCAGATTCGCCACTATTCGCGATCCCCTGATTTTTTCTGGTCCGCTGAGCTAAACTCTTGCGCAACAGCCAAGTTAATGGGCATCGCTTATGATTGACGGTTGCGCTGGGGAGACCATCAAGGGGTCATGAGCTCTAATTTTTCGCCAAGTACCATGTAGAACTTGTTTCGCCAGAACCTCAGGAACCCGAAGGAACCTCAGGAACTGAAGGAACATCAGGAACCCGTAAGGAATGGACAATTTGGAAAATTATTAATACAAATACTTGCGAGGCGGGACAACAATTCAATTATAGAAAAGAATATTATTACGAAAGGGAATACATTTGGCTTTCGAGCCGCGTAATTGCCATTGGCGAGTATCTCGTTAGGAACCCACTTGAAGCATGACTTATTACCATGATAACTGTATTAAGAGATATATGTACATAGTTCCAGGCTGGCTAGCTGCACAGTTATTCCATCAGAGTTCTCATGAATACCCATGTGTGCAGAAACATCGGTGGGTAATAGATACGGATAGGATGGCATACGGATTCGGATAGCTGGTATGTAGGAAACGCATGACTGCTGACGCACCAGACACACTAATCCGCTGTGGCGACGTTCCGACGTTACACCCAAAACCGAGCTGCTCCATTCTTTCAAGATGATATATAGAAACATACCGTTAATTCACCGGGTGATTCATGATTCATAAACCCTGCAGCGGTCAAAACGAGCCGTACTTAATTAGAGATAAAATGCTTGAAAGACTTTTGAATTCTGCTTTATGTTTTTCCTTTCCTCCGTGGATTCTGGCCCGGAATGGCATGAATACGAATATGTCGGGGTCCGGTGCACATGACCATACAGCGTTCGGCATTCGGCATTCGGCAGTGCCATGTAAAGAATGGCCACTCAGGAAGCTGCATTATAACGAGTCCATGACCATGTTATTGTACAAAAATCTTGTAGAAAGCGGCAGAAGAATTGGGTCAATGATTATCGTCAAAAGCTGTTTCTGCCGACCATAGACACATGCATGTACATGGCTACATGGCTACATAGCTAGTTGGGTATGGGTGCTGCGCCCGCAGCGATCAGGTCGAGCCCCAACCCAATCCCAATCCCAAACCGAAACCGAAACCCAACCGGTATCCAGTGGGTATGGGGCATCGACATGAACACCCCAAGGAAACAGCGCCGCCTAACTGTGTCGCTGATCACAATCGATTAGTGCGAACAGTCGTTTATTGCCCAAATTACTGTTAAATGCTCGTAGTTTCTGCGGGGCCAAGAATGCGGGGCCCCACTAAGCGTTCTCCCAACCAGCCACTGTGGGTTGCGGCTACTGCGAGGTCTAGAAAAAGGAAAATGGGGGATAGGCCAACTATGCGTGGATGGGCAGTAAAGGTAGGGAGTGCTAAAGGACCTTGGAACTCCTCTTTTCTAACTAGAGAAATGGGTTAGTCATCATAGTCTGCATGGTACTTTCAAATTGGTAACAAAGGTAGGTGGAGATTAGATGAATCCACCTTGCAGAAACGGACTTTTTATAACAATAACTAAGTGTAAAGAATACTTCTCCTCAATATGCCGCTTTGTGCATATGCTACTACTATCTAGATCAATCAATCAGTCGACCAAACACATCACAATAACGCTTTTGGGTTCACTGTTTTGGGCCAATCAGCACTTGTTAACTGTTTAGCACTTTCGAACTTTTTCTTTTATTTAACTGCCTTTGTTTCTGCGACCTTACAGCGCTTTTGGGCTTTTTTATGTCGAAGAGCGTCTACACCCCTTCTGACCGACTTCGGCTCCATTCACATTCAGCCCAATTCCAGGTGCATGATGTAATTAAACGATCTGCCAAGCGTCAATAGAAATCCGATCTTCGAGAGGGACCGCGCCAAAGGTAAAAACTTTCACCATTCTGAATGTGTTAATGACTTCATTTCTCCGGTGACTAAAGCCTGCCAAAATTTTAACGGCAGGTATCACACTGTTAGATTAATTTCCCATTTGCCGAAACTTCGAATGTGGCCAATTTTGGATTCGTGGGATAATCACGGGACCGCTAACGAACTACTGTGCTAATTTCCAGCTCTTAGGATTCACTGACTCTGAGATTTCTGCCAATATGCGTGAGTATCTCAGAATTTGGCCAGAAGTAGGCATCCGTCGGTGGGGAACTCCCATTCCAGGACGGACATCCTAATGTTTTGACGGAAGCCGCAGACTGGCTGCAGAACCTCGAAGAATTGTGAGGAATGGCGAAGAATCGCGAAGAACGTATATGTAACTGGGGCTGCAGTCTTTTGAGTCTTTTGCATTCTGCACAGTTTTTCTCAGCTTGCTGCGTTTTTGCAGTTCACTTTTTCAGAATGATTGTCTCCGTTTTTCAACGCTGGCTTAGGCATAGTCATCCGTCAGTCCGATCACTGCCGTTTAAGTAAACCGGTTAACGTTTTTTGTTCAGATTTTTAGTTAGTTATTCCTCAGTCGGTGCATCGGGTCTGCATCTGCTGAGTAGCGGTTCGATCGGAGGTGGAAGAAGCGCAGCTCTGTTCCCACACCATTACTCGTGATGTGAGGCATCCTAACTTCTTCGTTTCAATGTCCATATTCATAGTCATATCCATATCCATATCGCCAAACAATTACCTAATTAACAAGTTCGTTGCCTGAGTCTTTCCCGAATTTCAGCCTAGTCACACTGAGACAAAACACTTTCGCAGCCCAAGATCTTTCGCAGTGGGAACAAGGGAGCACCGAACTTGACCATTCGATGGTCGCCGCAGAACTGAAGTCTTCCACGCCGCCGAGTGACTTGTTATAAAAATTAGATAAAGAAGTTCTGGGAGCAGCTTGGCTGGCGAAGAAAGAGAGAAGGCGCGCGAGAGCGGGACGCAGTTCGTCGTGGAAGTGGAATTCTTGCAAAAGAAAGTCTCGGGGCGATGGATGTGGATGATGCTCGCAGACGAGAGAACCTCAAACAGAAAGAAATTGTTAGCATGGTAAACACACTCGTGCTTGTTGATGGCGATGGCGATGGTGAGGTATCACCTGTGGCGGGATCTCTACACTCCGAACTCGAACGTGTTGGGGATGCAACCATGGTGATTGCGGTCAACGATCGAGAACAATGTGCACCTGTCCGCGCTCTTTGGCTCTCTTTGGGCCTGTTCCTAACATTGGTAACATATCAAGTTGGCATTATGGCTCCTCGAATAATTTTCTTATGGGCCTGTTAGCGCCCAGGGCCGCCAGAAAAGCCACGCGTAACAATGGGTTTTGGCTTATAACTGTCGCTTGCGTTTTTACTATTTTCACTTTCACTAATGAGAAGTGAGGAGTTGGGAGTGAGGAGTTGGGAGTGAGGAAGGTACGTACGCAGGTGCCGCGTGAAATCGCTCGTCGCCCATTTTCTCCCATTCTAGCCTAATCGGCTTAGGCCAAATCCACCATAACAATTTGTGTGGGCTTAGGTTCGGTGTTTACTTTTACTCTATTTCGACTAGCCCCCATCCCCATCCCCCATTCCCATCCCACTGGCTGGAGATCAGTGATATCTGCCGATCTCGAATAGCCCACTTTATTGGCGGGGACAGCGCTTTCGACGTGGATATGCCAGTATGCCAGACCAGCGCTAGAATGGCCCATCAAACGGTGTTTGATTTCCAAATTTATGGGTCAAGCCAATGCAAATCAGTTGCCGAGAGTCCGTTCGCCGAGAAACGGGTCGTGCTTTGATAACAAATTGGGCAAACAATAGATGAGTAGAGGCCAGATTTGGCCATTAATGCTATTCAAGAGATATACATTTGTAAACAGCGAGAAGAATCGGACCGAAGAAAGCCCTAGTTATTGAAAGATGATTCATGGCAGATGCGAGGCCACTTACCCTTGGAGCACCTCAAACTACCAAGTATTCCCTAATTTGATCCATAAGTGCATTCTTTCCTGGCATTTGAACTATTTTGAACTTCAATTAGTCCGGCTCTTAATAACTGACGGCACGAACGGGGTTTAGTTACATATATATTCTGTCTGTTGGCGAAGCCGAAATCTTCTTTTCAAGACAGTTGCGAGATAAACGAAACCTCTTCCTAATTACAAAGTAATGGGCACTTATTGAAATGCTTTTTCTCATTATTTTTCACGTTCTTCCGTACTTAAGGTGCGATCCAAAGACCGCACATTCCTACTCTAAAGCGATTCTTTCTCCGTTTAACTGCGAATGATGTACAAGTTATGGTGGCAATTGCTTCTCCTCCAGGCTTCTGGGTGTCTATCTCTGGAGAGTCGCCCAGATCCACGCATAGTCGGTGGCTTCCCAGCCGATATCGCCAACATTCCGTACATAGTGTCCATCCAACTGTACGGCATCCACCATTGTGGCGGCTCCATAATAAATAACCACACCATCCTAACGGCTGCCCATTGTCTAACCGGAGTGCCGCATCGCCTGCTGAAAGTTAAGGTCGGCGGAACGTCGCGCTACCGGAAAGATGGGGAGCTGTTCTCGGTCGCTGACCTGCAAACCCACGAGAAGTTCAATCCCAAGACCATGGACTATGACATCGGTGTCATCAGGTTGACCAAGAACCTAACGCTATCTAGAAAGGTTCGAAATACTCTCAGCTAAGATGAGCTAGTTCAACAATTTGCTCTGTAGGTTAAGGCCATTCCCATAAACCCCGAGAGAGTAGCCGACGGCACCTATGCCACCATTGCCGGCTGGGGATTCAAGTCCATGAATGGTCCTCCCTCGGACAGTCTGAGATATGCCCGAGTGCCGATCGTGAATCAGACCGCCTGCAGGAACCTACTGGGCAAAACTGTGACGGATCGAATGCTCTGTGCGGGCTACCTCAAGGGCGGCACGGATGCCTGCCAGATGGACTCCGGTGGACCCTTGTCGGTGAGGGAGCAGCTGGTGGGCATCGTGTCGTGGGGTGTGGGGTGCGCCCTGGCGGATAAGCCGGGCGTCTACTCCCGCCTCGATGCGCTGCATCCCTGGCTAGACCAGGTCTTGAATAAGTCAAAGTAATGCAACGTACTTGATTCGAGCAGTTTCACTATTTTAGCAGTTGGCACCCATGAAAGACGCATAAAAACGTGCATGTAAATGCTTTCTCGTTTAAAGTGAAAAATGTATGCTGATTTAATCGTACAAAATAATAAAAACTTTAAGGTTCATTAAAAGACAACAATTTGTGAATAAAAGAAAGCGAAAAGCGTTTATGATGAAACTTTATGTGCTGCAGAATTAGCCGTTGCTAGTTTATTGCACAAATCAAATGCGTTCCCGTTTCTAGCCAATTTAGAAAGAAGTTCTAAATTCTAAATTGCTTTATTTTGTGTGTCAATCGTTTGATTCATCGCAGATTATAAGCAATCAACAGCTTTTTCATAACGGATTTCACTAAAACTATTTTTAAATATTTGAATAGCCGAAAATAGTGCGACCATGTCTATGCACTAAACGGTAGATTCATTAGCGCAGCCACACTGGTAGTAACAAAATAAAACATAACAATTAATAACGAATAATAACAATGGACCTGCAATTGGACAGCGAAAGCTATTGGAACCGATCCTCTCGCGCAGCGTTCAGCTTCGACGACGAGGACGAGGTGGACCTCGCCCCGGATCTGGCCAGCAATGGCATTCTCGCCGACGACACCATTTCAGAGGCCAGCTTCAACAACAGTGTCGCCCTGAATCTCTCGATCAAATCCATTCTGAGCGAGGAGGCATTGAAACTGGTGCTGCAGGAACAGGCGCTGGACGACAGGGTTCTGCCCAAGGGCGTCTCGCCGGAGGTGGAGCTCAAGCTGCTGCGCCGCCAGCTGCAGAGCACCCTGTACAGCCCCAACCTGGAAGCCACTGCACAGAAGTTGCTGCAGGGAAAGACTGCGCCCTTGGAGATGTTCAAGTCGCTGCATGAGAAGCAGCAGCTGCTGGACACCCTGATGGCACAAGGTGGTGGTCATGCCGTCATAACAGTGTTGCTCTTCCTCAAGAGAACTCTGAATACCACGCAGTTTCATGGCATACTGAGGGAAAGGCCCAAGGCCTTGGAGCAGTATTTGAGTTACCTGAAGGAAAGTGGCGACCTAGCAGGCCATATTGAGCTACTGCAGCTATTTGGACGCCACCAGGAGGCGGCTCTTAAGCAGTTTCAGGCAGCGCTCGCTTCCGGAGATGCGAGCACCAGGAAGAAACACCTCCAGCTTTTGGTGGATGCCTATGCCACAGCGGGAGTGGGTGTGATACCTCTCTACGAGCAGGTTTTTCACGCTGCCCTCAAGATGCAGCAGCTAATGGAGAAGGATAGCGCGCTCGGCAAGCTGCTTCGGGATCAGCCCACTCCAGTGGAAGTGCTCTATGCCTGCTGCCAGGTGAATAGCAATTGGAAAGAGCAGGATATGCTGAAACCAGTGTCACCTCAGCGCTTTGCCGCCGACCAGCAAATATCCCCGGCCCAGTACGAGTGGACGGCGCTCAATGAAAGGGCGCAGGCACAGGCTTATGCGGATCTGGAGTGCATATTCGAGCGGGTGCCCAGTTGGCATCCGCTGAAGACCAAACAGTTTCACATCAGCTTCGATCTAACGCTGGCCGTGCTCCGGCTGTACGAGCTGCAGGCACCGTCGACCGTCCTCCAGCTATTCCTCTCCAAGATGGGCAACAGCGTGGAGAAGCTGGCGCTGGCCCAGCGTGTGAAGTGCATCAAGGCGGTCATAGATGCCATGGCCGGGTTGAAGCAGCAGCAGGAGCTGCAGCAGCTCAAGGACACCCTGCCCGAGCGATCCGAGGAGCAGTTCTACTGCGAGAATGCGCTGAAAAGCCTGCAGAGCAAGCGCTGGACCACGGACAACATCAAGCTCAAGTTGTAGAATCGACTCGCTTTTACTTGTATAAACGTATTTTATTGTTAATCATTTATATGTGTATATAATTATATTACTACTACTCTGGTTTTATTAAATAATTGCAAATCACAAGCTGAATATCGAATAAAAAACAAAAATTTGTATCATTTGTATGTTTCATGTGTATATCCTGCAGCCTCCGTTGATCTGTTCGATGAGCAGTTTTGGATTACTTTCCTTCGGTCTCAGATTTTTGTGTAGTTTATTGAGTAAACAAATAAAAGCAGGCGTGGCCAATGGCAAACAAAGCGTTACAAAAATTGGATTCTTTAAACAATTTGTTTGTCTTAAATATTTCGTTTAAATAACAGCGCTGTAAAAAGCATTTGATGTATAAATAACCGCAAACAACAATTATGGTATATATATATATAGTTACGCGTAAAAATGTAAGGGAAGATGGGTTCTGGGTGATGGGGAGTCCGGGAATCTGGGAGTCTGGGGGTTGTGTGTGCTGGGGGCTGTCCCCGGTTCTAGGTCAGAACTCATAACGAAACATATTAAACAAGACAGACGGGCCCTCAACTGATGCGTGTTGAACGAAATTTGAGAGGATCCAGGATCTGAACCGGAAACGAAGCTCCAGGGCCCAGCCACTGCTAATTGGCAGCCTCGCAGTCCGAGTAGCTGAGCAGGCGCTGGCACAGGATCGTCTTGAACTTGACCGTAAAGCTATCGAATATGACATCGGTGTCCTGCAGCTGCTCGAGCTCCTGGCCGGCGGACGTGGCCGCTTGATTGCTGTCCGCGGCCGCGATGAGCTGCTTGAACTTCTGGTTGAGATTCTGCTCCAGCGTTGAGTTGTTGTTGTTGAAGTAGAACACGTAGGCCAGCTCCAGCAGATAGTAATCCAGATCGCCCATGAAGAACCGCTCGCACTCCAGCATATCGAACTTGCGTTCCAGGAAGTGCAGACACAGGTGGTAGATGAGGTGCTTTAGGTCGGTTCTCCTCAGCGGCACATAGCCCGTGTCCTTGCTGAAGTACTCAAACAACTTGAGGGTGCGCTGGGCGGAACCGCAGCTTTGCAGACACAGCCGGAAGGCCTCCACGAAGCGAAAGTTGAGCATGCAGATACGTATGCGGTACTCGTTGCGATTTGGACGGGCGCACTCGCCAATCTTGTCGGGATTATACAACCCGTGAAAGGCGTACAGACAGTAGTGGATGTAGTGGCGCAGTTGCTGCAGCGACGACTCCCCCATTCCCTCGGTGCTCTGCGTGTAGGTGCTGCCATCGTCATCGTCGCGGCCCAGCAACTGCTCTACATTCGCGGGCATTCCAGATCCAACTGCCTGTTCTGGCAGCGGCACGTAGCTCTGCTCCTCGGGTGTGTAGTCCATGTCCAACGAACTGTGGGCGTCGCCCAGCACAGGAGCATTGTAAGAGAAGCTGGCATCGTTCTGACTCAGGTTTTCGAGGCTACTCAACATATCGTCCGAGTCCTGACCGGTGGCCGCGTGCTCCGTGCTGCTCTTGTAGTTCGGAGTGCCCACCGAGCAGTGCTGATCGAAGCTAATGTTTGCCGGCTGCAAGAAATGCGGCTGATATGGTGGCATAACCTTAAGGTATCTGACCGGATCCTGGTCTAGTCGAATGCGCGGTCTCGGCAGATTGATCTCCACCGGTACTTCCACGCACTGGCTCTCGAATCGCACCAGTCGCTTGGTCGCGGGAAGGCACACCACCCTCTGACGCATCCTCTCTATACTAGGCCCCAAGTCCCGACCGCACTGACCGTTCGAGTTGCCGCCGAAGGCACGCACAATGTGATCGGTGGTCATGACCAGCGTGAAATCCGAGCCACAGTCTACGTACATCGGACGCTCGATGCTGTCGATGGGCGAGGGCTTAAGCACCGCCCTTCGATCTTTGTCCTCGGTGCCGAGTTGGTGTTCCAGGTTCTTGCCCCACGTGTATAGCGTGCAGCTGGACGAGATCAGGCAGAAGTGGAACAAGCCACTGGAGATCTATAAAAAGGAGATTTCAAATTAAAAAAGTAAGCCATGGCTGCACTCTGTCTCAAATTACCTGCAGGATTCGTCCTGCCACCTCGCTGGTGTCCACTAGATGGGGCGTCAGGTGCTCCGTGGGATCCGGTTCTGGGACAAGAACTGGCGGAGAAGCCACGGGCACTGGTGGTGGCGCCGCTTTTGCAGACGCCGGTGCAATTGTTTCCGTAGCGTCTGATGGCGCAGCCTCGTTCTGCACGACCTGGCAATCTTTGGTGTCGCTGGCGCTGGACTTCGGAGTGGATCCGGCCACCACAGCCGCATAGGATGTGGTGGGCTCCACCAGAGTGCTGGTACTCGGGATGGGTGCCGGCAGCAGGGTAGCCTCCAGTTGCTTGCTCAGCAGCTCCCGCTGCTGATTCTCCTCCATCTTCTGCTTGGCATTGGCACGCCGCTTGATCTGATTGGCCAGGCGCAAGGCCTGCGGCGAGCTTCCCCAAGTGAACAGACGATCCTGTTCGTCTACAGCTAACTGTGGGGAATGTAAGAATGTAGCTTGGAACCGACTTCTATTGGCTGAACTTACATTGGTAAAAAATTTGGTGTGTATCAGTCTTAGGCTGCAGCCGCCCACTTCCAGGCGCACAGGCAGGTTCGTCTTGGTGTCGCCATGGTCACTATTGCCGGTGCCCAGCTGGCCAAAGTGATTGGAGCCGAACACGAAGAGCTCGTTGCCGCAGTGGTTAGCCTCCATGTGGCTGTTGGGTGCTCCACACAGCACCAAGGTGTGCGCATGCCCTAGCGATATTTGTAAAATTTTCTGCAACATTGAGAAGCATGTATCAATGTAGCAAGACTACAAAGTAGTGCATGTGGATTAAATGACGCACCTTAAATTTGAAAAAACTGACTAGTTGTGGAGTAGCTATATTCTCGCAGCTTCCCTGTCCAAGCTGCCCATAGATGCCCCATCTGCAAGTGGATCATTAACAACAAAGTTCACTAGGCAGGGTTTCTTAACTCACCCCCACATATAGAGCTTCCCATCGGCCACAGCCGCATTATGATATTGTCCCGCCTCGAGCATCGTTATGTTCATGCCGTCCAATGCCGTCACCAGCATCGGCTGCAAGGCCATCTGCATGTGGCGCCCTATGCCCAGTTGGCAAAGGTTGTTGTTTCCCAGGGAATAGAGCTGCAAATAGCACAGTCAGTTAATGCAGAGGCCATTGGGTATCGTGTTTGAAAAACCTACGCCATTATTAGTCAGAATAAGTGTGTGCTGACGACCGCACTTGATAGCGTGCACCTGCAAATTGAGCTGGGAGAGGAGATCTAGACTTTTTACGGCGTGCGCGGGCTCAGGTGGCTCTGAAAAGGAGAAGGTTTTAATAGATACCAACTGAATATTTATAGATCATCGAACGAACCCGTGGATTTCTGGGCACTGTAATAGCTGGGAATGCCGCTGGAGCCCCAGAAGTAGGCGATACCATCGACAACACAGGCGCAGTAGGCACAACCAGCTGAGATCGGTTTGAAGCGTGATGATTCAATGGCGAACTAAAGGATTTCCATCAGATTAGATATGAGGAATGATTGGAATATGGCTTAAATACTTGCCTGATTGTCTTCATAGTTGATACGGAAATTCGATAAAGCATTTACAATAGAGTCATGCTTCACTCGCTGGGATTCCATATGGATAAGCACTGCCAGATAGGTTTCAATTAGACTCTTGCAGAACTCAAACAACTGCGGATTGTTATCGTTTGACACGGAGCAGTCACTATTATGGGACACAATGGGTCTCAGAGCGGGCGAAAAAGGATTCAGTTGCTTTGACAGGCGCTGAAAGATAGTTGTTTTACGTAAGTAAACTGTGGAAGATATAGAAAAATGGTCCTTACCTCCAACACACACGGTCTTATATGATGCAACTTCTCCTGAATGAAAGCAAAGTAATCCATGGAAATATGCGGCAAGTAAGTTATTGTCTCCAAAAATATATTCTCGCTCAGATTGTACAGGCAGACGTTCAGCTCGTTGTACCATCCAAACTCCTGGGCCACCACGCTGATCAGGGCATTGAAAGTATCCAGGCATACGCCCCGTATCTTGGCCAGTATAATGGCCGACGAGAAGAGTCCACTCTGACAGAGAACAATGCTCGTCATGTTGGTGTGATATTTGTTATTGGTCACCAGAAAGTTCCTGCAACAAAATAATAGTTACACTGGGTTCGAAAAACAAGCTCTTATGCACCTACCACAGCGGAATATAGTTCTTATCGTTCACTGCCTTCTCGGCCAACGTGATGAGCAACAAGTTGGCCAAATGGAACTGCGAAGAAGGCGACATCTGAAGCGCGCTAATTGACTCGTCCACGCCATAATGATAATCGCTGCAGAAAACGCCGCTGATCACATCCTCCTGCTCATGTTTCTCGGGCAAGATCACACGGACATCCTCCGAGTGGCGATACGTAATGTCTCCCAATATACCCTTGAGCAGCGGATGACCCAAGTACCGCGAGCGCAGCAGATATGTGGACTTCAAAGCCATAGCACTCAGCTGCATTAGAGCGTAGGTGTGTCCATACATGGCCAGTTTCAAGGCTGTGCGTATCGGCTTCACCCGCGCTTTGTTGTACGTGAGCAGAGCCTGAGTGATCTTCTTCCGCCTGAGCAGGTAATCTCCGGCAAACTCGATACACTGCTCGAAGGAGAGGTCGAAGGTGTTGCAGAAGTCGCGGCACTGGTTGAACTCGTTCTGCAATGCGGCATCCAGGAACAATTCGAACGGCTCCTTTCTGCAAAAAGTATTTCCAATTCAGGAAGCGTTTTTCAACGTGCCACGAATTCAAAACTTACTTCAGCTGTATGGTGTAGACATTCTTATTGGTGATCACATAGCATGGATCGTAGTTAATTTTCGGAAACTCGGACTGCATAATCTCCATTTGGCGCAGAGAAAACTCACTGCTAACATCCGCCGTCTCGTAGAATTGGATGTAGTCCATGGGCGTGTGGATATCCTTCAGCTCAAAAGCCTTGGCCTTCTCCTCTTTGGTAAGCGTCTCTGGTTCGGCGGCGGGATTGCGATACTGTGCCATCTGATATAAGTGCAGCACAGTTTCATTCTCGAAGCGGAAGAGACCTAGCTGAGCCAGATTATTGAAGCGCTGCCGAAGCCAAAAGAGTGTTTATTAGGGACTCGTACTCGTACAGATCTTTGAAAGCGATTTGAACTCACATCTTCGTCGGAGGTATGCAGGGAGGCCATTGCGCTGCTGATCACGGACACGGCATTGATGGCAGTACTGGGCATGTCGCTTTGATCCAGGCTCGAGGTGGCCGTGGTGGTTGCGCTCGTCGAATCGCTCTTCTGAGCACTCACATCCGCCTGATCCATCTTCTCAATGTCCGCGTCGCGATTCTCCTTTTCCGTGTTGGCGACCAGCTGGTCGTCCTGCAACGATGCCGCCGTGAAGGTGCCCGAATCGCTGCTGCAGTGCAGGTCCACGTAGTGTATGCCGTAGAGTATGTTGGAGCTAATGAGTATTTCCTGGGTGTGCTTGGGTATCTTGTAAACGAACAGCGGCTTCAGGCTGATGTCGATGCTGTGCACGGTCAAGCTGTGGCTATTGCTGTGCAGGGCACTCAGCAGAAAGGTGCTGCGCAGGTTCTGTATGTTGTAAAAGGATCCGGAGGTGGTGCCCAGGGGCTCCGGCGTAACCGACGGCGAGTCCATGATTGCAAACGAGCCCATCGTGGAGTCCGGCATAACTGGAACAAAGGGTATGGATTACTTTTGGAACCATTACCTAGGATTGCAAGTCTAGAGCTGTTTCTACTTGGTCTGTCAAGTGTGAGAGTTGTGCAAACTCACCACGCAAGCGACGCTTCAAAAGATGCAACAGTTCTCTTAAAACTGCACACCAATAAAAAAATATAAAATACACAATAAAACGGCCATTAAATTAACAAATATAAACACAATGTAGGCGAGAAAATATGTTAAAGGAGGGAGTAGAAAAACGAATATCTTGTTGCATCAGCTTACGCACATTCATCGAATTTTTGCCGCTGATCGGAGAGTCGCATCTTGATGGCCTGCAGCTTCTTCGATCCCAGACTCTTGAGCGATGCCAGACGGGCTCTCGTGGCGGGCAGAATGCCATCCATGCTGCCCGCTGGCAGCTGTTGTTGCTGGAAGCGAACGCCCCCTTGGTCGCCGGATTGCCTGGCCACTGCCTCACTGTACGAAGGCGGCGCCGGTGGTGGAGGCACGTCTGCAGTGGCTGCCTCTGCGGATGCCGGAGCAGTGGACGGGTCTGAGCTGGCTGCTGCTGGACCACTGCATACCACATCATCGTTGGACGGAGGCGCGAACACATCCTCTTCCAGTTGGCTACTGTCCGAGGCCGGATCGGAACTATTGCTTTGTCGGGCGCCTGTCGCCGCACTCTGATGCTTCTCCTGCACGGACATCACGATCTGCCAGGCGCCCTCGCGGGTTGTCGGGGAACTGTCTCCGGGATAGACGTACTTGATTGCCTTTTGCTCTAGCAGAAGTTTGTACTGCTGCTTCAGGGAGGAAGTTATCTGAAAGGCGGTAAACCATATTTTATCATCTGGAAACTTTTATTAGTAGGTTAGTTCCTTACCAGCAGCATAACGCCATCGTAGGCTTTATCTTTGCAGATAACCAGGCGCATCACAGATCCGTTTTCGATGGCAGTGCTCGCAATCATGGGGCAGTTGGGACTCAGGCCCACAAAGCAGATGGAGCCATCCGAGTAGCCGATAATGGCCCTATTCTGTCCGCTGTTGGTCTTCCACCAGACGACGGACAAGGGAAAGGGGCAGGTCTTGGATGCCATGAAGGAGGCTGCCATCACCTGGCTATTGCCGGTGGCATCGATCGTCTGCTGCTGCTGCTGCGGCAGTGGCTGCACTGCCTCATCAGTTCCGCTGTTTCGCACCAGCATGTGTTCGGGCAGGTCGTGGCCAAGAGGCTCCTCCTCCTCGCCCTCCTGCAACCTGACCTGCTCTAGGTTCTCAGCCAACTGATCAACCGGCTCCGCGGTGGACTCTTCCAGACCGGTGGAGTGATTGGGGCACTTCTTGGAGTTGGGACACTCGTGGGGGCCCACAAAGGGGATGATGTAGGAGGTGACCTGGGTGGTGCTGTAGAGCGAGCAGGCGGCCAGTCCATGGGCCTTATCCACCAACGCCAGGGCGGGCACGATGTGCAGTGTGTTGTCAAAACCTGTTGATGGAGCAGTGGATAAGTGGTGTTTAAGTAAGGGCTCCGTTCGATCGTTAAATCAAAACAAAGGGGAGGCAGCAGAAAATCAATAACCACACACGCACACATGGGGGCAAAGTAATTTTAGCAGCACCACCACAGCAACCACCCACCCAACACAAAAAAGTGGGTGGTGCTCATGCCCTCCTCGTACGCTGAAACTTACATAGCACCAGCAGCCAAACGCCCGCCGGATCGAAGCAGACGTCGTGGATGACGCGGTTGCGGAACCAGGATATCATCTTGACCACCTCCTGGCCGGAGGCGGCGCTGATGTAGCGCAGCAGGATCTCGTTTTCCTCAGAAACGAGGCATAGGAACTGTCGCTTTTCGTCCAGCCCCGCTGTCACCGCGGACAGCTTGCAGCTGATGTTGGTGATCAGCGGGCGCAGCTCGAACATGCCCAGCTCCTTGAGCTCCGCCTGCCCCGACATCTCGGGGGGATTGGCGGACGTGGGGGAAGCCAATTTTAAATTCACAAAATCAGTTCGATATGAACGAGCCTTTTCCAAACCGAATGAAAACAAACTAGAGATGGTCGCGTGAGACCTGAGGCCGGTCTGGCAACGACCCGATCACGCAACGACTTTCCAACTGGAACGCAATTTCCACAGCTTTTTCGAGGCAACGAATAAATTTCAGAATAGCGCGGCCTTCCTCCGCACTGCACAAGCTCGCAAAAAGAAAGCAAAACGCTTTCGAGAAGTTCGCCCCGGATTGCCGCAACCGTCCGGCAACGCCACTCGTTCTGCGCACAAAACTTCACTCTTCAGGCTGTTAAACTGTCCGCCGCGACTTTTCCGCAAAATGAACGGTTCGAATACAACAGCCACTGTATTTCACACCCGTTTGGGTGAGTTTCAAGCGCCGAAAACCTGCGGGAAGCACGAGTCAAGGCGAAAATTTGCGCCCGAGGGCCAAAGCTGCAGCACTGAAAACATCTGATTGACAAACTGGAAGTCGTCCTGGCTGGCAACGCCGTACGCTCCCGTCAAATGGTCACACTGCCCCAGTGCATCCCTGCAATCAAAAATAACGGCGGGAATCGACGGCGTCGCTTGTCTGAATATCAACAACGCAAAATTAATTGATAAAAGCGGTTGCAAGGAGGCAGACGTATATTCTAAGTTAGGCACAACCAAGTTGGCGATGGAATCCCGGCTACCGAAACCGTCGGGCATAAAGCGACCGCAGATGCCGGTTAAAACCGTGCTGCCCACAGATAGGATTCGCGCAGGATTAGGACTAGGATTGGGAGGTGGAGCTGCTGGAGCCGGCGCCTTCAATGTCAATGCCAACCAGACATACTGCGGCAATGTACTGCCGCCCCTCTCAAGGGACCTCAACAATCTGCCCCAGGTGCTGGAGCGTCGCGGAGGAGGAGGTGAGTAAATTAGCATATTTCCAAAGGATTCCCCTTTAATCCTTGCTAATTTCCGATAGCACGTGCCGCCTCCCCGGAACCCATGAAGTTTGGCAACCGGGCCAAGCTGAGACGCAGCCGTAGCGCTTGCGACATCAACGAACTGCGTGGAAACAAGCGTACTGCGGCTGCTCCTTCATTGGCCAGCATTCCCAGCAAAGTATCCCGCCTGGGCGGTGCACTCGCTGGATCCAGCCAGCGACTAGTGCGTCCTGCGGCGCCTTCATCAACAACAGCAACGGCTGTCAAAAGACCACCAGTAACGCGTCCTGCTCCACGGGCTGCAGTGGGAGCAGCCGGCAAGAAACCAGCAGGAACAGGACCAGCAGCTTCGTCAGGAGGCGCAGCTTCTGCTCCGTCCAAGCGCATCGCTCCCTACGACTTCAAGGCCCGCTTCCACGATCTGCTGGAGAAGCACAAGGTGCTTAAGACGAAGTACGAAAAGCAGACAGAGGACATGGGCGAGCTGGAGTCCATGCCCCAGCAACTGGAGGAGACGCAGAACAAGCTCATCGAGACGGAGAGCTCGCTGAAGAACACCCAGAGCGACAACGAGTGTCTTCAGAGGCAGGTGAAGCAGCATACCGCCAAAATTGAAACAATCACATCGACGCTGGGCAGGACCAAAGAGGAGCTCTCCGAGCTGCAAGCAATACATGAGGTGAGTACTTAAGTAAACAGAAACCCGGGTTAAATGTAACAACAATGTGTTTGTTGCAGAAAGTAAAAACGGAGCATGCTGCTCTGAGCACAGAAGTGGTGCATCTGCGCCAGCGCACCGAGGAGCTCCTGCGCTGCAATGAGCAGCAGGCCGCCGAGCTGGAGACCTGCAAAGAGCAGCTCTTCCAGTCGAACATGGAGCGCAAGGAGCTGCACAACACCGTCATGGACCTGCGCGGCAACATCCGGGTCTTCTGTCGAATACGACCGCCGCTGGAGTCCGAGGAGAACCGTATGTGTTGCACCTGGACCTACCACGACGAGTCCACTGTGGAGCTGCAGAGCATTGACGCACAGGCCAAGAGCAAGATGGGCCAGCAGATCTTCTCCTTCGACCAGGTCTTCCACCCGCTCTCCTCGCAGTCGGACATCTTCGAGATGGTCTCGCCGCTCATCCAGTCGGCCCTGGATGGCTACAACATCTGCATCTTTGCCTACGGACAGACGGGCAGTGGCAAGACCTACACGATGGACGGAGTACCGGAGAGTGTGGGCGTCATACCGCGCACGGTGGATCTGCTCTTCGACTCCATTCGGGGATATCGCAACTTGGGCTGGGAGTACGAGATCAAGGCCACCTTCCTGGAGATCTACAACGAGGTGCTCTACGATCTGCTCAGCAACGAGCAGAAGGACATGGAGATTCGGATGGCGAAGAACAACAAGAACGACATCTACGTGTCCAACATAACCGAGGAGACGGTTCTGGATCCCAATCACCTGCGCCACCTCATGCACACGGCCAAGATGAACCGTGCCACCGCCTCGACAGCTGGCAACGAGCGCTCCTCCCGTTCCCACGCGGTTACCAAGCTGGAGCTCATCGGCCGCCATGCCGAAAAGCAAGAAATCTCCGTGGGGTCCATAAACCTGGTGGATTTGGCCGGCTCTGAGTCGCCCAAGACGAGCACCCGCATGACCGAGACGAAGAACATCAATCGCTCGCTGTCGGAGCTCACCAACGTAATCCTGGCGCTGCTGCAGAAGCAGGACCACATCCCATACAGGAACTCCAAGCTGACGCACCTGTTGATGCCCTCGCTGGGCGGCAACTCGAAAACGCTTATGTTCATCAACGTCTCGCCGTTCCAAGACTGTTTCCAAGAGTCCGTCAAGTCGCTGCGCTTCGCGGCCTCCGTAAACTCCTGCAAAATGACCAAGGCCAAGCGGAATCGCTACCTGAACAACTCGGTGGCCAACAGCAGCACACAGAGCAACAACAGCGGCAGTTTCGATAAATAAAGAATGCATTCTGAGCCCAGTTTTAACAACTTTCAAATTTCTAACCTGTTATTGCTTAATTTATGTGTGTTTACTTTTAGTGCAAATAAACTAATAAAGTGCTGGAATTCAAAGCTATCTCACTTGGCTCCCACTGCCGCCCGCACCTCGGCGGGAATCTTTTCCACCAGCGCGACATGGTCCTGTCCCAGGCTGGCCAGCACTCCCTGCCGATTCACGTGCTCCACATCCGCATTGTAAGCGTAGTGCTCGCCGTTGATGTTGGTGAGGCAGCCGCCCTGGGCCTCCAGAACGGCCTCAGGTGCGCAGGTGTCCCACTTCTTGCAGCCCGGCGTGGCGAAGACGTAGGCGTGGGCCTTTCCCTCCAGCAGCTGGAGCACTTTGAACCCAGCGCCGCCGACTTTTAGAACTTCTGTGGATGCGAATGCGTTGAGGGCTTGCTGATGCAAGGCATTGGAATGCGAGCGAGTGGTGGTTATGATGAACTGGCCGGCTGGCGCGGGCACCGCCGTGAATCCTCCCGTGCCCAGACCCTTCAGGCCCCAAATGGTGCGACCCATTTCGCCATCGGGCTGTTGGTAGAAGGGCTGATGAATGATGCCGCCCACAGCAGCATCCTTCACGGCTATGCCGATCAGGACGGTCACGTGTTCTACGTGTCCTGCGGATGAAAGGAGAATATTTGGTTATATATAAGGAGCTCGACAGACATCTCTAGATCGCACCCTGTGTATATTCCGCTGTGCCGTCCAGGGGATCTACCCAAATGACAAAGTCTTCGGGCTTCACATCCTTCCACTCAGCGGGGCAACTTTGCTGCAGGAATCCCTCATCCAACTCGTTTACCAGCCAGTCGTCGCAGACATTCAGATCGGATCCACCTTCCTCGCCAATGATCTTGACGGTGGGGAACTTTTTGGCCAAGGAGGCGATGATGCAGCGCTGGGCAGAGCGATCTGCCTCCGTCTGCGGATCGTTCTTGCCCTTGTCCACTATGCCCAGGTCGCCCTTCTTGAGCACGTCGCGGATGATGCCGCCAGCCCGCTTGGCTGTGCTGATCGAGGACGCCATGACGCGCATTATCACTGGAGCAGTTGCAGCCATATTTATCTTATTTGTATGGGACAAGGATGCTGGAGATCTTTTCAAGATTGGAATGGGATGTTTTCGCCGCGGAGAAGTGATTGCGGTGAAAGTAGAACAGCTGATGGCGGCTAGAGAGGAGCGATGAGCGCAAGAATTGGTTACTCCCCCGATAATAGTTGAAGTCGTAATTCATCAACTGCACAGTTTCAGAAATTATGTTTCTTAATTTTGCTTAAAGTTTTTAGTCCTTTAAGATATATAAATTTAAAAATTTCCTTTAGCGGGAATATTTGGACTTTTTATAGCTGCAAGTAATCGGTTGCTCTGTCTGGCAACGCTGTAGCCAGACAAGACCTTTGGACCACCCGCGCCCCCGCCGTCCAAAATCAGTTCATTTCCATCTTGAAGAGGTAAGTTCATAAAACTCAGTAAATTTCCTTAAATTTCTTAAATTTTATAACTAATTTGGCAGAAAATGGCGCGTGTTTTGGTTGGAGTTAAGCGTGTGATCGACTACGCCGTCAAGGTGAGCTTGAAAAGTCGCCTGTTGCGCATCTTGTCCCATCTATTTTTTATCACTTGTTGCGCTCCGTTTTGCGTAATCGTCTTAATTAAGCGGCAATTAAACTAATTCCGATTATTTTTCCCATGTCCAGGTGCGCGTCAAGCCCGACAAGACCGGCGTGGTCACCCAGGGCGTGAAGCACTCGATGAATCCCTTCGACGAGATCGCCGTGGAGGAGGCGGTGAAGCTGAAGGAGAAGAAGCTGGCCGAGGAGGTGATCGCCGTCTCCGTGGGCCCGGCCCAGTCGCAGGAGGTGATCCGCACCGCCCTGGCCATGGGCGCCGATCGTGGCGTCCACGTAGAGATCCCGGCCGCCGAGTACGAGCTTCTGCAGCCCATCCACGTGTCCAAGATTCTGGCCAAGTTGGCTCTGGACGAAAAAGCCGACCTGGTCATCCTTGGCAAGCAGGCCATCGACGACGACGCCAACCAGACGGCCCAGATGACCGCCGCCGTGCTCGACTGGCCGCAGGGAACCTTCTGCAACAAGATCGAGAAGACGGACGCCGGTCTGACCATCACCCGTGAGATTGACGGTGGCCTGGAGACAATCAAGACCAAGACCCCGGCTGTGCTGAGCGCCGATCTGCGTCTGAACACCCCTCGCTACGCCACGTTGCCGAACATCATGAAGGCCAAGAAGAAGCCCCTCAAGAAGGTCACGGCCAAGGATCTCGGCGTGGACACCTCGCCCCGCATCGAGGTCATCTCCGTGGAGGATCCTCCAGTGCGCCAGGCCGGCGCCACCGTCGCCGACGTGGATGCCCTGGTGGCCAAGCTGAAGGAGGGCGGCCACATCTAGATGTTCCTCAACTAGCAAATTGTGAGCGCAAATTCTACGTTTTTAATTAGTCGAAAGTTATCAGAAACGTGCATTTATCTAGCCGGAGAGTCGGATTTGCTGACAGGCTTTAAATTTCTCTGAATTCAACCCATACCCGTGTGCTTTAAGTGAACTCTAAATTGGAATTTATTCTCGTTGTGTCCAGCTCTAAGAATAAAGTGATTGTAAGCTCTGAAATCGTGCGATCAGGGTCAGCCAATGGCTGGACTCGTCTATTTTTCCGTCTCCGCGTTCTGCCTTTTCGGGAAATCCCGCTGAACTTGGCGCCCAAAAGAGGCGACAGGGTCAACAGCCAATGGTCATTGATTTCTCATTGTTTTCAATCGGATTTATTTATTAGCGGTTAACTTGAAAGGAGAACATTTGCTAATGTGCATTATATAAGAGTACAAATGGCATAGAGATAGTATATGTTGTTCATAAAACGCTCGACTACAGGCTAAAATCGTTTGTTTTCGTTTTGGACGACCATGACACACAGGCTTATACTATAAAGATATCTATGTGTATAAAATTGTAAAAAGAGAGTAAATGGTCTAAGGTAGATATAGATAAGGGTGGGCCGACATTCCTGATCGAGAATCAAAGAGGCGCAAGTGGTTCTAAGATAAGGTTTAGTAGAGAATTTTAAATTTTGAGATCGTCTTTGTTCAGTTGGCAAGTCAAAATTATCAAAAAAATAAAATAGCGTAAAATTTTGGCCGGAGTAAAAACCTCTTAGATTTCTAAGTTAATCGATCTACCCACCCCAAAAGGTATAAATACAGACGAGTAAATGCGACATTAATAAATGTCAATCGAAAGATACTTTGTGCCTAAATAAAACAAAACGGGCAGTGGCACCAATCTCGTCGAGCAATTGGGCAGGTTAAAAAAGTGTTGTATAAAAATATGCTGCAAGGCCGATAGCCCATGGGTTCTAACTTAATTGCGACTTGGTTTATCACACACCTCGCCGTACCCACCGTTTGATCCATACCATTAGCCATCAAACCCGTCCGGCTGGAGCCAACTGCTTGTCGCTGAAACGCAGAATGCGCGTCAGCATGGTGGTGATGCAGGGTATCTGCTTCTGCTGGTGCATCTCCGGAGTGTCCGGGGTGCAGGACTCGAAGTCCACGGCCACCCGCTGGCAGACGAAAGTGAGCAGGGTCAGGATGTCCAGCCGCTTGCCATTGGCCGCCAGTTCGGCGCACAAGCTCTGCATGAACCAGCTGCCGCGGGTGGTGTTGCGCCACGAATAGAATCCGGGCACCGTGGAGTAGGCGATCAGAAAGTCGGCGTGCACCGGAATCTTGTAGCTCATCGAGGAGTCGCCATCGGTTTCCGTCTGAGAACGCTGCATGGTCACTCCGCCATCCAATCTGTCGCCCTGGCAGGCCTGTATGAAGAACAACTTGGGTTTGCCGGCTAGCGAGGGGCAGTGATTGGCCGTGAAGAAGCTCCAGATGTTATCCAGCTTGTACTGAGTGTCCTTGGCGTAGATGTAGCCCATCTCGCCGTGCGACAGGATGGCGACCAGGATGCAATCACTGTCGCCGTGATTCTGTGACGCCGCGTACTCGATTGTCCTTAAGATGTCCTTGTAGCGACAGTCCTTGTACACGGTCACTTCGAAGTCCAGCTGCTTGAGCACCCGAGTCAGATTCTCGCAGTCCACATTGGTTCCCGCGCGGGACTTCAAGGTGGGCACCTCGAAGTGCTCATGGTTGAAGATCAGTGCCATTCCGCGATTCTTGTGCCGCATGTTGTACTCGGCTGCATGGCGGTCGGTGACCATTTTGGCCACATTCTTGCGGTAGCTGGACGAGGGTGAGCTGTACCCGTTTGCCAGCTGCCCAATGGCTCCGCTTCCGTAAGGATGCGAGGATCCTGCGACCAGGCCGCTGCTACCCGCGCCTCCGGAACCCACGGAGCCCAGGGCATCTGTGTGATCGTTGGGCTGCTCCGGATTGCCCACCCTGATGTCCGCTCTGATGCCCACCTGGTCGGCGGATTCTCCATTGTTAGTGGCGTCCATGGCGAAATTCTCTCCTTGAGCCTGCGAAAACTGATGAGTCACAAGCACTGCGAAACTGGTTTTTCCAAATCCGTGAAAAGCTTGGACGCACGACCTGGGTAAATTAGTTTCGTTCTGTGGAAAGTCCGTGTTTACGCGCAACAAAGACAGCTAGTTATTAACTAATTACTTTAGTCGATTGCGTTTTTGTCTTGAATTCTGTATGACCGTTGCTGGCAGTTGAAAAACATCAAATAGCGCCTGATCTGGAGATGACACTTCATCCCTCGTGTCACGATTACGGTAACAAAGAAAGTAAATAAATATGGGAAAAATTAAACCCATTTAAAAAAATATATTAAAATAATTTCAAATCAAAAGCTTGGAGGTCATTGTGTGGGAACTTGTACAATTGTTCCTGAAATTGTTCTTCTACAAAAAGAGCAGGCCTGCTTCCATTTATTGTTGCAGAATTCAATTCGCATCCTAAGCTAATACGAAAACATCAGCTTATAAATAAGGCAGACCGCTGCTGGATTTTCAAAAAATAACGTAAAATACCGTAAAATACCCTCCTGTGCACGGTCACACTCTCAAAAAGGTTTGAGACGCACTGTAGAATTTGTTGAATTGTTTCAATTTGTTTAAAAATTAAGAAAATTACCAATGTTCTGGACACCAGAGCAAGTGGAGAGCATGCTGGAAGTGCTAAAGACCTCCACGGATCGAACAGTCATTTACAAATGCCTAGTGAAACTGCGCACCGATCTGGTGAAGGATAAAAATGGCATTGTTTTATTTCGCACTGCTGGGGGCGTTCACATCATGGTGGGTTTGGGAGTCACAACACTCATGGTGGTTTTACAGCCACTGCCGCGCACATAGGATCGCGTTATTCGAATCGATTTTGAAATGATTATTAATTGCGTCTTTCAGGTGCGCCTGATCACCAAGCTGAATGAAAAGATAATGGAGGTGGTACTGAGCATACTGGGGAACTGCTGCACCGACGAACAGGCCTGCATTGAGGTGGGAATATCAGATTACATTTTCATTTAAACCACAACGGTTTAAATTTGAATATTTTATCAATTTATCAAATTAACTTAAAAACTTACCACTTTCAGGCTGTCGAATGCAAAGTGATTCCTCCGCTGGTGACCATTCTGAAGACCATACCCAATCCACTGATTCAATGCCGCGCCTGCCGTATGCTTGGAAACATCGCCAAGAGCAAGAAGGCGTCCCAGTGTCTCAACTTGCACTATGCGGCCATTGCACCGGCCATCTGCCACATCATCGAGTCCACCAACGCGGTGCAGACCCGCATCATGGCATTCCGCGTCTGCCGTTTCCTTCTGGCCAGCAGTCAATTTCTGAAGTACTTCCTCATGGCCAATGGGTTCCAGCAGCTGATGCGCATTTTTCTGGCCGTGATGAAGAACGAAGAGGCGCCCAAGGAGCCCGTTCCGGACATCGAGATGTCCACGCTGATTGGCCTAAAGAGGAACCAGCACCGCGAGAAGTATTTCGAGGAGGTGGCCCGGAACTTGGAGGGTGTTCGCAGTGACATCTTCGACCACCAGATGCTCAAGAACTCCACAAGGAACTGTGACTATGCGCTGCCCAAGGAAAATGAAGCGGCTGTTGAGCTGGCCCTCGAGATTTTGAAGTGTCTGGTCCTGATATCCGCGCAGCAGATTGGCCTGAAAGTTTGGGAGGTAAGACAGGTTTCTAAGTTCTCCAAAACGTAGTATGTTATAAACATTTCTTGTTAGTCCATTTCCGGGAATACCTCGCTCGCCTCCATTGTGTGCTTCGTAAAGGAGGACGGCGACCAGCGGGCCTCTGCCCTGAAAATCCTCTCGAACTTCTGCAAGGATCCCTTCGCCTTCTACATGCTGAGCACTGCGGATGCCATTGTCGCTGCCTGCGAGATGCTCATGGCTGTGAACATGGCAAAGCCACTTAGCGAAAGCGAGAGCCGGCACTGCATCAACATAATCTTGACGCTATCCACCGATGCCTGCAGCCGCTCGAAAATCCGGAGATGTGGTGCACTGCGCAAGTTGGTGGCCATGATCCGGGACTCCAACTCGCAGAGCGAGCGATCATCGGTGAGATGCAAACCAAATCCCTCTTGACATCTGATAATTAATGTATTTCTTCCTACCCAACAGCTATTCCACATACTTTACAACTTCCAATATGATAACTTAAGCATGGAACTCATGCTGTATGAAGGATTAATGCCCATGTTGGTGCGGGAACTAAACGATTACCTGACCAGCGATGATGAGCATCACAAACGTCGACGAGACGAGAGACTACAAGGTGGGAAAAAAAGAAAACTGACAGATCCCACAACGCCAGAGACCCTGAGCAAGGTATTTAGCAGCATAGCAGCATATGTTTCCAAGCCACTTGCTAATTATACCCACTTTTTGCACACAAGTTCTCAAAAACCCACGAGACCTTAGGATCGGACTTTGAATCGCCGAGCAGTTCACCTAGGTCTTATCGCACAACCAGTCCCTGCAGTTCGCGCAGCATGTCACCGGTGTGCAAAGATCTGCTGACGAATGATGACGACGACAACTATTCACCGACGTGCAGCGATGACGACGAAGATGAGGATGACAGCACAAATAACAGCAATTTGGACACAAGAGAACGTCGCATAGCCGCCAATAGATCGCAGCCTTCCAATGTTCTGGATATACTGAAACTAATCGAGGAGGGCAGCGAACCCATAGATGACCCGCTGTCCGACAAAGAGGATCTCGAGGAACTGAGCTCGGATGTGCCACCGAAACTAGCCCCGTTCCGCAATACCGCATGCAACACCATTGACATAATAGAAAACCTTATCTATCGCATCACGCTGATGGTGAACAAGCGAGTGGAGCTGGGAAAGCCGGAGACGCTGGACACTCTGATTAGAGCCATCAAATTGTTCGGATCGAACAATAATTTCCCAAATGCCCTGACAAATATTCTACTGTAAGTTGTTAAGCTTAACGAAAGATGTGCATGTATTCTAATTGCAAGTATATCCTTTCAGTGAGAGCCAGTTCTTTGCACAGATAATAAAGCATGGAGTGGTCCATCAACTGTACCAGTTTACCAAGCTGAAGGAGGTAAAGTTATCCCATTCATCTAATGTTCATCACAGTTAACCCCGTACATTATTTCAGATTCGCAAAGACGGCTTCGCCTTCTTGGAGACGTTAACCAATGTGGGAGAATCTAATTATGGCAAGGAGGAGCTAGTGCGTCTCCTGCGCTGCGACGATGTGATATCCCAACAGAGGGCCGCCATTTCGGTGGCCTACATAGTGAAAAGCCATCGATTGCTCTACCAGTTCCTGTACGACGGCAATGCGCTGAATATGCTCTTTGACATGATGCTGCGCAAGAAGACAGAGGACCACTACGCAGATGAGGCGGCGGATGCGGTGACATCGATGGCGCGATATACCCTGGGCATCGTTGTGCCAGAAGCCGAACCAGCGGAGAGTACAGCAGGAATCTGCAACCAAAGAGCAAATGATACCGCGCCGCTGCACGCCAACTGCGACATGCGATTCCTCGTTGGACATGGAGCGGATTCCACCTCCATTGGGTTTAACAAGCAGCTGCTGTGCGAGACCAGCGAAGTGTTCAACAAGATGCTCAACAGTGATTTCCGCGAGGGTCACCACGGCGAGATTCAACTGCCTGATTACACTGCCAGTGGACTGCGCTACTTTCTGCATTTAATCGTGTGCCAGGAGCGGCACCTGACTGAGCCGGATTACCCCGCCCTGCTGCAGGCCTACGAGATGGCCCGCGTGTACATCATGCCCGAGATGGAGGTGTTATTGCAGCAAAGACTCATTCAGTTCCTGGACTCACACAACTGCCTGCGCCTGCTCGAGTGGGCGCTGAAGAACTACCATGCCGACCTGACGGAGACGGCCATCAGCTTTTATCTCTGCTCCGCGCTGCCCGCGCAGGAAAAGCTTCAGCTGTTCCGGGCGGCGGAGGACTCCACCTATGCCAGCGAGTGGTTCCAGCTGCTCAACGATGCGGTGTTCGAGCGCTGTCGCGGCTATGTCTTCTAGAAACCACCACCCAGTTGCGTTCTGTGATCACATTTGGCGTTTTCCATTCCCTGGATTCAGCTCGTTTTATTTGCCACAGCCCTTAGCCAAGTATTCCAATGTGCTACAATGTATATTTAAAATGTATAGACTACGTATTAATCTAAATCTTCCCCTGCCTGTTCGTTGACTCGTAGGTGGGCATCGCGCAGAAGCGCACCGTGAGCCAGTCCACCAGCGGAGTGGGGCAGAGCGAAAAGAGCCAGCGATAGAGGCGATATCTACGGGGTTCCTCGATGTACAGAGCCAAGGGTTGTGAGCTGGTCAATGCGTCCTTAAACTTGGCCAGCAGCGACTCGTTCCTCAGGCGATTGGGCGGCTTGAATCCGCTCAGAACTTTCAGATAACCATTGAAGGCCTCGAAGTAAGTGTCGTACAGAGCGTGTTGCTCCGGACTGAAGGCCTCGCGCATCTTCTGAGCGTGCTGCTGCTGTCTGGCCGCAATGTTGCTGTCCAGGACGAAGGAGCCTGGTATGAAGTTGACCACCTCCATGCCATACTGCTGCAGTTCCACGCGAAGTGCATCCGTCCAGAAGCGAAGGGCTGCCTTGGAGGCGGCATAAGGACCCAGAGCGGGCAGAGCCTGCAATCCGCAGTGGCTGGTCACGTTGATGATCCTGCCCTGCTGCTGCCGGAGCAGGGGCAGCAGTTCGCGCGTTAACCTCATGGTGCCCAGCAGGTTGCAGTTGATCTGCGCCTCGATCTGCTCCGTTAGCTGCCACTCGAATTCCCCGAAGCACATTACCCCAGCATTGTTTATCAGCGCAGTCAGCCGATAGCTGGGGTCTTTGGCCAGTATGTCTCTCAGTTGCCGATGCACCAGGCGAATGGAATCGGGTTCCAATAGATCCAGTTCCAAGGTGTGCATCCTGCTCAGTCCATCCTTGGCCGAGGCTAGGCCCTGCAGCAGCTTAGCTCCTTCCGACTTGATGTTGTGGCAGCAGGAAACCACGGTCATGTGCAGCGATTCGTGGCAGTACACGGCCATGGAGTGGCTATCGAGATCATTGCGTTAGTAGCCTCCACTTGCTCCCGCTTCGCTTAGCTTACCCCAATCCCGAATCGCATCCCGTGATGAGCACCACATGCCGGCTATCGACCTTCAGCTGCTGCCTGCCCAATCCCAGCGATCGTCGCAGAGCGCGAAGAAGTTGACTGCCGCTCATATCGCCGCTTCTCGAGTAACTGAAACAGAGATCCGCGATTCGCGGCTGCACCGAAAGCAACAGATCCCAAAAAATGCAAAATAAGGCAAACCCGAAAATGAATATATGCAGCGTGTGTTGTATGTACATACTCGTATGTGCCATTATCAGGCGAATGGAAGAACACGGCTGCGTTTACCTGCCCTTCAGACTGGTTGATATGGCGGGAACTGGGTGTTTCTATCTGTTTATAACTTATGGTAAATGATGGCATTTTCACATTAGAGCCACTTTCTCAATGAGGTTTACTTCCTTGAGGGTCAGGAGAAATCACCTAAAGTCTGTAGAAGCAGCCTTTGTTGGTCCACCCTAATTTACCTGATATTCTTACCTGACGACGAGCCAGGCCATTTGCAAGTCATGTGAATCGCTACCGTTGAGCTACAACTCCAGAAATAATTCCACAAATCGACTTTCGGTTTTGTCGGTCTTTTTATTTTATTTTATTCCATTTCTTTTTCAATTTTGGTTTTTTTCTGCCCTTATAAGTGCATTTATTTGCTATCAATCGGTTTGGTTTTGTATAGATTAAAATTTTGAATATTCTGAGAATTTAGTGTGGAAACTGGCGAGAGTTGCTTTACCTGATCAGCTTGTTGAATCGTTTTGGATTTAAGGTTTTGGGTTGTGGGTAGGTAGATATAGGTAGGTATACATAATACATAATTACATATTAAATAATTGCTTTGCTTTTGTCATTTCTTATAAATGGTATTTGAAAATAGCGCATTGTTGCGTTTAGTAAAAATATATTTGGGTTTCTACTGCAGCTTACAGAGTACAATAAGTATATTTATCGCATTTCACATTTGCTTTTGCTCAATATAAAACTCGCTTCAACGCCATTATTGTTTAGCTTTAAATGTACATACATACATACATACATATATGTAGATCTCTATATATAAAGGTTTGCATTTCTTAATTCTCTCTCAAGGCATTGTATTTAGTTTGTATGCTGAATATATATTCACTTTGTTTTAATGTATATTTACGCTTTACGATTCGTTTAAATGTACAATTTTAAAACCGGCTTAGTTCCTTTCATTAGACGCTCCTGTTTGCTCTCCACTTTGTTTCATCCTCGCATCTTTTGTATTCGTTTTATAATAAATATCACAACGCATCCTGCAAATCTACACGCCCTATTATCCTCATTATCCTCATTATCCTTATCATTCTCATCATGCATCGTCGGTCGTTCGCGTTCGCGTTCTTATATTTTTTGAAAATATACAACGCGCAATGAAGAGGTTTGAAAATTGCACAAATTACAAGTACATAACATATGTACATAGCTCCTCGGCGTATGTAAAAGACATAGCGAAATCATAAATTAACCATAATAAAGATAATAATACAAAAACATTAGAGTTAACGAAACAACACATTCGTTACGTTTACGCATATTACAGCATATTACAAAAGTGAAAACATCTCCTACAACTAGAAAAGTGCTTCGCGGTTTCCTTCCGTTTGCCTGCCAACTATATAAAACTTAACTTAATCCTGACTCGGCCCCCCTCCCCGTCCCAGATCCGGTCCGGTTATAAGCTGACCAGCTTGGACGGCTCGGCGGTGGGCGTGGGCAGCTCCAGCGGGTGCTTGTTCGTGGAGGAGCTGTTGGGCACCAGGGGTCCGGAGACGGGCGTTAGCCCAGTGCCGCCGTCCATCAGGGAGTCGAAGTTGAAGGTGCCGGTCGAGGGCGTCTGGATGGGCACGCCCTGGATCTGTGTGGGCCCGCCCGCCTTGTTGTTGGCCATGGTGAGGTGCATCTGGCCCAGGGGACGCTGGAAGGCCAGCGTGTTGGGCCGCTCCTTGGGCACCTTGTTCAGCGCATTCAGCGTGGGGGAGTTCATGCTGTTGCCGATGCTGTTGATGTTGTTGATGCTGCTGCCGTTGGAGGTCACCGGGAAGGCACTGCCGAAGCCGACGGGCGCCGTGCTCGTGATCGGCGTCTGCAGAGATCCCGACGAGGCGCCGGTGGGCGTTATAAGCGTGGACAAGTGAACGTGCGGCATCGTGGACATGGGCGGCAAGGTGATGCGCTTGCTGGGCGGCGGGCCGTCCTGGTCCAGGCTGGATCCTGAGTCGATGGCGCCATCGAGTGGCTCGTCCTTGATGTGCAGCAGCAGGCTATCGATGTTCGCCGCCGGCTTGAGATCCAAGGGCGAGTTGCTCCTCCCGGTGGAGTTCAGCGTGGCGTCCATGCCCGTAATCGTGCCGTTGCTGCTGTCGTTGCTGTTGTGGTTGTGGTGGCTGCTCGCGCCGCTGCCGCTGCTCCCGGCGCTCAGGAGTCCGGCCGGGGCGATCAGACCGTTGCAGGTGGCCACGCTTAGCATGTCGGAGCGGATCTTTTGGCAGGTGGACCGGTGGGTGGCCAGAAGGTACTCCAGCTGCTTCTTGCTGTTCGTCAGCGCCTCGAACTCCTTGCGCATGCTGTCGCGCCGCTTCTCCAGCTGCTCCACCTCCTCGGTGAGCTCGTTGGTCTGGTCCACGCGCCTCTTGCGGCAACGGGCCGCCGCCTGTTTGTTCCGCTCCCGGCGCACGGCCCGCTTCTGCTCCTCCTCCGGGGTCATGTTCGTCGACCGGTTGGGGCGTCTGCCGCCGCCACGACGAGCCGGCGTGTTTGAGGTATTCGCGTTGCTGCTGCCCACCGACGCCGATCCACGGCTAGAGCTCACGGCGGCCAGGACATTGGTGAAGTTGTTGACTCCGCCGCCGTTCACACTGCCCGCCATGATGTGGCCAGCTTGGTACGAGGTGCTGTCCGTATGGGCACTTGCTGCAGGCGGATGAAATAAAAGGGAGTTAGTAGGCGTTCGGGGGAATCCGTGCCAGCTTCACTTACAAGTATCGGTCGTGTCCTGCTCCTCGTTCATCTGCGTATCGTTGTACGAAGCGTTGGAGTCCTCGGACTCGCTGCCCTGCCCCAGGCTCGCATCGTATGTCTGCTGAAGTGGGAGCGAGGAAACACAGGTGGGAATGCCCATGCCCAGGGCATCAATGGCTCCCATGGCGTTGGGTAGCACCTTTGGCACTGCGAATCCCGCGCAACCAGCCACACGATCGGTCTGCGTGTCCGAGAGCAAGTGGCCCAGGGTGTCCTCGATGTTGCGCGTGGTGGTCGGCGTCAACGTGGGCGTCGTCAGCGTGAGAACACTCTGGCCGGTCTCAAAGTTGCCGAGCTGCAAGATCAGAAGAGGTGCATCATTAGTAAAGACATCTATAAGTGCATGTATCTTAGAAGTTGGATTACTATTAACGCCAAGCCCATGACCAGCACAAAACCCTCTAAAATGCCATATCACACTATATCACGCATACGCAGCGTTGCCCGCGAAGAGCTGAAGGATGTTTGGGAACTTATTCTTATCACATGAGTAATTTGCGTCGAGTTCAGATAGCAGTCAACATCAAAAGCGATTGCTAAGTCTGTAAGACCTCTTGCTTATCCGTACATTTCTAGGAATTAGCGAACGTGTTTTTGGCCAAACAAAAAACGAAGCGAAGAGAGGAGAAGAAACCCAAAGAGAGGCGGCCAATCCATCACTTTGTTTATATTTGCCCACCCCTTTGTTGTTCCGCATTTGTTCTATTTTCGGCGATGATTAAGTACGCACGCCGCTTGCCAATTGTTTCGCGCCCAAATCTATCCCCATCTCGGCCAGCATCGATCTGTGGTACCTGCTGTAGGAAAAGCTCGTTGGCGAGGAAAGTGGCTATCTCACTGGCGTCCATTGCAAAGTTGTCGCTGTTGCTGTTGTCGCTGCCAGCGGCGGCAGATGTTGCAGTTGTGCTCGATGTTGCAGCTGCAGTGGTGTTGCATGTTGCAGCTGTGGTGCTGCATGTGGCTGCTGTGGTCGTCAAGGCGAGTTGCGCCTGCCCGGGGGATTCGCTCCAGCCGGAGGCGGAGGACTGGGACTCAGGAGGGTAATGTTGCTGCTGCTGCTGCTGGTAGTAATTAATGGGCATGCAATTGTTGTTGTACTCCTGCTGCTGCTGCTGCTGGTTGAAAAAATTCTGCATTTGGCAGACGGCGGCCATGGCAGCCGCATTGTTGCTGTTGTGACTGCTGGCAGCGTAGGCGCTGCTAGCAACATGGCCATAATTGTTGCTGCTGCTGCGCAGTGGAAAAGCATTGTGGGCAACCGATTGCGATTGCTGGTAGGCTGGCTGCGTGGGCAGTTGCCGTTGCTGATGACGCAACTGTTGCGGCGGCGCTTGCTGTAGCTGCTGCTGCATATGTTGCTGTTGCTGCAGATGCTGCTGCTGCTGCTGGGCGAAGTGCAGCGATTGGTGGTAGTAGGGATGGTAGCACGCATTGTGCGTCCTACCGTTGAGATTTTTCATCATTTGTTCGCTGCTTATCGATCTAAACCTAAATATTAAGTATACGCACTCGCGTTGCGTATACGCACAGTTGGGCGGCTGACTAGTATTCGTTGGGGGTCTTAGCCTAGCTAAGCTAACACAACAAGTGGGACAACAGTGATATATGCGACTTGTATTCAAAATCAACAAAAACAATCCAACAATCTAACAATCTAGTTACTAGCTAAACTAGAGTATACGTAATATGTACAAATGGGGACTCTGTTCGCCCCGCAAGTTCGAAAGTTTCCTAACAATGTGCTGATGATCCTTTCTTGTCTTTATAATCCCGGTCGATTGGATGCTCCTGTGCTGTTTGTTGTCGCAGTGTTGTTCTAGTTGCTTAGAAATTCGTTCGTTTTTGGCTTTGTTTCATAGCTTCTTTGTTTTGTGTGTATTTCGTTTGCTTTCTGCGTTGGCTCTTTCCTAAAAGAAAGGGTTCGTTTGATTTGACTTCTTGCTAGCTGCGAGCCGTGAGCAGATTTCGTATGGGTTCGTTGTTCGATCGCTCAGTGCTCGAAGTTCTGGCTCTCCGGCGGTCTCAGCCGCTTAACGATAAGCGTTTGCTGATTTCGCAAAGGATTGAGATTGAAACGCACATTCCGCTCGGCGAAAGCGCTCATAATCGACGCAGTGTATCGTAAGTGTGCGAGGCCCGAGATCCAGCGGCACGTGTCCAGGTCAAGTCGCTCCACTGGGCGAGCCAATTGCGATTATTATATAATTATAGAGATTTACACGGACTTGGAGCCTTGAGCTAGTTCAATTAATGCTGCATTTGTTTGTCAGAAATTCCTCGGCCATGGGCAACGCCTCTCAACGCAACGAGTTATGCCTCCCTTTGCGCTTTTATTTCTGGGTTCGGCTACATATATATATATGTTCGTACGGCATATATATTTCGATCCACGCGCTTGCAGCCGAGAAATGTGCGTTGTTTTGCGTCTATATGTAGGTACATATATCCGACTGATTCGTTTTTTGCTCCTGATTCGTTTTGGCAATGCACGCGCGCCGAAAACCCAACGACAATTGCAGTTTTCCAAATTTATTTTCGTTTCGTTGTTCGAGTTTCGCGTTTCGATTCGATGCGATTCGAGGAAAAGCGCGCGCGCGATCGCTTTTAATTGTTAGATATTTTCTAAACTTCGATGGTTCGTTGTTCGTTTGCGACTGAATCGCATCAGAATCTCCGGCGAGCGAAATTGGCAACGATCGCGATCGAGAGATGTGTGCATATATACACATATATATATATATTTATATATCTTGAGAACTACTAGAGAACCCGAACCCGAATCCGAATCCGAATCCGGAGAGCTGTCCGCTGTCTGCTGGGCGTGTGTTGTGCGAGCTGGCTGCTCAAATTAGAAGACAGCCGCTGGGAAATCAAATGATCCTAAACGCTGGCTGCTCTTAATTGAGCGGCTGCCCACACGACGACCACGCTCGCGAAATATGTACACATAGTTAGCTATAGTAGAATGTGGTGTGGCTTCTGTACACATGTATATGCAACTGCTTCCGATTTGCCGAACTTGCAGAGGCTCATTCCTCGCTTCCACGGAAAGCCTTTCGCCTTTCAGTTGCCCATAAATCAGGCCCAATGTTTTGGCCAAAAGCGATGGTTCCGAGTAAACATGAGCTACATATATATGTCCGATTCGACAGATGTCCCACGAACAGGTGTGTGCGTGTGGCACATCCACATTAACTAAGTTTTCAGTTCAGTTCAGTTCAGTTCAGACCCCCTGTCTCGCCAAGAGCGTTTATTTCCGTCGCCAGCAAGTTGGCCAATACGCTAATTGCTGGCTTTTGTTGTGGGCTAAGAGCGATACACACAACCAGCTGCACTGGGCGAAAAAGTTGCAACTTCTGTTGCACACATTTCGAAGTAGTATGCCTGCTTTTCTCTCCGTGCAGCGAGTTCGAGCGGCTTGTGTGCTTATTTATTTGGCGATCTTATCGCAGCCGTGTTTCCCAATCCCAAAGGCCGTTCCCTTATTGACAGCAAACAATCGATTTTATTCTTTGTGATATATTTACTCTTTAATTTCGTATGCGGAATTTACTTTCAACTCGGCCGCCTTGGCTGTTAAACACCTTTGTTTGGCGGGCTACTTTCGTTTTAACCCACTTTTCTGCCATTTGAACTTGTCCCTCGCGAACATGAACCGCATTTAGCCGATGAATCAGTCAATTTGGATAATGTACGTATGCAAAACAAGTGATGATATAGAATGCTACAGACTGAACCACTGGCAATCAAGCGCCGAGAATTGAATTGTCTAAATTGAAGCCAGCCATCTCGATTCTCCTATCGGACAGAGCGGACAGCGCCATATCTCCGGACACCGAGTTCACATCTGGGGGTCAATTATGAACCAAATGAAACGAGCAGCGAACATCGAACAGCCAGCAGTGGAGAGCAAAAAAATAAAACACTGACGTAGTCAGCGAAAAGCAACAAATTGCTGACTAATACACGCGACTGCTGCAAATTTGATTACGGGCGGTTCGGGCCAAACCAAAGTGGCCCCCAAAAGTGCTTTGAATATACTCGGAAATGGAAATATATGGAAATATAATCTAAAACCTAAGAAATGCCACTTCCCAAAGGAATTCCCTGAAAACTCGAACTTATCAATTGCCTGTAAATCCGCGTTACCATTTTGATTAGCCCATCAACTTTGACCTTGCCGCTGATTAGTTCAAAAACGCATTCAGAAGTTTTTAGAAGGTGGTTAGAGGAGTGCAGGTGCAACAAGTTGAGTGGCGAAAAGAATGCTCGGGCCCGAGACTTTGCCTTCTGCTTTCAGCTGACGTGTTGGGCTATTTTTAGGCCACTTTTAGCCTGACTATGACGTAATGACGGCACACACAAAATACAAAATAAAAACTTGGCATCATCGAAGGCAAAAACAAGCGGTGGCAAAACGAAAACAGCGACGACAATTTGCATTGTTTAATATCAAAGCGGCTAATAAGCGTTTGGAGCGGCCGAAACAAAGGCTAACAGAGCGCGTTAGCATAGGCCGCCGTTTTGGCCAAATGTTAACTAAAAGTTGGCAAACTCCAAGCGCGCGTTTCGCCTTTGTTTTAACGCTTTAGTTGCTGCTGTGGCACACATTTGTTGCCAAGCTTGTTAAATACAGAAAAATTAATACAGAAATTGCATGCCGAAGGTCGCCGCTTGTTTAGTTAGAAATGCGCATAATTAACCGGGCTAAATAATACAATTTTGATTTTCAATCGGCTAAGACGGGGTAAATTGTCTACTCAGCATTGTTTGCTCAAAGTTGCAGCAATGTCACAGCGAAACTGAAAAAAAGAGACTTGAAAAGTTGACAAGTTCAAGTGCGGCGTCTTCGGCGTGTTGCAAAATGCACTGCGAGAAATGGCGTGCCAGTGTTAATAAGCCACTTCGAGTTTAGTGATGTGCAAACTTAAGTCATGATGCATTTGCCACTCAAATATTAGTAGCTCTACTTAGTTAATAGTTACTTGACATCCCGTATACATTTAAGGCCATTTTTTTCGCGGTGCACCTTCAGTTTTTTAAGTGCAATCGCACTTCCCTTGACGATAAGCATAATTCCAGATAGGAACCTCTGCTCGTACGAATTGCGCATATGTAAATGCAAATTCTGCGAATAAAACAATTAACGCAGGGAGGGGCGGCAATCATATTCTCTGTTTTATTTAATTTCATTTATTTTCGCTTATTTTTTTCGCTTGCTGCTGGCAAAGCTGGCAAAAGGCAAAAGGAGAACGTGACCGCAATGCCCAAGCGAAATGGCCGATCGGCGTGTAGTGTTGACTTCGCTAAGTGCCGCCTGTCTGCTGTCTGCAGTCCCAGTTGCTTTTCGTTGCCCGGCTGATAAAGCCCCATTCCCCATATCCCCCCATTCCCACCAGCTCTTTTTCCCTGGCTCCAAAGAATTTTGGAGTGGCCCAGAGTCAACGGCCGGCGAAAAAGTCGACAAAAGTCGCATCCACACGGCTGGCCGGCCTTTTTTAGGCACGCAAAACAAAACGCAGAGGAGCCCCCTTATATAAGCAACATTTATGCAAAGTATATAATATATATATATATATTAAGTAGATTTTTTGCATGAACAGAAAGCAGCGCCGTCATTAAAATCACTTGACGTTTGTCCATTTTCGGAACGCCCACACGACCCGAAATTGAATTAAAGTTTAACATTCGGCCATAATTCAAAATTTGCCAAAAAGCGCAGGCAGCGGAGTTAAATAAATTTGCAGGACGCGAAGTTCGCCGGCTGGGAGTTGGGTGTCAAATTAATCAGACTTTTGTTCCGAGGGCGTGGAAGCAACAAATTTGCCAGAGATATATGTACATATATATATTCAGAAAGGAAAAAAAGGGGAAAAATATTTATGTTCTGCCTTTTAAGCGGGTCAATGAACCCCAGTTGTAATTTGTTTTTCAATGCTACTTAACAATCGATAGCCCACTTCGCTCCTTGAGATGGCTTAATTAAGCCGATTTGGCCAACTACAGTGGCCACTCGCTACACGCAAGCGGGCAGCACATGCAGCTAATAAAATGACGCGACAAAATGGTCTGGGAATAATTTATTTAAATGCATTTCGGCGCGACAGAAGCAGAAGCAGAAGCGGGGAAGCCCCTGAAAATGGGCGAATTTATGGCGGAGTTTGCATTCGAGGAAATGGCAAACAAGCGACGCGACTTTCGGGCGCCGCAAAGGACAACACCCAGCAAAAAGCACAAAAGGACGAACAGGACGAACAGGACGAAGTGCAAGCTAGACAGCAGTAAAAGTTGTTTTCACTTTCCATGCGACGGACTATTGGGGTTTTCCTTTTCCATTTCCATTTCCATTTGGCTTGGCCAATTCCGAGAAGGACGTGACCGCAGCCATCAAACGCCAGGACATTTGCCAACGCCAAACCAGCGATGGCAGCTCGAAATAAAAGGAAAGGAGTCCTTCAATTACAGGACAACCGCGCTCGCTGTCAAATTATCTGCAGCAAACTTTGCTGGCAGCTTTGCTGGTAGAAGACGCCGAATGCCAACTGCATTTGATTGCGCCGAGAAGAGCGCCCATTAAATCGACTGTAAATGCAATTAAGTGCGCAGACACATTTAATGCTTAATTCGAACTTAATTGAATGCACTCCAGCAGTTGCAGCTCCGCAAGCATGACGATCGCTCCAGCTTCACAACTTTGTATGTTCACATGAGTAGTTGGCCAAAAATGTGCGTTTTTAGGCCAATTCTAGGTGCCTGTGGGCTGGCGAGCAGCTCTAGACAAAGGAAAGTCACTGTCTGCCCTCGCAGCAGCGCCTTCAAGTGATTTCTTTCATCTCAATGCCTAAACTCCAACTCAAAACCAATCGAAGTCGCCCACATGTGAGCCACCGAAAAAAACAATTGCGAAAGTAAAGCCCCTCGAAAAGCACAAAAACATTGCTTCAAGAGCAGACCATATACGGCCATTCGGTTAATTAAAAGAAAGTTGGACTTTGGCTCTGGGGGATAATAATGTGGGGGCGCTGCACGTTACATGCGCTGTTTAATGGAACCATTTGGGGCTAAGCAAGTGTTTGACTTGCAGCCCGTCACTTTGAACCGCCTCAATTGTAAGACATATATAAAAATATATAGATATGTAAGGGATTATAATGAAAAAACACACACACACACAGCCGTAAAAGTCGAGTATCAAGTGTCACGCGAGTGTTTTTGAGGTCCACGAGTCAAAGGGTCACTCAATCGGACCCTCGTTCACTTTCTACCATCAAGTTAAGCCCCCCTCACATTTTGGCCGTCTTTCGCGGCGGAAAGTGAAAAACAATATGGTATGCACAGAACTTGATAAATTGTCACGAAAATCGCACGTGTGCGATATCAGCGAATGGCGCCGGCTGTTCCATGTGCCACCAAGCCAAGCCAGACCCAAAAAACCAAACCCAAGCCCAAAACCCAGACGCAGTCGCAAAACCCAGACCGGATCACTCGACTGTGAAGTGCAGTGGGCAAAAAATGGCTACAAATGGGTAAATATGGCCAAAAGACAGCAGACACAACTGCAAGAAGCCGACTTTAAGCCGGAAAATGGTAACTGTTAATGGTGGCATGAAATCGCAACGTGCCTCGCAATCGAGGGTGATTTTTGGCAATAACTTTTTAGCTTTTTTTTTATGCAGCAGGGTGCACTTGCTTGATTTAATGAATCCGCACACGCAAAAGTTAATAAATTAACAGGGGTGCGAGCAAGAGTTGCAAGAGTTCAGGAATATATTACAATCTAAGTTGATTTGAACTGAATTATTAACAATAAAAACACACATTTCATAATCAGTCACGTACATACAAACATGATTCTCAATAATTACGAAACCAATGATGGATGTCCCGCACTAGCCCCCAAAATCAAAAAAAAAACACTTGCCACAGCCAACAATAATTCCCTTATCGCTGGCAAAGAATAAAACAAGTCATTTTCGAGTAATGGGCGCAAATCGTGCGATCGAATAGTTGAATACATTGAAAGTTCTTATCGCAGGACAAACACAATATAAACACATACAAATGGGGCTTTGGATAGGCATTGGGAAAAAAGGGGATCTCCGGCTTCCAAGAAACCAATTGGCAACGATAACGTCCAATGAATGCACACTCGTACGTATTGTACATATGGGTATCAGTTAGTCCGCTCTTGGGAATTCTAGAAATTTCATGGCAAACACCGATAACGCTGGCATCTAACCAATTCAACCAAAAAAGGGCGGGACCCTGCTACCCTGCTAACTGAAATGGCATAGGCGTAGGCCCGGCTCGTTTCTTACCACTTTTGGCAGCGGCGACAGCGGCATGTTGAACAAGTACTCATCGTTGAAGATGTTGTAGCTGTCCAGCGTCATCTTGTCGTAGATCAGTAGGTCTTCCGTTTTGACTGATTTTTATTGAATAACCTGGGGTGTTTTGAATGTATTTGATTCGCTTTTGATTCGTTTGGCCGCACAAAGTCTGCCAAGTGACTCAAGCGATTTCTGGCGAAATTCGCCTTTGTATTCCGCACACCGCAGCACTGGTAGCACAAAAGTATCTGTATCGCAGGCTAAATGTATTTGTATCTGTATCTGTATCTGCGTTCCGCGAGTGGCGCGCGATCGTGCGAATTATTTGTTATTTGGGCTGTCTGTTTTCAATATTTCCTAGAATTCTCGCTCTGTTTTTGTTGAATTTTCATGCTGAGAGAGTCGCCCTGTTAGCATTTAGCACACACTTCCGAACTTTTCACGTAATTCGCACGACTTGAGCTTGGAACTATCACTATCACTCTATTACCGAAGCGATTGGCTCGGCCAACTTGTTTAGACTAAATGCGTCATCGCCGATGGCTCGCTTTTTATTCGAAAAACCCGGCCAGGGCGAATGAGTGTTTTTTTATCGCACTCAGAGAGCGCGAAGAGAGCGAGTGAATCGAACGAGTGAGTTAAAAGCTCGGGCGCTCTGGCATTTCCTGAGCGAACTCGTCAAAAAGCAAAATAACGTGAATAGCGCTCGCAGAAATACGTGTATCTCGTGGGTTAAACCCGCTGCTCGCTGACTTTTGGATACTTTTCGAGATGTTTTTTTGGTTTTATTTTTTTTTCAATTTGGAGGGGGTGGGGGGTCGTTCTCTCACGTGCCCAGTTTTTCTTTGACTACGCTTTCTGTTTACCCGTTTCTTGGGCACCCGATTGCCGATGCCATAGCCACATTTATCTTATCGCCCCGGCCAGACAATTTAGTTATGACATAAGCAACTAAATTTAAAGCGCCCGGTAAACCCCACCGACCCACCGAATGCAGCAACGCCATCAAATGAATGGTGCGCCTTTGTGGCTTTGCTCCTCTTATCGGGGAATGGCTTTCCGAAATGGGTCGCCATAGCCAGGCGATCGGATGTCGCCGCCGGAGGCTCAGGTGGCTCCACCCCGCTCCATTCCATTCCATTCGATTCTCCGCTGTTGCAGGTGTTGTTTCTAGGCATTTATCTATTGATATGCCAGCTTTCAATAAATATTGATGGGGCCCCACCGGCCGACGGCCATGTAAAAAAAAGGCCGCGCTGACCTTGTGTCGCCACTTACATGAGGAATGAGAACCCAAACCGAAATCGAAACCCCTTGGTAAAGTGGTTGCAGGAGGGGGACGGGGGTTGCGCCCAAATGTGGGTCATGTGACACTGGACATTTGTGGCTCCACTAGCTCTGTGGTCCCTGCTCTACTTACCTGCAACGAGAGAGCGAAATTCACAGTCAATTAGTATGCAGGATCAGGCCAAGAACTACATAGGTGACCCAGATCTATAGGAACGGAATCTAATGCCTGGCTTGATAAGCTAACCGTATCGCCATGAATCGGAAGCTGAGTTTCAATTTTAGATTCGCTTAAGTTAAGTCTGGCCGATTAGGGCAGCTAATCTCAGTGATTCAGAAAATTTCTCCAGAAAAAATATAACAAAATCGTGTGTTGCTTTCGGCACAGTTTCCTGTGGTTGAGGAGGTCTACTAAAAAGCGCCTAGTGATATTTATATATTGGAATTCTGGGTAAAACCCTCTACTTCGGTAGCATAATGTCCAATAATTGTTGTTAGCAATATCACTTTGTCCACGATAAAACAAATTCCGGAACAGTAGCCGTCGCAGGAAGTACTTTTCGCACTTTTAAACTCACTCTTGACGTCACAAAAAAAAGAAACTGAGGTGATAAGGCCGTCGACGTCTCCGCTTCCAGTTCCAGATACGGATTGCGAGCACTTCCAGCTCGGAAGCTGGAGCGGTGGAGTAGTCTGCTCAGCTCTTGCTGGCCAGAATCACGTATCGAGCTTCGCACAGGAAGTCGGACCTTAGATTTCCCGATAAATTAACAATTTGGCAGACACAACGACAAAACAAAAAAAAATAAAAACAAATCAAATAATGAATAATGAGCGATTCCGCCGAATGCGTTGGGTATAACATGATAACAAGCCGTATCTGAAAGGCGTTTACATCAGGGGTTTAAAATAAAGTTATCATTGCGTATTGTTTTCCTTTCAAGCGATAAGAAAATCCACGGCGATAACATTTGCAGTTCCGTAGCGCGATCAAAACTTCCGGTGATGATGAAGGTCTGCGTTTCGATTCCGATTCCGATTCCCATTCGGAGTCCGGAGTGTCGTAGGCTCCATCACGATAAGATTGAACAATGGTGGGGCCAACAAAGAAATCAAATCCACCTATGACAAATGCCAGGAAAAACAGACCATACAGAGTGTATGGTTTTCGTATCTGGGCCTTACGATTAACCAATGTTTATGGTGTAAACAGAAACCCGAGTTGGCAATTGCGTTGTGATTAATTTTTATAACTCCAAAGTGCCCTTTTGCTCCAATTACGTGGAAAGTGAACGGTTTTATGGTATTATTCTAGTCGATGGACTTGGGTTTGGGTGACTATATCACAATATTTATTGAAATATAATACAAGTAAGCAGGCTGTTTAACTGTAGCTGTTACATCTTTGGAACTTATTCACACTCAACTCGTTGATGTAAATTTCCCAATTTAGTTTGTTCAAATTCCAGTGACTAAGAAGAGAGATGATCACCCTTTTGAAGAACTGGCCGTGCCTGCTGAAACGCTTCTCGATCCAGCAGATCCACCAGTTCACCCACCTGTCCGGCCGCTTCGAGCGTCCGCCTCCATCCGGTAAAGCCTCGCGGGATCCCTACCTCGTCACGGTGGTGCAGGGAAGGTCGAAGAAGCCGCGATTTCCGGGAGAGCGGTCCAATCAGCGTTTCGGCGAGGACAGCTGGTTCGTCAGCTCCACGCCCCTGGCCGAGGTGATGGGCGTGGCCGACGGCGTGGGCGGCTGGCGGGACTTGGGCGTGGATGCGGGTCGTTTCGCCAAGGAGCTGATGAGCTGCTGTTCCGGGCAGACGCAGCTATCGGACTTCGATGGACGCAGTCCCCGGAACTTGCTCATCGCCGGCTTCCAGGAGCTGACCCACCGGGAGCAACCTGTGGTGGGAAGCAGCACTGCCTGCCTGGCGACGATGCATCGGAAGGACTGCACCCTGTACACCGCCAATCTGGGGGACAGCGGCTTCTTGGTGGTGCGAAATGGACGGGTGCTGCACCGCTCGGTGGAGCAAACCCACGACTTCAACACGCCCTATCAGCTGACAGTGCCGCCGGAGGATCGGAAGGAGAGCTACTACTGCGACAAGCCGGAAATGGCCGTGTCCACGAGGCACTCCCTACTACCCGGCGACCTGGTGCTCCTGGCCACCGATGGCTTGTTCGACAACATGCCCGAGAGCATGTTGCTCAGTATATTGAATGGCCTAAAGGAGCGTGGAGAGCGCGATCTCCTGGAGGGCGCCAGCCGGGTGGTGGAGAAGGCCAGGGAACTGTCCTTGAATGCCAGTTTCCAATCGCCCTTCGCCATCAAGGCCAGGCAGCACAATGTTTCCTACTCCGGCGGCGGGAAACCCGATGACATCACCCTAATCCTGTCCAGCGTCGAGGTGCCAAGTGCCTAGTCAAGTCGGGTGTCTGCAGCAAATATTAGTCCGTGTCCATCAGCAGTCGGCGATAAAAAGCCAAATATACTTTGTTTATACAGATAAACTGGCATATTTATAGAAACCTCCAGCGGATGGCGAGTGTATTTTTGGGACATTTTGGGACATTTCAATTGTCATTTCTTTGGTATATCATGTATACGCAGTGTTGCCTTCAATGAGCTTAGCCTTAATCGATTAACTTGAATATTCCCTCTAATCAGAAGTCGTGATATCATCGCAATATCAAACAAAATAATTAAAAACTAACTATTTAAGCGACTAATTACGGCATACAACAGGTAACACTAGTATTGACTTATTATGCATTCAGCCATTGTGAAATTCCGTAATTGCTCTTCTACTATCGCGACCGCAGCTGTACTATATATTTGTTTATAAAGACGCCGATTCGTGTGTGCCCATATAGATGTTCGTTCATTCAGCAAACGCGATTATGAATGGACGGGCTACAACCGATTCCACACACACATCACCTCGCAGAGCGGATGACTCATCGCCGTTTTAACCAGAATTCGTGCGTTTTGTTTTGCTGTTTTCCATTTTGGCCCACTTGGTGTGGGAGAGAGGGACGTGCCACGGCCTAGGGCATTCAGCTCCACACTTGGCACCCACTTGCCAGCCGAATGCCGGAGCCACCGGAACCCGTTTCACTCGCACGCTGAGTTCCACTCACTTCGAGTGGAGTCAAATGAGTGCTCCCCAAACTGGTCCACTCAGCTCGAAGAGAGAGGAAGCCAGGCTAAGTTGGGCCAAATCAGGCGATGCGAGGCTATGGCGTGGCTGCGGTGCTGGTGCTGGAAATCCCAATGCAGCATTGCGAAATCCCCCCGAGCATAAGGGATTCGATGAGAAACAAGGAGGTCGACGGGGAGATACCTCGGAAAAGTCGGATAGGAAATATATACCTTTCGAATATTCCGGAAACTGTGGCATATTTTATAAAGCCTTTAAGCTGGGATAAGATGCAATCACATCGAAAAACACCATATTAGGCAGGTAAATTTTAACGACTTAATGGATGCATTTGTCAATTCCGTTCGTGAACCGAGCATACCCCCATATTTCAGTTGCACTTCAAGGAGTTGACACAATCTGGGGAGTGTTGTGCGTGTGTGTGTGTGTGTGTGTGCGGTTGGTCGGGCGTCAGTTCGCGATAATTTCCTCCGGGCTTATCTTCTCCTCCCCGTTTCGCACTTTTCAACGCCATGGCAAATCGAACCCGCTGGCGATGGTGCAGTCCCTCCGACGACGACGATCCCTCCCGAGCGACCCCCTGGCATTCCAGCGCCTGATGCTGCGCCTCTTCTTGGAATTCCGCACTGGATGACGCGGCACAAAGTGCACTTGGAAAGCCGGGGGAGCACAGGATCGTGTAAATCTTTCACTGGCGAGTGCATTTTCTGCCACACTCCACTCCGTTCCAGATGTGCTCCAATTCCGGCGGGCAATCCGGCCAATTCCAATTCCAATTCCTTTTCCACACCCATTTCCCAATCCCATTTGGCGACATGCGCCATTTCCGCCGGCTTTTCGCCTGGAATTAGTTGTATTGCCGACGTATAACTCAATTGAGGGAATAGAGGGTATTAATCTCTGGCAGTTAGCATTAAGTAGCCACATTCTCCTTGGGAGAGTTTAGTAAATAAGAGGGAATACATTTGCATAAAACAAAAGCGTAATTAATAAATTTGTATTATACTACTCATCTGCGATAGATTGGTGTTTGTATTCACTATATCATCTATTTATATTTCAGATGAAAGCGTGACTCTTAATCTGCGCGGTGTCTATATGCAGGAGATAAGCCCTATCAGTGCCCCATCTAAACCCCCCTCTACCCCAAATCCAATTCCTGATAAACGTATTTATTTCTCCCACTTTTGCCTCCCATGACGCCCCCGTTTTGATTCCGAGAAAATCGAAAGCTAGTGCGAAAACACGCAACTTCTGACATTTTCCTTTGGCTGCTTCCATATTTTTTTTACCAGCTCGTTAGTTTGAAATGCTCGATTGAGTGATGACGTAATGCTCTCGGTCTTATTTTCCGTGGGTAAATAGCCATTGGTATGGAAAGGCGATCGCTTTCCTCTGGCCACCAACTTGTGACGTCATGGCGCGGAGTAACCGTGTTGACCAAATTTGGCTCTCAAATGAATCGCGGCCCGAAAACCGGCTCCTCTACTCCAAAGTTGTTTTTTTTCAAAGGCCTCAACTTATGCTAAGTTCAAGCCATTGACGTCACGAGGGGATTTCATTAGCGTAGCGCCAAAATGCACAAGCTAAACGCTCTTTGAAGTGCAGATAGCGATGTATGTATCTTTCATACCGGTGATTCCCCCTAATTGAAATAGCAAATCTGGAGAAAGAACACAGATCCAGATAAGCTAAGTCGTCTTGGTAAAGACCAGATAAAAAATGGCCAGCTCATCCTATAAATAATCTTGTTATATAGTTTTAGCTAGCATTCGTAAGCTTTACATAATTTTTGAATAATATTGTTTTTAAGTTAACTTATTTTACTACATCACCACTTTTCGTAGATGGAAAGCTAACGAATAAAGCCGATAGGTAACTGATTGATCATTTTCCAGTAAGAGTTATATTTACCTTTTCTTATCACTTCTGGCAAGGTGTATTCCACATTTAACCAGAAGCCATCAATGTCAATGGCCAGAAGTCAATCAAAGGAATCGCTTGTGGGTAACAAGTGAATTGCAAGTGCACTCTGCTATCTACAACATCTATTTGTATAGATTTTAATCTATGAACGAGCCTAAAGCAACGCGGTTGAATTTTCGAAATCCCCGGAAATTTTCCTGGAACAATCGAAAGCCATAATAATAAAAGCAAATAAGAAATAAGAAATGAGAAATCGAGTGCGAGGACAGCAAAGGCGAAATGTCGTAAAAGATTCGCCATAAAAAACGTAGGAAACGAAGCCGAAATTACAACAAGACAAGAACAACAATAATTAATTGTTTATTTTGTTGTCTTGTGTTGTGATGTGTGTGCATTTATTTATTTATTTGCTGGCTAAGTGAGCACGCTGATGTCGATGGCAACAAAGGCGGCGGCCGAGGCATTGGCAATTTTATATTTATTTATTTTTAGTTGATGCGCACATTAAATTGGCAATTTCTGCTGGATATCCGATCGTGATTATAAAGCGCTAAAAACGAATCTTAAAACGCGGCTCTGTTCTGTACAGTTGGGATCGCAACGGAAGGGAACTTTGGCAATTATAACGATATTTAATTAAATCAATACTAAAAAGAATCTACCATCCAACACAATCTTTGGGATTAATCTGCTAATGCTTCCTTAACCTATCGTAACATAACTATAGTGATCTCTTGTGATCACCAGCTTGTGTTTTGCAATTAATAAAAGCCTATTCTCTTGACCCCGAGTGTGCAAACATAAAAATCCGTAAAAAGGTTATCTCCGAGGAGAGTTCGCTGCTCGTTAGCCGATTTGCTCGTGACTTTTAATGCGTTTGCTTTTAATGCATGGAATATTTATGTAGCACGCTGCATGTTTTATGCAGCGCAATGCGAAAAAGGCAATTTGAGTTGTTCAAGTGCACAGCACCATATTCAGTATACATATAATCGCAAAATACAGTGAACACCCCTTGCACCAACCCCAACCCCATTCCGATCGAGATATCACCATACCCACCATTGCATCTCGAACATTTCGACGCGTGAGTCGCTTGACATTCTAAGTGGAATACCAGCGCGATTCGAGGGGGGATTCGAGGCATTCGGGGGAGGAGCGGGGGTGAGCCGGAGCATCTGAGTGCCACTTGACCTTGGCATTGGATTTAATTCTATGGCGAAATCAACTGCAGCATAATTTCGAATGTCAGCCGAGTGGGAAATCGGGGTGGAAAGATATAGGAGGCGGTATATGTCGCTTGTCAAGTCTGGTATTAGCCGGGGGATTTGCGTGCCGAACAGAAGACAAGTCTATTTTCGCATGCAAGATTTCCCTTTGAATTCTTCGGGCAGCCGAAAGGGTGCTGAGTGCTAGGCATCATTGCTAATAAAATAAAATATTTATGTCATCAATAAACTTCGTCCATGTTTAATTCAAAATCACACCGAAATGCGGCAAATGCATATTTCAGATAGATATGCTATCCAGTATTTCATAGCTTGCCGCAGTCCCAAGTGGAATCCAATTAGAAACGGAAGCGGAAGCCTTGACCTCCGAGCGGTTTCTTGGCTTATTGGCCACATTGCAGCAATATGAAATTGGCGATGCACGTGTTGCGAACGAGAATCGGGCAGCAATAAAGACCGCACCTACGCCAAAAAAGAAACAGATGCAGGGTGCAAATATCTGACAGATACGAGATACAAAGGGGATGGCGATGGATGGTGAGGGGAGTATCCGAAAACCAAACGAATTAGAAACAGAGAGATAGTGGAAAAATAGAAAAACAAATGCAAAGAGGGCAACCTTGGCTGCGACTACGAATCAAGTGCAACGAGGGAATGCACAATAACCCACTCACTCACTCGCACTCGCCGCGCTCTCCCACTCACTTCGCCTCTCTCGCATGCGATAAAAGTATCTGTGTGAGCTGCTCGCGCTCTCTGGCTCTCTATCTCTCCCCCTCTTCCATTTAACTGCCTTGTGTGCGTGAGAGAGCGGCACAGTGACAGCGCGAAACAACAACAAAAGTGTAAATTGAAATTCCAAAGATGTCGACAAAGTAAATACGAAATAAAAACCCAAAACGAGACAGCGGCAACAATAACAATGGAAAGCTACAACAAAATGCGCACCACACAATTCGGCGAATAATCATAATAAAAAAAGGCAGACGAGTATACACGGCAACAACAAAAAACAAAAAGTTCAATATATTTTTTAAACAAGTTTCCAGACCCGTATGTGTGTCGTTTTCTATATGTTTTCGCCTCACAGACAAAGTCGGCCTTAGCATTCAGCCGCTTTCTGTGAGATATGTTGAGATTCGGATCCGAAACCGGGGGGAGTACGGAATTATTGCGTTCTATGCAGTACCAGTTTGTACCGCCCCACCGTACCGATCCTCTGCCATCCCACTTCCTCTTTATTAATCCGAGTGAATAGCAATAAAACCAGATGGCAACGAAGCGCGAATACCCTTTTAACTTTTATTAAAACTTGAGTTTAAGCAATGCCTTTCAGATTCTCTCGATTCAACTATCTGCTAAGGAAGTTCAAGGCAACCATTCACTATTGGTACCACACTCATTTTGGGCTTATTGGCCAAGTTTCTTTAGATTATTATCTAAATTATCTTTGCATATGACCGAGTTACCAAGGTGCATGTGAGCTATAAGAAAGTACCCGACCCAGTTTGTTTATTTCTGAAGTACTCAAGCACTGAAAGAGCAGTTCCACTCATGGATTCTTCCAGTTGGAAAACCATAGGTTGTGAAGTCAACCCGTTCTCCAGCTGATAATACCCGCGTATGTAGGGTACACAAATAGAGTATCGCACTTACGATAAGATTGCGCGTCGGTGTTGCTATTTTCGTTGTCGCCGTCGATATCGCAGCGCTTAGATCGGCGGGCAGAAAGTCCAGCTCCTCCTCCTCCACCGCCTGGTTCTCCTGGTCCTCCGGGTCGTCCTGCACCATCCTGACCCTGTCCTGTTCCGCCGGATCCGGACCCTCGGGCTTTCTGATGGCGGGCTTTTTCGATGTGCGCTCCACTTTGACTTTCATTGTTGCTGCTCTCCAGTTGGCGATTATAAACAAAACTTACATGTGCAGCTGGCACTCACACACACAATCGCACACCAGCACACGAGCGCACACACACACACTCTCTTTTCGCCTTTTTGGCCTTTTCCAGTCAATTCTGTAGATTAAAGTCGGGCGAACCACGCCCCGCTCCACACACCGTTGTTTATCGAACTTTGAACGACTTAAGGTTGAATATTTCGTAATTATCCACGGATTTCTACCGCTCTGCGGGAAAAAGCGATGCTGTATTGCAGATATCACACGATAGTCTTGCAGTTTTTCGACGGTTTGTTGGGAATGTTCTGGCTTTGCACTTGTGAAAGTGTTAAACAATCAAGTGTAACAACAACAAGTTGGCTGGATTTCCTTCGGGGGCGGGGGTTCTTTGTCTCGCTCCAACCAACGTGGCTCGCGGCGCGTGCGAGCGGGAGAGCACTAGTGGGCGTGGGGCGTAGGGGCGGGGGCGGTTGGGTGGCACTGATGGACTGCGGCCGATTAACGGGGGTGAGAGAGAGAGACAGAGAGAGTGGCGCGAGCGAGAGCGAGAGTGAGAGGGAGACGGCCGCGTGGCTTTCCGCTGCCGTTTGCTGCAGTCGCGTTTCAATAAGTTGCCTTAACAAAAAGCGAAAAATAACTGAACAACTGGCAACTGGCGACGGCAAAGACCGACCGCTCGCTCCATTCCGCTGCCTCTGCCTCTGTCTCTCCCGCTATCCGCTCCTCTCTCTTTCCCACTGCAGCGAACAGACGGGTGACGTCTTGGCCATTGCCTCGCACACAAACGCGCGCGCTGCGAGCGGCCCACACAGATACACGCACACAAGCGACAAGCCTGGAAATTCAAGTTGCGTAGATGCCAGGGATGCAGAAGATATTGAAATAATCGGAACCAGTTGCAGACCTAGAGATATTTGAAGTTTTACTCTTAATAATTAGAATAATTATTCAAAGATTCAAAGATTTTTAATATTTTGGCCACTTTTATCTAATAGTTTTAGCTTTTGTACCATCTACTATTTTATTTTATTCCTTAGATATGTAAACTTCCTGCTTCAGTGAAATCATTTCACATGCAACTCCCTTGACTTAATTTCGTTTTAATAATGCCAATTAGCACGTTGACTTTTCAAATAATTCCACACTTCCGTTAGCCGTCACGGAATTTCACACTTCCCAAAATATCTCCTTGACCAGCGCAAAAGCAATGAAAAACAATCGGTAATCAGAAAAATCCATAAAACCGCACAAAACCGCATGGAAAAACCCGGCTGAGCGATTTTCGTATGCTCCGCATGATTCTCGCGGCCCTGGCGAATATGGGTGTGAAGCGGGGACCACAGAATAACTGTCAGAATGATGCGGCAAAAGGGGGAGAGCCAACGAGAGAGCGCGAGATAGGCAGCAATCTCACAGATACAGATACAAGTTGACTGACGTGCGGTTATCGCATGCGATTTTCGATTCAGATAGATAGTAGCTCGATTTCGAGTGCGATTCACTTTCCACTCAGCTCAATGTGAATGCACTCAAACTGGCAATTTGGCGCGCAGCTCGTTTGTTGACATTTTCCGCTTGAAGATACGTTTTTGTTTTGGTTTCTCCATTCTCTCTCGATGCCTACCTCCCCTCTCCCCTCCCTCTACCAAAAAGCAAACACTCAAGAGAGCGGGCACATGTTGGATTTTGTTGCTTTTGAATCCGATTTGTGTGTTATGTATGCCAAAGTGGCGCGGCACGCATCGCCACTCTGAAATGGATGACGGCGATGACTCATCGGGGTTTTTACCCACGGATACATGGGCATAAATACCAAAACAGCGGCATTTGGAGAAACTGAGAAACTGTTGTGGGCCGCCCGCAATCGCAGTCCACAGATATTCAGAGACTTTCAGGGGCTGAGATACGCGGACAGGTTACCTGTGTTTATTCCCCTTCCATTTTCGATTCCAACGCCAATTGGCGCCCAATGCAAGTGCCGCACGTCGAGAAAAGCATCTAAAGTTACACAAATCTGGAGAAATCGGCGCTTCAATATTATCATATTCTTTTCAGATCTTCTTTTCGATGTTTCAAAATATGGTGAAATTAAACAACTGTTGCTGCTTTTGTGGTTGTTATGATAATATTTCAAGCTAGGAAAGGTCTTTCCACTTGAATCTCTTTGCCACATTTTCTTTCAGTGCCGACATTTGCCGATCGAGGTCAGTTAATGAGTGCGAGTATCTGCGAGATGCATTTGGACGCGTGCTAAATGCTAAATGTGTCTATTAGCCTGCCCGAAGAAGTGCACTGCACACGCATTAATATCCGTTTCCATTGCACTATGGGGCATTTGGCCTGTTTTTTTTGCAAAAATGTGTTTTTCACAAGTATGCAAAATTGAAGTATTTTAGTATTAATACATTGGAAATACGTTAGACTATTATGTTTTAGCCGGCAAAAGTAATTTTAACAGTGTACTGTTATAATAACAGCTGTTAAAGTCGGCTGTTGCGAGCATATACCAGGTGGCTGCAAAACGCGCAAAATTTAGCTTAACTTTCAAAGTGTTAAAATTTTAAAAGAAGATCGTAAAAGAGTAAAATTTGAAATAGATAATCAATATTCAGGTTTGTATTATGTATATATATTAATATATTGTTTATTGTGTGCGTCTATTTCTAACAATTTGTACATTTAGCAAGTGGTGTCAACATGTAGCTGTTAGAAAAAAATTTCAACTTTGAATAGAGCTATAAAAATTTGTTCAAATTTGTTCAGTATGTGCTTATATCCATGTTGTAGTGTGTTCAATTCCTAACTCATATCAGGTAGTCTCTATGTGCGTTTTTTGCGGTTTTTTGAGAAATTTCATTTTTTAGGGAACAACATCTCGATTGCCAATGCTGCCCTGCTGGAAGTGTGGCGCAAGCAAAAGGGTGTTCGTCAAAAGGAAAATTCTTTTTGCACTTTTATTAGTGGGCATTTTTCTGATAGCAAGCTAGACTTTAATGAATGATTAACGAATAGTAATAATAACGAATGTTTTCAGTCAATCTTTTGCGAAATTGGAGAAAATGCAATCGAAAAATATATGAATTTTCGAAAGTTTTTCCAAAGTGGTTAGAAGAACACCTAGTCCTGAAGGTAAAAGAGAAAAATAAAAAGGAAAGGCAATTAGCTGGATGCCCGAAAACGTAATATTATTTTAAAAGTTTGAGTGGCCGAAGACAGCAAGTAGATGAACTCGTATGGGCGCAGAACCACAACGAACGTCTTTTGGGTCAAGCTGCAATGCTAGCTGCACGGAAGCGCGGCCTCCTGGATCTTGCAGACATACTTAAAATTCTTTTTTTGAACCCAGCCAAGGCAAATATAAATAATATCCCATAATATCATCAATAAATATAAAGAGGCGCGTTCGAAAACATAAGCCACTATCTCTTCCACCAGAAGTCATTCAAAATTTGAATTTCAAATGTTAGCTGGCGAATTTGAACCTGACACCGATTCTTCAGACTCTATTGATTGTAAAGACGAAGACGATTATGAATTTGTATACAATATTGAAATAAAAAATTAACTTTAAAAATATAATATTAAAAAAAAAATAAAAATAAAAAATTGGGGCGGAGTTGGGGGCACGCCCACTTTTCCAAAATATTCCTGGGGGCATATGTAACACATAAAAAAAAATTCATCCAAATATCTCCCATAGTTTAGGAGTTATTAATTTTTGTAAAAAAAACAGGCCAAATGCCCCATAGTGCATTGCCATTCCCATTCAGATTTCGATTCCGAGTCCGATGCGAGGCCCATTAGGAGATGTGTCCAGGTAGCCGAAATGTTTTGTGCTCATTAGCTGCGAGCAGTGAGACTGGAACTTCGGCCTGGACCGAGACTCCGTTCACAGCACGAGCCCGATAAGCCATGTCTGAGTGCCTGGCGACGCCCTAGCACTTCCCAATCCAGAATTCCCGATTCTGGCCTCCAACGAGGGATATATACTCGTATCAAGGCTGGGGGTTGAATGCCTTTTTCTCGATGCTAATGTGGCTGCAATTTGCCAGGCGACTTCACGGGGCAACTCCGATTAGGTTACAATTCTAGCTCATATTTTATGGGAAGTGGAAGTGCCGCTCGAAATCGGAAGCGGAAACGGCTAAAAAAAAGTGTGCTGCTTATCACTAGAGCGAGTTACAGACTTAAAAAACACCACATACCAAGTGTTTCAGTTTTCATTTGAGCGAATAAGCAATAAGGTGGTACAATGAATCAATGAATTTATTTTAAGATTTGTATAAATACGTTCACCATTCAAACATTGGCCGCAAACATTTGTTTTTCCAATCACTCTGATCTCAATTCAGTGTTTGCATCTTAAAGATTATATTACAGAATAATTATATGTATATTTCACTTCAAGTGCTTGACTGGCATTCGATTTATTTAAGTCCACACAACTTGAGTTCATACTTAATTATTTACTTGGCGATATGATCGCTTGAATATTGTTTACATTGATTAAAGTTTCGATCACGTCATGGAGCGACGTCATCGATTCGCCAGTAAGTCACTGAGTTCGCAGAAAAATGTTCGTATTTCTTGGTATCGAATGAATAAGCCAAGAGAGTTCCAGGTTTTCTAAAACAAAGGGGAACTTAAGGTTCGGATATGGGTATTATATAAGGTATTAATCATATGCAGAGCTATTTCCGTTGCAACAAAAGTGCACGTGCAATTTCAAATGAAAAGTGCTTGCTTTTTTGCATTGGATTTCAAGGACAAACACTTTCCCAGCCATTGATTGGAAAACAAGTCCCAAAACAATCGCGCTGGAAATCGAAGAGACCTTCACTCAAAAACAGCTGATTGTTGGGTCCGCTAATGGGCTTAATGTGGGGAGGCGGGGGGGCGTGGCTGTTGGCCAACTAGCTGCAGCTTAAATGATTAAGAAAACTTAATGAGTTTGTTGTAGAACCGTTTTGCAGCCAGAAACGAGGCAGAAACAAATCGAGCGACGCTCATTAAAAAATTAAGCATACGGAATAATAACAGATATGGCAACAATAAAACCTAAACGACTGCAAATTAAAGTTGTTAATTTCGAGCGCTTAATTGTTTTTGTAATAATTAATAACAACAAAACAGAGAGGCCACAAATTGCCGCACGAATTAAAAAGCAACAACACAAGTTCAAGGACAGCTCGAAAATCAACATAAAAGTTTCCATTTCCAAAGGGCTTAGTGTCGACTTAAGAGTTTCCCCAGCACTTGCGACATTCATAGCACATATTTTCCTGGAAATCGATTAAGGGTTTCGCCAGCGAATGTACGCATATGCATTTTGGAACGGCTTATCTTCACAAATGACCTAAAAAAGCTACTTCAAGGGTAAACATTTATTCATGATTCCGTTGGGACAGCAGTTTCTTAGAGTTTCTTATTGTGTATTCGATTGATTTGAGAACTCATGGTATACCTCATACCTCAGCATTTCATACACTTAAGATAAAGTAGAGCTGTGATCTATTAACTATACCTAATCAAAACCCGCAACCCAATATGATTCAGCTTGTCGCTGGCATCTTGCTGATTGTTTGATTGGCCTGATTGATAAGCAACTGTATGACCCGTAGGGAAATAGCGAGCCTAACCAATGCGAATCTATTTGGCCTAGTCATGGCGGCTCCCCACAACATGGCCCACAACGAGGCCCCAAGATAAGTGGCGAAAATCAGCCCGTGAATGCGGTCTGGGGTGGTCGGCTCTTGGCATTTCCGTTCTACGCTTTCGCTTTCCAGCTGAGTGTGTGCTCTTTCTCCGCTAGCCCCGCGGACTCGTGGACCCGGGGCTGTTTACGGCGCTGGCACTTCCTGGCCAACGGTTCGTGACTTTGCCAGTGGCTGCTTATCTGGAGGAAGGTGCTCCGGCGTGCGTTCGCTGTCACCGTGCTCAGGTTCAGGTTGTCGTATTCTGGTGGCGTAGTGTTCCGAGGCAAAAGCGTAGACTTTCCGGCGCGACTCGGACACATGTGGGCATGCATCACCGACGTATTTTTACCCATGACGCTATCAGGTGCGGGGACTCTAGAGCAACGACGATCGCCCAGATTAGGCGACAAGCAAAGGGGTTTTCTGCCAAAAGATAATGTGCCCCTGACAGCACGAAAATTCACACTTGTCTGGCTATCTCTTTGCCCCAAATATATTCGAGTGGATTTACAGAGAGCAGTACCTACTACTTCCTAGCAGACAATAAAAGCATTTCTAAGATAGTTTTACCTTTAAATAAAGCACAGCTGTTGCAAATTAACTAAAGTGTGACTGCGTGACTTTAGCCACATAATTGTATTAATTGATCTGATTTTAGCTGCTTTAAATACACTTGAAACTCCGAAGGGCTAAAATTAAATGTCACCAACGTGCTCTTGCTGTAATGGGGTGAGAACAGGTCAACATCACTTTCGAGAGGTTAAATAAACCCTTTTGTGATCGCTTAAATCTGTAACTGTCTGCCGCCTTAATTTAAATTTATTTAAATCGCCTCTACATATACTCGCAAATTACATATACGTATATGCGGAGATCCAGTTTGTTTTTGTTCGCAGTTGAAACAAATTAAATTACGCGAAATGTATTTTTTATTGTTTGTTTTATTTACTTATCCCCTTTTTTTGTGTGTGTGTTTTTTGGGGAGTGGCTTTCCCACGCCACAGCGAGCAGTAAATATTTACTTCAGATAAAGTAAGTATGCGCGCTTAATTTTGGGCGAACGCCCCGCTCCACATGTCGTATGCGCAACGAAAGCTCAAGATCAAGTATACGCCCCCTGGCCGCCATTTTGGCTAGTTTTCCCAGCTCTGAATTTCCCAGTACCGCACACAACTAGCGCGCAATTAAAAAAACATGCGAAAATCCAACGGAAACAAAAGCGAGCAACACTTCAACTTGGGGCGAAGCGCCGCCCACCAAACCGCAAAACAAAAGCATCCACAAATCATGAGCTCTGGGATGAGGGAGCTGGCCAATCATAATGCCGCCTTGTGCACTTGTAACTGTATGCTACACTGAGCGCAAATCCGATTACTAATGCACAGGGAAGTCGCTTAGAAAGACCCATTTATAGACTACTGAGCATCGATTAGAAAAGGGTTTCGCATATAAAACTACTCCCTTCGACTGCCTCGAATATCAGATACCCTCTAATATCAGACAAGCAATAGTCTCTTTTATCGTAAGCACTTAACTAGTCTACTCACTTGTCTGCCCATCTGAAGGGATGCATAGTCCTGCCGCTGATGCTGCTGCTGCTGCTGCGACTGATGCTGCTGCTGCGCCTGGTGTGCCTGGTGCTGCTGATGCGCTGCTGCTGCTACCACTGCTGCTGTTGTGGTGGTGGGCGCCAGGAATTGCTGCTGCTGCTGCTGCTGGTGGCACTGGTAGAAGTGGCTGTTGGATTGGGATGTTGTTGCGGGCACTAGATGCTGCTGCTGTTGCGTGTAGTTGTTGTAATTACAATTGGGTTGCATGTACTGCGGTTGGTGCTGCTGTTGTTGCTGCTGCTGCTGTTGCGTCAAGTGCTGATTGAAATTGACATTCATGCTGTTATTGTTGTTAATGTGGCGCTGCTTGTTGCAATCGGTTATCCAGGAGACGGCACGCAGTTGCTGCTGCTGCTGCAGCTGCAACAACGCATTGTTGCTGCTGATATTCGCATTGTGCCCGTTTGCCCAAATATAATTATTATCGGGCGAATTGAGCTGCTGCTGTAGCTGCTGCTGCTGCTGCTGTTGCTGCAGCAGTTGATGCTGCAGTTGCTGCTGCTGCTGCAGTGCGTTGTTGTTGTGCTGCATCTCGGTGGCCTTTAGTGCAATCATTCAACGGGCAACAAATTGTCAGCGTTTATCACAAGATGCTGCAATTTCCTGCTCTCCTTTGTTTGTTTCTTGCTTTTGTTATTTTTGCGAACTTATTTTTGGCTTGATTTATCGCTGCTTCTGTTTTGTTTGCCGCACTTACTACATGTATTTTAATTGTACGAAACTTAGTAACACGCTTTTGTTTGGCTATATGTAATTTTTGGCAATTGGTTTGGATTGAGGGGGTTGGTTAAGTATTATTAAGGCTTAATTAATGCAGGCACTTTATGTCAGAAATTCACTAGTTAGTCTCAAAATATTTGTAAGAAATGTTTCACCATACGTATATTTTTAGGTTTTTCAATTATTTGCATTCCAAGTTTACAAGTTAACAAGTTTGGCTGTAGTTTTTTGTAGTATTAAATACTTTTCCTTATTGACTCTAGTGACTTTTGGTTTTAGCTCCCGAAATCTCCACAGATATTTACACAGAAAGTTTTGCTGCTTGCGACTGAGTTCCTGGCAATTTCACGCTGATGACTCAACCGCTACATCACTTTGCATATTTTTGAAATGCGCTTTATTAGGTTCGCGATCGATTGTCCGCCGATCGATTGGCAATTTTCGATATGCGATTGCCGATCAGCACGTGCGGGACAAGTGGCCGGGTAACGGTAAACGAGGCGTAAACAAACACCGAATCGGGCAAACAAACACGGATTAAATTACGTGATTTAGCCATAAACAGGCGACGGAATCGAAAAAACCAGACACTGCATGTTCTTTTTAGACACACATATGTACAAACGTAAGTGCTATTTTTTCGCTAGCCAGACATCCAGTTGCTTTTGTTATTTTTCGAATTAAATCTTTCACAGCACGTTCGTATTCACCAACTCGCAACTCGCGTTGTTCAATTCGAATTATTTGGTTTTCAGAGCCAGGACCGAACCTACTGACTGGGGAGGCAAGACGTCCACACGGCAGCGCGGTAGAAAGTGTATTAAAACTCAAAATGAAAATTTGATAAACCTGCGCTCAAAGGCGCTCACACACAGGCGCACGCACACAGGCGCACAGCCGAAGGCGGCCGACGCGAGCCGAAGTGCAATCGCGATCACTGTGTTTTCGTTTTTCGCGTTCGTTTTTGGGGGCTTTCAATATTTTACTCGCTGCGCCGCGAAACCAGGTAAAAACTGCGCTGAAAGGCTACTAAATGCGAAAACCCAAACAATAAAAACAAAATATAACACACGAGCCGAAGAAACAAATTATTACGAGGCGCGTTTTATTTTGGCTCTTTCGCTCTTTTCTCCCTGCGTTCTTCTTCTTTTTTTGTGACTAATCGCCTGTGCGCGGGGTGGTCCAGTGTTTGATTTTCGCCAACACCTCTGCCTACCGACACCTATCGTACCCTCTAATGCGATTTAGGGCCAATTTGCTGAACTAGGCGATCCGCTCCGTTCGCTCGTCCATAGATCACTGCGAACTGCGGACTGTCGCCGTCGCCGTCGACGTCGCACAACTATGACTAATCCCCGCTGGCACGCGGCGGTGGCTCCAACTACAATAACAGTATGTAGAACAGCCGCAGCAGCAGCACCGCACACAACAACAACAACATCATCCGCGGGGCATGGAAGACAACAACAAGTGCGATCGGAAGGCGGTAGCCTTTCAGGAGCAAAACAAACAGGTCAAGAGATGCAGACTTATTCAATCATAATTGGAAACGCACACTATTTATTTAGCTTTTTTATGGGAAATATTTAGATTTATTATCGCCATGCTGACTTGTTTGAAAATATATTTATAGTTGAAACGGTTACATTTAACCTTAGGCAAATATGCAGATAACAGATAACAGGAGTTTAGGATAATTTTAGTAATAAGTAGTAGTACAGCTACTGTTTCATTTTGTATGCATGTCTGCTTATATAAATAAGTTTTCTTAGTCCCTCTTTTATCTGAATTATAAGATAAGAGTTAGTTACTTGTTCACCCAATGTAAATTCTTGAACTAGTTCTACAAAAAAGCTTAAACCTATTGCATACTACCAAGCGCCTTATCATAGATTTCGAATCGCTGGCTCGAAAACGAATTTGAAACCCATGTTAAATAAAACTGAAAACTTAATCATCATCTTAAGCACAAGAATATATAAGGTGATTTTACTATATATAACATCTGGTAGCATAGATCATCCCATATTGGGCACCGAAATTATATAAGAAATAAAGTTATATTCAGCCTTAAAATAGCTGAAGCGCTCAGCACTGCCTATCAAAGTATCTCTATCTCAACCCCCCCTCACCAATGTTCAAAATTTTGTTTTGCTGATTTTTAATCTATGCAACAACAACAGCAACGAGAACAACAACCACAAAGGGGATCACAAAAATATGCACGACGTGCCCACTTTTTTGCAGCAGCGAAATTTGTTCTTGTTTTTCTGTTGTTGTTGTTACTGTTGCCTTTATGCGACACCTTGCGAAAATGCAAATGATCCTGGCACACACACACATGCGGACATGCACACACGTGCACTAACAGTTCGGTTTGTCACGCTCTCTGCGCGCTGGCTCGCTCTCTCTCTCTCTCTCTTTTACCTGTGCGAATGTTAATTGAAGAATTTATTGTTGTCTCATTGTTGTATTATTGTATTTCAGCCTGGCGACGGCGTCGGCCACTTTTTTTCTTCAAATTTTATTTGTCGGGTTTAATTATGACAACAGCAACAACAACAACAACCAGCCAGCGCCAGCCGATCATTGACTTTTCTGCTCTGGCGTCACATAGTTTTTGTTGTTGCCCGCTGTTTCTGTCACTGTGGTTCTTGTTCTTATTGTTGTTGTTATTCCTTGCTGCTGGAAGTTGTTTTTGGCAAGAGAGAGAGAGCGAGAGAGTGTGAGAGGAATAGACGCGAGGGTGGGGGTGGCCGAGTGGGAGTGGGTGGGCGGAGAGCGGGAGAGCGGAATGAACTTTGGGCCGGTTACCGTTTAACTTTTGCGCTTGACAACAAAAGGGAGAAAGGGTACACCGTAAATAAATTAGAGCATATATCCAAATACTAAAAAAACTAATTATTTTTTTGTAAATGATTAAACTTAGTTAAATTCGTCATACGTTCAATGACTCATGAAAAGAATTTTAAAGACGATATGATTGAAACATTCCTACGGATTTGAAACAAACCTTTTTTGTTTGTTTTAGACTATTGGTTAAAAAAAATCTTTTGTTCGCCAATGTTTCTTGCTCTGCATCAGCGAGCTTAAGGTTTTTATTTCCCTCCTGATTAAAATTAATAAAAACGCGGCATTTGCATAAGCACAGCCCCTCAAAACAATTGGTGGTCGTTCGCAAACATTTCGAATCCAGTTGCATGCTCGTTTTGCGGATAACCGACCGCACCCCACCCCACCCCCAAACAACCTACCAACCACCCACCGCAAACACTGGGCGAACTTTGGCGACCCGTTGACATGTTAATGACACTTTTATAACGCCAACAACAAGCTGGCAACAAAAACAAAGGCGGATGCAACATTCTCCATTGTTTATGGAGCGAGCAGCGCGAGGATACAAATTGTTTTTATTCCGTTTTTGGCGAGGGAGCGGTCGTCCCATCGCCGCAAATACTTACGCACAAGTAAATACCGCAGCGCATATGTGCAATTACACTGCAAAAAAAACAAAGAGATCGGGTGCAGATTGGCTAAATATTCCAGTATTGAGCCGATAGATGTGCAAGTGATTCATGAATACTATTTGGAAAAATATTTGCTAAATTTGTTTAATTTTATTGTAATTTTGAACTGAATTATTTTTTCCAGTCCACCGAACGCATTTATTCCATTGACGTGTGGCGGGGCTTTAAGTCATTTTTGATGTACGAGTGGTTCTTGTTGTTATATTTCGCGTATATTTGAGTTAATAATACGCGCGAAAGGTAACGGGTACAGTGAACTCGAAACACGTACAGTGCGTACACCTTTAATTGCACTGCGAATGCGTTTGTGTGCGCCACTCAATGAAACAGCCATTTTCCTCCTTTCCTCCTCCTTTCGCTTGGTTATTGGTTAAGTTGCTCTCCTTCGCGAATATTGCGAATATTGGGAGCCAAAACAGAAGAGCAACCCAAGAAATGCGAGAAGAATGCGCAGAAGAATTCGGGCGCCGAAGAACAGAAGCCGTTCTTCTGCAGATGCCGTGGGCGTTTCAAGTCGCACGACTCCGCTGAACATAACAGCACAGAGAAAAAAGTCCACCCAGTTTGTAAATTTAAAATGCAGCTGGAATATATTTGAAAAACGAGCACCATATGGCCGAACCCAAGCTCTATTTCCTGTTGAACATTTAAGCAATATATTTTGAGCAAAAATATGTTTTGTGCCATAGGGATAATGTGGGTGAGTAACTGACATTATTCATAATTATTTCTGGTAATCACGTCAAAAGTTGAAAAGCGCAATAAGTACGCATTAAGTTAGTCATAATATCAAATCTTGAGGTTACAGCAAAAACAAAAACTCCAACTATAGGATTGGCCAAGCTCAGCCCATTAAATCAGATCATTCATGGGTAAAAAATGTTACATTTAAAATTAAAAATATAAATAATCGGTACGATAGTAGCGTAATCTTAAGTTTCTGTTGAGAAATTCTTGACATTAACTAGCACTCTGACTTCAGCTATCCGATTTCTCGCGGTGCATCGGAGGTCGTGGCCGTTGCTTGCCTTGGCCTCATTCTGCGTCCGAATCTGCGCATCTGGTTCATCAACTGGAGGAGATCGGCGGCACGCCACCTGGGTTCAAGTGCAGCTCCTAGGGCTTTTCCTACCGCTGGGAAGCGCGACTTGCGCTTTGTTGTTGTTGCTTTTATTAGCACGTTTCGCCTTTATGATCGTAGCGTGATTTCTCCGTTCTGGCCGCTTTGTTGCTGCTGCTGCTGCTGCTTTATTGCGCCGCAGCCTTTTGTATTTTTATTGTAGTTTCGGCAACAGGTGTGGCCCCAAGCCATCTGTACGTTGAACCCGACGCGGGTTATGTCCCCATCCCCATCCCCGTTCATTTCCCCAATTTGATTACCACTTCCCCCATTTTCCAGGCCAGCCATGACGTGTTCCAGTCCGAATCCTTATCGGTGGTCTCCTTAAGCCAGTGACGTCTTCGGATTTTTCACCCCATTGCTCGAGTTCCCCGATATCGTGCGGTATTGACGTCCACATGACTCATCCCAGTGAAGAGGAGACTTGTTTTCTATTCCATTTTAGAGAACAGCGATTGGTTTATGGCACTAGCCTACACAAGATCGCTTTATTTTCGGCTTCCGATTCAACGTGATTTTAAACTGCAATTTATCTGATAGAAACTGCAACATAATTCCATAAAACTAAATGTTTTTAGTAATAAGTGGAATAATAACCTTAAGCAATTTTCAACTTGACGGAAATCCGTCGTTAGATTAGATGCTCTTCTTAGTACTAACGGCTTTTTATATACTATAACGATTCTTCGAAGAATTGCTGGCTTGTTTCCAATTTTGGATAAAGTTTTATATTCTGAGTAAACAGCATGTTGTCTAAAACTTCATTTTTTAAATTAAGCAAGTGCTATTTTTCGAGCATTTTCCTGTAAGCTAGTGTAACTCCGCTCTCTCGCTCTCGCTCTCTCGCTCCCTCTCACTCTCTCTCTTTGTTCGACTACCGGACCTAGGTCTATAAATATTGAGTATTCCACGCGGTGGCCGCGCTCTAGAATCGAGAGCCCTTAACCCATCCACTCACCACAATTGGCGGTCGGGCGAACAAAGCGAAGCCCAAATGGCTTAATGCCTTGCCAAAACAACCATAAAACCAAAAGCCTGCCCAAAAACAAATCCAAGCCAGAATCAGAAAGAGAAACTGAAACAGAGAAAACAAAAAGTTCAGATTGGTTCTGGTATTTTTATGCCCCTCGCTCGAAAGTGTCCGACGCATATTTCAACTTGTCAGGCGAAGAAAAGACGGCAACCAGCGGGAAAAAAAATTAAAAAGGCTCGTAAAGCTGAAATCAGCAAAGCCGTTTCGAGGGTAATTAATCGCCAACGCCGCCGCCGCCGCCAACATCGTCGCACATGGAGATCCCCATCGGAATCGGGATGGGGTTGGGGATCTTGCCGTCGGTACGGACGGCACTACTTGCGGACGGACGGATCATCATCATCCAGACCCCAAAAAGAGAAGCCCCAGCAGAACCGACCGATCCCAAAAACCAGGCAGACAGACCAAAGAGCCTCCAAAAAGCTGGAAGGCGCCTCAATTTGAAGTAGGGATTGGTTGGACAGCAAGTTACTACATACGAGTATCTGTACATATATGCCAAAGAGTCTAGCTAGCGTAATAGATTAGAAGATATATATAATATTACATTTGCACCTTGAAACAGAATAGATATAGATATAGATCACAAGATCATGGACTTTCTTTCAAAGTAGTTTCCTAGAAAAGCAACCCGGAAAGAAAAGTCTTATCAGGGCCATAAAAACCATTAGGAGTGCGGCTGAGTTAGTGCATCCTAATCTCTAGCGAATGGCGTACGTGTCGCTAATCAGGTGACAATGGCATCCATGGCAGATTTGGTAACTACATACATACATATGCAGATGCGCATTTGTACATAGATACATATTTTCTAGTTAGTATGTATCAGCCATTTAACCATCATAAAGTCGGAAGCGACTTACTATTTATTAGCCCTGCTTGGCTTGGCAGCGATACAGGCAGCTAGAATTTCACAATTAACTTAGACGCTTGTGGTTGCTTGGTCTTGGCCGTTTTTGGATTCGATTTTTGCCCCATTTTGTGAAATTGAATTTATTATTTCGCAAGTTTAGAGTTCGCTGCGACGGCGAACACATGCGTGCACAGAGAAAACTTATGGCTTTTAAATATGATGATGACATAAGTTGATGGCACTACAATTTATGCTAACTACAGTCTGGGAAATAAAATAAAAGTTTTAGTTTCATTTATATCTTACCAACTGAATGAGTGAATTAAGTAAAAACGTACAAATATTTAATTGTGTTTCAAGCTTAACTCGCTCCTTAATTTTTTCCTGTGCATGCGGCAAGCGCGACAATGGCAGCCTGTAATTGACCCACTTTCGGAGGTGACGCGGCGGGGGGATGGTGGGGGCTTGGGGCAGGACAAGGGGCTCCGTTTGAGGGGGTGCCAGGTGTGCGGGTGGTGGGTGGCTTGTCAGCTGGCATCGCCATCGAAATCAACACGTGTGCGGCAAGCCTCGAATTGTGCGCCAATTCGCTGCCATTTACATTGTGTCTTGTGCATGTGGCCAAAACCAGTTTCCCGTGGCTCCAAGTGTCCACGAGTGCCTCCCCCCATCCCCTTGGTCACCCAACCCTGGCAGCACGTTTTCATTCATCGACAACAAACTGTTGCATGCAGCCGCCAGTTGTAAATTTATTTACTTATTTGTTTACAGACATTGCCATTTCGGCGACAGTGCTGTCGTCATTTTAACTAGACGTGGAAACTTCAAAAAAATACAAAATAAAAAATAATTTTAAGAGTTGCAGATATAAGCGGAATTTAATCAAATCCCTTAACTAGTTTGATATTACTCGTGAGTAATATGTGGCGGATGTGAGTCAAAATGCTTAACTTACGCATATTATAAAGTTAGCAAGGAATTTCCCTATAGAGTTAGCCTTTTAATGGCCAAACCCACATCGCTGATCTCTCGTGGCGCTCGTGCCGAACTTGCGGAACACTTGGGCTTCTGGTGGCCACGGGCCGCCATGCCCACTGGCCCACTGGTGGGTGACTCATCCGTATCGTCTTGTCTGCGGTCTGGACTCCCCAGCGCAATTATCAACTCGGGCACGCACGGCACTCGGCTCATCGGACGCAGTCCATATAGTCAGTTAGACCACGGGCTATAGTCAGCCCCTTATCGCGGTTTTGCGCCTGCGGTTTTCCTTTCTATGGAAGACACAGTCCCCCCATCCCATCCGATCCAATCACCCACCGATCGCTCTTTGTTTGCCTTGGAGGCTTGTCCACTGTCGCGGACCAATATTGGTTCATCGCAATTGTAACTTGGCTGTTTGCACGTATTTGCACAAACGGAAACTGGCTCAAAGTGCGTAAATATCAACGCTCAAGCGTGGCCTTATTCGGGGTTAATGCCGGGAAAGCCCCATGAGTCATATGGGGATTTTCACTTCTTGAATCTTTATGTGTACGTATAAGTAAACTCGCGAGTTGGATTAGATTAGCACATCAGTGCCACATTTGCACAGATTAATGCAACCTTATCTGCATACGAAGATTTGGCAAATACATTAGGTAACTATACTAGGTATATGTTAAAAAAAACTATATTTTTACGATCATATAATATATGTTTAGAAATATATCAGAATCAGTTTAGTTTGTCATATCTATTATGAATATATTAGAATCACTGCACATACCTATGGTCTGTCATACCCAACCAGCTGAGTAAGGGGCATCTGATAGTCGAGGCATTGCTTTCAGTAGTGCCATATTAATTGTTATCTTGCAGTACTTTTTCCTGAATAGGGTCAAGAATTAAACGAAAAAGCACTTATTTCTTGGCTCTAGTAAGCCCAGCGATTAGATAAAGAATAAAATGATCTATGTATCTATTTCCTCGCAGGTGATAAGTGATTGTTGTTCCGGTTATTAAAAAAAAAAACGTTTAGCACCACGGTGCAACGCCCTTGAAAATGTGGCTTGTTAATATGGGAATGATTTATGTGCAACAAGTAGAATGTCATCATCACCATCACCCAGCGGGTGAGTGGGTGGCAGCTGGGCGGTGGATGCCGGAATGCAGCGGCTGTGTAAATGCTAAGGAGACCGCTCCTAGAAATGGCAGCTCATGCAGCGACATTACCACTGCGAACTGCAGCTAATTTGAAATTTTAAACAATTTTTGCAACGACTGCAGCGGCGCTACAACAAAAGACGCCGAAAACAAAGCCAAAGGCGAGTCGAGCGGAGCGTTGCGCTTTGATTGAATTGAATGCGCGAAAATTGTGGAAGTCAAAGTCGCGAAATGGGAAAAAGGCGCGAACGGCTCAAAATTATACGAATTTTGGCTGGCATGGAATTTAGTCTTAAATAAAATTATTTAAAATATTTTCAAAACATATTATTCCACAAAATAATAGGTTCAAAACCAGAGATCTACATTTGTTTACTAATTTAAAATAATTTCTTAAGCATACTATTTTATATCTGAAATAATATTCATATTCATTTGCTTGTTGTTAACTTTTCATCATATTTTGCCTGCTTGCTAACTACTAGTCCAGCATACCCCACCGCACCTACGATCGCAGGGTATCGAAAACAAATGGCAATTGTAATAGTAAGAGCGTTTAATGCATTTGGCGAGGAAATTACGCGAGTTCGCATAGAGTTGTTTGGAACCGCCGCACACCTGCGTGCCAAATCGCATGGCTCCAATATATCGGTGACAAATCCGAGCTTCGCCGAGCGCCAGATGAATGCCCAAGATGGAAGCTGAATGGCACTGGATGGTTGCAGGGCAGCCGGAATTACCATAATGATCTCAATATTTGCTCAACTTTATCACGACGACCATTTAATTGCAGCGCGCTAATCGCGGCCCCATCGCCTCAGTTTCAGCCTCCCAGCATCTCAACATCTCCACATCTCAGAACAATTAGACACGCGAGTGGCGGCAGCAGGGCGTATGAGTAATGCGGGCGCAGTGCAGCGATTCTATCGCCCGGCCTTCGTCTGGACCTCCATCTGCGGCATCTGAAGTCAGTGCCTATTAATAGCATTCCGCGATCGCCTGCCATTTAATCTGTTTTCTTAGCCACCACCCTCCTCCACTTGGCGTCACTTATTTTGGGCACCACTAACCGGAGCATTTGTGGCACTGGGCGAGGCAATTACTCACGGCAAGGGCAGCTCCGTCAACAGATTTGGCAGCTGCTCCACTCCTGGGAGGCGGCGGACAAGTGGGCGGCACCAGCGGTGGCAACAGGGGCGGCGCAAAGGGGATCCTTCATAGGGATTAAAATTATAAACCAGGGGTTAGCATAGCTCCCTCTACTCTTAATCATCATGTAAGCAATCCACTCACTTGAAACTAATCATATTTATGGAAAAACTCTTCTATAGCGTATTTATTTCCTATATTTTAAAACAGACCCCCTTTGGACAACGCCCCTGTGTGGCAGACCCACAGCAAGTTGCAACAAATTAGCTGCGAAACGGGCGCGTGAGAAAAACAAAGTTGTGCGGTCGCAGGTCTTAAAAATAGTTCGCAAAACGTGACGTGACATTGGGGATTACCAAGAAGCACCAAACAGGGCGGATTGACTCATTTTAATGAGCCGAGTGGGCGGAGTGGTGCGAAATGAGCCAACGAATTGGGCCTCGTTGGCTCCGATAAGTATGCTATGAAATCTTGCAGCACCAAATCGCTAACTATAGGCAAATGTAAATATTTAGATTAAATCATAGCCACATTTTAAGCAATAGTATCTGAACGGAAACTAATAATGCTACAAAATAATGTTCCGAATACAATGTACGCTTAAAAAGTCACGTCTTCATTTTAGAGTGATTTCAGCAGTGCCCTTATCAAAGTTCAAGTTGAAGTACCAGCGCAATAATATATATATATATATTTATATTCCTCACTTATAGCTAGCTCGTTGGATTTTTTATGATATTCCCACCTAACCATCTGAACTGTCCTCGCAAAAAGCAGCTGCGCCAACTGCAAACTGCGAGTAATAAACAAAGACTTGCGTTTGCATTGTTGCAATTATCGCTTGGCCATCGGAAACATTTGCCAAAACAGATGCCATTTGGCCATTAAATATATATATGTATATATATCCGATTGATCAGATGTGTGCATCCATTTGGCCATTTGCATTTCCACTTACCTGTTGCGTTAGCATTGCGATTTCCGAAGAGAAGAACATGGTTATTATTTCAAAATTTATTTTACTGATGATTAGTACTAAATAATTTAGTTTTCTTGTAATTTAGCATTACCACTTTCAATTGATTTTTGGTTTTTTCTTGTTTTCTCTTTGCAGTCTTAAAAATTTGTCTAAACAATACATTTTCCATGTTGCTTCAATTTCTTGTTTATTTTTCAATGGTTTCTTTGAATAGTTCGTTACGCTAATGTTAAATTTGCTGAGAGAATTTGCTATAAGAAAATGAATGCCAAGAAGTGTGGTTGGTGGCGGGGGCGGAACGCGGGGTAGGCGGGGCATATCGGAATCGAGTTGCATTAATTACAAATATACATATGTATGTGTGGCGTTTGCTCCAAATGCAAACAGACGCGGCGACAACAATGAGATTTCAAAAAGTCAACATTTTCACATCGTATTTCCTCGCTGCGGTTATTAGTTTCGTTTGTATTTCAAAAATATATTATGGAAAAATTGTACACTGATATTGAGGTATTGGAAAAAATCGGCATATATGTTAGGTATATGTATATCTGAATCTGCATCTGTATCTGTATCTAAGTGTATGTACAGGACATCCAAAAGTGTAAGATTACGCTAGGTAACGCTACTAGTTCGACATGCAAAAATGGCCTTGCGCTTGGTGCTGTTCTTACTGGGTAAAAATCGAGGAGTGTCCAACGGAAAGTGGCCAGCAGCCGCAGCGAACCGGGAGGACATCGATTCCTGATCGTTCCTATTTATGGCAACGTAGGACATCTATGTATATAACAAGTGCAATTCTACTACAAATGTATCGCTGAAAGGCTTTAAAATTGTTTCCTTCTATAATTGCTTGCGGTTCTCGATTTCGGTTGTTTCTATTTGGTTGGTTCTATATATTTTTCGTTTCCCTTTATTATGCACTATATAAAAATATCTGCTATTATTTATGTATTAAAATTCACAATTTTGGTTACGCTCCATTCGCAAAAATACGTTTAGTTTAGATTCCTAAATATTCACTGTCCCTCGAAAATCGCGTGGATTGGCATCCAGCAAGTTTTAGCCTTTGGAAAGGGGCGACTAAAATGGGTTTTGAAATCAGACACACGCACATCCATATCCATTCGCTCATTGATAGTGGGATTGGAAAAGGACCTCGTATCCACTCGCTGATATCGATTGAGTCCCCGACTCTCAATCCTGTCACTCTAATCACGCCTATTTAGTCGATTAATTAGGGTATAAATTTGAAGTAATTTACTAGCTACTGGTTGGTTGGTTGTTTGAGTTATAAATATAAATTACAGGTTTAATTACAGTGCTTTACATTGGAATTTTCGTTAGAGACGCTGAATATATTAGCTAATATCGTGCCAGCATTAGAAATACAATACGGCTATGTTACGGAATCGAAATGGAGGCTCGAGACACTGAGATTGCATTTAATGCAAACTGGCACCCAAAACAAACACAAAGCACACACAGAGCGGCCAAATGGGCCAAATGGGGCAAATGGGGCAAATTGGACAAATCGGGGCCGGGACAAGACACACACGCACAGAAATATACAAAATACACTTTGGGCTTAGATGTACGATGCGAATAACAGCTAAGCAACACACGTCGCTGTTATCGGCTGATTACTTTTAAAGCTTTTTGGCGCCCAGCTTCATGGGGCCGCTCGCCCGCTGGGCCCGTCGCGCCTCCAACTCCCGCTGCCGCTGCAGCTTCTTCTCCTCCCGCTTGCGGCGGGCCTCGTCCAGTTTGGCATTGCCTGGAAAGTATCGGCTTCGTTAGTTGCGATTCACCAAGTGGGTCGCCAGCAGGGAAATCTGATATGGCAAAAGGCATGTTAGTGTGAGGAACTCACCGAATCCCGATTCATCCAGTGGCTCGAACTCCCCGTCGGCCCACGAATCGCTATTCCAATTGGCATTATGCGTCGAATTGTTCAAATGCGACGAAGGCGGGCTAATGTTATTGCAATTGGCAGTGGCCGACGTGGGCGACGTGTTGCTGCTGGATAGATTGGGTAGCTCCTTTGGCCGCAGCATCGACTGCTTCGACGGCGAGGTGACGTGCGAGTTGAGCTTGGCCAGCGGCTCGATCAGATCGTTTAGTTCGTGCTGCTGCAGCTGCTGCTGATGGGGATACTGCTGCTGATGTGGCAGCAGCGGGCGCTGATTTGGCTGACTGGATGACGTGGATGATATCGATTGTCTAGCCAGCTGTTGTTGCTGCTGCTCCTGCTCCGCCTGCTCCTCTTCCTCGCACTAAAACCCACCCAATTGAATTAGTAACAAGTTTGAATTGTTAGTTTGGTCAGATCTCACCGGATCCTCCTCGAGACTGCCCCACTCCTCGTTGTCCCAGCCGTCGCGCACTTCGCTCAAGGCATTGGCTGCCATCAAGGCGCCATTATTGGAGCTGGCCGCCAGCGGACTGCTGGGATCCTGAGAGGTCTAAAATTAAAATAATCGAGCATAATTAGCAGCATGCAAATGCCAGTAGATTCGAGCACTACTTACATCCATTTCGCCCCAGTTTTCGTTGTCCCAATCGTTGTTGCCATAATCGGAGGCCGAGGCGGAGGTGTCATTGCTTTCATGCTCCAGCGACGTCATTGAGGTAACACTGCTCGTGGTGGTCGATAAACTGCTGCTCGATGGTTGCTCTGCTCGCAAATGCAGGCCGGGTTAATTGCATTGTGGTAATTGCATAAGCGAGGCGAATACTTACCAAGCGACGCTGGCTTGGACAGATTGCGTCCAGTTAAAGGCGGTCGTGGTCGAGACGAATCACTTTGGCTGCGATAGAACTTGGCTGTGACGGCCGTCACCGCCCATCCCGCCCATGTGGCCGCCGCATTGCCAATCGAAGGCGTGGCCGTGTGAACATCCGCCTCTGCGAACGAAATATTTAATTAGTAACCTAGTTAAGATTTGATTAATTAACCATATTGGGAAGTACTCACCCATCGTTTCCCGCAAGCTGGGATCCTCGGAGACCTTCTCCAGTTTGCCCAAGAAGCCTCTGATGGTTTTGAACGCCGGATCGCGCACCGTCTTCTCCGGATCAACGGTGAGGGAACACAGTGACGGCAGAACACGGTTGGCCACCTCGCTGAGCAGAAAGTACTGCTGTGTGGCGGCCAGCGCCAGGACTCCGGCGACTCTTGCCGGCGGAAAAGGATCCCGCATGGCACGAATGAAAGCGGAGACCAGCACACGCTGGCGCACCTGCGGATGCAAATGCGGCGCAATCTTGCCCAGACACACCGTCGTATTGGTGCGAATTCCACCTTGGTCATCCCGCGCCTGAAGCCTGGCAAAGTGACGCAGGACCTCCACATTCAGGTTGTTGTAGTTGAGCTTGGGCGCCAAGTGGATGATCGACTTGACCGTCTGCTCGCGTATGGTGGCATTGGTGTCTAGGAACCCGTGAGCCACTTGGGGGAAAATCTGATCGTTGACCACCTGTGGCTGCAAGTGCGCGATGAACAGATCCAGCTGCTGCAGCAGGCGCGATCGCGTCACTCGATCCGTGGAAGCGAACAGTTTGACCACGCAGGGCACAATGCGTTTCTGGTACTCCACCTCGTCCAGCAGTTTGCCCAGCTGCAAGATTATAATTCTTTGTAAAATCAAGTCAGATAAGGATATGCCAATTCAATGGACAACCTTAAACATGGGAGCCAGCACGGCAGAGCCCGCATCCCCGTACTCGTAGGCTGTTATCAGCTGTGGAAGAATCTTGTGCCTGCACACGTTGTCCGGAAAGTTGTCGAGATGCGTGGTCAGGCCACTGAAGAAGCGATTCTTCTCCGCCTTGTCCTTGATTTGGATCTCCTCCAGGAAGAGCAGTGTGTCCACCAAATCGTTTTTGAAAAAGCCTCCAGGCTTGCGGCAACGTGTGATTATGTCTGCTGGATTGGGACGATTCGAAGGCGAGGCGCCCACCAGCTCGCAATACAGCGATTGCAGGGACTTGGGTATGTGTTCTATGTCCTTGAGGTTGGAGCGTTGCTTGAGCACACCGTTGAAGGCTTCCCACACCAGGCAGCCTAGGCCCCACATGTCCACGGAGCTGGTTGGGAATCGTATGTGAAGGATTATTATAATAGTCTAAGTTGAGAGGATTACGTACCATTTCGTGGCCGCCTTGAGCTTGCTCGGATCGTTTTTTTCGGGGGAATCGTAGACCTCCAGGGTGACTGGTATTTTGGCGGGCGGCATGGGATTACCATCCGCCGCTGAGACGTACTCCAGGCTGCCCAGTTTCCACTCGCCGGACGCATTGACAAACACCGACCAGGCGGAAACATTGTTGTGTCGCAGGTTGCCATCGTTGTTGAGAAAGGACAGGGCGCGCTGAAAGGGATTGGTGACTTGGTTAGCTAGGGCAACTATGAGAGAGATGGATACCCACAGTGATCTGGAAGATACCCCAGGCCAGGTAGAGGCCCTTCTGCACATTGTCGCTGCCCAGCTTGGCGAAGTAGGTGCCCAGCGGATCCACCGCCTCGGTGGCCACGTACAGCATCTTGTCCGTTTCCAGCGAGTCCAGATACTGCAGAATGCTGGGGTGACGCAATGTCTTGAGCCGCTTCAGCGCCGCCTTGGCCAGCTCGCACTTGGTGTCGGATCCGCTACGGATGTCGTAGACGAACACCGACACCTCCTCCAGCGTGGTCTTGCGCTTGGCCTTGTGCAGCGTCCATATGGAGTATTGGTCAAAGCCGCCCACCGGTTCGCCAATGTCGTAGGGGAAGTCTTTCGAGGAGTCGCGCGAGAAGAACGACCACATTATGTGTTTTGCTCGGCGGCTCAATATTTTGTTACTGTTGTGTCACACAGCAACAGCAACAACAACAGCAACAACTGGCGATTGCAACTGCAACAACAACGCACTGCGCAGGCAACACACGCACGCACGCACTCACACACACGCACACCTTGTTGCTGCCACACAAAGGCACTGAAATCGGTGGAGCCCGATTCTCGGTTTATCCTCAAGCTCTATGCCTCTGTCTTTAGCCTTGGCTTGAGCCTTATCCTCCTCATGCCAATCCAGCTGTCTGATGTCCTTTATTTTCCTCCGATGCGCAGCAACAATTTTCCAGCTTTGCTTACGCACACACACACGCACACAGCTAACTTATCCGCTGTTTTTCGTCCCCAGAGGTCTCATCCCTGGGATCCCGGGTGTCCTGGACAGGGCGATCTTGTCTATATGGCTCTGTTGCGGGGCGGGGAAGTCAGTAGATCGGATCGGGCGCTCGTCTCCGTCGAATTATCCTAATCTTTTTCCCGAGTACGTCAGCTTTTTTTGCGTGAGGCGTTAGTGACGGAACTTTGTGGCTCGTGCGTGAGCAGCTGATTGCAGAATTGAGCTGGCAAGGAGAAGGGCAACTCTGGTAGAGGGTAGAAAACAAGCTGGCACCTCTTAATTCTTATCAATTATTTATTTGTTTTTAACTATAGTGTCATAATTATGGGTTACATAAATTCAAATTAATTTCAAGCATTATTGTGATTTCTGAGCCACCTAATTGGATTTCGCTATGCATAATGAACATGGTCGCCGGGGTGTAGCTTTCCAAAGGGGTTTCTTAAATCTGTGCAAAGCAATAACATTTTGTATTTATAGTATTGTATTCCAGTATTAATAGTTATATGTAGCAAATATCCATAGCCATAATCCAAATATAAAATATAATATTTAACCGTTCACCACGAATAGTCACCACTCCAACCTGAACTGTGTGGCAACTCTGCTCGGTGTTATAACACTCGTTGTGGCGCAGCCAACTTAACGCAAGGTAGGTGAATTTTCTCAATTTTTGGCCGAGTGAAACGAGCTAATTTTCGCGACAGGGAATCTTCGACAACTAACAGGATGATGATGCAACGCACCCAGCTCCTGCTGCCCCTGGCCATGGAGGCCACCATGCTGGCCCAGCAGCAGCGTGGCATGGCCACCCTGAAGATGATTTCCATCCGCCTGAAGTCGGTGAAGAACATTCAGAAAATTACGCAATCGATGAAGATGGTGTCCGCTGCCAAGTACGCTCGTGCCGAGCGAGACTTGAAGGCGGCGCGTCCTTACGGCATCGGCGCCCAGCAGTTCTTCGAGAAGACTGAGATCCAGGCGGACGAGAAGGCGGAGCCCAAGAAGCTGCTCATCGCAGTGACTTCGGACCGTGGTCTTTGCGGCGCCGTCCACACTGGTGTGGCCCGTCTCATCCGCGGCGAACTGGCCCAGGACGAGGCCAACACTAAGGTGTTCTGCGTGGGCGACAAGTCGCGCGCGATCCTGTCCCGTCTGTACGGCAAGAACATCTTGATGGTGGCCAACGAGGTGGGCCGACTGCCGCCCACTTTCCTGGACGCCTCGAAGATTGCCAACGAGGTTCTGCAGACCGGTTACGATTACACCGAGGGCAAGATCGTGTACAACCGTTTCAAGTCGGTGGTGTCCTACCAGTGCTCCACCCTCCCAATCTTCAGCGGATCCACCGTGGAGAAGTCGGAGAAGCTGGCCGTCTACGACTCGCTCGACAGCGATGTGGTCAAGAGCTACCTGGAGTTCTCGCTGGCCTCTCTCATCTTCTACACCATGAAGGAGGGTGCCTGCTCGGAGCAGTCCTCCCGTATGACTGCTATGGACAACGCTTCCAAGAACGCCGGTGAGATGATCGACAAGCTGACCCTCACCTTCAACCGCACCCGACAGGCCGTCATCACTCGCGAGCTGATTGAAATCATCTCCGGTGCCGCCGCCCTCACATAAGCGAATGGAATGTGTTCCAACAGCTCTAACGATTCATAAAGCTAATTGCATATGGTGCCAGGCACCTGGAGCTACGCCTGGAGCCCTAGTAATGTTACACTTTCAGAAAAACCCCAGAATAAATAGCGTGGAACGAACGAAAATAACTTTAACCATGGACTCCTTATCTAATTCGAGTGGGAGGCAAGGAATTTAAAAGCGTTTTCTCAGGTCTGTTTTTTTCCCATTGATATCATTGGATTCGAATGCATTTTAATGTGATTTAAAGAGCATAAACTATCAAGTTTGAAGTGGTAATGAGTACTCCCAAACAACTATTGAAACATTCATGTATATTTTGATACACTTTCAACTTTCAGAAATTGGTATCTACACTTTGTGCTTATCTATGGAATTAAGGCGTGGGATTTCAATGGTATGCTTCTTCGTTGCCTAGCACATATTCTGCAGCACATTCAGTATGTAGGCTCCAATGTCCTCGTCCTGGTTGGTCCACGATATCAAAATGTTCTTCTGCTTGGGATCCTTCTCATCCTCCTCCACCTTCACCTCAACGGACTCGATGGCTATGGAGCCGTTCTCCTGCATCGTCACCGTCCAGCCGGTTAGTTTTTCTTCGAGCAGAGTCTTAAGTCTTTCGCTTGTGCGGATGACCGGTCCGGAGTCGTCCATCTTGACCTTGGACGTAAATCGCATAACATGTCGGTTAATTCCGATTTCCTTCAGGGCATCGGTTAGATTTTGCAGCATTATTCGATTGTCCTTCATTACAAGGACGCCATGGATGAGCCGCCGCCTCTTGGGATCCGGTGGCTGGGCGTTGTAGGAGCGGGCCTCCGCTTTAAGCAGGGATACGGATGCATCTACGGGTATCTTAACAGGCGTGGAAATCACACAGGTTTCGCCGTTGGCCGGCATGTAGGTTTCCAGGTTGAACTCGTCTTTGATCTTGGAGCGCAGGAACTTCATCTTCCCTGCTTCACCATGGACGAGCATGACGTTCTTTGGCTCACAGTTCTGAATTAGCTGCATGATGCCTGCAATACAGAAAATAAATTAGTATCAGCATAAAAGTGCTTAGCTTGTAGCAACCTTTGGCATCGGCATGGGCCGAGAAGCTCATGTACTCCACGGCCATTTTGACCTCGACCACCTGGCGGTTCTCGAACTCCACCTTCTTGGCGCCACCGAGGATCTTGTTGCCCACTGTTCCCTGCACGCAGTAGCCGGGCATAATCACCATGTTGTTCTCGTTCGGCGCCCACTTCTTGAAGATCTGCAGGGAAAGACCTGCGTGCAGCATGCCTGGCGTGGCGAACACCACCATCGCTCCCGGATTATCGATGTAGTTCTTGTCAAAGGGCTTGATGTGCTTGAAGTCGAACATGTTGCGGTGAACGAAGGTCTTGCGGATCTTCTGGTTCGTCCAGGTGATGAACATTTTGTAGTAGGTGTTGGCCTTCTCGGTAAGACCCAGAGCAAAGTATATTGGGTACTTGAGGTTCATGCGCTCCCAGTACGTCTCTAGCAGGATGCACAGTTCCTGGGCGCGACCCAGGGCGAAAACAGGGATTAAAACCTTGCCGCCCTTAGCTACGCACTCATGGACTTTCTTGAGGAAGTCCCTCTCGCGACACCGCTTCGAGTCCCTAATGGTAGTGGCGTAGGTGCTCTCGGAGATCAGCAAATCCGGCCGGCACTTGTCTATCCAGGCGGCACCCAGATGCCTGTCTGGAGTCATGTTATAGTCCCCCGTGTAGACCACGCTCTGGGAGCCCACCTTGATCCAGAACATGGCGGCGCCCAGGACATGGCCCGCATAGTAGGCTTTGATCTCCAGGTCCGTGTCCACCATCATGCTCTGGTGAAGTGTGACGGGAATCACCTTCTTCATGCAGTCCTTGATCATCTGGGTGGTGAAGAAGTTCGACTCGCCCTTCCGCTCCACGGCCACCTTGCGCATGTCCTCCAGGAGGATGGGCGCTATGGCTTTGGTCGGATGCGTCATGTAGATGGGCCCGGTGTAGCCCACAATCTCTGACATGTAGGGCAAGGCGCCGCAGTGATCTGGAATGCATGCAATCGATAAAGAAACGATTAGAGCCAGTTGACCAGATAAGAGCGCCTTTGGGAGGCAAAGACTCACCCAGGTGGAAGTGCGAGATGATCACACAGTCAATGTGGCTGGTGATCGGACCCTCCGGCACTATGTAGGAGAAGTCCGGGAAGCGGCGCTCGTCGTTGTAGCCCATATGCATCCCGCAGTCGAGCATTATGTTCTTCCCGCCCATCGAGAGAAGCAGACAGCTGCGGCCCACATCCTGGCCGGCGCCCAGGGGCGTTATCTTGATGTCCGGCATTTCTGGAAGGGATCAGGATCACCCGGCTCCACTCTCCTGCTTTCTTGCGGCTACTTGTTGCGCTGACAAATGAAATTGCCGAAAAAGTCGACCGTGATTTTTGTAAACAGCAAGGGCGCACGGATGGCGTTGCCACTCCGTCGGTGTGGATGGTACGACAACGACGCGCTTCCACTGCAGATCTTATTGGAGTGTTCCAAAAAATTTCAAAGAATTTAATGGCTTTATTGAAATTAATTAATTTATAAAACTTCGATGTTATTTGAAAAAAAACAACTTTCGTACACGAAGTCTTTAGTTCAATCAATATTTAACATCTGCATTTGGGAACACTCGCACCAATAGTTTGCCGCTCGAGAAACGGTCATACTGAAACGAAGGGAAAATAAAAGATAGCGTCTTGTCTTATCAAATCACTGTTTTGTTTTCTACGGGCGAACTTGCAACTGCTCCAGGATGCCCGATTCCGTGGAGGACACCTCCACAATCTCGCTGCGGATATGCCTGGAAGGACACGCGAACGCTCTGGCCTTGAATAAGGACAACAACCAGATTGCTTTGGCCGGAAGAAGCTGTAAGATTAGAATTGCCCAAGGTCTTTCTATAAATACACCTAATTTGCTTCCGAACAGTGCTTAAGGTGTACTCCATAAACAGCAATGGCTTCACGGAATCGTGTAATATGCGCGGAAAGAACCAGAATCTTAGCTACTCCGCCAACGATGTGGCCTGGTCCACCTTGGATAGCAATCTTTTGGCTACGGCGGCCACGAACGGAGTTGTTTCCGTGTGGGATCTTTCCAAGTTTGGCAGGCAGAAGCAACTGCTTGTCTACAACGAACACGAGCGCACCGCCCACACCGTGACCTTCCACAGCAGCGAGCCCAACATCCTGATCTCCGGTTCCCAGGATGGCACCATCAAGTGTTTCGACATCCGGTCGGATAAGTCGGTCAACACCTACTTCTGCAACTCGGAATCCGTGCGGGATGTCAAGTTCAGTCCCCACACACAAAACATATTCTCCGCCGTCTCCGAAAATGGAACTGTCCAATTGTGGGACATGCGGAAGTGGGACAAGTGCATGGTGCAGTTTACGGCACACTATGGGCCAGTCTACACATGCGACTGGCATCCCACAAGGAATTGGCTGGCCACCGGAAGTCGGGACAAGCAGATCAAGGTGTGGAACATGGATGGCAGGCCGGGATTGGAGCACACCATCCACACTATCGCCGTAGTGGGACGGGTTAAGTGGCGACCAGAAAGGACGTAGGTTTTTTTATTCAGGTTTAACAGTCTTTTTAATATTAAATTGGTTTAATCCTTTCCAGGTATCACATCGCTAGTTGTGCCCTTGTGGTGGACTATAGCGTTCATGTGTGGGACATCCGCAGACCCTACATCCCCTTTGCCTCCTTTAACGAGCACACCAACGTGACCACTGGAATTGCGTGGCAGGGCAGCGACTCGCACTGTCTTTTGTCCATCAGCAAGGACTCCACCATTTACAAACATGCTTTTAAGGATGCCACGAGGCCAGCGCTGAAGGCGAATGCCCAGGGAGCTAGCCTGGGCAGATTTGGGGACATCTCCTTTGCCAACAAGATCAAGGAGTATGAGCCCAAGACCAGCGGTGCATCCAATACCAAGTCCTCTAGCTTCATGTATGTCGCATTTGTTGTATCAACTTTTATGTTTTTAATTATGTGTTTTTTAGAAGTCGCCGTAAGACGAATGTGGCTGGCAGCATTCAGTTCCATTTGGACCATTCCAAGATGTACAAATTCATGGTCAACGACACGGTTAGCAAGACACTATTAAGGATCCCTTTGCCATAACTGAGCTAACTTATATATTTCAGTTTTCCGGCTATCCCCTAAGCGAATCTGTTTCAAGACCTACCCAAGAACACGAGAGTTTTATTGGCTGTGCCAGGGAGCTTGTTATCAGTGGTAAGAAACTATCGGAGTTATGCGAGCACAATGCAGAGGTTTCCAAGAAATACGGCAAACACAATGTGAGTATTGGAGATTGATACCAAAATGTGCCCAAACTTAAGCATCTACATTTTTCAGGCCACCACATTGTGGAACTTTATCAAGCTGTTCTACGGCAGCAATCACTTCGAGCCTCCCTTCGAGCACCGCTCCTCCTTCTCGAATCAAAAGAATCCAATGAACTCACGACGTGCCACGCAAGTAGCCAGCGATTGGCCACAGCAGCGAACCGAACTAGGCCAGGATCTCAATGGCAACACGCCGGAAACAGCCCACGAAATTGATGTGGCGAATGTGGACGATGATCCGCTCGGTAGCAGTGGTGTGGAGCATCCGCCTACGAGCTCAGTGATTCTGTCCGAAACGCAAATCATCAGCGAGATTACCTTTGACAACTTTGAGCTCTTGCGCAATGGGTTTATCTACGTGGGTCCCACTGAATGCCCGAAAGCTTTGGCCTTCCCCGCCCTTCATCACGATGTGCAGGCTGCACGACCACAACTGGATCTCAAGGCTTCCGATCACGAAAAGTCACCTGTTAGTTGAGATTATTGAGAAGTCGATGTATTTATGGTTTAACTAACCTATTCATCCTCTTTTAGCCACCGCATGTTCCCACTGTCCTAAAAGTCAGTCATGTTCCGCCCATACCCATGTGGGAACCGCATAAGTTCGTGTCCGATGCCCTCATGCTAATGAATGATGTGGGCGATGTGCAAACAGCTCTCACAGTCCTTATAGCGCTGGGAGAAGCTCGAAAGCTCCTGCCCATTGACGATGCATTGGTGGTAAGTTCAGAGACAAAGTTGTGATTAAAACGGAGTTATTCATCCGCTTTTTCTCCTTTCAGGAGCACTGGTTTTACACCTACGTGGATCAGCTGCATCGCTATGAGCTGTGGAACGAGGCCTGCGAGGTTATCAACCGCTCCTGGCTGAGATCGGTGCAGCAGCTTAACCAGCACTCGACCGCCATGCACACGAACTGCGGGGAGTGTGGACGTCCAATGGGCGGCAAGGTGGGATGGTACTGCGACAAGTGCAAGTCCATGCAGTCCGCCAAGTGCTGCGTCTGCGGTCTGATCGTCCGCGGAGTCTACGCTTGGTGCCAAGGATGCTCCCACGGCGGCCACATAGAGCACCTGCAGAAGTACTTTGCCAAACACTCCAAGTGCCCCAAGTGCGGACACCTTTGCGCGTACTCATGAGACGCGGAGGAGGCTGGGTTTGCCCAGCTTTTGCCCCCCATTTGAGAGCCTTGTAAATAGAGAAGACTTAAGCCCAATAAGTACCTTGCACTAGACACTAAACAGATTTTTGTATAAATGTAGCTCGAAGTCACGGCTTTCGAGATGTAAACTTGTAAAATAAGCTCAACATTTGTGAAGTAAATTAACAGACTAGTTTAACGATCTTCTGCAACTTTGATTAGCACAAATGTTTGTTACTTAATTTTTTTGAAATATTGGAAAATAAAACTGTTGTCTGTTGATGCAAGTAAGTTTTTTAAGGTTTAGGAACATTCTGGTCTTTTCAAAAAAGTGTACATTTTATTGAATTTCTTCAATCATTACAGGATTTTGAAAGATTCGTATTCGTATAATAACAGTGTATTTATGCGAGTGTTTCAATCTTAGGGCTACTTGATGAAGGTGCTCTTAAAAGGTAATATTACAACCACCTTGGAGTTGAGAGTTGAGCCGCACATTCAGTAGCAGAAAGGGGAGAAAAAATTATAAAATTGAGAGTTCTGTAGGGATTAAAAACAGAGAGCAACATATGTTGCGGTTGTCTTTAACTAAATATCTAATTGTATGTCCTCGCGGGTGGGTGGACAAGCACGTCCGTCCACAAGGACACCACCGCCAGCCAGCGCTGTCCAAGAATCCATCATGCCCTCAGCGCAATGGAATTTTGGCAATGCCTATATGCATTTTATGTTTTCTTAGAATCCAATTTCAGTGTTGTTGCATTGCGCTTCGCGCATTTGTAACTTTGAGATGGGGTGGACCCACTCAAAGCTTGGACTTTGGAGCAGCGTTGGCGGCTAATTGTCAAGAGGCAAAATCGAGGCTCACAGTTTGGCAGGAGTCGCCCACTGTTCCACTGGAGCCGGCTGAGGTAGCATTCCGCTTGAGCGTTGGCCCCTCATCGTAGCGAATCGTCATGGAGTTGGAGTTTCCGGGAATGGCCACATAGCCCAGCGACTCGTAGAACTTGATCAGCTTGTCCTTGCAGTCCAGCGACATTTTGTAGCAGCCCAGTTCCTCGGCCAGCAACGACACGGTGACCACGATCCTGAATAGTAAGTCCTTAGATTAATGTTTCTTGTTGGGAAAACGATATACTACGCTTACAGTTTTCCCAGTTGCTTGCCGCGATACGTGTCATTGACCACCACATCCTCTAGACGGCCACGCTGAAGAATGAATCATAAGTTAAGCGAAATCATGGATCCTTTTCTCATCTTTTGCACTTACCACAGCACAGTTATGGATGAACTTGCGCTCGATCACCAAGGATGCAGCTCCAATAATCTCATTCTTGCGAGTGTCCTCAATGACGGTAACAAAGTAGTCCCCACTGGCCTTCATCTGCGAAAAGCGGGCTAAAAAAGATGAACATGGTCAGTACAAATACAAATCCGAGCTGAAAGTCACGACTCACTCAAGAACTGCGTGCGATTCACATTGCCCACATGGGTGAGTTGGGAGAGCAGCTGCAGGAATCCACGATCGTAGTCGGTGTCCTTGAGAGGACGCACTTTCATCCAGGGCTCGCCGGGATTGGCCGCCGATATGAAGGGCTTGAAGTTGGCGGGACTGCGATGAAAGTCCAGCTTTAGCAGCAGATTAGGATCGTACAGATATGTTTCCTCCTGTAAGATTCAAAGTATAGGGTATAGGTATATAGTATCTTTAAAATAGTATAAAAAGATAGACAGCATTCTGTGATTAACAAGATGCGAGATACACTGATGTACTAGATTCATGAGGGATTTTGCTGATTAGGGATGCTTTCTATGGGCTAAGTTTTAGTGATTGCGACTACCGTAAGTTGCACCATTTTCGCAGTGGACTTCACACGTCAGCAAGTGACGCCGATGGAGGCAAAACTGAAGGTAAAACTCAGTCAACAGGTAAGAAGGTGGAGCCGCGATAACAGGAATGGTATCAAGAACTGGTTTCTTGCACCCAACACTTTCGATTCGCTGGTGGCCAACTGGTTTTGCCTCATTTGGTATCATTTACGTTCAGTTCTCCTATTTTTTGCGCATAAATTACATAGTACGAGCAAACCGGTGAAGTGCGTAGCCCCACCGACTAGTATCGATTTAGTTTGTTGTGTTTTCAGCCAGGATTAAAACAAACAACGTGGGCTCGAGGTCGCGGTGACTGAACTGCCACATGGTCACGTTTCTTTAATATTTTTCGTACGGCATTGAAGTATCTATTTGCCGCTGAGTATTTTAAAAAGCCTCTTACCATGATTTTATCTACTGTCTGATAATGATAGTGAAGCACCAGTTAGCACTTTTTCCCTCCCGCAACGAAACTAACAAAATGAAGCGGAAGTTTTTCCGGCCGCTTTTATCGGTCGAAGTTGCGGAGCAGACTGAGCGAAAAACACAAGCCGCGCACAGTTCACGTTGAAATACAGAAAGCCAAGCGCTAATTTGCAGTCAAGAGAGGCTAAAAACCGCTGGAAAAAGCAAAAAGTTGCAGTTTCAACGCTAAAATGACCCTGAAGATTCGGCGATGTGAATGTAAACATTTAAACAGCTGATTGCGAAGAGAAAGGTTCTGCAAAAGGAAAAGAAAAATAGAAAGAAATAGAGATGGAAAGAGAGCAAGAGAATAACCAGCTGAGGGTACAGTTGTAACTGACTAAGAGAGAACAAGTTTTAAATCGTAAAATTAATATTTATATATATATTAATAAATATTCGCATTCCCCAAAAGTAAAAGCAATGTGCATTTGTTTCTGTTAACCAATCTTTACTGCTCCTCGTACGTTTCTATAATTAAATAACACAAACGTAACGTAAGGCGGTTACGTTACGTGGCCACGATGTATTTGGGAGTCTGGTACATTTCGTAGGCGAATTCCTCGCGATGACTGGGATCGTACTCCAGACCCACATAGTCTATTTCCAGGCCAAACGGACCATCCATTCCCTTCTTCGCGGCAACGGAGAATCCGAAGTGGGTGACCCTGTTCAGCGGTATGGCGCCCTGGCGATCCTGGACACGTCCCTTGGAGGAGAGGAAGAACTTAGAGAAGGGAATCTTCGCTATCTGCCAGTGGGGACCTCCACGCGTGTACAGAACATAGTGGTAGATGTCGTTCCACATCAGGTCGAAGTAGCCCTCGGTGTGCAGGTTGATCAGGTAGCTGCGTCCATCACCTCGCACCTTCATGATTAACATGTTGTACTGCGTCCAGTCATAGGTGGACTCGCGCTTGAAGGATTTCTATAATGAGGCTTAGTATCGTTACATCCAATGTGAAAACCACAATAAACTCACCCGCACTCTCTTCGTGCGTATGTTCGCGTATCCCGTCCTTTTGATAATGCCATCCTTGGTGTGATTCGAGTTGACTTCGCCGTGGAAGAGTCCTGCACCGGCTGCACTCAGTTCCAGGGTGGCAGTACTCTTGCCTTCGCCGTGATCAGCATCCGTGGTCACCGTCCACTTGTCCAGCACATCCGGTGCCTTGAAATCGAACACCACATCCGTTTCACCCGGCCGGAAGACCAAAATGGGATCACTTTCGAACTGCTCCTTGACCTCCTGGCGCCACAGCTTCATCTCCTCCTTGAGGTCCCTCAATCCGTCCATGATCATCTGCTTTTTCGAGGGTTCCGGCAGCTTGGTCTTGTAGCCGGACTTCTTCTCGCGCTCCCAGAATGTCCTGTGTACGGCGGTGGTGTGGATTTGCTGCTGGACAGCCGGGAGGCAGCAGCCCAGGCGGAGTCCTTGTCGCAGGAGGCTATTCATCGTCGCTTTGGTTTACTTTGAAGTTAATCTTATTTCTCTAGCAGCCTCTGCAGCAAAACAACGTAACAACAATCAGCTGGTCCCAGTTGCCATTCTCAGCGAAACAGCTGTGCACAGTAGATATTCGATAGAAGATAATCACAGCTGAAATGTAATAATGAAAATCAAACTTACATAGCTTACTTACTTGATGCTACAATAATAATTTCTTCCCATGTGGCTGACTTTTTGATTCTTCCTTACACATTGAATACAATTTCTTTCCTCTTAACTAAGCTACACTGCTCCTTATTCGCAGTGAATGGCAATCCCGGTTTTGTTGTCATTGCTAATCATTTTGCATTCGGCCTGGAGTTCAAAGGTTTGATAATCGAATCGCATCGGATTGGGAAAATGAAAGTGCAGGACATGGACAAATGTGCTCCGAGTAGCGACTGGAACGTGCTTTATTGGGTGCTGGGCACGATCCTGATGCCGATGGCCCTTCCACTGGCCATCATCAACATTTGGCAGCGATTCCAGGCCCAGAAATACCGTAATCAATTGCCCGGCAAGGTGACGAGTTTAACTTAATGACTGATTAGCCGAGTAATTATGTAAACCATTTGCAGGTTGTGGTCATCACGGGCGCCAGTTCGGGTCTGGGCGAATCTCTGGCCCACGTCTTCTACCGTGCTGGATGCAGGGTCATTTTGGCGGCACGTCGCACTCAGGAATTGGAGCGGGTTAAAAAGGACCTCCTCGCACTGGATGTGGTAAATTCTGGACCCCTAGTTATGTGGTTCACATTTTTATGCACCAACCATTTTAGGATCCCGCTTATCCGCCGACAGTGCTTTCCTTGGATCTGGCTGAACTGAATTCCATTCCAGAATTTGTCACCCGGGTGCTGGCCGTGTACAACCAGGTGGACATACTCATCAACAACGGAGGGATCAGTGTGCGAGCAGATGTGGCATCCACGGCAGTGGATGTGGATCTCAAGGTGATGGTGGTTAACTACTTTGGCAGCGTGGCCCTGACCAAAGGTAACTAATACACCCTTTATCACAGAAAGTCAACTTACTCTCGTTCGAACCCTCAGCTCTGCTTCCTTCGATGGTGAAACGTGGTAGTGGTCACATCTGCTTTATTAGCTCTGTTCAAGGAAAGTTCGCCATTCCCCAAAGGGCTGCCTATTCCGCCTCGAAACATGCCGTGCAGGCCTTTGCCGATTCCCTGCGTGCCGAGGTGGCAAATAAGAACATTAACGTGTCCTGCGTGAGTCCTGGCTACATACGCACCCAGCTCTCATTAAATGCTTTGACAGGATCGGGGAGTAGCTATGGCAGTAAGTGATTTACCCTTTATATGCATATAAAAGCTTATCTCTATCTCCATGTCTCCAGAAATGGATGAAACCACGGCCAAGGGCATGTCACCGGATAAGCTCGCAGAACGCATTCTGCAGTGCATTCTTCGCAAAGAACGGGACATTATTGTCAGCGATGTCCAGGCCAAGATCGCCTACTATCTCCGTCATCTTTGCCCGAGTCTCTACTTCTGGATCATGGCCAAGCGCGCCGTCAAACTGGAGAAAGCTGAGAAGAAGTCCACTTGAGCTTAGAGCATGTTAAGTCAAACGTCCTTAAGTATTGGTTTCATTTTTATTGTTAATTGAATTTCGCTTAAAATGAGGAAATTATAAAGTATCGCATATGTGTGTGTTCAGGTTAAAAATTAGTTACACTCGTGTTATTGCCTAACGATAAGATTAATAAATAAAGTATTGTAGTAATCGTAACATAAAGTACAACTGAATTGTCACACATGTGCTTCTTGTTCGCTCGTCTTTAAAAATGTTAATCGTAAAATTCTAGTATTCACTTCTTTGCTCTTCGGTTTTTGTTTTGTTCGATTCACTTAATTTCGTTTGTGTTTCATTCGATTTCTTAAGACATTTACGCGTTCTTAATTGACAAAATTACATATTATTCATTTAGGTTCTTGGATGGGTGATGCGGTCTTGGACAACATTTAAAACTGGCCATTAACTAGGGGTAGACGATGGTTTCGTGGGGAGTCGGGAGACGTACATACGTGTTTATAATTCATTTAGCTAAATTATAAAAATAGCATTAATCCATCTCGTGAAAAGTATAAAAATTAATTACAATTGAGGTACACAATACACATACAGATTTAAAAATCGTTTGCAGTTTTACAATTACATTAATATTTATGTATATTTAGATTAAAATCAATCGGTTTCTTATGTACAATACACAAAAATTGTTCTTTTCGCGCTAAATAGTCTTTTTGTCACGCTCAAAATACTCCGCTCCATTCGCTTAGACAATAATCATTTGCATTTAAGTATATACAGTACACACAAACATTGGCAAAATTCGTCTCTTCAATACACAGGATAATAAAATGTGTCCTTTGGAAATGCACAGGTTGGGATTACGTGATCCTTACGTTTGATCCTTTCAGTTTGAGCTCAAGTATCTCAGGGTGCAACATATTCCCACGCCGGTGCATTTTGTGTTTCCTAGTGTTTATCTTTTTGGTTAGTTTCAATCTTTTGCCTGCCATATTTTGTATAGTTTCGTATTGAAATATGTTGCCAAGGCAAGGTAGAAACTAGACTTCTCTTCGACTTTGGGTTTATCAGTATTTCTCTTTATGTTAAGCATTTCAAAGCGATTGTCGCGTACTCGTTTTAACTATTTCCGTTTCCGGTTTCTTCACTGGCCAACGCGTTAACTGTCTGTCTGTTTGTCTATATACGATATTATGGGTCGGTTTTCGGGTCATGGGTCGGGGTCCTGGTTCGCTTGAGCTGAGCTTTTGGCTGCTATCTTGTATCTGTATCTTGTATATTCCACAAAAATATACCCAAATGCTCGTACACTTGCAATGGCTCTTGCACGCCCCACATGGATGTATGTATATACTCTTGATACGCCTTTGATTTCCTACACGTTCATATAGCTACAAATATCAATTGATGTCCTTAGCCTAAGATCCTTATTGCTGGGTGTTGGTGTCTAACTGCGGAATGTGACTCTATATCCTACGCGTTATGAATATCGATAGGTGTTGGGTGTCTCCTTATTGTTTGCTCTCATTGCTCTAACTGGATTGCATATAAAAACTATGTCCATTCGATATCCTATGTACACTACGGGCTGCTACGGGATCGATGCGTGTGTACAGGTGCCGTGCTCGCGGGGATCGGGTGGATAAGTGTCGGGGTTCGGGTGGCTAACTTCCTATGTGGCTGGCTGGGAGTTCTCTAAGACCTACTTTCGATGCATGATGCTTTTGATTTATTGACAGTATCGTTGGTTATCTTTGTATCTAATCCGTACAGCTATTTGCAACTTTACCCGGCTCCCCATTTATATTTTCCTATGTGCTACTCCTCCTGCTACACCAACCTCCATCTTCCTCTAATCCTCTATTCCCCTATTCCTCTCTAATCTTAGTTTTGATCTTCAGAAAATATGCAAAGTATTTTTGAAATGTTTTCGTTTTAGTTCCTTACTAAAATAGCACCTTGTATTGTTTTGTGTGTCGTCGTAGTTCAGATGAGTAGTGATCGTTGTTCGAAACTTGAAGAGCAGGCAACCTAGGCAATTTAAGTGTATAGTAGGTACATAACAATGCAGTAATACTGTTTTGAAAATAACTACAGATATAGAGTATGGGACCAAGTTCAGGCAAACTCAAAGAGTGGGCATATAGTCAGGTAATTCACTTCGGGTTTCTTCTCATAGCTGCTTTTGAAATGGAGTATCTGTGAAATGCGACTTTGACCTTACGTAAAGCTCATTTAGTTTTGGTTCGATAAGAAGAAATCGTCACTGAATCACGAGCATTTGCCCTGTTTCCAGTTCGTAATCGGATCAAATTGGGAAGGATACATACATACATACATATATGTATCAACTTCCGGCAAGTTCAATCGAATCCGGAAACCGGAACTAGTGAGACTGGCTAAATTTCAGTTTACGCAATAGAATGCAAACAACAGTAAACAGTAGAAGGTACAAAGTGCGGTGAGTGCGGCTGCGGTTTGGACTGCGGTGGCATCAGTGGGTGATTGGGTGCCCTAGTGGGTGGTGATGCATTCGAGGTGCTGGGGCGAGCCTTGGTCGGGGATTAATGGGCGAGTGGAATGCGGTTGAGTGTCTGTTCGTGTGAGTGGGCGTGGTATTTCACATTTTCAGCAGAAACGGCAAGTTTAAGGCAGTGTTATGCAAGTAAACCTATGCGACAATTTGTATAACTAACATTAAGACTTATCACTTTCACTTGGTTGGTTTTGGAAACTGGAACGGGAGAGCTGCCCTTAGCTAACCAAGTTCTCCACATCGGACACAACCACCTCCAGATCCGACGGCAGCTCGTTGTTCTCGTTCGATGCTGCTGCAGATGCGGCTCCTGCAGAGGTTGCTGCTGCAGAAGGGACTGCTGCTCCTGGCTTTCCAGCTGCAGCTCCTGTGCCTGTGGAGCGCGTCCTGAAGTTGTGGAGGCTTCTCCTCGTGGGTTGCGAGGGCGGGTGACGCTGCATGGCGCTGGTGGAGGCGGATTGCTGCAACGCCACTCCGGTGGTTAGGCCGGGAGTGATGGATGAGCTGCTGGTGGCCGTGCTGCTGGAAGATTGGCGAGAGAAACTGGGCGGAGGTGCTCCAGTGCTAACGGCGGCATTGCTGTTTGCTCCTCCCAAACTGGCTCTAGGAATATTGCTAAAGCTATTCCGCGAGTTCCTTGTGGGCGGAACAGGCACTGCCTTTGAGGAGGACACGCTGCTGTCCCTGCGGAGATTCGCATTGGACGAGGAGCGTCTCTGTGGTGAGGCGACTCCCATAGTTGGCGGGTCTTTCCCGCTTCTGGTGGCTCCACTACCGCTAGCCTTCAGGTTCAGACTGCTGCGCTTTTTGTTTTTGGACAGATTTTGACTGAGATTAATCAGATTTTGGGTGCTGCCAAAGTTACGCGTGAGGTTCACCGATCCGCTGGCCTTGCTGCTGCTCCGGCGAGGAGCGGCCGCAAATGGATTGTGGGTGGACAGGGAGTTCGATCTGCGATAGGAATTCCGCTGCGCAGGAACTGGAGGAGCCACCTCTAAGCTGGCTCTGTTCTGTGAGCTAGGAGCCACTTTGCTGCTACTACTGGGCTTCGAACTGGAGGCCTCTGCCTGCATATCCACATTCTCGTAGCAGTGTTCCATGGAACGTGGAGGCGTTGGTGGCTTCAAGGTCTCGTAGTTGGGTTCGTTGAGGGTGAGGATCTGGTTATCGTCCTCCGCCTCGTTGCAGAGCAGAAGGGCACTCCTTTTTGCGCGCGTAGACACTTCCTTCGAGGAGGACTGCCCCCCAGTTCGGTTACTGGTCTTTTGGCTTCTCTTTGGCCTTACACCTGCGCCCACCACATGGGTCTTCACTTTCGGTTTCTTGGACAATCTCAGGGAAAACTTGAAGGGCGGCTTGTAAACCACCTGCAGTTTGACCTTCTCGTTGGACAGATTACCCATGGACTTGGTTTTCTGCGGTGTCTTTTGCACCAGTCTCTCCGGCGTTGATTGCGACTTGCTCATCACCTTGCGAACTCGAGAGCTGTGCTCAATGTGGGACAAGGGTTGAGCCACGATTGGCGACTCGAGCAGCCACTTTTGCACCTTGCCAAAGGTGTTGGTGTGGTTATTGGTGGTCGACAAATTGGAGGCATCGTCGCCATTGTTGTTGCGGTTTGAATAGTCGATGATCTCCTTCATGTGCTTGCCCACCTTCTTGCTGGACTTCTTGGGCTCCTCCTCGAGCGATTTCTTCTTGGCCAACGCTTGGCTCCTAGTGGTCTTCTTTGGCTCCGGATTGGCACTGCTTTTGGCTGCACTTCGGGTTGCAGCTGCAGCCGCGGCTGTTACTCCCGCTCCAGCTACTGCTCCCGTTCCTGGCTTCTTGGTTCGCTCGCCACGAACCTTCTTCTTGAAAGGTACCTTTGTCCTCACGGCTGTATGCACTATCACGCCGTTATTGTTCTCTGGAAGACGCACTGTCTCCGTGGTGGCGCTGTGTATAATGGTGACGGACTTAAGCTTCAGATTCGACCGCTTCGCCAGCAGCTTTGTGCTCAGCGCCTGTGAAAGATAAATGAGGCATTAGAAACATAATCTAATCAAATTTAGAATAGGGAACATAGCAACGGTAAATGTTTCAATGACTTCTAGACTAAAGCTGCCCTCAAATTAGCCACAGACTAGATGAATGTTCTCCAACCACTCTACTGGATTATTGCGGGCACTGGAGGTCTTAGTGCTCACCCAAGGCCTGGGACCTTGCTTGCGCTTTGGCTTCGACCTGATCCCTTAACATTTGCGTGAGAAGTCTCATAAACTTATTGTACCAAAGAATATTTAATAGTGTATTTAGGAACTTTCCTCCAGTTTCCTGCAACGTTACTTACCAGGAGCAGGATAACGCCTACAGCAGCTAAGGCTACTGTGTACCAATTGTGCTGCATCCACTTCTTGAAGCTGGCGATGCTCTCTTCGGAAAGCAGGAGCTTGCGCAACGTGGCCAGTGGTCCAGAGGGATCCACCTCCCTGCACTTTTGAAAGACATCACAGTATCTGAACAAGTAAAATATGTATTAGTTTTGCAAATTGTGGTATTAAAGGTAGATGATGCGTACCCATTATAATCATTGCAGGGCGTTCCAGGCTTTGAGTACATATCGGGCACATCGAAGGGCGCCTCATTCCACTCGAAGGAACTCCGGCAGGGGCTGTCCTCTCCCGGCAGCTTGCAACACAGCTCGCATGACTTGATCCGATCGTCCTGCGGTCCGGGAATGCACTGGCACGATTCCAGACCATAGGCCAAGCAGATGCTACCCGTACAGTCGCCCATGTAGCAGACGAACTCCTTGTTGCAGATGGTTTTGTTGGGCTTGTTCACAGACGGAGGACACTGGGGCACTCGCCCATCACAGAATGAAGGATCCCGACAGCCGTTATCATCCCGACACTTGTCACCGAACTTCAACTTGCAATCGGTGGTGCAGCAGGGACCTTGCGAGGGACTGCAGCGGGCATGCGGCGTTAGAGTGCACGGAGTTTCATCCAGACGCGGTTGCCTTGACATGGGAAAGCAGCACGAGTCCTTGCAGTCCTCCTCCCAGCCGCAGTCGCACTGCTCGCCCGGCTCCACCACACCATTGCCGCAAATCGACGACTGCGGCTCGGTGAAGCAGCCCTTCATGGAACGTGCCTTGGCATTCAGCACGGGCTCTATTGATTTCAGCGAGCAGGTGCTGAACTTGTTGTTGTTCTTCTTGTCGCCCGAAGTGGCGCGGGCAAACATGATGAAGTTACCATCCTCGCCACCAGGCGTACACTGCTCCGGATCGTGCTGAAATTGGAAAGTACTCTTAATAACATGTAATATTTTATAAACAATTATAGAATTCTCACTGGTGATCCGAAGTTGTGGCCAATTTCGTGGGCCAAAGTCACATGGGAGACAGCCGGTGGCACATGCTTTCCATAGTTCAACAGAGTGACTATTCCTGTATTGAGTGACTTAAGGGACCCCCGGTAGTGACCATTCTTTTCGCAGACTCCGCCAGCGTTCTTGAGATCTCCCGTCCAGGCCAATCCCAAGGTTCCCATCTCGAAGTCACGGTAGGTGAACATGTAAGCCAAACAAAAGGCATCGTAGTCCTCCTCTGTTAAATAAATCAACAAAAGGTCATATAAATTATACACTCAACCCAAATATAATTAAACACGTGCCAAAAAAACACAGATAATGTTAATTGCATATCAATAAATCAAGAGATGACGTCAGCTCAGGATCTCAAAACTGGATTAATTATCCAGAAAGTTAAATTAATTTATAATCGCTCACCCGAAAACAGCTCCAGAAACTTTTCCACGCCGTAGTTGCCGGGGAATCGGTAGCTGGGATCCTTCATTGCGTTCATGTTGTGCACCTTGATGCGCTTGATCATGAAGGTGATGTTGTCCGGCTTCCCATCGTTGTTGAAGTCTGTGTTCCTGTAGATTGTGTTGGCCCGCTGCACGTGCCGAGTGATGGCTTCAATGGACGCCTCTTCCGAGCCCATCTTTTGGAAGAACGTGTGGTCCGCCTGCAGATAGAGCATGCATGTGGTCTTGCGGTCGTAGAGGAGCCTCGGAGAGCTGTGTATGTCCTCGCCACCCCTTCCGCTCAGCAGGTTCGTCATCATCATGCTGTTAAAGCTGGGATTGTGCGGATTGGGGGCGAATATGATCTCCGGATTGTAGTTGTTCACAATGATGTTTGGCTTCTTGGTAGCTCCGTTTTTCGTGATAATCTCCACATGCGTCTTGTGGCTGGGCCGGTCGTTGCCATTGTTGTTGTTTCCCAGAAAGAGCGTCGTCCAGTTGGCATTGAAGAAGTTACTGGGCAGCTCGCGGGTGCCATTGTTATTCGGCTCCTCGTAGGGCGTTCCGAATTCCGGTTCGATGGGTCGGTTGTACGTGCTCACAATAATGTTCTTGTGTTTCGTGTACAACTTCCGCACATTGTTATTACTATTATTATTATTATTGTTGTTGTTGCTGTTATTGTTGTTACTATTGTTGTTGGCGTTGTTGTTGCCGCTGCTGTAGCTGCGACTCCCCTCGCCGAGATTGGAGGGATTGTAGTTATTTACAAGTATGTTGCGGTTCGACGTGGGCTTAGTCAGCGTGGCCAGGAAGCTCTCGGTGCTGCGCACAGTGCTCCTGGTTGTGGACGTGGTTGGGTACTTCCGCGGCGACTCCTCGCTCTTGTCCTCTTCGGAGGCCAGGACGCGAAAGTCATCATTGTAGGGCACCTCCAAGTCCAGCGGCAGGGGCGGATTACGATTGTACGTGGGCGCCGGAGCGTCCGACATGGCCAGCTAAAACGTGAGGTTCATTAGGATTGGATTTCAAGTGTATTCTCCAGGTACTCACCTCCTCTGGCAGCCAGCGCTTCTTCCTCAGCTTCTCGCTGGCGCAGTGCGTCTTGGCGGGAGTGGCGGAGTTGATTCCTCCGCCGGTGAACTGCTGCTTCTGCATATTTACATCGCTTAACTTATAGACTATGCTGTGGACACCGCTCTCGGCCAGCTGCTGGGAATACCGGTGCGCCGGCTCGATGTAGTAGTGCTCCGCCTGGGTCTCTATCGTGCCGTCCAACAGGTTGTCGCTGGTAAGGATCGCCTGGACGTGGGCCCCCTCGTCGTCCTCCAGGCTGCCCGTATAAATCCGCGACACATCGTAATCAATGGGGCCCAGAGTGTTCTCGATCTCCACATCGTGGGCGAACACCGAATGCGGCTGTTGACGCAGCACCAAGCGGAAATCTCTGCGGGAGGAAGGCGGTTTCAGGTGATTAAGTGATTACCTTTTCGGCTGGCGATCTCGAGTGCACTCACCTGTCGTGGGCGGAGAAATTCAAGCGGATGGTGTGCGCCAGTCCACTCGCCGAGGGGGTCACCTCTCTCTTCTGCCGGAAGCGAGCCTGCTCCAGGTGCCTGACCTGCGCCGCCTGCAGCACTTGGCGATCGAAGTTCGCCGCCTCCCAGTGCTTGATGTAGGGCGTCAGCCTGTGGGTGTAGCCTGTAAGAGGAAGGGGACAGCTCAGGGGTTAGTGGGAGCAGGAGAAAGCTGCCAGCGGCGATGACAAGATGAAATTTCTCTTAACTAAGTGATGAACAAATTTGTGGGTAGGCTATAGAAAGCAACTGATTGAGAGGATTACAGTGTACTTAAGAAAGCAAATATTGATACGATGATGATATACAAATAGCATATTTGAGGAAGCCTCTTTGTAAAAAATCAGATTACTTAATTTTTTTTAGATTTTGGGTTATCTTTTAAGGCCCAACTCACCTGGCAGCTTGAGTGGCGTGGGAATGGCCAGGATCTCGCCAGGCAGCCACAGGAGCCAGAGAAACAGGACCTGGAGCCCGAGAAGGCCCAGCAGCCAGCTCATCGTGGGTGCGATCCGGGTGATTCTAGGTGGCCTGGACTACTCGAAGGTTGTGTTTTTCGATCTCGACCCCTGCTGCTGCATCACATCATTTGTTATTCGTTATTTGTTATTGTTGTGGGATTCGCTGCGAGGAAGTGGCTCCAATCGGTGACATCTCTGCGGGAACTGGGGGAGTGGAGAGTTGAGAATCTAGAACGGTTATGATCGCGAGATGATTGCATTAACGGTCCGTGGCACAAAGAAACTGCATTGCGTATACGCCGTGTGCTCGCATCTCTAAGTGGCTTTCACCTTTTACGTGAAATCTTTTGTTCAGCTCAAAAATCTGTGTATTTTGTTCTGTTTTTTTTTCGCTTTTTTGCGTCTTTTTGCATAAATGGCAAAAGCAACAAACGGCGAAAAGAAGAAGAGCGTCACAGCATCTCATTAGCACCTCACACACACACGCACATACGAAGCAGTGGCGCTCGTATTGGTGTGCCCGTGAAAAATACTGTTAGTTAGGCGCTCTCTTCGCCACTGCTGACCTCTCTTTCGCGCAAACCTATTGGCCAATGAAATTAAATGCATTCTTTGACAACCGTTTAATTGGATAATTATTGTTTTTGCCCAACAATCATGCGTGTGTGTGTGTATTCTACCTGAGCTTTGGGCCAAAAAACCCCCACTGCTCTCCCCACTCTTTCTACTCGTTGCTCGCTGTTGTTGTTGCGCTGGTCGAAAACCAAAATAAAATACACGTAAAATTCAATTAGCCACAAATTGTTGCACTCTTTTTTTCCGTTTGCGTTAATTGGATTTGCGGAATTTAGCCAAATATATTAGACGAAACACACACCACACACACAGGGATAACAATCGACCTCCGTTAATGGCGTAAATGGTATAAGCCAGTCGCAGGTTTTTTTCTATTTTTTTTTTTCGTTGTTGCCACGGCCTAAAACCTGTTCTTCTGCCCAATCATCCAGGCCTAAACCGAGCGAATTTTACGACACAACCGTGCCGTTTTAGGACTTTCTGATCAGTCGATCTTAGCTTTGATTAACTTATTTGCTTGGCTGCTTACTTTTCACAGTCACTGGAGCACTTGCATTACAATTGCTTTTTCTGCGCTTTTAACAACTTTTTTCGACCACCTTACCATCCACCAAGCAGTGTGACCGCACCGCGTATTGACCGTTAAAATGTCGGGCTCAGAAAAATACACCTCGCAGTCGAAAAAAAATACCGCTAACGTACTTTGAGCTGAAGTTCTAGCCGGGACTCGAACCACAGTGCAGTGGGCCTACAGTGAATATTCTGAAGATTGTGGAGTTTTTAGGTTTTACTTGTTACCCGCTCGTGCATTCCACAATTGTTTAAGATAAGGTAGCTTAATGATAGATTAACATTTAAGGGCTTCTTTGACCAGTGCCTGCTGCTTTTGGATATCCGTTCTCAGCTTATCCGCGTTCTGTTCCAGCTTAGAATAGCATTCTTTCAACTGATTTCGTTGGGTCTCCAGATCTCCCACGGTGGACGACAGTTTCTTCACCTTCTGATCGTACTCGTCGAACATCTGCCACCATGTTGGAAGGGGAAGATTCTCCGGTTCAGTCAGAAAAGCGTGCTCCAAGTCCAAGTTGTCCGTTGATCCGCTTATCGTAGGCTGATTGACCTCGAACGTTTCCATGTCCGCCATCATTTCCTCCACACTGGGAGCCGTGGGTGGGGGCTCTACTTTGGGCCTGGACTTCCTAAACATCCTGTGTTTCCTTGAAACTACAATTTAGAGAACTGGAAACGTCAGCACTTGTTGAATTGGGGATTTAATATGTGGGATTACCTGATGTTTCAAGTGTCGTAGGTTTAATGATAGTAAGGGTAATTACCGTACTAACAATTTAGTCTAAGATCTGTATATAAGCCGTAAAAACGGATTCAATCAGTTTTCTGCAATTGTTTACAAGACAGTGGTAAATAAAGAGGTGGCCAGTAATTATTATTTCAAAAATACCAATTAAAGTTAATCTGTGTAATCGATAGCAATCTCGATATAAGCAATAATATTTTGTTTACTACTTTATGTCATCCCTAATTTGCGCGGCATATTATTAGTCGAATTGTCATTTTTACAGAATTTGAAGCGTGCAATGCGGAATCAGGACGAACTAAGTCAGGGCGCCAAGCAGAGATTTGTGGAGACGGCTGCCAGGGCGAAGAATCCCCTCGAATCTCTGAGCTACCAAAGCTACAAAGCCCCCAGCGGACAGGAATTCAAACTCATCTGCCGAGCGAAGTCGGATGCGGACTCCAAACTGCTGAAGTGGGCCTTTAAGCTGGCCGAGACGAACGTGGGACCCTATTACAAGCAACTCAAGATGGGCTGGCAGCCCAAGATCAAAGCCGCCGAGCTGAACAAGAACTGGGCTCGCTACTTGGTGGCCCAGAATGAACAGAAGGAGAACGTGGCCTACGCGATGTTCCGCTTCGACATGGATCACGGGGATTGTGTCCTTTATTGGTGGGTATTCCACAAGTAAAGCCTATATGCATTAATTAAGTAGAACTTCCTTTCAGTTACGAAATGCAAGTGGCTGCAGAGTATCGAAGACAAGGCCTGGGAAAGTTCATCATGAGCACTTTGGAGGACTGCGCTCGCCTGTGGCACCTGGAAAAGGTCATGCTGACCGTTCTGAACAACAACGATGCCTCCATTTGCTTCTTCAAGCAACTGGGCTACGACAAGGATGAGATCTCGCCGGATGTCCTGGAGCAAGCCGACTACCAAATCTTCAGCAAATCGATGCTGAGCTGAGTATTTATTAGACACCGGAGATTATAGACATTTAGCAACTAGTATAACAATGCTTTTATTTCAACAAATTGGCCGTGGTCTCCAAGTGCGTGGCCATGCGAATGTCCTGCGAACTGAGCCCGCCCACGTCGTGTGTGGACAGGGTCACGTCCACCTTGTTGTAGCAGTTGAACCACTCGGGATGGTGGTTGATCTTCTCGGCCAGTAGGGCCACGCCCGTCATGAAGCTGAATGCCTGGTTGAAGTCCTTCAGCACGAACTGCTTGAAGATGGCGTCGCGCCCCTCCACCAAAGTCCAGCCGGCGTCCAGGAGAGGCTGCAGCTTCTCGGCGCGCTCCTGTTCGTTTAGTCGTACCTAATAGGCAGCGAGCAACAAGTGAGTGGGATTGAGTCATTCGATACATGAAGGCTTTTGTTTTTTGGATTGTTAGGTGGTAATAGAAGAGGACAACATCAATTTCTGACCAGCTAGGGCATAAATCACTTTCCCAAAGTCGAAACCCGTCCTTGGGTGGTCGATTTCAGTTGGAGGCGATAAGGGAACCACTCGATTTCGCTGAGACTCCGTCACCTTGATCTCAAACTCACTTTCCGCTCGTACTTACCACCATTTTGCGCTTTTTCGCTGTGATTGCGGTTGCTGTTGCTTCTGTGGTTGGGGTGCCGTGGATTCTCCGGAGATTTGCACTGCCACCAGTTGCTGCCCGTGCTGCTTTTCTCGCTGCTGGCGAATACAGAACTGAGATTTGCGACAGGCTGCGCGAAAAATAAAGCTCAGATTTAAGTTTGGTATTTTTCAACCTCCCCCTCCCTCTTCATATGAATACCTTCTACTCGTTGCTGTTGTTGCAGTGGCGCGGGATAAACCAGCTCTGCGGCTGCTGGCAAGCAGATTGGCCACTTTCTGGCAGTTCGGCTTAATCACATTCTGAGCGCATTTAATTGTTAACAACATTTTCGATCCAAAACTCGTTTGTTGTTAGCTGCTGTTTTTGTTGCTGTTGCTGTCGGCGCGGAACAGCTGACTTGTGTCTTATGTTAGCTAACATTAAGTTAACATGGAGCTGTAGAAGCTGCCAACTTGCTTTGAGAACGCCTGATAGCCACATAGCTGTTATAAAGTCTACATGGCGCTTAATTTGAATTTGGATTTCTTAATAATCTCAATGTAATGGGAATTCTTTTGATTTCTAGAGATTTGAATTACAGTTTATTTATTAAACGGCATTCTCTTACACTGTTACGATTTCAAAGCCGCGCTGATTATATAAAGTGGTAATATATACTCGTATGGCTGGAATATGACTATTATTTGTGCACCACATTCTCAGTCTCTCCATTTCCGTAATAGTCGTAATCCGTACTGGCGGTGGAAGTGGCCAGCTTGGGATGGTCGGTGGTGGTGACCGTGTGAATGGTGGGTCCACTGGATCCAGTGACCACCTCAGGTGCCACACTGGTTGTCTTCCTCCAACGCAAGCTGTAGCGACTGCGAATGAACGGCGGCTTGGTCACCAAAACCGAGTCACCCATCGCTGCACATCGGATATTGTTATTTATTGGGAATCCAAAGACTAAAATTGTAGCTCACCCATTCCGATGAGGCAACAGCAGAGGATCAGGAGCAGTGCCAGCTTCATTCTGAGTTCCCCTTTCGATGTAAACTGTAACTTTTCCCGGCAACTCGACTGCCTTTATAGTCGCATCAGAGCTGAGATAAACGGCTCCCAATTCCCCGTCGAGAGCGAAATCGTCCCCTGGTTTCCCTGGGGAATTGGACACCCATGCAAGTTCAATCACCGCCAGTGCGATTTTATGTTTTTTATTCGTTATCTCTGAATGAACTCTTACTTTAGCTTACGGGTTAAGGCGACATTGTACAATCAAATCGATATTATGCCTAAGCGAAATGGTAATAAATACGTGTGTGGAATCGGGGCAGCTAGCAATCAGTTGTCCGTTTCCGGTTTGCGTTCCGCTTCCGGTTCCGGTTCCGCGGGCCGAGGACGCTTGGGTCCGGAGGGTATTGGCGGAGGTGGAACATCCGGCACCGCGCTGTTTTTGCTCTCCGATCCGTTGCGAATGTCCTCGAAGCTGGGCTGCGCCGGCTCCAGATTGTCCAGGGGAAGTGGCTGTGGCGGAGGTGGACTCTGGACGGGATTCAGTGGCTGTTCCTGTTCCTCGCGCGGCAAAGTGGCTCCCCGCACGGGATAACCCTGGCTGGGGTAGTAGTCGTAGGGCGGCAGGTAGTTCTGCCTGATGAAGCCCGCTTGGTCGTAGATCACTGGGTACTGGCTGTACGGATACGGGGGCAGGTGCATGGGTTGGCCTCTGAACTGGGAAGGCAGTGGGATCAGCACGGGCGGCAGTCCCTGCTGATTCAGCGGCAGTGGCATCTGCTCCTTGGTCATCTCCTGGCGCTCCACGGTTCCCGGTGGCGACGCCGACTGCGGCTGCTGCTCCACTGGCGCCTCCACCGGTTGTTGGGGTTCATATGGAGCATAGCCAGCGGGATACTGGGCGGCAGATGGCAGGGGGTAAGGGAGCTGTAACATTAAGGTTTCAATAGTTTAAATTACTATATTTTTCTGAGTGCGGTTCATTGCTCAAGACAGACTTCTTTGAGTTGTTAAATAGAGTGAGCTTGTTATGTTATCTATTATTAAGTTAATGATTGGTTTATTAAAGCTAGCAGTAACTTAATCTTGCGAAATATTTCGTAAAGTTTATCAGTGCTAGCAACTTTATGAAACCCATAAGCTCACCCTCTCGTTTGGCATCAATCCCGGGACAATCGGCTGGCCGAACCTCACGATCGGCGGACTGTAGAATCCGTAGGGATTGTAGGGTCCAAAGGGGGCGTAGCCCGGCTCGTGGATGGTGGGCTGGATGACCGGGTAGGCGCGGCTGGAGGTCAGGTTGTCATCGGTGGTGATGAGCGCGTTGTAGACCTTGGGCTTCTTCCTCAGGCGACGGGCGGCTAGCGAGGAATCGGTCCACAGAACGAGTCCCAGTAGCAGAAGGAGAATCAAAATGGTGTGCTGCCGAGAATAGAAATCGAAATCGAAGTCGGCGGTTATACATGTGTACCAGTAGATACATAGATACAAGTGGCCATTGACAGCTGTCCCTGGGTTTGTCACTACTGCTGCTGGATGGCGATCAATGAAAACCATAATCTGTCTAATTGATCGCCATATCGACAATCAATCAATGAATTGTTTGGACTACGCACAATGTGTGTTTGTGCTGGACGGAAGTTGGGCAGCTGGAACGCTGGGTGCTCTACAGGGAAGCTTGTTAGTAATGGCTCTGAAAGCCAGGTATTACGTGTCTGTATGGACTATATGGTCTGACTCCCCGGCCAGAAGAAACCCACGACTTTCAAATACCAGCACTGCAGTCGCCGAAACAATCAACACATGTCAGCCTTTGTTGCGAATTCTCTACACTTCATTAGTTTTGAATTGAAATGTAGATTGTTCCTTTAATTGGATTACGGAGTAGCCAATCGAACCGGACGGCGCTGATACCTCTCACACTGAGCGAAAAAAGTCTATTCAGAGCTGGTAGCTCGTTCACTTGAAAAGGTTAAGGCATACTTCATTCCTACATTCCACCTTCCACTGAGAACCGATTCTTTTGCCAGTGCATGGGTTCAAGTGGAGCTATGGCAAAGGCCTTTCCTCGGAGAGATGGAGTCTAGGTCCGGTTAGACGGGTTGCCCATGGAGGAGGCTGGGTGGCGGTGATGGTGGTAATGGCACTGCAGCTGGTACTGGAGCATGGAAATGCACTGGAGCGATCTGCGGAACTGTGACCGCGTTTCTGATCTCGATCCCCCGATCTCCGGATCCCCGGATCCCCGGGGGCGGCACTCTAATTGCCGCTATTGGATTACCCAGACATCCAAGTCGGGTGGGGCTGGGCCGCCCTCCTCCATGGATCGCCTATTGCTATTGTTGTTTGTGAGTTTGTGGTCCAAGAGACTGACTGACTGACTGACTGGCAATTTGGTTTGCTTTCCAAGCATTTCACTTTGACTTTCCTCCGCATCTCACCCACTCCCACTCCCGATGGCCGTGATCTTTTCTCTCGCTCCGAGGGAGCAATTTTCAACGCTTTTCCTTTTCCTTTTATTTTCTAGTTTCTAGTTTCGATTTCGTTTTCGATTTGGATCTCGTGGGCATCTGGCAGCAGTGAAATTAAATGGATTCGGCTCGAATCAGCAGACAATAATCGGTGATCAAGTGCACTCCAAGCCACGAAATTGGGCCACCTCGAGTGCCATTGTAATGCGCGTTAAAAGTGATAGTTCCAAATGGTTCAATGGCTCGGAGTCGCCTCTTGGCCATGGGTGTTTCCATAGGCTCAGTGGCGTGCCGACAAGTCCAGGTGGGTGGTCACTCGGAGGTGTCAGTGGAGATGTTTCTAATGACTAGTGATTAAGTGGCTTAGTAGTTGCTGCTTTGCAACTTAATTGCTTGACAGATAGTTCAGTTTTATAATTGCATAATTGTTGTTATTTGTTTTTTAATCAAAGTAGTTTGCTTAGATTAAGTACTGAGTGCATTATATACATCTGTGTTGATCATTTCATGTTGATAAAGAAAAGCTCGAACTACATTAATGAGTAAATTTAAATATTTAATAGCCACTTGCTACGTTCTACTTCAATTGCATTTACTACATAAACATAAAGTAAAATTTCACTATAAAGTACGGTCATTTTAAGTGGTTCCTTTGGTGAGTTCTAAGCCATTCTCCTGGTTTATAGAGTCGACTGCATTTGCACATTGGCTATTTGGAAGCTGACTCAGAGGCAAATGGCGTTGGATTCATGGCTAAGACCAGTTCAAAGGCAAGCGATGGCAGTGGCGTAACCTTAAACCCGGGTCTAAACTGGATCTTGAGCTGAATCTTTGATTGAATCTTAGACTGGGCGTCGAAAGTGAAAGTTCCAAGAAAGTGTGGCCCCTAAATGGTCCCTTATGCAACTCGATGTGTATTTAATTCAATGATAAATCAGTGCATAAAGTTATCACAGACGCCGCTTACCTTTTCCATTTGCATAGTGGCCGTGTGTTTTCCTTGGACTTAAGTATGCAGCTGATGCCGTCAGATGTGTCAGGAAGCTCCAGAAAACCCAAAAAAAGAGATATCATAAACTGTCTGATTCGGACTTGCAATTGTCTTTAAAAATGCACAATTTGTTTAGCGACTGGCCGCCGACACGAAATACGAAATGACTTTGAAAACAAGTTGCTGCAAATGATAATGTGTATGAAGTGCAGTTCACTCGGGAGAACACAGATCACGATTTCAATTCGGTGGGGCCGACTTGAGTGGGATTCAGTTGAGTTGACTTCACGCGGAGACTGCCGACGACCGACTGGCTCTTTTTGCGGCTGCGCACGCGCGTTTCTTGGTTTTCAGTGGCGATTCAGTGGGTTTCTGGGGACGTTGAGCGAACGCTGGGCGCGCTCCATGGGCAACCTTTTATACCTTCGGCGGTGGTGGTGGTGGTGCCAGTGGTTATAGTGGCCATAGTAGCTGGAGTGGTGGCAATGAAAAGCTGGCTAAAAGGCTGGCAAATAAACATCTATGTTGGCTTTGGGCGATTTTAATGGGCGTACGAACAGGAACTTCTTGGAGTTGGCCTACTTTCGGCTAGCCTTGCACCGGGCGTAATGACTTCTTTATGGCTTCTCAAGAATAGTAAAAATAAATTTAATAACTTCTAACGACTAGCTATTGCCGGAATAGAGTAATTAATATTAAATAGAGGAAAGGATTATATTATAGCTACGTTTTATGGCAAATTGCTCATACGCCATGGTGTCCTCATATAAATGGAAGTTAGCACATAACACAGTTCCCAAATATTAAAGCACTACATTCCAGCTTCATTTCACTCAGGGTATTCCCACTTCGAGTGAATTGAAACTGAATCACAATCCGAACAGATCCAAATGCTTTTCCATTGGAGGCGGCGTTTTCATTAGCTTCGACTTAAGTGCTCGGCGGCATCAAATGAATGCAATAAACGCGGCGAAAGTGTAGAATAGGGGCGTTATGAGCACCGAACTGGGCGGGAATTCGTTCAGCTCTCGACACTCTGGAAATGCAATTGTCAATTGGCAGTTGCGGTCACAACAAGTCTTTATTCTCGGCCAAAACAAATGGGCTTACGGGTTTCACTTTCGTTGCTAGGTTCAGAATGGCTGCTCATTTTGCACTATAAAAAGTGGTTTTAGTCATTCAAAGCCAGCTGTCGGGCCCTCAACTCTTTGTTGTTAACCAGATTGTTTATTAAACAAGGTTTATATTTGCACTGACACTGGCAGAAAAATGATCAACTTTTCAGTTGTATGCCAAGCATAAGAAACTATACTAGTACTTAGTTCGAATCTAAAGTATACATTGCTTGTAAGTTTGTAACAGCATTTGTTAAAAAATTTGTTAAATTTATAGTTTTTCTTTCAGTGTAAACCCCCATCTCCAGCATGATAGTTTGTTTTCATTTGGCGCAGTCACGTTCACAGTCAAAAGGTGATAAGAGTGATCCGATCCAATCCGATCCGGTCGGTCCTCACCCACACTCGTGCTGCAAGTTGTGGGGTTTGCTCAGTGCTGGTGGGGTCAGTCCCGAAAACTTGGAGGTCTGCTGTTACCGTTTGATAGAGCATTGTGGTGGGCGGATTTTCCCCTTGACTTTCGGACGAAGTTTCGCTTTCCCTTTTTCTGTTTTGATTGGCACAATGAGTCTACGAACTCTGGTGACCCCAAGTCTAAATGTTTGCTTCACAATAAAATCATTTTTTCATGTTTTCAAATATTTTTATCTATTTGCTGAGGCTAACAAAAAAACAAAGAATATCGTCTTGTTTGCGTTCTCAACCAGAGTTTGCTTTCGCTGCTAGACGACGGATGGCGCCACTGAATGAACTAGCCAGGTCTCGCTCTCCCGTTTTCGCCGCCTCGCGACAGATGGCGCCAGTTCAGCGTGAAACTTTGGTTCAATTGGAATTTGCTCAAAGTCACGTCACATTTTTGCGATAAGCCGTGATTCAGACTTGTTGATAGCCTTGCATCTGGAGTCTGGCATCTGGCAGTTGCTTTTGTCGTTGCTTGGGGGCCTTTGGCCCTTGATAAGGGTAATCGGTGGGCCAGTCAATCACCCGAAATCGACCCGATGAAAGGTTAATTTCACTTTGATTGCTTCGTTGGGTACTGTGTCTATAAAAACGACTGCTGATCTGGGCAAAAAATGCAGTTGCAGTTGTGACAAGGTAAACATACATCAGCATGAAGGTCCTCATCGTTCTCCTTTTGGGTCTGGCCTTTGTCCTGGCCGATCACCACCACCATCACCACGACTATGTGGTGAAGACCCACGAGGATCTGACCAACTATCGCACGCAGTGTGTGGAGAAGGTTCACGCCAGCGAGGAGCTCGTGGAGAAGTACAAGAAGTGGCAGTACCCCGATGACGCGGTGACCCACTGCTACCTGGAGTGCATCTTCCAGAAGTTCGGCTTCTACGACACCGAGCACGGATTCGATGTCCACAAGATCCACATCCAGCTGGCCGGCCCTGGAGTCGAGGTGCACGAGTCGGACGAGGTGCACCAGAAGATCGCCCACTGCGCAGAGACTCACTCCAAGGAGGGCGACTCCTGCTCGAAGGCCTACCACGCCGGCATGTGCTTCATGAACTCCAACCTGCAGCTGGTGCAGCACAGCGTCAAGGTCTAAAAGGAGCGAGGAACCAGCCATCCAGAACCATCTGATCGCTTGTCTAAAGTTCAAGTCGTAAATAAAGTGTTTGTTTAACAGCCCAAATGTTTTTACTGTCCAGTTATCTCTTGATTTCGTTGGCGGCTGCTATTGCATTGCACCCTCGCCTCTGCTCAGCCACAGATGGCGCCAGTGCATCGTAAGCAAGCTCATGTTTCTGAGGCTTTTATATATTTATATTTTTATAAGTTTGAAAGCAAATTTATTGGGAATTCAATTACAAGCCCTAAGTTTTATGACATCCCGGTGAGTTCTGGCCAAAAAACTCACTATTTTCAGGAAAAATCATATATTTTTTTGCAATTTTGCTGCAACTCAGCCGAAATAAGTCCCACGATTATAAAAAAGACTTTATTGAGCAGCTAATGTTCACAGCTAACCTTTCCTATCCATTTTAAAATGTTTTTATGAATTAAAATTTTTTGCAAATTTTCGCATTTTTTATAAGGGGTTACATCATGATTTTTTGCAAAAAATGGGTAAAAATTAAAAATGACAGACGGAAAATCAAATCGATTCTGAATTTCGCTACGAGTTCAACAATGCAGGAGATTTCCATTTCGGTACACTACTTTTTTTGTTATGCCAAAAAAACTGATTATTTGTAGACGGAAAACTGTAAAACGAGTATTGGCAAAAAATACAATATTATTCGTTGGTTCTTTGACTGTAACTTGGTGAAAATAAGGTAAACAGAAACTTTTTTTAAATAAGAATACTGACGGGGTATGGCATTCAAGATTATAAGCTGTCTAGGTGTAGTTAAAACACATTGAGCAATAAAAATTGCTGAACCATGAATACCAACGAAGAAATTACCTATCCTAAATTACTATTAACGTTTGAGACGACACGAAGTTTGCTAATAGGAATGGAATCTATCTGCTCCCGCCGCGATTTGCATAGTTATTACATATTGTCTGGGCATGCCACGGCACATTCCAGTCAATTAGCTATTTGGATATATAAAAAAGGGAAAATGTTTCATATCTGTACAATACAATCGTCGCCAATCCGTCATGAAGACTCCGCTGTTTCTCCTCTTGGTCGTATTGGCTTCCCTCCTGGGATTGGCCGTATCCCAGGATCGAAATAGCCCGGAGTGGATGAAAAGTCAGGAGGATCGTGAGTAGTTTAAGCTGCCTTTTCAGTACCCTGCTGATTGCATATTTGAACAGGTGAGAAGTGGTGCAGGCTCAACTTAGGACCCCACCTTGGTGGCAGATGCTGAAAATAAGCACATTGTTGTTAACAATAAACAAATGGGATTGCCCAAATCCAGTAGTGCAGCTAGCCAACTTAGATTCTCATCCTTGCTCATGAACTCAATTATGCAGTTTATCAACTTTTTTATGGGCTCCCTTGGGCTGAAATCTTGTAATACCCCCTAGAAATTGCACACTCCTTAGGTTTATTTTCCATCGCAATTGTATTTCATCGTTCCACTTCCTTTTGACTCATGAAGTCCTTGACCCAATGACCAAACTGGCCGGAAGTGGCGCACCTGTAGGCCAGGAAGGCCCAGTCGTCCAGGTGGCTCGTGTCCTGCTCCTTCCGGTTGCAGTGTTCCACCACCAGCATCAGTTCCTCCATCTGGTTGTGACCGGCAAAGATCTTCGCTATCCGCCTGGCATTGTAGCCGCTCTCATCAGTCCAAAGGCCCAGTTTCTTTACCAAACACCTCAGGGTAGCTGCGTCCTCTTCCTCTTCTTGGCGACACTTCTCCAAATCCTCGTAGACCATCTCCGCGGTGGGTAGTTTCCAAACCGAAGCAGCTTCCGTGGTGGTAGCCATCACAATGAGCAGGCAGCTCCAGCAGATGATCGCCAGCCTCAAGTAAATCATTGCGTATGCGACAGCTTTATGTTTGTAAATGGCAACAGTTCTGGCGAACACGGCTCATTTATACATAGAACGCTCTGGGAAGACTAGGGAAACCAGTTCTAGTAGCGACATTGGCACTAGCCTAGAATTCATGGAAAATGCGTCTACCGGCGGTATAATTGCTGTCAGCGCGGGAACATCTGGTGTGACGCAATCGGAGTCTTTAAAAAACTCTAAAACGATGCTGTATCTCAAAATGATCCATAACTCGAGTACACCTGCACTGGGATGCGAGTTCAAGTTCATGAATGGTTTCACGAGTGACTGGGCAGTTGGGATCGCGAGTCACGTATCGGTAAACAGCGCGATTAAGATGGAAATCATATTTAATGAACGGTGTCTGGTGATTTTCCTTTTGACGGATATATGAATAAAGAGAGGAAATAATGGAACAAAGAGTTAAGTCACTATGTGACCTATTTTGCTGCTCTCAATTGTAATTATTCCTCGATTCCTATTCACCTCTCAGGTGAAAAGAATTAATTTTCTTTTTTTCTTTCATTTGCTTTCTCTGCAGAACATAATTCATAATGAAACTAGTATGTTATATTAGTTCACTAAGTTAATTTTACTTTAGCATACTTCCCATATCCTTGCACATTTTCCATTCGTCTGATTAATCGATGCACTCCTCCATCCACAAAGAAATCGACTAAACTGCAACTGCAATTATAAGTGCGCGGCTGACTGCGCAGGGCGACAAGTTCCCAGGACTCAGGATACAGGACCCGCCCACTCTGCGCCCGACTGGAGGACGATTGCCGGATATTCCAATCACACGTGAATTCCCCTTTGTGGCCGTGTGTTTCTTCCACCTTTCCTTTGACTGCCTCCATGGGCTTTGTTTTCCGTGCTGGGAAATCGCAAATCGCTAACCGCAAGTCGGAGATCGGGACTGGGGCATCGAAGGGCCTTCGACTTTCTCCGCCGACTGTGATACTTCATTAAACAACTCGCAGTGGCGTTTTCACGCTGCAATAGACCTTTCCGCACCACTCAACCCGGCCCATGTCAGCCGCATTTGACAAAGCTAATTTCGCCGAAAGCCAGACCTCTCCGGGAACCCCCGGCCCAACCCATTACCCCCGGATCCACCATATTCCATATGGCACATCCGATGCTCCGTATGCCATATTCCATATCCACAACCCAGACCTCAGCCAGCCAAACGCCAAACAAACACTTGACGCGACCTATTCAATTATTTCTCAATTAAATGTCGTGTAAAGAAGTCATCATCGCCGAGTCGGCATTCGTCATTGAACGCGGGGAAAGCCATCAGTTGGGAAACAGGGAGAAAATATATGACACTTTAATAATATTTCAATAAAACCAGTTTCTCTTAGAAGGAGTTAGTCTAGGGAATCTAGGGAAATTACTACATAGAACCAGTTTTAGATCTGGCTAAACTATTTCCACTTCAAGACCATGAACATCGAACATCTGATATTTCTCTCAGTGCATCCGCAAACACTTGGCACATTTGCTGATCCACAAAAGGGGCGTGGCACTGCACGAGTGTCGAAATAGTCAAAGGCAAGGAAAATTCAATTCGGTTTTTCATTTCCATTTAGCTTTGCCCGTGTCGAGATTGCGTTAGTTTGCCAGGCAGCATTAAGCACTTAGTTTCAAAGAGTTTCCAAGGATCAGGGCAGAATGAATCGAACTAAATGGATTGGCAAATCTCAGTTCCTTTGACTTCGCGCTGATTGTTTTCTGATGAATTCGCCTGGCAATCAGTGCTAAGAATTACTATTACCAGAAGGCTTAAATACAAGCACATAACTACACAATCTCTGCAGCTACTTCGAGATTTTTGAATTTCGTTTAGATTCCCCTTTTATTGCCTTTTACAATCCCGGCCATTCAAATAAAACACTTTACGTTGTGCATAGGGAAATGCCTTTCGAGCTTAATGGTCTGCGACTTGTTTCCTTTCAATGCGCATTGTTTCACTCCCAGCGGAGTGGCCCTCCTCCACATTTCCCACCTCCGGTCCGCCCGGACTCAACTGTTTCCATTCAGAGCGCCCAGCAGTTCACCTGGCCACCCACAACACACAGCCGCAGGGAAATGGAAAAGTGGGCAGTAGTCGTTCATTCAGGCTGCTCTAATTGCAACTTTGAAACTCAATTGGGTAGACACAAGGCCACAAGGGGCGGCCTCTACTCGAGCACAAACCACCAATTAAATATAAATGTTTGCGCTTTTCTGAGCAGCCTCCTGCTTCTTTTTTTTCACTTTTTCAGACTCGTATGTTTTGGCCGCTTTCAATTTGCACATGGCCTGTTGTGTCCGAGCTGGAAGGTCAGTTGAGTTGCGTGATGAAAGGCGCTTCGCAGGACACGTGCTTTTTGTTTAAGCCAGGCCAGGCAGCTCCTTTCTATCCCGCCAAGGACCTGCTAACGATGGCGTCTTCCTGCCCACTCGGCGCCTGCATTCTCGGGAGTCGGAGAAATGCGACAGTAAAAACTTTTGGGTTGCGGGGAAATCGGAGGGGCGGGGGGGCGACACGTTGCACCAAAAGTTTTTCCAGCTCGCTCGAAAGTTTTCCGCCCACAAAGTTCTGCGCAAAGCGGACGAGAAAATGCTAGAAAATTGGAATACTTTCAAAAGTTTCAAACCGAATGCAAAGGCATCTTTCATTCCGCATTCAGCTGATGGAAGATTGGCGGTGGCGGGGGCGGCGGTGTGTTTGGCAATTTTTCCAACTTAATTAATAATTAATTAGTGAATCTTCTGAAAGCCAAACAAGTGGCCGATGGCTGGCCGAAAGAGGGAAATTTTTATATAAAATAATTTCATGTTAAAACCTCGCACAAAAGGCCATGGCAATGCGGAGTGGCGATTGCCAGGGGCTGCACTGGAAAAAACTAGTAGTTTAAACATATGCAAGATGCACATGATTGGTATATTAAGTGCTAAACCTTTTACTCCTCAATCAGCTCTCTTTAGTCACACTTAAATGATTGTTATGAAGAACTTATTGCACAATTTACCATATTTTTTCTGGCAGTGTACTGGGTAAGCCGGACACGGACTGAGCTGGAGGTCAGCGCGTGCGGCGGCTTTTGTTGGCCGCACTCCGCGCATTAGCGGCTAAATTACTGGCCAGTCCGATGAGTGTGCTCGTCCGCTGGTCGAGATGGTCAAGGATGGCGGATGCAGGATGCAGGAGCAGGCGGCACCGCGGTAATTGGAATTAATTCAGCATTAAGCCGCATTTTCTTTGGCCAACTCTGCGTGACCATGGGCGGGGACATCGCGACCACCGGCGCTCCATTATGGAGTACCAACATTTTGTATAATTTTTTTCTATTCCCTGTCCCGCTTTTAATGCAATCGCCTGGGTTGTTAATTAATTGCGCTTAGTTGCCGCAAATGGCAGTTGGCGAGTGCCCGTGTCCTGGGTGGGCGTGGCCGGCAGTTAGTGGCCAGGATATGCCGCATAGAGTCATTAGCGGGCGAGCAATTAGCAGAACTTGGCAGCGAAATGCAATTGCAGGAATATCTTTGCAAGAATGCAGTGCCGCTCTTTCAGCGAACTCGACATTTTATCTCGTCTCAAGCACATGAAAAAGTAAAATATTAATGCCAGTGCCTTCAATTAAAGTCCATTTTCTTTATTATTGACACAATGCTGCATAGAATTAGCACTTATGTGGAAATCAATCTTTGTGAAAAGTTATTCCAGCATAAGAGTCCAATTACTCCTAATCACATGTCAATTATGCACCCGCATAATCAGCCCCGGAATGTCTGCACTTCAAATCAAAGGCAACAATTGCAGTCAGCAGCAAACTCACATTGCAATTGCACATACACATACATACATACTTGTGTATCTTCAGAGGCCAATGTGGCGTATGCGCAATGTGCAGGCGAAATCTGAGACAAGTGGAGATGGTCCTTTTTGAAGGGCGAGTGAGACAGATACACTTTGTCTGCAACTTATTGATATTTGTCACACCACGAGGGTGGCTTTTAAAATATCTAAATCATATGGCAAAAATGATACTAAGAGAGCATAGGTAATAATACGAGGTTTTAGTTATAAATCATTTAATTTGAAGTTTATTTGTTTAAGAACTCTTCAATGCACCCGCTGATTGCCCGAAATCTCATCGCATCGACTTCTTGTAACAGTTTGATCTGTTTTGCTTGTACGCCATGCCACGCCCCCTGCCTGCCGAAATGTGCGCCGCCCCCTTTCGCACTGATTAACCGTTCGTGTGGGTGGAAAATGCCTTTGTTTTTCAACTGACAATCGCCAGTTTTCCTCCTGCCTGCTGCCAGTGTCTTCCATTGTCCCAGATATATTGTAGATAGTCATTGTGCTATTTTCCGCTTGATTACGGCCAAAGGATTTTTGGCACACACGTACTCACACCCACAACCACCCACAATTTGGCATTGTTCGCTGGCATTTGACCGCGGGTTTGGCACTCGCAGCTCCACAGTGCTGGTGCTCCCGCCGCCTGCTCCACCTCGGCACCTTGGCAACCATTAAGTGGATACGCTTATTATCCATTGTTGGCGTTGATATGAGCCAGCTCCGCCCCAACCACATCCGCTCCTCTGACCTCTGCGGCCTGACCTCCGTTGCTCCTGTGTAATTTTATTCATAAACTCAACTAAAACACATTGCAGGCTTTGGCTAAGTACCGGATTTTGTGTGGGCTTTTAAATAGTGGGGATGTATGCACTGCAAACAAAAGTAGGAAGTTATTATTTATTATGAAATATATGAAATATATTACTTGGTGTTCTTTAGATGACATATTCCAGCTTAATAAAGTAACATGAAATTTGTATAATCTTATCAACTTGTTATTAGCCCCATTTAGTCAGCGATTTTTGTGACAGTGCACTGGGGAGTGGGAGGATGTTTTGTTTTCCGGGCTTATTTGCTGCTGGCAGTTGGCAAGGCACCAAAAAACACGCAGCAGGCGGCTGGCTGGTTTGGCTTTTGTGTCAATGAATACAATAACCAAATTAAATAACCAAGGTGATGCAGCCAGGCCCATAAATCCGCTGCCTGCAGGCATCGTCCAGGCAGGCAGGCCTCCTCCTGCGAGTCCTTTTCGATGGGGTTAACAGCCTAGAAGCAGGGGTAGCTGCAATTAGCGTACTCAACAGCTAGTAGATCTTATCTGCGGATCATAACTCAACAATGGCCTGGGAAAATCCACTATTCCGTCGTTTTGATATCCAATTTGTTTATTTGCGTTTATTCCGGCGTACAATCAAAATAAACGCTGCGGGGACGTTTCCACACATGTTCGTCCCTGAATGTCCTTGTTCAAATGGCAAACAAATAATGATATCAACTGGCTGAGTATCTCAAGTGCAGCCTTCCCACACAAAACTGGAGATCTGTGCATCCTTTGGATACATTCTTATCCGCAAGATGAACCTTTTTTCCGCTCGACTGAATCGCCTGCGAAATGAAAAACCACTCGAGTTCCTCTAACACACATAGTGACCCCCCCAACTCCGCTCGCATTTTCATTTGCTTGTTTACCTTGCTGATTTCTGTTTTCACAAGAAGAAAGAAATCCCTTGGGGCTTGTGAGCAAATTGCGAGCAATTTAACTGCAATTAAATTGCAATTTTACCACACACAAAGTACGCAGTCTGCGGCCGAGTTGCCTGGATTCCGCGAATCCCCACAAAGGCGTCAGTTTTCCTCGCCAGTTTTCCCTGAAGAGGCGGCTTTCCATTGTGCCACCTTTGTGTGGCGGTGGCCAAAAGGAAATAACACTGGAAACCTTTTGCATTTGCACATTTTACAATTATTTTCGCACTAAAAAGCGGCGGAGGCGCCACGCCCCCTCCTGCTGCCCGCCCCTCGACTGTGCTGTTATTTCAGATTTTCAGTTTTTCAGATTTGCACATTTCTTTGTGCGCAGCGCATAAACAAAATGGCCGCCTTCTTATCTCGCCCATTGTGCAGCGTTTGCCCGTCTCCCTCACACCCACAGCCCTCTCGCTCACTCGCATTGTGCAGCGGCGCGTGCTTTATAAATTGTATTTAAAAGATATAGCAAAAGCCAAACAATTCCTTTGAGCGAATGCCACAAATAATTGCTGGCCTTGCCGCCGCAGCCTTTGTCTCGACATTTTGAATCTCGAGGAGCAGAAAGGACTCCAGGATCCCCGCAGGACCCGCAACCAGAGGTCCTGCGGAAGTGGCGGCGGCAGCTGGTCCTTGAGCTAGGTGCTCTAATCGCGTTTAAGCCACGAAAAGAAGGAGTTATGGCCACCAATGGCACTCGACGGCTCTTTCTTAAAGGCAGCTTTAATACTTATAAACTTAGTTATAGCAATTATCCTTTCTTTGGCATAACTTAGTGTTATGTGGGCTTTGATCTATGGGTTTATTCGACTTTAATTACTTGTCAACCGAAACACCTTGTTCTACGTGCTCAAACTGCCTAATTCCCATGGGATACCTGGTTTTTATGCATGAATATTGAATATAAATATTAATTAACGAAGGAAGAAGAAGCCAGGACTTGGTCTGAAGTCAAGAAGCCAGGATGGAGGCAAGTGCGAAAGTTGTTCTGGCTCGGCTGCCATGTGCTGAATATTTAATTTAATTTAATTAAATTCACGCTGAAAATAACTTTGCAACAGCAAGTGCCAGCCGAGCAGCGTAATGAGATAAATTTGCATAAAAATGTCTTGACTTGTCGCCTTTGCGAGCATATCCTTGCATCCTTGTAGCCGAAAGGAATGATATTTGGCATCAGGATGGTTTTCCGCTCTTCGCTTATTCCGGAGAAAGAAGGTGGCAGCCGCTAATCCTTTCCAGACCGAAATACTGGCATATGCCAACGCCAGAGAATCGAATGCCAAATTAAATTTTAAATAACTCTCCAGTGGAGCGGCGAAGGATAACAACATTTTCAAATGTTTAAAAAATTCGCTACTTACTCGAAAGTGGAAAGATGAGCACGTGCCACGAATAAAGAACGGCGCTGGCCCATTGTCCTCGCAGGATGCTGCCTCTAATCCTGATTCCGTCGGCTTAATGTCACCAAAACATATTTCACTTTCACGCAAATCGAAAACAAATTCAACCCGCTGCTAGATACAAACTGTGTGCGTGTGTGTGTGTTTGTGTGTGCCTACTTTTCCCATTTTCCCTCTTGTGACAAATTGTTATCCTTTCAAAGGCTCAAGTGTGCGTCAAGTCATTGTTGTTGTGGTCAGCTTGGCTCGTTAGTTCGTTGGTCCTGCAATTTATCTGAAGTAGCTTGTATCTGATGCATGAATTATGCGCTTTGGCTGTTTTTGATCATTTTTCGCCATCATTTTTATCCCAAAAATTTGTCTTCCGAATTCGGAAACTGTGAAGCGGTACAGTGGGTATTATATTATAGTATTAGAGTGTTTTAATGTTTAGCTTGGCTATGTTGTGGTACACATATCTATCTATCTTATACCAAATCCATCTACACAATCATTCTTTCATTGTACTCAATGATATTTGCCTAACTGCAGTTGAATAATTTCCCGAGTATCCTTGCGCCTGCATGCCAAATGGCAACCACTGTGCCGCTGCGAGTGTCCTGGCTGGGTCGCACCCCTTTTTCCCCTTTCCGGATCGCCAGTCAGCTCTAATAAACTTAACAATAACCGCTTTTTAACGCCCCTCCCCAAGCGCTGGCCATAAATAATTCTAATAATAAATTAAATGCATCCGCAACCGCTTTGGGCTGCGATTCGGGTCAGTGATGACTGAGTAAGTGAGTGAGTGAGTTCCACGAGCGATTTGCACCCCCATTTGTCTTGCCAAACTCAGACAGTTATCCTTGGCCATCGGGCAGGGGCACACAATGCGAGCAGCCCGATCCACCGCAAACCCATCCTCGCATCCTTAAACCTTTTCAATCGCTTTCCGAACTCGTATTTTGAGGGAAAGTCAGTTGAGCGTGGCCTGTAAATTGAATTAAATGATTGTGTTGCCAGTCGAGATACATTCTGATTTCTAATTACCCATGGCCAGGCACCGAATACCACACACCTGGCCACAGAGATCCGTATCCTGCCTGATGAGAGCTGGGGAGCTGAGCTGAGCTGGGCAGAATCCCCCTCTCAATCAAATGTGTGTAATGAACTTATTTACACACTTTCCGTGACGAAATTTGATGGGCGCTTGCGGTTGAGCTGCGCTGGCAAATGAAATTCGGGAATGTCACCCACAGACACTGTCGAAGCATCCAAACATCCCAGCCCATTCCAACAGGCCAGCATACCAACAGCCGAGCATCCGCATCCGCATCCATCCACCACCAGAAATGGGCCAGACCAGCCCACCCACAAAACACCCCACCAATCATTGCGGCCTTGCCTTTTGACACGAGCATCCACACTGGGGATAAGTAACTTATAGAGAATATTAACTTAATTATATATTTAAATCAATTTATCATACGTGATATACAAATGCTATTGAAGATACTAGTATTCTATCCGTTGATAGAACTGCAATAGCAGTAACTTTATTATGAGTATGTTTCAAAATTAATCTCTACACAAAGGGGTCATGTAAATATATTTTTCCGTACTTTCTCCCAGTGCAGGCATCCCGGAATCGAGTGGCATCCACCTCTCCACCCGGCCCAAATATTACAAAGTGTTTTTGCGCCCCTGGCAGCGCGTCGCTGAAAAGGGGCGTTCTGTTTGGCCGGAAAAAAGGTGCGAGGGGGTGTTGGGGGGCGAAGATATCCTGGGAGCGGGACGACGTTTATTGGCAATAATTATGCCGGGCTGCCGTCGACGTCTGACCGGAAACACCAGCGGATCAAACGCCCAGTTGGACTGACTGGCAGGCAACCCCAATGCCGAGCAACTCCATTCCGCCGGGCAGGCAGACAATGTCAAAGTGTGATTTTTCGCTTGAAATACTTTTGCACAACTGCCTTGTCTCCACAACGAAGTCGAGATGGGAAAATATGTTTAACTGGCATTTTGAATTATGCTCGAGTGTCATTGTATCGGGTATTGGGAAAAGGGGGCGCTTGTGGGCGGGTGGCGTACTATTGAAAATTGAAATTTATCTTGTATTTATTGAATGTGGATTGTGACAATGTGGTGAGTGAAGTGGCTCTTGGCAAGTTCATAATGGATTAATTGGGAATTTACTCTTTACTTTTCTGATTAAGAAGTGTAATTTATATGAACTGGTATTCTGTCATCCACATTTTAAAGTTTTGATTTAATTTTTTAGGTATAACTTGAAGTTTACTACCTTAAAAGACCCTTATTCCTTATTCAATTCATTATGTATAAACCGCACCCGGCGGTTATTTTTCCTCGTCTTTTATATAAAATAGCATCCATAATCATTAAAATATAATTATTTGAAAGCTCAAGCCAAAACCGTTTAACGTATTTGCACCGAGGGTCTCGTTTTCAGCTCAATTTGGAAACGCATTTAGCTACATAAAACGTATTTCCATCTGCCTGCATTTCAAGTCACTTTTGAAGTGGACGCGACTCGAGCACAAACCCGATTTTAATGTATATTATATGCAGCATTTAAGGATTTAATTTCCTGGAATTGAGTGTGCTTCCCGGAGGGAGCTTCCACGGCCTCAGCGACTTCATCTGCCAGCCCCCGCTCTGCCAGGCCATTGATGGTACACTGCAATTAAATGGGTGTACTATCCAACTGGGATCGAAGCTTCATCCTAGTAATCATAATGGTGTTGCATGGATATCTCTACTGTCAACTTAACTTAAACACTCACTTCATTTACTTTTATTATTTTACTAATATTGCAACATATAATGTAAATGTTGAGCACCCATTTTGAACATTTACCCCTCAATTAGGGTTGCTTTTCTCTCAGTGATCTCTCTGCTGAGATCGGCGGCCATTGTGCGAGGGCTGCGCCTGCGTTTTCGGGGCGATTGTACTGTATAATTGAACGATTCTGGTTTCGAGAAGCCATCACAATGGAGAACCGGCGCGAATCACTTGAAGGTATAAACTTGGGCATTGTACATACATGTATACTTTACACATAACTTCGTTTTGTTGGCATTATGTGCGCATTTCAATAATCGCAATCACAATGAACACGCGAGTGCCCACAAAGGACGCGGCCATATACACTCGTGTGTATTTATTGTGCGGAATGTGAGATCGATCCTTTGTTCGCCTCCTTTGTGCAATGTGTTAAAAAGTTGTAAGCATTCTTCATTATCCGATACCGATGCCAATTGCAATTGGGTCTTTGGGGCTGTCTGCGCAGGCGCAGCGTCTTGAATTTCCCTCGATTCGGACGCATCTTGCACCCAGGCTGCGCTATTTCCAGGGAATCTATCTCGTGGGTACTTTTGTGAAATTGTAATTCAATTAAGCGCGGAGCACTTCCTCCTCCGCATCCTTTGTGCCGATAATTGTGGTGGTAATTGATATTCGCTCGCTGGATGACGGGGCAATTCAATTAAGTGCTTCGACAAAAGATTAATTGTGCGTGTGGGCGAGTCCTTGCGGCGAATGGTTCCTCTGTGCGCCATATGTACATATATGTATATGTATACGTGATGGGAACCAGCTGCAACAGAATGACAAGGCAGACGACATTGCTCATACGCCCGGGATGCCGACACGAGCCACCATATAAATTGTACTGTGTCACACGCATGACGTCAAATCGAAATGCCTGATAATGCGAGAAGTTAATGCCGCACATGGCGAATTATGTTTTGACATCCTGGAGGACAGAGCACAGCGAGCAGCGAACGTAGAACTGAGCAGCGGGCGATAAAAGACAAAATAACTTTGTTAACGAGGTCCTTAAGGACATGCACACGCCCGGTTCCCGTTCCCGTTCCCAAAAAACAAATGCTTGTCACTCGGCTGTGCCACTTGCAAAAATCCCCCTTTTCCCGTCCCGCGAACGGAGAGCGGAGTGCTGGATGCGTGGAGATGCCAGTGGAAAAATGCCAAACGACTTGGGCAGGAATGGCTGAGCGGCGGCTGGGGGCTCCGGGTGGCACATTATCCTTTTGAGAAATGCTAATGTTATAGCTAACAGCTAGCAGCCAGCACTTACAACCGAAAAAAGATAAATATGCAAATGTGTTTTTTCCCGCCTGTTTTCTACTCCACATTTCCATTTGGCATAGTTGCGGTCGCTATATGAAGGGTCGTTAATGTCCTTGATATCCTTTTTATTTCTTAATTCGAAGGCCTTGCTAAGGGTCTCACAGCTCGCACACTGGGTTTGAGTAGTAATTGTAAGGACATAAAGAACATAAATCTAACAAATATCTAAAGAACTTGCTGTGTTACAAATTCAATAACAAAAATCAATGTATCTGTAATTGGAAAAGTAGTGTTAATATAGTTAAATGAAAAACGTAGTGCACTTCACTAGTCTATCAATGGATTTTACTACGAAATGCTCAGCAAGTCGTCATTGAATTTCAATATGAAATATCTTTCAGTTCGCCACCGTTTTTTATGGGGTTATTCGTTGGATTTTTTCCCTTTTCGCTACAGCAGTTCATACACTAAGCGAAATTTGAATAAAAATCAGCGTAAATTGCAGACATGTGCCGCCCTTCGAGGGCAAGAGTTACAGAGAAAGGATGCAGGGGCTGCTGGGAGTGCATCCTTTGTGTTCGAATAGTAAATCGGCTACGGCTCGAAGGGCGATAACCATTAGCATTCGGTTAACTGCGCGTGTCATTACAAATTATTAACAATTCCAGACCGAAAAACGACAATCGGCAAACAAAAGGGTCGCTAGTCAAGGCGATTGAGGCGAGTTGCCCAAGAATTTTCCACCGGGGTGCGGGATGTTGGCGGAACAAGAAGATCGCATGATTTAAATGCCATTTTAATTGAGTTTCAGCCAGGCAGCAGCTCGCAGAGCCCATGTATATATACAAATATATAGCCATCTCGACCCCCGCTGCTCTGCAATGCCAACAAGCAGTTTGGACGGCATTCAAATGAAATTTGCCACCAGCTGGGAAAGCTGGAAGCTCTGGATATCCTGCCTCTCTCTGCTGGGGAAACATGTCGCATGCCGCTCGCAGGACGAAGTAACAACGCAAACTATGTACTAGTGGGCTCACACAGATGGGGTCACAAGTGTAGACTCTTCTTCAATTTATAAATATTTTAAAACCAAAGCAACTTAAACATAGGGTCTAGATATAAAGTGAAATCCTGTTGGTTGCAGTGAATCATTAGATATAATTAACTAGACTTTGCAGCAAAAAAAGATGCATGTTGTGGATTAGAGTTTGCTAATGATATTTATATTAAATGTTACTAGCTATCATCTCTGATTTTAAACCCCTTCCCTACTTGTGTGAACGCGAGTGTGTGCTTTCGGGCCAAGGGGGCGTTGCAATGCCAAGTGGCCAGGATGCGGCGGCCTTCCAATTCGGCGCCATTGCCGTTCGCAATTATGAAACTATGCTGGAAGTGCTCGATGCGCTTGTATTGGTGAGCGTTTCCGGCTGCCATTGTGTAGCCACACCATGTGCCATATCTTCGGAACTTTTGCCATTGGCTGGATGGTTGGATGGCTGTTCCTGCGCTGCGAGTCCTTTGTGCCTGCGGCAAACTCGAAATCAATATCAGTTGTATCCTTCGGCAGCAACAAAAGAAGCTGAGGCTGCTGATTGACAGAAACAATCGCACAATCACACACACACACTTACAGTGGCAGGATGAATGCCATCGGGAACTTGGAACTTGGAACACAATCGCAGAACAACCCTTCAACACTCAACTACATTTTGATTAAAATTTTATTTGTTGCTGCGCTTCCAAATACAATACATTTATTTCCTTTGAGCTCACGCACACAGAGAAGCGGAAAACAGAGCACTGAGCACAGAAAACTACTCGAGCAACAAAGCGCACAAAAGCGAGTCCTTTTCAGTTTTATTTGATTATTTTTATTTTTGTGTTGCTCCTGCTGCTTGTCAACATTCCAAAGGGGTTGGCTGCCAGCCCGTCCAGGACTCGTCGAGTCCTTGGCCGCCCTCCCCGCCCCTCCCTCTCGCCGTCCTGCCGCCACTCGCCTGCGAAATAAAATGTATAACTTCCATTATTATTTTTTATTTAGTCCGCTGGCCGTTTGTCGCCGCCAGTGATGATGACCCCATCCGGTGTCCATTCCCGTCAGAGAGCAAACAATATATGGGATACAAATATAAGCACTGAAATAAATATAAATAATAGGATAGTAGTAGTACTAATATCTAATAATATTGTTATTAATTCCTGCAAAGCAAACTTACTAATTTAAGCACAGTTTCATAGTTTTTGAAACATTTAAAATGTATCTCACTTATTCCTGAACTCTTTAGCTTTTATGTGATTTTAACAATTAAATATTAAATCAATATTTCTATAGACATCCTGTATTTTTCTGTGCACCGTCGCTCTTTTTATCCACTCTCGCATTTGTGAAACTTTTGGCTTTTCCTTTGACTATTTTCACTGGCTGACACGCCGGCGCTGTATTTAAATATTATTTTAATAGTGTGTGCGTGTGTGTCAGCTGTGTGCATTGTTTCGTCCTTTTCGCTTCTGGGCGGATCCTTTGTTCCTGCGCTCGCTTTTGGAGTAGCTCTTGAGTTACGTTGCCATTTTCGTGCTCCGTACTCCGATTGCTCCTCGCCTTTTGCACTTTATTATTTGAGCATTTATTTTGCATATTGTGCTCGGTTTGTTTTTTAACCGGCTTTTGTGGCTCAAGTGCAGGGATATAGTGGAGAGAATTGCTTTTTAGTGTCAGGCATTTTCCGTGGCATTTGTATTGCAATTAACTTTCGAGGTGTTCGAGGGGTAGGGCGTCATTGTTGGCCAAGATTCAGTTTCAATTGGCTGGCTTATAGTACATGTATAACCAGCTATCTTCGATTTTTATGAGTTTTTTCTATAATAACTCATCTTAACAAGCAATCTGATCCCCCTTTAAACATCAAACAATCATTTAATCTAAATCATCTAGCTTGATTCGCGCGTGCCAATTACTCGCGGGATGAAGTCAGATCGCTCCTGAGCAGACCACAGCATTCCACGTGTCCTGCACAAAGGACTCGACACACTCACAACCCGATCCGATGTCAATTAAACAAACAAACACACTGTTGGATAAACATCAACGCCCCTTGATGAGGCAAATCACGGCATTTAGATATTTATCGCACTCTCAACTCGGCTAACCCCATCGGAACCACTGCACCACCCAACCACCTCACCACCCAACCACTGAGCCACTGCACCATTGGGCCACAGAATCACACGTCGATGTCAGCCGCAGACTACACGTGACATTTACGCAGTTGAAAGAGCAAAATCAAAACGTTTGACGAGGATCGTGGATATGCAAAGGCAAACAATGGAGTGCAACAACCCCGCACAATTCATCCCACGCTATTTAAAATCCATTTAGCACTTTTCCCTGGTTGGGTTTTAGGGAGTATTGTGAGCATCCTAAGGTACAGTTGCCATCGCCAGCAGCGACACATATTTCCATAAAGAGCCCTGTCGTCGGCGGGGATAAAAGAATCGAACTGGCCAAATGTAGGGAATCATCACAGCACAAAAACACACGGCAATATGTAAATTATGAGTTTTGTGTAAACACAACGCGGAGTGAGTGCATCAAAGAACAGGTCGGCGGGGTGAGCCATTAGGCAGCCATCCCAGCTACTGTATTCAATCCCAACTCACAGATGGGCACATGGAACTCAATGGTCGTATCATCTGTTGGCTGCTTGGGCGGCACACACTACCAACAACCGAAATCAAAAGCAAAACAAACCCAGGCGATCCGAAAAATTGATTTCTCATCGTTTTGGCAGTTGCCCAACAAACGGCGCAGGTTTCACTATTTCTGATGGACTCTCTGCTTATTAGCCGACAAAATGCCCCCAAAAAAATGAAGCCACAGTGGTTGGGGCAGATTTGTATTGGGCCTACAGATATATAAGTTTATTGTAAGATACTGTATTGAATATCTAGATACCTATTGAATAAGATACAATCCTTCAGGCCATGAGATACTTTGGAACTCAACTAACTCTTTTACTACTATTTACTGTTTAATTTTCCCAAAATCTAGCTGGTTCCACTGTCATTTTCATTGTGGGCCACCTACTTTACACGTTTGCTACTTGAAATGGCATTTGTTTTCTTTTCCAGTTTTTCCTCACTCATCCGTCGACGTTTTCCCCGCGCTGTCTGTTGGAAAAACAAGGCATCCTCGTTTTTTGGGGGCTGCCACATTAGTTGTGGCTGCCTGGCCTCTGACCCGCCGGTTGACAAGCCGCAGGTTGGGTTACATTGCCCAATGAGCCGCTGCATCTTGTGATCTTCGGCCTGCCACATCCGAGATGTGGAGAGCAAATAATAACAAATCAGTGAAACTAAAGCCCCCGGCGAGTAGAAACCTCGAAGAGACCACCCTAGAATTAGCCAGGAAAAACATATGCCCGCCTAATCCTAAGCTGTTAAGTAACCCTTTTTGGCTGGAATCGCTTGGTGGCCTTGGGGTGGGCCACTTCTTGGGCGCTTCCTTGGTTTTTAATTGACGACGGCACTTCTGGAGAGGCATGTGCCATCTGCCAGCAGAAACAGAAACCCCTTTTCAGCACAACTCCTGCCATTTTTTTGTACTTTGTCCCAATGCCGCTGGGCTCTATCTGCGGTTCGATCTTCCATTTTCCAGTCTGTTTTCTATTTTCTATTTTCTGACTAGGATTGTTTGTTGGCTCGGTTTGGCTGACTGTCACCCCCCCGGTAATCGCCTGCTATTAATTCATTGTCTATTATCAAGAATTTCCATGCCTGACATTGTATGCATTTTGTGCCGCCACTCGAGGAGCATATGCATGTTGCCTGCTCCTGCTCCTGTGGATGCGAGAGGTCCTGCTCCTGTTCCTGCTGCTGCTGTTTTGGCTCTTGTTTCTGGGTTCAGTGCTGTCGGATTTTCAGGCGAAGATGGAATGGATGGATGCAGCCTTTAATAGATTTCAATATATAAACTATCTATGAGCAAGACCTTTTAAATCCCAATAGAGATATATTACAGATGAGAATCTTTTCTCAATCAAAGATATATCAAATCATTATTCCCGATTAACCCTAGCTTCCATGAGGAACCAGTTTCTCCGGCGAGAGCAAAAGTAGCATCCCTATTCCAGGCCCTCCTCCAGCTCCATTGTTCGGCCATAACTACATGGGCCGCTGCTACTCTAAGATATTATCGACAGCTCGTCCTCCAACGAGCTGCTGACTGACTGGCCGGGCTGGCCAGAGAGTCCTGCGCCCCGCTCGTCCCTTTCGTCCTTCTGGCTTTGTGCCGGCCATTGTCCACTCGAGCTGAGGATCCTGTGGCTGCGCTATCCTAACCCACCGGCTTTGTTGGCCCCTGACAATGGTGCACAGAGTACCGGGCGAACAATGGACTGGGCACACACATGGAGGGGGATGGCGATATGGCTGGCCACACATCCTGGCCAACATCCTTGTTGCTGTTGACTTTTCGAGTTCGCAGGGCGCACAATGGACAAATTGATATCCAATAATTTAATTTTGTTATCCATTCAGTCGCATGTTGGAAAATAGTTTTGTAATTTGCACTCGGCATGTGTGTAACCGATATTATTGTGCCCCATGTGAGGGTGTGAGTCCTGCGAGTCCTTGGGCCATTGTAGAACCTCTGGCAATGTGCTGGTCATGTGTGTGGGTATTAGTTTTATTATAATTTTGTTTATCGTGCGACGTGTGTCCGTCCGAGTGGGGAAAACAAAAACAGCTCGAACCGCTTGTGTGTAAAAGGATTTCACACTTTTCCGCACACAAATAGCCGAATAGTTTTCCCCGGCGATTTTCCGGGGTCGTGTGGCACTGCCCTCAAAATAGTGGCAAATAGATAATGATGATACGGATTAACGCTTCGCATTATTATTTGGCCACCGTCCATTGTGTTGACCAGTTGGGAATTTTGAATTTCGAATCGTGGGTGGCCTCTATAATCGCAGTAGTTTCCTATTTGTATTTCAATTTCTTTGGGGTGTTTGTGGGCGGCCCATTATTATCCGGTCGACTTCTCACGAATATACATTACGTGCTGTGAAAATTGTATATTTACCCAGCTATGCCCAGGGCTGATGGATTTCCGAACAATGGAAGTTTTGTTTTAAATATCCTTATTTATTGATCTGATTAGCCAGGCATTTAGCTAGGCCCAAACGATTTAATTGGAATGCATTATACATTCACCAAAATAATTACACTATAATTGGGCTATTCATCAGTTCATTCGCAGATTAAAGATGTATCTAATCTATCTATCTATGCATGTAGCTAAAAAATCCACCAATATTGCCCCACAAACAAAACATCGAGTTAATTGCTTCATTATTTTATTGAATTATTTGTAGATTTATTAAATACTTTAACACAGTGTTTGAAATGTACTTTATCTAAGACATAATATGATGTTTAATATAATTATATATATGCTCATATTCATATGGTACACACGGATATCTCAATTAGTTGGTTGCAATCAACAATCGCTTACACAATAATCTCATCATCGTCATAATATTAATTTCAGCTAAACAAATACTTCTTATAACTGGGATCGAGTGTATGGTTTTTCTTAACTTTTAATTCATTAAACGTATTATTTACTTATACGGTCTCTATGTTACAATACTTGTGCTAAGAGTCGAGGGCAAATGTAATTTACACTTAGTTGCGGTACGTGCACTGCGAGAAACAGTTGTTCAAAAACCAAGAAGGTTTGTTTCTGCAATTGGCTTTTTCCGCAGTGTAGCATGGATGGGCACCTTACTCGAAAGGCCTGAAGACGGACGCGCCGCTGGCCTCCACCTCGCTGCCTCAATCCTGGGAGTCACCAGCATTGCTGGTGCGATCCAACCCTATGCCGCCCGCTCCATTGGACTCGGATTGCTCGATATCCGCCGCACTGAGCACTCCCGGAAGGTAGCCGGTTCCGGCGTAGGGAGCAGTCAGGAATCGCTTGGCGTGCGCCTGCATGAAGGGATGGTAGCGATGGGTGGGGGAGCCGAAAACCGAGGGCGGCACCAGCGGGGAGAAGGCGGACTTCATGGGAAAGGGCGGCGATGGCGGCACCTGCGGCGGAGTCTGTCCCAAATCCTCGCCAGCCAGCATGCACTCCATGGCCTGGAGCACGTCGCCACGGAACCGCTGCATCAGCTGCTCCACATCGCTGCGCCGTCGGTTGGGGAACACCCTCATCAGGACGTCGATGGGCGATCTCTGCTGCTGCTGCTGTTGCTGCTGTTGCTGGTGGTGCTGTGGCAGGTGGTTCTGCTGCTGCTGCTGTTGCTGCTGCTGGTGGTGCGGCGAGTGCGCCGCTGGGTGGTGGTGGGCGGGCAGGCCGGCGGCGGCCAGGAACTGCGTGTGGTGATATGGCAGGAAGCCCTGGGCGTGACTGCTGCTGAAGGAACGCAGCAGATGGAGATTCTCGGCGGGCGTGTTGGGCGGCGACTGGCTGTCTTCCTTCTTGAGACTGAGGTTCTCCGGCGTGGCCTCATCCGGCGCCGAATCCACGTCCAGATCCGATTCCGGCGAGCTGGGCGGTCCAGTGCGGGCGGGCGACAAGCTGGCGGTCAGATTGAACAGTCCGGCGACCTTGGGCCGGGGACTACTCGGCGATCCGGATTCGGAGCCCGTGTCCTGGTCGGTCTCGTTGGACAGGGCTGCTCCGCGCTTGGACACTGCAAGCAAGGAATACAAAGAAGGTATACGGATTAGTCCCCAGTTGATGATGATACTCTTAATATGAATTAAGAGTAGTGTCTTGTAATAGTTCTCCTACGCGAGTATGTACTTCCTATTGAGCAATTGTTTTTCCCAAAATCGCAGGTATCGTTTTCGAGCGATTCAGGTAGCCAGTGGAAAACCGCACAGTTTCCACTTGGCAGCTTAGAGCAAATAAAAGTATCAAGTGTGGAGATGGGAAGGAATTTAATCAGGGGCATCGCAAACAAAGGCGGTGGAAGGAGCAGGCAGTTCAGGATGCGCTGTTGACATGCCAACGAGGGACAACCTGCTGTTTTTTTCCACAAATGAAACAAGCTATATGATATTTTTGTTCGAGTCTGTTTGATTTTGCAGTTGACGAAGCCGCAGTGAAAATTTAATTAAGTCGAGGGTGCGTGGATACCAATACCCAACTCGAATGCCGCACTCTTTAGTCGAAAATAAAAATTCAAGCGTGAAATCGTCTTGGATTTCATGGCAAATAAAGAGTCCGGTACTTAAATAGACAGGTTTTCCCGATTGATTCGCGTGAGAATCCTGCTGTGTTTTTCTTTCTCGAGCTGGAAAAAACAACGTCCTCCGAAGGGGCAAACAAATAGAGACAAGTGAGCTGAGTCAGGGGGAGTATCTCACGTTTCTGCCCTGCCAGGACCCTCGGCATGGGGTTACCTTTGGGTAATAACCCCCATCTGCACAGCAGATAGTCCTAATAAGAAGGCGGGGTCGAAGGTCCTTTGAAATTCTCGACAGACTTGCAACTGTTTGGCGTTTAATGGGCCAGTGGCTTGAGTTGGGATGGCAGGGCAATCTGAGATGATCTCGTTGGAATTGATTGGCTTAGTTCGGATAATAACAAATAATGTTGGATAATGTTACAATAACTTTTATTGTTCAGCTATTGAGGGGGATTTTTTGCAGGGAAAAGTGTACAATTCTAGCACACAAGTGTTATGATACGACCAGCATTTCGAAGTTTGCCATCCGATATTATATTATGCAATGGAACATTTTCGTTGGAAATTACAAGTTATTTGTCTTTAAAAACCTCCCTGAAATGGTGCTGCTAAATCAAGTACTTTTCTCCTAACGAGGACTTTAACTCGATTGTTGCAATTTGCGCTCCTTGATGTCCTGACTTTGGCTGCCACCCCAGGACCTTTTCACGCGCCGCTTGGCAAAGTGCAGGACTGCAGCTTGGCTGGCTAAGTCTTTGTCAAAACAACACCTATGCCCCGCTCACTAGCACCACTTCGCCACTTGCACACACGCAGCCAAATGCACATGCAACCGCGAGTGTGGCACTTTATGCACCGCTGCTTTCTGAACAATCGAAAACAAATTTTTCTTAACGCGCTTTTAACCTGCCCTCCCCCAAAGATTCTTAAGACCTCTTCTCGAGAAGGCCAGGCGTGAATGGCTTCTTAAGCGGCTGCACTGCGCAAAATAAGTCAGTGTAAATGGGAAGTAATGCTATCTTAAAAGCAGGAAATGCATTTCAAGAACTTCAAGGAAATCTCTCCGTTAAACTGTTTACTTGGTTTTAGAATATATCTCATTTATATAATGTGTGCTGTGATCTTTGGTAACTTCATTTCCCAAGTCACACACCATATTCTTCCGGTGCAAGCTGTGTTCAGTTTTCTTTTCTTGACTCACCAGGACTCTCATCCAGCTCTGTTCTGGTGGGCGAGAAGCCCACGCTGAGGTGCTCGGAACGGGTGCGTCCATCCGTGTCGGATTCATTGCCATTGAACCGCTGGGACTGCTGGTGTGGGTGGCTGAGGTGCTGCTGGTGGTGCGCCTGCTGCTGCTGCTGCTGCTGCGACTGCTGGTGGTGATTGGGAGTGGAGCTGGCCTCGAAGCCGTCGCTGGGTGGCGAGGGAATCCCGCCGTGGAAGACGCCGTTCTGGCCCGATCCTCCGCTGCCCGAGCCGCCGCTGCCGCTGTGGTTGGGGCTGTGCGGAGTGGGCGTGGCACTGTCGCTGCCATTCTGCTGGCCAGGAACCGAGGTGTAGAGCAGGCCCAGCTCGCGGGCCTCGTTCTCTTCTTGGGCCTGTTGGCGTCGGAGGGCCACCTGCAACAAGGAGGGGATTGGCGGAAAGCGGATCTTTGATCAGTGGCGTGTAACAGGGAGATGCATTAATATTAAACGATTTTTAACTGAAATCAGCGGAGGAGTTATATAATTGGACTTGGTTTTCATTCCATACTTTTAAATAATTAGCTTTTGAACACAAAGAAGTTATCTTTAACTGAACTATGTGAATCTTCTTCATACTATATTCTATTTATCCCAATATTTTCCAGGTAATTCCTTCTCTATTAAAGTAGAAACCCACCTGAGCAGCCATAACCCTTTGTCGTTCCGCGATTAGAGTGCATTTGGCGCAGACGCAATCCCGCCAGCGGCAGTAGCGTTTGTGTCCCTTCAAGGCGCTGACCTGCAAAAGGTTCGAAACAGAAAGGGATCCAGTGGGTAAAGAAAATCTCCAGATGCCGGATGGTATATGCCCGAAGGACCTACCACTCCGTGGTTCCTGCAGCGGGCGCACTTGGGCGTCCTTTGGTAGCGTTCCGAGGCGGCTCGCAGGAAGAAAGCAGGTGGCAGTGCTCCCAGGACCGGATGCTGCGACATCAGATTCTGCATGTCCACACCCGACGGCAGACTCATTTCGACGTGAAGATCGGAAACCTCGATGTGGATTGAGTGGTTGGGTCAAAAACTTCTGAGCACACACTTCACTTTAGCTTATTTGATCAGTATTTAATTGTTTGTTGTTAGCTTGTATTTTGATTGTTTTTTATTGTTTAACTATTTATCTCCGCATAGTTCTCGAACTCAATCCACGCGCGCTGACGACATGACACAGTGAGCCCTCGGTTGCAACTGATTCAACTTTTGGCCAAAAGGCCGCAGCGCACGACGCTCGACGTCGGACGTTCAGCAATGGCGGCAAGCGGCAACATTTACCAATACAAAAGCGGCTGACGAGGGTTGAAAGTGCGCGGATACGCTCGTGGGCATGTACATGCCAACTGGATATAGGGGATATATTCCCGATTCCGAGAGTGTTGCAACCACCTTTGTGCGCCGCAGCTGCCTGCGTCGCCGTCGCTGCCTGCGCCAACGGCGACGCCAGCTGCGACGGCGGAGGGCTGGCAATTAAGAAAAAAGTTTCAAATCTAATTTGGTACTGTATACAAAATTGTGCACTCGAGGCGGCGACGCGGCGTATGAGTAATGTGGCGGGAGAGCACTCCGCACTGGTTGGTTCTCAAAGGGATTTGCCATGGTAGTGGTGGTGTCGGTGGTGTTGGTGGTGTTGGTGGTGGTGGTGCTTCGGTGGTGGTGGTGTTGGTGGTGATGGTGCTGCTCTGGTGGTTGTTTGGGGTTTCTTTCATTTTCTTTGTTGCCTTTGTTTCACAATTATTTTTTATGCCGCTCTTCAGCTGCTCAACTGCTCAACTGCTCAACGGCTTGCTGTGTGCGAGAGCGCTTGGGGCTTTCGGCTTTTGGGCTATGGAATAGCCAACCAAAAGCGTTGTTGTTGCGACCTCGCCGCTGGTTGGCATGGCCAACACACACACACACAAACACGCTCAACTGACACAGTTGGCAGCGCAGTTGTTGCTTTTCGAGGGGTTTTGGGGGGGCTATCTAAAATTCCCAGGCTCCTGTTTTTGAAAAACTAAAGTTTCTACCTTAGGTTGTGGCACATCGCCACTTGCTTTTCATTTCCAGCTGCCGTTGTTCAAATGTCTCAAGTGCTGAAATCTCCATGAATAAAATTGGCAAAGAGGGGCATAATAATTACTTATTTACAGCTGCATAAAACAATGCATAAAATTATAGAAACGGGTTTCTCATGATATTTTAAACAAGAAACATAACATGAAGAGTACTATTTAACAGAATGTAATAAGTTATAAAAACCTTTATATACATTAATATTTTGGTTTTAGCTAACATTTAAAGGGATATACAATTTGCTACTTCAATTTAAAAGAAGAAACACGATTTTACATAAAGAGTCCTTTACATAATGTGCCGCATATCCCGCTGCGTTGGAATGAGAGTTTTCCTTAGATAATTTTTACTTTTTTTTTGAACAGTGGGCTGGGTCTGGCCTATTGGAATGTTACAAAATAATTGCAATTGAAACAAACTGAGCACTCGTACTGAGCGAGCGAGACAGCCTCGTGTGCGAAAGGGGCAGCTGCGCGCGCCTTTCTCTCTCACGCTCTTCGTTTCTCCGAGAGATGCTCGCTCTCTCGCGCGGAGACTCCGCCCATAAAAAGAGGAGGAGCCATAGGACTCACGCACACGCTGCAGAAATAGAAGAACATAAAGCGGCAACAATGTTGTACAAGTTGGCCAAAAGAAACAAGTTTCCAGTCTGTCTGTGTCTGTGTTTGCGCGCGTGTGCTTGTGTGTGTGAGTGGCCTAAGGACCTCTACACACACACACACACAGGGAAATAGGGGGCAGTTCCAGTTCCGCTGGCTTCGTCTTTTTGGCCAGGTCACAGTTGTTGGCAACAGTAAATGGCCAGAAGTTGCTGCTGCTGCTGCTGCTGTTACCGTGGAGCTACTGGTGTTTTGCGCAGGGCCAATTTCTCGCATTTTAACTTTGTTTAAAGTGCGCCTATGTACACACACTCATATCCACACACGCACACACAGACTGCTGCCCTGGGTGGCCACTTATAAAGTGTTTTTACTGCGACCAAATATGCAAATTAGTTGAGCAGCGCTGGCGATGACAACTTACTTAGTTGTTGTTGCTGCAGAGAGAGAAAATAGTCATGGATATTAAAGAAGGTGTAGAAAAGTAGGGAAACTCCTAAGCATCCTTTAAACCATGAATAAGACAGTCTTTTTATAGCCTAGATTTTCTTAGATTTACTTTGTGTGGAGTAATCAAGGAAGTAATATAAAACAGTATTAAAAATATCTCCCTAGGAAAATGAACAACAATTCATTTATCTCACTACAGTTAAATATAAATAAATCACTATAAAAAATATATACTATTTATGTACCACATTTTTCTTTCTCTGCAGTGCCACCAACAAAAGCTGAAACATGTCCATTATGTCGTCGGCTTGGCTGGCTCTCTTCACGCTTCAGCGGCTCCCGATGGCGGAAGCGGTAGGGTGGGGGCACTGGTAGGGGCTGGGGGTTGGCGGTACCATGGGGGCGGGGCAGTGAGAAGGGAGTGGAGTGAGGGAGGGGGGAAGAGGGACTGAACGGGCGGCGGTCCAATACAAACAATATGAGGCGCGCACACAGTGGCACACCAGTAATCATCAACAGCCAAGGCAACATGCGCAGCATGGCAACAACAATGGAAATGAAATCAACAAAAATCGTAGCAAGAAATGGAAATCAATCAAATAGATATGACGAATTATAGATGCTCTACAACACATGCTCAAAAGAATCAGAAGGGAACCTAGATGGAATCCTAAAGAAAAGGGATAAACAAATAGGAATTCAATTGAGCGGAATACATTTCTTTATTCAATAAGACTGGATAAATCTAAAATCATTGCTTATCGTAATAGTAAAAGGGCAATAGAAACATCCTTAAAATACTCAGAACAGATACTCAGTAACTTTTATAGCTTTCAAAATTATTAAAATACTTGAAAGGGTATTTACCAGGTGTCAGTAGAAGTAAAGATGGACATGCGGTGTAATAAGTAGCCGTTGGCCATCGACGAGGAAAGTTGGAATCACCGCGGGATCATTGCTACTTTACTTAACCCGGGTCTCGACTTGACCACATACTCCCAGCCCAGCTACTCGTCTCTCGGTGCTCTTTTGATGACTCCGACGGCTGGACATCTCAAGTGGCCAACTCGACTGCTTCTGATTCAGTGGGTAAAAAAAGCAGAAAAAGGGAGGATCTCCGGCGGGGGAACAATGGAAAAGTGCCTTAAAATGTTGACAAATATTTAACGTGCAGTGGCCGCAAAATTATTTGATCAAGACCCCCGAAAATATATACAGAGAAAGATCTTTTCACCCGAAACACACCGCACAGCCAACAAACACATCGAGATATTGTACAAAATTAAAACTGAAACTTGAAGACATGCGGCTAATGAGATTTCCTTGCGTCATTGCCCCATTCATGCGTTTCGATTGCGATTTGTTTGCTTTGTGTTTTTTCGGTTTTGGTTTTGGTTTTGGTTTTTGGATTGTGATTCGCCTCTTGGTTGCTTTCGGGTGCCGCGACCCCAGTCCAATATTTGAGCAATCGGCGGATGCGATTGTCTCTAGTTCTGTAAGGTTTCCCCGGCGCTCTGCCCACCAGGTCGCACCCAACTCCACTCAACCTCCCCTTGCAAGTGGAAGCTGGCAACTGGGAACTGGCAACTGGTAGCTGGTAGCTGGGAACAAGGAACTTGGAACTGTCAGCGGCAGTTGGTTGTGAACAATGCAGGCGACGGCGGCACTCCAAAGTGGACAGGGTCGAAAAAAGTTAATTTAATTTCGAGTGTGTGCAACAATTGTCGTTCGTCCCTCGGTTCTCGTTCTTGGTCCTTCGTCCTTCGTCCTGCGCTTATCCCTTTCAGCCGGAGAATAACAATCGCAGATACAGAGAGCACACTCAACCACCCACCCAGCAGCCCGCCTGCTTTGCATATTGTTTTACAAGATTGCAGGCTTCGGAATCGCTCCTTCGACTTATCTTTGACGCACAAGGAAATCTCATTAAATAACTTCCTGCGCTTTCAAGTCCTGCCAGCATCCTGTGACAGAATCCTGCGCTCTCCTCGGCGAAAGCAGAGCAGAGCGGGGGAGGGGCAGCAGAAAAGCTGAAACTTTGAACTCTCATGTATTCGGATTCGTTCAGCGAGCCATGAAATTACATTTTGCTTTTCTTGCGGCGGAAGTCTTCTTCTTGCGGAAGAAGCTGGCAAGAAGCAGAACACACGTCGACCGGAAAGCCATGGAAACGTGAAATTTTGTTAAAAGTTCAAGCAAACTTTGTGTTTGCGACTGCTGGCCGGCTTGCCATTTTGTCAAGCGAAATCTCTGCTGGCAAGTTGCTAGAATTATTGTGTTGTGTCACATGCAGATGAGCACAGCGGGGGCCAAGATAATAGGACTGCTAAGGCTAAGAGGTTAGTTAAATAACTTATGCTAGTATGCATAAATTTTAATCTGAACAAGAACTGCCAAACAAAACCCTCTCATATGACACACGCCAAGTAGAAAATTATCCAAAATTAGTGTCACAAAAAACGCCATATCACATTCTCCTCGCAGCCGGAAACTCAAATTTCAAACAACAAATGGCTCAAGCAGCTCACAATTTATACAATATTGCGAATTCCGGCAGCCGAGCATTTGACACCTCCTACAGGCCGATTATACAATCGTTAACTGCAGTTTTCCAATCTAAGTCCCCATCCCCATCCCAAATCCATTTCCCACTCTCAGCCGAGTAATTCGAGCTGGCCAAGACACTCAGTTCCTGACTTTGGCCATTGACACGCTCTCAGGGTGCTAATATAATTTTCACCCAACTGTCTGTATATATGTTCTGAATAATTCCTCTAATATAATACAACAAGGATCGAGAGCCGAGTGCCGGGGGAGAGAAATTGAGAGCTCTATGAAGATGGTAATCATGACCATTGTTTGGGCTGTTCGCATAAACACTGTTTCCTATTTTTTAACCCCGCTATCTAACCCTCAGTTGAGAGGACTCGCCTCCTCCCCCTGGAATAGTAATAATAGTGGAGTTGCACGCCCCTTTGAGGCAACTGTTATTAGTTGGAAGGGCGGCGCGTGGTTCCGTTCCCATCGGCTCACTACTTACCACCCGTGATATGCCCATGTAGTGCTCGACTTCATCCCAATCCCAGAGTAATGACATCTCTGTCCCGCCGGAGGCACTATTTAGTTTTGAATGCGACGGCCAGCTGTGAATTTTATTTGATTTAATTAAACACGATTGCATGGCCTTGCATAATGGCCGTCAAATTGACAGTTGGCCACTTGGATCGCTCCTCGGTTTGAATGGGTGAAAGCTACATATATATAAGCTATACTATCATACAGCTCGGCATTTGTATGGAAAATCGGGGGATTGACTCCACCCAAGGCACTGATAACGGGTCAAGTGCAATGTCATGCCCAACGGCAGATTTACTAATCCAATTTCAATTCATACAGAGATAAAACAGCAGTTTAATTTTTAGTTATATTAAATTATTACAAGTATTGCTAATAATCTGCGAAATATAATAGTGAAGAGTGTTATGTCTTATTCTAGTTTGAATATGATTGCTTTTGGGAAAAACCAAATTTAATGATTAACATTAAAGTGATAGTATTTAACAATTATTTTCAAACTTATAGTTTTCTACAGTGTTCTTTTTTGATTAGGTCATATAGTCAATACAAGGCCAAATCATTTAACTCATAAACTTGGAGCAAATCGATGCATTTATATTTCACGAAACAGGAAGTCAATTTCTTCGAAACATTTCAATTGAGGAATCACTTAGTTCAACCCACTGCTGGATTATCGGAAAATCTATTCAATAAACAAGTTAATCGACAAACAGCTTTTGCATAGCAAATAGAGCTGAGCGAATGCTCACTCCGATTGGAATCCAAGTCTGGGTCTCATCCCAGACTTATCAGCTGGCGGGGATGCAATCAAACAGTGTGGTTAGGAACTGGACTGGAGCGATAAGCAGCTGAACTCTTGACACACAGAGAATCTGGGGAGAGCACCCAGTTCTACGGAGCGATAGAAATATATAGACATATATAGCGATCTGCAGCTATAAAGCCAGGCACTTGGCCGTCGGCGGCTCAGTTCAGAACCTCAACTTCGCCGCGATCCAACTATAACTAACTAACGACTAACTATATCTCAATATGCTCAAGTATCTGATCGTAGCTCTGGCCCTCTGTGCTGTGGTGTGTATATGTTTCAAATCAATCAAATGTGAACGAACTGATCCAAGCGGAACTTGAATTATGAAAAACCCAAACTCAATTGATTGGGAAAAACCCAAACTCAAAACTAATCAGTGCAAGAAATTCAAAATTTATGTCTTAGAATTGTGCTGATAAAATAAGTTCAGTGTGCTGACATTTATTGCTGATTTTTATTGCTACAAAGTCTGACAGTTTTGCATAATTTATCATTTATTTAACGCAGGTCGGAAAATTCCGATCGGGGTTGACTCAATGTGTACCTTGATATAGAGGGTTACAAAATAAATTAACAAAACAATTTGCAACAATTTGCAGTCAAGCAAAAACGATGAATCATACTATTTATTTCTTGAGGTTAAATACAATTTATTGCCCAATAGATCCGAGTTTATTTATCTTAGTAGATAGTGGATAGCTTAAACTGTGTACTAACTAAGTGAAACGTTTTTCCAATCAGGCCCATGCCGATGACTGGACGCCCAAGACTGGCGAGGAGATCAGGAATATCCGCGTGGAGTGCCTCAAGGAGAATCCGCTGAGCAACGACCAGATCTCCCAGCTGAAGAACCTGATCTTCCCCAACGAGCCCGACGTGCGCCAGTACCTGACCTGCTCGGCCACCAAGCTGGGCATCTTCTGCGACCAGCAGGGCTACCACGCCGACCGCCTGGCCAAGCAGTTCAAGATGGACCTGTCCGAGGAGGAGGCCCTCCAGATCGCCCAGAGCTGCGTGGACGACAACGCGCAGAAGAGTCCCACGGACGTGTGGGCCTTCCGCGGACACCAGTGCATGATGGCCAGCAAGATCGGCGACAAGGTCAGGGCCTTCGTGAAGGCCAAGGCGGAGGAGGCCAAGAAGAAGGCCGCCTAGGTCTGGATGTTCGGTCTCAACCAATAAAGTGTGTTCATCTCTGTGCTGGAATGCAACCATTCGAATGGGATAGTTTATTGATTCTAGGCTAAGCAGGCAACAGGCAAAACCACAATACAAGTGCACCGAACTAGGACTACTGAGCGTGTGGGTGGTCTACGGGGGGATTGGAGCTACGGGGGATCTACGGGGGCGTCTCTAGGCATCGCCGCCCTCGGATATGGTCTTCATGGCCACATTGATGTGCTCCACCAGCGGCAGCTCGCTGTCCAAAGCCGGGTTGCGGAAGCTCTCCAGGAAGTAGCAGGTCTCGGTGCCGCCGGGATTGGGGAATTCCTTGGGCAGGAACGACGGATCCCGCGGCTGCAGCTCGAACTCAAAGCCCTCGTGCTTGGTCAGCCAACTGAAAGTGGGGAAAGCAGAATAATGTAGAGGTGGAGATGGACAAAAGACTGCACCACTTACTCCTTGGTGGTTGGGCTGACATTGATCTTTAGCGCCTCGCTGCCCGACTCGAACTTGTTGGCGATGGTGACGCTGTGCCCGAAGAGGCAGTACCTGGGCATCTTCCTGCCCACCACTCCCGCCAGGACAGTGCCCGTGTGCAGGCCGATCCTCATTTTGATTTGCTCGCCGTCGTGGGTGATGTGCTTCGAGCAGGCGTCGATCATCTTGAGGGCCATCCAGGCCACCTTGTGGGCGTCGTAGATGGAGGCTCGGTGGAGTCCGCTGGCCACGCAGTAGGCATCCCCGATGGTCTCCACCTTGTACACGTCGAAAAAGTCGCAGAACTCGTCGAAGTCCTTGTAAAGCCCCTCCAGCATGCTGATCACCATGAAGGGAGTGGCCCGCGAACAGATGCTAGTGAAGCCGACGATGTCGCTGAACAGGATCGTGACATCGGGATACGTCTTGGCGTCAATGGAGGAGCCCAGCCAAAGCTTCTCGGCGATCTCCGCGGGAAAGATGAGGTGCAGCAGGCTGACGTTCTTCTTCCGCTCCTTGGTCACCGCCGAGTTGGCCTCCTCAATGCTGTTCTTGATCTTGTCCATGCGCCGGCGCAGTCCATCCTGCGCCCTGGCCTGTTCTCCCACCAGTATCACCTCCCTGGTGGCGTCGTGCAGCGGTATGTCCGAGATGAAGAGTCCGTTGCAGGTCAGCCCATCCAGGCCGTCCAGGAAGGGGGATCCAATGAAGAGCAGCGAATTGGACTCGGGACAGTGCACCATCTGTCCCTTGATCTCCAGTCCAATGGCCGGGAAATCCACGGCGCCCGGAGGATTATTCAAGCCGATCAGGAAGGGCGTGTAGGTGCGCCGCACTATGTCCCGGAATTTCATGGTCAATCCCTTGGGTCGCTTGAAATCAAAGTAGGTGGTCGCCTGGCAACCAAAGTCCGCCATGTAGGGCTTGTACAGCTTGCTGAATCCTCTGCCCAACTGCACCAGCTCCAGCTGCTCGTTCATGATGAAGTGCCAGGGAAACATCTTGCAGAAGCTGGACGAATTCATTTGCAGGTCGGAGGCGTTGCTCGAGTTGCTCCGCTGCACCGTTTCCGGGATGGTTTTGCTCACGGAAGTGGGACGACCCATCAGCATGGTCTGCGAGTTGTCCTTGACCAGCGAGAAGAGGTAGCGATACCGCCGGGCATCGCCCTCCACTGGCTCGATCTTGATGTTCACGTCCACCTTGTAGAGCATGCGGGTGAGCGCCTTCAGGGAGCCCAGAAGCAACCAGGCAATGACCGGGCGCTCCGAGGTGAAGATCAGCTCGCCCTCGCCGGCACACACGAATCCGGTATCGGTGACGTCCTCCTGTTTATCAAAGCGGACTTAGTTATCATTTAAGTGGGAACATTATCTTTAAGTCTGACCTCCTGCAGCTTCAGCACATCGTAAACGCCATCGAGGGAGCCCAGGAATTCCTGCAGATCGGTGCCCAGGCAGCGGAAGGCTCTTTCAATGATCCCTGTGCAGCAGCAGGTAATCAGCTCCTCGCCTAGCAGCACCAGAATCTCGCTGGCACTGGCCTCGTCCATCTTCAGCAGCAGCTCCTGGATGTCCGCCAAGTAGTCATAGTTGGCGCAGCTCTTGAACGTTTGCGGATCCAGTTTGCTAGGGTATACAGATATAGTATATAATATATATAGTATATAATTTCTTATACTGTTTACTTACAGCTTGTGAATATTGGGCCAGTTCTGGCGGTACTTGGCCACCAAAGACGTGACCGCCGTGTTGAGATCCTCGTTCGACGGCGCCGTTAGTAGCTGGATGGCCATCTGGAGGTGGGTGAGGGTCAGGGCGTCGTCCGAGAGCTCCTCGTCCTCGAGCGCCCAGTGGCCACCAGGCTCGGCGATGACCGAGGGCTGGCGTGTCAGCGAGTCCGCTCGCCGGAAGAAAGGACACGCCATGTCGCGTGCTCGCCGCTCGGGTGGCTCTATTCGATCTATTTCGGGGATTCAGTGGTGCAATTAGTGGCTTATACATATAAACAATTCAATTATTGAACGCAAATCAATCAGTGAATGAGTAATTCATGTATCCTTGTTAGCGGCTTTTAATTCTTCTTTCCTGTGTGCATTTTATTGCATAATTTCAGAACTAGTGATATGAGATAAAAAGGACACTTTTCAATACTTTTTAAGCCCCATTAGGAGCTTTTAATCAAATCAAGTGAAATTCTAATTGAGATGTGTGTTTTCCCCGGAGATACAGTCATTTAATCGATGTGTATTGTGCATTTTCCGCCCGGGGCTTTCTCTGCTTTTTTCTCAAGTTCAACGTGCACTTGTGTGAGTGGGTGGTTGGGTGGCACCACCCACTGGTGGCCCACATAGGCCCGTGTCCCTGCAGTGTCTTGTGTGGCCGACTCGAGTGGCTTTGCTCCTTGGAGGTCAAGTGTGTGGCAGTCCTTCTTTATTTCGTTCTTGGCAAGGATCCCACTCGTGCTTTCTTGCCAGTCGCATTACCATAATTTCGTTTTGCATAATTTACGAGCGCCGCTCCTGCCCCAATCCCCGCCAGCTGCTGCTGCCCGATGTGTGTCACACTGGTCAGCTTTAATTTTCACCACCTCCTCCTTTCTGGAGAAGTGTGTATTTGCCTGCAGGAAGCACCCACGGATACACAATTTTCCAGCTCAATCGCAAGGTTTTTCCACTTGGGACACTCGAACGCCTAACAATAGCATACTTTTGGGCATACTCACTTGGTCAAGGGAATAAAAATTCTTTCGCTGGCCTCTTGGCTTTATGCTCACTTTAAAGCAGTGACCAAAATTGCTGTGGAAATTCTTGGAGCGCTGAGGAATTTTTTCGCACGCCTGAAAAATGCCACAATTCGAAACGGAATGAACTTTTGGCCAAAATAAGGTGGCGAAAAAGTCCGGAGCCAGCCAAGCTTTGCGGAGAAAGCTTTGGCAAGTGAAAGTGTGCAGAGGTTGTTGCATTGTTTTGAAGATACAAAGAGAGCGGAGAGCGAGTGCGCATGAGTGTATCTCACGGATACATTCTGATGCTGGCGAAAAGCTCTGCCCAACGGTCAACTCTCAATTAACCTGTTGCGTGAGCAGCGCTCTCCGAGTTTCCCGCTCTCCCCCGAACAGCAAAGGTAAGAAACAATCAATCTGCCCTCCTGGGCCCGCAAATGTATCTGTATCTGTGGGGTAGTATCTGCAGAATGCTGCATATGCTGCACACCACATGTCCGGCTGAAAACTTTTCACTCTCCAGCAATCGGAAACTTTTCAGTCCAGCGAATCGAAAATGTATATGATACGCCTCAGTTTATTGACGTTGGCCGCCCGTGCGCAACGTGTTCTTTTCCATTGTTTTCATTTTCGGGGGGCACTGTATAGTTTTGTTTATTTTCCATTCCGCGCTCCCATCGTGTGAAAGTGCAGCTTGGCTGGCTCGGATTTTTTTTAACCGTCTCTAATAGTTGTAATTTGCACTAATTACGGCCGCAATGAACGATTTCGGGCATTTCGTAAGTAGCGCAGGTTCTGAAATTCAGGAATCTCAGGGTCTTAAGTTTCACTGATAATGAGGAAATTATGTGGAATATTTACATGTGTGCATTGCGGATGCTCTATCTAAACGCAGAAAGTGGAATTAAGACACAGCACACAAAGCTTCGTCCTTGACCTTGCACATCTCTCGGTTCTCCGGACGGCGCACTCCGAAAGCTCTTGCATCGAAAGCGAAAGTTTGAAGGAACTCTCGAGTGGCGCCCACCAACCGAGCCACCCCCCCAATAACACCAAGCCAACTTACATATCCATAAATCCCATTTATGTTTAGTGACGAGGTTCCGACGAGCCAACCCCAAGAACAAACCCTAATCTAATCAGCCCCCGAAACGGTCCCTAATCACTTGATTTGGCTGTAGTTTGGACCTCCGTGGCTCGATTTGCTATAATCGCTTAAGCTATTTTAAGACCAGGCAACATGTGAAGTCTTATAATAATCTTTAGATAATTATTGTCAATACTTTAAGCAATATATTTAAAATGATGTACTATGTATCGATTATAGGCTAAGTCGCATGGCCCCAAGTTGGTGCCATTCCTGGTGACCCTCGTGCTGTACTTCTCGCTGGTGAGGAAGGATCCTCAAGGAGAGCTATGGACCACCGTGCTCAAATGCCTGCCCATTTTCGCCCTAGTATTCTATGTGGTGGCCAAGGGAATCTCGCTCAAGAAGGAGTATGCTTTATAGAATCCCAGTACTACATACTACTTATTAACAAGGAATTTTTAACAGATACCGTCGCTCACTTTGGATTCTTTTGGGTCTGGTTTTCTCGAGCGGTGGTGATGCTCTGCTCAACATAAATCTCTTTCCCTTCGGAATGATCTCCTTTGGAGTGGCGCACGTGTTTTATATCAGCGCCTTTGGCTGGAAGCCCGTAAAGTGGTTCATTGGACTGGTCTTGTACGTGGCCGTATCATTTTGTAAGTTGTGTTTACTGGTTAATATAAAAAATTAAATTACTTGGAATATTGAAAACCCCCAGTTGTTTACTTCGTGCACACGAAACTGGACGAGATTCTCATCATCGGAGTGCCCATCTACTGTTTCCTGATCACCACAATGCTGTGGAGATCGCTGGCCCGCGCCGTGGACTCCAGGAACTTCCTCGCCGTGTTCTGTGCCATCGGAGCCATTCTGTTTGTGATCTCCGACGCCCTGATCGCGGTCACCATGTTCGTGGGCGTGCCCCTGCCCTGCGCCCGCCTCCAGATCATGATCACCTACTACGCCGCCCAGTTCGCCATCGCGCTCAGCACCGCGGACGACGGTCCTGCCCTCCAGCGCTCCTTTCGCAAGAAAATTAAGTGAAGCCAGTGCCCAGTGCTCATCTGTCGGATACCCGGAGACAACATGAACGCAACCACCAAACTTAGTACTTCCAAAGCGTCTAGAGTATTGCCATTTACGTGTGTTGGTTTCCCCATCCCAGTAGCTTAGTGCAACCAAATATTTGTTCCTTTTCTGGTGGATGTGGAAACGTATCTTAGTAGTTTACTAGATGTTTGTTGACTTCAAAGTAATAAATATATTAATAATAGGTTCGATTAACTATTTTATTAAAAACCATCTTTGTACATCACTAAAAACCCGCTCAGATAGTAACTTAAGACGGAGCACGAACTAGTCGCTGCTGCTGGAACTGAAGCTGTCTTCTGAGGTGGAATCCCGGCGAGCACGTCGGCCGCGTCCTCGCGCAGTATTGTTCCTGTTGGCCGCCGGCTTGCGACCACCCTTCTTTGTCCTTGCCCCCGCTCTGGTTCTGTTGCCCTGGCCTTCCGGAGTGCTTTCTTGATCACCCTGGGCAGCGGTATCCGGGTTGACTTGCAGGCACTCGTTCAGTCGGTTCTCGAACTCGGTGACCACAGCTTTGAGTTCCGGCTTGGCCAACTTGTTGGTGTTGCTAATGATGAGCTTGAAGGACTGGTACACTTCGTCCACCTGGACCTTGTCCCTGTAGTGTTGCATATTGTCCATGAGCTTCTTCACAGCTCGCTCGTTGTAGGTGAGCAGCCCAAGGCAGTAGGCGATGTCGCGCCATTGACGCTCCACCCGCGTCACCGGGAAGCGCAAGCACAGCTTCTCCACCAGCGTCTCAATCTGGCGATCCTTCTGGATGAGACCCAGGATGTAGGACATGATAATGCGGTACTTGTCCTCATCTAGGTTGAGGTTTATGTCCCCCAACCGGGAGATGATATCCGGCAGCACATTGTACAGAATGTTCGACTTGTTGGCTATCTCCTTGAAGAACTGCTTGGTGATATCGCGAATCTCATCGTTGCCGTCCACAATGCAAAGCGCCATGTCGGCGATTTGACCCTTGACGCGTATCATTTCGTTGAGGATCAGATGAGACAGCATTTTGACGGCAGTTAGCCTCAACTCGGTGTTCGATTCGTGCAGCTGAGCGTAGAAGTGCCCCGTCCACGGCTCGATGATGTTTGGGAAACGGAAAGTGAGATCCGACAGCCCCACAACTGTGTTGCACTTGATTCGAATGTTCTTTGTTAGGTTGAGAATGTTCATCAAAAAGCTCATGTTGGACTCGCAGAAACGGGAGGACACGGTCATGAGCCGGGCCAGAGCCAAAGTGGCGGCCTGTTGCAACGTGGGATCCCTAAACTCACCAGGACGCTTGCAAATTTCTATGATAAATGGCGCAAGCTTGGACAGCAGGGCGTCTGGGTTGTAAAGCAGCATGTCCTCGCAAATGCCGTGGATTTCCTCGGCGATGTTGTCCTCTGCAGTCGCTCCCACCAGATCATCGTCTGGCTCCTGCTGCGGTTCCGCCGCCACTCCGGACAGCCTTTTACGCACCTCCATCGCTGACATATTAAGCGTAAGTCTGGCCGCATTATGTGAACTTCCCGCCTGCTGATTGCGGTTATTACGCTCTTCAAGAGCCGTCAGCTCGTCGCGATACTTCATGTTATTATAGATGTCCATGTCGAGAAAAATCATCTCCTTGATGGTCATATAGCCGATGCAAAAGACTAAGCGGGAGACCAGATACACGGGAATCAAGGTGCCTTGCATCTGTGATTGGCTATCAGCTTGAGTCTGAGTGGGAGTAAGGGTCTGCGAGTGGGGAATCTCCAAGGGCTGCGAGTCCGGAACGGTATCTGTATCCGCTTTGTCTGGAGAGGAAACTACTGCAGCCGCTTCCTTGACCAGCCAGCTCTCATTGAATTGCTTGAGTAGAGCCAACACCAGTTGCTGCGCAATCACATCCGGCGCCTGGCACATCCTATAGAAGTATTCAAAAACACTCATGGCCAGGGCGTCGAAGTCGGACAGACTTTTGTGGAAAAAGAAGTCGAGGAAGAGCCGCGTGATCTTTCCCACGAACTCTGCATTGCTGTTCTGTCGCTTATAATACTTGGCAGTGTTGTTTGCATCGATGGAGTTGACCAGCAGCTGCAGACAGGATGTAAATATCCGTGGATCACGACGCACCCGCTCTCCGACGGCGATATCCTCGATGATGGCAGTGTTGGCCGAAACAATACTGGATTTCGATTGTGAGGCCATTATCAGGAGCTGGAGCGACAGGCGAGATTCGTTGGATGTAGTGCCCTCCAGTTTTAGCGTAAAGCGCTCAAAGAGCACTTGGATGACAGCAGCATCGATGTCGCCACCCAACACCCACTCGGTCATCAGCGACTCCAAGGCCGTGTAGTGACCATACTCGATTTCCGAGAGAAACTTCGACAGGTTCTGCACCACCTTGATTGCATGAGCGCGACCCGTTTGGTCCGTGGAGAACAGAACGCGCTTGTAGGCATCCGACACTGCATCTCGCTTCTCCTTGTCCGAGGACCAGACCAGCTGCAGCATTCTCTGCATTCCCGACTCCGTGCCGTGAATTCCGAACATGTACCCGGTGGTGAACAAGTCCACCGCCTCGAAAACATCCGTGTTTGTCTTGGACATGAGCATATCGTGCAGTTTGGGGAAGGCTGAAGTCATCAAGACGGCAAAGTCAATGCTGTCCTTTAGGAACTGCACCGTTTTGATCTGCTGCAACATTTCCTCGCTCTAAAATAAAAGATTTGGTAAGAAGGAAATATATATTTTTCCAAGATGAAACATACGCTCTGTTTAAATCCAGCAGCCAGCAGGTGATATGTCTTTAGCAAGGCCAGCACATACACACAGTGCTCCTCGTGCTTCAGCAAGGAACTGGAATGTAAATATATTCAATATAGAACGAAACTATCCTTGATCAGCAACTTACCTCATATTCTGATTTCCCGCCAAAAAGTCTACCTTTCGCACGAGAACAATAACATCCTTGTAGTTCTTTTCGCGCATCAGCGGAATGATCCGCTCCATCAAGGTCTCGTCGCTCTCCTCCTTGTCGAACTGCATATCGGGAACTGTAATATAACAATAAACTTTAATATATACCCCGAACTAGCGGAACAGCATGAACTCACACTCCGTAAGGTTCTCCTCTATGAAGGGCAGCAGTTCGGGCGCCAAGCTGCTAAACTCGTCGTTGAGCTTCTCCTCCTGCTTGCGCTCTTCCTCGAGTACCTCATTCAGTTTCTCCATGGCCTGCACCTCGTGTTCATGCTTGGCTCTGAGTTCATCTATGGAAAGTTTGCTGCTGTAGGGATTGCTTTCCAGGGCGGATTTGATCAGATGCATGGCGGCACGCCGCACTAGCGAGCTCTTGTCTTCCAACCTTCCGATGGCTTCCTCCAGCACTCTGATCAGAAAGTTAAGCGGAATAGCGTGCTGGGTTTTCAGGTGATGCCAGATACTGAGCACCTTGGAACGCACGTGTGCAGAAATATCTAGGATGTGGGCCATCAGGTGCTCGAGGAACTCATTGCGCACTTCCTTCAGTTCTTCGCTAAGATCCTCCGAGGTCAGTTCGCTAACCACGGTGTCGCCGATGATCTGGAGCACACAATTCCGCAGGGTGTGAGACTGACAATCCAGTAGGTCTTCCGCCAGCTTTTCCAGGTGCGGTACGATCAGCGAAGGTGCGATGTTCGAGAACTCGGCCAGGAAATTGGAGAAGTGCTTGGAGACCGAAGAGTCAGAGCTGTCCATCCGTAGGGCATCCACAATGCTCTTGATTAGAATGGAGAAGACCGAGGAAATTCCGTACTCCTCGTGCAGAAGCAAAATTCCTGCTGCTACTGAATGGGATGCATGCTCAGTGCCGCGTAGGATCTGCAGGATGCGCACCGGAAAGGTCATGGCCTGGTTGAAGCGCTTGATCGATGTGCCCAAGATCTGGAAGATCGTGTCGAATATGTGTTTGTTGTCCACGCGAAGCGGCAGAAGTTCGATTGTTCGATAGCAGGGGTCGCAGAGCAAGCTGGGAAAGATGGATACGTTGCAGATCGGTGAAATAAGATGCTGAATGCCAACTCTTACTTTATAAAGTCCTCCTCGGCTACGGGCGGACTCCATAGCTTCTCCAGCGGACACTGCAGCACGTTGAAGAGCTGCACCAGGAACTTGCCGCGCTTGACCTCCCAGTTGGGAAACTGCTCCAATCCCTCCGACGGTTTGGTACGCTTCTTCTGAACATTGAGCTGCTGATCCCGCATGGCCTGCTGGACACTGTTGTTGATCTTCTTGACGGTGCTCACCTGGAGAAACAGCGTCATCTTGGTCAGGTTGAGGTAGCTATTGCGCTGCTGGTTAGACATGGGCTCACTGGCCGTCAGCCGGGGCTGCAAGTCCTGGAACAGTTTCTCCACGGTCAGGTAGAGAAGGTCAAAGGACCTCATCAGATTCTGTGCAGAGCCGCCATCTGAGCCGCGGGCCTCGAGGATCGAGTAATACAAGTCGAAGTGCTCGAATATATAAAAGGGATCACCCAGGTGAACTTTGCGCTTGCATTCTGAGAAGGAAACATGAAGATTGCGCGTCAGAAAACTGTACTGAATTTAAAAACCAACCGCGAAAACGGAAACTTACCTTGTAGTTTCGCGGGAATCTCCTGGGCGCCAAAAATCTCCTTCACGTAGTACTGATCCCCGCTGGAGTTGATCAGGTCAGATGCATTCAGGGGAAGGACGAACTGGAAGTCGTGCGATTCCTCCATGGCGGGTATTACTCCTATTTACCTTGAAATAAAAATTGTATCTTCTGAATTGAGTGGCGTCGCTTATAGAGATGGACACATTCGCCGCCAAATCGATCGCTTGATATCGGTTATCGGATACTGATGACTGCAAACATAAAATGCTCATAATGAGGGGTTGTATTTATCAGACAGAATATATACCACAAAAACTAAATTTATATTGGTTTAAGAGGAGCTTGTTTAAATTTTTACATTATTAAAAGTGTACCTGTTTAGGGAGTCCCCTTGATGCAAATATGCGATGTATCGATAGTGATATCGAAATACTCGCATCTCTTCTCCAGACGCCGTGCAAATTCGGAGTTTGAGTTGTTTTAAGCAGTTTCTGTTTGAATTTATTGTCTTATTAAGCCGTAGTTGCTAGCAGAAAACTTGACAAAATGCGTCCCCCAGAGTTCAAGCTTAACAATCCGCCGGAGGACCTGATCTCCGCTGTGAAATTCGGCCCCAAATCGAATCAGTACATGGCGGCGTCTTCTTGGGACGGAACACTTAGGTTCTACGATGTGCCGGCAAACCAGCTGCGTCAGAAATTCCTGCAGGATGCCCCCCTTCTGGACTGTGCCTTCATGGTGAGATTCCTTCGTACACATTTACAACCCCCTATTAAACCAAAAATCCGCAGGACATAGTGCACGTGGTCAGTGGCTCACTGGACAACCAACTGCGTCTCTTTGATGTCAACACCCAGGCGGAAAGCATAATTGGTGCCCACGATGAGCCCATCAGATGCGTGGAGCACGCCGAGTATGTCAATGGCATCCTCACAGGTAGCTGGGACAACACCGTGAAGCTGTGGGACATGCGGGAGAAGCGCTGCGTTGGAACCTTCGAACAGAACAACGGAAAGGTGTACTCCATGTCCGTGATCGACGAGAAGATCGTGGTGGCCACCTCCGACCGCAAAGTGCTCATCTGGGACCTGCGCAAGATGGACAGCTACATCATGAAACGGGAGTCCTCGCTTAAGTACCAGACCCGCTGCATTCGTCTTTTCCCCAACAAAGAGGGCTACGTGATGTCCTCCATCGAGGGACGTGTGGCAGTGGAGTACCTGGATCACGATCCTGAGGTGCAGCGCCGCAAGTTTGCTTTCAAGTGCCACCGGAATAGGGAGCAGAACATCGAACAGATCTACCCCGTGAATGCCTTGAGTTTCCACAATGTCTACCAGACGTTCGCCACTGGCGGATCCGATGGTATTGTGAACATTTGGGATGGCTTCAACAAGAAGCGGCTTTGCCAGTTCCACGAATACGATACCTCCATATCCACGCTCAACTTCAGCTCCGATGGCAGCGCCCTGGCCATCGGCTGCTCCTACTTGGACCAACTACCAGAGACGCCGGCCACCGTGCCACATCCGGCCATCTATATACGCTATCCCACGGACCAGGAAACCAAGCAGAAATAATGTTATATAGACTTGTTTATGGCGAAGTTATACATCATTTTTTAAAGTAAGCTACTTAGTATTCCCTTTTAATTTCGTGCGCGCATCTTTGATGAAAACCCACATCAGCTTTCCCAGCACAAATAAAAACTCTATAAAACTCATGACGGAGGCCCCTATATACAGACTTATGATGCCGCCAAAGTTGGCCAGTAAATCTACACTGGTGTACTTGAGTTTCGTAACAATTTTGGTCATGAAACGCTGGCCATAATAAACCTGGGCTTTTATCAATCGATCTGTTGAGTTTTTTGGGCTGAAAGAGAGGAAAATTGAATTATCTGTTCTTTAATGCTCTATACATTGAACTTACTAATCTAATTTGCGCACATTAAGCGACATTTTGTACAGCCGTGAATTGCAATTGTCTGGACAATCACAAAAGTGACCCTGTCGTGAGTCGTTAATGTATTTCTCCTGATCACCCATCTTCACGTAAGAGAATATATCGGAATTGTAGCCTAAGCATTGTGCATCGTTGATTCCACATTCCGGAACTCCATCTAAAAGAGAAAAAATTTAAAATGTGGTAGAAAAACTGGTCTACATCCGATAATTACCAATGGGTGGCAGAAAAGCTGGCAGCGAGCACTGGCAGGTCTTCCACACAACTAAGTGGAGGCACACCACCAGGCAGTTTTCGCGGTTATAAGTCAACGAAGTGTTCTGGAAGGTAGGGTTCTTTTCGTTCTATGGAGTAAGAAATTATTATTATGATTACTTTTCCCTCTTAGTTGAAAGCTATACACACATCAAAGTAGCAACGTCTTCTTTTGGGACTCATCTCATAGGTATTTGGAGAGGTTTCAGTGACCATCGGATGCACAGCAACGAAGTTCTCCGTATCCGGGTACAGGTGGTACAATATTTCATTGGACCACTGGTGTGGTTCCTTTATCATGAGCTTAGTAACCAAAAAAAAATGTAAACAAAATGAGAGGAAACTGTGACGCATCTAAAGGACTTACATTCATTCCAAATGGAGTCAGAGCGTCTATGTTGTTCATAAAGGAGTAGCTCGCATTGATCGTGAACTTGAGGCCCGATTCCTCGCCAGCGGTGCTCAGCTTGTAGGGATAGAACTGGTTGGTCAGGTGCTTCTTGCGAGAGTTCTCCGAAATCATGGAGTTGAAGACCAAGCACTGGCCCTTCACCGTCTGCTCCCGCACAAAAAGCTTGCAGCAGTCGTAGGGAGTCTCATCGAAGACGCAAGAATCGGCGACGAAGAGTTCATCGCATCGATAGGTCATGTAGTTCATCAGGTCCGACGGTTTCAGATAGCTAATCCCCGTCAGATTTCTTTTGGTCAGAATCCGTATACGGTTAAAGTTGGAGAAGTTCATAATGTCCAGACTGGCGAGTAGCTGGCGAAATGTTTCCCGGAGCTCGGCATTCGGATGACGTGGCAGAAAGCGGAGCAATGCCGACGGAGCCCTCTGCCAGTTGAAATGACTCCAGGGGCAAACGGCCACAGCTGGAAAGTCGATGTGGTACACTGGCAACTGTGTGGTCTCTATCAGGCTGACCAGGAGCTGCTCGCTGTGCCGATGCATTAGCACGGTGTACAGACTGAATCCGGTGATCACCGCTCCCAGGACGATGGCGAGCCACAGGCAGCGCTGCCAGAGATGCTGCTCCCCGAAGACGTGCTGCATCCCATGGATGCTGGAGTGGGCGAAGGAGCTGCGCAGTCTTTCTCGGAACTTAATGCCAGGCGGCTTGTTCCTGAAGCGAAGTAGTCCTGGTCGCGGCCGCGGAGCCACGAGTTCCTTGGTGTACAGCAACATGACGAATGCAAGAAGTTTGCCCAAAGTTTTAGTTTAGTTTGCTGCCTTAAAGTGTAGGCTTGGTGTAATTGCTACTCGGAGTAGCTAATAAGTAAATTGACTCCCCAATTGAAGTAGAAATACCTTACACATGACTTTGATATATCCACATTCTGCTTTTTCCCCACTGAATCGAGAACGAGTGCACAAACTTTTATGGGAAATCAATTACTTTATTAACTAAACTAATGCTAATCGGTACATCCGTCCAACTAGGACATAAGGCACTAGGCCTTGGGGGCCAGGCTCTTCTGGATCTGGGCCAGGTTCTCCTTCAGCAGGCAGGTGGCTCCGCGGTAGGCCCACTCGCAGGCGTTGGATCCCTGCTCGTTCTTGTCCACGCAGGCGGCCAAGGAGGCGTGGAAGGCCTCGTTGTGGTCGGCGTGGTTGCCCACCAGCTGCTGGTGGATGTTCTCCACGTTGAAGCCACTCTGGACGTCGAACAGGCCCCACTTGGTGAAGACGCACTTGATGTAGCACTGGGTCTTGGCGTCGTTGGGGTACTCCCACTTCTGGTACTTCTCCACCAGATCCACGGGCACGGCCAGCTCCTGGACGCACTCATCCCGGTAGGCCAGCATGTCGTGCCGGTTCTTCACCACATAGTCGGCGGAGGCCTATAACCCAATGGAAGGCGATGAATTATTCTGGACCTGTTCGCAGGTTATCTGCACCGAGCACTCACCAGTCCAATCAGCACGCAGATGGCAACGAAAACCTTCATTTTCACTTTCTTTGCACCTATGTATGTATTTCTCCCGCGATCGAGCGAAGACTGCTTTGAAATAGGGCCAGACAGCCCCTATTTATACGAGTGCGAGGGATCCGATTTGGGTTCGGGAATGGACTTGGTACCTGAGGGGTCTCCAAGGCGCGATTATGCTTCTAGATCCCCAGTTTATTTTTATGCTCCGCTCCAAGCTGGGCATCTGATTCTTTTGTGATGGGCTTTTATGCTTGGGCATAAGTGGACAACAAAGAATCTGGAATCTGGATGGATGCCTTCTAATAACCTCCATGGGCTCAGCCGCTGATAAGACAGCTCCCCTTTAATCTTTGGCAAATTGGCGTGCTTGTTTTTGTTGTTGCTGAAAACAGATTAATACACACGTTTAGCAAACGCAGCATATTTGGGTACACTGCAAAAAATGCAGTGGCTGGGCAAAAAATTGAAAGTACTTGCAATTACATTTTATTGAAGGTATTTATTAGTATGTGCTCTATAAGAAATTTATTTACTCAATGTTTCAAGCTGCAAAAACATACTTCTAGATTGAAAATGGATTTGGGGATTTAAAAAGAACATTCTTATTCAATTTGTTTTTCTGAGTGCACGTGAAGAAAGCCTACAGTTTTGTTATGTCTGGTTGGAGCTGCACCTGAAAATTTTCCACTGCCGTGCAGGTAGGTCTCCGAATGCGTTTTGTTTTCTGGATTTGTTTATGTGCACATCCCAAGAAACCAGGTGAGTGGTGCATTTGTGTGTGCTTCGATTACAGGTAAGTGTGGGAACGTGAGAACCCAGCTGCCGATGGCTGGTACTTCATGGTGCCAGCTTGGGTCTAGGAGCCATCGGGTACGCGACAACAGGCAAAGCGATCCAAGAAGCTGTTGATGCAGCCTAGCACGGATATGCCCATGATCAAGCCGGCTATTCCTCCATAGGAAACTACAAGTGGAGGGGATGGGTACATTTCATCGCAGCTGTGATTGATCCCAAACTCACCCATCAAGTCGATCAGCGTGAAGCGGAGCATGGAGCGGTAGGAGAAGAGGGTCTCCTCCTGGAAGTACACATCTATCTCGATCTCTGCGGCGTGGGTGGTGTGGGTGCTCAGCTTCTCCGTGTAGGTCGACGTGTGGTACTGGGTGTGACCGCACTGAGGAAAGCAACCGCAATCCACGGTGGAGAACACGTTATCACGGGACTCTTCGATGATGTTGCTCATGGAAAAGAGGGAAACTAAGCGGAATTCAGTATATATGATGTAAGTTTATAATTAGACCCACGTCGGTGCTGATTGAAGCAGGCCAGATCCTTCATCCCGCAAATTCTACGTCCGTTGCTTTCCTTTGCATCCGCAGTGTTGTCCTCATCTTGAGTGGCCTTCACAGGCAGTTCCAAGGAGCAGTTGCACTTGCTGATGATGTAGTTAAAGTGGCACTTGTAGATGCACTCCGAACGGGATTTTCCCTCTGGGATCTCATTCTAAGGTAAAATTGAGATTCATGGAGTTAATATATATTTGGCCAAGGAAACATACCTCAAAGTAACAACGACGCATTTGAACGGGACGTGCCCGGACATCCAGTTCGGCAGTGAAACGAAGTGGTTCCACCGGAACCACGATGCGATCCTCCGAGGAATAGTCAATGCTCATGCCCAGCAACTGGGTGGGTTCGTGCACTATCACCTGGTGTGGTAATTACTCCATGTCACGACGTACTATCTATGTCTTATCGGACTCACCCCCATTGTATTCAACGTATACAGACCCTGATACCGTTTGATCTTCACATTCAGCCCGCTGTATGATCCGCATGCGGCCACGGACCAGGGCCACGTTTCATCTCTTCCCGAGGAGACCAGTGAGTTGAACTCGAAGGCGAAGCCATTGAAGGTTTTGGTGGGTCGGAATAGGTCGCAGCAGTTCATCGCCTTGCGACGCCACTGGCACTCGGTGAAGAAGTGCTGGCAGTTCATCTGCAGCGCCTGGTAGATTCCCCAGCTCTGCATGTTCCAGTTGTCCAGTTCGGAGAACTCCGTGAAGTTCTCATCCGTGAGGCGAGCGGACATCGGTGTTTGCCAGACCACGGACTGAACCAAGTTATAGGCCTTGGAGAGCTTCTCGGCATTCAGGCTGCTCAAATGGATCGGGATAATGGTGACGGCTGGGAAATCGATCTCTGACACATGCATGTCGGTCCTTTCGATGGAGGTCTGCACCCAGTAGTAGAAGTACCGCTCCGAGGACAGAATGCTCACATAAACAGTGGCCAGAGCAGCCATTATTTTGAGGGGGATTCTGGCGTATCTGTAAAAAAAAAAAGAAGTAGTATTTCAAGGATTACTTCTGGATAAAGGGAGAAGAAGGCAGGAGATTAGGCACGGCCAGAGTCATGGATATTATTGGATCGAGTGATACCACTTACCGCCTGGTCGAGGCCCATCCACTCGCCTCGTCCTTCTTCTGCTTCTTCTTCGACTCCTTGTGGTCATCATCATTATCCTCGGAGGAGGGTTCTGGCTTCCAGGCGGTGGCACTCATTTCACTCAGCGGACGAACTGCGACTGTGGGAAAATCGCGCTAATTGGCAGTTCGGTGCGCTAATCAATGTGCTGACAACCACTTCTGTCAGCGGGCTTATCAATGGCAGGAAACATAACTACTCAATTACAAAGCTTGTGAGCCATAATGGATGGCCTGCCCGGCGGAACTTTGTCCGCTGCAATTACAGGTCACCTGGCCTTTGGGACGTGGCCATAAAAGGGTTCCCCGAATTCCAGCCGAAAGCTCAGTGATTGAGTGACTCGTCACCGAAATGGCCAGGGGAGATAATTCGGTCAAGCCGACGGAGGCAGCCGGTTTTGGTGACAGCGAGAAGTGCCTCGTGGATTTGCTAAAGGTCCACTTTCGGAGCTACTGCGAGAAGTCCACCATTCACTGCGTTCGCTATCTGTACGATTCACACCTGCACAACTTGGAGAGGTCTGTGGTTTATCCTCTATTCATATCTACATTCAATTTGTAATTGTATATAATCATTGCATTTAGAATCATCTGGTCCGTGCTGCTCATCATCAGCATCGGGCTGTCCTTCTTTTTCTACCTCCTCCTCTCCGAGCGATTCGTTTCCCAGAAGCTGCAGACGGTGGTCCATGATCCCCAGTACCCCGTGTTTCTGGTGCAATTTCCCGCCGTGGGAATCTGCACGGACAACCGCATCAACTGGAACAAGCTGGAGGCGGCCAAGGAGCTGTTCCTGCCGACGAATGCCAGCGTGGAACTGGTCGAAAGTTTCACAGTTCTCGTTACCCGGATGGAAACTCTGCGCTTTGGCAGCTACCTTTCGAGTTTGGCCCAGCTGGAGGACGATAACCTGGAGGCAGTGGGCTTTGTGAACCTAACTGAGCTGGCCATGTTTATGACTCTTCAATGCGCGGATATCATGGTACCGAAATCCTGCCTGTGGCGCAGTTCCTCCTTCAATTGCTGCGAATACTTCGTGTTGGAGAAGACGGAGTTTGGATTTTGTTTGGTTTTCAACTCGGAGGTTTCTCCACGCTCCAAGGCAATTAAGCAGAAGGAGGGTCATAACTTCTATCCGAAGCACAATGCCAAAGCTGGCCAGAGCTCGGGCTTGAATTTTGAACTAATCTTGAACGAGAGCTTCAGGCGACCCGATTCGCAGGCGAATAATAATGTCTACGTAAGTATTTGCTAGGCAGTAGAATATTGCTGGATTAAACCATTTACAGGTAATGATTAAGAAGCCCAACCAACTGAACAATGTCGTGTACTCAATGACCCAAGACACGGAGACCTACGTGACTATCCGTCCGGATCTCACTTGGACGGACAACACCACTCGCAGTATTCCGCCGGAGCGCAGAAACTGCCTCTTCGCGGACGAGCAGGGCGAGCTGGACTCCAATGATTCGGCCAAGAAGTACGGAAAGCACTTTCAGCTCTCCAACTGCCTCAACCGCTGCCACGAGTCCTACCTAATCCAGCTCTGCAACTGCTCCCTGCCCATTTTCTTCCTGTACAACCACAGGGGTGAGTCTAAAGTTCACTTTTCATGTTAATTACTCTGTGCTTAAAAAGTATAATATGATTAGGATATATTATTTATAGACTCTATTATATAGTCTCAATATTTTCTTTCAGTTCCTGATTGCAACGCAGTCAGCCTGCGCTGCCTGGCGCGTCACAATGGTAGGAGATCTAAGGGAATACATTAATTCTGGAAATAAAACCCATCTGTTGCAGACATCTTCAGCTACGACAAGCGAAGGGACGAGGATGCCCTTTTCAGTGCCACCAAGCTGGGAATGACCTGCTCCTGCTTGGTGGACTGCTACCTGCTCGACTATTATACGGCCACCACCACGCTGCCTTTGTCAGCCCATAAACTGTATGGAACTTGAATGGAACCCTTCTTTGATTTCTCGAGATATCTGAAACCATTCTTTGCAGACCCAAGGATCCGCAGCAGAAACTCTTCAGGGTGGATGTGCACTACCAAGTGGAGACCACGCCTTTGTACCGCACAAGCCTGGAGTTTACCATCATCGATCTAATTGGTAAGAGATTCAGCATGGCGAACCACTCACATATCTCGTATATTCGCAGCCAATCTGGGTGGAATCTTTGGACTTTGCTTGGGGGCTTCTATGGTCAGTGCCTTCGAGTTGATCTACTATCTTACTGTGGGACTTGCTATGCATCTATATGACCACCAGTACTATGGGGTCCTGTTTAAGCACCTGAAGGTTAAGTGGGCCAATTTCAAGGGCTACCTCAGGAACGAAGTTAGCCATCTGGCTGAGAATCCTGCTGCTCCCAAGGATACCAATGAACGTAAATTGCGGCATCCCTTTAACTACAGAAAGAATGCATGGTAATGATATGCTGTATTTATTAAATATTTAATTTCAAAATTTAATTGGTGTTATTTTTCTCTGGCCAAATGGAATAGTTAAAACGCGGGGTTCTGGTTTCTTTAACTTTCTCTTGCCATGAATGTACAAATAGAGCCCGATTGAGAAGTAGTAGGCCAACTCAAAGGCACTCAGTAAGGAGGCTCCTAAGAACAGTCCGATTATGCCACCAAAGCTAGCTGAAATGATAAATTAACAATTTAAGATGATACTTATAAAGTAAAGTATAACCAACCCAGTAGTTCCACAAAGGTAAATCTCATGGTAGTTTGGTATTGGATAAGCCAACCGGATTGGTAGAAAATATCCAAGCGCATTGTGCCCGCCTCGGTGTCCGTTTCATTATTACTGCACAGGATTTATAAAATGTATAAATTGTAGTGGATTACACATAGGATTCACTTACTCAAGAGTGGTGGTGGTGAAAACCCGGTCGAAAACCAGCTGAGTGCAGCTGGTGAAGCAGTCACAGATCATGCTTTCCTTAAAGGGATTTTTAACAAAATCGTCCTCCTCGGGATGCCGTTCAATGCTGAAGGTAACTATGGGAAAAAGGATTACAATATTTGATTTGAAATGTCCTTGAAGGAATCTTACATCTATTGTCGTAGAGACACTTGAAGTCCGAAGCTCTGCATGCAGTAAAGTTATCTGTGACGTGCAATATAACAATATGTATCTACATAATCTGCAATAAATCTTAAGTTACCTTTATCTGAGACGGGAAAAAAGATCGAGGGAGAGCACTTGCACAGATTGAGGACATGCTCCTGATGGCACCTGCTCCGGCAGTTTCCAAACCAGTACTCGAAGTCTGGAAAATTTTTGTAATGCGGATTGTCGACCTCATCGCCAAAGATACATCTTCTGACCTCCGGAGTCACCGTCCTGGTTCGTTCATCCGTGACTGTGAAACGGGGTGTTACGCTGATCCTGGTGTGGGCTTCATGTGGCACGTGGCGCACCACGTCGCTCCACTGCTGCGGCTGCTTGATCATCACATTGATGCCCCGCTTTCCAGGACGAATGAAGGATCTGTTGAGCCGCACGAAGAGATCCAGTCCGGAGCCCTCGCCATACTGCGGGGTGCGCAGGGGATAATATTTGTCTTCCTTCTGAAGTTGTTAAATATTATTTCGTCCTTTATTATCCTTGTGGTATGTGGTATATTGTATAAAGTATGGATGGGCTTACTCACAGCTTTTTGTCGCGATTCCGGACTAATTTCCGTGTTGAAGACGAAACACAATCCGGCCTCTGTGAACTGGTATTCAATGACCTCGCAACAGTTAACTGGGTTTCCGCGCCAGCGGCAGGTGTGAAAGAGGTCCTGGCACCTAAACTGGATGAACTTGTAGACTTCGCGAAGGTCGAGATGATCCAGCATGTGAAGCTCATCAGTCAGAGTTTTGTTCCTAAAGAAGTTGGACATTTCATTGAGGCGCGACAAGTGAGGATCGCCTGCCGCAGTGAAGAACTTTACGAAGAGGTCCTTTTGGGCAGCAGACACGTTGGCTCCCAGGAAGTGATCAACTGCCTCGTTCTCTAACATTTTCCAGTTCAGGCGGTTCCTCGGACAGAGACCAATCGAGGGAAATGGTATGCGGAAGATCGGAAGCATCGTGTTCTTAATGGTGGTCTGTATGCGCACCGTTTGGTAAAGTTCGTTGAGGTCCACATAAACCACGATGGCACCTATGCTGGTGGTCACCAGAATCAGCAGCCAAATCACCCTGATGTTCAAATAGCTAGAGATTGGTGCGAAAAAGGTTCGATATTTCACAAGGTTACCTCTCGAACTTCCTCATCTTGGGATCGGCCAGATATCGTATGCCGTGCACGGAGGACTCCGCTGCGTAATCCTTGAGATATGGCAGCATGAAGTGCCATAGTTTTCCCAGACGACTGCCCTTCCTGGCATCCTGCTGCGTCTGGATGAGCCCCGATTTGCCGCCGTAATCCCTGTAAAGTGGACGACGGGCTCTTGGCAGTTCCAGTGGATATATCATAGCTCTACTTTAGAGGAACGAAAATGCTCGGATGCGCTTCGCTCGACGGGTGCAATTAAATTGGGCATTCAAATTTAAGTTAGCGCGGAGGAAAGCCTCCGCAGCATTGAACTCAATCAAAAAGCAATTATTCGAAACGGTCGGCGGGTGGCTCCGGATCTCGACTGGCTCCCCTGCCCCGTCGACGCTTAAATCACGCACACAATTAACAACCGAAGGGGCGAGTGCGAGGGCGCAGGACTAAAAGTGGACAAGGACGCGCCAGTTGTTTACTCAACTCGACTCGGGATGGCGGGGTGCAAGTCACTGTCCATTGGCAGCGTAATCCTCCGTTGGCTCGACTGTTTGTTCGTTCATTAAAAGGAGCTGCTGCAGTCGGAAAAACTAGGGATTCTAAAATGGAAATCATTTTCCACACGCTATTGTACATATTATTGATAATAATAATAAATAACCTTAGCTCAATATTAATTATGGAATTTGTTGTATTTATTTGGATTTATTCGAACCCATGCCTGCAGTTTTCTGCCAGTGTAAGTGACCACCACTGGTGGTTGGAGGAGTCTGTGTTACTTTTTATTGAGTGCTGGTCAAATGGAAAACTTGGGGAAGATGTTGGACATTTTTGTCAAGCTTTCCTCCGATTGTCTGTCGCTCCGAATTGTTTTGTGTAAACAAGTGAAAATATTTTCGATTTATCATTGCGTGCATTCCCATTCCTTGTCTACTTTGTTGTCCTCTTCGATTGCCAGGATTTCGGTGGCTTTGGCTGCGTGATTTATTTGGCCAACAAACTATGCCCCAAGTTGCTCCAACTTGATTTTCTGCAGTTGCGTGCTTAGCGCCACGGATTAAAGTCGACTTTTGGGGCAAAGCGGATAATGTCGTCTTGCATTTGCGTTGGCTTCTCTCCAATGATGCCAGCAGTCACTGGCCAAGTTAGTTAGTTAGTGGAAATACATGTAATCAGCGGATGAAAATGAACTTTTCCCAAATCCTCTTCTGAAGCAACTTGGCTTAAAAATGGTTTAGAATCGAAGAAACTACTGTTTTAGTCAGCTTAAAACCTAAGCTATCCATATATATCGTTTTTTGGTTGATTTGGTAAAAATAAATTTTTTGTTAAATTTGCACTTTTTTGCAAGGGGTAACATCATAATTTTTTGCAAAAATGGGTAAATTTTTTTTTCTCACTTTTCAATCCAAAATGAATGGGAGCTTTAATATGAGTTTAAACAAGTATAGAAATTTATATTCTGACCATTTTTTTTGCCCATTTTCCTAACAAACAACTTCTGTCCGATAAAAGGACAGAATGTCAGGTCTTTTGGGTTCATAATTCCACCCACGAGGACTAATCGACCATAGACACATGCACACGTGGTTTCCTGCTAATCCTGGCATTATGGACAACCCGAATGGTCGCCAATTAGCGTGGTGTCAATCAAACATTCCGACTGTCTGCTGAGAATCTGAATGCCAATTGATTTGTGCGCTCGTCCTCGATTTTTCGGTTATGCTCTGGGGTTTCAGGTGGACTGGGGTTGGCAAACCGTTCAGCGGGGAAATGACAATTTCAGCATTTTCAACCTTGATTGATGGCCATTAATTCGAGTATATCACTAGTCAAAATAGTTTGCAACTGCATGTGATTTATGTGGCACATACTGTGGTCAGGCAAATAAAATCACTCACTATACATATTTCGAAGATTTTCCATCCCAACTTAAGCGCGTGCCTCTGTTACTTTACTCTCATTATCCTGCCATCCACTTAGAGGCCGTTTCACCGTGACTTTAAACTCTTAGAGGTAACCCAAAACCCCTTCGATACGGCTGATTAAATCGCCGCGGGCCGTGAAATAAATCCGCCAAAGCTCCCCATTATGCACAGTGGGGCAAAGTCCGCTGATGAGTGGCTATAAATAAAATGGCACACACACATGACACACTTAATCGACTCCGAGCACACGTTAATGACTTCCGCCTTGGCCAGAAACTTTTAGGCACACTTTCACATTCACTTTCACTTTAACTTTGGCTTTTGTGTCCTTGCGCGTGTGCAACAATTTCGCATCCTCGTCGGAGGCGTCATCATCACCATCGTCATCATCATCTTCCTCGTGGCGTGGTGGGTTCAAGTTCATGTGGCCTATTAAGCACAGACACCCGGGATGGCAGAAAGTTGGGGCGATTGCGAATGAGAAACGTGGGAAGGGAGCGACTTTCGTGGGCCACCCGTTCAAAATTCAATCTCACTTTTATGAGCCAACAGAAACGTGACGAGGCACCGACTGTCGCCGGAGTGACAGGATCAAGGAGCAGGAGCAGGAGCAGCAGGTCCAGGACCCAGTGAATGTTGCCAACTGCCAGTTAGACTGTCAAGTGTCTGGCGCAAATGCCATTTAAATATGCAAATTCGTTTCAAAAGCGAACTTTAACTCGTTCGCTGGCACGCTAATTTGCATGTTTCGCCGCGCCGCAAAGTCTTTGTCTTTCATACGCCTCCAAAATGCTCGAAAACTGCTCCGTAATTGCGTTTATCTTTTGATGGCTAAATCCTGGAAGACAAAAGTCTGGGCGCCATCACTTCCGGTCGCTAAGCTGTCATAAACAAGGCGCAGTAACGCGTGTTAATTATTTAATAATATTACGCGGATTACCAGCCATGAGCCCGAACCACCATTTTGCCATTTCGGCATTTTGGCTGATTGATGGGCGCATTTGCAACATTTACTCTGCTGCCTTCTGCTTCCTCCTCCTCTCCATTTCCGTTTCCGGCGGGTAGCAAAGATTTGCCCACCCATCGATGGGCTGTCAAACGGCCAAGGCTGTCGACTTGTTTGGCCAACGGAAAGGTGTTTTGTTTATATCCAATCCACGGCAGGACGAAAGGCAGGCGGCAAGGACTCGTTGCGAGAGCAGCGCTTGTCGCTCGCAAGTAATTTGAATAATTTTCTGAAGAAGTGCAAAATTTGCATATGAAATCTGCAATCTCGCATGCTGAAAACGGGGTGGCAGGAGTTTTTCCACACATTTGCAGCGCCAGCTGCATTGACTCAGGCGCATTCAGGCAGCAGGAAGTTCGTTCTGCTCCTGATTCTGGTCCTTCGGTCCTGCAGGCAGAGAAAAAACGTCCAGCAAAGCCCCTTTAAACTTTTTTTACGACAAAATCATAAATCATTTGAACAAATCTTATCACAATCCTATCCAAATTAGCTTGGCAAATAGAAGTGTGCTTCTTACTTGCCGCCCTAAGAGGTCGCCCCATTTTCTCTCAGTGTGCTACAGATTTGGCGGGCGGCCGGGGGCGAGAAGATGCTTTTAACTTGTCTATGCAAATGCAAATGTTTGTACGCAATCGAGGAATAAACAAATGTGCTCTCTGCGAAAATGTGTGCATGTGCGTTGCCCTTGTCGAGTAGTTCGCATTGGAAAAAGTTGAGAAGGAGGAGGGGAGTGAGTTGTGGGCGGAAGGAAATTAAGAAAACTTCTTATAATTGATGTCATGCATTTTTAATCTCATTGCAGACGGCCTGCCATTTGCATTTTCCCATTTTCTATTTTCCTATTTTATTTCATATCGTTTCGTTTCGTTTTGGCACGCTTCGCAGCACAAAATTTGCCCACATATATATGTACTCGCATATTGGAATACTTGCTAGCGAAAGGATAACACTTAAGCTCTCAATTAAAACACTTTGCCGGGTGCTCGGCTCAACTCGCTTTAGTTGGGCAGTTCTGCAATGTAAACACTCGCATTATGGCTTTCTTCACAATTTTAATTACTCCTCGCAGACGGAATTCCTTAATTTGCTGCTCTTCACACGTCCTGGACGTGGGTGAAATAATAAAAACGCTCTTTACACATGCAAAATGCAATAAATGAGAGCAGAATGCACTCTGCCAGGCATCAAGTACCAAAGACCGGGCTGCCAGGACACGCCGGAGATCCTTGTGTCCCCCGGAAATACTCGTGCGCCTGGGGAGCTCGCCCGCTTAAGCCCCGGGTATTTAATTTGAAAGTTTGCTTAACAACTTTTTAAATACCTAATGTGCCAAACGGGTAGACAAGTATTTCATGTGCCAAAAATGCTCCACGTGGCATAATTCGGAGGTGGGGGCCCTGGCCAGGATAACCAAATTATTTGAATTGGCGCTGGAAAGTTTGTTAGGTAAGCTTTAAATTTAAGGTATAGCGTATAAAGATAGCCAATTTTGATTAAATATTATGATTAATAGCTGAAAATGATAAAATAAGAATTATACATACTTAAAAGTTTAGACATATGGGAAAGCTTCTCGGTGTCCTGTAGAATTTTCTATCTTATACATTGAAGGAAAATATTTTATATGACTTATTCTTCACTGAACCGCTCCTGACCAATACTGTTATATCGTACTGAGCGTAAAAGTAGTATAACACTTTGGAGTCTGCGCAGTGAGGACTAGAATTTTTGGCGCCAAGCGAACAGCTGGGAAAACGCCGGGCTTTGGGCCGAATTGGTTACCCGAACGAGCGGCCCGCATAAGTGTGCTACACAACTCGCGTTATCCTGGCGGTTGCAACAAATGTCCGTGTGTGCGTGTGAGTGCGGCAGTGTGTGTGTGTGTGGGTCGGCTGCTGCTGCCTCCCAGCGAACCGTCAATGGTAGCTTCTTGCAGGCAGAGCTGCCATCATCGTCCTCGTGTGTTATCCTGCCAGCTCGTCACTCCACGCAGGCCGAGCCGAAGTCCGCGGCCGAGCGTCCTCGTCACTCCCGTGCTGTGAGCCTTCGCGGCAGGTCCTGGCCGCGTTCTTCCTCCGATTTCGGGCGCCTTCAGTCGTTTTCAGTGGCGTCCTGGTCGCGCTGGACTCTGCTCCGCCAACTGCCCAAAATCGAAATTTTTGTGAATGAAATTCGCGAGCGAACTCAGCGAGTGAATGAATGAGTGAATGAACAAGGTGTCGCCAAATAATCGCGCAGTGATTGCATCAAAGAGTGCTGTACGAATAAATTACTCAAATTATTGAATTCTCAAATGGTACATAAATGAAATATATATTAACTTTTTTTTGGTGATTCTTTATTTCGAGAAATATTGTTTCATTTCTTTAACTTTTTCACTTAGGTGAATAAATTTAAAACTAAAATCTTTAACAATTTTGAATTAATATATATTTTAAAACTTCGTTTGTCGTTGTTTAAATGACTCCAACTAAGATTTACAAATAGTTATAAAATAAAATTCAAATTGAAACTAAGAAAAATATTCGAAAGCGTATATTTTATGTAACATTCAAAATATCTCAGTGAATAATCACCACATTACTTCTTTTAGTAATACTCAGAACTAGAGTCTTTAAAATATATTAAAGTACTTGCAAAAATGTATAAATAGTAAATCAAAAGTTCAAACTGACAAAATTAATAAATAATAAATCGAGAGTTGAAACATTTTCGAAAGAAGACACTTAAAAACTAATGGTCGACCGGAATCTGGCAAATCGAATCAGCTGCAGCAAACCAAACGAGTTAACGCAATGCGGTCCTTCTTGTCGGCAGTCGGGAACGGCTAGTGCGGGTTGGATATCCTTGGTCCTGGCTGGGTGTGCGGCCAGAGTGTCCTGGCTTCGTTAAGTGATTAATCATGCTCGTATATTTTCCAAGTGAAATTCAATTTGGACCGCAACGTCAGTGCAAGAACCACAACAGCCGTCCGGGCGACAGCAAAATATAAGGAACACAAACAGGAAAAATAAGGCACCGGAATTTTCGAAGGACATCGCCACGGGGTAACGGCAACAGGACGTGCAGCTGCGGCATCGATAGAGAGAGCGAGTGGAGGCAGGAGGAAGAACTGCATCCGACGGTGAGTGTGGATTGGGCCATCATCATCGGCCCAAATCCTCTGCAACTGCTGTGTTGCAGCTCCAAGCTGGGGGAGCTGAGGGAGTCAGAGGAGTTTAGGCGGCAGGACGAATAAAACTCGGGCTCGGAATCCAATAAACATGGTCGAAATCAAAGCTGGTTCGGGTAAAAGTTCGTCAATTTTCCTCTATTTATTTGGCCCTTTATTTGTGCCGAACAAATTAGTTGCGTGGCTGTCCTTTTTGCCAGCACAAACAAGCCGGAAAAGAACACACAAGATACACGAGGATGTGCGGACAGGACCTTTTTCGCAGCGGGAAGTAATTCAAGCCACGGGCGCTGTATTTTTTTAGTTTGGCAATTTAAATGTAAAGCAGGGGGAAATCAGGGCCGAACATTTAGGTTAATCATACGCCATGTTGTCCCGGGGCAGTTCCTCAAGCAGTCCGCCTGCTTTGCATAAATTAGTAAGTTTTTACTTCGGTTTGCCTCGCTCGGAAAAGCGGAAAGGCGGGAAAGCGGGCCAACATAATCAGGACACAAGAGGCATCCGTCTGCTAGTTGTCCTCGCCGCTCCTGCCATATAAATCAATTTTAATTTAATCGCTTTATCGCTCCAATAAATCATGCCGTTTATGAGGATGCGAATGCGGATGCGGATGGCACGATTGTTGTTCACAATAAAGCGGCGAAGTGCTGGCAAAAAACAAAATTTAAATATCAAGTTGAGGCGGCGCCGAAGACGACGGACGATGATGACGGCGACAACGGGAAACAAAGGAAAAAACTTTCTTCATTAAAATTTTTAATGACTTTCCCTCTATTTGCGCAAGGTAATGAAAGTCAACAGCGTCACTATGTTGGCGTACACAAATATATACACATTTTTTTGCCGATGCAAATTCTATTCGGAAAGTCTTTTGTTTTTCTCATTCGCCGCTCTGGTGTCTGGCCATAGTTTGGGTTTGTTTTGATTGGCTCTTTGGGCCCGGCATTTAATTACATTACGGTCGATTAAGGCGCAACAAACCCATAACATACATGTATCGGCATACCACATCACAAAAAGCTGACATAAAAGTGAATTCCATCGAGCCCAAACAGACATGCTGGTTAATTAGGCGGCTCATTCTTGTGCAAATTCCAGTTGCCTTTGTTTGCCCATTGATTTTATAATTAAGACGCATTCCTGGCAATTAAACCGCCTTGCCCACTCCACCCATTCTCGACCTGACCTCATGCGGATATGATTCTCTCTAATATCCGGGGTCTTAGCCCCAGCACCTCGAGGTCCTGTCCTGGCACTAATAGATTAGCAATTAAACGCCGCACACCATTAATGGGTAATAGTACGCCGAGCTCGAAGGATTCCCTCTCTAACAATCTGTGAGCCATGTATACATGTGTGTGTGTGTTGTTTATGACACGCCCCCCGACGAGCACCGCCCCTGATATGTGTACACTACGCATAATGACAATGGCACACGGACACGCACACATGTGAAGTTGATAGCTCGATAAACTATTTATTTGCATATAAATATTTCAGCGCCGAGGAGCTGAGCAGAACAGGTCCTAGCTCACAGTCCTGTGTGCACAGCTGCGGCCACAATAATAGCAGCCTGCAGTCAAGTTTGAGGCTTCGCATTCTGCAATTCGAATATCCGGTGGTTTGGCAGATCAATATATTTATTCGGCACATATTTGGCTGTAGACACTTTGCGGTAGATCAGCCATCGCTTGAACTGCATTCTATTTGCTCCGGAATCACTGATGCATTTCTATGTGCCAGCTTTGCAAGTCAAATCCATTTGTTTGGCAAATATTTATTAAATATAAATTAATTTAAGAGAAAACAGCACAATTTGTAGTCCTACATTTATTTCCGCTGCAGTGGAAAGCCGCGTGAATTTAACGGCACTTGTGCGTTGCTGGCAGCGGAAATAGAAAAGCCCTTTTCCCCGCATTTTCCCAAGGAAACGCACACAGGTACGCTACGCACTTGTAGCAGCCCAGTTTCCTCCTCTTTGTAATTGAAATAGTTTGTGAATTGGATGTTTATGGGCGCGTGTGTGTGTCGTGGGCTAAAAATGCTTTCGATAACACAGAGGAAATCCATTTGCCACAGCGGAAGTGCCACACTCACATGTACCCAGTGTTGCAAATCAAACCTAAGGTCTGCCCAATCCTCGTATCCTTGCTGGCCCACAGATGAGCTTCTGCAGCTGCAACTTAATTGAATTCTCTGCAAAGCAATTAAGGTGTTGTGAAAATAGGCTTGTCCTTAAGTTTTGCATATTATCCTGCCGAACGTCCAGCTGGACAGCCTAAATTGAAAAACCTTAAAGCCTTGAATCCGAACTATGGAAAAATCTAGACTCACCTTGTCTAGTTTGTAACTTGTCACTGCAAGTTATTTATATATCCTTCGAGGTCTTACTTTAATAACTTCTAAAACAGAAGCTCCACTGTAGTAGCAAGAAAGGCCTGAGGCTTTTCCCCTCCGCCATTAAGGATATTTCGGTGCGTCAAATGCAGAGGCATGGCGATTTATTTGCGCCGCATTCCTTGATTGTTTCGTTTTTACTTCGACACCACACATGCAAACAATGACACAGGACACAAAGGACGAAGGACAACAATGTATGCACAACGCAGCACAAACACACACAAATCCGCTTTCAGTTCTGTTTGCTTAGTGCTGGCGAAACCAAAAATCCCCGATAAACGTCGACGGAATAATGTCAGGTGGAATAATTTGGCATTTGGTGGTTCCAGTTGGAGTGGGGGGGATGGAATGGGGGCTACGATCTACCCCTTCCTTATATACTTATAAGCATACTATGTGCAACGCTTACCGACATTGACAGCAGTCAAAAATTTTGGGGGCTACGCATCGGCGGAGCCTCTGCCATATTTAAGCACTTACATCATGTGCATTACATTTTATGGCTGTGTGGGTAATAAACCAGCAAGTGCAATTACCGCAACAGCAACAAAGCGGGCGGCAATTTGCAACAATGTTTTTAGGGGGGAGACGCAGGAGAAGTGGGCGGGGCACTCAAATAGTTTTACACACTAGCGCCACTCCAAAGTTGGCTGGCCACCGAAACTGCGAACTTACAAGTTAATGCAATTTAAAAATTTTTTTTAATATTTTTTTTAAATGGCATGTTTCTAATCTTGTTACACACTTTTATGAACTTTAAAAAGGAGCTCGTGAACAATGGAAGCTAATTCAAGGGCTCAATTAAAGTACGCACAGCTTTTAGGCGTGTCCTTAAGTCCTTTTTAACCGCATTTGGAAGCGGATCCCTTGCAAGGATGAATGCTGTTGGAAACGCCCCTGAAAGCTTGCAACGCCAAACATGCGAAACTTTTGCACTGCCCGCAGCACATTTATCTTGAGCTTGTTGGGATGTTTCACTTGCACACACATGTGTCTGTACGTACATATGTCCGTGTGTCCACTGGTGACCCCGCCCCATGCGTGAGCAGTGGGTCCGCAAAGGTCACCGCTTTTTTCAGTGACTTCGTTGGCTTGGCGACTTGGCCGCCCGTCTCAATGGCGGCACACTTGTAACACTAATGAAAATTCCAAATTCCGAATTCCAATGAGCTGTCAGCCGCCACAGGGAGCGACGTCTGCGGCCTTGGCACACTGCCAGTAAATTGGGTCCGAGTGGTCATAATTTCGGATGCACCCCGCCCCCCAATACGGCCATCCATCCATCCAGCTGGGCCCCGCCCCCAATCCTTCGCCCCCTTTCGGCCGAAGAAGAAAATGTAACAGAATGCAACGTGCTTGAAATTCCACACAAAATCTGCAAAATGCTACCGACGCTTGTTTGTCCAATCGGTGCAGTGAGCGAAAATGGGAGTTGGTTGTTGCAGAACTTGCAAATTATATTGGCAGCTAACCTACTGCTCAATAAAGTACTACTATTATTTATGCAACAAATTCTGGAATTAATCCACAGAGCTTTTTAGGTCATAAAATAGTCTTGCATACTTTTGGACATCTTTAAGTTGGATTTAAAGCCACTGCTCTTTCCTGCCTCTCTGTGTATTTAGCCTCTTGTTCGACGGCTTTAAAGTATTGTCTTGAATTGCACTCCGTGCGCTGGTGTGCGTGCGGTGTGTATCTGTGTATCTATCGATGCGAGTGTGTGTGTGGGGGCGTGAGTAAGCCTGTGATGGCACTTTACGAATTGCTTTGGCGTATGTGGGCTAAAGGGTCGTTTTGTTAATAACTTATGACAGGCCAGCAGTTCGGGCCCGAAACCCACCTGGCCAAAAGCGAATGTGAGTGAGAGAGCTGTTGTTGCGGTCGAGTTTTCTTTGTTTTTTGCTAGTGGCCACTGGGGGATGATTAATGTAGCAGCTGGACGACTTGGGCACTTGGCCAAAAAGGATTGAGGCCTGGGAAATTGATGGCACGTCGCCCGGAGATAGGCCTGAAGGTAAGCCAGGAAAAACGAGACATTTTCCACTCCGATATGGGCATGTGATCCCGCAAATAATCGTACATCAGTGTGGTGCTAATGAAGAACGAAGGCTAGTGGCTGCTCCTTGTAAGCTCGGTTCAATGGAACTGCGAGCTCTCTCAGCCATCAAATGGCTTTCCATTATTTTGCCGGCTCGTAGGCAAGGTCCCCAAGGACTCGGCTGTTCATTTTCATTCCTGGCAGGATCTGTGAGCCCCCTCATTTACTTAACTAATTCCCAACACGTGCTGTCACTTACAATGGTCCGCTCGCTCGAATATTCGGGGGCGCCAAAACTTTTCGATTTCCACGAACTGGAGCCCTGCAATTTCTGGCGCGCCAGTTCAATTGGTCTAATTGACTTTTCTTCTCGGCGACTTTTCTTCACTGGGCAAACTTTTCAACACCCAGCCAACGAGAAGAATTAACAGGCAATAATCGATGGAGTGGCCTGTTTCTTGCCAATCCAACCATCGAGTCCACCCACCCACCGCAGTGCCACCATTTTTTCTTGCTGCGCCCTGGAAATTATGCCACAAATGTGAAATGCCACATGGAAAAAGGCGACTGGTGGGCGGCGGTTCAGCGGATTCTTTTTTTTGCCCCAGGGTGGGACGCGCGGCGACAACGAAATTAAACGAAAATCGTAATAAATTGCAAAAATTTACGAAAATTGGCTCCGCTAGGGACGAAACACTTTACAACAGCCAGAAACGGGCAATGGAAACTTTCTGAATTGAAAAATTGAAAATAATGAATGGCACGCACACACACACACAAACCCAAGGCACACGGACTCAGCACGCACACACACAAAGGCGGCCAAGGCAGGGTGGCAAAAACACAGCGAAAAATAATGGCTAACAAGATGATATTAAAGTGTTACTCATTTTAAGCTCTAAGATTTTTAGCTTGCAATAGTTTATACTATTAAACTGGAAATTTACCTTAACTAAACTAGGAAACATTTTTGAAAGCTGTTATGTGACTTGTGCCTTTTTTTCTCTGCGTGTAAGTTCAGATTCTGGCGGCCGCTAAGCGCAAAACGCTCAAAATTACAGCAACAAATAAAATTTGCAGTAAACTGCGTGCTTGACACGCCCACCCCCTGCCACGCCCACCGCTCACCCAGTAGGCGCCGTGGGCGATGCGACAGATTTGAATGACAATTCGCCGGTGGCAGCCGCAGGATGTAAGGATGGGGCTGGAGCAGAGTGGAGCGGAGCGGAGGTCCTGTCCCCCAGTCGCTTGGCTCTCCCTGATGAGTTTGGATGAGCGTAGATGCGTGTTTTCCTGGCAGCATTACGAGGTGGAAAGCCGGGAGAGGGGGTGGTTAGATGGTTGGGTGGTGGGGTGCTTGGGTGGCTCTTGGTCGACGTGGGCACGAGCCACGTTCAGGTATTTAAATTCACTTTCGTGCCATGCCAAGGATAGACATCTCGCATTTGGCCTCTTTTCGCGCAAGGGGGCCAAGTGGGGGTTGCTGGCTGGGTGGGGGCTTATGAAAATGATGTTCGCTCGCAAATTATTACACCAAAATTAAAATAATATTTCTCATGATTGCAAATAGCTGAGCGAAGCAGATTTTGCTTTGTTTTCCTTGGCTTGAAGCGCCATAAATATACATGCTTATTTATATTTCTAATTTTCACCTTTTTGTTTGGTTTTTGGCTCGCTTTTTGTGCCGAGTTTGCTCAGTTGGCATTTAATACCCGGACTTTCTGTTGGCCTGCCGCTCTTCTTTTTCGTTTTTTTATTTTTTTTATTATTTTTGCCTTAATAAACTGCCTGAGTTGGCAGAAAACGAGATGGCTAAGGAATATTGCCGGTGACTGTGAGCAATTTTCATTTTATTTCGCCGCCGAACGAAATGGGAAATGCTGAAAAGCGAGCTGCCCGGGTGGGGGGTTGGTGGTGGGGGTGTATATTTTTGGCAGGGGGTCAGGTGCTTCGCTCAACTAATTATGTCGAAATGAGTTTTTCGCAGCCACCTCGCCGCTGCGAAGCGCGGTCTTAACTTGTCTGCCATAGTTGGCAAATGTCAGGCATCCGCAAGCCACACATATCGCACACACACTCGCACACGTGGACACATGCGGTGGGGTGTGCCATATCCTTGCACATCCTTCCTCCGACTTTCGCAACTTTCTCAACTTCCGTGCCGCGCAGATTGGCATTTAATGTTAATTTCGCGACCTAATTAGCCATAAAATCTGCGCTCCGCGCGGCAGCATGGCAAATCTAATCAGCTGCAGGAAAGTGTGGCGTGTGCTGTTGCATGACTGCCGCGGATCTTAGCCCACTTCGCAGCACTTCTATGGCAGCATGCTAATGTGCACTTGATTAGAATGTCACTCCAAGCCTGCCCACATGCACTTCCAACTCTGGGCCAAGATGCCCCGATTAAGCTGCAACCAGAGCGCAGAAAGTGGCACAGTCACAGCTACGATAAGCCCTCGGCCCAGGGATTGCCAGCAAAATGGTCAAGGCCTCCGGCTGTCCGGCGAAATGGTAAACTATGGCCAAGTCCGACCGAGTGCATTATGTGCCGACAGGACCTGCGTGCTCGCTGGCCACAGGACCTGCATGACACTTATTGTGTAAATCATGTTAGACCGTCAGCACTGGGAAGAAAATATGGGTTTCCGTTGCTCAAATGAATTCTCGAAAAAGTCCCACATCTAAAGAATTACTTATCAAAAGTTATTGACTGTCTAGAATTTATTTGTGAAGACATAAGTTCTTAGCTTTGTATCTCTATCTATAATGAGATATTTTTTCCCAGTACATAGCAGCACAAAATTGATATACCATCGCAAAAGCCCCCACAGATATGGCTGGCAAATTATTCGTAGAAAATTGTTTTCTCTCGACAGCCAGCAAATCAAAATGGATACGAGGCAGTAATAAAACTATAAGTGGCCGTTTTGCGTGGCCATTAGGAGCAGTTGATAAGTGGGGAAGTGTATTAGATATTGGAGGGGAGATATTCCAGGGGAAAGACGGGCAAAAGAAAAGTAATGTAGTCCCAGTGTCATTGTCTTGCTATATTCATCCGCCCGAGGCAACTCCTTGTGTCCTTTGTCTTTGCCGCCTCCGCTTTCGTCCTTATCTGCCATCCGGCAGTCAATATTTCAGTTCGACTTTGACAGGAGCGCTGATGAATTCGCTTCCACTCGTCCTGGCGGAGTGCCCACACCCACCCACGACGTGACTTCTGGCATCTTGTTATTATATCGAAATTATCCTGCAACTCAAATTGTTTCACAGTCACACGTGCCGAGGCCATTTGGGAACTTTTGGCGGGAAAATTGGATACTATATAGGCAATCATAAGCGGAGAAAATTATGATAAGCTGCCAATATTCAATAATAACCATTTAGTTCTTGGCAGTAATACATCTACTATTTCACAGCATAAAGTAAGATTCACAAAAGGACTTTCTATATCCTTATTCCTCGTAAGAGCAGTTCCAGCCATTTTCCCTCTTAATTAGACAAATTTTGCCACTTTTCCGAGCCAAATCCGCAGCACCGATGGGAACTCCGATGAGGATTGGGTTTCATTATTGTAACTGGCATTGGAGCATCGGAGCATTGGGGATGCGGGCGGCGTGTGCAGACGATTTGTAATTTGCTCATGTTTGAAGCCAAGGATCCGCCCTCGGAATTCTTTGAGTTGTTATCATATCAGGCAGCGCCGAATCATATATGATATGTCATGCGGTCATGTGACTGGAATTCATTGCCCCGAAAATTATGCAAAACCCATTAGAGGAAGCCACCCCCGCCAGTTTGCCGGATTCGCAGTTAGCCTGCGATGTGATACATTTTTAATTCAGAGCCCCATGGCCTTTAGGAGCCCGATGCTCATCGAGCTGCCTCATTCGGCATGTGAAGAGCTGCGTCAAAGGGAAACTTTGGGCGCCGCTAATAAAACTCATGCCAACTCATCAAAAACTAACTTTAAATATGTCCTTTGGGTCCTCAATCAAACGAGTGCGTGCGTGCGTCCTGAGACGAAATGAAAGTGAACCTATATCCTGGGAGTAGGGCTGGTCGGTGGGGCGGCAAAAGTCAAGGGGCTCTGTAGTTTTAGAGCTGGAGCTCGTTAGTTTACGGGCCCCATTTGGCATTTCCGGGGAAAATATTGCACAGTGGCAAACGGAATGCGAGAGCAGGGGGAAAACACACAGAAAGCCGTACACATTTCATCTGACGACTGCAACAAATTAATCATAATCCGTATGCGATGAACTCGAAAACTCAGGTCGTGGCTGGGGGTATTGATTTCGAATTATGCAAATATTTGGTCAAATGATTCGCTCATGTGTGCTCAGCACGACAGCTCACGAGATTTGGATTAGTTGGCGTTTTTCCGTCTCTCCGCTTTTCCGGATGACGTCAGGGCTCGTTTTCAGCTGAATTTCCCCGGCTTGCTGTGCATTCCGCGACTGTCACGGTTGTCAGGACATTCCGTGTGGTAGCCAACATGACCGCTTGGTTGGTAACTTGATTTGCCGCGACAAGGACGGACAAAAGGCGGAAGCCGCACGGGAAAAACTTTCAGCGAAATTGGTCATCAAGGGGGCTTGTTTCGCAAATCAAAACAGATGCCACTTTGCGGAGCATCAGCATGACATAGTAACGTTTAATAAACTTGGTAGTTCTTTCGATTGAAAGATTGATTCGAATATGGCTAAAGCCTATCCTTAATTTAGGTGTGCCTATAAGATTTCTTCCTGTGCACAGTCACATCCCCGAGTCCTGACCCACATCCAATTTGTGACAATAGTTAATTATTAATCACGACACACCGGGGAGCAAAAGGATGGCGAGATGCTGACATCTCTGGTCGGGGGACCACATGTCGCATGAGCAATGTGCCACTTAAAGTAATGCCCGATGCTCGATTGGCTCACTGACAGCAGGCAGACGTTGGTGTAAGTGTATCGGCGCCTACAGCCCGAATATCCTGAATGTCCTGAGCATTGCCGTTGTCATTCACCTTGTTGTTTGGCGAAGAGTTCGCCGCTGTCCTGGTTGTTGTCCTTGCCGGTTGTCGTCCTGTCCAATCATTATTCATTGCGTGACAAGCGCGTTAAATGTGTCTTTCTGCCGGGGAGCATGTGTGAGTGTGCCACAGTCGGCAATAACTTTTAACATGCCAAAGGTATTTCCGCAACAATAGCAGCTCGCAAGCGAAGGGGGCAGCACACACTGGAAGGAAGAATCGAAAGGTAATAAAATGGAGTTGTTTGAAATTCGATTGCCAAGCGTTTTTTAATGCTAAATGTTTAGTGAATTCAGACTTAGGCTGCATATTACGTATACGCCAAGTTGTCCGGCTCCTAAATGGGTGATCAATTCACATGGCACATTACGTATACGCTTGGGTGTACCATTAGGAAAAGCCTGCTCAAATTTTTAACTTAGAATTTGCATATATTTTTCCATATTTTATATTTAATTTTATTTATATTTTTGCCATTTTTCGAGTGCAAACGAGAAGGATAATTTGCGTGTTTCTCTGCTGCCGCTTCCGTTCCGGTTGCCAATCCTGAGGGCCGGAGTTTGGGCTGTCGATTCCGTCTCACGAGCTGTCTGTGCGAGCCACAAATTAATGCCAGCCATTATCACGGAATCCACTTTCGTGCCCACCACGCCGCCATCCTTATTCGTCCTTGATTGCCCCGAATAGCGAACAAAATGTATATATAGTATAAAGTATATCCGAAAAACAAAGGACCCCCTCCCTGCCCGTTGTTTCGTTTGATTTCTGTTTGCCCCGGCTAGATTCCTCGCGTGCCATGACACTCTGCCACCGGTGTAAATATTTGTGACATAATTAAGCAGCCCGGCACCGAGGGATCTGGGATCTGGAGGCCAGGAGCCAGGGAACAGGGACCAGAAGCCGGGATATAGAAGGCATTATCAAATCGGTCGGGGGCACACAAGTTGCAAAGCCGAAAATAAAGCAAACATCGGCGCTCTGAATGGCGAAGCGTTTTCGCCACGCGCGTGATTAAATTTCATTTGTGGACCCAACCAAAACGGAACCCAACTGACTGACTGACTGGCTGGCTGACTGAGTCCTTAGTCCTTAACTCGCCGTATTTACCGTCGTTTTAGTGCCTCGCCTCGCTCGGGTTAGTCGGAAAAACAGGGCTTTTCCCCCAGAGTGCGTGTGTTTGACTTGGATTCGCATTAAGATTGTCAAAGATTTGGACCCCGGTGGGGAGCCACTCGAACGCTTCTCTTTGTTTCGCTTGGTTTACCTGAAAAAAAATGGAGCGAAGCCCCAAAAGCGCCAAAAAAATAGCTCGGGGAGCAATTTTGAAGATTTTAGGCGGCGATTTATCGCCACTGAGCGCCTGAGTGGGTGCCACCGATACTGATACTTTGGGCCCGGAGATAGTAGTCTATTCCATCCAGTTAATTTGAATACGAAGGCTGCGAAAAGGAAAAGGTTGTTCAATGTCACGGCGGCTTTGCTCGTCTATCCGCCATGCGATTCCAATTCAGCGATAGTGCACGAAATTAATGGATGTCGGGACAGGATCCCAATCCCACCTACTTGCACATGTCCTTATCGACGGGGACAACAATGGCAGCTCCACTAATAAATTCTGGCATTGGGCCTCTTTTCCGGGGGGCGTGGCACTCAGGCTGGGCATTACACTTGACATCAGCGGAGTGCCTCGTCAGGCCGTAAAAATTGTGTTGCCTACTTCGCGGGGCAATTCCAGGCACATCCAGGAACTTACGAACATCGAAGGTGCAGGACACATACTCAGTGCTCAACTGTCTTGTTTTTATTAGTTTCTTGCAGTAAAAACACGCATAAATATTTATGGATGGCGGTTTTAAGGCCGTCTCACATTTTCCATTTTATTAAAATTATCAAAAAGTTAAAGTAAGTGAAATTTGAGCCAAACAAAAAGTTGCCGACTCGCACGAAAATTCAATTTGCCCAAGTTCGAGGCCAAGAAGTTGGACTGTATGTAGTGGCAGACTCGCCCGCTTTCCCGCTTTTCCGCTTTTTCCATTTCCCCAGCCAGTTCTTAGGTTCCAACTTGGCAGGCAATTTCAATAAACACATCGACTCGTCTCGGAAGTTTTAATAATTCAATAGGCAACAATGGGACATGGAAAATCGCTTCATGTAATTACGGCTCGCATAAAAATTGAACAAATGGCCGGCGGCTGGCACTTTATTGGATGTCTGGCGAACGGGAATCGCCCATTCGGATCCTTGACTTCGATTCAAATTCAAAGACTGTTATTGCAGCTGTCACAGCGGCAGAGATACATGCCAAACATTTTGCCACGAGGATGTAGAATTTTATGTTGTGATTTGACGTGATTCGTTGCTGCAGTGGGTCCGAATTTCCGAATCCAATTCGTTGGTTTAGACGGAATGCCATTGCAGGGAATTCATTTTGTGGGCCATCGAAATTGAAATACTCTGTACAGCATGACATTTTTGGCGGAATAAACAACTAACTGGATTCTCGCATGCATGCTGGGCACGATTTTCCGACCGCTTTTCCCGGAAAATCTCTCGCTGGCCATTTTCGGTATACCCGCATATAAATGCGGCACGGGCGTTTGCTTAACTTTCATGAGGCCATTCAATGACTTAACCATTTCCACCCCGCTGCCTTTTCCAGCTTTTCCACGCACGCACACAGCAACCAGCTAACTGAAAAGGGTCAAAAGGTTTTTCACACATATACAAATTGCTGGCCTGGCCGAAAGCATTTTGCATAGAGGCCAGACTTGGCTCTCGGCCAGCTTTGCCCAGCTTTTACTTTCACCAACAACCTTAAAGGTTGCCTCAATTAAATTTCTCGGCCCAGACGCAAAAAAATATGAGAAAATCGCAGAGAGCTGCAGGCCACCGCCCACTTGTTCATATGAATTTCTTCCACACTGGGAAAAAAACTTTGGCAAATTACGATATTTCGAACATAACTTGGCTAAAAACAATCGCAAAGCTAAAAGAATGACTGTTTTTTAAAGCTGATTACCTATGCTAACGATTAGATTCGCTTTTTGGAGGATTTTGAAAAAATATTTTCTAGGTCAAATTTCGCATTTTTTATAAGGGGTAACATCATAAAAATTTGCAAAAAAATCCAAAAAACTAAAACTTCCAAATTTGAATGCCAATCGAATGGGAATTCAATTACGAGCTCAACGAGGTATGACAATACGTATTTGGACTATTATTTCCAATGTTTTTGAAAAAAATCATTATCTGTGAATAAAAAATGAGTGAAATGATTTTTGGCCAACTTTCGACATTTAAGCCCGTTATTCCCAGTGCAGAATACGTTTGTAGATTTGTTTGCCCAGTGCACACATATTTTCGTGTCTCTCGTTCGGTTGCCCTGTTTTATGCCAACTTCCTAAGGCCTCGCTCGCATTTTGACTTACTGCACATCAACAGCCTCATCAGGCGGAGCGAGTAAGTGAAAAAAATGTTTGCTTTTTTAGCCAGGACGAGTGAGAAATGTGCCAGGAAATTGTGCTAAGCTGCCGAACAAAAAACGGCGAAAAGACGCTGCCTCCGCCGTTTCAGCAATTTCAGCGGTGGCTGCCATGTGGCCAAGGAAAACATAAACCATAAACGTGTCAGACTTGGATCAGGTTCGGTTTCTGCTCCTGTTTCTGTTCTGGACCCCGTTTACCGAGGGGCAGGAGTTCCAGATAAGCCAACATAAGGCAGCAGGCAGCTGAATTTATGGCATACGCGACCCGGAAATGAGCAACCAGGATATTGTGGCAGGAGCCACGAGTCCAGAGTCCTTCGTCCTTCTCCGCTCGATTGGCTGCAGACTACAGCCACCACAGCTCCACGCCTGGTGATGACAGGTGATAATCGGAGGAACGGCACAAACGTAACTAAGTAACAAATGGTTTGGACCTCCTGAAAGGATCACAAATTTCCGAATTAAGCCCATTTTAAGGGTCCATTAGGCTGTAAGGGTAAGCCAATTAGCAAGCAATTTCACACGTAATCATGCAACGTCAGCAGGGAAAGGGTTTCGAAGGATGTACATCTAATAAATATTAAAATCTCGAGTGGAGTCTTAAATTCAAATGAGATGTTGAAGCAATGTTTCTGATTATTTCATTGATTGGTTCGCAGCAGCCAGCTATTCCCAATCCACTGAGCTCGTCCACCTTCAGTCTTCGATTCGACTAAGCCAACCCGAAATTTCTTCTGCTTAAATGGAAGCATCTGAGTGGCAATGCAGCACTATAATGGTGCACTAGAAATCCTGGATGGAGACGCCAACGCCAGCTGTTTACATTAGGCACGGGGCTTAGCAATCAACTCGCGGCGACAGGAGCCAGGACTCTTGAATAATGCGTCGCACAGTTGTTGACTTCCTCAGTCAAAAGCCGCTGACAAAGGCAGCATCCACTTAGTCATCCTGCCCGGTAACTGGAGTTCAAGTCCTGGTGGTCGCACGCTTCACTTCCTGCCAACAAGCCCGGCACTCCAAATGTAATTTAATTTGTTTATTTGTGTGGCACTCGCCTCCGAAGGACCTCCACTCCCCACTACACTTCTCCTGCGCCAGGACCTCTCCTCCAGCTGGCGTGTCTGCTTGCCAATTAATTGCGTACCTTTTGGGCGCAGGAGAGCAGCTGAGAGCTGGTGAGCTCCTCCTCCTGCAGATTTCCGACCAGGCGGCGGCAGCCCAAAAAATCCTCTAATTAATGTGTTTGTTTAGCTTTTGTGCGCGGGAAATTTGCTTAACTCGGTTACCTGTGGATGCGAAAGTCAACATTTTAATTGAATGAAATTTATAGCCCGCTCCGCCAGCGATTCAATTACAATAGCTTCATTAGACCGACGAAAACTTTTGTCAAAAGAATCCAAACTTGATTAAGTATAAAAATTAGAACTTGCTCCAAAAGGCTACATATCATTTTGTGCCAGACTTTGCGCATCCACAATATCGCTTTCCCGAAACTCAAAATAACTTTAATTGGTTTTCATATTAATTTGCTCACTAATAATAATATTATTGCATTTTAGGTTGTCGATTGGGTAACTAATATCGACATGAAATGTGCTGTTTACGTTGTGATGAAATTATGTAATATTCATAGCGGGATTATGATATAGTTTTTCAAGGGTTCAAGGGTGTTCACCACTCAAATCCACTGTGGTTAAAATAATTCTGACGCTCGATAAAATGTGTAAAACCGACACTTTATCTTAAGTTCGTCCTGATTGCATTGTGTTCACCAGCCTCCCTGTCTCTTTTCTCGACAGCCTGGCAGCCCGGAGGCGAGTCCTGCTGAAGGACATGAAAATGCGCTTCATTAATTTGGCTGGCAGCCGCGGACTGCAGCAGCAGGAGCAGCAACTGCCGGGGAAATTGGAACAGGAACAGAAACAGGCACAGGAACAGCAACTGGAACAGGGACTCGCGTCAGCTGCAGCGACACAGCACTGAGTTGCAATGGTGGATGACAATGGCTCGTCGCCGGAAGTGGAAGGAGCGGAAGGAGCCGGCGCGCCCCTCCTGGCGCTCCTCCGGGTGGATGGGCTCAATCAGACGCAGACCCGCTCTCCCTCGCCATCGTTCTTCGGCAGCTACAACATCTCCGAGGATGTCTACTTTTACTTCAATGGGCTGCCCACGAGCACGGAGCTCGTCTTGAACGCCACCACCTCCGCCACCAGCACCACCTTAAGTCCTGCGATGGTGGCAACAGGAGGTGGCGGCACCACCACGCCGGAACCCGATCTCTCCGAGTTCCTGGAGGCCCTGCCCAACGACCGAGTGGGCCTGCTGGCCTTTCTCTTCCTGTTCTCCTTCGCCACGGTTTTCGGCAACTCCCTGGTCATCCTGGCCGTCATCCGGGAGCGGTACTTGCACACGGCCACCAACTACTTCATCACCAGCCTGGCCGTGGCCGACTGCCTGGTGGGCCTGGTGGTCATGCCCTTCTCGGCGCTCTACGAGGTGCTGGAGAACACGTGGTTCTTCGGCACGGACTGGTGCGACATCTGGCGGTCTCTGGACGTGCTCTTCAGCACCGCCTCCATACTGAATCTGTGCGTGATCTCACTGGACCGCTACTGGGCCATCACGGATCCATTCAGCTATCCCATGAGGATGACGGTCAAGCGGGCGGCCGGACTGATAGCCGCCGTCTGGATCTGCTCCAGTGCCATTAGCTTCCCGGCCATTGTGTGGTGGCGGGCGGCGAGGGATGGCGAGATGCCCGCCTACAAGTGCACCTTCACCGAGCACCTGGGCTACCTGGTCTTCTCGTCGACGATATCCTTCTACCTGCCGCTGCTGGTAATGGTCTTCACCTACTGTCGCATCTACAGGGCAGCCGTCATCCAGACGAGATCTCTCAAGATTGGAACCAAGCAGGTGCTCATGGCCTCCGGGGAGCTGCAGCTCACATTGCGCATTCATCGTGGTGGCACCACGCGGGATCAGCAAAACCAGGTCTCCGGAGGAGGAGGTGGCGGAGGAGGAGGCGGCGGTGGCGGTGGATCCCTGAGCCACTCGCACTCCCATTCGCACCACCATCATCACAATCACGGCGGCGGCACGACGACCTCCACGCCGGAGGAGCCGGATGATGAGCCGCTATCCGCTCTGCACAACAACGGACTGGCCCGCCATCGGCACATGGGCAAGAACTTCTCGCTGTCCAGGAAACTGGCCAAGTTCGCCAAGGAGAAGAAGGCGGCCAAGACGCTGGGAATCGTGATGGGCGTGTTCATCATCTGCTGGCTGCCCTTCTTCGTGGTCAACCTGCTGTCCGGGTTCTGCATCGAGTGCATCGAGCACGAGGAGATCGTCTCGGCAATCGTCACCTGGCTCGGCTGGATCAACTCCTGCATGAATCCTGTGATCTACGCCTGCTGGAGCAGGGACTTTCGCAGGTGAGGATCCTTAGTTATTCTTGATTCTTTGTTAGTTGAGGCATTCAGCTCCACAAAACGCAGTTTCTTATTTTCAAACTTTATTTTATTTATTAAGTAACAATCTTGTGCGCCAGAATACTCAAGGATTAAGCTTATCCTGGCTCCTGAGATGGAAGCTTATAAATTTTTAGCCAGAACGAAGATGTTTATTTACCGTTTACCTTCGGTGGAGTGCCCTCGAAGCCACTGAAAGTACTCGTTTTGTGTGCTGTTTTTTATTTGGGCTGCGTTTTTGTGGCTTTCGAATGCCGAGCTTAACCCAGCTGGCCCGATCCTAAATGGTTTCTCTTCCAGGGCCTTTGTGCGTCTGCTGTGCATGTGCTGTCCTCGCAAGATTCGACGCAAGTACCAGCCCACGATGCGTTCCAAGTCGCAGGTGAGTGTTCTCCGACCCACTCCATCCACTGCCATTCTCATTCACCGACAGGCGATGCGATTCGACGTGATTCGATTCTCTTCCTCGTTTTTACGGTCTGGGAAATTGGGAAACTTGGCGGTTTTCCGCATTTTCTCCTCCGCTGACTTGTTGTTGCATCCACTGTTTTGGGGTTGATGGAGACCGCTTTCGTGAATTAAGCGCTCCACTTTCGTATGCTCCAAAAACGAAACTCAACGAACGGCGAAATTAATTTACAAACTTAATGAATATGCAAAAAAATAACTGACATTTACCCCCCAAATCCCGACCCACGATTCTGGCCGCGACTTCCGTTCACACATGGCAGACAGCCATGAAAACTTCCCAACATCCGCAGCGGATTCATCCTCACCCTCCGACATCCTCACACCCCCAATCCTGCATAAATCATCCGGGGCGCATCACTCAACCTGTCGACCCTCGACCCTCTGCGTGATTTTAATGAATAATTTTCTAATGTTTGGCAACTCTGGCTGCACCTGAGTGGGTTGCCGTGGGTTGAATGGGGCCGTAAGAGCAATGCACCCACTGTTTGCAGACGGAGAGATCCATTGTCGTCCTCCAAGGACCCACTGTCAATAGGATCCCTAAGTAATTACACCAAAGTCACGGGCTTACTTTCGTCATTACAGTCGAACTTGTCGGAACTTTAGTATAAGCATGAGTGCTGAATTAATTTTAAGACTTGCTAAGAAAATACATAGTCTCATCTTTCGTCCAACGTGGCGTATGAGTGATGAGTTGAAAGCTAAATGTTGAAGTAGGGCATGCCCTTAAACTCAAAACCATCTGATGGCGAGTAACTTTATAATTGCCAACTTTTTGCTTAATAAATTGTGCAAGTTCGACTGTTCGGCAAGTAATTTGGCGACCCATCAGAAACGCTTAAAGTGTCAGGTTCGGAAGCGGAGGCCTGTCCCGAAATAGCTCATGTCACGACAGCATTAAAGTCATTACGGTTTCCCCACGGATCCCCATCTCACACCCATCCCTCAGACAGCATATACATGGTATAGCCATGTCTGGCGAATCGAGCTGATTGTGATTCCGGCGGCGTTCTTGATTTTGCAGAGATTCGCGACGCGGCGCTGCTACTCGACCTGCTCGCTGCACGGCATTCAGCACGTGCGACACAACTCCTGCGAGCAGACCTACATATAGTTTAGCGTAGATTTAGTTGACAATGATTAAGGCGCCGAGCCACGCCCCCTAGCGCCCTCCATTTGTCCGTAAGTCAATGGCAAGGTAAGCGAGCTCTGACTCTGTGACTGTGTCGGTGTCCGTGTCCTGCGACTCTCTCCGTTCTTCTCCGTTCTCTGTCTGTGTGTCCTGTTGTCCTTTGAACGGCACGCACATAAAGAGCCGGGGGATAAGCACGAGCATCCTGTCTGCGTTCTTCGGTATCTGCATCTGTTACTGTTGCCGTCTCTGTCTGTGGCTGCGCTGTCTCACTCACTCCTGTTTGTTGGCTCGGCCATGGCATTGTTGTTTGTGTCCTTGTTTCCGTTTCACTCTGATGTGTTCTCGAAATCTCCAGAGATTTTATATTGCAAAATATGCTACGAACAAGTAGTTTGCTTGAGGATAATCATTAAAGAACATTTATGTGCATTCTTTAAAATGTCAAACGATTTAAGGACTCTAGAGATTTCGAGAACACCCTGTTATGTATGTTTTCTTGATTTGCTTACCTTGCTGCAAAGGAACACGATGCGAAAACAGACTCTGATTCAAGCACCTGTTGAATGTGTTGCACCCTCACACACACACACTCACGAGCACACACACCGGGACACTGACAAAGCTGTCCACCCACGCAAAAAAGTCCCTGGGCTCCAACACCTGAGCCCGCTCTGTTTGATGATGTTGTTTTTTTGTGTGTTGTTGCAGACAAGCTGAATAAAAATGAAAAGAGCACAAACAAAGAAAAGAAAAATCGAAAGTTTCCACAAAGTCTCTGGGCACTCAAACACCCTCACACACACACACACTCTTGCACACTTGCAGGACACAATGTCCTTTCAACGTTTTTGTCACCGTTTCCTGTTGCTGTTTTTGCTCACCATGTTCCTGCTCCTGTTGATGTTGTCGTTACTGTTGCTGTCGCCCCTCACAAAAGATTTTCCCAGTGTACACAATGACGAAACAAGAAAAACCGAAACACCAGCCCCGCTCTCTCATAGCGTGTTTGTTGATCTTTTTATACTCGCTTGTGGCAGAGCGAAAATGGTTTATGCGATTCGGGAAAGCAGATGAAAGGGCCTAAATATAGACTGGATCGGCTTTAACAGGCACGGACACTTGTGGTGGAAAAACATAAAATCTGTGGAAAAACTTAGGATCTTAAGAAAGAAAAGTTCATTTTGCTTTAATGATTGGCTATACTATTATTATTTTTATATGATCTTTTCACTTTTCTTTTTTCAATTTTGAAACTCATTATTTGCCAAACTTTTTGGCTGACTGCCTTAAACTATTAATTAGATTAAAAGCTCATTCGAACAGTTTCAGTTAAAAGGTCTCTTAATATTGCCTGAAATGTGTGTGAAGTTTCGGCCGTGTTTTCTCTGCGATTTATGACCGAGAAGGAAGGGTTTCACATTTTTAGTTTGTTGTTTATTATTTTGGATCAATACATACTTGGCCGGCCTCTCGACCTTCTCGACATAGCATCTGAGTCCGGATGCTACCTTTTCCCAATCGAAGGCGAGAAATATCCGCAAAGGAGTCACGCACAACCGATACTTGAGAAGTGTTATCAAGTGAACCATAAACATTTTTTGCACTTAAAAATTTCCAACTCAATTTTCGCCCGCCGACAAGCGCACACAGCCCGCACACTCACACACACACCACACACATGTAATTGTATTGATGAAAACGTTATTTACAGCAATCAACAGCCAATATGTGTCTGGCCTTGGTGGTGGTGCGGGTGTAGCTGTGTGGGTGTAGGGATAAGGATGCGGATGCGGATGCGAATGCCTTTCCGCATCCGCTCCTTTGGATTTGGGGTTTTTCTTTGCGATGTGTCTGTCATCATATCAATTACACCCAAGAGCATGCCAATTTATTTGCCAAGTGCCTGCACTGCCAATTCAAAGAACGCGGATGTGAAGTTTCGAGCACGACTGAGTCGACACTTGAAGCATTCAAACTTGGTGTTCCCTAATTCCGCTCAATGGGCGGGATTACTTAAAATAATACTTGAATAAAATGCAGGCATTTGCCGGCATTCGGTTCAGTTCTTCAATAAAACATCGCAGGACTTAAAGCTTGCTGGTTCGCACAACAAGAAAGCGAATCGATTGTCAAAGGATAAAGTTTGTGCACTTTATAAGTTTGCCTGTCGGCTGCAGAACGTTTGCCCAGAACACTAAATGCCAAATATAAATCAACAAGAAAGCACTTAATTTAATAGAAACTTGTATCAAAAATCTTTAATTTAACCAAAAGAGGGTTATGAATCACCAGCGAGCTGGGAAAATGGGCAGCAAGGAGAATTGAAAAAGCAAAAACATGGCGAGGAGGATAATTTAAAAGATTAAAGTAAACTTATCAAACAGGTCCTAGCTGGTACCCGACACTTTTGTCCTTGCTAACTGCCTGCGATTTGTATAATTTATGACAAATCCTTTGCTCAGGAAGGACCTGCCCCTTGGCCGACAAATGAGGCGACTTCCGGTTGCCGCAATTTGCCCGCTCTACGGCAAGTGGAAATGGCTTTGGTCAAATGAGGATATTGCAGATGTGTGGTTAGGTGCCTGGCCGAAAGGACTCGATTTCCGCCCTCAAAAGTCCGGCACTTGGCTGCCCCACTGTTGGCCATCTTTGTGCCACCTCAAGCACATTGCGGTCAGCCGCAAGTTGCAGCTGTCTGTGTGCCACTGGGAGTCGCCAGTCCCATTTCGACACTTAAAAATTAACTTTACACGAGTTCCATTCAACTTTAATGCCACCACCGCCCACACTGCCACGTGCACCCTCAACACGCCGATTAATCGCCGACTGTCGTCTGTGGGCCGCCTGACATTTGTGCCCACCCTTGACCGCCCACTCGGTGTCCTAATGAGCCGTAAAGGATTCCCACCCGCTCGTAAACCCACCCACACACACCCACACATACACATAAGCGCATTCTGCCCGCCAGGGCCAATTTGCATCCCATTTCGACTGGCATCTTTGGTGGGCGTGCACATGGGGAAAAATCGACGAAAGGTCAACCAACGATCGTTTTACATATTGAAAATTATTATACTTGCGGCATATCATTGCGACATTTAAATGCCATGAAGTCAAGTATCGTTTACGTCCTACTGATTTCATATTATTAGCAAAAATATTTGGAAAATTTAAACAAACTTTTCATTACAAATCTTACATCAAACTCAATAGAACCATTTTTTATTTCGAAACGAGACAAGCTGCAAGTACTTTAAACATACTGATGAAACTAGCAGCCTAATTGTATATGATTGTTAAGATTATAATAAATGTTGTACATAAGAGGTGGTGTTGATTTCTCCCTGTGTACTTGAGCGCAACAAGATGTTTTGATTGAAAATGCCAGTCAGTCATACCGAGCCCACCCACACATACACACACAAATCGGAGCCACACACACACGCACACATACACACTTGCAGCTGAGACTGTTTAGCATAAATTTGGCAGCTTGTAAACCAGGAATTTGTGCTTCTAACTGTTTGCAGAGGAAACCACTGGCCAGCCGGAGGCCAACTGCCACATCCTCGGAGCTGCTGCGTTTCGGGGCCTTCGAGTAGCTAAAACTTCAGGGAAACAGCACGTACTTTAATCAATCCTTGATAAATATATACTCTGCTCCTTGTGGCTGCCAGTGCTGCTTTTGCTAAAATGCTGCTGCTATAATCGCTGCTAATTGCATCAATTATTGGCCAAGGCTTTGTGCTATTTATGAGAGGCGGTCCAAATTGAATTCGAAATCGAAATTGCTTAACCGATTAATCAAACCGATTTCATGCCACCGAAACGAACTGAGGCGCACTAAATGGAACAATAATCGGGTGCCTTCTGTGTACACACAAATACATCCCGAATACGTGGATTCGATAATGGCTCATTTCTCGGGCAGGACGAACATCAAAATGTAATTTACCACAAATGTTGCGCAAACATCAATTATCCCTAATTGACTGTGAACGTGAAATTAACGTTTATAATTATGTGACAGAGTCGTTGGAGCGGAAGTCCGAGCTCCAGTCCGTGTGAACTCTCGTAGGCAGCCATGTAACTTTTAATGTCCTGCCCAGGCTCCAAAGGGGGAGCCGCGAAATGAGGTCCTGGCAATCGGGCATTTTGTGACTGTCAGCGGACAAGGTCGCCGTTAAGCAGGCGGGACAGGGATAGGGATAGGGTGCCCCCGCAGCTTAGCCTCTGGCCAAACTTTGAGCTCGGCCCCAGTCAGGATCCCGGGGAGCCCAGGACCCCGGAGTGGTTTATTGAGTGCCAGGCAATAAATTAGCCAAAGGGGCGTGGCCGCGACAAGTTCGTGCGCGAAACAGCCCACTTGGAGCTGCACGGTGCCATTGACCTTTTGGCGGAGCCGCACGAAAGGTCCTTTTTCGGTGACCAGCCCTAATGAGTCACTAAAGTGTTATGATAAAAGTACTCAAGGCGAAATGAAGTCTAGATAAGCGGGTTTTATGAGCAGGCCTAAAAGGTAGATTAGTATTTAGAAAAAGGCAAGAAAATGCAGATGGCCAGGAACTGATTTCAACTATGAATTTATATGTAAATAAGCAAGTAATAAGTTTAATTTATTATTTCTACTTTAAATCAAAACGACTAGATTAGGTGGCAGCTATTAAGTTATAGGTTCAACCTCACTTCAAGCAAAGTATCTACTGCAAAACTAACTCAAGTGATTATCTAACAGCCCTGCTCTTGTGTATTTTCGACATCGCCGGGGGGCTATAAAAATTGCAAATTACCCAGTTGGCCTGCGGCGTCTGCTAAGCGGGCCATCCGGTCAGGCTCTTCAATTATTTAAGCTAATTGCGACCGCACAGCGAAGGGCGACGGACCACTCGGCGTATACGCAATGCAAATTGAACGCAAATGGGCGGGGGATTTTAGAGTTTTTGAGCGACCTGGAGGAGAAGAAGGCGGTGTCTGTGAGCCTGTAATTGAATTGGGCAACCAAAGATGATGGGTTTTTTGTTGGTTTGGCTTAAGGTGAAATCGGGTTAGGAGCAAGGCACTTGCAAGATGCGAAAAGCCCTTGGAATTTCCCCCAAAAACACACACACGCACACTCACACTGATAATGTTGTTGTTACTGTTATTATTCTCAGCCCCTAAAAAAGAAAAAAAAATGGAAACTGAAAACCAGAAATTGGAATTTCAGCTACCGCTTTTCTTTGCCCATTTTCCCGCTCTTTTGTTGTTGCTTTGGCTGCTTGTTGTTGCTCTTTTCCTAGTTTTCCACCCACTCTTTTATTGTTTTGCCGTTTTCAATCATGCATTTTGCTTTGACTTTTACTGCACCAAAAAAAAAGAATAGAGGAAAAGCCTGGGAAAATGGTTGAAATCAAGGGGAAATCTGCTAGGAAAAGCCGCAACAGTTTTCGTCTCTCTTCTCGTTATTGTTCTTGTTGTTGTTGTTGTTGTGACGCCCTCCGTTTTCACCGCCCAACGCCCACCACCCACCTGGTGTTGGTGTTATTGTTGCTCTGGCTGTGCATTGTTGTTGTTGTCGTTTCACTTTGTTGCTTTGCTGTTTGCTGCTGCTGCGTTGAAACGGCAATTTTGTTTACAGCCACACTCCACAAAATACAAAAAAAAAAAAAAAGGAAAAGAATAACACCCGAACTTTTCCGGAAACACTGCCTGCAAATTGTATGCAAACACTCGAAACGAAATAAGACAACAAAATGTTAATTAAACGCTTTTTCTCGCCTTTCTACTCTTTCACCCCTCTCTGTCTCTGTCTCTTTCTCTCCGAATTGTTTTTTAACTTTATTGAATTCAATTGTTGCTTGTTTTGCCGCTTACTTTCCAACTTTATTCTAATTACTTCGGCACTTGTTTATTTACTTTAAACTTATCTTTTCTATATCTTGGTGTATGCACTCTTACTTAACTTTACTATTTATTAATACAATATTTAATTGTTTCATTTCAAACTTAAATGTTATTTAATATGTTTCGTTTATTTCTTTTCAATACATTATCATTGCTTTTTGTCCCTTGCTGCCCCCTTTTTTCTCACAGTGTCACGTGGCCGCTGCAATGGTGGCCGCCTCCACCTCCTTCGGCTACCACTCGGTGAACCAGATCGACCGGACGCTCATGTGACGGCAGCTGAGCAGTTGCAGCACCTGCAGCGGGGGCAGCAACTGCGGCGGATCGCGGTCCGTCCACCACCAGCACCACTCCTCGGGCACGGCCACGCCCTCGTCCTCGCAGCGATCCTGCACCAGATGCCAGAGCTTCCACCGCCACCACCACCGCTCCAGGCGCCGCAGCTCGGGGATGCAGATGCGCGGGGACTACAACTCCACCACGGCGGTGAACAGCGCTCTGGCCAAGACCATAGTCACCATCAGTGCTCCTCCGGTGGCGGCTGCCTCGGCCAGTTCGCTGCACCTGGGCGTCGGAGGACGTCGTTCCTCGGTGTCCACCCTGACGATCGCCTCGGTGCCGCCCACCTTGAGTGGCAGTGGCAGTGCAGGAGGCTCTGTGAGCGGGGCCACTACTCCGCTGGCACCCAGTCTCAAGGCCCTGACCCCGGGACCCTCCAGCTCGTCGGGTCACCACGTGTCCTTCATGCCCATGACGGGCATGAAACGGTTGCGCAGCTCGAACGCGTCGCTGGGATCGCCCAATGGCATCATCAGCTCTGTGGGCGGAGCGGACACCACTTCGGCGCCATCGCTCATCGACGCCAGCGAGGATCAGGGGCAGATGCGGAACCACCACCGCATCCTGGAGCAGTGCCAGAGTGTCCAGAGCCAAATAACTACGCTGGGCGACGTGGAGGACGACGACGAGGAGGTCAGCGACAGTGAGAGCGAGAGCATCGGACTCGCCCTGGTGGAGACCACGCCCCAACTGGAGATCCAGCCCGTGGAGGCGTCGAGTTCCTCCAGCTCCTCGGTCAAGTAAACTCAGCAACAGAACCACGGAAACAAGCCCAGACTTTAGCTTTAAGACTCAACCATATACATATGTGTGTTTATCAGGAGCGGTGGTCGATGGAAAGGCAATACTTTGGACAGTTCTAAGCCAGTCAGATTTTGAATTCACTTTATTGCCTACTGTTATTTAACCAGCTCTTCAGGTTTCAATAAGAATATGTACTATATGTAATAATCATTTCGCCAGCAAAGATTTGTGTATGTATGTTAGTTTTACCTTCAAGCGAATCAATATAGCTCAATCCGAATTGCAATTGGCTTAGAGGTGTCCATTGAGTTTCCCCAGTCCATAGGTCGACCACTCCTCCGAGGTGTGTACATAGCAATCTAGACTCGCCTAGCCACTCATTAGCTTATCGATCGGTGATAGAACACTATGCAACAGGGAACCCCCTTCTATATCGACCCTCAGAAACACGGGATTGCAGTTGCAGTTGCATAGTGGGATTAGTGTAACTGTTAGCTCTCATATCTTAGATCTTCCATTATGTAGATGTTCGTTCCGTTTCGTTCCGTTCTGTAAATGTCTCAAACGTCTAGCAATTGAATTGAAAGCTACGTCTTCAACCTGTCCAAGTACCTGACTCTCTGAAATCCAAGAAGATACTATGCATGTACATAGCTTAACTTTGACTCCTCTGTCGCTCAAAACTAGCTTTCTGTTACTCGAAACTCGCTTGTTCGTTCGTTATCAACTGAAATTCTACGGGTGCAATGTGAATTTATACCAACTTAAGGACTCGAACAATCAGGCAAACAGGCTTCAAGACCAGTTCCCAGTCGTAGGAGATCCAAGTACAAAGTCATAATCACTGCAATTGTTGGCTAGCTATTAGCCCATCCTCCATTACGTTCTTTGAACTACATACATATAAACCAATATAGCAATATGCATAGGGTGAATTTTAATTGTGCTTCAGACAGCCGAATGTTGGGAAATGCGGCAGCTTAATGAATTAATCCCTCAAAAGGCTCGCCCATCCACTTCTGTGCCACTCTACATGTATGCTTATGATGGCTAAGCTCCTCCGATTCCGATTTTGCAATAATTAATGTGTGCAATTAGGATTGATTGGCCCGCCCCCAAGGTCGGCGAATAAATCGAGTAGAAGAATGGGGCTCTGGTGCGGGAAAAACTAATAACAATGGCGAGACGTCAGTTTAATGGATGAGTAGGAACCACCATGGCGAAATGTTGCTCATTGTTTTCAAAAAACAAACAAAGCGGAATGGATGGTGCGGTGGGGGGGAACAGAGAATGGGGAATTCCAAACAAATGGCAATTATTAATATTGAATATGGTAGCGCATAAGTGACATACATAGCTCATAGAGTCCTCGTTGTGTCTGTATCCGTGTATCGGTGTATTGGTGTGCAAGCATGTCTAGGCTAAGTGTACATGTAAATGCATTATCCTTAAGCATTATCCTTAAGCTCCGAGCAAGATGGTTAAACTCAATTGATTGCCACGCATCCTAGGCTAAGCTGCAACTGCAAACGGCAAGCAGCAAACCTAGATTTATATATTGAGTGTACTATACTGTAACTACCATATACAAACTACGCAAGGAGATTAAAAAGCGACAACTAAGACGGAACTCTCGGCGATGACTTGTCTTATTTAAATTTCAGCCCGGGCACTAAGGGTATCTTTGCGGATTTGTGGTCCTCCAGGGGGCCTGCGGAATGGGGATGTTTAAGGATTGCTCGCAGGACTGCGAATGCCATGAGTTGCCACACTTGATGGCGATGGCGTTGGCCAGCCAAGCAGGAAGACAAAGTGCAGTGCCAGTTCAGTTCAGCAAACAACTGGCAAAAAGTTTACACTTTACATTTTCGGATCATGGCCCCGGAATCCTCTGCTCCCTTAGGGGGTTCAGGGGGTTCAGGGGGCACACCAGGGTGAGTATGTCAGTCAGTCGTTTGGTTGGTGGGAAAAACGGATATGGCCAAGATGGATAGACAGCTGCACGAGTTGCAGTCAGCAGTCAGCAAAGTGCGAAAGTGCGATGCAACGCATCTTAAACAACTCTTTGGGGGGCACTAGCTCGCATGTGTGTCTGTCTGATTTTTTGCACTTTCTCCCAGCTTAGGTCCTTGTGTCCTGCATCCCGCAAGGATACAGTGCCCGTCCCATGGGGCAAGTGTCCGACGTAACAATGTGGGGACAAAACGTGCTGCGTGTATTGACTCACTAATGAGAAAATGAACAAGAAACCAGCGGGCAAACCGGGGCAAACTACGCAGCTCCAGCGCACTAATGACCCACAGCTGAAGCCAGAGATACAAATGGAGATAGGGATACACAGATGGAGATACAGATACGCGCTGTGCAGCGCCATAAAGTGCACGGCGAGAAAAGAATGCGGAATATACGATTTCAAAGCGGAATTAGTGCGAGAATGGTAGGTATTTGTGTAATACTAGCTAATGAAATAAGATTACATTGTTTTTTCCAGTGCAGGAGATTACTTTTAGCTGGCAATCTGCGACTTCCACACCTTCGATTGCCGCAACACTTTGTTGTGCGAAGGTTGTAAAAATGCAGAAAGGAGGTTACAGTACATCCAGCTCCTGCTCCATCTGCAGTCGCAGATGTATATAGTAGATATATAGCCATCTGCAGTTGTGGATGCAGCGTGTCCTTGCCCGTAATCAGCCGAATAACGACTGCCAAAATGGTGGATAAGCGCGGAACTAATAAAAGGAGGAAACGTTGCAAGCTGCACACAATAAGCGGCGACCGGAGCTCATCCTTCGGGCAGGTCCTTGCCCCCCTGTCAGCCACCTAATCCCCCAGCTCCACCACCTTTCAGCTTATCACTGGAGTTGAAGGCTGCGTCAAACCCTCGACGACATTTTATTTGCTCGCTGGTAATTTTGTTTCCGTTAGCTACTAGTGTTTCCCCCATTCTCGAATCCTGGCTATCTCGTCCTTTTGCTTCCTTTTGTTGGGTTTGGTTAATGAACCGAAATGCGTGTTTGTCTCCCACGTTTCGGGTTTGTATTCTGTGGCATTTCCACTGGAGTTCGCTGCTCCCTCGTCCTTCGTCCTTCTGATCCTGCTCCCGCTTGGTGGCGAAATTGTGTTGCCCCAAATATGTATTGCAATCATTGTTTTGATGACTTTGTTGCTGGGCAAAGTCGAAGTCGCGTCTCCAGGGGCAAAAGGAAGGAAGGGGCGAATTTTATCCGGTTGTTTGGATTATTGCTGGTAGCTTATGTTCCGGAATCGCATTCTATTTATGGCCAAGTCTTTGGCATGTGACTGCCTCGCACACACACACTTATGTACATAATTACAAATCGCTGTCTGGCATTTCCGCTCCGCCAACTTCTAATGCCCTTAATATTAGACATATAAAATGGGCTAGTATTGCGGAATGCAACTTTAATGCTTCATATATATAAGATACTATAAATAATATATACAAATAGTCAATAATAAATGAAGAGCATAGTAATATCATTCCAGCAAATCATCATTCCGAACTCACTTTTATAGCACAAATTTGCAAAGATACATGCATTAAAGTGCGAAAAAACCGACTTTCCGTCATAAAAATCGATGTCAAACATGGCGACAACTGAACGGCGTAATGAAATCAAAACCCACTTACTCCACATCAGAAATCGGAAAACCGCAGAGGCTAAAAAGTCACAATGTTGTGTTCAAATTCGCCGAGAGCAGTAAAAAGTTGAACCTTCCCCCCGCCCCTTGGATTACATTTTCCTTTCTGTTTTTTCGAGTGCGTGTTTTTTAAGCATTTTATGAATTTTTTAGGCAACGGGAAAAAAGCTGGTAACAGCGATTTATTGCATTCGCAATGTGAATTATTAATGCGAATCCTTTGGCGAGCGGCAGTGGGAAAAGTCCTCTTGAATATGCAGTGGGGAAATTAGTGTCCTGCCGCCGTCTTTATGGGTCCTTAAAAGCCGCTAATGAAATCAATATAGCCGCTCTAAACAATGCCGCTGGAGCGGAGCGCATAAAAATGCTAAATAAATTGATGAACTGCGGCAGGACGTCGTCCGGAAAAGTGGGTGGAAAGCGTTGCACAGTGGTTCCTATTGTATGGAGAAAGCGGCCAAAAATACTTCCAGTTAAGTTAGACACTTGAAACTTAGCACATTTTCTTATTTTTATAAAACAACAACAATAAAACAATATACAAATGGAATTATTAAGTTAAGTGGAAATGGACATAACGAAACCTTCAACGAAAGATAGCAATCATAACAAAAAAAAATTTGCAACTATACCTATGTACCTATAATTTTTTTTATCTATAATTACCTAAGTACCTATAATTTTTTTTTTTTAAATATACTAAATACCATTATTTATTTTATGAATGCCTTCCATTGCAGAGTAATGCGATTTATGTTTTTTATTGACTTAACGGACAGCTTCACGTGCAAGTTGCTCACGCTGCAATGGGTGGAACCACTGTGCGTTGGGCTGGAGGGAAAACTCAAGGAAAAATGGGTCGAGAGTGACGAGATGGATAGCTGCCTGGCTGACTGCCTTTTGTCGTAAAAGGCGCCATTCCCTTCCTGTTGTAAAAATGCGAACGGACGACCCTTTCATTGTGTTGCGATTGAGAAACCGGCGACTTTCGGGACTGTTTGGTTTTGGGGTGGGGGTTTTAGGGTGGACCACAGGCACTTGCACTCGCCTTGGCCAAGGCCTACGAATTGTATAAATATAAACGACATTAAAACGCGTCTAGAAATAAAACAAACATCAAGTCGAGCCCAGTGAACTGAGCACAGGACCTTCTGCACCTTCCCCTAAAAAATATTTCAAAAAATGGGACAAATAAAGAGGCCCACCTGATGTGGCAATTCAAGCGCAGCTTCATTGTGTTCCCGGCCCCAGGTTCGATTTTCCATATCTGTACACAATACACACAGCTATTTTCGTGGGATCCGCGAGGGGGCGGCTGGCTGGTGGGTGTGGCAGTCCTCTGCCAATTTGCCATTGTTCGTTTATATTTAACCATTTATAAATATATGTGTGCAGCAATGACAATGTCCTCGACATAAGTCGTTGTTATTTCGGAGCCAAAAAATGAGCAGTCGTCGAGAAAAATAGATTTACAGTGGGACCAGGATGAGGCTTTCTGAAAAATATTTATTATATTTGTTTCAAATGAATCCGTTTTTATAAATACAATATTCTCGAAATGCTGAGTTTATGTAAGAAAAGATTATAAATAAGTTAGTATCAAGATAAATTTGTGAGAGGCCAAGGATTCTAAGATAAGAGATACTACCGTTAGTTTTTTTTTAGTTTCTCGAACACATTTCACCCACTGACTAACCACTGTGCCTGAAAACTGTAAAAAGCCCTCAACGACGTGTCAATGCCAAAGGTTCACACTTGCTGACGGGCGTGGGAGATCCTTTTTGGTAACGGTGGGGTTATTGTTGCGGAGCAGGAGCTGCTGGCCCTGCGTCCTGACGGCTGTGATGGCAACACATTGTTCTAAATATCTAATGGCGCCCAATACGGGGGAATTTGCAATTGAAGCGTGAATTTGCCCTGCCCAATTCCGGATGCGTGAACAATTTCCCGAGCCAAGACAAACAGACGGCCCCGAAAGGAAAAATGATATCTGCCCGGAGTTCCAGGCTGTCGATGGAGATATGAAGTTCGCTTGGCAGGCGAAGGATATGCAGTGAAGCAGGCCAAATGACATCAGTGGATTATCGGCGACATCGGGGGGCGCATAAACCAAGCAATTTCCTGGCCAGCCCCGCATATCCTTTTCCCTTTGTGCGGAATAAAAAGCTGAATAAAACACACGAAGGACTCTGCTCGACTCGACCCCAACTCGCTCGCCATGTGCATGTGTGAGTGGAGCGAAACAAAAGGATGAAATATCGCTGAAAAACAGAGCAGAACACCACACAACACAACACAGCACAAGGCAGCACATCAGGCGCCCCTCTAAAGTGTCGAAGTTTGAGGGAGCACGTAAATTTGCGTTATCCTTGGGCTGACCTTGACTGACGACGGGACAGCGGCGGCAGGAATGACTGCGACTTCCAGTGCTTTGGCCTTCACATTGCCTCCAAAGGCCTCGCACATTCTTTCGCCACTCGGCTGCGAGTATATGTTAAATAACTTCACGCACTCACGCAGTCATACACTGGGAGAAACGGAAGCGAATTCGGTAATATATAAGATTAAAGATGTTGAGATGAGTATCTATTTAAAAGGAGTTCCATACCATTCTCATACAGGTTTGTATACAGAACTCACAATTTATCAAAGAAGATATCCTAATGGTAGAAGGAATTTCTCTAAGTGCAGCAAAAAGGCGAGATGAAGAGCTGGCTGCTGTTCATGAATGCAAGTACAAATTACGGGCTCATTCAGTTGGCCAAAAGGCGGCGGCTCGCGCAGCGGGGGGCGGTGGGTGGTGGCTGGTGTTTGGATGGGCGGAAATGGAGGGGCGTGTCCTGGCAGCGGGAAACACGAGTCGAGCGCTGCTCTTGCGGACCGCTGGGCCGCTCAGCCTTTGCTTTGGCCGGGGGAAAATAAAACGGAAAAAAAGGCAGAAAAACCCCCGCTGATGCAGTTTGTCCTTCAGCGGAATTCACACGCACCGAGCATGTCCTGTGCCAACGAAACACAACAACAAGGACAACTGGGATGATGAGCCGCAGGCTTAACACCGACATTGACACTGGTAGTTGTCGCTTTGGCCCGCGGCCACGCCCCCTTCTCCCGGTGGGCGGGTCGTAAACTTTCCGCTTCCACACTAAATTCAAGTCTTAAATTTTATGCTTCAATAAATCCGCGAGCGACAGAAATGCGCGCGACTCGTTCGCCATTTGTGGCAAATTGAATTCAATTAAATAAATTAAAATGCATTCTACATAAGCGCGGCCGTTAAATTGGAATCAAGCGGAGCAAAACTAAATTAAAAATTGCTTTCGAATTTGGGGCAGGAAAACCTCACCCCACCACTCCCGCCATTCGTCTGCAGCTTTCCGTGAGCCAATTTGCAGAAGAAGCGAGTGCAAAATCAAAGCGAAAGTTGAAACAAGGGAAAGTTCGCAGGGGAAAATGCGGGGGAAAATGGTCGAGGTAGCTGGGATTTTTAGATAAATAAGAGTGTGTGCAAGGTCTTGAGAGCGCATTAATAAAAGCTGAGCATGTTGAAAACTTTTTGCCAGTCAATAGAAAAGTTCGCCGGGAGCTTGCTCGTTTTTACTTGCCTGCTCGTATATATACTTATTTTGAGGTTTCTGGGTTACTGGGGGCGTGGCTGAGCCCAACTTGACAAATGACAATTTTTACTAAATAACTGTAGGAAGTAGGAACTCATACAAAAGGCAAACGGAAACCCTAAAACGAAGTCACCACAAATGACAGGACACGTGAAAACAAAGGAGGGCTTGGGGTATCCTGCGGAAAACTGGCGAACGGGGCGGATACTTGACAAAGTAAGGGGAGCCAATACAAGTCTGCCTGCTTAGCTTGCCCAAAACCACTTCAAGAATTATCCAAGCAAGCGGCAAGAGAGTTGGTTTATGCGATCCTTGAGCAAATCAGACACTTATTGTACTTAAGAGCCTCTTTGAATACAGAGGAGGCTGGCCATCCTAACTCATCTGTAAAAACGAGTGAATAACAATTGAAAATATAAACTAAACTCCTAATGATCATTGACAAAATCCTCAATGAAGTGAGAGCCACTGCATCCTTGAAAATCCCTTAAACACCGCGAAGGGAAAACAGCACTTTCAGAAGTTCTCAGTGCATTCAATTGAGCAGACAAGGAGCTGAAAGTCTCGGCAAACTTTGAGGTCCAGATTGCCATCCCCGCCGATCCCCCTATAAACATGTTTGCCCGGCCGGGCTAATTGAAATGCAGACACTTGGCTAATGTCGAAGGGCGGAGATGTGGGCGGCGGAGGGTCCGAATCTGGGGAACACCAGGATGCAGTTCCAGTTCTGGGGGATCGCTCCGAAAGCCTCCTGCGATGGCTACAAACTAATCAATTTAAAAAGTTTCAACCGGCAGCAAAGTTTTGCGTGCGATGAGCACTACTTGTCTGCCTTCTAGTTGGGTAAATCTCGAGTCTTCTCTAGTTCAACGTTTTTATGTACACGCCTAATGGGAAAACGGAAGTTGCAGAGGAAATTCGGGTTGGCGACGCAGCAAACAGCCAACAGCCAACAGCCAGGGGAAAAAATATAGAAACAGCGCTCGAACACGACGAGCAGTTGTTCTGCATTTCCGTTTCCGCTGCTGCCGCTGTTTTCAGCTTGGCTCCACCTCCCCCTCCATCCGTATCCTTTCGATTCAGGACATGCACACAGAAATATACTCGATTTCGAACTGGCAGAACGCAGACCACTTCCTACGGAATTTTCTTGAATTCATTTAGCAAGTTATGGAATTGATTTACAACAAAAATGAATTTGATTTTCAATTCTGCGACGATTATTCGCAGAATTTGTCCGCATTTCTCTGCCATTTTATTGGTTATTTATGTACATACAACATGCGCAACTGGCAAGCGAGCTTCACTTTAAGTTGCCCTCAAATATTTGTGGGTGAAATGATATTTAATGGGAAATCATTATTCTCTAATGCAATCGAAATCATTTTTGAGGTAATTAAATTGCTGTAGATTCCAGAAGACCACAGCTTATAAATAAAACTCACAAAGTACATCTAAAGCTACTTTTCGCCCAGTGTAGCTAGCCGAAAGTGCATTGGCATTGTCCTTGCTTATGATAAATCCGCGTCCATGTAATGGAACACCCGAGTGGGCGGCGGACATTGTCGGCAAATATTCGCAAAGGACGAAGGACGACGGGCCGCATCGCTAAATAGATAAATTGAAAAAGTTGCGCGTTTCAAATGCTTTTTGCAAAAGCAATTAGTTTGGCGCTCGGGGCCACCAGATCTGCTCCACTCCACTCCACATCGCTCCACTCCACGCAGCATCGTATTGCAATTAGCGCGGCTAAAGAGCAGTGGAAAAACAATACGAGCGCCAAATGGCCGGCAAACCAGGCGAAAGCCAAAGCCAAAACCAAACCAAACCGAGCCAAGCCAAGCTCGAATCGAAACCAACCGACCGACCAGTTAACTGAAAACTCTGAATTATGAGCCACGACCGCGGCAGGACGAGTGCCCCGCCCACTGTGCTCCCCGATCCCAAATCCAATTCCTGCGGCAATCCCAGAGCCCCTCCACCTCTGCTCTGCTCCCACTTTTCCGCCCAGTTCCACGCCATCCGGATCGATTGGGGACTCTCCCTTGGGCGGCCCAAAACGCATTAATACCAAAATCAATCGGGCCAAATTTCGAGAAATAAAACAGGCATTTGGTTGGGAATGTGCCTGCACTATCTTACCACGTAATACCCTTAATTATGCTTTTTAATTAATTTTTAGTACTTATCTATTATTTTTATATGATATCCATTGATCATTAAAGTTAGCTTCCTTAGCCGAAAACTTTTTTATGGCTAAGTTCGAATTTCGCTTTATGGTAATAAACTTTTTATGGCAAGTTTTAGTTCTGAACTATTCAATGAAATTGTTATTCCGTATATAAAATCTTGTTAAAATTGTTTATAGTCCAAATTAAGTTAATATATCTGGTATTTGACTGACCTTGACCGATGCGCCTGCAGGGTATTCCAAATGGTCGCAGCTGTGGTCGTGCCAAATATTTCCACGAAATCGGAGCGATTTTCCACAGGGCAGCAGCAAAGATAGCCCGTCGCCGGGTTTCTGTATATCGGTCTCTAATTGAAGTTCGTTTGAAAGAGTGGGTGGCAGTGGGTGGATGGTGGGTGGATTTGGCCCAATTGGCTTGGCTGCTCGTGTGGGACATTGAATTAATTACATTTACACGGCCCACGACCGATTTCCCCCTCTATTTCCCTGAATGGCAGGCCGATGTTTTGAGTGTTAATTAAAAATTGCATGTTAAATAGGCGCTGACAGTTGCGGCTTTCATTGGTTTCAGCTTGCTGGACGCTGAATTGCCAATAAGCGGATACCTAAATCAAGTCAAAAAGGAATAATTTAGCTGCATAAATCTTTGTTTATGCGCACTGCCGCCACCGGAAACTTCCTTTATAATAAGTCAATTAAAATAATTTCTGCAGGAGCACGAGCTTCCCTTCGTCCTTTCATGGCTTAAGTCGAATATGGCCCAAAGGAAGTTCTTGGCCCTAATGAAGCCACTTACTTTGCTCGCCCCTCGGCTGCCTTTAATTACCCCAAAGTACTGCAGCCAAAGGCTAACTAATTACCCCCAGAATCATTGGCCAGCTTAAACTGAGCAGGAAACTTGGTGCCCAGAAAGTATCTCCAAGTGGGGAGCTTAGTTCCTTGGGCGCAGTGCAGGCAAATTTTTCAATACAAGCTAACTGCGGCGCCCTTTGGTCAAGTAGGAGTAAGATTTTGCTCATTTATTTACGAGATAAACTTTTGATTTGTTGTACCAGCTGGGTGGGAGAGGGAGGGGGTGGGGTGGAGTGGTTAAACGCCGGCCAAGCTGAAAACATTTTATTGCCCAAGTAGTATTTGGTGAGCGGCCCCCTCCACTAAGACCCAATAAAATGAATTTAATATGCGATTCTTGCCCTTGGCTTCGGGTAATTCTCGCTTATTATAACCCCCTTGGAAACCCCCCACTCCGCCCGAAGCTCCACTGCCGCCACAGGAAAACTGTAACGCTCCAGTTAACAAACTTATGGCGTAATAAAAAACTTTTTAAATAAATTCGCGCGAGGATTTTTATGGCCAGTTTGTAATAAATAAAAATTCGCCAACCAAAGGCAACCAAAAAAATGTAAATTAAGTTTTTTGTGGTTTGTGGGCGTCCATTGGCCGACTGCGGGAATAATCAAATGCATCAGATGAAAACAAATTAAATAACCCAATTACCGACTGTCATAAAGCCAAAAGCAATCAAACCCCAAATGAAACCAGAGATCTATGGCCGCTAACTTTATGGCAGCACTGTTTATTGAACTACAACTTGAACAAAGGTTATCGCAGTGTTCCCCCTTATCAATGAAACCCAAATCTGTCGATGGGCGGGGGCTTGGACACAACCAATGCAATCTCCAGCCGCGAAGTTTATCGTGGGGATTTATACTTTGCACCGGCAGTGAGCCAGTGATAAGGTTTATCAGGGGAATTAGCAAACAGTAGCTGTGTTGAACTATGGAGCGGGGAGGGGCGACTTCTACATAGACACGGGGCATATAATTAATTTGCAATAACAACATATGGACGGGCCCACACCCACCCACTTCGCACTCCACACACATGGCTGAAGTGGGTAACCCGAGTGACTTTGAAGACTAGATATGGTTGAGTAATCATGCGCACGCGAGGTACAGGTGGACATCTATAAATACCACCGAGCAGAAGGCGAAAATATAATATTTAGAAACCAGGTTTTCTAACATTTTGTGCTTTATTGAGAATCCACTTTATACTTATGGCGCTAGAAAAACTGTTTCAACATTCAAGCTAATCGTTATCATGTAATATTGTCACCGGAATTGCCGACATATAAATGCCCTAAGTTTTGTTTAAACTTAACGTCGTATATACACGCATGGTTCATCGTTCGTTGATCATTGGATATGGGTTATTGGTCATCATTTACAGGCCAGTGCTCTTGTTCGAGCCCAGGACGTATTTGTTGTAGCCCTGGTTAAGCTGCTCCAGAAGGATGAAGGTCAGCACGGTGTGGGGACCCAGGCGGCAGTAGTACGGCGTGAATCCCTTCCACAGGGCGAAGACTCCCTCCTGGCGGGCCACGCGCAGCAGGACGTCGGCGGTGCCGCGGTACTCCGGCTTGCCATCGACCGTCTTCATGTTCTGGATACGGGTCTTGGCAATGTCCAGCGGCATGGAGGTGATGGTGGTCAGCAGACCGCTCAGCATGCTGGCGCAGAAGTGCAGCTTGATGCCCTCCTCCATCTTGAGGGGTCCGTGGCGGAAGTAGGTCTTGAACTGCGAGTAGCTGGCCAGTTGGGTCATGTTCACGACCATGGCGCGACCCACCGTAGGCAGACTGCCCCTCCACAAAGCCGTAAGGCCCTCCTCCCTGGTGATCCTAGCCAGGGCGTTGGCCACATTCGTGTAGTTCCTCCTCTCGGCTACCGGCAACCTGCCGTCCGATGTCATGCGCACCAGGGCCACCTCTGCAGGCGTGCCGATGAAGGCGCCACAGGCGCCAGCGATTGTGCCCATGGCCATGCTGTCCGTGATGCCGGGACTCCTCTGGAACTTCTCCCTGAACAGGTCGTTCAGATACGTGTACATGCCCAATCTTCCCGTGGTGTAGGTGGCCTGTCTCAGCAGAGCAGCTCCGATGCCCTGGTACAGGGCCAGAGGTCCCTCCTTGCTCACGATGGTCTGGATGCAGTGCAAGGAGCTGCGGTACTCCTTCTTGCCGCTGCCCGCTCCAGAAATCTGCATGCGGGTCTTGACCTGCGGATTGGGGATCACATATTCCAAGAGATTAAGGTATTTGGCCAGGGTGTTTATCCAGTATATCTTACCAAATCCAGCGGCTGCACCACCATGGTGGCTCCCATTCCCGAGAGGCCGCCGAAGAGGAATTTGATGGCATTGGTGGCCACCGCCTTCTTGGGCGCCTCCTGGACACTCGTAGCGCTCATTTTCGCGGGACTTCGATTACACAACACTATGGTAAATGCGTGATATGCTCGCAATTTCCAGTTATCGCTGCCCGGAAAAATCGACTCGCCGCCGCGGGGGAATGTGGAAAATGCGGAGGGCAATGGGAAAGCGCCTCTATTCGCCGATGGCACAAATAATAATGAATTTTCTCCGCCGCACGCACTTGCCGAACAGCTGATATCGCCGTTTGTTCGTGTGGGTCTTGGTTTTATTTCCTAGATTTATTTTCGCACCGCGAATGTTGTTCAATGTCAAATGCGGCGCCTTTCCTCGCCCGGTTTATTTTTATTCTGGGAGCAAGTGGCACGTGCTGCTTGGCTGCAATTTGTTGCGTGGTCGCGGAATGTTTGGCACCGAATTCCTTTTTTATTTGCCTTTTTTCAGCCTGCACTTGAGGAGAAATCGAATGCAGCCAAACCACCAACAACACGAAAATACATCTGGTGACGACGGGCTTGTTGTTAGTGGGCCACAGCTGATGACGTGTGTGCGAGAGAGAGGGAGCGAGCGAGAGCGGCGGCGCGAGAGCGCAGCAGGGTTGTCAAGTGTGGTAACAGAGGGTATAAAAAAAATTATAATAAACTGCATGTCAGAACATTTAAAACTGTGTAAAATTTGTTAAAATAATGCTAGAGTTAATATATATTTTAAAAGTACAGTATATTACTATATGTATATAAGCAAGCCCTGGTAACTCTGAAGAGTAGCCAACGGTGTTGCTAAACGCCAAACAGCTGAGCGCCTTGACCGCACTTTCAAACTAGAGAGCGCAACGTCCAATTAGCATTTCCTCGGTATCTTGTATCGTTTTGTCTTCTTTTGTTTACACAATTGATTCACCCACACACAATTAGAATTCGCCAGATTTCTCACAGAATAACACCTTTGCGCACATATGTTTTCTTTATCTCGATTGCTGCCTTTGTTTGGAGTCTGCTTATCGACGCACGAAGCAGAATGTTTGCTGCGCTTTTATCGTAATTGCGATAATTAGAATTCCAATTGGACCGATTTGATTGCGTGCCATTTCTGATTCGCTTTATACAGTCGTCGTTAATGGTACAGTAAAACCGGCTGAAAAGAATTCTGCTAATAAAGAAACATATTGAATCAAATCAACTTGTAATACATCCATTATAGCTTTTTCCAAAATTAATATGTACTGCGTTCAATTCTGTTGTAAGGGAATGTAATATAGTTGTTTTCGCTTCGTATATTTAGACCATCTCTGCTAATTTGCAAGATACATATTATGATGAACGCACGCTTCCAGATACAGATACTATTGCTTTCTCCACGCTCGACAACCTTGGCAAGGCCGTACCGCATCGAAAGACGTTCCACGGATACGGATCAATGGTTCCGAGAATTTACCGAAAATGACAGATAATGACGGTGGAGCTTGTCGCACAACATGTTATCATTAAATCGCACTCGTATCTCGGGACGGCATTCAGTCAGCTTGCCGGGGATTCAGCCATCCAAGCGCATTACGCGCATTCGTTCCGCATTTCTGCTGGAGCACCCAGTGCCCCTCCCCCTGCTCCGCCCCCAACGACGACCTTGGCCCCGACCCCCTCATTCAATCAGAGGCGACTCAACAGATTGCCTGTCGTTTGCCTGCCATTGGAGCCGAAGCAATTCCAATTCAATTTTAGCTGCGATGACGAAGCCGGCGACAACGCTTGCTCCAACAGGGATTTTCGCATTTTTTGTAAAAAGAATCCAAGTGGGGCGGGGCAGCTGGAGGTGGAGGTGGGCATGGTTCCAGGACAGGCACATTGTAAGCAATCAGCGGAGGAAGGAGCCAAGCGAAATCTCCAACTGTCAACCTCCCATGCAGGACACTTTCCGGAGTCCTGCCCCCCGCCTCACACATTATAAATACCATTCACGAGTGGAACGGACCCCCGGCCACGGTTAATATCCTTCGACTGCTCAGACTGTCGAGCAAACATGTAGCCCACATGCACTTGCGGTCAAAATAGTAGTACTTCCCCCTGAACAAGTGTTGAAAAGTATTCTCTAATTCATTTATATTTTATGTGAAGTATTGGTATTGTTAAAAGTTACCCTAATCATTATTCCAAAAAGGATTTAATATTTTCAATATTGAGTTACTAGCCACTGTTCCGCTGCTGTTAAAGTAAGCAACCGGTGTGAAGGACATCGTAAGTGAAATCGAACGCTTGGACTTACGGAGGGAAAGAGGCGACGAGGCATATAACCTGTGTGGATTCGATTGTGACAATCTATGGGCACAGAAAAATATTGAAGAATAGATAAAGGGTTCAAAGGAAGCGAGCTGTTGCTTTTATATGTTCATAGTTTTATTTAAAGATTTAAGAAAGTAGCTGTGGTGCACTCCATTCCATCATCTCTCAGCAGGAACTGAAATTAAAGTAATATACAAATAAATCTTTTTGATATACTATATACTATGTGTGCTTGATATTAGCATTAAAGATATAAGAATCGTATGGCGTATGACAGCACTGGAAATCGTGCAGCTCAAAGTAAAAGTTCGCCATTGAGTATATAAAGTAATGGAACCCCTTTGAGATGCCCACTTATCAGCTGCACTTTCGAAGCATCTTCGGATTGCTCGCCTCAGCGAGTGCATTCAATCTGATGGTTTGCCAGGTGGCAACTGGCTGTGGGACAGGGCATGTGGATGTGGACGGGATACAGATGATAATGCTAATGGGTGGGTGGATGGGTTGTCGACTGGTGGTTAGGTTCCATCGCTCATGTGGCGCTGGCTGCCTGGCCAATCAATAAAATTTCACGGCGCAGTAATCAAAGCATGTGACATTAGCGCAAAGTTGAATGAGTCCATGGCCCCGGATCTGGTTAGGCTTTTGTGTGGTGGGCTGACGTGTAGGGGTCGCTCGATAAATAAGTTCCCCTCCTTCGGCTTATACTTACATACATAGGTATGGAAATGAGTTCCCCTGCAGAATCAACAGTTTGTCGCCTGCTAATTTTAAACCAGGAAGAGTTGGGGGACAAAACCGGGACGAAACGGGCCAGCGAAGTTCACCTGCAAGTTTGTGAACATTTATTTTCGTGCAGCGCGCTTAGTGATGCGTTAGGGTAAACAGCTTACAGCTCCAGAGGCTCCGGAGGCGGCGGAGGAGGAACTTGCCAACCGGTTTTGGTCTCTCGGTCGCAGTTAACCGGGCCCGGTTTTTGGTTTGGTTTTGGCAATGACCAACTTGGACTGCAAATCGAGTGGAAGACTTCAATGCGTTGGCAAACGAAAATAAGTTGGCTCTGCCGTGGGAGCTCTCCTTCCTGTCTGCCACCATTTATTCTTGGCTCCGGCTCGAATAAATAGGAGTCCTTGAAGTTCAGACAAAGGTCGCACTCCACGGTAGGTATTCGTATTCAGCGATTTGTGTCACTGCCAAGCGGCGAAAGATGATCAAAGTGCGCCCCAAATGGAAGGCCAAAAGGATACGCCCTGGCGCGTGTTGGAAGCCAAAAGGCGAGCAAGGAAGTCGAACAATTGGAAACCGGCTAGAAATGCCAGAAATGCCGCATGATTCAGCCGGCAGCAAGTGCATTTCGACCAGAAGTGCTGGCCAAGTTAAACGGAAACGCAAACGCAAGCAGCTGAAGTGAGGAATTGTTTTAGCAAACTTCGTTTAAGCCAAGTTTCCGATAGAGTCCACTTAATTGGAGATTTTAACAGTAGAAAGGGTTAAGAAAGAACAGAGAGTGCATCGCAGGATTCTGAAACTTTAACCAAGAAGAAGACGTTAAGTTACAACAATAATCATATAAACTTTTATGCAGCAGAAGCTCTTTAAACCATGGATATTTTTACTAAACTTAAGTGTTTCCTCTGCACCTTGTATGAAGACATAGAATCACTCACAACTTGAAAGAAGAACGATGTTAATACGCGAAAATGCTGTCACTTCATAAGGAAGTGATGTGTCCAATAAAAAATGCAGTAGAAGGTCCTTAAATCTACAGCGAGCATGGCACATGAGTCATCTGTTCTTGGGACCCTCCCACTTAGCCTGGAGCACCCCATCCTGGCGCAATTTTCTGCTGACTGTCGCTTAAATTAGAACAGCATTCAAAGATCCTGCAGTATCCGCGCAGTAATGAAATCCGCTTTAGGAATTCATGTGGGGATAAAGCCGGAAAAAAGAAATGGCTGGGCAATGGCGGCATCAGCCCGAGCGGAAAGTTGAAATTGCTTTGCCCAAAAGGACAGCGGAACGGAGCGGAGTTAACCCACCAGCTTGGGTTAACCGAGGGTGTCCTTTGGCTATTTGCAATATGCAAAATGCGACAAAATAGTTTGGGGGGCCACGGCCACGCCCAGCCACTCGACTGCGCTGGCTGCGTAAATAAACATTTAACTTTCTATTAGGATTTGCATGAGAAGCGAGGGAAAATTGGTGGTGCCATGCGGATGAGGATGCGGAGGAGGAGGAGGAGGAGTAGAGCTCGACAGGATTACCGCGGCCGCGGCCAATTTAAGCGGACTCCTAAGGGGCAGAGCGCGGCTTAATCAGATTGTGGTCTAAACATGCTAATGGCATTATAATTATCCCCAGGGAATGGCGCAGCCACCTGCCCCAGCGATTTGCGAATAGCCAACTTTTTGCCACTTAAAGCGGCTAAATTGCACTGTGGCTGCAGTCGCTCCAAGTGCGATCCCTCCGACATTAGCGAATAATCAGCATTAATGGCCAAGATACGAGCGCATCATCCGCCGGATGCGGATTCCAGCGGATTCAAAGGGCCATTGTGCTGCAGCTTCTGTTTTCCATTTGGCCCCGCTCGGCAGCCCGGGGATTATTCCTCAGCAGCTCAATGAAAAATTATATGTACATTGTTGTGGGTTCCGTTCGGTTGGGTGGTGGTCTGCCATGTGGATGACGCCCCTTGGCCCTTTGGCCCTTTTGTCCGCTCCCCGGGCGACATTGAAATTAGTTTGCATTATTCGAGGCAAGCGCTGACAGTTAATTGTTCTCCAGTTGCCCCTGCTGCAACATTGCTGATCTCTCTTGACACAGCAAACCACAAGTTTGGTGAATGTAATGAGTATTTCCTTAAAAAAAACCACAAGACTGAAGTGGATGTTTAACCTTCAAGCTTGCACAGTTGGAAGTTGGCAAAGCGTCCAAAGATCTAACCCTCAAATTACCATCAAATAGGAGAACTAGAAAATCTTATTGCATTGAAAACTTTTGACTTTCATACTTTCTTTACATACTAATTCATTATATTATTATTATTTATATCATTATTTTTCTCAGTGCACTCTATTTGTTATCCATTGGCCATTGTCAGCCACCTCGTGATTACCTTTAGGCGCGGGCCAAATCTCCTGGTCATGAGCGCAGAAAAATACGTTCATACGCCCCATTGTCCACAATACGTATACGCAATGCGCCACGGTCCGCCTGCAATCCACATCAAGGGCCACCGCCTGCTGATTAAGTACGAAAATTTATGGCTCCTTTTTGTACTGGATTCTGAAAGGCACTCTTCTCCACTTTGTTGTTTGCGTGTCAACCTTTTGGGCCATATAAATTAAAAGCAGCTCAGTCTCGGCCTCAAACAACTAAGCCACTTGGCTAAAATGTCTGTGGCTTCAACTGTGTAACTAAAGTCGGTTCAGCATCATTGTCAGGGCCAGATAAAAACTTGAAATCTGCTGCGGGTGCAACTTTGCGCTATATAAATGCGGTGGGACGGCCGAAACCACTTTCAACTGCTCCGAGCCGAAGGAGCACTCTTCCTCGCATTTCCACCCATTTCCCCGCCAATTTTCCAAGAGCACAACATCAGTGCGGGGCATCACGCAGCAGAGCAAACAAACCAGGACCAAGGCCGACAGAAACAAGAAACAAAAGGCGAAAAACAACTTGGCCGCCCACTTTGTTTCCCTTTCCCCTGCCCCCCACACCCGGAAAAGTCAATGGCAAAGGCAGCATGCCAGGCATAGTTTAGGCTACAAAATTTATGGTGTTAATTCCAAGTATGAGTGTGAGTGTGTGTGTGTGTGCGTAGGTCCTGGGGCGAAACTTAGCGTGTGTGTGTGTGTGGGGTGTCTCAATTCGGGACCCTCAGCATGCCACTTTGCACCATGAGCGGCAATAAGCTCCCAGCAAATCCGAAATGTCTTCTCACATGGCAGTGAAAACAGCAAGAAACTTGGCCAGGAAAACATTAAATGCCCTTTTGATACAAAATAAAGCATTGAAATTAAAGCAGATGAGAATTAAGTAAATTTGACATTAAGATGGATAAATATCTTCTAGGTGACACATATACTCGTATTCGAAAGGATTGGAGTTAAACTCGTAGGCCCCTCAAATTGATTGAATGATGACGACAGAAGCGAAACTTTTAAAGAGCATAATAGATGGGCATAATTCGCATAATAAACACAACAATATTAGAGACTTGCGAGGCGAAAAAGTGATGACACCAGCTAATCCATCATCAAAGCCGACCTTGAGTCAGTCCATCTCGACTGGCCAGCTCGAAAGTGAATCAGAGCCTCGTTCCCAAGAGTATTCGTCTGCGTAGTCGACTCTATTTATACTTTCTTCATTTCCTTTCCATTTTCCCGCACTTTTCCTGCTTTTTTCAGCCTCAGGAGGCTGGGACAGGAGCTCAGGTTCAGCAGACAGAAGGATACGTGGTTGTCGTCGCAGTCATCGGTGATTTATTGTTTCGAAAGTTTTTCCCTTCCTCGCTCGGCCGTTGAAATGGCATAAAACTTTATTGAAATCCCAGCCACATCCGCCTCATCGGGAGCGCATCAATCAGGGCCCAGTAACATATGTCGGCAGATTGGTTGAGTGCCACGCCCACTGCGCCAGAGCCAGCTCCTCAGGCGGCCCAAATGGAAAATTGACTTTGAGCCGCATAAATTAGAAGGCCATAATGAAACTGGCCGGCGGACGGAGGCGAACTGCAGTGAAACAGTAAAAAGTGCTGCAAAATGCCAAGAAGAATACAAATAGAGAGAAATCTGCCCTTAAAGTTAAACGCCTGGAGCGGGTCGAGGAGGTCATTGGGGGTCGGGTGAAGCCAAGCGCAGCTGCAAACAATGGCATTTTAAAAGCTCAGGGCAGGACGAGCTCCGGCTCTTTGCCCGACCTCAAAGCCACAGACAGACAGAGAGAAGGAGGTGGGAAAAATGCTGAGGGGATCGCATACACAGAGAGAAAAATATGCATTCTTTTGGATTCTTCCCAAGTCTATTGCAATAAAGTTGTACATCCTTTTTTCGATAGATTAAAGTAGCAAATTAAATGGAATATAAACAGTTCATCTTATGTCACTCCCATATTTTCCCAGTGTAGATGGCGAGTAATGCGCGGACGACAAACCTTTAAAAGACAAACAAGGCAGCACGACGGTGACACAGCGGCACACATGGCGTATGCGTAATAACATTTTGCGTTACATTTGCTTTTTATTGCATACCGCAAGGCGGATGCCAGCCCTCCTGTTTCAGCTCCAGCTCCTGCTCCTTTGTGTCCTGCGGCCGCCTTAATTTCCGTGCCATGAGGCACGGCAAATGTAAATGTCATACGGCTAATGCGAAAACTTTAAACTGCCCAAACAAATGAGGACCTTCCGGCGCCCGGAATAAAAAACTTTCCCAAATTCGCCGTGTCATCCGGGCATTATAGCACATAATAATTGCCAGTGGCGTCTAACGAATGGCCTCCAGTGGCCCCTTTGACTGATTTAAGAGCGGCCAAAGCACTTGTTTATCTTACGGTTTTCCTGAAAGGAAAACACAGACAAACTTTTCTCAAAAAAAAAAATATATCAGCTAGGAAGTTTTTGTAGTGGCTTTAAAGTAACAAAAATGATTTAAACTTAATTAAGTCTTGGTGAGTTTAAACTCTACCCCAAATTTGATAAGAACATAAAGAACTGTCCACATATTCGGTAAATGCATTTAAAATTACTTTGTGTCGCATAAATTGTGCCTTAATTAAGTTAAAGTCAGTCAAGTTGTCGTCGCCTATTCGCCCAATAACTGGTCAAAGGCTGACAGGCTCCATTGGGCAATCAAACAAGGCCGGGAATCATCAGTAGTGGCGGAATATCCTTTCGGGAAAAGGCGAGTCCAACTGACGAATGTCGGGCACAGCCATCGGCAGTGGGTAATTGGGAGGCCAAAGTGGCACAGAGACTGGCAAAAAAGCAGCAAATTGTGTCATCCTCCATCTATCTGTATCTGTATCTGTATCTGCGCCTGAGTCTGAATCTGTAGCTGTATCTGTAAGTTTGCTGCTCGAACTCCCATTGAGTGGGGATGGGATCGCGGGCGAAAAGTGGACGGAGGATGTGGATGGAGTGGAATGCCACTGAAACGGAAGCCGCGATTAAATACAAATAAGGCATTAAGTGCAAAGGCGCTGAGGCGCATAATACAAATTGCGTCGATTGGGGAGCGACGGGGAATTCCCGATGATTGGGTGGGTGGCCACTTCCCAGGCCCCGCGCCACCCACCACCAGCTGTGGGTGGCTGGAAGTTTGTCTGGGTGCTCCTGATTGCCATGTCGCTGCCACTTTAATTCAGAGACAGTCGAGCTGAGAAATGAAGGCAGAAACTATGTCTGTCGACAGCGGGAAAACTCGATGGTGAGTTAAGTGATTTAGGAATGTATATTCAATAAGTAATGTCAGTTAGTGTTACAATTCAAATCAGATATTTCTTAGAACGCGCTTAGAAAAACCAATAATGACAAGGCTCATTAAAGTCATGTATTATGCTATTCCTTGGCCTTTAAAATGTAATCTAATAGTCAGTCAGTATTTCATTAGTTGCCACTCAAGCAAACTCAACTCCTTGGAGAGAGCGTGTCCTAGCCAGCTTTTTGTTGCCAATCCCTATACATTTTAGCCATGGCCCGCCAATTTATGCTCGGCAATTGCCCAGCCCCTAAGTAGGCAACGCTCTTCGCTCCATCCGCTGCTATGCAAACTGCCTGCAGTAAAGGACACGAATTGGAATTGGTAGAACAGGATGCGGCGGAGTGGGGAGGATGGGACAGACAAAGGACATTACATTGCGGCTGGACGCGCTTCGTGGGGCAAGTATACCAACAAATATATATGTGTAATGAAAACGGGAGAACTGGCAATTGAAAGTGGTCTGCTTAGTGGAAGAAGAAAGCCGCACTGGGCTTTAAAAGTTGATGGCGGGTGACGGGTGCGTACTCGAGATCCTGGCGGGGAGTGGGATCAGCTCCAAGGCCGAGTCACCGGGTGCAAGTATGCCAATTTATATTTAGCCTCTCATCGGTGGCCCTTTACCCGCAGACGAGCGTCCTCTTTCACTATGATGTTGGATTCCTTCTATTTTTTCTCGCTTTTTTTCTTCCAGCTCGGCCAGCTGCACAATTTTGCGGTTCATTTAATATTTTTTCGTGTTGTTTACCTGGCCGCTTGGCCAATTCTGTGTGGGCCAGGTCGAGTGGCGGCCAGCGGCCAATGGCATTGGCATCGGCATCGGCATTAGTATAAGTCATAGTATTGGTATTAGCCCTGCCATTAGCCTGCTCCGCCGCGGGCTCTTTGAAGCTAACGAGCTGCCATGGCAATTAGGGCGGGAGTCTGCAACGCCGGCGGCAGGAGAGCTCCTGGTTTTCCATTTATATTTTATTGCCAAGGACTGTGAGCTGCCAGAAAAAGTTGCGCCAAGTCATCACAATACGAATAAGTCAACGTTCGGTGTGCACCGAGTTCGATTTGCAGGAGCAGGAGACTCGCAGCACTGAGAAAAAGTGGCTAGTACTTCAGAGGATGTCTAGGAACCCCCACACTCGCAATCAATCTGAAAACCCTCAAGGCACCCCCGTTTCGCGCAGTGCATCCGAGCGAGTGAGTGGGCATTTGTAGTGGTAGGTGTCAAGCACCTGAGCGCCGCTGAACTCAACTCGAATCAACTCGGCGCCCTGTCAATAATGTGTATGCATTCAGTTTGTGTGTGGAATCAACAGGGCGTGCAGTTCCAATTAAATCCAAGCATTCGCATTCAATTACTGAAAAGGCGACAAATGCACACACCTCCAATAGAATTTTTTGCAGTTCGAGATGAGAGCAGGAAATCCACATTCAGGCAAAGTTTTTCCATCAAAGCTGAACAGAAATGTTCCGGGAATAGCCGGAAGTTTACAGGCGTATCGAGGGAAATATGAACTAAATGCTGAGAAATTCTTAATTTTTAAAGTAATCCCAAATTTTGAGCTCCAGTTCTACTCCAGTTGATGGACATTCGAGTTGAATTGATTCAAATTGACAGCCGTGTAGCAGAGTGTAGCGTAGAATCGAGCTAAATCTGAAGGATGGCGTTCGTATGGAAACAATGCCAGCCGCGCTTAGACAAAAAATATCCAGCTGGGGGATGTGCCGCATTTTTTATGCCATTGTTGTTCGGATGCCAAACTAGTTCCATATGCGGATGTTTTTCATTTAGGGCAGCCGGAAAAATAACCGTAGGGGTGGCTGTCGGCAGCGGAAAATCCAGTTTACATGTCGAGTGGAAAAAGGGAGCAACAAAAAGAAGGCCCCTAACTGATTTTTCGCTACCAATTCAAAGTATGGCATTTGAAAAATATTTTCAGACTCGATTTTCAATTGAAAGGGTTCCGCTCTTTAATTTATTTCAAATTCAATCTTCTTAGGTATGTATTGGCACAGAAAGCACAGCTCGGTCCTCTCTGTGCCCAGCAATTCGATGCCGTGTAGGTAGTTCTTTTGCAGAAAGTCCTTGGCAAAAGATCCTTGAAGGCAGCCCCTAATGCATTGGCATCCAAAAACATCGCACGCCGCCTTGCCACAATAGCTTCCCACGAGAGCCTCTCCATTGGGGCAGATGGTGATCTTGCAGCCAGTGCCATTGCTTTTCGCACCCACTACTCCACAGACTCCGCCACGGATCTTGAAGTGCAGAGTCGCCGCAGAAGTGCAGCAAGTCGAAGAGGCGAAGTTAATGCATGCCAGCCAGATAATCGCGATTGTGAGCTGGTTCATGGCGAGAGATCCAGGGGAATCTGAATAATCTTCTCCTGCTGCACTGCTACTTATGGGAAGCTGAAAATGTGGTTATTTGCTGGGATCTGTGTACTTTGCCCAGGCGAAAGAGGTCACTTCGCTCAGTATTGAACGTTCGAATCGAGTATGTAAATTACAACTCTTTTTTGTTTGCCCTTTCGATTAGCAAAACCAATTGATTCAATATGCAAGAGAAGTGACAGAATTCGGCTATGTATTCAAGCGAGTGCATGGTATACCTGCTACCCTCTGTTTTCCTGCTAAAAATACGTTCGGGTGATTCGGTTTGCTAGAACTAAAGCCGACTTGGCCACGGATTGGATTAGTCTCGAGCACAAAGTTGCGCTGGCAGGCGCGTATAAAAGTGGAGCACACACTCACGGCCACACACGCAGGAACATAAAATGTGGGCACTGATTACATTTGCATATTACGTATACGACCGGGATATCGATGCAAGCGGCTAACCCTTCCCCTTTCCGTTTTCCAGAGCAGCGAGGAGGAGTGTGTTTACGCAAGGAATTTAATTTCCAACTTTGGCTTTGGCCAGGCGGTGCCCGAGAAAAGTTCGTGTCGTGTAAACTTCGTCCTGCCGGTGGGCCACTGATCTAATAAAAGGACCTCGACCGGGCGCCATGTGTGTGACACTTGTGGAGCAGCCCGGCCAGCCCAACGGGATTATGCAGCTCCGCAGCGAACTTTAAATTATGTAATTCAACACGTTGCAGGGGGAGGGGGGTGGTGGCGTCGACGGTGGAGGTGAACGGATCGCAAGGAACAGCATGCAACATGCAACGCGCAACGAACAAGCGGCAGACGCACAAGAGCACGTAATATTTACACAGCGAGAAGTTTTAAATGAACTCTAAGATATATATTTATAATATATTACCTTTGAGAGATTGATATATAACATATATACCATTATATACATATATGCATATACATACATTTATTTGGAAGTGATAACCATTTTTATCAGTGCCCGCATAAATTGTGCCCCTGTTGCAGAGCCAGCGTTCGCCTTGTCGATGGATGAGTATGCCCCACCTGGGATCCACGAATTTCAATTAACGTGCCAACACGAACGAGTTGCTCCCCGTGGCGTCCACCAGCCAATTTCCAACCACCACCACCTGCTTGATGGTACGCAATAAATTCGCCAAAAAATAAAATGAAAAGCAAGTCGGGCAGGTAAAACCACCCACAAACCACCCAGCTGGGGAGTCTCGAAATAGCCTACTTATCGCAGAATTTTGTAATCCCCTGCAACATATATGTTTCCCATTTCTGTAGCACTTCGCACTCACATCCTCATTGCACTTTTGAGTTTATTTTAATCTCTCGAGCGATTAAAACGTGACAGAGCGATTTCATTCAGCCCGACCACGCCCACTGGCACGGGGATAGCCAAAATGGGCTGAAAAATGGGCGAGATTTATATGTATTTTTGGCTGCTGTTTGGGGAAAAGCGCTTCTGCTGAAAGCGATTTTATCTAAATTGCAATGCGAACGAAAATCATTTATAAGAGTTGAATAAAAAGCAAACAAAGGTTTGCTTGGATTTTCAGCGAAATTCCAAATGCTTTAAATTAATCGCGGATAAACGTTTTCCACAGGATATTAAATTGAGCACATTATTGAAATAGTATTAATCAATATGATTTGACCGCACCGTAATCGCCACAAGGGCGCCATAGATTCCATTTCGATTAGCCGCATATTAAAACAATAATCGAAGTCCTTCCAAAAATTAGCTTTTCGAATGGCCCGTGATTGCAGATAAAAAACCTTAATAAAATCCAAACGTAAGCCTCGTTGGGTGAACGAACTGAATGTCCTGCGGCAGGATCTGCGTGCCGAGGTGTTGCATGTGCCTCGGCATACATAAAAGGCAAACGTGCGGGTGCTAAGCAAACACACACACACACACATACACACACGGGAAAAGGACATTCACACACACACACACAGGATGGCAAGGAAAGTCAGGCAGCTAAGCTTATTTTATAAACGCCAAAGGCTGACTTGAAAGTGAGCTTAATAGGCGACGTGAGAGGAACTTTGTGCGCCAGGAACGAGCGGTTGAATGACTTACTCCGCCACCTCCCCCGTTGTCCTTTGAGCCCCTCGCCCGCCAAGCTGGCTGCGTGGGCGGGCCATATCATTGGATTAGGGCGATTATCTTCCTCAAATATCATTTTGCACGAATGCCAACAATGTCTAAATTTGCCGCGATTATATTTAAGGTGCCCTGCGACGGTGGGCGCTGTTTTCGCCCGGGGGTATGGGGGCGTGGCCCTTCGGCAGACCGCACACAAATGTTGCAGGTGTGCGGTTGCGTGCGCTTTTGTGGTTGCCAAAGGACCGTCGAGCGAACCGAGCACCACCCACATTCGCGCCCAATTACACACAGAGAAAAGAAGATGTTACTATTGAGTAAGCAGATTTAATTGGATACGAAGATACCTAAATCATTAAGCTGGCCAGAGTAAATAGTGGGAGCTTGCATCCGTGACTTGAGCTATTTTCCCAACTTTAAAGATCCGTATTTAGTTGCTGTGGAAAATATGAGCTCAGCTAGCTCCACGTTGCTGGCTATTTACTTTTATGGCTTGTTTGCCAGCTCGTGAAAAGTTTCGGGCCGCACGCCCAAGTGACCCATTAAACGAATTGAAAATGAACAACAGCTCGTCGAGAACTACAGAAACTCCTTAAACCCTGTGATAGGGCTTCTCCGCAACTCGGCAACTCGGCAACTCGGCTTTGTACCACGGCGCGTATGTGTAATAAATGTTGATTGAGTTGCACTCTGCATTGCAGGGCACGGGCGAAGTGAAGTCACATCAGATCGAGATTGCTGGGCGAAAGTTGTGGTCATTGCGGTCGAGCGGATTTCATTGAATCCACCGCCCTGCTGGAACTCACAAAAATCCCAGAAAACTTTACCCATAAGCACACAAGTATGGCGAAACACGACCGACCAAATGCACAAAGCACAGGAACAAGCAAACAAACAAACAAAAAACGAAATCACAAACTCGTGCCAAACAACTGGCAAACGGAATAACAAAAACGTTTGGCATTTGCCACTTGTGGCCCTCGTGGCGGCAACGTGGCGTATACGCAATATGCAATTAACTCGACCATTTCCTTTCGGTTATGTTCCACTCTCGTCGCTGGCACAGGTGCAAATTGAAAATATGTTGCCAATTGATGTTAATTAAATTCATATTTGTGCACTTTGAGTGCCAAAAGTGCTTCGTTTCCTTGAGCCATAATAATTTGCCCGAATTTATTGCGCCAGTTGCCGTGTTTTGATAAATTGCGTCAATGATATATATTCATGAATTGCGAACAGTGACTTAGTTAAGATTTTACCTTATACTCCCATATTAAAACTTTACTAAATGAAAAGATTTCTGAGTGTTGGGAGGATGCAGCATGCATGAGTGCATGCGACTTACATAAGCAGCTTCAAAAGTCATTTGCACACACGGAATGAGCCATCCGAGCGACAACCAACAACCATTTTGGCCAATGTTCCTTGTTTGCATAAATTTCACGCACATTTCCCATTGCATACTATTTGGGGCAAATGAATTTTGCATAGGTGGCCCGCCATTCCGCTGCACCTACACACCACTATGCATGTGTATGTGTGCATATCTGGCTGCATTAATGGATTCCATTTTATAATTTACAACGATAAATATTATGAATACATAATAGTAGGGACTGGCAACACAATCGTATAATTAAAAGTGCTCACCTTTGGGCCATGCGAATGTGGGCAATTGATTTCGCTGCTCTAGAAAGGAATAAAATATGAGATTCCATTGCCCTGCAAGTGAGAGATAAACAAAGTAATAATTAGTTTTAGGTAAAATGAAACTGAATATAGCATTTATGGGTTTCCCACAATCTTTAATTTTCTCTCTGTGATGCAAGCGAACTTGTTGAATGCCTAGAGCTAAGACATGGCTTACTGCACGTTTGTCCTTTCGCATAATTAATTGTTTATTACTTTGTCATTGGGTGTCAAGTGCAGGCGATCGATGACATTCGTAGCTGAATGTCATCCCGTTTGAGTTGAGGCAAAAAGCGACGCCCCGCAGAAATCAGTGGAGATAAATGGCCACTATAATGCGCACAAATTAACATGCCATTCATCTTTTAGCCGGCCCACTGGCGTGGCTAGCAGTTAATGGCAGCAAAATCTCGGCCAACGAATGTGGCCTGCAATCAGTCTTTGAAAACACACACGTTTGCTGGGCCACGTGGACGAGGGCAACCGGTACATACGTATGATTTAATATAATATCTGCGGAGGGCAATGCATAATTCATTTTAAGCACCACTTACCGTTATGACGAACGGCCATGTAGGCGATTTAAGAGCGCGCTTAATGCCTTTAATACGCTGTTTTGGCCCGAAAAGGGAGCTTCTGCCGGTGCTGACCCTGATTTATGGTGCGTATACATGATGCGGCCGCTTAACCGCACAGAGTGCCTGCCTGCCGAACTTCCTGCAGTCGTTTAATAAAGCCCACAATAAAACTTCAAAACATGAGCACACACACACACACACACCCACACAGACACACGGGAAGGATGGCCAACCTGCAGAGAGGGCCATTATTAAATTTATAACATTTCGATGCGTCTGCATTTCAATTGGGAAGTAAACGGTTTAAGGTTTCCAGCCTGCACACAATTTGGCCATAAACTTTAGTCGGCCTGGCTGCCGGGCAACTCGGATTTTGATATATTCAAACCTTAGGGATGGCCAGGCAAACTCGGCTCTGGCTGTTGTGTGTTTTAGGCCAAGCACAATTTCATTTATCAAAGTCGTAAACTTTTCAGTGTCCGACCGCAGAATACGTCATAAATGGGGATTCGCACAGGCTCAGGTTTGTAGGTTGTTTATTGACTCGAAAATGGCGCCTAAGATAACTAGTTCTCTTAAAGTTTAGTTAGTTAAAAAGTGTGTTTAAATATCCTTTTAGACACAGCAAATGCAGAAGAGTACTCCATTATTCCATTGATTTCTTTGGTTCTTCCTTCAATTTCGAATTAAAAACAGAGGAAATGGCCGAGTTGGCCATTTGTTTTGCTGATCAAAGGACATCCACCGGTTGCGAGAGCACAGTAAACAAATATGCATAAAAATCTATACCATTTAACTACCACTCAGATGACGCTGGCTGCGCTGTGAAATCTGTGAAAATGATTTTAGTGCCGCATGGCTCGGCAATTCTATTACCAACCGTTTGATGTCCTGCCAGCCGGCCAGCCATTCAGTCTCCCTCTCCAATTAGAGAGCCACTAACGACTCCTTTTAGCTGAAAGCCTGAAAACCGGCCACACACGTCAACAAAAAAACAAATACCAAACAACCGCGGGCAGGACAAGCCGAAGGGAGTCGGTCAAACACAAACCGAGAATCTGTTTATAAATCGCCCATCCTTCTAATTCGACTGGTCTATCGGCTTAGCAAATGTGGTATCGCCAAGTTTTTGTGCCACTCAAGCAGTATTTGGCCCAAATGGTTAACAAGGAACCCGGCTCTCAAACTGTCGAACAAACGGCCATAAAATGCGGCAATAAAATCGGGTTTTGCTCCTTTTGTTGGGGGCAAAGGTAAGGATCGTATGTGTGTCTATAATTTATGCAAGCCGGCATTTTCATGGCTAACAACACACAGAGTGATTCCGAGTGAGGCCGCCTGCCGGAAATCAACAAAAATTTATTGAGCATAAATTCAAATCCGACCGCTGCTCTTCGCCTGCCCCCGACTGTTGCTTTGTTTATGAAAGCGTTTTATGGGCTTTTAAATTGATTTTATTTCCATTCGTACTGCCATTTACTCGTCTCTGATTTCCTCAAAGCTTCCGCTTGCCACGAGTCCTGTGGCATCCCAATTACCCACTGTGCCTCCAAATGAAGAGATGAATATTCTGGAGCGGAACGCAGCTGTTGCCCCATCCGATTATTTCCAGGGAATGGCAGTGGGGACTGGACCTCCTCCCAGGTGCCCCGGCTCCATTTCCATCTCAACATCCTCGACATGTTGTCACTGCTCCCATGCTCGCCACTCAATGGACATTCAATGAAATGTTTTATTATTGACCAAGACACACAGACTCTGGCCATCTTATCGCACTTTTTCCACCCACACAACTTTTCTGCGCGATTTTCCAACACACTGAGAAAAAAACCTGAGAGGGTCAGGTTTACTAAATATCCTTAATCTATGACATATTAAATTAAGTAACGTAAGGAGAGGTTCTGTGTTTTTCTCAGTGCTCCGAAGAATTCCTCGCACTTTTCCCTGTCCACTTAACTTGGCGCCTGTCGCTTTCAGTTCTCCTGCTGCTGTGCACTGAAATTGGGTGCGATAATATCTAATCATTACTTATCATTTTGTGCCACGCAGAGGTGGAGCTGTGTCCTCCCCCCACAACCCCGGTAGTTGCTCCACTTGGCCTTTTGTGGGCTGGCTAAGGCGCCTGCTTCCTTGGGTGTCCAACTCGCTTCTCTGGGAATGTCGTCCTGTGGTCCTCACACAATCCCGCTCACTGCCTTTCCCTAACCCGAGGCACCGATTACTGAACAAATTAAATTAGTGAAAATGGCGAAACGAGCCAGGTGAAGCAATCTAATTGCAGGGTGGCCAGGGATTTGCGGGTGGGTGCGTGTCCGCCCACGTGGGACATATGGTAAATCTGCTAAAAATGCGACCAGGTGTCGGCAGCCAATTGGCCTCTAGGGTCCTTGGCTTCCGTTTCCCATCTTGAACAAGCTAATTAGGTTTAATGGCCAGAGACCATTTAGCCGGTCGCTCCTGTCAAATGCCAAAGGGGTTCCCCGAAGGACAATCGGAGGTCAAGGGTTAGTGAGTGTTCACGCAGTAGTTGCTGTCTGGCAAAGTTAATTAGTCATGTGCTTTTCGTCATTAAAATTGACTTGACCAAGAAAGACGAGAGTTTCGACCACAAATCAATAATGCATTTACTGAGTATTAAAATGCGTGACTACTGCATTTTGTAGGGTGCTTATAAAGATTAGGCAGAATCTTATATCGTAAGATCAAGCTAATAAAGTGCAGATGTATAAAATTTTAAATTTTAAAATATAATTTACAAGCCCATTATTTACACAAGTAGTGAGTAGAAATTTACATACAAAATGGGGTTCTATGAATGGCTGAGTAGGAAAACCGGCTAGTATAAGCTTTTGTTAGAAAAGCTTTGAAAGAACTGAAATTCTGTTCCCTTCAAATGGGAACCAACGCAACCAAGAGGGAGTACAGAGTCACATTCCTGCATAGAATCCGAATACATTACCCTACATCCTTGAACCGCCCAAGTCCTCGACACAGACCTAGCACAAGGAAGCCAAGGTGAATCGATCAAACAATACTTTTGGCATGGCAGCCAGTCCAATCAACAAAGGCTCAATTAAAGCAGGTCAGCAAACTGACATCCAGCGGAATGCGCCGTGTTGGAATTCTTGAGTTGCCAGAGTCACAACAACCTCAGAATGAGTGCCACCAAGATCTTCCTGCGCTACTATCCGCCAGGTGAGAAGGGTCATTAGGCCAAGTGCTAAGTAGCTCCTGACTTTCCTGGCTTTTCCAGGACTGGCTATTAACTATAGAACCACGAAGGGCAATGAACGGCTGCGTCACTTCGATCTACTTGACCTAGATTCAAAGTAAGTAAATCCTGCAAGGATGCAGTTTATGCAAGTACTTCTTTCGTGCAGAACCAACATTGAGCCTCTGGCAGACAGGATCCTACTGCAAACCTTGGCCGAAGCGGAGGAAGAGCCATCACCCGCCGATTTGGAGAATAACCCTCCACCTCGTCCTGTCAGCGGAAGTGTCGCCAAGTCACAGAACGCCTTTAGTGCTCTGAAACAGGCTCTGGAAAAGCTGCAGAAGAAACTCCGAGAGCCTGTGAAGAAGAAGTTCTACCTGCACAAGTGCCACAACTCTCACATCCTGCCTCTGACCAACGTATCCTTCGATCGGAGGGGCGAACGCTGCCTCACCGGCAGCTATGATCGCACCTGCCATGTGATCAACACCCAGACGGCTCAGGTGGAGCACATCCTCAGTGGCCATGACAACGTTGTCTTCTCGGTGGGATTTAATTTTCCCCATTGGTTAGTTCATCTACACAGAGATGGATCTGCAAATTACCTGACAACTTTTTCAATTCTTTTCAGCGACAAGATAGTGACTGGATCCTTTGATGGCACCGCAAAAGTTTGGTCCGCCACCAGTGGCCAGTCTCTATGCACCTTTTATGGACACACCGCAGAACTGGTGGCCGCCGAGTTTCATCCGGTGGATGGAAAATCCATTGCCACTGCTTCCCTGGACGGATCAGCCAGGATCTACGATGTGGAAACTTCCCATGAGCTCCAGCAACTGACCCATCACGGAGCCGAAGTGATTGCCGCCCGCTTTAATCGCGATGGTCACATGCTGCTCACCGGCTCATTCGATCACACAGCAGCTATTTGGGATGTGAGGAGCAAGAGGTGGGTGGAGATCTGAGTTCTGAAAGATCACTATTCGAAGTTTTCCCTTGCAGTCTAGGACATCAGTTGCGAGGCCATAGCGCTGAGTTGTCCAACTGCGTGTGGAATTTCAGTGGATCTCTGATTGCTACTGGCTCCCTGGACAACACCGCGCGGATCTGGGACATTCGAAAGCTGGACCAGGAACTTTATCTGGCTGCCAGGCACAGTGATGAAGTGCTCGATGTCAGCTTCGATGCAGCGGGCCGACTTTTAGCCACCTGCAGCAGCGATTGCACCGCCAGGGTCTGGAGGCTGGAAGGATCCTCGGAGTTGGTGATGCTCTCACTAATGGCAGGACACTCGGATGAGGTGTCCAAGGTGTGCTTCAGTCCCAGTGGCTGCATGCTGCTCACAGCTTCAGCGGACAACACGGCTCGCCTGTGGCTCACGGAATCCGGACAGTGCTCCCAAGTGCTGGCTGGGCATGAGGGAGAGGTGTTCAGCTGCGCCTACAGCTACGCAGGAGACGCCATCCTGACCGCCTCCAAGGATAACACTTGTCGCTTCTGGAGATGATACGACTGGTACACTGTGCAGCTGAACGATGGGTCCATTGACTGATTAAAAGCTTCGGAGTGTGTTTTTTTTTATCAACATTTACTACAAACTCGAGCGTAATTTTGCTTTTCTCTCTTAAGATTTTCTTCATCAACTCGTTTCTTATAAATTAATAGTTCTTAGTTTTCATTCTCGTTTCTTTAAGATCGGACATTATTGTGGATTTCTTTTGTTTTGCTTCTCTTACTTAAGGTTTAGGTATTACTTTTTCGTTTCCGTACATAGATAGTTACAGGTTCTGTTTGCTAGTTTGGTTTCCTTTTACCATTTTTTTCTGGTTTTCTTTAACATTTTTTACTTTACATTATTAAGTTTCGCTGCTTCTGGCTTGGCGACACATCTTCTCGTACACATATAAAAAAGGTGAACAAAAGGTGTTTTAGGTAACAAACGTTTTACAACTTACAAAGGTCCGTTTTCGGTTCGGAATCAATAGTTAATACATGGTTTTTAAATGAAAATATAAAGTTCTTTTACACAAAAATTTGAGCGAGACTCTCGCGGTTTCTTTACTGTCCTCCGTTCTCAATAACATTTGATACCACATTTTCCATTAGTTTTTCCCGGCGCTTTTCCTACTGCTGATAGCTGATTGATGAGGAGGAGTGACGGAACGAAAGGGCACACAGAGGGTTTACAACGTTCACATAGATGGATGGGTCCTTCAGAGGGATCCGATCGGAGTAATCTGTTCGGTGTGGTCCTGGTGCTGGCTTTAAGCCATCCTCGTGATTTCGTCCGATTCCGAGTCTCTGAGGTCTGCTCAGGTACGCTCTGTTCTAGATCTCTCCTATATCTTAAAGTTGTGTGGGCGTGGCTGTTCGTATTGTTGTGTTTAGGACTGCTTCGTACAAACTATAAATGTATCGTTACTCTTATTATTATCATTATTAGTAGGTTTTTCTTTTGTGTTTATCAAAGTAGAAAACTGTTTGGTGTGTGTTCTTGTATGTTTTTGCTTCGTTCAAGTTGTGTGGCTCTGCTTCTGTTCTTTTCTGTTCTGATCTGATTGGTTGCTGCTTTTTCTTAACTGGTTTTGTTTCGTGTTTCGACTGCAACCTAATGCGTTGGACTCTGCAAGAATAACAAATATCTGGATTATTGACCGTGATGGGCAGCCGATGGGTTAGGACATTTTCAGGCAGGATGCACACTTGCGGCGGAAGCGGAAACGAAAGTGGGTTGATATGGATGAGACATGCAGTGACAGACATGCGGTCCTCCCAAGTCTTGCAACAAAGGAAACAAAACAGAGCGAAACAGAATGGAGGGGAGTCGATGATGATGTTGGGGCTAGACGAGCAACATTATGAATTATCTGCTTACATTTAGAGTATGTGAAGCATAGGGTGTTTAGTTATCTTTGTTCTCTTGCTGGTTGGTTGGTTGTTGGTTGGTTGGTTTAAAAATGAACAATTAGCATTACAAAATTCATATATCATCATATGCATACAGCTAGAAAAAAAGAAAGAGAATAGGCAGCCATGATTAGAGGTTACGATTAAGGGGCGAGGGGAACCCAACTAAACATGGCACGATGATAACAGTGGTTAATGGTGACGATCGAATGAACTGCTGTGCTAGCTCTATCATTACCAAATCCTCTGGTGTCGATCTACTGATTGAATCAGAAAAAACAAGGCAATTTCAAAGGCTACGGCTATAATGGCCAAAAACGGTGCTATGCAGGCGATAAAATATATGTGTTAGCATTGGCGAAAGCGCAGCGAACTGAGTTACAGATTATAGAACAGATTTCGTACTTCACATGGTCGATCCGGAAACTCTTGCTTGAATGTGCGCTCGATAACGTGATATCTGCAAAGGTAAACAAAAAACAGCACTGGTTAGCAATCGCCGGACGCTATTTACGGGCATGAAACACTCACTTGGACTGCAGACCTCCTCCGGGTGGAAGACCTTCGATGTCGTCTCTGTTCTGCAGACACTTCAGCAGATCCACGTAGTCGGTTACCTTGCTAGACTCTATCTCGTCTGCAACAAAATCAGAGATAAGTCGGTCATTAGTAATGTGCGGTTTACCAAACACTGCGTTAGCTCGAATGACGTTTATAAATAAATATTTATGTACATAAATGGTCCATAAAGAAATACGAATTACACAGTTAAGCTACTTTAAGTAAATGCAATATATATATACGAACGCTGTCATACAAAATATCAAAAATACGGGTATGTGTGGCCCTCTCAAGCGATTTAAAAAAAGGGAAATTACTTGCGCAAGAATTGCTATACATTTAAGACAATTCAATTGATCCGATCTAAGCAAACTGAAAACTTCCAATACAGGATTTCTGAGCAAAAGGATTGCATAGAACTTTTTCGTTCAATTCAATTTTCCATTGTGGCTAAGGGATACATGCATTCTCGATTATCTGCTGGATTGTGTGGATCACTTTTTACAATTAACACACAGATAAGAACTTATTGAAGGCGGGTCTGGGTGGGTGTAGGCAAAACAAAATCAAACCAATCAACCGATAAGATAAACGATAACGTAATGACAAAGTGGCTTCGAAAAGTTACAAACTACAAAAGTATAGACGTACCTTATGCTCACTCATCTTAAATTTGAATTGCTTTCTGTTTCTTGTTCTTGCATTGACATTTGGCCCATTCGGCTAATTCGCGCTCTGATTTGGTGGCAATAGTGTATTGGAAATTGGGAATTGTAGAACGAGGCGCGATCAACAACCGTAAAACAACGACACCGAATGGCTAAAATTTTCCTTTGGCCAAATTACTTTAGATAAACGTTAGGCATTAGTTGAAACCTGCTCTCACGAAATCATGAAGAGCTAAGGAATGTTTAGTTTTCGAAATGAACATAATATAAACAAAGCAAAGAAACAAAAGTGTGAATAGAAAATGGCAATAAGCAAATGAAAACCGAAATGATTCCAATAGAACAGCAGACAAACACTTTGGCTTAGGTTTTCAAAACTTTCGTTAAGTTATATTTTTGACTGGCATCAATGGTAGTTCATTAATCTCTAAAAGTCGTGTATGTTGGGCTGTGGGTTGTGTGTGTTTTACACTCTTGACTGGATTACCAATTCACCATGGCACCCGGGTACAAATATTTCGGGGGAGTTGCTTAGATTGAGTGGAATATGTCTGATCGTTTTGGGTGGAGTAATCGTTTGCCTTCGTTAACAACAAGCACAACAGTTGGTGAGCATAAGGTTTACAATTCGGTTTCGTTAACCTAGGTATACATTCTATAACATTCCAACTCCTTTGGCTACTCTACTCTAGGCTAAGTAATTCGTCTGGACACTGGACATTGAGTATTTGCCATCGTCGTCGGCTTATTGCTTAGTCTAAATAATTTCTTAATGGGTTAGCTACTGTGGTGGGCAATGCATGCTCTACGTCTATTCACTAACTGGCTAATTGTAAATCGTACGAATTCGGGCTAAAGTAATTGTCTATATCAACAAGGTCACGTCTGAAGCTCGGCCTGCCGGTATGGGCCGAACTTCACTTTGGTGTCTCGAATACTGAAGTCTCGGATAAACACCACAAGGGTTAATCATTGCTTTAAATACGTAATTCAAGTAATACGACTACATTTCATCTGAGCGGTTGCTAGGTAATAAAATATATGTTTTCATTGCTTCTCAAAGTTTCGGTCAGCGATTCAGCTTATTTACATTTCTATCTACAACGAATCTTCTCTGAAGACATTCTATTCTCCTATTTGATTTTGCTTAGAAAGTAATTTAATTCGCTACTCCTACTAGATACATCAATTCCAAGTGTTTGTTTTGAGTGTCAATACCTGCGTACGTTAAGTATTGCAATTTCGTTTGATTGATTCGCATCGCGCCTAGTATCAAATGGGGTATGCGTATATGTACGTAAATGTATATACAAATTGGCTGACGGGTCATTTAACTACTTAGCTCGGGCTTGGTTCGTCGATAATTGTTATTATTTAGGTGTATAGGTACGACTAAAGCTAAATGGGCTGGATTTCGCATACATGGAACGCTTTTGGCAGTGGCTGTAGTACACACAGGCATGTATAAATAATACTATAACTCAGGCACACACACGGGGCAGACGAACACTGGTCAGCCACACGCACAGCCACCAGATATGACAAACTAACACGCTATACAGGTATTTGCTATGCATTAGTGATAGGATATTGGTCGAAAGCCCGCACACCCCCATTTACATATTTATACAGGCAAATATCGGTGAAAGCTCTCTAAAGGAATATATCTAAATGTACCACGAATATGAGCATAAATGAGCCACATTATGTAGTACACAACATTTATATAGCACTCTTGTAAACAAAAAAAAACGGACTTGAGCCTTATTGCTGTTGATATGAATTTGTAAATTCGAACTGTTCTAAATAAGTATTAGAAATACACATATAGATTATCAGTGCTTATGATTCATCCAATAGAGCTTCCACTGTACTTGCGGTGGGTGTGCGAGGAGTTCATTCTTGGCATTAGTAATGGCAATGGTTTGGTTTTCGTTTTGGTATTGTTTTTCGTTTTGGAACTACTTCGGAAAGGAACTGTTTTGTAAGATTCTAGTTTTGGACAAAGTGGGGCATATACAGCTCTAGAAGCACTTTGGGTTGAGACTGTAGGCCATCGAGGAGCCCATATAAAGGGCTCGTGACGCTCAAGGTACAAAATATACGTATTTCGGTTCAATAGAGACACGAAGACGGAGGAGACCACTACGCCATGGGTCAACAGTTTACGATTAGTTATAAACAGAGTAGACGACTAAGACAACCTCTTGTGATCTTCTCGATTTGCTTCTCCAGACGATGTTCAGCCTCTATCGCCTCCTCGGTGGGCTTCGGGGCTCCGGGGAAGGCAATGATGATGATGCTCATGTTGTCGCGGCTACCCTGTTGTCAAGAAATGAACAGCATGTGAAAACTTTGACTATATGCATGGTAATCAGCACTCACCTTGTGCAGGCAGGTGTCCACCACCTGGTTGGCGATGCTCACTAGGTTACTGGTCACCCGCATTCGCGAGTGGATGAAGCTGCACACGTCCTCGTTGGTCATCACGTCCCAGATTCCATCGCAAGCGAGCACCAGGAACTCATCGCTATCCTGGCGGCTCTGACAGAATATCTCCGGTTCTGGCGATACCAACTGCTCGCACTGTCCCTTCTCCTTGACGTTCTTAAAGTCGTAGTCCCCAAGGGCTCTCGACACGGCCAGGGTGCCATTTACGCGCTTTATCATAACACTGCCACCGGCATTGTAGATGCGCTCTTTCTCCTCCGGCAGAATGGGTTTGTGATCCTGCGTGGCGAACACCGGAACACCCTGGCGGCATAAGACTGCCCTCGAATCACCACAATTGGCGATGTACACTTGCGTGAGGCCGACAAAGGCGCACACGGCGGTAGTTCCGCCGCATTTCTCCGACTCCCGGGTGAACTCCGGCAGTTCCCGCATAACCTCGTCGATGCGCAGGAAGCCTGTGCGAATGCCCTTCACGTGGTCGCCTCCAATGAACTCCTCGGTGCTGATAATGCTCTCCAGAAGGTGCTTGGCACAGTGCTCCGACACCTTGCATCCGGCATGCCCGTCGAACACGGCAAAGAAGCTCCAGTCCGGCAGGGCATCCCCCAGCCCGGCACGAGCGTAGTAGGCGTCCTCCATCTCCGACCGCCATCCCTGCATCGAGCTGACCCCGAAGAGCAGCTTGTTGCCCTCGCCCTCGTCATTGTGCTTGGCGGTTTTCGGCTTATCCAGGAATCCGCCCATGTTCACTGAACATGCTGTGTGCTGTGTGCCGGGCGGGTGCAATTTCTCCTCCTCTCAGTCACGGCTAGCCGGTGTCCAGGAATCTACGGATCGAGGACACAAGGGTATGCAACCATTAAACGACTGCCAATCAATATCAACGAGCAAGGCCTTTAACTTGAACTTTCACCAGCGGATGACTAAGCAAAGGTCATGCCAAAAGAGATAGTATATAGTTTTCCACCCACAAATAATAAACTGAATACTGTGTCTGAATACTCCTGTAAAGTGTATCTGGATTTTTCTGACACAAACGGATGTGCAAGTCTCGGCTTTTCTGAATCCATTTCATTTCATAGAAATTTTTACGGAAGTTAAGTTGACTCATGGCAGTTAGATTTCAGCTGAACATGAAATAATTATTTGCTATACTCTCTCGACCTGTATGAGTCGCAAACGCATCTTGACTTTTAGTTGGATAGGATACTGGTAGAAAATCTAAAATTGATATTAACTATTGATTTGAATATTTGTAGTATGATTTGTAGTATTTCAACCGAGCTGAACTGTTGAGCCCGAAGGACTCCAAATATAATATAATATATATAAACCGGCGAAAACATGTGAATTCCGAACTGGAATCAGCTGGCGCTTCATAATTAATATACACGCGTATGTATGTACATACATATGTACAGTGTACATTTGCGGGGCTTCCCCTTGCCGAGTTTTGCACTTGTGCCACAGAACAATAACTGTAAACCGACTGCAAGGACATGGAAAAAGGCGCAAACACAAAACAGGGGGCGGGGCGGGCCGGAAGACCTCGCGGCAGCTGCCCGCCCACGCTTTTCACCGCTATTTCCTCTGTGTCCCGCGCTTTTTTGCATTTCCTTTTGGCACATCGATTTATCAAGGACGCGGCTTCGTCCTTCCGCTCGGCCGACTAAATTTAGCACTCGAAAGTGGGCGTTAAATACATTTTGTGTGGAAAATGTGGGGAAAATTGCGCGCAACAGCATCCATATTCCATTCACAAAAAAAAAATTTGTTTAATGGCCAGCAAGTTGGCAGCACCGTTTCCAACACGGGCGGGGGGTGGTGGAAGTCCGGCATGGCCACCAAAAAATGGTTGGTAATGAAAACGCACTCGCGATTTATGATCTTCGGTGCTGGGAAAACCTTCGCCTCTCGTTATTTTCACCTCGCAAATTTTAAGTTTGATGATCTGCTTCTTCTTCCTCCGCTTGCTGCTCTTCTCTCCGCGTGCGAGTGGTTGTGTGTGTGCGAGTGCGTCGGTGAGCTGCGTGCGTGTGCGTGTCTGCCGTAAGTAAAAGTTTAAGAAGAAAAAACGATCGTTTTTCACTTGATTTTCATCGCCTACTAGAGCTTTCAAGATCAACGAACAAGTCGCGCACTTATTAGCACTTTTGCGCGTTCGCGAAATGCACTTTCGAGGCGGAAATGGAGTTTTTTCTAATATTTTGATTAACAAAGTGACTAGTGATGTAAAAAAGCATCGGGCATCGATGTACTTAGCGCGATACTTATCGATGGTGGCCATTTGCTATCGATTGCAACCGAAGGCACTCTTCTAGCGAATACACGCAACCCACCTAAGCAAGTACACCATCCTATTGTCGATGCTAAGTGCTACAATTAACAGACACCATCATTCTGTGTAGTAACAGATGTTAACTTAAAGGAGGTCCTTCTAGTACACATAAAAAAATACATTGGTCAAATCCACTGCATTTTCTTATGAAGTATTCTATTTATATCAGCTTTACACAAAATCTCCCAGTTATAAACTAAAATTAGTTCTCGGGGCCTCCGCCAGCTTAAGTATGTTATTTATTAGTGTCTATACTCCAAAAGTGCTTCCTGCACGAATTCTTAGAATTGTGCTATCTTTTATAATCTGCAAGTGATTAATACAAATTGCAATACGAAATTTGTAAATACCCGCTTAACTGATACTAAATGTAATTAATTTAGAGGTGAGGTAAATATTTAGTTTATTTGATGGAATGAATATTGTCAAATTGATATTGGGGTTTTCATTGATACCTTTTTTTTAAAGAGCTTCCACAAGGCGTCGCGATAACAAGGTCTGCATTAAGAACTATCCCAGATAGTTGGCGGATCATAAATATTAGTAATCTAGTTGCTGGAATGGGTGGTATAAAAACCAAATCTGGGTCTTTGGGCCCCACAGTCCAGTTGTCCAGTTCTCCAAGTATCGAACGTGAATATGTCGTTCAAGGCCGTACCTCTTTTGTTGGCCATCGGCGCCGTCTTCGTGGCTGCCGTGCCCACTCCCGTCGAGACCGAGAGGGAGTCCTCGCTGGTGAAGCTCCTGCTCAGTTCTCCGGCCATGCGATCGGATCTCTTTAACGTCGAATGCGTGGACTACTACAGCCCGCTCCTCAAGGGCCACGTGGACAAGTACAACGAGGACTTCACCACGTGCAAGGACAATTACGACGGGGCCTTCTCCCTGATAGACTCAAGCTACCGCAGTTCCCGCGACGAGCTGTCCGTATCTGTGAGGGACACCTGCCTTTCCCTGCTAACCTGCAATGGCAAGACCTCGAACTCCGATGCCTTCGACTGCCTGGCCTCTGGGGTGAGTGATCCGTAAAATGGTGGCTTAATCTATAATATTCCACGCATACTCTAAGGAGTGTCGTATTTTGTTTTACTTCTTGCGCCTAATAGTTCTAATAATATTCCCACCCAATCGCAGGGCCCCTTGGCATCCAAGGAACTGGAGAAAGCTTCCTACAAGGCATCCGACAACCAAACCAGCCTGCTCGCCCAGGTGTCCGTAATCTCGGACACGCTATCCAGATGCCAAATCGAAGCCTACCGAACGTACAACACCAACCACGGCGAGTGCTACGCCGACATGGTCGCCTGTCTGGGTGATCCCGACTGGGAGTTTCCCAGCACGAGCTACGTGCTCTAGGACTCGATTCAAGATTCTGATCACATCGAGCACCCTGTATTCGCGAACTTTGAATATCAATCAAGCTTAAACAAATAAATTCTATAAATTCTATAAGCTAGCTAAAGGACTGGATGACTTATTCATGACCAGCTCAATGTGAAGGTGTTTTTCAACAGTGTCAAGAAAGCGGAAAGGTTTTTGGCAGCAAAACATGAGCTTATCTACTCTCGTTTAACATTCCCATCCATCAAACATTTAGAGCCTGGTTATCAGTAATTGAAAATACATTACTTAAATGTGTAATTAAAAAGATAATGATAAATGGGAGTATAAATACGGCTGGGTGTCACATCCACCGCCAACTAACCTGGCCAAGATGTTCGCGAAGCAAGCCAAGATCCTGGTCTTCTGCCTTTCCCTGGGCCTCTCGTTAGCGGTGAAGCTGCATATTCCCTTTAGACCAGACGGCCACATCCAGGAGCTGCAGCTGCAGAGCAGGGAGCTGGCCGAAGTCCATGCGGATCACTCCACGCAGTGCTTCTCGATCTACAAGCCCAAATTGGCCAAAATTGCGGATCAGTTCGAAACTAACTTTGCGGCTTGCATCTCGGCCTATGACAATTCCACAGCCCTAATCAGTGAGAGGTATGCCGAGGATCGCCAGATCCTCCTCAGGTCCGCCAACATCGGCTGCTCGTACCCCAACTCCAATTGCCAGGTCTGGACACTTGAGCAGCAGTCGCTAAACACCGTGGTCTCCCGCCTCGAATGCGCCTCCACCAACTCGGCCGAGAGCTCCAAGACCTTCTATGCCATTTCGGCCAATGCCACGCAGATTGCAGTTCAGATCCAGGAGGAATATACGATCCTAGAGAGCCGGAAGAGTGTTTGCCTCAACGACGCAAATCGCTCCTACGTGGAAGACACCTCCGATACCTACGAGCTTTTGAACAACTGCCTCAAGAACGGACCAACCACCACAACCTGTAATCCACCGACTTACACTACAACAACCACAGCTGGCTATGGGGAGACAACTACAACAACTCCAACTACTCCAACAACAACTGCAGCACCTTTGCTACGTTAAAATAAAGTCAATCAATAAATATATCAGGCAATCGAATTCTCTGTTTTACTCAAATAATATAGGAATGCAAGCTATTCACTGTAGATTTTAGTTGTCTAATAGATGGCAGGATTTATTAAAATATAGATTGCCAACTTATTTATGAAAGCATGACAGTACCTAAGATTATAATATTAAATAAATTAAATTAAATAAATTAAAAAAATATTAAAAAAAATAAGTCAAATAGCTGCCATAAAAATAAACTATCTTAATTAATAAGAGCAGTCGGAGAATTATTTCAAAAACAATAGTAAAGAATTGACAGTTTCGCGTCTTGTAACAAAAACATCTTTTAATCGGTATACATCAGTTTTTATATACTTGATATACTGGTATACTTGATTCCATGAAGAGTATGTCAAACCTCACAAAGTATAAATATTTTTGATCCGGGTCACTAACCGAGTCTATCTGGCCATGTCTGCCTATCTGTCCGTCCGTCTGTCTGTCCTCATAAGCGTATCTTCACTATAAGATCAAGAAATCTTGCCACGCCCATCCAGCTAAGTAACGGATATCTGATAACAAATAAACTCTACTTTAGTTACATTAGGTACTGATTTGGCTTGCGATTTACTAACTATAAATTTGAATTTATTTTTCGGCACTTTGCTGGTTTGAGCTTATGATACAAATTGAACTTTTCTCCGAAGGAAGAGCATTTTTTAAAAGACCATGTACAACATTTTCCAATTTGAAATAAAAATGGAGCCCTTGTTACTGCTATCGAGTTTTTGGAAACGATTTCTGATTAATGTAATTTACTTTGTTTGAGATTAAATTAAGAAATATTTACCAATTACCGGAAACAGATTAGCGACAAGCGCGACATTTCCTCCAACAAGAGGCAATTGGTTTCAACTTAGATAAGAAGCTCGAGAAATGGATATAAAATCACTGAGCTCTGCAACCGAGGTACTCAGTAAGAAGTTGAATCTGAGACTTTTAGCCATGTTTTCCAGATTCTCCCTGTTCGCCGTGGTTCTCGCTTTTGGCCTGGTTTCTGGCCTCAGCCTTAGCGTCGTGCTAAAGCCTTCCAAGCTGAAGCTGCCGACCAATAAGAAGATCCTTGGCCTTCAGCAGCAGACGGAAGAGCTGGCTGCTCGGGCACCTGGCAATTCGGCACAATGTTTCGACTACTACATACCCATTATCAACGGACTGTCGGACCAGTACCAGTTGGACTACAACAAGTGCGCGAAGGACTACGACACCGCCAGCGAACTGGTCCTCGCCGCCTGGAACAGCACACTCTTCGGCATCCAGGCTTCCGGGGATCGTGGCTGCAACACCTTCTTCGACTGCTCCTCCATCGTGGACTCCGTGCTCGCCTTCGAGTGCTTCGCCAACGTGGTAAGTTCAAGGAAGTCAAGGAAACTTTCAGCTTCGCTACGACCTAGCAATAGTTTCCAGTTGTTAAATATAATGGTAATTCTGCTCTATTTTCGTAGGGAGCTGAGCAATCCAAAATCATGTACCAAGTCTCGGCGAACGCCACCGAAGCCGCCGTCCAGATCAAGATCCATCTGCAGACTTTGGACAGCCAGTTGGAAACCTGCTACAACTATTCCGAAAGGGATTTCGTGGAGGGCACCGCGCACTACTACGAGGAACTCAACAAATGCCTTGCTGGAGCTCCAGTTCCGCAGGAAACCACTACAAATTGGTATTATACCACCGCCTAAAACCTGATAAGGTTATTCTAAAAACTAAACAAAAAATATGAGTATGCCCAAATAAAATATGCTTTCTTGCTTTACAAACACACAAAAGTGATTTGTTTTATGAGTTTTGTAGATTGTTTATATTAATAAGTTATATTGTTAAGTGACTTCAGCTTCAGTGACTTCAGATCAGTATTATAGGATTGTATTGCACTTGCTGGCATCTCATGAGTTCGAACACAGTTCTTTTCAAAACCCGACTCGGACCACCCGAATTTGGAATCATATCAGTGCCGAAACCGAAACTATCCAGCTAATTTCTTTTATGTCCGCATTTAACGACAGTCGTCCCACTGCGTTTCACCAGTTTTCCCACAGTTGGCGGGAGATGCTCGACGATATCGGGGCATCTATCAATGGTGGCTTTCCATAGCCATCCTCTGACCTCTGACCCATTCTGTCCACACCCCAAGAGGGAAATGCAATCACCGAGTGACCTGTGGCGGCGCAGGTATACGGAATCAGTTCGCATCTTATCCCGACCTGCAATACGTGTACTTGTTGGCCTTCGCCTACAATTCCTTTTGAAGGACTGCCGACACACCCCGACTTTGTTCTCAAATTTTGCGCTTAATTAATCGTAAAATATTGGCTGGAAAATCAATTGCGATTGACAATTGAGTTGTAATCGCAACGGCCAAGTAGGCGTTGAAGGATCGTCGAACCCTGGGTCTTTAGCGGAGCTGGTTTTAGGCCGACGTTGCAACGTTGCAACTACAATTGCCAGTCATGTCTTCATAAATTTCATTGAATTCAACCGCCGCTCGAAGTCCAAGTTGAAGTCGGACTGCGACTCCTCAACATGCGCCAAAAACCCACCGAGAACGGTGGAATGGGGGGGAAGGGAGGTGGCCATTTGGGGGGCTAGGATATACTCGTACCTATGCCGACTATTGCGACTATTTCATCTTTTGCCGACGGCGTACGGCTCATGTTGTATGTAGCCTTAAATTGAATCGTTACAAATTTTGTTGCTCGTTATAGCAAGCGTTTTATTGCCCAACCAGTTTTGGTCGCCATGCAAAGCAGTCGGAAACTCGGGATCCCGGGGATCGGCATCGGGATCGGGATCTCGGTCCCGAGATTATGATCACCAAAACCGAACAGAACTGAGCTGAACTGATCTGGGCAGAGAACGGCACGCCCCCTTCGGGAGAAACGGTAGTCTCTAGGGCCGCAGCGTTTAATAACTTCATTAAATGCCCTTTGACATTTATGCCAGACACACTTATTTATGTGGCACTATCTGCTCGACGGATCGGCACAGGTAGCTAGCTGGTGGCCCAGGAGCCCTATAAATTACATAATCATCAGATAGTGAAACTGTTTACAAGCCGAGACTCGAGACAGGCACACCCACAGTAGCCGCACGAGAAATGGGTACGAGGGTTAGAGGTCACATCAGCTATTCCTATTCCAATTGATTAGTTTGCCTAATTTTTATAGGGAATTCTTGGGGTTTTATGTGGCAGCCGCGGCTCAAAGCTAATTGCTCTAATTTCCAGCTAAGACATTCTTCTGGCTCCCCGACTACATAAGCCATAAATATTGCCGATCTAAAGATCAGTGATCGCAGCTTGCGCCCGCCGATTTTTATCAGGAGTCGGGCCAAAACGTCTCCCGCCGAATTTGTCGTCGGCCCTTTGGCCAAAACAATGGCCATTTGAATTCGAACTGGCCCAGAGGCCACGGCCGAAAAGGCCAAGATTTATTGCGCCCAATGCCCTACAATCTGGCGGGTACATTGCACTGGGCCGCCTTATCTCGCCAGACGCTCAACTATACAGATACTATATACATATGTCAGTCGCAAAAGCACGAGGCAGCTGCTGGCTACAATCGCAATCTGGAAAGTGATAGTACCAACAATTCGTAATTGGCCGACTAATTGGAGCTGATTCTATTTTTTTTATTTTTTTTGCTGAACTAACACCAGGAAGTCGCTGAAAAAGTTCCACTGACAGCTTATAGTTTCTCGGGAAAAACTAGATATCTAACACAAACACATTTGTTTGAACTCAATTAATTAGTTTGAGTTGCAAAGAGTGATTGGTATAGAAACTATATGATACTATAATATAAGATTTAACCAGGATGGGTAACATTATGAGAGCATCCATTAGTCGGCTTAAAAAGCCATTTCCTTTTCACCTTCGATCTGCCGCTGTGATTTTTGCGTATTCCGTCCGAATCGAAGTTCCCCCAAAATGCGAAATCCAGAAAGTGATCGATATGCGGCGGCCAGTCGACAGAACCTGGCTATCTTGTGGCCATTGTGGCATTCGGATTTGTGGCCCAAAATTATTATGTATCTCGGAGCGATTAACAGACGCATTTCAATTTTATTGCGGCAGATCATTATCGGAGCGCGGATTGGACCTTTTTGTTCGGCCGTCGCTGCTGCGGCCGAAAAACTGTGCGACAACAAATCATTAGATCATGATCACGATCATAACAAAATCATAATAAAATCGAAAGCACTGAAGAAACCCCGGGCAGGCTTCAAAGGCGGCCCGAAATTAACATGGAGGCGCGAAGAGAAACTTTCCTTTCGCCGGACGACGCCAATGATTTCACCCAGTGCCACAAATTGGCCAATGCCACAGCGAAGGAGAACGCGACACAACTAGGAGTGCACTGGGAGAAATTGTAGCTAAATTGGGTTTCAATCTCTAATCATATAATCAATTCTTTTAGTTAAGTATAGATAGTTCAATTTATGGCCACTTTTATGACTAGTAAGCCCCATTTTCTTGCAGTGCAACCTCATCATCAGCACTTGGAGACGTGCCATTGCGGGTGGCTTTGGCAATTAGACAACAAGTGCCTGCGAGGTAATAAATAGCGGCGGTCGCTTCAAAAGCCCCCGATCCACTAATCAGCTGGCCAAATGGCAGAAGGCCAGAAAGCCAGAAAGCCGGAAAGCGAGATGAAAACCCGTTGAGGAGGTGTGAAAATCGTTTACCGATCGCCGAGAGCAACAACGCGGCCATAATGGGCTGCAGTGGAGCGGAGTTGGGCAAATAAATTAATCAGAAGGAAATCGACGGCGGATGCCCACGAAGGAGCAACGGGCTGCCCGCCGTTGACCGCTAATTCACATATGATTTATTTTATAAATTAGGCAGCCCACTCGGAGATCAAAGCCACCATCGCCTCGCACTTAGCCCCATTGGCTAGTCAAGCAAACAGTCGTCCTCTGCCGTTTTCCCTCCACTCGTAACTCTTGGTCTTTTAATTTTTTTGATCGCACCGCCTCTAAGACAAAGCACTTCGGAAGCGGCTTCTGAAACCTGAAAACCCGAAAACCCAAAAAAAGCCGATCGATCGAAGCGAGTAAATTTGTTTGTGCAGCGGCAGCGTTTGGTAATGAAACGCTAAGTGGCCAACAGTTGTTTGGCCAAGAGCCTATTTACCATTTACCAATCGGCCGGACGACTCGCCTGACAAATTGTTTGGCTGGCTCTCTGTTCATAAGCTGGTTAAAAAAAAATAACAACTGAAAGCCAAGGGTTACTAGTAACAGTTCCCAGCCCCCGAAACTCCCGCTTATCAGCTAGGAATACAACTTGATCGCTTAATCCCCGACTTTTCCAATTATGGCACTGAGAATATGTTTGCCTCGAAATTGATTTGACTTGCACCCTTTATAAGGGGGGTGTTAACCGCCCGTAGCCTCTGTTTATCCCATTCGTTCCACCCCTCGGCACAATGCGCTATGATATATGTAATTTTGATAACGAGAGCATTTAGCCCAAAAAAAGGGCGGAGTGAACGGGCAGCGTTGTCTGAAATGGAACCGAAAGAATAGCTAAGTCAGCTCAAGAAATTAAGAAAATTAATATAGAATATCTTTTCTAAAATAAGCATTTAAGTAAATGAAGAGATTGTTAATAATACAATTATAGATAATACTATATATCTTACTTAATATTTATCCCAAAGCTTCAAGGAGTTTCTTTATATCATGTCTAACTAACTAGCTTTGTTCTCAGAAAGCCAGCTAGATAAAAGCCAACTTGGCAGCTCTGAGCAAAGGAACTTCCTCGGATGCCATCGTAATTTGCCCGCCTAACGAGACCCCGCAACGAATACCGAATTCCGAATCCCCAGAACCCACAAACCACCCTCGCTGCTCAGATTTACCCGGGTGGTGGCTGCCACATCCTCGTCCGCGTCTCCATCCTCCGGCTCAAATGACTCCAATGCTCTGTTCTGCTGGCTGTCGACGCATATTAATCCAATTATCATGCACTGTGCACGAAATCACTTAATCGTTTCGAAAGGCGGGGGAGGGGTGCTGCCCCAGAATGGTTGCACTTGGACAACCCGGTCCGAATAATTTCGGTTTAGTTGCATTTAGTCAGTGCCCTCTGATTATGATTGATGCCAACTGGGCTACTGTCGCATTGTGACAGCTCCTAAATTGGTTATAAATTCAATAATATCAAGATCTAAATAATGTATAGAAAACTGAGTGGCTTAAACATCTAATAAAGTTCGTAGATATGTTGACTGTAAAATATTATTTTTTAAATCACCGCTTACATTTTTAATTATTCTCCTCGAGATTTCAGTTGACCTGTGAATCTGCCAGAATATATGGCATCCACTATCCCACGAGCCTCAAGCGAGAGCGAAACAATTTGATTTAATTAAAAAATTATGGGATTACATACATTAATGCTTGTCAAGCAATATATATGCAAATTTCCCACACGCACAAAGGCACACAAGCGAAAAGGGGCGGGGAAAATGGGAAAATGGGAAAACAGGATGACAGCGAGCAGACTGCGGCGAGTGTCGCATATTAAAGAATATTTTATTTGCTTTTATTACCCAGCACGCCCATCTTCACCCTGGTCGAAGGCCAGTTGGCCCGCCCACATTACCCCCCACCGCCCACTTTTCCAGCGGAAACTTGCAGCGCAGACTCTGATGATATGGAACAAAACTGAGAAAAAATGGCAACGTTTTTCGGCGAAGGAAGGGGGGTGGGAGGCAGACGAAGGCGGAGGCTGAGAATCTAATAAATTGTGGCACTGTCACTTGGCTTAGTGAAGGATAACTGGCCACACGCCCTGCCAAGGAAGGCAAACAGGAGCAACAACATCGCGCCGGGCTCATCAGAAATTCATAACGCGCCACGTAATAAAAATTATTCAAATTTTTCGCAGGGTTGATGGCGTGGGCTTCGCTTTTGGCCTGGCAGAGTCAACTAAATTGCGGTGATGTTTCATAAGGATGCCTGGCAAGAAGGCGGGCGACAAACGCTGAAAAAGGACAAATCACACCCTCGATTATGACGCACACAGTGAAGCAGACCCACAAGCAAGTACAGCTGCGGGAAAGAATATAGGACACTTAAATACTCATATGTGACATTGGACAGCATTAAAAGCAGTTACTAACAGTAAGAATTATTACCTGACATTGAAATTCTATATTCTAAATTCTATATATATGAATTTTTAAAACTAATATAATAATATTCATACTAATATGATAAATATAGAGGAGCGCACAATAAATATTGAATTTTTTAAGTCAAATAAAGGAATAATTTAAAGGAATCACACTTTTTTGACCGCTGCTGTGTACATATCATCCCATATCATAAAAGGGAAGGTCGTGGAGGCAAGGATGTGTATTCATGGGTCGTGTGGCCGAACGGAAATTGAATGATTTTGCGCAACAGTCGCGGAAGTTGCTACTTTATAGTCATTTAGTGGTTGGTCGGCGGACAATGCATCACGGCTTATCGCATAGCTGGGCTTTTCTCCCACTCCGCCGCTCCAAGGGGATTATGGCCAAAAACCACAGGCTGTGCAAGAAGGGGCTGAAATGCTCAACTGCTTAAAATTTTACAGAAATCGAGAAATCGAAACCTGGCTAGGATGTCCGATAACAAAGTAGAAGTGCCGCAGGACGAGAGTGACAGCCATGTCGCTACCCAGGCGTCGTCGCTGTTTCCGCCGGAAGTGTAATTTGATACTTTACAGCTAGAGCCTGGCTTTTGGTTTTGGAAAAGGGTTCGCAGTGCTCGATGCTCCGCGAAGGCACGCTAATTTCTGCAATTGACTTTTAAACCTGGCCACGGCGCCTGTCAGCCTCCTGCAGAACGCACATAACGAGCTCCTTTTTTGTGCATTTCAATTCAATTTCCTCTCGCATGCGGAATTGCACTGCGGCAATGAGAAAGGGGGGTGGGAGGGGGTCGACGGGCAGCTAGACCAGAAGTTCGGCTGAATGACTGTCATGGCAGCAGGGCCAATACGTGGCCCAAATACAGTAGCCACTCTCTAAAGGCTACCTTGCCACACTTCTATAAGTTTCTTATCTCATTGCATATACATTTTAGGTATTTTATATGCGCAAGCTTCAGCTTTTGGAATTTTGAATATTAATTATTTATTGCTAGCTTTTAAGTGTAATCTCATTTCATTAGAACTGGATTTGATTTAATATTAAATTCCATTTTTAATGGCTGGAATTTTGGTGAATTTCCTTCCTTGAGAACTTGGTAGGTCAATTGTGAAATTAAATTCCTACAATGCCATAAACATTTGCTGATATGAAATAATACTATATTTTTATGTATAGCTGAATTGCTGGGAAAACACATACGTCCACTGTATGTGGTTACTCGTATATTTGCAATTTCGTTGGCCGGTTTCCATGGCCCGTTTTTGGCCATTGAATGAGTGGCTTTGGCTCCGTGGCCAACTCCGCATCCCCCTCCGTTCCCGATTCCCGATCCGTCGTCTATATCTCCGTGGTGATGTCCGTGAGTGAGTGAACTGTCACAATTGACGTGGGGCGTATAAATTTTACATTTAACGAAAACGTAATCGAATTGCGCGAGCTGTATATGGTGCGGCCAAAAAATTGGGTAGGGGGCAAAGCCACTGAGATCGTAGTGGAGGAGCAGTCAGTTAGCCAAGTTGGCTGTTAGCCCCGTCTCTTTCGCAGCGCGCACATACCCCTCTCTTTCGCTCGCCATGTGGGTTATGAAGACATCAGGCGAGGCGCATGGCAATTTGTGGGACGCCACGAAAAAAAAAACGAGGGTATTTCGGAGGTGGACTATGCCAATTTGATGGCAGCAAGCACAGAATGCATTCATCAGGCCAAGATTGTTAGCCATCGATGGCGTCTTCTGGGGATTGGATATACGCGATTGGATGTTGGATATCGGACTTTCGGCATTCCCAGGCTCACATTATTAACTGCCTGGATGCGTGTAATGGGCCACCTTGGAAAATAACATTCCATTTAAATGCGGCTTACGGGCTACGGGCTACAGCCACCTGGGGACACATTTGGCCAACGTTTTTCAATCAGCATAAAAATTTATCAAATCAAAGTCAAATACCTGCTCCCCAAATGCAAAATAGCAGCGCCGAGGAATAAAAATCGCATGACAATCAAATGCCACCCCAAATCGCCGAGTGAAATCAATCGGGACGTGATGTTTGCCTGCCCGGGAAATTTGCATGTGAAAAGCTGTGCTTTTCCATCAAAACGTCGTTTGGCATGCAAATCGATTAAAATGAAATCCAAATCCATATCCAAATCCAATCAGCAAGCCAATCGCAGCTTTGTTTGCCCTCGGGCAAATGGCCAAATCATTGCCGCCGGCTGGCAGTCAGCACATCTCCATTCCCATCGGAGGTAAATACATATAGTCGTATATACTGCTCACATATCTGATTCCTGCCTCCGTTGCCAGCTGCTCACAAATCGTTTAACTCAAATTGACTTGTCAATATTTAATTAGGCGTTGGCCGGGTAACAAGATGCGGGCTCCCGGCGCTTTGATGTCCTGATGCAGGACGCTTCCTGCGGATTAGTTGGCGGTTTCCTTTAGTCTCCGTGTTTATACAGTCATTGCCCAGCGCCTAAGGAGTGTCCTTGCTTGATGAGAGGTAAAACACACTGAATTTGCTCGTCAATTTGGAGATGTTCCGAGTGGAACCACCTATAAATGCGGCATATCATATAACAACGAGCAAAATCATTAGCTAGAGATAAAAAATACTTAATTTGCCTTTTCAATATTGTTTAAAATCATAGTATAGTATAGTATTTAGCGATTTCTTGTTTGTACCACTGGGCGTATGCGCCCACCTCAACCTCGCTGGGCAATCAATCATTTGATTGGGCAAACTAGCCCAACATCTTCGCTTCTCCCAATAAATGTCAAATGGCCGCTAATACAATTAAGGACCTCGATTTTGGTGGTAGCAGGCAGGCATTAAGAGGCTTAATTTTTTGCTGGCCCTGATTTCGCTTTCGATTTGATGCCGATAGCCTGCAATCGCCTTGTCGTGTCCTTTGTCAAAAGGCACGTGAAAAAACGTGTCCCATTGACGTTCAGCTTGATGAATGATCAGAAGCTCCTGGGTTACACTCGGCATTCCAGTCTTGGCCTTTTCCCAGATATCGACGGACCTTGACTGACTGCTGACACGTGACTGGCGATTGACGAACTTCCTATCCTATAAAAATACTGGGGGAGTGAGACGCTGATTATCCAAGGGTTATACATTTAGCAGGAGGAGTGCAAGGACAGGCGCTACAAAACACCAAGGATCTAATGAGAATAATGCGAAATTGAGATTGCCGATTGGTCATCAAAGGTGAAAGATTTAGAAGCGAAAGTCGATCCTTTTGAGCTCTGTTCGAGTGATTAATTCAATTACTTTTAAGAATATATTTCATGTGCGAATATTTATCTTTAACTAAAGAAATTCAATAAATAAATTCAATGTAGGAAATGGTATCTTCTTTCCATTTTCCTTGCCACATTTGCACACTTTGTTTAGCAACTTTAGCCACAATTTGCTGCGATATTGACAAAAGTGTCAGGCGATTTGCAGTCCCCCGAGAAGAGTGAAACATGGAAAACTTTGGAAAACAGCACCTCATCCCCATACGATCTCATTAGCAACGTGGTATAGACCTGTCAAAGGTGCAAAGACAACGTCAGTATCTAAATTCGATATTCACTTTTTGCAATAGTAAACGGAAATTTCGCACAACAACGCTGGCGAAACTTTTTGTTTCCTGTTGTTGTCAATAACTAATTCGTTTGTCATTTTCCGTTTACATAACATATCAGCCAGGCGGTGGGGTGGTGGGTGGTCGGAAAAGAGGAAGCTCCGCAGCCACAACGACCGCAATTCGAGCAACAAAATGCTGCACATATAAGGACAAAGTTTTTGCCTGGGGATTCTTGTGGCGAGGTCCTTGCTGGGTCCTTGTTGTTCTTGCTGTCGGTTTGTTTATCGCTTCCAGGCTACAACGACAACATTATTGCAAGAGTGTTCGAAGCATATTGAAAGCCCAAAGCCCAAACACTCCATCCCCTTCTGTTTTCAACCCCCACAAACCGGAGAATCTGGAGTGGGTGGCACATCGCCACTGTTCTGTAGGCGTTTTCACACACTTCAAGTGTCAATTTTGTCGAGAAGCTCATAAAATGGCTGACTTTCCGCAACATCAGTGGTGGAGCTGCAAAAAGCAAGATTGTGTCTAAAAGCAGTTGAAACACTCCAGTTTAAAGCAAGTTAGCATGAGCAACATAGGTTTCATTCAATTATCCTGCGATTTTAAGCAATCAAAAACTTTAAAAAATATTAGCAAATATTTTCCAACCCCTTTGAGCACGCCCCTGCTTTCAGGCCATGTGAGTTTTGTGTTGCCGCTGCGATTTACATTAATTTGCCATTTTTCATGCTGTGCCGGCACTTGAAATTTATGTCTATGTGCGGGTGAATCATAAAAGTACGTCAAGATTTTCCTATGTAAATGATGGCGCGGCAATGAAAGGATCAGCCTTTTATGCGATGGCGTAAACTATGTCCTGGCAGCCTCCTGCTGCAACTGGCAGCGGAATAATGTGGCGGCATTAAGAGCCGCCAAGACATTCGGGTGCGTGGAAATATCCTGGCAACTGCCAACAGGTTCCCGCGCGGAGATTTGCATTCCGAATAAGACGGGATGGGATGGCTGACAAGCGCCTGGAAAAAATGTTAATTTAGTGCACGATGCGTTGACAACGACAACGAGGCTCTTATGCAGATATATCAGTCAATCCGCATCCGAATCCGAATCCAATCCAAACATCCAACCAACCATCCAGCCGGGCTGCTTGTCATAAAGCGATCAAGCAGGAGGCTTGACATTTCAATTTGCAGGCCGAGAGGAGACGAGCGAGTTGATTCGAGGAGCCAAAGACATCAGTGCACTTGGAGAAATACGTGCAACTCCATAGAAAATCATGAAATAATTTCATAGAATTATATTATAGGTAATGGGTCAGTTTCTTAGATTCCCCTCTCTGTTATCATCTAACTGAGATCATCAGGTTATACCTATATAGGTTCAAAATATATATATTATATATATATATCTGATATGTATTTTTCAAAGTGATCAAAAGCAACAACGACAACGCGACAACGACAACGCAACGAACGAGTCGCTGAAGACAGGACAACATTTGCGACAACATGCAAATATGCAAATCGATGCGCTGACAATTTTCAGGCGAATCAAATATGCAGTTTTGGCCGAGAATCGCATGGCATCCGCAGCCAAATCTTCCTAACTATGCCCAGCTTTTTGCACACTCTCACGAGATTTGTTAATTTATTTTGGCCGCGTGCCGCAAAGAAATCGCCAGTGGCAACAATAGAGCTGCAGTGGCAGCTACAAGCAATTACGAAAAAGTTACTCTAATCCTGAGGGTCCTGGTATCCTGAACTACTGATTCCATGGTGCTCTGACATGTCCTGCGAAGCTGAGAGTCTGAGAGTCCTGCGCCTGCTCGCTGACAGTGGAACAAGCGGTAAGCGGCTTAGGATTGTTGACTTTCACATCGCAATCACTTAGGGGTTGGTCCTGCGACTCCTGTTTGTTGTTCTGTGCCTCGCTTTTCGCTTTTTGCCCGATGTGTGATTAGCCTATTAGCCAAACAAAACAAAAAATACGGCATAGAATCCCCTAGTAACGCCGCAGACTCATGATGAGAAAGGTAAATATTGAATGTGATGCGCTGTCATCTCCAATAGCAGCAAGTCCAATAAATATAAATGCCCGCAAGGCGTTAGTTATTATGGCAAATCTAATAAAAAAACAGCGTGGGATAAAGGATAAAGGAGTTTTTGTTGGGCAATGCGATCTGAATACTATATTACCAATCAATCATGCAATTAAAACGAGTATCTATAAGTTTGTTTAACTTTAAAGTGCACATTCCCACTTAACTCCTACGATTCGTGGCCAAGTTATATGTGGACCATCCCGATTTCCGCCAGATACCGGGCCTATAAATCACAGACTACAAATATTTATGTGCAAGTATTTAAAAAGAGGTAAGCCAGAACGAAATCAGAATCTCGATGGCCAGCGACTGGACCATTTATTCATGGTTTCGCTTGGGCTTGCATTGTTTTCCGGGCCGCTTATTGACGAAAATTTCAGAAATTTTAATTTAAAATATTTCTTTGAATGCTAAATTGTTGACTCTTTGCACCGTGGAGCTTTGGGGCACTGAATGGCGGCTCCGTGGATGTGGGGCTCCGGGGCCCGAGCGCAAACCAGCTAAGCAAACCCCACGACAAAGACACAAAAGAACAAAAGCGCGCGACAAACAAAAAGCCAGGGCAAACACACAGCCGCCCGCAGTGGGGTTAAGGGGGCCAGCGAGGGGTTAAGCTGGGAGGGGAAGAGCCCGGCTAAAAGCCAGGCTAAAATCGGCTAAGCCCAAGTGAAGTGAACTGAAGCGAACTGAGACATTCGAGGGGCCGCAGGATCGTGTCGCTCGTTTGTTTCTGCTGAAAATCTTAAAATTCTCGCAATTTCATGTTCGTTAAATTTTGATGTTGCAAATAAATTGAATTGTTAAACGTGCAACTTTGGATGTTGTTCTCGATGGCAGTTACTTGCTGTTGTTGTTGCTGTTGTTTTCCCCGCTGTTGGCGGATTGCTGCAGGCGCATATTTAAACAAATGATGGCCAGATTTGGCGGCTTTTGCCCTGCAGCAGCAAAGATTGTTCATCTCGTTGTTCTATGAAACCAGCGAGGGTGGATCGAGCAGTGTGGCAGGGGAAGAGCATGGGAACATTAATGTTATACCGATGTGTTGGCAGTGGGATCATCCTATAATAATCCATTCTTGAATAATATCCTTATCCTTAATATTACCTTGCTGAACATTTGGCAGGGTATCCTTTGATCGGTCAACCCTCGTGCCCTTTTGGTCATCGCTGTCCCAGCAATCCGACTTCTCGTCCCGTCCCCAATTGTCCCCAAAGGCCGTCCGGATTGGATTGGATTGGATCGGATGCTCCGCGTCGTGCCTTTTGTTATTGTGAGTTAAAATATTTATTTGTCGTAGCGCCTGGCCGGAGTGAGAAATTCTGATGGGTTTCTTATTTGCTTGGCTCGGCTTTTTTGCATATGTCCGGCCAGTCAGCCAGTCAGGGAGTCAGGCAGTCAGGCCAGGGCAACAACGATGACTACATTAACCGCATGCATAATAAACCCGGCCCAAAGCGAATCGAGTCCCCCTCCTCAGATCCGCTGTCTATATGTTTGTCGCTCTATTGGCTTCGATTTTATATGGAAATGCGGCATCAACAATGGCTTTATATTTTCCTCTCTCCCGAAGGCGCATTCAAATCCTTGCTGCACCTTTGACATGCTCACTTTGGATGCGGATTGGGATTGGGATTGGGCTGGTATTGGGATGCGGATGATTTATGCAGCCATGGAATGTCGTTTGCTTTGCGGTTTTTCTGCATTTTTATTCGGCTTTCCAGCATCGGCAGCAACATGTGAAAAATTAAGTGATATTTCGGAATTTGTTGGCAGCTCCGCAGAATCGAAGTGGAAGTGCAGTCCTCGGATTGGCCATGGTAATTGATGCCAGTGCTCTCGATCAATGCCCAAGTGCCCAGCGACGAAGATCGTCGGCTGTTTCCCACAGCTGGAAAATGGAAAACCGATTTTCCGTCCCACTAATAGAAAGATTATTAAACGCTGTGTACTTTTTGCCGGCATTGTCGGGCCATTAATTCATCATTATTAAGATGTCAGCATTGTGGTTGACATTTGTGACCAACCATCCGCCGATCCCCCCTCGCAGTCTTGCTCACTTATGCGGGCCACTTGACATCTGTTGGCCGTCACTGAGATTTGGAATCCGATTTGGATGTGCATTTGGATTTGGATTTGAGGCTTGCTCATTTTTGTGTGTGTGCTGTCCATCGGCACCTGCACTTGATTGATGCTAATTTTCCACGACATTATTGCAAGTTAATCGAAAGGCCCGAAATGACGGATGTCCCAAGAGCTGCTGTTGTCGGGCCATGTAATTAATAGATGTGGGTGCCCTCTTTAGCCAGAAACGAGATGGGAACCACTAGATATGCTTAGTAGATCGGGGACAGATGCACTGGAAGACCTGGTGGGTCCTTTCAACTCACTCATTTATCTTGGGATGGCAATAGATGTGGGGCGGTTTGAAAAGTAAAGCAGATCAGTTGATTATAATGATGGTGATATATGTATATTTTAATGATGATCTATCTACATATCCGATGGAATAATGTTACTTAAGCAATTAACTTCTGAGATACTTTACTATATTTGCAAGTCTCCATTTAGCCGAAATTAATTGGATCAAAAAAATGGGTCCACTCAAATGCCCCCGCCAGCGTCGCACTAATTAATGCGAACTGTGCAAAAATTTACGTTTGAATGCTTAATTGGCTGACTATCTGAGCCGTCGCATCAAATCACATGGCTATTTGTTACTCCAACACCCGGACAAAACGAGAGGAACCGGCGATGCGGGGGTCACAATGTAATCAGAGGGCCAAAACACGCAATCCCCTTTCGCACGCACAGAGTCTACAGGCTACCTAAACCATCTAAACCATCTAAACCACCGAGCCACCGAACCACCCACCCACTGGATTCGGGACGCACTGACGGGACCCACAATCGGGTGGCTATATGGTATATAATAACCGTTGTGGGTCGGGGGGAGGTGGCTTCACAAAATGTCTTCCTCACTTTTCGCGCTTAATTAAACAATTAAATTTAATTACGGTTAATATGGCTCTAATTGCTGTATTTCCTACGTCCACACGCACAGAAGGCGCTTTTCCACCCACCACCTGCTCAGAAAGCCAACTAACTGTACATGGTCCTATATGGTATATAGACAGATGCACATAGAAAAGCTGGGAAGCTGGGTCTCATCGGGGTCTCCTTTTGTGCTCGATACATAAAGGCATCAAATTAAAAGTGCCAACGCCAGGTCATTTCGTGTGGGCCAGAGAGGGACGGCAACAGGGGGTGGCAAAACTCCAGAAAGAGAGCGAGAATGAGTGGGGGCAATAGCAGTCAAAATGTCCTTACACGGACTATCTGTCTGACATTTCCCCCATTCCGAGAAGCAGAACACAATTAAGCGGAAAGAAAAATTATTATAACTTTATGTTTTGTCATTCCAGCCACGTTCGAGTGTGCGAAAGAGATGGCTGTATGGCTATGTGGCACATAAGACAGTCGGGGTAGTAGTACATAAACTAAAATCAATAAAAAACTACCCCCAGAGTTTCGGTGGGGATAGCAATTCACCACGACTGAAGAAGACCGCTGCAGGTGTGTTGAGTTTGCGCAGGACGATTGGGAGAGTGAGTGGGAGAGAGAGAGAGAGAGAGAGGCTTGGAGCTGCAGCCAGAAAGGGATGGCCCGCTTGAACACTTTGTCCTGTTTTGTCGCCCGGCAATTTTCTTTCGCACGGGAAAATTGCAAAAATGGCGGCGCCTCAGCCGCTGCCGCAGCCGCAGTCGACGTCGACCATACTAATATGTCCAATTGTGGAAAATAATTATAATGAAACAAATTTCCACTCACTTGCCGAAGAGGAAGGCAAAACGTCATATCCTTTTGGCCGCACTGACCCTTCTCGCTCGCACACTCACGTCCTCTCCCTCTCTCTCTCTCGTTCTGCACCGGGGGGATCTCCACCCACTGGGAATGTAATAAATGGCTGCGTTTACCGTTACTTTTTCCACCAAGGGGTTGTGGTGTAAAGTGCTTCTGCGTGTGTGTGAGTGTGGTTGAGTTGAGCGAAATTAAGTTCATATAAAATAAAAGCAACAATATAATGGCAGTGCAGCCGTGGGAGTTAAATCGTTTCTACTTGAATTAAGGTGAATTGTCTGCCAGTTTATGTTTGCTTCTCTCTCTATGTGTGTGTGTGTATTTACCCTTTACCTCCTTCCCTTTTTCGCACAGTGCATCCGTGTGCGTGGGCATAAATCTCCGTGTTGGTGAATTTTATTGTCTCCACTTGCCATGGATTTCTGAGTTATAATTGGAAGTGTAAAGCAATAAATGTAACTCTTTGGGGGAGACAAAAGAAAAACATTTACCGTTTTCAAATGAGAAAGCCAAACAAACGGAAAAAATATGCAAAAGATTTATCTGGTCAGGGAATATTCAATGGGCGAAATTGAAAGTCGACGAATACGTACGTTTCTTTGGCACTTCCGACTGTCTTTGTCATTTTACAAATATATTTTTACAAATATCTTCGGATACATTTTCAACTCCTTAGTTTAATTCTAGCTTTTCCTAACAGATTAATTAATCTCAATTACCTGATTGCAAAGTAAATTAAAATCAGTATGATGCCACCTGCCTCAGGATATTCATTGCACTGCATCCAGTCTGTGGAACCCGTTGTTATGGGATTACTGGGTATCTTTATCACCCGGAAGCAATCAAACTTAATCAACTGAGCTGTGGCAGAAGCCCCCATCATTATCGCCCCTCCCCTACGGAACGCCCCTGGAGCCACCCCAAGTCGAGCTCGGATTGATGAATGAGAAATGGAGCCCATCAATGGCGCCCCTCGTTGTGGGGCAATCTGGCTGGAATATCTAAATGCCCGCTAATTTGCTTAATAATTGCATTTGGCATTAGAGCAGCAGTAGTGGCACAGCGGCTTACAGTGGATCGCCTTTTTCCATTTGCCAGCCAACAATCAACGTCATTCAGCGTTTCCCTTGGGCGCCTAATGGCACCACCAGAATCGCCAGCTCCACCAATGTGGAGCTGGCCCCCACCTCCCCCCTCTAAGCAGTAATGGCAACAATATGCAGCAAGACGGGAGCAAACAGCTTCATGTGGCAAGCCATCAATTCTAAGTAGATGACACCGCGCAGATAAATTTGTCCCACTAAATTGGCCAAAACATGAAATAATTGCGAATGTAATTAGTTATTGCCCACAAGAGCGAGAAGTCCGCACACACAAAGAGCGGGACAGACGTCAGAAGGCCACGGGCGGGGGGAAAGGGGGAGGCGACACAAAGAAGCTGATGCAGATGGGAATAAATGTGGCTGAGCAGGGGAAAGGGGGGCTATCTGTAGCTATGAGGCTGCGAGGGATCACACTCAGAAAAATGTATCATAATCTTGATTGATATTCATACTATGTGATATTGTTGTGTCTTAAGTAGAAATCATCAGCAATGACTTTGTTTTATGTTTATAATTGATGCTAATGAAACTAATTTACTTTATTACATTCAGCTAAGTTAATATATGTATATGTAATAAACTTTTTTTTATTTTCCAACTTATTATCAAAGTTTTAGAGATTAAGATGATTTTTCTTGCAGTGCACTCCTGCTGGTGGAGTCAAGTGGAATGCCATGCTGCAGATGTCACTTAATTTCGCACAAAAGTAAATTGTCTTGTTGCAACAGCAACAACAACAACAATAGCAACAAACAGGAACAGAAACAACAACCATGGCACAAGAGAAACGGACAAACATTACATGCTCTGGCTTTAAGTCCAGTTGTGGATGGGGATGTGCCTGTGGATGGGGCTTTGGATGTGGCTACATAGCAGTTAGCTGGCTTTCCCCTCCGCCCACATTTCCCGCCGCCCCTTTTTCAGAGCACCCTCTCCCCACACCACCTTTCTCACACCATCGCATCCAGCGGGCTAGAAAACATTTCTGACCCGGCTGGAAGCAATGGGAACAGAACAGCCTGTTACCAACTATCTTAGCTGGTTTTTTCAGCCGGACGAGGCTGTTTTGGGGCCGTTTTGGGCGCGCATGCCGACGATTAAAATCTTCAGACAAATTTTGCATTTTGCTGGCGTCTCTGTCGCACACAATCCGGCCGCATGAATTAAAAGCCGTGGCAATGCCAAGTGGCAGCAACGCATAGAAGATGAAAATACCCTTACTAGATTTTTGCTTTACATTACTACTAAGGCGTACTAAGTGGATGTGAAGCAGGACAACTGCGCGCCAGCAAGGGCATTCGGAATTAAATTGTATCTGCAGCGACGACCTACACTTTCGCTAATGTATCTCGCAGATACAGATACCATTCCGCCGGGAGTACGTGCGTTCGTTTTCGGTTTTTGGGGCGCAAATTAATTGTGCGCCCAAACGGAGCGTGCCGACGCAGACGACGACGCGCTTGATATGCGCGATTCCTTGAAATTGTTCGCCTGAAAATGCAGCAGGCAGCACTGCATTTAATTCAATTGAAAATAGTGCGAAGCTGCACTGAAACCAGTGGGGTGGGGGGGGGTTAAGGCAGCCACAGCAGCGGGCACAAAAATTTAATTGAGTATTCGAGAACGTAAAGTCCGCGGGAGGAGCGCTGCCTCGACTTGGAGCGTTTTCGCAGAATTCTAAACTTGGAAATTAGGTTTCAGACACGACAATGTTCCTCGGCTGCCGGTCCTCCAGGTCCTCCGCGTCCTCCAGGCTTATCGGGCGCGTATCTCACGCTATTTTGTTTAATTGCATGCCCCACAACTCAATTCCAGGAATGCCAGCAGTTGACCAAAAAATTAATGCCCACCTTTGGTGTGTGGGATCGCTGATCTTTCGGCCTAAAAAGCGGGAAAAATTATTACGCATATTTTCCATTACCCGCCCGCTATGAAAGTCATAAAAACCACAAAATGTAACCAACTCACCTGACCCAAAGTCCGTGACACCGGAGGGGAATATTCGGCTCAAGTGAAAAGTAAGTGGATATGGAATTGTTTTTTATTTGCTCGCCCCGAAGTGCGAACAAAATGAGCGGAGGAATGAAAGGAAAGGCGCTCGAAAAACTTAATTGACGCCAGGGAATTCCGCGGAAAATGAATCATTTGCATAAACGAAGTTGAGGGAAATGGCAGGTTTCATTTTGGGACATTGGTTAACACAAGGGAGCGAATTCTGAATGCCCTTTTTGGAGGATTAAATGGGAAGTAACGCATTCTATACTATATCTTCTTTACCCTGGAAAATGCAATTTTCCGGACACCTCTGTTGATTTTCCCATCACTCGCACCCTATCTGCTACACATGTGCCGAAGACCGATGATTCCGAACTTCTGAAGACTCCGAAGATTCTGAAGAATCAGGTGGTTGCAATGCTTCTGGGAAATCGTGGAAAGCAGCTGTGCGCTCGCATAACGAGGTGAAAACATTATTTTTATTACCTAATTACCTCAATTTATTCGCGGTAATTGCGAGTGCTCTCCATTCGAGTGAGTGGATCGCCATGCCGTCTGCAGAGGAGGCTTTACGACCATCCAGAATGTGCGTCTTTTGGCCGAGAAGCGGGTTAAGCAAACGGATTTCCAATTCGCTTGACTTAATGAATGGATCTTCTGTGAATTCTTCTGCATATGAGTGTATCTGTCTCTGGGCAATCATAGTTTGTTGAACTTGCTGTCGGCTGATGGAGATGTTGGTGTTGGGCTGGAAAAACTACAATCTACGAGGAGTTGGGGGAGTTTTTCCACTATATATCTTGCATAATCAGCCCATAATGAGCTCATTTGCATGTGTCCATGTGTGGGTGTTAATTAAAAAATGTTATGCTTGGATTTGCACTCCCAGAAGTTGCTACTAAACGTCTGTTTTGATTCTGATGTGAAATGTGCTAGTGAGATGGTGTTGTATGAAAGAAAAGGTGTATGAATATTTTGGAGTTTCATAGTTTCCCTCTGTGTTATCATTCTCTTACATTTGTCTGTTGTTAATCCACCTCAATCCGCAGTTAATCAATTAAGCAGAAAACAACTGAAATCAAGTTGTAAGCAGATCTTAACTGCTCTGCCTCAATTGGGTCTTCCCCATCCCCGATCCCCGATCCCCAATCCCCTAACCCCTCCTCCTCTCAACCCAATCGATTCCCATTCCGAATCCCTCGGCGGCTGGCCCATTGATAACTTTGAACACAAATATTATCATTGTAAATGCGCCGCCTCACAGTTGGGCGTTAATATCAAGCTGTGATTTCGTCAGGGGGGCGGGGGAGTCGATATATACACGTATACATATACGTTTGATTGGGTCCCGAGCAGTGGGGCACAAAGACAGAGACAGCAAGAGAATGAAAGAGTGAGAGGGAGAGGCGGAGGCAGAGAGAGACGACGCCAAACAAATGCCCGCAATCAGCGCAGGCGGCGCTCGGTCCATTAGGCCCGATATAAAGCTTAATTGCCGGACTCGGCCAAAATCGCAGCAGGCTACCAATGTGACCAGGCTGTGATTGTGCTGCCGACGCAGCTCATTTTCCCGACGCTGACCACACTGGCCGAAATTTAGTTTGAGATACAATTTTTAATATAAAATGTATTAACCATAGAAAAGTTTGTATAGTTCAAATTGCATAAAGTTCAATAACTTGCACTTGGCTTATAAGCTAACCACCTGGTGCCACTGGTTTCTCTCAGTGCATTTTAAGGCTCGGCTTTGGTGTCTTTTCGGTTTCTGTTTCTGTTTCAGTTTCAGGCTGTGCCAAATGATTTGATTACGTTTTGATTAACGCATTGCACTTTCCGGCGCGCTGCGTTTTGCATGCAGCGCCACCTGCGGCTACCTGAATACGAATACGCATACCTGAAGGCGAGGCCGGGCCTAATTATTAAGCGGGCGAGGGGTCCAGTCCCCAGTCTGATGCCCCCGATTGATTCCCCCGATCGCCCTATGCGGAGCAATATAGCCATTCTGGCGGGGATCGGGGCCTGGGCGTCAGACGTTGGCGTCTGCGTAGGCAGGCATTGTAATTATATACGCGTAATTAATTGCGGCGACAATCGATTTGACATCCGAGATAAAAACGGTCGGCTGCCGCGGAGAATTCATTTATCAATTCCTGATGAACAGTAAATGCATAATAAATGTAATTGTTTTATTGCTACCCAATAAAACATCGCACGATTGCAGCTTAATTGTTAACAAATTATATTCAAATCGCGCGAAAGGCAAGCAAGTAGCGAGGTGAATTCGCTACTGTTTGAATGGAATATGGCTATTATATACCCTGCAAATGATATAATCAATCCGTTGATCAGATTTGGGTATTAATATTTAATATAAAATTTAATATTGGTGTTGGAAAGCTCTCTATGAATAATCACATTATAATTCATTTGACATTATTATTCTATCACAGTTTCATCGACGGAGGAAAAACCCGCGTCTGAAACATTTATGCCCATATTTGTTCACACTTGACAGCGCCGAGCTCTCGGAAATTTTCTTTCCTTATCAGCCGAAAGCTGGCAAATAATAAGAATAATATTTTAATTTATTTATTGAGCGCACACGCACTAACACACCTGCGCAGATCTGCGAGGAGCAGCAACACTTGTTTGCCATTCGTAAATAAATCAAAATAGCTAAATTATTTGACGTGTTGCTCGCTGCTGCGGCGACGGCGTGTTATTTCCATTTGTAATTAAATTAATTGGGTTTTAATTCCAGGCGATAAGGAGCGGCGATTATTGCCACTGACGCTCGGCCAACTGTCAACAACAAATAAAGTGAATAAAAAATGTATTCGTTATTGAACCCGGCCTGACACTCGACAAATCGCGCAGGAATAAAAATTATAATGCAAACAATTTGATAATCACTCAATTGCAATCGTAATTCGCCGATTGCTAGCACGTATATATATATATATGTATATATTCAAATGCTCAGCGATACGCATACGCCATGTGGGCCAGTTGAGCTGCCCCAGCAACCGACTGCCTGATTAATTAAATATTAATTGCCAGCCGATAAGGAAGCTCCGCCAAATGTTGGGTTTTACTGGATTCTCAAAAATGAGTAATGCTGAAATTGTGAAATATTCCTGCATTAATATAAAAATATAATATATAATATTCCCGCTCAATTTGCTGCGGCCACCAATTTCACATTCTCGATTTGCGATGGTTTTGCAATGGCACGGCATTGCAACATAGGCAATCGCACTTATGCAATCATCCGTTGGAAATATGAAAATAACACTTTACGTGTTAATCAAAACAAAATATTGTTTCCCTGACATTTCACGAGGCTGTCGATAATGGAGAGCTCATTCTCATAATCAGCATCGAATGAGACACACTTTGTAGCTAGGAAAATAGATTCGTTCGTCCACTGAACTGGAAAATGTGTTTGAACTAAATAAAATAATATGCATATTGTGAAATAGTTTTACCACCAACAAATTAAACCAAAATTGTTAATTTTTTTGTATAATTATATATTTTTCAATGATTTTGTATGATTTTCCTTCTGCTCTTTTCGCATGTTTTTGTATCAGCTTTTCACATTCGATTTTATGATTTACGATTAAACAACTACAGAGGATTAACGCTATATGGTATTCATAATATTTTATGCGTGTATGAACTATATGTATAGGTCTGTGGTATTATCGTAAAGTACTTTTAACGGCATAGTTATAGCATTAGATTAGTTTAGTTTAGGTGCTTAGAAGTATTTTTTAAATACACGATCGATCCATTAGCTAGACTGACTTACTTGGCAAAATACAATACAATCAAATATGAATTTAGTTAGTCGGTAATTTACGCTTATTGACTTGGTTTGTGCAAACGAATGCCGTTCGGTTCTTTTGTCAATTGGTTATGCGAAACAAACGAACGAAGGTTTTGAATTGAATTGATTGGGTTTACTTGCTAGATTTATGTACAATTAGGAAACATTTTTCTGCTTGCTTTTTGCTCTCGCTATATACAGGGTTCGATTGCTCGAATCGGGTGCAACTCCTCCGCTTCTTATAGTTATTTACAGGGTGTGCATTTGAAACAACATTTGGAAGTATCGTAACGTAAAATGCGCTAACATCACAGCAAAATTTTGGGGGTTTCCGCTCGAGGACCGCCGCCAGCGGCTATTTGGTTACCAGGATGAAGATGATCGTGGGCACTGTGGCTCAGTGGGCGTTGGTGGCGCATCTGTTGGCGATCGTGGCCCACCAACTGGGCCGCCACTTATCCCAGGTGCATCAGGCTCGGGTGGAAGTACCCGGCCATGGCCCACTGGGCACCAGGTGCTCCTCGGCCCAGCGCCGCCATCTTGATCTTCTCGATCTCGGCCTCCTGCAGGCGCTTGGCCTTGGCCCTTCGGTTCTGGAACCAGATCTTCACCTGCGTCTCCGTCAGCCGCAGCGAGGAGGAGAACTCCGCCCGCTCGGCGATGCTCAGGTACTGCTTCTCCCGGAACTTCTTCTCCAGCGAGAGCAGCTGCTGTGTTGTGAAGGGGGTGCGGGGCTTCCGGTTGGGCTTGTGCTTCCGCAGGTTGCACTTGATCCGCGGCGGTTCGTTGGCATCTAGAAATAGAAATAGAAAGAATCTTGATTAGTTGTCTGTTGCACTAGAAGTCTCATTGAGAAAGGTAAAGTGGAAAACTCTGTGTACTTCTAATTATTTGTCCCTAACACTTTCTCCGCCAACTGTGCAGTCCGCTCAAGAAAGACGCCTACTCCAAAGCGCCTTCAATCTTAAAGATTTGCTTGTCTGAGAGCTTCGTCCGCTTTAAGGGACACCTACTGTAGCATTAAGCATGCAAAATGCAGCCGCTTGCTGAATGAAATGTGCTGTCAACCGCCGCTGTCCTTGGCCTTGTCAATTTGGCTAAAAGCGGCAGCGGCAACAATATACGGTAATTACTCCTTTAAGTGGCCAATAAATTTGCTGTCTAAACTATTTGTCAGACAAAGTAGCAGCAGTAGCGACGGGAAATGCATTCCCCGAGTGAATCCCCTCCTCCTCCTCCCAGCCAAATCCCCATTCCCCCGACCATATCTCAGTTCGATTCTCTCCACGGCAAAACAATTTTAATTTGGGCATTTTGTTTTGGCAAACAAAGGCAGCCAGAGGAGAAGTAAGAAACCAAAAAAAAAACAGCACAAAGCAAAAAGAAACGTGCAGGCCTTATAAAGACGACCGATCCGTTGAGAAGGGGGGTTCGAGCAGCAGCAGCAGCAGCTGTTGCAAGTTGCGAGTTGCGAGTTGCATGCCGGGAGTGTTGTTAATGAAAGTAATGAGCTTGCCATCGGGGCTGCGCCAAAACCACAAAGATGCAAATGGCATTTTAAAGATGCAGTCAGTCCGGGTCAGATCTCCAGGTCCCCACAACCCCCCTCCGAATTCCCTTCCTTTCCAGGCACGCGTAATTTATTGGGCATTTTGTTTTCAGGCTGAGAAACGAAGGCAGCACTCGAATCAAAATAAAGACAAATGCAAATGATATGCAGCGCTTTAATTTTACGCACAATTGCACAAATTGAAATTGCCGAGTGACAAACGTGGCCAAGTTGCCTGCTTTTGTAATTGCTTTTCATGCTCTGCGAATGGCAAACGATGCATTAAACAACAATAAACGAAAGGCATGTAAACCCAAAACATATTATGGTGCTCTGATTCGAGTAGGAAGTGGACTGCCAAGCTGCCTCTTCTGATCCTAAGAACATGCGACATTTTATGATGTTATGTTTTCAGTAAACAAATAACTGTCGCACTTCGAACTTCGGACCATAAAAATGCGACTGGCGATGGAATCAGAACTCATAATCCGCGGTGGGAAACCTGAGCTGACTGGCTCATTAAGTAATTAGTGTGACATGGCGGAGTTATGTTAATGCTGCTGCCTTATCGATATGGCCGATATGCATATAATTTCACTTATTTGTGAGCCCCGCTTTCTGGCCAGGTCGTAAAAGCGTTTTGTATGGGCCCCTAACAAGGCGGAGTAAATCGCCTGATTCCAGGTGCCCCGGTCTCCATAATGAAGTCTGCATTCACAAAATTTGTTACAGACTCTGCGACTCCGATATATTTAAATATAAACATGCATATACACTTTGTAATTCGGCTTGTTTTCTTGGCCAGCTTGCATTCCGTGTGAAGTTTTGATTTTGTCTTGTCTTGTTTTGGTATTTTGTTGTCGCTCTTGTTGTATTGGCCATAAATTAGTGGCCAAATTAGCATTTAAACGAGGCGGCCAAACTTTTACAGCCCTTTTCGCCTTTGTCACAGGTTGGTCGCTCGACTTTTACGACTCTTTTTCTTACAATAATATTTATACGCAGCATGGCTTTAATATTTATGTGCCATATTTATGCGCGAAACTTTGTTGGCCTGGCTTACTGGCTTAAAAAAAAGTAAAATTAATAAAAATCCTTCTTAATTATTAATCAGTTTCCACTGCACCGACTTGCATTTCCATTATTTGTATGCAGTAACGTGCTCCAATCTTGCCTTCTTTTCGTTTCGTTTCGATTCGGTTTGCTTTACATTTATTTCAAAATTAATTGCTCATTTGTCGCTAAATTGTTGGAATGGGGTTTCCATAGCAAGTGAGCTGGATTCGCCGCCCCCTTGCCCCGCCCACCGACTGCCTGTGGCATGTTGCAAAACCTGCGGAAAAGCTGAACAACTCGAGGCTCAAGGGGCAAGATGGAGACGCACGCTGAAACCAGAGTGCGAGACTCGTTTTCGCCTTTTTGCTCTTTTATAGGCATTGTTGCTGCTGCTGCTGCGAGTTGCTGCTGCTGCTGCGAGTTGTTGCTGCTGCTGCTGCTGCGGCTGGGGCAATACGTCGCCATTGCCAGCGCAAAATACATGCCACAAACGCCAATTGTGACATTTAGCCTATGTTTGTAATGGATTTTCAATTAATTTGAGTTCTCCGGTGTATTGTAGCCGCGACATCGTATAAGACCATCGAGCAGCAGCAACTGCAGCAGCAACAACAGCTGCTAAATGAGACAGGCAACAAGCAATTGTGAAATTTACGCGTATCGATCGGAGCGGCAGCAATACCAATACCAAATATCCAAAGCAATCGCTTTATATAGCCGGCGGTGACAAGGCTCGATTGATGTGCGGTGCAAATTGCTGGCAATTAATTCTTCATTAAAGCGTTTTCGCATAGCACCATCCACATCCACATCCACGTCTTGTACATCCAGTAGCGTTTTTGCAGTGAAAACCGTTGAGCAATATGGAGTGCACTAGGATTGGACGCAGTGGATGGAGTGGATGGATTGGATGGATTGGGCAGATCGCTGCCCGGATGGCTAATTCAATTACACGCTTACGGTCAAAACGGCAATCGCTTTGGGACCTCAGGCCGATTTCATAATGTGCGATTTTAATTAGCTCCAAATAGGTGTTTACCGGCTAACTGAATGATTAGCCGAAGGTCCTGGGCGCAGGGAGCCCAGTTGGCCAACTAGCGCACCGGTTAAACGGGTCAATTAATTAGTGGGCAGCGTGCTAAGAACCAGTTGCCAGCGATGAGTTTTACTGCAACTATTTCGCTCAGTGCTGTTGCACTGCCCACTCTGTTGCAATCTTGTCACATTGCGTGCCACATGGTATCTATTTGGACTGTTTTGCAATGAAGTTCGCTGCCTCTGGGCAAGATAAGAGTGCTGGGATAGCCCGTGGGCTGGGTGGGGCCACCTCTTATGACAGCTTCCAAACGCTATTTAATTACTCAGGTGCAGCGCAGCAACAACAGCAGCAGCAACAAGCGCAGCAGCAGCAGCAACATCCAACAGCAACAGCAGGCAGCTCAAATTAGTTGAACTACCAATTGTCTACAAATATTTAGCAAATGTTTTCTCAACCTCACAGATACACACCATCACACACACACACACCTAGCACCCCCTTTAACACCCCACTGCCCCCGCGCTTAACCCATCACCATTCGCAGCACCAGCACCTTCGTTTTGTCTGGCCTGGTAATTTAATGCAAATAAATTTTATTTACCAAAACATACATCAAAATGTCTGCGCCGCCACACGCCCCCTCGAAGCCCCCTCCCCCCTCGCCCATGTCGCTGTGTTGCATGTGTGTATTTAGTACAGCGTATGCACGTTAGATGGCGTGCAGAATGCAAATATTATTTTAGCTTTTGACTCTTTCGACTTGGAGCCTTGCAAATGGTGTTAAAACGCATGCCAGCGGCCCCCAGCCACCTTAACCCCTCGCTGCCCCCCCTTGTCGACTGCCCCGGGTCTTCCTTAACCCTCTTCTCGCTTTTCGCCAACCAGCAGCCGTCTGTCAACGTTTAAATTGCTGCCGTTGCCGTTGTTGAAAATTGCGTGTTTTGGGTGGGCGTTGCTGACATGCCACACCCACCGTTTTGGCCAGGTTTTCTCGCCCTCTCTCTTTCGCTCTCTTGCCGGCAAACGTGGTGTGCATGTGTGTGTGTGCCTGGCTCTATGTATTTATGCAATGACTCCCAAGTTGTTGCTCGTTTGTTCAGCTTGAAAATTAATTTCTATAATGGCTGCCAAGAATTGCAGCTGCAATGCGTGGTGGTTGAGTAACAAGGGCCGTCGAGGGGTTAAAGGGGGCGCAAATGGGTGGCATGTGCAGCATACGTGACTCGACTGCGCTTGCAATTAGTTAAATTATGAAGGCACAAAGGGAATTCCCCATATTGCAACACGAAGATGCTAATCAAATGGCAGGGCAAAAACCAAACAACTTCAAGCCGACTGTGTGTGTGTGTGTTCCCTAATCTAATCGAAGGTAGTTTCATTTAATAGTCCATGAAGGAGCCGACAAACGGTAGCCAGAAGATACAACCTGTATCTACCAGTTCTGCATTCGCCGAAGGCACTAAGTACCTAACACTTGACATAATGCCGCAGAAGATAGCGGCGCAGGTCAGAAGGGAAACCCTCCGGAAAAACAGGGGATCATCAGTCCACAGAAGACAGCAACCTGCTGCGCTAATGAGACACGCTGTACACAGGAACCAGAAACTGAGACCGAAACTGAGGGCCAGAAGACAACACAAAGTAAAAAACAGCTGCCAAATGATACGAAACGAAATGAAATGAAATGAAGTTGTTCGACTGTATTTTATACACATGCAGCAGTTGACAGCCAAAATAAGCGGCAAATGTTTGGAATAGTTTATTCATCTCGGCATCTTTATAGGGAAGGAACAAAAGATAGCTCAAGTGGCCGATGAAGGGCGGTGAATTGATGGCCCACATCGAGATTGATTTATTTCGATTTCTTGAATAGGTTCCTTTTGAAATATTTTAGAATTTATGAAGGCACTTTAAGAGATGCAGTTCTGAAATGCCATGTATTTGAATGAGGTGGTAACATGGTAATATTCAAACTAACCTACTTTAAAGCCCAAATTTCCTAATGTAACACCCTATTTGCAGCCCTTTTTTTAAGCCAAGCCGACAGCTTTATAAAACAATGCTTTGTGGTGGCAAAAAACCCGAGCATATGCAGCAAAAACAGGAACAATAGTTGCTGGTCTGCATATAAAAAGCAAATTTACACTTTTTTGCCCACCGTTTTTGCACCGCCCTTTCCGAGTTTTTCGAGTTTTTCGAGTGTGTTTGAGCAACTTTAAGGAGCGGAAACGCAGAGTTCGCGATGGCCGAGTAAAGTTCACATGTCAGTCCGGCATCAAAGTGTGACTTGGCGAGTGTTTTTCCCGATTTTCCCGCAGTTATTCCCTACGGCCCACGGCGCTTTTTGTCCAGGAAATGCAGGCAAAGTGTGAACTGTGCATGCAGATAGAGATCGCCCAGTTAAACAGCCAGACTCGCTTCAATTAGTCTGGCTGGTCGGTTAGACAGTCCGCTTTTTACGCGCTTATTATTAGATTTTCCAATTCGGAAATGGTAATGGGGGGCTGGCTGGTTGGCTGGCTGTCAGACCGGAAAACACCGAAAAACGCCGCTGGCCAGCGAGTGCAATGAATAATCAGACGTGGCCAATTGAGTCAAATCAGAACCGACGCGACTATCATCAGCCATCATCATCATCATCATCATCATCATCAAATAATGGGCCCAGCGCAATCAGGCAGTTTTCATTGTTTTATTTAAGGCCCCGCAATAATTGCCACGCACTTTGACTACGAACTGCAGTCACGATCACTTCCAGTCCATCGCCATGATGACGATGACGACGAGGTGGCCATGATGGAGCACCCGCAGCTCGCGTCCGACCAGGAGCGGAGAGTCACCATCGATGCCAATTAAGGCGAGGGGCGGCAGTTAATTGAATTAAAATGCGACACAAAATGGTGTAGATAAAGTTGCCACCGCGCACATGGGGCATAAAACAATGAGAGGTGGGGTGTGTGGTTTGAAATTCCTCCATTAAATAAATCGTTTTTGAATACACATCGCTGGCTGCTAATGGGGAATTTGCTCCCAAGCGGAATTCACGTATTTCTATTGTTTGCGGGTTCAGAAGTTCATGTTTATGAGTTTACGGCTAATTATAAATAAATATATGGAATTTAACTGTATATACTCGTATTTACTTTGATGTTAAGGCTCTGAATTGAAACTATTTGCAAACTGTTGTTGTTGGTTGTTTTTTAAAAAGCAAATCTTTTGAGTTCTATAATTTCTCCTATATATTCTTATTTTCCCATTATTTAATTTGCCTATTCAAATGAGTTTAAAATATCGCTTAGGACAGCAGTTAAGCACGTGTAGCAGATAAGGTTTATCATTTCCCCTCTAGGAAGTACAAAAGAAAGTGGATAACGACACTTACCTCCACCGAATCCTGCTCCCGGAAACATGCCAGGCGGTCCGAAGGGCGGCATTTGTCTGGTTCCTGGCCACGGAACTCCACCGCCCATTCCCGTCCAGGCCACCGCCGCGGCGGCCAGTGCACTGAAGGGAGTGGGGCGGATGGGCACATGACCGGAGGCCAGGGCCGCCGGGGAAAGTATCGTGGATTGCATGTGAGAGCCCGGCGGCGGACCGTGCGGCGATTCCAGCGACTTGCCGCTGCCGTCGAGGCCGTCGGGCGTGGAGCGCGGCGAGTCGTCGGCGTTCATGTCCTCAATATCCACAATGGAGTCCTCCTCCTCGTCGTGATCGGCCTCGTGGTCCTGCAGCATCTCCTCGTCGTACTCCAGCTCCGAGTCCGTGTGGCTGCCCAGCGGCGAATGGCGTTCGTTTTTGGCGGGAGTGGATGCCACATTGCCCTGCGATCCCAGGGCGGATCCCAGTGGCGTGGAGCTGGGCGTGGAGCTCGTGGAGGCGGGTGGCGAGTTGGCCCGGGCGTCGGCCTGCTGTTGCTGCTGGCGCAGCTGGGCGGCCATCGCCTGGTGCTGGGCATGTGCCGCCGCAGCCGCATGGGCGGCCTGCAGCAAGTGGGCGTGGTGCGCGACGGCGGCGGGATGGAAGGTGTTGGCGGGAACTTGGGCGGCCGCACTGGCCGGCGGAGGCGGCGGCGTGCTGCTGGCCTGGGAGATGGGCGAGGTGGCCGCCGAACTGGTCAGGTTCTGGGGTCCGTCCGCCGCCTGGTTGGGTGGCGTTCTGGGCCTCGTGTCCGCCAGGAGGGAGGCCACGCTAAAGTTGCTCAGTCGGGAGGTGGTCTTGTGCAGATGGTGGGCCGGCGGATGCACTGCGGCCAGCTGGAGCGCCGCCGCCTGCTGCTGCTGTTGCTGCTGCTGCTGGTGTTGCTGGTGCTGCTGCAGCAGATGCTGCTGGTGGGCCAGCAGCAGTGCCGACGGCGAGGTGGGACTGGCCAGGGCGTTCAGGCCAGCCGGGTGGCTGGGACTCAGGTTGGTCAGGTTGCTGCTGGTCATGTTGCCGCTGCTCATGTTGCTGCTGTTGCTGCCGCTGTTGCTGCTGCTGCTGGTGATGATGAGGTTACCCGCGGGAGTGTTGCTGCTCGGCGGCACCGTGGGACTGGTCATCGTCTGGCGCAGACCTGTAACTGTCATGCTCGCTGGGCTGAGCTTTAACATAAAGCCTTTCGATCGTTTGTGTAACTGTGGCTCGTTAATACTGTGCTTTAGGTGCGCCGGTTAATTGGTTCATTGAGACATGGTCTGCTGTTAATTTGTTTTGATTATCTTTCAATTAATGCGCTCGTTCATCACACGCTTGGGAAACACAGACACACACTGTCACACGCGGCGTTTTGTATATTTTCAGGGGCTATTTATTTCCAGAGAGAGACACGTCCTCTTGAGATCACGTCTGTTCTGCGACTGAAACTGTTGTCGCAGTTTCGGATGCACCGCTGCCTGCCACACAGATACTCACCCACACCGACGCACTCGACGATTGGTGGTGGGAAACCGGCTGTGCAGAGCGTGCCTCTCTCTCACTCCCGTGGTGGAGTGCACCGCGTGCGACACCATTTTTATTGGTTTCGAGACTAGCTCGCTCGCTCTTTTTTTCCGGTATGAGTCTCGTATTTCTCCACTTTTCTGACTTTTGTTCCGCCTTCTTTTCTCTTTCGCTCTCGCTTCAGTGTGGTGAGTTTGCCGCACTCTTGCCGAGCAGACAGAGATGGTGTTGCTGCCCCGCAGTATAGCCATCCCTGTCGCACGCCTAATTATTATTGAATAATTCAATCTTCAAAGCGTTTTTCCACTTTTTTTTCGAGCTGCTGCGCGTATTAGCATTTTATAACAAGCAGCGGCGGCAAACGCCTGTCCATTTCCACTTTGGTTTTCTGGCTTTTCCTTGCCGCTTTCCATCTCCATTTTCCCTCTCTTTCGTTTATGACTTCATTTGGCCAAATTGGTGTGATTTTTTAAGCTTTATGTACCCCTAATATGTATATATAAATATATATGTATATAGACCAGGCGGTTTTTCGATTTTAATTGGCACTCCTACATGTCCTTAGCGTAGAAGAACAATATAATAAATAATAAGCCCATCATTATCAGGGCCCAAAAAGCATCAAACGTCGGGCGGAGCGGCATTATCGCAAAGCTGCAATCTCGGTCAGGAAATTATGTTTTTTCTTCCCTTTTGCTCCACCTCAGGAGATAAGCCATAAAAATCGGATCGGGCCACATAAATCGAGCGTCCCGGGAACCCGGCCGAATCAATCACATACATATAAATGTGAAATATGCAGGATTATATAGAATTTTGCCAACCCCCATAAGCTCCATAAATTGCCTGATGAAAGGGGGAGGGGGAGTACCCCGCTCCCTTTATAATTCTCGCTCTACAAATTAAACTCATTTTAAGGATTATTATGTGAAATTGTTGGCTTGAAAACTTTTGCCAGCCATTGTTCAGCAGCTCCTTTGTTTTCCGCTGCTCGAAGGACCAAGTTGTGAAAATGGGAAATGGGCGGCGGATTGTGCGGGTGGGCGGGGCTGTGCTCGCTCGGCTTTTCGGGCGGCAAGTTGGTGAAAGGATTTTAATGACAATTGCCAGTGGGTGGAAAATAAAGAGCTCAATTAGAACAGTTGACGAATGGCTGTGTGGTTGCCTTAATTAGTTGCAAACGATGCTGAAAGTGAAACGACGCTGCCTGATTGGGGAAATTCTAGCCAATTAATTTGAGTTCTTGCCTAAATGGGTTGGCTGAAATTTAAAAATAAGCTTATTCTGAACTTTTTCAAAACTCTTTCCAAAATCGTTTTTAATTACACCCAAAAGAAACGCAGGCAGTAAACCCATTTACGAACTTCACACATTTCCCAGCCATTCAATTAACACTTGATATACCTCTTACCACTTTTCCAACGCCCCTCTTGACTGATTAAAGTTTTTCCTACTTCCCAAAACTTGAGCTCTTTATTACGATGCCCAGCCATTCCGCTTTCTTTTCAATTAAACATTTCGAAATGGCGGCAAAATGCGATGCGAGGCCCCTCAGCTCGTTAATATCATTGTCTGCGTCTCTTTTTCTAGACTTTGTGCCGTTGGCATAAACAATTATAGCCAATTACAAATATTAATTTCTCAGGCCAAGCACGTCGAGCGTTTCTTCTTTTATTTTCCACTACTTAACCACCATCATTATTCATTGCGCTTTGAAATACGCAAATGAGCGCCCAAAAAAGCAATACAACAACGAGGCGCAAATTAATTTTTCAATAAACATCATAAGCGAGCTCCAGCCCCCTCAACTGCCCTCCCCCCCTTTCACGATCCCACCACTTCGAGATGAAACGAAACCGGCAAAAGCAGCAGCAAGTCGGCCAATAACAAAAGCACCAACAAAGTCCACGCTTCGGCCAAGTTGGTCAATTGATAAATGGCCGCCGATTTGCGTGCGTGTAGTGATGATTGCGATAGATTTTAAAAACTAACTTATAAAATATTAAAAATATTTTTAAAAAATATTCGCTTTATATATTATGTGACTAGAAATATGACATTTTGGTTTGACCAGTAAAGTTGTTTGATCTTGTAGTGAAACAAAAAACAAGAAATAATATATTCACTTTCAAATAAAATTAGAAATATGCTTTAGAACAGATTCTGTTTGTTTTTGAAAACTTATAACTGAGAAATATCGAAAACTAGCTAGGCTTGGCTAATAAAAAGCCTGCTGCCCACCACTAAGTGCGTGGATCGAAAAGATCGCGTCGTTTTCCTCACTTTCCTTCCCTCCGAGCGTATGTAAATGTTTTGATAGTTTTTCATAATTTTTCGAATTTATATTTCCCGCCGACCGTTCCGATTCCAGTTTGATTGTGGAAGCTATGGCTGTGGAATGAGAGGTGGGGCTATTTGGACGTATATAGTTGGCCATGATTGAGTGGGTGTGTGTGTGGGTGTTGCATATTTATGTGGGTTGCCGCTTTGCTTTGTGTGCCTTTTTTGTCAGGCAATTAAATGAGAATTTGGTGTTTTATTGTGCAATTAATTCCGAATTGAATTGCATAATTGTTTGTATCCGAGAGTGAGCAATTACCCAGTCAGCAAATTGTTTATTATACCAGCTGGAAACGAGAACAGCGCTAGATTCTGTTTTATTAATGGAATAATCAAATTTGATAGTTTCTTTTGCTCATATTCAAACTAAAGACACTAAATCGTTTACATTTTAAGCAGTCTTCTAATTAAATAACTCAGAAAGAGATGCAGCTGCGCAGACATCCTTTTCCAACGATAATTAGCAGCTCGCCGAATTTAATCCCGTTCCCCAATTTTCAAAGGACCTCCTAAACGACGCTAATTTCATAGCGACCCAGCCAGCAGTCCGCCCCACAGAGGGCGGCACTGTGCCAGGACAACCAGCCAAGCGGCGCATAATCAAAATTTCATTATCCTTGCTATGCGTTAAATCGCTTAAACAGGCCGAAAATGCGAAAAGAGCGAGAGAGCCACGCACGCCACCCCAGCCACCCACTCCACCCACAGAAATAACCTTAGCGACCAGCAAACAGTTGACATGTTGACAGTTCAGAAATTTCCGAAGGACGCAGGACGAGGCTGTTGCGAAACTCGGCTCAATAAACGGCACTGCACAGGACGAAAAGAGATGGTGGATCCTGGGGATGCGATGCTTTTCGAGGGGTTGTTCGCCGAGTAAATAAACCATCCCCTTGCAAAACCCTGCGGTTGTCAGTCAGTCATTTAGTCACAGCGGCTGTTGTGGCAATTGCGGCTGCCTCACACAGATACACACCCATACAGGGCCATTCTACTCCTCACACACACACACACACTACTAAACGATGGGGTGTTGATGATGGCGCAGAACGCTCGTTTATTGAATTACATCCGCATGGCTGAGCATTTAACGAGCTCTCGGGTGTCGTTTTGCTGATGGCGTAAATGTTTGGCAAACAACAAGCAAATAAATAAAGTTCTGATTTGGCACTGATTGCCTTCGGTGGGTGGGTGGATCTGGGTGGTTGTGGCTGGCTGGCTGATTGACAGCGCTCTTTTGCTCTATTTTAATTTTTTTATTTCACCCTCTTGGCTTACAGGCAGAGCCACACGGTCAAAAATAATTAACGTAATAATATTTAATTGATTTAAAGTGATTATAATTAGTATGATGACAAGCATGATTAAGGGATAACTTACTAAATACAAGATAAAAAGTATATTTTTATATGATGTCCATTATCTAGTCTCATGAAAATATGATTGAAACATATTAGCTATTCAAAGTTAATTTTCTTGATATAATTATTCATATATTTCTCTCTCTGTAACGGCGAACAAAAAAGCTGGTCGTGCGTCGCAAACTCGTTTATGATTATTATTTTTTGCTGCCATTTTTATTAATTCATTTTGTATTTACTCTATTTATTCAACTTATTCTATTTATTCAGTGCGCTGCGGTGTGCAGCGTATTATGCCCACCCTAGACAGCTTCTTATCTTCATTGCCGGCATTATGTGCGATAAGCGCAGGACGACGACAACGGAGACAAGGACAACAAGAAGGACCAGAAGGACAACGAGGACAACGAGGACGACGCTGGCAAACAAGAGGGAAAATGCCACCCAGCCGGGAATTATCCACCCACCCCGAGCGCCAAACGGTTGGCCCATAAAAATGTAAATCAAATAAATTTACCTAATATCAAATTTCCCCTTCAGCTGGCAAGCTAACAAGGCAGCAACCTCCGCTTTTCCTTTTTATCCTCCCTCCCCCTGCATTTTCCACGATGCCAGGACTTTACACCCTCTTGTCAGCCTTCCAGTCCCATGCCCTTTTCCTCCTTCCCCCTCCGCCAGCAGCAGGAGCAGCATCATCATCATCATTCACGCTCATCCTTTATCCGCTCGTTTAACAATCGTTTAATAATTTAGCCTGGTAAATAACACTAGCACTAACACTCCAATCCCGACCAGGCCCAGCAGGCTTGCCTTTGGGCTTGGACTGGGATTGGGATTGGGTTTGGATTCGGAATGGTTCGTTGCTGGCTGTGTGGGCTTTTCTTAGCATGCGCACAGTGAAAACTTACTGGCTTTTTGTACGAATTTATTACCACTAAATGTTCGTAATATTGCCACCATTTGTTGGAAGGCAAATATTATCATTTGGAATGACTATTTAGAAGTTTCTTTATCTCAACTTGTATCTATTTTATATATATTGTATTTATATTATATTATATTGGGGTGAATACAAGGAACTAAACATTTTATTAGATATTTAACAGTCTAAAATCTGATCTTAAATCTCATCAAAGTTCAGCGTATGCGGTGCCCATAATCCTCTTAAAATAGAGCATACAGAAATATATATGTGCATATACCATCTGTTTCCATTGATTTCCACAGCATCCACATGCCCATTGTGTCCTTTTTCTCCGCGTGCGCCTTATCCTTGCAGCATATTAGCTACCATCATGTGCCAACCGCAGCCACCCACTACCACCCACTGCCGCCGAAATATTTTCCACCCGACGGGCTAACCAAACACCCAAAAACTGAGCTGGTGGCTGCTGGTGGGGAAAAGATGGCTGCAAGGATACTTGGCCCGAGTCATTTAGGCATTTAACTTTGGCTTAATTCAATTTGCAATTTTTCAAAAGCCTTCGGCTTGGTTTTTGGTTTCGGTTTCGGTTTCTGGCCCCCAGCATCACGGGGTTGCTGGTTGGATTTTCCTGCCAGGGTTGGGGGGCCATGGAGAGCATACGCTTTTCAAGCGTTTTTATGGCCTTCTGCCTTTGGGGGTTGACTTTTGTAATTTCAGCCGGCTGCTTCCTGGCGCAGGATGTGCGGTTCTGTCGCCTTTTATGTGCCACCATCGCCAGGACCACCTCTCTGTGCATATATTTACTCGCATCCCGGGGGGTTTTCGGATCTGGATGTGGATCTGGTTGTGGAGGTGGATGTGGATGTGCAGGGTCACCCCTGCTGACTCTGTGGACTCTTGGCTTTATTTGTCGTCGCTTGGCTAATGAATTTTGATTGTTTTTCGCGTGGGAGGACGACGGTGACGACGACGATGACTCTCTCTCTGTTCCATAAATGGCCGACTTGTCGGCCTGCCTTTGTGCCGCTTAATTACAGCTTAATTGCACGCTTTGTGCGTACAAATCCGCAGCTTCCTTGAAGTCGGGCAGCTAAGATCAAATTAGCTAAATGTATTTATCTTGTCAATTTGCAGACGCGATTGCAAGCTGCACTGACAATCACACGATTGTCCCGTGTGTCCCGCCAATCGGACACCGCAGTTCATTAGGCCCGGCCTCAACTCGCAGTTGAAGTTGAAGCTGAAGTTGAAGTTGAAAAGTTGCTAAAATGTTTACAAGTCACTTTGCGGCGATTCGAGTCCGCATATCGCCGCGAATCCATATCCCTGTGCTCGCCTTCAGAAGCTCCCAAACTCTAGGTGGACAAACGCTCTTACTGTTCTCCATGACCATGGAATACACGGAGAGAAAATGAGCAAGCAAGGAGTGGGAAATTATCGAAATCCATTTGTGGCATATACATTAAATTCTTGATGCAATAGCACACTTTGAAGCTCATGTAGCCTTATAAAGCCATCCCTTCCTTGCACTTTTTTCTTCCAGTGCACCTCGTTCGAGGTTCCAAGTCACAGAGCCCGTCTGGGCCATATCAATTGTTTGTTTGCCTTAGATCTCTGGCTCCTTGGCCCGGCACATTTGTTTGTCAACTGCGTTGGCCGTTCATGGTCGCTGGCTTTCGTTGGCTTTCTGCTTTGCACTGATTGCACTTTGCACAAGGATTCCGATTCTGCCGGCCAGTAGCCAATTCCGAATCCGAATCCGAAGCCAGGAAAAATCTGAATCTCAAGCTGAAGCTGAAGCTGAGGCTTCTCGCGCGACGCACATAAAGTGTCATTCCGTAGCTGCTAATTGACATCGCACACAGCCGCCAGCGTTTCGCGGCTCCTCTGCCATTTGTATCTGAACTGAATGAGGATTCTGCGATCCCAAACGAAAGCTGCAGCTGGACACTGGACACTGGGCAGTGGATAGTGGATAGTGGACACCGGAGCTGAATCTCAAGCTGAAGCTGTTCTCGTGGCTCGGAGGACCATTGATGCGATTTGAATGCGCGCGCGGTGCTTTTTTGATACCCTTTCTGAAAGAAGTTGCGCTGCAGATAGATAACACATTAAAATAATAATAAGTAAAAAAAATAATAATAATAACTATCAATAAATTTAAATATAAGTACATAAAGTTCTTCTCTTATATTTGTTCTCAAGCTTAGTTGTTAGTATTGCGGTTTCAATAGCGCAAGTGCATTCAAAATTCGGCTTATCTTGTGATGCCATTTAGATAGAGTTTATTTATAGAGCCCGGTAGCTGATGGCGTGGCACACACACTCAAAGTGTCGCAGTTAATTGGCAAATGTGAGTCAAAGTTTATAGAAAATCCGCCAGAACAATTGGCGCGCGTTGCCGCTTTGAAGTCATAATAGATGTAGCCAGCTTCTGAATAGGCGGCATGTGTGTGTGTGTGTGTGGTGGCCGGTGACCAAGAGAAGTGCCGACTGGCCAGTGGACACGGACACCTGACAGAGCCGAACCTCTACTATATCTCTTTCTCGAAGTCGGGCTTATTTGCATGGCAAATGTTGACGCTTGGTAGTTGGAACGTCCCAGCCGATGAGCAAACAAATCATAAATACTGCGAATGCTGGACGATGGGCTATGTGTGCCATGGGATGGAACTTGAGGTCCAGGTCCACGTCCACGTCCAGCTCTCCATGTTTGGCAAAGTAATTGAGTAAGTGGCGGCGGTGGCGGTGGCGGCGGCTGACTTGTCATACCCATTAGCATTTGTTTGCCGAGGTGCGGATCTGAGCGCAGAAGCCGAAAGTCATGCGGCGGAACACAAATGCCACATTAATTGTTTCAAGTTGTTGTCGTCGACTCCGTCAGCGGTTGCTCGGCAAATATTTGCGATCATTTTCAAGTGGCAAGATTATGACGCATTCACGCCAGATCGGAAAGAAGGAGAGAGGTAGTTGCACTGACAAAAAATATAGTTACCTCGCAAATATCACAAACAGCTGTAGACCTAAATTGCATGCAATTTAAGATAATTTTCACAGTGTAACTGAGTCAAGAGATCGGCTGATCCAGTGATATTTGCACTCGGACCCACTTCGTCCACTTGTGTGTTCCAGTTTCAGTTTCCAGCTTCAGCTGCAGTTATTAATTGGTATTTAAAGTGAAGAATAATGTTGGCCCAAACAAAAGGACACACCACAAGCACTCGACGCGACTCGAATCCTGCCGTTCGCCCAGCGTCTCGGCTCATCCATCACTTGGCATCACCCACAGCGTCTCGAGTGCCGACTGCGCAGGTAGGGTGTCCCTGTGGACCCTGAGGACACAGAGTGGAATCCAGGGCCAGCTGGATAGCCTGCCTGGCATCTCAAGTGCGCACTTGAGCGGATAAAGGAGGCAGTAGGCGGCGCAGGAGCCGCAGGACACTCGCCTCGCTGCACTCTATCGGCAGGTTTATTATTTTCACACTCGCACAGCTAAAATAATTGCCTGCTGTGAGCTTAGCCCAAAAGCAAACCTCGCAGACTCCGAGGCACCACACCCTGGTGGTGCTCCTAATGCCCAGGTGCCAGAATGCTCGAATGCCATAACACCAGAATGCCAGAAACTAACTCCAGACCTCGTGGCAACTGTCGCCTGGCTGACCCAACTTTATGGCACTAGCTTACTGCACTGGAAAATATAATGGAAACTGGTATAGATACACTACATGATCCGAAAATATTAAGTAATTAGAACTATCTTTATATAAGCAAATTATATTTGTTTGAATACAGATAAGCTGTGACTTCTTTGATCCTTGTATCTGTAAGATCTTTATCTATAATTTTTTCGACTGCATCTTTATGACACTCGCTAGCTGGCAGCTGGGCCCAGCCAAATGGCTGGCCACAAGCCCTGGGTCTCGAGCTAGCCGTTAAGACGACTGCCAAAACATTCAATAAATATGTTGGCTCATATAAATTATGGCGGCTAATGAACACGGCGAGTGTGTGGAGCGCAGTCCTAGGGAAAACTCAGACCCAGCACCAATCTGAGACGAAACTGAAACCTCTGAAATCTTCGTTTCAACACAATGTGGCACAGTTGCATCTGCCACTAAATGCTGCAGCACGCTTATCAACCGCGACGCATCTCTAAGATTTCCTTGGAAATTTACTATATCAATAGTCGCCCGAGGAGACAACAAAGTCGACACTTGGGTTAAGGTTAAGGTTAGGGCTGACCCATAGTCTTCGAACCCCTTCCTGCGCCTTGGATTGATTGAAATTTGTGAGCTACTTGGCTTGGGCTTTATGGCCCGCTAATTAATAAGGCCGGAGTCAGTTGGTAGCAGTTAGTGGGATACAAATGGGCATCCATGAAATACGAAACTGAAAATCCAAGGAGTGCAATGAAATTCATTTTTAATGACGCCTATATGGGAAGCTGTTGTATATATTCAATATTTGAAACAGCAAAGATACTTTATATATCCGATCAATGTATTTGAAAGCAAAGCAAAATAAACTGAAAGTAACATGTTCAAATCCTCTATGGATTCACCTGAATATAATAGCCAAAAGACCTTCTGATAGCTCATCAAGTGCACAATTGATTTTGGCCAATACTCGAGGGTTTTAAAACTATCGCCAAAGATATTCTCCCACAGCCAATTCATCTGCGATTATAACCACTGGCAAATCGGATTTGTTTTGGCTTTCAGCAGAGCTGGATTCGACCAAAGAATATCTTTTAATTACGCTGCTCTCTCGTCTCCGAACAATAGAGAGTGGATCTCAGACAGCTGGCTGAAGGAATTTTCGGGGATCAATCAAGAGGTGCAACTTGTATGGCCCATAAGCGCATAATGCTGTTTGCACTTTGACTTTCAAATTGGCTGATCTGCTCGGCACAAAGGACCAAATCCGGCTAATCCTCTTGTAGGAAACGCTGCCTTTTTGACACCCATCAAACGCCTGAAAGAGCAGAAGTGCCGGAGTGTGTATCTTTTGCATACAGGCACTTGAATACTCGAGTCCTCCTTTTTTTTTCTGTTTTGAAATTCTGGCGAAGCGAAACAATCAAACAATTGGCCTGTCAGCAGAGATTGGATGTCAAGGGAGCAGCTCTTAGGGGGAATTGCACTTCATAGTCCGCAACTGCATCCATTGTGCCCGACGAGTTCATTATTAAATCATTTTTGGGCATCATTCCCTCCGTTTTCTTCAGCTTGACACGTGAGCTGACCACACACACTCGACTGGGCTGGCTTGGATATAGTTAGGCCCAAGATACAGATACATTTGCCATCTGGACATGACTCGTCCGAAGTCGATTTCATATGCAGATTGCAGCGACGACAGCTGACGACTTTGTTTGCCAATTATGGCGATTGCAGTTTTATTTCGCCGTCGCCAATCGATTAATGACAGATGTCCAGATACTCAACTCGAAAATCCCAACATAATTGGCTTGTAGCTCGTCATAAAGCCAAAAATAATGAGGGTGCAGATTCCCGGACTCCCGCACAACACATATTTATATGCGAGGGATTTTCACAGTTTCCCGGCGAAACAGCAGATAGCAGATAAACAAAGATAAACATCTCGGTAATGAGGCGATCCAGGAATATCGCCGCACATATGCTTTAATTGCCAATTGTTGGCCAGAACTTCCATGCGGGCTGTCCGATTGTCTGGAATTTAAAGTGCCAACAAGCAATTGACACAATGGGTCCAAAACTCTCGATATCGTTAGGGGAAGGCACCATCGACAGTTGTTGGACAAACTCAATGCGAACGCCCCTTTGGATTCGCACTTTCTGGGGGAGTGACCAGGACGATTTCCAAATTAAAAACCACTAAAGATGCCGTTGACACGCTTCATATATCAACGGCCGGACTCCAGCTCCTTTTTGATTTCCGGGAAAAACAGAAACCGAAACAGAAACTGAAACAGAGAGCCTAAATTCGAAGGCGTTAAGGCCAAAACACACTTGGCACTCGGTTGGCAATTAGATGCGCTTCACTTGAACCTATTTAAAATACAATCGAAACACGGCCGCCTCACAAAGAGGTGTAAAATTGTGTCTGTTTTCCTGGCCCGTTCCCGATTCGTTTTGTTTGGCATTTCGCAACGGCCAACAATGCTCGGCCACTGATAGGAACAATGGCCGAAAGTCCGGGCCAAGATGCCAGACAATGCCGCTGATTTAGCCGACTGCGCCGAAAAGGTGCAGCCAAACAATGAGCCGGCATTGTCCGGCAGCGGGGCAATTGCAGATCGCTTCGGACCTAGCCCGCAACCAAAGCCAAGACGAGCGGAAAAATCACAGAAATTGGCCAGCAATTAGGTGTTTCATATATCTCTGCCGCAGCAAAATCATCCAGTAATCATTGTTTAGAATATTCCTGATGTTAATTACATCCAATACCTTATCACTTCGATTTTATTTAATACACTTTGTAGCTTGTGCAGCGAGTTCAACAAACCCCTTAAATCAGACACTCGACTAATTTAATAAGCTATGAAAATTATCAGCGTTTTTCCATTAGGCCCGAGGGACTTACTATCAGCCCAAATTAAAACATAGCGCTTGTAATTGAGCATAAAAAGGATAACATCGCTGACAGCCATCCCAGGCTTATCACCATGAAGAACCCAAGCCGGGGATCCCAACTCCCCCTCTTCGGACGCAATTGAGGCTGTCGTCTCCATCTAATCGGCAGGCATAACGCTTGACTTGCCCCAAAACGCTTATCTCCCCGGCGATGCACTCGCACAAAAGACGTGTAATTATGCGGCAGTGCGATAAGCCTAACCTTAAGCGAAGTACTACCAAACTGCTAAGGGGAAACACTCGCACAAGATTTATAGACTTGGGCTGACAATTAGCGCTGATAACTTTCGATTTCGATGGGATTCGACTTGGACTCGGGCTCCTAAAATTGAAATTGCCTGTCTAATTTCCTGAGTTATGGCGCCGAGTTCAGCACGGCACTGTAATTATGGAATATGAGAAAAATTACTGAAGCCTCGGAAAATATGAGACCTAATATATGCGTTGCTCTAGCCAGCAGCGAGTGGGCGTGGCACCTCCGCGGGCCAAACATTAAACGGTAGTTAGTGCGATTAGAGAACGCTTCTCGAGTGGTAAATATTGTGCCTCGCAGGCGACTTTCTCCGCGAAGCGTGCCCCGTAGATACAAATGCAAAGTATCTGGCGCCAGAGGTGGACACTTGTCGCACATTCCGCCACGGTCGCTTTCTTTGTGGATCGCATTTCACCCGGAGGATGGGCCAAAATGCCTTTCCCTCGGTGGGAGCTATCCTTGCAGGCCATGGCTCATTAATAACACTCATATTTTTCACGCCAACTGAAAGAGTTTCGGCGGTGTCTATTGAGCAGTGCAGAAAGATACTTCATAATTATTCCTGGTATTCATCATTCTTCCTATGTACCTATTTCAGCCGTTTTCCTAGCCCATTTCATAGGATCCATAGAATCTAAGATTGTTTTCCCAAACAGTTTTTGCCCTTTGTGGCCATCAATCTTCGATCAAGCATTTCCCAATGTGACACTTTCGACTGGGAAACAGCGGCAATTTAATCAAACTACTGACACACTAGGCATGAAATGCCTATGAAAGGCAATTTTCATCAAATTTATTGTCATTGTGAGAGGGGCAGTGCTAAATGGCTGGGAAGGTCCGGCATGCAAATGACATTTCGGCAATTGCATTAATGGCGGCGATTCCGATGCCGATTTCAAATGTGATTGTTTCGCCCTCGAAGGGAGTGCCATATGCATATACAATACAACTACATATAGTAGAGTATATTTTGGTAGTTATTAGGGGGATGGGTGGGGGATTGGCAATTATACTCGACTCGACTGGGCACATTCATGCTGGTCAATTGCCAGAGTGACATTATGAACGCCCAGTGAGGCGGGCAGCTCCGATTGAGGGTATTATTATTGTTATCCTTTCAGCGCAAAATGGCCGCCGCTGACATGGCCATAGTTTCGAATTCGGCATTCAAATTTCGCCATCGCCATCACCATAGCCATTGTTTGCGGCTAACTGTGCGTGCCGAACATCCAGGATGCCAGGAAGCCAGGAACCCAGCAAACACCACGTCCAAAGTATCCCAGCGGGCAGCTGACGAGGGGCGATTAAAATCTCAGTCGGAACTGGGACCCCGCATGGGAACTCACTACTATATATGCTGAATATATATTCACCATGTCTGCAATATTTGATTTTCATTAAATGAGCCTTGAATTAGCAGAGCAAGGATGTTGCAGTTCAATGATGAAAATGAGGCAAAAGATATACGTACAAACTATGGATCCTAAAGATATACTAGCTTTGAGATACTTAAAGGAATGCATCTAACTTTTGCTATGTGTATAATTATCAATTAGCTAATAAACTATTGCTATTTCCTCTTAACTTTTCAGCTGCTTCCGCTCGAGGAAGAGCGCCGCGAATTGTTAATTGCTATAAATGTTTATTAATTGTTTGAAAATAATTGATAATTACGGGGCACTGAGCACGATCGATGGTTTCCTAGCGCGAACCTGATCCCGATCCAATTATTCCCACACCAGCACCAGAGGCGGAAACTCGAGAGGGAAAGTCTTTAGTCTTTAGATGAGATCAGACTGATTGCCGCTGCTAGGGATCGTTAGTGGCAGACAAGTTGGGCGCAACCGCAACAACACAATTCCCGTGAAAATGCGGCGAACACACGCGGCGTTTTCCGTTCGCAGGATACTGGATACTGGATACTGGATAGAGGATCTGTATGTGGATATGGTTGGGAATTGGAGGCGTCAGCGCCGGCGGCGTTGCAGATGCCGCAAGTGGCTGTCACTTCCAACACATGTTTTGACCACGTCAATAAATCATCGCATGTCGGGCGTGTCAGCAGTGGCTGATCCAGAAGCTACAGCTCCGAAAACTGACGTGTCGGGAATACCCGGCTATTACTCAGTACTCAGCGCGATCAGTTAAAGAGACATATTAAAATGACATGATTATTTTATTAAAGCAATGAACACTGATTACCCATTAAGCTTATCTCATGGGGGTTTTTGGCATAATTATTCAAAGACAAAATAGAATTTGATGGTATTATAATCATAGATTATATTCCTCTTAATGAAATTGGGAAACACACAACAGCAAGTCTCTTGAAAAACTTTCGCTAATCATAGCCAAGTAATAAATGTTTCCCCTTTGACTTATCAATATCCTTGAATTGCTTTCCCACACACACACAAACGACTAGACTCAATTACCAACAAGTTTTCAATTGCACCATTGTCCTCATTCATTAGGCATAATTCTCACTTTCCTCGGAGGCTCGACCAGCATCCTGAGATATCTGCGCTAGACAATCTCACAGATGCGACAGATGAGATGGGAAATGGCGAAAAGATGCAAAGTCAAGCTGGCTACTTGCCCCCAGTTCAAGTGGCCAAATAAATTTCAATGTTAATTTAAATGGAATTCATTACCCGGCCGAGCAGCAGTCCATTATAAATCACATAGAAATTTTCGTAAATTCATCGCCACTTTAGTTAACCCCTAATGACTTTTGTGTCCGAATTGTTTTGGGCAATCAAGCCGGGCCAACCGACAACCCCGTCCTGTCCTGACCAACCCCCGAGTGTTAAATTAGTCCAGGATAGGGGAGGATTTCGGCTGGGATGCGGCGGCAAAGGTGCAAAATGCACAAATGAGTATAAATATTTTCACAATTAACGAGAAATTAAAGGCGACAAAGATGCCTGGCGGCGGTAAAAAGCGGCAGCCGCAGTGCGACGCTGTTATGTGCACTGAGAGAATATATATATAAGAAATATTTAAAGAAATACCAGAATATATACACAAGCATAAACAGCACTTTTGAAATATTTAGGCATACAAAATATTTGTAAAATTAAACTATGTAGAGTATAGAAAAGTCTTTAGGAGCTACGAATACTTGAAGCAGTAGAACACTTACTCCCCTTTTTTTGCAGTGCACGTTCGGTGTGATCCTGCGGCTATCCTGATCCCGCTGCCGATCCTGATTCGAAGTCGGAGTCACCAGGAGACAAACAAACAACAACCCCAGGAGCAGCAGATGAGCAGGCACTCGAGCACTCGAGCCAGACAAAAGGGCAGAACACGAATTTAATAGACTCCCATTCCCATTCCCATTCCCACTCCCATTCCGATTGCGATTCGATGATGATGATGTCCTTCTGCCATTTAATGCGTACAAAACGTCTAATAAATTAACTTCACTTCTGTGCGCATCTGTGTGAGTCCGTGTGTGTGTGTTTGTGAGTTGGGCTTTGTGTGCGTGGCCTGAAAGAAAAATCGTTTTCAAATGAATTTCAATGCAACGAAGCGTAAAACATTTTACGCCGCGCATCTCATCGTTTAGGGGAATCGTCGTCGGCTTCGGAGGGTTAACAAGGAGCCAAATAAAAGGACATGCGGCGGCTGCAGCACTCGAGATATGGATATGCTATTAGACAGTTTATTAATGAATCCTTTCAATTGTTAGCGCGTGATTTCACTTTCACATGCCAAACCATTCGAGGACAATTAGACGAAGGACTCACAAAAAAATATATATTGCAGTTTATGAAATGGCACTTAATGACCCAGAAAGCATGTAGCTCGACTCGCTGTAAATATGATTGGACAAACAGTTGGCATCGGATGACACAAAGGATAACGCACATGAAAGCTGCTGCGCCGCTACCGAAAATCCTGTCCAATTCGGTGTCAAATATTTTCCAGGACTCGCGACGCCTTGTTTTTTAAGGCGAATTCCAGTGAGTTTGTTGTGATTTATGCACGCGGCGGGATGTCCTTGAAGTGGATGGAAGTGTTAGGATGCAACTCCTCCGGCATCGGATGACACTAGCTGGGAAAAGATGACAAGATAAGAAAGGAACTAATTAATTAATTTTAAGATCTTATAAACTAGCTAATACCTATTACCATTGTTATCACGCAAGTATTAAGAATTTGTGAGTATATTACTGTGGGAAATAAGTTCCAAAGGACATATATCAAGGACAAGCTCATTTTCCATTTACAATACATTACCTATGCTTTGTTTAAATAGGTGCATCTGCCTCATGAATATTTCGAATTGTTTAGGCAGCAACCATTACAAATTAATATTATGACCCGTTCGGAATCGATTGTCAACCGCTTACTTTTTACGAATCCTGATGAGAATGGGAGCATTCTACTCGATATGAATTGCCTGTGAAGTGTCAATGAATGGCGTACAGGAATTGTGGCAGGGTTTCCATTATGATCGACCCATTGAACAAATTTGCCCCCCTGCCCATGGGTATCTGCTGCTCTGTCTTGAGCACTTCTTTCTGCTTTTCAGCTAATACGATTATAAATATGCGATTATTAACACACGATTGCCCGCTGACATAATTAAGACACCAGAGGATGTCTGAGCAAATAACCGAATGGATGGTGGAGTGGCCATAGATTCACCGGGGGTATATGCCATGTAATACATATCGGGCAAAACAATGGCGGAGTCCGCTTGTCACACGTTCTACAAACGCGACTGACATTGGCTGATGCCCAGATACAGCTGACATGTGCTCGGATGCATCTCATCCCATCCCTAATGGCCTGCTAATAGATGAACGGCGTGTTTGAAATTAAAAGTAAACCGCAAACAGGCCGTGGATAAATGGCCAACTTCGCCGATGGGGGAGTTAGCCAGTTCCCCTGGTGAACCACCTCATTGCAGGGTGATTAATGAGCAAGTAAATAACTTGAAAAGTGTGAGAAAGTTGCTGTACCAACAATCAATGGGTATTAATATCATATTTTAAATATGAATCCATCTATATGTATACTTATAATCCCATTTCGTTTCTCTGCCCATCAATATTGTTAAATCATAAAGATTTCCTGTTCATTCGGTGCCATAATAAGCTTAAGCTCGCGATGCACGTCGCCACACCTTGAAGTTGATCTTGGCCGGGTTCGTTTAGCGCAATTAGCCACAATCGAGTTGATATGTCAAATTAATAAAATATTAAACCGAAGGTGGCCCCTGCTGCTCATCGGCGGCAGAGGTGCATAAATTTCGCAATTCGAGGCGTTGATTTGTTGAGCGTGTTTCACTTGCTGAGTAGGATCACCAGCCATCCGGTGGGGCTGTCAAAAAGCCGTAATTTCTGTTTAACTTTGCGCGGCCAGCCTTCGATAAATTATCGCAATTTGCGTTGCATTTTGCAGTTTGGCGGAGTTGGTCGGAGTTGGGGCGGCACTAGCAGTTGCTAAATTAACAGAAGCCGAATGCAACTAATTTGCGACAAAACGCCCTCAGGTAGTGGCAGTGGGCCAATAAATCACGTCAACCTAAACTGGAAGCCAGCAGCAGTAAGCCAGAAAGCCAGAAAGTCAGAGAGCCAAGGAAACCAGCTCGGCATCATTTGGCACTCGAATTTGTTGTCGTCGTCTGCATGCGCGCCAAATAAATTGCCCTTGCCAGCGGTCCAGCCTTTGGGCCTTTGCCTCGCGGCTTTTGACCAGATTCCCTGGTCTCCCTGGGCTTCCTTGGCTTCCTGGCCCAATGCGAGGCGCAAACGCGGCCAGCAATTGTGCAGGATCACCATGAAATGGGATTAAATCGGACAAAAATGTTCGTTAGCGTCAATGAAAAGGCCAAAAAGAAGCATGAATGGAAGCTGCGACTTGTGGCAGGCTGCAGCTCCAATTCCAAAGAGTACACTTTGAAAAAAAGAGTAAAGTATGTCATCAATATGTGCATTAATGCTAAAATGAAAGCATAACTGGGATATATATAAAATAAGAGCAGAATGTGGGTCAAGGATTGGCTTAAATTGCATGCAGAATTGTGGTATCCAAGTTTTCTCGATGTCAACTATCTACAATAATTCTCTCAGTGCACTTTCTGGCCTGGCCGGGCCAACAACAAATTAACACCTTGGCTTTTGTGTTGCCACTTTGGGTACAAACAATAAATAAATATCACTGCACGTTCACCGCCCTCCCCGCAAAAGTTGTCCTGTCAGGAGGAGTTTCTCCGCAACTCGAACAAGGCCAGTTCCTGTGCATTGAGATTGGCAAATTTATCGTCTTTTAATTAAAGTGCAGGCGACCCGGTTCTCCGTCAGGCGGTCAGAAAGAGAGCGCACCAAATGCCACCACCACCCGTCTCTGTCTTTCCGTCCGATTAGGAGCGATGATCGCCACGTGATCTGCATATGAATACAAGCCATGTCCAACTGCATTTGTGCATCTTCTGAGGATCTAGGATCGCACTGTTCAACATACTCATTATCCTACTAAATGTTAGTTCTCCTTTTACTTGATGGCTATTCCTCGTAGCTATAACATGTTCCATTTCCATGTTGCCCAGTGTAAGTGAGCAGTGCAGCTGGCCTGTTGGCCCTGAGATTTGTACACATCTCAGAGCTGATAACTAACTGGGCTGCTCGCTCAGCCGCCTCGGGATGTTTCCACTCAGCACTTGGGATCAAAATTGAGTAATTTAACTACTCAATTCACGATAAATATCCTACTGGGCAGTCCCTGATGCCGTGGATCACCGATCACCGATCAGCGATCAGCGGGGGTGTCGGGGGTTCGTCTTGCCCTTCTCTGGGATCTCGGATCTCGGATCTGGGCTATGGCATCGTTGTTAGCCACATTGAAGGTGTTTTTGAAATTGCCAATCATTAAATGGAGACGTGCCGGCACAGCGAGGGCTGATCACAAAGTTGGTGAGCTGCACTTAAAGAGTCAGAAGTATTTGATGTTCAGAGACTTCAGATCCATATAAATTGGTTTAAATAAATGCCTAAAAATACGTAAGTAGATCTCTCAAGATTGTATTAGTAAACTCCCTGATCTACCCCCTTTTGGCAATAAACCGATCGGTGTTATGGTTTGTGATCTTTCCAGTGATCGTTCAACTTAATCACAGCCTTCATTGTTCGGTGGTGAATATGAAAGTGGGGGGTACGTTAACAACTACACCGATGTAACTACAAGATACTACATACTTTGTTGGCCAGCTGCAATTTAGTTTATTGTTATAAGTGAGTGAGGTTAAGTGCGCGAGTAATCTACGAGGCTGGCCCCCTCCTGATCCGCCCGATATTACCCATCTATGCCCGGCCGATCCTCGTCATCGGCATCATCATCATTTGTAAAGGAGAAGCGAAAAAATCACAACTGATTGCATTCCAATCGAGCGGCCAAGTAAGTGGCGAGTGTGCCGGAGCAAAGGTGTTATAAAATTTGTTTAACTTAATTTCATCGAGCGCCGCTGCGCGAATGAGACGGCCAGCTGTGGCCAAGAAAGAGACGGATGGCAAGCGGCGGGGGGCGAAAGAAGCAGAGGCGGCGCTCCTTTAATCAAGACATCGAGGCAGGACGATCAATCAAGTCATCAATTTGAATGTGTTGTAGCACAAAATATAGTAATTTTCAATATATTTTCAGCAATAATTCAATTTGCAATTATCTCAAGTGTTTTGACTCCAAAACTTCAAGACGATCCACCGACCACGGATCGATGGACCGATGGATCGATCAGAACAAATGACCGCTGCCCAGGGGCTCGACTTGAGCTCCATCTCACGAACTGGTGTAAATGAACCCAATTGATTAAAGCGTAAATTAACCTGGGGTTAACAATGTTTGGCCGCAATTGTTATTAATCATTGGGCGGTATGAATGCCTAATCAGTTTGGGAATTATGAACGCTCTTGGGGGCGGCGATTGTCAAAGCAGTTGCTTTCCCATCGAATTCAATGAACGATGATTGGCCTTTGACGAAGAAAGTGCGATCAGAATATCTGGCTAAGTGAAATGGAAAACCCTCGGCCCTTGGTGGAGTAATAAATAATTGTTAACAATCCAACAGATCATCGGAAAAGCCTTTTCTCTGCACCGAAGATGCATAGAAAACCCTTCAATTGAATCAGCATCATGGGAGCGATCCCCCATCCTCAATTTCCATCTCCCCATTGACGAGAGTTAATTTTTCATCATTACAATTCTTCCAGCCTCCGATCCGCGCTCAATATCAATCAATAAATCAATCAACAATGCAATCGAATCTGGCAGACGTCTGGGCATCTGGGCCAAGTCATCGGCCCTAAAAGGCATATGTGGCTAATATGCCAGACGGCTTGGAGCCAGATCGTTGATTTGTTTACCATTCGACTTATCACAACTCATGCTTAGTTGGCACTTTATTCGGGGGGCCCTCGGATTTGGGACCCTCGAAGGTGCAACTGGTGTGGCAGGGGCTTATGTCAATAGAACTTCTTCAGCAGCGCACTTTGAAGTGGGAAATTGACGGGTCTAATGATCTTCGGCCATTCGGGCGTTTCTAATGCCGAAAGTTCAATTTAACTGCAATTCGTCATACAGTAGAAGATAGACAGAAGCAGAATCTATTCAGTGCCAGATACTTCTGAATCCGAAGAGTACTTACAATATCATTCCTGACTTTAAGCCTTTGCTAACGAACCCTCTAGTAGCCCTACTGAATTCAGTGGACTGTAATCTCTGGTCAGCAATATTTCAAGCTTTTTGTCGCTGTGAAAATTAATTCAGTTGTCTAATTTTTGCAGCATTACTAAATAAATTGGCCAAATGAAAGCATCCACCACGCCGCTTTCGGGACATCCAATCAAAAAGCGCAGGCAGGCGGCAGCCACGCAGAATGCAAAATGCTAAATGCAAAATGCAAACGACCAAATCCCCTTTGGCAGCACAATGGGGTAGCTGGGGGAGATGGGGGATACGGGATGGGAAAAGGAGCCGGGAGTGCATATAAAATATTTTGATACCCGAGCTGCATTCATGTTAAGTTAAGCCTGGTTTATGAGTGTTGAAAGTGCCAGAGGACCGGCTCCGTGATTGCAACTATTGTTGCGGCCCAAATGTGGCATGAAGTTTAAGGCTGCCATCAAATTTGGTAAAGACAATTTTAAATGCATGACCCAGCCAAACGGGCTTATGACTGCCTGACTGCCTGACTGGCTGACTGGCCGGTCAGGACAGGCCAGGAAATTCTTCGTAAAAGCCCACTCGGAGCATTGTAATGCGCCTTTGTGTTAAACAAATCATAAATCAATAAAAAGAAAAACTAAGCAGCGGCATTCCAGTTCCAGCTCCGATGGAGTCGCTCTGGCTGCTGGATCCCGATCCGCGGGCCTGGGACTCGCCTGTCCACGATAATTGCGCATACACCTCGGCCAGACAGACTGCGGAGACAAAAACATCTTAACTTAGTGGTAAGTGCAGTCAACTAACTGCTACCACTAACAAAGACAACAAGCCAACAAGCGGCCACGTTCCGCGACCAGAACGCAGCATGTGCTATGGAAAATCGTGCCCCGAGCTCACGACTCCGCTCCGGAGGACCAGGGGCAATGGCAGCCCAGGAGGCTGGCCAGGGTAGGCAGGCCGCCTCGCCGAGCCCCTTTTGGGCCGAGAAAAGAAGGCAAGTGCCGGAGGCTGTAAAACACTCAGCACCCAAAACGCGAGTGGGTGGGTGGCTGCAGGCGGACGCGGCGGCGGATCTGTTCACACTGGGAACCGAAGTTGGTAAGAAGTCTGTATCCGGTTCGAAGGACCAAAGTGGGTGAGGTCAGTTTCTTCAGCCCTCCATCTAAAACATTTAAAGGTTCATCATTATTTTTCAAGTATAAATACGGTAGTAGGATCCAAACTGAAGCAGCTATCCGGCTTGAGGGACCAATATTCAAAAAAGACCCTCTTCTATTGTTAGAATTGGATTGAAATATGCAGCCACAAATGTATCCGGCTCGAAGGATCATCACACCTGAAGCTAGCTGCACTTGCACACAGTTTTTCCCAGTGCACAAGTTACCAAGGGGGACGATCAGCAGCTTTGGAAAATTGTCGCGCCGCTTAATCGACAGCAACAGCATCAGCAGTAGCAGCCAGAGCAGCAGGCAACCTCGAATGCCTTCTGGAAAAATTATTATCATAGCCTCTGGTCTTCGCTGATGGTGCAGGGAAAGCCTTTTGGCCCGGGCTTGGGCTCAGTTTTGTGTCAACACAAAATGCTCAAGGTGTTGGAGAGTTCACGCTTTTGCCAACAACTACTTACCTGGCCCTCAACAAGCATATTAAGCCACAAAATGAAGTTATCGCCTGGCCCGGCTGGCTGTTTGGCTTGTTGGCTGTTTGGCCGGGGAACAAAAGGTGCGCTCTATGAAAAACTGATTCATGACTTTGGGCCAGACCGAAAAAGCTGGAAGCAATTTTTTCCCGCTCCTCTCGCTTTTTGTTTTTGGCCTTTTTATTTCGCTTCAATTTTTTTTGATCGTGCAGCCGCGGCACGGCATAGTTGTTGTAAATTTGTTGCAGCTCTTGTTGCTGTAGCCGAAGTGGTGATTTACGGCATGCGTTGGCCAAAAGAGCTGCTGGGATCTGGGATCTGGGAGCCGGCAGCTCTTGGCCCAGAGCTGTGCTGGATCCTGGGCTGCCATCGGAAATTTGCATGCCCAGCGAGCGATCCTGCAGATAATAAAAGCGCAGCTAGACGGCAGCCGGCTAAGGCGATCCTCGCGGCTTTGGCCGATCTTATCTCCTGCCAGAGCCAACGCTTTGGGCCAAGTGCCATTTGAACGCAGTGCCCAGTGAACAGAAAACCCAATACCGAAACGAAAAAAAAATCAGAAAAAGGATGGAAAAACAACCTAAAACAACATCGGGGACAAGAAGAACGCCACGTTTAGTGTGCGCATTTTATGATTATGTTGTTTTGATTTTCACGATCAGCGGTCTGTGGGCAAGTATTTAGTGTATTCGCTGATTGCAACAAACATGGCCAAGAGACCAGGGCCTAACCTTTGATCGTGTTACTGATCGTGGCATAATTATTTCCCGCCAGCATAATTAACAAATGAATTTGTTTACAAGCCGCAGACTAAGAACTATCTTTGTAACATGCAGCCAACAAATCAATCAACTAATGCTAAATGAACTTCAACAGTTTTTAATCGTGGAATTCATTTGAATTTTAGACGAATTTCTAACGAATCAAGTTGGCTTAATTAAAAGTCGACTCTGATTAGTCAAGAATCAATATTTCAGCTAAAGCCTTTCGTGCTAACTTTTTGATTCAATTAGAGATCAAAAAAGGTTATTATTCCAACTACCAATCATGACTTGTCTAACATTTAATTAACAAATGGACTTGTTCCACTGTCAATTTGATCGTGTTAGTGATCCAGTCAGGGTAATTTACGATATCGAGAATCCAAAAAGTCATGACTTGTCTTACAATTGAATAAAAATCAGGAGCTATACGCCCATTTTTATTCTGATATTTGTCGGAATGATTGTTGAGTGGCTAAAGTGGCTAAAAGACCACCAATCGTGACACATTATGCAATTAATTAGCAAATGTAGTTGTTAAGACAGCGTTTCGATCGCGTTACTGATAAGAAACAATTCAAACTTAATGGCTTAACGAGTGGTCAACATTTCAATTCAAATGGGATTGTTGAGATCTAATTAAAAAATATGCAAAACAAAGAAAAAGTCGATACTCCACAGTAAATTAAGCCATAAAATGTGTTTGGGCCAACTTGATGGTGTTACGACAATAAGAATGCAATCCTTAACGCTTTCATGACGTATTCATCGTGGGGAATTGAGTTCGATCATAATAGACGGTAAATCAAATTCGTAAGCAGTAATTAAAATGTCAGAAATCCGTGGAAGAGTTGCCCTTTGCTGGTGTGTGGCTGTTAAATTGATTTATGCACTGCGAGGAAATACTCAAAAGAAAATCAGTTAATAGTTCGTGGCTCGCTGGGCATTTAATAAGGATTTATTGTTTCTCGCTAGATGTTAATGCCGCCCGCCAGGCAGTTCGGGCCCAAAACCAAGTCATCCCGAAATTTACAGCTGGCGAACGTCTTAATGGGCTATTAAGTGGATGTGGATGTCTTCATGGGCGGAGGAGGAGCGCTTGGCTGGAGATGTTTTAATCAGCATTCGAGATATTTGGTGGCTCTGGACGCTTAGTTGCTGTTTTACGAGCGTGACCAAAAAGAAAAAGACAACCCAGATCGCAGATCCCAGATCCCAGATCCCAGCTCCAAGTTGGGTATACCAGCTGCTCCAGCCGGCGGCATTCCAGAGATCCCACTCATCACAACATTTATTTGTTATTTGTAAATCAAAAGCGCATTTAAATGCCTCGGCCGGGCAGCGAATAAATCATGGCTTTGTGACTCGAAATTCGAGTAATTTAAAGGGGGCCCAGTCCATGATTTTATGACACCCGCTTCTTTAATTTGTTAATTTGTTTTTCCCCATTTGGTTCCCCCATCCCCCTCCTCGGCAACACATGGTGCAATTTATGCCACATATAAGTGACAAGCTGCGCTGCTTTATGTGTTTCTTTTTCAAAAGCTTCGACAACACTTCCAGGAAACCATAGAACTAACTGGTCCTTCTGGCGATTATGAATACGTACATATCGCATATTTATACGTATTCCTGATTGTTGTTCATATATGAAGCTGCCAATTGATGTCTGCGATAGTGCCAGTTGGCTGTCCCTGAAAGGACTTTGCTCTGCTTACGTGGAATTAATAATTCTGGGCTTGATGGCACTTAAGTCACCTAACTATCATATTTTGAGACTTTCAGACAGTAAGCAAAGTTAACAAATTGTAAAGCTTCTTGAGAACAGGATACACCTATAAATTCCAACTTCCGTTTCCGGTGTTATAAGGGATCTAGATCTAACCATCGAAATATATATAAGCGGTATCTCAGGTGCCAAAGGACTTCGAGTTGTTATTTTATGTAGCCGCTGTTAATATTTTATTGTTGAATGAATGAACGAAAGGAAGTTGCAGCATTGCCTTCTCACATATTTTTTAGCCATGTTTGAGCAGCTTTTTTTAAATATTTTTACACTGTATTTTGCCTTGTTTTTTGTTGTCAGAGTGAAGCGTGGCTAGCGGTTGTCACGTTTTGTTTGCTGGCAATTTATGCGCTGCCTGACGATCCTGGGCATCCACTGGCATCCCCAAAGCATCCCGACAGGAAGAGGTGGGAAAAAAAGGAGAAAAGGAAAAGGGAACGCCATCAGCGCAGCAATCCTGTCGAAGCATTCATCAAAAAATGGAAACTAATTTCCTGTCAGTCGTTGTTGCCGTTGACGCTCGGCTCACAATGGCTTGCACCTTCTTCATGATGATTTTTTGCAGCTTTTTGTTTGTTCGTTTGTTTGTTTGTTTGTTTGGTTGTTCGGTGGCCGTGTGCGATGCCATTTCGGTTTTATTGTTGCTCCATTTTTTACTTGGCTTTTATTAATTTTTTGCTGTCTGCCGTTGGCCGCGATACAATGAAGTGAAAATGGCGCTGACTGCACATAAATTGCCGTCGATTGCTGTGCGTTCGCCTCCTTCTCGTCTTTCTGCCGACGAGTCCTTGCCGCCATCCTTGTTTTTTTTTATTTCGCCGAGTGCCATCGTTATCCTTATTGTGCATATGGCGAAGTTATCTTTGGGCCCTTTGTGCTGCAACTGCCATTTGACTGGCCAATTTTAATTGAAAAATTTTGCATATTGATGGAATTTTTTACCACCAATTTTCGGTGCGCATATGGATTTATGAGCGCGGTTGATAAGGCGAAAGTCAATTCGGCAAAAATGCTAATGAACTTAGACAAAACTGTCGTTAAATTCAAATGGCACAAACTTATTGAAAGATCTAAGAAAATTAATCGTAGAAATATCACTCTTAATGGTAATTAGCCCCCTTAACTACTTAAGATCAAGCGTTCTATTCATTGAGTAGATAAATACCAGATTGCTATAACTTAATTATATATATTTTATAGCTGCATAAATGTTGCTAAATGTACGATATAACATTTTCCGAGTGCACTATCGGATTTAAAAGCAATCGAACGACCAATGAGCGGCACTTGAGGCCTTTGAAATTATATGCTTTTAGGATCACTTTAATGCGATCTGGTAATTTTATTGGTCGAAATTACAGGGAAGCGGTGGATTCGAATTCCCAGCGGCATCGGTGGTTTAAGTTGCCAATTTGCTGCCGCTTGAGGAGGCTGGGGAGGAATTTCCTCCTCCTACTTAGCCTCTTAATTTGCGACAATAATCTTAGCCATCGGCTGGCTTTTGAAGGGAAGTGCGCGTCCAGTTGGCTGGAAAATGACTTGGCCGGGCCGAAACAAAAAGCGAAATTATGAAATGCAATTTGGGAAATATTTGCAATTGGCTGCGCGGCCATTAAATTGCCGACTGCGAGACTCGAAAAAATAAAGCCGACCCGCAAACAAACCGAAACGAAACGAAACGGACTGAACTGAACTGAAATGAAAGGCCGCAATAATAAGTAATCATAATAATTGCAGCGAGAGGCGATATAAAAAGCAGCAGAAGCGGGCAAAAAGCGAGGAAAGCTGGGCGGAGACGAGTTAATTAAGTCATTCTGCCCAGCGACCGTTACACACGGCGTATACGCAATTAAAGAGCCGCCAGGCATTCAAAACATGAAGAAAGCTGCCTCGGAAGCGGCGACATTCGCCGTCCAGCGGAAGTTTGCTTAATTGCGTAACCAGCGGGGATTCCATTCCGCCAAAGGATGGCGAAGAAGCCTCCGCCAGGAGGATCCGGATTTCTGGAATTCCGAGTGTCCGCTTTCGTGGAGTAATTGACAAATAACATGAAATAATTGCATCATTATGAAGATGACTAATGTGCGACAGCTTCTGGAAAGGTGGCTCTAAATTTATATACCATATAACCAGTTACTATCTGAGAAATCAGTCATTTCAGATGACTTCCAATTAGAAACCATTTTTTTATGAACTGATTTCATAGAGTGAGCTTGCAAAGAATGGTGCACCAATCACCGATCTCGATTTGGGAATTTCGATCTCAAAATCTAGACAAGATCGAATCATCAGATTCCAAATGACTTTGCTTTCAGTTGTCTCTCTCATTTTTCAGCCTTCCCTCTCTTCCGCAATCTTTGAGATCGTTTTCGTCTCGAAATCAAAAAGATACTCTTGAGAATGTTCTCAGTTTTCTATTTGTATGCATTATTTTCTTGCATAAAAAGTTAAAATCGAGAAGAACTTGGTAGTGGCCATTCGATTCTCCTCTCGATATGCTGAGCAGCCTCGTCAAGCATTTCGCTAGCTAATGACTTACATTGAACTCTAACCCGCTGACGGGCTTAGAGACAGGCATTAGCCAGGCTTAGTTAGCCATGGCCGCGGAACAGAAACACCTTTGGCACACAACAAAATGGCAGGTAGCACTTGGGGCTTAATTGCCTATTAGCAGGAGCCGCAGCAGCCGCAGACACGACCTCGTCGAGCACTAAAAACCAGGTCCAATGCCCAGGAACCAGCGGCCAAAAGCGAAAAGCAGCATGGCTGATCCGAGGGCCAACTCAAGTGGGAGTTGCAAGCCATTGGCAATTAAGTGCAAGCCAATCAAGCGATTTGTACATGCCCAACACTTACACATGCCAAGGTGCTCTCGGCCGCTGCACTGCAAAAAATAATGGGTGCCAAGACAGGAATTAGATAGAAAGCAACAAAAACTACGAGCGAAGTAACATCTCTACGCAATCATTCTTGAAATTTATTTTAAATATGAATATTGAAATTTAAAAAATATACTACATATTTTCCAGTGAGCTTAAAACCCATTTGGCCGATGATCTTGGCCAGCAGCCCAACGGGCGGCGGCTGAATTGGCTGAGCTGGCCAACAGCCAATGCGCATTGGCTCTCTTTTGACGCCTTGGGCAAAACGCGCTATAAACTTTAATTAAGACATAAAGCTGTTTTAACCGTGCACTAAAAGGTAGCCCCCCAGCTCATCGGGGCCAAAGTGAAAGAAGGGCAACGTACCTGGCCAAATACCTGGGGATGGGCCCGACTTTTCGGCCTTTTCCGATGATTTTTTCGAGTTATTATGGCTGCGCTACGTGAAGAGCATAAAATCGGCAACGGAACTTTAAGTATTGGTCCAAACCCGGATCGGCATAGATAGTGTGTTTTTTCTGTGGGGAAATGTGAGGCTGAGATTACCCGCCCATTTCGAGCAGTGTTATAAAGCTAATTGCGGGAAGCCACTTTTCTCATGGATTTCTGTGGTTTTTAACCATATTATTAAACTTTAATGTAGACTTGTCTGCCACATAAAGGATGTAAAGCACAAAGTCATGCTGATTTTATATAGGAAAATACTTGCAACTGTTTGAAGTAAATTAATAACTTTATATCGACTCTGATCTCTAAACCCTTTTCATTCTGAAAAACCAAGCTTTTCCATTAGCACTGAGGAACTGGGAAGATTCTTGGAAAATTCTACTGAGCTGATGAGTTCGAGTTCGAGTGCTCCTGGCCAAACTATGCGACCAATCTGTGGACTCACTCACAGTTCACATGGCGATTGGTAATGGGGAAAAAATCAACGTCTTTTTTGCAGTCGTTACAAGCGCTCTCAAATCGCCAACCAATTAACTTGGAAAGTTCACGAAACTGCAACCGCGCAGCGAGCACTAAAAATCGACACATAAAATGAAGTTATAAGAATGCTGAGCAAGCCAACAACTGCTGAGCACTTGGCGCAGATGGATGGATGGATGAAGGATGCTGGATGCTGGATGGTTGGGAAGACCGCAGACTGGAGGACTGAAGACCGGAGGCCAGAAGACTGCGAGACCGCAGAGGCCGAGGAGCGAAGACTGGTTTTGTGATCCGCAGATCGTCGCCAGTCAGCAGCGATTTAACGTGGCGCACATTATTCATTCCGTACGTTTTTATTACTTCATGTTCGTGTTATTTGTAATTTTAACAAGATAATTTTGTTCAGGCATTTAATGACAGGCCGCAGAGTGGAACCAGCAGTCAATTTACTTGCACTTGCAGCGATGATCTCGAACGGAATGGAGTGGACCAGGTGTGTTTCTGTATCCGAAGGATACACTCCGACCAATCGGTCACATACATACATGCATACACTTAATTGCCATGGAGCGGAAATGTATTCATGTGATTTTTATGCTGCCACACCAATTATGGCTGCCTTTTTCGTGGGATAGCGCGACTTAATTGGCAAAAATATTAAATCAGCCAATTTGTAAGGAGAAACGCCAACCGACCTGGTCGACTTGGCCGACTTGCTCGACTTGGCCAACTGCGCATAATGAAGCCATCAACTGGGCTCCCACTGCCACGCCCCTCCGGCATCCTTGGGCGCGAAGTGCCCCGAATAAGCCAGTGAACCTGGAGACCCTCTGTATCGCAACCCTTTTCTTCGCCGTGGCCAAGATCGTTTATCAAAAGTCGCTGCCATTGTGGCCATTTTCTGCCATTTCTGCGGGGCATTCAAATTCCTAGAACAATGAAATAATTCCATAAATTCGATCGCTATTAGCGTTGGCCACCATTTTTTCTGCCCAGTCACCATCTTGGGCAAAGCTCCTCCTCCTTTTTGGCTCACAGCTGGTAGGCGGTTACCATTGCGATCGAAACGGGTTTCCGTGGTTAAAACTTGTTGGCCAAAAACAGGTTTCCCCTCTATTTTCGCTGGCGGGGGGCGGGAAGCCCAAGCGAACTCAACTCGCGAGGCAGCCAAGTTGGCTAAAATGTCTGGACCCGCTGGATTTATGGTCAGTGAGGTCCGAATGGGTTTTCCACACCGTTCTGGCCATTCAGTTGGCCAACTTACTGCCTCGATTTGCCCGACGGCAGTTACATGTTCGCACCCCGACCATTCGATCTCATTTGCGTCAACCGAGTGTCATACCATTGGAGTGTTTATCTAGTTGCACAATGGGTGCCTGCCCCAAAGTTGCAAGTTTGGTGCAGCTTCCTGAATATTTGCAGTGTGGTTTTGTGTCCCATTTTTTGTAAGAGTGGATTGAAAGTTAGAAGAGGCAGTGAAAAGAAATTAGTTTACTTAAAAGTCCCTCAAGTTAACAACAGATTTAAAAGATTATAATATCAGCAGTAATAATTATATGGAACTTCAGTTAGTTCTCCCCCCTTATTGGGGCAATTAATTATAATTTCTTAAACGTGTTAAAAAAAGCGCATCTTAACATCCATTTCAAGCCCTGCGAACATGGTGCAGCCAACCATGGGCATAATTTGTTTACACTGCCACATTAATATCAAATTCCCTGCCGATGCAGCCCATAAATGAATAATAATAATTTCATAGAACCCATTCTTTGTGGATAAACGGAAGGAATTAGCCATAATTACGAGCAGGGCCGATTAAGTGCACCATGGCACGCAGGCGCCTCCCATCCCAGTCCATCCGCTCAGGATGGTTCTGCCCCTGGTTCCTTCGGATAGTAGATGGTAGATGGTAGCTGGTGGATGGTAGATGGTATGGAGTATCTCATATCTGCTGTCTTGGTAACGAACCCGAACCGAACGGAGGAGAACTGGTAGCAGTTCCTTGAGCCAATGTCGAGGGCAATTAAAACGAGCAACGGCGCGCAAAACGCACGAAACGGAATTAAAAAGGCATCTTGTTATTAATTAGGGAGAACAGTAGCTGACAGATATAAAATGTTTGCTAATTTGAGATATATATACACATATATTCGGTAGATATATGTTTATATATATAATCGCATTCCCTTTTGGCAGCGGCTTCCTCGCTTTCGGTCAAACGAATTCGCGATAAAGCGAATTTCAATGTCTTTAGCTTATAATTGGGCACAGTCAGCAAAATTGGGGAAAGCGAAAGGAGAGGACAAAAGATGCACGATACTTTGGATACTTTTTCGGATGCTTTGGTCGGAGGAAGGGTCCTCTATCGTTAATATTTGGGCATTCCATTTGTTCCCGCGGCTTTCTCGCCAGATTGCTATCGGTGTCGCCTCGAAAACTTCGTCAGCCTGGATTTTATAGTCGAAATTAATTAACATGACTTCCGTTTTGCCGAAACGCTCCTTATGCCTCCGCTAATTGGGTATCAGCAGCCTTTGTTCTGGAATAACTCCGAGATTTGGAGGCACCATCTCCAAAATACCCCATAATACACCCATAACACCATACAACAACACCTTTGGCAACCCCAAAACTCAGCGCAGACTTTCGCTTTTCGATCTGAACTAGTTGCCCCATGGCGTGTCGCTTTTAGCTTAGTCTACATTTTATTATGCTCATTTAATATTGAATTTTGAATTCCGAGCTATCAGAGCCCAAAGATCTCGAAGGGGGGGAAAAAACAATACAACGCGACGCGTGCAAATTGATTTTCGCGTTTTGCATGCAAATTTCAATCAAAATTAATTAGTTAACATTTTTATTGTTGTACAAATGAGCAAAAATTAATTTGCATGACTATTAAGAGGAATGACTTTCGTGCAATAAATAATGGCAAATCCGGCAGCAACAAAAACAGCCAGCAGCCAGCAGCCAGCAAAAAAAAAAAACTGGCAAGTGAGCAGCGAAACTGTAAAAGCCAAAATCGACTTTTTAGCTTCGAGACTAATAGTTATAAATAACAAACACTGAAAATAATAGGGGAAATCGGACGCATTCTGTAGACCGAAGTCAAAATGCTCTTTCTCTTAACATAAAACAAAAGATATATATTTGGGCATTTAAGAGGTATTTCTGTAATCTTATTGATTTCGTTCCTTTTCCTGTTCTTTATTGCCCATTCAAATACCATTAAATATTTATATTATCGAAGTCATAAAAAAGATTAAGTCGAAGTATTAATATTTTTAATGGCGCTGTTGCTGCTCAAAATATTTGAAAAGGTGTCAAAAACATTTCCTGAATTATTAAAATAAAAGAAATTTAAATGGACCAGGCATCTTTGAACTTGATACAAAAATATGTATCTTTCGGATATGTATCTTTAAGCAGAGTATCCGCATCCCGACCCGCCTAACACCTGAGATGCGACTGCGAAGTGCGCGACTGTGGGCCAGAATTTATGAGTGCGCTACCACAAAACTACAAAACTATCGGGTTACAAGGCAACGACAAGACAACCTACAACATGTTCGGATCTCGGAAAGCGCCCATATGCTTATGCTGATGACGTTGAATGTGGCAAGTAGATACATTTGGTGGTATGTGTGGCATATGGCCCGGACTCTGTGCCTCTGACAAGTGGCAAAGGCATTTTGTTTGGGAATTTATCGATGCTGGTGCACATATATCTCTGTGTGTGTGTGTGGATTGACCCAGTTAATGGAGGTCTTGTATCATCTACGGTTTGGACAAAACGCTTTACGAGCGCTCTTATCAGCCGAAATCGAAATATTTCGTTGATAACAAATGCCAAGTCGAATGAAAATCGAAATCGAAATCAGACAATGCGCAGACCTCGCATAAAATTATAAGCCAAAGTCAAGCTTACGAAATCCCAAAATCTTTACCGGGGAATCTAAAAAAAAGATTTCCAACGACAAATGACCGACGAAGAGTGACAGATCCATAAAACCAATTAGTGGCACAAAAAAAAACTCAAAGTTCTCTGGAACCGAAAACTTTCGGCTACTGTGCTCGCATATGGAAGACTTATAAAAAATCGGGGAATGATATGGCATTCAATATATCAAAATCAGAAATGTTACCAAATCAGGAGAACATGCAACAGGCGAGAGTCGGTAGCTGCAGCACCCAAATAGTTGTTAATTAAAACCAGATACCGATTTTCTCGTTGGCTTTTCCGAGAATCAATTAACAAACGTTGCTGGCTGCACATTAACCAATTAACTGCTAATCTAATTTTATAGATAGTAGAGAAATGCTTGAAGGCGAGTCAGAAGAGTCAACGGACATCAACGTAAATCTCGGGGAATCCGCTGGCCGGGTCTGCTTTCCTATCCCATATTATCAATGAAATGCAATCCCAACAAATCCCAGCGAGCCCAAAACGAAACGACGGAGCTGAAAACCCTTTAACTAATTAGCATTTTTCACTAAATTCCCAAAGTCCAATTAAAAAACACGAAAACACGACGTTAAGAACAGAGCGATAATTTACCTACATCAATGAGTTTCATTATTCGTATTCGGATGTGTGTGTATCTTTTTCTCGCTGCCCCAGCGCAGATGGAGATCTTTATCTGTATCTCAAAACTGGAACCCAAGCAGAGCTCTGATTTCACAGCAGGCCCTATGCCATACCATGCCATATACCATACGGATCGGGGAACCCACACGATAGCCCATAGCCCATAGAGAATGCCATTCATAATTAAAAGCGAAACTTATACCAATATGTCAAGCATAATTTTTACTCCAATGGCCTGGGCCCAAGTCGCGAAGAAGGGCCAGAAGAATCCGCGTGGTCAGCGCATAAATATTCGGCCTAATCGACGCGATGTTGAGAAATATTCTCACCTCCGATCGTAAGAATGCTGCTTCCTGGGCCGCCGATGAAACGCAGAGGAGGCAAATTAACATTTCTGCTGCCTTCGGGGTCCGCTTATCCGTTTGTTTGGATTAATTTTAAATTCAGTCTCCTCTGCAGCGCGCTGCATTCTAGTATTAATTACTTTGGCTTCCGAAATCGAATTTACATATTAAAGTCGTTTTAAGGCAACCACGATTCGTATCGTGCGCGAAGAAATCAAGCCGCATCCACGAGGTGCAGCTGCAGTCCGCAGTCTTCTGGCTCCTCCGTCTCCTGGTCTCTTGTTCCTCGGTCCCTCGATCCTTGGGTCTCCGGTGCAGCAGGTTAAATGGAAATCAGCCAGCGCCAGTACACTTTCCACACCTCACCTCCCTCCATGCACTGGGAGAAAAGGTCGCATTAAAACCAATTCAATAGTCAATACAATATGTATCTTTAAGTGGTATATATGTGAATAAGCTTCTTAGGTGAGCTTTCGTTGTATCTATATTCTATTCATTGATTATTTTTTTCAGTGTCCATCGACGAGCATTTCACAAATCGATACAACGACAGGAAAAGGGGCCCAAGTGTCGACTGTGGGCTGCCTTTGTTTTGTGTTCTTTTATTTTAATTTTTATTTTAATTGGAACAACATAATTCCTAGAAGTTCGCACGAACTAACCACAGAGCTCCCCCCAGTAAAGATCTGCTAATGGAGTTCGTTTGTTTAGCTCGGCATGGGTATTTGCCAGGCTTTAGGGCCTTGGGTTTTTCTTTATTTGGTTTTATTTTTTCATTGCTGGCTTTCCTGGCTTTTCAGTTTGGGTGTCATGCGCTGTGCCGGCGAACCCAATCACCATGAGGCCATCGTAAATTACTCGATCGTGTGTCTGGTGGGGACGGGAGTTGGCTGCGGCTGGCCAAGGAAAAGAGGATTGAAAACAATTAAAAAATTGGCAAACACGAATCGATTGTGATTACAGTAAATTGTTGTCAAATTAGCGGCAAAATGAGCGCTGGGGATGTGGAGCCCCATGGAATGGTGCCCCAAGTGGCCCGAGTGCCCGAGTGGGTGTGGATGTGGATGTGGATAGGGATTGGCATTGGATAGGATGAGCGATGGGCGATAGGTGATAAAACTGGGTGCGGAGTGGCCCAGAGAAAGTTTGAACCCCGGTAACAAAGTGGTTCCAAGGCGATCAGATAGCACGGTGCCCCATCCAATAAAAGATTCGCAGATTGATGATCAACTGAGAGGTGGAAGATCAACTGGGTCTGCAAAGGAACGCCAAAGCTGGCTGAAAGATGGAAAGTTCTGATCGGCAAAGTAGAGCAACCTTCGTGAGCAGATGTCGACTTAGAAACTAGAATAAACTATAAGATACTCAAGTATTTATGATGATGACAATTAGTACAGCTACTAAAGTTAATTCCCAAACACGCTGTTGTTATGATAGCAAACAATTAGCAGGCAAGTCCATTAACATTTTGTGACCCAAACAAAGCTACAATCGCAGTAAAATCTTTGGCATTTCCAGAAAACCCCAGCCAAGCCTACACCTGACAACATAATTACATGAAAATATCAATAATCCAAAGTGGCCCCATGCGGCTATCGCCTGAAATCAACATATCAAAACAGACAATTATACAAAACAAAACCCGTAGGTACGAAAGTATCTATCGCATCAAGGCATCGCTGCGCACTCGCTCGCTCACTGAAAACACACAGAGATACAGATACAGATACATATACAGATACAGATTGATCGATCATGAGAATGAATCTGAGCAGCCAGCCAGGCAGGCACACAGTTGAAATAATTATGAAATGTCAAACCTGTGTTCGCGCTCGATTACGCCACTTGACATGGCCAATTAATCTCGGCTTAATTGGTTTGTGCCACAACAAAACCGAGATACAGATACAGCTACAGCTACAGACGCAGCTACAGATGCAGCGCAGATACACGACATCTGATATTGATGTGCATTCGCTTCTGATATCGCCTCCTTTTTTGCTGCATTATATATACCCGATGTGGTGATGGTTCCACGAAATTTGTCATATTTACCGACGGGCAAGTGATCGATCTGGCAAAATCGGGCGGATCCCGGCGATTCTTCTGCTTTTGCTTTCTTCTGGCATCCTCGCTTGTAGACATTTTATCAGATTCTTTAATTGCGTAAAACATTTTTGGATTCTTCACGTACGAAATTCCGAAACACCGAAGCTTGTTAAAATTCTTCTATCACTGAGCAGGCATTTTTTCTATACATACATACATTCGTGAGTATCTGTGTGTGCGCAGAGCGAGAGAGAGAGAGAGAGAGACAGCACAAGATACAAAACGAGAGGGACGGCAATCGGCATGTGGAACGTACGAAACGCCAATTAAGAAATTGACAAATTAAAGCTGAATGCTTTTTATAATCAAAACAGACAAAGCAAATAAGCTCGGCCAGGCGGCCAACAACTTGTTCGAGGTTGCTTGAAAAATGTATGAATTTTTATTGTCTTTATTGCCCACCGACCACGAGCACAACCACAAGTCGCAGCCAACTGGTTGTTTAATATTTAATTTGTTAAATGCATATTTTCATTCGCCTCGAAAAAAAATTAAGTCAATACATATGTACATGTGGGCTACCCAAGAAAAAAGTCGAGAAAAACTTTCTATTTTCGCCGATGTCACGTATTTTATTTTACTTTTTATTTCGGTAGCCAATCGGCAGCGGCAAATTAACGCAACGGCTTGTTACAGACGCGTTTTACAATCTCGGCGCATTTTTTTGTCCCATCGCAGATTGCACGTTGCACGTTGCAGGTTGCAGCAATCAATCGATCAACCGATCAAGCGATCAAACGAGCGAAAGCTACCGATGCGGCCATGTCAAAGTCCTTTAAAAACAGCAGGAAGGCCCAAAGGAAGCTGGCAAAAGGCTGAGAGGAGGCCCAGTACCAATACCAATACCAATACCATTACCAATTCCATTACCAATACCAATCGATGGCCAACGATGGCTGCTGGCTGCATTCCGAAATGACAAAACAGTTAAAAAATAATTAATTGCGTTGCCTTAAATGGCCTAAAGCGGTTTGGCTTTTTCCTCCTCCTGTTGCAGCTTTTTGCTGCTCGCTTGTTTGCAAGCTGCAACAGCAAGGGAGCTGCACTGAGCGAAATAGTTTATAAATAACCAAATAGCTTGTTTATACCAAACTAAATAATGTTATGCTAATGGGTTTTTTGTATATTATCTTATTTAATCAAGAATTTGAGTATTTTGCTGAGTGCATTTGCAACTACAACAAGATCAACAAGTGCACATGTTGCTGCCGCTCTGCGTTGGCCGCTCATTGCCCATTTTGGCCATTGTTTTTATTGCCCGCCTGGAGCGGCCATCGGGCAGCCACTTTAGGGCTTATTAATGATGGATTCTCCTTCTCAATTCCTTGGCGACTCCTGTTTTATTGCGCAATGCAGCCGGGCAGCGGATCTCCACACTCTCTCCCCCCATTGAAAATGAGCCCCAAGTTGGGTTTGCGGTTTGGGTTTGGGTTTTGCGAACTGGCAAAAACAAAGGACCTGGCCAAATGTATGTCAACCTTATTGTCCGCATGACAAATGGACAATTGGCGGGGAAGAAACTGAAATTCTCTGGCGAGAGCTGCGTACTAAACGTTTTGGCAGCTTGGCGACTAATTTGGGCCAACACACCGATGATGACGACGACGATGGTGGTGGTGATGGCCAAAAAGATCATAACGATGGAGAAAAATCATAAAAACCTAAACATTAAGTTGGTTAATTTCTTCAAGCTTCTATAACAGAAATAGGTTCATTCGAAACCTTTTGGGATAACTAAAAATTAAGTTTGATTTCAAATAAAGCCCACTTATAATATAAATCAAGATTCCTATCGCCGAAAACAACGACAAACCGAGTGCAACAAATAACAAATTTTCACTTTTATTCAACAAATGATAGCTGGATGACCGAAACAAGCCCGAATAACTAATGTCAAGATCCCATCGTTATGGCTTTGTAAAGTATCCATAACGGCTTAGCGCGCTGACGACTTCCCATAACTTTGGGCCAAGATTGGTCAGGGCCAAGATATTTATGTAAGCCACATTGGACAACGCCCTAGCGAAGATTACGGATCTGTAGTCAATGCACTGGCGATAAATTTCAATCAAATCCGATCGAAAACAAGGCACAAAACATCGCCCCACTCAGAAGAAGATCTTTTTGGCGTTCGTCCGTTGCATAATTAGGAAACGTCTAAATTTCGAAGAACACTAAATTAGATTTACGAGGCCCGATCAAAGCAGCCAAACGCACGGAACGCAATTAAAATCAGCTTAATAACTCTGCCCAAAAGAATGGAGATCAGATCAGATTCAGTTCTGGACTCGAATTCCCAAGGTGTGATAATAATTTTATGAAAGAGCCCAACGAGGCAACAAATCAATTCCGCATAATGCCAATAAAAAAGATTTGAAGAAGGCATTTACATTCATGAACATAAATCTCCGCCAGCTCACAATGCTCAAATAAAATGGGAAAGAACCCAAGAAGACGCATCCAACAATTTCATTATGAGGCATGAATGAATGAATGAGTGCCACACTGGGGCACCAAACGAACGAATGAATGAATGAACGCTAGATGCTGCTTTCTGAATATCTATTGTTGCACCCATTTTGGCGGCGGGTCCAGTCTCCTTATTTTTTGTACACTTTTTGGAGGACCTCACAATCGGATGGCGAGCATTACGGGCGATTAGGTGTTAAACACACACAATTCGTTGGGCATTTCTGCCCGATCTGCGCGTCTGACGTAATTTATTGCCCGTGGAACATTGGCCGAACCCACTCCTTTTGCCCAGCAAAGGGGCTGCAATCGCTGGCGAGCTGCGGATCTGCAGGTAGCACCCACCACGGTGGTCGTGGCCCCGTCTCCAGATTATCCGCTTTTCACTCAAGTGCAAATCCTGAGCATGCGCCGCTGGACACTCCACTGGAAATCACAGCGAAAGGTCGCTGCAAGTGCACTGAAAAAAATCTCTAAAAAATTGAAATATAATGTAGATATACGCACCAAATTATATCAATTAGTTTCTCTTGGATATTCTTGCTGAGTAACTGAGTTCACTTTCCAAGTAAATTGTCAACAACATTTTGCCTGTGCACTTGCGAAGCTTTTTCGTTGGCGCCTCGGCGCCGCAATTAAGCAGAAATCGGTAAAATAAAAAAGAGCAAAATTAAGGTTAATGTGGGCCGGGGTCTGCTAATTAAGATATGCTTGCCTGGCTGCGAACGGTCCACTGATTTCGATTCTGCAGAGACCCAGCAGCCCCTGGAGCTCCTGGATTCTCCCAGCTCCTTTCGACAAGTCATTGAGCTGTTAAATTTATTTAATGCCTGCACAATGGAGGCGAACAAGTTGCCAGTGGCTTTGTTATTAATTTTTATTGCTGTGCGATTGAGACAAGTTAATTTCCCCACGCAGCCATTCTTATTCGCAGGAATTGTGCGAGTCAAGAGAGGATTCCCAGGATCCCCGAGGATCGGCGCGCTGCCTGCTGCGCCTTTGTCCCGATTTTCAGAGTGTGCAGGTCCTTTTCTCGCCGCTCGATGAATGAGGAGGTGCTCATTCATTCAAGTCCTTCACTCTCGAGAGTTTCCATTCAGGCCGAGGATCTGCCAGTTTTGTGGGTGTGTCGCACATGGATTACACTAATGCGATAGTTGTCCCACAATTTAATGCACTCACCGCACTCGAACGGGGATTTAATGATGTTCCCACCAAGTTCAAGTGCTCGGTGTCGCCAGATTCGCAAAAGGGATTTTCGGGCTGGCTCGAAAAAATGGGAAACAACGAAATCCTTTCATATGCCTCAAGAACCCTTCATATTTCATCGCCACTTGAGAGACAGTGCCGCCAGAAGTGTTTATTGTCTCCGCGCATTGTCTGCAGGACTCGCTTCAAGAGGTCCTTTGCGGGACATGAAACCGATCCGTGCAGGTGAGCACGAGCCCTATTCCGCTGACTAAGCGACTTTCTGAGCCTGGATGCTGGAACTGATGCGCTTAACTCTTTGACTTCGTTTTGGGTTAGGCAGTGATCGGATTAGGTTGGGATCGATTTAAGCCTAACTCAACTTATGGGTTGCACCACCCCAAAATACACTTTACTTAACAAGGTATCATTTATTTACTGAAATCCTAACAAGAATACCCTCTACTTTCTGTACCACATCTGCAGGGTCCTCATGCGCTTGACCTTCTTCTGCAGCTGCAGGATTCCGTACATCAAGGCCTCGGCGGTGGGCGGACATCCGGGCACGTAGATGTCCACCGGAACAATGCGATCGCAGCCGCGAACCACCGAGTAGGAGTAGTGATAGTAGCCGCCACCATTGGCGCAACTGCCCATGGAAATGACCCATCTGGGCTCGGGCATCTGGTCGTAGACCTTCCGAAAGGCCGGTGCCATCTTGTTGGTCAGGGTTCCGGCCACGATGAGCACGTCCGCCTGGCGAGGAGATGCCCGGAAGACCACTCCGTAGCGATCCATGTCGTAGCGCGGAGCCGCAATGTGCATCATTTCCACGGCGCAGCAGGCGAGGCCAAAGGTCAGCGGCCACAGGGATCCCTTGCGTCCCCAGTTCAGCAGGTCATCCAACCTGGCACAGGTCCACTCGCCCCAGGTTTTCTGGTTCCGCCCAAAGGCCGAGTAGCCCCACTTGGGTGGATTTGGGCAACGGTAGTCGTACACCGGCATGGTCTTCTGTCCACGAAGCCACTGGGATTGCAGCACTCCACTGCAAGGGAGCAGCAGCTGGCCAGGATTCCTGGTCAATTTCAGGAAACTTATCATCCTGAAGATGCCTAATTTATTTTTCGTTGTGGCAATGAATGAAAAATGTGAAAACTTACTTTGAACTTTACGATATTGCTAGCTATATTGAAGGTTTGACAAGTTTTTCTGAGGCTGAGCCTTGCAACATTTTTAACACTTTAGCTGTGACCCCTTCTACAATGTATATAAGCTCTTCAAAATCCCATTTGGATTCCCCTGACGCCACCGATTGGCGTCAAAATCAATCCGAAATCCCAGGCACCACTCAACGCTGGGCGGACAGCGAACAGGAATCCATGAAGCTCATAAATACGCATGAGCATGGAGCCCCATTCATGCCCCATGGCAGCTCGAGCACTGATCGCTTAGGAGGAAATTATTAGCTGATTGCTGCAGCGCCATCACCATCCCCATCCCCGCTGCACGGGGGCACTAATGGGACTCGAGGACCTGGGGACATGCAACTCGGGAGATGGGAATGGGAATGGGAATGGGCCCTGGAAACTGGGAGCAGATGCATCCGCGGAGAACTTACGCAATCGAAGCGCGGGCTCATTACGGAATCGACACTGCGGAGCTGCACTTGCAAAAATAAGATCTTTTGCCAAAGGAATACATTCTACATTAAATGGCAGAAATGGGAAATAAATCATATTGAACAAACTATGCACTTTAAAAGATACATTCTAGAGAGAAGTCTGTTAAATGAAGCTTTCTTGAAGTATCTTTGGAGTAACTTTTCATAAACTGTTCTTTATAGATAAATGTGTTCCGAAATGTATCTTATAGTCCGCGGTTTTTTGAGCAAATGTATCTCCAAGTGTGAGATTGAAGTCGTGGCGCTGGCGCAGCTGGCAGTCAATAGTCGGTGGAAAAATGGCAACTGGCTGTGTGTCTCTGCGGTTTTTAATTAACGCTTTTGCACAATGCTTGTCTAATTACGCCTATGGTGCCTCAGACACGACAACCCAACGGCAGCGACTACTAAATCATCCATATTGTCAAGCGGCAGCTGCGGCTTCTGCTGCGAATCCTGCAGGATGGGCAATAGAAAAAGTAAATGAAATGAAATAAAAATAAATACGCGGGACATGGACGACGATCATCGCATGGCAATTAGGCATTGGCTGCATTTGATGCATCATTAATTGAATTAAATTTGCATTTAAATGCGCACCTATGAATGGAGTCCGCTGCCATTTTCCCAGCCAGAAAGGCAGAAGGCCAGAAGCCCAGAAAGCCAGAAGAAGAAGCTCAGAAGTCCAAAGAGCCAGCCAACTCGTCTCCGTCGACAATAAACCGCTGATGAAGTCATACGAGCCTGGCCCGAACGCATTGGCCAAATGCAGCGGACGCTGCTGCGTACCCAGCGAAAATGCCAATTTAAAATGGCTAAAATAAATTGGTTTCGTTCGGCTTTGTTCGCTCCTCCGTTGGCTGGCCAACGCAAAATAGACTATCATCAATTTAAAATCAATATGTCACATAAATTGGAAGGGAAATCAACGCCAAAAGCCGCCAACAATATTGGCCAAGGAAAATGTACAAAAAATAAGGGGAAAGATGCGAAGTAAATAAGTAAGGTGGTGAGGAAAATAAAGTTGGGAAACTCTGAATACTCTAGGATTTTCAATGTGTATAGATAAATATAATAAATATATAAATTTACTTGATTAGTTGATGATTTATACACTATACATTAATTTATGGCATAATATATTGCATATATTTTTAATATTTATATAGCAAGGTAATTCAGAGTTGGCTTTGGCACATCCTCCTCCTTGAAAGGGTATTATCAAGGTGGACAAAGGATGCACTGGCAACTGGAGAGTCCACTGCGATTACTTTGCTATAATTCGTCGTCATCGCTGCTGCAACTGCAACTGCAACAGCAACTGCAACTGCTGCAATTGTTGCTGCCCGGTGACATCGTCGCTGGGGTTTTATTGGCCACTTTTGGCCACATCAGCGACAACGATGAGACAGCCGAGTGCGCTTCCTGTCTCATGGCTCATAGCACATAGCCATGGCATATATCCCCACCAGCACATATATATATATATATATATATATATATTTATATGTACATGCTGTATGCCGGACAACTTGCCATTATTATGCGCATGTTGCATTGCATTGTTGTTGCCGGATTTGTCAGCGATCCTCAAAGTGATAAAAATTGCTCGTAAATCCTTAACGAGTGGAACTAACACGCGCTGGCTGGCTGGCTTACTAGCTCGAACTGGAGCCTTGCTAAGTCGGGAGCAACTCCCCCGCATCCACATCCGCATCCGCACACCACATTTGTCTTTTTAGCGAGCTCCTAAAACAACAACATGCCAAGTGGAACAATGGCGATCCGCAGACCGAAATGGACGCGCTCATCTCTTGATCTGCATTGTTAGCGGCCAGCAGGAGCAACATGGCCAGTACACTGAGAGAAATATGAGCAGAGGCTCTGCAGATGGAGCTACCAATAATAGGTAGCCATCCCCAATCTTTCCCAGTGCAGTGGCATCTGCAGCATTCCAATTCCATTGCGACTTTGGAAGCTCTTTGCATTCAAGAGTGCTCACACCAATCCACTGCTTTTGGCCAGTTTATGCATCACCAGGCACCAAATTGACTCCATTAAATTCCAATTGTGCCAATGTTTTCTGAAAAATGGGGCTGGGGAATCCAAAAAAAAAAACATATCCCAAGTGTTTGCTGATGCTTCGCTGCAACAATGTTGTGCAACTGGAAGCCGAACAAGAAGTAGAAGCATTCTCGCCGTGTATTCAGCCATTTTAATTTCTTTATTACGGCATTTCCTTGTTATCAACTTGCTGTAGCCAGCGATAAGCCGCAATTAAGCCTTTATGTCCGCCCGATTAACGCTAATTTAAGAGCCCCACACAAGAAGCCAACGCAAAGCTACCACAGGTTAACGCTAACAAATCAGATCGAGACCATATGGCTTAACCAGACCAACCTTAACCAACCAATTAAAGATGCAAAAGACAAAGAGCCCGGTCCCAGCTGACAATAAAGCCAACAAATTTTCGTATTTAACGATCGCCAAATTAACATACATTTACACATCCCATCCACGTGAAGCGGGACAAACGAGTTTCCAACTCCCCGAGTCCGAGTGGCCGACCACCCAAATGGGGGATGTGGGGGGCAGTGGTGGTGCTGGCTTGGGGGAAAACTCCCAAATAGTAGCTAACAGTTCTGGGAAAATTAAGTAAGTACATTCACATTAGAGATATCTGAAAGATACTTCGGAGTACTTTAAAAAGTGCTGAAAACTATATACAGAGGTGGTCAAAAGTATTTACACAACGAGCTTTTTTTTCAATTGTCAACTAATTGAAAAAAAAGCTCGTTGTGTAAATACTTTTGACCACCTCTGTATAATGATTAATATATTCGTGTGATATACACATATGATAGGTTCATGGGTATTATGCCATTCAGCTAGAAAGCAGCTGAAATGCCATCGCTGGCAAGGAAGGAAATTGGAGCAGCTGAAGGGAGGAGGAAGGGCCATTAGCTCCTCTCTGCCTCACAAGTAGGTGTTGACAGTTCGGTATTATAATAACTACTTTAAAGCGGAGCTCCATAATTAATTGCCGGCGATTAATGGCAATGTTATCTAATCGCCTGACAAACGCCGCGGCATCAAGTCAACGGAACAAAAGCTCCATCCGTCGCTGACTTTTCGCTCGAGTTCAGATGAGTTCGACCATAGCAGCACCGCCCCCTTGCCTTGGGGGCTGGGGGCGTGGCGAGCGCCTGCTGTTTCTGCTTAATTTGCGAATAATTCGATCGACGGCTTGGTCTTGTGGCTACAGTGGGCACTGGCTAAGTGGGAAACTATTTACCATCAGTGTTTATCCAAAACATGTTTACTTGTGGCTTCGTGTGATGCATTATTATTGGCATAATGCAAATGTTTGTTAGTAATTTATCAGCTCTGCTTACTTTCACCTAATGGCAATGTGGACTGCATTTCTCTACACACTCCTAACAAAAAATGGGATCGAAGTCGGCTTCTTTGAAGCGCTTGTTGTGGTTGCACAAATCCTTTTAATACACGATGTCACATTCAGATCACTTATCCCGAACAACATTTGTATTTGCCCTCGTTTTCCGTCTGTTTGCCGCTGGCCTGTACTACATACTTTCCCCTCCCCGACCGCACTTTCACTTTCCCCCGCCGGCGGATAATTAATGTGCTGTGCGACCCGCGTTTTCCCTAAGTAGGGTGCTCTACACATCCCAAGTCCCCACCCGAAACATAACATAATTACGATGTTTCATTAACAGCATTAGCAGCGACGATATTTCACCCGATTCCCGAGCAGGATCCCTGCGCATCCCCGAGTGAAGTGGAGGTGTCCCAGCTCGTTTGCTTCCTCCACTCGGGCTCTTGATTTATCGACACTAGGCCAGGATGGCTGGGATGCCCTCTTCCGTGGGTGGCAACTAGAGATGTGTCTGCTGTTTATAGATCATACATACTAGTATCTTATTATATATCTAATCTTTAAGATATCAGAGATCAAAATCTAGAGAAGATTGAATCATGATCAGCATCTCAGATCGAGATCGAACCATTAAAAACTGCTTCCCTCTGAAAATATCAAAATTAAGATCATTTTCGTCTTGAAATCAAGAAGGTTTCTGCTCATGAGAATGAGAGCACAACCGATCTCGCTATTTTTCGTTCTAAATTTTACTAGTATATATATTTACATATTTTATGTTGCACATATGATTTTCCGAACTCACGCACCCATCGCTGATTCCCCCGACTGCGGAGTTATGGATTATTAATGCAATGGGTTGCAAACGGGCAGATGAGGCGGCATTGATCACTCTCCGCTGCCCCAAGTGTTTTCCTGTGATTTTCCCCCCACACGCTGCGCTTTTCTTGACGGGGCGGGAAAGGGGGGGCGTAGACCGACTAATGCAATCTCAAGTATGTGCGACACGCTGGCTGGGGCGACTGCAACATGTGGCCAAGTGGTGGGGCAGGCATGGCACTATGTATATGGCATAGGGAGATGCGCCGAATTTATGGGATGCGGCATAATGGCATGTTGCCATTGGCCTGATGCTCGCACGCATTTAAATGCCTCATAAAAGTTACACTTGAAAATTAATGAGCTGCGTTTTCAACATTCGGTGGCGCACAAAACAAAGTGACAACACTCGAATTGAGTTGTTTAAGGATCGCGGATTCGATTCGATTCAAGTGGAGTGGAGTGGAGTGGAGCTGCAACTGCACCTCGATTTTCCCCCGATTTGTGCTGTCGCAGATCTGCCGAGATTTCGTTTAGTTGGCGCAATAAATTTTGTGGTTTAATGGGCGGGCGTGGCGGCTCGACTCTGAAGTTTTCCACTTTGATATTCGAGCGTCTATTAACGAAAGCGTCGCGCTGCAGTTGAGCGGCCTTTTTTTGGCCCATTTTATAGGGCACACTTCCTTTTTTAATGCCCTCGCACCGCCCCGGCCTCTTAGCCCGCCATTAAAGTGACAAAAACTGACACTAATCATGCTCGGCCGCCCGCCAAAGGGTTGGACCCCGCTCATTTTGGGGATCGGAGGAGTCCGCATTTTGTAGCGCTGTCATGTCGCCAGGCGGTTAGTAATTTATGTCTTAACACTTACAGATCGTTAGCCAAATGGGAAATGGGAGTGGGGAGAGGGAAGAGGGGAAAGGGACGGCTCGGGAAAATAATAGGACTCGCTGGAAAGCGATCGCATGCAAAGCGGCCTAATTAGCTGATAAATATGAACACATGTTGGGTGCTTAAGTTTAAAGTACTGCAAATCAATTAAGATATATTTGCATATTTATGTAAATTTGAATCAGTGTTGCCTTGGTATGCATCCATTTGCCTGAAGGATACAGATGTGCAGCCACACTCAACCCACTTCCGAATCCGTATACCAATCCGCATCCCAATTCCTCATCCCAATCCCAGCCCGTGCCCAGATAGCCGGGCAATAGCGACACCATCGCTAAACGCAGCAAAGTAAATTGTTCGATTAATTGGATTTTAACAGCGACAAGTAGCCGCCAGGCAGGACAGCCGATGAGCCAATGAGCCAGCGAACAAAGGCAATAAAACCACAACGAGTTTGGGGGGAGGTGGGAGGTTTTCCTTGGGAGATGAAAAACCAGCAGCATTCCCAGGCAGCGGACATGAAATCGCGCTCGGCTGGGCGAAATAGAGATGAATTTACAGCTACAAATCGCTTGATCAGTCAACATTTTAGCCACGTCTAATTGTCAGTCAGTCAGGCGGACGGCAAAAACAGCAATGCCACTGGCAGCAGCAACATGCAACAAGCAGCAGCAACAGCCACTGCAGCAGCAACATCCACTGCAGCAGCAGCAAAAAGAGGCCCCAAAGTTGAATTTTTATTGTTGTCACAGCAATTTCAATTGGTTCGATGAGCATTCCAGCCTTGCACGCGGCCAACTAGCGGAGCGATCGAGTGGGGCCCAAAGCCACAAACAAAACCAGGTAAAATAAGAGACCCAAACTGGCTTAGACGAGAGTCGCTGGAGACACAGCTCCATCATCGATATTATGTCGCTGGCAGACGATTAATGATTGCCAAGGTGAAGATCTCATCGACAAGCGTTAGTCGCTGCTTTCAGCCACAGTCGTACATCGCTATGAAGGATTTGCCATAAGTAAAATTAATAATATAACAATCTTGTATACATTTAATTTATATTAATTTAGTCTGCCACTTTTGATCTAATATAATTCAAGCCCATTTTGGGTCAATCAATATTCATACTTTTGTCAACTGAATTCCGATATTTAAATAGCATTATCTTAAAAGTATTTTATTTAAGAGTGCTACTCGTTTTTTTAAGATTTAATGACTATTATCACCTTTAACATCTTTTTCTATTGCAAAAAGGTGATCGCCATCATAACTCCATCTAATTGAAGCTCTTTATCATGACTACATCGGTTTAACTATATGTTTCATTCCTAATTTGTCTAAGCCAGGTTCTACTGTGCTTGTTTTTTTTTTGCCTGTTCTCAATGTCAGTGCGTCAGTTAGTCAGTCAGCCCGTTTGTCCGTTTGTCAGTTCGTCAGTCTGTCAGTGTCGCCGGGCCAAAGCGAGCAACGTCTCTCTCCTCAAACACTTGGTATTTATGCCAATTAGTATGAAATTTCTTACGTGCCCGCAGACAGTCGCAGTCGCAGATCCCAGATGCAGCTCCATGGCCCCAGATCCATAGCTCCAACTCCAGATCCCGCTGCTCCTCCTGCTCCTGCTGCCATCCTCATATGTGAAGCCATCGGCTGCTTCCGCTCAAACTGGTCCAGTTTCGTTTCTCGTTTTCACCCTAATGCCAGGCCAACATCTTATGGCTCTTATTGTCTCCGCGCGGACTTAGCGCCATTTTTGTCGCGCTTCTCTGACTTTGGCTAATCTGGGTGCTCCAATCGCCTCTGCCACTGGCATAAAAATGCAATTCAAATGCGCCACTATCTGCGATTGCCAGCTGGATGGCTGTTGGGTTTATATTTATTTATTCGATTTAATTAGGATGTGGCTTGGCCATCTCAAAATGATATGGTGCTAACTCTAAAGCCACTTTATTGGTTCACCAAGTAGCTTGTAGTAGTTAGTGTATTATTGATATACTTACATCACAACTGCAGCCTTTCATTGCTAGTTAATCCTCTCGAGAATCCAATCCGATGGCCTGCAGCTCTGTGAATAATGCAGCCCGTTTAGCTGCAGATTTTCCGCAGTCCGCTCCAATTAAGTTTTAGCCGCACCCATGCTGACTCCAGAGCAGCCAGACAAATTCGGAAAACAATTTTCCGCCCAGCAAGTGCGACTCGTTTGGTGGCTCTGCTCGTAATTGAGCAATTATTCATTCAAATGGATTGCCAATTCCGACGACCAGCCCCCAACATCTCTGGATGCGCGATAGGATGCGGTACAAGGCGATCCAAAACGATCCAGAGCCATTCAATGCGATTCGATGCCAAAGAGCTTGGGGCCAATTTAGCGGATCGAACTGCAAGCTGCAAGCTGCAATTGCGATTGCAATTATAAAACAATCACTTGTCGGGCTAGGCGGCTCCCGGTCGCCACCTTTAACGGCAGCCCATTACTTGCAGCAGGCGCAGCTCTCCAGGATCGGGTATCCAGCGATCGATCCCCTGCCCTCCTCGGCTGCTGCTCCTTTTGGGCGGCGGCCACGCAAATTGTGCTTACTTAATAAGTCGTACAACCTGCTAATGTGAGCAATTTACCAAAGGAACGCGCTGCAGTTGCTTCTGGTTCCCCACTTGGGTACCCACTCGGATCCCCACTCGGATCCCCCCTTTCCGAGCTCCACGCGCATGTGCAGCCCGCGATTGCAATCTGCGCAGAAGGAAGCCGCGTGTGTGAGTGCGCACAATAAAAAGGTGCGAGCTCGAAGAATTTATGGGCCAGCCAGCCAGTCGATAAGCCGGGCGAAATAAATAAAATAAAATAAAATAAAATAATATAAACAAAATAACATAAACTAAGAGGGAAGAAGGAGCTGGCACGGCGCACCTAATTATTATAAATAAACCAATCGAACAATAAAGATCTGCTGGCCAACTTTCCGCGAAATGCGCACAGTGGCCATAAGAACTTAATCGCAAATGAGATTCCGGCCCCAGACCGCGTCCCAGAAGCGGAGCAACGCCATCGATATAACACAATCGATGATGAGGCTCCCAACTCCCGACTCTCAGCTCCCAACTCCACTCGATGCCATTCCATTGCTACCCCGAATCCCAAATCCGAATCCAGGCTAACAAGCCGTTTGATGGGGCAGCCAGTCGGCTGGATTAATCGCTGACACACGGCCGGGGGGAAACTTCTGGGCGGAGCACGGAGGCAGCGGGTCCCAAAATGTCCAGGCTTACACTGAGAAAAAATACGAACACAACAAGTTAAGCCTGACTAAAGTTCAATTTTATATGCCTCGCCATAAATGTAGATTAAATTAATGATATGTAGCAGTTACCTTTGTAATTCACCTTAAAATTATTTCTCAACCTTGAGAGTAATGCCCTTTTTCGCGCAGTGTTAGTCCTCGGGGCCGCAGATAAGGCGCTGACGTAGTTAAACATATTGTAATTGCTGCGATGCCCCGAAACGAGTTTCCATCCGACTCCAGCTCCAGCTCCATCCCCATCCCCATCCCCATCCTCTGGCCTGGTCCGGCAGTCTGGTCATTGTTTTGGAGTGGCTTCTGTATCGTCGCAGCATCAGATTACCACTCCATGTGCAGACAAAGGCGCAGCATCATCAGCATCAGCCAATAAATGGAAGGCGTCGTTGTCGTCCTCAACGGCATCCCGATACGCCAAACTCCACACCGCAGCCCGATCCTCTCCAGCGAGCAGCCACCATCCCCATCCCCATCCCCATCCTGCCGCGTCGCTGTCGTTACGGCCTTTGATTTTTGTGGATCAGGAGCTGCACAGTAGCCGTTCGATAATTTGCTATGGCATTCCAAGTGTATGTCTCCTTATCCGCATGTCAATCAAGCTCCTAATTATTCGCCGAATGCAAAAGATAATTGGGCCGTCGCTTTTTGGGCCCTTTGCTGCTGTTGCCAACTGGATTTGGGCCCAAAGGCCATTGCGATATAACAAACGGGAAGCGTTCTGCATGGGTTCACTTATGACAAACTCAAAAATCTGATCCTTTCCCTCAGCTGCAAGTGGCATCCAATTAAGCCAAGGGGCACGAAAACAAAGGAAGTGGGCACAATCCGCAGATAATCCGGTGGCATATGCCTTCAGCTGGATGGAAACCAACAATAAGTATCTCGAACCATCAGAAGAGGTCTCAATATCGCCATTTACTGCGATTAAACTGGTGAGAAACTTAAAAGTCAACTGTAACAATTATTTGATAGCATTAACAACTTTATCACCATGATGATTCGAGTTATAAACGTCTATTCATGGGATGTTATCTATAAAATGAAGTTTCCTTTCGCCAATTGCTGATAGCCTACATACAAAGTATATTGGGCATAAAGATGTTAAAGGGTATTCTTTGGATTGAATTACTTTCCTATTCCATTTAGTAGAAAACTAAGAATCGCATTAACAAACTATATATAACACTAGTGGTATCTAGTGGGTATCTGATATTCGCAACTCAGATATCAAGACCGTTTTATCGGCAGCTAATTCATTTGGCGTCCCAGCAGGTTTCCAGCTGTCTATTTCTATATATCTGCGAGTGGTAATCACGCTGGGAACGCACTGCTCTGCGTTCATACCATCGCATATACATACATACATAGTTGGTGTTCCTGACCACTCGGCTGCACTGGGAGAAATCAGCGTTGAGAGGGAATAGACGATACAAAGTGCAGTTTCCTGCTAGACCAACGATATTCTCGCTGTGCAGCTGCAAGTGCAATGAAATCACACGTAGACGGCTGAAATGAAACTGCGATTGGAGCCGCAGCCGTTGAAAAAGTGGGTCTAAATCGGGGGTAAATCGCCGAGGAGCGGGGAATGGGAGACCATCGACACTTTGTACGTTGTTGTGTAAAACGATTGGCGCGTTAATCAACGTACAAATTTCCGACTTATATGGCCAGCGAATTAAATCGTTCCCCCGAGATCTTGGACTGGCCAACCAACCTGGCCAACAGCTCAGGCGTCCTCCTGACAGCTGCCGATTAGAACTGGAGCGATAAATTATACAATTGCCGTGCGTGAGACCCGCGAAGAGAGCGGATCCTGGATGCTTGGAGCCATCGAACTGGGCTCCCAGTATCCCAGCGATTCCCCCGGCTCATTGCGCTGACAATTACACTGATTACGTTGAATATATGAGGCCCATATTGGGCGGCCAGTGCCTCTGGGAGTGTTAGCTATTTGCCCGTCCCGCCAAAATGAAATTCAAATCGCCAGTGCGCACTTTGCAGCCCCACGAAGTATGCAACACAAAGCGCCAGCCCAAAACTCCTGAAAACTATGCAAATTACCAAGCTGGAAATAAGTAATATTGGCTATATTATATTAACAAAATGTAGTGGATGTATTTAGGCATGTATTTCATTTCTACTACTACAACTGAAGTACTGAAAAATCGACAAGCATGCATTCCTCGACTGAGTAACCGGCTGTTTGTTTTGTTATGACCTGTGCAGTTTGTTTAAAATTCTTGTGGCGCGGCATGAAAAATCAATTATGTTAGTTGAACTTTCCTAGCTAAACGCTAAACAATTGCGCATAATTACGAGCGTTGCGTTGGGGACGAAACCAAAACGAAACCCAAATGCGGACTGCATCGCATTTGCCGTTGTCGTTGCCTCAATTTGTGCATTTGCATAGCAAAAAGGGAAGGGGATTGCGGAGTGGGGCGTCTTCCAGGCGCTGTGTGCCACAAACAAGAAAGAACAACAATTAAGGTGGCAAATGGCAAAAGTTAATGGCCGAACAATTGAGGAAATTCACGTAAACGACTTCGGGGCCCTGCGGATACGGATTGGAATTGGGCGCATTCGCAAGAATGCAGGAAATGTTCGCTTTTAGAACTAGAAACTGCGGGCATTTCGGGAAATATGAGCAGAGGAAATGCTTTCAGGGGTTCGCTCGTTTCTCTGTAAGCATAATGTTAAATGAAATACCTTCCTTCATCAAGTATTCTAGCTGAATAGTTTTTGCTTTTCGGATTCAGAGCAAATTTAAATTTCGCAGACAGCGCGCCAAGCTAACAGCAGCACTAGTCAACACTGGACATATCAGTTAACAGCTCTGGTAACGCCAGCTTAGGCTTTACATTGAGTGAATTTAAAACTGTAATTATCGTTAGAAACTAAAAAGTAAATCTAGTTAAATGTTTTAACAATAACTAAAGCAACAAGTGGTAACAAAATTGCTACCTAAACCTCAATCAATTTCAAGTTAAAGTAAACTCTGCCGAATAGTGTCTCTCTATAGCACACAGAAGGCTAGACCAGACCCGTTAGAAAGTAGTTTTTGAACAGAATACCTAAAATTACCAGTACCCCAGACCGACACGCAGCAACAAGCGCATCTTCGCTGCTGCGAATTTTAAAAAGCGAAGGCAGAGGGAATTTTAAGAAGCGCGCCACACTATCAGCTGGCCGCGACAATCGATAGTCGTGCGAAAGCAGGGCCGCGGAGCAGCACTGGCGACCGTAGCGATAGGCAGCAGCGCCAATCGATAGCTGGGTCGCAGAAGGAGGAGGAGAAGCAGAGGAGAAAAACAAAAACCAATTGCGAAAAGTGTAAAGTTTAGAGCGCAGCGCAATTGTGTGGAAAAAAAAAGCGGAGCACAAACGAGCCGCCAGCCGCAACGAAACCAAGCAGATAGCAGCACCCTTTTTCCACGACGCGCCAGCGGGAATTTGCACCTGCTGCGGGCGGACTCACACACACGCACCCACACACTCACTCACTCGCGGGCAGCCAAATCGTCATTCTCGACTATTTTTTTGTTTTTTGCGAAATCCAAGACGAAGGCGAATCCACAACAAATGCAGATTGGAGCTCGATTGGCTCGCGATTAGTGCCTAGTCACGCGGGATCAGCAAAGCAAAGCGAGGAGGCCAAAAGCCCGGAGAAGGATACGGGATACGGTTACGGTTACGGATAGGGAGCCATGTCCGTGCGGACGAAGGTTCTCGGCCTGGTGGACGTGATGATGCGCGTGCCACCGGTGATGGTCATGGATGAGATACTGAAGATGGAAATGGGCATGCACTCGTGGCTCTATCCGGACAAGGACAAGGCCAGTGGCGCACTGGATCCGCCCACGGAAGCGCCAGCGGTGCCATCCAGCCAGGATCCGTTCGCCAGCATCAAGGAGTTCTTCGGACTCCGCGCCGGCGACGCCATCTCCCACATGACCTCCTCCGCCCAATCTGTGCTGGAACAGAGCATCGAGGACGCCTCCGAGACGGCAAAAACGAACGGCGTGCTCAGCTCCGGCTTCAACTCGCTGATGAACGAGCTGTCCAAGGACCAAACGCTGGCGGATGTGCTCAGCATCACCACGGTCAAGTTCGTGTTCTGCGTGTTCGGTGAGTCATCTGCAGGGGTTACTTTGCCTCGCCAAGGGCACATAGAAGCGTTCTGGGAACGCTTTCACCAAGGATTAGTCCCCAGTTACTTAGAAAATAACTTAGATATGAGTAGAATTGAGATAACAAGTAATCGCAGAATCGAATGTAATGCTTACTCAAGCAAAAAGGCCAAGTATTTATATGAATGAATAGTTAGTTACCCCTTAAAAAGCGTGAATTGCTAGCTTGAGCATTCCCATCGAACCCAAAACGTAAACACAGGCAATTAAGTTATTTCGAGTTCATTGTTTCCGACCTGCTGACGAAATCATCCAGAATTCCAAGGGCCGCTTATCGGGCGCACTTTGAACGCCAGCGAAACGTAGATATACCTGACTCACAATCTGTGTGCTTTTGCAGCTTTCCTGTCCGCCGCGTGCATCTTCATGCTCTGGACCCGGCATCTGGTGATGGTCTACATGTTCCTCACCTCGCTGGGCCTCACCTTCCTGTCCTACTGGTCGAACGTGAGTGCGCTGGCGCTGATGGAGCGGAGTCCCAGCATGCTGGAGGACCTCATGTCGCTGAACACCACGAGGCTGCTGGACTCGGGCGGCGTGGTCATGTCGCTGGCGCCGCATCTGATGGCCCAGTGGTTCATGGGCATGCTGTTCGCCTACATCCACCTGGGACCGAGGTTCGAGAATGTCCAGAGATCGATGCCCATCATCTTCGCTAGTCCAATTCTGTTGGCCATGCTGCCGCTGCCGGCGAAGGTGGTGCAACACCTGCCCGTGGTGGCCGCTTTCACGCCCATCATCCTCACGAAGATCACGCTGATGCAGAGCGCCATGGAGGCCAGTCGCACGGTCTACAACGGATACCAGTACGCCATGAACTTTGTGTCCAACTTTGGACTGTCGGCGCTCATGGAAAACGAATGGCAGAGGCTCAATGTGCCCAACGTTCTGAGGGTTTTTTGGACCATCAGGTGGGTTTCGTTTCCGAAGCGGTTCATTAATTTATGTTAATCATGCACGTGGAACATTCTAATTCTCGCATTTGGAGCGTTAATGTGTCAATGGAACAAGGCCATCAATCACATTTTATGTCCATTTGGATCTTCTGTTATTAATGGTCTAAGCAAACAGATTAACTGGTTTAAATGCATAATGATCGAATAGAACACCCTGCTTTTCAGAATAATCCAAGGAGGCTATGCCCTGGCCACGACGGAATCGGATGAGCCCCTGGATCTAATGACGGCCACACAGAAGCTGCTCGTCGACGGCTGTGAGACCCTAACGGCGGTGCTGGGCATGACGGGCGTCATCTCGATGATCTGCCACTACATCGGACGCGGCTTCCAGTGGTACCTGCTCACCTACGACAACGACGAGGAGAAGTCGCTGGGCACTGTCTCCGCAGTGCTCTTCTACATCCTCGCTCTGCAGACGGGTCTAACCTCGCTGTCGCCAGACAAACGCTTTATCCGGCTATGCCGCAATCTGTGCCTGCTGATGACCGCTCTGCTGCACTTCCTGCACAACATCGTGTCGCCCATCTTGATGTCGCTCAGTGCGGCACGGAATCCCTCGCGGAAACGCCATGTGCGCGCCCTCTCCGTCTGCGCGTTCCTCGTGGTGATGCCGGTGTCCCTGCTCTACTACCTTTGGTCGCAGCGATCCATCTCCACCTGGCTGCTGGCGGTTACCGCCTTCTCCGTGGAGGTCATCGTCAAGGTGCGTGCGAATGCGATTTGTCCGCTTCAGGAGCTACATCTTTTACTTCTACCGCAGGTTCTCGTTTCGCTGGCCACCTACACGCTCTTCCTGCTGGACGCGCGGCGGCAGTTCTTCTGGGAGAAGCTGGACGACTACCTGTACTACGTGCGCGCGTTCGGCAACTCGGTCGAGTTCTGCTTCGGCATCCTGCTGTTCATCAACGGTGCTTGGATTCTGGTCTTCGAGTCTGGTAAGTTGGCGCGCAGCGTGTCCCGTCCCTGTTACATTAACACATGAGTAAGCGCGAGTGTTCATCACCGCATTTCATTGGCATCGGATCTGTCCATCTCGATATCGAGTCCATTTTGTACGCGTCCAGCTTTTCTGTTCTATGTGTGCATGTAATATTTTTATTTGGTTGATTTTGTGTACCGATAACTATAACTTGATAGCCCAAAATGCTACAGGCGGCGCCATCAGAGCGATCATGATGTGCATCCACGCCTACTTCAATATCTGGTGCGAGGCACGGGCGGGCTGGTCGGTCTTCATGAAGCGGCGTTCGGCGGTCCACAAGATCTCAGCCCTACCAGAGGCAACTCCTGCCCAGCTGCAGGCATTCGACGATGTCTGCGCCATCTGCTATCAGGTGCGTATTGTATCCATTGTATGTAGCATTCCACGTGACTCAACTATCGTTTTGCATACAGGAAATGTATTCCGCCAAGATCACGCGGTGTCGCCACTTCTTCCACGGCGTCTGCCTGCGCAAGTGGCTGTACGTCCAGGATCGTTGCCCCCTGTGCCACGAGATCATGATGTACACGGACAAGGCGGATGAGAATGCGCCGGAGGCGGAGCCAGCGGCAGCTGCCCAGGCTGAGCAGCCGATACGGATATACCCGCGAGACGTGAGTATCAAATGGGGATTCCTGTTCGTTAGCTTCAATGTACATCTATCTATCCCTTGAACTTGCAGGACGGCAACAACGCAGCTGCGCCGCGACGCTCTCCGGAGCGCGCTCCAGTCGAAGCACCAGAACAGGCGGCCGGCACCAGCTCCTCCAGCGCAGCGGCGACGATCGGAGCGGATGCAGTGTCGGCCATCGTGGAATCCGCAGCGGCTGTGGGCGAGGCGCGTTCGCTGGTCAGCGTAGCCAGCAGCAGCGCCACCCACCGAATCAGCGCTAGCGGGAGCAGCGACAGCAGCTACATGTCCGCATCCGCCCAGCCGCCGCCGCCGACGGCCACCTCGGCTGCTGCTGTGGCCACGGCGGCGGCCAGCAACACGACGCACATGTTCCGGATGTCGCAGGACCAGCAGTAGTCGCATATATAGGGTAGGATAGGACCGAATCGGTTCGGATCGGACGGAACGGGAGCGCTCGGCGTACCTTGCGTTTCTTATATATATCTTACTACTTGGAAACGTTCTGTGTGTTGTTAGTGTACTTATGTATAAATGCAAATCTTCGTAGCGACCCAAGGCTTCTCTATTCCCCCTGCCCAAAGAGCAATCTATTCCCAACACACCAGCACACCAACACCCGCACTCGACCACAGCACCCACCTTCGATCCGATATCGTCATAGGCACAGACATTACGTATGTATAACTCACGCAGCCATGCTTAACTAAATTATATACCATGCATATAATAGCTGATCGGTAATGAGACGATAATTGAAACGGAGATGATCTACATATGTACGTTAAGTTTATGGTAAAAAGTTGATCCAAAAATGTTGAAACACACACAAAAAAAATTAGCCCTAAGTTTGCAATGGATGAGAGCAGTGTAAAAATCATCAGCAAAACGCTAAAACGCAAAAACGATAAACATTTTATGTGGTGAAGTCTGAAAATGATTTAATCAAGTTACCAAGTAAATCTAGTTAAAAACAAAACACGAATCAACGCGGATTGAAATGATTAAAAACCGAGAGCAAGGCGAAAAGTTGCGTTGTATAATTTTGTAATGTAAAAATAACTTGTATAAGCAAATCCTTGTTTTGTTTTTATTTAAATTACCTATGTACGTTTATTTAGATTTAAAGTAATTAAACGAAAGAAGCGGAAAATACAGAAAACATTAAAAAACAGTCTAATTTTAAGCGAAAACACACAGAAACATTGCCTCCCCTGCCCCTTTGGTGGGTGGAATCCCTTCCAGAGCTCTGCAATCGGGTAAGTGCACAAAGATTACTTCAAAATCTACCCATCCTCTCTTGCCTTTCAGTTCTGAAACTCCAAGCCACTGCAACTCCTTAGTTGAAAATCAAATCGTTGTAGTTGCGGAGCAGGTGGTAGGGAGACACCCGGCAGCAGGTGGTGGTGCGCACCACGGTGATGCGATCGGCACGCTCGAAGTTGGCCTTGACCGTCTCATAGTAGCGACCATCGCTGGAAGCGAAATACTGATGTAAATCCTGCATAGAAATAGGAGTCTAATGTAGACCCACCTGAGCACCATGCAGCGCAGCTTGAGGCACTTGACGCGCAGAATATCGATGGCCTTCTGGCTCTTGTCGGAGAAGCGCAGGTTGTCCGGATCCCAGCGCAGCTCCAGGCGCTCCAAGTTGCCGCAGTTCGAGGCGATGGTGTCCATCAGCTGGTCCACGTGGATGTTGACGCCCAGCTTCTCCGCGGTGCCCATGACAATGATCCTGCAGGGTAAGTTCATAAGCTCATAAGAACATCTTTAATTTGATGACCAATAGAATCTCCTACTTGCAGTTGCCCAGCAGGGGCAGGATGCTCATCCACAGCTGGTCGGTGATGTGGGGCATGCCCGAGAGGCAGCAGGCGCTCAGCTGGTGACCCTGGCGCTGAATGAACTTGAGCAGGCCCTCATCCGAGATGTTGTCCGAGGAGTCCAGGTCCAGGGAAATGAGCGACCTAAATCATACTGCTATCGGAGTGTTTATATAGAGGAGCTACTGTTTCAGCTCACCTGGTGGTGCCCGATTCCATCCACTGCTTGAGAACGCCGTCGTTGAAGCCATTGATCTGTCCGGCTGAGAGGAACTTGAGGCTGGGGATCCTGGTCAGCATGTCCACGAGGCACTCGGGCGAGAGATCGGTGGCCGTGATGTCCAGCTCCTGCAGGGCGCACTTGTCCCACTCGGCCTGCATCACGAACTCGGACTTCAGGCTGGTGCCGTTCATGAGCAGGCAGGTGAGGCGCTTGGAGCGCTGGATCAGGGTCTTCAGGGTGGAGCCGGTCACTTTGTTGCAGAAGTTGACGGCCAGGCACTCCAGCTGGATGCAGTTGGAGCTGAAGGCGTCGATGTGCGAGTCGTCGATGAAGTTGATGCCGTACAGGTTGATCACGCGCAGATTGGGCGTGGCCGACTTGAGCTTGTGCACGTTGATCACCTCGTAGATCTCCTCCTCCTCCTCCTCGCACTTCTCGTACGTGCCGATCAGATGCAGCACCTCCAGGCCGTTGATGAAGTTGTAGATCTTGCGCATGAAGCCCTCCATGAAGATCACCTCCGAGAGGCAGACGCACATGTAGCGCAGCTTGGTGGGAAAGGCCTGCATCTCGCTGAAGTCGTGCAGCTGCATGGCTACGAAGTACAGACACTCTAGAGTTTAAGCCGGACAATCGGCGCCGTGGCGCACGAACCCACCTGTGGAGAAGTCCAGCAGCATGTGGGTCAGATTGGGGCACTTGGCGGACAGCTCGTGGAGCACCGTGTGCGTGATCAGCTCGATGGGCAGCTCGATGTAGCGCAGCGTCGGCCCGAATCTCACCGAGATCAGCTGCAGCAGCATCTCCAGCGAGCCCACGTGCAGTCCGGAGACCTCCGGTCGCAGGCTCACGTTCTTCCACAGCCGCGTGTCGTAGGCAATCTGGCGCCATCGCCGGCAAATCCTGGCCAGGCGGCAGATCTCGCGGTGCGACAGATACGAGAAGATGTGCAGCAGCACCTTGTCCGGCAGCTTCTCAATGGTCTGCGGATGAGAGTCACGATATATAGTGGATCTAAATGATTCAAATATGATCTCCAAATGGAACTAAACGTTTGAATGGGCGCATAAAACGGACAGATCGGAATAGTTGAGCGCGAATGTGGTGCTATATATTCTACGGGTGAGTGATTCTACAGATACGCTCTCTTATGCTCTCCCAGTTTCGAGTGATCTGAGTGGGTTCCCTTGGTAATATCCCAATTCCCAACATCGTACCGTATCGGCGAAGGGACTGCGAACTGTGCCGTCGGAGAGGTAGACCTGCGAGGCCTCCACGGCCAGCTGACCCCAGATATCGGTGGATATATCCATGGCTGGGTGCGGATGTTTCGGAACCACTTGCTTATATAAAATATAGCTATATAGCAAACTACGCGTGCTCTGCCTGCGAGCCGAGAATATCCGTCGTATCGAGCTACTTTCGCGCTACTGCGAGCCGCATTCCCATCGACGTGCCATCGGAATCTCCAAAGATCCGCCAGGCAGTAGTGGACTCAAGAGAACCCTAGGCGTATTTATAGACCAGCGCCAGTAACGAGAGCACTGCCACCTCGCATCACTCTATCACTCTACTTTCGGATGCATCAGCTGTGCTGTTCACGGGCGCCCCACTACTCACGCACTAGAACCACTAGAACCACCAGCACCACCCACCCGGCGGTGCACGTGGAGAAACATTGGTGAAGTGGTGATAATTGCTGCCTAACCTAATACGCTTCTCTAGAGATTCAAAATCATTAGTAAGCTGTCTAAAAGTATCTCCATATATTTTACTAAAAGTATCTGAAAGTGCTTCGTACTTATTGCGTTCCTCTAGAGATTCAACATTCGTACTATGGTGTCTAAAAGTATGCAACACCTTTTATAGGTACGGATAAGCATAGGATCTTAAGATATCATCTTAAGATATTTCACTATCTTCTACTTCTTAGATACTTTTAGATGCATCTGAAAGTGCCTCTGTTTTCAGAGGAATAAACTTCTGTGCTTTATCCTTTAGAGCCTACTATAAGATACATTTCCGCACTGCTTGCTTTTGCATACTATATTTAATAGTAATAATTGCTTTTGAACCCCTTTTACTTTCTCAGTGCACGATGTTTGTTGCCAAGAATTCTATATATATACGCCATTTATTCTGTCTGGCTTTGTTTTGTTTACTACATCTGTATCTATATCTATCTACACATGTGTATGTTCTATGTACAGGGTACTCACCAGTCGGGTCTTCACCACACCCGAGTCGTGGAGTCCGATGGCCTGCGAGGAGGTTTGCGCTGCCAAAACATTCCAATTATCCATGGTGGGCACTGCGCTCTAGTTCGCGATTTGGATCGGGATCAGCCGGAAAGCTTAAGGTGTTCGCTGTTTCAGCTGTATGTATGTGTGGTGGTTCTGTTTCTGGATCGGTCCGCTTCTATCTATGAATCCATGTATCTATGTATCTAGCTAAGGGAGGAGATGTGCCGGCTATACTAGTGTGTGCTATAGATACAAGCATACATACTATGAGATACATTCATTCATGAGCTAAACTATTTCTGCAAGGCTTTCCCAATTAGTCACACTGAATTTTAGGCATTTTAAACTAATTGTTATTTAGAAATTAGTATAGAAGCAGCTAAGTTAATTTATTACCACATTTTGGAGCACATTTATAGGAAATCTATATTCAGTTGTCTATTAGTTATTTATTAACTTCTGAAAAGCATGAGTATATTAAGTAAGCAAGCAAAAGCAGTTACTTTAGACTCAATTATTATTCAGTTAATTACCCATTTGATTAGTTGATCAAACGAAATTGTTAGACACTTTCTACGAATAAACGAGTGCGAGAAGGAAAGCGATTAATTAATTAATTAGTCGATGCCCGCAGGCGATTAAAATAGCAAATTCACAATTATGCAAACTCAGTGAACACACATTGTTCACTTGCGACTTTTGCCTTTTGATTTGAGGGGGGAGGGGGAGAAGAGGGGCGTCGGATCACAATTTGTTCACCCTTCGCCCGATTTATTAATAGTTTTCCCTCAGCTGGCGGATCTGGTGGAAAACTGTTGGGGTTGCAAGTGCAACGCGGAAAAAGTAGTTTCGTAACTTTCGCACTTTCGTTGCAAGTTGCAATCACTGGGGAAATTCACTTGGCAATTCACTTATTCTGCGGCAAATTACTGGCAAACTGGATTGCTAGATTCCGGCGGAAATCGACGGATTCGGCGGCTTTACATGGGCGACTGCTCCGCGTTCTCGACGGCTCCACAACTCTGAGAAAACTGAGAAAATCAGGCGTCCGCGGAAAATGGTTTATGCCAAAATTCACTCGGCTAGTTGATCGTACTACATGCGGAGTACATGGGCACATGGGCATCTGGGGATGTACCCACATCCGTGGCTATGGAGGGGTTATTCGGGGCGATCTCTGCGAGTGCAGGCGTCATTTGCTTTTCCCATGGCGAGCGGCCAACAGAGGGGCGGTTGCCCAGGGGGCGTGGCCCATCGTTGGGAAACAGAAATTATAAATGCCGCTGTTTTTTACAAAAAATTTATTCTTATGATTTGAATACTGGATTTAATTCAATAAATCAGCATAAGAAGCAGAAACCTATTATATCATCTTCGATTTTGATGATAGTTGTGTTTTTTAACTAGAATAGTTTGCATAGTCTTAGTTAATAGCTAAGTACTTGGAATTTAAGTTTGCAAATAAGCATTAGAAATAGTTCTTAGTAATCAGATCAAACTGCTTACTACATGTAATTTGATTAGAAATTGGAAACCTTATCATATTCATGCATATATAAAGTAAACTTAATTAATTACTAATTTCTGGATGCATTTAAAGCTTCACTTTATTATCACATGTGATAAATGGCCGAACAAGAAGCTACAATCGTATCCTGGTGGCTTTAAGGATCTGGATTCCGTAGTGGCTGTTCCTCCTCACAAAGTCCTGGGACCAATCGCCGGTCAGGCAGCCGCCGTCGCAGTTGCAGCCAAAGAATTGGGCGACTCCATCGGCGCAGATCGCCACTTCGCAGCCGTGGGGATAGTTTTCAATTGCACGCACAGCCTGGCAGTCGCCTCTGTCCATCTTGAACTCCAACAGCTCCCGGGAGGTGCAGCACTCCGCCCGGGCCACCTGGACGCAGGCCAGAGAGCAGATCCCGACGAGGAGCAGGCTGGAGACTACTGAGAATGCCATGATTGGATTTACTGGGAGAACTGATGCTTTTCACCTCGGCAAACTGCGTTTTTTTTTCTCAGGAAATTTACTCAAGGCAAAGTGCACTTCTTACATAGCTCGAAAACATAGTTATACAAACTGCGCTTTAGTTTAAATAAAACCCCTAATAATTAATCAAAAAATTTAAAACACAGATCACTTGTAACGGAAATTCCATTTGAATTGCCCGTTTGGCGCTGCCAGACATCCATAACCGTTTGCACTAGCGCCTCGGCCCGTTCTGATCAGAACGCAGTGGCGAAACAACGGTTGTTCGACCGTTTCAGTCGTTTCTTCGCCGCTCAACCGTTCGGTTGCTTCTTCGGTCGCCCGCCTATCGATATCGATAAACGTAGGTGTGCCTGCAGTGCGCCTGTGTGCGTGTATGTGTCAGCAGTGCAGTTTTCCTGTTTATCCCTGAATTCTGTGAGAAATGTGTTAAATAAACAGCATTAGCGAACAATTGACCGCCCTGCGCAATCGATACTCAGCTGATTAAAAGGAAACCGAAAGAAGTAGCTGCAAACATTATAGTTTGTTTATATCTGGTACAGTGCGCGTTGCAATCTGTTCTCTGTGTGGGTGTGCAGGTGTGAGTGCGACTGTGTGTGTGTGTTAAGAGACGCCCAAAGAGTTGTTGTTGTTGCTGCAAAGTTATCGATTTGAAGTTTCAACTGATTAGAGATGCTCACGATCCTCAAAAAAAGAGTTTCTTAACTAATTAGATAAGCTAACAATTGTTAGTAACTTGGCTCAAAGCTAAGATCTAAAACATGAAAGTATCTATTTCTATGTTGCTTCGTTACAAACCCAAAATTGCGGATAAATTAGCATGGCTAGTTATAAGTTCTTCCTCCATTTAAGAAAATGTAAAACGAAACCACCCACAATTGCGCTTAAGCAATCATCTTGAACGAATTGGGTGTAATTACAATTAGATGAGCAATTTGAGTGCTCGAAAAGTGCTCAATTAATTAGGTCTAATCAACTGGACTGCCCATTGCCATAAGTATTTTAAGTTGAATTAAGATCAGCTTGACCTGGCTGGAGATCAAAGATCCCGAAGATGTAGTAGTTCCCTATCACTATTGACTAGTCCGCCCATTTCAGATCCCAGGAGCCATCGATACCATTCGCACGATGTCGTACTACGCGGAGCGAGCCCTGTCCCTCCTCTACCCGCTGGCCATCGTGTCCTCGCTGGTCTGCTGCATCACCTCGGCGGTGGCCTGGACGCACTGGCAGTACGTGCTCAACGCCTGCCCGGACACCAACTGCGGCTGCGTGCTGCACGGCAAGAGCACGTTCAACAGCTTCGAGGGCGGCAACGTCGCCTACTGCCACTTCGCCACCTACGGCCTCCTGCTGCCGCTGCTCTTCGCCGTCGTCCTGGGCGTCTACCACGGCTACCGCATGTGCATCGGGCGCGGCAAGCCCAAGGCGGGCACGGCCACCATCCGCCAGCGGTAAGAGAGCGGGTGATCGCGATCGGGTGTCTGCGGGTCAATGGGGTTAATCGGCCAGCCACACTCGTTCGTTCGTCTGGCTATGAGTAATGCCATGGGCTCCAACTTGGAGCACCATCAACTGATTGCTTACACCTCTCTGCTCTCTGCTTGCAGCTCCGGCGACATGATCGTGGTGACCACCGAGTCGGAACTCACGCCCGATGGCCTCTCGCCCTACTACTGTGAGTATCCACCGCCTCCGAGCATAACTAAATATATATATAATACCCAACTACCGTAGGGCTGCCCGCCACTGTAATCTCGACGATAATGGCCGTGTACCAACTGGTCTACTCCGCCGTGTTCACGGACGGCTTTGAGGTGACCTGCAAGCAGTACAGGGAGTCGCTGCTGAAGGAGATCCAGGGCGTGGGCAACATTGTGCCCGTGATCAAGTCGCGGCTCTCGTGCGCCGCCGTCTTCGACTTCATGGACTACCTGGTGGAGAGCGTGTCGTACGAGCGGCGGCGCTACGGGCGCATCAACACCGCCGCCTGCCTGTACTTCACCCTGGTCTTCGCCTGGATCGCCCTGCTCGCCTGGCTGCTCGTCTGCGTGATCAACGTCGTCCAGCTGCGGCGCACGAAGGCCGCCAGGGTGTGAGTCCTGCGCCTGAGTCCTGCCATGCATCGGGAGCCGCGAGGTCCTCGAGACTGGGAACCATAGCATACACTTTACATTCACCTTTTCGCCCTTTAACTTATTTAGTTAGTTATAGTGACACACAAGCCAGAACGTCCACGTTATGAACGCATTGTACAAATATACATATGTATGAACAACGAGCGATTATTCACATCGCAAGCCTTTTCAATAAAATTACTATAAATGCTTAAAAAATATACATGCATATATGTATCAAGTAATTCGCTTTGAACTGCATAAACTGTATTTTAAATGGGCTGTTATTTTGCATCAATCTGCGTGGCTTAAAATTATATTTAAAGATACATTTATGCATTATTAAACTTATTTTACTTGTTTGGTGGTGCATCTTTTGCATAAGAAAACATAATTGAAAGAATTTAAACTCATTTATTTTGTTTGCATATTTTATATTTTGCATAAAAAACAATTTAAAGCTACACACAATTTCCCTATTTTTCAAGCACATTTATTTTGAATAAGAGGGAAATAAGCAAGCTTGAAAATAACAGGAAATTCACACATTGCCCAATTCCAGTATATTCCCATCCGCTTGGCATTTCCCGCTAGCACGGTCACACCATTCAGCTGCTGACGTGCCGCAAAGAAAATTGTTTACGCGAAAATTGTTGAATCGCAGCTTGGGAATTGCACAAAATGTTGGACATCCAGACGCATATGGTAGGTATGCCGCGCAGCCTTTGGCACTAACACTAACGCACTCCCCCGCCGCAGGACTTCGCGGGGCAGGGAAAGGCGGAGCGCTGGTCGCGCTTCATCATCACGTTCTTCGGAATCGTGGGCCTCGCCTACGGAGCCTTCGTGCAGCAGTTCTCGCAGACCGTGTACATCCTGGGCGCCGGATTCGTGCTCTCCTCGCTGGTGAGTAGCTGTCGTGGTAGCGCAGCCATTGCTAAACGAACGAGATTCCCGCGCAGATCACCATTCCGCCGTGGCCGCTGTACCGTCGCAATGCGCTCAAGTGGCAGAAGCCCATCGATACGGACGCCAAGTCGTCGAGCTCCGAGTCCGGCGACGAGGGCAAGAAGAAGAAGAAGCAGTAGGACCAGTGGGAGCAGTAGTCTAGGCCAGCAGTTACGTGTACTTCTCACTACATCCAATATATATCCATTAATTCCGATACAAACTACTTAGAACGCTAGATGGGTCGTCGGTAGGCGATGAGGTCGTTGTGGTCGTAGTACTTGTGTATGAGATCGTACATGTGGGCGAAGAAGAAGAGCAGGTTGTCGTACTGCCCATTGTAGGGCGCCTCCCTGCCCACATCCTCGCTAGCCGCCTGCTTGGTCAGCGGCGCCGCCAGCTGATGGAAGCCCTCGGTGATCTCCAGGTTGTCCAGTCCGCGGTAGGCGTCGTTCAGGCCCCAGGCATTGATGTGCACCTCCAGGAGGAACTGGTGAATGGCCTCGATGGTGGCCAGGTACCAGCGCGGACTGCCGCGCTGGTGGCGCCAGAACTGCGACAGTCTATTCTGCAGCACCACCGTTCGCAGGCCGCGCACCCTGGGGTCCGCGTAGATCCCGCGACTCTGGTTCCAGGTGCTGTCTATGAAGACGGCTCGGCGGACGGGCAGGTTGTCCAGCGTCCAGGTTCGCCGCGCCTGCTCCGGCTCATCTGCGTCCTCCTGCAACTCCTTCACCTCCACCTCGTCCATTCGCCTGCGCAGCATGGTGCCCATGTGGTGGCCCTTGGGCAGCCCGTAGTTGTCGCCGATCTGCAGCTGCACGTTGCGCGCGAAGAGCTGCGGCACCGTGAGCGCAGTGGCGCTGGGGAATATGAGCACCACGCCCGTCTCCTCGCGATAGTCGGGGATGTCCGGAAATGTGTGGATCCTCACGTGCGCCGGCGCCAGAACGGCCGCGTGCACCGCCGAGCTCTTGCCGTCGATTTCCTTCTTGTGCTTGATGATGTCCACTTGGAGCGGCAGCTCCAGGCAGGGCAGCAGCTCCTCCAGCTCGCCCACCGGCACGCAGCAGCTGTAGCAGAAGAACTTGCGCGATCGGTTGCACAGGCGGCAGTTGTGGCGCCCCTCGATGGTGTCCAGCGCGCTGTGGTCCGCGATGCGCATGTGCACGAATGGGTACTTGCGGCTGCGCTGCGGCGCCTCCAGCGGATGCGTCATTTTAGCGGAAAGTCAACTTTAAATTGAAATAACAAATTTCTTATTGAAGCAGCCAATTTGGTTATCGATAACAAGCGGCTGATGCCACCAGGGCTGCGGAGCGCTCTCTACACAAGCTGGCTGGAATAGCCCAAATGTTATGTAAAATAAAAGTAAAATATATGTACCGTGTATGCAAAAACCGTAGCAATAATATAAGAGTATATTCCCGTTATAAATTAATTTAATATGTAGAATGTGCGTGCCAGCCCTGCTGGCATCAGCGGGCGAAACGGCCACACTGCGCCAAGCAAATCAAAAGCCGGCAAACTTTTGCGAAATCTAATAAGCGAATTTTGTAGCCGTTTTCCTGGAATTTAAGATGCAAGAACCATGCGCGGCGTTCGCAAGTGTGTTCATTGCGGCGCCATCAACGGCAACCGGGCGCTGCTCTGCAAGAATTCCGAGTGTCCGCAGCGCAGGAACGTTCTCGACGCCGTGCAGCTGGTGTCGCTGCGGCCAGGCTCCACTGTATACTCGCTGAGGACCAAGGAGAAGGAGCAGCAGCCGCGCAACTTCGTGGTCATCCAGGACGTCACGCTGTCGCTGCAGCCGGACGCTGCAGTGGTGTCCAGCAAGGCGGAGTGCTTCGTGGAGTCGTGCAAGCGAACGGGAGGCGAACCGACGGACTGCGTCCATGTGAAGGCTTGCCGGGAGCTGGGCGCCGAGTTCGCGAAGGCGCAGGTCTACCGCGTGTCCCGCGAGGTGCTGTGGAACCTGAACATCAGCCTGGAGCAGAAGCAGAACCTCTGGCAGCTGTACAAGTACGCGGAGGAGGAGGAGCACCTGCCGGGAGTGCAGCGCCTGAATCACTCCACATTCGCCGTCAAGTGCGAGCGCTCCGAATCCTTTCCAGCGGCTCGACTCCACGTCACCGTCTCGGCCAATGGCCTGTCCAAGAAGAAGAGCAGCTACGCCTGCGCCTGCCGCAAACTGAAGATCATTGTGGAGCCAGATAATTCGCTGGTGATGCAGGACGAGATCTGCGATCACCTGCTGCTCGTCCTGGCTGGCATCCTCAGTTCGCCGCAGGGAAAACGCGTCTATGGCCACTTCACCAGCGGTTTGCAGACCTTCTGGATGCCCTCGCAGCTGGAAACTCCGCTGGGCGACGTGGCCACCGAGGATTTGCGGCTCAGCCTGGACATGGTGGATGAGCTAGACCCGCAGGTGGACATACTTATCTTTGGCGACCAACTAGATGTGAGTTATACCTTTCACCTCGAGCAGTTTTCAACCATTTCGTGCTTATAGCTTGCCCTGCCGAATTTCTCCGAGGGCGTCTTTAACCTGGACAACATGCAGGCCGCCACTTCTAGCCAAAGCACCTCGAGCACCAACGATGCCCTGATCCACTATGCCAACGACTCGCAGCTCTTGTCCAACTGCGATGTCTATGCGGAGCCCATCGAGCTAACCGACTGCAATATCGAGCTGATGGATCAGTTTCAGCCCACCGACCAGCTGGATATTTGCAGCGAGGATATAGAACTGCCCTTGATCAGTGAACCCTACAACATCCTAGCTGCTCCGCCCATTTTCACCGAGGCCACGCCCTCTGTGGTCGCCGATCAGCTGCCCATTGAGCTGGCCACCATATCGGTGGTCAAGAAGGCACCGGTCAAGTTCTCGGAAATAGTGACCGAAGTGAAGTCCGTGAAGCAGCCCTCTCTGCCGGCCAAAAGGGAGTTAATAGTGAATGGTGCAGCATCGGCAGCATCCGTTTGCTTGGACGTTTCCGTTCAGCCGGCTCTATCCTACTCGGCATGGCTGGATCATGTGATCGAGCTGCTAAACGAGAGTTGCGAGCCATTGGAAACGGAGAACGCCACGCTTACCAAGCGCTCGGTGCAACAGAACTTCCATGTGCACAAGGAAACCTTTTCGCACTTTTGCAAGAGCTTCAGTACTGGAGTCAAGCGACGTCCGTTGGACAAGCTAACTGTGATAGAATCGGGCAAACATAAGGGCCTCAGCAAGTACACCTGGCACTTTGCGAGTCCGCACACCGCGAAGCGCATCTTCAGCACCTCCAACATACAGCTGCAGTTGGATCGCGCTTTCGAGCGGCATCCAGAAGGACACTTCGTTCCCTACGTGCGTCCACGGATGGAGCCACAGGTGGCGGGTCAGCCGAAAAAGCGGGTAGTCTACCCGAGACTCAGCCTTTACATGGTTAAGATACTGTTCGAAGCGGCTCCAAAGGTGAGCTGGGACTCGAAATGAAAAGAGCTGGTTAGTAAACGCCTATTCCGCAGGACTACGTCGGCAATGGAGTCCTGGTGACCTGGACCCCGGATGTTTTGCCCCGCAGCCAGTTCGGGCTGATGCACGTGGAGTTCACCGTGGAGACACGTCCGCCCAGCTAGGGTGAGTTTGCAATTTGATGTTCTTTATTTAGACGCTTTCAATGTCTGTTCCATGTATCTTTAGTCCATTTCAACTTTCATTGGCTTACGATTAGCTTAGGTGTACATACATATACATACATATACTCATATCATTAATTCTGTTTATCGCGAGACCTTGTCCGATCTCTGTGGCGCCTCCTCCTGCTGCAATGGCCTCTACAAGCTGCGGGAACCTGTCAGGATGTGGGGCAAATGCTTCGTTCGTTCTTTAAAACCTATGGTCTGCCTCTGGGTATTTGTATTTTTGTATTTGTATCTTCATCTATTCGCTTAGCTCTAAAATCGTGGGCATGCTTAGATACTTAAGTTCTCGCTACATTCAGCTCTTTCTCATGAATCGTTTGTTTATATTTATATTTATATTTATTTGTATTTTTTTGTGTTTTTGTATTTTCTTCGGTTGCCTTTAAATTGTTTACGCTTAACTTTGACATTCATCACATTTATAAATTGCATAACACCGTCAATTAGATAATCTTCTGTCGTATCTGTGGCCTTGATTCTATCGTTCTCAATTACTTTAGTTAATGTGTGAAGGTAGTTTAGTCGCGGAAAGGATTCCATTTGCTCGAAAAGAGTGTGCACATTTAATTGGGGGATTTCGGTAGAACTCTGTGTGGATCCCCAAAGGTGTTCATTGCTCCATCGCAATGCAGTTGATTAAGCTTTTCTTTTCGTTCTTTTCACTTACAACATTATGTACATAATGCATGGAAATATCCACCTATAGTTGCATCATACGCACTACTATTTATGTGTTTAACAGTTAAAATGCATAGTTTTCTGCCTTAGTATTCGAAATAATATGATTCTTGTCGTTATATTACAGATGAAGCATTTGTTACCACCGCCGGTGTCGGTATGAGAAATTTACAAGCCCTTCTAGCGTTTAAGTAGTCTTAGCCTAAGTCGGGTCTAGTGCCTAAGAAACAAAATCTCACAAAATTGGTCATTAGTTGGTTGGTTAACATGCAGAGCCGCCTATTTGGTATCAGCTGACAAATGATTGGATTGATACGATCGGATATTGAAGGGTGCTCCCAAATCCTCGGTCTGCAGCCGCATGTAGTCTGACTACATGAGATTGGGTGGAAACTACATTCGGGACAGGTCTTGCGGGGGTGCAACTGAAGGACCTTTGACATTCGTTCATAATAATCATTTACATAATCAGTATCATGCTTATTCAAGTTAAAGTGTACAAAAAACCAGTCTTTAAAACATGTTTGTTCATCGTTTCGTATGTTCTTCTTTTCCACCAATACTTTACATATAAAATGTAAAAATATTCACTAAATTACTTGTGGGGGGGATTTACTTTCTATCTGCCCGATCTGGAGAGCTCCAAACCATTTGGCTATGGCCATTCAGAGTGCTAGGTTTAATCATAATTCGGGGCTAACTTTAAGAACTGTACAGGCTAGATTTACGCATCGATAGAGGAAAACAAAACTTAAGCTTGGGTTTTCATTGGGATTTTCTTTTATCTCACTTTTCACGCGTATCGTATAGTTTAATAATACTTTGCTTGCGACTACTTGCCGATTTACACTTATAGTTGTCGCCTTCGCTTAATTTAGTTTTTATTTTTACAATATTATTAGCTTTGCAGAGTGCGCTGGGTTCTCTGACCTCTGACATTTATACAGTATCTTTTATCTAAGCTGTATTTACAAATTTTCGTGATGCTCTTGTGCTTTGTGCGGAAATCGTGTGATTTACTTAGCTTTGATTGGGATTTACAGTGATGTGTGGTGTGGTGTAGAGTGCTCGGTAACTCGGCTTAGTGCCCACTAAATTCGCAATTAATTTGTAGCTAGGTTCGCTTGAGTTTGTCTTTTTGCATTAAACTGTCTAAAACTGGAACCAATTGATAGGAAGGCAAAAACAAAAGGATAACAGATACTAGGACGGACTGAATCGATTCGAATTGAGTGCTCAATCAACTAATTCAATTCAACTAATAATTCAACATTACTTTAATAGGAGTTGTTTGCTTGGGGGAGCTTAAAAGATCATGGCACAATTGTGTGCAGCATTAGCCTGCATTAACGTTAGTTATGTGTAATCAGCGTATTTAAATGATTAGACAAATATGTTATTAACTCTACTTGTTCGATTTGTGCATTTTGCTACGTTTCCACTTTAGATTTGCGATTATTCTTGTTCTTCACTGCGGCTTCTGACTTTCGTTCTTGTTTTGTTTTTCCCTTGTGACTAAATGTGGGTAAAGTATGGTGTATAAAAACCTATGTTTACGATATAAAAACTACATAAGACAAAATAATTTAGATTGTTTTGGGGGAACAACTGAGAGTAAAGTTAAAGTAAAACGAATAGTTGAATAATTTATGGACACAGCGCTAGACGCTCTGCTCTCACTTAAACGACTTAGACGTTAATAAATACATCGCTATGTACGTAGGTGTAAGGTTTAAATTTAAGTATTTATATTTAAACATTTATAAAATGATTTAAATTCCCTCTCTGTAAATTTATCTTTAGTTTAGCCTACAATATCTAGGTTTTGAGCATCTGTCGCTGCTGCGCTTGTGACGTTGTTGTTGGTTATATGATTGTTGTTGGTGATCGTTGGTGAGGCGGTTGGTGAGTTGTCCGCATTGTTCATCAGCAAGTCACCGACGTTGTTGTGATGTTGGTGCGTGTTGTATTGTTGTTGCAGTTGCGTTTGTTGTTGCATCAGGGCCAGCATTTGTTGTTGTTGGTGTTCCATCAGATCAGCAGCGTTATTAGTAACAGTATGGAAATTGGCATTAGTAAGGGTTAGACTGTTCTGGGATGCGAGTGATGGTATTGTAGGTATTGTGGGTGGGACTGTTGTTGTCATTGGAGTCGTCGGTGTGGCACCTGCACTTGCACTTGCAGTTGCTGGCGTGACCGGTGATGCTGCATTGGCGACTGTGGATGAGATCTGGTGGGACAGGTCTGATGGCGAATGCGATGGCAGTTGGATGGTTTGTGGGGATTGTTGTGTTGGAGTACTTGGTGGTGGTGGTGTGATGGATGAACTGGAGGACAGAGGAGCGACTGTGGGCGGTAGCAATGACAGAATGGGCAAGAGGCTTGGATTAGTGTCGGTGCTTGGTGTGCTGACTGTCTCATTGAGTGCTGTCTGTTGTTGCTGCTGCTGCTGTTGCTGCTGCTGTGTTTCTAGGTGTTGCTGCTGCAACTGCAGCATGTGCAGCTGCTGCTGCTGCAGTATGACATGCTGTGGAACATTACCATTGCTGCATATTTTGCTATAGAGATCCGGCGTGGCCGTTGTCACATCCTCGAATTCAGTCCGAAGCGCCGTGCGCTTCAGCAGGTTCAAATTGCCAGGCAAAAATGAAAGTATGTTGTAGATGACGCGGATGTCCTCGCTGGATGTCCACACCCCGGGTCGCTTGTTGTGGTACAGCTTCGCGTACTGGTACACGTTCGCCGTGCTGCAGTACTCCATCTCGATGGCCAGCGAGGAGATGGCGCAGAAGGTGCACGCCTGGGCGCCACCATATCTTAAGGAAGGAAAGATGCAAGAATTTGAGATGATTTCACAAGCACAAAAGGCCCTCCTTAGACTCACCTATCCACAATGACGATGGGGCCATTGCGATAGTCGTTGCAGCGCTCGTGCACATCGACTATGAAGTCGTAGATGCTGTTGGGATTGGACATCTCTGGCCAACTGGGACAGTGCAGCATCTTGACCGTCAGCTCGTAGTCGTCCTGTATCGACTGGATGACAAAGTCGCGGCTCACATAGTCGCTCTTGTTGGTCTTGTTCAGAAACTTGACGCGATAGTGATCGCTCTCGATGGGCGTGGCCTCGTCTGGCCAAAACTGTGCAAAGTTCTGTGAAGTACATTGGGATTAGTATCGCAATTCGATGGGAAATCTATGCAACCTACTATATCATCCAACGATGAGAGCAGAACGACGGTCTGCGCATTGTGGTCCCAGACCATCTGCCAGAAGTCCTTTATCGTGTGCGCCATGGGATGCTGGGTGACTATGAAGTCCCGCAGTCGCCGGAAGCCGTGCAGCCAGGAGGCGTTGATGTAATCGCTGCCATCCTCGCCCGGCTTGGGCGTCAAGTGCACCCGACTGCCCTCGATGGGGAAGATGGCGCCGCGGTTCTTGATCGAGTTCACCTGCTTCATGGCGGATGCAATGTGTATGTCCTTCGGCTGGAACTGGATGATGTTCTTGTACTGCTGCTCCAGGTAGGGAGTGCAGTTCTTCAGCTCCTCCACCTGCTCGGCCATCAGATTGGTCTCCCCCGAGGCGATGGCCTCCACCAGAGCGTCGTGCAGGAATATGTACTGCTCCTCGGTCTGCACCAGGAAGTTCCTCTGAGCACGAATGTGGCGCAGGAAGCCAAAGACGTTGACGATGTTCTTCTGCTGGATCTGCTTGAGCATGGCGTCCAGGACGATGTATGTGCCAGTGCGACCGACGCCAGCGCTAGAAGATTAGGATGTAACATAGTAATTATAGATCCAATACTTGGACTCTTTGAAGTGAGGTAGCCCACCTGCAGTGCACGACTATGGGACCAGCCTCTGCGGGATTGGCGGCCGAGGATTTCTTGACGAAGTTGAGCACGGGTAGGGGATGATCGGGTGTTCCGTGGTCGGGCCAGTTGGTGTAGTGGTATTGGTAGACCAGCTTCTCGGTATTGCACTGCTTCTTCTTCTTGAGCTGAGATTTGGAGTATATTTTTGTTAATTTAGTGAACTATTGAAGCTATTTGAAGTAAACCCACCTTCAAGTGCTTGATCTGCAGGGTGCGCACAGTGTACGTGGACATGACCTCCTCCTCGATGAGCTTGACCTGGATCACGCCGTAGGTCTCCACCCCATCCTTCGGCCAGTACATGTCGCACTTGCGCCGCCCGCGCTCCACGAGATTGGTGATCATCACGATGATGGCCACCCTCTGCTCCCAGATCATGCGCCAGAAGCAGTCGAAGGTGTCGGGCAAGGGACCCTGGGTGCCGATGAAGGCATGTCCCTTCTGGTAGCCATCGATGAAGTTGGCATTGATGTAGTCCAGGTTCTTCTTCTGTCCCGGTGTGGGATGCAGGTGCACCCGACTGTGGTCATCTGTGATTTACAAGTAGTTTAACGATAATTGTTTGTAATAAAAACAAGCCATTAAGGTTTCAAGTTTCAAGCTGTCATAAAAGGTAGTTATCTAATCGAACTGCGACTTACAGGCCGTGATGTTGAGATAGCGATTCTTGCGTTTGTTCTCCGGATGCTGCGAGTGCTCACATGGCAGATCATCGCTGATGCACTCGTTCTGGATGGCCTCGTACTCCCGGCTGAATCCAATGTCCCCGTCCGCGTGCAGGGAAGCCACGTGCTTGGCGAACTCGTTGACGGGCACAGCCGCTCGGATCTCGTCGCCGATCTTCACGGGCACTTCCCAGTCCACTTGCGGGGCATTCGGATGGTGTGGCGGGTCGTCCAGATAGTAGTACGCCGCATGGAAGCACTTTCTGCTGAAAGGAGTCGAAGGAAGTGCCAAGTGTTACAAAGGATTGTTTATTCTCCAATCCAGCCACTTATCAATACAAATAGCAAGAGTGTCCCAGAGTTGACTATTCCCATTAACCTACATATACTGTGTAGAAGGATCCTCCTGTTCTTTAAATTAGTTCTTTAATTCTTTAAATTAGTTTCCTGGAGCGGAAGTCCTTACAATTCGAAGGCTACTTTGCAGCGATTGCAAATTCTATTTAACAGCAAGAAAATAATTTTCTTTGCCTGAGTTGAGAGCCCTGGAAACTATGAAGCAGCTGCAATCAGTTGGGGCGAAATCAGCGAAAGGTGTCAGGTGGGCGTGGCCGACGACAAGCTCCTCACAAAATCAGAATGCATAAATAAGCAGGTGAAAATGCTAAGGATGCTGAGGTGGCCAGGTGGATGGATAGTGGGAAGCAGGAGGCAGGAAGCGGGAAGGTGGTGGTCAGCACTAATGGCATTCGCTTTCAGCCAGGCATGAGCACAGTGCGACTGAATCCTTTCGCCAGGACACTCGCCAGCGGACCAAAGCCGCTCCAAGTGAGTGACAATAATGGGGAAAAGGCGGACGGGCATTATGGCCGTTCAATTGCTATACACAAATTGAGGTTAAGTTCTCGTAATTGGCTTAAGCGATTACAAGGAGCGCGCAGAACTTTGGACCAACTTTCGCCTACAAGTGCACTCGAGCAGAGCAGCCAGCACAACTTGGCAACTTCCCAGCAAAAAGTTGGCCATTTCACTGCGCCATCTCGCATCGCAGCCTTGGGAGAAAGTGCACGACATAATGGCAATTCACCACTGGTCCGCACTGTACTGCCAACTTTTCATTCTGTTTCGTGTTGTGGCTCGTTGCACTTTGCGAAGAATATGGCTCTTAATAATCTTGGTTTTGAATGCTTGTATTGATACAAATCGAATCGATTCACTTCCAGTTTCCGCTTTAAAGGGAGAATAAAGTAGGTTCAATGGCACCTAGCCTGAATAATCTTTAAATATATATGATAAGCTTTCCATCTATAGAGTTCCTTATCCTACTCATACATTTCCCCATCTGCAATTCGATGATAAAAAGTTTGTTTCCCAAGATTTCCGCTCCATCCTTATAAGTTTTGAAAGCGATACTGATCTGTCGTTTTGGGAAATTCCAAGAGAAGTCACTCTCTGTTTACTCTGCGAAGTTTTGCGGCCTAAACAAAACTCGAGAACTTTGATAATTATTTCAATAATTCTTATCAACGGGAGATGGCGTTGCGATGCGGCTTTGTTTACTTGGGCCTTCGACGGACGGAGAAGTAAATAGTACTAGAAAATAAGAAATTCCACCGCCACATACTCTAGTATGCACATATATTTACATATGTTTTCCTCGACTTCTGTGCTTGTTTATCGAAGACTTTTGTTTTTCTCGCGTCTCTATTACGCACCAAAAAATCGATTTATTTATATTTGTCAACTTCCGCCCGCCACATTGAGCCGCGCATTTGGCATGCAGCCTGGCTTGTTTAGTTAATAACTTTATGTTTCGTCTTTAGTTCGGCACACACGTGAGGGCTGCGAAAAACTTACGTAAACCAATTTCCGCGCTGCGACTTGCGGCGCAGCAGCCGCGGCGTTGCAGTAGTTGCACCACCGACTTCCGATGTGGCATGCAGCATGGGGCTGCTGCAGCGCTTTTCGCCGCCACCTGACGACATGTGTGTGTGTAGTGGCTCCCTTTTCGCTGCGTGTACCCGCGATCTGCGCCTACATGCTTGCACAAATTACGTCACTCGTCATATTGGCAACTGCAGTGTCGCCAGTTCACTGCAAAAATAGTACGCAATAACTACGAACACACCGTCGCGCGAATTTGCCTCAATGATGAGGTGCTGCTCTTGTGACGAAACGAGCACACTACTGGCGGTGTCTCTCGGCACTGGTCGCTTCTTTTTCTCAGCGTTGTTTATTGATAAGGTTTATTATTGTGCGGTTTGCTCGATTCTTTATTTTTTTTGTTATTTTGTTGGGTGCTACCGAAGTATCTTTGGATCTACAAACGTGCTTATACACGCGCGTGCTTTGGAGAACTGAACTCTAGGCAATTGGCGATCGGCGCTGTGAGGGAGCTTTTCCCCAGCACCCCGATCTTTAACCCGACTGAGAGATATAGAAAGAAAAGAGCGAGCTTTCGGAGCTTTGCCGCATCAGCTGTTTGATAACAACTGGCACGTTTTTACTGCCAGTCGTAAAAAGCCAGTTGCCCTTCCCACTTTCGTACAGTAGTCATTGCTTACGAGGGAAAGTTTTAAAATAAATGTAGTTTTCCAAACTTACTTATATTCTTAGTTGAAGGAATTTAAGTAAAAAACTTTGTGGTAGCTTGTAGGGAGTATCAACTGTAGCAATTCCAGTTGAAATACTATAATGCTGTTAATCCCATCTAGATATGACATTGATTTGACCTTTTAAGTTGCATATGCTATTTACAATTGCACTGCATTTTCCTCCCCCGTATTTGCTTAATTAAGTCTACTGCTATTGTTGCTGCCCAGCAAAGTAGTTAATTAATCAGTAAATGGTTGCTGCCTTACGGGGGAATCAATATTTGTTAATCGATCGATTGAGCCAGACAACTTCCTCAATAAAAGTTGCATTGGGCGGTATTTGGCCATGGAAAGTTGATAAGGCTGGCAGTTGGTTCATCGATACCGTTGATAAAGTTGGTGCAAAGGGCGGGTAATTGGGAAAAACTAGAGGAAAACTGTCCCTTTTCCGCACCACCCACACACCCAGCAGACTTTGACTTTTTGCAGCGTTGTCATGAAATGGAACTTTTTTGGCAACAGTTACCAATACGTTGTCCAAAAACAATTTCTTGTCCGACTTTCTGCTCGCTTTTCTATTTTCGGCATAGGCAAGGAAAAGTTCTATTCGGAAAAGCAGACACGCGCACACACATTTGCCAGCAAATAAAGCCGTCGACACAAAAACAATGTTCCCAACTGCATTCGATATGAAAAAGTAACACACAAGTCCACGTACGGTGGGGCCTCGGTAGAGGGGAAACTTTTTACGATTCGGTGTCGGAATGCAAATGGAAAATAGTTCTGGCCGCTGGCAAGAAGACAGTGAACTACTGACATCTTGTTTTTCCATTTCTGGACGCATTTTGAGTTCTAATATTTATGATTTGGGAAAAGCAGCTCGACTATCAGATACCTATTGCTACCGTGCAGATAGTTAACTAAGTTTAAAAGTTTATAGATGCCTGGAATAAAACCGCACCATAATGATTTACTGCATGACGTCTAAGTTATTCGCTTAACTATTTTCCTGCTCTAAAAAGCGGTTTTTGCTTGGCTAAAAAAGATGCTTATCGCTGCCGCCAGCAAATTGTTGCCACAAGAAATTGCAAAGTATTTCCACTTGCCGCCCAAGTTGCCAGTTTTCCGGAGTGTGTGGCCAGGACTTAGTGAGCCTGCCACAGAGCTTATTAAAATAATTTCCACACCCCTTGACTTTGCGGCATTCGTGCCCCCTAGTGGCAGCCACTAAACGTTGATTAGTGCTCTGCAAAAGTAAATGCGAATGTAAATGATTTTGCCAAGGGCCGCGTATTGAGATTGAGTTCTGCGAGAAGAGGTTCACCCAACCTTTCGCGAAACCCTTCTTTTCATGTTTTCCCACCGCTTTTCTCGGGTTTTTTTCCTTTTTTTGCTGGCTGACTTTTGTTCTGGCTGCCTCTCGCCTCTCACCCAGTCGCCACATTGGATTTGTTTGCATTGAAAAGGAAATTGTAGAAATTCGCCTTTGTTTGCTTAATAAAATATAATTTTTTCCGCTCTAAAACTTGGGTAACTCGAAGAATGGGATGGCAACACTCCAACCTTCTGCTTTTCCAGCTGCTCACGCTGTTTTGCGTTCTGCTCTGCTCGCAGGGTATTTGTAAAAAATAAATAAAATGGCATTAATTTGTTAGGCAACCCGAGAAGGGGTAAAAAAAAAAGGAAAATAAAACTGTGGGCGTGGGTAACTCTCATTTGGCATACTCGCGGCAGCATAAAAAATCGCTTCGACAGAGAAAATATGCAAAATTCCTGCCATTGAAGTTGGCTGGGGGTTGGGGGCAGCTCCTCCTATAAAAAACGCTTTTCATTTTACCCAACACATTTTGTCGTCTCAAATGTTTGCCACTGCCCCCGGCAAATGCGAATCCGTATCCGAATGGGAATGGGCAGGGGGATTGCTGGGTTCTGGCCAATGGGTTAACCACTTTTACATTTAATAAAGATTTTAAGTAACTTAAAATTGTTTTGCTTGTCTTTGTCTTTGGCTTCGCCACGGACTCTCGTGTTTTTTTGCGATTTGAATTTTAATTAACATTTCCAGGAAATATGAGAGTGACCAAAACCCAACCACCCACCCACCTTTCCTTTCAAGTTATCTGCTATTTGCTGTTTGTTCGTAAAGGAGGACAGAAACGGTCGAGTGATTGCCTTAATTATGAATTGGTCTAAAAGGATTACGGCTTTTTCTGCATTTCATTCGGTAATTGGATAAGTATGCCGTTTAATGAAGTCAGTAGCGCATCACAGATAATTTCCGTACTGCGGCATAACCACGAGCCATTATAAGCGCAAATTCCGAGAATATTCAGCTATAAGTTGGGAGATTCAAAATTCCGAGATTCTATAGCTGCAACTGGTGCCTGGTTCATTTTCGGTTTATTTTTAAGTTCCATCAATGGAGTGGGAGTACAGGGCTTTGCACTCAGCACTTTGACAACACTTTTCCCAGTTTTATTTATGGAACGGCACGCGATTCTCTCGAGAAGGCAGCTGCTGCATCTGCACTTGCTGCATCTGTATCTTGGGCTGCTTATTCTAGGATTCAGTTCGGGTTATCACGGCACAGAGCGCCACTTACCTCCACAGGAAGAAGGCCATGATGATCAGGATGATGCCGAAGCAGCTGAAGATGATGCCCACCAGAACGGCCAGGTTGTAGTCATTATGCGACTGCCGCAGCAGCGGTTGCAACTTCTCGCAGTTCGGTTGCAGTTGAATCTGGAGGAGGTTAGAAGATATTTAAAAATTTCATTAGGACCTTTCATATGTATAGGTGTGTATATTGAAGCCTTTGTATTCTTAAGGGATGAAATGATAACCGGCATATGAGTATTGGTATCCCTAACTTCTTATCAATAGAGAACTATGAATTCCAAATAATTTACTTTAAATTCGTTTGCTTTGTGATCATATTTCATATTTCCGATAGGTAACGACAAGCACCATACTACTTATATGCCCCAACATTTGTTTCCTGTGTACTCGTATGAAACGAATGCGTTACAAATGTGTGTGCCTCAGTTATCACCGTACTCGAGTTGTAATTTTTTGTTGATTTTCCACTGCCTTTGTTTGTTTTTCGCGCACTCTTTATTTGCGCTTGTTTATTTCCGCATTTTGCATACGATTTTTGCTGCCACCCGAAAAAGAAAGGATTTAAATGAGCGCCATTTGCGCGCGGAGTTGGGGACTTTTTGTGTGCGCCGAGCGGAAAATGGCAGCGGGCCATGTAAATGCGGCCAAAAGGTGCAGGCCACTTGAAATTCAGGCGGGCCAACAACAACAATGGCAATGAATTATGAATGAGCGGGATGGGGGGATGGAGTGAGAGCGGAGGGAGGAAGGCAGCTAGAGCCACGAAAAATATTGCTGCATACTTATGAGGGCGTGTGCCCCGCCCAGTTGACCCCACCCCCTGGCCACAAGCCTGAGGTCAACTAAATTGCTATATTTCTGCCACAACTTTGGATTATATTTTATGCATGCAACAAAGTTTGCGGCTTGTGTGTGTGTGTGTGTGCGGGGGGAGGGGGTGGGTGCGTCTGCCTTTGTGTGGAATGTCATTAAGGATGTTGTTATGACAGGTTGAAATGTCAATAAACGCAGGTGCACAGGAAAAAGCCTTCCTGGTTTTTCAAAGGATATGGCTTTGCCACTACATGTGCAGCGAAAAATCTACCTTTCTTTAATACCAATATGATTTCTAGTTCTCACTATTTTGGTTGAAAATCCTTTGAAATTTTAAAATAATTGCCACAAATAATACAATTTGTTGTAGTGTAGACAATGTTGGGGTTGTAACTATTTCCATTGTTGTGTGGAGTCCATTAAACGCGCCTAAGATTCACATTACGCATACGCCCCGGGGTCCGTTCGTCGAGAACTCAATAATGCATAGAAACCGGATAGGTGGGCGCATAAAAAGGTAAAGTTACTTGAGCAGCACAGCAACATACTCGGAATATTTTGCCCAGGAAAATTTGGAATTTTCGCAACAAAATAACTTTTCTGCTACACCTACTCAGCAAAAAAAAGAAAAAAAAGAAGCAGCCTGCTTCCTTTTTGGACATGTAATCTGATATGGAATCTGACAACGGCGAGGCTGCCAACTTTATGGCGTGCCACGCCCCCTGCCACCGCCCCTCTCCGCCCACCGTTTTGGTGTGGCCCAAAACAAAATGCCAAGTTTTTCCGCCATGTGGCAGGTGTTGGTTGGCTCTGCGGATTGCACTTGATATCTTTATGCGCTACTTACAATCCTTGACTCCGAGAATTTGCCCAGCACAATTTTCTTTGGATTTATGACACTGAACGTTGCCGCTGCCACTTTGACCTCGTAGTACGAGTTGGTTGTTAGGTTTTGAAGAATCATCTGCAAGGATATAAATAAGAGAAGTAGTTTTAGTATCGTGTTTTATTGATGCACATGTAAATTCAAACTTTAAGGATAGCTAAACTAAAGGATATATTATTTCAATTCGAAATACTACAAATATTCAATGTTTGATGTTTGACTCCTTCTAAATTTCTGCAGTTAATGAAAACGCGTCAAAAAATTTCTAAAATGCATACTAATTTCGTTTATCCAAATCAGAATTTTCCTTGCGTACGAGCAAATTTTCTAATTTGGTTTCCATCTAACTTCGAATTCTGTCTCCTTCATACGGAAAAGCTAAATATTTGGCATTCATATTCGCAAACTATAGTAACAATGAAAAACAAAGGTAGAATTATTGCCATTTCTGTTGTTTAGTTGTTCAACAGCCAGCTTGTTTGCCGTTGCAGAATATTTCAATTACAAAAATATTTTTAACTGGCCAAAAACAAAAGCCGGCGTGGACAGAGGACAGGAGATCCTGGGGGGAAGGGCAAAAAATAGGACTAAACAAGGATCCAACTAGTTTTCAGATATGGAAAAAGTCAGCTATGTGTATGATAACATTTTATTGTTGCGAAATTTGTTTGCCTCGCCACATTCCCCACGACAAACTTTTTGTTTTTATTTATTTACTTTGGCGTATTTTTTATATTTTTTATTTTTTCCTCCATCCATTTCGGGCGCTAAATAAAATGGGAAGACGCGGCACAAAGGCGGACAGGAAAAACAACATAAATGTAATTTATTTTCGCAGGTGGGCGGATTGCAACGCGTGTGTGTGTTGCATTTTTTGCATGTAGAATTTTTATGAAATATTTACAGGTGCCGTGGCAGGTGGGCTTTATTCTATGCCGTTTGTTGTTTGCTGCATAAAAATGCAATTATTACTGCCGCTCCCCATGTTTCTGCTTAGCCCCCCCTCGAATATCTGTCTGTATTAGGCCGTTTATCATAGAACTTCTCCTTTTTTATGGGCCGCAGAACGGGCCAAATGGCCGCGATAAGCCGACTCGATTGACATATCGCAGGGGGGATGGGGGGTGAGGTGTACATTGTTGCCCACTTGGCAGGCCAGCAAAATGTTGGCTAACAGCGCGGGAAAACTCTTTTATTTTCCCAAAAACTTGCGCATGAAATATTAGTGCCAGACTCCAAAGGGACTAATTCACTTACATTTATTTCGCCATTCTATACAGAAATAAATTGTTCAGGCTTTTGTTAGTCAGTTTAAACATATCTTTAAAGTTGCAGGATATCCGAACTAAACTTAAGTTTAAATGTAAAGACTTACCGCAGTTTCCAGTTCCTTGGCCGAGGCATTAATCCTGATATCCCGATGCGTATCCTGGCCTGCCAAACGCGTTTTGATGATGTAAAAGTCGATGGTGTTGTAGAACTCGTAGGGTCTCCGCCATCGAATCGTGATGGACTCCTGGGAGTGGCAAGTGAGGTTCACAATCGCCGGGGCACTGGGTCCTCCGACATCCGTACGCTGGGCAATCTGATCGGAGGGTTCGCCCTCGTTCTTGGTGGTGAATGCCTTGACTATCACACGGTAGTCGGTGTAGGGTCCTGAAAATAAGTATTACATATATCAGTACCTTCTTTATTAACTATAGTGCGGGAAAATCAAAAGCAAGCATAATTATTCAAGGACCTGCATTTCGTAAGCCTTTAATTTGCTTCATTTGCAGTCGAGTGCATTTGGATGCGACAGTTGAGGCATTTATTGGTCGTAAATACTTGCAGGGAATGTCAGTTGTTTTTCCGCGAGTATGTGAGGCACCTGCCACGCTGCCTGCCACATGCCACCTGCCACCTTAAATTGAGCGGTGGGCATCTTTTCGCTGCTCATTATTATGAGATGCGTCGCCGCATGTCACTGGTTGCTGGGGAAGGGAAGGGAAAGGAGGGGAGGGGGCTGCTGTGCGGCTTTATAATTAAATTTTACGCGGGGAAAATGCAAGGGACAGCGGCAACAAAAACAGTGAATTGATTTTTCATGGCGAGGAAAAACAGAAAGCAAAAGGGTATTGCTTCAAGCGGCGCTGTGAGCTTAAATTGGATTTAATTAACAAGAGAAACGGCTGACATCTACTTGGATTAAATTTGGAAATAATTAAACGTTGCCATGGCGGCCCAGCATGCCGCAAAAAGGAGGCTCCTTTGCCGCGGAATTTGCGAGCAGAAGTTAGCAGGTGCATCCTGCATCCGAAGTCGTGTAATTAAATTAAACAATGTGGCTGTAGCTGCATGAGAGTGTGGAATGCGGCGCATAACTTTGTAGCAAGTTAATTGCATGGTGGCCCCGGAGGCGCCTAAAAACCTCCAAAAACCGAGCCACTTTTCTACCAGGATCCTTCTAAGTAGCTGCTTCTGATGCGGCATATCCTGCGGATGTATTCTCCGGCCCACAAGACTCGGCTCCCGCCTTAATCAGGAAAATTAGCCGACTTTGGGGTGTTCAAATTATAAGCGTCAAAAGTTGGTGTTGTTGGCAAACAGAAAGTGGCAAGCCAGCACTTGCAACTATTTAATTACAAAGCAGCTGGCAAACAATTTGACTGGAGCCTCAATTATGGCTAATAATAGGTAGGTCCTCCGGCAGGTTCAAGCCCTTTTCCATTCCCAATTTCCATTTCGCGGAGGGGCGGCTTTTCACAACGTGGGCGTTCGACTGTTGACAGTTTAATGTCGAGTTCGGAACTTGACGGGGGTCACCAATCGGCGAGGACAGGCGGGGAAAACCCTTTGATCGACCTTTCGCCAAATTTATCGAGTGAATAAATTAAAAGTTTGAAAACCTTTTACGCTAAATAAGCCCCAAATGAAAACGTAGTTAAACTCACGCAAGTTCTGCAGCTCGAAGTGAATGAGGGTTTCCACCGAATTGCGAGAGTTCTTGACAATCTCCACGCCAGTTTGGTTGTCGTGGATGTGGAACACGTGGTAACCGGCGATGGCTCCGTTCTGATTCTTTGGCGGATGCCAGGACATCGTGATGCTGTTGGCCGAAACATCCAGGATGGTTAGATTCTGCGGTTTGCTTGGCACTGCAAATGAGAGTAAATAAGTGGCGGGGATGAGTACAAAAGTCAAAAGTTAAATTTGCCCATGTTCTTAGGCCATGTTGCATATGCTTCGGCTTAGAAGCACAAAGTCAAACAAAAGTTTAAGGGGTGGGTGTAGAATGTGAGATACCCTCTTTGATATTTCCGTTTTGAAACTTAATCTCTGGGAAAATCTTATACAAGTTCTTAAAAATATGTTTATGATTTTAAATATTTAAAATGATCATATTTTTTATTTATTTATCTACGCAACTCTCGAATATACCCTTGATTTGTTTAATTTACGGCCATAAAAGTTGATTCCCCAGCTCTTGAGTTATCAAAGTCGTCGCAGCTGTTTAATGTATTAAAAGTCTCTCTGCAAACTCAACAACTTTTTCGAAAGTAATCCCGAATTTGTAAACAAAATATGTTGGCATGCTTAGCGGCGTCTGCACATAGAAAATGGCGCAAGCCAAATGACAATGCATAAATAATTTATTTAATAAAGAAAAAACAGGAAGAGGGAGAATACAATCGTAAAAAGAGCAGGAAGCCGAGCAATCGAATGAAGAAAAGTAAAATAAATTGAAATGAATATTTTGCAGTAGCAGATAAAACAATTTATATTCAAATGGCAGGCGAATCATGTGTGTGTGTGTTCTGCGTGTGTGTTTGTGTGCAAGCGAGAGGGAAGAAAAAATTATATATTCAATTACGAGGGGGAACAGAAGAAAAGAATTGGCGCAAGTAAAGCGCATCGTAATCGAAGCGCATAAAGGAACGGAAATGCGATTGCCAGCAATTTATTATGGCCTGCACTTGCCAGTGGGGTAACACACACAGATACAGACACATATGCATGCACACAGATACACACCCATACAGGCACACACGATACACAGATGGTGGCTTATAATCCAGCAAACCAGCGGATGCAAAAGCCCTGGCAATAATTTCATTTGCAAGCCAAAGGACAACACTCGACCATGTGTGACAGCCAAAGGGTACTTGTGTGTGTGTATTGCCTTTGTGTGTGTGCAAGTGGCAAAAAGCACTAAATGGTAATTTATTTTACTAATACAACAAAAGCCCGGCCAACGAGCAAAAACGCTCTGCAATCAAAAGAACAAATGAGTGACCCGAGGGCGGGACCAGGAACGGTAACGGCCACTTGACCCTACTCCGCCCGAGACTTTTGCCATGCAAATGCGATAAAGCTTAGCCAAACACACACCCCAAGTTGCCTCGTGCACTGAGCGAAATTCCTCTGACACTCCTACAAGGTGTTCTTAATGAAGAAGTTTATAAATATGCCACAATGTAAACTTTTACTTTAAGTGCTTTGCCCACATATTGAATATATCATTTTTCTCCGTGTAGGCCAGCAAGAAAAAGAGAAGCCCACACATGAACAGTTGGCTGGGCAGAATAAACAGTCGCTGTCGATGTATAGAAATTTATACAATTCAATAAATGGCATTTCTACTTTCTTTGCTGCCTTTGCCCACCCTGCTCCTTTCACTAGCATTCCTCCACCCCTTTCACTTCGATTTCTTCTTGTACTTCATCCTTGGCCTGTGCCCCTGCAATTGCAAACGGAAATGGAAATGGGAAATGGACAGGCAGCTGCTGCATCTGCAAAAAGGGAAAGGAAAAAGCCAATTTATAGACTCGAACTCGAACTATGAAGGCGAACGACTCACTTGAGGACCGATGGCGCAAAAGGAGCGGGGAGAGCTTGTATTAAAATCAATTAAGCAACAAAGTGCTCCACACACACACACACTCACTTAGCCAGCGATAAATGTCCTTGCAGCAGCGGGAAAATGGGAAAGGGGGAGAGAAAAGTTAATAGGTTTGCCACTCGCAGAAGACAGCTGGCAAGCTCACCTCACGACAGGTGACTATGTGGGCACTTGGATGGAGCTCCTGATTGGTTTTTGTTTGGCGAATAAAACATAAATAATTGAGAACCAGGAACAAGCGCCCTATCAATCAATCAAAGCGGCTTAAAATGCAAGGCATTTCTGTATTTCTAACACAATAACTAGTAATTAATTACAATTAAATTTCCCTACAGACTGTCATTCCTACGGAAATCCGATTCCTTGGTCCCTTACTTTGAGCTCAAGGAACTCGGGGAACAGGCGCCACGTTTGACATGTCTGGGCAAATTAAAAGAAAACAATAGATGCGCCTTTCCCACTATTTGCTCAGCCATCGCGCCGGAAGTAACCAAGTGTGAAAAAGCAAAGGAAAATCCGGAAAGGAAAGCCCGGGAAAACTAAGGGGGTGCTGTGCTCACTCAAAAGCGCGCGTGATTATTTTCACAAAGGCAAAGGCAGGAAGTAGAAAAAATATAACTAGGAAAATGTAGTCGGAGGTGGGAAATCGCTGGGAAAACGGGTGTGGTGGCTGGAAAAACCAATACCGACGACGTGCTCAAGTTGTTAAAAACTCCAAACAAAAGCAGGCAGAAGCTCGAGGACTTCAAGGTGTGTTTGTGTGTGTGTGTGAGGAGCAAATAGCATTAAGTTGTCTGAGCCTCGAAAAAATACTCGTATATATACAGCAACAAATGGCTCGACGAGCAATAAGCAGCAGCAGGAAAAGCGGGAAAACTAAGGCTCGAACATGAAGATATATAAAAAACAAGTTAAGAGTGGGTCCGCATTGTTGTTGGCCATATGCCTTATTTAGTTGTTGCTCCTCGTGCCTCATTGTTGTTGCCCAACTTTACGAGCTACGAGCTGCTTTACGGATTTGGCCAGACGTAAAAACTAAACAAAGGCGACGGCCCGGGCGGAGAGTAAATAAGAGCGAGCGAGCCAACAAACAAACAATTAGAGAATAAACACACACACGCCAACAAAAATGAAGGCAAAAAAACGCAGGTGACTGCCTTTCAAATGGCGTCAAAGGCTCCACCGCCCCGAGAATTCGCACAAAGGCGCAAAAATTATGCGAAATAAAGCCCGAAAACGAAAAAGAGGCAAAAAAAACATCAGCGACAAGCTGTGAAAAAAATAAAAATGCTGCCAAGTTTTGTCCCCCAAAGCTTTGATGGCCAAGAGCAAACAGTGAATGGACCAAAAGGATCCGGCACTTAGCGGAAGTAACGTGGCGGCCATTTTGAATGCGCACATGTGTGTGGGTGTCTCTGCATGCGTGGGTGTGTGTGTGTGGGGGGATCCTTTCAGAACTTTGATTGCAGAAGAAACGGGCTGGAAACTGACTTTAAAGTGCATAAATATCTGCCTAGAGACTTACTAACTTATTATGCCCCCGCTTTCCTGCTAAAATGTCCTTCAATTATTTTGATTTCCTCCAAATTTACCAGAAAAGTTCGTTGAACTCAGGTAATACCCCTGATTATAAGCCGTTTCTCGAGCAGGCATTTGGATCAAATTGCTGTAATTTGCGTAATGGCAAGTCTTCGGACAGGAATTTAGCCATAATGTGCCGCTGGCCCTGTTTAAACTCAAAGCACTGTCAAATGCACAAAGAAAGGGCCAAAACACAACTGACACACTTCAAATGGCCCGCACACACGCACACACTTACACTCGCAGTGCCACTGACAAATGGGCAAACGCTTACAGTATTTGTTTCAAAGTGCTTCTGCCACTCGGCTTGTCAGTTTAAGTCTACCGATCGCCCTTTGTATCGCTTTTTTAATCCGAACTCTAATGTCCTCTAATTTGCAGCATTTGAAAACCTTTGACATGTGTCTTGTTTGGGTCAAAGCCAGAGAACCGAACTCGTGTGTTGCCCCAAAGGGTTGATACACGAAATGTTTATTGTCATGGTGAAAATAGAAACCGGAAATAGAAATGGTGTTTCTAGTCGGCTGGGAATTACTTGTCTTTTCATTGGAATGTTGTTATTTATTTATGCTAATAAACACATTTAATAGAATCAGAATAGAGTTTCAATATAATTTCTTTGGTTTGATACATTAAAATTAACTTTAAGGCGATCTTTAACAGGGTACTTGGGGATACGTTGGCTAATTAAGGGCGGCCGTCTGGTCCGGAGTCACGGATCTGCTGATGGCTGCATTTGCCTGTGCTTCATGGCCAAGAGCGGAGCGATAAGGCTAACACGATGGCGACAGCTTTTGTGGCATGTGTGTGTGCAAAAGGTTATCGGCAGGAAGTTGCACATGGAAGCACCATCACCTCGGGCCACCACGTCCACATTCTCCTACTCCTCATTCTCATTCTCATTTCAACAGCCACATCCACATGGGCAGACCCAACCTTCCGGCCGGAGTTCGCTCGTTTTTCGATGCTTGAGACACGGAAACTGTTTTGGGCTCCGTTCGCCGGCACAAAAACAGGCATCAATGTCACGTTCAAAGTGTCGAGTTGTTGCACTAACAAGGTGTTTATGATTTAAAGCGCCGCTCAGTCGGGAGCTGGGGTTTTTGGCAGACAAAAGGCCTCCATGACAAGTGACTTGGAGTGCTGGCAAGGGATGGGGAAAAGGGGAAAATGCCAGCACACATATGCAGGCCGAGCTGTGAGTTTTCCTCCTCGAATGCCATTTTTCGTAGGCGTTTCGGTCAGGGGGTTGAATTTCTACTTCGGTTTTTTCTATCCATATCCATCCATCTGGATATCTGGGTGGGCAGCGGGTGGTAGACAAATTGACATGTTGAAGTGCAGTTAGGCGGAAGTTGTCGCCGAGGCAACATTTTTCTATCTCCCTCCCACCGCCCACCACCCACCGACGTGGAGTGGAGTGGGCGTGTCTAAATGCGGGTTGGCACGTGGTTGGGCTATAAAAAGCCGAGAATTTCCCCAGAAAAAAGGGCTTATCTATGTTCTTGATTTTGATTTCGTTTTTCTCCAGCTTTGTTCGTCGCTGCGACAGAGGCCATCTATCAAAATGTTTTCGTTTACAGAATAAGGACATTACTCAATTGCCAAGTGTGTTTTGGGGATAAAGAAGGACATTTATTTTTAGAAGAACTTCGAAATGTCATATTTGTTTATGCTTCTTGGATTCAGAAATCCCTCTCAATTAAAACCCAACAATTATGAAAATGTAATCTTAAATCGTTGGTTTTATCAGGGGAACATTTATAAATGCTCTTGTTTTTCATTTTAATGTTACTCTTATCGCTTGCATATAAGTATAAGAGTATACAAGCCTCATAAAGAACATTCCCATCTTTTTAAACATTTTTTTTCTCTCATTTTCCAACGGAGGTCCTTGTGGGAGTTCATAAATTAGCGGCAGCCGATAAGTAGGCAGCATATTTGTGTGGATATCTGGCTGTTTTTCAGCCACACGTGGCAGTGGAAACAGTGGAGCAGAGGAAAAACGCCAGTGACAGGTCGTGAAAAGCGCAACTCAAAGTGAATCAACTCCTGCCATTGTTCACTCCCCATCAGGAATAAAAAGTCCTTGGGAAGTCTAGTCAGCTGGCTTATCATTGCTGAGTCGTGCCAAAGGAGTCTTGAGCACGATTCACGCCTTTCGGTTGTGCAACAAAAGTCCTGAAAGTCCTCGAGCGCGTGTGTTTGAGCCATGTTGCAAATTAAAATCAAGACAGCAGCAAAGCCAGCCAAATGATTGATGGCTGTTTTCCAGGACAGAAAGTATGTAAGTGTGTTTGTAGCAGCAGAGAGAGGTGGTGGCTGGCAAAAAGTTCAATGATTTATGCTTTTCAGTTGGGCCAAATTTGCTGGCTACTAAATGATTGTTTTCATCCTCGCCGAGAAGCCAGCTCCACTACTTTGCACTTTTAATGTATTTTTTGACAAGTCATGTTCATAACTCAGTGTCCTGTGAAATTTCCACGGGTCGATGGAGATAAAGTTTCCACTGGATCTGGATAAAGTTCAAAATCAAAGTTTTCTCAGCTCCACTCGGTTTTACGTAGTTATTTTCGTTAAGAATTTTTGTTTTTCCCCCCTATTTTCTTGCTCGTTTTTTCGGCTTTTCCGCAGAGACGCAAATCATTTGTCAAAATACGAGAGTACGCAGCAAAGTTGCTGCCTGTTTGCCGTTGACAAGCCGAAAGTTGTGCCAATTTGTATTAGAAACTTTCAAACCTTGCGCCTGCGACATGTCCGACTTTGGACTTTGAGTGCGGCTATATAGTATGATATATAAATAGTATATGTACACAGATCATGGACAGCGGCCAGTTTATGTGGCAAGCACTTTGCTGGAAGTTCAAGCTGCGACTGGAATATTTAAGTTCGAATTGCTGGCGTTGCGGTTTCAGCCACACACTATTCACATTATCAAGGATCAAAAGTTATTGTTTAATAAACTTCATAGTTCAATCCCATTAATTGCGTCTGTTTCGCGACACTTTGCGACTATCAAAAACTGTTCGTTGGCAGCATTCAGTGCGCGAACTCCAAGTATCTGACAGATATTATTCGCACACTCACTTGAGGACGGATTGGGGCACTTGCCTCCCACGTGCCTCCGTAAATTCCAATTCCAATTTCGAGCCTCTCAAGCACTGGGTACTTGGCCCGTTTTCCCGGGGAAATGCGACCCGTGGGTGGGCGGCTCACTTGATGAGCTGCACTTTTCATCGGGGCCACGAGACCGAAAGTGTTACTCCAAATTGTGACAGCTCTCAGCTGCGCCTCGGAAGTGAAAATGAATTTACGGAAAATTAACTCTCGACAGCCAGCGAAATATATGGTATATGGTGGAGCAGCAGGAGCCTGTCTCTGGCACTTGGCTGCACAAAAGTTGGGGCAAACAATTAATTAAACTAATGACTCGGTGGGAATTTCACAGCAGGGGGGTCCGAAAAATGATTTGTGAAAAACCCAAATTCAGCAGGTTTATTAATTAAAGTGTTTCGAGCGGGATGAGTTAACAAAACTCGCTACAGAAAACATTGCATAACTTCGCACTTCTTATCAACTGATTGCTTTGTTAATTGCGGCGATCAGAAGTTCAATTATTTACGTTTTCCAGCCATTCGCGTTTATTGCTTAGAGCAAGATACTATATACATTCGCGCTGGAAAGTAATTTCTGGGAAAGAAACTAATGAATTCGTTTGACTGAAATAGTAATTAGTAATTACTGACGAGCAGCGAGGCATTCTGTTCGACAATTTATATAAAATTTACTTAATTTTCGCTCTGCTGGCACAGCACGTTTCCAGCTGATCTATTTGACTGGACGAGCTAATTGGCAGTTAGCTGCTATTTTCATAGTTTTCAAATTGCTGTGGCTGTGATTGCATTTTAAATCAAGGTTTTATGGCACCATTTGATTTATGTACGTTGCTTTGGGTTTTTAACTAAAATGTTTCGCTGCTCGCAGTCATCAGTTCGCCTGAGGCTTCAATAAATCATAGGAAAGGAACCTTGAGCCAGTTGAACCGAACAACTCCTTTTGTCCTCATTACGCCCACGCCTTGTGCCCCATATTTCCTTATTTATTCGAGGGGGGCGTGGTCGCAGCACCTGCCCCCAAAGTGCAACTTAATACAGGTTTTGCGTGCGGTCAGCAAATCAGGCAGCTTTTGGCCAGCTTTCAGGACATGGCTCTGCGATTTGCCAGCTGTCAGTCTGTTTGGCTCAGGGGCACGCAAATCGCTGGGAAATTCCAGCGGGTGGCATGCAAATTCATCTCGGGCGATTTCCTTGAGACCTCTTTAAGAGCTGGCAGCTCCAATTTAATGGCATGCCCAGAAAAATAGTTGGCTGCAGCTTAACAATAAAATACCAAATAATTGTGGGCCATAAAAGTTAAGTTGTTAATTGTTTTGTGTCCTGTGCGCATCGCGTGTCCCGTTGTGTTGAAAACGAGAGAAAAGCGAGGAAAACGAGGAAAACCCGGGCAGGGGATTGTGAAACATGGCTCACTTCCAATGAATTGTGGCTGTTTGGCACCCGCTGGCCAAGTTTTAACGAGCAGACAGACGGCTGCTTGTCAATTCCCCCAGACATATTTCATTGGCCAGGCCAGGAAGGTATATAAATAAACTAGCCAGAAATAGTTGATACAGAACAAGAAAAGATTGTCCAATTGGGCAGAGCAGATCAATAGTAAGATATTAAACTTATAGCTACTATAAACTTATTATCATAATTGATTTGATTTATATTGTAGGGAGATATATTAAAATACGCAGATATAGAATATAGGAGTTATAATATTAATACGATAATAATAAAGTTCTATAGCGATCCTTTTTCTCTCTGTGTAGGAACTTGGCCCGACAAAAACAATGTTAAATAATTCATTTGGCCAAAGCTCAAAGTTTTGCGTGAGAATTTTGCCATATTACAAGAAGGCAGGCAGTTGTTGACGCTGCCCCGCCCACTTTTCCGCTGCCCCCGCCCACATGAAGAAGGGGCTGCGTGCCAAACCGGAAATGAAAACTCTCTTAATTGCCTTGAAGTATGCAATTGCTGTTGTTGTTGCTGTTGTGTTGGATTTATCTGTGTACTTTGTTGTTGTTCCTTCAGCGGATAATAACTGAGTAACTACAAGTTCTTCTTCGCCGAAGGGGCTTAGCGGGTTAAAGCAGGGGCGGTCAGGGGTTAAGGCCTACGTTGGCCGAGAAAGTTCGTAAAAGTGCGGTGTCAATGAACCCAGTTTAGCAACTATAATTGCCAATTCTTGTCGAAAGCCCATCGAACTTTTTGTTTTCGTTTGTCGTTGATAACGGAGTGTTTTTTGTTTGACCTCAGGCAACTTATTTGCAGCTTAAATTATTGAAAGGGGCAGGGGTTATATCATTAGGTTTAATTGCTGTTCAATTTCTCAAGATTGCTCGAATTTTTGTGACTCTGACTTGATTGATGGTGATTTCAAGTCGCTGCACAACGTAAAAATAAACTTTAATTGAAGCACGAACTCCATAATGAATCACGGTTCATTGTTGCTTTTATGTTTTCCTAACCCAAAGATATTCTTGATGATTGCTTTCTACCTATTTATTTTCATTTAGATATATTTTATGGAAGCTGTGTAACTATTTACCATAATTGTCGTCGACCGCTGCGTACGGGGGCGTGGCGTCGTTATAGTTGCCATTTCCGTTTCCCATTTCGCCGGCCACCGGAACCGGAAACGCATTGGCGAAGGCCAACGTGGTGGCGGGCACATCCGGTGGCTGATCCTGCTGCTCAATGGAGGTGGCTGCGGTGCCCAGCACCGGCTCCTTTGCCGTCTTCTGGGTGCTGCTGTCCACAGTGGTGGCCAGATTGAATTCAGTCTCAAGTGATTCCCAGCCGGATCCGGTTGTTTCGGCCTCCGGATTGACTAGATCGGCCAGATTGCGATCGGAAGAGCTGGCACTGATCGCCGCCGGTGATGCTGACGATGATGCAGTGGTGGGCGGCAGTGAAGCGGCGGTGAAGGGCGATGGCGACGATGGCGAGTTGGAGGAGTTGGTGGGCAGGGCGGTGGCACAGTGCTCCGCAATGCTGGCGAAGAGCAACAACTTCAGCATTGCTCTCAGAAGGGCGTGGTGCTGGGGGCGTGGCATTTTGATTCGTTGGTCGTTTTGATGATCTGCGTTTGATTTCACGATTTTGTGCGTTTTTTGGTTTTGGTTTTTGTTTTTTCGTTCACTTATTGTGCGCTTTTGTCCCACTGTTCAGTAGGACTTGGTATTTTTCAGTGTTTCTCCTTTCGTTTACAACATTTTTGTGCGTTGTTTTATAGTTTGTGCTTGCTTTTGTTTTTACTATACTTAGTTCTTAATTCGTTCGGCTTAAATGATTTCCATTTTGGCACTAAAGATAATACATAAAATTACGTGAGATGACTAACTCAACGTGTGATTTCATCAATTCACTTCGTTTCAATTCTGTCCCTACAATTTTCATTTATTTTATTGTTATAAGCATTTAGGTAACTATATAGTGCTATTATTATTTTTATAGCCTCGTTATTTGATGATTTGATTTAGACTCAAATAAATTTGTGACAGCAGAGCTATCAAGTTCGGTTTGTTTGCGATGATTCACTTTTGTTGTACCCAGCCCATGTTGTAAAAGTCGCTGTTGTTGTTTTTGCTGTCTTGTGTAACACATTTTTCAAAGCGGGCCAACCCAAAAAAAAAAAGAAGAAAAAAATCGTAACCCATGTTGAACCCCATCAAGCAAAAGCTCTGCCTTCTTTTGTTTTACTTTTATTTATGATAATTTATTGCATTTTTTCAATACTCCTCTGCCATTGTCTCTCAGTTCTTCTCTCTCTCTCTATATCTTTCTTTCTCCTCTCTGTTCTTTGCCGCTTTTTTCGCATTTTCTTCACACTTTCCTGCGCTTTATTGTTTTCGTATCCCTCGCAACGAAAAGAGTTCAATGGGGTTCATCCGCCGCCGAAGATGCAGCCGCATTAAAGATACACTGCCCGCCATAAGTGTGCGCACACGAGCTGGGCGCGTATAAATAGGCATATGCCCATATATACACCAAATCTGAAGAGTCTGCCAACAAATTGGCAATGCCCACAAACGACTTTGCGACGACATGTGTGCGCCAGCTGTGGGTTAAGATCATCCAGTGGGTTATCAGGGGGTTAAGGCGGCTGCGGCGGACGGGGAAGCCAACAAAAAGTTGCGTAAAATTAATGATTGGGCGTAGAGCAAACGCCGAAGGCGATCAACGAACGGCATAACTAAACGATGTTCGGAAAATGTAGCCAACAAATCGTATGTATACTTATTGAATGTTTTAAGAATAGATCTCTCTTAAAAAGACATTCCTTCCAGAGTCCATGAGTAAACTAATCTATGATGTGCACACCAGAACATATGCTTAGCCAATCGATCTCAATCCATAAGCCTAACCTGAGCACTGCAATTTGCATGCTCAGAACCCCAACGACACCGGATAAGTGAAACATTCCATCGCTTTTCCGTTCCCCTTCACGCGGCTGGCTTCTCCAATTGCACTGAACAAAGTGCAAATTACTGGGAGCTCGTGCTGATTCATTCAGAATTAGCCCCAGCACGCTATATTCTCGGGGTCTCCGAGTCGCTTGAACCGTACTACTATATCTGCTTTAGTAATGCGTGGTGGTTGGTGTTTGGCCAGCTAACCACAGCCACATCCACAGGCACAACCACAATCGCAGCTGCTAATTAGCAGCTCATCAAATTGCCGCATGCAAAAAGTAAGCCAACGAGCCGGAGCTTTAAGTGTAGTCTTCAGCACTGCACTGGGAGAAATTATGGAGAAAAAGAGGGAATATAGTATAGAATATAGTTGCCAGGAGAATCGAAATCGTATGCAACGGAAATAGCTTTCCTTCAGTCCCACTATTATATGTTTAAAGTTAAGTAGCTTAAGATGTGATTTGTGTTTTTGTTATAGATTCAGAATCAGAATTTTCTTGGTGGCTGACTAATCTTCTAGAGCATAAGCAAGTTGCTGGTGACATTCGATATCTGTATTTTTCTCTCTGCCAGACAGACACAGATGTGCTGGTTCTGGAGTGCCCCACAAGTAAAAGGGCGCTTTATAAAAATAGAAACACAAAAGATTATTGAATTCGCGGCGAAGAAGGAAAATGGCGGCGGGGAAAACCATAAAATGAAATGGTTAAACGGGTCGAAGTCGCGTCCAAAGTCGCTGATCCAAACGGGGAAATTGGCCAATCAAGCGACAATTGTCGGCCATTTGTGGCCAGTAAGTGCTTAATAACGCTAAACGGGTCAAAGACTGGCGAGTGGACAACACGGATTCTACAGCCCGATTCTACAGCTCTAGAACTCGACGATGATTTGCATTATCCGCCGACCCGACCCGACAACAACTGACAGATAATTGAAAATCACTAAAAATACAGCGGGCAAAGTGGAAAAATCAATTGGCAGAAGGCAAATTGCCTGACAACTGCAGGCCGAAACCAGTGGGAAGTCGCCTCTTCACAGTTTTTTTTTCGTAGTAGTGGTTTGTGTCGTTTTTCTTTCTGTGTTCACAAAATCTGGACATATTGACATATCGTGACGACATGGGCCCCGCATGATGTCCATTATTCAGTGCCCCGCCCGTAGATACAAAAAGCATTCAAATAATAGACAATTTGTCTGTCTTGGGTTTTGATAAAAAGTGAAAATGGCTCGGAATGGGAAGTAATATCCCAGGTAACCGGAAGAAAATGTGGGCTACTTCAACGGAAGTAGAGCTTACTACGGTTTTGGTCCGCTAAAACCAACATAAGCCGATTACTTGTTAAAATGAGTGGGTTTTCCTTTAAAATAGAACGAACCAATCCAAATTGTATACAAATTTCATTTCTCTAGAGTGGCGTTCCTATTCTAAGCAATTATTAGCGCTAATACGTCGAACAATTTCCCAATTCCCAAACGCAATGGAATGCATTTTCCTGGAAGCACTCGCGTGCTGCCATCCCACTACCTGCAGAGCAAACAAATCAAAACTCCGGACTACTCCCACCTCGTAATGAGCGTGAGATTCACTGATAACCCACATCCACTTCCACTTCCGAGGAGGAGGTGCCCCACTTGGGGATCTGTTTCTGTTTGGGATTCTGATTCAGCTGTAGTACCAGCAGTTTCAGTTTGTTTACCCACCGGAGCCCCCAATCGCCTCTTATGAATGGCCCACATTGTGGACGCTATGAAATAAAATCACTTGTTTGTTTATCCAGCCAACACTTCGAATGGCGTTAATTTGTAAGCCAAACAAATGTGTACCTAAATGCAGTCAAGTGACGGAAAAGTAGCTGGTGCACCGAGAAAAATGAATGATCAGTTTGAAAGAATACTGCTACTTAAGTGGATTCAACTCATTTTATTATTCTGCTGTAAATGTTAACTGTTAGTCTCATTGGAAACCTGCATTTTTAACAAATTACAATCATTAAATGCACCATAGTTAAGTATAGTTAAGTATGGTATATAGCTATATATTAGCACTGCATTGTGCTAGGATCACAAAATTCCGCGCAGTGTGTCCGAAAATGTTGACAGTCATGGGCTAAGGTCAGTGCACTGGGATTGCGAAAATAGATGAAAATGCTTGGAGTGAACATGCGCATATGCAGCTAGCGCCGACAATCCGGAACCGGGAAATGGGTGGCAAGCCGAGGGAAAACGGGAAAATGGGCGCCCGTGGGATGTGCGAAAAATCAATAGAGCCGGACTCGCAGTGCACGTGCTACGGTTACGGATGCGAAGTACGGTTGGTTGAAGAGGGGGGGGGCTACGAATTCGCTGCAGAAAATGTGCGGCCCAGCCCCAAAAAAAAGTTTCCAGCCGGAATTGTGTCATTTAACTGTCAGCGAATTTGCGCAGTTTATAATTTTTTAAAATTTCACAGGGGTTCTTTGTTTTCTGACCCACCATCCGGTGGTTTTTGTCCAATTTCGCATCTGCTCAATATGCTAAATTATGATATTTTCCAAGCCGAGCTTCATTCGCCGCAGACAAAGCGGCAAAATGTCAACAAAACACAGAAAAATATATATAAGGAGAGAGAGAGAGAGAGCCTCGACGAGAGAGAGAGAGAGATACTCGTTTTTGTTGTTTTATTGATTTCTTGAAAGGTACACAAAATGCTATTCGCAACAGCAGCAGCAACAACAACAAAGGCGAACAAAGGGAGCAACAAAAACAAGAAGCCGAAGAAGAGGCAGCAGCACTAAAAAATTTGGAACTATAATTCTTGTTGAATTCGTATGGGATTATATTATTGGGTTTTTCGGTTCGTTATATCTTTCTGATGTGACACAAATGTTGGTTTTATTGTTTGTTTTGGACTGCCGTCCATTTGGCAGCTTTTAACTTCATTTAACACTGTTTTTTAGCGTATCTCTGCTCAAGAGATACAAAAGTATCTGATGGATTGCCTATAGGTTTTTACGTTCGGAAAAAAGGCGGCTGCTGCGCACAGAGAAGCCAGTTCTTTCTTTTCTAACCACCAACTAAACACCTGGCTTTTCAGGCGATTTTCACGGTTTTCTTTCGGTTTTTCATAGGTTCCCAGTTCACACACTGTTTAACTCATGTTTTAGTTTGTTTCACTTAGGATATTGTTTAATTTTCCCAGATATTTGCCTCTTTTTGCATGGCCACAATCGGAATAAAAACCACAGCGACGAGACGACGACGGCGACTGATGATGATGACAGGGAAAGAGACGGATACATTCGCCGCGTTTGCGGCGTGCAGATGAATTCGCCGTCCAAGTGCGGCAGCTGCTCGCTCACATACACATTTTGCGGCGAAGAGAACGACGTGTATAAGAGCATTTCGTATATATTTTTGCTCTTTTAATGTGTGTGCCTCGAACTCGTCACTTTTTGATACCAGCGAGTAGGGGGAAATTCGACCTTACTTCAGAATTTTAAATTCCCACGCCTTTGGCGCGCAATTTGAATTCGCTGCGCCTTTTCCGACTACCAATTCCCAATAAAATGTGTCTAATTGCAGAATATCTGCTTATCGCTCAGCTTGTTTCGATAGCAGCCGGTGGGCAAGTACACGTTAATATTGGATATTTCCTGTTATCTCTGGATTTAATAGCCTGAATTGCCCTTATCGATTGTAATTAGTTTGTAGTTGCCATGCGATAAAACGTCACAACTGGTTGGTGAGGAAAAAGAAGAAGCCAATGATCTCATATTCACTCACTCTGCTTTATAGTAGGTCGGTATTTCATACTATATTTTAACAAAAAATATTGTATATACCCTTTAAAATATAAGCATATATTTCAACCTTTAAGCTAATACTGCCATATCCCAATTTATAGCAGCAATTTAGTTCGAAACACACAATTATGCGTAATGGTTCCAAGATCGTAAAATTGTTTAAATATGCAATCATAATCACTGCACTTAAAATCCGTTTAACTAACATAGTTGGGATAGAATTTCAGCCCCTTCCCCCAGCAACGCCTCTTTTCATTGTGCAAGTTTCCGCCCACGGAAGATACATCATTAGGCATTAGAATGAAATTACCTGCCTATGCAGGGAACCACTTGAAAACTCATTATAACGGTAGCGGGTAACCAGCACACACACACACATCCGCACTTACACAGCCACCTACACCTATACACCTACACAGTTACAAATACAGACGCAGACTTTGGTAACTGGCAGTTACATCAGCCGCAAAAGTAGGCGTTGCCAAGTCGCCCCAAAGGCGTTAAAGCACTTAGATTTATGGTCCTACACGCACACAGCCAAAACACGCCCACACCCGAAACTCACACACACACACAGTCGAAGTCCTGGCGTATACGTATAGGGATCTATATAGGTATGTGGCATACAGCCTTTGGCAGCCCAGGACTTTGACTCGTTTTATGCATTTAATAAAAACTTTCACTTCGGCGCTAGTGCTTCATTTTTTTTGATTTTCCCTCACTGAGGGAAAAATATTATTGCTAAACATTTGTTAAGGTTATATATATAATATTCATATACATACATAAATGCTTTAAAATAGTTTAAGTAACTTTTTGTATGTTTTTATTGGTACTTCCTGCATTCTCAATTTAGATTTAATGCATTCCCAAAACGAACAGGTATTTTGCGCAACTTTATAAGCTGTTTTATCCCTCAGTGTTTTGCTTTACTGCAGAACTCAAAACTTTTGCCGCTGCATTGAAGTTAAGTACTTAAAAAGTAATTTCCCCGAGCTGCCAGTGAAAAATCGTAAAAAAGGATGCGCGGCCCGCCAAAATGTTAATGAAATGATTTGAATTATGCTTACGCTCGAATATAATATGTTTCTGCGCCGCCGTATTATTTGTGGCTTATTAAAAAGTTAAAAGCCATCCGGCGAGGTGTTGCCCGCCATGACCAATAGCCAATGGCAACCGCAGCTGCTGTGGAGCAAGTGCGGCAGGCGGAGTATGAAAAAAACATAAAGCCCATCAAAATAATGTTAATTCATTAAGTGGCAGTAACTTGGTCGGCGCCCAAGTGTAGGCTATAAAAATTTAACGCTCGGAAGGAGTCGCACGGCAGAGCCTAAGGATCCCAAGGATCCTAAGGATAAATGTGTGGAGCAGCAGGAAGAGTACAATAAGTTGCCCCAGGCTCCGGCAACGTGCACGAAATGAATGATTTTTATTTATATTTTATGGTTTTCTTTTGCCCCGTTTTTGGGTCCTGGTAATTAGAGCAGCTTTATGCCGCACTCCGTTTCGGCCAGGTGTGTGTGTGTGTGTGTGTGTGTATTTGGGGCCAACAGCAGCTCACAATAAACTGCAAAATTATGTGAATGAGTTTTCTTAACTTTTTTCCGCTACCCGCGTTTTACCATCCTCCGAGATTTATTCGCGGCACATGGCAGACCGAATCCGAATCTGGAAACCAAACACCAGAAGGAACGGCTGGCGAACAAGACAACGGAGCCGGTAGACCAAATGAAATGAAACAAACAAGCAAAGTTAAATGAACAACTTTTGTGCATTATTTATCTGCACAGTGTAAAGTGTGAGCAGCAGTGAGAACAAGATGGAATGGCCGCTGGTGTGAACGCGTCGAATGGGGAATACTGTAGGATATGAATCTTCTATCTATTCTATTCTATATTCTATATGAATCTATCAGTACTGTATTAGATAGAACATCAAATTGCGCATTTCTTTTACTTATTTTTTTTTTATTTTTATTTTCAGAACACACCTATTGCTGGATGCATCTTTATGTACATATGTGAGTCAAAATCAAACCATTTTCTATTTAAAAATCCCATAAGAAGTTTGACAGAGGCATTGTTGCCTTGTTTTCATATAATATTTTTTAAGTTTCCTATGCTTGTCGCAAAGTCGAGCATACCCTTTCTGAATCGAGAACGAAGAGAGAGGGCATGATGTGGCGGTTATAAAAATCATAACCACAACTGTGGCAGAAACTCGGTTCATTTTACATGGGCGTACATTGCCTTTGGCATTTGTGCCCCCTGCCAGCGACTGATTTAGAGGCCTTTATAACTTGGATTGTGTGTGTGTGTTAGCTAGCCACTTAGTAAATATTTTATGAATTATCTGTTTTCTATTAAGATGTTTTAACAGAGCAACCAAAACGTGGGCCGAGCGACAACCGCAGGACCATCGAGCTGCGCCGAGATGAGCGCTATGCTATAAAGCCCAATAAACATAAGTCTGTCCCTCGCAAATGCACAAGTGTGTGTGTGTGGTTAGTACATACGTATACGTATACATGACGGTTTTGCTTGTGTGGTTTTGGGGGGTTTTACGAGTTCGGGGTCCATTATGTTACCTTCTTCTGGGGTCCTTATTGATACGGTTCGCCCTCGCTTTAAAGGCACGCCCTGAGGGATGCGATTTTTAATATGCATTAAAATTAATAAGAACACGTGTCGCTCCCTCGCACCCGCATCATTGTCCTTGTCGTCCTTGTTGTCCTCGTCGTCCTTCCGCCTTTGACGCCCTCATAATTCCATTTTATCGCGCACAAATTTTTATAGCTGCGCCGCAGGCGTCGATTTTAAATAACGCTCAGTACCCAAATCCCTCTTTCTTACGTTGATTTTGTCGCCATTTTTGTTGGTTGTTAATTTTATGCTTATGAGATAAGAAATTGTGACAAAAACGCTGGAAAATTTATGTGCAAAGCGCTCCGGTAAGACGGTGAGCCGAGCACCCGACATATGAATAAGAGATTCCCCCTGAAAGGCGATAAATGGGCTCAATGGGAGAACCAGCTTCTTCATCAGCACTGTCATTGAAAATCCTCGTGCCGAACTGGGGCAAACAAGTTGCCAGGGGATACATCCGTGTATTGTGAGTTTTGTATTTAGCCATGAATACATTATCGCCGGATGATTCTAAAAATGGGACTCAGTTAAACAACAATAAATGGTTTCGAGAGAATGTGCAGCTAAGTGGAGATAACAACACCAACATACTTCTTGTTTATGTTCATAAATTAAGTCAGCGTTTTGTATTAAGAAAAATATTACGGAGGAGAACAAAACCATGCCGAATCACCTAGCTAACTAATGTTTCCATTTGGAATGCAAAGTCTACTGAAAGTAGAGCTGCTCCCAAAGCAAACCCGATTACTCGGCATTATCCTGATTTGAGCTAATGCTCGTTTGCGAACCCAACCTCCGCATGGCCTTCGGGCCAACAAATGCAGCTGGCTGGCTGGTCAACCAACTCGAAGTCCGAGCTCATGTTGCGGATGGCCAATATCCAAGTCAAGTGGGTACATGTCAAATGGACGTTGGCAGAACCACAAAAGCAATGAAATGGAATCGCTGTGCCTCCAGCTAAGTGGGTCAATTATGTGGCCAGTGTGCTGCTGCAGCAAGAGAGAGCAAGTCGGGGATCGGTTACCAACTCTTTGACAGCTTTCCTTTAGCCCGTTGGCCTGTTGGCCTGGCCTGCTGCTCCCAACTGGAAACGGAGGGCGGTTTTGGCCATTATTCGGTTCGACTTCGATTCGAGTTCCCGGGGCAGTGGGTTAATTATTGTTTTATGATTTGTTTTGGGGCGGTGAGTGCTGCTGCGAACATCCTTTGTGTGATGTGCCTGCTGCCTGCGTATAAACATTGCTCATACGCCCCGCGTCCCGCTGCTTCTGCCAGCTGCTGTGCCAAAAGGTAACCAAGCGTCACAGGTGGGCGAAATGCAATTACCACGCCCACTACCGCCCACTCCCGCACCCTCTGCCCCGTTGTTTAACTAACGAACAATAAAACGAAATTGAATTTTGCGCTTTTAGCGCCAAACGCACAAAGGCAATAACTGAAACAGAGAGGTGGTGGCGAAGAAAACGGGGAGAGGTCACCGAATGCAGGAGTGCACTGGGAGAAACTAGTGCCTCTAGTGCATATATTTTTTTTCAAAACCCAAAGCAATCTAAACTAAAATAATCGCTTTTTAGTAGCTATATTCGTATGACCTTTGTACCGCTTTCTCCCAGTGCATTGTGGTTTGTGCTAGTGTTGGTGCCTCACAGTTGCAGCTTGTGCTGTATTATTGCGTGCGACACCGTGTTGCAGCCACCCGTAGCATTAGGCCAATTATATGCTGCTCTTTTGACATTAAATTCGATTCAATTTATTTGGCTGTCGTACCTTTTTGCCCGCCGGCCCTTTGGCCAAAGAAAAAATCGCCTGCGCCCCGCCTCCTCAAAATGCTGTTTGTGTTATTGCTGGTGTGGCGGGGATAATGATGATGGTCCTGCCGGAGCTCCTAGCTGCCTCAAAGGGTTATTGTTGTTTGCACGGAATTTAATTTCATGCTCACACACTCAATGCAATTTGCCGGTTGCCGTTACAAAGCAGCGGAAATTATCCGCTCGGTGCCGGCGAAATAAGTGAAAAATATCGCAGTTAAACGTCGTCCAAGTTTTTGGGTAATTTTTAATGATTTTTTCCGGATTTTATGCCCACCCAGGGTGGGCTTTGTGATAATAACAAAAAGTTAACTGCGCATAAAAGTGCGAGTTATGGAATAAAAAAAGAGATGCCATTAAAACTCCTCAGTGGATTCTCCTTTTCCACATTACAATCTAGCGAATGAATGTGTTTTCAAGTTCATAAATGCCTTTTTTTTCCGAAATTACTTTGTTTTAAACATATGCAAGGGTCTCACATGGCACAAACCAAACAAACTGGTGTAAATCTTAGCTGTATCTCTTGAAATCAACTATCCAAAAGTGTTATTTTGCAACTGAGAGTAATTTGCCAGTGCCAGAGGACAGAGGAAGTGTGGTTTTCGGACCACCTGTTCATCGGGCTTTCCATCAGCTGTCAGATGATCAACCCGTGCACCCAGACATATCATTTGCAGGCCGCATCAAGATTCAAGAGCTCGGGGACAGGCTGTGAAATTTATGATTTCCATTACGGAGCATGATGCAGCGTGCGGCATGCGACATGAGAGTGGTTTTCTGGGCTTTTGTTGGGGGTGCCACTTCGGAATCAAGTGCCGAGTTGTCGAAAGAGCTGACTAAATGGCAGACAACATTGTGTACATAATGCTGGCATAATAAAATTTCTGTCGCTGCAATGATCTGCATGCCAACGTCCTCACAATGGAATCACCAGCTCCAAATCGAGGAGCACCGAGTCTGCGGAGTCTGTTGAGCTGGCTGCCATTTGTCTGGGCCATTACTCACAGTAAACAATCTTCGCAAAATGTGTGCGAAGCTGCCACCACTGCCGGTTTTCCATTGCTCCAGTGCACCGCTGCAACTTCAATAAATTCCTTGGAAAAATGCAATTTTATTGAAAAATATTTGCTGCTCTCTTTGGGCTGGCTTTTCCTGGTTTTTTTCCACTTCTGTCTCTGGATATGTGCAAGCGCAAAATGAGCAGACAAAGATAAATTGTGTCGGAGATGCACATGATCACACATAGTTGGTTTAATTTAATTAGAAACTAGAATGTGTTTCAATTACTTACATTTTTTACTGATAGTCTGTAATAATTCACAGCTTTAGCTGTCTAATTTGTGATATTTTTCAAACACAATATCCTTTTGCTTTCTACGATTGACTGCGCCTCAACGAGCGTTTTAAATTTCTAATGTTAACAGCTTAGAGGATAAGCGTGTTATAGAGTCTAACTTGATTAGCAGGTGTGGCCAAGTTTTATGGCAATGGAGGAGCCATAAAAACGGATAAAAGAACTTGAAGAGAGCATAAAAATATAAAGGCGATGGAGCTTAAAAGTTGGGTCAGATAAAAGGTGCAAATTAAAGGTTAAGTTTTAAATCTGTGGTGTGTGCCGGTGGCAGCAGCCAAAGTGGTTTCCATTTGGAGCGCCAGCCAAGTGTTGAGATCTGCTTCCTTTTCCATATATCCTTTATCCCATATCCCTTATCCTTTTGCGCTCTCCCTTCGCCAAGTCTCATTTATGTCGTCAAGGTGTGTGCATGTGTGTGTAGATAATATGCCTGCGATTTCAGCACGAAACCGAGACGTATGATGATGTTGATGATGATGATGACACACGCACACCACCACACGCGGTCTAGAAGGGGCGGTGTGGCGGAGAGGGCGTGGCAGCGCAGGGCGTCATAAACAACAGACAAGTTGCACATGCAGTGGAGCATAACTACTCGGTTGCACAGAGCTGACGGGCGAACTACACTCGCCAAAATCAACTTCTCAAATTGGTGCTAAATGGTTTTTCTTTTTATGAGTTAGGTGCTAACTTGTAAATCATTATTAGCAATAAGCTTAAATGTAGTTCAAAAAAGAAACTTTCGAACGGGAATGATTCCTAATTTTTCCTAGTGTTTTTTCGCAACTTTACGGGCCAAAGCGAAAAAGTCAGTCCAATAGCTGGGGGCAGAGGGAAAGAAGGGGCAAGGGGTTGCTGCGAGGTACAAGGAAAACAGAGGGAAAACTGGCAAAGGGAATCAGTTTGTGCATATTTTAACTCCCACAGGAAAAATTTCACAAGACAGCTACGGAAGTATGACGAACGAGAGCGGTGGCAAAATGGGAAGTGGAAAATGTAAGGCAGGGTGGCTGGTGGGCAGGGAGGAGATAGGAGGAGATGTTGGCCAACAACTGTGACCAAACAATGTTGAAGCTTTGATGAACCTTAAAAGACAACAACAATGGCAGTTGCAACAGGGAATATGACAAAATATGGTATAGCAGGGATATGCCAGAGAAAGTTGGGCACATCGAAGTGTGTGCAGCTGCATGGCCAAAGGGGCGTATGAGTGTTAAAAAATGCTCACTCCGGATGAACTGAAGTTGCACTGGGCTTTGCGTGCGATACACTCTCCTTTTTTTTGCCAGTGTATATGTATGTGTGTGTGGGTGTTGAGGCGTCACTTTAAGCAAATGGTGATGAATGCGTTGTCGTTGGGAGTAGTCGGAGATCCCAGAACATTGGCATATTTTATGCAATACTCCAGAGGACAAAGGACGGGAGCGAGACGGCTGCACTTGTACTCTCAATAGTTTTGAGGTTTTTCCACATGCCAACCATTTTCAATTAATTGTCAAGAGGTTTCCGTTGAGATTGATCAACTAAAAGGTTTAGCCTGGCCAGCAACCAGTAACCAACATCCAGAGACCAAAGTCAGTTAAATATAGCCTTTGTGGCCGAAGTACAATGCTCTCAATCTCCCTCTCTATTAATTGATAAATGCATTTGGCAACCGTCTCTAATTTGGATTTATTTTGCCCAAGTGTATTGCAGCTAGTTTCGCAAAAGAATCACAGCTGTCACATAAATAATGTCGCTTGCATATTTATTATATTTTCGGAACGCATCAATTTGCAAGTGCCACGCCCCCAAAAATATACGAAGTCCATGCCTTTTTAGTTTAAATTGTTAAAGAGCTTGTGACATTTGGATTTATCTGTGGTTTCCGGCTTCCTTTTTCGACTGTCATGTTACCAGCTGGGCGAAAAAAGTTTGCTATCGTTATAATTGATTAATTAAATCTTGCTGGCAAGTTTGAGCAGGACACGCAGGACCAAACAAAGCTTAAAATGTATATGTATTAAACAAAAGTGCACAGTCCAAAAAACATGGGATTTCAATCAAGAAGTAGTTCCTGTAAATTTAAGAGGAATGGAATCTGGTAGGTTACATTTTAAATTGATATTTAATTTTCTTGTCTGCTGAGTTTTAAACCACTTGAATTCGACATTAAAATGTTTGAAATTAGAGTGTATTTTTGCTACATGCAACACATCTACAAAGATATAGATTCAAATATGTGAGCACACTGAGAGTTGCACATTTCGCTGGCAAAAGTTAAGCAAAAGTTGTCGCAGCTGAAAACTTTTTATAGCAAACATTTTTTGGCTGCTGTTCTTTTCTTTTTTTTTTTTTTGAGTTGTTTTAACTTTACATATTTCCGTATGTACGAGTGGAATTCTCCTGCTGCTCACTTGTCATCCTGTCAATTGGCAAAACGACTGACAAGAAGCCAGCTTCTCAGAGCACTCAACCTTCAACCCCGCCCACCAAGCACCACCCACCGCCCACCGCCCACTCACATCCAAGAACAGTCGACGTCGTCAGACTGATATGTCATTACTTATATGGGCACTTGAAAAGTTTCGAGTGAAATGTGCGCCAGTCGAGAGGGAAAATGGGAAAGCCGGTGGCGGGGGCACGGAGAATCCCTCACAGATAACGTGGAAATACCGTATTTGTAGATAACTCCTTCTGCCACTGGCTCTGCACGTTAAATATAATCAGATTAATAACTGTAAACACTTGTAAAGGACCTTCGCAGTGGAGTGGGTAGCTTCTGCGAGGCACCAGGATGCTATTGAGATTGGATTTCGCCTTTTGGAGTTGAGTTATTGCAAACGGAAATCGATCCTCGGCACTCATTACAACATCACCTCTCTATATATCCACATATCCAGTTGCCAGGACTGCGATTAGTCCTGCGTCTGAAGGGCAGGATGTGGCACAGTGCAGTTCGGAGCTTGATTGATTTATATTCACGTACGGATATGCCGGGAGTCCTGCAATCGAGTCCTGTTCGCAGTTAGTTGACTAAGGTGAAAAATGAGCTGGCAAATGTCCAGGGAAGTTCGTTTCAGCTCGTTCTATTTGCTCTATAGGATTCCGACATTATTTAGATTTGAATTTAAGTTCAGGCATTATAAATAATGTTTTCACAGTTTTCCATTTTAAAGCCCACCCATTATTAAAACGTTTCGAACACAGCGCACTAAACACTCACTTTCATATTTAATTATGCGCCACTTTTTCCGCTCCAAATGAAATGGAATGTTTTCGAAAATATTTTGCCTGGCTAAGCGCCTGTCACGATTTTAAAATCCCATATGAGACAAGGCTGGCCAAAACCGGCGAAGCCGAGGCGTTAAATAAACAATAAAGCCGCGCACTTAATTAATTGTGTTGTGCGGCCCGCGATTGCCATTAAATAAATATGGATTTAGATGAAAAGTATTTATTATTTTTAAGCCAGGCCGCAAAAACACGCCAACTGCTGTCAGGAGGCGCTGTGAATTATGGACTAGGAGTTTGGGCAACTCAAACTCGAACTCGGTGACAAATCGCGATGTGGCCGGGGTATATTGATAATTTTAATTAAGCGCTAATATATTTTAATTTATTATTATGATGTTGTCAGCTCGTCAGAACTGTGTGTGTGTGTGTGTCTAGCTGTGTGCGTCTAAACAAGTAAGGGGATAAATATGTAAATTGCCGTCTGCTTTTTATGTGACAGCTGCAGGAAACGGGGCGTATGAGTGACGTGATATGAACCTGTCAGAAGAGTTGAGTCTATCAAGTGCCCCGTCCTGCGGAAAGGAGGCTATTTAATTTCATGAATTATTGATGCATATTGTGTATTCTCACTCGTGGCAAGCCAATTAGGCCTGCAGCTACCTTTTTATATTGCATTTGTGTGGCTGAGCTCCGATGATTTATAATTACATTCACCTGACTGGCTCGAACTGCCCATTTTGCCCCACTTCTGATTCCATTCCCACTCCCACCTTGCAACATTTCGATCTGCGGCTGATTTATGCGGTCGCTCAACTCTGGATTAGTTTTATTTACACGCCATTGGCTGTCCGGCTGGCGAAACTCTCTATTTGATTGCCATCGTGGTAGTATGGATATATATATATATATATATGGATATATGGCTATATGTGTGCACTCTTCATGCTGCAGTTCATTTTAATTAAACCACTGACAAGTCATAGGCAAATTATTGGCTGATATATTGACATACCCGGGCATAAATTGCAGCACGCATCGCATCGACTTACCTGCAATTGGAGGAGAGAAGGGAATTTTAATTAATTAACGCGCCAAGAGTGCTGGTATTTCAATAATATTGCAACAAATAATTTGGTGATATGCTAGAAGTGTAACTCAATCAAGTCAGCAATGTTCGTGCATTTTTTTTTGGTCAGTCCTGCCACCGCAATTAAATGAACCTCAAATAGAAGTGTAAATTCCCACGGCTGCATATTATTAAACATTTTTAAAGCTCTAGTTTCGCAGCTTATACTGCAAATTAGAGTGGGGAGTGGCGTTCCTATGCCATCCAATAGCATTGTGTGAAATTAAATTTCACATCCAATCAGCTGGCAAGTCCTTCTGACTGCGTTTTCCCTCTGTTGTTCCTTATCCTCGCCGGGTGATATTTAATATTTGCCCCGCCACTTTCCCACTGTAGCTTCCGCCGACTGCAGTGCTCTGGATAAATACGGAAAATGGGAAAAGCGAAAAGGAAAGGCCACGGACCCGAAGAAAAGTCGAACGTCGATAGTCGATTGAACCGAACTGAACTGAACTGAATCCCGTCGACGGCTTAGCGGCAAAATCAATGACACAATAAATATTTGTGCAGCCCTTAACCGTCGAGTGTTTAACAAGACGAAGTCTGAATGTTCCTCTATATATATGTACATATCTGTATACTTATAAACTTGTATAGATGGAAACTAGAATAAATAGAGAACTTTCGCTCGAGGATTGAGGCCAGAAACTGAATGACTTATTTCTTTTAAAGTGCCCACATGAAAAGCAAGAGAAAGACAATAAAATATTATATATTTCATTTTTAAACAGACGTTTCTCAATGCGAATTTTCGATTTAATTGACTTATACTTTTAATTGTACGAAAGAAGAGCTCACAATTTGGCCACCTAGCCTTAAACCGACATCTTTGAATTGGAAAATTTAAATTTAAATAAGTTTTCTCCTTATCGTGTTTCTCAGTTGTAAAAATGCGTTTTAAGGATGCATTATTTTGTCACTTTTAAATTTTGCTGATTGGCAAAATAATCCAAGCCATATTTCAAGGCTTAAAACGATGCTTCAAGGGAATCGGCCAGATCCAATTTCGCCCTTTTTGTCTCTTTGCATTTAAGTAGGCCATCGAAAGTGTCGATATACGAATGTGTGGCACTGTAGCGCGCATGTTTATTGCACTTTGGGGAATTTCCCGGCAGAAACACGACCCAGCTCAACCCAATTCGAATGAAACCAGCCCGGCTTGGGCCGCTTAATGTGGCAGAAAAATGTGTAAATTTACGTCGAAGGGAGCTCTGAAGTTTTGCCGGCTGCCTGGGTTTTTGCTGTATCTTTTTTTTTGTATTTTGGGGTCTAGGTCTGAGTCTGTCCCCAAGTAAATTGAAAAATGTAGCTCACTGGGCGGTGGCAGAAGTGTGGCAAGTGAAATAAAAATGGCAAATGGCCAGAGAGATATAAGCAATGAGCTACCGGATTACACGAAACTACATAAGATGTGTGTGTGACATGTCGGGGGTTCTAAATTATTTTCCTGGCAACTTTATCAACGCGAAAAATCAAGATGCATTTGACGAGGGCGGAACGCATCCTTTGAACGCATCCGAAGGGAGAAAAAAAGCGGAAAAATATATGTTTTAATGGCAGCATAAAATGCATTGCAATGTTGCAAGCGCTCAGGAGAAATCATAACAAATCGTGGCCAAAAAGGCAATGTAATAACTCAGCTGTCGTCTCATTGTATTCTGATTTTTATTGCTCATCACGGAGGAGTTTCAGTTCGGTTCGGTATCTTTTGGATCTTTTATTTGCTTTGCTCTGTTTGTTTTACTGGATGTTTGTGTAGCTTTTTTCCCCTGTTTTTTGGGAATGTTTGCAGGAAACTCACTGCATGGTTATCCATCTCCTTCTACGGAAATCACAAATATCATATGCGAGAAATCAGAGAACGTTGTTTATGTGATTTATGCGCTAGTGCGCAAAAAAGGGAGAAAAGTTCGGAGTTTCGGTTTAAAAGCGCTTCAACAATGTGGCAAATGAAATGCACACGAAATTGTAGCAGACAAGGTGGGGGGCGGGGTGGAGAGGAGTGGAAATTGGGAAAATTCTGCTGCACTGGGGGCACGTTACTAGCGCTTTCATAAATAAACACGCAATTGTGGCATTGGGAATTTCCGTAAGATACTTTTTGGGGGCGAGCCGAACGCTTTTTACTGATTTTTTTCCCCCAAAAATAAATCGGGTCGATGAGGCAGGCAGTCAGGCAACAATTATAATTTAATTGCAATTTTTTGCTGCCCTGTAACATTTCTGTCAATCAGCGGCGGGCAGGCCGAGCCAGTAGCCAAAGTTTTTCAATTTGGCAGCAACAAATAGCCAACAATTGCTGTTTATACACACAGCAGGCAGAGGCACAGGCTCTGTCCCCTCGATTCAATCAATATGGAACACAATTGGTCCATTCACACGCCCATTTCCCTCAGAATCTGTTCACTGAAAAAAATGCTGAGGGGCAGGAAACTGTGAGGGGGCGGCGGGATGCCATTCAGCTCAGTTTGGCCAACTTTAGCTAACAAAAAATTAATTTAAAAACTTATTTCAATACCAAATTGTGCCCAAAGCGAGTGAAGGGCAGTGGAGTGGAGTGGAGAGTGTAACATTTTAATAAGATTGAAATGAAAATGTTGTAACAGTTCGGCAGTGTCCCAAAAAATCGAAGAAGCGCTCTGATTTCCTTTTTATACTCTCGCTGCCTTTTTTCTGTTTGATGCTCGATTATAAAGTCGTTTAAGGGTCATGAAACTCAACATCGAACGACATCAATTCAATTTTCATGCCAGCAATCTATAAAAAAATTTTATTTTTCATCGTGCCATTTCGTTGTGTATTTTACATATTTTGTCTGCACTTATGCGAAGGTTAATAAAATTGTTTGCACTTTTGTTTTGTCAATATAATTTCAGATGTTTTTTGTGTTTCGCAAACACAAACCAAAACTTTTTTAAAACATTGCATATATGGTGCGCAGAATTTGTTTTAATTACGACTGAATTGTTTGGATTGCTCCCAGCGAAAATATCCATTATAAAATATTATTTGTGCGCGTTTTTTATGAATTACATACATGCTGTTTAAAGTTTAACTTTGGTCAATAGTAGTGAAGTATTCGTATACACAGACTAATTATTTCGTTTCAGTAAACAATAAGTAATAAAAAGTCGCTTTGACATCATCCAATCGATCAAAACTGACAACTCATTAGGGCATAAATCCCGAAAGAATGTGTAAAGTTATTAATTTGTTTCGAGGATGGCGAATCAACGAAAATCCCTTTCCAAAGTATACGTTTTCGTTTTCCTCTAGCCAAAGTAACTAATTCGACAGCGGAGAAAAACTGCAGCTGTATAGAAAGTGCAACATTTGTTACACATCCAATAGAGCAGCTCCTTGAATAAGGCGTCGCTTAAGGACTTGCGAGCGAAAAAAAAGTGGAGCGCAGAAGGATGTTGGAGCATGCCACATGCCCCCAAAGTATTACGACACAAAAATGGGATTGCTGCGCGGGCGTGACACATAAAAAGCGAGGAAAACCCGCTGGCAGACCAAACAAAATACACAAAAAATAGCTGAAAATCATTCAGCGAGCAGAGGGCACAACATAAAAGCTGAGCGTCTGGGTGGAACCTTAGTGCTAATGTTGCAATCCCCCCCACCCACCGCCCACGATTTTCTCCACCGCATTTTGCCAACCCAAATGCTTTTTTCCCCTCCCCAAACCCCTGGCAACTGCACTTGTGCACACTTTTGGCATAATACAACAAAATTGATTTGCCGCATGCATCATTATCAGCAACGTCGTCGTGGTAGTCGTCCTAGTCGTCGTCATCATCCCACCACTTCTCCGACTGCTGGCTTTTACTTAGACTGCTGCACTTGAAGGTCCTGGGATCCCTTGGCTCCCTTGGCTCCCTCCCCGAAAAACACACTCTCGTGGGCCATTGAATGCAATGGCGCTCATTCATTCAACGTTTTGCAACTCATAAGAAGCAGCAATTGAAGCATCATTAGCTGCAAGTTTTCGAATCCTTCCACGCGACCCGCACCACACTGCGTATGAGTAATGCATGCATGCCATTTACATTGATTTGTGGCGGAACGTCGACTGTCGATACATACACACAGTGCATACACACACCTCACACACACCACACACACTCACACACTGGCAGAGAACCAGCTTGGCAACTTTCTTCTAATGCTTCAGTCAAGTGGCTTGAAGTGGGGCATCGATGGGTTTTCAGCTTAACCAAAGCCATCAATTATGGGTAAATTTCGCTGAAATTTGTGCAGCATTTTAGCTTTACCAGCAGCAATCGAAAATATTTCTTTTTCCACCCAACTTTAAAACTTTTGCGCTGAAGTTTATGTTTGTGCCGATAATATCGGGATTTCTCGACTCCTCGGTGCGCTTGTTTTTTCCCATCTTATTCATGAAGGCGTTCCTCAGCTAGTACAAAAATAAATTCAATACGTTCAGCGAGAAAGGAGAAAATAACAAAAAATAGAGCGGAGTCTGCAAAATAAGCAGATGCAAACACACACATAAAGAAATGTTGGTGGATTGTTTATGGAACTTAAAGAAATATGATATTTTCCGAGCTTGTATAGCTTATATAACTGGAACTAGTCTAGTCTTTCTAGTCCAGCTGGTAACTATTTGCTGTGCAGCTGAGCTACTTTTTGTTTTCAGTGTACACCTATACTTATTTTAGATCTTAGCATACATATGGGCTGCATTAGCTGCTTGTTTTTGCCCGCTTTTGTTGGGGCCGTTGTTCCATGACGTTATCACGTACGCTAATGCGACAAAAGCGCAACGACGAGCAAAATGTTTTGAAAATTTACTTAGCCCGGCTTCGCAGCGAGCGGCCCGCACCTTGGCCCCTCGGTTGCCTCGGCTGCCCCGGTTGTTTCCTGCCCTGGGTTTCTGGGTTATCCGTTTTCCCAGGGCTCTGCGGCTTCGACAGGCAGCTTCTTATAGGGCATATCCTTTGTGGCCGGCTCAAGACTGTGCTTTCCTTATTTTGTTCCTGCTTTATTTGCATTCCTTGGGCCACATCCGCTGTCGCTTCCTGGCGCTTCTTTAAGCGCAAAATACTTTTCCGCTGCTCGAGTGGCAGAAAAATGAAAATATTATTTGGGGCGCGTGCTTTTTGGCCATGCAGCACACGCGGCGTATACGTAACGCTCAGCTTAAACGGTCACATGTACACATGTACGTTTTTACAGTTCGCGGCGAAATAATGTTTTATTTCGAACTTGAATGTATAGAAAAAGTTGATTGAAAATATGGCATATTTAGGAAATTACTTTTATATTGATATAAGATTATCTGATTGATCTTTTAAAACGCTATAATAAAAGTTAATTTTTTGGTGGCAGCCACTTGTTTTGTGCCAGATTTATTAACTTGAACTTGGCTGTATTTCAGGCCCGAAAAATCCCACATAACCGCAAATGTACAATGCAGGCAGGGAGGCCTGTTCCGTGCCGTTCTGGTTTGGTCTTTGGTCTGCTATGGTTTGGTTTGGTTTGGTTTGGCTGGATTTTCGTTTCGGTGCGCGTCTGGTTTTGGTTCGATGCTCGGCCCAGGTGCGGTGTGCGGTTCTGGGGGCGTGGCCGTCGCGTTGTAGGCGCCGTGATGTGTTTATACATTTCGTGAAATGACAGAAATTGAATAAAATTTATGCGTTTTACGCGACGCAGGTGGAACCGCATATGGAACCTGCATGCTCCCCGAAGCGAAACCAGAAACCCACCAAAAAAGAAAAATAGAAATTTCCCGTCTATATTGGCGGTAGGAAGCAGACTTTCCCACCGTGTAACGCCCTCGGTTGTCGGAATTTTGGGTTTGAAATATGTGCGAAGGTCGCATGATGTGTGCTCGCTGCGAAATGTTTTCTTTTCGACGCTGTTTTTCGAAAGAGTTGACAGCGACTGCGGCTAAATGCAAAACACTTAAATTTAGTACTTTAATGCATTGCAGTGCAGTGTGCTAGCTAATTTGTTCTCCGAAATATATATTTTTTTCCCTATTCAGGGATTTTCGCTTGCCAAAGCCTGCAAATATGTTGCGCAGAAGTGCCACTCCCCGAAAGTGCGAAAACCTGACCTTATGCCAGAAAATTCCGCTGGGCGAGCGACCGACCGCATGCCATAAATGCTTAAATCAAATTAACGCAGGAAAGGAGGGCTGAACAACCCGTTGGCAAGAGCTTAAGTTATGCAAAACGCTGGGCGTGGTCCCCACAATGGCTGCAAATCAGGATAACTGCCCGGAGCGGGGATTTTCGCTGGCAAATAGGTGAAGACAATGGCCAGGACAGCAGGACAGCAGAAGAGCGGAGAACAGGACTCTCGGTCATTGCAGGTTGTCATTGTGTCGGCTTAAGGCCGGCGAACAAGCCAGAAAGCCCTGATTAATTGGCGCTATTTATAATTAAATTGCGTCCTAAGCTGTAATCACAGTTCTCAGTCGTCGCCGGTTGCTAAGCCCCATTCTCCACTTTCTTCGTGCCCCTCCTTCGGCTGCCCCCCGCATTCATTTGCCTCCTTTCGCCTTTGTGGAGTCTCAAAGGTTTTCTATCTTCAACTACATCAAAAGCGGCAATATAATTTCCCCACAAATGAGCGTTCTGATTCAATTAATGCCTCTTTGACTGCAAATTCTAAGGGAGTTGAATTCAAGTCCTGGCGATGTCCTTGCCGCCTTGCAGATGCAAAACTCGACATGTTGTGTGCCAAGGATATGGGCAAACAGGATTTCCAGGCTACCAGGCATTTGCAACAAAATGCAGCAGACTAAACAATCTGTAAAAAAACATAAAACCAGCAACTTGGCCAGATGGACGGTGGCACCAAAGGGAAAGCATTTGAGAAATTCACTTTATTTACTTCTAAATTTTGTACTTGCCAACGAAAGTAAGCCAAATATTTGAGTACACCAAATAGACTCGTATTTCTCTCTAGCTTTTCAGTTCTGTGTGCACTTGATTCTTATGATAAAACAAATTTTGATTTGTTGTTCAGATGGGAGCCATCTTAAATGCAACTTTCCCTTTAAATCGTAATCGTTTAGGAACTACTCACTTCCCTTGACGTTTTGCCCCACTGTGCGCCTTTTGGCCAGGACATTTCCGCTGTCCTGCAATCGGGTCTCTTCTAGTTGTAATACCACCAACAACATGGGTAACACCAGCAACAGCAACTACAACAACAGCGAGGAGCGCATTTCAAATGCAAATGTGTTTGTGGTGTAAATGCAATTTTACAAAATTTTATATAAGCGAGCAGACAGCAACAACAAGAAAGCAAGAAAAGCAACGACAATGTGCATAAAATTTCCGAGGATTTACATTTTAAAAACGCACAAAAAGCTGCAGCAGCCAAGGAAAATGCTCAGGGAAAAAGGGAGGAAAATTCGTGTTGGCAGACGGGAAAAGGATGCTGCATATGAGCTTCTAGCTGGTGTTAGTTTGCAAATGCGGTTTTAACGCTTCTGCGATGGCGACTGCGCGAAGACATTTGGCCAAAACAGTGCGGCGAAGCCAAGCCGACTGCAATTTGGCTAAGTGCGTGGGGAGTGGGCCAAAACTGCAAATGAAAATGTGCAATGCACATGTGTGCATGGCACACACACACACATACATTTCTGCGGCAATCAGTGCCAGACACACATGGGCTTAAGGCTTAGGGCTGGGGCTTTGGGCTTTAGGCCTGGCCAAAATGTTTTGCCTACTTGCTACTTGCTGCCACTTGGTTACAGCCTCACTTGGCACTTTCCACTTGCCATCTGCCAGCCGGCTGCATAAATCTACGTCTCTTTTATTACGAGCTTTTGAGCATTTAAATAAATTTCAAAGCTTTGGCCAGAGCTGATTTACGAAAAAGGGGGCGGCGGCCAGGAGTGGTCCTTGCTGAAAAGGGGGAGTGGCAGGCGGCACATTTAGCGTTAAATGTGCATAGTTTTGTCTGCGGCAGCAAACTAACCACGTGAAAGTCGCCTGCGGAAACTAATACAGAGTAGCCTGGACTCACCAAAAGGCCAAAATACTGAGAGGAAATGCTGCCATTTAATATTTAGAATTTAAATATGAAAGAAATCTCTGATGGCGAGAGATTTAATTTAATTAAATTTAATTTGGAGTTTCAATATAGATCTTTCGGGTTTCTTAACAAACAATTGTTGATTTAGGCACTTATTTTTAACAGTGCACCGACCGAGACGATGTGCAACATGACAGGCTGAAGTTGAGTGGCTCACACCCACACAGATGCGGCTGCTAGGACGATGGACGGACTCAGACACAGACACAGATACGGATACAAGGACAGACACACATGGACCGCAGCTGGGCAGGCTAACTGAGTTAGAGCTGCCGAAAGTTCAGGAGGAAGGACTTGAGGGGCAGAAGAGCAGGGATCCCGAGCTGGGGGCAAACAAGAAATGTAAAGAATGCCACTGACAATGTACAAAGTGCAAAACTAATTTTACAGAGTGAACAGACGCAGGAGGAGACAGCCGTGACTGCAACATGTTGTGTGTCCTGTGTCCAAAGCACAGCAGCCAAGTTGCCAGACGAAATAGATCATACGCCCGGTGGTACAACCACCCTGCGGACTGAGAACTCAACTCATTTCCGTCTTGATTAACCAATCGAACTGGTGGAGAAGTCAGTTAATCATAAGAGAACCTTCATTTAGGCCAAAAACCCAGCTCGAGGAAGGAGGCACTTTAGTAACGGCCAGTCCTTCTGTCTCGACCCATTTTGTCGGAAAATTCAGAATGTGATTTAAGCCGATCTCTGGCAAAATGTCATGTAATCTTGGCCCTAGGTTGATTACTTTGTTTGCCATCTGATTGCCGGCTTTGTCCTGCATTTTCCGTTTGTTTTTTTGGGGATTTAAGGCTGCTCTGCACTTAATTGCTTAGATTTGTTTAATTTAAGCCGATTATACACGACCACAATTTGTTAAAAGCTTTACGTGTGCGATTGTGATTGTGTGACGCCCAGGTGTCAGGTCTATTATCCATTAATCGATACGTCAGTGGATTGGATTTGAAAAATGGATTGGGAAGTACACATAGAAAAACAGTGCACACTCGTATTTAAATAAATGCCCAAGTACTTTGGGCTTAGCATGCTTTCTCTACAATGCTGGGACCTTTACCACCTATTTTTCTGCGAGTGTCTGCACATGTGATGGCCAAACTATGCGAACCTTAACCTTATCGAACACCCGTCAATGGCCGAAATGGAACGGAGGAAAATGGCAGGGAAAAAAGTTTGGAAAAATGTAATCAAGCACGTAACTTGCACAAATTTTCTGCACTTTTGCCGAAGCCAAAAGCGGCAAAAGCCCCCAGGCCAAAACGCACACACACGGCACACACGCCGAGTAACATGAACGGTGACAGACACGCACGCCTGAGTGCTGCCACGCCCACACTAGCACAGATACCCATCCGCCCACACACCCACACACACACTGCGATACTGAGGTGCCATCAAAAAGATTGCCAGCTGCCCTGTTTGTCCTTGTTGTTATTGCAATCCTTTTGACTATGAACTGCAGACAAAAAAAAAGGATGCGAAAGAAATCGAACAGGAAAAAAGATTGCTGTTCCCCTCCAACGGATCAAAATACAAAAAGTCAAAAGAAAAGTTAAAGACTTTAAAATCCGCCCGGGGCCAAAGTGATTGAGCGTGTGTCGCAACGAGAGCAGGAAATTTGTCAAAAAAAGGAAAACTTTCCAAGGATGATTCGTAGGAAAAGGGAGAGTCAGGTGAATACACAGAGACAAAAATGTTTACGCGGAAATTCGCTTCAAAATGCTTACTTACATTCGACTTTAGATGTCCCTAAGTGCTTTATTTCAATTAGCAGCATCTAAATAAAATATTACACGCATCCTGGGAAAGAAGTTGTTTGCGAGGACATTGCGAAGGATCTGACTTGTGTCTGCCAGTGCAGAATACACCTGTAACAGAGCTCAGACTGAGGCCATAGCTGGTTCCCTTAATAGACTCATGGCTGCATAGTCTCATGTCCCCCAAAAGCCGCTCGAAAATCAAATGAAATTGATCCCGCAGACAAAGCGGAATGAAGGGAAATCAAAGGCGGCGACTGGATGCGGGGTATCCTTTGGCGAAAAAGCGCAGACATGATATGAAATTATTTGTCAACGCCGAATGCCATTTTCAACAACTTTCCGACAACTTTCATTTCGTTTTCATTCTGGCAGGCGACTTGCCCGGCTTCGAGTGCCCCGACAACTCGTGGAAAATGGCAGGCGCGCCGGGAAAATTGGGCGAAAAGCGTCTCTGGGCTTTCATTTTGCATTACAGTTCGCCTGCCGGCGGCCAAAGGAAGAAGCAGAAGACAGAGGAGCCGCCCAGACATGCAATGACATCCATCGCAGAAAGCGCTGGAACTTTCTGATTGCTTGCAAATGTTTTATTAGCCTGATTTTCCGAATGGAAACCCTCGGCAGTCCCATCCCAGCCCAAAAGTGATATGTGTGCGCATTATGAGACCAAGATGTGGGGCAGGATAAGGAAAACACAAAGGTGAAATGGGATGGCGAACAAGAAGCCAATATTGCTACGTAGTTGGGGTCTTTGAAAGTAACAGGATGTTCAGAGGAACAATGGAAATAGGAAATTATCCATTGACTGATTTTTAAAGGTGCCCAAAAGCATGAAGCACTATTTGAACCCTTAGACTGACCATCCTCTGATGAAGTTGGATACTAAGTTTAAATTTCCCATTCCTAATTTTTAAATAAGTTTCAAAGGCGGGATCAATAAATTTGCAAAGGCCTTCGCTGCACTATCGGTGACTAAGCTTGCTTGTTGCAAGTTCCTGCGAGTCCTGCCCGTCCTGGGTATCCTGAGCATCCTGAGAATCTGATCTGAGCCGGCGGCAGGGATTTTCCTTTACCCCCGCGTTGCTGCTCATTAATTTCGTCTATTTAGGAAAAGTTTTTGCTGCGCTGGCTGCGTTGCTGTTGCCTGCAACTTTTTTAAGTGGTTTGCGGTTTATCATTTTTGGCTTTGCAGCGAGTGAAAATGCAGCTGGCCCTGCTGCGCTTTTCCTTGCACACTTTCTTTTCTTGTTGCCTCTTTTTCTGCCGCAAACAAAACTGTGCGCAAACAGGAAATAACGGTAACGCTGCTTCATTTCCGCTTTTATTAAAACATACTTTTCACGTTGTACCTTATCCTGCTGCTGGTTCGTCCTTCTGCTCCTTTCCGCCCTCCATTTCCCGCCCGCCCCGCCCCTTTCCTTAATAGTCCCGACTGTCTTACCGCTGTTTGCTGCGGGCATCATCTTCTACCCTGCCTCGAAAAAAGTTGGTCAAAAAGGCTTGGCCCGCTTGATTTGCATACTGTGATTTTCTGATAAAGTTCAGTTTTTTAATGTTCTGCCTAAGTTTTTATAGTTTATATTTCGATTTTTTTATAAATGATATTGATTTTATACACATTTTCATGTTCGTTTCGGTGTAAACTGAAGTTAACGATTTCCCACTGTGCTTTCTCTCATAATGCGCTTTATTTTCGATTTATTCCCCTCTCAATTAGTCCTTCGCTTTCCACCTGCGAGTGTATTAACTATTCATTGTGGCCAAGGAAAGTTTTTTCCCTGGTGTTTTATGTGCTCTCGCTGTGGTTGTTGCCGCCGCTGCATTTTCGCCACCCCACTTTCTCCGCCGCCCACGAAATGCAGCTTGTCACTTCCGCCAGCCAGCCGCCCGCAGTTTTCCACGAAGGAAAACTTGTGCCCAGAGTTTGGGTTATGCGCCGCTATCTGAGTGGGTTTTTTTGGTCCGTTTTCTGCGGCTGGCGCTTTAAAAGCAGCCAGCGGATGCGCTGAACCATCTTTTAGAGGTGGGCGTTGTTTTTCCAGGCGGATGGGGGGCGTGGCCGATTTCCACGAGTATTTTCAGTGCATGCAAACGGCTGAACCTGAACCGCAGCTAGTTGAAAGTAGCCAAAGGTAATTAATTTTGTAGCTGCAAGTTGAGGGTCCTGCTGCAAAACTTAGTCGCCGGCGGATGCAGTACTCTGGATTCTGGTTATACGACCGCAAGCTTTTGACAGTCCGCGCTCGCTGCAAATGGATTTCCCATTTTCCATTTGCTTTAGTTTCCCGCTCGGAATGAGTGGCAACATTTCCTCAAAATGAAAGTGCGTCGTCTTTCCCTTTTTTAGTTCGTCCCGAAAGGTGGATGGATCTGTGCGTGTGTCTATTAATTTTCTTGGATGCAACAGCAGCGATAAGCAGCCACGTGCCACGCCCTCCAAGGACGTTGACAAACGGGCGGTGATAAATTGCTGAGTGGGGAATTCAAGGATAGAGCAGCTGGAAAATGCACTGCTCTTCATCATTTTAAATTTAAAGATTATAGATGGCTTCATTCCGAAACTCTACATCTTAAATGCAGGAGCACTTGGAGGAGATATTGATTTATTGATTAATAATTTTAAGAAAGATATTTAGCTTATTTAAACATTGTAATGTTGCGTTATTGAAATGGCCTTTCCTAGTTTTCCCAAGTGTTTCGTGCTTTTCAGCTTCACTTGCTCCTAACAACGAGTCTAATGGACCATTTGTTTTGGCTGCGTTGATTTTGCATTTTGGCTGAGAGAGAAATGGCGCTCAAGTCAGTTTCCTACGGCTGCAGGTTGTTTGAATTATAAATTTGAAATTAAAGAGCCATGCCCGCCAGACGCCCTCGAGTAGAAGAAGTAGACAAATTAAATTGCAAAACGCTCCAGTTGCTTGGCCATGAGGACTTAGAGGTCTTAACCAGTTCACTTAACTGCATGTGATCCCCCCGAACCTCGTAACCTCCTCGGCTCCTCGGCTCGTCCAGGCACAAGAGGCCGTGTCAAAGGGCCCAAAGCCTTGGGTAACAGGACGCGTTAAAGTCAAAAGTTGCCAGGACAAGACCATCAAGTGTTGCCATGTACACACGAATGGAACGAAACGAAACGAAATGAAATGAAGTTATCAAGAAACAGGGCACAAAGCCATTACGATTGTCCTGCTGTCTGTCCCTGAGTCCTTGTGTCCTTCTGTCTCGAAAGCGACAAGTGTTTGGGGCCCCTTGAGCTGTCTGCACTGCACAGAAGGAAAAAACTCTATTCTTGGCCACAGGTCCCCCTCCCAGTCTCGGCCAACTGACATCCAAGTGCGTGCCGGCCAAAACGAGCAAGACAATACGGTTTTTGGGGCGCATTCTAAGCCCGTGCCAATGTCAGAAGTTAAAACGCAAAAACAAAGGCACAGGCCAAAGGAAAGTGGAAAATATCTAATCAAAGACGACCTGTCGAGCAGCTCGACGAGTATACAACTCGAAGGGCAAAGCCGAAAGCCCGGCGAAGCCCTAGAATTGTTTTGCAATCGTTGAGTTCCTTCTAAGGACATTATCTGGCTGGATAACACAACACGCCCTTCTCCCAAGGAACTGCCGGATTTCATGGCTCCCTGACTCCGCGACTTTCTGACCCCCAGCTAAGCCGCACTGCAAGGCTTCATAATTTTCACCGCATGTGGTCGTGGTGCAGAGTTCTTTGCTCGCTTTTCCTCTCGGGTTGAAAATTCAATTCATATGCTGGCTAAGAATGCGTAAGGGAAGTTGTCTGGAAAGGGAAAGATACACTATTCAAGGGTATATCTTTTAAATCAAAGTTTAAAGTATACAAATGAAATCTCTTTTTCAAGTGCAGGATGTTGTTCCTCGCCTTTTACTGCCACTTGCGGCCGCTTTGTGGCAAATATTCGGGGGTAATTAATCAACTGCCACGCGCATCGACCACGCCCCTCCGAAGTGGGCTGAATTCTATTAGGCCCAAATGGAAGGGGGTGGGGGCGGGGCAGCTGGGCCAAAGTTGCTGCCTAAGCCGCAGGAAATCCCCAGAAAGCGCCGCCCGTCTGCACCTGCCACTTCACCTTGCCACATCCACATGCCAACATATAGCCAAACAAAAATTGAAAGGAACGTGAAAAATTCGGAAATTACTGAGTTATGCCAGCTGTCGCAAAAATCCCGAGTTATATTTTCGCTACCGCTGAAAGCAGCTTATATACATATATGTGTGTACCCGGAGGAGGGAAAATCCGTACTGGCGAATGCCATCGTATTTTCGTTTTTATCGAATCTGATTTTATTCCGTTTCCGGCCAATCCCGTTCCCCGTGACGCTGGCAAAGGATTTTCCGCTGAATTTTATGCTAATTATGCCGCTAAGCTCTTGGGCAACTTTCAAAAGAGTTTCGAGTCTTAGCGCGCCTTAAAAAACTTCCTTCGCTAAATCCGGGCACAATATTTGGCCAAGACGCGCTTATGCAAACAGATTTGCGCTGACTGCAGGAAATTAAATTCCCTCGTCCGCCTGCCGCTTTTCCGATAAATTCGCACACGTTGGACTTTTTTATCCGCCCCGATTTATTTATGACCGACCGAGCGACCGACTGCTTATAATTTACGTTCCGCCGACTTCAGCCGGCCGGCGACTATGGCATCAACACTTCCGCTCCACCAGCGGCGGCGGCGGCGTCTGGTGATACCAAGTGAGACGCCGCCAGCGGAAATCCACGTGGCGGTCCAGGAGGAAGGCAGGAGCCGGGGGATTCAACAATAGAAAGGATGCGGCGAGGAGCGGGACTAGCAGGATACGGCAACGATTTTGATACCTCTCTTTGTATCAACCAACGCAGCTTGATCGTTATTTCAGGAACTATATCTTTAGCAGTAACTCATAGATTCCATTGGCTTCTTAAAGCAGTATACCCCAAAATACCTCACAAGTAGGAGGTACGAAAAAGGGGAAAGAACCGAAGTAGAAAGTAGAAAGGACATGCCTGGGCAGTTTTTGTTGCTGACTGAGCAGCATATGGCGAAAGTTTAAGTAAGCAATATTTATTTTGTATTTCTATTTGCTTGGCCGAGTGTTCTACCATTTCAATACAGTTCGCACACCGAACTGCGGTCTGCAGCGGATTTCGAGATGCCGGGCAAGAAGCTGGATGTTTTTTCCCCATCCGGCCAAAAAGGGTGGGAAAAATATGAAAAATTGCAACATATTTTCCTTAGCCTCTGGCCGGAGTTAAACTTTTATTTGTTTGCTTCATTGCATGGCGGAGGCATTTTGTGGTTGAGCGAATCTCAAAGTTGCTGCTTTGCTTTGCCCTTCCCCACTCGCATCTGTGCAACCATGGAAATGTTGCAGGGAGCTGAAAAACTAAAAGTGCACACAAAGGCGAATTTATTTCTGAAGCTGCTGCATCTGCATCTTGTACTGCATTTGATATGCGATATACACACCATATAACATATAACCCTACATTTTTCTGGCATTTTCGGGGTCGGATTGGTCACTTGTCTGGCATGTCAATAAGCCGTAATATTTGGAATTTTGCGGGTCCCAGATATGTGAAAAATAGTTGGGGCGATCGACTTATTGACTTGTGGCCATCGTTTGCATGCCTGACAGGCCAAATTCCCCAGCGAGGCCACTGTGCGGCATGCATCATTGATAATGTTCGAGATCTGGGGAATGTGCATTGCATTCTGCCCCGCAAAAGGGCGCTGCCACTCTACCACTCACCTCCTTCGTCGGTCATCACCAGGATGGTGGTCTCCGGGCCCAGACCCTCGGGATTGAACACCTGCACCGTCACCTTGTACTGAGTGTACGTCTGTAGGTTCTGAATCTCATGGCTCTGCAAGAGAAGGGGGAATATTCATTTAAATTATTAGTATTTTGTGTAGAAACTCATATATAATCACTTTAGATATAACCCTAGTTAGTAAGAGTGTGAAGGAAATGAAGGGCTTCTTTTTGAATTCCGATTTCATTGATTTATTAATTCTTTGTATGCCGCTACATGAAATTTTTGTATTATATCTATAAAAAAATATCCAATTGAGAACCCATTTTGGTGTTATTTTGTTTTTGGCTGCACACACACCAAAGGACTTTTCGTTTGTTGGCCATCGAAGGCGCTTAACAAAATAAAGTGGGGCACTTGCAGCAAGTGCTTCTCTGCAGCAGCTGCAGCGCCACCCAATCGCCCAAGCCCCGCCAACTCACCCCCTTCCATTCGCCCATCAGCATTGTGCATGCTTGGAGCGGAAATTGCGCGTTGCATACTTTTGTGCGTTGCCGTTGGCAAATATGAAAATTGCAGCACTTAAAATTGATTTGCAGTGCTGCGATGTCGGTGCAAAAGGAAATTGAGTTGCTTGGGCAACGAGCAGTAGTCTTTGCCTTAATTGCCACTCCACATACAGTCGCGTACACAGTGCGAAAAAGAAGACTTGGTTGGAAAAATGATGGATAAATAACTTGTCTCCTACTGGGAAATTCAAGGGAAGTACAACCATTCAAATCAAATGAGTATTTATGACACTCCTCGACTTGATTACCAACACCGAGGACATTCGCTTGAATATATATTCTAAAAGTGCTCATATCCTCGCACTTTTCTGTTTGTGCATGCCAAGGACTTTGCCATAAGTGAGTCCGTTCCGGTGGCTTTGTATGTGAATTTCGCGAGCGGCGGCTGATTAAGGTTTTAACCAAAGGTCAAAAGCAGTGCCAAACCATAAAACAAGCCGCAGACTTAGAGTGGCTCGCAATGGCCCAAAGCAGCGCACATGTGTAATACACATTGTGTATGTGAATCTATGTGCTCGCAAATGGTCAGTTGCCTTGGGCAAATTATGTAGCATACATTAGAGCGCTGCCCGCCCGAATTTGCCTGCTGGTGTGCATGTGTGCGTATGCGAGCCCGTCTGCGGTGCCACCGCAAAACCAACGGGTTCTCGACTGTGCGAACTCCAGGCTTGTGCTTAGCAGCGGATTGACTGCCATGCCAACAGCTTAAGTGGCTGCTTTCGGCTTTTCAGACGGCGCCAGCCACAGTCCTAGTTATTTCCGCCTAAAGCGTGATATCTTATCCAGCAATTCGGCATCCAGCCACAGCTGCGGTCAAGATCATAGTTCTTGCCGCTTAGAAGATTAACAAAGCAATGTTTCTAAACATTTCATATTAGTTTAGCTTCTACTTCAAGTTGCTTCTTAGAATACCAAATAGTTGTATGCAGACTGGCGGTATAACTTTAACCGCCACTGTGCTTAGAACTGCGTACATAAAACTGAGCGCTCGGATTTAGTGTTTGTATATGTTGGGCGGTCATATAATGCCATTTTATTTAGTCGCCAGTAAATGAGGCCGAAAATTTACAACTGCTTTTATTTTTATGGTCAGCTGAAAGTTGGAACCGCCCGAGGGCGGGCCGCGTAATTGATATAATGTAATTGATAAAGTGGCCAACTTCCTGCCATATTGCATAAGTTGGCAAAGTGCGAAGCAGTGGGGGATAAGCATCTAAATATTCTCGCCCCTTCTGCGTTAATTAGTGCTGGAGAACTGGAAACGAAGTGAGCATCTAGGTGGTAGAAGGCTGAAATTTGGAACTACAAGCAGATAGAGCATTTCGCCTGTCAAACAAATCGCAATGCCTCCAACAAAAAACTCACAATTTTCCCCAACTGAATTTGCTCTTTTATCTGCACAGTATTTTTTCCCTCTTGTTCATCAACAATATCAGTGTCGGACTACGCTTTTTCGCCTCCATTTTTGTTATAACATTTTTTTTTTTTTAATTTTTGCGGAGCAACTTCCTTTGAGGTTTCGGGTGACTCGACTTGCCGGCTTTTATCTGCGTGAAAGTTGCGAAATTTATGCTTTACGGCGCAGAAATTTTAATTAGAAAATTGGCAAATTTAGCCCTGCGGGCGAGCGCTGGAAAATCCACCGCCCCGCTCGCTTTCCACCTCACACGTGACAGCTCGATGTGAATGCCGCTGGCCATGGGAGGCGGCGGCGAGATAGGGGCGTGGCAGGTCGGCAGAAGCCGCAGGATCCTGAATGCTGATGCTGCGATATGGGAATAACAGAAAGCCATGTCCTGGAGTCCACCAAAGTGACTTGAGCACAAAAAACACATGCACGAGGAGAAAAAATGTGACGCTATGCGTTCGAGAAATGTTTTTTTTGATCCGATTAGAAAGACACTATAATGACTATGATTACTCGCTAAATTGTGCCATGGATATTTCTGGTTACACCGAACATCCTTTTTTTTAGAGAATTTGGCATTAGAAAATGTTCTGCGTGTTCTTACTGCTGCGAAAAAAGAAGAAGTCCAACTAAAGTCGCACGTTTCTGCCTGCAAGGATAATATTTCAACATGCCAGCGACATGCAAAAGAGAAAAAAAGGAAAGGACTTGCAGAGTGAGACGGGTAGCTGCGTCCAGATAAGGACAAAATATGCACTCGAGCACAAAAGCGTGCCACGCTTGTGGCAATCAAGCCCACCTCCCACCTCCATCCTCCCAACATGCCATCCTCCCAAGCAGCCGTGTGTGATTCTTCTATTTTTTGGAAAGTCCGCCGCGCCGAGTGTCGTACGTGAGCATTATCGCTAATAATTTCTGCATATTTAAGCCAATCCCCTCGCAGCTGGCAAGTGCATCCGGAATGCAGCTGCAAATTCGGAAATGCATTCCCAGTGCTCGACTTTAGTGTTTCGCTTGAAGAGCCCCCGAAATGGCCAGCGATTCGGATTGCACCCTGGGGTGGAATAAAGTCCATCCAAAGCCAGGTGATGGCAGTAGAAATCGTTAAAATTTAGAGCATCTAAACGAAAGGCAAGAAATGCCTGAGGTGTCGGCTATTTTTTGAGAAGAGCACTAAGCACTTGAGTTTAAGTAGCTTCAAAGCTTCAAAAGTACGTTTGCGTTTAACTAATAATATTTATAATGATAGTTTAAAGTTTGCCGCTATTTAAAGCAAATATCTTAACAAATTGACAGATACCTAGCAGTGTAATTTATCAAACTGAAATAAAGCGGCCAAACTTGCCCTTTATTGAAAGGTATTCCCAAGCTATTTGTTCTGTTATCGCCCCCATTTTCCCGACATTTTCCCCAATTGCCTAGTTCATTAGCCAACTTGCGTGCCCAACTATGTGGCCCGTGGAGCTGGGTAGACACACCCACTGTTTGGGGTCCTTGGGCTAGAGACAGGAGGAGACTGGCCCCAGCTGAGAACTAATCGCTAACAAATTGCCACTGATAGCGGGCTCCCCCGACGAGATATGGTAACACCTTGACAGGTGGGCAAACGGAAAACACTTGTAAACCCGCTCGCAGTCGAGGTGTGTGGGAAATGTTTCACCTTTCGCCAGGTGTAAATTACTTTTTAATACGCCGCTGATGTGACTTTAAGCCGCCGAGCGACAGGCTAGAAGCACACACATTTTAGGCCAACTTTAAGCCCCCCCGCCATTCAAAGCCCGAATGAAAAACCGGCAGTTTTTGTGGCAAAGAAAACGATATGCACGTGGCAAAGCGGACAGACACGAAACGAAACCAAAGCGAAATTGAATGACGCTGCAGGCGGAACACGAAATGGTGCCCCTCTATCCATGCACTGCAAACAAATACTTTTGCTTACGAATAGTAATTATATTCCAAAGGCTCTCAAACACAGTCTAAATGAGATTTATGCACGTTTAAAAGAACTCATCATAGTACTTTACATCATAAAACTTTAATTTATATTCGGAACTCATTTTTCTTAGTGCACTTTCGACCCTGCGCTTGCATTTGCAATATGGCGAGGTGTCAGAAAACGTGAAATTCAATTATCTTTGGCCCGTACAACTAAATAACTCACCTCCACGGTGTTGTCGCGTATATAGATTTCCTTGGTATCGTTGGGGTCCCGATCGCGAGGTCGATATGTGATGCGGTAGCCAAGGAATTCGCCCAGTATGGTATCCGGCGGCGGAGCCTTCCACGAGATGTACACCGAGGTGGAGGACGTGTTGTGGGCCGTCGTCGGTATGGGCTTGCCCGTGGGAGCTGTAAGAGATTAGGTCGGTTAAAGAATGAGCCCAGGATAGGCCAGAAACTTTGGCTGGCGCTGCAAAAGTTGCTCGACGGAATGCTCAAAAATTCGAAATTAAAAACGCCGCGCAAAAGTTTCAACCGAAAACTCTCTGACCTGTCATGTAAAGCGGAACGTTGTCTGTGGCATTGTCAAGTTGTCACTGTCACGCAACATAAGTTGCAAGTGCCACGGCCTGTTCTTTTTTTGGCCTGGTGGAGTGGGAGTGGGTTTCCGGCCTCTGCGCCTACGGTTTCTATGGACGGCTTTCCTATTCGTAACCATCTTCCTTTTGGCCTTGTCTACGGGAATTACTTGCAGGTTAAATGATGCGTGTGTCGCGCAGATACACGGACAAAAATGAGTACTTCGTTAAGAAAATTTAACGAAAAACATTTAAAACATTCTAAAATTACTAGTACTCTTCTTACTATGGTTTTTATTTTTTTTTTGTGAAGTAATTCCAATTATTTAATTTATTTCCCTGCCTTTTTCTGAGTGTAGCAGGTGCGCCCGGCTTAGGATGAGCTGGCATTTTGCCAGGACCGAAAGATGGGCGAAATTTTTCGCATAGCTCAATGAATTTATAAATAAATTAAAAGATATTTTGTGACATTGATGCCGCGTCCCAAGTTTGCTCAGCAAATTGAAAACTTCTCGCTTTTCCGCTGCTTAGATTGAGATTTGGCCAGCATCCGGATGCTCGGATGAAAAGTGCCGTTGGTAAATTTATGCATGCCGCAGGCCTAATTTATAGAAATTGGCAACTTGGCCGGCGACCGCAGGACACGCACACAAATACACACACACAGCCCTGCAGGAGCACCAAAAGGACCTTAATGAGCTCGGAAGACGAGGACACAGCTACACACTATTGACTAATTTGTAACCGCATGTGTTGCAGCTTCGGCAGCTTGGGTCGCATTCCATTGTGCGTGCGGCATAAATGGAATTTCGCACCCAACCGAAGGACATACACTGCGAGAAATCAAAGAAAAATATATTTATATATTTATTTATATTTATTTATATTTATATATATTTAAACAACAAATGCAATACTTCCGTTTGGTGTACTATAACTTTCATATCTTGAGTCCAATTATGTTGGAAATTTCAAGGACCTTAGCTAATTTTCTTCACAGTGCAGCGGCAAAGTCATTTCCAATGTCCGTAAGACAAATGTGTTGCTAATAGCTTGTCGCTGTTGCCGCTGCTACTGCTACTTTGCCTTTGATTAATGTGTCTCGCGCTCTTAAAGCCTACGGAAAGTTTTGTGACTTTTTGGAGTCCATTTATACATATTGTACATATGTGGGGGTGCTACACACATATGTATATGCTACATGTGGAACACGCAGCGGCGTACGATTAATCATTGTCTGTGGCAGCCACACCAGCAGGTGAAATGTCGGCCAAATGACACGGAGCTCCGAGGCATGCGGCCCAAAATTAGTGCATCCAGCAGAACCTATAGTTCCACGAAGGTTCCCCCAACTTTCGGGAGGTGAATTTCTAGGCTTTGTCATCGCATGTTAATGAAACGAAAGCGGCCACTGAAATTTAAGTGTTTCTAGTTTCATAGTAAGGACGTGAAGACAGTTGAGGTAAAAAAAAAGGGAACTATCTAGGAGAAAAACAAAGTTCTAAACTCTGCACTCCATGCTACAATTTCACTTACACTATTGAAACTCAAAAATATAAGTACACTTTTTTTCAGAATCATGTAACTAGTTCTACGCCCGCAAGTGTAGCTTTCTTTGGGTTATAGGCGGTCGCAGTTAATGTCATTTAGAGCAGGAAGATGCGAGGGTGGTGGAGCAGGAAGCGGGAAGCAGGGAAGCTCCGGGAAATGACGACACACCTGGCCGGGCATAGCAGGTCCTTCGATGGCCTACCGTCAGCGGAAAAATAATTAAACGTATACAACGTGAGGAGACTCTGTGTTTATGAGGCAGTAATTGCTGGCAGTTGCGGGAAAAGCTGGGAAAGTGGGGAATCGGGAGAAAAACGGGCCGAGCCTGTGACAACTTTTCATTGGCGGCACTTAAAAGTCAGGGCAAGTCGTTGGAATTGAAATGAAAAATTAATGCGATTGTAAAAATTGTTATGTCATGTGTCGCGTAATTTTGCCCGGTGCCACAGCCATGCGTTACGTTATGTTATGTGGCACCGCCTACGCGAATAGTTTACGATCCTGGCGTCAATAAAGTGTGTGTGCAAGCACAAAGGATCCGAGGAGCCAAGCAGCCAAAGGACTCACCCTCACGCAGCGTGACTATGTAGTAGGACTCCTTGGACGGCGGACTGATTCCCAGCTTGTTGACCGCCAGGAGACGAAAGCTGTAGACGGTGAAGGGCGTCAGCCCGGTCACCTGATATGACGTCGCATTTGTCTTCGTGTAGATCCTGGCCAGCTGCTCCCAAATGCCATCCTCGCCCTCCCTGCAAAAACAAGCATCAGGTCAGTTAGGAAAATAATAAATATTTAAATTATATATCACTACTGAAGCTTCAATTAAAGTGGCTTAAAATTACGCGAATTTGCCAGTTCCGCCGGCTTATTGACCTCATTAATGTGTAGTGTATGCTGATGACTCATTCAGCGGGAAATTCAATGAACAATTAATGGTGCAAACGGGTTGCGGGCAAACAAAACATTTTGATTCAGCCAAATTATTTGAACGAATCATTTCATTATTGTGCATTTATATTGCAATTACCAGCTCAATTGCCGCCGCGCCAGCACACGTCCACATAAATAAACTCAGAAATCTATATTTTACGTCGCCAATCTGGCGGGAAAATGAGAAAAGCGCTCTGCGATTCCAATATACATAAACCATGGGGCATAAAATGCATTATGAAAATTTATATAAAACGGATGCGGATTTGCATGACACTTGCGGGCGGTTTGGGTCCTTTTTGGGATCCCCAAACGTGAAATGTGCGCCGCGCATAGGCACTAAAATATTTATGCGCCTTTCGGCCGTACAAAATACACCCGAATACTCGTACGTTAAAAAAAAATGAAGGAATATTTGTATTCCGGCGATATTGTTGTTGCCGCGCATATAAATTACTCGCAGCCGCTCGCACAATGAACATTTTTCATGGCACATTTCAAAGTGTAGTAAATTTTGGTTTAAACTCACATAATTTTAGCATATTTTTTGGCACATTCCCCTCTGCGAGCGCCAAAACATAGGCATACATTTATTGTGGCGGTGCCTCTTCTAAAGTTTGATTTTAATGGGGCTTACCGATTCGGTGCGGCTTTCATGGTGTGATTAAAAATGGTTTAAATATGAGCCGATGAAAAATGTTCAACGTTTCATGAAAGGCGACAACCAATAAAGGGGGCAAATGACCCACCGAAAAAAGTGCGGCCAGCGGAAATTGTGTCAGAAAATTGATTAAAATTAATAAATGCGTGCGAGCAGCTTCCGCGTTGAGTGGAGCACATCTGTTTGCGCTGGCAGTGGGCATTTAGTGAGTATATATAGTGCACACATATATATTCCGGTATCGGGGACATCGGCACATCGGGGCCCCCGGACTCGTTGCATTTGGGAAAAAATTGTTTGGCGACTTTATGAAGCATGGCAGGCGATGCCCCGCCATCATCTGGCCCGAATGAAAACCATATGAAAAATGTTGGGGACCTGGTCCTGAAACCCTGGTCAAAAAAACAACGAAAAAGGAAGAAATTGGGGGAGAGATTCTCCGGCAAAGTAACCACAATGGCAAATAAATTTGCGGCCTTTCCACGGACATGTATTGGATGCTTTTTGCTGTTATTGCACCGATGTTTTTGCCCCCACTGGTAAGCTGCTTTAAAAATGTTTGCTTACGTTTTTTCCATATTAAGCAAATAAATATGAGTTATTTATGCATCTGGCTGGGCTTGTGTTTGCCCTCCATGGGTATCGCTTCTACATGACCGACGGCTATGGGCCAAAGTTCATGCACGAGTTGTTGAAACAGGACGATTTACTTGCGCCACGAGTCCTTAAAGATAATGGACAAATAGTGGCACTCCAGGCACTCGGCAGATAAGTCAGGCACTTGGTCAAAAAGGGCACAATTTATGGCCAGAAACATTATATTTGGTAGAAACAGCAGGCCATTTTATTCTTCAAGTTTGAACCAATCGAAAGGGCAAAGTGCATACTCGCACAATGTTGATTTTCTCCTTTTCCAATTATATGTGTTTTCGTTACCATTTCATAGTTCATTATACCTTTAAACGTATTTTAAATGAAGTAAAGGTAAACAAAAAATAATTTGCAACGAAAATGTTTTCACAAGCGTAAGATTTAATTAATTTTATTTGCATATCTACCGCAAAAAGAAACTGAATAAACATGGTGCAAAATCATGCGACGGAAAACGCAGCTGAGTGAGATTTCATGTCCAATAAGAAGTATCTGTATCTGTATCTGAAAATGTATCTGTATCTGAATAGCGAGCGGACATCGCATAATGATATAGCCAGCGCTTTTTTTCGCCGCTATTTGGGCTTTCGGTGTCATCGGGTGAATGGTAAACGGGAAACAGTATCCGCAGCAGTTGATAAACATGTCAGTTCAGTGGGCTTGTGGGGCGTGGCAAGTGGGGAGCCGCAGAGTTTGGCCCAGTTTTCGGTTGACCGAAAGTTATGCCACTGAAATATGCGAAATACAAAACATCAATGCAGTATGTGCAAACACACATACATGCGCCGACTGATGACATTATCCTGCCCGCTGGCTGTGCAGCTCGTGCAACAGTTGAGGGTCAGCAATTTATGGATAGACTTAACGCTTGGCAGGACAACTCATACTCATACTCGTCCTGATCCTGATCCGCAGCCCATTTCAATTGCATGCGAGCAGCGTAAGGATGTCCCCGCCATCGTCATCATCTCAATAATCATCATCCCGTTGACGTTGGCGTCTTTCAATTTCGATGGCAGCTCATGTGCATATGGAACCACCAACTTGCCACCCCAACCAGCCCAATCCCCCAGTTTGCGCAAATAAACCGAATCAAGCGAAAATGTAAATAAGAGGCGTTGTGAAATAAAGGGAACGGGGGTCGATAAGGGGCTCCTCGACAGCATCAAGAACTCGAATCGACTTGACTCGACTCCACTAGACTCACTCCCATGTCGATGCGAATTTACATAAAATGCAGTCTGCAGCTCCACCTCGCCGGAAAACGAGATTGGAGAATGGAGATGGAGATGGCAGCGGGCAGGGCAGCTTCATTTTGAGAACGCGCTGCCCAAAAAAGTATGCTATGCTGCGTATAAGCTGTGCGTGCACTGAGAGAAATACTACTAACTTCGAGTATTAAACATTCTAGCTTGGAGTAAAGCGTTATATATGTTTAGAGTTGTCAGTGACTCAATGATCTATTTATTTTAGTATTTAAGTAAGTAAGAAACTTTTCTCGGATCTCCACTAATTTCTCCCAGTGTAGTGCACTTGGCAGGCGGCGGCGCGTGTTCACATTTCCTTCAGTGTTTGCGTGGGTGCAGTTATTTCTTATTTTGCATAAATGCACCGCAGGCTCTGCTTTCCAGTTGGCTGTCATCGATTGTGCCGGGAAAGCCAGTGTCTTGTCGAGGACACGCCCCCAGCCGCACCGCCAACGCCCCTTGCCCCCTTGCGCTACTGCAGTTGATGGAAATTTATTGAAAAAGTTTCGCTTTTTGGTATTTTTTGCCGACATTTTCGCTTGGCCTTTGTACCGCGTTGGCGGCGCTCGCTTTTTATTTCATGCCCCGCATTGAGTTCAAGTTATTCGGAAAATAGCCAGTGCCGCACAATGGCAGGCGTATGTGTGTGTGTGTGTGTGTGTGTGTGCATGGGTGTGCGAGCTCGACTTAAACCGGGGAACCCCCTTCGCACACACACATGCTCATCGATGCACAGATGGCTTTATACGCGTGCCTGTGCTTTCTTTTCTATTTAAATGGAGCAAAAGTGAAGTGCGTATCCCCGTAGTCATACATGTCAACTTTTACATATTAATTAAAGTACGAGTACCGCCGGACCAATGGGCGGAATTTACGCATCGAGGCTTACGGTGGAAATATATTTATAAAATATACTCATAATTGAAAGCAAAATATCTTGCTTACTTTTATGCACCCTTAGAAATAAATTATCAAGCTCTGGCACGGATTTTTAGTGGTTATTTCTATTACTTTCGTTCTCAAAATGATGGAAATATTATATTCCATGCAATGAATGCTATATTTAACGTTAATATTTCAAACGCAGCTGTACCTTTAACCCAGCTATAGCCGCATTAATTTAATTGAATGGGCTCGCGCAAATCAGGTGGCTGGCTCAGGTCAAAGGCGGGGGCGTCGCAGTGGGCAGGGGCAGTGGGCGTGGCTAGCTGCTCAGCATCCGAATGACGCTGATGGGCGCATTATGGCGGATGGTGTGCATCCTTTGCTCGCTAATTCATTAGCGCAATGGGGTCAGCCGCAGTTCGCATCCTTTCAAAGCGCCTTTGCATGTGTCAATCATGGCCGCGCGTCCATCATCGCCACAGACAGCTCTCCGCCACCACCTGTCCGTCCGCCCAAGTGCACTCCACCCGCCCACTGGCACTTCATCAGCTAAAACAAGCCATTCTGCGGGGAGAGTGCTGGTCAGTTGGGACTTAGGGCACCTTCTCGAAATATCTTAAACTATTTTCAATAAAAGAAAGCTTTGTACTCTATAGTTATTTCTTGCAAGTACTATAGGTCTTAAACGAATATCCCTTAAAGTTTTTAGTTTTATTCAGAGTTGGCACCTCTGGCGGCGCTTCGTTCTTCGGCATGGCAACACTTACCGCGTTTCGATAATAAAATGCGTGACGGGCGCATTCCGCGGATGCTGCGAGTGCGCCCAGGATAAATTCACCGAGCGTGATGTGAAACTTATCAACAATGGTCGCTCCGGCGGATCGGGCACATCTGCAGGGAAGAGAGGAGAGAAAGTGGCGGCTATCAGTGGAATGCAAATGGGAATCATGTCAAGGCGAGGGCGACAACAATGCAAACAGGGAGTGTGGCATCGATGGTGAAATGAAGGGCATCGAAGACATATCGGTAATGGAATCTGGGGCCAGCGGATGTTGGCCAAGTAAACCGGAAAAATCATTAAAGCAGTTAAGCGTTTCATTAAGAAAGCAGCGCAAATGAGCGCAGAGTGGGATAATTTAAATGAAACCAATATCTTCTTTCTTGAGAACGTAAATTAAAATGGTGAAATCTATGCAAATTAAAAAACTATACAGAAAAGTTGTTGCTCTCAGATCGAATTTCTTAATAAACTGAAACTTTCTAGATGAATATTGGCTTTAGGTGAAGCCCTTTCATATGGAATGCAATACTCACCCTGGACCAGCAAGTCGACAATGGCTTCTGGTATATGGCGATCGTTCACTAGGCATATGTATTCCGAGGTATCACTCGCTAATGAAGGGGAAAACTGCAGGCCGAAGTTGTCCGAAAGAAGTTGAATCTGCAACGAGATGAGGAAACTTAATTAGAACTTCGTTGGTGGGATATTGAAATTAAAATCTAGATATTTAGGGCCTGACAACGTGCAAGTCGAGCGACAAGAGTTTCCACTTTTGGGAGGGAAAACTTTTAAATAGCAGCCAGTCCTACACACATACATACGAGTATATGACTGGGAAAAGGAAAACAAAATTTAGGAACTCTGTCATCGAGCCAGCCTAAAAGTTTTTCCTGTTTCCTCGGCAAATTTGTTTTGGCCACAAATGCAGGCTCTTGCCCATAATTGAACTATGTGTCTTGCCCAACTTGAGCATGAAGCCAGTTGCTTTGGCAGTAAATTCATTCAAGATTTGTTTGTTTTTATGTTCTGATTTGCAGAAAATTTGGAAATTGCATGAAGCCGAAAATAATTTCCATAGGCATACGCACATATGTATGCACATACCTGCCCTACTGAGAGAATTGAGGCAAATTTAATAAGGATTTCCATCACAGATTACTGCGATACTATACTGCAAATGTATATTTCGGGCGAATTTAGGTTTGTTTCGAATGGCAAAACTAAATTATTTCATCCACATTGCCAGCAATCTATCTTTCGGTAGGTTATTGCAGCATGCAGCTAGAGTGCATCTGGCTTAGCTTCGGATGCCTGACCCTGTTATTAACTTTTGTATCTTTTGCCGCATCCTTGGCCTCAAATTACAGCCTTGGGTTCCACATATTCAAGTGAGTGTGTGTGCGTTTCGGTCGATTGCATTCTGGTAATTTGTTGGCTCCGACAGGCATTATTATTAGACGAGCGCCGAAAAATATTTGCCAGAATTTACCATGTGGAATTTTTAATATGCCCAGTAAACTCTAATTACATTCAACGCCCTCTTGCCCTCACATGACCAGAGCAAATCCAGAGCGGGTGAAAAAAAGGGGGAATAAACACAAGTAAACCTTGTAGAGGCGAATCCCTCGTCCTTCGGCCAAGTGGATCTCCTTAGTCCGCTTGGCTTGGGCAAACATGAATCATTTCTAGTCTCGGCCATAAAACAAAAGTTAATAGCTCAACAGGGTCCTGGAGCGCCTGTGGGTGCGAGAAGGGGTCATGTGTCAGCTGTAATAAAATGAAGCAGCCACTGTGCCAAGGTGAAAAACTTTTAATACACATAATAGCCTGGCCAAGAAGCAGCCGCCGCACTTGCAGCAAACTTCCGCCCAAGAAATGCGAGCCGGGCGCCGAAGCCGGATTGGGACCAACTTTGGCTGCCTGCAGCTCAAGTGTCCCAGTCCGCCATTTAACACATAGCTGGCTGGCCTCCTCCAGCAGCTCAGGGAGAAGCTTGCCAATGCACTGGGAGAAATCAGGCACTAAAGCCTTAACCAGTTAAGGAAAAAATATCACTTTTATAGAATTGTGTTTCCCCTTTCAACTTTTTCCCACTGTGCAGACATCCCAGCATTCTCCATCATCTTGCTCCCAACGAAGGGGCAACTTCATCATTCTGTTTGCGCCGCCTCAATGGCCCCCGAGTGCGTTTAAGGCCATTGCAATCACTTTTGGCCCTCCTTTTTCTGCCATCTGGCAGGCACTTGAACATTTTTTTTTTCGCAGCCATGTCGCTTTTGTTTTAGTGCAACTATCAAACATTTAAAATATATTTGCCGCGCCGGCTGCACTGCACTTGGGTGACCCCGATCCCCCATCCTTCCCGATCTGCCCCGCTCTCGCACCCGATCTTGCCACCATTGATGGCCACTTAGTTGTCGGGACTTTCGCTGCACTTTCTTGTACTCATCGCCGCTGTCGACGGTTGGCGGATGGCAAAGTTCAAACAGCCGCCCGGCAACCGGCCATCAATTATTTTAACAGCTTCGTTTTTGCACCCAGAACGAAGGGTCCTATATATCAGGGATGTTCCTTCCAAGGAGGCGCCCAGCTCCTCTGCTGCCCCAAAGTGTTGAAATGAATTCTGATATGACACTGGAGGGCCATTTCACGGCGAAAATTGCAGAAAGGGGAATGAATCCTGCCGCTCTAATGAATAAATTCGATTTGACAAGCGTTTAAGTTATGCAGATTTAGTACGCATCCTATATGTCACTTTTCTTGGGTCTATATTCTTCTCTCTTGTAATTAGACTCTCTTGTATTTATTAGGAATAAGATTCTGCATTTTTCTCAGTATTTTATATCAAGTGTTAACTCACCCTCGGACTGTGGAGCAGGGGTATCCGGTTGGCAAACTGCGCGATTGTCGTGGACGCCGTCTTCCACACGAGCGTGTCCACCAGCGAGTGCTCATTGACCCCCGGACACGGAATGGTCACGTTCTTGCCCGCCTCGGCATTCACCTTTACGTAGTCCAGATTTGTGACGTCTGCAAAAGATAAATAAGACATCAAGTGTTAATGTGGTAGTGTAGAGCTAGGAAAGGCAAAAAGGGTCAACATTTTGGAGTTTTACATGGATTCATACTTGTAAAAGTATGTGCAGTCTTGTTTATTATTATTTCCAGCTTAAATTGTATTCCAAAACTCAATTGCACTTGAGAATATTCGAGGACAATGCGTGTTGATACACATAGTGAATGATTTAATTGGGTAATAAAAGTACGGCACGGAGACTGCACTTTTTTCGCCATTTGCGAGCTGCATGCAGCAAGATGAAGGAAAGTGGTGAAAGCTTGCCAGAATTTGGGGCATTCCATTGAGAAAGTTGGGGCTGCGAGCGCCGGCTGCTCATAAAAGGGGAGCTCAAGTTATTTGGAAAGGAATATTTTGGCACACAAAAGCGAAAAGCAGCCGCAAAATGTTTGGGCAAAATATCTGCAAGGCATTTTAATTACATAACATTTTTACGGAGCAGAGCTCACAGCTTGTGCTCCATGCTCCATCCTCCCCCTCCCCCAAAGTACATATATATACTTGGATGTATGTGCATATATCTAAAGTCCCCCATGCACTGCGTGTCAGTTGGCAGTGCTGAAAGCAATTTAATGCTCTAAACTATTTTGGTAGGTGGCCCAGCCGGTCGGTCACCTGAGTACGAAGCCACCACTTCATGCATGCCGGAGCAGATCCTTTCGAGCAATATTTGTTTTGGAAATTGCCAAAAATTCCTGGCTCTCCTCCGACCTGTGCTGGGATCTCGATGTTGCGAGCGGACGCTGGAGCTCCAATTAAAATTATAGAAACAACACATCGACTGTCCGCCCGGTGGGCAGTTGGCCAAGAAGCATCCAGCATAAGCGGCTTTGGCAGCTGAATCCGCACCGCAGCTGCGTCTCCATCTCCACTTGCATCTGCATAAATTGCCAAGCGTCCGAGTGTTGGTAATAAGCATTAGGCATGACATGGCTCCCATCTCTAGCTACGACTCCGAAACCGAGCCCAAAAACTCCGATGCCACTTGCAATCAATTGAGAAATCATGCTGAAAACCAAAACGATTCAATGCGATTCGATGCGATTCCACTGCCCAATACCAATGCCAATGCCAAAGCCAAAAACCCACCATTTAGCAATGGCATTGGCAGTGGCAGTTGCAACTCAACTGGTTGCCACAACGACTGCATTTCGAGTGGATTCGGGTAGGTTGGGGTCACCACTTGCTGCTCTGGCGCTCTATCCCTCAAATGGGTATTCGGTACTCGGTTTTCGGAGCTCGGTTTTATTCATTTCTGGACCCTGGACCCTATAACCTGGACCCTTTCTCCCTTTGGTCATTTTTTTGTTCACTAAGCCGCGATCATCGGAGCATTTATAAATTATCGATTCATTGTCTTTTGATTTCTCTCTCTCTTGAAATTAAATTTCAGTGTGGAACTCTGTAGCAGAAATTTTGCATAATACGGAGGACGACACTCGCTGTTTGGTCAGTTTTGGTGTAATTTATGATTTTGGACTGCGGCAGTGAAGCCCGAGGAATTTGAATGCGTACAGAGAGAGAAAAGCCAAGGAATATGGCATAAATCTTTGGTATGAACAAAAATATAGTCGGAAATCTTCGGCAATCCCCGTTTCTCCCAGTGTCCTTGTGGAATTGGGGCCGTTTTTGCATATTCCGCCTGGCGAATGTAGATGAGTTGGATGGCCAGAAACAGAGGGCGAATCGCTGTTTAATTTCCTGATGCAATGGCCCCGAGTTCAGGAAACAATTGCACACAATTTATGACGGGGCTTTTTTGACGACTGCCCCAAAAGCGTTTTCGTACTAGAAGTTGGCAATTAAGCAGCAAGCAGAGCGACATTCAAACTTGCAACCAGACAGTGAGACAATCAGCCAGCCAGACAGACAGACGGGCGCTGTAAATAAATTATAATTATTTTGTGCCATTGAGGCGGCGAGTGCTCAAGGGATTCGCTTTGGACCACAGGAAAATTAGCCAACGACAAAATCGAAATAAGTTGCCCGACCAGAGTTGTGACCACCCTTCGGTTTCCGGTTCGCTTTGGATTGGATTGGATTGAGCTAATAATCAAATTGAATGCAACCCCCGACGACGACGAGGACGACTCGACCGGCAACAATTAATTTTATTTATGTTGATTCTAATCAACGGACAAGCAGACAGTGGGATTTCTGGCTCTGCCATGGCGCGGGGTTTGTGCCTTTGAAATCCTGGCGGAAAAACCGGCGGAGCGCATGAAAGATGAAAATATTGAATTCATGCCTCGCTGCTCGCAGCTTCAACGGAAATATATTCAGCCCCTGCCACAGGATAATGCACTGCGATATAATTGATTTGGTTTTTTATTTTTAGCAAAGTTAGGCAGTTAAAACGGGGGAGAATAGGAAACATTCAAGGAGTTGCCATGCAGGAAAGGGAGTTTTTGAACAACTAATTAGAATTAGACACTGTTCAAATTCCGGAAATTATTCAGAGGGGAGTATACATGTTTTTAGATAGTTTAAATTTGAAACATTTTCATTTTCGTCCTGTGCACGGCAAGCATCAATATTACAGCACTTGATTGTTTGTCCTGCTCCTCTGACCCGTTGCCATGTCAATTGTCTGTAAAAACACTCCACGATGGGAGCTCACATGGCTGAGCTCATCCGAGGAACTGGAACTGGAACTGAGCTGCAGCTGGAGTGTGGCGCTTATAATATTCAGACTTTGTTGCTGGCTGCTCGAGAAGTACTCGTGTTTATTTGCATACAGCTGCATCGATTTGGGGAGCATTTAGTGCCTGGGGCTTGTGAATGGAAAGCCATTTGGCAGCCGGGCGGGGCAGTAAGCCCTTTTGGCAACAACCTAACCGTATTTGGCTTTCAATTTCAGCACATTCCGGGTGTCATCTGCGCACATCTCGTGCCCATTTTGTGAATGGTCTGTGTTCGTGCCACCAACAAGTTGCAGTCTTTCTATGGCCTGCAACTGCACTTTGAAGTGCATCTATTTGGAAACCATTGCGATTCATTTTTCCCAGCAAACGGGGGGAAATGCCACTCGAGCCGCAGACTTGGCAGCTTCAAAGGGAGCATTGAATAAGGATGCCGCAGTTTATCTCTCCACCCCGAGCCCCCGGTGCGGTGCATCAACTTCAGGCGGTATTAAATCCCGGATTGGATGAGTAATTATCCAATTAAAATTGAAGTTTTGGTCGCTCGAGTGCTGGATGGACAACACTTGGCTGGACTGGCAACTCGACGGCCTGGCCGAGTCGAGGCTCATAACTTGAGGCACGTGGCCAGTCAGTCAGCGGGTTGGAAAAGGATGTGCCACGCATGGAGGCACTGAAAAAAATTAGGTTCATTGGTGGGGAAATTCACTTGAATCATTATGAAATGGGAAAAGATTCTTGGAATTTTATTATCAATGGTGTCCTTGTAAGATACTTTTTATAGATATAGAACATTTTTAAATCTTTCAGTCTCATTCAAAACGAATTCATTTGAAATTTCTTTTGTAAAGTATTTAATTGTCCCAGTTCGTTTTATACCCTGCAGAAGTGAAATGCGAAAAGCATTTGTAAGTATTTTCTAGCAGTGTGGGTGCGTATCTGTGTTTGGCCGCCCTTCCATCCGTCCGTCTGTCCATCCGTCCGTCTGTCGGCCTGTCTGCTGTTTGTATAGACATTTTGCTGTCATCCTGCGATGGCCGCCGACTGCCACAGAAGCCGAGCAATAAAGGCGTGCGCAGACGTCGATGGAAAGGACATGCGAGCAGCATCGTGCTCATGACAACACACCCACGCATACACTCTCACGCACATCACACACATTCATCTCAGGCAGCCAGACAATATCCCTTTTTTATGCCTGAACGCAGCAAATAATGAAATTATGACAAGCGTCGGGAGCGGGAAACTCTGGAATATAAGATGGGCACTTCTTGGGATGACGAAAACGAGATAAAAGCTGACAAGTGGCGAATGTGAAATATGATTGAGCAGGGCCACGCCCACCCACGCATATTCCACCCACGAACACTTAACTTTAACTAGGCAACTTGAAGTGTTTCAGCCTTGGGTAAACATATGTACAGGCGATCCGGGCTGAGGAGAGAGAAGCCCTCCAAGGCAGCCGGGATCAGTCAATAATGCTGACATCGAATTGAAGCCAAGCTGATGGCAACTGTCAGGCAAATGTGTTTCAATTTCGTTAAACTTCGGGCCAAAAGATGGGCGCGGGTTAAGGGTTAACGTGTACGGGGTTTTGGGCCACATCTCCAATGCGTGGGTGGTTCAAGGATGCGGACGGTGGACTGCGGACTGCGGACTGCGGGTTGCGGGGCAACCGACAGTCGGCGGCCAGCGGTAATCCCTTCCGTTTCATTACACAAATGCGGCTTAAGGGAAAATATATTATAAATGCCAACAACAATATGAAAGCCCCATAAAATACGAGGCATATTAAAATGCAAATAAACCAACGGAAGCATCCCACACATGCACGGCGGAAAAGTAAACAGAATTGGTCAGCAGTCGGGAGTTTAAATACCTGGCACTTTAAAGTACAATTTGAAGTTTAAATTTAAATTTTAGAACTGTGTGTATGGCTATGCTGTAGATTTGCCTTAAGATTTGAAACTTATAATATTTGAAGGAATATTTTGAATACATTCCATTTTTCTTAGTGCACTTTTATATTGATGCTTTAAAGAGTTCGCCGCAGACCAGGTGTGTGCGGAAAGCTCACTTGCAGGCCCCTTTGTTAAATTGATATAATTAACCGAGCCCCGGCGAACTGAAACCGGATTGAAAGCCTGAAAATTGATCGTAAAGAACACACTGGATGTATCCAGCTTGCCTCATTATGGCCGCATACTTTTCGCGCCCAGTGTGTATTGCAGCCGTGTTCCTTGTTTTCCGCAGCCGAAAGCCAGCAATTTCCCTTTCGGGGCAAACGGCGACCAGGTTCGTCCGCTTTTCACAGTTTTCCCCGCTGCCCAGACCCAAAATTCAAATGGAAAATTCTGCACATTCTGCGCTGTAAATTGGAATTGCCAGCGGTTAAGCCGAGGGCCGTAAGCCTCGCCAGGTGAAAAGTGAAAGGCTCAAATGCTGTTGCCACTTTTGCCCGGCGAATTTCGAGCATTTGAGCGCTTTTTTGCTAGTTTAGAAGTGCTCTCCACGTGTCCTTGTATTTGTGAGTGATTCTGTGTCCGTGAGGGTGTGTGTGTGTGTGTGTGTGAGGGGTGTCCTGCCGCCAGGCTGTGAGTGTGTACGTCTGTGTGTCGTGGCTTGGAGCTTAGTGTAATTAAAGCTAAATAGCCTGCATAATGAGAAAGTAATTAGCAATGTGGATGCTGCTCGTTATTTCCTCTTACGCCCCGCTTTTAAACGTGATCTATATGAGTTTGTAAATAGAATAAAAGCGATAAAAATATGTGTACTTCCTGCATAAATTATTCTTGTTTGCGCACAAAAATTTTGCTTGTTTTGACTACAGTAGTGGGGCAGTAATAACCTAAATTAAACCTGAATTAAAATTATAAAAAAAAGAACCGGATACTCTTGTTTGCCTAAAAGCATTAAGTTTATCGTTTTGTTTGGCAGAAGCTTTACGTTTGATTTTTCATATTCCATATTCAGTGTAATCTATTTGCATTTAGGAGTCAAATAAAAAGCAAAAATCCCTGCATAATTAATTTTATGAACTGTGCCATGATCCTGGTTTTTTGTGATTTTTCATCAGATTTTCTATCATTTCTATAAGCCACGCTTCAATTGTTTGCCGATTTTTTATTAAACTAGTTTATCTACGCATAAAGCACACTTTTATACTATTTTTTTAATGGCTGGCAATTAAAAATACGTGATTTACGCGAAGTTCGTGGTAATTAATTTAAATCGCCAGTTATTTTCTTTATGGATCGACCATTGTTTTACGTGCTTCCGGCGGTAAGCTTTTATTGTTTCCTCAGCTCGGCATAGTTTAAAGATTAAAGAGCACTGCTTTTCCACCCAGAAATGTTCTATATGGAAAATTATTCTTCGCCGCGCTATTTGCAATGCAAAATGAAGAGGATTTTAATTTGAAACCGCAGTGAGCAGAGAAAGCAGAAATCGAAAAGAAATTACAATGCTGTGTTTGCATGTCTGAAATGTCACCTGGCACACGCACACAGGAACACCTCTCTCTCACACACACACACACACACGGACTCACATGCATATGAACACCTCACCTGTGTAAACTAAATAAAACCCGCCGACATCACCGAAAACAAAAAGCGACACGGAGAAAAAGAGCGGAAACAGAGAACAGCACTCACACCCAGGAACCAAACTCAAATAGCAGAGTAAGTTCTTTTCTCATTAAGCCCTGTGTTTACACATAGACACCCGCCCACTCACACACACATACATGGGGCACACACCCACACACGCAGAGCAGTAGACCTCCCAGTGTTGTATACATATTTGCTGAATTTTCACACCAACAGTGAACGAGCCTAATGAGTCCAAAATCCGTTGCCCGCAACTTTCCCACTGCCACGCCCTCTCCGGGATACGATAACACTGACCCGCCCACTTTCACCCCTCCGCTTTTCCGCCCATCGATTGAGAAGAGAAGCCATGGTGTAATTTGTTGAAAAGCCGCGTGGTAAAAAAGAAACATGTTCACACTGGACTATTCGGTACAACAATACAAACACCAATACAACAAACAACAACAGCGACCGGATGTACAACAACAAATTGGAAAACAACAACAAATACGACAACAGCAACAAATAGCACCACAACATCCGAAAATAGGGAGCAAGTTTTAATTAATCATGACGAGCTAAACAAAAGTCGTGTTTTGTTACAGGGAAAATAAAAGAGTAGTTCGTTCGAAATGTGCACTGTGTGTTGATTCCAATTGAACAAGTTAAAACTATTTATTGTTTTGGTCTCAGATTCTGCCAATTCTACACTATGTTTTCCAAACTTTATAACACAATTAGCTCGGAATTGTTCTCCGTGTAGATGAAGGGCAAAAGCTTGACTGGCAGTGAACAAAAATGTCAGTGGCAAACGTCTAGATAAATATGTCAGCAACAAAGCTGGCAGCCAATCCAGCTGCCCCCATTTCCAAAGGAAAATCCACCACCCAGTGCCACTGCCACTGCCACCCACTTGGTGAGTGGCTGACAAATATTTGCCTGAGCGATAATCAAATTTACATTGTGCTCAAGTAGAAAACGAAGAAGTGGGAGGTGCTAGTGGGCCACTTAGAGGTGGCTTTTCGAGTGGGTGGTGCTCGGCGGTTGGCTGTAGTAGTGGGTGGTAATTGCGACGCAAATGACACCGAAGGCCACTGGCGTCACTCGCCAAAGGAGCAACAGCTGGAGCGAACTGCGGGCTGCAGCTGCCGGAGAAACTGGAACAGCAGCAGCAGCAACGGCAACTGAAACAGAAACAGGATCTGTGAACAGGTACAAGCGCATTAAGCCAAAGGCAGGCCGCCCGCCGGAAAATACAAGGAAAATTACTTAACTCCCGGTCGTCATTAAAGAGCTTGGCCCGCCGCCGGCTTTTCCACGATTCCGCGATTTCCATGATTTCCCCGCTCCGGGAACGCTGCGAACCCCAAGAACAAGGACCTTCGCTCCACATGCTGCAAGTGTGGCTGCCGCCGCAGGACATTAAAATTGTTTCCGCTCTTCGGCTCGCGTGTCACTGTGCATTTGCGGATGTCCTTAAAGTTTATGCTAATGGATGCCCGCATGCATCTGTGTTTGCATTTTGAAATGCGGGCGACTCAAAAGGGATTTTCTAGGTCCGTTCACATGGTTTAAATAACTTTTTATAAGGGTGAAGATGTGTCTGCTACTTGTATTTCCTACTCTCATTTGAAACTAAATTTTTAAGTTAATTAGAATACAGGGAAAGCCCACAAGCTCTCAGCAACTTTAAACAAAACTTAAAAGACTCACTCACAAGCCATTCCAGTTGCCACGCCCTTTTCCAGTCCGCCCACTGGCATTGGGCGAAGTGAACAACAAATTACTCGACTCTGGAGAATTCATCCTTGGCGAAATATTTGCGGCAAGGCGAATGCCGCGAACCCAACTTGTCTAATAAATTAAAGCGGCTAACTGGCAGCTCCTCTTGGCCCCACTATATCTCGTCGATTGGCCCGATTCGGATTCGGATTCCGATTCCTCCGCCTCAACCACCCATTCTCCGCCAAGGGAAGAGCCAACGCAACCAACACACCCAACAAATTTCGCTTAAATTAAACACAAACGACAAGTTGAACTGTAAACAAATGCGACAATTTATCTTACTTTCGTTTAATTGTCAGCGCCAAAATGCTTGCCGAGGCAAAACCAAGGAAAGCAGACAAAGTGGAGCAGTCATGATTATATAACACAACAAATAAATATATCTATATATGTGTATAAACACGAACGTGCGGATAAGTGTGTGTGTGTGTGTGTGTGTGTGTATGGGATAATCAACGTGAAATTAGCGCTGACAAATTGCCAAAATGCCAAAAGGAAAATGTTCGCTCAGGATCAGCGCAGTTACTCTGGCTTTCCACTTTCCGTGTTATCTGGCAAAAGCGAAAATTCAAAAATTTTCCCACAACCCACTGACACCCACACACTCACACATACACACACTGGCGCACAGAGAGAAAATAATGGGAAGCGTATTTATTTTTCTACGAACAAAAATAACGAATACAATGCAAACACAGGCGGCGGAACGGCTTGTCTGGCCAGCAAAAATATTTTCATAGATATTTTTGCGCTATTTAAATGCCGCATATTTTATCCATCTAAGCCCCAAACTCTCGGCTTTTCATCAGAGCTGCTACACTGGGCGAAAAAACTTAGTTAATAATCATATTAAAGTTTGTTATTTTTTATGATTAGATTATAATCATAAATAGTTAAGCGTTTTCAATCATTTTTGAATTTTAACACTTAAAATACTTAGTTGTTAGTCAAGTTTAGTTGCCAGCACTTTAATTACATTCCTATTTCAAACTGGCTGCCTCTCGTAGTTTTTTCTTGCCCAAAAAAGTATGCTACGCTTTGTGGTTCCCACGCAGCGTGCAATATGATAAATAGAGTGTGCAGCTGTTGTTGCTGCACTTCGGTATTTGGTGGTAGTGGTGCGGCCTGTTCATCACAAAGTGGGTCAGTTGTTTACTGACACAGTGACTCTTAAGTGCACCCACACACTCGCTGCGAAAGTATGCAGCTGATGTTGCGTTGTGTTTGATACACTCGAGCGTCGACAGACGCACTCAACGCCGCAGCAGCAACGTCCTCCACATCGCAGCAGCCACATCTGCAGCAGCAGCAACATCTGCAGCAGCAACATCAGCTAGCTGACACAGTTGACGTCTACAGATGTAATGCCCCATAGCAGGCAGCTAACCACTCAGTCAACCTCGGCCACGCCCCACCCACTGTGGCCACCCACTGAACCACCCACTTGTTGTAATTTTTTATATTTTGTTTCGTCACAGTGTTTAGCAAAAGCACTGCTCTTTGTATGTGTGCGTTTGCGTGTGACTGACGGAAATGCAAAAGTGTCTCATTGTGTTGCCCTCGGGTTTTTTGGCCTGGCAGCAACATTTTTGCTAAGTACTTGGAAACATTTAAATGCTGAAATTGTAAAGAGGGTAAATGGAATGGAGAGGAGTGGAGTGGAGATGCACTTGCGAGAATTGAATTTTGCGGCAAATTGCAACAAACAAACATCGAAGAGTAAGAAGAACGACACCTCAAGCTTGATTTTTTCCGCATTTTCAGCGCTTGGCCTGGTTTAGTGGCCTTTGCACGGAGGGAAATAACTTAGGAATCTTGCATTAGTGTTTAAATTGTGTATGCATGGCCACACTGTATAGAAGTGTGGCCAAATGATAATTTGCTGCACAGTTGTGCTGATCATCTTTTTTTGGAGATCAAACACTGCATAAGGTATTCTTTAGTTTTGTATCGAATGCCGATGGTTTTCAATTTTTTTTCGCTGTGCACCCGCCATTGTACCTGGTTTTGCAGGTCAAGTGTGCGGTGCATGCCACCACAATGGGCCAGCGCAACCACCCACCCGTCCATCCACACATTCGTCGCATTGTGGCTGCTGTTTTTGCTTCGTTCGAAGGGGTCAAAGGGGATAAGGGAACGGAACACCTGAGGCCAGGTTGCAAGCGCGTTCTAAGTGAAACAGCCAACACAAATAGCACGCTCCTGCTGCGCAAATAAACGGGACACCAGGACACGAGGACACTAGGTGGTTTTGCAGAGATTCTCCGTTTTAGCAAAGCAAACAAACGTCAAGCGTTGCGTATACGCAACGTGAGCCGCTGTCTAGCTTTCCAGCCACCAGGCAAAAGTTACTGTTGTCATTGCCGCTGATTTCCAGATGGGTGTGGCTGCTAAGCTCTGGGCTAGATTTTCTAATGCATTTTGCGCGTGTTTATTATTTTAATTACAGAGCATGCAAAACTTAAATGCCTTCAGATGCAAATGGCTCTTGTCTGCCACTCATCTGGAGTTTGTTTGCCTGCGCGTGCTGCGGCAGCTGCCAGAAGGATGAGGCAACGGCAGTGGCAATAGTTGCCGCTAACAGCACTGGCAACATCGTCGCCCGTTCTCCCCAACAAACATTAACTATTAAGCGCTTGGTTTGCTCATTAAAATGCGCCATGATTATTTGCCTATGAGCTCTGTGAGCTGGCGGAGCAGCAGTTCATCATTTAATGGGAGTGAGCTTGCGTGATGGTGGGGCATAAAAAAAGATCGTCCCACTAATGACACCACTTTGGTATTGATTTCGCTTTGGCCCTCAAAACCATGATGTGCACTTTTTGTGGCTTTGCTAATGAAGTGGTTTGCCCTGGTAAAAATAATCCGCCCAAGTGGGTTGCCGTGACAATGCCTTTTTTCGGCGCTCTATTTCCATTGTGTCTATAAATAAGGCGACAGAATTGGATTAATCTAGATATCCATTCGTTTTCATTAGTCTAATTTTTGTGTCCAGCTTTAGCTTTGGGCTAATGACATCGAATGGTCATGTGTGCTGCTGCTACAGCTGCCACAGCTGCTTATGCTTCTGCCGGAACATCCAAAGGAATTTCCCTGGTTTTGGCCAAATTGGTTTTCGAAATTGGTCGGCCACAGGCAAAGGCCACAAGATCTCGGGCCAATGCCATGCTCACCTGCAATTCGGCACAGACCAGACTTCTGGCACTCAAAGTTCTCCATCTCAGAACCACAGAGCACTTAACATTTCTCCCAGACAGGCCTTAAATAATTGTGCATCTGCCGACTAATTCGAGGCACTTTGAAGTTGAACGCAGCCCGTTTGCTCGTACGAATCGAGTTAGCTGTCTATGGTGACGACTTAAAGCTGCAGTTTCATCAGTTGATGGGAAAGTACACAGTGGGAAACAACTTAGAAAGTTTGGTTAAGAAAAAATTTAATTTCACAACAAAACTTCTGCGTAACTGTGATCAATTTATTACATTTGGTATTGCATGGTCACACTGATGGAAAGTGAGACCGTGCTAGCTGACCAATGTCATGTTTTTGTACCTAAGGAACTTTTTCTTTGCGTGTCCTTAAGTGGCTATTGGTCAAACAATTCTAGTAGCTGCTTAACATTTCCGGGCACACTGTGACCCAGATTTGTCTATAGAGATATATGGGGTGGTTTATGTGAATACCGCCTGTTTCTATGGCCCCATGTGAAGCATATGTTGAACTGCTTAGCTGGCTTATCGGTTCTCATAATAATTGCAGCTGCAAATTGTCTTTATTTATTGTTCGGCAGATGCACATGAGCGATGCTCATGAACTGCGTGTGTGCGTCCTTGCATCCTAGCCGTTATTTTAATGATGACAATTGTTTGCTCTGCCTACACAAACACACACACAGGCAAAGGGGTGTGGTCGGCTGGAAGGCAGTCAGGATATGCTGGAATGTCCGGTGTGCATGTAAATTTCAATTAGATGCAAACACGAGCCGGCCGGCTAATAAACTCTGCTCATTACATTTGCTAATAAATTGTCGGAGGCAGCTGGCGCAGCCACTGGATGTCTTTAATCTGGCCCTGAACACAGTGGACCAGGGACCAGGTCAGCAGTTTCTTGCTCCCAATCAATCGATGACAGCCACCGTCTGGGCGTAAATCAATTAGTAGGCAATGAATCGAAAGGACGAGGCGGCAGCCGCCTTTCACACATCAACAGCATCGAGCGGCGACAATTTGGCAAAGTACTCAGAAGGCAGTGATGTCGGGTGTCAGTGCCCCGCATCCATCCATTCGCGTCATAAATAAAAAACCAATTAATTTATCATCGTCTGGAAGCGTCGACGAAGTGACGAGGAAAAGGCGCGAACGCGTTGGTGTTTCAGATGGCTGAAACTCGAGAGGGTCTATTTACGAGCTCTGCAGGCGCAGAAAGCCAAGGGGAATGAGTTGAGAAGGGGGAGAATATAAACACGCTTTCCACTCTTCTTAAACATATTCTTTCATAACAGTGTTTGGAGGAATTAAATTTACTTGATGTTTTAATTATATTGACAAATATTCAATTTTGGTGCATGAAAATAGCTAGACTAATTGACATTTAATAAATACATTGAATTCAAGCGCAATTAAACATTATTTTGTACTTGCCAAAAATTGTAGCATGTTGCCTAATCGAACCATAGATAAAATCAAATTCGAAATATTTTAAATTGATCAATAATTTGCACCTGGACGTCTGAAAATTACGTTAAATTATCGATGCTGGCGCGCTCCACCAGAAATTGTATTTAATTGAATTTAGCTAGAAAAATATTCGATGAAAATCATACAGTCTGCTTATTAAATTCGGAGAATCCAGGGAATCGGGCGTTCACCTGTCTGCAGGACAACGCAAGGATATTTAGCCAGGCGTTAAACGAACCTCTGCTAATGGCAACCACGCACGCAGCAGTGACAACAAACACCGAATACAACTTATGGGCTTCTGGGGGAAAATCGTGTTACCCATACGCCGTGTTGTGCCAACGCAAACGAATTATAAATGATCAGCGGCAAGTTGCGTTGTGCGTGCGATTTGCCGCCCTCTTTTGCTCGTCGACTTTTCCCCCACTTCCGTTTCCGTTTTTCGGTTTTGTTTTTCGCCGCTGCTGTTTGCCTTTTGCATATTTTTCACCTTAACTCAATACTGTTTGTTTGTCGGTCGCTCGCGAAAGGCGCAACATAAGCCGCCAAATGACTTTGCGGCATTAGGTTGCAGGGTTGGGGGCAAGCCAGTCAGCTGCCAAACACGCACATCCGCTGAGTGCACACGTATGTCTTACCTATCTGCCAACGACGAAAGGCACGGCGAAAAATATAAATCAGTTGTAAAAGTATGCTAGGATATATTTCAAGATGAGTTCTCTTTGCACTGCATGCCATGAGACTCCTTCTTAGCTAATCTACGAATTTCAGCGATTTATATATTTGTATTTAGTCACCCATAGAGCTTTTCCAATTATAATGGCCTTTTTCCAGGTGTACTCAAGTGTAACTGCTCTCCTTGTTGTTTTGTAGGTGGTGCCTGGCAACCGCTCAAATTTAAATTTAGTTGCTCGCATTTATCGTTGCCGCATATGGTTGCCTAATGCCTTTTTGATAGTAATTCCCGGCATAAGCATTTTATATACGTGCTTTTCCTCCTGGCCCCCCGAGGAACTATCAAGTGAAATTATTAAAGACCTGGGTTTCGGCTCTGTTTTCCCTGCCGAAAAACAATATTAGGGGCATCCAGGGACCACGTGCTGTTTGTTTAGGTGTTTTGCTGTCCGGGTGTACGGTTTCTTTTCCGGAATTCGGTTTGCTTTGGGTTTTGCATAGGACCTTTGTTTGTTTTCGTGAGGTCCTGAATGGCCGTGTGTGCGTGCGTGTGTGTGTGGTTTTATTTTGCTGCTGCCAACACACATTAAAAGTTGTTAGTCGGCAAATTGTTTGTGATTCATTGTTTGTAGCAGGGCTATCATAACGATAGCAACCTGTAATCACATGCTAAATATTATATTGTTTGTATTTTTACGGCTAATTACTCATATTTGGACTGTTGTTTGGCGCTCTTGGGCCGGGCAACGTGTCGTATGCGTGTTATAGCCACTTGACAGCACCGAGCACAGTAATAAAAGCTATTTTCGCATTGCCAGCAGACGAGGCCTCTAAGCAGCCGCACAGTTTGTTGTATAATAATTGGGTTATAAAAACAATGAGCGGCAATAATGTGCAAAATAATTTTAAATGCACTCTCACTGGAGAGCCGCACACACACACGCCCGTCCGCCTGGGAAAAGCTTTCTTTAGGGTTAATTAGCACAATTTTCCCCTGCTTTTATGACCCCAAAATACAAGTGTTTGGCGTGTGGCCATGGCCAGGTCCCAGTTTTCCGCTTTTCCAGCTTCCCTGGGCTCTGAGCTCTGAGCTCTGGTCTCGGGGTTCTCGGCTCAGCTTCGGATCCAGCCTTGAGATCTCCAGCTCCCAGCCGACTTCATTTTGTGGTAGCCAATTTTCTTTTAACTGTTGTTTGGGTTTTCCTCTTCCTCCGACTGCCTGCCTGCCAACTGTTTTACCCGTTCTGACCTCAATTTGTTCTGTTCACAGCATGCCCACGGGCGCAGTCTGGACATTTAATTGTTTGCTTTTTGAGTGCGCCACAGCCGGCCATGGAAAATAATAGAAATTACGCCAAAGCGCCCATAAACGCCCCAATGAGCTGCAGTTTTCCATTTCCATCCATTTTCACCCACTTCTAATCCGACTGCTGTTCAATATTCGTCTGCAAACTTTGCCGCCGCGTCGAGAAATGAAAAATTTTAAGTGTCCAACTTTGGTCACTAACCGAAAAAAAAGTTGTTAAAACACAGTGAAAAATATTATTTGTGTGAATTTAATTTTAAGAATCGAATTAAGATATGCTCATGTGAGGTAATTATTATAAATGTGTTACTATAGTCAAACTCATAATTTAAATGCTGCCAATTTAGCACGATGTCATATTTTAATAATGATTAATTAGTTCTAGTTCCGAATTAGAAAAATTATAGTGACATAGTCGCACAACATGAATTACTAATTGCACAATTAATTGTTTTGGTCTGGCTCTGTGACATACTTATGATTGCAAATAACGCAATGTTGATACTAAATCACCCATTAAACAATAATTTTAATTACTCGTTTGTCTGATTTATTTATAAGAAGGAGGAGGGAGCAGATACTCAAAATTTGATTAGTCATATTTATTGTTTTGAAAGCAAATTGACGTACTTTACACCAATATATCTAACATATAACACAAGTAGTTGGGAATGTGCAACTTCTTTTAATAAATGATATTCCTTACTATAATATAATATTCATTCAGTTGCGAATGGCAGCAAAATTTGAACTGACAAAAAAATAAGAAGTGTCTGCCATTTAAATATTAAGCTACTTTCGCATGCAGCCAAATTTGATGCGGCTCGTTGAACGTCTGTCGCATTTTGTTGGTTTCATTCATTTATGAAAATTGTTTTCATTAATGCCATTGAAATTGTATTATTTGCGTCCAAGTGAATAAATTTGCATACGGCTGGGCAAATAAGTCTCATCTTTTCTTCCACGCATTTTCATATTATTTTCCTTCGCCGCTCCGCTTTGTTTGCCCGCGAATATCACAAAAATACAAAAAACAGCCACTGACAGCGGTGATGTCGCAGTTTCTGACAGCTTCCATTACCTGTCCACTCGAGCATTCAGAGTCCTTTTCTGAGTGAGTGTGTGTGAGTGCCGAGAGAAGGTCCTCCACGGCTCCACGGCTCTACAGTCCTCCATAGTCACTCCAATGAGCACGTCGTCTGCCGTGGAACAGTCCCATTGAACGAGCGAATTGCGAATTGTGTATTCAAAACTGCAATTCAGGAAATTACATTTCGAGGCGGTTCTCCTTGAATGGGACGCCCAGCAGGTGACAGCCAGCTTAAAATCACTGCTGCTCCAATTAATTGGTGGTGTTTACCTTATATTTAAGCAGTAGCTTAGCTCTGGATTACATTTGCAGACCGACCGACTGTCGGCACACAGAGAGTGTGGAAAACTTGTAGTAGTAATTTACCTAATTGGTTTACTAACAAAATAAGGGTAGCCACAATATTCTAGGCCTGAATTATGATTTTAGCCATAAATAGGTATTTTTGTTGGCTAAACGGAAGTGAAGTGTGGGCAATTCATTATCTACGGTAGCTGTTCAAATTGAATTTCGTGGCATATGCGGTGTTTTTTCCTGTGCATATCTGCATCGAAAGTTCTGCGATTCGATCGAAATTTAATGCTCGAGTGGCGGCAGCCAAGTTTGGTTACCGATTGCATCGTTTTGCTCTCGAACTTTCAATAACTATCGGCATATGCGGTTGACTTGGTCACTGGCTCATTAGGCAGTGGTAAATTTACTGGCCGGCCACGCGGCGTATGCGCAATGTGTGCTGGTGTGCAAGTGGGCCAGTGTGACGGCAATTAATTTGTGAATTTAGCAAATGAGCATACAAATTTTATGCAAATTGGTAAATGTTTTTGCACTGCGTGTCCTGAAAGGCCTGACAGGTGACAAAGTCCGACTAATGGAGTGTCCTGGCATCTCTCGAAAAACGAATAGCGAAAAACGAGCGAATCCAGCCAGGTAATTGCTTGATTTGCATAATTTATTGTCCCATCCAAATGCAATTCCATTCCATTTCAATTTGAGGTGTTGCCTAACGACGACTGACAGGTGGGGAGGCCCCAAAAAATAGTTTTTCGTTGTTTCGCAAAATGTTATCGGTGTCGGGCAAGTGGTGCTTAATTAGGCAAAACTAACGATCATTATGCATAAACAGTAATTAAATTGCACTGGCCGGGCCAGTTCGAACCGAAATCATTTGGGTCACTCGAATCCGTTTGAAGCCAAGTTGGCTTAATGGGCTGGCATTTGGCTGACACGCCCACTCGACAAGGACGCCGACGGCGGCAGCGCCATTTATCAAAATGAAATGCGAATAGCGATAAAAAATAAACCAGCGCAAAACACAAAACGAACCGAGGCGAAAAGTGAAAAAGTTTGCAGTCCAAAAATGTTTGCGTCTGTCGGCGCGCTGTCGTTTTTTGTGATTTTGGCTTGTTTATTCGCCAGCAGAGAAGAAGCCAAGCCAACTGATTGGCCCCTGCACTGAGAGAAATGAAGAGCACAAAGTAGATGTTATGAAACCTAAAACTAAACGTATCTAAATTGTAAAATACTTCCCTTTATTTAAAACTTGCACTTATTTAAGGCAATAGATCGCTGGCTCTTGAAGTGCCTTTTCCTTTTAATATCCTTTGTAACTAGCATTTTTTCGCAGTGCATCATCCTTCTCGGCAGTCAGCCTGAATGACACTGAAGTAAACAAATGCTGCTGCTAGCTGCTAACAGCATTAAACAGGACAAAGCCAAGCCGAGTGGCATTGTACCCATTCTAGCCATTTTTACCATTTTTCCGTGGCAATTCACTCAGGCGCCGGGGTGTTAAACTATTTTGTTGCATTCGGTTTGATTGCAGCTGCAACTCGATAATGAAATGGCCACAAAAAGCTGAAGTTTTATTTGCCTCGCCCTGTCGCGGATGCTCAGTGTCAATATGGGAGCGGGAAAACTCCGGACATTAAGTGCCCGGGTGTCCTGGTGTCCGCGTGTCTCCTCTGGCGGACTTGGGAAACTAAGTTCCTGCGGTCAGTGCCTCGAAACTTCCGTGGCAGCAAATGAATTTGCGGCAACTTGTGGCCAAGACAAATGCTGACAGTTCACTCAGCCAGCTGGTGGACTTGTCATTAATTTTTGGAGCCCAGAGCGGAGCTGGGAACTCCGAACTCAGCAATGCGAGGAATTTTCGCAATTATGCGTTTGCTTTTCACCCACACACACACACGTACACCCACTCAGTTTGCCGGGCAACTAATTACATTTTTCATCAATCAAATTGCAGCGTCAAAATGCAAATTTCATTATAGCAGCCAACCCCCGCAATCCGCAGCTTATGTTTAATATTAATTAATATAAAATGCCGGGTCTAAGCCAAAAATGGTTGCAGCCATTTTCATTACGGCCATAACAATGAAAATTGCCGGCTTGTAATTGCAAAAATTGCAGAGGGCGGAGCAGATTCAACCACCCACGCTCCGTTTCCCGCTTTTCCCGCGATGTAATTTTCGAGTTTTCCGGACAGACGTCGTGGCTTATATTCACCCACTTTTCGCCGCGTTTTCGGCCACGTTTTGTTTGCAAATGCCACTCGAAATTTTCCATTTAAATGGCAAATAGAAGCACGGAGAAAGCTGTGCTAGGAATTTTCACCGAAATAAAAGCAGCTAGCAGCTAGCACTGCGAATCTTGCCGCTGCAAGTGCAGCAAATTCAACAGCGGCAACATCGGTATCCAGTGGTTTTGGTTTTGATATCCCCATTGGCGGCACAATGACTTCATAAACAGATTTTCATTTCCCTCCGACTCGCCTTTCCGCCTTATCTCTTTCGCTCTATCTCTATAAAAATACAATTTCCTGTTCTTTATGTGGAGCAAACCCAGGCAGACATTGCTATATAGTGTCATTTCCTCACCGACCAAGGACTCGAAAGGTCCTTTTCGTATTTTGTGCTGCATTTTTATGCTAAATTCTCTGTGTTCTTCGCCTTTCGCCTGGCCTATTGCCACATAAACAAATTGTTGCCGGCCTTATAATTGCTGTGGGTGGTTGCTCCGACGGCCCAGAAAGTTTTATCAATAACTCATGATGCACAGTGCGTGCTGAAATGCAAGATACGATCCACAGGGAATTGAAATTGCATGGCTTCGGGCTGTCGAAAGATGAGAAAATGACTGGAAAAGCAAGCTGAAATGAGGTTAAGCGATACAGTGGATATCCCTGAGACAGTCACTTACTGCATACTATCTTTTAATAAACTATTATCATTTAATCAGTAGTAAATTCATAGAATATTGTTAAAAACCATGGTCAACAAAATTGTTCAATACAATAAATCAGAAAGCCGTTTCCCTCATGACCAACACCCACTGTATTCCCACTTTGGAGCTTAATAATAAAAGAAAGATAGAAAGGCAGAACGAAGTTGCGCCTGTTGTCACTTTGATAAGGGCACTTAGCCAAATCTTTTGTCAGGAGAAAGCCTCCATTGATGTCATCGTTAGGCGAAAGTCGAAGTCAAAGGAAAAGCCTGTTACAGGGTCCTGCGTGGAGCTCTTCATTAAAACACATGGCAGGGCAAACCTTTGGCTCTTCCGATCCATTCCAGTCCATTCTCGACGCGTGCTCAGTTTTCGCATTAATTTGGTCAAATTCGGTGAAAAGGTTCGTGTCTAACAATACGCACCTGACAAAGTGGATAAAGTGAAATTAGTTTTCGCGGTAATAAACTTATGGACAAGTCCAGAATACTGGCACATATAGCAAATAGTGACCCCCCAAGTCACTAACAGTGAAATAATAGTGAAACGATAACATTTTCATTCAAAAATACAAAGTTAAGTTACTCGAACTGGGGCTCCGCTGCCCAGCTGCCACGCGATCGCACAAACAGCTGTTTGCGAGCTTAAAGCTTTCCCAGGGTTCAAGTTTTGGCTAGAACCCTGGTGATTTGGTGCACACTACAATATGAACCCTTTAAATGAAACCGCTGCGGCTGATGAATCGTTGGATACTGCGTTTCTCCCGAGCCCCCAATGTGCTGCCCCGCAGCGCTTTCAAAAAATAAAGCGAAAGTCTCGTGCTTCTCCGGAGACTGAAAGGAAAAAACCAAAACAAAGCATCGGCAAACAAGGGGAAAACCCTTCGACTACAGAACCCAGATATGGCGGCAATTCAAACCGATTTGGTTTACTTGCGCATCTCACAGCCGACAAACAAGTAGGCAATGAAATTGACGATCTGTATGACCAGCCCAGTACCAGTCATCAAGCTGCTATTGCTGCCGCTAAGCGGGATGCAGCCTCCGCTGGTACCACTAGTTCAGTCAAAAAGGCGCAGTCCAAACCACCTCCTATAGTAATGGAGGGAGTGGACGACATATGCCTGATGATGCAGAGCATTGAAAGCATAGTGGACCTAGAAAAGGTTGAGGCTAGGGCGTCAATGAGCGGTGTCCTAAGGCTTTACGCGGCTGACGCTAATACATTTCGCGCCATAGTGAACTGGCTCGAGAACGAAGAATATGAGTTCCACTGCTACCAGCTTAAAGAGGACAGGCCTTACAGGGTATGCGTGAAAGGCCTGCACCACAGTACGCTACATCACCAAATCAAGGATGAGCTGGAAAAGATCGGGCACAAGGTTCTCGATATTCATACACCGCTTAGGCGAAACGAACCGGGTACCTCAAAAGCGTCGCCAGTCAATATGTTCTTCCTAAATATTGCTGCTGCGGCAAACAATAAGGAGATCCTGGCGGTTAAGGCACTATGCCATATGAGAGTAGTTATTGAGCCTCTCCGCAAGCGTAACGCTATTGTCCAGTGCCATCGTTGTCAGCAGTTTGGCCACACAGCCAAATACTGCCGTAAGGCCCACATTTGTGTGAAATGTGCCGGCGAACACCCAGCCAAGGACTGTACCAGGCCACGCATCGAGCTGTGCACTTGCTACAACTGTGGCGGTCAGCATCCTGCAAACTATAAAGGTTGCAGCAAGCTACAAGCGTTCCTGCAGCGATCCAGACCCAGAAGTGGAGTGGCTGGAAGAACAGAAGTAAACGAGCGACCAACTTCACGGGGCTTAGCTGGAGGTAAGGAGATCCCCTCTTCTCGAGGCGGAATATCTTATGCAGATGTGGCTAGAGGGTCCATTCACCACAAGCAACCACTGAGCCTGATGCACCAACAACAGAAGCAACAGCAACAGCCCAATGATGGAAGTCCCAGTCGTCAAAGGAGCCGCAGCCGGACAAGGACGTCTAGGGGTACACTTCAGCACTCGACGGATGCTAGCAGCAGCATTGAAGCCATCCTGCAGACGCTTAATGAAAACATTAATTCTTTGCGCTCGATTCAAGAGAAGCAGATGGAATTAATGATGATGATGATGAAGCAACAGCAACAACAGTCACAGCAGCAGGGGCAGATTATCAATCTGCTCACTGCTCTCCAAGCGCGTCAAGCGCCATAATGATGCCGCTGCGCATCCTAGTGTGGAACGCCGACGGCGTATCCACGAAGTTGCCTGAAGTAGAGTGCTTCGTGCGACGTCACGAAATCGATGTATTGCTGCTCAGCGAGACACACTGCAAGGGGGCAGAGACGCCTAAGCTATTCGGATTTGTAGCCTACACTGCCAATGATCCGAGTGGTGGCAACGCCAAAGGCGGAGCAGCTATCTTAATCAAATCTAGCCTTGCCCACTTTCCGCTAACACCAATAGCCACTGCCAAGGTGCAACTTGCGCCGGCGGTTATTGAAACGGCACTTGGTCCTATAAGCTTTGGAGCGGTCTACTGCCCACCGAGATTTGCATGGACTACGGACGAGTTTAAGGACATTCTGGAAGAGTTCCAGACGAAGTTCATTGTTGCAGGCGATTGGAACGCGTCCCACTGGCTCTGGGGTGCGGGAAGGAGCAACCAAAGAGGCATTGCATTAGCGAATCTCGTCCTAAATTCGGAGGTGGACTCGCTAGCAACAGGAGGACCAACAAGATACCCGTACGGCAGTAGAGGCTCACCAGGATACATCGATTTTGCTCTGACAAAGGGTGTGCTGGGCATCCACGCTAGCATAAGTGCGGTTGTTGAGCTTAGCTCCGACCACCTGCCTCTGGTAATTACGCTGGATGCGGGGGCAATATCCTACCCTAAGATGGAGCGGCTTATCACTAGGCGTAGTAACCTGGAGGTATTCCAATCGCAACTGGAGTCCACACTGCCCCTCAACACTGCCTTAAACTCTGGACAGGACGTTGATGATGCTATCGAACTGCTCACCAACAATATCAAGTCAGCAGCTAGATTGGCAACTCGCAGAATATCTCGGCAGCCCGCGGCAGATCGAATCCCAATACCCAGGGAGATCCTGCTGCTTATAGCTGAGAAGAGGCGCTTACGCACTAGGTGGATGAGGTCTCGGCACCCGTTGGACAAAACGGAATGGAATCGAGCGCTGAGTAGGCTCCGATGCGCGTTGGTGCTGCACAAAGCCGCATGGTTCGACGAAAGGCTTGCCAATACTGGAGTCGAAAGCGAAGCTACGCATTCGCTGTGGAAGGCCACGCGCGCAATCAAAAGGCGTTGCACGAGGAAGGCGCCTCTAGTCGATAGCAACGGGACATGGTGTCGGACCGACTTGGGACAAGCGGAGGTATTCGCTGCGCACCTCGCCGAGCGATTTCAACCATTCAAGCTTGCCAGCCTGCAACAGGTTGAAGAAACTCAGGACCAGCTGAACCAAGCGCTTCAAATGGATATGCCAATCACGCCGTTTGAACCCTGCGAGGTAGCCGAAGTCATTGTGCGCCAGAGTAACAACAAAGCACCTGGACATGACGTCATCTGCAACGCCACATTGAAGGCCCTGCCCAGACAAGCGATCCTCTACATAACGTTGGTTTTCAACGCTATTGTGAGGTTGCAATACTTCCCTTATCAGTGGAAGCTCGGGATAATCACCATGATCCACAAACCTGGCAAGCCGGAAAGGGAGCCCGCCTCCTACCGGCCGATCAGTCTCCTCCCTTCAATTTCGAAGGTGTTTGAGAGACTGATTGCTGTCCGGATTGTAAGGATTATGGAAGCCCAGGGGATTACCCCTGAGCACCAGTTCGGTTTCCGTGCTGGCCACTGTACTGTCGAGCAGCTCCATCGAGTCGTCGAGCAAATCCTGACGGCCTACGACAGTAAGGAATATTGTAACAGCCTCTTCTTGGACATTCGAGAAGCGTTTGATCGAGTGTGGCACATTGGACTCCAACTGAAAATCAAGCAGACGCTGCCTGCTCCATATTTTGGGCTGCTAAAATCGTACCTGGAAGGAAGGAGGTTCGCTGTGCGCTTTCATTCAGCAATTTCCACCGAGCACAACGTGGCAGCTGGTGTTCCACAAGGTAGTGTCCTCGGCCCCCTGCTCTACTGCCTGTATAGCCACGACATGCCGCAGCCGGATGTAAGCCTTTACGGGAAATCTATGTTGGCCACATTTGCCGATGACGTGTGCGTCACCTACAGGTCCCGATGCGAGCACGACGCAGCCGATGGTATCCAGGACTTTGCATACCGGTTCTCGGAATGGGCAAGACGTTGGAACATTGGCATCAATAGCAGTAAGTCCAACAACGTCTGCTTTACTTTAAAGCGGAGAACGCCACCGCCCGTCTACATCGAGGAAGCCCCCGTACCACAGCCGAACGCAGCAAAGTACCTTGGAGTGCTTCTGGATCGCAGACTCACATTTTCCAAGCATGTGACCGACATCAGAACGCGCCTACGTGCTAAGGTGGCGAAGCACTACTGGCTACTTTGTTCGCGCAGTAAATTGTCGCTATCCAACAAGCTGACAATTTACAAACAGATCTTAGCACCAAACTGGAAGTATGGGTGCCAAATCTGGGGCTTGGCATGTGACAGCCAAATCAAAAGAATCCAGGATATTCAAAATAAGGTAGCAAGACTTATCACCGGCTGCGAGTGGTCTGTTCGAAACACCACTCTGCACAGAGACCTAAAACTAGCAACGGTTTTCGACGAAATAAACCAGCACTCGAGCAGATACCATGACAGGCTGGAGCGCCACAGAAATCGGCTGGCCAGCGCTCTAAATAGATCTCGCCCACCAAGGAGGCTCAATAGAAGGCAACCGAGGGATCTCATTACCCGATCTCCTTTGACAAGGGTCCGCAGAAGCTGACGCTTATCTTAAATCCTATTTGTTATATGTGATTGTTATGTAATTCTAGTTAAATTACTGTAAATTTGAAAAAGCTAACTATAGTTAGCCGGCGAGCCCAAAATGGGCTGAATTAATAGATAAGAAGGACACAAAGGGGCTTCATGACTTCCCCGTATGCCTTAATAAATAAACTAATTAAAAAAAAAAAAAAAAAAAAAAAAAAAATTTGGTCAATTTATGTGCGTGTGCGATAAAAGGACAAATGGACAGTCACTGGAATGGAGTTTCTCATTCAACCAGAAGAGGCACTGAGAGAAATAACTCGTTTATGGATTTAACTAGAGTAAAGCCTTTAAGCACCTACATACGTGATTATGACAACCACTTTAACCATGTTTCAGGTTTCAGTAATAATTAATGGTCCCAATACTGATATATAGGGGTATCAAATTATGTCCGGAAGTATTAATATCGTTTTTCCTGCAGAATGTGAATGAAATTAATATTGGCATGTTTTTTTTTTTTCTACCTGCACAATCGTTCAGCTCCTATTTAGGCCAAGCGTTCATTGCATAACAAATAGTTGAAGTGTGTATTGCGGACGGTCGTGCGAAGCGCCCCTAAATTGCCATTACTCATACGCCGCGTGTGACGCCGGCAATTAAAGCCAATAAAATGCACAAGTGCCGCTGCACTCGGCTATAATTACGCAACTACTGAGCTGCTGATGGGTGGGCAAAGGCTGTTTCCAATTCACTAAATTCGGCTGCCAAATGCTTCACATTCTCTAACATTTATTTGACGTCAAATGGCTTTCGAATGATCGAGCTCATCGGTAAACGAAAGCATTTTGGCCAGTTCGCTTGCCAAACTGCTGGGGGAAATCAATTATAAACTGGTAATTGAGGGACCGACTAAAGTTTGTGCAGCTCGCAAATTGAATCATGTTATAGCTGTGGGTTGGTGGCTTTTTGGGTGCTGGGTGCTGGGTGCTGGGTGGTCGGCTTGATTGGCTGGCAAATTGCACGTGCCACGCCCACGGCGACCGAGCTGCCGCCCACCTCCTCGAAGACGCCTGGTGGCCAGTGCATTTGTGTGTGGTCAAGTTGTCGTTTGTTTGTTTGCCTACATGGAAAACTTTGGGTTTTGTTAAGTTTATGCAAATGTCCTTTCGGCAATTAGCAATAAATGTTTGTACTGGTCATTCTATGAGCTCGTTGTGTACGGCTGTGTGTGTGGTTTGCATGGGGGTGTGTGTGTATGCTTGGCCATTTGTGGCCCATTTGAGATACAAATCATGCGGTCAACGTTTACTGCGGGCCACCAGCTGCCTTTGACTTGGCCAAAACGCCCACCAACGGCAACGAGAAATCGAAAAGGGTAATCACAGGGGGCGCACTGCGGTCAACGTGCAAACTGCATTATATTTCGGTCTGCATTTCGCCACAGGCTCATTTGCATGACCCCAGCAAAGTTGCGGACGGAAAATGCTGGGTGTTATTGCAGAAAAAATGAATCGAAGGTGACACAGAAATCACTGGGGATTTGAAATCACCTAAAGTGCCTAAAACAATGCTTCTGAAAGTTTTCTAATCAGGGAGATGGCTCTTACAATAATACGCAAGTTCTATGGAATTAAAAGTTGAGCTTTTTAGGTAGGTTTTAAGTGCATAGGTTCTTGCTGTAATAGTTGTGTTGCTCATAAGAAATGAAATGGTTGACCGATTCAGATCGAATGGCACCACCAATCACATTCTGAAGTCATACCTAATCGTCAATTTATTCGCCAGCCGTGCGATGCACTCCATTTGCCAGCCGTTTGGATAAGCTCTTAATGCATTAATCGGAAAGCAAGCCGGCGAGGCTTTGTGGCCTGCATTTAGATTGATTTTCATGCATAAGCAGGAGGCCAGTTGCTGCCCCCAATCCGCCCCTTTTTGGGCTGACCCAGTTTGTCAAGTTTTCACTTGTCTGGAATGCGCCAAGTGGCCTGGCCACGAGGACAATACTTGGTCTTGGTCGGCCTGTCTGTGAGGTTTCCCCATTTTCCGCTTGCCCATATTCCCCACTCTCTCTATCACGGCGAATCTGGGCCTGGCACTCGGCATTCTGATGCCCGGGAAAAGTTTTTCCAGTTGTGCCAACACAACGCCTTTTGGGCTGCCTATCGACATCAATTTGCATCTGTGTACATTAGGGTGATTCGAAGGATGTTTGCGAAGTTTTAAGCGATGCAGTGCATCGCCAAGCATAGGGTTACCAATTGCGAATCTGAGCTAAAAAAAATTCCTTAATTTGTATGTAGTTTGGTTTTATGCTTCAAAGATGTCATAATAGATTTGAGTGTGTTTTACCAACTAGTGTTGCCTATTAAGTGATTTTTGCTATTCTACAAAGCTATCTTATTTCATTGTAAAACTGAAGTGCAGGACACCCTAGTGCACATGCACTTCTGCATACAGTACGTGTATTTCACCCACTTATTTGTGTGTTTGCGTTCCGCTCGATAAATTGTTTCGCAAGTTTCGAGGAGGAGCCAGGAGTACGGAGCAAAGGAAGGCCTGCAGGCCGGGCTGCTTAAATACATCCCATCTGTAGGCTGGGACTATTAATAATGGCACAATATCCTGTGCCCTGCCGATTGATTGATGGATGATAAGAAACATGAATCAGCGACTAGGGCCAGCAATTTTCCTTGAACCCCACTCCCAGCCATCTGACGGCATAATAATACGCGTTTATCTCTGCTTGGTTACCAATCTCTAGCAATTTGATTTATGCATTTCCATTTGTGGGCCCACGCATGAGTCCCAACGAGCGAGAAGTTTTCCCTGGAAAGGAAAAGTCCCAGCACACACACACACTCGCACACCCAATGGCAACACAACATCAGAAAGTCTGATTAGATTTCCGTGGCAATTACGTGAGCAAGTTGCTCCTTTGAAAGGCACACTACTCCGGTTCAAACGCCCATTCATATGCCGCTTTAATTAGTCAAATTTCGTTGGCAACGCGACTGGGCCAGCCATGCGAGCATTATCGGCCCGATTTAGATATATCGCTGGTAAATAGGCACAATGATTGAGCTTGTTAGGCCATTGTCGTGCATGTGAGTAAATGTTTTATAAATCATATCCGATTGCGATTTCCCTGCGACGACAACGGCAGGAAAAGCCACACAGCGATAAAAATTGTGTATTATTTACGTGGATAAAAAGGTAAGCCTTTGGGCTTATGCGGGAAATCAATGCTTACATATTAGTTAAAAGTGTATTAAGTAACATGGGCCTACGCTGGCAATCCATCGATTATAGCTTTGATTTTCTTTAAGTGCACTAACGACAAGCTTACACTGGCAGATAATCCTTGTTGCAGTTGCCTGGCAACCTATTTTGGCAAAATCCCTTTTGCCAATTCCTCTCAGCCGAACAACAAAGTTCATTTGGCTTTGACTTAGCAGAAATTCAATATTAAAATCGGATATAAATTGTACGCACAGCAACGAACATCCTTCTCATCCTGCAAATAACAAGTGGTTGACATGACCCACACACACACACAGAGATAACCACCCATCCGTATCCGTATTGTAACATGTGCATTTGTTTAAGTATGTGTAAGCCTGTTTATTCAAATGTATTGCATTTATTTCCGCTCGTGTTGTGCTTCTGTTTTGTTAGCAATTTTCGAAATGCTTTTAAAATATTCATGGGTATCAAATGTTTGATACAAACAAATGCATATATGTATGTATGAGTGTGTGCGTGCGGAAGAGGGGGACTTAATCCGACTAACTGTCGAATTGGTTTTGCGTGTAAGCCCACGTACGTATTCCCTGAAAAATCGTGAGCTCTACTTTAATATTTATATGATAAATTCGTACACATCCGCGGGCAATGGCCAATTAATCACCACATTCATGGGCTCCCTGGCCCAGTTACGAGTATATATCCGGGAAATTTGATTGATCGAGCCAGCTGTCGTGTAATTAGCACACACACGCTGACCTTCTGACAGCTCGCTGGTAATTGCTTAATGAAAATTAATAGATTTATGATCCGCCAAAGCTCAAAAGAGCGCTTTAAAAGTGACTGACACTGCTCGTGTCTGTGCGTCTATCATCTGCATCTGTATTTGTATCTGTAGCTGTATTTGTATCTGTATCCGAGGGATTCCCTTTGACGGGCGACGGCCGTAAAAGCGGGAAACAAAAGCAAAACTCAGCCGCCGGGGAACCCTTCGTCGGGATCCTTTTATTGCCCCGAAAAGTGTATGACAAATGCGTGCCACCGATGCCATGGCATCCGCATACCAATCCACCCGCTCCGCCCGCTCCTCCTCCTCATTCCCATTCTCCATGGTCGTAAAAAGTGCGACGCCTCCATTGTTAATCTCCATTCACGGCATCGCTTCTGTTTTTTATTTTTTTTTTGTTTTATTGTCGCACTTATTTTTATTTGCACATCGGGCGATGATGCCATGCAGCTCTCAGCTTGATTAAATTATAAAAATTGTATTATGATGGAAGTCAGTGCCCAAAGGCGATTCCGGATTCGGATTTCGTTTTCAATGCGGCTTTAACACGCTGCCAGCCGCAGGGATGTTTAAAAAAAATCTAAAACTCGACTCCTGCCGTGTCCAAAAATAATGTAAAACTGCTGAAAATCTGGCAACGATTCATACATACTTTTAGATTGATATTAGTTTTTAATAAATTGAAAGTGGGGAATAAACATGAACTGGGTGTCCTTTTGTGCCTAGAGCCTTTGTAGGGTTAAGTCCGGAATCCGGATTGCTATGAAAACCAAGCACTTGGCAGCGGGTCAAAAACTCCACATCTATCTATCCATCGAGTGCGGCTGGAAAAGGGGAAGGGAACGAGAATAAAAAGGGAAGTTGGCCTGGTATTTGGGTCAGACTGCAGCTGGTGCATCTTGGCCTTCGCACGCACAGTCCTAGATGAAATTTAATTTAAAACTTTCCTTCCTCGGCCGAAAAATAAATGTGCCATGTCCAGGCCATGTGTTGCTGCTCCTTGAGCGCCTTGGCTGCTCCTGGTTTTTAGTTGGTATCAAATTGTTTTGCAACTTGCATAATAACTCACTGGGCATCCGAAGGCAAACAATAATGAATGACTGTAGCAGAAATTAAAATGTCTTTAGAGGAAACCGACAGCTGCAGCTCGGTCAAGGAGCTACGGACTTTGCTGCCGGCTGCAATTGATTAAAATTCTCGGCAATGAACTGCAAATAGAACGGATTCCTCAGATCCTGGCATTTCCAGCCCCCTGCGGCTGTGGCTGATGAAAAAATGCAACTTCTCTGTTCTTTGTTGCCTGCCGCTTCCTGCCAAAGGTGTTTTGAAGCCGAGTAACCACGCTCCAATCTGCAGAGTGCTTCCTTTGACTCGGGCTCGGCTCTTTCTCGCACTTTGTAATTACTTCGTTTAATTAATTTAAGGTCGCATCAAAGTACATTCGCCACACAAAGGCCCCAACTTCCTCGAAAAAATCAGCGACTAGTGCTAAACGCTTTAAGAGCCTAATAAACTCGGTGATGAGCTTAATAAGCCGAATGCCACCCACGTTAATATTCCGAGGCGCCGGTCAACCGGAAGCGGAAATTGTCCCCAGCAAGCGGAAGTGCTTTTTTATTTATTATTTGCCTCTCCGAGTATTTTTCAAGTCCCCAGCGCGGAGAGGGAAGGCTAAGCTGCTGTCGTCCAGAAATTGGATTTATCTGCTTCGTTAGTAAATTGGTTGTGATAGGCGCGACATCACGAACTGCTCTTGGCCAAGTCGGCCTTATCCTTTGGCCGTCTGCAAGAACGCAAGTCTGGGCCACTTGCCAACCAGCTGCAATGGCAATTGGGCCCACTGAAGTCGGCCTGCACAGTGGCCAAAACTGGGAGAAAGTGATTGGCGTTTGCTGCCATTTCACTGCGTGATTTATGAGATCGCGGACGGAATTTAATAAAAATAACTACATTACACATGTAGCTAGTGTCTTAATTGGAATTTAAACAATAAATAGTATAATCCAAGAAGATTCATCCAAATCCTATTCTCTGTGCAATCCCCATAATCCAGAAGCAACTTTAAGTGAACCAAACTTTTTACTTTTTTCGGCATTTTTTTTTGCCATTTTCCTGCTGTGGGGCTTCAAGTCGGTCAACGTTTTTTTCCCGCACAGTGGCAAAATGATTTTTATGCGAATTTCATTACAGTTAGTGGCTGTTGGACTCTTAAAGCTCTGCGCCTGCTTGGGGCAAGTTTATTCATTATTGACTTTCCGCCCGACGTCCAACGCCGAAATAAATGCTTAAATAAGCCAGCGGCATTTCAATTTCGGCAAAGTTTAACTTGGTCGCCCATTCTTTGCGTACCCGCGGCGATTGCAAGGGTCCTTGGACAGGATGCGGCACTGAGTCCGTGATTCTGTCACATTTTTTATTACCATTTCCATTCGGTGTTTATAATTTGTGTAGCAAATTGAGCGACAGCAATGGTGACATTCATGCGCGCAACGCAACTAATTTCGCAGTCCAGATGGGGAATCGCTCATTTGGCGGCGGCCACGATAATGATGATGATGATGAACTGCCCGCAGGCAGCTGATTTATGGATAACACAGATGGGAGGGTGTATAACACTCGGAAAAAATAGTGGTGCATTTATGAAATTATTAGGCAATTATAAATGTCAAGGAACTTATTCGAATACCACGCAGCTTTAGACACTTCAACTCAATTCGCTCCTTAGTGCAGTGGAATCAGCTCTATTATTCTAATTAGTTATGTATTTATTTAAAATTAAATGGGATTTTTTCAAGTGCACTTTAAAAGTTGCTGGAATGAGACGGCTGCTACCACAAACAAAACAGGCCATGTGGAGGGCCGCCATTCGGTTGCATGGATTAATGAGCCACAGCGGCGACCACATTGGGATTTTCGGAGCCTGCTACTCTGCGGATTATGTTGACTTTCTGCAGACAATGCCGCTGGAGGTGCAGGATGAGCAGGAACAAGAGCCGGAGACGAAAGGCGAAAGACGAGGCCAGCATCATCGCAGGATGTGCGCCTCGTTTCTTCCTTCCTCCGCCTCTGAGCTACTGTCTGTGGGCTGTGCTCCGGACTTCGGACCTCGGACTCCGGACTCCCGAGTCCGGACTGGTGGCAAAAATTAAATTATGACAGCAAATGAACAGCCGCTGGTGGGGCCGAGGACGAGCTGGCCGGAAATGCTGGGCCGCCGGCAACCTGGCTAATAATGAAATACATGAATTTTTTAGACAATAATCGCTGCAGCTTAGCCGGGATTATAATGGCCGCACGATGATGTCCAAGGAATACAAAGGGAGTCCTGGCTGAGTTTGCCAGCTTGGGTTTTGCTCTTAAAGTCGCAGAGAACCGAAGGCAGAACTAAATTAAATATATATATATATTTGATTCTATTATTTTTCCATTAAATTCCCAGGCGAGTGCATTTTTAATCGTCAATATTTACAGATGTAAGTTTGATTGTCTAATCAATTATTGTTGTTTGCACAACTCATTGCCGTTCGGTTGGAAATTTTGCCTAAATAAACATTAAATGCAATTAAATTGCTTAATGACCCACATTGAGGGAATTATATTTGCTTTTTCGAGCGGCAAATGTCCCGAAACTTTGTTAAAGATTTACGACCTGCATAAATTTCATAATTTCCCAATGGCTTAATTGTCCCTTTGCCCAGGACAATTGTAATGAAAGTTTAATTTCCGTTTGTTCGGTGCCATAATGGAATATTTTTTAGCCAGCAAAGGTTGATGAAAACTGCCATGTTAGCCTGCACACACACATTGGTTTTAGGAGCTTACTTGCTGTTGGTGGCCAAATTCCTTGCTCCTAAAAATCTCACTGACCAGCCAAAACATAGTGTTTCGTTCACTGCAACCCAAATTTAATTAAACTTGTAACTAAATTATTTCGATATGCAAAGCTAGCCACTAGGACGGCGATAACGACACTGCCGAGAACAGAAAATCCGGCAAAATAAAGTCAGCAGCAACTTTGACAAAAGCCAGCGTGGTAGAAAATTTGTGTAAAAAGCGTAAAATATTATTTGCAATTTTCGACCGGGAGAAACAAAACAAGGCAGTTCGCCCATCGTTCTGGCCGAGAAATTGGTTTATTTTTTTAATTTGCACATTGCTGAAATAGTTTTCATTGGTTTTGACTGCATTATTATTTTCCAATATTTTTCGCTTTCACCATTTCCTTTTATTTTTGCCTACAAATCATTCAAACGCACACTATATTTATATAAATAGATATATGTACGTGCATGCATATTCAGTTGCATATTCCGAATTTGCCGTTTTGATTTTTAATTGAATTCCCTGGCATAGTTGAGCGGCCAGCCGTAGTTTCAGTAAATGTCGAAGCAAACAAGCAGAAATCGAGTCCACTCGGCGTATACGTAATATCGGATTTCAAGTACGCCGATCGCTTGATTGGTTCTCTTCTGATTCAGATTCTGATTCAGATTCAGATTCAGATTTTTCGCCTGCAATGCAACGTGGCGAATAATCAAATTTGATTCGGAGAACCTGGCTTTGAACCCCCAGCAACCTGCTAATTGATATGTATGTGTCGTTTTCCATGGGACCCGCTGCAGTTTTGTCCATTATTTTGCGCCCAGGGCCGCGAGAAGCCCCGCTGACATTTTTCCATTAATTGAAAATGCCAATGACGAGCGACCAGGCGATGCAACAAAGCAGCCCCAAATTGCCATCCATATTGTGCTGCAAAACGCACAGCTCCTCCAAATATGGGCATTGTATTATTTTGTGGCCGCTCTGTCCGCATAAATTATGAAAAGGCCCCGATTCTGGCATATTTTGATGACATGCATGGCATGTCCGTGCCGAGGGAACTATTTTCTATTTTTCGGTTTCCTCTATTTCATATGCTTTTTATTTTTTGTTTTCCCAAAAGTCAAATATCCCGCATTATTTACCATGTACTCGTTGCTGTGGCAAACCAAACCAATGTCAAAGCAGTGCTTGTTTGCACTTTTAGTTTGTCAATGCGAATGGATTTGCCATTTCTGTTTGCTTGCCGATGTGCAAAGCAAGCTGTAAGTTATTTTAGCACACTTATATAGTAGAGTGGCGAAATCGCAAATAAAAACTAAGTTGTCAGTTTGAAATACTGCAATTTAATTACTTTAAAAGGAGTCATGGAAGATGAATCAACATAGTGGCATCTACCTCGCAAGTTTGAAAACATTTTTGGGGCAAAAAAAAGACACTGGTTTTTAAATCAGGTCAGGTTCGTAAATCCATTTTCGAAATTATACGCTTCGCGCTCACTTTTCTTTACTTAATTATACACTAATTATAATGTGCATAAAATGCTATGAAAGAGTGAAAATATATTCTGACATCGGCTGTGTTGTGTTTGTATTGCATAATGGAGGCAGGTGAAAACTCGATGCATTTTTTGATTGAACGTGTTTTTTGGCCGGGCGGAGAATTTCACGCTCCTGTACATTTTATAATGATTAAAAATTGTTGTCATAAAGCTGCGCCCTCGAATCGCTCAAAAAAAAAGAGCCCAATGGCCACACATTTTCGAGTCTTTTTACATATTTTTTATTGAATATTTTATAGCCGTAAGGCAATGGTTGGCTGGTTTGTTGATTTATAGTTTGTGAGACTGCAAAACGTGTGGAAAAGGCTGGATTTAAGCGCTCCGAGTGCTTTTAAAGTTATTAAAGGATGTGCAAAAGTAACTCTTGTCCTCCGGCGGCCACTCCATGTAATTCTTAAACAATTTCTTCTGCTATATTGCAGTTTCGTTAGCCGGAGCCAGGATAGCAAAAACTAATTTAGAAAATTGTTTTTAGACTCTGTTGCCCGTCCGCTTCGCTTGGCTTTCGCCTTTGCCTTTAACTTTGCCCCGGGCAAGTGAGAATGTCCTAGAGGGCCCGCATGAATCTAATAAAGAAATTACTCCAGACAGGATAGCCGCCAAGGACGTCGCCCACACCAAATAAAATCTCTGCCATTTCGCCCTTCGATGTCGCCAATGAGCTGAATATAAAGTGCGTGTCTCTCGGAACGGGGGAGTCCTAAATCGCTGTTTGCTCTTAGCCAGAACATGAATAATTTAAAAACAAAGGCGAAACGATTTGCGACGCGCTCCCCACACACTTCGCCCCTGTAATTGCAGATGTGTGAAAAGGATCGGGCTTCGGCCGGCAAAAAGGACCTTCTAGCCGGGCTAATAGCCGCCAACAAAGGGAGCGCCTTTGAATTCAAGCATTCAATTCACCAATTGCGCCTAATGCTCGACTACTCCTAAATGGCCAAGAGACAATGTGTCTGCTCTCCGGGGAATAAACCAGGTAGCTCTAGCACACGTGTCGCCGCTCTAGGCCCAATAAATATGTTCTGATGGCCAAAATTGCAGAGTCAACTTATTCGTATGGCCGGGCTATCGAAACAGTTGCCTGACTTATTCATGGCGACTCTCCGCCACCATTGTTTTTATTGCTTAGCCATTAAGTTTATGTTGTATTGATGCGACATGAGCTTCATGGGGGAATGGAGTTCCTGTTCTCTAGGCACTCGGAAAAATGGGATATCTTCTTGGGCATATTCTATCTAGGAATTCTTATACTTCAGTTTGAAGTATTATATTTGAGTGCCTGATTAGGGCTAGAAACTTGCCAGCTGCTGACCAATTTGGCTGATTTTCTACTCGCACAGATAGCTTTCAGCAGGAAGACCCTTTGTTCGCCTGGCTTTGCATCTGAAGCAATCTGGGTGGCATCGTTTATGCCAACAATTAGCTGCATCCAGCTGCAGTTACACGGCCACTTAAGCCAGTTGTATGGAAAAGTGTTAGATGGCAGTTGGTAGATGGCAGCAGAGGAAAGTAGACCAAGTGCACTCCGTTTTGTTCGAAGCGCGCTTTGTTTTGTGTCGCCGGGACTTTAATTGCGAAAACATTTTCAAAAGTTTTTCATAAATTTCTCGCACTTAACCGAAAGTACATAACGCAAACAAAAGTAAAGTAAAAGTGTGTGCTACTTACACAGCTTATGTTCTGTGTGTTGCAGTGGCAGTGGCAGCATCAAACTTCGCTGCAATGGCGGCAATGCACATCAATAAAACGAAAATTGCTGCACAATGGTGCACAATTGTCCTGGGAACTGAAAGGCGTTGGAATCCGTATGTGTGTATGTGTCTGTTTCTGTGTCTGTGTGTGGGTGGCTAAGGGGCGTGGCAGGCTGCCGCAATCGTTGTTGCTGCTGCTGATTCTGCTGCTGCAGTGAAAACAATCGAAATTATAGCAAACAAGCGCGTAAACTTTTCGCTTTCATGGTCGGATATATGTATCTATATATGAATGTGTATCTGTGTGCGGTTGCCGAGATTGTGTGAGTGTGTGCGTGTGTGTCCTGCAGTTTTATTGCTGTTCCGTTGCAGTTGCGGCTGAAGGCAGACATTAAAATGCCTGACAAAAAGCGCCGACAACTGGCAACCTAATGCCATCGCACACACACACTCGCATTCGTAATTGCGAGTGTGTGTGTGTGTGACAGTGATGCCTAAATCATAAATGTTAATCCTTTAAATGCATACAAGTTTCAATTTACTCAAGGGTTTTTTGTTAGTGTTTATAGAAATGCGAAGGATATGATTTCAATACAAACACTTTTTTAAGAATAAAGTTAATACCTCAAATGCAGAGAATCAATTGAACTGTAGAAATAAAAACATATCACATCGCATTATTATGAACTTTCGGTCTTTTTAGTAACCTAGAATGATCCCCGAATAAACAGATCCATTTTGAGATATACCTCCAACTGTCATCACTAGTTTATGCGGTAGTTTTTTGTGTTAGCGCCTGTTTTGCCAACCGTTTTTTATGGCAGCTCTTGATGACGAGCGAACTGCGCTCATTTGCGTGCACATTTCGAAGCACACTTTTTGGGGCCGTGAAAAAATGTGTGTCAACAAAAGTTTTGGTTTTCCAGTTTGGTCGAATTGTGTCCGCTTTCACTGTTTGCCTGCCGCCGCTCTCTCCAGTTGTTGCCACTATTGCCATTCTGCGCTGCTCTGTGACCGAATCTAATGGCACTGGAGGGAAAATCGGAAAAGCAGGGAAAGCCGGAAAACTCGGACAGACAGACAAAACCTGCCTGCAATTAGAGACTCCGGTTGGTAGTTGGGAATGGGAGTGTGCAGAGCAGAGCAACCCTTTTTCGGCAGTTGTGGCGAATAACTAGTTATGCTGCCATAATTAAATGTAAATTATCGCCATGTGTACAAAACTGTTGCCATGTTTACTTATTTATTTGGCAGTTAATTAGTTCGGCAGTGTGTGTGTGTCCCAAATCTGGTGACTTTTCCTCCTCTTCTGCTGCGCATTACAAACCACGTACAAGAAATGTAATTATTTTCATTACATCAACAATGCAGACAAACACACACACTCACACACACACACACACAGCCCAGGAAAAGGCAACAATTGCACGGGAAAAAAAACATGGTGTTGGCATTTCCAATACGAAAAGCCAGAGTGCGGGGCCTTTGTTTATTTTTGACATTGACGTCCCTCATTAATGTAAACGACGTCGACTGCTGGCATAAAAAAGGCGACCTTCTGTAAGTATAATTAATACAAAAAGAACATGAGCCCTCTGTACCCCCATTTGCCGTGTCAATGAGTCGCGTTGACCCGAAACCAATACAGGAAGTCGAGGAGGTCCTGCGGCCCAAGGAGTGTGGAGCACCGAATGCCAGGAGCCCCGCACAAATTGCGTCTTTCGCGGCATTAAAAATTCCATTAGCTGCAAACTGCCCGCCTTAATTAGAGTCGCAAACAAAAACTGATAGAAATTTTGATCGCAGCCCCCCTTCGCATATATATACAATATTTTTCCAGGACTTACCGAAGATTCGTCCTGCCCGCGTGGCAGGCAAGGTGGCCAAAATCAGGAGCAGCACAAAGCCAGGAATGATGAGCCCTCGATGATTTCCGTATGTGGCCGATATGCGCTGCGTCATTTTGTTTGATGCGATTTGTGGAGTGGTTTTTATGTGTTCCGTACTCTTCTATTTGTTAATCTAAAGCAATTTTTGCGGTGGTTTGCGTTACGGTTTCTTTGGTTTTTGTTTAATTTCGTAGGATTTCGGTTGTGCTTCTCTGCCCTTGGTTTTTTCAAAATCAATTTACATTTCTTTTTTCCAATGCCAATTAAACTTTGTTTGCGCTATGAACTTTTGCGTTTTTTAGTTATTCACGTGTTATTCGTTTCTTATTTTTATTTTTTTTGTTGTTTGCACCGATTTTGGCTTTAGGTGATCATTTTGAACGAGCTGCAAATACGAGTGAGAGAAAAATGGTAATTAAATTTTTGGGTAAACAGAAGCGCGTTTGATTCGCTTGCAATTGATTTAGGCATTCAATTCGATTGGGTGTATGGTTTCGTGAAAAGAGATGTCTAAAAGTATGCTACAATTATTCAAATGCATATTTCGCGATGCATCTGCATGGTTTTAAACACCTTTTCTGCATATCTCAACTCTTTTGCCTTGTGGCTTCTTCTCATTTGCAAGGCTCTTTTGATTCCAGCAGGACGCTTTTTCAATTTTCAGTTTTAGGGGACTTTTACGCTCTCCTAAAATCCGGACAGACACACTATCCCTTTCGTTTTAGTTTTTGCGGCTGCGAAATTAACTAAAGATGTCAGTCCGGAACAGCAGGGAGTATAAAGTCCGCGAGTGCATGTGTGCATGTGTGTGTGTGTGATAAAGTTTATATGCTGAAAATGAATTTGGCATTTTTACAACAAGCGAGAACAGCGCGAACGGCGCTCTCGGAAGTCTGACAGCATAAAATGGAGTGAAATCTCTGCTGGTGGTGTGCAGTCAACTAATGTGGCCAAAAGTGGAGATGCTGGTGGTGGTGGTGGTGGTGCAGGCGAGTGGTGCAGCCCAGTGGCTGGCTGTAAAAGCGGGTGGCTCACAGTAAAAGTGAAATGCGCCGGAGGCGGGCTGCACATTTAATGCGGCAACAGTTACAACATGTGGCAGCAAATGGCGATTGCTGTTGGCCCAAACAACTTGGCTTTTGACTATAAAAATGGCAAGAGCGACAGCCAGAAAGAGAGAGAGAGGGAGAGTATGCCGCCACGCCCACTCCTTGCCACTGCGCCCCTTTTCAACTTTGGCAGCAGCTCGTGCAACTCCAACAAAAGCAATGACAACAACACTACGGAACGCAACCCGCCGCACATTGCACATGACGTAAATGTTGTGGTTGCTTTTAAAAACTTTGTTTTAATGTGTTTGCTGCAGGCTGCAAGTTTATTTTTTGTTACCCCCTCGCCCTTCGCCCCTCGCCGCTCCCCTGAGCCCCCACCCGTGTTGACGTTAAAATTTAAAGTTCAAATTTGTAACTTTCACGGCAAGTTTCAGTGAAAACACAGCGATGTGCAGACGGCAAATCGTTTCAAGCCTCAGGCGTTCTTACTCATTTCACTCCACAAATTTTGGCATTTCTCGGCTTTAACACAGGCACTTGTTTTAATTTTTGTAGGGCCCCTTTCAGCCGGTTTTATTTGCATTTTATAAACAATATTGGTATTCGGTAAAAAATGAAAGGAGTGCTGGTAAAATATTACACACGCCGCACCTGGTAATTGAAGTTATTTTCCATATTACACACCCCGGCAAAAACTCGTTGACTTTTTCACAGACACCGCAATGTGCGTATGAATATTCGTACACAAAAACCAGGTTTGTGCAAATAGGTTTTTCATGAAAACGCTGCTGTTGTCGCTCGGTTTCCGTGGCCAGGAAACGCGGCATTAACGCAAGTTTGTTTGAGCGCTCTTTAAAAAGAAAACACCACTAAAGAGATGATTTTTTTGGGAGCACAAATATTGACCTTGCTTGAGAATCTGGCAAATTCTGGAAAAGCTGCGGTTGATATATGTTCTTGTCTGGACTTAATTGGATCTTGTGCAACATTTTAATTGTAATAGCTCAAGCAGAATGTGTTTTTAACGATGTAACACGCAAATGCCCTCGAAAATACCCAATTTGACTGGTGCTGATGTTGTTGGTGCCACCATTAATCGCTTTTATTTGTTCTCGGCCAGAATTGGGCTTGTGTAATTCCTCGAAAGAGTGGACTCCTAATGAAGACATGGCAGCGAGAAGCCCATTAATAGTCGCGGCTAGACGACCTCAAATAGTCAACGCCTTACGCTAAGCACCTTAACGACAATTGCCCCCTGGAAAAGCATTTTCATCTCCGGTGGCAGTTCGTCAGTGGTCGTCGCTCAACAAGTTTCACCCGCCCGGACGCCCCGGAAAATGGAAAAGCGAAGTGGGGTAGCCAACCACCCGACCACCCAAATCCAGTTCGTAATGACCGGTTGTGGATTGCAGAGTGGCGCAATGTGCCCGATGGCAATTAAAGTGCCTCGGAACTTGTACTTCTACTTCTGCTTGTACTTGTGTTGTTGAGCAACATTTTCTCAATTTTCCACATAATTCCAAACGCAGTGCAGCGCAGTCCACTGTCGTCCAGACCGTTCCTTTTGACCGTTAGTAGTGGTAGCAGTCCCCTTTGGGTCCGCAGACAGTTCCGAGCCGCTTTCATGCCCGAATGCCCGTGCCCCATGCCCCAAACACAAATGGCGAGCGGAAGGCAGTGAGGAGCGTTAAGTAGCTGGATGTCAGTAGCCGATTTGCAGTTATGACAGCCCCACTTTCCCACCACCACCTATTGCAATGCTCCCCTTTTTGGGGGGCGAACTTTAAATTAAACAGCAGCAAAGGCGAAAGGCAGCAAAAAGCAGCGGGATGTGACTTTCAGCACAGAGAGAAAATATGAGTATTTTCGAATTTATCAATGCTACGCGGATATGTGTCTAAAGTGTATCAGTCGTTCGCAATTGCTCATAAAACTTGCATTATTTTATCACTCGTTTATTGTCCTATTTTTAGCAACAGGAAAGCCATTATGTTTCCACTTCACATGCACCTCCATTTCCCCTTTCGCAATGATTTATGCACATTGGGAAAAATAATAAAATGGATAGGAATTTTATAAATTGTAAAATATAATTTACAATTTATAAAAATAATTGGTATTGCCCAACTGGTTCGATGAATATCCTAATATGCAGTTTACTACCTCTAATTAATTATTCTTTTGTTCATTGTAAAATATTTGATTTATTGTTTGAAGTGATTTACAATTAAAATAGATGCTGCTCTGACGCTTTTTTCTCCGTGTATGCAAAAGAAAAGGACTGGGCGTCAGTGAAGAGCGAAAAAATATGGCACTGCATTTGGCATGAGGCACGGGACACGGGGCATGCGGCTTGCAGCATGCAGCATGGAGCATGAGGCAGGCAACAAGCAGCCCGGGAATTGCCGGAGTAGAATCATACAAAATATGCAGGGAACAGCGGCAAAAGCAGCAACATCAGCTGGAAACAGCAGAGCAACAGAAGTTGTAATTTACAGCTTATTTACGTTGGAATAAAAAATGAATTAAGACAACGAACCAGCAGCATGACAGCAGCTTCCTCCCCGGGCAACTCGCAAAGGTAAATGCATAAATAAATCAGGCAAAGTCCAGCAGTAAAAAAAAGTTGGAAAAAAGTGAAAAGCGCGGTGGAAAGCGGGAAAGCGGGAAAAGCGGAGGAGCGGGTAAATGCAGAAGTATAATTAAATGCTTTGACATGAAAGAAAAGCAGTCAGCTAAATGGGAATGCTGGAACTTGGTTAATTAGCACGGCCAGAGGTGTCGCCGAAGTCCTTGCAGGACTCAAACTTCGAACACATAGATCGAGTTAGCTTCAACTTAAACCATCACGATGTATATGTCCTGCAAAAACACTTGTCACAACATCGCGCACTTGCATCTGTATACACTTGCAACGGCTCACATAGATGCGGATTATAATGCCAGATGGGTTCACAATGGGTGTGCAAAAGTAGAGAGAGAATAGAAATAGAAATAACAACTGCAGCGGTGGAAGCTTAAGTGCAACTGCAGTGGCTGTGTGCCTCAAGTGTTGCCACAAAGGGGTGGGTGGGCTTGCACCCAGCGACAACAAGTTGCACGCCTTTGCTGCAAGTGCGACTGCAATTGTTGCCGCATTATAAATTGCAGAGCTGCAACAATGAAATTATTACACGACGCGCAGCGAAATGTATCACATGCCAGCCACATACGCCTAATCATCTTGTAAGCACTACTGTAAAGCATCGGTAAAAAGGACACTCGACTAATTCGGTTTGGATGCCCGGGCTGCTGGCTGAATTTATATTATTATTTGCTGATGTTTGCAATTTGGGCACGTGTCGCAAATTCTAAAATAGTTGAACGTGTGCCACACCAGTCGAGCCAAAAATCCGGCTCCACCAAAAGGTTAAGCACACAAACACTCTCGATTTTTTTTTTTGACTTTGTTGACAAACACATTTTTTGAGTGGGGCAACATAATGCGAGAGTGAAGTGAAGTAGAGCTGCTGCCGAAATCAGCGCAAATTTAGTGGCAAAGCAAATAAATTTAGTTTAGTTTTGCCCAGCCATTGTTGTTTATTTTATTTCATTTTCATTTCATCTTTACTGAAGTCGCTGGCTGGCTTTTATTGCCCCAGCAAATGGCAGTCGTGGCATTAGGAAAAGTGGCGCAAAAAGGGTTCTCTTTTCGGCTGGGTGTTTGTTCAATGGCACATACAGTCGATCCGATGGCCCTTTGTTTGGAGCCCCAACTCCCACTCCCAGCGAATCCTAACAATAATGTCGGCTATTAGCGGCAGGGCATGACCGACCGAATCCCGGGTCAGCAGTTTCAAATATAACTTTGCGCCAGAAAGGGTCTTAATTTTGGCTCGAGATGCCAAACCGATTTCTGGGCCAGAACAGACCGACCGACTAACCAACCGCCGCCCACGACACTCACTAATTAAACTAATTAACTGAGATGGCCGAGGGATAAGTTGGCTAAAACGTCGCTTCAAGACGCAAATTGAAAGGGAAATCGCTTGGCAAAGTGGGTCAACATAAATCCAAAAGTCCGCCCCAAAATGCAAAATGCTAAATATGCTGCAGCACGACGAGTTTGGAATTTTCACCCAGTTCTCATCCAGTTGCCTCGATTTCGAATCGTTTAGTTATGCTTGTGGGTCACCAAATCTGGGGATAACCACCTTTTGCTGTGTTTTATTTTCCGTACCGCAGGACCTTCTTTCAGTTAGTGGTTTATCCTCGAGATCGTCGGTATTTGGGATCCTGCTACCCGAATCCAAGCACACGAACACAAATAAAAACTTAACACGGAACTGGACAGCGATTGCCGCATTTTATATTTGATTTTCTCTCAACGCTTTATCAATATGCATGATTATTATTCTGGCATTCACTTGAGCTATTCGCCTGATTTTCAAGCACTTTTCGTGGCCCGTTTCGGCCGCTTTGGCTGAGATACATTCAGCGTCAGGATAAACGCGCACACACGCGACGCGAACGCACGAAGTCCGGCAGCGCCAGCGGACACATCCTTACGAGCGCACAACAAACACGAAACTGAGCCGCTTCGTTTTTGCGCAAATAAATTCCCAGCTGAAAGGCAGAAGCCGCCGTTGCCGCTGCCACTGCCGTTGCACCACCGCCACACCCCCGGAAAACCCCGCCAGAATAGAAGGTCGGTGGTTCGTGGCCGACTTCGGGTTTCCAGCGGCTTTCCACCACACACACGGCCGTCTCCCGAACTTCTTTGCGAGCTTCAGTGTGTGCTGTTGCCTAGATTTGTGCGCGGGTGGACGCCTCGGCTGTCGTCCTGCCGAGAGCGAAAGGACTCTCTCTCTCTCTTTCGGAGAGCGCTTGTTCCACTTTCAACTCCGAAACTCACCATGACAGAACTCCGAATCGCGCTGGCCTTATCACTGATAAGAGACGCGCTCTTTGGCGGACACGACCTGCTCAAATCGCTCAGGTGACGAGCGTTGCGGCACAAACAGAACTGAAACGATGGCAGCAAGTGTTTGAGAAATTTCTAAGGCACTACAAAGAGGTCCTGGGCGGACCGCAGTTAGCTTCGGCCACATATAGCAGCTCTTTGGATGAAAACAAATTTTTAATTTAAATAATAAGTAATATTATAGTCTATAATAAACGAGCTAAGCTTCAATTAATTTTTGAAATCTTATAATCCACCTTTCTGATTATATTCAATATTCGAAAAATATTTAGAATAATTTATTGATTTAAAATTCTTATAAAATAAATCAAAACATTTCATTTCTTCAGTTCAATTGACCTTTTTATTTTTGCCTATTATTTAAACAGTAAAAATGCGTAACATTGTTAGTACATTCGAAGTAATGTTAGTGCTCTGCAATAGCTGTAATGTCTAGAAAAGACTTCGAACAAATTTATAACCCCTGAATTTCATCATCAGTAATTCGGTGATTTTGTATACAGCACACTGTTGTCCTGTGACCGATTTGTTTACAGAACATTCAACCGCAATAGAAGGTTTCCGCAACATTTTCGAAAATCACCCCTCGGTCCTGTGCGAATGTTGTTTTTATGAGTTGGTCTACATTCGCACTGAGTCCTGGTCCGGTTAACGCCTTTAACAGGCTGTCGAATAGAGGTCTACACTAGAATGTTAGTGCAATGTTATCGTATTACATTCGGAAAGGGGTTGGAAAGCAAAACATTCTGCTAATAACATTCGCAAAAAGGACGCCTACGGAATAATATAACATTCGGTGTTAATCCGCATTTGGATGTTAACATGCAGTTGAAGGAGAACTTGTTTTGGTCTATGTTATGTTTACATTACAGACTTTTCTACTTTTAATTTTCGAATAACGTTAACAAAATATTCGAATCGAATGTTCTGTTAATGAGAACATTACATGAGCATGTTATTTATAAAACGCTCTGTAAAATAAGTACGATAACACAGTCTTTAAAGCCTTGTCAGATTTTCTTAATTTTAAGACCTTTATATGAAATATTTTATTTCTTGGCTAAATATATTCTAAATGCATTACTTACCGTCAATTTAATTGAATACACAATACGATTTCTTTCGCAATAAATTTGCCATCGGACAAAACTGGCAGTCCATCCCAATAATTTGTTGTGCTGATCAGCGTGTTACTTCCGCAATTATCCCAGTGCCTCAGGCACCTGCCCCTAAACGTTGGCCACACCCCTCGAACCGGTCAATTGCCCACAATTTAATGGCCATAAGAAGAGTAAGGGTACCCACCCCCGCCAGCCACATCCTGATGCAACTGAAGATGCGAACGGAAGAGCTGAAAAACCCACCCTCGAGGAAGTCGCACTGCAATCGTGTTCGCAGTCCTGTAATCGCAGGCACTTCTTGTTGTTGCCGTTGTCAACGCCTCTCAAAAAGGGAGCAAAAGGCAACACCAAGGATCAACCCCTAAACTCAACCAGCGACGATTTATAACAAATTTTAAATTGCAAAAAATTGCAACATTGATGAGGGATCGCGATCTGGCGTCGGGCGAAACCGAAACTAATTCGCAACAAGCGCAATAAAAATTATGAACAATAGCGGAAATTAGCCATGGCATCGGAGGGTAGGGAAAGTCACTCACTCGCCCTGCGGTTTTCCGCCAACAGACAGCGCAGCGAAATGGCAACCAATGCGTGACGAATGCAAGCTGCGTTCAACAAATGGGGGAAAGTACACAGAAACATAAAGTGCTACAGTTAATCAGGTTAAAAGCTTGTCAATGGATTTATAAATCAAGAATCCAAATAAAGAAATATTTGGAATTGATTGAAAGCAAATTGGGAGGTTCTTTATCTATCTTCTTCATTCAAGCAATTGACATTAGTAGATCATATTAAATATAGCTGAAACGACTGCTTTAATTTTAACCATATTTATAGAAAGACTTGACTTCTCAGTGCACTGAGTTGCAATTGCAGATGACATTGGGGATAACACTTTCGCTGGGGGCCGGAAGTTCAAGGGGGCGAAGTTCAGGGCCCTCCCAGCGAACACAAACTTTAATTAGCAACTTTTTCGATTTTTTCCCATTCCACAGCCATCGTCAGGCAGTTTCCATGTCCTGGGTCGCATTTGAGTGGCTGCTGCAGCTTCCGGCACTGCACCTTTTTGCCCCCGAGCACATGTTCGTGGTAAGTTGATACCGCTCGGTATATTATCTACATGTAGCGCATAGATGGGGATGTGCAAAAGTTTCCTACTCGGCTGGGATCAGGGATAAAGGATAAAGGATGCTGTGCTGCTGCTGCTTCGTGGGCGAATGACACTTGACAGTGATTTATGGCCGGGCCACTGATAACCCGCCAAATGCAAAGGCAAAAGCGAAGGCAAAACCGAAACCAAATCCAATGCCGAACGGCAAGTGCAAATCCAGGGCAGAGGGTGCCCGATTGTCTCACCAGAGTCACCCCCTCGGATTCCAATTTATCTATAGTAGATCTCCTCGCATATATACATCTAAATATATTTCCATGCCGCAAATGCTGCAATTTCGAGCCAAAACGCTCGCATGTGCAATCATTTTTTATCGCAAATCTCCCGCTCTCCACAGCTCACAACTCTAAGCGGCTGTTGCGAATCGCTGTCATGTGGTGAGGTCCTGCCCCGCCCCCTGGACGCTTACCACTCGCCGCCCCCTTTTTGACTGCCCAGCGGGGTGTTAAATTGCCAGGGCTGCTGCCTCAATTTCAGCGTCATTCAGCGCCATTAACCTTCTGTCAATTTCAATAAGTCAGCGTCGCAAAACTAAAAAAGCAGCCTGCCATTCATGAAAATCTGCTGCAATTGCAGGGCCATACGAATATCCAGAACTAATACAATATTGATAAGCAGGACGATAAGTGACCAAGCGCACAGGCGAGAGGGGAAATCCAAATCTAAATTCGAGCTTGTCAAGCTGGACATGCATGTCCTGAATTACACTCGTCTGGCTGGCCAAATACCACAGGGAATGGCCCGAAAGTAAATTGACATTGTTAATGCTGCAAATTTTAAAGTCCGAACCCTGCACTTGATGGGCTGTTGAAATTCTAGACAAGCCAAGCGTACGATTTCCTTTCCTCTCCAAATAAAGGCAAAGGTATTCTCGGGCATCACACAGAGGGCAGTAAGCAATTTGGTTTTATTTATTGCAGGAGCATATCTCTTTTTCGAATCTACTCGAATATTACGTAGTTTTCATTTTCTTCCTCGCATTCGGTTGGGTATTTCAGATTTCAGGCATGAATGAGCAATATTGAAACAATATGCATTTCCTCCAGCATTGTTTAAAGATGAATTGATTCTGATAAAGAGATATACAGAATTCCATGCGCAAACACTAACTTCTGGAAAATGTAATAGATTTTTACTCACAAATTGTTGTTGTGCAACAATGAGAATATTCAATTTACTACTCTATTGCCCATAGATTCAACGTTGCTAGCTTTATTCCACTTTATTGCCAATTTGCGTGAATTAATACTCGTATTAATTTAGCCCTCGTAAGCTGGCGGCTTTAACTTGAAACTTGCCGCCAAGTGACAAACCGCGAAACAGAGAACTTGCCTTCCACAACATCAATGGCAGTGTTTTCCACTATTTTGTATTTTTATCCCAGGTATTTTGTATTTGTATGCCGGCGAACGTGAACACACCTTTTCTGACCGCATTCCCCAGGCGGCGGACATCGGGCCGTTCGTTTGGTGGCTGCGCTTGTTGCCATTTCCGTTTCCGGTTGCCGCTGTCGTCGTTGTCATGTCTACATGTCCTGCGTCCTGTATTCTGCATGTGTGCGTCCGTCCCGTGTGTGCATATGTGTGTGTGAGTGCGCGCGAGTTTGGCGTGTTGCACATAAATCGTTTAAAATAAAGTGATAATTGCATTTGTGTTGCAACTGTCAAAGTGACGTCAGTCCAGGAAAGTCCTTTGCAGCTGCACATGTATTGGTGGCTTAACGGACTGAACCGAACTGCCTGCATCGCGAGGACGTTTTATGAATGTCGCCGCCGCATGAATAATTGCGATAGCAGCCAATTTGAATGTCCCCCCCCCGGCCCATTCAGCCAGTGATTCCTTCCCGTTTTGCCACAATTTCGGGGTTGTTTACGGGCCCGTTTGTATGTTTTAATTTCGGTGTCACTGTGAAGTGGATTAAAGTATTTCCAGCGGCTTACAACCTAAAACGAGTGCAACCCTCGGCAGTTAAGCCGCCCATCGAGTTGCACTCCGGGCTCCTCAAAGGACATACGCACTTTTTTCCGCCGCGTGCACTGGGAAAAACGTGCAGTTACAATCAGGGGAAGATAACTAACTTATGGCTTTTGAAACATACGTTCATATAAATATATAGTCATATCTTTTTGAACTGATTTAAGGACTACAGAAACAGAGAACACCTCTTGAAAAACTCCGCCTAATGGTGTGAGCAACTTTTCTCAGTGCAGTTGCTTGTGAATTTATGGCGACTGATATATAAGGCATTTCTACCTCGGACAGTGCCCGTGATTAATATGCAACACCCCGTTGACTCGTTTTCCCATTTTCCCGCTTTCAGTTCGAAGTTCGTGTGAAGCGACCAAGTGTTTCCCCCGCACCCCGAAGGCCGATCTGCCAACCCTCTCGTTCGAATTGAATTGTTACGCAAATAGCATTAATATTTATATTGTTTTTTATAAGGACGACAAGGGTGCAGCGCAGACGGGACGTCAATTGCGATGCTAAGTGCCACTGCAAACAGAGGAAAATATTGCATTGAATGGGAATCCTCGAGAGATCCGCGGCATGTGGCAAATTAGGTTGCCTTTGATGCGCGATCACGGCGGCAGAAAATTAATAAAAATAGTGGCACAATTGAGCCAACATTAATTCACTTAGCCAGGCACTTGCCGAAAGTGTTTCGTTTACTTGGCCAGCTGTCAAGGACCTGCCACGCCCCTTGACCCCACTGACCTGCATTTTGTGGGTCGTGGGTTTCAATCGACACGAACTTTGCGTGTTTGCCGGCTGTCGAAGCGTCGAAAAAGAAAAAAAAAAAGCACGTGTCGATTTGATGAATGACGTTTATTAAGCAAACAATTTCGAGCTATTTGCAGCCTAATTGAGCCCCATGCATCAACGTGTTGTGGCAGTTAAATGGCTTATTAATATTTAAAAGATATTTAAAACTAAAAACGCTGGTAACCCGCATTGTGTACAAAATACGAACACGACATACGAATGTAAATGGACCTAATGCGAACATTAAACCCTTGCATGTCCCTCAAAACCAAAAAACAGGAAAAAAGGTGAAGGCAATCAAGTGCGGCTGGAAACATGAGAAATAACTGCAGTGAAGCAGGCTTTCGAGTGGAAATGAGTTTTGCATGCAGCACGCTCGCTCCTTTTTGGGGGAAAAGCCAAAGGGGGAAATGGGGAAGGCATTTCCCATTAATTATAACTGCAATGCCCACACGTTTATGGTCGGAAGTGTAGCTGTGGTCGAGTTGCCCGAACTCCGACTAACTTGCCTGATTAGCTAATACGTCTCGTATCTATTGTCGGAATTTGGCAACACCTCAGCTTGATTTGCATAATTACTCCGAGCCACTTGACTGCTGCCAGGCAATTTACAACTTTCGGCCCCGAAACTCGCCATCACTTGCACATTTTTTGGTTTGGCAACTCTTAAAAAATTAAATGAAATATGCATTACATACGAAAAGTTTAACCGAAAGTGCCACAGCTTCCGTGCCAGCAAACTGGCTGCGATTTTCCGGGGCTGCAAAACTAGCAACTGTAGTTACAATAAATACATATGCAGCTCTGCCGACTGTCGCTGGCATTATAGAAATCCCGTTAAACCCACTTAATTCAATAAAACACCTTTCACACACTTTGCTCCAAAGCCGACAACAAACTATAACCTCCCGTGTGTGTGTGTGCATAATTGTGTCTATAAACATACACATGTGATGTGATGTGTGTGTGTGAATGGCGGCGCTTGAGAGCGTGCGCCAAAAGCTACTTCACGACGGCAATTTACGTTTAAAGTTGCTTAAAGTTGCTAACGACAAAAGTTATAATTGCATAACGTACATGCACTTGTGTGTGTGTGTGCGAGTGCAGGCGGGATAACGGGACCGGGCTTTTAGTGTGTGTCGCCTTAAAACTCACACACACACTCGAACTTAGTGCAAAACACTCAAATTGCACGGGAAATTAAGTAAATGACTACTGATATGCATAGTTTTATATCAATTAGTTATATTTCTTGCATTTGATGATGATATGGTATTAGGTTTATAGTTAGGTTTATATAAGTTATAGTTCTTTATTTAAAGGTATATTTAGTTTAATTACCTACCAGGCAAAAGTATCTAATGAGCTGTACTTTTGTTCACATATTTTACAAGCCATCACTTTATTTATGAATCTCCCGCGATACTCGCTGCCACTTTTCTCTCTCTGCAGAGATGCAGCTAAACGCTGCTTCCTTGGCTGAATTCGTATGCGAGGCAGCATATGGCAGCCGGAAATGAAACGTAAATCAAATAAGTAAAGAGCGTAAATGCGCGCTCACACAGACACATGCACACTCTGGACGAAGTACAAGTGTATTGTCATTAGCGACAAGGACGACACTACAACAACATCAGCAACAACAACAACGAGAAGAAGAAGGGCGGTGTGCGATGAATCCGAGACGCTCCTTTTGCTCAAATTGAAAAGTTTTGGAGTGCATTTTTCACGAAAGTGGCAGCGATTCGAATGGAAAGGCGAACGGAGGAAATTGTTCATATTATAAAATAAAAGCGGAAAGTGTTGCGAGCAGGGCAATGACGAAAAGCCAGGCGAACGGCACGCCCAGCGACGCATGTCCTTGGACTCCGCCCACCACCACCCACTTCCGCTCACGCTCCGCAGCCCATTTAGCCCGTAGAACTGACTCCCATTTTCCCAGCCCACTTCTCCAGCTGTCAGTCAACGGCAGGTTCGAAAAAATGTCAACGGCACTGTGGGCGTGGCTGTCTGTCGGTTCTTTTCTCCATTTTCATTACGTTGAAATGCGTTTCGTTGAATTAGAAACATTTCATTCTGCTGCTACTTCCTATTTCTTTGCTCCGTGTGAGTTTTCCTTCTCCCGCCACATTTTTCCCTTTTCGAAGGCGTTCCGGGAAGGTGTTGGAAATGTTTTATGTCTTAATAGCTTTTCGCTGGATGTGCGTCTTTCCTTTTCTTTCCTCTTCCCCTTTCCTGCTCCATCCAACCCAAAAAAAAACAGAAGCAGGGATCAAACATGAGTCTCGCGTTTGGTTTAATGGGTTAACGAGTTTGCATTTTCCCCTTTTCCATTTTCCATTCGTTTTTATTGAGGAATCTTCAATTAACGCTGCGGGAGTTGTGAAATTTGATTTCGCTCATCCAGGGGAAAATTTTCTAATTGAGTTTTAGCTCTTAGTAATTAAGTCGAAAAAACCTTTTGGCTTTCGCTGCTTTAAGGATCCTTTTGCTCACACTGACTCATTGGAATACAGGTGCTGTTCCTGCGAATCCAACCCATCCTGCAAATGCATCCATAGCGACAGTCCTTCACACAATCCAGGGTTTCCCTTTGTCCACAGGATCTCTCACAAGTCCTGCAAGGTGAAACTATTTCCTGGGAGGAGCAGTGAAAATACAGCCTCAGCATAAACTGAACCGATCCATTACTAGTCTGAATATTCCACATGGAAGTGGTCAGAATAAGGGCCAAAATGTAGAGCTGAACGTGTGCCATCGTCGAAAGTAGCTGTAAGACTAAGCCAAGTTAGCCAAAGTGTCTCATACAAACTTGCTAGAAATGCAAATGCCTGTGCATAACTAAATACAATTTTATGACAGCACGGAACGAAAACATAAAGCCAAATATGCATGCAGTATGCAAACGCACGTCTGTATGAATTCCAGCGGACAGATTTCTTTGCACAAATTTCTCCTTGTGTAAGCCTTTTATGATACTGAAATTCATAGACTAACTAATCGGCTTTAACCCAATGAGACGACGTCAGCCACATGAAAGGACCAAAATTAATTTGGCAACCTCCTAAAAATGCAACTTAAATGCAGGGCAGCATTTAAATTGCAGCTAACCAAGCGAATGTGGAAAACCCAATCCCAAAGCCGAATGAAAATTAGACCAAGCAAAACATAATTTCAATTTCCGCTGCAATTATTTGCGGGTCTCTCGATTGTTGTCATTTTGTCACCAGCTTAAATAATTAAAATCCCACATATATGCACGTATGTACATATGTATTTTTGCAAATGGTCAAATTGCCGGCCCCCTTTTAAGGTCACCACCACCCATTAACATTATAATGCAGTTGCACCGAGGCGATCTGAACGCAGACTGACCAGTTCGAGTATAACATTTTCATAATATATGACAACATATGACAACAGCATTAAAAAAGGCCACAAATTTTCAATTTGGCCCCGACAAGCATTTGATACGCGACCGAAATTTGCGCATGAAAAATTCAGTTAGATAAATCCGTGATACTGTCGTCCCATGTGAATTATTACCGCCAACCAAATTGATATCCTGCACTTTGAAAAAAGGACCTTCGAATCTATGCAATGTGATATACATACAATGAATTTTAGGAATAATGTTTTTCCTATTGAAGAAAGTAATCATTCTATCATAAAGTGTGGTCTTTCATTAATAAATATTGAATGTTGGCTATGCAGATGGTGATTTTTCCGGGTGCATAAGCCCTTTTGGCCGCCGTTCTGTCAACGCCATTCATTGAGCTCGTCACTTTTGGTTGGGCCCAAAAAATTGGGGGTCAATAAAATGACTCGAAAACACCCGCCTTGAATGGAGTTTTTGAGCCTGGAATTTTGAGAGGACGCAGGAGGAGCAAGTGGAGCTGGAGTGCTGGAATGGTATGATTCCGACTGTCGTATCAGTCATCTAACCATTTAGATAGGCCATGGAGCGGCAGAAGGCAACGATGCGTGGTCGTTAGGCCCTGCTTTCCTGCTTTTCTGCTTTCCTGACTCTACTCCGCAGTTCGAATGGAGTCTATGGCACGAATGCCATTGCCTTTCGGTTGTATCTTAATGAAGTATCGATTTCTGGCATCGACTCGACGATTTCTCGATTTCATGTGCCCTGCGGTGGAATTCCTTCGAGTCATGTAAATCACTTATTACATTTTCGCTTTCCGTTTGCCTCCTTCGACTTCCTTTGCTCTCCTCTCGGCTGCCTCTTTGGGTGTGCTGATGCACAAAAATGCTTGCAGAAAATCCCCAGTGGTTGAATCTGGGAACTTAATCTCAAATTAGTTTTAAGCCCGTAACGGAATTTGACTAACTGAATTGTCATAATGGCAAATAACAACGGAAATAATGGTCCTCTGGTCGAATAAAAACGAAATCAGCCGGAGCGGGCGAAGCAATCTAAATGCATGTGAGTGAGTGAGTGAGCAAAGCTGTGCGCGGTGGCGTATACGTGATGACTTTGCAAATGGATTGTGTATCGTAATCACATAGCCGGCTAACATCATAAAAAGTATTGGATGCTTTATTCGCATTAGTGCGGCGCTCCGATTCGATCAGGCATAATTTGTTGGCTGCTAATGCCGAGGCAATCGCCTCCGCAGGACCTTGAATCCTTGAATCCCCGACTGAGCCGTGCGAAGTGTGCCCATTAATTATGGCCACACAAATGGATTTCATAATTCCAGGGGCCAGTGCCCAGTGTCCAATGCCAAGTGCCTGGGGCCCAAAATAGTGCACTTAAGTCCCCAGCCGAATTGAGATATTTTGGGCCGTTCATTTGAATATGCATGAGCCGTGCTGATGGAGCGATTAAAACGCCGTCTGACACTCTCTGCCCAACTTTCGTTACTTTTCCTTCGCAGTTTTACTTTATTTATTTGGCCTAACGCTGCTTTTTTCTGTTTGGTTCCACTCTGTCAGGCACTTAAACAAATGAAGCTGTCGCCGTCGCGTTATTTATTAGCCGAGCTGGTAAAAATGTTCAGCCTCAAATGCTTTTTTATTAATTTGCATTGTGGCCAACTCGCAGACTAGCGCACACAAATGGCTGGAGCAGAAGGAGGTGCACTGAGCGAAAACAATGGGTTGTGCAGTAAATGTGATGCAGACTTTTGAAGAGCTGAATGATGATGTTGAGTATGTGACCTTAAGCATCATGTCATCTAGTCCACATGTGGTATTATCCCTAATGCCATATCTTTATATGTAGCATCTAGTCCACATGTGGTATTATCCCTAATGCCATATCTTTATATGTAGTAGTTCAAGTATTGTATCAGTTTTTTCTGCCAGTGCAGCGCGGGAAGAGTGGCCGCCATCTCGTTTAGCGACTGCAATCTGAGCCTGCAACGTGGCTTATTTGTCTGGCTGGAGAAGCCAAAATGGCTGCTCGTCTTTGGCTCCGCCCCCTTGCCACCCAGAAACCCCTCCCCCCCTCCAACTCCAGGATCAACTCCCCCCTCCCACGGACCCTTTATCGTATGTTAAAGTCAGCGCACACAAAATTTTTAAGTGGTTTTGCCAAAAGTTTTCGAGTGTCGGAGTTCGAGAGCCTTCAGCTCGGCTTTTGTTTAAAATGTTCCGGCTTTTTAAGCGCCACGCTGAGTCGGCCTCCTGCCCGCCGAGGGGGCGTGGCCGGTCGCGTATATATCTATCTATCTATATATGTATGTATACAGATCTGTATATACTGTTCAGACACACACATGGCTGGCACGCTAATTCGCAGCGGGTGACAAAGTAAATTATGATATTCGTTTCCCGACTAACAGACTGCGTGCACTTCCTGCAACGTCTATTTTTCCTTTCTTTCCTTTTCGCTTTCCTCATTTCCCCCGGCATTTTCCGCCGGACAGCGCGGCAGGTTCAACGGGATTTCCATTATGCCTGGTCTGGTTTTTGGATTGGGATTGGGGTACTGGTGGATTGGAGGATTGGAGGATTCGGTTTTCGGGCCGTGATTTGTTGCACGGCCAATGTCGCGCCCCCGCGATGAGCACTCCGGAACTTTGCGTATCTGTTTTTGAGCTTCTTAATGGAAAGTTTTCGGGGCGAAATTTACGATTGGGGGCCGGTCTACGTGAGCATTCACCCCCACCCAACCGGCGTCATGTGAAGATAAGCCGGAAAATTGCAGGGGCTTGAAGGTTGAGAGCTGTTTGACTGCATCTGAAGCTCGCTTAAAGCGAATTAGTTTAAGTTTTCGACCATCGAAGGGCGAGCTGTTTGTCACGTCGTTTGCAGTTGCAGTCCTGATCTTTGTTTGCATTGGCCGGAGCTGCTGCTCCATCAAAGCCATTGTTTGTCCTACGGCGATGATGGGGAGCCGGAGTAAATTAACAAGGACTTAGCTGCATCTGCAGCCAGGAATGAGCTTACACTGGGGGCCAAATTGAGGGAAAGCAGCTGGAATAAAATATCAATTTTACTTTTAAATACAATTTAGAGAAAGGTGTAAACAGATTTAGCTGGATTAAATGAAAAACCTTTTGGAGCAACAACGCTTTGAAATCACAAGTAAGTTGTTTTAGGCTTCTGTTGTGAATTTACCTTTCTGAAACACAAGGCGTACTGATAAATTCAACTTATTTGCCTTTCTTGGCGTGCAACTACAAGATTCGGGGGCGTGCAGCTCGTTTTGTTTACCTCATCGCTGGGAAATCTGCTGGCCAAGAAAGGTCCGCTCAGTTTCGAGCAAACTTTGTTAACTATTTAAGACATAATTTAGCGAATTATTTTTCTCCACGCTGCTGCTCGTTGCAGGGTAGGGGCGGCCCAGCAGGGGCGTGGCGGCTCATAAGTAAATATTATGCAAATGAGAGCCTGGGGACCAGCCAGGCCCCCTCCCGAACATCCCACCCTTGACAACAAGGGGCAAACTCAGCCTGCGCGAGCTTAGCTGCAGCGAAAGTTACTTTTTTCAGCTGGAGCAGCTGGCTTGGCGCCATGTCCTTGCCATGGCTGTTAGTTTTTTAATCCTTTGCAGTTATTAATTTAATCGCACAGCTGCATTTCAGTAGCGTGTGCCGCATGAGAAAGGATGGTGCACGGTGCATGGGGGTGGGCTGTGGAAAAGCGTGGGAAAATCGCGGAGGGGGGCGCAAAGTTAGTGGCAACTTTTTGGCTGCCAGCCGTGACAGTCAGTCCGCTGGATGGCTTGACAAACGCTTGACACATAAATCCGACGTCGGCTTTAATTAGTCACTGGATTTGTTGTCAAAAGTTGTAACTTTCACTTAAATTATTCATGTAGCCGCTGTCACATGACGAGCCGCGTCCAAAATCATGGCCACCAAGTGGGTAAATCGGTGAGTTCATTATGTGGCCATAAATTATAAAAGCCGCTCAATGGCTTTAAAGCATGACTAAATTGAACACAGAACTATCTGTTTACGTTTCTTGGAATTATCATCGATAGGCGGCAATTAAAATTCAAGTCCAGAAGCCAATGAAATCATACTCCATTTTCATTGAGCCAAAGTTGGATAAACAAAGTGTGCACGTGGAGAAAATTCCTGGAATAAATGATTCCTGAAAATGATCAAAGCTTTGTTTTTAATAAGTTACACATTTAAATTTAAATAATTTGATTTCACTTTAAAGCCAAATGCCACATAAATTCATAGAATCCGCGACATTGATCTATGGTTTTCGCCTGTTTTTCCACTGCACAGCATTTTATTTGATTGTTTTCCCAGCGCAAACAGACAGACATTCTTATAGCCGCATTATGCTTTAACTGATTTTCGCATTTGAATGATTTATGCTTCCCGCCAGACTCATTCGCATTCGTTTCACCTGCTTTTCACCTGTTTTAGCCGTCGGGCCAACGCCTTTGGGACCTCTTGTCTGGAGCTCGTTTTTCATAATTTTGCATGTGATTTGCGCTGGTTTTTAATACTCAACCGCGCACTTTTTTTTCGGTTGGGAGTGGTGGGTGTGTGGTGTTTTTGCCAATCGATAATCAAACGCGTGTGAAATTCGCATGCTGGGACATAAATTTATCAACAGGTTAACAAGTGACTTACACAAAAATGTGCTCATTCATTTATGGCCCGACTTTTGGGTGCTGCAAATTTTACAAGCTAACAGAATCATTTTACGCATCATTAACGTTTTTGTATTTCATATGCAAATTCGCCTAGTCCTCTCATCTCTGCGCTTGATCCTTGAAGACCAACCATCAGACGTCCGTCCAAACAAAGTCAAACTTTTTGGCAATGGATTCGTGTGTGTGACCGACCGCTCCATTAGTGAGGTTCACTGAACATCGCAACGACAGGATTGAGGGGATGGAGGGGGCCGAGCAGGTCCTGCCAGGACCTCACCCACATTGGCCACATTATGTGCACGCAATGAGCCTTGAAATTTAGTTTTCGGCTAGTTTCAAAGGGTCAGAACTTGAGCTCCTGCTCCGGACACTTTCGGGATGAGAACTTTGCCTTCTTTGCGTGCATGTGCCAAGTGACAGTTTCCGGAAATATGCATCCGCCTCTCGCATTACGGCAAATGAATTGCAACGACTTACGCTGCACTGGCGCCATTTAAAGCGCCATTAATTAATCGTAATTAAAGTGATTTTCTTTCGCCTTCTGGGCAGCCGCTTTTGTTGTGGTCACTCGCTGATTGAGCCTTAAATTGCCGGCATCGCCTTTTGTGGCCGCAATCGTCGCCATAATGAATCGTATTGCATAATTACTGCAAGCCGCTGCCGCAGCTCCTGGCCATTTTTGAGTTGTCCTGGCCAGGACCACCGGAAGTTCGCAGTCCGGAGTCCAGCGTCCTTGCGTCCTTGAGTTGTGTGCGCAGGGTCTTTCGACTTGAGCCATATTTATGCACTCGTGTCGGGTAATTAACAGCACAGTGGGCTTTTTGTTCCACACGCACATGTATGCATATATAGCCGGCATAATCGGGAGGCCCTCGTTAAATATATTTGAACAGCCAACAGATTCTACCGGGATTGTCTGTCATCATGGCATGGATCTCAGTGCTCGAAGCCGCAAAGTCTAAAACAAATTTGCACACAAAAAAATGGGCTCCTAATTAAACAGAACTTAGAAGTCAGTTAATGGAGAAGATAAATGGATTTGAATGAGTTTAGCTACCAATAATATGTATCTACTCACAATTATTCAATAGCAAGCTCCTTTTAAGCACAATTAATACTTGAAGCGCATATTTTCGCCCAGTGCATAATGGCACACATATTGGGATGTATGGTAAACAGATGTTGAAGTTCGAGTGCTGGACGATTGAGTGTGTGTGCGTGTGTTGTCGGTGAGGCGATAAGTGACATTTGAGTGAAAGCTTTGGCTCGGCAGTGTGAACGTGTTGGAGCCCCTCCCCCTTCCATGATGTGTGTGTGTGTGTGGGGTGTGCGTGTGTGGCGCGCTTTGGCAAGCCAACAAATATTTATCTATGCCAGTGGCCATTTAGCCGGAGCCTGCCAATAAAATTGCCATTTCTGTCATTGTCAGCTTAACGGCAAAGTGAGCAACAGACAATTGCGATAGTGTGTGTGTGTGTGTGTGGTAGGGGCACTAGGTGAGTGTGAGTGTCGCTTGAGTAGTGTGTGTGTGTGCGTGTTGCTTTGACAATTGATTAAATATGTGAAGTGTGCGCAATTATGTCAATTAAATGGAAATTACTTTATACCTCGGCCGGTGCTCTTTTGTGCTTGACAAATCACACGGAGACACAAACGAGTTTTATTGCCGGCATTAACTGATGCATAAAGTGAATAATGAGCGACTGGACTGCCGGATTCCTGAGCCCTGATAAAGAAGGCCAAAATAATTGGCTACCCCACCGCGCCGAGTTGTCATTGGCAACCGCAAAACAAAGTTCTCTGGCCCTGAAAGTGTTTGGCCAAATGCATAATTTATTAGCTGTTAACTTACTACGAGGAATTGCAATGCTCGAAATAATTGGCAGCCAAACAATGGGTTTCTTTGAAGTGGGCAAACTGAAGAAACGGGGTATCGATTACAGGCGAGACAATGCATAAATATCATACAAAACTTTTAAGCCGCTCGAGCACATATTAAAATAATATTAACTAAAAACCATCGTTAGTGGCTAAAACAATTAACGTGGCCAAGCGAGTAACTGAGTTCGCATGGCCAGCTGGCTTAGTTAGAGATACAGATACGGATACAGATAAAAGAGATACACGGCATGTCCTTGCACACTACTTGTATATCCTATTTCCCCGCCCCTCCCCCCCTTAGCCGTGCTTCAAGTCCTGGCCCAAAGCGCGTGTGTTAATGGCAAAACGTTTAATGTTTCTGGTCACGTAATAAATCCAAATCTGTGCTCTGTGCTGCGCACGCTGTCACTTCCGTTTTATGATTTAATTTGTAATTTACTCCCAGGCTCTTCCCCCTCCACGGATTGTTGATCTTTTCTCTTCTTTTTTTTGGCAGTTAGTTGAGTTGATGTTGTTATTTTTGACAACGATACCTGAGGGCATGCTCCTGGGGGCTGGGGGCTGTGTAGGCCTGGAAATAGAAAGCGAAATATGCTTTCCTGCCATTTCGATTATGGCGAATAGTTAACTTTTCGGCGGCAAACGCTGCATGGGGAGCAATTTCCGATCCGTTCCGTTCCCGGAGAGATGATGGATACGCCGGAGCACTGTTTGACTGCCACTTAAATTGCCCTGAGAAATAATCAATCCGGCTCCAATCATCGTTGTGTCCAATCAAGCTGGCCCCAGCTCCAGCTCCAGCAATCCCTGGAAATGTGTATTTTGGACCACTAACAAGCTGCCCAAAAGCGGTTGCCATATCAGCATAAGTCAAGCATTTCCATGGACAACTTAAGCCTTATCCCTTTTTGGCTGCACTTACTCGGAGGGGCCATGTACACTAGAAAAAACCAAGACCTTTAATAAAATATAATTCCCTTTCCATCTATTCCAAATGAGTTCATCGTGTGTCATTTGTTTCGGTGTAGCAAAGTGTCAAGCGCCCAAAATTCTTTTCCTAGTCCCCTAAACTTGATCCCATCCCGACATTTGCTTCAAATTAACACCTCTGGGAGGCGGCTGACTTTTATGGTCTACTATTTTGCATATTGGAGCCACACAAATTGTGTATGGAAAATCATTACCCCCTCGCACACACACACTCACAGAGGCAGCTCCTTGCCAGCCAGCCTCTAGCAATTCATTTTCGCCCCCCTTTTCGCCAGCGTCGAGCTCTTCAAAGAGAAATTACCTTTTTTCGCGTTACCAGGCCACGCCCACAAGGAGGGAAAAGTGTTGGTTTGGAGCCAGGAGGTTTGACTTGGGAAATGCGGAAAATCAGCGCACTGGGGCTGTTTTTCCAGGGGAAAACTCGGCGTTCGTGGAGCGGTCTTTAGTGCTGATGGCAAACTATCTTTTCACGCTTTGCAAGCTAGAAAATTTCTGCATTTTTAGGCACGTTTGGTTTTCCCCAGCACATCCTTTTATTGCCAGCCACCAACCCCGCACCCTACCATTTTATAACCCCACTCTCGTCGACGCTGTCAACGCCTCGATGCGTTTTAGCCCTCTTCATGTGAGTGCACTGTGCGAAAATAGGGTGTATAATGGTATACCAATCCAGAAATATATCCATTTACCATTGAGTATTAATCACTGTCTCACTTATGTGCATGAAAGAATGATATCTTACATATTTCTATCCTTTTATATATTATCTACTTTGTTGTAACCCTTTTTTTGCTCAGTGCTTTTGGTGTGAGTGGTGCTGAATACATTTTTCTAACGCCAATTGCTTTCAACACCTCTTGGACCTGCATGTAAAGTTGCTGGGCTTCATCTTGCCGGCTCCTTTTGTATGGCCGTTGTTGTTCCCGTCGGCCAGGCCGTCGAAAGTGTTGGCCATCGGATGTCGGATGGTTGGATGGTCGGATGGTCGTATGGTCGATTTTAGATGGTGGATAGGCGATGTCCGATGGACGGTGTGGTCGATGGCCGCTGCCAAGGCCCATGAAAGTGGTGCTAGGACTCGTTTTCGTTTTGGTATCTTTGCCAGCCAGTCGTCGTCCTGTGGGCTGACATATTGCAAGTGCCTCGATGGGCAGTGAGCTGCGATTATGTGCAACACACACACATGCACATACACATGCTCGGGAGCAGTGATTGCATGTCCTGGCTATCTCAGCGTGTGTGAGTGTGGGCCAACTGGCAGCGTTTCCGTTGCCTTTCACCAAACGGAAGTTGGGCGCACTAAACGATTTGCTTGTTTCGTGTGCTGAAATATTTAGGCAGTCCGAGAAGTCGGAGGTTCTGCTCCCTTTGAGGCACTCGCACTCGTAACTCGTAACTCCAATGCTCCAATGCTCCGCTTCACTTAAGAATTAAGAGATATCTAGCAATGAGTTGGCAGCCGACGCTCGGTTCGCTTTTTGAAATACTGCACTGGCTTTGCATACAAATGTGCTTCATTGATAATGCACAGAGAAAAACGAAGCATTTAATGGAAATAAAATAGAAACTAATCAGTATGAGTGCTCAAAAGTATGACAAAATTCCGACCACACAAACTGACAAAAATTCAAGTTTGTTAGAAGAGGAGTTTATTTTCTCTCTGTGTGCAAAAGAGTGACTGGGCGGTGGAAATCGGGGCGTGGCTAGCTATTTGTAACCATTTAGTTTACTTAATTTGGCGTGCAAAGCACTGCGGTTGTGGGGCAAACGCTCCCCGCCAGGAGATGAATGTTTGTTTGTGTTATTAATGCCCCTGCCCGAGAGTCCTGCAAGTCGAGAAAGTCCTGGAAGTATGCAACGCACTTCAGTCAGCCGGCTAGCATCTGGCCCAGGGCTATTTTATTGCATTGTCAATTTAATGGTGTGGAAATGCCTGGCGAAGAAAAGCTGCTCCTGCCACTCGAGAGTGGAAACCCGGAACAAGCTCACAGATAGAAGCCGGCAGTTCAATGCTTCCTCACAGACGCACAGACTCACAGGCTTGCAAGTGAAATAAGACAGCGTTTAATGCCTGCACAATATTTATTGCCATGTTTCATATTCCTCTATGTATGTATGTATATATCCCCCTATTTCCTCGTTTTTTCCCCTGTGTTTTCCGACTCTGATGCCACAGACATGGCTACAAAGTAGCCTCCGCCTCTGGATCTGATTCCCAGACTGAGCCTGCATTGTTTAGTTTTGTACTTTGGCCGATCCTTGCTGCTTGTTGCTGTGTCAAGCGATTTATAAAATGGCAAAGTCGGAGCAGAAGCGGTCAGGCCCATAAAAACAACAAGCTGCAAGTAGACGAGATAAGCGGAAATTATTAAAGTGCTGCCAGATTTATGAAAATGTATTTGTATTCGTTTCAATCCTGTCCGCAGGCAAATGCTGTTTTTTGACTTCATATCCTAGTTGTTGGGCTTTTAATGAAATAAACCCCCCTTAAAAAAGCGGCTTGGAATTGTTATAAACACAAAAAGCCTTTTAAGCCCCGAATGGCGAGTCACTCTTTGTGTTGTGTATTTATTAACCAGTTCGATCGATTGTTATTCGCCACAAAAATATATTCCATATTTGATCAGACCCCGGCTTTATCCCTTGGTAAGCCCACAAAGTTCTGTGTAGGAGGTTTTCGGGGCGAACAGTAAATCATTTCCATAATATATATCACACGATTTTCTTTGCCGGAGGCGGGGCATAATTTAATCGAAGGCAATAAATTGGCATTTAAATGTAATAAAGACGGGGAAAATAATTACGGCTGGGGGGAAAAGTCCCACCCTTTCATTACTTAATGCCAAAGGCATTTCCCACTCCCACCCCCTCCCCGTTATCCACACAATTTATGTACAACTTTTGGTGCAGAATTATGCACACATTTTCATCGCCGGACTCCAGACTCCATTTGCTTGGCCCGCGGCTCGCGTCGAATTGTTATGGCCAACGAATGACAGTTAAGTGACATTTAACGGTTAATAAGCCTGACAGATTTACAACTGTCAGCGGCGTTTAAAAATAATGAACATCAACATCAGCGACGGAAGAGACAAAAAATGGCCGGACTTTTGCCATCTCGAATAGCCAAAGCGATTTGGCCAAATTGACTGCGCAAAGTGAATTATTAATGTCATGTAGGGGCTCAGACAGGCTGGGAAAATCGGAAAAACGGCAGGGGAGGGGTGTGAGGGGAGGAAAAGCTATCGGGGCAGCACTAAATGTGCGTCTATTTTGTTCCAAGTGCTGAAAATTTACTGTGCGTATTAAATAAATGCGATTTTCCGGCACGTGAACCAAACTTAGAACCAGGACTAGGCCCCAAAAACGAAAAGGAAAACCCAGGAAGAGACTGGAAAAACAAGAAAAGCCAAGCGAAAACTTAACCAAAACAAAACACAACCGGGCAGCAGGAGTGGGCGGGGGAGCGGGGAATAGGACAGCGGCAAGGACAACGCTCATAAAACATAAATTTAATTTATGTGCAATTTTAGCAAGTCGTATAAATTTCCCCAGCCCAAAGGACGAAAAAAAAAAAGAAACAAGCCGAATTCCACAGCGGCACCGGCCAGCTGGGCAAGGAAAATGTCCTTGAAAATGTCGCATTGTTGTTCTTATTTATAGCTCAAAGCCCGGGTGCTGAAAGGGTTTTTCCGAAAGGGGTTTCCCTGCTGGAAAATATATTTATTTCTGGCCATATTCGTAGCTGCACTTGCACACACGATGTTTCGGGATTCTCTTGAATGTTAATGAATTGCTACAAATTCATATGGGGGCATGCCCCCAGGCGAAGAGGCCAGAGTCCTTGCTAAAATCAAATATTAATTAAGCCTAAATCTGGCTTTGACTGCAGATCCGCTGGGCGAAGTGCATGTTGTTGTTGATTAGTAAATTTAATGCGGGAATGCATTTTTAGCATACCACTTGCCCCGGGGCCTCCAATGCATTTCATTTTCTGAGCAAACATATTCCGAATTCAATTTGCAGCACATTTAATTTGGCATTTTGGCCATTTGAGAGCCCAAAAGTTGCCGGAACTCGACAATGCAAATATGTAATAACAGCTATGCCAACATGGCCAAAGTTGCTCTCTTTTTGTGGCAGTAATTTGCCTGGCAGAAGAAAATTGGCACAGATAAAGTCCAACACAATGCCCAACGCAGTGCACCTTGGAAAATTTGTTTTGCCTAGAATTTGATTGTCAAACTGGTTCAACTGTCCAGATTTGTTGGCCAAACTTTCGGCAGCCTAACAACAGCCAGATGAGTAAACAGTTTTCCAATTGCGAGAAAACTTCCATTTGCCCGAGAAAGGAAAACATTCCTCGCCTGTGATCACAGGATCATGCAGTGCCTGGAAAAGTTTTTCGGTTTCCGAAAACAGGATACATTAGCCCCTAGAAGGCAGCGTCTAATTGCCTGGGCCACAAATCAACATATCTTCGTCTTACCTGAAAGTGTGGAATTTATGGCAACATCCGCAGATTCTTCGGCGCTTTCGCGGCCATAAAATCGTTTTGCGGTCACTGAGCAGCGTGGAAATGGGAAAAGCTGGGCGAAAAGTGGGCGAAAAGTGTCGCTCTTTAAAGCGAAATAAGAAATTTATGAAGTTCCAGCCCGATGTTCCCTTCTGGGCACGTACTCTCAATCCCAGTCACAATTTTCCAGCTGGTCTTGTTTCTGGGCCACATCTAATTCATTTGGGAAAGTTATTTATTGTATTATTTACCACTTGAGCCCGAAACTTTGTCAATTGTTTGTGTTTGCCGACCAAAAAGTTTGTGCCAAAGACACCAGGAATATCTGCCTTTGAATATCTGGTTTCTTTTTTCTTCTTTTGTGGCTTTCAGTTAGCACTTTAATATTGATGTTGCAATGGTGAAAAATTCACAAACGGCACTCACTGCATATTTTTTAGGCTCTGGCAGCTGCTATGATTGATTTTTTTTCGCATATCTAGGGCTTTTTTAAACAGTCATAGTGTTTAAAAATTGATGGGCAGCGACATGAAAATTGGACGACAGCACTTTGAAGAGATTTTACCCAATTTAATGACAACGGAGACAGGCGAATAGCAATCGTTGATTGGGGCTTAATTCGAGTGAGATTGACAGCTTGTTATTCGCGAATTTCGGTGGCATCAGCCATCACATTATTGTCACAATAGTAATCATCAACCTGCCCCGAAACGAGTACACTTTGCATTCATTATCCCATAGACAAGAATTTTGTAAATTGTCTGTGCAAATGTAATTAGATTTCGCTTTGAGCAAATAGGCCGACAAAAAATAATGCTACACAACCGCCAGGAATCCTCGACAAGCCGCAATCCACCCCTTCAACCAAACCGCATCCTTCGTTATCTGGGAAAAGCCACAAGTCGAAGGGGTTGGGAAGAGGAAAAGCCATCCCCTTTTCCCATATTTCCAGAGTGTTTACCTTGGAGTGTGATCTGCACTTAATTAATATGATATTCGTAAGCCACTCAGCATCTTTTGTATCCTTGTATCCTTCAGTTGCCCGGCCAACGAGCGCTTTCGCCGTTTTGTTGTTCTCGCGGGTTAATTAGCATATGTAAATGAAAAATCAAAACTCAGCCACTTATCAAAGGAGCAGCAGCTGCGGGCTTGTTTGTTTGCACTCTGCATCACCGTCTTGGTGCTGTTCGTCCTTTTGGTCCTTCGGTAATCGCTCCGTGTGGCAAACGCGCACGTTGCGACAGTTAAGATGATGGCAAGCAGCTCGTAAACGACTCGCAACTCCCAGAAAGATAGTTACGAAAATAGTCTTGGCCTGCAGCGATTGCAGCCGGGCCTTATTTTGTTTAATTTAATTAAAGCCACCGCAGACAGCGCTGCGGACAGGCACGTTGACAAACCCACAGCCTAGTGGCAGCCTCATTTAAATACAAATAATTTATGAATGCGAATCCCTGCTGTCTCCGCCGGTGAGTTTCGCGAACCAGCTGCGTGAGGATTTTCATATTTTTTATTTATTTTTAATGCTGGCGCTGCATTAAATGCTTTTTAACTTATTTGCCGCTGGCACTTGTCCACCATCAACTGGCCGCCGCTCCTTCGCCGCATTATATTCCGCTTTATTCCGACAACATTAAGCAGATTACATATACGCTGAGATTATTAAAAAGTTAAGAACTTAAAGAGCCGCATAATGAGATGCAATAGCATTTGCATTCATACTCAATGCATTTAATTAATGCGCCGCCCGTTTGCTTTGCCCCACATCGCGCATACGCAGCGTTGCCCGTCCGCGATCGATCCCCGTTAATTGCGAGAAGCGGTTTCCGCAGCTGCCCAGTGCTGCGGCGGCATTTAATAACGATTCATGGCCCCAGTATATTTGGCAGCCAGGAGTGGGCAAGCAAGGACATTCAAGGACGGCAATCAGCGGGCGATTTATTGATGGCCGACTCAGTTGACCCCTGACCTGGCCGCCGTCTTTGGGTTTCAATCAGCAGCAGCGCCACCACAGAATCAGCCACTCAATTGGGCTCCCATAAATAATGCATGCTCATTGACATGTGATTCGGAAGCACTAGATCACAAGGTCGAATGTAGGAAGCCTATAACTCAATGGACCTTGTACAAAACTAATTCAAATGGACAATATGAGTTCGATATTTCACTCATGTTGCTAAACGAACGCTGCAAATCTCTTTTAACTGCATATTTTTAAACAGTACTAAAGTTCTAAATATTTATTAAAATGCCAAAAAGTCACACTTTTCAAGCACAGTCTTATCAGAAGGCAAATGTCGAATAGCAAGTCCACAACTAGATGACTTGAAAACTTTATTGAAAAAGCACGTTTGGGTTCTATCAATCTACATATGACATCTGAGCATTTGGGGGTAAACATATTTGTGGTTAACTGCTAATAGTTTTCTGTGGCCAAAGTTTTGCACGAGACATGTGCGGAACAATCAATTTCGGGGCCTGTCCGAATGTTTTGGGCCATCGTAGAGCCAAGCCCAAGTGAAGCGGAGGTCAAAGGCGCGAACGGAAAGGGAAACGGAATAAAACAATGCGGACAAGGCCAAGAAAGTGAGGGGCGAAAACTACTTAGGCAATTTTCAAGTGATGTCCTTGCCGCTCGTCGCACTGAAAGCGATAAGTGGGTGGTGCCCAAGGACCCCCCTTTTTGTATCTGTGTATCTGTCTTGTCTGTGTGTGTGTAAGTACTTTGTGGTCCATCTGCCATACGCGTCACGTACCTCCCTCGCTCCCACCTTCCCCCCTCCGCCCGCTGAGTAACTAAAACAAACGAAAACAAAACAAAATGGCCATAAAAATGGACAACGGCCAACGCGCTGATAAGCTGCAAATAATTTGTGAGCCAGTGTGTGTATGTAGATGTTTGTGTGTGTTGGTGGGGGCGACGATAGCGGCAGTTTCAAAGGCGCTTCAAAAACACGCAAACAGCAACCGCAACAACAACTTGGCCAGGCCAAGTGCCTCCCATATCCATTTGTGTATGTGTGTGTGTGTGTGTTAGGGCTTTATGCCATGATGGCATATCTGTGAACCATAGAACGTCCTTCTCGTCCTTTTCAAGTGGACATCGCTGTTGATAAGAACTGAGGAACCACAACAACAGTGCGGCCAATTTAAATGCAAGATTAAAGAGTATTGTGAAAGGATTGCTCAATGTAAATATATATACTATAATATAATATAATATAATATAATTTATATAGCTAGCATTGGCCAGAACGATTGTTGTCTTATTTGCCGACGGCCTGTGATTTCTCGCTCATTATGGCCGCATTTTCGGTTCAGTGGCCGCCCTTTTTGCGAGCCCTGTTAATTATGGAATTATGGAATTATGGAATTATTTGCTCCTTCCGCTTTGCCAAGCATTAACTTGTAGCCGCTGCCGAGTCGATCAGGTAATCCAATCAAAATGCGAATAATTATTGTCGTGCAAATGGAATGCAAACAAAATGATGGGCCGCCGTGTTTCCGAATGCGAATACACTTGTGGCAATTAATTCGCCCCAGTCGAGCTAGCAGCTCGTCCGCAAATTGTCAGATACATAACATATATCTACATATATGTATGCATATGTATGTATATACGGTGTAGCTCTCATTAGGCCTCGGATTCTACCAACTGAACATGGCAGCGATAAGCCGCCGCAAAACTGAAAATCCACAGCCACGTCGGCGCTTTTGGGTGGACAATAAAAATTGAGCTAATGCAAACACACGAATGCGAAAAGGGGGGGTTTTAATATTTGCATACGTTTTTTGTGCACTCACCCACTCGCCGGGTTTATTGACCGAAATGCAGAAATTGCTGAAATTCGAAGCAGCCAACTGCCTGCCAAATGGCCCTGCACGCTGCCAATGCCAAAATGAACGGCTTACGGTTTTTAAGCGCAAGTTATGGGCCATCGTGTGTCGATTGGCGGCGGTTTTAAATTTCAATAAAAGTGAATTCGCAATGGCCAAATGGCAAATAGTGCACAAAGTGGCCTTCTACTACACACAGCACACACGTAGCACTGCTGAACAAATCGGCGGATCAACATATTGGCAAGGAAAGGCGGCGGGGAAAACCCCAAACGAAATGGAAAACAAAAGGCGAGTCGTGTGCTGTGGGCGGTGAGGGGCTTGGCGGGGGGAGCAGCGAATTGCGGTCCTTCCAACGCATGACATTTATGCCTGACATAATCCGCTTACACAACAGGATAACAAGATGAGCACTCGTACATTTTTAATACGCTCGAGATACAATAATTTATATGCGTGGCACGTAAGCGCCCGCCAGCAGAATCAGCAGCAGAATGAGCAGCAGAATCAGCAGCGCCTGCAGAAGCTGCGCTTCCGTGGAGCTGGAGAATCAGGATCCGCAGAATCGGCAAGGAGCAAGGTGGCAAACGTAAACAAAAACTGCGTCTGGTCCCATCTATCCGCTCATCTGGAGCATATGGAGCTTAGCAGGCTAAATAAAGAGCAGACAGGGAAGTGGGGATTGGGATTGCAGGAATTAAGTGGATGGATGGAAAGGTGGAAATGGACTAAGTAGATAGTACGCAGCTGTTGTATTAATTTGTGATTATATTTAGTATTCAGCAGTATTCTTTAGAACATCCTTTTATTGTATAACTTCATAAAAAACAAACTTAAGTTGGTAAATTAAATTTTAAGCGTTGCAATGGCCTAGTTGGCCATCGAAACAACTGCTCGGCTCACTTGTGGAATCAGCCAGATTCGCGCCAACGAGGTCAATGGAATCCCAATCCGAATGGCAATCCCAATGCCAATCCCAATTCGAATCGAAGCCCAGAGAAGAAAACAAAGCGGGAAGCGGAAAAACATCCCGGCCAAGTTAGAGCAATGTCAAGAAGCATTTACACACAACGCCAGCCGTTGGTGGGGCAACAATTTATGCGTTTTTGACTTGGTTCCTTGTTTGGTTTTGTTTTGTTTTCCCTCCATAGCTTTTCATTTGTGCTTTCCTCGTTTTGGTTTTAGGTTTTTCTTTTTTTTGCGTATTTCCTCCCGCACAAAGGCGTTAAATTTAGCAACGCCCACACGTAAGCGTGTCGATACTCTACCCGTGTGTTTGTGTATTTGAGTATTTGGGTGTGTGTGTGTGTGTGTCTGTTCGTGAGCACTTTATGTCTTAAATAAGTCAACAACAGGAGTCACAGGATAACAACAACAACACCACCGCATCTTTGGGGGGCGAACACGTTTCCCGAGCTTTGTTTACACTTCTGTGGGTTTTGTTTATGATGTCAAATAAAAGTGCACAACAATACCGAATAAATATTTTATTACTTTGATGACTCCGCTTGTCTAAGGCATCGGCAATCGAATTCCGGGCGGCAACTTAAAGTATTACCCAGCGATCTGCTTAGCAAGTGGAGTGGACAAAAGTTAAAGATGTCTGCGGGATTTGGGCGGAGCGAGCAGCACATACTCGTAAACAGCTTTTGACAAATGTGCGCCTAATAGAAATAAATGCAAATATAAACTTGTCCAACTCCAAACGCTCACGGGCCTGTCGTCTATCAGACGTTGTCCATTTGTCAGCGCCAGTCGACGACCTCCCGCCGGGAAAATGGGAAATGGGAAATGCGGAGATGTGGAGATGTGGAAAATGCGACTGCGATGGCGAAATGAGAGCGAGCTGCCTCCGCTTTTATTGTCTCACTCGTGTGATAAACATCTTGGCCTATTGCCGCCAGTATTTCGTATTTCTATATACATATATCTATATGTATGCCATTCCCCCGCCGACTTCCGCTTATCATTAAGCATTATCGCGCGACGTATGTAGTCTGCTTTTATTGTCTCCTTAACTTAGCCGCCGCGTCGGCCGAACAGTCGCGCCCTTTGCCCCTCGGCTTTGTTGCTTTTATGTTGATTAAATTATAAAATATTTATTTCGCAGTCACTGTTCAGATGCTGTTGCTGCTGCCACGGCCGCCACTTTTATATATCAACTCGGTTTTTATTGTGCGTACAACGAGGCGTATACACGATATTTTGCCGGCATGTGTCAGCATGTTCCCGCTCTCCTTCGTATGTCAAATCATTTTAGAGTGATTTTCTCATATCATTTCCTGAGAGAAAGCAAGAAACTATCCCCAGTTAGCTAACATTAGTTTGCAGTCATATAGGTCAAATAGGTAAATAGGTGAGTTTCTAAATTCGATTCCCATTTCCAAGGCGATTTATATTGCTCAAAAGAAACATTGAAGAGAAAGAATTCACTTAATCCGCGAATTAAATTCATATTTTTTAGCTTTCTTCCCTAGTTGAACACAAATTGAAGCTGGAAACTAGAACTTTCGCATTCAGTTTGCGTCAAAAGCCTGAGGGGAATTCATCAAAATCGAAGCCAGGATTAGTCCCAGCTTGTTTAGACGGCAGATTCTGAGTGGAGCACACCGTAAACAAACCAGCCACCCCATGGTGACCCATAAGTTCTCACTTTTCTGTGCTATGTGGGTAACCCAAATAGAGCCTCCCACATACCAACTGGCAGCTGACAGGCGAACTCGACTCCCAACTGCTGGATCCTGGATCCTGGATCTGGAGTGTCCTGAATCGCTGGAGGAGAGTTGGATGAGAGCTGCAGCTGCAGCTGGTGCAGTTTATCAATTCGTAGCACATAGCGAAAATTGATTGCAACGATTTATACTTTCTACTTCCTTTCACTTTATCGCCGTAGTGCATCTACCACCTCAATGTTCTAGGTGCTCCATTCGGTCCTCTGTGCTGCTTTGTCCCTTTCGCTGTATAAATACTTTTACTATAATATCCTTTCATTGCTTGTTTTCTCTGCCAAGTGCCTGGCATTGTTTCTTGTTGTTGCTGAAGTCGACACTGCGTAAAAATGTTTAAACTTGTAAAATTAAGAGCTCAGCTGCAAAAGAGATATTTACTTTACATTTTACATTTAACATTTTACTGAATGTTGAAATGCAATATATAAGATGTACTTCATATTATTAATTATCACTTTATGCAGTTACCTGGGTAAACTACTTTCTTTTCCGTGTAAGTATTCGTATCGTTTCGCTCCGTTTCGATTCGACTCGATTCGTTTCTTTCGCTTTCATTGGCCCTGCCAGGAGTCCGTGCTTCCTTTCTGCTTTCTCTTTATCCTTTCTCCGTGCTCCGTGCAGATGGAGTGGCACGGGTTGGGGGGCAGCCCACCGGGCCACCCATTGAATCCATCGAATCCTTTGGGTGGCTCGGTGCTGGCAATCTTTTGTGTAACACAATACAATGTCCTGCGGTTGTAAAACGATTTATTTTGTTATTGATTCGCTGTAAGTGCGGCACACAGTCGTGAGCACGGTGTGGCAAGCACATCCTGCAGGATATGATGTAAATAAAGTAATGGCCGCTCCAAGGCTCCTCCAGCGCCAGCAACGCCACCACCGCCCCTTTGCATACCATCGAGGTCGTCTCGTCCTCGTCTGCGTGCTAAACATGAATAAATATTTCGCTCAGATTATTGAAGTTTTATAACTCATTTCTGTCGATTGGTGGGCGCGGCGCTCCATCGATGCCGGCAAACTGGGAATCCAGCAGGAGTCCAAATATAGCCGCCGAAGGAGGTCGAGGCTACTGAGGAGGTTCCCAGGACACAGCTCCTTCAGCTGTCCGCTCGGCGCTCCTCAGCTCTGCAGGTCCTGTCTTCATCTCTGCTGCTCCTTCCGCTGCACATTTTAATAAATCGCTTAGACTTCGGGGCCAGAGGGGCAGGCGGAGGACTAACGCCCACGGGAGTACACTTAAAAAAATGGCCAAGAAGTTGTTTTGATAAATGGTGAAGTTGGCCTAGGAAGCTAAGTTGTATTAAAGAATATTATGACCTAAAACGATTGTATGCAAATGAATTATATGTACTACAAAGCCGGAGTTTAACTACTTCCCTCTCTCTGAAATAGTTTCAAGTACCTTTTATTGCAGTGCAGTGGCAGCAGCTAGGAGCACAATAAGAAAATTCATGATCATAAATATCCTGCAGGCGTTAAACGTTTGCCTCGTTTTCGTCGTCCTTTGCCGCCTTTAATCCTTGTGCTTTCAACTCGATGCTCTTTGCCCCATGTAAACTCCGCCAGAACACCCCAACTGCCCCACCCCGAGCGCCCAGTGACCTTTGCTCCTGTTTCTGCTTTATGCACCACTTTTGATTTAATGTGCTCATTCTCTGCCACCGCCAAAGACAAAAACAAGAGCAAAAGCAGAAACAACATCAACAATGGGTCCTGTTTTGCCTTTGCTCCTTTCGCCTGCCGAGTTTTTGTGATTTGTGTCTATATTTAGGTGGCTCGTTCGTCTGATGTCCTCCAACTCGAATGCCTCGTCATCGCCGGCACTCCCCATTTCTATGTGTTTGTTTGTTTATTTTTTCCATTTCCAAGCCATTAAATAAAGCGCCCTGACACTCCAACAATCACATGGCACAACAAGGGTATGGGGCAAAAAAATAGAAATATTTCCCGCGTAATGATTTGCGACACATTTATTCGCGACATAAATTAGACGAGTCCGAACTAGAAAAACGCCAGCCACTGACCAACTGCCACAGAAAGCAGAAATAAATCCTGAACTCATATATTCTTGTGGAAAATCATTAAAAATCTGATAAGTCACTGGAACTAACTGCCGATGTGGGCTAAGAAAAGTGGGGAGCAAGGGAACTTGATTCTAATTAAAGTGGTTTGAAGCCACAAGCTTGGAAAATAATCAGCTGAGCTTGCAGTAAGTTTTAAGAAGTATTAGTAGCAACAAGCATAGTACTTCCTTTAAGCTTTCCTGATTCATTTCCGTGCATGATAGCACTTCGATGGTCGGAATTAAAGATCTAAATGAAACTAGGACCCATTAACGTTGGCGCTGTGCCACGTAGCCAAAAACAATAACAGCAACAGCAACAACAATGGCCAGGACAACAAGGACAAAGGCAACAACAATGCGTGGGCATAACTAAACCAAATTGGCACATGCAGACAGCTCATCGCTTATTCCATCTTTATGATTACCGAAGCGACCCAAAGCCAACATTCAGATTAAACAGCATGCGACATGTGCGACACACACATACAGATGCTCACGCAGATACACACACACACACAGGCGCGCAAAAGGCACACAACGACTCTGAGATACATTTGTATCTGCATGTCTAAGTTGTCAAATGTATGCAGAAACATAAGCTAATCAAAGCTAGTTTAATGCGTGCACAGCCAAAGTTAATCCTAATTAATTTAATTACGCTTTCGGCATAAATTATTTCACAAAGTACGAGACACAAACGCGGCCAGTGAGTTATGTATTATCCACAATTAGGAGATTCTAATTGTTATTAATTGCCGATTTCGGCGCCAGCGTAAAATGCGCCCTCTTCTGGGAAAAATCGCATTCAACCTGCCGAATGCCTTCAGTCAGCCAATTTAGTTCCAATGGTTGGAAAAATATGAAATCATCGAAAGTTTCTGCTGTCCTCCTACTTTGCGTAAATATATTTTATTGAAATATTGCACCTGCCAGTTCGGGCCGCCCACTTTTCCGCATTTTCCATCTCCGGCAATCGAAAAACTTCGCTTTGCGATGCCCTGCACGTGCGGGAAATTGTCGAGATGGCAAATAGTTTTCCAGCAACAACAACTACTGCCCAAGATGGCAAATAGAAAACTGCAAATGTCCCAGTGACAGACGGAGAATCCTTGAATGGGAGACGATGGACCATCCAGCTCGGCTTCGGCATCATTTTCCCTTTTTATTTTTTTTTTGTTTGTTATTTTCTGGTGGAAAACTCGAAAATTATTGTTTTTGTTTTCGTTACACTCGAATCCGGGCTCTTGTCGCAAAAGTTTTATTAGGTGTCTGCATCTTTCGGCCGATATGCTTCATCTTTGGCCAAAAATTACTTGAGGGAATTCGAGTGCCGGCGAGTCCGAGAAATAATGATAATAAAACCAAAAACCTGTGCAATCACGGCAAACTTCGGGGCAATATGAAAGAGTTTTTAATTAAAATATGGTCGAAAGTCCCCCGACCAAGTCAATAAATCAACGACCCCTCTTTCAACAGGTTTTATCAAGTGGCCGGGTCTCGAAATGTAGTATGTATGCAGTGCATACCCATACCCATGCCCATCATCCCCATACATATATACGGATACTTAAGGGGCACTTTGAGGCCCGGAAAATTGGGGCCGAACATGCAACCTTATGGCTGCCAAAAAAGTGGGTCCAAAGTGTGCGAGTGGCAGGGAAACCTCTTTTAAGGCGCCGTGAGAAACACATATTTTATCTCCGGCCGAAATGTGAACTTGGCATGCGAACCATTACCTAGTGCACTACTTTCTCAACGCAGCGGAACGCTGTGGAAGTGGACCAAATAGCTGTTATTAGCAGCGTTTTTTAACATTTAAGAGCATGGCCGCGTGCAGTGCGCACTCTCACAGCTGTTAAGCTTAAGAGTAACAGAGGCTGATGTAGCCCGATGCTGTTAGGAACGATTTGGCATTGTGGAACAGGACCTCATCTGGGAGTTCCTTCATTACTTTAAATGTACATTTCACGGCTGTAATTCCCGGAACGAGGATAATTTCAATCAAAGTTATAGCAGCAGACCCCACAAGTTCCTATAGGGCAGTTGTCAGTTGCAGACCGAACTGCTAAACTGCTGAACTGCTGCCCATATAGCCGACATAACCTCAGGCCAAGGATCCGGTGCGCAACCGTATATCCTGCTGACTTAGGTGGATTTGTGTACTGACATTTGGCTGGGCTGTGTGGTCGTCTTAAGTGCTTGGGGGTCTTTCCCTTGCCAAATGAATGGCACTGGCAGCAGCTAGGATCCATCCTACCCACTCCCCCAACCTGTTGGTTCTGCAGCCTAGAGGTGGCCAATTGCTACTCATGTTTGTGTTTGAATACAGTAAATGCGTATCGCCCTTAAAATATTTTACAAATGGAACTGAATTTTGCTCCTTTAGTGCTTTTTATGGCCCTATTTTTATGACTGATAGCTAAATTTGCACTAGTAACTTAAATCCTATGGAAATAAGCACCTTCGATTGCTCATTGAGTTTTGAGCGGGAAAACTGACGCACATCCCTAATGCCGCACTTGGGAATGAATGCCACTGACTGACTGGCCAACAGTTGCAACTCCGCATATCATGGTCCTGTCTGCGGATCCGTGGCTAGGTCTGCGTTGGAATTAAACGCGCCCCTGGATGGCAATGCAGGTGAGTTGCACTCAACCGCAAGGAACACACGTCAGTTGAAAGTCGGCCGATCTACGTGGACAACTAGTTGGTCAATCGTGAGCTTATTGAAGAGAATACCTTTAAGTTCACCTACTAAAATTATTCATAAAAAGGTAGATGGCCAAAAACTCTTCAAGAGTTTTTATCATGAATTTATACCTTATGAGCTATATATAGTATATTTGGTTAGAGCACCTTAGTTTTATGGTTTGTTCCTTAGAGCAGCCACCGAAGTGGAATTAAGCCAACTGTTCGCGCTCTTCGAGCTTACTTAGTCCTCGACAATGAGGGGTAGCTGCATGGATATAGCCACCCCTGTGGACCAGCTTGCCCCCTTCAATTTGGCCATTAAGCCGACCCTCGCTCTCCGAGGGCTTATGAATAATGTGCACGATTTGCGGACGCTATAAATAATACGCAAATCGAAAGCGCACTCGCCCTCTAATTGAAAATGCTCGAATGGGGAGCGGAAATCAAGGCGAAGGGGGATTGATGCGCGAGGGGCGTGGCAAAGGGGGCGGAAATGGGGTGGAGCTGCAGTGGTCAGCTGCGAGAAGCGCTCCTGCCACATAGAATCGTTCGTTTTGCCAATTAGACAGCCCAGACACGTGTCGTAAGCTTATATCCGCAGTCAGCTTTGGCCAACACTGAACTGCACGATTTCGAGGATGAGTTATGGGATCAGTGTAACCTGATATTGATAAATTGTTGCTTTATAAGCAGGTTTCGGGGTTAACAAGTTACTCTAGCTATAGGTATATAGAAAACTTCAATTTAGTCTTAATTTTCTATATATTTATAGTAAGATTTTTGAGTATGTCATTATTGAGCAACTCATCTGGACTCTTCTCATCTTTTCAATGTGCTGTCAACAACTGTTTTGTGTGCCGCAAACACTCCCATCCAGAAAGGTCCTGATACAAATCCCTGATCCTTGCTCGCAAGTGTAATTTATCTGCTGGAGTTCACGGGAGCCTGACGATTGAGGATATCCGTGAGCTTACAACCGTTAGCCGTTAACGGTAAACTCGACAGAGGGGGCAGGGGCACAATCGGGGGGGGAGGGGGGTAGTGGTGGTCGAAGGGCAAGGACTCGCAGGGAATGTGGGGCGAAAACAGCGACCCCCGTGTAAGTGGGCCAAAAGTGCGCACTTGAACTACACACGTTGTCGTTTGCGTTAGCGGCGTGCTTTTATGGCCAAAACAACGAGGAAAATCGCAAAAGAAAAAGCGGAGATGCGGCAAAGTAGGCTATGAAATTTAACTGTCCTACATTGTACCGACAGCCACTTAAACTTTTTAACACCAATTTAATCAACTCAGCAACAGCATTCGACACTAGTTGCCCCCCGACCTTTTTATATCCCGGATAAAGGGAAATGGAAGCTGGCACAATGGGACCCAAAAACAGGGAATCAAAACCAATGAACTGGATGACGAACTGGGGATGCGAAAAGAAGCCCGATTGAGCCGTCAATGATCTGTGAGAAATGACGAGTGTTTTCGGCGCGACATGAGGAATTGTCAGTCAATTATGGAACTATATTCCTCAGGGGACGAGCGAATAAAACCGGCAGAAACAGCTCAATTTGCGGCATTTAAATGCCTCGTAAAACATTTTCCCCCATGGCCCCCACAAGCTTTTATGGGCCACACACCAATTTATTTATAAGCAATGGACCACATCTTAATGATTTAACTGCCCGGCGAAGGAAGTGCATAAAATCGCCGCACTTCCTGTTTAATTTCCTCGGCGTGACTTTGCCCGGGCAGTGAAAATGGTGCTGCTGCTGGGAGAGAAAGAAAGCCAAATGGATTGAATGGGTTGCCGACGACTTTCACTCAAGCGAGCCAGAAGGCAAAGGTGCACTCACAGCTTTTATGGTCACTTCTTGTTGAACTTGCGCATAGTTTTTGCGCTTTTTCGCCAACAATGTTGCATGTTGCCATCGCAGCGCCGAAAAACAAAACACCAGTGTTGACTGCAAAAATGGACAAAAAGAAGGGAACACCCCGAATATCAGCTTTATGGCAGTTGCACAAAAAGCGCGCAACTCTCTTACAAATTAACCTGCGACGAAGATGGCTAATTGGCAAGGAGCCCTTTGTTTTCCCGCTTTCCCATTTTCCACTCCCGCCCAAACAAACTGGCAGTATGTAGAGCGGCAGTTGCCTTTTGGACGTCATGTCACCACCATATGGCTGATATGGCTAATATGGGGCTGCCGAGCTACTTAGATAACGCTTAAAAGCCAACGACAGCAACTTAAGTCATAACACTTTGAATAACTGCCACGCCCTGCCAGCAGCAATACACTCGAAGTAAAAACTTATTCCCAAGATAAGTGCGACAGTTAAGGATTTTAAGAACCAAAAACAGAGAGAGCAACATTCGAATCTTTTCATTAGGGGAATGTGATCTAATGAAAACGAATGTTCAATGTATTCTTGCAGTGCATCACCATGAAGGGCACCGCTGGGAACCCCGAATCCCGAGTCCCGAATCCCGGATCCCCAGTACCGAATCTGTTGAGAGTGAAGTACTGACTGCGGACCACGGAGCAGTGCCCAAAAGGCAACAAAAACGACAACGACAACGTTGACGACGCTTCATTGCAGCAATTTGCATTTTAAGTTGCTAATGACAAAAGTTATAATTGCATAACGCTCAGCTTCGAGGACTCGAGTGTGCCAGTGTGTGTTTGAGTGTGTGTGACAACGACACATGTGCATTGTAAAGGTGTATGGGTGTATAGGTGCGGAGGTGTTGTTGCAACTTGCAAGGCAGCCGGAAATGAAAAGTAAATCAAATGAGTTGCCGTTGTCGAGTTGCTGCAAGTGCGTACTTCATCAACGCGAGCCCACCCATGTAGCTTACACCCACCCACTTTGTTCTACTCCCCCTCCCCCTCTCTGCCAACACCCTTGCCATTCACATGCATCACCTGTCGCCGTTTTCAGGTATCTGTATCTCTATCTGTTGCCATGCAACAACGTCACCTGCAATTGGCGACATTTCCATTTGTGATTGCTCGATTTCGCCGAGGCCCCAAAGCTGCCTTGGATATCCCTCTGCATCGGGCTGGTACAGTTTCGGACATAACTGCAATTGCTTTTCCACGTTTCTAAAACTACAATTCAAAACACATTTTCAAGCTGCATGAAAAATTCCATGCGTTAACTGAAAATTTCACAATTTCTTAATCATTATTATATATATATATATATCATTCATATTCGAACTATTCAAACTTATAAGATCCTTTAAAATCCTTTGAAATTCGTATAATCACATTCATTAAAGATAGCAAACTCATACCTTAGGCCCATATTGATTATCACAGCTATGTAAACCACTAAAAAGACTTATGAATTTAATAGGCTTTGAGAAATCAATCGAGATCCTGTTCGCCAATGTCATCAAAACGTAATTAATGTTTGTCTTATACAAAAAAAAAAAGATAAAGGCGTGGGGGGGACAGATTGGAAAATAAAAGCGCATTTTCCTCAAATGTCAAACACACAGTCGGCCTTGAGGGCAGCGCTCATTAAAGACGATGAATAAAGAGACAAACGCAAATGCATTAGCCGGGTTTGGGCGCTTTTGGTGGTCTGGGTGGGTGGTTCAGTTGGCTCAGGTGGTGCAAGAAGCCCAGCTGAATGTTCATACATGCAGGCTCAAAACAAGCAAAGCTCTTTAGAGAAAGAGACGGCGCTATTCGGGTGGGTGAACGAGACGGGGATGTGGGGACGTGGGGTCATGGCGACACACTTACAGATGAGCTCACATGAGATTCCATCTTTCCCTGTTCTTTGAGGTCACTTTGACAACTGCCAACCGCAGCTAACGGGAAGCTCTGCCACTTACCAACTTTGCAGAGCGGCTTATTGCGACAGCGACATAGAAAGAGACAGGTGCACAGCCAGAGAAAGGGACGGACAGACAGGCAGACAAGCGGACAAACGGACAAACGGACAGGCGGACAGACACGAAATGCTACTCGGTCTGAGTATCATTAGAGAAAATGTTAAATACACTTCAACGGAGGAGTTTAAAAGTCAAAAGCGTATGAGTGCGACATAAAAATAAAATGCAACAACGTGCAGCAGCAACGAGCGTACACAAAAATTAGAAACCATGCCCCAAGTGGGTGGCAAAATGGGGGATCGGACCCACTAAAAGCGAGTGTAAATACTTTATTTTTCTTTTCCTCCGTCAACCTTGTTGCTGGTTGCCCTCTAACGATTCAGAATCTAGTTGTTTCTGCAGTGAGCGAAAAACGGCTTTCTTTAAAAAACAATATATGCATAGGTAATGAGAAAGCTTTATTATGAATACCCTTTAAGCCAAATATTGAAAAACCTAGGGGAGGAAAATGAATTTCCGTTGAAGGTTTGTTGTTTTTCTCCAACAGCAGCAGCTAAAAAAAAAAACATTTTGTCAGTGCACCATTGCGGTTGTTGTTTTTAATATAAAACGTTGATGCTGACGCTGCTTGTTTTTAGTTTTTATACTCGCACCGTTGCTGGCCGCAAAAACGAAAACAACAAAATGACCCCCAGCAGCAGCAGCAGCACACATGGCAAACAGCAAGATGGGGCAAACCACCCCTTGGCACCACCCCCACCCACTAGATCCTGTGTCCTGTATGCTGTATCCGAATGCTTAGCCAGGTCCTCGACATAAATAGGAAATGCTAAGCAGCAAAAGAAAACCGAAAGGGACAGCAGCGCCAAAATGAAATATAAATAAATGTGCATGCCAAAGCAGAAAATCAAAGGGCACACATTATGCATATTGCATGGCAGCACCCACCCAACCACCCGACCACCAACCACCCGCTGGCTCATTCCACCCTTATAAATTATTAATTGACCCTCGCAAATTGCTCTCGTTCTCGAAAAACAAAAGAAAGCCCCAAGCTGGTTTTATCTCCCCAAAATGGTCAAATGATGCAAGATGTGGCAGTTGCATCAAGCAACACGTTTATTGGCAATGCAATTGTCAGTATAAATCAAAGGTAATGCCAAATGCTTTCGACGCCAATCAAATGGGGAAACTGGAGCAAGCTTGGCGCATACACTCGCCACTTACGAGGTACACATAAAACCACTTTGCTTGGCACTCCTTTAAGATTTGTAGCTCCAAATAAAAGTGACTATCGCTTGATACTAAAGAGATAAGAAATTGGGCTGTAATAAGAATCTTTTCTTAATCCTTTTGAGATGCATAGTTTTTCTTCGCACTGCCTGCTTTTTGGTAGACTGGCAGTTATCCTTGTGGGTCTTAAGTATCCTGATCAGAGGACCAAGTTCCCTCGAATGTCGAGTTGTGGGTAAACCCGCCTAATGGGCACTGCAAATCGTTTTAGGGCCATCATTTTGGCACTGCCCTTTGGCTTATTAAGTCCCCCACTGCAGTGCGGAGCATGCATAAGATAATCATATTTCTTGCTCACATGGAGTGCCCTGCCCCCGTCCCCGTCTCCAACTTTCCCCTTCTATCGCCCGGATTTGGCCCCCTTCGACTGCAACTAAATAATACAAACTAAGTGTGTACAAGCCAAGCTGGCAAATTACGAGTTTCGGGGGGAGGAAAATGGAAAACTCGCTCCCCGGGCGCAGCTTGCTGCATTTGCCAGCTGGCAGGAAACTAAAATGGAAAGCGCAAAAGTGCCTGCCACTGCCAACAACAACAACAACAACAACAACGCCAACGACGGGCACAACAACAAAAGTCAAATTAAATTTCGCATAATTTTTTTTGGCTGTTTTTTGCTCTTACCGTTTTTCGTTTTTCGTTTTCGGGGCACAAAGTTTTTTGTTTTTGCGGCTTGGCTTGAACTTTCTTTTGGGGTTTTTCTGCCGTCTTGTTTTCCTGCCAGCCACATGTCGCATTTGCTTTTATTTGTTGTTCTGGCGCAGTTTTCTTGTGCATTTCATTTGATGAAAAATCGCTTCTCCTCCAGTCTTCCGCTCGAACTTGAACCAAATATGCAGTCCCTTTCTGTGAGTTTCCAGCCATCTGCTCGCACAATCTCAGCATCCTCGAAGAAAGTTGCCCCAACGCCAGTGGGGCACAGTCGCAGTCACAGTTGCAGCACAAATCAAAAGTGGCCCAATGAGCCGCACGAATCTAATTAGTTTGCCAGCTTAACGCAGCTGCACAGCAACAACAAGACCACCAACAGCGGCGCGAGCGGAAACGGAAGTTGGCCAATCCCCATCCCCATCAACGTCGCCATTGCCAGCGCCATCATTCCCTTCATCACCATCGCCATTTGCCATTTGCCATTGTTGTGTGCTCTTCAAGCAATTAGCCAAACTAAAGGCAGAATCCCTGCCTTTTTGGCCCATCTCTTTAGGCTTCCAAGCACTGAGAGAAAAATACTTGAGTGGTTTTCGATACAATGTGTTTGTATTGTTCATTTCGATCAAGATGTAATTCTTTGTTAAGCGTAAGATAATAATTATAATATATTTTAAGAACACCTATAAGCTTTTAATATATAGATACTTCTCGAATTTTGCTCCGTGCATCCTGTAGCCCCAGTCAATGCATGTAAGCAGCTCGAGCTCCATTCAAACCCGAGCCTAATGTCACCTGCCCCCCATCGCTCCCTCCTGGCCGTTTTCCACCTGAACTGGGCAGAACGTTGAAACAATGGCACCACGCCGACACACGTACAACAATATAAACAAAGGGCGTCTCCCCTTCTGCCTCCCCCACCCTTTCCATCCCATCCCTTTGCTGCCCATCCCGTCCGCACTTCACCTGTGTGTTTGGCGCTAATCTGCACTAAATTGTTGTTTATTTTTTGGCTTTAAACGCTGTGTTTAGTCCGCACTGGCGGACTTTGGGCCCGGCCCGTTGTAGTTGTCGTAGCCGCCACCCTTGGCTGATTTTGCGTGGCAATTGGCCATTGAGCGAGCTGGCTAATTAGCCGGCGCTCTTTGTCCACTTGCCAACTTGGAAAATGGTAGAGGAATAGAGGCATAGAGGCACAGTGGCAGTGGGATATTAAAAATTAATACGTCAACTCCTCGGGACAAAAGTGTAAATGCATATTTATGAGCTACTCAGCTTGCAGCTTGTGATTAGCTGCAGTTTAGATTGGTTGCTTTTGGCCAGCGCCGCCCTCCATTGAAGGGGCTGTAATTATGTTTGGTGGGCGTGGCAGGGGAAGTTTTACAGGAAAAGCATGCCGATGGGAAACTATTATTGGAATAGGACAGGAAACCCACCTTTCAGGTGTTTCCTAATTGATGCAATGATAACCTTATACATTTTATCTACACGCTTGAAATGATGTTCTCAAAACGATGTTCCAACGATGTAGGATTTTCTGGAAAATTAAAAAAAAACCGTAGAGTCCCAACCCGAGGTGCAACACACGAACAAAATATTCGTAATTAGTATTCTGCACTGAAACATTCATGTGTGCGCAACACCTGGAATCCCGCACTCATAAGCCCGAGGATACGCACCTGAGATCCTTTGCACCTTTGTCGTCTAATTTTTGCACTGCCGAGCAGCCAGCAGTTGCAATTCCCCAAATGAGTCAAAGCCAAATGCGGCAGATGCACTGGCTTTTGGCCTTAACAGACTTTTGGCCACGTTGTGGAGGGGCCCTGGAAAAACGGCGAGATTCTATTAACGCCCCTGGGCGCCCGACTCAAAGGATTCTTCTCCTGGCCCGCACGAAATTCCCGTGGAATGTGGCAAAAGCCACAAAGTTGCGCTCAACAGGGCATGAAACGTAATTAGTTTTTAATTGATTTAAGCACAAGTAATGTTGATTAAACGAAGGCCAGGCGTCTTGCACGAGATGGCAGCCACATGACAACAATGTGACAGGCGACAAGCGCAGTGGATATACACTCCCTGTGCTCCTTGTGAACTCCACATACTCCCAGTCACCAGTTCCCACATCCCCACTACCATTCCGACTTGGTCCCCAAGCCCTTTGGCTGCTCATATTTTCTGTCGAGCTGTCAGGCGACTGCAAATGCAACTGCGAGCTGCAACAGAGCGAAGTTGTCCGTTGACAGCAGCCAACAAAAGTCCTGACATCCCCAGCAGCAGGAGCTCCAGAATCAGAGTGGCAACAAAGTGAGTCAGCCCAGAGCCCCCTGCTCCTTCTCCTCCTCCTCCTCGTTTCGAAGTTCATTGGGCAGACAGGAGCAGCAGGATCCAGAGGAGCTGCCACAGACCCCAGGCGGGCCACCTCAAAGACGATCCCCCGACAAACTTGCCAAATGAGCTGGCCACGCCACTTAGCCGTGGCACTTGGAAGGCGCTCTACATTTGAATCTGTAGTATTTTTGTGGATACAAAGATACAGACTTGCCACAATATCTGATCCCTACATAATATTCAATGGAATGCCAATGTATGATTGGCTAAAGTGGGTTCCGCACTTCTTCTAAACACCGAGTTCCCTATTGAAACTTAGCCATTTCTTGAGCAAACTTGTAGTAACTGGCCAAGAACCTCTAACCAACCAACCTCCAACTCTAGCCAACAGATTGCTCGGTACCAGCTGGTCCTATCTCTGCTTATTTGCACTCGATGTGCGCTAATTTGATTGTGTTCATGTGATAAACACAGGCCTCGAACCCCCAAACCTTCGACTCGGGATCTTGCACTACAAGTGGAACTGGGAACTAAGAGTGGTAGTGGAACTAGCACCCAGGGTGGAACTGAAACCGGGATGTCAGCCCATCAGACCAACGGCCTCGACTTCCGACGATGGGCACACATCCGGTGGCAAATAATTTTCGAGCCTCTAATACGATTTTGCGATTTATTTGCCAGCCGGGCCCAAAAGACAAAGAACCGAGTTCAGAATCCCGGCAGGCAGATAAGAAGGAGAGTCAAAGCCAAGCCAAGTAAAAGCCAAAGGAGGAACTATGCAAAGTAATCAGGGAAACGTAAACGGAAAGCGTCTAGGCACCAGAGCACGATATCTTAATGAAGTATCGATTGCCAGACGGGCTCGGGAGCTAGGAAGCTCGGAATGTAAGGTTGGGAATGGGATTGGTTCCTGGGGAGGCGAGGGATATTTTTAAATGACATTTCAGTGGAAAGACACACAAAGGCGCAATGGAGCAGTCGAATGAAAAGGCGTTTCGGTAAAGTTTCATTCTAATTATGTTCTGCCACAAGCAAGGGTTTCTACACAGAAACCGGACTGGATTTCTCGGAAAAGTGCTTAAAACTAATCAAATTCCTGGGCATTATATCGGCCTCGCAGGCCAAAGAAAAGTTGCAATGACAGAGATGCCAGCAAGGTGGCTTAGAACCAACCATTCACAAGTTACGGCTTTAACAGATATCACTAGATTCAAGATATTCACTAGAGCTTAAAGAAGTTTTCAAAAGTATGCAATTAATATATTTTTAGTCGCCACAAATTCCAAGAAGGTACTATTTGCCTGCTAGAAATGCTTCCAAGCTTGAAATGTGACGCTTTTCTTGCTGATTAATTTCATAAAGGGACAAGTTTGTGTGGAAAAGGCCAAGTTGCCACCAATGTCACCTGGCCTTGGGCGAATTTCGAGCTTCATTTGCTTGTTTAGCGCTTATCTGGCCCGTAATCCCGGCTCATTTCGCCTGTCAGGCAGTCAGCCAGTCAGTCACTCTTCATTCCTCATCGGCCTGGCAACTGGCTACCAAATGTGATACGCAATCGGGCACAAACAATGGGCCAAAAAAGAAAGCGGACAAGAAAAAGGGATCGCAAACAGCTGCGGGGGGCGTTTCAACTGGCTTATATCTTGTATCTTGTTTAATTATTTAAAATGCAAAAGTTTCGGTTTCTTAAGTCGCGATTTCTGGAATCCAAATCCCCAATGAGTTCATTAGGCCAAGGAGGTCGGGCGGGAAGTTTGTGTCAGGTAGCTCGCTAAATATTCAATAAGCGGCAATTTTTGCAGCATACAAATGGGCGCATTAGGGCTTAATTTACAGTCGACGCCGGCAGAGCCAAAATATGCGCAGAAAGTCAGAGAATCCGGAAAAGGAGACCCCGGCGTAGTTTCCATACCGGATATTTATGCATGCATGAGTTGGTGCCGGAGTGTGAGTGTGTGTGCATGTGTATGTGTAACCAAATGAGTCAAAAGGGAGACATTACTCATGCCGGGAAAAGTGAAAAAGTAAGCGTAAACGGTTGCAAAATCGGTTGCCTTAGAAGCTTTAAGTTTTCACTGGAGGCCAAGCTAAAGAGCGAATCAACAAGATTTTAATTTACCAACAAGAACAAAGTGTTCCACATATAATTTCAATTGGAAATGCAGTATAGATTTCTTTGCAAGAACCCGTTTTTAGTAAATCAACTAACCTAGATTGGAAATAAGCGCAATGGACTTTAAGCTTCAGCCGGAAGCCAAATTGAAAACGGCTATCAACACGGTTTTAATTAGTGAAAAAAGCGTAAGTAGAAGCTGAAGATGTGGAAAATGGAATGAAATTCATTTGGGGGACTTCGCAGCGTCTCCGCCTCGGAAATCGTAATAGGAACGCCGAAAAGATGCCAAGGTAAAATGTCTGGCGATGCAGTCGGCTTCCACTGATTTGGACCCTGCCCCGCCCATGCCCCCGCCCCGTCCCGGCCCCACACTTTGGGCCAACTTTGCTGCTTGTTAGGAGGAAACAATGTCAAACTCATTAGTGCTCCCAAAAGGCTTTCTTTCACACTGAACACAAACCTACGCCCACACTCGCACACCCCCACTCACACTACTATAATACACACGGTAGCTGGGAAGTGTCCTTGCCGCGAATGTGTGTGTGTGAGTGAGCAGACGCTTTGAACTTTTTCTTGGCGTATACTTAATGGATTAATGAGATTTTTTGTTTGCCCAGGCCAACAGCATGCAGAGGCGCCTTTCTCGGCGAAAAGGGAATTGGGAGGAGGGCAGGAGGCGGAGGGCGGGAAAAGGATAAAGGACTCGGCGATGAGGTGCTAAGGAAGCTAAAACACGAAAGGTGGCTTGAAACATCTTTTTAGGTAAACACTGTTTATGTCTAAAATTGTGCCAATGGGTGTGCCAGTGCAGCGAGGTCGTCCTTTTTAAAGGCGCAAGGATATTTTAAATTTACTGCACAGGCAGCTGCAGCAATGCGGAATTCTAGAGATTTTCCCATAGAAAGGAATGCCTACAACTAGAACAACCTGATTTATGAGAAGCTCCCAACCAAAACTTGATAGATACTCCTTCTAACAGGCTCTAATTCTTGGCTAAGCCCTCCAATCATCAGCAAAATGTGCTAATAGTCCGAATAAATTTGTTTACTTTTCGGCAAAACCAAAAACGAGTGCGGATACCAAATGCAGGAACGCAAAGCCAAATGGATACATAGCTCCGAAACAGTCAAAACACTCGACCTGGCCAATTGCTTAGGGTTTTCCCCCGGATCAGGGCCCCTCTTTAGTGTCATAATCACAGGACATGGCAAAAAGCGTTGACACTTTTTTCACACTTGGCCAAATCCCTTCGTCCTCTTCTCCAGGACAACGCAGCTTAGCAGGAATAGAGGAGCAAATGGGGGAGCAGGAGCAGCTGGCAACTGGGTCCAAGTCATGGCACAAATGACTTTGAATTATTTGTTTACCCGGGCTGCCTGCTGGCCTTTCAACCCACCTGACTGCCAGTTACCATTTGCCAGCTACCAGTTACCAGTCAGCGAAGGATACACCTCCTTCTCCCTCATTAGAGCCGTATGCCCTAGGTTAGGGCTATCTAGATTTAACCATGAACCGGCTAGTCATGGTGGAAACATTATCGATGCGATAAGAAAAGGATGGGAATTCTGACCTTAAAAACATCAACATTTTATCCTCGATTAGTATGCAAATCTGGCTAGCTTGTAGTGTCATAAATTTATGACCAGTGTATCCTGTGTAACTTTTAAACCAATTCTTTCTTAATAGAACCCTGCCGATTGCAATTAATATCCTATCAGCTTAATTCGCTGCACTCCATAAAATAGTAGCATTCAAGTACCCCAATCAAATTTTACTGCAGTTGACTGTGCTGCTTTCAATCTCGTAGCTACTGTAAGGGTATCAGAATCTCCGACCTATTGGGTGTGACTAACCCCTGTGATTTTTGTGGTTTCTCCGTGGCCGATGAAACGCTTGTGGCCAACACGCACCATTGTGCGTAACAAATCGCAGCCATAAACAGGCAAAGGAAATCCCAAAGAACACCGACTGGCGCCTGCCTACAAAAATGCGATGGTAATGGGGAGGGGGGGAAAAGTCGGGAATGTCGGGGGCTTGGGGAAACTGCCATAATAATTCACAATTTTTCACAGTTAAGTGTCAGCGGTTGCGTCGCTCACAATTGTCGGGCCCTCTAAGCGGGGGCACTAAATCAACCGAACGACCAGCAGCCAGCCAGCAAGAAATAAAGCCTAATCCCGGATCCTTTATTTCCAGCGCGGCACCACGCGGCGTATGCGCGATATTTGCCGGGGCAGTGCGGGGCGGTGCGAGGGGAGGCAGGTGCACCAGCGCCAACAATTACTTGATTATGGTGCCCGGTGTATGCATTTGTCCGGCTAAAATAACCAAAACAGCTGGCAGCCTCCGGCGGACAGTGACAAGCCCATTAGCCATGAGAAAGTGCATTGTTTAAATTGCAAGGTGCAGAAAATAATGAAGACATTTAAAAGGTTACATTCCTTTGATTTAAGTTGAATAGTTGAATAGTTGAATAGTTATGACATTCATGCGCGTATGCATGTATCATAGATATCCACTGTGCAAGGATACCTGGCGGCGTTGCATGAGTTTGCATGGCATTTATTTGGTTGAAACACCACTTTAGCTGTCACCACAACTGGCATCAGACTTCAGAAATCTCAGCCAAACAAAACCAGCAAAAGCCGCTCAGCTGGCAAACTGGCTGCAACTGGCCAGCAGAACAGCAAAATAGCAAAACAAACACGCACTTCACTCCTGTTTTCCTTGGCCGGGCCAGAAGGACTCGCCTTTTGATGTCTGAGTAGGTGTACTCCAGCAAAAACTGTCTTCACATTTTGATATACGAGCCACAACTCTTTATCCTGGGCCTTGACATTAAGGGTGCCATTAAAGTGAGCATCAAAAGTTATGCCGAAATGTGAGACCCATTTTTGGGAAAAGTTTTTCGAGCCGCTTGTGTATTTAGAAGATTCGTTGAGCATCTCGAGAGCACATATTTTAATTAACTAATACATTCGTTGCAGAAAAGACAAAAGAAAGAGATACTTTAGAACTCATTTTTAAGCCTTGAAAAAATCAGACAAATTCACTTGCCTCTCTGTTTGCCAAGCTTTCAGCTTTTAAGTTACGCAATTATTGTTAAGCCTCTCGAAATAAAGAAAACTTGCTGGTATCAATTTGTGGCCAGAATAGTTCTCGCCACTCATAGGCGAAAATTGCGTTTATAAAACGTATATATTTGTACTGCACTCATTGTTTTTATGACCCTCGTGCAATGTCCACTTGCCTCAGCTCACACTTTTTCTGCTCCTTCGTAAAATAGAAAAGTTTCGCGCAAAGCTCCTTTTGTTTTCCCAGTTAGCACAACAATGCGAACGCAACTTTGCCAAGAATTATTATAGCATTTTCTAATAAAAGCAAATGCAATGCGGAATGTACTCGACAAATAATTCGAGGGCATTGGTTCTGGCCAAACGAAGCGAATCGTCCCAGGTGCCATGCAAATAAATGTGCCATAAAATTTATTAAAATTGCTTTGTGTTCGATTGCGCAACAGTTGGGCCGCCGCCGAGTTACTATGTTCTATGTAAAAACAAATAAGTTTGCCACGGAGCTTTGTTTGCACGACCCCCTCCCCCTCACCCCTCCACCGCCACCTCCGCCAATGAAAACTATCAGTTTGCAGATGGGAAATAAGTAGTCAAAGTGGGAATGCACTGAGAAGAATTTAAGCTACTTAGCTGGTAGTATGGCAAGGAAACACATCTCATCAATATCCTACATCCACTTATTTCTTAGAAATGTGATTAATCTTTATATATAAGTTATATATAGGTATATCATTTTCAAAACTTAACAGCGAATTTGCTTCTAGTTTATAACCCACTTTTATTTCTCAGTGCAGTGAATGAAGACAGGAGCGGAACCTTGTTTTCTGTTCCGAGTTTCGCCGAGTTGTCTGAGGCGCAAACAAACAGCCAAGTTAGTTGCAGTCCTTACCCCTTGGCCAACTGCCCCTCCCCATCCCCTGCCTCTACCCCTCATCCCCTCACACTCGAGTGACTGCAACTTTCAAGTTTTAAACATTTTCATTAGCGTTAATTAATTTGAAATATTCTTTTTATTCTTGTTACCCCCCTCTCTGTTTTTTTTTTTTGAGTTTGCTGTGTGCAAGCAAATTATTCAACGTGGCTGCAACCTGGGGGCGTAAGCAGGAGGGGCGTGGCACCCGCTGCGAGCTAAAACCTCTTACGTTGGTCTAAACTAAAAAGCGCATTTAAGGGCAGCGTCAGCAGAAAAGGACCCACCGCAGGACGATACCAGCACCCCCTGCCCCCTGCCCCTTTACCCAGCCCCCGGTAATTTCCCTGCCTTTCCTGCGGGAAAGTGGAAAAGCGTTAAGAGGGGGGAAGGGGGCTTTGCACGGTCGGCTGGCCAACACTAGCCGCAATTTTTAATTACGCGAAAGCCGATCCGCAACAGTTTTGGCTTTAGCCCTGCCATCATGTTGCGGGCAGAGGCGGAAAATCGGGTGGAAATGGTCGGAAAATGCGGTTAGCTGCCGCCACAGAGCCGCTAAGATTTCGCCGCTGAGCAAACGTTTAATAAGAAGGACCGTTATGAGGTCAGCCCTGCCAAGTGCAAAGCCAAGATCTCGACTGTGCTTCGATAAGTGCGGCGTTTGCCCAGGATAACAGTCGGTTCTTCAGCTCGATTGCAAAGCCAGGATGAGCTGCATTTCCATTTCAACTCGTCACACTTTTGTCACTGCCTTTTGTCCCGCAGCCATTAACTCCGCCCCCTCGCCCTCCCCTCGAATATCCCTCTATTAACACTTTGCTGCGATTTTATTAACCAACTTTTGCGCACTCCTCGGCTGCTAAGGAGGCCGCCAATTGAGTTCACAACTTGGCATATTTAGCGAATTTTTCTTTTTGCGCTTTTGCTTTCGGCCAACTGCACTTAGTCAGCGTCTTTATGGCTGTTGGCAGTTGCCCCCTCCTCCTCCTGCCACGAAACCCCTTCCCCAGCCAGGTGGACTTATTAACTACTTCAAAAATACAAAGTTACCAACCGTTGATTGCCTGTTGCTAGTGGCTCATAAGGCAGGCAGCACAGAAAGAAATAGTTTACAAATATTTCAATCAAATCATTTTCATTTATTTAACATTAAATTGAACAGCTGCACTGCAAATATACTGATGAACTGTTTTCCAACCACAAACATTTACATTAAATCCGCTTATTCTCTCAGTGATTCAGGCAAATCACAGCGTGTGGTCGACGAAATCGACTTTCGACTGCCAACTGAATTTCCGGATTGTGCATGTTGGCAAATTTGTTCATATTTTCTCGCACTTGGCGTGCAGCGCTTTAATAATTCACTTGCGACAGCAGAGGCGGCTTAATTAAAGCCCTTGTGGGCCGATTTAGTATCCTCCGCCTAACCGCCTAACCCTGCTAGTTGGCACAAAGGACTCTCTAACTAATGCAGTGGACCGCAGGCCGCAGCTGAACGGGTCCCAAGTCCGAAGTCCAAAGTCCGAAGTCCTGAGTCCGGGCACAAACTAAATTATGCTGATAAAACTGGGCGCTGCAAAAGTCACGTTAATGTGGCAGCAGCGACGGACAAGATATACCCGACTTTCCACTTTCCACTTCCGACCTACGTCCTGACGGGAGTACGTGAGCCTGTGTGGCGGGCATGTGTGGCCAGAAGGACCTCCGCTGGACAAAATTATTTTTGTTGATTTAACTAAATGGCGACAAGTTCAACGAGTGTCACAGATGAGATTATAAGCGGGACAAGGGGCGGCACGTTCGCAGATGCCTGCGCAGCCCAAGGGCAAAGACAAGTGGATGCCACTTGAGCAGGAACAGTGAGTCAGAGAAGTGTGTGCACGCAGACTCATCTGCCTCAGAAAATCATTAGGCATATGCATTTTTGATATATAGTCACTTAATTTGAATTATTGAAACAATCCTAACTTTAAGCAGGATAAACCTATTCTTAAATTCTCACCAATTGACTTATGTCAGAATACTTTCTCTTGCAACTGTTTCCCTTTCGGCTAAGCATATGTGTCCCTGACTAAGCTTTTGCCTAAACAAACACACACGGATAAACCGCCGGACGGACAGACATACGGACACGAGGCGGACGGACAGACTCGGAGCGAGCGTTGGCCAAAGTTTGAATAGCAAAACGCCTTCCATATTGAATTAAACGTTTTAATATGCGGCCAGCTCGCAAATTTATAGTTTGGCTTTGAATTAGCATACGAGCACGTATTTCGGTGTGTGTGTGTGTGTGGTCGGATTGAGGGGTTTCCGGGGAGCAGAGCCGGAAATGCAGATGGCGGCCATTTCTTTTCGCTGGCTAAACATTCGACAGCAAGGCCGATCCCAATTTGAACAAATTGTGTGCACAAAAGCGCTCATGCATATGTGTGAAAAAGAGGGGAAGAAAGTGTGCGCGAGCGAGAGGGTAGATCGGACAAAATGGGGATATATGGAGTTGGAGCTCGCAAGCAGACTTTGTGTTTATCTTTGCCGCCGCCGCTCATCTAAATTTTCCACTTCATTCTCGTTCTTCCTGAGACTTTAAGCTGATTCCAAGTATGGAAATCATTCCGGTCTACGAAGTCTTTAATCCCATAACTGGGTTGAATGCGATTGAGGAGTTCATTAGGAACAGTGCACTGTTGTTTTTTTAATATTCTTTGATTCAAATTTCAAGGAATGTGTCCAAAGAACAATAAGTTTCCTTTTGGAAATGTGGGTAAAAAAAACCCTTTTTCCGTGTCATTCCTTTCGATTGTGCCGCCTTTTCTCTCATTTGTCATGCACAACGTGACGTATGCGTAATGAATCATTAACAAGCCAATTTGCGGCCAATCCCCACTCTTTTTTCCCCCACATCCGCTCCATTTGCCGTGACGTCGCCTTCTGATTGTCGCCGCTGACAGTGTGTGTTTATTACGGACTTTTAATTTATTTCATTACACTAAATTAGACCGCCTATCGCCGGCAGGAATCTCAGCGCGCCGAACAAGGCCAACACTTAGGCAAATTAATGCCAAAAATATGTACAGACGAGCGTTGCGATACCGATCCGCATCAAAATCGAAATCAAAAGACACAAGTTCAAAGCGTCGACGACGCCAAGCAGTCTGAATGCGATGCCACGCCCCATCGTTTCGCAGCGCCCACGACCTCGAGGGTCGCAGGAGCATCGCGATAAGCAAAGGATAATGCGGCCGTGTGGATTTTGCCCCGTTTCCCTCCCCTTCTGCGCGTTCGCTTTAAAAAAAAAGTCAGATAGATGGAGCTGAAAAAAAGAAATAAATACGGAGACAAGGCTGACATAACAAAGCAAAACAAAACAAAATAAGGATGCCCTATTTTTCCCTTTCGCCACATCTCTCACTCGAACCTCGCCTAGCTTTTCTTGTCATTCGATGTTTTTTATTCGAAAACAGTCCTTTTTAGCAAGGGTATATGCTGTTTTCGATACTTAAAAGAGAAAATATTAGAAATTACAAAAAAAAACCATTACACTATGGAACATTTCTTTCGCAGCATACATTTAGCTAGCTTCTGCTTACCCTATCTTCTTTTTTTCTTTTTACGTGGTACTTCATATTCGTTAGAGTCGCGCTCTCAACTAAATTTTTTCCCGGGTCCTGTCTCTTTGGTTTTTTAAGCTAAAGGATTATTTGCCTGGTTTATTTCTTTGACTCTGTGTTTTGTGTTGTCTTTGGTTTGTTTTGTCGGTTCCTTCACAATTCGTTTGCCGTTCTGCTCTTGCGGTTTTTCGGCTCCGCAGCCCCCTGCCACGCCCCCTGGTTTATTTACGCGCCTAAGAACGACCTTGGATGCTCACTGGTGTGTGCGTGTGTGTGTGTGTGTTTATTTAGGTCGCCTTTGGGTTAAGAAAAGCCGGCTCTGTTAGTTTAGTTTATTGCTTAGCAGCTGATTTTGGTTTATTAATTTCGCATTAAAGCCCGGGTTTTCCTTTCCTTATTTACAGCTCATTGGGGTCAAGCTTAAGCTAAAGCTCCAAGAAGGAGTAAGTTCAAAGCAATGCAAACCCCAAGTATTGAAAGGAGTTCTTGGAAAGAGGAAAGTATTTAATTGGCTTTTGTTTTAAGCAATTTCCCCACTCATTGGCTTTTATATTTACTTCGTCGCTGTCGGTATACCATTTTTCAAAAAAAGGAATAAGAACTTTTGACCCCGCCGAGTTGTCATCAAAAGTTGATCTGCAATCTGGGCGGAGCAATCTTTATGCTGCACATTAATTTCTGGCTCATATCCAATCTACGGGCGTCTTTGGAGCTCGTCAAATGTCTCAATTCCATAAAAATGCAAATTGTTAGCAGGGCGTCAGTCATTAAACGTGGACAAAAGCTGAAATTGCACAGGAATTATGACCTCTATGAGCCAGTCACTCAGTCAGTTAGTCAGTTAGTCAGTCAGTCAGTAAGTCAGTAAGTGGCTGTGGAGTTTCGCTGCCCTCAGCGGATTTTTATCCCGAAGATTTATGGGCCGGGAAGAGGACAGCGAATGATGACCCGACCCACGCCGGGGGTCTGTCATTCTGACCACGCCGATGTGATTTTGCAGCCTGGACACTTTTCATGCTCCGCCACCTGCGGTGGACTAACAAAAATATAAAAAAATAAGCGCAAAAATCAGCATCATCAGAAGCGAGGGAAAACAGAGCATAAAGGGCTAATAAACTGGGCTGATTTGCATAAGAACAAATGTGGCCATTGGCTAAGCATTTCTTATCAGAATGTAATTGGATTTGTGTGGCCAGCATTCTTTTGATTAAAAATTTCCAGCCAAAAAATGTGGCCAGGCAACTAAGCTAACCGCTGCGAGGAAAAGTTAAAAAAGCATGTGCGGTCTCTGGTAATAAATTTTCAAAAACCAACGCCGCATATAACGCCAGCAAAGGTGGGGATAAAAAACAAAAACATGCAAATAAACCTACATACAAAATTATTACACGGCGAAAACTAATTGAAGGTGGTTTTGACTAGTATTTGTGTAGGGTATCTGGTTCAATCGTATGCAAATTTGTTCTTAATAAGACAAAATGTAATATGAGTAACATAATTTGAAACCTTAGATATATTTAGTACCTTTGAAGACTTTCCTTTGAACCAGAAAAACTTGTGATTAGTTTTGCACAATTTTTCTGTCAGTGCAGCCATTGTTGGCAGAGGCGCACGCGACTCGAGGTCCACGCCCCCCTACTGCTGCGCCCCTTTAACCCATTACCTGTTTAATGCAATGTCTGCTAACCTGAGCGACCAACCCAACTCACCCACCGAAAATAGCCGCTGGCTGTTGGTCAATGCGGCCACCAGGTTGGCGTCGCTTTAGCCTTACATTATTTTGCCACCTGCCCCGATATTCCATTTCCCATTTCGCAGGTGAGTGTGGGTGTGTGTGTGTGTTGATGATGAGCTTTTTTTCGACTCTTTGTTGGTATATTTTGTTTGCGGCTGCTTTGTTTTCGCTCCGTGTGTCCCTTTTTTGCGCTTACGCCATTCTCGTTTATTTATTAGCAATTTTATTAGCTATGAATTTGTTTGTTTTTATCGTGCAGCCCACTTGCCGCAGACTAAGGCGGCCAAAAGAATGGAGAGCAAACAACAAGCGGCCATCCTGCCACACGGCCTTCTTCATGCCACCCACCCATTAGCCAAAAAAAGGGTGTATAGGCCGAGACTCGTTTTGCCGGCAAGAGAAAGTGATTTATATTTCCAATAATGAAAGTGACTGCCGCCCCGGGAGTTTTGCTCCTGTTTACGTTTCGGCCCCGGAACATTTAAATTTAAATATTTTCGCCTATGCCCTGATTTATTATTTCAAAAAGCAGCAATCCCCACTTTCCCCCGCCGAACTTTGGTTTCACGCCCCAACGGCGAACCGCTTTTATTTGTCTTGACTTGTCAACTAAGGTGATTAAAATTTAGACATTCCCAGGGCCCCAACTCAACAAAAGGAAAAGAATTGTCAAAATGTGAAAAGGGAAAGGTACGAATGCAAATTAGTTGGCTGGTAAAAGTTGCCACAAAGAATGAGTGCTTGAAGCGGCGGATTGAGTCTCGAAACGAATATGAATGGCACTTAATGACCTGGAATCTGAATACAATCCGAATTAGCCGTAAGGCCACTCCACAAACCTAATCCTTTTCGTCTCCGAAAGGATGGCGTAAGTGAAGCGCCTTTTCTATGCATTAATTGCAATTATGCACTTGTTTTGCACATTTCAGAATTAATTAAAATTTCCTTTTTTTATGCCGCTAAAAAATAATGCGGCATTTTAATTCATTCGAGAAGGCTCGCTCCCATTTAAATTGCCGAGCTATTGGCCACTTGTGTCGCAAGTCCCCTCCACTGCATACCCTTCTAAATCTCTTACCTCAATTTTTGTTTAGCTGTTTTCAAATTTAAGTTAATGGAGTCTTCATTTAAAATAGTAAATTCATTGAAATGGGAACAAATTCTCTGCATATCAAACCCATATATTATGATACACATTTTCCAAGTCTTAAACTTTATTTAGTTAGTGTGTACAAGCATTTATGTTAGTCAGGAAGGAACTGTGCTCATGTTGTTTTTCTTTTCCGTGCTCCCAAACATGCACTAAATGCTCCCCTTGCGGCAATTTAATAAATATAAAATCCAAGCCAGAGGCTCCAGTGCAAACCGGCTATTATGGAAATGTCCAGGAGCGGTTGACTCAGCAGCAGAAAGTGTTGTCACTTATCAAGAACTCTGCATATAGAAAATGTTGTTGTTTCTTAATAAAGAAATCCTCGAGAATAACTGAGGGTTATTTATAAATTAAAGAACTTTGCTTTATATTCAGATACTTTTTGTAATCTGTTGATTTTCAGCAGTTTCTGGGAATTGCATAAAAGAAAAAGTCACAGGTCCTTGTGAAATCCGTTCCTGAATTCAGTGCCCGCATTAAATTTTCACTATTTCCATCGGCGGGCGGAGTGGCGAAGAGGCGGAGGAAGGGGGAAAAGTCGGCGCCATTGGCCACGTCAATTGAATGGTAGGCGGAAAGCCGAAAGTGTTGGCCATAAGTCAGAAAACATGAATAACAAATCAATTCGGTTTTAACGGCGCTGCAAATTCCTCAGCACACAGCACAGTGAAAGAGCCCATTCGAAAGGTGAGAAAACGAGGTGTTGAAAGCGGAGTTGCGAAAGCAAAGGAAAGCCGGGAAATGTGAAGCTGAAGAGGTTTTCCCCGAACACACACTCAGATACTCAGACACACACACACACAGCTATCCTGGGTGTTAATGGCGGGCTGGGCGCCGGGCATTTTGAATTTTTAATGGAAAATGGCCCGCCTGCTTACACATTTTCCGCAGCCGCCGCCCCCCGCACCGCATTTCCTTTCCCCTCGACTGTTCCACATTTTTTTAGGCATGTTTGCATACACTTACGGCCAGCAAACTATGCATATGCATGTGTCTGTGTTCGTTGGCTAGCAGCGGTTGGTGGGGGCAGGGGGGCATTGGCCCTAGGCCCTTCCGCCCCCTGGGCGCCCATTGCCCCGCCCCCTTTTCGTGGGGGCTCTCTTTTTTATGCCCCTGGCAAAATTGTCCGGTAATAAATTTTCAGCGTTTCCTGCCGACAAAGCGCCGCACTTTACAACACTTTTGGCATAAACAAACAAACACGTGCACTGCAAAAAAATATTTACAATTTGAAGTAGCAATCTGCAGGGGCAAAACCAAGCAAGTAAAACTAAAATAATAACCTGGATTGAATGCATAGTCCATTTCCTTATTTTTCTTTTTACACCTATTTCCTAAATAGCTTTAGTTTCAGTCCCTCTTTTCTCTGCGTGTACATGTATATGTGTTGCGCTGGCCATGCGTGTGAAAGGATGTGTTTGCAGCGGTGTGAGTGAGGTGTGTAGGTGAAGTGGCGGCCATGTAACGGAAGTTAAGTACACACTAAGTTGAACTCGTGCGCTTGTAGCGGCGCTTCCTTCATATGTTTTGATACTCTCTCCTGCACACGGATACTTCGCCGCACTCCCGCCCGGAAAAACCGACGACCACCCGCTCTTCATTTTCCGCGCCACCACTCCCCGGAAAACACCTATCTTCCGCTATTTGCTTGCAGGTGAAAATGTTTGAGATTCTGCCGGTGCTGTCCAAAAGCTTAGAACAAAACTTTTCTGGTATGCCATCAACATTGATGTCCCGTAGTCGCAACTCCCCATTTTCACCCGCCCCCTTTTCCAGCGCCTCCCCCTCCCCCCCCTCCACTTTTCCGGCGCCCCCTCCATTAATTCCTTTGAGAGGGTGAGTGTGTTAAGTATGTTTTTTGAGTAATTCGTGTAGACAAGAGCTGCTGTTTTAAAAGCGGAGCACATTGGGCCCCCAGTTTCTTGCCAGCCAGGGATATTTATGTGCTAGGTAAATGTTATTATAAATTACCCAGAAGTTTGCAACTCGTACTGCAAAGCGCTCGGCTTCCTGAAAGGCGCTTTATATATTCGAAATTAGCTGAGATTTATCTAAAAGATCGTTCTCCAAACTAGTTCCAACACTTTTGCTTAGTCTTATCATTATCATAAGCGTTTAATATATGTTTCTTTACTTGGGGCAAAACATTGAAAAGAAAGGTGCAATCTAATAATGTTGAGTTGTATCTTGGGACCTTAGTTTAAATGTTAAGTAGCTTGAAATATAAAATTCTCACGAATATTTTCCCACATTTACTGTACAGTGGAACATCATCGTCGTCTGCAGGAATCCGGCTCAAGTGTTGGTAAGCTGGCCTCGTTGTTAATAGAACTCTTGACAACACTGGCTGTTTATGCTCAGGTGGGGCGTTTTGAAAGCTGCATGTGTGAGTGTTGGAGGTGTGCTTGTGTCTGTTTATGTAGTACCCTCATTAACTGTCATTACACAATTTCCATAAAAAAAAGAAACGTCTGTGCGCACGTGTTTAGTTTTCTGCAGTCCGGAGGCGCCAACAAAAGTTGCCTCTTCTTCCGAACACTCCTCCCCCTCCCTATGTATGTGCACCACCCACCCACATGTATGCTTCCGAGTCTTTGTTTGTCTTTAGAAAAAAACTTTTTAAATTGTGTTAAATATTCCATTAAACAGAAAGCTTTTTGTATGCAGTTGCAAACAAAAAAAGAAAGAAAAACTGTCAGTGGCAGCAATAGAAGCAGCAGCAGAATTGCGCGTGCCGCAGATAAGTTGCCACAGTTAAAGGATGTGCACTGGGAAAAAAATCTGTTAATCTCGAATATTACACCCAACACCTGTTGCTTTGTGTGGCAAATGCGCGTATCTTCAATGCTTCTAATTTGTAATAACTTTATAGTTATTTCCTTAATGTTATACACCTTTTTTCTCAGCATAAAGAAGGCGTGGCATCGAACGGACCCCACCCACAAATGCTGCCAATAAGCCAGGAATTTTTATTATAATTTTATGCTCAAATGCATGCCACTTTATTTTACAGAGCCACGCGTGGAAAAGGGAAACTTTTGCCAGCCATCAAGTTTATTGGGGGGCTTAGCCATTCCCGTTGTGGGGCATTAATTGAGCCGCCGGGCTTTTAAAATAATTGCAACATGCAAGACTACTTTCATGCCACGGAGTGTTTGATTCAGATATGTCCGTTGAAAAATGAATGTATGCCAACATTTCAGTGGAAATCGCACATCGCACAAATATTAATTTCAATATGGACGGCGAGGGAAAACAACACAATACTAGAGTGGTGCCTGCTACGTGTCCTAGATACTCCTAATTCGGATTTAATTTAATTAAATTTGCCACCAAATTTTATCTGCCTACTTAATATCATAATTTGTCAAAAAATTGGCATATATAATTAACATAAATAGGCTATAATTGGTTTGCGAATTTCCTTGCAAATTTATTGAGGCATAACAGTCGAAATGGAAAATGGGTATTTTTGACGTTTTTCGTCACTACTTGGCTCAAAATAGTCAGAAATCTATAAAAATAACTTTTTTGTGTATCTTTTGCCCCGAAGTAACATGGCATATCACTTTTTGACCGATTTTCTAAAATCCATATTTTGGCCATTTTCGAATTTTTTGTAAGGGGTACCATCATCATTTTTTGCAAAAATTGGCTCAAAAATTTTTTTTCAAAGTTTTAATTTGATTGGATGTGGAATTCGATTACGAGTCCAACAAGGTATGACAATCCATATTTCTGACAATATTTCTCAAGTTATGGCTGAAAAACGAATATTTTTGGTTGTTTATGCGAATTTATATGTCTCAAATGAAAATACAGCTTTCTTTTCTTTTGTAACCAATTTTTCTTTATTCATTACATTGTATTTGCCTATATATTTTATTCTGTAGTATGATTTTGTATTAATTATGATAAGCAGTGAAAAGTATGCAACATTCAATCAGCGTCTGGGGTAAGTCTCTACTACACGCCTATCGAAGTTCCAAACCCTGTAACGACGATTGGAGTGAGGCATATCGATATGCTTAAGGTAACAAAAGCAGTCTTAATTTACTAAATAGCAAATAAGTATATAAAATTAATAAATCTAACATATTCTTTTATTTTATTTAGCACTGTCACTAAATCTAAGCACCAAATCAAATTATATTCTCCCGCTGAAAGTGTGCTCTTCCTAAGAACCTTCCGCTTATTCAATTTTCTAGCTACTACCCTTCTATCTAGCATAAATACATTCTTAAAACCTATAATACCCTACGGTAGGGTACAACGCAACGCGATAGTGTGACCAGTTGTGCTTTGCGGCGTCATACCAAAGCAGGGGAAGAGGAAGCACAGAACACAGTAGGCAGCGCAGCAGAGAAAATGTATAATTTACATTAATTTAATTACAAATAGTTATTCGTGCCAGATCTCGATTCTCGTTATTCCGCAGCAGACCGCAGTGGGGGAAAACAGTTGAAAAGCACAGCGCGCACAAGTGAGTTCACCACCTGGTTTTCCGCGGATACTAAATCCCAGCCAGGCAGTTAGCGAGCGAGCGAAAAGTGGGTGAAAATGGCGTGGAAAATGGGAGGAAACCGGGCCGCAACGCTGGCGTTGCTCTTCGCCAGCAGTTTGCTGCTGCTGAGTGCGGCCAATGGCGCCGATTTGGACACGGAGTCGGACGACTTCGAGGACGGCTACGTGGAGGATGTGCAGGTGAGTGGGTCGGCGATGCGGTTCGTCAGATAAAAAACGAGAGAAAAAAGTACACGTCAGTGGAAGCTACTAGAAGAAAAGGAGAACGCGGTTGCTGAGGGGGTTGGGGAAGAGGGCTGGGGGGGTGGTGCGGCCGGCTTCTTAGCTTTATGACCCACAATTAGCATGTGAGTGTGTCTCACTTTTCCAGCAACAAATCCGAATGCGAGGGAAAATAAAACTGTTTACCCACAGACGAGGTCAAGCAGATAGCAACTCCCCACGGCAGCCCCAAGAAAACGCTAATCTGTTGCTCCACAGGTTACATCAGAGGTTTATTGAGCAGAGGGGCTCCATTTAACGTGCTTGTTTCTCTAGAAATTATGCCAGTCATTCATGTTTCTAGGGGAGTTAGTGCTACAGATGAGGTCAAGCTAATAGCAACCTAAGTTACAGAACATGTTATTAATTAGCTTTAACTAGTCCAGTGGCCCCTGGTGTAGCGCTCTCCAATTTAAACCCATGCTGGCCACCCATCTTTCTCTCCCTCTCTTTATCACTTTCCCCACTGACAACCGCGTGCTTCGGATTTTATGACACCTTATCTAATGTTTCAACATATGTTTTGCAGGAGGAGCCCGTCGCAATCGATGGTGATGAGAAGCTGGCCTACGAGAGCCCGGTGATTGATGCCAAGAAGTTCCACTTCGCGGATCACTTCGACGACGTGGAGGCGTCCAGGAAGCGGTGGGTGCTGTCGCAGGCCAAGAAGGACGACATCGCCGAGGAGATCTCCAAGTACGATGGCATCTGGAACTGGGAGTCGCCGCAGCGCATCGTTTGGGCTAACGACTTGGGTCTGGTGCTCAAGTCGAAGGCCAAGCATGCGGCCATAGCCGCCCCTCTCCGCCAGCCGTTCGAATTCAAGTCGGACAAGCCGCTGGTGGTGCAGTATGAGGTCACGTTGCAGGTTCGTCACCTAGCGAAACGCTCTGGGATTGCATCAGCCGCCGGGCAAATCCAATTAATACCCGCTTACTGACCCAATTCTCCTTCTCCCCCGGCTTATTCTCGTTCTTTTTTTAGGAGGGTCAGGAGTGCGGCGGCTCGTATCTGAAGCTTTTGTCCGCCGGAAAAGACACGGAGCAACTAAAAGCGGTAAGTGCGGGGGCCAATGCCCTCATAGATCACACTCGCCTGAACCCCAAAGAGCATAAATCGTAAACAACCCCCGAATCCGAATCTGTTTACTCGTAGTTCAATGACAAGACACCCTATACCATCATGTTTGGACCGGACAAGTGCGGCAACGATGTGAAAATGCACTTCATATTCCGGCACGTCAATCCAATTAATGGCACCATCACCGAGAAGCACTGCAACAAGCCAAAGTGAGTCCATTAAATGAGCACAACTCTTCGGCAGATGGGAAATCAGCAGCTCGTTCAAGCGTTATCGCTATCAATAGAATCACCACTCTAACCATCTTGCTTGAAAGCTTCCGAGCGTTGTATAGAAACAAATTTGGTGTTCGGCATTGCGCATACGTGTAAATTCTCCGAAATCACCTTTGCTCGCTTGTGTATTAGCTGCAATTTAGACCTTTATCACCCGTTTGGCTCATCGTCACCGATGGTGGACTATTGCCCCCATTGATGAGCTGAATTTCTGAAGAGACAGATAAACCGCCGTGTATTTATAATCCCATCGATGAATAATATTATTTTGTTCTTTGCTTTCAGGAACCGTTTGGAAGAGCCATTCAAGGACAAGCTACCCCATCTCTACCAGCTGGTGGTCCGTCCTGATAACAGCTTTGAGATTCGCGTTGACCACAAGATCATCAACGAAGGCTCCCTGCTGACCGATTTCAAGCCACCAGTCAACCCACCGGCGGAGATCGACGACCCCAATGACCATAAGCCCGAATCGTGGGATGAGCGAGAGAAGATCCCAGACCCCACTGCCCACAAGCCCGAGGATTGGGATGAGGATGCTCCACCCCAGTTGCCCGATACCGATGCCGTCATGCCCAATGGCTGGCTCGAGGATGAGCCCGACATGATTTTCGATCCAACTGCCACCAAACCAGAAGATTGGGATGCCGAAATCGATGGCGAGTGGGAGGCCCCATTGGTGGACAACCCAGTGTGCGAGAAGGCTCCCGGCTGTGGCAAGTGGAAGGCTCCGCTCATCCCCAATCCCAACTACAAGGGCAAGTGGCGTGCACCAATGATCGAGAACCCCAACTACCAGGGCAAGTGGGCCCCCAGGAAGATTGCCAACCCAGACTTCTTTGAGGATCTGAAGCCCTTCCAAATGACGCCAATCGTAAGTGCTATTTGCAAGGCTTTCGATGTATTTTTTGCTATAGCCAAACTAACTATATTTAGAGCGCTGTGGGTCTGGAGCTGTGGTCCATGTCCAGCGACATTCTCTTCGACAACCTGATCATCACGGACGACGTAGAGGTGGCCCGTGACTTTGCAGCCAACAGCTTTGACATCAAGCGTCGCTACATCGATCGTGAATCGGTAAGTTTGAACCCCTAACCTCTTCCGTTTTCCCTTCACAAAAATACACAGGGATTCGTAATCGAGAGACTTCTCTATCCAATTCGAAGAAAACCTTCTGGCACCGCCTAATGCGCCGCATGAACTACAAGCCCGGCTGGTGGGCCCTGTACTTCGTGTACCTGCTCATTCCGGCCAGTTGCTATGTCTTCTATCTCTACCGACGCGCCAAAGAGGTTGGCCACGGTCTTGTCTTTCGCTTTCAAGTTTAAATTAGAAGTGCCTACAGTACACCCACATGAACACCTCTCATATTTGCCCTGCACCCTGCACCTGTAATTGCTACTGCTATTCTTTGGCTTTCTCATTTCATAGGACTCATTCGTGAATAAGGTAGTCGAGCTAGCCAAGGCCAATCCCTCGATCTGGGGCGTTGGCCTGGTGGCCATTGTGGCGCTGGTTGCCCTCACCATCTACTGTAGATTTGGTACTGCTAAGAGTCAGGTAATGCTCGAGCTTTCACTTGAGATGTTCTTAAGGAATTTACTAATCCTGCCTTTCATATTAGGACTCGGCTGCCAAAAAGGCTGCTGCCGAGGCCAAGAAGTCCGACGATCCTCAGCCCGACGATGAGCCCGAGGCCGAGGAGGAGGAGAGCGACGAAAGGGCCGCTGGCGATACCAGCAAGGAGAGCACACCGCTGTCCGCTAGTCCCAAGAAGAACCAAAAGTCTGATTTAGATGATAACGAAGAGGAGTCCAAGGCGGCGGAGAACCGAGAGCCCGCACAGACTGAGGTGCGTTCAAAAATAGGTTTGCTTGTGTCCACCAGAACTAATCTCCATCTCATTCTATTTAGGAATCTAACACAAAAACACGCAAGCGTCAAGCGCGCAAGGAGTAAGCGGGCATCCCCACATGCCGAATCCGAAAACAAACACTGCAACTCTAAATTAAAACTTAATCCAATTCCAAAAGCAAGCGGTTGCGAAACAGCAACCGAGACAGCCGTCATCTCCCTCAAACTACACACACACACACACACACACACATACGCGTTTCGGTTTAGTCAACTCTGTACGTACTTTTGCCGTATTATCGTTGCATTTCTGTCGTGCTCGACCCTCTGTCGTCCCAATATCTCCTATACATATATAGCACCCTTACACAGAGCCAGCCGATGGCACCGCTTTATAGTGTTTAGTTGGAGTGCTGATCCTCCTTTTGATTTGTGTAAAAATGGCAAACACCAACTAGACAATTGAGGGAAACAAATCGACTACAACTGAAACTAAAGCAGCAAACAAAGCAAACAAAGAGGGAAATAAAGCAGAGAAATCTAATGGCAAGCATCTAGTTTAATATTATGTAATTTAAACGAAATTGAATAGTATGTTAGTTATACTCAAGTTTCCATTTTCATTTGTACCGATGAAAATTTACAGCGAAAAATAAAACTAAATGTCAAAACCAAAGCAACAGCCTTTGAATCCAACCAACTGCCAGCAGCTAAGCGAAAGGACTGAGCCAAGTCCTGGCGCACAGGTCCTGATTCCAACCCCAAAAAGGCGCCATGCCCACATTACCACATGGGTGTTAATTTAAATGTCAACCCCTGATGTTGGCATAGATCAGATTCGAATCGGATTTATTATGCTCGATGGTGCGTGGGGCGCCGCCGACCAGACCAGACCAGACACATTGCATTCGTGCGGTTTTGGGGCATTTGCCAAATGCCAAAATGTTTTCATTATTTGGCCGATTGTTCGATCTGGTATGAAATACATTTAACAATCATTTTGCGAGTCAAGAAAGAAGGAAACCCCCGCCAATACAATTCATTTTCAGCAACGATGCCATCATGTATTAGAGGCCTCCTTTTTGTCGCTCTGAATAATTCAATTCAATTTCCTAAGCTCATAAATATGCCAAATCAGACAGACAGTCCTCGTTAATGGAATTGTTATGACAACAGTAAGCCGACGACGATTTGCATTCGCCAAAAGGAGGAGTTGGGAAGTCTCAGTCATCACACACAGGCGGCCATTCGAAATTAGATTTATGCCCGCCAAACCAGATGCGAAACTCTTTCCTTCGATTGCCCAAAACTCCAAGGGCCATTCAATAAAAAGATTAAACGATTTGCCCGATGTCTGGCGGCCTCACTTAAAAGGATTAAAATTTTGCGGCTAGACTGCGCCGCATATTAATATAGAATGTATGTAAGGGATGCGCCAGCCGGGGATTCCCCATAATAATTCATGCATAGACAAAGGCTCCAAGGGTTGCCATTGCACCCGAATGAAAAAATGAAACCACAAACCTTCGTCTGCGTAAGAATTTTAATTTTAATAAAAATATTTTGACTTTCGTTTGTCAAAGGCTGCGACTTGCTGAACCCTCCGAGCACAATAAAACGTCGGAAATAGAACTGAGAATCCCCAATTTACAGGGCTTTTAAGTGTTGCCTCCTTTCCGAGTGAGCTGAGTTGGTTAAAAGTATTTATTCTGGCATGGGTCAGCAGTGGACACTCCTGGGAGTTCCCCAAGTTTGGGGGACTTTATTGCAGCTAGATGCTAATCGATGCGTAAGCAAAATAAAACGCCATATGTAAGGTTGTTGCAGTTAAGAGACCCCATTTCAACCCCATGCGAAAATGGAGTCTTGGGGTTGCCCCTGAGGGTTGCAATATTCCGCCGCATGAATGCGATGGGTCCCCCTCATTACGCGCTGTTTTGGCAAGTTCCGTGCAATTAAGCCGGACATTATCCGATCAAATCGCGAATGGCCCCCGGACATGAAGGTCTTCCCGAGAGCTAACCCCAGTAATTGTCGAGCATTGGCGGCTCGATTTCATCATAAAGATTACGTGCAGCAGATAAAAATTCATCAAAATTAATTGGATTTTCAATGTCTTGTCAATTCTGAGAGATTGGATATTTATTTGATTTTAATATTGCATTTATTGGTTCGATGCGGCGTTAATAGGATAATCCTGTGTCACGACTTAATCAATATTTAGAAAATGCTAAAACAAATAGCTTTTACATATATTCTTCTATTACAAATTTAATATATTTGGGATTTATGCAAAAAAAACTGCAATTAGGTAAATTTTTAATTTTAAGTCTTTTAAAAATATAAAATAACTTGAAAGAATCGTAAAATTTTCCATAATTACTGCATATTAATATAGTTTTTATGGATGTTCGCTTTTTCTTTAATTTATATGGCCATATTCATATGTGAACCATTAAGAAAGTATAAATCTGGATATATATGTCCAATGATAGCTTTTTGGTAAGTGAGTATTGAGATAAATGAAATATATCATTTCCTATATCATGATTAATTAATATTTATGTTGAGCCTATATTTTTACATTGGCTTTTACACAGGATATAAAAGCGTCATCTAGCCATACTCGACAGTACTAAGACATGCTACATTTACTTAAAATCTCCATGTAAATATACATGGAATATGCGAAGAATATTTCTACAATAAAGGTGACCATGACAACGTTTTCTAATATTATAAAGATTAAGGAACAATCAAAGCTTTATGTTTTAGTTTAAATATAAAAGATCTTTGTTATAGAGCCCAAGGACATCATTAAGAACATACAATTCATTATAGTTCTTAAAACAAAGGCAAAAATATTCTGGAAAAGTGGCAACAGTGTTCCAGAAAGGACCTATAAGTAGCAGTTGTTATGATTTACCTAAAGAAACAATTTCCCTAATCAACTGATTCCCTGGCGAATCGAACGGTCAAGAAAAATCACATTTGTATCCCTGTCACTTGGGCACGTTATGCTGGGTGTCCTATCTAAACAGGATTTGCGCATTAGACACCTTTTTGAATGCATTATCAGCAGGGTCCTGTCCCGCATGGCTATCGTCTTCGACTCCTTCGTCCTTCTTCGGTGGTCAGCCAATCATTAATATGCTCGACCAGCGACTCGGAAGTCGCTGTACGGTGGTGTAAAGACAATAAAATTTTATTGTAAATCGTTTATCTTCATTACGCGGCCAGCGTCAAAACTCTGCAAATAACCGCAGCTTGGAAACCGGTTGCCATCGTCATAAATGCGCCGTTGACCATCCAGCAGCGGGTTCAAGTGTCCACCCCATCGAGATCCGATTTTACAACCGATTCCGATCCCGATCCCGCTGCCGTTTCTTGACCAGACCCACCCATCCTGCTTAACCCATTGCAACCCCTGCAATGCCGCGGAGTGCAGGAATGACCCCTTCGCAATTATGGCTCCTTTGTGCGCCGCTTAGTTTGTCTTTTCATGGCCTTGTTCTTGAGATTAAGCTTTTGTTTTTCCATTTAACGCTTAATTTCGGCATTTCGATGCCCTAACGCGATTTCCGCTGACCCCTGGAATAAAAAGGAGCCGGATCGGTTACACAATATCCCATCCCATCCCAACGCTGATCCTTTGAGCAAACGCAACTGACCGCAACTAAGCAAACACTTGGCTTGACCAACGGGTTACGCTTCGATTCGCATTTGACTTACGACACAAGAAAATTTTAATTGCATTAGAAAAGCCTGCACCGGATTTTCCATTGTCCTCAGCCCGTCGAGTTGTTTGTTTTACCCAACTAGATCGCTTAACCTCTTCCCCTGTAAACTCCTGGCCATTGTCCGCTGGTCAGCTTTCAGATGCACTTTCCGGTCGGGAAAGTTAAGCGGATCGGTTTCAGTTCGAGTTCGGACCGCAGACCGCTGGTTCTTGGGTTCAGAGTTTCGATTCGATTTAGATTTGCATGTGGCTCGATTGGATCGCACGTTTTCGCTCATTTTTCGGCAATTTTCGTGAGCACTCCCAAAAACCCATTCAGCCAGAACTGAAACTCAATTTGCCGGGATCATCATTTCAAAGGTACGTGCGCTGCACGCTTTTCTCTCTGGCGAAGAAAACAAAGGAACTTTGTGCAATTGCAAGAACAAATTAGGAAGACACCAAAAGTGCACAAAGTCGATTGTTTAAATACCCTAAAAAAAACTACTTTCGAAATTACAAACTTTCGTTGTGAGGAAACAACAGCAATGAATTTATTTTAAGTGGTTTAAAAGTTAATCAAAACATAACTTTTTGAATGCAAATGTGCAGATACTTAGTAACAGTGTCTTGCAGATACTTCTACAATCTTTATTTCCATTATTCCCCTTTAAGGGCAATTTGCCTGGATGCCCAAGACGACGCTCCCCATTCTTTCAGGGCGATCCTGGCATCCTGCCTCCACACAATATTGCGTGACTTTACGTGGGCCCCTGAAATTGGCTTTGATCTGGCACTCATTAGTACTCGCAGTGCACTCATCGTCTGCTGGAGCAGGCTGTCCATGCAAACGAAATATTTATATTTATGCAATGTCTGCCGCCCAAAAAAATAAATTGCTCAATAAGTTCAGAGCCATGCCGACGCAGGGGGATCGGATCGGATCGTATTGGATTGGATGGGATCAGGTTGCACCAACGCATTTGTTGCCCAGGGAATCTCGACTAGGAGTGCCCACATCTTGGAGAGTGGGCGAAGCAGATGTGGAGCTCGTGAAATGGGTGTAGTGTGGGCATTGTCTTTGTAATATATATCTGGGAATATACCTGGCCCCACAGGAAGTGCCACTATAGAGATATAATTCATTTAGAATAAGTCTTTCTGTTTATTGCAGTGTTGCTGGGCAACCGGTAAACATTTCCACACCTGCGAAATCAGGCTTTTGGCATACACTCGAGTGAATACCCCAACTCGATACGGTTCAAATGCCAAATAGCCCAGCTCAAGAACCACCCGAAATTGCGCGCTTTTTCCCCGAGTTTCCTGCCCGTTTGTTGAGCGTTTTGAGCCAGGTTAAGACAAGACAGTCGGCCACTTGCAGTTGCAGTTGCGTTACACGGTCCGTCGACCTCAACGCTCCTAGTTCCCCTTTGAACCCCGCCCCTTCCACCGGCCGGGCGGAAAGAAAGCCAAAATGCATAAAAAGAAACACCTGATCAAAATTTCAAATTATTACAACGAAATGCGCTAAACATAAGGACATAGCTCGTGCTACGTGCAACCTACAGATGTCTATGCACCCTCTATGCTTTGGTCTAATGAGCACCGCTCCTCGGCATTCGATTCCCGATGTCGCAGTGCCGCCAGTGGATGTGGCGGTGGAAGTGGTAGTGCCACTTTGACCTGGACTGGCTGGCTCATAAGGAAAAACTTCGACTTGGCCGCTGTAATTACGCGATCGAGAAAGAGACGGCGCGTCCTAGCCAGCAGGACGGAGCGAGAGGGCTAGAAAATAAGAAAATTCATAGCTCATTTAGGGTTGGGGTCGCGGTCGGGGTCATTTCGACACAACAGTGAAAGAAAAAGTTGGAAAAAGTATTGTACTTTGATTAAGATTGTTTCTTACCAATATTTTTTGCTTATAATAATTTCATTTCATTACTCTAATACTATTTCATTTTTCGATCTTAATCTTAACTATTAAGTATTAACTATTAAAATATGATTGTAGTTGCTGTGGCATAGTCATAAAAATAATATATATGATGAGAAAAGAGTATTTGTATCCCAGGTTCCTAATCGTCTTATCAAGACATTCGAGTTGTTATGACAATAGGCTTAACTATCATTTCGGAATGTGGTTTCTCTCAGTACATCCTGCATATGCACCTGACACAGCCGACTCATTACATTTCGGTTGCCGTGGAGGAAGTGGAGGAAATGGCTTGTGGAAGCGCGTGCTCTTGGCCCATTCCCACTCCACGACCCAGAAAAGGAGGCCCAAAAGGTCGTCAGCCAGCAGAAGTCGGGCTGGAAGTCGAAGTTGAAGGCGCAGTCGAAAAACCCAAGGCAAAAGACACGGGGTCAGCGAAGCGCTGCAGCCGAGCAACTTGGGCATAATTTGGTCGCGCTCTGCTGATCGGTGGTGATCGTTGGTGGTGGTGATATAATGTGGATGGTGGTGCGGTGGCGGTGACGGTGGCAGTGGCTGAACTAACAGTTTTCCTCGAGAAGGACAACCCCCGATAGTGGCGATAGCAGGGAGTTTTCCTTTCGAGAATTGGGCGCCAAAAGACAACAGCAGCGCCAGTCAATGACACTCCACACGGATGTTTCCAGGACATATGTTGGCTCGTGCCAACATCAGCATAACAATTAAAATGAAAATATTCTAGGACAACAACTTTGGGCAATGTGGGCGCGCCAAACGGCGGCTGCTCCTATACTTTTCGACTCTAAGATAGGTGTAGTTTTTGGGCATTACTTTAAACTAGAACAGGGTGGTTTGCTGGGCGAGGGAGTTTTTGAGTTTTGAGCTCTCGACTTTGCCGGCTGCATTTAAGGGTTAGGACTTGCAGACCAACTGACGCGCGCCTGCGCACCCGCGTCTTGATCCTTGGACTATATGCATACGTGGTTCAGATACAGATAGCACTGAGTCATCGGGCGGCTCGTTTGTAACGGTCACGCACGCAAGGACCTTCTCATCTGGCCCACACATGGGTGGGTGTTTGCCTTTGTCCTTTCGGCCCTGTTCGGCCCTTTTCGAGCTTCACGCGGCGCAGCCCCTGGCGATCTGGTAATTCACCCATAAAACTGACCAACTGACTCCTGGCGGCCATGTGTGACTCGAAAAACAACAAGAGTGGAACTCTTGACTTTTGGTTTCACTTAGCGCGAAATGTTGCAATTATTAATTTCGGAAACAGGCCAGGACGTGCCGCACTTGGGCGGAATGGCAGGATCTATTGCTGGAATGGTTTCGTAGGCGTCGGCATATGGCTACCTTCTCAAGTGGAACCAGCTCGGTGGGAAGTTCCGCCCGCTGCACAAAGGACTCGGAAAGTTCGACTCCTTTGGGGTGGTCCTAGTTGACCACCAGTTGGGCGAGCTTGGGTTTGCAATGATCTGTTTCCTGGAACTCCAGCTGGGAGAATCACAAGTGGATTCAGGCATGGAAACAAAAATTGAAAACTATAAATGAATGATCTGAAATTAAGGAGATCGAAATAGAGTGACAATCTGTGGACAAACGGCTCAGTCTTTCGAGAACCATTACATTTAATTCGATCTAATGATTCTACGCAGGACTTCTAAAGAGGATCATCAATTTCATTGACATATATTGAGAAGATTTGTTCCAGTTAATGCTTGTTTATCGATTCGAATGCCTAAGGACAGAGCTAATGAACCCAGAGTTTCGAGGGCAACCACATCGCCTTACAATTTGTTGACATTTTCTTGGGCAGATTCACTGAAACCTGAACTTGATACACTGTTCGGGCTCTCTGCCCCCAAGATAACCATAATTTTCGTGTTCATCACAATATTCCCACATTAAAAGGGCACTTAATCCTTCCAGTAGCTGTCCGAGCAGCAGGAAGCTCACATCAATGGACACTTGAGGGGATTCCAGCTTTGGAGGCACGTAGCACACCATGTGCTCAGCACTCAAAAGTTGCCAAAAAGCGATCGAGTTACACCGCCACCGATCGTTCCACATACATGTTACCCTATAAGTAGGTCGCTCCGAGGGGGCATGTACTGTACACCATATACCATGCACCATATAGAACATCTTGGAGGTCCCTGTGTGGCTTCCTGCGAACAAAGACGAGGCGCAAAAATATTAAACTGCCATAAAACGATCGAGGCGAAAGGCGAGGGCGAACTGCACAAGTGCACATAAAAATCAAATTAATAGTCCATGTCAGAGCCAGAAACTGGCACTTTGTTTTGGTGCGAGCAGTGGGAAACCTGTGTGGAAAACAAAGGACGAACCTCTCGACAAACGCAATAAATTCGGGGCACAAAGGAGCGCAAAAATCCGTTGGTCCTATCAGCTAACTGCGATCTCTCACCTTTCAATTGTCAATTAGTTCAAGTGCACAGGATCGGTCCTTTGGGCAGGTAGCCGTGTACTCCTGATTTCTGCTTTATGGGTTGGCAGATCAATAAAATACGTTTATGGAGCGAGGGCGTTCCCACAGGAGCACTTTGTCCAGCACATGTTTTGGCCAACGTTTTTCGCTTTTCTTTTTCGCCAACTAAAAGGGGGGCGTTCGATCGGGGCTACTTTATCGCAGGACCTCAGCCATATGTTGGATTTGATGTCCTGCGTCCTGACTCTTCTAATCCCAGCAATTAAGCAGCGGGTGGAGGGGCGAGGAAGTAAAAGGAGCAAAACGCGATTAGATTGGCCTGCAAAGGAGTGAAAAATGTGAAAAACGCAGCGATTGTCACAGCAGAGTCCTGTTCGGAAAAAGGACACTCGTTGCGCGTGTGCCCGGGTCGAAACACAATGCAGTTAATTGCAAAGCCACCAAACTGAGAGCACTCCGCAGGATAGGCGCCAGCCAGGAGAACGCTTAATGAGCTCGGTGTCTGGATCGCCTGGATAGCTTGGATCGAGTCAGGATCTTCTGGCAGGATACCCCGCACCGAGCGCCGCGTGGGCCAGGCGCAGGTATTCCCTCCCGACCGTGCGAAATTGCAGCAGGATCGGAGTGCCAGTGGAAGAAGTGTCCTGCTGTCAATTTGACACGTTAGCCAAAGTCCTGCGCCGAAATCCTCCATAAAACCCGCGTCACCAGAGCTCGACCTCGACTTGTGTGGTGGCAAATCATAATCGGCTTGCCAACTCCTTCACACTCCTTCGCTGGGAATATGGCTCGAAAGTCAAACAGCCTTGGGGGAGCAAACAAATCCTTTACCCAAGCAAATAAATATTATTGAAGAAATATCGAAAAGTGTACATATAGCTGGGGAAACACGAACAAGTGGCTGGGACTCCTTTAATAACTCCCTGTGTTTTTTCTCATAATATTTTCGCCCAGTCTTTTTGTATTTGCCTGGCTTCTAGGAAATCCACCGACCACCAGTACTTCCCCACCAGCACAGAATAAAACCCATAAAAGGGCGGCAAAACCTCAGAAAATAAAAGGCGACTCAAGAACCTGTGTGCATTTATGATATATTTTGGTTGCCGAGCTCGCCGATGACGCAGTGCATTTGATTCTAAGACGCCGACAGTCGGCCCGTGTTTGTGTCCCTATAAATTTGTTGCCTCGGTCATCCTTCTGTCTCGTCCTTTGTCCTTCGCACGCCACTCGAGTCCGCAATTGTGTGCAATTGAACATTTTGATTTCCCGGGAGGTCCATCTATCTACCGATCGGCCAAGGATCGGGTAATGGCACCGACTCCAGCATGTTGCAATTTCATGGCTGTCGAGGTCCTTTTTTTGGCAGGTCCTTTAGTGGGCGGCACTTGCTTTATTTTCGCGTGTCACGAATTTTTACGATCTTATTCCTGCTAATGATCTTTTCAATTGTTGGGTGGCCTTATAGCTATTGGATAATGTTTGCGGTCGTAAATTGATGGATTCAGAGAAGCTATTTACGAAGGTATAGGGGGTTACACAGGTTCCCAGGATATAACAATTATATAGAACAAAATATCACGTCTTTCTTTTGTAACTAAAGAACACAACAAACTTTTATATAAAGCTCTTCTTTTGATTATTAATATAGGGATATAAACAGAAATTCGATACCCTACCCTTTTGGCAAACCGTTAGGCAGATGAACCCTTTCTGGCCCAGCAACCTTGAACCATAATTAAAAAGACACCAGATGTCCTCAAGTTTCAGGGCCAGATAGTCCTTAAGCCGAAGCGGATTCGATCTGATCGTCAATTAGAATGCACTTGAGCAAATCGGCCATGAAATTGGAGCAGCCACGCTGACAGCTTCCAAATCAATGAGCACACTAGCACCACATATATATAGAATATACCATATACCATATATATACCATGCCATATAGGATCGCACAAATTGCTCAATCAACACCACATGCCAAGGATCCCGAGATGGAGAGCCAAAAAACGGAGGAGACGGATGAAAACATGCATATATCACCGAGGACAAGAATGTCGACGACATATGGCCGGGTTTCCAGAGGTTGACCACTTCAAGGATTCCGCGCCGGCGACTCGGATTTCCAGAACCGCTCGTAACTCTCCTCTCTTATTTTCTGGGTGCCCGTAATAAACACATAGCCGTAAACAAATCGGAGCGGCAGCGCCAAAAAGGATCTAATGAAAACCGATCGCCGCTACCGTTATCCTGCCAGATTTGTGAGTCTTCATCTGTGTCCTGTGTTTTGATAAGATCTCAAGTAACCCCTGGCTGGCTACTCATTAGCAGCGTACAGTGAATTGTCTTCGACTTTGGGTCAAAAGTCGCGACTTCGCAGGATCAGCGGCAATTTATTGAGTCCTAGAGCCGGCGATCGGGTTTTGTTTATGCCGCCGTTGTCCTGCAACATTGTCCACATGTGTTTGAGACTTTTATTTACATGCCAATGAAATGAAAACATTCCCAAGACGTCGGTCCATCTGAGCTCTGATTCTCCAATGTTTATGTCTGCTGTCCGAGGTCAGTAAATTGAGATTGGATATTTTTAAATAATTGGTAAGACAAGCAAAAAAGGTCCATAATGATTATTTGAAAAAAGAGATTTCATCTCTTCTCCTTTGTTTGAAATCTCAAACTGGACGTTATAAAAAATGCATATTTAATTTACAAATGCATTGGCTCGGACCTTAAGCACACGGATCAGCTCATATAAAAATCAGTTTCTTGTGTTTACTGTCCGAGGTCCAAAGGAGGGACTCCAGCAGCCCTTTTACCAATTTTCCCAGGCCAACGAGGGATCCCAATATCACACATTCCCCAGGCCCCTTTGTTTGGTCATTTACATTGGAACGCCTGCGCAGTGGAGAAGAATGGAAAATTGTTTGGTAATCTGTGAAAAAGCCAAACCCCCATAAAAACCACAAGATCCTCAACTCGTTTTCTTCGCGTTTGAATACAAAACTCGTTATTGGGTCTTTGACGTTTGGAAGTGCGCAGTGCGCATAGAGAAGAAAAGGCTTCATCATCACGACCTCGATGGATCCTGGGCATCCACATCCACAACCACACATTCACGTCCACGTGCAGGTCTCGCTTCGATCTTAGGCCTCCTCGGGCTACTGGGAGATGGGTCTTCCATGTGATTCCGAGTCCACCCCCTCCAGAGGCCGCAGAGATTACGATTACCCCTCCTGGTACCTGTCCTCAACCTGTTTGCTTGGCATTTATCATTTTTCCTTTGCCCATCCTTCTGCTCTCGGGTTTGTTTTTCCCATTTCCTTGCGGCAGGAAATCTCAGCAGGTCTTCTTATATGAGGGCCCGATTCCAGTTGGACTTTCCCCTCCGTCAAACAGGTTCTATTGTTCAGCTCAGACCCTATGTGCCTATATGCCTCCTACCTGTATGTATTGGATTTTCCTCTGTGCCCCGAGATTCTCAGCTCTACTTCTAGCTCACTCCATCCATACCTGTTGTTCCTCGGGAAGGGGGAAAATTATATGTTTTGATTCCGCAACGGAAAAACTGAGCTGGAGCGTTGGATGTGAGATGGAAGGGATTCGATGGAAACACTCCACAGATCGCAGACAAACAGTCCGATTTTAATGACACACTAAAACGCAATCGTCTAATTTTTAGAGTGTAACCTCTTCAGAACTCATTTGATCGAAGGGTTACTAGGATTCTCACGATCATCTCGGGGGTCATTCAACCAATTTGTGGCAGGATCCTTCACTCCCTGATTGCCCTCACTTAATTGCTGTTTCATAACGCAGCGATTTATGCATCGCCCATTAGATACATATACCCGAAAAATAAAAAAATAATTTCACGGCTTGTTAGTTGAGGTTGTGGGCGTGTGCTCACTGTTTGATTTCTATCTAAAGATAGGATAGATACATATGTGTATATATACACATCTATATGGTGGCGAATCAATTGGTTACCGTTATGGATCGAAAGTCCTTTGATGATATTATCATTAGAATGACTTTCCAAGTCGGCGTGTTTCATGTGCATCTTGGCTCCTGGCAAAACGGTTTATTAATGATCTCCTGGCGGAATCCGCATCCACCTCAAAGCATTGTGACACCATCACTCCTGCGGTTCGAGGACATTGGCAATGTCGAGGATTTGTTTGCAGCCAGTTGCCTTCGCTCATTTACAACTCATTTCTTTGGGACTCTGGCCAAAGGCAATTAGCATGCCCCAATGAGATGGCAAAAGTAGATACATTCTTTGGTTTTTGCATCACCTCGGCCGTATCTGATCTGTGGTTGAACCCACAAAGCCATCAAATGGACCGACTCTTGCTTGTTGGGCAAAAAAATTGATTTAATATTTCAAATCATTATCGCAATGTAAATGTTTCCAAAGCAGCCAAAAAATCCTTATCTTATCGGGTTTAAAGCAGTATATCAATTCCTCTGTAATGTTGTTGAAATTCCCTTAAATAACACATATAGAAAATAAAATCCTTATAGACAATAGCGATTCCTAGCTCTTAACACGCTGTTCAAACAATCGAGGTAATTTACATTCGAGTCAAAATTCGGGCGATCCAATATCCTTTGGATTTTAGCGGCAGAGTGTGAAAAACTATTATGCATTTCCCCATATATCTATGCCGCCGAAGGATCTTCCAAAGGATCCGCACGAGCGTAAGTCCTGCGAGACAATAAAACTGAACTGATCAAAAAACAATAAACTCTTCAGGACTCTTCAGGCAAAACATTACGCAAGTCCAGCTACTGTTTCAAGTTCCTCGGAAAAAATCATAAAAACTTCCGGTGCAAGGGAAACACTTGTGCAAAAAACAAAAACCAAACCCCGAACTAGAAGACCTACATAGAGCTATTGGATGAGTGCGGGCTTCCAGGAAGTTGAACAATTTGTACATAATTTGCATATGAGCCGAACCTGTCCAGGGATGAGCACGAGGACTAAGGGCGGCAACTGTTTGACGACAGATTGCTCAATGGATCGATCTATCCACCTATCTACATGTGTATACCCGATATTCAAGACTAGTTGGCATCTGCCAGCTCGCATTTTGCTCAACAAAAACTGGATGATCTCATATGGGAACAAAGCCATTTCGCACATTTACTTCCGACTCAATAGACATTGGAATATTGGTCCTGCATGTGTGGCCGGGTTCGGCAGATCCATCCGAGATATGCTGAAAAACGATCTAACTCCTAACTAGCTCTTAGCCGAACTGCAACTGAACAACCTGTAGTTGCCTTTGTGGACGGATAGTTAATCAATTTACAATGGGACCCGGCCAGCAGGACATGGATTTGGCTGCAGGATAAGCCTGCTTTAACTTGAAAATATTGCTGGCAAAGCATCGAGAGAATAACTAACTTGGCCGCTGTTTTGTTTGGTTTTGTTTGGCTTTCCCTAATGAATATTCCCCGTCTCTGTGTGGGTGGAATATTGTTTCAGCCCATGCACATGCAAATTCTGGAAATGGGAAATAGTAAATGGAAATGGAAATGGAAATATAAGGCCTAAGCCGACCTAACTCACGATGTGAGTCTGCAGATACCGACTACGAAATGCGCACACACTGTTAGGAGTTATTGGCTTTGGTCCTGCGGCCAAACTATGAACAGAAATGAACAGCAGTGCGGCAAATCCTTTTCTTGAAAGATCGTTTCAAAAATCCTTTCACAGTAAAATGTTTTCCCGAGCCAGGAAAAAGAGCGCCAAAAAGTGTCTTTGTCCTAGGCCGTTTTGCTCTACCCCAGATAACAGAATTCAGAAAACAGAAAACTAGAAAATACAAAAAAATCCATGCAACGAGGATGGATAGGAGCTGGAGTTACTCAGATATTATCTGGCTGGACCTCAAGTGGGTTGGAAAACTCGGGTCAGTCAGCTGACTGGCAGGGAAAATAAATAGAACTAAATGAAATCCTTTGCCGCATGTCTTCCCTTCGCTTTTCCTCTTTGTTGACAGTCCCGTTCATTGATGCGTTTATCATCTGGCAGATCCGAAACTTCAGATAGACGTAGCTGCATGGACCTCACTGTGGGTGCCATTGATAACTGGCCAGAGATCTCTGGAACCATTCATCCGCAGCTAATCTGCGTTTGCCATAATTATTTGCCCCGGGGCAGAGGACCTGCTCTCCAAAAATTGAGATGATGATGATGCGCAAAATGACCACCTTATCGAGACATATCTGTATTTTCCCTTGGCCTCTTTTTTGAAATGTATACGGACTTGTGTGCTGATTCTGTGACCACCAAGGAGGCAGTGGAGATTAAAATCAATTAGCCATAAAATGCAACATCTCAATTTGGCATCGACTGCGTGGGCGAAACACTCGAGTTACCAAATGGGCGTGACTGGGGTCTACTAAACGATTATTGGCCATTAAAACATTAACGAGGGGCCATAAAATTAGAAAATCAATACGATCATTAAGGGAAGTTCTTATTAAACAGCACAGAATTAAAAACTACTCAATATGCATCAAATAATCCTAATGGCTAATTCTTTCCCGACATTCTAATGGATAAATTCCAATTTCTCTGTCTTTGAAACATTATTTCCCGTACACTTTCGTGTCTTGACCACATTAAAATTCATGATTCCCCAAATAAAGTTGTCCGCTGGAGGTCTTTGCCCTGACTTCCCAGCCTTTGTGCCGCTGCTTAGTATTTTCCACGCATCATCATTTGGTCAACTTCCTTCCGTCTTCGCCGGCAGCAAATCGGCTTATAGAACGATTTCCTCCCGAGTTTCCGCAAGGGTTTCCATGCCGCAACATCGAAAGTCTCGGCAAACAGCGATGCGGTGAGGTAGGTAAGTAAACTTGACTCCTAGCCCAACTGAAAGGGGGCTCGATCGGCATTCAGATAGAGCCGAAAGGAAAACAACTGGGTTCTTAGAAGCCAACAGAAGCATTAAAATCGGTGGGGAGCGGCACTGCACGTACTCGTTACTAGACAAACCTGTTGGACCTGCGCCCCTTGGAGAAAAATCAGGAAAAACACCAAGGCAGGAGAGGACTGTACCCGAGCGGGTACAGTGAACGCCCTGGAACGGATGCCAGTACCAGTTTGGAGCCCGCAAACAAACAAATAAGCGTGCAGCCATAGAACTGAACCGATCTCGGATACCTTCTGCGGTGGATTGGATATGTTTTTGGGGAGGCAGGGAGTGAGCCTGGTCGTGATCACACAGTGGAATCGCAGCGGAAGAAGGCGACATGCCTGCCATAATAAAGGGGTATGGCTGGGATCCACGGCACTGGCAGAAAAACATTACCTACAATTGCAATGTAAAGTAAGTTCTAGAAAAACACATGAGTGAGTAAAGAGTAGCTAAAAATGGATTATTACAAATATCTCAATGAATCAGAACTCATTTTTCCCAGTGATCGAAAAGAAGGCGTCGAAAGGGGGCAGGAATGTAAATGTTTATGTATCTATGGGATGGATGCCTTACATATGCACACATCCATTTATGTATGTGCCGCCTAGGCCTGCGATCCACCAAAAGGTGACTGATCTTTACAATTCGACACTTTGACTTTACAAAACGAGAAGGAGGAAAGAATCGGAAAAGGCAATGGTGCTGGTGTGGGGGTTTTAGGATGGAATGGGGTCTTCGGGATTGGGTATTGGGACTTGGAATTGGAATGGGAATGGGAATGGGGTCTTCAACCGAACGGACAGCGCAATCAAAACAAAATCCATCGAAGACTGGCCCACGTAGAAAAGAGAGTTGTAGAAAACGAAGCCAAAGGTGAGGCGAGGGCAACCAGCCGACGGAACGAAGACATAAAACAAGTATCCAAGTATCTGGAAAACAAAAGGATGCACGACCAAAGCATCCACAAGATACTCTGAAGAGGGAGAAGATGATGAAGCTGAAGCTGAAGAAGGGTCAAGGCGAACGGGGATTTAGGTACTTTTTTAGGCATGGCTTATGATGGATTTGCCCGACTGAGCATGCTAATGGATTTCTCGACTTTCTCCTCCCGGCCCGGCAATCCGACATTTTTGGAAACATCAAAGCTGCTCGGGGTTTTCGGGAAATGCGATAAATGTAAATGGATATGATGGGGTTAGGCTAGGCGGAGTAAACCAGTTCTAAATGAAAACCCATGGTATACACACAGCATTCAGAACTTGTTGAGCTGGCAGCTGGCCGAGGATTTCCAAGCTTTAATTTGGTCCGGTTCGCATTAAAGCTATATAGTACGAGTATGAGCAAATCCACCCTGCACATCGAGCTAGCAGTGTGCTGAGTATGCGTTATTTTTATGACGGAATTATTACATCATTCATCTTCATCAGGCGACAATGACACAGACTTCGTGCTTATCGAGCGACTGCATAATGTCTTGACCAAATCACGGGGATGCGGATGCGGATTCGGATGCGGGTTCTAGGTTCTAGGTCCCAAGTTCTGGGGTGGCTGGGAAAAGTCTTGAATGCAAATGTGTGTCTGTCTCTGATTTGTAATCAAATTAAATTGTGTTTGGTACAAACAATGAGCGACAGGCGACAACATCTCGCATCCGTGATAAAAGCCGAAATTCCTGGTAGACACCAAAGTCAGGCCGGAAAATGCAGTTTTCCCACAGTTGCCGCACGGCTCCAATCGCAACTTCTAGGGAAACTCCCTCACCACCAGCGCCGCGCTGGTGAAAACCTCATAAATTCTCACTTTTTGGCAGGCCGCACACGGCGAGGGAAATTCGAGGCGGCAGGACTCGAAGGACACAGCGCCAGGCGATGAATAGACATTCCCGAGATAATCAACGGCATTATCTGCTGATTATTATGTGTTCTTGGGGCATTCCAGGGAATTTCGTTATGAAAGAGCCACAGCACCGAACTCGCAAAAAATATCGAACTATATCCGGGATGATCGGCGGATGATGAGGATGCCGGGACACCCGGTTGAGTGGCTGAGTATCCGCTTTCCTTTCTCCTCTCTCGTTTATTTTTTTCGCAAATTCCCTGTGAGCTCATCATAATCATCATCAAACCCTCGGTCACTTGAGGTTTAAGCCAACATTAAAAAAGAGCCGAAAAAACACCCAAAGACGAAGGAAATCGCCGAAATGAACGTGAGAACACCGAATGTCCTCGTACAGAAATTTGCTTGGGCTCCTCATTGTTCGTTGAAGTGCTCGAGAGATTTGCTAGTTGTGTCCTTATTGTTTGCGGGCGAATGTTCATGAATGAATCAATGAATGCCTGAATGAAGTTCACGTCCGCACAAAGTATCCGAGTATCTGAGGGATATTGCCGCGTTTTTAGCTGGAATCCCGGATGCAGTCGAGGCGTGAGAAGGAGGCGATCTCTGCGGCCTTGGCAACAAGTCTATTAGTCTGCCATGGTCCACTTGTTTATGGCTTACGTAACCTGGGTGGCAAAGGATGTGGAAACTGAACGGGTGAAAAGGATGCGCCCTGATTCCTGCGAGTTGGGTAAACATTCATCGCATCCTGTGCACCCTTGACCGATTGCGAATGCAAATCGCACATTAGAAGCCATGTGCAACTTTCCGCCCAGCAGTCAAACATTATGCAACCGAAACCGAAGGCCGCCCAGTCCATTGATGGCAAATGGCAGGGAAACCCATTCGGGACACGTTTTTATGGAGGTGCGAAATGGCACATTTTTTCGACGGAACCTGCCGCGTCATTGAGTCGTCGTCCTTTTTACACCGGCTATGTGCTGCCTGAACAACCTGTGCAAGCCTTGCAATTTGTCACCTGAGGCGACATTCAAACTGCCAACGCATTCCAGCTGGGTTTTTGCCTTTGGCCTACTGGTTCCTTTCATTTGGCCACGATTTGGTGGCAACAGTTTCATGAATCGCAGCCGGAATGCCGACCGTTACGAATATTCATTCATGGCACGGCAACCACTCTGGGGACCTTGAATGGGGCTTCGACTTTGATCCTTCAGTTTCATCAAATATTTATAAAATTTCCGATGAAAATATTTGTGCTCAGTTTGCCAAATCATTTCCTTGTGCGAAACGGATACAAATTTTCCCAGGCCTCGATGAACGGAAAGTGCAATTTATATTTATGCAATGGAAAAGGTTTGAGTAGGTTTGACTCATAAGGATTTGGGGAAACCTCAGGGGAAAGACTTTAGATTCTGCCTAAAAATTAGGGACTTTATTGGTATGAATGACAATTTTTAATGGAAAACTCCCCTTTCACGACTCTAATAATAAATAGTCATTGATCGGGTTGGCTTTGGGATTGTATATCAACCAAGCGTATTTCAACTCGGCTTTAAAAACACTGCTAAGCATGGATAGTTCGTGGGGTTCAATGATTTCCCTAGAACCACTGGGGGTGACCAACACGCCATTGGACTGGCCTGGACTTGATTCGTGTCCTTCGCCAAAAAGAGCCAGGATTAGTGAATCCCAGCTTGGGGAAGCCATAATCACTGAACAAGCTAGTGTCTATGAGGAAAAGGCAGGTGAGGACGGCTATCAGGGACTTTGAGCTTCTTACGGACTTTGAATCCTCCACTATTCTAGCACATTTCCATTCCCTGCAAGAGAAGCTCCAACCGTACCAGCCTGGCATAGTGGCAGTCCAGCCACCGAAACGACTGCCTCCCGAGGCGAAAAACGATCGCCTGATGTTCATTCCCGACCTGGACCAGGCCATTACCCATCGGGATGTGTTCACCTATTTCAGCAATTTCGGGGATTTGGAGAAAGTCAGCGTGAGGAACGGCAGGGGTAACATAAACTACGCCATGGTGCTGTTTGGTCGCACTTCTTACATGGAGCATGCCATCGAATCGAGTCCACATTTGATCAAGGGACACCAATTAAGCTGTCGCAAGGCGAAAGAAAAAAGTACAATTAAGGGAAGTCGTCAAAACTCTGGGTCCCTTAATAAGCCAAAGGTCACGATTTCGCAGCCACTCAAAGCTCCTGTAGGGCAGGCAGAGAAAGAATTAGAGAAGAATTCCAAGCCACCAACTATCAGATCGTTGCTTCTTCAAAAACTGGTAGAACCCACGGCTTATAACCCATTTACCGCCAGAAAATCTGATCGAAACTATGCCTATGCATTAACCGAAGACAATGGAATCTCCCGCTGGAGCTTCAACTTGTTGGAATTCGTACCCAGTTTTGACGAGGTGAGGGCACTAGAGAAGGGTCTTTCCAGTTCGGCAAAGCTTCTACTAAGCATCCGAAAGAAAGTGGATGCCGTGCCCTACAAGTCTGCCGATCCACCCGCTCCAAAGAAGCCTCAAACTCCTAGTAAATCTGTTCCAAAAGTTACTTTTAAGATATCTCCACCACCCCCTGCCTCTAGTCCAGTGCTCCCATCCTTGCCGAGCCTTCTGCCGATCACTCCCCTAGTGCCTGAGCCCAAACCTGTTCTTCGAAAAGTTTCCAAGTCAGATCTCCGCTACGCCGTACTATCCAGTTTGGGTCAGAACTACGTCCATCACTGCTACACTAATGTGGCAGCTTATCGGAGAACCAAGAACTATGTCGACCTACAGCTCAGCGAGATGCAAGACCGACCCAGCATTTCGAAGTTTGTGGATCAGATGTACGCACAGAAAAAGTAGGACTTGCCAAATGCAAATCATATCATATATATATCATAATTCATATATAATATTAGCTAAGCAACATTTCCCAAGAAACATCAAAGATATATTACATAAGTTGGACACTTTCTAAATTGAGGGAAACCGAAGGATGTGACGTAGATTCCTGGAAGATATGAAAGGAGCTGCTTGAATGAAACGTGAACGTATTACACAAAAAGTTAATTCCAATTCAAAGGCACTTGAATCGCAGCAACCTGTCAACATAATTAATCCCCTGGATCAGCTGATGGAGGTACTGCCCCGGCCCGAATGATCCACAAAATATGAACAATTCATAAGGGGCGCGGGAATGCGATAAATGCGATGAAATAGGGGGCCTTGATTTCTGTAGCGGCCTCTGTTCTGCCCGACATTCCCAAGGATGTGCCTCCAACAACCTGGCTTTCTTCTTGCTGGGCCGTGTTAATTGTCCAACATTGTGAGATCGCGGACGTGAACAGGTCGGGTGCCATTAACAACCTTAACAACGATCCACAGCCACAGCCACGGCGATCCCACGGCTTGTCGCCTTGTTTCTCGAGCGGTTTTTTATGCCATTTACGGAGAAATCTTGCAACAAATCAGGAGCTCCCTTTTCCAAAGTAAATACGAGTGTGCGAGAGCGACCTTTATTCGTTTGATGTTAAAAAATTGTTCTACCTTTTCCCCCCAGCACTACTTGTCTTCCTTTTTGGCCGGCCATCTCTGTGAACCTGTGACGACGCAATTCTTTGCCATTATCAGCTGCATCCTTGCAGGTCCTGCACTAGTTGCCCGCTCCCAAATCCGATTCAATTTGGCTTTTATTGGGATCTCGGGCATCCCGATGCGATCCTAATTGCGGTGGCAATAGCTCGGCGGTTAATCGCTACGTACCTGCGGCCTAGGCAGTCAAACCCGGCAGTCACTCATCGCGGCGGAGGCAGATATGTAGGTGAGCTGCACATATAAATGGGTATATGGTCCTGCAAATGGATCGACCTCGATGATTTTCACCAGCCAAATTGCGGCTTTGTGTTGCCTTTTCCCATTTGCCGGTGGATACATTTGGACTGGATCGTTATCTGGTTCTCTTTGTGCTTTCAAGGTTTATGGTCTAGCACACATATATTTCCTGTGAGAACAAATCCCAGTCCTGATGACCCCCGTAAACAAACCCGATGAACATGGAACATCCCGACTAACAGCAACATCGGTGTATTCCACTAAGTATTCGAATTCCCCTTCCCATTTTTGTGGGGCGATCGTGTACTCGCGGGCTGAAAAATCTACATAATGACAGGGCCACGCCGAAAACTAGTTCAGATCGCAAATTACGAACCGGTAAGGGATGGGATGCGATATCCATCCATACATGTGTGTGCTGCAGTTCCCATTCAGGACACTCGGGACAGGACATCGAGCGCAACGGGAGACGCGGCAGTTGAGGTTCGGCAAAGGTCATGTCAGGACTTTGCATAAAATATTTGAAAATGTTTTCATTATGGTAAGTAGACACAAAAGTCCAACACACGAGCGATTCCCACCGAAAGGGGTGTCCTTTCCCAGCCCATCCTGCGCCCAGGATCCTGGCATATATTGGTGATAAATTAGTTTAATGTTCGAAGCACCAAACTCGCAAGAAGCACCAAAAAAAAACACTCAACCGCAGCTGAGGCGGCAAAGCTTGGCAGGAAAATCCGTCCTACCGTTTTTGGCGGCATTTTCCCGACATGTACGTGTCCACCGAAATGAACTCGAGTCCTGGCAACTAATGAACTGCGCAAACAATGGCTCAATGGCTACGCTTTGAGGAAAAAACAACGTAAAAATCACGTCTTGGAAATTTTCACATCGCTGATCTTAAATGGAAAAGTACACTTCTCTAGCTGGACAGTGCAGGACAAACAGGATCGAACAGCGATCAGGACATGACACAATTGCAGTTCGCAGGACAATTGTTGCACTCACGCACGTGCAATGTGTTCCTGCAACTCGGTGTCTCTGGATTTCGAAGTCGAGTGCGCAGAGCCACGCCCATTGTGTCCCAGTGCCCGACTATATAGTACAGTGCGTTTCGTGAATGAAGCGACCAGAGTTACGAGTTACTTTGAATAGCAGCGGCGGTGGCAAGTGGATCAGATCCTGCGACAATGGCCTTTGTGTCCTTTGTGTTCCGCCTTGTTGGGGGTGTGCGGTGTTGTTGCAATTTTAGTGTAATTTTATTGTTATTAATTGTATGAAATGGGTTTTTAAATGGCCTTTGTCTACGCGATTGAATGGCCATAGTCATGGTATAAACGTGTCTTGTTAAAAGCATGTAATATCGTAGGTTTTTTTTAGCGGGACAAATAAATTTAGTAATTGTAACAAGACTATTGTTTCTGCACATTCCCCAGCAGTTTAGAACTTCTTACTTCTAAATAAAAAGGAATGACTTTGTGTTATAACAACTAGCTGTTATCAAGGCGGAGTGATAAGTTTTCAAAGTAAATAAATAAATAAACTCAAGGCTATTGAGATCATTGCCAAAGAAAATATATAATCACCGGCAATATGATGACTTCAAAAATACTCTAAGAAAAGCATTGTAAGGTCCGTCCTCTAAAATAATAGTGGATTTATGAACAAATTGTAAGGACTGCTCTTAGGAAAACCAGCAGTACTCCTTAGAAATATGAGCTGAAGTGTTCAGAATTCAAGTATCCTAAGGTCAAGCCTTGAAAACCACAAGATACCTTCGAGGAGCACTTTCAAGTCGCCTCTCAAATTAAACAGAAGTTACTTTCCATAAAGGATTCCTCTGCTCCTTTCACCTTTACCCCCTTGGATGCCATTCTTTCGTCCTTTTGCGATATACATTTTGCCTTGTAGAGCGATTTCGCACAGCTTCTCATCGGGCTGCTGTTTGTTTAACACCTACTTCAAGGATCGCGCGAACCAGAACGATGATTTTTTACGGCAGGCACTTAAAAAAGTGTGGATGCAACATGAAGCAGAGTCGAGCAACCTGCCACAATGCCTTGCATAATGGAAAAAATCGTGCAGAGCGCGGCAGGTAACTCTTCGGGGAGTTTTGGACTCGCTTCGAGTGTCTGGTAATTCATATTTCCCAAACAATTTCTCTACGCAACCTTAACACTTTTGTCCAGCATAATTTCTAGGTTTCCGATCCAACCGAACCAGCACTCATCCTTTGTCCGCGATCCTAAAGTATAATAAAACCCTCACCAGGCGGCGGGGGCTCGAATCGTTTTGAAGAGGCCGCGACTGTGTCACCCAGATGCGTTCCAGGAATATCTTAGAGATACAGCACCGGCCATTCAATATGATGATTCTGGTCAATGGCGGGGAGTGGCCAGAAGTCCCATTCACAGATGACCCGAAAAGCGATAAAACCCGACTGTTCAGGAATGCGGTTGATGTTTATGGATTCATTGGATTATTTCTAGGAATATGTCCGGGTATTCTCCGTTTTTCACTTAACTGTTTCGGTTATTCGCGAAATAGCTGACATACCCACAAACACAGCTGTGTGCTATGGATCAACAAGGCTTAGCTTTTTCACGATCGAATATTGAAATACTCTTCGAATATTCGTAAATTTAAGATGTTGCTTAACCACAATACCCTTCTTTGTGAGGGTATAAAAATGCGATAAGTCAGCAACATTCTTACCAATATCACTAAATACACAATAATTCTTGAAAATAGAAATGGAAATGCCCTGCTTAGTATATAATGTTTGGAGTCTTATCAAAGCTTGACAACACTTGAGGCCCTAATAAAACAGAGTATTGGCTTGGCTTGGGAATTGGATCAATTGAATCATACCCCCGACTATATGCATATAACACATAATTCGCTTCATTGACAAACCAAAGCACGCGCCGGGCTTAGTAAATATTGAAAGAAGCTGAAAATCAAATAAAATAAAATAAAATAAAGTGTTCGCGAACATATGACATATGTATGCAGATATATGCATACTCGTACGATGTGGCATATGCGATAAGTCTGCATAAATTGCCGACTGGAATGGAATTGTAGCGAATCGCTTGACTAAAATTCGACGCGAAATTGGAGAAGACGAGCAATTCTTCTGGGAGCACGTCGCAGTCGTTTCCGCAGTAGGATAAAATATGATTTGCAGATACACACATGTGCTCCGCGTAGCGCCCCATTATTTGCACACACTTTCGTCGCGGGATACATCATCTGGTCTTATGACAGTATCTTTCGGCCGTCCCCCAAGGTCAGTGTTCAAAAGAGGCGACTTATCGCCGCATTCTCGCCGGGTTCCATTGATAAGAAGCGGCAAATAACGAAGGCCGGTTATAAAGCAATCAGAAGTCCGTTTCTTCCATTCATAAAAACTCGGTTTATCACTGGCGCACACATGCGGGTTAAGCGGACTGTGGGGGGTTAAAACTGGGGGCGTATGTTCAGCCGATATCTCGGTGACGTCACTCGACTGCAGCTGGCGCTAATTCTCCTTTTTTTGTTCGCTGTATTTGCATCACCCGCTCCGATTTCCGTTTCTGCGCAACCCGCAGACTCATGTTTCCTCTACAATTTACACAGAAAGAAATGTTGTGATCTATCGTAGTACATAATGAAGTGTATGGTGAAAGATATTCAATATATGTAGCTTATTAACTTTTTAGGTAAATCTTGAAACACTGGCGAATTGTTCTCGGTGAATCACCACTTTTGGCCAGTCAACCTCCACACTCCCCTGACCACTGTGGGCTTTATTATTATTTATGCAAACAGATAAGTGACATTTATCGACTTTTTACGCGCTTTTAACTAAGTTCAAATATGTTTGCACACTTCTGTCGGCCAGCTCGTATCTGGAGACCAAATGTATCTGTATCTGGACTGCATCTGTGGCATATCTGCGTATCTGATGTTTGCTTATCGCACAAACATTACTCGGCAGTCAGCAGAGGTTTTTTCACTTTCATTTTATCACCAGCCCAAAAATGAAGGAAACAGCGCGGATTTCTCGAGACTCTTACGCTGATACCCTTACTTTTTATCTGCTGGATGCCCTATCGAGCCTGTAGCTGCCCCATGCCATGCTTATCGAACAGTTGGGATCACTTATCTTTGAGCAAACTTTCAAATGTTTGCACAGACTTAGCAACATTGTTGCCACATCCGTGTCCAAATCGACGTATGTACCTTCGTTCTTCTTCGCCGCGATCCATTCATGCAATCTCCGCCGTATCTGAACCTTTGTGCTAAGTATATATCGCAGTTATTTGATCGGGATTCCATTGATTTACGATACATTGCGACCTTTTCGACCGGAAGAGTCGGTGTTAATGGCCATAAAATGTCGCTTTGGATCGTAAATAATGCTTAATTCCCGACGAACAGGTTATAGTCCAAAGTAGTAGTAACATGTGCATGGTCGGTGGAATATGATTTTCAAAGTAATCTATATTGTTCATAAAAAAGTCCATAAAATAAGTATACAAATTTTGTTTAAGATTCAGTTTGATACGACCAACTGGGCTTGTGGAATAAACCACTGGCTATCCCAAGAAGCGATAACTTCAACTTACTGTTCTATAGCAAAATATTTATTGCAGAAAGATTACATTCGATTTCTCCTCATGAAATTGGATTTGAAAAGAGTCACGTTGGAAATCTCGGCTTTCTGCCTTCTCCAAAATTGACACCTTACTTTTGGGTCGTGAGAAAGTGCATTTAGGGAATATAATGTCCCTTGCGTCATCGTGCCCACACTGGCCCTCACAAAATTGACTCCCACGCACGCCAAATGCATCTGCCCTCGGTCCAGGACACTCGGTGCAGGACTACTCCTTCACTTTTGTCCACGGAGAGGTGCACGCCCAACCTTTCTTTTCCATTCCCAGACTCAAGTGGCCCGCGCACAAATTAGACTGTCTGCGATTGTCTTTCCCAGCGTTGACCACTTGAGCCCAAGGATGCGAGGCTGCGAGGACGAAGGATCGAGGATGCCGGTCGCATGGTAAACGCGTACTACACTTTCTTTGTGGCCAGTGGGAAGAAAAAATGGGAAAACAACGGAAAATTGGACACATTTGTCTAAGAAAACACGACTGAGACTCGGGCATTGGCGACACTTGAAGCCCACAGATAATTTTCCTTTTTTTCGAGTTTTTGTCACAATGCCCATTCCCACGATACTCTCTTTCGGGCCATCTATCCGGGCACAATGCCAGCGATTTCCACTGCAGTTGCAAGTGCAGAAACCAGAAACTGGAGATCTTTCGCAGTCCGAGCAACATAACTCATGCTCTTCGCCATCCCATCCCATCCGATACGATACGATCCGAAAAGAGTCGAGCTGGGACATGTACACTTGATATCCTGGCGTGTTTATTCTACAGTGCAGTACTCTTTCTTCTGTCTGTCGCAGTTTGCTGTCTATTTTATTATTATTACTATTATCTTTCTTTGGCTGACTTTGGGAACTATCTGCCCAGTGACAGCATCGTTTATGGGCTGGGTCAGCAGGTCATTTATCTTGCTGTCCACTCTGCGACTGCGCAATTTGCTCTCGAATTGCCGGTGCATTTTGGGTCTTTCTAAACATTCCCAGCACTTGGATGTTGGGATTCGCACGTGCATTGATCTCGATTCGAAGCCGGGGAGATTTATGGGCCAGCCTTCAATGCGAATGCCATGAAATCATTCGTAGAATCGATAATTGCTCATGCATTTTTAATTAACTTCGAGGAAGATCGGGCAGGGTCAAGTGGACAAACAAAGGATGTCTGAAAACAAAGGCAGTTGTGTATGTTTTGCAAATCTGAAATAGTTTAACCATTTCCCAATTAAATTGAAAATATTATTTTCCAAGGAGAAACAAGGTTTTAAAAGCGGATTGCAAAAAGCGTTGCATACTTTCAAGGGTCCACTGATTTTCCAAATCATTTGTGATTTATAAATCTATCAATGTAAGAATGTCTTTATTATTATCATTATTACCATTCTTCAACTCCATTTTTCTCAGCTTCATACCATTTCCCGCCTTTTTCCCCCGAAACAGACTCCCCCTTTCAACTCTATCCTCCCCATTCAATTGCCGCTTTCCGAGAATTTCATCTACAATAACTCCAACTTCCTCTTTATGGAAATGGTACCAGCGAACACTCCCCCTCCTAATCCCACTTCTGGTGATCGTGATCAGCCCCGTATGTCGAGCATACTATACCCCAAGAACGGATCCACCCCAACTCTTTTGGCAGAACATAAACCAAACCAAGACTTCCTCATTTCCGCTCGCCGTTGCTGCTCATGTGGGGTTAAAAATATATTTTCAATTTTGCCAGAACATTAATCATAAGTGTGTTGCTTTCGTCGTCTGGCCCCCAAAAACTCGGAGTCTGCCAGCAGTGGAGCCAAAAGGGGTTCCCAAATGCCCGCCATCTAATCTTTCAGATATTTTTGGTCACAAATAGTGAGCCTCCCACCCCAATCCCCCCTATCTTGCTATTCCATTTGCTCTGTCTGGTTTTCAATTATTTCAGTTTTATTGCCTTGACTTCGGCTCTGAAAAGTTGACAGTCTATGCCGAGTGCACACAGAGAAAATAATCGAAATATGATAGGAAATTCATCATAAAAGTGAGCTCAGATAGGAAATTGTGTAAAAGTATCTTTTCGAAATCTAAAGGAAAACTTGCAAAACTTAACTGCCAACGAAAGTTCTAGAGTTTTCAATGGTGGATTCTTCTATATCCTCTGTTATGCATGATATGAATATGTAAACTATTCAATAGATACTAGTATATCATTATAGTTTACTCTGTACATGTGTGGGTGGCTTTGTGGGGAGGGGATCTCCCAATCTCTATCTATCCTTCTCGCCGTCTAAGCGTGTGTGTGTGTGCCTGCCACACCGACAGCAAAAATACGTTATTCCCGTTTATGTTGGCTGAGTCTCGTTCGCGCTGCGAGTCTGATTCTCAATCTCCAGGCCTGGAGATGGGGCATGAACACATGCGGAGCCAGAGAGACTCACGTTCTCCGTTTCTCCGATTCTCCGTTTCTCCACCCCTGTGCCTGTCTCGCTCGCACTCTCCTTGGCGCGAGGGGAGTTTCGGTGGGAAGGGAGTGGAATGGGAATGTGCCCATATCGCATTTTATCAAACATAAACACACACTCACAAACACGCGCCCGATCTCTCTCCCCCCTCTCCTTCTACGAGTCTCTCAATCTCCCTTTCTCTGTCGCCGCGCGGCAGATTTTTGTAACGGACAAATTCGGTTTTTTATGCACTTTGGCTCAATGCGAACGGAACAGAAAAGCAAGGGAAGTGTAGATAGGGTAGCTTAGAAGACCGAAGCTTCGAAGATTCCATGGCAAATATCTTAAACTATTAGAAAGCAACCTTCACAATAGAAGAGAGTCTCTTGAAGCTAAGATATATTTATACTATTATACTTTTATTAGTTACTATTACTATTGTAACGAACCTGATTCCACTGGCACATAACCCTTCATAAGAGTAGAACAATTAAGAATTTGGTTCCCCTTTTTATTTAAATGTTTGCATAGCGTTTCGCTCATTGAGCGGGTGTCTTGTGTTTATGGGACCTCTTCGCTGTGTTGACTGTCGAAGTTTATGGTTCAGGGCGTGGGTTAACTGACGGGGCCCAAATGATCGGGGACTCGGACTGGAATCCGCTCGGTGGTCCTACGAAACGGAGGTGGAGCCGCTTCCCAGGGCAATAATTCTGCAATTGTAACACCTCGAGGGGAGAGCACAATGGCAATGGAAACAGCGTTATTAGGGTCTATTTGTGATGGGAATATCCCAGCAGATCGCCCCAACCCACAGCCCGTAACCTGTAACCTGTAACGTCCCGACCAGCCCAGTACTTTGTCATTGACTCGGCATTGGCATTGTTTGGCGAGCGTGAGATCAGCACACGGCAGGTACGATCCTTGATTCCAAAACCCCGAGTCCTGCATCCCAAATCCCTGCCTGATTTTTCGCCCACTCGCCACGCTCGTGCAGCTGGAAAAATGATGGTGCAATCGGACTTCGATTCCAAATTCCCATCATCATCATCAGCAGCAGCACCATCAGCAGCATCAGCACTTGATGATTTGCTGGGCCTTTGTTTGGTCCCAAAATCGGGACAAAGCAGCAACAAGTTAGAGCATTAGGGCTACCCACACAGCTAAAAAACAATAATAAACAACAAAAGTCAAACAGGTTTAGCTACACTTCAGGACAAGTCAGCCGAGATCGAGATCCCGCAGACCAAGACCCCTACTACGTCCTGATTTTCCCATAGCCTCGTCGCCAACAACAGTTTCTAACGGCCAGAGGTTTATGTGTTACCAACAGCTGATTGAACAGAAATTTTCCCAGCACTCCTCGGCTCAGCTGATGTGTCCCCACAAGATCCCATCCCAAACTCCTCAACCGTCTCAAGATCCTGCTCAGCGTACCACGCACACACTGGCAAACACTTGTTGTTTGTCTAACAGGACAACAACACCGGAGCACAGAGGACACACAGGACACCACAGGACGGCGGCGACAGGAACACAAAAATGTCAAACTGTCTGTCCAACAAGGGATATCTCTAACTAGCCGTAAAAAAAGTATCTTTTTGCCGTTGTTGCACTTTATTTGGAGTGTCAACGGCTAAGCGAAGTGCACAACAGGATACTCGTATTTGTCCAGGATCCTCTTGCCTATGCTCCTATCTGCCGGCCCATTAATTGACCAACGCATTGCCAATGATGAGAAAATTGTTTCGCCTCAAGTGTCCAACGGATTCAAGTGCTGCGCCTAGATTTGTCCCGCCGATAGCAGCGGAATCCTTAAGCCAGGATCACTTTCCCCGCATCCCGAGTATCGAATTTCGGGCCCACTATCGCTGCTAACTGTCACCGGAGGTCCGCAAAATCTATGGACTCTTTGCGGTTCGATTCCCCGAACTGGGAAATGGGAAAAAAACCCGGATTGCGCAAGAACGGTTAGTCACAGGTGCCTCGCCCACCGAAAATCTCGAGGGTTTCCCGCTAAAGCAAACACTTGAAGAGCAAACATGAAGTTCGCAACCTGCGCCTAACTGTTCCTCGTTCCGCCCCTCCTCCTCCACGGCTGCTCCTGATTTTAAGGACTTTAGATCCTCTTTCGTGCAAGTGGTGCGTCTTATATCGATTATGTAAGACAAGACCTGACCAAAGACCATTCGCAGCCTCTTCAAGCGTATTGGATTACAAGCAAATGTCACTTGGGCTCTACTTCGACTCTCTGGGGTTTTTGCGGTCAATCGAACTTTGCTTAACGGCCATCCGAGATCCCCGGTTCGCCACAGTTCTCGAACTGAACCTCAGGATGTGGTCATGTCTGCGGTGTAACTTTGTTTGCTTAGGACAACCTAAGGTTGGAACACCAATGTGACCCAGAGCGCAAGAAGTTCGCCAAAAGTTGGACGGGATTTCCTTCCGGTGAAAGTGAGAACAGGAAAACGGAAGAGTCATGCCTATGGGAATCCCTAAGAACCCAAGAATTTCCCTTTTCTTTTATCTGCTTCCTTCGATTCTCGTATCGCATTTAACCTGCCCCACAGCAGCCCCAAAAAATCCAAAGACGCCAACTTTTCGCGCCAAAATCTGAGTCACACACACAGCTCGAAAGCGATTGTGGCCTGCACTTTGGCGGTCTTCTACAAACACACGCCATATAAGCAGACCCAATCACTGGGAGGGACTACTACTACCCATGCACAACTGCGGGGCGCGGGAACCACACATAACGATCTTGGCAAACAGCGATAACAGACATGTACTCCTTGCTGCTTTCAATAAACGAGAAAGATGTCGCGATTGTGGGTGAGACGAGGAGACCAATTCCAAGTCCCACTCACACCACCCCATAAATCCCCAGTCCAAAATCGAGCCCAAGTTGGAGCCCAAGTTCAAGTCCGGCGAAATGCACAATTTGGCTCTCTAATCACGCAGAGTCTCGCATTGGCGAATTCTTTCGACAAGCCGCCCAGCCAAATAAGGAAAGAATAAGAGCCGAGAATGGGATTCCAGCTTAAGGACTAACATATACCCATTACTAATGTACAATATGTTTATACCTTTTTAAGAACCATGAGGGCATGGAAACTTCTAGAAATCCTTCTTCAACTGATATGAAACTATGACCTCCCTAAGTACTATTCCTACTTATATAACTTTGCTAGATCATTAATACCATAGAGATCCCTAGTATCTTTAGGTACTTCGTAACTTAAGGGATACCATTATTCCCAACCAGTACCGATTATATCATGTTCTTAGCCTTCGCATGTCCGGATTCGAGCCGATGCGATCCAATCCAATCCAATCGGATTCGCTGCGTGGCGACGTGGTTCCATTCTGATCCGAGGCGATCCGGGGGCCCTGCACTTTCGGCTGTTAAAAACATTTCGCCGAAAATGTGTCTGGCACGTTAAATGGTTTGGTCAGGTAAGCTTGCAGTTCTAACCAGACGGTGCAACAACAAATACGAATCAATGGATGGCTGCTTAGGTCTTTGATACGTCCGCGGTGTTTGCCTGCATTTTGGTAGTTTATTTCACTTCTTTTTTTGTTGGTTGGTTGGTGGAGATACCCGGTCTTAGTGTTGTGCTCTTGGCTTTCGGTGGATGTCCCATGGAATGCTGTGGCACCAGTTCTCGATATGCTTCAATAAGGAGCCACGGCAGCGGCAGAAGTTCCTGGGAAAAAATGTTGCACAACTTCACTACCTGCGGAGGTTTTGATGACGGCTACGACGATCACGTCCAGCACTGCCCACCGCTCACTCCGCTTAGATTCATTAAGTGAAAAGTTTAAAGGCTCAAATTTTTCGTTCATTCTTGGCGGTTCATTTTTATGACTCTGTCCTGGGCTCACTTCCCTCCAAGGAGGAGGCGATGGATGGTTCTGGAGGTGGATGGTGGGTTTGCGGCGGCAGAGAGACACATTAGTCCTGAAGGTTTATTACAAATTATGCGTCGCCTTCGCCGCCGCTTTGCGTCTGAGCTCTCATTCTGGGATCCCTTTTCTGGGCTGGGCACCAATACCCTCGTCTGGGTGGAAGTACTTTGAAGACTATCAATTATCTCAGTTTGTTAGATTAATCACGATGGGCTCTTAATACGAGGGATTTGCATTCCCAGAAGTGCGTGGTCAAATGCTATTACCCTTAAGATCATCAGTTTTTAAGATAGCTCCACTATCATCTAGTGGATAGTAGTGGCGGCTTCAACTGAGATAGCCTCTCTCACTCTGGGGTCACCTGGGTTCACCGCCAGGATGCTGGGCTTCCAGCCGAACGAAGGGTATCGGGAGTTCATTCTGGTTTACCCTTCTCGCAATTCAAACGCACAAGTATCTGAGCTGAGGCCGTGGGCCGCCTTCCCGGCTGATTTGCTGTTTGTGTGCGAAAGCTCGCTATAAATGTAGACCGCACTGACTGCCTCAATGACGAGCGCCGATAAGCGACTCCGTGGTAGTGTGGTCATATATGTATACACTGATGAGGTATACACTCGAACACTCGACCGTGCAGACGTTGAAAAAGGCGCAAAAAAGCCAAGGAAAAGATTTGAACACAGAAATATGCAACGCAACTGGTTTATCAACTTGCATTTTGGCGCCAAAATTTCTGCAAATCTCCTCGTTTCCACGCCACGCTTTAAACGCCCTTCGTGCTCACAGAGATGTGTATGTGTGTGTGTGCGGATATATAATGCCCCCGTGCATATAATTTTCGGTTTATTGGACAAAATTAATTGGGCGCCAAGATAGAGGCATTAAAAGCCACTTAAGCTTGCGGAGCACGCACTGCGGAGACTCTCGATATGCGATCCTGGCATCCTGCGGACACTTGCTAATGAAATTGTCCGACATTAAAGCCCACACACACCGGCCGTCTATCCTCCGGAGGGGTTTCGGTTTGGTTTTCTTGCCCCGGCTTCCTGTCCGATTATTTGCGGTCAGCCCGGCGAAAATTGGCAACAAAGTAGGGATTATGTGGGTCCGGGTACATCGTCATCATCTTTCAGGACCTACGCTCCATTCATTTGCCATTCCCGGCAGCCGTACATCCTTTGGCCTTTGTGCGCAAATTGGAAAATTCGAGAGTGCTGAATAGAGAGATTTCCGCTGTGTGCACTTGCTTCCTGTGATTGTGATAGTGATTCATCGGCCAATAAAGAGATCTCCGTGCAATTAGTGGCTGACTGGTGGTCTATGAGATCGGAGATCTGTTTATTAGGTGGTCCAATCGCTCGGACCTGTGTACCTGTATTCATCTGCTGCGAAAAGCAAGCGAATTATGCGATTAGGCAGCCCGAAAGATTGCTTATCGGGAGAGCGAGGTTTGAGAACTCGGTTTTTAGCGCGATTCGCGTTCTTTTTAGGGTCCGACAAATAGGGCCCCATATCGAAGTTCCATTGTATGTTTCATTTTCATTTCTCCTCGCGTTTTGTTTTTTCGCCTTTGTGCCAGTGTCCATGGGTCCATGAGTCCATGGGTCCCGTGGGAATAATATCGGTTCGTCTGGCTGATTTTTTCACTTCATGTTTAATATGCGACGGGCATGCCACTTTACTTCCGATCAGAATCTGGACAAAATGCAGGAGAAGGAGGCGGCGACATATGCCAAATGATTGTGTGCAAAAATGTGTAATGAGCATGACTGCAACCATTCAGGGAAAAGAGTACAATGGATTCGAAAGATTAAATGTGATGGAAGTTATGAATAATTACTAATACATAATCTGAGAAGTTATTTAAGGAATACATATATGGCAAATGTTCTGACCTCCTCCAAGATCTTGAAATATCTCCAGGACAGAGTTCAAGTTAGACATCCATTTGGAGCAATTACAACCGACTCGGCCAACTGTCGAATGCTCCCCCAAGTCAGAGTTTCCCTTTCCATTTTCCAAAGAGTTGTGTGCTCTGGCTCGGGATCATCTAAAAATATAAGAGAGCAAATCAAATGCCCCCATGGCCATCGACGCCAACACGAAGGAGGAGAATCGAGTGCGATACATAGAAAAGATGCAGGACAAGTTCAAGAACCACTCCCCAGATACACCACTCCACACCACAGCAGCTCAGATACAGATACAGAGATACATTCGAAGTCGTGCAGTTAGGTCGTTACATCCATGGGGATAGATACACGGAAAACTCGTATTTCTGCCACCAAGTGAGTCGAGAGGCGGAGGCTGAGGGCTGCAAAGACTGGAGGAGCCGAAAGGTCAATGCATTTAGTTAATGCATCCATGCCAGCTTATTGTGTACTGCAAGTGTAACTCTGGGTATTCTGCCTGCCAGTATCTCTATGTGTGTGTGTGTGTGTTTACACTGGAGCTGCACTCAAAGCAGCCCCCTCACAAGTGGAGCTATATTAAACAAGCCCCCGGTCGGTCGCCCGCCACACTCCCCCGCCCTTTTTCTCTAAGGTTCAAGAAACTCCTCGCCAGCACAACACTACACAAACTACAATAAAAACAGACCCTGAAGATTGTGGAGACCTTTGGCGTTACATAGGCATCCCAACATCCAGCCTCCCATACAAACACACAGATTAGAGTGGACCGACCAGTTGGGCTAGAAATTTTCAAGGCGGGGGCTTGTTATCTCTTTAAACACTGCCAGCGAGCTATGAGTTTATCATTCCGTTACTCCACTCCACCCTCACACATTTATAAGCAATATTTTGAAAATACTTAAATATTCGTTTTTCAAAACTGAAGAGAATTCGATCCATTAATCAAATCATCGTATGATATCACTTTCACTCCAAGTCCCCAATCCCTGAATTGACCCACCCTAACCCACATTATCAAATGGAGCCCCAAGAGAGCATCTATTCCGTAACGGTCAAAAAGAGTGAGATAGTGGCTCCAAATGGATGATACTGTGCCACACACACACCGAGAATGCCATCCAGCTGCGCGGCAAAGTTTGTTGTCAACACAAATAAACATCATCATTACCATTGCTCATCGATATCTGGAGCCAAAAATGAACCATAAAAATAAACCAAATAAGTAAAATCGCGAAAACGAGCGCTTAGAATATTCCCACGCAAATTGAAGCCTCCTCCTCCTCCAGCGGCTTATGGTTTTTTGCCACATTGAAAATTAGGGAAACACAAGAGAAGAAAGAGGCGGGTCTGGACCGAAGATCAGCCGAGATCTATAAACGCCGATTGGCAAATATTTAATACTCTGCGTAAACTTTAAACAACTTTACAATTTCACACTCGCCTGCGAAGCGAAACAGCAACTGGCAGGCCGTCTCTTTCTGCTGCTGGCGTTGTTTTATGATCTTCAAATATGCATGTCTCCATACCATGCCTATAGCATAGCACATACCCACCATCCATCCCATCTGATCCCAACTCCATCTCCATCTCCGTTCTCGTCTCCCTCGTCGACTTGTTGGCTTTGTTGAGCCCTTGGACTGTCTGCCCGTCCGTAAGCAGGCTTGTCCGCCCGTTTGTCCGCATGTCCGCCTGAATATCTGGATTCCCTCCGCGTCTCCGGATTTTGTATGTTCTACAACAAAGTAACAGGCAGCGACAGCAGCACCGCCACCAACAATAACAACCCAGGCAAATATATAACGAGACGGTTATGCAAAAAAAACTTAAATAAATAAGGGCCAGTCTCGAACCTTCGCATACCCTTGCTCACCACTCGTAAGGCAAAATGTGGCAATTATATTATTTTCATCTAACGATCGTTTCATCCTCCTAAATAAAATTAAAATTACTTTATGAAACTTTATTTATAAAAAATCAAAAAAATATAAAAATGCTTTTTCGAACTCCTGAAATCTTTATAAGGTACTTTAGGTTCCTATACGATCTTCCCACTGTTGAATGAAGACTCGTATTTTAAAAACCAGCTGATTAGCTGAAGTTCGCTCTTCAAATGCAGTATACCCTTTCCTAGGGTATGCTAAGTGCACAGATCTCTGTATGCATTGAGTGCTCCATAATGGACCAATCTCCCTGCCAAAGTTCAGCTTCCCTGGCTCCAAGCTTTGCTCCTCTTTTTCAGCTCCTTTTTTCCACGAGATATATTTTCATAATTTTTTGCATATTCAAAATAACTTTGGCACAATATGACAGACGGCGCTCGGCGTTTCCGTTTGTCAGCTGGTTTCTGGTACTCCGCGGTTCCAGATTCCGAGTTCTGGGCTCTGGTGTCTGGAGTTCGTGGAGCTCCAAGTGCCAACAGGCTGGAGAGGAGATGCTGCGCTGCTTGGGGTACAAAATTCCGGGCCAGGCAAGCATTCGCAGAAAATGTGGAAACAAACAATTGTTTTAACTGGAAGAAGGCGTGCAAAATGCGTCAAACGCTCTTCACACTTGGCCTAGGCGCTAGTATCTGGGTCCTCGTCCGCGACCCTTTCTTCAGCCTCCGGGCCCTGGGTCTTCGCAGATTTGCCCGCTCTTTCCCAGACTCTTCGCACTTCGCCGTACGAGTTCGAGTTCAAGTTTTGTGTTTTCAGTTTCATTCATGGTTCTGTTTATTTTCGTAAGGCGTGAAGTTAGTGCCCAGCGAACTCGGGATGCTTGGGTGGCCACACGGAATGTGTTTCCGATAAGTCTGGTATTAGTCACTTCGAGTAACGGGAAAAAGTTCCAGGAAATACGGAACTAGAAAACCATATCAAATAGTTTTCCATATCAGCAATGTGGATGTGGATGCCGTGAGCCCTTATAATCACACTTCTTCAGAACTGGACTAATAATCCCTAGAATATCATGTAACCATCATTCAAAATAAACCAATTAGCACTTCCCGCCGAGATCAAAGGTCCATCTCCACGAGAGATCTCACTCTCTCGATCCGCGTCTCCTTTTTCGCAATGCAATTGCGAGTGCACTTTGTATCTGGAACTGCATCCAACCTACACGTTCCATGCAGTCCATCCATCTGTGTCGTTAAGTACACTCAAAAGTCACGAAGCATTAAAGATGCAAACAAGCTGAATGAACGCCGACCACAGGCACAAAATACATAAATACAAAGTGACCACAGTTTGTTTTCATTTAAATTGAAATTGAAGTCCGGCCCCACAACTCCAACTACAGTCCCCCAACCCGCATCTTGATCCGTGGACCCCAGGCTGTGGGCTTTAGGCTCCAGGCTCCAGACTCATGGCAAACACAAATAAAGGCACCGACTCCAACTCAATATGAAACTCCAACTGCGATGCAGATGATTTTCATTGTTTTGCCTCGCTGTAATTCTCGCGCTTTGAAAATTGCATTACAAACAAAGGCAAAAAATCAAGAAGAAGGCGGACAAAAAAGAACCAGAGCAAGTCTCCTCCTCTGGGGATTCTCCGCTGGATTCTCCTATAGATTCTCCTTCGCTCAAGTGACGAAGATGCTGGGGGACACAAGAGCGTGTTGCAAAAACTCACAACATGCCACGCACTCCGCTTCCCCGATGCCCCCAGTAGATCCCCCCTACAAAAAGATCATCAGGTTCTCAAGTTTAACTGCCCAAGTCGAAGAGCTAATAGTCTCGTAACCATATTCATTAAAGACGTTTATGTTCGGAGTTTAACTCGGAATAAAGAATGAATATAATTTAAATGCTACTTTCTTATCAAATCGTAAAGCTGGAATTCTTGTGAGTAGAATATAGTAATAGTATAGTATAGTGTATCAAAAGTATTCAAAATATTCTACTTAGCATTGCTAACTTTCAGATAGGGTATAAAGAGCTTTTCTCTGTCCAAGTCAAAGTGCGACTCGCACCAAATCGCGCGGCTGTTGATGATGTCGTTTCCCGTCCGATAATCATGCCAATGATGAGCTCAAGTCGGTACCCGACTGGCGGTAATGATGCTGCCCTCCAACCCCTCCTCCAATCTCCTCTAGCTCCAGGCGCTCTCTTTTTGCCCTGCTCTTCGATCCACATGCGAGCAGGCAACCCAGCCCAACCCAACCCATCCCATCCCATGCCATCTCATAATTATAATTACGCCCCGGCACCGACAGACGAAGGGCCACCACTTGGTGTGACGGGGTCTTCCTCTGGAATCCCCTCCAGAGAGCTTCCTCTCCAGCTTGGCGAAGCGGAGGAATTCGCTTTGCAAATAACAAGCAATTGTCGTTGTCAATGTTCGTTTCCGTTTATCCTCGATGAGGAGTGAACAGGAGGCTTCTGCAGAGGCTTCGATTCAAGCCTCCGAAGTTGCGTGTTAGGCTCCAGGGCGATTCTTCATTCGGGAAGACACTGGTGATGCACTGAAAATAATCGTAAGTACTTTAACTACGCCAACGAATGTTGAAATCAATAAGAAAGTCATAGAGATCAACATGAAACCAATTATAAACTAATAACTCTCACTTATAGATCCTTTATATCCAAAATTGAAGATCCGCAACTTTTTCTCCCAGTGCATACACTTGCAGTGCGTTTTGTGAATGATTCGCTCACTTTGTGCCGCCAGTTATTTACTAATGAGCGCTAATTGAGTTTAAAATGCGACTAAAAGGATATACTTTCTGTTCTGGATCTGCTGATTTGAAGGGCCTACATTAGCGCAACTGGGTGGCTGGGATGGTCTGGAGGACTATAACGGTAGCCCAACTGGAGCAGCAAATGCCGCACGCATTTTGGTAAATGAAATTTAACAAAAGTCAAGCCGCCAGAGAAGAACTAAAATTACAAGCCACGAAGATCTGTGCAGCTGTCAGTCAATGGGAAGATGGCATATCGCCCCTCGATTCTCGATTCTCGCGGGGATCTCGAAATAAGTGACTGTTGATGGGCATTGTGCAGCAGGATCGCCCCAATTTGCCGCAGTGCTGACAAACAGCTAGAAGCTGAAAACTCAAAACAGAGACGCCCCCTCAAGCGATCCCCACTATTTTTAGATAGATCCAAATGGAGCAGAAGATGCCAGGAAACCACTTCCGGTTTGGCGCGTGCTCAAAACCGAAACAAAAACCGAGAACTTGAAGTGAAAATCAAACTAATTTCTGTTAATTACTGCAGTCAATGATCGCGCCGAAAACTGGATACTTTCGGCGATCTCCGGCTTTTCATAAATTATGAAACTTTAATGACGCCACTGACATTTATAGGCCCGCAGGCAAGTTGGCAAAATAGGTCAAGCCAAGCGATAAATGATGACGCAGCATCCCGAATGAAACCAACAAATAAAAAATGGGTCTGGTTCAGCAGAGCCCTGTGGATAATCCTCCTTACCCTTTCAATGACCAAGTAAATCACAAAGGAAAATAAAACTGTCCAAAGAAAGTGTCCACAAGAGGGGCAACAATCCCAAATAATACTTGTAAAAAACACAAAGATCCGAGCTGCGCCGAGCTGATTTCGAATGCAAATGTTCCTCCGAGGGGCCATTTGCTGGCATTGTCTGCCTAATTGTGCAACTGGGCATTACTTGCCGCTCTCTGCACGGTCATTAGCCGCATCCGTGACCCTACGGCGGACACTCACCGGGATCGAGATCGAGATCGAGAGGTCCTTGCATCCTGCGATCCTCAGAGTCTTACGCAGCAAGGATCGCGGGATGCTGCCCGCCGCACTTTCCCATCGCAGCTTTTCCACTTCCACCCTTTTATTTTCCGCGACCTCGGGCCATAAAATGTAGCAACTTTCTGTTTGGCTTTGGGATAGATGCTGGTCCAGTTTCTGGGTTGTTTTCGGGCGGAAAAGGGGCATGTAAATTACGAGGTTTACCCCTGCCACTCAGCATCCCATTCGCTGATCATTTTGCTTAGCGCTCAAGCGAAGTAGAAAATGTTATGCTTAATTTTAAGTGCCCTTTTTGGGCCGGAAAAGCGCTGGAAAAGAATGGAAAGTGTCGTAAGCTGCTTTATGGGAATTACACTCACCTCTGCGGATCTACGGATCTATGGATCCGCAGATGGCCCATGTCAGACCATAACCAGATGGGATCACAAAGGTCGTTACAGCTTTCCATTTGCGTTTTTTCGGATGAAATGCCGCATAAAGCTGTCCGAAGGCGCGATGCTTCCATTGTGATCCCAACTCCCTTTCCTTTGAAAGTAAACAGCGCGATAAAGGAAAACACTTTTGGTACACAAAAGTGCACAAAAAGAAGCCAGAGTATTAGAAACTCGAAACTGGGTTTTTTTTTCGGTTACAAGTCAATTTGGTAGGGGACTACCCCCATCGGACACAATCATTCATTAGATCACGGAGCAGAACAGAACTTTTATGGCCGTTTCCCATGTCTCAATTAGCTCGAAAGCCCTTGGAAATTGGTCGAGCTCGAGGAGCCAACTACGATTGATCAATTAGAGGAACAGATGCCATTGATGATCTCACAATCAACCCACTTTCCCGCTCTCAATTCACTTGAAGGAGATCTTAATCGCCGAGCACTGTGCGAGAAGAAAGAGCAGCTCCCCCAGCCGAATTACACTAAATCATTGAGAAAACGAAACAAATTTAAATATCCAGAAATCTATTAAAAATGCCCCAGCATAAATTTCAATTAATAACGCCTAGGCCAGTGGAAAACAGAGGGATCCGAGATCCCGGCGCGAAATGAGGCCACAAAAGAGTACAACGAACCCCTCCCGCGCACAATTCGAATTCATAGAAACCCGATTAAAATCCCCTAAATGGCGGGCACACAAGTGTTCTAAGCTTACCCCTGCACTGAGAGAAAATATAGTGAAAATATATTAAAAACATATAATAGCATAGTAACATGTATGCTGATTTATTCTATAACTATAGATTGCAAGCTATGTTTAGCCAAGAAAGTACCCCCGTTTTCTTCAGGTGCACTAGATGGAAGGTTTTGAGGGGAGCCGAAACTTTTTGTTTAAGAAACAAACACTTGAGAAATCCGATAGCCAAATGCTTGCCACTCCAGATTGCCGAGCTTGAAATATGTTTTTCTGTTCGGGATTGAATGGGGCTGGGCTGCTGCTCTACTTTCGCCCCCAGCTCATATCGATAATTTACGAGCTGCCGCAAATGGGTTAGACGTCACGTAATGCGGCGACAAGCGTTTCCGACGACTAATCAACGGGGCCCATTGTCCTATCTGGATCCAGCGCACTTTTTTCCACTTTCCCAGGATGTTGATCACGGCCACATGGTGGTAATTGCGTTTTAAGTAGCTCCATCGGCACAGGTGGCTCCACTCGGAGCGGAGAACGGAGCTGCAGGAAATGTATCCACTGGATGCAGAGCACTCTGTGCGAATGGATGGAGGCAAAACCCGTTTCCCTACAGCACCCGAATGCAAATGATCGCCGAATTAGTAATGCATTCGGCAGGGGCTGGGCTCATAAAGTAGTCGGAAATATTCATTAATTTGCGCCGCCGTAGACAGGCGAATAGACGGCGATTTTCCATATTCAAATTAGGTTTTCCCGACTACCGATTTTTCGCACTCCCATCGCCTGATAAGGGTCACATACGATCATTATGCAGCAGCTTTGTGCCAAGGCGTCAAGTAAAAAATGCATTTGCCAGCATCCCGCCGCCAGACCCTCCCAGAAAAACCAGCAGAAGGATGGATCGCCGAGGAGGGGGTTTACTTCGCACTGGCAATGGAAAAGAAAAAATGAAAGAAAAACATGAGCCCGACGCCTTTGACGGCCTGGCGTGTGAAATCTTTGGGTTTACTTAGAGCCACTCAGTGCAGGACTGGGTGAGCTGCGATGCTATTTCTGGCACAGCCAGTGGGGTGAGGATTTCTTTAGGTTTTTTTCTGCTCCTGGATCTGCCCGCCATTCGACGAGGGGTGGCCCTCTGTGTGTGTGTGGTGTATGCCTGGCCTGGGTGAGTGACTGGCGCAAGGTTACTCCGAGTCGCCGATCCTCTGGATCTGGATCTGGATCTGGCTTCTAGCTTCTGGTTTCCTGCGCCCAACTCTTTGCCTTGCCAGCTTTTTCCATGGTTTCCCCTGTAGGATTGCAGCCTTTTGCTTGGCTGCATTCGCGGGTAACGGCAATTTGTACTTGCCACGGGCTTAGCCTTCTGCTTTTGGGTTGCTTACTGTGGCAGGGTATCATTTCAATTACTATTCTGGTCTCTGCTGCACAGCAAGCGGGAATCAGGATCTAGGATTATGGTTCCAAAACCGAAGACGGAATACTCTTCCAAGGTATATCCCTCAATACATACTTTGATAAATGCTTTTTAAGCATCCATAACCATTTACTTAAGAACGTAGCTATAAGTAATATTATACTAGTTACCTAACGTTCTTGATATGCCCCTTAAGTGAGGGTATCTACCCATAAACAAGAATCATAATCAAGCTAAATTTTCCTCATCATTCTTATTTTTTGTTTTCCCTTTTTTTCTTGACGTCTTTTGTAGCTATGGTTTTTTCACTGAAAATCCCTGGGGTTGATGCTTTTTTTGTGATCCTCGGCTGGGCTGCGTTATTGCGCCTTATTACAAAACACTTGAAATTTTCAACATGAATTTACCCTTTTTCCCTATAATTTATAACATAATTTTGACTGTTTTTTGTTGCGTTTTTTCCAAGACATATCAATGGCAAGCCCGGGGCGGTGCTTTCTTTTACATGACAGGGGGAAGGGATTCGACACAAAAAAGGACACGGGAAAGCATTTTCAATTTGGGAAAATGTTTTGTTCGAAATGGGATAAAAATTAGCTTAACAAAATGCTTTATGTGGCAGGCAGGAGCGTGTTCAGGCGACAGAAGTCTCAATGGTAAAAAATAACTCAAAAAAGTACAATAAAGGACATTTTTTTCGACACTTTTTCCTGTAATAAATGCAAATAGAAGTGCCAAAGGCTGAAAGAGCTTAAGACACTCAATTTAATACAGTTTTCCCCGATTTTTTCAGATTTCTTTTTTTTTGCAATAAATATTAATTAAGGTTTATTGCGTAGCAGGGAAATTTGCCATCTGCCAGTGGTATTTTCTAATTATCCCTTTTGCAGGCAATCCAGGATCAAACCCTCCCGAACGCCTCAAATTCAAATTGCGAAAATGCCAATTTCAAGAAACGCAATAAATTATTTCGCAAAAGAATAAGATGGAAAAAAACGTGAAAATCCCCTGGCAATGGCAATGGCAATTGCATATTGAAAACGGATCGATTTGAGTTGCGATCGATGGGAATGGGAATGGGAATGGGTATCGGCACCCTTGAGAGACCCACTCGCCACCACCCTGCTTGCCTAATCTTAGGCAAGGGCTGAGAAAGCAAAAGGATCCTCGGCGAGTCCTTGCAAATTGCAAAATTCGAGACGCACCCAAATCGCAATCCCTTTCCGAAGAGCAGTTCCCAGTGGAGTGAGGCTCTGGCAGCACAATATTAACCGTAATGTATGTTCAATAAATATTTGGTAATTAAATAAATAGCAGCTGTGCAGCTTTGATCAGTCCAAGGGTCGCTTTTCCAGCCAGAGGGTTGAGCAGTGCCACAATTTCACTTTCCCCGCTCCTCTCGCGGGACTCCTTCGATCGCGGTGGGAAAGTTGTTTGAGGCGTAACTGGGTCAGTTACGCTGGGGTTACTGGATAGATAGATAGATAGTCTTCCCTGGCTGGTTGCCTTGGAATTATTGGGACTAACATTACAATACACCAGCTGACTAGTTGGGTTATCTACGCCAGTTGAGCCTTCGATTGCTCCATTAGGGGGATCAAAGGATTCTCCTGTTTCAGATACTACTGCTTACTACCATCAAAAGACTATGGATCGTAAATATATTCTATCATATCAACAGTCAATAAGACAGCTGAATGTTCGAACTTGAATAACAAATGCAGCCCAAGAAAAGTATTTTGATTTATTTATGACAAAACATATATATTACTATCAAGCAGAGATATTATTATAGAGATTATAGAGATAGTCCTTAAATACAAATTTTTAATATATCTTTGTATATGTATGCAATACAAGAACTCAAACTTTAATGTCCTTTCCTTTAACCGTTAGAAGGAAATGCAGCAAGCTTCGATTTATCACGTGTTTTGCGATTCCTCCCCTTTTGACATTTTTCGCAACTCGCTCATGTCTCCTGTGACTTTTCCCAATTTTCGCACAATTGCCCTACAATCGATGCTTTCTCCGCAAATCAATTGCGTTAAAACACAAACAAAACCCCATGACACATTGCGCCGTCGCTGGGAGGAAACCTTGCCCCGAAAATCCGGCTCCTGCTCCTGCTCCTCTCACCTTGCCAAACCTCGAGCTACCTTGCCTCACCTTGCCACTCCCTCCTGTTATTTCCGATTCCCGATCGCCGAACAATGGCAGAGAAGGGTAAGAAACCGGCAAGGGTTGTGATTTGGGGTACACAAGGATATGTGTGGCAGAAAACCCAGGAACCCAAGAACCAAAGACGTTTGCTACAAATTTTGCAGGGAAACCAGACAGACCGTGAGGGGACTTAATTGCATTTTTTAAGCGCGCGCGCGCTCTGCGATTTTTGCGAATTTTCAGCTGGCTGCGAGGCTTAAGGACTTCCCGAGGACTTGCCCGCCAAAGGATCGATGCAGTCGGCGATCAAGGATCGATCCGATCGCTTGATCGCTCGGTTAGAGACGCTCGAATGCACATCCACATCCATCCATATGGCTGGCGAGAGTGCTTTGTCATGTTAATGTTGCGAAATGTGATTTTGATTGGGATCAATAAACCCTAATGAGCCTATAGGAAAAGCCCATTTGCATTTGCTTCTGCACTCTGCACTGGCTGGCAGGCTAACAATTTTCCGTCTGGTTGGCGCTGAAAAGCGCGTGTGCCAGCTTTAGTTTGGATTTTCCCAACTTTCTCCCGGGGGATCCTCCATTCACATTCAAATCTCGGAAAATCATGCCGTGCTCGAATTGGCCGCAAGGCGTTTTATGTTGCTTTCTTTTCGGGTAGCAAGTTAATTGGTTTGAAGTCTTACACATTTCCTAGCCCAATTTGCATAGGGGAGTTTTCTCTTAGCTTTGATCAGGCAAATGAGGACTTTTCTTTGTTAGATCCAAGGTGTTAGGAAGTTGGCGGGTGGCCTTTCTTTTGGCTAAGTGGAGAAAGTGCATTTGCCAGGGCAAGCTGGTTACTTTTGTAAGAACCTGCTAATGAAGCAGCCTGCCAATTTTTCAACTGACTTGACACTTTCTCTTAATTGGGAACTCCTTGGCTGCGGAGCGACCACTTCCTGCAGGACAACAAAGGCAAACCCCCAGCTTGCCAAATGCGGAAGGGAAGCCCCCGATGGAACAATGCCAAAATAATTAGCTCCTATTGATGGTGCCGGAATCGAACTCCCTGGGCGTGACACGTCACAATATGTCCACAAACGCCCCTCCAGTGGATTTCGTTGCCACGCAGCCTGCTGGCAAATAAATCTCCGGAAGAAAGTAGCCGGCCGAGTTGGAGGAAAGCAGGGGGATGGAGCGAATGTCTTGGCACGGGACAAGCGGCCGGGGACTCCTCTAGATTATCCAAGTGACAGCCAGCCGGCAGATCGAGCATTGTTGCAGCTTCATCATTTTCATTTCATTTTCCTCACATTTTGCAGCCACAGCCACGGCCCAGCTGCAGCTGCAGTGGCAAGGACCTCGAGCGATCGAGGATCTCGATTGCCTCCGTCGGGTGGGGGGAAAATGTTTCACTTATTTATGTCCTGGCATCTGTGTGCGTCTGAGTTTGTGTGTGTGTTTTCTTGTGTTTATATCAAGCGCATTATTTTTGCATATTTTTTCACACACTCCGCTTGCCTTGCACTTTTGATTGGGTTTTTTGTGCGGCTGAGATTTTTGCATTTTGCGCGCATTTCTACACCAAAAAAAAATCATAAGAACAAAAAGCACCACCGGCTGCGTTTGCCATTGCCACTGATCCTTCAGTGGCAGATCCTGCTGCTGCTCCTGCTCCTGGAAAAAGCAGAAACGGGAGGCGGAGAAGCCCGTCGTCACCCCATGGGCAAAACTTTTCATTATGCCATTTCTACTTCTCCCTAGTTTTGTGTGTGCCTTACTGCCGCCCTTCGTTTGCCACACTGAGCGAAAAGAGGCTTTCATCTGAGATTTTTAGCAAAGGAGCAACCAAAGACAGTGTCCACTAACGTTCTTTTACTTATATCTTAATAATTATAATTAATTGAAAATTATTCAAGTGCAAAGTTCAAATGCTTCGGTAAAGAATCAAGAATCCCTTCAAATCAAAATGCCTCTGCTAAGCTTAACCCATTTAACAGCCATAGTCATAATAAGGAATCCATTTCTCTCAGTGCATCTTGCTGCTTTCGTGCTTCCTTCCTTTTTTGCCGCTTTGCTTCCTCGATTCGCTCGGCTGGCTGAGCTCGCTTCCTTGCGTGTGCATTTGCCACATAGCTCGCGCCAAGAAACGCATATGCCACCTCGATCGCCCATCGGTAATCCTGCTCCTTGCACTCACACAGCGGCAATGGCAAGGACACACACGCACACGCAAGACCGAAAGAGCCATGCAATCGCATTTGAAATGAAGCAAAAATTTAATGAATCGTGGCAAGGGGCCAAAAGCAAAACCAAAACCGAAAGCAGGGACTCGGCAACAGCCTCGCTGTCTCGGGGAAAACTCTCCAAGTCTGAGCCACAAGGAGCAGCTGCTCGAGGGCAGTTCCTAAGTTCCTGAGTTCCAGAATTCCTGAGTTGCTCGGCAGGGCGGAGGGTTCAACTTGATCCGAGGATTCGACTCGAGACATACTCGTATTAGCAGCAAAAGCACCACCACTTCCACCATCACCACCCGATCGATGGACTACCAGTTCCCTGCACTTCCAGGAATATTGATGAGGTGTTACATTTGGTATTCATAGCAATGCCTAGATGTCCATGCATATCAAGTTTTGCATTCCTTGGGTTGATAACATCCTTATTCCTTATATTCCATTCATCATGGGCACTCACTTTCTCTGCCCGCCAACACCCAAAACAAACTATGCCCGAAAATTTGGAGCAGCAGTTCCAGAAAAGGTAGCAGTGGGTGAGGGTCTAAATACCCAAGGGGAGATTACAGTTGGCGACATTTATGCGCCGAGTCTTCTACATAAATAAATGAAACTGGCGGCGTGACAATGACCCCAAGTGTAATTAATATGCTGCTGAAAATGCAGCGGTTCCGTTAGAGCGGAGAATTCGTCGTGTTGTGTGGGGAGGGGAGGGGGGTGTATCGGAAAAGTCGGGGTGGAAATGAAATGAAATGAAATGAAATTATTCCGAGCAGCGCATACATATGTGGGGCACTTATCTTGCAAATGTCTTAGGTTAGGGACAGCAAAGCAAACAGTTCGTTGAACTTCCTTAGAGCGTGCCACGAACACCCCGTATCAGTGGTGATATAAAAAACAGACACAAACTTCCCAGAAATCCATTGCACGCTATATAAGCAATATTGCATTCGACAAACTATGCCGATCTATATTTAGATTGATATATCACACAAGGAAGTGGCTTATAAAGCCAACATTCCAACACCCCGACGTTTTTGGTGGGGATCTCCGTACATATTTGAACAGCATATCATGGCTTTAGGTATAATATCATTGAAGTCTGTAGTAAGATGTTTCAGTATTATAAGTTTCTATACCTACTGAGTATAGATATTATTACTGAGTTGGAGATATTAAGCAAATATTTGACATATAAATCATTTTTAGCCTTAGCCAAAGTCTTATGAAGTTGTTCAGGCAATTTGGGATTTAAGGAGATAGTTCATATGGTAGCTATATTTCTAGATATTTCTCAAGCAATGTAACTGTTTTGGGGCTTATCTGACTATTGTTTATGGTTATTATCCGTAACGGAAAATCCAACTGCAAGCTGCCATATTTGCATGAGGATATATCATAGTATTCACCTTGCGTCCATTAAGAGTTTATGAAAATGGATCGGAACTGGGGAGCAGGTCAATAATTCCAAATTAAGCTCAATTATGCTAAACAAGAGTTCAATTGGCGGGGAACAAACCCCTGTGGATGCATATTCCTTTTCCGTGAATACTAGACCCCAACCCCTGTGAATATATATCCACTTTCAGTTGATACTAGCCCCCCAATCGAACTCATTAGCCAGCAATACGCAATACCAATTGATGGTAAGAATCGAAGGGCATTAAGGCATTTGCTGGAGGGGGATACTTTCGTGGATACTGGGAGACCCCTTTTAGCTAGGGATCACTTACCGAATTTGTCGCCCTGCGATAAGGTCGCGCTGGCACCTAGAAAACATCGGCCTGCACATTAAAACCGCACAAAATATGGGACAGATGTTTGGTAGCGAAAGGTTCTTGGCTTGCGCCGAGCTAAACACAAATTGAAGGTGTCAGGCTGACTCTGACGCGAAGGAGTGGGATCGAAGGAGACCGGGGAGTCCAAGCAGTCGAAGGAGTCGTGAGGGTGAGTCGGAGGCAGAAGGAGCGGCAAAGCCGGCTGCCAGGACCTCATTATTCGCTGCATTTACTTTACTCCCCGATCCGCTTGGCTCGGCCGTGTTACACTTATTTGGCCGCCTCCTTCAAGACGAAAACCCCGCGCACTTTGGCACGAGCTACGATCAGCTGTGGACTTCAGGGGGATGAAACGCAGCGTTCTTCCAGGTGGCGGCGTCTAGCCGAGGACCTACTGCACTGAGCCAAAAAATGTGCGCTTCTTATGCCTTCAATGTCTTTGAAGATGTCAATCGTATATCACTTGTATTTCCCAATCATGACTAACATTAACTATGCAAGCCTGGTTTAAATGAGATGAAATTAAGATGTACTGTTCATATTCTTTTAAGATAGATAATATAGAATAGGCATCCTTAAAATGTTGCTTCATTCTCCTGCCTTTTCAAGATCCTATTCAATTGCCCAAGTATTTTTCTGAGTGCATCTCTACCCACCCCTGCGACGTCTTGACGACTGTCTTGAGCATTGGAAATTGTGCAAAATCGATTACAATGATTGCATTTTGGAGACGGAAGAAGAAACCGGCGATCGGGGATGGAAGCTGCTGCCCGGCAGCAGAATCGGGGAATGCCGCACACAATGGGCCGATGTGCGCCGGAAGAATAATGGCATAAACATTGGGTCCTTTTGTCCTTTCGAAGGAAGGGGAACTGGGACGTGCAAGATGTGCGCCAGGAGCCCGGTGTTGCACTGATTTTCCTTGGCCGGCCATTGTGCGATGCATTGTTGATTTCTTGATTCCGTTGCAGGCTCGAAAAGATTTTTGCACACACAGCCGCCGCTCGGTGACATTGCGCAATGATTACCGTTGTGCGCAGCTAATGTCCTGCCAGTAATTTATATGATTCTTCCATTTCCGAAGGCAGCAGGCTGCCGCAGAGTGTTTCCTTGCCTCGTGCCGATTACTTTCGGATAGATGGCCCGGTGTGAGCGACAATGTCCTGCGTTTCTGTGGTCAGTCGCTTGCCGTTCTATTGCACAAATTTGACTATTGTCCTGCACAGCGAATCTCGAAGAGTGCGGACCATGCCCAGCTGCGATTTCGAGATTGTTTGGACGGGCACACAGAGCTTTTGCAGCTGCCGATACTCAAATGGGGGGTGCCGATCAATTGGAGAGGCAATAGATGCTTCAACATCATATTTCTTCCTAATAAGCTGCCCAAATCCCATGCAATCCTATGTAAAGGGATTACTATCATATTTCTGTGGCCAGCATGGACTGTACCCAGCAATGCGACTTGCTTAGAAGGGAATGCTAGGACTACAAAGCTTTTGCAGCTGCCTCTAATGTGGCTGATGTACCGCCCTGATTTATGTCACCCATGTAATCAGCGCACTGATTAAGCTGCACACGGTCGTTGACTTCGCAAGGACTCGAGTGCAGCTGCCGCCCGTAGGGGCAGCATCACCGGCGCTGGAGTGGAGTAGCGAATCGAAATCAGAGCCAGGACTACACCACTACGGAACTGTGGGACTATCATCAACCGCCGCCAGCATGATACTGCACCTGCCTGTTTACAACTTACAACGGGAACGTGCCACATCCTGGGGGTTGGCAACCACCCCATAAAAGCAGCAGCACCACCACCAATTAACACTGAACGGAAAATCGCAACGAAAGCCTACAAATCAGGACAGCAAATTTTATACGATTTCATGATATTTGTAGTGAAAAAATAGAGGCAACTAGTTTTTTAAGAAATTGCTCGATGTAAGGCTGATGTATGGTGTTCCAAATCGGTAATCACACTTTTTCCTAGCTTTAAACTAGATTTTTCTGGCAGTGTAACACCCGGCACCGGCGATGCCACCCTCTTGCGCAGTCTCAGCCGTTGGGATTCACACGCGCATTATCCTGGCGCTGGTCCTGCGCACTGTACCAGGATAACGACGCCGCCACCACCAGCAGTATCACCAGTACGACCACCACCATCACCACCCGTAGCACCAGCAGCACGATTGCCATTAGCATTAGCATTGCCACCACCACCACCACCATGCAGGATCAATTAAAGGACTCGAGCCGTGCGGAAATGGCGTTCACTTGTTTTCATTTTCCAGCCCGGGGGTGAACGCTTCCCATTTCGCGTACAGGACTTCCCAACGCACGTGCGCAGTGTCCTGATTTTGTAGCTGAATCCCGGGCCTGAAGCTGATCCAAATCCAGGATCCTGCTGCGCCTGCGCCACACTTTCGCGCATTTGGGCTGACAAAAGGATCTGCTGGCGCATACACACCCTCTACACATTCTGAGTTTGATATCCTCAAGCCGGCCCTCTAACAATGCCACTTTAATGCAAATACAATCGCACATCCTTTCGAGCCTCGCTCACAAAAGGGACCTTATTGAGCGCGGTGCATATTAACAATAATGTATTTTGTCGAAAATAAATACATTTCATGCGGGACGAGAATGGTTGAGGCAGGCTTTTCCATAGGAAAATGCAGCGTAGTACGTGCCCGCCGATTTCCATGGCAATTTGCGATGAAAATTGTATCCGGCCCACGTGCCAAATTGAAAGGATTTCCCGAAAGTGCAGATCACTGGGCTCGCGTTTGTTTATTTTAGTGGGCGTGAGGTGAGACGTGTAAATTTCGTATTTAAATTAAGGAAGGAAGGAAGCAAGGGCAATTATTATTTGAATACATTACACAAAATGATGCCATAGAAAAATCTTGGAGTAGATATCAAACATGTTCATACCTTAATCTTAATGGAGTACTATTCAGATCCTGTGTGATCCAACCAAAGGCCCCATAAATCTCCTCTTTCGAATTTGATATCCATAGAATGCCTAAGCAATCAGTCCAGAGAACTATGCATGCAGATTATAGATACCTTCATGTGGAGATATTCTTTATATCGGATCCCCAAAGACACGTTAAAAGGCGAATGAGCGGCAATCCCAGACATGCCAATGCCATGCAAACGAAGTTATTTTTGTAGAAATTCAAACCTGCAGTGAGTGAATTATGAGCCAGGGCTGTCAAGGCTATATGGACTTGGAATGGCTACACTGCTGTCTTGGACTGCTGACTTGGGCTGATGCTCGGCAAGCGACACACACACGCTGGGAACTCGGCTCGCATCGGATCTGGGAACGGGGTTTGGGAGTGGGTATGGGCATGGGTATAATACCAGGCGATACATAGGTGTGATCGCGGGAGGAAGGGAACACCTTACGCCGAGTGCACGGAACAGGTTGCAGCTACAAGCCCCGACATCCCATCCCATGCCATTCCATCCGATCCGATCCGAACAATAGGTAGACAAACTCACGTACCCGAAATCAGCGGTGTTGTTGTGGCTGTCTTCTCGTTTCTAACATTTTTGAAATCTGCGCAATCTGCTTTGGTATGCACGGTTCGGGGGACCTGTCAATAAGGTTTCCCATCCAGCGATGCCAAATTGTCTGATTTATAGCCGAGCTATAGCTGTGATCTTAGCTCATGGTTCCACCAACTAATCTGGAACTGTTTGCATGTTCTTTTGGTATACCCATCTCTATATTTGATATATATTTAGATTAAATTTGGTTAGTGATTTTCTCCCAAACACTAATTTGCCTTACATTTACCATTCTCACAAGGTTTTTTAAATACTTTAGCTATTTTCCAAACCAAATTGGCTAGTTTTTGAAATCACAGCCGCGCTGCACTGTGCGCATCTTCAGGTGGCTCAGGTTGCTGCTGATGATGATGATGTTTGAGTTGATCATGGGCAATGACTAGGAAATATTGCCTTTCCTAAGAAGGATTTGTGTCAGCAAACGTGACTCGAAATACCAAGTTCCGAGTGTGTGTATGCGTATTTGATTGCTGATCCCTTTGTGCGTGCCCATTGTTTGAATAGTTAATTATGGGCTGGATCGGCGGACACTCCTTTTAGGAGTCCGTAAACCCTCTAAATAAAACAAGAAAACCTTTTCCCGCTCTCAGTGGCAGCTCAGATTGTTTTGCCGCCACAAGCATTTTTACCCATAATTTGGGAATTATTTTTAAAATTTTTTCGAATTTTCATCCATGTACGCACTAAGTGGGCGGGGGGCGGCGTGGGCGTGGCTGCATTGACAACTGCTGACAATGACTTCATTTGTGTGCCAAACGGCAGGCGCTGACAAGTATCAGAAAAAAGAAAAGAAGCAAGATGACGAGACCAACTCCCAAAACTCTGGCTTGCAGATTAATATTGCACACATATGGCGAGGCTGGTTAGGATCTGTTGATGGATCGATGTGGAATGTACTTGTCGAGGCATTCATAAACGTCATGTGCCCATTGTCTGGGCCACAATGTGCAGAATGTGTGCAATTACAGATATTCCGGCAAAAGATAGCAGTCCATCCATGCGATGAGCATGTGATTGCACTTGCAACGCCTTCAAAATCTGGATGGAACATCTTGGGGTTTCGTTGGCGGTTTCCTCTGAGAGATGATTCCTCACTCATCGGATAATCCTGAGGTTCAGGAAAGGTTTTCCACTATCAGTTATTGATCACTCAATTTCCTCATACGAAAGTTCTAAGTATTCTCCAATAGATACATTAGTTTTCAACTGTTAAGTATCTACATTTATAATGGGATATTTGTAATAGGAGATCTGCATTGTAAGGTAACACCTTACAGGCTTAAAGAGATACGACTGTACTTGAATTTCATTAAATTATTTAATGGGCTTATAATGTACTCATATTTAGATTTATTTTTAAGCCCCATAACCATTCTAAATGTTCCCAAATATGGCATGCTCTGAAACATACGGCATATTGCACTCACTTTTCCCATGAACTTTTGGAAAATCTTGAAAAATGCACTTACCTACAGTGGAGAATCCCTATTGATCTGCTTTTCTTCCCAGAAGATCAACTTTCTTGCGCAACCCGCTCGATGAACCCTGCACCACCTCACCCCACCCAATCCGACCCAAAAACCACTGGAAACTGCAGCGGGACAGGAGGCAATTGCAAATTGACATGGACCATTTGCCGATGTCTTCGGCATCTACAAGTTTTCCGAAACTCATCCCACGGCTGCGGGGTAAAATGCACCCATGTCACATAAATAAAATTTGTATATGCGATTAAATTTGAAATTCGAATCGTACTGCATCTCAAGGTGAGCGAGGGGAAAGGTGCTGTCAGTCAGAGAAATGGGAAACTGAGCACCTCAGACAGTCCGTCGATCTTGAAACCCTCCCTCCGCCCGGAATTTCGGGGTGGAGGGCCGCTTGATAGACAAAATCTTGTCATAACTTTGATGTTGTTAGTAAAACAATGCAATTGGCCGTCCCTGCTGGCAGGACTTGCTTTCCTGCTTTCTTGCTTTCCTGCTTTTTGCCTTCTTGCCCCTTCCAAGGCGAACTGGCTGTCCGGATCCCAGGACGTCCCAGCACAGCCCATCCTATCCTGTCTGGGAATGAAAATGGTGCGAAATGGGTGCAGCTGCCTGGGGAAATACCGCTTTCCGATTATGCAACAACCACGAGCAGATCGATGTCGCCTAATGTGCTGTGTAATGTGGCAAGACATTGAAAAATCACTGGACCAGGACATGCTTAAGATGATTTTCTTGACTGATTTCCCCGCGTGTCATGGGGAATTTGTCAAAAGCGCGACTATTTCCGAGAACCACAAGAACTGCGCATTAGGCAACATGGAGATGAAGATCAAGATCAGCTTTCTCGAGTGGATCGGATCGTCCAGAGATGCCCGAACATCTCCACCCCTCCCTCATCATCTTAACCCATATACCGTATTCATTGTCCCAGATCTGGACAAGCCAAGCAAAAAACAACAAATCGGCGATGGCGAAAGGGGTTGGGCCAAATGTGTTGAGTCTTCCAGTTTGTAAGGCGATAAGATCGGCTCACATCAATCCCGGATACATAATGCTATCCCTAAGAACGTTAATCAATTAATTACATGCTGTGCATACGCGTAGGGATCGGGGTAAAAAGGATTCGCTAGCAGCGAAGGGTTGCCTCTATCCTTTTCCTTGATTAATTTCCGACATTTCCCAAGGCTATCTGGAAATTGGCTGGTCCGGGAAATTAGCCGACCAGTGGTCAGTTCGTGGGTCAGTCGCGTGGCTGATATTAATATACAAATAAAATATTGACCATCATCAAAGGGGTGAGCAATAGATCACACGCATGGCTTATTTATATAGCAGGGGATTCAGAAATCAAGAATGACCAGGGAGGGGGTCCGTTCTTTGTGTTATATCCCAATCTCAAGATCCAATATGGAAATATAATAAAAACGTATACGATTTTGCTTATATCCAAAATATTGACCTTCATCTGAGAAACCCAGATGTCAGTTACCATTAATCGTACGAATGGAAACAGTAAAAACTTAAATATTGCATCATTGCCCCCTTGAGACAAACAAAACTCTTATCTTGCCGCTTGGCGACAAGGTTGGTGTGGATGCTATTTTAAGAACCCCTATATCTGGGCCGCACAGCCAAAGATTTGCGCGCCAAAAGTCGAACCACTTGAGAAGTCATCCGAGGCTCGTAAAAAACCGAGAAAAAGGAAAGATCCCAAATTGCCTGCTGTGTGGGAACCAAATCGCTCCGATTGCATGTGACAAGAACAACAGTGTTTTTGCACTGGCCGAAGGACAATTGACGGACGGCCAGGAGATCGAAGCTGTTTCATTGTGTGCCACTTGTTTTAGTTGTATGTTGTTGCACACATTGTGACCCAAATTGCTATTTGGCGAAAACAAAACCGAGCGGAGTTGCAAGAAAGGAACGACCATGTGCCGAGTCCCGAATAAATGAGCATCCACTTGACCAGGACAAAGGATCGGCCGCTGCTACTATTCAAATTATATAGAAAATTGCCAGTAAAACACAAACTAATTGTGTTGGCCAATATCGAGAGTCGGGAGGGGGTGCTGTGGGAAACGTCGTAGTCCATTGCAAAAATAGATCACATTGGAGTTACGGAACGAGGCCTGGGAAACTCAAGTGGCACGCAGCGTGTGCTCTTTGATGGGGTCTCATCGCATCCACCGCTTGCCTGGCAGCAATGTGGCAGGCAGATGAGCACTATGCCGCTCCGGATTCCAATCTAATCTTCATATTCGCATCACCCTGAGCTGGCCTGGAAACCCCGATATGTGCGACAGGCATATCAAAATCGAATTGAAATGCGCGCAACTCATAAAAATATTCAAATAAACATTGGAGCAAGGATTCTTCCGTAGAACGAAACTGGGATACTCTTAAATAAATTGTACATAAATATTACATTTAATCAAACTGGTGATTTGAATTTGGTTATGAAAAGTTATTATCTTAATAGAATTATTAAAGCTTAAGGGTTTCCTGTGTTGAAGTACATCATATAAGGTAACATATTTGAAAGATATTTTCAAAAATCATATGTAGAATTATGATACTCCCTTCCAAAGAGCATAGAAATACATGTGGCATATCAAAGCGTGTCAAGAACTTTGTTCGCCTATTAGGGGACCTCGAACAGCGACTTTATGTTGGTCTACATAGCGAACCCCGGCATTCCCCAGTCGCCGATGTCGCCGCACAATACTAACTTTTGTTGTACCGCCCAGCCGTTAAAAATGTGTACTCTCAGTACGACGGAAGAGGAGAATAACGTTGATTAGTACTTCCTGAGGATGCTGATATAGTACAGATACGATATCATTCAACAATGCTATACAAAGCATTTACATAGAGCTCTCTCAAACAACTGCAAGAATCGGAACTTGGAACTGAATTGCAAGCCCCAGCTTATCAGAGGAATCAAGGAGGGGTCAAGGCGATGAAAAAAAAATCTTAATGAATCTTAAACCCTGTTCTAAGGCTGTTGAAGCCTTGAGGACATGGTCTACCAACAGATTGCGATAGTCTTATGTCTCGCAAATCATATGATGACACAACACCCACCCATGGAGATTCCATTCGGAGCAGATCCCATTTACCACTAATGGACAGTTGATTTCCTCTTCTTCAGCTTTCTTTCACATTTAAACTCTGATCCCGGCAATTGATTGTCCGGGAGAGAGCTTCATTTCGCGGGCAACGGACAATGGGCGGCATGTATAGTATATGGGTGTGCGTTCTCTAACATCGAAATGAATTGCTTATTTTGACATTTATTAAAGCTTTAAATAAAATTTATGCAGAGAATCAATTAGTGGGGCCAGCCATAAAGGCAAGTGAGATGAAAAATGAAAGAAGAACGGCACGCAACGGCGGAAAGTCAAGTAACGAAATGTATCTCGAAGATACAATATTTCTCACAATCGGCTTGTAGACAAGAAAAACGAACAGAACGCGACTTAAAAAACACATATAACAAAAAGGCAAGAAGACAAAATCACGGCCAAAGGAGAAGGCAGCGAAAGATAAACAGAATGCGGATCGATTGGACTCCTCTGCGCCCCCTCTCTTTCGCACTAAAACGAGTCCTTCGCACAAATACACACACTAGTAAGAAAAGGTTTTGGCGCAAAAACAAAAAAATCCCAAGTAAGCAAGGCTATTCCCTGCGCTTCACCTACTTCTTCGGCAGCGGCAGCGCTGCACTTCTCTGCCTCTCTCCCTCTCTCTTTCTGCTGAGAAATCTCAGCGCCGCGCCTCCTGCCTCCTTCGTCCTTGCTCCTGCCCCCACCTCCTCGCTGCTCACTCTCCTCTCCATCTTTCTTCCTCAGCTCGTGTTCTGGAATTTGCGCGCGCACGTTATGAACGCTCCTTCTATCCTTCCCCACCCCCTCCTACATTCCCCTCCCCCCTTCGCACACACAGGACTAATTCGGCCTCCCTGCTGTTCATATCCTTCGCTCCTGGGCCCGATCAGCTGATCGAACATATGAGAGAGGGAACCGCTATCCCTGTCTAACTGTTTCTTCGTCCTGCGTTCTAATCAGTATCTGCCTGCGCACCTCTTCTCTACTCCTCTTCCTTTCGCACCTTATGTACCACGGGACTTCCCCTGTCCAAACCATTGCCCCTGCGATTTGGTAGGGGAAAGGGCAAGAGTAGGGGAATCGAACACTACAGAACGTGTATTATAATGTATAGGGAACATTTAAAAATTGCATACAAGAACATTTTAATAAAGTTAAAAGAATTGAGAAGATACATTTGATAGTAAATGCAAAATGGATAGTATGCACTTACCAGGGATTCACTATGCAGATTTATCTGGAATAAATGAATAGTTTTATTATAAATAAATTGCATTTCAATAAGTTTTAGGGGGACGTTGAAAAGTTGCTCTTTTTGTATCTCTCACCTAGACATCCGATCGCTGGCTCCTCTTTGCGCCTCCTTCTAATTGCATTGCATTGTCTACCACACACACACACACACACGCGCGAAAACTGGGACCGCCCAGCCTTTAACCCATGCCTGCCCACCGCACCACCCTTAACCCTTTTGGCAGTGATTTGCGAAAAGCGCGCGCGCACAAAAGTATCTCAAACGCTTTTTTCGCACACTTTGCAGGCATTTTAATGCACAGACGACCGAGTAAAAAACAAAAAAAAATAAAATAAGAGCCGATGCTCAAAGCTCACTTCTTGGAATTTCGATTTACAATTTAGCTCTTCACTTTTTGCTGGTCCTGTGATTTTTTTTGTTCGTTATGCTGTTTTTGAGGTCCCCCGCTATTGTTGTGCCCCATTCCCATTTCCATTCACATTGTTGCTGCAATTTCTTTCTCCGCAGCCTATTCTCATTCTTTATCAAATTTACCCACTCACACACACACACACACACACGTGTGTGAGTGTGCTTTTGCATATGCTTTTGATTCCCGCTTCCTCCGCTTTGCCCTTTTTCTGGAGCCCGGCGATATCACGGTGGTATTATCTGAAATCCATAATTGCGAGGCTATAATTGGAAAGAATAAAAACACCAAAACGGGATAAGAATTTGTTGAACATACATATGCAAAAACTTTTCTATAATTATAAATAATGTAAGTAACAATGGGAATAGACGAACAACTCGTTGGTTTTGTGTAATTTCGAGCTCGAAACATTATCGATTTTGAAACCTTTTATATAGTATTAGTGCGTGCGTTCGCAGTAAATTTATGATTTACTTACCTCTAATAAATGTATGTTGCCCCACTGTGCGTGCGCACGGATCGCTATGAATGAGATTGGTTCTGAGCTTTTTCCTTCCTTTTTCCCCTATGCGCTTTTTTAACTTGTTCAAAACCACTTTATGATTTTTGCGTCCTTCTCGTCGTTTTGTGCTGGTTGTTTTCCATAAAGATGATCCTCTCGGCTCTTCCTGCAGCAACAACAAAAGCTGGCCAAAGGAATTCAGTGGAATGAAACCGTAGCTCATTTGGTGGCTTCGCCTGTGGTTGCTCCCGAAATCGAAATCATTTACGTTCGTCTGCGATTCAAGCGGTGTGAATGATATGGCCTGGTTGCACTGGCCTGTCCTTCATTTGTTTGCCGCGGACCTTACAAAAACACACTCGAACTGCACAGCACAGCCCATGGGTGTTCACATCCCCCCCTCGTGAGCCTCTTCGATCCTCCAGAATGACTCCCGCAGGGCATCGGCGCATATGTAACTCGATTTTTGCTTTAACTTTGCCGCGATTGCACACAAACGAGGGGCTACAGTGGAGCCTCGGCGAGGGCAAGTATTCTGGACTCTATATAATCGATTACTGGTCATATCGTTTGGCTTACATCATGATTTACCACTTGTTTGCTGCTATTGGCTTAAGATCTGTGTTTGTACGGATTCTCATAAAAGACACACGGGTTCATCTTGTAGAGTGCTACCTGTGAATGGGGATCTCTGTGGCTGGAAGCTTTGCTCATTTAACGACATTGGCGTCTACGTCTGCAGAACACAAAGGAGCCACGCCCCCTCCACGACCGCCCATCCCGCCGGTGCGGCGATCATATGACTGCGGCCACTACCTGCTGATATGTAGTTTCCAGAGGGGGGCGGTACGAGGGGGCACAGGGGGCAGCAGGAATGCGTGGATCTCACATTATTACCTGCAAACGACACAATCGATGCCGCCTTGAAATTCTGCTTAAAGATTCGCGCAGTTCTTCAGCGCTTCCTCTTCGCTTCTTGGGGCTCTACTCTAGTTTCACATGTGTTCGGTTCGGAGCCTCCTCGCTTCGGCTCCACTTCGGCTCCAATTGTGGCGACTTCGGCTCCACTTCGGCGGTACGCGTCGCGGTATAAAAGCTCGCGCGCCAAAATCAGTGGCCTCCATAGAGCTGGCGACCACCAAGGCGCCAGATTCTCCTCGTTTCTCGGGACATTGGTATTCGGTGCGGGATTTTGCGATAGGGGAAGTGCAGGGGAAAGGATTCTACCTGTTGCCGGCACTCTAGCGCTCCACAAGAGCAGAGATTTCCAAAACCGAGTCCATATGATCCTGATTCTCCCATTTTCCCAGTTTTCCTTTTCGCATCGCACATGGCCCCGTTATGTGTGTTGGTTTCGCTCGTTGCCCGTCTCCCTTCCTCTTCTATTGGCACTTCTGGGAAGGATAGGAAGGAATGGATAGGAAAGCAAGGCAAGGGAAAGGAGCTGAGAACCAAGAGCTAAGAGAGAAGCAGAGAGAACGAAAAACGCGCGCCATCTCCCTCGCGCCCATTGGCTCATCAGCTGATCGTGCCCGGCCGGGGTGCGGTTATAAAAACCAGCTGCTCGGCATATCCAGCACATTCGTTCTCAGTTCGTCGTCGAGTCAACAGCTCTTCTTGTTCAGCCTTTCGGTTCCTCGTTCGGTGAATTGAGATTGTGCGGTTCAAATTATTGACAAAAAGAAAAACCTCGCACAACCACACTCCGAAATACAAAACAAAAAAAATCATGCTCAAACGGACACATTAACAAAAAAAAACAAACAAACTAAATTAACTAAAATGCAATACTAGCCAAAAACCAAGGACTACCTTCCAAAATTCTTAACAAACTGTAAATGAGTGCAGAGTGACCAAGAACAAATTGTGTTTTAGCAATTTCTTCGGCTTCAGACTCGCCAGCGAAATCGAACATCTTCGGCTCTTCGAAGCAACCAACGCAACACACAACACAAAAAACCAACAAAATGCTGTGGGAAACCATTGTGGAGGAAAACAACTGCAGCATGGATTGCAATATCAGGTAATTATACCATACCGCCCAAGGATTAGCAACAGCAAACCCCTTTTGCACCAGGAATACCAGTTGAAAATACGCGATAAAAAGTGCAAGTTCAAGAGCAACAGCAACAACAGCAAAGCAAAAAAAAAAAAAGAAACAAAAAACAGAAATGTAAACGATGTGGCCAACAAAAGTAAGAGTTCTTTTTATCACGCTCGGCACGTTTGCTTTTTGCCCGATTTTTATTTTGGCGCTCAGCTGTTGTTTTGTTGCTCGCTTGCCGTTTTTCATTCATTAAACCGGCTTCCGCGAGGCTCCAAAAAAAAGCAGCAGCAAAAAATGCTTTTCGTCCGTCGTCCGTCAGTCAGTCAGTCATTTTTTTTGCTTTTTTTCCTTTTTTCCTCGTGTTCTTTGCGGTTCTTTGTGCTGTTTTTTTGTTGTATTATCGCTGCGCTTGCGTGACGTGTGACCCAAAAGCAAAAAGTCAAGCTGAAAAGCAGATGCAAGCGAAAAGCAAAAGGGAATTCCATTTGGAGTACCGCTAATGCTTAAGTAGAATCAAGAAGAAGAAGAAGGTCCGTCGCGTTTTTAGGGAATTCATTAAAAAGTATAAAAAAATAGTTTACAATATCAATGATATCGTGTGCGCAAGTCGCATCCCACAAATTCCAGTTTTCGAAGCAACATTAAAGTACATTTCTAGTTCAGCTCCCTCTTCACCCAATTACAACAACCCCTCTGTGTTTTCTCGGGTATTTTTGTTGTTTTTACACCACCAACGCCACCACCACCACCACGTTTGTCAGTATTTTTAGCTGGGTTTATTGACCCGCTCTTGCGAGAGTTTAGGGAAGCAAAAGCAGCTCTCTTCCTCGATGCCGAACAGTTGACTAATCCTCCCCCTCTCTCTGTTTGCTCTTGCAGTAATAACACCAGCAGTTCGAGTAGCATCAACAAAATGAGTGGATCTCGTCGTGCTCGCCGTTCCCTGGAACTGATGAGCATGGACCAGGAGGAGCTGTCGTTCTACGACGACGACACTGTGCCCCAGGATCAGCAGCGCTCGGCCAGTCCGGAGCTGATGGGTCTGCTCTCGCCGGAGGGCTCGCCCCAGCGCTTCCAGATCATCCGCCAGCCGAAGATTCTGCCAGCAATGGGAGTATCGAGTGACCACACGCCGGCGCGCAGCTTCCGCATCTTCAACAGCCTGTCCTCCACCTGCTCCATGGAGTCCTCCATGGACGACGAGTACATGGAGCTCTTCGAGATGGAGTCGCAGAGCCAACAGACCGCCCTGGGCTTCCCCAGTGGCCTGAACTCGCTGATCAGCGGCCAGATCAAGGAGCAGCCTGCAGCCAAGTCGCCAGCGGGTCTGTCCATGCGCCGCCCTTCGGTCAGAAGGTGCCTCAGCATGACGGAGAGCAACACCAACAGCACCACCACCCCACCACCAAAGACCCCAGAGACTGCCCGGGATTGCTTCAAGCGCCCGGAACCACCAGCATCGGCCAACTGCTCGCCCATCCAGAGCAAACGCCATCGCTGCGCCGCCGTTGAGAAGGAGAACTGCCCCGCACCCAGCCCACTCAGCCAGGTCACAATTGGCCACCCCCCTCCACTGAGGAAGTGCATGTCCCTGAACGACGCCGAAATCATGTCCGCCCTGGCCCGCTCCGAGAACCGCAACGAGCCCGAGCTGATCGGCGACTTCAGCAAAGCCTATGCCCTGCCCCTGATGGAGGGTCGTCATCGGGATCTTAAGAGCATCTCCAGCGAAACAGTGGCTCGCCTGCTGAAGGGCGAGTTCAGCGATAAGGTGGCCAGCTACCGCATCATCGACTGCCGCTACCCCTACGAATTCGAGGGCGGCCACATCGAGGGAGCCAAGAACCTGTACACCACCGAGCAGATCCTCGATGAGTTCCTCACCGTCCAACAGACTGAGCTGCAGCAGCAGCAGAACGCCGAATCGGGACCCAAGCGCAACATCATCATCTTCCACTGCGAGTTCTCCTCGGAGCGTGGACCGAAAATGTCCCGCTTCCTGCGTAATCTGGATCGCGAGAGGAATACCAACGCCTACCCGGCGTTGCACTATCCCGAGATCTATCTGCTGCACAATGGATACAAGGAGTTCTTCGAGTCGCACGTTGAGCTGTGCGAACCCCATGCCTACCGCACCATGCTGGACCCCGCCTACAACGAGGCCTACCGCCACTTCCGCGCCAAGTCCAAGTCCTGGAACGGCGATGGCCTGGGCGGTGCCACCGGGCGGCTCAAGAAGTCGCGCTCGCGACTGATGCTGTAGGATGTGGGATGATCGTGCAGTTCGTTATCTAAGTTTGGGTGTTATCGTATTGTATATATAGACGTATAGGGGTATTTATTTCACGCTGCTTTTAAGTTGATTTTTGTTGATTTTCATTTGTTAATCCGTAGACTAAGTTTCTCGCACACGCAGACACACACCCGACACTCGCATTCATGCAAAACAGACAATTTCATTTGGAATTTAACGCTTTTGTTTAGTTATTATTGTTTTTATGGTTTCGGCTTTAGTTCAATTATTTAAGCACTCTAGTTCAAATTTTAAAGATAACCAACGAACAAGCAAACGAAAAATGTGCATTATAATCTAAAAACGTGAGGAACCATGTCACTTAAATTTAAGAGGCCGATCCGGAAATCAGACCCCTTAATCATTTGTAGATGATAAGCAGAACAAAAAATGGCTAAAAACAAAAAAAAAAAAACAAAAACGATTATCTCACAAAAACAAACACGCTCATTAATTTCATCCATAAAACTATATTTTTAAGAGCTAACGTTTAAGAGTTGAAAGTTAAAAACTTCTGCTAGGTACAATTTACGCTTATTATTTGTTTATTTTTATGTAATCCGTAAACGAACAAGGCCCCGAAACGCAAATGCAAACAAGAAAACAAATATTTTACCATGTAATGATTATTATTTAAGCAAAGCTTATTTTTGCATCAAAAAAGGCAATATTATTGAACAAAGACCATCAATTTTAAATATACTTAATACACGACGAAAAAGAACTGAAAATCCTGGAATTTTTATCATTCAAATGGAGGCAAATGCGCACTTTGTGCGGGATTTCGGTATTCTATGGGTTTTCTCAGAATTAACGCTTTGAAATTGGCGCGCAAGGCGAGTAGTTGCACTTTGTATATGCCAGAGGGCGCTGAGTCCGTTGAAAGTGAGTATAACAGCGGCGACTTTTTGGCAGACTGTTATACGTAAGGTTGTATGTCACTTTATATTTCTTTAAATTAGAGATGGACACGTGATGCTTTTTTGACATACGCATACGATATACAAAAACTCCTTTGTTAACTTGTTGCTCCCAACAACTTTACTAATACTTTTCTATAAATTGAAGGCAAAACCTAACACTTTCCGAAAATCGGCTTATGATAATCGAATTTCACCCCAAAGCAGATTATTCTCGATTATAGCTTATGTTCCAAATCACGTCCACACCCATTTGAATTTCTCCTTAAAATGATCAAATCTTTAATCCCAAAAAAAGGTGTGGATGAAAGCCAAACGAGGTTTGTGGCAATTAGCCAAAGGCAGTGCCCTAGCCACCGAAATAGTTCGAGCTTCAGGCCAATTTCCATGCCAAATTAACCCACTGAAGACTGAAATGAAGACTGAGTGAAAATTAGCTATTCAAATAATCAAAGTTGATTTGAACCAACAAGTAAATGTAAAAATAAAACATTCGAAATTTTATAAATACTTTAAAGGATGACCCAGATATGGGGCTTTCCCCAAAGGGCTAACCCGCCAAAGCCCCTCCTGTGAGCCCGCATGCTGCGTTTGTCTGTCCGTCTGTCTGTCTGTCCGCCTGCACTTGGTTTATCATGGTTTGTTTTTGCCACTTTTCGTGGCCCCTTATCTGCGGAGCCTCCGCCACGGGGGGTGGTCCAGAAGTGGGTGTGTTTCAGGTTGAGTGACTGGGTGAACTCTAGGGTCGAGTGGCTGAAGTGCCCAGTGGCATACGAAATAGAAAGAAATGGGTTAATCAGCGCAATTAGGGTCAAAAACACGTAGTGACATCGCTGCGTATGTGTGCAGCGTGAATCAAAATTGCGCATACGCCGGGTAAGCCCTGCCATTATTTCATTGCAATCGCCCGCTGTGAGTTTCGTGTGGGTCACACATGTGCTATTTTTTTTATTTTTTCTTTTTTACCTCCTATGCTCTACGATAGAACCAGCATACTGAATCTGCGATTCTCTGCGCCGACGCAAAGCAGCGATTCAATCTCTAAGCCGTCGACGTTTCGTTGGCTCTCCAGTTCTCGGCTTTCGGCTTTTCCGTCTGTATGGGTGAGCGGTGTAACCACGGGCTACCGTATAAGATAAAAGCGCCGTGCTCAGTAAACTTTAGATTCGCGTCGACCGTCGAACAGGTCGCACTCCTGCGTGTTTTCCCGCTTTTCTGTGGCTGTGGCTGAGGCTCTGGCAACGGTTGGTCCCAACAATCTTTGTGTGTCAAGCACCTCGAGAGGGCAGCTTGAACGGACTTGAATCGCAAAAAAGAACGCCAGATTTAACCCCGAAATCACGAGACAGCAACTACGCACTCGAAACAAGTGCCGAAAACAAGAATAGAGTGACACAAGTGTGTTAAGAACACAAACCAAAATAATATATATCCAAAGCCGAGAAAAAACAAGTTTAAGTGCTGAACTGCGCACCATAAATAATGTGTTGTCCAAAATAATTCCATTACATCCACTTCGTGATTATTTATATTAAGACTGCCTACCTGTGAAGACAAAAGTTTAAAGACTCCGCAAATCCAGGAAGAAATCATCAGATATTAAAATTATTTATGAATATTGAGTATTTATTAACGGAATGCAAGTTTCTTGAACTCTTGAATTCGCTTCATTATAATTACCTTTCGAACTTATTAGCATCTTAAAGCACTTTTACTTGACTTCGCAATTCTTCAAAGTTCTTGAAGCTAGTATCTTGACCGCTGCTGTACTTACTCCCAGTTAACTCGAAGGGATCAATTGATGGGTCAATGTCACAGCAGCACGTGTTTTTCGAATTTTTTTGAGAAATCACAACAAGTTAACAAGTGCATTTAATTCAATTTCAAGCGGACAGTTTTATTGTCTTTCGATTCGGGAATTTATTTGCACGTTTTCTTAACAGCTTCCTGTATTTAATAAGCATCAAAACAGTGAATTCAATGAACTTTTATTGATCAGAACAATTTATTGATATTTACCTGATGAAAAACATATTAGTAATTTTTATCTATGCGGACCCAATCTATATTCGTTCATATATGATAATCTGCAAAGTTCATTGACCCGAATTTACATTTATTTATATGCAACCAAAGAAGAACCCAGAAAGCCAAACCAAAAGAACAACTTTTGCATAATTAAGACTGAAGCTCGAAGAAGTCCAGAAAAATAAAAAAAAGAGCAGGGAATTGCAATCTGGTTAATCCAGTACAGTACTGGAATCTATGCAGGTTTCCTTCTTTGCTCCCTTGGGATATTCTGGATAGGCTAGGTCTATAGATAGATACCCAGTTACTTCCTAAAGGTATTCAATTGTTAAAGTGTGCGTGCTTACTTAACAAAATAGTTAAACGTTGAACAAAAAGTTCAAAAGCCGAAGTGAAGGCGTGGGAACACAGTTGATGGGTATAATAAACTAACTTTGAAGGCAACCAAGATTTATAGATGCTTAGGCATAGTATTAAAAAGTAAACTTATATTTATGATAAACAACTATATATATTTTAAAACAAACAGACCAGTTACACCTAGTTTCCATGTGCAGTTAACGGCACAATATTTATTCCGTACTCGATCAGCTGATCAACTACAGATATTCCGATATCATTTAGTACCCCTGGCAAGGGCTATCTACAATCAACTACATATAGTCTGTACATTTATCAGGTAGCCGGCGCATAATGCCAATTGTGAGGAGAGTTTCAATCGGGTTTCATTGGCCCAGACCTTAATACGTGCCCGGCATAACGATCCTAACATAATAAATAAAACAATTTGCATTAATTTGAAGTAAATCAGCGAAACCGCATAGGCAGCAAAAAGCGCGCTGCGAATTATACAGTGGACATCAGTCAACACCATTGTGTTTTGTTGAAAAAATAATAATTGTTTATCATTAACTGGGCGAGAGAAAGCGAAGCACAAGTTTTGAATAAATTGTATTCGAATTAATGACACTTTAAGTAGAATAATGCGGGATTTCTGTTAGTGGATGGATACCCACTGTTTATGATTTGGCAAAGTGATTTGGTTAATTGCTTTAGTTTGCTCTGCTTGAGCGCCCCGCTAATAAGTGATTCCCCCGCTCTTCCCCTCAGATTTGGTAATGAAGTGGTTTCTGCTGTTCGTGGCGGCCCTTGGCCTGGGATTAGCCACCGCCGACACCTCCGCCGACTCCATCGAGTCCACCTACAACTACTACCGCCTACCCACATCGCTGCATCCACAGAAGTACCACCTCCGCATCCTGACACTGCTGGAGAATCCGGAGGACCTGCGCTTTTCCGGTTCCGTGACGATCCTGATCGAAGCCCTGGAAAACACCAGGAACATAACGCTGCACTCCAAGAATCTGACCATCGATGAGTCCCAGATCACCCTGCGCCAGATCGGCGGAGAGGGCAAGGAGGAGAACTGCGTGTCCTCCACAGCGGTGAATCCCTCCCACGACTTCTACATCCTCAAGACCTGCCAGGAACTTTTGGCCGGCAACACCTACGAGTTGTACATGCCCTTCACCGCCGACCTGAACCGACAACTCGAGGGCTACTACCGCAGTTCCTACAAGGATCCCGTGGCCAATCTTACCAAGTGCGTCCGCAGACTTTAGGAAGTAAATTAGCTGGAAACTAATGGCTTATTTCCTATTGCAGATGGATCTCCGTTACCCAATTTGAACCGGCATCGGCTCGATTGGCCTTCCCCTGCTTTGATGAGCCCGATTTCAAGGCTCCTTTCGTGGTCACTCTGGGATATCATAAGAAGTACACGGGTATAAGCAACATGCCCGTGAAGGAAACCAAGCCACAGTAAGTCATCGCGTAGCTTTCAGAACTTTCCACAGAAGCTACATTAACTTTATTCTTCCAGTGAAACCCTCGCCGACTACATATGGTGCGAGTTCCAGGAGTCGGTGCCCATGTCCACCTACCTGGTTGCCTACTCCGTGAACGATTTTTCGCACAAGCCCTCCACCCTGCCCAATAGCGCTCTATTCCGGACTTGGGCCCGACCCAATGCCATCGACCAGTGCGATTATGCCGCTGAGTTTGGTCCCAAAGTGCTGCAATACTACGAACAGTTCTTCGGCATCAAGTTCCCGCTTCCCAAGATCGATCAGATTGCAGTGCCCGATTTCAGTGCCGGCGCCATGGAGAACTGGGGTCTGGTGACCTACAGGGAGATTGCCCTGCTCTACTCGGCGGCTCACTCCTCGCTGGCGGATAAGCAACGGGTGGCCAGCGTGGTGGCCCATGAGTTGGCCCATCAGTGGTTCGGCAACCTGGTCACCATGAAGTGGTGGACCGACCTGTGGCTGAACGAGGGATTCGCCACCTATGTGGCCAGTTTGGGTGTGGAGAATATCAATCCGGAATGGCGTTCCATGGAGCAGGAGTCGCTGTCCAACCTGCTGACCATTTTCCGCAGGGACGCCCTGGAGAGCAGCCATCCCATCTCGAGACCCATCCAAATGGTGTCGGAGATCTCGGAGAGTTTCGATCAGATCTCCTACCAGAAGGGCTCCACGGTGCTGCGCATGATGCACTTGTTCCTGGGCGAGGAGTCCTTCCGCTCCGGTCTGCAGGCCTATCTGCAGAAGTTCTCCTACAAGAATGCTGAGCAGGACAATCTCTGGGAGTCGCTCACCCAGGCAGCCCACAAGTATCGAGCTCTGCCCAAGAGCTATGACATCAAGAGCATCATGGACTCGTGGACCCTGCAAGCTGGGTAGGTCCCTGCAGGATAAGCTTGTTTTAAGTAACCACTAAATATCCTTTCTCTGCCAGCTACCCTGTGATCAACGTGACGCGAGACTACGCCGCCAGGACGGCCAAGCTCAACCAGGAGCGCTACCTCCTGAACACCCAGGTAGCCCGAGCTCATCGCGGCGGTTGCTGGTGGGTGCCACTGAGTTACACCACACAGGCGGTGCAGGACTTCAACAACACGGCGCCCAAGGCGTGGATGGAGTGCGGCAAGAATGGCGAGAGCCTGCCTAAGACCATTCAGGATCTGCCAGGACCCGATCAGTGGGTGATCTTCAACACGCAGCTCTCGACGCTGTACAAGGTCAACTACGATGCCCAGAACTGGAAGCTTCTTATTGAGACCTTGACCAATGGAGATTTCGAACGCATCCACGTGATCAACCGAGCTCAGCTGATCGACGATGCCCTATATCTGGCCTGGACCGGCGAACAGGATTACGAGATCGCCATGAGACTGATCGAGTATCTGCAGCGGGAGCGGGAGTATCTGCCCTGGAAGTCGGCCTTCGAGAATCTGAAGCGAGTGGGCCGCATTGTCCGCCAGACACCCGATTTCGAGTTCTTCAAGGTGTGTGTCTTAAAGTATCCTAATGCTCTTCTACAACGTGCTCCCCGTGTAATCCCATTCTCATTTGTATTTCGAAACAATCCTTTCAAAATTGCTCACACCTAACTTCATCTACCCACCTAACTTGCCATGGGCAACCCACCGACAGTTGTTCTTTGTCGTAAGTCTAACTAGATAGCACCCTAAATACAATTAATACTTTTGAATGTGACAAGTGCCGGGTATATGAACCTTTATTACAGTTTTTTTAAATGAATTTATGTACCCTCAATGCAGCGCTACATGAAGAAGCTGATCCTGCCGATCTACGAGCACCTGAATGGCATCAACGACACATTCAGCGCGATTCCGCAGCAGGATCAGGTGCTGCTGAAGACAATGGTGGTCAACTGGGCGTGTCAGTACCAGGTGGGCGATTGTGTGCCCCAGGCCCTGGCCTACTACCGCAACTGGCGAGCGGAGGCTAATCCCGACGAGAAGAACCCGGTTCCGATCAACGTTCGTAGCACTGTGTACTGCACCTCCATTAAGCACGGATCCGATTCGGATTGGGAGTTCCTGTGGACGCGCTACAAGAAGTCCAATGTGGCGGCTGAGAAGCGCACCATTCTGACTGCTTTGGGCTGCTCGAGGGAGGTGTGGCTGCTGCAGCGCTATCTGGAGCTGACCTTTGACCCCAAGGAGGCCATTCGCAAGCAGGACTCGATGTGGGCCTTCCAGGCGGTGGCCTTCAATGAGGTGGGCTTCCTGCTGGCCAAGAAGTATTTCATGGACAACGTCGACTTCATCTACAAGTTGTAAGATTTCGCATTTGTGATGGATAAAACTTCGGCTAAGGGTTTCTGTTTTTTTTTTAGCTACCATCCGCTCACCAAGGACATGTCCCGCCTCCTCTCGCCGCTTTCCGAGCAGGTTATCACGCTGAGCGACTTCAACGAGTTCAAGGACTTCGTGAACAACTCCCGCCAGTCGCTGAAGGGTCTGGAACAGGCCATCCAGCAGACCCTGGAGATCATGCTCACCAATGTGCAGTGGAAGGAGCGAAACTACCACCAGATGTCCCGCTCCATCCAGCAACTGCTCTAGATTACCCAGCTCCCAGTCCAGCCTCTCATCAGCTCACTATGAGAAGCATCTCTTGATTTCAGCAGGAATGTTATGAATGTTTAAAGTCGCTTAAATAAACTATTTAATACTCTACTATTCGTGTATCTCAAGATGGAAGTCTTTTAATTTCTGAATTGGAAGTGGATAGAGTAAAGGAGGTGAAAGACTTTTTAAAATATTACTTAATAACTAGTAGTAATGGTTAAATTAACTTTCTGCGGCTAATACGGCGTAAAATCAGGCTATAATGATCGAAGACTAACATAGTATGCATTGTAATGAGTTTCATACAAAATATATTTATATATGTTCAACAGGATTTTTTCCTATACATCTTCAAAAAGACATTTTAAAATAAGTGGAGTACTGTCTTTCTACTGCGAGCAATGCGATGTAAAATAACGTATACGCCGGGTAAGCCCCACTCTGTTTTGCAGCTGATAATGATACTCTGAGCTGCGAATTTTCCGAGTTAGTCTCTCTCTTAGTTGCTCTCTGGAAACCGTAGACCCAGTTCGATCGTCGAACTAGTGGCATTCTGTCACCATCCTCTGGTGAGATCGGTAGTGCCACTAGTTGCTATCTTTTAGTTTTTTGTTCTCTATCTTTTTTCTAAGTAAACCAATTTGTCGGTAAATCGTGAAACACGTTCCAAATGTAGTGCCAAATAACTAAAGCGATTTCATTGTGTGTCTACGAATAGTTGAACTTTGATTTAAGACTTTGTGGCTAAGCAGCTTCTAATCATTTATCACAGTTTGGTGTGAACTATTAGAAATACAGAGAATGAAGAGGCAAAACAAATATTAACAAACAATACTATAACAATAATCAGCTCCTTTGTTTTGAAATTAAAAAAAAAAATAAATATTAAACAATATACAAGTGCGATTTGATTATATTGCAAATAATCAATTACCTCCACACTTTCTGATTAAAATTCCGGTTCATGACATCGACAGATCGGGAGATTCCTTTGCGATAATGTTTTTGATAAGCCATGAATGAAAAATATATATATAATAATAATACAATTTGCATAACTGAAAATGAACAAATTATTTTCTTCGAGCTAAAGATACATTTTTAGCTGCATATTGTATTATTATTACTTTTGTTGATAGTTTTCTTATATATTGTATATATTTTTCCCCTCAGTTTCGGCTATGAAGTGTTTTCTCTTGCTCGTTCTGGTTATTGGCCTGGATTTATCCTCGGCCAACTCGATTTCCAGCTATAACCACTACCGACTGCCAACTGCCTTAAGACCCCAAAAGTATTACTTGCGTATCCTGACACTGTTGGAAAGTCCTGATGATCTCCGTTTCGCCGGAAATGTGCAAATCGTGATTGAAGCCCTGAAAAACACCAGGAACATAACGCTGCACTCGAAGAACCTGACCATCGATGAATCCCGGATCACCCTGCGCCAAATTAGCGGTGCGTCAAACAAGGATAATTGTGTGTCATCCACATTCGTTAATCCCACCCATGACTATTACATCATGCACACCTGCGAGGAACTTTTGGCCGGCAATGTGTACAAACTTGGCCTTCCATTTTCTGCTGATCTAACTCGTCAACTTTTTGGTTACTACCTCAGTTCCTACAAGAATCCTGTGACCAACAAGACACGGTGGGTCCAATCCTTTAAGTTTAACCTTATCTATCTGATGCCCAAAATCTCATTTCAGCTGGCTGTCTGCTACTCAATTCGAACCATCCTACGCTCGAAAGGCATTTCCCTGCTTCGATGAGCCCGGTTTTAAGGCATCCTTTGTGGTCACTTTGGGCTATCACAAGCAGTTCAAGGCGCTCAGCAATATGCCCGTGAGGGAAATCAGGAAACAGTATGTCCTTCTTGCCCAATAGTTTATTCATTTTACTTAATATTATTTCCTATGAGCAGCGAGTCCCTTCCAAACTACATATGGTGCGAGTTCCAGGAGTCGGTGCCGATGTCCACCTACCTGGTGGCATATTCAGTTAATGATTTCACCTTTAAGCCCTCCACTCTGCCAAATGGAGCTCTATTCCGGACTTGGGCCAGGCCCAATGCGATCGATCAGTGTGATTATGCCGCGGAGTTTGGACCCAAAGTGCTGCAATACTACGAGGAGTTCTTCGGCATCAGGTATCCGCTTCCCAAGATCGATCAGATGGCAGTTCCGGACTTCAGCGCTGGTGCCATGGAGAACTGGGGTCTGGTCAAATACAGAGAATCCACACTTCTCTACTCGCCGACCCACTCTTCACTGGCGGATAAACAGGACCTGGCCAATGTAATAGCTCATGAGTTGGCCCACCAATGGTTCGGTAATCTGGTGACGATGAAGTGGTGGACCGACCTCTGGCTGAACGAGGGATTCGCCACCTATGTGGCCGGCTTGGGAATGCAGAAAATCCATCCGGAGTGGGACTCAAGGGATAAGAGTTCTTTGGTCGCTCTGATGACCTCCTTCCGCCTGGACTCGCTGGTGAGCAGCCATCCCATATCGAGGCCCATTCGAATGGTGGCGGAAATCGAAGAAAGCTTTGATGCCATATCTTACCAAAAGGGATCCGCGGTGTTGCGAATGATGCACTTGTTCATGGGCGAGGAGTCCTTCCGATCGGGGCTAAAGGAGTATCTTAAGGTTTACGCCTATAAGAACGCCGAACAGAATAACCTATGGGAGTCACTCACCACAGCAGCTCATCAAAATGGAGCTCTGGCCGGGCACTATGACATAAATACCATTATGGACTCGTGGACTCTGCAAACCGGGTAAGTCCATACTCGTGTTCAAAACATTTCCGTTAATTTCAAATGCCTTTCTCAGATACCCTGTGCTCAATATTACCCGTGACTATTCGGCTGGAACCGCTGAGATTACCCAGGAACGTTACTTGCGCAACTCCCAGATACCCCAAGCGGACCGCGTTGGCTGCTGGTGGGTGCCACTGAGCTATACTAGCCGGGAGGAGAATGACTTCAATACCACGGCACCCAAGGCGTGGATGGAGTGCAGCAGTACGGACGAAGGTGTGCCTACAATCATTGATCATCAAGCTGGACCCGAAGAATGGCTGATCCTCAACATTCAGCTGTCGACGCCTTACAAAGCCAACTATGATGCCAGAAACTGGAAGCTGTTGATTGATGCTTTGAACAGCAAGGAGTTCGAGAGTATTCACGTGATCAACAGAGCCCAGCTTTTAGACGATGTCCTCTACTTCGCCTGGACGGGGGAACAGGACTACGAAACCGCACTGCAAGTGACCAACTATCTGCGGAGGGAACGAGATCTTATTCCTTGGAAATCGGCCCTGGACAACTTGAAGTTGCTGAACCGCATCCTGCGACAAACTCCCAACTTTGGGTCATTTAAAGTATGTTTTACATCTATGTTATGACGATGAACCTCATGAATGCAATCCTTAATTTCCAGCGCTACATGAAGAGGCTTCTTACTCCGATCTATGAGCACCTGCATGGCATGAACGACACTTTCAGCTCGATGCCGCAGCAGGATGAGGTCCTTTTGAAGACTACGGTGGTCAATGTGGCGTGTCAGTACGACGTATCCGATTGTGTGACCCAGGCGCAGGCCTATTTCCGCAGATGGCGGGCAGAGGCCAATCCTGACGAGAACAACCCGGTTCCATTAAACCTTCGCAGCACAGTGTACTGCACAGCAATAGGTCAAGGCACGGAGGAGGATTGGAACTTCCTGTGGACGCGGTACAGGAAATCGAATGTGGGATCCGAGAGGCAGACCATCTTGAGTACCCTGGGCTGCTCGAAGGAGGTTTGGATACTGCAGCGTTACATGGAGAAGTCATTCGATCCCAAGAGCGCCATTCGCAAGCAGGACTCATCGCTGTGCTTCCAGGCGGTGGCCTCCGGGCAAGTGGGCTTCCTCCTGGCCAAGCAGTACTTCATAGAGAATGTTGAGCTTATCCACAAGTAGTAAGTATAACTATTGGCAGGGAAATCTTATTATATGGCTCATCTTTCCCTCCAGCTATTATCCACAGACCAGAACCATGTCGCGACTATTGACGCCGCTGTCCGAGCAAGTTAGCACACTCAGTGATCTGAAAAAGTTCAGATCCTTTGCCAACGATTCCCGACAGTTACTGAAGGGCATTCGTCAGGCGATGCAGCAGAGCCTGGAGACGATGCTCACCAATGTGCAGTGGATGGATTGGAACTATCATCAGTTCTCCCGGACCATACGCCGCCATTTGTGATGCTCACCAATGGGTTTGGAGCCTCCCAAAAAGCCTCTTTAATGTTATAGTATTATAAGTGAAGATTGAAAATACAAACAAGATTACCCGTTTCTCAGTTAGTGACGATAGAACGACGAAGAAATTTCGAAATTCTTTTTGCAAATTCTTGCCAAACAAATAAAAAATATATTTATTAATCTGTATGCTTAATCTGAATCTTCTAGCTTATCAATGTCCAGTGGAAGGTTCCAAACTATCCTTAGATTTTTAACTTCTCCGCAGAGAAATCCGGACTTAAATACACAACTTTATTTTGTTGTTATGCATAAACAAATAAACCATTTCTCTATTCTGCTTTCAACAAGTTCCACGAAGTATTATTTATAAACAAGAGAACAGAACTGAGAACTAGATTGTTATACTCTCCTTAATCTCTCTTTGAGTAATACGCTCAGAAATTGTTACTATATTTTCAAGCCGATCTTCAAGTTAGCATCATTCGATCCGGTGTGTTCAGATGTACTGTCAAGTATTCTCGGAGTACTACTAGATTAAATCGTGGTTTGGGGTAACAAAAGTCAGCGATTAAATCACAAAGATACGGATTGTTGAAGCAGTTTTGATAGTTTGGTTTGGACAAGCAGTTTTGATAGAGAATTGGTTCCGGTTTTGTAACAAATAATAATAAACAAAGCACCGGAAAAAAATGAAAAGATCCAAATGCAAAACTTGAAGATTTAGTTAAACTACAGCCTCTTCCAGGAGTTAACTAATTCAAGTGTGGGATTCACTTTTTGCAGAATCCAGTATGAAGTGGCTTGTGTTAGTTGTAATAACCCTTGGCCTTGGATTAGCCACGCCTATCTCGTCCTATAATCATTATCGCCTGCCGACGGCTCTTCGACCTATCAAGTATGACCTGCACGTCCTAACCCAGCTGGAAAATGCTGATGCTTTTAGGTTTGCCGGAAGTGTGGACATCAAAATCCAAGTCTTGGAAAACACCAACAACATAACTTTGCATTCAAAGGAACTGACGATCGATGAGACGGCGAGCACTCTTCGCCAAATTGGCGGAGAGGATCTAAAGGATAACTGCGTGTCCTCCACAGAGGTAAATCCCGAACACGACTTCTATATCCTTCGCACCTGCAGAGAACTTTTGGCTGGTCAAGTCTATAAGCTAAGTCTGCAATTTTCGTCCACATTGTCAGACCGATTGGAGGGATACTACCGCAGTTCCTATGTGGATCCTGCGGCCAATGAGACCAGGTGTGAACTGGGATTTCCCGAAGAAGATAACAGATATTTAAAACTTGTACATATGTTCCTGCAGATGGATCTCAATTACCCATTTCGAACCAGCCTCCGCGCGCCTGGCATTTCCCTGTTTCGATGAACCTGGCTACAAGGCACCTTTCTCGATCACATTGAGATATCACAAGAAGTTCAGCGGACTTAGCAATATGCCCGTGAAGCGTACCGGGAAAGAGTAAATTTAACTTTTACTTCACATAATCTGTAATACAATAGTCGCTATTTTTCAGTGATTTCCTTCCCGATTACATATGGACCGAGTTCCAGGAGTCATTGCCGATGTCCACCTATCTGGTCGCCTATTCCGTGAATGATTTCTCCCACAAACCATCTACTTTACCCAATGGCACACTTTTCCGCACCTGGGCAAGGCCAAATGCGATCGATCAGTGTGGTTATGCCGCGGAGTTCGGACCCAAAGTACTCAACTACTACGAGGAGTTGTTTGGCATCAAGTTCCCGCTCCGCAAGGTGGATCAGATCGCAGTGCCAGACTTCAATATTGGAGCCATGGAAAACTGGGGCTTGGTGACGTATAGGGAAACTGCACTTCTATATTCGAGCGAATTTTCCTCGCTGAAGGACAAACAGGAACTCGCGAATGTGGTGGCTCATGAATTGGCACACCAGTGGTTTGGCAACCTGGTGACCATGAAGTGGTGGACCGACCTCTGGCTTAAGGAGGGAGTAGCCACCTACCTGGCTACTTTGTGTGTGGAGCACATCCATCCGGAATGGCGTTCCATGGAGCTAGAATCTCTGGCCAACTTGCTAGCCATTTTCCGAGAGGACTCTCTGGAGAGCAGTCACCCCATTTCGAGACCCGTCGGGAAGGTATCGCAGATCTCTGAAAGCTTCGATGCGATCTCATACGAGAAAGGTTCATCTGTGCTTCGTATGATGCACTTGTTCCTGGGCGAGGAGGCATTCCGGAACGGACTGAAATCGTATTTAAATAGGTACGCCTACCAGAATGCGGAGCAGGACAATCTTTGGGAATCTCTCACCCTAGCTGCCCATAAGACTGGTTCTCTACCAATGGACTACGACATCAAGACCATCATGGACTGGTGGACCCTGCAAACGGGGTATCCGGTGATTAATGTGACACGTGACTACACATCAAGGACCGCAAATCTCAGCCAGGAGCGCTATCTCCTGAATTCAGATGTATCTAGAGCACACAAAGGATGCTGGTGGGTGCCACTTAGCTACACAAGTCAGGAGGAAAAGGACTTCAACAACACTGTGCCCAAGGAGTGGATGGAGTGCACCGAGACTGGTGAAAGTGTTCCCAAGACCATCGAGGATCTGCCAGGACCCGATCAGTGGGTGATCTTTAACAACCAACTTTCGGCGCCGTATAAGGTCAACTACGATGCCCAGAACTGGAAACTTCTGATCGAGACTTTGAACAGCGAGGATTATCAGTCCATCCATGTGATCAACAGGGCCCAGCTCATAGAAGATGTCCTGTTCTTCGCTTGGACAGGGGAGCAGGACTACGAGATCGCTTTGCAGGTGATCAGCTATTTGAAAAGGGAACAGGAGCTTCTTCCCTGGAAATCGGCCTTCGACAATCTAAAGCTGGTGAATCGAATTGTCCGACAGACATCAAGCTTTGAGTTCTTCAAGGTAGGCTTCTGTTGAATACTTGAAAAATGCAGATCTAAAAGGGTTTCGTTTCCTTAGAGCTTTTTGAAAAAGATTATCACACCTGTATATGAGCACCTGAATGGCATCAACGACACATTCAGCGCGATTCCGCAGCAGGATCAGGTGCTGCTGAAGACAATGGTGGTTAACTGGGCGTGTCAGTACCAGGTGGGCGATTGTGTGCCCCAGGCCCTGGCCTACTACCGCAACTGGCGAGCGGAGGCTAATCCCGACGAGAAGAACCCGGTTCCGATCAACGTTCGTAGCACTGTGTACTGCACCTCCATTAAGCACGGATCCGATTCGGATTGGGAGTTCCTGTGGACGCGCTACAAGAAGTCCAATGTAGCGGCTGAGAAACGCACCATTCTGACTGCTTTGGGCTGCTCGAGGGAGGTGTGGCTGCTGCAGCGCTATCTGGAGCTGATCTTCGACGCCAAGGAAGGTATTCGCAAGGGGGATTCGAAGTGGGCGTTCCAGGCGGTGGCCAAAACGGAGGTCGGGTTCCTTCTGGCCAAGAAGTACTTTATGGACAACATTGGGCCTATAAGTGATTAGTGAGTACAAGCAGGTTTCATAGAGACATCTATATATACAATTTGATACTTTCAGCTATAATCAGCTAATCAAGAGCATTTCCCGACTTCTGGAACCCATTCAAAAGCAGATTTACACCCGGAAGGACTACGATGAGTTCAAGCAATTTTTGGCCGGTTCCCAGGAGTTCCTTGAGGGTTCGGAGGAGGCGATTCAACAGACTTTGGAGATAATACTGACCAATGTGCAGTGGCAGGAGCGAAACTATGATCAGTTGACACGGGCAATCAAACATCTCCTGTAGACTTTCTACACAGTTCACTCTCTCTATCGAGTTAGTAAGCAACTAAACCACAAATTAAGTACCTCTTATTATGCTTAATAAATTGGAAATTTTAAAAAATTACGAATGATGCATATTCTCAGAACTCTCGGGTAATCTCTATTTATTCACATCTCGCGGGCTCGGAATTCTTTTTATTTTGTCGGATCGACGATTTTGCGGCATTCGCTGTTGGCTCTCCGTTGTGATTAGATGTGTAAGTGGAAACCCGTATTGCAGCTGAAACTAGTTTAGTTATTGCCACAGAAAAGGAAAATCCATCACAGAACTAATTGATTACTAATAATAGAGGCGAGAAACTAAAAGCTCATGAAACCTGGTTATTTTGTATATTAAATAACTGAAGTTTAGTGCCTAACTTATTATAAACATTTTATATGAAGTGCTATCAAATGATTCATTCAACAATTGATGTAATCATTAAAAAAAAATATAACAAGGCAGTGGGTAACATAGTAATTGTTAGCTCACAAATTAAACTATTTAACTTTTGGTTGAAAGTTTTTATATTAGCATGATAATTTCGGACAAAATTATAAGAAATTCTTGAGGTTATCGATCTCGTTCTAAATATGTATGTGCAGAATGCTATGTTTTCGAAACCCAAAAACACCAATAGAAAAAACTAGTTTGAGCTGTGTATTCTTTACTTTAGACTTTTGGTAAATCTGTTCTGGGCTTAAGTGGCGTATACGTAATATTTAATGCTTTCTCCGTTTAGTTCACAACTTCAATTTGGCCATGAAGTGTGTTTTCCTGATACTAGCTGCACTTGGATTGAGTGTGGCAGATGAAGGTAGCACCTATGACCATTTCCGCTTGCCAACGGCCCTTCGACCTCGAAGATACGATGTTCGCCTCCTGACACAGTTGGAAAATCCGGACGATTTTCGCTTCAGCGGAACTGTGAAAATTCAAATAGAAGTTCTGCAAAACACGCACAATATTACCGTGCACTCAAAGGATCTGACCATCGATGATACGGAAATCACCCTCAGCCAAATTGGCGGAGAATCGACAACGGAGAACTGCATAACGTCCACGGCAGTGAATCCCACCCACGACTTCTACATTCTCAACACGTGTAAGGAGCTATTGGCTGGCCAAGTTTATGAGCTGAGCTTGCCCTTTTCGGCCAAGTTACAAGATCAACTGGCGGGCTACTACCGAAGCTCCTATGTGGATACGGTGGCCAATGAAACGAGGTGGGGAATGGTTCTAAACGATGTTAGAGGCAATCCTTTAGATCTATTAATTTTTCTTTTTAGATGGATCTCCGTTACTCAGTTTGAGCCAGCTTCGGCTCGATTGGCATTTCCCTGCTTCGATGAACCTGGCTACAAGGCATCCTTTGCAATCACCCTGGGTTATCACAAGAAGTACACAGGTCTCAGCAACATGCCCGTGAAGGAAACAAGGCCACAGTAAATTGGAATTCAAAATTGGTTCAATCAAAGTCTAACCACCACAAATTTGTCATCTTTTTTGCAGTGAATCCATTCCGGATTATGTATGGACCGCGTTCGAGGAGTCATTGCCGATGTCCACCTATCTGGTTGCCTATTCCTTGAATGATTTCTCCCACAAACCATCTACTTTACCCAATGGGACACTTTTCCGTACCTGGGCAAGGTCAAATGCGATCGATCAGTGTGATTATGCCGCGGAGTTCGGACCCAAAGTACTCAACTACTACGAGGAGTTGTTTGGCATCAAGTTCCCGCTCTCGAAAGTGGATCAGATCGCTGTTCCAGACTTCATTGCAGGTGCCATGGAGAACTGGGGACTGGTTACCTTCGCGGAGAACGCTCTTCTCTACTCCCCGGAGTACTCCGCACTGGAGGCCAAGCAGGTGACAGCGAATATAGTGGCTCATGAGTTGGCCCACCAGTGGTTTGGCAACCTGGTCACCATGAAGTGGTGGACGGATCTTTGGCTGAACGAGGGATTTGCCACTTATGTGGCCAGTTTGTGTGTCGAGGACATCCATCCAGAGTGGCGTACCCTTCAATTGGTATCAATGTCCAACCTTCTTACCATGTTCCGAAAGGACTCTCTGGAGAGTAGTCATCCCATTTCGAGACCCATTGAAATGACTTCGCAGATTTCTGAAAGCTTTGACGAGATCTCTTACCAGAAGGGATCATCGGTGATTCGCATGATGCACTTGTTCCTGGGCGAGGAGGCGTTCCGGACAGGACTTAAGTCTTATCTGGAGAAATACACTTATAAGAACGCCGAGCAGGACAATCTTTGGGAATCTCTCACTCAAGCTGCCCATAAGATTGGTTCTCTACCGAAGGACTATGACATCAAGACCATCATGGACTCGTGGACCCTGCAGACGGGATATCCGGTGATTTATGTGACACGAGACTACACATCAAGGACCGCAAAACTCAGCCAGGAGCGCTATCTCCTGAATTCAGATGTGTCTAGAGCACACAAAGGATGCTGGTGGGTGCCACTTAGCTACACAAGTCAGGAGGAAAAGGACTTCAACAACACTGTGCCCAAGGAGTGGATGGAGTGCACCGAGACTGGTGAAAGTGTTCCCAAGACCATCGAGGATCTGCCAGGACCCGATCAATGGGTGATCTTTAACAACCAACTCTCGGCGCCGTATAAGGTCAACTACGATGCCCAGAACTGGAAACTTCTGATCGAGACTTTGAACAGCGAAGATTATCAGTCCATCCATGTGGTAAACAGGGCCCAGCTCATAGACGATGTCCTGTTCTTCGCTTGGACAGGGGAGCAGGACTACGAGATCGCTCTGCAGGTGATCAGCTATCTGCAGAGGGAACGGGAGCTTCTTCCCTGGAAATCGGCCTTCGACAATCTGAAGTTTGTTAATGGCATTCTTCAACAGTCGTCAGTTTTTCATCCACAGAGTTTCAAAAGGAGGCTTATCACTCCGATATATGAGCACCTAAATGGCATCAACGATACAGTCGCCTCCGAACAGCAGCAGGAGAAGACCATTTTGAATGCGATGGTGGCGGACTGGGCATGCTTGTTCGAGGTTTCCGATTGCGTTGCCCAGGCCTTGAACTACTACCGCAGCTGGCGATCGGAGGCTAATCCTGACGAGGTTAACCCAGTTCCGCTGGGCTTTCGTGACGTTGTGTACTGCACGGCGATCAAACATGGCAGTGTCGAGGATTGGGATTTCCTCTGGACTCGGTACCAGAAGGCTAATGTGGCCACCGAAAAGCATATCATTCTGGATTCCCTGGGTTGTTCGCAGGAGGTCTGGGTTCAGCAGAGATATTTGGAAAGGAACTTCGACGGAATGGGGGCCATTCGGAAGCAGGATTCAACTTCTGTCTTTCAAGCGATTGCCACTTCGGAAGTAGGGTTCCTTTTGGCCAAGAAGTACTTGATGGACAACGTGGACTCCATTTCCAAGTTGTAAGTATATGAATTAGATCGATCCTTGCAATAACTGTGTTAATATAACCTTCTAGCTACCATCCTCAGTCAGAATCTATGTCTGAACTTCTACCGCCACTTTGCGAACAAATCTTTACACGCAGGGACTATGATGAGTTTATGAACTTCTTGGACAGTTCCAAGGAGCAGCTCAAGGATATAGAACAGACCATCAGTCAAAGTTTGGAGACAATGCTCATCAATGTGCAGTGGATGGAGCGAAACTATGAGAGGTTCACTCGAGCCATCAAAAAACATGTTTGAGTTATCTACTTGGTGTCTGAAGAAGTAAATCCCAACTTCTATGATTATATGTATGTTGTATATTTCGTATATTTAGTTAAGCATGTTCTATAATGCTAATCAATAATAAACATATCATAATCGTAATTGGAATCGAGAGGTCCTCAATTTATGTGTCGCGTGAACTGTCGAATCGCATGCTTATGTTGATCAGTGTTAATTTTATTTTTAATTGTTAAATGTAAACTTTACAAATTACAATGTACATAAATCTTTGCTCTGTAAATGTTAATATCACTATAGCAGCGCTCTTGGAAAAAAATAGAACTGAACTAAACTAGAGTCATGTAATGCATGGAGAAACTAAGGCTAAACGACTAAACTAAAATTATTGCGTAAGTAGTGTGCTGTTACAATTATTACAGATATATTATAATTTTATTACATTTATTTATCAATATTACATTACAATCGTGTGTGATTTGTGAGTGAATGAAGTTCTGTTGCAGCTTGTTACATGAAAACGTTTCTATAAACTATGCAATCCATTTCATAACAATTCTCAGTTGTTCGCTTGATCTGTTTCTGTTTGTCCGCCACTTTCGATTCAATCAATTACATATTACATTGCACTCACTTCACTTTTGAGGTGTGTCATGAGTTTAACAACTATTCAACACTTCGTATATAGATTTGTGTGTTTGCTTGGGTATAGCTCATTGTTTACAATAAACCATTCCAGTCACTATAGTATAACTGATGCTGTAATTATTACAGATTCCATCGCCTGCCGGACACAAAGCCAACTGGGTAGGTGTGTCCTATGAGAATATTGGAGATTATTCATTACTATTATTAATAATTACTATCATTACAACACTCGTTCCTTCTGCCATGCACTATTTTAAATCAAAGACTTGTTAATTTTATTGCTTTCGCTTCAAAATTTATGTACGAGTATATCGAAAACGTTCTCCGAACTCCGAATGTCACTTACATTCAATGGGGCAAACAATCTCAACGTTTAAATTCGTGTTTTCAATGTGACGCGTTCGGTTTTTTAATTAATAACGATTAGAATACAATAATATAATGCCAAAATCAAATGCATCGATTGAACAGACAGAACTGATTGCTACTAATAAAAACAAAAACTATATGATTTGGGAAAAGGGAGCCATTGGGCGCTTGGAATTGAGGACTCAGTCAAACCACTGGTCAGTTCATGAATAGTTATGCATGTAGATAAACGATATAGCTTAGTACGATTACATTGTTTAACAAACAGACTTCTTCTTTAGCTTATTATTCTAGTCTAGAGACATCTCCAATCCGATCAGTATGTCCGATGTACACTTTTTCAATAAATTTAAATTTTCACTTTCCCCGCTTTGCCACTGGGCTTTTGCGACTTGGGGCAGCCTCAAATTTTGTGCGAGCCGCTGGGCACGTTTTCATTCGACCACGAACTCTGTGCCGACGACGGTGGCGGAGGCGTTGAGGATGATCCAGGCTTCGGCGGCGTCGCCTTTTGCGGCTGCAGATCGAATCGCGCGTAAAAGAGCAAATAGGGCGTTATTGTGATCTTCCGCGTGGGCGAAAGCAGCTCTTCGAACTCCTTTTGGGTCATGGCCTTGATCTTGTCGTCGTCGCACATATACCAAATGGGATCAGGACCTCCGTGGGCGTAGTTGGCTCTGACACCACCGCGACCCGTGCTTCCGTAGCCCGTGGGATAGGTGCTGCCCGATCCTCCGAAGCTGAGATTGCTGTTGCTTCCATTTTGCAGGGACTCCTCGCTGAAATCGCTGCAACTGGCCGAGTTGCTGCTGCTCGTCTGCTGGCTACAACACAGTCTCATGGCACAGCAGTTGACTCCCTGGCAGGTGGTGCTTATGCTCAGCTTGCCAATTCCATTGGTGATGTTCTTGCTGGTTATCCCATTAACCTGCTTAACGTTCTTGCTCATATCACCGCTGCTGGAGGCCTTGCTGCGACCGAACTTCATCTTCTTCATCAAAATGTTGCCCGAGGAGGCCAAAGCCGAAGCTGCTGCAATGACTGGAGTGCTGGCCACGGAGCTGCTACCATTGTTTGGCGCAGCATTCTCATTGGAGGGCACTGCTTGCGAAGCCATCGTTTGCGAGTTCGTCATCGTATTCCTGCGATCCTTAGGGCAGTTGACATAGTCACTGGCGAGATCCAAGAAGCACGTATAGGCGATGTAGTGGCCCACCGTCAGGGTGGCTCCCACATGCGTGATCACGCTGTACAGCTTGTAAACGTGCAGCTTGTTGCCCTCGCCCAGCTCACAGCAGGTGGCACAGAAACAGGGCAGAGTGAAGGTGGTCGGCACGTACGTACTCACCTTCTCCATGCCGCCAGAGAAACGATTCAGCTGAATGACCAGTAACCGCGGCAGCACCTCGTACGAGATGGAGCGGATGGCTTCGGTGTAGCCGGTGCACTGGTTGCAACTATACTTATTCTCCCCGCGGAAATACTCTTTCGTAATGCAGGAATTCTAAGAACAAAAGGAAATTAGTTAAATCTTAGTTAATTATTGTTTATAGCCACTAACCTGTATATAGGTGCTCGGTTTGTCTTGGAGATCGGCATTGTCGTACCCCGAGATCGGCACCGGCACAGAAATATCAAGCATGCCCTGCTTTTGCCGCGTGATCGTCTCGCAACTGAGGCACTTGGTGGTCAGCACCACAATGCCTTCGAAGTCCGAGCTGAAGAAGTTCAGGTTGAGTTCCCGTATTCGCTCCTCCAGCCGCATTTTGTCCTTCAGCACGGTGGCGGAATTCATCTCGTCGTCACTGGAGTATTTTGTAGCCTGTGGTGGTGTGGGCAAAGCTGCGCTTGTGGCAACAACGCCACTGGCACTCGCACTGGCACTTCCACTGGTGCTGCTGGCGCCGCTGAGATCAACTGTGTTCAGGTAGAACAGGCTGTTGGCGGTGGCATGGGCTGTGCCAGCACCGGTTATCCCGCCCGCCGTGGGACTACTCTCCTTGAGTGGCGACTGAACGCGCGTCGACTTGGATGACTTGACCTCGTCTTTTCTTTTTGATTTGCGAGAGAAGAACGACGTTTTGGTCGTGGTTGTTTGACTAGTTGCCAGCGATCCATTGCCAGCGTTCAGGTTCTGCGACGCAGTCGAATCAGTGCGATCCTGGCCCTCTCCGGTTTCGACCTCATCCGGGTTGGCTATGTACCTGAATAGGTAAAACCAATTAGTACATTTATTCATCTTTTTATTCTAACTTGTCATTACAACTTACCCATTTGCGATGACCTCAGGACACTCGCCAATGGCCTTGATCAAAGACTGATTCGTTTCCCTGATGCAATTAAGCACGCACATTAGGAATTCGTGTGCGTCCTGCTGCTGGTTGCCTTCAAAGGTGGCGTTTACGTCCTGGATGGCGTGCAGCAGCGTGTCCGCGTGGTAGGGCTCCGTGGAGTCTGCCATCTCGTTGCCGTGCAGGTTGTTATACAGTTCGTGGAGTTTTTCGGTTACCGACTGATGAGTCGACTTGCTCGAACCGCTGCCACCGTTTCCGCTATTAACTCCGCCGTTCTGACCGCTGTACTGATCCGTACTGGTGGCCAGATCCTTGCTGCTCCAGCTGCGGGCGTGCTCCAACTGAGCGGCACTCACATTCCTGCCGAGGGACGCGGACCTGGCCGTTTGTTGGCGGACTATCGTCTGCTGCACAACATTCAAGTCCTGTATCAGGTGGTGTAGGCTGTGCAAAAAGTGCGGGGCAAAGCGCAGGGTGTAAACCACCGAATTCAAGTAGCAACTGTTGCCAATGTTGCAGAGTGTGCCCATGGAAGGGGCATGGTTCAGGGCCGCCGCACTTCCGTTCAAGCCTGCGCCTGCTCCTGCGGCATTGCTGCCGCCGTTGGGACCATAATACTGATGGCTCTGCGGCTCCTGGGACTCGATCTCGTTTGACGAGGAGCCAGTGACCGACCGCGCAGCATTGCCTCCGTATCCGTTAGCCACGCGGCGCTCCTCGGTGGTCGTCTGGAATCGCCGATCGTATAGAGACATCGTGTTGGTCCTCTTGCGGCTGGACCGCGCTCCTGCTGCTCCCGACTTTCCGGCGGCGTTGAGTTCAGCCTGTGCTGCCGCAATAGCGGCCGCCGTTTCCGGCGATTGGATCTCAAGCTCTCTCAGAAGCTTGTTGCCCCGCGTTCTTTTGAGTCCTCCAGCGGTTCGGCGCTTCTTCCCAACGGGCTTTGCTTCTTGGGCCTCCTCAATGCGGTTCCAGAACTCCGGTTTAAATAGTTCTGTAACAAGAAACATGATTATTAGTATTTTCAATTTAATATTTTAATAATTAGGTTCTAAGAAAAATGAATGAAAAGGAATTGAAAGTGGTCTTGTGTAAAAAATAAGATTATTTTAATCACTTTTGTGATAATCAAGACAAGCTATCTTCACATACGTAACCACGGAGGTATTATACAATCTTATAGCCACGCTAATCACAATGTTTGTTGGTAACATGTGGTGCAGGTGTCTAAAACGGCTACAGTGGAACCTGGCGCAAAGAATCCTACCTGAAGGTGTGTATTCTGTGGACTCTGTGGGCGTGGGCGATGGCGCCTGAAGAGGCGGAGGTGGTGGAGCGACGTCGGGCTGCTTTAGGTCGCCTTCGAGTGGGTCCTTGGTCGCGGGCTCTTGCCGGGAACGTAGACTGTAACAGCGCGAGGTGTCCGCAACATAAACGCGCCGCTGACGCTTTTTAACTGGAGATAGCTTCGGCGAGTTCGCAGTCAGAATCGGTTGACTGTCTGCCAGCTGCGCGGAGACTACCAGAGGATAAAGCACGGAATGCAATGTGTCCTTCTCCTGCTGATTAATTGGATTTTCCTGAGGCGGCTGGCTGTTATCCTGTTTCTGATTTCGCTGATCCTGTAGTAGCTGGCTGTTGATTTCAGTGTCAGTGGTGTCGTTTTGTGTGGGTGGAAGACTGGCTGGTTCCTCTTTGCGCTCATTTACGTCATATTCGTGCATCTTTCATTATCCTGGAAGAAGTGGATGAACAAGGAGTTATTACGAGACATCTTGCTGCGGTCTAGAAACAATCGATGTGAGCAATGCCAGGAAACTGGTCACAATCACAACAGGTTCCCAGCGATAAGGGGCCCGCGATTGATAATCAATTACTAATCTACACATGTGGGTACCCGAGCAGTGTGATTCATCGTAGCCAGGTAAATACCGAAGTTCAAGGGGATATACAGAGGTGGTCAAAAGTATTTACACAACGAGCTTTTTTTTCAATTAGTTGACAATTGAAAAAAAAGCTCGTTGTGTAAATACTTTTGACCACCTCTGTATATAGTAGTGCTATCAGTATCAGTATCAGTAGTACATCTGTGCCATCTTCTCCAGCTAATAACTTTCAAAGCTTGCCCCCAAAGCTTTTGAACTCAGCCTCGGTCAGCTGTTTCGGTGATTTTCCTCCTCGGTGGGTTCACCTCTTCCCGATCACATGCAGTGAGTGCCATCCAGTCAGGCAGGCACTATAACCAGGTATATAATGCCATAATCCCACGCTCGTTGCGGCGGCCAATCAAGAACCAATTGAATTGATATAGACCTGAACCCGTGAACTTGGCCATAATTATGTAAAAACGGAAAGGGGGTGGTGCTGGGTGGGTGGCTGGCGGATGCAACGTAAACTATATTACTATTGATTTTGTTGCTGCTCGGCTGAAGGTCAACACAATTCGAAAAATCGGGGGCCCAAATCGCACTAGGTAAACAGTTATGATTATGACCGATAATTTATGCACGGCTATGGGTTAAAGATGCTTAATTGGGTTTTACTGGTTTCTAGAACTCGCGGGCTGGAAAAAAACACTCACATATTGGTGGAGCAACATTTGTGGGCAATGCTGCGCTATGTGGATCGGGGAAAAGTTATAGAACGCCGCTTCTGCCGCCGATCGAGTGCAAAAAACCGATTGAGAAGTAAAGAAATTTTGTTTGCAACGTAAGACACGCACGCACACACATACGCACAACCGCACGCACTCACACATGCACACGCTACTCGCTGTGTTAACAGCACTTTTCACTTTTTTTTGCACTCACAGCTGCCCGGTTTGCGGTCATTTATCGGTTTCTATCGCACGCACGACGACCAAACTCGCTGGCAGCCAATAAGTATTCGCTCTGGGGCTGTTTAGTCCCGGTTTTACGTCGCTTATTACATTAAGTTTGTCCAGTGAAATTATTATATTGGAGCGGACGTCTAGGGATGCAAGAGAAATAATCGATGCCTGTCGTGCTAGCGCTGGTACCGCTATCCCGACTATCGATGGTGGCCGCAAGTCGAATAGTATCAATCGATTGGTTTTGCGATCGTATTTTATAGCGATTACAAAAGCGCAAAAAAAGTGTAATTCAAACATTTAAATTTTGACTAAAGCATTTCTGACAAACTAATAAGATCTTCGAATAAACCAGAAACAATTTGTGAATGAAAGGACTTACTTAATAAAGTATTTTAGTAGTTTAAGGAACAAACTTTATGAAAATAAATAAAAACTTGTTAACGCTTTTACATTAAGTGTTAATGAAAGTGGAAAATAGGTACAGAAAGGGTTGCGGCCCCACGTTGGGCGCAGAAGCATTATCTAACTAACATGTGCGTCTATCAAGTGCAGCAAAGTGATAATTAGCTCATAAATATGAATGAGCCAGCGATTAGAGTACCTAACTTCACCCACAATGCCGTATTAATATCAACTAAACGCCAATTGTGGCTGCAAGTGCGATTGAGTTGTTTGCTTTGGCTTTTCCTTTCGCGCGCACTGAGGCACTGAACCACTGAGGCACTGGACCGCTGAACCACCAAAAACCACCGAGTGGGGCGACGTAACAAGAGGGCGGACTCTATAAATTACCGCTGTGCAATGGCCAGTCGGCAGTGGTTAGACAAAGTTGTCTTAGCTACTTGCATGACCATATAATCTCCATGCACACGAGTGGATATATTTTATCTCCGTTGTCTGTGTGGTTTGCACACACAATTTCGCAGCTGGGAAAGCAGACCAGTCACGCAGTCGCAAATTGTTACAATTAAGGCCCACTAAAAATTGACCGTGAACTGGTTACGACTGCAGCGGATTCAATGGCTTCTAGGGCCCGACCTTCGCCTTAACTCTCAAACTTGAAGTTTTGGCCAATAGTCACCATAAAATGGCTTCGAATTTGTGCCACCGTTTTGGCCACCCACCAGCCCCTGGCCAACTTCACGGGTTTATTTTTATAGCCTACACAGAGAGAATCATTTAATTCAAAGTAGTTTTGAAGAAGATTCTCGAATTAAGTTTCCTAACAACTTAATAAAGTATCTTAAATAAAGTATCTTGGTGTTCGAGTATATGTTTTAAATCATTTATTTAATACTATTCTATTATATTTTCGAATATGAATGTTAGAAATTCTGTGTGTACTTGCACCAAATCTGACAAAAAAGTATTGCCCGGTCATTGTTATTATTGTTTCTTTCTGCTCTCACTGTTCGTTTTCAGCTGCCACTTTGCCATTTGCTATTAACACGCTTTTGAGCCATTTATGCCGGTGTACTTGGCTCGCTGCTGTTGGCCAACTAGCAACGAGCTACCAACTGCAAACGAGCCACTACCGCATTTTCCCCAGCCGAGCCAGCTTCAATTTTCGATAGCCCCTTGAGGCGAGCAGTTCGGCGCAGAGTGGTGGTCAGCTTGAGTTCCTGGATGCGAACATGTTGTGGATAATGGGGCTAGTAGTGGTCGCCGTGCGGCTCAATGGCCAGCCGAGTGCTGCGGCAAATGTCACGGTGATCGAAGACATTAGGAGCGCCTTCAGAGGCGTCACCAACGACACGGAGCTGCTGAATCACATAATACCGGAAATGTACGGGGCGAGCATGCGCACTGCGAATCCCTCCTTTGTCTTCAAGATGCCCAGCAAATCGATCGGCGGTGGCGACGAGCTGCTAACAATGCAGCGATCCGATTTCGCGGAACCAATCTTCCCCAATATCAGCCAGTCGGCCACGGCCATCGATTCACCCAGCACTATTCCGCCGGAAACGAGCGTGAAGACCAGTCTCAAGGTATCTCCGCAGCAGGATTGGCAGCAGATGGGTTTGGAGGGCTGGACGGGGGAGCTGAAGCCACCAGTTCCCTCGCTGGAGCAGGATCACAGGTGAGTGGGAGTTCCTTAGAACCTATATAATGGGATTGGGTATAGAACAAGTTACTGGCCAAAAGTTACTTACAAAATATATGGCGTTCTGTTCTGATTCATTAATTTAGATGGAAGTTGTGGCTGCTTTGTTTAATTAAAGATAAACAGCTGCTGTTCTCTCATTAAAATTGTACTTTAAATTATTATTTTGCTTGTTAAATGTGCTAGTTACCTAAACGTTTCAACCCATCTACTAATCCATCGCAAAACAAATTAATGTTTACGCCCCAAGTCGATTTACAGGGACACTCGACCGCCGATCAGCTGGCAGAACTCGTATCCCCACGACGAGATTCGTCTGGAGTTCCAGAACCACCACTTCGATGGCCGGGTGACGGACATACGCGTGATAACACCAACAACTAGTAACCCAGCGGATATGGAAGGTATGGAGGAGCTGATGAATGCTCAGAATGTGTACATAGCGCGGGTAAACGATCCCTTCGGTTACTCCATGAAGTGGAGCTTCACCAACGACAGCAGCCGGGAAAAGGAGCTCCTGCCGGAGGGAGACCGTGGAAAGAGGGACGTTGCTCGGCTGTACTCCATGATCAAGTGCTCCACGGGCTGTGATCCACTGATCTACAAGGGCTACGGCTGCTACTGCGGATTCGGTGGCCACGGAGTGCCCGCCGATGGCATCGATCGCTGTTGTCGCGTGCACGACAAGTGCTACGGCCAGAGCAACTGCATCTCCTATCTGGAATACTTTGTGCCCTACGTGTGGAAGTGCTACCGCGGCAAGCCGCTGTGCGCCGTCGACCATGGCGAGTTCGGTGGCCCCGACTCCTGTGCCGCTCGCCTCTGCCAATGCGACCTGCGGCTTTCCAGGTGCCTCAAGAGGTACTACTGCCCACACCGGCGCTCCATTTGCCACTCGTCCAGATCTCGACGCTTACAGAACCTCATATTCTTCGATTGATGTTTATTGTTAATGGTAGCATGTAAGTTCCAAAATGAAATGTAGAAATGAATCCGTGTGAAAGTTAGGGTAAGCCTAGTGATGCCTTTGGCTCTTTCGGAAGCCGCTCCTGGCCTTGCTTCCACTCGACTTATCCGCTCGCGAGCTTCCCGTGTTGCTCACCGGCGTGGCCGTGATCCCTGCCTGCGCGTCCGGCAATTGGGAGAACTCCTTGGTCGCCTGACAGTCCTGCACGAACAAACGCGCCGTCTTGTGCTGAGTCGTGTGTGGTTTGTAGGCCACCAAAACGTTGTGGGCCATGAGCAGTACATCCCGGTGCAGCTCGCTCAGGCTGCGAATAAATCCCGAGTCGATGTTCCGCTTGATGGTGGGGAAATCCATGGGGCGCAGGCACAGATCCGCATGTCGCTGCGCGTGCTCGTCGTGAAAGGGACGCTTAAAGGGAGCAGCATGCTTGCTGTCCTGCAACATGGCATAAATGGACAAGAAGAGCTTCTTGGAGGCGGCTCGCGTTTCTCTCCGATCGTCGGTGTGCTCGCTGGAGGCGGGTGAGTTGGGTATGCTGTCGATTACGGGCGTGGATGAGCATCGGCGACGCGTGGACCTAGCAGTGGAATGATCGCTGGCTGTAGTGGCGTCATCGTCCACCATTGGACTTTCGGACCGATCCCGATGTGGCAGTTTTCGTAGCAAAGGCGTTCGAGCTGGCGCCGACGGTGGCTGAGGTGTGCCACTCAGCTCCAGCTCCGATTTGGAGTCATCCAGAGCCAGCTTCAATGGCGGTGGCTTTGCTTTTGCACTCCTTGGATGGTCATCGTGCTTGCTACTGTCCGTCAACGAGGACGACTCCTCATCTGTGTCGTGTAGATCCACAGGAACCGGAGCGGATTGAGTGGTCGTCTTTTCTTGCGTTGTTACTGCCTTTCCCGTCGTGTCCTTGCCTGATTTGCTTTGTGCTTCCCTAGTGGCTTGGTGATCTATAAGTTCCGGCTCGTCCGTGCTTCCTCCTGCTTTATTTTGTCCTTGAGAGCTACTTTCCTGTTCGGATTTGTCTTCTGTGGCCTCCTCCTTCTTCGAAAGGGAATCTGTGGCCCCATCCTCCTCCATTTTCGTAGGTGGCGAACCTGCAGTATCCTCACTTGAAGTGCTGATAATAGTTATGGTCTCACCAATCTCCTCCACCGCCACCTCGCTGGCCAACGGCTCGGACTCTGCGTCCTCGGTGCCCCTTGTAGATTCACCACCGGACTGACCGCGATCCTTACTCTCCTGGGAGGCCACCGCAGCCAAGGGTATATTATCGTTGGAGTCATCGCTGGATCCAATTACTAGCTCCACAGATTTCGGTTTATCACTGGCTGGGGAACTTTTACTTTGCTCCCTCTTCAAAGCGTCCAGTTTGTCCTCAAAGTCAATGACTTCGGCTTTATCGATCGATGGCGAGGCTACGACGTCGTCCACATTTTTCAGAATCTCATCGTCAATGACACTGGCCATATCGATGTCGATGTCATCTATTATTTGGTCAAAGTTTTTGAAGACCTCTAGCAGCTGCGCTTCGTTGGGATCCGCCTCGTCGGAGTCTGCTGTGCCAGCGGCAGACGAAGTGGCTTCGTCTACACCCTTCTCCTGGTTTCCTGACTCCTCTGCCTTCACCAAGCTTCCGCCCTCGTTGGCCTTTGCCGCAGCCTTGTTCTTTTCCAGCAGCATGGAGAGCGTAGGTGCCGCCTGCGAGGGACTTCGTTCGAGAGTTGGCGTTGTAGAAGCGATTGCCTCACTGACCGGAGGTCCACTAATAGGTCGGGATATGAATGCCGCATCCGTGGGGCTCTTCATTGTGATGGCTGGCTGATTGGCAACAGCCGAGCTGGCACCGCTGGTCAGCAGCGAGGTAATGGTTGGCGCCGTTGCCCTGGCCACGCTGCCAGTTCCTCCTGCGGCCAGTGCAGCTCCTCCTGGAGTGGGCGTTGCAGGCGCATTGCCTGTGGGCGATTTCAGGAGAGATGTTAGTAGAGGAGAAGGACCCGTCTGCTGTTTGCCATTGCCACCGGTGTTAATGTCCTCCACGTCCATATCGACGGAGGTCGTGTCGGCGGCTTGGTTGGAACGCTTGACGGCTGGACCGCTGTTCCGCCAGTTGCTGGCCAGGTCCTTCTTGCGCTGCTCGCGCTCCCGCATGCGATTCTCCAGCTTCATCTCCTCGACGCGGCGCATCTCCTGCTCCTTCTCGATCTCCAGCCACATGTCCTGCAGCTCCTGCTCGGTCACTGCGTCCGATTGCAGCGACTCAATTTCCTGCTGGATGCGTCGGTAAGTCTCCTGATCCTGACGCATCTGCGCCTTGATCTCCGCCTGCCGCTCCTCCGTGAGCCGGCGGAGCAGCAATTCTGTGGGCGTCTCCACGGTGGCCGGTGAGGAGACGCCGGCACTGCTTTCGCTGCTGCGCTTTTTACGCTTGGTGGCCTCCACGCTTTCCAGCAGATTGCCGTACTGCACGGCACAGTTCTTCTGCGAGAACCAGTCCGCCGGTCGGTTGCTGCTGCCATTGCCGCAGATCGTCTTCAGCGTGCGGCTCACCGTGATCCAATTCTGGTCGCCGCTGCAGGAGACCGCCGACGCCAGGATGAGCTGCTCCCGCTTGGACCACGTGTCCAGTGGCATGCGGCTCAGTTGCAGGCGCTCTTGTACCCCGGCAGACATTCTAAACTGCAATTTATTGATTTCAATCAATAATTTGTAAACAAAACAGAATGCTATCGATGACTACACAAAAATCTGTAATACTGCCTGTCGTCGAAAATGCAGTGTGACCGTAGCGCACCGATATCGAAAGGCTGGCTTATCGATTTCTGGGCACCGCTAACCGATAGCAACACAAAAACAAGTTTTCCGAATTTCATAGCCAGTTAAATAAAAAAGGCATTTCGAAATGGAGCCCATATCACATCTGGTGAAGTCCTCGCTGCCCAATTACTTGTCAAGTCTGCCGGTTCCCGACAGCATCGGCGGCTGGTTTAAGCTCTCCTGTAAGTTTGGGCAATAAGCGTGTTTGTGCCCATTGGAATTTGATTTGCCTTCAAAGGGCGCCCCACATAAGCCCAAATCCACGATAATGACGCAGCATCTAGGGGGGACAACTAAAGGGGCTACAAAGGTGCAAATGTGGCGTGATATTGCGGAGCAACTAACGGTAATCAGAAGTGCAATGTGTGCACTTCCAGGCAAAAACGTTGAAGTGAACCTGCAGCGATTATGCAACAACTGCTGAGCTCGCCAAGAAATTTATAATTGGAGCAAGTTTATCTCGCAGATAGGCAACTTGATAGACGTATTATACAGGCATACCAACATGCGTATATCTATAAGCATATATGCGCATATCTTGGTGCGTTTATAACCCAATATGTGTGTAGGGAACGACCTTGTGCCGGTTACGGCTGATCGCCCAAAATATCTAGTTCTAAAGCTTAAAATACACTGCATTCCGTATTAACCTGGTTTCGTTTGCAGTCAAGGATTGGCTGGCCCTGATCCCACCCACCGTGGTGGTGGCCGGAATCGGCTACACCGCCTACCTGGCCTACTGTCCGGCGGCACGGGCCAGCTGCTCGGCCAAAATCAGCGGACGCTGCAACAACCACATCCGCAAGAACGAGCCCAAGGTGGTGGACATGATCGACGTGGAGGACATTGCGGAGAAGGCGGCCTTCTGTCGCTGCTGGAAGACTAAGAACGTGAGTGCACTTCAACGAGCTTATGCCGAACTATCTGTTCACAATCCTAAACGGATATCCTCTATTCGCAGTGGCCCTACTGCGATGGCAGTCATGGCGAGCACAACAAGCAGACTGGGGACAACGTCGGACCAATTGTCATCAAGAAGTAGATTGCGGCGGTGCATCGATACACAAAAGTCTAGCATTTCCTCGTTCGAATTCCCGCTGAGCTGCAGTTCGCTTTTAAAACCAATAGTACTTTGAAGTACTTCCACGCTGTCAGAACCCTTGTAATTGTAAGCAATAATTGATGATATTGATGGATTAAGTTAAAAGGAGCCAATAAAATTGCCCAAACATAAATTGAAATCTATATGCTCAATTCAGCATTACTAATTACTAATAAATGCCCGACCTAACCTTTAACAACCAAATAAACCACACACACACACATGCGAGAGAAAACCGTGCTGTTATTAATAGAAAACCTTTTATTTTTTATAAATATTTTCTGGCTGCAGGCGGCTGTTCCGTTGACAATATCATGATGTACTATGCTTAGGCGGTTACAAACAAATTCTCCAGTACAAAAAGCAGGAGGCGAGACACACGATTCCGCCAAGCGTGGTAGGCAGCACGGCAGATATTGGATATCTTTAGGGTACTTATCAGTTGGAACTTAAGAAATGGGCATCGTGCTCTTCCTGCATTTTAAATCTCAAACTTTATTGTTACTGCTGCTGTTTTTGTTGTTGCTCTAAATGAGGGCTGCTGCTTTGAGCGGAGCTGGGCTGGGCAGAGATGATTACTTGAAGATCTTGCCCTGGTTGAACTTGCGACCGTCCTTGTCGGTGCCGGACCAGGAGAAGTACTGGGTGACCAGCTTCTTGGTCTCCTCGCTCTTGGCGTCGAGCTTCTTCCAGTCGTACACCTCGTAGTCAATCTGCCAGTCGGGGGAGAGGGTGAAGGCCAGATCCTGTCCGCGCCACACCCAGATTCCGGAGATGGTGCTGTTGCCGTCCTCGCCGAACAGGCAAACGGAGGCGAAGGCCGCCTTGCGCATCTTGTCCAGACGCTGGAACATGCCGGTGATGAGATTGCACGACATGAACACCTTGGACAGCTCCTCGTTGTACTTGTACTCGCCGATCCAGATCGAGTAGTTCTCGGCATCGAACTTCTCGAAGAAGTAGGGAATGGACTTGGCCTCGTCCTCGTTGGAGTACACGCGCTTGAAGTCATCGAAGTTGAAGGTGCCCTTGGGCAGCGCATCGAAGGGGTCCTTGGACTTGGGCTCGGCGGCCAGGGCCTCATCGGCGGCGTCCAGCTCCTCGGCGGGCTCGGCAGCCTTCTTGGGCGCCTCCTTCTTTTCCTTGGGCTTCTTCTCCTGCTTCTGCTGCTGAGCCTGCTGCTGGGGCTTGGCGGCTCCGGTCTTGGCCTGGAACTCGGCGTACTTCTTGGGGTCGAAGACCAGGGCCTTCTCGCACAGCTTGTAGTCCTTGACGACGGCCTGGACCTGCTTCTGGTTGAGGATGGTGACGAACCAGCGGTTCACGTTGCCGAAGGCACTGCGTACACTGGGCTCCAGGACGTACTCGTACAGGTGGAGCAGGCTGCTGAAGACCACAATGTCGGCCAATGTGATCCTCTCGCCGGCCAGGAAGGTGGCGTCCTGCAGCTTCTGGTTGAGCTGCTGCAGCACAGCCTCGGCCTCCTGCTTGGCAGTGCTGTTCTTCTGCTGCGGCAGGATGCCCAGCAGGGGGAAGACCCAGGCACAGGAGGCAGGCACAATCTCGTTGTCGGCGAAGGAGATCCACTGCTGGACCTGGGCCTGCACGAAGGGGCACTTTCCGCCGCGCAGCTGCTCGTTGGCCAGCAGATAGGCGATGGCATTGGACTCGCTCAAGTACTGTCCTTCGGCGGTCTCAAAGGCGGGCACCTAAGGACACATATCGTGTTGATGACCTGGCACTAGCCACACCCACAAAAAGAGCAGACTCACCTTGCCACTGGGGAACTTCTTGAGGAACTCAGCCGACTTGTTGGTCTCGCCGAACTTGAAGTTGTCGGCCACTTTCACCTGGGCTCCGGAGTACTGGGCCGCGATGAGCGCCTTGTAGGCCCGGAAGTTCTCGGGGTAAGTGTACAGAGTCTGCAAATATGGGTGGATTAGTTGTGATATCGTGGCACCTAACCGGCATCTGGAAATTCGCAAATTCACATGGCCCGAGACCACGGATTTGCAAATCCTAACTGCCATTGAGCGTACGTACTCCTTTCACCATGGTGGATTCGCCGTTTAAATCGTCTGCCTGCAAATACAGTATTGAATACGATATAGTGCCAAATTCAGCGAAAAAACGCGGAGCACACGCACTCACCGGAAACGAAGAAGAGAAGGGACGGAAACAGGGCTGCAGGAGTCATCAATGTTACGCCGATATATCGATATTTTCCAGGCCATTTTAGTCATCGATGATTTATATTCGTCCTCGATGTGAAATTATACCTAAAAACTTAAGCCATTATTGTTTTTGGTATATTTATCACATTTCAGTTTTCAAAATAAAGTACAATAAATGTGGGTTCCATAACAGAGTGCTGTTAAGCGCAAAGCGTTCCACCACTAACTGATCGTTCGTAGCAAAGATATTATTTCAAATCAGGGGCGTTTATTCGTAAACGACCGTTATTTGAATTTGAAGTGTTCCCCTATAAAATGCGATTTCGTTTTATATTTACATTTAGCTTACTTTTTAGTATGGCCTGATATTTCATAATTTGAATTTCTGTTATTTACCGATCGTCAGACACTGTGTTGTAAAGCAAAAACATAATCTTTGCGAATAGCAGCCTAGTCGATGTTAACAGCAGCGAACTATGTTATGATGGTGATTCAAATTTTAGGAACAGATTTTTGTTTTAATATAAAAATGTTTTATTAATTGGCAAATAATAACAACTCTGCTAAGATATTACAACGTCAAACAAAACAGTATTTTCTTCTGTTGTTCAGATCAATGATCTGAATATTGAACATTTTATTTCTCACATATAATATTTCCCGTCTTCATAAATTAAGAAGCCAAAGACGACGCATTGCTTAATGAAAACCATTACAGGTACTTTATTTAGATACTACAAACATGATAACTACGTTCCCCCCACCCCAGCAGAATGCATCAGCATCGAATCGATCGAGGGCCTTCCTTCTCGACAGCATCTTTTTTTTTTTCCGAACGGAAATGCCGCGCATTGGGACGGACTGAGTCTGTGTCCCGGGGATCGGGGCAAACATTTTTCCAGCTGCCGCCGTCGTAGAGTTCAAGTTCTGCATTGCTCTAATCGCTGCATTGTCATCTTCTCCAGCTCCAGCTTCTACTCTGGCTGCAACTCCAGCTCCAGCTGCAGCCCCTCTTCCCAATCACCGCTTGGCGAAGTGCAGGCTTTCGCTGCTTGTGCTTGTTCTAAGCCGATGTTGCAGTTGATGCAGTTGTTGCTGCATCTGGTTGGTGGTGGTGGAGCCGTGGGTTGGTATGAGTTGCTCTTGCCGCGCTTGTGGGAACGAGCACACATAGCAGGAAAACTATTTTCAAATTGGAAAGGTTTTGCACTTCTCCAACGCGCCGCGTTCGCCGACGACAACCTCTTTCTCGTTAGTTTGTTATTTTAACTATTATATCAATTAGTTGCGGCGTTTGACGGCTTCTTGTTGCTGCTGCTGCTGTTCCTGATTGCTTTTGCTGCTGCTGCTGCGGCTGCTTCGACCGGGAGGAAGTGGAAATCCAGTGCAGGGAAAGCCAGCTGCCGCGGCCGTTGCAACTGAATGCGCTTCTCGGCTTTGCCACCGCCGGCCGGGGTTGCAAACTCGCGGGGCCCATATTCATTTAGAAAATATGTAAATAAGCCAGCCGAGCAGCCGAAGTGAAGTGCCCTGCTCTCTCCTCCCTCCGGTGCGTTGGCATTTAAATGAGCGTGAAGCAAATCGTGTGGGAGGAGTAGCTCCACGGCCGTGCAGCAAGTGGCCATACAGTAGCCATCTAGCCCTAGCCACGGAGCACTAACAATGGCCCACGGGGTTGAAAGGTGTTCCGGCTTCATTCCTTTGGCCTGAAATTAAAATTGGAGAGCAGCGAAATGCTGTGTTAATAGCGGCAGCAGGTGTTACAGTTACACTCAAACGCCCACGCAACAGAACGCACATACATACGTACATGTGTAGGTAAATGTGTATGTTTCGTCATCTTGTCGTTGGCAACAAGGTTCACTGGAAAAAAAGTGTAGCTAATCATTTTTAAGTATTATCTATTAATTTGATAATAGGTTTTAGAGTCGATAGTTAATTAAGATTATTATTTTACTATTTTCTCTTTTTTAAACAAAGTCTATTCAGCAAACTTTAAACAGCAGATCGTATAATTCAATTAACATGACAATCTTAACGAAAAGGTCATTTAACTTTGAATAGAAGTGTAACAAAAACCTGTGGATTGTAAATAGCTTGTTGTACAAATACAAGTTATTATGGATCATTAAGAAATTTGCTACTGAATAGTTTTTTGTTAGATTTCCGTAACTAAATAGCTCGAGGTTCAGTTGGGTGCCTTGAATGTTGAGCCATTTATAAGGCATATGCATACATTTAAAAGGCATGTTCCAAGAGATATTTTGCTTATTTTTTTCTCACCATGTGACAAAAGGCGGGCAAAAAGCCGTTACTTACCCGCAGGCGCCACGGTAACAACACAACGGCAACAACAACCCTCGCCGAGTTTTCACACGAAAATCTATTGGCGTTGCAGTTCCAAGTTCCCAGTACCCAATGGCCTGGGTTTCTGTGTCTGTGCTTCTGTAGGGGCCACTCGGATTCGATTTTTAATCGCGTGTCACCAGCCCATAAATTGGTGGACCGTTGACTGCCGTGGGCTTTGCTTTTCCACATTCGGCGGCTGCTGTCAGTCCGTTTGGCAGATAAAGGACCGCAAATCGGCAAGGCTACTGCTGTTTTCCCGGACCGAGCGCATGTGCAGCATGCGGGACAGCAGGCCATTGACTCCATGTAGTGGTGCTTGGTGCTTGCTACGAGTATCTTGCAACACGCCCTCATTTTTCGGGAGTTGCTGCTGCTGCGGGGCGTGTGCCACTCGATGTGGGTCACGGGTCAATCAAATATACTTCTCCCATAATTAATGCGTTTGGCTAATTGGCCACTCAGCCGGAGGGGTTGGGTTGGGAAACGACTCCCGCCGATCCCCGTGAGATGGAAAGCTCCGCTCTCTTCGTTGTGCTGACCCAACTTAATAGACGAGCATGAAATCTAGTCACGAACTTAATCATGAACCACCGTGCACTAGATCCATGTTCGCCGACAAAATAGAGTCAGAAAAGAGCATCCTTCCCCACATCCCCACTTTTGGGCTCCTTTCTCGCCCGGATGATGATTATTGCCCCTGCACGACTTTCTGTGGCATTTTTGTGATTGGTGATTGGGTTTGGCTTTGGTTTTTCTTTTTCGTTTTGGGTTTTCGATATTGGGTTTTCCGTTTGGGGCTTAGTAGTTTGCATGTCATGTCATTGCTCTCGTGCCTGCCAACAATTGCGATCGGTTTGATCGGTTTTCATAGCTCAATTGGGTGGCCACAGTCAGCAGTTCCCCTTCCCCTTTTCGGCCACCACCACCACTTTTGTTCGGATCCCCGGGTAATATGAATGAATCAAGCTCCGAGCTTCGAATTAAGGTTTATTATTTTTTGTTCGCCCGTCCGCAGTTTGCCGTTTTTTCTGCTGATTTATACAATAATATGTGGCACCCCCTCCACCTCCTCCCCCCACCGCTCCCTTGCACCCACCTCCATGATTCTCCTCTGACGAAAAGCCGACAGAATCAGAATCGGAATCGGAATCAGAATCGCCGTCGTCTTTGAGAATTGTTTAAGAATTGTGGCGTCGCTGCAGTTTGAATTTCTGCTGATCGGGGCACAAAAACGGAGAGCAGAGTTGGATAAAATCCGATACATATAGTGACTGATACAGGCCAGCCACCCGATTCGACGGAAATTATTTGTTTGTCGAGTTTGGGGGTGTATACAAATGCAACAACTATTAATCTGAACTATGCGAGAGCGGTGTCTTCTCAGAATTCGGTATTTCAGCAATTTGTTCCGGTAGAAACCGAGGGAAATGTCAAGTTAGGGAGGCGGAACTACAGAAGAACAGAAAAAAAAAGACAGTTGCGGGGTAAATAATAGTTTTGGAATATTTAAAAACCGTGGATTTGCTGAGCATAATTCAAAAATAATTTAAGTGGAAACAAAAGGTGACTGACTGAGTTTTATCAAAGACACAAATTATGTATTTATTTTCTCTTTGCTCTTAATTGACTTTCTTGTAAGATCTGAGCAATGTGAGCACTATTATTTCCACCGCAACTGTACGCAGATCAGTGACTCAGCTGGCAACAGTTGTTGAACTTTTAACCTTTGTTGTTAGGCTAACAATTTTCCCAGTTGGCTACAATTAATTTTGAATTTGGGGGATCGTTGTTCTGGGCCTGTTTTGCCTGGCCCGAAAGTGGTCTAAATTAGCATTAATTTTCATTTTATTTCGGACCAGCAATCAAGTCGCTCTTCCGCTATCGCTCTTCCTTTTGGGCTCTCTTTCCCTCTCTTTTGGGCACTCCAACAGGTGCTCTTTTCCATCTTTTTTTTTTGGTCGTTCCGTCTGAATGACGTTGTGTGCGTGCGAGACATTGACTAATTACCTTGCGTCTCTTTTTCTTCAAAGATCACCACCTGTTTGTCCCTTTGCTTTTCGAAGGAAGTACACGCGAAGTTTGTCAAGAAAACACGTGCTTGATGATTGAACTACCGTTATTAATGAGTGTGGATCTAGTCACAAATACTAAGAAAATCAATGTGAAACACTGGACCCCCACCCACTAAAAACAGCAGTATGAATTCCAATTCCAGCTCCAGTCCCAATTCCATTATAATGGGATTTTTGCGTTCTCCATTTCCCTCGCCTCCTCTTTAATTTCAATTATTAAGCGATAGTGCAAAACACAATACACGACAATGTGCTCGACCCATTTAGTTCGTTTCTGTTCCTCCTTCTTTTTTCGATTTTTTTCTTTTTAGCGTTGATAAGCGGCGTCTCTTTTCAGCTTTCTCTGCTTCTTATCAGCTCTACACACATACACATAAGCGTACGCAATGAATCTTTCCCAATTCCAATTAAAAATTCCACGATCTGCACGGCGGTGTGGCAACTCCGCCAAAGAATCGCTTATTGGCAGGCGCAAAAATATAGGGAAAATTCAGCGTAAGTCTTTTTTTTTTTGTTGCTCGCCCGCTTATATACATACCCGTACACTAACAAAGCGAAGCTTACACTCGCGCACAGCAAAACGGTAAAGAGCGGGAGAGAGAGCGAAAGAGAAGCAAGTTGATAGCGATAGTTGTTGTTGCTGTTGGTTTTGCTTTATTTCTCAAGTATGTCTTGCCAAAGACACTAGAATAACAAGATGCGTAACGGCCATACAAATTTTTGGCACGCGATTTTTTGGCCGTGGCTCTAGAGGTGGCTCCAGGCTCTCTTGAGTTTTTGTTCGAGAGAGAAAGAGCGGAGAGCGCTACAGCAAACAGCTCTTTTCTACGCATACAGTGATAGCATACAACTGTATGTGTGCACACGTATGCTCATGTATTGTAAATTTGACAAAATATGCCCTTCACCTTAGAAGTTCGTTGACTTTAAATCTATATTATTTTTTATCAATTGGCACCATGCGAAAAATTCTTGTTTTGCATTGCCTCAACGTTATTATTATTTAAATAAAGCTTAGAAATAGTAATAGACGAATCTATGTACATCACAAAATAAATTTCGAAAATGACTTTATATTAGAATACTTGTCATTAGGGTATTCAGCTTGCGGCGTGAGAAAAATTAATAAGGCAATGATTGTTGAGTGCTTGTGTCCGCACTTCGTGCCTGACGATATGACTTTTGCAACGAACTGTTTTCATATTTTTATTTAATTTATTAATTTTTATTTTCTACTACGTATTATTATTTTTTATGAAATATTATTATTTTTATTATTTATTAATAAAATTATTATTTTTATTATTTATTAATAAAATTATTATTTTTTTATGAAATTAAAAAATAATTATTATTTTTTTGAAATATTTATTTCTCAATGTTATGTCTTCTTTTTGGAAAATTTATGTTTCAAATTACAGTAGTTATAATAATTTCCTTTGTATTTGCTTTAATTATTATTATAATAATTATTATAATAGTCAGGGAATTTTTATTTTATTTCATCATATTGCTACGAAATTGGTCACAACTCCAAATATGTAAATTCGTTTCTTCGATCAGAATTGATTTCGGCCCGAAAATCGTCTTCTAGATTCTTTTATATTTCTTACGCTCTCAACGTGAGCGAGCGGAAAGAGAGCAAATTTGGCCTTCACCAAAAAAGTGGCTGCATAGTGCCAAACGAATGTATGGCCGTTACGCATCTTGTTATTCTAGTGTCTTTGGTCTTGCCCTCTTGTTGTTGTGTTCTTCTTCTGTCTGTTCTTTGAATTGAAGAAGTATGGCGAATTACACACAGGCACAAACATATATGCATACGTACGTACGAAATACACACGCGGCGGCGTCGCTTCGTTTCGCAAATTCGTTTTTATTAAATCGCTATTGAAATTAAATCATTTCTAATTAGACGGCACATTTGAACTGTAAATGCTGCTTGCATCCGTTCGTTTTTATCGGCAAGGCAGTCTCAAATGTGTGAGCGATGGCGATGGAGATCGTACGTGTGTGTGGGTGAGCTTGGCTTGTAATCAACGGCAATTTGAGTTTAGAATGGCACACACACACTCCCGCCGTACGCAGAAAACACGCGTTGAATACTTTACTTTCAGTAACTACTATTTGTTTATGGCATTTCTTCTTTAAAACCCTTAAACTCTTTCTCGGAAGGAGCAAAAACACGGCACGCCACGACGACGGCGCAGGACAAACTGAAACTGAAGTGATCGCGAGTGACGCTCTTCCATTTATATACGGCTCACGATAGCAGGGTTGCCGAGCCGCTCGTTTCCTGGTTACCTTAATTGTTGTCATGTTATAGATTTAAATTCCGGGTTTCTCGAAAACGGTCAACCACGATCACTCCCTTTACCTACTCAACGTGTCGTTTGCATATTTAATTTAAATTATTGTTTTGTTTTTTTGTCTACCTTGACAACCCTGGTAAGCCTGGTAATTGAACTCTACTCACATACACACATTTATTGCTGAGCGTGAATTTCTCTCCCCTTTGTATGTGTGCAATCGTGTGTGCAAATGATACAAAGCTGAATTATATATCAAAGGCAGAGAAAAATAATGATGACGCAGTGAAAAAAAAATATTAAAATAATTACAACGGCCGTCGACTCCTCTTCGCCTTCTTCTTCTCGGGGTGGTTTCTTGAAGTGTAGTAGAAAGGTTTACCCGACAAACCTTCGGATGCACCAAAACAAAAAATGCCTTATTAAGATAGTTTTCTTGATTTTACACAACATTTGTCAAAAGAATAACTTAATAATAGTATCAATAAGTACCAGAAATGCCTAAAATTTAGTATGATTACTTAGTAAATAAGTTAATAATTTTCCCAAGTGATCCACTTTTCTGTGCGTGTAGTTATCAATGTACAGACATGCGGAATTTCAGTTGTTTCCTTTTATTTCGGTGTGTCAATGGCTTGGCCAAAAACCAAGAAGGGTTGTTGTCTGTCTTAGCTTTCCTCCCTTTCCATGCGCTTCCCTCCCTATTCTTAAAGCGCTTGCGCAGCTGTTGCTCGCCCTTCTTCTGCTTGTTCTTCTTCTTGCCCATTATATACAAACATACAAACGTATGTACATATATATAGAATACCTTCTTCTTTTTGACACAGTTATCTGCTTGCTCAATGAAGTTTGCAGAACTGGCATTTCCATACGCGTATTTTCATTCATTTTCCGCTTCCTGTAATTGAAATTCGGCGACGCTGGCTAATTGCCGATTGTGTGGGCGTGGACGTAGGCGTATTTCTACGTACGTACGGGTATCTGCAGGGTATTTCTTCTTGTTAGAGGGGTGGGGGAGGGGTTGCACACAGTGTAGCCCAGTTCCCATAAAACGCAAAAGGAACCCAACACTCCACTTTAGATAGTGCTAATTGGTCGGACTAGGAAGCGGGCCAAAACGGGCCACGGTAATGGTAATAGTAATGGTAATGGTCTTGGATCAGGTCATCCGCTACCGTTTGTTCGCCACCGTTCTTCCCCCAAAAACATAAACTAATCTCGGTTCATCTGACAAGCTGGAACGTCTTTATGGTCGCTGCTCTTGAATACTTTGAATGCACTGGGCGAAACCGGTTGCAAGAAGTTAGGAGGAGGCACTATGGAGGCTTAGATAGCAAGTTTTAAACAGAAAATTAGATTTTGTAAATATGTAGGTGTAAAAAATAACATTTAAATGAAGGGGTTCTTGGTTTATACCAAATATTTCAGTGCTCATTTCAATAGTAATAATATTATTGTGATACATACAGTAAAATGATGATACCGATCGTACTAAGAGAATGTTCCCTGTGTGGAGTTCGACTTCCTCCCCCAATCTCTCGCTTGGCCCAATTAAACGCTCTGTTCTTCCCACAGTTGGTGGGTCTAACCCAGTTCAAAGCCCAGCCTTAGTGGAAGACCAGCCTGGGGCAACACCAGCTCTGTTTTGTAGATTACAAAAATCACACATGCCTGGGCTACTTGTCATTGCGAAAATTTCGAGGTGTGTAGGCAGCAGTTGCATTGACAGAGGTGTTTGAGGTGATCTCCGAGGGGTTTCCCAGGGGGGGTTTTCTTCGGCTATCGACGAAGAGGTGCGGAGGAGGATTGGCTATGGCCTGACCCGGCCAATCTCCAGCTGGTGCTCGGACCCGTATCTCTCGCATTGTAAATGTCAGTGGTGTTTTTCAGCCATTGCCCAACTGCCACGGTCCATGGTCCCCATCATCCAGCCCCCATGCCCATGCCAAGCCAAACCAAAACCATTCCAATCCCATTTCTAGGCCCCATCCACATCCACATGCACATCCACATCTACGTCCACGTCCGCGTCCGACGTCCACTCACATTAAATTACATACACTCCTTTTGTTTGCAATATATTTAAATTGCTTGGCCGGCCTGTCTAAACAGTCCAAAAACAGCGAGAGGATCGCTGAAAGAAATACGAAAAATGGGGAAAATAAAAACCATTGCCAAGAAGAAAGATCGGCCTATCCAATGGCTCAAACAAATGGCAAAGTTCAAACGAGGTTAACAGCATTTCATGCCACTTCCACTTCCACTGAAGTTGAGTCTGGATGGACCATTGAGGATGGAGCAGGGAACTGGGAGCCAGCAGCTAGGAGCTGGCAGCTAGCAGCTAGGAGTCGGGAGCACCGAGTTCGGAGGATGGAGGACAGGCCACCAAAACGGATAAAAAACTGTGCAGGCCAAAACAAAACAAACAGCACGGCCAAGAGCCATCCTAAACGACAGGCGGTGGTAACATGACCGTGCACCAAAAAAAATGGATTATTTTTGGGCAAGAGTACTATTAAATGGTAATCATAATGATAGATAAAAATGATCTATTTCATCGTTCCGATTAAAGTGATGAGCTATTTTCTATTCTTTGATAGTTAAGCGCCTAAAAGTTACTCAAATCTTTATTTGTATCAAGAACGTATAGGATTCAAAGTGCTTGCCTTTTTCGGAAACTCATCCAATTCTATGAGTTTCTTTTTCCGTGCAGAAACGACAGCTCCAGCACATAGAGATCCAGACCAGCTTCAGATTCAGCTATGGCCCCAGCAACTGCAAGTCCAATAAATAGACGTGAGCGCAAATCTGAAGCCATGGCTTCATATAAAACCTTTCTAACGATCGTTTACCTCTGGCTCGCTCGCAAAATGTAACAAAGGAGTTGTGCGGAAAAAAGTTGCCCAACGGGAGGAACAGGAGGCACAGGCGGCACAGGAGGCACAGGAGGCACAGGAGGCACAGGAGGAACAGGAGGAGGAGGAGGTGGCCAGTCCCGATCTTGGTCTTAGACCAAGTCCAGGCCAAGCCTTCGCCAAGCGCCCACTTCCTACTTGCTGCTGCACGCTGCCCATGCCCACCAAACCGAACCGAACTCCACTTAGAAGCTGCCTGCAACACCGAGATTTGGTTGTCGTTCGGTTCGGCTAGGTGCCCCGCTTCAATCGCCGACTACAGTGGCCATTGGCTAAGCAGAACAGCTACTGGGAAGGAGATGTACCCACATTTAGTTTCTTAAAATGAAAGGTGGATCTGTAATAATGGTTTTAGGATTGAAGCTGAAATCTGATTGCATAGGTTGGATTCTATGAGTATATCGCCTAGTTCTTCTAGTTCCTCTTTAAGCAATACACCCTGTTTGTGGTAGCTGTTGACTGGGAGACTAGAAGACCGACCAGGAGACTAGGAGGCTGGAAGCTGCGTGGCCTGCGCAGCGACGTGGTCGCCGGGATCTCCATGGGCCATTTACGTGGCCAAGGGGCCGCTTTGCTTATGTGTACGCCACTGGGGCCCCGAAAAACAGAGAGATATACTCGAGGAGCCGAGCGGAGACCACCGCTCAGTTAACCGAAAAAAAGCCAAACAAGAAACAAAAAAAAAAAAACAAAAATGGGTAGTAAGCAAGCGAGCCGAAGAACAGGCGAGAGCAATAACCAGTTTCGTCTCCCAAAAAGCCAAACAAATGAAGTCAAGACGCGGCGGGGAAAAACAAAACCCGGCTGAAAAGAAAGGGGAATGGGGCAAGAACGTAGCTCATGTTTACGAGTCACTGGCAGAAGAATCGGGAGTTGAGAATCGCTCGGGCAGCGTGGGTCGGGCGGGGAAGACAGGGCAGCAGGTCGGGTCGGGCGCTCTTCGGGCCTTAACTTTTAACGTTAACGGCCATCATCAGATAGAGCACGGCCAGAAAAACTGAAAACTGAAAACTGAATACTGGAGACTGGGTCCGAAGACCGAAGACCGAGGACTGAGGACTGGAGACTGAGAGCCCCGAAGAGTACAGAGTACAGTTCAGTTGAATTGAAGTTGTGGCAAACGGGTATTGAGGGAGTTGCAGAGCTATAGACTGGGTCTAGGCTTTTTGTTTTTGTTGCCTCGCTGTTGTAGGAGTTTTGGCTACACAGAAGTTTAGTTACATGCTCATTACATAGATACACACACACACACACACAGCCATGCACATGTGCACACAGCCAAACAGAGGAGATACATTGTAGACCGCATGGATACATACAATTTATGTATTGCAGATACATAGATACATAGATACTCGCCTCGGATGCTGCTCTTTCGCTATTGCCTTTCTAAACTTGGGCCTTTTCCGATCTTTATCATCTCGCAGCGAAGAAATACAGCCAAGCCAAGCCAAGCCAAACCAAGCCAGGCCAAAAAGCAGAACTCCCACAAAAAGCGGACCATTTCTTCTGCCAAAGATCTTTCTTCTCATGCATAAATTGCGAACGAAAGCAGCTCGTTTTTTCCCTATTTCTATTTTTTTGTGCTGTTGTTTAATCCAGGCTCCTCAGCTCCTCTCGGCATCATTAGTTTTGAAATTTTTATGTATTGTGACCAGGCTCTACGGGTACGAGTATTGCATGTTGTTAGGCCGCGATGGCCGAGGATTGGATTTGATTGTGACCGGGCCGTGGAAATGGATGTGGAAAAGCGGAGAGATGGCGGAAAACTCCGCGCTTGAACTCCGCGCTTTTCCCCGGCTGTCACCCTGAGCGGCTCAGGTTGCCGTGTGTGGGTAATTGTGAAAACAATTTAGACGAATTTTCCAGTTCAATTGCGCTTTTAATTTAAATTGCAGACAGGCTTTGTTTTGCTTTTCTGCGCTTTGCTTATTTTTTTTTGCTCTGCAGCTCTTTGCTGGCACAAATCAATTGTCAGTCCATTTTGGAGTTGAAAGTTCCATGCGCGAAAATTGCCCAAGATGATCGTGATACCCACGATCTGGGGCCCAAATGCGATGGACAAAAGCCGTCGAAATGGTAAATGGGAAACTGCGAACTGCAAACTGCAAGCTGGCAAACTTTTGGACTGGGAATGTCAATTTGGTGGCAGTTCGATGGGAGTTAATTAACGATCGACGACCGATCGAGGTGACCGTTTGGGAATGACTTCTCATCGACCGACGGCTGGCTTAATTGAAGGAATTTCGAGTGCAAGACTCTGAAGTATAACATCTTGCATTTCCTGGAGGTATCGAACTCAAGATGGCTACCTATCTTTTATCTTACTTATGTTAAGTGTCTTGGGGTTTCCATTGAACTAGTTTCGCGATCATAGGAACTTTTACAAGTTACTAAAGATCTTTACAATTAACCCACATCTGTAGGCCCGTGGACAGTTTCTTATATCTACTTTCCCAATGGAAGCCCCACCCTAATCATAAACTTAATCCTAGACTCGTAAAACAGATCGCCAGATCATAACATTTAAGATCAATATCTGGCTGATGAGCAAGTAATTCACGAAGCGATCGTTAGGAGCGTTAGGAGCACACCTGAATTATATCTCAATAATAGTTTGCGCCAGTTTCTAAAATATCTTATTGATCGAGCGCTCAAGTCGATCCGCGGATCATGACTCATAGATCTGCCAAACGTTCGCCGGATTGATCTCCTTCGCTGCTGCCGTTGCTCCAAGCATTCTCTCCCGATGGCTCCGCCGTTTTCTATTTGTAGAATGTAACAATCATTGATGACTGTTTAATAGGCACACATTTCGGGCACTCGAGTTCCGTGGCCTGAGGATCGTCGAGCTCCCTGGTACTTATTGATCACTTCAGGCCTTTCACCGCTGCCAGCTGGGGCTTCAGCTGGAGCTTCAGCTGGGGCTTCAGCTGCTTCTGCAGATGACGGCGTCCGAGTTGGAGCTGGTGCGATAAAGCCAGCTGTAAGCTGAAACTGCACCCGAAACCGAGATTTAGCTCGCCATTGACTCGGTTTCATGTTGTTTCCAGAACATTAGGCCTAAGAACGGCTCAAATCGCCTGCTGCTAAATTTCACTGTTTATTTCTTTTGCTCCGGCTGAAATTAAAAGACTATAAACAATCGTGAGAATGGCACTTGAACATGTTCAAAACTATAATGGCCTAAAACGAAATGTGCAAGAGAAGCCGCAACCGAAGCTCCAAACGGCAAGGGGGCAACAAAAGTGCACTCGAAGAAAATATACATTACTTCTATCCTTCTGAATTCATAGAAAAGTGCTTAAGATGAAGTACCCAATATCGCAATGTTGCTCAAGTCGATTATGTTTGATGGCTCATAAAGATGTTAATCCATACTATTTCATTTATACTTTACATACAGATTTGTTCTCAGTGTAACCCAAAGAGCACACAAAGCCAACAAACGGAGCGAGCCATGGACAAGCGGCTAAATGAACAGACAGTCAATCAACTTTTAGTAAAAAGCAACGGCCAAGACAACTATAGCAATAGCAATAGCAACAGCCATGATGACTGGTACTGCGGAGTGTGTGGTGTGTGTTGTGCGGTGTGTTGTGAGTAGTGTGTTGTGTGTGGCATGACTGGGACTGTCGATGACGTTGGCTTCAAAGAGAAAAGCGCGGGCTCGGCTCAAGCGAAACGATCACGAGCACTGGCATTGGACTGGGAGATTGGGATTGGTGCGATCAGTGGGATGGCCAAGATCGGCTGCGTCTTGGCCACGATGATGATTTAAGCGGAGCAGAGCACTGAGAAAACTATTACGAAATGATCAAAGCAGCTAAAACAGAATCAAATCAGCCGAAGACGATGATCTTGCCAACCCCAAGCGGCGATCGCGATGGCAATGGCTGTGCGCTATTGCGATCGTATCGTATCGGATCGATCGGTTCGAGACTCGATTACAATAATTACAATCGGCTACGCGCGATTCACCAAATCACAGCAACAACCACAGTGGGACCTGCACTTCACAGATGCGCATGCAGATGCATAAGCTCAGATACATTTGAACGGGGCTATAAGATGTTTAAGATGTTTTTGAGGCTCACGCCAGTCAAATTCAATAATAAACTAATATTTTGTTTAAATTATCAAAATATTGTATAAACAAGTTCGTTTTAGGAAGGCTGCACTGTATTACGTGCATATAAACAATCTTTATAAGAAATTGAAGTCAAGAAGCAGAATTAAAACAAAACTCATCAACATCAACGGGCACTGCTGATTGTATGGGTGTGTGTGTGTGCTTAGGGAGGGGGGCGAGCAGAATGGAGAAGAAGGGGCAGAAGAATCAAGAGGAGAATCGAGAGGAGACGCAGATCCATCTTCTAGGCTCCATTTGGCAAAGCGAATCGGGCAGAACGAGAAATTGAAAAGACAGTTACAACCTCATAATGAAGTTCGTTCTCCTCTGCATCTTTTCTTGCCCCCATCCCCCTCCTGCCCATTGCGTCCGCCAGCTCCGTATCTGTATCTTTCTCCCGAAGCTTGGTCTTTTCTCTTGGCGACCGAAGACTGCGAAAAAGTTTACAAAAATCCAAAGCAAAACCGCATGCTACACATAAGCACACTCGCTCACACTCGCAATTGACGCACACACAGATACATTCCACCCATACACGCGCACAAATCGTGATGTTGTTGTATATAAGGGAGCGAAGCGATTTTGCTGTTGTTGTCTTTGCGAAATTGAGCGGTAAATGAGCAGCGAGAACGAGAATCCGAACGATGCGAAATCGAAAGAGAGAGGCAAAGAGAGCGTTAATTTCTCGCATGCGATTTTCCAACGCATTCAACGGTAGCTGCGCACGCGTTAAAACGATCTTTCAGATACGTCATAAACGAAAGATGTTTATTATGAGCAAAATGTTTGGGGATACCTTCTGTGTTGAATATTAAATGAAAGCTGGTTTTTATTGAAGAGAGAGATGTTTTGTAGTTCAGTTTAAGCAATGCAGCCTATAAATACAAATCAATTGGAAATCATATATTTATAAACTAGCTTAAAGAGTGTAATTGCTAACAGCGATTCTTTCTTTTGTATGGACATACCCAAATGAAGCAACCTGGCCAAATTAATGGTTTCCGCTTTGTATCTCAGAAGCGCAGCTTTGATTTTCTTCTAGCGTTGTCCAGCACTGCGAGTGCAGCAGATGCAGCTTGGCGGTGCTTGGTGCTGGGATGCATTCACTTGTGGCCAAAGGCGCTGCTCACACAGATACCCACCGATGCAGTGCCCCCGCACCAGCACTGGCACTAACACACACACACCTACGTACTGGGGATCGGTGGCAAAGATGCAAGATGCACTCGCACTGCAACTGGCTTTTGGTCTATAATTCTTGTTTCTGGTTTTCGTGCTGCCAAGATAAGGAGTGGGACATGGCCAGCACACAGCTTCATCGTTATTACGATCCTCTGGCGGATGATGGTGTTGCTGCTGATGATGATGATGATGATAATGATGATGATGGAATCATCATCTTGCTCTGGAGAGGAGGACAGGAAACTGCAGCAGCATGGCGCTTTGGCTCCCAAAGGAAGCGGACCAGTAATATTTACATTTATTGCTAAATTATGCACACTTTTTTGTGCCGTAGTCGGGTATTTTTATTTGCAGGCCCATCTTTTTCACGAATAATTATTCAGTTGATAAGTCATATCTCTTGCATTTTATATCTGATTTGGACATAGTCCGGTCTTTGTGTTTACCCCGCAGTCAATTGCATATTTTAGACCACTTCAGTGCAGTTACTCCTGTGATAAATACGAGCAATTTGGGAAAAAGGATTGCAACACATCCTTTCGCTATTAAGTAGAGAAATATGTAGATACCAATTAACCACAGTACCACTGCATTTCCTTATATCTTTATAGTTTCATATATTTTATGATAGATTTTCATAACCATAGTATATAACCATCTCGAAATTGGACAATCATGCCTGCTTTGTTTTCTACTTAAATGTAAACAACGCCATTTATTAATGAGTTTGTAATTTGAATAAAATTCATGACGTGAGCCCATTTCTATGGGGTCGCAGCACAATCTCTGCGGTTTTCCACGGTGAAAAGCGTTGCGATTGCTACTAATGGCCGGAGATTTTCATGGAAAGTTGGTGCGGTTGCTGTTGCTGCTGCTGCTTTTTCTTGCTTATGAAAATTTCACGCCAGTCGAAAAGAATTATTAATTGCGCAGCGGCAACGGGAACAACAACAACAACATTTAGCCACCACCGCAGAGGAAAACAACAACAACAACCGCACACAAATTTCAAAAGTGGGAATTATGCATCGCTGCGCAGAAGCAGAACTCTAAAAACGCACATAGGGAAAATCCGGGGGTAAATGTATCTGCATCTGTATACGTGGAAGTATCTGTATCTGTGTGCCTGTAAGCGCGTGTAAAATATGGTAAACATGGAAATACGTAATAACTGAAAAAAAAACAAGAAAACCAGACCAACAGCTACAAAAAGAGTGTAACAAAAAAGGGAAATATAAAATCAGGTACAAATTTTCACCAAAAACAAAAAAAAATAGAGTTTACATCGCTCTGTCGACGTCGACAGTGCATTGTCATTATTGGTTGCCATGGGCGTCGAAAAGAGGGTTACTCTTCTAAGCTTACAATCCAAGCTTTGTAATGGAGTTCAGTGGGTTCTGAGTAATTTGAAGGCGGTAAAAGCAGCTGTATGTCAATTATTGGTTGCTTTATTACTGTGCCCACGTTCTGAGCCCCCAAAAATTGTGGTAAGCCGACGCCCCTGCTCCTTGGCTGTTGTAAAAGCTGGCTTGGGCCTGACTTTGACGATTTCGTGGTCACACAGTGTGAAGAATGGCTAGGAAATATTGTATGCACCGTTGTTTGGTGGGCTGTTACAGATTTACAGATTACTGAGCCAGATAACAAATGAAAGTGCCCTGGCATTTGCTTTTTTCTGTATTTTTCAGTTGCTCCGCTCGTTGGACAGGAAAGAAACCCAGAAGGAGGCGATCGTTACAACAATAGAGAAAAACGTTGATTCAACCTTTTAGCTGTGAAGAATAACAGCAATTTGGGTGGGTTTTGGTTTACATATGCTTTATGGGGAAAGATCGACGATAAGAATCTGGCTGAGCTGGGTTTGATGTGGAAGAAAGTCTGCGCTGGCATTTCTAAGCATCCTTCCTTCTCTGTAGTTCCAGAAACTAACTTTTTTAATACTGGCTACACAAGGGAAAGGGGCTTATATGCTTACGAAATAGTTAAGCTGAGTTTTTAAGTGCATTTCGATCGATATGTATCTTAATTAGTAGTTAAGGTTGCTCTTGCCAGCTTTGTGTGAAATGTCATTAAAAAATTGTTGTGAAAAAGCTTATACTTTTACACATTTCAATATTTCCAAACAATTACATATTTTCTTCGCAATGACGATTTTTTGCCACCAAAGGAGGAAGTCTAATATTTTGCCATAGGTGAGTAGACTAGAGATATGTTTCTAAGCGTTAATCTTTCAATTGTTACCGAATGTTGTCATTAAAAATAATCAAGGAATTGTTATTACTGCATTTAAGCCATTCACTTGATCCATAATTTTGCATATTATGTTGGTATATTTAAATTTTAAAATATTTCCTTACCGCAACACACGTGATTCCATTCCAGTAGAATATTTCCGAAGTGGTGACAACCCCAGTCAACAGAGATTTCCAACACTGGTTGCCTTGACATTGTAAATAAATCGTTTTGAGAGATAAAGCTGAATCCGACCGAAAATGGCCAACAAATTCCGGAGTCTAAACAGCAATCTGTTCCAGCTGGCCAGGAGCAGCATACAGCGGACATGGGTGCGACCGCGCACAAGTTTTCCGGGTCGTGGAAGCGGCTTTTCTGGAAATCGCAAGCTGCTGGGCGCCCTGGGAGCCCTAACCGGAACAGCAGGGCTGCTGATCTACGCCCTGGAAAGCAGCGTGGATGCATCCTCGGACTGCGTGCATCCGGCGCACCAGCACTGGAATCACAAAGGGCTTTTGTCCGCCTTGGACAAGGAGAGCGTGCGCCGAGGTTACACCGTTTACAAGGAGGTCTGCTCCTCCTGCCACTCCTTGCAGTACATGGCCTATCGCAACCTGGTGGGAGTGTGCATGACGGAGGCGGAGGCCAAGGCCGAGGCGGAGGCCATCACGGTGCGAGATGGCCCCAACGAGGAGGGCGAGTACTACGAGCGTCCGGGCAAGCTGTCCGATCACTTCCCCTCTCCATACGCCAACGAGGAGGCGGCCCGTTCCGCCAACAATGGCTCTTATCCGCCGGATCTCAGTTATATTGTGTCGGCTCGCAAGGGCGGCGAGGATTACGTGTTCTCCCTGCTCACCGGTTACTGTGATCCTCCGGCTGGTTTTGCCCTTCGTGATGGACTGTACTTCAATCCGTACTTCTCGGGCGGAGCGATTGCCATGGGCAAGGTAGTTGACAATGAGGTGGTCTCCTTTGAAGATCCAAATGTGCCTGCATCGGCCGCCCAAATTGCCAAGGATGTGTGTGTCTTCCTCAAGTGGACTTCAGAACCGGAGACCGACGAACGCCGCCTGCTGCTCATCAAGGTTACTCTGATTTCGGCCTTTTTGATTGGCATTTCCTATTACATCAAGCGTTTCAAGTGGTCAACGCTCAAGTCTCGCAAGATTTTCTTCATTCCCGAACTGGAGGCCCAGGCCAAAAGGGAGGCGGAGGAGGTCGCCAAAGCAGCGCGCAAGGCCAAGGAGCAGGAGTGCAACAAGTGCGAGAACCAGAACGAGAAGAAGGACTAAGTTTGGTGAACTGTTTAAATAAAGGTTTTTGAATTTAAATGAATGCCGCGCATTTTATTTATCGATAGGTTTTCCAGGGCTTAACCATCCGTGCTGTAAAGCACGAACAATTGCTCTGTTATTGATTCTTGCCGGTCTGTTAAATCAGCTGTTATGTTAAAAATGTAAACAAAGTTTGAGTTTGCTAAAAATAAAGTTTAGACTTTAAATTTGGTTTATTTAGTTATTTCTTGTAACAATGGCCACATATCCATCTGCCAAATTCATGGAGTGCCTGCAATATGCGGCTTTGAAGCACCGGCAGCAACGGCGCATGGTGAGCTTATTATAACGCAACATATTATATATTTAAAACATAAATACTAACTTTTTGTATTTCAAGGACCCTCAGGAAACCCCATATGTGAACCATGTGATCAATGTGAGCACTATTCTCTCCGTGGAGGCCTGCATTACAGATGAGGGAGTCCTAATGGCTGCACTTTTGCACGATGTCGTGGAGGATACGGACGCATCTTTCGAGGATGTTGAGAAACTCTTTGGACCGGATGTTTGTGGACTAGTGAGGGAGGTGACGGACGACAAGTCCCTGGAGAAACAGGAGAGAAAACGCCTGCAAATAGAAAATGCAGCCAAAAGTAGCTGCAGAGCGAAGCTCATAAAGCTGGCCGACAAACTGGATAACCTAAGGGATCTGCAAGTCAACACACCGACAGGATGGACACAGGTACTCGGGCCCAGCTTGCTTTGAAAAACTTAAACTTATGTATTACATATTTTCTTTCCAGGAGCGTCGTGAGCAGTACTTCATTTGGGCCAAAAAGGTGGTGGACAATTTGCGAGGAACCAACGCCAACCTGGAACTTAAGCTGGACGAGATCTTCCGCCAACGCGGCCTTTTGTAAAATCAAAAACTATTCAATTACAGATGAACCTGCTTAATTTTTATTGTTCTTGTAAAAGGCCAGCATCAGATTGGCCAACTGTTGGGTCTCCGCCAGCGTTACAGCATTGTAGAGGGAGGCTCGAATGCCGCCCACCGACCGATGGCCCTTCAACTGGATCATGCCCTCCGCCTCGGCTTTGCTCAGGAACTCCTTCTCCAGAGCATCATCTCCACTGGCACTGCCAATACGGAAGGGTACATTCATTCGGGAACGCACATTCACATCCACTGGACAGTAGTAGAATCCATTCGACTGGTTGATGGTGTCGTAAATCAGCTTGGACTTAGCCGCTGCCAGCTTGGCCATTCCAGCGACTCCTCCGTTCCGCTTGATCCACTTGAAAACCAGCCCCATCACATAAATGCTGCAAGGAGAAAGTTTAACAAAGAATTCAGAAGCTATGTATCATTCTGGGCTCACCCAAAGGTCGGCGGAGTATTCAGCAGTGAGTTGTTCTTGTCCATCTGCTCAAAGTTGAGGATGGAGGGCGTGATCTTCAAGTGCTTGCCTATCAAATCGTCCCGGACAATGATCACCGTGGTGCCCGCTGGTCCGATATTCTTCTGGGCTCCCGCATAGATGACGCCAAACTTGGAGACATCGAAGGGACGCGACAGAAAGTTGGAGGACATATCGGCCACGAGTGGCACACCGGCTGGCACCTCGGGCACAAAGTCGAACTCAACGCCCTCTACGGTCTCATTGTCGCAGTAGTAGACATACGAGGCATTGGGGTCCAGCTTCCAGGTCTCCTGTCGTGGAACAGTTGTATACTTGGCCAACTTAGGCAGCACAGCGTTCACAGTGCCGTACTGAGCCGCCTCCTTGGCCGCCTTGGCCGACCAGGAGCCGGTGATTACATAATCAGCAGTGCCAGTCTTGCCAATCAAGTTCAGAGCCACTGCAGCGAACTGTCCGGTGCCGCCGCCCTGCATCAGCAGGATCTTGTAGTTGCTGGGCACGTTGAGGAGCTCGCGAAGATCGCTGATGGTCGCATCGTGAATCTTGGCGTAGTTGCTGGAGCGATGAGACATCTCCATGACCGAGATGCCGCTGCCATTGCAGTTGACAAGGTTTTCCTGCACCTCTTTCAGAACCTACATATGTAGTTAGAGATTACAATGTAATCAAGGTTACTATTACAGACTTAAGTCACGTGTGTGACGGAGTGGTGCCACCCATTTCACCGACCTCTTCGGGCAACTTGGCTGGACCGGCGGCGAAGTTGATAACCATGCTGATACTATGTAGTGCGTCTGCGATCTATGAACCTCTCTGGGAAGCGGCTAAGTATTGACTAAAGTGTTGAGCTGCCCGTGCGAGTATTCGCAATCGCTGATAAACGAGACGAAGGCGGCGCAGAGAACAGCAACAAGTCACCGGGCAGTAAACAAAACGCGTGCGGAAAAACAGACTCAAACTCGCCCGACTGGACAACGAACTCGGTTGCTCCAGTGACGGATTCTCCCCCGGGAGGGTATTCCACTCCGAACCCCCCATTCTGGACTGCGCTCCTGTGGAGTCCACGAAGCCAGACAAAGGCGCGCGGTACGGCGAATTCGATCAAAACAAGTCGGCTAACGTATATAATTACATATGTACGTATGTACATACATACATATGTGCAACGCACGAAAACAAAGTGCTCCCCAGTGCGCCCCCCACTTCAGCGTGTGTGCCCCGCCCCCAAGCCAGCGTGGGTTGCCATGCACTTTTCGCTGGAATGACAATAACAAGCGAGCGACTGAGTTCGCAGGCGAGTAAACAAGCCGCAAGCGAAATGTATAAGTGCACTGTACAGTGGAGCATCGATGCATGCGACGGTGTGTTTAAGATTTCATAAATTTTAATAGAATATATGAATTATTTGTTGATGCTTACGACTAGTTGATGTTTAAGTAAGTTACAATACACATTGGCACCATAATTGGTAGTAAATTAAAAGCAAACCAAACCGTCTGCCGATTAGGAATTCCGCGAACTCTTTTGCACGCCTGGTCATATCTGCAAACTGATGCCTTATCCTTATCCGCTTCCTATTGTAAAAGGGCAATCAGAAGTGCTTTGGACCTATGCTACGAATACTTATCTTGGCCTATGTCTTGGCCAAATTCGTTGGCCGTCTAATTACTGTATAGCACAGCCCGACTGAAAGGTGCTTAGAGTTTCCAATTTGCTGGTGCGCCCAGAACGAATTTCCTATGAGAAGCTGGCCAACGTGTCTGGAAACCCAAACGTGCTCGGCTCGTGCGTTCCATTTGCGGACTTGGAGTATAGTGGGTGGATGTGGGAGGATGTGGGTGGCAAGGTGCTGTCTGTGGTGGGCGGCGGGAACTGGTTCGCCTCTTCGGGCGTTGGGATGTGGGCTGGTCATTCATAAACGCTGAGCCAAAAAGCCAATAATTTTGCCCTGTAATGTTGATTGCACAGCTCAATGGGGCGCCTTTGGCGTCCAAGCCGTCGGAATGGTGAATGGCAGTCGAAAAAATCCTCAAACAACAATTTCGTTTTGACTAATTAGGGTTTTTAAGATTTATTGCCCGGCTGCCTTAAAAGTAAGTACATAATTTCAGTTATGGCCGCTCCGCCTGCACTTTGTTCACAATGTCGCTCCAAAACGTTCCGTACTCCTGTAGCACAGTGCCCCTGCAGCGAAAAGTGAAAATGTTAATTCTTGTGGTTGCTCGCAAGTCATGATTGTTTCTAATTTATTCGCAAGAGAGTCTATAAATAGTTAGTAGATGATGATTGGGCAATTTCAGCAGATGATTTTTGAGGTGAGACGACACTGGACAACAGTACTGTCATGTTCTATAAAATGGTTAAGGATAAAATAATACATTTTATAGCTAATATTGTAGCCATTAATTCCCTTAGTGTACTTTGAGTATTGATTTCAAATATTGTTGCTTGTGCAAGATGTGTCCATAAACTTTGCTTGTCTGTTTGTGATTAATTCCCATATTTGCATATTTTGGTTTTGGTAGAATGATAAATGAGACAAGTGTCCGGAAAATAAGTTTTGTGTGGTTAATTCACAGTTGGCACTTGCTTATGTTGGCCAGTGTTATCTGGCGACAAAGTTGACAAAGTTGCTTAAAAAGCATTGACAGCTTTTCTTTGGCTTTTTTGAGCTTGTCACTGCGCGGCGTCTTTGCCTTTGATGCCTTTTTTGTGGACCATTGATGGGGGGTGTGCTCTTTCCAAATAAATCAATTACATAATGCCTTTTGTGCGATTATCCGGCAAGTTTTTGTCCGCCTGACAATTATGCGCGCATTACATTATGTGGGTCAACGTGGCGTATGATTAATGAATCCCTTCACGGGCCACGATGATGTTGCCACGGCTTAGGCTACTTCCACCGTCTCCGCCTCCGATGATAATGATGATGATTACGAGGGTGATGGGCCATAGAAGACACGTACTGTGTTGTACGAAGCCAGTTTTGACAAAGTGCTTCATTGAAACTGTCCAAAAAAATGGGTGCTAAGCGGTCATTTATTAAATGAAGTTGGTAGTAAAACTTCTGCAGACATTTAAGTACGTTTGCTGTGACTGTAAGATCACTACTCAACACTTAAGTTAGTTAGATTAGTTCTTTCTAGACTCTAGATCTTTCTAATAGTTCCATACGCTTAAGCTATAGTTATCAACTTACGTGAAGTAGACATGGCCCCGCTTATTTTGCGGTGCCTTCCAGATGAGCTTGGCGCCCAGCTTGTCCCGGTTGTCCGAGTGCGTGATGGCCGAGCACTCCGGAATGGTCTTGGTGTTCTCGCTCTGCACCCACTCGCCGATCCACTCGTTCGAGTTGGCATCGCGCGCCTGCAGGAAGAATCCCCGGAAGACGGTGCTCTGGTCCGAGTGCGGGTAGATGACCACCGATATCTGCTGGCCGGGATGATAGCTCTGCGCATCGGCCACCACCTCGTACGGATTCGAGTGGGCGGGCTGACTCCGGGCCTTGCCATGATTCGGCTGATTCGCCCGCTGCTTTACGCACGTGTCCGCCGGAGCGCCGTCCGGAAAGGCGACTGCGGCGCCTATCAGCAGGAGCAGCTCCAGCGACAACCACTTGAATCGATCCTTCATGGCTCTGGAATTCGATTTTCCTGATCGTGGGAAAAAACGCGCGCGCTCTCGGCTAATCTGACGCTGAAACTCGGCTCGCCGCCGCCATCGCCGGCCGCTTATAAACCCAGCCGGCAATGCCACAAGCGCCGCTGCCGCCGAAGACATGGGCGGGCGGTCCAAGTGGATAGATAGCCACTGTCGGGGGTGCTTAAATAGGAGCGTTTAGCTATCCAAGAAAGCCAGTTATTGGGGAAGTCAGTGCCCTAAATCATCTTTTTCTTGACTACGATAAAACTCATTCTAACAAGTTATTTGTACTGCTTAAAAAAGTAAATAATATGCAAAAATATAAACGAATATTCCACGCTTTACTCTAGAACTCTTTGCTGTTGATCAACTGTTGTGATAAATAGTAATTAATAGCCTTTGATTTCTTAAATTTTACTAAACAATTGCACTAGACCCAACCGTAAATCATTATTTTATTCGGTTTTTAAGTCTCGAAAGAACTAACACGGAATGATGTGACACGAATAAATCCTTGACAGATGCCAGCTGCCATCCCAATAGATTTGCTTTGACTAAATTATGGCCGCAGCGGTGCTATTAAGCTGACCGCAAACGTAGTGGGGCCAACCAGTTTTTAATGATCAAAAAGCAAATGGCCAAAACACACAGAGTTCCTTTCCTGCACAGTGATCCAAACTGGGTCACACATTAGTCCCTCCCCTGGTCGCCGAATCGGATTTCTTTGCTCGGTTTGGTAGTCTGGGCCCGAAACTCTGGTGCTGCTCTAAGTGCTCCATTGCGAAATTCTATGCTTCTAATCGCTGAAAATGTTGGAAAATGTTGGAAAATGCTGTCCGCACTGCAAAATGTTCCGCAGTTTGTTTACTTTGCGCCTGTTCGCTGCATTTTTCAGCGCGTTTTAATGTTTTAATTGACAGGCAGCCGCCGTTGGCGTTGATTTCAATGAATTGAGTTGGCTCCGGTTGGGTTTTCCTTTTCTGATTTCTCATTTTTTCTGGCGGTTTTCCCCCTTTGAATCCGCTGCGTTTCGCATTTCCCAGCTTCAGTCGGCGGTTTCCTTTCTGGGATCCGCCAACGCCATTCCTCCGTGGAATATGGTTTTCCACCACCTCGTTTTCACTTTAGTTTTTGGCAAGTGGGATAATTGCAACAGCTGCTGTCAGTTGGAATACAAATGAAATAATTAAGTCAGTTCTTTAACTTTAAACATTTGCTTTAATGCATACTTATTTCGAATTGTTTTAAAATAGTGTTTATACTCATTAAGAGAAATAATTATGCGAAATAATTATCAATTAAGCTATAACAAATGGTACACAACACAGCTTTGTTTTATAATTCCTATTTTCGCCGCATATTTTAGCTATAAATTTACGTTTAAATCCACTGATTTAATTGCTTTTCATTATAAACTTTTTCATTATAGAATGGTAACTAAATAAAAAATATAAATCGAGTGCCCACTTATTTCTGCTCACTTTAATTATCTCTTTTTATTCAAACAGCATACCGAATGGCACACAAATTCTAATTTAATAAATTTGCAAATGACCAACAACACTTCGGGCTAACACACACTTTTTAGTGCTCAGATACACACACGCACTCACACTTTGGGCCAAGTCAATACCAAACTAGTTTCATTAATTAAAATGTTCGGTTAATTATTCAAATTGCACGTGCCAGCGTCAGCAACTTTTGCGCACAAAACTAAATTGTTTGCTTTTGGCAATGTGTTTGTGCTGAAACGTGATAAATAATACTCTAGATTGCTGAACTTTACAATTGGGCATTGGCGTCTATTTGCATTTCAAGTTGGCCGCACTGCAAAGGTCAGTTAACCCGGTGGCTTTGCTTTAACCGAAGGATCAGCGGGCCGAAAGGACATGTCATCCATTATGGATGCGGCGAATGCGAACTTTCAACTCCCTGCACTGGGCAGCAGCATCCCGAAATTTTCGGCCATTGAAAATGACATTTGCGCCACATCACACCAGGTCTTTTTACGCTACACAGGGGAAAATATTAGGTGACAAAAATTGTTATAGAAATCTATTTCATTAATCTATTCATCATATATGATTATCCTAAATACAAGGATCTGCGTTCTTTTTTATATAAATACACTATATTTACAACAAACTCATTCCATTATCACTAATTTTAAAGCTCTTTGTAAGCTAAATATTTTATCAATTAATATCTACATATTTATGCAAGCTGCTAGCGTGTTTCTTTCAGTGCACCCATCCTCCGGCCAATGCATGCGAAATTTACTTCAAACTAAAGTACGAAAAAAGTGGGGAAACGAAGGAAAACTGCCAGCCGCCTTAAACCGATGTGCCATGTAAATAGTGGAGCTTATGGACGCAGAGAAGGGGGGTGGAGAGGTGGCCCGGGTAGGGGTCGGAAAATCCACTTCATCGGCGACGGTTGGCGCGGAAAAGTGTGTCACCTGCAGGCGGGAAATGCGCAGGTCCTGTGAGAGCCGAAAGCGGCTGCCGCCTGATGGTGACTTTTCCTCGCAGACTTTTCACCAACATTCGCATTTTCCACCAAGGCTGTGGGAAATTCGGCTCAGAACGTGGTCAGACGTCGAAGCGCGTGGTCGTGGAGTTTTCCGAGAAAATCCAGGGCGGAAAACAAACAGTGCGAGGCAGCAGCAGCAGCAACAACAGCTATCTAGAGCAAAGGAAATTGTGAGCAATTTGTATTTTACTAGTATATTTCTTACGCGCGTGAGTGTGTGTGTGTGAGTGAGTGAATGAGTGTGAGTGAGTGTGTAAGTGTGCGAATGTGGTGATGAACCGAACAGCGTGCAACAAGAATAAAAAAAGTGCCAAACACAAACAAAAAACGAGACGAAAACAGAAGAATATACATAAATGGCAAGCAAATATTTTTCTGCTTGAGCAGGGCAAAGAAAAGCACAAACTGCAGCGTATCCATGCCCTCAAACCAAAAAAAAAAAACAAAAAAATAAAAATAAAACGAAGAAAACAGTGAAAAGCAATCAAAGTAATAAACGAAAAGGGGGGAATGGCGAACCGAACTGAAAGCAAATCAAAAAAATCAATGCTCTTTCTGCGGAATTGTACGTTGCGTATACGTGATATGTACCGTGGCAGCCAAGTCAAATAATAATAAAGGAAATTCTCACGTGACGCATAAAAAAGCCAACTCACACACACACAGCGACGGCAACAGTAACACGGCATGCCCCTCAAACACACGCACACGGCGGTGAACTTACTACCTGGGACTCAAATTGAAGTTGGCGAAACATATTTGCGCAGCAAAGTTGCTACACGCAGCAAAAACTAGCTGCAGTAGCACCAAATTGTTGGTTAAACTGTGGCAAACACAATTCATAATCCGAAAAGAGTCGAACTTATCAGAAATCTATACAAGATCTTGAAGTTATCTGTATTTGAAAGCAATTTGGTGCCTAAAGTTGTATTGGTGCCTAAAAGTAGGCAATGGAATTTTTCATTCGGTAAATGTGACTTGCTGCGATGTTAGTATTTATGATTTGTGTGAAATATCTTGTTGCTCTGATGAAATACCAACATTTTCTCATCTTTTCTTGCAAAAGTGTGCCACTTTTCTCCGCCTGCATTTGGCAGGCACATGATTATGATGAGCTTGGCTTGCAAACTTGCTTCTTTTTGGGGCTCGTGGCTCGAAAATGACAACAGCTGGATGGCCGAGTGGGTGGCGGAAGATTGCCTTTTGCCGCATTTGTTGCCGCTATTTTGCATACATTGAATTTAATGAACTGCCCGTGTGCGGTGTGTTGGATTTGCTTTTAATAATTTAGGCTGCGCGCGGACTAAATGGCGCTTTTAAAGTACGAACCGTCAGGCGACCCCAATATGGGCGACAAACGGGCGAGATGAGGCACAAATGAAAATATGAAAAAGGGCAGGGAAAACACGAACCATTTAATGCCCCTTCGCACCCTCGTTGCGCCTGTATGGGTACGCTGTGCGCTGGTGTGTGTGTGCAACCCCAAGTCGGAAGGGCAGACATACTAACACACTTCAGCCGGAGGACTACGTCATCCTGGCCCACAAGCTTTGGGGCCAGCAGCCCAGCAAAGCCAAGCCAAGCCAAACCAAAGCGAACTTCGCTGGGAGCCCAACTTTCCCTCGGCGTCGCCACATTTTCGCATTCACAATCACATCGCGTGGCATATCCATAGGCGTAAGGATACGGCATAGGCACATGGTCTGGCCTCCACTCACACCAGCACACTCGCCTTGCCACACACACAGACACAGAGTTTGGCGAATGTGCACATGCACAGTGGGGTGAAGTTATAAGGACTCGAGTTGCGCTGCTCCTCCTTCGGATCGATTCCGGCTAACACAGACTTTGCGGCAGTTGCCGTTGCACACACTTGAAGAAAAAGGGGGTAACTTAGATCTAGAACAAGTCAGCTGCATTTAAAGAATCTTTCAGACTTGCAGGAAGTTTAAGCCCTTGATCAGATAGAGATACATTTGCTAAGCTCAGACGAAGGAAGTTTAAGTCTTTTTACATTTGGTTACATTTTCCGATATTCTGTTTCTATATCATTCGCTTTAAGATCGCCATTCTTTCAGTGAAGTAACTCCAATTGCAGTGGCAGTTACTTCGCTACTTGCTGCACGACAATCTGCATGCGGCATGACATCGCGCCGCCGAAGGATATCGAGGATATGGGGGCAGGCAGGGGGCGTGGTCGATGGAGACGTCATCAATTTCCATCCAGCCTATAAATACAACCAAAGTATATGGCACAATGTGATGCCTTTGGGCCGGCGGCAAGTGTTGCAGTAAATTTCGAGGGGATCCGACTGCCGGCATGACCCTTGACCTTCGACTTGCACCATGTGGCATGCCCGTTTATGCTTCGATTTGCCGCCCTATAGGCCAAATCCAACCCCAGCCCCACTCCACCCCTCAGGCAAATGCAAAATCATTTGCCATCGAAATCGCATGTCGACCGGCAGAAATAAAACTTGAAAAAAGGCGAGTAGGAAGAGCAGACAAGCCGTATAGCAAACCGAAAACCCAACCAGAAATCCTTGTCGCACAGTTTGCGTTTATAATTTATATACGACGTTCCCCGTACGAGGAGGCTTCTCTTGTTTTAGTTGCGCATTCGTCCTTGTCCCGGCCAAGTATCCGTATCCAAGGCGGACTCGCAATCGAAATCCGCATGGAGGAGGCCTTTAAGTGCGCCCGCTGGCATTTGCGGCTCCTCCCGTTTAGGCCGACGAGCTGCCCGCTTTATGGCTATTAAAATATGCATTTAAATACACACCACGGCCTGCCTGCCATTTACCATATAGGCCATATACCATATAATCTTCGATGCGGCCTGCGTCTGTCTCCGGGTTTCGCTCCTCAGCTCCTCTTTAGCTCGAGTATGAGCTCCTCTGGGGCGTTGTTGAAAATTGAAATTGCGCGCTTATTTATGGAGCTCTGGCGGGGACGCTGGCGTTGATTGCCGTAACGCCCCATTGCCTGGTACATGACTATAATAATGATTGCCATTTTTATAGGCCAGCCAGCTCCGGCGCTGCGAAGATAAATTGTTTGGCTGCTTGGAAAATCGTTTCGCTTCGACATTTGAATCCTTTTGCTCGAAACTTTCTGCTTGATTTTCCCCTGGCAAATGGCTGCTGCGGTGGGTCAGCATGAATGCCAATGAAGTACAGCGCTATCCACGGCGTATACTTAATTTTCGGGCAAATACTTCTAGAGCTTTCGAGGGCTGACAGCGCTTCCCATAGGCGTGGTTAGCTTAATTGCACTAATTAATTTGGCTGAGGTGAGTCTGTCCTTTAAGTAGCTTAAGGATAACTAAATGCCGCATCTCTGGGGCTTTGGGCTGTGAGTGTGTGCACATAATACAATTGCCAGCGGTCGACTGGCCCCGTTTCGCTGATGACACAGAACCGAGGAGTCGAGTGGCCCGGAGTCGAGAAGTCGACCTCTGACACCCTCATTATCCTACATGTGTACAGCACATAGTCCTTTATATGTGCGGCAGCACGTGTGGAATATTAAGCAAACTGTGCAAACAGTCGTTGTCACATTAACCATGTCATGGCAAGTGCATATGCCAGTCTATCACCCCCGACACTTGGCTCAGACGTGCACTGGGAAAAACTATAATGACCTACTACATATAAATAGTGATACTAGATACTAGGTACCATTTGAAGAAAATCTCTATCCAAGCAAATGACTAAGCAACTGGCTCGTTCACAGTTCTGTGTAACATTAGCCGCCAGAATTATTGTATGAGGTTGTTCATAGCATTTATTTCTCTCAGTGCATGCCACCTTTTAGACCGTGTTCTATTTATGGTACACCAACGGCACATATTTTATTTTCCGTGCGTGATCAATGGAGTGCGCGTTGCAGGCATTATAATGACCAATGACCATCCAACGGCACTCGATTAGCGCCACTTCACGCCGCTCTAAATGGATTCCAGAGCTTGTGGATTCCCGTGCCTAAGCCTGGCAAAATCGCATTTTCCTTCCGCATTGGTGGCTATATGTGCCACTCGCCCAAGCCCCACTTTTCGCACGTGGCCTGCACACGACGCAGAGGTTAAATATTGCAGCACTTTCAGGCGATTCATTCTGGAGGCGACATCCCATCCCATCGCATCCCATCCAATCCCAGCACTGCCACATCCACATCCGCAGTTGCATCCGGCGAGCGACTGCGAAAAGCGGAAGATTTGCATGCTGAGAGCAGAAATCGATGGGTATTTTTGGGTATATCTAGATAATGGTCTGTCGCCTTTGATAACTTTAAACTGGGATATGATTGGCGATGAAAATTTGTGGTTGAAACGTGGTAACTTATTTTATGTTGCAAGTTTGAATGTAGCTGCCTCAGGTAACCAGAGAAGCACCAAAAATGTGCATAGAAAGAAGTATCTTTTTGGTCCAATACATTCCCTGAAATATTTATGACTTTCCATGGGTATCTTGGAGCGTAAAGTTCGTCCCTGAATATATCCATCCTGTCTGGCCGGCAATAATTTGCAACATTCATCGTTAGTTCGACACGTAAAAGTGCACTGGATTCGGGATTGGGAATTTCACTGCGAATTTCGAATGCGACGCCGGATGCATTGTTGATGGCTTTCAGCATGGCAAGCGAATTTAATGGCTAAAATTTCTATTGTTCGGGGAAATTGCGTTTAAATTGCCCCCGCAAATCAACGGCAGTATAAAAGCGGAGCGCAGTAGATCGAACACAGGGTGATATCCGCTTTGAATTTCCCACAGACCAAAGGGAATCAGATGAATCAGAAAGTATATCACCGTGCTGGTGTGCGACATGCTGACATATCTGATTTAGTACAATCACCCACTGAACGCCTCGTTGCGTGCATTAGAAACTCATTAACCGGGCTCATATACTCGTATTCGGTTCGCTTTTGGCTGGCTGCACACGGGGCGTATGGGTGATATTGCATGGGGCAACCGCCAGATGGGGCGCATGAGTGATAGTGCACACATTTGTTATGTGGCATTTGCACATCGAAATATATATGACAGCTGCAAGCTGTGCAAAGTCAAACCATTTATTTATAATGTGTCAGGCGGCAAAGGTTAAATGTTGCCCATCGACTGCCAACAACTCCGCTCAACTGCTGGAATCAATTGCGATGGCAACCCGATGGAAATCCGTTTACATTGAACTCGCCCCCACTTCCTTTTCCTGCCCCCCTCCCCCCACATCGCCCTTCTGCCAGCGGAAACGGAAATGCACAATGGCAAGAGGCAAGCGCCGCCCGACGACAAAGGCCCGAGTTTATTTATTATCAAAGGGCATGGGGCATGCATACATCCGCCCGCCAAGACAAGCTGCAAATCTTCGCCGGCTCTTTATTCGCCACTCGGTATTTCAGCATTCAGCATTTCAGTATTTAAGGCACGACCCTCGCGGGCTAATTGGGCGGTGGGGTGGCACAGAAGTTTCCAGGCCAGCTACCCTTTCTCAATGGACTCAAAGGCAGTCTGCAGGAACCGCCGCTTGCCACGCCATGTTTCGTGATTTCCTTTGATTCAATGCGTTTGCTTTTAGGCGGCCGAACGGAGCTGAAGGATCCAGTGGGGGGGCAGACACGTAGGAGGAAGGAGTGGGAGGAGTGGGGGAAGTGCCCGGCACACGCCCCCTACAACGTGTACAACTCACGCCATTTCCGCTCGCCAGTCGCCTGGCTGTTGTCGTCGTCGTCACAGTACACTGAAGCAAATTACTAGTGATTACATACACTTTGACATTTAGCTAAACGCATCTTCAGGAAGTTGAATACCTTTTCATTGGGAACTTCAAAGATAAAATCTCAAGGAAAAGGAAACATATTTGCTCTGGACACTGATGAACTTGGCTTACAAGGAACCGTTTCGTCCGAATTCAATATCTTTTTCTGCCAAATCTGATATCATTTTACCCCCAGTGTGTCTTTGTAACCTTTGTTTGTTTGGTCGCTGGCAATACTTTATTGTATTTCGCATTTTTCGCCATTTATTTATTGCCCTTCACGTGGCAACCCGAAAAAGGAACCAGGGCGCCAACGACGTCCCCGAATCCTGCGAATCCTGCGAAGCCTCCATCCAACTGGCTCGAAGCTCAACAGTTTCGTCTCGTTCCAGCGATCATAATTCATTCATATTTGGAATGGCATTCGTATATCCACTTAGTAAGCCGGGTCCTTCGCGCCGCCCGAAATGAAATGCGAGCCCAAATTAATTCATAATGAGGAGCAACAGCAGCCAGGAATTTTCCGAGCTCGCTTTTCCATGCTGAATATACTATGCATACACTGCGATGGGCAATTTGACAACATGCGATATTTAATTGAGTTTTAATATACGCTATTCACACACACAAAAACACACACACCGTTGCTGGGGAACATTTGAAATATAAAACTAAATGTAACGTAATTTAGCCATGAATGCGATAAGCATTACTCACACTCGGTGGAAAAGTAAGCGCAGGTAAATGGATCGGATTTTCCGCGGCCTGGGAAATGGAGTGAGTCACGAATTAACTAGCGCACTTTTATATTGGTATACAAACATGGAAACATGGTAGTAATTCTATTTCGGAGCGTGTAATTTAGTTTCAAATTTAATTCACCGGCGAAGCAAACAAGTTTTTAATAGAAATAGGTGGAAACTTTTCATTATTTTCCATTCCAATGCCCCACCTTCGAGGTGACATCCCAGTAGCCCCGCCCCAAAGTCGTCTCGAGGGTCTGATTCACGGAGCGTGTCGCCCAGAAATGCATCCTCGTCGGAACTTGGATACTGGAAAGATGGGAGATTTGGAACGAAAGGGAAGGAAGGAAGGACAATGGCATCCATCCAACGACCTGTAATCGACTCGAATCGATGTTCTTGCCCACTGATTGCTCAATCGGCCATTTCATTTGGGTTTAATTTTCGCAGGAAAATTCTCGAGCGATTCCCCGCGGGTCGCCACGCATTCCCATTCAATTTGCCACACTGAAAGTTGCAAGAGTTGAGGGCAATCCAATTAGTAAATTTCATTGCTCTCAGCATTTTTCCCTCAGCGTCATATTTTCATATCTGACGTTGCTTTAATTAATTCTGAAACCGAACTGCAAATTCCAATTCAATCACTGGCCCCAAATTGAGGTCTCGTTGGAAGGTAGAACATTGATTTAATTATGGCGACTTGAGACTGGAGACTGGTCTCAATTTGTGGCTTGGCATTTTGGCCTGGTTAAGTCCCAAAGTGCCTGAAAAAGTTTATATCCTAATCGTCTGATTAAACAACCCTAGCATATTTATTATTCAAACCGATGCTTTGGACTTTGAGCTGCTGGATTCATGGAAGATAGATGCATTGTCCCCAAATCGATTCGAGTTCATTTCGGACATTGAGTTATGGATTTAATCATTGAATTGTAGCCGCTGGCTAGATTATTTATTTTCGGCGATTTTGCCAGTGTGTGTTGACCAAACAAAATGAGAGCAGATTCTATTAGTTTTGCTGAATCTTGGGGCCATTAGGCGGCGCATTGAGGCGCCTCCATTGTGTGAGTGTCTTGCTGGCTGGCCGAGAGCAATGGTGCGGTTATTCGTCTTCGTCCTTTTGCTCCTTCAGTCCTTGCGTCCTTTGGTCCTTTGTGCGAGTCACTGACTGCCGCTCGTCTCTGGTCGCTTGGTGTCTGTGGTCGTGTGCCAAATGCCAAGCCATTTGTTCCGAGCACATAAATCTTGGCGAATAATTGCTGTAATGGCACGCATTCGCAAAGATTCTGGCCTCAATCGATGGGGGGCCGCTTAAAATATGCGAAACGAACTGCAGTTTGGCTCTGCTCTTTAGATTCTCCACTTAGATTGCTCCCATCAGCAATCAATAAAATTTAGCATGCAGCAAGTACAGTCAGGCCTCCGAAACTCAGACATTAAGCGTTGCGAATGCAGTCGAAGCAATCAATTTAAGTCAATATTTAATCAGAGCTTTTTCAACGCTAACTAATCGCCAATATTCAGTGCATTTGCTTTTTCATGTTTACATGGGCTCAGTGACACATTTCCATGTGCCAATTAATGAGCACATGTCGTTTTCTCATTATGAAAATTAAAGCTGGGTCAATGTCAAAAATAACATATGTGGCTGTCTATTTCATTTTGAAGCTGAAGTGTAATTATGTATTCATTGCTCTTGTAACACAATTTGTTATATTAATTTATTTGTTTTCATGCATACAAGTGATAATTTCTCACTAACAAATTCGTAATTTGGCCATAAAAACTGAAATATTGATCAGAAAATGGAATGGCATGCCTTGTTCAACTCTTAAATGTATTTTAAAAATAATGGTATTTAAAGTTTTGAGAAAAAAAATTTGACGATTTTTGTGAAATTTTGTGATGTAACCCCTTACCAAAAATGCGAAAATTGGCAAAAATCGAAAAATTTCAAATCAACCAAATGACATTATTTTTAGTTAGAATATACTCTTAGCCGTAAAAAAAAGTGTGTCTTATGGTTTTAAGTTGCATTTTGGCCAATTTAGAGCTTGAAAATCCATTTAAAAAGAGGTATTTTGGCCATAAAAATGAAAAAATTAATCGGAAAACGTAATGGAATACTTTAAAAAGCTACTAAAACCATTTATAAAAGATTAACATTCACAATTTTGAAAAAAAAAAATTTTCGATTTTTTCTAATTTTATGATGTAACCCCTTACCAAAAATGCGAAAATTGAGTAAAATTCGAAAACTTCAAAATCATCCAAAAAGTCACAATTGTCATTAGTTAAGACTATCAGCTGTAAAAAATAGTATGTGTTATGGATGAGCAACTCAATTTGGCCAAGCAACAGCATTGTGCCTCTCTAATGGAACATTTTTTGGCCATAATTCAAAGTTCCTTTTAATTGGTTATTCAACTTAAGGAAGTTCAACTGTTTCTGTATCGGCATTTCATCTGTATCTCTATCTGAATGTAGTATCTATCCGGCTGGCGCTAAGCCAGGGTGCGTTCCGTTTTGGCGGCGTCTGTGGAACTCGAGCCCACTTGGACTGGCGCTGTTTGCCCTCGTTCCGACGGCTTTTCCATGTGGAGGGACCTATTGTTTGGCTTAGCCATGTTTGGCTATGCATTGTTGTTACTGCAAATACTCGAACAACACACACGCACAGACACACACACGCACACGTGTGTCCTTAGCCATTGTTTGCTGAATTTATTGCACGAATTTCTGAATTGGCTCTCTGCGACTGTTTGTAGTTTTATTTTCTTACTTTTACGCCCCAAGCGCGTGTCCTTGAGGCTCACGCTAAAACAATGGCTGATTCCGGCGCAAAAAGTATTTATTGGACCAGTCGCCGTATGTCCTGGAGCCCAGTTGATGGGTCAGCCGGCCACCTGGCTTATGATTTATGCTTGTGTCATGTTAATTAGCACGATCTTAGCCTGATTAGGGTTATCTCGTTCGCGTGGGCCGCTGCGTTGCGCATACGCCACGTTGCCGCATGCGAAAATATGCGGTACAGCCGTCGGCAAAACAACTACGGCCCACGTGCTACAGTGAATTCAAAGTTTGAATGAAAGCCAAACTGAAAGTGATTCATTTAGAATATTTTATTTCGAAGATTGGTTCCCAAAATGATAGCAGCCCACTTTAATATCCAATTAAATATTGTGAAGTATAAATTAATAAACTCACTTTCTTGGTTGGTGTCTGAGTAATCCCTCTTTACGAGTACAGTGAACTGTGTGTAATTGCCAGCAACAAAAGAACACCAAACAAAGGCGGAGCTTGGACAAAGAAGTGCCATGGAATGAACTCCAATTTGATTTCATTACACCAGTAATTAGCAATTAGTGAGCAAATTGTGTTCTCTGCGGCGTATGAACTTGCCCGGATAGCCGTGCTCGATTAGTGAACTTTCACTGTACCCGTAAAGTTGGGTCTACATCCGTTGTGGCAGCTGTGGTCGTTGCTGTTGTTGTAGATGCTGTGATACCATGGTTGTAATTTCCTTGTTCGTGGCTGCCTTTCATGTGTCAGGCATTTGTCCCATCAACATCAACATCACCACCAGCACCAAACCATACCAATCACATCTTCTTAGGGCCCCAAGTCCCTCGTTGTCACAATTTTGGGGGCCTGAAGGCAGTCACATGGAATATATTGCGTATACGCCGTGTAATGAATACTCATCGTCCAATTGACAACGCATGAATTTATGAAAAACGAAAAACAATTCCTCGCTTTGCGTGTGGAAATCGGGCAGATACGTTGGCATAAATATGCAACATGTTTCCCGTACATCATTTGCGCCCCAGTGGCTCACGCGCTTACGAGTTTCTCCGCGCAGGACATGCTAGTATCCTTAATCGCAATCGTTACAGAGGAGCCAAAACAGGCTTAAACCGATGAATTTGTGCCACACATTCGCTGCGAGTGAGCATAAATTACACGAGAATGGGGATTTGCACTGTCTGCCAGGACGGAAAATCCTGGCAACATTTTCCCACTCTGTCCCTGGGAACCCGAAAGCACTTATTTTGAAATCAGCACCAAAGCCGGCTCATTTGGCTTGTAACCAAGGCCCGAAACAAAGGCATTTGCCTGTCAGGAACTGCTCACAGGAGTGTATGTTTCCATAAACAATTGCGATTAGCTCTTTATTTTTGGCAAATCTTTATAAATAGAACTGCGGACACTTTCTTGCGTTGCGCAGGTTCAGGTTTTTCTATTTAAGCTGGGCTTACAGGGTGTTTATATTAAAGGCTGAAATGTGGAAAACAATGCACTACTTCAGCCACAACCCTGATCTCATATATAAGCACGCTTACAAACGTATATAAATGGCCTCAGACAATAGACTTTCCTTGTCAAGGACCATTTGTATGCACACAAATTTCTAAAAATACCTGCGGTTGACATTCTTTTGACAAATCTTTATAAATAGATGTGTGGACACTTTAAGGCATTCAAAGCAGACGAGCTTCCTTAAAACCGGTTGGTTATTAATGTCGGTATGCGCGTGTATATTTAGGCCAACGTGTGGTTCTGTACTCAAGTTATTTGGACAGACTGCAGTCTATTATTTGACCATCAGTGTGGTTTTAGGTCCGCTCAGAAGTGCGTAGGCCACAAAATGCTGATAACAATGAGTGCATACACCAAGCAGAATAATTTAGTTCAAGCTTATAAGTAGGCTCCCACTATTCCTCCCACTCGATTGCTGTTAGTGCTGAATAGCTCTGTTTATTTTGGCCTATTTGACAAGCCCCGAGTGCATGTTTAGGCCTGATATGCAGACGAATGCCACCACTTGGCCACAAAACCCTGACATGGCCCATAATCGCTGACTAAACAAGCAGCACTTGTCGACCAACATGCGTTGCATGTTATAAAATTCCCGATTTATTTATCGCTCGGTCGTGTTCTGGGCAGCCGCAGCAAACACAAATCATTGTCATGCAATTAAATAATATAATGGAAAATGGGTTTTAATTAAATTCTGTAATATTTTCGCTTCCACAATGGACTTACACCGTCCACATCCGCTCGCTGATGGCGTCTGTGGGTGCGCCTAATCCAATTAACTGTCATAGACACACAAATTGGCCGTCACTCAATCCGGTTTGCAGTGCCAAAAGGCCAAAACGCCGCTCACAGTTGTGACAGTTTTCGTCCTGGCCCTGGGTGGAGCCGACTATGTGTCAATTTCGGTTTCAGTTACAGACTTTTGGTGGCACTTTCGGAAATTGTTTCAACAACGGTTTGTAATTTCACACGCCGCAAAGTGATTAGCCTGGCTTTGTCCCCTGATTGAATCCCCCAGCCGAAACTACAACTAACCCCATACCATTTCCTCCGCTTCTTCTTGCAGTGACCGACTTTGATGTGAACCGGACACGAGGGCGAGCACAGGAACAGACGGAAACCAAGCGAACAGCAAAAAGAACCAAGCAGAGGAGCCACGCCAATAGTGTGCAAATTAATAAAGTCGGAGCAGCATGGATGAGGAGCACGACGACGATCGAATAATATGAGATTAGATGGGGCTCTAGAGCCCCGGCCCCGTCAAGGAGCTGCCACAATCAAGGGCCGCCAGCCCCTGAGGCGCGAAACACGCGAACCATGTGAGACGCAACAGCAGCAGCCAGCTGACGAAGACGACGACGCCACAGACGCTGAGTGTTTGACCACCAACAGCAGCAGCAGCAGCAGCAGCACCAGCAGCAACAATTGCCAAGCCAACTTGGTCTCCAATCCAAAGAGAACACCATCAGCAACGCCCACGCCCAGAAAAACAACAGGCGGCAGAGGCAATACCAGGCATACCATATTAATGGCGCCCAACGTGGGGCATCAGCGGAAGAGCCTTGGCCTGCGACTTCCGATGAAGCAGGGCCGCAGCCGGCGGAGGATGTTGGGTGCGGAATGGGGCTGGGAGCGCCTTAACGGCCTGCTCCTGTGCCTGATTTCCGTTATTGCCCTGCTGCCGCCGCTGACGCTCGGCGATGACGGCGATAATTTCTTTGCCGTGAATGCCTTTAGTGCGGGTCCGGAGACGACAACGCCAGAGTTCGGTAAGTAGTCCAAGGCTTAGATAAGAATGATGCGCATGGGAGCGGGATTACCACTGACTTAGCCCTATTTCAGCATGGAAATAGACCGCAATGGCGTCATCGAGGTGTCATATAATCATACATTCATATGTACATGCGGCTGCCTTGACAGTCCTTTGTTCATCTAACTGCCGGCAATTCCATTGCAATTGCATAAGTTCCACAGTGGCATTAAACCGAGGAAGGCTGTATAAGTACCCCATTTTATTTCCTTCGTTACGATCTCTTAGGAATATACAGTCTTTCAGTAGCACAAGGCCAGACTAGTTAATTAAAATTTAATTAAGTCAGGTTAATTCACGTTTATATGATACATATTCTCCATAACTAAAGTTTGTAGTGCAACACGAATGGCTTTATTCATATCTTTAAATTGGCCTCAGTTTTTACCTTGAACGAACTTCTTGCCTTTTTTAATAAACTCTCGAAGAAGCTGAACGCCTTAAAGGGACTTTCTGACTGTCAGACAGGAATGCTTTATACAATTTCCTAGCCCATTTGCTCAAAAGCTTTTAAGCCACTGTGCTGGGGCTCGTGGCTCGTACTCATCCCTTCTAGTTTTCTCATCCGAAACTTAAATGGCCTGTCTGCGATGTGTTCTAGTTGGAATGTGAAAAGTTTTCCATGTACTCGCATGGCTTTTTTTCCTAGGCGGCCTAATGATGGTGCCGAAATAAGCAAAGTTGGCTTTAATGGCTCGGCCCAGTTCGGTTAATTATAAATGCTGGCTCTGTTGCAGCTTTGGCTGTTTAATGTGGGCGCTCCACTCGTCTGACATGTGCGATTCAGATTTTAGGCCCTTCCTCCGGGTGAAATATGCCTCTGGCTCTGGCCATTGGGTAATCGCTTTTTGGTGGTGCTCTCTCTGGCCATCAAAGGTTGGCCTCGGGTCACGGACATGGTCCACGGCAGCGCACCCCAGCCACTTTGTCAACACTTTCACAGAATTGCCCGCTGCTGCTGCGCCACGGAAGCGAAAACCAAATAAAACTCATCTGGGGAAAAGACGTAAGCGAAGCTTTGTGGACTGCTGATGCTGCGGCATCTGGGCTTCCTCTTGGCAGACTGCAAGTAGAGGGTACGACGGGGTCGATTGATGCGGGTACGGACCTAATGCATAAGTAATACGCTGCAGATGGGACCCAGCTGTGCGACCCATCCAATGCCTATTACTGGCCAATACCATTGGGAGCACAACCGAGTAAATCGAATAACTTATAATCCATTCAAAGCCTTCTCTTCACTAGTCCGATTGAAATATTGATTTTAACTTAAGGAAACACGCTAGTCATGCTCTTGAGATATGAATTCTTGTCTTGGTAGGGTATCCAGCTGTCTAGCAATCTGCAGAAACCCGCCATTATTCGCATTAGCATTCACTTTTCGCAGCCCCTCGCAAACTAGAGCCCTATTCATAGCCGTTGCATTTAAAAATAAACCGCTGGCAAATAGAGCTGGCCCCAACCATAAAAAAGGCCCCGCTAATACCACTAATACCACTAATAGTGGCACATGGGCATGAACTGGAAAATGGCGCACCCGCTTGTGCATGAGCAGCCATTTTGTTTTGTCTTTTCACTTCCGTTGGCTTAAATGTCGGCGCATCCGCTGCCTGATGGTCTTGGTCTTGGCCTGGGTCCTGGTCTGGGCTTCCTCTTGGCTTTTGGGGCCGGTAATTATGGGCCGTAGAAGGAGTATCAACAGAATTAGAGGTGTATGTGGAGCATGTGGCTCAAGTCCTGCGCTGAGATTTTGCACTGAGTGGCGGCGGGCGGGGAATCCCCGGAAACCGTAGAGTTGCTCCCAAGAGCTTAATTAAGATGTGAAGGGCCGCAAACGCAACTCACTGCCGACTCGAGTGTTTTCATTCCATTCAAAGTTAATGAAGGATTCCTAGCAGCCGGGCGGCTCAAGTGCACCGTGAAATGCTCGGGGGAAAAAACAAGCAAACACATACTCACTCGTTCGTCGCTCGCACGGGCGAAAAACAAAAAAAAAAAAAATAGGGAAATGAAAAACCAACACACCAACACCTCGAAGGCTGCTAAAGAATTTACATTTTAATCTGCCCACAAGTCGTCGGGGGATTTGGAAAGCATTTCGCAGAAAGTTTGTTGCCAGCTTTTATTCTTTATTGATATGCACAGTGGCGAATCGAAAGTTTTCGCAGCGGTTTCATTACAAATTTTACGCCTGGGATTAGTCACGTTGATGTCATGAAATATATATCCTATCCACATCCTTTTTTCTTTCGCCCGCAGATTATGCCAGCCGTGGGCAGAAGAAGTTCGGCGACAAGTGCGATAATACCCTGGAATGCGGCTTCCCCGGCTCCATCTGCGATCCCAAGAAGAAGTCCTGCCAGTGCACCGAGGATCTGCCCGTCACCAATCACTATGACAAATGTGGCAAAGGTAGGTGGTAGTCGTTACTGCAAGCCCTTTGCCATCCGTTCTTCCGAGCTGTCACCCTGCCAAGTTTTCATTAAAAAAGAGTCAGGAAAGCTGCAATTTTCCGATTGCGGGCCCAGAAAATCTGTAAATTAAAATAGAAACTTGGCAGCCGCATTAGAGACTTGTGAAAAGTGCAACTAATGCACATTTGACATAATCACAATTGATATTCGGCCATGGCACACGTGCGATACTATAAATTCAAATCGAAGCGGCGGACACTTCGAATGCGTATTTATGGCTGGGGATCGAACTCAAAGCCGCTGACAGGCGGAGATCTATTTCTATGGGCGTGACTCAATCGTAATTCCCGGCCGAATATCTCCCGGCCATTGATCATCAACGTGGCTGACAGCCATCATCGAGTCTGTCAGAAGCCAGAAGGCAGAAGTCTCCGGAGTGGACTCCTCCTCAGCCGAGTATCTGCCCACCGCATCGGGGGCGTAATCGCCGGGCCTCCTCCGCGCTTGTTCCACGATAATATTTGTCAGCCGAGTGGACTGAGTGGACGGAGTGGAAAGTCAATCCGCCCCGGCCATATCGCACTTCAATCAGCCATTAAATCAATCCGCAAACAGCCGCGACAGCCGGGAAATATTTTCCCTGATATGGGCCATCGCCTGTTGTTGCTTGTTGCTTGGGGCACTGAAAGAAATCGGGGCTGTTAGCTAGATTATGCTTTTGAATATGTAATAAATTGTTCAATACTTACCTACAGCTATAACATTTTAAGGACATATCTAGAAGTGCAAGAAATTGCTAGAAATTTTATGAATACTTTATAGTTTTAAGCTATTGTATATATTTTGCGCGACTGCATGTTGACCCTTTGTCAGCTTAACTGATTCCATTTGGTGTCCTTTCTGTTCCTCCTCCACAGAGGCCGCCGTGAACGAGTCCTGCTTCTTCAACGAGCAGTGCGAGATGCGATACTTCCAGACGGAGTGCCGTGATGGACGCTGCATCTGCCGGTTCGAGATGTCGCCCATTTGGGGCAAGGACGGATCCGTGGAGTGCAAAGGTCGGTGGTTAAGGAGCGCGTAGACTTAAGCCGGCACTGCTTATGGTTAATGGGGCTGTGTTGTTTGTTGTCCTTTTGCCACTCGGCTGTTTGCAGGGCGCCAGGACAAGAGGGGACCCGAGACCTACATCGACCCGGCCATGATTGGCGTGCTGGTAGGAATGGCATTGATGTTTGTTATTATTTGTGTCGTCCTGCGATTGTTTAGCCAGTGAGTAAATTGCAATGCAAACATCTCCATCTTCATCTCCATCCCCCGCACCCGCACACCCACGCAAATAGTTTAAGCCTTCAATCTGGGTCAACAGTCACACACCATTGGAGGAATCGATCAAATCGCTTGAGTGCACCCATAATCTAGGAAGCCATTTCAAAATGAAAGTACCTTTGCTTGGAGCCTTGAAACGAACCTAAGAAGTTCTAAAGAAAAGTATATATATATTATAAAGTTCCAATTAATGAACTATTAATCTCCCTTGCTCCACAAAAAATATCTTGCCTTCACTAGAAGTAATGGCATCATTTACGGTGCAAATCAAAGATCCTTAAGTCTCCTTTCACTCAGCTCAACCATCTCATCCGTTGGCTTGTCAATAAACTGGGTCAATTGGCCTGTCGATGCTTTGATGGGGCTTCCTTAATTTGTGGCTGGCTAGATACATAACTCGAGCACCAATTAATTTCCAGTCTAATAAACAGCGTTTCTGCATTAATTGGCATTAAGCTGGAGTAACCATGGCCCCCATATTCCCGCACCATTACTCGTGCACCCCCGCTTGCCCAGCCCGCATCTACCGGATAATATGATCCGTGGGGTCCTGAAATGTGACTAATTCATGGCCGTAATTTGCAGAGCTCGCTGGCGTGAGAACCGAACCATCTTCAACACGCCCAATCCTCGCCTGATGAACGTCTCCCTGCTGCGGGACAGCAAGCTGCTCCACGGCCAGGAGCGCCGAGGGTCCAGGATGTCGGTGCGGGCGCCATCCCGGCAGCCCAGCATGGCCTCCCTGCGGCCCCACTCCCCCAATCCGTCGCTAGGTAAGACAGGTTTGTATTCCATGCCCCCCAGTCGATGGTCAGCACTTCCTCCAATCTCTCTGGTCTCTGGTCTTCCGCGGTTGCATTTTCGGTTCTTCTTTTACCATTTCAACTTGTCATTTTTGTGTTGGTTCCTCTTGTTTTCGTCTCGACAACTTGCAGAACTTTCTTTTACAGCCAAACTAAATACGAACAGAACAGAAGGGAAACCCCTTAAACTTACTTATCCAATCAATCAATCAATCAGTCAGTCAGTCAGCCAATTGACCAGTCAGTCACCAAACAATATACGTACAAAATCACCCAACTAAACTTAATTCACTGGGGCTGTGGATCAGCGCGAAAAACGTGATGAGAGTTCTAAGGGAACTTATATTGTACAATATAGAAAAGCGCGACTAACTATCTATGGTTTAGAGGTTTGAATAAACTTTTTTTAAAGTTCATTGAATGTTTAGGTAATGGGTCAGTCAACCCAGGTTAAAAGAATCTGAAGATGTTGGTGTAATAAAAAATTATGTAGCTAAGGTTGTTTTTCAGCTCGCTAGAATATTCTGAATAACTTAGAATGCTTATCAAACAGAATCTCACAAATTACAAACTAAGAACTCTATCAATCATCCAGCAACCATCTTTTTTTTGCCTTTTCTGATATGAAAATGATTGGAACTTGTACGATTTGAAGTTATTGTTCTTTTCAGTTTTAATAAAATTAAATTTCTTTATTTTAAAATGCAACTAGTGCGCTGGGTAGCATAGTGACCACCAAAGTGACCACCTTATCCCAAAGTTCGGGAACACAGGAACAACAACTCTTCGGGGGCTCAATCAATTTGACTGACAGTTTAAGAAGCGTATTACTCAACGCCACTACGGCGATAATTGTTGGTGTGCTAAGCCCGGCGGACAGTTGGTTGAAATTACATTTTTTGGGTTATTTATATTCCTGTTTGAGTTTGAGTTTGTGCCCCCACCAAACCGAAAGGCGAAACCACCCGAAACCACCCATTTAACCCACTGACTAAATGTCGCGTGCCCAGCTGAAAGGCGATATACTAAACGTATCCAACCGCTCATTCCCCCCAAAAAAACAACAAACAAACAAACACGAACAACAACAAACCGAAACTGAAAACACAAATAAAACTAAAAACCAAAAACCAAAAAGGACGTATGATCCGGTCGAAGAGCAATACGCGGTCGAGTGATTCGCGGGTGAGCGATGTGTCCACCTGCTCGAGACTCCTGGAGCATCCGAGTGCCGCCAGCCAGCACAACCTGGTCCACAGCCACTTTCTGCCCTACGTGCCAACGACCACGGCCAGCACGGCTACGGCCACGAATGCCACCGCAACGTATGCTGCCTCGGCCACGCCCTCGCCCACGCCCACGCCCCCGCCCTCGGCGGGTCACCAGTTGCCAATGGCCCATGCCAACGCCACCAGCACCACGAGCACCGCCAACGCCAACACCATCACCACCACCACGTATGTGTCCCCGGCGGGAACGGCACCAGCCTGTGGTCGGACCAACAAGTTCTAGGGTTCCGGAGCTCTAGATCACCACGCTGTACACATAGATACTCGCGCATATCCGTGTGTGTCCGTAAACGTATCACATCCAAACCGCTAGAAACAAACGCATCCATATCAGGGTCCAAAGAGGTAGGCAGCCCAGAAGGCGAACCACACCCACTCCCAAGCAATACAAGAATACCCTCTGCGTAGTGTACTCGTAAAGTTGATGTCTTGTCTAGCGAAAGTTGTGTCCCAACAGTTGTACTCGTATCCGTAAAAGTATCTGTGCACTGCGGGAAATTACGTCGACTGCAATCAGAAGTATTAGTCCAAATAGAGAATTAACGTCATTAAATCACTTGTAATTCCCAAATAGTTCTGTCCAATATAAGTTCTTTAAGCAAGTGAAAAACCCAACATCGACGTCACAGTTGCATAAGCTTCAGTTTTGAAATACACACAGATATACCTGATTGGTTGGCGTCTTTTCCCCCAGTGTACTCGTAGTCATTGTTCTCGTTGTTGTTCTTTTTGGCTCGAAGTGTTGTTACCCTAGTCTTAATCTGTAGTCAAGAGTTGCGGTTAACCTGTATGTAAAGCTACTACTGCTCCAACTTCCACCACTCCCTAGAAGACACACACAGATACAAAAGCAGACTCAGATGCAGACACCATGCGCTACAGATACAATGATAAACGATCGTAGATACTCGTACCAAAGAATACCTCATCGAATCTTTCTCTTTTTCCAACCAACTTATCCATGCAGCATTCCTTTTGAGTTCCGTTTCCGCTTTGGTTTCTTTCCTTTCTAGCACGGCTATCTATAGTTTCCTTAACTGGCTTCCTTAAGATATATATTATTTTTACAGTACGGCATGCGATCGCATATGTGTTTTCTCCTATAAGATCTTCATAAAAGAACAAGCTATAGGAAAAACTCCTTCGATCGCCTGCTGTTCATAGAATATGCCACGTAGAACGAAGGACTCCTTCGAACTCGAAGTCGAGTGTCGGGATCCCGTTGACCACATTGCTGTTGTCCTGTGATGCCAACGATAACTTCCCTTCAGCCGGTTATCCGAGTAGCGAGTAGCTGAGCCCGTAATCCCCCAGATACTCATCCCTTTCCTTTGCACGGACATCTAACCCGCAGGCTCCCATTCCGAGTCGCATGGCAGCAATGCATCCGCAGCCTCGGTGCGCTCCAACCGCAGCAACTCAGTGGCTCCCGGCAAGGTCGTCCACCACGAGCGCCACGGATCCGCCCATCGCCAGCACCACCCACATGGCCACCAGCCGAAGGAGCAGCCGCAGTCGCCGCAGTCGCAGGACCAGTCGCTGATCACCAACATCACCACGAACCCGGTGGCCGAGAGCGTTACCGTCGAGATCATCGAGCCGGGTCAGAAGTAAGGAAACAGGATGGCTACTTCAAGCACAAAGCTATGATGGCATGGGCAGGATTAACTGGCTAACTCTCTGACACACGAACACAGGACACGAAATGCAGCACAAACTATAGGAACATCTAGTCACGGTATATGCACGCGATAATAAGGCGGGCACGCTCCCAAAAGGGGCGTGGCCGGCGAACAACACACAAAAAATCGAATTACACATGGAGGCCATTGTTCGACTCTTTTTGACAAAGACCATTTTTGCGATTAATGGAAATTTTTTAACCAAACCAATTATATACTTACTATATGAATATGGAGCGTGTAAAGAAACACACACACACATACACCCAGAACAATGCTAAATGAATTACTTACGTACGACTACACCGTAAAAAATAATTGAAAAAAACCTTGCATAACAAATTCATACTACTCTTTTTTTCAACCAAAAAAAAACACAAAAACCAAATACAAAGAAACAAAAACGATGCAACCGATAAGGGAAACTTTACTAATTTAAATAACATATTGTAATGCAGTTATATAACTAAGCTTTGGGTTAAAGGCTTTAAGGATTTAAGGATTTAAAACACAGAATAGGAAAACAGAGAATTCACAGCGTAGGGAAACTAGGGCATGATCTCAATCGTAGTGTTCTTTAGCCAGCCATCGGAGGCACTGCATCGTGGCCAAAGATGCGTTTAATTGGCCGAAACCAAATGCAAACCGCTGATACAACGCCTTATCTATATACTAATATTATAGATCCAATTGCCGCTCTAGCTCCCACATATGGATGTTATTACCCAGAGTCGATGAGAAACCAAGTTGAAGAAATATTTAACAACCTCGGGACCATATTTTATAATCAAAATATGCGTTTCATTGCGAAGCACGCACATTCACCTTATCCTTATCCTCGTTTCCTTCGGCATTAGCTTTTCGTTCCCGAACGGATCTGGGTTCGGATGCAAAGGAGTACCTATACTTTATATCAACTAGCTGAGCAAATTTTAGGGAACACTGACAACATGATATTAAGCATAACGACTACACCAAAATCTAAATTGACTTCCAGTTGACGGTATGGATTTCACACCTAAGTTTCAACTTTTAAGCTGATTTACTCACACCGCACATTGCTGGTCGGGCCGAGGATTTTCGGGCAGTGCACTGGGCTAGCCGGAAATAGGGGAAGATTTGCGGGTCTGTCCAATGCGAAGGCCGAATGGTACATCGGCTGCAGATCTGCAGTTTATAGCCATAGTAGGAATAGAAATCGATATTGATAAGGTTTAGTTGTTGCCCCCAAAAAACCGACAGACGATTCTCATTTGCTTTTGTGCTCAATCAAAGAAGCTTAACTGTGAGAATACCAAAATGAATACAAGATACAAGTAAACGTAGAGCGAAAAAATCTTAAAGTTGCTTGAGAACCTCTAGCTAAACAATTACAATTAGAGTGACGAGGAGAAAACTTACGGAAAATACAAAAAAAAACGAAAACAATTTTATTAAAGCATCGAATTTTTCTTAAAACAAAACGAGCAAACAAACAATCTTATTTCTAGGACAACCAAATCTAGTTACTTATTTACATTCTAAAGGGCATTCAGAAAACAATTTAGGCTTTGGAATTTGGGGAAGAATTTCAAGGTCTAACTTTGTTTTACCAACCGCAAGACACTTACATCTAAGCACCAAAGATCTAGAGTATATTACAACTAATTATAAAGAGGATACAAATAAATGAGTCACTGATTTTTCTATTTACATCAAATATTGTTGAAGGCAGACTTTAAGCGAATTTTAAATAAGCTACGAGGAGAATATTTTAAAACCAATTATATACATACATAAATATGCTTTATTTACTTTAATATTTACATTATACACAACCACATCCAACTATATATGAACTTGTATTAAAGTTTCGTGGAAAACTGCTACCAAACCGAATGCGATAATTCATTTACACTCTACCAAGAAAAACAACAATTTTATATAAGAAGCGAAATCGAAATCGATATCTTGTAATGCTAATATTATACATCTAGAATCAAACGCCATTATCGCACATCTAAGCCATACAAATCGAAACTAAAGTGAAGCGAGGAGACAACCTAAATCTTTAAGCCTAGAAGAGAAGCAACTTATAGAGTTCAACATTTCGATTTTCATGCGACTTGTAACTACAGAGAAAACAAAGCAAAACCAAACCAAAAGGATACTAGAAAGGATCGTAGTTATAGAGAGCGAATCAAAGCCAGACAGTACGAGTAGCAAAATATAGACGATGGTAATGTAATCTTAACCTACAAGACAAATTGCTTTTTCAAATTCCAGAAGGCAAACGATCGATCGAGTATATTATGAACTACATATAAAGTATATACATATATATAACTATATTTAAAGATCAGTTCACTATAATAAAGTCTATATTACCATACCTACGAACGAAAACCACTCCACCCCGGTGTACCAATTGATTCCCCCCAGCAGTCTTTCACAGCGTCGTCCCCTTGTACCCCAGATCCAGCACGGATCCCTGATCCTCCGACTTCCGGCCCAGCACCCTCTTCCGGTAGCTCTGCTCCGCCAGGTGGCGCAGGTGCTGCGCAGTTCCCACGCCCGTCTTCTCCACGAAGCGGTGCAGGTATCCATGCCGGTTGTGCAGCAGCTCGTGCGGATGCCCCAGCTCCACCACACGGCCCATGTCCACCACCATCACGCGGTCGTTGTCCATGACGGTGTGCAGCCGGTGGGCGATGGTCAGCACGGTGCAGTGGGCGAACTTGGTGTGGATCGCCTCCTGGATGAGATTGTCGGTCCTGCAGGGCGAATATGCGAACGAAAAGTTGTAATACATCGAAAACCAACTACTAAGTGAAATATTTATCAATAAACTTTGGGGTAAATAAACTCGGCACTCATTAAAAGTTCTAGATCCAGATAGTTTCGATTGTTGAATCAAAATACTACGGCACTACTAATATTTTAAGCATCCTGGTCTTATCAGAAACACGTTTTCAACTGTCACGCAGAAAGAACCTTTTCTACGTCGCTTTCAATGCAAATTTTCAACTTCATTGAGAAATTGTAAAGATCATCGATCAACATCAGCTGATTTTGAAGCGAAAGTGACTGATTTTGATTTCGTTTGTCACTCCCGACGTCGCTCGTTTTGATTTTTCAAACCGCAACAAACCGTCGGAATTAAACCATCAATCAAACTTTGTGCGTTCTGCCTCAAATTTGCTTTCAGTCAGCTGATCTTCACGCATGAATTCGTTTTAATAGACTTACTCGGGATCCACGTTGGCTGTGGCCTCGTCCATGATGAGTATTTTGTTCTGGCGCAGGAGGGCTCTGGCCAGGCAGACCAGCTGCCTCTGGCCCATGCTGAAGTTGGCCCCGCAGTCGTGGAGCCTGCAGTTTATGCCCTCCTTCAGATTCGATACAAACTCCTTGAGCTTGACGGCCTCCAGGGCCAGCCACAGTTCCTCGTCCGTCTTCTCCTCGAAGGGATCGAGGTTGAAGCGGAGGGATCCCGAGAAGAGCACCGGGTCCTGCGGTATGATCGAGATCCTACGTCTCAGGTCGTGCAGGCCCAGCTGGGATGTCTCGAAGCCATCGATGCAGATGTGTCCATCGATGTGAGCCAACCGAAAGAGGGCATGGACAATGGAGGACTTGCCCGCCGCCGTATGCCCCACAATGCCGATCTTCTCCTCGCCACGGATGGTGAAGGTGAGACCTTTGAGGATGTAGGGCCCGTGATTACTGTAGCGCAGCCGCAGATCCCTGAAGTCCAGCTGTCCTCCACTGGGCCAGTGCTTCGGCAGATTGACGGACTCCTCCGTTTCAAAGGCAGGTTCCGATGGTATGTTCACATACTCCATTACCCGCTCCACGCTAGTCATCATGTTCTCGAGCTCCACGGTTTGCCGCATTCCCGCCTGGCACATGAGCACCAGTTTCATGGACTGTGTGATGGCCAGACCCACATCTCCGCTGTAGTATCCTCTGTGCTTGTCGAAGAGCAAGAAACTGAATGTCACCGCCAGAATGTACAGCACGCAGATGAGGTCCGTCCAGAAGGCGAAGGCCCGGTTAATGCTCACATGAAGGTACAGAGCAGAGGTGTTCTCGTTCTGGTAGTAGTGGAAGTCCCGCTCCATGTACTTGGTGCCATTCAGAGCACGGATGGTTGCCAATCCCTTGAAGGTGGCATTTGTGTGGGAGTAGATGGGACTGCGAGCTGGAAGAGATTGGATTAGTCACTAGACTTGAGCAGTACGCCAAGGCTACTCACATATAGTTTCTATGCGCTTCAAACTCCGGCTAGCTCCTATATAGAGACACCTACAGCCGTACAACAGGGCCACCACCACGATGGCCGGTAGGAGGAGCCAAATATTCGCCGTGCTGACCACGGCGAGCACCGCCAGAGCATTTACAGCAAATTCAATGGAGTCCATCAGAGCCTGCGGCAGATTGACATCGATGGCCAGAACATCGCTGGAGAAACGATTCAAAATCCGGCCGGAGGTGGCCAGCGTGAAGAAGTGCATGAAGGCTCGGATGACTCCTTGGAAGAGCTGGTCGTGGATGCGCAGCGATATCCGCAGGGTCATCATAAAGAAGCCAAAGGTGCGGAGCACGTAGAAGATGAGGGTGCACAGGATGAGGAACGTATACAGGATCATCATGCGCAGTCGAGTTCTATGATACTCCGGAATGGGCTCGTGCTGATTGGGTTCCGTCTCCTCCCAAGTTGCCCTGCAGAAATATAGAAATTCGTCCTTTAAACTATGAAATCAATATTGTCTATATACAATATAATCAAAACAGAGCCTTATCTCTAGCTTTCATTACTAGCACATTTTAATCAACAAACAATCCAAGGTATTCCCCGAAAGATTCAATTGAACATGAAATCAGTATGGGTGTTGTGGAGCCCAGACTTCCTATTTTCACCTTCTGATACTGAAATATAACCATATAACATGTGGCGTCGAGATAATGGGCTGTGTCCCATCTGTGCGGAAATTCGGGCAATATTTATTGCAATCAACAAGTGGAACACGCTTTTATCATGTAGTGCTATTAAACACGTCGCAATCTATAAATCAGACTGACTCATCTCACAACAATGTTAGTCATTTAAGCCGAAAATAAGTGCAAGGCATTCCACATACCACTTGGACAGGAAAATATCCATGGTTGCCTCGGAGGAACGGGCCACGACGAACATCAGTAGGATGAGCACCACGACCAACGGATGCCCCAGCACCTTGAAGTACTCCTTGTAGGTGTGCAGCTTCACAGATCCTATTTGCTGCTGCTCCTTGAACTGCTGCTCTATCTCGTGCCGATCCAGATGCTCCTCCTGGGACAGAGATTTCCTTGGCTCAGGCTCCTCGTAGACACTATCCGTTCGCATGGCCCGCAACTTGGCCACCTCCGCATCATTGGCCACCGACATCCTGAATCGAATTAGCTTCTTGAGGGCATCATAGTGCCCCTGGACAGAGATGCGTCCACCCTCGAGCAGGACCAAATGATCCACGTGCCTGAGCAGCTGAACACGATGGGTGACCAGGATGCGAATCTTCTTGGACAGGAACTCGTTGAGACACCGATCCAGGAGCATCTTGCTCACATGAGAATCCACAGCGGAAAGCGGATCGTCCAGGAGGTAGATATCCGCCTTCCGGTAGACAGCCCGCGCAAGGCTAACTCTTGCCTTTTGACCGCCACTCAGACTGGCACCACCTTCGCCCAGCCTGGTGCTATCGCCCAGGGGCAGCTGTTCCACATCCCTGTCAAGATGGCAAACTCGGAGGACCTCCAGATAACGCTGCTCATCGTAGGGTTCCGTAAAGAGGATATTATCTCGCAGACTACCCCGGAGTAACCAGGGCTCCTGAGGAGCATAACTGAGGACTCCATTGACGTCCACACTGCCACTAATAATATCCAGTTCCCCGAGGATCACTTGTAGAAGGGTGCTCTTTCCCGCACCCACGGTTCCCACGATTCCCACAAATTGCTGATCCTGGGCCTGAAAACTCACATCCTCGATGTGGCGATGGCGCTTCTCCTGCTTCTTCTGATCCCAACTCGCAGTGAGTTTATGGACCGTAATGCTCTTTACTTCGGCCTTGGGTTTGTGGGTGCGTCCGAAGAAGTTGCCGTGCTCCGGATTATCCTCAGCCTCCTTAAAGTTGTGTACTCCACCATCAGCTGGATTCTCGTGCTGGAAGAGGAAGTCCTTCACGCGATTGGCCACCACAAAGGTCTCCACCCACATGTTGATGGCCAGCGGCCAGGAGTGGAGCAAGGAATCGTTAAGGTGATCATAATAGCTGGCGACAATAAACACCTTCTGCGAGGTGACTATGTCGCCCGTGAAGACATAGGTCACCAGGGAGAGGAAGAGGGACAGCTTGGAGATCATGCCTGTGCACTGTAGTCCTGCGTAGATGTAGGTGGACCCCCTTATGGAGTCCATTTCCTCTTTTCGCACTTTGCCTATCAGCTTGGCGAAGGACTTCTCCCAGGCGTACATCTTGATGAGCTGCATGGCGGCGATGATCTCGTTCATCAGCTTCACCCTTTCATCTCCCACATCCGCCGAACTCCTCTTGTACCGCGCTATTGCCCGTGCGGCCCAGGCTTGGAGTGGGATGAAGGCCACGATGGTGCCCAGTCCCACAACCGCTGGCCATCCAATCAGTTGGTATATGATGTAGACGAAGACCACGCCCTCCAAAGGACCGCGCCACAGTTCGTGGAAGCAGTAGAAGGACTCGTTGAAGGTGGGCAGGTCGGTGGCCATCAGGGATATGGCATAGCCACTCACTCCGCTGTTGTCAGCCGCCACCGAGACCCGGAGGAACTTCCGGTAGACGAGTCCGGCGCAGGCCAGACGGACGCGAGAGCCCACTCTGAAAAGGTATTTCATAAATGGGTGGAAGAAAAGCCCGGAGATGAGGGAGCAAAGCACCACGCCCATGGCGTACAAGTAGGCCGAATGCTTTGTGATCTTCCCCGTGCTCTCCGAGAAGAAGGACACCAAGCCGCCCAACATCAAGGGCTGCGTTGTGCTAGGGGTTTATTAATAAAATAAAGCATCAGTCCTAAGATTCATATTCCTGCCCACGCATAGTACTTACTGCACTGCTATGGCCATGATGGAGTACACGATGCTCGCCGGCACAAAGCTCCAGCCGTAGGCCTTGAATATCATGCGCAGGACGTTGGGCTTGGACCGCTTGAGCTCCTGCTCCCAGTGGCCGAGCAGGAAGGAGGACACCTGGGTGCTCTCGAGACTGGGCTCGGTCTCGTAGAGATCCGAAGGATCCAGACTCCGTTGCAGTCCCTTGACGAGAATCTCGCGCGTCCAGCTGGAAGGATAGAGGGAGCACAGGGCGAGGGAACTGGTTATTGACGGACATGACAGGTGTCGCCGGGCTGTCGCGGATTCTTTTATCGCTCTTCAAAGGAATCAAACGAATTCGCTCGCGCCGTAAATTTCGAGTGACGGCCAAGGTGCGGTGCCCATAAATACTGATCATGGTGGGCAGTCCGTCAGCTGGAAAGGTCTGTATCTTATCAGCAGGACTTCACGAGGGGTCAGCTCACGAAATAAGTTAACTTGATCGACGGGAGTGCTTCTCACCACCTCGTTATTTTAGAAACATTACGTATGACGATTTAAATATTACGTATACGCAGGAGTGGCACTCGCTTTCACTCACATAAAAAACCATTTGGAAAAGAAGTTGGCCTTTGTCACTGGATTCGGCTGGCGCTGCTCATGGACCGCACTCATTATTATTCGAACTTGGCCGCCGTGCACATATATAGTTACTAGCTATACTAGCGAACCCGCGAACATTAATAATATCACATATATTTGAACGTATGTTAGATCCTTGACACGATTCAAGGCACTCGCGTGCGATTCTTGCGCCGCTCCACTCGCCACTGACTGCTGCCCGTCCGGGCATTTCAATTTTAACTAACCACTAGCCACTACGCCGTGCTCGGGAATCATCGCTGTAAATCAATGATCCGCCCTATCGGCCAGGGGCAGCCCAGTTTTATCTTAATTCCCCCTGACAGCCACCCATCAGTCGACATCGGAGCAGAAGCAGGCGATGCAGCAACTCTGGCCACGATTTTTGCCTAAGTGGCTTTCGCTGTTGTTTGCGAGAGTTTTTGGCCGCGGTCGGGACATCCCGGTCCCGGTGGGCAGTATGGTGCGGAGCTGCGGGCAACGGTGGACCCTAGCCGGTATCTTATCGTAATCACAGCTACCGTGTAGACTTACTTTGATTACACTTTTCAGCAATTGACAATTTTAATTGGAGCTACGGACGGGTTCATCCTTATCGATCCACGCATGATTCACTCGGATCTTGACAGCCATGACCAAGAGTTTAGTTCAATTCCAACCAGTCGGTGAATTGCCACTTTTATTCACTGATAATGGATTATTCTTTATGCGCACATAAGATGATATATTTTTTAAGGAAGAATATTAAACTGTGCAAACATATATTATCTGTATTTCCCAAACGTAAGTGCTCATTAATGGGTTAATGCACCGATAATCGCATGTTGAAGATGAAAGGTGTTTGCCGCCGAGAAGGAGATTAAAACACTTCACTTCACACATTTGTTTCATTTGTAAGTAATAATTCTCAGGCACTTTATTGAGATTGTACGTATCTATAAGTACGATGTGGTAATCCTACATTAGCTACATATTTTAAAAAAGTACCTAAATCACTATTTGTCTACGTTTTATTGAACTTGCTCTGATTTGTGCACGGCGTTTGCGAATTGCTTTCGATAGGTTTGCCAATTGAACACATGACGTACAAAACATAGGTGATACGTATACATTACTCAGTACGCTATGGAACATATACATACATAAATTCGTGGCGATAATCAAGCTTACAAATATTCCGTAAGTACAAGGCAATAGGTATTTCGTTAGCTTTAAGTACAACTGTGCTATGTACATAATACTTTCAGTTCTTATGATCTAAACCTTAAGCAAGTCTACAAGTAGATGAGTGTGCGTCTCGGTCACTGGGTCTTCTCCTCCATCGCCAGTGTGATGTTCAAGTCCTCGGCGGCCGTATCATCTCCCAGGATCTGTTTGCTGTAACTCTGCTCCGCCGCCTGTTGCAGAGCAAAGGAGGTGGCTGCGCCCGTGTTGTCCACCAGCTGGCGAAGGTATCCTCCAGTTCGCTGCAGCAGCTCGTAAGGATGTCCCAGCTCGCGTACCTCGCCGGCATCCATGACTAGTACCCGGTCGCTGTCCATCACGGTGTGTAATCGATGGGCTATAGTCAATACAGTGCAGTGCGCAAACTTGGAGCGAATGGTCTGCTGGATAAGCTTGTCGGTTCTGCAAGGGTTATAACAATTTATATACTATATACAAATAAACTTCTTTATCTCCGTTACTTACTCTGGATCAACGTTGGCTGTAGCCTCGTCCATAATCAGAATTTTATTGTGCCTTAGGATGGCTCTCGCGAGGCACACCAACTGCCTCTGGCCCACACTAAAGTTGGAACCCCCGTCATACATGCGGCAGTTCAGACCACCAATTAAAGTGGACACGTAGGAACGCAACTCCACATCGCCAAGAGCCTTCCACATCTCCTCGTCCGAACGCTCGTCCATGGGATCCAAGTTGTAGCGCAAAGTGCCGGAAAACAAAACCGGATCCTGGGGTATGATTGAAACCTGACTGCGCAGATCGTGCAAGCCTATATGCTCAATGTCCACGTCATCAATGCGGATCATGCCCTCGTTGCAGGCCAATCGGAAGATAGACTGGATGATGGACGATTTACCAGCGCCAGTGCGCCCTACAATGCCAATTTTTTCGCGCGGTTCAATAGTGAAGTTTAGATCCCTTAACACAGGTGCTTCTTTGGGTGAGTAGCGCAGCTTGAAGTTAATGAACTCGATGCGTCCCTTGCTGGGCCACTCGCTCTTTGGCTTGAACTTCTCCGGCGTCTCTAGAGGTGCCTCCGACGGCTGTTCCGTATACTCGAGCACCCGCTCTACACTGGTCATCTGGTTTTCCAGCTCCGCTGTCTGCCGCATGCCCCACTGGCACATTCCAGTCATCGTCGTGGAGTGCAAAATGGCCAATCCCACGTCGCCGCTGTCGAACTCGTCCTTGAGCAGCAGAAAGCTGAATGTTACCGCCGTCATATAGACGATACACAACATGTCCGACCACAAGGCAAAGGCACGAGTGCAGGAAAGGAACAGAAACCAGGCGGAGGTGTTGGTGTTCTGGTACTCATGGAACTCCAGCTCCAAGGCGCTTTGGGCCTGCAAAGCGCGAATGGTGGTGAGACCCTGGAAGGTTTGGTTAGTCAACGAGAAAACAGGACTACGAGCTGAAAAAAAAGAAACGCAGGGAAGGACTTTAATAGTTTTAGAACTTTTCATAAATTGAAATATGAACATTTTAATTATAATAAAACGCGACTCTTGTACTGATCCGCAATTATACAATTCATACTTACATATGGACTCCAAGCGCTTAACACTGCGACTGGTGTTCACGTAAAGGTAGCGTATCATGCCGAGAATAACACCAATGATGGCAGCTGGAATCAGGAGCCAATAGTTTGCAATAGCCACAATAATCACAACGCCAGAAACATCGATAATGAAGGCGAGACAGTCCAGCAGTGTGTGCGGCAGATCCGTATCCACTGTCCTTATATCCTTGGAGAAGCGATTCAGAATTCGTCCTGAGGAGTTCGTATTGAAGAAGTACATGCTGGCCCGGGTGATTCCCCGGAAGAGCCTGTCGTGCAGGTGCAGAGAGATGCGCAGGCACATTTTGAAGAAGCCAAAGGTCCGAATGAGGTAGACTATCAGTGTGGCGCCCAGTATGGTGGCATAGAAGAGTACTAGCTCCTGGCGAATGCCTGCCTGGATATCGCTTGCTAATAAAGGCGCTATAGATGGATCCGTGGCATTGATCGGCAGCGTATCATTGACAATCGTCGTGTCGGTTTCGTTAAGTAGCGTTGTAGTGCTATTAACAGCTATTTGCTCTTCCCAAATGACCCTGGAATATGAATTTATTAATTAGTATTAGGAAACCAAAATGAATATTAAAATAGTTTACCATCTAGACAAGAAGTAATCCACTCCGGTTAACATAATCCTGGCGCAGACGAACAATGAAATAACAATGCCCAACAGAAAGGTACTATCCAATGCTTTGATGTATGAGGCGTAGACGTGCATTTTGATGGAACCCACAGTTTGCTGCTCCTGGTTGACGTCCTCTACATGCTCGTCCGGTCGAAGCAGCTGGTTGTGCTGATGCTCCATGCTCTTCTCGGAATCGCTACGAGACAAATAGCTGCTGACACTGTGAGTATCGATGCCGCTCTCGTCGTGCTGCGTCTGCTCTAGGAATTGAAACTGGCGGGAGCGCTGGAGTTCCTGGTAGCTGCCCTGGGCCGTTATCTTTCCGGACCCCATTAGCAGCAAGTGCTCCACATCGAACAGATATTGCACCTGATGGGTGACCAGAATTCGAATCTTGTTGGAGAGAAAGTCGCGTATGCAGCGATCGAAGATGTGCTTGCCCACGTGGGTATCCACAGCAGACAGAGGGTCATCCAGAAGATATATATCCGCCTTGCGGTAGACTGCTCGAGCTAAACTAACTCGGGCCTTTTGGCCACCGCTGAGACTCACTCCTCGCTCTCCAACCACTGTCAGATCTCCGCGAGGCAGCAGCTCCATATCCCGCTCCAAGCCACACACTTTCACCACCTTCTTGTACCGCCTCTCGTTGTAATCCTCCACAAAAACGATGTTGTCTCGAATAGTTCCCTCGAATACCCAGCTTTCCTGTGAGGCATACGAGATCTTGCCGTGGACCATGGCTTCACCCTTATCGATGCCGACTTCGCCAAGCAGGACGTTCAAAAAGCTGGACTTGCCGGCACCCACAGGTCCCACGACGGCAGCCAGTGTTTGATCCTTTATGTCCGTGCTGAAGTCCTCGATGGCACAGTTGGCATGACCATCACTGGTGTCCCACGAAGCAGATACATTTTTGAGCACCACACATTTTTTCGTTGCCTCCGGATCATAATCCCTTAGACGATTGTGGTGCACTTGGCCATTGGACAGCAGGGTACCGTTCAACTCTACGTTCTTTTGTTTGTCCTTTTTGCTGATTTTGCGCTTGTTTTTGCCAGTTTGTTGATTTGCTTCCAAGTTTATGGGTACCTCCGCTCTGTCTCCGTCTAGTAGAAAATCTTTGCAACGTTTTGCCGAGACCAAGGCCTCGGCAATAAACGTAATAGACATAGGCCAAAAGGTTACCATTGAATCGTTAAGCATGTTGAAATAGGATGAAACTGTGTACACCTTTTGAGCGGTCAAGGGATCACCAAGGTAAACGTAGGAGCACAGCGCCAGGAACACAGATAGCGGCGATATCATGGAGGTGCAACCAAGAGCGGCATGGATGTAGGCAGTGCCTCGAATGGCCTTCACCTCCTTGAGGCGAACTTCGGCGATGACCCGGGCAAAGCTTTTCTCCCACGCATACATCTTGATCACTTGGATGCCTTGGATGATCTCGTTCATCAGCTTGACACGCATATCCGTTCGCTCTGCCGTCATTTGGCGATAGTAGGCGGCTTTCTTGGCTGCCCACGCTTGCAGTGGGATAAAGCTGAGCATAAAGGACACACCGATCACAGCCGATATACCAATTTCACGGTACATGAGAAAGCCAATCAGTATCGACTCCATCGGCCCTTTCCATGTATCATGAAGGAAACACAGCGCCACGTCGAAGCGGCCAAGGTCGTTGGACAAAATATTGATTGCTCTTCCTCGCAGACCATCGTTACTGCTGCTCTTCGAGACCTGCAGGACCTTGCGGTAGATGAGACCCGAGAGGGCCAGCCGCAGCTTGGTGCCCACTTGAAAGATGTAGAAGATAAAGGGGTGGAACGTTATCACAGGCACCAGCATGCAAATCACAATTCCCATGGCATACAGATATGCTGTCTTTTCACTTATGTCCGTCTGATTTGTGGCAAAGTAACCGACCAGACCGCCCAGGAATAGCGGCATGAGAGATCTGAACGAACGAAAAGTAAATGGGATTAGCACGGGAGTTGAGTTAGCATGCGTTTCTACCTACTTGCAAATCGTTTCGCTTATGGAGAACGCCAGCCCCATGGGCACGAAAATCTTGCCGTATGCTCGAAGGATCATCCTCACCACACTGGGATTACTTCGTTTTAGCTCATCCTCCCACAGATCCGCAAACTTGTTCGTCACTCTTTCACTATCCAGGGTCTTTCTATGTTGATACAGCTCCTCGTCCGTCAGCGGACCCTGGAGGCCTCGCTTGAACAGGTCTCGCATCCACCTGAAAGATTTAAAGTCATGGGTAAAGATTAAAAGGTCAGAATAGTAACACAGAAACCTACAGTATAACTACTAAGGCACTTAAATCCTGTATATCCTTATCTTAATTTAATTGCAATTAAACTAAAGACGCACATGTTAAGGTTTACGATGGCAATACAGTAGTACTACAGAAGACCTTTAAATGTTCTGATAATGAGGGAGACAAGGTCATTTTCTGTTGTTAGGCCTTAAGATTTTATACGATTTCCTACTCTTTATTGGTGTTTAATTAAGTAAAGTCTATGTAACGACGACCCCAATTTAGATACAGTAGGCGCTTTAGGGAACTCCTCTGATAAAACATAGACAAGGCCTGCCAGCGACATCATTTTCTTGCGAATTTCGTCAGTGCAAGATCTGCGAAAACCCCCGGAGGCATTGTTTGATTAAATATTAATTAAACGCGCGGACGTGTGTAGACACTTGCACATATCTATATATGCATGTATAGTGTGGAAACTGGGTAGTAAGAGAGTATAAATGTTAATTTGAAATGACATTGTCTGTTCAGTAATGTAGCTTATTCCATGTCAGCAGATTATCATCAAAATAAACCAATATTAAAATGATGAATGTAGACATGTAGTATTTGTGAACATCAACACCAAATGGGCGTTAATTGATTCGCGTTAATCATATGAATGTTGGAGCTATGGGCGATTTGAATAAACTTGATTCTATCGTGCCGAAATACAGGTTATAAAAATTCAAATTGATTTACAGACTTTGTTGTCTTTAAATCATAATAAAATCGGATCGAAATCGTATGCTCTTTACGCAAAACTTAGACCAATTGATTCAGTCTTCCGACGAATTGCTTTCCTTTAAGTGCCTACTGAAAAATCATGAGAAAACGGGCAATCGAACTCCGCGATCTTAAATTAAAACCGCGCTCATGTGACGGCCCTGCCTGCAATCGCTAAGACTTTTTCATAAATTACAATTCAGTCTATTGTGTACACATATTGTAAATTGTGTAGCCGTAGAGCGAACATTTGAATATTCGTAGTAAATGTGACAATGAATAGTGAATTAAGATTTCAGCCTTATCAGCTCTAGTCAGACTATGAACGCTTTGTTTATTGGAGGAAATCGTAATAAACCCCGGGTGCCAGATCCATCTGGTTGCAATTGGCAAGCGTTCATTGTGGACGCCAGATAAAGATGTAACCTTGTGGCCCGCGGTGACATTTAATAAAACTGTGCCATCGAATTGCCATTCTCATTATAACGGGAACCTTATCAAGCACACCAAACTTATCGGCCCAAAAAGGCTAATACAACTAAACTAATTATGCGATAGGTGCTGCCCTGATATAAACCTGATACTACAATATGGTGAGAACACGTGCTACAGAATAGTACATTTGATTTACCGTAAGTGGTATTCTCATGACTAATAAAGGAGTGACTCCAAGTCTGTTTTCATGTTTTGATTAATTCTACACATGCACACGTTTGTTGTTAAACTCACCAGAAGCTCCATTGTGAGAAGAAGTTGGCTTTGGTGAAGGGATTCTTTGGGCGCACCACCTTCCTCCTGGTGCGGTTCATAACTTTGGGATGGGTTCTGGTTCTAAGGTGGCCGGGATCGGGGGTTTACCGTTACGTTGCGGCTCTGATTAACTCGCTTTCTCCGATCCACTCCCCCCTGTCCAACGCTCTCCTGTCGAATTGGATGTTGAAAATCAATAATGCATAGCCGGCAACAACAAATCGGTTTGTCGCTTTCGGTTTATACAATGTACATATGTATGTACAAAATTGTTGTCTAGGTCGAGGTCAGCAGTGATTTATCCACCGTTATCCACATTTACCGTTATTTGCGCGAGTAACAAAGAACTGGCTACTGCGTCGGAGATGAGTTGTAATTTTGCCGGATTTTTGGTATATATATTCGTTGTGCTATATGCTAATTAACAGACGTCTGGCACAACGTTCACAATCTGGTCAACACTAGAAGCTATGGGAATTTACACTAATATTACGCGAAAAGAGCACCCGCACGGAACAACAAAAAAAACCTACTGAGCTGGTCCAAAGTAATCGCTCTTCATTTATACCCGAGCGCGAGAGAGTGCTCGCAGCGTTGCCACCTAGTCGCATTTTATACCCTTCAAAAGAAAAGATAAGAGGGGTGTACTGGGTTCGTTAAATTGTTTGTCACATGGTAGTGGTCTTTGTTTTCTACCCACTAAATTTAAACATACCGTAAAAACAGATAACATATTCTTTTAAAATATGTAATCTTCAGATGGTAAAAATAATATTTAATTAGTTTGCTCAATGATCTCCATTTTCATAAGCAGTACGAGGGCAAATAGTAAGGCACTCATTTTAACATGGTATCTCTAGGTCGACACACCATTGAACTGCACTTGCTTTTGCAGTGCTTGTCCACGGATAATAACAGTGATTTTAATAGTGTTTGTATTTCTCCCTTCTTTGCAATGAAAGTGGTTAGAACCAGTCATAAAAGTTATAAATATATGGATCATTTACTTGTTGAAAGATTGTTTGCAAACATCGAGTTCCATGGCAACGCACATGGGCATTTTTTTTTTTAAAAATATGATTTCCAAAGAACATTATTTAACGCCATATATGATCAAATGCTTATATTTACAATAATTGAATGCAACCCCGATTCGTTTGCAAATAACCATCTTAAAATCCAAACACCCGTATAACTTGGGGCCACGGTGCCCCAAACCCCTTTCGAGAAACGGCCATGCAAATTGCAAATTGAGAGAGACTGTGGGCAATTGCCGAGCGTTGTGAAATCACTTATTTTTGTTTGGGAGGCGGCTCTTTCAGCGGGTGGCGAAACAATCTTCTTGATCGAGTTCTAAGGAGATAAAAAGTAGGTTGGCGACCACCACCATAAACCAAAGTACACATTATTTACATCTATATGATGACCATTTATTGTGTTATAATTAGGGATTAGCATTTCGTGTTCTTGCCGATTAGTTGTTCTCATGAAACGTATGCAAGGTTGAAAATCGAACAGGGTTTACTTAGATAATGACAAACAGCATGCCCATTTAGTCTTCGATGTAATCGAAGGGCTCTGGGGGCTCCGGCTCCTTCTCCTCGTCGTTCATCGGTCCAAATGCGGCAACTGGCTCAACTAGCTCCTGGTCCTCTGCTTTGCCAGTGTGCTGGAATACAATAATTCCACCGATGGTGACATCCTTCAGCGGCTCATACGACTGGCCATCAATAACGCTAAGGACCTTCAGTTGCTGACGAAGAACGCGAGCGGGATTCTGCAGGATTTCGGAGGTCGGCTCTGGCTCCTTCTTCTCCTTCTTGTCTTTCTCCTTATCCTTTTCGCTGCTGGTGCCAGCTGCCTCCTTGTCCTTATCCTCTTCCTTTTTCTTTTCCTTCTCATCCTTCTTCTTGGGTTTCTCATCCGTTACCATCTTCTCATCGGCCTTGGCTTCCTCGTCCTTCTTGACGGCGGCACCCTCCTTGCTGTCCTCGTCCACATCCATCTTCTCATCCTCCTTTTTGTCGGCATTCTCGCGTCTCTTCTGGCGGGCGGCAATGGACAGAACTGCGGTGGCCACCTTCTCGCGCTCCTCGCTCTTCTTCTCCTCCAGTGGGGCGGGATATGCGTATAACGAGGGCTTTGCCGCCGACTTGTACTCCATCTTGGGCATTTTCAGATCGGAGTTCAGGCCGATAACACAGGTGGGTGTGAAGGCAAGGGAAAGGGTGTGGGCCAGGGGGAACCAGTACCAGTACTGGGTGAAAGCCAGCATGCCCACCACTGCCTGCAGGTTGGTGTGTCCTGTACGGGATTGCAGGGACAGAGTAGCATTTCGGCCACCAGCATCAATAATACCTGAAAAAAGTCAATGCCTAATTAGAAATACCTGGAAAGGGCGATTTGGTAATTATATATTCCTAAAAAATACCTATGGCCGTTCGCTTAGCTTTAAATGGATTATTTATAATTTTGAGTATGTACTAATCTTATCTTGAAGCTTGGCGGGAAAACGACTGAAACCAATGTTTAATAGATGTGAGAATTTCGCCTTTTATCTTTCAACAATGCGAATTAACAAATAATTGTCTAAATAACGAAAAGGGATGGTGTTATATTGTTATATTGCTTACCCTGAGCCAGAATGGCACCGTACTTCGCCATCACATCTTCGTGCTTGTTGCTAATGACCTCGGCGTACAGCTGACGGAAGAAGGTGGACTTGGGACAGCTCTGGTCCGTGTGCTGAATCAGGATCATGGCAGAGGCGATCAAAGCTCCCTGGCGCACAAAGTTGACCGGATCGAACTTCACCATTGGCTCCAGCAGGGCAATGGCCTCACGCAAACCTGTGCCGGCACAGGCGATACCAAGAGCCATTGCGGCTCCGTAACGAACGTGCGGGTTGTAGGACTCGGCCAAAAGGCTGACCACAGAGGGACACTGCTCCGGAGTGCGGAACAGGATGAAGCCAATGGCAGTCACAGCAGCACGACGCACATCATCATTCACGTCGGAGACGGCCACGTGTAGCAGCTTGCGGATGGCCTTGTTGCTACCAGTGCCATTGTAGGCCATAGCTATGGTGTACATTCCCGAGCGGCGCAGCACAGGATCCTTGTCGGAAGACAGGCTGGTCACCAGGGGGTCGGCCTCCTCCAAACGAGAGAACATTGTGAGGGAGATGCCAACAGCTAGGCCGCGAAGGATCTTCTCGTGCTGCGTCTCCTGCGCATACGACACCATGTCCTCGATGGCCTGGGCGTTCTTGGAGCCCAGCATGACCATACCCATGGCAATACCCGCTGCCTCACCGGTAACCGCGTCATCTTGATACAAATTAAATTTCAGCTGCTCATACAGATCCTGGCGATGGGTGCCCATGCCAGCAAGACCCAGTCCCAGGCAGCCGCCATGACGCACATTCTCGTTTTGGGCATCCTTCAGCTGTTGCAGCAGGTAGTCTATAATGTTAGCTCCGTGATTCGCATGGATCAAGCCTAAAGCATACAGGGCACCACCCTCAGAGTAACCAGAACTTGGACCAGCCTCCTTGGGCAGATAGCTCTGCATGAGAGCCAGCGAGTCCTTCTCGTGACCCCGATGAATTACTCCAAGCGAAGCTGTTGCCGTCAGCTTGGCCCAATTCGTGGCCCTGGCCAGCCAGTCGAGGTTGTCGCGCAGGAATTGGTCGGAGGTGGTGCCGCTGTGCATGAAGGCGTTGGCAATAACAGTGGCTGTGTGGCAGATAGACACACGGACCGCTTCCTTTGTGCCTCGAAGGACCTGCAAGTCGGCGTGGTTGCTGCGGATTAGGAATTGGAGCTGTAGGTCGATGGAAACCTCGCCGGAGAGGATCGATATGAGCTTTTCAATGTTCTTCTGATGCAACTTTTCAACCTCGTTAAGGGAATCGATTGTGCGCTCTATTTTATCATCAGCTAGGTGAATAAAATGCGATTTATAAGTACTTTAAGGGACTGGGTTAGAAAACCTAGTTTACCTGGCTTCTCCTCTGTGATATCCTCTTCAGACTTGGACTTGTCTCCCTCCGACTTGGCACCATCCTCGGAGGTGGTACCCTGGGGCTTAAATGTGCTGGGCAGGGCGGTTGGGATAGGAGCGGTGTTTTTTAGGTGCTGCAGCACATTGCCCAGAAACTCTTGCGTCGCCGACTCGTACAAATCAAAGGCAATCTGATAGGCCATCAGATTGTTTGTCTCCACCGATGACCGTGTGAGGTTGTCCAGCATCTCGGCTACGGCGAAGGGGTCCTCCAGGAAGATGAGGCACTGACACATGTTCACGTAGTCCGGCACACCCAGATCACGGTAGAGACTGACCAGACAGCGCAGCACCTCGTTGCGGAAGCCACGGTTCTGGATGAGGGACATGGTCACGTTGTAGGCGTAGGCCAGCATGCCACGCACATCGTCCGACTTCATGATGGCGTCCTTGAAGGTGTCCATGCGACGGGTCTCCAGGGCGATGCCCAGAGCCTGGCGGAACTGGTTGTCGTCCAGACAGCGCTGAATCATCCTGTTCACAATGCCCTCCAGCCGCTCGTCTACGACACTCGCCTCCTTGGGGTTCTCGATGAACTCCACCCGCTGGGCAATGTAGAAATCGATGCACTTGGCAATGATGGTCTCCGTGTATTCATTGCGGGCATTCACGTCGAACAGATCACCAGCGCCCAGGGCGTACGTCAGAGCGTCCTCGAAGGAGCCCAGGTGATAGAACACCTTGGAGGCCACCATGCCAGCTAGCTTGTTTTCGGGGAAGCTGCGATCCTCGTGCAGCATCTCGATCTTCTCGATGGACTCCGAGATCTCCGGCCAGAACTCATCCACGATGTTGTCCAGCTTTTTGAGGGCGAATACCTTAAGATCCGGCATTGGCTCATCGAGTAGGGAAATTATCCCCGCGGCGGACGTAAGACTCATTTTCCAGCTGCGTTGTTTCCAGTCAAAAGTATGTTCTACGGATATTAAAGTGACGTATGTTCAACTTGGGCTCGAAAACTTTACGTTTGCTATGAAAACAAATCGTTCTTCTGCGTACTAACCAACAATTGCACCGTTTCAATTTTCAGTTTTCTTTTGTGCCGAAAAAATGCTAAATCACTCGGTAAGCGGACAGTGTTGGTAATGGTTGGTTGCTCGATGTTTTGCTATCGATGTGTATCGGTACACATCGATATTGTTTGAGCCTCCCTCAGACAATTTAAAAATCGCTGTAAATTTACTGTAAGCTTAAGTATGTATTGGACATCAAATTTTAACAAAATGGAAATGAAATGGAAGGCATGTGGAGCATAGTTTAAAATTTGTTGGAGTGACCAGGTTATACTGTGTTGTGGTATCTTTTTGCCGCTTACTTACCACCTCCTCTCCTGGGCACACTGCGCATCGCATCCACAACAAAAAACGCGCGAAGGTTTGGGCAGAAAACGCAAAACACTGCCGCGATAACATCCTCGCCAGCAGCGGACCGCATCCTACAGATCACAGTAAACAAACTGAACACAATTGCACAACATGCTCTGCGAGGATCAGCACATGTCCGTGGAGAACACACCGCAGAAAGGCTCCGGCAGCCTGAATTCCTCAGCATCCTCAATTTCGATCGATATGAAGCCAACCATGCAGAGCTGGGCCCAGGAGGTCCGCGCGGAGTTTGGCCACAGTGACGAGGTAAGTAAAGGATGGTAGCTATGATCGAGAAGACATTTAAGTCTCTTGTTTGCGCGTGCAGGCCTCCAGCTCCCTGAATAGCAGCGCTGTCAGCTGCGGTTCCTTGGCCAAAAAGGAGACATCCGATGGTAATCTTGAGTGCAAAGAGGGCGAGGGCCGGGAGATGGCTTTTGAATTCCTGGATGGCGTCAACGAGGTAAAGTTCGAGCGCCTGGTCAAGGAGGAGAAGCTAAAGACGCCCTACAAGCGCCGACACTCGTTTACGCCGCCCAGCAACGAGAACAGTCGCTCCAACAGTCCGAACAGCAGCAACTCCTCGGCCAACGGAGATGCAGCTGCGCCCAAAGGCGGCAACAATCAGCATTCGAGGAACGCAAACAAGTCTGGCTACTTCAGGGCCCACAAGGAGGAGAAACGGGTGCGCCACAACAGCTACACGTCCTCCACATCATCCTCCTCCTCCTACACCGAAGCCGATCCCGCCATCCTAAGTCGCAGGCAGAAGCAAATAGATTACGGAAAGAATACTGCCGCCTACGAGCGCTATGTGGAAATGGTGCCGAAGGCCGAGCGGACTCGCGATCATCCGCGCACCCCGAACAAGCACGGAAAGTACAGCCGCCGCGCCTTCGATGGTCTCGTGAAGATCTGGCGCAAAAGCCTCCACATCTACGATCCACCTACCCAAGCGCGCGGCACAGCCAGGGACAGCAATTCCGACTCGGATTCGGACTAGGATCGAATCTTGTTACCGGGCCGGGCTATGTTTTTCAAATATTATCGGGGGTATACCTACTTATTTTTATTCCAAGTACAAAGTCGAGCTAACTAAAACTATGAATCAAACGCGCATCTTCGAGTCACAAGGCCGTGTGCACAGAATTGTTACGCAGATGTTTTGTTGAATAAAATGGCGTCTTACAAGATCCTGGGTTTTCTGTCGTTTGCTACCTGAGGAAATCCTTGGCGTTTCGCAATTTTCCGCACCGCCGTAATTTTTACTGCTCTTGCTGTCCTTGCAATAACGCCTGCTCTTAACTAATTTTGATTAATAGTTGTGGAAAGAACAGACAGGATTCACTTCTTTATTTCATGTTCAATTCTTGTTCTGCATCTTATTCTTATGTTTCTTATACTTGGTTTTAAAATATCGAATCCCATCAATATTTTCTAATATTCAAACTGGCGGGAAAATAGCCAGAGCAGCACCCCCGATTGCCAGTTATTTGTTTTCACTGTGCATGTGTCCATTCCAAACCATTTCACGAACTCCTCAAGTGCACACCACCAACTACAGATGTTTCTCAAGCCGTACAGACCCAAGAGCAGTGCTGCCCTCAAGGGATCCGATAGCAAGAGGTTCCGGCAGCGCGTGGAGGCGGCGTTCCCCCATGTGTCCGTGGATCAGCTGGTGCCGGCGAAGGCGGCGGTGACCCAGGTGAAGATCCTCACGCACGGCGGAGTTCAGAGCGTGGTGTACTGCGTCGACAAGCTGCCGTTGTTCTTCGAGCTGGACGGCGGTCAACTGGTGCCCACCCTGTACACCCTGTGGATCGTTCCGGACATCCTGCCCTATTTCACCACCCACGAGGGTGTGCTGCCCAAGCTGACGAACGGAGCGGACCTCATGCTGCCCGGAGTGGTGCCCCTGGGCGTGGGACTGAGCATGTACGGGCACTTCAAAAAGGGACAGTTGAGTGGGTATCTGCTTGGGATTCCCCAGGTAACGAGTATTGATCTCATTGTCTGTTTCAGTGGCCGTAAACCTCACAAACAACAAATCTGCTGTGGGCGTGGGGCAGTTGTCTCGCTCTAGCGATGATCTGTACATGTGCGGAGGTCACGGTGTGGCCATCAAGATGCTCCACCTCTTTGGGGACAAGCTCTGGTCGCATGAGCCCAGTCTGGTGCAGCAAATCCCGCTGGTCAAGACAAAGGCCTTGTCTGGCGAGGATTTCCCTGCTCTTGGGTCTGAGGCGGAAAGGAGAAAGGCCGCCAGCCCAGCTACTCCCGCTCCTGTGTCCTTCGCTTCCGTGGCACAAACAGAGGAACTGGAAACGGAAACTGCTGCTATGACCTTGGAAAGCCAGGAAGACCCCGAGTTCGACGAAGAAGCCGCGGAGGAAGTGTCACCGGAACTTATACTCAAGAACGCCTTCCTCTCCGCCTTGAAAAACAATGGAAAGAAGCTGCCCCTGCCTCTGCTGACGAGCAATTTCTACAGACTCTATGTGGTCACGGAGGCCACGGAACAAATCGACCTAAAGAAGACGCGCTACAAAAAGCTCTCCAACTTCCTGGCCGAAATGGTGGACCAGGGCTTCATTGTGGTGCGGGAGGAGAGCAAGGGAGTGGATAAGATCACATCTGTGGACCTGGAACACCCCGAAGTGGTGAACTTTATAACCGATGTCAAGGCAGGCGAAGCCAATGGAGCGGCGTCCGAAACGCCCCTCTTCCACTCCGAGCTCAAGGAGATGTACGTAGTGACCGATGTCACGGCAGCCTTCTTCACCAAGCTAAATTACAAGCGGGGCGAGGGAATCCCGGCGGGTCAGATCAAGAAGATTGTGCGGGAGTACGTGAGCAAACATGGTCTCCTCCATCCGCTGACCAAGCTGGTGCGCCCCGACGACACTCTGATCGAGCTGTATGGAAACAGGGAGGCTTCGCTAAGCGAGATGTGCTCCCTCATCACCAGCAAGATGGAGCACTCCTATCAGATGTGCAGTGGCAAAGACACGAGCGGCAAGCCCCTCATCCAGATGTCCCTGGCCACGCGATCGGGCAACAAGAAGGTGACGCTGGTCAGCAACATCGAGGCGTACGGCATCATCCTGGCCGAGTTCATCAAGCTGTGCAAGCAGGGTGCCGCCGCCAGCACCAGTGTGGTGAAACTGCCGCACCAGAAACACGAGCAGCTGCAGATCCAGGGCAACCAGGTGCGATTTGTGCACACGCTGCTCACGGAAACGTACAAGGTGCCGCCCAAGTGCATCCTGGGTCTGGAACTGGCCAAGGACGGCAAAAAGAATAAGAAGAAGTGAGCCGGACAATAAATGAAGCCTCCTCCGCCTGTCCTCTGAGTGTAATAATAAATTATTTATTAACTGTAGTGGGGATGAACCAATTACTGCTACGCGAACAACAACAACGAATGGGATTGGCTACATCTTGAACAGAAGCGTAATCAGAATGCTCTGACTTGTGCCGTGCTTGAGTGGATTCTCATGAGAGCTGCCCTGCGTGCTTACTTGGCCTTGCCCTGGGCGGCAACGGCCTCGATGGCCTTCTTCACGGTCTCCTCGTCGCCGAGGAACTGCATCGACACCACCGGCTTGAAGTTCTCGTCCAGCTCGTAGACGAACGGAATGCCCGTGGGCAGGTTCAGGGCCATGATGGCGTCCTCAGAGAGGTCTGGATAGGACAAGGATATGGTAAAATGATGATATGTTAGGCATATTTCCCATGCTCACTGTCTAAATGCTTGACGATGCCACGGAGGCTGTTGCCGTGGGCGGCGATCAGGATGCGCTTGCCCTCCTTCATCTGGGGAATGATGACGTCGTTCCAGTAGGGCAGTGTGCGCTCGATGGTCAGCTTGAGAGACTCGAACTGGGGGAACTCCTCCGGCTTGGGACCCTCGGCGTAGCGGGGATCCTTCACGATGTTCTCGTAGTACGGATGGCCCGGCTCCATCGGTGGTGGCGGGGTGTCGAAGCTGCGACGCCAGATCTGCACCTGGGCCTCGCCGTACTTGGCGGCGGTCTCGGCCTTGTTCAGGCCAGTGAGTCCACCGTAGTGGCGCTCGTTCAGGCGCCAGGTCTTCTGGATGGGGATCTCCTTGTGGCCACTGGCCTTCAGGATGCTAGCCAGCGTCACCTGGGCGCGGGTCAGCACCGAGGTGTGGGCCACATCGAACTCCAGGCCGGCCTCCTTGACGGCCTTGCCGGCGGCTAGAGCCTCCTCCTGACCTATTTGGACAGGTGTATGGATAACATTAAGTATACGCCGTGTTGGGTAACAAACTCAAGCCAATTTAATCTAATTGAAAGGCATGCGTTTAATTTAATTTGATTACTAGGGTTAAATAAAGACGATAGCCTATCAAATTAAGCTCATAAGCATAATCTGAACGCTAGAAACATATGAGCTAGCAAATTTTTTACTTTAAAAATGTAACAATCTAAAATGTAGATGCTTCTGAAAATTGCACTGGAAAGCTTTTGTTTGTAGAGACCTATTTTTATCACAGAAAAGTTTGAATGAGATAATGTTGCACTAGGTCAAAGAAGATTAATCGGATAAATGCAAAAGGAGAACTATTGTAAAACTGGTCATGGCAAAGGATCATCCACTGGGAACTAGATGTACATACATCAGAATTTTGATCCCACATATGTGGTTGGAATTTCGAATTGATGTAATCACTCACCCTTTTCGCTGAGGTTGGCGTCGTACCAGCCGCAGAACTGATTCTTCTGGTTCCACTCGGACTCGCCGTGGCGCACCATCACGATCTTGTACTTGCCGCCCATGTTAGCTGCGTTGATCACTCTTCGGATAATTGTGTACTCGTTCTTAAGCTGCCGCCTTCGCTGCGACTGCAATGTGTGGGAATTCTGCTGAAGTTTGACCTACAAGGGAGCCGTCCAAGGTCGCAGCTGTCAGGCCGCGAGATTGCCGTTCTGTTGGAAAAACGTAGTGCGCAGCTGCGGTACCTGCTCTGATTGGACTCGGAGTATGGTCTTATTGGAATAGCGCGTCGAGCTACACAAGCGAAAAATGTCCAATTAGTTTGTGCTGTGCAACAGGTTGGCATCCCCCGCAGCTGTTATCGTTCGCGTTTGCCATCATTATATTTGTGTTTTGATTTTTAAATTTAGCTGTTTTTAAAATTTCCTCTCATAAATTCCCACTTTTGTCACTTAAAGCATGTGCGAAAAGGTCACCGCGCGCTGCACTTGGCCCCAACTGTCGGGCAACGGGCTGGACCAACTGGTGGCCACCCGCTTGTCCGACGAAGACGTCTTTGTGAAGTGAGACAAAGGATTCCACGCCCCGAAACTGGTTTTCATCAAGTGATTTCGCAACCTCCTTTGTCCGCAGGCCCGACTTGGACGATGTGATCGACGAGGATCGCGCCGTGCTGTTTTCCATGCAGTCGGCGGATTCGCCGCCGCCTTGTGAGCTGCGGTTCCAGATCCCGAACCGCTTCAAAATCGCCGCGCTCACCCTGATTTGCAGCGCTCCCAAGGTGGAGCTGTTCATTGGACCCTTGCAGGAGTACTGCGAGACCATTTACGGCACTTGCGTCGACGAGGAGGACCCAGAGGTTGCGGTGCGACCCTATCGCTATGACATGGAAATCGACCGATCCGGGATAAATGACCTAAACCTGAAGATGCTCACCTCGGCCAGCGAGATCTGCGTTTACGGAGCCCTGCTCCAGGTGGCGCCGAATCCCAACGGCATAACCACCCAGATGCCCAGGCCAATGGATGCGCAGCGAATCCAGGAGCTGCTGCAAAGAGGGGGCACGAGTCCCTTGAAGAAGGAGGAGCAGGCCGAAAAGTTCGAGCAGTTCATGAGCCTGATGAAGGGCTATTCCCCGCGGGCGAAGGAACAAGCCCAGGAGGCAGCATCGCCTTCCAACGATGTCGCAATCCTCAAGGAGCACATCGACATGAGATTTGAGAAGCTGACGCAGTTAGTGTCCAAGAGACTGGACAATTTCGAGGCCCAGCAGACGGAAAAGTTGAACAAAATTATTGCCTTGCTGGAAAAGGAAAAATAAGTCATATACCATTAATTTGCTCATCTGTAAAATTTCTTTCTTAGCATTCATCATTGTATTTTGTAATTGTTGTAAAAGACTGTTGGTGCGAATATTTCGATTGTGATTAGGCAGCATATTTAAGTTTGGTTTTGAATGTAATATACATTAAATAAAATATTCTCTTAAAATCATAAATCTTTTCTGTTTCGCTTGTAAATATTTGAATTTCAATAACTTTCGATAAACCAAAATCAGCTGTGCCCGAACCGATCTCTATCGATAACCACCTGTTGTCTTTGTTTACGTTTTGTATGGCCGAAGGAAAGAAAGTTGGCTTGAAAGCTCGTCATGGCCCAGATCGTAGGTTAAAGTTGGTGGAAATCGTCTACTTTCGTTGGCCGAGTTCATGAATTTATCCATCCGCGCTATTTCGGCCATCTGCGGCGTTTTTTTGGGCTGCTGCAGTGGCGTCGTCTTCCTGGAGCTCCTGGTTAAACTGGATCCCGGCGCTGGAAACCTTATAACTGGCGCCCAGTTTGCATTTATTGCCCTCGAGGGCTTCATTTTCACTTCGAAGTTTGGCCTGGCTCAGAGAGTGATCAGCCTGCGCGACTATGGGCTTCTTGTGGCCATGTTTTTCCTGACCAGCGTGTGTAACAACTACGTGTTCAAGTTCAATGTTCCAATGACACTGCACATGATCATCCGCGGCGGTTCGCTGATCTCCAACATGTGCCTGGGCACGTTGATCCTGAAGAGGAGCTACCGGTTGAGTCAGTACATATCGGTGCTCATGATCAGCGTGGGCATTTTTGTCTGCACATATTTCTCCAGTCCGGATTTGGTGGGTAAGAGGGAGAATTTGGACAATGGCGCCGAGACGGATACGTTCTGGTGGCTGTTGGGCGTGGCACTCTTGGTGCTGGCTCTGTTTGTGTCCTCCTACATGGGCATTACCCAGGAGTTGCTGTATCGACGTCATGGCAAGTGCGCCAGGGAAGCGTTGTATTACACCCACCTGTTGCCACTGCCCGCCTTCCTGCTCATGCATGACGACATACGGACGCACTGGCTTTTGGCGTTCGCTGGCGAATCCTACCAGTTGCCACTCCTGGGCGTGGCAGTGCCACTAATCCTGCTGTACTTATTGGGCAACGTGCTGGCGCAGCATTTGTGCATCAGCTCCGTTTACACCCTGACCACGGAATGCAGCTCACTGACGGTGACTCTGATCCTCACACTCCGCAAGTTCATCTCGCTGGTCTTTTCGATCATGTACTTCCGTAATCCATTCACCTGGTGGCACTGGCTGGGCACCGCGCTGGTCTTTGTGGGCACCTTGATGTTCGCAAATGTGATCAGAGTTCCGAAATGGAAAAACCAGGCTGTGAAACGGGAATAGGCTTTACATATCTTTTTTGTGACGAACAATGTTATATTCCATTTACATTTACAATTACATTTAAGTACAAATTAAAATTACAAGACTCTCATAATAGTTATGAAAAGAAGGCATACATTAAAAGTAATGAAAAACGTGATGCTCTGGACGATCTGCCAAGGGCTTTCTCTCTTTGGCGACTCTGAATTGGTAAAACACGCGACATAAATACTACACATAAATGCATTGGCGGCCCAACCCATGCAGTTGCAGCTGCGAAATCTAATACTGCTGCAGCCTAGATCCAGCCAAGCCGCAGGATCCGTTCCTTACGCTTGCGCCTCGTTCTCCAGCCACCTCACGATCGACTTGTAGTTCTTGTTCATCCAGTCGACGCTGGTCTCGATGTGCTCCACGATCTGTTGCACGGGTCTGTCGTAGTCCCAGTGGGCGTCCTTCACGAAGTTCTCAAACTCGCCCAGCTGGAACTTTGAGTTGAAGCCCTTCGTGGCGAACTTGAACAACGTGTGGATGCTGGACATCTGTGAGCCCATGCTGAAAAAAAATGTAATCCCTTTAGTACTGCGTGAAATATAGCGACTATTTCGCCACTTACTAGGTCTTGATCTCCTGCCAGTTGTTGCGCAGGAAATCAAAGGCTATGTTCTGACCCACAACCGTGCTGGAAACTGCTGCGAATACCCGGAACAAGTCCTGTTTCCGGATGTGCTGGCCGGAAATGCCGCGTCGCAAGAAACGATAGAGCAACCAGGGCTCCTTGGAGCAGCCGAGGGCATTCAACAGCAGATCCTTCTCCCCAGGCACGTTCGTCTTCAAAAAGCGCTCGAAAGCAAAGTCCCATTCGTACTCGGTGCCGTATTGTATTGCAGAGCAGTAAACGACTCCCCTGAGATTTGGCACAATGCTGAACAAAAAATAATAATAATTTATTGCAAACGTGTGGAGTGTATTGATTAGTACGTTGATTTCTTACGGATTATTCGAATCTGGATTCGGCGTCTGCACCCAGTTCTGGAAGTGCCTGCTGGCCTCCGCGATGCACTCTTGGTGACCCAAATGACAGGCCATGCTCAGAATATCGGCACGCTTCAGCTTCACCAGGATGTCCTCAGTTTCGTCCTGCGAGTCCTTGAAGCCTACTTGGTCGTAGACCTTCTTCAACTGCTTAAGCAGATAGTTCTATGAGAAACAAGAATATAAAATAATATTTATAGCACGCCCAATGGTTAAAAGCAAACCTTTAGAAGGTCGTAGTCGCCGGAGTTGACGAACATGGAGTCGATAAAAATGAAGTTGCTGACGGCCGCCTTCCACGGCACATGACCAAGTTCATGGCCCAGGTAGCGGGTCAGATTCATGGCGGTTTCATAGGACAAATAAGAACCTCTGGCCAAATTCATCACATCATCGATCAACTGAGCACGGTTCGCAGGTGCAATGTCCTCAAAGTTGTCCACATCCATCAGGTGTTCTGTGATCGCCATCCAGTTTTCTAGATCGTAGTTGACGCGGTAGTAACCTGTCTGTTGAACGTTGAAAATGAACCACTTGGCCAAGGAGAGTTCCCTGTTCTCCAGCTCGTACAGCTTAGTACGCGGCATCCATGTAGTCGGACGGGTGTTGGCAAAATTCAACTGGGAGTCAGTGGTAAACGTAATGGGTATGTACCACAGGAGACTCTCATCCTCCCTGGTGGTGTTGGTGTACACAAAGCGAACCTGCTCTAGACGAATCACATCGGAGTTGGGATGCCTCGACACCTTGACCACCGGATAGCCGGTTTGCAGTGTCCACGTGTCCATGATCTCCTTAACACTTCTGCTATTGTCCAGCAACCCAGAGGATTTGGCTTCAATGGTAAGGAAATGCCATAGATCGTCCTGCGTTGCAGAGTTGTAAGCCCTGAAAGCGGCTCAATTTTAGTATATACGAATATAAATCGGTTATCATTCTCAAAGGTCTTACATTTCCTGCAGGTATTTGCTGAGACCCCGACGGAAAATTGGATTTGTGAGGAAGTGGGCCATCATGCGAATAATAGTTGAACCCTTGGCGTAGGAAATTCTATCGAAGATTTCCGAAATCTCCTGCGGATTGAACACCTCGTGGGAGATCTTGTGGGATGTGGAAAGGGCGTCCAGTTGGAACACTGCTTGCAGCTCATTAACCACAAACTGGTCCAACTGCTTCCACTCGGGCGCAACTGCATCAGCCGTCAGGTACTCCATGTAGCTGGCAAATCCCTCGTTTAGCCAGATATCCGACCACCAGCTCGGTGTTACCAGGTTACCGAACCACTGGTGGGCCAACTCGTGACCCACGACCGATGCCACTCGCTGTTTGTTATTGGCCGTGGCTACTCCTGGGTCATAAAGCATTGCAGTCTCCCTAAAGGTAATTAGACCCCAGTTCTCCATGGCGCCCGCTTGGAACTCTGGTAGAGCAATCATGTCGATCTTCGGCAGGGGGAACGTTACATTGAAGAAGTCCTGCAGGAATGTAAGAATCCTGGGACCCACCGACAGTGCATACTCTGCCGACTTGATGGCATCCGCTCGAGCCCAGACGGAAAAGTTACCCGATGAGATGTGCGTAAAGTCGGATATGGCATAGGCAACCAGATAGGTGGACATGGGCAGCGATTCGGCAAAGTGATCCCACACATAGCTTGGCATGGTGGCGCTAAGGAGTTCAAAGATCACGCTTAAATAGAGTAATTACATTGATAACAAAAGCAATGCTCACTGATCGTTGCTGGACACAATCGGCATATTGGATATGGTGGTCATGTTGCGAGGACGAGCGATGTGCAACGTAAAGTTGGCCTTCAGGGCGGGCTCATCAAAGCAGGGAAAAGCTCGTCGGGCATCTGTGGCCTGGAACTGGGTAGAAGCTACCCACCTCGTCTCGTTGTGCACCTCGTAGGAGCTGCGGTAAAATCCCTGCAGATAGTCCTGGATAATGCCATCAAAGCGTAGATGCACCACGTACTCCACATCTTTGAGCAGCTTGTCATACAGCTCGATCACGAAGAACTGTTTGGCCCCCACCAGGTACTGTTTGTGAATCCGCAGACCGTCGCCTTCCGGTTCTCCATTGTTCAGCACTCGGTGGACGGAGGCGTCGCTACGCGATATGTTCAGCTCCTCAGCGTGCATGGTGATGTTATAGCAATCCTCCAGCACCCTTATCCTGATCTGAACACTACCGGCAAATGTGAAGTTGCCGCTGAGCTGCGGTTCGATCGTGATGTTGTACTTCAGTGGGCGAATGGAGTGCGGCAGACGGACATCTCGATCGTATTTAGGTGCGTCATCATGACCAGCCTTCAACCTCCTCAAATGGTAGCTGGTGCAAACGATATCCTCATCGGAATCGGGCTCCAGTTCAGCGCATGTGGCAAAGTTATAGACGATAAAGCCCACTGCTAGCAGGGTGCAGATGAAGAAGGAGGCCAGCAGAATGGCGGTGGTCAAGGACACACTGTAGCGACGCCCGCCTTTCGAGAAAGTGGTGGTAGTGATGGGCGCAGCGGCATTCACCGGTCGGCTTTCCATGTTTAGATTCTCGTGGAGCGGTATCTCCTTAACGACCATGATGGCTGCAGTAGGAGATGAAACAAACTTTACAATGATGAACAAAAAGATTAAGTCGTAGCCTAATAAGGTTAAAGCAGTTCCGATTCCTTAAACAGGAAGCAGGATCTGGGCAACCACTTGCACAACCACTTCCGCTCTAGCTTTCAATATAAGCCCAAGTAATATGATATCCAACTGCAGGTTGTGCAGCCTGCAATCTCGGGGTTCCACTTAAGTGGTTTCTCTGCCCCAGGGCCAACCCCTTTGGCTATCTGGTGTTCCGATTAAATTGCGTAAATTGCGCATGAGCCATGTCCTTGTGGCTGACAAGCGAAGCCACAGAAAGGGGCTTGCGAACAGGGCTTTCGTTTTTCGAGTAGGAGACCGTTTAGTTTGCTGCTCAGAAGGGGTCGTCGAGAACGTAACTGATTCATTAGCTCATCGTCGATGGGGAAAACAAGTGTATGATTTTACAACGAGTAGCAAAAAATCATTGCTCACGTAATAAACAAATTGATGTATTATCCAGCAGAGTATCTTAGTCGATAAAGACGTTTTTATACGCTACTCAAAACAAGAACTCTTGGTTCTGGCAGGACAAAGTATTTGAAAAATCAGAAGCCCTTGTCCTTATGTATAGATAAATGTCATTAAAAGATTTGAATGGAAAGGGTTTAAATAATACTTGTGCTCGTGCACAGTTGTAAAATATTAATGGCTGGCTTACGCGGCGACTTGGATATAAGCTTAACTCACCCAGCGGGTTTTTTAGTGGAGCTCCGTTGGGGAGCCACTTGCAACTGGCTGGATGGGAAGGGTGTTTCCCACTGCCAATGTCATCGACTGAAATATATATTTAAATTCGCGATATTTCCCATTCAGAAGTTGTCGGTGGAGTTGGAATATGCGTGGGGCATTTCCAATCCCCCGAATCAAATCCACAAGTAACCCACACAATTATGATGATTTTCGCAGTAAATTAGAGCAAGGCGATAATTGATTTTTACACTTAATAACTAAGGAATTATTTTTAAATAGGAAGAGAGTTAAAAATACATGTTAATAGACTGCGATCGTGATTTTAACAATTAGTACGATATTTGGGAAGTCGAATTTTAGTCAATGAAAGTGGGAAAAGTTGCATCTAAGTGAAGAAGAAAGGAATATTTGTATATGTCTAAAAAAAATCTGCTAGAATAGCAATACTATTCGGTTTAATATTATTAGGTCTGCTTGAAGACGTTCTTATCGCGATGTCAATGGCCAGGGGACCCATTCTTGGGACTACTTTATACTAAAAGTGAGTTTCCTCAGCAGTCACAGATTGTAGCTGAACCCAGATGTCTCCTCGTAGAGCAGCGACGCTATTATCAATTGGCAAAAGTTTAAGCACAAATTGAGCGGGCAACAAACAACATTGTCGTAAATCAACTTATATATTCATGCAAATACGCCCGCCGGCTAATTGAGTTATGGCATTAATTTGATCAGCTTCTGTAGCATTTGTAGCATTTGCAGCATATGCAGCACCCTGCTCTTTCTCCTTCGGTTGATGCTGCTGCTGATGCTGCTGCTGTTTTTGCAAATTGCTGCAATTAAACGCCGACAACCATGTACAGAAGTCAACCTCGCCGCTGGCACGATGACCTTCATTAAAATAAGGCTGCAAATGATACGCCGCCTCCATCCGCCTCAGCCCACTCCGCCCAACCCATTCCATTCCATCCCGCCTCCATGGGGTCCGTATCCCTGGGTCGCTCGCGCTCGTTGGGCATCCAATTTATAGCAATATTTCATTGATAAACTGCGTGTAAGCCGCTGGCAATGTGTCAGCATATGGCGATGGATAAGGCTAGTACACTATTATTCACGCATTATTTGCTGGAAATCTTCAAAATTCCTAACTAATTAGATGTTAACATGTTCAACTTTGCTCAAATTTAACCATTTCTTTTTGATCAGTCGAACCAATTTTTAGGACTAGAGTGTTCGCTTTTCTCACAGTGCAGCCAGTTAATAAACACAAGGACATGAACGCCTGCGAGTGGGAAAGCGAATATTGACAAATCATTGGGAAAGTTGTGGGGGTGGCAAGAGGGAATCAAGAGACAGCGGAGACATGTAAATATTGGTTCTTCACACGCCCACGATTAAGACATTAAATTTAAATCGCGTGGCTTTTTGCTCGCCCATCAAAACAAAACCAAAAACAAGAAAAAAAGAGAGCGCCAATTTATTGACCGTTGAGTGATGGTCCACGCGTGTGTAAGTGTGTGGGTGTGTATTCTGAGGGGTGGAAAGGGGGGCTGGGGTGTTGGAAAAAGAGAATAACCGATCGCTGGGCAACTCGATAATTTGCACGGGTGCTCTAATTGAATTTTGGGGCAGTACCAGATGATTTCTACAAATTTGGATAGTAAATAAGCGGGAGATCACCATAAATTGGCGATCATAAGGAGAGGAAAGTTTCTGGCCGGCAAATTTATGGGTCCTGCGTGAGCGTCTTATTCTCGTAATATCGAGCATTTGAGGCTAGAAAGTGTTTGTTTTTTTTTATATTAATCGCTGCCAGATGGCAGGCAAACTTGAAAAGCGTTTGCCAAATAAACAAATGGGGAGGGTGCAGATATAAAAACGAAATTAAACGAAGTGTTGATTAGTCAATTACCTTCCGACGTGCAAACAGCAGCCGGCAAGCACAGAAAGAAAAATCAAAGCGAAAAGCGCATGGCAAATTTTTATTTATATCATGTAATACTTGTGCACCTAGGATAGTTTAATACTTGAAGCGTTTCACAGCACATAAAGATTTGCACTTAAATCGTTTAATGTACTTATATTTTTAGTTTAATGGTAGTGCAAAATGATCGCCATGTCATTGTATTTTTCTCAGTGCACACACACGCACAAATCGCCCACACCCACACATACGCAGAATTCGAAACGTGGGAATAATTTAATTTACCGTTTCACCTCCGTCCTGGAAAACCGTTTGTCGGACTCTTTCGCACCTTTACCGTTGCGTTGGCGCGACACTGATTCGTGGTCGGTCACCCACACAAGCGCACACTCACTTTTGGCAGCCTGGCAGACGCCTAATTAATTGAATTAAATGTAAACAAATCACTTGAACTAAGGCTGAGCTGCCAAACTAATCAAAATGCAATTTGCCAAGGGACTATTACTAAACGGAGCACAGTTCTTTCGTGTATTTTCCCGACGAGCGCGGGCACAACCGTTACGGCTAACGGTTGAGAACTGAATAAACGGAATAAACAAGCTGCGATGGAAATGGAATGGAAGCACAATGAGCGAGATGGCGATCGCGTGCGCGAAATTCGCACTTTGGCTGCGTGAGAGCGAAATAAACTGAGGGTTACAGTCCTTACGAATACTTACGTTTAAAATTGAATTTAAGCATTTTGCTTAAATAATTATTGCTTACAACTATTTCAATACTCTTTTTACTTATTTACTGCAGGCCTAGTAGCTAAAGTAACGGTTATGGCCGGTGTTTTAAACTTCCAAGCTGGTATTTAATTGAACGGCGTTTGAGTTACGCCGGCTGAATGGCAAAGGCGAAGAGGAAGCACAAGTCGGAACAGCTGTGTCTTGTTGTTTAACTATTTACCGAAAATGCATTTAAACACAGTTTACATTACCGTGGGCACCACCAAATTCGATGCTCTAATATCAACTGCATCTTCGGAACCCGCACTCAAAGCTCTGCAGAAACGGAAATGCACCAAACTCGTCATACAGCACGGAAATTCGCAACCATTAACAGACGATGAAATACAATTGATAAAAAAGAACTACGGAATCCAGATAGAGCAGTACAAATTCCGTCCAAATATAGAGGACGTTAAGTCCGCAGACCTAATTATTGGACATGCGGGAGCCGGAACTTGCATGGATATACTAAATAACCATAAACCTGGACTCATTGTGATAAATGACACGCTCATGGACAATCACCAACTGGAGTTGGCCAAGCAACTAGCCGCTGAAAACTATCTGTATTACTGCAAAGTTACCGACTTGGATGCCCAGCTAGCTACTCTGGACTTTACAGCCCTAAAGCCCTATGAAACGAACCCGGAAAATCTCAGCAAATTCGTTTCCGCCATCAATCAACTGATGTCCCATTGAATGCCAATAAACATTCCCAACTGCAAGCTTCTTTTGGTGCCAACCCCAAGGGGTTAGCTTTTGCTATTTATTTGAGTTTACAAGTATAGTTAATAAACACGAGAACGTCTACGAAGAACATTAAATATTGTTAGCAATCTAACGCTTGCTGGGGCTATACGATATACATACATAGATAAATTCACGACAATTAAACATTAAAACGTACATATATGTTTGTTACTGTAACTGGTAGATTCCACGTATTTGGATAGTTAATTTCATATAACGCAATGAGACTCTCAACGTGCTTTGGTTGTTGCTCTGACCGATTCCGCTTCATTTACTCCTCGGCGGCTGCAGCTCCGTTTTCTATGATGGCATCAAACGAGAAGGGTTGGAAGGCGTAACCCTGGCCCTTGTAGAACTTGCTCTGGAACTCGACCCTATAAGAAAGCCGTTCAATTAGATACCATTTCATATTTCTCGGGGATTAGGTGACTTACCAATGGAGACGCAGCGTGTGCAGGAAGGCAGACAAGCCCTCCATGAGTACCAGAATGCCAACGGTGAGAATGGCCCAGAAGGCAAACACGCAGGTCAATACGATGCCACCCACCGGCCCTTCCTGCTTCAAGCCAATCGAGAGGACCATGGTCCACAGCACCTCAGCCAACTCTGTCAGGTAAGAATGCTTCGCTTAAGTAATTGTTTAGGTTGTACTACTGCATCGATTACTTACGGGCATGGGCCAAGGAAAGCGCCCACAATCGGAGATAGGAAGCGGTGTGGGATACCGAACCTAGGACGTACTCGATGGTGTGGATGCTCTGGTGAATGAAGATCTCAGAGAGCTCCTCTTCCTCCTCATGGCCACCGCCACCACCGTGTGAGCCGCCATTGGACACGCCGCCGGCTTCTGCATCTGAAGTGGCTCCTGCAATGGGCTGTACCTGCAAGTGAAGTATATTATTAACTGCGTAAAGACGAGCATTTGGGGGCACTAAAGTCGAACTTCTCTAAAGGAAAAAGTATTGACAGCATATTACTATTTAAATGTAATTATGCAATTAGAGAAGTTCGATTTAACATCGACAATAAACGACACGACTAACCTCTTCCTACGGTTTGTGGATTGAAGTGTTTTAGTTTATTCGGTGTGGATTTGGTTGGGGGTTATAATTTTGTTAATCGGGAGCACAGATAAACGAGAAGCAGTTAGTATAAGGTGGAGAGTTTGGAGTGCAAGGTGCTTGGATATGTTGTGATGTAGATGGAACGCCTTTCTATGAAAGTAATGGGGTGCATCGAACTAGTGTCTACTTACGTTCGCCTGCTTGCGGGCCTGCATGATGAGCAGCGGCTTGGCTAGCAACATTACGGGAATGCAGCCGACGGCAACCAGGACAAATAACACCTGGATAAAGTGCTGGCCCATGAACATATAGGTTTCACATTTCTCCGGAGGTGGCTTGGGCGTGTTAAAAAGCACCATGTCGATAAAGGTGATCAGGATTGAAGGCGCGCAGGCTTCGGAGTAGGGCTCTAAATGGGATAACGATGTCATTAAACTCCAGCCAAATAGAAGGTTAAAAGGAAAAAGCTCACTATTATTGGTGGCGGCAAATTTGATCCACTTGATGAACATCAACAGAACCATGTAGAAGAACAGCAGCAGCAGAAAGACCAGCTGGGGAATGAACTCGTATAGCAGGGAAATCCTGTTCCGGAAATACGTATGGTTGTGCCAGCTCATCACCACACCGAAGATCATGTGGATAACACCGAAAATGATCGAGATCTTCATTTTGTAAGCGTTGTGGAAGATGATCTTATTGGCTCCCGCCACCTGCCATATGGGGTCCATGCCGAACGGATACGGAGCGCCCTCGTAGTCGCCTTTCGGGCTCAACTGCAGGAACTTGTTTTCCATCACGGTGGACTTGTTGTAGGACAAATGCCAATGCGATCCAAAGATATTCAGCGACTTTGAGAATATATCGTTGTATATAAGACCCGTGTACATGGAGAAGACGCCCATGAGGAAGATGATGTACCGTCCGCCGAAGAAAATGTTCCAAATCTCGTTGTCCGTCTTCTGAGCCGCCAGTCCCTTCTCCTTTCGAATCATCCAGAGACCAAAGAGCGCCATGATAGCTCCGTGGCCCAAATCTCCAAACATCACGGCGAACAGGAAGGGAAAGGTGATGATCGTGTAGGGTGCCGGATTCATTTCCCGATAGCTGGCCACGCCATAGGCATCGATCAATGCCTGGAAGGCCTTGGTAAACTTGTTCGTTCGATTGTAGGTCGGCGGATTCTCGAACGTCTGCATCCGGTTGAGAATTGGCGGCACCGACGATCCCGATCTTTCGGTTCCGCGGCGCAAGGCCAGCTGGATGGTTTCAATGTCCAGCAGCGGCACCCAGCACTCGGCGATCAGACACTTCTGGGTCACGTCCAGATTGAAGAGATTCAGCGTATGGTAGATTGCCTTGATCTTGCGCACCTTGACGAACCAGTTCTTAAGGTTCTTGGCCGCAGCGACCAGGACACGATGGCGATGGTCCTGCGTCTGGCCGAGCACGGTGTTCAGATCTTCGATGCGGGTCATCACACCCATGGCCATCTCTCGCCGATCGGCTGGAGCTTCAGGGCAAGGATAGAGCGTGGCCCGGAAGCCCTCGCAGATCTTCTTGACGCGCGTCTTCAGCTGGTCACCCTGGAAGAAGATGATGAACACGGACTTGTGCACCTGGTCGCCCTGAAAATGCGAATCAAATAAGTTATTAGGTTACTGATTCATTTCGGTTGATGTTTTAGATGACCACCAACCCAGTTGATACTCACATTGGTGGGATCCTCCAGCGGCGTCTCGATCATCGCCTGGCGCAGGAAGACGTTGCCCCTGCAGGCGCGCCACAGCATCCGCTCGAAGGCCGGCAGTCGCTCCCTCAGGATGACGCCAGCCACGAAGCTAGAGGGTATTAGGAAGCAGCTATTAGTGAGAGATCTCCGCTACGGGCTATCCAACAAAGTCATTCCGGTTATTTACGACAAACAAGGAAAACTAAACTCTCAAGCACAAGTTACCAATGGACGCGCAAGGCGTTACGAGAGCGAGGATCGGGATGAATGAGGCACGGGGTGGGATCGGTTGAATGGGTGACACGTTAGCACTCTAGGTGGCACTCTGAGTTCTGGACGGGATGCGGGGCGGTGCTGGGAGGCAAGGCGAGGCGAGCGAAGCTAATGACATGTTTCTATATACAGCTGATTGACCGATCGAATACGAATACAAATACGATTGATGAGCGCTGTTCGTTGGCTAATGGATCGAGTTTGACTGATTGTTTGACCTAGTCATGTTCTTTTATTTTTTGAAGGGGCAGGGTACCAACCATGGAAGATAATCCTCACGTTCGTTTGATTTCTCCATGTAACTATATTTTCAACATTATTTTTCGGTTGGACATTTTTGTGTGGGGAAGAGAGGAGCATAAGAAGAGAACGACGTTTAATTTAGTGGCTTTCGATGTGTCATTTTGGGATCTTGCACAGAAAATTATTGCTCGAAACTCCAGGAGACTCCAAGCTGGACGTTATAAATGGACATGGTTCGGTTAATCTTTCTCTGTGGCGGCGCAGCTGCATTGGCGTTCTGAGATTGGTTAGTTTGGCGTTGGCGGCAGTAAGCAATAATTTTGTGTGGCATTTCGTTGGTTAAGAGCTAAAAAAGATTGGGCAAGGCAAAAGCTCCCTGGGCGGCACTAATCTGATTACTTTATGTGATACTATTAAAGATAGGATCTCTGGGTATGTACATATGTTAAACAAATCGAACAAAGAGTAGATTAGAGTAAATATAAATATGCCTTTGTGGACTGATATACTAAAATAAGACCCAATGGGTTAAGATAACCAAAAGTACACCATTTAAAATTACAATTTATCCCATTATGTACACTCTTATCCGCCCAAAGAGTATTTGCCTGCCGACGGAACTGCGGTCCACGCCCGCGTGTGCGTCTTTCCCGCTTCCGAAGCTGGCCTGCTGGATACGTACCCGAGCTGTACGGGACCCATGGAGGCACCAGCGGTGCGTGCCTCGTCCGTGATCAAGGCGCGGGTCATCGACTCGGTCGTTTGGTTAACGCCGCCTTCTTGCTAGAAAGTGTGAATGGTGGGCAAAGGTCATTTCGACTCGACTTACGAACAGGTTAGCTTGGAGATAACTCTTAGAAAGTGGTTAGTAAAACCGCCGCCGAAAGTTAGTTTTTGGGTTTTGTGGGCATGTGGGGTATGGGATTGGATTGGATTGGGTTAGATTGGATTAGGCATAGTTTTGGAAACCGACACCAGAGCAAACAAGTAGACAATGTGCTTATGTTTGAAATCAATTCGACAGCCTAGCTCGTGAAAAACATGGAACACTCATCAAAGGTACATGGATGCGACATGGACGCGTAGAACACAAACAGCAAGGAGTGAGAGGAGCAGGAGAGCGAAGGCGAGTGGGTCTTGGCCTGAGTTTAGTTTTCCCCTGTTCCCGTCGTGGTCCGTCGTCCGTGCTCCCATCTCCCAGGTCCGCATCAATATTTACCCAAGCTTCAAATTCTGGCCCGGCTGGCTGGCCCGGACACCCTCCTCGCCCAGCAGCTGCGCCTGCTCGTCCTCGTTTTGGTTGTCGGCCATCTGCGGATATCGCCGATATTTGCTGGATGAGTATGCGCTACTCGACTTGTACACCGTGGGCACCGACTTGGGTCATTGGGTGGTGTTTTTGGTGGGTGTACGTGTTGTGTGCGGTTTGGTTTTTCGGTTTATTGATTTTTGGTCGGGGAGGTGTTGGTTGGTTTGTTGGTTGATTGATTGTGTATTGATTGATATGGAAAAACAAAATGTAAAACGCATAATAAAGTAACCGAAGAGTCAAATAATTAATAATAAACAATAAGGTTGTACAAACATCTAGGTACATATATATATGTATAAACAGAGTGTTGGGGAAAACGAAGCATTTGAAAGGGTACAACGCGGATGTGTTCCTCACAAGCAACCAGAAGGAAAAGGGGTTCCAAAACCCTTTGTTTTATTATATTTTAGAACCTACTGCGCCAAGGCTTTCCTCTGATTGCCCAGGAACACGTCCGAAAGAAACAATAACCATCAACTGATATCAAACGCACATTACTATATATATGTACAAACTGAAATTGAAGGGTAAGAAAGCACACATCGTTTGCCTTTGGAAGCGGAGAAGGAGGATATACGTGCCGAGTAGGGAGATACGGGGAAATCATTTTAGAGTGTAGTTTGGGATAGATTACTTATGTGACTAGAAGTCGTGGCTGCCACACTTGTGTTGTCGGTTGGGAAATTGGTTATTGCTTAGAAAAGTTGGTTAGTTACCGGCCGCTTCAATGGCCGGCATTTGTTAGTGCTAAATCGGTAACCGATCGCAGTTTGTTAGCTGATACCCATGTGGAGTTACTCATGCCGCAGCTTACCTCATCGAAGAACACCTGAGTTTTGCGCAAAATGTGCTTAAGCTCGGTCAGCTCCAGAAAATTGCGCTTCAGGGCCTCGGCGTTCTGATTCACCTCCCTCAACTCGTTCTCCAGTTTCTCAAAGGTGGCCTGAGCAGCAGACAAGAAAGCCATATAAGTTCAAGAGTGTTTAGCAGAAAACAAGGAGTATGGCGGCGTATACCTCCAGGTCGATCATCTCGCGGGGCTGCGGGGCCTCGGGACTCTCCCCGGTGTCCAACATGGGTATGCCATCCTTCTTGATCTCCTTCTCCAGGTAACGCAGCTTGCGCTCCATCTCATCGCAGCGGCGCACCTCGTTGACGAACTTCCTCTGGAAGGCGTTGACATCGGGATTGAGCTGCGGATTTCAAAAGAGTTGGTCGTTATTGGGGGATCTCAAAGCTACTTCATGTGTGCGATCAAGCTATAGCACTAAACTTATGCCACTATATTTTTCAATTTCATTTAAATGAGGTAACACACGTAGTTATACTATGCATTTTGTGGCTGGTGTCACCAGCTTTGCATTTACTTTGCATTCGCGTTAAAGGGAACGTTTCATGGAATACCGAATTCGCTAATGAGGTAAGAGGTATGCTTGTGGCTTATGGTTAGTCAGTGCGGCTGTCTCGACCGCATCTTTATGTAACCCATCCTACTCACATCTCGGAACTGGACCAATCCCAGTTCTCCCAACTCGGAGACGCAGGCGTAGGCCGCCTCGCTCTGCAGGAACAGCTGGCACAGCGCCATTTCCTCGCTGCGGAACAGGGAACCCATTGTGGCAGCCGGATTCCCGATATCTGCGAATGGAGAACAGACACTAAATCAGAATGCATATGTACATATATAGTACATAATGGTCCCATTCAATTGCATGATTCATGGCCAAACTGGGTTTCTTCCGAAGATTTGCGGCCGTGTCGCATACACATTTTCACGCTGATTTGATTATCGGGGGGCGGACGTTCGCTTGTCCCCCAGATTACTTGTCTGTAATCTATACTATATATGCGCCGAGATTCGATTTCTATACCCCATGCGTATATTGATTTTTCTCCGCCGCGGACAAAAAGAAAGTGCTACGTTGGACCCGGATGCCAAGGTTTTCGGCTCGTTGGGGATCACTCCGTGACTGGGCTCGCGATTTATCCGAAAACTATTTAGTTTGTCGGGGGGTCACTTCGAAATGAACGTCGATTAGTTAATTACCAAGTGCTTAAAAATTAAATATAAATTCGTCTACAAATTCCAGCAACCGACAAATTTCCGAACTATGAATGAAGTGTGACCGTGGCAGGTCATTGGATTTATACCAATCGAGTAACTCGGGAAATAAATTTTACTTAAATGAAAATATCTGGGAAAAATTATAAGAAACATGTATGTAACAAATGCTATTTGCAAATGCTATTCATAGGGAAATAAAATAGATTTATCACTTTTATATAACATTTTTCGAGAATGTAAACAGGCAGTGGGAACGGCTTCATACAGTTGAATTCAGCCACTTGGTAACACTGCGCAGCAACAAAAACAAAGAACTTCAAACTAAACCGCCATATTCTACTTCATTTCTGTGCTAAAATATGGACCGTACCATAATTGCGCCGTGGAAAGCCGAAGAGAAGGAGCAGAGCGAGAAGCTGCACAGGAAGCTGCAGGGACTGGCCCTGGTGCACCCCTTGCCGGACGAGCTGCGCAAGCTGATTGCCTGGGACATGTTCCTCAAGCCCAACCAGGTGGCCTTCGTGCATGTGATGCACTACCTCTTCCGCCTGCTGGATCCGGCGGAGTTCAAGCGCCGCTTCTTCTGGCCCATCACCGACAAGAAGTCGGAGGCGAACTTTCGCTCCAGCACGGTGGAGTATCTGAAGCATCTGAACGAGAAGCATCACCTGCATTGGGCCAACATCAAGTCGTATCTGGTGGTGATGCCCGGAGGCATGAGATTTATCAACTTCCTGCTTGAGTTCGTGGGCTTTGTGATCCAGGAGCTCATCAAGCAGCGCGAGAAGTCACTCAGCTTGGAGGCGGGAACACCAAACGTAAGCGCCAAGGTCATGGCCCGCCAAAATGCGGTGATGAAGGAGTACGCCTCGTCGTATGTGGTCAATCTGGAGGAGAATACGGCCCTGTTGCGCGACAAGACCCAGAAGATCAGACGCCTGATGGCCGATCTGTCTGCAGACATGGGAGTGCCCGAAGAGCAACTGGCGGATGATGGCTTTCTGGATGAGTTCGAAGCCACCGCTGCACTTGGCGTGGAGCGGGTCATTACCCAACCCACCGAAAGGAAATTGGACCTGGAGGCATCTCTGTGTGGTCTCAAGGAGGCAATCGATCTTTTCCAGCTGAAGCAAGCCGAGAACAACCATAGCAAGGAGGCGGTGGAGAAGGCACTGCGAGGCATGCGAGTGCTGTTCGACTGTGATGCAGTCACAGAAGGAGGTGAGACATCTTTGATTGTATCCTTGCAGGTCTTCAAATGTAATTGAGTTTCAATTCCTTCGCAGATTTCTACGATCCTTTGGGCGCATCTAAAGTGGAGGCGCTCTTGAACGGCTTCAATCGGATCAGCGGCACAATTGCCGAGCAACTGGATGCTAATGACCACTACAACGAATCGAATGCGTTCGTCACCACGGATTTGCAGGCTCTTCGAGTGGAACTTTCACAGTCCGAAATCCAATTGAACAATTTACTAAAGAAACTGAACGATCCGTCCAAAAAGGACAAGGGAAGTGCCAATGCAAGTGGCTCCGCCAAGGTACAGACGCTTCAGCCGGCCACGCCTCGCTTCGAATCGGTTATCAGCTCCAAATTTGTTTCTACGCCTCCCATCAGAATCGACATGGGCGGCGGTGGCGGTCGCAATGCACCTGTGCGTCTTGCACTCCAGGACGACTTCAATGGCAAACAGTTCGATGCCTTAAGCAACAGCTTACTCGGTAAGGAGTGAACTAAACACTTCGCTTAGTAACCTCCATCCTTATGAGTTTTCCTTTTCAGCACCTGCGCCGCCTCGATCAGCACGCAAGCTAAAAGCCCTTGACCAGTCGACCGGCATTGATCTTAATGGCACGTTGAACCGATCCAAGATCAACGATCCCATGCAAATGCTGCGCACCATTCACAAGAACACCTCCAAGGTCAAGGCAGCTCCGCAGGCGAATCTCTCCTCCCTGGGCAGCAAGTGGAAGCAAATGCAAGCCTCCTTCGGATTCGATGAGGCGCCGCTGCCAGGAGCAGCAGTGATCTCTCCTCAGGCCTCACCAACGGAACCCAGCGATCCCTTTACACCCTTGAATAGTAGCGAGTGCACCCGAATTGAGCGCATTCCGCGCACTTCGGAAAACAACACCTCACTGATCGCCAAAAGCGCTGCGGTTATAAAAGTCCTAGAGGTATCTCGGAATGTCCTCAATCTCAGCACCTCGCCATCTGGACGCCTGGATGCACTTGTGCCGCACACCGACAGCTACCAGCAAGACGTCGCGCCACGTCTTCAGCTCAACGACAGAACAATTAACGTAAGTGGGATACATAATAATTCGTGCCTTGACTTCGTGACTTATTAATCAAACACGAAATACGAATCTCCATTTCCATTGTTTTACAGGACTCACTGCAGCTTGATCCCGATTTCAACAATGAAAACGATAAGAATGCATTCAATGTCTCGCATAAATTCGATTTTGATCAGATTGGCAGTGAGGATGACCTGCAGAACATCAGCGATAGCGTGCTCAAGGATATTATCTTTTAGTCCACGGTAATCTCGAATGGCCAATATTGTTGAGGTAATAGATTTTGTATTCATTTTCTAATTGTTTATGAGCTTTGTGAACGAGTTTCTAGACTTAAGGCAGATTATTACTGAAATAAACAACCTTTGAGGCAGTATTTAAGTTTATTATATATACTTTTAAAAGTCAAATCTTATAGCTATTGTTCTTCATTGCGGCTTCACCAATCTGTTACATCCTTGCAAAATCAGACTTTCTGAAATGAGTGGGTTGAGCGCTCTAGATGAATGAATGGTAGAAACAAAAAACAAATTGTATAAAAATAAAAAATATGAATAAATTGAATGCTGGAGAAAGTAAAATAAATTAAGAACCAAACTGAAAATTGTGACTTCAATGAATTCATTTTTATTAAATTCGAAAATTAAAATCATTATCGTTAACCTAAACTGCATGAATGTGAGATATGTACTTTTGTGTCTCTGTATACAAGTTATTGTATGGTATTACTTTTGGTCTTTATGGTCCGCGTCTATCACAAGTCTAGCCGCATAAAAAACTTTACATATGGATACGGATACTGGCGTATTATATACACTAGATTAAAGATTAAGAGTATTGGCAAAGGAGCGTGCATCTTATGCAAACCCAATTGCAGCCGTTTGAGCAATCGCTCACAACCCCGATCGTTTCGTTTTTGGGCTATAATAAATATATATATATATGCTTTACTTTAATTAACTTATTATTTGCACTTCCGTTCCGCCTCTGAGTCTCCTACTTTCCGCGGCGCTGACGCGGCGGCAGATTGTTCTTCTTGCCAAGAATCTTCATTAGCTGCTTGGACATGAAGAACGGCTTCTCCGGCGAGCCGTCGTTGCGCTCGCAGTCCTCCAGGAAACACAGAAACAGTGTGTCCACTGCCGTCGAGTACACACCGAAAAACACGCTCGTTATGAGGAAGGCGGCAATTACCACCACAGTGGTGGGCACTGCGATGTAATTTAGCCGAATAATGGTCGGATTATTGTCCAGGAAGTAGTAGGTGGACGCACCCGCCCCTGCGGTTAACAGCAGTTTCGACAAAAAGAACAAAAAGTCCGTGACCTGATCCAGCGTCACTACACGCAGGAAGTTCCTCATAATCAGGTTAAACGAGTCCGCGGCACTGGAGCAGAAGTTCTTGCCGTGAATGGCGCACATGATGTAGGCATTCCGATTGAGGAATTTCAGGAAGGTCTCCAACAGCCAAAAGAAGCAGCGCATGCAGCAGAGGATGGCTCGTGTCACCGCATTGTCGTACTTCTTCAGCTTCTCGTGGATGTACTCCAGCACCAGACGGATCAGGCGGACGATGGCCAGGATGAGCGAACCGAAGGCCACAGTGCCCAGATGGTAGACAGCAGTTTGGAAGAATGCCCTTGTGAGGATGAAGTAGGGCACATCCCTCTTTTTGAAGGTCCAGTACCATCGGGCGAAGGTTGATGCCAGGACCATGTAGCTAAAGGCGGAAATAAAGAAGCTCAGCCAGAGGAAGCCGAAGACGTTGTAGAAGATGGCCCACTTAATCTCGATTGGATTGTTAACCGAGTCAAAGCTGCAGGTGGTGTTCAAGCAAGGGTTCAGGTTCTGGGAAAATGAGGTCAGCCGAACGCTGCAATATTGCTGGAACACTTCCGGCTTGCAGGATCCGCCCACTGTGTAGTTGATGGCTGGACCTTCGCAGACGCAGTCCTCGCTGGTCACTTCGCCACTTTTCGTCAGCTGCCGCACCATTCTAAACGAAGGATCTCCAATTGAGCCCAGATACAGGCCCACGCCAATGGCAAACGCTATGGCGGCAATGAAGAGTATCCAGGAGAAGATGGGGAAGAACACGGTGCTGATCACGCTGCTCACCGCCTTGCTGCCCTCCTTGGTTAGGGCGATGGCTATCTGGATGCGCTTTCTTAGCACAATTACCAGCAACAGGATAACCACGAAGGACACGCCTACGAAGATGGACAGGTAGAGCCAGGTGTTCTGGCTCTGCAGAACATTCTTGACCGTGGAGTGCAGATTCAAGCCGTGTACGGGTACCGTAGGCGTCTTCTCCCAGTGGATGTACTGCTTTACGGAGAAGTAAATCCCCACCAGCAAGCCGATAAGCACGCCGAAGATGGAGAACCAGAGGATCGGAGCCGAGAGCCACCGCATTAGAGCGATGTAGATCAGTGAGGCTACCAGGGTGCAGAAGCAAGCCACCAAAACGATCGACCAGGAGTTGACAAGATCCTCGACAATCTTTTCTCCCAACAGCTGGGCGTCGTTTGTGCCATTGTAGAAGTGCGCCACCATGTTGCCCACGAGCTTGGCCAGCCTAGTGTCGGTATGCATCATCTTCTCCTTGATGACAGCCTCGTTGAGTCTGCGCTTACACTGGATGATCGGTCCCTCGTCCACTGGAGTCTGTTTGCCATTCGACTGTGGAACAACGAGAGCCTGGGCCTCCGTCATACTCTGGTACATGACATCGGCCTGCAGTTGAAGTTCTGTGGTGGCGTTTCCGGGCAACAGATGCAGCTCCCGACTCGACCTTCCTCCGTTCAGTAGGAACGAGGGAATATAATCACACACGCCCTGCGAGAACTCGAAGAGGCATCGTTTGAGGAATGGAGCACTCTTGATGTACCAGCGTGCGCACTGGTTCTGGTTAATGGCATCCTGAATGTCCGATTTGGTGCGGATCTGCGCCTTGTGCTCCTCCGATAGGCAGATGAGGCGACTATGCAGCTCCGCAAAACTAAGTTTGTCCTTCATAGTATCCCAGACGAAGGTCTCTCGGGGACAAGTCTCCACACAAACCTGTTGAAATACATATTTCATTATACGATGAATTCCTTGCAGATTTGATGTTAGTGGTATCTCACCTGTGGAGTGTCACATCCAGTAATGGGTACAATTGGATCCATGCACCGATTCAAGTCGAAAAAGAACAGGTTCTCCTTGTTCAGCACTCCGGAGTCCATGCCGCACTTCCGGTTAAAGGAGTCCGTGGGCATCAGCAGTTTGTTGAGATCGCCGTTCTTGATGGCGTACTGGGCGATGAAGGCCCATCCGCCCAGGAAGAGGACGAATAGCAGCAGGCAGGGCACATCCGTGCAGCTGCGATCCCTCTGCCTCGGTCCCGTGAAGTTCCGGTCGTAGCGCAATGGCTCGCCGTACTTGTTCATCAACTCCACGCTTTCCGTCATCGCTCTCTACTGAAAAAGTCAAAGAAGAACCAAGTGTTTTATGTATGTATATAGAGCCACTATCGATGGGTCGTCGTCTCTAGGTAATGAGACTGTCGGGCGTATATCATGTAATTTATTTCCGTGCATGCGTCACTGTTTTAAAAATGGAAAACCACATCTGTAGTGGGTGGTCGTGTTGGCGGTGAAGCCAACCACCAGCGGCTCTTTTTGTTCTAGTTTATATGTTGGTTTGGTTGGGGAAAGTACGATGGGCAAATGAAATTGGCGGCGATAAAGTGCGGTTTGATCATATCAACGACAGGCGGCCAACGATTCCTTTTGAATTGAATCACAATTAAATACTATACTCTTTGTTTCTCACTATGTTTATGAATAAGATTATTGACTTTTTAACCTTTTAATGATTAATGAACCCAGCTCTGTGACAAAGTTTTCTGCTGGATAAAATGAACTTTAAGAATAGCTCTGGATGAGCTGGTGAATTATTCATAATTATTGCGTGTACATAATCCTACTGCAGACTCATTTAATTAATCATGAAAACAAATAAGTAAAGGGTCGCTCATTCGCTTGAATTCCCCTTAATTCGCCCTGATAACGATAGCGATCGCGAACTGTACGAACCGGAGAACTGCAGCCCGCCACTGGCACTCTACGTCCACCCGATAAACACTCGGCACCCCTGTGTTTTTTGACACCCTATCCCCTCCTGGGGATGCGAAAATCTGCGAAGAGGTAGCAGAAAAGCAGCTCGAGCGTGTCGCGAATTTGCAATAATGACGCATTAAAAGCAAATTAAATTTGTGCGCTCACTTGTTGCTGTTGTTTGATTGTTTATGTGTATCGCTTTATTTTTGTTTGCGGCTTCTGTCCATTTGAGATGAAAAACCGGCTGCCGCCTTTAATGGATGAATTACCAAAAAAACACACAAGTTTTCATAGAAAATGGGAAACCAATTTGGGTTGGCAAGGCATTTGGGGCCACATGTTTCAAGGTCGATTGCCGTAACTCCATTTTGGTGTAGGAATTTCAATGTCTGGGAGTAGAGTTTGTCATTCCAGCAGTGCTACAGGCAACACTCGCAGTAGCGCCAAACTTTTTATTTTTGCAAAGAAACCCGCAGACATGATAAGAAAACGGGTGTTCGCTTTCATATCTAATCCATTTGCATAGTTTGTAGAATGGAAAAATGGTTTACACCTCAGTTGTCCTTGCATCGAGTGTTTACTGTGCTTACCTTGGACTACGTCACTTGAGATAAAAGAAAGCAGTCGCAGTTCTTATCTTATAATTGTAGTCTCTTGTTTCCCAGATGAACGATTTCCCCTTGTAGTTTTTTGGAACTACAAATGTACAAGGCCCCTTAATTTCGTAATGGAGCAGTATTACTCACCTTTGCTTCGGAGCCGACTGATTCTTCCAGAGATGCAACAAAGGAGCTCCACTCTTCTCGTCGCTTTTCCTTTCTTTCTTAAAGTTCCTTTATTGTCTCATGACACTTTTTTACGAGCGGCTGGGGGCTTTTTGTTCAGCTCGCTTTCTGGGACGGAGTCACTACTCCGGCGAAAGTCACCGGACCACTGATACCGGGAAGCCTTTGTCGAAGCTCCGTATCCCGTACGTTGCTCTTTGGACGTCGGTCACTTGCATTCGTTGGATAAATATGTACATACATACATAAAAGAGCTCGAGTGGGGCTGCAAGCATAAAGGCAGCATAAGTGTTTATGTGCTAGTGTTTGTGTGGAGCCACTTGGGGTTTGGTAGTGGGGGAGTTGGGGATTGGGTTGGATTGGATTATGAAAAGAGCAGCACGGCACACTTTTGTTAATTGCACAATCCTAATCGTTTTCACCCGATAACGAGCACTGGCCATTCCCGTTATAATAACACCTTGCAGTTTCGACCGAATTCGAATTTCTGTGCATGCAACTCTTTTCGTTTCGCTTGTTTTTGTTGTGGAGCGGGCGCATGAAATTAAACCCCCCAAGCTCACGTACTGCGACTCACTTGCACTTACGCTAATTAAACGGCGAGCACTTGACTTTCCACGAAGTAAACTGCTTGACAATCGAAATAATACTGAATCGCCCCAAGAAAATTTGCCCACCAACCGCGGCCCCAAACTCTGAACAGCTGTGCCGAACAGTGCTGCAAAGCGGCCCGTTCTGGTCAAAACAAAGCAGAAATGTGTGTGGAATGTGGCACTGCACAGGGATGCACAAAAGCTAGTGAAAGTGTTGGCCGCTTTCAAGCCAGATCCGGCTACTTATTGGCTACTTTATAAATATGTTCGCATTATAGTATGATTTTGGGTCCTATTAAAACAATTAAGCTTTAAATAGTATAAGCCAGCTATGCATGTTACTTTATCCATCAACTTGGTAGTTCGGAACTTAACTTTGAAAATGAACTCAATGCCAAGCTAATGAATTTGTAACTAACAATATTTTGGAAATACATAGCACCCATAACAACTAAATATTGATAAATGCAGCAAACCGCAGCAAGGCTCGGCCTGTGCTGCGCGCAGTGTGAACGGCTCGGTGTAATTTGCGAAATCCGCGACCAGTGCTGCGCAACGCGAGTGCGAAAGCCAAAAGCAGGGTCGGATCTTCGGTGCGGGGTGGAGCGGAGAGAATGTAGCGTTGAGGATTTTAACAAGAAACAATTTAAGAATCGCGCTCCTGGCCGTGCGAAAAGCGCCTGGTCGAATCGTTTAAATGTCCCCTTTGGTAGCGTCGATTGCGTGTGTTTAGTCCCCGGTGTGCTGCCGTTACGGACTGTGTTGTTTTCGTGCCGGCAAGCCAACCAATCTGAAACCCCCCAAAAAAGTTTCCACTTTTTCATTCCCCCAGAAAAGTGACAATTATTCGTGGCCGTGGTCGGCGGATGCAGCTGCAAAGCGGGCGGCGATTGAAGTAGTGCAATCCGGCGCAAGTCCTCGCCATTTGTTTATGTTGATAAGCAGTGTTTGTGGAGCAACAACAAGAAAGTGCAGCTCAGAGTGAAATTGCCACGGTTATTAAGTGGTTGTGGTTGCTTGGTGTACGTGCAGAAAACCTAAAACAGACATCCCGAGAAAAAGAGGAAGCAGCGCAAAAGGAGGAGGAGGAGCAGCAGCAGCAGCAGCAGCAGCGACGTCTCTGTTGTTTTTGTTTGGCTGTGAGAGAGTGGGAAAGAGCGGCGAAGAACACGCGGCTCTTTCGAAAAAAAAGGGCGGGAAGGCCCTTTCTGCTCAAAGGAAACCAAATCCCACTGAATATCCGTAACTCTGCCCGCCGGAAATGTCAAAGGGGGGCGAGCACAAGCGCGTCACCCTCACCTCGATCATCCAGGGCGATGCGGGCTTCTCGCGCTTCGGCAGCAACTTCCTGGAGCCTGATGCTCCGTCCGCTGCACCCGAAAACAGCTCCAAACCCACGACAAAGACTGCCAAGTGCATCCGCATCAAACTCGATCTGTTCGAGACCGATTCGAACAAGTATCCCGAGTTCAACTACTCCCGGCTTTTGTATTTGGAAAAGGTAAGAGTGTATAACCCAGTTGGAGGATCGCCTTCTCAGCCCTTGTAATTCGTAGAAAAAGACCAAAAAGCTGAAGCAGGTGAGCACTACCAATGGCATCGCAGGCACTGATCCCTTTGCCGACAACGATGACGATGTGGCACGGATCGTCAAGGAGCTGGAGGCAAAGTACGGCAACTCCTATGCCACAGGCAGGGGGAAAAGCAAAAAGGACGACTACCGGGACATTGGAATGGGCTACGATGAGTCGGACTCATTCATCGACAACACGGAAGCCGTAAGAACAAGAAATATTTACCGACGAATGCACTGAAATTATTTACCTTAAACTATATGTTCTGTCCAGTACGACGAAATCATACCGGAGGAGGCGGAAACTCTGGAGGGCGGTTTCTACATCAACTGTGGCGCACTGGAGTTCAAGAACCTCACCAAGAAGTCCTACACCACACGAACAGATGCCATCATCAAAATGCCAGAGCGATCACGCAAGCGCATGGTCTCGTCCAGCTCGGAAAGCTCATCGTCATCCTCGGACGATGATGACGAAAACGATGATGGCAACAATGAGGAGGAGGACGAGAGCGACTCCGAGGACGACTCCGAGGAGAACGATGAAAGCGACTCCGAAGACGACTCCGAGAGTGAAAGTCTCGAGGACGAGGACTCTGCTGCCACAGCCAAATCCAGCAGCAAGTACAAAGACAATCATCAAGCTAAGCGGGCCAAGGTCATCGTCACGGGCAAATCCAAACCAAGCGCAAGTTCTTCGACGAGTGGCAAGAAGCCGCCGACTAAGCCGATCACCACTTCCTCATCCTCAAACTCGCCACGACCCAGCACGGTGGAGATTTCGGACACGGAAGACGGCCAAGACCCTATCCAGACTCAGCCAGCAAGCCAGCTTCAGGCCCTGCCGCAGAGTCAGGCCCAGGCGCAAGCTTTAAAGAAGGTGGTTAAGACCACAACGGTCAAGGACATGCTAAAGGCCAAGCGAGACAGCTTCCTAAAGTCGCAGAGCGGCACGGCAGCTGTCAAGGGCGTCGGCAACGGCGAGCTGAAGTGTGTTTCCACCGACGTGTCCAGCAGCGACAGCAGCGATATGGACTCTGAGCAAGGCCGTTCAGATAGGCAGGCCGGTCAGCAAGGCAAGGATGGGCAGGAAAGTGAGTTACTTACAAGTATTATTTGGTTCAAATCACCTTTTCACGTGTTTATTTTTAAGATCTTCGCACCGCCGACACTCTGCTGCCCACCACATTGGATGCGGACATTGTGACCGCAGTCAACAGCTTCAAAGAAGCGGTGAAGAGTCGAGACATGTGCGGCAAGAAGTTTAATCTGGATGTGAAGCTTTCGCCACTACTGCTTCGGTGAGTTTGCAACAAAAGTATACACTAAGAACAGATTAAAGTCTTATATCCATTAATCTACTTTAGGGTGTACGAGGCGGTGCTGTGCACGGACCGCAACGAGCGCAACATGGTCTTCTCCCACATCGAGTATCAGCTGCAACTGCCGAAGTACTACATGCTGCGCAAAGGGAAACAAGTGCGTGCGAAGGAGGAGAAGAGGAAGTCCACCATCATGCTGGAGAAGCTGCGGCGGGCTGTTGCTGTGGTCATGCCTAAGGCGGTAGCCAACTATGAGACGGAACTGCGCACATTTGCTGAACAGGCGTAAGATTGTTAAGCGAAATAATGATTAGGTTCCTTTACATCATGGTTCGTATTTTCAGAGCTGCGGAAGTGAACTCCGAGCTGCCGCCCAAAATGCCGCGCAAGAAGTTTCAGTGGACCAGCGAGTTACGCCATCTGCTGTACGATGTGTACCAAGCGCGTTGGACGTCCTACGCTTTCCTAGCCAAGCGCAAGGACTCGTTGGAGGAGTTCATCAATTGGTATCTTAAGGAAAAGGTGGTGGAACTGTGGCCGCCAGGCTGGATGCGTTTGGATGAGTTGCAAAGGGAAATAAGCCGCTACAAGAACGCCAAGCTGAAAGCAAAGGAGAAGCCAAAGGCACCGCCGGCGTCCGCATCACCCAAGCCCGTTGGGGTTGTATCTGCTCCTGAGCAAATACCGCCGGCAAGCAGCTACCTAAAGCCAGTGGAGGACCCTCGATCTCGAGGTAACTCCGATACGGACTCAGCTACAAGTGCCTCCTCCAACAGTCTGAAGCGAAAGCTGAAGGAGATGCCCAAACAGACCAGCAAGCCGCCGAAGAAAAAGGTGGCCAAGCAGTTACCGCTGCAACCGCAACTTAATCCGCATCCGCAATTCCAGCTGGCGCCTGCTGCCACGGCGGCTGTCAGTATGCCAGCCATTAGCAATAACAACAACCACCTGCCCCACCTGGACACGCTGCTCTCCATGCCGAGCACCTCGGCTCAGGCAGCAGCACTCAATGCCGCCGCCGTAGCAGCCAGTACGGTTCTGGATCTGGCATCCCCTAGCCGGAAACTGGACCTTAACACCAGCAGCAATTTCTACAAGCTGATCACGGCCGCCACCCAGGCAGCCAGCGGGAATCCCAGTCCGCATTCTGGCGACGGCCAAGCCAAGGTGATTGTGGGAGCTCGGCCCTCTCCCCATGTGATCAACCTGGATGACTATCAATGCACCAGCGATATACTTCAGACGTCCAAGCAGCTAGCTGCCACCACCACTGTCATCACCGCCATCTCTAAGGCCGCGCAAACGACGTCGGTGGCCAGGGAAAGCAGCAGCGAGTCGGATGGCGTGGAGATTGTGGGAGTTTTTCCTGCCTCTAAGCCCCAAAAGAAAGTCCAGTCTAAGCCCAAGAACAAGACTCAGAACAGAGGAAGATCGTCCTTGGGTGCGGTAGGGCAAGTAAATGGATCCCTGGGCTACAGCGCGAATAACATGTACATCTACAACAGCCCCAGAACGCTGGGTCCAGTGTACGATCTCACCGATCCGCATATAATGAAAACCATGTCAAATCTAAAGGAGATGGAAAAGCAATTCATTCAAGCGGCCTTCTCGCCGAACAGTGTGAAGGGCGCAAGCGGAGGAATGGGATCCTCAGCGCCCAGTACGCCCACGCGCCAATGACATTCGGGATCGGCCGCACAGCAGCCCCTTCCGGCTGCTGTGACGGCCTTTTACAACCAGGAGGCGATGGCCGCCGCCATCGTGCTCTCCACGATGAGCCACGCCTCGCCGCGCTACGACCTGCTGGCCAACGGCTCCGTTTCCATGTCCGCCGCCCAGGTGGGAGCCTCTGCCAACACACTGCCACAAGTATTCGTTAAACCCAGCCTGCCGCAGCCTAGCGCTGCCGGCGATGTGGTGACCACGACTGGAGCTGCTCGCCCATCCACGCAACAACTGCCCACAAAGTTCATTTAGCTAGGGTCACTCAGCTCGTTCCCTTGCGATTCTAATCTAAGATTCTAGTGCTGATTCTAGGTAGGTTTCATTCGCAGCTGTGTCTGCCGATTTTCCAATTATTGCACCAGTTTAATTATTGTTTCTCATTGAGTCGTTTACCTACTAAGTCAGTGTACTATGCAAGCATTAATAAAGCAAATTTATATATATTTATTTATAGAGAACCATTTTTATTAAATAAAGGCGAATAAGTTATGTAATAAAAGTAAATCCAAAAGGCGCATTTTCTTTACACACAGCGAATATATGTATATATATATAATTGATACAAAATTAGTTCTGTAAACCAAAGGATAACGCTAAAACCAGCGACTGCCGACAAACATCGACGCACTGTCACAGAAACGATTACTTAGTCTAATTTGTAAAAGATAACACGCGTGTCTCATGATGATATAGCCGAAAGATCGGGCGTCTGTTGGTCTGCGATCATTTGATCCAGCGCAGCACCGATGTGGCCGCCATTCGCACGAAGGCGATGGTAGACTGCTGGTTGGCCGCCGGAATCAGATTGGGATCCGCCAGCTCCGGCTGCGGAGTCAGGCTTGGCACTGCCTCCCAGTCCATGCGCAGGGAGTTTTCGTCTGGAAAGGCATCAGCATCAGTTTCAAAAGACGATTCCCCTCAAATTGCAAAGCCAACTCACCCTCTGACTCCGATTCCGTGGCGGTCTCGATGCCGATTAGTAGGGAGTCCACTGACTTCATGAGTGGTGCATTGTTCACATCCAGATGCCCGTATCGACCCAAGTCGCTGCGCTCCAGATCAAGGATGGCTAGTAGGTTTTCCAACGTGTGCTGTTCGATGAGCGCACGCAACTTCACCTGCTGCGTGTAGGCCAGATACATGATATTGGAGTTGAGGCGCGAGATTTTGCGCCGGAACTGCTCCTCGTTCAGCAGCTTACGGCAGAAGTCCCCATAAGCGATCTTATGTGGCAGCCGCACGTTCAGGTAGAAGCTGAGCAACTGCGTCAGCTGCGCCGTGTAGGTAAGGGCGCCCACAATGCGGTAGGCTTCGAACCTGCTCGGTGTAATCTCGTTGGCCGTGGCCTTGGGAACGTCGTCCTTGTTGTCTGCCAGCCAGTCCAGGTAGGCGGTATAGTCGCCATTGGCTGGCAACGAAGGGCCCACTATCCTGTATTGAACTTCACTGATCCCACTGCCATGAAAAACCCATTTGCCGCGTATGTAAGATGTATTCTTGGCATCGGCCAGCGCCGCTATGGTTTCTGCCTCCTCGGTGCGCTCCACACTGGCCCGCCTCTGTTGCTCCTCCTTCAGGACCACCTCTGCTATGGGAAACACATAGGTGACCAGCTGCTGAATGCTGCGACGCGCCGCCTGCTTTATGCTGTCCAGGAGACCAAGATGGGTCTCCCTGAGTTTCTCTATTTTCTCCACTCGATCCAACACGTAGTTTTCGAGCATCTTGACTTTGTCCGGATATTTGGGTAGGTTCTTCCGCTTCTCGGCATTGGCGCGACGCAATTCATCGCGGCGCTCGCCGAGGACGAGCAGTCTCTGTCCCGTGCCGGAGATTAGTTGCTGTAGAAGCTCCAGTTGTTTTCGCTTGGCCTTGATGGCCATCAGGCGATCCTCATTGGAGCGGTGCTGCCCGATAAGGCGTTCGTAGCGCGTGCTGAAGGTTTTGAGGCCCGCCTGCAGGTTGATGTAGCGCTGCTGTTTCTCCGTCAGGCTAAAATATTGTAAGATCGATTCAGTTTACATGTGTGGTTTAGATAAGGTGAGTGTAAGGTGGGCAAACCTTTCGGGCCTTTCCGCCTGGCTGTGAGTAATGTTTCCGTTTCTGACGCAATTGCGACAGTGGAATCGGCTTGCGCTGCAGCTGTGGCACAATGGGCACCGCATATGGGCGCCCATTCCCGTGCTGGTGCTCCTATCCTTGGCGTTCGCATCCTTCAGCAGTTCCTTCGTCGCTGCCGTTGGCCTGCGCTTTGTTGTGTATCCTGCGACATCTGATTCCTCGTCTTCGCCGTTTGTGGAGGCGCTCGAGATGCGAAAGTTGTCGGGGGCCTTGCAGCTTTCGTCGGAGCTGGAGCTGTTTGCCATTACAGCCAGAGCATTGCAATTATTTGTTATGTTAAATCTTTTGTTATTGTTAACTTTGCTATTATCGCTATCGATATCAGGACACCTATTGCAGAACGATAGGCTGGTGTCGAAAAAATAGCTGTCGTCAGTGTTGGACAGCGCTCAATGGAAAAGTGTTTTCATCGGCTGCGCGCACCTTTTAAACTTCGATCATTAACGATAAGAATTATATATTTTATAACTTCTGGTATTATATCATTAAATATAACAAAATATTCAACACCCACTCAAAATATATTTATGTTTTCGTTTATTTTTCACAAGAGATTTCTTTAACCAAATAATTAAACTAGAACGTCCGAAAACTAATCAAAACCCGAAAGTGGTAGTGTTTCATTTTCAGAACATTCAATTTCCAGTTCGGTGCACTATTATGGGGGGCAGCTCGGTTAGACCAGAGGCAGCGTTTCGACTTGCACTATAAATTTAGTTAGCTGGGGATTCCGATCGGGCGTCTGGCTAGTCGTGAGTTCCTACTTGTTGGCCGCAGCGGCCTTGCCCACCTTGCCACCCAAAACCTTAAGAGTCGCCTCCACGAGATCCTGCACACGGGGCAGGGCGTGCGCCTCCAGCGTCTTGGCATAGGGCATGGGCACATCCACGCCGGCACAGCGCCATACGGGGGCGTCCAGCTCAAAGAAGGTCTGGTCCTCCATTATGCGAGCGCAGATCTCAGCTCCAACGCCTAAGAGGTGGAACATTTAGACATCGCTAGGCTTTCAATCAGCTGCATTTCTCACTCACCGTGTTGGGGCCAGCCGTTCTCCACGGTCACCAGATGGTGGGTCTTTCGTACAGAGGCGAAGATGGTCGCCGTGTCCAGAGGACGAATGGAGCGCAGGTTAATGACCTCAGCCTCAATACCTAAACATATAAGAGAACGTTAGCTACTTTCCACGTCATTCAGAGTAAAGCCGTGCCGTACCCTTCTTGGCCAGCTCAGCAGCTGCCAGAAGCGATGTCTCCACCGCCTTGGAATGCGCCACCAGGGTAATGTCCTTGCCCGGCCGCATGATCTTGGCCTTGCCGATGGGCACCAAGAAGTCCTTGTCGGCCACGTTATCGGCCACAGGGAATGCCGTGCCGTAGACCAGCTCATTCTCCAGGAAAACCACGGGATCGGGATCACGGATGGCGGACTTCAACAGTCCACGGGCATCCTCGGCATCGTATGGCGAAAGGACCTTCAGGCCGGGGCAGTGAGCGTACCAGGCGGCGAAGCACTGGGAGTGCTGGGCGGCAACACCGGAAGCGGCTCCATTGGGACCACGGAACACAATGGGCACATTGACGGCGCCGGCGGACATGTAGAAGGTCTTGGCCGCCGAGTTGATGATCTAAGGTTTGGATTTTTAAAGGGATAGATTTTAGCACTCCATATTATTATGAATGTGGAATATGTATTAGGAATCATAAAGTGTTTAATATGTAAATGTAATATTGTTTAGTGGGGATGAATGCACCCTCAAACTGCAAATTCGCCAATTCAAGTTAATACGCTTTATTTGATGCACTCCTTTCTGTTCCGTTTTGATCTTTACTTAATGCCTAGTTTCTGCTTAATGATAAATGCTGGCAGGCGGCGTCCCTTCCAGAAACGCGGCAGCGGCGTCTCGTTGGCCTGCCGCAGGATCTCCGCCACGTGCTGCTCCGCGCTGAATGCCTCCGCCTGCTTGATCTGGGATATGAGCTTGGCCTGGAAGGCCTTCTCCTTGCGCATCTCGCGGCGCTGGCGCACCTTGGCCCACTCGAACTTCATCTTGCGACGCAGCTTCTTTAGCTTGTGCTTCTTCATCTTGCGCCGCCGGATGACGATGAGGCGTGCCGCCTCCATCTTGTCCGACTTGCTCTTGTCCAGCGGCGGCGCAATCAGCTCGCCTACTCGATCTCTGTGCAGGATGTCGTTGATCTCATTCAGCCAGGTTGAGCGTGGGCTTTCAATTATGTGGCTTATTGGCAGCGGGCGATCGCCGACTGGCGGCTTGGCGCAATCGAGTATCTTTGCCTGCACGTAATCGGATAATATGGGTGGGGATTAGTGAGGTCCGATCTATGACTTGGGGCAGGAGCTAATCCACCCATATTATCCCATTAGGCGCCGCTGCATATTGCACTTGAATTGGTCTATTTGCTAGCTGTTGGAGTTGTGGGTCATTTGGATTGGATTGTCGTGTTCTTTCTTTTGGTTTACGTTTTGTTGGCAATGAGATAATATGAGTAGTTAGCCTACTGCTGGAGTGCGGGGAGTGGTTCTTAGGATAAGGATGAGGCAACTCACGTGATCGATGGCCTGCATGGAGAAATTCCAGGTCATGAACTCGCACACGGGACGCAGACCGGCCATGGCAGCGCCAACAGCGATGCCGGCGAAGCCCATCTCTGTGATTGGCGTGTCGATGACGCGCTTGTCGCCGTATTTCTTCCACAGTCCACGGGAAACCTAAAAAGGGCATTACATGATTAATAGAATGTGAGGATACCAGAAATATGTGGGGCTCATTCAGGATGGGAACATTACGAGCTTAAATCTTTTATCTGTTTTTAAAACTTTCCAAGCTGATAACACATTAACTAAAATTTCTTAAGGAAATACCATTATTCTAACGAATAATTGTATTGTATTTTGTGTATATCTAGTTGTTACACCTGTATCTGCCACAATCATAGTTTAAATGAATCCAATAATATAGAATTGCTAACGCCGGCCATCAATCCACCTCAGATGGGTAAACAAATCGCTGTTTTATGGGCCAATCTTTATAATCAGCAGACAGTCGGTCACACACATTCTGCGTGACCTTGCCCACTCCGATCACGCATTCGGATTCGCGTCGACCTGTTCGGAATCACTATCAGTAGTTACATATAGCACGCATATATCACCCCGCTGACCACCAACCTCCCCTATCCCGGCCACCTGCATCAGCTGTCGTCGTCGCAACCGCCTGCTTGGTGTTTACGTAATCGCGCAGGGGCAGGAAAAGTCGCAGATCTCACCTTGTAAGCACCGTCGTACTGGGCCACTTCCTCGCCCAGGATGAAGACGCGGTCGTCGCGGGCCAGCTCATCGTCCAATGCGCTGTTGAGGGCATCTCGCACGGTCATTTGCTTGGCCGCCAGGGCCTTCTGGCTGGTGGAGAACGCTCGCTGGGCGGAGCTGGCCGCCTGGATGAGTCGGGTTCGGAGCATCGTCGGTTTGCGGTTCGCTTTCCTATGGGTCTATGTCTATCGCTATCGTTGCCGGCTGTAGGTGATTTTTTTTGGGTTTTAAGTGCTATTATCTAACGAAAAATGAGCTATGGGTTTACGCACCGACTTCCGTCGAAATTTTGATGTGAAAATGCGATGTGACCAGATGTGACCACTTTAATGCCGTATTGTGGGCACACTTGGAGCTTACCAGGGCTGCCAGAGAAATCACTTTTAAGCGGGACTAGTGTTGTCCACTCTAGACTTGGCTACATTCATACTGTGTTAGCTGGAATTTCGAAAGCATTAGCTATATTAACAATATTATTTTACAAAGTTGTGATAATAGCTAAGATTTCATTTAATTTGTTTATAAGGTTTTTCAAAAGTTAATGATTGACAGCTTGTCTCGTCTTTCGTTTTGGCCAGACTGTTGAAGAACAAGTTGGCAGCACTGGTTCGAGCAGCTCAAAAATGCAGCTCTCGTGAAATAATTTTAGAATTTCTTATTTGTAATTTTACGTAGTGTGGGCCAGAACTAGCATATATAAATTAGTGCACTGGCACGTATAGAGATGATTAGTGCGTGAAGGAGGTAGTAGTTGGACCAACCGCGGTTAGTTAGCTCCGATTCCTCCGCTGCCAGCAGCGCACCGCAATCGATTTTTATTCGAGTCGAATGCTGTGGAATTTCCCATCCAACTTTCCCACACTGTGAATTCCGGCGGCGGCATTTAGCGAAACACAATGAAGGACGGCGGTCACATAACGCTCACACTCCCGCCGGGAGCAGCGGCGACGGCTGACGAGCGGGGCAGGAAGAGCCTGCGGCGGGTAGGTAGTCAACTGAAGAAATTCCAGTTGCTGGGATCCTTGAGCGTCCTCAAGAAACCCCGAACTTATAAGTACAATCTTTTGTCGCACGATTCAGGCTTGGAATCAGCTGCCGCGTTGTCAGCGCAATCTCATTATTCTGGGCATCACCGGATTCTGCGTGACAGTGTTGCTCTGCCTAAGTGGCGATCAGCTGCTGGCCGCCAGTTTAAAGGATGTGGACACCAAGGCCGAGGTAGTTGCATATCAAATGCCCCTGCCGAATCCGCACCATCATCCGGGTGTGGATAAGGATGTGCCCAAAGACACTGCTGCGGCACCTGTTCCGGCCGATAAGAGAGCACCACGGGCGGAGGCGCTTAGTGATAAGGTAAATAGGCCCCCCCAATTAATTGATAAGTGCCTAAGTGGCTGGGGTTGTTTGCCTATAAAGATAGCATGCGTATCAATACGATTGACTATTGGTGTTTGATTTATTGCCCACACGGCACACTTCCAGTTAAATCTATTAATGATATCTCAATATCAATCAATTTCAGTTTAATGAGCTCGTTGCCTATGGAGAAGCGAATTCAGCTGAGAACGTGGCCCGTCTGCCGGAGACGGTGGCTGCTGAAGGACTTCCCCAGGCCGTGGCAATGGCTGTGGCCTTGCCTCCGCCCGATAGTAACAAGGAGCAGGACATCGGTGGAATTGACATCCTAAACAATGTAGAGGAGCCCGTCGCCCAGGAGCAAGCAGAGTCGCTAAGCGAGGGCGAACAGCTTGAGCAAGCCATCAAGAACCCACTCACTTTGGGCGGCGTTAGCTTTAAAGAGCATCTCAAAAAGATCAAGCCCCTTCTGGCCAAGGGCCAGCACTTCCATGGCGCCACCAACGAACGACAGTCGGCTGTGGTGGCCGCCTTCAAACACTCCTGGGCGGGCTACAAGAAGTATGCATGGGGACACGACAACCTGAAGCCCATCTCCCAGTACTCCCACGAGTGGTTCGGTCTGGGACTAACCATTGTTGACTCATTGGACACAATGTACATAATGGGACTGGATGATGGTATGTTGGCTATATCCTGGTGTTCACGAAATCATTAGTTTATGGAAATACCTTCCTTAACTTTCTCAATAACATCTACACAGAATTCAAGGAAGGACGCGACTGGGTAGAGCAATCACTGCGCTTTGATACCAAGCGCGATGTAAACCTTTTCGAGGTCACCATACGTGTCCTAGGCGGACTGCTGTCTGCATATCACCTGAGCGGCGACACAATGTTTCTGGCCAAGGCTGCAGAGCTGGGCAACCGTTTACTTCCCGCCTTTCAATCGCCGTCAAATATCCCCTATTCAGATGTGAATCTCGGGGATCTTTCGGCGCATTCGCCCAAGTGGTCCCCTGATAGCTCCACCAGTGAGGTCACCACCATTCAGCTAGAGTTTCGTGATTTGAGTCGTTCTACAAACATCTCCATTTATGAACAGGTAAACACAGATCAGATAAGGGCAATAACGAATTATAAAATAATTGACTTATCAGGTTGCTCACAGAGTAAACGAGAAGGTGCATGATCTGGAGAAGAATCATGGTTTGGTGCCCATATTCATTAACGCCAACACAGGAACATTCCGAAACTATGCCACTATCTCGCTTGGTGCTCGTGGAGACTCCTACTATGAGTACTTGCTCAAGCAGTGGATTCAGACCGGCCGCAGGGATAATGATAAGTACGTAAATGAGTGTGACATTGAAGTTAAGAATTTCTATTACGAACAAAGAATTCTTGATTAAGACGTAGAAATTTCAGCTGGTTGATTTATCACAGCTGTGCTGTGCCAATTGTTTATTATTTACTTTATTTGACCTCTTTTTTATTCTAGCCTTATTTTGGACTACATGCAAGCAGTCGATGGAGTTCTAACACAACTGATGCGGCGCACGCCACGAGAGCACTGGGTTTACATAGGCGAGCTGATCAATGGCAAAGACTTTAAGCCGAAAATGGATCATCTTACGTGTTATCTGCCGGGCACTTTGATTCTGGGTCACCAGAACGGGATGCCAGACTCGCACCTTATACTTGCAAGGGACTTATTGGATACATGCTATCAGACCTACGTGATGAATCCCACACATTTGGCTGCAGAGATCTCGTATTTTGCACTAACCGAAAAGGACGATCAGGACATTTATGTGAAGCCAAACGATGCCCACAACCTGTTGCGGCCGGAGTTTGTGGAGAGTCTCTATTACTTCTACTCATTAACTGGCAATCGGACATACCAGGACATGGGATGGAAAATCTTCCAGGCGTTTGAGACTCACGCTAAAGTAAATGCTGGCTACACATCGATGGGAAATGTAAAGAACACGCAGAGCACGCGTCTGCGCGATTTGATGGAAAGCTTTTGGATGAGCGAGACCCTGAAGTACTTCTACCTGCTGTTTAGCGACGACCGCAAGGAAATCGACCTGGAGCAGTGGGTCTTCAATTCGGAAGGCCATCCACTGCCGGTCTATCCGCTCAAGACTTAACTACCGCCTAAGTGAAGCAATTAGGGGCAGCGCAACTTAGTTGCGTCCGCGACACTAACTGAAAGCCGAATGGAGTTGGCGCATTCATGCTGCATCTATCGTGTAACTCGTATTCGCTATTTAGCGTAAATGCCAAATACTATGCTAAGTTTAGAGATACGCAGAGCAGAGTTGGCTAATCGAATAAAGCAATGCCCAACATCGGTATGGATCGATGGCGAGAAAGTGTAACACCTGGGGCGACGAATTAGGGTGCAATATCACCTTTTTAACGCCAGACCTCTGCTAACGAAATTCATTTAAAATATTTACTAAGTCTATCTATAGAAGGCCAGCTATCTTAATCCATTGCCTTTGGAAGGTGTTAGATTTGAGGTTGCACCAAGAAAATGCAGCATTTGTCGCCCCAGGGATTTTTAGCCAATCGTCCCATATTCCTATTAAACATGTCATTTGAAAATCGGAAGCAATCGATTGTATAATATTCTGTGTACTGATAATTGTTATTTTGTAATTATTTATTTCCTACTATAAGCACGTACTGTAACACGATATTGGGGCATTGCAAACCCCTTTTTTTTAGACAGTAGCATCAATCGAATCCGCCAGCAGGTTTTAACCTTGTAATCTATGGTAGTTAAACGTGTATGTTTACGTTAGCATGATATTAGGAATCAGTTGCACTCAGCACAAAGTCGATTTGTGTTTAATCTTAAAGGTAGCGAATAAACGAATCTCAATGAAAATGATCAGAACATTTTCGATCCCACGGCAACCTGTGAATGTATGTAAAACGGAGCCAATAATAAAATGCAAGTGTTTTTAAAATTGTATGGAATTTTCTTTATTTTCCTAAGAACATTTCACCCAGTACAAACGCAAATGCATGAACTTTAATTGCATTTCCTTTTATTTAGTTTTCGTTTTCAGTTGGGTTTTCGGTTGTTTGTTGCGTTTCAGTGAGATTTATATTGAATCTTTTGTTGGTTTTTGTTTTATGTACTTAATGTTTATGACGACTATGAATGGATGGGCTTAATAAACTATCAAATATTAAAGTTTTTTGTTTCCTTTGCTTTGCTTTGCTGTCCTCTCTCTCCCTATGCTGATGATGTTTAATAAAACTCACAATGTTTGTTTAAAAATCTTTAGTTTTCTCTTTATGTTTAATTACATTTAGACACATTTAGCTGAACAATTCAAGTGACGACACTGCGCTTTGTTGCTGTGGAAAGTTGGTTGCGGGAGGGGCGACCGATTTGAGTTCTGAGGAGTTCGATTTCGTTCTAAATACAACTTAAAACAATTCGCATTAGTAATCTATCAGTAGAGTTAGGTTTTTTCAGTTTTGGGTTGCCAACTTAAATTATGCTATTACATATACATTTTTACACGAAAGTGGTTGTCTTTGAATAATAACTAGAAAGTTTCCAAATAGAAATACAAGATCATGCAACTCACACGGGACGCTGGGCAGATGGGAGACTTTGCTTTTGTGGGAGTGGATGGTTATGCTTATGATTCGGGCTTGGGTTCAGGAGTTCAGGGTCAGGGTTCATGGGTCATGGGTCGTGGATGGGTGACTTGAACAAACGAAGCACATCTTAAAATATGGTACCTCTCGAAGTTCCCTTACAGACTACACGTAATACAAGCAATCCGTCCACGGTAGTACGTATCGTAGTAGGTGTGTTAGTGGTGGTATTAAAGTAGTAGTTAGTATTGTAACTGGTATGTAATTGATGCGTGGCGCCCGCCCTCCCCACGTCAAACATTTACAATTGCTACCGCGAGTCGCGATTCGTTTTGGATAAACTTCGTAGTGGCTTACTGAGTGTGGGCTTTTGTAGACTTTTTAATCGTATTTATTATGTATGTTTACAAGCTAATCAGACATCTATATTTAAAACGTGGCACAAATCACAAGTCAGATTTGTCGCAAGATCGAGATACAATTGATACGATTCGTTAATTTGTTGTTATTTGTTTTCTGGGGTTCCCCATCTCAGAGCTGCTAGCTTCTCGTTTCAATCGATCGGTTTAAGTGTATAAGATATTACATTAGATTCAATAATTTATAATTTATAAATGTTTAAACTAAATTGGCTAAAATTGTGATTTTTGAACTGCTTTTGGTTTGCTTCGTAGTTTGCCATAGTTGGTACTCGTTAATCCCTAAGATCTTTGCATTTGCTTTCCAATGACACCCGTAGCTATGCCGAAATATTCTTTACTCTCGAATTGAGCACGTCAATAGGTTGGTTGGTTGGTTGGTTTGTTGGTTTGTCTGTAATATCAGAAGCAGTCGTACTTGAAGCGCTTTAAATGATATCCTTTTAAAAATGCTTAGCTATATATTTATAATCTGGTTGAACAGTTCCTGGGGCGCGACTGAAACTGCTGCATGCTCTAACTATTTACAAATCTCCTTCGCAACGCAGTGCGTAAATAAATATATTCTATCTGGGCTTTTAAAAATCGATTGGATGCGGATAAATTGCTCTGCCTGATATTCAAACGACAACAAAATTGGCAACGTGATTTTAATTGTTTCTCAGAATTGCTTCAAGTAACTTAATTATAAGTTATACAACCAATTCGTATTCCTTACATTTCTCTCATTTTGCGCGTGTTTATTCCCATCGTTCCCTTCTTCCCTTTATCTTACGTACTTTCTTGGTTTCATTTGAATAAATTGTCTAGGGCTTTCTCTTAGTTACTGTAGCTATATAATTTGTTATATTACGTTCCATTTTAGTGTACCTCTGTGAGAAGCATTTGATGCTATTCGTCGTTTAGTTTTCAATTCACCACGTCAATTGCTTTCTTAGCTTTATTGGGGCTCAGCCGTATTGTAGATGCCATTACTTTCACCTCGCTTTCTTCGATCTGTCCCCTTGCATTAAGTAATTGGTTATCTGAGGGCTTTTCAAATATGGTACAAATCATTGAACTAAACAATACAAACAATAAGTAAAAACAATTTATGCTACACGGACTCAACTTAGATCTAATTAAAGGTTGTACTCGGGGGTAAAACAATAACCAAGGACAACTAAGACGGGTATCTATACAATCAGGAAGTCATTATTATCATCCGTTTTTCACAAGGTGGTGGCATTAAACTCTAGTATCAGACTGTTTGAAGCGTTTTCCGCCGCTGATGTGCTGCTTGGGGCTCCAAGTCAGGACGTCATTATCGACTTGACAGGATCGTCCAAGCCACCGGCTACACAGCTAAAGTCGTTCAGCTGTCCCATGTGCTGCGCCTGGGCCTGCGACATGTTCTGATGGTGGTGATGCTGCAGGTGCGGCTGCTGTTGGTGGCTCTGCATCAACTGATGCTGCTGGTGGTGGTGCTCTAGCAGTATGTTACTACTGTTGTCCGCCACTCCGCTAACTGTGGAACCACCGCCGCTGATCAGACAGTCGTTCATCTCCTCGCCCAGATGGCGGCGTCGTTGGATCGCCTGCTCCTGCTGGCAGCTGGGCAAATTGGCGCCTGCTTGCCGTTGATCGTCCAGCATGCTGTCGCCGAGGATCGAACCCAGGGAGAACTGCAGCGAGTCGCCGCTGTTCTGCAGATTCAGGATGCTATCAATGGCGCTGGCCACATGCCGACTGATGTCATCGTCGTACTCTCCGCCGGCCACTACTGCTGCTCCGCCCATGTGGCTCACATGCATCTGCTGCTGCTGTTGTATCTGTTGCTGCAGGTTATGCTGAAAATGCTGCTGCTGGTGCTGTTGCTGCTGCTGCTGATCCATTATGTTGGCGTAGGCAAAGTTGTGTTGCTGCTGTACCTGCTGTTGCTGCTGATGTGGCTGCTGATCCATCAACATCTGGGGGAACATGTCCGAGTCCAAGAGACCATGCTGTGCCACCTGAACGTGTTGCTGTTGCGTCGACATGGGCGACGAAGAGGAGGATGAAGAAGCCGTGCACAGCCGCTTGCTGCTGTTGTCATCTTCCATATCACTGCCAGAGCCCATAAGCTGGCTATCCCAGCTCCTTTTCCGCGACTCTCCTCCATTCACCAGCTCCCCATTGCTAGTCCCGCTGGAAAGAAAGTCGCTGTAGTGCGCCTCCATGCTTTGCATCCAGCGTGGATTGTTGTTGCAGTTCAGTTCGATGTGATGTTGCTGCTGTGATGGTTGCTGTGGTCCTGCGTATTGCTGCTGCTGCTGCGACGTCTGTTGCTGCGGCGCCTGCTGCATAAATGATGCGTCTGGCACCCACATGCTCATTTTACTTTTGTGGTTGGCAGCTGGCGATTTCGAGTCGCCAAAAATCTCGTCCAGGTTGGACTCAATGTCGTGGGCATCGTTGCTGCTCTTAACGTCCAAGTGCACGGGGGACTCCCCGAACATTGCCTCCAGTCGTGTCTCCACGGATTTCTGCACGTCCGAATCGCTGCTAAAGAACTCACTGATGGCGGGATGCTCGTTCTGCTGCTCAGCATCCATGACCACTGGCTGTTCGCGCTGGCCGCTGCATGAGGAGACAGTCTTCACGGGATTAGAACCAGCAAGGCTTTCGCTAACGCAACTGCTATTGCTGCTGCTGGTGGTGCTCTGGTTGCTCTTGTCAATGCAACCATTGGGGAACAGATCCGACATGTGGTTGCTATTGCCCATCATGTTGTTCGAATTTGAATTGTCCAGGAAGTGTGATTGCTGGGTTGCCTGTTGGCGATTGATGGGCAGATGCTGTTGGTTTCCATTTAGTTGTTGCTGCGATTGCTGCATATGATCGTTATTCATCAGGTTAAGCTCCTTTTGCAGGCAGTACCAGCCATCATCCTGGTCTACGGGATCTCCTCCATTAGCTTTGATATGTTGCTGCTGCTGTTGTTGGTCGATCATATTTCTTTCCTGGTAGCGATTCTCAGCGCTCTTTGCCAAAGCCGCTTTGTTCTCCACCTTCTTCATGATGAAGCTTGTGGTGAGCTCAGACTCAATGTCGAAGTTGTCGTAGTCCTTCTTAATGTATTTCGACGACTCCTTATCGTGACCTTCGCTCTTCACAGATCCATTTACAGAAGGTTCCCCAGCTTCGTTGCTTTCCTCTTGCTTTACTGTAGTAGGCTGCTGTGGCTGTGACTTGCTGAAAGCTTTGTTGACATCAGCGCTGTTTTTCAGTAAATCAAATTTGTCGACAACGCCGTCTTGTTGAGCAGACTTATCGATTGGTTCCTGTTTGATCTCCTCCTTAACTTTCGCCTCCGAGAGTACATCGCTTTCCGCCGTCGATTTTTCGGTAGTCTGCTCCTCCTTGAGCTGCTGCTCTAGCTCCTTTTCAGCGGTTCGAATTTCATTGATCTCGCCTTTGAGATCATCGATCATAAGCTGCTGCATTTGTAGTAACTCAGAGGTTCGATGTGGCAGCTGTAAATAATACACAATTAGATAAAATACTAGAAAGTACAATTTTATTTATACCGTTGACTCCTGCATCAGAATTTCCTGGAACTTGCCGTTCAGTTGGCGGAATTTGTCCTGGAATTCCAGAGCAGTGGACTCAAACTCCTCGTCTTCGTCAGAAGGCAACTCAACGTCGTTCTCATGCATGCAATGATACCTGGAAAAAGAAACATGTTAGCAATACGCTCCTCTATCCTTCATATTAAGCAGCTTCTCACCTGATTAGCCTTTTAACCGCCTCATCCTTTGTGCGGAAGGGCTTTACGTAATCTGGCTTCAGACAGCTCTCCTGATCGACCTCCAGTTGGCGAACGAACCTGCGAAAAAAACAAGAATTAGTATGTTGCTCGATGGTGCATTGCTATATCTGCAATCCAGTTGGCCGCTTTTCGAGAAATCGGCATTGATCAACCAACTACTCACAAGGAGAGGCGTGCAATTTTTGGTTTCTGTGTTGGCATTTCGTCCATTTTGCTCGGCATATACAGGGGCAGACTCGGTATGGTCGGGAGTGATGGCACTAGATTTCCAATCGGTCCTGGTGCCACACCCATGGCCATTGGCGGTGCTACTGGCGGCAGGATTGGAGTTGGTGGCTGCTGTAACTGTGGCTGAGGCTGCTGTTGGGGTTGCAATGGTGGCAGGGGCAACATGTTGTTCACTTGCATCGCAGAATTGCTGGTGTGGAGGTTGTTGCTATTGCTGTTGCTCAGCATATTTGTAGAGCTGGCGAAGATCAGTGGAGGTGGCCCGCTTTTGTTGAGCATTGGTTGCTGCTGATGTTGTTGCGGCTGCTGCTGCTGCTGGACAACCGGCAGCATGTTTACTTTTTGTGGCAACATATTGATGCTTCCATTGGGTGGCTGTTGTTGCATTTGCTGAGGATTTTGCTGTAGCTGCTGGCTAGTCACTTTGCTCCTGTTGGCCGGTTCCTTGGCTTTTATTTGGAGTTGCGATTGTTGCTCCTGCTGCGGCGTCGGCTTTGGTTGTGCCTGCTTTGGTTTGGCTCCGGTCTGTTGTAGCTGATGCTGCTGCTGCTGTTGTTGCTGCTGCTGTTGTTGTTGGTGCTGCATAGGGTAGATGTGTATCCTCTGGGTTATATTCTGCTGGACATTGGGAGCAGTTGTGGCACCACCAGTGGCCGCTCCTGCAGGAGTGGATGAGTGGTTGTTGGGCTGAACCACATTGGCCGGAACGATTGTCTTCAGTGGCTCAGGAACTGTTGCTTGCAACTGTTGCTGCTGCTGTTGTTGTTGTTGAACTGGCTGTGGCATGAGGCTGAAGCCTCCCGTTCCATTTGCTGTTGGCAACATACCCTCTGGAGTGGGCACCTCTTTGCCGGAGGCCAGAATCCGGTGCTGCTCTGCGAAGAGACGCTGCAGTGCCAGATTTATCTCCGCATCTGTCATCGGTTTGTTGTAGGCGGCAATAGTTGCCGAATCAATTTCCGGGGAGACGGGCAAGAAGGTGGATTTATTTTGCAACTTAATAGTGAGGAACTGTATCTGCATCTGGACCTGCTTGAAGATCTGTTGCATCTGGGGCGTAAGTTGGATGGTTTGCACCCGGGACACAGTATTTGGTTGCGGTTGTTGTTGCTTAGGTGCTTGCAACTGTTGCTGCTGCTGCGGCTGCAACTGTTGCTGCGCCTGCTGGGATGGAAGTTGCTGCATTTGGAGTTGGCTAACCCCAGTCGCTACCGTTGGAGAAGGCATCGGGGCAGGTGTCGCCACTGTGGTTGCCGTCAAGCTGAAGCTCGTCCTCTGTTGCTGCTGCTGTTGTAATATAGCTGCCGTGCCAGTGGGTTGTTGCTGCTGCATCGGCACCGTAACGCCCACCAATTTGGTGCCACTCGTTGTCTGGAAGGGCTGGATGCTGGCGCTCATCGTTGTCGTGGTAGTTGTTGTGCAACTGGAGCTGCCCACCACAATCATCTGCTTTCCACTGGCCACATTAGGCTGCACGATCTGCACTGGGTTATTGTTGGGCTTTTGCGATAGGGGATCGAGCTTTGGCATCGGCTTCACTACGCTGGCGTTCTTCAGATTGGCCAACTCCGAGGCATTGGTCGGCGTTGCCTTGGGCTTCCTCACCGGCTTCTTTTTGACCACCGCTCCGCCACCGGCTCCACTGGTGGCTGCCTTAGCCGGCTCCAGTTTCGCTTTGCTTTGATCTATAATCGGCGCCACATTGGCCACCTGCTTGGTCACCGTTGTTAACGAAGTGGTGCTAGTGGTGGTGGTCAGCGTGCTACTGGCCGTTGTGGTGATGGCCAGTCCATTCGTGATTGGCTGGATGGGATGTACTATTTGCTGCTGCGGTGGCTGAGGACGCAGTGGCATTGAAAGTGTCATCGAAGACGAGGTGGTAGCCACCTGCTGCTGTTGCTGCTGAGCAGGCAGTGGATTCACATCATTGAAATGAAGTTGCCCCAACTGCAGACATTGAGCCAGCTGCTGAGCATTGATACCAGCCGGAGCAATAAGCAACCGCTCGGTGGGACCAATCGAAGCAGCCGTTTGGCCCGCACTCATCGCAGTTATCTGATTCGTGACACTGTTCAGGCAGAACAACTGTTGGGTGGTGGGATCAATGGGCGGCAGGGCAATGTACCGCTGCTGGCCATTGTTGGTCAGTTGTGGAGCAGGCGCCGGAGAAGGGATCGGTACCGGCTGAGTGGGCAAGCTGACGGGCACAGTGACGGGTTGCAACTGAGGCTGTAGCTGCGCAGAAATCATAGGCTGCTGCTGAATGAGAACCTGCGAGTTCAGTGGTAGCTGCGGGAAGGATACGACTTCGTTCTGCTTGGCGGGTAGATTGGCCGGTGGTTTCATCGTTGACATTGTAGTTGTAGTGCTGGTCATTCCTAACATACTGCTGGCAGGATGTGTTACCTGACCTGCCAACTTTCTGTTGTTAGCCACTGCAAGGAATAATTGCCATTATTCTATTTATTCAAATCGATGATCTTTCAAAAATGATAAATTTGTCAAGGGTTGCTTTGCCTTTTCAAAAATACTGAGTTTTGAGTTTACTCACCTTTAACTTCTATTTTGGGAGCTGTTGAAACCTTGGGTTGCTGCTGCAGAATTTGCTGGGGTTGAGTTAGTGGCTGGGGTATGTGGATAACTTGCTGCTGCGGCTGCAGCATCGGAGTTGTCTGTTTGTTTGGATCCACGCGCGTCGGCTCATTAATGATAGTAACATTAGGCAGAGCGCCCTTGAGCAGAGCCTGCAGGATGAGCTGCGACTGATGGTCCTGGGGATTGTTCGGATCATGTCGCAGAATCAATCGCTCGCACTGCTCCGACACGGTGAGTGTGAGGCTTCCAGTGAGTTGAGGCACCAGAGCCGCAGCCGAGGCAGGGGATCCCACAGAAACCGATACATTGGCGGGCATTCCTGTCAACTGAGGTGGCAGAATTGTAGCTCCTCCGGCAGTTAACGCAGGAGTGGGCGTGGGAACCGATGGTTGGGCAGAATTGGCTGCTGGCGATGGAGGAGTAGCCTGTGGTATGGCCACTAGCTGCATTTGCCGACCATCGCTGGAGAGCTTGAAGCCAGTGGAGTCCGAAGTAATCGTAGGCGCCACCGATGGTGCCGCTGGCTGAAAGACCAACTGGGTTGATTGGGTGGTGGGCGCATGACCTCCGCTTCCTGGTGTTCCGCCCATCACTGTGGCTCCCGGTGGCAGGATCGGCATTATCTGGATCTTGTTCTCCACCGCACTGCTCACCGGCAAGGCGGATTGGTGATGATTATGAACCTGTGAGATCTGAATGTTGCCAATCTGACTGGGCACTGCTGTCGGAGTTCCGTGGGTCAGCATCAGGGTGGAATTGCTGCTGCTTGTCACTGGCGTGGGCGTGGTTAGAGTGATGGTGTTTACTGTGGTGGGTTGACTGTTGTTTAGGATGGTACTAGTGCTGCTGCTGATTGTAGTGGTAGTGCCACTGCTCGAGGAGATCATATTGCTTGCGCTGCTGGTCACGTCAGGTTTCTTGGCATTCCTTCGCACGGCGGGCTTCCTTCTTGGCTTGACAACAACTGTCGTGGACACCGGGTTCGAGGATGGGGCAGGAGTTGGCGTCACAACTGGTGCCGGCGCTACCTGCGGCTGCAATGTCATGCTAGGCAGGCTAATGTTGATGGTGGGCGTGGCAGTGGTTGCCTTTGCCGCCGCTGCTGCAGCTGCCGCCTGTTGTGCCAAATGTTGCTGCGCCTGCTTCTGAATTTCTTCTGCTGTGGGCAGCCGTGGCGTGGATAGACCAAATGGCGGCACCGCTGCCTCGGCACTTGGATCGATTTTGATGAGGATATTTGGTATTTCGGTGGCTGATTCGTTTCCCGCCGCCTGAGATCCCGTCGATGACTGGGGCTGCGGAGCGGGAATGGTCAAGGTAAAAGGCAGGCCATCGCTGCCGTTTTGGTTCGGTATGGAGATCATGATGTCGCCGCTGCTGCTCGTCGTCGCTGCTCCTGTGGGAGTCGCGTGGGCTTGAGCTGGCTCTGGTTCTGATGCTAGCCCTGTGTCTAGGCCCATTCCATAGTCCTCGTCGTCGTCATCGTCTCCAGTGATGCCGCAAAACTTCATCACATCGCCGAGATCCAGCTTTCCATTGCTACTTCGCTGGATCGTTGTTGGCGGTGGCGATGGAGACTTGGCGCGTACAGTTGGCTGTGGCGCGGGCGTGGCGGCAATGGCTATCTTTTGTGGCGTCGGGGGTCTCACTTCAGCGGGTGCTACTGTCGGAGAGGCTGCTGGAGGAGTTGGAGCTGGAGGTTGCTTCTTTTTGCGGGGTCGCGGTTTCTTCTTGGGCTCCGGGATGGTTGTCGCCTGGACAGATTGCTGGGCCTGCTGCACCTGGGACTGTGTTTGCTGCAGTTGATGCTGCAGCTGCTGAATCTGCGCCTGCTGCTGTTGTTGCTGCTGCTGCTGCAACTGAATGGTGGCCATCGCAGCCTGTTGTTGCTGCATCATGGGCACGGGCGTGGGCTGACGCAATGGCTCCGGGGTGACGGCCAGCGGCACATGTGCCGGCGAGGATTGAGTGAAAAGCTCCGTCGTGCTGCTAGCTCCTCCGCTATTCGTTCCTGGAGCCTGTGGCGCCTGAAAAGCGTTAGCTATTTGCTGGATATGCGCCCCATTCAGCTGATTCAGATTGATGGTGGCTCCACCTAAGCTCTGCTGCAGATGAGCTGGCAGTTGGGATATGGCGGTGAGGCCGTTGGGCATCTGAATTTGGGCCGCAGCCAGCTGTAAGTTCTGCAGCTGGGCGGCTACACTCTGGCCAAGGAGCTGGGTGTTCAACGTGGCCGTTGTGGCAAACGGCTGAGATCGTGGCGCCTGCGCCTGGGCCTGTGCCTGTGCTAGAGCCGCATGCAGACCCGTGAGCTGCGTGCCAGACTTGATGGCGCTCTGGAACTGACCCGCCGCCGTCTGATGGATGAGGTTCGCCTGCGAGGACACAATGAAGGTGGGCGCGGCAGCCAGCTGCATTGTCGCTCCATTGGTGCCCACTATCCGCAGCAGTTGTTGCTGTGCCGGCTGCGTTTGCAGTTGGGGTTGCCCTCGGGCATTCTGCTGGATGACCAGGGACGGTGTGGTCGTCAGCTGGGGCGTAGGTGGACGCAGTATTAGCTGCACGCCCTGCGGATTCTGCTGCACCAGCACGGGCATTTGGTTAAGGAGCAACTGTTGCGGCTGGTTGGTGGTGGCAGGTAGCAGGATCTGTTGCTGTTGTTGTTGCTGCTGTTGGGTGGGATTGTTGGCCTGGCCAGTTTGCTGCGCCGACTGCGAGATCTGTGCTCCGCCGTTCGCGCCCTTCTTCTGCTGCTGGAGCTCCTGTTGCGGCTTGGGCAGAATCTGCTGCGGTGCCTTGCCGGTCTTGCCGGTGGACATTCCCGTGACTCCGGCATTGCTAACGAATCGGTGCTGTTGCTGCTGCTGGACTGGCTGAGGCTGCTGCTGTTGCTGCTGCTGGATGGGCTGCTGTTGCTGGGGAGTGGTGGCTATGAGTTGGCCCTGCGGTCCCTGGATGAACTGGAAGACCTGCTGCGCCTGCTGCTGCTGCTGCGGCTGCTGGGAGATGGTGAACTGCTGGGGCAGCATCTGCATTTGTTGGGGCTGCGGGGTTGGAGGCTTAATCGCCGCCGCTGCAATGGCGCCGCTGGGACTCGGGATGGGACTGTCCGCTATCAGGGGACTGCTGCTCTGGTAGTGCTGGAACTGCTGGTGCTGCTGCTGCTGCCCCTTCTGACCCTTCGTCGGACCTTTGGCGCTGCTGCTGACCACACTGCCGGCCGTGGCGAACGAGGTGGGCGTGCTGATGGCGGTGGCATTGAACTGTCCATAGCCTCCGCCGCCGGCTGCCACCGCAGTCGCACTGCTGATCGATGTGGGTGCAACGGCGCTGCTGAAGATCTGGTGTCCCAGCTGTTGCTGTTGTTGCTGCTGCTGCTGGGTTGCCCGCTTTGTGCCCTTCTGCAATGGGAAAATGGTAAACAATGAATTATTAAGTGCAATTTGATATTAAGATGGTGTATCTACCTAATACTATATGTACAAGATCTACATACCTTATTGAGCTGGATATTATTCGATCCCACCAGAGTGGCATTCAGCTCGTTCCCGATGGCATTTCCGTGCAGCGCGACTCCAATTCCTACTCCGGAACTGCTCCCGGCTCCTACTCCGGTACTCAGACTGGCTCCAGTTCCTCCGGCGGCGGTGGCTATAAGGCCACCACTGGTCACGCCGATGACCGTCGTGGCAGCGGCCGGCGATTGTGATGGGCTCGGCTGGAAGACCACTGTTCCAGCATTGGGACTGCCATTGGTGAACTGGTGGATGGACTGTCTCCTGCCAGGCGTCGCCGCCTTGCGCTCCTAAAACAGAAGAATGAATTGACCAAATTTAATTTTAAATTCTACTAAATATGGGCAGTATTTCCCAAATCTGAAACCTGCTCCCCCCATCTGTTGTTAAATTTCGAGAAATTGTGCTCTTGCTCGCCAAGATCAACTTACGTGTTCCTGGGGATTGCTGTTGGCGTTTACTTGGCTGCCACCGGCTACGAGCACCACATCCTGTGGGAACGGCGAGAGCGATGGCGATGGTTGCAGACGAGGGCTAGCTGAGATCGATGGCGATGGACTGGGCGTCAGAAACGGACCCGGAGGAGACAATATTCCTGGAAACGAAACGAAACAAAGCGAAAGCGCCAGGGCGAAATTAATATTTGCTTACAAAATCAGGCACAAAGTTGACCCAGATATATACGTATATACATATACTGAGTGTGTGTAAATGTGGGCATATCTGGAGCTGCAATCGTTTTTTGGTACGTGACCAAAGTGGCAACTGTCCCCGGCTGCCCCAAGTATCTCTCGCAGATAGCACTGCCAACCGGCGGCGGCGCATCTCCCATAATTGTCCGCCATTTCGCAAAGTTGTTTACTCTACCCCTTGGCCGACCCCACTCCTGGTCCGCCTTTGTGCATACAAAAGCGAGAACTTAGCACATTTTCAAACACCAGCTGAGAGCTGGGAGCCACTCCACTCCACTCCACTCCACTTCGCTATGCTTACACACAGCGACACACGAGCCGAAGACAGATACAATTTGGCTTGGGTTTTGGGCCAGAACCAGTTTCATTTCGAGAGTTCTTTGCACTTCTTCGGCTCGAGTATCTTTCCCACTCTTCTTTTGTTCGATTTTCGGGCCTTCAGAGGTGCTGGGAGTAGTGGTCCGCTTTCGGCTTTCAAAATATTGGCCAAAGGCATGGGCAATCTGGACAGGCATTTAATTCAATTGGGAGCTCGCTTTCAGAAAAACCCGAGGCGTCGATGGGAGGGCGTGGAGCGAATCGAGCTTAGAGGGAGTTAATCCACCGGATATGGACTCCTTATGGCTTTGCCAACCTATTTGAATTTATTAAATTATTTCTTTTGTCCAGGGCGTACCGTATGGTTCAATAATTCGTTACTTTATCCACGTAAATTGTATTAAACCCTTCCTTCTCGAAGCTTCGTTTGCAGCTTCCCAGGAATAATTTGCATATATTGCCGCAGCTGGATGTCTACAAGTGAGGGAGGAACGAGGATGTATATGTGGATGTGGGAGCAGGCAGCAGATGCAAGTGAAGGGCTCCAGAAACGAGAATCAAAAGGGATATAGGTAATACTCGAACATTACCAACCTGCCAGCAAGTTGCGTTCTATAACACCCTTTTTTAAAAAATTGAAATCGAAATTTTAACTTGCTCTTCAATATATCCTTTCAAACCCTGTAACAATTCGATGATAAATGAATCATTTCATGTGAATCTTTAGCAATACTCCTAACGATGATCCAACACATAATGCATGATCCATCTGTTATAGCCTCTAAAAGAGTATGGACAGACAACGAGGAGGATAAGCGAGCATAAGCATGCATCAAAATCGACATCTTCGTCTGTTTGTCGGCAACTGAAAGGCTTTGGAGGTGGAAAAGGAAGGTGCCTTCGATGGTCGGGGATGGGGAGGAGCTGGGCTCCAGTGTTTCGAAGTCTGCTGCCGACGCAGCATCATTATCGACAGCAAAACTAAATGCAAAAGAATTTAACAAGCGCCTCCTGCATCTGCCTACAGAGCGGAGGGCACCTCCTCCTCCTCCTGTTTCTGCTCCTTGCCTTTTGAATGCTCCCCGCTGGCAGCAGTCGTTGCCATTCAATCCTCATCACAAGATGGCCAGAAGGCCGGGGGAGGGTTTGTGTTGGCCGTGATATATTCCTGGCAACGAGTAATGCGAGTCTGCTGCCTTTTGTTGTGTGTGCTCTGCTCGTTGGATGCTTGTTGCCTGGACGATGTTTGTTTGCAGCCACCAAAGGATTGGCATCGGGATTGGATACGGCACACAAGTCCAAATCAAGAGCAACAGAGCCATGCACCTCACACACACGAGTGTGTGCCCATGTGCTCAGCTTCACAACTGAATGGCGGAATCGCGGATAATCCCCTGTTCAGCTTGACTTGCCTTTGACGCTTTTGTCGCAGCATTCTCATTTCAATTATGTAATTACTTAAACATACGCATTTAAATGAGGGGAATCATCCTTTTATAGTGCCAATTAAATTGGAAATCCTATCTACGGGATTATAATTATATCTCCTTTTGGGAGATACAAAAGGCTGATTAATCCCATATTATGGGAAAGTTTGGAGGTCAGCACTTTGTAGATAACCCTATATTCAATCCCTATGAGGCCTTGAGTGATAACATGAAGTATTAACCAAAATAATTGAGTTACGCGATATCATAGTAATAGAAGCATAATCATTGTATCTGCCGCTTCCAACGGCTGTGTAATAACGGTGGCTTCGATGGCCAGCCAGCGATATCTTTGGCACGACAACTCCCTTTTCCGCAGTCTTTAATTAAACAGTTAGCAGGCGGCGGAAGCGAGAAGGCAGAGACTTCGTAATTTCACACAAAGGCAGACCACAAACGCAACTAACGGGCGGCAGAGATGGGTGGCAAGTGGGCGGAAAAAAAAGGAATGAAAGAGAAACTAAAGGATAAATTGACAAGCAGACACAGATACACACCAACCCAACTCACACACACACAGCTACAAACGACGCAGCAGACTCATAGATACGCCAAACTTTTTGCCTGGCGAACCACAGATGAGCGCACTTTTGGCTGCCGCCTGACATGGCGAAAATGGTCGAAATGGTAGTATGGATGCATGGATGGATGCTGGATGGATAGATAGATAGATGGAAACTGTGCAAGCTGGGCGGACTAACGTGGCGGGGGGTGGACTCCCAACTCCCAACACCCGACTGCCTGACGGCCATTTACTTGAGTGTCTGGGCGCAAAACAGAGGCAGCAGCAATGGCAACATCAACGTTCTAAGGACGGCTTTTGAGGAAGAACTACACTGGGCGAAATAGCTAGGGCAGTTCATAGGATCATCTCAGGATGGATCTATGGTTTATTATTAGACTTAATCCATCTTATTCTTTGTCATTGTATCGCTCCAAGTAACTTACGAAGATGAACTACATACTCAAATGAGAAAATACTTCAATCTAGCCTTATTTCTTACTCCCCTTTCTTTCAGTGCATCTAGATTCTCAGCCAGAGCCGCGTAATATTTTGCATTTTGTGCCGGGGCAGAACCAAGCGGCTGTTGGTCGCGACTCGTCGCGAGATGAATCCTATTTACAAGGCACAATTCTGACTGAGTGCACACACACTCGGCGAGGGGGATTCGGGGAATGGGAGTGGGGTCCTCAATGGGGCGGGGGTGGGGCACGAGGAGAAGGGGTTCGGGCCAGGAGGCAGCTTGTCAAAGTCAGTAAAATTTTAGTCGCTTTGAACGACAGACGTAACTGCAGCACAAGTACAAGAAAAGCGGAGTGGAGGAAGGCAGCTGGAAAAAACGGTGAACTGAAAGGTAGTGGCAAAGTGTTTCAGCTGTTTTCCCTCTGTGCAACTGTAGTGGCACGACCCCCATTTGCCCCTCCACTTCCCGCAAGGAAAATATATTTTCTAGTGCGCCTTGGAGGCAATTCGGGTTGTTAAGCTGCCTTTGCTAGTAGCAAAGCAAAGAGCCAGATCTAATTGATTAAAATGTGTACAACAAAAAGGGTAACTGGCAAACTAATAGGGTATTGCTTCACTAGATATACTATTTAAATGGAAAAATCACATTTATAACACCCGAAAAGCAAATGGAATATTTATATTTTAATGGCCACTCTGGACACCACTAATTCACAAACACCAAGCATTATATATAGAATATTAATAGGTTTTTCTTTCCTCGCTGTATGCTAATTTTTAACAAACATTTAACCCAATCAATAAACATAATTTCCGAGTATTTAGCACACATAAGCTGAATCAGCCAAGCATAAATCACTGGAGAAACAAGAAATTCCCAATGAAAATGAGTCGCATTGGCGAACTTTTTGCCAAATCATGCGTTAATGGGATTTATTCGCATTATAACCCGGCGGAGTCACCAGATCCGAGCACTCAGCTTCCACTCCAACCCCAATGTACCATACAATTTTTTTCGCTCCAGTAAATTTCATTTCACCGAGCTATGGCGAATGAAAAAGAAGTATATTTATATTCGGAGCTCAGACTGCGACTATGAGTCCGGTGTGTCTCCGACTCCAACTCCGAATCCTCGCGTCTCGCAGGACACTTTGGAGGCACCTCCTCCTTGGTCCCGGCTGGAGCAGAAGTAGGAAAGCCACCTTATGCTTTCGCATATTTTATGTGGCGGTAAGTGTGTGCCTGTGCTCGTGTCTGTATCTCAGTCTTTGTTGTTTCATTTATTCGGTTGACTGGCATGACCTCAGTACGGCGACTCCTTTCCACCGTGTGCCACCCCAATCCCGGCGAGCCCGCTCCATTGCTGCCCCTGCCACAACAACGATTGCTAAGTAGAAGCTGCAGCAAGAGGCGCCGCCATCGTCGTTTTGAAATTTTCATCCTGCGACTCTTTAGCAATTGTTGGGCTTCTTACTTTTACCCTTCTGGAGGACATTAAGCCTTCAGTCGGAGGTCTTGGACACAGCGGGGCATTCCTTTTAAACGCATTGAAATTATGCACTCTCGACTAAGCCCAAGATGGTTATTAATAAGAATAATTGCAGGACAACCAAAAAGAGGTTCCATGAACTTTGGGTAGAAATCTGAATAGTAAAGATTTTAAGGATAAAGTGACAACCTTAACTTTTTTACCTGTTCTTCGATAAAATCTTGTGAATGAAACTACAAAAGCATTAATCCTGCCAAAGTGCCTCCCGATCAAGGGATACCCAAAATCACACGCAATTATTTCCAGACGATAATGACCTTGTATTTTCCTTTCGTCAATACAAGGGTATTTCACATATCGGTCTTGCAATCTATTGTTTTCGTTGTGTTGTTGCTGATTCAGCTTGTGGATGGCTGATTTCGCTGCCACAACTTCTCCTACTGAGTTTATTTTTATTTTTTCTGCTCCTGGTTCCCTGCATCTGCCTCTCGGCTCGTTCTATTGTCACATTTTGTAACAATGGCAGCCGTGCGCGCGATTCGGACTCAGAAAAAGGAGCCGAGTGAGCGACTGCAGGAGCAACATCATCATCGCCACCATGCTGATCATCATCATCGTGGAAAAAACAGCAGCAACAACCAGAAGGAGCAAGAGAAGGAGCAGAGGAGAGGAGGAGTTAGGTGGTCCATCCGAATGGAGAACGGCTGAGGACTACTCGCTTTAGCCCCGCCGTATGAACTGTTGATGGTGTTATGGCGATATGTCGCCGACTACGGACTCGCCATCCTCGGGACTCCCAGGCTCCTCGCCTCCTCCTCCATTAGTCGCACGCGTTTATAAGTAGAAGCATAAAAAAATGTTTGTGCAGAGTAGGAAGGAAAAACAATGCTCTGGCAGGACAGGATGAGAATAAGACAAGCCATGCTGCAAATACACAATGAAAAAGATCCTAACAATGGGCATTTGGAAATTGAAGGCGCTTTTTATTTCATCTCAAGGTCCAGAGGGTTAAATCGGTACTATTCTCTACGAGAAAGCAATGCGAAATTGGGGGAAAAATAATTTAATTGGCGGCAAAATTAAGTTTATGACAGTTCCCCATCCATAAGAAATAGTATTGAATTCAATTCAAGCACCTACAGTTTTATTTTCCGTGTATAGGGAGGACACTGTGACAAATGCAGGAATGGGTGGGTCTGTGGGGATTGGCTGGCCGTCTCCTAGTGGAGCGGATGAAAATGAAATAAAAATCGATAAGTAGAGGCACGTTTGAGTGCCCACCACCCGGCTCACGTACACACGAGGTGGATGTGGCTGTGGATGAGGCTGATGGACAGACGATGTGATTCCGCTAGATGCCTCGTGTGTATACTTTGTGTATTGTTTGGCAAATTCCTGGAAACGTGCTACTCCCCAGCTACTCCTCCTATATTGTATCGCTCCTACTCGGGAGTTATATATACTCGCATTTTGTGTTATTTTCCATGTCTGCCCTCTTTCAAACTCACCCTATTTTGCTCAATTAGATGTCATTTAATGCTTGATAATTCGCCTAATGACAGGAACAACAACATTTTCCCGACTGCAATTTAAATTGCGTCTGGCCAAAAGTAAAGGTCAAGTTTCGAATTATTTTTCAAAGTCTTTTGTGTCTTTGTGAGAGAGCAGCCAAATTGAAAATTAATTATAGATGCGCCATTTAAACTGCGGTGAATAGGTTTTTACCAAAACCTTTCATCTTCGCCCATAAATAATTAAGTTGCTCAGGGTGTATTCCGCAGCATAACACCAAACCATTAACTTAATGCTTTCACTACATTATCTTTATCAAAGAATAACGTTCCTCAACCTATCCAAGTTAAAAACAAACTGTCAAATTAGTTGTCAAACCGTCTGCCAATGACTTAATTCAATAAAAGTGCGCAAGAGTCAACGACAGACAATACAAAAGCTGTGAAAATACGCTCAATTGACGACGCTCCAAGTGACTGCCAAGGCTTCAATTAGTTAAATGGAGTTGTTATCGCCTAAATTGATCCACAATTCAACCTATGGCCATAGTGCCACAATTGCGGATAATGCAGCCGGGCATTAAATATTTATTTAATGACAGCCAAGTGATAAAACCGAGTGACAGAATCAATCGATGCCAGTGCTCACATATCGATTAGGCGACGTAGGGTCCAATTGGGCCACCAAGTTATCATGGATCATGGGTTACGGAGCCAAGGTAACCGCCGTTAGTCAAACCAGTTACCCGTTCTGCGGGTAAAAAGTTGTAAATTAATTGTTCCCACCATTGAACAGGTTTTCCTCCGAGTAAGTTATCCGCCAAAATCATTAACACATCTTGCGGAATCGTTGGCTGGCTTTGCCACCACTTTGTGTGGTTGTCGTGGTTTGGCGGGCGTTTGCTGTGGTTAAAGCCACAGCTCTGATGTCAGGACCTCCCCGACTCGTCAAAGCAAAGTCAAACCGCAGCTTATAAGCGGTTTGCCGGCTGCTTGTGTGGCTATGGCCAATTGAAAATGCATTATTCAGGTCTCAAATGAACAATTCCGGCAACTGTTCCTGCCACCGTAAAACCAAATCGCACTGCTTACAGCACACATTCCTCATGTTCGAGCCCCGCCGACTCACATGTCATCCGATTTCGTTGTGTCCCAAATAAAGGCAATCCGGGCAATCTCAAACCGTCTTATAGCCGCAGTCATAGCCACGGCAACAAAGCCAACACACGCACCCCCAGGCGAGGGCAAATGTATCTAATGGATACCAGGACAGGCCAGACAGCTGCAGGCAGGCACTTATCCAGGTACAGTGGGGCCTCGATGAAGAGATTTCTTAAGCAACCTTGCTTTACTTAACGTTGCTTTTCCAACAGAATTCTTTTACTATTTAGTTGAATAACCCGAATTTGGATTGGGATTTTATTCATATTCGACGGAATTCGTTGACTCTGGTAACTAAATTTGTTAATGAATCCTCTTCTTTATTTTGACTCCCCTACAGCAAGGATTAATTGGAATTCTAACCATAAATCCTGTGATACACCCACACCTAACGCTCCAATTAGCGCGCGACCACTGTGGCCCAGAGTATCTAATGGTTACCTATTGGCCGGGCCAAGGCGAAGGGCCACCGAAACAGCCAAGAAAAGGTGCCACCACAATCTGTGTATCCGCATCTGTATCGGTATTTTTCCCTGCCAGTCTGCTTGTGTGGGTGACGAGTACATCAAAATGTGTTTAGATGTATTGTGTGTGTGTGTGTGAGTGAGTGCCCACCAGCGAAGAAGAAACAAAAAAATTGTATCTATATCCTATTTGCTGGGGGTTAAAAGGGGGGTATATGACGATGGTTTTTATAGGGTCACACGAGCGAGCATTTCTTCACAAATTGACGTTGTTCTTGTTGCCGCTGATGTTCTCTGTTGCTTGATGCCTGTGTAAGTGTAAGTGTGTGTATCTGTGTGTTTTGTTATATTGACGTATCTGAGCCTCAAGACGTGCGCTTTACACTTCTGCGCCCCAAAATGCCCAACAATAACAACATAGAAAAGAAAAAAAAAAACGCTACAGTTTGAAATTACAAACCGAAACGCGCAGGTCTAATAGTCATTTATATTTATGATATCAATGTGGGAAGTAAATAAGATGAATCAATTGCTGTCCATTGAGTATTTCAATTTAATAAATATTGTTTTGATACGACACTATAAAATGCAAATGCCTAAGCACATAAGCACATGAGCACATTAATGATCTGACTTAATGATAATGTCATGCAAGTAGTTTAATTGTGTCACATTCAATTTTCTTTAAGTGCATCAGGAGGCCAAACATCATTTGCACGCGTGCTCTTTCCGCTCTTTCCGCTCGAGAAAAGTGAGAGAGCGAGGGGCGGTGGGGGCCAAGGGGGCGGGGTTATGGCCCAGAGGCATCTTCGAGATACTCACTAAATATTTGCGGATAAATGGTGAAAATTTTGACTGCTTTTGCACTAGATTTGGTTGCGATTTACGCCTCTGTTGTTTTTGGCCCATTAAATGTCAGGAGTAAAATTGGATTCTCTTCCCACTCTCCTTTCCTCACTTCCGTTTTACGGTTTGTTTTGCTTTTAGCCTTTCACTGCACTGACGATGCGAGATGATGCACTTCACTTCACGTTTTGGCCTGGGTTCAATAAATTGCATTTGCATTTGCATTTACATTTGGCATGGTGTGCATGTGACACACAGAAGTAACGGTTACGGCGGCAGGACAACAAGGACTACGACCACGGATACGGCCACATTCATCGCGAGCCCGGCACGTACGTGAGACTAGAAGCCCGACTCATTGCACTCGACATTTTTATATCCCGATGCGAATACGATATCCTGCCACTGCCACTAGCATTTGCTCTCCTCCAATTCAATACGCTGCCACGCTGCGCTCTTCGCGTCCTCCGCCACCTTGTTGCTGTTGTTGTTTCGCGCGCGAAGGCAAGAATGAGAATGAGAAAGAGAACGAAGAGTCTCCGACTCGAGACCGAAAAGGAAAAAAACAGAAAAACACAACAGAGCGCGCTGTGGTCACACTGGAAAAATACCATAATAATGGAAGAGCGGGAGAGAGCGAGAGTGCAGAAAAATCGAAACCGTGGGTGGAGGGACCAAGGAGCAGCCGTTGGGGGTGGGGCAGCGCCTTTTGCAAGACGTGTGCGGTGCACCAAACACGTAAAAACACTTAGGCATCCCAGCGACATTAGGCCCCCGGAGAGTGTGAGAGGGAAGAGAGAGCGCCAGAGCGGAACGAAATGCAAAGGACCAGGACCAAAGACGGCGTTGCCAGATACAAGAGGCTGAGCTGGCTACTCATGATAACAGGTGGTAGCACTGTTTGAGTGATAAGGGTCATGCAAATATGCATTAGACAACAATCAATCAGGAAATTAGCTTGTACTATTAGCCATAGTACAAAAGGTCTTCGTGGAGTTCTTGCATCCTGAACAGAGCTATTAGTAAAGGATTTTTATAGTAGCCTATAAACTAAAACCTTTTTTGTAGCTTATCACCTTCCCTAAAATATCTTTAAAAAAATTCGCCTAAGCGTGTTCTTTACAAACCGATCATTTTGAAAAAAACTCCCCGTCGTTGCAATCTCCTTAAATGCTCTTTTTCTTTCCTACATCTTCAAAGGTTCAACAACATTAACAGCGCCACCTGGCGGTTAGTTTTCGCGCTATGCGTTATGAGCCGTAATCATCAAATAAAACGGTAAGCCGACAAAAAGTGGAAATAAAACTACTTAATCTCACTCTCTCAGCACGTGAGACCCAAAAGAGAGCGCTAGATTTTGGGGCTCTCTCACGTCACGCGCAGCCACCACCAAAACAATAACAACAAATAACGGTAACGACACGGAGCACATCAAAAAGCAACCCTCGAATTTGTGTACAGCAATAACAAAAACAAGCGGCGCTCCGCAGCTCGTGAATCAAAATATGGATATGGATTATAATGCGAGAGTAAAAATGGGGCACCACACACACACACGCACACACACGGCGTATAGACATCGAGCGATATAATCGACAAAAAGGATGAAATATTACACGTTTCTCTTGCGGACATTTTTGCTTTTCCGCCGTCTTGGGTTCAAAAAGGTTTATGGCCAATTTTACAGTTGCCGACAGCAATTTGCATTCACAAACACACGGGCACAAAGGCAAATCAATTGGCAGAAACCTGTTACAAAGGCCGGAAAGAAGAAGAAAATGAAGCAGGCTGTCTAGCCATCTCACTCCCACACCCACGCACTGCATTCGACGCGGTGTACACACAACACGCAACACAATTGAGTGGCATTCAATCACAACACAATTAGCATGCATGTGTTGGTTGCTTGTGGTCAAAACTCTCACGCACTGGATAATCCAGATAAAGTATCTCAATAAAGTCAATAAATAGCCGGCGTGAAGTAGAAAAACGCAAAAGCAATACCAAAGAAAAACAAACACATTTTTCTATAGACGAAAATTCGGGGGTTTTTTCTAGTCATGGATGATGGGGCAAAAAGTATTGATGACAATGCAACTTACTAAGGTGCCCAGGTCTAGAACTAATTTATTGACTAACAAAAATATTATCTTAAATATATATTTCTCTCTCCCACTCTATTCCCTTTTATAGTCTTGAGATTTAAATTAAATTCTATCGTAGTTTATAAAAACTAAAAAAAAGAAGTTCCCACTCATAAACATTCCAAAGAGTTATGGCTGAGTGTTTGGTTTGCAATCGATAAGCAATTTTCGGAATCTGAATGAGCCATGTTTGTATTTCCTACGAATGCCATGGACAAACAATGGACTAAAATGGAGGAGCCAAATGTAGTTCGTCCTGGTCCACATAATCCTCGCAGCCCGGCAGCATTCAAGTAGGTATGAAACTAGCCAAACTGGAGCAGGAATATCTGCCAGGTGCCGAACCGTTTTGAGCTTGTTATTTTTGCATATCTATCCGGCAACAGGAATGTAATTGAGTTAATAACAGACGAGCGAAATGCCCGGGAATCAGTGGAAACCAATCTCCCTCTTTTTTTTTTAGCTGCCTTTTGTTGATTTTGGCTTTTGGCAGCAGTTTTGCATTCATTTACCGAAAATACTTTTAGCCGGCTGCGTGTGCAGTGTGTTTTGGCAACACAAATTTGTCTGGAGGGGAAGAGATGCAATGTTTATTGAATTGAAATGGTTAAAACATATCTAAAATCGATTTTTCCATAACGAGGTAATTCGACAGCAAAATAGCAGCGCAATGCATTATTTAATTCGCATATAATTGTGCAGCTTGTTTATGTCAGTTAACATAAATCTCTGTTATTTCAACTATTTGACTATTGTAAAAATATTGCTGCTAATCATTAAGAGTTTTAGGTTACATATTTTTGATCAATTATTTTTACCATCCCCTGATTGCATTTCCAGATATTTCCAGATATCATTTGATTGTAATTAAGCGACTTATTTACCTGAAACGACAAAAAGATAGGAAAATGTTGATTAGCACGGTGAATAGGCTATAATAAACTTGTACTTTAATTAACAGATTTCCAAACCTATGGCGGTTTATTTATGCTTTTCGTGTTAATCAAATCATTAGGGTGATATAACGAGGAGTAAGGAATGGATCGGATTTCACATTCTACAAGTTTTTAGCTAATGATGATAAAAATTATTACGATCATAATAATAGCCCACATACGCATCATTTGTGGTGTCCACTTAATAGAAACACCACATTATCAGATCCCATGTTAATCGCACAATTAAGTCCGCTAAAACTGCATCGAAATCCAGATTGAGATTCGTTCTGATTTGCCTGCCTCGATTGTGAACACAAATGGCTGTGAAATTGAGATTTCCTACTTAAGCGCAATTAAAATTAACTTCAAATGAAATCGTTAAAATTGACGGGCATTAGGGGAATGGCCGCGCAAACGGGAGCAGTTCTCAGTTGACCGGCAAAACTCCATCCCGGCATCGTCATAAAGGCAGGGGTCTCTGTTCTTCTGGTTTGTGGCACCGCCGAGATCCCGGCTCCGAACTCCGAGCTCACAGCTCCGAGATTCCCGCCCAGACAGCCCCTCGTTATTGCCCTCCAGAACCACCCTACTTCTTCATCTGCTGGGCGGCGTTGAATGCGCCGCAATCAATTTGTCGACTAATTGACATACATCAGAGCAGTGAAGTGTGCTTTAAGCGCAATGAGAAATTATATTTATAGCCGGGCATCGTTCTTTTCCTGTTCTACGGCCCCCCGCCGATTTGCCCGACTATATCCGACTTTGGTTGGGTTAAGACTGGGCGAGAGCTGCAGGGCAGCTGATGGAATCAGAACGCAAACACTCCACTAAAGTGGGCATCGAAGGAAGGGAGGTGATGGCAGGGATGTGTCGAGGTCACAGGGCAGAACAAATCAAAAGTTAACTACAAACTACCCATAAATCATGCTCATAACTTCCCATCACGTTCGATGGGAAACAGTTCAATTGGGTGGACCTACAACGTCTGTGATTATTTCCCGAGAAATTGTTCTCACACACTCATCTAGTCATTGCTTGTAAGTTAAGTCATAAACAGACAAACCTGCAATCGATTAGAAATCTGCGAATCAAAATCTATTATAATCTACACACACCCATCGCAATTTATCGCAATTCATGACGTCTCTCACTTGGTAAGTTTCCCTGTTCAACACTGTTCGCATTGATCGCTTACATCATGAATGATTCGTAATGAAGTTCCTCGGCGTTTTGATGTCTCAAAATCAAATTAACGACTTGGGCTGAGTGGAATGGGGCTATTAATAGCGGTTGTCAGTTGATGTACTAATTTTTCAGTGAGCCGCACATCCCATTGCCATTTCGATTCAGATTCGGATTCCCACTTCCCCCATCGCGTTGCCACCTCCTCCCCAGGCAATCCCCTTTGAATTCCCCGAGCTGTCTGTTTGTCACTCAACATATGGCGGGGATAATTAGTTTGCCTTCGGTGGCAGCTCCCAGAGCATCCGAATTGTAAGCATCTCTCGTTCCGTTCCGTTCCATCTCGCATCTCTATCTGTGCTATCCGCCGCAGTCACATCCGTATCTGCATTTGTATCTGTATCTCTGGCTGTACGTGTGTACTTGTATCTCGCTCTCCATCGCTCCAGCTATCTTCGAGATGTGGGCACAATTGCATTTTGTTTCACATTTCCACAATCGCAGCGCTCGTCTGCAGCTGTCTACATTAATTAATTCCTTTGAATGCATACACAAAAGCATACAAACGCACCCACAATCCGACTATCTATCCACATGCTGCTCTCTCTTTCGCTGGCGCTATTCCCGTCTCTTTCGCCTCGGCACTCGACACATCGAGTCTGGTTTGTGTGTACATATGTAAGTACTTCGGTCCGTTCGTTGTTTATTCGTTTTATGTTGTGTAATATATCAAATTGGAGTAGAGATGATGGCGCGCAATGCGAGATGCATTTAATAAATATGCAGATGCACAGATGCACCCACGAAAAACAACAGGGCAGCGACCAGGTAGGCTGGGGATTATTCCATTGACATTCAGGCGAGCATTGCGATCTCATTTCCCACTCCCCAATCCGATTTGGCCCCACGTCCCCATTATCTGGCCGGTCTCCAGATTGACATGACGTGTGTGCGTATTCATATTTCGTGAGTAGCGCCCAGATCAGTTGTGACAACTCTAGCGATAGCTAAATGCCAATAAATTAAGTTCTCAAACCTATAGCTACATTTGCATCAGTTTTAATTAATTGAAGATACCAGTTTCAGCTCCACCGAGCACTCACAATTTCTCGCTGTGCAGCCATATCGTTTAACGTTTCCACCGCAATTAAGATTCCAGCGGCAACTTTGGTTTGTTTTTAATGCTGATTTATTTATGCTCAGTTACGTGTATTTCAGCCACACAGAGCCCTTCAAAGCATCATTATACACGTAGACTGATGAAGTGCCCGCTGCCGGGAGGATGACTAGAACCTGGCCGGATCAGACAGGTGAGGAGCAGGGCGGGGGCACCAACTGGAGACGGGAACAGGAATCGGATCCCCACTCCCGCTACCGCTCCCTCCGCTGGTTTCGCGTTTCATCTTCGAGCACCTGCCATGCAATAACCTGACACTTGAGACCGAAACAGAAACAGAACAGAAACATATTTTCCGTTTCACACTCTCTGGCTCACCTGAGCTCACCTTTGCCTTTGCCTTTATGTGCCTTCCTGCGGTGTGATTATCATCCTCCCGCTCCACTTTGCCGCCAAAGTCCCCTGTTTTGATTATGCTGATTGCAACAAATGTTATGGCCATTTTCGTTTCGTTTTGGTGGCTGGCTGGCTTGGCTGCGGCAGCTCTGGCTTCATTTTCAGCTTCGCCTGCGTCGTCGTTTGGCTTAAACATTTGTTTGCACTTGACATTAGCAAAGTCATAACACAAATTTCCTGCCTTGCACAGCAAGAGCAACAACAACAACAACAACAACGGGGGCAACAACCATAATAAAGCCAAAAGAACACATTGAAGCGGCTTAACAAATTGCTGTCCCAGCACTTCCCATTAGTGCTGTCACTTTGGCCATAATTTACATACCCAATTTAATTTTGAGCTTGAGAAAGATAACGAATAATATTTGCTTTAAAAGTTCAGGCCATATTAATTGGGTAAAGATCAAAACCAGGAAAGCAAATATATTACTCTGATTTATCATATAACATTTGTAGAGAGGTCTAGTTTTCATAATTCCTGACCGTCCGTTTAAAATGTCATAATTTTAATGGGATATTATATCGCACTTGCTAAATGGAAAATCTAGCTATTTTACGGCCTAGTTATATCGCCAACACCATGGTTAAAAGCACTTTAGACTGGTTTGCCCAGGGGGAGGGCTGGGCAGGTGGAAGGACAAGTGAGGCGTTCAGTGAACAGACATCCACAACAAAACGGTAAAATTGTCATTTACAAAAGCCAACGCGTGCACAGGTAAAACTGTCGTAAAAAATACAAGAGCAGAAGCAAAAAGTCGAAGGCAGGGGCCGCAATAAATATAAAAAACAACCTACCGGCTTTCAAACGCCCGTCGCACGTGAAAGTCAACGAACTGGAACACCCCTGCTGGAGCACGGAGCACGGAGCACCGGGTAACCCCCTTTGGAAGCCATCCCCCCCATCACATCGCATCACCTGACCTGACCGCCGACTGTTGACGCTGTCTGTCTGCCAACTCTTGGCAGTCACCGCAATGCGAGGCATCGCAAACGTACAAAATAGAAGGTCTAAGTTGCATGGACAACAGGTCCGGTCCAGCGGGAAACGCTATTATCCATGACCACTGATCCCTCCCCTTCCTTCTTCAGAGACCGCTCCACACACTGCCGTTAATTCGTTATTGTCGCAAATGTATCCCCGAAATGGGCAGTCAATACAGTGCGGGCGTATAATCAACTTGAGATACTTTTGTAGCCAGGAGATCAAGTATCCGCCTAGGGGAGCGTGTAATTCGGCCAATTGAATTCGTGTTTCCCAGCTTTTTATGACCCTCCAACGAACAAAAACGTAAAAAATAGCCTGTGGGGTGCATAAAAAAAAGGTTTAAGGGTTTACAATCTGCAATCTGGGAATTCAATTGCCAATGTCGGGATAACATTTAAGGAAATTTCATTTTATTTTGGATATTCCGGTTGACCGATCTGGATTTGATATTTGACGTGGGTAAAGGGTAAAGGGATTCATGAAAATGGTAATAAGTGAGATTTTAAAGTCTTTTTTAATGTTCTATAAGTACTTAAATAACAATAATATCCTGGTTCGCGCTTTTTTTTAAATTTTATATTTAATATGAATTTCCCACTCGGTGCTACGACTAGAAAGGCACTTTAAAAAACCATTTGAAAACCAGGCCATCCCATAAGCAACCCCCGATTATGTTCGCTCCGCTAGAAAAGAAGAAAAAGAATTTAACCGACAATTTTATTTTGATTTCGTTACCCGATTCTTTTGGCCAGATTGGCCCGGCCCAGCGACGTGTACGCTTTATGGCCAATACGTGTTTAGCCCGACAATGAACAATGAATTTGTTCCGTCTGTGCTTCAGTTACGATTCTGGCCATTTTGCTGCTCCTTCGGCCCGGCCTGGCCCCCATCCATTTAGTATTACCAAATGGACAGCTATCGAAAACCTTAGAGGGGGACGGTAGCAATGCAATGATTCAGACAGCCCTTTTCAGCAATCATTCACTCAATTGATGGATTCAAATATGCACGGCGCGACATCAAAGACCACCACCGAAATGGGGGATCAAAAGGTCAGGGGGCCGGTGATAGCTGGATCCAGGGTGCTGGCTCTAATGGTTGTTGGTTAGAATTTATGCTTCGAGCACAGCGAGCCGTGTAATTAGATTGTCACACTGAAGTGGCCGCCGTCCTCAGCCGTTGTCATTTCATTTTCGCCGGATCTATTAAGTCCGCTCGACTGAATCACTCCTTTTTCGTGCCCTTTGGAAAAGGGTAGATGCTCTTTAGTTACAGTTCTAGAAAATCAACTTTCAGCACTATTGTATTGCTTACAATGCTCATTTGATGTTTAGAGATGGATATCACTACTACAATCGTTCGACATATATCTTGAGGGTATGTAAACGCCGGTTTCAAGCGGTGTTCTTATTTCCTGCTTTTTTTTTTTTATCCCTCTGTTTAATTTCCCACAAAACTCGGCGAAACAAAAACACATTGATTCTTTATGCCGCGTGCGCCGAGTTATATTTGGTTTCAGTAATTCGAGCCGCCGCGCAAGTGTCATATGCCGGAGCGTTCGGTGTAGGGGATAATCACCGCCTGGTTATTAATTAAATGAGCTCTCGAAAATAAACGCAAATAATTTGAATTCTCCTCTCGCCGGCAAACACAACAGCCGCAGACAGCACAGCACGCGAACACAAAGGACGAGCTGGGGAAATGGAGGCTGGACTGTCAAAGGACCCCGGTCCATTCATCTGTGTGTGTGTGTGTGTGTGTATCTGCGGTCTGACAAGGAGTAATTGCAAATTGCAATATGACAAACGCACAAGGATGCTCGGCAGTGGGCAGTTGCATATCTCGAACACACCTGCATAAATAAAACGAGGCCCATAGGCAACGAATGATTCGCACAGAGTTGCACAGAGTTTGGCATCCTAAGGAGTAGTGTTGAGCATTTCCTTTAAGAGATCCTGCTGTCAGGACTTCAAGAGATGGACTAAATGAACCCATTCTTATAATTCGAAAAATCCCTAAAAGATTATAGTAGAAGGTGCAGTTTTCGGCAAAATTTATCACTCAATTTTAAGATTTGGCCAAACAAGTAAAGGACATACTATCCTGCCCGAGGATAGTCTTGGCAAATCTAGCCTTATCTTTGCGCCGGACCAAAGAAAACATTAAATATGAAACGTCGAGACGACAAATGAAAGCCAAAAAGGATGTGCAAATAAATTCTAGACGATAAAATCAAAGTGTTGCAGACAACAAACGAACCAAAGAGGAAAACAGACCGCAGCAAGGACGAAGGAAAACTCAAAAGTTGTCAATTATTTTCACTCTTGCCACAGGCATTTGCAATTTAAATTGATATGAGCCATGTATATCAGGCTGTGGGGGATGCAGCTGGATTTTAAATTAGGCAAACACAAAAGTTGATGTCATATTGCAAAGCAACCAACTATTTTTCAAGTTTAATGGACGCAGCTCAAAATTGGCTTCCTTTCGAATGCACGTGCAATAAAATATCTTACGGAAATGGAAAATATTTAATTATGCCCATTCAAATTAAATTCAATTCAAGCAAATCAAATGCCCAAGAATTCCGTGCATTAATTTATCTTTCCTGCCGTCAGAAGCATCAATGTAAACTCGTCCGCTACAGATTCATAATTTGGCTAAGCATTCTGTTTATTTTCCCCCCTGTCTGTGGGTCAACTAGCAGCTTTTCGGGCTGAAATGTTTCGGCCCAGGCGATTTGGGGCCACAAAAACGGCAAAAGGCCGCCACGATTCCGAGGCAATTAGGGCGTGGTCGCTGCGCCGCTGTTGAAACTGTGCCAATACTAACAAAAACATATTGCCAAGTGGCAAGAAGCAGCGGCAGGAGGCGGAGTGCGAGGGGCGGACGAATAGTTGCACTCGCAGCTGTTTACAAATTGTGTTTGCTTTAGCATAATATTTAGATATTTTGCGGGCAAGTGTAAGAATTGATGGCAAACAATGCGCGAATGGGCGGAGCAAAAAACAAAAGTCAACAAAATGCAAAAAATGTTAATTATTTGTTTGCTAGCACTAGCACACACAGACATACAGACGCATCATAATCGCCGAGGTGCTTGGCCATTGTCCAGAATTTGTGGCCAAACATCAAAAAGACAGGGGGCTGCAGTTGCGGCGGTTGGAGCAACCGTTTTGCCGTCCTGTCGAGTGCCAATTAGGACCAGAAAATCTAATCCGATTATCGACGGTGGTTCGAGTGGCGGCCGACAGACAAGAAAGGAGTGCAGGATCTGCTGAAAAGATTTTGTGAATGGCTCTTTAAAATCACTTTGCCTGCCAGGAATAAGGCAACGTTCATTTTCGCAGAGTAAATCATATTGCAAAAGCTCCTAGAGACAAGAGTCGCCCACTTCAAAGTGCCTAAGCTGCTACTTTTCAAGCATAAGGTTTGTTAGGCTTTAATGAATTCTACTTAAATTCAAAACCTACAAAAACAAAACATTTTAAAATTGTACATAATATTTTTAAATCTTTGCTTGATATTATAATTTTATTTGGCTTATTTGGTTTATAAAGACATTAATTTCGGCACAAAAGTTAAACAATTTTCCGCCAAATTTGCATAGTTCTCAGCACGGCCCGCATGGAACCCTTCGAAATGAGTCGAAAACAAATCAAACAGTCGGAAAATGCTTCGTAAGCCTCTAAAAGTGGTTCGCACATCAAACTTGCACACCTAAATACACTCGAAAATGTAGGCAGATGATGGCAATTAATTGCGAACCCCCCTTTTCAATGGGTCAGGTCAAGTGGGTGGGTGGAAATCGGGAAAACAGAAGTGAGAAATGCTGACAGCCGCGAAAAATGTTGTAGTTGGCCTATTAAAAGTCAGCAGAAAATAAGAAAAACAGCAAATGGAAAACGAACAAAAAAAAAAAAAACGTATAAAACAATTTACAATTTATTATTTATAATTCGGCGAATTTCGAGCGCTTGCCAAAAATAAAATTCGATATCGGTCCATTCATGCATGGCGCAATAAAGAGGTGTAAGCAAATAACAGATACAGCACATTCGCTGCGGAAAAATAGTTTATAATCGAAATATTTTGGCTAGTTGCCTCACATTTGCTCAAACGCATTTTTATTTAATTTGCGTTTATTTTTAAGCCGCTATCATTTGGTGGTTGCTAACGCCTAGCGTTTGCTTTTGGCCATTGGACTTGTGCGCTAATTGACCGAGTCAACTTGTATGGCCATTCGGAGCTATATTGTCTGGGGTTCATTGCCTCGACATGCCAAGTAATCATTTATTTCGCACCGCCTCGTCTTGTAGCAATCAAAGTGCCAAATTATATTAGCCATAAAAACGGAGGCGTAGAAACAGGGGAGCGTTTGGATTTTATTACCGACACTCAAAAAAAGAATGCTTCAATTACTATTTTATTGCATATTATCTGCAACAAAATTGCGATTTCGCATCGATGGAATTACTCAAATGATATGCAGATAGAACTTGGCGAACTTCTCTATTTGCCTTCTCATTAAACTAATTTTTATTTATAAGGAACCCAAACTTTTCTTTCACTGCGTAATCGCTTTGTTTCTCAGAGCCTATATATATTACGGTAATTATTTTTTAACCCACAAATGTCAAAGCCGAAAGCCAGCACAGCAGAAACATCAAAAACAGCTAATATTATAACGTTGTTGGCAGAGTAATTTCTCAAAACCCCTCTACCACAATCTTCGTTCTTACCCGCTGGAATCCCTTCAATTTTCGCCTTCTTGTTGAAGCACAACTACGGTCGAAAAATTAGCATACCTTTAGTTTTACACAACCGGAAGTCATGGGAACGGGTAAATAAATTAAACAATGCCACTGAAGAATCCCATTTTATATTAGATTTTCAACTGATATATTGCATTTTAATACATTATAGAGCACCCGAATGAAATCGATTAAATTCCGTACCATAAATTCGTGAGTGGCACCTTTAGAGCCATTATTTTGACCACAGCTGTATACACACTCATTTTATGGCCATTTGTGGCTGGCTGTTCTTTTGACTGTCTGTTGGTGGGTCCAACCGGGTGGTTCTGCACCGTTGACCGACAGCACAGTGGTTGGCTAAAAAGGGCGGGAGAGCGGGGGGCGGGAAATGGAAGTTGGTCGGTTCGCCCAGTTGGTTGCGCTTTGATTGCTTTGTGTCGTTCTCTGGGGCCAAATGGCTGAACCGAACTGTGCTGAGTTCAGGCGAGTTGAGTGACTGCCACTCCGCCGGAGTCCCCGAGTTATATCCCCCCGCTTCTTGGAGTGTGTGCTTTACGTAGGAAATTAGTTTTAATCCACTTCCTCGATTGCTCCGCAGACGTCTTGGCCATGTTTTTATGATGCCACTTTATGCGGCCGCCTCGTCCCTTAAAAATTGCTTCATAAATAAATAAGCAGGCATCGAGGACTTTCGGCCAAGGATACTCTCTTCGCCGTCAATTAGTCTGTCACGTTCAGGTTGTACATCATTTGGAAATCTCTTTCTTCACTTGACGCCATCTCCTTGCCATAATTACTTGGGTTTATGGCCCCTCGTTTTACCCCAATTAAATGTTAAGTAACCTCGAAAGGTCGTTAAACTTGTGGTACAGATTATTTGCCTCAGAAATCGTTAGAAAACTTGTTACCAACTTTCATATCCAGAAATATCCATCTACCACTTTTTGTGGCGCGTAATTATGAGCTATTTACATACCTGGAATGACAAAACAAAAAGAAATTGGATTAGCACCGGGAAATAAACACAATTAGCATATCTGGTAATTAACATATGACGGTTTTGTTAGCTACGATTGTATAAGAGTACGAGGAAACACTATCAAGATCATGGCACCCACGTTTTCGTAGCCCACAGAGTTCAAAAGGTCACTCCAAAATCGGTTAAAATGAAGTGACTGTAACAATTTTACAAAATTTATAGCGTATGGATTTTAGAATCCGATAACCAATAATCGCTGGATTATTTATCGAACGATTACCCATTTGCCTGACGATCATCTTCGATCGCACTGTACAATTTCTTCTTCTTTTCTCCCCTGGGAATTGTTCCCACATTAATGTGAAATAATTTAGCCCATCAATCCCGAACACTGGTCAATAAAGAGCAGGTAGCTAAACACCAACAAGGGAAGAACAAAAAGAGGTTCTTTTCACAGCGAATGATGTGAAGTATCCTCAAAAGTGAGGCAAATTACCTTTTTAGATGCGCTTTCAGCAGCATCGGTCAATTGCCTTCCACAGACTGGAAAAGAGAGGGAGAGAGGGTATCTGAATCTGCATATGCATCTGTGTGCGTATTTGTTTGAGCGAACCTGCGAAGGTGGTCCAGTAAACATAACCTCACCTCATCGCAGGTTTATCTGTCAATCTCTCGCTGGCTCAGCCCCATCTGACCATCTCGCTCTCTCCCGCGTTACCTATGCAAACACACTGACAGATACACACACACACATACGTGCAGATAGAATTAAGAAGAGCAAGAAGAGGCAAAGAAGAAGCAGAATCAAGAACAATGAGAATATATCTCAGGTTGTGTGTGACGACAACTAATGGATGAGCTTTGCTCCCGCTCTGCCTCCCTCTCATGCGCCTCTTCGCTCTTTTGCTCTCTTTTCGGCGCCCCACCCCCCTCGCTGGCATTTGTTGTTGGCGATTGGCGAAATACAGTTTGGAATTTCGTTTCGAAGCGAAGTGCAATATGCAGAGCGAGTGGAGTGAAATGCATCACACTTACGCACTCACAGATACATTCCCATGCATTGAAGGCACCCGGAAGTTAACAGATACAGATTAATTGCACTTGCTCCATTAAGAAATCACAACTTTTCGATTTGATGGTCGAAACATAAAATTGATTTTACTTGTTATTCCACTTTTGACTTCTTAAACGGCCCCTATTTGGTAAATAAATAGTTATTCTGAAGGGAAGCAAAACTGGTTTTCCAAAAATCAGAAACCAATTGATCGATCTTCATTTGGAAGCAATTACAGCGTTACTTTTGGAAATTGAAATTGTTTAGGCTGTGATGAGTGGCCAAATAAAGTTTGTATGTACCACCCATGGTGCTGCAAACTCCAATCTGCACTCACTTCATCTTCTGCCTGGCCATATAGACATTCCCCAACTATAACTTTTCCGCACTGCATCAGCAGCTCTCTTACCCACCCGAATCATGCTATAGAACTCGATGGTTTTACTGGCCATCCATCCATCTTCAATTTTGGCAAGTGAAGACCGAGCAACAAAAAGAAGGCTAAAACAGAATCAATCGACTGATGGAGTGGGCAAATGTGTGTGCATGCGTTTGTTAGATACATTTTTACAACAGGTAATACGTTGGCTGCCCGGTTGCCTGGCACAAATGCTTCAAAATAACCCGGCTCAAAGGAACTCGAACTGAAGAGAAGAGCGTTGGTAAGTGGCTGGCCAATTTCTACTGCTGCTGCAGTTTTTGCAGCTGTCCAGCAGACGGACCAAAAAGTAGATGGGATATTGATGCTACCTGTACTGCCAAAGCAACCAAACAGCGTGTGTTATCCTTCTAGGCATACAGCTGTCTTCAAGAGGATAGATCTCAGGCGACAGATTAGCAATGTGTTATTATCCGCAAGATGGATCGAAAAGAATAGAAAACAAAGATATTCACAACAGATATTTGTTCTGAAAAACCATAAAGGTTATATTTGCTATTTGATATTATAAATACTGGAATATGCTGCCTAATTTCTTGACCACAACTGTTGTTCGTTGTGTGTGGTGGACAGACGATGTTTGCCCCTCTGTCAATAAGCTCCGTGTTTCATTTTCGTTCCATCTCCAGCTTCAGCTTCAGCTCCAACTCCAACTCTAACTCCTACTCCACGTCCAGTTCCGCGCTCCTTGTTGTTGGCTCTTTGTTTGGTTCATTGTTCCTGATTGAACTGCCTTTGGATTAGGCGGAGTTAGTTGTGCGGACTGCGAGATGCCGATATGCCCGCCAGGTATTCTTTAGATTACATGCAACTACTGCGAACGACGGCAGATGCTTTTGTTCGTCTTCCAGTTATGGACTCACCATCCTCGCACATGTTGCCATCATTACCGACCATTACACGCTCCGGCTGCAGCTGCCAGATTCTTATTATTTAGCTATTTTTGGCTCGGATTATCCGGCGGTAATTAGCAGAATCTTTAGAGGTAATTGATTGATTACTGAATGATCTGACGGAGCGAAACAGGGGGAATTCGGTCTGCCAGGCGGATTAAGTAAGCCATAGATCAAGCAAACAATAATCACACCCAAGAATAACAAGGGCAGCGGCACTCCCCGCACCCAGTGACCTTAAATCGTTTTCAGGCTTGAGTGCTCGCCCAATCAACACCCCATCAAAATGTATCAATGGAAGTTAGCTCTTTGCAGGAGGAAGTAAAGTGGAACATCTCCAGTTTCATCAATGAAAAGTGACACCAAGTTGACAATAATTGGATTATGAAACAAACTGTTGCTGCTCAAAAAGAACATTCGAGTAGGGGCAGTACGATAAAAAAAAAAGTAAAGAACTGGGACTGAAAGTCGGAAAACCAACCATTCATGCATATCAACATCATTTATAACAGCATGAGGACTCTACCTCTTGGGCAAATGCAAATGCCTCTGGGAAAGAACGGGTGTCTGGGGCAGTTCTGGCGCATTGGAAAGTGGTTTGGGCCATGGTAGCAGCTATTCACTTTCAAAGTCAGGCCACTCCAACCAGAAGCCACCCAGCAGCAGTGCCCGTTCCACATCCACTTCCTATCCCAACCCGTAATATGCAAAGTTTTCTTCAACATTGCACACAAAGTTAAGCTCCACTTTTGCTGGCCAACAACATTAAGGTCATTGTATCTCATACCCTCGCTTGGAACTGGGTCAACTTCCATGCCAGTCGTCCCCCTGTTCGTGCCGCTTTCGATTTTGTTGCAATTCGGACACTAACCCTTTCTCTCCTTGAGCACGCGATCGAAATTAACCGGCATTTAGTAACTCAGAACATTTTCTGCCCCCACAAAACTACATTTCTATGGATACTTCAGGAATAGAAACGTGCTGACTTTTCGAAATAACTATATTTTACTCATGAAATTAGGATTTAACTTAACTTATGATCTATGCTGCTCATATATCCTTCGGATGTCATCTACTGACTACGATTTCTATTAGTAACATTCGTTGCCTGTGCTTTCTCATCAACCTTCTTGCACTACCAAATGAATTTCGCGGCTTAAAAAGTCCATAACTGGCTTCAACGATCCGGACACTTGTGCAAATGTTTACCCGCTGAATTCACAATGAGGCATTCGAGGGAGTGAACCAAACCCGGTGCAGAACCCAAACGATTCGGATCCAAAAACCCAGCCGAGGGGCATGGAAATAACCAAGCGTAGCGGAAGGCGAAAAGCAAACTTGAATTCGGTTTTATCATAATAACTGGCGGCCGACATAATGCTCAAACATGCATTAAAATATGAATGTGTACTTGTGTGTGCAAGCAGTGCGTTTCATTATTTTAAGGCTGTTGTTGCTAATCGAGGTGGTAAGCGGTAATTAATTGTACATTTTAGCATTGTTTATGGTGATATAAAAATCCACAATATATTGGACTATAATAAAATTCCCATATCAAATGTGTTTTTCTAATTTATCCGACCAGACAACTCAGAATGTGTCATTAATTTGTGTATAAATGTACGCAATTATCTAAATACCCAAATATAAATTAAAATACATGTAGAATTCGAGTACTTTTAGCTTGAAAATAACCAAATAACTAAATTAGATACACCGCATTTCCCCCAACGCTCGTTGCGGAGAAATGCATGAGCTGGCAGAACCCCAAGTTGAACATTCAAAGACCATTAACCCATTAACAACCGGGGGATTCCCCGCTCCGCCCGTGGATCGGCCAATGTGAATGCGAATGTCAAGTGGCATTGTACCATGCTCAAATGCACAAATGCAAAATGCAGAGTGCACACATGAGCGATCCCCCGTTGAAACTGGATGACATGCAAAATGCATCCGCTGGAGTGCAGTAAGATGCCCGGGGCTTTCCCCTTCTACGCCCCGATTTCGATTTGGAGAGCTCGTCAGGCGGTAAAATTTTGTTAATAATGCAACTTGGCTGAGCATCGGAAATGCATGCTGATGTTTTGTGTGCGCGTGGATGGGGTGTTTGCACTTTTGCCAAACTTTGTCAGCCGGGAAACATGTCGAGCCAATAACAACGCCTCATAAACTGGAGTCGCAACAGGGAAAAGGCTGTAATGACAACTGTTATTTTGTGTTCGATACAATGCAGACGTAATATTTCGTTAAAGGGATGAGAAGGTAAGAATCTGCTAATCCCACTTGACAACCAGATTTTGTTTGGCGGCATATGTTTAGCAGCCTTGGTGGTTGTTCTTTTGAAAGCCGATTGTGCATATATCTGCATTCATTTGAATTAATCCTGCTTCACACATCGTAATTGGGAATTTCATTACTTTTTTTATACCATATTATATATGGTAATTATATACATAGTTCATGGATTTTTTACGATAACAAGATCGTAGAAGCATAATTAAGAATTCTTTGAGATAGACTTTTGCATGTGCAATTATTTTCCCGAATTTTTCCATTAATAACAAATAAATACACAATTCCCTGAGCTCTCTCTCTCTTTTCCTCTCGCTCGCTCTCTTTCTATCACTATCCTTTCTCACTCTTTTTCTCTAATGTAGAGAACTTGTGCGGTTGATTGCAACGTTGCCAGACTTCACAGGCAAACGTCGAAAATTAATTATGGCTCCCCAAACACACACAAAACAACAAAAACAACAGCGAAGGAGGAGGGGGGATGGAAGTGGGCGGGGGTGAGAATGGAAATAAACAACATCCAACATATGCAGAGTGCAGACAGGACGACGACGATGAGAACGAGAATGAGCACGAGGATGAAACGGAAGTGGGGACGGACGTGTGTAGCAACCAGAAGGTTCAAAAGTTGGGAGTTTGCGCGGCAGCCGCAAAAAACCTGTACACAAATTATCTATAATAAAAATGCAAAACTTTCCACACGCACACAATACAGATGCATATGCATACACGAGCAAAAACAAATACATTGAAAAAAGGGTTGAAGAAGCAGCGACATGTCGAAAATCAAAAACTCTCGACTCTCCAGAGAGCCAAAAAACACGCACAGCAAGCAGCAATAACAACAAGCGGAGAAACAAACGGGATAAATGACAGATGAAACGCACGCGGAGAGGAAAGGACCTCTTGCATGTGTTCGCGAGTGTGTGTGCTCGTCCTGCGAACGAAGGTGAGCAACGAGTTCTGGTCTGGAATTGGGATTTAGTTTGGATTTGTGTTCCCACTGCCGGCTCCATTCCACCTTCATTGTTCGTCCTGTGCTGCAGATCAAACCGGAATAACCCCTAATGAAAACAGCACAGCACGGACAAGCAACAACAATTGTTACCGAATCGATTAGAGGGGGGTGAGTGGCCAACTCTCGCTCGGAAAACAACATTGGCGGTTGGGAAATTAGAGACCCAAAGTTGATTCAATTTTACACTTTATTATGATGCTTGGGGGTACACTTAAATTAAACTTTCCTGATAAATGATACACTAGAATTTGAAATATGAAATGTATTTCTAGTCCAGTTTGAAATTCGAAAGTTCCTAAACACCCATCCCTAATTGTACTGTGCACGTCCAACTGGCGGATAGCATTCGCATATCCGTCGCCGCCATTAGACATTAGGGGGTCTGAAATAATTTATGCCCAGCCTGTGTCTGACCCCCTTTTGGCCACCATTCTGCTGAGTTCAGCCACTGGCAACCGGCAGTGGGGATTCCGGGCTGGGATGATACATGGACAGCATCGGAAATTGGTCGATTAGGCGGGGGAAATATTTCAAATGTTCTACAACAATGAACGACATGGAGCCGGCGACTTGCTGGGCAGTGTTGGTAAACGAAATTTAGGAGTGGAAGGAGTGTTGCCTACAATTGTGCGTTAGTTAAAGCCCATTTCTTTCCTTCCATTAATTAGATAAATATTTAAATAATTAAATATAATGTTAATTAAATATAATGACATCTTTTAGTTTTTTTTTTCAGACGAGTAAGCAGTATCATTTAAATACTTCATAACTATTAATTTTATCGATTTTAGCTAATAATATTTTGCTCCAAGAAATTCTCCACTCTTTCATGGCCTATTGTGTGCCGTCTGTTGAGAATTTTCCGTTTTCCCAAGGGAAATTGACTTTGCCACGAGACTTCATCTGCTGACTGGCCCCGCTCACATTCGCAGATGCATTCGCATTCCCATTGTTATTGGCGCTAATTCCGACGTGCTCCCAAAAACAATTTCCTGAGAGCGCACTCGCGATTGTCGACGTCGTCGTTTCCACATCGTCTTTTGGCCACTTCGACTCGCCCCGATTTTTTAATAGATAGATACACATCGCACAGCCACAGCCAGCGTCGCGATTAACCCCCAAAAAGAAGTGTCAACTTTTAACTCAACCGCCAAATGGCCAACCCCAAGGATCTGCCACATTTTCGGGAATAATTTGATTATCTTGCTGTCTCATTTTCCCAGTCCAAATAGCTTATTTAACTATCAAAGCGAATATATAATAAGGAATAGTTGTTCTCCATAATTGTAAAGATGCATAACATATTCATAAGGTGGTGAAATGGGTTTTGTAGTTACAGAATAAGTTTCCCTTTCATAAATAAGTATAAATATATTATTATTCATGCAAAACGCTATGAATATTCTTTGTTATTAATTTAGATGGCACCATCGTTATTAAACCCGCAAAAAAGTGTCAACCTCCAGAAAAACACAGAAAAGGAAAAGCCACAAGGATTCGTGTAATTTGCTGCTGCAAAAGTCTCGACGCTAGATGAGAAAACTTTACCAGCTTTTCGAGAAATCAAAGCAATTTCATTAGGGAAAAGCGTAGAAACCGAGAGTGCGAGTGGCCAAAAGTACTGTTCGAGCGAGAGGGGAGTTAATAGCACGGTGCGTTGCTTTGGCAACTTTTGACAACTTTTTGCTGCTTCTTAGCGCGACGAGAAGGCGGTCGAGACCCTTTTGTGCGCCAAGATTAATGATGTGACTCGGGGCTGACGATGTTTGGCACTGGAGTCCTTCCATCGGCAGTCCGCCTGCTTTATGCTAATCAAATTTCCATTCGCCAGCATTGTTCTTGGCCCCGTTCGCCACTCGTAAGTCATTGCACAAAAGCGAAAAAGCCAAGAGCAATTAGGCGCAACAAAGCAACAATTGCACTGATAGCAGCTCCAGTTCGCTGAGAAAGTGCTGGGATATCGTCGGGGGTGGAGGAAAGGGAGGGAGTAGCATTGATGATAAGCAAAATGCCATTTATAACGAGTGTAATACCCCGAGCACGAGGAATCAGTTCTAGTTAAGCCTTTTAAGGCACGAGTACTAGCCCTTTTAGGCAAATACACGTACATAAATCTTCGAATACAAGTAACTCTAATGAGTCATCGTTAGAAACTCGAGCTGAGTTAGGATTTTTCATCATTATTTTGGTTAAGCAGATACCTTGAAAATAATGAATTTTCCTCATTAAATTATCCAACATCTACTATATTTGCACTTGAAAAAGGCCATAAGTAACTGCTTATCAGTTAGTAAACCCCACATAAACATGTGGACATTACGAAATTTCGAATACAATCTGAGCAATAACCTTGATAAGGTTTCATTTTGTTTATTGATTAATAAATAATGCCGACCAAAGTTGTCGTCGCAATAATAATTAAACAATGTGAAAATTCAAATAAGCGTCGATTCTAATGGCGCCTAATGGCCCGGAAAATCGATTTCACCTTAAACAGAACTTAATGACTCTTTGTCACGCGTCAACGCGAAGAAGACAGCGCGAAAATCGAAGCAATAACAAAACAAATCGAATCAGATTGGCCGAAACGCCTCCGCCAAATGAATGCCAAGGGTGTATTCCCTCGATCCACTTTCTAAACAGGGTTTAAACCCAAATTCCAGAGCGTTATGCCCCCGGCCGTGATATTAACAATCCATCAACCGGTAGATGGAAAACGTTTCCAGTGTAAACACTGCCAACACGTCTTTGTATAACCACAATCGTATCGCATGTAAACAGTGTAAAAATCGATAACGTTCCGAGTACTGGGTGGAAATAGGGTCAGTTGAGATTAGGAAATAGCAAGACACTGTAGTTAAAATTAATCGTTGTCACTTCTTTGCAGCTATTCTTATTCTTTAACCAATTATGACAGCGACATTTCACAGAGAGAAATCGGGACTTTGACCATTCTTAATGCAAACTATCGTATTGTAATCATAAAAAAAAATCATGCTTTGTATTTTTGCCATAGTTTACTAGTTAAAATAAAGCAACAGGCTGATTACATTTAATTTAAGTGGAAACGGAAGTCGTTCGGGAATAGATCATTATCGAGTTGGTTTAGCCCGACGCAAACCGGTTATCAACTGCAATTGGCAATCACGCGAAATTCTATACACCAATTAAGCATGGCTGTACAGTTGATTTTATTCTATGCCTTATTTATTTGGCTGTGGCTATAGTTTCTGGCAATACCCTGCAATTGTTGTAAATGCACTTGCCGTGGAATAGCCACGCTTATTCATTCAATTTGCTGGCACGTTTTGCATTACACACGACAACCCTGACCTACAAAGTGGCAAATAATAAAAAATCAAGCAAACGCGACTGCTGGCCCCTGTTTTTGTTGCCTTGCATCGAAAATTGTTTGTGCCGTTTGACTCTGGCGCTTGAGCAGAGTTTACATTGAATGTTATAAATAAATTAAAGGAACACAGCGTGGGAGTGTGTGTTAGCATGTGTATGTGACGGGTGGTGGTAGTGTGTGTGTGTGTGTGTGGAGGGGCCGGACAGTCTGAGTTCCCAAGCGATGCACGGATTGCATTCAACATTCATCGCTAATTGCAGCTGATAAGTGGTTAGCATTCCTCAACGCCAAGCAGCTACGTCTAAGCCCATTACTATTGTTGTTGTGCGCCAGCATTGCAGTGCAAATTGCAGCCCTAGGATTGGTGGAAATAGGTCCCTTTCCAACACTAAATCTCAAAGATACCATAAATATAATAACATAACATAATAGATCGATGGCTACTTAGCTTAATAGCTGGATTACAATAGTCTCATCCATGTACCATCTATCCTTTCTCATTTGCTGCTTAATGCATTTTCCAAAGCTTACTTTTTTACTTATTAAAAAGCACTTAACTTCCGATAAGTTCTTCAAACAAAACAGACCAAATTTCAAGCGCCTGGCTTTTACCTTGGAATTATTCGGCCATAATACTAATTGCCCTGGCAAAAACAAAACACAAACAAACCAAAGTTGGTGATTTTTGATCTGCTGCTTTCTTCCCGGACAACGCACACACATGCACAAACAGTGCATAAAGGCTATAGTTATATGAGGCACATTTACATCTGCTTAAGACAGTGACAGATACTTTCTCTTTCCCCGCTCGAGTGTGATGAAACTCGGGTTAAAAATAGAATGGCGAGCGAGTGGAGAGCGGATGGCCGCCCCTTGCATTCATTTATAGTTTTCAGTGATTTGGCTTTTTGATGAAGACTCATAATTGCGCTGGTTTTTGTCACTGTACAATGGCCGAATTGTTGGAGTGTCGTAGGTGTTTACAAAGTTCAAGTGTTTGGGAGCAGCTGCGCAGCCAGCGTTTATTTTTAGCCCGAAAGAGCAGCGAGAGCGAAGCAGCGAGAAGAGCGGCGAAGAGAACGTGCGCAAGTGCATTTTTAAAATCAGAATCGGATGCTGCACGCTCTCGCTCATGCTCTCAGAAAGCGTGATTACGAGTTTGGTTTTTCTATTCGAATTTTTTTTTTGTGTGGTTTTGATAGGCATTTTCTCACCTGGTCGATCCAATGACTGTCTACGACTCATTGGCAAAAGATTTGTGCTGCACTTCTGTTGTGTGGTGTGTTTTTCAGGGGGGTTTTATAGACAATAACGTCGGCGAATGCAAATTATGCCAATTTTGATTGATTCATTGGGTAATTTGTTGCTGCTCGTTGTTGGTTCCTTTTGGCTATTGCTTTTGCTTATTTCCTTTTGCCGCGCTGCTTCTTACTCAATTCTATACACTCAACACACACACACGCGGACATCTTTCGAATTTCATTTCACACGCGACTGTTGACTTTCTTTTTGCCCCCTCTCTCACTCTAACACGCTCTTTCTTTTTCTCACTCTCTGAGAACACGACAGATGTTGTTGTTGGGAGGCCTTTTTTTGATTTGATGTGTTGCTGCTTCTGCTTCTGCTTCTATTGCAATTTGTGACGTGCTGTTGTGATTTGTTTGTTGCTGGCTTGTTGTTTGAAACGCTTTTTCGACAACACACATATGGGGAGCACGCACACACTCACTCGCCAGCAGCCAGCACACACACACAAACACACACGCACGCACACACTCACGCTCGCGTCACGTCAATGAACGCAGCAGCACGTAGTTGTTGTTTTCGTCACTGATTCTCGCCTTCTACACACATTTTGCTAGCTAATCGAAGCACTTTATCGGCAACTGCTCATCAGAGCCTTGTTTATTTACATTGCAGCACGGAGCTGGTGCACTTTCCGCGATTTTATGCGATTTTCCTTCGATTCGCACGGCCGTACAACGAGTGCCGCCGCCGCAAACAAAGGGAAATGGTGAATGCTAGAGCTGGAAGAGAAGCCGATGGTTAGTCGATACTATCGATGTATACAGATAACTGGCAGCATCGATGTTTGCCCCGCAACCATCGATTGTGTTCACTTTAAAAATTATGGGTTTCAAACAGAATTCAATGTTTATAAATACAACAGTCACTTTAATAAAATTTTAGAAAGCTCTTTGTGATTTAGAAAGATTTAAGCGCGTTGTTTACGATAAGTTATAAATACTAGGGTTGACACCTGTCTGCGAAAGACTTTTCGAATGTAAATAAACATCAAACGGCAATAACGTAATGATATTCAATAGATAAATAACTTTATTTTACTAGTTTAACAAATAAGAAAATAAAGAAAACATAAAATTTTGCGCACCATAACAAAATATATTATTTTTAGAACACGAAATATTAAGCGATATTTTGAAATACGGAACTGACAATTTCAGGCACATCTGACAGCCCTGAAACAATGCAGACCAGACATTAGGTCGGGGACGTGTGCTAGAGCGAGATGTCTGCTAGTACTGATTTCGTCTCACTCGCGCACGAAGAGGTAGAGAAGAAAAAAATCAAAACGAACTGGGCAAACTAGCGAACTTCACAAAACCCTCGACAAGACAACTGTGTATTATTTTCTATTTCTCCTTGATCATTATTACCGCGGCTGGGCGAGGTATCCCTTAATGTTCGATTAATAACATTTCCGCAGATTTCCCGCACTTTTGCTGCACTCCGAACTGTTGTTTTATCGACTGCCCGAAATCGATTGGTCGATTGGGCGATAGCCCTTCGGGCGAATTTTACCAACACTGGTCGATAGCCAACTATCGTATTGTATCGCCTAATTACAAAAAAATAAATATAAATGAAGTGAAGCGGACGCAGCAACAAAAACAAAGAGATTGCTACGATCAAAATGCTACGGGTAAGTGACCTGATCGACGATGAAAACGCATATAGAGTTCAGTGTGCACATATACCTTTATCTCCCTGTACGACAGGCAATCGGGAAACGGGACAGGGACATCTTCGAGGAAGTTTGGCCGGACAAAAGGCGAATAGTTTTAAAGCTACTGCGCCAGGATACGGTGTCACAGCGCGAATGGCAGGACCTATTCTTCGGCGTCCACTTCGTGTGCCTGTGGGACGAGAAGGGCGCAGCCAAGATCTACGACTGCCTGCAGCAGGACATCGTTGAGTTCATCGTCCAGGCCCAAAGCCAGGTGCAAGCGCAACGGGGCGAGCAGGCCCTTCTGGCCACCTACATTGTGGAGTGGCGCAAGTTCTTTACACAGTCCAACTACCTGCCGCTGCCCTTTCGCCAGCTGGAGCAGTCGCCCCAGGTGAAGCCCTCCTCCAGTGGCAGCAGCTCCTCCGCATCCGTCTCCGCCTCGGGAGCGAGTACGAGTGCCGCCGCGGCGGCAGCAGCCTCTTCCTGCAGCGGTCAGGCTGGAAAGTCTGGAGCCTCCACCTCAGCCGCAGCTGGAGCCTCCACATCAGCCGCCGCTGCTGCAGCCTCCACATCCGCCTCCACAAGCTCAGCAGCGGCAGCTGCAGCTGCTTCCGGAAATGGGAGCTCTAGCAGCAGCACCTCTGCCTCCAAGAAAAACCCCACGGAGGACAGTCCTGTACGAAAACTCATGCTGGACTCCTGGAACAAGCACATCTTCCACGACATCAAGCATCGTCTGCAGGAGTCGGCCATGAAGATTGTGCACGCCGAGCGGAACGGAGATGCCTATGATGCCCAGCTAGTGGTAGGCGTGCGCGAGAGCTATGTAAATCTCTCTTCGAACGCAGAGGACAAACTAGAGATCTACAGGGAGAATTTCGAGATGGCGTACCTTAAGGCCACTGCCGAGTTCTATCGCCTGAAATCCGCAGAGCAACAACAGGAGAACGGAGTGCTGGCCTACATGAAATACGCCGACTCAAAGTTGCGTGAGGAGGAGGTCAGGGCCAAACGGTATCTGGAGCCCAGCAGCTTCAGTATACTTACTTACACGCTTGTCAATGTGCTCATAGTGGACCACCTCAACTCAATCATTGCCGAGTGTCCAGCTTTGATCAGGGACTATGAAACGGAGCGATTGAATCTCATGTTCCGCCTGATGGATCGAGTGATGCACGGCGTTGGCGTGGAGGCCATGATGGGTGACCTGCAGCGGCACATCATGTCTGCCGGACTGGCCGACATGCTGTCCGCTTCGGAGGTGATTACTCAGGATTCGGAAAAGTACGTTGAGCGGCTACTTGAGCTGTTCAACAAGTTCAGCGATCTGGTGCGCAACGCCTTTAACGACGATCCCCGATTCCTCACTGCCCGCGACATCGCTTTTAAGACGGTAGTCAACGACACCAGCGTGTTCAAGATGGAGCTACCCACGAGTATCGCCAATCGGGGTGTAAAGTACACAGCGCCGGAGAGCAAATGCCCGGAACTACTGGCCAACTACTGCGACATGCTGCTGCGGCGAACGCCGCTCAGCAAACGCCTCACCAGCGAACAGATCGACGCCCGTCTGCGCGATGTCCTCTTGGTCCTGAAGTACGTCAACAACAAGGACGTCTTTATGCGCTATCACAAAGTTCATTTGACGAGGCGGTAAGTTGACTGCATAATGCTTCAAAAGAACGATTACATAGATGTGTTCCTCCAATTACAGCTTGATTTTGGGCACCAGTGCGGATAGCGAGAAGGAGGAGGACATCGTCGAGTGGCTGCGGGAGGTGGGCATGCCGGCGGACTACGTGAATCGGCTGGCGCGCATGTTCCAGGACATAAAGGTAGGTTCTACCAGACTGATGTTCGAAGCAGGTTTATTCATTATGCTCTTTCGTATACAGGTCAGCGAGGACTTAAATACTCAATTCCGCACCTCGATAAGTCGGCACGATGCTATCAACATTAAAATACTCAACGCGGGTGCCTGGGCCCGCTGTTCGGAGCGAGTTTCGGTCTCACTGCCCATCGAGCTCGAGGACTATATCCCTGATGTGGAGGAGTTTTACAAGAAGAAGCATTCCGGCCGTAAGCTGCAGTGGTACCATCACATGAGCAATGGCACTATCACCTTTGTGAATAACTTTGGGCGCTACGATCTGGATGTGACCACTTTTCAAATGGCCGTCTTGTTCGCCTGGAATCAGCGTCAGCATGACAAAATTTCCTACGAGAATCTCCGCCTGGCCACAGAACTACCAGGTTAGGATTACGTGCACATTTACTTTACCCTTTGATGTTAATTGTTTGTGTACTTTTAAGATCCCGAACTGAGGCGAACGTTGTGGTCGCTGGTAGCGTTCCCCAAGATAAAGAAACAGATCCTGCTCATGGAACCGGCGGCCATCAGTTCGCCCAAGGACTTTGCCGAGAACACAATGTTCTATATTAATCAGGAGTTCGCTATTGTCAAGAATGGCAAGTCGCAGCGTCGTGGAAAGGTGATTACGCATATTAGCTATCTAATAGATAATCCATAACCATAGTTCTCTCCCGCAGCTGAATCTCATCGGGCGCCTGCAGTTGAGCACAGAGCGCTCGCAGCAGGAGGACAATCAGTCCATTGTGCAACTGCGCATTCTGCGCACACAAGAGGCCATTATCAAAATCATGAAAGTGCGCAAACGGATGAACAACGCAGCGCTGCAGGTTTGTTGCTCGATAGCTAGTTGTTCCTTGAAAGGCAAGGGATTTAAAAAATCATTCATTCACAGGGTGAACTCATCGATATATTGAAGAACATGTTCCTGCCGTCCAAGAAAATGATCAAGGAGCAGCTGGAGTGGCTGATCGAGAACAAGTATATGAGACGGGACGACGATGATATCAACATGTTCATTTACGTGGCCTAAGCTAAGCAGCTGCTCGTGATCCCGGCTCTAGTCTCAGTCCCGTCTATGCAGTCATTCCCATTTCCATTCCCTCACACGCTACTCCAAAAACTATTGCTGCTGCGATTTTAATCTCAACGCCGACGTGCTCAAAGCATGCGCCCTTTTTCTGTCTACGGAATTGGATAATTGTATTATATGGAAACGTGATTCGCTACTGACATTGCGCCCTCAGAGCATTTAAAAGACCTACACTCCAATCGGCTGCCGCTTTCTCGTGTCCACGTCCTGTATTTGTGAAACTTTGTATTTTTATATTGGCCCACTGTCTGCTCTGCGTAGCTCTAGGTATTATGTTTTGTGCGCTACTTGCACCCTGGAATTCCGAGCCCACGCCCACGCCCTGCCCCCGAGTAATATCGATCGATAGCGTTAATCTAATCAACCTGCTGTTTTCTATGTGTGTAGTTATCCCTTGTTTGTTTCCGTTGCCTGGTCTTCTGTTGATTCTTGGGTATTTTGCAATGTTCCACGTGAGACTCACACACCTCCTGAAGATTGATGGGGAAGCCAATTCTTCGTCTCCGGTCGCTCCCAGCATGGAATGCCTAATCACACACAAACACTCACTCACACGGGATCGCAAAACTATAACTAAAATAGCAATACTTTATGTTTAAGTTAATGAATAAATTTGGTTCTACACATAATGAAAGCGAATCTATTGCAGTTTTATTCTCAACTGGTTACTGCAACTGAAGTGCGAATAAAAATCGAATGCATTTCAATATACCATAATGCTTATTTTGTTTATTTAACTTACGTGTGTAGGGGCGGATGTTAGGTTAGCGTTCTTAAGTAAAAACCTATATTAATAATTAAAAACAAGGACAAATGATTTTTGCAAAAAGTGCACCAAAATACCAGGACGAGAGTTACACAATTGTGACATACAATTAACCCATTAAAATTGAAGTAAATATCAAAATAGACAAAAACGGGTTAACCTATTAATATAATCAAGGACTGACAAATAGAGCATTTTAAAAAACAGGTCTAAATAAAAGGAACCCTATTCTATTCTCGCCGGCACTATAATCTATGACTTATGAACCTATAGCTAAAATACTATTGAAGCGAGCATATGTCTCGGTGAGGGCAGGTCGATCTTTTCGTAAAAAAGAAACAGCTAGCTCCTTCATATCAAGTATAAGATCAGACGTTTCCAAAAAGCCATTGACTCAGGGGTAATCATTTCACCTTCTTATCTTAGGGAGGAATCACGGCCGTACATAAATGGGAATCTATCGTCGCTTCCGACCTTTCTTATAGCCCTTGCCATACCATCCTGCCTGGGTTCGCGCCAACTTCCGTGGAAAACTCGTGCTCAGCTGCTGTCTTCGCTTCGCCGTTTCCGCCGCTGCTATGTGTGCCAAGGATATATTCTCATCGTAGTCATCGTCGTCGTCGGAAGTTGGACAGCACTCGCAGACCACGAACCGACCGCTCCTGGCCCGTTTCTTGTGTTTGCGCTGACTGAGGTTCCAACGCCGATAGAACTGACACTCCAGCTCCGCATACCGATCAAAGCAGAAGAAACAACTGGCAGCGGATCTGTTCATCGCAAAGTTCGGCACCACCTGCGAGTTCCAAATATTGAGATCCGCTGGTGGGGGGATCAGGATGCTATGCAGACCAGAGTACGCATACTTGGCATCGTACCAGGTGGGTAATTGGCGAAGCAGCTCCTCATCGTTGTTTTGTCTCAACAAATCCACTTGGGCCAGCTCGCTTTCCTCCTCCTCTTCGTTATCATTCTCTGTGCCGGATTCACCATCACCCTCGCTCTTTATCTGTATGCTGGACGACTGAGAGGCAGGTGGCAGGACCAATTTGGGCTCAACAAAGGGTGTGGACAGTGGTGCTCCAATTGGCACCAGCGGTGGCAGCTGAAGCGGCTCTAGTCTTGATTCAGTTGGTACCGCAGACAAACTTTCCGCATGAGTTTTTTGTATGGCGACTAGTTTTGGCAGCTCTGGAAAACCATTGCTCGGCGTTTCCTCCGTCTCTTCTTTAAGAGAAAGTGGTTCCAGCTTTGGCAGCAGCTCCAAAAGTTGCAACTCCTGCTGAAAATGGGTTTCCGGGCACTCGGATTTCTCCAGCTTTACTTCAGTCTCTATTTTAATGGACGACTCCAGCATGATTAAGTCCTTCTCTGTTTTAACCTCCCCATTTGTTTTCACGTGCTCAATCTTAATTTCCTCGTCCTGGCCATTGAGGGGCTTGAATTTCTGTCGGAGCTCCAGGTTAGTCTTAACCCTTCGACCATTTTTGATGGGTGTGCGAATGCGGGGTCCCTTGCCGATGGGAAGATCGCTGTAGTTAAAGCTACAGCTCTCGCTGGAGATAGTTGAGTCTTGCGTTTCCTCAGTGGTAGTGGTAAAGGCCTCCTCTTCATCGGCATTCTTCAGCAAAGGTTGTGTGAGCGTGTGCAGTTCCTCGGGCATCAGAAGCGAAGCATGTGCGAAAATTGGATCCTTCTCTTTCGTGTAAACGGGAACGGGAATGTGGAGCAGATGCATCAATTGGGCCATCACCTGATCGCATTTCCCATTTATCTTTATGCTAGCAATCGCATCCTTGGGCGTCCACTGCAAGTTGACCACACAGATCTTTGCTCGCTGGCGGGCAGGCCGGTCCATCTGCCACAGCCAAGTGTACTTCTTGAGAACCTTGAGACTGGAGCCCAAGCAGAGAATCACATCCGCTCGCTGCGCATTGGCAGTGGCTCCGGCCCAGTTCAATGGCCACTTGACGTTCCCCCGCTCTCCGAAGTGCACAATGGTGTCGTACAAAGGCTCCGAGCAGCGATGGCATAGGCGGTGGGTCTTGTGGCAATAGCGGGCGGTCATCTCCGTGGTGTCGAACTGGCGCCAGTAAACGCTGTTCGGTCGGCAGTTCTTGCACACCTCCACGTACATGTTTCCATGGATTTCGGACAACGAATTTCTCGGTAATCCGGATCGCAAGTGCAGGCCATCACAATTCTGGGAGACCACGTGATGCAGCAATCTGCGGCGATGCAGTTCATAGAGTGCCATGTGCGTGTAGGTGGGATTCGCGCTGGATAGATCATGCTCGCCGATGTCCTGGCCCTTTTGGAGCAGTGTCCATATTCCCTGGCTGCCGCGATAGTCCGGAATCAGGGCTGCCGTGCTTATACCGGCTCCCGTGTAGCAAACTAGATGCTTAGCCTGCGAAATGATGTTGGCCAACTGCTCCACCTTCGCCTCAATCACGTGCGGCGCATCCTCGCGTTCCACAACCCGCTCCTTGTATATCTCTACCCGCTCCTTGCGCTTCTTGGTCGTCTTTACCATGTCCGGGTGTTTCTCCAAAAATTGTCGATCTTCCGTCGAGCGCAGGGAGTCGCATTTTCGCAGTATCATCGAGACCTGGAACATTTCCATAGATTAGCATTGGCTTGATAGGCGTACATACATGGCTTAATATATAGATCGTAGTTTATTTTATAATAACTTAAGGGTTCTTTCTTTTGGACACTAAAACATAATCAAAGATTGGTATTTGACAAGAACATTTGTAATTTAAAAACAAACTAAATTGGAACCAGCTCTGCAAGCGTAAAAACACACACACAGGCGCACTAATTACCCTTCGCATGGCATCCTTGCGTCGTCGCTTCTCGTTATCCTTCTTGGCAGGATTCATCTTGGCCCGCGTTATGTAAGACTGCGCCACGTCCATCTCCTGCTTGGGCTCCATCTCCGTGTGCTGCTCCTGCTCCTGGTCATTTTCCTCGCCCAGATCCTTCTCCATGATCCGGCACAATTGGCAATTACATATGCGGGGACAAACCAAAATGCGCCGCAGACAGGAAGGGGAAATTGTGATGTGGAATCCTGCGCAGGATGTCCGCTTACATCTTATTCGCCATGCGGATTCAGACCTCTGGTCATTGGTAATTAACAATCCAAATCCAGCGACGACTTTTGTTTTGTAAATGTTTCTTTTTTTTGGGAAAAAAAGGTAAACAACTATCGATGACTGCATCGATACGTTCGGCCTATCGATTTCGTAGGAATAACTCGCTTCCACTTAGCAGAGATTCTAAATTAATCGGACTGTTAAATGCTTTAAAATTTAATTTTAATGTATTTAGTAAATATTTTATATAATTTTACACATTCATTTGTAATAATTTAAAACGTGGCCAAAGTTCGGGTTATCCAGGCTAAATAAGGATAGACGCGAGTGTAGATTCCGGGTATTCCTGGTGACCCACAGGACAATCCGGCCGACGTGATTCCCACAACTACGTACATACAGGGATATTCCCGGTGGTACATTAGCAAAGGTCCTCCCGAGTCGCCGTTACAGGTGTCCTGGGCCATCTCGGAACCCACACAGAGCTGGTTGTTTCCATCGAATCCTCGAGGGAACTCCTCCAGCTGCCGGGTAAGCAGTTTTTTGCACACCTATAAGGGAATAATATATTTATTAAAGTAATAGCCCAAGCCATCTTACTTACCCCATCTCCGTAGCGCTGCAACTTCACCTTCAGCAGCTGGGCGGATGGCTTCAGCGCCAGGCCAGTGCTTCCCCAGCCAACGGCTATGAAGGAGTCGGAAAAGCGTTCATCCTGGAACGGCAGACAGGCTGGATGCTTATATAGGTCAAAGACCACAGCCTCTGTCAGTTTGACAAGACCTATATCATGGTAGAACTCCGGATCTTCGTAGCCCGGATGGGCTATGTACCCTGCAACCATATAGTCTCTGGGCGCCGCATCCTCATCCAAAGAATCGAAGTCAAGTTCGCCCAATCGGACAACATTCACCTCTCCCCTGGAAAAAGTGAGTTATTGATTCCTAACTTGAGTAGCGAAAAACCTCTACTTACCTTTCCGATTCCAAGCAGTGAGCTGCGGTTAAGACGAACCGCTCGCTGATCAGAACGCCACCACAAAACCAGTCGGTACGGCTGCTCGGATCTGGGCGACACCCCAAGCGGGCCATATGTGGAAATTCCCTTGGCTGGGCCGGATGACCACCGACGATGAGCGGCGTGTAGCTCCTGCAGTTGTCTATGATCCGACTCTCAATCGAAGCTCCGGGCAAGAGGAAACCGAACTCGATTCTCTCCTCGAAAACGTTCTTCTTGTATCTCGAGCAAGCTGAAGTTGGAAAAATTGGGAGTTTCATTGTGATAATGTGGTCAATACAGTATTATAATAGGAACTATACCCGTGTTGTGGCTATATACTAGATCTTTCAAACCACTTGCAAGGCTACTTTTTGTCCACTTACATCCGACAACATCCATATCCAACTGCTGGCCAAAAACACATGCCAGCGGAACGATCAGCTGGGAGAACAGCCTCCACATCTTCATCTTCAGGCGGCGATCGGTGATCGACTGTGCGATCCGAACGGGTTTAGCTCCCAATTAGTTACCGATCAATTAGTAACGGAAACCCCAATGCAGGTAAGTTTAAAGCGGGTAAAAGCTAATGAAATCCCCGTTTTTTTACAATTATTCCACAACAAAACGATTTTGTTTATACTTCTTTATAAGTGGGTGAGCAAGTATTACGCTGATCTTATTTATATTGTGTCTTTCTGGGTAATGGTAGAGGTTATTTAATACTAATATATAACATAAACATAAAAAATATATTTGAAAACTACTACGACTGATAGTAAGGTTATCTTTTCTAATTTAAATCTATTTTTTTGCCAGTTGCTGCTTAATCCAGTCCAGGTAAAAGTGCACCCTTGTGTACATGCCCAGAACATCAGGTGAGTCGCAGGCCACTCCGACGGATGTGATACCCATCACATGGTACATGCACGGGTGCTCATCGTGGCATATGAGCACCGGTCCGCCGGAGTTGCCGTTGCAGGTGTCCTTGTGCTCCTGGGATCCGATGCACAGTTGGGTGGTGGCATTGTAACCCACGGGGAACTCATCATTTCTGTCCGCCGTGATCCTGCAGTGCGTTCCATAGTTAAACAGCCTTACCTTCTGCAGTCTCTTGTTTTCAGTTCTCGGAACGCTCCCCTGCTGACCCCAAGCGATGGCTATAAAGGAGGGTACCGATCGCCCATTGTCGAAGGGCAGACAAGCAGGTTGCTTGTACTCGTTAAAGATTACGGGTCGACTCAACCTCAGCACGGATATGTCATTGTACATTTCCGGATAGTAGTAACTATCTGTGGGGAATAGTGGCAATGGGCTGCGGTGAGCACGTGCCTGTCGCTGATGAGTGTTCCTCCACAGAACCACTCCACTTGGCCCTTGTAGTTTCGATGTCCCAGGCGAGCGGCATGGGGGAACTCCCTGGGCAAGGCGGGTTCTCCGCCGATTATGTGGGGAGAGTTGCTCAGGCATCTGTCCAGGGTCTGGTAGATCGGACCAGCCTCGATCGGGAAGCTAAACCCCGATATATCCTCCCAAAAGCTATCTTTATTCACCAGACAGGCTGTGGAGTGCGATAATCTCGTAGAGGGTTTTCTTTTGAATAATTAGAGAACCCACTTTTTGCCAGAAAAGGATTCAGTGCCACCACCAATTTGACCAGCCATACAGTTTCCAGAAGAACAATCGTGCCGGAGATAGAACTTTTCATCGTGTGGATGGCTCGGCATTAAGTGAATGACTAGAATCATAATTCATAATCATTAGTACAATCTAATTGGGATAATACATAAATTCCCGGAGAATCAGCGTTGATTTTCCAGTTGAAGTAATCAATCAATTTTCTGCGGGATTTCAATATTCTTGGCTTGACGACGATTTTCTAGAAAATGTTAGTGAATAATACTCAATCAATTAAGCTTTATTTTTCATTTACGATTGTTTACTCATTTTGAGATAGGCTGTGCACAGAATTGTGAATATCAATTCTAATTTTTGGCTAATTGCTGCTTAATCCAGTCCAGGTAGAAGTGAACCCGTGTGTACATCGCCGGAAGATCGGGTGTGTCGCAGGCCACTCCGATGGATGTGATACCCATCACATGGTACATGCAGGGGTAGTCCTTGTGATAGATGAGCACCGGTCCGCCGGAGTCGCCGTTGCAGGTGTCCTTGTGCTCGTTGGACCCGATGCACAGTTGGGTGGTAGCATTGTATCCCTCTGGCAGCTCATCATTCCTATCCGCCGTGATCCTGCAGCGCGTACCATAGTTGTAGAGCTTTACTTTCTGTAGCTTTTTGTTCTCCGTCCTGGGCACGATCTCCAGCTGACCCCAACCGATGGCTATGAAGGAGGGCACCGATCGCCCATCGTCGAAGGGCAGACAGGCCGGATGCTTGTAATCGTTGAAGGTTACCGGTCGAATCAACCGCACCACGGAAATGTCGTTGTAAATGGCCGGGTAGCTGAATCCGGGGTGCGCGGTGAAGTCCTTCACGTCGAAGTCCTCCGGATCCGCATCGTCGTTGCTGGTATCGAACTCCAGGTCTCCGAGGCGCGCGATGTTCACTGATCCTCTGAAGAGATACCACAATATATTTACGATTTAGTCTAGGAATTTAGTGATAAGAATAGTACGGACTGTGGTGAGTAGTGGCAATGCGCTGCGGTGAGCACATGTCTGTCGCTGATAAGTGTTCCGCCACAGAACCATTCCAGCTCGCCCTTGTCATCTTTATGTCCCAGGCGCACAGCATGCGGAAACTCCTTGGGCAGAGCGGGTCCTCCGCCGATGATGAGCGGCGCATAGCTGGTACATTTGTCCAGGGTCTTGTAGATAATCGGTGCGTTCTCGATCAGAAAGCTGAACTCGGACGTCTCCTCCCAAACGCTTTTCTTGTACGCAGTGCAAGCTGTAAAGTGCAAACATCCATAACAGATCTTTCGAACAATGATGCACTTACTCCTGGCTATATCCGGATCCTGGGCTGACGCCCGTGCGACGAATAGAACCAGCAATGCTGCTCCCAGCTGGACAATCTTGGCGAAGATCGCGCTGCTCATCGTGCGGCTACCTCTACGCTTAGTAGGCAACTAAAATGTTTATTTATAAACAAAAAGCCTCTCTTTTAAACCTGCCAAAGTGCAATCTCCGCAGGAGAGCTAACAAAAAGTGGGAAAAGCCTCGATTTTGTTGATAAGACATTATATATATATATTATACACTAATATTTGCTCTCGGCTTACGCAAGCAGAAAATCAATAGAAATGAAAGCCGGTTTGATGGCGAACATGATGAAAACAATATGTTCCGGCTTTTAAATATTTACAAATATTGAGTAGGTAATATAAACCATAATCATAACAAAATTGATGCATCGTCACGACTTTAAAGCAAGTGAAAAGTTCTTCGGAAATGAAAACCTGAAAATTTCATTCAAATCCAACAATATTCAAACCGGTTTGCTCAGCAAACCCAGATGCAAATGTTTATAGCCGGTGGATTTACAATCATTAATTAATAACTTGTATATTTCTGGCTTTCTCAGAATCCAGTCCAGGGTCTCAAGTGTAAGAGATTAAGCGAATTTAAAAACAAACAAGTGGTTCACTGCGTCTGCTTGGCCAGTTCGCCCTTGATCCAGTTGAGGAAGTAGTGCACCCGCGTGTAGGCACTTGGAATGTCGGGCGTGGAGCACGTGATGCCGGCTGAGGTGATGCCCATTACGTGGTACATGCAGGCGAGATCCTTGTGATAGGCCAGCACTGGACCGCCAGAATCGCCGTTGCAGGTGTCCTTGTTGTCCCTTGATCCGATGCACAGCTGGCTCTTGGGCTCGTAGCCATTGGGCAGCTCGTCATTCGCATCCACACTGCTGACACACCGGTCCTTATAGCCCTGGAGCTGTACCTTCAGCAGCTTCTTCGACTCCTTCTGGGCAAACTTCTTCTGGCCCCAGCCGATGGCGATGAAGGACTCGTGCTGCTCGCCGTCGTCGAAGGGCAGGCAGGCAGGATGCTTGTACCTATTGAACTTGACCTCGCGATCCAGCTGAACTATGCCAATGTCATTGTAGAGCTGCGGGTTCTCGAAGCCCGGATGTGCCTTCAGAGCGAGCACGCCAAAGTCCTCCGGCTCCGCGTCATCCGTGTCGGTATCGAACTCCAGTTCACCCAAGCGCACAACGTTGACCTCACCGCTGGATAAATATATAGAAATCTGTTCGATTACAATGGAATGAAAGTAACTTTGAGATATGAAGAACTTACTGTTCGGAAAAGAAGCAGTGAGCCGCTGTGAGCACCAGGCGATTGCTTATCAAGGTGCCGCCACAGAACCACTTTATTTCATTGTTAGTTTTCCGATGGCCGAGGCGAGCGGCAAATGGAAATTCCTTGGGTTCAGCCGGCGTGCCGTCCACAATCAGGGGTCTGGATCCATGGCAGGAATCCACTGTCTCGTAGGTAATGGGTGCATCGGTAAAAAAGAAGCTGATGGCCACGCGCTCCTCGAAGACAATCTGCTTGAACTTCGTGCAAGCTAAAGGGAATGTTCATGGTCAGTAAGATTATAGTCACCCTCATATCACTTACCAAGCTGGGCAGCTGGATCCGGATTTTGGCCCTGAACAAGGCTGCTGCTGAGTGAAAACACCAGCAGTAATATCAATTCTAGCAATTGCATGGCCATCCTATTGAACTGCAGTGGAACTCGATCGGCCGGCAACTGATCTGATCGAAGCTAATCAGCTACTTTTCAATTGCGCACTTCGGAGACGATGCTCTCCCGGCTCAGCTGGTTCTATTCTAAATACAGTAGGAAGCGCGGATGGAGATTCCTAGTTCACTTAGCTATCTATTTATGTTTTCCCAAAGAAAGTCATTCATGGTTAAATATATATTATAAAATGTTCAAATAATCATTCAAAACCGGAAGTAACTGATGTCAGATTGTAGACGGGATTGTTAGTTGATAACTACTGTACTAGATGGAAACCAGTTTGGCTAAAAAATGCTGAGATAATTAGAGTTCGTTGGCTTAACATTTATATTAATGTTGGTAAATTGTACAAAGTTTAACGATCTATAGAATAAATACAACTAATTGAAGTGAATGCCCGCTGAATTGAAAGCCAGCAGGAGCCGCATAAAGTCGTCTATGTCCATGCTTCTCGCACGTTTTGCGGCCATGTCCTGTTCCTCCAAGATACTAATGACCTTATCCTGCATTTTGAAGTCGTCTTCAATGGGCTAGGGAAATTCAAATTGCAATTATCTCGCTAATCATACTCTTCCCAGACTTACCTCATTCCTGAGTGAGCGATATAGCTTGTAGTTTTTCTCCAACATCTCCAAAACGGAGGTCACCTTAAAGGTAGCCGCCAGCGTTTTGTTCTTGCGCAGGAAGGCAATACGGGTGAGTCCGTCCCATTCGGTGAAGTTGACCGGCGGCGGTGGGTTCTTCGGCTCCAGCCGGACCACACTGCTTTCTACCTTTGGTGGCGGCCTAAAGTTGTTCTTGCCCACCTTCATAAGCATGTCCACGCGGGCCAGCAGTTGGGTATTGATGCTCAGGCGACAGTAGAGCTTGTCACCCGGTTTGGCCACCAACCGTTCTGCGAACTCACGTTGGAACATAAGTACGGCGCACCGAAAAAGTGGTCGGTGGAGGAGCAATTTGAAGATCAGTGGCGAACTGATCTGATACGGCACGTTGGCGATGCACAGATCGAAAAAGGGCAGCTCCGCCTTCAGGAAGTCACCGATCAGCACTTGGAGCTTCGGCTGCAGCGGAGTGGCCTGCACACGCTTCTGCAACTCGGCGGCCAATCGGGTGTCAATCTCACAGGCGATCACTTTCTTGGCGCGCTCCAGCATCCGAACGGTCATGTTTCCGGTTCCAGGACCGATTTCCAGCACCACATCGGTGGCTCTCAGAGCGGCCTTTTCCAGCATGGTGGTTATCACTAGCGGATTCTTCAGGATGTGCTGGCCAAAGTCCTTGTTAAAAACGATCCCTATAAATTCAAAATATGTGGTTTTAAAGTACGTTTCTTGGTTAGATTTGCTACCGACTCACCCTGTTTTTGCACATCATTATGAATCCGACTCTTCTTTTCCTTCGTGACCTTGGGCATATTGTCTAGCACTCGTTTTTTGTCTTGTAAAATTAATAAATTGCACCAAATATTTATTTGTTTTGGGTTCGCTTCTTCTTCCTCGGCGGCAACATGTGCACTGCTAGCTAACAGCCGATAACACATCGGTCGAAGCGATAACTTTCTTGTTAACAGAACATGTTAACCGCAAGCTGTAAGCCCCCATGTAAACTGGAATTTTAAAGGACCCTGTAATGTTAGTAACAAATAAGAAACTTATTTCAAAACGTGCAGCATAGCAAAAACGTTGTTAACACTCGAACCCTCAGTAATGTTCCATTTTCTGTTAATCCTTACCGGTTATCTTAACATTTCCGGTTACGCAGACTGCAGTGCTGTAATTTTCAAATTTAAACAAAATCAGTTACATTTTTCATAGGTGTTACCTCTTTATTTATTAATTAGTTTTCACTTAATGTTATAAATCAATTTTCTTGTTTTCAATTTGCTTTCTTTGGTTATCTTTGCACACATCTGCTCGTACCATTTACTTAGTAGCTTCTTTAACATTCAATTACGCTCACTTGCCTGCCTTGGTAATCTTTTCATTTTTTTGTGTTTTTTGTTTTTATTTAATAGCTTTTTTACAACATATCAACTGTTGACTTTCGACTTTACCGTTACAGTTATTTATCTCTTTTTTAAACATAACTTAAACCTTATTTATGCCGTGTTCTTCTCAGTTGTAGTTTGTTTTTTCATCTGCTTTGTATATGTGCCTTGTGTTTTTGTTTTGTGTGTTGTTTTCTGAATACTTTTGTGTCTATGATTATTACTTTGCAATGATTCCTAACCTTTCTCTCCCACTTTGTTGCGCTTTAGTTTTGTACGCCGTTCCATAAATAATTCTGTATATTTTCTTAGTAGTTTGTGTGTAGTTCTGCCTTAGATCAGTTAACAATTTTCGGGGATTCCGTTTAATAATCCATTTAAGTATCTAAGATGCGAAAGGTACATGAAAAAGTTGCACATATGTAAGTGGGTGTGAGTTTGAGTGTTTGCTTGAGCTGCGCGGCTCCAGAAAAAGTTAGCTAAGCTGGATCGGGTGAGTACATTCAGAGTTCAGAGTTCAGATTTCATAGTTCGGAGTTTAGTTGAAGAGCCCCCTTTGGCAAGCCATGATATACATATATATTCACTATAAGTTTCGGGGTAAGTAGGTGGAGACAACGGGGTCGCGGGGAGCGTTCAGCTTTGCGTATTCGGTGAGAGCTTATAGCTAACATTTTTGGTTGCACATTTTCCTATAAGTTTTGTGTTTTTTGTCAGGTTACGGTCACGCGATTTGTTCTAATCCCTCATCTGTTTCTCTCCCATTAAATGTACCTTATTTTTTTTCCTCTGCTTTCCGTGCTTGACCAGCAGCGATTGACCTATTCCCGATTCCGATCCTGATAGCTATCCCGATCGGGAATCTATACCTATGTTCATATGAGTTTATCTTGTTGGCTGGAGTTTTGCTTGTTTTTATACTCTTTGTTTAGTTTTAATTGAATACGCGCCTCTATCTTTGCAACGGCCTCTGAGCGCATTGCTTAAAAAATTATTCATAGCTTTCAACATTTGCCTATACTTCTTTTGTTCTTCTTTCTTTGGGTTTTGTTTGTGGTTTTAATTTATTTTGTTTTTATTTCTCGTGTTTTGCTTGTTTTTGGTAAAATGCGTTCTTGAAAATACTTTGGGTTAACATTTAAATTGTAAATGGGTAACTAGCGCTTACGCTGGGCTTGCTATTTCACAAATATTATTAGACACTGGGCGTTATTATTACATACAAATGTGTGTTTATGCCTGCCTTTGCCTTACGATTTTTATGTTTAGTTAACAACGCTGCTTAAAGTTAATAAATCATCTGTTATCCTCCTTTGCTTGCTATTCCGCCTTTGTTGTTATTATTTATTAATGATTTACTTTAGCACGATTCCTCGCTCGCTTTGGTAGACGGAAATCGAAAAACAGAAACAATTTCGCCACTCGAAATTTGCTATGGAGTAAATAATAATCGTAACAACATTAAAGGGATACCAATCAAATTTATGCTAGATTTGAATGCAGTAATTGCGAATAGAACTTAGCTTGAGTCTTTGGCTTTAAAATCAACACATAATAGTTATATTGTTTGTCTCCTATCATCCTTCATTTAATTTTGTTCGGACTCTCCTCAATTACGCTAAATGTTTCTCATTTGTGTGTATTATATATGCATATGCTTTAGTTTCACAATTTATATGGTTCACATATATATACTTTATATATATGTTTATGTATATATATAATTTGTTTGTTCTCCTCCTCGTTTGCTTACGGACTAAACACGTTTTGTATTCATAGTTTGTTTAGCATAAATTAATATGAATTTTATAGACATTCTCTTTGTGGGTTTAGCTTTACCTCTATGATTAGTTAGCTTTACTTTCTTTTTCCATTTTGTTGGTAAATTGTATGCGTTTGTATTAGGGCTTTTTGGCTTCATTTTGTTTTTGTTGGTTTTTGTGTTTTTTTTTGTTCGTTTTATAAATATTCATGTTTAACAATAAGGTAACTTTAAAATAATATCGCTTTAATACTTGAGAAGGAAGTTGTGCAAGATTTCGAATACGTAAAACAAATGAAACTAGATCCGTGTGGTCGCATGTATTGTGTGGTGTTTGTGGTACAGACGGCACATTGCGGCTATTGTGTTAGAAATTCCCTTGAGATTCGCTTGGAGCAAGTGCCTCGCCTCCCGTAAATAGAGCTCTGCTTGGATGCTGTCGGTCTGCGAGTGCGAAACTTGAGATTCGGCACGTCAAACAATCAATAAATAACTAATAACAAAATGCACTCAGCCACTGGGCATTGACTAGATGGGTGGGGGTATCTCTTACTTCCTTCTTTCTTTTCTTTTCTTTCCTTTTCTTTTTTTTTTTGTTGGTTTCTGTTCTTGGGAGCTTGGCAAACAACATAAATGAATTCCAACAGGCGTGGAGCTTGAAGCAGGGAAAGGGGTTTTGGGGCTTATGCGCCCCAAAGTTCAATTTGAAGCTAGCAGTTTCGACAATTGGCACTGGTAGTTGGATGCGGATGAGTGATCTACACACAGGACCGGTAACGAAACGAGGACGAGCATCACGACTACGGCTGGAAACAGACAACAATGGGGGCGGCGAGTGCGCCGGGGAGTTACGGGAAATGAAAATATTAGACTGCTTTCGCTGGATGACAGCTCGTCGCGATGGCGATCTGGCTGGACTTGGGCCACCCCCCGATCCGACCGGGACTCCAGACGACCGCATCGCAATCCATCGAACTGGTAGGTGAACATGAACTGCGATCGTTGGGCCTTAGTAGACTTTGCGCTCCGGTCCGAACTTGGGATTCACGAACGAGAAGCCGGCGAACTCGTCCTGGTTGATGCAGCGCACCACCTCGTTTCCAATCGGTGTCAGCACTGGATCCTCCTTGGTGAACTCCGCATCGAAGTTGTTGGCATCGCGTGGATTTTTCTGTGTGTCAAATTGATATTGGTCAAGTTATTACTATATGTAATTTAGCTTACCATTTTCGGTCGGAATGGTGGCTTTATGTTGCGCTTCTCCAGCTCCTTCCAGTCCAATTTGGCGAAAAATGGATGCTTGCGTATCTCGTTTTCGTCGCCAGTGCAGCCAAGTCGCTGCTCCGGATTCTTGGTGAGAAAACCTGAAGATGAAAGGAAACAACAGCAAATATTACTCATACGACACGTCAGCAGCTTGCCAGTAAGTAATACATGAGTAATGCTGAGTAAGAAAGTAGATTAGCATAGCGGGAGTCTCACCCTTTAGTATGGAGACTGCCTCGCGGGACAGCCAAACCGGATAGAGGACATCGTCGTGCATGATGGAGTCGAAGAGCTCGTCCTCGTTGTCGGCCTCGAACGGCGGCTGGCCGGCCATCATCTCGTACATGAGAACGCCCAGCGCCCACCAGTCGACGGAGGCGCCGTACTCCTGCTCCTTGAGGATCTCCGGGGCGATGTAGTCGGGGGTGCCGCAGAAGGTGGTGGTCAGCATGCCATTCATGATGCCCTCCTTGCACATGCCGAAGTCGGCCAGCTTGCAGTGACCCTCCTGGTCGAGCAGGATGTTGTCCAGCTTCAGGTCGCGGTAGATGACGCCGTGGGTGTGGAGAAACTGCAGGGCCAGAGTCACTTCCGCCGCATAGAAGGCGGCACGCGAGGCCTCGAACCGACGCGCCTTCTGTATCTGGAACATCAGATCGCCGCCGTTAACGTACTCCATCACGAAGAACAGGCGGTCCGGGGTCTGGAAACAGGAATGTAACGCAGTCAGGAAGGGATGGTTGGCGGCCAGCGCCAGGATGCGCTTCTCTGTCATGGTGCAGTCGACGTCGTCGTCCTGGATGATCGCGTCCTTCTTGAGCACCTTGATGGCGTAGATCTCGTCGGTGCCCTTCTTCTCGGCGAGCATCACCTTGCCGAACGAGCCCTTGCCCAGCACCTTGATGAAGTTGAAGTCCAGCAAGGAACACTTGCCCGGGCGCGTCTCTCCAGTGGCCCCAACGCCTCCAGATCCGGTCACCGCCAGGCTCATGCAGCTGCTGCTATTATACCCGCTGGTCAGCGTCGTCGTCGATGTGGCCAGGCTGTCCACCGACAAGGCGCAACTGCGAAACGACTGCCCCGGAGCACCGTCGCCATCGGCGCCCAGGGATGCCCCATAGTTGTCCTCGCCGCCCTGCTGGTTCAAGTACTTAGAGCGGCGCGGCTGCTGCTTGTCCGGCGAGATGCCCAGCGAGCTGAGTATCTCGGCCATCTGCTTCGTGTTGATGCCGCACGTGTTGGCCACGTTCTTCTGGCACCGCTTGTGCACGTTCATCCCGCAGGTCTCGCACTGCAATCCCTGCTTGATCAGGCCGTAGAGCAGGGATCCGCAGTGGTCGCAGAACGTGAACCGCTTGTAGCTGTGCACCACGAAGCGGTGCGGCATATTCACATTGAACCTCTGGCCCGCCGGCACCACCTCCACTTTGGCTGGCTGCTGGAAAGGCTCGCGATTAGATCATTATGATCTGGCGGGGATATCCCATTGGCACTTACCTCATCTCGCATGCCCGGACACTTGGACACCACCGACAGGTGACATTTCTTATGTACAACTAACGTGCAGACTAGAGTTTTCGGGAAAGAGAAACCAAAGGCGAAATCATTAGTATCCAAACTGGGCACTTGGTGCTTCTTTGATTCTTCAATGGCAGAGTGCAGGCCAGTGAATCCAAGACTCTATGAAAATCTATGAGCTCGGGAAGAAGATCGCCATGATGCACAAAATGAGCCATCTATCTTTTCTATCAAAAGATAGAAAGCTCTACTCTCTACTCTTTTTCATTTGAAAGTCAATAAATGAAATGATTTCATAATTTCAAACTAGTAAATGCTGTTTCAGGGCGATTTCCTTCTTAGCCTAAACTCTAGACATACGAATGTGTATATTTACAGGATTTCGTTTGAACTAAGCTCGTTGAAACATTCAGGGTTAGACACAAAGTCCGCCAACGTGGCATTCGACTCGGATTGGGAGCAATTGGGCTCGGGATCCTTCTCGAATGCCACGATCTAGTGGACAGTAATTAGTTGATAAACCGTCGACTGTTTCTTGCTGTGCAGTGTGATTGATTATTCACATGTTGGTCAGTGGAGTTAGGTTGTGCTTGGTCTGTGTCTGTGCTCTAATTTTAGTGTTTCGGTTTAATCACAACATTTAGATGCTTCGTGCCAGAGATATTGATATTGGAACCAAAACTACTTGGAAGAGTGAGAAGTGACGAAGGCAGCCATAAAAGCAGTTCAGTTTATTCATGACAATGATTTAAAGTAAATATCCTTTATAGTATTTCTATTCTTATTCGACCCCATAGAGTATACTCTTTCTGAACCCTTTAAGAACCAAAGAGAAATTTATCGTGCATCATGAAATAGATTTAAAAAGATGATATATTAAACCAATGATTCCAATTCTAAAGAATTGGCGTTTTTAAGTTTAGTGACATTGGTTTTCAAATAACTGATAACTGTCTCTTAAAACTAAATGCTTATTTCAGATTCTAAAATCCAGAGACTGGGATTATCTATAGCATGCATGATTATCATATGGAATTGAGTAAATCTGACGGACGGACAAAGTAAAGAGGTGTATGCGATGAAGACTACATGTAATTCTAGACCTATAAAGAATATTCTCTAACCCCGATCGGAATGGAATCTGATTAGTACTGGACTCCCTTTAAACGTGTGTTTAAAATGCAATGTGATGGGAACGAGGACGGGACCATACAGATCGATTTGACTTATGGTGCAGTGGGACAGTGGACAGGACCTGTTCCGACTCAAGCAAGTGATGGATGCATTGGACAATGCCGAAGGCTGGACAATCCTTTCGGAGTATGATAGAATAGTACTGATAGCATTACTGATCTCAAAATGCAGCCAAAGAAACCCAATGGCAGCCACATCAACAGCGACAACAGCAAACAACGAACGAACAACGAATAACGAACAACGAACGTAACAAGCAAATGCAAAGTGATATGGATTGGATATAGCTTGTCGGGGGCTCATCCTGGAGCTCCGAAGCGCCAGAGCTGAGCTGCTCTGGTTCTCAATTCCGTTTAGTCTGAAGCAAAACACATACCTTGACATTGATAGCCTTGTTTACCAATTCCCCTGCAAAAAGGCAAGAAATTCCATGGCTATTGTATGTATATATATTTTGGTAACTGAATGATTTGTGGTGTGTGTTTCTTTGGTGGTTTGATTTGATGTGGTTTGGTTTGGTGTGTGCGAGTGTATTACTTTCAATGGATGAGTGTCGCCGTAAGAAATCAAGCGTAATGAGATCGTGATCCCCAGATGACCCCAGCAGCCACCCAAGCAGCATAATAGCCCACCGGAGAGACCGGGTTAATGCCAATGGATGTATAGAACCAAGGAAACTAAAACCGCATAAGAATGAGCCACCCAAAGGAGCAAAGATGTGAGCCCAAGTAGAGCGATGATGAGTGATGAGAAGTGGTGGTACATTAAGAACATAGAGGTAATAGATCAACCCAAGTAGAAACGAACCGAATCGAATCGAATCGAAACAAATCAAAAGTGGGTCGGATGGTGAGAGGTGTGTGTAAATCAGGTCCCAAAACTAAATGCATGTTCAGATTAATCACTGCGTATACAACTTAGGATGTACGGAGATGTTTCAGCCCTTAAGTGAGTTCGTTACGAGAGTTGTACGATCATGTGTGCTCGGCTCCACTTACCAGATAAACTCCCGGCAATGCGAACAGAAGGTGGGTTGACGCAAAAACGTGGCCATGAACTTGTGCCCATTCACCTGGTTCCAAGCAAACGAAACATATTAGTTACGTTCATTCTCAACTGCTTAAATGGATACCCACCTGATGGACCCGACGACGCATGGCACCGCGACGTCGGTTAAATCCGGCGCGCTCTTTGAACTCCTTGTTAACGGCCACAGTGTGCTCCACCACGGCCTCGGCTTTGGCTTTATCTGAAATCAGATGGAATCGATCAGCATTCGCTAAACTTTTTTCAGATCTTCATTTCGCTACGTACCCGTGCGATTCTTCAGCTCAATGATGACGTGAATCTTGCCCTGCGGCTCCAAGTTAACCTGTGAGGTTTCAAGAAGTATAAGTATATGGATTCGTATACATGCAGCTACTATATATTCGAAACCCACCCATAGATCCTGCACAGGCGTCTCGCTCTGCATGAGGTCCTCGAAGGAGATGATGCAGTTGGCCACAAAGTCATCCGGCGGCAGAGCGGCATCATGAAAGACGGTCAAGTTGATGTTGCTCACATTGGTCACGTCGTGGACGAACTGCTCGTTCCAAACAGGATCGAATGTCTTTGGCCGTGTGGTCGCTCGATCTGTGGGTAAGAAAAGAACCAGGTAAATAAGTAATAAATAAAGCTAGCTGCCAAAACCTTTAACTTTTACCCTTTTAAGTGTGCAACACTTTTGCTAGCTGCTAGCTTAACTAACTTTTGTAACTATCTAACTGACTTTAGTTTCCCAACCATATCAGAATGGTTGAACTGAAATCGAAGTGGGAGGTCACTTACCGAAGTGACTCTCGTCGACATCTATGGAGACATAGGGATCGATGAGCTGCTCGTCGGCCAGTTTGCCGAAGGTGAGGTTGTGGCGCTTCTGGAAGTCTGTGGGCCGCAGGCCGCTCGCCTCGCACACCTTGATCTGCAGCTTGCCCGTGAACATGGTCGTGCGATCGGTGACTGTCCTGTCCGGCTGTACTAGATCCTATTGCTGGTCGTGATCCTGAGCCTGATCCGGCTGCTCCTCGGTCCTCCGTGCGATGTCCTTGCGTGTCTGTGTGGGGAGCAGCGGTGGACCACTCGGCTTGTGGCGGTGTGCGGCTGGCTGGTGATCCTGATCTGCAATCGGATGAAGAGCAGTCGAGATGGGTTAATCAATCGCCCGACTGCCACTCGCATCTTTCGCTGTGGGCCAATGTTGGCGTAGGTCATTGACACTCATGAATGGCGTATGCGGTATACTCGATTCACTCCCAAGGTCGATTAAGCCTCGCATCGATGGAATTTGTGCACACACATATCTACGCCCACAGCAGCGGTCAAAATAGTAATGACATGTTAAAGGAATTGGCACCATATATGTATATTTATTTATTTCCTTAACGATGCGTATTAACTATTAATAGCAGTTCAATAAACAATTTCAAATGCGATGTGTATTCAGTTCTAAGTTTCTTGGATAATAATATTAATAATTTTGCTACTACTTCAAAATGTTACTGACTTATACTGGGTTAAATTGAAAAAATTCATGATTCACAGACAGAAATGTACATTCATTTTTGCAAAACGAAAAGCTGTAGCTTACAAAAATATAAATTCTTTTCATCGTTTATTATTCAACACTACTATTTTGGCCGCCACTGTGCTTCTGCCCGTTTGTGTGTGTACATTAGGCAATCGCTCAAACGACAACAGTCCGTAGAACAAAAGTCGAAAATAGTGCGCGACCATCATCTGCTATGGTAATATTTCTAGCGTATAAATCATTCCAAGGAGTGCAACTTTGTTTATTTCACAATTCCACAGATTGTTGTTCAGTGTACACTAATCTCGCCACTAGTCTAATGCGCATCCAATTGGGATACAAAGCGTTTTCTAATTGGCAATTTGGTGGGAACAAGTACATACTTAGTTGCCCTTTTTCTTCGCACACAATCTTGAGTACTTTCAGTGTCGTTTAGCTTTGATTACATATAATGCCATTGCTTGCTCACTTTTTTATGCAAATTCTTTGTGTGCATGTATGGCACATATACACACACTTTCACACACATATACACGCGTAGTCAACTTTTTTCCACAGATTAAACAACAAAGAGAGAACAACAAGAATTTCTAATGCTGCCTCTCACTCGCACTTCTACTACCCACCAATACACGCGCGTCTCACGCCCACTCCAATTGGAAACACCTGACGAAACGCCAATAAGTGCGCTCAATTAACTAAACGTTTGGCTAACCCGTCCAATTGGAAAATTTGTAATTTTCTAATTGGTGAAAACGAAGGTCTTCCAGCTGGCAGAGTTGCCGTACTGTCCACCTGTCAGCCTGACACTGACGACCGCAGTGTTGGTAAACATACGAAATGCCCACTATGTTCGTAGTTCAAATATTATATTTTTTGTTTTTTAAATTGTACACTAAGCACTTCCTTTGAATATAAGATACACGTTTCGCTGACATTTTTCGCTTCACAATCAATCAACACACACGAAGTAATATTTAGAAAGTCCCATCGATAGATTTTATATATACCACTCTCTTACTTTCTTGCTCTCTCTACTGTTGGTTATAGGAAATGTTTACGGATTTAAATGAAAAGTTATTGAAACGCTTCTTTGCTATGTTTATGCGAAATGGGCATGCACGACAACAAATAGGCAGAAAATATTGCAATCAACAATGAAACAAAAAGAATGAAATAATTCATCTGCGCGCGCAGGAACTTGTATATCAGAGAAAAAGTGTTCAGCTATGTGTGCGAAAAAATTAAGGATGCCTTCACACTAGCGCACACACACACGCTCGACATATGTATGCGCTTATACACACACGCACGCACACAGTTACACGCACCCGTTTGCACAGCGTTATAAATTGATTGGTTTTCCCAGGCAATTTCCTTGGTTTTCCAACGAATTCGAACAGTTTCACAAAATCACAGTGTCCAGCATTTTCCGTTGCATTGCTGGGTAGTTTTCTTATTGGCTTTAAAACTGTTTCGCGTATTACTATTGATAAAAATGTTCACTTCACTCCAATTCTTATTGGAAAAACGTTAGCGATGTGCCAAGGTGAGCGATACCTATCGTGGGGGTGCCACAGATTGTCCAACACTTTCGCTGTTAAGCCAAGTGCTTCTCCGCTTGCCAACACTCTTCGATAGCCGATACCAGAAAAGAGAAATAAATATTACAACTAATATTATCTAGTAAATAAAATCTGGCAATATGAGCTCGGGGCCCATGCGCACGCCCGTCTCGCAGATCATTCTGAGCAAGCACGACCAGGATGCCGAGGAGGAGCCCAAGAAGAAGTCCCGCGAGGACTGGCGCAAGGCCAAGGAGCTGGAAGAGGCTCGAAAAGCGGGAACAGCTCCAGCCGCCGTCGACGAGGAGGGTCGCGACATTAATCCCCACATTCCGCAGTACATATCTAATGCACCATGGTATTACGGATCGGCGGGGCCCACTCTCAAACATCAACGTCCGCAGCACGAGGACGAGCAAGGACAGCTGGACAAGAGGGCGCCCAAGGGACTTAACACCACACGCATAATTACCAAGTTCCGGAAGGGAGCCTGCGAGAACTGTGGCGCCGTCACACACAAACGCAAGGACTGCCTGGAGCGGCCGCGGAAAGTCCAAGCCAAGTACGCTGAATCCATCGTCGTGCACGACGAGCATTTAGTCAATGAAGCGGCGGTTAACTATGATGAGAAACGAGATCGCTGGAGCAGTTACGATCCGGCCAATCACAGAGAGATCATTGAGGAGTACGAAAAGGTGGAGGAGGCCAAGCGACAACTCAAAGCAGAGAAGCTCAAAAATGGTAGGTAAAAGTGTAACAGAGTGTTTATAGTTAAATCAATATCCCTCTAATGTACCCGTTAGATCCCGATGCTGAAATATCCGATGAGGAGGGCAACGAGGATAAGTATGTGGACGAAGTGGACATGCCCGGCACAAAGGTGGACTCCAAACAGCGAATTACGGTGCGCAACTTGCGTATCCGCGAGGATACGGCGAAGTACCTGAGGAACTTGGATCCCAACTCCGCCTACTACGATCCCAAGACGCGCTCCATGCGTGACAATCCCAACCCTGCTGTCCCCGAAGAGGAGTGAGTAACAAAAAGTTGCACAGATAAAGAAATTTCTTAACCACTCATATTTGCAGAGCTGAGTTTGCTGGCGAGAACTTTGTGCGCTTTTCTGGGGACACTACAGCCCAAGCCACCGCCCAGTTGTTTGCCTGGGAAGCCCACGGCAAGGGGGTTGATGTGCATCTGCTAGCGGAGCCCACTAAGTTGGAGCTGCTGCAGAAGGAGTACGAGCAGAAGAAGGAACAGTTTAAGTCAAGCGTAAGGAATTGGAAATGGAAATTTCTTGGAAAAATTACTACATCCATTTCCATTATTTTTCCAGACCAAAACACACATTGTGGAGAAATATGGGGGCGAAGAGCATCTTCAGGTTCCACCCAAGTCGCTATTGCTGGCGCAGACCGAGGAGTACATCGAGTACTCTCGCAGCGGCAAGGTTATTAAGGGCGTGGAGAAGCCGAAAGCGCGCAGTATCTACGAGGAGGATGTGTATATCAACAACCACACAACAGTTTGGGGCAGTTTCTGGAACGCCGGACGCTGGGGTTACAAGTGCTGCAAGTCCTTCATCAAGAACTCCTACTGCGTGGGCATGCAGGAGCCAGAGGGCTACTCGGAACAGCATCCTACGAGCTCCACTGCAGCAGCTACTACAGAACCCGAAGCTCAAAGCCAATTCAAGGTTCCAGAAGTGCCACCAGAAAGGCCCGCCTCCGAAGTGGACTCAGCATCGAGTTCGGAATCCTCCTTATCCGAAGAGGAGGAGGTAAAACCAGAGAAGAAAAAGTCCAAGAAGAAGTCGAAGAAGCGCGAGAAGAAAAAGAAGGCCAAGGAGCAGCGAAAACAAAAAGCCAAGAACAAGGAGACAAAGGACAAAGAGCAGACAAAGGAAAAAGATATTCCCGAAGAACTGGACGATCGCAAACGAGCCTACAACAGCATGTATGATGTGAAGGCGCCCACAGAGGACGAGATCGAGGAGTGGAAGAAGAAGCGGCCAAGGGCAGAAGATCCCATGCTGCAATTTATGTAGGCAATAAAGTACAACTGATTCTCTTATATAAAAACTTTTTAATCTTAACAAGTAAAGCATTAGGTGCTTAGGCAAACGTCATTTTGAATATTAAACGATCGCATACTGCTCGTACAGCAACTCCCTGATCTTGTAGTACTCCTCGGATAAGCATCCCTCCATGGCCACCTTGCCGGCATCCACTCGCCTCAAGGCCAGAGTTCCGTTGCTGCACCAGAGCACGCCGCCGGAGAACTCCGAGTTGATGTTATTCCGCATGAGAGTCTGCTTGAAATCGGACAGTTTCAGTTCGTTAATGAGCACCGAGTTGTGGATAGGAATCTCATCGTCCGCCAGTGTTTCAAGAGTCAATGTCTTGCCTTCTTGCACGGATGCGTCCTGCTCCACAGTTACGTCCATGGGTGCTTCGATGGCCTTGACGCGCATGCCCAGGCGACCATCCACCCACGCCACCTCCGCGTCCTTTCCCTTTTGGAACTGCAGCTGGGAGACAAGTCCTTCCGTCAGGCGTACCTGGTAGATGTGGATCTCAGTGGTGACATCAATGATTTCGCCCTTCTGCGGCGTAAAAACGCGCGCACCGACATTTTGCTCGCAGTGCCTGGCCACTACTTGTGTGCCTTCGGCAGTGCCGTGTATGACGATGACCCTTCGTGGCCTCAACTGGGAGAGAATCTTTAGCATGGACTCGCCGTCAGAGCGACCTTCGAAATCGATCCTCTGGACTTGGGCATTTACCTCGATTGTTTTGCGTTGGTTTATCAGCTTGGTGGGCTTCTCCAGCAACTGAACATCATTGTCGACGATTGCTCCGTTAGCCTGTTGGTCTGCTCCCATGCCCGGTTCTTCCTTTTTAACATTCTCCTTGTTTTGCTCCTCCATGGGTACAAACTCATAGCCTGTTGCATCCGCAATCCGATAGTCGTCTAGATTGATGATCTCCCCATACTCATCGCACTTCACCTTTTCCTCGTGATAGGGGAACATCACGTGGTGTCGTTTGTTGGACTTGAAAAAACCGGAGTGATGGCGACCCTCTGGTCTGACAACAATATCATGCTTGCCCGTGATGACGCTCATCTCGATGTCGTCCTCGGACTCGGAACTGCTCTCCTCCTCCACATCGGGCTTCACGATAAGGGGATTAAGTTTCTCGCCCTGTGTGCGTAGGTACTCCTCCAGCTCAGCTCCTTCTAAGTCAACTCTTCGCCTGACGTCCAATTCGATTTGCTTGCCCGGTGCGCAGTTCTCCACCAGTTCCATGGCTAAAGTTCCGGGAGACGTACGAGTAGTAAGGATTATGCTATTGTTGGCATTGCTGGCCCATTGCACGAAGAGATCCCTCGTGAATCCGCTCTCCAGATCTGGAGTACTGGCCAGCACCACTTTTGGACCAGCGGGCAATTTATAGACGTCCGCCAGTGAGTGGCACAACTGGATGTGCTTGAACTGGAAAGGATTGTTGCGGGCACCTTCGAAAGCCTTCGTGAGTTTGTCACTCATCCATTCGATCTGCGACTTGGCGAACTCAATCACGTTGTAGCTCACATTGTTAAGAAGGGCCAGCGAGTAGGCCATCAGACCCGATTCCTTGTTCTTCCACAGCTGGTCCAGCATGTGGGCCAACTCCAGGACTCGTCCTGCCGTGTCCACGGCTATCAGGACATTGCCGTTGTTACGCACCGTCTGCAGGATGTTGGTCATGAGCTTTTCATCGCGAGCCCTCCTTCTGGCCTGCTGGTACTGTGCGTTGTATGCGTCGGTAATGAGCAGCGAAGGTCTTTGCAGCCTGTCCAGCTCGCAGCCACTCAAGTGGCGCTCCTTCTTGTGGTTGAAGTCGGTGGCGTACACAATATCCTCCTCGCCCACCTTGACAATTTTCCAGATGGTGCCGCCAATCATGTGTCCAGCGTTCAAAGGCGTAATGGATATTCCATATCCCTTGCCCTTCAGTGAAACCGTTTGGTTGTATTTCAACTGGGTGATCTTTTCGAAAGCCGTGTCCACGTCGTCCAGCGAAAATAGATCGAAGTCGCCCATGTTGAAGTGCGACATGTAAAGGTCATACATGAACATTTGACCCATTTTGAACACGGGAATGGTGGCGTAGATGGGGCAATTGAGCCCCAGCTTGCCCACCAAGTATGGCAGGGCTCCAAGATGATATGCATCCGGATGGGATAGCAGCACGGCGTCCAGGGTGTGCACCTGCCTGGGAATACACAAAATATTTATGTTATTGTTTTCCTGAAATGTATATTCAATGTCACCTCTTCAGTTCCTTGATAAAGTTGGCATCGAACTTTTCGTCCCATCCGCAGTCGAGTAATATCCGCACATCGTCTATCTGTAGGATATAACATGGCGGGGACTCGTCCATCGCTCCAGATATAGTGTGCAGCTTGATAATGGAGGTCATTTTTGCCAATTAAACCGCCGGTGCATTTGTTAATGAAATTGTAAAAGGAAATCCAGACTTCCTCGCCGGGTCAGGGATGGAAAACTGTCACGGCGTTGCCAGAGTGCTGTTGCTTTGTTTTTACAGTGAGTACTTTTTAAGCAATCAGTACACCCCTATAAAGAACAAAGACTCGGAATTTTAAATGTTATAAATTAAAAACGTTATTTATGTCTCTCATGGTTAAGTACATACATATAAACGGCTACAACCTTCTTTAGTTCAATTACCTTCTCTTTAATGAGTCAACATTTACAACTATGCAGCCTTATCAGAAGAAGAATCTAGCATAAGTAAACACAAATTCTTATCGAATTTTTGTGTAATTTATAAGGGTGTGGTAGAGTCGGTGGTATACCTTTTATAAAAAAATCGTGTGCTATTTTGTATTAAATTCATCCTAAAAATTTATTTCATAAACATTTTCTTTTTAATTAGTAGACATTAGTAGTTCGTAAAAATCATTAATAAAATTAATGAATAATATATGGAAAGATTTAATAAAATTCGAGGTGGTGAAGCTTCACTGTCTGTTGGTTGATGCGTTGCGTCCCTGGTCGTCAGCTGTTATTCGCCAACCGGCCGCGAAGATTGCGTCCGAAATAAGGATGCCGAGTTTCCAAAGATCGTACTAAGTCAACTGTTTCTGCCAACGATGTTCGTGCGGCTCTGGGTCCGCAGCTTCCACATATATGATCTTCTCATCGCCATCGGACTAATCACGCTCATCGTGTACCTGTGTCTGCCCTTCCGGTTCGCATCGCACTACGACTACATCGAGGAATCAAAGATCGAGGGGGCTCTTGTGCCGCAGGTGACCAGGAATGTCTCCCTGCAGGAAGTTTTCGAATGCACCTACTCGGAGATCATTGCCGAAAACCGGTTCGTCTACCACCTGGCCCATTACCATGACGCTGTGCAGCGCGGCGCGGAGATCCGTCCTGGCGGCGAGTTCCGGCCGGAAGGATGTCAGGCTCGCTACAGCACCGCCATCATTGTGCCGTACAGGCAGCGGGAGGAGCAGCTGCACGCCTTTCTTACCTATATGCACAATTACCTGCCGCAGCAGCTGATCCACTATCGGATTTTCCTGGTCGAACAGTTCGATCATAAGCCCTTCAACAGGGCGATGCTCTTCAACATTGGCGCCCAGGTGGCTGCGGAGTATGGATTTCCCTGCCTGATCCTTCACGACGTGGACCTCCTGCCACTGAATTCAGGTCAAATATATGCCTGCTCCGAGCGTCCTCGGCACATGTGCTCTGCCCTAGATCACTGGCGATTCCGACTGCCTTACCGCGGTCTTTTCGGCGGCGTGGTGGCCATCAACACCGCCCAGTACCAGCAGATCAACGGCATGTCCAATCTGTACCACGGCTGGGGCGGAGAGGACGATGACCTCTACGAGCGCCTGCAGGCCCTTAACATCGACATTTGCCGATTCGCGATGGAGTTTAGTGAGTACACCATGCTGAAGCACAAACCGGAGCGGCCGAATGCCAACCGGGTGGCGCTTCTGAGATCGGCGACTCTGCGCCAGCACTCGGATGGACTCAACTCACTGGTGTACACGGAAGTGGAGCGGCGAATGCACAGTCTGTTCACGCACATTCTGGTGGACACCTGAGTGCCAGTATTTGTTATTATATTTAGCTTGTAGGCCAATCGTTTTCGTAGTCGGTATCTCGAAGTGTTTTACACAGGCTGCACTTCGCTTCGCAACCGATTAGTTGCCGCCTTATACAATGCGTTCCGAATCGATCGTGATATCTCACTCACTAGGCTAAGAAGCTGGACGGGAATGGAGGAGTCAAAGCTGTAATTGAAGTACAATGCAGAAGCCTCAGTTTAAGCGGATATCGCCATGTTAAGCACGCTCTGCCTCTGCCAATAAAAATGTATTGAACGTAATCTAATGTTTTGTGGATTAACTTTGAAAGCTCCAATCAGCAGGGTACAAATGTATAGAGTTGCCTTGAATTTTTGTATCGACACATTCGAAATCGAACCAATCTTTATGACATTACCTTGACAATAGAACTTTGTTACCGCAGTCAGAAACAATGGGTTTTCTTGGTGCATTACTTAAATCCAGCCTGTTTTTGGTCTCATTCCTGGGGGCCCTGTTCCTGCTACCGGGTTTACCTCCCACCACCACTTTCCCCTTCAAAGAGTATTTGTAAGTTGGTTTTCTTGAGGTGGTATCAATCCATTTGATCTATGTACGGCATTTCCCAGTATAAAGCCAGCTAGAGATCTGAATGGAACTCTCGAGCTGAACAATCACTTAAATGGCGCCCGCCAGTTGTGGAAAGATAAAATATTTGGACCCGAATGCCTCATAGTCCACGAGGACAAGATTTACACAGGAATTCACAGCGGCGAGGTTATTCGACTAAACAATGAGGAGTCGGTTCAACCTATCACCAAGATAGGTCAACATTGTGGTAAAAAAGGAGAAGGGGCCACTTGTATCCATAATGCGCTTAATATTCACCGTAGATTATATATTTGACGATGAGTTGTGCGGCTATCCAGTGGGTTTAGCCCTGGACACCCAGGGAAACAATCTTATTGTATCCGATGCATACTACGGCATATGGCAAGTCGACTTGAAAACGAAGAAGAAAACTGTGGTGGTGCCGGCGGAGCAGATCCTCCCTGGCAAGGGTGCAAACCGTCGGGCTAAGCTGTTCAATTCGCTGGCAGTTAGCCGCCAGGGTGACATATTCTGGACGGATTCCTTTTCAGACGACTTTGTCTTGGCTGCGTTCGCCAACCCGTCGGGTCGGTGAGTTCGAACTAAGGAGAGATCTACCAGAGAGATAAGATTTATTGGCTTTCCTCAGACTTTTCAGGTACGATCGTGTAAAGAAGACAAACGAGGTACTGCTCGATGAGTTGTCCTTTGCCAACGGCTTGGCCTTAAGTCCCAGTGAGGATTTCATTGTCCTTGCCGAAACAACGGCCATGCGGCTAAGAAAATACTATCTCAAAGGATCTCGAGCCGGTGAAAGCGAAGTGTTTGTGGAAGGTTTGCCCGGCTGGCCGGATAACCTCACTGCTGATGAAGAGGGAATCTGGGTGCCCCTGTCCGTGGCTTCAGATAGTGAGAATCCCAATTTGTTCGCCGTGTTGGCGCCCTATCCGAGGCTTAGATCTTTCCTGGCCCGTTTGGTGGCTCTAATGCGACTTCCCCTTCGAGTTCTGAACCATATATATCCAAATGACATAGCGGCTCGTCTTTTTCACTCCTTTAACGATTTGGTCATCAGGAACGCTCCCAAGCGTAGCACTGTGGTGCGTGTGGATTGGAATGGAAACATTGTGAGATCCCTGCATGGGTTTGACAGATCAGCTTCGGGCATATCCCACGTGCTGGAAGTTAAGGGTCACTTATATTTGGGATCTCCTGTCAATCACTATGTTGCCAAAGTCAAATTGCCCGATGAGGGATTGAAGTCTGTAAAAGGAAATTAAAGAGATTAGTTAAGTCATTACGATGGATTCAATGCGACATTTACCATTACAATTGTTTATTGTTCTTATTTAGATGCGACTTAATTTTAAGAACCTATCAAGCTTTTGTTTTTAATTAGTTTATTGCACCATGAAACTATCAAATCACATTAACATTTTGTATTTTATTAATAAAATTAAAACTCAAGGAACAAACCTTTATGTTGAATTAACAAGAAATACATGACATTAAATAAAAGATAAATAAAACTATATATGTCTGTACAATTTCGTCTCTTAGTAATTCGATTTGCGTAGAATTACAATAAGAGCTCATGTGTGGAAGTAAATTAAATATGCTTCGTAAAAAATACGTCAGGAGCAATTGCACAGAACATAGTTAGTTGGCTATTTTGTCTAGCTATTACTATTATATTTAACTACATGCGGTCGTTTCGTTTCACATTTGATATCGATTGCGGAATGTGGCAACGAGCAAGGGCTCAAAAGTCTTGCGTTTAAGTCTACATAATATAATTTAAAACATTACTAACAAACACGCACACAAAAATACTGACACACTCACACACTTGCACAGATTAGATTTTATGTATAAATATATACGTCAGCGTCCAATGTATCAACACAAATTCTAATCGAAAAAGGAAATCGAATGATATTTCCCAGCAAAAATGCTAATACCAAAGATTATTCACGCTTAGAATTTTGTGTCACATAAATCGACGCCGACAGTTAAATATAGTTGCCTTGTATATCGGATGTATGGAATATGGATATCTATCAATTGTTATTAACTACGGCTGTCTCTAGTTCAAAAAGTTAAGTATGTCTTGCTGGGAAAGTGCGTTGAGGTTCTGGTTATCGGTTGGCAGCAGCGGCTGTGTCTGCGGCTGGAGCGTGGGTGCCTGACTGGGTTTACCCAGCAGTTGCTGCTGCTGATGCTGCTGGATGCTGTTCAGACTGTAGCCAGTAGGATAAATGTAGTTAACCGTAGGCTGCTGCACCGTATACATGTTGGCACCGTTTGTGTTGTTGGCTTTGGGGGCGCCAACAGAGGGTCTGCCACCAGCGAAGGGATCCAGGTCGTCCAGCGAAAAGGAATTGTTGTTGCTGGCTTGAGGAGAGGCCAACTGATGGTTCATCACAAGGGGATTCGCACTGTGCCAACCATTGTTTGACGGCATTTGTGTAGTTGCAGGTGGCGGAGCAGCTGCCACTGTAGTTGTACCCAGACCAGTGAGGTTGCTTTGCATCATCGAGGAGAGGATGTCGGGCCTGGCTGCTGGCGGAGCAGATATGGTATTGTGCGATATTCTGAAATTACAGACGTTTTTCTTGAGTTTTTGGAGCATTTCTTTGTCTCCATCTTGAGTGAATCCTACTTGAGTTGCTCCCTAGGCTTAGCCGGTGCTATTGCAGCGCCGATAGCTGCTTTCGGCTGTCCAACAGTGAACCCGGAGAACATGTCATCGTTGATCTTGTTACCATTGATGGACCCGTTGGGGGAGAGAGTAGAGTTCTCCAGCTCGTTGGCCAATATTTCGGAAGCGTCTTTGGGTCTGTGTAAAGTGATAATTAAAATAAAATGCACCTGCTGCACACCGAAATTCGCACTTACTTATTGTCTCTCTGTATGGTGGACAGCTGCTGCAGCTTTTCCCGCTGCTCCTGTTCCACCCGCCCCATCATCTCCTTGATGAGGCCTATAATCGTGTTGAATTGAGCAATGGTAAGGCCGTTCTCCACACTTAATGGTACCAGATAAGGGATGCATTTGTGTGCCATCACGTCCTTTGTTATGCCCAGTTTGGTGTTAGTCATTGCGATTTTATAAATGCCTAAAATACAGGAGTACAGTTATAAAGCGATAATTGGTGTTAATTTCAAAGCTTACCAATAATTCCCATAATGATAGCAGGTTCGCGGCTTTGGATCTGCTGCAAGAATGGCAGAATCTCGTCTAGCACAAGCCACTTGTCCAAGTTTTCCAACAACTTGCCGATGGAGATCAGACAGTTAACCTTTACCGACACATTGCTGCTCTGCAGACACAGTTTCTTGATTCGTGGCAGCACGGAGTTCTTCATTGCGTTGTAGTCGATCAGAGTTGAAAATGTTGGAAGCACAGCTAGGCAGAGGTCCTGGATCTGGGGCATGTCGCATTCCAGAGAGCGATAAAGCAGCGGCAGAACACTCTGCTTCACCTCTTCCGCTGGCGTTAGCTTGAGCAATAGATCCATTTTCTGCATAAAGATCAGCAGAATCTGGATGGGGTCTGTAAGCTTAAAGATCGGCTTCAAGTGCGGAAGGATGTGGTCGCAGTACTCTCGTTGGCTGCTCATCTCCGCAATAAGCAGAACGTTGGGCAGCACAAACGGTATCATTGGCGAGTTGACGAACTCTTTGACGAGATAGGGAAGAATCGAATGCAAATTGACCCGGTGCGGTAGCGTCGGAATGATCTGCGGCAGACCCTTATAAAACTTTGACTTCTGCAGGTTGTCCCACTGGTATAGCGAGTCCAAATAGCTAAGTGTCTTAACCCCGACATCTTGAAAGTAAGCGATCTGCTTAAGCTCATGCAGCTTCGGTCGCAGGTTGGCACTGGGATGCAGCAGAGCTTTAAGGCTTTCAGTCAGCTCGCTGGGCACTGCGTTCATGGGTGGGTACTTTCGCTGGTTCAGATCATTTGCGTAGCGCCGAAAGCTGCTGTAATCACTGCCAAACATCTTAAGGGGCTTGCCGGCATAAATGGTGAAAATTAGTACGCCTGCAGCAAAGGAAGACTCAATTAATACGATTCTATATCTGGTTGCTTAAAATGAAAGATATCTTGTATGAAAACGCTTAGTAGCTATTTATAAAATATCTTATCTGTTGACTTATTTCAATAATCGCAGAAAAATTTACTTTTATGCGTAAATTATCAACAAGATCAAAGATTTGGCTGGTTATGACTCCTGCGAAATTTCATTCATTCCTATCATATAACTAGGTACCTACCCAATGAGAACAGATCACTGTCTGGTGTGTTGACACTGTTCAGGGCCAGCTCCGGTGCTGTGTACTCCAAGCTGGGCTGTGCCAGGACGTGCAGGGATGTGGTGTACTCCCGAAAGGGCCAGTGTGGTGTGCCATCGGTGGCCGGCTGGTTGGCAATGCAGAAATCGAATCCGAACAGCTTCCAGCTGCGGTTCTTGTTGATCACGATTGTCTCGGCGCTAATGTTGCGGTGCACAATCTTGGCGTCTTGGTGAAGGAACTGCAGGCCATCGAAGAGCTGCAGCAGACCGTGTCGAATCTCTACATCATAGAGCTTCTTTTCGGAGCGCACGTTGTCGCCAACCACGTTGGCTAGGGAGGCAAAAACCGGCTCCGTGGCGAAGGCAAGCGAGTCCCGACTCTCCTCCAGCGGATGCTGTACGGTTAGCACGTGAGGATGTCGAATCTTGGTTAGCTGTTGAACGCCGCGCCGCAGTGTTTCCAGCATGGTCTCCCTGTCATCCTTCGACCAGCGCTCCAACGACTTTTTCTCGAACACGAAGACGGACACTTCCTGTTTGGTGCTCTTCTTGTGGCCATTGTACACCTTCCACATCAGACCTGGCAGCGGGATTACTCGGTATCAGCAAGCCACAATATGTTCAACTCGTAATGCAGGTAAACTCACCCACTCCGGCGGTGCACACCTGTTCCAGCACCTCGTACTCCCGCGTCACATTGTTCCCGGGCAGAACGCCGGACAGTGTGGACACCGTCTGCACGGCGGATGAGTAGAACTTGTTTATCATGTCCATCCTGGCGCGAATTTGCAGTAACTGCGGCCTACAAGCTAGTGCAAAATTCCTTTTTGTTTAACAATCAATACTAGCGCTGGCCCAACCACTCACGATAGCATCACGCGATATATCGATAGGTTTTGATTGCCTGTCAAATGTATTTTACATTTAAATGCAGCCAATAGCTTGTGCTTTGCTTCATCAATAATGAAATGATCAAATGCTTGCTCTAAGCTTGGCCACACTCGCGGGTAAATTTTGTAATAATTCAAAAGAAAATTCTACGAAATCTGCTCAGTATATTAATCTCTGCATTTTAAAAGGGAGCTTCAGGATCAAACTCAAAGCACAGAGTGTCTGCGAAATGGAAAACTCAAGGCAAAGCAAAGAATCGTCGGAATTAAAAAGGGGGACTTCTCTGGATGATTACAAACTTGCATCGTTAGGTGCCACAAACAAGCACCAGCTGCAGAACACATGGACCTTGTGGGGCGTAAACTACGATCCCGAAATACCGTGGGAGGACATGCTGAAGGAGATTGACAGCTTCGATACCGTCGAAGACTTCTGGAACCTGTATTTCAGCATCGATACGCCATCCAAGCTCAACCGCGGCTGTGATTACATGCTCTTCAAGAAGGGCATTCGCCCCATGTGGGAGGATCCGCCGAACAAGGGCGGAGGTCGTTGGACAAACAGTGTGGATAAAAGGTTCTCAGCCGAACTGGACAAAATTTGGCTGGACGTGCTTCTTTGCCTTATTGGCGAGGCCTGCGATCACTGCGATCAGATCTGTGGGGCTTTGGTCAGGATTCGCAAAAATATCAACAAAATCTCCGTATGGACAAAGGCAGACGCTGGCGATGAGGCCATCCGGGAGATTGGTCACAAGCTGAGCTGTGAGGTCCTGAACCTCAAAGGGAAAAAAAATTGGATATTCTTTCCGCATGAGTCCCAAGAAAGTTGAATTTATGTTGCATGCTAAACCTTGAGGTATTAGCATCCCAGTAACTTTAAACTATATGATAAATTAGATATTTAAGTACTTCATTATTTTGAATTACAAAATATTACACAAATATTACAGATGTCTGAATATGTAAAACTTTAAGGTCACAACGATCCACTCTGTGCAAATGTAATATTTCACTATTATATTACAATACAATATTATAATATTACAATATTATATTATACTAAGTATAAACAAAACAAGTACACTGAATTTAATGTAACGAACAGTGCTAAAAGCCCAAATAGACGAATAAACTAGTTAGTTTATTAGTTTAGCAATAGTTATTGCACATCCCTCAACGTTTTTAAAAACTTATTAAATGGGCCGGTTTTCTGGATGCCACTGGACAAGGCTGTTTTTGTGCTTTGCAATACGGAATGTGAATTTAAAATGGGCTTAATTGGTAATTATTTTTGTATTGTTTGTTTTAAATTACGATTACGATATTGCGCTGGCTGCTGGAAGTGCTCTTGGTGGTCTCAGGAAAAAAGACTTAATAGTCACATTTGTATTCCACAGATCACGGATAGAAACAATTTCTCGTTCAAATGGCAAAGATATACGGCCAAATGCCATATAAACTTCATGGGCTTAAACAATATAGACTTATATTGTTTATTTATTTATTACAGTTCAGTTTGGACTTTTTGGTCTGCACTATTGGATCGTTAACTATCTTTCAGGTCCTCCACAAAGGTGAAGTACACATTTGTGGCAGCCTGCGGTTTCTTGTTGAACACCCAGTCAATCATCAGCAGATATTCCCCCGTGGGAATGGGCGTGGGCAGCTTCTCGGACCTGAGATAGAAGTTCTTGACTTGCTGCAGACCCTAGTTAATGTTACATATATGAATATATGACATATCACTGGCTTTTGTCCATCAGACTTACCACATAGGGACAGGTGTGATTGATCGTCGAGTACTCCTTGAAGAGTTCCCAAACGATCCGAATCAGGGCATTATTTCTCCGCCTTATAAACTGACAGCCGTCGAAACTGAGGCTATAGAGCCAAGGCTTATAGCCATTGGCCCTCTTCAGCAATCTGGCCTTGACTATGACATCGTGAACCGGATGCAGCAAATTGGCATCGACATTGAGGCAAACCTTATTCCTGCTAACAGCTCGCAGGCGACACAGGCCGAATTCCACCCAGGATTTGTTATAGGACTCACATACTGCATTGGTCATTTTGAAAATGACAGCATCCTGAAAAGTAGAACACTTGATTAGACTTCTCGTGCAAATAAACGACATTTACACATTGATAAGGCGGCTGAAGTGAGTGAGATAGCATCCAAATAACCAGCACTCTTTTCATGACTACTTGGCTGCTTAGGAAGAAGTGGTACGAATTCGATGATATTATATCATTTGTAGCTCTGCCAACAAATTAGTTACTCGTGTCCGTGCAGATAATTATAACATAGTTATTCCGACGTCTATAGATTAGCGGGTAATCAATCAATTGTTATAGCCTTTTGCCATTTTTGCTCGCCCTATGAAATTTATAAACATTTCTGGGTTCACTGCGCGGTGAATTTGTTGTTTTAAACGATATATTGTAAAACATGTCTGATACCCTGTAAGACCGACCTTTTTGGTCGGTATCTTCGTATTTAATAGGCTTTTTAATTTGGTTACAGTAAGTTAGCTTGGCTCTAACTGTTGGCCATTGGAAGCCTCCTCGTCTAATTGCACTATGACATTGACATTCAAAAATCGATTCCTCACTTGCCACTTAAGATATATGGACATATAGCTCCCTGGCTAATTGCACGCGTGTTTTTCCCACCTTATTTATTTATTAATTGATGAAAGTCAACATTATTAGATTCGGTAAACAAACAATTGCCTGGCACCCAGCTTTGGAGTCAAAGTCGGAAGTCAAGTGCACGCCAAGCTTCGAAAAATTCGAATATAGAGGGATGTCTATTATTCGCGTAACATTTTCACTGCTTTTCAGAAATAATGGGTATATACCCTATAAGTGTTAAATATTTTATTGTTGTGAAATGGAATAAACATGAAAGGCTCTGAATTTATAATTAGATGTGAAGAATACATTATTATTTAATTAAAATGCGAAGCACATAGACTTATATTTTAAAGTTAATCGCTGTCGGCTATGCAAACGAATTGACGTCAGTTAGTCACTGATTTCCATTTCAATTAAACTTAAAGTAAAGCGACAAGGAGCGCACTGTATCTAATTTCCATTCGAAACTATGCCATTTTCGACGAAATAAACGACTGACCACCACCGGGTATCTGGTAGTCGGAAAACTCGTCCATTGTTTACAACTCGTACCTGTTTTCATTAATGGCCTGACTCGTAGCGCAGTCAACACCTGTCAACGGCCCAAAAGCCATGTCCGTGTCGACGTCAGCCACTTGGCCGCTGCCCCTCCGTATCCGCCAGATCCCCCGTATCCAACATATGCCCCATCTCCTCCATCTCCGGTTTCCCCTGTCCGAGCCACTTGAGATGCATTTGCCTATCCCCGAGTGGAATTAATAGATTTTCATAGTTTTTGCACTCTGGCGTGGCACACGAAACGCAATCAATAAGGCACTAGAATGCATTTCGCTGAATCGCTTTGGTGACTGCGTCTTTATGCCGCCCCCATCCCCATCCACCATCCAACCAAGCGGCGATCCCCTGCTCGCCCCCAATAAAATCGCCCGGAATGAAGATGTTGCTCCATGCAATTCGGCGGGTTGTTGTTTGCACGATTTGTTGCCGTGGCCGAGCGTCTTTGAACCCGCTCTGAATTTCAATGGCTTCCGTTCAGCCATGTCCATGTGTGTCTTCCAGCCAATGTGTTGGTAATTCTGCATTCTACCGTGACTGATACTTTTATACCCTCGATGGGGCATTTTATTTTTGCATTGAATGGGCGAAGTCGCACATTGCCACAAACCATTACCATATTCACTCCGGGAATTCCCTCGAGTTTTCCCAGAAGTGTTCCAAAATTAGATTGCTCACCACTAAATCCAGACATTTGTTTGACTTTGCAATTAGAGAGCAGGCGACTTATTCCAAGATCTTCATATACTGGTAGGAGTCTTATGCTATATATCATTCCTTGGCTTCTTCAAGTTGTGAAGGGTATTGGAAGCATAGGCTTCTTTGTGTTTTGAGAACATATTGGAGGCGTACGCTGCACTGCGTCTGGCCATAAAATAAATCAAGCAGTCCGACACCGGAGTCAATAGTAAATCACGGCTGAAACGGCAAATTACCAGACACTACTGGCCATCATCTCGTCATCGAGACTCCTCCACGAATAATTATGCCGTGACGCGACGAATTTTCCACACACTCCGTATCCGATTTAGCCCTGGCAATTACCTTTTTGGATTTGCAGCTCCTGGACTTTGAGTTTGATTTGTTTTGGCCGCTGTTTTTTTTTTTTTTCTGTTTGTCTTTGCCCGGCGCTATTTGCTAGTCGATTTGCCAGAATATCGGAGTGGTAAAAAACCCGAATGACTTGGCAATTTGCCTTCGCTATTATCGCGATGACGAAGCTGGCCAGTTTTGGGGGTGCAACCGTTTAGATGGATCCACGATTTCGGTCCGGATTCTTGTCGCTCAAGAGCGCCAAGGTCAGCTTTCGCTTTTTTAGTGCTCCATTTTATGGGGTTCTTAAAATCCGGTTGCGTTTATTGCAATTCGCTTTTCGGCTCGAATGTTTGGTTAGGCCACATGATTTTGGCCATACGATTGCGTCTGGCAATGCAAGCTATTTGACGCTCCATAAACTGTCTGTGTTGAGCATAAAAAGAAACACAATAGAACTGAATAGTTTATAAAAACAATAATCGTAGAATGATCAGCTCAAGAAGTATTTTAATTTGGCTCGAACGTATTTCAATGACCTTGAAAATAAACAGGTAGATAGTTGAATCTTTAAGAACTGATTATGCCAGAGAACAATTATGAGAGAGAACTTTTTAAGCTAATTACTAAGACCAGGTGCGAAAATCGGCGAGAAATTCGATTTTCAAGGTATTTACTCAAAAAGCTAACACTCAGTTGTCTGGGTAAATGTTGCCCTATTTGCTCATTGCAAACTATCCGCCTACAAATCGTAACTTTTTATATAATGGAGCCCCGAAATCTGCACAAGTAAATAGGCATTTCAAAGCAATTACACAGCATAAATAAAGGCATCAAACGATCTGCAGGCCATTGTAGCTCGAAAGTGAAGTAATTATACATCAAAAGCGAATCATGTCATTGTCAAGTGTTTGAACAGAGCTGAACAAGATCGGATCATACCTGAAAAGTGTGCACTTGAGTGGCTTTTGATGGGGGCACCATTAATATGCAGTGTCTGGATCGCGAATTTAGCTTGATTATTATTTTAATTTCGTTATTTCGCATTTGTCATTAATGGGCCTTTTGTTTCGTTTTCGTACAGCGCTTGTGCGAGAGATATTCGAGTTTATAGACTCTTTGAGCTCGGCTCTGGTGTGAGAAGATACTGCGTCGAGATACAGATACAGATGGGATCGGCGACAAAACATGCTGGGAACTACGTGATTGATGGCGGCACTGCGATTACCAGCCAAACAGCTGAACAGTACTCAACTCGACTTAGAATACGCGGCCCAGGCGAATATATTATAAATGCTGCGATATATGCGAAATCAGTGAAATCTTGTCGCGTCTAAAAAGGAAAATCACACAGCAAATGCAAAATTTATGAGCGAACTACGTCCAACGACGTCTCCGGGCGAACGGAGCAGGAATACCAATTGGGCTGGGATTTCGATTGGGATTGGGATTCGTGTAGGGATGGAGCGGATGTGCACTGCACTCGAGGATGAGTCAGCCGAGCCGGAGGTCCGTGTGGGTTCAGCCCTGTCAGACAGATCAAACTATAAAGACGGGGTCCAGGTTCGCCGAATGTCTCTAATTAGCCAGCAAGGTTTCAGAGATCTCAGCTAGTAATCACTTTATTTACCAGCCACCACTTGGGGTCAGCAAGATAATCATAAGCTATCATCACTTAATTAACAAAGGAATTTTTTATTAAACCTTTCGAAACACGAGGAGCGACTCTAAAAACTTTTATGATAGATACAAGAACTTACCATACGCATAATGCAAAGTAATCCGAAACATTTTCGATGAATCATTTAGCATTTCTTAACACTCATAATGATAGTCCGAAAATTCAATCGATATCTAATATGCACACGCTGCGTATGAGTAATATTTACATTCATCTCGAAATCTTTGCTAATATTTTGAGCATTCGTCATCTGATTACTACTAGTATACATTGGGTATGGGAATACTCAATTTTGAAACACAACTGAATAAGGAAAGTAAAATTGAAAATATAACCAGCACGTTTTGTTAATGGTTTAATAAAGATGCTTTGGAACCTTCAGTGCTCCATTTAATAGAATGAATGGCCAGCTGTGAGCTTAGTAACCAACGCTATTTTAACCCAAGTGACCAGCGCTTAAATGAAGTCCGATGTACATATCGCAAATGCTCCGGCTTTACGAGGCTCCATCATAAAATTGGATCATAACACTGGCAGTGTCCGAACGCGATGCTCAGGTGCGGTAAGTTAGTGCGAGTATGTACATGTGTACACTTCAATCGCCAGTCCAAACTGCGCCACTCAATTTGACTTGATTTTTTTGAGTTTGGCTTACCGCCCACCAAACGCTGCAGTCGCCGTCGCAGTCGACGCCGCCGTCGCTGCCAGCCGCTGAGCCACTGAGCCGCTGAGCCACCAAACCGCTGAGCCGCTGAGACGCCAAGCGCACCACCATCGAGCCGCTGAACTGCGCTGATCCACCGACTGAGAAGCCGCCGTCAGGTGTTGTGGTTTTTGCGAGCCGCAATCGAGCTGAGTCTGTTTTCGTCTGCCTGGCAGCGCGGTTCTGGAACGCGTAACGCTCGCATCGACTTCGAAAGTTAGTTTTCAAACCCGGGACTCAATTCGCTGGATATACAAAACCGATTCGGTTCGGATCGCGGTGCGCTCCCAGTTTTTTCCACCTGTTGCAACCAATTTGGCATCGCTCTTTTCGCTACTCTTGTGCAACAGCGCGTGCTGCAGTTGAAAAGCGCGTTTGGATAGAGAATTTATATATATTTCGAAAGTGGCAACCGAAAAAGATAGAAAACCGAGAGATATATCCCTGTGTGCCAGCGAGCAAGATACGTGTTGGCAGATCCACGAGCCCTCCAATTAGCCAGCAATTTGCGGAAAGCCACTCCAATCCAATCCGTGGCCGTGGGATCTGTGCCTGTGCAGCCAGCAAATCGGTGAGTCTTGAATTACATGGGATTATAGCCAATCTGCTCTGCTATCCGTATACCTGGTAATCGTATGACATATGCCATTACGTATGTGCTAGGCAGTGGACGTGGTAGTGGTGGTGGTGGTAATGTAGCTGGTGTTGATGGCTTTCTAAAAAAAACATACCCAAATAACCAAAACGGGTTGGATTCGCTCCGCAGGTGCAGGAGGGGCCGACGAAGAGCTCATAGCCAATTGCCAGCACACAGGCAATCACGAAAAAATGTGTGAAATTTCATTGAATTTCCCAAATTTAATACACAAACAAACCCACTCGGCAATTGGGAAATAACTCATTGTTTTGCCAGTGCAATGGCAAAAGAGTTACGGCTGCCAAAGAATCGATAATCGCCAGTTGGATTATTATATTACTCCCGTGGTCTTTGTGTATTTCAAACGGGTTTGCATTCAATCGCATGTTATATATGGCCAAACCCAAAAAATAATTGATTAGATTGGGAAAAACATTCATTACTGGATCAAGAGCAGTTCGATCAATATTTAAATTCCCACTTAGCAGCTCACTAATTTAGCAGAATAAATAATATTATCTGTGACATTTGGTTTAACAATTCCGTGACAAATTGTTCTGTGCTGGCTATCAAAGAAATTACTTCGATATTTGTTGCCACTTTTGTAAAAGAAACTAAAAGGCCAGCAGAGGATATTAAATATTTAGAAGCTATGCTGGAGCATTCAGTGCAATGTCGCAATAAAAATGTGTTGAATTAAATATTATTATATTACGTAAATCATATTTAAGCTGCGCAGAAATGTGCAATTTGAGGCAGCTTTACAAGCCATTTAAAATCCGTACTCAATTAAGCGATGTAATTTGGAAATTAAAGTTCATAAAGAATTTAAAAAGTGGACCCTTTAAACAAATACTTTCGTTGGCCAAATTTAAGTGGCAATGAAATGCATTCATTGAAATATGCATGAGAATATCAACATATCGTGCTGAAATGAAACAGAGTTTAAAAAATCGATTTGTGTGCCACAATTAAATGGGCCTCAAGGATGCAGTTAAAGTATCTAACTCTTTTCAAACTCTCAAACTCTTTAATTGAGGCGAGTCGAGAAAATAGTGCTAAACTTCATGTCATAGCGATTCAATTAATTCGCAATTTATCAAAATACTCGTAGTCGGGGGCATTGTCAGTGCCAGGGCTTTTTGATGCGGCCAAACATATTTCATTTGTCCACCACAAACAACTGGGATTCCAGTTCGGATGCGGATGCGGATGGGGATTCGTTGGGAGCTTGGGGATCCGTGGGCGGATGGCTCTGGTGGCCATGTTCCATGTTCCATGTTCTGTGGGCTGACGTGGTAGGGCGTCAAGTGGAAAATAATCGATGATGTGCCCGGGCACAATGCAAACATTGAATCAAAGTCAAATAGCATTAAACTTTTTGAACTTGCGAGGCGGGGCGAACCGAAAAAAATGAAATAATAATAAAAGTTTGCCCGCCTTCCAAGAGGCGTGAAAGCGCACACAAAAAAGTGGGCAAGTGGGGTGGGGATTTTTTGGGTTCCAGGGTTTTTGGGACTCGACGCTGCAGTTTTGGATCTGCCGCCCTTCCCAGAGATTTAGTGCTTTTCTTTTTTTTTTTTTGGATGGATAAGCGCAGCGTTGCGCAAATATTTGACAAATCCCGCGAAAAGTCTGCTTATGTTGTCACCTCGCCTCGTTTTTTGCCATTTCTATCCAGCGGCGACCAAGGGAATGGAATGGGATAACTGGGATGGGATTTGCAGGGTGACTGGCACTGGGCCAGTCATGCTGATTAGGATTGCACCGGAAGACACTTGCCACTTGCCACTTACCACTTTCAGCGTGCGACAATGTTTTCGAATTGAAATCCGAATCGCGTTGTAATTTATATTTCGCACTTTGCGCACTTTTCATTTCGCTGTGCGATTTTGTTTATGCAATTTGGCCAACTGCCTGCCGAATGCCAAAAGGAAGGCAAACGCCTCAGACTTCAGGCTGCTGGCTAACGAGTGCAGGCGCGTGTCTGTATCTGCACCTCTATCTGTATCTGTATCTGTATCTTGTGGATAGGGAAGACCCCCCGAGTTTCCCATATAGCAGGTGAAGGCGAACGCAAATGCGCCAATTTGTATGCAAGCAGCATTAATCGAGGGGTAATCCGGCAGCGATGCATTGCAGCCAGTTAAAGCCCAAGCCCAAGCACAAGCCGAATCCGAATCCGAATCGGAGTCAAAAGCCAAATCCAAAGCCAGAGCCACTGCGTTTCGACCTGGCCAAGAGGGGCCGGCATTACGTGAGATGTGCAATTGCACGAAATGGATTTGCAATCGATAAATGTGCGAATATTGCTTCTGCTGCGAATTAGCAGCCAAACAGCCAAGCGGCCAAGTGTCCAAATGGCCAAGATATCCGAAGGCGCTCTTCGCCTTGCATTTTCCAGGCGTGTTTAAGTATGCATAAATAACTCATCGGCCGCCTGACCATGAATCCAATTGGGAACATCTTCATTTAAATTGTTTAGTAGCCGAGCAATGCGGCTGAGTAATGTTTGCATTGTATCTGCATCTGTGCCTCCGGTATCTGCACATTTTTCAAGCTGCCAAGTGGCGACGTTCCTAAATGAAGGTATGTTCTGAAGATAAATGTTGTCAATTTTAACTATTTTTGGGTGATTCGTATAAAACTTATGTTATTAAATTACCAACAAAGATCGTATTTCCCTGCAGATATTCTACGTATTTGTAGATAAAAGTGTTACACTTGTAGCTGTTCATTTGAACACGGCCATATTAAATTCTGCACGCTCATTTAATTAGTGTAATTATATTTGGCACAGTACATATGTAGCTGCTCTGATATGTTTCATATTACACTTATTAATTATTTACCGAGCGCTGTAATATATAATTGTAAAATTCCTGCGGTCTGGATCGCCCACTCTGAGTGACAGCCAGTTGATTTAAGCGGAATGTGTTCTTTAACTATAGATGAACCATTGACAAGGGGTTAACCCGAAACAGTGCAATTATTTATATGTTTTAATGCAGCATCTGGGCGGAGGAGCATATAAATTATATTGTCGCTGCAACTTCCCATGCCAGCCATATTGATAAAATTCTAAATAAATCCAATTGCCTCTCTTCTATCAAAATCGCTTCTTCGTCTGTGTGTGTGTGTGTGCTCACGCTTTGTGCTGCAAAAATTGAAAAATCAAACACAAGGAAAACCACTCGAGATTCAGCAGTGCAATCGATTTCCAAAGCCACATTGGTGGTGGTACTAAAGCAGTTGTATTGGTAATATTGGTAGCATAGTAGCCACTGACAAGGTCAGCACTTTGGCTTTTATTTGGGGCCCGGCGGTTGTCGCATTCTAAGCAAATCGCAATTGCCATAGCTGCAGCTATCTACTACTAGTAGCTCGTTGTGGAATCGTTGTTGAATCGTTGTGGAAATCGTGGCCCGGTCGTAATACACGTATTAATCTCGCCTCGCTTCTTGTTAGATGTGGCGTTGTTTTTGCGGTGGCAGCTTTGCTTTTGCCTTTTTGCTCAGTGCTTTTGCTTTGCTTTGGCAGCAACAAGTGTTTAATTGCGATAAATGCACCTGACCGCCTTGAGCCTGAGCTTGGGTTTGGGTTGCGACTGGGTTCGGACTGGGTTTGGGCAAGGCTTTCTGGTTCTCTCAGAATCTCTGCTGCTTTTCCACCTGCCCACTGGCCAGCACTACGCGAAAAGGTCAACACAATTCGGCTGCAGACCAGCGGCATTGAACATGAACGTGGCCCGAAACTCTGCACGTAGAGTTGCCAATTTTTGTTTGTTTGTTTGTTCGTTAGCCAACGTTTTCGGCCCAATTAAGAGCGGGCCCATAAATTTGGCATGGCCATTTAAACATAAACCCCGACCGTGTACATCCTGTAACGGCTTTTTAATTATGCATGTCGCTATGAAAGCGTCGCTGCTTTGGCACTTGGCTAAAAGGTCTGCCGGCGCAGGCAACTGGGTCATTACCATGGCCTGGCTTTGATCTTCTGCTGATGGGGCCGTAAAAGACTTACTCCAACAGGTTGTAAAGCCAGTGAATTGTCTTGAATGTAATGTGCCATAAAGACATAAATTACAGTTCGGCGCAGAGACGCTGAATATGGTGGCTTAGGTCAGGCATTTGCTGCCGCTTATTGGAGCGTTTTCAGGAGCACCTCTTGACCTTTGGTGGAATCTTAGTAGGGATGGGGCGTCATATGTGTTTCGTGTTTAGAGGAGGAAGAGTTCCACTTCCACTGGGTACTTAAGTACCATTCAGGTATCAGGTATGCGGAAATATAACAGAAATATTCAAGGGTCTTAATTTCCTTTTAAATCGTATGGAAACCGCTTGTAATCTTGAGTTCAACCGCAACTGCACTCAATGACAACTTCATGACTCAATATTAATTGAATTATTCCAATTGAGACCTGATTTGCGGAGTGGAATATTTTTGCCAGACTTTTGGCAAGTCATCGTATAGCCGAGCTACATATATTGAAAAATGATTTGCATCATTTGGCAGGCAATAAACTGTAAGATTCGCTATTCGATTTCAATCGAAAATCACGCATGCCGCAGCCAGTGGCTCGGATCTTAGCCCGCTTCCACTTCCTCGAGTTGCAGTGGAGCAGAACCCTGGAGTTTAACCCATTGCCGCCCAGTTAACCCATGACACGGATGGCAGAACTGTGCGGAATCGAAATGGAATCGAGTGCGAACGCAGAGTGCGTGAAAATGAGTAATAAGGGAAACATTGCCACAAATTGATGCACTACGCAGTGCTACCTTTAATTGAATTATTAATTATGTACCTTAATGAATGCATAATTGAATAATAAACTACGTGCACACGCCCCCACAATTGTTGTTCGGCAGCGGCAGCGGAATTATTCGCCTTTTTCTGTTTTTTGTTTTTGCACTTCTCTCGACCAGCCACTGTTAACCTTTTAACTTTTGTGCACCGAAACCGAACCAAACCGACCGGGGCGAACCAATGTTTCGCGTAGTAAACATAAGTTGGGGCTCATTAAGTAATCACATGGAATATTCCCGCAGCCAATTAAACCAAAAAGCCGCAAGAGGGGGCTGCGGGGCGGCGGGACTGCGAGTTCGCCGAGATGGATAGACAACATCGCTCACTGGCAGATACAGATACATATAGCGATACGGGCACAGATACAGATACAGATGCAGTTGCAGCTGCAGATGCAGATGCGAGTACAGCATGCAGACACCAGATACAATTAAATTCGATTCAGGAAGCATTTATGCAGTTTGCATACATTTAATATATACGTATATATGTATATGTGTTTCATGTGTGTGTGTGTGCCGAAACATATGCATATGTATTTCCCATTCGATTGCATTTTCGGCCAACACACACATACACATACACACGGGCAGCCATAAAACTGCAACTGAAGCTTCTTTGACGGAACATTTTTAAAATGCATTGTAAATAAATAAATCCGGAATTTCTTTGAATGTTTAACTGCTGCGAGTGGAACGCCAACTGAAATTTCAGCGGGATAGATTGTTAAAGTCCAACTGGCGGCAAAGAATTCAGCTATGTTTTTTAAGAATATTATAATTCATATGCTAATAAAACATTCAATTATTTGAATTGCATATATGCTTGTAGTTTAGAGAACCTTCACTAACATATAAACAGCATATCGCAGCATAAATTATGATTTTCCATCGGCGATTGACACGCAATATTGTGCTATTTATGATTTGCATTGCGTAAAGCTTAAATGCAATCATCCAATTACAGAAATCAAATAAGTCGCTGCACACTTCCTATAAATCAAAGCGCATTTCCCCATAGCTTTCGGTGCCCCGAGCCGCACATTTTGGTATTATGTCAAAAATAATTCGAAAATCGTAGAAAAGCCGACATCCTTTGTTGTTGTTGCCGTTAATGTTGATGTTGTGCATTTGTAATGAGCCAGCATTAGAGCAATCGGCTCGAATTGGTTACGTTGTCCGCCAATCGAACGGTGCGCCCCACCACCACCACCCACTTTTCCAGCCGCCCCCCGGACGGTTGTCAGTTGCACCACACTGGCAATGCTGTAAAAAACAATTTGCAGACAATTTTCAGTGTTTCAATCAAACTGGTTTGACATAATTTCAGCAGCCCCACGAAACGTTGCCAACCTGACAATCGCAGTGGCATTTGTTCGGGGAACGGGACAAGTTTCCACTCGTTGATAAACTGGCCAAATGCTTCCATCCCGGCTACAGCTCCTTCAGTTCCTCCAGTTCCAACCGATACGCAGTTCCAGTTGCAGTCGTTTCAAGACTTTGCCATTTTGTATCTCACAGATGCATAGATACGCTCGTACGTGGAGCGTTTTACACTGTTGCCTTACTTTGTGGGGGATTTTCGGCATCGGCTTCGTTTTGTTTTGCTTTGTTTGCACAACTCGTGGGGCACATGAACCCCTTTATTTTAGCTTCCCACTTCATACGGTGCGTATGCGTACTATTGACCGTTGTCTCACTTTCCTATTGCTACTCGATTTCTAAGCCAAAGCTGTGCCACGCTGACCACAACTAACTTTCTGGCTAAAAGCGGAAAACTAAAAAATATGAATGGGATGGGAGCGATACTAACTAAAAGCCAACAAATGAAACAAATACGAGGAACAGTGGTCAGTAAATTATTCTATTTATTTTAGGTATTTTTCAATATTTTTCTAGTAAACAGCATATAAGAAATTGTGTATCTTTCAGCTAATTTATAGCCAAGTTAAGACACAAGCTTATATATACAAATACATTTAGTGGACAAAGCTTGTTGCTTAAACCATAATAAATTAGTTTTTGTTCGATATCTTTGTTATTTTTTGTCACTTTAAGAGGTGCGCTATGACCAGCCTTTCATTTAAATTGTTTAAAAAATGTATTATATTAAAGTAAATATTATTACCTCGTAGATGAACCACAAGTGAAACACATATTCGCACAGCTTTTGATTCTCTGTACTAGATACTTTTTCGATTTGAGGTCTGATCCTGTTTCAAGTGTTTCCCAGATTTCAGACCACTGCCGCCCAGTTCCTTGGCAGCTCACACACTCACTCGTTTGCATACGACTTTTGTGCTGTGGTAATTTGTTTTAAATATTTGTTTAAAATATCAAAACGCACGTACGCTGGCCAACAGTACGTGGTATCTAACAGATAGATGTGAAAATAAAAGTTGTTTGCCCGGCCACTTGGAACCGGGAACTTTTGGAGGTGTGGTGCTGGGCCACTGAGCCACTAGATTCTCATGGCAACTTGGCGACGAGGAAGGGGAGAACACGTGAAATTATGCCCGGCCAGCCGATCCGGACCTAACGGGTTCCGCCTACGTGCCACCGATCTTGCTGGGAATCCGTCTGGTCTCGACTTCGACTCCGATTTCGATTCCCAATTCCAATTCCGATTCGGATTCGATCCCAATTCGAATTCGTTATGATTCGATTCGCAAGCGGTGACATTGTTATGCATTACGCACCCGAAAACCACCGACGAAATGCGACGTGTGCACGGGTTTGGTTCCTGTGCCACGGTTACCAATTGCGACCCAGTCCCAGTTTCGAAATCTCCCGGCTTTTTCCCCACTCTACGTGACAGCATTTGCAGTTCGACCTTCGTGTGGCGTCCAAAAAGGGTGCTTCAATATGGAAATGGGCGAAGAAAGCCCATCATTTGATATGTGTGATTTCTCCATCAGTACACTAAATAGGTAGAACTGATTTCGAGCTGCTTCCGTGCTCTAAACTGAAATGCAAAGTTCAGCTCTGGACAAGGCCGCAACCACAAAACGGTAGCAAACAGTGGGCAAAATAAATATACACTCGAACATCCCCATCCCGGCGGACTTCCTACAATTAACACTTGAGTAATTCGTTGGCTTAGTGCCCACTTTCATTGTCATGTCGAGCATGACCGGTAAGATGAAACCGAACATCGATTTATTAGGTAATGTCTGACCATTGATTAGTCAGCCGGTTGAGCGATTTGCCTGGCATTAACTTTCCATTCACACATGCAACCAGTGCATGCCCCCAGTTCGGCATAGTTGATGCATGCAAGCGATTAAGCCCATTACACGACTCCTGCCATCGGCCCATTTGACTTGACCAGTCGATGCGAGAGTGGCCAGAACCAATGGCCAGAACTGCTGAACCAGTAACCAGTTACCAGTTACCAGTTGTTTCCAGGCAAATGCCCTCTCGCCTGCAGCCAAAGCTATCGATGTGGCACGGCCAAAGCCATGGTCAGAGCGGATAACATGGCGATCATATCCGTATGCAAAGTGCCTCGGGTCCTCCGATTCAACCGGCAGCAGGCCGCAGATGAGAAGCTGCAATAAAATAATATGAAATGGAATAAAACAAGAGCCAACCAAAACAAGGGAATCTACTATCGCAGGTTAAGCCAAATCGGCAATACCCTTATCAAAACTGGTGATTCTTAAAATAAAAACATAACACTCAAAACATGAAATACAAATAGCTCTCCAGTTTGAAGCTGTTCATACTTATTTGTAAAAATGTTCGATTAATGATGAGTAACCATAAAAATAACAATTGGAGTCAAGAACCGCGAATAGCAAACCAGTTTTTGCTTTTTTGTTTATACACACTGACAGTCTGTTTTTTATCTTACAGCTAAGCAGTAATTTAAATAAATGATGCATGTTCTGGTTATTATTGTAGATGTTGCTTAGCTAGTTAGTATCGCTTAAGTACCCTTTCGTAGAGTATCGCTTGCACTGCATGCAGACATACGATATTGGCTATATGATGGAAAATCATATAATCGAAGTGGCAGGGGACGCAGAAAAATGAAATCCAAGGAGCGGAGTAAACCGAAAGACGAGTGTGGTGCCCTTGGAGGGACTTTTCTGGATTCCAAGCCAGTGAAAGGCGATTCTGAGCTCACTGAGACAAGAATCTAGCCTATGTTACACTTTAATTCCATAAATATATGTGTGCAAACGCGCTGACTGACTGATTTTGCATTTAAATCTCTTGTTTTTGCTGTTGCCGCCACGTCGATGTTGTTCTGTTGATTTGCACAAACAAATTTTGTCAACAAGATTAATGCTAATTGAAGTTTTTCAACTCGCCTCGAGACGAGACCAGTCGATTCCGAAGTCTCTTGTTCAATGAAAGTTTTGGCCAGGGTTCGCCTTCAGCGGAAGTTTGGCCAAGTGCGAAAAGTTACCAACCGAAACGACAACGTGGTGATGATGATGATGATGATGGTGATGCTGCTATAACTACGATAATATAATGATTTCTGGGATGCTGGTCCGGTCGGATAATGATTAACTAGTTGGTGTGATGGCGCTACGTCTGGCTGAGTTGATCATGACTTTTAATTGGTGAATTTCTCGTCCGAGATTCCATTAATGACCAACTAAGTGACCAACTAACCAACTAACTAACTGCTGCACGGGGAGTGTCTGCAATTAACAACTGTGAAGTGCCCCAGCATTGAACTTATGGAGCTGCTCTTGGATCGCCCGCCCCGCTCCAATTATCACCTGGCCAACTCCCCATCACGTTCTCCGTCTGTTTGTGATTGCGCGTTTTTATCGACTTTTGGGGCAGCTATGGGTGGCGCGAAGAACACTGGGCGGGATTGGAGGTCTAGGTCTAGAGGCCACTCTAGAGGTTGCATCCATTCATCCATTTAGATAGTGCCAGCGAAGATTTAAGATGTGAGACTTGGTTAATGGAGATGCCATTGAAACTGATTGTGAAGACTAAGAAAAGAATACTTGAACATGTGAAGTTTAAATTATTATCAATGCGAACCAAAACGTTTGCCCTCAAGCCAAATGCATATACTCGTTATATAATAAAAATTAATTTCGTTTTTCAAATGATTTCATTCCACTTTTGGCATTCAATAAACTTTATTTAACACTGTGAATATGTTTGCTATCGTAATGTCAGTTGGTTTGAGCTTTCATGACTGAAACATTTCAATTAGCACAAATTGGCTTTTCAAATTAAGATGGTTATCTAGTTAATTTCCCGAAACGGAATCATAATGAAATAGCCAACCAGGAATTAATCGATTCTCCACGAGCGATTTTGCTCTTTTCGCATCGAGAATTTAAGTGCTCCTCAAAAATTCACTCTGTTGCGGATCTGAATACTCGATGGCTTAAAAATCGCATTTGTTGCTTTCGGCGCATAAAGGTTGAGTGCGGATAAAGTTAATATATCAGCTTTAAAAACGTTCACCAAGGGCGCAGGACGTCAATATGGATGTCCTGTATCCTGCATCCAGCATCCAGCATCCAGCATCCCGGATCCGTGTCCATTTCCATTCCCATCTTCGATTGCATTTGGCTGGGGGATTCATTCAATTTCCATTCGTCATTCAATCGGGCATGCAATTCAGTTATGAAAACCGAGTGCTGCGTATTTATTTTGTATCTGTGTGCCTGCCTGGACCACACACACACACACGCACACATCGACGCACACACACTCAAATTTGTTTGCATTTATGAATATGTATCCCGTCATAGACTCATTTTTATGGGTTCCTTGTTTACTTCTTTATTTCGATTGCGTTTTTACTACGATTTTCCCTTTTTTTTGGGATTTTCTCTGGCCCTATAAAGCAGAATGTGGGCGTGACCCATCGGTGGGCGTAATGCACACACACACATGGACATAGAGTGGAGCATAACGAATGTTTGGCCAACGTTAGCTCCCCATGTAATCGATTTAATCATAATCCAGCTTTTACTATTTATTGTTCTGAGTTATAGTATAAATATGTATGCGGGCTGCATTAATACAAACACAAAATATTATCCCTCCTGCTATTGTTGTTATTTTTCGCTCCGCTCCGGTCTGATTTTGTTGCTAGCTGACTTTGGCTCCATTGGAGCATATTTATGGTTATAGTATGCATAACTGGAGGCAACCATAAAGTAATAATATGAAAGCGACCCACCCATTCCCCGTCCGCCCACTTTTATCCTTCGTCTACTGTTTCATCGCAGGATTTAAGGGGGCGGAGCACGGAATTCGGGGGCGTGGCCCACAGGGTAGCGGGTAGTGTGCAATCATTGATTTTGGTTCAACTTAGTTTTTCTTATGCAAATACGCCAGAGCATTTTCCATTCTTACCCTGTCCGCACACTAGCCTATATATATGTATATGTTTATGTATTTGTATATGTAAATATATATCCTCTCGAGCTGTGTGTGTGTGTGCCAACGCCAGTGGGCAGGATATTGAAATATCCGGTTTACGCTTAAGTATTTATTAAAAATAAAAAACACAAGCCTGGGCTTTGAATTTGATCTGATCGGAGACCCTTGAAATTGTTTCTGATTTCGGTGTTGCTATTGAAAAGTCTACTTTATTTCAGTTTCAGCCAGGTCGGGTATCTTTCTATGATTAAGTTTCAATGGCTGTTTAAAGTGCTCATGCTGCTATAAACAAAAGCTGCCACTTGATAAGCCCTAAATGCACAGCATTTCATTTCCCTTTCATTTGCCACATTTTTTATTCACCTCCCGTTCCAATCGAGCATAAAGTCATTTAATATTTATTGAATCAAGTGGGATTTGGTTGGTGGTAACCAGTTGAATATGCTGAAATCTTGTTTTCTTGTCAAAAATCGAAAAGTATGTTAGCCAGCGGTGTCCAAAAGCAAACAATTTAATTAACTCAGGCCCAGTAATAACTTAATTATTTAAAATTAGCCAACATTCGAAAGCGCTCTAAAAAGTTATAAAAGTTTCAAATTACCTGGCTGTAAGTACCGAAAACTCGCCACACTTACTCCGCAAAAATGGAGAAGAGATCCCCACGAAAACGTACTCAATTTAAATGCAATAAACAAATGTATATTCCTCCCACTCTGCCATCCTGGCTGTAGTAACTTTCCCAAACGGATTTGGTTGAGAACAATGTTTGCATTTGAAATAAATGAAGTAATAACTTTTATGCGATGTTAAACATTTTTATGCAGTCCACAAAAGCGGTGCGGGGGAAGCATTTTGCTTTATGGAGATTTTTGATTTGCAACAAGCAAAATAAATTGAATGCAATTTGTGGGCAGCATAAAAATGAGCCAAAACCCATTTCGCCCCCGGTCATTTTTGGGGGCGTGGCGGGGTTCAGTGCATGTATTATCCACAAAATTCGTACATAATTACATGTTTGAAGGAAACTGCTTGTGGCCACGACCAGACACAATTTTGCAATATTTTTATTTTGCTTTTTTTGGTTGGTTTGTCTTTTTGTTTTTCAGCCATGTTGTGGGTGCAGCAGCCACAAAAACAATAAGTACAGCATTGGCAATCACATGAATTAACAATGGGGGAAAAATCTCAGAACGGGCAATAGAAATACAATGGTCGAGCAGGAAAAATGGGGAAAATTGTCCGAAGAAAAAAAAGGGGCAACAATTTCGCTTCGAGGCCAAAGGTCACCCCATCTGCAAGAGATAAAAAGTAATGAACAAATTGCTACAACAACATTCAGCACTCGTCGTAAAACATCTTTGTGCCACTTTGTGTGTGGGTCAGTGGGTCGCTTATTGTTCTTCGTCCTCGTCTTGGACTGGGTCTTGTTCCTTCGAAATTGGTTTATTCGGGGGCTCTTGGGTTTATTTGGGGGTGGGGGTAACTACACCCGCAGGCAGTAGACTCAATGAATTGGGCGTCACACAAACGGCATCGAGGGCTGGGAGAGAAGTCATCGTTTAGCAGAGCATAGCAAATGATTTCCTACGAAATTTGTCACACAGACACACCAAACAATCCGCACGCACTGAGATCCGACTATACATGTGCACGACCACAGATATAGGATACAGCTACAGCTACGGTTACAGTTACAGATACAGATACTTTGACAGTCCGCAGATACAGATACTGCGCGCGGGGGCACAAAGGCGGTGGCGGCTGAAGGAGGCCGGTGGGGCGACAGTAAATAACATGCACAATGCCAAGATAAAGTGGCAAATGAGCAACACCAACAATGCCACAATGGCAGCGAGCACAGCGAGCACAGCTACAACAGCATCATCAGTGAATATCGAACAAAAGCCCTCGTACGTGTTAAGCACTCATTGCTGTCAAACATGCCGCGCACTTGACGAAGAAGAATGTTGGCCGCGACGTGTGGGAAAGCGGGCTGGAAGTGCAACACTTGCGACTGATGGCCATCATAGCCAGAGATGCCCGTAGTCAGATCAGCCAGAGATCACATCCCCCTCGTACATACATTACATAACCGATATAAGAAGCTATAGAGCTTAGCAACCTAAATTATTAGCAAAAATAAAGAAAAGGTAAGCATGGTTTACCAAACGTGGTTAAAACATCAAAATTGTTGGAAAGTTGCTATACACTGAAATAAAACTACGCTGAACAGTCTGAAAAACTGTCACGATCGGCGGAAAAAGTAAGCCAAGGTCTAGTCTGCACTTCCGATGTTCGCTGCGTTTGTCTTAACCAAATATGGTTACGTGATAAAGCCAAGAAGTTACTACAAATGTTCACAATAAGAACCAAATACATAATGTCTGGCTGTAATTCTTACACCACTTTGGGTATTAACCATTAGAACTTATCTGCAGTAAATGATGATAAGCCAATAAAATTACAACCTCTTTTGACCAGATCTTAACGTTTGGCAACGAAATACCAGTTTCAGCCGAGTGCCCTTCAAGGATTTGGGAGCCGCAAAATATTAAAAAATGATTGCCTCGCGTTCTGCAGGACGAAGTGCTCAGCTCTGAGAGGCCACACCCACACCCATTCCACATGCCCAGTGCCCCCTGCCCCAGTGCTGCCTTGCTACATCCCTGAATCCTTGAATACACGCCCGGCCGACACGCATACGCCCCGTGTGACGCGACCGACACTTGAGCCGGCAATCAGGCTGAATCGTTTGGGCCAGGACGACGGACGAAGGACGAAGGACAAGGAGCGGAGCTTGCAATCTGGGGCCGGCACTCACACATTCGCACGTACGAGGGCCACTGCCTGGAAATGTGAGCTATGCCAGCGCACAAACAACAAATATAAATCGTTAACAATAAATAATCGTCTATAGGAGACGACATTTGTTGCTCCGTTTTGTAGCTGCCGGATTCCTTTATGCATTTGTAGTCGTATTTGTAACACAATTGTTTATGCCACTGCGGCTTGTTGTTCCCTTTGCTTTTGTTGCTTTGTTTTTATGGCCAGCCCAGCACCACCCTTCACCCACCACCCACTGCCCACCAAGCTCACAAGCCAACCACCAAACACCGCCCACCACCCACCGCCCATCGCCCATCAACTGGGCTATTGAGCATAGTTTATTGTTATTTTATTGGGGAGGGCCCTCTTTTAGGCTTTCGCGTGCTTTGTAAATAATTCGTGCTCGGCGCGTTTATGACGTGATTTCTTAACCGTTTACCCCCCTCGTGCTCCGCCCCTCCCCCAGCTGCTTGGCCCCATCACCCAGTAAGTGGGTCGAGCCCTTGCCACGCCCCCCCTCACTTTAGTTCCAGCCATGTCGCATGCCACTTCGAGCTCAAGAGGCTGCAATTTCAATTTGCGAAGAATTTCCATTATGACTACTCACTCCACTGATACCCTTCACCGAATCGGGTATTCTTGGAAAGGGGACTTCAATCGGAATATAAAGAGACTGGCATGAATAATTAATAAATAAACTATGCTTTCAGATGGAATAAAGATAGGCAGTTCGAGAAATGAAATCAAGTGCAATCAAACTGGTAATGGGTATCTGCTAGTCTATGCAGCACAGTATTTTCAGCAATTTTCATATGTGACTGCATTTCAAAAAAGCTTCAACTCTGTAAGGCTTTTGTTTTAGTTTAATTGGAAAATATCATACGTTATTTATATGTATGCAGAAACAAAAATCAAAATTACATTCAATTATAAATTACGCGAATTGGAGCAGCGAGAGAGAGAGGGTGACGGAATGCCGGGGAGAGGGGGATAGAGATAGCAATTGAAAACGATTTAAATGTTTGCTTATTTATTAGCGCATAAATTTGTTTTTGCATAATATTTTTTGCTGGGGCCTTTTGTGCATTACATGCCAAATGATTGTTGTTGCATTGATTTTTGCCGTGATTTTCGCGATTATGGCAGCAATAAAATCGCGAATGAAGAAAAAATAAACCGATTAATTAATAAAAATTATAGCGGAGCGCATTTAATTTATTTATATTTTTTTATTCGCTACGCTACTTTTTTTGTTAACGCCGATTTTGTAATGTCGTGTTGCTGCCTTTGTTGTTGTCATTGATAATGAGCGAATTATGTAATTACAATTGGCAATAGTGTGCGTGCTTATGTGTGTGTGTGTGTGTTTGTGGGTGTGCGTTTAGGGTTTCCACAACTTTGAAAACCTGGCCATAAATAAACAGGTGAAATAATGGCGCAACAAACAATCGAAATTAATTTAGAAATTGTTCACTGCCCTTTTTGTTCATTGTTTATGGTATGAACATTTTAAATTAACCTTATATGTATATTCATTATAGCTGGAACGAAACCAATCAAATTAAAATAAATCATAATGAAACGCAATTAATGTTTAATTAATGAGAATTCAATTAATCGAGCGGCCCGATTGAATTGTTTTGCCCCTAATTCGGACAGGCTTTCAGTTCATATGATTCCATCTCTTTAGCTTTTAAACTATGAAATATGAATTCATATTTTGTGAAAATGAGTTGGCCCAGAAATCATGGAAAATCAGCAAATGAAAAACTGTTTGGGGTAATATGATTTAAATAAACAGCCAGCCAGTAAAGTAGCTTGGTTTCCATTCGGTAGCCCAATAAAATAAACCATTTGGCTTTGAGTTACTGACAAACTGTCCCTTGGGGTCAAATTCATATTTAACTGCACTTAAACCCCATTTCGTTGGATACATTTCACCGATGATGGCTCTTTGGGCCAGTAGCTTTGGGTGGCAGTAGTAGCTTTGGTTGCGTGCAGATGAAGATTGGTAATTTGCCTATTCAATTTGGCTTTGATTGCCGCTATGGCCATGCGAAAATGCGAGTATGAGGCAATTGCTTGGCAATATTTGCCTGGCCAATACATAAACGTTATTGCCAGCCACACACCATAACCGAAACTATTTGGTTAAACGCTCGAATTGGCCGGCAGCTCAGGTGTGGCTGGCTTCTGGTTACCCAGAAAACAGGGCATCGGGTTGGGATCGGAATGCAGTGGTGTATCTTGCGGGTTTTGTGACGCAGGCGCAGCTCCCCCAGCCGGAAAGATATGTATGAACCGATAGCACTCGGAATATATACTCAAAGTGATATCTGTGCAAGATCCAAGACACGTAGCCCCGCAAAGTTTCATTAATTTAATTGCCGCAAATGTTTGTCACTTGTGTAAGATTTGTAATTGGATATTCCGAGTTCGCACACGTTCTGCTCGAAAGATACGTGTAATTAGCATTTTCCAGAAGCTTTTAGCAGGGGCGGATTGTCTGGAAACCTGCAGTTTGCTCAATGCAAACATCGGACGCTGGATAAAGTCGTTAAGACACCGCGTTTCGCCAACAATAGCTAAACTTCGCAGTTCCCATCGACTGACTGCAATTATACCATCGCCGACCCACTAAGTGGCATCGCACACACATATTATCCAAAGGTCGTTCTGGCTGCGGGTTCCAAGGAAAAAAAAAAGAAAAAAATCTGCGGAACATGCCCTAATCCCTGCTTAATGGGGTCTGCTCCCATCAGATCCCATTGGAAAGATTCATTTGAGCAGCTGTTAATTGGCATTGGCTGCGCCATTATGCCGCCCGGCTGCCCATCAACTAGACGCTGTCACAGACCACTCAATTTCAATACCATTGCGGCTCATAAAATGACGCATCAATATAATCAAAATTATCATTACCACCAGCGCTGAGTGGCCTGGGAAATGGAGCCCGGCAGCTCCGAGATGGGAAAAAGAAAAGCGGTAGTCGGGCGCGAAGCCACAACGGCCACGATGCATAAGCGACATAAAAACTATAATCAATATCCATATCCATTAGCGTTATCGTATCAACGAACTCGAATAATAATAGCGTACATATGTACATATATATGTACGTATGCATGGATAGCTACCGCAGACGCAGCGAGGACACGACTGCTGTCCGCAGTCCACTGTCCGTTGTCCGGACATCTATACGGACACGGTCGGCGATACGGACACCGGCACTACCACTGGATGGGATGGCCACGAGGATGACACCCCGTGGAGCTCCTGTCTGCCCGCCCATTTGTCTTCACGTAATTATCTTTTAATAGATTTAACGAACACTTTTCGCACCGACTCTTTGCTTGTGTGTCAACTCAGTGACAACAGCAAAAGCAACAACGGTATTAACAAATGGCAAAGAATGAAATCGGCTGAGAGCAACTTGTGTCGGCCTCAACGAATTTTGAATGCCTTACGGAAATAAGATTATTGTGTTTAAATAATCTAAATTAATTGGTCACACTTATGTGGCTGTGACACTATTCGAAATAATTTCTATAACTATTTGCTTACAAAGTAATTGAAAGTGTAATCTAATATAATCACAGTAATTATACACGGAAAATTGCTTTAATAATCATTGTAAACACTGGAAGATGCTACCAAATGTGGGTCACAGTCATGGCCACCTGGCCACGGAAGGGTATGCCCGGTGCATCGGTGGCAATATACATGCGAATATATATACTATATAGCACTATAGTCCCGACTCCGGACCCAGTCAGACTCTCAGACAGGCCAAAGCCAACGGAAGTCGGAAGTTGTATGGCACATGCGGTGGTCGTGGCGGTTGCGATGGCGATGGCGTCTGCACCACTGGTAATGGCGATGCCAATGAGGCGAGTGGTGGGTGGGTTGGTGGTCTGATGCTCCTCCTGGGCAGCTCCACACAGTGGATGGCGAGGGCGATGGCGATGGCAATGCTTGGCCATTTCCATTTTATGGACTTTCAAACTGTTGCTGTTAATTATTTCTTCTTCTTTTAATGTGGCCACTGGTGTTGGCCGCAGTTCTTACTTATGCCGCCCCCTTTCTGCTTGCAGGACCTTTTCTCGTCCTGTTAACGATGTTGCCATCGCCTCCGTGGGCGGATGATGATGCCGCTGCTGATATTATGCACCACTTTCCCCGCTTTCCTCTTTGCATTTCGCGCTCTTGTGGCCGTTGTTTGCACTTTTCCACCATTTTACACTTTATTACAAAAGCATTAAATAAAATTTCAAAGCGAATGAGTCTCGTCAAAAGTGTTCGACGAGGGTTTGGGTTTTCCGAGGCCGGGAAAAGTGAAGGAAAAGCGGGGGAAAGGCGGGGAAAAGTGGGCGAAAGCCGGCGGTTCTGATGTAATTTTCGATTCGCATTTGGGTGGTGCGAACAGAATTCCATGGAAATAAGCAAAGTGGTGCAGTCGCTGATTTTTTGTTTGCTGTTGGCCGCGTCGTTCTTGCTGCTGTTGTTGTTGTTGTTGCTCTCATTGTTGCAGCCGATGTGATGTTGTTGCATTGCTAACCGGGCTGATTCTGCCCCACTTCCCCACCCAATGGGGTGCACTTGTTATTGTTGTGGTTCATACTTTTGTTTTTTGGCCCATTGTTACCCGAAAAGTTTTTCGCGTTGTTGGTGTTGCTGCAGCTGCTGTTGTTGTTGTTGTTGTTACTGGCGGTGCAGCAGCAGGCCGGCCAACAACAACAGCAACAATTACAACAACTACAAATACCGGCAGTCTGGTGCACCGCACGCAAACAAGCGCCAAAGTAAAAGAAGTACCAGAAGCGGCAACAACGAGCCCCACAGTGGTTAAATATCTGCACCAAAGCCTTTGCGAAAATAACTTTGCGCTATAAAAAGTTCGGAAAGAAAGAGCCAACTTACTTTTACATTTTGAAAATACACTGTTGCAAAATGTATCCATAAAAGAAATAAGAACTACGATTATGAATGAAACACATACATATTAAATTATATAAAAAATACATTTAAGTAGTATCTGTTAGTCAAAATAAGCATATTTTAAATCGAAGAAAAGTTCAGCATATAACAACAATAGTGGTACAAAAGGCTGAGACTACAATGTTAAAAAAAAAATTCAAAAAACTTTGAAGATATGATAGGCAGGACTATGCATATGGGATTCTTATTAATATATTATAGTTGTGGTAGCTCGTTTCTCCTTCCTTCAGGTGGATCCCACATCTAGGTTTTTACGCACTTCCTTGACCCACTTGCCCCACTGTGCCGAACTGTTTCAATTAGCTGCGCTTCGATGTGCATTGACGATGGAGTTTCGGTGTCGACAACTGAGTGGACTGCGGGGTAAGCACGGTGGGGGAGATGGGGCTATGGAGAAGTATCTGCGGCTGATACTTAAACAATGTATAAATTCGTCTACAAAGTCGCACCCCTGCACCCGCACCCACCCCCTGGCCCGGTTGCCTTTGCCCCTTTTCACTGCGAGAAGTTCATTCAGTGCGTACAGAACGTACAGAGTACCTTTCGTAGCTTTTCTGTTGCATGGAGCAATGGCTGGTCGGATGGACGGACGGATGGACAGACGGATGGACAGACGGATGGACGCTCTGTGGTCGTCAACGTGGTGCAATCAGCTGCAGTGGCTTTTTGGCCGCACTGCCAGTTAGCCAGCTAGTCGGGAGTTGGGTTGTTTCTTTTTTTCTTTTTTGGCAGGCAGCGAGGTGGAGGAGCAGGGAGTACTAGGTGATATCCACTCAGTTGAACGGAGCTGGCAGGCTGCCCGGCTGCCCGGCTGCCTGGCTAACTAAGTGTCCCTGCTCGCCCCGGGGAATCCCCGCCTTCTGTCATTGGATTGCAGTGCGCTGCTTTCGTCACTCATCCGACTGAGTGAGCGCCGAGCCAAGCGCGAGTGGTGTAAAAGCTTCTCAATTGGTGTGAAATGCAACACCCAGCGGCCGCAGAGGAACTGCATCGGATCGGATGAACTGGCCAACTGGGGGAGTGGGTGGTGGGTAGTCAATGGTGGGTAATGGGCAATGGTTAATGGGTAATGGGAGCTGCTCGGTTTCCATTTGCAAATATGACAAATATGGGTTAATTGTGCGAGACTTTGACTGGCGCGAAATTATTTAATTTCCATTTTCATATCGAATTCGAGCTGTCGCGGTCGCTTTGTCATCCCAGCCCTTTGCCTTCCTTTTGGGGTCTCTTTGTCTGATTCTGCCCATTGTTCTTGGCGCGTTGGTTGTTTGCTTGTCGAGCTTTTTACACACAGACAGTGCGCGCCGAAGGTGTAAAGTCATTATTATATTTTTTGAATTTTAATGCTTGCAAGCAAGTAGGATACATATAACTAAAATATAATATAAAAACAAGTAAAGCGGAATTCGCTTTAATTCGATTTCATGTAAGCTTTAAAGTACTTCAAGGCAGAATGGATAGTAATTATTTAAATGAGTATAATGTAGTAGCCATTGTATATACTACTGTTGTTTCACGCCCTAATCGCCTTGTAATTTTAAAATTTTCCAACCTGGTCACCCATTTACATAGCTAATTAACCAACACCCACAATTACATCGATAAATTGGCGCTATTAGGGCGATTTCTGAGTCTAAATACCTGTTGGGCTCGAATGAAATTGCTGGAAATACGGTTGTGAAACGCACTGTACGGGCACTGTTTGTTCTGCGCCCGCTGCTTTTGTTGGCTGAGATATCCGACTGCGGAACAATGCCCTCTGAGCTTTGATTACTTTATCATTTTCGTTCCGGATTTCGCGACTCCGACGCGGGGTCTGCCTTTTCGGAAAACTTAATTCAATTGACCGATGTCTTTGTTGTTAATGCTGCCCTGCCTGTAATTATCACCATTAGTATGTACTAACCACCAAGGCATTCAGTTTTCAGCAGGGCAAGTGCGCATTTGAACGCAAATTTCAGGCGTCATCGAACTGCCAATGTCTGACATTGGACACTCGAATCGAATTGGAACTGAAATTATACAATTGTATACACACATGTGAGTTTAAGTAACAGGTTGCATTTGCCTGCAAACGGGTTGGCTAAAATATGCGGGTCCAGTGCGAAATTTCAACTTCAAATAGCTGCCTACTTCAAAGATTCGGGTTCTCATTTGTTATCGCAACTTCAGCAACTTCATTTCGCGCTGCTCTAGCTTTCGAAAATTTGAATTTTATTAAATTTTTTTCGAGTTCGGTTTTGTTATGCTTTCATATCTACCTGGTTTTCTCTGTGTTTTTGGCCTGTGTCAACAGGTGCGTCTGGCACTTCATTAGGAATTTCCCTGACGCGCTCCACTCCTTCACTCCGCCAGCTCGCCATCTCGCTCTCTCCGACTAGCCCTTTCTCTGTTCCGCCTGCTCTGGTCTGCCAGGAGACGAACAAAGTTTTAATTAAATTTCGAGCTTTACTGGAGCGAAATTTACTTATATATATATTTGATTTTTAGTAGCCAAGAAACAGTCGCATGGCCACCGCTTTGGGGCTCTTGTAATTGGCTTTATGGTTTTCGCTTCCCATTCATCTAGCTCGAATTAAAGGAATAATTTTCCCAAACTTCTGTTCAGTTTTCGAAAGGGGAGTGTGGTGGGGGGGGGGGGGGGGGGGGGGGTGGGTGTCCAGATATTCTATTAAGGGATTATCTGTGTCGCTGAAAGCGAATGGAATAGCACTTCTTTTCACTATAAATTTCGTTTTAAAGTGGGTGGCACATTCTCCTAAGCGGTTTTACAACTGATTAGCAGCTTGCTTTATTTAGTTTAAAATTCTTTAAATTTACGTAAAATGGTTTAATGAACTTATGCGATCTGATTTACTGCTCATGAATTTTCTGTTTATACCCCCATGTAATCCCATTTACTTTCTCATCCTACAGGTAATCAGAAATCATTTATCCGTCCGAGATGGATGATCCCAAAATAATGAACATTATGAACGGCATGAAGTCGCTGGAAGATCATTGTCAGCTCATAAATGACGTGAAGGGTAAGTGGCCAGTCGACAAAAAAAAAATGAACCAAGTGCAAACAAAAATTCGACCCAAGATCAAGTACCCAAAACGCAAAACCCCACCGCAAGCCCGGAAAAATAAAAGGCATTTATGTGAAATATGACATTAGCGGGGGATGACTGCCTGCGGGGGAGGGTGTCAAGTGGGGGGAGCGGGGTTTCAAAAACAAAAATTTGTTGAAATTGACAAATTATGTGACAGACTTTTTTTTGTCTGTCGCCCACAGAATCCGAAGAGCCAACAACAATTGTTGACAATTCACTCAAAGTGGGCACCCCCCTTCCTGTTGTTGTTGTTTTTGTTTCTCGTGGTGCCCCAAAGGGGGCTCATGTTGCTGTTGTTGTTGCTGTTGCTTCAGCTGTTGGAGTTAGCGTTGAACAAATGCCCCAAAGCGCTCGAAGAGCTTTAAACGCCGCACTCGAAACTCCCACTCGAGTCACTCCAAGTGAGGCTCAATTTCGCCGCGTCCACGGAACAATGATGCCCTGGGTAGCTGAGTGCTGTCTTTCTGATGGCTTTTGGATGTGGAGCGCTTTTGGTGGGTGGGGGCCCTGCCACATTTTCACATTTTCAGGCTGGGGCTGGTGGTGGGGGGCGCGAGGCGATGCAAAGTGCGCTCGAGTTGCATTTAAGCCAATTAGCATAGGTAAACAAAACATTTGAGTGAGCCAGCCAAGTGCTTGTGGTGGAGTGCGGCCTCGGGCCAGGAATCCGCTCCAAGGAGGGGGTGGTGCTGGCTCGGCATAGCGGCGGCTTGCCGTGGGACAGGAGCCGTTTTGGAGCCGTTTTGGAGCCGTTCGGTGCTCGGTGTCAGCTCTAGGTGTCAAGTTGTATTTGTATGAATGTGCTTGTAATGCCTCAGCCGGAGGCAAATGGACGAGGATGAGGGAGGGACCGGCGGCGACGGCGGCACATCCTGCTCGGCAATGTTGCATTTATTATGCAATTATCAAGTGGCAATTGTGCCTGGGTATTGGGATCTGCGGAGGGGATCAGTGTGTGTGTCTGTGTCTATGGGTCCCAGTTCTCCAACTGACAGTGATTTACGCCGACGATTGGCAATTAGGCGGCTCGAGATGAGGGCTAAGGCAAGTCGGGCCATCTCAAGATGAAATGCCATTCAATTGAGGAATGTACAGAGCCCTTGCACGCAGAGAAATACAAGTGAAATTAAATCAAATATATATTAATTAAGTTAGATATTCAATCTCACTAATTAGGCATTTTAATTAAGGAGGTGAGGAGGGAAGTGTTATCCTGATGAATTTGTGAATCAGATTTGAGCTAGGTAATAAAATAGTTGAAATTAAGCTATTAGATTCTTCTAGATTCATTTGGATAACCAACCCCCTTTTCTGCCAGAGCAGCTGGCCACACACGTGCAGCATATGCAACTGTGCGTGTGCGAGTATTTTAGGCGTGTGTGCGTTTTAGACAATAGATGAATGGCTCGACGAGCTGCTAACTTGCAAATATTTATGAGTGGCCCAGCAAGTGGCAGGCAACGGCAACCGATGCCGCAAACAACAATGTGGGCAGAGATGGATGGCCTCCGCTGGGGGTGGCAGGAGGTGGAGGGGGGTGGAGTTGGGTGTGGAGGATTCCTAGACCCATTGGCAGGCGGCGTTGAAACGTCAAGTGTTGTTGCCGTTTTGGCACTTTGGCAAAAATGCAGCCAGGAGCTAACCTCGTGCCCTCCCAACTATTTGAGTGTTTGTGGGTCTATCCTGTCGTCCTGCGATTCTGTGCGTGTGTATGTGTGCTTGTGTGCGTGTTTGTGTGTCTGTGTGGGGCGTGAATTATGCGGAATTGAAGTGGCATTTGATGCGCATTTAAATTCGTGACGGAGCTTCAAGTTGGTGGCAAACAAACCGAACCGAAGCGAAGCCAACTGAGCAAACAGATGGTTTTCGGTTGGTCGGGAAAGAGGGGGCCAGGAAGGACGCCCCACTGAGCCCACCATCAATGATGCGCATCAAATTGGCTAATTGTTTAATGACTGTTTGCATTGATCTCTTCCCCAGACGAGTCGCCCATGCAAATGTTCTACAAGGACAAGGGCGTCTTCCTCACTGGCGGCACCGGATTCTTTGGCAAAAGTAAGTTCCACTCAACTCGCAGTACGTGACTGGAATGCGGACCACATACTTACCACATCCCATTCCATCTCATTTCGTCTCGTGTCCCCAGTTATCATCGAGAAATTGCTGCGCGTCACGGAGGTGGGACAAATCTATTTGCTGATACGCACCAAGAAGGGCAAGGATGCCTTCGCCAGGATCGAGGATCTGTTTAACGATCCGGTAAGTGATGGAGACCTGCTAATTGTATTCTCTACCGTCCTAACTAATTTTAATTTCTCACTGTTCACAGGTCTTTGCCAAGATGAAGCAGGTGAACCCCAAGTACCGCTGCCAGATCACCATCATCAGTGGCGACTGCTCGCTGCCTGGACTGGGAATCAGTGCCGACGAGCGGGAGACCATTATGGAGAACGTCAACATCGTCCTGCACAGTGCGGCCACCGTGCGATTCGATGAGAAGCTGAAAATGGCCATCGCCATCAATGTGCACGGCACCAAGGAAATCATCAAGCTGGCCAAAGAGATTGTTAACTTGAAGGTGCGTTGGATGCAACATATACTATAATAATCCTATTATTACATTTGCTCGCTTTGGCAGGCTCTCGTCCACGTCTCCACAGCATTTGCACACTGCAACATGCGGCACATCCAGGAGAGATTCTACAGTGGCACCATGTCTGGCGAGAACGCCTTCAAGCTGAGCGAGTGCCTCGATGAGCACACCCTGAACACCCTCACGCCGACCATCATCAAGGGGTATCCGAACACATACACCTTCACCAAAGTCCTGGCCGAGAATGTCGTGCAACAGAGCGCTCAGAATTTGCCAGTTACCATCTTCAGACCCGGCATTGGTAAGATCACTCTACTAAACCTCCAAATCATTATCAAATTGAATTACTATGATAATGATACATTAGCTCAGGTGCCGCCCCTGCAATTAAGTTGCACGTTGTGCAACAAGTTTGTTTAGTAGAATTAAATAATACGTTCGCTTAGCATTCCAAAGTCATCGCTCTGTAATAAAATCATTCATTAAGCAACTTACGTTCTCCGCACTTTTTTTGTTATCAATATATTAATTATATGCTTGCTTGAAACAGGTTTTCGAGGGCGCTTCATGTTTTATTAAATTTTAAAATATAAATTTAAAAATAAATTTCGCTTCATTTACAGTGATCACCACTTACCGCGAACCGGTCACTGGCTGGATCGACAACATGTACGGTCCGTGCGGAGTGATCGTGGGAATTGGATCCGGAGTGCTGCGGGTTTTCACGGGTGACATGGACAACAAGGCACACATTGTTCCCGTGGACATGTGTGTAAATGCTCTGTTGGCCAGTGCGTGGGATATAGCGCGGAACAAGTGAGTGCAGACGGGAAAAACTAATTGAATGAGTATATTTAATTACCTAATTAATTTTTGCGCAGATACGAGACTCCGCCGATTTACAACTACGTGCCGGATGCGGAGAACATGGTCACCTGGCGGCGCTACATGGAGGATGGCTTCGAGTACGGCTGTGACATCCCGATGCGGAAGTCCATCTGGTATCCGCGCTTCACCATCGTGCCGCACATGTGGCAGTACCACATCCTGTGCTTCCTCTACCACACATTGCCCGCCCTGGTCATGGACGCCATCATGGTGATAATTGGCAAGAAGCCCAGGTGGGTTTACAATTTATTTAATTTAAGCATGCTCCAAGTACTTGAATTGTTCACTCACAGAATGATGAAGATCTACCGCAAGATACACAAGCTAAGCAATGTCCTCAAGTACTTCAGTTCAAACGAATTTCGATTCGACAACGATAATGTCAGGAAACTCACGGAAAAGCTAGATGATCGGGATAGGCGGCTCTTCGCCTTCGATATGCGCGATCTGGACTGGACCAATCTGTTCCGCGTCAGTCTCTACGGACTGCGTCTGTATGTGGTCAAGGATGATCCCAGCAACATTCCCGAGTCCATCAAGCGCTACGAGAGGTAAGGTGGATCCTCATATCGAAACTCCTTATTTTACCCAACTATCTATCGTTTCAGGTTGAAGGTCCTGCACTACACAACACTGGCTGTTTTCTACGCGTTAGCCGCCTGGGCGCTTTATGCCCTGGTCAAGCTCTTCTTATAGGATCCTTTAACTATATCTATCTTTCGTATCCATTGTAGGGCATATCTTGAACTCCCCAATCTTTCGGTCAAGCTCGTAACACTTTCGTTTCCAGTAGTTGTTAGTTATAGTTGTATGTATCGTATATATCGTTTGTATGTTTGTACCATAACCATATGCCCATAGTCATATGTTTGAAACGCTTTATCCGAATCTTGTATAGCTTAGTTCGTACGTCTCTAAATGTAAATTTGCAAAAGTTGATGGCGTAATGTGGATGTAGATGATCGATTACAAGTACAATAAAAACTGCTTCACATTTTGTTTGGGAAATTCATAATCTTTTTATTGGGCTAACAGGGACAGCCAAGTTGACCTGTATTTGATAATTAAGAGTGAGCTTTCAAAATGTTCTTATCATTACAGAAGTAGGTCAAGTTTTGAAGCAATCTGAAAAGCAAACAAAAATATTAAAGTAAACCAATCTAAGAGTGGGTCTACACTGTTTAATTTATGCTGAATTCCATTTCATTACTGCGAGCATTGATTTCTTAAATTGCTCACCAGTGCGTATGCTTAATAAATGTGGCTGACTTTTAAATGCACGTACTTTTCGGTTGCCAGGACAATTTCACTCAACTTCGTTCCCCGCCCGGTTGATACATACTTAGGACTCCTGCCGCTGCGATTTCTACAGGATCAAGTGTCGGAGAGTTTACCAATTGACTGAAAAAATGGGCAGCGGCGCAGGACGAAGGAGGTCGGGAATGAGCACAAATTGAAAACAATAAGATTTGTTTGATTTACACACCAGCTTAAAATCGGAATATTTTATTGCATATTTGCAGGCGTGTTTGTGTGAGCAGTGGAAAAGAGTCGTAAAAATAATGCCCAGAGGTAGCTTATCAAATTGCGAACAGCCAGCAGTCCGATGCAAAAATCCTGTAAGGCGCTTTATCGCTTTACGCTCGCACACAAGCACATTTTTTCATTCTCTCATCCTTTTTTTTTTATTATTTGGCTCTGTGTGTAGGTGTGTGTGCATAAATAAATCCGCACATGTATCGTATCGCTTTGCGTTGCAGCACTCGCATTCGTATGATTTCAAAATTAAAATCACAGCATAACCCAATCAGCCTCCACAGTTTCCGTGAAGCCAAAGCCAAAGCCAAAGCCAGAGCCTGACGCCTGTGCCTCCCGCTCCAGGACCTGCAGCCTCTCCAGCTCGTCGTGGTCCTCATTTCAGGACCTGCTTCCCGTGCCCCATGCCACATCACTGATTTCCCTGCCCCCTGCTTCGGCTGCTCACAGCTCATTCCCAATACAGCCATAAAACTCTCGCATACTCATCAAACATACACGAATAAGTAAGGGACGCGCTAGGGCCAAAGGGGTGGGTATCCTGACGGCATGCACTGAGAGAAATCCCTGCACCATGTTAAGAGCAGCATCCATAACTAACTTCATGCCCATCTGCACTTGAGTAATCTCCAAAAAGTATGCTAGATTTAAAAGGGTTTCATCCTGAAATTATACAACCTAATATATCATAATCTAAGGTTCTTTAGAAGACTAAACCCAACTTCTGAACTTTTAAATTGAATTAAGCTGTAGCATGAAACCTAAAAACCCACTTTTTCGGCCAGTGTGCCATTAAACAAGGAGCTGGGCGCCAGGGCGCTTGGCGGTTGCCTTCGCACATTCTGTGAAAAATGTTTGTCAAACCGCAGCGAGCGTGGCGCGCAATGATTGAAGTCGCTGCCGTGCGGATTCCACTGCTGCTGTTGCAGATATAGCTGCTGCTGCTGCTGCTGTTGCAGATGTTGCTGCTGCTGTTGCTGTTGCTGCTGCTGCTGGCAAATCTTCCATGTAGATTTTTCAACAGAAATTGCCACAGCGTTGCGGCGCACTGTACCAATTAAAGTGAGCGTGTGACTGTGACTTGGAGCATTTCGCAGACGAGACCATAACTCCCCGATATCCGGCTGCTGCAGCATTAATATATGGCCACACACACGTACATAGCTGCTTAAATATATGTATATGTGAGCTGTATAGGGACTTACTGGCTGCCCAGAAATTGCAAGCGTCGCAACACGAACGGGCGAGCTGAACATTGAAAGACCAAACAATCTCAATCTCTCAAATTAGATTTTCAGAAAAATGCACCTCTGGGAAATGCACAATGAAAAAGCAACTGGCCTCAAACTCACACACACAAACAGGCAGCAGTACTTACACGCACTAGCACGCACACATGCGAGCTTCGGCTCACTAAACGAAGTTAAACGAAGTACAACGAAGGGACGAAAGCTTTCAGAGAAAGTTTGGGTCGCTCTCTCTTCCTCGCCTTCGCTCTCGCGAAAGAGAGAGCACTCGAGCACGAGTCCTCTCGCGTAGCTGGACCATAATAACGGTACATGAAGTGCATGCTTATTCAAGGGTTGTTCATTCGTGAAATTAATATTGCGGCAACCGTCGCAGCACGCGCGCCACAATGTTTATGTTGCTCCTGGCGCTGTTGTTGCTGCTGTAGATGCTGCCGCTGTGCATCCGATGTTGATGCTGCGATGTGGCAGGGCATATTGTTACGATTTTTACGGCCGCTCGGCACTTTGTTTTGCTTTCGATGCCTCGCATTAGTTTACACAGGAAAAACGTAGTTAGATGATGATCGCTATTTTTTTTTTTTTGCAGGGAGCAAGTTCGTAATTGTTGCATTCTCTCAATTGCCCTTATGGGTAATTTTCATATATCTAAAGCTCATAAATTATTATGCTGAAAGGAAACTTCTATTATTTACTAAAAGCATTACAGCGGATCCCATTCGACAATCTCCTTAAAGGCTAATCACTGCAAATTGAATTTTCGCTTGGTGTAGTGTTCCACTGCCACTCGTTCCGCTCTCTTTTTTCGGCTCTCCGCGATGCTGCCGCTCTCTTTCTGATATCCTTTGCGTTGGTGTGCGTGTGCCGGCATGCGTTTATTTGTCTGCCTCATTGCCATTGCCCCCAGACCATTATCAGATTTTGTAATAGCTTTACGTTTATTACTTTCTTACTTTTTTCCGAACCTTTTTAATTTCGTTTCTGGTATTTTTTGCTGCCATTTTGGCAGACTCTCAGCAGCCCCGCCCCCTTTTAGACCATTCTTTGGACTTGGGCTCGGGCTTGTGATTTGCTGTTTTCGCTTGTTGTCGCGTCAATTAAAAGCAAAGTTGGCCCAGAGTCTGCGAATCGCGGAGTGGGGGCTTGGGGCATTTTTAGTTTTCAGCACAGCATACGGTTATTTAGCCACATCCCTCTCGTTCACTTCACATGCTGTTTGCCGCCACTGTGTTTGTTTGCCTTCTGTTTGCAGTTCGCTTGGGCTATAATTATTTAACGTTGCCTTGTCACTGTCTGCTCCTCTTTCCGCTCCTCTTCCCTCCCCACTGAATCCTTTTGCCACCTCCTCGTGCCACCGCGGCTCCTGTTTCTGCTTCCTTCTTTAGTTTAGAGCTCGCGCGCGCTCTTGTAATAATATTTTAAATTAATTACAACAAACATGCATTTGCTTCTCTGCGCTGGTGTTTGTGCCCCTGTTTATCTGTGTGTGTGTGTGTGTGTGTCTGTGGGGGTGGGTGTGGGTGTGTGCAACCCCTCGACTCGACTCGGCTTGTGTGTGTGCGTGTGGGGCGTGCTTTTGTGCTGCTGCCTGTTTTGTATGAAAAGTGAATTAAGGCGAATTTAGCGCGCGTCGTCCACGTCCAAAGTGCATTTGTATTAGGGATGGGCGCGTGACCTCGTTCGTGCCCCAAAACGTGATTGGATCGAAGCGAATTGAATCGAATTGCAACGGAACGAGGCGAATCCGGAGCCAGTAGTCTGGATTCCGGAGTGATTTTGAACAACTGCCATCATGGCCCGCAATCAGGCTTAAGCTGTTCGAAAACGTTTTGCGAAATGACAAATGTGTCAAGGAGTTGTACAGATTTCTTGGGCGTAAATATAATTTATTACTTAAAGGATTGGGCAATTGGCGTGTATTTAAATGGGCTTAATTTCATGCTGTTTACAGGAAAAATAATCTATGTGCCAATAGTACTAAAAATATTACGTATACGCCCTGTTAAACACTTGGAACATCTAGCAAATCAAATAGTATAAATATATTTTAATAAAATTGTGTTGGATAATAACTAGTCATAGAATTAAATGAAATATGACTAGCAGACTAGTTTGGTTAGTCTGACAGCGTCCCCGTTTAAATTAATTGCCTAATTTCCAACGAAAATCGAGGACCATCTCTAGGGGCAGAGTGCATTTGTAAGTCCTGCTTCGTCATCGTCGCTAACTTTATCCTTCGCTGGCTGCACTAACACACTCAAGCGCACACACATAGACATGCCTACATTGCGACGACACTTTCGCTGGGACAGTGTGTTAGTGTGTTTATGGTGGGTCCTTCAATTCAATGAAACGACCACGCCTACTTTGGACCAGCGCCCCTTTCGAATGAGTCACAACAACACACAGACACACATACACATGTACAGATCCTTAGATAGAAAGAGATCCCCGAGCATTTGGCATTGTCTATTAGTATCTCGTTTGCGCTTCTGTTTTCTGTTCTAGTGCTTCTTTTGAAGTTTTCGCTTGCATTCGCATTTTAATTTGAAGTGCATCATTTCTCTTCTACCGTCTGAGTCTGCGGCCACAAACACACACACACACACACACACACACCTCCAGAAAGCACACACATCCACCAAGGAAGCCACCACAGACAAACAAACACAGAGACAAACAAAAAAGTGCTTATGCTCATTCATTCATTTCATTTCCCATTACAACCCAGGAGGAGCTCTCCGCATCCGCATCAGGATTCACCTGGCTCTCCTGCTCGTTATATGCACAGCAGAGGGCAAGAAAGTAGCGCTGGCAATTCTAAAATCTGCATCTTGCAGAATGTATGTTTAGATTTAAAGATAATTACTATTTGCGTATAACTAGGTTATGGCTTTCTGCTTAATAATAAAACAGCAAACTCTATATAAGCAAACTAATAAAATTAAAAACCTTCGCAATACAGCTTAATAAAAACATTTCCCCTATTTGCTGAAATGTTTACCTTCATAACTTTGGCGATTAAATAAAGCTAGTTCCACTTGTTGGCAGAGCGTGCTCCACTTGTTAAGTGCTATTATTTCGTCAATGGCTGTATGTGTGTGTTAGCCAGTGAGCGTGCATATTAGTGTGCGTGTGTGCGGGCCAGAAGGGAGAACGCCGAACGGTGAGCGCAGCAACCAAACAAAAATGGTTAAAAAGCAAGCCAAGCTGGGCCAACAACAACTTCCCAACCGCCACTTGCCACTACTTTATGCCACTTCAACGCAACTCAATTGCTTTCTTTGCCTTTATGAAACTCTATGCGTGTGGCCCCCGTCCTCCCCCCTCGCCGTTAGCCGCCATTCCACCAATCCAGCGCCCGTTTTTCTCCCTGTGTACGGTTTTATTAAAACACCCCTCCCCACTCTTCGCCTTTGCCATCACTTGTCTGACTCTCTCTGTGCCTTCTTTTTTTTTCTTTGGCATTTTTGTTCTTGCAAATAATGAAAAGTGCCGCACATAAAATTTGCACAAATTATTCCGCAGCTTCCACAGTTCCTCCTCTCGGTGGAAAAAGCGTCGCCTTTCTTGTTTCTCGCATTTTGTATTTTTGCCAACGCTTTACTTCTTTATTTACGCCAAATGCATTGAAAAAATAAATAAAATTATAAATGAAAGCAGGACGCGTCTTGTTTGCTTTTTCCACACTTTTTCTCCTATTTTGTTATTTTATTACTGTGTATTCCCCTTTGGTTTCGCTTTCGTCCTGCTCAGCTAGCCAGCCAACAATAAGAACCGAAAAATACAAAAATACAAAAATACAAAAACTGATGCACAACCAACTAGTAAAAGATGGGGCTAGGATTGTGGGCTAGTGCGGCGGGGGGTGGTGTGGGGGGTGGGGGCAAACATGGGGCAAACAATGAGGAATAAAAGTAAAAATTTCCAGAGACGAGTTTCGAAACTGCTAGATACCCGGTATTCGCGATATAACCACCAGTTTTTCAACTGCATCCTTTGGCAAATAAAGTATAAGTTGGAAAATAAACTTTAAACATACTTATATATATACATTTAATAACAAGCAGAATATGTTCCTGGTATAAAAATTAAATATTTGTCCGTTCAACGCAGTTTCGTGGTTTCAGGACTTTGTTTTTCTTCAATCAGATAAACAAATATGCACTCGCACAAACCTGGTTAAAAAAACCATATGATCATGATGATTTTTTGGTTAACTGGTTTTTAATCGCAAGCGTACAAGTTTCGCGAAAAAATTAAAATATAAGCATTGATTGGTCAATAAAAATGGAAGTTAAATTTTTCTCTAATTGGTTAAACCAAATATACATATTTGCTTGCTTAATTCCGGCTTTTACCAAAAATTGTCAATAAAATTGTGTTAACTCTGAATCGATGCGATGCTACTTCCAATCGATTGAATGAGGTCCGAAAGCGGATCTACCCGAAGTCCGGCTGGATATCAAAGCGAATATGCCCCGCTCCCCTGCGATTTCCGGGTAGCATTTGTGCGTGTGTCGCGGCCCCATCTCAGAGTGTTGCAAATAGTGGAATAGTCCAACGTGCGTCGTAAATATTTCAACTGCAACAGCAGCAACAACAGCGAGGCAGCTCCAGCAACCATAACGAGCACAAATAGCAAACAAGGAGCAGGCGACAAGGCGAGAAGGAGCCAAGGAGAAAGTATAAAGTAGATGGGAGGAAGGGGAAAGGAGATGGGAGCGAGGGAGGCGGCGAATCGATAGATTGCACCTGGTACATGCCACGCCACGCAGAAAGTGTCCCCAGTTGTCCCCAGATCCTTCGGAATGAGCAGAACCTTTAACAACCTACGACACCAACAAAACCAGCAAACAACAATAATAACACGCAGCAGCAACAAAGACAATAAAGGAGCAAAAAGGCGCCCTCTATCGGTGGATACACTAAGCAAACGCAGATGAGATATCTATGAGATATAAGATTCAATATCGGATACCTAGATACATTATATACTTATATTATCTTTTGCACTTCTTAAAGCTTATTTTCGAGATTCGAAAGTTTCTTGTTTACTTTTTTGGCATGCGTTTCTAAGTTTTTCAATGATTTTCTTTCAGTGCAGCTGCAACTTTTGCCATCGCCTTCAGCTTCTTCTCCTCTGTCGCCTTTTGGTCTCTGCTCAGCTTTGAGCTCAGCAGTTTTTGGGTTCCAATTCGCAACCCCTAGTCCCAGCCCCACCCCCTCTGTCACACCCCTAAGCCCTACCCCGTTTCCACCCGTTCCCCTCTACCCCTAGTCCGCAATCCATGCGAAAATTTGAAGCGATTTATTTACTTTTTGCCATTGCCATTTGCCGTTTCCTCGTGTCGTTGTATTTGCCGCTTTGCTCGCACTCCCGTTCGTCCCCTTTCACCCCTTTATTCGCCCCTTTCTCCAGCTTTCTTCCCTTGGATTCAGCTTCTTCGTCGCTTTCTGGATGCGGTGCAGCTACAAATTGAGGCATATTGGAATGGAAGGGCACTAAAGTATTTGCCTTATTGATTTGACAGCATCGGATTCAATGTAGCGATAAGGTCATAATGGAAACGGATCTTTGGACCAGGGATTTGGCTAGTGCTCAGTTACTCGAAGATTGGGCTATAAGTTTCACTATCACAGGACACATGAACTGAGTGAGGATAGCCTACGCCTAAAGTGGTCAAAAATATTTAACAAATTTCTTAATTAGCTTATGCATTTTCTAAGCGAGCGCAACGTGCAACGTGCGGAACATGACTGCATGGACAGGTGAACCAATTAAATTTGTCAAATTTCTGAATAATTCATAAAGGTTTTCATTCGGCTTTATTTATGCAGGAACACCAATTAAACATTTTGACTGCATTTGGCCAAATGGACACGCATGTTATTCCAAAGCTACCTCTTGTTCTGTTCTGACAAATAGGTTCAAATATTACACTAAAAAATATGACTAAAATAAAAATATATAATAAAAAAACATTTCCATTAACTAGAATTAAACTTGAATGCCTGGCTCACGGAATAGTAATAGAATTTTTGTATTGATCTTTCATATCCTTCTGCTTCCTTTACAGGATATCCGCTGGGTCGACTAGCAATAACTTAAATAGTAGCTGCGCTTGTTGTTTTCTACTTTATTGCACCGATGGTAATGGTCTTGTTTTTCATTTTTAACATTTTTTTCCTACCCGTTTTTTGTTTGTTTGGATTACATCGTTGCCGTCGCCGTTGCCGTCACACCGTCAATTCGTTCGCTTTTCCTTTTTGGTTTTTCATTTTCATTTTCCATTTTCCATTTTATTTGGGCGCATTTGCAGCGTTATGACAAACAAGTGTCCATTTATTTGCCAAATTTAATGTTTCACCATTTTGCCAGGACTTCGCCATCCCAAACCCCTCAGCTCCGTGTAGTCTAGCCCCTCGTTGGTGACAAATTATCCTGCTTCGATTTCTCGGAGACTCCATCCATCCATCCGGCTGTAGTGCCCGCGCCAAACTCCCGATTTCACTGCCACCCAGTCGAACCGGACAACTGTGACTCGAATTTAATAAAAACGGGCTAATGGGAAACATTTTCTGTAGCTGTCACGCCCCCGGCAACGACGCCCCCGTACACTCAAACAAAAGGGAGATTAAAATCAATCCCCCCTGCAATGATGAATTTGTCGATATATCATTTTCATTAAGATCTAATATGTGTGTTACGTGCCATGGTAATGAAGATATACTGTATATATATCTGTAATTCCGTGAACCAATTTAAATCCTTTTTTTTTTTAGCTGTGCACCTTAAAAATGCCAACTGTCGCCTATTCGAAATCTCAGCTCAGTTTAACTTGCCGGCCCAGCTGAGCTCAGCGCTAAATATTTTTCAAATATTTAACAGCTTTCCGCGCCGAGCTTGCCGTTGGCTAATGCATAATTTATATGTACGAAAAAAAAAATTGTCATTAGGGAAAGCGGCGCTTTTCCGTTTTCCCCTACTAATTGGCCAGGTGGTTCGCTGGGCTGCCGGGGATAAGGATATTTTCGTTAATTAGCTGTGATGTCATGTTTGAGTTTTGAATCTCCGCCGACGCTCCGCCTTTGCCACACGATTCTATCTGCACTTTGTTTGGGACAAAGGTATGACATAGCCATACAGCTTAAACACATTTCACTTGTTTGTAAAACCATCCCAGCTAACCATTCCGTGCCCCAAAATGCCGCACTTTCCACCGCACTTGCCCCTAGCCAACGGACATGTCAGGCTAGGAGGCTAAAATTAATGAATAGATTATGATTAATGAGCGGCGACATCATTAAAATATATTTATATATTCAAATTGCGGTTTTGCTGACCGACCCTCGACTCGACGTCTCGACAGGACCTGAATGGTCGAGGATGAGAGCTTGTGGGGGTTGGGGGGAATGAATCGAATGAATGCGAATGTCCTCGAACAACATAAAGACGCACAAAGCCGCATAAAATGTTAAATCATTAGTTTAAATTGCCGCAAAAAGTTTGCGACGGACGGAGAGAGCATTTTCGCTTGGCTATTTACAAAATACAAAATATGAAAACGTGAATGAGCCACAAAAAAAAGAAGAAAATATAAACTGAAAATGAATGAAAAAAATAGCGCCGCAAAAATGAAAAACGAAAGCAAAGCAAGTGGAATCAGCGGCAAAAGACCAAGAAGATAAAAGCGCACGCATCCTTGAACTTTTATTTATTTATATCTGGATCTCTGGATCTGTGGAACTCTGCGTCGCACTCCCGACTCGTCCTGTCCCGTCCTATTCCTAGTCCTGTTTCCTGCCTGCGCTCCTTATTGCTTTGTTTGTTTGTTTGCTTGTTTGCCACAATTCCGACCGCAAAAGCTGTTAGCGCGGGGAAAGCGGCGGGGGGAGCCACCGACGGGGGAAAGTTGAGCTGGGTCCGCTGGCATTTTTGCATATTGCCCATACGCAGCGTTGCCGCTGGTCGAAAAGTTCGCACAGCGCCGTTTGCTTTATTAAAAACTACCAAAAAATGAAAATAAAAGCGAGAAGGAACAAACTTTCGCCCCGGAATTATTTCAATTCTAATTTATTTTGTGTTTGCAGCAAAAGGGGTAGAGATGCGAGTATCTGCAGCTCGTATTTTTCGTATTTTTGTTTGTCCTTGATCGTTGTCGCAGTTGGATTGCTGAATGATAATGACGATGGCCCGGTCCAAGGAGTAAAATCAGGACAGCACGAGCAGCTCCGGCTTCCAAAAGCGTTCTCCAAATGGAAAATGAGTTTTATGCGAGTGTAGTTAGACAATGACATGCACATAATTCAAGTTGCAACAGCAAAGGCTACAAATGCACTCACTTCGGAATATCCTACCCCGTCCCCATGCCCATCCTCATCCCTATGCCCATCTCCTTTTGCAGGGAATGACAGAAATTAACTATCAGTTGGAGCTGCAGCTGAAGTGGAGTGTTGGGAGTTGGGAGTTAAGAGCTGACTGTCACTCAACCGGAGACCAACACACACACTCATATGCACCGAGCAGTCCAACAAGCTGCAAAGCTATCTTTGATTATGTGTCGCTTTTGGGGGACTTATCTATAAAGTGCCGGCAAGTGGCAAAAGTTATTTACACACGTTTGACCACCTCCAACTCCCCCAATAACTGTCCAATCGGAGGCCAATTAAGTTGGCTTTGCACTTGGGACAGCGCCCAGGAGCTCTAGATAAGTTGATAATCGCTCTTTAAATAAGCAAGAGCATTTTTCATTTTCCTAGAAAGTGAACAAAGTATTTTATCGATTAAATGATTACCAACAGTTGTAAATAAGAGTAGCTAAATTTGGCGAATGTCTTACTCAAGTATCATCATTAAAAGTTAACTTTTTTCCAAATGAAAGCAATCAGTGGCTGTAATTTAAAGACGCTTTTCATAAATAATTGATTCGATGGTCCATGGGATGAGTTGAGCGCCAAGTGCCACAAACAATGCAGCAGATATAACCACATTTCGATCCCCGCAGCCCGCTCAGCTCGCTCAGCTCCCGCAATCCGTTGCCTGCCACAAATTTCCGCCGTCATAACATTTACAGTTGTTGCATTTTATAATCAAACTTGTTACTCGAGCTACTTTTGATTTAACGTCTGCCGGATGCCCAGCAACATGGCATCCCAACCCGCCGCTCGTCAAAGTTTAACCCGACAGACTGAAGCCACAGCGAAATGAATAAGCTGTGCCCAGCCCCCCTTCCAACCGACCCTCCCCCCCCACGGAAAACGCCCTACCCAAAAGCCAAACCCCCCTTAGACGTTAAACCGACTTCAGAATTAATCAAATCCCAGTCAGATGTTTCGCGCTGCCAAAAAACTTAAGCACAACAACACCGACAGCAATTTGTTGTTATTCTTGGCATTCGCGCTCAAGTTTCACTGCTAACCCCAAGACCCCCCTTTGCCCACCCCCTTTTGGCCAACCCCCAACCCCCAACCCACCGCCTCTGTCGCAAAGAGTTCGTTTCGGGCGTCCCTTTCTTTCCTGCTCATTCCATTGGCATAACGCACATTTACAAAATTATATTTGTAAACTTCACTTACCGGCTGCGAGTGGCCCTTCACAGATTCCCGCCGCCCGCCGCCCGCCGCCCGACCCCCTTGGAAGCGGCGAGATCCCCGCCCCTGGACGTCTTTAATGTACAATGAAATTGGCGAAACTTGGCGAGAGCACATCACAAATATTAGCGCATAAAGATGATGATTGCGAGACGATAATGAGGATGTGTGCGGGGTTTACTTGGGGTTGCATTAGTGTAGGGGGAGCTTGGGTATTCCAGCGGCAACAAGGGTGCCAAGGATTGCGAGAATTTCAGCTTTCGGCTTGACTGCTTCATTGGCGGCATGTTAATGACGTTGTACCGATGATTTGATAGCCGCAATCGAAGGAGCCAGGGCCAATAAGCCGCACCAGCCGCTCCAGCCGCCCAAAAATCGTTCCTGGCTGGCCCACTAATGAACACTCAATTACAATGATGTACTGCCCACCAGCCGACGAGCCGAGCCGACCGATAGATTCATTAACATTTGACCATGAAATGAAGTGGAGTGATGCTGGGTGGTTACTGGGTGTATATATGTAGCTCATGCTGGCCTCGTTTAATGAATCTCTATCGCGTTTTCGATGATGCGGCTGCTTTTGATGCGCTCAATGCCCATTTCCCTCGAAAAACGCCGAAACTTTCACCCACGTTGACAGCGTGTGCCAAAACATTTTTCATCATCGCTCCAGACTCGGCCGTAATTAGACTTAATTCGCTGACATTCGACAGAAAGAGGCAGCAGTCAACAGATTCAGTGTTTCAGTGTTTCAGTGCCCAGTGGCTTCGATTTTGTTCTCGTTTTTGTGTGGAGGATTTCAATTAAGGACGAGCTTAATAGGAATTGTATTCGTTATTAGCTTATGGCTCGTTATGAGAGCCAAATGATTTTATGGCCATGCGATTCAATCTGTGCGAATATTAGAGCGCCACATATGGATTGTATTAATAAAGTGATTATCTCTTGCGGTGCTTGTGCGTGGAAAAATCATTTAAATAAGTTTTGCGCCCAGCCGGAAAAGTTTGTGGGTCAAACTACGGCAAGAGTGGGCTTGGCAATTAATTAACCCCATGTTAACAGGGGCTTGAAAATTTACATGTGTGCTGATGGATTAGGCAAGGATAATTGGGCATTAGGCCAGAAGTAGCAAGGCGTGAATGTGATTATTCTCATGGAGATGTGACCTAATTGGATTGGATAAGCATCGTAGAACTTAAACGGGGTTAATCGCCGTCTAATTAATTTGCTCAACTCTTGATTTATGTGCGTAACATTTGCTTGGGGTTAACAATACATTCCTTTTTGCCCCTCCAGCTAGCGAAAACCTTTAATCTGTTAAAAGCCAAATCTTTTAATATACAAACTTGGGCACTCCAACTGGCTGGCAGGCATTCATCTTGCCAATTTCCAGGTACGCCATCAAGTTTTCATTACCTCGTCAGGGGTTATAACCCTCATATGCGTAATGGCGCCACCATTTCACTGCGGACCGATTTGCCCCTTTATGATTTTCCTTCGCCGAATGACTGCAAACAAATTGTTTTTGTAATTTGACGTTTAATTCGCGTAATTAGTGTTCCGACATTTTTCTGCCCGTTTCCCTCCATTTTTTGTTGTCCTTGTTTTTGCCGACCGTTCTCAACGCTTTTTTCTGTGTTTTTGGCTGTTGTGTTGTGAGCTGGCTGGCTGACGTTGTTGTTGGCCTTAATTAAATTCATTGCCATATTTATGAAACTTTTTTCATTAAATTCTGCGTTTTCTTGAGAGCGAACCGGTGGATTTTCCAGCCCTCGCGAAATATTTGACCCCCTGGCCACCCTTTTGCCATTCTGACCATTCTGGCCATTAACTCTCGGGGACCCAAGGCGGCTGTCCATTGAGAAGGGCTCTAAATATTTTTGCGGGTTTTTACGCATTTCACTGGCCCCACACCCGGTGGACATTTCTTTTTTTGGACGGGAAAATGTTATAAAAATAAAAAATAAAATTTCTGACACCTAAATTGCTGTGACATATTTGATTTATGAGGCCACCTATTTGGCCCCAAAAGTGCGCGGCGCCCGAACAACATAAAAGCATGGACGATGGACGTGGATAACCATGGAAAAGGGAGCTGTGAAAAATCCTGGTCGAGAAGGGACCGAAAACGAAAAGGCCAGGAAATTCGGTTGTGAGGGGTGATGGAAAGGGTAGGGGAGGGGAGCGGGTCGGAAGCAGGAAGGGAGCACATAAAAAACACGAAAGGAAGTGGCACTAAAACAATTACAAAATAAAAACGATTACACGCCACTTCCGGCGACATAAAAATGGTGCAGGCCAAACGAAGACGAAGATGCTCGGCCAAAAAGGGTTTTCGGCTCACACATACCTATACCAAACACACACAGAGTCACTCACACACACACACACACATCCATTTAATAAAAGAGGCCACTAAAAGACGTCGGCAATACAGGACCATAATCTTGGGTTAAAGACCATTAAGAATTTTTATTTTCAATTAAACCCGATTTGCCTTAATGCCCCACAAGGCTGAAAACGATGCCGCCGATGTCGCCAGCAACAGCAACAACAACAAGTGGAGAACACAACGTGGGCAGGACACTTCCCCCGCCTAGAACACCCCCCCTCCCCCTAGCTGAAATTTATATGCGCCGCATAGTCTAAAAGGGTCGCCTGACTTTACGCGTTGCCCGAAGTGAGAGCCCGCAAATCCCCCAAGCTCCCACACCCACTCCCTTATCCAATCCCCATCGCCATCTCGGCCAGCAATTCCCCCCCAAGGAGCAGGGAGTAACAGAGCAATGGCCAGCAATAGGCAGCAATGGCAACAAGGCAGGACACAACAAGGAGCCCAAGGAGTGGGCACAATAGGGCGACTAAATTCAAATGCGATTTTGATGCCATTGCTGCTTTTCAATACGCCGCCTTCGGGATGGATGCCACTGATGGAAGGGATGGATTCGATGGAAGCCGCCACCCGTATTCGAACTGGATTTGGTCGAGTCAAATGACGGGGGCACCAAGCGCCATAAATGCGTCAAAGGAGTGCGCGGTGCGAAGGGCAGGAGATGACGGAGCAGCTGGATTTTAGCCAGATTTCATTAGTGTTTGGAAATTTCAGATTTAGCAAGTCTATTAGAAAACTATTTTTATGAAGCATGTAAAAGCAACTATTTACATCTTATCTGCTTTTGTAAATACAACGAATTATGTAAGTATTGGTTTTTCCCTGAATATCTGAAACCTATTTGTAAATATGAATATGCAGCATAAGTAAGCATTTCCTTTTGGTGCAATGATAAATGAAGTTGATTACTTACAACGGACATGGCCAACTGCAGCAGTTGATATTGTCGTCTGCTGTGAACTGGAACTGCATCTGCAACTGCATCCGCATCTGCATCTGCATCTGCAAGTGCATCTGGTGCAGATGGTGGACGGTGATTATCTCGAATCTGGCTCTCCGGTAATCGATGGCCGCCATCACTGGCGGCCTTCTGCTGGGCTCCAAAGAAATCTCTGGCTGAGCCGAAAACCAAAGGACGAAGGGAAGAAAGGAGCTGGTGGCAGGGAGCGGGGGCAGGGGGCAAGGAGCAGCCGAGAAACACAAACTGAAAAACTGCAAAAGAAAAACACAAACAACTCGCAGCGCAACAAAAGTTTGCCGATATAAAAAGTGTGGACTGCTCGAGTGGCCGCCACCCGCCACCGGCCGCCCATAGATGGTGGAATAAAATAGAATATACTTCTGGCTTAGCCGCTGGAGGATGACGAGGGGGCGTGGCATGGGTGGAGGGGGCAAGGAGGTGGCAGGAGTAGCACGGTTGTCCTGCCCTGGGCTCCGTTTCTCTGCTCAACTCAACTCAACTTGGTTCGGTTTGGTTTGGTTCGGTTCTGGTTTGGTGGTGGGGCAAAGTATATTTAAGTGCTTAAAGTAAAATGATGTCGTACGAACTGGAAACTAAAAACAAGTTAGTATGGTAACTTTTGGCCTAAGGCTAGACACACAAATATATATATATATATCCGTGCAGCTGTCCTTGTGTGTGTCGGAGTGTGTCTGCAATCCGCACAAAAAATCGTTGTAGCGTATCTATGCGCTCGCATCTTTGAGATAGTTTAGCGTGAAAATAAAGTAAAGTACGGTAAAATTGTTGGCAGTTGATTATTGAATCGCTTTAGGTCAAAGCTCAACGGCAGGCCCAACCCAACCCAGACCAGACCACAGCACACCAGGCCAAAACCAATCCCGACCAACTCGGGCAGACAACAGCCAGGCAACAAGGGCCACAGGATTGGGATTCGAGCTGGATTCAAGCAGGATTCGAGGGGTTTTGCTTCGGAGCGGAGGGCAAACAAGTCAGCAACAGCAGAAACGGCAGCAACATGGCAGGCAGAGCAGAGATTAAAGCGTTTATTGATGCGCAGATTGCGCGCATTTTAGCCAGGAGGAACAGGCAGGATGCCAGTACGCCAGGACACCAGCTACTACTGCTCCTGGCGCTCCTTTATCCTTGTGTGAGTGGGCGTTGCTGCTGTGTGGGTGGCACTGGCTGTCGCTTGTTGTTGGCGCTGCTTACGCTCAAATTGAAATAATTAAATTGATAAAATGTGGCAAAGATTAAGCGCCGCACTTTATTTGGCTTAAAGGCAGCCGAAAAAAGGAAGCTCCCACTAAGCCAACTGTGGAGTGTTGATTAAATAAATAAACCGATAGCGCCGCCGGCTGTGCGTGCTCCCCATGCCACACCATACCACTCCATGCCGCCCACCAAATTGGGTAGCTATCTGGGCGGCTCCATGTGTAACAGGTAATATTATTTGTCTTTGGCATTATTTTCAAATCGCTTTTGTTTGCCACCACCTGACCTCTTGGCCCAAAGCGACTGGCAAACATTTGCCGGCCAAAGTTTGAATTGTGCGGAGTAAATATTATTTGGAATTCAGCATGCAATATGGAAAGCAATTTCAATTATTTGCCCGGCCAATTCAGTTAATCCTTTGGCTGAAGGACCCTTCGGCGGCTTCCGATTTCCGAGAACCCTCGACAAGTCCGCTTTTGAGCACATTTTAATCCATTTAATAAGTCTGAGCGGAGTGCGTGTGAGCCTCCTTGATTTAAATGCTCCTGATGTTGCTGCTGGCTGCTGCGGGGTGTATTGCTGCGGGGAGTGTTGCTGCTGTTGCGGCAGGTCATTTTGTTGATTTGAATAAGTAAGTGGCGCACCCTTTCATTTGTGCCCGTGTTGGGGTGCTAAATTTGATTTACCATTTGCATGCATTATGTGGCTTGATTAAGTTTTGTGGCCACCACATGAACATTGAGCAGCATACACTGCACGTAACTAAATACTATTCGCTAATGAGGGCGGATTTCAGCGCGGGATTGCAAACGTTAGAAACTGAAAATCTATTTTCCCGGTATCACTATTACCGCCAGTTTGCCAGTCATTCCCTGGTCGCACAGCCACATTGCGCATACGCCCCGTAATCAGCGGATTCACAACCAGTCCCAGTTTAAGGTTACTTGTTAGGGTCCAACTCCCGTAAACAGTAAACTGTAAAATGTACGCTGTAGTCCGTAATGACCAGAATCCATCACAATAATCAAGTTGCAAAACAAAGCAAACAGAATCGAAAAAAAGCGTTGCCTACACTTGGGCGCCCGCCATTGAAGAAATAGTTAATCAATGCCAGCGTGACAAGGAGGAGAGTTGGAGCTGTGTAGCGATGGTATAAGCTTAAATTTGTTACGCCGGCTTATCGAAATGCCAAAATCGTCATGTGTAAGGGGCACATAAGCCATTTGATGACTGTTCGCCGGGAGAGGGAGCGAATTAGGGCGCGGGTGGCCGGGATTTTGCCGCCTGGGATCGACTCGAAATCGACTGGGCCCGGCCTAATGGCCTTAGCCATTTCCGGCACCCTAAAACGTTGCCCGCAAATTAGTTTTGGGCCGCGTTGCTGCCGTGCGAACAATTGAAAAGCCGAAATCGAAAATCTTTTCACAGAGCCAGGAGTTTGCAGTTCGGAGCTCCTAACTCGGAACTCGCACATCCCTCAACGGCGCTGACTGTCGGATGAGAACCTGAGCCTGGACCTGGCTACATCCTGCTCACACTTTAGAATTCATTAAACGGCCGCCTCATTAATGGAAATGGCCGATAACATTTGTGCCATGCTTCGATAAGCGGCGCAACCCAAAATCCGACGGCCGTGTCCATTGTTCGACGATCTCGACCCAATATCTCGAAACGGGGCGCCAAAGAAGGCTCCAGCTTCAGCTTCGGCTTCAGCTCCATAATTCAAAACATACAAGAACAAAAAACACGGCGGCTCGGCCAGGAGGCCGACAATAACTTCAAAGACCGCAAGTAAATTAATGTTAATTTTATGCTAAAGCCGCCAGCGTCGACGGACCAACACACTGAGCGCATTTCCCATTTCCCAGGCTGGAAAAGCTGGCAAAAATGAGGCCAGCACCGCAGTGGCCGCGCCAATCAACATCATCGTCATCATCATCGGAAAAAGTGGATGGCGGGTGGTAGAACTGAGGAAGGAGGAGATGCCGGCGGAAGCTCGGATTCTCGATTGGCATTTTGACACGGACGGCGGACGAGCTGAGCCCTCGACGGCGGATTAAGAGCATCAGCATCTTGGAGCGGTAGTCGAAAAATTTAAAATTTATGCCGACTGCGGCACATAATTTAAAAATATCAATCAACTCGATAACGCCGATTCTGAAGGATGCCCAGGAGGGCTGAGAAAGGCGGGTTGGAAAAGTACCGAGCCAGGCAGACGGCAACAAACGAACAAACAAACAAACAAGCTCGGCAAAGAGCACAAAAGTCGTGAAAACTTGGTTAACAACGAGAAAAATGGCAGCGGCATGCGGCCCAAAAAACGTTTGCAGCAGCTTTTTAGCCATCGACTCGATGCTGCTGCAGGACCTGTGGCAAGGATATGGCAGCTGCAAAAGTTGAGACATCCAGTGCCGGTTCAATTGCCACTATCCTTTGCCGTGGCAAAGTCTCAGCTTTTCTCTTTGGCCTCTTCTTTTTTTAAGAGGGATTGGGAATGGTGGGGGCTGCTTGGCCCCCTGTTAATCTGGCCTGAGACGCCTCCCATGAAATCCTTCCCGCCGCAGTTTAACCCTTCTCGACTGGGCCATTGGATAATTTGGATACTTCGACAAACTTTGATTGACCTTTTCACTTCATTCGAACTGGTCCAGATAAAGTTTGATGCGAGTTTCAAGATCGTGGGACATATAAAAGGCATTTTCGAACTTTTTAAGGGGAATTTAATAATGTTAAAAGCCTGGTGAAATAATATTGGTTATTTATTAAAACGGAACTATATTCCTTTCATTGAGCAGAACAACAAGTAAGATAAAGAACTTAAAACAAAATATTGCCTTTTAATTGGACCCAATGAATATTTGAAATTCTTATCTAGGGGGATTGCAAAACCATTTCCCACAAACCCATGCTTATACATTAAAAAAGAGCTTTTCCAAAACGGCCAGCCAAGGGAAATCGCAGAGCGGATTGCCGTGAGCTCAGCCAAGGGTTAAGTGTATTAGAGTTGTCTCTTTGCCGTTCTGCTTCCTCTATTTTTCCCAGTTTTCCTCTATTTTCTCCTGTTTTTCCCCGTGTGTCCGGGCACTCATATAGCCATAATGCCAGAAATACTTATTCCCCGATATGCAACAAACAAGCAACAAACAAGCGGCAACAATGGCAGAAAAGCTAAGCCAAGGCCAGAACAAAAAGTGGTAAACAAGTGGAAAGCGGTGGAAAGTGCTGCCAGGTGCAGTTGCAGTTGCACTTTCAGTTGCAATTGCAGTTGCAGTTGCAGTTGGAGCTACAACCGCAGTCAAAGGGTTCAAAGGACAAAAAGGGGAAATGGGCACGAAAATAGCAGAAAAAAAAAACAGAAAAGAGCCTAAGAAGTAGACTTGAAACAGTTTTCCCTTTGCGGTGTCATTTGCAATTATGTGGCCAGGCCATGCATGGCAGTTTGATGAGCTCCCAGCTGGAGAAGACTTTAACTGCAGCCATTGTGCATTAACTGGGAGATAAAAGCCTTTCTATGTATCCAAGGATCCCCGCAAGCCTTTGGACCGGCTAATGGAAAAGTGCATTGGAGGATTGGACTAGCTACTGATTCATTAGCCCATTACTCGATTACTGGCAACGGACTCCAATATTTATTAAAGCCAGCCCGGAGTGTGACTGCAAAATTAACTCAATTTCCACTTCCTTTGTTCTGGAGTTCTTGTGAAACTGAGATGATTTTCACTTCGGCATTTTTCCATTTGGCCAAGACAAACACGACACGAAATAGTAGGGAAAAGCAGCCAGAAATATGAGAAATATGAAAATTGAGAATGCAAACACAATTTGAATGCTCGAAGCAAGAGCGAATCGAGCTGAAAATTGATGAATTTTCATCTACAATGCTGAGACTAGAAGGCAAAGGCAAAAGGAGATCCCACTCTGCAGAGTGGTGAATTTAATTAGTTAAGGATGGGCATAAACAAAAATTCAATTCCCCGGATATCCCCAAGAAATAGGTGCTCGACAGCAAATTAATTATACGCCACTTGTATTTAATTAGTTTATTGAATGGCCAGCCAGCACTTTGCAATCAATTCGAATATTTTCATGTGGCTGCAGATGCAGCTGCGATAAATGTGGCAGTCAACACTTCAGACTTGAATTTGTCGGACTTGGGTCGGCACCCGTTTCCTTGCTGCGCTCTTCGGTCCTTCTAACCAGCTCCCGAATCAGATTCTGGTTGTGATTCTGATTTTGTTCCTGGTCTGGTCTGCTCTGGTCCTGGCCATTCAAACGTGCAATCTGAAATCGAAAAATCAAAACCCAAAACAAATTCAATGTCCCGAACGTGTGTCTGTCCGTGTCCATGTCCTTTGCTCCGTCTGTGTGGGCTTGGGATGGGGCCACTCAGCAGGAGCAGTGGCAGGATAACGAATGGAGCCAGGCACAATGGGTAGAAAAGTGCAGTTTGCGGTTGAAAACCGGATATTTTCTTTTCGCCCTCGCTGGCAGGTGAACGCAGCAGCAGCAGCAGCAGCAGAAGCAGCAGCAGCCTGACAAAAACAGCTCGAAGGACGAACGGCTGCAGACGAAGACATGGCTCTCAGGATCAGACGGAAGCCGTTTGAGGCGAGGAAATGGAGAATAGTTCCTTTGGCCCGGCCTAAACATTAGCACAGGACCAGATCAGCCAGATACCAGTTACCAGTTTGCAGTAACCAGATACCCAGATGCCCAGATACGCAGATACTCAGATACGAGCACAAACATTATTAATTAACATTCTGCCTGGCTGTCCCTAACAGATCCCGCCCAGATTTGTCCTGCGAAAGTTAATTGAATATCAAGCTAAAAGCGGCTGAGGAAGAGCAGGAAAATCAGTGAAAACCCAGCTGAATGCGAGGAGATTATTAAACATCCCATCCGCTTTTCCCTCTTTGCAGTAACGAAGAGCTAACGACATAAACATCAACCGGCAGCCAATTAATGACAGCGAGCTACAGCGTTTATCGTTTCACTTACAAGCCAATACAGCGGAAAAACCCCTGCATTTTCCACCCACACCGCCGCCCTGTTAGCCACCTGTGAGTGTGGCCCAAAGGGCAGACAATGAAAATCAACTAAGCAATTGGCAACTAAACGAGACACCAGCAGCCAGCTCTTCAAGCCGTTGCAGCAACAAAATGGGCCAAGAAAGCGCAGCTGGCTACTGGTTCCAATTAGTTGGCCATGACTGTGGCAAAAGTGAGGGGCAAACGAAGAGGGTGAGAGGGGTGGCAAGGCACACATGCACTGGCTGCAAAATGAAAATGAGAAACTGAGGAAAACAGAGAAATGAAAACTGAATTATTGCTCAGGACGAAACAGAAGGGGGGAAAATAAGGGGGCACGGCGCTTGGCTCTAACATAAATGTAATGCTTTTATTAGTTATCGATACCAACACATACATACCCCTGGGTGCAAGCTAGTACACTGAGCAAAATGTCTAAGTTCTTACTAAATACAATTTTTCTATGGCAATAATGTCTTGGGCTATTAAAAGATGAACGCTTATTAAAAGTACATTTTAAAATATAATTAATGTACTAATTGAACTAAAATACCTTGCATATGAGATAACAAATGAAATGACTTCTTTAGTAATAAATTTTAAATAAAGAATTTCATATAAAATTTTATACTTTTACATTGTTTTTTTCAGAGTTCCTTCATGTGTAAGAGCAAGAAAGATATGAAAAGAGTGTAAGCGTGTCCTGCGGGGGTGGCGATCTGAGGGGGCGGGACTGCGACTCCGGGGAAGACAGCGCTGGTATCCGGCGCCAAAGATTTACCAAACATCCGCTGGAAAATACCCCACTACGATTGCGACTGCGACTCCGGCAGCTGTTGTTGTTGGCCAAGTTCGTTGTTGGCAAACGCGATTGCAGCAAATCAGAAAATACTCGCACAAGTGCGAATGTGAATATTGATGCCACGGCGTAGGTATGTTTGGCTTATAATATATATTATTATACAGACATGTGTGTGTGTGGAGCTGCATGTGTGTTTAGTTGGCATTGCAAAACACAAACACAAAACTTCCATTCTGGTCGTGCTCCGCGAGTCGACTTTAGCCAGCCACTTGGCGCTACTTCGCCCACTTCAGCGCCACTCCACCCACTCAGCGCGCCCATCCACACACACACACACACAGAGGCACACCCACGCACACAGACATGGCCACAGAGCGCTCCTTGCTCGCTTACTTGCTACTTCCGCTTCCGAATCCGTTTTGTGTGCTGTCGCCGCAGAAATTTAACGAAGTCACACGTCGCCAATGCCAGTTCCTCTCGCTCTCTCGCCGAAAAAGCTCTGCGGGCCAGCATCCGAAGCATCCGCGTCATCGTGCCGCTCGTCGGCATCCTTCGTGCGTCCAGCCGCTTCGGCTCCAGATGGCAGCATCCTTTTTCCGTGCTGGCTCAGTTGCGAATTCAGTTTCGGAGCGTTCGGTGGTGGAGAGCAGCTGCATTTGTGCACTTCGCATCGAACATTCATCGTGATCCCAAGCGCACGAAGTTGTTGTTTTGTTTTGGTTTTTGTCGCCAAATTTCGCGCGATTTTTTCGTGAGCGTGTGTGTGTGCGCGTGCATTTATTTCGCACACTGGCGACGGGGCAACCCCAGGATCTGTCGCCTGTCTTCGCCTCAGACTTCTCCTCCGGATCCTGCGGAGCGGAGCGTACGTATTTGCGGCTTCAACTCCGTGTGTCGTGTGTGCCTGTGCATGCCTCTGTGTGTCTGTGTGTGTGGCATACCGGCATACCGTCTTTGTTGTTGGCCACCATTGTAATTGCAGTCAGTGTGGCACTGGCAACGCGGCGTATACTTGACATCTTCGCCGCCAAATTGTGCGATTTCTTCGGCTCCTTGGATGCGGCTCCTTGTGACATTGGCGTGAAGACGTGAAGAGCCCTCAAAATCCGCTATTCCACTGTGTTCGCAATCCATTTGCCTGCTGCCCTGGACGGGCAAACAAATTTTAGCAATTCAATTTCTATTGTGCATTGCCGATGCGAAATGTGCGCATCGTTTGCTGTCAATGCCAAGTATTCCGCATAAAAATTGAAAATTGCATGCAAATTAAATAAATAGAGTTCCGGTGAGGAGCTGAGCTGAGCTGCGAGTACCAGCTGAGATAGACACTCGAGAAGCCATCCCATCCTACATGCCCATCGCACATACATATACGAGTATCCTTGCGAAAATGACAGTTGTGAGTTGTGGCTCAGATTTGGATTCGCATGCGGGGCGCAATCAAAGCAAACGTCATTAGCACTCGCGACATCGCCTTCGATTGACAGCGGGAGTTGGAGCAGCGGCAGGAGCAGAGGGAGGTGCAGATCCTGCGGCAGGATTCAGCAGCCAGGAGCAGGCACGAACAACTTTACATTTGCATAACTTCGGTGCAGCTCCAGCGTTCAGATTCCGATTCACAGGTACGAGAAAAACTCCTTACCAAAGTCGATTTCCGTTTCAGCAACCCCTTCAGCCCGCCCGCCCGCATCGCATCCCTTTGCAACTTTGCTATCATTTCTATTTTCCTGTTTCTGTTTTTCATACCCGATATCTGTATCCCCACCAACATTCTGCGCCCAGCGCCCAGAAAGGGTAAAATCGGAGAATATTCAGCTCGTGCCGTGGAGTTGGGCTGTGGCAAATCCATTGTGGTGCACTCCGAGGTGGTTTGGATTCGCGGGCTCAGGGCCGTGGATTTACCTTCTGGGTGGTCCTGGGAGGTTCTGGCTGGTCCTGAAGGCGATTAAGGAACAAACTCAGTTCGCTTAGCAGCATTTAAGCCCTCTCAGTTTTTTAGGTCAGCTCAGTCCCTCTTGATTTAATGATCCAATAAGGAGCTTCTAGGATGTTCAAATTGAAACCTGTTGGAGTGAATCAAGTTTTTCCGGGGCAGCAATTAGAATGATATTCTAATGTCATTTCGAATGGTCGGGAAATGCTTTTAACATTTTTTTTAAACCACTGCTGAATTTAATATTCATAAGGTACTTGGATGCGTAATAAAGTACTAATTAATTAAAAATGAATGGTTAAATCCAACTATATTTTATAACATTTTTAGTTAGGCAGAAGAAGTTTGCTTGAAAAATTAAAATTTAACGATATTTTAAGATCTGAAAACAAGAACTTTAGTACAGCTGAAAAACTCAGTTTAATGACACTGCCAAATAAAACTACTAGTCATTTCCAGAAAGTCTCGTTAGCATTTGATGTAAAGTGCAAGGAACGGTTTTAATTCTTGACCCAATTTCGGGAAAAATCTTTGGTTGCTTTACTAGTTTGGAAAATATTTTTCCAATAATTTTCTATAATCTATTTTACACACTATCACCTAAATGAGTCCGTGGAGCACCTGCTCGTCCAGAGCTCCTGACAATAGCATCTCCGATTTGTTTTAGCTTTGCCAGCTCTGCTCTTTGGTTTAGTATCAACTTTACGGCTGCTTCAGCTCCGGATTTCTTGCCCACTCCACTTCGGCTCCATCATGGCCACGTTATCCAACTTTTAGTTATGGCTTTCGCTTTTCGCATAATGTCAGTTTTATTTGGTTTTGGTTTTCACTGACGGGGCGTGCGCGCACTGGGTGGCAGTGGGTCTGTCCTGGCGGAGCAGGGACGTGGAGGATGGGGGCCAAAGTCCCGTCTCAGATCCATGCCAATGCCCAGGATTCAGAATCCAGGACTCGGGACCTGAGGCCTCCGGCCCCTTGCCCGGCCATTCGGCACCCTTGCAAGATTTATTGTGCCTCATACACTCGTACACACGTACACATAACACCTTCTGCCGGGGACCTTCGTCCTCCGTCCTCCCTGGATCCCTTTTGGGTCCTTCTCAGCCGCGCCTTGGGTTTCACATCCAGCTCCATCTCGTTCTTCATACATCTGCAGTCCCATAATCTCTACTATTTGCATCGCAGACTTTGCTTTGGATTTTCCTATGGCAATGGATTTAGTTATGGTTTTTCTTACTCTCCGGCTTTCCGCTTCCAGCCCTGCCACCGCCCAACGCCCCGCCCTCTTCCTCCTGCTGTCCATCCGTCTCCTCTCCGGTTGCGCTTTTTACTTCACACACACACACACTTATACAGATTTTCCCGGCAGTCGGACGTTTGTTTTTCCTCTGCTGTTCCGCACACACACTGAGCAAAAAAGGTTTGCCTAGTTATGGCTCAGAACGAGATGGTAATAGTTGAGTTGGCTGGGGCAGGGGTAGCAAGAAGAAGGACGAAAGTCCTGCGGCTAACCGCAGCAAGCGTCCCAGTTGTTGGCCAAGGGCGTCCAGGAATGCGGCTAATGAATAACCATCGTAATCCAAGCTGAAGCCGAGGCGATATGCAAATATGTAAGACAGATTAGCTGATTGTAAGTCCGCGATGGGGAAAGCTATGGGGGGTTCTTTACTCGCTTCAGTTTTGATAAGTTATTTTAATTGATTAGTATTTCACCTCTGAAGTATTTACTTAAATTACATTACATGCAGCTGCCGTTTGCTGAAATCACTTGAGCTTAAAGTTGATTGCGCTTGCACAATACGATTTGCGAATGTGAGCTTTAAAATGCCTTTGGGCTGCCATTTATCAACGATTTATTGTCGACTTAATAAATTAATTTGGTTCAAGGCTGGGAGGAAAATCTTTCACTTAACCTTGCCAGCATCCGAATTCCAATAATTTCCCAATCCCCAATCCTTTGTTATCGGATCCCCGCACTTTAAATTCCCAGTGACTCCCACTTTTCGGGCTAATGAAATTTGTGGAATTTATTCCTTACTTCTGACTTCATTATCATGTGAGTGCGCACAAATGTATGTATATAGTATGCGCCAGGGCAATCCATAAAATTTGATCTCTGATCCATTCATTCCCGACTCGCACGCATGCCACCGTGGCCTTTACGTCCTGCGAATCCTATCGCAACCCATCACTGAAATGGCCACCGCAATGGCTCCTCCAGCCCGGGCTTCTTCATTTTGGCCCGGTGTAGTCGTAACTCGTTCGCTCAGATTTGGGGCTCCTTGAGGAAGCCCCACAAATGCGAAAGCTCACACACACTCTCACTCGCAAGGGGGGTGGGGAGGACTAACAGGATATCCCATAAAACGGAAATGGCATTATCCTCGCACATATTGTTGTGCGGATTTTAGTTTTTATTACACCAAGCAGAGCGCGGCTTCTGGCCGTGAGAAGCCTCACGGGCTCCTCCGCCGAAGCCCAAGGAGCTGGCGAAGCTGAAGAAGGAGCTGGCGAAGGAGCAACTGCGGCAGCATAAATATCATTTGTGTCTGTTTGTGTGATACATCAAGTAGTGACCCATTAGCCCCCTCGCACCACCTGAAACCGCACCCACTTACCGCTCACCTGGCGGTTGCAATTTATGGCCGGACCCCTGAAAATTCCACACACTCCTGTGTGAGAATCGCCTGCCAAGGAGGATGGCTCTACGCTAATAGGGTTCCAAGCCATTGTTTTTGGATGCGACGTGCTGCGGGTGGCGGGGTCACGAAAAGGAAGCGGAGGAGCAAGGATCTGATCGCTTTCTACATTGCGGGCAGGATTTATAATACCGAAAGACGTCAAATGGCCCCAGAAAATTCTCCACTTACACTACAATAAAATAATCTTCTTAATGCAAGACTCTCGTGTATTTGCAGTTCACATAAGTAGTTTGCGGAAACAATGTTGTACACTGTTTTGGAATACCATTTTAAAAGATGCAACAACGAACTTATCCTACTACTACTACTACTTTACATTTACATGCACTTCAGCTCACTACAATACTACTAAAGCGTACTCCAAACTATTTTATAATTTTGTTTGTTCAACATGCCCAATAATAATTTAAGTGTCGAATGCATAGTTAAGATGGATTGTGGACTCTTGTGGGCTTTTGCAAATGCTCAGATAAGTTTTTGGGGATTGCAAAACTACTTTTGACCACTGCGCATCGGTTTTGCTCGCAAGTTGAACGAGTTGCACTAATCCTCTTTTTTGGTAATTTTTCCTAAGTGTTTTCCCCGACCCCAGGACTCCTCCTCGGCCAGGTCCATCGCTCAAACAAAAACCGAAACCCCAAGCAAAGCAAGGCAAAGCAAAGCAACCTAAACAAACACTTGAGGTGTGTAAAGTTAGCCAAGGCTGCGTTTTTGCTTGGCTTCGTTTTTGGCCCACATTATGTGTGTGCGGTGCGGTTGGAGATTTTGGCTTTCAGGACTTTGGCATCGGACAAGAAAACTCCGTCCGTCCGTCCGTCCGCAGTCCGCCGTCCAATTGGCCGTCTTTGTATCTGGCTTACTTTGCTTTTGTGCTTAATCACAACACGCACATTTACATATTGGTTTTGGCCAACTTGAGCAATCCTTTAAGATGCCCGTCCAACCCTTTTTTACCCATCGCTGGTTTATCTGCTCGCCTTTGTTGTTTCAATGTGGTTCAAGTTCAGCTCACCGCCGGGGGTCCGTGGGTGGCACTGGTCGGAATGGGTGGCATGGGTGGCATGGGTTCGTTGCGCTGGATGGGTCGGTGGGTCAGGCTTACGGTTAAGTAAACACTCAGCAAGAAGCATCCGCACACACTCGGCAGGCGGTCGCCTCCCTGGACAGCCATTGCTCAGCCGTTTGCGGCCAGGCATTGTTTTCACTTTCCACCGAACACGAGGGCGACACCCAGCCAGCCACCCAGCTCCACCCACGACCCAGAGCACAGAGCCCACCTTCAACCACTCCACTCCACCGCACCCAATCCCAGACTGTCTCTGAGCCTGTCTGTTTGTCTGTCCAAGTGTCTGGTTGACGGGCTGCTGTCCTGTGCCTTGACTGCTTCATAAAACATACAACAAAATCTGAAATTGATGATGGGCAGTGATTGTGGAAAGTTGGCAGTCAGTTAAATTGGGTTCCTGCCTTTCCTTTTCGGCCTAAAAGGAGCATGCGGAGCAGGGGGAGTGGGGTGGGGGAGGATCAGGCTAGGAGCAGGGGAGCTGTTGCGTTAATTGCTTTGTGAATGGTGTCCGCCTTGGCCGGAAAGTTAACATTTAACTTTAGTCTATTCGGGACTTTAATCTATTTATAATTGAGGAATGCATAAAGCATGTTAAATACGAACTTACACAAATTCTACTTTGTTATGCGTCCTAATCGGGCTGGTCTTCTGCTCGGAGGACTCACTTTTGGGAGCGTTTTGCCAGCCAAGGGTCGCCAGCCATTGTTTTAAATGCCGGATCACAGTGGGGGTGCTTTTTCGGTGGGGGATGCTCGGATGGTTGGCTTCGAGCCGTGGAAGATGGAGTCCTGGTGAGGTAAAGGCGACTCACATAATTTGCATAACTAATTTGTGGAAACTTTGGGCATAGGAAGTTGTTGAAAGTTCCTGAAGGAGCAGCTCCCGGAAAGGAACAGGACCAGAAGGAACCGATGCCAGGAGCTGCATCTCCACCGCTCAACTGCTGTGGTTGCGATGCAGAAAAGTGCTTAATTCTTTTAAATGAAAGAGGAGGGGCTGGGCTGGCTTCCATTCCAAGGAGCAGGGCATTCGAAAAGCTGTCCTAATTGAATACATGAGAGCATAAGTTAGCAGTGTGGTACTTTGATATCAACTTTGATTGCTTTATGGCACTTGAGCGTACAATTTGGCTTAGCTGGCAGTTGCTTGTTGTCCTGCTCCTGGCTCCTTTTTGGCCATTTGGGGCCATCGTGCCGAGCTTGGCTTTTTTGGCTGCCAGCTTGAATTTCAATTCGAGTTTGAATTCGAGCAGCTTGCTCGGCAATAAATGATGCTGATTAATGGGGGACTTTTGGCCCGGCAAGCATGCATAATTAAGCGCTGATTAGAGTCACATGGAGGCGAGTGAAATGCGCTTGGCCAAGGAATTTGAAGGGGTTTCCACTAAGCATTTAGCCTGTCGGCAACACTTAGTTAAGTGGAGTTGCCAAAACTTTGCTCGGTTAATTTAAAGCATTTCCCAAAACACAATAAAGGTCCTCAGACAATTTGTGCATTGGACTTGCCCTTCGGCTTATCCCTCTTTTTTTTTGCTTCCAAGAAATCCCACATACTGTCAGTCAACTCCATTCATCAAATTCGCTCTTAATAATTTATTTGACTGGCTTCTTTTTTGTGGCTGGCGAAATTCTTTTGCGGTCATAACTCATTTGCAAAAATGTGGCAGATGAAACATTCATGTTGACTGGGGAATTTAATTTTTCTTCAAATTCTCTGGCTGCCAAGACGGTCGGAATTCTTCGATCTCGGGCTCGCCGGGCACCGAGCGCCTTTATTGCGAATCCAATTAGCATGGAAATCTAGGTCTCTGGGTCTCAGTCTAATGATGCCCTGCAAAATGAAATTTACCGCAGGCGCCCAACAACCACTGCCCCGACCATCGCCCATCGCCCATCGAGAAAGGCAACCAGCAGCACAGCAACGTGACCAAAGTCCAGTTAAGTGGGTTGGGATTGGGATTGGGATTGGGCTCTGGCTTGGGTTCGGGTATGGAATTTGGATTGGGGGTGATGGGGGCAAGGGGCACGGGGTGCCAAATGTTGGCACACTTTATGGGCGGACGCGCCACATGGCGTATACGTAAGCGTAAACGAACGTAAGCGTAGCCAGCCGTATGGGTAGCATTTTAACAAAGTGTTAAACTGAGAATTTTATCTGCTTTTCGGTAATTCACAGCTCAGGCTCCAAGGAATACCCGCCCACACAAAAAACCCACCAACGACCTGAACTAGCCAAAAAAATAAAGTAACGAAAAAAAGTGTTAATTTCAGCGCTGCTGGGTGAGCTTAGTTAACATTACGTATACGTACGGTTGGCCAAGTGCAGCAATCCACAACGCTGTTTGCCGCTGCCCACTGACCTCGGCAATTACTCCACGCCTTTATTTTAATTACACGGCAAACAAAAGCAATGAGAAGTAAAATGGCAATGCCAAGACAGACAGCCCAGGGAAATGAGGTGGGTGGCCGGGTAAATAAGGCATCATCGAGAGAATGGGAATGAGATGGTTGCGAAGCAACCAAAGCAGAACAGCGCCAAAAATTAGGATATAATCCCGGGGGCATAGTTTTAATTCCCAATACAAATATCACTACACGAAAGTACAACGTGCATAAATTTCAATGACGTTGCTGCTTGCTTGTGGATTGCGGGTAGTTGAATCTTCTCCGTCCTCCGTTCTCCATCATCCGTCGTCCTTCGTCCTCATCCTGTGACTCTGCTGCTGGCTCAGCGCTCCTGGCTGCTCTTTGCTCCTTGGCTGATGCTCCCTGTTCCCTGTTCCAGTCCCCTGAACCTTCACCTCCACCCAGCTGCCGCCACCAGCAGGTTGCCTTCACAATTATACGCACAGTCACACACCCAGTCAGACGGTTGTGCACTGGAAGAAAAAGTTAAGTATTTTCAGAGTATGCATTAATTAAGACGAATACAAAAGTTTCACGCCTAACTTATAAGTTAAAAATGTGCCGGATGAATGACGGACAGGGAATGTAACAAAGGTTGGTTGTAAAACAGATATATTATGTCTTGCAGCTTAAGGATTCCTATTTTCGGTAGCATAATTGTCAATATAAACCTATAGGTTTATTTTTTTATATCTTTTATTGGAACTCTATAAATAGCTTTGAGCCACGCCTACCTATGGCTAGACCATTGTCTAAGGACTTAAGCTGCCTTTTATTACAGGATTCAGTCGGCGTTGTGCAATTATAGCTGATTGGGGTTCATTAGCATGTCCACTTGATTTTGTGCCGTGTAGAGCGATTCAGAGGCAGACAGACAGTCGCCGAGGGAGCGGCAGAGACCGATAACAACGCTCATTTAGTTGTATGCGCACTCAGTCAGTGAGTCAGTCAGTTAGTCAGTCAGTCAGTTTGTCAGTTAGTCATTCAGGCAGTCAATTGAAGATGCTGGTTGGATGGCCACCAGCAAACCACCTCGGTTGGAGGAGCACCAACACAGACAGAGCCATCGGGGCAGACACAAACACAGACAGACATTACTACGGGCCTGACTTTGTGGCATTCGCGCTGGCTGCTCATTTAAATAAATAAAGAAATCTGGAGTAACTTCTTGAAATTCCAACACATTCCATATCATTACTGGAGGAGGCCACAAAAATTTCCTCAATCCTTAAATGTGGCATGCCCCCTCCTAACTCACACACACACACACACACCAGCATACAAGGCAGTAACATCAACGTCAGCGCCGCAGTCGTAAAAAATTGTAACGGATGTTGCGGCCATGTACACACAGACACAGTCAAACTTACCAACACACACACACACACATACACACACATGTGCGGAACAAAATGGAAACGGGCAGCCAAGAGAGAGAAAGTTGGGAAAAGCTTTCTCTCGTAACTCTGGCAACTGCATTGTGCCTGCAACAACAGCAAAAGTGAATTGAATCCTCGGCTCTCGGCGGCTGCAGTTGCCCCTGTTGCGGTTCTGGTCGCCTCTGGTTGCTCCTGTTCCTTGGACTCTCTCTTTGCGAGCGGTGGTGTGGCAGGATAACCACCGAATGGGAACAGTAACTTGGCAGGATCCCTGGACCTTGGGGCGCATAGAGGGCTATTTTATTAGAAAGTTTACCCGAAAGTTAGTTTGCGAGTGAAACAGACCAGAATTGCGGCTGGCAAAATGCTCGAGGGCGGGGGCCTAATGACCCCCTCTCCCGAAAAAAGGGGCGGTGTTTTCGAGGGGGGTCCCCAAATTGCTGAAGTTTGCTGCTGCAACTAACTGAATGATTGATTGTCATTCCTGGTTTATTCACATTTTCACATCGTTTGCATTTTTTGTACTCTCGGTTCTATTTTTATTCTATTTGTTTTTGCGCCCGCTTCTGTGCCACTTGATGATTCTTCAGTTTTACACAGTGCGGTGTGTGGATAAGACTTGATAAGAAAACTTCACCTAATGATCGGAGTTTGCAGATGCCGTAAACTTCAACCTCTGCTGGGATTTAATTATTTACAAAGTTACCAGCTCATATCTTGGACTGCAAATGCTCTTGGTTTATCAAAGAACTATTAGGTAGAAAACAATATGCACAGAAGTCAAAAGAAGCCAATGATAATCAGCTGAGCATTAAGCTATACAATCCACTAGATGGCTTCCTAATTATTCAACGATCTGTAAGGTAAACATTTATGAAGTACATCCAATCTGACAGCTGACTTATCCTGCAAATCTTTTTTAAATAAGCCTCTTATGCTAACTTTAAAAGTATGCGCTTATTTGCCTGACAAGCCTAAGCCGACAGCTTTTTCCTTAAAGCGCACGTTGTTCCTATTAGGATTTCATAAGCGAAACCATCTATCAAATGAAGTGACAATTGCAAGTAAACCTTAATTAAACAGTGAAAACTGTCAGCACAAATTTATAATTTAATTTAAAGTGAGTGCAGGAGTACATAAACCGTCTCGCCTGTAAATATACACATATATGGCCGTATTAAACTGGGGAGTGCCCCGAAAACTAGTTGTGCTAAGAAGAAAAGCACGTTCACTTCGTGCACATTTGAAATTCCCATAAGGGTTCTTTAGTGTTAAGATTTCCGTCATAGTTTCCCGGCATTTTCCGGAGTCCGGAGATTCGCAGCAGCTCTCAGAAATGAATTACCCACTCGGATTAGGGCAACTTTTTATAATCGTAATAATAATAATAATAAGGCAGCCAGCGCCAATCTGCCCGGGTCTCGTAAAAAAGCCAAGCCACGCGGGGCAAATCCTGCCGGATTCCTGTCCCGGCCCAAATACCAAATACCTCGATTAGCCGAACTAACCAATTTGGGGGTTAGTCCCGCGTCTACCCATATGGAAATAAGTCCTTCAATCGCACATATGTATGAACTGGAGTCCCCGAACTCCAGCCACATTCAGCTCGTAAAGTGGAGTGGCGGCTGGGAGAGCGCAGAAACGCAAGAAAAATGAAATCAAAAACAATAACTTGTCTCCTGACAGCATTCCACAAGAGCCAGGACACGCCACGCACATTTGCCCCTCTGCGTCCTCCTCCTTTTTGCCTGCCCCTGTTTCGCTTTTCGCATTTTTCGCTGCTTTTAGGGGCCCCAACTTCGACTGCTCCTCCTTCGCTTGACATCTTCGTTTGCCTCGCTGTGTGACGGTATTTTGTTGTCCTCGCGGTGCACTGAGAGAAAATATTTGATGCGCGATGTATTTACTCGATTGACAATTTAGCACTGTATGCCATAGCATTTGATTACTAGATGATATCCTAAATATCTCCATTCTTATGTGTTATAGATTTTTTTGTTAGAATGCTATTACTTTAGTTAAGTTCCCTTAATTGTTTGATTTTATACGATTATCTTAACTTTGAAGTATTTAATTTATATTTACTTTCTTCGCAGGACTATTTTATATGCAAGATTATTCAGTAATAGAATTATTTTCTGACTAAATCTAAATATATAGACTATTTTCCTCAGTGTATTCGCTGCTGCTCTTGCTGCTGCTGCCGCTTTCTTTAGAAAAATGTTATTACGTGCCGCTTGCGCCTGGCGCTGCCAACTTATACAGTGCTGCTGCCTATGCCCAGACACGCTCGCCCCCACCCCTTCCCTCCTCGTCCTGGGGCCTCCCCTCCTTCGCCACCCTGCAGCCGCCCACAAAGTCGCCAAGCTCCTCGCTTGATTGTGTTGTTATTCAGCTTTTGTGTCGCCTCAGACGGTGTGTGTGTAAGCATGTGTGCGTGTGTGTGTGCGGAACTACACATTTTTTCGATACTCCGTCTTAATGTTATCGTTGTGGCAGGACTGCTCCTTCAGCTGCTCCTTCGCCTTTGTCGCAACAATTTTATTTGAAGCTGCCACTTTTTGTTGCCTCTCGGCTGCTACTGCTGCTGCTTCATTTTTATACACAATTCCACTTTTTTATGGGCATGGACGTGGGTGCAGTTCGTCCTTCCACGCCCGCCACTCCACACACCCCCCTCGAGATCGTCCTTCATGCGAGTCTCGATGGTATTAGGGGCTAATATTTGTAGACTTTTTCAGAGTTGATTGAGTGGCACGCACTGGCAAGCACATATGTCTGATGGGAAAGTGGTTTTGGGCAGCGTGAATGGGTGCCAGCGGGTGGCTGGGTGGTTTGGGTGGCTCATGGCTCCTTGTGTACATAGCTTGGCCCGCCTGCGGCTGGGACCGCACTTGTCCCGTGTCCACAGCGCTGTTTTCACAGCATTTGCTGTTTTTAGTTTTCCCAGATTTTTGAATTGATTACGATATCAATTATGTTTGCTTTTGGCCACCGACATTGTTTGCTTTGTTTGTGCGTGAAATTTGTGCGTCCAGTGGGCCAGTGGAGCAGCCCAACTCCACTCCGCTCCGCTCCCCTCGCCACCAGCTGTGATTTGTGTTTATCCTAATAGAATGGAACCAACTCTCGTTCTGCTTCCTTTTTGGTCCTGGCGCGCTGCGTTGCGAAGGACGCTCAATTTTGGTTTCCGTTCGCAGCTCCGGTTATTTGCGCCCGAAAGTATGCTTTGTCTTATGCATGTACGGGTGTATTGCATTGTGCCCGTGCTTGCAACACCCACCACCCCCCACCCCCCGCAGCTCTGAGTGCGTGGGAGTGCGGCTGTTGTGCGCGTAACTCCGTTGATTTGGCTGCCACTGCTGCCGCCGTGCCCCGTCGCATTCCATTGCCGTATTGTTTTGTAAAATCGAGCGCACAGTTGGCGGAAACCCACGGACTACGTAGTGGCGCCAAGCGGAAGGGATTCCGCTGTTGCAGCCGCTATGCAGATGCACTGGGCGAAATTGGATAGCTTTTTGCTTGCGAAAGTAAATCTAGCAAGCCTGTTGACCCATACCGGATTGCGGTGCACCTAACGCTTTAATTGTTATTGTTAGTTTGATTGCTTAACTAATACTATTTTATTGCATTATGAATGCATTATTTATCTCAAGACTTTCATTATTTCTAATTCACTATCATATATGACTTGATGTGTCTGCGAATAAGCTAAGCTTGAGAGACTTAACAAGAATAACTTTTTTGCAGACAGCATAAGCATACTTTCCTCATATAAGCTTTTATGGCATTTCATAATCTACTACACTTGAACAAAAGTGCCTATTTATGCGTAAGTGGGATTTGAGTTAGGAGTTCTAGAATTCTAAGTAGATGCCTGTAGTAATGATATTAATTACCATATAAATATTGCATGATAAATGCATGATTAAAACTAGTTAGTTGCAATTAATACACAATCATTTTTGTTCAAATAATTACTTCTAATATACATTATATTATATGTAAACATGCGTTTCGCGCAGTGCACTTGTGGCTGATCGGGACTAAAGTTGCGGGTCTTTTGGGGGAAGGGGGGCAATTACGCAGCACGGCCAGGCAATATTAAAGTTGTTGCTGTTGCTGCCGCTTTGTTGTTGCCGCCACCGCAGCGAAAATTTCAACTTTATTTTGAGCTATCTGCTGTCTGCAGTTATGCAAATATGAGAAATTGCATTTCACGCAGCCAGCAGGCAGTCAGCTGGGGGAGCGAGAGAGACGGCTGCACTGCGGCAGAAAGAGACGGCAGCACAATAGAGGCAAAGAAACAAAAGTATATTGGAGTTGCTGCTGCTGCTTTTGCTGCTTTTGTCGGATTCGGATTCTGATTCTGATTCTGGTTCTAGATGGTAGTTCAGTTCAGTTCAGTTCTCTACGGTTCGGTTCGCTTCGGTTTGGCTTGGCTTGGCTTGGTTTGGTTTGGAGCAGTTGAGTTGGAAAGGGTGGATGGTTATTCCCCGGCAGTCGCGACCCAACTCATCTGCTCACTCGTGTTCTTCTGCGGGAAAACATAGGCGGAAAACTTTTCGCATTATTTGAAAATACAGCGCGTGCGATGCGATTTTCACTGCAAATTGCAGAAGAGTTTTGCCCCATGTTTTTGCATTGGCTTGCCACCCGAAACCTCCCGAATCCACCCGACAACCCCACCAACCCATGTCCCATTTTGTCCTGGCCCCAATCCTGCCCAGATCCAACTGGCATCGTCTTTCCTGGGTGGCTGGCTGTGTGGGTATTTTGCCTGTTTCCTCCTTTGCATCGGCATCGGATGCGGAGGAGGATGGAGGTATGGAGATTGGGATGGGGAAGGAAGGGTTGCTCCTTCGTGTTCGGTCTTGTTAGGTATCATTGTGTAATGTCTGCTGGCTGCCGAGCATTTGCACATATTTTTCACAATTTAAAATAAACGAGAAGTAATTTAACTGCTTGCCAGCAGACACTACCGACCGACTGGACAGCATGCAATAGTTGCCACTCCTCACCAGCTCACCAACACCATCGGAGCATCCCACTATCAGGGGGTGAAGGGGGTTGGTGCCTACCTCAAAAAGTTCCACCCACTTTGCTGGCAGTTGTGATGATTGCTGGAGGCAAGTTTTTGGGCAAGTTAACAAAAGAAAATGTGCTCCTGATGTGAGGACTTTGCAATTAGCCATTCTAATTTGATGCTTTATACATATGCACGAGTGTGGCCGTGTGTAGATGTAGATATGTAGCTGCATGTATGTATGGGTGTATCTCCGTGTTCGGGGTAATTGAGGGAGTAAACGGCTCGAAGGATGGAGACTTCAGACTCGGCAGCTAACCCCTGAAGTCAGTTATGCGCTTCCAAATTGGTTTCTTGCTGCAGATGGCTTAGGCCAGGACCAATATGACTGTGGTTTGGTTCGGGCCAGGAGGGCCAGGATGAGTGTTTAGGTTTTCGGGATTATTTAAGCTTCATTCTGGTGAGCTTATGATATTTAAAGTGCCAGGCGTCACTCAAATACCACTTGCAGTGCAAATTGGAGATGCTACTTAATTGGCTTAAGCTACTTAATTTCAGTTCAATACTTTTGTTTAACTGCTTCTAAGATGCTCAATAATTGAGAAGCTTATATTTTTAATCATTATTGAAATCAACAAAGAGGGTATTTCCATCCAAGCTTTTCAATTTAAAATTTATCTGTGCAAATTGAGTTTAATTGGGCTGTATATTTAATTGGAAATAACCACTATATCGCTTGATTTTCCTAATACATTTTATATTTGGTAATTTTAAATTAGTGGTCATTAAGAGCTATTTAATGCAGCCTTGCTGAATAACAGTTTTAATTTCATTTGATAATTGGGAAACTACAGACATTCTCCTCATTGATCAAGTTATTCTTGCTGGTAAATTTCCTCAAAAATGACTAAATTTAGTTTGCAGCTCGTGATGTCTTTGTTGGTAAGTGCATAACTAGAAAATAATTGAAAGACCTTCATTAAAGCAAACCAGACGGAGGAGGAAGTGGGATGAGGAGGGGGGATGGGCCACCAGAAGCTCCAGAAGATGCCGGCGAGCATTTGTAATAAATTAGCTCGGCACGGAAGCAGTTTCTGTCATTGCCAGCTCGCCGTTTCCAGATCTTCTGCGGCGGAGTCTCGAGCGGTTTCCAGTTGGCCCATTCAGATTGTCATTGCACTAATCACTCCTGGCCGAGGAAATTTCGCGGGGTGCTCCGGTTCTTCACTTCTCCAGCGAGAGAAACTTAATTTCTAATTACGCGTGCTATTTGTCAGCGTTTTTTCGGTGTTTTTGCGCCTTTGTTGGGCAGGCGAATCTCCTCGGTTTCTGGTTTCTCCACGGCTGAGTAGTGGAAATCTTGTTCCGTTCGCATCAAACAGTCGGGGCATGCCTCATTTCCAATTAACAATAAATCCGTCGCAGTCGAGACGGCAGGCGAGAGGGAGAGAGACGGAGAAATATACTATATAGACGCATATATATATAGAGCCCTGGCCAACTGAGCGTATGAGTAATTTAATTTTGCCACAGCTTGGCCTTTGCTGGTACAACTGGTCAGGAATACCAGAGAAAGCTAGAGATTGCAACAGCCAGCGGGCGAAAGAGATGGATAGTGATAGATAGACAGAGAGGGAGCTAGAGCGTGCGAACAGGACGGGGCAAGAAACTGCACAGTTTACGCAATTAAAATTGTTGCCAGCGAATTTTCCAGCATCGTTGCAACTAGCACAAAAAATAGAAAGTCTGAAGGAGGAAAATAAAAATGGGAGGCTTCAGCCGTGCCAAGCCAGCTTCTTCCTCCTCTTCGTCATCGCCCCCTCCTGGGTCCTTCGTCCTGGCTGTTCGTGTCTTGGCCGCAGCCACTTCCTGAGACAGGATGCGGACGTCCTCGTCGTCGTCTTGGCAGCCCTTTTACTTTTCATTTGCAGGTAACTTGCGTTATAATTAAAAAATAGCAAAGCGCATTAGGCAACAAAAGGATGGCAGACAGGGTAAGAGTTAAGGGTGCACAAGGAGTCGAAGGAGCCGAAGGAGCAGGAGGATCCGAGGGATCCTGCAGAGCATGCAGGCCAAGCAGCCCAAGCGGGCGTGTCCCAAGTAAAAGGAGCCACATAAAATGCTTTGGCTAATAGCCATTTTTACTTACTTCACTGCCGCTTCTCACCTGGCCCGAAAACACCGGCGTGAGGCCAAAAAGCCAAGTTTGTATGTCCGTTCGCTTGTCCGTTTTGTTGGCAGGCGAAAAAAGTCATCTCTGGGGAGAATGTGGGCGTGGCATGCGGCCGAGTGCCGGAGTGGAATTCATTCCGTGCGTGCAATTAAATGCGCCGTTACATTAACTTTTACAGGGTGTCTGCCCCAATGTCTCTGGCCCCCACGGCCCCCAATTCTCCCCTCACCTGTTTTGGCCAACTGTTTGTTCGCTGGCCTGTGATTCTGTGTGCTTGTGCGTTCCGTTGATTGTTGACTTGATTTGTTTTTGCTGCCTTTGACGCTGCCCCACCTGCCCCGCAGCTAGGAAACCCATCCCCCTGACCATTGCTCCCCTGGTTCTGGCCCCATTGACCCCACTCAAAACAAATTGCCGCACTGGCCAAGAAAAACAAAAATCAAGTCTGTGTGCTCCAAATGAAAGTGATTCGACTAAGCGATGCCATTTAGCTAGCTGAAATGAACATTCGCCACGAATCGTTGGCGTATTTCATAAAAAAATATGCCAAAATTCTGGCTTTAAGGATGCAGAACACTCAAAGGACCTTTTTTTCCATGAATATATACATGACCAAATATTTATGAAAATATTTCAAGCCTGCTAGCAGGTGTTAAAAACATGAAGAATTTATCCACAAAAGGGATGCCTGGAATATTTACCCTAATTCACTTGCTGTGATAATAATAATAATTGAAATTATTATTAGTACTTAATTTAAACTTGAATCTCAGCCAAAAGGAAAAGCAGGTGCGAAATGAAAAGAAGAAATACCAAAATTGCATGCAAATTGAAGGAAGTCTGCCAACTTTCTGCCAATTTACCCCTTTTGCCCCGCGTTAAATGCAAGTCGTGTATACCCCTTCGGTTAATGGATGGCAAGTGTAAAAACAACAAATTGTTTTACTTACTTTTTGTTTTGCGCCAAGTTGCTCATTTGCTGCTGCTGCTCATTTCGACCCATTCCTAGTCGCAATCCCACTCCGCTCCATTTCGGGGCGAACTTTTGCGTTTCTGGCCAATAAATGACTGGGAAACTTGCCGGGTTCCCAGGTAGACATACTGCCGGATAGGTACAGCTACAGCTCCAGCTCCAGCTTGAGACTCACCATCCAACCATCCACGTCCAAGACGTCCGCAATCGACCAACCACGTAAACAAATGTTAACTTTCCCGTTTGCTTCGCTTCACTCTTGCTCACTTCACTCCGCGTCCTTTGTGTTTTTGGGAATTTTTTGATTTAGTGACTTTAATTTACGCTCTGCCCAGGTGCGCCAACTGTTGCCTCCTGGTCCCCACTCCCGAATTCCAGATCCCAGGTCCAACCTCCCAGCTACCCAGCTGCGACTTTTACTAGCCGAACGCAGTTCTTGAAACCCCCTCTCGATAGAAGCGTCAACTTCAGCGCCGCTCGTTCGTTTTTCGTTTTCATTTTTAGTGGTGCGGAAAATTGATTTATTACTTGGAAAATAAAATGTGCTACGTGTCGCAGGCACACACACACACAAACGCACAGAGACAGCGGCAGGATATAGGCACACCTACGCACCGCCTCCGCCATCCAACTCGTGCTCCACTTCACTTCGCTCCAATTCAGTTCAGTTCACTCCATCTTTCCCGTTCCGGAGAACTGGCCTCCGGAATTACGCGCATACATAAACGCCGACAGGCAGTCGGCGCTGGCAGGAGCGCCTGACCCCCAAATCCCCCCAAAAAAACCCCATGGAATCCCCTGCCTTTTGGACCGACTGTCGCTGCGCACGTCTTGCTGTCAGTTTGTCTGTCAAATCACAAACGCGCCACAGTCGCAGACAAAGATATGGACAGGGCCATGCCGCAGCTGCCACCAGCCAGCCACACCCCCTTTCCCCTTTGGAGGAAGAAAAGCCCCTCCCCCCCATGCACACCTTGGCATTGCCATGGCAGACATTTGATAAATCAATCAATCAATTTGCTTTTTTTCCCCTGCTTTCGCTCTTTTTGCCCTGCGCTGGGCTATGTGTTATTTTTATTATTATATTTATTTTCTTTTTTTTTATAATCTTAATTTGTCTTTTCGCTCAACCGCGAACGCCATTCATTTTGTTTGTCCTGGCCGCCTGTTTGTTTTCGTTATCCTGGCTGTTTACGCACTTCGCTTTTTGCATTTCTGCGCTAACCCCGCGGCATTCGCATCTGTGTTTATGATCGGACTGTATGAACAAAGTTTCCAACGGCCCAAAGCTGGCGCAAAGTTGGTCCTTCGCGGATATAGGCGCTCTCGATTCATAAGGCATCAATTTTGGGCCAAACTTTGGCGTTGGACCCGTGATTTGTTTTGAAACCGATCGTCTTTGAGGCGGGCCAAGTTTTGATAATTGAAAGCTGAGGTTACTTGGTTAAGGGTGTGAAACAGATGATTCAAGTCTATGGGAATTTATTTACTGATTTGCATAAATATGTACATATATACTTGCAGATAAATGAACTCAACTAATCCTTTGCTATTATTACCCTTTGCGTTATTATAAATTAAAACATCACAGCAGAGCAAAAGGTCTGCAACCCGAAAACCCTTCGGCTTGCGCCAATATTTATTCAATATCACCATTAGAAACCTCCAGATAAACCACCCCCAGCTCCGTTATAGAGGACACATTTTGGGGACAGCGAAAACTAATTTGTTGCCTTTGGAGATTTCATTAGAAAGCCCCTGGCAAAAATGTGAAATTCCGCCAAAGCCTCGGCAATCCTATTGTAAAGTGTAAACACAAAACCGCCGCAACCGAATTCTGTCAGTGCTCGTTACTGTTCCACCCCCCTCAGCGCCTCGCCAGTAACCTTCGACCCTGCTCCAACCGCCAGCCCGCCACCCACCACCCACAACCACCCGCCGTGCCCGCCCCGTCTCCGCCCAACTGTGTTATTGTTATTGAAGCTGGCATTTGAGTTTGGTTTGTTTTTGTGCGTTATAATATATTTGATTTGTTGTTGCCATTTGGCCACTTTTTTCGGTCCCTGCCGTTTTGGGTTTGACTTATTGCCAGTTGGGCTTCGATCACCGGTATCCTGCGTCCTTGTCATCCCTCTTGGGGCTGCTTGGCCCTCTGATTTGGGCCCAACTCCGCCCCTCCCTGCGATTGTAATTGATGCTCTGTTGTTGCTACATATTGGGGCAGCGCTGCTTTAGGCTGTAAAAATTTGGTGCGTTTTTCTCTGTTTTTCGATTTTGGCGGCACTCGGTTATGTTTGTTGTTCGGCTTTATGTTTTGGCATTTTCGCAATTATTTCTCGCACAAAATGTGGTTTTAGCAGTTTAATTGCTTTTGCCCAAGTATGTGTCGATTCGCGTGCGTGTTTGTGTCTGCAGTTATTTTAGCAAATTTTCACAGCATCAACATCAGCATCGATTTATATGCAGAGCACAAATGTCCAGCCCTCATCCGCAACTTTGACCGCCAAGCAGCAGCTGCCGATTTGGCTACTGTCGCTGTTTCTGCCCAACGCGGTAGCAGCTGGGTCAAAGGTCATACGGCACCAGCGGTCTTGCGAATTTTTAATGCTAACAAAAACTTAAGCCCATATAAAAAAGGCTTTAAAGTTTCATAAACAGTAATAATTAATAGAATTTTTTTGTTTAAGAAGCATATTTATCCTTGTCATATTTATCCTGTTAAGTCACAAAAAGTATCTATATACACTATCGCAATTAATAGATACCCAAAAAAAAATACATATTTTCATAAATTATTGGAGGGATAACAATATTAATTTGTTCCAGAGTGTTTAGATACCCAATTTAAGAGGCAGTTTTTACTTACAGTCCTATTTATGCAGTCTATCATCCTATCTATCCACATAATTAATTATAAAACGAATTAAGCGATATGCAGGGTATCCGAGGAGCCTGTTCCTTGTCCTTGTGGTCCCAACACGCACTAATTGTGAACGCTGTCGTTGTTGTCGCCGCTGTTGCTATTGCTGTTGCCCCTCCTCATGTCCTCCTGTCCTGATGTCCTGTTTCTGTTGCTGTTCCTCTGTTCCTGCCGCTGTCGCAATGGCTGTGTTGTTATTGTTTGCGGCCGAGCAATAAAACCTGAGCTATGTGGCCCGTTGTTCCTGTTCCGCTCCCGTTCGTCCTTCCTCTCCCCGCCCCCGCTCCATCCATCGCTTTCCGCTGAATAGAAGGCAGGATGTGTGAATGTGTGTGTGTGTGTTTGCCATACGCGGCGTATGCGTGACATTAATTTAATTGCAATTTCACATGGGAATTGGCCAACAGTCGGCGCGCGTGTTTGTGTGGCATGGTGTGGTGCAAGAAAAGTTATAAAAATCAGATTTATAAAATGTTAACTTTGATTTCATTTCTTATTTACGAGCCTGCGGTTAGACGGGCCAACGGCAGTGGGCGTGGCAGTGGGCCGTGGGCGTAACGAGAGCAGCATGTTTGCCTTGCTTTTGTTTGGCTGGTTTGGTTTGGTTTGGCTTGGCTCTGTTGGGGTTAGCGGTTGATTCCTGGGACATACGAGTGAGCAAGTGCGTGTGTGTGTGTGTGTGTGTGTGTGCTGAGTGGTTCGGATTACACGGGAGAGAACATGTGTGCACTTTGATGGCTGAGCAGCGCATTTAGCGAGCACATCCTGCGGCTGCCGTTTCACTTTAATGAGTTAATTATAACCAAAAGGCGTCGATTATGCTCAGTTATGCGCACACAAACTGTCGCCATTTCGCATGCTTCACTGGAGCAGAATGGGAATGTCTCATTCTATCCGACCCACTATTCATTTCACCACCCCACGAATGCCAGATCGTCCTGCTCCTTCTGTGCTCCTTCTGCTGCGGCTGTGTGTGACACAATGTCCTGAGACGCAACAACGAGGACTCCTTTCGGCATTATGATAATGACATGTTTGTTTGTGTGCCATCTTGCCCGACAGGTGCGTGTGTTTGTGTGTGTGTTCGGGGTGGATGAGTGTGCATTTGAGCTTTCTTTAAGTCGCGCATTAACCAGTCCGAAACGATTCCGTTTATTGAGTGCTTTAAGCAAACGGCATCAGTGTCAATGTCTTCGGTTTCCAACCACCAACCGCTGTAATTGGCAACTCTTCGGCGGGCTCAATTTTTAATTGGCAATTGCGATTTGGGATTGGGGCTTTGGGCCTTGGGCTTTGGCGGGCGCTTTGAGGCGAACGTGTCGTATGCGTAATTTGGGGGCTTTCGTCGGCTTAGGCCAACTGGGGCGAGTGTCATTTGTGGCATGATTAATTGATGCTCATCAATGTGCTTAAACTCGATTTAGGTGGCACCAATCGCGACTCCCTTGCCCTCGGTGCACCAAAAAGCAATTTGGCAGTGCAAATTTTAATTAATTTTGAATAATCCTTTTGTAATATTCACAAATGAATACAAATTGTTATTAATTCTCAAGACCGGCATCGAGGGAAATCCATCGGAGTGAAGATTCCCTTCCGCTCGCCATTGTTCGCTGTTTGTCGCTTGTGTCCGCACTCGTAATTATTGAATTATGCAAATCACGGGAATCCGGAAAACTTTTCTGAAAGCTTTATTAAACAAACAAACAAGCAAACACAAAAAAAATGTATATAAACAAGAGGCGTATAAATCAATATATCATAAATCACGATAACTGCTTGAATAACTAATAAATCACGGACGTGTGCGTTTCCTCTTTGCATTAAACCGAAACCAAAACCAAACCAAACCAAACCAAACCATACCAAAACCAGCCAATCCTATCCATTCCGAATCCGAGAGCAAACCCAGAACGAACGAAGTCACTTATTTAATCAGAGGTCTTTTCCAGATTTATAGTTCCCACTGCTTTGCTGGTTAAAATGCACTTAATTCATATAAATCAGCTTAGGCACCTCAATTAGTTTGGCAACCTTTTTGGGCGACATAAATTCAATTTAAAATTCAACTGCCGAGCGGGGAATCCTTGCAGGTTTTTAATTCATTTAAGCTAAAATGCATTTAATCTTCTTATTGCTGCTGGCAAAATACAGCAGAATACAGCAGAATATGGCAGAATACAGGAAACTAAGCGAGGGGGTAGTTATGCACTCAACCGGCTTGTCAAATGGTCGAGTAATGAAGGCAAAATATTCTGGCGAATTAACCGAATGAAATCAACTAATGAAAGTCATCTGAAAAGCCATATCTCCGTCCCAGTCGCCCTCTGTATTTTGTCTCTGGTGGAATGTAAATTTAATAACCATTTGCCGTTGATTGCACACAGCTATCTGTGCATTTTCGCCTGTATGTCCTGGATGTCCTAAATGTCCTGTATGTCGAACTAATGCAATTCACAATTTATGCTAGCCAACATACACAGTCTATGTGCAATTTAACAAAATTTATGATTGATAATGATGCTCGATTGTGTGTTAAAGTTACCCAAACCAGTCAACAATCTATCATTCCCACTTTATCCTTGCCATCTATCCACGTTGGGAATCTCGACATTTGTGGGCGGCAAAAGAAGACCTATTTCGATATTACAAAATGCATAAATACACCAGATTCCCAGCTCCGACTGGAGCTTAAATTATCCTTTAGTTCGGTCATTATATGCCCCAATACACTGGCCAAAAGTTGATTGACTTGTGCTTACTGGGAATTGGTACTATTAAGTTGTTGTCAAGTGGATATGCTGGGTTCTGGTGGAAAAGTCAGGGGTAAACAGGAGATGGCTGGCAATTTGAAATATTAATTATGCCAACAGAATGAAAGCTCCTTGGAATGATTGAATATTCTCAGTCAGTCGTCTTTTGAGGCTCAGTATCCTTCTTGTACATCGGCAAATCAGATTAAATGAGCATAAGAGTCTTCTTTGTGTTAATTTAAAGACAGGTTTACTTAGAATTCGTTTGGTTTTGCGGCATATAGGTGCTAAATCAAGTGTTGTTCATTGTTTCTTAAACTTTTAATGTTCTCATAATTTAAATATAATTTATAAAATAAGCAAAAAGCTTATTTTCACATTACTTTAAGGAATTCAAAAGTTTATTTCTACCTTTAGAAAGTAAGCTGAATGTTGCACAGTTTCCATTTTCTTTACTTTCACTGCTATGTACACATATTGCATTTCATAAGTCAAACTTTTTCTCATCTATAGTTTAATTCTGTCATATGCTGTCGCACATCTTTTAAATTTTTTGCAAATTATTTCAGACAAATGCCCGACAGCATCAGATTGTCGCCTATGAATTTAAGTTTCGGCTGAATTTATGTTGCAGTTTCCTGCCATAAACTTTCTGGGGCAAACAGCTTCGTTGTTCCCGGGCCGTTTGTTCTTGGCTCAGTAGTGTGTTTTGTCTTTGGCTGGGCTTGGAATCCTTCTGCAATTCAACAAGGACATTCCCGCACACACACGCTTACGCAGCTGACACGCACTCACACACACAAACAAACGGAACGGAGGCATGGCCACACATAAATGGCTGGCAACATTCTCGTAACATTATCAATGACAAATTTGATGAAATAATAATGATTTATTTGCCAAATTGCTCAAGTGTACAAATGTGTATAAATATGCACATATAGATTCGCATGAAATCTGTGTATACATATATATGAATGTGGATGTGCCTGTGTGCGTATGCAAAGAATGGAGAGCCTGGATTTATCGCTATTGTTGTTATCCTTGCTGTCCTCGTTGTTGTTGTTACATGGCATAATTGCTGTTTGACATGACATTAATATTTGAAGCCAAGTTTTTCGAGTCAGTCGGCTGACGATCCCGGGGGACGCGGGGTGATTGCTTTGGCATCTGCTGGGCTCATTACTAAAACATAATGCGATTCATTAATTGATTCAATTTATGCAAATATGTATACTTCGCCTGATGTGACTCACATTTGTGCACTTTTCAACTCCGCTTCGCTCCGCTCTGTTTGCAGCTTGAAACTTAAATAAAAGTCAGCGGTGGATGCGGCCAAAGTTGGCGAATTTTTAATTCATGTACCATGAGCTCATTAGAGCGTAAAGTTCATTTAACAATTGTCATGGATAATGGATAAGTACTCCGCCGCTCCTGCGCTCCTCCGCCAATCCGGCCATCCGCCTCTGTTTGCCAGCTCCTGTCTGCTGGGAAAACGAGGTGCTGGTGATGGTGCGGTGCGAGGGAATTAAAAACTTTAATTGGCTGCGGCGCACGCTGCGTATGCTTGATATGCGATAGCTCTCGGCATATGCAAAAGGATTTGTTGCACGGCGCGCGGAGCATGGGAGTTCAGGGGATGGCCCTGCCACTCGCAGTGTTCGCAAAGTGGCAGCTGTCTGCTTTCCAGCCCAAACAGCCTGAACAGCCCGAAAGCAGCCCAACAACCCAGCAACCCACTTCAGGCCAGCAGCCAACCAGCGAACCGAACCCAAACTGAAAGTGCCGCTAATGCGCTTAACTATTTGAAATATTTAACGTTGTGGAGGCGTGGCAGTGTGGCTTTGTTTGTTGGCTTGACTGTTGCACACACACACACATACATACGTTCGCAGTGGAAATATTTTACTGTTGCCACAGCATCAGCTGGCGGCATACGTTGCGTATGAGTGACATTTTGATCACTTTATTTGACTGCTAATAAATGCGACGCTTATTAATTTCTCTGCGCCGCAAAGGGCACCCTCGCCCTCTGGGAATGTCAAACTTTTTGTCACATATGTATGTGGGCTGGGATTTGGTAACTCACTGCAATCATTCCTTTTTATTTTTTATATTTGCACCATTATGTCGTGTGGTCTGGGCCTGAAATAATAAACTCTTAGCCAGTCGACGGCTGTGTTTATTATCGCCAAAATGCACAATTAGTTGATGTTTTTGCGGTGCTAATGCCTTAATGCCACGACCCACCCGCCGCCGCCCACACACACACACACACGTACAGATACCTGCAAAAGCAGCGATAAGTGACCAACTATAAGTGCACACACACACACACATATATGAAACAACCGGCAGACATGGCGGCATAATGCAAACCCACTCTTCCACTCGGCTAGTTCATTTCTGTCGCTGCCTCTGTGCGGTCAGCCAATGAGCGATAATTATGTAGTGTATTTATTATTTTAACCGCTAATTACATAAAATGCATATTAGTATGGAAATTATTTATAAATATGTTAGCCGAATGACATAAGTACCAACCCCTTCCTCCACAATCCTTTGCCCAATTCGGCGCCAGGCTTTCATTATCAATTGCTAAAACCACCCACTTTTTCTCCAGCGATAATCATGCAAATTGCGTTCCTGATGAATGGCTGTAGGACCCAATTTAGATGTTTAGTTTTATGTATGGACATTGTTCGCGGTGACTTTGGTCTGGTTAATCCTAGCTTTTGACAGCCAAAAGGGGCGAATGGTTGGCTGAAAACAAAGCTATTAATTGATGCACGACGCGAAATAATATGTTGTTTCAAATTCAACTAGTAGAAGAAAAATAGTGCAATAAATATAGTCATCTAGCGATATTAAAATAAAAACTATAAATAAATCAAACTAAATGGGAAACGATTGTACTGCAATTGATATTGGCCAAAATGAAACTTATTTCTTTTTGTGTTGCTTTCATTATGGCCCTGGAACAATTAAATAAATTGGAGCACTATTTTAATTAATGCAAAGTCCACACAACCGCTTTTGATTGTTTTTAGGTCAAACAGAAGTAAAACCCTTAGAGATTTGGAATTTTCGTTTAATCCGGACGACAAACCAAGGCCTTTGCCTCCAGTGAAAAAGGCCACTGGTCTGACCACAGGTACGCGTATTAAACCATCTAAGGTATTCCAAATCCCTCAAAGTTCTGCGGCGAACCCTTCAACACACACACATAGAAAGGCAAACAAACATAGCTACACACTCGCACACACAGATAGAGGAGGCAAAGAGAGAGGACAGAACAGTCAGCAGATTTTTGTTTACTTTCCGAAAACTAACGAGCAAGGAAACTAAGACGCTCCATTTTCTTAACAGTTTATTATGAGCTTAACTTTCCATTAAAAAATATAAATCCCCATGAAGCGGAATGCAAGCCGTGGAAGCCGAAGACGCAGTTGAAGATAAAAAACGAGGGCCCCGAAAGACAAAGACCAGGAAATAGAGGCAGAACAAATGCCGAATTTTGTGCCGAACCATTTGCTTGTAGTTTTTTAACGGCCAGGCGCAAAAAATGGGGCAAAAATGGGCTAAAAAAACATACAGAAAAAGCATCGAAATAAAACAACCAACACACGAAACAAAAGTGAGCTCTAAGCCGAAGGGGTGGTGGAAAATGGTGGGGTAAAGCCGTTCGGAGAAGAAAGCAAATGTGTATAAATTTCAACAAAATATCTTCCAACTTAATAAAAGTTTTGGGGGTTTTTCCTTGTTTTTATTTCGCTCATCTCATCTGTGTGCGGGATGCGCGTGTGTGTGTGTGAGTGAAATGTGTTTTTTGTTTTTAGTTTGTTCGAAATACCTTTCAACTTTTGGCTAAATAATCTGCAAATTCATACATACAGAAGCTGATGTGCATTCAGCAGTATTATAGATACAGCCACAGAGGAGATAAGCATCCACATGCGTATGCAAATAGCAACAATCCCCCCCAAAGGACCCACTCGCCCCTTCCCTGTCGCACGCATCCCCTTATGAGCATGTGTACATTATCAATTCATGACGAAAGAATGGGAAAAAACTTCATTTTACCAAAAAAAAGAGTAGTAGGAAGGGAAACCCACCGAAGGTCCCTTCGCCAATCCCTGGATGTCCTGCTAGGGCAGCAACAATGGACCCAGCTCGATGATGACGCCTCAGTTGCCACAGTGAGCACTGAAAGTGGGCCACAGGATGTGCAGGAGACAGGGTCGAATCGGCATTCGGGAATCGGGATCAGGATGGGGTGCGGATGCGGAGGCCAGGACACTGACAACTCCCCAGCTGAGTGCTCCTGATGTCCTGACGGGCCTGACATCCGAACCGAACTTAACCGAACTGAACTGAACTGAACCGAACTGAGATGAGCTGCGTTGAGCCGAGATGAGTTGAAGTTGAAGCTGAAGTTGCTGCCTTGACTTGGAAACTTCACTCCCAACTTTGGCAACGCTCTCCCTTTTCTTACTTTTGTTGTTTCGCTTTTTGCCAGGATAATAAAAATGTGGCATTAAATATGCAGGAGCCGAGCAAATGAGCCCGGCAGGAGGAGGACTGCTCGCAGGTTTTAGTTTAATCAAATATCGAATTGAATTACCAAAGCCCGCCAAACAAAATGTGTCAACAATGCGGCCGATTGCGGCAAATTTGTTCAGGGCAAATACTTGGCCATATTGTTTGTTTGTTTGCCAGCCTGTTTGGCGTTTTTCTGCCGGCTCTTCATTGTTGTATGTTGGCTGGCAAAAAGGCGCTGCATTGAATGGCGATGATTAAAATTGAATGGCTTTATTAACGGCAAATGTCCCGCGGCAATCGTTTGATTCAATTTCAATTTGGCCAAAGCGAGGCTGAATGCAAATGACGACAACGAAATTACAAATGAACAAACACCAAATGTTTGCCGAAAGCACACACACACACATTCCATATCTGCACGTGTGAATATCTGTGGGTGGTGCTTGGTGGGTTGTGGGTGGTGGTTTCTGGTGGTGGAGACTTGTTAATTTCAGTGGCAAAAGTTGCCGTGCCAGAGCGGAGAAAAAAATAAAAATCACACAAAATATGATGACCCTTGGAGCCCGAGTCCTGTGGCTGTGAGCCACCCATTTCGAACCACTCCACTTTGCAGTAAGCGTCATAAAAATATGAGATATATTAAAAGCCCGAACCGTGTGGATGACCAGAGTGCCAGGTGGAAGTGGAGGTGTCTATGTGCATGGAGCATGGAGCATGCGAGTGGGGGCATTGGACTTGGAAGTGGAGCTGGCACAATGGTTCTGGTGCCTCTTCTACCGATCCCAGGGGATGCGGCACGTAAATCGTAAAAAAAGGTTCGCTGCGAATTGGTAATGGCCAACGGCGCACAACTTGGGCATACGTGTCTATGAGATTTGCCCAAAATAAGTTTTCCTCGACGTGGGCGTCGTGGTGTTTGGGATTATGAAAATGCCCCTTAAAGCGATTGAAACGATCAAGCATTGATGGCCGAAAATGATTCCAAATGATGAATGATTCGAAAATGTCTTGGCCGAGTTTGGATTTCTCAGTGGAATGGGAAAATTAAATGGTTTGGTTTGAAAGGAGGTTTAAATGGGTTATAAGAAGATTAAAAATATATATTTAGTTCAAATCTTTTATGTTTGCGTATGTAAATAAAACCTTTTCATGCTTGAATTTACTTGACTCTCAGTTGCTTAATAACGCTTAATAATAAGATATATTATATACCATTTAGCCTTCGATTACATGAAAATATTAAATAAATCCCTTTTCAATTTTAGTTGTAATGATAAAGCTCTTATTACCATTTACTAGCTGTAAATAACTGCTCTAGTTTACTCCAAATAACTCGAATCGAAGCCACTTAATGTAAGTGCTCAATGGTTATCAACGGAACTGCAGGTCCTTATGCAGGTAGGATATCTGGGGGATTATCGCATCTGAACCATTAGACCTGTCCGGAGTTTACCGACGTAGCATGAAGGCGAATCGACATCTGAATTGATAACAATCCGCTTTCACACGATTTGGAATACGAGCTCCGCCGCCCACCTGCCGCCCACCTTCCATCCACTGACTGATTTGGATCCTTTTTGGATGTGAGTGCATACGTATGTGTGTGTGTGTGATGGTACTGTGTCTATGTGTGCGATGATGGACTGAGCGACTGGTTGATTGGCGAATTGACAGACTGACAGAATGACGGACTGCAGTCCGCTCGCTTGTTAGGATGATAGCTCAAGCTTTTTGCTACGGCTTATGCACGTAAGTCGCTTATGGTCGCCCTCAGCTCATGCATATGTATGCATTGTTAACAGTGAAACAAACCAATTGTAACTGTGTGTCTCTCTGCCAGCATGCGTTAGTGTGTGTAGTCGTATCTCAGTGTGGGTGCTCCTGTTGTTGATATGACCATAAATTTGTAGCGCTGCTTCATTGCCAACTTCTGTGTGTGTTGTTTATTTTTGTGCAAAACTTTCCAAGGGAAAACTCACAATGGCCAGATGACAGATACGAAGGGATGGTAAGCAGGAGCGGGGGCAGGGGGTGGTGTAGCTTCGGCAGTATGGAGAGCCAAAGGATGTGGCCAAAAGTCTGCAGCAGTAGCAGCTACGGCAACTCACAAAAGTATCAAGTGTTGTTTTTGACGGCTGCATATTGACTTAACTGTAAAAATAACAGCAAGACGGAGTCCAGGACACAGCTGACAGATGAGCAAGATGAAAAAGATGAGTTGTGAGTGTGTGTGTGTAGAAGGGGCTGGGCGGTGATCAGTGGGTGGCAAAGTGGTCCTGCTCTGGGCCATGTCCATGTCCTTGTCCATGGCGCGTGCTGCAAGTGTTTGGATTGAGTTGTTAGGCAACTGATTTGATTTACTGAATAATAAAAAACCAACCAAAACATGCACACACTGACTGACAGGAAGGCTAACACATAAACACACACACACTCTTATAGGGCATGCAGGAGGCGGGGGTCGAAGGATTCGGGGGGCAGGACGACTGACTGACTGGGCCATAAACAGTCATAGACACTTGGACATGGCCCGAGCACGAACGGCAAGTTTATCAACTACAATAAGAAAATGTGACAGCCAAAGGAGAGTGAAATAAAACTTTTCCTCTTTCTGCGTCCCACTCTCTCTCACTTGGGCACTCGCGCACACACACACACAGACAAATTTGCCATTTTTCTTGTTGTTGTATTGCAAGTTCCATAAAAAATGCAAAATACATTTGAGCAATGAGCAACAACAAAACCAGAAAAGTGGCAACACAAAAAAAGAGAGGAAAACCAATTGCAGGCAAGAAAACGATGAAAAAATTCTGATACAATTTGCAGGAAAAATAAAGAAATAAATAAGAAAAATCGCTTTCTTCTCATGAAATACTGAGTGAGGCACACACAGACAGACACACACACACATACAAATACACAGATATAGAGACATACTAGCGAATTTCACATTGCGAATTCTCTGTTCAATTGCGGCAAAAGTTAAAGCGGATATCCTTTGGCAGCCAGGACATCATCGAGCACTACTACAGACTGATTTGAGTGCGATTTGTGGAGAAGTTTCGGCTCTTTTCTGGGAACGGAAATTTTGCGAACAGGAACTGAAACTCCAATCTATCAAAGTCTTAAGTGGCGAAGAATTTGATGATTTCATTCCTCAACTTTCGCAGCTTAAGAGAAATTGTTTTGGAATCATTTTTTTTTTTTTTTTTGATATTGTGACCAAGCTCCAAAGTATAGCTATCAATGTTCAACCTCTATGCTCTTTGTTATGCCCTTGCATTTTTGAAATCAGTTCAGCAAAAATAAAAGCATTTCACCGAAATCCTTTTCTCTGTGACACAAACACGTTCCACACATTTATGAAATACTTCACTCTCAGTTCACTGAATGCTAAAATTCTCGTTAAACTTGAACCAGAAAAATAAAAAACAATCAATATCGAGAGTGAAACGAATATTCCATTTGAGCTTCTCGCAACAGACAGCAGAATATATATAATCCAATATTTACATAGATAAATTATCACGACTGAAAGTTTCCTTTCACAGCAGAGGCCATAAAAATTGTTTGCCCAAGTCCGATATCCCGATCGGTAAATCTGTAATTTATGATTATTATTTATATCCCCTTCAACGCATATTGATCACTTTCCTGGGCCGACTGACAAATCCTCGTAGGCTACATCCTGAGTTTTGTGATTTCAAGTGGAAGAACAAAAGGGGAATGCAAATACGAACAAGCATAATGAAAAATATTTCACATTGTGGTGCACCAGTCTTCCAATCACTTTGATGTGCGTGTGTGTGTGCGGGGGGAGGGCATGAAATATGGCCAGAAATGACGTATGCGCAGCATAAACCAAAGACAAATGAACAATTGGATATAAATAAGCGACATAGTGCACTGCACGCACACATATACACACATACATGGGCTGTAAAGTGAGGCGGATGTAAGTGAAGCTGACAAAAATGCCACAGCAGCGCCGAAAAATTAACAGCAACAGCGGCGAAGGACAATGGCCAAAATGAAACAGAAAGCGGAGAATGCGAAGGGTGGGAGAGTGGAGAGTGGGTGCCAAAGAGAGTGGAGTGTCATGTAAAAGCCTTTCAATGCACGTTGCATACTTTTAGGCGATGCGTGTTATGCGACGCCCGCGGCCTCAATGTGTTTGTGTCTGCGTCTCTCTGTGTGTGTGCGAGCCTAGAAACGCGATAAAAGCAATGCATAAAACACACAAACGAAAAAAAAACAGAAAAACACACACATACACAGGGAAAGCGAGCGAGCGAAGAAAATTGGGGGAAACAGGAACAAGGGGAGAGCGGCAACAACAACAAAAGCAAGAATAGGAATGTGGAAATATTGGAATTTAAAATACCTGGTTTTCCATTCATGCTCGCTTTGAACCTTGTGGTTTTAAATATCACAACTGACACACTTGTAGGCAAAATAACATTTCAGGTAGTAAGCAAGTGGCATTGTGTTAAATTCCCAAGAGTAATTAGGTTTCCATTTAAGTGGAGCTCAGCTGTGCTTCCAATTGATGGTCATTTTAAGTTGCCTGGGCTGCAAATGTATAATTCATTCCAGACGAAAAAAGTTAAATGCGAAATGGCTTGGATGCCGTCGAGATGCTTTTTAAATATATCACTCATACGCACTGTTGCCGTATCTCACATATGCATTGCCATTTGTTTATTTACACTCACTTCAAAGAATGCTTGCCCTGCCTAAATATTTGTTTATAAATTATCAAGTGGGTATGGCTTTAATATCCATTGGGATAACTTTTTAAAAACCTTTGAAAATCATTTAAAAATTCAATTTCTTATGGCTTTATCAATTAATTTAACCGACATTATTGTAATGTAACGACCTAATGAATGAAATGCGACCAGCTTAATATACCCATTCTCACGCCGAATAATGGGTGCAAAAAAGAAATGGCAACTATGAAATGAGTGGCAAAAGAGGCAGCACGTCCAAACGATGGGCGAGCAACAAAAACGTTGCATATAGATGGGCCGGCCCATGGATGTGGGGGTAAATGGGTAACACATACATACATAAATGCGAGTGTGTGTTGGTGTGAGTGTATAGAAGGCGCGCTGGCGACGTGCATATGCTTGAATGCGCGTGTTCGCACTTGCTGGCGAGGGAACAAAAAATAAAATGGCAACCAAATGCACAGCAAACCCATACACACACACACACATGCAAATACGAACGTATGCAATGGCAAGTGTGTATGTGCAATGTGAAAAACGAGTGCAAGTGGAAAAATAAAACATTTTTGCAATTAATTGCGCTCAATTTAAAATGTTGCAAAATTAATTCAAGAGTCATGCCAAATACACAGGCGCAGTCATTTATGCAAACAGAGACAGCCACAGGAGGTGCAGAGGGGGAGGGGGCTGTGGTGGGAAAATGGAAAATCCGAAGAGGGCGGTGAAAAGCGGGTGATCACAGCTGAAAGGCTGCTCAAGCGACCAGACAAATGCGCAGTTGAAACGGACACACACGGAAGGACATGGCTTGCATATGGAGAAGGCAGTGCAAGGAGTGTAAGGAGCTGCAGGATGCAGAGAAAGGAGTGCAGAAAGGAGCAGGAACAGGAGCGGGCTCAACAGCAGGACCAGGAAAAGGAACCCCAACAGGCAGAAGCACACAAATGTGGCGTTGATGAGCAGACGCCAGGAGGGGCTAGGTGCCGGACAAACGATTCCAAGACACAGGACACACACACACACACTCACTCCGGCCCACTCGCACACATGGAAAGGAGCTCGGGAGCCAAGCAAACGGCAAAAGGAAAACGACGAGGAGGCGAAGCGAACGCCACTGCAATAAAAATAACAAAGCGACCGGGAAAGCGTAGGGCAGAGGGACAGGGGAAGGGGTAGAGGAAGGGAGAGGGGGAAAAGTGAGCTGCAGACGGATAGAAAGCCAAACCCAAATGAGCAGCAGCTCATGCACTACGAAAAAGGACCCATGGGAATTCAAAGCCAAAGTGCAAGCAATCTGCAAAATAAATCGTTCTCTCAGCTGAGAAAATGGTGGAAAACTGCACGAGTCATTTTATTAATAGTTGGTAATAATAGGTAAGACATTTTGATGGCTTTAAACAGGAAACTTAACTATTTATATAATAAAGTACTAATGTATTTTAATTACTTATTATCTTAGAAAAAAGTACTTTGAGCATTTCTAACTATACTATTAATAAACCGGTTATAAATTTCTCCGAGTGTAACAATGCACACACCACACACGCACATGTGTACGCATATGTGTGCTGCAACATAGCAAGATTGTGGACTCAAATGGATTTCCATGTTGTCATTGTCGCCGGCGAAGGAGTTGCAGCAGAAGTGGCAGGAGCGCAATAAGCAGACGGAGAAGCAATTCAAGTTGCCGTCACGGAAGTTGCCTGTTGAAATTAAGCCAACAGCAATTATGGCAACAAATGCGGCTAGCAGCGCCGATTATGTGTCCCCTTCCGCTTCTTCAGCAATTCTAGGAATTTTTCTAAAGATGCTCAGATCCTCGGCTCCAGGGCCTAGCCAATTATACATAAGATTTAGCAGAAGTTTTAGGTTAAATTTGAAAAGAAAATTTGCACTCCAGCTAAACTTTAAAACCACTTGTGGATTCGGAAGCTTGTGTTTGCAAAAAGTTGGCAAACAAAAATATAAATATAATTATGTGGCATTTATAACAAGCTGACATATGAGTTGGGTCTTTTGGCGCACATAAAACTGAACTAAGAATCCTTCTAATTTGGCCCGCAAAATAAACCTTCTCCTAAACTCACTTTGCACAAGTCGAAATGTAATTTCGCCATTTGCCTTTCGATGCGATCGTAACCCATCCGTCGTGTCAATCCTGTAGCTCTGCTTTTCAATTACAATCAAATTTGTCAAATGATTGAGCAATCACGACTATTAGATAACAGATAACACACAGAACAGCACGGGCAGCAAAAAAAAGTGGCCGGGAAAAGGGAAAACAAAACCAGAGAACGTAGAGAACCCTTCGAACCAGGACGAGCGGGCGAAAAATCATATGCATGCATGTGTATGTGTATGTGTTATCTTATCGCTTCCGTTTCCGCTTTTCAGCTTCGAGCTACCAACTCTGGACACATGCAAAAAAAAGGCAAAAATGGATCAATGAGGGGGTAAACGGAACAACACTTGTGCCCAGTTCAATGGAGTTATCGCCGAGCAGAGTGCGTTTTACAAACTCCCCCCGAGCAATTCCCCAAATATACGTAGACGCGAGTTTTTCCTTTATTTTTGCCCATTTTTTTTGCTTCTAGGGGTAACGAAGTTTTCCTCGTTTGGCTGCGAGTGTCTCACTGTGGGCAAATAAATGCCAAGCGCTACGTAAACCAAATAAAGTCGAAGGCACGCACAGTCCCACACCCACTTATACACAACCACACACATGCTCGCACGCACACACATTCAACAGTAACAGACGTTGGCAATGAACGCGGCAGCGACAGGAAGTAGGCAACAGCCTTTTAGTCCTTTAGTTGCTCAATTTCAGTTTCACACTTCCGACGAGCAGGAAGACCCCAGGACACCCAACCACTCACAATCGCACAGCGCCTGCCACAAAAAATATCACAGCCAGGCAAATTCGCTTCCGTTGGTTAATATTCAACAATGCGATGTGACTTTAAAAACACAGATTAACCTCAAATTCAATCTCAAATATGATGGGTAGATAGCTATGGTAAAGGAAAGGATTGAAGCTCCTGGGATATCATATAATATCATCATATCATATCATCATATAATAATCATAAATATGTTATTGTTACAACAGCTACTTTTTAAGATAGTGCTATAATTATGGCCATTGCTGTGCGCGCTGAGAAAGACAGATATGCATATGGGTAAGACAGCGGAGTCCCCGACTCGTCAGCTTTGCTCCTCCCGGTCCTTCATTTGCTGCTGGCTCGACCTCCATCCTTGTGCTCCTCCTCCTGCTTCAGCTCCTGCTCCAGCTCCTCCATTCTTGAGCCGCTGCAGGCGTAAAAACGTGCGGCGTACAATTTACACAACGAAGCGAGCAGCAGGAGCAGCAGGACATGGAGGACGCGGGTGCAGGGGGCAGCAGGACAAGGGCGTAGGAGGCGTCGCAAAAAGACATGCAACAACAATTAAACTTTCAAAGACGTCGCTGCCGCCGCCCGACACGGGAAAAGTAAACCGAGCAAAAGTTGTTAACGGGGCATAAAAAATGAACAAGGAGGCGGCGGGCGGAGAAAAAAAACGTGCAAACAGATGGGAGGATGAGTGGCAGGAGCGCGGGAAGATGGCCAAAATGGGGGGCCAAGTGGCAGCCTGCAGTCGTGCGGGAAAAAGGAAAAGGCACGCGCAGCCAAGATGGGGAAAACTGGGGGCGGTCGAGGAAGTGGGGCGGTCCACAGACAGCGGCAAATTCGCATGCAAATTGTGCGCGAAAAAAGACGTCCAAAAAATGTGTATAAAAGGGGGGAAAAGTGCGGCGAACATGAGCTGGCAAAAGCCCGAGTTTAGAGTTGGAAATAACGAAAGACCAGGCCAAGAAAAACTTTTGCCCAAAGATGGGGTACACGCTACTCATGTGTGAGTTTCAACATAAATGTAAACAATAAAATTGTAGAAAATTGTTGAATAAATAGGGTTCACGACGGCGAATGGATGGGGGCGGGCTTAAGGATGGGGCCGGGCAAACTGCCGGCGGAAAAGCTTTTTCTTGTCATCATTTCACGACTCTGCAGCCACACATTTTCATTGCCCCCGTGCCTGTGCCGGTGCCTGCCCCATCGCCTTCACCCTTTAGCCAGATTTTGCAGCTGTAGGTGTGAGACAACGGCAATTATCGCAATTGTCCCCAGCACTCATTCACTCACTCAAAACGGAGAAAGGCAGAGGAACAGAGAGACGAGGCCAAGTCGGAGCAGCCTAAGCCATCAGCATTTGTTCATTCATTCCGGCTATGGGTGGATGGGTGGTGAAGGATGGGCAGGATACCAGGGGGCCATCGGGCGGGCACCATTCATTCGACTTACGCATTGTTCCTGCTCTGACGCCTTGCTGGCTTTTGTTGCTGAGCTGTGTTTACATTTACACTGTTTTCAGCCGGGTGGAAAGCAGCAAGCAGCAAGCACCAGGCAGCCGGCGACGGCAGGCATCATTTCCATTTCCATTTCCCTGCCACTTCCCACTTGCCATTTGCCACTTGGCAGTCGGTAGTCGTACTGGCTTAGAGGGCCAACCATTTGATGCCTATCCATGCCCCTCGCAGGCCATAAAAACCCGCTGTTGCCTACTTTGCGGCGCATTTAGTTAAATTGTTTATTTGTCTGCTGCAAGCTTTTCAGTTTGTTCACAATCAATTAAAAGTCAAGCGGCAATGTTTAATTAAGCTAAAAGAAGCGCCGACAACTGCAGCCATTTCCCATTTGCAGTGGTTTTAATTAGTGTCGCCCCCACCCTTTGCAAAAAAATGAGACCCCACCATTCTACTTATCCTTGAATTGGCCCAAATTGAGTTATTAGATGCTCATTATCGGCCATTCCCGCTTGTCTAGCACTTTTTCTCGATTCCAGCACTTTTTTTTTGTTTTTTTTGTTTTTGCCCAGCTGCAGTCGAAAGCCGCTGACATGGAATATAAATTTGCAATGCCCCCCCACCGCCTCTGAATCCCCTTAGAAGTCGCCAATAATTGGCTACTAATGGTGGCACATAAAAACTTTTACCGACTGCAATAAAAAATCCCATTGACAAAACTTTTCTGCCAACTACAACAAATACACCAGCTGCAAAGAAACAAGAGCAACAGCCACTGCATGAACTAAAAAAATAAAGTGGGGAGGTGGCATAAAACAGAATCAATTAACATTTTCATTTTGCGATTTTACGCTTCAACTTTGCAACACAAATTATTGCATTTTGTCATCTTTGTTGCTGTTGCAGTAAGCGCCAATACAAATGGCTCGAAAGTGCATAATAGATGTTTGTTTGCGGCCAAATGAGTGCGTAATTGTAATTTGATTGCAAGCCGCTCGCCAAAACAGGATCATTTTACGCATTCGTGCCACCTCAAGGAGACTTAATTGCTTAAGTGCTTGAATAAAAATAAAACCAATTGATTGATAATGTGGCAAGTGAATGAGATGCGCTGAAATCACAGTCGAATTACTAGCAAAGTGTGGCCAAAAGTATGTAAGAATGGGTACTTTCAGGTAACATTGGTAACACCAATAGCTTGTAAGCCATATAGTCAGTATTAACTGAATTGAATTCTTTTATATTAAATTTGGTCACAATTGGCTGCATATTACATTACAATATTGCTGCGCCACTTTTTCACCTGTTAATTATAATCTGTAAGAGCGTGCAATCCTGCAAAACTGCCAAAGCTGCGAAAAGCGGAAAAACTGGCTCCATTGTTCTTGTTTTTTTATTCTTTTATCGGGTGAGCCCCGTTGTTATTGTTATTCAATGGCACTTACAAATGCGAGTGAAATTCATTGGGCACCCCGCAACGCTGCTCACCTGGCAGTCGCACCTGCAAAATGGAGAGTGCCACGCGCATTATTGCAAACAATTTGCCCCGTTTGTGCCACCGGACAAATGACAAAAAGGACAAATGGCACAAAATATTTTCCAAGCGCCCTGGCGCAGGCAATCGGAAATGTTGCCAAAGTTCTGCAGCCAACACACACACACTCATGGGCCCCAAAGGGCAAAACACACACACACGTACACAGGAAGCGAGTCGAAAGGGCGCAGGATATGCACAATGTATGCATTGAGGCGAAGCTTTGGCGGCTTAGCCCCCTGAAACCAACCCCTCCCCCCCACTCACGAATGTCCTGCGCTGCCTGTGCGCCTGCAGTGTTTGTTTTAATTTAAATAAATGAGCTTAAGCGCACTCACAGCTCGTGATCCTTTAAGGCTCTACGCCGGCTCCTTATTTTATTTGTCCTTGTCGGAATCGCAGTCGCCGTCACTGTCCATGTCTCCGCCGCCTCCTTTTGTTGTCCTTATTTAGCTGAGCTGGCAACGGACGAAGGACGAAGGACGATGGACGATGGACGCGACTGGCGGGACGATTGCCAGGATATGCAAGTGCTAAGCATTTTTAAGTCAAATTGCTTTGCCGAACATTCTGCCATTTGCCTGCACGACTGACCCGCGGACCCACCCTCGGTGTCCTTCCGCCTTCGTCCTTCCACCGCCCGCCGATTTTCCCCGGCTTTTCCGCTTTCGCGACGCGTTGCTGACGTCGTCAGCGCTCTTAAACTCAAGAGCTTGCCGTTGTTCTTGTTGCACTGGCTTCTGTTTTCCGCTGGGTCGACTCAATTTGGCCAGCAGTTTGACGCGATTATCCACAGCTAAGGGAGTTAATAGAATTTATTTGTTTTATTTTATACAAGCAACTCTCCAACAAAACACTATCGACACACATTTATTTGTGTTTAGCTTGAGGCACAGCAAATGCAAAAACGAACAATTTAAAATTGCAGTTAATTATACGATTAAATATCCGCATTGTTATTTTTACATCATTTTAGACAAATAATTATTGGCTGTAGAACAAATTCGTGGTGATAATGCCTTTATTTATACACAATAAATAATTTGGTTTTATTTTTTTTGGTTGCTTGTATTAAATTGGTAAGCAATTATAAATATATTTTTAATAGTAGGAACCCATATATTAACTAATCACATTAGCGCGGATATTTATAGATTGACATGGAAGTCTATTAATTGGAATAGTAATTAAAAGAATGACACTGATTGGAAAAAATCTTTTCTCTGATCTGATTTTCTGTAATTCTATAATTTAAAACCCAAAATTAGAGTATTTAGTATTTTGAGTTTGAAAACCAATCCTTTGTAGTCCCTGCTGTTTTTGTTGCATTGCCTCTTGTTTTTGTTGTTCACGCTGCTGTTGCTGCTTTCGCTGTTATGTTGTTGTTCTTGTTGTTGTTGTGTTAGTGGAGGAACTTCAAAAGGCTTTTCCGCTGTGTTAGTTCGCTTTGCTGTCGCCTTTTGCTCCTTTCACTTGCTCCGCCGACGTCGCGCTGCCACTTGTCGAGTTTCTCTTTCCTTACAACCACCCCCCGCTCACAGTTACACACTTTTCCGCCCGCTTTTCCCAGCCACCCGCGCGCCGGAAAAGCCCACTCCTTTTTGGCCAGGCCTGAAGTTTACCTTTGGTGCAACTGCGCTGATTTGCAGTTTCTTCCTTTCATTTGATGGGCGCAGTTTTTTGTCATGTTTTTCCCTTTTCTAGCCCATTCATTCTTCCTTGCTCAGTTTTTCCAGCTTTTCCAGCTTGCTCTCTTTGGCGCCGCTTCTGTTTACACAGCAAATTTATTTATTTTCGCACTGTGGGACGCTCTTAAATATTCCGTCTTTTGAGTGCTAATGCAAATGTTGTCTGGCAGGCGGGCGGTCGGCAATCAGCGGAATGGCTAAAAGGCGCGGGTGCTTTTGGCCAAAGGCAGCGGAAATCACTCGAAATAACGCCCGATGATTAACTGGGAATCTGCCGCGAATCGAGGTAAATATGTGATGAGTATGAGGCATTCGCAAAAGGAGCCATTCAATCGGAAGAGGTGCCTTTGAACACCTCTAATTAGGTGTAAACTAAATGCACAGTAAGAAGGTACGAAAAAAGTTAATGTTCATTTTAATTACATGTGTGCAGTGCAGCGACTTGATGAATAAAATGCTCAGAAACCAAACATTTCAATTCCAAGAAAATGAATCTCTAAATTCATTTACTTGTGTATCCAATTTATGAATGTATGTTAGCTGGCATGCGAATTATATATTTTGTTTGCATTCGTTTGGCTTTAAATACAATAAATAAAAATAGTTAGAAAGGAAGTGTACAGATGCAAATGGAAATGCTGACATGTGCTGTTTTATTTATTCAAAATACAATAAAATTAAGTAGAAAAGGAAGTCAATAAAACTAGATTTCAGTTCCGATACGCAATATTCAGAAATTCAATTTAGATACCGAATGTGGATAAGCCTAATAAAAATTACACAATCGTCCAGCCAACAGAAGGAACTGTGTTCCAACACAAGGCCATTAATACAATGGGCTGGGAAAACAATTAAATTTAATAACCGTAAGTTAATCCACTTAGCAGGAAAGCAGATTGATTCCCCTTCGCATCGCCATCCACATCCCTTGCTAAAACCCGACTCCGTGGCAAGTTTCGCATGCTGCAAGCTCGGATGCTTCCCACGCCGAGCAAACTTCTCGCCCCTGCAACATTCTGAAACTCTAATTTAATAAGTAAATCACATTTCCGCCTTTTGAATGTCACCACGCAGGGAGTCCGAAGGTAGTTGGCGGGCGGAACCCGGAACTGCAAGCTCCCATCGCTCGGTTTTCCCGGCTCCACACTCACCAGTTCCTGGGGCATCGCATTGACACCTCGTCAAAAGTTCGCAAGACATCGCTCCGGCGACTTGCTAACTGGTTTAGTGCAAATTCACTATTAGGAGAGCGCTCAATTTCACACTGGAATTAAATTACAGCGCATGCCGCAGCGCCAGGTGGGCGGTCGTTGCACGGGGGCGGGGCCGCGGCGCTGCAGCGTAAGATCAGAGTTTGTGGCGCGTTTCAGAGGCACGGCAAATGAGCGAACACCTCGTTAGTTTGTGCGCCTCGAAACTTTTTTAATATTTACATTCATATTTTGCACCTTTCGCCCTTTTAACCGCTTTTCACGCCCTCCCAAAATCGCGGGCGCTTCTTTTATTGCAACTTCTGCATCCTGACTGCCGCATCCTGGCTGCTGGACGGACCAAGGATACTGCTGCTGCCGAGCCATAAATTTTTGTTTGTGTTGAAAATTGCATTTGCCTTTTACTTTGTGTCGGGCTGGGCTGAGCCAGGGATCCCAAATTGGTGGCAACGGGGGGTGGTGCACTGCGCGAAAATATATAGCTAAACACCTAAGACTATCAAATGTTTTAATGCTAAACAGATTTTAGGCTTTGCATATAAATTTACCAATCAAAAAGACCGTAGATTGAATAGTAATTATTTTTGCAATATGTTTAGTTGATCTAATAATCCGATTTCGCTTAGTGCATTACATGGATGTATTGGTGAGATTGAGCTTGCCCGGCAGCCATATTGGATGCCCCTAAAAGCAGGCAACGTCAAATTTGTTGCAACGCTTGATAATCAAGTTAGCGATGGGCGCTGCTGCCATCAAATGCAGCCCCCCTTTGCCCATCTCCATCCCCACCCCTCCCCTCTGCAGACCAGCCCCCCTTTTAGTGCACTCAAATTGAACAGCCTTTTGTGCTCGATTCTTCGTTTTTTTCACTTTATCGCGATATAAATTTAAACCGATGATTCCGCTTCGGACGGGGATTGTGATTCCGTTTCTGAATCTGAATCCGCATTTGATTCTGATTCTGATTCCGATTCTGGCTCTGATGTTTTGCTCGCATTTCTTGTTTACTTGCAGATGTCAATGGGCGTGGCAGTGGGGCGGCGAGTCGAACCAGCTGAAAATCAAAGCCCAATTGGCACAAACACGCGGTAAATAGAATTCGCAATCGGAATCGGAATTGAAATAGGAATTCGCATTCAAATTCGAATGCAAATAGAAATAGAAATTGCCGCGAGACCCCCACAGAAAAAAAGCGCAAAAAAAAACAGCAACTAAAATACCCATAAAATAATAGGAAAACAAAGAGTGCCAGCGGAGAAGCAGCTGCTGCAGCAAATAAAAGAACCGCAACAGCAACTGCAACAGCAGCAACAACGGCCATAACAACTCCACCAACAACGACATCAACAACAATATGGAGAAGCTGCTGCAATCGACGCTGTTTGTCATCCTGATAATGGCCACAAAATGCGGCAGTGGCTCGACCCAGAACCAGCATCACGGTAAGTGGCCATGGAATGGGACATGGCATGGGAGGCATTTAATTGCGAGCGGGAGCCTCACTACAACCATTTCCACCTCCCTTCGCAGAGAGCAATTCCCAGCTGGATCCCGATCCGGAGTTCATAGGGTTCATCAACAACGTCACATATCCGGCAGGACGCGAGGCCATCCTGGCCTGCTCGGTGCGCAATCTCGGCAAGAATAAGGTGAGCTAGGATGATTTACCTAGAATTGCAATATATATAATATGATATATAATCCTCTGATAATAGGTTGGTTGGCTAAGGGCCTCCGATCAGACCGTTTTAGCTCTCCAAGGTCGGGTGGTAACCCATAATGCGAGAATCAGCGTCATGCATCAGGATATGCACACGTAAGCCCACTAAACTTCCATATAGCGACAATATAGCTTATATACTTACATCTCCTTAAAGCTGGAAACTGAAAATCAGCAAACTGCGGGAAAGTGACCGCGGTTGCTATATGTGCCAAATAAACACGAGTCCCATGAAGAAACAAGTGGGCTGCATCGATGTGCAGGGTATGTCCTTTGATCGCATGTTCCCATATAGGACTTAAACTCATAGGAACCACATATTTTTAGTACCACCGGATATCATCAACGAAGAGTCCTCCGCCGATCTGGCCGTCCAGGAGGGCGAGGATGCCACGCTCACCTGCAAAGCCACGGGAAATCCCCAGCCAAGAGTCACTTGGCGCAGGGAAGACGGCGAAATGATACTCATTCGCAAGCCAGGCAGTAGGGAGCTCATGAAAGGTACAAACATGCCCTGCAATCCTTTGATTCCTAATTCATTACCCTCTTCCAGTGGAGTCCTATAATGGATCCTCGCTCAGGCTGCTCCGCCTGGAGAGGCGTCAGATGGGCGCCTACTTGTGCATAGCCTCCAACGATGTTCCACCTGCTGTCAGCAAACGAGTCTCGCTGAGTGTGCAATGTGAGTTATCAAATATTTACTCGTTGAATAGAATATTATACTTCAAGTGCAAGTGCACCCTACGCCTTTACCGAAAATTAGGACTTATCATTTTCAATTACACATAGCTTGACAGCTGACTAAATATCAGTCACTTTCAGTCCAACTTCACATTGGATTACATTCACACATGTCCACAAAGGTTCAGCATTTAAAGTAGCCACTTTAAAAGTCAGTCTGCTGAAAAATTTAACAATTTCATGAGAATAAGAACAATAAGTGGATTTATCTGCGCGATATTCCGCAATCGATGAAATCCGAACGCCCACTCACTCACTCACTCACCATTCCACTCCACAGTTGCTCCCATGGTGAGGGCCCCCAGCCAGCTCCTGGGCACGCCCTTGGGATCCGATGTACAGCTGGAATGCCAGGTGGAGGCCTCGCCGTCGCCCGTCTCCTACTGGCTGAAGGGGGCGCGGACGTCCAACGGATTCGCCAGCGTCTCCACGGCCAGCCTGGAGTCCGGCTCGCCGGGTCCCGAAATGCTGCTCGACGGGTAAGTTGAGGGAATTCCGGACGGCAGACATCAGTGATACATATCCATCTCGAAAACCATTCCATTCCCTTGCTCTCCATCCATGCCGACCCATATCCAATGCAGGCCCAAGTACGGGATAACGGAGCGCCGCGATGGCTATCGGGGCGTCATGCTGCTGGTGGTGCGTTCCTTCTCGCCCTCCGATGTGGGCACCTATCACTGCGTCAGCACAAACTCGCTGGGCCGTGCCGAGGGCACATTGCGGTTATACGGTGCGTATACGCAATCTCTACTCCACCATCTCCCGCCATCACAGGGTTTAATTTGTTTTGTTTGTCCCTGTTGTTTTTTTTTCTCGGTGCCTGTGGTTCTGTGTTGCAGAAATCAAGCTTCATCCGGGCGCCTCCGCCAGCAACGATGATCATCTGAATTACATCGGAGGTGAGTACCACGTATATGGAGGGATAAATCTCTCGTGTGGAGTTATTTGAAATTAAAATATTAAAAAAATACAAAAGCAAGCGATTTTTAAGTCTTTTCTGTATAATCGAAACTATTTTTTTTGCTTTTATCGCCACAGGTCTCGAGGAGGCTGCTCGGAATGCGGCCAGGAGCACCCGGACGACGTGGCAGCCCCTCCTCGCCATGCTGATGCTACTGTGGATGAGGCTGAATCTGAGAGCCGGGGGAGCGTGATATCAAAACTGAGAGAAGAAGAGCCGGCAATCAAGTATTCCTACAGATTCCCTCGGACACCGACATCGACATCTCTTTCTCTCTTGCCTGCGTTCTTGTTGTTCGTTTCCGTTTCCGGTTCCGTGGCCCCATCTCCAATGTATTGGACCCCTGCCGCCCACGCACGCATACATATTGCCGGAGGCGCCTCCCGCTGCCTCAAATATCATTTGCATACGTATCAGGAAACGCGTTGTTCCCACCCGCTCGAAACCCTCAAAGCCCTTGCCAAACTCCCACTCCCTGCTCCCTAATGAAAGTAAGGAGGATATCAAAAGTGGACAATTCGATGCCAAGCCCTACCATTTCTCCCCAGCCCCAAATAATGTTACATTGCATATAAATTAAATATGAATACTATAAAATAGTGCATAAAATTTATTATCATAATATAAATAACGACAAAATTATTGAATAAATTATCGCAAAAGTGGATAAAAACCGAATGGAAAACTGCATTTTCTTTACTTCCGACACGACTTCCTGCGCCACTGGCCTGACCCACTGATCCACTTTTTGGCCACTGTTTTCCGGATGGTGAACAGTAAGTAGAGGAGAGAAGAATCGATGGGCAACTTTAACGACTTACCCCATTGATTTCCAAGGAGCACCGGGCAGGTGGCCTGCAAGCTTCGGGTATCACAATTGCCGGAGTTGTCAGTATTATGCCAAACCAAAGCCGATCCCCGACGGGGCTTAAAGCCAAAGCCCAGATCCGGAAAAGAGGCATAGCCACCCATTTGAACATCACTGAGCTGGGAAACAGAAATGTATACGGTTTAAATACAAATATTATTTTGCTTTCCTGGGGCTTAAAAACATTCGCATTTTGTATTAAGGTTTTAGCTCTGATTTTTTGGCTAACACATCTTTTGATAATCTACTAAATTTAAAGATAAATACTTACATAAAACATCAGAGATGCCGAGCGGTAGTCTTTTGGGTAGTATCCAATAAACTTCTAGAAAACAAAGCCTGCCTTGTAAATCAAATGGGATATATTGGATACCAAACTCACTTCGGGCTGCTCGCAGTCCAAGTGGATGAGCTCCTGACCTCCAATGCCATAGTTAAAAACTGTCAGTGGTTCGCTTTCTTCCATTTCGAATCCTGTAATATCCTCGATCCTTTGGTGCATTCGTCTCACATGATCAGAGGCATTTGTATCCACTTTGGCCTCTACACTGGAACTTTCTTTTCGTGTGTGCTCTAACCTAGAATCCGTGAGATGTAACAAGTCCTCTTGCTCTGCTGGTGAGATAGCATCATGAAAGAGCCCAACGAAGGGTTCAAAGTTGAGCTGCTCAAGTTTAACAGGAGCCAATCGGAGAAACGGGGAACCACCTCTGAAGTAACGACAACGGAGGGAGGATTTGCTGGGAAGGAGGTTTTTGCCCCGGCAGTTGTCCACATGCACAAACATATGGGCTAGGTTATCCTTCAAGTGTTTGGCCAGCTCAGTGTTATCATCCTTAGAGGCCCACTCTATAGACTTCCTAAATGCAGCCTGACTGGCTGGAAAATCATCTGGAAAAAGTGACAAATATATTGGTCATATTCAGGATAGGTCTACTTTTACTTACGCATAGCGAGCAAAGTTAGACCAAATTTCTCATAGATTTGAGAGCGTCCTGTTTGAAGTAGTCTATTTACAGGATCCAGTTTATCTTCATACTGATCAAGGGCGACTTTAAACCACTTGCATGCTAGTTTGCCCTTTTCCACATTCTCTAGATGAGTGGCCACAGCAAGGCAATCTGCAGCACTCATTCTGGAGCTATTGGGAGATGCAAATTAAGAAATTCAACTGGCCAAGGTATTATAAGAACCCACTTGTACTGTTTGCCATGTAGTTTTCCATTGGCCATTTCGCTTTCATCCATACCGTAAACGCCCTGAAATCGCATCATACCAGTTGCAGCAGTTTCAAGTTCTACGTCAGAAATACTGCTCAGATCATAATCAATAAATTGTTGAAATGGTCCTGCAATCCAATCTTCAAAAGCAGTCTTCTAGAAAATGGTTATATAACTAATACTTGCCCTGTTTGACCTCCTCCCGAGCTAATTCCAGCAACTTGGGAACTTCCGTATACATGCGTCGCATGAGCGGAAAGCTTATCAACGGATTGGCCACATAGGGCGTAGGATCAGCAGGTAATAGGGCCCTTTTGGTCATCCACTCCTTTTGGAAACTATTATATCGATGCTTACAATGGTTGCTAATAAGTTAAACAAATCACCTACGTCCGCATTGTGTTTACTTTGTGTTGCAATTCCATCGCATACTGACGCATATATCCAATTAGATCGTCCTCCATTTGCAGCAGGGATGCCACCTCGCGGGTTGATGTGGCATAGTATTGTGATTCGATTGCGTTCGTGACTCCGAGAAGGAAAATCGACCAACATAGGTTCATGATGATAACTGAATGTGAACGAAAACCTCTGAGAGCGATTTTGTGCTTATTAAATCCATGAAATTTTCATTTGTTCAGGTGATGAGATGACTTGGACACGACTGTCCCAAGCAAGGCCTAAAAGTATACAGCCCTTTCCGACATGAAGGTCAACATGTACATCTACCTTTGAATTGCGCTAAAGTTCGACAAGAAGTTTCCATTATTACCTCAATTAAAAACAGGTTAAATTCTTTTTTATTTAAGATTTATTTCACTTTTTAATAACTTGACAATATTGGTTTTTATCTTATATGCTGGTTGATCGGGTTAAATTGCAAATAATGTAATTTATAATTAATATTTATGTAATATTAAACTAACTCACAATCATTTGAATTAAGTATGTATAAGTATATTCAATTATACTCTGTGTGTAGCAATGTGTAAATGGGTTGATCTTTCGATATTCGGTTGTAAACGAAAACGAACAAAACAGTCCGGCAACGGCTCTACACATTTGAAAACGTATTCTAAGAGAGATGACTCTGGGGGCTGCTACTGAATTTACACAAAATGCGCTGCGATCGCTGAAGTGTACACAGGCTGGCATAACAATTGCTCTTTACATTTACAAGTATCCGTACATTCGTGGGCGGTGTACATAATGGCTTGCATTAGCTTACAGTTCACGCTCTCGAAATGGTGCATTAATTACAAATTAGTCGGCTCCCGGTTCAGTGACAGGTGTACATATGGGGATGCATTTCAACTAGCGCTTAAGCGACTTTCTTATTTTACAACTACATTTGTATATTCCAATTATCGGTTTGCAGTCGGTTCATTAGTCTCCTCCACCTTGGGGTGTGGTGTGCACAATGCAAGACATTTACAATTAGGTTCTGGTGTCGGGAAGACGCACCGCACTTTCAATATTATACACGATTTGGTTATCATTACAGAACAAAACACTGTTGGCGGGTATGGTACAATGCACAAGCGCAACAAGGCGCTACACAGCTCTAAATATAATGCACAGCAACATGTGCACGAAGTATTTTGGAAACAAAGGATCAAAAGGGATCAATGGATTTTTGTATAATAAACATCTATACAAGTCAAGTTCAAAAATTTAAAATAAAAGACTTTTGCTCTTAAAATAGGGTTCGTCGTAAAGTTGGTGGCCTACTCTACGAGGCGGGTGCAAGACGTTGCTGGACGACTGCCTTGAGTGTATGTTTGTATGAGTGAGTGCTTAATTAGCGCTGTCTGTCAACAATAACCAAATCGCTGTAATTCTCATCTGGAGAGGCTATGCGACCGTTCGCGGCTGCTGCTGCCCGACGAAAGGGGCTGCTTGTTGCTGACCTCACCCACTCGATGGTGCGGTGGCAGCCTATCGAAGAACGGATGATGCAGGGCCTCACCTGAAACAAAGCAAAAAGAGATCTATTAGCATGGGAATCAATCAACAAGTGGGCGGCACCTTACCTAACGTGATGCGTGACGAGGGCTCGTACTCCAGCATCTTCTTGATCAGACTGAAGAGCTCACAGTGGTCCTCGCTGTCGCTCAGCTGGCACAGGAACAAAGGCTTGCAGTGATCACGGACGTAGCGACCTGCACTGGACTTCTCATCCCAATCCAACTTACCATGATAGAAGTACTTTGTTTTGGTTTTGCTATAAAGAGTATGATTGCTACACGTTAAACGATTTCGGTGAAGAGAACTGCGCCTTGGGAAATAAAAGCATGAGCTGCATTGTATTACCGTGCCATGCGATATGGTATTTGTCCCAAGATTCGCTCCATCATGGCCAGGTGCTCGCGATTGTCGTGCGTTTGGAAGAGCGTGATTCCCAGATACAGTTCGAACAAGATGCACCTGTAGGTAAAATTTCGTCGATCATTTAATATGCGCATATTTGCAATGCCAAGCCGACTCTTACCCAATGGACCAAACGTCACACGGCTGTGACCACCCCAGCTCCAGTATGACCTCTGGCGCGCGGTAATGTCGCGTCGAGACAATTGTGCTGTGGTGCTCGTGGTCGAAGGTGGCCGACCCGAAGTCGATTAGGCGAACGTCCGTGTTCTTGACGCGGCGCACCTCGCGGTTCTGTCAAGTATAAGAGTATAAGAGTATAAGGATATTTGCACATTTTTAGCTGCTTGACTGCACTTACAATCTTATGATTATAGTGAGAAGTATAATCCGAGTCGACGAAGAGTATGTTCTCCGGCTTGAGATCTGTGTGCGTTAAACGATTGTCATGTAGAAATTTCACAGAGTAGCATAATTGATAGGCCATATGGCGCACTTGGTCCAGCGGGTATGGCTCATAGTTGTTCTCTCGCTGTAAAAAAACGATTAAAGTATTAATTTTCCAGTTTTGTTTCATGATTTCAGCTATAGCTCACCAAAAAATCGAAAACACTGAGCCCCAACATTTCAAAAACTATACACATGTGTCCATGATAATCAAACCAGTCAATCATTTTCACGCACAAACTGTAGAAGCAAGAAAGAGAATAAGAATTAGACTAAAATCAAAGAGGATGTTGCATATTTACAAACTTACTGATCACAATGCGGATCCTTTTGGGCAATCTTTTCCAAAGCATTTATCTCCAGCTTGGCAGCTTCGCGGTACTTTTCCACGTTCTTTATAATCTTTAAAGCCATACAGTAATCACTGAAACAATGAAAGTGCGGTTAAAGTACTAAATCTTTTATTTCTTGTTTGGAAAATCTTACCGCTCCATATCTTTGACCTTGACCACACGTCCAAAAGTTCCCTCGCCCAGTGTGGCCATGATCTTATCTGAAATTCGGGAAAAGGATAGCGAGTTGTAGTAGGATTTCGGACAAGCCCATAAATAGTGTTAAAAGTTAGCTGTCTGGTTGATTTTCTTGTTCTAAAGCTAATCCTGTAGCTGTAGCTAAGTATTTGATGGGGGCTGGGCAAAATACTAATTTGAACTAAGCTGAGTGTAGTCGGAAAGGCTTTGTATTTTCAGTATTATTCGTTAATTATGCGACAAGTTCGTGTTCGGTTTGTGTGTGAAAACTTCCCAGTTGAATTTTGTTGCCGGTAAAAGTTAAACTTAGAGCCATCAAAGACATACAGAGGTGGTCAAAAGTATTTACACAACGAGCTTTTTTTTCAATTAGTTGACAATTGAAAAAAAAGCTCGTTGTGTAAATACTTTTGACCACCTCTGTATTCGGAAGTTCAAAAAATTTTCGCGAAAGTGACGAAAATTGTGTGAACATTTTCAAATGTTGCTTTGTCCTTCTTTCTTTTTTTTCGTTTAAAATTGTCTTAATTTCCCGATTGCACGCGACGCGGTTGGTCTTGCTGTGAGATAATTAAGAAATAATAATGAAAACTTGGAAATATTTTAAACTAAAAGAGAGTTACAAGAAGAGGAGAGAGAGGTGTGACTGGTGGGGTGGCTTTTGCCTATCATTATTTTTTCTTTCTTTTTCAAGTATTTATGTGTTTTTCAAAAGAGTTTTCTGATTGTTGTCTAAACATAAGTATGGAAAAATAAAAAACCAAAAATTGTCACGAACATCTGTGATGGAGAATGTCTCCGGTGTGGTAAATTAAGTGACCATCAGCATCATCTTGAATGACGGGCTTTGCTGTCTGTTCGGTTCGATCGAATCGGATTGGAGCGGAGCGACGACGTTGCAGTGGTTGCCGTTGGCGTTGCCGATGTCGCAGGGGTTGGGGGTGGTGGTGGTGTTTGCGGTGGGTGGCGACGATTGCGATTGCGTTTCGTTGCGGGTGGTGCATTCGATCCGTTGAAAGAAGGCGGTTTGCAGGCGAGCGAAACGGCGAGCGGAGAATTTGCGAGCGAGAAGTTGGGGGCGTTGGGTGGTTGTCGATGGCAGTTTACAGACGTACACATAAGGTGCGTGTGTGCGTGTGTGGTAAAGTATGTAATTTGAAAGAGAGAAAAAGAAACAAAAAAGAAAGAGAAAAAGAAACAAAAATATATATATCCAGGGGTTCGATCGGATCCACGGGTTGTTGGTCATCAGGTCAAAGCAATCATCAAAAGCGCACCATCCAAACGACGAACGATCCGGATCCCACGTTGGCACCAAAGCAATCGCATTCCGTTTATAAGTCAGCCGCAGATAGCCCGTAAACCAACCAACATCATCATCATTTCATCATCCCCATCAAGTTGTGTATGTACATCATCATCATCAACCCATCATCATCATTGTGATTTTCATCATCATATTCAGAAAAAACACGAGAAAAATACGTTTCGTTTGTTCGATAAGAAAATTAGTTCGGACAAATTTTTGAAATTTGTGTTTACAAAAATGGTTAATATCAAAACATGTACAAACAATATCATATATAATGGCAAATAGGTATATATCGAAAATGGTATATATATATATATAAATAGGAAATGCATCAATAGCTGTGCTCTTGTTTCTTGGGCAACGAAAAAACAACAAACCATCGAATGCTTCCTGCGTAGTAATAACATTAATAGCTGTTTGGCAATATATTGTAAATGTTAAATGGTAAAAGAACAAATAAGGTAGTTTGCTATTCGTTGTAAAAGTCGAGGTAAAGGGATTCTTACGTTTTTTGTCCCAGTTTTAGTGTCAAAATCACATGCAAAGTAATCAGGCAGGATCAAAACATTGTATAAATAGGACAACATGGATTACAATCCGCAATGCTGTTAGCTTTTTCTGTAGTAGGTCGATTGTCTAGGATGTAAGGCCTTGAGATATGGGGTGGGGGATCGGGTTCGGGAATCAGGGTCAATGGACAATTGCAGTTGCAGTTAGAAGAGGCGGCGGCAACAAAGCTCAAGCTGCTAAGGAATCTCCCATCCGCAGGATGGTCGTGAGATGGCTCATTGCTTACAAAGGTCGAGAGTGTCTTTGGAATGCGAGACCTGTTGAACAGGGCCGACGAGGTGGCGCTTTTGGCCAGCTGGTAGTGATCGTGCTGCAGGTAGGAGGACGACTGCTGGTACTGCTGCTGGTAGGCATCCAGGTGGGATCGCTGAGGATACAACGAGCTGCCTGCCAGGGCATTGGATCGCCTACTACTCCCGCTGTACGAGTCATGGAGGTAGCTCGATCCGGAGCCCGCTCCAGATCCCGATGGCTTGTAGCGATCGAACTCGCTCAGCACCGCGGCGGTACGCGAGCTGGCGCCCTGATACCGCTGCTGCTGACGCCGAGCATCTGCTGCCGCAAGGCGCGCCCCAATGCCACCGAAGGCCAGTGCCCCGGAGCTGGAGGAGTGCATTAGCTGGCTGCTGGGCTTGTACTTGGCGAGGTCATTGTTGTTGCGATCTGAGTGGGGCAGAAAGCGGCTCTTGTTGGTGGTGCCGGAGGAGAGTGCCGTCGCTGCTGCCGTTGTGTGGTTAGAAAGAGCAGAGGTGCTAGTGGATGAGGTGGTGGCTGTATTTGAGGGTGTGGTGGTGGAGATGGAGGAGCTGGTGGTGGTGTTGCCATTTACAGACGGGAACTGTGTCTGTGGGGTTGTGTCTGCTGTGTGGGTTAGTTGCACACCGGGCGCAGCCGAATCCGTCTCGGTTTCTGTTTCCGCCTCATCGGATGAGCTACTGCCCGAGGTGCTCTCGGAGGAGCCACTGCAATCGCTACCGTCTCTAGTTACTTTTTTGCTGCGCGACTTCTTCTTGGGCGCCTCCTGTGGCGGTGCCAGTGTGGCTGCAGTTGCTGATGATGTTGCGGCAGCAGTTGCTGCCGCAGTTGCAGCAGCTGCGGCTGCCTCCTTGGCTTGTTTGGCCTCCTGCTCGAGAGCAGCTGCCTCAGCTTCTGCTGCCGCTACGGCCGCTTCAGTCTTCTTGGCCTCCTCAGCCGCTTCCTCCATGCGCTTGACGCGATCCCTAAGTTCACGGCGTTTGCGCATGCGCTCCTCGAACTTTTTCGCCTCCAGGAACTGATTGTCTTCTCGGAGCAGCATCAGAATGGCTGCATTGTCCTCCGATGACCGATCGTCGGCAAGAATTTCGCGCTCTTCAGCGGTCAATTCTGGTGGTGGCTGCTCCTTACGTCGATGAGCAAAGCGATTCCGTGAGTTCAATGGTCGATCCTCGGCGGGTCCAGCTGCATTTCGACCGCCGTCTTGGATCTCAGCAGCCAGTAGGCTTTCCACTGTTTTAGTTCTTCCATACGCTCTTGTGGAGCGAGGCGAGAGGGCTTCTTCTTCGCCCCCTCTTCGGCCGTAGCGACTGGAGGGATAACCTGATGCTCCTCCTAAGCGTAGCGCGTCGTGATAGTCGTATCGCTGACCATAGTCCACTGGGTAGTTCTCGTCCAGCAATCGATTGCCGCTGGTCAGATAGCCGCTGTCATTGGACTCGGCCATATACCTTTGCCTTTGCGCTCGAGTTCGGTATGGAGTGCGCTCCTTGCGATCCGAAGCATTAAAGGAGCTGGAGGACAGCTTAGATTTCGCCAGCTGGTGGGAAGTGGCCGAGCGGAGCAGTCCGCCACTACCACTGGCACCATAGTCATCCGGTTCCAGGGTCTTGTCGCGATCCTCTTCATGGCGCCGCCTTCCAGCCGCTCGTTCCAAGATATCAGAGTATTTGTTCTCCAGCCGGGAAATTGCCGACTGCTTGCCTCCTGAGGAAATCGCTGAGGTGGTGGGCGTTCTGTCCTTGTCCAAGAGCAGATCTCTTCGCTGAGGAATCATACGATTCAGGGGGATTGGGATTAAGATTCAGTTTCGGATTCACAGGTTTAATGGAGAAGGAAAGTGCTCAAGAGCGGCGCTCGTGTGAAACCAACGGTGACGGGCGTAAAACTCTTTACTCTTTACGCTCCACGAAAGAAGAAGGCCCAGAAACCGAAACCCAAACCCAGACCTAGACTTAGACCCATTTAAATGGCCTTTTCGGCAATGACTAATTATGGGGTGCTTGGGCCTTTTCATTTCGCACAATTTCACTAACATTAGAGCCACTCTATCCGGATTTGGCTTTCTCCATGTATTTTCGGATTTTCAGAGAGGTGGGCTGAGGGGATACCCTTTATTTTTATTTAGAATGCCTAGCAGAATCTAAACAAAAAAGTCCACGGCGCGACGACCTTCAAAGTTTATATATAAAGCGGCAGAAAATCGTGAATAGCTTTATACACATCTGCAGCGTACCGAGAGATACAAATACAAATATAGCGGAATAGAGAAAAGCGCCGAGATGTTGGAATCGAAAATAAATTCGACAACGTAAACGCACACGGCAAGAATGAAGCTGAAGATATAGAATGAGCATATAGAAGCGCTATAAAACGCGCCCGTGTGGGCCCCTAATATAATATCTGCACATATATCTTCTGTGTAGGAAGAAACTTTCTATAGCCGTCTATGTGGCAATAGGGGTAGCAATAGTTGGTGCAATGCTGTTTGGCCAAACACGCATATACTATACCCTATAACGCTTTAATTGCGCATATTTCCCCATTCGACCGTCAGTCAGACATGTCACACATTTAGGGCAAGTGACTTGCTGACTCACGGGCGACAGGTGAGATGATTTCTTTCGCTTTTTCCAAAATTAAATACCCCGACTGTGAGTCATGAGATCGCTTTTGCGATCTCGATCTGGGTCTGGGTCTTGAAAGTGGTCTCCTCCGTTGGTTTCCACACCGCTCGCTTTTGATTCACTTATGGGTTTCGAAGATACTAACGTCGTCTAGGTCGCGGTCACGCCTGCCGCCTCCCAATCCTCTAATCAGTGGCTTATAGTAGCCGCCCACGGGACTCAGGTGGGTGCGCAGTCTGTCTAGGGCGTTGGCTGTGGTGGAGCTCTTCTGGTAGCGACCCATCAGGGCAGCGGTGCTGGTGCTCCCGCTGCTGCTGGGATGGTAGCCCAATCCTGTGGTGCTGCCGAGTCCTCCGCTTGCATAGTAGCGTCTGTGGCGATCTGCCATTTCGCGTTCCTTGTCCTGTTGCCTATCCCGTTCTCGTTCCCTATCTCGTTCTCGTTCCCGTTCCCTATCCCCGTCCGGATATCTCCGGCTGGCCGAGGATTTGTCCGAGCTGCGGCGACGTTTGCTCTGCTTCTGGGCCTGGCTACTGGATCCACCTTTTCCCTTGTTATTGTTATTATTGCTGTCATTCGTTGGGGTCGAGTCTTTAGGATCCTCGGCTATTGCTGCCGCACTTAAAAGAGAAGCCCAACAAAACAATGAGTTCTGGTGAGGATCTATTCGGTTCTTTTTTGTCGGTCTGGATGCGTTGATCCACGCGGTTCGCGACGAACGACGGACGGGACGCGCTGCCACGACACGGACCAAAATTTAACTGAGGAAAACTGGGGAAAATTTTTCGGAAAATTCGTGCGACGACGAAAGAAAGAGGCGGCAGATGCGAAGAACGAAGTAGATGAAGGAACTAATGATGCGGCGGCGGCGGTGGCGGTGGTGGCGGTAGCCAGAAAATATTGAGGAATCGTTTTTATTTTTGTGAAAAGTGTGAAAATATTGCGCACTTGCCAGAGCGAGAGGTCGCTACCGCGTGCGAGCGAGAGCGGGCGAACACCCAAATAACATATGTAGACGAGTGGGTGGATTGGATAGTAGATTGGATGCGATCCGCTTCGAATGGGAATGCTTCTTTTGTCCGCCAGCTGGGCACGCTTCATCGAAATGCATTTCGCTTTGTAAGCCGTAGCAGTGTAATTACATTTCCGTCATTTTAGCAGCACAACATGGGAAATGATCGAAAGTCTTCGCAGAAAAAGCCTTGAACTCTCGCCGACAAAACAACCAGTCAACAAGAAGAACAATAAAATTGCTGCTGGTCGAGCGCGGAAAGAAATAAAAAGAACAAAGCGAAACATTTACGTTTTATTTTAAACATGCCCGCACATATAAATAATAAAGGGGCAATTGCAGTTAAACAAAGAGCAGCGAAAAAGAGAGATTCGCTTCATACTTTATAATCATGCGTAATGAGGAAGAATTTGCCAGACATCCACAGTTTGGACTTGAGAATTTATTTGGTATTCCCCGAAGACAGCTGAAGAGAGATTTGGGCAATTTCAGAATCTGCTGAAGAGAATCACTCGGATTCTTCACTCGCAGAATCCGGACAGCTGTGAAAGCTCGTGGGAAACTCAAGCTTTTTTGTGCAACCAAAAGTTTTTGGCGAAAATATTGAACTTTTGTTAGACGTACAGACTACGTAAATCTTGTAGCTAACGTTTCGAGGTTTTTATGGACATGCTGGAAGATATCAATAATCAGATTTCCACTCGCAGCCAAATCTCGGCCCACTCTCTTTCATTTCACTTTCAAATTATTGATCAACGAGCATTTATATTGGCTCTTTAGACTGACAATTAGGGGTATCCAGTGCATATCACACTGATTTAAGAGCTCCGTTAAGCTCTGTTTGATTTATGACTGGCAATAACACGTGATAAATCAAATTTCGACTCGTATCTTTTCAATGGCAATTATTCACGATTTATGGCAGCAAGATTTTCACACTTTTCGAGATCGTCGCACTACTGGAAGTTCAGCTGCGAGTTCAAAGCGATTAAAAACGCACTCGCACTTGGGACCGTTTACATAATTGGCCTTCTTTGCGATGGCCAAAAAGGCGGTGGGAAATGCAATATACAAAACGAAACGAAACGATCCGATGCGATGCGAATAAAATGATCCGATCGCGAGATACTTTCGACCGCGGAGTGACGCGCTGCAACTAAACTCGCAATTACGCGCTGACCACTCTGCTTAAATTAACGCCAGCGGCACAGAGAATACATTTTCATTTCACTCGCAGTGAAAATAGAGGGAATGGAAAGCAATGAGCACTGCGTTTTGACCGAGTTTTTGCTTGACGAAAGGCGACGAAAGTAAAAAAAAAAGGCACGCAAAATTAAAAATAAATTATAAATCTTTTGCTTCATTTCCTTTGCATCGATTACCAATTGCGTTGCTGCTGCTGCAGTTGCTGTTGCTGCTGTTTGTTATCAGGTCGTTCGCTTGGATTGCGTCGGAACCGCTGCAGCAGACTGTTGCAGCTCTCGGAGAGCAGCTGCGTGACGCTGGCGGCGGTGGCGCTTCGCATGTACCGCCGCTGCGGACGCTGCTGCTGCTGTTGCTGTTGTACCGCCTCGGCGTCAGCTGTTTTCCCATTTTCGGCAACCGCCGTCGCTGGCAATATCTTTTCGCTTTTTTCGCGATGAAAACGATTCAGAAATGTGGCCATTCCTTGGCTTTTTCGGATGTCGGAAATCCTCCTCGCCGCGGCAGATTTCGCGTGGGTCTCGCCCGCTTTGACGATGACGACAATCGGATAATACTTAACGCCTCTTAGGGGCTTGGTTGCGGTTGTTGGGTGGGTGGGCTGCCGTCTAAATTTTTGGCCGATACGGATCGTGCTCCTCCGACTTGGTCTATTTCATTAATTGTACTGATTTCTGGTATTTGTTGGGAGCATGATTTTGTTGTAGACGAAAAAAATAGAAAAGTATTGTACGTTCTCGGAGTGGCAATATATGTACGTAGAGATTTAGTATAGACAGAGCGTATTTATGTGTAAAAATAATTGAAATTGTAAGAGATTCGGCAGCTTCGACGGAAATAGACACACACAACAGAGACAAGAGACGCTGGTCGCCCCCGCCACTGCGACAATTTCGACGTGGACTCGAGGTTCCATCAAAACCGCACTTTAGATGCGCCCATTTCCATTCACTTCACGCACTTAGAGCCATCCAATGCGGGTTACGAGCTTCGCTTCCGATTTCCCAGGCAGTTTTCACAGCGCGTTTCCTTCAGCGACCGCCGATTGCCTGCGCATTGGTCGAAACAAACAAACCGAAATCAGCGCAACATGAACGAAAGCGCACGCCACAAATACTAATTATAAAGATTGAAAATATCGGCGATGTCGAGAACCCCGAGCACGGAGCACCATCCGTAAGATCCGCGGGAGAGCTGCTGAGCTGAGTGTGCGCCTCTTCTTCCCGTTGCTATTATTGTTTGCTGCGACCGAAAGAAGCCAAAAACTAAAGGCTAAGGAGGCTGCAGATCAGGTACGAAAATATACTAGGGTATGCTCAACCATATTCAAGTTGCTCTGGAAACAACACTTTATGGTTGCATAATGGTTCAAAAAATGCAAAAAAATTTCGATTAATGTAAAAGGAAAGGTTGGGTGAGGATCATGAGGTTTGGGTTGGAAAGGGGTATTTTGTAGTCGAGTCAGTCGTCCCATCGATCAGTCATTTCTGTCGGAGAGCGCGAGAGCAGGTCGTGAGTATTACATATTTTTAGAAATTCGATTCTGCTGAACGCGCTCCGTGTTGTTTAGTGTTTTTTAATTATTAAAACAATTACATCGGGATCGCAATTCGGCCATAAAATAGTTAAAGTTCAACGCATAAAATTCATGTAGGCAGTTAGCAATTATGCAAAGATTTTTAGGCGCTGAAATCGAGTAAACAAACATAAATTAAGCAGTCAGCCACTATTAATAGAGCTGAGGAAAATTGACATTGAATTTTCCCGCAGTCTTTGCTCGATTGTGCAATGTTGTCGATGTCGACAAGTGCAAGAGCCTGACAAGAGGCCAAGAGATCGGTGTAGACGCCAAGGGGACCGAGATTCTAAGGTTGGAGGTAAGCAATAAGTGCCTCTGCTCTTGGGAACGCTTCACACTTGAAACGCCACCAAGAGTACAGGAAGTACAAACTTGGGGGCCAACCAACAGAAATTAGCAAAACGAGGGAAAGTACAGAAAACGGGGGGAAACACATCGTCGGCGGCGGCCTTTTGGAGCCCAGCGATGAGTCAGCCGGCTATTTTGGGGCAAACTTTCTTTGGAAGCGGTAGCGTGTTGTTAGTAGGCATTTTTGGTTCAAACACATGTGCAGCACGAAAACAAGACAGAAATAAATTGGAGGAATAGAATCTACCTCGATGAAGTGCAGCCCCAATGCGGACTTGGACATTTCATTCTGCTGCTGTTGATGTGGTTGGTGTTGCTGGCCCGAGTGATTGAATATGACAGAATTGCTTTGTTGTAGCTGCGACTGCTGCTGCTGTTGCTGTTGCGGTTGCTGCGGTTGCTTGTTCGATGACGATGACGCCGGCGACGCGTAAAACAATTGCGTATTTGTATTTGAATCGTATTGAAGCCCAGCGGCACCGCCACCGCCTCCTGCAGCGGAAGCATTCAGAAACTGCGTATGCGGATGCGGTTGCTGCTGCTGCTGCTGGTACTTGACCGGCTGCATCTGATTCGGCTTGGGATAGGCATACGGATCGAAGGTCTGCAGCGGCTTGCGATCTGGCTGCTTGGGCACATTATAGTAATTCCTACTCATCATGCCCAGCCCAAAGCTGGAATGCTGCTGTTGTTGCTGCTGGGGGTGTTGCTGCTGTTGCTGCAGATGCTGCTGCTGCTGATGTTGCTGGTGGAACTGCAGGGCCGTCGGCCTTTGGGCGGAGCTGAAGGAGGCCGAGTGCGTCAGTGGGGCACCGGTGCGGGGATAGCTCATCTTGGATTGCTGCTGGGGCGCCTGGTATCCGTACATCTGGGGCATCATGCCGGGTGGCTGCTGCTGCATCGGCTGGCCAAACTTGTTCTCCTTGTTGGTGTTCTTCTGCAGAAACATGGCCAGTCCAGATTTGGGCGCCTGCTTGGGCACATGCGACGAGGAGTATGATTGCTGCAGCTTGTGTGGCAGATGTTGCTGTTGCTGGTGGGCAGGCATGTGTTGCTGCTGCATGAAGGGATCACTCGCTCCGTTCATGGCGGAACATGCAAAGCTATTCCAGTTGAGGAAGGGTCGCTTGTGCTGCGGATACTGCTGCTGTTCCTGATGTTGCTGTTGGTGATGTTGTTGTTGTTGTTGTTGTTGTTGTTGTTGTTGTTGTTGTTGTTGTTGTTGTTGTTGTTGTTGTTGTTGCTGCTGCTGCTGCTGTTGCAGCAATCGCTGATAGCCGCCCATGGGCAGCTGAGAGGTAGAGTTAGATTTGCCTATGGGATAGCAGATCCTTTGTTGCTGCTGCTGTTGCTGCAGCAACGGCTTCTGCGGATCGTAAAGCTGAACTGGCACGGGGATTTGAGATTCACCTACGTACTTGCTGCTGCTGCTGCTCGTGGGGCCTTCGAGTGCAGTCTTCGGGTCTTTGTGCTCGCCCGTCAGCGACTGCGACATGATTGCATTATTATTGCTGTTACTAGTGCTGTTGCTGTTGCTGCTGGTCTTCAACTTTAGCATGTCGTTCAAGCATTTTTCTAGCTTGTTGTCAACATCTTTCTGGCGCTTTGTGGCCGCTGAAGACGATGACGATGTTGGCACCTCCAAGTTGGCAGCCACCATCGCCGCTGCTCCGCCACTTTGCTGCTGCTGATCGCTTGTTGTTGCAGCTGCTGTTGGGGTCGGTGTTGCTGTAGCGGCTGTGGTTGTTGCTGTGGTGGGGGCAATATGGAACGATGAGGTGAACTTGGAGAGCTGCGGCAGGTGGGTGGTGCAACAGTTGGTCACCGTAAAGCTGCTTGTGCTTAACGTGCTATTGCTCTTCTCCGATTTTCGTTCCAGAGATGCGGAATCACCAGGCCCGGATTCCTCGATGGGCGCCACTTGCTGCGGTTTCTGAAGTGGCTGGTGATGTTGCAGCTGAGGATTGTTAGATTCTTGAGGTCGGCGAAAGAAGGCAGCGGCACAACGCGGTGAGGGGACACAGGAACTGCTGGAGCTCTTTAGGACGCCACTTGGTTTGCCCACAGTCGGCGCAGCAGCAGCTATGGCAGGAAGTGGTGCTGGAGCTTTCAGAGGTTCCTTTGGTGGAGGTTCCTTTCGCGGTTGGGTCATGAGTATTGCAGAGTTTGATGTGCTCCTGCTCAAAGAGGGTAGATTCTTCATGTAGCAGGGTATATGAGTGCGACTAGAAGTTCGCAGCAATGGAGCTCCCATGGGTTGACCACCACCCGGCACATGCGTCATGGACATGCTCTTTGGAAGCACCTGTTGCTGCTGTGCTGGAAATTGCTGCTTCACCGGGACTCTACTCACAAAATTCGATCCTGCCAACGGCGATTGCTCGTTGCAGATCAGCTTATAGAGATCGTCCTTGGTCACCGCCTGACGCACCTTGAGATCCAGGTGCGACAAAGAGGCATTCTTCTGCAGTCTGTGGGGCTGACTTTGAGGCACCTGTGACTGCTGAGGTCGCTGCAGCTCCTTCTGAGCGGCCTCCGCAACTGTGGGATCAAATATAGCCAATTTCTTGGCAGTCTTTGCATCCACCTTAAAGGGTTGTCCTGCATCGCCCAACTGGGCACCGCAGATCTTCTCGTAGTTCCAAAAGGTTCGCTTAGGCGTTTGCCGCTTTTGAGAACTGGTGAGATTCTCGCTCCAGAATTCGTTCATCAACTGTTTGTTAAGGGACAGATTGGAGCCACTTTGCAGGCCATTCTTGGTGGGCAGCGGACGTATTGGAGTAGGTGCACTTATTGGCATATTAGAACTTGAAATGCTGCGCTGCAGCTTGGGTTCGCCTGCAGCCTGGGAAAATATCGAGGGATAGGCCAAACGCGGAGCAGCTCCACGACTGCTGGGATTCTGGGCGAAGTTAATTGAAGAAGACTTGGATAAGCCGGAGGAGATCGCAGGCACTCCTGGTCCTACTGCCTTCGTGACCGATTGCTGCGAATTGGACTTGGCCAGCGGCTGCTGCTGACGCTTGATCTTGTCATAGAGATCCTCGCACTCCTGGAACTCCTGGTGCAGCTTCCTGTCCAGTTCGCTGTAGTCAGGCAGGCTCTTAAGATACTTGTTCATCATTTCAATCTCGGCATCGTAGAAGTTTGCATCCATTTTTGCGCTGTTTGTGGCTGCCGCGGATTTCTCCTCTAGCTCCTGCTGCTGTTGCAGCAACTTGTCCAAACTGATTTCGTTCGAGGTGGATGGAGGTGGAGCAGCAGGCGCAGCAACAGGTCTACTGGCATTCTTAGGAGCTCGACATGGTACTGGCGGTGGTGGAGATGATGAAGGTGAACTACAGGAGGACAGCGATATACTAGAAGCCGGGCTGGAGGCAATGGTGGTCATTAACCGGGAAGGCAACGCTGCTCCAGAGGCACTGCTGATTGTTCCCGTTGCCGCGTTGTAAGCCAGAGGGTGATGTTTCCTCGGTAGTGGAGGAGTGGACTTTGGACTCGCCGGCAGTAGAGGTGGACGACTCTTCCGGATTGCTAGTGGGGAGGATATCGGAGAACGCACCGCACACTTGCTCTCCGGGATGCTGGATGATAGCACAGAGGCGAACTGCGGGGAGACCACCTGAAAGAACTGCTGGCCACTGGCCGGCGGCGGCGTAGGTTTCTGCATAGCTGGCTGGGATTCCTCTTTTGTTCTTAGGCTTGGCGATGCGGCTGCGGAGGAGGATACCGCTGAGGGCACTGTATTTGCTGGCTTGCCGGCATCTTCACTCATCTATAGGAAACAATCGCGCACTGCGAACCGTTTTGGGTTCTATGAATTAAAGATCCGATTTCAACTGAATCCGTTGATTCAGCTTGTTTTGCAATCAGTTATCAATCAAAACCCGTTCATTCAGCCTTTTTCGCGGTTTTGTGTGTTATGTGTGTGTGCGTTTATTTATGATTTCGTTATATCTTACACAATCAAACCATTGCACTTCCTTATTTTTCAACCCATAACTATTCCCAAGTGTATCAACGTGTTCCTACCATCGAGGTAAATTCTATAAAACAGATTTCGAACAAAACACAAAAGGAGGGAGACACCAAACACCAGACGAACTACAGACACCACAAGGCGATCACCAACACGACGACGACCAACCTGCAGATACTGCTCCGGTATCTTACTGTTCTTAGGCACAATGATCTTCTTGATGATGATAATCTTGTCGCCCTCGATCTTGGTAATAGTGATGGGAACGCCGGGCATAGGACGCTGTGGCTTTGCGGGCACAGGTTGCTTGGGAGCGTTTCGAATTACTTGGGGTCCAGTGAGGATGCCACCGGGACTTGGTTTAGCAGCTGGAGGAGCAGGCTTGGGTTTTGGTTTCTGAGCAGGCACGTGTTCCTTGTGGTCGCTGCGCACAATGGAGAAGTGGTACAGTGGTTTATCGTCGTCCAGAATGCTCTTTTGCGGTACAGTTTTCTTCTCCACTCTACGCAGTACGACTCCCAGCATGGGCGACTCCTTGGGCTTGATGGTTATCGATCCACTGGGCGCTGTCACCCGCTTGAGGCTTACTCCAAGGTTAGTGCCCACTGGTGGCGGTGTCTTCGTTCGATGCACCATTTTTCCGCTGGGTATCTCACGGTAACCATCGTCCATTCGCCGGCGACGACGATCCTCTTCAATCTGTTCTTGAACCCTTGGATCGGGATTAGTGTGCAGAGATGGTTCGGGTGCCACCAATGGCGATGGCCCAGGGAAGAGCGATGTCAGACTGCTCCGCCGGCGGTCCATGTTGGGCGCTGACACCGTCTTAGTGAGTGGAAATTTGGTAGGCTGTGGAGGTGCTGCCATAAGTGGTGGCTCCACACCGGTGGCACTCGTAGTGCTACCACGTCGACTGCCTGCCTTGCTGGGTTGTCTGGATGCCGATGCACTGGCCGAGTCCAAACTGCTCATGCTAGCAGAACTCTGGAGGCGATCTGGAGCAGCGCTCCTTTCGCGATTACGATCAGGAGAAATGGACCGCTCTCGACTGCGATTGTGGGAACGGGCATCCCGAGCAGCTCGCTGCATTCTCAGAAGCTCAATCGAGTCCGCTATGTGAGAGGTACTCTTCTTAGGCGGTGAGTCATCTTTGGAAGAGGCCTTCGGCTGCGAAACGCTAAGAAGGTGCATCTCCATGGCATCATCAATGTTGCTGGGTAGCGAAGCAATGCGTTCCCTTGGACCTGAATTGGTTGGAAGGGAACCCTTGGTCAGTTCCTCTTCCTCATCCTCGTCTTCATCATCCTCCTGCTCCTCCTCTGCTTGTTGCCTGCTGCGCCTTTCCTCCTCTTCCTGTTGCCTGCGTTTCTCGCTCTCCATCACCCGCTGCAGCTGGGCCTGCACCTCGAGGGCAGCACGTGCTCTGGCCTTGGACTCGGCCTCGCGGGCTTGGCGCAACTGTTCCTGGGCAATTGCTCGAGCTTCCGCCTCCGCTTGCGCTCGAGATCTGGCCTCCGCTTCCGCGGCTGCTGTTGCCCTTAGAGTGGCCAAATCCGTGGCCGTCATCTGCTTTATGCTCAGGCGGCGCTCAGTGTTGAGGATCAACTCCACCTGGGTGCTACCGCCCTGAGGCTTTTGTGCCGCGAGGTCTGGACAGCCAAGGGCGATCAGTTCGCTAAGTTCGTTGGACATTCCAAGGGGTGTGGTGAACTCTCCGGTTGATTGTCAGTTTTCTTTCTGGATCCCAAGGGGAAAAATTACTCGATTATCTAATATTGCACTGGCGGCTCCCTCGAATTGCGTTGGGTTCGACTAGCTGGGCAAGACTCGCGAGGCTGCCAATGTTGGCCCCAAAGGAAACCTGCGCAACATCGGATTATTTCGTATTGGTTCTATTCGGATCAGATCGGATCGGAACAATCGATCGCACGCTCAATGTCAATGTCTCATTGGCATTTTGGCAAATGCCCGACGACTTGACTTACTAATTGTATCAATGGTCGCCGTTCGACCAAAGACTGTTTCTTTTTGGCGCCCATATACATCCGACATATATGTGGGTACAAGCATGTATAGCACCCCCAATTTGTTTTGGTATATAGAGCAGAGGCATATACAAATTACAAATCGTAAAAAGCAATGAGCTCATTGATCGCGGCGCCGCCTCATCAAAAAGCAAACCCCCTACCCCTTTGCGATTCTAGCCAAAAGACCTGCACCTTGCCCTAGATCTATTGCGATGTGTGAATATCCCTGGAGAGATCGTTTTGGCCTATGTGTGATATCTCGGTGGGGTTCATTGGGCATCTTTCCCTGCCATTCTGCGTTCGGTTCGAAATCTGTTTTTATTTTTAACAAATGGACGACGTTATACCTAGTACACAGTACGTGTGACGCTAGTGCCAGTACAGTGAAACCTCGGTCAGCCATGCAAATTGAACTGACAGCTTTCATTCAGAAGATGCATCTCTGATCTCTGATAATTACATTCGACTGATTGGATTTTTTAATTCGCTTTGAGTTTTCATTAATTTTCTGATCTTTGCTGAGCTCTGGCACAGCTTTCACTGTACCGAAAGCACACACATTCGAGTTGGAAAATCTAAGGGGGAAAAGTTTTCCACCCCAATTGACTTTTATTTTGGTTGGCATCATCATATGGCCAAAATTTAATCATGTACAAGTTTGTGTCTTGGATTTTTGCTATAAGTTTGTTGTGGCAACTAAATATAAATGCAAGCCTTACGAAAATAGCTTTCGAAAATTATAGAAAACGCCAGCTAAGCGGAAAGTGGAGGATGGAGGGCAGCGGAAGGAGACGCCGGAGCGGCGGAGATCAACATGATGATGATGTGGCAGCCTGATGAATAATCCCGCCGATCTGTGGCGCACATATAGATAGTTTGTATCTATGTGGCACACACACTAACGGACACACACGTGTGTGCTCCATTTGTTAGTTTTGAGTTTTTGTTTTGATTTGCTTGGCCGCTGCGTTGTCTTCTTCGCCTTCATCTCCGAGTACACAGAAAAAATATTCACCATAATATCTAAGCACAATAGTAACTAAACTGTTATAGTTGACCCTTAACTTTGTAACATAGTTTACAAAGAAATAAGGTTCGAAGATATATATCATTCCATAGTTCCAAAATGATCTTAAACTATCTTCATTTCTATCTGTGTATTCGATTGAGTGAATGTTGCATTAGTCTCCTCCATCCCCATCCGCTATTTCTATTAAAAGTATCTTTCGCCTCGCTAATTGCAAACTTGGTGGAGAAGTGCAAAGTTCACTATCAGCGTTTTGGACGTTTCACAGCTGCTCATCAGGCTGGATGGTATCCCACTTGATATTACTCCGAATTATACACTCGCCACCATTGGCGGGGGGTCAATAAAACAGTTTGGCTCTGGTATCTTGCATCGCGTTTTGTTTAAACAAATACAGTCCGATGAATATCGCGCACTTTTTTTAACACTCAGTGTTTTGTTTGATGTTTTTTCGCTTTCGACAATTTTGTTCTTGCCGCTCTGCTACTGTTTTATTTTTAAAACACTTAAATGTTCTAAGTTTTGGGTTGTTTTTTGTTCTTGCGCTTGATTATGTCACGGTGCCCAGCAATTGTTCTACCTATCCTATCGTTCCGAAATGCGTTTCTATATTGCACATACGCCCCGTATGTAGCTCTAATTATTGTTCTATTCGATTATTTGGTTTTTCTCAGCCAACTACAAAAAGAAAAGGAAGGTTCAAAAACACAAGAAACGCACACACACCACACAGGCACACACACACACACATATATCGATAAACAAAGTGCGCGAAAGGAGACGATCGATATAGAGATCGGGCGGATCTGGCCGGATAGAGAGAGACAGCGAGTGTGCGGGGGATCCCCGTGGTACCCGTACCGTTACACGACGAAGACGGAGCGACGACAATATGTAGTTTATATGGTTTATATGGCAGCAGTGGCGGCGACACACAGCCAACAAACGTAGATTTCAATCTGTTTCGGTTTCCTCGAATTTGAAAATTCTCAGCCGAAAACTGGCCGCAGATGAGAAGAGCGCAGACTTTCGGCGGCGCGTGTATTTATAATTTTCCAATGGCCACGGAGCAAATGGCAAGTAGATGCTTTTCCGCCGGATGAAGCTGCGCGCGCATCTCCGAGCAAGAAGCATCAGCTGTGCGCCATGGGCCATGGGCGCTTTAGAGGAACATGCGCACAGTGCGGAGAGGAATCCCCAAGGCGTCGCTCTCGGGAGCCGATAAACATGTGTGTATTTGGGGGGATATAGACAGGGAGAGTGAGTGGGCACCGTGTAAAATCGGTGTATATAGCGGCGGTCAAAGCAGTAGCATTGCCAATAAATCATGCCAAAATTTCCAGAAGATTTAACATTTGTGTTCGCAGAAATTCGAATAATATATGGACGACCATTTGACTTGAATCGACATGTGTACATATATCACATATACAGATTATAACTAACAATTTTAGTTTAACACATCGCAGGGAATTTGTTAGGATTACAATTACTGTACATATTCTTTTTCCATACTATTTTGAATATAGTAAATGTGTTTCTATAGAATAGTAGGGCCGACAATGAGACACGAGAAAACGAAAGATATTCGTCGACAATCTGTGATTCGGTGACTCACTAGATAGTCGTCATTGTGGTCCACAAAGTACTCCTCGATGATCCAATTGTCGCCGGAGTACTTGTCCACGGGCATATCGCAGAGGGCCACAAGATCAAAGTGGTTACGTTGCCGCTTAAGCAGCAGGCAGGGGGTAATGGCCACGCTCTCTCCGTCGCCGGGTGAAGCATCCTCCTCCAGATATGTTTCCAGGCCACAGCCATTCGCCCCATTCCGGATGATGAGCTGCTGCTCCAACTGCTTAAAATACTGAATCTTGGCGGCTTGGCGACTGAACGATGACGCGGAGGGAATTCTATGCGAGTTACTCAGCCCACTTAATTGGCGGCGACATGGGCAACTGGCAATGCTGGCGAGGAGCAGTCCGCATCTTCCGCAGCAGCAGTAGCAATATCTCATCAGATCTCAGAGCAGCAAAGAAAACTCTGGCCGCCGTCAACGAGTTAATGTCAAATGATCAATTGAACGAAAATAACTAGAACAGCGGGGAGTGTTGGGCACAGGGGTAGCTATATAGAACCACCAACAGTGAATGGGAACTATAAAGTTCTCGTTTAATTGAGAGCTGTTTTTCATACTGCGAGATGCCATGAAGATCGCATAGAAATTGCTTAATTTCCACATGAATATTGCCAAGGTTTCGCTTAACTGCTCTATTTAAGTACCATTTTATTGCTGATGAATACAGCTCAAACCGCGTTTCCGCACTAAGCTCCTAAAATTTTTATTATATTTAAAGTGGCTACTGTTTTCAAATGGTTTTGCCAACCTACACTTGATTCCAAACCAAACCAATATTTATTTCCCCATACTCTATTTAAGTTTCTGAATTTCGACACAGTTTAAAGGCCTTGCCCAACAAAGTTACTTTGTTCCAAGTACTATCTTATCAACTCATGCTACTCACCGAGCTCTCAAGTGATCGGCCTCTTGGAGCCCTGAAACATTCATTTCCATATTCAGTTGCACTGATTACAGTGACTTTTCCATGTAATCACTGTACCAGAAGACCAAGAACCAGAGCAATGTGACACATCTAATGACAAATTTAGCTCAACTCAACGCCGCATAGATAAGAAAGTAGAGAGCGATCGAGTGCAGCGGCGAACGATCATGATAGCGCGCTGATCACTTCACCGATCCACTCGAGAATCGGGTGTACTGCAAGACGCACACAAAAGTAATGAACGATAGGTTAGTGAGGAGGAGAAGAAGGGGAAGGAGGTGGGTGGGTTCGATTGATAGCACAACATACATGCTTACTAGATAATCGCTGTCGTGATCGGCAAAGTACTCAACGACTATCCAATCATCCGTGTACGGCATAAAACGCAGTGAACAGCTGGACAGGATCAGATCGCGACAGTGATCCACGACCGGTGGCGCCGGCAGATCACGCATCTTGATGTAGCACGGAATCTGGGAGCTCTCGAAGTGATCGGCCACCTGCTGGGACTTCTCAAGATACCGCTTGAAGAACAGCATGATGGGGGAGTCGATGGAAGCGATCTTCTAGCACTGATCAGACGGACGGCGCAGCTCTTGGCAATGCAGCACAAGGATTGGGAAACGCAGGTGGTGGTTAAATGAGATCGGTCCGATTCGTATTATCTATCTGTCCGCCTAGTTTGTTCTTTTAACATTTTGTTTTGCTTTTAGCTTTCGTTTTCAGTTTGTGAATTTTCTTTGGGTTTTCCTTTTTTTCGTTGCCCTGCCTACAATTTTCACTTGTTTGCTACTTGTGGTGTGTATAAAATAAAAAGTTTTTACCTTAGCCTGCGACTGGCGGTTGTTGCGTCCGCTGTCGCGTTCGTCCTTGGCGCGATCACGGTGCCGCCGGCGGGAGCTCGAGTGGGACGTCTCGTCCCTGTAGCGGTACTTGTGCTGCCGGCGACTAGCGGCGGGCGACTTGCGGTGCGAACGCTTCGAACGCTCCTTGCGTCGGCGGGAAGAGATGCTGTCATCGAAACTGCAAAAGAAAGGTGTCCGGTTAGTTCGATGTCGTGAGGTATTACCTAACCAACCACCCGGCGACAGCAGATGAATGGCCGTCCTTGGAGCAACGCCCAGCCGCGTGGACAACATGGAAAGCTACTTAGCTACCCAGCCAGCCAGCCACTCAGATTCTCAGCTACTTAGCGAGTAAGCCGCTCCACGCTCGCCTTGCCGCCGGATTCTTAAGCCAGGCAGCCGGCAAGCCAGTGCGAGACGTGTGTTGGCGAATCGGTTTTGCGTTACCAATCAAGTTAATCAACTCGGCCGGATGGCTACCTCAGCTGGTACTGTTACTGTTGGCTATCTGGCTGGCAGCGGCCCACCTCTACCGTCGGCCAAATGCCTTTGAGAGTACTTCATGGTTCGAGGAATGACACAATGTGAGGCAATCGCCAGTTTCTGAGTGAACCCAGCGACACAGCACCCTAGACTCGGCGATCGAGCCCAGAAACTGTGTCAATAACATCGGTAGCTCGGCGGGCAGAGCTCATGTTCATGCTCATGTTACATCCACTCACCACACCCACCCCAAGAAGACAAGAAGCCAAGGGGCCCAGACAGACGACGAGCTGCACAAGTGCGGGTGGGCAGCGATCTTGGCATGAATCAGCTGATTGCCGAGAGATAACTGACCTATCGAGCTACTACCAAATCCAAGATCCAAGAAGTCAACCAGCCGCCACATATGCTAATAAGGCAAAACCAGCTCTCATTGAGCGATTACGAAAATTTTTGTCGGTTGCGCGCTCACTGCTCCTCGCCCACGTGGCCCCCAAAAAGCGTCTAAATTTGGGCACAAATTATGAAAAACACAGAACCGAACTGAAGCTGAAAGTGACTTTGGCTGCTACAAGTACGATTCGTTCGTTCGTTAGTTCCGACCTGCATCCATACGTAACGTATATAACATAGTGTGGTGGTATCGCATATGACAAATGCTCAACGCCTGCGCAACCGCCAAGAAAACTACTTGAGCGCACACGCTCGTGTACAGCTGGGATGGATAGATCCGTAGGCTGGAAAGACTCTTGGCCAAGAAACGAACTGAATTGAACCTATCTGAGATCTGTGATCTCTGACTGGCGTCTGTCGCGGAAAAGCCGCTTACGGCCTCGCGGCAGTTAATAAAAGGAATACAGCTCCATGGTAGCCCAGCTCTTTCGGCATTTTGATTTATGATTAATGACGCGCTGCGTGCAAATTAGACCAGCTTTTATGGCCAACTGTAATTGGATATTAATGATTCGTTGATTCCGATTCAGATTCAGATCCAGAAAACGATTTCGAGTTCGAGAAACAAAAGAGTGGGAGGGGTAGGAGGGTAGGAAGCGAATGGCAAAGCAAGTTCATAATAGATTCCCAATTTGGACTGGAGCATTTCAGATCGGCGTTGTGTAAGGTAATTGGCTTAATATTTCACTCAAGGCAGTCGAACAGGTCGAAAGCTTGACTAATAAAAGGCCTCGTAAAATATTATCGCTGACCTAAAAGAACACGAGTAATGGGTTCAACGGGTCTACCATAAACATGCTTAAGGTAGATGTAAACAAAGGGTTTGGTGGTTGTCAAACGGGGAAAGCTCTGATATGGGCGGCCGCAAGATAAGATATCTTGGGAAATAGTTATTTAAAATATGGCATTGTGGTAGCCAAGCTCTAAAACTGGTTATCTTAGGGGTTGATCTGCGGGTAATCGTCGGAATTCGACCGATATATTGCCCGGCGTGGCAATAAGTTATGACAGCCTGTGGGAATCGAGATAAGATATGATTAGGAGAACTGAAACGAAGTTACTTGTCCTGAAGGGGTTACAAGAGGCTATTCACACTTTAAAGAACTTCAACGGGAATTGCTGGTTATTTCAAGGATGGAAATATCTTTATTCTGAACCGCTCTATGTGAGGTAATTGAACAATCGCGCCCATATTTATAGAGTTCCTCATTCAGCGGTCTGCCCTTGAGGATTTTGCCAGCTCAGACGCATCGGGGGTTCTATATATTGTTATTTTTCTCTGTTGGCCTCGACTTTTCGCAGGCACACAGATGAGGCAACAGTTTTATGGCCAGGCCAATCCCATTTGTGGCCTTATCAATCCCAACATGTGGACACCAGTTCCTGGAGTGATTGTGCCGACCTTGACCGATTCATTCTGCCAACTTGGATTAATATGCATGTTCGCAAGTAAAAAAATCACCCATTCACGCAATGAATACCGCAATTGACTGCGATTAAACACCATTGTCTTGGCCAACTTCCTTAATGGCCAACAATTTGCACGAATCATGTACACCTTACCACTTCCAAGATGATAAAGAATCTGCGACAACAATTAGCATTTAGATTCAGTCGGCAAGATTAGCCGAAACGAAATCTGCTAAGAACAATAACCCACTGCGAGTGGAAGTCTGCAACTCGCTTGCCATTCCGAGAACGAGAATAAAAACCTCATGAAAATAGTTTCTTATAAGCCAGCCGTGTTATTGAATTATGAAATTAATCATTCGAAAACCAGTTTTTTTGTCATGATTTACATAGAGCAGCTGAGACACTTTAAACCCACCAACCAGAGCTGCCTGCACCGCCAACCGCCGACAAACATTTGTTGCGGCTCGAGAGATTTTTCTTCGTTTTGTTGTATTTAGCTTATTTTTTGTGCTGACCCTGAAAATGCCATAAATACATTAAGCAAAACGTAGCGCACATATGCGATCTGCCCTCCGCCCCCTCCTGCGCTCAAACAAATTATACAAATATAAATATAATAAAAAAGCGTTAACAATTGGATTCCAATACCCGCTTCCAATGAACTGCAGAAGTTATGCGTCATTTTGGCTTTATGCGCTTACACACACAAAATACCCGAAAGCAGTTGAATAGACCAAGAAATGCTAGGGATGGTTCAAGGTTTGCCATCATGGTTCGTGAACTATTTATGGCAGGCCAGCTCAATATATATTCAACTTTGTGATAGACAGTTCATCAGATGAGATAAAATCAAAACATTTCCAAAACAATTTCAACAACTCGGATCAATAAACCGAAGACTTATGGCACATGTTTATGTCAATAGACCAAGGCGAACTTTCTTGGTTCGTGAACTATTTAATGCTTGGTATTGATGACTTTAAGGTTGCACAGCTCAAATCTTTCGTGTTTTATGCCTACGTATAACAATTTTCTGTCGACACTTCCGCAAACAGAAAACTCCCATATTAAAGCTCAATTTATCCGTCACTTAAAGTCGACTCCCTATATGGAATAATTGTGATTTAAAATTCATTAATTTGGCATGTTTAAATACCCATCTATCTTTTCTTCCTATTTATCGACGTGACACTTCAACTCCATCCCTGGTCAGCAGAACTTGAATATGATTAAATATATATATGGCGTATCTCTGGTTTCGTTTGGCTGCTCATTGATTAAAGCAGAAGCCAGTACTATACACATGTATCTCTGTCCTCAAATGAAACATAATGAGAAACCGGAATTTTCGGCCTGTCCCCAGAGTCTAAAAGCTACCAAGAGGGCAAAAGTAGGGGGTTTCGACCACTGGGTGAAATGCAAATGACTGTCGCGAGCCTTAAATGACAAAAGAAGTGCCGTTACGAGTATTGCCGAGTATAACTGATGAAAAGCAGAAATATTATAAGCAAAGAATGAGTAAGGGGACAAGTATGTTAGCAGCCCAAACACAGCTGCGGGATTATGCAAATCCATTTGGGTGGCAGATCTCGGATCGAGGGCATGGAGGAGCCGGCAGGCCGAGGGCCAAGTGTCGAGGTGACGTTGGCCAATTGCAAGGTCACTGGTTGCGTCTGCGCAAACAGCGGACATCAATTGGCACTTCGGGCAGTAAGTGAGATGGGGAATGCAAGCAATGGACAGGCCTTTGTGCGTCAGTTAAAGAGGAGGAGCAGAGCTCCACTGGATGAGGAAGTGCCATGTCGGGCGGGTTCAAGCAGGCAGCCAGTGTCGGGGTCTGGGTCTGAGTCAGTTCAATCTGTTGGCAAAGAGGGAGAGATCGCCCGGTTCAATGAACGTAATGAAATTTTGCACTGAGATCGCCGCCGCCGCCTTTTCCTCGGAGTAACCCCATCCATCAGTCTCGAACGGACCGAGCCGGCCATTACTGTTAACAAAAACAAACAACAGTTAAGCGAATTCAGCAACAAGCCAAATTAAATATGCCAAATGTCCCCCTGCTTTCGGCCCGCTCGCAAACTTACACACACACACTCGCTGCGAAAAAGGAAGCGATGGAAATTGTGTGCAATTTAAATCGAGTCTAGAAGATCTCCCCATACTGCATTGTTTGGGTGCGAGTTTTTGTTATTTGTATTGGTTTTTGCGGTGCGTAGTCAATCACCTTTCGTCTGACTCTTTATAGGAAGTCAATAAAAAACATTAAAAATACAAAACAAAAACAAACATTTCAATCGGCGCTGAGAGTTGCATCCATTATTCACTTTTGTTTTCAGATCGTTGGCGTTATTTTTTTTCGATTAGGCCTGCCTTGCGCTGTCGGAAATCGATCGAGAACTGTACGCTCAAGATCTAAGCTTTGTTGTCAGCTTTAGTTGGCTACCCCAGCCGCCGGCGGTAGCAGCATCGATTGCGATCGTATATGGGTCTGCGGAGACAGGTCCGGTTTGTTCCGATCGTGATAAACGTCAGATAAATGAACCCGAGCAAGAAACAGAAGCCCAGAATACACAAAACGAAAAGCCAAATTAAAAAGGTTTCGACAAGATCTTGGGGGAGCTCCCTTTCGAATCAAGAGTCCCAGGGTGCGGAGACCTACATTGACAAAGTGAGGATTCCATTTGACCAGCTGCTGACATAATTGCCTAAAAATATTTCAGCAGGAAGAGCTATTCGCGGCAATTATGTCATCAGGAATTCAAAAAGGAAGAACTTTAACGGCCAGTCGTTAAAGCTTAGTTTACCTACGTTCAGCTACTTTACTCAAATAAATATGTGTCTTAGTAGCAGTATGAACTGATTTGTTTTGCTAATTGCTAGCTAAATAAAAACCTATTAAATACAGTTGAATAAGTTTAAACTAAATTCGATCTTCTCAAATGAACGACTGACTGAAACGTCATAGATTCGCATTAAATTCGTTCCCTAAACGTGTTAATTGATGAGAGCTTGGATTTCATTGGAATCTGGACATCAGCTGCTGTTTCGGATGGGCACAACGCAATCATATAACACGGGAAAGTGGCCAACAACCAGGTCGGAACTCTTGGGCCCCCTAAGTCAACAAAGCGACGAAAAAGGGGTTGAGAGTGAGGCGCTCAACCAAATAAAGTGTGTCCCATACTTGAGGGTAGAACGCTAAAAGCTTTGCAGTTGGCCCGGCCCGGCGCTTAGGTTGCCTAATGAGCTGGACGGAGCTCGCCATTTGGACATCGCAACTGGCGGCTCAGCTCATAAGTAGGGGCGGTGTGCTTGACCAAATTTGGCGGGGAGATCTTGAACCGAATCGTAGCGGCACAACGCCAACAATAACAAACATATAGATATATACAGAAAAAAAATCAAAATAAAAACAGAAAACAAACATCATCGAGAACGAGATTGAGTTGGGTTGAGCTCAAGATGGAGATGAAACAAAGAGCAGTGCGAGGAGGAGGTGCTCGGTGGCTTTAAATGAAGTGCGGACAGAACGCTTAGTCAGCAAGCTGTGCCGCCACTCAAGGCTAGCTCCAGTTTTCTGATTCGAGTTTCCGCATGCTGAAGAGACACTCACTTATACTCACACGTCGTGGACCCCAAGTGCTCGGACCGTCGACGCGGCTGTTGCTTCTGGTGATTGTTGTTGCCATCCGCTGGTGGCAACAGCACGCGGTCGGGGTAGAGCGGCTTGGGTGCCCACGAAGCAGCGGCCACATAGATGTCCGTTCGGGGCGTGGGCGGCGGCGAGGGCAGCGGATCCGGTGTTCCAGCCGCATAGCTGTAGTATCCATCCTCGGGCTCATCGACCACGGACAACCGATGCTTGGTCCTGGCCTGTCCGGAGTCATCGCTGTACAGATACTCGTGCATTGAGCGTGCGTACTTGCTGTTCTTCCTCCTCTGCTGGGCAGGTGTTAGCTGACTAGTTTGCTTGTTTCGGAGCAATTCGCATTCATCTGGAGAGGCCCTTATCCAGGAGCTGGCGGGCACGTACTGCCGTTGCTGGTGGGTCTGCACTAGTTTCGAGAAGTCCACATAGAGAGACTCATCAGTGGACGGTTTGCGCTGGAACTCATCATCGTCATCACAGCGAACACGATGGACTTTTTCATCCATATCTCCAACATCATCTTCATCATGAGGCGTTGTGGGCGCACCCACGGAACTGTAGAAACTGTAGTTGCTGGACGACTGCGAGTAGGACCGATTGCGTCCGTAAAACTCCTCCTCAAAGGGCAATCCCTGCGGGAACTTATTCGAGAAGGCCTTCTTGAGGCGCGGAGAGTCGTGCGAATCACTGGATCCCGTCGAGGAACCAGCTCCCTCTCCGTTGTGGGTGCACCCGTTGCTGCGCTGCTTAAGGCTCAGCTTGGGCGTGGCCGGCAGCTGGCGACGCTGGGCCAAAGGAGTGGCCTTTCCGGCTCCTCCTCCATTGGTGAGATCATTGGTGGCAGCCTGCCTCCGCGGTGGCAATGGTGGCTGCGGTGCCGGATAGTTCTTGGTGGAGCGCTGACCCACACGAGCTGGGCAGTTCTCCTTGGCTGCCATTCGTCCCGCCTGGTACGTGCGCTTCTGGCTGGTGGGGGTTCCCATCGGTTGCTGTGATGATACTGAGCCCGCTGGCTGATACTGTTTCCTGGCAGTGCTGGGCGTGGTCACCGGGCGGGCAGCCTGAGTGGGCGGTAGTGGCGCCCTCGCCTTGCAATGGCGTGTGGGCGCTGCAGTGGAGCAGGTGCTCTCGATGCGACGGATCAGCTTGGGCGTCAGTGGCTTCACGCTGCCACCGCTCACCAGTCTCTGCTGCTGATGGTGGGGATGCTGTTCGGTCTGCAACTTGTGGCGGTTGCTGCTGCAGTAACTGCTCCGCCAGGGCTGCTGGCGTACAAAATTGCCACTCGTCACAACACCCTGCTGATGGATCGAGGAAGTTGACGAGGCTGTGGATGTGGAGGAGGAGCCAGCTGCCTGGTTGTTGTTTCTGCCCGGCATCGATTTCACCATCGATCTGTTGGCTCCGTTGCTGCTAAGGGGTTGGGCAGCTGCTGCTCCCATTTGGACACTGTTGCTCATGTTGCTGCTGGGGTTGTTGTTGCTGCTGCTACCGCTGGTGTTGTTGCCGTAGCCACAACTGCCGCGCGGCACTCGAAAGGAGCTGTATGGCCGAAAGCCATTTCCATATTGTTGACCAACGACTGGCATTTTGTTAGCTTTTTATGATTTTTATTTCGTTGTTAAATAGACTCGCTCGTTGGTTAATTATTCGTAATTGCTGATGTTGCTGCGGGGCAATGCTGTTGTTTCCTTGTTGTTGCAAGTGATCTCGTTTAGAATTGGCGTTGAAATTTAAAACGCTGAACGTTTACTTTAAACGCGTGCACTTGGAAGATCGCTTATCTTTAGCTTTATCGTTATCATTTGTATATAGCTGGCTGTTTGAATTTTGAGAATTTTATAGCATTAATTTCCAATGCTGTGCACACACTTGGCTGTCGCGAACGGACTACTACGTAAGCTGCGGCTACCAGTCAGCCAGATTTCATGGAACACCTTGGCCCAGCCTTTAGTTTCAGTAATTTATCGAACACTTTTCTATTGTCTGCTGCTGCTGGCTGCTGTTGCTGCTTCTGCTCCTGATATGGCTGGTCGAAACGCGTGTAATTAACACGTTCTCGATGGCTTATGAGTGGGCTACCCCAACGGCAGTATCCATCACCCAAAAAACCCCCTGCATTTGTGCGACTTCTTGCTGGCCGCATTTCGTTTTTGTTTTAGCCAGCCACTTTTGGCCTGTCAGCACGGCGAGGGCCACAATTGAATTAGCCACTAAAATAACCCTGAACCTTGACTGCGATTTAGCCTATGGCAAATCCAATTGGTCCCCAGCTACTAGCTACCAGTCATGGGCCACCGGCCACTGGCAAGTTCATTGATAAGACCCCCAAATCCCAACCAGTTAAGGCTTTATGCAATTTGCTGACCGAGCCAAATACACGTTGTTCGTAGTTGGTAGAAAGTGTCTGCGCATGCGCCGAGCTCAAAGACCCGGCTGCGAACAGGTCCTCCGCCGACCAGTTTTCACAATTTTTACTTTTTTAACCTGATTCGCAAAAGGAAACGCAAGTCTTGGGCCCCCGATCGGCCAAACAGTCAAACAGCCAAACAGCCAAGCGGGTCAACAGCAGGCAGAAGCCGACAAACGGCAACTGGTTGTGACGCTATGAGTAATGGAATCGGAAATAAATGCGAAATCCCTTGCCCAATAAAAGCACTATCGGCACGTCCGGTTCCTCCAAGTCATCCGTTCAGTTCGGTGCAACCCGTCTTTGATAAGTCGTAGGCGTCATCGTCGCAGTCGTAGTCGTAGTTATCTTATCTTGGCTTAGTTAACGCGTGTTGGCTAAAGTTTGTTCCCACTGGCCACTGATTTTCTTCTGTCCTCTAAAGCTCTGTATGCACAGCATTGAAACTTCTTGGAATAATTGAGGGGGTGTTTTCGAGCTGATTTGAAATTCCGTAGGCGCGCGAGTTATTATTTTTGGCCAGGATGCATAAACAATTCGCGAAAATCACACAAATCACACGGGGAGCTTCAGTGCTTCAGAAGCACACACTGCATTTTGTTAAAAATTATAAACAATATAGAGCTGCTTATACATTTCTCTCAAAAAACACTTGGTGGCGGTTGCACGGCGGCGACGGCGACGAGCGAAGAAGCCAGCACCTCCATTCGCTTTCGAGTTGTCGTTGCGACTGAGCAGCCGAGCGACAAGTTGGTAGCGAACAAGTGTCGGTTGTACCGCCGCTGCCTCCGGCGCTGCCGCCTCTACCGCTCGACTTCGCTGCTCGCATTTCCAGTTTACCATCTTACAGACAGACGATCGAGACGCAGTCGAGGCAGCGGCGAATTCGCCGCACCATGCGTGCACCCAATTGATGGCTTGTAATTTAAATAAAAAATGATTGAAATCGAAAATGATCGACAATAAAACAAGAGCATGGCGGAAACGCGGGCAATACACATTTGAGAATAGTACTCCTTATCGATGCGTTTGATTTTCATATTTGGGCTGCGTTTTTCGGCCACTTCCGCGTTGCAAGATGTCACCAACATTTGAGTAATGAGCCGAGACAGGTCGATTAATCTGCCGCTGCTGTGGTTCATGAACACTTAGCCAGCGTGTTTTATGGCAAATGCAAAAGGTTAATAAACAATGACAGCAACGGCAGCACCCTGGCGGGCATGAAAACGTCACTTTATCGACAAAGAAAGCGGTCGCTGCTAGTGGCGTATAAATTGCGAAATGCGACTCTGATTAAGCCAACTCCCCAAGATGCTCTTGCTGCAACTACCTAAAAAGGCCACGCCAAGTGTATTAAACAATAATAAATGCGACAACGTCGCGCCTCAAGTTATCCGTTGTTTTGAGTAATATGCAAATACGCTTTAAATACGCAGGCGCATAAATTAAGGCGAGGAAATGCAGCGGACAACGCGCCAGGATCCGCCAGATCTGGTGGAGTCCCAACGCCCACGTTCACCGGCCTCCCGAAGGGGGTCAGCACAAAGAAATCGCTGAGTCCGCATTAATTTACAGTAAGCCGACTGAAGAGGATGACTCTTAGCTGGCAGGAACCAGCGCAGATTTCACTTGCCATATATGGCCAAATGTTAATTTGTCTCTCTGGCTGCTCCTGCTGCCCGAGCGGCACTTCTTTATGGAGCCATGCGCCATTAAAGACACGACCGTTTACAAGCCATTCAAAGAAAGCGAGTCCCAAGGAGCGCGGAGCGCTGCGTGGGCAGGACTCTTTGGTTGCCACATCTCCGACAGCTGCGGGAAATACCCGTGGTGCAGTAGGCAGAGCCAGTTTACGTGGACGAGACTGAGCCGAGACTTTTCGAAAGGTTTCACACCAGGGAAGTTTGTTTATTCAGTCGATGTTGTGGAGGCAGATGTTAAGTCTTGCCCCTCCGTCTCTTTAACTTTCAGGCAAGTCACACTCCTAAATGCAAGAAAAGTGCGAAATAGGTAAGTAAATTCAGAGCTAACAATCTTAAGGTTTCTTCTTGTCCAAGGCCGCTTTTATGTTTTTGCATAAAATCAAAAATTAGCAACGGTACCGTTAGTTAAACGGTTGATGCAGCCAAATCTGCGCTATCGGGATATACCCATTCAAAAAGCATTACGATCTATACTGGAATGGAATCGATTGACTCGATCAATTTCGCAATAAAGAACAATTTGTATTCCTTTTCAAATGCTGTCACAAAGGCAGAGCAAATCTCTTGACAGCTTAAAATATTTTCGGTGCGTTGGGAATGTCGCAATCGATTTTTGTAACCAGACAGGGTTTTTTCGTTTCGTCTGATGAATATTTGACCACAATAACGCTTTGGAATTCAAAGCAGTTATTATACAGGGACTGATTCCTTTATAATTCCTTTTATATTCCTTGTAGAGTTTACCCGAAGGGTATGTGATTCCACAGCGATGTCAACTTCGCTTGAATCTATTTTAGACCCTCTGATAGAATAGGTTTTGCCAAGTGACAAATCATGAGAGTTACTTACGTGGGTTCCTTGGATATCTGGGCCTTCTTGGCATCGAGCTCGTGTCGCCTTCGCTTGGCCGCCGATCTTGTGTGATGTGTGTTGGTGATGCGCGGCCTGCAGTGAAATAATGGAGACCATGAGTACAATGGGTAGCTGAGTAGTTCCTCACATAGCTCGCAGAGAATCCCGAGAATATGGGAAAATCGGAGAATGCAAACATGATGGTGAACTTACGGCGATGGGGCCTCAGCTAGGGGTGGCGAATGATCGGCAGTATCGTGTCGTCGGCGCTTGTCTCGTGTGCCTGCCGAGGAGCGATCCCTTGAGTGGTGGAGTCTCCGTGTTCTGGGCATCTGAAAACGTAGTATACACACATTGTCAGTGGGTCTGTGGTACCTATAGGACACCTATCAGATTTATCTATAGGCTATATACTACTGCCTATATGCGCATATATGCATGCACATATGTACTTATGAACCGTAAGTCAACGGGTGGTGTGAGCACTGGGAACAGCCCCGTATCACCCACCACCCCTTTCAGCTGTTCCCACCAAAAAGGTGAGTACAGTACGGAATACAGCTGGCACGCACACGCACACATTCACACCCACATACACACACTCGCACACGCGGGCGCTCAAGCAAATTGCAATATTGTGCCTGTGTGGGTGCATTGGAACGGACTACAAATAAAAGCAACGAAAAAGTCCAAAAACTTTCGCATTTTAATTAGCTAACCATTAGCGCATCTACCTTGCAATTTGCTGCTGATATTTTTCACGAGCGCGAAAATTGATTTTTGTTGTATGCGCTCCGCTGGCTTTGCTTTGCTACTGTTGTTGTTGCTTGGCTGAAGCGTCGCTGTCGCTGCCGTTGTTGTTGCCTTTTGAGCAGCTGCTGCTGCCGCTATATCCACAATTGTTGTCCTGCAAATCCTTGCTTCTGCCTGTTGTTGAAAACGCTTTTTGGGCTTTTCAAACACACCGAAAAATAGTGTGCGTTTACGTTGAAAATCGTGTTTTTTTCCTTCAATTCACGTCACTTGGTATTTTATTCACCACGTCTGGGAGACAGTGTTGTGCACGCCAACTAAACAGTGTTGAAAAACGCTGACGAAAAAGAGCTGCCGAGTGCGCAACAACAGTACCAAACAAAACACTTTGGGGGAAAAACTAAAAAAGCACAATAATAATTGCCTACAACCAATAAAAAAGAACACAATAACACAAAACTTTGCTTCTCGGAGCAAAAACTGGAAAGTAACTGTTCTGCTCTAATATAAATCGTGTGTTAAGAATAAGAGCGTGTGCGGCGTGCTGCGTAGTCAGCTGTGCACCCGCACTCTCGCGTCTGCGTCTGTATGGGTGCCACAAATCCCATGGACAGGTAGCAGTTTTGTTGGATATCTTGTTTTCCCTATTTTCGAGCTATCTGTTTTGTCCAGCATTTTCATATCTTGTTTGGGGCTTTGCAGCCGTCTTACCTCTTTCTTCGCGCGGCGCTGCGTAGTATTAGCTGGGGGCGTGGCGAGGGGCGGCGCTGGCAGAGCCAAAAACGGCGAACGCGGCAAATAGAGGCGCTGCCACAGGCCGCTCAAGAGTTGCGTTAGCGACTGCCAGGAGAAATTCGCTTTCGCTTGCTGCACGCTGCCGCTGGGCATGTGTTTGTCCTTCGGGGAGGGTAGTTGCATGGGTTTTGTCCTGTTGTTTATGCTTAAGTGCGAGTGTTTGCATGGGAATGTTCACCTTTTGGCGCCCTTTTTCGCTTCCGGCGCGCAGTACGCCTCTATCAGCTCGTTTGCGATGAAATTACCGCATTGCGGTGCTCGTTTGGCTGGGCTGCTCTTTTCAACAGCTCTTTTCAGCAGCCTGCAGTGCAACAAATATAATTAATACGCGGTTATTTGCAACGGATTAAATTGAATTGCACTTGGTTAGTGATGTGAGAAACATCTCATTGAGCGACTCTTATCGATGTTTTCTTGATATCGATGTTAGGCAATGCAACCTTTAAGGGTCGTCATAGCACAGTGTTAGTAAGAGTAAGCAGTAGTTAAAGTTGCCAGATAATGAAAATACAGGCGGGAAGTATTCAAATTCAAAACTAGCAACGGACGACTGATACAAAAGCGTTACAAAACAAATAAATCAACTTTTTAATTGTTGTAAATTTGCCTTTTTAAAATTAAAGAGTAATTGCGCGAGCACCAGCTGGCTGCCTCATGTTCGGCACTGCGCCTGCGCTGCTTTGGCGCCCAATAAAAATACGGGTTCCGATTCATTCAATTGCATAACAATACGCGAGGAAAAATAACGGTATCGTTATCGTGTGCCCACGCTCAGTCAAATACTGACGTGCCTATCCCAACGGTCGTGTGCGCGGATTCACTTCCCCGAACTCTGCTTCCCGCGTTTTGTCGCTTTGGGAAAGAGTCAATCTAGCTGGGATATACTTCATTTTGTCCGAAAGAAGCCCACGGAAGCCGATGGAATGGCTTGAACATCGATAGACTATATAGTATGCCCCGCCCACGTAACATCTGCAAGCCGAATGGAGAAACCTGCTCATCGTAGCATCGGTCCAGGATTCTAGTCCCCGAAAAAACGTAATCCCTCTACATTTGCGAGTAGGATTCTGTACCAAAAACGTTTGCGCGTTCCATGGCAGAAGTGAGTATTTTTATTGATTTTTTCCCGAGCCCGGGAGCTGATATTTGTGGCCTAATCCGAGACTCGCGTGAGTCGCATGGAATATTCAATTACACACACACACACTGAGGAGTACAAATGGCGCAGGCCTTTTTGGGTCACGAGGCTGCTGTGCGAGTGTGTGTGTGTTGACATTGTCCTGGTCTCGTTTTCATTTTCCTTTTCGCTTTCGCACGTGTTTTTTTGGCCAACACATACGTAACACATCGCATCTTGGCCAGCCGCATATAGACGATCCATAATTCATGACGTTTGCTTTCGCTTTCAGCTGGCCAGCTAGGGAACCGGAAACGGAAACGGCCACGCAACCGGAACCGGAACTGGAACAGTAATTAGAACTGGAAGTGAGCCCGAAACCGTAACCGTTACCGTTACCGCTACCGATTTCGAAAACGATCGAAGGTATTAGCACGGCATGGACACCGCTGCCGCCGCCGCCGCTGCAGTCGCCGTTGACCTGAAACCCGATCAGCAGCTGCTGGGCAGCTCCACAAAGGCCAGGATTGGAGGAGGAAACACTGGATGCGACTGCCTGGGCAGCACCGTGGAGACCATGTCGCTGACTCCGCCACCCACGCCGCCTACACGCGCCACTGATGGCCAAGTGGAAGCGTGTGGAGCTCCAGGCATCCCAAGTGCTCCCGCTGAGACCCTTTCCCTGAACGGAATGAAAGGCAAGGAGGCGACGGAAACAGCAACCGCAATAGCATCCACTGAACCCACTCAGCCGGATATGCCCGCCACATCATCAACGTCTTCCGCCAAAGCTTCCACCACGCCAACGTCTGCCTTGCTGGGATCGGGATCAGCAACAAGTTCGCTAGTCCCTGCAGCGGAGCATCCACCAGCTGCAGCTTCATCGGGGCCTAGTAGCAGTGCCAGCAGCTCCAGCAGCAGCAGCAGCAGTTCCGGATCCGACGAGAATGTGGTCCAGCTGCTGCCCTGGCAGGACATGCCCACGTATCTTCAGTTCAATCCCTACGTACTCCGTGGTTACAGACCACTGCAGACCTTCAAGGGATGCCTCCTCAGCCTGTTCTACTGGCACAACGAGACCATCAACATACTGACACATGGTGAGTTCCGTTTGCCCTCAACCTTCCACCTCCGCCCCTTTCCCACCCACCTGTCACCACTGGCTTAATTATCGATCCGCCGCGTCTAACTGCTCGTAACAATCACGGTCAAAGCCAAGTGGAGGCACGTAAATAGATTAGGTCGGAATTTGTAATGAACCTTGACTGAGGTTGGCTTGGGCATGCATAAGAAAGTGGCCAACTAAAGATAGCATTCACCCCCAGCTGAACATGGATTTTGTTGATAACTTCCATTAGTGTAAGGTACAATTTTTACGTTCTATTTATTTCACAGATTTTAAAATTTGAATTTTTTGACCAAGTCAACAAAATTTCTTCGCGCTTACTCGAAACTATAATTTAAATACCCTCAATATTAGCAAATCTAAATAGGTTTGGTCGATCAAGTTGAGGAATGACATTTCGGGTCAATCTTACTAGTACAGTATGCATTTCTCACTAGGATTCATGGCGGATCCGGCTGGGCAGTTGAACTCCTTCGAGAACTCGTCGAAGTTAGATAAAGATCCAATAACGCGGAACTTTCCTGGCATGTGCTGGTCGGTTGACACCTGAAGTGCCTTCACACTGGGATGTGCATCGTTGCACCAGCTCTGAGCAAAGCTGATGAAGAACAGTTGTTTGGCGGTGTATCGCAGGTTGGGTAGGGTCTCCTTGGTCATATCCTGAGCCCCATTAGGAAGTGTCAGCTGGTTTTCGTACCATTGCCGATAGGCGGTGTAGGCCAGTCGCATTCCGCCGTTGTCCGCAATGTTCTCCGACTGCGCGGTTGACTCCTTCAGCGGAATGCCATCGTAGACATACCTGCCGTACTGCTTGGTGAAGCAGTCCCGTCGTTTCAGGAAGTTGCTGCTGGACTTCTCATCCCACCAATCCTTCGAGTTCCCCTTCTCGTCGAACTTCCGCCCGCTGTCGTCGAATCCGTGGATTAACTCGTGTCCAATTAGGGAGGCCAGGGTTCCGAACATAATCGCATTGGGGTAGACATCGGACCAAATGTAGAAGGGCTGTAGCAGGGCCACCGGAACCTTGATGGTGTTCTCTATCAGGATGTTGGCCGGGGTGTAACTGAGTTGGGAGCCCGCCTCAAACGGTTTGGCCGGCTTGTGGAGCATCTCCCGCATCTGTTTGGCCCCAAGTAGGCTTGTATATCGCACATTCTCCACGTAGTCGTCACTTTGCAGATTGAGTTCGGCAAACTCCTCGGTGAAGTTGTCATCTGAGTAGTTGTTGACCTCCAGCGTCATCGCCTGTAGCTTCGCCATAGCAAGGTTCCGTGTGGGTCGCTCGATCCAATTCAAGGCGGGACTGGAACGGAGTGTCTCGTTAAAGGTAGATTTCAATTGACGCCACATGTTGTCGATTTCTCTCGAGGATTTCTCGTTGTTGTAGCGACGATAGAACATGTTGTCCAGATTCTTGGCAAAGTACTTCTTGGTAAGGTCCACGCATGCCTGCTTCTGCTTCTCCTGCGAATCGGATGGCGTCTCCACAAACTCCCAGATCAGCCGGAAGAATATATAGTTGGCTACAATGCGCTTGGGCGTACGCTTAATGACTTCGACCAAGTTTTGCTGATAACGTTTGTTATATTCGTAAATCTGGTCGGAAATGCGCTCTCCCATGCTCACAAACAGCAATCGGTCGATATCCAAGGTGGGCGAGTACCTTCTCTGGATTTCGTCCACTGTGAGTAACTGGGTCAATTCACCCAGATCTAGTCCTTCGCTATCGTCCACTAGTCCTTGAGCCAAATCCACCTCAAAGTCAATCAGTTCCTTGGCCGTTTTTTTGGCCAAATCCATTTGCACGCCCAGGGAACGCTGCAAGATGCGCTGGATATTATTACGATATTTCTGACGATATACTGCTGTTGCATCATCGACGTACATGGAACGCGCCTCCAGCGGGAAGTCCTGCTGACCCAGGTATATTCGGTTCCGAGTATTGCTGGCCAAGTCCTTATTCACCTCAATGCCGATAACAGGAGTTATTCCGTATCGGTAGGCCATGCGAGCAGTAGTATTCAGCCAGTCGAAGTCGTCCTCCTGCCAGGAGGATCCTTCGAGCAGCGGCATCGTTCCAAATTCAGCAATTAGCCGCTTCAGCTTTTCGCTGTACGTCGAGTTGAGCTCCTTGATCCGGAGGCAGGACTCGTAGAAATGCTTCACCTTAATGTCTTCCGGAGTGTCGTAGGTATCGTGGGGTGTGTTGAGCATCTTCAGGATCTTTCGGTTAAGTCCTTTGGTCAGAGTCTCGAATACTCCAGTGGTGACCACTTGCATGCTCAAAGCCGAGTTGATGCGCTTATAATTGCCACAGGAGAATGCGTAGAAATCGTTGCATGGATCCGCCTTCTGGTCCATAAAGCTCTCGATCTCAGCCGTCTTCGCCTGACGCAGTAGTTCCTTCATGTAGGGCGTGTCCTGTTTGAGATCTTCCTCGCTGGTAGGAGCAGCCGCGACCATCGCACTTAGGACGTGGCCAGCAATGCAAATACAGAGCAACTGCATCGCGTTGTGCTTCGTTTTAATTCCCATGATCGACTGTCGTGCCTCAGTTGATCTGATGAGTTCATCGCCATCCCCATTAAAGCCAAGCCGCTCCTCGGATCTCGGTAAACAAAAGGCGACCCTGGGGTTATCGGGTGCTCTCTGACACAGTGCTCAGCTCAAACACTGAGTTCCTATTGCTCACTGCTGATTGCAAACAGCTTGCTAATTTTTATCAAATCATTTTTTTCTCGGAAGCATTATCATTCACTATAGCTGTTACATTACAGCTGAACTTAACTTGTCTACAAACTTTTTCTGTAGATATGCTTTAGTTGTATAATACTAGCGAAAACCTTTCATTTTATAAAATTAGATTCGGATCTGTTATACTTTTCCTTATTGGCTGAATTTTTACTCAGAAAGAAGTCAATGATTTTTTAATATAACCTTCATTAAGCTGTTAAAGTAAATGTGCTTTTAGCAAAGACTCTTTATATTGTTCTACTCACGTGAATGATAGAATTGATGTCAAGGTAGTTGATTACTCTGCCATGACGTCCAGTTGATGTGTGCCTATTGTAAACCTCAAACAATATAAGCCCCAGCCGGCACGTTTCCGAATTGTGACGAAAGCAGAATCTCCACATTTCGCTAAAAACATTGTAAATAGGCATATTTAAATTTTATTTGTTCAACATCACTTTATGAATTAAGGTTGAGGTATAGGATAAGAAAATATGGGATTAGGTCGGATATTAACCATTACTAAAGTGCTCATCCCTTCCAAAACTTAGAAATCACAAAGTAAATAGTTAACAACGAATAAAATTGAAAAGTTGAGCTGCTTAGTTTTTACTATTATATACTCTAGTAAAGTATGCATTTATCGATGGGATTCATGGCTGTTCCGGCGTGACAGTTGAACTCCTTTGAAAACTCCTCGAAGTTAGATAAAGTTCCAATAACGCGGAACTTTCCTGGCATGTGCTTGTCCGTTGATACCTGAAAGGCCTTCACCTTGGGATCTACATCGTTGCACCAGCTCTGAGCAAAGCTGATGAAGAACAGTTGTTTGGCGGTGTATCGCATATTGGGCAGGGTCTCCTTGGTCATTTCCTGAGCCCCATTAGGAAGTGTCAGCTGGTTTTCGTACCATTGCCGGTAGGCGGTGTAGGCCAGTCGCATTCCGCCGTTGTCCGCAATGTTCTCCGACTGCACGGTTGACTCCTTCAGTTGAATGCCATCGTAGACATACCTGCCGTACTGCTTGGTGAAGCATTCCCTCCGTTTCAGGAAGTTGCTGCTGGACTTCTCATCCCACCAATCCTTCGAGTTCCCCTTCTCGTCGAACTTCCGCCCGCTGTCGTCGAATCCGTGGATCAGCTCGTGTCCAATTAGGTAGGCTAGGGTTCCGAACATAATCGCATTGGGGTAGACATCGGACCAAATGTAGAAGGGTTGTAGGAGGGAAACAGGAACCTTGATAGTGTTCTCCACCAGGACGTTGATTGGCGTATAGCTCATAAGTTCGCCCGCTTCCAGTGGTTTAGCCGGCTGGTGAAACAATTGGCGCATTTGTTTTGCTTGCATCATCTGAACCTGTCGCAAATTCTCCACGCAGTCCGTGCTTTGCAAATTAAGGTCCGCAAAGTCCTTGGTAAAGTTCTCCTTAGCGTAGTTGTTGACCTGCAGGGTCATAGCCTCCAGCTTAGCGATGGCAAGACTTCTAGTGGATGGCTCGATCCAATCTAGAGCCGGACTGGATAACAAGGTCTCCTTAAAGGCGGACTTCAATTGATGCCACATGTTGTCGATTTCTCTGGAGGATTTCTCGTTTTTGTAGCGGCGGTAGATCATGTTGTCCAGATTCTTGGCGAAGTACGTCTTGGTGAAGTCCACACAGGCCTCTGTCGGCTTTTCCTCCAGTCCACTTGGTTTTTTTATAAACTCCCAGATCAGGCGAATGAATAAATAGTTGGCTACAGTGCTCTTGGGCGTACGCTCGATCACCTCGACCAAATTTTGCTGATAACGCTTGTTGAATTCGTAGATCTTGTCGGAAATCTTCTCTCCCATGCTCACGAATATTAATTGGTCTGTGTCCATGGTGGGGGCATATCTCTCACGCAATTCAGCGACAGTCAGAAGTTCCACCAGGTCCCTTAGGTCCAGGTGCTCGTTGTTGTCCACCAGTCCATGGGCCAAGTCCACCTCGAAGTCAATCATTTCCTTGGCCGCTTTTCTTGCCAATTCGACCTCAACACCTAAGTATCGCTTCAAAATGAGCTCCACATTACTCTGATAATTTTGGCGGTAGATGGCCGTTTCGTTGTCCATATACATGGACCGTGTCTTCAGTGGGAACTCCTGCTGGCCTATGTAGATAATGTTTTTTTGGTTATTGGCGAAGTCCGTGGCGACTCCAACGCCTATAATGGACGTTATTCCGTATCGGTGGGCCATGCGAGCAGTAGTATTCAGCCAGTCGAAGTCGTCCTCCTGCCAGGAGGATCCTTCGAGCAGCGGCATCGTTCCAAATTCAGCAATGAGCCCCTTAAGCTTTTCGCTGTACGTCGAGTTGAGCTCCTTGATCCGGAGACAGGACTCGTAGAAATGCTTCACCTGAATGTCCTCCGGAGTGTCGTAGGTATCGTTGGGTGTGTTGAGCATCTTTACGATCTTTCGGTTGAATCCATTGGTCAAAGTCTCGAATACTCCAGTACTCATTACCCGCATAGTCAAAGCCGAGTTGATGCGCTTGTAGTTGCCACAGGAGAAAGAGTAGAAATCCTTGCAAGGATCCGACTTCTGGTCCATAAAGCTCTCGATCTCAGCAGCTTTGGCTTGACGCAGTATTTCCTTCATGTAGGGCGTGTCCTGGTTGAGCACATCCTCGCTTGTGGGGGCCGCTATAACCAGGGCACTGACAACGTGACCAACAATCCAAATGCAGAGCAATTTCATCGCCATGTTTCTCTTTTAAAATGAAATATTTGAATAAACCAAGTAGTTAATAAGCTGCCGAAAAAGGAATGGAGCGCTTAGGCTTATCGCTTTCTTTCTTATTATAACTTAGAGGTGGTAACCAAATCTTCGGTTCTTAGCATACATTTAAAAATGAGAATACCTCGTCGAAGTTCATGCCAAAACGGGAAACCCGTTTAAATGCAATGCACTCTTCTATAGTATATAATCGTAATGCTATCGACTGTAATAATATGCAAACCAAAGCAATTAACGGCCAATACTAGTTACTGACGTCATTAAGTGCCCATAGCATTCCACCCAATTATTACACTATAACGTGAGCTGTATTCCAATCACGCACTCCCCTCTAACTTGGGACAGAAACAAGGGACCCACGACCAAGCGGGTGATAAGGAAGAGCTGGGGCAGCGCTTCCACCCCGTGCTGCACTGAAAGAAACTTCAAGCCCATACATACAATAATATGTGGCATATAAACCAATAGGCAATATTTCTCAACCGGAAAATATATTCCAAATATCATATAATGGAATGGAATAATGCATATATCAGGACTGCGTTCAGATTTCTCTCAGTGCAGCTTAATCTCAATCTCAGTCGCAGAGAGTGGGTGCGGAAGTGCGTCTTGTCGAGCTGCCCGTTCAGTCGCTCTCGGAGTGTTCGCCATGGAGAACTTTCGTATCGCACATGCCCTGCTCCAGCTACTGCTGCTCCATCTGGTGGGAAGTGGTCGAGGTCACCTGCTAACTGGTCAGCCGGCCATTGACCTGCGCATCCAGGCGCGGGAGCAGCTGATCTCGCAGTCCAATGACAGCGCCTATGTCCAGCGACTGATGCGTCTGTCCAAGTCAGCCGAGATGCGGAGCTATATGGAGCAGGACGCGGATGCCTGCGACAACTTCTACGACTACAGCTGCGGAAATTGGCCCCAGATCAATCCGGCCAACGATGCCTATCCCCGGGAGACAAACTTCGTGCAGCTGCTGCTCAAGGCCTATAGCCACAAGCAGCAGCGACTGATGGAGCAGCCGGCGAACGAGGAAACGGATGAGGTGGCCGTGCTCCGACTGAAGGAGTTCTATGCCAGTTGCCTGCTCTTCCGACAGGCGGCGGAGGATCTCTACAGACGTCAGTTGCAGGAAATTGTGGCTGAATTCGGACGCATGCCCGTCCTAAGTCTCCCGGGTCAGGAGTGGCCAGCCGAGGAGTTTGATTGGCTGGACACGGTGGCGCGAATAAAGCGGCAGTACGGCTTTGACATCCTTTTGCTCTTTCAGCAGTCGGCGGATCACATATACGTGGGACAGCCAAAGCAGGTTCGTCCGGAGGCCAACAGAAAGGGCGTGGCAGAAGACATAGCCAATCACCTCGAACGTCACTTAGGTGTGGATCCCAAAGTGGCCGTAACAACGGCAAGGGAAATCACAGAGTTTGAGCAAAAGATTGCCGCCATTATGGTGGATCGCCGAGTTGGAGTGATGTCCAAATTGTACACTCCAAGTGATGCGGACTACGTTGATGTCGCTAATCTCACCCAGTACGTGGAAACTGTCCTTGACCGGGAGTTGGAAGCCAACGAGTCCCTATACCAGCATGTGCCTGGTTATCTAATGAAATTAGATGAGCTGGTGACAGTGACACCACCTCACGTACTGGCTAACTACGTCTTTAATGAGCTTTTAAAGCACTTCTACTACGAGCGAGCGGAATCCGTTGTGGAGCAGTGCGTCAGCCGGGTTAGGGATCTCTTTGCCGAGCTCCTTGACCACATGTTGTTCAAGCAGTATGGAGATGAAGGTACCCATAAAGAAATAGATATAGTCTGGCAGCAGTTACAGCGCAGCTTTAGAGGTCTGTTACAAAACTCTTCAGCGAATTGGTTGGTTCCGGAGACGAGGGAACAACTAATAGAGCAGCTGAATACAACCAGTCTGGTGATCAATGGATATGCCGAAGTCAATTTCACGCAGCGATATGAGAAACTGCACCTGAAACCTAGGGATTATCTTCACAATCTGAGGACCATACTTAACCATCAGAGTTTGAGGGTCAAGGTGAAGGCTCAGACATCGGTCACCTATGATCCTGTGGGAAAGAGAGTCCTGCTACCAGTTGCTCTGCTCCAACCCAACTTCCTGTGGTCCCGCTACTATCCAAAAGCAGTGTGGTATGGCAGTCTGGGCACCTTGCTGGCTCAGCAGTTGGCACACAGCCTGGAAGATGCATCCAAGTGGGATGCCAAGTCCTTTGCTGAGTACTCCAAAAGGAAGTCCTGCTTCAAGGAGCAGTACGGAAGACTGCGGCTCAATGGTCAGTACTTGCCGGAGAGCGATCTGCAGGCGGAGAACATAGCCGACAATCTGGCTATTCAGGTGGCCTACCACGCCTACCGAAGGCTTCTGGCCGAGCTGGACCCATCCTTCTTGGGCTCCGAGTCCTTGCCACAACTCAACCTTGGCTCCCGAAGACTGTTCTTCCTCAGCTTTGCCCAGTTGTGGTGCAATGATGCCAATGAACAGTTCCGGGACAAGCAATCCCTGTTTCTGGGCACTCCCAATGCCCTCCGCGTGCTGGGAGCACTATCGAACTTTAGAGCCTTTGGACGGGACTTCAACTGCGGGAGCGCTAGCAGAATGACCTCTCCCCAGAAGTGTCAGCTCTTCTCCGTAAACCTGGATTAGTTAGGACATAATTTAAAGTACTGTGAACTAAATTCTACCCATAATAAAAACTAACACCGAAAAGTTGGGTCATTGAATGGTTAGTTCTCGACAATTTAAAACACACATATTGTCAACAGCAATTATCAGAGCGTCTATATAGCCATGACCGTCTATATGATTCTACGCACTCTTATTGATAAAGCTACTTTGTTTACATTTCTAGACACATTCAGCATTAATTATATATATGCCAGAACTACATTTTTGCCAATTCAAAGATGCTATTATATTTGTTTGTTTATTTTTACCAAGTTACCAAGCTTACCAAGTTAAACAACATTAAAGCAAACTTAGTTAAATAACAAATGAATCAATAGATGGCGCACTTGTACTCCGGATCCATGGGCGCCGATTGCGAGCAGTTGAAGACCCAGGGGAACTCCTGGAAATTGGACAGTGGTCCAATCACCCGGTACTTGCTGGGTGCATGCCTGTCCGATTGACTCACCCAGGGCTGGAACAGAAACTGGACGTCGTCACACAACAATTGTGCGTATCCCAAGAAGAAAAGCTGGCGACTGTTGAAGGGCAGACCCTCCATGGTTTCTCGCTGAAGCACCTCCTCGGATTGCTGACCCAGCCACAACTCGTAGGCGGCGTAGGCCAACTTAAGGCCTCCACTATCCGCTATGTTCTCCGACTGATCCTTGCTCTCCGGCAGCTTTTTTCCACCGTATTGGTACTCGTGATACTGGGCCTGGAAGCACTTGCGCCGTTCCTCAAACTCGTAGCGGGATTTCAAGTCCCACCAGGGCGCCAGGTTACCAGACGCATCGTACTGCCTTCCATCGTCGTCGAAGCCGTGTAGCATCTCGTGGGCGAGGAGGTAGCCCAGAGTGGCGTACTTCAATGCCTCCGGATACTGGTCACCCCAGAAATATCGTGGCTGCAGCAGGGCCACCGGGATCGTGATGTTGTTCTCCTGAATGTTGTAGGCGGGAGTAAACCCGAGTAGCTCTGTGGCATCTACGGAGTCTGCCGGCTGATTAATCCTTGCCACAAATCTGATGCCCTTGGCAATGAGCAGCTGCTGAACATTTGGAACGTAATTGAGGCGATCGATGGACACCTCTCCATACACATTCTCAAAGTTCTCCTCGTCGTAGGAGTTGATGTTCAGCTGCATACGTTCTAGCTTTTCGATGGCCAACGTCCTGGTGGCATTGGATATCCAGTCCAGTTTGTCTCCCAACAGCCGATGCCTGAAGATTCCTTTGATCTGATCCCAGATCTTGTGAACTTCCGACTCCACGTCCGGGTTGCGATATCGCTTGTAAACTGCGTGCTCGGCGAGCTTTCCGAAGTACTTCTTAGTCGATTCGGTGCACCATTTAACCATGTCCTTGGGCTGGGCGTCCACCAGGAAGTCCTCGAGCAGCTTCCACAGAACGTAGTTTGCCTGTGTGGCCAGCGGTGTGCTCCGCATGGTCAGAAGTGCTTTGTCCAGGTACTCCTCATCATAGATGTACAACGACTTTGGTATGTTTTCCTCGCCGAGGATCAGGGCCAGGAATTCGGTGAAATTTAGATGGTCGCTGTACTTCTCTTGAAGATCGGCTACCGTATAGAGGGAGAGTGATTCCTGCAGAGTCGCTGCACCAGAGCCACCGGACGAGAAAGTTCTCTCCAACTCAGTGAGCTGCTCGGCCGTGTGTTTTGCAACGCTGGGACTCAGACCGAAGTATTGCTGCAGATCCATGGATGTGCGTACCTCCTCTATTAGATTCGTTAAGCGTGTGTTAATCGTCTTAAAATCTGGCTGACTTATGTATACGCGGTTCACCGATGTGTTCCGGATATCGTGCATGATCTCCAGGCCCAGGATGATCTGTTTTCCGTATTTGTGCTGTATCTGGGCCACTGTTCGCCACCAACTGAAGTCGGAGGAGTTCCACTGGGCCCCAACCATGGCCGGGAGTGCTCCGTACTCCCCGATGACGTTCTCCAGGGCCAACTTGTAGTGCACATCATCGCGGTGCACCAGATTGCAGGACATGTAGAAACGCTGCATCTTCTTTTCCAGCTCGGATTGCAGGTCATTGGCGCGCAGCAGCCGCTGGAGGCGTCGATCGAATCCCTTGGATATTAATTGAAAGTTGTCGGTCATAACGTCGCCCAATAGCTGGGCGGGATTGTGGCGATGCCAGTTTCCACAGGCATGGGTGTAGAAGTCGTCGCAGGGCGAGACCTCTGGCTTCATCATTGTCTTCATTTCGGCCACTTTCGCTTGCACGATGATTTTCTTCGCGTAATCCGAAGTCAAGTCGTCGGCAAAGGGATCACCCGCATCCGATGGCTTGGCCATAGCTGGAACTATGGCCACCAAAAGGCAGAGCCACAACAGCCGACTCGTCATCATCACGCGCCTAATTAAACTCAACTAATTTTCAATTGCTCCCGATCGGTGGCGGCCACCTTATCAGCGGGATTTGTTTATACAATGTCCAGGGTGCGCTGGGGTAGGTCAACATGTTATCTCCCAGCTCTTATACAATCTCAACTGCACTCTTATATAATTCGCGCTCCAAACAAATTCGCTTCGTACTAGTCAGGCTTATGTTGGAGTACTGACCAATCTGAAATAATCTATCTAAATATTACGCTCTACTACCTCCGACTATGCGCATTGTATGTAAATATAAATAGGTGACATCATATCTATCTTATAGTTGGATAGGCACCAAGCCCATACATTTTATGGTTCTAAAAGTTCACCTTCGTTAATCTTACCATTTTAGCCATACCCATCTTCTACATCCTGGCCATCGTGCCCGGACTGATGCCCTGGGACAGTGGCTACAAGTTCCTGTCCTTCTGCCACGTCTTCGGATCGGTGGCTCCCTGGTGCGGCAGCTTCGTCTACCACCTGTTCATGAACATCGAGAAGGGCGAGAATGTGTACTACACGCTGCTCAAGTTGGACATGGTCGGGATCTGGGTGAGCCAAAGCTTTGGTGAGTACGAACGCGATGATAATGCTTGGGAAGCGGAACTATTTTATTCAGTACATATACAAGCGCGTAATCAGCTAGACAGGGGAAATCTCAATACATCAGGCACTTGTTTGGGGGATTCATCTTGGTCGAGTTGCTGCACTGGAATGCCTCGGCGAAGGCTGGGCTGTTGATCATCATGGCGAATACCCTGGCCTCATACGGCGGATGGAAATTATTTCGCCCGAAGTTCGCTCGTCTTTCTGGATAGATATCCGAGCACATGAACTGAGCTGCGCTGAGGAAGAAAAGCTGATCCGGCGACTGCGTCATGTGTGGCAGGGATTCCGTTTCCTCCATCTCTACGTGATCCAACCATTTCCAGTACGCCGACTGCGCAATGCGAATACCCACATTATCCGCTATACTCTCAGCTTGCGACTTCAATCTTCGCAATCGCAAGTTGCCGTACCGCATCCCACTAAACTGGTCCGCCAGGCAATTTTTGACCAGCTCAAACCCCAGCTTGCTCTGGCTGCTCCAGTTGTCGTTGAGGTTTCCCCTGCTGTCGTAGAGCCGATTCAGATCATCGAAACCGTGGGCCATCTCGTGAGCCAGGGTGAAACCTAAAGTGCCGTACTTAAGGGCAGCCGGATAAACTTCGTCCCAGAGATAGCGGTGCTGCATATAGCTGACCGGTAGCACCACCAGATTTGTTTCCGTCTCGTAGATAGGAGTATCGGTTACACCATGGTAGTAGTATACGCTTCTGGACTCCCGCAAAAGATCTGTTCGGAGAATTCTGGCCTTTACCTCCAGCAGGCGTTGGATATTGCCGTAATAATCGGCGGAGCTGACTACCAGATCACCGTACTGCTCCTCGAAGTTGACCGCCTGACCGCCGGCTATCTCGAAGGACATACCATTGAGTTTTTCTAGTAACTCCTCACGCGTCTGCTTCTCCAGCCATTCGATGTCCGGGGAACTGAGCATTTCCTGGAAGGAGGACTTCAGCTCCACCCACAGACTCCTCATCTCGTTGGCTATGTAGGGATTTTGCTGCTCTAATGAGTGGTACACCATATGGTCCACCACATCGGGAAATAGCTCGGTGATCCGCTCGTGACAGATTACTTTCTGTTGATCCTCATTCGCCGTGATCTCAAAGTCGGTCAACAGACTGGACAGCATATAGTTGGCCACCACATGGTTGGGGGTGCTCAGCAGGATCTTCTTCACCTGGAAAAGGTAGCTAGGCACTGATTCGAAAACCGGAAGATTGTATTCGGTACCCAACCAGGAGGTCACAAAGCGAGTCACGTTAAGAATCGGTCCGTAAGCATCGCTCATGTTGGACAGCATGGTCAGATGGCGCATCAGTCGCGGATCACGATTCATTCTGTGGTCAAAAGCACTGCGCGATAGTTCCGATTCCAGTTCTATTATCTCCTCAGCAGTCTTTCCAGCTAGCTCCTCCGACAGACCCAGGAGGTTCCGCAGACGCATCTTCAGCGCATACTTCTTCCACAGACTGGCAAACTCATCGCTCTCAGCGAGATCGAGCCTTTGGCCCAACTGAAGGCGTTTAATCTGGGAGTTTAAGTGATCCGGAACCACATAGACGCCCAGTAGAGTCAACTTTCCGTAGCGGCGGAGCAACTGAGCCATCATCTCAATGGCGTCGAAGCCGACGTAGTCCCAGGACTTTCCCTCCACCGCCGGCATTCCGCCAAACTCCCTTAGAACACTGAGCAGATGGGATCGCTGTTTCGTCCTCAAGGCCGCTGTGTCCAGGCAGGACTCGTAGAAATACTTCACGCGCACCTCCATCGGCCGATCTGTACTTATCCGGGGCTCGTTGAGCACCTGCCTCACCCGACGCAGATAGTTGGCAAACATAAGCTGCCGGATATTGGTGTCTTTCTGCGATGTTGCCGCATTTATTGTCGCATAATTTCCACAAGCATAGCCATAGAAATCGTCGCAGGGACTCACAGAAGTGTCCATAAAGGAGCGCATCTCCGCCGACTTGGCGATGCGCATGATCTGCTGACCCAGGGGCGTCGTTAGCTCCTTGAAGACTCCACCCTGGATGGCCGATGAACCGACGGCCAAGGCGACAAAGATTAGGCAGGCGGAAGCTGGGAGGCGTTCCATCGCGATCGAGCTTTGTTTTTCGACTGGACCGCCTTATCGGCGGGCAGACTGTGTGTGCTAACAATCTCTTCCGCTCTCCGGTTTCTATTTCCAGGTGCCCTGCCCCTGGTCACAGCCACCACTCTGTGCTTCCCCCCCGTGCTCAAGTGGCTCATCATTGTTTCCTACTGCGTGCTCTCGCTGTGGGGCCTCTACAAGGTGAGTGTCACAGGCAGTTGATGCGAATCCTCTCTAATCGATCCGTAATCCACGACAGGCTCTAACTGCCAGCTCACCCTGGCAGCGTCGCTTGTGCTTCGCCCTGCCCTTCGCCATGCGCTCGATCCTGACCTTCCTGCGCATCCGTGGAATGGTGGGCGGCAGTCACATGGCCCTTTCCCATGTCTACCTGCAGGTGCGTATGTCCCGGCTTTCCAATTGACTAACTGCTATTTTCTATAACTGTACGTTTTTGGCTGGCCTCTCTCGGTGCGCATAGGTTGAAGTTGTAAGTCACATTTTCATACATATGTACATTCGAGTAAATGGACAGAGCCGCTTAGCACTTTTCCTAGCGGACACAAAACACCAATCCGCTTTCGAATACCGCTCGCTAATTTGCCCATTAACCCTCTGTTCCAGGACGGCGTCTCCATACTGGGCGGTGCCATCGGAGCGATGCGAATCCCGGAGAAGTGGTTCCCCGGAGTGGTGGACTACTATCTGAACTCCCACAACATAATGCACGTGCTGGTCGTCGTGGCAGTTTACTCCATGCACAAGGTGGGTTAGATACTCCGGGGATGAAGGCTCCTGGTATTCATGTTTATATATATTATATCATATTACTTAGGCTACCATCAAGGACTTCGAGTGGATGTCGACGCAGACTTGCCACACCGCCGCCAACGCCACGGAGCAGGCTCTAGGTCACGTGGAGCTATGACCCGCTTATTGGCTGCTGCCGCTGGTGCTGCTGCCCTTGCCGTGGATAATCCTGGCCAGGCGGCGGGCCCGGACGCACTTGATCCGCGCCCTGATCGCGCCCATCGCCTGGCGGAGGCGGCGAGCCCAAGTCCCCGCATGAGACCAGACGGAGATCCATCGATGCAGTGGGGCAAGGACGAACGCTACTTGAATATACCGTGTATAAGAGAGCGAAGATGATGTAGTAACAATATACATATGTATATCTAGGTGTAGGTATAGGCCATACATATATGAACTGTATGTGTGTATTTACATATAGTACTTACTTCGACTGTGGTATTAAGCATTAAGGTTATATTATTACTGGGACAAGACGAGACGAAGGACAGGATGGCCGGATGAGAGGATGAAAGGATGGCAGGATAGTTCGGAACCAAGTCTTCGGATTTTCACGCTAGTCTCTTGGGTATTCAGTTGCAATACGGCTGCGCAATGGATAGCGAGTAATTGATAATGATACATGAATAATAATTAATGAATAATTGTAACGATGATTTGAATGATGTTGATACACATGTACCTCATTGTGCTTACGACAACACATCTTATTTTCAAATACTCGTACGTACAACTTTGTACCTCGTCGAAAAATCTACAATAAGAACACCTATAAGCTAATCTCTTCCTAGTTGAACTTTTTAGATATGCAATTTGTTAATTTTGGCAAGCTAGCGAGCTAGTGGTAGTGTAAGCCTAGTTAAAGCTCCAATCTGTGCATAGTTGTGAACAAAACTCAACCGCTCATTTCTTGCTGATGAGTGCCAGTAGTTAGAAACCCAAATTCAAGTTGGACAAGTGTGAAAACCAATACAGTCAGTCTCCTGGCAAATCGCTACTGCAACGAATCGCGTACATGAAAGCGTAGTAGTAGGAATTCGAAATGGAATGGGTTTATATCATTTACGTCAATTGAGTGCGCAATATTAACCTCAAGTATTTATTGAGCTCCCCGAGTATTGAATATTATTAGAAACCGCAATATTTATTATGAGTACGTATACCCTAGGAGCTAAGCATTAGGGCGGGTATACATCCAACTTAACTATATACGATAGCAACCTTTCGAGCGTCGGTCTATTTTAATCCTAGCAATGCGAACAATTATGAGTAATGCGTTTTAGTAGTGTCAATAATTTACACCACCCACTCGAAGAAAGGCGAAAAAGAGAGCAAATCTAACAAGAGAAACGTAAGCTAACAAACGAATTCAAACAAACAAAGCAATAATTATAGGCAGACTCAATGCTTTAAGTTTAAAGTTGCTGCTAAACATAAGTGACAATTATACGAATAATGTAAAATGATTTTCTGAGAGGTTAATAAACATTAAAAGTGTATTTAATGAGCAAATGAAAAGTACTCGTAACGTTTTTTAATTTGAATATGTAAGTGCCCTTGGAAATATCACCGCCAGGTGGCGTGCCTTTTGCCTTTCCGTCAGGTGGCCAAGTTGGCAGCTCTGGCTAAATTAAAACCCACGTTTTAAAATATTAGAAGATGCTAAACTTTTCAATTTACTTGTTATACTTTATTAAATTCTTTAGTAAATTCTTATATTGGCGCCATGCATTTATAGACAATATGTTTATATTTCCTTTCGTAATAATTAATGTTTATTCGAGTGGTTGACTAGTTGTAGTTTATGATTAGTTGTTTAAATACGAGTTCAACGCTTTTGATTAATGCGCGTTTTATAGTATATTCAGATACATACATGTATGAAGACTCTATATAAATATGTTTATTTAAAAATTTACAAAAATGGAAAACTTATCTGATTCGTTATGAAGCTAGTAGCACTTTAAAATTCCTAATTGCCGTTCGCATATAAATATGTAGTAGTGGCGTATATGTCTATTTTTGTGTATATGGCTATATTCGTTAAAGTAAAAACTGCATTGCACATTTGTCGGTGTCCTGCTTTGTTTTCAGTGTATATATTTTGCGTTGATCGTTTTTGATTAGCGTTCTGAATTTTGGTTTCAGTATTTGATATCCTCTTTCAATATAAAAATCATTTCATCTTTATTCTCTTATCTAAACATTCTTCTTAGTAACTTTAGCGACAATTCCCCGTATAAAATTATATAAAATAAAATAATATTAAAATTAATAAAAATGTATATGCAACCTATATCATTACAACATTTGTTTATATTGCGCTTTGGACTTGCAGCAAAAATTTGGCACCAAAAATAATTAGAGTAAAAATAGTTCAAAAGAACGTGAGTTCCATTAAGAGCATTTCTAAAAACAAAAGTAAACAATAATGGTAAAAACCTAGCGAAATTTAATCTCACTCTCTGTGGGTCGCCAGGACCCCTCACTTGTTCTATAGATATATCTTTCAGCGCTGCGCGTAGGAAAAATCCGTCTGAGCGTGTGCATCCTGACTGCTTTGAGGGAGATGATACAACGGGCTGTGCTGGTGATGATGATGATGCTGGCAGCCGGACACCTGCTCCACCTGAAAACCATCGGTCTGCCGCTCCAGCGTTGAAAACCTCGTGGGGAGTAGCCTGGGAAACTGCTCCTGCTGATCCTGAACCACCGAGAAACTCAATCCACACGAGCAGTGCTCGATGTGGGGCTGTGCTGAGGTCAAGCCCGGAGTGGGATGCACTTGTGCCTGCTCCGTGATGATTGTGGGTGGTGGCGACGGCGAGGACAGACAATCCTGGCAGTAGTGAGTTGTTGCTGCCATCTGATGGTGTAAGTGAGTGAAGGACGATGGCGGCGGTGGGGGAGGCGGTGGCGGCGTCATCGAATGGGTTGACGAACTGGATTCCGTGGATTCCGAAGCCGTATCCGTGGCCGTGCTGTCCGACGTTGACGTGGATGAGGATGGCTTGTGTGGCTGATGTGGCTGATCGGGTGGATGATGGCAGCGACATATTGTAACTCAAAAAGTGCCGCCATCGTGCTGATGACTAGATGAGGATGAGGCTATTGCAGATGCCGGCATTGGCGCTTCAACAGCAGAAGGTGGTGGTGGAAGTGTAGCCAGGCCCAGCCCGTTCATCGGGTGCTGCAGCGTGCTATAACCATCGCCATCTCCATTCTGCTGCTGTAGATGATGGTGACTGTTTGTGGAATGATTCTGATTTGGGTGCTGACTGTGATTGAGTTGTGTGGTGTTCGCTTGTGTGCTGGGATGCGGTGAGTGGGTCTCATCGAGTGAAAAGTTGACCCCGTTGCTTGACACTGCCAAGGATTTGGGCGGAATGGGCGGCGGCGGCACTGGAAAGTCCTCCACATCAAACGAACTCGTCGAACTCTCTCGTTGTGTAATGTTCATTGATGATGCGGCATTATAGTCCAAACTCCCATTGCTGCTGATGCGACAGTGTTCCCGATGCTGCACTGTAATGGTCGAGATCGACGATGAGTCTTCGCTCAGGTTGTTAAGATTCATGTGGTTCAGTTCCATAGAGCTAGTCGTCGATATGCCGGAGTCCCGGAAATCATTCGGGGCAAAGCAGACGCTTAGGTGTCCACCGCTTCCGTCCTGGAAGTTCGGCGGCAGCGAATGCGGCTGCTGATCTGCCTCTGGATCATCGTAGCTAATATCAACAACGGAATACTTCTGGCCATGCTGCTGCTGCTGCTGAGAATGGCGACGCCCCACAGCGTCTCCGGAGCCGAAGTCATTGAATATCAACGGATTTGACGCCCTCTTGTCCGGTGTAATACCCCGCGGAGGCAGCGGAGGAGCATTGGGAGAATTCAATGTTGGCTGTCGTTTCGGCGGAACCTCCGGGCTGTCCATGGATCCGTTTCCAATAAAGTTCTGCGAGCGAGGACGATTTGGTACTGGAGGAGCAGCAGTATCCTCCAGAGGAATACTAAGACTCTCCTTGCTCAGTGTTTGGTAGGAGCTGAGTGGGTCCACGGGTCGTACAGTGTCTCCCGGTCTCGTGTAGATCTCGTCAAGATCATATACATAGTTGGAGTGGGCATTCGCATTCAAACTTGAGGAAGCTGTCGGCGGGGCTACTCGCTGCTCTGTAGGCAACGGTGGCAAGGGAGTATTTACAATGCTCTCGGAGTGCTGACGTTTCAGTCTGCCCATGCCGGATAAACTTTGCTTAAGCTGGGAAAAGCGTTCTAAAAGACGATTGTGCAGAGGCTGGACACCACTAGGCGCTAGCTGACCGTGTAGCTCGAGGGCCTGCTCCAGAATCTGAATCTGCTCCAGTATCAGTACCTTCAGCCGCTGCACATTTGCCTGCTGTCCAGCACCTTGCGGCGATTTGAGGAACTGCTCGGAGAAGAAAGCCTCCTGGTACTTGCTTATACCCCCCATGACATTGGCATCGATTGTGCCCTGCAGACGCATGGAGAAGGGATTAATATTCCTCTTGGGATCGCGCTTATATTGCACAATCAGCTCGGACAGTTCCTTGCCAGCGTTGCTGATAATCTCGCAAGCGTACTCTACCGGCGTTAACTCCTGCATCGTTTTCTGTTTGACCTCATACCAGCGTAGAATTCCTGGCAGTGGACTAGCAATCTCTAGGATGGTGCGTTCTATCCACAACGACTTGAACTCATTGTCCTTGTCAACTGTTCCCTTGTACATGGGGCGATCGTAAATGAACCGGGTTACATCGTTGACCTCGTAGAAACGAGCTATTTTCTCCGGCACTGGAACCATTGCGGTCTTCAAGGCCTGTGCATCCCCAACAGGTCTTACATTGCTGATCTGTATGTACTGATCCGGAGCATTCAGAATGGCGTTGTCCGGCGGACTGTTGTTGCCCAGGATCTGAGCACTAGGAAACTCCGTTTGCAGACGCTGTGTGAAGGCTCCAATTCTCTCGTACTCCAGTCCACGATACACAAATTGCTTGTTCTAAAGTTTTAAAATGTATAACCATAAGTAGATTTAATAAACGAGATTTCGAAAGTTCCTCACATACCCGCACAAAAAGTGGCAGACCCATTCCGTAGAATCCCACCCGGAAGTATTCCGGTTCCGGTCGCAACTGAGTTAGGATATTCTGGAAGAATTTGGCCTCCTGAATGAGTATTTCACTCAACTTGTTATAGTCAAAACGACGGGTTTCGTATAGTTGAGCCAGCTCCTTGCACAGAGGAATGCCCTTTTCCCAGCATTTTCCCTTGTCGAAGTATTTTAGGATCTGCAAGACATAATTAATGTTAAGTGTACATTCCATGTATGGTAGGGATGATGGTTAACCTCGTGGTATAGACGCTCCTTGCGCTGCCACTCTGGCTGACCACTATTATCGAAGGGGGCAAAGCTCTGGGTCTCACGATCCCAACTCAGCATGGAGGCATACAGTTTCAGAGTGAAGCCAGCCTCTGTGTAATTCTCTGCCTGCAGGTGCAGGTTGTGCAACTTGTAAATGTATCTGCAGGATTAAAAATGAAATTAAAAGCTGGAACAAACATATTAGCTGCTTGTAGACTCACCTCAGATACATCTCCTTTCGGTTGATTTCGTTTTTATAGAAATTAAGGAGATTGACTGTGCAGGTCATGCGCTTATCCCGATTTTCCTCGCCCTGCATTACGCTACGATAGTCCAGAAGGCGCTCCAAAAGTCTGGTGACTGAGGCTATGAAAGCGATGCCAGCCTCCTTCCAGTTGGGGTTCTCCACTTGGACTTTCTCCAGCAAACTAATAGCACACAATAACTGGTATTACTTTACGCCTTAATCACCGCCAAAGGGTAAGGTTACAAACAAATAAAATATACAACAAATGAACTAGCGAAATGAACTACATTTAAGGCAAGGAAAAAATTGCACTAAGTTAAACTTACACCAAGCTGAGATGTTCCCTTTTTATGGATGGCGATTGCAATGAGTGTGAAGTGAGTCATATATGTATATTTACAGACATTTACAAACATTTATGTACAACATATTGCCGTAAAGCATGTTTTGCAACTTACATGGTGCTGAACAGCTCCCTGTACTCGTCGTCGCCCTTGTTCTCGCTGATGAGCAGGTCAAGCTTGTCAATCAGTTCGCTCTCCACCAGGCGGAACGAACCACGAGCAGCCTGCTTGAGCAGATTCACATTAAATACCCGTGGTTGAAACGATAAAGTCCCAGCAACCCACCTGCTCGCACTGCATCATGTCGTAAAAGACCGATAGTGTGGCCTTCCGCAAGGCTGGCTCCGGTACCAAAGTGACCTCCAGGAATGGACCCACCATAGATGGAATAAAATGCAGCTTCTGCTCGCCCAGCTGCGACCACATGCTGAGTATCTGGAAGCCCATGAGCACCCGCATGTCTCCATGCGAGTGGAGTATCTTCAGTCTCTTGGGCTCCCTATATTGCTCCAACTGCAGGGAGGGCTGTGTCAAGAAGGCAACAGCCAGACTGAAGTAGCTCCACCAGAGCTGCGAATCGAAGGCCTGTGGTCCCAAGAATCGGTAGACCAGAGGCTTAGCGAACTCCTCCAGCGACATGCGCAGCACATCGTTGGCGGCAAGTTTCATTACCAGCCAATCGTTGGGAAACACATGCCAGTCCTGCGTCAACAGTTCCTCGTACACCAACAGTGATTTGCTCAGGAACTCCTTCAGATCCCGCGGATCTTTGTTGGGACTCAGCTCGTCCCAGTAGCGCTTGTAGTGGGTCTCGTCGAGCAGCTGCAGCAAGCCCAAGAGACAGGAAACCAACTGCGGCAGCACTGCATTGGATCCCTCCATTATTATGCTTATAGTACGGATAAGAATGCCCAGTATATTTTTGCACAGAGAGTCCAGGTCATGCTGTAAGGTGTTGGTCACCTTGTCGCGCTGCTCCTTCTGTAAATCGTACAGTTGGCTAAGAATCTCCGAGAGAATCTCAGCACACAGACGCAGTTCATCGCGGCGACTGAGATGCATGCGCAGGTGCTTGCAGGCCACCGAGAGAACCACAGTGCGAGAATCTGAAATTGAGTTTTTAATTAGGAAAATAGGATATTACTCTCCGCAATGTAACATACCATCCTCGTGGAACAACTCCCCAGATACCAGATCCTTGACAGCATGCAATTTCGCCTGAATTAACCGAATGGGAGCTCCCCGGGGAATGGCGTCCAACATATTCCGCGCCAGCATGCCCAACTCTGGAGCGGGCAGTGTGTCCTTCAATTGCTCCAGGACCACTCCCGTCGAATTAAGCAGGGCCTCCTGGGTGGGGATGATGACATCGTACGAGGGCACAGCCAGCATTCCATTGAGGGCCGTAAAAAGGGAGTGGAGGTCCCGCTTGAACGAGTCCTCATACTGCCCACCTGTTGCCCTGGCAAACAGTTTCCTCGACTGGATTAGCAACTTGAATATGTACTCCAGGGAACCGAAGCACTTCTGGAATGGGTCTGGGTGCTCTGCCTTGGTCATGAACACGGCCATGTGCTCCACTGAGGTGATGAGTCCTTTGTAAACCAAAGCAGCCGCAAAATGATTCTCGATGTACTCGTTCATCACCGGCCGAAAATGTTGGAACTTGTTGCTCTGCAACAGGCTGAAGATGCTCACTAGGACATGGAAGACCAGGCCCGAGTGCTGGGTGCTGTTACCCTCCTCATTGGAGAACATGGCAAACAGGGCGTCCAGCACGTCCTGCAGGAACTTGACCAGCTCTTCATCGTTGAGCCGAAGGACTCCCGTCAGCGAGTCCTGGATCGTTTCGGGATATGTGCGCCACTGCAGCAGCGAGAGAAGGTCAGCGTTCTGGGTCAGCTTCGTGGAGCAGAGCAGGGAACGCAGGACGAACACTTCTTTGGAACTGCGACTGAAGCAACCGCCACAATCCATTTTGGCCTGTGCATCGCGGGGTCTACACTGCAACCGCAGATAGTTGGATACCTGAAGCTTTGCGGGATCCTCGCACTTGTACACATACAACTCGTGCAGGCCGTCGCCCAGAGTGGCACCTCCGGTGTCCATTAGTCTGGCAAAGCTGAAGGCGAATAGCTTCGGTTCCGTCTTATCCCTCGTCGAACAGTGCCGGAACTCAAACCGCACATGAGCCGTTGAAAACTTGTCGATCGGCACACTGAGGCGCAACATCTCATTCCAACTGGGAGCATTCTGGTGGTACAGGATCATGGACCGGTACTGCGGCTGGGATTCCATGCCGGAGGCACCCCAAAGGCAGTCGGTAAGAACATTACCTGCCACATCGAGCACTACAACCGTAACGAGGATATTCTTCCCCGTATTCTTTCCACCGCGCTCGAATTCGCCGCGCTCCAGATTGAGGAAGAGATCGTTGCGGACATCTCCGGGCATGATGACATCCGGGAAGCCCATCTTCCTGGTTATCGTAGAGCTCTGGAAGAGCAGCGGCTGCTCCTGCCGCGCTTGACCCAGCCCACCGTGCAGGAGCTTCAGAGACACAACAATGCCCTGAGTTCCCTGACTCGTTTGGATGGGCGAGTACTTCCCGCTCGATTTCTTGATAATCAATTCGGGCAGCAGGTGAAAGTCCTTCTCCTCACACTGGAACAGCTTGAAGCTATACTCCCGCTCATCGGAGGACTGCTCCAGACTGCTATCGAAGTGTGCAATGTCGCCCAGCGAGAGAACACCCACTCCAAATGGTCGCCGGAAGGTTGGACCATGACCCAACGTGCCACCCTTCTCGATCTTTTTGATTGAGTCCGACTGAATGATCTTGCCCACGCGCATGACCACGGCCACCAGGTAAAGTTCCTCATTGAGATCAGCGGCACCTGTAGATGTAAAATGGTTTAGATCACATAACATATTGATATGATAACTCCCATACCCAAGTCAGTGAACACCGTGCAGTTGCTGTGCAACCTTTCAATGTAATTGGAGAAACCATCCTTGGAGATTTTGACCAGAAACCGTTCGGACAGCGGTCGCATGTGACTGCCATCATAAAGGAAAAAGTAGACCTCCGCATCATCGCCACCGATCCGATGCCCAAAATCGCGCATGCAAAAGTACAGGTGATGGGTGAGTATCTTGCGCTGCGTCTTCCGCCTCAAAGTTCCCCGACTCTGTGGGTTATCAAATTAAGAGTTATTACAACAATCCCACTGGATTCCATTACCATTGTTACCGAGGAGGCCTTGGCGTTATCAGCACTGCTCACGTGGACATTGTAGAGCTTCACGATGCCAATGCCATGTGGATCCACCGCCAGTGGTCCCTCTCTGGGCACCAAGTCCAGTCCGAGTTTGCTGCAAAGATCGGAAAGCATTTGCCGGTTGATTGATAGCGATATCAGGGAAGGAAACACCCAGCTAAAACAACTTTGCCACTTTGTCATGTGTGCAAAACACACATTTCAATTAATGGATCGTGGGAGCGGGCGCTCGAGGGGATCCCTTCGTATGCAATCAGGCTGGTTGTTTGGAAAACCATTAGAGCTTTAAGGAAATTGACGCATTCGTAATTAATTGTCGCTTGACGGAGTCGTGCGGAGCGCCGAGAATTAAATACAAATTTGGTCAGTCATCATGGGTGATCATCATTAATCAGCTGGGTATAAACCCAAAATAGAACACACCGCGAAGGGAATGAAGATTTATTTTGGGCAATTTTTAAGAGGGAGATCCCATAAAACATTGCTTCTGAGGGTATAGTGTATGAAAGTGAGTAAATTAAATAATCGATTTAAAGTAAAGAATTCAAGATGGTTTAACTATTTCTGTATTGTTGTGTTTTACATGTTATTTCTTAATAATTTCAATAGACCTATCTGCAAAGTATGTATCGTTTGTGTTTAATATGTTTAATATTACAATAGAACCAGTAGACTATCAAGTTCCACGGAGTCTGAGTAATTCGTAGAACTCATGCAAATCGAATGAATCAGTGCCAAGGCAGCCTGAGAACCTGTCACGACTCCACTCAACTTTCGGAAAGTAGCTCAAATCGAGAATCAATCGAGTTCTATCGCCAAAGATCGTATCTAAATGGATTGGGTCGATCATTAACTTCACACTATCTATGGCCTGTACGTGCCTGCTGTTTCGTACGGTGGCTACCGATTGGAATTTACATGATGATGATGGCGATGATCAGCCACGGATCTTGGACACACATCGCATGGCCCGCATGACGCATAAATTTCGGCTGCTTACAGCCGATCGCCGATCCAGCCAGATGAGGTACACAAAAAACTACACCAGCTAATGGGTTCACGGCATTCCGGTGGCGCATGCGAGAGGAGCAAGAAGAGCGGTGGGGAGCGGAGAGCAGAGGAGGAGCGGAGTTTCGGCCAGGTTCACATTCACAGCCAGGTTGTGGCCAACGTCCAACGTCATCGGCAATATGTTGACGATGCTGCTACCTCGGCTACGCTGCGCCTTCTACCTGGCTTACGCAGCGAGAGAGCCAGGCATCTTTTACCATCCAACCTCCAGCTCCAGAACAAGCCGAAGAAGCCGTTTTGCTGTTAACGAGGCCTAAACGGCTTCGCTCTGGCTCAGGTGAAATTCAAAATGAGAAAGAGCGATAGAGAGAGAGAGAGAGAGAGAGAGGAGGGATTTCCAGAGAGATTCTCCATTTTGGAACCGGAACCAGTAGAGAAACAATGGTGCTATAGTAGAGACCTCGGAGAGCAAGATCTATGGGTCTCGGTCTCTGGGGAATGGCATGTTTGGCTCTCTGGCCATATAGAGATATATAGGTTTGTGTGGGGTTCGAGCCACCTCTGTTACGCCGGGAGCCGTGGCTCTGAGTTGACGTGACCAAATGAAGCACTGCGACTCGAAAATGTATCTCATGGATACGAATATGAGAGGAGCGCGTGCGCGGCTGCCTGGGACCCGCAAAAATACAAACGGTAGCCCTGCTGGTAATGAACACTTTAAGTCGCTTTTAATTAAGTGCCTGACCCAAAGCTCAACAGGTGAAGGGAAAGGGAAGCAGCCAAATGTATTCCCCAAAAATGCCAACCCCTGCTTTGCTTATCAAATTAACAAATGCTTTTTTAATTAAGCCTCGCCTAAAGTGTTGGAAATCTATGAAGATATGACACAACAAAAAAAAAAAACAACAAAAAAGGCGGAGGAGAAACGAGAAGACACAACAAGATGGAGAACCAGACGATACAGAAAAATTTAATTATTTACACTTCGATAAGCAGGGCTGTCAACCACAAACAAAAGCAATAGCGACAACGCGTTCGATTGCATTGTATCTATGGGTTTGGTCTCACCAGCGGCCCAGATACACGGCATATCACAATCACACATGCCATATATTTCGTATTTAATGTCTTTATAAAAGGTGTAGCTGGCAGATACATTTCTGGCGAGAGGCGACAGGCCACAGGCAAGAGGCCAGGCCAGGGAGCATAGGGATAAGGGCATGGTAACCGGCATCGGGAACCCTCAATAAACAAACAGTGCAACGCGCAGGGAGGCGAAGTGGAGCGCAGCGGTTCAGGACATGGAAACAGCAGCACCACCAGCAGCAGCAGCCATTTCGAAATGCCATTTCATTATGGCCAAGACCGAAGATCGCGGCGGGCCAAAGCAACCGAGCTGAGTCATTCCATCGGGCCAAGGAGTTGCAGGTTTCGGACTTGGAACTTGAAACTCGAAGGGGGGAGAATTTGGAGCCCAGATCCCAGGGAAATGGGAGGAATGCCTGGCAACAAGTTTGGCGTTGCTTGTCTAGCTCTCAGCATGCAAATGGATCTTCATTTCGGAACCCTATACACTGAGATCGCATCTGTGTGCGATCGGCTACGACGTGTATATGGGCCTGGAATATAACGACGAATAGTTCCTTAGACCCACTTGGCGGACCCTTCAGAGCGGCGTCTGTGCTGTCAGAGGACTCGCTGGATGTGCCGAACAGCGATAAATTAAACGAACTGGCAGCTCCAAGTTCCGAGGAATTAATTGGAATGCACTTGGGGTCCACCTCATTAATTTTACTTACTTGAGTTTGGATACGAGGTCCCATTAATTTAGAAGTGATTGATAGAAGGATAAATAATTGCATGGTCTAGCGATTGCATAAGAACCAAAAGTACGTACTAAAGACTTCAAGTTTTCCAGTACTTGTAGTACTATATTCAATAAAAAAGACTTTGTGATGCATTAATTTTAAAATTGCATGCTATACGTAATATAATCACTTAAATAAGGAGAGAGATTTTCAGCAAGCTATTGGTACATATACAGTTTTGTTTTCTTGAACGCTGCCCAAGTCTTAAATATATCTTTTGTTCTTTAACTCTTTTATTGAGTGTTCCAGTTGTGACCCATTGTGTTCCAAAATCTTTGTCTGCTCTTCGTCGACTTGAACTGCGACTGTTTAAGCTACCCTAACCTAATCTGAAATCCAAATCTAGCTGATAAAGTTGTATAAAATTACCCCCTCCACCCAGAGACCAAACTAATCAATGGATTTACAGATTTCAAATCCAGATGTTATTGGGCCTTGTTCAAGTCGTTTCAAGATCGAGGGAAAATCTGGGAATCGAGCTATCTGAGCGAGAACTACCTAAGCGACCTGAGGTGGTTGGGTGGGTCCTCTGCACCTCGGCACCAAATACTTCTACAGGTAACAACACCGGGTCTCTCGGCTCAGGTAAAAGGCAATGCGCGAATGCAGCTTGAGCGTAATTTCGAACTGGGAGCGTGAACCAGCTGGGATCGCTGGTTCCGCCGGAGAGGGAGGAAAACCACCCAGATCGCAAGAACGACTCTCTCTCTCGGCTCGGGAGTCACTTATACAATGGATCGTTCGGTTTCGAGCTCGGGGACTTGGTTTTCAGTAGGTTTTTGAACGCCGCTGAGAGCAGCTGCACATTTTCGAGATACGGATACGGGTATGGGCACCACTGAGTGGTCTGAAATCACAGCTCAGCACCACTGAGCAACCACCAAGCTGCACGCACACCACCAACAAATGCAGTTGCGAGTGCAATTCCAGCTGAGTCTGTCTGTGTCTGAGTGTATCTGTGTGTTTGTACTTGTGTATAATAGAAATCTCGCATCTGCAACAAAGTTAAAAACAAACAAAAAACAACCAAAAAAACCAGCCAGAAATTATAAATACTGGGAGCGAAAACCCGTTTCCGAAGTGTCAAAGTGGCAGCAATAAATTTAAATGCGAGCGGAGAGCTCTGAAAAGCGGAGCTACTTCGACTCCAGCAGGAGCAAAAGAATCACTTAAGTGTGCGAAGGGGTCGTCGCAGTTCGGTTCTGGCCAACTGGCAGGTTGCTGTTGCCAATCTTGGTAGCAACACCTTCAGGAAAAAAGGAGAAAAAAACAAAACACCAAGGAAAACGACACAAAATGAGAGAGAACAGTGGCAACAACCGATCGGATCCGATCGCGACCGCTCAGCTCCGCTCCCAAAAAGAAAATACCTTAAAACCAGTTTCTTTTTTTGTCTTTTTCGAAAAAAAGAGGGAAAAAAGAGTTATTGAAAGAAAAAGGCCAGAATTGAAGTTGGCCCGAAATGAAGTGCTCTCCGCGTATCTGTGTGAGTGCCGTTCGTGGCGCTGTGTGCGTGGTAAGATTGAATGTTCAGTGCAGAAGCTGATGCATTTAAAAGGAGTAGCTGCCGTTGCGCAGATACAGATACTTTGCGACTTTAATTGCCGCTCGCATGCGTGCGACAGAGACGACTCTATGCGCCCTGCGTGCGGCGCAGTGTTGCTGTGTGCGTTTCGCTCTCGGAGTTACGGATTCCGATTCCGATTCGGATTCGGAGTTATATACGATGCGATCTGTCGTGCCGAAATGAAATACAGCCAAAACACACACATAAAACACACAATAGCCCGAAACACAAAAAAAATTTGCATATAAACAAAAGAGCCGAGAAGAAAGCCAACCAGAACCTGATCCACGGCGAGCCGAAATCGAAAAACCCAACTCGAAACCCAAAAAGCACATACAAAAGTCCAAAAAGTGGGAAAAGAAAACAAAACCCCTTGGGATTTCGGTCTCTGTGGGCATGGGGACAAAGTGAAATTTATGCGTGGGTTGACAAAAAGCTGTACCGGTTCTGAGAGCCGAGTTCTTGAGATGAACTTGTTAGCTATCTAGTACTTTTGGGGACCGCACGGGGGTACCAGGCGAGGGCAGGGCATTCAACCTGGGCCTGGAGCTTAGCGCAGATTAGATTAGATTGCACAACATACTCGCATTATTCAGTTAGAAAGAGAAATAGCTATGCTCCCGACAAACAATTCCGGCACTGCCCAAGCACTTACTTAATTGTAAGTGCGGCTTGTCGACGATAACGCCGAGAGCCCCCGACAAGCGATGGAATAGTTTGGTATGCCATAGTATGGCATGTGAACATGGACTGACACTGGAGCTCAGATTGGGAGTAGTGGGGAGGAAGTATGGACGTGTATGTGAGGCAGGGTGGTGAAATAATTTGGAATATGTCATGTCTGTCCTAGATAACGCACAAGGCAAACACACAGAACACAATAAAGTGTGGCAAAGAAATAAGGCAGATTGCAATGCACTCCACAAATGATAACTTGCTCCCAATCCGATATCCTAACAAAAGCAAAGTAACACAGATTCGAATCAATGTTTATCATTATTAATAATTTAGCGCAATTAGGAACTCTATGCCCATTTCTCACAGTGTCCCGCTGCTCATCTCATTAATGCTCTCTCCTCCACTTGCAGTTAGCTTCGTTGCAGCAGCACACCAACCATCAACATGGCGGTCTTTGGCATGGTCTCGGCTGTGTCCGGCTTCATCAAGATACGCTATCTGCTGGACAAGGCGGTCATCGACAACATGGTTTTCCGCTGCCACTACAGGATCACGACGGCCATTCTGTTCACCTGTTGCATCATCGTCACCGCAAACAATCTGATCGGTGAGTTAGCACCTACTGAAAATTAGTGCAGCTATGCAAGTGTTTAGCACTTGAGTAGCCCAGTTCGTCAGTTTGCTTTTGCAATTGCTGCAATGCTGCTAATGCAGCACTAAATTCCAAGAAATACGATTCGACCCATTTGAATCCGAGCTCTTCGGAACGGAGGCATAAACGCGTGCAGAGCTTTCACAAATTGACCGCAACACGCTCATCGGATTTCAGCTAAAGCCATTTATTCGAATGACTCATTCCTCGGTCGCCACGGGTGGTGGTGCTGGCCTGTGCCTCGCCAGAAATTGGCGTGAAAATCAATGTATCTGGCTCCAGCTGGGCTCAGTGAATGGTGTCTTACATAATGGTACTTGTTATTAATATGATTTTACATTCCCACGCACTTTTAAGCGAGCTCTGTATTAAACTCGAAGCAGTTATTTCACTTCATTCGAAAATGGGTGATAAGACAAAAGGCCATGAACAAACAAATGCTTAGCGTTATCAAAAATCAGAATTAGCAACAAATAGTTTTCAAACGTTTTGTGGTTTAAATTATGCGAGACTTCAATCTGATCTAGGCAGCGCAAAGCGCAAAGCAGCTTCAATCCAAATATTTGTGCATTAAAAGAAGTGCTCCAAAAGTGAACAACTGACAAAACCACAGTCAAATATTGACGGTTGGTTCTGGGAATTCCCCATCCAGCCCGCTCCACCTTCGTCTGCAGCTCCATTTGTATCCACTTTGTTTGTCCAAAAGGGGGAGGAGCGAGAAGGAGAGGAGTTGGAGCAGGGGGAGTCACAGTAAACGATAAAGTTGGGGCGCACCCAAAAAAGGCTGTCTATCTGTTCGTCCGTCCGTCCATCCAGTTGAATGTTGCAGGTTTACCTATGGCACGTCTGCAGCCATAATAAATGTAACCGTAGCATAGTCGTTACCGCACCCACAGCGTCGACAAATTGGGACCGTGGAGCCAGCTCCACCAGACCACCAGAGATTGCCCTAATGGCACTTGACGTTGACGAACGGCTGGCGAGAAGGTTTCTGGCGAGGAATGCGCTTGCGTTTCCCTTGATCTGAATTGCGACGAGGTCGAGTGCATATCTAAAAAAAGTATCTCTATCTCTGCGCTTGCAGGCGATCCCATAAGTTGCATCAACGACGGCGCCATTCCGATGCACGTGATCAACACCTTCTGCTGGATCACCTACACGTACACGATACCTGGCCAGCAGCATCGGCAAATCGGAACGGACGTGGCTGGTCCGGGATTGATCAATGAGTACGGCCACGAGAAGCGCTATCACAGCTACTATCAATGGGTGCCATTCGTGCTATTCTTCCAGGTGAGTGAAGCTCGAAGTAATATTTGTAAGAAGTACTTGGGAAATATTTACAATTTGAATTGTTTACATCCTATGAAATCCATAGGAGCAGTATTTAATTGAATAATTCCCCACGCTTTCCCAATTTACATGATGATGAGCAATCTTGCAATACGAAAAGTTCCATCTTGTCTGTAGAAAAAGTGAATTTAATTGAAGTGGCCTATCACATGATGTTCGCTTTAAACGTGACAAATGTGGTTTCTTTAATTTATTGTAATTCCCGCTTCCGACCAAACTAATCTGTAAATTATTTCAGGGGCTCATGTTCTACGTGCCCCACTGGGTTTGGAAGAACATGGAAGACGGCAAGATCCGCATGATCACCGATGGACTGCGCGGCATGGTCAGTGTGCCGGATGACTATCGGCGGGATCGCCAGGACAGGATCCTCAAGTACTTCGTGAACAGTTTGAACACCCACAATGGCTACTCGTTCGCATACTTTTTCTGCGAACTGCTTAACTTCATCAACGTGATTGTGAATATCTTTATGGTGGATAAGTTTCTGGGCGGTGCTTTCATGTCCTACGGCACGGATGTGCTCAAGTTCTCCAACATGGATCAGGACAAGCGCTTCGATCCGATGATCGAGATCTTTCCCCGGCTCACCAAGTGCACGTTCCACAAGTTCGGTCCCAGTGGATCGGTCCAGAAGCACGACACTCTCTGTGTGCTCGCGCTGAATATCCTCAACGAGAAGATCTACATCTTCATTTGGTAAGTCGTTGAGTGGGTTGTTACTCTTCGAAGAGATCTTTAACCCTTGTTACTTTTCATAGGTTCTGGTTTATCATCTTGGCCACCATCTCCGGCGTGGCTGTGCTCTATTCACTGGTGGTTATCATGATGCCCACCACCCGGGAGACCATCATCAAGCGTTCTTATCGCTCGGGACATCGCAAGGAAATCGCCGGACTGGTCAGGCGTTTGGAGGTGGGTGCCCAGCTGAAATACTCTACATGAGTTGTATATTAATCCGTTTTTGGTTTTCTCAACAGATTGGTGACTTCCTGATCTTGCACTTCCTAAGCCAGAACCTCAGCACAAGATCCTACAGTGACATGCTGCAGCAGCTCTGCGGTCTGCTAGGAGCATCCCGAACACCATCCGCACCGTCGACCCTGGAAATGAACCGCATCAGCCATCCGATTTATCCGCCCGTGGAGACCTTCGGCGGCGGCAAGGAGACGGAGACATGAGCCCGTGGCCAGGGAATGGCTTCAAAACAATGATTTCAATGATTTCTCAATAATATTTGTAGGGGGGAGATAGAGAGAGTTGTGTGTCATGAGGTTGGGCATTTCCATTTCTACCACTAAGACTGCAAGAGAACGAATCAGCAATTGCACTTTCGGAGATCCAACTCAGTAATGTTCTGTGCGAAATATATTTAGCAAAATTATAAGGAAACAATCTTTGAATTTGGTCCTAGGCAAGCGAAAGACAGGTGCAGTCCTTATTGACACGAGGTGAGCCACAGAGTGAGAAGATACAAAACAATAAATCAAATAAAAATGAAAACAAAAAAAATATCATAAAAAACGAGAGGGACACAGGCAGACCGTGCAATTTGTAGGTTGAAGATGATTGAACGACGATCGAGGATATCCCATAAAACGATTTTGCTACTTGGTATCGTAGTTAGGTCGTTGACAATGATGCGCCATTTAAAATATACACTTAAGTTTAGCAGTTAGCTCGATAGTGGACAGTTGGATAGTTCGGATCGAGGAATACCTATGCAGCTATATCAGCTTACCGCTCACGCACGCTCACGAAACGTTGATCTATATAAAATTGTAGTAATCGAATGGTACGAGTACGACAAGGAATATGATTATGAATATTTAAACGAGTATACACAATGCTCCCGCTATTTTTGTCCTAACATTTAGTCTACAGATATATCGTAATTTTAAGCAATTTTGTTTATAACAAAATTATTGTGATTATTGCTAGAAAAGAACACATTTTACATAAAGCGAAAGAGAACCCAAGCTATCTAAGTTCAAAGTTGTAATAAATATTCTATATACAATTTCAGCTAAACCCAGTAGTTATCAGTGGGCGGGAAGCGATTGTGGTTTTGGATTTCTCAATCCCGAAGGTCGGATTTTCCATTGTTTCTGAAAAAATCTGCGCTTTAGAACTTGAGTACTACGCATTTGTTGTTATAAACAAGGGAAATCCTCAAGAACCACTTTATGTTTCTTTACATGAAACGCGAATACACGAAAGCCTATCTTCAATAAGCTATGGGTGCTTTCATTAGCTTCCAATATCTCTATATCAATATCCCATATCAGATCACTTACCGATTGCCCCAATCTATCTTGGAAACCACAACCATCTGAAGCTCCAGAGTTTGATCCTGGGTCATGGTGGCACTAAGGAGTTCCCTCCGACTTTCCAATATGGAAAACATAACTTTGCGCAGGGTTTGGAACTTGTACGCTTCGCGATCCTGAAAAAGATTGGGAATGGGAAGTTTATCAAATGAACCAAGTAGTTGTAACTATAACCACTTACCACATAGAGACGCTTCCAGATCTCCGACCATTCGCGCAGGACCTGCGTGCATTCGGCGACCACAGGATCGATTTTCGAGAGGTCCTTGATATGTATGTAGGTCTTGGGGAAGAGACCCACTGCCCGGGACTTTCGGGGGCAGGAGCCGCGGTACCAGTGCTTGCACTCCTCCACAATGTCCACGGAATCGCCGACATCCAGTGCCAGGCCGAACCGGACATCGCCGTGCCAGTTGTGGATGGCTGTTGGCGAAGAAATGGGAAAATGTGTTAATGAAAATGAGAGCAGGAACAGCTACAGTCCAAGAAGCGTCTGGATTACAACCAGTTGCGTTGCCACTTCTTGGCCATGACATTGCCCCAGGATGGACGGCGTGGCAATTAAAGTGCCCCCCTCGAGTGGCCACTTGAGCATGCCACGAGTGGCCCGGCAACAATAAATACTTCAACTATAAATAGGCAAATGGCTGCGAAAGGAAAATACATGCATCCGAATGTGTGTATTTTTATGGAGCCTTAGTGTGTATATGGGGGTGTCTCTCTTTGTCGGGAACACGGAACAATGAGCAGCACTTGGCCACGCCGGCAATCGAACACTTTGGCTCGTGGATGGATTCAGCAAGACCCAAGTGCCAAGGAGCCCACTGCCAAGCGGAGCTCTAACTGGAGCCACATCGCCGGGCTCTGCGAGCTGCGGGATATATCCGCAATGCTGGATATGGTGGCTATGGCAACGATTACACTGGCAACTTTAGATTGAAATTATTCTAGGAATTTACTAGGCCAAGCAACACATTCTGCTGTGTGGAATCTTTGGGATATTCTAAGTACAGTGTTCAATTAAAATGTAATCCTAAATAAACCCTTTTAAAATAAAGGAATTGTAAACAGGTGAGTCGTTTTAAAACGATTTGTGTGATTCATAAATATTCATGCTTCAGTGATTTGTAGGATTACAACGTAAACCTCGGCATTAGCAAGAAATTTCTTCCCCATCATTCTCGATCTTAGGGTTCTTCATTTGTATTCCGAACAGAGCATGTCCGATTTTTCGCCGTGTATCAATTACAAATGCAAGGCACACTCTGTAGTCTGGGAGGCGCCGCAAGCCGAGGAAGCCGGCCTTCTGATTCTGCTGCTTCTGCTTTTTGCTTCGGCTAGGGTGGTGCTGATGTGGATGTGGATGGTGGTGCTACTGGTGGTGCTGGTGGTGATGGTGTCTGTGGGGCTGGGTGGCTGTTGCTGTGCATGTGGGTGTATATGTGGCTGTGGATGCGGGGCTCCCTTGTTGAAAGACAAACGAGCGAGCACGGCATGAGCATATCAACGAAAGGAGCTAATAAAACGCACGCCCAGACAGACAGATAGACGGATGGAGGGGGATTCGGCGGAGGCCGGAGAGATGAAAATGAAATGCTTCAGTGCCATGAAAATGGGCAAACTGCTTCCTGTTGTTGCTACTGTGGCTGTTGCTGCTGCTACTGTAGATGCTGCTGCTGTTGCTGTTGCTGCTGCGAGTGCTTTATGGTGGCTGCTGCTGCTGCTGCTGCTGCTGCTGCCTTTGCCCCAACTCCACTCCACTTCACTCAGCTTTCAGTATTTCAGCTATAGCATTCGACAACCGCCTCTAACTGGCTTCAATTTGAGCTGCTCGTCGCGAATGCGGCAGCCCGATTTAAATGAATTCTGGAGACGCTAAATAGCAAGTATTTTATAATTTAAAATGCCAGTTGAAGACCTCCGTTCCTGGCACTTCAGTCGGCGCAGGCAAACACTCCAGCAAATGAGCACACATACCCACACTTTGGCACTCGCAAAATATGGCAGTGCTTTAAGTTTATAGAAATTTCAAGTATAAGATAAAAACTTCAAGCAAGAAGCTCCATATATGAAGACTTGTAAAATAATAAAGACAGCAGTATGTTTCCTTTATTGAAAGGATATTAAGCTCCTCCATAAGTTCGTTTGCGGGTAGAATCCGCATTTTTGCTGAGTGTACGTTCTCACACATCCCGGATTCCACAACGCAGTAGGCAAAGTGCCAGCCAAGCGCTTGCACTATTTAGGTCAGTCACATTAGGAAGGCGTCGGCTTGGCAAGCAGCTAAAACTCAAAGCCAACTGGAAAAACCCGCCGCAAGTACACTCGCAGAAAAGGGTTAAAGAAGCCGAAGCAGGATCTTAAAAGCCAAACGTACTACAACAACTTAATTCAGATTAACTGAAGAAGAAGATAGAGAAAGATGAAATCTTTGGGATGTATCTAGTAGTAGAAAAGCACTCTTAAATGTTCTCTTCTATATCCTCTGCATAAATTAACCCCTTTCGCCGAGTGCATAAATAGTTTTAATGAGCATTTAGCCAGCTTAGGGGAATTTAATATTAAATTTCATAAAGTTGACTTGAAGTGCCACTGGAAATTGGCAGGATCATCGTAGGCCGCGCAGCATAATTACTTTTACAATGAATGCAATATCCCAAAAGGCTCGGCTTACATCACTCCTTTTGTATGCCCGGTCACAAAGGGGCAAAGCTGGGGGAGATAGCTGGATAGGAAGGAGCGGAACGGAACGGAACGGAGGACACAATGCCCACTCCAACAAGTCCGCAATGTCAACAAACGTATTTAAATAAAAAAGTCGTTAAGGCAAGTGCATGGCAAATGGAAGAGGGGGGCTGGCGGGTGGCAGGGGTTCCCTAGGCGGAAAATAATTTTAAATTAAATGAAAGAGCACTGCCTGCTGCACTACTACTACTCGCTGTGTGACTCAAACCGCAGTCGCAGCTCAGCTGCAAGTGGATTAAATGAGCTGGGCGTGAGGGGGCCCATCTTCTTCACACTTGACCCCTCCCCCCTGCGACGCCCCTGCACTCGTGTGCCACTGGGGAGGCTTGAGAATTTAATTAATTAATTGTGTTATAGCCAGCAGTATGAGGTCGCCGACAAAGTGGAACTCGCTCGCCGGCTGCGGAAAGGGAAACCACCGGAATGTGGGTCAAGTGGCTGGCCTAAACCACTAAAATTAGCTCCTAATCGTTTAGGGTTATTGCTACTCCAGGGAGTTATGACCAGAGCAAGGCTTAGATCCTCGAAACTGCGCCCCAAAACTCAGGCAAACAAAGAAAAACGTATAAATAAATATCCATGACATATTTATGACCACAGTTTGTATGATTTAATGCGTCTTTCGCACACAAATATTGCTTAAAATAATCCAGCTTAAGTATAAAGTGGTCGTTTGAAGCAAACGAGTTATGAAATTGAGCAAAATCATCATCAAAACTATTACCACATGAAATTTGGATATAGAGCTACAGAAAGATACATCTTACTGACCCTGAAGTTTCATCGCAAATTAGTAATATAAACTTTTTTTGTACATATGACTCATTTTGTAAAGACTTAATATAATGTATCATCATTTTATATTTGAAATACGAGTCCTATTAAGTGCCTTCTGTTTGGCGGAATCGACTGAAACCTGTTCGAAGAAGGAAGCATGACCCAAATGTCAATCAGATGTCATTATCACAGGCATTGTCTGAACAATAGAGTTGGATAAATGAATGGATGCTGGAGCACTATCTGTGCATGTGAGGCGAACTCCCAGCTAAACAAAGCGCACTTCCATCCATTGTCAAGTGGATTTCATTGCAATTGTGAGCTGTTGCCGTCGGTTGGAGTAAAAACGGGTATGTGGATACACAGATACATATACATACATATGTGTACGTGTGGTTGGGGCCTGAAATATTTGCTTATTATATGCATTTTGTATCTCTCGATGTAATTAAATGCATTTCATATATGCCACTCAATTGAGTGCTTGCACACCCGTTTGTTTTTTGTTACTGTTTGCATTTTGTTTTCGCATGTAATTACTTATAGCACTTTGAGTCCACATGGCGCGCATTTGTTTGCTCATTTTGGGAAACTTACATTTCATGCCCATCAATAAACGCCAACTGTTAATGGCCATTAATCGCCGGCAGGAAGAACTTGTTCGCTATTTGTTCAGTACATTTACCTCACTTCCATCTAATCGCTTATCTCACCTGGCTTATCGATGGCAGGGCCGGCTACTTCCGTTGGGGGTTGCCTATCACTGGATAGGTACCTTGCCTAGACCTGGCATTTACATAAATCAGTCCGCGGACGGGGTCACCGACACCCCTTCCATCCATCCATCCATCCGGAAGGCAGTGTGACCGATAATGCGCCCAAATGCGTTATACTGATAAATTTCGAGTGTGCGTGCGCGCGGCCTGTTAATCATACGCCGTGTGTCCCGCAAATGGCAATTCATAAATAAATCGTTAAAGACGAATTATGGAAGTACAACTCAAATGGACGAGTGTTCCGTACGCACCACTCGAATCGGAAAATAAATGAAAAAGAAGCGCGCCCGCCGAGCATATTAAACAATGGAAATGAATCAATTTTATGCGCACTCGTGTGTGTGAGTGTGTGTGCGGTTGGTTGTGTGTTATTCTGAAGGAAGGAAGCGCTGCACAAATTTGTGCGGCCAAATGCATAAAATGAATATTAAATTAAAGTTGAAACTGAAATTGCCGCTGCGACAGCGGAATTCGCTGGAAAAGGCAGAAAGGCAGGCGGAAAGTCGGAGCGGCAACATCCGGTGCCGCAGGCCTGTCCCTTCCCGCCGCTGCCCTTCATCCCCGCAGATTCATTCAGATTTTTTGGCAAAAAGTTGCGTAAACTTTCAGCTTCGAATCTAAGTTCGCCAACTCCCGAACGGAGTGACCCGCATGGCCAGGTCCAGATTTACGAGGGTTGCTCCGCGGAATTGTCACCATTGTGCACGCGACTCACTGCGCAATTGAGGGCACAGCTACAGTCCAACCTCGCTGAATTGAACCTTTTGAAACTCAAGTTGGTAAACTTAATAAAAGCTACCATAAATTTTCATTCAGCCAATTCAGCAAACAGGGATTTTAACCATACTTTACAATCATACAACAAAATTCCATCTTGATTGTATATAATATATTATTTCCTTTATGTAGAGTCTATTAAACTATTCCTTGAGTTTATGAAAGAAGCATTGCAATAGTAATTATCCCAAGTGCTTTCAATTTCATGTGCGAACTCAATATACAAAAACTGAATGTAAACATGAGTAAAAGCCTGATACATTTGAAAGATGATTCGCCATATACTACCCGTGACAGATGGCGGTTTCAGCTTTCAAGTTATTGATGTTCGACTGTGTGTGCAGCAGCAGCGGTACAGTAATTACTTATAGGGGAAGAAGTGCAGAACCAAGGGCTGCGGACAAAGAGCGCGCTGGTAATGAAGTCATTGCCCAGCAGTTGCAGTTGGCCAGCACGTGGCGCTCCCAGATGAAAGGACAGGAGGAGGACAGTGGGCCGGGAACCAAGGAAGTGGGTCCAAAGTGGGCACAAGGAGGCGTTGCTGGGCATTGTGCAAGGTTAGGGCGTTGGCTTGGCAGCGCCTCGAATCGCTAATGATGCTAAACCAGCCTGGATCGCTGGATTGCTCGATGACTGACTGACTGATTGATTTGTGTAAACTCTGACCGCTCTCATGTCAATCTCTGCCGGGTTGAATGTGGAGCAAATGTCAGCGCACAGCAGCCAATAGCTGTCTCCACGATTGATGACGAACTGGAGCGACTGGAGCACAAAAACGGAGCTGTAATGAAGAGTACTTGGATGGTACTGACGAATACTGCATACCCTTTATCACCAAGATAAAAACAATATAGAATACCAAAGTAATCAATTCATTTTATTGGAACATTTTAGGCGTTACATCGCAGGAGATATTCCTTTGGGTAGAGCATCCCATAAACAATGAATATTGGTGCTTATCTGGGCGAGGAAAACCCATTGAAGCGGCACAATGAATAAAACTTGGCACAGAGTCTGGCACTGAAGATGCTGTACGTAGTACATCGCAAATCATCCGTTGTCGTTCGCTGGCTCTTTTATTTTATTTTATTTTGTCTTATTTTATTTTGTTGACTACTTCCCTGCCCTGTCCCCTCCGTAATTTGTTAAGCGCTGCCATTGAAGCGAGAAGTGCGACGAATGCGGAGATAATGGAGCATCCCAGTCGAGGAGAAACCAAAACCAGCACATTGTGCTGCCCAAAGAATACCCAAGATCCACACTTGTATTGTTCGCATGTGTGTTATCACAACACGCAACTTGATTTTCCACGCCGGTTACACAGTGGTAACCGTTGAAATGTAGACTGTGGTGCAGGGGAAAATATATTTGCTGTTTATTTATTCTGCTAAAAGCTTGATAATAGATATGTCTTATAACTAATCAGGAGAAAACAGCTACATATTCCAAGTAAAATGTGTAACGCGAAAAATAAAGTCCATAGCAAGCATCCCTATGGATGAGGAGTTTAGATTCCCTTTTCTTTCTCCTTTCTATATTCTATCTACCAAGTATGTTTTATATTATCATACTAGGAAATATAATTAAAATGTAATTACTTTCAGATCAGAATCAGAGAAATCAACCAAATGAACTTGGAAAAACGTATATTTTGCATGCAAAATAAACATTTTTCTAGGTGTTCGTAATTACGAAAGCATTTAAATTGGCAACACCTGGGCTGGGGGGGAAATTGGCAACGCGACAGCCGAGCGCTGTGCGGGAAAACTGTGTGTATAAACACATCAAATCGCAGCGCGGCGGCAGCAACAACAAACAGGGAAATCTCTTTGAGATACACTACACGCTGGTCGGAAAGGGGGGAGGTGCGGTGAGCTGGGGGATGATGATGCTACAAACAGTTTGTGTACAAAAATAAGTAGAAAAATCGCTTTTCCTCCCCGCTCGGAAAAGTGCGGGGGTGGTTGGCATGGTATCCGGCGTTTCGCGGAAAAACGCGTGAATCGCCGCAAAAGGCAGCAATAAAAACAAAGGCCGCGCACGTGACGCCCAACGGGGGGTGGTTGGGTGGCTGGGTGGCTCGGAAAAGTGGGTGGCACACCGCCCACTTTTATTATTTACTCACCAACTCCGTATTTGTTGTTCGAAGGTATCCACATTTTGTCGCTGCTGCTCCGCTGCAAGTTTAGCCGAAAAAATCCAACTTAGCCGGCCACTCCCTGCATTTATAATTAATCAACGGATTTTTGCGAAAACACCCTTTTAATCGGCGAATATTTGCATTTGAATTCACATTTATAACGGCCAATATTTATCAACAATTTTTCGCAATAGCTCACATGCACACACACATACACATCTACGCACTCCTCAATAAAACTTTCGCTTTTGTTGTTGTCTATCTTCCTCTCTTTCTCGCACTTTATCTTGTTTAATAACTACTTCTACAAGCAGCAAATACACTTGCTACATCGCTGTTTTTGTTGTCGCTGGAAGGCAACGATCGCGGTTCCAATTGGCAATGATTACCGCTAGGTGGAAGAAAAGGAAGTGGCTGATTGGGAAGTCTGGAAGTGGTGGCTTTGCTTTTGTTGCCTTTTTCACGGACCCGAGCACACACAAACAAGAAAATCAATACGAATTTGGGACTCCCAGCCGAACTTCCAATTGGATTTCTACACTGTGCGCAATTTAAATTGCTCGTCCCTTGGCTCCGCGAATTATTACTGTTGTTTGCAGCTGCACTCGCGACGATTTTAATTTTTGCTATTTTTTGCGTTTTATTATTTTTCGCGTTCTCCGCTGCGCAGCTTCCCGGGCGCAGCAACAACAAATATCCGTCCGCCGCTCAGCTGTTTGAAGAACAACAACAAAATTCGGGATTCGTCGGCTTATATACGATGCAGTGTGGCCAGTTGCTAAGCGATGGATAAGCTTACTCTTGATAATTTGCGAGAATATTCATTATAGCGGTCACACCGGTATTTATGGTATAGCTAAGATTCGAACCATTTCGCAGTTACAGTTTTGGAGTCACAATCATTCTATGTCATCAATAATTTAACAAAAAACCAATAATAAGTCCGTCTTAATATGCCGTCCCTAAAGCTGGTCTGATTTGGCCTCATTTACTCTATTCCATTTTTTATAAGTTTTTTCTTTTAAATTAACGGTGTGTATATTATTTTACTTATCCGAGATAGCCACCGAAATTGCGTTGCCAACTATTTGAAGGACTTGCACGAATCGCGCTGCCAACCTGTTTAATAATATTTTTAATTTGCAATAATATAGTCTTAATAAATAAAATGTAAGCACTAAATCTTTAAAGGTAAAAATTAAATTGCAGTATAAATATATAAACAAATAAATAAAAATTAAAACGATATATATAATCCCTTCCCAAAATATCGCTACATTCTCCCATCCCTAGCAGCTATTTCTTGTTGGTTTTTCGAATTCTCGATATAACAGTCACACTGCTCGCCGCGGTTGGTCGCAATTTTTGTTGATAAGCGGACTCGGAGTTTCGGGCGCGCTTCGTATTTGTTTTGTCGCGAAACAAGCCAAGAATCCAAATAGTGGCAATATCTGTGGGCAAACAAGTGATAAAGCGGGAAATGTGTCATCTGGTGGGCGAGGAAGCTGCCGAGAAATTGTGTTTTTAGTCAAGGTACGCCAATCGGAGAATCTCTGGGTTCGTGTGTGTGTGGGAGTATAGTCGCTGGCTCTTCCAATTGGAATTGTTCTTTTTGGGCCTGACAATAAAACGCAGAATGTTTACTCAATAAATGCGCACCTTATACAGCTGGCGAATACAAATGTGTTTAGCTCAACTGAAAGAATGAGATACTCGTTTGAAGTTTCCTGTTCTCCTGCCGATTCCTTTTACAGGAAAAATCAATAAAGGTCCCAATCAGAATGCGACTGCGCTCTAGTGTGGGTGTGCAAAGTGCGTGCATGTGTGTGTTTATGTGTGTGAGTGCTCGCTCCTTTATCAGTTGGAAAACGCAGTGTGTTTCGTTTGTTTCGTTGTTGTTGTTTTCCAACAGCTGCAAGTGATTGTGGCACGCCTAATTGATAACTATTTTCGAGCACTTCCATTCGACTTCACCTCAGCATAATTAATCACCGCATTAAGGAAAATACGTTAATATCGGCACGCTCGATTGTCTTACATGCCCACAAACATGGGAGAAAAGGAAAACACAATTCCACACTGCATGCGCTCGTATTTAGTTTCCCTTTTACTTTTCTACAATTTACATAATCATCATCTCGCGGCGGCAAAGACACAAAACAACCGGGCAGCAAAACAAAAGTGGCGTTCATTAAACCAGCTCATAAATGCACACACTGAAATCATAAGTACATACATATGTACAGAAGTTAGTATGTAGTTTCATTGTTTAATGTTTTTGCGTACATTTCCCTGTGTTTGATGGTTCGCGGTGCCATCATCTTCATCGCTTTTCGTTCCCCCGCAAATCTTCAATTCTTTTTTCTTTGATAATTCTGCCGCGAATATTTCGTATGCAAAATGTGTGCCAAGCCAAAAAACCGAACAGTGGGTGGGATGGGGAGATTTGGTGGCAAAATCGGTGATTAGCTTAATGGGAATTCACTTAATGGAAAAATATTTTATTTTTGATATTCCCTGCTTATTGTAATTGTACTAATTTTAGGGGAGGGTGTGACGAAAACCACCCTTCAGATCATCAATGGGATACAATCTGCCCAAAAATGTTTCCCTCTTTCACATATTTCAACCTAGTATACATTTTATCACAACAAATTACACTTTCCAAAATAGGCATTCATATGTCGGTTTAAAATCACTTTTAAGACCTTACTCTCTATAAGGTGATGAAGCCTAATCTTTCAAAATCCAAATCTGATCTACCCATGCTACACAAGCGCTTCATTTATATGCATATTAGCAAAAATGGAATTGTTCATTCTCATATTGATTTAATTATGCAGATATTTGGATATACATTAATCAAATAAACACTTCTATTTATTGGTTTACACCTATCAGTTTAATTAAAAGTAAAACTGCTTAGTAAGAGCCTAGTAACTACTTATTCATATGATTCAAGCAATAAGTCACATTTGTTTTTGAAATCTCGTTATCTCTGAAAGAAATATAAACTGGGTGACTAAAAGTTGGTAGTCTGATTCACTTTCTATCCGCTAAAATATGGCAGTTGCATTTTATTTCAAAGCGTGGGGTTGTTTCTGGTTTCGCTAACTAGTCGAATTGTGTCCATTGTGCAGGGCTGTTTCCCTTGTGCGACTCGCTGGCCGGTTAATGACACGAGGAGTCGTCTCTGGGGGACCGGGTACATGGCTCTTGGCTAGACAAGTGACGCATATTCTCGCATTCTTTGGGGTACTAAAAGTATCTATGTAGTATTGTCTAATTCGCGGATCGTTGATTCATCGAATCGCTCTGCTCTGCTCTGCTCGTCTTTCGAATTCTTGGCCTCGAGAGCACTGATATCGTGACTCTTGCTAAATGTTAATCGGTGGAACCGAACTGCCTGCCTTATCGCGGCACTGATAGTGCTGGCTGATCACATATTCTATATATTTGAGGCCTAGGCAAACAATCGATCGGAGATGATGAACGATGGCCACTGTGTCCAGTGCGGCATTCCGATCGAGTGGCTTGGATGGATGGATACATTTCCGCTGTTACACAAGCGATTTGCATTTCACAGCCACTCAAATTGCGGTTACCACTTTTCGTTCGCCGGCTGTTTTCGCTCTTTACGCTGGTCGCAATTAAAATTTGATTAATTTGCCAATTGGAGCTTGAACAAGTCGACTTGTGTGGAGCGAGAACTGGTACACGACCCGGGTCATTCCCAATCCCAAACTCAATCCACTTAAAGTCTTGAATTGGATTGGGTACACAGAGGAAAAATGATTGTTTTTCGATATCTTAAAGTATGCAGTTAATCTAAGAAAGAAACATTGTGGCTATACTTCAAGATACATTGTAGATTGATCTTAGAATCCCAAGGATTTATTTGAGCCTTGATTAAAGATGTGAAAATAAATTTATAGATATCTTACGTTAGTTGCGTTATTTTATCTCTGTGTACATACATATTTATGCACTTCTGTCCGTCCACGCTCAATTTTACGCTACAATAACAGCTGAAAAAAAGAAGTGCAGCACCAAATTGCATTTGCACATAATTCAACGGTAGCTCAAATGAGAAATATGTCTTGTGCTTATGGAGTGTGTGTAGCAACAACAATGAGAGCCGGGGCAATATAATATATCTGCTGAAAACGCATCTGTATCTTTCTTCATGCACTGGAAATTCCGCAAAGACGACGCCGTGTGCCGCTAACTTTCTAAAAGATGCAGCGCCAGCTAATCATGATAATGACTTAGCTGCTCATTTGCTATTGTGGCTGCCGCCACCTGAAAGTTGGCCGATGATTAAGTTACAGAGCGATAGAGCAGGCAATGCACAGAACCTGCCACAATAGGCGAATTCTTCTGGGATACAACAGCATCTAAGCATCTACTTAGAAAGTCGATCCTACCGAGCAACCTTATAGATAGGGGTCGGCCAATTAAAAAGTGAAAAGCGATTAAATTGGTTTCCCATTAAGATCAATTGGTCGATGAATGTAATCTATTTCGATTTTATATTTTATTTGGTGTTCTAGAACAAGAAGAACTACAAGAAACTTGAGGCTTTGGATCATTCCTTTTAATTTTGTGCAATGACTTCACCTTTTGAGATAGCATTTATCTTGGCTGGATTTTCATATCATAAACCTGACATACATAGTTTCCATCGATCATAAAGCGAGTCATATGCTCATGATGACTTAAGTGTAGGCGCTAAACTGACGACTGCCAATATTGTTTAATCTTCCTTCAGTTAAATAAACTATAACTAAGTTGAACTTCAAGTCGAAAGAGTGTTAAGTAAAAGGAATATATGTATTCAATATCATCTTTTTAGAGTCTCACGCCAATGGCTTTTACATTTTTGCTATATTTTATATCGAATCACCTTTTAAACTTAATACTGTTGCATTTCTGAGCGCTGCCCACATCTGATATGTGATATATGCATCCATGCAGCTAGCTGACTCGTCTCTGTTTGAGTTTTGCCCATCGGATTACTACAGGGATTGGCGGGCAGAGTGGTGCGTCTATAATTAGCCCACGCCCTGGTCCGGCACTAAATTTATAGCAATCTAGAGTCTCAATTGTGCCTTCGCTCACTGTGTTTTTCTATCTGCTTTCCTTGCAGGCCATGGAGCATTGACTTGGACCACTGAGATCCCGAATCCCCAGTCCCCGATCCCCGCCAGGCCATGTTGGAGCCAACGCTGACGCCCGATCTGGAGGAGGGCATCGCCGAGCTCAGTCTGGAGGACGTGGATGTGGACTCGGTGCCAGAGCGTAAGCCGCACTTCCTTGACTACGACGCAGTGCCCCCGCCAGACTATGAAGAAGGCTTTGGGGCCAGTTCCGGGGAGCAGCTTAAGATGGACAAGAAGTACGAGCGGGATGGCGAAGTGAGCGACTACGAACTTGCAGCCAGTGGCTATACGAAGAAGGAATTCACACAGGACGACAACACGCTGCACTTCACCCAGAGCGCAGTCGGACTGGGATCCGGAGCCGTTGGTAAAAAACCATCAGCCAAGCATTTTCTGGACGAGAACCCCATTCCGCCGGACTACATGTTGGCGCAGGAGCTGCGGGAGATGAGAGAAAATCGCAGCCTGGACAGGAACTTCGAGCGACAGTCGGCGCAGCAGCAGCAGCTGGATGAACTGCCTCCGAGGAATGGAGGAGGCTCTCCAGCGAGCGCAGGTCGTCCGTCCCGCAGCAAGGAGCCATCTTACACGCTCTCTCGATTTCTGGACGGCGATTCACCTGCTCCTGCTCCAAGGCTGCCCAAGGGAGCTGCCTGGACGACCAGCTTTGATGAACGGTACACTTCCTCGGCAGTGGAAGCCACCTTGGGATCCAAGGTGGAGTGTGTTTACTCACTGCTCTCCATGTTGGGCTCAAATGATCCCCTCGAAATGGCAAAAAAGTTCTTGGAGCTGTCCGGAAATGCTCAAAGTTGTGCAACTCTTAGACGCTCTGGTTGCATGCCGCTCCTGGTGCAGATGATGCACGCACCGGACAACGACCAGGAGGTGAGGAAGTGTGCTGGACAGGCGCTGCACAATGTGGTGCACAGCCATCCGGACGAGAAGGCTGGCAGGAGGGAAGCCAAGGTGCTCCGACTGCTTGACCAGATCGTTGACTACTGCTCCTTCCTGAAGACGCTGCTCCAGAGTGGCGGAGAGGCCATTGCAGATGACTCCGACCGTCATCCGCTGGCCGCCATCTCTTCGCTGATGAAGGTGAGCTTCGATGAGGAGCACCGACACGCTATGTGCGAGCTGGGGGCGTTGCACGCGATCCCCAATCTGGTGCATTTGGATCACGCCGTTCACGGACCCAAACCGGAGGATCAGTGCTGCAATTCTCTGCGAAGATACGCCTTGATGGCCCTGACCAATCTGACCTTTGGGGATGAGAACAACAAGGCGCTGCTGTGTGGTCAAAAGCAATTCATGGAGGCCCTGGTGGCCCAATTGGATTCGGCCCCGGACGATCTGCTCCAGGTGACGGCCAGCGTGCTGCGTAATCTCTCCTGGCGAGCGGACAGCAACATGAAGGCAGTGCTGAATGAGATTGGAACGGTGACAGCTCTGGCCCTGGCGGCCATGCGGAATAGGAGTGAGAACACCCTGAAGGCCATACTCTCGGCCCTGTGGAATCTCTCGGCGCACTGCAGCACCAACAAGGCCGAGTTCTGTGCCGTGGATGGGGCCTTGGCATTCCTAGTAGGAATGCTAAGTTACGAAGGTCCCAGCAAAACTTTGAAGATCATTGAGAATGCGGGAGGAATCCTGCGGAACGTGTCCAGCCACATTGCTGTTTGTGAACCTTATCGGCAGATCCTGCGCCAGCACAACTGCCTGGCTATTCTGCTGCAGCAACTGAAGTCCGAAAGCCTCACGGTGGTCAGCAACTCCTGTGGAACTCTATGGAACCTGTCAGCCCGCTCTGCCGAAGATCAGAAGTTCCTGTGGGACAATGGAGCGGTGCCTATGTTGCGTTCGTTGATCCACTCCAAACACGCCATGATCTCAGAGGGCAGCTCTTCGGCCTTGAAGAACCTTTTGAACTTCCGACCTGCTGTTCAAAATCATCACCAGCTGGATCCCATTGCCCGCTCCATGGGCCTCAAAGCATTGCCCACTCTGGAGGCACGAAAAGCCAAGGCACTGCAACAGGAGCTGGGTGAGCGTCACACGGCCGAGACGTGCGATAACTTGGACACGGGCGGAAAACTGGATAAGGAACGAGCCTCCAGTTCATCCAGACGTCATCCTGCGCCACGTTTAACCCGATCGGCAATGCTAACAAAGAGCGAGAGCAGGGATTCGGTGTACTCGGCCAAATCCGATTGCGCTTACGATCATCTAATTCGCTCCGCCTCTGCTTCAGATGCCCATCGAAAGGTGAAGCCCAAGATCACGGACTTCGATCTGGAAATGGAGCAGGACACGGAGGCAACCGAGGAACAACCCATTGACTACTCGGTGAAGTACAGCGAGAATGCCACCAAGACCTCAACATATCAGGAAACGGACCTGGATCAGCCCACGGACTTCAGCCTTCGCTACGCTGAGAACCAAATTGAATCCGACCTGGACATATCAGGACCAGCAGGCGCACAAAAGAGCACTCCTCCTGCTGGAACAGTTCCCGTGAAATCCGAGGGTCAGGAAATATTGCTGATACTAGACGACAGTGTGAAGTGCTACCAGACGGAGGATACCCCTTATGTTATATCCAATGCGGCTTCAGTCACAGATTTACGAGTCGCTGCTAAAGCGGATGCAGAAGCGGAAGTCAAGCCAGAAGCACGCGAGGTGGTTTCCAAGGAAGAAGCTCCCAAAAAGCTGCCCAAGCTATCGCAGTGTGGCTCCGGTTCGTACACTCCAGAGAAACCCATTAACTACTGCGAGGAGGGAACCCCTGGGTACTTTAGTCGCTACGATTCCCTGAGCAGCTTGGATGAATCCGGTAAGGCTAACCAGGCAATAGTAGGAACTGATGCGGATATCAAGCCCAAATTAGAGAAGCAGGAATCCCAGCCAGCAGAGCAGGTCCTGACCAAACCTCCCACCCAGGCCAACTCGGCATTGGAAACCCCGTTGATGTTCTCGCGTCGCAGTTCCATGGACTCCCTGGTACACGATCCGGATGTAGATGTGGCCAACTGCGATGACAAGAGCTCGGTGGTGAGTGACTTCAGTCGCTTGGCCAGTGGAGTAATATCCCCATCCGAGATCCCAGATTCCCCCACACAAAGTATGCCCCAATCTCCACGGCGAAATAGTGTCGCTGGTTCGGGACAGAATGTGGATTCTCCACCGGTTGTAATCCCGGCCAGCCTACAACCATTACGCAGCGTTTTCGAGGACGATCTGAGCAGCTTCAACGTGGAGCATACACCTGCTCAGTTCTCCACGGCCACCAGTTTGAGCAACCTGAGCATAGTGGACGATGAAAAGGCCCCAGCCAGTGTGGCCGAGGAAGACAACGAGGATGAGCTCCTTTTGGCCAACTGCATCAACATGGGTATGCAGAGGAAGCCAGCTGAGGCTGTGAAATCGACAGTAGTGAACTCAGAAGTGGACGTGGCTGAGGAGACCATTCGTAGCTACTGCACCGAGGATACGCCAGCATTGCTCTCCAAAGTACCAAGTAACACTAATCTTTCGGTCATCTCCATGAGCTCCACCGATCCCAAGGATGCTACGGCTGGTCAGGCACAGCTGTACGCTCATCAGCTATCCGATGATGTATCTTCGAACGCATCGGACTGCGGTGGAGCCCCTGGCCACCTGCTGCAGCAGTGCATCCGCGATGGCATGAAGAAACCCCTCTCTGAACCCACTCCAGATCCCATAGCCATGCTTCGACGAGGCGGAAACCAATTGCCTGGCTATCTGCCGTCTGCCGATGAAATTAACAAGTTTTTGGTGGAGGACAGTCCCTGCAACTTCTCGGTGGTCTCTGGTTTATCCAATCTCACCGTGGGATCCAGTCTGGTTGGGCCAGCCGTGCAGCTCAAGGAGACCGAACCGTGAGTAGTGATCCCATTTACACTAAATAGTATAGTAGGCTTTTTAAATAACTGAACATTGCATTAAAATTCACTTGTGATATCAATATCAAATGATTTATATCATTACTATTATTAATGCAATTGTTTAATGTTTTGCTTAAATATTAATTGGTGGTTCAAGTTAGAAAAGCTTATCTCAACTGTATTTACTAACTATATTTAATCAATCAATTTTCCAATAGATCCAGTGTAGATCAGAATCCTGGGATGAAAGCAAAGCCCGGCAAACAGGAGCAAGTCCGAAGACCGCCGCATTGGCAAGATGATTCGCTTAGTTCTCTATCCATTGACTCGGAAGATGACACCAACTTACTGAGTCAGGTGAGCAGTACATGAATCACCAAATTAACTATGTATTAAGCCATTTATTTATTTGTGTAGGCTATTGCCGCTGGTTGCAATAGACCGAAATCGAATCTTGGCTTCAGCTCGAACGGCAAGCGCTCCAGCTCGCTGAGCTCCTCGCAGCCAATAGCCATCAATGCGGCCACCTCGGCCAGCTCCCTGAATTCGGCGATGACAGTCCGCAAGAGCCAGCAGCAGGAGTCCTACAGTTCCGTGGACTCTAGCGATTCTAACGACAACCAGTCAAAGTCGCTCTTCGAGCTGTGCATCCTCAAAGGCATGTACAAGACGAAGGAACCCGGCGCCCGGGCCCAGCAGATGCAGGAGCAACCTATAGTGGGTTCATCCTCCGTCCAGTCAAATCCCAATCTCAAGCAGTTCGATTCGCTGCCGGTGCAGCTGCCATCTAGTGGACAGGTCAAGCGGCAGCGCCATCATCATCATCACCATCACCATAGGGAACGAGAGCGAGAACGCAAGGACGAGAAGCTGCTGCAGGAGTGCATCAATACGGGCATCTCGAAGAAGATCAACGCCGTGCCAAAAAACGTTCTGGCTACGTCTGCGGCTGCATTGGAACCGTGTCACCCAATGGCAGCTACTACATCAGCAAGTGCCCTCAGCACAGCAGCTCCAGACGTAGAGCAGAAAGCGCACGCCACCAGCAATCCGCACCAGCAGTCGTCCACGCACCTGAGCAGCCCCATCCTCCCGAATCCTATCGACGCCATCGACACCGTCACCGACACAGCAAGAAGTCCAGCAGCTCCAAATCAAGGGAACGGGAACGCGAGTCAGAACGGTCTCGAGACCGCTACTGGGTCTAAGGATTTGGACTCGGAAGATCGATCCAGCGATGAATCAAATCAGTCCTTCATCATGGAGACCATGGTCAGGTTGGACAGTGCTCCCAACGAAACGTGCATCTCCGGAGCAAGCGAGAAGCACAAGGATCCCGACCTGATGCTGAAGTCTGTGGAGAGACTGACCATGGAGTTTGTTACCTCGGCAGAGCAATTGCGCAGCAGCAGCCATAACCACAGCAGCAGCAACAGCCACAAGAACAACAGTAGCAACAACACCTGGAACGAGAGCACCTGTCCCAATGATGTGAGTTTCCCCAGCGTCAGTCAAACGGCACCGGTTCTGGCCTCCTTGAGCTTGGATGAAGATGCCACGGAGGCGAGATCCCTGCACGAGTTGATTGAAATCACGCCCACGAATGAACAGCAACCAGCATCGCTTGAAGGCGAAACGGATACCCTGGTTAATGGTCATGCTGACAGCTACTCAGGATCGTCTGGAGGTCTTAACTTCCAGTTGGGTGGGCAGGTGCAGAATGCTGGCGTCAGATTGGAGCCGCAAAGACTGTTATTCAATGGAACGAGTGCCTCCATTATGACAAACTCGACCATGATTGCGTTCGAAGCGCGAGCTCTGGCGGAAAATCTACTCCAGCCCGCTGCCACTGACGATGACACCACGGAGATGACCTTCAGCTTGAACAGTTTGGATCTGGATAATATTCGTCCGCCGTCGGGAATGGAATCGCTGAACAGCTGCTACCAGGATCACTCCCAGCCGAGTTCCCTGCGCCAGCCGATGCCCAGCAAGAGTCCCCGCTTTGCGCGAAAAATGTTTCCAGCCAATTTGGTAGCCAGACGTGCGCTGGGTCACTTGGCTGGAAGTGCGGAGAGCGTGAACTCCAGCTGCAACCTGCTGGACAACATCAAGCCTCCGTCGCTGATGGATGAGCTGCTGGACTCCATGATCAGTGTGGACAGCATTCAGTCTGAGGTGGCCGATGGTGAGCAGGACTGCAGCATGGCCACCACCATTTCCGTGTCCAACTATGAGACGGCTGCTTGCGATGATCAGACGATGACCGTGCTCCAAAGTTGTTTCGACGAGGATGAGGATGCCACAATGAATGACTACAGCTCGGCCGAGTCCACACCCAAGCACGGATCTACTCCATCACCCAATCGTCGTTCCCTCACCCCGAAAGACAAGCGACGTCTCACAAAGGATCGCTTCAAGACCTACACCATAGCCACCAGCTGCGAGATGGAGGCACCAGAGGCCAATGAAACTTTGCAGATAGAAATTGTGGAAGCTGCCGTTCCTGTGGCCACGCCTTCGCCACGCGCAAATGGAAGGAGAAGGGGCAGTGCGGAGCGGTACAAGACCCAACTGATTGAGTGTCCCCTGGCTTTGATACAACCCCAACCCGACGATTGCCCAAGCGAACAGCTCTCCTCGATTCGAGCAATGATGCAACAGTTTACTTTCATCACGGACATTAGCATTGGACAGAGTCAGGAGACTTGCGAGAGTACTGATCCTCCAGAAGACGCAGGGGAATCCCCGGAGTGCGATCAGAACTCTGAAACGGAGTCGTGCGATGGTCAGGAACCGGCACAGTTGCCTCCTCCTCCGCCAATTGTGGACCTTAGAACATCTGTCGTTATGCCCACAACCTTGGAGCCCGCCGCGGCCGTAAAACTGGTGCGAGGTCGCAAGAAACCAGCCTATGTCTCACCCTACAGCATGCAAAGTCAACGTAATAGCAACAATGCCGCCCCGTCCAAGAAGAAAACCCTATCTCCAACAATTGCCAAACGCAGTCTGGTGGCCGGCGGGTCAGGAGTTAGGCTACCAGCCAAAAAGAAGCCGACGCCGCCGCCTGAGCCGGCTCCCGCTCGCTTGGAACGCCAGGGAACCTTTGTCAAGGACGAGCCCACGAACTCCAATGTTCAAGTGCCCGTGGTGGAGACAAAACCGGCTCAAACCAGTCCCACTCACCGCGCCTCGAAGTTGCCCACAAAGAAAGGCACGACCAGCGGTGGTTCACCATCCAAAGCAGGGTCTCCCAAAAGGATTCCATTGGCGCCGGCCCGCCGAATGACGCCACAAAGGGCAAACACCAGTCTGCGACTGGCTGCGGGCAAATCCCCAGCGGCTTCACGTGTGGCTTCCGGCCGGGTGTCGTCCACTACTCCACCATCCCGCAGCAACTCCAACCTAAATGGAAGCAGTGCAGCCGCAGCAGCTGCGGCCAAGATCAACCAGGCGCAAAGTCGTATCGCCAACATCTGGAAGAGAGTGGACGAGGCCAAAACCAAGCAATCGTCATCCAACCTGAGGACGCAGAAAACCAAATCTTCCAACATGCTCAACGGAAATGGAACCAAGCCGACGCTCCTGCGCAGCTCCACGTTTGACAATACCCCCAGCACCGCTGGAGGAGTCAAGTCCAAGCTGCCAGTGGTGGGCGCTCGAAAATAAAGGTTTAATTTGTTCAGGATAGTATGGATAACAACTTAGCCAAGTTAAAGCGAAAACGGAAGTGGAGACTGTAAGAGGAACAGGACTGTATTTGTCAAGCATTTTTTAGGAACGGAACACGCACAGGTCCACATCCACAAGCCGAGCTAGAGTCAGAGTCAAAATCAAAGAGTTTTTAGGATAGGAGTTAATATACATACGCTATGTAATCCATATTCTACTCTTCTTTTACTTTATACATTATCCGTAGACCCTAAAACTTTGTAAGCAACCAGTTTAGCATAGAGTTAGCGCAAACTCCTAGTAACTTCAACTAATCCAAATCACAGTCAGAGAAGGATGCTCCCGATGCTCCCGATCGTGTGTAGCCAAATGTATTGCATATATATACACTAGATCAGGCCTTTCAACATGTGTACAACAACTCCCCAATATATACAAAATGTATACTGGCATATATATAAATGCTATATATTCGATTGTCGCATTAACTAGGAAAGGTTTACCAAGTCTAATGTGTGTTCTTATTTAACTTTTACACTTAGTTAGATGAGTTGTCCTCCAACTGGGCAGCTAATGAAATCAATTACAATCGTATAGTTGCACATCTGTATTGAGAATATACTCTAAGTTCAAAATATGCCCCTGGCTTCCTTATGCAAACACCAAATATCTGAAGAGAGAGGAAAATCACATTTTTAGTCACTGCTTTTTAAGTATTCTTTTATATAATTTAGCAAGTTAAGGGTAACCGTTTTAGGAAACAGCTTATGCATTAAGCCCATCATTTGCGACTTAGTTTTTACCGATTCAATGCGATTAACCATTTTCAATATGAATAAATCGAAATATGCTTTTTGTCAGCAAAAAATAAAACCAATGTGAACTTACTCGATTATAATTTTAAACAAAATAAAACATATTTTGAAAGCCAGTTGGACGAATATTTATTCCTATTTTAAGGGGTGGTAAACATAATTAATTTAACGGAAAAATAACGTAAATGCTAAATTGTACTATTCCCACGGATAGTTCAGATATGTTTTAAACTTTTAAGCGGAACTAGTGGTGGTCAAAATTGAAAAGTCTCGAGCATGGTCTGCACAGGGCCTTGGCGGAGCTTGCTGCATATTTTAGGAAATTATCGAAAGGGTATTTTTGGCCTATCGACTGGTTCGTTCGGTCACACTGCCCAGCAATTGAATTAAAGTGAAAAAAATAAATGAATAAACAAACTAGCTGTGCGTCCGCGAACAGACGAATCACTCGAGGAACACTCGTTTTCAACGCAATGCACTCGATGACGCGGACGCGCGCACAGTAGAGCCTCCCGATAAGAATCCCGGAATCTGCAAGGCCAGAGACTACACAGATTTTGTGGTGTGTTGTGTTGTGTGTGGGAAAAAAAACGAAAGATTGAAGAGCAGTGCACGAAAATAAACGCAAAAAATCAATGGGCGACCCCCCCAGCAGAGCAGCTCACACGGGAAATCCGAGACCTTGAGTTGGGGAGCCCAACATCCCATCCCATCCAAGCCGAACCAAACCAACCCATGGACTTACTCCCAATCCGCAGCAGCGTCTGTCTATTTACATTTGCATTTTCACCCCACCTGGCGCGACGACGGACAGGTGTTGTCACAAATCTTGGAGCTGCGGAGTGGCGCACAGTGGGGTGGTTGGTGGCTTGTGGCGAGTGCCGAATGTTCAGTAACCCAGACCACTGTGCATGTATCACACATAGATACATGCGCACACCTAATCAGTTCTTTTCGCCAAAGATAAGGGCTCTTTTCGAAGAGTTTGCCACTGGCCTGGCTTTTGCCCACATTCAAACGCAGCTGGCTGACTGTTTCTGTTTCTTCTGATTTCCGACTCTCGGGCACCGTGACTCAGCCCAGGCGATCCGCTCGCAGCCCCACCGACACCATAACCAGCTACATCGTCATAGCCAGCGCAGGCCTCGGTCTCTCTCGCTCGCGCTCTTGGCCGTAATTCGGGTTGAAAACCATTCAAAACCGTAAAGACAATACTGTCCATAGATTCAGCAGTCCGAAAACCATAATTCTTCGATCCCAAATCGGGTTATTCGCAACACACTTCGGCCTCCCTTGCTCAAACTCTCTGTAGATCGGAGTTTTTACAAGCTGTACACTGTACAAAAAAATAGGCAGCCTATCAAGTGTAGTTATCTTTTTATATTCGAAGGCGTTGACTTCAATAAATCATTTAAACGTTAAATATACAGTTTCTTACCTCTTTAATATAATTTTTCCTGAGCTAAAACTTTTCATATATCGTCAATCCTACGATCCCGAACTTTTGTTCACCCTATCGAAGTTCAACTGTAACTCCGTGTGCCTTTATTGTTATGAACTTTTTACTTTTTCGGGGTCCCCTGCGTATTGTGATATTAAATTAATACATTTAGCTTTTGTTCATTTGCGTATTGTTTTCGCCACACAATAAAATGCGTGTTGTGTCCGTATTGTGCAGGGAAACCAGCCCAGATCCCCATATCCAGCACCAGACCCAGATCCAACGACACCGGCCAGATGAGCAGCGGAATGAGGTCGCAGGACGGTCCGCGGGCGAAGGTCAATGCCGCCAGCACGCTGCTCACCCATGAGGAGAATGAGGCCGTCTTCAAGCTGCTGGGCAAGAAGTGCCAGGTGAGTCGAGCACTGATGATGCATAATGCCCCCAATCGGGTGATTAATAATTAAGCAATGACATGGTTTGTGTTCCTCCGCCAACGCCTTCACCGAGCAAATCCCACAGCTTGATGAAGCACTTCCTGCGGCTCAAGTGTCGCCCATCGTGTGCGAATTTCACTCGACGCTTCGCAGAAGCGCAGTAACCCTATATCATAATATCATTCTACGGTCTACGGGCAGCTGCCTGGCATATTTACCAAATTTCACTTGCACACTGCCCAACATAGTCGAATGGTTTCTTTGCCCATTTGAAGATGGCACCGGAAGCTCAAAACTGTGAACAAAATTTGAGTTTTATGCACTATAGTTAGTTGGTCAGCTATAAAACTTTCATGGCAGTTTATAGAAAAAGTATCGTACACATTATTAGCTTTGGTTTTATTTGAAAACCATATTCTTTTGCTGGAAAGTCTACTTGAGTCATTTAGATTAATGTTCGCTGTGCTGTACAAAAAAAATAAAACAAGATGAATCATTGTTACACAGCTGTTTTATGGTGCTCATACATAGATTACAACTTATTGGGCACTATTATCGTATTAAATGCTAATTAGGCGTGACAATGAGTATATAACAAATAAATAAATTTCATTTAGAGTAGAGTCCGAGTATGCTGGCCAGTGTTACTAGAGCAAATTGTTAGAATTTGTTGGCATTACTAATATTTACCTAGCATTTCTTAGAGCCTCTATCAGCAAACGGCTTGAGCCGGCATTGATAGGCCACAAGGCAGTTGTTTGCACTTCTTGATTAGTTTTTTATTTCCAACTCTATTCCTTCGTAGTATTGGGGTGCCAAAGCCGATTGTGGTGCGAAACGAAAGAGAAACCATTAGTTTGGCCCATTGGGTGATAAGAATTGGGGCACATATGGTATTTGAGGCGAAACACAGGCGAACCTTATCTTATCAATCCGCCCGCCCGATGCGAATCACCGGCCAATGCCAAGTGCGATAAGAATGCCCTGAAATTGGAGTGGAAACTTGGAATGTGGCCATTTAACGGCGGCCGTTATGCGGATAATTATGGTGTGCACAACATGAGAAAATCGCTAATTTCGATTCGCAATTCACGCTTTGCTAATTCGCAACTTTCCATTGACAAAACATTTCCAAATGCATTTGAACTCTGCCAAAGTAATGCAACCAGTGGGCTGGTTAAGGCAGTTGGCCCCTTTTGAAGTCGCACAGAAAGGCACTACCAATCCATTTCTCATAATTTTAGTCTCTGTTTTTGATCCACTGAAGCTACGGGTATTGGGCAAGTCGATGAAAACGTTTTGGGATCTGTAAATTATGTCATTAATCCCACATCTTTCGTTTGCCCTGCTCTGCTCTCTGAGATAAAGAGATTACCTGGTGTTTTTTTTTCAAGAGCAAGCCTTTGTTGGACCTCGGGAAATATTCAATCAATCACCAAACCATATCTTGTTTTCACCGTATCGAATGCTGCCCGTCTTTGTGCGATATAGTGCCACATTCAGTGTGATAACACACAAAGCTGCAGCTTAGCAAACCCGATGTTGTTATTGTGGTTTGGCAGTCGCTTGTCGCAACTCTTGTACGCATTTATTTGTATACACTTATTTAACGCATTTTTCTGCACAGGCCGAACTTTCTAATTGATGTTTAAGTTTGGATTAGTGTGCGCTTTGAGCCAGGCTCCAGCTTTTGCTCTCTGAATAATTAGCTAGCTTTGATTACTATCGAAAGAATTTTAATAAACAAGGGAAGTAGCTGACTCACTTCTAGTATTCTTACGCATCTTTAAATAGCAATGACATTCTCTAAATACATTGCGATTAAAGTGGTATCTATAGATATCCGGATAAATGTTTATTTATAATCTGACATAATAAGTTGGCCACAGGGCGTATGAGCATTTTACCGCTCGGCCCATTTGGGTTGACTTGTACCGCTAAGACCCCACCCATCCCCTGCTCCATCGAGCCAAACGCTCGGTGGCAATGACCACTTTTTGCTGTCGCTGGTTTTCCATCGATTTTAATGCTTTTCAAAAGAAACAGCAGCTTGTACGTAGAAGGCAAGACATCATTTTTACAATGCTACTTATGTCCGCGCACAGTTGCCGCGAGTAAAAAAAGCCAGAGCTAAGCATCAATAAAAATTCAAATGTGTTCACAATTTCGCACTTTGCCAGAGATACAAGCTGTGTGCTGTGCTGTGTTGCGCTGTGTTGTGTGGGCTGGAAAGCATCCACTTCCACATCCGAAGCTACATAAAATCCAGTGGCTCGTCAATGCCTCTTTCTCTTTTATTTGAGCCAAAGGTCAGCTGCAAATGCTTCTGCATGGCCATTGCCCATCCACCAACCCACCAACCAACCAACCATCCATCTCTAATGTGTCCATTAATTGATAATGCTGGATTGCTGTTCGGCTGCAGTGTTTCAATTGCCAGCACGTAACATTTTGGATCATCGCCCAGGGGCGGCCAGTTGAATCAATTAGCAACGATTCGGGTTGAGGGTCATTCTCTGGCCTCAGGGAAATGCCAAATGTTAGGGCCACCAAGTCACACACTCACTTTGGTCGGGCCTAAAAGAGGCTGGTAATTCCTGTGTCCTTGCACAAAGTTTCCAATAAATAAATAAGCGCTTGCCTTGACTTTTCTGGCAGCGGAGCTTCTTGCATATAATGGTTTTGGCAACTATTCTGCTGCGGCAATTCAGTGGCAGTGCAGGATGCACTTCTTTGAGTGTCGCCACCATTTCCTGTCTGGGTCATAAACGAAGTCCTCCGTCACACAAACGACACAGAGAACAATTTTTATTAATTCGAAGGTGCCATCTATCCATCTATCTTAGGAGAAACATAATTTCACTTTAAATCAGTGGATGATAGTTAATTTTTGCCTGTGCACATTATGAGTCTCTGTTGCACTGTTGCAGCAAAATGCACTGATCCACGGAAAGTTCTCCACTGGACTAATGTCCACGGACTAGACTTAGGCCCTCCATCAACCGGGGCTACGTGCTCCTCATACCAAACGGCTGGATTGCCCATTCAACTCCCAGTTGCAGTTGCTGCAAGAGCTGGCCAGGCTAATCGGTATTCAAAAGAGTCAGCACTCACTGGGGGCCATCGACTCGATGGCCAGAAACTAGCGAAACCGAAAGTCAGATGAGTTTAGCAGCTCGAGCGCGACAGTTCATTGAGTTCGTGGTCGTCGGATTGATAGTTGCATTCAAATGAGGCGAAAACTGAAGGTGTTGGAAGTTTTTGTTCGCCCGTATTAGATAATCGCCCCGGGCCTTTCTATCTTTCTATCGATTGTCATAACTTTGTGTAACGCAATCTCCGCTTGCTCCACTTTCAGACACTCAACACCGCCGTGGTGCAGATCTACAAGACGGAGGGCAGCGCCCATGCCCACTGGAAGAAGCGACACACCGGGGTGGTGTGCTTCGTCAAGGATAGCGCCATCCGATCCTATTTCATGCGCGCCTACTGCCTGATCAAGAACGAGCTGATCTGGGAGCACGAGATCTACGATGGCATGGAGGTGGTCAAGTCGCGACCCTTCCTGCTCACCTTCGAGGGCAGTGTGAGTAATCTTTCGGTTCCTTTCTCAGTTTAGGTATCTAACCTAACAATATTGATATGTAAATCCTTTCAGGATGGTCATGTGGGACTAAACTTCGTGTCCGAGGAGGAGTGCGACTCCTTCTTCCGCATTGTGGACGCCACCATAGAGACGCGTAACCGCAAACGACAAGAGAAGCGCAACCGGCAGAAAAGCCAGCAGGCGCCCAATGCTCCATTGCCTCAGGTGCAGCGGGAGCCGGCCAGGCCACCACCCATGCAAGGTGGGTTCTCCTCCACGGACGGCGTTCAGCTGAGGAACAACAAGATCAACTCGGTGACACTAACGCCTGCACCAGCGCCAGCGCCGTCGAAGAATTTCCTGTCCAGTAGCTTCGGTCTGGGTAACCATGCGAAGGACAAGAAGCGCAAGGTGACCAAGGCGGACATCAGCCAGCCGACAAACTTTATGCACCTCAGCCACGTGGGTTGGGATGCGGAGAAGGGATTTGATCTGACGGGCAACGAGAACGACAAAGTGCTGAACGAGTTCTTCGTGAAGGCAGGTGTCTCCGAAGTGGAGCTAAAGGATCGGGACACCCGCGCCTTCATCTACGACTTCATACAGAGCAACAATGTCCTGGAGTCGGTGAAGCAATACAGTGTAGAATCCCCTACGGAAACAGCGGCTCCCATGCCGCCACCGGTGCCAACCCGTCATCCATCTGTAAGTTTTCATTTAGCCATTTTAAACATGCATCTTTCCTTAAACTAAATCCAATCTCTCAATTCAGAATGGCAACCAAAGAACTGCTCCTCCGCTGCCGCCGGCAAGACAACCACCGCCCGCAGTTCCCGTCACTGTGCCGGGCGCCGCACGAGCTCCTCCACCACCTAACAGACCACCACCCATTAGCACCGCTCCACCACCGCCACCAGTCAGTGCACCCGTTGTGGCGGTAAGTCATCTGTGCCCGATTAAAATGGACAAGTTATAATTTGAATTTCGTTACAGCCGCCACCTCCACCACCGCCACCACCAGCGGCGGTGCCGCCTCCACCGCCCCCGCCCATGCCAGTGGGAGAGATCCCCGTCATCACGACCACACACGCACCGACTCAAGCAGCCCGGCCAGCAGCTCCGGCGGCCCCAGATCCACGCAATGCACTAATGGACGCCATACGCAAGGGAACCCAGCTGAAGGTGAGTGAACGAAAGTTTAATTTTTGTTTGGTTTTCTTCATGTATTTGACTTAATCCGAACAGAAAGTTGACACGGCTGCTCTCAGCACTGGAAGTGGCGACTCGCGCAGCGATTTAATGAAGGATATCCGACAGGGCACTGTTCTAAAACCGGCCAAGGAACGGGAGCTGGGCAGTCAGCGAAACAGCGACAGTGGAGCAGGCACCGACGCCTTAGCCGATGCACTGCGCCGAGCGCTGGCGGCGCGTGGAAACGCCATCCACTCGGACGAGGACGAAACCGAGTCCTCGGACAACGAAGGGGAGTGGGACTAAGGGAACTACGGATGACACGATGCGATAGGGGCAGGCAGACACTATTCCAAAAATAAGCAATAATTTAATTTGTGCTTTGGCATTTTGGTTTATCGTTAGATAAATCCCTGTAAATACTGTTAGTGAATTTTCATACCTCTTTAATTTAATTGTACGCACTAAACAAAGCAAAATCTACTAAAGGATAACCACAAATTATGAAATTTTATCAGCAATTGCCCGTTTTCGTTTGTTTCAAATCACATTTGCATATCCATAAAGCTGCTCAATTAAATATGAATAATACACACGAGTGTTTCTTCAATATGTGGGTGAGTTTTGCAAACCCCGTTCAGACTACTGTGCCAAAAACTTGAGAACACCAAAATATAGGAGGAGTTTGTGAAAAATTTGAGATTCACCTTTAAGCGAACTGAAAAACTGTAAACTGAGCGATAAAAATTTATTATAGTGAATATATTTTATAAATCTACAACAAAGGGAAGGATCAAACGAAAAGAAATCTGTGACTGCTATTAATAAAGCCACAGCTGAGAATTATTCAAATACAATATTTAAACTAATAGATTTGCCCGCAATTAACCATAAACTAAATTTACAAGTTTGCTCAGTAATAATTCACTTGTTGAAATAATTATTAACAAATGTAATGTAAGTGTGGCTAAGTCCAATAGGCATGTATTCAAATTATGTTGACCACAAGGCTTCCTCGGGCACCCATGGGTCCGCTAAAGCTGTCTATTCATCCAGTTACACCCAATCGATTGATGACCTAGTAACGCATAAGTATTTTCCTTTAGTTCGAGCGCATTTAATGCAAACTTGTAGTCATTTTTCTTCTGTGTGCTTGTATTTAAATCAAGATTACGTATATGTATGTTTTCGTAACATTTTTGAAACTAATAAACCCAATAAGCTTGTCAGAGCGAGAAATTTATGTAGATCAGATTTTGAATTAATGTGTGTACGCATGTCTAAAGAGTTTTGTGCGATGTATGTATTTAAATACATAATAATTACATATGCTAACATATAAGCCATTAATTTATGTAATAAAGTTGTGTATATCTAACTTAAAATTAATGCTATCCGAACGAAGTTTATTCTCAACTTATGGTAGCTCCGATCCTACTCGTATCGTAATTTCAAAAGAACGATTCATCATTCCGTATATATTTACAATTCCTAACAAAATGAGGAGGGCATGCCAGTATAAATTGGATATATGGGTATGGCTAATCAGCTATCCGAAGTCTATGGATTTACGTTTTCCTGAGCCCCGAGCGCATCGTCTTGCAATTCACGCTCAATGTTGGCGTTGTTATTGTTCTCGGCGATTTCGTTGATATTGGAGTCGTCGTTGGCCTGAAAACGAGGTGGCCGTTCCTCCCCCTGCTCCAGATCCTGCTGCTGCTCGTTAATGCGGTTCTCAGTCTCCTCGATCGGCCTAGACGAGAGTCCTGGTGTTATTACCTCCAGCAAAGCCGGCTGCTCCTCGTGAACGAGTAGCTGTCTGTGTTCCATTGTAGCCACTTGCTGTTCCGAGAGCTCATGATTAAGCACATTTTGCTGCTCCTCGTCGCATGTGTAATTACTATCTATGATCGCTGCATCGAAAGGTGGCAAAGCAAGCGATTCAGTATCTTTTGGAGCATCAAGGGACACTGTTGCTAAGGAATCTACACTCCCTGCTGCCGTTTCTGGTTTGTCCAGAGATTCCGATTCATCGTTGTGCGGTGGTGAATTACCTGGGGCGGGGTTTTCAGGTATAGGCGAAACAAAGCTTCCACTTGGGAGGGATTCGTTCTGCTCTAAGACAACAGAAGGATTTTCTGTTCCGGCGGATTGACAGTCGAGCTGAGCACGTGATTCCAGATAGGAGGCACCGTTTTCTATTGAATGATCCTCAGTTTCGATACGGGCTTGAATCGGCAAAGATTCTGTGGTACAGGATTGGATCTGTGAAGCTGCAAGAGGGAGATCCTTAGTATCTGCTTTGGATTCGGGCGAAGCTGCAGGCTGAGAGACAATGCAAGGATCATGCTGGGATGATGGGGCAATGGCAACTTGTGTAGAAGTTTGGAGGTCGTTTGCAGAAGGCTGGACATTTTCCACTCTGTGGGAATGAGGTTCATCTGTAGTGCTGGAGCTTGGGCCTATTGAACATTCTATTTCATTTGAACCTGCTGCCGATTGTTGCGGTACAGCTTGACTGCATATGCTGGTTATGACCAAACTAAAAGCAGAAGCTTCTGCTTTTTCCACACCTAGCACGTCCGGAGTTTGCGGAGGAGTTTCACTGGCAGGCAATGCAGTAGGTACCTCTGTATTCATTCTTTCGGATTCCACATCTTTCCTAGGTGACTCGTTTTGAAGTTCTAATGGTGGCAACTCGATTTCACGATATATGCGCTCTTCCGCGTCCTGCTCCATGGCTTCCTCTGCTTCATCGGCTGATGATGCACTGTCTTCATTTCCATCGTCATCGTCTTCATCACTCTTCTCCGATCCGTTTCTGTGCACGGCGTCTATTTCGCAAATGTCCAACTCTCTTTCCTGTTTCACAGATACATTACTTAGATCTAAACTGCCTATGTAGGCATCCTCCTCTTCCATCTTGTCATTATGATTAATCTCTTCTGTAGTTTCTTGTTGTTCTTCTGGTTCCTCGTCTCCATATCCGAGATTTCTCGGTTCCGGCTTAATGGAAATCATATTAAACGCCGACTCGCCGCTCACAACGGAAACAATCTGCGGCAGAATGTTCGTCCTCGGTGGGCTACACGTTTTGCGTTCCGCACCTCCCGTACTTTTGCGCGCTATGGACTTTACGGATTTCACCTTTTGCAGGGACCGATTTGGCTCCTCGGGACAGGCTTCTTCAGCTCGCTCTAATGCCATTGCTTCTTCTGCCATATCCACGCCACTGGTCACATTAGAGATCTGCATCATACGATCAAGCTCCATGCGATTTGGCTTAACATCTTCCGGACTCTGGATCATGGTCTCATCGACTTCCTCGCTTTCGTTTAAGCTGCTTTCAAACTGAGTCATAGGAATAGTGGTCATGACAGTGGCCTCTGGAGCATAATCGACGGGTTCCTGTTTGATTCTAATCGCAGGCTGATTCTGAGGTTCTGTTCGACAGTTTTCGGTCTCGGTCGGCGCTTCCTTCTCCCGTTCCTTATGCTTTCGTTTCTTTTTCTTTTTGCCACTTCTGCCAAATGCCTGTCCAGTCTCATCCAGATCGTCTATGAGCGAAGAGTTCAGCTTTCCATGGTTCTTCGTTATTTTAAGTTTTAGCTTAAGGGGCTCCTGCTTCACTCCCGTTTGCTTTTCATAGCCTTCATACTCGGGTTCCTGTTTAACAGATACACTGGGAATATCGTCACAGGCAGCAGCAGAGATTTTATCGGATCCTCTTTCCGGTTGACATTCCTCCTCGCTATCACCGTAAGCTGCCCGGAAATCATCGCCAAAACTTGGATGTTCTTCATCCCGTTCCGGCTCGGGATCACTCTCGGCTTGACCTCTAGCTGGCCCCGTGTCATTGATGTGCACTTCCGGCTCATGCTTAATGCTGACCAGAGTGTTCATCGTATTCTTCAGCAGCTGATCCACTCGTTTCAAATAATTTCTGGCAGAAACTCTATCGCTATTTTTGCTTTTGGCATCAACCAGTTGATTGGTTCCAGACGAAGACCGCAGAAGTGGCGATGACAGGCGCTCCAGAACCACTACTGGTTGCATACCGTCGTCTATGACGAAGTCCGGCGGCACTGTTGTGGCCGGCGGAAGACCTATCAATTCCTCCTCGATCTCGTTCTTGATTAGCATCTGCGCCTCATTGGTCGCCTCCTGAGGCATGATGTGCTTCGAGTGGTTGAGGTAAATCTTTGGGCAGGTTGGCGCATGACGCATATAGGCCGCTTCGGTGTTCAAGGTGCGACTGCAACCGCCGCACTTGCGTTTACGGATGGCACAGCGGTGAGTGTTGTAGAAGAAGTTCGTGACGAAAGTCTTCTTACACAGCGGACACTCCCGATCCAGGACGAGCAGCTGGACGGGAGTGGGCGGTGTGTGTTCGCGCAAATGGCGAGTAAAGGCGTATGCATTGGCCACGCTGGACTCGCACAGGGGACACTTGTAGGGAGTCTTGGATAGCTTATGCCACAGCTGGTGGGCGCGTATGTCGCTCTGGTTGTGGTGCGTCTGGTTGCAGGCATTACACATGTAGCGCGGTATCGAAGGCACATGCACCAGGCTTTTGTGCTCGTCGGCTAGTTCCTTGCTGAGAAACTTCTCGCCGCAAACGCTGCAAGTAGATTTTCGACCGGCCTTTTTCGGTGATCCCTTAAGACTTGTGTCCTGTTCAGCGGGCTCGTCTTTGCTGGGATAATAAAAAAGGGAATTATTTACAAATAGAGCAAGAGGAAAGTATATTATAGTTACATCTGCGCCTCTCTTTTGGACACTAATGATGCCATCTGTGATGGCTGTAGTTTTTGCTTTTTGTGCCACACAAAGGACTCCTTTTTGACCTGTGGCTTGGCATTGTTATTTTTTGACCAGGATTCCTCGCCCTTACGCTTCCTTCCCCGTTTTCCAACTGCACCAGAAATTGGCCGTTCCTCCTTAACGATGTGCTTAAGATCAATTAACTGTGAGGCGTAAACAAGACATTAGTTCGTATATTCCTTAATTTTAGTATAGTTAATCGAATTTCTTACTCTTGCGGGCTCTATTTGCTTCAATCCCAATAGATTTCGAGTCTGTTTATTCGTAGCATAGCACATTTCCCGAAACTCATAAAAATCATTGATTTTATCCACGCACTGGCTGCACATTGTCTGCGGCATTTTGTCGTCCACGGACACCTGCAAAGGGCGTTGGTTAACTTCGCTAACACCATTTTTAAAAAAACTACCCACAGTGAAGCCCACCAGCTCGTAGATTTTCTGGGACATCCTAGGCTCGTCCAGGTCGATGGTGTCTTCTTCATTTGCCAAAAGTATTTGCACTTTTCCCGGATTATCGATGCCGCACAGCCGACAGATCTTGCAGAGATTCGCCTTGAGGGCAGCGTCGATCTTAAAAGCAAACCGATCCATTTCGTCCGGATCTTTAAAGTTGTCACAAAAGGCTTTTATCAACGGTAATTTAGCATGATTAAAGATTTTATCTCCAGTTGAACCTGCATTTTGTTTATTTCAATAGGTTTAGTGTTGGTAAGCGGTTAACAAGGTTGGTAGAAATTGATGTGCTATCGATAGGATCGAATTTTTGCTTATCTCAAAATTAGCAAATTTGATATTAAGTATAATTTTTTGAAACTCGTTTAAAAAATATTTAGCTAATAAAATATAATTGGCAATTTCTTATCACTAAATATCAACAATTTGTCAACAAATATTATAATAATTAATATTATATAGGTGCAGAATAAATACTAAAACAAATTGTACGTATTTACTAAAAATATGTTTGTTTCCTGTTTTTACAAATAGTGTAAAAGCACTTCGTTTTTAGGGCTATACTATAAAATTGTATCATCATAATTTCAAAATATATTGAATTCCAATAAGTGCTTTGGAAGAAAAATACTTTAAGTTAATCATAGTACGGCGAAGCAAAAACAATCGATTCCATTTGACAGAGTATTGTGCCAAAAAATGATTTTTTAAGTTCAGATGATAACCCTGGCTTTAAATAATAGTTTAATCAACCATTAATAGACTTTCTTGATTCTTCATTGTTCAGTTGTAAAAAGAAATCGGTTACAAGCTGCAAGGCGTTGCAGCCCTGGATTCAGAATAAACACAAGAAAGGCCACGGGGAAATTGCATCGCGGTGCCTGTGAAATCGCGAGAAGGCACACGCCCATACACTCCTCTAGGTTTTCCGATCCACTTCAGAGATCCCAGAGAACACACGATGGAGCGGTACTTGAGCCGCCGCGAAAGTGGCTTCCACATCCACCGGAGCGACGACAACTCCCTGATGCGGCGGATTTACAGCTCGATGAACATGTTCAATAGCTACCACGCCAACTGCTCGCCCACGGATGCGGGACGCACCGGGGCCATTTTCAACCTGGAATTCAATGCCGATGGGAATGTTGTCGTGGCCGCCACGGAGAGGAAGTGCGTCCTCGTCTTCGATGCCATCACACAGAAGGAGATCTTTAAGGTACCGGACGCCCACACCGATAGTGTCAATTGCATCAAGTAAGTGTAGGAGTTGCGGTCGAGGAGGTTCGTTGCTAATCCTCGCTCCAGATTTTTTGACGAGCGCCTCTTCGCCACCGGCTCCGATGACTTTACGGTGGCACTGTGGGACCTGCGGAACATGAAGCAGAAGTTGCGCGTCCTACACGGCCACTCCAACTGGGTGAAGAACATCGAGTACTCCTCCAAGGACAAGCTGCTCGTAAGCTCCGGCTTCGATGGCAGCATCTTCACCTGGGATATCAATTCGCAGACTGAACAGGGCCTTATCTCGCAGCGCGTATTTCATGCCAGTGGACTGATGCGCTGCAGGATTTCGCCCACGGGCGATAAGCTAGTTCTCTGCACAAGCGGTGGATACATTATGATTATCCATCACCTTGACCTCACTACGCTGCACAAAGATCTGTGCGGATTCAGGGTAAGAAAGTTTGTAAATATCACTGTGATTTTCACAGATTGGTTAAAGAGTTTAAGTTTCGTCCAGATAAATGAAATGGTTACATATATAGATAGATGGTCAACTAATAAGCTCGTTTGATTTTCCAGCCCGGTATCTACCGACTAATGCAGTTGGGTGAACAGTATATCCCGCAGGCCGCAAAGTACGACCATGTGTTCTCCAAGCGTCAAAAAAAGAACCGCGTGGAGCTGGTCACCGACTTTCCGGAGAACAACGACGCCGAAATGATCATGGCATTGCAGATTCACCCGCACTGTTGCTGCATGCTGACGAGGAACGTCAGCTGCGACGAGCAGAGCGAGTGGACCTGCATCCACGACATCAACGAGGAGCCGGTGCGCAGCGAGGATGAGCAGGACGAGGTGGAACCACACCCCAAGAGAAAGCGAGTATACACCACACTGGCCAGCCGCAGCTCGTTAAATGAATCCCAAGACCAGGATACGGTTGGCCTGACTCCCAGACAGGCACGGAGACCGATGCGCGTCAGCACTGTACAAGTGTTCCAACTGGATAACTCTGGATCAGGGCGTGGCCCCTCTGACAACCCTTCAGTCTTGACACGCTCGGATTCCTTCATACCAGATATCTGGGCGGCGGAGGTCACAGTCCAGGAGCGGGCCATCCGACAGAACCGTGCACGCGTCTCCAATAACCATGTGAGCGGCTATAACTTTGTGTACGCCATCAGCAGCGGAGTGCTTCCGCTACGACAATTGGGGGCAAATAGTCTGATGGGCAGCAGCACCAGTCCTCGCCCCCTGACCACCCCGCCGCCCACAGAGAGCAACCAGAGCAGCAGCAGTAGCTCCAGTAGCAGTAGTTCCAGCAGCATCTCCAGCTTCAGCAACAACAGCGACACCACAGACCGCTTAGAAATCGGAAACAGGCTGCGTCTGCGATCTTTTAATAGTCCTGTGACAACGCCAACGTTCAAGGAAAACGGTCATTCAATACTGGTAAATGCCAAGAAACTGCTTTACTATGCCGCCGAGACCAACACCAAGCCGGGCTTCATCAAGGAACCTGGATTCTCCGCGGACGGTCGGGTTGTCTGCTCGCCGTACGGCAATGGGGTGAGACTCTTTGGTTACAGTGAGGACTGCTGCGACTATCCGAAATGTCAGGCGTTTGAGGAGGTGAAGAGCAAACCGCGGAAGCTGGTTGAGCTAGCCAAGATCACCGAGCACCAGGACGTCGTTTTGTGTGCCAAGTTTAGCCCGAGGGAACCGCTCCTTGTAACCGGATGCAACGGGGGCGAGGTGACCTGGTATCGACCCAATCTGTAGACTTCAGTTGAGCCGTGCGAAGAGCGCTCACTGTCAATCTGTACATTTAATTTTCTATTTAGGCATAATTCGACTTATTTCAAGCATATATTAGCGAAATACAAGCAACGCGATTATGGTGGACCGATAAAAAGCTGTTATATTTTATTTTTCGCAATGGTGGGGTTAATTTGTGGTCTCAAATAGGGGTTGATAAAAAATTACAATTATATGTGTATAACTTAACAGAGCAGCAAGGCAAAACTAAACAAGCTGTGGCGTCTTAGAGCTACAGGTGGAGGAGTGGGTTACATCTAGGCAGCGAACTTAATAGTAGTTGCCATAGCCGCTCCACTGGCCGTAGTTGTAGCCGCTACCACCACTGTTGGCGCTGGCCCCACCGGAACCGTAGCCCCACTGATTGTAGTAAGAGTCGTAGGACGCCTGTTGTGGCGTCTGTGGGGGATAGGCTACTGCGGTATTCTGCTGGCCGTAGTATGGATTTGATGCTCCATAGTTGTAGCCTGCGACTGCTGCGGCCGAGCCACCATTGTTGTAAGCTGTCGCCGCGGATCCTGTGGGGAGAGGACCTTCTTTGCTGCTTGATGAGTTTTTGCGACTAGGACTGCCATCACTGTTGGAATGTACATGATTATTGAATGAGTATGGATACATTTTCATGGATTTATTACCTCTTCTTTTGTGCTTCGTTGGCTTTAGTGAGTGCCTGCTGCAGAGCGCGCTGAGCATCTTGTAGACCCCTGGCCGTGCTGCCGAAATCCTCAAGGAACTCCACTTTGCGCTGAGCAAACAAAACCTTCTGATCGGGTTCGATGTCCGCGCGAGCCATGAACTTATCCATAATTTCGACTACCTCCTGCTCATCGACTTTTGAGCGCTGTAGGCACAAATCGATCATTTGCAGGGCCACACGAGTGTTGGCCGGATCACGTTCTAGCGCCTGCTGCAGGGCGGCTAAGCCGGCGTCGAGATCATGACAGATTTTATTGAGGAAACGGGCATACTTGATGGCCAGACTTCCTGCAATTCCCTTGTTCTTTGTACTCTCTATATAGTGCTTGTACAGCTCGCGACACTTGTCCAGTGCTCCTCGACGCCTTTCCACGTTGATACGGCGATAGGAAAGCTGCAGGAGATTGGGGCAGCGCTGATCGATACGCTGCAAAATTTCAGCGGCGTCGTCAAAGTTCATTTGACATTCCTCGAAGGCGGCCCACATCAGGTGCAGACTCGGTTTGTCCGGATGATGGATGCGGCAGGCGCGGCGGTAAACATCACGTACCAGGTCCACAACTCCGCTCTGATCCTCCAAAGACTCTAAATAACGAAGCATCTTCAGCCAGAACTCGTCATACAAAGCACAGGCGATTAGGCACCTTTCGAACAGAACCAAGACTCGCTCGCGATCGCCTTTTTCGATCTCAAAGTCCAAGTAGTCCTTCCAATTCTTGAGCTGTGCCCTCTCGAGTGGCTTCACATGGAAGTAGGGCCGCTTGATGCCCTCCTCGAAGGACCAGCGGGCTGTCACTGCGCTAACGGTCAACTTGTGGACTTTGCGCCGCGCCGAGATAGCCCTGTCCCTTATGCTGACCACCTCTTCGTCATTCAGCGTGCTAAGATCACTGAAATCGATCTGCAGCGCGGGCTTTGAAGCTGCATGCGATGATTCGCTTTCGGTGGTCAAATCGGTAGTACTATCTGATTCATCGACTTGAGTTTCACTATTATCTTTTGGCGACTTACCAGCACCGCCCCCGACAGATTCTCGCTTCTCCTTGTCCTTGTCTTTGTCCTTATCCTTGTCCTTCTCCCGTTCTCGCTCCTTTGAGTCTTTGTCCTTGGAGCTGCTGCTGCTGTCCCGTCGATGCTTCGACGATGACTTGGAGGACTTGCTCTGCTGACGTTCGTGGAAGTCTTTGCGCAGACGGATCACCTCCTCGTTTGCAAGTGTGATAGTTACATCATGCTGATTGATCAAATCTTGGAAACTGAAATGTGGATATACATTATTCGCATGATTCACAAAATCAATTTAAGTGGAACTCACTTGTCGAAATGACCATTATAGCCCTGTGTGGGTATGGCCAGAAGTCTATCGTAGATCTGGACCACACGGTGGTACCGCTTTGACTCGTTCTCCCAGCGAATGTAGGCATCCCAGAGTTTGTCCGATCGAAACTCCAGGCCGCATGCCTTCACTGCCCTTTCGTACTGCGAGCGGACGAATTGTTCATCCTCTCCATGATTGGACTTAACGTGCATCAGGTAGTGGATCCACAGATCCACGGACAGCGGAATCGCCTCCAGTCCGCGCTCAAACACCTAGGATTTGGTCATTTCGTATGTTCGGTACAAGTTTTGATTTTTTCATTTATTGTTGATTGATCGCAGAAGAGAAATATAAAAATATTCGTGGTTTATAGTAATATTTCAATAGTTAGGTGCTCAGATACTTAAGGCTATCGTTTTGATGTGAATGGTGTTCGGACTTAAAAGATAACTTAGCGACTTAACAAGTACACGGAATTCATAACACACAGGTTGTAGTTGAATTATTTTTTGGCACTCACTTGAAGTGTTCGATTTACAAGAAAATTCACAAAGAGACTTAAAAATTTCATTTAAACGCCATTTGTACTTACGACTGTACGAGATGCGATCTCACTATTTATATCGTGTTGAAGAAGGATGGAGGTAACGTAACTGAAGAGGTAACTGGTGATACAAACGTACGAAGATCAGAAAGTAGACGGATCGTACTTCGAGTAGACGAACCAGTCGCTTTCGGGTTCAGGTCGGTCTGGGGTTCGAGGGTCAACAGAGTTGAGCTAGTCTGTGCTGAGTTACAGCGTGATTTGTGCGACACAGGAGTGGCTTATGCTTAAAACGTCCAATTAGTGTCGTGAAGATAAAGAACAATATCTCAGGGGCAAAGATCACCAAAAAAAAAGTGCTAGGGTGTAGGGAGTACGAGTGGTAAATAAGGTCGACGTCCGGTCTCGAAATTATGAATTTGGTGTAACTAAGGTTACAAAACAGAAACTACTTTAAAGAAACGTAAACAAATTTTGAGGCATTTTTTATATTTCCATTTACTTAGTTTAGCCTTTAAAACAAATTGACGAACCCCCATAAAGCTTTCCCATCTAAAAGAAATCAAGCCCGTACCCTTTTCAGATTCATTCCCCGTAAAAAGTATTTAGCAGACACGAACCCTATGAGAAAACACGATCCTAAGTGGATGCTGCACTAGTCTCATGGCAAGTTTGGTATTGTCTTCTCAATTTGGTGTATTTTGGTAGATGTTGCATTTATTGAATGTAGTATTTTTATTAGGTCATAATAAATTGCATTTAACAACAAATATATGAATATCAATTGTAATCGTAATTGTAAGCGTAGTACAAGAAATTGCGAAAGATATTTATTTGCACGACCAAATGTATGTGGGGTACTCACCTTGTAGCAGTTTGCCTTGATGCCCTTGCGCTTCTCGTAGTCGGCGTACTTGCGCCAATATCCGTAGCAGTAAGGATAGTGGGACAGGAATGTGTCGTAGGCCTCGCGCGCCGCCTCCGCATCCGACTGTCGAGAAAGAAAAAAATCGCTTGTTTAAAATTAGGGATATTCGGCGTTCGGCTAAATAACCACCTCATTGTCAACATATTGCAGCAAGTATGTCCAGCCGGTGAAGTCTGTGGAGTCATCTTTGACAGCTCTCCAGTACTTATCTAGGTCCGGCAGCTTCTTTCGCTCCTTTTCCTTATCCTTATTATTATCTTTGTCCTTATCCTTCTCCTTATCTTTATCGCGCTCCTTATCCTTCTTTTTCTCCTTGGGTTCCGATTCTGTGGGTTCAAATATTGTGAGTCAATCTCTGCCAACTTATTAGTCATTGGAAGATTAGCAATTACCTTCGACCTTGATTTTTTTCTCTGAGGGCTGTGCATCGTTACTCTCAGATGTGGGACTGCCCGGATTATACTGCTCGGAGGACTTATCCTTTGTGCTTGATTCATGACTGCTTGCATCCTTATCTTCAGTGCTCTTAACGCTTTCGTTTTCCGCCTTGCGCTTCAAAGGAGCCTTGGGCTCAGTGGCGGTGTTATTGTTATTACTGGAGGGCAGTTCATCCTCCGAGATTACTTCAGCATCCTCTGGTAATTCAGCCCGCTGCGGGGCTGGAAGCTCTTCATCGGACACTTCCTCGGCATCGTTTATTTCAGGCTTGCTGGGCAGAGGTAGCTCATCCTCGGAGACTATCTCTGTGTTGACAATGGTTGCATTGCTGGTGTCCGCATCGGCCAGATCCTCGGCAATGGCATGTTGTGAGCTGGAGTCCTCAGAGGAATTCATTTTCTCTACCTGCGGCTGTAGGGACTCTACATTGTACTCAAAGTCCGCCTTCTTGACATTGTCACACTCGTCATTTCCACCCACGGAGGGCAGGCTGTTGGCATTATCGCCGGCCATAGAAGCCAGCAGGGTGTCCACGCCAGCCTGTCCGCGTGTCTCCTTAATATCATCACTAGTCTCTGAATGTTGCTCCGCCACCGTGCCAAACGGAAAGGAAGAGCTCTTTTCATCAACCCCAGCAGCTTCGGCTGGCAGCATTTCCACGTCATCCTCTATTTGGTGCTGAGTCTCCTCGAATTGGGACTCCAAAGCAGGTGCCTCCTCAGTGGTCGTTCCCCTAAAGGGCTCCTCCTCTTCCTGAACCATGACCACTTGCTCTTCGGCTTCCTCTTCGTGGTCACTTAGCTGAAAGGATTAAAAGTCGTTAATAACGGTTCCCGCCATTTCTCAGGGCATTAGTGGATGCTGTGCCTTCAGTTGGCCCTTGCAGGTAATCACTCGCTCCTCCAGGGAGAAGAATCATGTGCGGATGGAACAACGCCACACCCGCACTGGAAATTGCAATCGTTTACATCATTGGCTGATGATCTGGATGAGGCTGTAGCTACGTGGGATGAACTGACCTGTACGTTCCGCTTGGATGTGCGTCGGGTGCTTCTCGTTGGCAGCGATGCAGCCGGGGATGCGGCCTTCCGACCAGAACGTGTGCGGCGACCTGGAAAACGTCAATTAACTGTCTTGGTTAATCCATGCGGTTTACATAAACTGTACGCGCGGTATTATGGGTTGTTCGCTGCCTCGTGATGTTCTCTTTTTTTCGAAATGCTTTAGTGGGCTGCTCCAGCTAAGTGGCAATGTCAGCTTCCGAAATGGGCTAGTCAGGACTGAATTTTTAATCAACGGTATCTAAGTCCGGTCGAAGGAATGTAGGTATTTGTCATTTTTCAACAATTTACCTGGACTTTCCATAACAACGTTTTCGCTCTCTGACGCCATATTAACATTGCAACGTGGTATCGATATACATGTCCCGCCAATACCGATATCTCTTTGTTTGACCAAGACAGACTCATAGCTATATTTTTATTAATTTTTAAAGGCTTTTCGAATTTTGATAGATATTATTTTTTAGCACTGATAAATGGAATATTTACAATCTATCCAAAAATGTAATTAAATAACGAAAGTAACTTAAGTGCTCAGTGTTTTTCCACTTCGGCGAACTAGTTCATTTCTTGGCGTGAGCATGCAGAACCTATCTCAACATACAAATTCTAGCAGAAATTCAAATACTTCAACTTCAAATATCACCGTAGATAAACCTTAATAAAATATTATAAAAAATTTTTTCACGCACATATTATAAATAAGTGGGTTATGAATTTAACATAAAAAGAAAACAAATAATGCAATCATTGGGCCTACCTCCTTTAATATTTAGGGTTTGAATATTCTTAAAAGCTCAAAAAATCGTTATAGCCTCTTTACAACGTAATCATCAAGTAAATGTAACCATATAAGTGGAGTTGGGAAGTAAAATGTTTCCTTGCTGAACAAGATTTTCTTTTGAGTCAATAAATGTTATTTAGAATGATGAATCCAGTCGTGAATTAAATTTAGCTAACAACCCGCCTGGCGAGCATCGCTCTTAGCGGGACTGCCACTCGTGCGCGTCTTCTAACACTGTTCTCAAAATGGCGACTCGAGAATTGTAAGCGTGACAAAAACAACAAAGCCAAGGCGCATTTCACAATAATTAAATGTTTTTCGATCAATTGCGGCGCGTTTAATCCAACGAAAGCGATCGCGATGAGTGAATTGGGGACCCAGTGACCGGGCAACGGCGACCAGTGAACGCAAAGCGCCAGCGGCGCGGCGAACAAAGACAAAATACGGCGAGCGAAAACGCCGACCGCATAACCTGTACGTGTAAGCAAGGCAAGGCGAATGGAAGGCGGCAAGGGCGAGGGCAAGAGAATGAAGGAGGAGGCGCCAAGCAAGAAGTTGCCGCCTAAAATCTACGGCGGCGATGCGGGCACCCCCACGAAGGCGGCCCACGACGAGATACTCAGCTCGCTGCTGCGGATCAACAACTTCGATTCGATATCGAGCATCAAGGACGAGTCGCTGGACATCGATCTGTCGGCGTGCGTGACCATCAGCTCCGCCAGCCTGGTCAATGGTAACAGTCTCTCCTCCACCGACTTTTGGCGCGTTTTGGACGAGAGTGCCCAGAACAACACCGAGCTGAATCTCTCCTCGGACGTCTGCCGCGATGACCTGGCTGCCACCAGCTCGTCAACCGTGCCCAGCACTCTGACCAGTGATAACCACTCCAGCTCGGAGTTTAGTGTAACTTTCCTGCGGCCCGAGCCCCCGAATGCTTTCACTAATTCCCCTTTTAAGAAGACTTCCTCCAGCGGCACCTCCACACCCGTAAAGCTATCGCCCGAACAGCTCCACCAGCAGCATCAGCTCCAAATGCCCCAGTCTCAACTGCTGCAACGCAAGCCAAAGCTGCCGGCGGCGACGGCCGTGCGTCTGAAGGTCTTTAAAGAGGAGCCGCCCGAGGAGAAGCATCCGCCGGAGCAAGTGGTCACCAAGGTAGAGGTGTGCGAGTCCGAGCTACTGCCGCCATCGTTTACCATATTCCAGCAGGCCAAAACGGCTGAATCGGTGGCAGATGCGGCTAGCATGCCCCCTCCGGCTGCTTCGGAAACGAAGCCCTTAGAGGTGGACCCGGCACCGCTGCACAAGTGCCTCGACTGCAACGGACTGCTGCTGGAGACGCCCGACGAGGTGGCCAAGCATGAGGCGGCCGCTCACAGACTGAGGCTCACCTACCGTTGCAGCGAGTGCCAGCGGGAATTTGAGGTGTTGGCGGGTTTGAAGAAGCACCTAAAGACGCACCGCACCGAGGGCCGCAAGGACACCTGGAAGAAGTGTCCTGACTGCGGCAAGTGGTAAGTGTTACTGCAAACTCAAAATAGTTATTCCTATTGACCATTTTCCTGTCACCTTAGCCTCAAATTGGGAAGCATGTGGATGCATCGGAAGATTCACAGCGATAACAAGAAGTACCAGTGCGACATCTGCGGCCAAAAGTTTGTGCAAAAAATAAACCTCACGCACCACGCACGGATTCACTCATCGGAGAAGCCGTACGAGTGTCCCGAGTGTCAGAAGCGATTCCAGGAGCGCTCACATCTACAGCGTCACCAGAAGTACCATGCGCAAACGCGTTCCTATCGTTGCGAAAAGTGCGGCAAGATGTACAAAACGGAGCGCTGTCTTAAGGTCCACAACTTGGTGCATCTTGAGCAGCGACCATTCGCGTGCACAGTGTGCGACAAGAGCTTCATCAGCAATTCGAAGCTGAAGCAGCACTCCAACATACATACAGGGATGCGCCCGTTCAAATGCAATTATTGTCCGCGAGACTTCACCAACTTCCCCAATTGGCTGAAGCACACGAGACGCCGGCACAAGGTGGACCATAAAACGGGCGAACACCTCGAGAACATTCCCTCCTATTGCTCTAAAAAGTCCACTACAAACAAGGCCCAAAAGGCAGCCGCGGCAGCAGCAGCAGCGGCGGCAGCATCTTCAGCTGTGAATCCCAACGAACTTTCCGCTTCTGGTGACCCTAAAGCCAAGGCTAATCTTACGTCTGCTGCTGCACCGGCTCCTGCAAAACAAGCGCGGAAAAAGAAGCAGCCGCAACAGGCCACTCTTGCTGCATTGGGAATAACTCTACCTGCCGGTACTGCTCTTCAGCAAGTGCATCCTGTGCCGCAGGCGCAACAGCATCAGCAGGAACTTACCACTGTGCTGGTGCCGCTGGCCCCGCCGGCCCCTAAGCAGACCAAAGCCAAGCGAGAACGAAAGCAGCTAGCACCGAAGCAACTGCAGCAAAAACCGCAACTGCTGCAGCAGGGCCAACCCCAGCAGTCCAACTTAGAGCCCATTTCTGCTGTGCCGCAAATCAAGAAGGAACCAGTGCAGACTCAGGGTCCGTTCCTGGACTTACACGGCCTTAGTCTGACTTCAGCCGAAGAGCTGATCATGGAGCAGGCCCTGGAGATGGAGGAGTGCGGTCTGTACGATGCGCCTAATGCAAACACTGAAATGGGGACGTCGGACAACGCCATTTCAGATTCGGCCGCTGCCCTGCACTTCCAGATAAAGAATGAATTACCGGACGAGCTGTTGCCAGACGATGACTTCTGTAAGTTTCTAATGAAAATGCCCTGTTTTATAAATTGATTACCCAGTTCGTGGTAAAAAACGGTATTTCCTTTAAAAACTTTATATTAATTTAAACTTTTATACTTACAGTGCCTTGTAAGCCCAGCGACCGACTAGCTTGCCCCTCACTGGAGTCCTCGCCGTTTTCGTCGCCCGCCTCCATGGAGCTGACCGCTGTCTCATGCGCATCCAGTGTCGCCATATCGACGAATGCTCTACCAGTGCGATCTGGGAACTACTACTTACCCGCCTTTACGCTGAATGCACACGGAAAGCTTAGTAGTACGGGCAATGGTGTTCAGTCTGTGACCACAAGCATGGCCCAGACACCCTCTGTGTCCATGGTGAATGTGCCTCTGCTGGTGCGATCCAACCAGATGCTGCCCTCAGTTGACACGTTACTCTTCACCAATCAGACAGGCGGAAGTCGATTCTTTGCGGGGAAATCGGCGACTGCAGCCACGCCGCATCTGACATGATCGGGCGGCGGAATCTGCTGCCTGCCAACATCAACGCCTCAACGATCTCCTGTGTCTTAGTTAAGTTAGCAGTGTCGACCATGTTGCACCAGCGCAATAGGGCGGTCGCGGACCGATGGCAATCGATTAAAAGAATACGGAATTGTGTCCCGTAGGTAATTAAGAGTATGACGCTACATTTGTTTAAGTAATTGACGTAAGCTGATTTCTGCATAGCCCGTAAGTGTAATTGAGTGTACATATAAACGATTATATATAGATACATAAGATAGATCTTTAATTTGTACGCTTCACACCAATAATAAATTTCGTACATATTTTAGTAAACATTCCATCATTTTTTGCAAGTCACACCCAAATTGGAACCGTTCCTTTTTGGCAAAGGCTTTTATTGGTCATAATTTAAATAAGTTGCGCTGTACTTCGAAGCAAATGCGTTCTCTCGGCTCCGGAAGAATCGTAGGCTATTGACTGTGGCTTCGGGCTGAGTATCTCCTCAATCGCAACCACAAATTGGTACTAGTCTTCGTTGGTGAGCAAAGCGTGGATTCCAGATAGATCCATTGAATCCACGAATCCAGTGTTTGTGGTCATTGCTATTAAATCGAATATATATTTCCCCTACAGTGGACTGTATGTTTTGATTGTAGTAATTAACCTCCACGTTTCTAATACACGTACTTAATCTGATCGTAGTTCTAATCTAAAAAATTGATGTCCGAATTTAATATAATTAATTATAATTATTTAATCAAGTACGAAAGGTTTAATTCATTTAATAGATCAAAATAAGATTAATCCTACCAGGGCAACCCCAAAAGTTTTAAAACTTGATGCCACTTTGTTGTACTTTGTTTTATTTAATTTTTCTTTTAACATAGGACATCGTATGTTTGATTATTAACTTTACTTCAATCAGTTGTTGAAAAGTATTTCACGTTAGTTTCTAATCTTAAAAACATCTCCTACTACTTCGCAGCAAATGCGGGTGGGCCTCTCAGTTCCCTTGGAGTCGAAGGCTCGAAAAATAATGGTGGCCTTGTAGCGACCTTCACGAAGTGGGGCGATAACTGAGGCGGACAAACTGAGGAAATAGGTCTCCAGAATGAGCTTCGTCTGAAATGAAATGGTTTGAGATCTTCTGTATATGGCGATAGTTCAAACCTACCCCTGGAGCATTTATACAAAGATCCTTCACATCGTTTATGACATGTCCTGTCCAGGGCTCATAAAGTATATTACTTTTATCATACATGGTTTTACAGAAATCCTTGGAATATATAGAGAAAGGAGTTGACGTCCACGTGCCCCGATCGAAGTAGAAGAGCTTAATGGACAGCTGTGGAATAATTGGGATGTTTTAGATTTTATGGACGGATTCGAGGACATAGTCACCTGTACGCGATCCCCGCGTTGGATGTCCCACAGCAAGGTCTGATTTCCGCTTACAGTCAGTCCATCCGCATCCATGGAAGCGGAGAACTCTGATAAATCAAAGAGTCCATGGATGTCGAGGGTGCCTGGCTCAGGATTGGGGCAGCTTCTAAATATTTGTTCATCGGCCACAGAGAGTTCGTAAATGGCGCCATTTGCCTTGTAAAATAGGGAGACGAGCACAAGTATAATTATTTTGACATCCATTATATATCCGAGCACAACTAAAACTTTTTAAAAAGGTCGCTGCTGTTTTGTCCAATATATATTTTTTAAAAGCACGCCATGGGAATTTTAATAATAATAATTACCCTCCAGCTGACACAGTTATCGTGTGTACACTTCTAATCTCGCATAGTGCTTAGTTTTAATTGTGTACTTAAAAACATATTTTTAAAAATATTTCAACAATCTAATATTATTTTTAGGGTAACCAAGTTATAATTCGAATTAATTTTTAGCGATTATTATAATAAGTATAGGATTATTATAATGAGTAATGGAACTGGGTCTTTCTGAGAATACCAAATGCTTTATTTTAGTTAAAGCTATTTCCTAAATTGATTCTGCTACTATCCTCAAGGAATTGCAAGAGCAAAAACTGTCAGACCGAATAAAATGCATTTTGCATTGCCCTAGGGGTTGTTCCACATACTCCAATTCCTTTTTTTCCTATTACTTTGAGCGACACTCAAAAGGCTGTATATCAAAGTCAGCAGACAAACAGGGAGTTTAAACGATTTGCCTTTTAGGCTTCAGTTTAGGGGTGGGATTGTATTTCATTCCACGGCTGTATCTAAAAAGAGGTAAGCCTTCGTTTTTGTTTTATGGGTTACTTGGTTTTCCTTGGGTATTTAATACGTTTTTTAATGCCAATCTGCTAAGGCATACTACAAATGCATAACGGAATAACTTATATTTTAAATCCTGTTTCACCCAAAAACATTAAACTGCTAACTCTGTGCTTTCAAGATCTTGTGGTGGACTCCAAATTTATGGCACTCTTGAACCTGCCAAGACATCGTCGATTACCGTTTGATATATGGGCATCGTTGACATTATGAGGCATATTGAACGGAATGCCAAATGGAGCAAATTTCGAAATTGATTTGGGTATTCGAAGTGAAGTTCACACTTTCGAGTTATGACCAGTTTTGGGAGTAGTAAAGCGTTTTGATTTCAATCTCAACATGATGACACACAAAACGGTTTCTTCAAACTAAGGGCAACTAAGAACCCTTTCAATGTCGACATAAGAGACTGAGCATGGACATGCCGGCGGTGTGCCTGCTCCCGATTACATAATATCCATATCCCACGTACCCGCAAAAGGGTACCACACAGTACCACGATTGCTGACAATGTCGCGACAACGGGAATGACAGCATAATAATAATAAAAGGGTATAAAACACACATATACCCACTTTGCAATGGGGAGGATTCTCGAAAAGCGGCAGTGGCAGCAACAAAAACAAATAGAGCAACAGCGATAAATATTGAAAGGCATAAATAAACCTGCGCGCTGGGATGCGTGGGCGAATGAAAATACAGGAGCATGTGGCGCCTAATCAGGTCAGGTGAACAAAAAAACGTTTAATACAATTTCCAAATATGGTATAAATTTGTTTAACTCCAGAGATCCAATTCTGTCGACAAGCCTAAAAAGTTAGGTAATCGGCATAGAGTAGCTTTTTGGATGAAATAGTTGTATTCTGGCCCCGTTGCCCTTTGGCGCCCAAGTAACGCTCCTGGTCGAAGCGAAAGAGTTACGCGTTGCAACAACAATGAAGGACGACCGCTCGTTGGCGGCAAAAGTGAAGATGCCTGGCGTCGGTTTGTCGACGCTTGGCGCGTTTTGTAAATATTTACACATGTAGCAGTTACCTGTGATTGTGATTGTAGCCCCATTGTGTGTGCCTGTGCATGTGTGTACTCACGGGGATGTGTGTCTATAAATACACACACGCCCGCGAATCTTCGCCAAAGTCCTTGCAATATGTGTGAGTGTTTAAATATTTGCCGCTTGCCTTTCTAAAAGAAAACATTGCCTGCTTTTGGGGGCTGTCATTTATTACTGTCTGCCGATATTTTAATTAAGTTTATAATGCCAGCTGCTTTGGCAAGTGGGCGTGGTGCCGCCCATTAAGCCAGCATCATGCCACAACACACCCACCATCCCCCCACCCATCAGTGCAGAAAATCAAAGGCAACGAAAAGCAATAACACACGTGGCACGTGACTTGTTTACCATATAGAATTGTTTGTCTGCACGGTTTAAATGTCGCAGTGCACATGCAAAAGGATATGTGTACACACACATGAGCCTACGGCAATAGCACTGGTATTTGTCTACTTAATATAATGGTTTTCTAAAATTGGCTCTTTTTTGCCAGTATCTCACCATGTTTCCTAATTACAGAAGCATATGTATATACGTTAGGTAAACTAATTTATATATAACTATTAAGTTCGATACCTCATTGAAAGGAGAGAAATATGAATCTGTAGTTAAATAGTATTGAATTTTTATAACATAATAGAATCTGGAGAGAAAACACTTCTATTCTGACCGCAGGTGTATAATAGACTGATATGTGAGCACCCCGAACAGCAGAAAGTGTTTTCGCAAAAAATGGAAACTGATACGGGAATATGGTTGGCATTGCGATGGAGCTGCTATTGGTACGTGAGGGGGCGTGGGTCAATCAGCAGGAACCACAGCAACAATAATGACGCCAAATCCCGGCACAATGGGTCTGGGAGCGACTTTAAGCGGCACTGGTGCCTGGAAAAAGAAGAAGGAAGCTCTTGCAAAAATAGCCACAAAAGCTTTCGGATGGGGGGAAGTCTGCAGCGGACATAACGAACAATTGCAATTTTGTTTCATATTGTTTATTAATTGATTTTGTGTGTAGCAGTCAGAGGTTGTAAGCCTAAACTCTGTCTGAGCCTCAGGTTCAATGACTATATCTTTTGAATGTCCTGCGGCTGGCAAGTCAGTCTGTGGGTATGCTACAAATTTTTGATTCGCCCCCCATCGTTATTCTTCATATTCAACGGACTCGAGAGTGCGGCTGATATAGAAAGCTGGTGTTTCTATATATAAATATAAGTTTTGCCTCCTCTGGAGATTCTTTCTGTCTTTCGTTTTTGTTGTTTTGCTTGCATAAATCAATTTATCAATTTCAAAGTTGCCGCGCTACTTGGCTTGTTGCTGGCGTTGTCGCACTGGCGAGTTTGTAAACGCTTGTCAGAGTGTTTTGCTTTTTGCCACGCTCGGAAAAATGCAAATGCGAATTCAAGTGCAGCTTGCCGCGAAGCGCATAAAATACCATTCGAGGAACCGGAAGGCAGGCTGAGGAAATGAAACGAGACAGTCAGACAGGCAGACAGACAGACGGCTCTCGACTGGCAATGCAACGCGACTGGAGGAGCGAAACCAACTTCATTTGTCATTTTGTCACATTAACGCAATGGAAATGCAATATGCTAATGTCAAATTTTATGAATGAGCATGAAAATATTTGCGAAGGCTGCTTGATTTCATATTAAAGCGTTTACCAAGGGATGGGGCCGCATTAATGACTCGGAAACTAGAGCGGATCAGAAATTTAAATTGAGAAAATATTTATTGTCACTCTTGAACTTAAGGTAGTTCTCAGTAAGTTGGAGCAATGGAAATTCAACATACGCATCATTTAACTCTTAAATTACCTTCAAGAAATATTGCCACGCTGATAGCTGTCAAAAATAGAGTTCATCCAATATTCAAATCATAATCTCAAATTTATGAAACTCAAGTTCGAGTACCTTCTTACAAACCAGAGCGTGGAAGGTTCATTTATTATTCACCCTTTCCCTTGATTTCTATGCGGCTTCCCAATGCGCTCTCTTCTTCTTCCAGCCCGCTTCCGTTTCCGCCCGCTGGCACACCCACACAATTAACGATTCATATGGCACGCATTTAAGTTTTGCATTCCAAGTGAGCCGCAAATCTTTTGCCACGCTTCCTTGAGCTCTCAAAATGCCAAAAACTCAAAGTCAACTTGAAAGTATAAAGTGTCTGTGTGTGTGTGATGTAGAACAAAAATCGGATTTTCATTAACCCACACGAAAAGAGTGAGAGGGAAGTTGGCAGATTTTCCTTGTCCTGGCAACCGAAAAGTTTTGAAGGACGACATTTCTATTCATTAGTCGCATCTATAATCACACACACACACATGCACAGAGCTTTAGAGCCCGCGCTCTATTTGAGCATTGATTTGGTGTCGTTGTCTCCAACGCCGCCATTTTGTTGCCAAAAAGACATACGCTTTATTAGCCTGATGAAAAGTTAACTAAACTTTGGTTTTTCTGGGCCACATTTGGCAGAGTCGTAGTCCCACATTCCAATTCCCAGATCACAGGGCTCGGAGCCCCGAGCCCCGAGCAATCTCCATCTCACTATACTTTGTTGGGTTTGAATTTGACTTGTGGGAGGGCGAGAGCAAGAGGCCATCTCTGCTCTCCTCTAAAATATCAATAAATTCAATTAAAACTATTTTAAAGGGAGCTAAAAGCCATTGGCCTGGTTTAGACCCAAATCTCCACCTCATCAGCCAGCAGCTAAATGAGAAGCTTCCATTTGCCAAATGAACTTACCATCGCGCACTGAAAGAAATCTGGTGGGTAATAATTAAATGGACTTTTACCGCTTATATCTAAACTTTTATTTAAAGTTATCATAAAATCTTTTATTCATTGCGATTTCTAATCAAAAGAAATTGTCTATTTGCCTTTATTAATTGAATTAGTTTGAGTGTATCTCATAAAAACAGACTCACACATAGGCCAGCAGTTCTTTTTCTGATGCCACAGGTATCCTTTTCACACATCCTGCTACTTTACATTACAGAGCATAGTTAACATTCTGTAGTCTCAAAACACCCCTTCTAACGGGGAAGTTTTCGAAATAGGAGGGGTACGTGCAGGGGTGGCTTTTCTGTTACTGAAATGTTACGCTTGTGTTCTCATAACAGCGAGTCCTGGTTGCCATGCAATGTTAATAGCTGCTGTTGTTCGATTTTTACAGACTTTTGATTGGCTTTCTACTGTAAAGAGTCCTTAGGCTCTGTTGCCAATAAATGGAGTGTTTATTTCATTGATGGAATGTTTCAAGGCCGTTTAACAATGAAGGGTGGAATGGACTTTATTTTATATACTGTAAGGGTCAACAAACTGAAAATTTAAACACAAATTTAAAAAAATTGGATAACTGCAGTACTTTTAATGCTACATAAACTCGAAACTTGCATATGGGTTCTCAAAAGTAACAATATAATTTTTAATGGCACTTTATGGGATTGGATTTCCAACTCCTGGTCCAGTTCTGCCTGGCTACTTCCGCCTGGGATTGCTTGAGCAACGGGATCTGCGGCATTGCTGCACTCACTCAAAATTATTAAATGCCATAATTCGTTGGCGGAACTTTTGAATGTTTGGCGGTAATTACAGACACGCGCTGTGCCCTTGCCATAAAAATAAATAAACGCCGTCAGGAGTGGCGCACATTTCATTTCGCATCCAGATACAAATGACAGTCATTAGTCGAAAATTACTTTTCGTTCGCAGTCGCTGCCTGGCTGGCAACTTTAAAGTGATTGCCGCTATGGCAGAGGGAATTTGAAGTATTTTCTATATGAAAGCAAATCAAATCATTTGCAATGGGCTTAATTTGCCGCACAATGCACGAATGGCAGAAAAAATCAAAAAAGGGGAACAAAACGACGGGGGCCAAGTGCACAAGAGTACAGAAATGTATAAAAGAAAAAACGCTGGGAAATCAAGATGGGAACTCGGGCGAAAACGAAAGCAAACTTGCCAAAAGAGAGAAATTGCTTTGGCATAACTAGGGGAAGTGCATAAAAATGACAGAGATTGTACACTTGTACACTTGTATTTGCAATTGAGCGCACAAAAGTTTTCATAAATTGCATCAATTTGAAGTTGAACAGAGGAGCTCGAGGATTCCTCCGTCTACGCAGGCATGCCAAAGGTAAGGACTTGTCGATGTTGATTCCTTTTCCTCGAAGGACTCTCACAGACACAGACACACATCCTGTTGCCCCCCCCCCCCCCCCCACTTTCACAAAGCGACATATTATTTTTTTATGATTTGATTTCCCTTTTCATACCACGCAAATGAACTCTAAAACGCCGTTGATTGTGTATTGAGTTACTGAGACTGGCGGCGCATTAATATAATGTGGAATCATGTTTACAACTTGATTGAACTCATCAGAGCTGGGGACCTTCATCATCGGACCAGCCGCCACTGCACTTCCACTTCGGTCAGTCGCATCTCCATTTCCGCCATTTCCCGAAGGCTCTCCAGGACTTATCCTGCCGACTCCTGGCCGTCCTTTGCACGTGTGCCCGGAGTTTAACTTTAATTGATTGCATTAGTATTCAATTACGTTCTGCTCGCCGTCTCCCGCCATCGCTGTATCATTCTTTTATGCGCCATTAATAATCAGATTAATGCGGCATTACTGCTAGTTTGGCTCGGATGATTGTCCCGAGGCCCTTGGCCGCTAAGTCATCATTTTTACATATAATTTCCAATTATCATAATAAGCTTTGGGGCGAAAAGCGAAGCTGGCCGAGTCTTAATGGAACTAATGGAGATGCAGTAATAAGTTCAATAGCTGAGGCAAGTTCCATTGCTTCTCCGGCCACAGGTGCTGAAAATTGATCTGGCCATCTATATAATATATTTTATATAATTTTTGATGTTTTATTATAATTGTTTTCGATTGCAGACACTAATATTTGGCCAATTGCATTCATGTATATTAATTTTTATGATTTAATCAGACAAAATCCACGGCCTTGGGTGACACCTACCAAAGTTAATCACGCCCAATTAGTTTTTCACTAAGCTGAATTATATTTCATCGCCCACACTAAGTGATTCAATTTGGACACCTGGCCACGTCAAAGGCTGACCTCCCCAAGGCCAAGAAATCAATTTTCGTCATTATGCAACTTGGCCTTGGGCATTGGGTTAATTTGATTGATAGTCCTGGGGTTAAACCTCTTCGTATTCCGTTTCTCGAGGTATGGATATCAATTTTTGCAAATATCGCGACGGTTTTATGGCATTTCATATGCCTACCAGTTCGGAAATTATCACTTGCCTAATAAATTAAAACGTTTTATTTACGATTTGTGTCTGCTCCGCAGCTTAAATATAAATAATGCTCATTATGCGCAGCTCAAGTAAATGTGTATGCCCCCGACACATGTGGCATACGAAAGACAGCGACAGTGGAAGTGGAAGTGGATGTGGATGTGGCGGAGCCACGTGGATGAGGCACGTATCCGCCCACCGGAAAAACCTGGAAACCTGGCGGTGCGTTCGGCTCAGCGGTAAAGTGGCGCTGTGGCTCCGAGAAAAATGTAGTCCTAAATCTATGAAAAGTCAACTGGCGACGTGGTTGGAGCCGGTGGCACGTGGTTCCCCCTCGGCACGTGGTCTTGCCGGCGACATCCGAAAACATTCTCGAAATGTACTCCGGCCTAGCACTTAGACCGTAAGTGGAGTCGGAAAAATATGCACGGCCATTTAAATATACGACAAGTCGGAAAGTGCACTTGGAATTGTTTTTGAAGGTTTTTTTTTTTAGTGGTTGACCTTTTAATTCAAACTTCTGTAAAAATAGTTAAAGGATTTCCATAATACTAACATATACTAGATCTATTAATTGACTGTTAACTAAATGAATTATATTTGTTAGGGTAAGTAGAACTGTTACACATAAATATTCATATATATATAAAATATATATATTTAATAATACATGTTTACAGTGTACATTCATTTACCTAGGCCAGAGGGGAAATTGAGGGAAATCCCATTCCACCGCATCCGGCTTGCCATCCAATTAATAACGCATTAAACCGGAATACTGCGGCCAACCTGTCAATTCCGCGCTTCGACTGAGATCAAGTGTCCTGTCCGTGCAAATTGCATATCCTTTTCACCGGTAGGACTCTCTCCCTACCTCCCTCTCTCGATCTCCCCGCTCCCTTCCCTTTCCTTCCACTCTGCTGGCAATCGTAGTCCGCTTAGATGGCCTCCGCTAATTAGGCGATTTGCTTGACTTGCACTCAATTAGTGGGTCCGACCTGCAATTAGCCGGTGGGGTTTTAAATTGGCTCTCAGACCCGCGGAATCGGGTTCAATTCATTTGCTCATTTGTCATTGCGTGGGCCAGGTGTAAATGCTTTAAAATTCTGTTCAAATCTCATAAAAGTTTAACAACGCCGACGCGAAAGGTAAACAGACTTGAGCCAGATTGCCGGCAATTACATTATTATTTGCATTTGGGGAGTTTTCTCGGGCAAAACTCGGAGGCTCCTAAGTGGTTATGGTCGGGAAGAAATAAAAGGTGGACAGCCAGTGGGCACCGCTTCCTTATTGCGAAAAATCTTCGAGCGGTTCCATGGATATTATAGTCATTGCCAGCATCCCTCTGGAGTGTGTTTTTGTGTTGTATTGGCCGGGGATCGACGGGGACCGAGTCCTTCTCGTTGGGTATTCATCACTTTTCGACCGTAGTTTCCGTTTCCGCATTTGCCGGCCTGAAGTAAGTGTGAATGTGTTTGCTGGGTGGCGGACCTTCGGGCGGCGGCCGGACTTAAACTTTTCATAAACCTTAAGTGGAAAACTTTTATTTTATACCCAGCGCAGGGTCTCCGAACACTTTTGTTGCCGCTGCCGCGGCTGCTGTTTATGCCACCTATTTTGATTCAGTCAGTGCGGCCGGGTCGGAAATTGAACAATATGTAGGCTGGACCGATGCTGGGGCCAAAGTCACGTAAGGCAAAAGTTTCTCGAAATCATTTTAACGCCTTTTGAATTTTTTCAGAAAAGTTTCACCCTCGTTCAGCTCACTTCCGCTTTTGCGCTAGCGACAATCGCCTGAAAGTAGGCAATAAAAATTGTCAAACAATAAATATTTGCGGTAGGTCAGCGGGTCACTGAAAAGCGGGGGCGAAGTGGCTAAAGTGGTTCAAGTGACTTGGGGGTGTCGCTTTAGCCCCGCGAAATTCCCACGGGGCAGCAATTTTTAGTCAAATGGAATATATATTTGTTTTATTGTTTTTATTATCACACTAGTGTTGAAGTTTTTTCATGCCATTTGTTGTTTTCAATTGCAATATTATCCCGTGTCGCACTAATACCATCATCCACTATGGCATCCTTTATTTCATACAAATACACGCTGTTCGTTTTTTCTTTAATATTAATTTCTATGTACATAAATTTAGTTGTTCGCGATGATGTTGGCGGCAACATTTTCGACAGGCTTCGTTGCATTTAAATGTCAAATGGTGGGCGTGGCTGGTGGGAAAGTTATGGAAACTTTTCTCTAGACCACATAGATACTCTGGATGCGCTATAGATTTGGTACATTTTTGATTGGTTTATATCTTGGGCTGTACATATATCATTCCTGTCTTTACCTCAATTGAATTCGCTGTCATTTTAGATGGCAAAGACTTTCCTTGGCAGCGCTACATACCTACCTCCCATTAAGTTTTTAATAATTAGCCTAATCCTTGAAAAGGGCACTCCCAGACTCGCACTGCCTAAGCCTTTTATAGCTTTCATTATTCCCGCTGGGTTTTTAAATGCTTAATTTATTTATGTATGTTGCCTTTTAAATTTATTTTGTTGCCGCCGCTGATAGTGCTGCTGTAGGTGGGTGGCGTTGGGTGGCACGACGGTTCGTCCTTGCCGCGCGGTGGACATGTGCATATTTCATGACAAAATTGCATATTTTAGCGCAAAGCCAAAGCCAAAAGCCAGCGACGTATCCATGGCCGCCGGTGAAGCTTCGGGTTTTTTTTCGCAGGACTCCATCTCTTCCTCTTTTTGCCGCTGAAGCCCCCTTGTTGCCCCGCCCACCGACGGTGTAAATTTCAAGCCAAGTGTAACACCTTTTTCCTGTCATGATGATTTTAGAGGGTTTGGGTGGAGCTTGTGTCTCTTATTGTGTGTTTTTTTCACAATTTTCGTTTTTTGCCATTTGTTTTTTCGCTCAAATTTACATACATCATAGTCATTGCAGTTCAGGGCATTTTGATGGAAACAGTTAACTTTTTTAAGCCGCAAATTGAAAGAAAATAAAATGTTAAAAAAACATCGCTTGTGCTCTTTGTGTTTCCCTGATTTTGTTGGTGGCGACTTTCAATTTTGCGCGCGACCAACAGAAGGCGGCATCCCCTGATTTTATTTGCGATTTTTTTGGTCCACCCCACTTTCGCCCTTTTGTTTTCAGTGTTTGTTTAGTGAGATTGATTCGATTTGGGCAGCACACGAACATTGAACAGCGACAGTAAATCTATGTGCAATCTCTAACTTTCTGATGTGATTTAAAAATTTTTATTCAAACGTTTATATATTTTTTATTCAGTAATTTCCCAGTTAAATCATTTAGTTCGAATAGCGCTCAATCAAGTGCATCAGTTGAGTCCGGGCCTTAAAGACGTCGGCATACAGCTCTCCATTGACACCCCCATCGGAGCAGTGTTGTCCGTAAATGTCCACTCCGCACAACCGATCCTGGTGGAGCAGGACATCCCCCATGGCCGTCTGGCAGTCCACCAATCGGTTTGAATTCAGGGCGCACAACATGTTCTGGGTGATGAAGGCGTTCTCGTCCTGGGCATAGCTCCTTTTGCAATTGCTATTGGGAATGAGTTTGGTGCGCAGGAAGCGCAGATGTTGCTGTGACATGTACATGGTTACATTGTCATTTCTTTGGAGAGGTGAGTCGCAGAGATCAATCGGATGGACGAAGGGATCCTCCAGTGGAGCCTGAAGCAGTAATAGGGCCATGTCCTCAATAGCGCCGGTAATTAGATTGGCCACCGAATATATCCGACTCCGACTAGCCTGCAGTTTGTACGAGCGAGGTGGAGGTTGACGCAGAGTCCTGGGAAAACAGTGGGCGGAGGTTAAAACCAGACGAGTGGAGATTAGAGCACCACTGCAAATGACTTTGTTTTCATAAAGGATTCGCATAAGGTAATGCTTCACCGCCTTTGGTGCCTCTGTTGTGGCTTGTCCATCGGTAAGGAGAGTCTCGATTTCAGCGGGAATTATCTCTAGGCTGTTGGGTTCCTTGTTGACTCCGCTTGAGGTTCTAGCGGAAACTTTCGGTGATCTCTGGTAGGGATAGGGTACTATATACTCAATAACGCGAACTATCTGATAGGGCTGTCCATTGCGGGGTACTTCACCGACATTAAACTGCGTCGCCGTCTCAGAAGATCCATAAACTGATCCTCGGGACACTGCTAGTAGTATGACCAACTGACTTAGCTGCATTATAACATTTCAACCGATATAGTCCCACATCGCAACAATTAGCTTCCTTTCTCCGTAACTGATTTAAATTCTTCACTTTAACCGCTAAGTTTCCGGATCAAATCGCCGAGCATGGGCTGCAGTTTGCCTAGGCTTATGTACAGATCACCATTGAGTGCATTTTGAAAACAGCGAAATCCATAAACGTTTAAGCCGCATAATTGATGGTCTATAAGTAAGACATCACCCGGAGAAGTGGCACACATTTCCGGATTCATTGAGTTCTTTGCACACATCATACTGGAAGTTATAAAAACGGAATCCTCTTCTAGGAATGTTGTCTTGCAAGCGCGATTCGAGATTATTTCAGTTCTCCGACGGCCGTAATATCTGAGATCCGAAGTGGCCATCATCATTGATACTCTAGTGCCCAATGGTAGGTCAAATTGGCATAGAGCAACTGGATTGAGTTCAGAGGGTCTCTTCAAGTGAAGAATGCTGAGCTCAGGACAGAAATCCGCTTTGACTACATTATCCACAGCGATAGTTCTTCCGCCGGTGAAGATAATTTGCAGCGGTTTAAAGGAGTCGTTTGAAAAGCAATTACTGGAGGTGATCGCCAAACTGGGAGCCACCAAGGCTGCACTGCATCGTACCGAATTTGCCACCTTTATCTTCGCAATAAAGCTGAATTTCAAGTGGCGCATCCCGATCTCATCTTGATATTCCAGTTCCTGCCTTCTGATTGGCTTATATTTGTTGATGATTCGAATTATTTGACGGTTTTCTGAGAACTGCTGGTCGCCTCTTCCGCCATCAGGATATATCACATTCACACGACAATCCTTGCAGAGTTGAGCTCCAATCGCCGCTTCGCAAAGCTGACAAAACCAAAGCGCTGAAACACAAACAAGCAGCGAATGCATCTCCAATCGACTGATGACCAGCAGATGACTTTTATTTATGGGCGAATGGAATTCGAGGCGCCTGTCAAAGCAACAAACGTCGCTTCGATCCACATGGCGTATGCGTAATCAAAATGTTTTGCCTGCTAAATGGCAAACATAAACAGTTGACGGCTGTCAGTTGTTGGCAGTTGTTGCGTGTTGACAATGTGTCAGGTCTAATGACCAAACAAAGGTAGGGCACACAAACATTTGAAGTGCAACTCGATAGCCTTTTGGCTCTACAAATGGGGGTTTAAGGACGATAAGTAATAGTACCCAATAGTTAAGCTTTAAAAATGTTTTCAAAACAAATCATTTATAGACTATTTTAAGGATATTTTAAAAAGTGTTAGGTAAATGAAAATAAAGAAAGAAATCAAAAGCTAATAGCAAACTATCAACCATAGAATTCGAATTCGCGATGTGGGCGTCTTTCGTGGAAATCGAAAATTGTTTTTGTGCATTTCAGCAAATTAAGAAAAATGGCAACAGCTTCGGCTGGACCTCTGCTCATTTACTGAATTTATGGGCGGCGCTTAAACTGAATTGACAATCAATAGTCCCTCGAAGGACGAGGCTGGAGGACACGCAGGATAGCAGAGCTCATAAACAATGCGGCCAATTTACATGCCCAGGGATCGACCGCATGTGTGTGTCTATTCCAGTGTGTGTGCGCCTATCCCAGTGTGTTCCACCATGAAAAGGACCTTGTGTTGCTTTTATTGTTGTCGTTGGAAATGAAAAATTGTCCCTTTGTTGCATATAAAAACAATGGGCCAAAGAACTTGAAATCAATTTCAAACGTTTTAGGCAAAGCCAATTGATTTATTTGTTGTGCGTCTTTCTTTCTCCGCTTTTGTGCTATTGATTGTGCGGGTGGTTTTCGAGCCCATTGTTTTGTATTACTTTTGCCTTGAATAAAGCCCTGGGAGCTTTACTTGGCCAGGTCCTTGAAATGTGGCACCGTTTCCCAACTTAAAGCTCAAACAATTAACACCGAGTGCCGAAAGTCAAGGGCTTCGTGCGCTGTTTTTCGCTTTACACTTGATAAACTTTTTATTGCTTCCAAACAATTTAAAATCGAGAGCGAGTGGTTGGCTGGTAGCTGCCTGAATTACAATAATGCTCCGCTTGGGTTCGGTTTGTTGATGGCCTCGGCCAATTGGCAAGACAAACGGCTGCAGCTGCTTGCGATGAACTGGAGTGAGGCTATGACAGCATTCGAATTCGAATTGGTAATTGAATAAAAACAACGAGTGCGAGTAGTGAGCTGGCCAAACAAGTCCCAGATGGATCCGGAAAAACGCTGTCTTTAAGACACTGGCTTACGTAGATACCAGGCTCTTGTTATTCCTAGTGTACAGGAAACAAATGTATTATTTTTTGGGATTTTTAATGACACTACTGGTCCGAGCACGATGAGGTTTTTTCGGCAGTCAGCGTGCTTGAGATAACCATAAAAGCTTAAATCCTCATTGAATATTATATATATTATATTTGCTTAAACTTCTTATCATTTATTTTTTCCAGTGCCTGATTGCACGGTTCCTGACACATATCGCAATGCAATGGAGCATGAAATAAATGAGAGGCCGCCGGTTGGATGCGACTCGAGAAGTAGTCCTTCCGGCGGTTTCCTCCAACCAAAACAAAATGCCCCGCCAAGCCCAGGCACCACCCTCGATGTCACTGATGGTCTTTGGACATTTTACGCCTTTTACACAGTTGACTGCATAAATTCATGGCCGGGATATGGTTACGCATTTTAAACAACACTCTTCGGCTAAATCCGAATCGAGTCAAGTGGTTCCTGCGGATGGGTTGCGGTGGCACGAAATGGACCTTTGTTTCTTCGAAATAAGAAGGAACTTGGCAAACATCAACACAGCTTGGCAGCAAACGGCGTGGACTACAAATAGCTGCAGCAGCTTAAAGCTGATTTAACAAAGTTGGCTCTATCTTCTGTCGCACTTGTTGCCCCGCTGCTCGGGACCAAGAACAAGTTTTCTTTTGGCCCCCGAGCATTGCTCATTATTGCGAAATGTTCGGGGCTAAGCTTTAGTTTCAAGTTTGATTTGTTTACACATGAGTTTTTGGCGAGACCGACGGGAGATTGTTTTGCTGCCAGCTAACAAGTTGCAAATTAAGCTAAAATGTGTATTTTGGCAAAAGTGCAGGGGGCTTGGTGGGTGGTGGTTCTGGGCTTCTGGGCGTTGGGTGCTTAGTGCTTGGCAAGGACTTTGGTATACAAATACATGCATGTAAACGAGCATAAAAACCGCACAGTCAAACGCACTAACAAGCAGCAGTAATCAGTGTGGCAGCAACAAAAGTGAAAAGCCAACAACACACTTGCTGCATGCAGCACATGCTGCAGGAGGAAATTACATGCACAGAAGTTGAAACAATGGCTGCAAGTCTGGCCCAGCCCAGGCTCGCTGCTCATCACCGAGCTAGCCATCGCCAGCGCCATCATCATCAGCATCCCCGTCGTCCTCATCATCACCCCCATCATTATCATCATCATCAGCAGGAAAAGCAAAAGCGGCAGCATCAGTTGCTGCGGGCAGGACACCACCTCCCCCAAAAGGCTATTGACCCAATTTCTGGGCAAACAATGGACCAGCAGAAAAGAAATCACAAAAGCGTAGCCAAATCTCGGGACCAAGCCAAAAACCACTTGACAATCCTGGCTAGATCTGCTGGTGCTGCACAGAGAAAAAAATGGAAGATTTATCTTGCTTTAATCCGGCAATCCGAAAGTTGATGGTCATTTAAGCCTCAGCTGAGTAAAGTCCAAATATTAGAGTTTTTAAGGGAGAAACTGTATAGGAAATATGGTTGAAATAATTTCAGTTACACGAGACCTTGAAGTAAAATATATGAGTTACTTTATTTTTAGCTAAATTCGAAAGTCTCTATTGCATTTAACATGCATTTTTGTAATGTTAAAGTTTAATTGTCTAGAATGAATTCCAATTTGATGACACTCATCGTTTTGGTTCGTATAACCCATTTTCGCTGACTGTGCATCCTGGTTGTCTGGCCGGGGCAGTGTGCCAAATGTTTTGGCTATGAGCAATGTGTTTACCACTATCCACAACTTCCCCGCGGTGCCCGCTGATTTCCGCTTTCCCGCTTCGAGGCGACGGCGACAAAACAAGTGAAAGTTTATTACATCTCCACCAGCAGCCAGTTGGCCAGCCGGGCAGCCGGAGAAACCAGGAAAATCAATAGAATGCAATTGCATGGCAAATGACCCATATAGCCCCAGGCCCGGGCCCTCAAATCCGAGCCCCAACCCAAAAATCCCAACCCAAACCAAACTAGAAGCCCGGGAGCGGATCAGGCCAGTTCATGGCCCTCGTCCTGCGGCAGCCGTCGAAGGACGAAGGACGCAGTCGGCCTGAGCCTGAGCGTAATTGTGCCAAATTATAAATTATTTCGAATTTGCCAGGGCGCAAACGATGCTCCAAGGCGCTGGTTTGCCGCCGCTGCCGTTGCCTGCAATTAATTTTGTGCAGCGCCAATTGAATGGCGAACGGAGAGTAATCGCTGGCGTCTCTGGTTGCGCGGATATCGAGGGAAGGTGGAGCTGGAGGAGGAGGCAGTGCCTCTTCGCGGGCAAAGGCTAAGCGCATAATTTAAATTTCTAATTAACAGTCAAATAAATTGTGCCGGCTGCCAGCGTCGTTGCAATAGAGCCGCGCCAAGTGATTTTATGGCCAAAATGCTCATTAAGTTAACGGCAATTTGCAGCCGCAGACAAATGCAGGTGAGTTTGAGGTGGGCCAAACTGGGGCACGCTTACATGCAGCTCACTTAAAGGGTTCAGTGCAAATTGATTCGAGGGTTGGCCGGTTAATGAATAGGGACTATTAGCGGAATGAGCACTGATCCCAGGCACTTCGCTTTAATGGTTGGCTTTCATTAGTTGACCCTGTCTGCGGGGCGTATGTACGATACTGGATACTTGGTTGCTTTTGGTGGGAAAATGGCTAAGATGTTTATTCAGGCGGTGTGATAATTGTATTTTATCGCTTGGGCTTATTGAAGTGTACAATTTGTAAAGTAACTTTGCTTCAAGTAGCGGTTTAGTAAAAGGATATTCTTGAGCCCTAATGAACTTTGTCCTATTCAATGGTTTTTTGATTAGTTTCCTTTTTCATTTTGATTTCAATGCGATTTGGCCTGCTTTCGCAACCTCAAGGAGCTAATGAATAGCGACTACCAGCTTTGGCTCAATGGGCCTTTGATTAGTTGGGCCAGTGCAACACTGCGTATGTGCGATATTTGCCAAATCGAATTGTCAAAGGAGCGTGCACCACTCAACCAGAAGCGTGTGCATCCAACGAAATTGAATTTCTTATCATCGCAGAAGCTTTCGATATTTTTTGTTAAAAGAGTCAGTATCTTTGCCTGTTAAACGGGGCGTGTCGCAGTTATATATCTTTGGCACCGGCTGTTCGCTCGGCGAAAAACATTCAATTAGTTTGATTTACACTTTTTCAAAACGTTGGATGGATGGATGGATGGGAATGCCGTTGCCGATGACGATGCCGGTGGGCGTCTTGTTGCCAAAAGTCGCCTGTGTGCTTGTGCTCCCTTTGTGCTTTGTGCGACTGTTGGCGTTTCCGTTTCCGCTGTTTAACAAGCGACTTTTGGCAGCAGCAGCAACAACAACAGCCACCGGGGTGGCAGGAGCAGCAGGATCAGTAGCTGTGCCAAAACCGTGTACCCACTTGCGTGCCAAAAAAGAGCCAAGCCAGAGTCACATGGCATGGGCTTCAGCTCCAGCTTTCCATTTCCATCCAGTTTTCCTTTCCGCCGGCCGTGGAACGGAAACAGTTTGCAGCGCCCTTGCCTCAATATTAGTTTGGGGCGGCAGCAAAACGCTTCCGGCAGCCAAAATGTTGTTGGCCTGGGCCATTCGATGATGATTTTTCAATTTGCATTCGACACAGAGCGGCAATGTCAAAGAGCAAATTGAAATGGCACAAGTCTGCAACTTATAATCATATGCAGCGCACAGCCTTGAGAGATTCGGATGCTGAATCGAGAATCAGAATCTGGCTTTGACTTTGTGCCCATCTCGTTGGCTTGGATTTCAATTAGGTAATTGAGAGGCGGTGACTCCGACATGTTTAAGGTTCTGCATTCGTCCAGGTGCGTAATGTGAAAGTGGCCCATTCGACAGGGCCAGCAAAGTTGAATGCGCATACTAAATGCAACCTCAAGGGAGAGGGTTCAGCAAGGGTTCGGCATGTCAACTTCATTTGTTGAATGACATAAGTTATCAACGAAATTGCTGGAGAACTGACCCCGAGCAAATTGCGTTGGCGCCCCTTTTAACTTTATCTGGCAGTCGGTAAGCCCCTTGCAGAACCCCCCCTTTGTTGCAACCGATTCGTTCCATTTCATTTCATTTACACACCCTCATGCGAGCACTGAGAAAAAACTTAGTTGGAAAATTTATCAAATTGTATCAAACCATTAATAAAATTTTTCAAAGTTATGGGAAATTAATGTAATCGCAGCTAAGTCTGTCTTGCTTGATTATCCATATGCTGCTTGAATCTCCAGACATTTTTTCTCAGTGCACCCACGCACACTTACGCTTACATGCCAATAATCTGCACGTCAGTCCCGGCTTGTGTGCAATTGTGTGTTTGCCTTCATTTCAATCTTTTGCCACTTAACAAATGCTCACCCAAGCGCCCCGGGCGGGAAGTCGCCCCAGAAACCCGGAGAGCGAGTGCATAAGTTTAATTTTATTATACGAAAACAATGCAACAAGCAGCAAGGACATTCCGTACGAGAGGCAGCTGGCAGCAATATGGCAATTTGCTCAAAGGATTTAGAGCTGCATTTAGAAGCCAATAAAGGCAAGTTAGCAGGCAAATTGTGTGGGTGAAAGTGGCGAACAATCAGCAGTTGGCGCCCAACGACTCAAGTGGATATTCAGGATCGAATTTATATATATGTATATAAGCTTAACACACATGCGGGGCTTCCCGGAATCACAAGATTAAACTGCGCAGCTCGGGGAGATTTATAAATTCACTATTATTTAAATAAAACACGATATGCGCTTTCAATTTTGACAGCTATTGAACTTTGCATTTATTCATCAAAAGCGGTGGAAAAATCGAAACTTTTTGGGCAAAAGTTAAGTTGAAATGTCAAACGGTTTGACATAATTAAATTTTCCCCAGGGTTTTGACAAATATAGAAAGCTAAAATCGTTTTCAACTCTCGTTAGTTAATTAAAAAAATGGTTATGGCAGTATTTAATTTTAAACCTTTCCTGATTGCGCATTTATATCATTTAGCTGACGATATGGATATTTAAAGCCCCTTTAATCAGGTCCTCGGACAAGGAGCTCTCCAGCTCCCTGTGGTGTCAGTGGCAGAGGTCTCCGGCAGACTTGCGTCTTTCGCCCGTAATTTGCCATAAAATAAGCATAAATTGGATCAATTTACGAAAAGCTCTGTTACAAATGCACAGCGGCAGTGGGCCCACAATAAGAGCGCTGGCATATATAGTTACAGTTGCAGCTACAAGCCACCAAACTGACAATCCCATACCAACCCACCCCATCCCATCACATACCATCCCATCCTGGACAGGGTTCCATGTCAAACGAAGGATGCTGCGACTTGGGGTAATGGCCATCCAAGGCGGTTGCTCTGCTGACAGCCCTGTGGTTTCTGTCACGCGCATTGAATCTGAATCTGAAGCCGTAGCTGGAGATGGAGCTGGAGCCTCGGTTGCATTTCACTTGATGTCCTCTCCCACTTGTCGTCATCGCTGTCAGTGCAGCCGAGAAGGAGAAGTCCTGGGTGTCCTGGGAACCCTAGAAGTCGTCCTGCGAGTTGTCCCGCCCGTCATCCGGCTGCTTAATGTCAACTCTTGGTATTTTGTCTTAGCTGCAACAGAAAAAATTGAATTTATGATAGGGTCTTTGGGTGTTCTCGCATTCTGCTGGCCACGCAGATTTTGCACCGATAGCTTTTGGCCTGGCTCAGCAACTCAATTCCGTCGTAATGCTGCCACCAATGCTGCTTCTCCGCCAGCTTTCAACGGATTTCATTTCGGCTCCCTAACGCAAATCAACTGACCGAGCTGGCGAATTGCGAATTTCAAATGCATTTTGCACTTTTCAATCTAAAACTTCATTAATTTGAGCGCTCTACTTGCACTTAAACTTGTGCATTTTTGGCTTAAGATAAGTATGTGCTTGATTATTGCTTAGGTAAAAAATCCGAATCTTATTTATATTGAATGATCTGCAACATTAAAGCTTAAAATCTTGTATAATGACCTGTTAACGTATTTTTATGACACATGGGTCTTGCCAGACTTCATATTCGTATCAGGTATTTCTTCCAGTGCAGCTACTCCATTCAGAAATGGCTCTTTCGGTACCGCTGACCAAACACTCAGTCAGCGGGCTCATTATTTTTAGTAACTGCCTGGCTGCATGTTTATAATGCGGCTGGCCATTTGGTTTTTAGTAATTCTGGATTTGCCTGATATTAGCCGGGTTGTGGCGGTCCCCACGTGCATTTCTATATTTTCATCCGAATATGTGCATGTTTTTGGAGTGGTGGTCCTGTTTGGGGGCTATGCTTGGAACACATTTGCCCCATGTTGCCGCCGCGGAGCTCCGTGCCCGGAGAGCACTTTAATGATGTTGTTTTCTTCGAATTTCGGTTTATTTATGCAGTCATCTGTGTGCCGCGGCTTGTTTACCCGGCATTGCATTATATAATTTCGGCTCAGTTTTGCAAAATCAACATGTGGCAATGGCTGCTGCTGTTGGTCGGCCACGCTGCCTTTCTGACCCATACGCTACATGATATATGCTGTATGCTAAATGCTATATGCGGCTTTGGGCCACATTCTGTATCGTTATTGAGCTGGTTTCCAGTTTCCAGTTTTCAGTTTTCAGTATTCAGCTTTCTGTTTTCAGCGCTCAGTTGCCCAGTGTTTGCGTGCTCGGAGCTGCCACACAAAATTCTGGGGCACAGAGTGTGTCGCCCCCGTGTGCGAAATATAAATGAATTTGTTCAGTCGAAGCGCGTCGAGTTTATACTGCCATTCAGTATTCCGTATTGCCCCGCCCCCATTTGCCCGCTCTCATTCTGCACCTGACACACAAGGCAAGGCAGCCAGCGAAAATTTCATATTCATAATTTAATTAAATTAACATTTTGTTGAATTATGTACTTACATGACTGTGGCACAAAATATGGTTTAGGCATGGCATGTCATGTGTATGGCCCAAGGGATTTACATCTTTCCGTGCTCCCCACACGCCGAATCTCACCCATATTGAATTGCCTCCGAGTCGCCGGAATTTTGGGCAAAATACACATCTTTACGTTTATTTGGAATGATTGCAACAGACCGGAAAACCCACATAAAAGTGGGCTATGCCCAGAAAACGAGGAAATTAGTAGTAATTGATGAGAAGTATTATACAGAATAGAAATAAATAGAAAAGTATAGGGTATTGAAGTTTATTAGGCCCCACGACGATAGCCTAGTTTGGCTATACCAAAGACAAAAGAACTTAAAATGTAAAATCTATGCTCACTCTTTTAAATTCGAAAGGACACAGCCAAGATGTCTGTAACAGTGCCAAGAAACAGGAATCAAGATCCGGAGACAAGTGTTTAAATTACACACGACATTGTTCGAATTTGTTTATCTCAGGATTTTTTCGCCAGCTTTGTGTCATTGAAGGCGCTTTGGCACCGAGACAAGCACAATCGCAATCGCCCTCATACTCACCTGCCCGCCTGACCATTGTCCTGGCAAGGATACCCACAAGATCGAACGGATGGGATGCGGGGCGATGGCATGGGACGGGATGTGTCACTTGTAGCAATTTGAAGTTTACAGGGTCACTGGGGACCTACGGAACCTTCGGAACCTCGTTGCCCATAAAGGAAGGCAAAAACTTAAAGACAATGGCAGGCGGACGTAACAAAAACCGTAATCTACTCAACAACTTACTTTGCTTATACAACAAGGATCTGAAATCAGTGTTTGCGGGTGTGGGATGGGTGTGGGATTTGGATTGGGTCGTGGGTTATTGTCTTGGGCATCGCTGACTGGCTTCTTCGTTCGCCTCTTCGACTCGAGGACGACATACGACAAGTTTTTCGAATAAAACCAATACAAGACGCTGGCGACACACTTAAGTATGAACAAATAACAAACTAAATAAAATGCCAAAGACACCAGCCCGAGGGGCCTTGAATTGGCCGGGCCAGCCACAATAACTGTTTGGGGAAGGTCTTATTCCATATAAATATATGTACGTACTGTATATGAAAATCTGCTTTGGCTTTGTGAGTGTCAGAAAAAGAAAAAAAAAAAAATATGAGGGAAAAAAGGAAAAAAAAATCGTATTTAATTTTTGGTTTTGTTTTCCCTGTTTTCGGATGCTGTTTTTATTTTTGCATACAGCATCAAAGTTTTTGCTACTTGAAAATGTGAAGCAGATAAAAATAATGGAAAAGTTTTTACGGGGAATGGGGAAGGAAGTTCGTCCATATAGAGCAATATGCCACAGTTCGGTTCGCTTTTTGGCCTGCAGATGGCGTCGACTTAAGGTGGCAACACTTAAAGTTCAACTTTTGCTTAAGCACTCGCTGCAGGCTGCAGGCTATTCCACGTGGGGGTGTGACACCTTTTTTCCATGCCCGGTGTAACAAGGCCATTTTATTTATTACCCTACTCAGTTTCCCTTGGTCTTTCGTTTCCACTCCAGTGCTTAGTCCTGAATCAGGAGGTTTTTATTGCCGACGCTGCCCCACTTAGTTGCGAAGTCCTTAGATAATAATCCTTTCGCCTAGCCTGGCTTAATAATAAATGACAGTGCTTGGTGCTTGGTGCTCGGTTTGAGTAATCGGATTGCAAGTTTATCGAGTGCATTCAAACCAATTAGATCCTCACATGCTAATAATGAAGCGATTCTATATTTTCGCCATGGAAGTGAGTGAAATGTGAGTGAGCTGGGAATCGCATGAATTGGGCTAATCCTCGGGGTGCCGGCGGTAAAGCATTTGCAACACCTAGCACTCTGCCACCCGGCTGGGAGTGCACCTGTGTGCTCGGCTCGGTGTGCGCCACAATGGCAACTAATCAGCTTTTTGTGCAACACGCGCGAATGTTGCCCGAGGTGGTAATGGAGTGATTTGGCTCTGGATTTGCCTGCCACAATACACTACAGAAAAATGAATATTTCGAGGAGAGCATAAAGAGTGAGGTGGTGCTCTAAATAAAAGCGTTAAGAACTGTGAATATTGAACAGAAAGGTAAATATTGTTTGTTTTTCTGAATTTTAAAACTAAGCTTAAGAGTTTAATTTGTATTTCACACAATATCAGTAAACTGGTTATGAAAAGCTCTGATTGTTTTAGGCCTTTTCTTTTTGTGTGTGTACCTGCAACTTTTCAGTTGTTTCACTTTGGGGAGCTGAATTTCACTCAAAAGAGGCAAGGCAGTGAACCGTGCAGGTAGACCCCTCATCACCACCCACTTGGCACCACCCAGTGCACCAGCACTCGTGGCTGTGATTTATTTACCGTTGAAATTATCTTGTTTTGCGGTTTGATGCATCGCATTGCCAAAGTAACTTTATTTTGCACTCGAAACCTTTTTGCACTGCACCGCGCAGAGATAAAAATTTACGTTTCGGCTTTCATTTTCTTTTTGTGTTACTTTTTCCCCTTTTTTTGTATTTTTTTTTTTGCTTTCGGTGAGCCAGCCCGCTCCCACTTTGTGTTGCTAACTTTTCAACTAACGTCGACTTGGGTGAAAATTGACTTTGCCGGGATCCAGGGATCCTGGCAGCCAGGAGGACGCACTGCAACCGCCCCCACCCCCGCCGCTAGGCGTTCTTTTAGTGCATAAAACTTTTGTGTTAGACTATCAATATTTGCGCCTGTGAGGGCGGACAGTTTATCTAGCTGCAGTTTGGAGTTTGTGTGCATGCTGCGGCCGAGCGAGGATTCTAGATGGTTAAGGATGCCGCATAGATGGTGGCCGAAAGCGAAGCGCAACACTCCAGTTTAATTGGTAACCAGGCGAGCTGTGTACATTTTTAAGTAAGAGTTAATATTTAAGGGCTTGAGTTCAGTCGGGCTTGCTCAGCTAATTTGACACTTGAATTCGAAAGTTGAAAGCTGAAAGTTTTGGTGGAGATTCGTATCGGTTTTTTGGCCCAGCCGCATACACGAAAATGCCATATCAAAGCCAACCACACGTCACATTCACACGCACACGGACGGAAACTGCTTTCGCTGCAGGTGTGGGTGTGTTTTTCCAACCCCCACCATTAGACATACACACACACACACACACACGCATGCAAATGAGTGTGACACCGTGTGTTTATCATGCTTAAATAGCTTACACAATTATAATAATCCCCGCTGCCACTAAACGCAGACAATGTCCATGGAAAACACACACGGTTTTGGACCAGCACAATGGGCTGATTGAAAATCGAACGTCGAATTAAACAATTTGAAAGTAATCAGAAAATCCATCTCGTTGTCCTTTTTCATTGTTTAATATCTCGGATTAATAGAATTAAATATGGCAAATCTGTTTTACTTTTGTTTATTATTCCTGCATTACAAACTCCAGTCTAATGCATCCCATGGTGGCCTCCGTTTGTTTGCTAACTATTTTTGTTGGCAATTTATTTGAAAATTGAATATAAATTATTTACTAAAAAAGCATTAAGAGAGCGAGTTGCCAACAAAGGCGGGAACAAAGGCACAAACATGGCTCTGTAATTTTAATTAAAACAAACACACGGACACATGATGGTGAGAAGGACATGGCTCGCTACTTCTCCACATACATGTATGCACGTTGTGGAGGTCCTGGCTGATTACATTTTAGTTGTATCGTTCAACTTTTACCCATAATTGTTCGGGGGCAACTGGATCTGAGGGCATGATTTGTTTGTTTGTTTGTTTGTTGTTTGCTGTAGCTGTCATTATAAATTTCATTTTGGCCAGAACGGAAGTCGGTGTGTCTGCGCATGGATTTAGCAGCAATAATGAGGTGATATCGGAGGTTGCAGCCGTTGGAGCGGTTGCGATTCCACTCCCATCCTAATTGGCAAAACAAAAAGAGTGTGTGCATTGTGAATCAATAATGAGTGGAGCCGAATCGAGCCCTTAAAGTCCCCTTTGTGCGCCACAATTTAACCGCATTCACCATTGATTGAGTTACAGGTTGCCGATGAGGACTGCCATGGCCAATGCTATTTGCACATTAGACCAAATTCAATAATAATGGCAAATGCAAAACAGAAACTAATTGCAATTTGCATGCAGTTTCTCCAAACAGTAACATGCCAACTGTTTATTGAGTTACTTCATAATTACAATAGTCATTGCCATGGCACACCGATATTGTTATAGTTTTTGGTCCTGACCTGGGGCTTCTCTGCGGGATTTGCAACTGGAGTTTGGGGAGCAGAGCTGCCATTTTGCTTTTATGTGGTTAAATTGAAGCTTAAAGTGGATTCGCCATTAGGAATTTACAGGAAACTAAAATCATCCAGATTGTAACTAAAGTTATACTTGCTCAACTCTAGCTTATGCTGATTTTTAGTAACTTTTCATGTATAATATTCGGTATTCGTATTACTAAACTTAAGTTGACTCTTCTTATTCCATTATTTTTTTTAAATAGTTATCCGTCAGCACTGTTAAGTGCATTCAGCGGCATAATAAGCTCAAATGCCTGCCAGTCCACACGAAAACCGCAAATTGAACTACCAATTCAGTGGGCAAGGACTGGAAATTCTTGCCCGGGCCCTTAAAAGTAGGCCCTGTGTTATTGCCCAACTATTGGCATGACCAGTAATATCATAAATTCATTACCCACAAGGCACATGGCCACGCCCCCCGATAACCACACGCCCCCAGCCGCAGTAATGAGCTTTCACATTTCAGCAGTGGGGGGCATGGAGCTCATCATCGCCAGCTAGCCAGCCAGCCGCCCCCTGCCAGTTGCCACGCCTCCATTAGCGGGAATGACTATTGAAAACCGGTTGACCAAAAATGACGCGCAAATGTTGGCAACATTAAATTAAAGCGCCAGCAAACTGGCTCAAACCGCACGCGAAAATTTATGCATATAAATCAGGCAACGTGGCGCGTTGTTCGCTGATTGACGTGTGCCCGTCGTTCGTCAGGCCCGGCAAACTACTGCTAATTTGTCGGAGGGTCCTGCGAACTGCCAGCACTCCCCTCCCCCCCCCCCCCCACAAAGGAGGACTTCAAAAAAATAGAAGGAAAAATCCGAAACAACCAAAACAAGGCAAACGCGGCCAAGCCAAACCAAAGCAAACAAAAACAGCAGCTGGAGCAACTGAGCGGCGAAATGTGCCGAAATTCCATCAAAGCGACGTTTTACGGATAAAACATTTGCATATTTTGATTGGACACGCCCAGTTGTGTGTGCACAGTGGGCGAGCAAACAATGGCGACGCTTCTGGGACGCTCCTGGGTCGGGACGGTACGGGACGGGACGGGTCGCTGTGGCATGCAGCTCAGACAGCAGCAACACGCAGCAACACAATGGCGGCAACTATGGCTGCGATAAGGGAATCGGTATATGGCAGTCAGGAATCGGTGAACGGGCGTAGGGAGCTCGTAGGGGGGGGGTCTTGACTCCCGACTGGACACGCCCCCTGGGGTGGCAAGGAGGGGCGGTTCTGACTGGTCTATCATGCGGCTGACGTGACGTGACGCGGCAGCGATTTTTACACTTTGCACTTTTTTCACATTCCGATACCCAGGGCATTTTAAAATATGACGGGTAGATAAGTTCAGCAATTAAGTTAAGCTATTATAATTTTTTTAATAAACAATAAACAACTTTTTAAGCCCTAGTGCATGTTGATTTAAGAACTACATTTTAAACTCTGGCTGTATTTTAGTCGTATATCTAGAGCCTATTCCAGTCGATTACTTGAATGATTTCCAGCATTTACTGCTTCCGATTTTGCTGGTCAGTGGCTTTTTGTTTCACTTTTTTTAAACGCGCTTTTTAGTTGAACTCCCGATTATTTTTTTTCTGGCATTTTGGCGTCGTCATCCGTCGCTGTTGTCGTCGTGGGCAATAAATCTTCATTTTCGCTATTAAAATGTTGTAATATTTTCGCTTGTTTTTTTAACTCGCTGCCGATTGTCCTTGTCGTCCTGCATTGCCGTTGAGAAATATATTTTGAGTTTTGGTTTAAGGACCGCGGCCAGAGCCATAAATAAAAATAGAGAATAAAAATTGAATAGCTCGAGCGGTTGCCTTAGTTTTTTTCGCCGATTGCCAATTTTATTAAGGGATGCCGCTTAGATTTTGTGGTCCTAAACGGATTTATGCCCGTTCGTAATTGATCAGCTCGGCGAAATTGCCCTGGCGATAAGCCATTCGTTAGCAACTCGCCTTAAGTACGAGCATATCTCACAATGGCGACAGTTGATGTCATTGCTGACGCATTGCGTATACGCAACGTGGCACCGCCATTAGTGGGTGTCCTTTGAACCTGCTACTGAATGCCAATGCGAATGGGAATGCATGCAGCTATCGTGCTGCGACCCTTATTACATTAAAATATTTGACACAATTGCAGCTTTATGGCAATTTGCAAATTGCATTGCCACCCGCGGAGTTCGCCTTTGGATTTGGCATTGGTATGACTTTGTCAGGTGCACACACATTGTGTGATGTGTGAGCTGTGTCATTTTGAATAATTTCAGAGTGCGTGACAACATTTTTTGCCTCGCCTCGCATGCAAGTCAATCAATTTGGTTGGCGAGAAATATTGAAAAGTAATTTTACTCTACGCTTTTCCGACACATATTTAATGTTCTGCGCTTAAAGTTTGCTGAAATCGGAAAAGCCACTAATAAATTGATTTGGCAGGCGTGTGATTTTCACGCATTTCCTCCCCGCGATTAAAGCAGTAAAATAAATTCACCAAAGCTCGATTCACTTCCGAGCCGAGGTCATAAATCAAACTGTCTAAAATGGCATACATAAATTCTCATACTGGAAAAGGCATTTGCGATGAAATTAACACGCTGCGGCCCAGGACATCGTATCGTTTGCTGTGATTAATGCAACGCGGCGTATGCGTAACGTTTCGCTAGCTGTCTTTATTAATGGACGCTGATTTGCACATAAAGCAGCGCACACACATATGAGCCGAGCGATAAAATGTGGCCATGGGCGTGTGGAGCAGGGATCTCGGAGCAGGGAACTGGTGGCCTACAAGGTGCTGGGATTAAACTAGATAGCTGCTCAGCAGCTCTGCAGCTCCCTCGCCTCATGGTTGTGGCTTCTTGGCTGGAGCAGCTTTGCTCCTTCGTCCCCCATCCTCCTGCAGCTTGGGCTGCTGCCTGGCATTGTTGTAGAGTCATTAAGGTGTAAATTATACCACTAATTAGCCATTAAGTAGCAAACGGCAGCAGGCAGCGTTTAAGCACGTACATTCCAAAACAAAACGAGTTCTGCGTGCTTTGAAGGACTAGCAACTGTAAGGGAGCAATAAAATTTAATGAGCATATAAAATGTGAGAGTGAAAAGTAAATTCTGTAGCTCAAATCGAACAGATATGTGGGTAGAGCTTAAAGGTGTCCCGGGATTACCAATCCTTTGGCAGTAACGCCAAACATATCCAACCAGAACCAACCAGAGTTGAACAACAAAGCAAGTGCGAGGAAAGCAGCAGGAATAGTTTGAAAAAATATTGAATTCTTGAGACATAAACAAAGTGAAGAGGAGCAGCAACTCCGGCGGACTATTGAAGCAGAAAATCGAAAATTTATACAAATATGTTGAAAGAGCAGGGCAAAATAGAGCAGCGCTTTGGCGTTCGGGAAATGTGCAACGGCGGCAACAAAAGGAGCAGTAGTCCTTGTCTATGTCCATGTGCCTGTGTGTGTGCGTATGTGTGTGTGTTTGCCATGGCGAAATTTGCATTTATTTGCTGAGGGTATGTTCAAGTGTGCAACGAACTGTGCTTGAGTAGAAGACAGGCAGAGAGCCAGTGCAATCAAAGGCAAAGCCGCCACCGCCGAGATCGCTCCTTCAGCTCCTTTTGCTCCTTTCTGGTGCTGGTGCTGCTCCACTTTTCACTTGGCCAGCGGCGGTTCGTGTCCATTGCATCCATGGCTTCCTTTAGCCGTGTCCATCTCCGAAAACTGCTCAAGACAAATGTACTCGCACAGCTGACCCTGCAGCCAAATCCCGGCCAGAGATCCATCTGTGGAGCAGATCCTTCTAGGCGGCAGCAGCGCCTTTGATTGCTTTTAAAGTGCTCCCTTCTCGAAATTGAATTTGCCATTAGTCGCTGGCAACTTGTAAATTCAAATAAGCTCAACCCCCATCATCTAGCTGGCCCCCTCCTGTGTTTTTCATTGCGTCATGCTGCATAATGAGCTGCAAAATCTTTGCCGGGCTTACATGGCGTGTGAGTGACATTTAATTTGCCGTCGACAGCGTTTGGATAAAACTCAACTACCGCCCTAGCGCAAATCATCCTTTAAGCAGTGTTCATAATTGGGCTTCAGTATTATGGGAAAGGGTTCATAGTGCCACTAGAACATTGGAACACCCTTTTATGCAAAGCCTCCGTATAGTTAATAAAAAGGTATCCCTAATCAAATCGCGACTCGTCTAATGTATCAGATTTGGCGCCCGTCCAACTTGCAAATGGAGATTGTTTATTGGATGAAAGTCAGCTCATAGGAGCACTAAAATCCCTCTGAATCCGGAAGCAATCCGGATCCAGCACGCGTTTTACAGCTAATAATAAATGACCCGAGGTTTCTTGTCGTCGTCCTCGTTTTTCAACCGGGCACGTACGCATAAATTTCGACAAGGTCGTTGAATATCCTTTTTTTTCTGCCCATGCCAGGTGGGGTCTCCCCATACGTCCCCTGGCGTCGACACATAAACATAATGACCAGCTATTATGGCCGGTCGGATCGGCTTACGGGTACGGCAAACGGCGAACGGCAAACACATGTTTGTCAGTCGGGTAATGTGCCAAGTGTAACATATTTTAAATAATTGATGAGCGACCCGACCCGGCAGCTGTTCCTGCTCCTGTTCCTGGCTGCCTTCGTGCCTTTCCGCCTTGCCTGCGGATATCCAGATCTTGACCCGTACTCTATATTTGCATGGAAAAGCCTTCGTCTGCCCATCAATTAGACGCACTCGTCGCCGTCGAGCCTGCCGACATGGCTGTCACTTTTTGCTGTCGACGGCAGAGGAGCAGGGAGTTTCCAGCTGGAAATGCCTTTGGCTCATCCGTTTTCTTGCCGCAGGCGGTGCATACATTACAAACACTTCAATTTCCGTCTGCCAGTCAGTCCACTTCAGAGGCCCAGTCGAAGACTGATTCTGAATCAGTTTTTTCAGTTTTCCTCTAGAAAAGGGGGTACTTTCCCGCACCAGACAACTGTAATCAAAGCAAATTAATTATCTATGTCCTTCGTTGTGCGCCGCACTTTTTCAGCCATCTTGCTTATATACCTTTCAAGCCTTTCATGTCCGGCACAATGTCGTCTGCCGTTGGCAGGACGGTCCACTCAGCTGTCTGCTCCGATCTCGATGGCGGCAAAAGGCAAGAGTTAAATGCCGGGCATCGATGGCTGGCTTATAATTCAATGTACAGCCGCAGGCCAGCACATATACTCTCACAAACTCCAGCAATATCCCTTATTCGTTCATTCACTTTCGTCGCGCACAAAAGTAGACTACAAAAAATGGCAATGCCAAAACAATGACAGACACGGCAAATAAAGGACATGCAGGAATTACACAGAGAATGTGAGAGATGAGCCTGTCGATTGGCTTTCATCTAAATTTTTAATTAATATTTCTACATTGAGAAAAAATCTGTTTATCTTATACTTAAAGAAAAAGTTAATTAGACATAATGATCAATACAGATTTGCCATTTATTTGAAGTTTGTATTATTCGTTGTATTTTATACAAATTTGGATTTGATTAAAGCTTTTTTCTGAGTGACTTAATTTTCTTTTGCTCAAAGTGAAACTAATTAAGTTAGCTAACTGAATCTCTTTTGGCGTGCTGGAATCTGATTAAAGTGCCAGTTTCTTTCCGACATGCGACTCCTAATCACATGCATTTTGTCCATCCTTGGTCTGGACTACAGTGCCTCCCTGTGGATTAAAAGGTACTCGGAGAACTACCACCGACCCACTTACTACAATCGAGCCCACAGAACCAAAGACCATGTAAATTACAATCGCGAAGCCCTTGAGGAACGGGACAAACCGAAGCCGGAGGAGGTCCAAAAGCGACTTCCCTTCGATGCGACGCGGGACTTGACATACTACGTGAACGTGCTGAACGAGGGATCTGTCATCTGTGCGGGGGCTCTGATCTCCCGCAGGATGGTCGTGACCTCGACGCACTGCTTCCAGCCGCGGAGATTCGATCTGATATACGAGTACACGGCCAAACATCTGTCCATATTGACTGGCATAGAATTGGACGACAATCCCGAACCACATCAGGTGATCGGATTTTTCATGCCGGTTAATAAGAAGGAACGCTTTACCAACCACGTGGCTCTGCTCGCCCTCTCTAACAAGCTCGACAGAGACAAATACCGATATATTCCCTTGCATCGTAAGAGGCCACAGGCGGGGGATGACGTAAAGATGGCCTACTTTGGTCCACCCAAGTTCCAGATCAGACTGTACAACACGCGGGTTATGGACATAGATCGCTGCAAGATCTACTACGGCCTAAAGGAGGTATTCCATGTTTCCACCTTTGAGCCGGAATTCATCTGCGTGCGAAACAAGCGGCACTCGAAGAAGACCACATGCAGCACTCGACCTGGGGATCCCTTACTGATTGACAACAAACTGGCGGCCATCAATATATATGGAGAGCACTGCGACGAGGACGACGACTCCACCAACATGGACATATACCTACCCATTAGGCCGGTCATACCCTTCATCCAGACGGCCACGGATGCCCTGAGGGCCTTCACCGGATCGGGTCCATACAATGAATCGAATCCAATTACATTGTCACCCCTGCTTGAGACCATAGTGAAGAAGTCGCCCAATGTTTATGTTGGTGGTCCCCCAGAGGAATTAGCATTCGATGATCCTCTTAATGGAGGACCAGATCGAGAAGTCAAGAATTCGATTGAGAATCATGTTGAAAGCGTTCTCGATTATTATTAGTTTTATTCACATTTTAATCAGTGTAAAAAATATTATTTTATGGTTGCAATTAGTGTAAATGTCAAATTATAAGGCGTCACAAATTGATTTTGTAAGCACTATGGTCAAGTCAAAAATAAGATATGCTTAGTACCAGAGACTTATTGAGTAACGATGCTGCTACCACTCTGCATTATTCAGATCCTTCTGCTAGCTTTCCTGGCGAACGAGTCGGAATCCTCGAACACTCATGTCCATCGCTATATGCTGGACACCTATAAGCCGCAGCACAATCGAAAAACCCAAATGAACTACAAACGACGTCGTACTGTAAGGAGCGATCACGAAATGGATTCCGATCCCAATAATCCAAATAATCCCAATAATTCAAATAATCCCGATAATCCCGATAATCCTGATAATCTCAATAATCCAAATAATCCCAGTAATGACACAGTACAGTATGGACATTCCAAGGAGCCTGTAGTTACCTTGACCAATTCGGACAAGAAGGTGCCGCTGCACGAGCTGATGGTGAGACTCTATCAGCAAAACAAATATATCTGCATGGGCACAGTGATATCCGAGATGCTAGTGATTACCACTACCACTTGTTTTGATTTGGCCAGCGATGATGTGGTCACGATGAAGATGTACGATGACGAAGTCCTCGAAGGGAAAAAGGTCGCGCTCAACCAGACCTACCTGAAAGGAGCGGATCCCATGCTGGTTGCTATTCAACTATCCAAGTCCCCAAAGAATTCCAAAGTGACTGGCGACACCGTGAAGCTGTGCGACTCGGAGCTGGAAATATACGAGCCCATCGAGCTGCCACTGTGGATCAGGAGTCGCCACAGTATTCACTCGCAGACAACGTACATCATACCGATTCAGGCGTGCCGACTCCGCATGAGGGATCCCGAAGCGGTGGTCGCCACCGACACCATGATCTGCGTGAAGAACATGAAGTATACGGCCCAGTGCCAGTTGGCCATGGGGAATCCCCTCGTTCACGACGAACGCATCTGCGGCATCAATGTGGCTGGTCACAACTGTCCCGCCTTCACGGGCGCGAATCTGTACATCAGGGTATACGATGCTCTCGCCTTCTCGATAATGGGCATGGAGATCATTAAAAACTCCCGCATAGAAGATACCATTTTGTAAATAACAATATAACAATATAACAAATATTATAACAATTTTATTCAAATAATGTTTGTTTTTAAATATTTGATTATGTTTAAAATGGGTTTAGTTACACAAAAGTATATTTATCCAGCTTACTTGGTAAGTATAGTTACTACTACATATAAGGTCCATGCCTAACTGGTTGTTAAATCCGAATTATCAATCGGGAGGTGTACTAAATCACCCTTAAAAAGCTAAGGAAATTAGAGGAGTAGTCAGTTTCTAACCATATATCGCCATGTTGAAAGCGGTGGTTATTTTGCTTTTGGCCGTGCTCCAGTTTTGCCACAGCGAAGAGTTGCCCACTTCCGGAGTAAAACATCACAAGATGAGGTACATGAAGGATGATTGGCGTCCACACTTCGGATACAAGCCAAGCCACTACGGAAGTTCGCACGGATGAATTCTGGATTCAGCCTTTCCTTAATTAAATTCAATTGTATTTGTTATTTCTTTAATAATAGTCCGATATAAATGATTTAATTCTCTGAATTTTTTGGGTCTGAACCGTTAAAAGAGCATTGCTTTACCACGGATATGATGAATCCTCATTAACCTGACAAACATAAAAAGATTCGAAAAACTGGTTGGGGCCAAAATTTAGCGATATAAAAAGCTTGGGATACAATTGACAAATTTTCAGTAAACAGATGTATTTGTGTAGCCTCAAAGTAAGAGCCATTTAAATATATATTTGTAATACAACTTTTTTTTTGATTAATCAGCAAAAAGTCAAATGAAATACAAATAAATAACCGTTCCCAGAATAACATCAATAGTTTACAACTGAAAAATTGAAAGAACCATGCGGCGAGTTTATTTTCAGCATGATAATATCGTAATCGCCTTATTTATTGTCCAATTTGTTTCTTTTAAATTGAACTGTCCTACGACTGAGGTCAGACCTGCGGAGATCAAATGAAAAACAATTTTTCGTGCGCCGCAAATATGACATTAAATTGTTCTGCCTCATTTCCGTTCGGCTGACTGAGGTTCAATCAAATTAATGAAAAATTTCTGCCTCGGCCGCCTCCGCTGCCAAATCAAAGTTGCCCCACAAGAACCATGAAGCGCGCAGACGCTTAGCAATATTTGCCGGGAATGTCCTTTGGCTCAGAGTCATTGACGAAAAATCCGGCCGAATGAATGGCAAGAAGAAACTGTACAAACACTGAGATGAAGTGGCAGTGGCAAAAAAGCCTTTTGTACTGCAGCGATAATGTCATCAACTAAAGTACTCCGTCGGGCATAGTGAAAAGTTCTAGTCAATCGCCATAAAGCACATAATGTGACAGGGAGACTGGGACTGGGAATGAGATACATTCGACCATGTTGACAGGCGCATACAAACTGTGTAAACATCATTAAAATGGTTTTTCTCCAAGGGCCTCCCTACCTCGCCATATCGAAATCGAAATGGAAAATCATTGAAATTATATTTCCGTCCATGTGTTCTGTTTACATTTTAGATGTTCCCTTTTGATCTTCCCGCTGCGATTTGTCCCCCTTCTGAGCAGCGAGGTCCTTGCAAATTAGCCGCATATCACTTTATGGGAAAAGCACTTTGGTAAATTAAACTAAATAATTCAAGGACGCGGCCGCAGTTCATAAAATGGCCCGCAACAAACAAAGCACAAAATTTGCGCCTCCGAAATCTTTTGTTTTTGCAAATATTTTCAGCTGACACACACGCACTTCTAAGCGAATATGTGGCTGCAGCTGGATATGGAAATGTTTGACAAGAAAAATGCGGTCGTCGGCTACAAACAATGCCAAGCGAAAAAATGAAACCATACACTGCAAGAAAATGTTTGTTATTGGAAAGATTTTTATTTCAAAAATGATATGTTTAACCAAAATATATTATTCAATTAAACAAAATTGAATCTGAAGTAAGAATCTTATGCTGAATAAATTTTAAGTATCTTTCATGTATGTTATGTTACTTCAAGAATCCCTTAACTTTTTCTCTCTGCATCGAAACGCATTTGTATGTGTGCGCACGTCCTTGGCCGTCAACTGTGCGGGTGTGTGTGAGTGTGCGTAAAATTTTACGATAATACGCAACAATTTCGAAATGAGTGCACCCTGCTAAGCGGCCTGGTCTGCTGAGCATTTCGAGTGCAAAGAAAGCAATTTCCTCAATATTCTTTATGGCAAACAGGAGCCTGCGAGAGGGAGACAGCAAGGAGTGAGTGGGACAGGAGGCAGGGGCACTGCTTGCTGGTTTTTTGTTATTATTTTCAAAGTTCCATAAGCCGCTTGCTAATAAAATTTTAGAAGCCTGTGCTGGGCTATTAACATTATCATAACAAACACACAGCCCAGCGCATGTGTGCGTGTGTGTGAGAGTGTGAAAGTGTCCTTATAATAATCATGGCCCACACTCACACATCCACATCCCCATCCACTCACCCACACTGACAGACATTTACATGCCACTTAGGCATTGTCGCCCATTGCTTGTGACTAGCGTTGCGTATACGCCGCGTTGTGCGTGCGCCTTATAATTCATTTATTGGCATAATTTCGTTTTATTTTTATTTGTTTTACGGCTTTTGCGATTGCCTTTGATAGGATCTGCGATGTGCGAGAAAAAGCGGCAAATTGAAAACATATTGAATATCGAATTTGGTCTCCTTGGACGCCCTTGAATTGGCCGCGCCACTTAATTGCTAAGCTGCACACGCGACCTGGCATACAATTAGGTGTCCTGGCTGCCGCAGGGGCATCCTGTTTTATCCTGGGGGCCACCTGGCCACCCTGTGCATTCATTACAAAGCACTTTAATTCTCTCGAGCTTGAGCGCATAGATCACGCCCGACTTAATAAATTCCCACGCCAACGGCAACCGAAAACAAAAGAATCCTCGGACGTCGCTGCCACTCAGTGGGGGCGTATGTCTTACCTGGCACCATCTGCAATTGGAGCTTCAGCTACGGCTCCAGCTCTGTCTGCACACTTGTCTGGTCGGTGGAGACGTGACTGGAAAAATGCATTTCCGCTGCACGTAAAATCCGGGGAAGAGCCAGAAAAAAGCACGGCAAACCGAGAGCGAAGAGGAAAACGAGAGGCACGTAAGTCAATCAGCAACTGGGCAGCAGCCACCGCCACAGGACGAAGGACGAAGGGCGGAGGACGAAGGACCCAGGTCCGACCTAACAACTAAGTATAACCCTAATGCAATGCGGAAGTCACACTCCAATTTGGACCAGGCATGGCGCCTGATTTTGTTGCTAACTGAATGAGTTACTTCCGCTTTGCCTAACAATTTTAAATAAAATCACATCACTGATGGTGGAGGCGGGGCTTCCGGTCTATCCCGGCAGCAAACTCGGACACTAACCAATATGGACAATGGTGTCTGGCGAGTGTGTGTATCTCCAGTTTCCCCATTTTTTCCCCCCATGCTCAGAGAGATGTGGATGTGAATCGTAACCGACGCGACGCTAGCCTTTGAAATATTTATGGCAGCTACAAAAGGCCATAAAAAAGGAATGCCAATATGCGAGTGAGTCCGCTGGCCATTTGGTAGCCAATTGAATTCACTCCGGGGCAGATGTATTTGCCATGAACTGATTGACATAGGAAGCAGTCTATATTTGCAAGTCCATCATATTATTATGTTACCGAGCGCAAATCAGCGGCAATTATGTTTGCCGTTCGGAAAAATAAAACAAATCAGAATATAATGAGTGGGTGGAAAATTGTGCAAATCATTACACTCAATTAATTGCGCTGGCGAAAATATGAATTGCAAAATATTTTCGCCCCAGTGCACACACACAGTAAATAATGCAATTATAGTGCAAACATAATTTAAACAAATGAGAGTGCATTCCATTACCCTTGGCGAAACTCGAATTACAATTATCTAATAAATGATGTTTTTGCTTTTCAGCTACACATTGCTCGTATATCAATAACATTCAATCACAATCCGCTGGATAAAAACTTGTAAATGTTTGATAGCGAATTGCGCCAAGGGCCATGAATGAAATATCATCGATAACATGCTCTTGCTCACCTGTCCATTCCCCATAGCCCCATTGCCCCCATAGCACCCAAACCTCCCAAATCTCCCGAAAAACTGACAGCTCATGGGTAATAGATAGTTTCGTTTGGCTGCAATTAACACCTTGCGAGCTGCACACAAATATTTGCCGGACTTATCGAGCATTTATCAATGACAAGTGTGACATATACCGATGATATGGCGGTGGGGGAGGTACGATTGGAGCATTCTGCATGTGACGACACAACCAGAGCCAGATAAGTAAAAAAGCTGGGCGAAATTAAGTATAAAAACAAGCTTTTTCCTCGAAGGTGATAATATGAAAGGCGGCCGAACAGAAGTTATAATGCAGAGCGTGAAGGCGGAATCTCAGCGATTTAGTTTTGCTTTTCGGCCCGACTTGTGACCACTTGGAGCGCCATGTGGATTCCAAACCGGAATAGCTTCAGTTGCTCGAGATATATTCGTCATGTACGCAGGTGGAAAATATTGCGCTCCTCGGCATTGCAGTTTCTATATCATTGCATTCCTTATCTGCCAGTTGGTTTTCTTAGTGATATTTATACGGAATGATCGCAATGATGATATAATCGCCGGTGAAGTGAGTTGATTAATCCCGCCTGTTATGTGATAAATCATTTAAGTGTTTTCTTAGCTGTTAGCTTACCAAAATGAGAGTGTGGATAACTACCTGAATTGGCACGTATTCATATCCCATACACCAGAAACATCGGAGGCTTTTTACCAATACAATATTCATTTAAGTAATGCTGTGGGTCCTATACGTAAGTTGCCCGTAACAAGGCATTCTAGGTATGGAAAAGAAAAACAAACTTTTATTCAAATTATGAAATAATATTTTGTATTCTTTTAGTTGCACTACACGTAATTATGTACTTCCTTCCCCTTTGGAGGCCAATGTGAGTGTGGTGATCAGTTTTCACAATGAAGCGCGTTCTATGTTGCTGCGCACCATTGTTTCCCTGCTGAGTAGAACGCCGGAGGACTATCTGCATGAGCTAATCCTTGTGGACGATGGCAGTCAGCGGGATGGTAGGCCATTGAACCCACTTACGCAAAAGGGTCGCACTTATCGCTCAATTAACAGTGACCCTGCTGGATGACCTCAAGCGATGGATGGGCGAAGTGTTTTGGTCGAAATATCGCCTGGGTCTCATCTTCCTCAGGAACCAGGAGCGCATGGGCCTGATTTGGTCGCGCAACAGGGGCGCCTCCCTGGCCAGTGGACGTTATGTGCTCTTCCTGGACAGCCACTGCGAGGTGAACGAGGGCTGGCTGGAGCCACTGCTAGAGCGACTGGCACGCAATACCAATCTGGCGGTTAGTCCACTACTTGACCCCATTGACCCGACCACCCTGAGCTACCGGAAGGGCAATGAGATGCTGAAGGGTGGATTTGACTGGTCCCTACACTTCCACTGGCTGAAACGACAGCTGGCCAACCAGGAGCGCCTGGAGATGCCCTACCAGAGTCCTGTCTTCGCTGGCGGCGTATTGATGATGTCACGCGACTGGTTCCTTAAGCTGGGCAGCTTCAACCCGTATCTGAAGGTGAGAAAACCCAATTAGCCAGTGTCAAGAGCTCTAATTGCTAATGTCGAACGCCAAGAATGCCGCTCTCCTCTGCCACATTTCCTAGCAAATACACTCAGTTGTCCACATTCATCCCTTTGCAGATCTGGGGCGGCGAGTCCATCGAGCTGGCCATTAAATTGTGGCTTTGCGGTGGACAAATTGAGATCGTGCCCTGCAGTCGAATCGGACACATCTTTCGCCGCCGCCACGCCTTCGACTTTCCACCGCAATCCGACCGTCAGTTGAGCCCGGCCCAGGAAACCTATCTGCAGTGAGTCCGAGGTCGGGGATTAGGTGTGAAATGGCCGCACCGCCTCTGGTATTTTTCAATTTCATTGCAGACCGGCTTCCGTTTAATATAAACATTCCAATCACATGCTGATTGAACTCTCTTCCCTCCCCGCCACCAGCAACTCAAAAATCATAGCCGAGTCCTGGCTGGACGAGTATAAAAATATGTTCTACGCACTGAGGCCGGCGGCCAGGCGAATTCCACTGGATCACACCTATGATGAGCTGCAGCGGATACGGACGGAACGGCGGTGTCATCCCTTCGAATGGTATCTGCGGCATGTCAGCCCCGAACTAAGGTCAGTGCACTGGAAAAAACGTTTGGTGCATAAGAAATGTATGCATTTCAAATTGCATGTAAAAGGCATGACTATGCTATAGACATATCTAATATTCAGTAATGATGGCATCTTTTCTTATTATATATCTAACACATTTTCATGTTCCTCTAAAAGTTGTGCTATTATGAGCTGTGTGGTCAGCTATCTGAGTTATTGTTCATTGAAAAATAACTAACCCTCAATTGATTTGCAGGATGCACTTCGATGAGCTGTCGGCCACGGGAACGTTGCGGAATGAGGATCGGTGTGTGCACGCCAGACAAAAGGACTCCCAGCCGAACCTGGCGAGCTGCTACCTCAGCGACATCACCCAGTGGAGCATGCTGCGCCAGAGTGGACAGCTGAGCACCCATCGGGAGTTCTGTCTGGCTGTGGGGTTCGGAATGCGAATAGCACTGGAGGCGTGCGGGCGGAATGAGACCGCGAGGAGGTCGCAGCGATGGGTGCGCCTGGGCACCCATCTCCTGCACGCCGAGACGCACCTGTGCCTGGATAATCCGCTCAAGGACCGATTGGAGATGAGCACCTGCCGCTCGCATGCCGTATCGCAGTCGTTTCAATTTGCATTGGAAATGGAGGGGCAGACATAAACTTGGCTAATGATACTGAAACTGAATCCGATAACGGCAACGATACTGATACTGATTCGATGAACCTGAGCCTCTTAGTTCCCGGGGCTCAGGTGGCTGAGTTTGTGTGCCGAATCTCTGGGCATGCAGGTAAATCAAAACGCTGACATGTTGTGCTAATCTCTGTGAAACATTTCCGCTGCCGGAGCGGCATACCCATAGATTACGGAGGCTCCGGTTGAGGGGAAGCAGTAAATTATGGCGCCATGGATATACGAAAAGGTGCTTCTGCACCCAACTCCAGTCGCTCTTTTTTCCCGCTCCGCAGCCTTTGTTGCCGGAGTCGGACTATCAAGACTCGCAGCGCTTCCTGTCGCATCCGTCACACGAGACAGGACACAATGGTTTCGTGGGGCGGAGCGGGAGTTGGGGGCAGATGTGGGGGCGTGGCCAGATAAAAGCCAACGACGCCGCGCGTATTGTGCGGCTTGTTTAGGCGGTCCTGTCATCAGTCAGCGAACAAAAGCGAGGCATCCTTCGGCTGCAAGGAGTCAGTCGCAAATGTAATTGAGTTGATGACAATGCCACTGACTGCCCGGCTCGCGCTTCCGGCAATTTTGATGGCCTCCGGATGCCGGCGACAAAAAGCGGCGACTCCGGAAACAAGTCCAAATAAAACAGGGACAGTGGCAGTTAGAGCAACAGTAGCAGAAAATGCCAGCAGAAAACAGAAGTCCATGGTGTGGCTGCCGTTGGAGAATTTCCAAAGTGCAGTTGCAACTTAAGATTTGTTTTGTTTCACCATTCTTGAGGTAATAAAGCGTAAAAGTTAATTTTGTATCTCAACAATGGCAACAAGTGTGTCCTGGATATCCTGCAGCTTCTGCAATATTTCCCTCACAATAGCGCCAGCTGCGCGTAAAAATCGCATTTCTCACGGAAGTTAATAAAAACAAAAAAGCCTTGGGTGACCAGGGAAACGGAAGGCGGAAGTCTAACAAGTTGCAGTTGCTTTGGCATCGTGTTTGGGCCTTCTCCTCCTGGTTTCCTGAAAGTTATGACCGCCCGACATCGCGACATTTTATTGTCCTGCACCTGAAATGCAAGTACAATAAAGCGGTGGCGGTAATAAAACGGCGAAGCACTAGAAAATTTAATTTTCTATAAAGTTTGCCCAGGTAAAGTCCCCGCTAAATTGCCGTTCCACTTTAAGAATGCCTCGCATTGGGCAGTCCTTGACTTAAATTCGCCAAATTTGTATTGCCTTTTGAAAGCTGGATGCTTTCGAAAAGCTGCTCCATCATCGCATAAACCCAACTGGGAACTGCAAACTGGTAACTGGGCACTGGGCACCGGGTAAACTGGGCCCAAGGACGGACCTTAATTATGAGCGGTGGAACCCTCAGCCAGGCATGCAAAACTTGATTATTCATTTGAAGACTCATTTTATTATCTGCATAAATCTTTGCCGAACCCGGCAACCAACTTTCTGTTTACTTTGTTGGGGGCCGAGAGTGAAAAAAGACAAAATGGAATCCATCATTCACTGGCGTGGCCGCATTTAAAACATCTTGATTAAAAAACTAAAAAGGGAAGTCGGCTAGCTAGAAGAATGGCGGTCGGTCGGTGAAATGGCAAAATGAAAGCCAAATGCAAACTCAGCGCATTCTAAGTGCGCCAGTGGAAAAACAAAAAGGATAGAAAATTCGCGGAAAGTACAAAAAAATGAAAACGAAATGAGCGAGGGCTAAAAACTTATAAGCCGCGAGCGTGGAGCGTGGAAGTTGCGGAATAACCGCTGGTGGGCAGCGTTTAAAAAGGGATTTCAAAATTAACGTCCATCAGGCTGGCAAAAAAGTCAATTTGAATGATTAAATAGGAAAAGCTGTGTAAAAGTTGTGTCGCCGTACCGCCTTTTGCCATCGACCCCAAAAACCCAGGCATTTCCAATCCAAATCCGTAGAGTTGCGCCCACCGGACCAAAACGAGAGAAAAAAGCGATTAGTGTGGTCTTTTGTGTGGCTTAAGCATCCCCGATGCCTTCTTTTTTGGCCATTCTCCCAGGCGGATTTACATTTATTAATTCCCCTGGCAGATGCCAAAAAAAAAGGGTCAGGTTTCGGGACGGGCTATATACAAGTAAATAAAAACATGTGAACGTTAGCGCAAAAAGCGATAATCCATCATTTTTGTCCCAGGTTGACTTCGGCAAAGCGAACAGTGGTACCCAATCGGGGTTACCATCCAAGGTTCCTATCACATGACAGATTTGACAATACACTTCTCTTGAACTGTATCTATTAAATACATTGATTAAAACACAGAAAATGCCATAGCTTAAATCCATTAAGTCCAAATAGCACTCCTCCCACTGTTTCTCCTTTGACGACACCAAAAGTTCGTGTCCCTGGCAGAGACTTGTAATCCCTATCGCATGATTATGCCAAAAATGAACCAATCCATCGCAGCACACGAAAAAGGTTAAGCTCAATGTCCCTGCAAGATGGGTCCTTCAATCCGGTGAGTGGGTGTGTGCGCCATACGGATTATCATGCCGCTCAGGAGCACCCAAACAATTTTGACGCAATGAAATGATTTTGATGAAAAATTAAAAAGCATTTCAATCACGTCGAAAGTTTTCTGACATCACAAAAATTGTTGCTCCTCCCGTGGAAAAGGGAAAAAGCAGAGTGGAAATTTCGAGTGTGTGCGGATGTGAATGCGGATGTGGATGGGTGCGATGTGGTCCCCAACTCTCGTGTCTGGTAGTCGTTTATTTAGATGCTAATTTAAGTGTGCGCCTGGAATAATGCTTTCCATTTTAGTTAAAACGCTGCGAAAGTTGTGCTTCAAGGTGATGGGAAATGGTTGGTGAACCTGATTTATGTAAACTTTTCCTTGCTAAAATTTATTATAAGTAAATATACATAGCCTTTACAGCACATTTCTTAAGCAATGCCTTTAGTTACAATATGCTGTTGAAATTGAAGAGTTTTCTTCAAAGTTTTAGTTGATTTTTAACTAAAATATGATATTACGTGAATTGGTTAAAGGAAATCACAGTCATATCATGTTCGAGACTGTGAGGCGGTATTCTCAATCTATTTCCGGTCAATTTTATTTGGCAGCCGCAAAGTATGCAATGAAATTTAGAAAGTGAGCAAGATGGCGGCATCGCACAGTAAACTGTGGTTCCTATTGTATGAGGAAAGCTGCCAAAAATACATCTAGTTGAGGTACCACTATATCATATAGGTGTCATATGAAGGATCTGTTTGAAATTAAATGTTAGTACGGGAACAGTACGGGACCAGTTCGGGATCAGTACAGTTTAAAGTCAAAATTTGGACTTTGTTTTTTTATTTTTGGCCTATGGGGGGAACCAGTGTGGATCGGTCTTGGACTTGAAAATTCAACCAATTCATCGTCACTGTTGGCCATTTAAATAGGCAATGAAGCTGCATTAAGAATTAAAGACTTCATTAAGTACGCAGTGCTGCACATTAAATAAACATAATGCCGCCTTTCGCTGCTTGCCTCGGCCATTGTCGCCGGGCGATTTCTTGGTTTATTTTTTTAGCCGCTGTTTGTTGTTCGTGGTGCTTAATTCGCATTTAATCTCATCAGGCTGGCGACGTCCTCGTCAGGGGTGCACTGAGCCATAGCCCCACACCCCACCTCCCAACCCCACCCACCTACACTCACATCAGCCAGAAATGCCAGGCGACGGGACGGCCCGCCGCAGGTTTGATGGGGGCCACAGCTGCCGCTGACGCAGCAGCCGACTGCGCCGCCGACGTCGACGTCTGCAGGTGACAGGTGAGCATTGCGTTGGCAGCGGCAATAAAAAGCATGTAAATGAGGCGAGGACTTAACCTAGGCCAAGACCGAGCTCGGATATCTGCCGGCTGCGGTTATATAATGTTGTGACAAGCCATCCCCGGCGACCAAAGGTGTTAAACCAGTGGATCCCATCTGACTGGCACGGAGAAAAACCAGATAGCTTAAGTTCGCATCTGGTCTGGATGCTTGAATATATGTATGAAAAACTTACTTTAATATATGTAAAATATGTATCTTTAATAACCGTGCTGATATATATAACTAGTCAATAAAATGCATCAAAGACTGAATGTAATAAATAGAAGACATGACATAATCTTATCCCTTTTTTTTCGGTGCACAATTGGGGGCATGGACATGAGCGCGTGCCAACTTTTTTTGTGTTTTTTTTTTTCCACCTCTGCCAGCAGTTAATCAGAGAAATTAAGCAATGTACTAAGCGCGGCAGAGCTGCGACGACGCCAGCTGTGCAGCCGACGAGGCTGACGACATCAGCCAGGACATCCAGCTGTGCAGGACAATGGAAGACAGCGGGCGCAGACCCAGGACAAGTAGTGATTGCCCCGACAATTGCTGTGGCGCGTTGCCCATTCAACTGGGCAGTTCAGCAGTTTAGCGGTGGGAGCAACAAGAGCAAACATTCCAGCCCAGCTGATGGGGATTGGGATTGGATGAGGAGGATGAGGAGGAAGAGGTGGCTCCGGCGGCCACCCAAAACCATCACACGCTCACACGCACAGAAGCCAGCGGCGCTGGTTGTTGCTATTGTTGCCTTTATTCTTGCTGGGATGGCTGGCGTCGCTGCCGGCGTTGTGCCGCCGCCGAGGCATCGAAGTATTCCTCAACAAGCTCAGCCAGCAATCAGTTGGGCGCTGGATACGGACGCGAGCAGTGTGGACTTTCAAATTGGCCAAAAACAGCAGTATATAATCGAAAATATATAGCGTGCCGCGGCGCAGCAGTCGGTAGCAACAATAGGAACGTTGTTTTTTGGCCATAGCCATATAGCCCCAAAATTTATGCCGTTCGTTTGTCAATAAAAAAGCAAACGAGAAATGTAAACAGAAACGCAGCGAAAGGAAGACATCATATTGAATTTATGGTGTAGGTGCAGCAACGTGGTCCTCGAACCTAAGGACACCCCGGTGTCCTTGTCGTCAGGGTGTGACTCGGCACAGTTTGGTTGTGTCGGTGCCGATTTGTACGTGCCCTCACCTTTGAACTCACTCTCTTGCTTCTCGCCTCACCGTGATCCTTGTGTGCTGTCCTTTATTGTTGTCTTACCTGTGCTACCCACCTACAATTACCGTTATCGGGCAAGGACCAAATTGCTTTTGCCACCCGCCACGTTGCGAACAATTCCGGTCGGGTTCGATACCACACGGCGTATGCGGAACGTTTTTGAGGTCTCCGGAGCTCAACGGTCGTAGTATTCGGCATGATAATTGAATTTTTGTGGCGGCTGCTTTGTGAAACTCTACTAATTGGAAATTTGTTATTTGCGTTTGGTGAACTGTGAGCGGAAAAGAGCCCAAAATTGAAAATGTCCCGTGACAATCAAGCGAAATCGCCAATAGCCAGTACAAAGTGAGCCGGAAAGTTGTGCACTAAAGCTGAGAAAACATGGAGAACACCACAATGCTGGCTAACATTAGCCTAAACGCAACCAGAAATGAGGAGAATATCACCTCATTCTTCACCGACGAAGAATGGCTGGCCATCAATGGCACATTGCCGTGGATAGTGGGATTCTTCTTCGGCGTCATCGCCATCACGGGATTCTTCGGCAACCTGCTGGTCATCCTGGTGGTGGTCTTCAACAACAACATGCGCTCCACCACCAACCTGATGATTGTCAATCTGGCTGCCGCTGATCTGATGTTCGTAATCCTCTGCATTCCCTTCACGGCCACCGATTACATGGTGTACTACTGGCCATATGGAAGGTTCTGGTGCCGCAGTGTCCAGTACCTGATTGTGGTGACCGCCTTCGCCTCCATATACACACTGGTGCTGATGTCCATCGATCGGTTCCTGGCGGTGGTCCATCCCATTCGCTCACGGATGATGAGGACGGAGAACATCACCCTGATTGCCATCGTGACTTTGTGGATCGTGGTGCTGGTCGTTTCGGTGCCAGTGGCCTTCACCCACGACGTGGTGGTAAGTGGGAGTGGAAGAGTGGGAGGAGTGGGTGAAATGGCAGAAGTGGGCCTGCTGTGCCTGAATCTGCTGTGAAGAACACGGGCCAGGCAAATTTATTGCTTTCCATCATCGTCACCTCGTTAGATTCCTCTCGCTGCACGTCAATGGTGCCGACTGCCTGTTTCTGATATAGCTATAGATACCTAGATAGATGGTCTGCCTTCTGCGAGATCGTAATCCAGAAGGTGAAGACCCCGCACAAACCAGCGATCGTCCAATCGACTGATCCTGATACAACTCATTTGTTTTTACTATATGCCCCTATTAAAGTTTCCCCTTTTTATCTTGTTTTCTCTTTTGTGTTTATATTGAAAATTTCGCGATGCGCGGCGCCCGATTTGTTTTTGTTACTAATTTGCTATTTTGAATTCATAAATTTTTAATTATAGACCAGATAGCCAGCGAGAAACACTTGCCAACTGGCGGTATCTGCCCACAGCCCATCCGTGAGGCTTGCAAAATTTCAAATTCAACTGTTGATCCAAAAGCGCGTAAATCATGGGCAGTCGTAAGTCGTAACAAGCGGCCATTATGGAAACTTTGCACTTGCGAACTTCGGGCGCACACTGCGTATGATAAATGTCTTCGCGGGTGGCGACCTTGAAATGCTCATCTTGGACATTAAGCTTTTAGATCGATGCGAAAAGTGCGAGAAACAATTTAATTGCGGAATAATTGACCAAGATCGGAATTGTTTTGCTCGAGATCAGCGGGTGATATCAGAAATTAAAAGGGGAATTTACCGGGGATATACATACAAGTAAAATGTATTTGCAGACTTTAACCTTAGGTTTTTATTCGCAAGTACATACTTGGCTTATTAACTAATATTCAATTTTGTAGGACAGTTGAAACATTTGTTGAATGCTATTTAGAACGGAATATCTATCATATTTTTCCATTGCGAGTATCAACTACAAGTAATTATGGTCGGACATTGGTTCCAATTTCTGCTGATACTAATAAATGGCCTGCGGGCTTTTTCCACTGATTTCCCAGTGCCAATAAAGCGAATCCCACATCACACACGACCAACTTTTTGTTTGTGCCGTTGAGTTTCCCCTTTCCTTGGCCAGAAGCGACAGTCGCGGTTAATTAAACGAATCTCATCGTCACACGGATGATGAGCTATTTTATCTGTGAGATGGCAATGGCCCACTGTTGCTCCCGGTGTTGTTATTGTAACCTAATATTTTATTAAATGGCATTTCACGCTTCGTTATATTGTTATTTTTGTCTCGTTCGGTTTTTGTTCGCGTTGGGGGGAGTGCTCCAATGGGTGGCATTATTGTTTGTTTATGTGTTTGCTTTGCTTTGTCTAAGGATTAAGCTGGAAAAATAGAGGCCACATTGAATGCTCATATGTGTGCTTTGCTTTGTTATCTGGTGTGTGCGTGTGCAAATACAAAGAAACAGGCGATAAAAAGGCATAGTTAAGTCATGTTTGATCAACATGTTAATTAACAGTTTGCTATTAATTATTTCCATATTACATTGGCCAGCTACATGCATGGTATATATGTAATGAGCCTGCGAGAGCGTGTGCCATTATCTTTTTATTAGAAATCGATATCAAATAATAATCATAAAGGCACATATGTCCGACTGCGTAACTAGATATGCGATCTCCAGGTCATGGCATTGATTGACAGCTGTTGGCTGATTTCTCGCGAACGAGGAAAGGGCATTAATGGCTTGTCAAGTCTATTAAGTCGTTGGGTTTCGCGGAGAACATGCCAGCGAAATGAACCCATAAATCAGCGGAGGGTCTGGCCATGATTTGTCTACTTCTGTGGCCTTGGCCACTTGACGCTGCGCAGATTCAGAGTTCGAACTCAATTTGTGGGCCAACATCGCTCGCTCAGTGTAACGAAAACAAGGGCGGGCCATAAACAAACATTTTTGTAAGCAATTCATGCCGGCATTAATGGGAAGATTTTTTAAATGCGATTTTCCACACGCATTCATCAATTGAAAGCGCGGCGAAGGGGCGGAGATTGTAAACAAAAATGTAAACAAAAGGCTGCGAATATTTTTACGATTCACCAGGCAGTTTACGACCCTCCTAAGCGTCAGCAAACCAGTCTCGTCTAGCCAACAGACCGATAGATCCCCCAAACAACAAGAACCAAAAGCCCGATTGCCCATACCCATTGCGCTTTTATCCAAATCCAAAACTCCGGCTGAACAATTTGTCAGCCAAATGTCAGCGACAGAGAAACAAAGTGAGATTGCGAGTTAGTTGTCGACGTCCGAACTATTCGTATGACAGTTTAGTTTTATTTACGATGTCTGGCTGTTGGCCGTCTGACGTTGCTTGGCTGCCATGCAACTGTCACCGCCAACATGACGTATGCGCAATATTCGATTCCCACACCGCACGCGTTTGCTCATAGTTCCCACCCCAAAATTCTCATCGATTTCCGCAGGTGGACTACGATGCAAAGAAGAACATCACCTACGGCATGTGCACCTTCACGACGAACGACTTCCTCAGTCCGCGCACCTACCAGGTCACCTTCTTCATCAGCTCCTACCTGCTGCCCCTGATGATCATCAGCGGGCTCTACATGCGCATGATCATGCGGCTCTGGCACCAGGGAACCGGCGTCCGCATGTCCAAGGAGTCGCAGCGCGGTCGCAAGCGGGTCACCCGCCTCGTCGTCGTGGTGGTCATCGCCTTCGCCTCGCTCTGGCTGCCAGTCCAGGTGACATGAAATAACACATATGACACCCACATATATTTTAAATAATCAAACATATTCCTTCGTTTGATTGAACAGCTCATCCTCCTGCTCAAGTCACTGGATATCATCGAGACGAACACCCTCACCAAGCTCGTCATCCAGGTCACCGCCCAGACTCTGGCCTACAGCAGCTCGTGCATCAATCCGCTGCTCTACGCCTTCCTCTCCGAGAATTTCCGGAAGGCCTTTTACAAGGTGAGTGGGAGTGGGTTGGGTGCACTCGGGAGCTGGACGAGAAGGCTGCTTCAAGTGGCGACATCTGAGTGCTCGGTCAATATATCGATGAAATATTTCCAGAGCATTGTTTTCGTTTGCATTTCATTTGATGGAAACTTTTATGTGTCGTAATTTTAAGTGGGCCATTATATTGATTTATTGACTGACAAATATCAAAACCTTTTTTATATATTTGATATTTGTTTTCGTTTTTTTATCTATAAGCACTGATTTCCATTGCTATTCCTAATGAGTTTTTAAATGAGCGAATGTTTTGATTTCAAATCAAAAATCTAGAATGCAATTAAATAATTTACGAGCATAATGGAAAAAAAGAATATATAAAGGCGATTTCCAGAAAAAAAAAAACAGCGCGTGTTTTCCCATTAAATTTCGATGGGCCAGCGGCAAACGTTTTAATGAGTTAAGTGCGAAAAACGCGCATACGCCGCGTGGGCCGAATTTGGTTTTACTCGCGCAGCATCGGCATCAGCATCAAAATCTATATTTACGGTATAAATAGGTAGAATTTACAGAATAATTTCAGCCAAGCGGATCATCATCGGACCGTCCATCTTCATTTCTCTATTTTTAAGGCCGCCGCAGACGATTTGCAGCTGTTGGGCATCAAGACCAAGTGCCTCCTCAACTCTTTTATTGTGGAACAAATATTTTCCATTATTGTATGCGTAGAGATCTTTTGTCTCGTCAATTTAATGAAGTACAGCGATGTGGCTTACGAGGCATTCCATTCCCTGGCACGCCACAGTTTTCCCTCAAATGGCACAATAAATGGGCTTTAAATTACAAATGATTCCTTTCCGTTCGGCTGGCTATTTAAAGATATGCCCAAATTAGCAACGCACTGAGACAATGGGGAATTACGGGCTTTACATTTTTTGTTTGGGCGGGCTTTTTATAGCATTCCCCTGTAAATTCATTGACATTCGTTGATGTTTCGTACCGCCCGCAAAAGAAGTGAAAAAAAGTGAAAACAGACGGCTGACAGGCTGCCCGCAGTTTTTGGACTCCGAGAATGGCGGCTCATTCCAATTCAACTCACTTTCGGGACGCATTAATTCTTTTGGTCAGCGGCCATTTGCATAAACGCAAAAAAAAAAGAAAGTACTGGAAAAAAGAAACGTTGCGGGTGGCAAATCACTGGACAGCCACGCCCACCGGCGAGGGGGTGACTTTGCTTTACTTACTTTTAATTACTTTAGGGACAAACAGACACAAGCGGCTGAAGGAAAACAGCAGGAGCTGCCGAGGGAAGTGCACAGGACATTGTACTCATCGATCTGAGAATTTTACTTTTACCCCACAACATTTCCTTTCAATCATTTTGTGGCTTAATTTTAATATTTTAATTTGTTTTCCCGCTGCGGTACGTGGGTTTTGCGTGTTTTCCGCGTTTTCGGCACAGCTTTTGCCACTTTGCATATAAATTGTGTTCCTGGACTGCTGATGCTGTCTTGGTTTGCCTTTCGCTAATTGATGTGTTTGTCAAGTCATTAAATTAGATTAATTACGTTAATTAAATTGCGAGCCGCTGTTTGTATTGTTTTTTTTTCGCTATTGTTTCTGGTTTCTGTTTGCGCCCCGAGCGTGTTTGGAATGCCTTTTTCGCAATTTCCGGCCACCACGTGATTGGGAATATGTCAATCTGATTAATTGGCCGTGTGACTGGCCTTCGATTAGTAATTTATTCATGTGCCGAATTCGTCGGCTCTTTCTATTGGTCTTTCATCCTTTTCACGCCTTAACCAAATCATCCATATAGGGCTTGCAATCCAACAAACTTGGTATGTGGACAACGACGCATCAGGATGTGAGTTCTGAGAAAACTACCTATTAAACATAACTGTAAGGCGGAGTAAATTTGTTTAAAATATTTCTTTACAAATACATGTTTGGCACGCGTTCGAATATTTATTAAAATTTCTTTCTCTACATTAACTTGTTACTTGTTACTATTTTTTTGAGTCTACGTAATCTATAAACTTTATTTTGTATGCTGCTAGCATGTGCTTATTTTGCCTCTTAAACTTAACCACGTTTATATGAGTATGTTAAACAATTGCTATATGGTTTTTATAAATAACAAGGTACATATTTGATTGTTTGTTGTGAGTGAATATGGTGCAAATTCGCTGTGAAATACCAGCTTTAAAAGCTTTCCGCTGTTGTCCATTTGCCGTAATCGAATAATGAGCGGGTCGCAGACAATGCGATTGAATGCACAGCGCACCTGGGAAGCCAAGGACCGCAACTGCCGGCGGTTCAAAAGCCGTAATTCATTTCCCCGGAGCCCTGTGCTGTGTTGTTGTTGTTTGTGCTGGCTCTGTGACGAGGCACTAATCAACAATTTTAGGCAGTTCAATCAAAGCGCAAATTCATAAATCATTTATATGCAAAACTCTCACTCCTCAATCGGCTGGGATGCCACAGATCCCGAATAGCGTATCCCAGCTTCCCAGTTGCCAGGCAACTGGGCCATTCGTTGCTTGTCTGCCGGCATTTCAACACCTCAAACCACTTTAATAATTGAATATTGAATCAAATCTAATCATTCAAATGCAAAGCGACGGCAACAATCGCAGCCAGGGGCCTTGACATGGGAATAGCTTTCGTCCCATGCCCCATTTCCCATTTGCCACTGCCCCACTTTCCCCGAACGAAGCGCCACCAAAGTGACTCTGCATCAAAACACTTCATTAATCAAATATTGTGGCCGAACTGTGAATTCACTGGGCGGCCTTCGGTACTTTATGTATATTTTCGCATTAAGTCCTGTCGATATTCCAACATTTTCTTAGTTTTCTCAGTTCCTCTCCTTCTGTTCCTGCAGGCCGTTAACTGCTCCTCTCGCTACCAGAACTACACATCTGACTTGCCACCGCCGCGCAAGACGTCCTGCGCCAGGACCTCCACCACTGGACTCTAGGGATCACCAATTGCAGTCACTACGAGCAAATCTTTGAGGGCACATGTGGACACGGGACCAATCCATCAATGGATTTTTGCTCTTCGAATGACTAAAGTTAAGATATAAGGAATTTGTAAATATTGAATTAGATTAAATGAAATGCTTGTCTGTATCTTTTGTGTATTACTAAGCTACTATGCTTATTCATCTCTTAGTAGATATTATATTACATATAATACCATTTGAAATTGGAAGTGTATACAGGCTGCACTGTTTACTAAACATAATTATAGACAGTAAATTTGCCTAAATTATTTATAATGTTATATAAATGCTATAATGCTAATCGGAATGCAATGTGTTACAAGCTCCCTTGGTGTAATCCATATTGTTAACCATGTTACCGCAGTTTGTTATTTGCGTAAGCCGTTAAGGAATTAAAGAATAAAACAACTAAGCAATTCATGATTTTCACTGAATGGAGCTAACAAAACCGACAGATGTTTGCCTGCAGCTCATGGGGCATTTGCACCAACTAATGCCATACGCATAAAACTATGCAAATTTAGCTGCCGGCTTTTAAATGGGTATTTAGTGGCGCGTGAAACATGCAATTGATATACTTGGCGAATATTCGCGATGCCGCATTGAAATCGCCCTCGATTGACTGCTGCATTTGTGCAATCAATCGAACTCGCATTCACTCAATCATGCATTCATTTATTCTTGGGCCTCATCTACCCACCCAAGATAGCTCCTCCTGATGAGATCTCTTTCCAACGAGAGCCAGTGGTTGTCATCACATGAATGACGTGAGTAGTACTCCTGCGTTGTCGGTGGAGTCCTGACTTTGGCAGCTTAAGATGCTGATTGCATTTCGCTTGACGCTGGCGACTGACCGGAATTAATTATGCGTTGTCCATCTTGCGGATCGGGCCGAGGCGTATAGTGTAGGTATGTATGTGTGTGGGGGCGTTCGAGTGCGGGCTCCCGTTTTCCGCGCTGCCTGGCCACTCACACTTTTGCATAATTTATTCAATTTTAATAAGCGGCCCTGTCTAGAGTCGAGGCGTTGCCTTTTACACCAGGTAACGTAATTAATGCGTATCAGTCGCTGACAGGTTCCTCTTCGGCGCGTTGCCAGCGTAATCAAAATTTCAAATGAGCATCAAGGAGCGCGGGCCCAGGTGGCGACCGGGCTCCAAGTGTCTTTGCAAATGAGGCGGGAAAACCAATGGATCGATTCGAGGCGAGCACCAGGAAGTCGGCAAAATAAAGCTGGCAACTATTGGCGCCATAAACGAGCACGCTTCGCTGGCCAAAGTTTTGCTGCCCTGGCGTACACTGAGAAAAAACTAAGTAAAGGAAAAAACTTTACAAAAATATCTTTCAGTATTTGGATTCAGGAAAAACGTAGTATCCCAAAACTGATTTTAAGCGCTTTTTGATAGCCACCCTATTTGATACTTTTTTACAGTGATTTCTTGGGGGCACCCGCTTGCCCCACCACAGATAAGTCGTTTCCCCACCGAGCAAATAGCCAAACAATAACGCCAAAGCCGAGTAGAATAACAACAACGAGGACTGCTCATGCTGCTGACATTATCATAATAACAATAATCATAACTGTGAGTGTAACAGTTGTCGCCCCGCTCGTCGTGCTTTCCCGCTTAAAGCCATCGGAGTATTAAGAAATTGCTCCATATCCTGTGCTGTCGCAGCACATCCTGCGTGGCAAGGACTCACGGTTACGTGTGCGTGGAACGAACTGGAATCGGGACTGTTACTCCACTGACCTAGTCTACGCGGTAACAGTCCCGTTTCCACATCGGCCATCCTTATTTAAGAGAGCACTGGCGAAGAGAAGGACTCCGAAAAGTGGTGAGTTCGCAGTTAACAGCGACAGAGAGCAAGCGGAACGAGTGGAAGTGGCACACCACCCACGCAGTCTACTTTCATTCATTCGAGCCACTCGCCTTCTGAGCGTAGGTCATGGCGGCATACGGGTCGGCTACTTAATCTGCCCACCTGCTTTCCGGTCAGTCACATGCTCACACTGCTAATCCCACGAGGCGGCGCAAAACGGGGGAGTGGCACTACGGTTCTGTGGCCAAATGAAGCGTAACCAAATGCTGATAGCCCAAATGTTGCAGTTTATGGCCAAGGCATTGGCCAAATTGCCTCTTGGCGTGCGGCATAATGGCGACAATAGCCACATTGTCTTGACACCGAATCAGTGCGCCAGAGCGAGAGAGCAACAGCGCGTGGGCGTCAGAGGGGGCAGACACATACCCATACAGACAGACATACACACACGCCCACCTCCGCTCGATTGCATAATGCGGTCGCGCCAAAACAGAAAAACAACTTTGAACAGCTTTGCAGTTCATTTCGGTGTGTGCTGCAACTTCCCTTCTCCATTTTTTCTCTACCGGCTTTTTGTCGTTTCGCGTTGAACTGGCAAATTTCCGGCAAGCTTTGCATGCACACAAAAGCCATCTTCCGTCCTTGTCGCGCACACGCACGCACACACACAGTGGGAGCTAAAGTTTATCTGTCAATTTCGGTACACAAACACAATGACACGCAGGCGGCTAAACCGTTACGCACTGAGAGGATTTGCATACTCTACAGCCCAGCTATAATACCCTGGAAATAATTTTTATCCCGACTTGTTTTAAATCTTCCCTCAGTAAATTTGTATTAATTACTATTTCCATAAATCTCTGCATTTGTATTGTGATTTTAGGCAGGATAACAAAATGCTAGTTAGTAAGAACGACCAACATTATGGTATAACGTAAGCAAACTTTATAAGATATAAACAAATGACAAACTATAAGCTTGCCTACTTCCCAGGGCATCAGATATTCACGCAAAATCCGGATAGTTAAACTTTTTTTCCAGTCCAGCACTTCGGCGATAGTTTGAGGACGAAACATTTTGTCAACTTTAATGCGCTTTGTTGTTAAGACGGTAGAACGTAGAAAACGCTCAGGAGCCGGATCCACGTTACATGCGCCAGGATAGCAGGTAAGAGCGCAAAAGTTCGAACCGATTTGCATACAGCTCGGTAATCCAAAAAACGAATTTCTCGGTTAGTTGGCAAAGTACTTGGCTCAGCTTTTATGCATTTCAAAAATCAAACATTCCATTTCCATACGCCCCAAGTAGCTGACGACACAGTTCCGCACTCGTTTTAATAGCAATTTTTATTTCATTAAACAATATGGTTATTATTTTGATTACAGTAGGAGTACAAAGCGTGGGGCTTGCGTTTGCATAATGGAATTTTTAAGTAATTTTGATTAGGAATTAGCCGGCAATTGGCTAAGGCGCATACTAATGCCCACTAGCGTCCCTTGGCCGCGTTTCTATTTCTTGCCCAGCAAGCAGCGTCATAATAAATAAATGATCAACTTTGGCCGAAAGCTGACAAGAACATAATTTCCGTGTCCTGGGTCCTTGTCGAAAGCCGCAGGAATTAATTGCGGGTCGCTCGCTGCTGGCCTCGTTAAACTTTCGACCAGATTAGGAAGTGCGGGCCGTGGTGGCGGACATTCGTTTGCAATAATTTAAATATTAGTTACACATAATGTAAAGCATAAATTAATTTTGTATTCGCCAACTATTAAAAAACTTTCCATTCGCTGGGGTCTGCAAGGGTCCTCCGAGTTGATGAAGTAGTACAAGCGCAAGGAAGAGGGACATCCGCTCAAACTTTCTCCGCAGCTTGGGGCAATTAGTTATTCACGCTTGCGCTTGTCTTTGCTGCAAGTTTAGCCGCCTGCCGAACTCGGCTCCTTTCTTTTTATTTTTAGCTGCGATTGGGAATTAAACGCAAGATAAATAGTTGGGTTTCCCTACGGCTGGGAACCTCTATCCATGACTATCATCGCACCGTATCGTATGGTATGGTATCTGCGTATCATATCACAGGCGCTGCAACATCCGGCCGTAGACTTGACTCCGCTCGAAGCTGCCGAATGCCTCGCGGAAACGCTGCCGCTGCTCGCCACTCAATTTCGCATGGAAATCTTGTGCAGCTGTCACGAACAATGCAATTTCGTGTTGACCTAATTTTCGGGCCATCGCCGGAGCTGCTGCCTCTGCCTCAGTTGTTGCCGTTGTCGCCGTTGTTGCTGCTGCCGCAGAGTTGGATGCTCCGATGCCGAGCACCAGCGGAAATAGTTTAATCAAATGCAGATTTATGGAGGCGGATAAAAAGATGACGCTGAGGCCCCAGACACCCTGCTGCTCCGGCTGGTCCAGGAACGTTGGCAGGGTGCAGATCAGCCAGTCCTGGAGCATCTGCAGGTACGACGAGTCGATGGCGGAGCGAAAGACCTGCGGGGTAAAGGAGCAGAGCAGATTGGGGAGCGGGTTAAGAGCTGCCAACGAAATGCTTAAATAAAAGCAAAGCCGACAATACGGAAATTAAATTTTATTGTGCTGCTCAAAAGGTGCCTCGACGGCGGGCCGCAAAAGTCGACTGCAGTCAGCAGCATACTTTGTGGCAGAAAGTTGGCTAATGAAATTCCGCAGCCTGGGAATCCAGCCCTGCGAATGACAGTGCGAATTGTGCCGCTATGGGATCCCGGGATGCCCCGTTGGCTTCCGAGCTTGTTTTTATTAATTTCCATGCACGCACTCACCGCACTGGCTAACCTTGAACCTAATGAAACATTTTTATGGCCCCGCAGTGGACGCCAGTAGGCGAAGGCTTCGGCTCCTCGCATTGACCCACGCACCTGGACGGAGGCCAAGCTGTAGCCATGAATTCCATTAATTTTCAAGCTGCCAAAATTCCACAGTCGCACACGCACACTCATGTGGGCAGTGGGGAGGGAGTTGGCAAGTGTTTTACCCTTTCGACTTGTGGCCAGGGCAAACATTAGCGCTGCATTGGCCCCATTCCGTTCCGGTCTCCAGACAAGGACGAGGTCCTGGATCCGGGACTCGTAAAATGCCACCCAGCATGGGAATCCGAGTGTGTGTTCGAAGCAACCACGCACGAATGGCCAACGTCTTTACCTTTGCTAGATCTTTGGCCAACAGCACTCACCTGATATACAATCATGGCAATAACATCGCAGTGCGGGTGATTTATGGCCAGAAACTCCTTTATGACCTTCGTCAATATTTCATTCGGTGGCACTAAATCACGAATAATTTGGCACAGCACTTGTCCATAAATCCAGGCGGCATCTCGAGTCGATGATTTAATACAATGCAAAAGTATATCGACTTTATCGTTTTGCTGGGCGATTATCTCCGGGTCATCCTGGACAATTCCGTTCGACAGCTCCGTGTTCTCCAGCTGGGCAGCCGAGCCTGAGAATGGAATGAAATGGAAAATATGTAAGTCACTCGCAGAATGCTGAAAAAGGGAAGAAAGTGAAACTTTCTAATTAACAAGGCAGCGTTCAAGCCAAATGCCGATGGCCATTATTCACATGCTCGGGGTCCTTCACACGCCAGTGCTGTCACTGCCCTCCTTTTTTCCATTTCCCCCCACTGCACTCCTCCACACTCGCCCACTAATTCCCCAGGACACACACGTACATAAATTTGCATTTAAATTTTATGGATTTTTCCCAGCACCGATGCTTTTAGCCCAAACTTTCTCCCATGACCAAAGCATCAAATTGAAAACTAAACAAAAAAGCGGAACCAAAAGTTGAAGCTGAGCAGCATTGCCCACACACAGGGCATAGATTAGAGTTGTTCGATTAAGCCCGCAACTGGTGGAGAAGGTCACCAACAATAAATGTGCGTTCCTTTGGCCAGGTGAAAAATGATGGCGGCCAGAGACCAGAGACCGCTGAAAGCCACAGCCCGTGTGCTGCTTAGTGTGGCTTAGCGGCATCGAATTATTTACAATGCGAGTGGAGCGGTAGCTGATCCACCTGGCCAGCTTGGCCACCCCCTAACGCCTAACCCAAAGCCACCAGTAACCACCCGTAACCCAACTCAGCCGCCTTCTGGCCGCGCCAACTTTGGCTTTGGCCTTTGTTTTGCAGCTTAACATTGTTGGTCGGGGCTGTTGGCCTGCGGGCAGCTTGTTTGGCTGGCTGTTGCCAATTTTGGCATTGTTGTTGCAGGCTTTGAACGGGCATGAAGTATGGCCAAGTGACCGGGCAGGCGTTTTGTAGGCGTGGGGTGGTTGGGGGTGCTTCCCGGCGCCTGGCCACAATTATGCGCGCCACGAATGCCGCAGGCAATGCACGGAAAAATAAGAAAAACCTAACAAACTCTAAAATTAGTTTAAGCACGGCGAAAAGCAGCGAAAAAAGACCAGTGGTCTGCATTATAGATTCTACCCTGGTGAATATATGGTTCATACATTCTGATCTGATAATTTTGTCGCACTTGTTAACGGCTTAAATATCCTAAAATAAATATTTAAAGCTTTTGTTTAATTTCAAACTAAGCCAACGAAATGAAACAGAAACAAGCTCTCCTAGTCCCATTATTTAAAGAGTGTCCTTTTGTGGGAAGGGTTTGCTGTCCTTCGCCTCACAAGCATTTTCCACCAACTGGGTGACCAATATTGCCACAAATATTTATTATTGCGTTTTGCAACTTTGAGGGCAAATGTATATACGTTTTTTCTCGACTTTCCCTGTTTTGCCGTTTCGCTCCTTTTTTGTTTAAGCCTTCACTCTCCAATTTTTTCCATGCTTTTTGTGGTAGCTGGGCAACCTGTATTGTCTTCGGCGACGCGGTCTTTTGTTTATTTTCGCGTGGAGCCCACAACGCTTTAAAAAGGCAAGCAGGCGGAAAAAGAGCAAAAAAGCGTGCCCAGCAATAGCCAACTTCCGCCAGGATGCGTTTCGGTACGGTCGTTCTCTGGGTCCCAAGCCAGGATCCTGCCCGGTTGGCCATATTCGAGATTTGTGAGTGGCGTGTATGTGGAGTGTGCGGAGTGTGTGTGGTATGTAGGGCCCAAAATCGAGGCAGTTGCTGCCATTTAGTGGCAGAAGTAAGCATCGCGAATGGCCTGCTTCACAAACATTGACGTTTCTCAAAGGATTTGCGTGCTGTGGCCATGGGAAAAGGGACTCAGCAGTCGGCAGTCGGCAATCCCGTGCACTGACAAAGTGCAAGGCAAATACGCAACGCTCCACTTCCAATTTCACCCACATCCACACACGTGCACCCCATTCCGCCGCGGGCATTCTTCGACATATTTGTGGAGCGAGTTGCATAATTTCTGGCCAGGAGTGGCCCAGCCGAAAGCTGTGCTAAGTTACCACGCACAGCAGGTTGGCCGGGCACATCCCAAAGCCAGTGTAGGAAAAAATGAAGGTAGTTGTCTATCTTTTATTCCTTTTGCTATGCTTAAAATGGTTGACGGCTGTTATTTTTTCTCGTTAGAGAATGGAAAAGAGAACATGGTGGAGTAAAGAAATCGATGGGCTAGGGTTGGTTAATGAAACGAGACTGAGCGGATTACGATTGACCCGCATCGAGACGATTTCCATAGCCAGGCGGCATGTACCTTAAAGCTAGAGAATCTGCTAATGAACTGAACAAGAATGAAAGCCCATGCTGAGTAAGCTGGCGAATTTCTGCATTCTAATCTGCAGTTTTTCTGGGCTCTTGGAGCTCTATAGGATAAATCACAGATTCCAGTAAACCATAGATATTCTGTACGTAAAATTGTCTAGTGTCAACATTATTGGCTAAAGCTTTCTAGGACGCTCCAAGATAAACTCTATGCAAATGACCCTCACAGTTTGTGCTTAAACGAATACCTATTTATGAGCATTGAATGCCAAAAACTGAACTTGTGCCCCCGAAAAACCACTGAACTAACGTTTTAGCACAGGCGAAATGAGCGCACGACAGTTGAAACGATAATAATTGTCCTGGAATTGCGCTAATAACAGCAACAGGGATAATTGTTGGCCAGCAGAGACGGCAGAGATACGCAACAGTCGGCGGAATGCCCTGATGTTCGCCGGCGACAGCAATTAGCCTTACTCTGGCAAGGACACACACTCGCATTCGCACTCGCAATGCATTCATGGCCATAATGATCAGCGCCAAACTGTTGACCCGCAAACACACAAAGTGCGCCATCCCAGCGAGCGCATTTAAAATGGAACATGGCAGCATCCAAATAAAGGACATTGGGCGCGTAAGGGGAGTGAAGTTCACTTGGCCAGAGTGCCCTGCCCGCCTAATGCCGCCCTCTGTCGGGATGCTTCCCTTTAAAATTGTTTGCTTCTCACGCTTCCATTCCGAAATTGGGAATTTCCATCCCCCAACGCACTCGCCCTTTGCTCAATTTTCTTATAACAACAGTGGAAACCCGTTCGCGGCCCATGCGGTATTAAATGAAATTACGAAATATTTCCGTACCCCCACTTGCTCTTTCGTTTTCCCATCGCTTTGCTACCCCATTTGATCTTGGTATTACTTTTGTTATTTTCTTTGGGACCAGCCCCCGCTTACTCACCCACATACATGCAGGACAAAAGCAATTTCAATGCCGGAATCGAAAATTTCTCATTTTCCATTTTCAGCAATTCGAGTGCAAGTTTTTCAATTTTATGTCGCATCTGCGGTGTGACCACGACGCCAACTCCCGCCTCGGATCCTGCTGCTCCGGCTCCGGCAACCGGTTCTCCAGCGGCGGCGTCCTTTCCAGTAGGCTGAATGCCAGGAGGCGGCACTCCACTATTGACCACCATGCGCTCCAGGCCCTGTCAATGACAAAGAGATAAATAAATACAATAAGCAACATATACACGTATATAAAAAGTAGCAAAATAAAGGCAATGAACAAGGACAGCTCATAGAAATAGCAATGCGGCGGCTCTCGACTCGCTTTTGAATTTTTATCATTGCATACTTAAGTGGGTTTTTCAGTAATGGCCACGCTAATTGAGTGGCAAATTGTTATTGTTATGGCCGCTGTTGTCGCTGCGCCCCATTGCGCTTTCTCCCGCTTTCTCTTCGCTATGCTGATGATGATGATGCTGATTCCAATGCCGATTCGGATTCCGAGTGGCGGCCATCAAAGCAAAAGGCAGCGGCAACAACAAGGACATCATGGCCAGCAAAGGCAGCAAAATGGGACAATTGAATTGCGTGCAAATTTCATAAATTGGTTAAAAAGTCGAATTTAATTTTCGACCGAACGACGCCCGGAAATATGCAGTGCAAAAACAGTTTTTAATTACTTGCCGCTCGCCATGTACTCGTAAACTGCAATTAAAATCTCAACTCTATAAAATGCTGGCAAATTACGTTCGCCAACTGAGGAATTTCTTTATGTAGCAGACGTATGTATTCAACGCTTAAACAAAATGCAAAATGCTCTACTCTTTTTCATTACGCTCAATTTGCAAACGGGCTCCCATTGACCAACGGGCCATGTGTGAGTGTTCCACCAAGGCCAATAAACATTTGGCTACTGCCAATGGCTGATACTCCTGCTCCTGCTCCTGCCCCTGCGTCAGTTATGACAGCACTGGCTGCGGTCCTTTCGCGTGGCTTTTCACCCGTCAGACTGACAGTTCCGTTGCCGTTTGAAAATTGTCAATCAAAAAACCAATTAAGCGCAACGTGGGCTGCCCAGGACTAAGCCACACCAGTCAAGGGATCGAGGTTTCCATCCCAGAACAGGGAACGTTTGCCCCGGTCAATGGCAGTCAGATTTGTTGGCCCGCTAGTCGGCTGACAGTTAGTAAGTGGCCTGATGGCGGCTAGACAAGGCTGACAACCATTTAAGTGGCATGCTAAGTCCTTTCCACGCGGCTATCCTATCCTATCCTCCCATCTCCATTCCAGTTTGTACTCACATGCAGAACGCACAGATAGAGCTCCTCGTCGGCGGTCGTCTTCAGGAAATTGTTGGCCGCAATTATTGTATTTGACAACAGATGACACTGCGGCACGAATTTCGATGTCCACTCGATCAGACTGTAATTGAGCGTCCAGACCAGCTTCGTGTGCTCCACGCTGAACGGCAGGGGGCTGCAAAGATAACCCAGAAATGTTTACTCATTGTACACAGAACGAGCTGCTCCTGCTGCAGCTGCTGTGCTGGGCATGTTTCCATCTAAATTAATTAGAAGTCTGACGACCGCAGAATTGCATCCGCCGATGCCGTGGGCAATGGCCAAATTGGCCACCTCCCCCTATTGCACTCCCTTATTGCTTTTCGCGCGTAAAATTACAAAATAATTAGTTCGGGCGAGCTCCGCCAGCTCGCTGATTAGTTGCCATGGTCGTGCCTCCCAAACGCAGGGCCATCCATTGATTTTATGACCAGTTCCTCTGCCGCTTTAGGAGCTGCAATTTTCGCTGAGGTTTTGGCATATTGGTTTGGCATACGCTGCGTATGCGCAATAAAAGTTGTTTGCCCTTCAAAGCCAAATGGGGGCATACTCGCTATGCCCTTCCGTACTCTTATTCCTTCGCCCAAGTTAAAGCTCAAATTTTGACGCATTTCCCCAAACCTAGTCAGACGACAAAAACCCACTCAAGTGCGGCGGAGGTGCAGCTCAAGAAATTCCTCCCCAAAAGCCGCGAACGAGGAGGCAGCTGCTCAGCCAATAATTAGAATTTACTGGCGAGCATAAACAAGCAAATGCAACGCAAACACGAACAACACCACGGCTCCATTGATCGGAGGCTGGTTTTGACTTTGGAAAATCTATCGAAAGCAGCGGCAAAGTTTCAATGGCCATGGTTCATCGATGTTCTGCACGTTGTCGAGTTATGGCAACTTCCTCTGCCAGCATATCCCTTACCAAGGGAGGGGAACGGGTGTTCGTCTGCTTCCGGCGCAGTCCTTGAAAACTTTTTGATAACACCCTAAACAAAAGGGGTGGCGGCCAGGTGGATCCAGCAGCAGAACATCAGACCACAGAGACCAGATGCCGATGAGCCGAGGTAACTAATGCGAAATGAGAACTTTTGCCATTAGTGAGTGGATCTGTGGAACAGATATAGACATGCCAGCAGTCGCAGGAGTTTGAGACCCGGGGAGCCCAGTCAAGTCGAGTTGATGAGTTTCAATTGAAGATGGTACCAGGTATGGCTTCCAACTTTCGGCGTTCGAGTAAGACACACTTCTAATTCAATCCGGGTGTACTGCAAACAGTCTGATAATACTGACGGACCAGCTGGATGAGGGGCTGTTAATTGCGCAGAGAGGCAAATTATGGACAGCAGAATCCGGATTCCGGATTCGGTATTTCGTATTTCGGCTTCCTATTTCCCACCTACCACCTCCCACTTCCTTCAACCTTCATGGAGGGTCGGGACTCACCTCTCATCAATGATGCCATGACGATTGATGTAGCCCACAATTAGGGCTCGCAACAATGCCAGCTCCTCACTGAGCCGTCCCATTGTCGTGTTGGTCTTGCTGCAGCACTCCAGCAGGCAGAGCAGCCCCTGCAACGTGGCGATGCGTATGAAGCTGTGCGTGCTCTTCAAGTAGACGTTGCCAATCAAGGAGCACAGGACCTGCAGTTCGCCCAGGCTGGGGATCAGGAGAGCCTGGCTGCGGCACAGTAAGTAGATTATGTGCTGCAAAGTGCAGAGAACATTAGCATGAAAAATAATAGACAGGCGGAGTGGTGCCAGGAAACAGAAACAAAGTTAAACTTAAGATAAAACCTGAAATAATGCTTAATAAATATATTAAATATATTATATATATTTCAGAAATTCTTTCAGCTAGCCTTTTTTGTATGGAAACTTACCTGATGCGAAATGGTGTCGTCCATGGCCACCTGCTCCTGCAGTTTAAGGCAGCGTTCCTTAATCCATTTGATGTGGTCGCGACTCTCGCAGATCTCGCAAAACTTTACCAAATTGGGCAGCACCAGGATGTGATTCAGCTGTCAAAGGATGGAGGGAATTGCAAAAGAGTTATGGCAAGTTTCATCTGCAAATGAAATCACTGGCAAATCAAAGCCCCAAGGATCGCCCAAAAACAGAGTACCCGGCTGCATCGTAATGTCCGCGAAGCGGCTTGCATAATCAAATTAAAACCCATCGAATGGCCCGGCCAGCATGCGATGTGCGAATGCTGGCAATGCACAGGACGTGACTGCCCGTAAAAGTTTGACAGAACTTACCTCGATCATCTGCTGCAGTACGTCAAAGACCAGCTGCGTGCTGCTGCGAAAGTCAATTCCCGACAGCTGCGTAAAATGGCGATAGTTGCGCATTGCCATGTCGGGCACATCCGCATCGCAGGACTGCTTAATGTCCGCCGTGTTTGCCTGCTCCCCGCCAGATAGGCCCACTCCCACACCCACTCCCGCCGCCGCCTGGTCCTCCATTTGCGCCCAGCTGAAATTGAGATCGTACTGATTGGGCGCAAAGGTGCGTGTGCCAATCACATTGTCGTAGGCCAGCTGCCGCTCCAGATTGGGCTGATAGAAGACATTGCACGCATCCACCAGCAACTGCACCTTGTGCAGTTTCTTCAGGCTGAAATATATATAAATATATACATTCAATAGTGACGGATGTGTGGGAAAAGTTCGGGTTGTCGGTGGCGATAAGGTGCGTATGTGTATGTACGTTTATTGCTGCCAACTGCTATCAACTAAATGGCGCATACGCCCTGTTGACAGAGCAGACGAAATGGCAAGTAAAAACTATTTGCTTGTAATTAAAAACTAATTTATAAAGTCAACATCGGGCGACAAGGATTTGTCAGAGTTTCGTGTTACCCAGACCCAGAAGAGCCAACAGCACACATTTAAAAGCCATTGCTGGCCAGCTAATACGGAAAATATGTATTTCGCAAATTTCCTGGGGGTTGTCAACAGAGTTTTTGATATTTCAGCTTTGGCTCTCATGTTTTTGCCGTTCCAGGCAATTGAATCGCGTCGACGAGCAGGAGACATGAAAAAAGAGTTTGGCACTTGTTAACTTTTAAAATTATTTTCATAATTCATGTGCTCACGTCACGCCACGTTATAACTATGGTATACATACTATACTTTACTACATATATGCAATATCCGTGGTCCCATCGACAAAGACTTTTTGTCGCTTTTAATTAAAAACGCAGACATTGTAAAAGCATCCGAAAACTTGTTTACCAAATTGTTTTTGGCCGCACCGCTCCCATGTTAACAAATTAGTTGTGCATTTAAAGTTGAAGGATTTTTTCGTAATGGGCGACGATATAATATGTGCCACAGGAAAATCACAGGATATACACGCTCATTCGCAGACTCAACTTTGCTGGCATTTAATTTGTACTTTTTGCCATTTACACATTAAAAACTTTATCCACTGCTCTGTGAATTTTAATTTTCATAAATTTCCACCCCGAACCCGAACCAGCACCCATACCCCATACCCAAGCTGGAACTGAAGCTACTGGAAGTGGAAGTGGAACTGGGACTCACCTAATGCTGTCACAAGTGATGCGCTGCCAGCGAGTTGTGTGATGGAACTGTCCGTTGGCCAGGCCCACAATGGGAAAAGTTTTGTACGTCATTAAAAGTTCGAGGATGGCCTGGAGGCAGACCTGCTTGATCTGGAACTGCTCCTGCTGATCGACCATGTGTTCGTCGTACAGCTTGTTGATCAGCAGCAGGCAGGTCATGAAGTACTCCTCGAACTGCTGCCGGGTGGTGAATCCGAAGATGGAGAGCCTGGAATCCGGAATTCAAAGTGGCTATGAGTGTCAATTTAATTACCGATAGTCGGCTGCTGTGCGTGTGTGTAAGTAATTAATTGAAAATTGCAAATTTCTGCATAAAATGTTTTCAGCCAATGCTTGAAATTTTAATTCAATTAGTCCTGGCCTCTTCAAATATTTAAAATATGCAATATACATGCCACCATATGCCTATACACATATGTATGTGCATATATGCATATGCCATGTGTAGTAAAATGTGAGCAGGCCTAAAATGTCAATTAGTCTTCGATTACTTTGGGCAGTCGGTGAAGCGGCAGCTCCATCCACCATCCATCAGGCATCACACCCATCACTTGCAGTGGAGCCCGGGGTGATGGGGTGCTGCTGTGCATCGTGGTGGTTTCTGTGCAATTAGCAACAATGTTTCTGGAGCAGAGGCAGCCGTCCGCATCCGCATCCGCATCCTGGCATGACGTGCCTTTTGTTGGCAGCCATCTGCAACACGCACACATGCATTTATCTCACTTTGCTGCTCATAATTTGTTTATATCGCTCGCTGCCTCGTCGGCGGCTCTTCCTGCAGCGCTGTGTCTTTTAGACAGCTTTTATCCCCACATCTATGCATCCCCTCCGAAGCCCCACATCCCCTCAGCGTCATACCCATTGCTCCTCCTGGCCGAAATGCATGTCTATGCCGGCGATGCTGACGCTGATCCTGCGCGGAGTTTCGTCTAATAGAGTTGTTGATGTTCCGCTCCGTCAGCCCTTTGGGGATTTTGTCGTTATCATCCTCGCAGCTTTCCTCGCTGCCGCTGGAGAAGCTCCGCTGGTTGCCCGGTTCCCCAGTTTCCCAGTTCACGTGCTGATGTGGTTATGATGTTTGTGCGCTTGTCGGTTGGGCAAAGCCAGAACAGGATTGGCTTTGCCGCCCGGTTGGGGCGACAAAGTGTGAGCGGAGTGCAAGTATGCATACTTCTGGGGGGAAGTCAAGTTTTAGGCTCCGGACAGGCAAACAACCCAACAACCAGCCAACCAACAACCACTGCCACAGACATCTAGCCGTGCACAATTATTCCGCCCAATTCCTGGCTGATGACGATTCAGCTTTCGCCATTCGGCTGACAGCGTAATGATGACGACTGCCATCGAAACAATGGAGCAATAGCTATAACGGCTTGGGGAGCCTGTCAAGTGACAAGGACGAGGCAAACAAGCCAAGGACAATGACGGTGACAATGAAGTCTTACGGCCCGCACTCTCGCATATGTGTGGATGTTTGGATTTGTGCTTGTGCTTGTAATAGAACAACAGGATGTTGATGTTTCCAGTTGCGGTTTAGCCGCTGCCATCGTCCTCATCATCGCTCCATGTAGCTGCCATGCGCTCGTCACCGCTGTCAGAGCATTGTCAGCAACTTGGTTGTTGCTCCCGCTCTCCGGTTGCTGTTGCCGGACACAGTGACAACGACAGAAGCGACACCAACAGCAACGGCAGCAGCCAGGACAATGCAACAGAGCCTGCTCGATTGATAAGGGAAGCGGACAATGGAACCCACCGGCAAGGTGTCAACTTGACTGGTTTAAGGTGAGCACCAAAAGATAAGCGGATTTAATTAGCAGTCGGCCCAGTACCATATTGTCTAAATATAGTAGTGGTCACCATAACCTGATGGATCGATATAATGCTCTTCTAATTATTTTTGTAAACTTTTTTGGAACACAACTTAAAGCGTCAAACTGAATCTTAACTTGTTGTGAAAAACAGCCGTTTTAACTTAAACAGCCATTCATATTTCATCCGGACTCACACTCACCTCTTGACAAATTGACGCAGGACATCGACATCGCTCAGGCTGTCCACAGGAATGGAGGGTAGCTTGCCATCTGCCTGTTGCTCCTGCTGCTGCTGGACGCCTGGCTGCTGGATGAGCTCGTGGGGTGTGACCGCGTAGGCATAAAACTGATGCGTTCGCAGCAGCGAGATGCCGATAGAGGCGACCAGCGACTGGGGGAGGGGAGGAGAATCGAGAAAATGGAAAGTGCTCCTGGGTCGTACTGACAAATGACTAGCCGATTGTCACTTACCAATGCCACTTGGAATCGGGCCAGCTCCTGACCTGCGAACTGCAGTCGGGCGTCCTCGACGCCTGCCAAGACCCTGCCACTGTCCAGGGACTCGATTTCAATTTGGGTTTCAATCAATTTGGCCAGGAAAATCGCTTGGGGTGCCGGTCCCTTGGCCTTGTTTCTATCCCGGCGGTGCCTTCGATAGAAAATGGTGTCCTGCAGAATGCACCGAGCCACTGAGTCCAGCAGGTCGAGCAGTTCGCATCGCAGTGAGGGATCCGAACTGGCATTAAGCTCCCGCCAGACGCGGGGCTGCTGCAAAAGTGCATTCACGGTGGCCAGCAGCACGCCCAGAGCGTCTTGTTCCGACTCCTGTCGTGTTGGCATGGCCAAAATCTGTTTTGCCGCTCCGGCCAGCCAGTCGAGGTAGGCCAGCAATTGCGGCAGATGCTCGCGGCGCAGCAGGTGCTCGACCACGAACTTCTCCATCAGCCGGGCATCGATGTAGATGAGTGCTGTTTGCTCCGCATTCCGAATGCAGGCCATCAGGGCGCCCACCGCCCGCGCCACATCCAGTTGCTCCCCGGTGGGTGGGTTTCGGCATTTTCTGGCCTCTGTGGAAGCCACCTTTGACATGAGCAGGGCGCAGGATACGCGCGCCAGTGGCGGTGGTTGCATGTAGTTGATGTGCGGTGCATGCTGGATGCACTTCTGTCGGAAGGCGGACATCATGGCCGCCAGGGAACCGGCGATGGCGTGGCGCAGTAGTTTCGCCTCCTGCTCGGTGCCCAGACTTCTGAGCAGGCGTTGCAGCTTCGGCTCCGACTGGATCTCCAGGAGCAGCAGCATTAGTTGCTTCTGCTGCTGCGGGGCATCGGCATGCTGGGTGGCGAATTTGATTAGCTGTCGGCGGATGACGGAGGAAAAATGTTGTCAAAGGAATCGAGGATGAGTAATGGAGCGGCAGAGGGAAGGGGAAAAATAACAACAAATTAGCTGTGGCAGTGCCATAATGGCCAAGTGCTTGTCCCATTTACCTGCGCAAAGAGCCAGCTCTCATCAATTATGCGCGACGGCGTTGCAGTCTCATTGTCCTGGCGGCACTCCAAGTCCTTCAGTCTGCGATGCGAAGCAATGAAACATAAATAAAAGCATGGAGGATAATGAGAATCTTCTGATCCGAACTTGGAGTACTCTTCGGTTCGCTTTCAGTGGGTACTCTTGGTTAAGAAAGGGAAACCACTTTGACGAGGGTGGATCGAGTTGTATATTTAAAAATGTAATGATAATGTCAGATACTTCTTCATCTGATCTATTTTTATAAAATGGTTTCGCAAAATGTAACAGCCACATGAATTTTATAAGTGTTCTTGTGCTTACTTTACTGACCCACCCTAACGTGCAGCAATGTAATGAACTGAATATAAATTGCCATTGCCCGGGATGAATAATAGGAGGGGAATTACTTACAGCAGGGTTCGCAGGGCGTCCTGGTCCTCTCCGCCGGCCAGGTCTCCCTCCACCAGACGCTCGTAGATGACGTTCCTGGCGGGCTGGCCACTCTGGGCGCTCAGCCGCCGGGCCATCCGCTCGATGGGCAACTGCAGCGAGCGTTCTCCTTCGTAAAGCTGGTGCAGGCGACTCAGGAGTTGCAGGGCCTGCAGGGTGGGATCCGCATCGCTGCCAACGTCTCCGGAGGCTTCCCGTTCAGCGGGCTCACAAAGACGTCCCAATAGCCGAAGGACGATGCGAACGGATTGCTGGCGGGGAATGGAGGACACCAGATGAAAGGACGAACACAAAAGCAGGCAACTTTGTTATGCAAAAGTCTCTGGCAACTTACCCTGCTCAATCGATGGGCATTCCGGAACAAGGCCACCTGCAGTAATGAGCCGCACTCGGGACGCTCTTGGCATAGCTCGCAAATGAATTCCAAGTGGTCAGCAATTAGGAAATTCAGATACCTGCCTTCGAACAGCCGGCGCACTTGTTGCGCACTCCAATCGCAGCCCTGCAATTAGTGGACAATCGTGATTTGTTCGGGTCACAGGCAAATAATGGGGATTGTCCTGGGGATGGGGATGGGAATTGGGATTGTGCCATTATCCAACAAGTGGGGCATGCTCGAGTGGCAATCATTTAAAATTATGCCCGCCAATGAACTGTGCTTAAAGTAAGCCAACCGTTTAAAGGCTCACTGTCGCCGGCGGGACGGTGAACCGAAAGCCGAAACCAAAAACCCGATGCGGTGAACCGCAAAATTGCGAGTGCGACAACTGTCAGCTGGAAAAATTCGCATTGTCGTATATGGTTGGGGCATCCGGAGGACGGGCGGTGGGGATTGGGTTGTTGGCGGCCCGGCAACGCTGTCGTCTGCCAAATTCAAATTAAACTAATGTGTCTGATTCGCCATTACTCCACTGCCGTCTCTTTACTTAGCTACACTGGGAGAAATGGGTTCGCAAAAAAGATGAGAGACAAAGCCTCAAGTTTCAGAAAATATTTTAAACTATATCTATGTGTATTAATAACACCAGGCGTAACTATTCTGTGTTTAACCATAACTTATTAATTAATTTATAATTCTACCATCGATTTTTGTCTTAATTCACTTACCGCATTTGCACGACAAACTTCGCGTAGCAACGCCCGCTGCAAGTTTTTCTTTAGCGGCAGCTGGGCGGCCTGTTCCAAAAGGGCCACCGGCTCCTCCAGCCGCATGGCGAGCACCAACCTCAGGCAGGCCAGCAACACGGCATCCAGTGAGTGGGATCCGCCCTGGCCTGCGGCACTCATCAACAGCAGGCTATAGTATTTGCAGAGAAATTCAGACTCGGCCAAAACCAAACGGAAAACTGATTGAAGTGCATCCTTGTGCCGTGAGCGACAGCAGACGTTGAGCAGGGCATCCACGAAGCGCCCGGCCAGCTGGCAGTAGGCGTGGCTGGATGAGCTCGGTTCCAAGCCCAGGAGGACCTCCAAACAGGCGAGCAGCTTCTCGCTGAGAACTTTGGCGAAATAGTTAATTTCACTGATGGAGGAGCGGCCGGCGGAAAAGGATGCGGCGGCCGCCCTGGCAGCTGCCGCCGCCGAAGACGTCGATGGTGCCTCGTCCTGCCAATGAGGAGCTGCCGATGGGGAGCTGGGCATCAGGGCCTGCAGACGACGCTCGGCCGTTGGATTATTTTTCAAATAAAGTTTAATGTGATTCACTAGATAAATCTCCTCCGTTTTAAGGATTACGTTGGACAGCATAACCATGGCCAGAGCTAAATCACCAAAGTTCCCAACGCCCTGCAACGAAAATGTAAAAAGAGACTGGTTTGAGAAGAGACGTAAGTACGCTGGCTGATGACTCCTTTCGTTGTTGACCGCCAGTGCAGTAAAGTGTGAAAGTTTGCATAAATTTGTGTGACAAAGTTGCCAGTGCCAACATCAACATATTTTCCGGCAGTAATTAGGACACAGACCCATCCTGCCCATTCCGCACATGTGGCGAATGCAGTTCCCATTGCTGTGCTACCCATTTTAAACAGAATATTTTTTCCTGAACAGCTCGCGTGCCTCCTCGAGTCAATGTTTACACGCAGAATGTTATTTAAGTTGCGGTGCAATTTCAATTTCAATTAAAATGTTGCTGCCATAAACTATTCACCTGCATCCCACATAAACACCCGGGCGAAAACGAGTGGGAGGCCAGACTTAATTACTCATGCCACCTGAGCGGCAAAGACTGCGTAAACCCTGTTAATTTGCCCAACCGTCGTCTCATCTTTTTTATGCATGTCCAAATTAAATAAACGATAATTAGTTAAAGTTTTTAAGCTCGGCGCATAACTTACAAGCTAAATGAAGTTGAATTGCCGCCGGCAGTAAAGTGTCAGTTCGCCATTAATACGGGCGATTTGGGATGGGAGTTGGGTGACCAACGGCCAAAGCCGTTAGACACGTGGATGCAGCGGACTCGAGTGGAGTGGAGTAGTTCTCACATGCAATTGACTCTGCCTACGACAAGTACTCCGCTTGGATCCCCCGAACCCGCTGAACCAACACACGCCCAGCTGTGCTAGTGAGACTCTGTAATTAAGTTGGTTTTAACTGTAGCATAACGCTTGACTGGTCTATGGGGGGGTCGGAATGGGCGGTGGGGGCATGGCTGGCCCTAACGGCACGGGCTGCACGGGCATGGAAGACAGACCCGACGGTTAATGCATGTGTAGCTTAAATGCGCATTAATAGTTGAAAATGTGCGGCGTTGAAGCGTAGGTATTAAAAATGTCACGTATACGACATGTGGCACATTAACTACAGCGCCACATGGATCAGCAACAGCAGTGGCAACAGCAACAACACCAGCAGCACCAGCAACAGCAGGGCAAAATAAAAAATTGCCCCGTAACTGCAACTAAGTGCATTCGTGTGTATGTAAATGCGAAGGGTTGAACGGCCGGACGGACGGAGAGATGGACGGACGGGAAGGCGGCAATGACAAATCGTTGATGAGCAACGGGTATCGAGGGTCGAGGAGGGCCTACAGGTGTTTGGCTACCGCCTTTGTATATATTGGGTGGAAAAAGCTTTTAAACTCTGCAGACAAAGCCCTGTGAGCATTGAATCTTCGATGAAGAGAAGTGAATGGAAAGTGATGAGACATGGCCACAATGGGCCGTCATCTTAGGACTCGAACATCTGCCAGTCGGCAGTTTAATGTCATCGAGTTCAATTTATGCAATTGCAGGCGTTGGCCCTAAGTACCAGTTAAGTCGCACGGCCATCGTTGCCAAACTGAGAGTGTTGTAATTTGTGGCATTACTTCAATTATATTATTAAGTGGATGCCAGGCACGCCCGATGACACCTACTCAGGACATTCATATGTCATTTGCATTGGCAGCCTGCCAAACAGGCGGCTGATAGACAGCTTTACGTTCATTTGCATGTCGGGCTGGATTTTAAGTTTCTGTCTGCATTCATAAATATTACAAATTGCTTGACGCCTCCAAGTGTGTGTGGGCATGTATATTTAAGCAGGCTTCTCGCATATTTATGAGTTCAATCGAGGGCGGACGGACGGGCGGACGGACGGATGGGCGGAAGCAGTGCAGGCCATAGGACTGCCGGAGTCTTAATGCACGCCGTAATTGAGGGCTTGATGGGCAGCTGTGAATTGGCTGAGTGCCTTGTCAAGCTTAGGCCACTGCATATTTAACCCACCTGCTCGATGAAAAGCTGCAGCAGCTGCAGGAATCCCTTGCTGTCGGCCAGCACATGGTTGCCGTTATTGCGGAAACAGCTCTCCAGGAGCCGCAGATCACCGGCGTTGTAGAGACGCCATTGGCGGGAGCACAGCCCTCGACAAAGCGTCCCGTACACGGCGTCCGCATCCTGGGCACTGCGATACGGTGGCGTGTCCAGTTGCTGCACACTCCGCTCGAACAGCAGGAGTAGGGCGAGGACCTGTTGACTCGGCCGTGCTTCGATGAACTTCTCCAGCATGCCCAGCACCACTTCCCGTTGGGTGTCCAGTTCGCGTCGCTGCGCCAGCAAGGCCTCTCTGGTTTCCGGTGTGGGGGCTGCACTCAAAGGACTCTGGCACGCGGCTCGCCCTGAGTTATGGCCCTCGGTGTCCAGCGCCTCCTCCAGCTGGCTGTGCATGAAAAACAGCTCGTAGCTGAGGGTCTTCAGGGCCAGCAGAGCCACCTCGCGCACCGATCCGTTGGCCAGCAGATTGTTGGTGATGCTGATGATCTTGGGTATCGTGATCAGCTGCCGGTCGCTCTTGTGCGTAAGTTGCACCAGGAATCTCAGCATGGGCGGCACCATGATGAAGGCGTTTCTATAGTTACAAGTTTTAAAAGTTATATCAAAATTAAGGCAGTGAAAAATTAATCGGTTTATTTGAACTCTTTTATTCAATTTATATTCAATCTTGTACTCACTCACCTATCTATTCCCCCTTCAATCAGATCCATATTGCTCAGTACCTGATCGAATATTACGTTCTTGGAGTCCAGTATGCTGTAGGTCACATTCAAGTCCAGCAGTTGGGAAAGTAATCGCAAAATGGGCGCCTGTACCAGCGCATTGGATTTCATGAAGAGCTGGAAAGGGCACGGAAGGGAAGGGTACATGTTACATGCAGGAATACTAGTGCTCGGCAAATTTTTGCCATTAATAAAATATCAATGGTTGCACTCTGACCCATCCGCGCACACACTCACACTCACACACGTAAGAGATTAAGGACTGCTCCCCAGGATGGTCGGTATTCGTGTCTGTGCATTTTTAATCAAACAAATTGGCTACAACTAAAATTAATTAGCCATCGCTGGCCAACGTTGCGTTTATACAGTGGGAAAAATGTGTAACACATTTTGGACATTTAAATAAAATAAAAATGGATCTTTGGAAAAGAGATTACATACTCATAAATACATTTAAAATGTAGCCTAAATGAAAGATAAGTTTCTCGCAGTGTACTTACCGTCAGACAGTATATGACCAGCGGCTCGAATAGCTTTATAAGCCGGACAGAGTCGCCCGCCGGCGGAGAGGGTGGCTGCAGGCCGTGCACAAAGAGCATGCCCATGTCCTGGAGTGGGCCGGCATCAATTGGCTGGCGAGCGTCGGTTGGTGCCCCTCGCTGGGATCCCGCCACCGCTGGTTTTGAATTTATTGTTGGCAACAATGTGGAGCTGGCGCCGTGACCCCTGCCCTTGGCCGCGAAGTAGGGACGCATGAAGGCGGCATGGTGGCCAATTCCACTGCCATTTTCACCGATGGCCGATGGCTGCAGCCGCACTTGGCTGGCATAATTTTGGGCGAATAAATATTTCAACAGTTGCCGCAGACATGCAACGCACTCGGCGGGCGCATAATTTATGAGCCTGGTCAAATAGTGGAGTATTTCTTCGATTAATTTCAGCTCCGGGGGCGAAGCACTCGCCATGCCCTCCAGGCAGAGGCTCACTGCGTGGAGGCAGGTTTTCAGGAGACAAATTAATAAGCTGCCGGCCTCCTGATTTATGGTTATCTGGGGAGGAGAAATAGAAAAAATCGAGTTACTTATCCAGTAGAAGGAGAACGAGGAGTTAGCGGCGGATGCAATGTGCTGCCGACCTAATGCAACCCGCACATTAAGTCACTCCGAGTGGAGAAGTTTTCTGTTTGAGCTGCGAGTGGCAAAAGTCAAGTGTGGATGCTACGTTGGCTGCATTTCGTCGCGGGCTGAATTTTTACAACTCATTGCCATTGCTGCGGCAGCGTTGGAAAGTGTTGCATATAAAACGGCGCATTGCGCTGTACGTGCATCCAGCTGCAGCTCCATCTCCATCAGGAGCTCCATCTCGAACCGAATCCTGGGATACTGGATGCTGGGAAATCTCAGTGCACGTGCCGCGCAACTTTTGCCATTTCGGCGCCAGCAGCGACTTAATGGCGGTTCCCGGCTCGGAATCAGCGAGTCCGTGGTCTGACTTACCTTGTAGCTGTCATTAGCACCTCTTAAAATGTTGTAAAGTTTCATGTAAACGTAATCGCCGGCAAAGTAACCCAGAGCCTGAAGGGATGCCGCTGGCTGTTCGCGGGCAAAGAGCTCGCTCTTGGGCGGCTTGGAGCTGCTGCTTCCCGACTGGGATCCCGTGGTGTGTGGGCGCTGATTGGTGACCAAGTGATAGTAGATGTTCAGCATCTTGACGCTGTGACGCAGCAGAAAGTCCAGGTGGGCGGCGTTTGGCTCACCTGAGCTCAGCATGGCACCTGCAATGATGAAATGATGGGTGGTGGCGGTGGCGGGGCTTATTAATGGCAAATTAAGTGATCCCACCTGGGCTAATTGTGTTAAAATGCAAACGAGCTCTTAAAATTATACAAATGCGGCGTAATTGCAGCTCACAAAATGAAAAACGCATTAATGGATTTGCAATTGAAAAATGCACGATTCAATGGGATTGCCATGGCAATATACGCGGATATGTAGGAGCGGCAAAGGCGGCAAAATAATGCGAAATTAAAACAAAAATTGCATAGGTAACAAGCGGAAAACGCTTCAAAGTATGCTATGATTTATCAGCGTTAATTAATGTGAGTGTGTGCGGCGCACGCAACATTTCAATTTATGTGTCAACAATGCAACGTTCAGTATTCAGTGGCAATAAGCAATATATATTTGTATTTGGCGGCTGCGAAAGGAAATGGCATTGCAAAAAATTATTATTTGCAAATAAATTAAATTGTATGCGCATAAATATTTATAAAAATTAAGTGTTAAGGGAGCCATTTAAAGAACCCCTTCGGGGCCCACAATGTGCAAGTGGATAGCCTGCAGCCCCGCATCGCCGTTTGCATTACATTTACTAATTAATTGAAAATTGCGCACAATCGCAATGAGACGACGCCATTCTTCCGTTACCAATTTATATTTATTTATCGCACATTTCAGTTATTTTTCCCAGTTTGGCGCCAGGTCAGCGTTCGATTATGAGGCCACAGAAAGGTAGAGGGAGTTCCGCTCACGATGTGTAAGTAGATGAATTTAACCGCACCGTATCACAAGTCTATACACGAACAATTGTGATAAATGATTCCCTAGGGCTCTTTAAATTCATTTATTATTATCGGAAGCTCCAGCATTGCTCACATTCCAGTACACCTCAAACTCCCATTCATTAAAATCTAACGTAATCATCTTCAAAATTCATTAAAATTAGAGAAGATAGCTGCAACATAGCATATATATACAAGAGTAGAGGAAGTTATTATTATGAGCTAAATGAGCTATGTACATATTTTGCAAAACAAAGATTGTTTTGAATATTTATCAAGTCAAATTGAATTGAAAATTGTAGCAGGAATTGTAGATGTAGGTGCACTACAAAGCCCTATATAACTTCCATCACATACCGCGAAATCCAATGGGATTGCAGGTGCTTCTATGGCTTTAAGCCATCGGTGAACTGTGAATTTACATAGGCCACAATTAAAGGATTTCGCTGGCTGTTTGTTTTGGTGCCGGGCATGAATTGGAAACTATTTGCATACATTTTGGCAACTGTCAAAACTTATCATGAAGCGCACGCGAGAGTGTCGGAAAACATTTGGCGATTCTGTTTTCAAATCGATGTCCAGATATGCGAGGCACACGGATACGCGGATACACGGATACGCGGATACATGGGCACATAAGTACACGCGGCTTAAATATTAAATTGCTGAATGCACATTGCAGGCAAGCGGCACAAATGCGGATGCAAATTCAAATGGCCATGGCAAGTGCTTTAGTTTAGGGGCGAGGGATGGGGCTGTGGTAGCAGCCGGCGTCACTGACACAAAAATTGTTTAACATTTAATGGTTTATTAATAATTTAATTACTTTTTGATTATGGTGGATTACATTAGCGCGCAGCAAATACGCGACCGGCATGATAAATAATGAAGAGCCTGTCGCCATTCCCCATCCTTTGCATCCACACTGTCCTAAAATTTATGGCATCCTAATGCATGCGATGAAGTGTGGAGGTGGAGTTCGATGTTCGGTCGTTGGTGGTTGTGAAATGCCCTAATGAAATTGAGTTGAAGTTTGGTTTTCTGTTTGCTTTTTTTGTTCCGACCCATAAACATTTCGCAAATTGAATTGAAATGTTTATTACTGCACTAGCTGCATAACTGTTGTTGATGTTGCTACAGTTGTTGGCATTTTTTAGATGGTCTTTGTTAATAATGCCGTGCGGAATTATTAAATTAAAAACGTTTAGTTGCATGCAAAAAAAGTGAGAATGAATGCAGAATGCAGTTTCAGCTTTTAATGCCAGTTAGTGTGGTCGTAAGCCTATTAGGAGCAACATTTCGGTAGTTTTGAACCAAAAATATTAGATTGAATAAAGTTTGTCTGCATGTCGCAAATCTATGAAAACGACAATGACTCAAATAGTCATTTTTATAGCTAAAGTGTATCATATACCATATTGCCACACTGTATTGGGTTTCGCCATAGTTAATTGCCTATTTTTTGGTAGCGAAGTAAACATTTAGTGCAACGGAAATTTAAAACCATTTATGCTAATTTCCCGTTTTTCTTGATTAAATTTAAAAATAATAGTATCTAAAAAAAAAATAAACTGCGCCCAGTCACTTACACCGCAGCATGAAAATATTTATGCAAATCTATTTAATGACAAACAATTAATTAAAATGATTTATGCAAACGTTGCCACAGCATTCATTACAGCATAATGCAATTAAATATGCAGTCTGAGACTAAAAATTACTGCTTTTGTAATTCCATTCAAATTAAATTAGCCAAACGAGCCACAAAGCGTCGACTGTCCGCCCCAGTCGAATAAATCCAATAAATATCGAAAATATCACAGATATGTGAAATATCGGGAGGGCATTCAGGCGCACCAGAGAAATCACCAGTTAGCAATGAATTAATGCGGCATTTGAATGTGAATGTCGGTTAAGATGCTTGGGAAATTGTGGGTTATGGAGATGGGGATTGGGATTGGGAATGGGATTGTGCCAGCAAGGAAATAACAGAGTAACCCCTTTTGTGATCGGCAGGCAGCCAGACCACTACTCACCTGCCATTAATTTGCCCATCACATCAATCAAATCGTTCTGGCAGCCGAGGTCCGCAGCTGTTGCATTGTTGTAGTAGGCATAGCTAATGCAAATTTCAACGAAATTGAATTCCAGCCAGGCCTGTTGATAGTCCACGAAATTGAAGTGCCTCAGCAGGAGGCGCAGCGCGTAAATTATGCCAAACTGTGAAGGGAAAATGGGTGGGCGGATTGGTTTGGATCGATTCGCTTCGATTCGGTGGCTCCGTTCGATTGGCAAACACAAATATTTACCTGCACATTTTTATCATTCAGCGTCATCAATTTATTTGTCAAGCGATACAAAACTTTGGCCAAAACTTTTTCCTCCTGCGCGATTTGACGTTGGGACGCGGATGCCAGCGCAAAAACATGCCCCTCGGCGATGCCGATGCCGTAACTTGCCTCGAAGTAGGCCGACGCCGCGGAGACTGCCGCTGCGGATCCTCCGTATGAGGCAGATGTCGATGTGGAGGAGCCGGACGTGCTGCCAGTGTCGGGGTAGGATGGGGCTGAATTCGAGGTGGCCAATGCATCCAGCTCAGCCAGAGGCGGCACAATCGTCGAACTGGCCCGGAATAAATTACGCAACGTCACGGACATGCTGCCAAATATGCGATAGTCGAAAAAATCCCACAGCAAATTGAAATTAGTTTGCTGAGTTTCCACGTTGACGTTGCCATTGCCTTCGATAACGTCTCCACCGCCTCCTGCTCCTTGGCCCTGCGCTGGGTCCTGGCGCGCCGTTTGCATTATAAAGCGGCAAAGACAGCAGGCGGCGTGTTCCCGCACCCGCGCATCATCGTCGCCGAGCAGATGCAAAAGTTCAGCCAGAAACTGCGCCTGCAAGGGGGCAAAATGCATTTGAGTCAGTTGACGGCACGTTGTAAATCAAAAAGTGAGCCAAGTTTTCATTATGCAGTTTGGCAGTTTCGAATGGCCGTGCAGATGCGGTTTGCCCAGTCGATTTGGTCCGCAAGGTAGAAAGAACACTGAAGAAAATGGCCATTGGCATGAAGAGCCCACCATTGGTTGGGATCGATTTGGAAATGACTTTTGTTGTTATATTAAATATTAAATAAAATTGTTGACTTCTCACTACGTTATTTTAAATATTTCATCAATTTATAATTTAGCTTTTCTCTGGCAAAATTATTGTTAAAGTAAACGCCCATCGAAAAATGCGGGCTATTAAGTTTTGAACAGTGCGAAAACACAGTCAACCATAATTGCAACTACGTTTGGAATACGAAATTCAATGCTCCACATCAATGGGGTTGTAGGCACACATTTAAGCTCTCCTCATGCTATTACATTTTGTCGGCATTCAGTTTGATCCGTCTGTCGTCTTTTGGCGCAATTGTTTGCCGACTCTTCTCGAGTTGATGTACGTTTTCCCTCTCAGTGCCATTTAGTAAATTGCTTAGCTTTGTCAAAATAATAAATAAACAAATATATGTGCGAGCTGGTGCCACGAAAACGAAAACCCCCAAGCTCTGTCAGCCAGTCCGTCAGGCTGTCAGTGGTCCCGTCATTCTGGATTCGGCACTCGGCAGGATGCGCTCGCAGTCTCCTGCAGAATGCACAAAGAGCCCGGCCACACACTTGAGTGCACAAATGTTCAATAAGAGTTGTCAGAGGAGCGCCCCGTCCCGGCACTCGAATTGCCTCGGATGCTCCAGATGCTCTGGCGCACTTGCTCCAAAGGCTCCAGAGAGCTGGGCGAAAACACACTCGTAAAATAATCTGCACAATAAACAAGCTGGCGAGCGGCGGATGGTGGACTGCTAGCGGGAGCGGCTGTAATAAGACGATTTAGCTGCTTACCTCATAAGTGCAGACAATGTCCTCGCCCTCCGCATCCCGTCCAGAGTGGCAGACACTGCTGGCATCCATCGGTGGCCACTTGGAGTCCTGCTTCCTGGCGCCGCTGTTTTTGTTGTCGATGGCACAACGAAAATTTGCGTAGTACGACCGCAGCAGCACGTAATTTAAATTCGAAATAACTTCGGCGTATTTATTCTGGACCAGCCAATATTTATTGTGATGGCAGAGCCGGAGTTTGCTCAAGAGCAATTTCGGTGAGATGGCAAACACACAGAAAGGCTCCACTGCGGGATTGGGATTGGGTTCGAGATCGGGCTCATTACCCGACTGCCCGGTGCCGGTGCTATTATTCTTTGGCTGCTGCCGCATGCCAGTCGATTGCAATTGGAAATCATTCAAAAGAGCAGCCAGTAGCTCATCATTATCAGTGGCCGAGGAGTTGGCACATGTCCCGGCATCGTTAGGACGCCTTTGTTGCTGCCGTTGACTGCTTAAGGCATTATCCTGGTCCTTCGCAAAAGTTTGTTGGCCAAATGTTTGCGCCTGGCCCGAACGCTTTTGTTGTCCACTTGAATGTCGTTGCAGGTCCTGCTCCAGCTTCTGGTTGTCCTGCTCCTGCTGCTGTTGCTGCTCCTTCTGCTGCTGCTGCTGCTGATGAGCATGATAATGACATGGCGGCTCTGTCAAATATTTGGACACCACATGCGGAAATATCTTATCGAATGCATTCAACGCTTGTATAACCACTGTGTGGATCTCGTCCTCAAAGCCCTGCAATAAGTGGAGAAGAGCAAAAAGTTTTCGGCTAAATTTCTTTATACAGGATCTCAAGAACAGGCATAAGACGGCCACGGCCAAAACGAGACGTTGGCTAAGCGAATTTGTGTTTTATTGTTTGCACAAGCAAAAACTTTTCCACAATCACACAGTGGCCAGCTCTCGGGCATCCCTTCCCTCCATCCGGGCATCCATCTGAGAGTGTGTGCATTTTTAACGAATCCCTAACAAGCTTTTCCTAGCTGCAGACCCGGCCAAAGGGCTATTGTTATCAAAGTTGCTTTGCCTTTGGCCCCGGAATGGCCTGGGCTGGCCAGCTCCGGGGAGGATCTTCCCGTCCCAACCCCATTTCGATCCCCTTCCCAACAATCTCTATCTCGTTTTGGCTTCAATTTTGGTATGCTGGCAAGTGCCATTGAGACGGATTTGCAGCCATTATATAGCAGGCATCTAATGTGATTTTCAGCTGGCACGTCCTGCGTCCCATTCCCATTCCACTTCCTCCTCATCTGCGCGTGCATCTCGCTGCAACAACATTGCATAATCAAATTGCACTTTTGGGGAGGCCAACAGCCAGCAGCAATTTAAATGTTCGGTGCTGGCCACTAAATTATTGAATTCAATAAGAAACCATCCCCGCATCGGAGCCCCAACTTACTGCCACGGCCAATCCCCAGACAGAAATCAATGTGCAACTTATGCGCACATTCTGCATACCGGAAGGGTAAGTTGGGTAAGATGGGAATGGATGGTGGGATAGTGGAATCGTGGGATGGTGCGGTGATGGGAATGGAAAGATGGGAGAAAGTAAGATGGCAACGGATGCGCGCTGCTCCCTTTAGGGGCATTTGCACTTGCACATTGCGAAGGCGATAAGAATTTTCTTTCTTATTTTCAAATGAAAAACAACCAACCACACAAAATGCCGCCGGCTAAGCTCCAACTGCAACTGGCTTGGCTGCTTGAGTTGGTGGCCGTAGCTGGAAAATATTCAAAAGGCAGCAGCCATTGATATGGACACGTGTCCGTGTCCGTGTGTGTTTGCCTGCATGTGTTAAAATATGTTAGCTTGATGGTTTAACATAGAAAAAAGTACAGCGAAAAGGTAGGGGCACATATTTATAGATATAGAATGTTTGCACAGAGGGGAAAATAGAGGGCGGACTTCGCTGCTGCCACATTATAACCCGAAACAGTCGAAGATGGAATGCTCTGGGAATTTGGAATTTCTAAGTAAAATTCTTGAGAACCAATGTTTTTTCTATTTTTTTCTGTTTTTTGCGTTAATTAAGGCACTGTTTATAGCTTAAGACCAAAACAAACATTCTAAACAAGTCACTATACCCTACGCAGGGTAAAGCAAATAGCCGCACAACGTGGCGTATGCGTTATGCAAACGCAGGGCAGAAAAAGGAGTAGTGAAAGGTGGAGGGAAGGAGTGCAAGTGGGCGTGCTATGACAAAGATATAGCGGCAGATATACAAAGCGGGTTAGCATACATGTAATGTAGCTTACCATTAACCAGGCACCGGCAGATGGGAGGTACCCATTAAAGGAACTTTAGCCAGAGTGCCTCTGGCTATGAAACACTTTGTGCGAATATCGTGTGTGGGACTATCGACGCACTCACCTTCAGCAAAATGGCCAACAAGTGTTGCATGCCAAGACCACGTTGCAGATCCAGAAACAGTCCAGCCCCACTAGATTGCAGGAAGTTACCCACAACCTGCTGGACGCCACCCCGCAAGATGGGATCGCAGTGGTCATGGAAGAGCAGGATATCCGAAAGCTTCTGACGGTCTTGAGGTGGAGAATTCTCAGTTAAAGAGGAGGCTCCAAGAACTCCTACTCGACTGCGCGTTGACTTTGTGCGCTTGGGTGGACGTGGAGGCATGCTCAATGGAGGCACATCCTCAACTGCCACTGTTGGCCTATACGAACTTCCAATGATCTCGGACTTTGAGAGCTTCTCTTCCGATTTCTTGGCAAACGGCGATGAAGTAGTGCCGCCATCAAGTAGGAGAACTGAAGCGTCTGCACTGCGGCTTAGGGTGGGTGTCGCTGGCTGCAAGTATGCTGGACATGTGCTCGGCCCGAAATGATCATCCTTAATGTCAAGCAGAAGCAGGTTCTCTTCCAAGCTAGTCGGAACGAGACTACTATCCAGCGGTGGCTTCTCTCCGCCCACCTGGGAATTGTCGCTGCTCTGTGGACTCGAAACTTGAGTGCTATCACCACTTCCTGTCTGAGAGGTGGCCTCCTCCAGCAGCTGCAGTTCCTGCTCGCTAATCTCCAGGCTGAGTTGAAGAATCCTCGGAGACAAACGCACACATTGAGCAATCACGCCCAAGGAGAGGCTCTTGATAGAAACTCTGCTGATGCTATCGGGCTGCAATCCCGCCGCTTGTCCACTGAGCAGAAATCGAGCTGCCACCAAGCGAGCCGTATAGTAGACCAACGACTGCTCCAGGATGCTGCCAATTTTCACGGTGATCAGGGCACGACCGACAACTGTCTGCCGGAGCGGCGAGTTCTCCACTAGAAAGGGATTAGCTGCGGAGATAAAGCTTCTAATTAGTGTCTCCTAGGTGCGACAGCAAGCGACTTACCGTTGGGCGTGCCACGCAGCTGCGGTGTTTCGGGCTTAGAGGCTGCCACTTCCACGGCCGGAGCATCCATCATGAGGGCTGTGGAGGCCGTGTGGGAGGCGGTTATCGAGCAGGAGTCTTCCACCGGCGTGGGCGTCTCCGCAATAGAGGGCTGCCGCTCCGGCGGCTCCAGGTTACTGCTGGCCAAGGAGGTAAGCGAGAGCGTGAGCGAGGCGGCCGAGATGGCATCCGATTTGTCGGCGGGAGCCGTAGTGGAAGCGGACTTGGAGGGCGTGGACTTAGAGCCGCTTGATTGACGAAAGAGCTTACTGACCGACTCCGAAGCTGGAAGCACAAAAGCCACGAGAGTTAGAGCGCCCCGTCGAAGGTCTAGCAGATAACTTGGTTTGACACTAATGCCAGCAATGGCGTTGGCTAATTTGCGGCCACTCCAGACGGCCAATTACCCGGCACATTCGTCTATCGTGGCAAACTTTGTGAGCCATGAGGGCACAAGTATCTGGTACGGATGTATGTGTATGTGAGGGCAAAACCGCTGAAACTATTTTCCTAGCTACTTTTTATGTTGTTCTATTAGCTTGCCGCCGCGGGCAAACTTCCCGGTTCTCCATCTTGTATTGAAAATTAATTGAAAACTTCAATTTCATGGAAAGTACGAGCATAGTGCAGCCACTCGCTTCCCCACTGACCACTTAAGTGGGTTAAAAATGGCTGCATCTTTTAGATGCACTTGTTGTGGCTATCCTTGTAGTTGTTGTTGTTGTTCTTTGTTATTGTTCTAATGGATGTTCCGGCCGCATGCAAGAGCTGTAAAAATTAGAGCAACCACGATTCCACGACTGCGGCCAACGGAAGCAGCAGAGCACTTTATGGTCAGAGTGCTCGCATGTATTGTTCGGGGCAGATAAACTACCGAGGAAGCCTGATCAGTGTTCCAGGAACACATCCTTTAAGTGTGGGAGTGGGTAAGCCCAACAAATTGGATACAAACGTACGCAAAATTATGCTTCGCTTAAATTGAAACATTTGAATACCAAACAAATGTTCAAAATCATTCTCTTAATATCCTAAAACCCCACAGACCAGAGCTCAGATCGAAGTTTAAGCAGCACATCTGGCATTTAACAAGTAATCCCTCATCTAAAAAAAAAATGATTTACCCAAACCAGCAATCTGAGTTATCCCTCAAATTAGGAAAAGCTGGGTGCTCATAAAAGCACCCAGAAATCAGGGATCCTGCATGCAGTTTTATGGAACTTTCATGCACATACACTCGCCGGTAATTATGTTTGGGGTTGGCTGGCATTTTATGCTTTAATAGCTTCGCCTCCATAAAAGTGAAAACGGCAGCAGCTCCGCAACTTCGGTCGAGTGTTTTCCTTTTATAATAAAATCACGCTGAAAACGCAAACAAAAAAATGCAGCACACAAAAATGGCAAATACAACTTTGAAGCGTATAAGCAAGGAAAGGAGCGAAACCCCAAACTAGGCGACAATGAAAACCGCGTGGGAAACGCGGGCTCTGGTCGGAAAAACCGCGGCGAGGACGGTGAAGCGATGGTGGTTCCATGGCTGCTACTTTATGCCCGCCAAACGGACGGGCAAACCTCTCCGCCTAACAGCACACATGCAAATGTTTTTTACTGCTCAAGTTACATATGTGGATGCAGCGAAAGGGTATAAAAAACAGCGAAAATATAGGGAAGGACACGACCAACATACGCGAAAAATGTTGTATGACTGCAGCATAAGTGGGTTGGCCTAAACAAAATGAAAGCCCAGACTCGCTATCTTTTATTAAGGCTAGTAATAAGCGATAATATTTATTCTATTGCTATTATTATACGGATTTTGCTATAAATTGTAAGCAGAGATACGAAATAAAAAACCAATGGCATATAAGGAAGTTTCTATTAAAAGCTCAGATCGCAAGAGTATGTCACTGGAGTACTTCCAAGAGTATACTAATCGTCGGGGCTGTAATGCAGATAAAGACGGGCGGATCTGGCTGCGGCTTCACATATCTGAGCACACATATAGCCCTGGATATATGTGTACATATTTATAGAAACAAAAACAAACAAGCGGCAATAACTACCGCGGACGGACGAGGGAAAGCAGCGCAAAAAGGCTGATAGCGCATAAGTGCACAATAGCAAAAACAACTAATGCGGCCCAGAAAGGATAACAACAACAACAACAACAGGAACGGCAGTAACAACAGGCGGTGGGCAGGACGAAAATAAAAAGGAGCCAAGCGCAGAGCAGGCAAAGTGCAGCAACTGATGGCTGGCTCCTCTCGTTTTGGCCGACTGTTCCTGGCAATGCTAAATAAATGCACACACACACACGCCATACACACCATACACACCATGCACACCCGCGCCGAAAACACACACGTATGTGTCTATGTGTATACGTGTACGTACGAGTATACTGTGACACAACATGTAAGCTTGCATACATGCAATTTGAGTAACCGCATTTTATCACGTAACCCATTTGTCTTAACCACTTTGTTGCCAACTTGCAGTGTGATGCTTTGGCCAAGTGGCAGTGGCGGCACAAGAAAACCAGCAATGAGGTTGGCGTGCGGGAGGTAGGTGGAGGGGAGGGCAGAGGGAGTTTTGGGGCCATCGCACAGCGCAAATGCATTGCCATGTTTCAAGCTTAATCCGCATCCCTCGCAGAGACTTACACACACAAGAAATGCCGGATTTAAGCCCAACATTTACGTCAAGTGGATGTGGGTTTTTATACGCACCCCATCTCGTCCTTCGCCCATCCAGTTGTCTTTATTCCCCTCCCGTCCAGGACTCTCTGTGCCCCGCCCACAACTCATTCGCTTAATTAGTACTTCCGGCTCAGTGCAGTACATTTCCTTTGTTTATTACTAGCCTCCACCCCGCGCACTAACTAACGACAGGACATGGGTCTGGCATCATGTCTGCCAGTCGTCGCTCTCCTTCAATTCCATTTATAGGTCAGGGGAAAAGTGTAGCATACTTATGGTGCTCGTTATTCCGAGTCGATGCCACACAGTCAGGCAGTCGAGCGATTTAAATATTAAAATAAATTATATCACCGATTGATTGACGTATCAATCGGGATCGAAAAGTCAGCAAACAGCATTAGAATCAAGGATGCAGAGCTTTGTTTGCCCATTTCGACTGAGGACAACGAAGCTAACAACAAGATGCATCTTAAGTGCACGGAGAGAAATAAGTATCATAATAAAGTATAAACTAAATTGTATTATGTAAAAACTAAGCCTAAAGTGAGCTGCTGAGAACGAGAAGCACAATAAGTCTGGGTGAGAAATTCAGTACAATCAATAACTTCGCGGACTTGCACTTTTAGAGTTACATTCTACATCCTTCCTCTTCAGGAGGCGAGATCCTTGTGCACGAATTGCCTAATTTCAGTCGACAACCCGGCAACAATTACGCTTCATTAATTCGCAAGTGCAATTGGCTTGGCTGCGAGTCACGTCTGCAGCGCGGTCGCAATTATGCAAATAATGCCATCGAATGCCACCCGAATATTGCAAATAGATGCGCAATTGTTTGGCGCAAAGAAAAAGAGAAACAAAAGCAAAAATCAAAAATGTGGGCAAAATGGGATTTGGTGGCGTCTGCGGTAGACCGTGAAATGCAATAACATCAAATGGAAATAGTTTTGAACTTGCTCCGCTAACTTTGAACTTTGCTAATGAAATATTTGCACGGAATGGAATATCGTATCACAGTTATGGCTGGCTCACCTGCATTGGAATGCGACAGCAGATTGTTGAAGAATGTGCCAATTGCTGTTGCATCGCCGGATTCCACCGAATCATCCGCCGGTGGATGTTGCTGCTGCTGCTGCTGTTGCTCTTTGCTGCCGGCAATTGTGATTTCGGCATCGAAATCGATGCTGTTGAAAGATTCATTGTCGATGTCACTCAAATGCTGGGATTTGTCATCGCTGCCGGCGAGCAGATTCTGCAGAGATGACTGATGCTGCGGTTTAGGCAGCCCCCCGACATCGGCATCAACATCAATCAGTTTATCGTCCTGCGATGTTGCTGCTCCGCCTGCTGCTGCTGCTGTTGTTGCGGGCAATTTCAATGCCGCTGACAGCGCCTGTTGTTGTTCATTTAGTTGCGACAGGGTTGTAAAGTCATCACACTCGGCACTCAGCAGCTCCATATCGTCGTCATCATCATCATCCTCCGCCACTACGACTTCATCCTCGTCCCGCTGCTGCCGGTGTCCTTGCCCCTGCTTGTCCTCATCCGAGGCAACGCATTCGCTGATGCTGCGTGCGGCATTCCTAATGTGGCAGCGCTGCTTCGTTGACTCCGGCTCTCCCCCTGGAAAATGCAAAAATGGTGTGGGCATGAGTGCGGGTATGGGTTAGCCCTACAATTTGTGTAAATATTTGTGCAGGATTCCGCTGGCGGCAAATGCAAATTTGGCCTGACCTCGTTCCTGCATGTGCCGCCGCCTAAAAGCATGCACTAATAATTTTCATATGTGCATTGTGTGTGGGCGTCTCTATCAGCCTGTGCAATTGCTCAATTTTCTTGATTTCGGCATGGTCTGTCTGTTGGTTCCGTCCGCCTGCCCCTCTGTCCTCACGGTCCTCGCTGTCCTGCCCCGCCCGCCTGTCCCCTAGTTCCTCTGATCCTCTGTCAGCATGTCACATTTCCACATGACTGCGCGCACACACTCCCAAACGCAAACCCACAAACCATCTCGACTTGCATTCTGCCTTATTTGCCATACCTTCATCAGCGACGGAACTTGGAGCCTCGGTCGTGGCATCTTCCCCAGCATTAATTCCCAGCGAGCTGTTGTCAACTTCGAGTTCCTGCTGATGCTGCTGCTGCTCGCGACACTTCGCCCGCTGCAGTTTTGCATTTGAATTCTTTTTCATTTGCATTGCAGTGGCCCCAACCACCAGCTCATCCACATCCTCGTTCTCATCCTCATCCTCGAGCTGGTGTTGACTTGTCGCCACTTCGTAATTTTTCAATTGGAATATTTGATTCTTTAATGATTTCCTTCGCCGCAAATACTCATTGTGCTGCAGTTGTTGATTGCACAACAGTTGGCGCAAACTTTGGCCCAGACTCTGGCTACATTGGCCATCGGATGCGGCGTCCACAGCCTGGAGTATGCCGTTGATGACCTCCAGGGTGGCATTTATGATGGCGTGATTCGCGCTGTGCTGCGTGCTCAGCAGGTGCAAACAATAATCATAAATTTCAATAATTTGCCGACAGTCGGAGGTCGTTGTCTGCTGCTGTTGCTGCTTCTTGCCGGCCAAGGACTCGGAATCTTCGTGGCTATCGCCGGGGTAGCCGCGTATGAGTTGTGGCAACAGGAGGCGCAGCAGCCCCAAGGCTCCCAGCACGCTGCTCGCTTGCTGATCCGTCAGCAGGAGCTCTACAAGAAATAATAGGGATAAGTTAGTTAATGGAGGGAAACTTACGGCTGCTGTTGATACAAATTAAAAACGCTCTTCAAACTTTTTGCGCAGCGTGTGCTGGCAATTCCAATTTGCTCAATAAGCAATAAGCGAGCTTCTGATACAGATACATTTACAGATAGCAATTCCAATACCAATACCAATACCAGTACCAGATACCTTTAGCCACTTTCTTTGGCGTTTGGCCGGCCAATTGCAGTTCATACTTCTTTCGTGTTCTTGCGAACTTTTCCCTCATATGTTTTGCAACAAATTGCCTCCAATTAAATTTATCTCGTTGAAAACTTTCCATCTGATATTTATAGACTCTGCACACATGCACAGACCCACCCACCACCCACCACCCAGCTACTGGGACTGAGTCCTCGACCTCCCGCAGTTCTTGCTCTTGTTGTCTCCGCTTATTTGTCGTTTCATTACGTATACGCCACCAATCACAAAACGCCATGTTGGAAGTTTGTTACTCAATTAGTTTTCATTTTCTTCCTTTGGGGCGCAAAATTGAAAACACTTCTCGCCGGAGAAACTTTTTACATGGCCCTCATGGCAGCCAAGTGACTTTGCCGAGCACAACTTGCGGCCTGTTTCCATGTGTATCAATTAATTGCGGCAGAAGCCGCAAGAACTTTCTGCAAAATTGGCGAGCCCAAAACGGAAAGAGCAGGGAATCGGGGGACTTCATGCTGGGCACGTTCGAGGACTGCAATTAATAGCCACCCGAATAGAGGTGTTTAGTTTGAGGCCTACTGACTGCAAAGTGCACAGTAAGAAGTTTTGAGAGAAAAATGTTATCAATTATTTGATTACAAATCCAACAATTTAAATAAGTATTATATTTATTTTTTATATTTATTTTGACATACACATTTTTTTGACATACACAAACGAATATACAGTTGCAGCTGAATATTAATTAATTTTGCAGCTGTCGTACACCGTATAAGCCCAAAATGAAGTCAAAATTAAAATAATTACTTTGACATTTTCGACCAGGTGGACAATCTGGGTTCCATGGAGTACGTTTTCAAAGAGATCAGCAGCGGTTTCAGATTATGAATGGTCATTGTGCCATTTATGCTGCCACACAGTTGACATGGAAAATAATTTGCACTTTTTGTTTAGCTTTGGCATCAGTCAGTGGGCAACATAAATTTTGCCAGCTCTCTTTTGCAGCTGCCGGCTTTGCTTTGCTGGCCTCGTTCGGCTGGCATTTGTTTACAACGTTGATTATCCGCTTTAAAGCTGCACAGGAATGAATATCTGATTCAATTTCGCATGAATTATTGCATGGAAGTGTCCAAGTGCATAAATTTCATTTCGTCTACGGGCGGGGAGACAAACAAACGGAGATGCCGAGGGCGAGGGCGGCTCTGAGGTCTGGGTTCTGGTGTTTGGGATCTAGGATCCCGGAGCGCTGAGCTCTGAGTTCTGAGGTCTGAGCACCGTACTTTGTGTCTGTTTGTTGGGGCATGCCAGGAGCATGCCAGAACACAGGCAGCCCAAGTACTATGATGGGTGCCCATAAAAAGAGGCGCCAGACTGTATAAGGATGCGCTGAAGAGTTGCCTGGCATTGTGCCTTTGCCGAGAAGTGGCATAAAGTTGACACAGGACTAGAAGACCGGTAGGCGGCAGGGAAAGGAGCAGAGCTAGGAACCGGAACAGGAGCTAAAGGAGTTGATTTGCAGGTAAACATTTGGACAAGAAAAGAGCAAAGGAAGAGTCAAGCCGAAGCTTAATTTATATGAACTTGGGCGAGGTCAGAATTTTCACTTCCATAAAGGTAGTCCTAGCAATTGAATTAGTTTTCCCAGTCCGGTATATCAATTCAATAGTTTGCGAATGCCAAACACCGAGCTCCTCTGAGGTTTAAACTTAATTTTTTGTTGGACAATGCAGCTCATAAAAAGACGATGGCAAATGTAACGTAACTATGGTGCATTTACCTCTTCGTCGACGTTTGCCAATAATATTTTCATGAAAATTCAATAAAAAATGATTTGTGTTTGCAATTTTTAAGCATTTTCGCATGGCTCACGTTGCCATGACTTTTGTTTTTGCCGCTGCAGTTATTGCTGCAGTCCGCCAGTCAGCAAATGTTAAAATAAAAACTGCCCGCTATCGTTGCCTAAAATCAAAACAAATCTGGAAAAAATATATGTGTGTATATTCGTACATTCGATGGCTCGTCCATCGATTGCGCGTGGTAACCAACAGCACTGTAGAAATATAATTTATATCAACTGTCTAGTTACTTTTATTGTGCCACGCCCCCTCAGCGCCCACAGGCCACAGACAAACAAACCCATGGCTGTGATTGCATTCACAATGCGAGTTTGAATAAAACCAAAAACCATCTATCCCCGCGCTCGCGTAGTTCGCAGTTCGATGGCTTTACATTTTGGTAAGGTATTTTTCATGGATTTGCGGCTTTTTAGAATATTAAAAATATTTTTTAGCTGCAGAGCCAGCACGAACCTAACAATATATGTATATATATGACCATCTATGCGCGGCTTAGTATTCGGCCGTTACACGCTTTTTAAACACCTCTTTCATTATTGATGTGAATATAAAGAGCGTCCTGTTGAACAGAAAGTGTCGTAGCGAAAATGCGTTAAATAACTAACAGCGAATAGTGAATAAGTGTATCCAAAAGTGTACAAACAATAGAGGCTGTTATGAAGGCTGCAATATTGTTAAATTTAATGGTGTTACTCTTTGCGAAATAACAATAGAGGCTCAGTGTTTTGAAACAAGTGTATCATTCTGCTGAATGTAAATACCATTTCTAATAGTAAATAACAGCACAACATCACGAACTATATAGTTGTTAGTAATGATTCAGTTTCTATATGGATTTTTCACATTTCTCTCAGCAATTCATTTCCTATTTAAGCTGTCTTACCCATCACTTTGTTGACCCCATGTCTGGCCATGAGGCTCCTATTGCGTGCATTCTCAATCAGACTCATGCAGTTTTGGGCCGAGCAACGACGCTTGATGGCACAATCGGAGCTAATATGGTCCAGAAAAGTCTGCAAAAGTCAACAAACTCTTAAATATATAAATAAAAGAACTTTAGTGATATTGTTCTACCTCGAACAGTTTGCAGGATTCGCTATCGCTGAGACCCTGTTGTATATGGCGGCAAAAGTGCTTGACGAAGTCGCAGAGAGTCTCCTGGAGCAACGTCTCCTTGCGCTGGGAAATGGTGGTCATACATTGGAGCAATCTCACGGCATACCACTTGATGTGTTTCTCCTTTATTTGTGGAGCATAGTAGGAGAAAAGGTTCAGGCAAATCCTCAGGGATCTGTGCAGAAAGTTATTGTTTCATTAGATTGTTCTTTTAGCTCTATTTGACTCCTTACCTCTGGTTACCATTACGCTTAATTTCACCATAGAGATCCATAAGGATGCGGCTGACCCGGGTTTTCTCGAGTGACCTCAGTATTTTATTGAGGTTTTCCTCGGCGCTCATCCGAACCACGGAATCCACATCCTCGCAGAACAAAAGCAGAACATTCGTGGCCGTGCCGCAGTGGGCGGCATAGTTGATGTGGCCTGCCAGCGAGGGCGACATGATGCACTCGGCGATCTGCTGAAAGCAGGTGATCTTCTGCTTTTGGCTGTGGGGATTCGAAATAAATGAGTTTTAGTACAGGTATGTGGCATGACGTCATAGCGGATGCACTTATTGCTCAATGTTGAATGAATGTTTTGGTTGGCCAAACCAGTTGGTAGGTTCATCTTAAGGGCAATAAAACCTCCAGGAAATCACCTGGGCATCACTATTTAATCAATATTGTTCCGTAAAGAACAACAAACTGTTGCCGGTCTCCTCCCCAAAACATTCAATGCAACCGAAAACAATCAAATTTTCGTTGAGTCCCACCTGCATTCCGTATTCCGCAGTTGTTCAACGAAGCCAACGAACTTGTCGTACGCAGTGGACCTGGATTTGTCCATTTTCGCGTCCGAAATAGCGCTTAAAATCGCTATTTAAATACAAACAACACAGGAAAACATTGCTCTTTTGTTATGATTTCTATCAGCTGTAACGCCAGTGTTACCAGATCGCACCACTGCTTTTAAGTAGAACACTAGCAACCAGCCCTGGTATTCAAGTAAGCTATCGCTAAATATTTAAACTTTGAACTTTTAACCGCTTAATTTATAGTTTTTTCATGCCAAATTAGAAAAGGTAATATAAAAATGCATATTTATTCAATTGCAGCCAATTGATTACAGTGAGTTGTTATTTCCTGAATTTAAAAGACTGTTAGCAACATGCTAGAAACCAGTAACAGTGAATTGGCGCCAATGTTAACACGATAACATTTATTTCAAAATGTAAGTAAACCAACAATTGAATTTAATTTTATTTATTTATTCACGCTTTATTATTATTTATACATAACTGCGTTCACATTAATATTTACTTAAATAAGAACGTTTTTCACTTGTTCGTTGTTCATTGTCTTATGTTTGTTCGCTGTGAAATACTTATGCTCTGCGCATAATATTTCCTGAAATATATTTTTACAAACTCTTTAGGGTAGTGTACATTATTGTATTTAATTATGTTTTACCTTAAAAAACTTAAACCCATACAAAAATGCTTTAAGCTACTTAATGTTAATAACAAAACCCACCATTGTTTTTGTTCGTTTTTCATTGTGTTTTCTTTTTGTTTAGGCTTGCCCTACGTGTATTCGCGTGAATTATGTAGAAAAAACAATCACAGTCCATTGAAAATATATAAAATTAGTTGCGTTTGTATGTGATAAACTGCCCGTGTTGGCGTCGAGAAAAGGTCTAGTACAGAGGGTTGCAAATAATGGACATCTAGAGCAACGGATTACTGAATTCGTGACACAAAATATTTACAACATTTCATTTAGGAGTACCTAAACCTTACGCTTTAAACTACGAAAGTGCGGAACTTAGTCTAAGGAAAAACGAGTGCCGAGTGGAAAGCTAAGGAAAGCTGCGAATGTGCTTAAATAATTTATGACATTTGGGCAGATACGAGGGGAAGTGAAACTCGGAAGCGGAAGTAAGAAGAAGACCCGAAGTGGGGGTAAACTAACTAGGACGACTTATCGTGTTCTAAAGTTAGGCATCTAAAAGTAGCGTAATATCTGAAGATCCTAGCCGCGTTTGGCTCGCAGCACGAGAAGCGTCAGCACCAGGAAGCCCACGATCCAGGACAGCGTGCTCACATAGCCGATGTACACATCCGACTCCAGTATCGCCCAGCCACGTGTGAGGATGGAGCGCAGCGAAGAGGTGGCCAGCGTTAGTGGCAGGCACAGTGATATGTATCTGGGGGACAAGAATACTTAAATTTCCATTCACAACACAGTGATCCTCACAAGAACTCACCTCAGCACAACGGGCATGCCCTCAATCGGCCAGATCACTCCAGACAGCAGCAGGGTGGGATAGAAGGAGCCCAGCGCAAGCTGGATGGCGTTCCTCTCCAGCTCGCACACCGAGGAGATGAGGAAGCCGAAGCACATTCCACACATGCCCTGCAGCAGGGTCAGCACGATGACCCAGAATAGGTCGCCGTTGTTGGTCACCCCGAACACCACAAGCATGAAGATCAGCACCAGAGTGGTCTGTCCGCACATCACCACGAACTGGGTGATCACGTGCGAGAAGAGGATCTCGAAGGGCGAGACGCCAGCCACCCAGGAGCGATCCAACAAGCCCTGGAAAGGAAGTAAGCAAATTTTATTATAATTGCTCCCTAAAGAGGATAGATTTTCTCGACTTACCTCAGTGCGCTCAATAATCAGAGCCGATGACGTCAAAGCGACAGCCAAGAAGAATACAATGCTATTAAATATGTGAAAAAAAAAACATTAATGACTCTCCCATTAAATGTATATCTATGAAACCTACGTCAAGATCACGCCAGGTGCCACGAAATCGGTGAACGATGGATTCATGGTGCCGTAGATGGGGTCCCTGAACTGAATGGGCACGTCGCCCAATTTCGGATTGCTGCCGCACTGGCCGAGAAGGCCCATGGCGAAGTCCCTGAAGGCCAGCTGGATGTCCCGATTGAGCATGACGCCGATCTGCTGGTTGGACATGTCCAGCCAGACCTTGACCTCGGAGGAGTCGATCGTTTCCTCGTCGGAGTCACGTCCCAGATTAGCTCGGGCAATAAAGGCGTCCGTGAAGTTCTCGCTGATGTAGACCGCCCCCCAAGCTGTGCCCTTTCTCACGGCCTCTTTGGCATCGTCCAGGTCCTCATAATATGTTTTAACCACGCTCGTATTCAAATGACTCAGATAGCGACATCCCAGGTTCTTGAAGTGGCATCCGTCCTCCCAATAGCAGTTTTCCTGAAAATATTATTATATTATATAATATTTTAATTGGTTAAAGTGCAAGTGATTTGATCATTAAAATGGCTAAGCTGGTCTTTAATCATAGTTGTATGATAATTAAGCTTATATTTAAGTGCTATTTAAATGGTATATTTTATGGCATTAAATTCTAATAAAATCCATCTAAAACTTTGTTACGTTTTTATGGTTGTGTTAATTTTAAGAAACTTAAAAGTGGCTCAATCAAAATATTTCAAAAAGTCTATAAATTTTACTTGGTATTCAAACTAATAAACTTTTAATAGTTTGAGTTTTACCTTGAATAGTGAACTAGGAATTGGAATGTGCGTATAGTGTGTGTAAAATGTGTGTCTTACCCTTACCGTGTCGTTCATCTCTCCGTTGACTATGGCCAGGTTGAGGCCCTGGGGATCTCGTCCGATGGCCAGGCAGAAGAGGATCACCTGCATGACGGGCAGGGCGAAGATGAAGAGCATGACGCCCACGTTGCGCCACATGCGCAGCATGTTTTTGGTGAGCAGGGCGCGGATTTTGCCCTTGGAGGTGATCTTGCACAGGTTGGAATAACAGTCCTGGCAGCTCTCCTCGTCATTGGGATTATTGTTGCGCCTGGACGGCGGCGGACTGTAGGGCTCCTGGTTGAGCTGTTGCAAACGATATATGTAAAGATTAACCATAGCAATCGCAAAGATATTCCAAAACGAACCGTGTAGATGGAGCCATTGCTGTCGTTGATGAGCACCTCCTTGCTTTGGTGGAAGTTGAGGCCCACCACGCCGCCCTCCTGGCTGGAACTCGGCTTGTCCATCTTGCTGCCAAAGGCCATGGCGTGCAACGAGATGTTGTTACTACTCCCGAAAAACCAGTTCAAAACCACAAAGAGATGGAGGTGGAACACAGATTGCGAGCATGCGAGTGTCGGATGGAGGAGAGTCATAGTGGAGAGTTCAGAGTGGTGATTAGAGTGGTTGTCGTCGGGTTAGCCACGTGCTGCATGCAGTCTAGATCCTTACCTGAAGTTCACGTGGGTCACATCGCCCTTTTGGCTTTGGATGCGGGACAGCTTGAGGAACACCTCCTCCAGGCTGATGCACTTGTAAATGGAGAGCAGGACGCTGGGTGACTCCTCTGCCAGCAGGTGACCCGACCGCATCAGACCGATCTGAGGATTATTAGTTTATTAATTTATTTAAATTTAGCTACCTTATCTCTGAATCCCTTACCGTATGCGCCTGTCGTGCCTCTTCAATATAATGTGTTGTAATGATGACCGTCTTTTGGCCCGCCTTGGTGATGTGCACCAGGTGATTCCAGATGCTCTGACGCAGAAGTGGATCCACACCCACGGTGGGTTCGTCCAGGATCAGCAGTTCTGGATCGTGCATTAAGGCCACAGCGAAGCTCACACGACGCTGCTGACCACCACTGAGATTCTTCACCAGTCGCTTCTCCGATGGCAGATCAAGGAAGTTGAGCAGGAACTGCAGACGTTCCAGGATCTCCTTGGTCTCCATGCCAAAGATCCAGCCGAAGTACATCATGGTCTCCTGGATGGAGAACTCGCCGTACAGTGCGATCTCCTGGGGCATATAGCCCACACGCTTTCCGGGAACACCTGATCCCCTAGTGCCGGGCTTGCCGCCCAGCACGAAGATCTCACCGGCGTCCATGTAACGACGTCCAACGATGCAGGAGAGCAGGGTGGTCTTGCCACATCCGGAGGCTCCCAGAAGACCATAGCTGGGAGAAAAGAAAAGTTATTTTAATTAAAAAGTGTTTGTTGAGAGCGAAATGATAGAGCAATGAAATTCTAGCATATACTAAACCCAAACCTTTATTTATTATTTTCAAACACTCGTTGTGTGTATAATTATATTCTCATAAAATCTTTTTTAAAGTTTTTATTTTGGAAAGCAGACATTACTTATTAGCATTTTTAGTTTTTCTTGAATGTCACTTTTTTATACGTTTTTTGACCCATTAACGGGGTCACAAAAGGTCAAGAAGCCAACCGTGACAGAGAGGTAAAGAGATTAAATGAAAAGCAAGCAGAAAGAGGGAAAAACATTTAGCCAACGCAGCACGAAAACTGTCGCCACCGTAAACAAGCCTATATATGTAACTGGATAGATATATATGTATACGATCGTGGCATGTCGGCGGCGATGTCAATGCTAATTCCAGCAGTTCAAGTTGAATTATTTCGAAATGTTCACCTTGAAATGTAAGAAATGCCCGCAGCTATCACAAAATGCGACTCCGCCCCGTTTTTGTGTTTTTGGGGAGGGGTTAGTCCCCCATTATTATTATCGCCATCATCATCATGATGAACTTGGTGGCTGCGATTATTGTGATTATCGCATTGTTAGTTTGTCGTCTGTTTTCGTTTGGTCTTCGGCCTTTGACAAAAAATATTGCAGCTCGTAGGTCGCACGTTTTGGCCTCTTATTGAATCTATTATTATAATTAGCGTGCTAAGCCATTTAGCGAATTAAACCAGACAAAATCTGTTAATATAGCCCCTGGGGATAGGAGTGTCTGCCTGTCTGGTAGTTGGCCAGCCTTTAATCGACTTCAATCGCTAATGCACTGACTTTGACAGCCGAAAAGCAGTTCGTTGACTCGTTCAAAGCCGAAAAATATATGACTAACTCGGCGACCTGACCTAGGTCAAAAAGCTGAACGAACCAGGCTGTTAACTGGGTCAAGACTGCTGCACAGACGGCGGAGAATAAAATATAAAATCCGTTACGACACAGCATTAGGTCGCTGAATTAATCACTCAGAATGCCGAAAACAAGAAATAAACAAAATTTAATAATACAGCTCGGGCCGTAACCAACCAATGCCAAAGGCAGTAGAAAAAAATGAATCTACGATTTTTTATTTTTATGGCCCCTAAATGTTTGCCAAAAATTCGTGTGCCGCAATTAAGCACATGTGCCGTGACAAAGATGGCAATAGATCAGTTGGGGGGTCTCTGAACAAACATCATTATTGTTTTGCAGCCATTTGCAATCTTTTCAGACGACAATCGATCAATATAGCCGGGCATATTGGTTTTGTTTCGAGAATAACGCAAATAAGCCCAGTGTCTGGCATACAAATAGATTTCGGGATTAATTGCCAAGACGTGTGGGCTTAGCCGCGTCATTGACGTCAGTTGGGAAGCGGCTTAATTGGGATCACTCCACCAGGGGCATCTCTGCGATGCGAGATCAGGCGAACTTTCCTAACGACCCTCGCTTAGCCGCTGGAATTATCATGCAAAAATGCCGTTTCAATTGCAAGATAGTCGAACGACTAAACCGGTTAGCCGCATATAATAGCCGCAATTAGGCGCAAGCGTAACCAAGTGACCTCTGTTGTAGACGAAATCGGATCGGAGATCGGTGATCGGTGCAAGTGCAATCAAATCTCAGACACAAGGAAATCGCTTAGCATTGCTGATAATTTCGAATTCGAGTTCAGCCAGCATTAGGTGCTAATTACTTTCGCCGTTTCTATTTTACAAACTCGCTAAATTGAGCTGTCAGCATTTCACTTTTATTGATGGATCTCCCGCCCCGGAATCGCTAAGATCACTCTCACTCACATTGTTCCCTTGGGCACGGTCATGTTCAGGTTGTTCAGCACCTGGTTGGCGTTCTTCTTCTTTCCGTACGCCTTAAAGGCATGCCGCACGGATACGGCGGCCTGTGTGTTCCGTGGTCCATTGGCCGGAGCACCCCATGCCGCCACGGCATTCGGCTGTGTGCCACCATCGTTGTTTGTGGCCGCCATCGCGGAGTCTGTGGAAATACTGCAAAGATATCGGGAAAAATGAATTAGTTCGAGGTTTCAGATTGAGCTTTTAAAAAGTATTATTATTAAGGTACCAAGAGTAATTAAATTTTAATTGTACTTTATCCATATATAAACAGAAGACACTTGATACCTATTTTTGATATAAAAGATAATCGTATGACTTTATAGAAACCAAAAGGTGACTTATTCGTTAGAGTTATTTATAATTCAATTAAATAAAACAACAAAAGGCTAGGGTATCTGAAAGTAAACAATGGAGTAGCAATTACAATGCATAAATCGTATGAGTATTTGCATTTTAAATGCTTCTATTGAACTTGAATAAAATGGAGATTACTAAGGTGTAGGTTTATTTAACTTTAGGGATCTATCGCATGAACAAACTCAAAGTATACAAAGTATACAAAGTAGTACCCCAGTTTCCATTTCAATTAAAGTTGTTAACCATTGTCATCACTTTTTCGTATGCCTTGCGTATCTTTTAGTTGCTCCGGTTTTGTAAGACCTTTCTGAGCTAATCCTTTTAAATGGGGAAATTAATGGGAATCATGAGTGTTAAACACACATTGTAGAGAGTTTTAGCCATACAAAACTGGTTTCATTCGCTAGCTAGAATACTTAATAGTGTTATAATTGGCAGCTTCCTGCTGTCGCATATCAGATATATACATTTGCATAACGATTTGCATTTGAACCCGCTTCGAATGTGTGTTATGGGCTTTGTGGGGTACGCTTCAATAGCTCGGCATCTCGGCGCCGAAACTATGTCAGCGGCACACATTGCAAAAAATCATAAAACAGAGCGAAACGGCAAAAAATACAATGGACAAGCTTGGCAACACTTTTCATTTCAATATTTATAGTTGGGCACTCGTCTCTTGAGCAACGCGCTTTTTGGCCACTTGGTCGGCCGAAAAGCTGGAGTCCGTTCGAAGTTAAAGTTAAAGTTAAGCTAAAGTCGGATTGAATGCACGAGGTAAGGTGAAGTCGTTGGCCAAGTCTGGTTTTGGTCCAGCAATGGTTGTTGATTGCTCAACAGCCATCCATCCACTACCAAGTTGGTCAGCCGTCGAGCAAATATGCAAGCCCACATTGCAGTTTGCAGTTATCATTTGCATTTGCATTGGCAGAAAATTATGCAATTCCCATGCAGCTTTTGCACGCGGCGCAAACGTGCAAACAGCCAAAAGATTCGGCAATTTTGGGTCAAGGTTTTCACTATTAGTCGGGGAAAGAAAGTTCATAATTGCCTGCAATTAATCACATTCGCACCTCTTGAACATATTTTGACTGCCAGCTATAAATTATTTTTTTCGGGTTTTCATATCATTAGCGCTGGCAAACGAGCAAGTCATACCAGAAAACGAGAAGCGAGACAAGCAGACCCAAATATAAATAATACGCTGGAGGGGGAAACTAGTTCAAGGTCACTAATTGAGCGCATTCGATTGACGATATTTTGCCTTTTTTCTGTTCCCACCGATGTCGCTTTCGAAAACGAAACGATTTGGCCGTCTCGAGTTTTCGCTAATCGATTGCGTTACTTCTCGTTAAGATAAATATTCGATCGGCGGCAAATATTTGCATTTATTATATGGCACGAGATGGGTTGGGATTGGAATTGGGATTGGGTTGCTCAACGGTCGAGTGGCGAGCAAACATCCTCAAATAGCTGCGTTTGCAGGGAAAATTAAGTGGCTATATTATGCGGCCTATCAAATATTAGCATAATGCGCTGACAACATTTGGGGCTGGGCCGCACGAATTCTGAATATCAAACGCACTCAGAAATGCTGCCATGCTGCAATTTCATTCGACCGGTTGACGAAATGTGTTTCAAGTTCGTTGCCTGAGTCTTTCGATTTGCGTACAGTGGTCGGCGCGGAGTTAGTCACAGCCCAAAAGCCAAGAGACAACAGCCAACACTCGCGGGTTGCGTAAATCGGTGCGTCTCTGTGTGCGCCAGTCAACAATGGACAAGGTCAGGCCAGGTAGTTTTTTATAATGACAACAAACCGACATTTTTTCCTCTTTTCCTCACTTTTGTGCTTGACATTTATGGCTTGAAGATTTCGGCCCGCCGATGGTGGTGTTTGTTTGTGTTTGTGAATGCTTATTGATAATTTAATTAACTATTAGAGCGCTATTTATGCATGCAGCTATGTGCTCAGCACGGGCCCACCATTTTTTGGGACGCTTATCTCGTGGATTTCTTCAGAGACGCACCCAGCTGAATGGTGAAGCGTGAGAATTGGTTAAGGTTTGTCAACATACTGAGTTATGGGCGGAAAAAACACTTCGAAACACTAATATACATATATAGCCCAACGGACTCGTCATTTTCCTTAACCAGAAACCATCAATAATATTAACTGCACTGCTCTGCCATAACTGACACATTTTCCTTTCCGCCCTTTGCTCACCGTGCTAAATGCGAACTTTAGAATGTGTAATTGTCGTGGCGAATAGTTTGAAATAAACGCGTGCTGCGAGAGGCAAAGTGCAGAGTGACTCCCACCGAGACGACAGTGAGGTCATATAAAGATATAGACTAGGAAGTACACAGCGAGAAAAATGGCAAAGTCAAATCTGGTGTATACACATTGATTGTACAGTACGATTTTAAAGTTGATTGTAATCAATTTATCTAAATTGCCTTCGATCTTTTCAGTGCTATTTTACATAATAGCCTGAGAGGCTGCACTTCGTGCTGCGATTTCATTGATGATCGAGCCTCCTAATCGTCTATAATCATTGAAGGGAGAGGTATTATCGGGGGCTCAAATTGTTCCTGGCTCCGATGAGCTGGAGTCTGTCACGCATCGATGCCAGCAAACGAATGCTGAATGCTAAGCACGCCGATCCCCGGCGGGTTCTTGGGTCTCCAGACCTCAGGGGAATTCCAGGCCAGACCGGGTACTTATTATTGGCAGGCAAAACACCTCTTAGCCATTTCCATACAAGTCGCTGCCACACGCGGAAGATGCAAATGTCGTGTAATTGCCTTTTGTTGTACTCTTTTTGCGCGCGCATATGATTAAGAGCTTCTATTCTTGGGCCAACGAGGAAGCCATTGAACTGACAGACTTGTCATTTGCCAAATAAATCAGCAAACTCCCATGATTTACGGACTGAAAATGAAGGCTGGGAGACACCCGGCCAGTGTTTCATCTTCACATGAATGGTATGAATCCGCTGAAGTGAATTTAAAACGAAAAGAAGACGAATTCGCAATGGCGGGGCATTATGCAATGAGCCTTTTGGTATTTGACATAATTACAAACTCGTTCGCCCCGCTGAGAAATGCGGTCGCATTTTTCGGCCTAGCTGGCAAATATGCAAAAGCGATTAAAAAATCAGCAAAAGACACAAAAAATACATATATGTGTTCACAAGTGGGAAAAAAGACTGGCAAAAGGGTGAAGCGCTGGAAAAGTCAAATCGCCGGATTATGCAATGCTGATGGCTCGACAAGTGTTGAAGTCGAGATCGGGCGTTGACAGCAGGAAACTGGTAGATAATGCCGATTCCCCAAATCCCAAACCAATGACTGATGGCCGATTGACTTGCACCCAAGTGGGTCAACATCAGTGGGTCAAAATGGAGAAAGAAAAAAAAACGAAAATAAACCGAAATGATTGCGTTTGTTTCGCGCCTTGATTGCAATTTATAGTCGTAATCTCTGCACGTTTACCCACGAATCTACGAATTTACTTACGTTGATATCAGCATTTTATTTGTTTCTTTTTCGGCGATGGTGGGTGTTGTTTTGTTGGCTTTGCTTCGCCTATTGCTTGATTTTATTTGCCTTTGTCTAAATGCTAGTTACTTTGTTAAGCGTTTACTTTTACTTCGCTGCCGGGCCAATCTTTTGCAATGCCCAAGTGGCTGTGAGGCTGTGCTTTTTATGTGTTTCAGGCACACATTGCTGAAATGTATAAATAATAGTCATGTTTGAGCGTAAATTGTTGTTTGATTTATGCACTGGCTGGAGACCTGGAGTTTGCAGAGCTTGTATGTATGTGTATCTATTTATTTTTCTTTGCCGGCTTTTGTGTCTTTCACCTGGGCTTTCAATATCGCGCATGCGTCACGTTGTATATGATCTGGCAGGCTTTTGGCCAAGTCATTGCTGGTGATGAATGAGAAATCATCAATGATTTTACGCCATAAGTAGCTTAGAATTTGGGGGAAAAGCCTGCTCCTAGATCACTCCAAAAGTAACAATAACCGGTTGATCAAATTCCCCGTTTCAAACATTATACAATCAACACCTTGCGGTGTTTACTTCTGTAGTTGTGATAATAGTATATTGCCAAATTGCTGAGTCATTTCTGATGACTGCAGCGTTATACGGTCAACATTCATACAACTGTGATTGTTTCTTGGACTAAAAGCGGCAATTCGATATGCGAACGGACCAAAAGCCGCTTAGTTCAGCGCAACAATAACAATTTAAGTAGTTATAACAATAATAATTGAGAGCCCGATAGCAATGTACGCATTTGACATTGGGCTCTGTTGTTTTCGGAGTCACTTGGAGATGTGTTAAGCACCGAAGTTTCAGCTTTCAGCTTTGAAAACAACAGGCGAGTTCTTAGCAATCATTTGCTATTCGCTGATGCCTAGTTTGCATGCCGAGTGCGTTGCCGTTTTTCTATTGCCAAGGTAAAAAGTAGCTGGCATGCAATGGTGAAGCTCCGTGAGTTTCCGGTGCAGCGGAAAGTTTTATCTAAGCGCTAACAAGTGCGTCATCGAATGTGCTAAGTGAGAACCCAAAAAAGTAGGGGGCAAGCATCAGTTACGAGTTAGTCATCTGAAAAACCCATGGACTCGCAATGCATTTAAAAGTTGCTCAATCAGGTGGCCAGTTGAGCATAAAAGCATTCAGCCATTTAACCATTTAGCCGTTTAACCAGCTGCAGACAATGCTTGGATGAATTCACTCAACACAATTTAAATTTCAATGGGGCAATCTTAATGCAAGCGCTGAACGACTTTTCAGCAGCTGCAGACAGGAAAAACCATAATTAAAACTTAAGGCTTAATGGGCCTACGTGTGTGGGCTACAAAAAGACGTTAATTCGGCCTCGAAAATTTTAAGAATATCAAACGAAAAATAATCTCCCGAATGAGCACTCAACACCCGACACTTTCGATTTCTAGTGGCCAGTTTTCATTTTCTTCGACTGGCTTTTCCGATGACATAATTTCAGGCACGTATGTCTGTGAGTTGGCTTTTCAGCAGAAGTACAACTGTATGCGACACACTTTCGTGACTGCAACTTCTTCGACGGGCGGGCTTTTGGCCATTTCTGCAAATGGCGAGCCAAACCAGTTAGCAACTGGTTCTGCAACAGGTCTTTAGACTTTTCGGCGGCCCGTGCCCAAAAATAAATAGCCGAGCAGTCACCCTCACTCACCCACTGACTAAAACCAAGGTGTTAGATAATCCAGATGGTAGTCTGTAAAGCCAACTTGAGTCGGACCTAATCAATTCGTGGCGTGTATCGATCGGCAGTTGTTGCTCTACTTAAACCAGTCTGAAGTCCGATTCCTGCGAAAACTCGAAAGAGAATGTCCGATTGCCTCAATTAATATTTAATTTTCTCAATTGTTGTGTATGTCTCACAGTTGCACAATCACATCCAGGCCACCTGGAGTTCAGCAGGGGTCACGTGAACCCCAACAAATGTTGGGCTTGTCAGGGAATAATTTTCACCGCTTCTGAATTTATAATGTCCACAAGTATGAATTACAGATGTACCCTAAAGGTCTACAGCTGTAAGGCCAATTGAGAAATCAATATGACGAACTGTCGTCCCGATTTAATCTCAAGCAGCTCGTTAAATATCTTACTTGACTTTATTGAGCAATTAGGGCCTGTTGATCGGTTATTAAGTGACCGACGTCATGGGACACAGCACAGCATTAAGTCCAGTTTAAGACCAATTTGATTCTGAATTGTTATGCAGCTCAGGGTAATCATTCAGGGGGAAGTATTAGCCGTTCGCTTAAAATCGGTTAGAGCAATGCAAATTGTTTGCAATTAGTCTAACAATCCCCATAATCATATCGGAACGGATCCGATTGCCAAGCGAATTTTCTCGAGTTCTGCCGGCTATTTATATAAGCTTTTATCTTAATAGCTCGGCGCCGCTGCCTTGGTATTAATTAAGTGTCGCAGCGTTTTACGGCTTAATAATGATGCCTATACCTCTGGATATCTAGACACAGCCTCAGTCAACTTCACTCTGTTGCCGAGTGGAATGGATCGGAGGCCCCTTGAACTCTGCTCGAGGTATAGCCGCGACGTGATAAACAGAGAATAAGAGGCCCCCAAAATGCTCACCGACCGAAAGAAAGAAAGACAGATACTGGAAAATAAAAAAACCCCAAGTCGAAAATACCAGTTCAAGTTTAAACTTAAAATGCTGCACAGCTCGGAAATGCACATGTGGAGAGAGAGGGGCTAAACCTTGACAACTAATTTCAGGGCCTTTGACGAAGGTCTCTGGGTGCACAAAATACGACGATGAATGCAGTTTATTGTAAGATATAATTGTTATTATTATGACGCTTTGCAAAGTGTGCAATGAAAATGCAAAAAGTCACAGAACTTAATTGCGCTGAACTTTGCTCGAATTGCAATTTGCTATGTCCAGTGAAAAAAGTGGCTAACTGCTCTCTGTTTGTAGATAACCTCTTCCCAATTTGGTGGTGGGCGTCACCTAAAGCCGCTAATTTCTTTATTTGGCCCCAAGGGGCGGATCAGCTGGAATGCGCTGATCTCAGGCAAATACTGAGAATCAAAGGGCTATTAGCAAAATACTTATGGCAGTCGTAGGTCAGAAACGTGTTTTTTACTGCCCGATGAAAGTGCTTGAGCTCCGGGACTAGAATCAGAAAAATTCCACTGCGACAAAAAGCCAGGCAGGTATTGTTCCCAGAGCTTCTGCACTCTGCCATAAGGCTGATCAATAAAAGCAAAATTACGCAAAGTGCCATGGCGATAATATCCATGTACGATGGCTGCATGAATGACACATCGGAGCGATGTGAAATGCAGTTAATGACCGAAATTATGACCACATTTTTCACATTTTTTTATGCAATTCACATCCATCACAGGCAAAATGTGTAGCAATATCGCGATGGAGTTGCCGTCGACGGATTGGTAATATCAGAGTGGTCATATTCTAACAACGTTTTGGGGAGGAAGACGATGACGACCACTCCGCCCATTATTTGTATGCCAAACGCGGAGCACACGCGTTGGAACATTTTGAGGGGGGAAGGTAAAGCGGGAGGAGACATCCACTTTGTTATTGATGATGTGGATCTCGATGATGATGATTATGATGATGGTGGAAGTTCGCAAACAAAGTAATTGACGACAAAGCAGCAGAGCGGCCATTTGTTTTTGTAAAGAATAAGCTGTTGTTCGCTTAAATATCAAACTGAATGCCTTTTGGGCGATTTCCTGAAACGTGTGGCGATGTCGGCACTGTTGGCCATTCAAGCTCGGCAAATTCCAAAAAGTCCCATTTTGTTTGATGAGCAAATTTACACTTACAATGCGCGTTCTAGTTGGCCTGGGAGCAAATATGTTTGCACACAATTTCAGTCGTTTCGCTGATTTCGTTTTATAATCCACTTCTCGCCAAACGAAAGACTTAGGACACGAACGCGATCGCTTGTAATCTCGATCGCCGATGGATGGGATACAAAAAACGACGAGCGGACCGAGGGAGCGTATAACCGGAGCACTTGCGTTGCGCTGAAAGGTTCGGCCAAGACTGACTTTGAGTCGCTGGCCAAAAGGCGGACTGAGCCGAGCTGAGTTGACTTAAGCTGATGCTGAGAAGCTGGCGCTGCGTCGACTTTGACGCTGCTAGCTTTGCACTTTACACTTTGTCAATGGAAGCGACAGAGACGGAGGCAGCGCAAGAGCGAGTGCGACAGAGAGGTAGCGTGCGAGCGGTAAGCGAGCGGACGGCGATTGCACTTTTGCACGTGCGTTTCAAGCGCGACTATAAACGCGTCTAGTTGTTGGACCTGCGAGTGACTGACTGTCTGAGTGCCTGGAACTCGACTGCAAAGCTTAAGCTTAAGCCAAAGCAGACCGCAAAACACCTGCGCCTCAAAAGCACTCGAAAAGTCACTCACTTTTGAGCGGTTTGGTGGCAACTTGGCGGCGAATGAGCTCGTCGCGTCCAGCAAAACAAGTGAACGAGTGGCAAGTTTGTTGGCTTCGCTCCTGGCGGCGGTTCACCTTCTCTGAAAAAGGGCCCCGGTTTTTGGGTTTTTTACGTCGTTGTAGTGACGTTACATGTACATGCCACTTATGCAATCCACGAACGACCTTGGCTATCTTCTTCTTCGGCCAGAATTGCAAAAGCCCAATGGGCCGCTCACCCATTCACTGCAGCTCTCTTTTTTTAGATCATTTAATGGCTTCATTTGGCCGTAATTGCAATCGCAATCTCATTAAAATTCCCAAGTCTTTTTTAATTAGGGCTGATATTGCTTTTCTTTGCACAAGTAACTAGCAATCTAACTGGAGCAAAGTTCACCGCTAATAGATCAAATGGGCCAGGGAGAGATATACATTTTTGCAGCTGCCCAAGGCCTTATTATTAAATGCCTTAATTACTATAATTGCTATGCCAAAGAATGCTTTTGGTGGCTGAGTGATGGACAGACAGGCAGCCAAGCCGCAAAATCAATAAACATGTCTATATTAAAATTTTGTTGTTTGTCTATTGCACAATTTCAATGTCATCCAAGAAAAAAAAAACGAAAAAATTAACAAGCCGGCGTTAAGGGCGTGACTAAGGGCGTTTGATGTGTGTTAGGGAAAAACGAAGCCACAAGAAAGAAACAAGAAAATATCCAAACAGACTAAACTGTCCAGTTTTGCGCAATGCTGACATTGAAAATGCACAGCCAACTTGGCGATGTGGGTGTTTCTGGCCAAAAGAGTGCCATCGAATCGAGTGTTGTAACAAATCGCGTTCGAACATCTTAAGCAGGTGGTCAATGGTCAATGGACAGCAATACAATAGCAATGGACAGCAAGTCGGGTTTCAATATTTGGGAGCTTTACATTTTTTCATTTGCTATTAAACGGCAATTAACTGGCAAGGTCGCCTGCTATACACTATAATATCTGCCCGTCATGCATTCCCGGGATCTAAAACATTGACTTATCAAGCTAACAAATCGGTATTTAATAGGCGGTGTGATATTTTTTCCTTACAGATTACTCATACGCCATGTGGAGCGGGCAGTTGGATTTAATGAATCGCATAAAACCGATTTCGCGGCTGACTGATAGGCCTGTAAACATCCTCGTAGTGGCTGCAATGGATATTATTGTAGTGGAAAAAACAAGCAATTCAGACTTGTTTCAGGGGATATCAAGAAATAAATAAACGAAGTGCGTCGCTGTCGCACTTGACATGGTTTTTGGAATATACGACGAGCAACGTGCTAATGAGCCCTGAAAACTGTGTTCCTCAGCTCCTCATTCATCATTAAATTGGGATATGTCGAAATAGTCTTATACCCGTTATGATTCAGTCTGCTCATCCAAATCTAGTTTCCATTTCCAGGTAATTTACAATAAGTAAAAAGCCAGGTCATGGTATACCAATTTGTGCTGTGGAAGTCATGTAAAGCCTTCAATATTTTCGCTCTTAAAAGTCGCAAATTTCGTAACTGTTGTTTTAGTTTCAACTAATGGGTAACGCCCCCACACAAATATAATTCAGACAACACGGTTTGCCATCAAGACTAAATCCAAAACTAAGCTTGCAATTTTCTAACTTGGCTTTTTGTCTTTCTTTGTCTTATGGAAGTTTCTTTTTTGGCCAGTCATGCTGTGCAAGCAACAACAACACCTTGAACAAGTTTGTTGACTTCGGCTTGGAAAAATGAGAACAACAACAAATGGTAACTGCGAAAATAGCACTAAAGTTATTAAAGAAATTGGTTGACAAACGTTTTTGGGTTTTGCCATTGCATCAATACTACACTCGACAGCTTCACTTACAATTTCGGCCTTTTGTCTTGCGATGTGCACATTTGAAATCCACATTTATAGCCCTCCATTCCCAGTCTTAGTCCCCATTCATTTCGGTTTAGTTTCTTCTTTCCCTCCGTTTTTCGGTTTATCTCTGTGTTTTTATGCTGCTGTGAAAATGGGCACAAGGTCGTCGGTTTTGAGAGGAGGAAGTTTGCTGGGAAGCTGGCGGAGCAAAGGGGCCAAATTCCAGACGGACTGCAGAAGCTCCAGCCTGGCTTTAAATTAATTGCATCCAGCCACGAGACGACTGTGTCGGCAAACTAAAGTCCATAAAACGGATTGCACTTAACGATAAAATTTCCCTTTCGCTCGAAACTCGTTTTTGTTCGCTCGTTCAGACTGTGTCCTAATCCCCTGTGAGTCACAGGAGACTTAATACAAGAAAGAGGACTTGATAAGCCCCCTGAAAAGGCCTTACCGCTTAACTTAAAGGTAACTCTTTGACCGAGCTGAGTAATTAATCTGTATCTTTTTGATCCTGTTCATCATAGCTAACAATTGACCTCAAGTAAATTGCAACCGTATAAGCCATCAGATCAATTAAGTTTCGTTAACCTTTATAAGGTTGTTGTGTTCAAATCTTTCCAAGATATTCAAGATATTTCTCCAATTTTGCTCACTGCAACTCAGAGCAATGGAGTGGAAAGCTCCAGCTGCTGCCAAGCTTTTCAGCACTCAAAGTAGTTTCATTCGCGGCTTGCCAAATATTATGCAATTTCAACAGCTCGGAGCTGAGACTCGACTAGTTTGGCTTATTTTCGAGTGGCCACATGCAAAGGAGCTGCTAATGTAACAGATAAATTAATTACAATTAGGGGCTGTAAACGCAAACGGCCCATTGGTTTTGCTGTAATTACTTGGTTCACTTCGAGTCACAGCGAAGAAGCTGAATAGCAAAGTGAATCTGGCTCGACTCGTCTTCGGCTGGAATAATTTGTGAAGATTTTGGCCAAAGCTATCAAAGCTACCAAAAAAGAAAAAATTATACACGCCCCAAATGTGTCAAGGTCTTTTGTAAACTAGCAAATGAGCAAAAGAAACAAGGCACATAAAATCAAATCAAATGGAAACCGAAAGCTGGTCGAGCGATTTGGGACCGAGCTCCATTTTTCGGATATATATCCATAATTATCGGGGGAAAACTTTTTGGCACACAATGCACGGCATTTGAGTCAGATTTTTGCCAAGTTGATTGGCCGCGTTGTGCAACTTTTTTGTCTGTTTGACCACATTTTGTGGCAATTAGCAGGCTGGCCAAATTGTTGTTAATGCCATAAGCAAATACGCTGAAATAGTTGCTCTAAGACAATGCATGTGGCTTCTTGCAGTGAAAGTACCTTCAAAATATATTGACAAAATTTCCGAAAAAACACGACCATAACAACGTCTTTGTTGCGTGGAAAAGACCGCCGCACAAAAGCCCTAAGAACTGGCGGAAATTTATGTGACAGTCTTTATTCAGGACAATTATATCGGGCCTACGTGATATGTCTGATATTCATTAAAATTTAGCTCACACTGTATAACTCCGAACTGTGTTCTTTAGTTTATCAAAAGGTGGTAGGTTACTCAGAAAAGCTAAAGCCAGTGACACTTGCACATCGCGGAAATAAATCTTCAATTGCTAAAGTTCTTATGACAGGCGTGTGCTTTTTCAGATCTCTTTTAATTTTTTTTATTACGATTACTTGGTGATTTCCTTTAAGATCTGTGGCCTTACAGGCCAAACGACTGTCTCCACACTGAGTGGGATAGAAATTAAGCATAATATACCTTAATGGCTACAAAACAAAGTTCAACATACATTGTAGACGTTCTGTATGAAAATGTACGTACAGAACATAGTTACTATGTTAGAAAATAGTTACTAATGTTCTACAAAAGATAGTTTAAAATAGATTTGCTCAACGACCTTTGAAGCCCATTACTGGAGATCAACGAGCCTGTACATTCTCAGATTCAGTATTTATAATCGTCTGACTGAGCAATCAAATGGTTATTGAGCTTAGGTTTTTTGTCTCGGCTAATCTAATAAATGAGACAACGCTGACAATGTTAAATTACTTTAGAGCTTTTGGTTTGAGCTTGAGTTTTATATCATTTTGCTACGACAGTGAATTAAATAAAAAGCTTATGTATAAGCGGGGCTATGAGCTTTTGGGAGCTAAACCAAGTTCAAAGTAAGTCGAAAAAATGCGGTAGCTATAAGATTCATCAAAGCTCACATCAAAGCTTTTTACACTGCGTAACACAATTCGGGCTTTGCGTATAAAAACTATCATAAAATGTTCCGCGTATGTTTTTACAAATGTATTGTGTACTTAATATAGATTTTACATTCTTCAGAAAGTATTTTAAACTTGGTGCAACCAATAACTTAAGTAAGCGATAAAAAATTAATTTTAATTGAACCATAAAATTACTGCGCAGATAAGCAGGCAGCTCTCATTTATTGCTTATGGTTTTCAGAATTCCAATTGCAAATTTCAGCCATTAGAATTTTAATTTTAGCGCGTGCTAAAACTGTTTTGAACGGCTTCGTCTGTACGAGGGCGTGCTTGGGTTGCAAATCATCACCCATAATCGTCCATAACAACAATTAACGGCACGCCAGGAGCGACAGGTATAAGTAAAACATGTTGACTGACAAAAAAGGCAGACAGAAATCGGAGTAATTTCCCAATACTTCGATGCCACTCACAACTGAACTAGTTCATGCGGAAGTGACGTAGCTGATTGTAAGGTGGATGTTGTATAATGAAGGCCAGCACAAGAGAAACACCGCTAAAGGCAACAAACAATCTCATTTCAACCATCGATACGGCGGTTATAGACCCGACCTAAAGCCGCATTCGGATGCTAATGATATGATTATGTTTGACATATAATGTGGCACAGGGTACATACATGGGCGTTGGCACGAAAAAGGTGGGGGCTAGTATATAAGGTCCATATTAATATATAGATATTATCAAAACACAGTTCTTAGTAGGAAAAATTCAGAAAATTACACCCCTAATTGCAGCATTTTGGTTGCTACGCCCTTGTATGCGATCGCATGTGCTGCCAATATTATGTCATTCAAAAGGCGAACCAAAGAAGAAAACCAGCATAAATGAATGACCAATTTTATTTGCATAAAGCCGATACTTTCGCAGCGAAACACACCTCCCTTGTACCTGAAGTTGTGCGAAATTATGGCCAAATAATTTTTCACACATTGTGCGAAATCGACCGATTGCCGGATGTGCCACAATCCGCTCAGCTGCAAAAATCACCGGGCTGACGCCGATTGCGGCGATGATGGACGTTAATTTGTACGAAAACTCATTTGTTTGCCATTAATTGTGCGGATTTTTTAGGGAAATTATTGGAATTTGCAATTAGTTAAATTAAATGCTAAGTGCTGAAAGCCAGCCAGCCGTTGCCGAGCGAGGCTAAGCAGTCTCTTGAATAGAAACCATCGCCCTATAGCTTTAGCGACCCTGGGTTCTATTTTTAAGCCTTCAGTTTAGCGTTCAGTGGCTCATCGCAGAGTGTGCCATAACTTGCTACGAATTTGTTACCTTACTACGTATTTATATAATTGCGAATTTCACTCGTCACTCTGTAAAGTGGCTGAAGTGGCTAAAGTTGCTTAGCATGTGAATAAATGCAATTAAAGCCCAACGCTTAATAAGCATGACGTGGAATTCGCGCAGACTATTACGAATTGCAAAATTGGGAATTTGCGCGGCGGCGACAAGCTGGGCTCACTGATTCCTGACTCCGACTTCCATAATGATCAGCTCCCAGTGAGTTGTCTAAATTTCCATTTCACCAAGCCACCGTCATGTAAGCCTTGTGCAATGCATCGAACTCCAGATGTCGAGGGTGGCTATCGAGGTGTCATTCACGTTTGGATCCGAAATAAATACTTCACAGCTCGCCCAGTAATGAATGTGATCATATGCGATTTCTTTCACTCGGCTCATTTGAATATTCATTCATCGGCATATCGAACAGATTAATATGTTTTTCGATTCGGCGTTCCAAAAATAAATGACTTAAAACACGTGCCCGGCTGTTATTCAATGTGTACGTTTAAACTTTAGCTTTTGCAATAAAACACAAATCTATTCGATCGAAACGTAAAGAAGACACGAAGTTCTTGAGCGGCGACCTCGAAGCAAACCACTATTTGTTGTTATCGCTTGTGGTAAAATCGAATGACTTCGGCAACGAACTTCAGATGATGATCGGTAGATGGTTCAGTTCCGTTTCGACGACGTCTCTCGACTTAACGACTAGTTTATGGACCATTAAGGGACCTGTTAAGACATCTGTAATGGCTGTGACTCACATGGCACTGGGGTCCGACCAGCTGAAGTGACGCTTTATCCTTTCCAGGTCCATGATGGGCTGCTGCGTCTGCTGCTGGCTCAAGGTTGCCTCTTTCTTCGGCGCCATTTTGCCGTTTCCGAAAGGGATGCACTGGGCACTGGGCAATGTGGTTCAATGGATGATGCGAATAGCAGTTTCACAACTGGTTTGCCTGCCGCAGCTGCCAGTAAATAGTCTTGTTTATTTCGATTTGTTTCTGCACACACACCGATCTGTTTCTCACACTGAAATTCGCGTGCGCCTCCGCACAAAACAAAAGACTTAGGCAGCGAACTAAGACTTCATATTAGGCGCGAGTGAGCGAGCGTTTTTTTGCCTTTAGCGGTTTGCTTTGCTTGTAACAGCTGTTTTCTGGTTTTCGAACTCAAAACGTGGACTCGAACGACAATCGCGAGGGCGCGGCGACAATAGCGTGTTTTAAAAAAAGAGCGCAGGTAAAACACGTAATTTGATTTATAACTAACGCTTCTTTCTTATAGGGTACACGTAATAAAAGAGCACAAAGTGATATCGTTTTCTTTGGCTATATGGCTATAGCTATAGCTTTGCTGCCGATTTTTACTGCTGCTGCCAAACGCGCCGGAGTCGTGAACGAAACTGAAACCCCAAGACGCGCGCATCAGGCGCAAGAGCTGCCGAAATGCGGCAAAAGCTGCAAAACGAGAGAGTTGCCGAGAGTTTTTGTTAATAAAGAGACCTGCGATCGTGGGCCAGAGAGAGAGAGGAAGAGAGAGATTGTATTTTATACGATGTTGATATAGTTTTTTCACATAGATAAACATGCATGGCCTCAGTCATGCACATGGATCAGTGAAATATCAAAAATCGAACATACCGAGCCAACGAACTTGTTGAGGGAATGTAAATTTGTTAAATTATAGAAAGGGTAATTAAATAACAGGTGTACAGTATAAACAGTAATATACTTTTAACATTTTATATTTTTGATTTAAAGATGACATTTTTTTGGCTTAATAGAAGTGTAAATAATATAAAAAACATACAAATTTTGTCCAGGGTATCAATGCTATTTCTATTACCTACCCTACTTCCTCCTTGAAGCACTTACAGCACATTAATCAACAAATCTTAGAAAATGACCTTAATTATGACCGTTTGAAAATCACATTTTCGACTAGCTTCGGCTACGCCCACTGGGCTTCATTTAACCATTTTTCACGGCATTTGTTGCGCCTTGATTAAGACATTACACGATACCGTTAAGAGTGCCCCAAAGCGGCTTATGGGTCCTAAATACCAACCTCATACTGTCGCGTTACGCGCCACTATAAATTATGAACTACACAGCAGAGTGATGAACTTTTAAGACGATTATCAGGCGGTGGTCGTTTACCCATCAACGGAATGGTTTCTTTGTGGCAGTAAAATAGAAAGATATGTACTACATAAACGAAACTTAATTAGTAGCGCTAATAAAAAGCGAAGCTAAAGCCATTCGGTGAAAACTTCTCTGCATACGACTTGTATAATTCACACATTTCACGTCAACGTGACAGAGATCAAATTAGAAAACCGCATATTTTTCGACATCTTAATTTAAAATACAGAGGGAATTTCACGCTGCATTATTCAGGCATTACAACCAATCAAATGCATCACAACAAAGTCAAAACAAAGCCATTTTCCCGATCAGAGGTCAGTTTTCAAGTTTCCGAGTTTCCGGCTCAATCGAAGGGGTCAGTGAAAGCGGTGGTAAGTGTTGCGCAAATTGCAGCAGAAACTAAATAGCCGGGACTTAAAATAAAACCTTATCTAAATATTTATGTCGTTTTCAATAGACCGAATTGGTATGCAAATGGCGGGCGACAGTATGTCGTCGCATTTCCCAAAATGCAAATTGGCTGCTCTCTTGGCCACAAAAAGTGCTCTTTCACTCGCCGCAAAAATTGGAGGATGGACGGATGGGTTACCTCATCGGCGGGCGTCGTTAAATTGCAACAATTACGATGGCGGCGAGTTGTCGGTGTAAATGAAAATCAATGAAGCGGCTAACAAACGAAGAAACGAATCGAGACATCTACGAATGTTTGCCCAAAGAAATGAATGCTAAAAGTGGCGCATGAAAAGAAAGTTTAAAGCACACTTTGTTTGCCGCCTGCTCTTTGATATCGTTTCGTTGGCGGTTTTGAATTCGAATTTTGTTTGTGTGCCGCCGTGTCTGTGAATGGGTAAAACTGCATTTGATAATTACGCAAGTACCTCGGGCTCGGGTGATTCAATAAAGGCGGCGACCACTGGCTCCATCGGCTAGCCTTTCCCGTCGATGCCGGGTAAATAACCAAAATTACAAAACCACTCTACCACCGACTGCGCCAAAGAATTTGTGTCACAAGTTGCACAATGCCCACAGCGCCGACACCAGACTACCGCCGTACACACGGCGTATGAGCAACGAGTTGGCTGTGGCCATAGCGAACAAATACCGCAACCGCCGAAGAAGTAAAACTGCAATTTGCAAACATTACATAAGCCCCAACTCGACGACTGGGCGGCCGACCGGCTTGGCAGAGTCGCCTTGACGGAAGTCGGGAAAAACACAGTTCCAGGAGGAAAATCGGTTTTCCAAGTGCATGAAATTAGATGAAAAATTTTGCCACAGACGTGTAAAGTGCGTACAAATTTCAAACATGGTCAACGTCCACCAGCGAAGTATGTAGAGTAAGCCAATAAGTAAATTGGCCAAAAGCAGCAATTATCTGTGGTAGTTGGTTGTATGCATCGGAAGTGGAATTCCGTCCAAACGACACCATAGTTTATGGCCACTTAAAAGTGCATTTAATGCTCTTATTTGTAAGCAACCACAAATGGCTTAAGGTGTAAATGAAGTGCTAGGAAATAATAGTTAAATTGGAAAATACTTAAGATTAACAATTACCTTTATATTCATTAGTTTCTGGAATTTCGTTTACAAATATAGTTTAAAATTATAGATCTCTTTATTCTAAATACCTAAAAATATTTTCGTAACCATACAAATTTTCTAGTTGAAATCAACGAAAATAACTTATATTTTTAAATTAAAAATAAATTCCCCTGTTTGAATTTTGCGCACTTGACGCATATATTTGTCTCGCTTTCCGTTTGCTGCGTATTCAGTCGCTCTTATTCCTTTCTCTTTCTATAAGTACTTTTGACAATAGATGGCGCCAGTCGATGATGTCTGGCGCCCACTATTGAGAATTCGAAACCGCACGCGTGCGACATCTAGACGGAAAAAATCAAAACTACAACGTGTACCGAAGATAGTATAGTGTAACAAAGGGTGGTGAATTCTGCCTTTGAATGCATTAAATAAAGCATTAAGTTAAGCACCATAAAAAGTTATAATATGCAATCACTGTGACAAAGCTGTCTTTCCGGGTTGGGGTAGGTTCTTTATAAGCCCCTCTGTTCCTTCTACATTCCATCTATTATGATCATTGCTCTGCTAAATTAAATCAATTGCACACAGTTCCCTTATCTCACCAATTCTGAGAATTCCAATTATCTTCGCGGTTTGTTGCATGTTATTGATAAGACGCCATTTAATATTTATTTTAATATGCACACTTTCAAGTACTAAGGGAATATTTAGATAATTATGAAAGTAGCTAGATGACTTTAGCAAACACCAGTTAAGTGTGGAGCGTTCATTGTAATAAAACGGTACGGATCGCAGCAGACTGTGTGTCCAACATCTCTTGTATTTAGGATAAGACCCGGATGGCAGGGTATCACATGACAGATCTGGTTTAATGCCTGCTGATTGGGGAGACTTACGTCGTTGTAGGTCAGCATCACCCATTTATCTCCGGAGAGATGGCTAACTATCTTGTACATCCACTCTGGCACGGGAATTTTGTTATTATCCAACAGGTAAATTGGTATCATGTTGTTATTGGTTTTATGTCTTAGTCTATGGACTCCCAATGCCCCAATGCAAACCTTAAGGACATCGTAAGTACGCGTTATTCTTACGTTATTGATGATTGGATTATCATACAGTCCCCCAACCATATGGTTTACCCAGGTCTCAACGGCCTTCCATTTGCCACGATTGACTCCTCGATATTGGGGGATAGCATTTAGATACCTGAACGTTGACTTCTTGAGCTCTGTGGATATGAATGCCGAAGCCGGTGTCATGTGGCCACGATCAAATTTACACTGCGGCTGTACTGCACCCAGGTTAGTGAGCAAACAAGCTTGTGTTGCTCTTCCCTCGTAGGCATTGTCAAACCCGCCACTTAATTGATCCGACTGCCAAGTGGGATTGGGACGTGGAACGGCTAATAGTAACAGGTTAAGTACTGTGTTTGCACCAATATTTTCCACTTACTGTTTACGTAGCGATATGCCTTATAGATGGAATGTTGGAACGCCAAGCTGTAGCCATCAAAACAATTGCGATACAGTTCCATGAAGCGTTCATTGTAGAAAAATCCTACGGCGAACATAGCACTCGGAATGGAACAAGAAGTATCTGGTACCTTTACCACGACAGGATCGGGGTGTGCACATGCTGCTGAGCTTAGCGGTGGACTGAAAACACTGTCATATCTACACAGGAATGTGGTGTGATGAAGTCCTCCATTGCACAGCAGATACAACGTCTGGTGGACTTGCACAATATCACTGCGCTGAATATCATAGACTCCGTTATTTTTGCTTAAGTACACATAATTGGCGTGCAAATGAGCCAAATCGATTAAGCAACTCGCTTGAACACTTCCTACAACTTAAGATCGGTTGAACCTCTGATAATAAAAGCTTCTTTTATATATACTCACAGAAATACAGGCTTAGACTAGACAACAGATACTTCAAGTACGGCATCTTCACAGCTTAAGGTTGAATTACGAACTAAGAATTCTGAAACGTTGAGAGCGCGGCCAAACCAAAAGTATTTCTTATCAGCATCGTATTCGTCATTATTATTATCTCTTTAATTCAGAAAACCCCAAGATTTCTCAACGCGGTCCAGCTATAAGCGATAACACTGGTCCCATCACTGATTAATAACCTATTAATCGGTACATCAGCTTGGAACAGATATATTTTCAAAGATGCATTTAATTTTTTGAATCAAGTTGAAATGTATTAATATGTATATACACTGAAGCAAATACAAAATTAAAAATGAACCTCTAGAAACTTTCGGTATCATCCTAGCAAACACCAGCCAAATTAGGAACGTTTCTTCTGATAAAGTCATTCGGATCACAGCAGAAGGTGTATCCACTTCCAGTTGGATTCAAAGTTCTGGGGCAGGCAGTAACCTTACAGACTGATGATGGGTTTGGTTGTTGGGCTTCCCACCCATTATTGGAGGTCAATATCACGTACTTTATGCCGGTGGTTAGGCTCCTAATGATTTTGTATGTCCATCTGGGAACGGGATTCTTGTTCGGTGCTAGGTAAATCGAAACTGATTGTTGGTTTCTGTTCAACAACTGAAGAACACCCAATGCCCCTGTGCAGACATTTAGCACATCCTTTTGTCCTCGAACCCAATTCTCAACTATCTTCCAATTGCTGCGATTAATACTGTAGTACTGGGGAACGACATTCAAGTACTTGTTCGTTTTTCTCAGAATTTTTGGGAAGCTGTAGTCGGCAACCGGTGTAAGGTGACCACGATCGAAGGAAAGACTTCTGGAAGAAGGCACATATGTTTGTCCAGATCCAAAAAGATGCTCAAACCGATTGTAGATACTATTCAGCTGAAAGGTAGCCTCATCTGCAGGAGTTATGATCCCATCCTTATCGAACACCGTTGGCGGTCGATCTGACCCTGGATTTTGTAATAAATTAGTTGCCATTAGTGAGTAAATAAGCTTAGGGTATTATAAGAACTAACTTAAATTGGTGGGGTAGACCGTGTTGATGGAGAAATACGCCTTCATGGTTCTCGCGTCGTAGCAGCTGCGATAGAGCTCCATGAACGTATTTCCGTACCTGAAACCAACCAAATACATGGTATGTGGGCATATATTACTCGCAGTTGGAACCACAGAAGGTGGAATGGTCTTTGAGCAGTTTGTCCTGGGCAACGGTGGTGAGAAGTGACCATTATTCCCGCAGGTGGAGGTGAACACCTGCGCATTTCCATCGCACAGCAAACTTATTTGCTGATTTGCTTGCAATTGATCCGTGAGCAAGAGCTCATAGCGATTGTTAACAATGTGGACAAAAAGGCGATCGGTCCATGTTTCAGCCTGTGTGATCTGGCAAGAGGACTGGACATTTCTCACAGCTGTAAGAAATGATTGTCACAATAGTTGACCAAAGAGTCTTAGCGTCCTTAAGCTCACTTAGGAACAAGCTCAAAGTAATAATTAGAGATCGTAGCTCGTGCATCTTCATGGTACGAGCTTGGAAGTAGAACTGAATATATCGAAAAATAAGCTTAAAGAGAAAATTCTGAATGATAAGATAAGTAGCTATATTACAATCGGAAACACAAACAACGCAATTGAATGATTTTATATCTTATCTTTGGAGTGTACATTTTACAGCTAAGTATTTAATTAAATGTACATATATTAAGAGCTTATCAGCTCAATGCCACACCAAGCTTCCAAGAATTGGCATCTTAGTCACATTTATTTCGATACGATTTACATATATACATATTTTTCATCATACTGTACAAGTTTATTTTGTACAATTACATTTTTCTGCATACTTTTGGGGTACATACCGTAGATATCAATGATTCAAGTTGATTTTTAAACGCCTGATTAGGCTCGCTTTGATAATAATTAGAGTATGCATTAGAGTAATTTAATTACATAGTCATAACAAAACCACATAATAAGATAGCATACCGCTTTTTTATTAACTGACTGTTATTAGCTTTACATCATTAACTGAGACCCAGAGCTTTGTACATGTGTATATAGAACACGGTTTCTGCAGCATCGCCAAGCAAACTGTTGGCCACTTTCCACTGCATGACTGCTCCGAGTCAGAGGATCGGGCAAACTCATCGCAGCACGCCCGCATAAACATGACCTGATTGATGTTGGTTTTAGTTGGCCATTTATTTGTTATTTGCACGCCACATGGCAGTCAGAGTCTCTCTGCAGGCAGGACGCAGGACGAAGGCCACGGGAGCCAGGACCAAGCCGATACCGATGGCAGTAGGGGCCTAATGGATGAGAAGCTGGCTGGCCTGGTACATCTTTAAAGTGCACTCTGGGCTTTAAGTGGAGTGGCTAAATGCTGCACATTCAATTTGTCACATGCCAGGGTGCCGCATATTTGGACGAAATATTTTCGAATGTGTCAGAAATTTTACAGGGAGCTGTGGGGGAATCCCCTCCCCATTGCGAACATGAATTATGCTTATCCACGTGTTAGGCACAATGGCCAGCCGACCTTCCTGGCGGCATTGCCACAACCTAATATTAATTTGCTGATTTATGGGCGCCCTGGCCACAGCGGCGAGGCAACTATAAATTTTAATGAAAATTTAATAAATGCGTCGAACAGAGGGACTTTTTTGGTCGGCATTGTTAGCAGGGCGCATTAAAGCCATAATGTGTGTGATGGGTGATGGGGTTGCGGCTTTAAGTGGCGAAAATTTCAATATCTGACGCAGCAACAATAACAAGTCATTAAAAATACAAAACACATACACGCGATACTATGGATTAGAGCAGAATGCTGCGAACAAAAAACCAACCTAAAACCGACCCCGCAGAAAGGAAACCTCTTCAGAGTAGCCGCAAAAACAAACTGGCAGGCCGGCGAACCGAACTCCGAGCTCCAAACTACGAATCCACTGGCAGAGGATCCTGGGACTCACAGACGGTCGATACAAAATAGTTAAATATTTTATGCCACTGCTATTTTACGCTTGTAAATCAGAGTCCAAGCCGCAGTCAGACATTCAGACATGCAGACACTCAGCCAGTTAGACAGACGGACCGAGTTTGGTTCAAGCTGGGCAAAACCAAAATGTTGCCATCGGAAGTAAGCTGAACTAGTTGGCCTCTGCCAACCTGGCAGACCGCTTTTGCATATGTCTCCGGGATTGGAATAGGGATTTGGATGTGGAGAGGGAGTGTGTCTGCCTTCCTGGCCTCCTGGAGCTCAGACCTGTTTAATATTAAAATCAAATTCCTCGAGATAAATCTCATTTGGCCAGGACCAAACAAATATTTGCCCGGCTGTGTGGCATGCAACATTAAATTATTTACCGATCGAATGCAGCAGCCAGTAGTTGAAGTAAGATGCGCAGTAATAATACGATAAACGCTTGTCCATGGAATGCAGCAAATTAACAGTCATAAATTATATTAATTGCATTGCCATCCGGTTAATAATTTAGCAAACATTTCAGCTTTAGCACATGCCAATGTGTCTCAGGTGTCGAAAGGCATACAATTCAATCTGCACTTGGTAGGTGGCCAGGAAAAACATGCCTCCGGCTGACTCAGAGCCTGGTCCTGGAACAAACCAAACACCACTTGGTCCGTTCTCTTTTTTCGTGTACCTGTAAGGATAACCCCTCCACAGCTTCTTTGCCATGACCTGTTTAGGTAAAACGGCAAAACAATACAGGCTGACAGCAAGTTTGTAATGGATATCGATATTTTTCAGATGGTTCGGGGTGAGGATGCTACGCCTCCGGTTCCATCAAAGCAGCAGCTATCCGGACCGACAGTCGGTACAGTTGGTCCTTCGTGCTGGCTTGCAGCGATTTTAACAAACAAATCAATTTATTTGCCAGATTACAATTTACGTGACTCCGTTACAAATTGCTTTATTTATTTAGCACAACACAATGAATACAACAGGCGCGGGCGGAGTTGGTGGCTGGTGGAGTGAAAGTCTAGCCTGGACTGAAACAAAATGTTGCCGGGCAAATACATCAATTAGACACACAGAAGCCGACTAATGCAATGACTAATTGAGTACACGGTATGCTCACATGCAACGCGGGCTAATCTGGAATTCGATCGAAGCCCTAAGGTTCTATTGTCGGCCTGAAATAATGAACTAATCCTTTACACAACACGGTCCAATGAAAATCACTTTTCATGACAGCACCAAATCGCATTCCAAAGTATTAAAAAAGTATCTGTGACAAATAGAATCTTTCGCAAGTGGATAATATTTTATGACAATTTCACAGCGGATCTGCTATTTTAAGTTGTCATTTACCCGTGGGCTAAAAACCCCAAAATCAATGAGCGTTGCGCCACAAACAAACGCCAACCATCTATGAATTCCAATTCATCAAGTCCAGCACAACAATTAGGAAGTGGACGGTGGACGATGGATGGTGGGTAGAAAAACAAAGGGATTGAGCGGAGGCGGGATAAATAATGGAAAATAAAGAGAATCGATCTCATTACTTAGCAACGGCCGGGAGCACAAAGCCGGTTGAAGTGGCTGCAAGTTTAATAACAGCAATGCTCAAAACATAAGCCACAAAGGCGGAAATCTCATAGAAATGTCCAGCGAAGGCAAACAGAACAAAAGTCTGCACAAAAACCCTAGCCCGAACCCGAAAGCAGAACTCAATCAGGCATAAAACATTAAAAGCTCCCCAAGTAGCACGAAAGAAATGGCACAGCAATCGCTCGAAAGAAAAGGAAATCTGGCAAGCTGAAAGGTGGAGCTGGAGGTAGAGGTGGAGGTCCTGACCCCCATCTTGGCCAGAAAATAGCTGAGGAGGCGGAAAACTGTAGCAGAGGAAGCGGAAACAGTGCAAGTTAAAGTTTGCAGCGAACGGACTCCATCTTTGAATTAGTGAATTTCCGGTGGCAGCAACTGTAGCATCTAAAAATGTTTTTAATTCTCTTTCTATTTGTCTTTTTTGTTTTTATTTTTGTTGTTCCTGTCCTTCTGCAATCTCGGTTGCATTGCAACAATTGTAAAGGCCAAAGGGAAAATGCTCGATCTATCTGCTGGTCATTTGTGTGCTTTCAGTTTTAGTTTTTGTTTCACTGGACAGCGGGATAGATGGATGAATTTTTTCCATTTTCACAAGCCACGCCTGGCTCAAAGGAATGCAGGACTTGGCTTTGACTGCCGTAAGCCGCGTTCTGGAATCCCGATGGTCGAGCCAAGTGGATGCCGTCAGCCACAGTTGGTTTTAACCTCGTTCCAGAAACAAACATGAAAGCCCTCGGCCACAGAGGCTATCAACATGCTGGCCCGCAAATCGATTAAATTTGGCTTCTTAATTAACATCTTTTGTGGTCCGTGGGTCCATGGGTGAGCTCCCGACATGTTGCTTGAATAATTACGTACGACAAGCCGCAACATGTTAATCCCCACGTCAACACAGCCACTTTGTCCGTGGTGATGGTCGATTCGTTTCCATATGCACAACCATCGCTCATTTAACTGCTTATCAAGTATGGATGTCCATATATGTGTGTATAGGGAGGATTGGAGATTGCGGTCTCACTGGCCATAATAACAATAATAATAATAATACGCACTACCACAACCTGGCGTGCAATCAGCGGATGCGCCTTAATGTATGCAATGATTGATATTACTGCCAAATTAGGGCATGTCGTTGGGCATTAGTTGATATGTATTGGTATTAGTATCGGCATTCGCATCGACACCGGGATTGCAGAGCCCAAATTGTTTGCGTTGAATAATGCATTAAATTAAATGGCCGAGACTGCAAAGCAAACAGCTGCCAGGTAAGAGCAACTTCTGTGGCACACGGATCCATTCCTATCCGAGAAAAATGCCGCACACACAAAGACACACAGATACAGAGCGTAAATGCAGTTGCAATGGCAAAAACCGACGACCAAAAACCAAACCGAAGCAACCCAAAAGCCGAAACGCACAGGCAAACCCGCAAATTGCATACAAATGAAGCAATTTGCACTTGAGGCTGCCTGCCTTCCAGGCGAAATCAATTTTCAATTAAGAATTGCATATTTTTGTACACATTTATATAGGTGTGCTGATTTTCCCCTATACATACACATATACATATATTTGTGGGGTGTATTTGTAAACGCGATTGCACTTACACACACCTTAAAGCGTGACTGGTGAGGCTGCCGCGCTGGTTTAATTGGAAAATCAAATTAAATTTCGAGACTTAAGCACATTACGTATACGCCACGTTGGCCGCACATAAAACTTCCCTCTCGCTGTCTGCGCAAGTTAAGGCATTTTTAACAGCTCCCGAGAAGCTGAGCTCAGTTTGGGCTGGGCTCCCAAACCATTCGCATCGCCACTTTCGTACTCCCCACTTTTAGCCATCGGCTGTTGCTCCTCTAAAAGCTTTGCCCCATTTGCAACAACAACTAAAATGGCAAGAAGAACAACAGTTACAATAATGGCAAACCCAGGAGATAAAAAGATAATATCCATTTGTCTGTTTGTTCGTTGTTTGCAACAGCAGCAGCATCAGCAGCGGCAGCAGCAACAACAACAATCGGAAGAGCTACAAAAGTGGAAGCAGCAACATTTTAAGCGGATTTCGCTCTGCTGGCTGTCAACTTTCGGTCAGGATCGACCGCTTCTCGTCCATTTTAATTGATTTGCATGGAACATTTTGGCTGGGCAGATGGATTTTGGCGGTGGGTGTGGCCATGTGGCTATGTGGCTGTGCGGATCTGTGGCCATTGGTTTTTAGTTTGCGATAGCTGCACATTTTCGCTGATTTAAATTAGAAACAGAGCAGAAAGTTAGACTCCGCCCGGGACAATGTTTAAATCGAACCGCCCATCGATGCGTAACGCGAACAAACTCTAATTGGAATGGATCGGCCGGAAGGAATGCTAATGTGCCACATAACTAACAGTGGAAGGGGCATGTACAAACGTATCGCATATACTCGTTTGTAAGCTGGGCAAACACATTTGTCATCCGATGTCAGGGCTTTATTATAATGTCATCATGGCTGGCAAGTGTCAACCATTAAAACCGAACATCATCATCTATTTAGAACGTTTTTATTATTTCTGTTCAATCTGCTCATTCAGTGCGACAACGAGGACGAGAGCGGCGGCGAAATAAAAATCCACATCGTTAAAAATTTGCGCAACGCCACCGACATATTGGCTAAAGTATTTCATCAAATTGAATTCAATCACGTGCCAATGATCAATCGATACTGTCAACGCAAAATACAATGCCAACGGAGCCATGAATGAAGCATCGCCTAACTGGATTCGAGCTCCCAGTTCAGTTCAGTTCGGTTCGTTTCGACTTGCCTTTACTCTAGCAGCTCGAGCTGATTGAATGACTTTTGACATTAGTGCACAATGTCGTTAATCAAAATGCTTTCGACTCGAGCCCAATCCGAGTGCGAGTATCCAGCAGCCAGAGTCCTGAGTCCTCGCCCTGAATCCGGATTCCTAAATCCCGAATCCCGGGTCCCACATCCACCCGGCTGGCAGGCTAATGCCTGGCATGTGTCGAATGTCAATGGCTGGGTTGTTTCAGCCACAATGGCATGGAGCTATGCGACCTATGACCAAATCGGGCCACCTACAAACCAGCCCTACCCTAACAACAACACACCACCCACCCTAATTCAATGAGTTGGCTTACACAGACAGACAGCAGTGGTATTATGACATGCCAGGGAATTCCATTTAGCGACCTTGAAGTGATTTTTGGCCAGCCAAATGTTTTGGGCCACTTCATTGAAATCGCCTTCCCAAGCCCGCTGCCTGTCTGTCTGTCCTTTTGTCTGCCGGGCGTGCGTGCTACAAAGTTAATTCTGGCACAATAAAAATCTGTTTTATGGCGCCGAGTGTGTGCCTGCTCATTAAGCATCTTCCGCTGGCAAACAGCTGTGAATGTGTGAGTGGGGCGCGAAAAGGGGGGTTTTTGGGGGCCATAAGCGCACTCTTATGTAAATGTAGCCAGGCACGAACTGGCGGGGATCCTACTGCTGTTTATTTCCTGTGCACTCAAAGAAAAGCATTTTATTTGCGAATATACTTTAACCATTTTCAATTAATAAGAATTTTTAAAATAAATGTGTTTGGAAATATACTAAAATAGTCTTATCATTGGGCAAGCATTTACTTACTATTAAGGGACCCCAAAGAGTATGCAATTATTTTTGCAAACTCATATACAAAGGTCTGATAGTCAAAGGACTCCATTATCATAATATAAAACATGTCTCTCCGACTATTATTTTCTTATGGACGTTCTTATAACTCATTTTTCTGAGTGCATGTTGGTGCGTTTGTCTGCTGTCCTGCTGTCTGCACGTCCTGCGTGGTGCATGCATTTCGTAGTAATTGTGTAAACAACCTCACACACACGCTTATACATTAGACTCTCCCCGGTTGCCATATGCCAGCCCCCCTGCCCCAACAAAGCCCCTTTTGCCGCTCCTTTACCCCGCTTGCTGTTGCGACTCCTTAGTCAAACGCATAATTATGTCACGTAAGTTTAGAGCAGTTAACTGTGATGTTGCAATTTAGTAGCAATTCACGCTCAAGTTTGCAAAGAGAGTCTCGACTCGAGTCGAGTCGAGTAGAGTCGCATTGCCTCGCCTCGCATTGCCTCGCCAGCAGCAACGACCCGCAAGTGGCCTTTAGTGTTTTACGGTTGACAGGCTGTCAGCTTGTCCTGGCTCTGTGTCCTGCATCCTGGCCGGCTGGAGTGTCGAGTTAATATGACAGAGCCTTGTTTGCCGGTCAGCGGTAAGAGCGCTCATACGCCCCATTGGCCGCTCGACTTTTCCAGCCATTTTAATTGAGCTGAAAATCACTTAACCTACTTACCGCTAAAACACCCAAGTCAACGAAACTAAGGCGAGATTCAGCACAAAAATAAAAGGAAAAACGGTCGAAAGTGTGCCAAGCATAAGTGCACACCCAAAAGCCGGTTGAACGGAGTCGCAACATCCATTATTGCGGTCATTATGCAGCTGGAAAATGTGAGTGGACTGGCAACATGTGTGGCCCGCCTGTGGCCGAGTTTATGAATTTGCACTCATTTGGTTAGATAAGTGAGTAGAGTGAGTTCCTCCCAGCTGTTAATGGTGGCTAAATCAGATTGGATGCGAGATTTAATAAGTTGCAGTCGAGGAACAATGTGAAAAGTACAACAGACTGGTAAAATAAAATAAGCCGAGCTACTGAGCACTTTTATTTTTGTTTGTTTAGCCTTTTAGATAAAATAAATAATATTTATGACTTTTAAATATTTCGTTAAGGAGTATATTTAAATTTATTCAAATTTTTGCATTGTGCTTTGCTCAAGAAATTACCCACTCACCCAGTTTAAGATGCATTTGTGCGTGCACAAAAGAAAAAAAAAACAAATGCTGAATGGACAGGAATGAGAGCTTTTCCTGCCGAATGTCTGCATGTCCCACGCTGTTTTCTATGCCATCTTTTTAGCCGGCTGCAATAAAACATGCTGAGCTATTTTGCATTTATTGCTGCAGTAGCTGGCAAGTCCTTTTGTCGTGAATAATTTATGAAAAACTAGCGAAAATAGATGCACATTGTTTAGCCGGCCCAGCCCGGCATTGTCTCACTCAGCTCGCTAATAGCTCAAAAATTCAGCTGCGAGTGCTGCGCGGATCTCAAAGCTTTGTGCCAGAATGAAAAATTGAAAGTTTCTCCTGCCAAACTGCAGCTAATTTCATCTGCAAGTGGAACTGCAGCACGTCTGCAGATAGATGCAAATGCTTATCGCGAAAAAGTTGAGCCAAGTATTCCATTGTGTCTTTGTGATCCGAATTTGGAACAGGACTCCAAGCTGCTAAAGCATTTAAAACTACAGTTTGGGGGAGGGATGGAAAACCCACAGATGGGGCAAATTTTCGGAGAACTGCTCCAGGGCGACGACTTCTATGGCAAAGTTTGGTAACTGTTTGTCGGATTAAACAAGCTAGATTCCCTCTTTTTGGTAGCAAGCGAGATAAAGGCCACTTATGAAGCATACATAACATAAACCTCGGGCCACAAGTTGATGTAAGCAAAAATCCAACAAGAGTATTAGAAATGACTGGGATCGGGCGATTGACCAAATGTTTCACCACTCTTGCGGAGAGTGCCAATTAAATTCAAAACGATTGCCAGTCCCGTAATAATTCCGTCAATGAATTATGACAACAAATTGGTAGTTGGGAGCCCAAGAAGAACGACTCGTGGCACATGGCACATAAATTCGGGCCCAAATTATATGGCAAGTGTAAATAGAAGGGGCGTTCTCGGGGGCTGAACTCAAATTTATGAGAGCCACTCAAGCGGGTTTCAAAGGGTTTTCCTTTTCGGCCCAGAAGTTAAACAACTCGGCAGGAAGGCAAGTCGATCCAGGACGAAGGATGTGTGCCACGCCTCTCTCAGGGTGCTGTGAACGGGGGGGAGGTGGCGGAAATCCGCAAATGTGCAAGTTAAATATTGAAAAGTATTTGTTGATTGTACGCAGTAAACGAACATTTTATTGTATTCAGGGCGCACTCAAAGCTGAAGCAAAAGGCAAAGCCCCAAAAAGTCGATTGGCATCCGGGAAAGGGGAGCTGGACTCGGAGCTCGAGTTCGAAAGCAGATTACCAAATCGTAGCAATGCCCCAGAGGCGCCGATGCTAAAAGGTAATGCACACACGTGTAGCTGCCACAGGAACAAGGAACTCCCAGAAACAAGGACATCAGGACTCGGACTACGGACTAAGGACATTCGACAATGATGTGAAGACCTGCCTGCCTGCCAGCCTGCCTTCTTCTAATCGAATTTAAATATTCAAATGCTCTGAGAACTGGACAGAGAATCCGAAATGGAATGGCAGAAATTTTTGTAATTTAGCTTGCTTAGTGCCGATGCAGAAGCCGAGATATGCATATGAAAAATACACAAACCGATTGCATTTCATTTGCATCCAGCATTCATTTGCATTCGCATTGTTTGCCGCAAGAAAGCTGCTACTGCAAATAAATGACAACGCTCCTGATCCGGAGTCCTGGAAACTGCACTCCGCTGGCACACAAGTCCTGTCAAATGTGAAATATAAATTTGTGCGTGCCATCCAGCTGCGCCTCGAGTAATTTTTCAGATTTCTTTGACATTTCTGGGGTTTCGTGTGATTACTTTGGATGCGCGCGTAACTTTGCCAAAAACCCATGTAAGTCTAATGAGAACATCTGCAATGAACTTCGGCCAAGTAGTTATTTGCAATTGTACACAAAGATAAATATGAAAATAGAATGTGTGCCATCAGACATATTTTAGACACACTGGGTAATTCAAAATCTCGAATAATTGCTCGTCAATTAAAATATTATTCTGCTAATAATAGCATCAAATATTTTATCCTATCAAATAACCTTAAGTGGCAAAATAAAAGCTCATCAATTCAAATGTCATTTTGGTAAAATATAGCCTCTAAGTAACGGCAATATTTTGATGAATTGGCATATTATGACCCTCAGTCAATTTAGTGAGCATATATATATATATTTTTTTTTTTAACCATACACATTTCCTACTATTTTAAACGCAAGTGTGTATTCGCAAAAAAGATTCCGCTTCGATGAAATCAACCAGCAAATCTGCTGAATGCATTTTTAAAATACAGAATGTTTTATTCTGTGGGCGAAATAAATTGCAACAGCAACCGAAAGCCTTTTATAATTCTATCAAATTGAAATGCTGGCATTTTAATTGCTTACAAAAAATGTGCTTCGTTTTTATTAAAATTTTAAAACGGAATCTATAATTTGGAGTCCGGCCTGCCGAGTTTTTGGTTTATTTTCCTTTCTGCCAGCATAAAAGTGGGCTTTTAATTCAACCTTCAGCTGAATGACTGCCGCAAATCAGGAGATGACAGCATGTGGCATGTTGAGTGTCACACATTTCCACTGACACATTGCACTGAAGGCAGGCGGCAGATCTCAACCGGATCCGCAGATTATCAATGCCAACCAGGAGGAGGCAACTCAAAACTCCAGCTGTTGACAGATCGGGAACGGGAAAACTTTGCGGAGATAAGCTGCCATTGCAGGGACAAGCTTTCATGGCATAATTATCGCTATCTTCCGATTTTAGGGCCACTTAAAAGCGTCGTTTTGCCAATCAAAGTGAATTGAATTCGGCTGCCGGCGCGGGAACATTAAACTCAACTGAAAAGTGAAGCGCCGAATGAAGAGCGATGGCCCGGCCCTGGCAGCCAAGATAATCTGATGGCGGTCTTTTCTGCTTTTCCGCGACGATAGCAATTACCCAGTAGCCATTTCCATTGGCAGTTGGGACACGTGTTCGCCGATTAAACGATATCGCCGCGGAGCATAAAGTATGCTAAAGTTGTTACCCAACATCGATTGGCCTGCTACATTGTCTGTCTGCCGCGTAGATGCTGCGTTTTGTCGGCGCGTTTTTCGGTGAGTATTTTATGGGCACGTGGCGTATGCGCAATATTGCCCACTATATCAACTGGAAAAATATTTAGTGCATTCAACAGCAGGCAACAGCAACAAATGGCAGGCCATATATACTGGGTTTCTTTCGAGGAGAAAGAAATATCCGGAAAAAATATACTGCACAGTGCAGTGTGCGGGTGCAAAATGGAAAAAGGCCACCGACAATTTACCCGTGATTTTGCAATTCCCGGCGCCTTTAATGCAGTTTACATCGCTTCATGGCAGAAGTTTCATTAACTTAGCGCTGTACAATTGCTGGGAAAATAAGCCAGACAAGCCAGAAACAGCCATCGAAGTTTGCTGGAACAAAGAGCCTTGTCTAACCAATCAACTGTGGCTAACTTTTGGCCACAGAACTTGAATTACAACGTGGCAGGGGAGAAGCTGGCCCCGGGCAATGCGACACGAAGAGCCAAGAAATGGAGAGAAAAGTCGAGAAATCGGGGGGAAAATCGGGGAGTTGGCTGCAAAAAAAAAAGCAGAAGAAATAGTCAACTGGCAGACACAAATGAGAAATCAAATAAATACTCAATCGAGCGTAAAGCATTCAAAGCGACAGCGTGCCAAAGAGCAGCGGCAACAAATGGGCCATGCCATGTCGGGTTAAGCCCATTCGAATGGGAATGCCAGTGGGTTAAGTGGGGGCCACTATACACCATACCGGGTGGGGTTAAGTATACGCCCTGTAGTGCGGTTCACCTTGGCGACGTGTGCATTCGCACAAACTGCTAAGCGCATCAATCGAGGAATCAAGGCCCCCTTTATTCCGCCCACCTCCCACAAAACGCTTATGCAATTGTTTCCCATTTCCGTTTACGACACAATACAAAGCATCTCAAGTGTTTATAGGAAGTCGAAACTTTCTGCGCTGCAGAACGTGATCGGGGTTTGTAATTTTTAAACAGTCTGCAGCATTTTGCCGAGATTTACGAGCCCGCTAGAAATTAAGCCACTGAGCAGTGGCGAAGCAGCTTAACTAGCCTGGGGCAATGGGACACGCAGGACTCGTATCCTGGGGGGTGCTTTAACTAATTTCCAATAAACAGCTCGAAAGTTTTTTGCGATGCGCGTGCAAAACAGCGCAGAAAATTGCTCAGCACTCGTCCCTTATGTTTTTTGTTCGTGTATTTTTTTGTTTGGGGCACAACAAGAGTATCCACTTATACACATGCCTCCGTGTGGGTGAGTATCTGTGCTCGGTGGCGCGTGTGTTTGCGTGCTTGAAATTCATTTAGAGGATTTATATGAAAGCATTGTCTTGCATATTTAATATAATTTACAATGCGAAATGGCAACTGCTCCTCAGCTCATCCAGACCCCTGTTCCCGGATCCCAGGATCTCCAGCAAGACATGCGGCATGGGGACATTGTGGGGCATGGCTTACAATTTATTATACTAAACGTCAATTTGGTATATATCGACAATCGACTTTGCGCCGACAAACAGCAAACAGCTCCTTCTGCTTTTCAACCGTTCCGCCATATCGTGTATGCAAATGATCCGAAGACCCATACGATACCCTGCGTTTTGAGGGGTAGTATGTACTTCATATGCGTTTTGGTAAGTCCATTGCAGTTCGTCATAATGGTATATACCCCTATTGAAAAGTATAGATTTTCCTATTATATTATTATGGTTATTTATTTCCTATCTAACGAATTGAACTGAAAGTCTATATGTCTTAGGCTCGATCCTGACTTGCAATCTTGCCTTTACTAAGTATTCCCCTGTCGGCGCCCATCTCCTTATGCATTTTAACTTATATATACAGGCGGTATATGTGGGTTTTATACCAACGGCTTATCTGCTTGTTTACAGCACAACAATTTTTTTCGCATGTTTATTTTGCAAACAAGGCGACGCCGAGCAAAATCGGCGGCAAATTTCATTTGGCACTTGTTGAACCTTGGCTTATGACATCGCACGCATATGGCTCCGGCTGGGCCAATTAACGATTCGCCTTTTATAAATTATTCAAGTGAAATTGAAACGCCACTTACACCAAACCGATTCGGGAGCTTGAGCTCGACAAATTAATTAGGGGCCAATGGTATTTATAGGTTGGCTAATGACACGTCACGCATACGACAGGGGGGCCCGAGACAAGTTACTTATCCGCCCCGTGCATATGATGCGGTTGTTAATTAAACGCGGCTAACGGGGACACAATTAAACCTCGTTAAGAAATGGCCGACAATCGAGAAACTGTGTGTGTGATTACTTGTCAGCCAGCTAGCCAGCCAGCCAGGAGGGACATGATTGCCAGAAGCTACGTCAGAGTCCTGGCAAATCGACACAACTGACAGTGGCAGAAAGTTTTTCGGGGGAAATCATTAATTTATAAGTGCGACCAGAACTCTCTCTATCTAACTCCGATGCAAAACCAATGAAAAGTGGAAACTTTTGCAATTTGCCCAATGCATTTTTGCAGCCCACCCCAAATCCGGGAGCCGAAACTCGACGCTGTGGCGTTTTCGAACAATTGATCTCGATTCGCATCTTAATTCATTACTTAATAGAGTCAACGTCAGACTGACTGGCTGCCTGCCTGCCTGCCTGGTTGGCGGTTAGGGAGCAAAGTTTGCTTTGGTTTCGGCTTTCGTTGATTACATTTGAAATGCATGGCCAATGCAAATGGGGGGAGCAGGAAACAGTTGGGGACCCAGGAACTTGGGATCCCGAAAACAGCGAAGCTGGAGAGCTGGAGAGCTAGAGAGCTGAGAATCGGGAACAGGACGTGGATAACTTTGCATTGTGTCATTTGCATGCGGTTCTGTTGTATGCAAATTGCGAGTAATTGGTGTGAAACGTCTGCAATGAACGTGACCCCTGCTCAGCAGACACCCAGCCGTCCCGAGAGTCCTCGCCAAGGATTCCTCCTGCGAGGAGCCAAGCGATATGCATTCATTATTTATAAGCAAAATATCATAAAACTTAACAAGAGAACGAACAGCCAGCGGGTGGCCCAACTATTGGGGTTAGTGCCAGCATTTTGTCACGTGTCCTGAATGAAATCAGTTCATCCCGCCGGGGAACTTGTAAGTAAGTTGTATGTAATTGTAACTGCAGCTGGGAAGATGGATTGTTGCTCAACAACATCCGAAAGTGCAAGGGTGTTTCTAAATCTGAATCTGAATCTGCGCTTGGCCCACGGGCCACGCTGAACTAATAAACTACATAGTTTACGCATTAAGTCCTGGCATGATTTCCTGGTAAACGCTCGAGAGCAAACCGCTGAGTGGCAAAAGGCAACTGAACTGTCGTTGTCCTAGTAATCGGATTTCAAAGGACACGAACGGCGATACCCGAACCACAGAGAGGATGACCAGGGAGGAGAGAGAGAGAGAGCTTTCGACTGTTCTAAACCAGCGAAGAGAACGTAAGTATCAACCCCTAAGAGCGATTCCTACGATATTCGCTTCTAAGGACACCAGGGAGAGTCCTTCCTTATGCATGCATGTAAAATGTAAAACCGAAATTGTTATTTGTGCAGGCCGCTTGTTTAGGCTACATGCAACTACTGAAACTGCAACAACAGCAATGACAGCCATGCTCAACACGACTGCGAATTGTTGAACAAGCCTTGCAATTTCCATTTACCCAGCCAAGTTTCGCATTAACCGAACGCTTGAGCTAATTGACTAGACAGCCAAACTGCAGTTGTTACAATTTACCCGTGTACCTGTTTTGGCGAGGCCCATTTTTTCCCCCGGCTAATTAGACGGGCAAACAGCAAAGGGGCGTGCCGAGTGGGCATATAAATTACGCCATCAACCCAATAAGTTTACACCTATCGAGAGTTCGTAATAGATTGCATTGCAAATTTGAGGTGCACGGCTGGCAATTCAAAAATGATTTACGCACACACGCACTCACCCCAAACAGCCAACGCTGCGTATACGCATTATATATATTTTGGGAGCATTCAGTTTCAGCATCTGTAGGAAATATCTGTGTGCCACCCCAAGTTAATTAATGTGCGGTCAGCATAGGTTTTTGTGGCTTCCAGCTGCTAGGAGCCAAGGATCCAAGGAGCAGGCATTCAGATCCTCCTGATATTTATGAAGCCTGATGTTTTGCATTATTGTGGCCAAACATTGGGCCGTTGTTAAGGCGTCCGGAGAAGAAAATGTATGCGGCCAGTGCATATCATTTAATAAGAATTTTAATGCAGAGGTAGAATGCACATTGCATATTGCGTATTGCATATTGCTGCAGGAAATTGAATTCCAGCCCCATTTCATGATGAATTTATGTTGTGTGGTTAAATTAAATAAGACATTAAGTGCTGCATTATGACCGAGCTGAGTGCATTCCGTTCCATCTGGCTGGGCCGGCAATCAGTTTGCTCGAGAATTAAGAGCCATGCGGCTTGGACTATGCCAAATAACTTGCCAAGAACTGTTGCCACACCATTCTGGGCCCTTCAATTTTAATTAGCATTCCGAGAAGCCAGCAGGCCGGAGGACTTCTTCTTCTTATCCCGGTCCCACTCACGTCCACCGCCAGGTAATTAACAATAACAACTACGACACTCCGGCGACACAAAGCCGCCAACCGAAAACATGACATAACAACAAGCCGCCGAGCTTATTTGCCTGGCAATGGTCAGCCGGTTGAATTAGCACTGGGTTCTTGGGCCCGGGTGGCTAATTAAAATGTATTGCTTTGTTGTTTTGTTTTGAATACAATCCGGTGGGATGAATTAAGTCCTGCTTTTAAAGACTCCCCCTCAGAGGAGTGGGCGATATGGTGTGGCAGCAACATCAACAGCATCATTATTCAAGGAGTAGACGTTTGGCAAAAGTTCGCTGGAAGCGCTAACGATCTGCCAATGTCGAGCTGTAGCTTCAGCTTTAGCTTCAGATGAAACTGATGCGAAATCGAGCCGAACCGAACCGAGTTGAGCTGAGCTGCGACCATGCACCATTAACGATAACATCATCAAAGAAAATCCTTTACAACCATGTGTCACGTCAGAACGTAACCACCCACCCACTCCCCCTTCGAAGGACACGCACACACACACACATACGTGCATACACACGCTGGGAGAGGCGCAATAGAAGCCTACGCTTCCTGTCACAGGACAAAACGCACAGCAGCAAATTGGCAGCAACGACAGCAATTGCTACAAAAGGGACGACCATCCGAGTATGCCCGCATCCGAGTATCCCGATGAGTCCCCAGCATCCCCTAGCTTGCCCCACATTCCCCACATCCCGGCCTTCCAACATCCGAGCGTCCTTCGGCGCCGGAGACGCACGTCGCCAAAGCTCAACTGCACACACATCAAAAATAAACCATCAGGCGAAGGCTGGGAAAAACCGACAACAAAAAACGACGACATATCAACATTAGTCAATGTCGTGTAAGGGAGTACCCGTGTCTAGGCCACCCAATCTCCCAGTCGTTCCATCTCCACCCGCTGTACTCGGTAAGCATCGAGTAAAGGGTATACTGTATTCGGGTGCATTAAGAAATTTGCTTGAAAAGAATACAATTTATATCAGATTTTACCATTCATCTCTAGATATTGTATTTGATTATACCCAGTACTCGTTTTTAAATTCTTATTTTTGGTTTTTTCATATCAGTTGTATAAAACTGCCCAACTGCTAAGGGTATGTCATAGTCGTTCCATAAACTATTTTATTTTTTCTTTGTTTTTTTTTCGGGTGGTTTGGGCTGTGCGGCTGTTTTGAATAATTGAGCTTCGCTCCGCTTGTGGATTTTGTAAAGTATGAAAAATATGCGTGTCTTACTTAGAGCCGCGCCATGGGCCTAATGAAGTGCTCAGCCCCCAAAGGGCTGCACCGCCTGTCCCGCCCCTTTGGGCCAATAATTAAAACGTGTCGGGCGATTCCTCTCAGCTTACACGCCCCTTCCGTTCCGTTTATCTATTTTTTGCCATTTTTTACCCCTTTGCTGCCACACGAGGCGGCATCGAGGTGTCATCGAGGTGGCATCGTTGTGGCACTCCTGCTGTCTCCAATTCAAGCTGCCTGCTGGTGCGAATGGTTCGACTGGATCGAGTGGCCGAGATGGAGATGGAGCTGCATTTGCACGAGCTTGTCATTTATCAGTGGCTCTGCTGCGTCTGCTCTTGAATTTCAATGCAGCTTATACAATTTGCCCGACTTTGCATAAAAGAAAACGCCTGCCTGCTGCCATCATCGAAACATTTTCAGAGCCCTGCTTATGTGTGTTCCAAGTGGCGATGTTTGCTAAGTCGTGGAAATTTTTGGAGCACGCACCGCACTCTCGATTGGCAGGCAATGGATTGAAAGCTGGAGGAGCTACTTCCCCAATCCGCTGGCTCTATATTGACTTGCACATTGTGGCGCTTTGCGGTATTGCGTGGTGCATACGAAATGCCTGCAAGACAATTCGCCGAAAGAAGCGTCAGTGGCAGAAAAGCCAGGAAATGATGGAACAAAACATAAAAACAATTTTCACTTGCGGTTCGTCTTTGAGCGCATTTCAATTTTCAGTTGTGCTTCTTATTCGCACCACTTTTTGGGCTCCTTGAATCACTTGTGCATCGTCTTTGGCATACCATTCCACAAAATAAGGTATTTCTTTAAGAGTGTTTCTTAAGATAGAAACTTATACAATATATTTCTAGTGTTTTTTTTTTGGGAAACACTTGTTCTTTTATTTCCAACGGATAACGCACCAAAAAAGTTTCATTGAAATTGTTGGTTTCATTTGTTTTTACTTTTGTGCTCACCATTTTTTGTTCATTTCAAGACATGCAATTGGTTATTAAGAGTACTGCGGACCAAGCGGCGTATGCGTAACGTAGACAAGAGAATGTGACACGTAACAGGTGATTTGACCTAGCCAAGCAAACTGATAACGATAACTTTATCCCAAGATCTTTTGACATGAGCAAACAAATAACAAAGAAAGCACGCAACAGCCAAAGGAGCAAGGAATGTTAGTGGAATGGAATGGAAATGCAGAGGAAAAAAACTTGGAAAAATACAAAGTGCTGTCATTCATTGTGTACAGCTATTTGCCAAGGCAAGGCAGTTCCACTGACATTCTCCTGTCCCCCACCTTCCCCCACGTTTTATTTTCCTTGGCCGCCCCGCAAGGACATATGCGTATGTCTGCGTTTGTGGATGTGTCCAAGTCCAAGTCTTTGTGCGTGTGACGTTTTATCTCTGTCACTAAATTGACACTTTAGTTAATGGATTTTGTGTGTGTGAGTGTGCCACTTTTGTGGCGCTTACTTTTTATCTGCGCTCCTTGGATTTGGATTTCTGCCACTGTTGCTCCTTAACATATCAGACCCAGGAGCCAGCAAACACAAACAGGACACGCACTTGCCCGAAACGCTCGTTCGCAAGTGTAAGTGTAAGTACTTTGAATAATAAGAATGCTCACTTTGATGGATGCGCAACAAATCTCTTTAGATTTATCAGCGGAACGATGACAACGCTGCGGATGGGTAATATGTTGTGTACACCGCGTCGAAGGCGTCATGATCCCCATAACAATTGAGGGATTATTCACGTGCTCGTGAACGTTCAAAGCAAACGATTTACCAAGACTTTCGTGTCACACAGTGTGTAGAAGTGTATAAACGTTAGCAAAGTCTCTGTGTCTCGATTTCGGTCAAACAAAATGCCCCGTCGAGTACTGGAAACCTACGGATTTGAACCAGCCAAGCAGCCATGTCTTCGTGAGTCCTTTCGCCTACTTGCAAACTATAAAGAGTACAACTTATGTACCGCATGCAGGCAAGTCAAAATTGGAACCCAAAGGTAAATGCGGCGCTGCCATCAAGAAACAGCCGAAGGAGCAACCTGTTGAGCAGAAGAACCCGCTGCACTTCCTCCACCAGAATACCGATGGGGAACTCGTCGTGCATTGGACTCGTATTAGTGGAAGTACTCAGTCTCCCATCAAGTTGTTGCCTCCTTGGTAGTTGTGTGTATCGCGCATAAGTATTCTGTTTACCATGCTCTTTCGCAATCATGGTCGTATTAATATTTGCAAGTCCAAAATTAAAAACAAAAGCATAGATTTTTAATTTTCACCTACGTGGTCAGTAATACACAACCATTTTGATATTTAGCTGATCAGCAGTCTTAGGTTAGCTAAGCTGTGGCTTGCTCTATTTTTAGCAAAAATAAATATGTTTGTTACCTTTCGGGAACACTTAAATATAAATATAATCAAAACTTTTCCAAAATTGTAATAATGCTGCCCTTAAGTATTATTTTTGATTGCTAAACTCCTTTGAAGGCTCTCGGTATGCTTATTCCATAGACATGATACCATAGAAAGCGAGCGCACACGTGCAGCTTATTTTCAGGATTTTCCAGTTTTTCGAGGGGAAAAACAAGGAAGAAGACTCCGCTTAAAGTTAAAAAAAAGTGAAATACTTAATACCTTCGGCTTATGTGCGGGATTTCGATTCGACCTGGGCCGCGTGCGATAAATACACATGTGTATATCTGTCACACTGTGTCAAGTTTTAAATCGGCTTTCGGGTCGGCCAGCAGCTTCAATTTGACGCAATAATTTATATGTGATTTGGTCGCATTGCGGCGGCTTGTCAGGACGCAGTGCGTCCGGGGGGCAGTTCGGTGGGGGATTTGTAAGTTCTGTTGACAAAATAAGCAAAATAATATATTACAAAAGTTGTGGCACGCGCTTCCGCCGGGATTTGGTTAATCGAATATGCACACAGTGGGATACGCTTCGAACCGCTCCAATCACTTTTCCCAACCGACCACGACGCATCATCATCATCATCACCACCGTGTGCTGGTCCTTGACAGATTAATTGGCCAAGTGCTCGGGAAAGTTGAGGGGCTCCTTTGGCCGCATTAAATAAATATATGGGCATGTGCTTTATGCAGCACCCAGGTGTTCTCCAAACTGGCCAAAGCCGAAGTGGTAAACTTTCCTCTGAATGTGCCAGCACAAGCAAGTTGCCAGTTGCCAGTGGTGCGCTGCTAGTTGCAACATGCCCATGCAACCGCCACCCACCACTTGGGCGCTGGGCGCGAACTTGGCCCAGCAAACTTTTCCTGTTCGCTTGCGGATTGCTTTAAAGCGACTCTATTTATGCCACTGCCAGACTAGCCACTCACACTTGAAAAAATATAGTTTAAACTTTGGAGGAAGCTGCTACCTTGTGGCAAACGATATGGGAACTTGAAGGGAAGTCCTTGATTTTACGTGGAACTTTCTCCAATCAGAAGTAATTGGAATACTGATGATACATATTGTACATCGAAATTATATTCAAAATCGAGATAAATATTATGCAGATTTTTTTGGAGTGCAGATTGCTTCCCGAATACGGACCCTTGGTGACCGGGTGCTCATTATGCCCATTGCCGAGGGTATCACGCTAAGTGGCTCCTGCATTGGGAATGGAAACTAAATGAATGGCCGCTTGAAATGCCTTGAAGCCCAAAGGATTAAATGCTCGCTGCACACACAAAGGCGACGGATTGTGCCACCGCATTGTGAAAACAACTCATTTATCATAAGCGTGCTGCAGTGGGGATGATGATGGTGGTGCTGATGAGTAGTGGGGCTCCTGGGGGCGGGGCAGCGGGATTTCGAGAGCGGACTGGAGCTTACGACAAAAGTAACTGACAACTGCAGATGAAATGTTGAAAGCGCGAACTGAACACACAGCGCAACAATTAATTGTCTCCGCATTCATTTGCCCTTCGCCAAGATGCCAGATGCTATTCTATGGAGGGGAGCTGGAGGCGCTGACGCGATGGGGTCAAGGGGCAGGTGGGCGGGGCGGTCACTTGGTCACGGGTGCGGCAGCAAGTTGGTCCGCGCGGCACGCAATAATCGCCCGGCATTTGCCCTTAATTAATGGTTGAGCGCAAAGTAATAAACGATATTTAAACAGAAATTGCTTTGTTTTTTCTGCTCTGCTTTTGTAATTGAAAGCAGACGGAATTCATATTTTATGTGGCTGTCATAAAACTTTAACAACTATTTTGCCAGCACAAATAAAAACAAACTGAAAACAACAACGTTCCTTTTAATTAACTCAAAAGCTCGAGCATGCGATAAAGGCATTGGCCAATAATTACCCTCCTTTAATTAAAATATTTATTATTAAATTAGATAGGGGTCAGCAAAAAACTCACCCGATCCAAGCGAAGATAATTCATTTTAATGATGACAGACGCCGACTCAGGGGTCCGTGCGTGTCAGGACAAAAGGCAAGAAAACTAGGACCAAGGATGGGTCCCAGGTGATCGGCTAAAATATAGGAAAAGTGTGGGAAAATGGTGCATAAAATTAATAAATAAGAGCCTTACTAAGCTTTGAGGCCGTAGTATTTCTATGGATTTTTAAATTAATTCCCTACTATTGAGAGGTAACCCATCAATCAGCAGACAAGTTAACCCATCGCTTCATTTAATTCAGAAATCCAGCTCTTTTCGGCTTGCCGCAACATGACCAATCACTTTTACCAGCCACCGCGATCTAATTAATTTGTTGCAAAATAATTTATTAATTAGCATGTCAGTGTCAGAGATTTTTGGCCACGGCCTATCATTAAACAAAGGCGAAGCCGCGCAGCAGATGGTGGGTGGCGGTGGGATTCCACCGAGAGGTAAATAGGCAATTAATCTGGCTCAACTGCGGACAGGTGTGTGCGCGAAAAAGGTGCATAGGAAAGGCGGGAAAACGGGCCGGACCGGACCGAGCCGGGCCAGGCCAGGCCAGTTGCCATCGGCCAGGCCATGTTTCTCTTTCGCCGGACATCGAGGAAGAAAGGACGAGCAAACTGGCGGAGCCAAGTGCGACACAGATGGAGGACAGCCAGCGGGAAATTGAACGAGCAATTATTTATTAATTTAACAGACACGCAATGCACATGGAGTTATCTCGATGCGATTCCTGACATCCGCACCGATTGCCGGCAATTCGAGTTTTCGCAGCGCAGTCGAATGTCAGGCGAGGATGCGGATTCAGATGCAGATTCACAAGCAGTTTCACATGCAATTGCAGTTGCAATCGCAGTCGCAGTCGCAGTGCAGTGCGTGTGTGGCCATTAAGCATTTATGATGTGCATGTCAGCGTCGGGATTCCAGATTCCTGATTCCAGCTCCTGGCAGGACTTGCAGAACTGATTTCCCATGGCGACCTTTCGTGCGCAGGACTTTCCGGCTGGTCGGCTTTAATTCGACCAGCCAGGCTGGCTTAAGAATCATGAGACAATTAATCAATTGCCTTGATAAGTTGCCCTTAATTGGGCAGCTCTCGACGTATCAAGTGATTGCTGACAGCCATTCTCGGGCACATCCTCTTAGAAATTTTATTCAAAAGCAGTCTGCTTTTGGGAATTTAATATAAAACCAACGCTGTATTTTCGGGGCTCAGCTTCTGGCTTTGGCCTCCTTTTTCACATCGCCTGAAGGGCTTGGCATTTTGGCTAGGTTTTAGCAAATTGCAGGGAGGCATTTGCCCCAAGCCGAATCCAACCGAAACCGAAATGAAAACTAAAACGTCGCATTTTCCACTCACATCTGCAGCACTGCATTCAAGTCTCTGGGTCAGCAATTTGCCAAGTTTCTGGCAAGTGAAAATGAAAGCCCTCAGTGTCTGTGCATTGGCGGTGAGTGTGAGTGGGGGGATTTTGCAACGGAAGTGGGTAAATAGTGCAAGGAGGAAATGTACAAATAAATATTTGCAAATGAAAATGAACAAGGAAATGCAAGCGCCATGTGGCAGCGACAAGCGCTAAAACGTTTTCTATATGTGGGCAAGTGTCCGCAACGATAATAAATGCGCCTCCTTGGCCACACAAAAATTTGCGGCAACCCTGATCCAGAAATAGCTCAAAGAAAATTCGTTGGAAAATTCGTGAATTGTTTTACTACAGCACAATGGGCAGGAAATGACGTTTGTGAAAATACACAAAATATTTTTCTCCCGTCGAGCCAAAATATCAAGGCTATGTGTATATATACGCCTGAGTTTGTGGAGTATTTGGATACCTTAAAATTCTATTGATCATTATATTAAAAAGCTTTTCTACCATAAAAGCATAAAAAGTAAAGTCCCATGGGACGCAATCATTCAGAAATGAATAAGCCTGGGCCCAAATCATGATTAAAAATTTAATGCGCAACTTTAAAGCCAAAGATTATCGCCAGTGAATCAAATTAATTCGAGTGCAGGAATTCCAGATAAAAGAGGAGCGAAATATGTAAAGGCAAAAATGCTAACCAACTGAATTATTTTCAAATCATTCTAGGCAAAAGCAATTTGCATCTCAATTGGTGCTCAAAAATCGAGGGGCGACGGCACGAAGGATCTGATGGGAATGGCAATCGGAATGGGTGTGTGCGGCATGGGCATGGGTATGGGTGAAAAAATGCTGCCACAAAGCGGCAATCAGTAACAGTTATAGCGGAAAATAGCTATAATATGAATAGGGCTGATATGAATATCTAGCCCAAAACAGGCAGAAAATTGCAAAAGTGCCTAAAAAGAATCCACAGAAAAGGGGCTGCACACATGACTGAAATTAAAATAGCAACAGCAACAGCCGAGCTGATGAGCAGAAGGATATTTGCGGGGCGGCGCGAGCTGAGGTCCTCCGGCAAGTCCTTCGTCCCCGGCAACCGCACAAAAGCAATTTCGATCAGGCACAAAGATAAGGAGCGGATTCGAGCAGAGAGAGAGAGAATGAGAGCCAACGCAGCACATCAGTTACAAAAATGTAGGCTACCCCCTGAAAAACACCCTCGAACATCCTGAAAACCAGACCCACACCTCAACAAAGGACCCGTGAAAGCAAAGCAGATAAAGACGAGCCGAAAAAACGAACAAGCTTGAAGGGCCGGAGTATCAAGCACACAAGGATGCGCTGCAGGATTCGTGGTTTAGGCCTCTTTTTTGGCCCCTTCTTTGCGGCTGCTGTAGGTGCGCTAAAATTATGCAAATCATCGTAATACTTTCCCGGCGCAAAGCAAAGCGGAAGGAAATTGTGTAAAAGCGGCAAGAAGGCTATATGTGCTGCTGCCTTGTCTGTCTGCTGCTTTTGGCAGCCTTTTTGGCAGGCTACAAAGCAAATAATTGCCCCAGAAATTGGGGCCATGCAAACTGTAATGTAATGGAGCCGTTTCGCTTTGAACGTCGTCGCATGTGAAGCCCTAATGATGATATTTCCCGAAAAGAACTCTGAATCAAATAAAGCGCCTGTGTGTTCGGCTGGTGGAAAACAGTAAAATGAAGTGAAATACTTGGAAAGTGTTTGCTCAGGCGACCGCAGTCAATGGTGGAAACTTAAAGACTCTTGGCCCATAAAAGAGTTTAAGCTGCCGCCCAGCCGAGCATAAAGTGCACACCCCTCTCGCCAGGACTCAGTCCAGCCGCCAGCATCCTTGGTTTCCGCTTCCTGTGGTTTGGTCGAAAAATTTAATAAACGTCAAGCTGAGTGGCAAAGAAGAACGAGGGTCCAAACATTGCACCTGCCGCTGACCGCATTCGGGAATGTTAGTGAAAAGGTGGCACGCCGAAATGCATACTTGTATGGCCGTACACCCGTACGTATACGTATTGTCCACACGAAGCAGCGGCGGCGAGTATGCAATATAGCGTATACGCCCCGTGACACTTTTGGGACAGCCAGCAGCCTTGATCCCAGTGATATCACGGAAACTTCATAAGTCTCTCGCACACGCCCAAGACCCATCTCTGATTTATGGTCTTTAACTTGGTTAACTTGCCATCGCTCATATGTCTTCGAGGGCTTATAATTGCACTTCTAAACATGAGCCATTTATAAATCTTAGACTTGCAAAACTTTTCCCATTTCCCCAATAATTTCGCGCAACATTAACGAGCTTATTAATCGTTGCCCCCTTATAGTCAGAAACATCAAGCACGTCGCTCGCTCGATTCGGGACACAGGACTCTGATCCTGGGATGAAGGACGCGTGAAATTGTCACACACAACCACATTTATGTGGGGTTGGGGTTGAGGTCACGGAGTTTTATTGGTCCCCCGGTTGGGTGGATGCCTTTTTTGAATAGCGCGACACATTAACTTAATAATTTAGTGGGTGTCGAGTGGGCTGTTATAAATATTTATAAGAGCCGCCCTGAGTGGGCCGTCGATGGCAGGACTAGATCTGCTGCTAAGAGCTACTCCAAACTATCCCATCCGTGCGGAGATTCCCCTGGATTCTCAGGCTCAATTGCGCGTAAAAGTCAAATGTTTGTGCCTTTCGCCCAAAATGCTTCCTTGGCACTTGGCAGATTCCGATACACACATGCAAAGTTTGCACGTCCCGGCACACACACACGTATAGGTATCCCATATACATGGCTCTCTAAGTCGACGTTATATATGCGCATGTATTAGTTTTGGCCGCCATTTCTGCATACCGTACAAACGGAAAAGCTTACAGTCGTTAAGGGATTTAGCAGGCAAATATAAATTTATGAAATATTCGCAAGGATGTGCGAGACGCCCGTCTATGGTGGCTACTGCTATTGCACCTTTCCGCAAACAAACCAGAAAATCACACCGTTTTGGCCTGGTTATAGCTGCAGCTATAGCTCCAGCCATGCAGCCATATAGATGAGGCAACAAACACAATCTCAGCCACAACACGAGTTGTTGTTGCCCACTGGACGTGGACGTGGAGCTGGACATGGACAAAATCAATGCTAAACCAAACCAAACCGAACTAATGTTATTTGTGGAACAAACAACGATAATGAAATCATGGGGCGCTGGGTAAATGGAAAGTGATTCGGTTGGTTCTGGTCAGGTTGTGGCATCGGGCCAATAACTAATTTCATTTACTCTGCCAGGCACATTTGCAATCGGCAAATGGCAGCATATGCACACAAAAGTTGACAATATCCGCATGAGGCCCCCGGCTTAAATATTACCTGGGGCCTCTGATCTGGAAGTAATTAAGCCAACCAGGTGATAATGTAGGCCACACTTTTTCACCTTTAATTCGTTACCCAGTTTAACCAATAATGATGTAATAATATAATAAATTCTGGATCGCTCGTGCAAGTCGATGCAAACAATAAAATTCGAGAATGAATTGCACATATTTTTGAAACAGTTGTGCACACACTTCTCCGATTTCCGAACAATATAAATAGACCTGCAAGCGATAAACTGCCGAGTTGAATCTTTCGGATATGTTGCGAATTCTACTTCTGCTACTGGCATTCTGTGCCTTGGGTAATAAATGAAAATATGTTCTCGCCAATTGCTGGATGTAAAGTTTATATTCTTAAGCACATGGACAGTGCCGATTCACCAGGGCTCAAGTGGAAGGGACCAACCGCATCTTCATGGTGCGTGGTCGGAACCGCCAGCTGTCCCTGAAGCGAACTGCCAGTTCGGCGGTTGGAGAAACCCTGCAGATGTGGTGCAATCCCCGGGACATAGTGGCCACCACCTGCCAGGCGGGAAGGGTTGCAGCCTTCCGGCCACCCCTGCCCATGACCTGCCGCGCTGCTCCGGCGGCCATCACCACACCGGTCCAGGATCGCAGCTGTCCGGCTACCATGTACCGGGTGGGCTACAACGTGGGCAACAACCAGTTCCTGGAGCTCTATCGCGCCTGTTTCGATACGAGAGCTGTGAGGGCTATCTTCGTGGAACACCGGGTGTATGGAAAGCCCTTCTGTAAGTATATATACGTAGGTGTAAGATACATCTTAATTATGATATGTATTTCAAACTTACAAAAATTTTCAGATATCACCCGACCCTGTGTCCAGTTTAGTTCTGATGGAGTGATCAGTGGCGCGGATGAGGCTAGCTATACGGTTCGAAATATCCACGGCACCTTTAGGAGGTTGTTTGGCAACAACCAGAACTATATACCGAACAACCGCGATGTGATCATCAATCGCGGACATCTGGCCGCCTCGGCTGACTTCTTCTTTGGTGACCAATTGTGCGCCACCTTCAAGTATGTGAATGCAGTGCCGCAGTTCAAGAGCATCAACGATGGCAACTGGGAGACCATCGAGCGATTCGTTCGCAATTCGGTGACCGGAAACAACTTTGTGAATGTGCGCACCGGGGCCAGGGGTGTACTCTCGCTGCCATCGGCCAGTGGACCCAAGAATGTCTTCCTAAGTGGCAACAGGAATCCGGTGCCCCAGTGGATGTACAAGATAGTGCGGAACGCCAACAACCAGCCCATCGTGGCCTTCCTCACCCTGAATAACATCTACGCCCGTCAACGTCCAGCTGCTCCCAACTTTTGTCAGCCCGTGAATTGCCCAGTGGCATTGGCCAACACGGCACGGGCTGGCTTTTCGTTCTGCTGCAACCCCGCCACTTTCAGGCCCTAATTGGGTGTCTTTCTCAATACAAAAAACCTTCGAGCCTCACAAATATGAGTCATTTTGTTACCATGATCTTAATGCTGGCTGGGTTTTTGATATAACAGTATATTCAAACATGGTAAACTTGCGATAATTTAAACTGAAATTAAAAGTATATTATTTCGCCTTTAGGTCGCAAATCAATTTTCATTTTCATAAATCGTAAATGCTTGCGTGGCAGTTTAAAACGCGTGCGAACACTTCGAATTCATGGCTCATTCGGAATGGACTCGAGACGTCAGTTTTAATGGTCATTCAGCGGCTTCTCATAAATTTATCCCCCGGGACGCCACTGCCACTGCCGCCCGCTTTTGGCCCATTTAAATTCAAGCTGCGATTGTGGCGCAGGGCAAACGCTTTTCAATGCGTGCGAGTGCAATAAAGGCAGGCGGCCATGGCAATTGCTTGGCCGGGGGTTGCGCCTAAAAGTAGACATTAAATAAATTATTCAGCAGGGCATGGCTGTTTGTGTCTGTGCGGCTTTTAAATACGCACGCCTGCGAAATTGTTTTGTGCGTGTGCTGCCGGAATGGAGCTGATGGATATCCTGGGTGGATAATGGAGCCGCGGGGCTGGGGGGCCGGGGACACTGGGAGCTCATAAAAGTGCAGAATAAATTTAGCAACCCGGACATGCGTTCAACTGGGCTCTCATAAAACCTAACAGTTGTAATTGTGCTGTAAACACGCAACTCAATGGCGTTGTGAATGGGCTGAGCACTTGCACCACCCAACATGCCGGCCACCCACATTCTGACCATTTCTATGCATCCATTCTGCACTGCGGCACAATTTAATTTATGCCCCGTTTTGTGGCCGGCTTGTTGATTTTGCTGCCCCTTTTACTTTTATTTCTATTTTTATTGACCATTACAATTCTACACAAGCATGGGGGCAGAGTTCCTCACACCAACCGCACATTTTCACATTTGAGTCACAAATTTTATATGGCATAATTCGGTTCGCCCCTGTGAGCATGCATTAAAAGTGCCCAAATAGCGCCAAATTGCTCGTAAGCAGCGGAAATTGCGTTACGCCCACTTCAAATCCAGACGGACGGAAATCAGACAAAAGCCTAGCATACTTTACCCAGCATTAACCATTTCGCAACATGGCCATTAAAACACATAGCCACTTAGACAACTCCCAAACATTTGGGCACAGAAAGCATTTCAATGACCAGACAACAACTGACAGACGAATAAAACACGGCCATTATGCAGCCTCTGTCTGGCATGGATTTTGTAAAAGTTGAACCTTGCTTTCGGTCACAAAAATCTATGGAAATCACTGGCTAACTAACCACAACACCTCTTCCCAGGAAAGTGCCATCAAATTCCCAATAAAACACCTATCCATATGCACCACTAATGGCCAACTATGCTTAGCCATGCATAAACTGTATATATTTCCTTCTAAGCCAGTTCCTGTTACTGAATAGCTTTCGAAAATAAATTTCATCGGCAGTCAGGGAAAATATGCACCAATTACTACGCATTTTCCAAGTGGAAAATGTGCCTGAGTGCTGAGCCGTCCAGAATAGCGAAAAGTAATAAAATCGCTTTTTCATGCATTTAAGTCAGTAGAAGAAGAGGAAGTATGCCTATGGCCAAAAATAGTCTGTTGTCTGAATGCAGACACGTGCCCACGAGCCTGGCCAGAACAAAGGGCCAGGCCAGAAAAGCCGGCCTAAACGGTATATAAGCACCAGTGGCTCAACTCATTGATCAACAAGCACGATGGAAGTGCAACAACTGCTCCTAATCGTAGCCATTGGACTGGGATTGGGTAAGAAAACATAGATATAAACCACTAACAACCTGGTGATTCTAAATGAAATTAACATTAGTAAGGAATCCTTCCCTAATGCAGCAAATAACTAATAACTTTCACATTCCAGTGCTCCTGTCCCAGGCGGACTGCCCGCTCTCCAGGGCAATGATCGAGGGCACCAATAGGATCTTTACGAACCGCAATGCAGCCGGCCAGTACGAACTGAAGCGTCTGCAGAGGGTCCGCACCAACGAGGTGCTCCACATGATCTGCCAGCCTAACGACATTGTCCAGACGACCTGTCAGCGGACGCACAACAACTTCAGCAGGCCATTCCCAATGCGCTGCCAAAGACCACTGGCCGCCTCGGCCACGGCAGTTACGGATACCTCCTGTCCAGCTACCATGTACTCCGTGGGCTATACCATCAACAATCGGCGTTTGGAGCTCTACCGCGCCTGCTACGATCGCAATGGAGTTCGGGCCAGGTTCACTACCCACTCCGTGTACCACAAGACCTTCTGTAAGTTACCTTCTTCCGATTGTTAGCAAAGAATTCAATGGGTTTGTTTCCCCCACGTTGCAGTTCCTCAACGACCATGTGCAGATTTCTCCAGGGACGGCGTGCTCAGCGAGGCCGATACCCAAAGCTTCCTGCCTCGCAACATTTACCGTGCATTCCGCACCATCTTCGGCAATAACCAGAGGTATATTCCCAACGAACGCGATGTGATCATCAATCGGGGACATCTGACCCCATCGGGAGACTACCTCTATGGAGACCAGATGTGCGCCACCTTCAAGTACGTCAATGTGGCACCCATGTTCAAGAGCATCAACGATCGCAATTGGGAGACCATCGAGCGGTGGATTCGAACTCGCATAAGTGCCGGCGGATCGCTGAGGATCAAGACCGGGACTAATGGTGATCTGCACCTTCCTGACAATCGGAGCCGCCAGCGTCGCATTATTCTGGGCGCCGGCACCAAGAACATAATGCCGCTGTGGCTCTACAAGGTGGTCCGCACCTCCTCCAATGCACCGCACAGTGTTTTTATCACCCTGAACAACATCTTCGCCAGAACTCGACCTCCGGCTCCAGCTTTCTGCACCAGCATCACCTGCCCCATGGCCCTGGAGAGTGTGGCAGCGGCTGGATGGACTTACTGTTGCAATGCCACCACTTTCGCCCTTTAAATCCACGCGCCATGACAATAAATATATCTCATATCAGCAAAACAAAGCGCCGCTTTAATGTATTCCAGTGACTTTTTGTCACTTTGCTTTCAATTTTGATTTTACCAGGACCTCACCATTTTTCCACTGAGTCACGTAAGCTCAGCCCCATCACATGATGAAATCCTGCTTAAAGATTGCCCCGACGAACGGTTTCAAGTGCGGAATCTTATTTTATTATTCCCTGCTGCACCTAAGATTCAATTTTAGATAGGTTTTTATGAGTGCTGCTGACAAAATGCAAGCCACATAAAGTTCAATGGATGCAGCTGGAAAGCTCGCAGGAAAAGGAAGGGCGACTCCTTTGTTATTAAACGTGCGCTTGTGCAGGTAAACAACCCACGCGATGATAAGCGCAGATAAGTCCGACTGAAAGGAGCGGAAACAGAGGTGAGCTCGGATGGCTTCCACCTTTCCATCCGCCCTTTGAACCTAGAAAAAGCCCACGGCAAGGTACCCATGCCGCTTATCACCGATGACCTGCGAGGCGTCTTGATGAATGTCTGGGTCCTTGAGAGCTTGATATATAGGAAAAGCTCTAGCATGAGCACTTTTGATTGGTCAGGTCTAATCTCGATCTCCAGTTCCAGCTGAGAAGATGATCGCGCTGAAGTATCTGTATCTGTGTTTCTGCGAGTACATTTGAGATTACCTTCAGTTATAGCTAATGCAACCAAAACAAAAATAAACAATACTCTATGAAATTTGTTGATAAGAAAAATCTATATATGAAATTGGATCACTTTGTATATCTATTGGGGAACTTATCAAATATCGTAAATCTTGTTTCACCGAGTAACATGATTAAAAGGAAGACATCCCTAAAATGCAGTCAATGATGTAATTATTACACCTATTATGCAAGTAAAGGAGGAAATAGATAAATATATGTACAACATTTTAATCATCTTTGATATCACAAGTGCAAATGCAATACATCTTGTCGGTTTTATCTTTTACACATGTGGAATCATCTTCATAGCTGTCCAACCGACTAATGGTAGGTACATCCACCTCTACGGAATCTGTAACATTATTGAAGATAACGGTGGCCCGAAAGTCGGCGGAGTTCTGCTTCACCTTGAACATGGTGCGATAGGTGCCCACCTCCACACGGGGCACATCGTCGTGGAAGTTCTGGTCTAGCTCGACTTTCATCTCTGTCAAGTGAATATAGCTGAGCGTGAGTTCCGAGCAAATCTCACTCAGATTCCTGCCGGCCAGATACTCGTTGATCCGACCGATCACCTTGGGGGCAATGCTCTTCGCCCATTGCGTATCCAGTCTTTTGTAAGGCACACAGGTGCAGAAGTGCTCCGGTATTCCGGCATCCTCACACGACCTCGTCTCATCGACGGGATAAAATAGGGATTGGCACTTGGGACAGTCGGCCGCTTTGGGCAATGTTTGACCATCTGGAGTGCCGCCCAGTTCGATGATGTGTTTCAGGGTGTAGTGCAGATCGTAGTTGGATGTAAGTCGATTCCGATTCAGCTCAAGGGCCCTGGCGTATTCCGGATACTGAGCTCGGAACCAAGGCGGCAAATAGATAAACATCGAGGGAAGACGCTCTTCTAGGAATCCACTGGGCAGGGACATGATTCTGCCATAGCGTGAGCCATGATCCGAGAGGAACACCATAATACTCTGGTCGAACACACCATCGGCCTCGAAGTCCAGAAGGTACTTAAGCACATAGTCCTCCATTTTCGAGGGCATCTGGAAGCTGTCGTGGCTGAAACTGTTTGACCAGAACAGACCCCAAATGGGTCGCTCATCCACGAAACGGTTGGCAAAATTTCTGCCCATGTCGTAGACGTAACTGCTCGTGATCCGCCGGCCGATGCAGTACCTCATCGAGCAGTCACTGCATTTCCAGGTGTTCAGGCCCGCTTCAACGGCCTTCTGAAAAGGCCTTAAGTAGAAGTCGGTGGGCTGCTCCAGGAAGCCCGGTTTCACGTAGTTGAATGTATTCATGCCAGTCTCATCCTCAGCATAGGCTGTGAGGTAGCTGGCATTCCGGAAGTAGTGCCATATAAAAGGGGTCCTATCTAGGCATCCATCTTCGTGCCAGTTGCACACCTTCTTAATGGCTGACTCAGGATTGTAGCCTGTCAAAATGGCCAACAGATTGGGAAAGGTGTTGTCGCCTATCTACACATGATATAATCCATATTTAGTCCTCGGCTATAAATCCCGGCTTCGTTACCCACCTTGTTGTATCCTTGCTGCTCGAACCACCCGTCCCCCGTTAGGAACTTATAGACCTTCGGCATAGTTCTACGCAAATTGATCCGCGAAAGGCTGTCTATGCCGAACATAAGGACACTTGGCTTCCTTTTGGACGGTTCCAGCGAGAGTCCTTTGGGTGGTGGCCTATATTGGATGAGGTTATACGCATCGCTCTGCAAAATATCCGACTCGTTGCCCAGACGATGGCAGGCCAAGATCAGGCCCTGAACATGGACCGGCACCTCGTAGTTCTGAGTGAAGTATTTTCGCTCCAGTCTGAAAAGTATGAAATTAATAGGGAGTTGGTCATAAGAAACATATCAAGACAGATATTACTTATCATAACTGTCGTGCTCACGGTCCCGCGTTATCTCCTGATAATAGCAATTGTACTCCCCCCCATGGGAGTTGAGAATAATGGAGGCTAACGACTCATTGATGAAGAGTGTATATAGCTGCCGACTGATGTCATAGATCGGAGTAACCAGGGCGGTTTCGTTGGAGCAGGTCTCAAAGTGCTCGGGCTGGAAAATGGCCATTGCATCTGAGGCGAAGGGATCAACATACGGGATCTTGCACTTGGCGGACTCCACAAAATATGCGGGTCGGACTTCGTCCTGTACTTTTCGATCTACTTCAGCAGGAAGGAAGTCGGAATTGGAGTCATCCGATCCTGTGACTTCTGAAGCTCTGGGCTTTTCCAATAATTTCTTATATTTAGTATTTGCATTTTGGGTTTTAATGCCGAGTATTACGATTATTGCAATTAGGCAGAAGCAGAGCCATTTATGAATTGGTCGCATTAGGGTTATCATGACTGTTTAGCCCACGATAGTTACTCACAAACTGTTCAGACCAGCCGGAATGTCTTGCCATTTAGATAGCTTCCTCCATCACCACAGTGTATATGCTCTTATCGCTTTACCGTTAAGCAAAGTAAAATGTTTCATTGTTTTTGAAAATAAAACTTTTAATTTCCGGAAATATTCATTTAGTTAATGCTGTAGTCGAGTTCGCCGACTATTCCCGTTATTCTGCTAGTAAAAGTAAGAACGCTAAATTTCTTTATTTTTCTGGCATATCGATAGATATTGGAGAGTATGATGAGAAAAAATGAACGGCGAAAAGACTGAAGCAACGACGGTATGTTGAGCTTTTTAGTCGCATTCGGAAACTCCGTCCCGATGCACCGATGATTCTCCTGCTAACCAAGTTCCACGCCAATTTCGTATGGTAGTTAAACCGTGACTTTCTGTTAATAAGAGATATGTACAAAATAAGTGTGCCGACGTAATCCCTGCACCTATTTTCTATTTTTTCCTATTTACTTTTATCACTCGAGGATGTAGGCTCGACTGCACTTCTATGACGCCTGGATGTGACGCCGAGACACAACTGGCGGTAACCCCAAGTTGATCGAGTGTGGATCGGCAGATAAAGCTGACGGGAACCTATGGTAAGATTAATGCCTCCACATCTTCCACAACAAACTCACTCCTAGATGGCGACACCATGCCTACGAGACTCGGCCAACTACAAGCGAATATATTTAATATTTTACACTATCTTAACTACGCTTTCAGCACACAAGAACTTTGTGACTTAAACGATATGCTTCTGTACAATATTTTACATTCACTGCTTGAAATTAAAGCGGCGTTGCTAGAATTTAATTTTACACGTTGTTAGTCAAATGGATTGTGTCATTGCTAAAACGGGAAACATTGGGAAAACTTGGTTTGACTGTAGACACATATACAAAAAATTAATATTAATACAAAATCTACAATTTGTCAACATTAATGTCCAAATACGAAAAAACAGTCGCCCTCCAAGCGTCGTTAGCCATAATTTTTATTACGAACATGTAGTTACCCCTGGGGACTGGAACAATTGTGAACATCTTGTCATCCAAAATGAAATTCTTGAGTATGATGTCGTGCTGTGAGATAGAAAAATTAGAAGAAACCCATTGAAGGAAAATTTTCGAAACTTAACTTACGTTAAACGGACAAGAGTGATTAGCATTGATGAAGGGCCGTAGTGCCCCATAAAAGTAGAAGAATACATTTGACGGATTCGGGTGCTTTATGATGTGGCAAAGATCCACGGTAGTGTTAAATAGATATGGATGGTAGCCGGACAATCTTTTCCACACACTGAAATTGACATGTACCGTCTTCACTGGTAGCTTCTTTACTTTATAGTAAACGTTAGCTCCAATAATTCCCCGACCCAGGACTTTCAATCGACACTCTTTTATTTCACCAAAGGATTTATCCCGATCCTCGCACTTTATGTTTGTGTGTCGAGTTGTGGGTATTCCGTGTACCAGAGCACCGAAAACCCACATCAGAGCAACCATAAGTGGGATGTTCATATCGTTGAAGCTCACAATGTACTAATTACAAAAATTGCTGTCGCGACTATTTAGATATATAATCAAAAATCCATTAGTATTGCTAGCTTGGTTGTAAGCTTTGTACATCAGGCGATCTAAACGGTGTTTAATTTTTACATTCCGTTTTTAATTAACCAAATATTTTGTCTTTAATAAGATCTTTAATGTTTTTTAACAAAGAGAAGCAAGATTTATAAGATTCAAAATAACATAACTTACCTTTTTCAAACAGCGAATGAAACCACCTTAGCCGTGTTGCCCTTCGCCTAGCGGAGTTCGTCACCCCAACCATAAAGCACTGTTTGCACAGGAGACTATTTATAATATGATCGCAACCCGGGTTAGTTATATTTTTCTTTGCATTTATCGAGCATATTGGATTTTGAACCTAAATGAAGAATTGTGACATCTTGCTTAGTGGCCCAGTGTGAACGGCTATCGATAGCTCGCGGTAGTATGAATACACTGCGAACGCAATTGTGAGCTCGGGAGAATATCTGGATTTTTTAGGGCATTCAGTTGCGCATTTGGGGGATTTTCGTATTAACTGCAGCAAACACCCTGCGCGTTTCGATTCGATTGGTTCTTGAAATGGTAAAATGCGGCTGGGCCGTCGAAAAAATTGAGAAAAATAAATCGCGTCGAGTGTGGGACGCAAACGGAATCGCCGTGAAAATACCGAGTTAAATGTGTGTGATCGAATCTTTCCTCCGAAAGGGATCTGCAATCGAAACGGAAGGGAAAACGCAGCGCAAGACATCCTTGCCCACGCAGGATAGCTGTGTGAAGAAGACGCGACGATTGGTCAAGAGGGAGGGGGGAGCACAAACAGGATAAGCAGTGGCAGAAGAAGAAGCAGAAGGCGGAGCCGCATCTGCCGCAGTCAAAACAAGAGAGGAAGTGCAACAAAAGCGAGATAAAAGTGCATTCAGCTGGGGGAAATGTGAAATGTGAACGATGTTGCAACGTCGCGCTGCTTGCATCGCCAAGTAAAAGCAGAGTCAGAAGCATAAGCAGAAGAAAAGCAAAACCAAAGCAAAGCCAGAACAAACAAAATACACAAAGTGAGAGAGGAGAGAAAGAGAGCGGGAGTGTTTGGTGTATCTGTGTGCAGTGCGTTCGCGTGTGCGCTTGTGTGTGTGCGTGTTACTTTGCTCACAACAAATTATCGTTTAATTTGCTTCGATTTTGCACCAACAACAAGCAGTGCGAAAGGGGATGTCCTTTCCACCACCACCACTATCACCACCCCCTGCTCCCTAAGGTCATAGGCCACCAGCCAGGAGGTGAGTAAATAAAGTTGTTTAAATTTTGTTACCCAAAACTCTTTCGCACCTAACGATAACAAACTGATGAGTTGACCTCGCTGCAAGCCGCGTAGGAAACGAATGCCAAATTTAACCAAAATAATAAAACACGTTTGCCAACGCCAGCAGCGGCGACAACAACAGCTACAACCCATGTCCAATTAAAGTTGCAGTAGGGAAAAAAAGAATGAAAAAAAACCGGCATGCCGGCTGCTGCGATTCAGAACTGCTCAAAGTTAAACGAGCCAAGTAACAGCAGAAACAACAGAAACCGCACACCAGCCACAGTGGAACCTCACAAAGAAGAGCAAAAAAACAGTCGTCTTACAACTTTAGATCGTATCCACTAGATACTCCTTCGCATTTGAAGATACATCCTGAGATCAGTATATATTTAGAAAAACAATTTCGTTTTCAAGAAACATTAGAAAAGAAAATTGTTTTAAAATTTGTAATTGGATAATCCATATTCGGAAATTATTTCTCAGTTCTCAACATAGTAAAATCAGATTATTTCTTACTTTATCTCAAAACAGCTCGGGTTACAAAGGTACCACTGTACAAAGGGTACACAAATCGCGTGAGTGTTGGTGCTCCTTTGTTGGTGTGCGTGTGTTTTGGTTAGCAATACTACACCAACTCGCGGCGCACTTTAAATATTTGGCCCAACTACACAGAGAATTGTGCTTGGGCTGCGGTTTTTTCTGCGCCGCCAACTTTTTGAAATGAAAATAATCATAATCAAGGGCTGGGCGCAGAAGTGGGAGGCTTTCAACAATGCCACACCCACTCGAATCCTCCAGCACTACCCCCTTCCCCCTTCCCTACACACTTGATTTTTTTTCTCTGGAAAGCCAGAATGTATGAATGAGTTAATCAGAGAGAGCAGAGGCAAAGCGCCAAAAGGCAACAGTCAGCAGACGCATCGTCTGCCCAGTTCACTGGCTGCCATCGCCATCATCAGCAAACAACCAAACAACACACAAAACGCAAAAAACAATTGCACTAAAGTTTCACTAGAATCTGCAATGAATCAGAAGGGAAAACCATGGAGAGGGGCAAGCTGAATGTGCTGGCTATAAACTGTAAAAGTAATACCCTATTTCAGTTCGTAGTTATACATTCACATAATGTATTACAGTATTCTATAGATTAAACAGTATAACAGATGATTGTAAAAGCTAGAATAGAAAGTACCAAAGCCAACAAATTAGAAACAGGTAGTATTATATTGCATAAGCTCATGCCTAGAGTGCGTTCCAGCTAAGTGACCCATTCGGTTCGGAGTGTATCAAATGCCATGACAAAGATCCCGACGATGAGTCTGCTGTAAATTGCGATGGCATTCTGCGCTTAACGGGTTTTTTGTTTGTTACATTTTTCGACATTTGCGCCATTGACGTAATTGTTAGACCCGGCCCAGACACACTACTCAACTGAACCGTCAGCAGTCCGTCTGACACCGCCACTCCAGAGATCCCGAGCTGCAGAATAACCATTCCCAGAGTTCCCAGCTCCATGGCCATTTGAACACCCATTTCCATTTCCATTTGGAACCGTCGCTCCCGTCTGCGCCTTTTTCAAGCTCAAGAGCAAAGTCGGCTTTGCCTTGGTCTTTTCATGAATTTGCATTTGCGGCGGCCGGGAAAATGCTCGTATTTTCAGCGGGTATTTTTCATAATTTTCTGCTCGCGCTCTCCGATTTTTCCAGCACATTTTCCCTTTTGGCTCGCCCGGGCCGGCGCACGGTTCGTTGCCCTTTTGTCAAGCTTTTGGCAAAGTTTTCGGCTGTATTTTCGTGTTATTGTCGGAATCGCATAGAAGAAATGAATGGTCTGATAAATACTGGATGCCTAGTAAACCCAGCAGACCAAACAGCACACCAAACCGCCGCTGACTGCCAATTTGGGCGGACCACAAGCAATTAAAATTTAATTTGCCCAAAACCTCGAGCACATAAACCGCAGTATTAAAATTTAACAACGCAGCAGGTCCTGCGGCCAAACTGCCTACTGACTGGGGCCCACTTTAGAGCCCAACACTTTGGATCCCAGATCCCAGCACAAATTAATTGAATTGAGACACATTTGCAAGTGGCCGCAGAAAAGAGAAATTATTTTGGAACGATTCTTGTGGGCGGCATTTGATGTCCAAATAAATTTATAATTTTATTAGGCGACTTTTTCCCATTCAGCAGAATGACGGGGAAATGAAAGGTCCTTGGCAGTTAATGTTCCGAACTCACGCACTCCACGACAAGCGCAGAGGATACACTGAAAACAATATTTGAAATGGCTTTCCTTTACAATATTTATTTGTTATTGGAAGTTTCTTAAATGCCCTCTTATCTTGGGTCCTTAAGTTTCAATCACAGACAACTTTGTAAAGGATACAAAGACTTGTTTTTTTTTGAGTGTACGGTCAGGAACTGAGTCATTCCCATTCAACGTGAGATGCGCCGAGGAGTGTGAAGCGCCTCCCATGATCGGCCATAAAGCTGTTTGTGTTTGACTGTCGCGCAACCTTGTAGCAGAGTGTATTGTTTATGTGCCGGCAACACGCTGAGGTTCCGGCAAATCCCGCTCTTGTCCCACTGTGCGGGTGTGTGCTAATGACGCCGCACTTAACCCATGTTACCCGAAAACGGGCGTGTCCAATTCTGCCCGGCAGGTAGTCGGAGTAGGGTCGAATCGAGCACCTCGATTTTTATGAGCACTTGACAACTCTATAAACAAAGAACGCTTATCACCCCAAGAACAGCTCCTCGACCCTTTAATCTAGCATATATCTTGTTACACAAAGTCTAGCACTTGAGCCGCAATTTTCACACGGCTTTAATGCTCGGTTTTATGGCTGATATGCCAGCTAGATAACTTTAACCCCGTCCCAAGTCGCGTTGCTCTCTGGATCCCCTGCAGACAGTGGCCCCTAACCCAAACCAAACAGGGCCAGCAGAAATATGGCGAAATGAAAGCAGCATTGCGAAAAGAAAAACTAGCAAAAGATGAAAAACTTACGAAGTAACTTTTCGCCTTGCGGAGAGGAGGAGCATTCACAGGCTGTTCCAACTCAAACCGAAGATTTGTGTGGGTTTTTGTGTGTTTCTGGGCCTTTTGCCTCCTCGAGATCTCCAAGTTGCATGTTGTCAAAATTGCTTTGACGTTTTATTAGTTTCCAACTGGCCCCCGAGCAGCCGCACTCTAACAAACCGACAACATCATCATCGCCATCCCCATCGTCATCTGCCGGCATGGCAAACAAAAAACAGAAAACAAAAAGCAAAAAATAACACAAAATCGACGGGAAATTTACATAAGAAACGTTGAAGGATGCTCCACGGACCGGGCACACTTCACTCTAGCCGGCGCTAAAAATAACAAAAAAAAAAAAGCGAACTCCCAATGCGCTGACCAAAGCGAAATGAATACTCTGTAGGAAATAGCAATGCGACTCCGTCGGCGAGCACATTTGAAAATAGTTTGCGGCATGTCAAAAAGCCAGTGACCGCATTAAATTTTCTCCTCTCCAATAAACGAATTTTTTCCCATTTTTTTGGAAGGCATCCAGGGGCCCAGCGAGAAAAGCCGCAGCCGCTTGCATTTGATCGGGCAGCCAGCTGGGACCCCTGAGATTTACGTTCTCATCCAGCAACTCTTACACTTTTTCATTTTTTTGGGGTAGAACGATGCTCGCGTGCAGTTTGTTTTCCCAGGGCAGCAGATTTGGTCATTGATTAATCACACGGAATGGGAATTTATTGGGGAAATCAAACGATCAAACGCGTCTGAGAATCAAGCGGATTGCGAAGAGCTGCTAAAATTAGTCATTACAATAATATTGTATTAATTATCTGACTTTTGGGTATCTGGGGTTGAAGCTAAAAATGATTTGGCAGCCAAATAAATTTGTAGAAAATAAATTATAGCTCATACTAATCCTCAAAGTTTCGTTTTGTTTCTATTTTAGTCAGGTCCCAACGAATATCACGAATCTTAAGATTAAATGCTGAGAACCCTTTGATTAAGAGCTGAAAAGGGGGATTTTTTTGTCGTGAAATAGATCCACATTTATCCCGTGCTCTATACAAAATCAAAAGGGCATCTAAGCTTCGGCCTTTTCCCTTCAGTTCTGTGCAGCAAATGGAGCACACGGCGCAACTCCCAAAAATGAGATTTGTGCACACGGCTATTTTTGTGGCCAATGCAGCCGGGCAGGAAAATAAATCGAAAAAAAAACCCATGACAAATAGTTCAAAGGCCCAACTCGTTGAGAGATATTTTTTCCGGCGTCAAGTGTGTGTAGCTTGTTATTTTTGGCCCAAAACGCTGGACTGGACTCGACGCACCCAAGGGGGAAAGAGAAACTGCACATGACAGTGGGAATAATTAATTCATTGCATTGGCCAAACGGTTTTCGGTCGGCTCGGCTCGGTTCGGCTTGGATCACCCCAGCTCACCTCTGAAATGGGTCAGCAATTGTAATTGTAAGCCGGCAGGCGGTTGGTTGGTTTCCTGCCTTTTGTTTGACATGACGATCATGAGATTATGACGATGACGACGACGCCCATGTTGCGTCACAATGCCACGCCCATGGCGTCATTTGCCCTTTTGGCCTTTGCTCCAGAATCAGATAAATTTGGTTATTGCGTTTTATTGGCGTGTTAAATTGTTGCAACTTGCAGGCCATGTGTCTATCGATTGTCTGCCCCACAGGCCCGACTCATTAAGTGAAATTGCCATAAAGACAAGCGGTTCGTTTCCCCCCAGTATTTGCTGGCTTTGCCTTTTGTAATTCAACTGATTATGAGATTGTTGACTTGTGTGCGCCTTCCCTTCCTGTGCGTTGTGATTCGAGGAAAGGGGGTGAAAGTGCCGGGCCTGGGGCTATATATATCAACACAATGAGCGCCAGAATAATAGCACTGTAAAGTTAGCACTTCTTTGCTTTAAAAACTCTCAAAAAGTTCGAGTTTCCAGGGGGTCAGATAATGTAATGTAAAGGGTACAGAGTTCCAAAGAACTTTCGTTACTTCGACAAAAGTTTGGTCCAGCTGTAGGAATCCTTTAATCTTTCTTACTTTTCTAACATATTAAGTTATTTAATAATGTACGTTTGACTGAACTGAACTTGAAATAATTATATATTTATAAGCCGACTGCCTCTTCAGACTTTATAAAGGTATTTTGAGGTAGTATTGTCAAAGCTAATGAAAATAGTACGATATATATATGGTGTTTCCTATTGTTTTGTCGGCAACTGTTGGTATGAGCACTTTTATGCGGCTCCTCTTGTTTTTGTGCTTTATTTACGTTCTGCTTTAGAGCAGCACTTCGCCATGGTCATTGGCCGATCCGCTGCATAAAGTGGGGATAAAGTGGGCTATGGGATATGGGATATGTGGGGATACCATGGGGCATGTGTTATGATATAATCTGCGGTCGCCAGCGAGTGGAATAACATTTCTTCTAAGACTTCCATGCTGCTGCGCGTGGTGGCAGCTCGCTCCATCACTCGTTCGCAGCTCCCCAGTGCCCCAAACCACGCGCCACATGCATACATCCACACACATTGCCGCTTTGTCAGCTGCCAACAGCGATGGCTAAATTAAAAAAAAGGGGCAAAAAAGTGAGGAAGTATAGAAGTCTAGAAGTATAGAAGTGTAGAGAGGGCCGCCAGCAAGTGCCGTTCAGTTTAACTAACGGCCTGACAAATGGGAGTGGTGTTAGCGTTTCAGTTCTCAGTTAGTTTTCCATTTGCTCACAAGATGAATGCAAACAAACACACAACACGGCAGCGCAATACTTCTCAAAATTAAACTGGGACGACGGACAGACGGATGGCATGGGCGGACCTTGCAGGTCCTTTTAAGCAGCGCACCATAATTTACATAACACTCACTTGCACTTAGTGCCTGACCTAAATTTGACAGCCACCTGCTAACGAAGCCCGTGCTGCCAGAAAGAAAATTCCATGGGGCCTTTTGTGAGCTGCCAAAGGTGGGTGGGTGGCTCGCGGCAGGGGGGCCCGGAAAATCCAGAGATCGCGGGCTGTAATTAACTAGGGGTGGTGTGAGGAGCTTTGGGGGCAGGATGAGAGGAGCCAGCGGCAGCCGCAAAGGTCAGGGATTTCGTGTCTGCCGCAGAAGGCGTGAGGTGAAAGCGAAAATGCTCGTAATGCGGGTCTATTTAGAGCTTTGGCTAAATATTCATAAATTCAGCTATTTGCTTAATTCGTTTGGCGCCCAAGCAAGCACGGGAATAGAGAAAAGCCATAACTGCCTTATGAATGATGATTCATATTGTTGCTGTGTTTTGTGCAGTACAACTTTTACCAACTTCATTTATTATGATCAGCAATTTACCCTTTCACCCGTAGAAATTCGAATGCTTTCGAATTTAAGTTAAATTAAATTGTTAAATTAAACGGCAAGCTAACAACATATATTTATTACTTATTTTTAGAGGAAAGCTAAAGTTGTAATGAAATATGACATCAATTTTAGATGTGGCCCGATATGTAAGTCAGTTTTATGGTTCTCTTCCGATCGTGGAAGTTAAGAACCAAATGCTTTTGGCTTTAAAGGGTGTTGGCTTTTAATGGGTTGCTTTGTAGCATGCCCCGCCCCTCTTCACATATCCCAGAGTCCATCTTTGATAGCCGATTGCAAAGACTTGTGCAACATGCAGCGAACATTTATCATCGATGGCAGAGCTCAAATGGCACGTTTCGATGGGCGCCCAGGCAATTTACGCAATGGAAAGTGTTTGCCATCTGTGCGTGTGTGTGTGGGTGGTCTCGCCCACTCAGCCACCCCTCCCCAGCCATCCTCCATCCAGCCAAAGTGTCCAACTTGCTATCTCTTGGATTTCCATTTAGCTTTATTGTGTAGCAGCGACAATTTCAATTTCTATAGACAGGGTAAGGCCTGATTAATGAATGAATACCCAAGTCAAGTGACAGAAATGTTGTTTAATTTACGGCTCCAGTCGGCGGATGAATGAGTACTAAACAACAGAAACAAGGAAGGGAAAGATGTTGACAGTAAACCGGAGAAATCCTTACGTAAACGGCGCTGCGCTGACTCATTCTGCTGAAATCTTCCGCCCATTTACTGCATATTAACAATATAATTTGCAGTGTGGCATTTCGAACGGGGCAAGTGGGAAAAAGAGCCTGTCAGCCAGCCCTGTGCAGTTTGTGTTTTTACACAACCCCATTGTGTGGACTAAGCCAAAAGTTTAGAGTGCTGGAGCACACACTTCCCATCCCCGGCTGCATTAGCCGAGCTGCCACTTCAGTTTGCCGATTGGCATTGTATTGGCCTTTCACTGCTCGAGTTGGCCGACAAGTGGCCGAAACTTTTGCCAGCCTGACCCATATACGTCTGCCAGTTCCGGGAGGCCATTTTAATTGCTTTGTTTTATTGCCACTGCCATTTCCCCAATAAAGTTGTTCTCTGCTTGCTTGGAACATTTGTGTTCATTACCTAGAAGCCGTGTCCTGACCGCTGGAGAGAATCACCATTAAAATCTGGCCGCAATTTTGCTAAAATATCCAAAGGCTTTAACTGAGCATTGTGCAATCGGTGGCAACAAAAAAATTTCCACTTCGCTAATTCCAAAGCAAACACAAAGCTCGAATTGTTCACTCATTACTTTTCGCTGGGGCCAGTTTTATTTATATTTTTCTTTTCGAAGTGAGGCAATCGAGGCTCATAGTCAAATGCCCATAATCTATATATAAGTATGGCCAGGCACCGCACAATTATGGCAATAAATATATCAGCGTTAATGTATGCGATTTGGGACCAACTGTTAATTAGCACTCCCTGCCCCAAAAGGCCAAAAGCGGCACAGACAAATCGGCAAATGAAGCGTGGTAAAAAATAATAGCCAAATGAAGCGTGAACAACGAGAGCGGCACAATCTGGCCAAAAAAAGAAAAGTTCCATGAATGAATTGCTCTGTGCGTGTGTTTTTATTCCGGTGCTACGGTTGTCTGGCCACGCCCCCATTGGCGCCATTCAGTTGTTTACCAGGGTTTTACGGGTATTACCCATATGTACATATACGTACGAGCAGCCGTTCGCGGGGCTCTGGACTTAAGCCTCCTCCGTATCGGAAAATGCCAATGACTGCGACTTTGTCTTGCTACTCAGCTAATTGTTTTGTGGCAAGTGACTTCTGTTCTGCTCTCTTTTCTCCCTTTCTTGGCCAAAACCGAAACCGATAAGCCGAATGCTTTGAATAAGTTTGTTGAGAACTTACTTGAGAATTGAACAAGAACAATGGCCAATCAGGAAGGAATCTTTGTGGGCGAAACTTTTCATTGTGCGCATCATAATCGCATTTGTCATTCCTCTGTTTTTGTTTTTTTGTTGACTCAACGTGAAGCATTCTTGAGCGCTTACTCCACTTCTATTTGCGCTTATCAATTCTGCTGGGTTTCGTCATTATTCGAAGAGGTTTTCATTTCCGCTGCGAGCGCACTTAACTGGAAGCTTAATGATGAGAATATTACCACTGCATTTTGGCTCTAACCAAGCCCCACTTGCCCCCAAATAGGCTTCAATTAAATGCGGCGCTTTTGGCATCGCACTACCAAATCGGCAAATTACTGCATCGCCAATTGAAAAGCATTTAATTGGAGAGGGTTTTGGGTATTTGCGGTGTTGTCTATGGTCATGTCTGCCCGGTTCTTGGCGCGGATTTTGCGTTAATGCTGTTTGCCAACGCATTAACATGCAGCCAGCACCGATCGCATTACGCATACGCCACGTATGCAGCAAACCATGTTCGGATTTGCCAATTACCCATGCAGCAAACCCAGCCGCACAAAGTGTCAGCGTAAATAATTGAGTGACAGGCGAGACGACGACTACGAAGACGAGGAGGAGGAGGAGAGTCAGTCTCCTCCGGTTCAGTCTCTTTGTGATGGAAATGCAAATCTTATCGGGTTGACATAGTTAAGCCAACTAACTGGCCAACTCGCTGGTAGGCGGAAATTCGATTGTAATTACAAGCAGTTTTTAGCACCAAACAAGTTTATTTACAAGCATAACATCCCGCGGGCATTTCATTCTTCAGCAAACCAAAGAGAGCAGCAAACTCGTTTGCGGCCTTAACCATTCAGTTTGCAGTTAGCCAGTTATCGCCCACTTAGCTGCAAAAAAAGAGTTCGTTTTGCGGTCGAATTGAAATGACAAATAAATAGATTCAAATCGAATAGCAGCGCATTTGCAGCCAAAATTATGACGCACAACAGGGCGTATGGGCAATGCATTTCCTTTGTTTATTCAGTGGAATATGAATGCATAGCCGCCAGAGTTTACAGCAATTAATAATAAAGTGGCAGTATTCTGATATCTCTGTGGTTTCTTTTTGTACTGCGCGTAGATAAGGTTCGTCGGCTATTCAACGCGAACAACAGAGATTAATTACGGCACTTTAAATAAGCCCAGTTTTTTATTTCAAGCATTTTTCTCAAAGCTTATTAGCCTCGCCAATTGAACCCAACGAAACCACCCACGCGGGCGCCACTCGCAATCTCAATAGCATTTGGTGCCACCGCAGAGAGTCAACTGCTCTTAATTGCGTAATAATTGACTTTATTTTTAGTTTATTACCCGGACCACCGCAATTTTCTTTCATTTTCCGTAGTGCATTTGCAATTTGTTGAGTGTGTTTCAATTAAATTAAATGAAAAACTTTTGCGGCAAATGAAAATTTTCAGCGGGCAAACAAAGGCAGAAAAGACTCTCAACTGGCGCTCCGAGCTGCGGTCAGCAGCCGCAAAAAGCATTTAACCCACATTCGCCGGCGACACGGAAAACAACTGAAAGCCATCGTCGAGACTTGGTTTTTCGCATTATGCAAAGTGCTGGCCAGCAACTTCGGGATTCCGGACCAACTGCCCATGGCCGAGAAGACAGCGTAGGCCTAAGAAAAAAAAGTAGTTTTGATGGGTTTTAAGAGACAGCTGCAAGTGGCAGTGGCTAAACAGCATTTTCATTTGCTCCTTACTCGCATTAATTAGCCAAAAGCCATGAATAACATCTGCCGACCAAGTGCGGAAAAAACAACAAGAGTCGGGCTGAAAATGCAATTGTGCTGGCAAACAAACGGGTATGACCGGCAGTCGAAATGTGTATCAAGTGACCAATTGGCGCACTTCGGATGGCGGCATTTGCATGGCTCCCACGGCTGTCGTTTCTTTGAAATATGTGGCCGGCTAACGAAACCATAAAAAATAAACTAAAACTCGGAGGCCGAACAGTGGCAAAACATTGTATATATGTCGCCTAATTTGTACTCGTCTGTTCAGGGATGACAGAAATGTACACTCAACTAAATTAGCGATTATTAGCGATTGAATTCGTGTATAACTAAACATATTATCAGTTTTAAGCCTTCAATAAGAACATTCTTAGGTGTAACCATTTTGTTTCTAATAAGAATTTAATTTTACTTAAATTTTCCTTGCTATATTTTTCTTTACGCCGCTCTGCAATTTTCTGGAAATGCATAATTTTTTCGCTCTGTAATTTATTTTACCCCTGTGTTTACCCTCAGTTTGGCTTGCGTTTCTTGCCCCGCTCGAAATGTATCTCAAGTGCGACAACAACACGCGCCGGACATGCGATTCCCGCCATGACCATGCCCAACTGTTCAACTGACACAATTCCTATATTCCTATGTAGCGCAATCTAAGCTTTCCCGGGTTTTGACGGGGCTCCAGACCCCAAAGCTTAAACACGTGCCCCGACTTCCACATGCATTGCCATCACAATATGTGCGGCAATAAATTAAATAAAATATGCAATGTGAGGAGTTAAATACGAGCATTGTCACTGTCGTCGCATCCACTTTTTGCGTGGGGCACGGTACCACCGAGTGGTTGGGGGCGTGGCTGGTGGTGCGGTGGTGGCGCTGCCGGCTGCATTTACATGCTAATGGAGGAGCGTTGTAATTTATGCGATCCGCTTTTGTTGTTATCGCATATCGCGCTGGTACCGCGAACTGAGCCGTGCACAAGGTCATAACTGTGGCAACTTCCCGGAAAACAGAATTCCAAAATGGCATACGGCAAATATTTATTCAATAAACTTCTCAACTAAACAGCTTTATTACCAGCCTGTCCGAAATCCTTATTCCATCACTTAGTCAGGGCTGATAAATATTTAAACATCACTCAAGTACAGAAGCCTCACGCTATTGGCAAATGACTTTAAACTAATAGCAAACAGGATAGACATTTTGCAGTCGGAAAAACAGCACAAAATCCGAACTTCATAGCCAGAGCATGTCAGAAACCTCAATCCGTTTAAGCCTTTTCCTCTGCTTTGTGCATTCTGGAAAATCTCCAGTTCTGATTCAATTTACGCTTTCCAGAGGAAGCAACAAAATATAATCTAAACTTGCCCGGAAAATTGAAAACTGTAACAGAAGAGTTGGGGCGTGGACTTCAGAGTTCCTCGGCGTGCGTTGTTCATTTGGGTGTTGTTGATTTTGATTAGCAACCCGCACACCTGATGATGCTGCTGCCACCTGCCTCACCGGAATTAGCGTCATCCATCACGAAAGTTCTCTTAGCCCATAAGTTGGGAAGATAGCCAAGGAGGCGGAGATGGATTAGGCTGGTTAACACATCGCTGGTCCAAATTGAAGCCACTCCATGATTACATGCCTCATTAGGGCAATCCGCCGTGGATGATCATTAATAAGCACCCGTTGATGGGGGCACGAGTTTTGGTTTATTGATTTTTCCCTAATTAGGGCAGATATTTGTATCACTTTTCCATAATCGAGTGGTTAATGTTTTGTGTATACAATCTGAGCCAATCAATTATTTAATTGAATTACTTATTTGTATACAGGTAGTTTTGTGGAGCATTCAAAATGCAATTTAATCGACTAATTGGACTAACCATCTCTAAATACGCATTTAAATCTAATTCTATCTCCTTTTTGGCTCAATTAACTTTCAGTTGAACGTTTAAACTTAATCTGCCCAATAAATTTAAACAACGAGTGGCAGAACATATTGTGTCAATAACTGTTATCACATTGATTGCACTTCATGTTCATAAGTGCTCACCAGTTGTCACTTAGTGACTTTGGTCTAGGTTGAGGTTATTCGCATATAATCCAGACGGGCAGCTCACTTAATGTCAAGTTTATTTGCGCTGATGTGCGTTCTTGCACTTGACCGGCGGAAATGCCGCAATTAAGCGACATTAAGCTGACCCAAACTGCACACGCACCGCCCACATATTTCCCATTTTCTGCGCGCTTTTCTGATTTTCCTTTTCCCTTTGGAGAAAAGCCAGCGAGCGACAAGGGCGACAACGTGGGTGAATCAATGCCAAAACGAGGGACATTTGTTACTGCATACTTAGGAGCGACTTGGACCTTCTGCTCCCTACTTTTTGTCCCTTTGTAATCAGCAGCAACATTAATTAAACCTGAGCTTAGGATGCCAGACAACGACGACGTGCTCCAGGTTTTCACTTTAATTGAACCGAACTTCTGTCTGGGCAATGGAGAAAGAGTCCTCGGACATGGATATGCACTGCTGCTCCTCCGATCGAATTAATTCCATTTTCTTTGGCCAGAACCGAAAAAGCTACTTGCCAATGGCCTTTCATCCTTTCAGACATTGTGTCAGCTTTCCGTATTCAGTTCAATTAGATTGCAAGTCAGAGTAATGAAAGGCAACTGGGGGAACACGCCGTCTCGAATGGGGAGGACAAGTTCCCTTAAAGTTTACACAAAAAGAGGCCATGAATTAAATTTTGTATTCATGCCCTCCAGCACCACCACTACTTCATTTTCTTCGTTTCCCTTTAATTCGCTGCCAGCCCACAGCCACTCCTGCTCATTCATCAATAAACGGCGGAAAGGACAAGGTTGTAAAATGTCAGGCAGCTGTCAGGACATTCGGGTCCTTCTGTCCCAGTTGCGTCTGCCTGTGTGTGTATTAATTTGATTAAATGCTACTCGGCACACATGGAACATAACCCAAATCCAACAACTTTTTCCCACTTCTTTGGCAGGTTTTGGCATTACACTGAAAAAAACCCAAAATGTATTATTTTGGATATTCTGTTCGGGCTGTAATTTCTAAACTTGGTCATTAGTTTTCACAGTGTGGCTGATGACCCATTGATTACATTGGAAGCTTACTATCAAACTTTATTACACCAAGCTGCTAGCTCAAACAAAAAATTGAATATAACATTTTACCCAATGAATACATTTTTTTAATCGAAAGGATATTGTTAGAAAAAAAACTGTATAGAATCTGATTCTCCCAGTGCTTCTGATGACATTTACACAAGACTACCCAGCTCGCAGTTATTGAAAGACAAACAGAGAAACATGGCCGAAACCAGGGAGCGGAAACTGGGAAACTGTGGAGCAAAGGGCAGAGTGGAGGCGGCGGAAATGCCAAGAGGCAAGTGCGTGTGCCTGCATTTTCCGGGCGGAGAACAGGCGTCAAGGAGGCGGGGTGTCAGGATGGGTGAATGGGTGTGGCCGGTATGAAAAGGTGATATCGGGGGCATATAGTGTTTGTCAAAAAACGATGTCAATATGCTTGCTCTGGGCAAAACAGACAGCGAACAAGGCAGTTGACACAGATAAACCAGAGGAGCGATGCCAGGGGCCAGCTTTTCAATGTGCAGATACAATGCAGCTGCCTGATAACAGAAAACGAATAGAAAACAAATGCGATTTCAGTCGTTAGAAATGCATGACTCGAATAATTCATATTGCTTGAGAATATAATTGCTACGCACTTTGTCTTAAAAACAATTGCCTGACTTTGCCTTGGCCAACTGCCAGTTTTGAGCCTTAAAACAGCCCTTTCATAGAGAAGAAAGCTGCTGGAATAAAAGAAAAGTGGGCGTTTTCAGTTCATCTTACAGTGCTCAGCAGAATTACTTTTTCAACTTAAATAAATGCATTAAAACTTTGCAAATCGTGCAAAAAGCTGCACGCCCTGTTCTTTTTTCGGCACTTAAGATGAACTCTTGCGTTTTCCACGAAATTGTGTTTCCCCGGAGAGTGTTGAAAAATGCATGGCAGGAAGTTGGATTGGCGTGCCAAGGAGGAGCAATAGGGGCAAGGATGCGAGTTTGAAAATTACACAAAAATCCCTGCCAAGAACGATGATCATGATGATGATGGGGACGGCAGGCTGTCAGGCTTAATGTTTGCCCTTATGCAGAATACAGGATACAGGACACAGGATATGCGCGCGCTGTTCCCTCTCATTTTCATATAGCCATAATGTCCTGTGAATGCATAAAGTGCATTTACAGAGGCATGAAAAATTTAAGTTTAATTAAGCGTTCACCCAAGGGCCCACGGACATCGCATCCTGCCAGCTCTGTGACATCCTGTTCCCATTTGTGATGCTGCTCCGTGCCACCGGCACACACCATTGTCCTTTCCGATGCCCGCATTGAATCCGCTTCCGGTGCAGCCACAAATGCTGCAGGAGGAGCGGCATGGGAGGGGGCACGAAAGCCAGCACACAATGCCATTGGTTTTGGACACGTTCCAAGCTGCAAACGCCCAACCCACTGGGAGTCCTTAGGAGGTTTAGAAAGCGGGAAGCTGCTCAGCCTCCAGCGGCATTGTATTACGAAATTAAGCGCATCTGTAAGCGGAGCCCAGAGCATTCGTTTTGATTTCAAACGATTTATTCCCTACCGTTGAAGGTGTCATTCCAATTCCTCAAGGATTTGCCACCTGGAAAAGCGGAAAAGGATTGAATGACCTAGAGCTTTAAGCAGTCTCCTTGCTATACTGAATTTAATATGTATTGGACATAAATAACTATTGATTGGGAAACGCCCGGATAAAGTTTCACTTCGTACGGCATTATTCGCCCATATATCATCATTTAAGATATTTATTTATCTGGCTAAACTTTTTGCAGAGTATGCAGACTTTGAGTTCGGTTGGCCCCTTTTTCGCCATCGTTTTTCATGGTTACGCTGCCGGGGGAGCCTGGAAATGTGAAAATCGATACGGAAGTGCTCCTGAGTTTGCAAACTGGTTGGCTCTAAGCTGCTTTTGCCGCTGTTTTTCACATGGTTCTGCACGTACAGCGAATTTCGCTTGATTTTTTACCTTTTGCCTGCTCGCAAACAATTTGATGCAATATTTGATTTAGTATTTGCGCTCGCAATTGTCGCACTGATGAATCGCTGCAGCCACCTAGGCATGCCATAAATATACCTACTGTATTGTATCTAACTTTGTTTGCATGCATTTATCTGGGCTCGCAAACTGTTTGGCCATGCATGGAATATATTTTGTTTGCGAAAAGTTATTGCCTGAATAATTGAGCAAGTCAACGAGTCACAGAGTTATTATTTAAACATGAGCCCAGCGCCTCCATCAAGCGGGAAATGCAAAAAGAGTAAAAATGCGAGCCAAAATATGTAAATACAAATTAATGGAGTACTTCCTGTCTGCATCCTTTTGAATGCCAGCCAGGCGGTAAATGCAAATGTAAATGCGAAGTGCATTAAACGCCCTGTCTGTGGGTGCAACATTTCAATTACATCCCAAACCGACCACTGGCTTCCTTTTCTTCTTGGGTTTTGGTCTTTTATTTGCGCCTCATTTTTGGGCGGGTCTGTTTTTCCAGGCGAAAATATTCCATTTGCATTTTGTTTGTGGGCACACGGCAGAAAGCGAAATATTCCCACGCCGGCATGGCTCAAGTTCACCCAGCTGCCAGCCGCAGATATGTTATATATATATATATATGTATATGCCACATTCAAGCTCCAGATCCAGATGTCTGCAGAAAACCATGCCCCATGTGGCTTGCCGACTTGTCTGATTGCTACCCAATGTGTTTGGCAGCGGCGAATATATTTGCCCATTTAATTAAATCGCTTCTCCGCTATTTGTTTAACATTTTCCTCCTGTTTATAGACACATTTACAATGTGCGAGGGATGTGGAAAATTCCTAGCGGTGAATCACATGCGAAATAAAATTGGTTCAATTACAATGCGTGATTGGCTCTCTGCGTTTAATTAGCATAATTGCCGGAGGAGCATCAATTAAACTTTGGAAACTACGAAAAATCAAAGGGGGAGCTGTGTAATGGGCAAAGGAAACTTTATCGAGAGTTACACGGTCTGCCAGTTTGTCACGTTTGGAAGGGAAAACTTATGCAGAGCCGGGAAAATTGCAATTAGCTGTGGGGTGCACCCCCTATTTCCCTACTGAATTTGCCTGTAACACGCACCACTCGCCTCGGAAAAGCCATTAAACTTGCATAATTAGCACTCTCTCAGCACTGTTGGTAATCTTTAAAATCCGATCGTATCGTACGGCTGAAATCACAGACTTTTGCCATTTCCATATCGTTTACAATGGCGAATCAATTTGGTGCCCATAAAAAAGGAGAGTCGTGAAAAACGTGCAATACTCGAATTTGGAAAAGTCAAATGCAACTTGGTACGTGCCGTATTGTTGTGGATGCCTTTGCTGGACGGATGGTGGGAGGTGCCCTGTGGGTGGTTGGGTGGAAAACCGCGGTGGCAATCGCTGGCAAACCGGGTTGAACAATGCGGGCATCCATCCAATAATTACGCTTAAACGGCCGCAGTGCCAAAAGCAGAGGAAAAGCAAAAGCAAAAGCACTCACGTGCCATCGCGGTCAGGAAGTTGATGTGTCGCCAGTCCGGAGCATTTCCATTTGACTTTACTGCTTGTGCTCCCCGTTATCTGTTATCCTGTCTGTCTACCTGGGCCACCCCGTCATCCCGTCACCCGTTCAATCAATGGATTTTACAGCTGACTTGCCAATATTATGGTAATCCATCGTCGTCGCTCCTTTCGTCGCTGTCATTTTGGAAATGGCTCTCCCTCGTTTTCCAGCAGGCGTAAATCATTCATTTCACTTGGCCCGGATTTTTTTACGGCAAGGGTTTTGTGGCCTCGCCATCAGCGGACCAAGAGAACGTGCTGAATTTGCTCCATTTCTGGTGGAAAGTTGCACAACAAGCGTGCTGGGACGTATCATTAGTTACATTGCAAAATCCCCATCCCCATCCCCATTCCCAACAGACGTGGACACACGGAGACTCAACGAGTAAATTGAAGTTTAAAATAAAAACTTTGTGGCATCAAGAACACTATTTACACAGAGCTGTGGGCTGGTCCACCCGTTCCACTACCAGGAGCTCCTCCTCAACGACGCACATAAATGGCATATAAGCTTAGAAATGGCAACAGCAACAAAAAAAAAACAGAAGCAGAAGCAAAAGCCCCAAGAACAAAAGACACTGCGCGTAAAGACAAGCGCAGGAAAAATGATGACAAGTATATGTATTTTTGTGTGCACAGCCAGTGGGCGTGGATGATGTGGATGTGGATGTGGGCGTGGGTGTGGATGAAGTGAATGGCTGGGAGCGGGATGGGACCAGAGCTGCCAAAGGGTTAAAAATGTATAGGAATCAGGTCAATTGTTTGCAGGATGTTAAAAAAGTGAAGCTAGTGGAAAACATGGCAGAAGAAAGTGCTAGTTAAGTTCAAGTAATGACACATAAAAGCTAAAATGTGGAAGGATAGGAAAGGGTAATTTCTGTTATCTTAAGGATATAATAAAGCTAACGAGGAAGGAGATTAAGAGGATGAAGAAGTCTTAATAACTTTAATGATCCGTTGAAATTATGCATTGAAGATAATCAAATCCCAAAAACTTTTACATTAGTTTGTCTAAATCTACGGAATTCATTAAAATGACGAGGTAAATCAATGCTTTTGTTATCCAATGGTATAAAAGTCCATGAAATAAATTACCAATTGGAAATCAAATCAAAATGCAATGTACTGAACTACCCAACGGGTTACCCAACAGCGACTGATCTCCCCATAAGATGCAATTAAACCATTTGGCATTCGCTTGCAACGATTAGTTTTGAGAGTTGCCTGCATATTAAAGTGATAAAACTAAACCCATTTCCATGTCTCACTCTCCTTTTGCAGTCAACCGAGGAGCGGCTTAAGTGAAAGGCAGACAGACACACAGAGCCAGCAGAAGCCAACGAACCCGCTTCTGGGAGCAGGCAGTCGACAAACGGATTACGCACATCCTGCAGAGCAACCAACAGCAAGCAGCCAAGCCACAATGTCTAAGCACACGGACAACGATAATCTGCGCAATGACATCTACGAAAATCTGCCCTGTCAGGCGATGTACAACGATTCGGTGCGCAAGATGCAGCAGCAGAAATCATCGACGCAGACAGCCAGCAGCAACCACAACCCCAATGCCAACTCCATTGGGAACTGCGACTCCACGCCGGCAATCAACAAGAATCATCCGCCGCCAGTCAACAACATGCCCAAGGAGATGCTGTATGCCACACCGCTGCGAAAGTCCGATCGCTACAAGAGCGGCGATAGGACTCGCCACGTGGCCACTGGGAATGCGGAGACGAAGCTGTCCAACTTCCGGGACTCAAATCGATTGGCCAGTGCTCGCAACGGTAATCCCGTTCAGGTCACCGATCTAGATGCGGACGAGGACGATGCCCAGGGTGACGGTGTAGATGGCTGCGCCTCCACCAGTGCACTAGTCGGTGGATCCAAGTACAGCAGTCAGCCATCAGCTGGCACTGCCAACCAGCATCTAGAGGATCGGCGCATCCTCAACTTTCTCAAGGACACCACTCAGTTGCAGAAGAAGTTGGAGATCACCGGACGCGACTGTCCCAACGCCAGTTTTTCGAATCTGGCACGTGAGGAGCACTTCGCCAATCTGGTGCAGCAAAACTTTTCCCAGGATGTGGCCCACCACGCAAATGGTGAAACCAATGGATCAGCGCCAGAGGAGGATGGCCAAGAGGCAGCTGGTGGATTGAAGACCCAGCCAACTGAGGATACCGATGGCAACCTGGAGGCTCTTATGCAACGTAAGGTGTCCCCGGACAAGGAGGTCAATGGACTGGTTAGCAGTGCAGGCGTGGAGCCAAACAATCGCATCGTGAGCACCGTTTACATCCACCGCGAGTGGGTGCTAAAAAAAATTGCCCTTTGCCTGGAGCAACGAACGGCGGGAAAGAAGTCAGGACCCGTGGCTCTGGGAGGAGCAGCTTCCTCCAGTTACGTATCCGCCCGGGCCAAGGCGGCGGCTATATCGAGCTCCAGCTACAATGGCTGCTTAGTGCTAGGTTCAAATGGCTCCGGCAAGACCTCCATTTGCCAGGCAATCATGAAGGGCAACTCTGGAACAAAGGGCATACTGAACCGGAAGCTGCTGGCCTGCTACCTCATCGAGTCCCAGAATCCAGAGTGCCACAGCCTTTCGCTTTTTATGCGAAAGATCGTGCTGCAGCTGCTCAGCCATGCCTCGCTGATCAGTCGGGATGAGAGCCAGCGGATCATCGACGAGGGATTCTCCTTTCTGCGCGATGAGGCCCAGCAGCAAGAATTCAAGCTGGACGAGGCCATGAACAACATCAGTCTGAGTGAGAATGCCGAGGAACTGCTGATCGAGGAGCTCAAGAGGGGAGCCAGCGAGTGCGACACCAAGGAGCTGGACAACTTCCAGTCGCAGCGCACCTCCACAGTCAACAAGGCAGCCAGGACGACGCTCACGCGGCAGCAGTCGGAGCCGGCTCCGTTGCAGGCCGCGGATTCAGTGAATCCGGACGAGAAGACTGGCAGTAACTACGGCACACATCCACCGAAAAGGGCCTCCCGGGAACGTGGTGATGCCGAACAAGATAAGGACATGGGCAGCGAAAAGGAGCAGAAGCAATTTCAGGAACCCAAGGAGACGCCCAAGTCGAGTCCTGCGAAGAGCAAGTCAAAGATTCCCGTCAAGCGGGGTCGTTCTGGCAGCGGTGTGCTATCGCCCTCTAAGCTAGCCACCATCAGCAATGGTGGCCAGTCTATTCAGCAAGGTGGTGGCGAGGATATAGCCGATCTGAACACTGACCAAGAGAAGCACGAAATCGAAGCGGCCATCAAGGATGACAAGGTGGAGGAACCACAGACCAACAACGAAGACAAGAAGGAAGATAAGCCCGAAGCAGATAAGGAACTGAATGACCTACTTAAAGAGGAGTTGGATAAATCCAGCCAGGAGCCCAAGGAAGAGGTGACCAGAGAAGAAGCTACGGCGGATTCCAGTGCGGAACCCCTCATTGATTTCACAGAAACTAAAGTTAATGGCAAGCAGGAGGAACCGCAGCTGAAACCACCAGTTCCAGGAGAGAAGCCCCGGATAAGCACCAACACCCTGCCCCCACCACTGCCTAAAACGAAAAGCTGTCGTACCATTATAGCGGATGGCTACTATGAACTGCTGCTATCCAATCCGGAGATCCTTGAGTGCCTGAGTGTGGACAACATCGAAAAGAATCCGGATGAGTGCTTCAAAAAGGCCTTCTTGTTTCCCCTTCTGGAACTCACGCCACCAAAAACGGCATTACTCCTGCTGATTGATTCAATCGATGAGAACTACATCAACGAGGGGAACCTCATCTCTACTTTAAAGGGAGGAAGGGGCACTGTCACCAACCACAAGAGTCGCAATGTGGCCGAGCTGCTGTCAAATCACATCCACCTGTTTCCCAAATGGCTATTCCTTGTGTGCACCACCAAGAAGCAGACCAAGCAGATCACCAAGATGTTCACCGGCTTTAAGAAAATCACGCTGGATGATTTGCGCAAGTCCCACGTCGTCAAAGACGTTCAGGAGTACATCATTAACCGGCTGAATTCTGACTTCAAGGATAGCATCATGCTGACCAAGGAGATAATCGAGTCGCTTCATCAGCTGTACATCAAGTCGAATGGCTGCATTCTTTACCTCGAGAAGGTCCTGCACGGTATCAAGGATAACTTCTTCAGTTTCCGGGAGATCAAGCTGATCCCCTGCACTCTGAACGGTCTGTACTTGTACATCTGCCAGAAGTCCTTCAACAAAAAGCAGTACATGAAGATCCGACCTCTGCTAAATGTCCTGCTAGCTTCTTCCGGCTACGTGGACAAGCTCTTCCTATTCAACTGTCTCCGCACCCACAACTACACGATCGATTGCCAGGAGTTCGAGAAGCGGTTGCAACTGATGCGCAACATTCTGGCCTACGATTCCAATGCCCAGCGCCTGAAGATCTTCCACAACTCTTTTGCCGATTGGTTGGTGGACGTCAAGTTCGCCACCAAGAAATTCATCTGCGATGTAAACGAGGGACATGTGATGATCTCCATGTACTACCTACTAGTTGCGGATACCCTCTGTGCGAACACAGTTCGAAGATTTGCCTACCATCTCATAAGGTCTGGGGAGTATCTCACCAGTCGGCACGTGGACCTGGATCTTATTCTGATGTTGCTGGAATCGAGGCTCAATTTAAGCGACTGCTTCTACACGAACCAGATGAACTGCTGTGCCCAGTGCGAGCACGATTTCAAGTACGACGTCAATTTCCTGCCCAAGACGCGGGCCATGTTGGAGCGCTTCTTGGCCAGCGAGCTGAGCGAACCCTTCGCCCAGTTCCTGTGCGATTTCTTTAAGCCCAGCCTGCCCACAGACGCCAAGATGCTGAAGCTGCTTATTGAGACGGGCATCAACAATGCCGAATCCCAGAACTCCTGCGAGTCGTCGCTCATGTCGCCGGAACTCTCTGAGAAGTCGCAAAACATTGACTTCGAGCTGGCGGATCTCTTGTTGTCCACCGAGAAGAGTTGCCTGATGGAGACCCAGCGGGCTGGTAGTCCCTCTGAGCACAGTGAGCATCCAGCTGAGAGTCAGGATGAGAATGCCTCGAGCACGCTGCACCAACTCTCCGATTCCCATCACATTGAACTGCACAAGGGCAAGGCTCTGATCCACATCCTGGCCAACGATGGCAATCATCAGCTGCTGGAGAGGGCCCTCAATGCCTGCAAGAGTCCAATTGATCTGGAGATTGAGGATTACAATGGTCAGACAGCCCTGAATATAGCCGCGAGGAACGGTCACCTCGAGGTGGTGAAACTGCTTCTAAGCTTCTCCCAGCCTTGCAACGATGGAACTGGACGGATGAAGAGGGTGGATGTCAACCATGCTGATCGCGATGGTTGGACTCCACTGAGATCCGCCTCCTGGGGTGGTCACAGTGAGGTTGTGCGTCTACTCATAGCTCAACCAGCCTGTAAGATTGATCTCGCGGACAAGGAGGGACGCACCGCTTTAAGAGCTGCCGCCTGGAGTGGACACGAGGATATCCTCAAGCTGCTGATTGAGTCGGGGGCTGATGTGAACTCAGTGGACCGGCAAGGACGCACTTCTTTGATTGCTGCCTCCTACATGGGTCACTATGACATCGTGGAAATTCTACTGGAGAACGGTGCTAATGTCAATCACTTGGACCTTGATGGACGCAGTGCTCTGTGCGTAGCCGCCCTGTGTGGTTCCTCAGGATATAGTAAGGTTATATCCACGCTGCTGGATCATGGCGCTAATACGGATCAGTTGGACAACGATGGCATGTCGCCACTTCTGGTCAGCTCCTTCGAGGGCAACGCCGAAGTGTGCGAGTTGCTTCTGGAGAACGCTGCAGATCCGGATCTCGCGGATTTTATGGGTCGCACGCCACTGTGGGCAGCCTGCACTGCAGGACACGCCACCGTAGTAAAGTTGCTGCTCTTCTGGGGCTGCGGAATTGATTGTATGGACTCCGAGGGACGAACGGTGCTAAGCATTGGTGCCGCCCAGGGAAATGTGGAGACGGTAAGGCAACTGCTCGATCGGGGACTGGATGAAACACATCGAGATAATGCCGGTTGGACCCCACTGCATTATGCCGCCTTTGAGGGATTCCACGAGGTGTGCCTGCAACTGCTTGAGTCGGGAGCCAAAATTGACGAGTGCGACAACGAGGGAAAGACCGCCTTGCACTTGGCCGCTCAGGAGGGACGCCTCCATTGCGTGCAGGCTCTACTGGACATCCACTCAAGTTTCGTCGACCAAAAGGCCCACGATGGAAAGACTGCCTTCCGACTGGCTTGCCTGGAGGGTCACATGGACACTGTGGAGTTTTTACTGAAGTTCTGCTGCGATGTGAACTCCAAGGACGCGGACTCGCGCACCACCCTCTACATTCTAGCGCTGGAAAACAAACTGGAGATTGTGAAATACCTGCTGGACATGACCAACGTGGACGTCAACATTCCGGACAGCGAAGGTCGGACGGCTCTGCATGTGGCCGCCTGGCAAGGACATGCTGACATGGTCAAGACCCTGATCGAGGCTGGAGCGGATGTGAACTCCATGGACCTGGAGGCTCGAACCCCACTGCACTCGTGCGCCTGGCAAGGCAACCACGACGTAATGAACATCCTACTGTACTACGGAGCTCTGGCTGATCATGCCTGCAAGCAGGGAGCCACAGCCTTGGGTATATCGGCACAGGAGGGACACGAGAAGTGTGTAATTGCCCTTCTGCAGTTCGGAGCTAATCCCTACAAGTCAGACCACTGCGGACGAACGCCCATTAAGCTGGCAGCCAAGTCCAGTCGCACCAGCATCCTGAAGATCTTCGAAAGCTACACCAAAAGTAAGAGTTCATCACGCAGGAGAAGCCTCTTGCTCTGTTACTAATGCTTTCCCTTTTATCCTTTTCCCATTTCCAAACGTAGATGAAGCTAGCAATCCCAACGAACCCAAGTTCCATGCCCATGCCAGCATGCTGAGATCTCCGGATCAGCCACCGGCTCTGCCGCTTCACCAGAACCTGGCTCCGTATCCGGCACATGCCTCCGCCTCGTCGGTCTGCTCAGCAGCCACCACGGCCACCGTGCACAATGGCAGCCACCTGCACGTCCTCAATGCCTCCAGTTCCACGCACAGCTCTAACAACTTTTACCAGAACACCATGCAGTCGGACACCAGCAGTTTGCATAAGCGCAAGAGCGTCATCTCTAGTCAGTCCACGGGCAGCAGCAATGATGTGAGTATCCTTTAAGATTAATGTCATGTTATCCCATCGCTAATCCCTTGGAATCCCCCACAGCAAGCGCCGCTTACCTTCACACAGCAATTGCAGCGACAAAGCAAACTCAGCTCACGCAATAATCTGATGGTTAACTCGAAGCACGCTTCCAGTTCGGGCGGAGCAGGACACAAGTCCAGTGGTGGAGGCGGAGGGGCTCAGCGCCACTCTCAAGTTCTGCCCGATCTCAGCGAGCATCAGCTTGGTATGTCCAACAGTTTTTCTATAGCTCAGCTTCGAGCTAACATTATTGTTCTCCATATAGCATCCAACATGACCAACGAGGCGGACATGTACGACATGGAATGCATGTCGCCGCTGTACGCTACGCCCCCTCACTCGCCCAGCAGCGAATTAAGTTCACCCGGGCAACTTCCGGGTCTGAATGCCTTCGTGGACGATGAGAGGGCTGGAACCAGCAGTGGCGGAGGTGCCAAGCTGCCGGATAATCATTTCGCGCGAGACACGCACATGCGTATTATTCTGGGCAACCTCAAGGAAAACCAGCCCAGCTCCTCGGGGTAAGAAAAGCTATAACTGAATAATGTAACATCAAAGAACTTATGGATTTTTATGTTTCTCCAACAGCAAAAGCAAGCGCAGCGGAGTATCCAGCAATCCGGCAATGCGGCTCATCCGCAGTCGCTTTGATGCCGCATCCCAGTTGATCCGGCGCACCAACAACATACTCTCTTCCAGCAGCAATCAGGGCTCCTCCAGCATTGGCGTCAAGTCGGGCACCTTCCAGTGGCGCAAGGAGAGTCAAATGTAAACGCACCGGATTTCATATTATTGTGCTCCCCGAAAACTCACTCCTTAAGGCACCAAAACACCCACTTGCATACTCAACCCTTAAATCGTAACTTATTTGAGTTTATATACCTTAGTACTTTTCAGAAAGTATTTGTTTTTTGTGATAGTTTCAATTTTAGTAAACTTTTGAATATGTTCTGATTTAACTAAATATATTTAGGCATACTACCCATACGACGTAGTTTAAGGCATACGCCAGGTATTAAGCTAAAATCCCATATATAAAATACTTCATTACATTTTTGGCATGCGAATTGTAGCGGATTCTTCTTCAATGTAGCAAAAACTAACGAAATTTAAATAGATCACGACACGAATGTATACTTAAGAGAGCTCAGACCACAGCACTGTTCTCAGAATTAATTTTAAAGTATTTATTAAATCACATTGTGTAAGACAGAGCATCGGCTTATAATTTAACTATCAAATATAATTTATGCTGGAACAGGCTTCCCAAAGACAAGGGATCGTGCTCTGAAGGCCATACTACTCCAATGCGCATTTATTGGCAATCGGCTATAGAAACGTAATTTATTTATACGAGCTACTTTACCAATTAATTACGCTGTTTATGTCAATTCTTTAAATCCAGTTCCCGAAAGTACCAAAAAGCGATTATCCACTCCCACTATGTGCTTTTAAAGGCACAAGAAAGATCCCAGAGATACGATATATGTGTATTATATTGCTCGCACCTAAAAACTCAAAGCGGTCCGTTCCTGTACCTTAACACTTGTCACTAATTTTATGTAACCCTTAAGCCGGACAAACCAATCAAATACACATACACAACTGAAGCATTAATTAAATATTTTCTGAAACTCTACTCCCACTGCAAAGCAGCAAATCACAGACACAACAAACAACGCACTGGGCTAAATCCAAAAAGAATAAAACGAAGCATAGTTGAACAGCGAAATGTTAATGAACAGAAGAAACCTAATTATTGTTAACAAACCTATAACATACCGCAGAATACAATTGTTTAGATATACATAAATATATATTTCAAAAGCATATTTACAAGTTAATGATCAGAGTTATTCAAAGTATCATTATTATAATCGTAATAGATAACCGAACAGACTAAAATACAATCCACAGAGATACACACACAACACGAAATGCATGGGGGTTCGAAACCAAAGATAAACATTTACATTTGGAAGTAATATACACATGATACCTATGCCTAACATATAACTATATATATGAGAATATGTACTTATACATTGTAGTGTTGTAGTTTTGAAAAGGTTGCGATGAATTATTGACAAAAACTGATACAGGAACATTTACAGAAAATTCTGAGTGTGTTGAAGTTAAAACAACTTTTTGAGCGAAGCGACGAATAACGAAGCATATACATACATATATAACTCTGAATCTGAATAAAACTGTATATTCATACAAATAATTTAAAGTCTTTTTGCAAGTGAAGTTTGAGGAATGTGTTCGCAGTCTACTTGCTGGTGTCCACTAGTATCTTGGGATTGGCCACGTGGAAAACGCTGGGAACCATTCCCGCCAGAGTGGTGAACAAACTTTCCGATATGTCATCAGGCAGTAGCAGTTGCAAGGTGCTGAAATCGGCAAAACAATTAGCACAAACATTTACACGTTCGAAAACCTCAATAGCCACCTTAACTCAGCTCCGCCCCAAGATGCTGATTCTATCATAAACCCCTTTGCGCACTTAAACACAAGCTCTGCTCTTCTGATGCACCACTGGACGGTCATGTCCTCGCTCATCTCGTGGCGCAGCAGAGCCGGGATGGTCAGCGTGGTGATGTCGTGCCTGCTGGCTGTCTTTAGGATGTTTCGCAAGCCCAATATCACCGGATGCCGCGAGTTGATCTCACTGGGACTGTTGATGGGTTCGTCCGAAATCAGGTGAAAAATAACATGCGTTTGCGAGAGATTCGAGTGCTTGGTGATGAAGAAGTCTCCCGTTTTCAGTCTGGGCACGCTCTTCTTGGTCGGCGAGGGTGTGGCACTGCCCTCGGCACTGCTGTTGCTAGTACTACTGCCACTGGAATCTTCAGTGGTCAAATTCTTAATCTGCTTCTCGATCTTTTCCATCTGAACGTCGATTTGTTCAAAGTGGAACTCGGTGGACTTGTTGGCATTCTTAATGATATTCTTGTTTGCCTGCGCCTGAATCGAAGGGGTCAGCACGACGACGCCGCATAGGGAACTGGAGTACAATCCCAGAGCCATGTTAAGGCCATTAAGACTTTCCTCGGCGTGCAGCGGACTGCAGAGCTCCGTGACATTGGCACTCAGGATGCGTATGTTGTGCATGTGCTTCAGCTGGGAGCCCAGGTGAATGGTGAAGCTCTCCTCCATGGAGGGCTGTTGTGAGACGAACATGGAGGAGCGGTTGCCCAGCGGCGTGGCCACCGGCGACACTTGAAACATCTGACTGACCTGACTGGTGATCCAATTTCGATACTCATTCTTCTGATGGCCCATCATTGCCTCTAGTTCGGATTCGTATCGCTTCCGAACATAATTCTGCGTGGTATACTGCTGCGCCAGCAAATTGTTGATATCCTCCGAAGTGGTGGTAATGTCCAACTGGTTTATCTGGCTATCCATCTCCTGCTGCTGAGAGTTGTTTAGCGTCTCCACCTCGCTGTCCATGAGCTCGGTCATGTCGGACACCACCTTGGCATATGCACGCTCTCGCTTGAGTATGTCCTCCAGGGACGAAGAGTGCACCAGGCGATGGAAGCTCTGGGCGAATATGTCCGCATCGCTGGGACCCACACGATCGGCAAACTGCAGTAGTTCCTCTTTGTACAGCCTCTCTGTGTCCCGCACAATGGCCTCGATGTCCAGCTCCTCGTTTGCCGCCTGTTTGAGTAGCTTTTCGGCATGGTCGTCCAGGAAATTTTGCTGCTCCGTATCCACGAATTTCTGCAACTCCCGTTCGAGGTCTAATTGGAATAGCACGACTTAAGCTGGTACTCCATCCACACATGCTGATACTCACTGATATTCTCGTCCAAGTACCGCATCATGGGGTCCATCTGGTTGAGAGACATCAGCTGGGTGATACACTCCTCCAGATTCTCCTGGTCAAAGGGGAAAGTGATGTCCAGCCGGGATTCGCAGTCTTGGCCTTCATGATTTTTGTACTTGTACACAAAGGGCAGCGTGCGAGTGGCAGTAGAGTCCATTTCAGAGGCCTTTAGTCGGTGTTTTAGTTAGTTACAGTCATTAATTCGCAAGTTAACGCCCCCTGCCCAAAAGAAATGCAATTAGTATGACCGCACTACGACCGCTTAAATATACCGCAGACAACTTTCACCGCTTAGAGAAGACTCAAACCAACCACAATGAGTAAAAAAAAAGTTTCCATATATGAAATAATTATGATTTTTAGTGGCCTGATATTAAATGCAACAAAATGAATGTTTTCAAAACTATTCAAATATATTTAACAGAATTTGTGGTTTCATGCTAATCAGGTTACATTCGCACAGCAATTATTGTCCATATACCGTTATTTTCCCCCATATGCGCACTGGTGAAATTTAAATTCAAAAATCATTTTCTTTGGTTTTCTGAAATTTCTTTATTCAAAGATTGTAAAAATTAAAATAAAAGAAAATAAAATGAAATAATAAATAAAAGTCGTATATTTACGATGCTGCAGAGGGGAAATCGTTCAACATCCATTCCATTCTCAAGTGCGACGAGCCGATTCAGACCATCTGAAAGTTACAACTTTTTCCGGATTTGGGATCTGCGGAGGATTACTTACCCACAGGGAACCGAATCCCAGCGACGGAGTTGCTGGCAAACGCGGGCACCTTTCGTGGCTGCATTCAGTAGCGCGGCGGCAGTCTTTCAGCGCTTCGCATACTTTTCGCAGCCAACTGGCAACAGAAATTACAATAATATACATGGTTGTAAATGACATGGTTCAGCAGGCGGGGGTCAAATCAAATAAAGGGGAAAAATGATTCCTGTTAAGCGAGTGAAAGGAGAACTCTCGAACGACGTTAATGGCCCGCCCACAACAAATGCTATAGTAAAGTACATAGTATACGAGATTCTTGGCTGGCTTTTGGACCTGGTCAGACTTGCTTCTTGCTCCTTGTTACCTCGGCAATACACTCCAAAATACACTCTCATTCTGATCGAGATCCTTTTGCTGATGGTGCTACAGAAATATAGAAAACTACGAGGCTTTGGCTTAGCTGCTATATACTTTTTGTTCTTTCGTCAGAGTTTACATCAATTGCGGGACATATGCGTATTTTTTTTGCATCTTGTATTTTTTAGCTACATTAAAATGTAAATTTTGTTAAGTATAATTGCGCTGACTCCTCAGACTGCTTGCTAAAATGTATAAATTACAATAAAGGTTGTTTGTTGATCGGTTACATCTAAGCAGCGGAAGAGGTTATATCCATGTCGACACTTATTCAAAAATCTAAGTATCTAGGTTCCTCCACACACGGTCAGGTTCGCTTAGAACTTGAATAGTAAAATTATTTAGTCTAGGGTAGCGTGCGGATGGATGCAGAAGTCGCTCCGCACGCTCTACTCGATTTAATTCTATGAGAACTTAGCCTAGTAAAGTTGTAAAATGTAATACATGTTTTTATATATTTTGTGTTGTCTGCTCTGATTATCAAAAGTTGCCGGCAGCCGATGGACTAGAGAGCTGTCTGCAACCAAAGAAACATATCTCTCGGCTGCCGCCTTGAAGATTTACATAGCTGATTCGTTTATGACTGGTTGTTTTAAGTTGATTGGTTGGTTGCTTGTGTGGTGGAAATACAAATGTTTGGCCTGCCGTCGGCTTTGTGGATCTAATTACAATGTTACTTATGTGGATTGCTACATGTGGGTTGCAAATTATAGATTACAATTCTGTGGGTATTGGATAGTTTTCGATGCGCCTCTTGACATTCAATTTATCACCGCTTGCGAAGACAAATTGAATGGAATCCTGGTCACCTTCTGTGTACGTGTATTGCCACTTGCTGTGTTTCTTCTGTTTAGCTCACACACTGCTCTGCACTGCACTGCACTCTGTATTGGTCTGGTATGCTTGGTACTGATCTCTCTTTCTGTTCTAATCCAAGACTGAACCAAACTTCTTACGACTTCACTGCACTGCACTGATCCTGATCAATCAATCTGTAATGTTTGGTTTGTGGTGCTCGGAAAACTTCTTAGGACTATGAACGTGCGTTCATACTTCTTCATATTGATCATTGAATTGCGTATCGTTTACTTGACTTTGAATTTTGGGATTATACTGAGCGATTTTTACTTTATCACCTATAAAATGTCGATAAATGAGAAACGTTATTTAAAACAATTGGTATGCAAAAGGAGTTCTTAATTGGTTGATGGGTTTTTGTTCTCTAAATACTTAAAAGTGTAAATACGTATAAGTTTGTTGAGTAAGGTGGGTCAGACTGTCTCAGCCGTTTTGCATTTTAGTCTCAATATGCTTTATAAAACTACCGAAAATGCCGATAAGGGCGCTATTAAAAAAAAAAACAACTTATGTTTGTCAAATCAAGCGAAAGATTAATGGTCATACGGGATAGATAAGCGGTTGGTGGTTGGTTAATGGTCTGAATTCGCCTTGGACTATGTATATTTTGGTGTTAGTAGTGGTTATTTGGATGTCTCACCTCGTCCGGAATCTCTCTCAATATCTGCGGTTGTTGCCACCGTTATTGAAGCCCTGATTGTTGCCGCCATAGTTGCCTTGATTGCCACCGCCTAAAAGAAAACCCAGGATCGTTAGGAACATATCCAATCGTCTTTCTAGTCTAGTTTCTACACTGGTGGTGACTGTTTATAAAAAAAACTGTAACGTGGCTGCGTGTTACGTCGTACTGGGATTATCTTACATACGCATAACATAGCGAAGGCCATCGTCAGTTGATCTTACAGCGTTTAATAAGCTAACTGCCAAACTCTATCGACGCTCTAACAGTTAGGTGTCAGGGTACTGTGTCTTGCTATCTAGTTGTTATCAATACATCAACAGATGTGCTGTTTGCTCACCTGCTTTGAATCCACCACCTCCTTGGTAGGGCTGCATGCGATTGTTGTTGAAGTTGCCGCCACCGCGCTGAGGACCGCCGCCATAGTTCTGCTGGTAGCCTCCAAAATCATTGCCACCATTGTTCCAGTTATTGCCGCCGCCTCCAAAGTTGCCGCCTCCATTGCCATTGTCCCACGGATTGTTATTGCCCCAGCTGTTGTTGCCACCGCCATAACCACCACCACCGCCGCCACCGCCACCGAAGTTGTTGTTGCCCCAGTTGTCATTACCCCCGCGGTTGTTGCCCCAGTTGTTGCCACCGTTGTTCTGCAATGCCAATTAACCAGTAATAAGTCTCAAATCGAATTGTTGGCGATCAATAAGTCCTTACCCAGTTGCCGCCACCATTCTGGTTGCCGTAGTTTCCACCGCCCATGTTTCCGCGGTGTCCACCGGCACGACCTCCCGGACCACCGCGTCCTCCGCCACCTCCCTGTTGGTCATTCTGCTTGGGCAGGGCCTTCTTCACGTCCACCATTTTGCCATTCAGCTGATGCTGCTTTTGCACTGCAAAAAGAAAGAGGGAAAGCATGCTATTAGTGGGATTCGAAAATAAATTTCCCCATATGGTGCATCCGGAGGATAGTGTGCCATATACTCTTTCATCATTGGTGCACAAACACCACCAACAACAACAATATAATACTGGCTGGGATTTCATCTTACAGTCACAAACGCCGCACGAGCACATCGAACATTGCTATGCGGAGCTGGGACTGTGGAATTTTAGCTAAAATTAGGATAGATATCCGATAGTACACATTCACCTTTCGGTGCCTTTGATTTGCAGTTGTAACGAGGCTGCGTGTTACACAGAATTGATTTATAATATACATTCGCATAACATAGCTTAGCCGACGCTTAAATTAATCTCACAGCGTTTAAATAAAAACTATACAGGCGACTGTTTCAAGCCCGTCAATTTGTCAGTACTGTGACGTCCACGAAGGGGGTGATCTACAAACTTTCTGATTAATCGGTTCGATAATCAAGGTGTGCCGTATACTCTTTCATCGTTGATGCACGAAGAGCACCAACAACAATGATATAATACTGGCTGGAATTTAATCTTACAGTCACAAACGCCGCACGAGCACATCAAACATTGCTATGCGGAGCTGGGACTGTGGAATCGTAGCTAATTTTACGATACATATATTCACGCTCAAAAATATTCACCATTCTGTGCATTAGTCAGTAGACTAATTGTATACTCTTTCTGTTCATATAGTTGGTAAACCACTGATATTGTGCCTTATACTCTTTCATCGTTGATGCACGAACAGCGTCAACAACACGATATAATATGGGCTGGGTCTTTCATCTTACAGTCACAAACGCCGCATAAGCACATCGAACATTGCTATGCGGAGCTGGGACTGTGTATCGATTTCCATAATAACAATTAATTGAACTATTGTAACGAGGCTGCGTGTTACGCTGAATAGGCGCAATGTTTACATTCGCATAACATAGCTTAGCCGACGCTTTGATTCATCTCACAGCGTTTAAAAAAAAAACTACCCTGGCGATGGTTTCAAACCAGTTAATTTGTCAGTACTGTGATTTTAGGAAACAGTTTTAGATTCAAGCTATAGTGTGCCATATACTCTTTCATCGTTGATGCACGAACAGCACCAACAACAATGATATAATACTGGCTGGGATTTCATCTTACAGTCACAAACGCCGCATGAGCACATCGAACATTGCTATGCGGAGCTGGGACTGTGGATATATGGTAATAAATGCAATTTCATCGAATTTCTTGCTTATAGTTTACATTCGTTTATCCGACGCTGATGGACATTTGTGAGAAGCCTTACAATTTTCCAGAGCTGATTGAGCATATAGATTAGGGGTTGTTGCAGCTGCATGTTGTTCAACGCCGCATACACAAATGGGGTTAATATTTACAATGTATACCATAAGATACGGATTCGTTTCCTGTGCAGATAATTCAATCTGTATTGTATAAAACTAACAAGGCAATGTGATTTTCCTAACAAGCTACTCTCAAAGAAATAAATAACTTCTAAACGATGCGCGATATTGTCTAGCAAAATATTAGCAAAATCGTTCTACTTACACACAACTTTGTCCACGGGATCGTAGTCGTCGAACTCGACGAAGGCGAATCCTCGCTTCTTGCCAGTCTCCTTGTCGATGACGATGTTGATGTCGACGATGTTGCCGAAGTTCTGGAAGTAGTCGCGGATGCTCTGCTCATCATGGTCGTCCTTGAGGGCGCCAACAAAGAGCTTCTTTACGGTGGCTCCGGCGTTCGGGGAATCGATGTCCTGGCGGGGAACAGCGCGCTTGGGCTCCACCACTCGACCGTCGATCTTGTGGGGACGCGACTTTTGCGCCTCATCAATCATGCTCGAGTGGGAATAGGTGATGAACCCGAATCCGCGGGATCGCTTTGTGCGCGGATCCTTCATGACCACCACGTCCACGATGTTGCCCCATTTCTCGAAGTGAGCCTTCAGGTTCTCGTCGGTGGTGCGGTAGTCCAAGCCACCGATGAACAGCTTGCGCATATGCTCCGGCTCGGTGATGGAGTCCTGAGCAAAGTCCTAAATTATTGATTTTATTAATGGCTGTACATAACCTCACTTTCCGCCCTTGAGACACATGCGTAATTTTCAAAATGGCGACCGGCAAGGCGAGACACCAGTTTGCACGAAATTTCTAGACCCTTAATAACCAATACTTACATCATCATGGCCATTGGAGTTGCCGTTCTGGTTCGAGTTCACCATTTTACTATTGCAAGTGTCGAGTAACTTCTATACTAACTATTTTTTGCCTTTGCAAATGGAGAAAGTCCCCTGACACACGAGACGAATGAAAAACTGAATACTGTGTGACCGTTTCTAAAAACCGATTAAACACAGCAGCTATTCGATACTACTGATAACGATAACGATAATTTGACAGATAGATACCCTTGTTAATACAATACTTTTACAATATCTGTCCTCTTTCTTTTCACCATGCCTTAAAAATGTATGTAATATGTGTATTCTTTTGTATGCAACTTACATCTTGCTCCTCATTTTGACCGTTGTTCCAGTTGTCGTGACCACCCATTTCGAAGCACTTATAAATATCTAACTAAACTGCAATGATTTTATATTTCTTAACCAAACTAGCGAAATTACGACACTGAGAATGACAGATGCTCACTATAGAAGTCGTTACCTCAGACTGAAAAAAAATGTTGATGTGACCACACAAGCCGTAGACAGACCTTAGCACAGCTCTTACAAAATACAAGCAAAGGCATTTGGTTACACTAAACGGTACTACCGCAGACATTATGACTTGCTTCCACTGAAAATCTGTGTCCGTCAAATAAGCAACGATAGCGGAACGGTGGAAAAAGGAACATGCGGACGTGATTTATAAATCAAATATGTAAACAAATCGAACTTTTTACTATCTATGTAAGTCGTACATACAGTTTATTGGATTCATAGAGTAAATAAAATATGCAATTGAACAAGGAATATCTCCACTCGCAGAGCATCCAAAGTGCTCGCAGGTCCACCTTAAAGGACATTTCAGGAAAAAATATTTTCCACAGTGTTGAGATGAGTTCAAAAGTATTTTGACTTACTAAAAATCAATTTTTATCAACGTTTACATTATTCTAGCTATTTTCAAGATTTAGCTACATATTTATTCGAAAGCTTTTTGTGGTATTTTTCGCCGCACCCGCAGTAGCCACACTGCCGCACACGTAAGGAAATAAGTTTTCTAGTTATTTGATTTCCAAAATGCCGAAAAAGAAAACTGGGCAGCGTAAGAAGGCCGAGAAGCAGAAGCTTCGCCTCAAGGAGATCCGCAGCAGGGAGGTTCCCCTGGCGGACTTGCCCTGCAATGCGCCAATGGAGTGCGACAAGTGCGAGAAGAAGCAGAAGTCGAGAGCCTTCTGCTACTTCTGCCAGAGCATTCAGAGATTACCCATTTGCGCCCAGTGCGGGAAGATCAAGTGCATGCTAAAGACCGGCGATTGCGTGGTCAAGCATCCGGGCGTCTACACCACGGGCCTCGGAATGGTGGGCGCTATCTGCGACTTTTGCGAGGCGTGGGTCTGCCACGGACGCAAGTGTCTCCAAAACCACGCCTGCACGTGTCCGCTGCAGAATGCGACCTGCCTGGAGTGCGAACGCGGTGTCTGGGAGCACGGCGGCCGCATTTTCAAGTGTTCCTTCTGCAACGGATTCCTGTGCGAGGACGATCAGTTCGAGCACCAGGCCAGCTGTCAGGTGGGTAACCAAAAATACTCATTAAGCTTTGTTCCGAACTTCCTTTCGAGATTCATGTGACGCCTAATGTAATGCAATCCATTCGATTCCAGGTGCTGGAGTCGGAGAACTATAAGTGTCAATCGTGCAACAAGCTGGGTCAATACTCCTGCCTGCGCTGCAAGACCTGCTACTGCGAGGATCACGTTCGTCGCAAGGGCTTTAAGTACGACAAGAACAAGCCAATTCCGTGCCCCAAGTGCAACTACGATACCTCGGTGACCAAGGACCTCAGCATGTCCACTCGGTCGCACAAATTCGGGCGACAGCAACAAGGAGGCAACAGCGACGACGAGGAGGGATACGGTGGATACTATGGAGCCGGTGGCAGTGGCTACTATGGTGGCGCCGCCAGTGGTGGCTACTCCTACGGCGGTGATGATGATGAAGATGAGTCCGATGGAGACTACGAAGATGAAAGCGATGAAGACGATGATGATGATGAGGAAGAGGACGAGACCACAGAAAGTGAACCGGAGAAGGAAACCGACAAAAAGGCCACCAAATAAGGCTGAATTGTTTATATACTCGTAAATAGCCTTTTGTTAGTCCCTCTAAGTGTGCGAATGAATTCTCGGCTGTGCACTCGTTTCTCTCGATGTAATAGGGAAATAAATTCTTTGTCAAATTGTAGAGCTTCCAAGTAGAAATTCTCTAAAATGCAACAAGCTGCAAGTGGGCTGTGGGCCAAAGTCGAAAGGTAAATGCGAAAGCAAATGCGAACCCAAATTCCACGAGGGAGGATAACTGGGGAACTGAGGGTGCGGATTGGAAATAATGCGACTGGGCAGGGAGGAGCAGCAGGGCCAACCCATACGCATATGATGATGGCGATGCCAACGGCTCTGCCAGCGCCAACTTCTCTGCTGATAGACTCATCCATCTCCAATCCACTTACGAGCGCAAATATTTACACAATTTACTCGAAAACGGAGGTATGAGCATATAATATTTCCAAAAACGATGGCAAACACACCACACACACCAAGCGAAAGACACGCACTTCGGCATTTGGGAATGTTTGGCAGTTAGGCAGAGCGGAACAGCAACAGCAATGGGTAGATGGGTGATGGTGGCTGGGCCAAGTGGGGCACGGGATGTGGGCAGGGACGGACCCATCATCAGGCTGAAACATTTTAGGCATTGCAAATCAATGAGCGGCCTGATGGAAGGGAGGAGCATAGTTCTTCTGCATATGAATGAAATCATATGTGGCGTTACTTATGTAGGCGAGTCCTGGGCGAGGATGTGGACGCATGGGGTCGGGGACTGGGTGGGTGAGTGGCAGGCAAATCAACTGTGTACATAATACAGATTAGTGTGAGAGGATATGGGATGCACATACAGTCGCGGTCGGAACAATAGTCCTCAGATTTAGTTCTTTAGTAGCTAATATTAAACATTTGCCATACGAACTTTAAAGTTGGATTGATACTAAGCATATCCTTGGTATAATATGTAATTACCCTTGCTAAGATACCCCCTGCTGTGGTTACTTACATGACCATACTTATGTATAGATCGGAGCAGCTTAATGGCCGCCTGCCAGCATTTGTGTCTGCATTTCAATCAAAATGGCCTGTCTATTCCGGCCGAGGCGATGTCCAAGCCATTGGAGTTAGGGCTACTCAACAAAATTAGAAACGGGGTGGCTTATGGGGGCCAGATGGAGGGGGTGTGCCATTTATGGACTGTGGGCTGTGGTGGTCAGTGCCAAACATCAATAATAATTTCATAAATGTAATCAGAGAGAGGCAAACAAGACCCGAGTCGAGTCACAGTGATTGAGCTCTTAATTGCACTGCGATATTAATCCTTGAGCCCACTCTGTCCAGCCAATTTGGTCACTTCCCATCACGATGACCGCCTTCATTAGCCGGAGTGCATTCTCAATTACCAGATGGATGGGTCTCGGGTTTAAAGTCTCGCTGGGATCAGGATTCCCAAGAAAAGCCGACCGCAAACTCTAATCACTTCCGATCAGCATTATCTACTGCTTATTTATGCAATGCCAATATTTTTGTCGGCCAAAGTCAAGCCATAACAATAACACAGCCATGGCCAAGGATTAAGGTGGGAAAATCCTGTGGACAATCCGAGGAACACGTGGAGAAGTCAAAAAGTACGGCTTATGGCCAAACGCAATTAACGTTAATTACGATGGAAAACAGCCGGAGCGGCACTGCTTCCCATGGCTACGGGTTAAGGACTCTAGGATTTCAGGATTCAGCAGGTCCTTGCGGCCACTTGAAGTTTAATTTAATTTCATCTTGCGTCTGCCGCAGCGTTGCTCGCTTCAAGTGATTGCGCCATGGGATTGGATTGGATTGGACAGGATTGGTTGGGATGGTCTAGGTAGTTTGGATTCGGTGGGGGTGGTATCTAACGTCATCATCAACATCAGCCATATCCACATCCACTTCGCCATCGACGTTCGTCAAAGCTGGCGATGATTGATGGTGCGTAATTTGGAAAATTAGAACCAGGATACGCAGCGAAAAAGGGGTGGCTCTCGTTTTCAGCGTACTTTTTTATTTCGGCCCCTGCTAATGTTGTTGGCACAACAAGGTGTGTCCTGGTATCGGTCCGTATGCCGCGTGTCCTGCCGCCGCTCGCCGCTTGCGGACGCGTGTTTTGCGTCCAGCAAAGTAGCGCGTGGTTATTAGAAAACAATTTAATTAAATATTCACTTGAACCGGCAACACCAACACAACGTGGTCCGGTGGAAAAGCGTAGGCAGTGCCACGGAGATGGCCTCACTTTCCCATCATAAAGCGCTCAAACAATGGCCATCAATATTAAACGATGTTGTTCGGTGTCCATTTAGAGCGCTCCAGTTGCTCGTCCTTGTTGTTTTAGCCGTCCTCACTGGTCCGTGATGTAATGTGAGAAAGTTTTTTCACGTTTTTCGTTGTTGTTCGGTCCGCGGTCGAGTTTCTGTGCAGCGGATGGAATGGGAACCCAAGTTTCTGGTCTGCGCTTTTCGGCGCAGGGGTACGCCTTTGATCTACTTCGTCCTGTGGGCGAATCCCTGAGAATATGTTCTCAAAATAACACGGGTTAATTGACCCTTGCTTTCCCCAGAGAAAAGTGTCGCCGACTGATTTATAGGCTAGCTATGTTATTATATTATATGGAGTGGTATTATTAATATCCAACTATACATTCTTTATAAAACCCGTTAAGGACTTAATTGGAATTAGCACACTTCCGCAGACAACAGCATCTATGATCCTTGCCGAAAGCTGTTAGAAAGTCATCGCCATCGAGTCGGAAAAGAGCTTCGTCCAGGTGAGCCGCACTGCACCCGCACAGCAGGACTGGGCGAAGGCAGAAGCTACTGTGCCGGGAAAGCGACACCAGGAGGCCCGCCCGCACACAGGCGATTCAATGGAGAAGTCACGGCAGGACAATGGGAAAGTCGTTGGCTGTCTAATTGCATCAGCGGCGCTTCCCTGGGCACGCGACCCGCTGCGCCTCACCTGCAATTAAACTGTCGCATTAGGAGCAACATACACGGCTGTTCGCCAGAAATTCAAAGTGATGACGCAGCCAGAAAAGCGATTCCGGAACACAATCGAATGGCCTGGGTGGGTGGGTGTTGGTTTACGGCGTGTAACAATTGAGGGTCACGTGTCGGCGGGGGATGGAGGGCGGCGAAACTTGGACCTGAAACGACCTTCCACCAGCCAAAAGTTTGGCTTAGGGATTAGCCGCACGCCGTGTCGGTGGTTTCTCCTTTTGCCATTGTGTTTGCCAACGCAGCTACATACTTTGCACCCGGCAAGCCGCCTAATGAAAGCAAATCTCCGAATTAATTTCAAACGAATTTGTTTTGATGCCACGATAAGCCGTCGTCTCAACTGGCTGCAAAAAAGGGGGCAGTTGCAGGAAGCAAAAAATCTCGCCAGCGCTTGCCATTTAGCCCATTGAGCCCACTGAATCCGCCCATTCTGGCCCGTTTTGATTTCTGTCAATAGCCCGGCGGGCTGGCACTTGAGCGGCGAGACGCTCCGCTCTGCCATCGGGCGAAGCTGAATTTTGCAATACGCCCGAGGGTCCTGGTTCGAACCCCACCTCCCCTCACTCCAATCCATTCCACTCACCCACACACGCGCGCGCGCTTTGCATTACAATTGGTAAGCGGGTACGCCCACCTACGCGTCCCACGCCCACGGCGTGCTACAGTTATTAACCTCAGCTTACACTGGACTGCAAGGAAATACATAGCTTGGGTTTTTGCTCACTTGGGTGACCAGGATATACACTCATCATCATTCACCACAATTCGCTTCTACTATCCTGATTATCCTGAAATGATTACCAAACCCAACTTACTACTGTCCAGATTTACCCCTAAGTTTGTGATGGCCAGTGTAGTTTGCCTGCGGCTAACAGTGTAATTAAAGTAGTTGCGGTCGATTGTAATAATGTCGATGATGATGCCGATGATTATGATGACCCGCACTTGTCGTGAAGCACCAGTTCAAACGGCCTGGGAATCTATTTGCTCGCACATCCATCCCATTACATGTCCTGGATTTCGAGTCCTGCCACTTGTCCTTCCTCCAGCGGCCGCGTGCTCTGCACGTGAACTGCCATGATTATGATCGCAATCTCGCATGCAATCGCCGGTGGGAAAAGTGTGGGAGCGTCTCCTCCTCCTCGCAGGCCAAACAGCACTCATCAGCGGGCCATTATAGATGGCTAAATTATTTATTGTCAACAGTGTGTATGGTCGAGAAATCGCATTTATATATGCCAGTGGGCCATTGTCTTTGCATCTGTCTCTGCAGCAGCAGCAGCAACAGCAACTCAATGTCAAGATTAATCGCCAGCTGTGGGACGAGGCTGGCGGACAGGTAACACATCGAGCGAATCAAGCCAGACCAGGAGTCAGACTTCTATATGTTGGGTATATGCCGTGTGTTTGCCGGGGGTAACAATGAAATATTGAAATGAAAAAAATTTCAAGTTCGGCAGCTTGTCAAGTGGCACTTGTCGTCAGTTGAACGTCACGGCGTTCGGGCACTTTGTCAATTCAAGTGAAATTTTTATTAATTTCGTTTTTTAAACCGTACTATATGTATGTATGCCCTGTGACAGATACGATTGTGTGCATTCACACTGATATGTGTGTTATTGAAAGGTTCTCGATGCACGTCCTCATCAATGGCAGCCATTAGTTGTTGTTTAATGCTAACTAATTGCCGGCAATTCGTCAGCGGCCAGTTCCCGAAAAACCATCTCATCGTGATCCTAAAACCGGCGGTGCCTTTGTGCCGCGTCGGGTGACCTGTATCCTTAATTTCAGGCCGATCTCCTCTTTGGCCACCACATGCACCCTTCGCTGGCCGGCTTTGTTGCCAATTGACAGTTGTAAATGTTTGTTGTAAATTGTGCTTTAGAGGTGCTAATAGAGTGCCACCGCCGTGCGCGTTTTCCCAAGTTCTTCATTCGGTTTTATGCTTCCAGATTCCTGTTTTCTTCTTCAGCTTCGTCTTGGATTTTTGATTGAGTTGCCCCCCAAACAGAAAATCAATGAACTCTGCTGGTGGACACAAGGTACCACCTTTTTATGATGCTTTTGGCCGCCGCCTGGCGGATATCTCTTTGATTTCGCACCGACCGAGTGAATCACAAGAACTTCACACCACAACTTCAGTTCTGGAATATTGGGGATAGGGGCTTGGGGACTTGGAGATCGGGGCAGGAATCAAATCAACGGCTTCTGCTGCAGTAGCTGTCAAGTGCAAACTATTTATGAAGTGGCGGATCTTTGTTTGTCCAGCAAATTATTGTGGCTGGCCATAAAAGGCATTGTGTTTTAGTGCCACTTGATTTTTAGCGAAAGGGAAATTTGCGTTCTATACTTTTCTATTTTTCATTTTTAGACATCTTTATAAGTGCATATACATATTTGTTAGGGAATTATTCCTTACATCCATAGATTTTAGGTTTAGTTTCTTGTGTTTTCCGTGAGTTTTCCCTACTTTCACTTATCGATTGATTCAGACTTTCAGTTTTGCCGAGCACTTCTGGGCTGTTTGCTCAGGATGTCATTGACTTTGTAGCTTTGACTTTGGTGCAGCCGAGTGTAACAATTATGGGCAGCAGCGACTTGGAAAACAAACACACCTCCCGTGCCGAAAAGGTGCCACACATTTCCCAAATTATAGTAACCGACTTTTAGTCACAAATTTGGCCATTATTAAATTAACGCTTTCGCCGATTGCTGCGTCATCGGGTGGAGGGGAGGGGGTTGGATTTTTATCCTGTGCTGCCCGTTATGCGTCGAAGGATGTTCAGTCACTGCCAGATATGAGCATATGTATGCCCTGCAGAGTCCCAGTCAGAGAGTTGGAACCAAAGAGGCAGAGACAGCTCGGGCTAACAAGGGTGCCGCATGTCCAGTTGAAATGCCAATGACTTGCCATTTTCGATGGCACTTGGCACGTCAGCCGCCCGTCACGTCATGGGTAGACCGGGCCAAAACCAAAACTAAAAACCGGGAGAGCCGTCGCTCGCAGGCCGTGGTAAGTCGGTACGACCCATGGATCGGATGCATCCAAAATTCTCTTATCAAGCGCCATCGATGGACCACACACGACGCAGCGGTGCTGCATTTAACAACTCCATGGTACACCTAACACGTTCTTATCAGCCGGGCCCAGTCGCAACCAGATGGCGACGAGCAAAATGATGAGATGACTCTTACAAAACGATGAAGACAAGCTGCGGAGCTCCGGCCTGACTTTTGGCTGCTCGTTGGATGCGCACGCATCATCGGGTAAGCGCCACTTATGTCACTTGTGCCGTTGATGTAGAGATGGAGCCTCCAGTGGAGCACATGAGCACTCACCACATGCAGCTCCAACTCCAACTCCAAGCTTCGCGTTCCACACGGAAAAGAATTGGGGTCTATCTGGTGTGGCCTACATATGTGATGTATTTACGACCTTGAATTTAAACTATTTTTAAAAGGCATTAAACTTTTTAAAATTATTTTATTTTATATATTTCTTAGTAATATTTTCATCTCTGAAATATGAGTCTTACTTCGCTGTAAGTTAATGGGTAAAATACTGTATATAGATACATTGAGTATTAGTATTAAGTGTAGTTCTAATGAACTACATTTCTTTCAGTGCAGCTCTAGTTTATGCTGTTTCCATGTTGGTGGTGGTGCTGGTGCTATTGTTGCTGGTGTTGCTACTTCATAATGTGCTGGGTCTTGATGGGATTAACACAAACGGGCAACACATCTCAAGCATCCGAAGCTGTGTGCCAGTTTGGTGTTTTTACTTTTCGTTTTTACGCAGTCATCACCGTGATCAACAGCCATGCTCTTCAGGTCTCCATCTCCATCGCCAACTCGAACTCCAGAGTCTGGAGCTCTTCAGCGACCGGAGTTCCAGCTTTGGACGACTCCGATCTGCGATCTCCGATCTACGAGATCTCGGAGATCGCTGCCCTGTCTGGCTTGGCTGAAGAGCTAATTTTCATGTCAGGCCGCACAAAAGTTTATGAATGATAGCCAGAAAATGGCAAACCGGTATTCAAATTGTATTTATTTTATTATTTACCGATGCCATTGCTTAAATCTCGTTGTAAATTGATTAATGCTCGGCGACGGGGCTCGTATCGCCACTGGTCATCGGTTGTCATTGTTTTCGGAAGTAATTAAGACCCAATCGGACGGCCAGAGTAAATAAAACTCCAATCATATTTGCTTTGGCGTTTCGACACTCAAAAAATCACAACGCCACTGCGATAAGTCGGTTCCAGTTCCAGTTCCAGCTGTAGTGATAGCTGTGGTTATGGTTGTACTACTGGAACCCCAAGTGGACGCCACCCTTAAACCTGCATCTATCTGCGATACGGGGGCCCCAGCTTGTAAATCAATAAACTACCGAAGAGTTTGGGCTTACAGCCCCTCGAAAAAAAACTATACGCCCAGTCCAAAGCTAGCCATCCATATCCCTCCGATGTGACATATTCCGCTCTACAACAATTAATTGAATTGTTTGTACGGACATGTGTAGATACAAATGTATCTTTGTAGCTGTATCTGTATCTGTATCTGTCTTCGTATCTGTATCTTGAGCTGGAGCTGCGTGTGAACACGGCCACTCAATAACGCGCAGCACGATAACAATAATTTTTTCGACAATTTGACAGCTTTTCGGCTGCCGCAGCGCAACGCTCGTCATTGAAATGGGCGGCTTCTGGGCCCAGGCTCAGTTCATAACATATTGTGTTAGATAGTTAGATAGGTAGATAAAAAAAATAATTTTTTTTCAGGGGGGGACTTTATAAAACTGGCAGCAGTCTCGTTGTCGCCACTGGCATGCTACAATGTTCGCCGCTGGAAAGTTAATTTTTCAGGCAACGAATATGTAATTAGCAGCCTGGTGCTAAGTTGCATGGGTATTTTGAGAGGAGTGGATAGAAGAAATCTGTATCTTCGGACGGGAGCTGAACAAAACATTCTTTCGCATGATCAATATGGGCGGTGGTGGTGGTCACTCTCGAAATCCCAGCTATAGTTTGGGGTTGCATAAACTGGTTTGGTGGGAGAAAACCGGCTCTCGGGGTTCTAATCAACTAAATCGATTGGAGCGATTCCAGCCAAAATATAATTTGTTTGGAAAATTACTTAAGATCGAATAAACATGGATTAAAAATCTGCTGTGAAATTAAGATAAACAAATTAGGAACAATCGGTCAAAGTGGTACCTATTTTACTACAATGTGTGCTTATGTTAAATGTTACATAAGATCACTTGAATTTAGAAATAAATAATTGGGAATGCCTTAGTAAAATAATTAAAGTCAAACAGTTATTAACTACTATTTTGGTTTACAAAAAATTCTTATATAATTTGAAATATGGCGTATATTTTCTATTTACCCCACAAATTAAAATGGAATTCCGCTGTTTGGATTGCATGTGAGGGGTTCACCTCTTCTGCGGATTCCTAATTAAAAGAATAGAACTCGCTGTTTTCTTGGGGGCCGGTGGAAATAAGGTCGCCAGGGCCTTAATAGCACTGCTTTCCCGTGTTTGCACAAAGATAAAAAGCAGAAACTTTATAGCCACCCGCAGCCAAATAGATAAAATGGAAATAATCAAGCAAAAGCGCGACTAGGCTCTGATTTATGCGATATCTAGAGTCGTAGCCCCATGGGCTCCCCAGCGATAAGGCACGCACCCCAAAATGCGCCAAATTCCCTCGATTCCCAAACTGCATCGACCGATTCGAACCCCGAGTACTGGGGCCCTGGGAAAAGTGCAGTTTTCGGTTTCTGTCACTGTTTCGAGTGCAAACAGCGGCGGGCAGGGAGGGAAAAATGTGAATCACGATGACGACGGCTGACGCGCCAAAAACTGATAAGGCCGCGAGGGAAAATCACATGTGAAAGTAGGGAAAGAGGAAAATCTTGAGGCGGCTAAAGGTGCGCTGCGCGGCTGAGTGTGCCGGCAAACACACTCGCCAGATAAATTGTGAAACGGAAATGAAACACCTACGCAAATAGTGAAAACGGCGACGTTGTGCAGACACAGCCGCAAACAAGCAACATCCTAATTTAGATAAGAGCCGCTTTATGGCCCCGAAGAAAGTAATTTCGATCCTAAAACCCATACATATATCCGCAGCGTTCTAATTAATGCAGCGTCCCGCTCGCCAGCACCCTTTCGACCCATTTGCTCTAGATTCGCCGTCACCTTTGGCCCCAGGTACATAAGGAACTATATACCCTACATACTCGCTGGATGCTGGACTGTCGGGATGCGGTTCTTTGGGCCATTGTCTGCGTGGCCGGGGCAGCCATAAAATTGGCATTGTTTTCTATGGTAAACACGCGCGCAATGCGGTCGTAAAACAAAAGACGCTTTTATGGTTACGCTCATTACGGCACACGCAGTACAAAGAACAAGATACACACGCAGCCGCAGATACAGATACGGATACGCATACCGATTCACAGAGCCATGGCAAAATACCTAGCAGATACACCCCACACTCAAAATGCTCCATAAAAAGCGGCAATTCTAAATTGAATATTGAAATCTAAAATAAAACTTTCTATCTAATCTTAGCTGTTTAAACAATTGGCTGTTTGGTCTATTTAGAGCAAAAGCAATAAGAGTAAAAAACAACAGTATATCTACGAAAACAAAACACATTAAACGTTCCATAATGCAAGCTAACACTTTTCTAATGAATTTCATGGAAAAGTTAATGCAAATTAGTTGAAAAGAGCCGAAACAAGATTTAAATGCCAGCGTAAACCGGATAATCTGCAGTTTTTTTTTGGTATTGAGTGACATAAACAAAATATATATGTTTTTTAATTGGCACAAAACCCCTTCTTTAATTTGCATACACTCCCAAGATTCTCTATACAGTATATCCATTTAATTATCCCAAGCAGAATCGTTAAGTAAACTTCATGAAACACTGCAAGATCTCGAATTGTTTGCGCTGCATATTAGAACTTTGCGATCATCTGTTGCTGCTGTTGCAAATGGTTAAATAATCACTAATGAGCCCCGATAATTGGGTTAAGCCAAAAAATACAAAGCAAATAAGACAACGAAACCGTTTAAACGACATTGATATGGATGTCCATCGTCCGATGTCCGATGGTGGCCGGGTATTTTAATTTGTGTGAAAATATTGTTCAAACAAATAAATCAACAATAACCAATAATAACAATAAAAATAAATATTATTCGTATTATGCCACCACGCCGATATAGATATAGAAACAGATACAGCTGCGGACGTCATCTATCTGAGAAATGTTGGTCAAATGCTCCGGTAGATATATGTATATGATTTTGTAAAGTCATTGCCACACGGCGCATGCGTCACATAAATGCTTAAAACAAACAGAAAGCGCAGCATTTTAAAGCCATATCAACAAAAATCAAAACAAAGCGGCAAAAAAGTAGTAAAGCAAATATTTTCCATAAATATACATTTATACATTGTTGGGGCGCCAACAATTGAAACTAATTAAAAAGTTTGGGTATGGCTTAGAGCCGAATATAGCCGACTGTATCAAAAAGGCAGCCAATCTGAATCCGAATCGCAATGTGAATCCGACCTACAGTGGCGCGCTTTTAAAGCAAATAAATAAATAGATAAATGACTAAAGGTAAATAAGTACACATTTTTGGACTGCCTGGCATTACTATTTGCAGAGAGTCTACGCCAAAAAAGCACACATTTGATGCGCTCCGAACAACCAAAGTACCTACCAACCCAACGCCCACACGGCAAACATTAATGAGCCAAAGCCACTTGAATTGCCTGTGAAATACAATAAAAATATTAAATATTTAAGCACATTACGGTTATTAGAAGTGCACATAAGGATTTGAGTACATATGTGCTCAGTCACCGAAAGTGTTTGATGTTTAATGATCATCACGATGGGATATAGATATCCGAGTGGCAAGCCAAACAATGTTAAAAAGGTTAAATATTATGAATACCTTTGTGGAGCGAAAGATTTTTTCCTGATTCAGTTTCGCTTATCTCTCAATCTTATCTAGCCCATGGTTATTGTAAACAATTATTCAAGCAATTTGAAGATAATCTTGAATATGATAAAAATATTACTCAGTAGTGCTTTTGTGAAGGCAAACGGCTCTATATAACATGATCATTAGTCATTTTAATTACTCGGAAATGGGGCGATCATAAAACTGTGATTTCAACCACAAGTGAAGTGTTTCATTACATTTCATTGATAATTTGAAATATTCTAGGCCTCTGCGCCTAGATGTAGGCTACAAAAACGTGAGAGGAAAGGAAACTGCTGCATTGACAAATGGAAAAGTAATGCGGAAATTCCCCGCTTTTCCTCCAGCTCAGGTAGATCTTAATTGAGCAAAACATTCATTGAGAAACGAGACAATCGTCTTTTTATGACTCGCAATAATGAGCCTGGCTCACACACACACTCTCACGGATTGGCACACACCCGCACACAGGCACACACACACACACAGGCACTCGCAGATACACTTGGCCAAACGAAAGGGTTAAGCGGAAAAGGAAAGGCGTCTATGGTTTATGGCCCGAAATTAGAATGCGTTTTAACCGGGACCATAAACGTGGATAGATGGCCGGGATACCAGGAAGTAGCCGCCAGCACGCGCTATCAATGAACTGTGGATGCTCATGTTTCGGGTATCTCAGGTAGGATGCAGTGGGATGCTCGGATGAGATGCGGATGATGCTGGCCAGATGCAGAACTGGGTCACTTTCGCAATGACTTGCCAAAAAGGCGAACTGCGCCGCTGTTCTGATGACTTGCTGCTGCCGCTCGCGATGCCTCGCCACGAATGCGAATGGGAATGAATGAGAGTGACATTGGCATACCTTAACCTCAAAAGGGAAAAAGCGGTGCGGATACGGAAAAAACTGGCTGAAAAAACACACACAGATATTATTAAATGTCTTGTTTGGGAGCCAAACCCAGCCAAGCCAAGCCAGACCAAAGCACTCGGTCTTTTTGTTTCTCTCGAAAAACAGAGCGTCGTCGCATTCTCAGTCTCCCCAGAGATTCGGTCTCCAGAACCCGTCTTAATGGTTTTTTTTCCACATTTTTTCTTTTTATTTTCTGATAGCACGCTACGGCGAGAAGGAGAGCGAGCGATTATTGATCGCATTAGGGAAAATCGTTAACTGTAACATGGCGTCGCTCAGCATTAGGCTAGGCCACTGCGGGTGTATCTGCAGCTGTATGCGTATCCGGTATCTCTGCCCGTGTATCTGTGTCCGCACGGCTGAGGGTGTGTGAGTGGAGGGCGTTGCTGACTGCGGCCTGGCCACGCCCCCCAATGGCCAGTTGCCTGGCAACCGGCCCTGCTCTGTTGATACAAGAGGCCAGCCGACCAATGCGCTTGCGCCGCAGCACCACTGTGTACGTAAGAGAACCGCCGCCTGTCATTGGTAACTCCGCCAGGGTGGTGGTGAGACGCACTATACCGCCGGGCCATTGGCGAGAACGAGTCGGAGCTGGTGCTGCCCGGGCGCGTCGCTGCTGCCGCCGCCGCCGCTGCAGACGCCGACGTCGGCCGAGGCACTTGAGCGCGGCTCGAACAATATTTGTTGGCAGCAAGCGCAAGCCAAATAGTAGACAAGCGTTCCCCTCTGCAAACAGTCACATTCAAGAGCTCAAGCCAAAGAGACACTCGAGCGGACCAGCAGCTAAAGCGGCAACGGCAACAGCAGCATCAGCCAAAGCAGCAAAAGCAAAAGCAGCAGCAGCAAAAGCAGCAGCACAGCACAGCACAACTCCCAGCTTCAGACTTCAGTGGCCAACAGCCAGCTAGATATTCACGTTCGTGCGTCGGTGTTTTGTGGCCGCTCGGTGCGGCAGACAACAAAAATCACATACAAAAATACAAAGAAAATACAAAAAGAATCGAATCATAATAGAAAATAAATATATATTTTATATGATTATCCCGCACAAATAATTAAGCCACGGTGTGTTTACAAACAAAGCTTAGAATCAGAATCAGAAACGTAATCGGAATCAGAACCTTCCAGCCAACAAGTGACAAGTGCCGAAGTGCTTTCGATAAAATGCCAGATATATGCAAACCGATTGAAGCAGTGATAGTGCACTGAAACCGCAGTTGATATACAATATATCACAGTAAAGCCACGTTTTAAAGACCTCCTTTTTGATTTTTGTTTTGACTAACGCGTTGCAGAACGCGTTGCCTTTTCCATCGATCCACCAGAGGGTAGCGCCTCCGAAAGCCGGCAACATAACGGCGCAACTATTGAACAGCTTTCTGAAGGGTAGCCCCCACCAGACCACCATTGACATCATGCAGAAGCTCTACGCGGAGCCGCCTCCGAGCAGTGCTCCGGTGAGCATGGCCAGCTCGGGTGGCGGTGGTCCTCCGTCGGGCGGCGGTGGAGGCGGCGGCGGAGGAGGAGGCGGTGGGCCCCCACCGCCCAGCAACAACAACCCGAATCCGACGAGCAACGGCGGCAGCATGAGTCCCCTGGCCCGATCCGCCTACACAATGAACAGCATGGGCCTGCCGGTGGGCGGCATGTCATCGGTTTCCCCTCAGGCGGCGGCCACATTCAGCTCCAGCGTCCTGGACTCGGCGGCGGCGGTGGCCAGCATGAGCGCCAGTATGAGTGCCAGTATGAGCGCCAGCATGAATGCCAGCATGAACGGCAGCATGGGTGCGGCGGCCATGAACTCGATGGGCGGCAACTGCATGACCCCCAGCTCGATGAGCTACGCCAGCATGGGATCACCGCTCGGGAACATGGGTGGCTGCATGGCCATGTCGGCAGCCAGTATGTCGGCGGCGGGATTGAGCGGTACCTATGGTGCCATGCCGCCGGGATCGCGGGAAATGGAGACGGGATCGCCGAATTCCCTAGGCAGATCGCGGGTGGACAAACCAACTACGTACAGAAGGAGCTACACGCATGCCAAGCCGCCATACAGCTACATCTCACTGATCACCATGGCCATCCAGAATAACCCCACCAGAATGCTGACGCTCTCGGAGATCTATCAGTTCATCATGGATCTGTTTCCGTTCTACAGGCAAAATCAGCAGCGCTGGCAGAACTCCATTCGGCATTCGCTGAGCTTCAACGATTGCTTCGTGAAGATTCCCAGGACGCCGGACAAGCCAGGAAAGGGATCGTTTTGGACTCTTCATCCGGATTCGGGGAATATGTTCGAGAACGGGTGCTATTTGCGGCGACAGAAGCGTTTCAAGGACGAGAAGAAGGAGGCCATTAGGCAGCTACACAAGAGTCCGTCACACAGCAGCCTGGAGGCCACCAGTCCGGGCAAGAAGGATCACGAGGACTCGCACCACATGCACCACCACCACCACAGCCGGCTGGACCACCATCAGCACCACAAGGAGGCGGGCGGAGCATCGATCGCCGGCGTGAATGTCCTGAGTGCGGCGCACAGCAAGGACGCGGAGGCCCTGGCCATGTTGCATGCCAATGCCGAACTGTGCCTCAGCCAGCAGCCGCAGCACGTGCCCACCCATCACCACCACCAGCACCATCAGCTGCAGCAGGAGGAGCTGTCGGCGATGATGGCCAATCGGTGCCATCCGTCGCTGATCAGCGACTACCACTCGTCGATGCATCCGCTGAAGCAGGAGCCCTCTGGCTACACGCCCTCCAGCCACCCGTTCTCCATCAACCGCCTGCTGCCCACGGAGTCCAAGGCGGACATCAAGATGTACGACATGAGCCAGTACGCCGGCTACAACGCCCTCAGTCCGCTGACCAACTCACACGCTGCCTTAGGCCAGGACTCCTACTACCAGAGTCTTGGCTACCATGCGCCCGCCGGAACCACGAGCTTGTGACATCACCAATACCCGCTGGCTTAAGGACGCGCGGAGCAGATGCTGCGCTCGCAGCAGCAACAGCACTTGCAGCAGCAGCACCAGCAACACCAGCAGCAACAGCAGCAGCACCAGCTGCATCAGCAGCAGCAGCAGATGCAGCAGTCGGCGCAGCAACTGACATCCGCTTCCAATACACCAGCAACATCAGCAAAGGCCAGCGGCAAGGCGGGATCGGCTTCGGCCTCGGGATCTGGGTCAGGATCGGGTTCAGGATCGGGCTCTAACTACTCACAGAAGCTGCAACAGCAGCACCAGCAGCAGCAACAACAGCAGGCGGCGGCGCAGCAGCAACACCACCAGCAGCAGCAACAACTGCTGCAGGAACTGCAGGAGGACTCGTCGAACATCACCAGCGATCTGAGCGAGGAGCAACTGCAGCAGCATCAGGCCGCCCAACAGCAGTTGTACAACAACTATCAGCAGTATGCCGCGGCGGCAGGCTATAGAAATTGGAATCACGGCCTGGCTTTCAATGGAGCCGCCGCCCTGCAGAATCTTCTGTAGCTATAGCTATAGATCCCGATCTCCACAGGCAGCGGCTTTGTTGCGGGCCTGCCAATTAGCGAGTGCAGTGGCGGTGGCTTTTAGCACCTGGCCGCATCCGCATCCGCACTCGCATCCTCATCCTTTGAGCACGTGAGTCTTGGGCCGCAACTCGCAGTTGTACATATAGAGATAGCTATGAAGAGCGCTGCCTTTTGAGTTGTTCAGTTCCAGTACTATATAGATTATATAGATTCTGTTCCGGGGGGTTATTAAATCGAGACGGAGGAGGAGGAGGAGGAGCGAAAGAAACCGTGATGTAGTTGTAAGTGCAGCAGAACTTTTGTTAACATTTTTACGTTTTGCTAATACAAATACAAAATAATAATTCCGTGCCATTTGTTTTCGTTGTTTCGAAACAAGCAATAACAATCAAAGCGGTTATAACTGAAAATTTGAAATCACATTTTAAATGTATCCGAGTAAGGAGAAGATTGAGGAGAGGAGATGTAGAGAAGGGATCGTGTGTAATGTTCTTTCAGAAAACAAAGCCCCAAATGAAACAGTCCCAAAAAGAGAGATACAAATACTAAACCCTTTATCCAAAGGCAATCGCAATCGCAATCGAATTCGAATCGCAAAAGATCAAAACCAAAAAGAAATCTAAAACCGAAATCATCATATTGAGCAGTCCAGCAAAACCCTAAGAATCTTCAACTATCTAAGCAACAAAATCTGGCCATGCATAAGAAAACGACACGTTTTAACTGAATAATTTAACAAATTCCCATTTATATATACGCGCATCGATATACGACCATGTATCGCAAAATCCCGCATTTCATTTACATTATGTGTCTTCTGTTGTTGTACGAATTCGTTAGATTAAGGCATTTTGTAAATAATCTATAAATAGATACATTTAAGCAACCCCCTCCCCGAAAAACCCAATTTAACTAAGGACCCATTGCAAGCAACCAACTTTTAACTAACTCGAGAATTAATCAAATTGTATGAAATTATGCCACACCACTTGAAAGTAAACATAATATAAATATAAATACTGTATAGCATTTAACGTTTAATTAGCATAAATAATGAAAGCAAAAAACAAAAATGAAAAAAAATCACATAAAAAGCGAAACTGCAATTATTATTCAATAATTTTTAATATTAGTTATATTGTGCGTAATGAAAAATAAAAAAACCAATTGCAAACACAAAACAAAGACCCATTTTTACATTGAGCTAAGCTAATTAATTAAACTTGATAAAAAATAGTCTAAATATAAACACACACACATACTGACACTGACAGACACGAAAACAAATGAAAATTACTGTAAAATACACAATATAAAATTCAATAAATGTCAATGCAAGAATTAAAATCCAACTCTAAAGCTAGTAAAATTAATATTATTATAAATCATGCAAAACAAACACAACGTCAACGACAACCAAAATCGACTATTTTAATGTTTGAAATACAAGAAAAAGGAAAAAAAAAGTACCATAAATTAGTTTTCATTTCCCAACCTGAACTGACCTCCAACAATCATTTATATATTGATTGGGCCGCCCGGATGGCTGACTATCTCCATCGACGCTATCGACGCTATCAATGCAGCGAATTCGAATTGAACGACCGATAGCTGAGCTGAGTAGTTCCAGGAGTCTCTATCTTATCGCCGTCACTCAGATGCACAGTGCAGTTTTCCACCACTTCCATGCCGCGATAAACCCTTATCGCCGTGCACTCATAAATTGCAACGGAACAAGAAGGTAAACAACCAGGATGGGACATGGGACATGGGACCCATCCCAACCCATCCCATCCCGTCCCATACCGTCCCATTCCCGCCCGGACTTGACACACTGACTAACCCATCTCAGTCCAGGCACAACCCATACCGATCCCCCTGGCCAAAAAGAGCGGGAAGGGTAGTGGATATCTTCTGCCCGACTCGACTCCCCTCTGTTTGCTTTCTAGTAATATTCATGGAGCACTACGAGTCGAGTTCGAGCACCTTCCCTATCGCTGCAATGGACCTTATCGCTGCAATATAACCCAACAGAGCCTGATCCGACGCAGTTCCCCCTGGCGAACTACAACCACCTTTTGATTAACATCGGTGTGATTCATTTGGAAGAATCCACGATCCAGGTCCTACGATTCTCGGACATTCCGAAGACATTAAAATTATTGCTTATCTAGAGCTCGGGCATGAGCGTGTTTGACGAGCAGTTGTCGCTTTTAATTAAGCGGGAAGGTCACCATTTTCTATATGTCCATACGACACATTTTATTTGTATGCACATGTACATGTGCCTGTGGGGGCGACTGGACTGGCTTTAATACATTTTTTATAGCCTTCAAGCCGACTGGAGCTGTTCCATAAAGAGTTCGCTTTGTTGTTCAGCTGGGGTCGCGCCGTCGACGGTATTGGATTGTATTGGACTGGAAATGGGTACGGCGGTTAGGGGATAGGGGATAGGGGATTGTGGGATCGGGGGACCTGGGAATGGGTGACTTGGTCTGGGCCTTGGTCTCCAGCAAAAGCGACAACAAACGAAGCGCCATTTTGTTGTCGCTTCAATTTCGATTTTTCCTTGACATTGTGACTGTCAGCGTTCTGGCGGAGTTTCTTCATTTTACCCCGGCTGGCAAACAACCCCATCTGGGCTGGCTTAGGAAATCTGTGTTTTGGGGTTGGTTCGGCTAAGCTGACAACCACCCAATGGTCCCACCACCCAACCACCCACTCGAACCCCCACCGAGCCCGTCCACAATTTATATATCGATGCCTTAATGCCAGACATGCGCGCTAAAGACGCTCCAGAGTTTGTTGAGCTCTCTAGCCAAGGCGGCCCGGCTATATTCCATATCTATATCTACATATACATCTATATCTATATCTATATCTCTATCTATATCTATTCATAAATGCCACACCACAGACTGCCACCGCTGTAGTCATCAATTTGCAATTATTTTTGCCGGAGACCGATTTAAAATTCTATTTCCACCAACAAGTTCAGCTGCACTCTCTCTTTCACAAAACTGGCAAAACAAAGGCATTTCGAAATCGGCAAATAGGAAAATTTTGACATGACATTTGTCGGGTCATTAAAAATGTATGATTGCCACAGTTCCGTGGAAGTCATCGAATAATATCTGGGAACCCCCTCTTTTCATATTATGTGCATACCTCTATTTGATAAAATGTATTATTTACACAAGCAAAATTCACCAAAAATACCAAGTTTAAATTGAATTCAGAGTGAAAAGTTTCAGACACTTTTCCAAAAGCAACCGAATTTCAGTTCGGTTTTCCCGCAGCACAGATTGTGGCAACAAAGTTGAATTCAGTCGAGTTTCTGGCCAAAAGCCCCGGCTGCTTTTGCTGCTAATAAAGAACCACAATCTTGTAGTAATATTCTAATGGAATATTTAATTTTAAAACGAGACACTGCCAACTCGGGGCGTACAAAGCGAGGAGAATCCCTGCGAAGCGTTGAAAAAGTGGTCGGGCAACCCTTTTTTCCTCAGCTTATGCCGGATGGATACACAGGAAGTAGTGCCTTTGCCATCCTCCCAGCTCCGTCCTCCTCCTCCTCCTGCTCCTTGATCTCCAAACAGCAAGGCACTCAAAGACAGCGCAAGTACACTGGATTAAAAAGTGGTTAAGCATTAGGATTGCCTCAATACATATTAGTTAACCAAATCGTTTGCATTTACTATTTCTATAGTTAGTAGCTCACAATGATGGCAAATCTTTTCTATTCAAAAAGCATTAATTATGTTGGTAAGATCACATTTTTCGCCGCTAATGCTCATGTACTACTATGTGCCATTAAGCATGGCATGATTAATGCGATTGTGGCACTCAAAGTTTTGCAATCTAGTCGGCTTACTTAATAGTAAGAAAATAGTATGGGTATAGTATAAATTCCAAAGTGGCAGTGCTGACTTGAATACTCAAGCGCCAAGAATTATTAATGGTATTTCGAATCACTTGTTTAATAGTGAATGTAGTCCATGGGAACAAATGTTTCTTTTTGCCAGTGTAGCCATCTCCTGGTTGGAGGTGGTGGAAACGTAGGATGTAGTCGTGGATGTCGCTGCAGGGGCAGCACTCGCTTGGTTGGCTGGCTGGTTGGCTGGATGGTTCCATCTCTCCACGTGGACCCCCATGGACCCGGACCCGCCTCTGCGATCTCCACTCGCTTTGTGCACTGCTTTTTCATTATAATAATACTTTGTAATTAGGTTTTCGAAAGTTAATTAAAATTCGGTTATGAAAGCGGAAACTTTCTCATGAACGCTTCCGGTTATAAAAACGCATGATGGCGGATGGGTTGAGTGTTTTGCCGTTCCGGGTGGTGGGGTTTTTTTGGGGGGTTCAGTCCTTGTGGGTGGGGTTACCCGGTTAGGCAAATGGAAAACGCCTGGGTAGAAAAAAAGGGTAGAAGAATGAGAGGGAAAAAGGATTTTCGGTCTACAGTTGAGACAGACAGGGAATAAAAGATGGAAACGTACAAGGAACCGAAAATGTGGGGGGTGGTCTCTTTTTGGGCAAAGGGAAAAAGGACACGGTGTGGATACAGCAGACAACGGACTGGCGCTCTCAACTTTGTTTCGAGAAAATTTTTGTGCAAACATTTCTGTGAAATTAAAAAATACATATTATATTTTAATGAGCAAAATGGCTGCCTGCCATCGTGTTGTCACGTTTTAATGCCAGCCGCGCCCAGAAACGCAAGGTTGCCATTGCCAGGCATTGCGAACGGGATAATTAAAATGATGACTTGAAAATAAATTGCCGTTATCTCTGACCAACAGGCTGGCTCTGTGCGCTCTGCCTCTGCTGCGCTCGGCTGTTGTGTTCTGTGACCCCACCCAAAACCGTTGCCGGTTGTCGATGACACGTCGATGTCGACAGCGCCCCATCATTATGAAGTGGGTGGGTGGGCACTGCTGGCCCAGGTCCTCGTCCTGGCGAGTGTCCTCGGTGTCCTTTTGGCGGCTCCGTTGCTGTGTGTGTGTGCTCTATCAGCGCCTGCCGCTGCTGCGTGCTTGAGAACGACACTTACGGATTAGGCCAGCACCAGCGCCATCACCACGAATCATCACCATCAGCATCAGCAGCAACAGCAAGCGAAGCACCCAACAGCAACATCTGATGTCCTTTTGGCCGCTGCAGCCTGTTCCTTGCTGCATTGTTCGCTCTTCTTGTTTATCTAAAACATTCCACACATAATTAGCAGCAAAGCTCTGCAGTGCCACACCCTCATTTCCTGGCTGGCAAATTGAAATTAATCCGCGAAACCTTACGCTCGAAAATGCGGGCACGTGTCCTTCGGCGCAAAGGAGTTCCAAAAGTCCTGCCACGCGTCATCCTCTGCCCTCGACAATCAAAACATTACAAATCTGTATGGGCTGAGTGTGAAATCTGCTGGGCATTATCTGAAAACAAAGTGCCATACGTTTTGGCCGATATCTTGGACTATATCTGCTGCCGATGATGGCCGGCAACAGCGGGCTTAGCTGCAACGTCAACGCATTAATCACGTTTCGGCATGCGTATGGATGGTATGGAAAGGTATAGGAATTGGTATAGTAGGAATCGCTGGGGAGTGGGTGGTTGCCCATTTGTGGTTGGTGGGTGGCTCGGCTCGGCTCGGTGGGTTGACAGTGACTGATGTGCTGGGAAAGAGGAGGTCGGACGGGCGGTTAGGAAGGCGGCTTATCGATTGGCAGTTCGAACACACCTTTATCGTGGAGCAGCAGCCCATTCGATTGGATGAAATTTCAGACGACCACATGGCTGGCATCTAATAATCAAATTGCATTTTGACAGGCCAACAGTAGGGGAGTATGGTGGCATGGGAGTGTGGGATGGAACTCATTAGGAGCTGAGTATGATGAATGAACCCAGCACGCAGTGTTTGGCCAGCGGCAGAAAGTCTTATTGGAAATGTTTAAAGCCAGCAGGAAAATGAAAAAAGTATCCGGATAGCATTCAGCATTCCGGGCGAATGACTGCTCCGCATCGCAGGTTGATTATTTATTTTTGTTTTAATTAAAACTCGCACGAAATGCACTCGCAATGTTTTTCATTTAAATGCAATTAAGTTAATGCCCGACACAAACGGCGGAAAGTATACAGATACATTTAGCATTTTGCAAAAATCAAATCAAAATATCGTATTAAATTAATTCGATTTGTTTGAAAATGTGTTTGCATACGCAGGCGAAATTAATGCGAAAATGGGGAGTGGGCGTGGAAGTAGGCGTGGCAGCTGGCCCATCCGGTTCCGGTTGCGAATGCCGAACAGCGGAAAGCGGAAACGGACATGGTCATGGTCCGATCTGCTCGGTTGTTTGCGGAAAACGCCTCACTGCATAAATGGACGAGTGAGTGATTGAATGGGTTCCACAGCCACATCAACTCACACTCTCATTCACATCCACACTCACATTCACACAACGAACAACAAGGATAAACAAATTTGGCAGAGGCAACAGTTTCATGCAATCTAATTCACAATTAATGACAAATTCCCTGCCACTTACGAGTCTACGTGGGCATGTGTGTGTGCATGTGTATGTGCGTACGAGTATCTGTGTGTTGCAAGCGAAAATATTTGCACAATAATTAATTGAATAATGTCAATAAATTTTCAACACATTTCCTCACTGACACACACACACACACAATGTGAGCCAAACTTTCCCAGACTCACACATGTCCGTGCACAGGACAAACACATTTGCGTACGAAGGAGCAAGGGAGTCGAGTCCTGGCCCGCTTCCAACTTGGGACAATGTGCTCGCCAACTGGACAAGTTTGTCTGCCATTCCTCGACCATCCAACGGACTCGTTCCAGCAGCGAATCCGCCTCTCCGCCGCTCCTGCCCTCCAGTTCCCCAGCTCTCCAGCTCTCCGGCTCTCCGTGATGGTGATGGTGCGATTAGGCGAAACGAATCAACAAATCAACACACTCAGCAAATTCGTCAGCAGGATGCGGATGCCGTTCGCCACTGCTGGTGCACATTGTGTCTCATTTCCATTTTCAGCAAGACCAAGAGCAAAAGCAAAAGCAGCACGACCAGCAGCAGCCGACGTCGACTGTTCAAAAGTTTGTCTTTCAATTTCGAAAATGGTATTTGTCAAGTGGGTGCCCCAACCCAACGCTTCCCCCCATCCCCTCTCCCAGTCCACCCACTATGCCACCCCCACATGCTCCACCCTTCTGTTGGGCTTTTGGATTTGCATAGCTCAGCAGGAGCAGCTCGCCCGGACCGAACCGCTTGAATCGTAGGGTCCATGTGTGTCCTTCAAATGGCTCAAGTGGCGTTGAGCAACAGCCCCGGGAAAAGGCGACTCCGGCTGACACACAGACCGGCTGCCCCAATTCCGGGCTTTTTCCTGGCCTTTCGCATGTGAGCGCCGCTTGTTTTACTCCGAAAAAACATCCGAGTTGGTCAACTTGGGAGAAGGATAATAAGGCTTGGTCGTGATCGGTATTTAAATGTTCGTGGTTTTTAGTTGAAGAACTGCACAGCATAGATTCAAAAAGAAATCTGTCATTGATTAACTTTTCCTAGACAACCTTTTCCATAGGTATGAAAGTAAACCAAAAGTATGTAAATGATTATAAATGCGAATTGTTGTGTATGTTTGCCAGTTGATGAGATACATTCAATCGTTGGCTCATAGGTGAATGCGCTGGCGTCCTTTTGCCCGGAAGGCTGGATCCTTGTTGATTCCATTCATGAATCGCTAGCTAGGGAAATAGGTAAATGGGATGAGCAGGACGGACAGGACAACAGAACCGATCTGGCATGAGAGCGACCGAGGTAGGAACCCAGAGCAATTGTTAAGCCAGCTAAGCCATCAAAACAAGGACCATTCAAAGTAGCGACGACTCACGGCATCTTAAACCAATAAAGAAAACAGGATAAGCCATCATTTCCGAATTGCAAGTCAAAAGGATGTAAGCAGGCGGAATTCCCCGCAAAACATCAAATGAGCAAATGCGCAAATGAGCGCCGAGTCGGGGGAAATGCACTTTTCCCTGTCATGTGTTCGAGAGTGCTCAAACAGTTTTTACGGCCAATTGAGCAGGGGCCACAACAACTACCAGAAGTTACCCGGAAAGTTACGTGGAGTGGGCGGAGGAAGCCCCGGTGGCAAAGCTCACCGCATAGCACATGTAAATGTCAGAGCTGGCAAATCCTCCGTAATTGATCGAGCCCATGGAGCGAAGCTTACCGACTGTCGCCGCGGGTGCAATCCCAATAAAATTCGAAATCCGTAATGCTGCAGCTCTCCGGCGGCTAAGTACCTGCTCCGCACTCGGGCACAATGGGCGCCCATTCATAAGGCGACTGTCAATCATGTCTAACCCGTCGACAAAACGTCGCCGCGCCGAAGAATTTCGAGCCACCCCGGGGAAAATTCGTGCAGATGTTCTAGGGTCACGAAAAACAAAAAAAAAAAAAAGCAAAACATAAAAAAGAAAATTCTTAAACCTGACTGACATGCAAATAAATGTCAGGTGCAAGTCCCGGGGTCAGATCAAAGTCTTGAAAAGTCTGCGGCCCAAATGCTAACAGCAGGTCAACTAGCCAGCTCGAAATATTTTCCACATTATATATCTACTAGCTGTTATCTATGCGTAATGTGCCAATATTTTTACATGTTAAACAATTGTCGCTGCCCCTTTATGGCCCTCTGGCCCGAGGACTGACAACTAAATTAAGCCATTTGTCACAGCTTATTTTCACATATGCTGGCATTTAGCACGCAGGTTACTCGGAGAGTGCAATCCGGGGGAGTAAGCCCCGGAATCAGCCTCCGTCCGGCGGTGGTGACAGACGCCTTTTGATTGGAAATATTCCGGCGTGGTCGGGCATTAGAATAACAGCAACGGAAATCCAATGAAAACAAAACCGCCCATCAACACCCTCGAAATAAATTGCCATGACATGGAAGTGCCAGTGGGTGGGTGGGTTATGTCGATTTCATTGTGGGTTCTCCTGCCTCGCAGGACATAAAGGAGCTGTGTTGTTTTTGTTATTGTTGCTGATGCTGCTGATGCTGTTGTTGCTCTTGTTCCGCGTGTCTTTGTGCCCAGGAAGACCCTTAGACCCCGGGACTCGTGTAGCATTTAATTGAAATGGGCGCGAGCGTTTGTTTCTACATTTTATGCTCACTAGCCGCATTAAAGTGCTAATGCACTGTTGTTGTTCTTGGCCGGGACAACCCCTAAACCGCCCAACAACAAAACGGCCGTCTGCCCTCACACCCGATTCACGAACAATCAACCCCAAATAATAGCAAGGATTATGCCATACATCAGGACGAAGGCTTGCGTTCTTGCTCGAAGGTCCTGGCTACACTGGGCTCGGCGCACCGAGTCCTGGCGACAGGGCGCAGGAGCGATAGAGACAGAGTGCATTGTCCTAACAGCAAAGAGTAAAGTAGAAATGTTATTGAGAAACTCGAAATACTCTTCCAATATAAAAAATATACGTTGTGCTTTCTATGTTTAACTAATGGCGAAAATAAATAAGATAATTTATGTACAACTTGTACATGTTGTCTAACTATCTCAATATGAACATTACACTTATTTTTTACAAAAGTGTATTGAAGTGATGAAAGAGTATTCAAATAGTTTTCTATAGTTTCTATGATTTTTCCCAAAGGGGACGCTTTAGCTGGCGGATTGCTCTTCATCATCGTCATTTCCATCGACGTCGACATCCCGACGTCCCCTTCCAATTCACTTGGTCTCGTATTCTCGTTTTTGGTGTATGTTTTGAGGCTACAGATATCAGGGCAATAAAATAATTGCGACAATAAGCGTTTCATTATTCATTTGTGTGACTGCAAGGGGCGAGCAATTTGTGAGCAGGTCGACCCACCGGGTGGTGCTGGCTGATGGCTGCTGGTGGGTGGGAGGCGGGAAAAGTCGACCCGGGATGGAGTAAAATGCGGTGACGGATACGGATCGGCACTGATTGCAGGGGTGGTGACTGGCCTGAGCTGATGTTAATCCAACTGCGCTCGGCTTTCCTGGCTCTCATGCCCATTGCCGTTTTAGCAGTTAATAGTTTGGTACTCCGGCACTGAACTTTGATTTTCCCATTTCGGAATGGGTAAGGTTGTCATAAAAGGCGGAGGAGGAGGGTGGCTGGCTGGCTGATGATCTTGATTTGATTAGGCCGGCGTTAATACAATTGATATTCCAGCAATGGGCTAATATAAAACTGCGTTTAGCCTTTTTTGTTTGGGTTGATGTTGCTGTTGTTGTGCTCTAAGCCGCACAAAGTCGTTGCAGTTGGTTGATTGCTTTTTTATTCCGACATTTGTTTGCCTGCCGGAGGATAAGCCAATTGCAATCTGGACTCTTCACATTGCTTGCAGACACTTCAAGCTAATTGCAGGCATTCCAGCATTAATCTGGGAAAAAGTGTGAAAAAAGCGTGGAAAAAGCTTGGCTCAAACCAACTTCAATTGATTGGCCTGGCCAATTGCAGTTTAATCTTTCGTCTGCCATTCGCTTCCGCTTAATTGCACGGCTGGGTCAACTGTCTGTCTTGGCCAAAAAGGAAAATCGCTGGAAATAATTATAATTGAGGGCTCAGAAACCGCTTGAATTTACATTCTTTTTTTACTTGCAGAAACTCATTGGGAATTTCTTAATTGAGTTTGCATAATTAGCGCGCTTAATCGTCATTGAATCTGCATATTAATTGGGTCTCTCCATTTTTTTTTGGTGAACGAAAGTGGAAAAGGGTCCTAACTTTGGCTTTAATCGATGTGCCAGTGTCAATGACTTCTCATTCGGCATTTACTGTGCGATTTAATTTTGTGTATATATTTGTGTGTTTGCATTGACAAATGCACAGTCAAAGCTGAAAATAAACAAAAGGCGAATAGCCACCCAGAATATCTCCTTCCGAATCGCAGTTGTGTGCCCAAGCCCAACTATATAGTACACAATACAGTCTTCAAATGCGCTGCTACCTTGCGCTTGTTATTACAGCAAACAAATGAAAGTGAAAGCACAAATTTTGCAATGCTTTCGCTTTGCTTTTTTTCGGAATACTACTATGGAGTACTACTGCTTTTCCCGCTTTCATGGTTGTGGACTTGGCGAGACGGAAGACGAGGAAAGCGCGACGTTCGTTCACTTTGGTGCCAAAATTGCTTCCGAAATCAACCAGAATGTGTGTGTGTGTGTGTTGGCCATGTTGTGTTGGCCATCCCAAACATACCAACACATCCACGACGAAGCCCGGCTAGAACCCAAAGAGCCATGGAAGAGAGCTGGAGCTCGGCTGTCGAGTTTGAGTTTGCTGCTCAAATATTATGCGAACGCAAATATTTTTATTTAGTAAATGTCATTTATTATTTATGTTTATTCGAGCACTTATCTAGCGCTGCTTAACAACTTTGGCTCTAATGCAGCCAGGGGAGCGGAATGTGGCAAGTTGCCGATTGCGTGGTGGCAAGGGGGCAAGGTCGATCCAATTGGATCGAATCGAGCCGCATCGCAAAGCGGAATCAACAAGAAATCCAACCGGCATCCAGGAGGCGGAGGACACGCCCACGCATGGTATTTCAGGCCAGGACGATTCCGGAGGATTCAGGACGATTCCGGATGGCGGCGGGAATAAATTTAAACTCAAACTAAACTTGCGAGTAAATAGAAATACAAAAAGGCAAACAAAAACAATGCCGCTGTGCCAGTAAGGATGTCGGTGGCGGTCCCGCTCTCCTACCATCAGTACACTTCAAAATAAGTAAAAAGTTTTTATAAAATTTGTGTGTATTAAAAACTATTAAGGTATAGGAATCTCTAATTGTCCATTGTATTAAATGCTTGCTAAAGATAATAAACTTGTTTAAAGCTATACAAGATCTACATCTGAATCCTGAAAAAGTGGTGGTACTGGTTGGGCTTTTCGGAATATTTCTTCCAGTGCAGCCGGAGTCGCAGGCAAATGGCGGACAGAGTGTACACAAGCCGCCGTCTAGCGCATGTCTGCCAAGTGCGAAATGGGGGCGACCTGCTGCTCCTCCCGCTCCGGCTGCCCCCAGCTCCTCCGAATCCCCGCCTGCAGTCGCTGGCTGCCAATATTTGTGATTGTTTCGTATTCGATTTTCATAGCGGTGCAGTGTCCTTGGCGGCGAGGATGGGAGTGCGGGAATAGGGAGCTGGCATCGAAGTGGGTACACATCGTTGGTGGGGCTATGTGCATTGGGGTAGCTCTGGAGCCCTGAAACTGGAGCTCTTTATGAATGACTTTTTCTTTTTTGTTGCGGCTTCTCTGTGCGCCCGCTCTTGTTGTTGTTCTTGTGCTGCTACGATTATTGTTATTAGTCGAGCAAACAAATTGGTAAATAATAAATATTTTTCAGTTAAATATTGTTAGTAGAATGCCTCTTGCGGACTTGCAGGGCCAACTAGCTGCGGCACGAGCCTTCTTTTTTCCCGATTTTTATTGCCACAAAGTGTGAGTGTGAGTGGTGGATATGTAGATCTCTGGAACAGGCCAAGCCACATTGCCAATGACTTGCGCTTTCGTCCATGTGTACACACGAAGTGGAGTTTATGTGTGTGCCGAGGGAAATTGGTAGCCCACATTTACAAAATCAGAAAAGCGCTTGATTTGTAAAATATTTGCTTTGCGCAAACGAACGCAGCTCAGCAATTGTTCAATTCATACAGGCATTGGAGCCCCTCCACCTCCTTCGGCTACAGCTCCTCCTCCGTTTCCGTCTTCGATTCCAACCTGGGCCGCACAGCTCCCTGGCTTGGAGCTGGAGTGCCGGTGATGTTGTCGTCATGTTTGAAAATGTTTATGGAACGACACCTGTAGGTGATAATAATAAACAATCGAAGCACGACGCCCACGACTGCCAATCGATGTGTTTTTGGGAGCCACAATGGAGCAGGCACGCATTTGTATGCATAGGTAAATATGAGGATTACAATTAGCTGGAGCTCTAGGGAGTCAGTACTCTTGCGGGGGAGATTTGCTCCGAGTTGATAGTTGGAAAGTGGCTGATGCGACAGGGGGATGCACTGGATTTAGCCAATCTTCTAGCGTCACAGATAAGATACGCGAGAAATAGTTGAGGATAAGTAGTAGATCGGATTTATAAGCTCTACTAACACTATATACTGCGAGTGGTGGAAATATAATTAGCATATGCAGAATTTTTAATATCTTTCGGTTTTACTAAGTGGGACTGCTTCTTTGCATTTCCTGAGAACTTTTCTGACTTCCTCCCGCCCTGAGGAATACTCATCATGCCTTTTGCCAGTGGAATCCCCTTTAATGGCCAGCCCATGTAAGAGTGCAGGAATTTCTTGGAATTCCATTGGGGTTTTGCTTTTCACAGCGGGCTCGAGCTTCCAACGCACTCAGTCGGTCAAGCCTTTTTTTTGTTTTAGCCCTGGCTTTGTTTGTCCATTTGAGTGGTTTTGGTTACTTTGACGCACTGTGATCTTAATTTTTCGCTACAAAAGCCGCAGCAGGGCAAACAATAATTTGGATATTCAAATGCGGCTGGGGATGTTGAAAATTTGAAAATGTGTCCGAGATCGACGATCACCGGATGTTTGTGGACTATTTGCGAAAGCATTAAGCATTAAGAGGGGATTGTCCCGGCATGCGGGATCGCAGTGCTTTACTTTCCCATGTGGGTTGGGTGGATTTTTACGGCGTTTTAATAAACCCCAATGCGGCGGCATACTTTTTTTGTACACTTCTCGGAAAAGTTGTAAATTGCACTTTGTAAACAAGAAAAGGCTGGGCATGGAATGGCGGAGAATCAACGACGCTAAGACCCCGTCGTCGTTTATCTCTGGCGTGGCTATGTGATAAAGTCGCGGTCCGCGTGGAAGCCACCTCATTATCTGGATCAGGTACCGACCTGGGACCGACCAGAGAACAGGAAGACGCACAAGGCACTCGCGTATCTGTATCTTGAACTGGCGTTGGATGTGGAGGTGGAGGTGCCGTATCTAATCTCGGGCTGCATAAATGCAAATAACGAAAGATCGCTACGATCGGCGTACCCCGTACCGCTGTACTTCAGTACCGCTGTACCGCCGTATAATGAGGCAGTTGTCGAGGCTATGGCGATAAGCCCTCCGGTGAATGCATCCGGAGAGAAGACAAGACGACGACAGCGCCAACACACCGAGCAAACAGTGCCCAGAACAGAGCAGATTCTTTCTTCTGCCAGCCGAGTAGATAACAAAAAAATAACGCGAAAAGGTCGTGCCTGTGTGCACGGCTATATATAGAGCGTTGGCTCAGACCCGGGACTTATTTCTTCTTCTTCCTCTCAGGGAGACTCAATCTGCGCCAGCTCTTATCGGCTCCACATATATGGCTGCTGATTAAGGCAAGAAATACAAAATGGTGGCTGCTTTGGCTTTGGCTCTGGTTCTGGGGCGAAATGTGAACAGCTTATTGACCCAACTGAAAGCAGGGGTTGGGGTGCACATACATATGTAGGTGTACCTGGCTCTCCAGCCTGGCTTAATTAAGAACAAGTTGGCAAACATGACAGACAATGAAAATAGTTGGCCTTGCTTATCGCGCCCTATCAGGGAGCGTGGTGGTTGGGCAGCAATACGATTACTTTCCCGCAGGACAACGACCATCGTGAGTGCCACCCACCGAATGACAAGCCGAAGTTGAGCTACAGAAATGATTTTCTAATCAGCGGGAATAGCTGCCAATTCAAAATATATACAAATCGTTGGTATGCCCTTCAATTTACCACTCCGAATCTATTCTTTCTCGAGATGTACTTTTACAATCATGGAAGATTATGCCACGCTATTAACTTCATAAGTTGTAAGTTTTTGGTAAAAATCGTTAAAATATTTAGTAATCTATACTCCCTGAAATGCAGTATTCCCATCTAGGATAGGGTATTTGATTATTGGGCCTCGTCTGCTTAGCGTGTCTGGTTGCCATTGCTGTCCACATGCATAATACTCCTGAATCCCTGTTTTATGTGTGTGTGTGTGAGTGGTGGCTATGTGTTGGCGAGTCCTTATGACAATTTGATGAGGACGTTATTTACACTAGTTAAAAGCTACGACTACGCCACTCCGACCCGCCCCGTCTATCGCGGGGTTGTCAATAAAAAGGAAATAAGCAGTTGGATCCATGCCGAATCCGGATCCGGACACCCGACCCCAACTCGGTGCCCCAGTGGAGCTGACACTCGCATGACAAGCAGCCATTTCCATGGTCAGTCCCGTCGAATATCCCGCCACCGTTCCTCTAGACCCATTTTCCATTCCCGTTTCCATGTCCATTTCCATTTCGATTTTGATGGCCGTTGGCTCGACCGCTGCCTGGCATTTTTCCGTATACGCGCGTATCCAATCAAGCATATATCGTTTGTAGCTAGGCTATATGCTATATCCGCCCAAATGTGGGCGTGTGCGTGGTGGACGTGGTCAACATTCCGTTGATTACGTATACGACTGGGGCGCCAATCAACCAAATGTCAACGTCAGCGACGCGACGTTTGTCATGTTGACTGTTTTATTGTCGCTGTTGCTGTTTCAGTGCTGTTTCTGTGCCGCTTGCGCTGCTCCTGCATAGCAAAATGCCTGAAATGTCGCCGAACAACAATGCGTTTACATTTTTTCTCGTGGCCCGAATCAATATTAGTAATTTGAATTATTCAGAAGTCAAATATGAAGCTTTAATGGCCAAACAGCGTGCCCGCACACGAGGCCGAAAAACCCCGAGTCGCCAACCCCCTGGAAAACTGACCACCCCCATACCCCAATAAACCATCCCAATCTCGACTCCCATTCCCTCCATTTGCGCTCTCACTGCCCATTGGATGTGCATGTCCTCCTGCCGGCGACAACTCAATAATTTGGCGAATCGCCCAATTTAATGCGGGGGATCCAAGGGGGAGTGGGTGTTGGCCAAGTCGGAACTGCAACTCCGGAACCTGCTGCCATTGTCTACGGCTCTACGGGTCTCCGGCTCTACGGTTTGGGGCTGCCCGAGCACAGTCGTTGCGCAGGTAAATACGTCAATTTAAATCCGTGGATTGGATTGTAAGTCAATGTTTGACTTTTGCTCGCTGATTGATTGCTCAAAAGCAACAGCAGCAGTAGCAGCAGCAGCAGCAGCAGCATCGCCAGTTGCAGCAGTAGCCAGTAGCATGGAGCTGCTGCAGCAATATCGAGGCAACTGCATATGCATACGGCCCTGGGCTGATGACTTGGCCAGTTCCCGTGGGGTGGCAACTGAATTGCCGGATGGGGCATGGGCATGGGCATGGGTCCGGGCACTGACTGCCACATGCATCAACAGTTTACCCGATTTACAGCCAGTGGAGTTTGCATAGCGGAGTCAACCGTATGAATCAACGATTTCTGCTGCGCCGGCATAATTTCCAAAAAATGTGCACACACACTCCTGCGCAAGTGGTATATCCCGGAATGTGGCTCTTCAAGGAGCTGAACATGCACATGTGTTTAAGGACTTGCAGTGGAGCAGTGCAACTCCTGCTGCCTCTGACTTTAAGTGGCAAAATCAACAAATTATAGTGTGTGTGGGTGGCCATTGTGCGTTGTGTCTGCCGCCCGCACAACTTCCGCAAAGTTTGCAACACGAAATATTTAACTTCAGATTTTGGTTGTCATCCTGCCAGCATCTACAGGCAATAAATATCTATATATCTAATAAGGGGATGGACCAAAGCCTAAAAATACAACTATGTATTTTTCTAAAAATATGTTTAATATAATCGAAAGTATAATCAGATTGTATACAGACAAGCATTATTAGTAGACACGTGATATGATTAAGTTCTAACGAAACCCTTAGTTGAATTAATTAGTTAAGTTCAGATTTGTTAATTTTCATTTAATATAACTGCATTGTCTGCTTTATTTGTATCTTGCTTCTATTGCAAACTCCGTGCGCCGCTCCTGGTTGTCTGTATATTTAAACTCAATTCTAGACACATGTGCATTATTGTTGCTTATCTGGCGGACGTTCTCTATCCGACCGCAACAACAGTGCCAACAACAAACAGTCGGAGGCAAAGCCACCGCAGCAGCGGCATTTGCAGCAGCAACATTTGCAGCAGCAACAGCAACAGCAGCATCAGCTCATATAAAAGCGTTCGCATATCCTTGTGTGTGCATATCCTTTGCTGTGTGCGCTGCACTGCGTTGTTTTGCCGCTCTTGATAATGATGCTGGCCAGCATATTCATAATGAAATTTCATTGCGGCAGGACCTCGCACCACCCCCCACCCCGCCCTCCTACTCAAACGATGTGTGTGCGTATGTGCACTGAGTGGAAAACAGGACACACCCGGACCCAGGCATATTATGTATAAACACAAATTAATTTCGTTTCACTGGCCCCAACCGTAGTAGCCAAAGCCGTAGCCGTAGCCATATAGCCGGAGCCGTACAGCCGTAGCCGTATTGCCGTATAGCCGGGTCCGTGCAATGACGGGGCCCGGACATTTGCATAAAATATTTGCACAGCTTTCGGCTAGTGCAACGCCACTGTTGCTGTTGCTGCCTCTACTGCTGTGGGTTTGCCCTCGCTTTGAGGACTCGTGTCCGTATCCGTGTCCATAAACTAGGCAACAACAGGCAGTTTCCCAGCACAGATTTAATGAATCAGCAGCAGCCAGATAGTGGGCTATCCGGCTTGGGTTTCCCTTCCGGTTTTGGGTCTCGGCCAGGCCAGGATCTGGGCTCCTTTTTCAGGACAACGTGCCGCATCAGCAAACGTCTTGCACCGCAGCGATGTTCAACCATGTCTGGGTTTTGGTCATTTTTGATAAATTAGCACAAATTCAGCAGATACCGAATCAAGGCCTAAAATAATGTCCTTTCTGTGCTGCTCGAATTGTTTGATACCTCATATATTTTATGAAAAGAATTCATTGTGTTATGGTTATGGTTGCTGTTTTATGGTACTACCTACCTAGTGATGCCCACAAATTCATTACCTTTACAGCATATAAATCAACTGGACTTTCATCACCCTTATTTTATTTATGAGTCGCATATCCCATCATACATGTATTTATAGACAAACAGGATTTGTGTATTTGTGTGGGTGGATGGGGAGGGAGGGCCTTGAATGTTGCTGAGTGGACTTACTTGAAACTGCGTCCCCTGTAACCTGTAATTGGCCAAATGTCAGAGCCATTGATGCATACAAGCTCGGATTCAGCCTGCTGTGGATTTCTGAATCTGGCCATGATATCATGTTTATATAACTCGACGGTTTCTCCTCGCAAGGAGAACTGACACCAGTTCCCCGCCCCCTTTTCTCGTATGCCGCCCCACACTTTAGCACATAATTAACCTAAAAATGTAACTCCATCTTGTTTATCAGCGAAAAAAGCAGCGAGGAGGAGAAAAATGTGACAGAGGCGGAGATACCGAGAGACTGAGAGAGAGCAACGCAGTGGAAAAAGGCGCGCATCTCATTATCACTCGGACGTGAATATCTCGACATGTTTGCCGTTGTCGTTCGTCATCGGTGCGGATGCGAACGCGAATGCTTGTCGCTGTCTTGGCCCCATCCAAAAGTCCCCTCTTCAGGCCCTCCCCCCTTCGTCCACGCCCATGTGGCCGCACCCCCTCCCCCGCGCGTCACAGCAAAACGTTTAAAGTGAATTTGTGTTGAGCTCACATCGTTAAAATATCCGTCAAAAACTTAAGTAAACAGACATAACTACGTGCATTTTAAATTGAATTCGAACACGAAACAAAAAAAAAAAGAGAAAAACACCAACAAAATAAGCAAGCGACAGTGAAAATTTACACATACCTCTCGGCCGTACTTAGCCTGAAATATCCACCTTTTCATATATCGGTACGGTATATACGGTATATGTTAACTCGATCCATCGCATCGATCCGATCCGTCCGCGCCCATTTCTCAGACGCTCGAGAGTTTCGAGCCGTTTCTCCTTCTTTCCCGGCTTATTTGCCAAAAAAATTAAAGACAAGTAAAAGTCGTGATTAACGTTGAATTGACTGGCTGGTTAACTGGTTAGCTGGTTAGCTGGATGGCCTGGGCACCGCTGCTCGAGCGTCATTATCACCGCAAACAAGCACATCTCGGACCTATAATGAGTGTTTCAAACGAGTACGAGGTACTACAAAAATGCCGCGCTCGGTTGAATCTAAATGGTGGATAGAGTATTTTCTGTTTTTATAAACAGTGTTCGTGGAGAACAGGGGAATGCTCTATTGTATATGAATATAAATGTAAGTAACTGGCATATGGTCTAGGTATAGTATGTTCGAATGCCTAACCGCTCAGGTATATTATATAAGTCTATATGCTATATAAATAACATGCAATAACTTGTTATTAAGACCAACTTACGTATTCTATATTATTGCTAGCACTGAATTGTGCAACATTTATAAACGGGGTAGCCAATAGTCGAGCTAACTCAATTGATCTTTCACAAATGTTTCTTTATTTAGCTCTGAGCAGGACTGGTTTTGTACAAGCAAATGCTTTTCGGTCAAGGTAAATAGGCCCGATGTGCCATTGAGTGGGCTAAATTGGATCTTTCGCTCCCGATCTGAGCAAGAAATAGTAACCAGTGCTCGTATTTGCGGTATTCCATCGGCAAACATGGCGATAATTGACCAGATCGCTGCGCATGCTCCGGAGATTTCCAAACATTTCGAAGGAGCGTCGGTCGCAGAATCGCATGGCTGCTGCTCCCCGGCTTATGCTGGAGTATCTGTTAGCCCGGGTATCTGGTATCTGGCCATTTCGCGGTATTTCGCGTTAAATATTTACCCACACAGCGAGGTACACGCCCAATAAGCAATCCGCGGTGCAAAGTGTGCCAGCAACAACATTCGCAAATGGCGGGGTCAAGTGCTGGATTGATCGGCGGCAGCCGGGGGAGCCACTGGAGGGCAGGAGGAGCATCGATCGCTATGGGCATGACGCGAGTGGCAGGCACTTTGCATATTTTAGCGCGTGCATTGCAGTTGCTAATTGAAATAGTGTCGCTGCGGTGATCGTTGCTGTTGCTGCCGTAGATGTAGCTGGTGTGCACATATTTGCGCATTGCCAGAGATGCGCAACGGAGTGGCGACCTCGCCTAGTCCGCACTGTCTGCCTGGTTTTTTTTCTTCTTTTTTTTTTCTACTTCACTAGAGGTAAAAGTGCGTGAGCCGAGCGGACGTTTCCCAATCCGCACGGGTAATGCCCACAATTGCGTCACGACGGCGTCCCGCAACATGCAACGAATGTTGCTGGTGGCACGTACGCGAAACCCGCTGACTTTTGCCACTTTCATGCGTCTTGGTCCTTGGCCAAACAATCGGGAATCGGGCGATGGAGAAAAGTGAGTACGAAATCTGGACATGGAGTGTACGTCATGATTTTTTGATTGATCTGAAAGGCACACAGCACAGTTGGTCTTTGTATATTCTTAATGAAAAATGAAACGTTTTTCATTACGATTCGGCCGGATGTTGGGGTGTTGCCTGCAGCGTTTGCTGCTGCATTTTCATATTTATAAGATAATTGAAAGCGGGTATTGCCAAATTAACAACGCTCGGCAAACAAAGAAGGCAACCGAAAGGACTGCCAATATGGCGACTGTTACACAGGACTCATATGTATATACCAGTGTGTGCGATATGTGCGAGTGTGTGTGTATGTGTGTGCCGAAAGACAGGAGCATATCCCTTGTGTACACAAGCTCGCTTTATTGTTTTGCGCTGGGCTGGCTTTACTCCTTGCCCCGGACTTTGTGCTTCGGGATTCAGGACTCAACCCACCACCACCACCGGCAATATAGAACCACCCGGATTTCACTCTCTGCTCTGCTCTCGTCTTGGAAAGAATTTCGCCCGTGCACGGATTTTATTAAATTGCATTCGCAGTTGTTTTGAATTGATTCGACTACGTGGAATCGCCCGCAGCATCAGCTACAGCAACCAGATCAAGAACTGGCTCCCTTTCTCCCCCTGGCTCGACTTTATCTCCCCGCCCTTTGTTTTCTACATTTGATTTTTTACTTTTTTACTTTCATATCATTTTATTGCCGACTGTGAGGGCTCGTGGTGTGGGGTTGTTTGGGGGCGCTACTGGCGCAGGATGCCTGGCTGCCAAACAGGAAGCAGCCTGGCAACTATTACAAATGGCTGGCTGTCTGCCCAAGCCCCAGTCCCTGCCACGCCCCCGACTCCCACATCCGTGGAGCAGACACTCGAGGATTTGCCGCCTGCCCTCCTTGTTGTTGTCTTAATATTTTTCTTGAAATTTTCTTGTGCTTTTCTCGGGTGCTACGACAAGAGTTTCATTTGTTTTATGCGCTCTCCTTTTTGGCCTCCTGTTTGCACATACTTTGTCGGTACTTTTCGGCTACTTTGAAGGGGGCACTAGTGGACCAAGTTATTGTATCTTGTAGGTACACACAGAGCAGCCAAACACGGAACACAGAATGAAAAAGAACAGAACGGAACAGAGACGTTGGCCACTTTCCTCGATTTCAATTCAGCTTAAATACCCCAATTCGTACTGCTACTTCTGCTGGAATTTAATAAAACGAACTTTAAATCGAACCGAGGTACACACACACTGCTCTCACATGTGATTGTGATTGTGTGCTCATGCCTTAGCCTACACACGCATATGGCGCATCCTGGACATAAAGGATATTATAAGAGATTTAGCACTCTGTTTGCACACGGATGATGCATTGTCATCGAGCCGGGCCGAGATTTATGATGGATTCGGTTTGTGCCTGGAGTGCGCAAAATTATTAGAATTTTACCAGTCCCACATACGCTACAATCAAAAGGATGGAGTTGTTTGGAGATAGAAAGACCATTGAAACAGGATTAAAAGATGCATCTATGAGTTACGCTCAAACGTACTGTAGACTTTCTTTGCCTTGTTTATGAGTTCAATAGTTAAATATATATTTTGTATCCTTATCTTTCGATTAATTTATAGTTCCTATTTAATAAAATATTTTATAGAATTCCATGCATTTCCCTGATGTTAGAGCACCCAGGTGCCCGTTCAGCCGGAATCCTTGACACATTCTATGCATACATATAGAAATCCTTCTCTTTTCGGTTCGGCTTTGAAACTTCTTTTTTAATATTCATCACGCAGTGAAAATTTGCGATAAAATGTGACACATGCGCACGATTTTGCCGCGTTGGCAACTTGCTCTCTGCCTGCATGTGTGTGAGTGTGTGTGTGCATGTCCTGGCTAAAGTTATAAATAAAGGATAGACGTGCACACACACAATGGCAACGCGAAAACAAATGGGGCAAAAAGCAATGCAATTGAATTGCCAATAGACTGGGGGCATGATGGCCATTGTTTCGGCAGCGGCGTGTTAAAAAATTAAAACATAAAGCACAATAAAATATTCCTTTTGCTCTAAATAAATTACTATGCAAAATTAAATGACCCAAAGGCGCACAAGCACAGCACACATGGCCTGCTTTTTTTGTGTCACTTACCTTCGAGCGCCGCAAAATGAAATTAAATAGAAATTTTAAATTTTCGCCATGGGTGGCGGCGGTGGCGGGGCTCAACCGGTGGGCAAAAAGGGGGTCAGCGTCAACGTCGCTGTCGCCGCCAACGTTTGCTATATGCCAACTGTAAATATTTGAAAAGGATTTTGTTTGTTTATTGTTTGCACACACACCTCGCACGGTGTTAGTCGGTGTTAGCTTTTTAATTATAAAATATTTAACCAAAAAACTCACACTCGAATGGCCCCCCAAATACGCGCGTGTGTGTGTATTTCTCGTATAGTGCGGTATTGTTACCCCTTCTTTTCCGCGACTTTTTCAGCTGGTTTTTAGTTTGGCGGCAGTCCTGGTTATCGCTCACTAAACACAACAATGGCCAAGGCAATTTAGCATTTTAAAAAATTCACAAACCAAAATTGATGACATGCAGCGCATTCCAACTCGCACGAACTGTTATTTTCTTTTTCCTTCATTTATCCATTTTTTTTTGCGAAAATAGCTTCATTGTCATTTTTATTAACTGGACAGCGAAGGGCTTGCAAATTAAACAAATATTGCCAGAGAGCAGTCAAATGGCTGGCACCAGGATTTGTGCCAAGGCAAATAAGAGCTCGTCGTCGTCGTCGTCGTCGTTGCTCAACGTTGCTGTCGGCTGATTACTGCAACAGGACAAATAAATGTCGAGCTGACTAATCGCCAGGGCAGAAGGTGTCCATGCCCTCCAGTCTATAATGAAAATTTATATGTACGACATATAGACTTACGGCTCGCTGGCTGTGGAGAAATGAGGACGTTACAATTTCGCCCCGTCCATAAAAACAACAAACAAGCAACTTCGGGCCAGGGCCAACAACAAACAGTCGAAATTGTGAAGGCAAATAAACCGAATTGCAGGCGGAATGAAGATGGTGGCCCACACGCTGGCCAAAAGAAGGAGCAGGAGGGCCAACAACCTGGCGGTGCAAAAATTGCGTTGCGTATACGCAGCGTTGCAATTGGAATTTGATTTTCGAAGCAGCACGCCGCCCAGTCGGCAGCGGCACAATATTTGCTCGCCAAGTACAATACAAAAAGCTGGAGTGGCATGGGGAAATGGAGTTGCGAATTCCCTGCCGAAAGGTTCCTCGCGTCGAAGAATTAGTCATGGAACATAGTTATTAGGGTTAAGCCAAATTAAGATATTAAAGTCCGCAACTCAAAACCAGCAGAACATCAATTGGATTCGGTTTGTAAGGGTTTTAGATTAAAAGAAAGACACAAAAAAGATGTTCATCAACTGAGGGTTGTTTTTGGATGTAATAATTGTCAGAGAAAGATTTCTCAGGGTATTCCATATCCTGTCTGGATTTGAGTGCCGTATTACTTTTAACTCTTTGTTGCTTTATAAAACCGCGAAGGCAAACTTAATTTTCATCCGCGAGTTTCCATTTCGGCAAAAGCCGCGATTTTTGATGGAATTTTACATGTGAACGCGTACGTATTTCTAGAAGCCCCCCAGTGGCTATTAACTTGAAATAGATTGTTTTGGGCCAAATCTTAAAGTGATTGCAAATGAAAATTTAAACTTGTGGGTAGCGGGCTCTATTTACCGACAGTTGACAAATGAAAAATGGCGGCTAAAGGCTTTTTATGTTTGTGCAAATTTCACATTTACAGTTATTGCTAATTGGAGGCTCATGCGGCCACATCGGGCTGCCAATGCCGCCCATCCAGTTCAATAGCCCAAAAGTCCGCCCGTCCAACAGTCCGGGCCAAGCAAATAATGGACGTTAATGTTGTTGGCATTGGCCATTTAATGTTTAATATTGGCAGCAGAGTGTGTGTGTGCGCGGCCGCTTGTGCACACACACTTTAAAGTGCATTTCGATAAATGAATTATTATAAAATGTATTTTACAGATTTGGAAGATATTTATGTAATTAATTTTAAAAATTATTACAAATGCAAATAGCAGCCGCAGTCAATTCAAACAATGCAGCGGACGAAACAGAAGCAATCAATACGCGCGATCAACCGTTATATGAGGCATTAAGCCGCCTCAATGACTTTTGGCAACAAAATGAATCAACATTTCGGTCAGAGCCAACAAAAAGCGGCCTGCCTCATGAGTCATGACCGATTGCCAAATTGAGGCATTATTACTCGCGGATTAACGCTAGTGCATATTTATTAAAAACCAGAATGGCACACAAGGGAGGGAAGAGGTCCTTTAAATTTGAGTCATAAGCTCAAAAACAATATTAACTATTATAATACGTTTACAACTTTTTCTGAAATGCGGCGTTATGAGAAGATCAATCCATATTCAGCTGCCTTACTTTTTGACTAATTTGAATATCTCCAACATACTCTTATTGTGATATTTTGTACAGCTTAAGGACCTTAAATCTATCTGAATTTGTATGACTTTCAGGCATCAGGTGCCCCGTCTAGTTTCTCGGTCTGGTAAAAAGTTTCCATTTCAAAATGTTTGCCTCTCAATCAGCCCGCTTCTACACTTGGCCCCAATTAGGTGACCAACTTAATGGCCGCCTCATTAGCCATGCGGAGGAGCACTTGGTGCCCAGCCCCTTCATCCCGCCTCCGCCAGTGGAGCTGAATGCTAAAGCGCCGACGCCTCTTTGGCGGCACTTGGGCTGAATGGAGGGAATTTGCATACAGCATCCGCTACTGTATTTTCGATGGGAATCATGGGACGTGAGGTGATCTGGTGCTCCTCCTGGAACCGAGCGAACGGAAGCCGAATGGATTTCGTAATAATGACGGCCAAATTGGGGAGTTTTTCACCGGAGAAGTGAGATTTGTCATTCGGGCCGGATGTGTTTTGTGTGGATCATGGCAATGTCATGCCCATTTGCTCCGTTGTTATGTTATGTTACATTAGGGCTGACAGGTTGGCAGAATGCTACCTGGTTCTGCTGGCTATAAAGGCCATTGTTGGGCCTGTGCGGAAGCAGCCGGTTTCTTTGGGCCGTCTTGCTTACCTTAGTTTTTGGGCTTGCCTCCGCATTGTTAGCGATCTTTCGAGGGGGTGTGCAAACATTTGACGTGTGTTTTGACGCGAGTCAAGATATGGCCAAGATCGTTACAAAACTGTTTCGATTCTGGGGCCTGTGCAAACACACATCTCTCGTATTGATAGGCTTGAAATTGGAACGAATGCCAGACCCTGTTGACCTAACGCGACAATGTTATTTCTGTGTTATTATTATTATTTTTTTTCCTCATTTCTGGCCGCTTGTATTTTTCCCATTTATTTGGAATTTTTGCCCGGGCTCACAATGCAGCAACTGTGCAAATAGCAGGCGACAACTCCGACAGCGATAATGAAAGCTGTTTGGAAAGTTAGAAGCCTGATGAACCGCCAGACAGGCGACAGCATCGCCGGAGAGTATCAAGATCGAACTACTCTAATCGCGGGTATCATAGGTACAGCAAGTAGATCGAGACATGAGGAAACCTAAGGAACACTTCCTTATCACATCTTATGGAAATTCAAATGGTACACAGTATGTTCTTATATGCTTAGATACTAAAAACATGGTATGTCATATCTGCTAAGATCACTTATTTTTCAAATTATTTACTTAAAATTATAATTATAGAACGGGTTAGTGAACTCTGCGCGTTAGAGCATTGAATCTTCAACTAGCATTTGATGAACGTTTCGCCTATCCGTTTCTACATTTCTATTCAATTTCGAGGCGTTCTGTTTGCCTAGCTGAAACAGAGATACTTATTTTTCATTTAGCACTCTTTCAATACAATATTTGAACAAGCCGCACAGTTGTTTCTGTACGGGGACAATAGAATTGAATTTAGCATTATCTTCTAACTGGTGATAAGGCTCCTAATGATGCGTCGTTTCTTTTAATTATACATGCTGTGCGCTGAGCTGTTATGTTGGATTTGCCAGAGATGTGACGATGGGGATGGGATGGGATGGATCGACCCCAAATGACCTTCGACTTGACGGTCGTTTTTGTGGCGTGTGAAAGTCGCTTTCTTCTCGGAAATCCACCATGGAAGTGCAGACAAATTGGCAACAAATGAGGGGCATGTTCTCCTCCTTCCTCCGCACAGGACACAACGCAACAAACAGATAACGCCCCTATCCTGGGTCCTGTTTTGGCAAAAGGGACAAAAGGACCCGGCCTGGACACAATCAACTACCGGGTAATTAGAGTTGAATGCGAGAGTCAAAAAGTCGTGTAATGCGATTTGTATGGCCCAGCGGGAGATCCCAGCAGGATGCCAGACTATTGCATCAAGACACATTGCACGGCCTATTAGGGGAAAGGGAGTCCTGGTCCGAGTCCTGGTCCCAAAACACATTTGCCAAATAGGTGAAATTTATGAGACGAAATGGCACAACAATGACAAATTCGTTTTGGTTTTCGATTTATCCTGGCACCTCATTTCCTTCTTCCTATCTCTTGGCTTGGCCAAATATTTATAAATTGTTGAAATCGCCTGACAGTTTTTTGTGCCTTCCTCTTTTTCACTTTTTCATTATAATTGTGACAGATTGCTCCTCGGCGTGATTTGGGCAGCAGATGCTCTGGGTGCTGCTACTCCTGCTCCTGATCCAGATCCTGCCGACGACATCCTGCGGCTATTTGCTGCTGCACTTGTCACGGCCTCTCTGGCCGCTTGTCGTCTTAGGGCTGCCTCAAATTGTGTTAGGGTTAGGCCTAGCCCTGGATTTCCGCTGCAGGCCATAGACCATCTGACCATCGTGTTACAGCTCCTGCTCCTGCTTCTGATCCTGTTCGTGCTTATGCTCCTGCTGCTACGCTGGTTGCTGCTCTTCGTCCTGGTCACGCTTATTATGGCCGCGGGCACTGGTTGCTTTGCCGGCGCCTCTTCTCCTGTGTTTGCCCAAATGCTTGACTGCCGCGGCTGCAGCTGTGCACTGAGAGAAAAATTTGGGATTCAACAAGGTTGAATTCTATTCTATCTATAAAGTAACTTTTAATTGCTTTGATTATCCGATCATCTTCACGGATTTTGATAAAACAACTAAGGAGGCTCTTGTACAAATGCTAGATAGTAAAATGGCTGAATAGTATTTAATGGTTTTAAGTGGCTGTTATAATGACTTATTAATGGTAAACAGTATGTGTCTTGTATTTTGCCTGAGTGTAGGGGGCTCTACTACTTTTCACTGCTAAACATCGGCACAATATCCGTCGTACGTTGTGCAAACAGAGCTTCAGGTCCTGCTCCTCTAGCTCCTCCTCCTCCTCTTGGTGCTCCTGCTTCTGCTGCTGCTGCTGCTGCTGCGTCCTGTCGCTGCCATCTTTGTGCTGATGATGTTTGCTTAGCTGTCTTTGCATCTTTTTGCCGAGCAGCGAAGGACCGAGGAGGACCCTGCCATCCAGCCAGGCAGCTCTAAAACGGAAATGATGGCGGCTGCAGGAACATCGGCGACCGCTGCAGAAAGCTGTATTTGCCCTCCCCGCTCGCCAGACAATGCAGGACAATGAAATGAATTTTTAAGAACACCCTGCCCTATATGCGTTGCCACTTCAAAGTCATTCGCCAGGCATCCCAGCAGCATCTTCAGCATCCCTGCATTCCGGATTCAGGCATTCCGGCGGTGCAGTTTCGAGTTGCCTTTGCTGCGATATGCAGTTGCAGTTGCCAGATTCCCGGGCACGGAACGAAGGGAGGCTACTGCGTTTTGTTTGCATTTGCATGCAGGTGCAGTTCAGATGCAGTTGCCCCTCCTTTTTTGTATTTTTTTGTATTTTTTTTTTTTGGCCCCGTAAATTTGCAGTCGACCGTCGGAGGATGCTGGCTGCACGGCTATTTGCCAAGCGTTTCGTGTGTGCATGTCAAATTCAAACGTTTGCATATTTTGCAAGATTGTCGGGCACAATTAACCGGCATCATCAGCAGCGTTGACAAAAAATTATAATTTTCTGTGCTAATGAACGCCGGGCCACGACTACGCAACTCGGCCAGAAAACGGGGCAATTGCACTTGAAAACGGAATGTTAATCAGGCGATAATCTTGTTGTCGATGCGATAATGAAGAGCTGTCTAAATTACAGCCCAAAAGCAGGATAAATGAGGTCATATTTCTTAAAATATATATGGGGTTGTGTGCTTTTGCACTTAAAGTTGTTAAGAGAATTTCAGGGAAAATAAGTCCAGTTAAATAAATTCAAGGAAAATCTGCATAATCAACGATGTCAACGTACTGTGTCCTTTTAAGATCAAATCGTCGTCTATATCCTAAAAGCGAAACTTTCACTAAAAAGGGAGTATAATTTAACTATAAGAAAGATTTATTCACCGAATGGATCTCACATATCGTAGATGGCTTGTAATATTGGGTGCATACTCAGTTCTAAATTGATTTACCGAATAGTTTGCTATATGTATAACATGTGCACTTAAAATGACATTGGAAAACAAACTAATTGTCTTGGTAAACAATAATTTCCACAACACGGCCGATAATAGAGCAATAACATCTAATTGAATTCAAATACGAGCGAGACAAAGTCGTGCCTATAGAGAGTATACTAATTTCCACAAATATAAATAATGTGACGGGTGCTTAATTATCATGAATATAAGTGCATTATCTGAGTGCATTGTGTCATTCAAACAGTTGGAAGATGCGTCGTTTGAAACTATTAATTTTTAAATAACTAAATAAATATAGGATTTCTCCTTTCCTTCCTGGAAGTCTTAACCAATATTGTCCTCCTTATAAGCAGTTTGATTAAAGTTTCTGTAAAGTACCCTATGTACCCTTGATATCTTATTTGTCCTAATATAGCATCTTATCCCCAGAGAAGTTTACTTTGCAAGACTTTATCTGCGGAGGGCAAAGACCTTGTTTTCCAGCGAGTAAAGGTGTCACGGCAGTTGATTTTTATTCGGTAAATGATGCGATTGAAGGGATAATTTTATTTATTTTCATTTTGTGTATACTCTGCTGCATTTTTTTTTAAATTCCCCCCTTTTTGCGATGTTTTTTTATGCCACACTTGGTCGCTAATTAATCCTTACGCCGGGAAAGGCAAACAGGGCGCATGGCTGATGCGTGGATGCCTGGAAGAGAGCGCAGTCAAATATGCACAAATACGAGCATGAAAAGCTGACGACTCTTTGGCTCGCCTGCCTGGCTTTTCCGAGTGGGTGGTGCTGATGGGTGGGTGGAATAGCTGGATGGGCTGGATGTGCTGGATATGGTGGAAATGGTGGGTTCATGGGCTTGGTAGCTCAGCGAGCGACTTGCTATGTACATATTTGTGCAGTTATGTTCACATTTGTACTGATCATAATGTACACACACACACGCACACATCGAGCGAAAGAGAGCGAGCATCCTGGCACACACACACACTAACTATATGTGTATATAGATTTCAGTCAAACACTCGAGCAAGCACAGACAAATTCTATTTGCAAACATTTCACTTGATTTGCAAGCGAGTAGCAGCCCCCCAGAAACACCCCCTCTCCACCTTCCAGCAACTCCTACACACACACACACTCTCCAAGCCAGACTCCTGTAAGTGTGCTTGTGTTTGTGCACACACACACACAAGCGCGAGTGTGGGTGTGCGGATGTGAACGCTTCACACAACGTATTTTTTAGCAGCACCACTGAGAAAAAAGCACTTGGGTGTCCTATCTGCGGATCATCTGTATAAAAAAAGTAAAAAACAAAATATTTGAAGATTTGAAATATTAAATCGAGAAGGTACTTTATTAAGCTATGATACAATAATATTGGAATATGGAATACCAATTTAAAGTCCATTTTTTCTTGTGTAGCAGCCTCTCCGTTGACATTCGTGCAGGAGACATCCACATCCACAACCACACACATACAGCCGAATGCCGACTGCGACTGCGACTCTGACTGTCGACTGGGTGTCAAGGACGTGGCATGGAACACCGACAGGACGAAGGGGAGCAGCGGGCGGTGGCCGGGGAGCTGGAGCCAAATGCTGAGCGCCAGCCATGATGAGTACGATGAGCGCCAAAGTTGCACTCGACAAATCGAAATTGTGTGCTCTGGAAAAATATTGGCACAAGAAATCATTCCTTCCTGTTGTTGGTGTCGTTGGCTGATGCCCGGGTTGCCGATTCCCTCGCATTCCCTGGTTCCCTCGATTCCGGACTCCTCCCGGAACTTGGCTGTTGACATGATTGGGCGGGCTTTCATTTGCCAACTTGTCGCAAAATGTTTTAATATTTTCAAGTTGCATTTAATCCCCGAACGGGCGCTGAGCCACGTGAATCGTGTAAACAAAAGCACGCGCTCCATTCCGCGCAACTCTCATTTTATGTTGCCCGATTTTTAACTCATCATCTGCCGGGCTGCAAGTTATTATCCTTTGGGCTTAGAACGGGCTAGCCTTGGAACTGAAAATTAAAAATGTGCCTGGCACGCGTCCTGCTATCCTGTCGGGAATTGGCATCGAGTGGGTTGGTTGGGTGGCTGGATGGGTGGGTGGCTCACTTTTGCTTGCTTTCTGCCGATGTGATGTCTTCGGTGCTGTTTGCACGCTCATTTGTTTGTATGTTTGAACTTTCTCCTGTTTCGTTTGCATTTGTAAATATTCCTGTGGAGCTTCACTTCACTTCAGTTCGGTTCGTTTCGGTTTGGTTGGGTTTCTGTTGAACTGGAGCTGCAAATGTGCACCAGAGGGCCACCCACAACCCGACTGGCTTAACAATTTTTGCACAATTTTCAAGGCGGGAGCGAGAGGTCGCCTGCTGTTGGGGGCGTGTCTGGTTAGTGGAATCGAACAAATATGTTTACATTTAGCACATGTGCAATTATTTGATTAAAACTGTTAAAAGCACACAAAATCAGGCAAAAGTTTACCAACACCCGTGGAACGAGAAAGTCGAAAGAGAGGCGGGTTGCCTTTCGGGGAAATTGGGGAAATGTGGAGACAGCAGGGCGCGCAAATGGAGCAATATGCCAGACCTCAGCTCGTCTATCTCCTGGGTTCCTGATGCTGATGATGGGATGGGGATGGGAATGGAGATGATGTTGGCCTGCCATTCGAGGCGGTGCCGCCTTGTCACTCAGTTTGTGATGCAAACTGGGCGTGTAAACAGAGAGAGACAGCCGCACTCGACGCCCACACACGTACGGGGAAAAGAGAGACGGATGGAGTTCCTCCACCTAATGCGAAACGAAAACAAATTAAAATCAAACTTTCGAATTACTTCGAGTCTCGCATTTCAATGTAAATTTAACCAACAACAAGAGGGAGACGCCGGAGCTCCGTAGGACCGACTAGTGGACTGGTGGACTCATGGACTGAGGGACTCATGGAACTGGTGGGCTAATGGACGGACAATCGAGTTGGGTCGACGGGTTAGAAGTCGGGAACAGCATAAATTACGGCGGAACTAAACTGGATAACTAAAGCGATTGCAGTTGGTGCGAAGGAAATTTGGAAGTATTTGGAAGAACCATTTGAATGTGACATGGATGTGAGAAAATCTATGTTTCACTTCGGACTAAATATTAAGCCAAGATAACTGACATACTTAAACTATCATACTCACTGTTAAGCTAAATAATATATATGATATAATATTCCTGATTACAGAAAATGAAAGACACATAAAGTGATGAGTTAATAAGACCTATTATTTTGTTAATGGTAGTAGGTTATACATAAAATGACATTCCCTTGTAAACTTTAATGGCTTGAATATGTTGTATAAATAAATTAAAAACATGTTGTTGAATCTGTCTGTAAGCACACACTTACTTCTTTCTCTAAAACCAGCCGAGTGAATCAATATTTTGTTAAAACATTATTGGTGTATGTCCTGCGCGGGGGCAAAGTATAAAGGATGAAGAGGTTTTCGAGCAGCCTCCGGTTGATTAAGTGTTGTTATTGTTGCTACCGCCTGGTTGTAACGCTCGCTGCCTTTGTTGTTGCTTTATTATTCGGCCTTATGTTTATGCCACCCCTTCGAATGCTTGAAATCCACCCAACTAAGGCGAATACTTTGACATTTTCGTGTAGCAAAGCAATTTGCTGTAGTGCCGCGTTATTGTGCCAGTGTTCCCTTTTCCTTTTTGTTAACCACAAGCGTCACCTCAATGAACTTTAAGTGGCAATGGCCCACGTCGAACCATCTAAGCCCAAGCCCAAACGCCACCCACCACCCACTGCCCTCTGTTTAATTTTCGCATTTTCCGTTGCGCGTTTTCATCTTTGATTGACATACAAACAATTTAGCTGAATGGCACTTGAAGCAGCAGCAGCAAACCGCAAACAGAAGCAACAATAAAGAAGGCTGCGCCGCCACCCCCTCGGCAATAATATTTTTGATATTTTGTATTTATGGCAAACTTGGCCGGACTCTGGCATCCAGATCGAGGAGCTGGAATGTGCCTGGGCCACAAGAAGTGGCCTGGTGACAACTGCAGAAACCAGGGACTGTTTGCCCAAGTGCTAAATGGAAACTTCCTCCAGCAAATTAACAGCCATGGCCGATCTCTTGATGAGAACGGCAAGACGAAGGGATGTCATAATTGGGTGGACACGACTATCAAATGCCTGGTAGTTGGTGATTTCTTAAGAAACAACATTTAAAGCATTGATGTTTTAAGTGTGCAGTTTAAAAACTAGTTTCTATCTATCAAATTTGATTTTTACAGAATTACATATTTAGAAGCCTTGCTTATAATATAAATCAAAAACTACTCTTAAATGGTTTTGATATTCTGAATATCCTGCTTTTCTAATCCAAGAGCATATAATACCATCACTATAGGGTATACAACGTGAATCTTCCAGAAGGAAGACCACCCGAGTGGAATCTTTTGCCCCCTCCCCACAGGATTTCTCCCCCACCTCTTCGATGTGTTTTTTCTCCCTTTTTTTGCATCTCGCGGATGCTTGCATCTCGAAATCAATCAACTCAAGTGTCGCCGCATTTATGGGAGAGTCTGTGTGGTCCACTATCAAAGGCCGGACCGCCGAAACCCCGGCCAAAGTGCATTTGTTGTAAGTGGCCGTGTCTATGGGCCGCCGTTTGGCATCGAGGTTCCACCTCGCACACAGGTGAAATTTACCACTTCAATGGCTAAAAACAACATTTGAATGCGACAGTCGACAACGGCTACAACGGATGTTGTAGCTGGCTGGCTCGGCTCTAATGTGTGTAAACAGTGAAACCCAACGAACTGGACGGTCTGGGGATGGAAATGCTCAGATACTCGATACACGATTTACCTGTACACCCAGGGACCCATGGACGGTGTTACCTGGCCCTGCTGAATCGGCAACGTCATATCGCAACGGATCGCATATGCATATAAGTAGATGCGGGCATATACGGTATGGTATATGGCCAGAAATTGATGTCGGGGCCTTTTCACCTTGGAGTTTGCCGCTCTGTCAATATTTTGCTTATATTTGAAAGCCGCCATTGCGCCGATGATTACCTGTTGGCTGGCAAAAAACCTAAACAAAAAACAGAGAAAAGTGAAAAAAACCCAACCCAAGCGATCGAGAGGAGAACCTCGCTTAACCCTTGAAAGCCGAGATGCCGACGCTGTGGTAGGTGCCCACTCAAGTGGGCGACACTTTTCCTGCGTCAAGTGGGCGGTCGCAGCTTTGAAGTGCAACGATGTCCGAAAAGTTTTGGTCCCGCTCGAGTGTCCATAGGTGACAGGGTCACTTTCCGAGAGTACCAACTAATTAGCTGCAATGTTCTTCAATTAAAAAAGAAGCTTCGAAAAAGTCCACCTTCGAGTGGTCGTAAATGGGCTTTGATTGGTCTTGCCACTTGAGGTCTGGACTTCAAATCAATTTCGAGCGAGGTAAACAGCCGGAAAAGGAACTGATGATAACTTGATAAATTAACCTAGAGTGCTTGGCCGTGTGAAAAGTGCTACCACTATCAACTTTCAAATCGATAAGTGCATTTTCCGTTCCTAAAATATTATCAACTTGAAATGTAGAGCCTAGCAGTTGAAAGCAGTTGGGGTATTTATTAAAATTGTAAGCCACCATCTTAAGGCGGCTTGTTTTGCCACCAATTGTGTTTCGATTGCTGCCAAATTCGAGGGAATCATTTGGCAACGCCTGAGTGGTCACTTAGCCCCTTTTGATTGCCCAAGAAACGAGCAGCTGAGCTATTGAAGCCGATTACATGGCTGCTGTGATTAACACCTGGCCAAAAAGTTCGCACATCTTGAGCGAGATGATAAGTGTGTGGTTTCCAATCGCCAACCAGTTGGAAACTGCGTTGGTCTCAGAGTTTCTCTGTATGCCAGAGTGTGTGTGTGTGTGTGTGCAGGCATTTGCACTTGTATCGGATTATGAGCATCAAACATTTTCGGCCATGTTTGTTTACTTTGCTCCGCCTCGTCGGCTTGAATGTGTGCGTGCCTGGGTGTTTCGCTCTCTTGTGCGTGTGTATCCGTATCTGTATCTGTGGCTGTATCTTCATATGTATCTGTGAGTATCTGTATCTCAGTCGCTCTTGCGCATGTCTTATGCGCAGTTCGGCCGAAAAGTTGCCATTGCCGCGCTTCAAGCGATTGGAAGAACTGAACGAGCGACCCTCGCTTTCAGCACGCCATTTTCGCACATTCGCTGAAATTAACGAAAATCAATTTCTCAGCAAATAACCGGATCTATACATGTGAGCCTACCTGGTGTGGTGGCGAAATTAAGACGTGACCAGGGCAAACACATCGGTTGGAGCTGCTTTAATGCGAAACGGATTAGCTGGCCAAAGGTGGCTCACTATTTTTGGCCAACAGCAAGCTTATGTTTGTTTATCCGTTATCTTTCTTATATCTATCTTATATCCTTAAACGAAGAGATTAAGCTACAAATTTGGAAATATTTAATGCAGCTTATCTGTATTAATAAAGAGACAAATCTGTTCCGCTCTAATGACCACTAAAAATACAATTAGAAGTTACTCAAGTCTTACAAATTAAATTGGAAATGTGCCTTATTTACAAATAAAGGCATCTCTTTACTTCGGTCATATTCATTTATACATATATGTACATAATCGATGATTTCAATCCTGATTTTATATCTTGCTTTAGCTCTTTTGCACGTTCTGCCCGACTTAAATCCTCCATGGCTCGAAACTTTAAGCCGAGCAGCTCAGGGCCAGGAAAGTTGCACGCACTTAAATCCTGGAAGCGAAGGGAAGGATGGGGTGTGTGCCTCGTCGCCTGCACCCAGGATCCTAATTACATTTTACTAGATAAATTGTAAACTTTTCCTGTGTCCGCTTCCCCCGCGCCCTGCAGCTCCATTCCGCTGGTTGCATCAGCTTCTTCCAACAGTTATATTTTGTTTGAGTTCTTTGCGTCGCTGCCGTCTTCTTGCGCTGCAAAGTAAACAGAGAGTGGGGCGGGATGGTGGGGCAGTGGGAAGGTGATATGGCACCATTGCCAGGAAGGACTCGAAAGGACACCCTGTAGCAGCGTTGTACGTGCTGGTTGCGTTTGTAAGCGTATTTCCGGCAGCGGATGTCTGCAACAGCAGCAGCTCCACCGCCACCAACAAATGTTGGCTCCGGCCAAACGATTCCTGGATCGAGTCCTGAGTCCTTCGCCCTTCGTCCTTAGTCCTTGGTTCTCGGTCCTCAGTTCTCAGCTCTCAGTTCTCAGCTGGCGAAAGTCAGTCAGTGCCGGTTACACATTTTCAAAAGTGCTTGGCGCTGCCACGCTTTGCCATTAGTAGTCCAAAGTTCCGAACTGAGAGTCCTGCGTCCTGCATGTGTATCTGTAGCTGTAGCTCCTGGCCAGCACTTCAAGTCACTCCCGTATCTGTGTGCCGCATGTGTGCGTGTGTGCCTGCCCCTCACTATGCATGCGTGTGTGTAGTTTTGCGCAAATATTTGCATCTGGAATATTTGCGCGCTCCATCATAATTCAAACACAGATGCGCTGTTTGCAGAAGAGCAATCATTTTGACATGCAACTCGCTTCAAAACCGAATTAAGTGGCATTCAGCGTCAGTCACGAGAAGGGCTCGAGCCTCGAGAGCCGAGAATCCCTATTCCTATCCCCAACCCCATCCCCATTCCTATGCCATCCCTCCCAGTTTGAGCCCAGTTTGAGTTTACAGCCCCAAATGACAGTGATTGACACTCACGCAGCCGCTTAGAAGGGCAATTCAAAGAATTTGCAACGATTTAAATAAATCATTCTAGCAGAAGAGGTAAAATAACATTTTTAGTTATAGCTTTAAAATTTAAAATAGAACTCATCAGATCTTGAACAAAGAAATGGTAATCATGCACGCCAAACATATCATTGGTTAATTCAATTCACTATTGTTTCGTATTATTAATAGGTTTGTACAATATTGGGTAAAGAATATGACTTTCTTTTTAAAAAGTTGCACAGATACTTTAATTTTAGACTAGTTGGTGTAGAGAACGCTGTAATGTTAAAACTTTAAACTTGGGAATCAAAATCCTTTTACATACATCTTACACTTCATTAGACATTTTAAAGCAGCGCCACCTTGTGGACTTATTGGGAAGTATGTGATTATCGAAAACAAATGTTTAATAGTCAGTATGGCAACTCTGGTCTTTTATAGATATGAGGACGGCAGCTCCCGGCATGTGTTAAGATCAAGGTGGCAACTGTGGAAATACTGTGAAAATAACGGCGAAGTTTCATAAAGTGTTAGATTTAAAATGAAATGTCAAAAATGAAAAAACTAAATGTGTGTTCTTAACGTATTTTTTTTAATGGAAAGACAACTTTAATTTTAAATTACTCATTTTTTCTGTGTTTCTAATAATCGCTCTTAAGTATAAGTACACATATTTTGTAAAAAAAAATTTAGTTTTTTTTTTAGTTTTCTTTACTTCTTTCTGAATTGTATATCAATTTTAACACGCCCTCTAGGCGGCTAACAGGATGAATGGCAGCGCTGAAAAACAGCTGATTGGATTGTCAGTCCCTGGTATCAGTCAGCTGCTGCGTTACGCGACATCTAAAACATAAGCGAGATTCAATTAAAAATATAATATTATCTATAAAAAATGTTGCGGATCATAAATATAAGTCGACTTGGTAATACCCTCCACTTCAGCAGAGCAGTCACACAATGGCAACTGCCACCGGCGTTTCAAAGAGAATTCCATGTGAGCGCCGCCAGTTTGAAACGCCGGAAAACAGCAGAGGAGAAGGTAGGTTTTAGAGCCACTATGACAATGTCAAACTGTATGCCGAAAAACTCGAATCTCTTAATAATCCCCTTGATCCCAGAGGACACACTCACTAATTGATTTAGAAATCGCCAAGAATTATAGAGTACTCCCCCAAGAAGTTGCAAACGGCGGCCGGAGGCGCCTCAAACATCTGGAAGCACATGACCGTGGCCCAATTGGCGAAGGAACTGGAAAGGCCACTGGGTAAACATTCCATCCACTGGTTATATCTTAATTTATTGAAGGAACTTTTGACCATTTATCTTCCAGATGATGTTCAGGAGGCCATGCTATATGTCAAGGGCGCTGACAACATTGAACCCGCTTTTAAGCTTGCAGACCTCAAAATCATCCAGGAGATAGCCAAGAAACTGGGTGCCAAAACACGGGTGGTGGCCACACCCGAAGAATCAAACACAGATGAGCAAAAGGAACGCGATGTGGCACCCAGACCGCCAGCTGCTCCAGAGCTCCTGCAGCCCCGTCCGCCTGTAGTGACAGTAATGGGCCACGTGGATCACGGTAAGACCACGCTCCTGGATTCTCTGCGAGGTGCTGATGTTGCTGCCGGCGAGGCTGGCGGAATTACCCAGCACATAGGCGCCTTTACCGTCACCTTGGAGAACGGAGAACGTGTCACGTTTCTGGATACACCGGGACATGCTGCCTTTAGCGCGATGAGAGCTCGTGGTGCTGTTGCCACGGACATTATTGTCCTTGTGGTGGCCGCAGAAGATGGCGTAATGGCACAGACACGTGAAGTCATACAGCTGGCGAAGGAAGCTCAAGTTCCTATTATCGTAGCGCTCAACAAAATTGATAAGCCAGAGGCTAATATTGTAAGTTATAAAGAAGTTTTTAAAAAGCACGCCTATCACCCCATTCATTTCAGGAAAAAAGTAAACGAGAGCTAGCGCAAATGGGGCTTGCTCTCGAGGAGCGCGGTGGTGATGTACAAGTGATTCCGATCTCAGCCCTCAAGGGCACTAACCTTCAACTTCTGGCCGAGGCTGTCAGCACACAGGCCACCCTAATGGGACTTAAAGCAGATCCCACTGGTCTTGTTGAAGGAATTGTAGTGGAATCAAAGACCGATCCCCGTCGTGGCAAACTATCGACAGCCATCGTCTCCCGCGGAACCCTTCGTAAAGGTTCTGTGTTACTAAGTGGCTTAGCTCACGCCAAGGTGCGAGGTCTCTTCGATCATAATGGCCAGCCTTTGAGCGAAGCCCCACCGGGCACACCAGTGGAGATTCTGGGCTGGCGGGAGCTGCCGCTCGCTGGTGATCTCATACTCGAGGTGGAAACGGAGGTAGATTTAGTGCAGCATTTCATTTATATTGATAATACAATAATAAGTGCCATCTCTGCGATTAGAAAAAAGCCCACGCCGTGCTGAAGTACCGCGAACACGAGTCCCAGCAGGAGAAGATCGAGTCGAGCAGTGATGAAATCCGCAAGAAGGATGAGGAGCACCAGGCCAAGTATAGAGCTGAGCGAGAAGCCCGTCGACTGGCCGGACGCTTCCGGGTGCGCGGTGGCCAGCGTGTCAAACAGGTGGATGAAAACGAGGGCAAGCCTCGGGTTAGTGTCATTATCAAGGGCGATGTGCATGGCTCTGTGGAGGCCATACTTGATGTGCTAGAGACCTATAACAGCAACGAGAGCTGCCGCCTGGACATCGTGCACTATGGCGTGGGAAATGTGACCGAGGGCGATCTCGAGCTGGCCAAGGCTTTCGATGCTATTATCTATGCCTTTGCAGTGGAGACTCCCCAGCTGAAAGCTGCCAAAGAAGTGAACATACGAAGCTACAACATCATCTACCGTCTAATCGACGATCTTAAGGAGCAATTGAGCAGCAAGTTGCCTCCAGTGGAAATTGAAGAGGTTCTGGGCGAGGCCAATGTCCTGCAAAACTTCCTCATCAACGAGGGTCGCAAGGAAGTTCCCGTGGCGGGCTGTCGTTGCACGAAGGGAGTGCTGAAGAAGGCCCAAAAGTTCCGCCTGCTGCGTGATGGAGAGGTTGTCTACGATGGCCCCCTGGATTCAATGCGACATCTGAAGAATGAAGTGGATACCATCAAGAAGGACGTGGAGTGCGGACTACGCTTCAGAGACACCAAGGTGCTGCCCCAGGCCGGCGATATACTGCAGTGCTACACCACGAAAATGGAGGCCCAGCAAACGGACTGGGATCCAGGTTTCTAGTTTGTATGCGCTTCCAAATCTGCCTTGTTATCGTCTTGTAATCTATAGTTCTCTATTATATACTGTTTATATAAAACAATCCGCTATCCGACTTCCTGTTGATTCCACTGCTGCCGCTGTTGCCGTTGCTGCCACCCTTCACCCACATACTTAGGCGTTTAGGATACCGATATAGAGTGGCAGCGGAACTGGCCGATGATAAGGGAGACGTTCTAGCATCGAGAGCGACAGCGGGAGAAGCGCCCCTGTCCCAGAGACGGAAGCTGTTCTAAATGGGTCATCGCCTTGCTAATTGGAGTTCACCCAAACCAAGGCGGTGTCCGTAGCCCCATATCGACTGGTAGAGATAGCAGGCTTCCGCCGCGGAGCCAATTAGAACTTGGTCCTATATTCATGAATGGATGCTTTTTATATCAAGCCCACGCCTCTCAGCATATATGTTTGCGAATTTCTATAATATCAAGCGCGTTCCCTGTATCGCCAGTCGCCAGTTTGCCTTGAAATGTGGATAATTCATTTCTGCGACTTATTAGCTAACTGGAGGCGACTTTCCCTGGCCGACTGCTGATAAGGGGAGTGTAAAAATAACTGTAACATCATTCTTATATAATTATGCTCAAGGACTTTTATAACCGCACACACATTATTCGGTTTCTCGGCTTAAAATTGTAAATCAGCGAGCAAGAACTATTTTTGGCGGAAATATGACTTGTGGTTGAGATAATCTCGTATTTAAACCACTCATATTTGTAAGTAGAAGCTTCCTGCCATGATCCAAAAAAAAACTTGGAACTATCAAAATAATATTTTGATAGTGTGTGCGATGATTTACTTGTAAAACTCAAAATCCTTATCGCATTTGGCTGTTACCATGCTAAAGTTTTAGTTTTTTCAAAGCAATCCAGATAAATTGTCTAAGTTGTCAAGCAAATTTTGTTAGAAATTTGTTTTTGTAGCATTTACATGCAAGTTTGATGGTTTTTAAAGTTCTATTTAATTATAGTAGCTCTCACACATTTTTCGGCTCTATAATATCAGGCCTCTTATTTTTTCGGCGGAAACTTGAGTTTTGGTTGAGATTTGAGTGCTGGATATAAACTATATATAGAACCCCGAACTAAGCGGAATGCGGAAATTATCGCTCAGGCTTCGAGTTTTTCTAGACGGGCGAATTTCATGAATGAACTTATCAAATTTCGTGAAATCGATGCTGCGAATAACTAATATGCTGCACCAATGACGCTCTTGCAATGGCAGACTGCAATTTATCCCACACCAGAACGGATGCCTAAATTTGTCTGTGAAATGGGCGAGCAAATCAGAGTAAACACATCGCACATGTGTTTGCCAGTGGCAATTAGAGTGAAATTGAGCTGCATTCGGGGTTATGACGAGTCAGGATCACTGGCCAAAGGATGTCGACATGTGTTGGCAGGGGCGGCTCATTAGTACCGCCGCTTGATCTTGACAGGCACGGCAAGAGCAATGCGAGTGCTGCATGTGGTGGTCGAGGGCAGGGCCACTAAATCACTTGCCAACTTCGGATCGGATCGTATCGTATCGCATCGCATCGCTCCTCACACACGTGCAACGCATAAAGATCAGCGAGAGTCGCCGGGGAACCAGTTGTTACAAAGACTGCAAAAAAAAAAAACCGAACTCAAGTCGACTTTAGTCTCTAGTGGGGGCCGGTTGGCAAAGGATCACTAATGCAGCGTGCATAAACTGAGTAGATTTATATATGCCCCAAGAAGCCCTAGCGACAAGATTGGGTGCTGGGTCATATAGGCTCATCTAGAGTCCCCTTCAATTTGGGAGCGCGAGATTAGAAGGGGCGGAAGCCGTCCTTTGTGGCGCTATCGCTGCAGAAAAGAAGCTATGGCTATGGCTACAGCTATATAGCTTGGGTGCCACGATTATCGGGCTGCTGCTTCCGATCCGCTGCTCTGCTCTGCTCTTGCTTTGCTGCTTTTGCTTTGCTGCTTTTGCTTTTGCTCTGCTGCGGCTTTTGTGTGGCACAGAATTAGAGCGATCGCATGCGAGCGACTCGATCAGTTGCTGGCGTGCCGTCAAACCCTGCGGATGTGTTCCGAATCGAGGCGGATACTTCGACTCCGACTTTGACTCTTAGGATAGTGCGCGATCGATCGACCGGATATATCCTGCGGCAATGCGCAGGCGCAAAGTGCCGAGTGAATTCTGATTTCAAGTGACAACTCTGTGCCAGATAATTAAAACTCAAGTGGTGCTCCACTCAAGTGCTAGCCACTCTGCAGGGACAAGGAACGACACAGAAAGATACAAAATAAATAGATATATATTTATATATATATACTATTCGAGTGGGTGAGAAACGCGAAAAGTGAGGCGACGCTTATTGTGCTGTCCTGCCAGCAAGGAGCCACAAAATGGATTTATCGAGGCGGTTGTGGTAAGCATCCGACAAACATGTATCCATATCCATCCAAACGCGACTGATGCGGCACTGCAATCCCTGAAATTGATTCCCTTTGTGTTGCTAGCAAATTACTGTGTCAATTGGAATTTTAATTCCGTTTGAACTACATGGGCAAACACTTGACACGGGTCTCCTCCTCGCCTGAGTTCTCATCCTGCCTCCCAGTTGTCCTTTCACATGTGCGGATGTGGATGTGGGCGTATCCTGGCTACGTGCTCGCTGTGCAACAGGCGGTGCTCCTGTTTCTGCTCCTGTTCCTCGATGTTGACACTGCGCGCGACTGCCATTATCCTGGCCAGCATTTTGTTTGCATGCCAAATTACATTGCCAACTTAATTGAAGTTTGTTAATGAAAATTGCAACATTTTTCAAAGCGTTTTCCCAGCCCGCCCCTAATGTGCTTTAGTTTGTATTTGTGTGAGTTCTGATTGCCGTTCGTCCTTGGTCCTGCGCCCTGGCAAAAATGTTTCCATTAGCAATTAAGCTCTGGAAGTTGTATTAAAAATTATGGCCTTCATGGAGGGAATGCGTATCCTTTTCAAGGAATTCAAAATGAATCGAAAACAATTAAACAACGTATAGTCCAGCTAATTTGGTCGGGCAGGGCCGATGCCAATTCCAACCACAATCGATTTCGCTTTTAACATCTCAATTTCCGGCATCACGATCTTACTTCAAACAGCCAGATCGGTGGTTCTCCACCCACTGTCCCAGAAATTGTGCTATTACCTCACCTGCAACTCATCGACAGGTCTTTCTGTTTCTTCACCGAAATGTGTGTGCGATTCGAACCCCTTCCCTGGAAAAAGAAACGAAGAAATCAAATCAAATTTTCAAATGGAAATGTAAATATTTATCCCAAAGAGTTGCGTTCGTAGGTGAAGTGCGTGTGCTTTGAAGTGCCCTCATCCCTGCCCACCAGAAGGTAGGGAAAACAAGGTGAGGTGCTCGGACAGGCCAGCAGATACTTGCGGAGCAGCTCGGAGGTCGGTTCAAAGTTGACTCCATGGCAGCCATGAGTCCAGCGATCTCACGCACATGCTGGACATCCCTATCTTGGCCATAATCTCCACCCGAGGCGGTTCTTCGCTGACCACAAGCGTTGCGTGCGTTTTATTTTTGGCCAGAGTCATAAAGTCCGACACCGTCACATAAAAGCCCAGAAACTTGTTCCTCGGCCAACTGGCAGTTAGCGCATCCATTCGTCAAGTTCTTTAGAGTTTTTCGCGAAAACTGTGCGTTAGCCACTTGAAAGCAAAAAATTTCTATCTCTTTGTCAACGGCGGGAAAATGGGAAAAACTATAGATTTCGGATGAAAATGTGGCCACCACATGACCCATGTTGGCCAGAGCTTGGGGACATGTGTGTGGCTAATCACAATTCACAGGAAATCATATCATAGTTTTTCCTGCCTCAATTTCCCAATGTTTTTTAGTTGAATTAATGGAAAAGTTCTTGAGAATACATTGCTTAAAAATCTTCTCGAGTAGGGTATCTGATCACTTGGCTGGCCCAAGCCCAAAATCCAAGCCCCCAAACGGGTCAACATACCTAAGACCATCATTATGTCTGTAGTTTAATGGCACAAACTAAACGTTTTAACGCACTCGGTAAATCAGTAACCGAGTATCTTGTAGGTTGTATCTCGCCTGTGTGTGGCCATTAAGTGGCCAAAATATACATTACATTAAGCGAAAATCTGTGGCTCGTGACGTCTTTGAACTTGACTCCAGTTGACGCTGTTGGAGACTCTCTTGAAGTCTCTTCAGAAGAGACGAAAAATTCCAGCATACCTATTCGTCTTTCTGTGGAAAATAGGATGCTCAGATCTTGTGTACTCAATGAAAATTCCCAATCTAAATATAAGACTCCACCTATGCTGATATATAGTTTACCCAGCGCAGGCAATGTTTGTTATGTTTTAAGTATAATATTCCGCGGAAAACACTAAATTCCGCTGGGCAGCAGGAAAATGGATGCAACAAGAAAAACACGTACCCAATCCAATTGCCCACACATAGTTGCTGGGCCAAATTGTTTATTGAGTGTGATCTGTGCGAGAGCCGCAACTATAAACAGTGAATTTCAAAATATATGCTTTTGAAATGAAACACGCAGAGCCAGTTGCCTTGAAACTCGGAATATCATCATGCACACACGAGTTTCGAGTCGAGAGTAAACACTCGAATTGCATAATTGATCCTTAATGGCTATAAATAAATCAGAAATCCAAATGTTGATCTAGCAAAGTGGCTGCTTCTCTGCCGCGAAGTGTGCAAATTCAGTATAACCAAAATCCACGCCCGGATATGGCGTGTGGGTATGGACTTCTCCAGAATATCGAATGATGCGGCAAATGAGCTGCAAATTATGAACAAACGCCCCCCTTGTTGTTGCACTTGCAACTTGCTGCAATCCTGTGGATCAGTTCATGCCTATTCCACGCCTCACTGGCCTCCCAAGTTCATGGCGGCGATGTTGCACGCTGCATTTGCCACATCTGCTCTGGATGGGGTATGGATGGGATGGACCCCCAATGGCACGGTTAATGGTTTCGCGACCGATCTGCACATCGCTTTCCCATGACTTAATGTCTTATGCTTAATTAAGCAAAGGCTGCCGACTGGGTGGCGGTTAATTATTCCAACTCCTCCATCCGAATCAAGTGTGTGAGTGGCAAATAGCTTAAGAGCCATTGTTAATGTTTGCCCCGCCACGAACACACACACGCGCACACACGAGTGGAGTGTATGGACACACACAATCGGATCGATCGGATGGGGTCGTCGCTCCCTGGCAACGCGGAAGATAAAAAGGATGCCCCAAAATATGCCGCCGCAGAAATTGCACAAGATACAAAATACTATATACAGACAGCAGAATAAAAACGGAGGAGCCAACCGCCATGGCATGACTGCAAAAATATCCAAAAATTGTGCAGATCCAACCAGGAGGCAACCGGCAACCGGCAAACGATGCGTCACATGCAGTAAAATGTGCCTAAAAAGTTCTGTCTGTCTGAGGAACCAGAAAACCAGAAAAGTAGGGACAGCATCAGCATCAACAAGTGAAATATATTCGCCGCCAGGCAAAAGCCAAAAACCAAAAAAGAGCGCAAAAAAAGGGGGAATATATAAAAACCCATAAAAATGTTTTGGCGGACGACAGGCGACGATCGGTTTGCTGGGTGTTCTTGGGAAACGTGATGCGCATCTTGATGACAGCAAATGAAGCGAAATGCAGACCCGACTATCAGCCCTTTCTGGGGGTCAGGGACGCAGCCCTTTTACCACTTCCGATGGTCCGGCTGTTTAGCCAATACCTCGGAGGAATCTGCAAGACGCAAGGAACCCACTGACAAGTACTGGAGCGATGAGCTAACCCGTAATTGCGCTATAAATCAATGTCTGCTCCACATTTTATGCGTCAGGTAGTCAGGTAATCGTACTGGCCAACATGATGGCATTTAAGCCAATTTGATTTGAAGGCTATTGTGAATAAGTGAAATTGGGAGTTGGTCATTGCTTATTTTAGATTTCTTCGATGAAACAAACAGGCTGTTGAAATTCAGACAGATATTTCTATTTAGCATAAGTAATGGGCAATTGAATTGCTAGAGCAGAAAGAATGATCTGACATAACTAAAAATTCTATAAAAAGTAGCCTTCCCAAAATAGTTTTGGTTTGCTCAAGAATTCCACCATTTATTTACTTTTTCCCTTAGTTTATTAGTTCCCCGCTAATTAAGTGCTGAAATATGCCAGCTCATTTGGCATCCTGTGAGCGCACCGTTGTGTGTTTTTTATCGCAAGTCGGCGCTAAAATGTTTACACAGAGGCCTGATTAATAATCCCCCACTGGCTGGGATGGGTTCAAAGTTCGAGGAGGTGCAAAAGTGTGTGTTTCCCTAGAAACCATTTCCCCCTGTTTCCCATTTCGAGTGCTATTAGCCATAAGTGAAGTCAAGCAGCTTGTTGCAATCTCGGGCCGAATGAGTTGGGCAAATAGAAAATTGCCAATGCTCATGGGGCTAGGTGGAGGTGGAGATGTGGGGATGTGAGGCTGTGGGTATGTGAGGATGGGAAGTCGCGACAGCGGCGTTATGATGCCTCTAATTAGCTGCACAGCACTGTTGATTCTCCGGCGGAGGCCGCTTCTGGTGGCTCCCGCGACATGGTCATAAAGATTTGTTTGCCCGTCGAACATTTAGCCGCCGCCGTTGACAGCGGGGGAAATTTATGGGTCAGTAAGTTGGCAAAGTGAAACGCATAGTGAAATCTCTTTCCCTTTTATTTTTCTCAGGCCCAGTCTCGGTGAACTGGGCTTAAATGCGCATTCTGTTTGCTCATTTGCACTGCTCATTTGGTCAAATGCGTGGCAAATATTTCATTAGGCATTCGGGCAAACTTTGTTGTGCCTCTCAACGTTCAACATTTGCTGCTGCTGCAACATTGTAGCAGTGCAGCACTAAATTTGGTAAAATGTTGCATAATCCCTGTGCATTTCGCAAACACTTGGGGGCAAAGGCGTATGTTTATTATTTTCACTACTCAATTAAGTTAAATTAATTTCGAAATTGATAATTGCTCGGACAGGCTGTGTGCAAGTGTTTGGCTGCCAGTCAAAATGGCAGCAGCACAAGTGGAGCTGGGGCTTCCATTCCCCGCCAGAGCGGTGGATGTCGCTCCGTCTCCATACCCATCTCCACTGAGTCTCTGTGTGCGTTGCTTTATGCAAATGCAATTAAAATTTCAACAATGCAAACATTTACTTCCGTTGCAACAAATGTCGTCGCTCCACCAGCCTTCTGCCCGCATCTTCTTCATAGAGACATCATCATCATCATCGTGGAAGCTTCGGCAGCAGCAGCAGGAGCACCATCATCGCATTCACCTGGCCACACCTCAGCCGCAATTTGGCGTTTTGCATTAGAGTCTGCTTGTCTTGTGATAATTGTATGACTATGTAATTGTATTTGAACAAACGGGTGTCACACTCGCACGCATCCTTCCGACTAATGAGGTGGATACCTGTGCAATAATTGCTGCCTGGTATTTTGCGGCCAAATAAAACGCACTAACGAAGCTGATTAGGACTTACTGCCTGGATCGATCTTGGGTGGAAAAAGGGAGTGGATTAAGTACACAGGGAAATACTTGGTACACACATTGGAATTTAGTCATATATTCTATTGTATGCCTATATAGTATATAAAGTATTCTCTCTGTGTAGGAGGTGGGTGCACTTGCACGCATTTTCCGTTGGCTGCAATTAAATCAGTTGCCTGCAACATCGAATTCCTTTCGTTCCTCACAATCAACATAAAAAAGCGAAAAAGGGGCCAGCAGAAGTCAAACGGTTGCAGCTGGGCGAACTGGGGCCATGGGCATTCCATCTTCATCAAAGGGCCCCGGGATCTGCAGAGGCAGGCAGCTGCGGAATCGGAATCCTCATGGATGCAGCTAGCATATTGCATGCCCCACCGCCAATTGATTAACTCCAGCTAGTTGTTACCCCGATCAATTGGCATGGGAAAGGCCCGAAGAATCGAATCTAGTGGGTGGTTGCGATTGAAGTGCGGGGAATTCTACTAACTCGACCTCGCGGATGAGTCATGTAAACAAATCCAACGTCAGTTCCCGATGGTCAGATGTGAGAGCTGCTCGAAATTTATGTGTGTTTTTGCGGCACTTGTTTGGATTTCGGCTTGCCACATAATATTTTTTTCGGTTCGCCTTTCAGATTTAGATTACTTTTGGTTGCCCCAAAATTAGCTGTAATTTGTTGTCGGTCCTGAGTTTGGCGGCTAAGTGCGCGCACTTGTGGAGTAAGTGCCGCTGATAGTGTTGTTCTTACGGCTCATTAGCAGGCGCTTTATTTACGATGGTCATTGCAACATTTTACATGGAAAGATATCTGTTTGGAGTACCTACATTCTTGAAACACTTTCTTTCACTGAAACGAAAATCGTATCTGTATCTTAATACTTGCAATCTGTATATGAAAACTCAATACTTGAAAGTAGCAATCTGTTCCTTTGGGATCACAATAAAATACCCTGGTTCCATCGTACTATAGTATATAAAATAAATATATTTCTCCCAGTGCATTACGCATTCTATGCCAGAATGCACTTGTTGCGTGGAAGGCATTTGAAAGCAATTACACGATCGTGAATATATCTCTGGCATGGACGCGGAGTGAATATCTTTTAGCTACTCGGTCTGGAGAGAGCGTACGACTATATCTGTGGCCTGGATTTGCATCCATGCTGCAGTTGTTCAAGTTGACTGATAATGGCTGCAATTGTGTAGCTAAAAAGGGATCATTTCCCTGCACTCTCACTGCATGTATGCAGTGATTGGCGGGGCCCCTTAAAGTATTATCACCGCTTAGAGCCGCTATCCGAAACCCAAATGCCTTTGTAATGCGGCGCACAATGAACAATGGACTGCTATTGTGGGACCGTTTCTGGCCAGAAAGATGGAAGGCCAGAAAGGCATTGCGACCCGATAATTGGCCCTCTTAGAGGCGCAGCTTTGATCTCGCCAGCCAACTAAATCCTGGTCACAAAGCTAAATGGGGTCAGGGATTGGGAGAAGGCCCACCATCCGGCATTAATCTGGTATTATATAGTACACCGTATTTGTGTAAAGTTCCCGCCCCCGAACTTAGCATTTCCTCCAGACTTATTTGACATTTCTGTGGCGGCATTTCGGTGGTTCACATGACATGTGTAACTTATTTGACGATTGCGCCAACTGTTTGTGCTAGTGTCACGTGGCTTCCGCCACATGTGGCAATAACAATGTTATTCCCATACCCATTTCTCCGCACCCGACCAAACAAAATATCTGGGGGTCCGAGGATTTTGCGTAATCAGCAGACGCGTATGAAATCGAAATCGAGAAGTGCGCTCTTGCGGTTTTTGCCAGCTCATCGGTTTCCTTGGAACTGCCCAATTAATGGAGTTGGTCCTGATTTTGGTTCTGGTCCTGGTTTGGCGGGTGTCTTAGTGTCGTGGTGTCCTGTTTGCATGACGCAATGGCTGAGAAGGAGGCGACTGGGCGACGCCGCCCCTGCTCAATGGACTGTGAAATGTGTGCCGTTGTCGGTTTGCCATTTGCCTTCCGTTGTCCTTGCCAAAGCAATAGGTGTCCTGGCATTGGTTTCAAAAGGGAAATGCGCTCAAATTGCATTAAAATGCCAACACAGAAGCATAAAAATTATGGCCACACTTGGCGCCCAGCCCTCTGCTGCTCTCGGCTGTCATAAACAGCACGCCTGCTGCGGCAGGACTCCCGAATCCAAGGACCCAGGCACCAAAGCATGTCCTTCGTAGCCAGGAGGACAGAATTACAGAGGGCAGGAGGCGAGCGCCATCAGTCGGAGGCGTCCAAGCGTAACAAACCGAGCGGCTCCCTGCACGCAGCAGCGACAGAAATTAAATTGGCAAGCCCCCAACAAGAAAGCGCGGGGATGCAGTGCAGCAAACGTTGCCTGCAACATTGAACGCCTTTGACATATTCACGCAACTTGTCCTCGGGGCGCAACGACATCCTCCTCCGTGGAGCAACTTCCTCGAAGAAGTCAGATTCTGCGGCGTCGAATTGTCTGCGGCATAATCGTATATTCTCCCTGGCTTCGGTACTTATTATTTGCTTGGTTCTGCGCTTCTTTCTGGTTCTTTCGTTTTGGCAAATCGGCAGGAAGCCCTGCTAAATTATGTCTTGTTTATGTGGCATTGCATATTTATGGTCCGTGCGCGCGGCGCATAATAAAAAAATGTTACCGAAGAAATTGCAAATTTTACTTGACCAAGTCCCATTCTTTTCGCCATCCAGTGGTAAGGGAATCCACCGCCTATCCCGCCACAGATTTAGCCGCAAAAACAAGTTCAATGTTTGCTTGCTCTGGCCATTGAGCATAAACAAGTTCATCATGTTGTCGCCGCGAAGCCCCACAAAAGTTTGTTTGTGCCCCTTCGCTGGACGCAGACCCAAGTCTTTTGAGAAAGTCCCAGTCGAAGTTGGTGACTCCCCCGCCAGCCAGCCAACCAGCCAGAGAGAGCCACCCAGCCTGTTGCTCCTCTAATGAGTCTGAGCACTCGTGTGTCCACAGGCATGCGGAGAAGTCAACAAATACATGGCTATATATGTGCAACAAGTCAACACGTGACTTCGGTCCCATGATTTTAATGAATGGTCGAGTTGGGCGAGGTTATGTCTGGTGGCGTTTAATTAAATTGCCTCCTTCGCTCTCCATTTGCAGCTCAACTGCCTTGGTAGCATTCATTGTTCTGGCCGGCATTCACGATTCCCAGAGCAGATTCGTAAGTATGCAGCGGATATCCTGAGGGACTTACGACTAATCCACTTAGCCCTTTTCCAGCCTGGACTCAGACAAAAAAGACAATATGGGGCGAACATGTACTTGCCGGAGAGCTCGGTGACGCCCGGTGGCGAGGGTAACGATCCCGATGAGTGGACACCATGGAGCTCGCCCTCGGACTGTTCCAGGACCTGCGGCGGTGGAGTGTCTTACCAGACTCGGGAGTGCCTGCGAAGAGAGTGAGTATACAAGACCTGCCGTAAAATAAAGCAACCCTATTCCATCCCTATCATAGCCAAATATTATAATAGGCATGAGACCTCTAGATTGCCTATGTATAAATAGTTTTAAATCTCTTACATCTCTTACCATTCCACAGTGATCGTGGCGAGGCAGTCTGCAGTGGAGGCAGTCGCCGATACTTCTCCTGCAACACCCAAGACTGTCCGGAGGAGGAGACCGACTTCCGGGCGCAGCAATGCTCCCGCTTCGACAGACAGCAGTTCGATGGAGTCTTCTACGAGTGGGTGCCGTACACGAATGCGCCCAATCCCTGCGAGCTGAACTGTATGCCCAAGGGCGAGCGGTTCTACTACCGTCAGCGGGAGAAGGTGGTGGACGGAACCCGCTGCAACGACAAGGATCTCGACGTGTGCGTGAACGGGGAGTGCATGCCGGTGGGCTGTGACATGATGCTGGGCAGCGATGCCAAGGAGGACAAGTGCCGAAAGTGTGGCGGTGATGGCAGCACCTGCAAGACCATTCGCAACACCATAACCACGAAGGATCTGGCTCCTGGATACAACGACTTGCTGCTCCTTCCAGAGGGAGCCACCAACATTCGTATCGAGGAGACGGTGCCCTCTAGCAATTACCTGGCCTGCCGGAACCACAGTGGACACTACTACCTGAACGGCGATTGGCGCATCGACTTCCCACGCCCCATGTTCTTCGCGAACTCGTGGTGGAACTACCAACGGAAGCCAATGGGCTTCGCCGCTCCCGACCAACTGACCTGCAGCGGTCCGATCTCGGAGAGCCTCTTTATAGTTATGTTGGTGCAGGAGAAGAACATCAGCCTCGACTACGAGTACAGCATTCCGGAGAGCCTTAGTCACTCGCAGCAGGATACGCACACGTGGACGCATCACCAGTTCAATGCCTGCAGTGCTTCCTGCGGCGGTGGCACTCAGAGTCGAAAGGTCACCTGCAACAACCGCATCACTTTGGCGGAAGTCAATCCATCGCTGTGCGACCAAAAGTCCAAGCCAGTGGAGGAACAGGCTTGCGGCACGGAACCGTGTGCACCACACTGGGTAGAGGGAGAGTGGTCCAAGTGCTCCAAGGGCTGCGGGTCCGATGGCTTCCAAAACAGGAGCATCACCTGCGAGCGAATCTCCTCTTCGGGGTAAGTCTTTTTTTGAGTCACGAGAGATATATGATGAACAATAACGTGGGAACAATTTAGGGAGCATACAGTTGAAGAAGATGCCGTTTGTCTAAAGGAGGTGGGAAACAAGCCGGCCACCAAACAGGAGTGCAACCGCGATGTCAAGAACTGTCCCAAGTATCATTTGGGACCTTGGACGCCATGTGATAAGCTTTGCGGCGACGGAAAGCAGACGCGAAAGGTTACCTGCTTCATCGAGGAGAACGGTCACAAACGAGTCCTGCCCGAAGAAGATTGCGTGGAGGAGAAGCCGGAGACGGAGAAGTCCTGCCTCTTGACACCTTGTGAGGGCGTTGACTGGATAATCTCTCAATGGAGCGGCGTAAGTATTGTACTAATTTGGCATGCCATAAATTACTAAATTTCTGTGTATTCTAGTGCAATGCATGTGGTCAGAATACCGAAACACGTACAGCCATCTGTGGAAACAAGGAAGGTAAGGTGTATCCGGAGGAATTCTGTGAACCAGAGGTACCCACTCTATCCCGGCCGTGCAAGTCGCCCAAGTGCGAGGCACAATGGTTTTCCTCGGAGTGGAGCAAGTGCTCTGCTCCTTGCGGAAAAGGTGTCAAATCTCGCATTGTCATTTGCGGGGAGTTTGATGGCAAGACGGTAACTCCAGCAGATGATGACTCTAAGTGCAACAAAGAAACGAAACCGGAATCAGAACAAGATTGCGAGGGCGAGGAGAAGGTTTGCCCCGGCGAATGGTTCACTGGACCTTGGGGCAAGTGTAGCAAGCCTTGTGATGGTGGTGAGCGAGTACGTGAGGTCCTGTGTCTTTCCAATGGAACCAAGTCAGTCAACTGCGATGAAGAAAAGGTCGAACCTCTATCTGAAAAGTGTAACTCAGAAGCCTGCACTGAGGATGAGATTCTACCTTTGACCAGTACTGATAAGCCCATCGAGGATGATGAGGAGGATTGCGATGAAGATGGTATTGAGTTGATTAGCGATGGGTTGTCAGACGATGAAAAGAGCGAAGATGTCATCGACTTGGAAGGAACAGCAAAGACTGAAACTACGCCAGAGGCCGAAGAACTTATGCAAAGTGACAGCCCGACACCATATGATGAGTTGGAATCGACTGGTACCACATTTGAGGGATCGGGATATGATTCAGAATCAACCACCGACAGCGGCATTTCCACAGAAGGAAGCGGTGATGACGAAGAAACGTCTGAGGCTTCCACTGATTTGTCTAGCTCCACGGATTCTGACTCCACCTCCAGTGACTCTACTTCCAGTGACTCAAGCTCCAGTATTTCCAGCGATGCAACTTCTGAAGCCCCAGCATCCTCAGTTTCCGATTCAAGCGACTCCACAGATGCATCCACTGAAACCACAGGAATTTCTGATGACTCCACAGATGTCTCGAGCTCAACAGAAGCCTCTGCTTCGGAGTCGACTGATGTCTCAGGCGCATCAGATTCCACGGACTCCACCAATGCTTCCGACTCAACTCCTGAAAGCTCCACGGAAGCCTCAAGTTCCACAGATGACTCCACGGACTCTTCGGACAATTCTTCAAACGTTAGTGAGTCATCAACAGAGGCTTCTTCCTCATCCGTATCTGATTCTAGTGACAGTACTGATGAATCCACCGACGGCGCACCCAGTACTACAGAGAATTCATCAGACAGTACTTCTGATGCCCCTTCGGACTCAACAGCATCTTCAGATTCCACGGACTCTACTTCAGATCAGACAACTGAGACTACTCCTGAATCATCGACTGATTCGACAGAATCGTCTACCCTGGACGCATCCTCAACTACAGATGCATCATCGACTATCGAATCTTCAACGGAGAGCTCAACAGATGGTTCTTCATCCACTTCCAACTCGGAATCAACCGAAACCACCGGGCTGTCCAGTGATGGATCAACCACTGATGCAACTACTGCTACTTCTGACAGCAGTGACAGCACCACTGATGGATCAACTGATCAATCTACTGATGGTTCCTCTAATGCTTCAACTGATGGCTCAACCGAAGGCGCAAGCGAGGACACTACATTGTCCACGGAGTCCTCCGGATCAACCGAAAGCACCGACGCCAACGCCAGTGATGGTTCGACCACCGAGGGAAGTACCGTCGATGACCTGTCCAGTTCCACAAGCTCCGATGTTACATCTGATTCTACCATCACAGACTCCTCATCTTCCACTGAAGTATCTGGTTCCACAGATTCATCCTCTTCCACAGATGGTTCCTCAACAGATGCTTCCTCCACTGAGGCTTCCTCAACCGATGTCACTGAATCTACAGATAGTACGGTTAGTGGAGGTACCAGCGACACTACGGAAAGCGGTCCAACGGAGGAAAGTACTACCGAAGGCTCCACTGAAAGCACAACCGACGGATCCACAGAAAGCACCCAGTCCACCGATCTGGACAGCACCAGCAGTGATATCTGGAGCACCAGTGATAAGGATGAGGAATCGGAGAGCAGTACTCCTTACTCCTTTGATTCTGAAGTTACCAAGAGCAAGCCCCGTAAATGTAAGCCTAAGAAGAGTACCTGCGCCAAATCCGAGTACGGTTGCTGTCCGGATGGTAAGTCCACTCCGAAGGGACCCTTTGACGAGGGCTGTCCCATTGCAAAGACCTGCGCTGATACAAAGTACGGTTGTTGCTTGGACGGAGTGTCTCCGGCTAAGGGCAAGAATAATAAGGGTTGTCCCAAGTCGCAGTGCGCTGAGACTCTCTTTGGCTGCTGCCCCGATAAATTCACCGCCGCCGATGGTGAGAATGATGAAGGATGTCCAGAGACCACTACTGTGCCACCCACGACTACCACAGAGGAGTCACAGCCAGAGACAACTACTGATATCGAAGGATCAGGCCAAGACTCGACGACACTTGAGCCAGACACCAAGAAGTCCTGCTCCTTCTCCGAATTCGGTTGCTGTCCCGATGCGGAAACATCCGCCAAGGGTCCTGATTTCGAGGGATGTGGTGTTGCGTCACCAGGTGCCAAGGGCTGCGCAGAGTCTGAGAACGGTTGCTGTCCGGATGGACAAACACCTGCAAGCGGTCCGAATGGCGAAGGTTGCTCTGGATGCACACGTGAGCGCTTTGGATGTTGTCCGAACTCCCAGACCCCGGCTCATGGTCCCAACAAGGAGGGTTGCTGCTTGGACACTGAGTTTGGCTGCTGCCCCGACAACATCTTGGCCGCGCGTGGTCCCAACAACGAGGGTTGCGAATGCCACTACACTCCTTATGGTTGCTGCCCGGACAACAAGTCAGCCGCAACTGGCTACAACCAGGAGGGATGCGCCTGCGAGACGACCCAGTATGGCTGCTGTCCCGACAAGATCACTGCCGCCAAGGGACCCAAGCACGCGGGCTGCCCTTGCGAGGCCACCCAGTTCGGATGCTGTCCAGATGGGCTCACCTTCGCCAAGGGTCCGCACCACCACGGATGCCACTGTACTCAGACGGAGTTCAAGTGCTGCGACGACGAGAAGACCCCGGCCAAGGGCCCCAATGGCGAGGGCTGCACTTGTGTGGAGAGCAAGTTCGGTTGCTGTCCCGATGGAGTCACCAAGGCGACGGACGAGAAGTTCGGTGGATGCGAGAATGTCCAGGAGCCACCCCAAAAGGCCTGCGGCCTGCCAAAGGAGACGGGCACCTGCAACAACTACAGCGTCAAGTACTACTTCGACACATCCTACGGAGGATGCGCTCGCTTCTGGTACGGTGGCTGCGATGGCAACGACAACCGCTTCGAGAGCGAGGCCGAGTGCAAGGACACCTGCCAGGAGTACACCGGCAAGCACGTCTGCCTGCTGCCCAAGAGCGCAGGTCCCTGCACTGGCTTCACCAAGAAATGGTACTTCGATGTTGACCGCAACCGGTGCGAGGAGTTCCAGTACGGCGGATGCTACGGCACCAATAACCGCTTCGATAGCCTGGAACAGTGCCAGGGCACTTGTGCCGCCAGTGAGAATCTGCGTAAGTGGGCCTCTATTCCTTCTTCAAGAGCCACGATTACCGACATTCTTCCACTGTAGCTACCTGTGAACAACCTGTGGAGAGCGGACCATGTGCCGGAAACTTCGAGCGTTGGTACTACGACAACGAGACGGACATCTGCCGACCCTTCACCTATGGTGGATGCAAGGGCAACAAGAACAACTATCCCACGGAACATGCCTGCAACTACAACTGCCGCCAGCCCGGCGTTCTTAAAGGTTTGAGATCTGATTTAGTATATCGTGGTGCCATGAATTGGGTAATGGGACTAGTTGTATGCAATATTTTGCTTGGGTTAATGAGTTATTTTAAGCTTAAACCTCCTGGTTTTTCCTGGCTAACGGTATGTTCTTCCCAAACTTTCCTTTTCCCCCAAAAATTGCTTGGTTACTTTATTGTATGTGCATGATTGCTTGTTACTTGCTATGCCGACTTTCCGAATCTGCACCCGCATCCGAATCTCCTCCTGCACCAAACACCTTCACCATCCCACAACCCCAGACCGCTGTGCGCTTCCTAAGCAAACTGGTGATTGCAGTGAAAAGCTGGCCAAGTGGCACTTCTCCGAGAATGAGAAGCGCTGCGTGCCCTTCTACTACACCGGTTGCGGTGGCAACAAGAACAACTTCCCGACCCTGGAGTCCTGCGAGGACCACTGCCCCCGCCAAGTTGGTAAGCTTTAAATGTTGCCTGCTCCGAAGGCTTTCAATGTGTTCCTGTTTTCCGCTACCCAAACCCCCGCCCTACTGACACTCTTTCAATCCCTCAACCCAACTAGCTAAGGACATCTGTGAGATTCCGGCCGAGGTGGGCGAGTGTGCCAACTACGTTACCAGCTGGTACTACGACACCCAGGATCAGGCCTGTCGCCAGTTCTACTACGGCGGCTGTGGGGGCAACGAGAACCGCTTCTCCACCGAGGAGTCCTGTTTGGCACGTTGCGACCGCAAGCCCGAACCCACAACCACCACCCCTGCCCCTAGGCAACAGGCCAGTAGCCAGGCCGTCTGTGACGAGGAACCCGCTCCAGGAGAATGTAGTGACTGGGTCCTCAAGTGGCACTTCGATCGGAAGGTTGGGGCTTGCCGTCAGTTCTACTATGGCAACTGTGGCGGCAATGGCAATCGCTTCGACACAGAAAACGATTGTCAGCAGCGTTGTCTTAGCCAAGAGCCTCCTGCCCCGACGCCTCCACGAGCACCTGCTCCAACCAGGCAGCCAGATCCAGCTCCTACTGTCCCTCAGTGCAGTCAGCCTGCTGATCCTGGGCAGTGCGACAAATGGGCGCTCCACTGGAACTACAACGAAACCGAGGGCCGTTGTCAGTCGTTCTACTACGGCGGATGTGGCGGCAATGATAACCGCTTCGCCACCGAGGAGGAGTGCTCTGCTCGCTGCTCTGTCAACATAGACACCCGCATTGGTGCCGATCCCGTGGAGCACGACACGTCCAAGTGCTTCTTGGCCTTCGAGTCGGGTAACTGCTACGACAACGTGACCCGCTGGTTCTACAACAGCGCGGAGGGACTCTGCGACGAGTTCGTCTACACGGGCTGCGGCGGTAATGCCAACAACTATGCCACCGAGGAGGAGTGCCAGAATGAGTGCAACGACGCCCAGACTACCTGTGCACTGCCTCCGGTCCGCGGACGATGCAGTGAACTCTCTCGGCGCTGGTACTTCGATGAGCGCAGCGGAGAATGCCACGAGTTCGAGTTCACCGGATGCCGGGGTAATCGCAACAACTTCGTGACGCAGAGCGATTGCCTGAACTTCTGTATTGGGGTGACTGTAGTGGAGGAGCCTTCAGTGCCGGTTAGATTGTTCTCCTTTTCATGTGTCTTAATAATTATGCGAATATTGTCTTACAGACCTATTCGGTTTGCGCCGAGCCTCCGGAGGCCGGCGAATGCGACAACCGCACCACCGCGTGGTTCTACGACAGCGAGAACATGGCCTGCACGGCCTTCACCTACACGGGATGCGGAGGCAATGGAAACCGCTTCGAGACCCGCGACCAGTGCGAACGGCAGTGCGGCGAGTTCAAGGGAGTGGGTAAGTTTGGGGCAGCCGGGCTGGGTACTTGTTTCAGATGCTATAATCTCTTGTGTCAGACGTTTGCAATGAACCGGTGACCACGGGTCCATGCACCGACTGGCAGACGAAGTACTACTTCAACACAGCGAGCCAGGCTTGCGAACCGTTCACCTATGGTGGGTGCGATGGCACCGGCAACCGTTTCAGCGATTTGTTCGAGTGCCAGACAGTTTGCCTGGCCGGTCGTGAACCGAGAGTGGGCTCGGCTAAAGGTAACATATACAGCGGGCGGGTCTCGACTTGGGGGTCACCATGGAGTCGCTGGGCTAACTGGTTTTTCTCTTGCGTAAGTAGAAATCTGCATGCTGCCGGTGGCGACGGGCCGCTGCAATGGACCTTCGGTGCACGAGCGCCGTTGGTACTACGACGACGCTGCAGGAAACTGTGTGTCCTTCATATACGCCGGGTGCTCCGGCAACCAAAACAACTTCCGATCCTTCGAGGCATGCACGAACCAATGCCGACGTAAGCCCCACCTCCAGCCACTTATGCACCACAAAGCTCTGTGCACCACAGAGCTCACTGCACCTCAAATAGCACTCACCCACCCACAAATGCACCTTGCAATCTGCCCACACCCAAATCGCTTGCTCTCGTAGAAACTTTGAAGTAGCATCTGTAGTAGTTGCGTTAGTGCACCTTCACTAGACTTAAGTCTGCACGGGTTCTTGGGAGTGAAATGTCTCACTGAAAATGCTCTCCTGGCTGACTCGCCATCCCCTTCTCTTGCAGCGGAACCCAACAAGCAGGACAACGAAATTGGACAAAATCCGTGCGATACCTTTGATGCCGAATGCCAGGAGCTTCGCTGTCCATACGGCGTTCGCCGTGTGGCTGCACGATCCCAGCCAGAGTGCACGCAATGCATCTGCGAGAATCCGTGCGAGGGCTACAGTTGCCCGGAGGGCCAACAGTGCGCCATCGATGTGGCCAGTTCCGACGATCGCCAGTTTGCTCCAGTGTGTCGCGATATATATAAGCCAGGAGAGTGCCCGACGCTGTCGGCCAATGCCAGTGGATGTGCCCGCGAATGCTACACCGATGCCGACTGCCGTGGAGACAACAAGTGCTGCAGCGACGGCTGCGGACAGCTGTGTGTGCATCCTGCTCGTCCAACTCAGCCGCCCAGGACTCAGGCTCCAGTGGTCTCCTATCCGGGCGATGCCAGAGCCGCTCTGGAACCCAAGGAGGCGCATGAGCTGGATGTCCAGACTGCCATCGGCGGCATAGCCGTGTTGCGCTGCTTCGCCACCGGCAATCCAGCCCCGAATATCACATGGTCGCTCAAGAACTTGGTGGTAAGCAATTGGGAGATTCCGCTTTTCCCATCCACCTGAATGCATTACTGTGTTCGTTACAGATCAACACGAACAAGGGACGATATGTGCTGACCGCCAACGGTGATCTGACCATTGTCCAAGTGCGTCAAACCGACGATGGCACCTACGTCTGCGTGGCCAGCAATGGTCTGGGAGAACCCGTGCGCCGTGAGGTCGCCCTCCAGGTTACAGGTGCGTTTCTAAGACTCTCTTCAATACATTTGTATTTTTTGTTATCCTTACTAAATGTTATTATGTTAAGATCTCAATATAGACATAAGTAGGAAATGTGTGAATCGGATTACCGATTCTGCTATTCCTAATATCCACTGATACTTTATACACTTTGGTGATGGCTATGTAACTAACTGCTTTATATTGAACATTTTGCGCATGTTGCCTGCTTTCCGTAATTGCTTGCTTGAATCTTGGTGGCGGTAGAACCCGTAAGTCAGCCCGCCTACATCTACGGAGACAAGAACGTTACCCAGATCGTGGAGTTGAACCGCCCGGCGGTGATCCGCTGTTCGGCCGGTGGCTTCCCCGAGCCGCATGTCAGCTGGTGGCGCAACGGACAGATGTTTGGCCTCAAGAACAACCTGATGGCCCGCGACTACTCGCTGGTCTTTAACTCGATCCAGTTGTCGGATCTTGGCCTCTACACCTGCGAGGTGTACAACCAGAGGCGTCCGGTCTCGCTGCGCGTCACTCTGAAGGCCGTGGGTCCTGTCCGGCCTCTGAGTCCAGAGGAGGAGCAATACATGCAGTATGTGCTCAATCCGGTCACCCGTCCTGTGACCCAGCGACCCAGCTATCCCTACCGACCCACCCGACCGGCCTATGTGCCAGAGCCCACAGGTAAGTACTGCACATTTGCATGTTATCGCTGGCCTGGCATGGTGTTGGATGTTTCTGTTTAGTAGTACGTTCTGCCAACGAAAAACTAACCACGTCTTTACATGATTTATAGTTAATGTCCATGCCGTGTTGGCTCTGGAGCCGAAGAACAGCTACACCCCAGGATCCACCATTGTCATGAGCTGCTCCGTGCAGGGCTATCCAGAACCGAATGTCACATGGACCAAGGACGACGTGCCTCTCTACAACAACGAGCGGGTTCAAATTACATGTAAGCAGTTATTTAATAATATCTCGATCTATTTAACTCAAAATCTTTTGTAACTGCAGACCAACCACATCGCCTGGTGCTGAGTGATGTCACACCCGCGGATTCGGGCAAGTACACTTGCCGGGCCAGCAATGCGTACACCTACGCCAATTCAGAAGCCAATGTGTCCATTCAATGTGAGTTTGGTGTATTAAAATCTGTCTTGGGGGTACTAATGTAGTTGTATTTCCAGCTGTTGTACCTGTGTCGCCCGAGTGCGTTGACAATCCGTACTTCGCCAACTGCAAGCTGATCGTCAAGGGCAGATACTGTTCCAATCCGTACTACACCAAGTTCTGCTGCCGATCCTGCACGTTGGCGGGCCAGGTAGCCACGCCTCCTCTGCATCCCAATGCGGTGTAATTCCACGGAGCGAGATAGAGCAGAGTAATTTTGTTTAGTTTTCGGATTGAATTGAGTTTAAACGCACCACACAAGAATAATTGGATCGACATTCGCGGACATCCCCATCATCCAAAAGCAGAGAGACCAAAAAAGCCAATCGTTGCTTAGCCATAGCCACCATATATATACCTACATATATATAGCCTACCGATCAAGAACGAACGAACTTCTATTGTAGTATTTTACTCTCTTCCAGGACAAAAGCAAATAGTATTAGTGATTTTATGTTTGTGTTCCTATTTATTCTTGATAACGAGTAACCTTAAATTCAATCGATGAAAGAAAAGCGGCTAAAACGAATTTGCCTTCTACTTTTTAGTTTCTACGACATTTCTGTGCAACGAGTAAAGCATTTAAGCCTAAAAATCAGTAATTGTAAATAAATTAAAACTACATAATAAAGAGTGCATATGTATAAAAGATTCAACTCGGGGGATGGCCCACGATTGGAAAATGCCACCCCATCTGGCAACGCTTTTGTGGCAAGGGGTTATTGATTTTCCTCAGTTTTCCCAGCAGCAGCTGTTAGTGGAGCCTGCGCCCTACACTCTGGGGTTGATTGGAGTTCTGGAGTCGTGCAGAGGAAGACAATAAAATTTGTTTGTGTTGTCATCGCGTTTAACTCGCTTCTTTAAACATTGTAAAGTTTAGATTTAAAAGTATGGAGGATAGCGGCATCGACAGCGAGGACAGACAATCCAATATTTACGAGGATGGGGCCGCGGGACTCCTGGTAAGTACACTGGATCAACAACAACAGCTGAGCGGGGAAAATGCAATTTTTCACGGCTAACGTCAATGCAGAAAACGGCCAGTGGAGCACCCAAACATATGTCGGATTTGGAGTTTGAGGTGGCATTCAGGGGTGCCGGCAAGGTCTATGCCCCCACGACCATAGAAATCGATGAAGAGGAGGAAGCGACCGGAGGAAGCGGTCGAGGCCACGAGCCACCCAACACCTGCCGCATACTGCAGCGCAAACTGGAGCTGAAGGTCGAGCGCGCCCGGCGGAACTACACTCAGTTTCAGGAGGAGCAGGTGAGTACAGGTACAACCCACAACGGTCAATATGTTATACATAGTATCCAACCTACTCGCAGGCCACTAAGACGCAGTCGTCCACTCTGATACCAATCAACCGTCTACCCATTCCTGGCGAGCCGGAACACAAACCCCTGGTGGACTACAAATCCGAGAGCAGTGACGAGGCCGAGGAGATCTCCTTCTTTCCGGCCCAGCTGAAGCGGTCCAAGCGCCGCCAGCAGAACCACGAACTGACTGACACCTTCAGCATACAGGAGATGACCATTGACTCGGATCTGGAGTCGGACGACAGTGCTGGTACCCAGAACCTCGAGCTCCTGCTGCCCTCCATGAAGACGACCATTCTGGACAAGTTCAAGGGCTGCTTCGGATGCTGGAGACGCAGGTAATGCCAGGCGGAGGAGCGGAGGCATATCATCAGGCGGTTCAGGCACAAATCACGTTATTGACAGGCACTAGCAACCTACGTACTTAATAATAAACTCCATTGCCACTACAGAGCTGTAAACATAGATTTATTTGGCTTAGTAAATCCATTCGATAAATATTAATCAATACTAAAAGGAGAACAGTCTTTCAATTGAAAAGGAGAGCGGGGTAAACAAGGTGTAAACCTGCAAGTCTAAAAGCTTAAAATTGTTTACTACTTGGACGAAAAGTATGTTATTTTTATGGAAGAACTGCTACAAATATATTGCGTACGAATGAATAACATAAGGATATCACCAGACTTTTTATAAAGTTTTAGGTATCTGTATTAAGCGTTAGACAGACGCCCTGTAGAATCCAATGACTCAGATCCTCGGAAGTGGCCAAATTAGCCTCAAAGACCAGGCCCACACCCATGGCGTTCCTGCGCAGCGATGTTGTGTATACCGGTGCAAGGTAGGTATTCTATAGGAACATGGAAAAAAGTTAGTTTAGTTAGAGACATGCTGAAGACCAAGTTCACGGTCTGCCCCATTTAAAAGTATCTTGCTTTCGCAGCCCAAAAGCGTGCAGTGTTTAAATACGGAAACAATTAGCACAACAGTTTACGCATTAGTTGGTGGGGGGTTTTGCGGAAGCTGGCTGTAATTTAGTGCTATGCATTTAAACAAATATCAGCGTGGCCACGCCCACTCCCCCGCCACTGTCTACCGCCCCTGGCACATGTAGATACAAGCGCACATTAGTTATTGTCACTGCCAGACGGTGGCTATCCTGGGTATCCTGGCTATCCAGGGTAACCAGTGTCGGGCCAATCCCATACCATTCCACTCTGATCCCAAAATTCACACTAACCTGCAGCTTGAGACGGTGCGCCTCAATGGGCTCCACGGCGAGAATGGCCAGCTCCTCGACCAGGACCTTGGGATGGGAACGCGCCAGCTGATTAGTGGCCAAGTCAAAGCGCCCGCCCTCGATGTACAGACCGTGCACCAGGCAGCCCTGCAAAAAGTTGAGCGATTAAAATGCAAACAGAATTCCTAATTACGAAATTAGTGCCAGCCCCTGAACCAGAATGGAGTTGGGTCATCGTTTTCCATTTAGAACACATCGGGTGGGCGGCAGGAGAGAAAGGAAGCATTGTCCCTACTCACCGTCACAGGGCGCTCCTCCACATCGTCGGGGTCCGCAAACTTGGTTACGTAGGTGAAAAGCGTGGAGCGATCCAACGGCCAGGCGTTGCGGCGACAGGCAATCTGAAAGGTTGGGAAAGTACACTCAGAAAATTGGTACAGTTCAAATCTTTGAGGGATATGAAATGGTGGTGACAAGCAATTGCGTTAAACTTATAATTGATAGATGGAAACTGGGTGTAAGAAGTTGACATGGAATACTCTTCTAAATAAGGAATCAGTTGCACGATGGACATTTTTCTCGAAGTTTATGTGCGGCGCACCACCAGCAAAGGCGCGACAATGCAGACTCACCTGCACCAGGGCCGTGAGATAACTCTGCGGTATATGCAGTCCCGACAGCCACATGACCAGTGGCTCCCCTGAAAGCGTCCAGTATTTGTATTGCACGGCCCGGAGCTGTGCGAACGATAGATAGAAGGGCTGATTAGTGGACACGAACTCACCTTGATTGATTTTGCGCTTAGCTGATTAATGAGCGGAGCGCCTGTGAAAGGACTTCGGACTGTATGGAAGGACTCCATTTGATCCGGCCCGACTCGACTCGACTGCGGATCTACTCACCCGCAAGTGCTCCAGCCAGCTGGCCAACTGTTTGCATGTCGCCGGCGCCAACTTGCTCCACGCGGCTGGCAGGAGGCCATTGAACAACGAGTTGGCAATGTTGTCCAGCACATTGTCCATGCCGATTTCGCCGGCAATGGCCTGCGGAGAGCATGCAATTAAATTAAAAGGCACAATGGAGAGGCACATGTGTGGGCGTGACTGCAGATCCCGGGGCCAAGACAAAAGCCCGCCCGGGTTCATTTGCATTTGTAAATTTATTTTGGCAACAAAATGCAGCCTTAGCTGAGGGCGGGATCGCCCAACGTCCCATCCTCCAGCTCCAACCCATCGTGCACATTCAAATTTGGACATTGTTTGCTTGGTCGCCAGCCAAGTTGGCAAATGCATAAACAAATGCGAAATGCAAAACAAGGCTGAAGGATTTATGTGCGTCCTCTATTGACAGCCATATACGACAAAATCCCACATAATCTATCCATGTATATATCCTTAACACTGTTAGTTACCTTGCGTAGCAGCTCCAGCGTCTTCTTGATCCGTACGACCAGCAGATTAAAGCGGTCCAGCTCCTGGAGCAGCACCACCCCGGTGGGTGACAGGCTCATCTGGATCTGTTTGCGGATGCGCCATGTCTCGAAGGCGGGGGGCAGCTTCTTCAGAATGCCGGCTGCCACCGAGTCGATGAAGTCGTCGCGGCTGATTCCACCGGTTCCCTCACCTGGATGCACCATGCGGCGAAAAAGGAGAGAGAACGTCAGTGGAGGATTGTGGTTCTGGCAGGTGTCAGGACAAAGGCAAGGAAAATGCCATGCCGCAGTAATATATGCAGGGCCTGTGGTTTTTCCATTTGCCCTTTTTTCTGCCACGTCCATTCTCCTCCCTGCATTTCTGTTGATTTTATTAATTTTACCCTTTATCGGGCACCCAAATAGAATTTTTTCGCGTCCGCTTTATTTTTTGTTGAAGTGTCAATTAGCAAATACTAAAGCTCATGAATATGCAAATTATCGGAATTTTTCTGGGAGCTACTCAATAGGTTTTCGAGCATATTGATGTTTCCCCTTTTGTGGGTTGAAGTTCTGCTTTGACTAACGAATTAAAAATGTATTGATATGCTCAACATTAATCTCCAAAACAATGGAATTACAAGAGTCATAAGGACTGAATTTCATATTTATATTCATGGTAGCGTTTTAAACATTCCCTATAGCTGAACTTTTTTGGGCAATCGTATGTCCTTGCGTATCTCGATTGAAATAAAATGGTTAAACTCGATTTTTAATCAGTGGAAATATTTGTTCTTATTATTACTTTTATTTACACTAAATGGACAATGGAGGGTTGGCCCCCTGTTTACGCTGAATACTTTACCAGGATTGACTTCGGTCGGTGGTGTCCACTTGGTCACTTCGTGTGTGCGAATATATTTTAAAAAATATTCCAAATTGTATATACAATTATTTACAAGGCCACACATATAAAAAATATGCATGTTTCTGAATGGGTGGATTAAATTGGGGGGCTGGCAGCTGGAAAGCGCACACTGATGGCGGTTTTAACACGTTTAAGTCCGTAACGCAAAATTATCGACTTTTGTGTGACGTTTTTGCCATTTTTTGGTACTTCTGATGGCGGTTGGTGCGGTGAGGTTTGAACTCGATTCGCTGCGATTTGCGGCAATCCGATGAAAGTGAGTGAATACCAGTGGGACTGGGAGTGAGGATATATACATGTGTGTGTATGTGTACATATAGGGATATAGATACATATGGCCGTGCACTGCCCTCCAATCTGACCCGACCCATGTGGGCTACGTGTGCGGTTCTATTTTAATTTTTAATGTGTGCATTGCTGTTGTGCGCCGGCAATAATGGCGCATGCAATAAAGTTAATTGCAAAACCGCAACTAATTAATTAAATTAAATTAAAAATTCAACATGCCAAAAATACAACATTGCATAGCAGAGAGTGTGCCGGAATGAAAATCAACAAGATAAAATGTAATAAACGGCTGACAATTGGCACACGTTGCATGCAAATTGAACCATTTACCATTGACCATTTACCATTTACCATGGGTGGCCAGTGGTCATATCTACATTACATTATTATCATTACTTTTTTCCGATACCGCTTCGAATTATCGGCGGATAGGCGAAAGGGGCAAGTGCGTTTGATAATCAGGATAATATGTGGGTTTTTTGTGCGGGATGCTATCTCTCGAGCAGTTGTGCCCGCGGCTGTACGGCGGTTAAACACTGGATTGGATCCGACCGGGATCCAACTCCATCCACTTACCCGTCTGTGGCTGCAGCTCAATCAAACTGTTCCAAATGTTGCGTGCCGCCATTGTGTAATAACCGATTTCCGCGTTCGGATGCAAACCAAATACATCCGGCTTGTTGACCAGCGGCAGTTTGTCGATGTGCGCTGTTATCAATGCATTACATATGTAAATAGCTCGGCAATGTGACCACCCACTTCCCATCGCTCACCTATGTAGTCCTCTTTCAGAATGGTCTCCTCTTCCGGCAGGCAGTAGTCCACGTTGTCGTCCTCATAGAAGTGGAATACCTTAAACTCATCGAACAGGAAGTCACCCATGTATTCGTTCATGTAGCAGTTGGTTATCCGCCGGTCGAAGTCATCGATGACCCGTCCTCCATACATCACCTCGCCAATTAGGTATTTCAAACTGTTCCACGGTATTTTCCCAGTGCCACATCGTGTTAGGTAAGTGCGCAGGATTTCAGTACACACCTCGAAGTCCGTGTCGTTGAAATCGTACGCTATATTCCAACCCAGCTTGTCGTACTTGCGACGTTCCTGCGGATGGGAAATGGTTACACAAATTAATCGGAGTGCCTCCAACTGGACGATCAATATCAATTTGCTGCAACTGCTTCTGCTGCTGCTCCATCAATTGTGCAACTTCACTCTGAAAAGCTTTCAGCTGCTAGAAATTAAGAGATTAATAAATAAACAACTCCACACACTCGACCAGCTGGGTTCCTTCTGTAAATAGCGATATCTACGGCTCACTATAACTGGTCCACTTACTTGGACGACGGCGTGGAAGAAGGCTAGCACATAGACCAGTGGCCGGAAAGCCACATGAGAGCAGCTCTCGAGGCGCTCCTGACGCACTTTGAAGTACGTGGAGCGCAGATTGAGCTTTAGACCATTGGGTGGCTCAGTGACCACTGCAAAAGTAAAGATAAATTGTAAGAATACTCAGAAAGAAATATACTATAGTATACTATAGTAGTAAGAAGTATACACTTTACCCTTCAAAGACTTTTGCAGAATGCCAATGGGGAACGTGGGCGTGGGATCTGTTGTTATCCACAGCCTAAAGTCCGGATGCGGATTCTCTATGCGATCTAAATGCTTTTCCAGCTCCCGGACGAACCTGATCAGCAGGTGTCCGTTCTGCAGCATCAACCACATTCCCTGTTTGATGGCACCATCCAGGAGTCGCAAAGCAGCCTTCTCCTGACCCTGTCCCAGAGATATGTGACAGAAGTTGGACATGCCCACAATCGTATCCGCCAGTTTGATTAGATCATTTGTGGGATCTGACCCGGCACTCAGTACAAAGCACACGGGAATCGTGCTGGAGGTCTGTTCGTATATGGCCGTGAAGCTCACCACTGGCGGCATGATATAGAACTCATCCATCGTTTCGACGATGTATTGATTTATACTCCTGAAGATGCGATCCACGCGGAAGCAGCGCAGGAACATTAATTTCTGTGGGGGAGATGGGCGAAATCCTTGGGCTTTAGACATTTTAATACACACAGATGACAATGAGCCGACGACAGCTCGTCATCAGTCCTCCATAGTTGGCCAGTAGCTGCTCCATTGTTGCTATTGCTGTTGCTCTTGGGTGTTGCCAACGGTTTCTGCGGTTTCAAGCTCAACTCAAGTGCAAATTGGGCTCGCTTCGCTTGGCGCTGGTTTCAAGTGCGACTGCGGGCGCAAATTGCCGCTCATCTAATGGTTTGGAAAATTGATAAAATATGGTAATGCACACAGACACCCGAAGAGACATCCATATATAGGAATACTGCCAGGCATGCTGGCTGACAAAAACAGGCTGCTAATAACTTGAGAGGAAAATGTGCGCCAAAGTTGCAGGACGTAGCAAAAGTCGAGTAAAACTAAACGCCCCCCCTTTTGGGCATGGATATGGATGAGGGTGTGGGTATGGGTATGGAGATGGGTTTGTGCCTGGTTTGTACATAATAATCCACTAGAAGCGAGCATAAAGTACGAAATCCAATAACGCTCAATGGCAAACGGGCAAGAGCACCAGCAACTACTCAGAAGGAGCATCTGAGTAGGAGCCTGAGTTGGAGGAGCAGCTCCTGGCCAGGACCACTCGAAGCTGAAAGCATGCAAAGCGAGTGGATGAATATACAGCAGCGGCAGGACGCAGCACTTGCCTGGAATGCATTGCATTTGATGTTGTAGTCGCCCGGACATGCCACCTCCTCAGGATTCTCCAAGTCGAACCACTGTACGATGGGCAGGGAACAGGACACAGGATCGAGGACCGAGCACCAAGAGGAAAGGACCAAAATCCACAGACCCCAGTTCATGGGCATTCGGATGACGATGGCGATGGCGATAAGTGCAGGCAAAATGAGCGTCGGCAACGGAACGGAAGTCAGTGAATGCCACATGCCAGTCAGAATCAGAATCAGAAGCAGTTTCGTTCCCATCGACCATCCGAGTCCGAGTTGTTGGGTTGTTGGGATGTTGGGTCGGTGAGTCGGTGGTTGTTTATTGTTGTTGGGCCATCGTCGTTGTTGTTGTGCATTTTATAGCACCGTCCACAGAGCAGCAGTAGCAGCAATTTGATAACGGCATCGGAGTTGACGTTGACGTTGAAGATGATGCACCCAAGCGAGCAGCGGGAAAATCGGAAAAGAAAATACAAAAAAAATATGGAAAACATGAACATTTAACAGCGTACGGCTGAACCTTCCTGGGGGTTCAGAAGCTCTTCTTTTTGGGTGGTTAAATTACGGTTAAACTGTACTTTAAAGGTGGATTGCCAAAAGCTGCAAAACAAGCCCCCATTTTAAGCATTCAAATGTGGTTTTTAACACTCCACCTTTCGCTAATTTCATTAAAAAAAAAAAGAATTAAATATGCCTTTAGGTGATCCTAAAAGAATGTGTGCAAAGCTCCAACTCACTTCTTTCCATTCGGTAAGGTAACGACCAAAGTGGTCTGGTAAGGTGCCGAAAATATCTGGGAAATCGAAGGCCAACTTGAGCACATCCTCCCAGCTCTTTTCACTCAGCCATTTGCAGGGATTGGAGCGTTCACTCTTGGTTAGAGCAATGCTGCCCTTAATGAAGAAGTCCAGCTCGGATTGCAGCAAAATTCCGTCCCGCTGGGCGAGTTTAGTGGCGATTTGGAAGGAGAAAAGCAGCTTATGCCGTTCAAAGATGCCCGTGCACCCATAGCAGTAAACGTTTTCCGTAAGCGTTTTGATGATGTTGTTCAGCCGCTTGTTGAGACTAGCATCCGGCACAGCCTTTCGCAGGGAGTAAACGAATACATCCAAATAGGCCGCCAGTGCATACTGGTACATGCTATTCACTGTGGCCATGTCCGAGAGGGCAAAGAAAAGAACAGCTCCACGTTTGGCTGCCGGACGGTAACCATTTCGGAGCACCTCAATGTCCGCCGCCGTATCCGCGGCCAGTTTAAGCTGTTCCATGACGACGCCCGCCTTAGTTTTTGTGTTCTCCAGGGTTTCAATCAGTTCCACGTTGTCCAACATGTTGCCCGTCGAGGTGGACAGCTCGCGGAGCAGTGAATCCTCCAGTTGCTGCAGCAACTGCTTATTCTCGCTGGTCTGGGCGATCAAGGACTCACGCTGAGCCTCAAGATCCGGACGTTCGGTGCCCACTACCACGCTTAGTAACTGGTCCTCCAATCCTGTCTGGGTTACCGTGTAGTTGATCACAAGTGCCTTGGCATAGACTGCCGGATCGAATTTGGGGTTAGAGAACTTGGTAGTTAAGTAGACTCGGAAGCTAGGATCCCAGTCCACCTCCTTGTCACCCAGCATGACGAACTTGCGACCACCCTGAATGCGAATATTCTTTTGTAGAATGTCGTCAATAACAGGGTCTATATAATCGTCCACATCTTCGAATAGTACAGGCGTTCCGTACATAATGGCCATCTCCAGTTGCTTGAGGAAGTCAGAGTCGCTGAATGAAAGAACTTTTAGGTTGTTCCTGAACTCCCTTTTTCGAATCCACTGCAACGCCTGCAGTTGAGGATCAATGCAGAGTGGGAAGCGAGAGGCGCGCATAGTAAGGATGCCATTTTGTATGGAAAGCTCGTCGGGCGGCAGGCCCTCATTGCTCCACTGGGAGATCTCGACGTCGGTGGTTAGGTAACCATCGATTTTAAATGGTAGCTGTATGGGAATTCCCAGGGACGCAATGTCTTCCAGCCAATCATCGAAGACCATTGCCTTGCGGAACTCCCATGTAAAGGCGCCTGTGTAGGCCAAAAATGAGGCACTTATCAGGCACCCACCAACGCTGTCGATAAGCTGCTGACCCAGGCTAGCCATCTCTTTGCTCCAGCGAATTAACTCAGAAGTCAAACCACTGATCAACTTGTCGGAGGCAATCAGACGACGCTCCGCCTGCTGCATCATTTCAGTAAGTGCACGCATCTGTTTCATGGAGGTAGCATAATTCTCGTTCAACTCGTTTAGCTTCTCCTCCAACTTTTGGATTTCTCCGTTTAGGTGATTCAGCAGCTTTATCTGTACTTCTTGCTCTTCCACAAGGAAGTCCAAGCGTTCCTTCTTGGGCTTGACCTCTTTATATACATCGAAGAAGCCAAGCACAGCTCTGACGAATCTAAGTAATCCCGCTCCAGCAACGGATATCTTCCCCATGTCCTCTAGGTTGCCAGTCTTCATATGCTGTCGGCACTGGGTTATTTGCTTCTGGGTCAATGCCTCGCAATCCATCTCCATCAAGCTCTTCAGGAAGTTTACGTCGCTCATCATTCCTTTGGCACTCTTCCAATTTATCTCCTTGTAGCCCTTTAGAATAGCCACGCATTCGCAAACAACTTGCACGGCGGCTGGGGGCGTGGCAAAGGATCGGATCTCAGTGATCTGCGCCTTTTCGAGTTGGGATAGAGCCAATCTGGCCTCCTCGAGAGCCGGCATAGCCTCTGCCAAAATCTCCTCGGCTTCGTCCTTTTCGATAGCAATCTGTTTGCCCTTAATCTCCACCTCAACAGACTTTTCCGACGCCTCGGCCTTCTTGACATTAGCCTTTTGAGTGGACGACTCGATAGTGACCAACATAGCCTCGCACTCCTCGGATGCAACAGCCACGTTCTTCTTTTGCTCCGTGACAATAATACGCAGTTCGTCGATTTGCACGGAAGCTTCCTCGATTTTTTTGATGCCCTCGCCGAGACGCGAACGTTGCTGGGTAATGAATTTGGCCTTTTCCTCTGCATAAAGATATTAGAATATAAATAGATATTATTATTCCTATTGTTGTTTCACGTACCCAACAATCCCCTATAGGTGTTAATATAATCCAAGTAGTGTTTCGGGGTGACAAAATTGTTACGCCTTAGTTTTGCCAGATAGTCCTTCGAGTACTGCTGTATGGAAGTATGGACATGGACTACATGCTCCACTATGGCCTCTCGATGACTGGCCGGAATAAGGCGGTGCTCGGTCAGGAAGAGCTTGGCCACCGCGTACAAAGCCTGTCGGGGCCACGGGAACACCCAATCGATATAGGTACTGCCAATGAGACCCGGGAAGTTTCGACACCGATTGCGCAGCGCATCGCCAGCTGGAGACATACATAGGACCACGTGCAGGTTTTCCGCACAGGTGCGCAAGAAGTAGCCCCAAACAGCGTCTCTGTGATTGAGGGAAATGGGATTAAGCCAACGCGAATGATGGTTAATATTCTGTCACTCACTTGGATGCCGAAACTCCATCCTCTTCGGCGAACTTGCGCACTTGATTGACAATACCGTCCTTGTCTTCATCGGGGAACAGGGCTGGCACTTGGCCCACGGTCAGGATGTTGTTAATCAACTCTAAGAAGCCCTCTTCTGCTACCTGTGCTCCCGTAAACAAGAACACGACCTTCTTTCGCTTCACGCCCGCTATGGTGTAAAGGACCTTCAGATCTTCGCGGAACGCGGCCTCATTGTATCCGCGGGAAATAGTAATCTCGAAGACATCACATTCGGCGGCAAAGGCGGCCAGACGAGTAATGCACTTTTTGCCGCTGCCACCGACTCCAATGAGCAGCACATGTCCGCGATTCATGCGCAGCGTCCGATGGACGCGGGTCAGATGCTCCAGACAGTCCTCAAACAGGACCAATGTCATCTTTTGTTTGCGTTCACAGTATTCCTCTAGGATCTCCGTGAATAGAAAGTATACAGAGTTGTAGTCCAACAGATCCTCATATAAACGAGGCTCTGATTCATTGGTAAAATTGCGGAAGTCTCCAAAGAGCAGCGGATCACGCAGGACGTAGTCCTTGAGCGAGAGTATCACCTGAGGCGCCTCCTCACCCTCCTCTTCCTCTTCGCCCTCTTCCTCTCCTCCATCGATATCAGCCTTGGATGGCTCATAGAGCAAGCGAGCCTGTGCCTCTGCTTCCGCTGCTGCTGCATCAATAAATCCATGCTCCTCCTCGAATGATGGGGGAAACCGTTCGGCCACTTCCACGGCCAGATTTCGACGCACATTGGCGATGTCCTGGTATACAGGAATACAGTAATGAGAATTGGCAATAAAATGAAGTTACACTCACGTTATCGGTTATCAGGCGATCGCATATGATCCTGGTGTACTCGTTGCGCCACACCCTAATCAGGTCCCTTAGGCCCTTGAAGCAAGTGGGTTCGATGAGCAGCAGTCCGGCGAAGATACGCGACAGATCCTTCAGATTGAAAATGTAGTGGAACTTGGAGGGCGTCGGTGGCAGGTCCACAATCACCATCTGGGAATCAGGAAGCAATTAGCATAAGCGAGCCTAGCCAGACAATGGGCCATGTAACCGGTCGAGCTCACACACCACAGTCTCCCATACATATATAGGAGCCCCCACACAAATCAATTTTATCTCGACTAGCAATATGCGTTCACAAGGGTCGCAGCAAGGACTTTCTCCGCCCCCTTTTGGGGACACTGCCAAGTTGCTGAATTTACAGCCATTATCAAGTTGCAGTCGCCGCACCAGCAGGGCGCGCTTCTGAGAAACGGCAATTCTATTCAAATAATTCATTTCACTCCATTTCGTGGCGCATTAATATCCTTGCCCTGAGTGTGTAAAGAAGACATACGAACTAGGAGCTCCTCTTGCCCGATGGGCGGCAGACGGACGGGGGTAGGGCAGGTGTAAGTAAATCATTTTTTCGGATATGGAAGGGTCATGCTGCCAGGACACCAGGCTACCCTGGCTGCTTGTGGCAATTGCGGCGACAAATGCATTTTTATCTGCACGCAATGAAATGCGATAATATTTTAGTGTCAACAATTGTTAGAAGGACCATAAACTAATGCTCCGGACCCGGTGCCACGCCCACAGCTGCGAAAAGAGCCATCTCTCTACAGTTCAATACTTGAACATAATCAAATTTCGCCCCGGCCAAGATATTCCGGCAGAGATAGGCAAAACGAGCACTGAGCAAAGCAGCAAGACCAGATACAGATACATCTACATCCACAGCCAGGGCCGGAGGGCCAGATACAGTCAACTAGGCAGCCGTCGAGGCGGGTGACCATTGTAAGGGCAGAGTGGAGTGGTTCTGGAGTGCAGTGGATTGGTGGTGCAAGTACGGGTGGGTCGTCTACGGCGACTACGGCACTGAGTTGCACTCGAAAAACCAATGGAGCAGCTACGAGATTGAGAACAAGGACGATGGAGAGGACGACGAAGCCCGACGTCGTAGTGCATTACAGACCATTGAATAATTTCCATTTCCATTGTACAGCGGGGGCGGGGGTGGGCAAGTGGGGCGTGGCAGGAGGTGAGCGGCACAGCAAAGCAGATTATGAAAAATTGTCGTTATTTGCATATGTAAATCGAATTTCATAAAATTTGTGAGAGGCCTTAAAGCATTATTCAGGAATTGATTTCTTCTAGTTAATTTGCACTGAATGCAGTCAAGGTGTTCACTGATATTGAAAAAATTCAACCGAAGGCAGATAAATAAATTCAGAGTCTATATGGGTGTCAGAGAAATATCTGAAATGTCACAAAAATGCATTTCATAATCGGTATTTCTGAGGCATGAAATTCGAAAGCCAACCATAGTCATAAAGTTGACTTGAACGACGTAATTACAGACGTAATTTCTATAAGTAATGATTAAAATTAAATAATAATGGGTTAGTATTATAGAATATCACTATACATTTTTATAAATAATCTGAAGACCTCCTTCGATTTAGGTATGCTTATATGCTTAAAACTTACCTTAAAAAGTTTTAGTGTCATATGGACAATCATGTCGGCTATAGGCATGTACTCGGGCTGGAACTTCACGAACACCATATGGCCCTTGAAGATGGAGGAGTATATCTGGATGAGGGACTCATCGTTGGGGAATATGATGTTGTAGGTGGAGAACATGCTGATAAATCGGGGATCCACCTCGTTCCTTCCGCCACCCGCTGTTCCCATGGCTGCGTAGAAGGTCAGATCCTTAAACTTCTTCCAGTTGAGATCCTTGTCGCGGTCGTACATGCCGCCGCGTTCAAAGAATAGCTTCAGCAGGGCAATCGGCTGCTGGGTGCCATATCTGCGAGGGAGGGAGATAAGCGAAATGAGATGGAGCCGGAATTCGCTTCGTTATCTTGCTGCTGTAACGACGTGAACTCACTCATCCACCTGCGGCATGTTCATGTCATCAATAAAGCAGGCAATTCTCTTGCCCATCGGAGGCCCGTACGTATCCTTGGTGCGTTTCTCCACGGCCGCCTCCAGGGTGTGCTGCACATCCAGCGATGAGGTTCTCGATGAAAAATTAATATTGAGTATGACCTGAAAGGGAAGCGAAAAGGATGGGGTCGCCATGTTAGCCGGGAACGCGACGTTTGTCAGAGAGATTTTTCAATTACGTTGACACTCGGATTGAGATTGCGCAAATATTGCATGATGGTAGCCGTCTTTGATGTGCCAGCCTCTCCCACAAGCAGAACGGGTCGTTTGATCTGTAAACGGGATTGGAGTTGGAGTTTAAGCGACGCAATCGAAATAGGGACAAACATTAATAAGGCATCTCCCAGAAGCTGGGAGTAATGACATTCCCAAACAGCTAGGCACTACTCACCTCGCTCATCAGACTGAGAGTCCGATTGGTTCGGGTGTTGTCCACAGTGGGCACAAGGATCTCACTGAACTTCACTTGCGGGTCGTGCGTGTACGGCAGCACCACCCATTCCCAGGCCTTCCAAACGTTGTCCTTGACGTCCCAGAAGTAGTCGTACAGTGTGGGCTTGCTCTGCGGAAACTGGCCTCCAGAGGCGGGATTCTCCGGCGTGTCCTGCACTAACGGAAAGCCGGATATGCGCTTCATATACTCATCAAAGACAGGCTGATGCTTCTCCACGAGACAAGCGCCCATGGACCCATAGACCGCCTGCAGGAAACAGCACTCCAGACTGTCTGTATTGTAGTTCTGCTGCACCGGCTCATCGTAGTTCTTACTATCCATAACATAGTTGGGCAGGAGGGCGTCGTAAAGGTTGCAGAACTGAGTTACCATGTTCAGGTCCGTTTGCATTATGACCAGCTTCAAGGGATTACCCTGAGTAGTGCCATCCAGGCCCTCCAGAATGAAGGCTATGGACTGCGTGATAATCTTCTCAAAGAAGTCGTTAAGGAGTTCCCGCTGAGGCTCCGGCCGGGTGAGCACCCAACGCTGCCAAAACGGACTGTATCGCAGATTTTTCGGGTCCACGTAAACCATTCCTGCCCGGGAGACGGTAGCTGGAGAGGCGTAGTTTAGATTGCCCACCTCGAAGAGCAGGGCACAGTAGTTCTCCAGACGGATGCGCTCGCCGTTAGCCAAAGTCAGCAGCTTGTTATCATCCATCACCGAGTTCATGTTTTCGATCCACAGAGCATCCACATCTCCATCGAAGCAGGCGTAACGTCGCTCCTGTCGGTGAGTTGGCATTGGGTTGCATTAGCCTAAGTGCGTTACTCAACGCCTGTCACCCGAGTTTTCGTCGTCACCCAGCTGCCCCCAGCCAGCTTACCACCCACGAGTGATTACTCTGCGGAGCCGAATGAATGAGCTTGGCTTGGATACGAAAATCAGCAGGGATTCACTCAATAAAAAATTGACCGAATCTCATGGACATTCTTTTTTAGTTTACCCTACAAGGCATTACAAGGTATTACCTCAACATGGCTATAACTGATGGCCATTCGGAATATTTTTAACATATTCATAAATTTTTAAAGGTAAATAAATAATAGATTTAAATAGACTCTACGAAACTTCCCCACTAAATGAAATTTATGTTTAAGAAATTGTGAATTTTTAGCAAACCCATATACCCAGCGTTCAGTTTTTATGCAATCCCGGCTTATTACTGTATGAACGCGATTTCCGCATGAATGATGCGACGCAACCACCAAGCACCTGCATTTGCGCCCCACGCGGGACGACATTGAGCGTGGTCGTTGTCGGATGCGGATTCGCTGATGCTGCACTTTAATTCCCGGCGGGTTGGCACCCGCACCTTCCCAGTGGCTTGCCATCGGAGCCCCCTAATCCCACCCAAAAAGGCAGCCCCTTTTTACGTACCTCTCGCTCGATGGGCTTATTCATTTCACGAAATATATTTGAAAACAATCCATCAATCCAATCCCTCGTTTCCATATCCAGAAAGCCGTATAATTCGATCACAGAACAGGCCTGCAAATAAAAATATGATGATAAACATGACCGTATACATTCCCCAATGATACTTTCTTAAAGCCTAATGTATGCACAATTATATAGAATGTTTGGGTTTTCTGTGGACCAAAGCCTGATTGCTTCGGAATTGCAGTATCAATGTTTTTCAATATTGCATGGAGTAATTACTGTCCATGCAATTGAACAATTTCACAAGCACTTAACAACTCGGATTTGCCAAAGCAAAATGCGAAAAACAGAGAAAAGTGCAATTTGAAGACAGGACGAGGCCAAAGGACATGCACCTAAGCTCATAAAGGACGGAGCAAACTAAAAGTGCCGCAGGAGGAGGCAATTTGTGCGCTTGTCCAAATTCGGGGGATGGAACCATGGGTCCACTTACCTTGGGGTTAAGCACAAGGCACTTGGTGGGCAGGCCCATGTGGGTCTGCGCCTTGACCAGGGCATTTATGACGACAGTTTTCCCGCCACCTGTAGGGCCCACCAACATGGTCGAGTGCCTGGTCATCATGGTCTCGTACATTTGCACTACTTTGTCCTCCTGCCAGCCAGAGTTTTTCGAAAGGACGAAGAAGGCGTTGCCATTGTGGGGATTTAGTTGTCATAAATGGTGTTGCCCGGACGGGAGGAACCGAGCCCGGGTGACATCGCATGTCCAGCAGTTGTCCATTTCCGGCAGGAGGTGGCCGACATTTGCGCAACATTTTGTTTGATGAAAGTGGCAAGGATTTTGCCAGTAGTTCGAGAATAGCGTGCATGGAGGAGAGAAAGAAGAAATGGAAAATTGTATTAGTGAAAATTGTCAGCAGTTGTTGGAGAAGCAAAGTTGAAATTGGACGTGGGCGGTGGGTCACCGTAGAAGCCGGTGCAAAATGCTTTGTAACATTTCCTTCATTTGCGATTATGCGACATGGCGCAATTTACAAAGTGTCAAAGTGATGGCCGCCAGGAGAGTGACACGGCTGACTATGGGTTGTTGCCACTGTCAACACGACAGTGACAGGGCACAAACCAATGGACAGACGCACCTGATCGGGCAGCAATATGTAGCCATCGTTGACCAGCACATGACGCACGGCGGCATTAAAGTCGGGATAACCGATGCGGGGGCAATCGATACCAGGAAACAGATCCTTGATGAGTCCCAGGAACAATGGTACATCCTCGAACACGAATTTGGGGAAGTTCATGTCACGCAGCACTCGCATCAGTACTACTGCCTCCGGTAGATCCTCAGACTGCCGCTTCATTACGCCAGCCATTCGCAGCACGGAGTTGAGGGATCTCAATCCCCAATCGTAATGGCACTGCTTCGACAACTGCGCCTGCGCCAGGGAGTATAAAACGGTCATCTTTTTGGCCAACACCTTGGCTGTAAGGAATCCATCAGAGAACAGCGAGATCAGACAGATTAGCTCTAGATCGGGCTTGATGCAAGTTACTGGGCGGAACAAAGCCTTAACGGACTCTGGCAGCTCCGTGCGGCCAGCGTAGCCAGGATTCATGGTCACGAACACGCCGCATTTGGGATCAAGATGGATCTCAACGCCTTCAAACTGATACAAATCATTATTAAACAGAGTTGAAGGCTAATCTTATTACTACATACCACAAAACGATCCAGTTTTCTTATTAAGCCATTCCTGATGGTTTGCAACTGGGTTGATATCACACTAAGCACCGATATGTCGATACGATTGAACTCGTCGAAGCATCCCCAGGCACCGCACTGGACCAAGCCGGAAAGTATGGTGCCCACTGCCCGGTAGTCCATTCCCTCGCCGCAATTGGTCACCACACAAAGAAGGCCCATTGCCTTGGCCAGATCCTTGACCGTCTCCGTTTTACCCGTTCCAGCTGGTCCAGCAGGAGCACCACCCAGATTCATGAGCAGAGCTTGGGTTATAGTTAAGTAAATACGATCCGTGAGGGGAGTAATAACCAGGCGACCATTAAGACCCATGTACTCGTAACCGAAGTCGAAGCTTCCGGAGCACTGGAGCACATGCAGATTATCGTAGAACTTAATCCAGTAGAAACGCAGCTGACTTTCCCAGCTGAATTCGCTGGCATCCAGGACATTGTCCCGCACAAAGTTGTCAATAATGTCCCTCGCATGGACATCCACTGTGCACTGGGCCTTGAACTTGAGTCGATCGTTGCGGGAGAGGTTGGAGCGCACCTTGAGGACCAGCTCCTCGATCTGGTAGTTGTTCTTGCCCAGGAAATCCTTCATGGCCCGCATGTTTCCATGATTTTGGGCCTGGTCGAAGGCCTCCTCCACCTCTGCCGTCCACCAGACTTGACTCGCAGCCAGACCCACCATTCCCTGGTAGTTCATTAGCCAGTCGGGCCTGCGGACACAACAAAGTTGAAATCGAAAGTGGCCAATGACTGTCAATTTAATACAATTGGCCATAAATATGCCAGGCCATGCGCCCCACGGCTTAAACAAAATAATAAATCGCGCGAAATGACAAAATTATACAGTCGCGACCGGAGTGGGAACTGGATGAGAGTCGGAGCAGTTGACTTCCCGCAATGTAAATCGCCGGCCATAAAAGGAATTGGCTGCCGAAGTGTCACTCTGGTACCCACCCAGGACTCACTCTGCCTTCCCCACCAGAAGGATACGAAAAGGAAGCGGAAGGACAGGGGCATTAAATATGTTTTATGCCCAGCTGACGGTAGCACTTACCTTGAAATTTGCAGATCTGTGCCAAAGTCGTAGATGGCCGTCTTGTTTATGAAGCGGTTGGAGCGGCGCATTTCGTCCAGGACATCGTTCATCCAGTACTCCACGCGTCCCGCTGCCCGTGCTGTTATTCATCGCACCCGGAGGAGGAAGAAGCAGGCGAAAAGAAAAGACAATAACCGCATAAATAAACCCCAGTTGCCAATATCAATAAGTGTTATACAACAAACAATAAAGCAACAACAATGGCAGTAAGAACAGAGGAGCAATCATCCCCAGCTTGGCTGATGGGCCCATGCCGATGCCCAAGCCCATCCCATGCCCATGTCAATGCGCCACGATGCGATGCGATGCCAACTGCGACTGGCTTCAAATTAATTAAAAGAAATTGGCCAGCCGGCAGGCAGCAGACAATATTGCCATAAAAAAGTTCAATTTTAAAATTGGCAATCAGTGCGTGGATGCTGGATTGCCCCGAATCCGTTTCCCGAACGGAATGGAGCAGTACCTACCAGAGTTCCGGAACTCCATGACCTCGCCCTCGCTGGAAACCATGCCGGTAACAATCGTCTGGCTGCCCTCCTTGACCAAGCGCAACGACTTGATATTGTCGTACATCTGAAAATTGCAAAATCAATGCAAACGGAAGGGGGCGGGGGCGGAGGAAAGAAAAAATATATATATTATTTATAAGCCAAATAAATTCATAAAAATTTACCACGGCTCAAGCGTCCCAATACGGAACGAAACGAGACCAGAGCCGTGCATGTGTTGCAGAAATTGGCGTAATTTCCGCCATGGACATTGGCCAGAACGAATAAACAGTGACATTAACTTTTATGGCAAGACTCTATGGTATATACATACATACATACATATATATATATATATATATATACACACACGCCCCGCTGTACATAAAAATAATGTCGCTGGCAGTTTGGCAAATCTGTTGTTGTCACCACCAAAAGGGCAGCACACCCACCAACTTGAAACCAGATGCGGAACCCAAACCGAACCCACCCGATACCCACCTTAATGATGTGGTTCTGCACTGCAGATGGCTCACTGCTGCCCAGGATGGAGAGCAGCTCATCGGTGGATATGAAATAGAAACGCGGAAAAATGCGACGCTTCGAGTCCAAATATTCGTTTAACGACTTCTGACAATTTTCCAAGCCAATGCCCAGGCCCTGTATTTCCACTAAGCGACCGGGTACTGTGCAGAATGGCACCACTAACGGATTTTTGGCACAATCGACCATGATCTGCAATGGAAGATGGAGAGAAAGATGTAGGAGGGAGCTGGGAGCAGGAGTCAGCAACCAGAACGCGGCATCGCCAGTCGGGGCAGTAAATTATTATGAAAGGCAATGAGCGCAACGACCAACCCAAATACAATCAAACATATTAGACGAAAGTGGGAATGGTTATGGTGTATGATATATGGCATCTCATATTCCCTACCTATATAATTTTAGTCTTTAGTAACTACCAAATTTACCAACGTGCTTTTAAGACCCTCATTACTCTTCAATGTAAATTGAATCTGTAACGTTTCTATAATACTTACACTTACAACCCTTCCAAGAATGCAATCTTTGTTGCTTCAAGCTGTGAAACAAACTTATACTAATACTTAAATTGTGTAAAGTAATTTTAATCCTGAGTGGCACTACAGCCCGAACTCAAGGATCTTAATTCGGTCAAGTCAAGTAGGAGGCCCTACCAATCGAGAGAGTATGGAACATAACACGAATGTCGAGAGCAAATCAAAATAATAAATCATTTCACAAATGGCATCAAATATGGCGGCAAATGTTGCAAATGAAACGTAAAGCAAACGAAGGAAGGAATCCAGTGGTTGGCAAGGTTAAGTGAAGTTAAGCGCCAAACACAAACACAAATCTATCCCCCCCACACACGCCCACGTGCAAACCGGGGAACGGGGAGAAAGCAGTCGGTAGTGGAAGGTGAAAGTGCTTGGCATTTGTAAACACTGCTCGGGCTAACGTTGCGTATGTGTAATGTGCTACGGCTCCTGGGATATCCTGGGATATCCTAACGTATTTCGGTGTGTGTGCGGCTACGCAATTACGCATACACAAAAGCAGTCGTTTGCATGCGTATTATGTTTACCGTTAAGTAAGGAGTCGCCATACTGTCGGCACACATTAAATCAACTCAAATAAATTGTAGGCAGACACTAAGTGTGCGTTCCAAATAACCCAATAGCTACATAACCAGGACCAGCAAATACCACGAATTACTCACCCTGCGATACGACTTGTCAATGTCATCGAATTTCCGCGCCTCCTCCGGCAGCTGGGTGCGAATGTCGCCGCCAATGAATATGCCCTCCAAATAGAGCCACTTGCGCTGCACCACCAACCACTCGTCGATGATCTCCGAGATAAGGGCCAAGGTACGCTCCCATTTGTTCACCGTCTCCAGAAAGGGTCCAATAAACCTGGTGATATACAAATAAATATAATAATAACTAGGGCTCTTATCTCATATCTTAGGGATACTCACTGACTGGCTCCCATCGACTGTAGATTCATGGCATTATCCTCGAGTATCTGCATGATCTCGTCCACCGGACCCAGCACCCAACCCCGATCATCCGATCCCTTGTAGTGCTTGAAGGTCTTGAAGGCCATCGAGGCCCAGGTTTCGATGACAGCCTGGACACCCCGTTCGATTTGCAGCTCCTTGATGGCATTGGTTAGGATCTGCTCGGCGATCTCCTGGTACTTGTGCAGCTGCATGGCGAACATGTTCTCCAGCGTGAATCGGGCCGGTGACATGTCGAAGTACTGACCCGTCTTCTCCATCAACTGCAGCCAGTGGCGCTCCCTGAGGGCCTCGTGTTTGAGGCTAACCATCAGCGGCACAGTGCCCTTGAACTGCTTCATGTGGATCTCCAGCTGGACGCCAACGGGCAGGGTGCGCACCTGGAAACGAGAACGAAAAGTTCCCATTGGTTAGCGGGGTGTGGATGGTTAGTTAGCTGGCTGAAAATCAGCTGAAACAATAGTGTGGTTGTTGCCTGTGGTTGCCCCCATTGAATTATGACGAACGCGCGTCCTGCGGCCAGTGGTCTCGGTTATGTTTTAGCTACCAACTCCCATCGTTCCCATCATTGCCGTTGCTGTTGGCCAAAAAGCGCAGTCTGTTTGCACGCCGGGCTGCCGTCCGTTTGTTTGCACATGCAAAATGCACGGCACTCCGGACCATTCAGGACATAAATTGAAATAGCAACAACAGGAGCAACAGCAGCAATGCAGCACCACTGTCAACAAGTCGATGGACAGGACGAGTTATAGGGGTTTAAGTGTCGGAGGGAGATGACATGGACAGGCCGCTGGCATTTTAATTATTTTCAATATTGAACAAATTGATTTACATTTTAGGACGCTGATTATGTAGAGCCTTTCAGTAGTTACTGCTTTGGGGACTGGCAGCCGAAATTATGCGCGATAAAACTGCAGTAAAATATGTGCGTGTCGAATGATTATATTCAAATTTGTTTGCACCCACTACGCTGTTTATATTAATCGCGGTGCTTTTGAAATATTTGCCATACTAATCTTCTATCCGCAGGAGTTATGATGCCAGAAAGCCAACCCCACCTAGAATGGCCACCGATGCTTTGGGCCGCGCCATTCGGGGGTACCACGCCCACTTCATTTGTATGGGCGATGGGCGAAAAGTTTTGGCTGCAACAAACTTTTAGCCCGGCCAGCGAAATTCCTCAAAAACTTGTTAGTGAAGTAAATAAATCAATTTGTCATAATCAGTTTAGGTGCAAAATTTTGTCGCTGCAAGGCGTGGCCAGAAAATTCTCATTTCTTGTTTAACTAAAGCTTTGGGGAAACCTCATGGAAGGCCATAGGTATGAAAAAAGAAAATACCCAGCAAACGGATGTAATGGGTTTCCCATCGCACGCTTTTGAAAGCAAACCGAGTGGAAGCACCAGATTTTTCTAATATTGTGAGATTTTCTTTTAAGTTATTTGAATAGCCCGACATGCTTGAGCGTAAAAGTGGCATCATAAGACGCTTTTCACAGTGAGTTCACTGTTCATAAGTATTTTGCTTTTGTTGTTCCAAGGCGTCCTGTAATTTTATGAAAATCCAAGCAGGCCGAAAAACTTTGTTTAATTGGCAAAGTTTGCCGCGCCCCGGAGAAAAAGCTTACCGCCTTGGTAAATTTCCGGAACTCCTTCAGATAGCTCTCGACGCCCTCGGTCAGTACATTGGGATCCAGATCGGCCCACAAGGTCTTGCCCCATCCTTCGCGAGCGTATTTCTGCGCCTTGTATAGTTTGTACAGCTGCCAGAGTGAATGGGGTTTGAAAATATCTGATGAACAAGTAAGGATATTTATTATTAAGAATACCCCACCTGCTGCAGTCCCTCAAACTCGGTTTGCACCCGCGCAAACTCATGGTAATCAACCATGGCCATGTCGAACAGTCGCTCTGCATTGGCCAGCTCCTCCCGTCTCGTTTCGCGTTCGGCTATTTTCTGGCCATACGGATCCATTAGGCGCACTCCTCGCTCCAGTTCGGCGCCCACGGAGCCGGGCCCGTTCTCGTCGTAATCCTTGATAAACTCGGCCAACTGTCAAGCAAATGAGAAAAGGTTAGTGCAGCACAAAGTAGCAGTGGCACTGGGAATGGGTGGCCTCTGACCCACCCAGCCACCACATCCGTCTGTCTTGCGCTCTAATTCAAATGATAAACACTTCAAGTTAATTCATTTTACGCTGACGACAGCAGCGAGGTCGCCGCTAACAATTGACAATAATGGTTGGGCGCGCGGAAAAATCCAATTAAAATGCCATTGAAAGGAAATAATAATGGGAGGAAACAAAACAGAATTGCAGAAAAAGAACGCAAAATAGCGGAAATGCAAAGTCGACAGCGCAGCCTCAGCTTCAGCATCAGCCTCAGCTCTAATCCCATTGCCACAACTCGAAAAGGAAGGACCTCCGGGGGACTTCCTTTTCCTCCATTCCGACAACTTACATCATCGCAGAACTCATCGATTTCGACGGAAGTCATGTCGGCGAATTTCTGCTTAATTGGTTGCAGCTTCTCGTAGCGATACAGGGCCGATAGGAAGAGCCTCTTCCAGCGCTTCTCCAGGTGATGGGCCATCAGCATGTCCTCGTAGGGGAACTGGAATGGCAGAGGTGAATTAAACTGCGGATCGAAATATATGCAAATACAACGCACATAAAAATTAAGCAGTGCCCTTCAATTATGGCTGAGTGCAAATAATAATCATGAAAAGTGCCGAAATTCACTAACGACCAGCGAAGCGTGGTATTCAAGCTCTTCTGACCCCTCCCCCCACCCACTACTTTTTTTAACCAACATCCAACAGTCCACAACCCGAAGTGGAAAAAACTATAGCATAGCTTTCAGGGCCGCCACCGCATAAATTTTCATTTGGCCTTTCCCGGCAATTGCAACGCCAATACATACAGGTGAGGTCACAACTGTAGCTAACAGAGTATCTAAATTGCATATCCTGTACAGGGATCACCAATTTTCATTATTTATTATTTAAATTTCGAAAGAAAATTCTTATATAGACTTTAAAAACGGAAGTAAATCATATTTTAAGCTAGATTGATATATATTACCATTTCATGGAGAACATCCCAAAAGCTATTCTCTTATCCTCAGCTGTATATGTATTACACTGTGCCTGTGTGCGGGCGTATGCATTCATTCGTTCATTAATTTATATAAAATGCAAGTTAATTCCTTTTTGTCTGGCTAAAGCTAAGCGACGTCGCCGCCGCAACGGAATGCCATCAATAAATGAATGGACCAAAGCGAAGCGGAGCGAGCGGATACCGAAATGGCCAGCACACAGACACAGATTCGGATACGCAGCATTGGCCGGGCCCGGATCCTAATCTGGACTATGGAGCATGGACTCTGGCACGGATAGTCCTGTTGCTGCTGCTGCTGCAGCTGCATTTACGTAACCATTTGTGCGGTGGCTGCGCCAAAAAGCGGAAAGCCATTTCCAAATGGTCCTGGCCAGACCGACCGCCGAATATGCATATGTAAACAGAAATAGAAACAGTGACAGTAGCCTCAGTCCAGCTCTGCTGGGATTTCGATGGGATTTTTGTAAAACTGCTCATTTGAATACACAAATAAGCGCACCATGGTTGGCAGACTTAAGTAACTTTCATTAAACGGAGGGGATGTGCACATTTCAGAAGGATTGGATTAGAATGAGAAGCTCGCGAAAAAACTGAGCAATGGCACCCTATCAAAAAATTTAAAGACGATTCTTACCATAATTTTGTGTTCGCTAAGAATGGTGAAGGTCTCCTGCATTTCGTGGATTTTCTGCTCGTTGGTCAACGTCGACGACTGCACCGTGCCAATCGTGGTCATGACCAGCTTGAAGTCCTCCAGCTCGCGTGTGGTCTTGTTGAGATTCAGGCTAAGGGTCTGCCACAGATTTGCACAGATTAGGAGGGATGTGTTTGTGGAATCTTGGAGAATCAGGACTCACTTTGACTTCGTTACGCATTGCCCTCATGTTATCGTTGACATGGCGCAACAGCTCCTCGCCCAGTGTGGTGCACCAGTCCTGGGCATGTTGCGTTATGCTCGCCAGCAAGGGCTCCAAATTTATGCGCACACATTTGATGTCCTGGAACTTGCGGGTGTTGGCCAGCGTTTCCACAATGGACGAGTAAAATGTAAATTTCTCATCGATTTCGATGAGCGTCACCTGTTTTTCCAAGAACTTCTGGCAGATGAAACTCTTCTCGAAGGCCCACAGATTGAAGTACTTGCGGAATCTTTGGCATAAAGTGCATTAATTGGGATTTTTCTTCCACAAATAAAGCAATTACTCACTGCGACACAAACGCCCTGGCTTCGTTCGCCACTCTAGAAGCCAAATCGTGTATGTTTATGACCAGATCCACAATAGATCTTATCTGAATGACGTCCTCATAGTACGTGTAATTGTACTTGAACTGTTTGCCCATTTCCACCAGTGGACAGGCTATGCAGGTCCCGGTCATCCAACGGGTGAAAATTCTCAACCTAGATATATAGTCCTTAGTGGCAGTCACAATGGTGTTCTGCAGTTCCTGAACCGAAGGCTCAAGGACGATTTCTGACATCAGGAGAACAGCGTTTACCTCAAACATCGGTTTATTTGAGAGCAGGCGGTTGATATAGCACTTTAAATTCTGATACGTCATGCTAAGAAAGGAATTAATAGGTTAACTAATAAGGAAACTAGTGAAGAAGAGAACTACTTACTCAACAATACACTTGAATGTTTCTCCTTCCCAATACTCGTAGTAGGTTTTCATCCGGTCCGACCTTCCAGAAAATGTGCCCAACACCAAGCTCTCCAGCTTGACTAATACCGGGCCCAGGGAGTCGTAAAGCTTCTTCATTTGGGCTGCCTTTCGATTGCGCGATGCCTCTAAGAGTTCGAAATATCCCTGACATGGATATATGCCGGATCCGCAGGCTTGCTCTGCCTTTTCATCCGCTGGAACGTCTTTTTCGATCGAAAACATTGTTATAGTTTCCCCAGTGACCGATTTGAATCTTTGGGACGCGTTCTTTCTATCTTGTAGATATGATTCGCCAGAGGCTCTAGATGTATCCTCAACTTTAAGTTCATCATCAAGGTTGAACAAATTGAAACTCTTAATCATATCGATACGAGAGCGTAGATCCAGGCGAATAAAATTAATTTGGGACACTATAGAGGTCAGTTTGCGCAGCTGCGAATTGATTTGATCACAGAATTTGCCTATATTGAACGAGGTCCAAGTGTATCGACCCACGCCCATTTGAATAAAGAGTTCAGTGTCGTAGATGTGGCCGCGTAGGAAGATCACCTCTGACATAGACAGGTTGTTGATAATTGACCTATACCTGTCAACGACCTCGGTCATCCGTTCATAGTCCTTGAAGAGCAGGTCCTTCTTCATGATCGCAGTACGCAACACTGCGGGAAGTGTAAAGCCAAGATGCTCAAACTGCTGAGCTTCAAACAGGACATCGAAGACATCGCGCTTCAGATTGACGACAAAATCCATGTCATATTCGATAAGTGTTTTCTCCCCAACGAGTTCACGCCAAATGGGCAGCAGATACTGGGACTCTGCTCGTTGAAGTACTAAGAGCAGAAAAAACGACATGTGTATACAATTACAACTCTGTTATATCCCAATAACTCACATTCACAAGTCCTAACACAGTGCCGATCCATTGCCGTAACATCTTTGGGCTTCTTATCCTTGACCATTCTAATAAACGCTGTGCATTCCTGAAGTTGTATATTTGCCTTTCGCGTGTTACTGACCATCCACATGATCATGGCCACCAGCACGGTCAGCCGGTTGATGCGGCACATCAGCTTCTTTTGTGATGTGTCACCCACTAGCAAGCCCTCGTTTTCCGATTCCGAGCTGATTTCCGTTCCTGCCGAATCCGCGACGCTGTAGGCACTAAACGCTTCCGATTGCACGGGCATAAGATTTGAAGACTTTACGGGAGTAACACGCCTATCACTGGTCATTTGCAATTCAGGTCGGGGCTTGGCCTTCAAGGTCTGCACGGCCTCCGAAATATAGGACACTACGGGGACAAAGATTAATTCCATCTCTTGTAACCTACTGTTCATAAGCCCTACTTGTAGATTCCTTGCATATGCGAATACGCAACACATTGGATCGGTTTGTGGTGTTCACCAAGTAAGTGGCGTTCTGTATGAAGTTCTCGAAGAGCACCTTTTCAAACTGGAACATCACAGTCATTAACTCGAAGTACTGCTTAAAAGAGCTGCGCTTCAGGAAACTGTTCTTGATAGCCGGCTCATCCTCCACCCTCTTGAATGCCAACACTGAGGTCTTGAGCTTCTTACCTAGCAAGCGTGCCCAGAAGATGGCACTTATTTTGGCCGGCTGGTGCTTGGCCATGGGCGGGGATTTTTTTAATTTCTGGAAAGGCAACCACATTATATGGGGACTATTTTTATGAATCACAACAAACCGTGAATACGCGCTCAACTGCGTTGATCTCGGTCACAAAGAATCGCAGTAGATTCTCATGTTTGGTTGCCACAAACTCCTGTAGAGTGGCTCTGGTGTCTATGTTCATAGCGTTGACCACCAAGTCGAGACCCTTCTCAGAGGACAGCAGGGAGTTGATGCTTTGATCGATCACGTTCTTGGCCTCATTCTCCACGTTATCCAGCCGCTTGTTGAACAACTCCAGCGAGTACTCCCAGTTCTCCCAGTTTCCCGGCCTGAACATGTCATAGTCGACGCTCTTGATCAGATCGTCAAGCATGCGATACACCTTGCGCATCAGGTTGTCCACAATCGAGGGATCCGCAATGCAGGCTTTCAAGCGGTGTCCAAACAGATTCTCATACTGGACGAACACGCGACCCACATAGGCAATGTCCACGGCGACGCGGTGGATGTGGTTCACCTCGTTGAAGAGCGCCACTCGGTCGAATTCCCAACGGGATCCAGCCCCGGAATCCTCGATGTGCTGGCGACTGAGCTTGTAGGCCTGCTTCCAGCAGCGCAGCAAGTTCGCACAGTTGGTGGCCGTCTCGTAGGTGTAGGTCGCTGAGTACCTGTCCACGAGATAAATATTATTTTACTTCAAAATAATGCTACTTATTACATTATTTACATCGATACATCATAACGGTTTAATATCAGAAAGAACTCGATTAATGCGATGCGATGAGCCAGCGCGTCACGCGCTCATCTCTAGTTCACAAATAAGTTGCGCACTGCACTTTGCAAATTTACTCACTTGAATATGTTCTCAAAGTTGATGATGCTCTTCACCTTCTGGACGAACACATTCGAGATCTGGCAGAGCAGGACCTGCATCTCGGGATCACGGCAATAGTGGCTGGACATGGTCCAGATGTGACGAAGCCCAACCATGATGTTGGGGATCTGCAGCACCACCATCTTAAAGCTCTCATAGCTTCGTACTTTCTGGTGAGTAGATAAAGAAATTTAAAACTATTAGTACTTTCACAGATAAGCTTTAAGGTTAGGTTACGGTTACAATTAAGATAAGTGAGCAACAATAAATTAACAAGGCCTACGAAAATTAAGCACTAATGTTTCGGTTCCGAAAGGAACACGCTCTTGAGCGAACCACTAGTTCCAAACCGATATTAAAGTTCCAGTTTTATCGTTGCCACACTTATAAAATGTATGATTTCCATTTTTAAATAAGTTTTTTAGTTTCCAACGTCTTGGATCTGGTATGTATTTAAGTAGTGTACTATAAGCTATTTGGTTGAAATAATTCCTTGTTTCAGCTGTAAAACGTGGAATTATAAAACTCACCTCCAGATAATCTATGATGGTTCCTAAGTAGTCAGAGTTTTCCTTGGCCAGCTTGAAGCGAGCCTCTGTCTTTTCGACAACAGCTTGCCACTCATCAAGCACTGGGGATTTATCATCAGTCAGACGCTGTAGAACAGCTACCACAAACTCGGTCTTTAACTGCTCCAAAGTTCCGTAGAGCTCCACCTCCATTTTGTGCCAGTAGCGGTGCTCGGCCATTGGAGTGAAATCGTCTAGTTTGGCATCCGTAAGCGTCTTCATTGTCTTCTTGAGGTACTTAATCCAACCGTCTACCACTTCTTCCAGCTGCTGCTGGGTGTATGTGATCACCAGGTCCAGTCTTTTGGGGTCGACAGGCACCCTAATGATAGCGTCCTCGAATTCCGTTGCCTCCTGACCGGGCAGAATGTACGACGACGGCAGACTGAAGGCCCAGACAATGTGATTGATGGTCCAGGTTATTTCACTCTGGAACTCCTCGATCTCCTTGAGTAGCCGCCTCTGGATGGGCGTGATGCGTGGCGGCGTGGCTTCTTCGGCAGCGTGTTCCGCCTCAACTTTGGCCTTCGTCTCACTGAGCATCTTTTCCCATCGCTGACCAATCGTCAACTTTTCGACTTTTACCTCCACTGTAAAGAACTATTGGGTAAGTAACTTCTCGTGTACATAAATAGAAATAAAAGTTTCTTAATAAGTCTAGAGCAAGTATTTCTGAGAACTAAGTAAGATATGTACCTAGGCCGATCAATTCGTTTATGGAGCTTCCCATGAAGCATCTACTCACCTTCCTCCTCGGAGGACGACAAATGGGCCTCAACTTTGTGGGCGTCAGCTTCTTCTTCCTCCTCCGTGGGCTCAGCGTCCGGTTTCTTGGCCTTCGCCTTTTTGGCCGCCGCCTCTGCCTCCTTCATTTTCCTGGGAGGGGTTGGCAAATAAACAAACAAACACAATTAACGGTCGTCCAGTATGCAAAATTAACACAAAGCGTAATGAAAGGCTACCGATAAGCAAAATGAGCAACAAATACAAAGCGTAACAAAGGCTACTCCGCTGGAAGTGGACGAGGATATGGCCACGAACCCAACTCCAGCACCTCCTGCGTTGGCATTTTTTAATCTGCATGACAGAAAGGGGCAAAAAAAATGTTAAAACAAAAAAGATGCCCGAAATGAAAGGGGGAAAATTTAACTGTGGCGGTCAAGTGGCATTCGCGAGGCGGCAATGAAAGGCCAATGCAAGGATGAATGAGGCTCGCCAGGAAGTGCCATAAATGCTGCCTGCCAAACAAATGGAAAATGGCCAGAAGACAACAACCCAACGACACCGACGACAACGGAGTACGGCGCCGTTGATGGTAGCATGAAATCCGATTAAAAATAAAAATTTCTTATCGGATGCGCTGTAATTTATGTGCGAAAAGGGTTCTGTGCACCAGGATCGGGAAAAGGAGCATAAAAAAGGGGAGCAACGGCAACTGTGGCCGATGGTAACCAGCGATAAGCGCAAAACAAAAGCAAACAGAAAATTTGCACCAAAAAAATCAGAGAAAAAAACTCGAATGGGTTGGTTGAAAGAAAGGCAGCATTCACAATCGGAGCCCAGTCACTCCTCCACTCCAGCAGCAGCAGTAGCACCAGTAGCATCAGCTTGAAACCAATAAACCCAGGCCCGATTTTTCCCCAGAAGCCAGCAGAGCAGCGAATGCCACACCCTGACTGCCTTTGTTAAAAGTTAAATACTTTTGTTGTTTAAGCGCTCTCAAACGAAATTCCGATGGTTTGGATAGCTCCAATAGACCCGGGCCCGATTCCTTGGCCTCGCTGGATATATCCTCGCCGGTCTCTCCTCCAGCGCCGCCTGCTCCTCCGCCCCCAGATCCGCCGGCCTGCCCCTCATAACTGTCCATTTGCTGGCTATCCGCTGTGGCCGGTTCGCGAAATTGAAATTGAATGGCGCTCTTGTAAACCTGATTTTGGGGCGAAAAAAAGAAAACAGAGCCCACATGTACAATGGAATCAAAGATGGAGTGCCCGGATATTGGAGGCCGCGTTGTTCAGGTCCTGCGGTCTGTGTAGACTTTCTAATTGATTCGCCCCGTTCGCCATTCGCCGAAAACTGATTTTCAGGGAACAATTTTCCAATTTATTTTCATGCAAAGCTAATAATATGGAAGCCCACTCGCTGCCGACTTTGTGGACCGCAGAATTCACAAGGCCGAAGTCTTGGCTGGCATGGCAGTCTAATGGAAACCGCAGCCCGTTTTGGAGCTATGATGAAGCAATTTGCGTTGGCGGTCAACGCTTAAGGCTCGGTTCAGTGGGCGTGATGCCCCACCCACCGAGTCAACCAAGTCAACCAATCCGCCCGCTATCCTCACAGCTCCAAAGTGGTGCAGTGGAGCGGAAAAATCTTGCGGCACAGCGGGCATTTTGATAGATGACTGCCTTGTTTCGGGAATTAATTACAATTCGTCACAACATTTTGTTTTGCGGTCGGAGAGCGGACTTCGGGATGAAAAGACAAGCGGACGGAAGGAAGAACGAGTCCTTGAAACAATGCTGGATCGGCCTTAAAGTCCTTGATTGATTGAACAACGGTTTATGGTGTGTGAAATGAGCGAATCGGGTGCAAGTTTGAGTGATTTTGGTTTGCTGATGCGTCTCTTAATGTCCGATTACGGATGGCAGCTCAGCAGTACGGTTCTCTCAGACTTACCAGGTTCAAGTCATCCCTCAGCGAGTTGATGAGTGACCCTCGAACGGTGCCTAGCAGAAAGTACAGGGGCATTTGGGCAAAGCAGGCTGATACGTCACTGAAGTTTGCTAAAAGGACATAGAAGTTTACAACTTGCAGGGACGCAGAAGTGGGTAATACAGTGTAAATGTAAGACCTAATGTATTTCATATTTAATATTTAAATTATTTAATGTACTCACGTATCTCCCTCCGGTTTTTTCGCACGATGTATATGTACTTAATCTTCGGATCCAAGTCCGAGGACTCCATCCTTCCAAAATGGCAGTGCACTTGTGGGGTTTTCACGTATGCCGGGACAAGTTTCTGTAATTTTAGGCGACATTACTATCTAGTACTATGTTCTATCACATCAAATTCAGGGAGTTGAGCCATTTTAAATTAGGAATCTCCCAAACACTCCAGGTGCCTTTCAATTAGGGTGCTCACCTTCACTTCCACGTAGACGGGTACATAAGTGGCTTTCTTCTTCCTAAATTTGCTACCTTTTGGGAGGAGGAGGCGGAACATTTGGGGGAGTGCATTAGTAAGGGGTCGAAATGGGCGTGTCAGAAGCGAGTAAGCGAATGCAGCGCCGCGATTAGGATTGTGATTGAGATTGATGGGGTGGAACAAAGTGCAGCGGGCGGAATTTGCATTGTGGCAAGTTGCGCGCTTCCATTTAAATGCAATGAATGAGCCGGCGAAACTTTGCTCTTATCTTTGCACCAGGCAATGGGAAATCAAATGAGTCGGTTGGGTGGAATAGTGGCTGCGTCGGAATGGCTGATTCAAATTAAAAGTTACAAAAGAAATGAATTTTAGCCGGGCAAACGAAAATGAGGCCCTTAAATATTTATGATGTGAAGTGGGTGGCGCAAATCAAAGTGTGGACCAAGATTTTCGTTTGATATCAAGTTGGACGGGCTACAAAATTATGCATTGCCAAAATGGGGAAAATAAAGGAGGAAAAACTGAAACTTTTAAATTAAAATCTTTGGACAGTAACAAAGGAAACTCAAGTAATGCATCCATCTTATTTACCGTTTTCCGTATCGGAGCTGGCTGAAAATATGGTTTTTATGTGGTTACAGAGAGATAATTGTAAAAGTTTAATCATAAGGCAGATATTCCTTATTCTTCAGTTTAGAACTAACCCAAATAATGAAAATATTATGTAGTTCTGACTTACGTCTGGATCGAGCTGAGCTCTTGCCACTCCCAGCCACGGTTGCCTCCTCCTCGCCCTCCAACTCGCCTTCTACCTCGGCATCTGTGGTTTCACCACCAGTGTTGACCTCTTCGACGGGCTCTTGATCACCACCGGCTGGTGGCGCTGCATCCTGGCCAGCTTTCTTGCGTCCCTTTCCGGCTGCTCCTGCCGATGCTCCCGCCTTGCCGGCGGACTTTCCGCCCGCCATCCGGGCATCGCCCTTCTTTTTGCCCTTGCCCTTTTTGTCGGGAACTGTGGGTGGTGGGCGTGGCACCTCCTCCAGTACGGTAATCTCCTCCTCGATGAGCTTGTCGTAAAAGGTGCGCCAAAAGAACAACACTACGAAATCCAAATCGTTTTGGGTCTCGTAACGTCGCTGGAAAAAATTCTCCACGGCGGGCATATTTTTGCTGATCGTTGCATTCACATACTTGGGTTCAAAAACTCCCAGCATATTGGACATAATCGTCTTCAGCCAGACGACACGGGGTTCAACGTTGTTAAGGGACTCTGCCGCGGCATCGGCACTGTCTGAGGTGGATTCAAATTGCGTTTGTGACATGGTGGTCGTCGCTTATTTGAATAGGTTCTTGAAGTTGGGCGGTGGAGTGGGTTTCCGATGTGAGTGGGTTTTGGGTCCCTTGCTTGCTCTCTTTTGGTTGTTTGGCTGCCACGTCGGCGTCTTCGCGCGGCTGAACATCAAACGTTTGCCTTGATTTCGCAGGATTTCTCGTTACAAACAGGATCTCTCGTCCTCCCACTGGATGCCAACTTGGTGGATGCCCAACCACCTTTCCGTTTTTGTTGTTCTTTCAATCAATTTCAGCTGCCTCGCTGTGCAGTTTGGTTTCGCTTCCGCCACAGAGTGCTGGCGTATTTACTCCCGGGCGTCTGAAAATCCTTTTGTGTATCCCAGGACAACAGTTGCGGCTGCAGCTACGGCAATGGCCAATGCAAGCCGTCTAAAAACCAAATATGGAATGCCTTGAAATGTTGTCTTTGGGCCACACTGTTCAGATATACAGGTACACAATTTGTTAACTGCGTTTGATGAAAGTTATTTCCATTTCCCTGACGAAAATATAGCAGGGCTGCTTTGATTAAAGCTGTCGAATAATAATAACGAAGTTGCTTAAATTGTTTATGCTGCTTGTTTTGATTCCATTTCCCGGCTATGTTGCTGGTTGCCTTGACTAGCTGTCGTTAGGGCAACCCAACCCTACCCAACCCAGCCCAGTCCAACTATCCCCAACCCATTCGATTTAATGTAATTTCTGGTGTCCCCTTCCGGTTACCTGTCAGCCGCACTTGCAACATGCAACAGTCGAATAGCAATGCCAGAGCATTGTGGGCCCTTTGAATGCACCAACCCAACACAACACAACCCAACCAATCCCCTGCCAAGTTATAGAGCTCACGCCGTTGCGTAAACAAAACACGCAGCCCTGACTTAATGGCTATGCACATTAGCAACGTGCCAGGGACTTTCCCAGTTGCCAGGTCTCCGGGTCCAGGTCAAGTAGCCCCGTAGCCCCCTTGGCTCCTGGAAAGCGGCGGACGTGGAACGATGGCCACGCTCAATAAGTGTATGGGACCATAAATGGAAATATTTACTCGGCACCGTCAACACGGCAAAGTGAGTTGAGTGAGGCTGTGGGTTAAGTAAGTGCAAGTGCAAAAGTCAACTTTGCCCGGATCTGAAATTGCCTAACAACCGACTGCCAGGCTCTTTGACGACTTCACTTAAAGTGCATGTCCCGTTGCTATCATCAAAGTTGCGCAATCAAACTTCGCAGCCACTTCAATGGGCTTGAGGAATCAGTTCCACTGGATGTCATCGATTTTTCATTAATACTTTGATTTTACCTACTTTCTGCCTTGAATTTTGATTATCTTGCTAATGTAATTTTTTATTAGACCGGTAGGTAAGGTACATCGCAAAAAATAAAATCAGATAAGGACATTCTCGTAGATGAGTGCAACCAGTTTACTAGTATAAATTGTTGGCATACAAATTGTTAATATATCATGAAAATGTTCTACTTTCGTCCTGTGGCTATCTTCCAGGAGAAGCGATTCCTGAGTGCAATCGAACAGGTGGTAGGAGTAACTTTTCCGCAAGAACATGTATTTTAGGCAGAATTCACAAACGTAAATGGTGATCGCCTTGTCGTTTATTCCAGGATATGGACTGGAAGACGTGGTTTCGATCTCGTAACGCCCAAATTTCACCTTTTCTATGTTTCTTATGACTTTCACATTCTTCGATGCACGATCCAGTATTGGTTATAGGTTCCTGAATGTTTTTTTGAAGAGATGAATCGTTCTGAAGCTGGGATTTCCCCATTTCGAACTTAGGAGCACTTTGGCCAAAACCACCAATATCGGAGCATCAAAGTTATTTTAAAATTTTACTTCTAATTTAATAACTACTTTCTTTTTATTATTTAAAGTTTTTTGTTTTAAGCTTAATAAATATCGAGCAAATATAGGTATTAAAAAATAAGTTGTATAACTTTTTTCCAGTGGCAAAACATTTCGGGATATAATCTCAGAGCTACGCCACATCCTGCTACCTTGATCTATCGAAGACGCCAGTGCAGGGACAACCCGGCTCAATACTAATTAAAATAAATGAACATTTACGTCGTCACAGCAGGTGGATGTGAGGGCGAGAGGCCAGGAGTCCGGGCGAAAGATTAGGTGACGAGCCCGGGCCAACGGAGACATCATTAAAATGCATGGTTCAAACGGTGCGTATACTTAATATAGATTGGATTGAGAGTGTGTGGATGGCGGGATGGGGAGTTCTGGCAGGATGGAAAGCTCCTGGATGAGTTGGCTCCTTTCGCTACAGCATTCGCTTGCGGTGGCTGTAATCTTTATGCGTCATGTTTTTATTTGTATTTATTATTGCGTCTGCGGAGAGCAGAGTAGCGAAGAGCACACTTTGTTTGCAGGTGAAATATTCCACGCATCCAGCGAAATGAGAATTTATTGACTTCACTCTGCATATGTGCGTGTGTCTGTGTGTGTGTGCCTTTTCTATAAGAGTCTCTGTTTGCGTACACGCAAAAATATTGTAGCGATTCTCCTCTTGATTTTATATATAACTTTGTGCTGCAAAATATCTATGCGCTGCATAAATATAAAAATTTCATGTCTCTACTAGAGACTATTACCCAAAAATGATTAAAATCATATACATAATTCGAATCTCATTGATATCAAACACTATTTATTGCTGTGCTGCTTCGTTTCCGCTTGAATCCTGCCAGGACTCGAAGCCCCCTCTCCGTGCACCCACTGCATATTTATCTACGTCACACGGTCTTGATAAACACAACCATGGCTTCGAGACAACTCGAACGTCTGTTTGCATTTGTGCTTAATAACTTTTAAATGATGCGGGGCATGCCTTTGAAAACGAAGTCAACTGAAAGGAGGTTCCTGGGCCCCGGAGTCATACTCCCTAATTAGAGCCATACGATCGTAGGTGTGTGCAGAACTATTCAAACAGGCCAAAGAAGTCGAGCTAACTTGAAGCTGAAATATTTTTAATAAAAATTCGTTTGTTATTTCGATATGTTTAAAGCACAGCATAGCTTCTTGTTAATGTATATATACATATACAATATTCTAATCCCAGCTTAATTTCACGCCCCCAAGCTTTCTGGATGCTTGTTATTACACGATACCATCAGTCTTATAAAAATATTAAGGCCAATGTATAGGCTGGTAGCTCTGGATCGATACCTATTAGCCCTTGACCTGTCCGGTGAAGATAAGCACTGGGCTCCCAATGGGCTTTGCCAAACGGTTTCCATGGGGCCACCTGGTGATGGGGGGAAGCTTGGGCGGGCTTTTGTTTAGCCAGCTGAACATTTGCGAAATGGTTACAAACAGTTTTGAATGCCCATAATTGATGCAGGAGGAGCATACCCAGAGCCCGGGAATCGCACTTTAATATGCATGCCAGTGTGCACTGGATACCCAGTTCCAAGTTACCATCCGGTTGGAATCAAACCAAGTGTGGTCAGGCGTCTCTGCTGGGCTGCCGGATGCAAAGCCGGAATAGTGGTCGGTCGGGTTGCGTTAATTAATAAACTGGGCCTACTTTAAGACGACGCCTGCATTGGCCAATTGCCATGGCATCCATGCAGTCGGGCAACTAGGCAGTCGAGCCGTAACCGCAACAACTTCAATGCAGTTTTGTCTGCCACAAAGCCGAATTCCAGTAACTGGCAGAGATTGCATGCTTTGCGGATACTTAACGAGTCGACGCCTGAGGAACGGTCCAATCCCAAACTGATGCCCTCAAAGCCGTATAATTGGCCAGCGATGCGCCATCATCGACTCGATCGATTCCTTTGAGCATTAGCTAAATGCCGCATTTTTGAAGTAATAAAGCGCAGGTCAATCTCAGTTGTGGTTGCAGTTATAGCCAATCGCACAAGTCCACAGGAATTTTGGAGCTATTTGTGCAACTAGCAGTATGTGTATCTAACGCACAAGTGATGCTCAAAACAGGCTCTTCATCAGCCAATTCCATCGGAGTCAATCAACTTTAACTATACCTTTTCAATCATATACTAAGGATGCCTTTAGTTCATAGAGGTTTGGTTTGTTAATTAGATTTTGATTGGTTCGTTGCTTTTCTTTCCCGCGAATTCATTGAACCCAAGTTTTGCAACGACTTGTGTGACCCCTTGGCTTGGTTCTGAATCATTTGGAATGCCCTTTAGTGCGCAGGCTAATTAACATAGTCTGATTGCTCAGTCAGTTCCATTTACGTCTGTTAAAATCCTTCTGAAAATGGAAAAGTTTTGAGAAAAATGTAGCGTTGTCTTCAACAATATTATTCAACATTTTAGCCACCACCCAGCCACCTCATTCGCATAAGCAAAGTCAAGTTTTTGGCCAGAGTTGCAAAGTTTTTTGACTGGCTCAAGTTTTATCATATTTTTGCACAGGCAAATCTCAGCGAATAAGTCTCCGTTGCTCCGACTCTCGGTTCAATTTGCATACAGAGTTCGAGCATTATTTTTATTTACCTGATTCAGCGCTGATTTATGATTTTATCGTGAAAAATGCAGAGCTGCGGCGGACGAAGGACTACGAAGACGACAAGGACGTGGACGTGGATGTGGTGGAGAGCGAAGCTCACGGAAAGTCAATTGAAATGCAAACGTGGCCAGTGGTTGCCTTCCGGTGTCCGCGTGGCTGGGTGTCCGGGTTTTTGGGAGTGGATCCCACGCTCCTCCTGCTGCCTCCATTGTTTGTGTGCACCATTGCGTTTGGCCATAACTCAAAGGTAGAGCTTTGTTGCCCACCAATTGCTCGGGAGTCACGTGTTTTCATTTGGCGCCTCTCGTTCTCGCAAGGACGCCTTGTGCCAAGTGCTCGGGGAAATTGTCACGTCACAGGAAGTTGCAGGCGACGTCATTGACTCATAAATAAAGTTAGAGCTACATGAAGAAGTAAGCTGCTGCTGGTGAGGATTCGAGCAACCAATTGCTTTGATACAATTTCGAACGAGCATCGGACAACGGATGTGCCACGAATGCAATCCAACGATCTCGGCTTTGTTCTTTGTCCGGTGATCCAAAGGCTGTCGCACCTTCACCATAATCTTACTCTTAGAAAATGATTTGATCGAAAGTTAGGGTCACTGCAGACTTGGTGACCCTTAAATGGACACAGCTTTCTCGTTAATTGAGGACGAATTTTATTGCCATGAACTCTCCTATACGCAGGTACCTTTTTATGTATATATGGCCTGCAATACTGGCACCATTCGCACAGTTTAACACGTCAATATGTTATGACTGTTGTTTGTGAGTGGGTGAACCAGGAGTCAGGTGCGTAAATGCTCCGGGGGGCTGTCAGTCACGGCTGCCAGCGGCATTTTCTCAAGAATTCTCGATTTTGGGGGGCGGGTGGTGTGGCGTGTCCTGGCCAGCAATGTGCGCGGCAGCCGTCATGTGGCTGTTTCATTAAAATATGCAAGCAATATTGCGGCATAAAAACACACGAAATTATACAAAAGCCGGGCAAACGAACGCCCACACACGCGGCACGATGTCAGGGTGAATTTTTCATAATTTCCAGCGTTCGAGAAGGAGGCAGGCAAAAATATTGCAATATTTAACTGACGTAGCAACGTAGGCTCGCTCCTGTTTTTGCTGCAGTTGTCAGCCAGCATGGCTAGTATGGAGTGGTTAAGGGGCGGACAGGGGGGAAAAGGATACGGTGGGCAGGACGGGAGAGGCGGACAACCAACACATTGAAAGCGCATTTATTTGTCACTTGTCAACCGGCCCAACGTCGCATTCTGGTCCAACTGGCATTTTATTATTCCCGAACGTTTTCCTGGCTCCTCCTTTCCAGGACTCGTTGAGAAATGTCTCTTGATTGTCGCTCACACTCTCATACAGCGAAAGAAATAAGGTCTACCTCACTTATACACAGAATATTAGTCTTGCCTTAGTAGTTCTATTGTAACTATATTCTTACATATTGATTACTTAAAAAATACGTATGCAACTTTTATGACTTCACTTAAAAATCTTTATTGAACACCTTATTCTTCAGAAAATATTGGTTACAGTGCATTTGGACACTTAATGTGGTTTGGGGGCTGGACAAGGCAAGGGCTGAACTTTTATTAATTACCTGCATGTGGCGGACAGCGGTCGCGCGGCGGTCTGTAGGCGGTCTGTCCGTCTATCTGTCTGCCTGCCATTTTGTGGCGCACGCGGCGTATGAGTTATATGCCGGGGACACTGGAGCGTCGAAGGCTGTTTTCATTTAATTTCATGTTTCAATTTTCAAGCAATTAACGCATAAAAGGCCGAACACTGGCTGCCTTGCCCAAATAATTGACCAAGATGGAAAACAGTCAGCTGCAATTTCATATGCAAATGGCTTCGGGTGTGGGGCGAGAAAATACAAAAAATACAACGAAAAAAAACCGAGGTGGTTAGCAGTTGGTGGAAATGCATTTCCCCAATGGCATGAAAAGAGTGGGTGCTTGAATGGTGGGTGGGCCGTCTGTTTTTTCTAATAAATGAAGTGAAAATGTTTTCAGCAAACAAATTTATGAGGCGTGCAGCATCGAAATTATGATAAAAGATTGAAGTGTGCGCATGTGAGCGTTGCCTTGGCTCCTGTCTCTGTATGTGTGTGTGTGTATGGGTGTGAGTGTGTATGTTCGAGTGTTTGTATATAAAGCAAATATGCGCAAATTCGTGTTCTGGCGAAGTAAAGCAGAATGGAGCGCCGAACCAAAAGTGGCGCGTACTCAAACGTAAAATGTTTGTTTGCGGCCGTTGAAGGGGTTGCGGGGAAAGCAACCCCCCATGGTACCCAAACACCCCTTGGTATGTGCACACATCAATCACAGTTGCCAGAGCCAACGAGAAAAAATTAAATAAAAAGAATGAAAAGCCAGTGAGAATTTTCGGGAATCTAAAGATGCATGTGTCTGTATCTGAATCTGTACATTCATAACTACAGCAGAGTGGCAAAATAAATATGGGACGTAGTCACATAGTCATAGTCACACACACACACACACACACAGACGAAGCCACGCTAATTTCCGTCACGTTGCGCACACAAAGGAGCGGCAAGGCACGTGAGGAAACCGAAAAATATATGCACGGCAAAAAATGACAAAGCATTATCGGTTCCCCGTGCAGTCTCACATATGTAGTTCCTGTTGATATTTTGCTAAAAAACATAAAATCACAATGAAACATGCTTGCAGGATACTTTCCTCATAAACTATCCAAAAGGGTTTATGTTTTGCGTCCAAAAGGATATATAATTCCTAAATACTCGATAATTACAACACAATTTTGAACGCGATACAAATAGTTTTCCTCCATGTATCCATGGTGCAGAAGTCGACTGCTCCTTTCCGCCAAAGATATGTGGCAGAAGGCAAGAGAACGGCTGAAAAAGTGGGAAAGGCAGCGGACATCGAGTGCATTGAGTGCTGTAACAAGCGTGTAGCATTCTTTTTTGGGCCAAAAGCTGCAGCTGCGTGTATCAGGTGGCATCAGAAGTCACCTTGACTTCCACATGAATGGCGAAAAGTGCGGCACAAAAGAAAAGTCAGTGGAAATGTTGAACATGTCAGGACAGGGAATATTTTGATGCTCAGCAGAAAGAATGCTATTTCCGGTTTGGGTTGCCGCTATGATCGACATAAGTTTTCAATTAGCTTTACGGCTAAAACCAAAAACTCTCTCTCTCGCCTGAAAATTTTCTTTATTTGGCCATTATCCAGGCATCTAACTGGTTTCTGTTTCTGATTCGGGGCGCACCATGCAAATTGAATTGCATATGGCCACTCCGGCAGAGGAGGAACTTTTCCACTTTTACTTTGATGAATGTTTCCAGCCAAGTCGCCTCGATAGTAACTGCACACAAGTATATGCTGCGATGGCTGGGCCGAAAACTTACCTTCGAGAGCCTCAAAAATAGCACAAAACACGCTTTAAGTTGGACAACTTTAATGATAGCAAACTAAACGCCAGGTAAACGAGTTTTCCCAGCAAGTTAAACACCTATAAAAATACAACTTTCATTTACGAACATCAACGACAAGGTTTCGAAGGCGGCATGTAAAACAATTTCGGGCTTCTGGGCGTTACTCTTTGCCAACTGGTGAAGCGTGCAGCGTGTAAACGAGAGCTGGGAGTGAGGAATCCAGTGACTTTCAGCTGTGATTTTCAACTTAATTAATTAAAAGCAAATTAAAAGTTTTAATCTCTGCGCTACGAATTGTTGCTGCAGAAAGGGCTTCTCTGGCAGCCCAAAAAAGTGCCTACAACATCATTTCGAGTGGGAGTGGCGTGGAGTGGAAGTTGAAGAAGCCTCCACTGATGAGCAAAAATAATAAACTGTTGCCGAGTTGCTCTTGTTGTTCTCGGAATCTGAAAACAATCAGGGGGAGTGGAGTACGGCTCCGCCAGCAACAAAAGAGTTAGCCCGAAATAAAAGGGTTCATTTGGGGTTGGAGCTTCTTCGTTTTGGCATGGGTTTGAGTGGATGTTTGGTTTCATAAGCCAGTGTAAGCAGATTTTATCTTAATTCAACGCAAAATTAACAAATTTTCAAGCCAAACAACGGCTGACAAGACAAGCAAAGTCAATTTGCTTAAACGATTGGTTCAGAATTTCTCGCCTCGGCGGTAGATCCACTCCACCTTTTAATGTTCCAGTAGTCGGCACAGGCCATAATAACTGTTTATTTGCTAGTTTTGAATCTAGAAATTTATTGCTCGAAGCTCCTTGATTTGATCAATGGCCCCGAATCAAAGCCAAATGGAATGCACGTAGCTTCGGCATTATGTCACAGCCATCGCCTTCACCTTCTGCCACTGCATCTCAGCCATCCGGGGATGCTGCTAAACGTCACTCGCTGAATTTATGATGCAATGTCGCCTCCGAGAGCTGCATTCATCACGTTCCCGTCAGCTGCATGTCCAAGGCGTCGGATGGTTGTCATAAAAGATGCTCATCACCAGTTTTCGGGTGCCTTCTTTTCCCGAAGATGATTCCATAAAGCGTTTGTGCCCTCTTCCGTCCGCATCTCTGCGGCCATCACGACTAAGCCATGAATATATATTGTATTCTCGGCGAAAATCTGTTTCTTTCGCTAATTGCATGGCCATAAATCTATAGGCTGTCTCGATTTGAGGGCGTGGCCGGCAGTGTCTTGTTTTGCATTTGCGAAATGAAAACACAATGCCGGCCAAGTAAGCCGCCTGGCCTGCCAAGTGCACGTCGATTTCGCCAACGGGCGCCGTAGTAGTGCACCGAGAGAAAAACTGCCCATTTATGTATGACTTATACCCAAGACAACTCTTATCCTAAAACGGCTCATTATCAAGAAAAAGGGCCATATTTTAATGGGAACAGTTGCCATTAACTAACCAAAGCGGGGAAATCATTAAACCATATAATTTCGTTTGTTCCAGTGAGTTTTTGAACTAATTTAGAAACCCATATTTTGTTATTCTCCCCGTGTATTTAGTTGCAACATTTTATTGTGGAGTTTTTGGCAGGGCCTGTCCTGGCTCTTGTCTGATGTTGCCGCTGCTGCAGAAGCACTCGTAAATGTCATGCCGTGCATTTGCATTTCAATTTCCATTACAATTTGGAATGCCAGACCCCCGCCCAATGGTAGTGCCACCCCACTCAGCTAAGTCACCCACTGCCGTTTGCTGTTTGGCCGCGATTAGCGCGCTATAAATCCAAAAATGTTGCTGTATTTTAACAATGTTTTTGCGTTCGGAATGCCAGCCAGTCAGCTGGCTGTTTCGCCAATGGCCACTGTGTTTGCTGCCGACGTTTTGTGTTGTTAAATGCATGCAGCGACCATAAACCAAATCATTCGGCTCTGCCACGCCCCCAAAAGTGGCGGAGGCTGTGAAACATTGTCCTGGCATTTGGGAGCTCCACTCGAAGGGAGATAGATAGATCGTGCTTCAAAATATGCAACTCATTTTGCTGATGTTTCTGGCAAGCGGGTTGGCATTTCTGTATTCCAGCATAGTATCCCAGAATTCCAGTATCCCATTTGCATTATTTGTTGCCCGATACGCATTTAATTAAAATGGGGCATTTGCATTAGTATTGGCTTAGCCGCATAGCGACTGGGATTAGAATCAGCCATATAGTGCTGCCATTCTAATCGGAAACACATTTCAGCAGGGTTTAAAAACTTTACAGAGTGAGCTGTCAGTGATGAATGGTCTTTCAATGCCACAAATTATTTAAAATGTAATCGTATGAAGTTGTTATACTGCCAAACAAGATACAAGTATTTTTCAGATCAAAACCTTTAAGGGATATTTCTCTATCTCATAGTTAATAGAAATAATAATAGCCAGAGACAATTTATAAGATTATATGAATGGGTTTCTGCATACCATTACATTCACTTAAATGAGTTGCATTGCCCTTCATAAGTTTTACCTTTCTTCTGCAAAGTGCACCCTGTAGTTGAGTGTAATTATAGTTGATTTACTCAGCAGAATAAGCTACATATTTACTTAGTAGCTGTGTCAGCAATATTGAAGACGATTGAAGAGGTCTCGAGCTGCTTGAGACCCGAGTTTTCCCCCGGCACGTATCCATACGTATGGGTAAAGGCTGGGCATTTTGCCTACTCATTTTGCGTTACGCATACGCCGTGTGTGCGCGACGAGCTCCTTGGCAATATGGTTACGTGTAAAACTTTAAACAGCACGATGACTGCACAATTATGGCGCAAAGGGTTGAGAAAGCGGTGTGTTAGAGGAGGGAGCTCCTAGGTTGGTGGTGCAAAGTTGAAATTGTGGTTGGGTCTTGGCTGCAGCCAATGGCTTGTAAATAATACGAGCTGGGTCGCGATGGCTTTGCCATTCTGTGGCCTTTGCATCGTGCCACGGTTTGTGGCGCTGTCGCTCCTGTTGCTGTTGCTGCAACTAATTAAGACAAACTAACGGTGTGCTGGGGGTGGGCGACCGGTGTCCTTGAGCGGCAGCTTTGCTCAAGGACGAGCGTCAGGGGATGCGTGCCCACCATACGTGTTTTGATATATGTGCTTTTGTTACAATCACAATGTGCTTACACGGCGTGTAGGGAGAGTGTGTGAGCAAGCCGGGTGCCAAGTGCACTTAATTTGTTTGCTTAATTTACAAAACATGAGACGCTGGCGATGGCCTGGTCTTGGTCCTGCTCCTGGTCCCAGGACCCTGATCCCTGGCTCCTGTTCCTCCCTTGTGTGTGTGTGTGTTTAGCACTCCCCGGCTGTGTCATCAGCGGTATCAGCTTCAGTGGGTAACTGGTGTTGCATGTAAGTGCAGCTGTTGTTGGCGAACGCGAGAAACAAGGACCAACTTCGTCATGGGCATCCTTGAACGGTCCCCCTATGCGAAAGTGTGTGTGTCCTAATAAGGGGATCACTGCCTTAATTATGCGCACCTAAAGTGCTAGGCGACACAAACAGTGTTCAAAGCTTAAACCCGTAAATGGCAATAAAACACCGTTTGTACATTTTGTATTATTTATTTATTTCGTCATATAATTCTTGCCTTTATCGCATTTAATTTTGAGCTAAATTCCACGCCCACATCGGCGTGCACTTTGTTGGTTTTTGTGTGGTTTGATTTCGTTTGACCTTTTTGCCTTTGCTTAACTCGCATTAAATTATTCATAATTATGCATATTTAATATATAATTTCCTCCCGTTGACTCGTTTGCTCGACTCTCATCGGCTTTTGTTATTTTCTCGTTTTCCTGTATTTAAGTTTGATTTTACATTTTGTTATTAGTTTGCATTTCAGTTTAGTTAAGTTTAGTTTGGGCTTCAGTTACTTCGATCTGCCGCAACTCGCTAAAATAATATCGGTTTCTCTTCTCTTTTGATTTACATTATTTTGCTTTTTGGGCTTACTCAGTAATTGGAAATATTTCCAAAATGTTCGTTTCTTAGCTGAGAAATACGATTATGCAGAACACGACTCATAATCAATCAACCCGAATTTTTGTGAGTTTGCGCTGCGCATCAACATCTAAAAATAGTCCTTTGGCCAAGGAGTTTGGATTTACCTTCAGTGCGTTCCGCAGAATGCACTCTTAACATCTTTCAACTAACATATACCCACTAAAGTTCCTCTCCACGGCAACCATTACTCGATAAATATATACGCTGCATTTATTTATGTAAATTTAGTCTAAAACAAAGTCCATCTTATGCTGCTAACACAAACCGTTCGACGGAAATAAAACATTCAACAGAAAATGGACAAAATGATGCCGCAAATAAGCCACAATTGAAATGAAAACAAATCCAATTAAACTGAATTTGGCCAATATCCATTTTGACTGTTCCGATTTTATAGATTTTTCATAAGGACTTAATTAGTTTTGTATTTAACTTTTTCTCCACACATTTTGCTCTAGCTTTAATTAATGTTTGCCCATGTGAGGGTTTCGTATTTATTAATTTATTATTTACTGTTTTTTCGTTAGTTCTTTACAGTAATTATTTACATAACTTATGTGCCTAGGCTGCGGTAGTTGGAGGGTAGGGTGTACTTAGTAGTTAAATGTGTGTCGCTTATGCTTATTAATTGTTGTTTTCTTTTGTTATGTAATTTGTTTGCAAGTGTTGTTTGCAAGTGCATGTGTTAATTTATTTAAATTTATGGATTCGTTTCTTTTTTCTATACTCTGTGTTGTCTGCAGGCAGTTTTGTAGTTTTTTTTCGAAGAGTTAAACACCACGCCTTCATCCACAACATGCAATTACGTGTGTTACGTATTAAATTTATGCTATATATTTACTTTTACTATTATTATTTTAACCTTCTTTTCGATCTATGCCCGAGCTTGTGTGGAAATTCAGCCCCGGCTGACTTATGTTTAATGTATTGTTATTATCAGAATTTTGTATGTAGCCATCGCAAATTAATTAATGCATTGAAAATATTCCTTCGCTTTGAACTTATGGACTGCGACCCAGTTTTTTTTTTGTTTGTTTGGCGAATGAGGCAAATAAAAAAAAAATATAAAATACAAGGACATGCTACTAGGCGTTGACAATCCACGGTCGCTGTCGCCAACACTTTCCCCCACTCCCAAACCCATTATAGGTTTTTTTTTGTTTTTTCCTTTTGATTTTTGCATATCCTTTGCTGTTTTTTTGCTATCAAGCACTCGTTCTGTTTTGTTATTTTTTAATTACACAGCTCGCGCTGTTGTTTCATCCTTGGAGGTGACTTGTCCGGCTGCATTTGCGTTTTCCATGGCGGATTTAAGCGGTCCGCTGCGGTCACAGATGCGCCATGGCCAGTGTGAAAATCGCCAGCGAAACAGCGCCAAAGGCTCCACAGCAAATGCAGCAGCGCTGAGAGGCGCCTGTCAGCGCCGAGTTGTCCGGATCTCCGTTGGCATACCGCTTGGATCCCTCGAGTCCCAGCAGATTTGGCGATATGGTCGTCGGCGGCGCCGCATTCAGCCCGATCCGCTGCGCCACGACCTTGTGGTACATGTGCCGGATGGTCACCACGCACTGCAGGTTCACGCTGTGCTGGTACTTCGTCTCGAAGAAGCCCTGCAGCGCCTGGCTGTTGGGGTAGATGTCCAGCGAGGAGTACGTGGTGGAGCCCTCGTAGGTGTCCTGCGAGATACGCTGCAGCGGCGTCCTGCGGATCTGCAAGAGATGAGTGGGGAATATGTCAGTATACTTGCTTTATGCAGTCGAGGACGATGCAAATGCTTTTAAGTTGTCCGTATATTCTATAGCTATTCATTTCTTAATACCATGATACCCTTAAGTAAATGGAAGTATCTCGAGTTTGGAAAGGTGTAATTGTCACGCGTGTTTTTTAGTTCTTGTTTCGAAGGTGCTTGAGTGTCCTGCAACTCACCTGGTTTCCGTTGATGCTCCAGGTGATGTTGGCCGGCGGATACGAAGGTCCCACCGTGCACACAGCCTTGAAGTTGTCGTTCACGCCAATCACCTTCTTGTCCACCTGCATCACCGGATCGTCTTTGGGCAGCTCAATCACCTGCATGTGGGCCGATCGAATCTCGGTGTGGAAGAGCGGTGCGTCCTCGGAGACCTCGCACTGATAGCTGCCGCTCAGCTCCCGGGTGACACCCTTCAACGTCACCGACGTGGCATCCGAGTTGGCGAGCTGAAAGTGGGCAAATGGAATAGGGACTTAAAGCACCGTGCAATAAAAGGTATAAAATACTTCTCGAAGTGATAACGATACGCTTTAATTGACTTCTGCACTAGACTTGATTTGACTGATTTGGGAACCTCCAATAATGTCTTGTTTCCCAGTGAGATTGCAATGGAAATGCGTCTCTGTCACTGTCAATATCCAAAACGAATTAAACTCCATCTTTGCACAGATTCCTCTTTTCGATCGCCATTCCCGAAAAACCCACATCAGATGGCTTGAAAAGCGCAGGCAACGCATTTGTTGGTAATCAGCAGAGCATGAGTAAGTACCAGAAGCGAAATTTCGATTGGTTTGGGTATGCCGAACCCTAAGAGCTATCTGGCAAAGGGAAACCACCCTTTGGAGATCCATTAACAGGGTATTCCGGCTTCGAGACCACTTGGTTTTTGAATCGCACTCGTTGTCGCAGTTTAGCATATTCTGTTAATTGCCAGCAAGCGCTTGCCACTTGGCAAACAGTTGTGCAATATCCTACTCAAAATCCACTTCAGCAGCGAACCACTCGCGATTACCTACCAGCCTGGATGAGTGTGCGAGCGTGTGTGCGTATGTGGGTGTGTGTGAGTGGGGTCCTTTTATCGCAGTCCTGGCCTTTTGTATTTAAGTTCAGCCAGCAACGAGTACAACCCATTCGCATTCGAGTTTTGCATATGCCACCAAAGCCAGAGCGCGAACGTTGCCATCGCTTTGTTCATTTGCATCTGTACTAATCCCGGCATGGCTGCCGTTGTTGGTCGGTCGGTGGGTCCCATTGCTATTGGCATATACTCGCAGCAGCATAGAGGAGCATCCACCCACAACACAATACACCATGCCCCATCCTTTATCCTTTCTAGTGCCCCGCGGCAAACAACAGCTTTTTACGATTGTTTCAACACTTTGGCGCATTGCTCGGCTTGGCCTGGCTTTTCCTATTTAGTTTGTTGTTTTCTTTCCAGCTAGTTGTGCCAGTTCATTCGCAGATAACGCCGTCGATAAGGGCCGCCAGGCACCTACAACCTTCTGGTATTTACCCCGTTACCCTCCCTTTTCGAACCCCTTCTCGGATTCCCTGTGCTCTGCGGCGGTTGCCAATTGGCATATTGGCCATGGAATGGCTGCTTCGTGGCCCCTGGCGAGCTGTGGTTTTAGTGGCTTTCGGATTTGTCGACGCTGATCTCGTTACGCAATCGTAAAATGAAAACAAATGCGAATCGTATTGATAAGGTTCTCTATATGCAAAGGGGGTGTGCCTGGATCCATGAATAATGTGCACTGGGCTAGAGATGCATTATGGCTTCCATGACTTATGGGGGCTAGGGACTTATGAAGTAGCGATTGGTCATGCCATGTTTTTAATAAACAATAGTAAACCAAATGTAAAGCTATTTTTTTAAGTTATAATATGTAAGTTTTATTATCTATATAGTATAAGTTATAGTACACATTGCAGTGTAGCAAAGAGAAATGTACACAATGTTGTGAAAGCAAATAATTGTTTTAAATGTTGAAGTATCCCATTTGAATAATATTTTCAATTTAGCTGTGCACACAAACAGGTTGAGTTGCCGCTTTCACTGGGCCTGAGGCGATTGCGACCCCCTCTAATTAAATGACACTAATTATGTAATCAAACATATACGGAAAAGTTGTTCCTGACCCGCTTTATTTATTCAACTGCTTCGTGCGGTGGGGATTTTTCTTGTTGTTCTGCGGCGACCTGCTACGTCTGTCATATTTATTTAATTGCATGTGACTTTATTTGTTGCTACTCTCGGTGGCTCTTTGCGGCGGAAGCGGAAGTGGCAGCGCCAGGAAGCGCGCCAAACAAACGCAAATGTCTGCCATTTTGAGGAATGACACACACACACCCGCACACACATTCATCCTTTTAGTTTGCTCGCATGAAACTGTGGCCATTTCGTAACTGCTCCTCCGGGCAGAGAAAACAAGAACAGAAAAAAAGAGTAGCGAAATGTGAGGCAGGGAAAACTCAACTCAAGTTGCGTTTGTCGTGAAAAGTTTTTTTTCTGTACCAACTCGGCCCACACCGTTTCCCCCTTTTTATTTATTTGTTGGCTTTTAATTTCTATTTATATTTTATATTGCTTTAGCAGCCACAGCTGCAACTTTCTGGCATGAGAAAAAGGAAGAAAGAAATGAAATGACGCCACTAAAGCGTAATTTTGCATGCCAAACACACACAGGAGTTTTTCCAGCCAACACACACGCACACCCCTTCAACCCATGTGTGAGAGTAAAGTATTGTTTCAATAATTCTGGCTTTATGAAATAATAACTTTACGGCAAAAAAGCTCTCGGCCCGGCTGAGCTGAGCTGCCAGAGTCGTCGAGTTGTAAGAATACAATGAATTTCATTGCAGTGCCCTGCCTGACTCACTTTTCTCTACTCTACTCTTCGCTACCATCCCATTCCATTCCATTTTCCCAGCACTTTCCCACAGCCATTTTCCGTTTTCTTCCTCCTGCGACTGCTGGCTCCTCGCTGAGTTTCCGCTGTTTGTTGTGCAGCAATTTTAATTTTGCCAACGCTGTCGCATGCGGCACACTAACACACGCGCACGCGAGGATGCGGAGTATCTGTGTGAGCCGGAGCTCAGCTGCAGCATCCTCGTTTGCATGCAACACTTTATGAATTATTGCTGTATCAACTCAAGTCGCGGCCACACAACCGCACACACACACACACACTCCTTTACTCCTATTCCCCGACACACACACTCACACTCACGAGCTCACACACTCCCATGTGCACGTATTATGTCATGCCGAATTTCCGTTGCCTGGAGCATTGTTGTAACTAACGGCTCCTCTTTCTCCAACCAATTTTCCCCCGGCCATGCCACCCACTTCTGCGAATTTTCCAGTTGCCGTTGGCATTTCACAACTTCGACTGCCTAACGCTGGGCAAAAACCGACCACAAATTTAGTGAATGAGATGTTTCCGGTGCGGTTGTTATTCTTCTTCTGCTGCCAGAGCAGTTGCTATGAACAATTTTTGGTGTTTGGAAAATGCATGGCTTTTTATTGTGCTCATTGTTGGCCCGGGCAGACAACAGCACGCCCAAGTGAATGCCCCACCCCCACTAAAGCACCCGAAAACCCCCAATCCCCCACCCACCGACCCTCTAACCAATGCCATTTGGCGGCCGTTGGATGGAAGGACTGCAGGACGGACGCAGCTAGTTACACTCTGCGATTCCGGGGAGCTGGGTGTGCACACTTCACGAATGCATTTCGCATTTTTATTTATTATGTTTATTTGTTGCCATTTGTCACACAACAATTTCTAGCCAAGGCCGCCGCAATGGCGTAAACAACAACAGCGGAAAAATGGCTTGGGGAAAATGCCTGCATGTGACTAGCCTGAGTGGCTAATGGAAATTGAAGTGAGTCCTCAGAAAGGGAGATTTCATAAGGTACACGGATTAAAGTCCAATGTGGTTGAAAGAATGATACAAATTAAGTAAAATTAATATTAAATTTCCTAAATAAAGCAATCGAACTAAATTACCATCATAATTCTAAATATAAACGTAATTTTAAAAAAACGTACAAAAAGAAACAGATTACGCATGGCCTTTTTGCAACAAAGAACACTCACTACTATCTTACAATGTAGCCCATTAAGACCTTAAAAACTTGCCTGAATCAGCCATAGAAAATTAGCCCTTGCCCTTTGCACACTTAATTCTTCGCCTCCTTCTCCTGTCTAGTGCATCTAATTAACAACTGCCTAAAGAAGCCCACAAAAAGGGGGAACCCTTGGGAGTACATTCAAATCGTAGACCATAGACAACGGCCAACTTTTTTGGTCACTTCTGTCGCCAGTTTTCCCTTTTCGGTCGCCGCTGAAATTTCCCAGAGGCAAGTGCATTAATTTTAAGCGCACATTGCTGTGCATAAATGCGAGGCGTGTCGGGTTATTAACAATGTTAAAAGCAAACGCGCCAGCAGCCAGGACACTCAGGCAAAAGCCAAAAGGACACTGCTTTCGAGTGTGTGTGTGGGTTGGAGTACGACTGACGCTGCCATTACCGCAAACTTAATGCGGAATAATTCCTTCCGTGTTGACAGTGTGCAAAAAGTTTTTGGGGCGCAAATTTCTGGGATCTCCGCGGCTGGAAAAGCGGGTGAGTGCCGAGGAAAAGTGTGTCCACAAGCCGATGGCAGAGAAAGGGAGACAGGAACAGGGACAGAGGCTTGCTGGCGATTTTATTGTTGTGGCGGACAATGAATAAGCCGCAAAACTTTAGAGCACTTGGCATATCCTATTCCCGTTCCCGCTCTGCAAAGGACTGTCCCTTCCCCTTTTTAAAGGATGACCCTCAACCCGTTGAGAGAGCGGCCTGGTAATTGTGTTTTTAATTGAAGATTGCCAGCGAAGCGAGCGCTGTCTCTAAATTAAAAATTTAATTACATTTAACATGATGGCTTTCCTGTTTATTTCCCCCTTTTTACATTTCTATATATTTACTTTTTTTTGCTGTTGTCCCCGTTGACATGTGAAAAGTACTGCACAGAGAAAAATCTAGGACTAGGAAATACATCTGACATAAATAACAGAAAATATTTATTAAAAGTGCCCTTAGATTTGTTTTAAATACTCCTATGAAGCTCTACCTGTCCTAAATCAGAAACCAATTATCGAAGTTAAAGTTCCACGATTTTTTTCCGAGTGTGATGTATAGGGGCGGTAGGCGTGGCTGTTGCTTTGCCTTGCTGAATGACTTTTGAAGTTTTGACGACGCGACTTGGCGTTGACTTCCTGCCCACCGCCTTAATATGCATACATTTACATTCCAATAACGCTCAAGTGGACGACACGAGTGCACTTTGGTCGGTCGGCCACGCCCCCATCTCCTGCAGCGCCCAGTGCGCCCACAAGTGCCTTTGGATGTCAGCGGCAGCATCATCAGCAGCTGCAGCTGCCTTTCGAGTGCCCGATGCTTTATGGGCCACGCCCATACCACACCTACGACACGCCCCTCACCCATACACACGCTCCTTCACATTCACATGCTCGCACACACATGTATGCATATGCATAATGGCCGCCAACTTGGCACGAGCGTAACTTTTCTCATTAAGCGTGTTTAGCTGTTTGAAATGATTTAGCAAAAGTAAAACAAGTCAAGTTATAATGTTTTAATCTCAATTAAGGCACTTGCCACAATTTCGTAGCTGGCTCACTATCACCATCCAGCATCCTGCATTCTGCATCCACTAGCCATTCCCCTCTTCATTTGGCCCAGCTGCCTTGGCATAACTTAAAAATTCCATTTCCATTTGTGGTGTGGCCTTTGACGTTTGCCTTCGTTAGTGCCGGCAACTATCAATTTAAGTTGGAAAACACAGCTGCCGGCGCCTCATTTCGATTTGTTGCTGCTGCCTTGGGGTGTAGGGTATTTTTTCCACCTTCACCTATTTTTTAGTTTAGTTTTTGCACTTTTGCACTTTTCAAAAGCCACCTTTTAACATGGCATCATCATCAGCAGCAGCGTGGCCAGTGGGGTGGGGTCTAAAAACTATGGGCAACCTTCAAACTTAATTGCACAGCGAGCACGATGGCTAAATCATTTGCATTATGCAATCGACCACAGGATCCCCAAGCTCCACTCCACTCGGATTTCCCATCTTTTCTTACGCTTTTCACCTTTAGCGGTTAACGGCTGATTGCGTCTCAAGCCGTTTTGCTCGGGAGTGGAGTGAAAATTTGCTCAAATTAAAATGAGTTTGCATCCATCTGCAGCGCTCCCATAAGTAGGCTACAAAAATTTTCGCATTAACCTCAATGTGTTGGTTTGTTTGTGAGCGTGCTCGTTTTCATTGAATAGTTTCCAATTCGCTGGCGCTGTAAGGCCAAATAAAGATCGGTGGGGGGAGATGGAATTGGGAAATAATTAACACGCATAGCTTGACGCCCCGCCCACTGCACTGCCCACAGCCACGCCCACAGAACGCCAAGGACCCCGAACGCTGCAATCGAAATATTTAATTAGTGCAAAAATGCCTTTGAATGCTAATTAGTGGCAAATTAACATCTGAGCAGGGACTGCTTTATTTTTTCCGTATTTTATTGTATTTTATTTCGGTTTTCTTTCGCACGACTCTCTCTTTTTCATCTCCTTTTGTCTCGGCCAATGCATTGGGGAGACTGGGGGTGCAAATTAAAGACACAATCAAAGCAAATTAATCAAGTCCACGCTGATTGATGTGGCCAGCACGCCATTATCGATACAGTTGAGATGGCCAAAAAGACCAATGGATTTTTGGCAAGGCGAGCAGCTGGCAGACAGACAAACCGGAAACGGAAGTCGGGGGCAAATTATTTCTATGGAGCAGCCTTCGCCATCCCTCGATTGCTTTGTTTCGCTTACACAAAACAAACATTACTCCATCATTGCACCCTCGCTTTACGCCATTATTTATGATTATTTAACGTTCCCCCTTTTGGCGCATTTGAAAAATGTAGCCCGAAGTGTTTGTAAATGAGTTTGCAGTTTTATGTGCGGACGAATGAGTTTTCAATTTATATTTCGTCCATACAAATTTTTCATGGTAAATTCAATTTTATTTATTTATGATTATACGACAATCGATTCGTTTTTCACAACCCTCGGAAATCGACGCTCTCACACAGACTGTTTATTTGAATACGTTCACTTGATCGGCAGAAAGCAGATGTTATCGGGTTCTTAAATCAGTTGAACATTATATTGTACATTGTACAACAGCATTAAATTGTTAATGCAATTTTTATGATTAAGATTACTGAGGTGTGTTATTCAAAGTACTTAGCCAGTCTATATAGGGATTTTAAAGATACCATTACTAAGAAAGTTTTATTTTTCTTTGTGTTAAGAAGATTCTGTACACAGTTTATATATTTTAAGGTGCTTTTCCCATGAAGATGAACGGTGATTTTTAAATGGCGTTCAAAGAATTTCGCCACTTTTCACACTGGACTCTGGTCGAGTAATTTATCGCTTACTTTGCGGCTGTTGTTTTTATTAATGAGTGCAGCATGGAAGAGCGAATGCCGAGCATTTTTCCCCACTAGGTGGGCTATCCTGTCCGCTCCTTGTTGCTGCAAGTGCAGAATTTGTTTGTTTATTTGTTTGTTTTGTTTGCCAGCAGCCGCGCCATAAACTATTTTGCACTTTTCGCAATATTTCAGCCAGCTGCATGTTGGTGTGTGTGTCGTGGCACTTTCCGAAGCGGAATATTTCATACACAGACAACACACACATGCCCACTTGTAAATGCAAAACACCACCGAATATTGTAAATAAAAGTGAACAAATATTGCACAGCAATAGAAATAAAATGGGTGACACCGAAAGAGGGACACACAGGCGGCAAGACGCCAGCGGCAACTGCGACTGCCCCCGGCATTGTCCGCATTTAAATATTTGCACAACATTTGAATGCTTTCCCATTTTGCATTTGTTGAAATGCAAACTCGGCCCGAGCGAAACACATGCCCTGCTGCTCCAGTGATTTGTCCATTAAGCCGACAATGGGCGAGCAAAAACCAAAACAAAACAAACGGGGCTTATAATCAAAAGGCCGAACTAACAGATACCGAGCACTGACTTTACAAATCCGGATTTTAATGCTTAAGTTAAATTCTCTTTTTTCATTTCAATGTAGAGGAACGACTTTAAAGAAATTATTCTTTTTTTAATATGAACATGAAATGAGCATTTTCGATACTACTGGAACACCTCGAATTCCAAGGAGTATCATACTTAATAGAGTAAAATACGAGCAGCTTGTGCTCATTGTGCGATCTTCAGCTTAATTTAACTTACATCAACATTAATGCCGGCGACGGCGAAGACAAATGTGGGCTTGGCCTCGCGGGGAACGTAGCGGTAGAACTCCTCCTGTCCGAAGTACCAGCGTACCGCGTAAAGCGCCGCCTGCGAAGGAACGGAAGGAAAATGCGTTAATGAAAAGCCTGAGTGGTGAATAGTGGAGGAGCTGTGCCAGCCGAAGGAGCCGAGCGGAAGGAGCAGCCAGGACAATAGGCGACGGGCGGCAGGAGGCAGAAGACTGCTGGAGCGACGGCGTCGACGGCAAGACAAAGTGCAAGTAATTATAATAATTAAGCATGCCGCCGACGACAATATCCTCCGTATTGTTGACTTGGCTGCTGTTTCCCCGCGCATGCCGACTTACGACTTTACCTGGAGGAAGTGTCGCTTACCTGCTCCAAATCGTATTGACAAGACAATGTCGCTGCATTTCCCATTAATACGGCCTCCGGTACAAATATCTTCAGGTCCTTCAGGCAGTGAGCTGAAAGAGTGCGGTGGCATTAATATTAAAGACAGTCCCAAAAGTCGTTTAACCGTAGTATCTCCCGAATGACTTGTCCCACATGTCGTATACGCAACCGTACGAATTCGATTATGCGGGGCCAACGGGAAACGGAGAAGCGGTCTACAGTGGGCATACAAAAAAAAAAGAACAGAAATACCGAAAAATAAAACCCAATTACCCAACCAGGCGGCAAAGGAAAGGTATCAGACCTGAACTACTGGCAACTCCACTTCCATGTTAATTTATGACAAAGTCGAGGGTCCGAACCAAATTTAACTTGCATTAAATGCAATTTATTTATTTTATTCCATTTCGTTTCGATTTCGATTTGCCATTTCCATTTGAACCGTCTGAATAGCGCAATTCAACGCGAGTTGCCGCAATTATCAACATTAAACATGGCTCATTCGAATCAATTGGAATTTGAAATAAATTCCAGTAAAGAGATGTGCCAATATGATTATTCCATAAGCACAAAGCGTTAAATTAATTTACGTGAAGAGCAGAAAGTGTTGTATTTGCCATTGAGATATGCAATTAAAGTTAAATAATATGGGTTTTAATATGTTTAAATGCTCCTTTAATTGCCTTTGATGAATTCGTACACATTTAAAGATATGGCTTTAAAAGAATTTCCCGCACATCCAAGCCATTAAAAGAAATGAATTTTTATATATTTGTACGAAACTGTGATCACTTCAGGTATCGCAAATATCTGCATGTGGAAAGATCTTATTGATTTTACTTGGAACATTATTCAATTAAAAGGTGCGGTGCATTAAATTAATTTCTGGGTGTAATTTTTACACACTTATATATTTAATTCACATCTAAACCTTTAATTATTGTAAAGGTACCAAATGAATAAAGATAAATTCAACTAAATGAGTAAAAGTTCGGACCTAAATGAATATTTCGAGATGGCGGGCAACACAATTTGTTAATCAAACCGAGCACTTGATTAAGTGCCGGCTCAGAGCAAATGGAAATATATTAAAATATTTTAATATTCATGGCCTTCTTATCCTGGCTCATAAAAACCCATGATAAATATGTAGTTTCGGTCTCGAAGGGTAGTGTACTCAATAAATGACCTGTCCTCGCAACGGTTCATACACATGCCATTCGAAAAGTTTTCATCGATTTGTGGGATCGGCGGGATGGCGACGGAAACAAGTGGAGTGACAGGCATGTGGTTGGCCAAATTATGGCAACTTTAATTGAACAAACCAATATTAATCAAAGGCCAATGCTCGCCCATTCCCGGGCCATTTAATAAATTGACTACTTCACCGCCGTTCGGCGGAAGAGTTGGTTTTTCTCCTGGTCAATGGGTGGATGAATGGGTGGTTCAGTCCATAATATATGTGTATAAACAGTTATTTGGTAGATTAAATAATCAATTTTAACCACGCCCCGCAACACGCAGTTGGCATAATAAATTCAGCTTGTTTAACATGACAGACTGCCTGAAGTGGTGGGGGATTCGTATTCGGAAACGGATGGGGATGAGGATGGGGAAGCCCTGCAATATGCCATTTATATGTGGGTCTTTTGAACACTTACCACTGAGCAATAACTCTGAGATTATAATCCAGCTCAACGCCAGCATATTGAATGCCGTATGCAAGGCTCCCGGTCGGCAGGCGCTGCTCATTCTTCGTCCTTTTCGTCCTTCTTCTGGCCGGCTCCGTATCCTTTGGCTGGCCATGTCTGTTTGTTGCCGCTACAGTCGCAATATCTGCTGCTGCTCCTGTTGCTGCTGTAAAAAGAGTTGCAGTGCATGAGAAAAAGTTTGAAGCACCATATAATCATATTTGAGATGATGCTTTCAGGCTTATTGATAACTGGCTGGCTACTTGTCAAAGTTTCAGCAGTAGCAGCAAATTGAAATGTTGCTCTTCCATCTAGCCCCATCTTCAGTCTATTTATCCGCTCTCTCAGTGCGCTTTGTTTCTGTCTATATCTCTGCACTTTGCACCACGGAGTACATTCTATGTCCTATATGTGTCCCCCTTCTGCCGTTTGACAACTTTCTAAGGCTTTCAATGACACGCGTCCGTAAGTTTCAACAGCTCGACGTGCTTAAAAAGTTTGCAACAAGACAAAAACCTTTAACTAAACAGCACACAACAGGCGATTCTCTGTGCGAGTGGGTGTGCGTGTGAGCCAAATGGCATTAAGCATACGCAGCGTTCGCCCAGACGAGACCAGACCAGAGCAGACAGATGCATCAGAACACCCACTGATTGACAGCTGGGGGCTTTATTTGGCATACAGGAGACTGAGGCGGTGCGTCTGTGACAACTGAAATAGATTGGATATGTGAACAGTGGACAGTTCTGGAGAGGGGGGATCTCGAGAACAGGGTGGATACTAGTGACCAAAACATTGAAAACAATTGTCAGTTGCTGGTTGCATTTGTAACTTGGCTGACAGGACAAGACGTCTGCGTCGTGTATCAATTAGACCGCAAAATCAGCAAGACCAATTGTTTGGCTTCCATTTGGCCGCAAAAACAGAAGCTAATGGTCAAAAGTTACAAATGGCCCGCAAGCATACACTGCACATACAGATACAGATACAGAAGCGGAGATACTGCGGTACGGACCAGGATATTTTGATAATGATATCATCATATCAACGCATTAACTCAAGGCGCCCTAAGCACATAAGCCGGGGTCGGGGCTTATATGTCATTTACTGCATCGTCTTAAGGTCGAGTGCGCAGAGCGTTTTGCTTCCAATTTTGAATGGCAATCCCTCGAAATAAACAGAGAAAACCAGAACTAAAGACAAACCCCAGAGTTGGAGCAATAAAATGCCATTAGCCTGGACGGGGGACCTCTGCTCTCCAATCATTTTGTGCTCTTAAGCAGGCGACTCAAAGTTATCGTCGTCGTAGTCCCTCTGCCTCAAAAACAACAATCGCATTAACCTACACAGCCACCCACTGGATGAAGGACCTCGGACCAAGGACGAAGGACGAAGTGTTGCCTTTGCATTTTGCATGCCCAACGACCTTTCCTTTCGACCATTTCGAGCATATCGTTTTGCAAATTGTCCGGCAGATTGAGACACATCCTCATCGATTTGTTTGCTTGCGGGTTGGTTTTCTGGATCGACTCCGTTAAATGCCCTCATGTGAGCATTTAAATTAAATTTAAATATTATTGTAGGCAAGTCGATTATGTTCGGGTCATCATTTTGAACTTTAATGTTTCGGTGTTATTGTTTGAATGGCCTGGCCCGGAGCAGCAGGCCTTCTCTGACTAATAGCCTTTCTGTTTTCGGGGCACTAAGGGAAATTATTTTGCGGTTGCCTGGTTGTGGGCCTGATATCCTCTGATGTTCCTCAGCCCCTTTTGTATTACCAGCCATTGTCTTTGTGTTCTCTGGCATTAGGAATTCACAAAATTTGTAGTCCGGCTCAAATTTGATAAAAACGAATTTCCAAATATTTCATTATGATTTTAATTGAAATTTCTCCGCATAGTAAATTTCTGGCCCAACCCAAATCCTTTTGTGCTACGAAGAGTTAAATAAGATTGAAATATTTAATTTAATGTATGTGTGCGTGCCGTGAAAAGCCAACCGAGCTCCGTAGATCATAATAATAAACAGAGTAAATTAACAAAAAATATTATTCGGCGCTTTTCTAGAGGCATCAAAATTTCTTGCCAGACATGAAAACGTGTGTAATTAAAAAAGTTACAGCTTCAGCTAAATAAAATGTCTAGCGCAGTGCATGTATATGTGTCGGATTAACTTTTTTAAAGTGCTATAAAACAGTTGATTATGGCGTCATTAACGCAAATCTAAGCGCTTGGGAGAAATAATCAAATTAATTTTTTATGTACAAAGTTTGCAGTTTGCCAATAAGAGCCCAGCTCATCATAAGCAGTCAGCTCTGAAAAGGACGCTTAACCTAATGGGAAAGTCGGTGGTTGGTTGAGGGGGAGGGGGTTCCGGGCGGATTTGAATTCTTGGGGAGCCAAGGACAAAGGGCAATGCCGGATATTCAAATTCCGAGAAGAAATTCAATTGAAAGTCAAATCAAAACAAAGCAAACGAAAATCCGTAATTGACAACATTTCAGCTGATAATGAGCACTTTGCCAGGGGGCTGGCAAAATCGAAAAACGATGGACGGGGGCAAAAGTATCTGTACGCGGGAATATCGATGGAGTTGAAATCGAATCAAATCGGAGGGGTGGACACGTCAGCAAACCAATCAAAAGCAGTGGCCGAGCCAATTTAGATGATTTTCTGGAATGACCTGAAATAGTTCGCAAAACGCAATCGATTGTTGTATGGCTAACAACAGCTGCACTCAAATTAAAAGTATGTTTTTATGAAAATGAAAAATGAGAAAATGAGTATCTTATATCATATATTTCTCAGTGTTACATATTTTCTTAACGTAGACGTATTTATTTACGTTGACTGCCCTCTTGTATTTTTTTTGGTGGTTTTCTAACATTTTTAAGTGTAGCCAATAAGTAGTTATTGGAGAGCAGTTGCTGACCGGTTTCTAATGCGGAAGGCATGACAGGCCAGAATGCTGAGCCAGCATCAGGTAAGCCCAGTTGTCTGTCCAGTTAGCATCGATTTGGAGCTATGATGCCAATCGCCGACACTTGAGCTACCGAAAATTGGCATTGTTGTAGGGAGAAAAATGGGAAACAGGGAAAGTGGAACGGCTTTAAGGCCCGAAGAACTTAAAGGATTCAGTCAGCTGTGCCGGCCCTGAAACTCATTCATTTCGCTGATCCACTTTGCTAATCGCCCGCTGTCAGACGGAGCATATACACCTAAACAATAATCGCAAATCAAGAGAAATCGTTGCTATCATACGCACACACTTATAACGCATTAAATGCGTCCTTGATTGATGCGACACTTGCTCGAGGGCTTCTCATTAGGTTTAGTGCCCGTGCGAGGCGACTAGAGCACTTGTGCTGCTGTTGCTGCTGCTGCTCCCCCGGCCTCTCTTGGAGCTCCAGCCTCTAATCAATCAATCAGTGTTTATGCCACATCCTCCTCGCCGGAAAGAAGGCCCTTCGCTCTGCTCCAAGGACCAAGGACAAACGAATCGAAACGAGACGAAACCAAAATAAAAGAACTGAAAGCAGCAGAAAGTACATAATGAACAAAGCGAAAGCGAGAAAGAAACTTGGCGAAACAATTGCCCCGCTAGATGCGTCGTTTGACGAATGCCCGACGGGGTCGGATCTGAATCCAGATTCCAAATACGGAATACTATAATCGGTTCCGTGCCACTGGTTAGCCCCCATCTTCTTTGGCTCGCTTCAAAAAGGAAGCCGCCAGCCATTGGCCCCCAAAAATACCCTTCAATGTTTGCTTTTGTGCGGCGTTGGCGTTTTTACAACTTCCGTTTTTCGGTGAGGCAGGGCGAGTTCATCACAGGTTCCTGATTGCCAATGAAGGATTAATGCTGCTGCTTCTCCTGCTGGTTAGGAACACTAGGGCCACGCTTTGATTGCAGCAGCGTTTGGCTGCAGGCTGAAACCCAACTAGGATCGAAGGAGCCAGGAGCACGACCATTTGCCAGGATACAGGCGGCGGAAGCTTTGTGTAATGGCACAAAGGATTGCAAATTGCCAAGGCACTTCCTGCAAGGACATTGATTTCTTTCCCCTTTTTTATGCCAAGCCTGATCAAACGGTCTTCCTACTTCCTCCGCCACTTATGCATCTTCCACTCAAAGACTTGCTATTGCCCAGTTTTGAGGTGACACGCCTCCTGCCTCCCGTCCTCCTCCCCCTGTTTCCCTTAATTATGCATGACTCACTAATGAATTTAGCCGTAATTATTTGCAGGCAGCAGCGATAGCCGGCCGCCGAAGACGTGGTCGTGAGAGTCCGTTGTTTCGGGTCAACATTTAATCAAAACGCCGATTGCGGTTGTCACTCTGACTGGGGCATCCTGAGGTCCCGAGCCCTAATTAGCCACTGCACGTCTCTTTGACGCCGTGTGCGATTGTAGGCTCATCCACTCAGGCGTGAGGTGGCAACCGAAATCTGATTAGATCTGCCCGGTGAATGTGCAATTTAATCGCCTAACTGGTTTCGAATAGCCTCTTAATTAGCATGTGGCACTAGGTTATAGATATCAAACAGATATTGTGGTATAGAGTATTGATAATTCTTTCAACTCTAAAAAGTTCTTATACAATACATTGTTTCGCTTAGCGTTCCATGGGCATTCTTAAAAATAATCAAATCTAAGTTAAACAGTTATTTAAACATCTAATTAATTTCATTGCATTATTTGAATACTCAGACTTTGTTTACCCAAACGGTTTCGATTAACCTCTTTATGAGCATTACGCATTAAGCAATTTGAATTATTGCATATTTCACAAATAGAGCTGTTATTCAGACAAACTTGCTATAGGCTCTAGGCGTATATGTTTATCATTTAATCTCTTGACTTTAATTTATTTTCCAATATAATATAAATGCGCCAGGCCCGAAGTTAAACTCTTAGCCGTTAAAAGCTATTGCCATTCACTTAAGCTGATGCTATAGAATATATTTGAGTTGCTGAAATTCGAGTTGTGTCCAATTTGTTTCCGCCCATTCTCACACGAAAACTTTATCATTTAGTTATTATTGCACCCAACAGCCACTCGTTGAGACGAGTTGACAATTTTAAGGCCAAATAGTTTGGCCACCCACGCAGAGAACCAAGTGCCCCGCACCCAAATGAGAGGTAACCGAAAGCCATTTGAAGTTTGTTGTAGCTGGGAGTCCTAGGCCCTGACAGAGGGCTCCAGACCCAACCCAGAGACGGGCAACATAGAAAATGCATTTGAAACTCGAACTGTGAACCCCGAAACCGATAAATCACACAGTGAAAAACCGGCATTAGTACATTCCGAACAAAAGAAACTTAAAGGATTCACGCCGCCTGTCCGGTGGCTGTCAGGAGTTTGGCCAGAAGGCGGCGATGTGATTTCGAGGGCGGCTGTCCTCAAAAGGGCGTGGCATGGGCGGCCAGACGGATGGGCGGACGGACGGAGACCAGACGCCGGGACGACGGACTCTGTTTGCATTTGGCGCTGGTCGCCGACTATTTATGAAAATAGTTTGTGGAGCAAGTTCCATCCATGGCATCGCAGCAGCCCCATCTTCTGTGTGTATACTCTATGTAAAAGTTTCCTAACCACTGGCTGCCAAAAGTTGTGCAAATTGTGGCCGAACAATGGACGGCAGCTCTGTGATTTCTCGGTTTTAATTTCGATGCCTCGGATTGTTTTTTGGGTTTTCGGGGATGACAGAGCTAATCATGCCAGTGGCTCATTTTATGCACGAGCAGCACTATTCTAGCTTCCTCCAGACGGAGTTTTGCATAATTAAATGCCCCGCGGGATCGCCGAGCTTTCGGTTTCAACATCAAAGTCACGCATGTGAAGTCAACTGTTTGTGGGTCTAATTCTTAAAGGCGCTAACGATTCTGCTGCCGATTTTGCCTGCCGTAGACATGTTAATTTACCAAGCTTGGGTTAAATCCATACAAGGCACCCATTTTTTCCCCTGTTATTTTGAGCATATTTGTTTTTTGGAGGCCTGGGGCGCCGAAAGTTTGTGCGTGAACCGTCGTGGCTGGTGCTGCTCAATTTAGTTAAACGTAAATAATTAATTACCTGCCGTTGCCTGAGTTATGAAATGCGCAATTAGGCGCGTTTAATATTTAATTAAGGGCCAAACGGCAGAGCGACAAAAAAGGAAACCCGGAGCAACAAAAAAATCCGTAACCATTTGCCGTAGTATCCCGGCAATCCGCCGCCCGGTGAGCACGCAAACACACGCTCTTGGCGTTCGAATCCCCGAAAAGGGGCGTGGCTGTTTATCCACGGGAGTGGGAATGGTTGGGCATGGGTGTGGAGCGGATGAAGTGGCTGGATTAAGTGGCAGCTTAAGAATAAACAGGAAGAGGCGGTCTGGGAAATGGCTCCTTCCACCGGGGAGTGACTATGATAAAACATTGCTGGCCAGTCGCCGGACCCCAGTGCGTATACTTGATTTGTGTGCAAGTGTTGGTTAAAGGCAAGCTTAATGCTAAGTAGAAACTGGAGATTAGGAGCAGCAACAGCAACTCCAGTCCAAGGCGGCGATAGTAAACTAGCGGGATCTAGGGAAAAACATTAAAGAGCGCCCACACAAATGACGGAAGTTGGATGGAAACAGAAGAACGGACCATAATCTTTAAGTAACATGGAGTTCAGCATTCCCGGCGGTAAAGGAAAAAGATTTTCTTGTACATAATCCAGCGCAAAACTAAGTAAACTATGGCCAGTGCAGTAGAGCGAAAAATGCAAAGACTGCATGGTGGGAGAATAAAATCTAATTTTCTTGTCTTAAACTATTCGATCGGATTATGTTGTCACGAAGACTGATAGGTTTTGCTCGGTGTTTGCTGAAAAATTTGGGTTTTTGTATTCCACAACATGCATATCCTTCAATTGGATTTCGTTTGACCTCCTTCCTTTATTTCTCTGTGATTGGTATTATCTAAGGCTTAAGGCTTTTCTATTTACATTTTTCATAGTGTTAAAGACATAAAGATTTCAATAATGTTTCAGGCTCATAGCCAACATCCTTAAAACCGTTCCCCTTCATATATTTTTCCATGCTCATGTATAGCAACATTGTTCCGGATATTGGGTTAATGACGAGCATTTGCCTATTAGTAGGCCTCTTTAGATTACCCAGCTACTTGGCCCCTGACTCTGGATAGAGATAAAGTGGAAAGTCGAGGGGGAGCAGTCCTAACAGCCCGATAATTTGCCTCTGTCCCGGAATTTTTGGTTAGCTCTTAAGCAGCCGCTTCCATGTCGTTTTTTTTTTTTATTTTACACTCATTAAAAGATAAACGAGACAAGCTAATGACTTTTGGGCTAAGTAGTGACTGGGCCTTGACAAGGGGTTGCAACAGTATGGGTGGAGCAGCTTTCCTTTATGGAAAGGGGCAGAAGGGAAGTGACGAAAGCACCAACGATGGCAATGAAGTGAAAAGAAAATGGCGGCTGCGTTTCCGCTACAAGCCGTTAAATTAAAGCGGAGAAAAAAGAGAAAGCCAGAGATTGCGAATGATAGGGATTGCATGTCGGAGACAGGCGAGTGCCGGGCTGTGGGCGTGGCAGCCCAGAAAAAGGCGCGGCAGATAAGATTCGTTTATGACACCCACGCCCCCAACATGCCACAAATTCACATACAGTATTTCCTCGTTCTCCATATATTTCTCTCTCAGTCCCCATGTGCTTGTGTGTGTGTGTTTTTGTGCACGTCGCAAGACAAATGCAAATCCCTGGGTAATTAGGAGTTGTGTTCATGTCGTCGCGGTAATAGTTTTATGTTGCCACATTGTAGGCGACACGATGCGTGGCATCATGACAACCCAGCCCTGCAGCCTTATGCCGAGATTGAAGCCAACCACCCCAGTCCTTTTGGGGTTAATGCTGGCCTGCGTGACATCCTCGCATCCTTTTTCATTTGCCTTTGGTCCCCAGCTTGCTCATCAGGCACTGACTGCATTTAATTTGATTAGCAAGCCAAAAATATACGCTTTCATTAGCCCACGCTTTTAATTCAATTCCAGCTAATTTTTTGCGCCAAAGAGAAAGTTACAAAGTTGCCAAAAAACATTGTTCGCCTCGCTTTTAGCTTCGTCCCCTGGGTTTTTTCTTTGGCTTAAGCTGAAGTTATGTTTCGTGCTGTTGGGGCTGGGGCGAGGACTATATAGTGGGATAAAGGAATATTTATTTTATTACAAATTTATGATTTTGTTTTTTCTCCGCCACGGCTGCCGCCGCTGCTGTCTTACATAATAGAAAACGGAAGCGGAAGCGTGAAATGAGCTTGTGCATAAACATCTACCGCCCACACAAACACTCGTTTAAGCAATGGCCATGCAGGTGGAATCGCATCCGCCGTTTCGGTGGCATTTTATGACACGAAACTCATAACTTTTTCGTTGGGTAGATGCTTATTTTGCTCAAAAATCCGCATCACCCACATAAATATCGTCCGAAACTCAGCCACACAGACAGACATACACGCACACACATAGCCACTGGAGGAAAATAATGTATAGCTCACTTCTAGGCATAGCATAGCCGCAAGATAAAGTGGCATTTGAAACTTGTGCTCACTATTTCTGTGTTTTGGCCTTGTTTTTCCTGTTGTCTGTGCCTTTTGCTCTTACTATATATATATATGTGTGTGTTACTGGTAAACTTTTTGCCAAGATCGCGTCACGCCTGGAAATGAAACTTTTCCCTTTTTCCCCGGCAGCTTCCGCTTGCTTAGTCGCCAAATGAAAGGGCGACGAGTCTCGAAAGTGCACCTTTTTGGGTCCAGCATCCTTCCATTTGGTTCATCAGCGTAAATGTCAAAGGGCTTTGTCATTGGCGCCACTTGACTTTGTTAAATGTTAACAGTTTTTATCTGCTGGCGGTTAATACGCGGCGCTGCCTCACTCATAATTTATAGCACGAAATAATGTGCCATTAAAAGTTTCGCCGGAAGGCAAAAGAAGTGAAAAGGAAACTGGAAACGAATGAGGAAAGGCGGCGCCTCGAGTCGCAGCTGCCACAAATAACTTTGCATGCACGTGTTGAAAACGCCAGCGATACAAATCTAAGCCAAATGGGCGAGATGGATGCTCGGACTAAGCTCAAAATGAAATCAACGCCGGCAGATAAAAATCTTCTGCTATGCAAGCTCGTTAATACATTTTTGATGAGACACACACAACAAGTGGCAGGCGGATGGACAGCAAGTTATGAGGAAAAGTTCTGGCCCTTCCGCCCAACCAACCTGGCCACCAAGCACACACACTCGGTGCTCTCTGCTCCCTGACACAGTTTTCTCGACTCGACGACTGGCTTTTGAAATGTTTTGCCTGCGCCGCCATAAATCACAAGCAGAAAACTGAAACTAAAAGCCTGCCCGCAGATGATGGGGGTTTTCACGGGGACGGTGCTGGAGATGGTGGGCGAAAAACTACAGTTAAATATGTTGTAACAAATAAAGTACATCAGTTGAGCAATGGCATCGCACAGTGTGCGCCACGATGAGGATGAGGATGCGGTAAGGATTCCTCTTTCTGCACGGCAGCTCATTCATATTTATGGCATTTTTGCATTCAGCCGACATCATTTCGTAATGTGAAGAGCTGTTACCGACCTTACTCTGTCAGGTCCTTTAACTCCGTGCCATTCCATTCCTCCTCCGGCCGTTTGTTATACAGAAATCATGGCAATTGGCACGTTGCTCATACGCCGCGTGGGCCCACTCGCACTAGCACTAGCACACAACTGGACCGGACTGGTGCTTATGTGCCCCCGTGCTCCCGTGCCCTCCTGCGATCCCTGGTCATTTATGAAGCTCATAAATTTCACAAAAATTTTCCCATCGGTTTCTTTGGCGAAAATTACTTTGCAAAAATAAAGGAATTGTCTAATAAACTTTGCAATAAATTCGAACATAAATTTTATACACACAGCACGGCAGTCGAACTTCAAGCGTTAAAACTATGCCAACAAAAGCCATTAATTCCAGTCAGCAGAAATGAAGTAAAGTGTCAGTTATGCCGGTCGGTCGGTGGGTCGGTAGGTGGGAACCGGCTTCCATCGAGGGGTCCGCAGGACTTCGAAGGACTCCGGAGGTGAGCAGGCTGAGCTGAGACAGCGGAAATTAAATGCTGCCACTGGCAGTTCCCCTAACACAACTCCACCTCCCGTTTATGCTATTGCTTTTGCTGTTTGCGGAGCAAAGAGGCTTGTCCAATGCCTGCTACTCATAATTAGATGATTTAAAGTTATCGCAAAAGTTGCAGCTGCCTGGCAGGGACTGCAACCTGAACAGGTTGAATGGCTTGTGAGGTGGCACATTTGATGGGAGGGCAGTGGAAAGGCGGTTCGATTCACTTTGCCGTTTGCCAAATGTCTCTCGGAGCTTAATTGCAAAGTTTTTGCCATCGGAGTCGACGCTGCTGCTGTCCAAAGTGATTTCGCTGAACTTTGGCACATAAATTATGCGATTTTTAAACAGCCAGCCATCTCGGAGTTTTCAGCACTCCGCGCTTGGTTAGTGCGGGCTGTTCCTGTTCCAAGTTGAAGAAAACAAATACATATAATTTGGCATTCATGAAATTCACTTTGCAGCGCCAGAAAGTTCGAATGAGCCGCGGGCTCAAAGTAGCCTTGCCTTTTGCTCCTCTGCACTTTTTCGCGGGGACTAATGTATAATGAGGACACACGAATCAGATACTGATGATCCCTCGCGCTCGCGCTTGTGTGTATGTGTCGGCATGTGTATGCCGGTCTATGTTTGCCTGTATGCAGAATGGATTAAAAAACTTTTGATTAACCTTATCAAAAGCAAAAGCTGTGTAAACATCGCACAGGGCGGAGCAATCAGGACATTGAGCGGAGCAGAGAGCGCAGCGCAGAAGGACTCGTACAAGTTTTTAAAAGAAAATAAGTAACTTTTTGACAGCCTGCTTTGCTCACACACGCCGGCTAAACTGTTGTTGCTTCCTCTGTTCTTAGCCCTTTGCACAAACCAAAAGAAAAAGTTTGTTATTTTTTATAAAAAGCCAACTCCCTTAGCCTTTTGCAAAAAGCCAAGCGTTGATGCCTCGCTGCTCTCTGTATGCTCCGTGTTTATCTGGGCGACGAGGGTGTGTGCCGAAATGGCAAATAAATTAAAATAAAGGCCAGAATATGGAGGATGGTTCCCAAAGTTGGCGCATATTGATGGCCGGGGGAAGATAAGCGTGCAAACTCGCTGTCTTACACAACTTTTTGGTCTATTTGTTTTTGCTCTCCAGCACTAAGTGGCTTTTGAAATCCTGAAATACAGTCTTCATAAATTGGGAAATCCACAAATCAGGTATGCCACATATTTTATGAAAGGGACAGTTCACTTAAACACTCATTCTAGTTCTCGAACTCCAGCTTTAAATACTGGAAAATAAATGCCTTTAAAATTTGAACTCAGGTAGCAAAGATGTTTTTCATTGTATCAGTGTGACAGTGGCAAATAGTGTTTTGCGTCTATAAATTAAAATGGTTTCTGGGGAAATATATTTTTGTCATTGCCAAAACAAGGACATAAATTTATTCCAAACGAAAAGTGCACTTTCTTATTTTTTGTCTATGCTATATGTCCTTAATCCCTTGTTGGTACTCTTGCGCACGCAATCGAAACTTAAAGTTCAAACTTTCGAATTTCTAAATAATGCCTTGTTTTTTTTTATACAATTTCATTGGGTTAGCATTGACAGAAAAAAGTATCGAAATGTATTTCTATGTACACATAAATTAAGAATATTTTTTTAGCGCCAGAAATTGTTTCATTTCACATATGACTGGGCTCTTGTTTGCCTACGTTTTTGTTCGATTTGGTGTGCGTTTGTTTTTTCCGCTTTCTATTTGCTCACAGTTGAGCGCAATAAAGCCGCAATTTGTGCGTATACGTAACGTGCTCAAGAGTCGCACCTTTTACGCATATGTACGCACTCGAGCTCGAGTTTTTCCAGGAAAAATCCGCCGACACCCCGCCTGAATGGAAATTGCCTTATCGCTGGGGCGTCGCACTTCAATCAGCGGTTAACTTGGCTGCCTGTTCGCCTGGAATTAACATGACACATTTGACGCAACCCCGCTGCCAGCACGATGTCTTTATCGCGACGATACACTTTGTTGTGCCTTGCAAATGAGCATTACTTGATTACCCGCAATTATTGTTACTGCTCCCAGACACACTCACGCATACCCACACTCTTACACACAGCACGCACACACACACACACACACAGACAGGAGCGTGGAAAGGGGCGCATAATTGCCGCATATGCGAAATGAAAACTCTGCCGGCAGCATACTTGACATTAGTGCGGTGGCTGCGAAAATTTTAGGTCAAAATGCTGGGGAAAACAAAAAGCAGAGAAAGTACTGTAAATGCGCAAAAGTCGGTGCACTACAAAAAATAAGAAGAAACGAAAGAAATTTGATTTTAAAAGTAAACTTCTAGTATTGGACTGCACAGTTACGTTTTTAATTAATGACTAAAAAGTAAGTCACTCTAATAAATTAAGTAAAATTTAAATAAAGGTACAACATATATGTAACATAATAAATAAGAACCATATCTTCAGAGGTCATTCACCTTTCACATAGACTTTCAAAGCGGTAAACTTCTTTTTTCCAAGTGTTTTCCTGTCTGTGTGTTAGTGCTTTGTATATAAATGCTGCCGCTGCTCGGAGCAGTTATGCTCTGCATTTAATTACAGTTGCGAATCGCGGCCTTTTTTCGAGAGGCAGTCGCGAAAGTTTTCGCTCGGCCTCCACAAGTTGCACGTTGCTTGTTGCAAGCGGCAAGTTGCGCTTTGTGCCAGCCTAAAAAACCCAAACGCATTTCATTAACACAGCTCAACTTCACGGCAACAATACCAGCCGTAAAAGCAGCAACAGCGGCAAACAGGCGGAGAAATTCATTTTTTGCCTGCATTCAGCATGTCGCCAAACATTTAGCAGGCTCTTGTAGTGAAAGTGGGTGGTGGAAAGTGGGTGGCACTTCAGCCCTGAGCCAAAACTTGCCACTCACACTCACACACGAGTGCGCACACACTCACACACATGCACAATCACACTCACAGTCGCAGACACATGTACTCCAAAACGCTGACGACCTCAATTTTCAGCGCATAAACACTTTTTATGCAAAATAAAAACGCTTTACTTTGTGCAGCGCATTGACCGAAATTTATTTTTATACCCACCCATACACACGAATACAATGCAATAGAAATACATGCAAAAATATATTTTAAATAAATCAAAATACGCAGAAAAATCCATTTAAACAAATGCGCCGCACAAAGAAAAGACAAAACAATTTGTCCCTAATTGGCCAGTGGCGCCCGAAAACTGGCCACAAATGCAAAATAAAAACGTAGTGCGGATTCAACTGAAAAGGGGGGCAATAATACAGCAATTCTAGCTAGACAGTTAATATCTAAATGGGTAAATTGAAGCATCATAGAAACCGAAGCGGATATGCTCTTCAAATCGAGAGATAGCTAAATAGGATGTCAAGTTTCACTATGCAGTTGAAACGTGTTAAAAAGTTTTTGTGGTTTAATCCTTTTTTTTATTTCCTGAAAGCCAAATTAAGTTGTTAATTTTAGTCATTGACAGCATTACTAATGAGCATGTAGTACTTTCATTGGCAGAAACAATATCAAATCCGTAGTTCAATACCATTTATAAATCGTAATTGTTTTAATCAAGTTAACCGACATTTACTGCCAACAGAATCGATATCGAATTGCATTGTATGCTGATCGCTGAATACTATTTTATTTCTGTCGTTAACTGTGCGCGGAGTAAGGGAGTAAATATCGTCATGTCGACGACAAGGATATCGACGGCAGACGCTTGGCGACAGCCGGCCTGTTCGAACATCCCCTTTCGGCCAACATGCCCCTGCTCCTTTGCTCCTTTTGGCCAACAGCCGCCACATCCTGCACATTCGCACACGCAAAATGGGCAGGGAGGAGAAGTCAATACGTTGCCTTAATTGCTTACAAGTTGTTTGCCTTGTTGTTGCCGAGTATGTTTATCGTTTAAAGTCAAGTGAATTGACCTCGGCGCGACTGACCCATTGACCGGGCCGGAGTGCCAATCCCTCCACTCTTCCACATCCTGCTGCCTGGCCCCAGTCTGTCGGCATTGATTTTTATGGAGCTTGGGCTATTGCCGAGATAGAACGACCAGCCGACCACTTTATGACTTTTTTAATTACTTATTTTGCTTAAAATTGTCTAGTGTAGGCAAATAAACAAATGGATCTGTGTGAGTGTGTGTGTGGGGCGTATACACTTGCAGAAAATATGGCTCCGTTTATAGGCAAATAAAATAATGAAAATTGCGATACGAAGAGCTCCATGGAGGCCACCCCAAAAAGTCCTTTGTTTGTCTTTTATTAGGACAGTAAAATCTTCCTTGTTGCTGTTTTTGCTCGCTTTTGATGCTGCTGATGCTGCTTCTGCTGCCACTGCCATAGCTTTATAGCTATATGGCTATATCGTCCTCGTCATCGTCCCGACTGCTAGCCACTTGACCAGGCCCAGGACAATGGGGACAATAATGATGTCGCTATCCCGACCTTTTGTCCCTTGGCCGGGGTAAATTTTTATATAGTTTACCATATTGTTGGGCTACTACTGGCTATCTTTTTTTGTTGCTTCCCTGCTTGGCCTGCAAATATTTTGAGAGGAATGAGGCCAAAAGGCAAAGTCCTGGCCACAGCATAATTTCGAGTGCACAGATCCGAGGAGCAACAAAAACCATTACAAACAAGTTCGCCAGATGCTGTGACTCAATCCAAGTAGCCCGATGTCTAAATGAGAGCCACATGTACATGTATATATAGTATATATCATGTATATGCAATTTAGGGCGTGGCCACACTTTGATTGTCTTCATTTAGTTAGGTTTTATGCTGATTTACTTAGGCCACAGACAGCAGCCATTTACGACCTTTTAACGCCCGCCACGATAAAATCTGAACGTCGATGCTCCCTCACTCGTCCTCGTCCATAAACCGTGGCCAAGAGCTATAAACCTGGGCTCAGACAATGGCTGCAAAGGGTCTTGAAAGCGATTTGCCATTGATACCCCCGCCTAAAATCGCCCAAGAGCTCAAGAGCACTGCACCCTCGCAATGGCCAATTCATTGGTTGCTCACATTTTCGGTGATTTAAATTAATTTCAAATATCATTTCTCACTTGCGGCGCTCAAATCGACCCTGACCTGCCGCACAGGAGAGTTGCGGTGCCGGCTGGCTAATGAATATTTAAACAGCTGCACGTCCCTCTGGCACATAGAAATATATATGGACCCTTTCAACTGGTTGCCAGGACAGCACATTAGGTGAAATTTTGCAGAAGGGAAAGTTGTCTTGGCGGAAAAAAGTATATTATTTAATCAGTTGCATTACGCTGAAAAGCCGTCTTTCTTTTATATTGAAATATAAGTACCCAAATATATTTCATTAAATCAAATGCTAGAGGAGCTGTCTCAATGGGAAAAATCTTAAGGCAATTGCATGGAGTGGCACATGCAGGTCGAGTCCAAACCAATAAACCAGTTCCTACAAAACCACTTATTTCTGAGATAATATCTCAGAAATCTGTGCACGTCTGATGGCTTTATTTGCGTTTTCCGATCCAATGCCCCAGCTAGAGGCGCGCCTTTAAAGTAATTAAATTCTCGTGGTATTACGCATACGCCACATGTTACAGCTGAGATACATTGCGGACTGAGTGTTCCTGCCTGTGTGCGTTTGATTGTGCGGCTTGTAACCAGGCCATCATCTCGGCGCCTGCTGGTTTGCAAGGGCAGAAGTCTCGATTCTGGTCTGGTCTGGTCTGGCCTGGCATGGCCTGGTCTGGGTCTCTGTTTCCGTCTCCGTCTCCTTATCCATCGCCTCCAACCGCCATCCTCTTCGTCATTGCCATCATCTCATCTCTGGCCGGGTCTCATATCAACAATGTTGCTAAGCTGCCAGCTTCAGCTACTCCTAACCGCAGCGGTTTCAGCGTTGAAATAGCAGAAATTTTGATTTTACGACCTTGTTGCCGTCATTAACGTTATTTTATGATGACGCTGATACGACCGCGAAATATTGTGCGCCAGTCAGGCAGCCACACCCACATCCGTGGAGGCTGAAGGACCTGCAGATTGTGTGCGTGTGTGTGTATTTCGACCAAGTTATTATGTCCTGACGTCTAAGTAAAAAACCAATAAATGTTAATGAAAATACAAGAGACAAAGTTTAGTTCGACGAGAGGGAAACGCTTTGGTTGCATGAGGCATCGGACATAAGCTGATAATATTATTGCGCTATTAATGGGCTCAGGTTTTATGGTAGTTTTAATCGCTTTTGTTACAGTTGCCAAAGTCGCAACAATAACTCGACAATAGACCACAATAAAAAGAATTTGGCTTGCGTGCGAGTCTACGTGTGTGTGTCTGTGTGGCGGGTCCTTTCAGCTTTTTCCTTCCACTTCCCGCCCCCTGTTGCTTTCGCTTTTGTATGACTAAGCAGCGATTGCAACTTTTTGCCATTGGCCCGAGGCAAAAACTAATTGCAAAACCAAACGCACATCCCAAGTAGCTACTGATCCAGCTTCCTCTTAGGCAGGCCCCCTTTCCCCACGCCTCCACTGACTGGGCGGACAGGTGTGCCTAGGCAGCTGGTGCTGGTGGTGCAAGCAGAAAAGCAATTTAGCAAATTCCTTGGTGTTTGGCAAATAGAAAAGCCAACTTTCAACGGTTCTCAGTCTTTTCTTTCCCGCTTCACGCCGCCATCCGAACAGCATCCTTCTGCAAAATCAATTTTAATGATACCAAACTGCCAGGCAGCCTCAATGGAAAGGAAGCGAGGCGAGTGGTGGCAAGTAAATGGCAAATGGCACCTCCATAAAATGGTTATCCTCTAACTCATCCTGCCCTCGATTGCAACATATGCAGTCGGCAGTGGGTCGACTTTGAACGTGACCCCTTCAGCCAGAGATGGCCGGAAATTAAAGCTATACCCAAAACTTGCAACAAATAAATCGATTGATACATAAAACCTTTCTAGAATTTTAACAACAAATAATCAAAACAATATATTACAATTTGAAATCCCCTTAAAGGATTTTACAGAGAGTAGCTTCAAAAATATGTCTCCTAAGAAAGGCTAAGGTATCTACAATGTATGTAATTATTTGCTGAAAATATAGTTTTAGGGGGAGTTTGCCCAAGGGAAACATGACAAAGTCTGGAGACATCTCATATCATATTTAATGCGTATGTGTGCCGAGTGTCTTTTTCTTCTTATCCCTTTTTTTAAGTATTTCCTTTGAGGGCGGCAAGTCCCTCAACTAAGTTGTTATACAGTTGCGTGCACCTGTCTCTAGCCATTTCCAGGTGCAAGCAGATGGCATTTCTTTTGCTCCTTTGGCCCCAGGCGAGTGCTGGCTTGTCGCAATTAACGTTCGCGGAAATTCCTGGCAGTGGGATCAGCGGGTCGGAAGGAGAGGGCAAACGCATTGGGGCGTGAACAGCACGGAAGTCGTTCGGCCCACACGTCGGATACGTGCTTTAAGGTCTGACCTTCTTTATGTGTGAGTGGATGAGTGGGTGTGTGGTCGTGTGGCTGTGGGTGTGGGTGTGGGTGGGTGTCGCCGAGTGTCTGCTGCAAATTGTTGCATGACATTGTTCCATGTCACCCACATACCATCCCATTTCGTCCTGTTCGAAGGCATTTAGTGTTGGGGCTGGGTGCTCCCTTTTTAGCCATTTTTTTGCAGTGACAACTTGCGGCCTACTTACCATTCGCGTGTGGCATATGGAAAACTCGGGGAGTCACAGCAAAACAATTGCTGCCATTACAGTTTGTAATTCGGTAATCAGCCATACGAATCTGCATAATGGCAATCGGAGCTCGTTCCTCTTCGTTGTCCCTGCCAAGTTAGGTAAACATGGCAAGAAAAGTTGCCAACTTTTAATTGAAGTGAAAACGACGATAACGACAGCATTGTTTGGTGGCTGGAAACTGGGAGACTGGAGACTGGGTATTCGTATGGGATCCTGGGAAATGGTATTTGGGATGGCTCTACTCGGCTCGGTAGCTTTGTTGCCAGCCCGCTGGGATATATGAAAAACGAATACGAATATATATGTGTGATGGGAGCTAGCTACAAATACATATGCTGTGTGCGGTGCGGCATTGCAAAAACAGTTGCGGAATTGCTTTTTAAACCCACAGAGCGGCGCATAAAAAACCAGCACAGCCGCCCTCGGGGGGCGTGGCCCAGAAGGGTTGGGTTAAGCCTTTAAAACGTGAAACTTTTGAGCCGCTTCAAGTTTTAGCCAAGCGTATTTGCCTTTGTGGTCGCTCCGTTCCCAGCTGACATGCAGGCAAAGATCCAGCTCGACCCCATATGTATATACATATATGGGAATATGGCGTTCATGGCTGCAATGTTGAAGTTTGCACTGCATGCCTGCGTGGGGGTTTCGGGTCAACCTGTTGCCAGGTCAGGACCTCTGGGCATGGAAAGCAGCTGTAAACATTAGACAGGCTATCAATGCGGGCTGCGATACCGGCCTGAATAAGCAGGCGGCCTTGAAACGATAGTTGGCGCGGTTCGTTGGGCGGTAGTGGGTGGCTGGACAACTTGTAGCGGGTGGGGGTCAACGGGTGGAAACACCCGGCATTGTTTGCATTGGCGCACGCAAATATGTTTGGCAGCTCCAGCTGGGACCAAGGCACGCGCCGGAGTGCGACATTCGTGACGTCGCATCCAAGACCCAGTTCGCAGGTCCACCTACTGCGCCACTCCTCATCCAGGCTCATCCCTGGCCAGCTTTGATTTATTGATTTTAGCCACGGCACACAGCATACCAAATGAGACAATATTTACTAGACTCGCCGCTGGCCCACATGTGGCACCAACATGGTGTGCACTGGAATATATTTTCCAAATAAAGTCAAATTTAATATGAAGGTGTTCAAGAGCATATTTCAGGCTTTGAAATATGTTGTGTAGATATTTTTAAAGGAGCTGTTCAAAAACCCATGGAATTGCTTCTTGATTTTTTGTAGTGTAGCATAGAAGCAGGATCCCAGCGAGCACGCCTGATATCAGTGTCAGACTTCCATTAGCCAAACTCAATGGACCCCGTTCGTCTCCTGCCCGCTGGATGTTTAATAAGCCCCCGTATTTTAAACATGGAGCAGATGCACAGTTCCCGGATCCGGATTCGAGTGCGGCCGGGCTCCATTTGGGGGGAAAATGACGCAAGTTCAATTAAATCAAAGCCTCAGCATATTTCTTACCCGCTAGACAGTTCCGGCGCCAGACGCCGTCTGCTGGCGGCAGTGTCTGCAAGTAGAAATGGAAGACGAATTAAATTACATTTAAAGCGCAAGCTGCAAAAAAAAAAGACGAAAATACAAAAAAACTAAGAAGAATGGAAGGGAAAATAAATTGGCCAGCAAAGAGGGAAAAAATGAAAATCATGGAATTGATGTGGGGAAGCCAAGAAAGAAGCACAAGATAAAGCCCATATTCGAATGAGAAATACACTGATTTCGGCACAGAAACAGGTTAATTTTCAATTCGCAACAAGTGCGTGATGGTATTAAGAGCTGCGTGTAATATTTTTATATCAAATTATTTGTCCGCTTGCAGGTTATAAATCGAACTGCTCTCCATAATCCCGCTGCTCAATTGCTGAAATGCTTATCTGCTTAAGTGGCAAACGAATATGCCATTCATTCGCTCGTATCGTGATTACAGAGCGCATAAAAAGAAGCCGACAAAGTGTAAGAAATGGTGCCAATGAAACGAAATAAAATCGGAAAAAAGGCGGAGGAAACGAAAAGAATGGGATAAAAAGCTGGAAAAGCTCCTCCTGCATATAGGATGGCAAAAAAATGGGCGACCATGTGGGCGGCGGCGGTGAAGCCGAATCAAAGGCACAGCGCCAGTCCCGGAGATAAGTAAAGAGAGCAAAATTAAATTGGACATTTATCAAGAGATGCTTATTGATGCCCGAAGTGCCAGGCATCCAGCCAGCCAGGACAAACACAAACACAAACACATTCGCAGTCCCACTCACACCATCACACACCCAAGTCAAGTGGGTCGGCAATGTCGCTCAATTATTGTTTTGAGTGAAAAACTTTTATTGCCCGACAACTGGAGGAAAAGTCGAGGAGGCTCCACTGTTAAATCGTGTAATTTAAATGTTGCCCCAGGCAAACCAACAGACAAACAAACGACTGGAAGACACGCGGGCATAAATTAAAGTCAGAGGCCCCAAGAGTTCTCAGATCCCAGCCCTTAGGCCAGAGCCCCCACTCTCCAACTCAGCCTTGCGGACACGGACTCATCCCCCAGCAGAGGGATCAGCCACTAATTACGGCTATTAGTGGGGGCCCAGGAACAACAGGAGCGCCAGAAACAATTACGGCCCATTTAATCACCTGCTGAAAATGTAATTATGCTGCATACTTTTTCGGGCCAGGCTTCACACGCTCCCCAAAAAGTTTCCGTAGAACAATAAAACAAAGAAAAAAACAAAAACCAGCCACGAATTGAAATCGCCTCCAGTGGCATGAAATGTAGCCAACGCGATTTAGAATTTATTGCATGAAATTAACTTTTGCAAAATAATTCACATAACTTCGGGGCGTGCTGAAAGGCCGTCCGAAGTGGCTTAATAAAATAATTTATGGTCGAGGCCGAAGGGCCATCTCAGTTGGCCGGCCACCAACTGCGACGCAGCGGTTGCCACTTGCCACGCCCACTTTTCGGGGAGTTCTGGGTGGTTGCTGCCCAGTCAAGCGGATGGAACAAAGCAAATTAATTACGAGTCAAAGCGAAAAACCTTTGACTCAACTTTCGGAACGCACCTTTACACACACAAACACACACGAAGGACTCGCAATGCCTTTATCAATATCCTTTTGACCAAACCGGGGAGAAGAGCAAACAAAGTCTAATCAAATGCGACAGCAGCTGCCTGCCTCAAGGAGTTCGTGTGCCCGGTGATGCGTGCCTAATGTGGCAAAGGGGCAGGTCCGTGCTCCATCCCGATTCGATACGGCTGATCCGGCTTTTTCACTCCCCCAAAAACTAAGCCCGGCCACTTTTTGCCCAGTGATGCGTTGAGTGGACTGAATCAACAGCTGCCAAACGTTCGGAACGCAAATTTATAATGTCTTAGTGCCCATTCCCAAGCTTTTTATCAACACATTTCACATGTCATTAGCCAGGAGATAGTAGATTAGGATGGACATATATCCTCGAGTGGTGGAATATTCCCATCCTTATCGGGTATTCGACAGCTTGGCATTTTGTTTTCCAGCTGAGGTTCTAATGAAAAGCTTTTAAATTAAGAACAACCGCCGATGTGGGGCGATGCGGTGAGATCCATTTGAGATATTAACAAAGGGCACAGGTGACGGCGACAGGATTCGCCGGATTTTCCACAGACACACTTGAGCTGACAGTGCAACATGTGCACGTTGCACACACACACACACTCATGCCGCAGACAATTCCGCTAAAAGCTTCACACCCGTGGACAGTTGCGGGTGCCAACTCCGAGTCAAATTAAACGCTCCTCCAGCTCCGGATGCGCATGCCACTCCTCCAGCTCCTCCTGCTCCAGCACACTCGAAAAACGCTCGAGGAGATGGGAGTTTTATCTTTGCCACGCCAGCCGCAGCAATGCGGCTAAGCATCATAACTCACGCCGGGCATCCGTGCTCGTCACTCAAGGAGCGTGAAAAACCTGCCAAGATGCCAAGAAGTCAGCAAGGAGTCCTGCCTGCATTATGCAGTGGTCCCGAGGCACCTAAGTTAGGCACTCAGGAAAAAAATCGGGGCCCGGAATGACTTTAAAACATGAATTCTCAAGAACTTCAATTTTGATTCACTATAAGGCGAAATCAATTCGGAATCGGATCAAAAGAAAGTACCTCAGCCTGCACACGTTCTTTTATAGTATTCGAATATGCAAACTATGAAGTCTTCAACGTTATTAACATAAACAAAAGAGGATAAGTACAACTGTACTTACTGTTAATCTTGGGATAAATTGAGAGATTCTTCCATCCCCATTTTCCTGGCCTACATTTTTTTGCTAACTGCAGTGGGAACATCTGGCGCTGAATGCACTTAACATGTTGTACCACAAAATCGTCCGCCATATGCCACGCATATTAATTTGATGGCACTCATATTTATGCCAAAGCAAAGCAAAAGCGTTTGCTGCTGCCGCAGTTGTTGCGACATTTTTTGACAAGTTGCAGTCAGTGTCTCGTTGTTGCAGCCGCACATTTGCAATGCAAGAAGCATGGAGCAGATGCTGCTGCTTCTATTTTGCATATGGACGAAGGACCGAGGAGTCGGTGAAAAAAAGCTGCCAAGCTGGCAATAGACAAACAGGAGGACCAGGACCCAGGACTCGCGACCCAGGACCCCGGAAACTAAGGACAACTGCGATTGCGACTCAAAATGGAAACTCCAACTCCGAACTGGCCGCGTCGCGATTTTTTTTCCTTCCGCTTTTTGTTGCGGGTGCATTCCACTTTAATTATTTCAGCAATGTTGCTGCTTCTGCTGCCGCTGCCTCTGGTAACGACATGAAATTTACATACGCAATTTCATTGTTGCCGCAGGATCTGGCGCTCCTTTTTCGCCGCCCCACGACTCGCGCCCCGCGTCCTTCGCCAATTCCACAGCATAACGCATTTTATATTCAAATTTTTTCGCTGCAGTCTGGCGACCAGGACACTGCAAATTCCATTCTATTCGCAGTTTGTTGGCCCTGCACCCACAATATATACTTTTAGCTTTAGCTGCTTTGTTTTTGGCCCAAGGTCTGTTAGCGCTTTTGGTACCCCGGGCTGCTTATATGGGTTCATAATAATCAGTTGCAAGAGAGAGTATGCAGAAAAGAGTGCTGAATTTACTGTCGATTTCACAGGCATTTAACCAGAGACTTACAATCCGTCCAAATAATGGTTATAACCAGCTTTTATGCGCTCCATAATGCGAGGCATAACGCCACACCAGCCGGGTTGCTAAGTCGCGGGATGGTTTATTTAAGGACCGCCAGATTTTGCTTTGCATATGACGGGGAACTTCTGGAGCAGGCATAACATCGCAGGAACTAGTTATCCCAAGGAGCAGAGTGGAGTCGAGTGGGTGGGTCCTTCCTGATGTACCTTATTATGCATGTTATGCAGAAGTCCTTTTTCCATTTCCGTGCCATGTCATTGCACGCTTAAGCAGCAAATTGTCTGATGGAATTTGGTTTGTGTTTTTCTGATTTCACAGGGATTCACTGTGTTGTCCGACTGTCAACAGCTTTTAGGCCTCTTTTGGCCCTGTTAAATGTAGCGCAATAATGAGCAAAAATATTTGCATTTCTTTGGGCCAAACCGAATGCAATAAACTCTCGAAGTAAAAGCAAATAAAAAGTAATCAGAATTTCAGATTCGAGCCGTAATAAAGCGACGAAGACTAAAAGGAATTAAAAAGTGTGCTAAATAATTCATTTTTGAATTAAAATATAAATCACTTTCACACCATTTTGTCGGCGGACATTGGTGTAGACCCGGTTTTTACAGCAGGCCGTCCTTTTTTTTCAGGACACTTGTTTATTTTATTACTTTTTCGCCGCGCCAAGGGACTGAACGCCGAAACACCCAAGAAGAGGACACCATGCAAATGAGCGACCTACCCGGGCATAACGAAAATCTTTTTAATATAAAAGTGAATTACTTTTAGCAGCGATTTCCGAGTATGTCCTCCCAAGAACCATTAAAATTGACGAACTGTAAAGGAGCAGCAGAAGCAGCAGGAGCTTCACGCCCATTCCGGGCCACGCCCATAAACGTCTCGGCAGGTCGCCTTGGGTTATTAGGCAGCTTATTATCGGACGCATCAGCATGGTCAGGGCATCATTATCGAGTGCTTTGCGGCTTTCCGGGGTCCAGGATCCTTTGCCTTCCTTTGGACTGCCTTGCCGGCGAAAGTAATTTCAGTATCCTTACGCATTTTTTTAATAGGATTGCGTTTGGGGAATTACCTGAAGGGACAAGGAAAGCGGTGTGACCGCAGGCAGCAGCGGAAGCGAGTAGATGGCAGAGCGGAAATGAAAACGGCAACGGGCACTTTTAATTTCTCAAAATGGCAACTTACTGACATCCGTTGCCCGTTCGATTCATTGATTTAATGCAGAGCAACAGCCCAACGGTTCCTGGAGTTCCTGCAGCTCCGAGTTTCCTTTTCCTTTATTGGCAGCTTAAGAATTATTGGGACTTGTTGCAAGAGTTCATATCGTGCGAAGTAATTCAGAAAATACTATTGGCACGGCTGGATGGCTGCAGAAACAGGACACTTGCCACTTTCTACCCTCTGACTTTTTTACCTTTTCCACCTCCTGGCTTCGAATTTCTACTCCAGTTATTCTTTTTGCGTCATTTTATGTTTGTGAAATATGCATTCGATTTTTTACGCTGCACTTTTTCGCTTATCTGCCAACTGGCAGCCACATCGCATGGGGGATGCTGAGAACTCGCCGAGAGCAAATATCACGTATACGCAGTGTTGTGGCTTGTTGGTTTTCTTTTCACTGCAAATTAGCTGGCAAAGGGGGTGAGTGGAGCTGTCCGTGCCACCAAGTGTGCGATAATTTACTCATTTCATGTGCTATTAGCTGTCAGTAGAATGGGGTTGTTCGGCGGTTGTGGGGCTGTTGTGTAAGTTGTGTATGTGTCGCTGGGAATGACAGTTGCTAGTAACCAGTTAGCAGTTGCCAACTTTCAACGAACTCTGACCAGGACTCCTTCACTGGCCTCCGGTTTCGTCCTTGGTCCTTCAGTTTTATGCTTTATGTTTATATTTTCCAGGCCCCCCTGTGCCATATTTATCATGGCTCACTTTTGTGCCGGCTGCGCCTCGTTCCGTGCGGTTTCGTTGGGCTTCGTTAGTTGAGTATAGAGTAGTTGCATCCTTTCTCTCTATGTCCTGCATCGCCCTGCGTCGTCCTGCAAATTTACGCTATCTAATAGCTCCTCGGCTCGCCTCGACCAACAACAAACGAGAGCGAGACAATGGCTTCAGCACTTGCTGCACTTGAGCTCTTCCTGTGGCCTGTGGATGCCACTGCTGCGCTTTTGGCGCTTCCAGGAGAGGAACCCCGGCTGTGACCTAAATTTTTACCAAATTGGATAAATTTTTCGCATTTTCGCTTTGGCTAGTTTTTTTCCCCTTTTTTCTGTGCTCTGTGTTCGTCCTGTGACGCCGACGATGGCGACTTCGCTCTTGGCTTTGCCAGCCATTGTTGTTGCAATTTCTCGCCACATTTGATTTATCTCGCCTTATATACAAGTCGAGCAACATATATGTACCATCTACCCCACCATATCACGTTTTCAGCCCGTCGTTTTTTCTTTTTAGAACTGTGTGCTCTATGTTGTTTGTTGCTTCCGCTGTGTTGTCTCGCTTCTTGCCCATCCTTTCCTCTGGCGGCTGAGAAGTGAGTCACCACCGCAGTCGCTGGCTGGCTGGCTGGTTGGAACCAGAGACTGCTCTTCTTGTGCCACTTGTATCTCCAGAATTGAATCTCGCCCAGTTCTGCCATCTTTGCGGCAACTAGCTCCTCTGCCAGCTATGTCGTCTTGCTGGCCGCAGCGCTTTTTATTTGAAGTTTCTGCCGCCCCGTTGTTGTCCTTTTTTGTAGTATATTTCTTCCTTTTTTTTTTGGTTAGCTACGTGTTAGGCATAGTAGTTGGGCGGCCTGCCCTGTCGCTCGAAGCTTTTAATCATGATTTACGAGTCGGTCCCGTCCGACAAAAAGACAGACACCCAGGTCCGACAAGAGGTAAATATAAATGGAATTTTAAAATGTGATCTGATTTAATTATGCACGGCAAGTCAAAGGAAGACAGCCAGCAGGGGCAGGATGTTATTTATATATACATGGCAAAAAAGCGATATAAACGACAACCTTTAGGATTTGGAACGGGCGGAGCCAAAGGGCCATTTGTTATACAATGCTTATCATGGGATAAGGAGTAAGCTGCAGGAAGTCGAATTTCCATTGCTCTAATTTGCAATTAAAAAATTGAATTTTGAAAATAGCTTTAAAACTTTTTTTAATAAAAGTAAATGTATAAATATTATATTCCAAATAAAATGTAATATAATTCGGTCAAATCTAAATCTAATACCTAAAACTAACTCTTATCACAACATTTCATTCAATCAAGAAAAATGTTAAATTTAACCAAAGTGAATGGATTCCATAACCCAGCCGGAAAATTCCCGCACTAAACTATTAAAGCAATATGTTTTCCAGAAACTGCATATATATTTATGTACGAGCAGGGAAAGTATACAACATTCCTGAGCTTGATCTCCCATCGTCGGCGTCGTCCTTCGTCGCCTGGCTTCATTTTCCTGCTTCCTGAACATTCTCTCGTCATTTTTTCCGTACTTTATTTTAGTTTTTGTTATTTGGATTTTTCACCCGGGGTCCTTCGCTTCGATGCATTTTGCTAAATTGCAGCCAATTGGCCATGGCGTAGGCACTCGGGCGTATACTGGATGTTGGCTAGGCCAACAATTTATGCGCTTTGTTGTTTATTAGCCAGTGCGGTCAGTGTGTCTTGGTTTCTGGGTTCACTCCCTATTGTCGGCCGGCATCAAATCAAATTCCAAGGGGCATGTTTGTCCCAGGATCGGAATTCGGTTGGGGGGATTTCGTGTGTAGGAGGCAGAATGCCGGGCAAATGGCAGGGGCACAATCACAAAATGAGACATATTCAAAAAACCATAGAAAAAGCCGCGCAACCCACAAACGCACACTCAGCGGGTAGCAAATACAAATAGCAGGCGATAACGCAAACTCACAGATACCAAAGACCTTACATAGATTCCAAACGCACACACATACGTATACACTTGTAGGCAAATATACAGGGACATGTATTTGCAGTGCCAACATCAAACGCTTTGCCCAATACCCCATCCCAATTCGCATCCCTCATACCCATTTCCATTGCCAATCCGAATCCTCGCCGTCAACCATCAACAACGTTGTTTTTCTTCCCGTTTGCCGTCGTTGACGTCGTCGTCATGGCATAGTCAATATGTTTTCATTCAATTTGGGAAGCATTTTCATAAAATTTCCCACAAGAAAAACATTGCGCAGATACATATATAAATATGTGGAGTAACTTTGGCATGCCGTGCACAGCGCTCCACCATTTGGCAATAGGAAATTATGCGAAATGTGCTCGATTTGCGTAAACAAACCGGAAATGATGTGCCGCCTGCCGGCTGACCATTTTCAAAATGAACGGAAGGGCACAAAGGACGAAAAGTAAAAGAGGGCAAACTCAGCCAGCGTACCCCCAAAATTCGGGGTCCAACCGCAACTGTATTTATATTTATGCATTTATTTATTTGCCAAAAGGATCAGTCGCGTCTTCATGTCTGTTCCCCACTCCCCCACAAGAATCGCCATTTCTTTGGTGTGCCCATTATGCTAATTGAACAGTAAAAAAAAAATGTATAAAGAAGGGCCCCACTTTATAGGCCCAGCGCGTGCTTTGCCCTCCAAATTGGTCTAGGAATCGTAAAAATTTCCCGCACAAGGAAAAGTATGTAAATACAGTCCAGGTTCGAGGGGGCAGTGCCCAAATATTTTTAATAAAGTTCACGGCCCAAGCCGCTTTGGCTGACCAAAGCAGCCGCAATATAATTAGAGCATACCGCTGTCGGTCTTGTTGTTATTGCAAATTGAATTAGTAACCAAGGCAGAAAGTGGACAGGCAGCAGAAATCCTTTTTGTGTGCCATTCACCATCCACCCACCGCCCGCTACGTGCCGGGCCAAATCAAAGGCGCTGGCAAATGGCGGCGGGGTGGAGTCGACCGTAACCGCAAATGGAAATGCAAATTTCCCGCGGTTACCGCGACTGCTACTGCGACCGCAGGACCTTTGGCCCAACGCGGCTTCTGCTATATAGCTACATGGCTACATAGCTACGCCCATTGCAGCAATTTAATTTCTTAAGCAATTTTCATAATCTGCAGCAAATTGTTTCTGAATGCTGCCAGCCAGTCCGGGGTCTCTCGTTAAATTTTATGCAGTTGGCGGCTGCATTCGCGCCACAATCTGCCATTGAGGCACAGTAGCTATTCGCTAACATGCCCACCCCGTCCAACCCGCCATGCCCTCGCAAAGTTTTTGCCATTTTATATTAATTTCGCAGGCTCTGCAAGGCGCCACGACCTCGGCGCGCCCTTGAGTTACAACCGCCCGCTGATGTCGACCGTCGAGCGTCGGTTGTCGGCTGCTGCTGCATAATTAAAATGGCAGTTCAATCCTAAGCACAGTCAGCAGACTCTGGAACGGGCTGAAGCAAAAAGTGTGGCAGAAAGCAGCTGTCCGCCTTCTAGACCCGTTCACACCAATGGCTATCCGAGTTCACAAAAGCTCAATTTATCCGATTAACTGGGAGGGGAATTAGGTATCCCTTTTATCCCGCCTAATTCAACCTTCTTGGCGGGTTTTGTTTCATGAATATGTTATGCATTTATTTCAATAAACAAAATACGCTTTCAATTTAACGATTTAGCAAATAAATTATTAATGGCGAATACATTATTAATAGAAGGAAGCCGCAAAAAGGTATGCACTTCATGAACCTCAATAAGCTGGAGAATATTACTTAATCACTTTATTTGTATGGCATCAGCTTAAGTAATCTTTATTTTTACTCATGCTAATTTCAAAGAATTGCCTAATGTTTTTCACAACAAATTTAAATGGGTGACCCTACTACTTGCTTAGGAGCATCTTCGCAAAATGCTCCGCATAAACGCGGCTTGGTATTTGTGAAGATTCCCTAATTTCCACTGCAAACTTCACTTGGCAGCTCTGCCGACAATTGTCTTCCTCGCCCCGGGCGAAATTGGCAGCTTTTTGCTACTTGCGGCCACTTAACAGGCACCCAAGCTGCTACCGCCCCCAAACACCATCTAAAGTGGCATACGGAGTGCAGCTAATTGCTCGGCCCATTTCCGCGCCCAAAATTCGCACGCCAAAAACCAATTAAGACGCCAGGGACAAGGGGCGGGGGAAAATCCAATGGTGCGAGCGCGTGATAAATCAAATTTGGTTGCCTTAACAATATTTGCACATACGACAGTGTGCGCAACACAACACAAATCAAATCAAATTAAAACATAAAGTCGGCCAGATTCAGATTCATGTTGAATCGTTGAATAGGTAGGTTGGGCGGGGAGAAGTGGTGGGGCTTTGGCATTGGGGCAGGCAGATTGGGTGTCCTCTTTTATTATTCCATTCGCATGCAGCTGCCATGTTGAGGCAAGCGACGCGTTTATGACGCTGACAGAATTATGAGGCCTACATGCGTTGATTCCAGATTTTCAGATTTCCAGATTGCCGATGCCGGGCCACGAGGGTCCTTTAAATATTTTTACGCAGATAAACTAAACTGTAAGCCCGTGCGGCGGCGCCAAATGGATTTTCAGCAAAAAATCACAAAATCGCAAAACGTGCTTCACATACACACTGGTTGGCGTTGGAGGAGCCGGATCAGTTCGGGCTCATCATAAATACATCAGGGGAGTTTTCGGGATGGGGCACTTGAGACTGAAGCTGCTCGCTGCTGCTGCGTCACCACCTGTCTGTGGCAGCATGTCACGCGACCTGTCGGGCGCTCAAAAGTTGACATTTTTATTAAAATATTACCAGAATCTCAGGGCCCTCAGTGTGAAAAAATGCAGGAAGCGAATAGCGGCTAATTTTGGGTTTTGTCTGATTCGTTTCGCTATCTTGTAATTTATCGAGCTTCCACAAAGGCTGAATCCCCGGCATTGGCCACCCTTCGTTGTCATCGCTGTAATGCCCTCCGTTAAAGTGCTTCTTTGTCCGTATTTTGCACCTGCCTTTTGTTTGTGCCATCAATGGACAGTCTCCGCCCTCCGGTGGACGCCTCCTTTTGTCCCACGATCTACAGCCGTCACAATTGTGTCTTTGGCACCCGCCTCCATGGACTTTCTCATGTCGCCTTCCCATGTCAACTACTCCTTCTTCGGCCAGACAACTGGGTTGAACAATAAAATTTTAATAAGCCTCAGCAGGATGTCCAGCAGCCAGCAGCAAGCTTCAATTGCGAATTCCCTTCCAGTGCTGTTTCGTCTCCCTTCTTTTCCTCCTCTGCATCCTTGTTCCGCTACATCCTGTCAATCGTTTGAAGTTTACGAAACGCTATTGTTCGACATTGCTGCTGTCCCACATTGCGTATGAGCAATGCGTCAAATTCGAACCATGCTGTTGCATATGCATGTGTGTAGGGTTGCAAAAGTCATTCCTGTTTGACTTTTAATTAGCTTGGAGCTTATGTGCTCACCGAAAGCACTAACTTCGAAAGGTTTTTCATCAGGTTATGACTGGGAAAGTACTTTGGGAAAGACCACCTTTCCCCAAAGTAAAAACTCAGTTCAGGGGTGGAGTAGAAGGGATTAGTTAAGTGCGCTCCCACCTGCAATTAACTACAAAATAAAACCCAACCGTGACGCATTAAATTTACATTCTCACACCGAACAAAAAGTATCTGGGATTTGAATCTATTATGTCCCATTCGAAAAGCCCCCTCAAAACCCATTTGCTGGCTACGCTCCTAATCCGTTCACGGCCTACGCACACCCATGTGACATATTTGGTTTGCCAGCTTGATGTATAAATAAAAAATCAAGCGTGACGAACAAATTCATGCAAAGTAAATTTTCATGTTACCGCCAGCCAGCAAATAAAAAAGGTCTCTGGAGTGGATTCAGGATCCTGGATCACGGGGCCTAAGCCTAGACCCACACATATACTTTTTGTGCCAGTAACACCTAGCCGAGTTTGAGTGGGTTTGCTCGGTGTTCTGTGTATAAGTGCCACCACACACTCGCAGCTGGAGAATAAATTGCTGCTGGTGGGGAAACCTTAAAATCAATTGCGAATACTTCACTGTACTTAATGCTCTTCTCAGACGTTTTGTTCACAGCCTGAACTTCAGGCGGCATATAAATTTGAGGTGCAATATTTTTTCCTTAATCTGATTTATTGGCTGGTTATTAAGTGGCAAATACTTGAAGGTCTTTCTCGAGGACTTCGAGTATTTGAATGCGAATTGAAATTTGATCAACATAAACACAAAGAGAATTTTAAGCTTTTAAAATTTCGTAGAATTTATTATAAATTCAAGTTGCAAAATACTCAAGGGAAATCATAATTAATGCTCTTTTAAAAATAAATAAACTTGGTACCAATTAGGAATGCTTTCAGTTGTTAATGATCATTTGGAAAAATAGTTTTCTTTAAAGTTATGTCTAAATATTTAAGTAACTTTATTGGGTCGAGGGCATATTGAAATTCGGTCTTTTAGAATATATTTGTTTGCTGTCTGATTGCCAGTGCAAACAATTCCATATGCTGTCCATGTTCCTATTTGCTTTGCCGATTCAAATTCTTTTTTCCATTTTAATTTTTGTTCATTTTGCACTCTCAACTGTGAACCCTCCCCCCATTTCCGCACACACGCGCCCAGCTGACGCAGCGCAAATCAATCAAATCAAAGTGGAGTTGTTTGATTCATTGTCGGCACTGCTGGCTGAGTTTTCCGGTTTTGCGGTGGCGGCTGGAAGAAAATCAGAAGAAAACGCAATACAATGAAGAACAAATACGGGCGCAGACAAAGGGCAAACACGCTCACGCACCGCCTCAAACTCACACACATAATACAAAGTGGTATAAACTAACTAAATAACAGTAACAATAACTTAAGTGTATTTGTGTATTAGTGAGGAGGGCATCGCCTGCTCTCTGGCTATCTGGGTTTTCCTTATTGCCCACAGCCCCCACCGAACTCCCCTGCTTTTCCAGGCCCCTTCGCCTTGCTCCTTCTTTCTGAGACTTCGGGGCGACTGTTGCAAAGTTTTTATTTATACACACGTTCCGTGTGCAGCAACTCCAATGACTACGTTTCGTTCCATTCGTTTGTTTGTTTGTTTATTTGTCATTTGCTTTGTTCCGTGCGCTGGCAATCTATGCCACAGCGGCCATGCCCCTAAATTGACTGGCCAGCCAGCCGGCATTCGCACACTGAGCGAAAAATCAATAATTTTGGGCCAAATAAAAACGATGGCCGTGAATCAAATAACAACCAAAAAGGACATTCCTAATTGCTTTGATGGTTTATGTTTCATACTTATGAGGTCATGTCAGCTAGAACGATTTTTCTTTCCCTTTGTCTTCGTTTTTCTCACTGTATCGTGGGGTGTGGGGGATAAAGCACAGAAAAAGAAATCCCGTACAATTGTAGAAGCTCACGTACCACATACCCACTACACACACTGGACCACATGTCGTATACGTAACGTGGCATATCTCTAACAGTGGCGTCCCCCGCACCGGTCTGCGTTTGCGTTTGCAATCAGCCGCAGTGAGTGGCCGCGCGGCCAGGCGACAAGTGCCCACACAGGGCACAATACAACACACAGAGCTGGAAACACGGACACATGGATACACGTGGAGTCACACACAAGTTTCGATACTTTTAATTATTGCGTACATGACCGTAACGATGTAGCCGGACTTTAGAGAAGATGCCCGCAGGTAGGGATGCCAGGACTCGTTTAGTGCACGTATTAATCAAAGGACTGCGAAGTTTTTTCTTCCTCTCCCTCTGCCCCTTCGACCTGTTCTAGTTTTCTGCGACTTTGTACCTTTTGGCCCAAAAGTCAAGCCAACAACTTTTGGTTCATTAAAAATCAGTGAGCGTTTCATATTTTGAAGAACGTGACACTACGTGTACGAAATCACAAAGGCCGATAAGAAGTTCTTGGGCGTGGCCAAGGGATCATAGTGGAGGCAACCAAAGGAGCCAGCTGCTCAGTGGCCAAACTGATTGACGTATAAACACGCAATTAAGTGTAAAAGGCAGTTTCAATTGTTTGACAATGCCGCGCTAAATGAATTTCCTTGCACGCATTACGAATCAAATTTACGAAAATTTAATTTCTGGCTCGCTTTCATGGGTCGCCAGATCCTTGAAACGTGTGTGTGTGCGTGCTGGAGATACACATACCATACGTGAGTGGCTGGGGGTGTGGGTATGGGTATGGGTGAGTTCCGGGCATGTGGGGCACGTTCGTAGATTTGTTTACTTTGTAGCCAGAGAAACGAAATGGAACAGAGCAGAGCGACGCATAAATACATTTTCTATAAATTCTTGCACGGCATTTCATTTGCCATTCGCCGCTGCTCGCTGTCCAAAAATGCCAGCGCAGTCAGTCAGCAAACGGCGCTGCTTCAAAGGATTCGGATGGGATTGGGACTGGGCTGTGGATTCGGGCACAGGATACAGTAGCAGAGGCAGGAACAGCGGCTCTGGCTTATTTATTTATTCATTCGCTGCGACCTTCGCTCCTCCTTTGTCTCTAGGAGCAAGCTGCTACTGTGCTTGTTTGCCATTTTCTGTATGAAAGGATTTTGCAGAATTTAACAAACAAACACACACAGGAGTCGCAAAGAATAGGCCCAGAAGCAACACAACACGCACTGCGTGGCTGCTCATAAAGTTGACCCGAATTCATGCTAAACTTGTCCTGTCCCTGCCGCTGTGTGCGAATAAATAAAGCAACAAGATATAGGATTCCCGATTGGGTAAGGCCGCATCTCGAATGCTCTTATCGCTGTAACCAACTATCCTGTTAACGGAAATCTAATTGGAAGTTCAGCCAAAATAATTGGATAGCCTTTGAGGTGTGCACTAAGAAAAACTCAAGTATGTGTAAAAATTCAATATCTTCGTAATTCTTATATTTATAAGAGGGTCATTTAAAGTGTGTACCATTTGTAATCTGCGTGCTAATATTTCACTTGATAATATTCATGACCATATCTTAACTTGGCATTTATTGACATTTCATATACATATTTCTCCTCGCTTTTTTCCCCTGTGCATATATCAATCAGAGACCATTGGGTCAACCCTGATGACAAAATTCCTATGCCCGGCACCCCCTACAAATCGCTTCCGTTTGTGCGAGGGTGCCAAAAGGACTTAGACCAGGGCATTAGAAACGACAGCAGCAACAACAAATGATGGTAAGGCATCGAACGTATTTTTGGGTATGCCGGCATGCGATTTAGGCATGGCATTCAATACGTTTTATCTGTGCAAGCAACACTCGTGCTCAAGAAATTGCAAAACCAAAATAAATAAGATTCGATTTATGTTGTTAGCCCCGAAACCAAAAAGGGGCGAAAAAGCCCCTCAACATCTTCCCTGTTTATTTATAGACGCTCAAATAGTTCGTCGAACAGCCTCCGCCGGAAGACCCAAAGAGCAAACCCGGCTCTTTTATCACTCACACAAAAGTTTCCATTCGCATTTTCAGGCCGCAGAATTTGTGTATTTGCACTGCGGATTTGTATTTTGTGTTCGCCGTGTGGCAGCAAATTTTTAATGAATTTACAGGGACAAAAGGCAACTGAACCAAACTCAACCAAACCAAACCGAACCGAAACGAAACGAGTGAAAGGGCCCGGAATGGCGTTCCGTACGGAATGGGAATCCGGGACTCATTTGATATTCAAAACACATTCGGCAAATATTGATACCCCCGTAAATTGTTTAAAATGCGCAATATCCAACGTCAATAGAAGACAAATTGTGAACTAAAAGCGTAAAACGCAAATCACGCAGCTTTTAAAACTTTGTCCCCGGCGCCATGGGGCGTATACTTGATTATTGGCAATCAGCCATAGTTGGGCAACTTCCCCATCAACCGCCCACAGTTAGCGGGGTCCGCCAGTTGTATAATTAAGGCCTGAACCTACTTTCGAGCTAATTATAATTGATGCCACAGCCAATACCAGTTTTTTAGTTAAAACTTTTCGAAACGGTACCACAAAACCGCACACACACACACACACTTACGAAATGCCACAAGAAATGATTAATTATGGTCTAAAAGTTGCACGTTAAAGGGATGAATTTTGCTTTTGACTTTTCACTTTTAATAGCTCCAGTCAGGCACTAATGGCGTTTCTAAAAACGCCTGCGAGCGAATCGGATATCGTTTTTTAACGCAGCACCCATATATATATAGTAGCCGTAGTTTCGAAAATTCCTTCAAGCCATTCGACATGCCAGGGAAAAGTTTTTCGATTATCTAAGATACTCGCACTGCATACGTATACCAAGTGAATGAGGAATTTTGTTAGAACAGCATTGTTGTGCCCGGGGATAATTTAGTCATTTTTGTTATTGTTTGCAAGTCGGAAAACATAGAGTTTTAATTGAAAATCTTTGACTGCACATGGGAACTGAAGCTGATGCGAAGTACCAAATGCCAAAACCGAAAGCTGACTACCACTTGCAACACATTCTCCGGTGGTGGAGCGAAGCATCCGGGGGAACAGTTTGATTGATTTATCTGTCAATATGCAGGAGGCAGCAGAAAGCCAACGATGCTACAAATGCACAAAACATACCGAAAGGCAAAGCCTGCGAATGGCACAAGGCAGGCAGCCCCATGCAAAAATTGCAATTGTAAACTCAACTGAATTTACATGAATTCTCTTTCTGTTGTCCTGCCCCTTTCGTACAAAAGGCTTAGTCTGGACAGGATTCTGGTCCTTATTGCCTCCCGTCACTGTCACTTACGAGCCGCTTTAGCCCGTATTCCATATGTCCAGGCCCGTTTATGCAATATATATTTTTTTCCTTTGCTACTTCTTTTCTGGCCAAGGCATGTGCAAATATATATTTGGCCGATTGGAAGCCGTTGAGGAGCTCGGCGTAATGATGACCACAGTTCACTTAAAAGTCATATGCTTCGATTGCACTTGCATATGCACATGCACATGCACCAGCAACAAACCATAAAGTTGCCACATTTGCATAAAATGCCTTGATGCCTCAAAAAGCATCTGGAGTACATGGCATAGCTCAGCAGCCAGTCCGTAAAAGTCTCCTGGCACAAATCGTATTTCACCAATAAATTGAGGAAATGTTTAGCTTGCTTCCAGCTCTACTCCTCTTGCTCGACGCTGCTTTTTCTCCGGCTATCTCTCTCCGGGTGTACGTTCCGGTTTATGGTCCCCATGTTTGCCGTAGTTCAAAAGCAAAGACTTGATTTTTGATTTTGCCCCAAAAATCGCTTGTTATTTCTGCTCTGCACTCCCATTCCATTCCCCACACGACGTATGCGCAATGCCTGTTGACTGGCCAGAAAGCATATTTTCAAGCATATCTCTACGGCCCGAGCCGCCTGCCAACTGCATATTTGCCATTGAAAATTCACCAGAAATGGGAAACAAAATGCTGAGTAATCACTTTCAGACTCATGTACGAACTTTCGGCCAGCCTCCTCAATGGAATCTGTTAATCCCCCCAATCACGTCTAATAAAATCCGCTTTTAATGCGTTTCTAATTAATTTTAAATAAGACCGAAATACTGGCTCTTGGACATTAGAGAAAAGCCACAAAGCGGCCAGATAAGACGTGGTTCAAATAGTTTTATTGGAGGTCTTGGCTTAGAGGAAAATGCGTGTCTGGCCTTCGATTAATTCATTATGACCGGCATTCAAGCAGTCGGGCATCCAGAGAGCAAGTTTCCCACAGTTTTCCCGCCAACAACGACAACTGTCAATGTCCTAGTTAAGGGCTTAGATGTGGCATTAGGCGTCGATTTAACACGACCCCATTCCCATTCAGCCGTTTTAGCTGTTTCAGCCTGGCCACTCGAAGTTGGGGCGCGCTAAGAGCGCCTAAAAGTGCTTCAGGCCAGGCTCAGGACTCCGGGTTCAGGACTAGGACGAACTTATGAATACACACGCACTCACACACACACACATAGAGAGGGATTGAATTCAAGGATGTGAGAGAGCCACTGTCACAGCGCTGATAAAATGTGAAGCGGATTAGGAACAGGCAGCTCCTTTCAGCCGCCGCACCGTGGGACACAATCAGTAAATGGCACTTGATTCACTGCGCAAGTGGAATTTTTGATAACTTTGCCAAGAGGAAAAGTTGGTCAAAAGTTGGCTGTCGCTTTAATGCGTATAAATGCTTATCTGGCAACGAGTATATGACTAGATGACGATGGCTTTGCTGCGAGTCTCAAAGCCAACTTAAATCCACTGAAGGCATTGGCTTTCTTTGCTACCAGCTTTCAGCTTTACTTCTTCGCTTCTCTCTTTGCTGGTTTCTTTTCTTTTTTTACTTTTCTTTGTTTTCCAAAGTTGGCAAAGTTTTTAGCTCGAGCATTTGCGCCTCGCAGCGTCGCACACGCACACACATATCTATATCTATATCTACACATAATTCAGCAAGAAGTTAGGGCAACACGTCACACAAATGTCGCCAAAAGCCAGTCTCGATGCACGCCATCCATCTTGAAGGCATTGGTCCGCTGCACAATTGAATTATTACATCGGGTGGAGCAGACGTTTGCCCATTTGGTACTCGATTTGGTCACTTAACCAGCCAACAAGAAGCAGCAGCAACAACAGCTGAGAATATCGTTGGTAACAGCAAGGACCACCACCCACCGCCCACAGCAAGGACATCGACACTCATTTGCACCCATGTTTGTTTGCCTTTCGTCTGTGCGAAATAAGGGTTGTCATCGGATGCCAAATGCCAAATATAAATATCCATACCCTGTTGTTTGATTTAATGTTCTATTTTTACAAACTAAAGGATTGAATCTATTCGTATGCCACAACTACGGTCAATATTAAAATGGACTATAAATCTAAAACGTAAATATGTAAAAAGATGTAATCAAATGATGTACAATTTAAAAACATTCAGATATTCATGACACGCATAAGTGTTATTGATACCTATTTAAACTACTGATTTTAAGCCCTGAATTTCGATTTTATTTATTATTTAACTGGTTTTTCTCTTTTTTTCCCTGTATCTGTTGTAACCCTGATGGCCGACTCTGGCTGCCTTTGGCTTACTGACCCATTCGCATCCTAGTTGACCTTCAGTCTGGGCTTTTATTTGATGACGGCTTGTTGTTGGCCCTGTCGTTTTCCGATGTTGTCAGCTGTGTTTTTGTGTTTGCCCTCCTTCAGCTGTGTGTATTCGACTGCGAACAGCAAATTAAAACAATTTTAACAGCTACTTTCGATGTCGTTTGTCGTCGTCTACGTTTCCTCCATAAATAAAACATGTCCACTTGTTATTGCTGCCCTCGACAGACGTTATTCCTGGCTATATCGATGTCCATGTGTTCCTGGCTCTCGGTTCCAACTGCCTGCAGCCGGGTATTGTTATTGGTTATTGGGCTCTACAGATTGGCATTGGCAGCGCCTTTGTTATTGAACTATTTACATTTGTTGCTGCAGGGCGTCGGCTAATTTACGACCCTCACCCGGGCATCAATGAGCCTTAAAGCAACCGGCAAATTGTTGTTCATAAATAAATATGCCGAACATAAATCCCTACGCTATAAATAAGCGTGAGCAGGCGTCAAGCAATTTATAGGCATTGATTTTCCGGCTCCTCGCTCCGGCGACTCAGAGCCTCAAAAGAAAGGGAGTTGCCCTTGCCCGGAAAAGTGACAAAAGTCTTGGGTGCTTACCCCAAAAAGCGAAAGTGAAACTTTTGCTTTGAGGTCGGGGGTCAGCCGCAGCACGTTGTTATTGTTTGCACTTCTGTTTTCCCCACGTTGTCCAACTGACACTTATTAGATAAGTTTTAGAGCAGCTCGAACCGCCAGCTACCGTACATCATTTCACCATTTAGCGGTCCAAAAAGTCGTCTTCAGTTTTAATTGCACGCTTATCTGGGCCAAAAACAATGCGAATGCCATTCGGCCTCTCGAAATCCCCAGCTAAGCCGGTCCAATAAGACTTTTTATTGTCTTAGCCGGGCATTTAAATTGATCAAAAATGTTGCAAGGCAAACCAGAACAGCAAAGCAATGCCTAAGCCAGGGCAAAAGACCTGGAGTCTTGGAGCGCCTGACGATTCCATTCAATCTATAAGTAATTTCTTGGCCATTTTTATCACCCAGCCAGGAGGAAGCCGACGTTGCCGGGCGATGAGCTGAGACCACCCACGTGATTTGAATATTTTTCCAATAAACTTCAACAGCTTTTCAACAGTTCGAGTGGGGGTTCGAGTCCAACGGCCTGATCCTGCTGCTTTCCCATCCTGTTTTCATTTACATATTGGATTTAAATGCCCAAGACTTCCTTCCGTCCTTCCTTCCTTGTCCAGCTGAGTGTTTTTCCAGCTCGACTTTGGCTTTTGTGTCAGAGGACCACGAAAAGGAAAACGAAGCAGCGGCCTAAGCTTAATCGAATTTCCCGCAAATTGGCAATAAATTTTAATTTTGAAAGCGATTCCCCAGCGCTGATTGAAGTTAATCAAAGCGAGGCCGCAACTTAAGGGGGCTCGCTCGAGGTAGGACTCCATTTGGCCACAATGCGATGCAGCTCCATGCACTCCATTGTCCTTTTCCCGGGGCAATGCACTTCGCAGGCTGCAGCCCGAAATCCCATTCAATTTGCAGGTAAAAGCGCGGGAGCTCCTGGCAAAAACTTAGCGGCAAACAAGTTGCAAAGAGCACGAGGCAAAAACAAGGCTTATTTACCTTGGTCAGGAAGGGTTTTTTCCTCGGAAGCAAAGGCAGTGCAGCAGCACCAGTAGCAGCTTTTGAAACTACTTCATCAATTTCATTCAGCACAACGGCGCCGCTTTTTTTCACTGCTCTGCTTGCTCGTTCTATCCTTTATTTTGTTGTTTCTAGCTTGCTTTTTTTTTTGCGTCCATAATCAACTTAAAAGGCATTGGCATCGTGAAAAAAGTCAGGAACTAGCATAGCTACACAGGAAAATATTTAATCGTTTGCCCAAATATGACATCTTAAATCCAATTAGGACATATATTTAACATTAATACAATGCTAATTGGTTTTTGCGACACTTTGAAATATTTTGCTTACTTTCACACAACTATGTACTAAAGAGTTTTAAAATTTTCTAGTTTAGTTTTTCTCTGAAAATCCATCTGAATTGCCAATTCTAAAATATGGTCATAAATTTAAAAATATTTTTTGAATTTTAAAAAGGCCAAAACTATGGAAATTTGTCTTCTGTGTAGGCATAGACCATGGTGATATAATTTCGTAGTTGTGAATATAGCTGTTGCTGGTTGCTAGTTGTTGGCTGTTGGTTGCTGCCGGTTGGCCGTTGGTTGCTAGACCGCCAGAGGCATTGGCATCGCTGTTACGACGATGCCAGCGATTACGCCCACTTTTGGCCAGGACACCCAGTGTGCCCGTGTTCCGGCCTTGCCTTGTCGCCTGTCTGTCGCTATCCTTCCAGCCTGTGCCACTCGCCACGGAAACGGATTTGACGAGGCATGCAGCACTTGTAGAAGCAGCGTTTTGACACTAATTTCATTTGGTGGAGACCGGTTTTTGTGGCCGGCATCGAAACAAAGAGCCCGGCAACAGTTAAAGGTTGGGAACACGTCGCGAATGACAGGAATGGTGGGTACAACGCCGAATAAGTTGTAATTCCACTGCATTACGTTTAAGTTCAATTTGCGAGCTGTTCACAAAAACACGACGGCTGGCTGTTGAAAGTTTCGCAAAGTATTTATTTATTTTGCACGCAGCAATTCCGTTTGCCTTGCGAGTTAACTGAAAACTTTAAATGGTTTTTAGCGCTCGGCGGCTAAGACAACCGAGCAAACAAACAGACGCTGATGGTTGCCTCTTGTTTCCTTTCATTTAGCCAAGTTCTCAAGTGCTGCCTGCAGTTTACTTTGCCTGCGCCCTTCCCAAAGGACTCGGAAATCAGCAAAACGGAGTCGAAATAATGAAGTAAATTTAAGGATGCAAAGAAAAATGTAATATCCGAGAACATTTTGGCCCCGAATTTGTTGGCCGTATGTGTGCGGTTTGGAATCCTATTTCGTTCTGGAATAGTTACATTCACTAAAGTGCATTTTATAGTATTTTCAATGTACATCTCTACTTATATCAAATAACCTACAAATTTTGCCCCGCAGCAAACAGCTAATGGAATACATTTACATTTATGTTATTTTTATTTCGATATTTTCGCTGAAATTCTATCAATGTTTACTATTCAATTTAATTTCCGATGTGGTATTTAAATATATTTTGGACCATGAGCTAAAAAACATTTGGCTAAACACCGTTCTGTTGATTCAGATTTTAGAGAATTTATTTTAAATATTTGCTCTGTGACGAGAATTCTTCGTTTTTAGGGAGATTTTAATTTCCAAATTTCGTAAATCTTGGACATTTTATTTTAATAAAGAGAGTATTACTTTTATATATCATCTTAACGTCCTTAGATATTAGCTTTCAGTTTAATTTATTTTACTCAATTTGCCACCTGTCTGCAATTTCTTCTGCTGATCCCCCGTTCGATTTTTCTACCTAGTGCTGCCAACATTCTGCCATCTAGCCATCCTCTTGGCCCGAGCTGAAATAACCGTTTCAACTTTGACTTTCCTCCTCGAACACGATTCCTATATGGGTTGGTGCTCTCAATCTGACAATCGCATTGGAAATGCGTGTGCGCCACGCTTTAATGCGAAATTCTGATTGCGCTCGAATGGCTTCATTTATTTTCGCCACCAACGACCAGCAAACAAAATAAAAAACAAACAAAAAAACAAGAAAAATTCAACAAGAAAACAAGCTAAAACGGCAAAGAAGAAAACTGCGAAAAAAGCGCAAAGGAAAAACAAACCCGACAGTTGTACATAATATTTCACTTATGCATGTGCGCCCCCTCAGAGCCTGTGAGCAAAGTGAAATGAATGAACGAACGAATGAATGAGTGGCATGCGTAGCGCTAGGAAATTTGTTATAGCAATTTGAACTGTCAACAGAAAACCGAAAAAGTAAATTAAGAAACATTTGAAATTTAATTCACTTGCCAAGCCGAGTCCTTCCGGATACTATTGCCCCTATGGGGCACACATAAGTGTATACTCGCAGCGGATGCAGTACGCGCGTGTGTGTGTGTGGGTGTGAGCATGTAAATGTGTGTGTGCTCGCATTAGAGCGTAGAGCTCGTGAGTGGCAGCATCATAGTCGCCGAGCATACCTGTCTGCCAGGTGACACCTCCGCCACTTGAGTAACGTAACACAGCAACGCCGGGAACAACTGACAGACCCAACACACACATTTAACTCAGGAGCTCCAGCAAATGCACTGTGAAAAGAACTCGGGACCTTTTACAAGACATAAGATTGTTGGACTTAAGAATGCAGGAGTTTCCCGCTTTCAATTGAAATTTTCATGTATGGTACAGTATTTCGAAATATTATTTAATTGATTTTTATGTTAATTCAAAGAATTCCCACATGCAATGTATAGAAGCTTAGTTTAACCCTCTTTAAGTAGCTATATAACACATATCGACATTCTTAATATCCCGTCTTCTCAAACATTTTACACATATACACTTTTTGGTTTGTAAGCTTGTTATTTTCCCTGTGCACAAACATTTGGAGACCTGCAAAATTAGGCGAGTGTCACGAATTTAAAATAACTTTTAATTCATTCTTGATGAACATATGCAAACGTTGTTGCCCCAGCCCGAGTGGGCTGGGGCACACGGCATATGACTGTGGCTGGGAAAGAGCCCCAGTGCGAATGCGAACGGGAATGTGTGCGTGAGTGTGTGGTTGCCACGCCTCTCGAGTGCCACATAACTCGGGCTGAGCATAAACAACCGCACTCGCATAAATGTTCGTTAAACTCAACCCAACTGAGACAGAAATGCGGTGCCGGCAGCTCCATAGCTTCCCCTTTCGCCCCCCACCTGGGCTACATAATTATTTAGTTTCCAGTTGGACGGGAGCTGTGCACACACAGCTACTCGTACTTGGGCAAATAGACGGGGAGATTCCCTGTCTTCGATTGCCATAAATCAACAAGGACCTACACGGCCCAGGATCTCTTGATGGGCCTACAAGGGGGCCATGGACCGGGCTGTCAACCGATTGTTGGCCGTTGGCATATGCTCGCTCCGCTGACCAAATGCCCAAGGCCTCTGACAGGTGCAAGTTTGAGCGACCCACTTAACGGAAAAATTCAAATTTCTGTTTGCAGTTGCCGAACTTTCCAGTTCACTTGCCAGGGGAAATAAGCGAAAAGGTATATCCGGTACAGCTGATATAGCTGGTATAGCTGGCATAGCTGGTGGCAAAGTGAAAAGTTAGCGTAAATTATGCGCCAACGTGCGCGGCCCCAATAAAAATAGAAAGAAAAATTGGGAAAACAAGAACCCAGCGCAGAGAAAACAAAGAGCAGTGGCAGTGCATTGAACTGGTACCTTTGTATAGGATGTGATACGAACCTTATGGGAATGTTTCTGCTCTCACTACCAAGTTGGCGGTAGTTGTTGTGGTTGCTGCTCCTTTCAAAGGATCCTGCCTGCCTGCCTGCCAGCCAGCCGGTTTATGCTTTCTAATCCACGCACGTTTCGCTTTTAATATTTATTTTGCGCTTTTTCACACTTTGCACACTGAGACACACTCTCACTCACTCAGACATCAAAGGATAATCGGGCAGGAGGAGGATTCTGTGGTCTGGAGGTCTGCAGGGGTTCTTCCACTGATTATCGATGAACCCCACGCTCCGTTGATGCGGATGACGGAATTTGGATTACGGCTTGGTTTCTGCTTTCGTTATGCACTGCGGGCGGCGCGCACAGTTCATCAATGCAAATAGCAAATTGCCAATGGAACCACGGAGCCGCGTTATCGGCGGGTTATCAGTGCCCACTAGCGGGCATTTGGATTCCGGTCTCTTGTTTATATAATTTAAATACGTTTCTGTGTCGTCTGCGAAATTTTCCAGCTACTTATGGAGCATACGCATGGATATATATGTGCAGCACTCGGGCGGTGGACAAATGTTATTTAATTATTGTTGTTGTTTACTTTTGGGCGAAGGCAGCTTTTCCCAGTGGGAGCGCTATAAACACCGTTACACTAACCGACCCGCACGAAGGACCTTTTTCAACTGATTCGCACTCGAAGTCGCGGCGGAACGAGGCAGCTCGACGAGCCGAACTCCTGTTTTCGGTTGACGGGCCAGAAAGCCGAGCCGAGCATCCTGTCGGCTGCGTGTGGAACGCGAACGCTTCGGCACTTTGTGGACCAAAACGATTGGGAAAAGGACCACAGGACCCTTTTGTGGATGCTGTGTGCCAAGTCCAAAGCGTTCCGCCTGATAAGAGGCTGCAACGCGTTTTTTCGCCCAGCGCGCATTGACAACAATTTATTTTTTGCACGTTGCTCGCATTTAAATGTTTTTGCTTATTGTCTTCCGTCTCTCTCGCTGGAAATTTGTGTGTGTGTGCGCACTTTTTTAATCACTTAAAAATGTATGTGCCTTTTTTCGACACGTGCGTGTCAAAATGCTACCAAAGGGTTAAACGTCAAAGGAAAAAAACGAGCGTCGCGGAAGGGGAATGGGTAAGGGGGCTAGAGGAAGACACACGCTGGCTGGCAATTTGTTGCCAAGTTTATTACAGTGACAAACAGGCCAGGTCCGAACGAACTGCACGCGCTAAAGACGTCACGCAGCGATATGCAATGCCAAAGTTAATGGCTATAATCCCGAACGAGTTGGACAAGTCAGGCGGAGGAGCCGTTTCTTTTTACGAGTGCGTAATAAGAAAGCCGGAGACGTGCCAACAGGACGTGATGGCACAAAAATCAGGAGGAGGCTCCTACTCCGGCTCTCCTGGAGTTTTTAAATTTAAGCACGCAACCCATCCTAATCCCGCCCAAATTAAAAACACTATCCTCCTCATCGTGGCCAAAAGAGAGAGCGGAACCGGAAATGAGAGAGAGCGAGAAAGAGAGAGAGAGATGGAAGGAGAGAGCTTGTCGGCCGGGCTAAGAGCCTCGGACTGACTAGGTTAGTGGGCCAGCCAACTTAAGCCAGCAATTAAATTCGAGCCCAGCTCGCAGGCTGCATATCGACTCGCAGGATGCCAGGATCCAAGGTGTTATCCTGCCATGCGTGTGCATTGCACTTGAACGGCTGCTTTAAAGGTGTGCCTTTGCCATTTGACACTCTCTTGAGCTCGGGAACTAGAGCTAGAGACTTTGCTAAGTATTTTTCAATTAAAACGTTGGCGAAACTTGCACGCATGATAAGCACAAAAGTTTTTCATTGTCAGCGCCTAAAAGCATGCTACACAATGACAGCCTGGAAACTTTCGCCTTCCCGCATCGCAGGACCAAAACCGAAACCAGACAAGTCTCGACGGGCGCCCATCAATCTCTCGGGCCCCCATAGCATAACATAATGTTGGTACAAGTATTCTTGCCACTTCCGATTCGCCTCTTTTTCGGCGACTGCCAGCGACACATATTTAAATCAGGATCGGGTGACTCGAATCGGCTTCCGGGCGCTTAGGCTCTTGAAAAATTAACTTTCCCGCCTACTGGCGCCACTAAATAAGCACGATTCTGACTTTTAAAAAGATAGAGTGCACTAAGAAAATGTTTATGGTTTTAATAGCGTCCCTTTAACTCTGGGAATATAACAATTTCTCCGGTAATTTAAAAACCATAGGATAGGATCACCTAGGACGAAGGATTCAAAAGAAATGACTTACTTTTTTAAAAGGAAAATTAATTCAGTAAAAACCCGGAGTGGACCAAACTAAATCTGCATGTGTAAATAGACGCTGCATACAAACATTAAGAGTAAAAGAAAAATAACTTCTTCGAATTTAAACGAGTGACCATGGAAACGCGTGTTTCCAAGGAATTTGCGGGGCATTCACGCCGGCTTTTCTTCGAGTGTGGCTTTTGAAAAGCTTCTAATCTAAGTGCTATGGAATCATCAGCGATGTGTCGGCGACATGTGGGCAGGGATTGGGTGTCCCGGGTGATATTGGAGTGCGAAGTGACCCTGCCCAGCATTAAACTGGACAAAGCTGTGCCTGTTGCTGTCCTGCGTTCAGTTTGCCTTTGCGTTTGGGCTTGCCTTTGCCGCCTGTCCTGTTCCCTTGATGTGGATGAGGATGAGGATGTGGCTGTGAATGTGGATGTGGATGTTTCTGTCTGCTGACATGAGCTGCAAAGTGCGGCACGTGTTGGCGTAACAATTTGGCAGGACCAAAATAGCAACAGCAACAACAACACCACGGCGTCCAGGACAATGGCAAACGCTTTTATGTGCCGTAATGAAAAACTGTTATCTGCGTGCGCAATTTGAACGCAATTTGGTAACGCGTTTCGCCACATAAAACTTAAGTGACCCGAAACCGGGCCGACAGGAGCGAAGCTGCACATAGCACATAGCAAATACATGGCGGTCCCGAGATCTAAAGGACCTTTCCACCTCCTTTCGGTTGGGTCGTGTGTTTATGGCCCTGCGTGCAGCTTGCAAAAACTGTTGACACTCGCAGGAAAGTCAGAAAAGGCCAAGCAAGGTCCAAAAACAACCTGAGTGTGAGAAATGAAATTGTTTGGCGATTATGCAGCATTAAAGCCAAATGTGCCGTTCAACGGCATCCGTTTCACTTTGTCGTCACCATCAACGCACTTTACTTTTATTTACATGTCACTCAACTAAGGCAGGCACACAAAGCCCTCCGTTTGCTCCGCTTGCATTCCGCTGGAGAACCGTCGTGTGGCAACAGATTTGCTGCAGCTGCGGCTTTGGCAAACTATCATTAACATGTGGCATCCGGCGACCCCCTGAACCATGAACCCTCAACCCATGGCTGCCCACTCAGCGTGGACAACAAAAATCCTGCGCTCTTGCAGTTTTTACAACTTTTCCCCGCCCGGCTGCTGCTGGTGCTTATTTACTTGTAAAATTTATTAAATATTTTTGTGGCTGTTGCCTTTGCTTTGTTACCCTTTTTTCGAGTCCTCCCTTGCTGTTTTGTGTTCCATTCTTTTCATTCGGGCCCCTCATTTTTTGTGTACCGCAAAATTGCTGACGTTTTTAATCCTTAAGAAGCTTTTGGCTCACATTTTTACTGCACCCACCGTTTAGAGAGCAGCCAGCAAGCGGGCTTACCTTTCTTTTTTAATATGCATTTTGCATAATTTTCATATAAACATTACTCATACGCCATGTGCACCGTGCAGTAGCAGAAACACCCGGCAGCATTGTAGCTACATAATAAGCAAAACAATTTAGCCAGCTTAACACAAATGAAATTTTGAGCCGGGCTCGCTAAACCGCGGCTGTAATTTGATTGGCAGAGGTTACAGGTTACGGGTTAATGGTACACAGCTCCAGTGTGCCCCAAATTGTTGCACCCGACGCCAGTGGTCCAACATTTGTTGGCTTAATAAACTTTTATTGAGAGCACCAGATCGCAAATATCTGCGTAACTCGCCAGTTCAGCAGTCAAACAAAACCATAGCCGGTATTAGACAACAATAACAGCAGAAAGCAGGGGCTTTCTCTTCATTGACCAGCCAGGGGCGTAGATGAATAGGGGTAACTTACTTGTAAAATCGAAATAATGCAACCCTTCTATGCTGCTGCAATTTGCAATATTTTTGTGCGAGCCCAAGCTGCAGCTTTTGGCGCCGCCGGCTATCAAATTTTAATTAAAATTCAAAAACCAATAAATGCTCCTCGGCAAGAAACAGAAGGGGGCGAAATACTCGCTCTCTCTGAGAAAATAAACTTGCATGCGGCATGTAGCATGCAGCACAAAAGGATGCCACTAAAACGATCTATTAAAAATATTTCGCATGCATATTATTCTATGCACTTTTTCGATTAAATTCATTATTTGGCCCAGCCAACTCGACAACCCATGCACATATTTGTGTCTGTCTGGCCAATAGAACAACGTTTATGCAAGCTAATTGAGAATTCCACAACTCCAGAGACTCGAAAATATTTTTCCGGATCTTATCAACATGGTTTGGGAGAATTTTATTGCATTGCGAAATGCAAAAGGTAATTGTGTACCGTCACATTGTCCAATCCTCGCATGCCACAAACTTTCGCCCAGTTCAAGGAACTATGGAACTTTTGCCTGGTAATTAAGCACTGAACAGAAACAATGCCGGAGTATTTTCCACTCGCTTGCCCGGCTGTCTATTGTTGCTTCTGTTGCCGCTTGTTATAGTTTAGCTCTACACTGTGGAATTAAAATAATGTTTAAAATAATTGCAGAAATGATTTTAAGTGGATGTCTAAAAAAGCGCTAGGGGCTTAAAAGCATTTATAAAGGTGTTGAAAAGTATGCAACCATATATTTTCACTCAATCCTTCTCGAGAGTATGCAACTATGTGTTTTCACTGCATTCCTAGTTGACACCCTTTAATTGCATTTAAGCATGCACATGCACTTTACATTTATGTAACTGAAATGGCGCCTATAAAAAGTGAATAAATTTTCCATTCTACAATTGATTTTTCTGGGTGTACCCAACGCAGCTGCACTACCTCCAGCCAGCTGCTGCTTTCGCCGGCATTGTTTATGTATCTTAAGGATAATGACGCGCTTCATTATGCGCCTGTGTGAAGATGCTCCGTGAATGCAGCTCGTACTGCCTTTTGGCTGTTGGCGCTGCTGGCGCTCTTGCTTTATGTTTCCGTGGTATTTATTTTTTATTTTTTAAGTTCCCCATCTTTTGCGTAAAAACTTTTCGACTCCCAGACGTCGCGACGTTTTCGCAGAGATAATAGAAACTCGATACGCTTTGCGCATCTAAGCTTTATCTATGGCTGACTCCTTCGCTGTTTTGGCATTGTTCTCGCGGCCCTCCCCGCCTTTTGTTTTTATTTACCCACACCGGGGCAAGCGGCTTTTACAAGCAGTAAATTTAAGTTGCTGCTGCTCCTTGCTACTTCCTGTTTTCTTTTTTTTCCACCCATTTCGGCCCTTTTATCCTCCGCCAGCACTCCTTGCAGTGCGGTGGAAATAAAAATGTTGAATCGTCATAAATGGCTCCATAAACTACGTCAATAATGCCCATGCCCCCAATGCCTGGCCTCGACATCGCAATTCGCAATGTTGCCGGGTTACTTGTAAGGCAGCCGCCAGGAATGAGCATAAAAATGAGAATGGAAATAAAAATAGTTGGCCAGCATAAACGCCCCCGTGATTTTTACATAGGGCAGCCCCAGATCCTCCAACGCCATGTCCAGGCAAATCTCGACTCCAAGTCCGAGTTCCAAGTCCTTTTTTTTCTGTCCGCTTGTTTTTTATTGTTTGCATTGGGACGTCATTGCCATGGGCGCGAAATGCTGGCTAGAATTAATTAAAATGAATGAGGGGACATGTCATAAACAAAGGCAAAGTCAACTGTTGACTGAGCGACCCGACCGCCCCATTCCAAAAGCTTGTCAGCGGGGGCGTGTCCCCAAGATAAAACCACATCAGAGAACGAAAAGCAAGCCATTGCGACCAGCAGCGAAAAAAATAAAACGAAAAAATGCGGAAAATCGGGGGAGAAATTGTAACGAAAAGAAAACTCCATAAATATTTCAAGTCCTTCGTCCTAGCGAGTGGCGCCATCTATCGATGGAGTGTGTTCGTATGTGTGGGGGTGCCTGTAAAACAAGTCATAAATTATAGCCCGCCACTGTCAAAGTTCAGCTGACTGCGTTTTGGCCAGCCAAGTGCCAAAGAAATGCTGCACAGCCAGCAAATATTGCGCATACGCCGCGTGGCTGCAACATGCCGCTGGCTGGCCGACAAGTGCAATGAACTCAATTTGCGGACCTAAAACCAAGGGCTAAAAAAATACAAATTATAAGCCGAGCATTTCTATTGCAGCGGCAATTTATGGCCAGCCAACTGATGTTTAATTAGCTAACAAATTCGAAAAAATATCTGAAAGGTTGTGGAAAAAGGTCGTGGGCCACGAAACTTTGATGTGGTTTTCAATTCGTCTTCTGACTATTGACATTCTAAGCCCAAAAGAGCAAAAGGCTTAAAGCGAAATGATTTTCAATGGGGGTCCGTAATTAACCGGCTTTAACAACAGACCCTCACCCACACAAATATACGTACCTTTTGAAACGAAACAATTAGCCTGTGAATTCCGTGTTAGTTGGCCCAAATTCAACTCAACCCGCCTCGACTCGACTCGACTCGACACTCCTCAACTTGACACTCGACTCCTGACACACGCACTCGGCGAGCTAATTATGCTGCAAATACTTAAAAGATGACGCAGCAGAAAGCACTTAACGCCCCAAAAATGAGTGTACGAGTATATACGGAGCTTATACATATACATATATGCTATCATATGCGTGCTCGTGTGTTTAAGCGTGTTTTTGTGTGTATTATTTCATATAATATTTTCTTAGCTGCTCTGGCAGCACAAAAGATCATGCCAAGACATAAATCTCAACGTTTCAGTTGGCCCAAGACGCTAACGACGACGGCAATGAGGAGTTAAGACGTCGTCATCATCTGGCAACGAGCTGGGTAACTACGTGTGTACATTTGCTCATATATACTCGTCCATGCATATATATAAATCGTTCGGAGAAATACAAATACTTTTGGCATATTCTCATTGTCATTATTTTTGTTAGGCTGACACAGCTAATAACGTGCCGTATGATTGCTGCAAACGCAGCGTATGAGTAATCATAATGGCACCACACACTCACACACCCACTCATACCCACACACACACATACACACACAAAGTCATGTCGAATATTTGTGGCAATGCGTAAATTGCTTCTGTTTCTCTTGTTGCGTTACGCACAAAACTTTGGCTAGAGCGCCCAAAAATACGCGTATAATGAAAAATAGCCAAAATTTTGCAGCGCTCAAATGTATGGTACACTTTTTTTTCTTGCTTTGATTAATACTTCCATATGGCCAACTGGCAACCAACGAACTAGACGCGTTCGAGGCACATTAATAAAATATAACAATTTATGGCGGCTTATAATAAAAGCTGCCAGCAGGCACACAACAGGGTGGCTGACATATAAATTTAGAAAAAAAATTCAACATTACTTTTTAACTGCAATTAACTTAATGAGAGTATAAGCTTGACGAATTCGTGCATTACAATTCACAAATCGTTTTTTTTTTTAATGCAACTCAACAAAATTACGGAAATATCAATATCAACTTTGCTTCTAACTAAATAAATACAAAAAATGAAAACTTCACTTTGCATATTTTACTTGCCGAGTTGCTACACTCCACACAATTCATCTGCACCCTAGCAGCAAACAGAAAATTTATGAAAAATTTACTTAAACACAGTTTTCCGTTACATTGACAAACTTTGAGCCGGGAAAAGTGCTCGAACAATGCCAGGACACTTCAGCAGCCACAAGGCACAACAAAGGACACAACCAGCTAGAGCAGCCATAGTCAAAAAAGCAAAAAACGAAATGTGTACAACAATTTGTTGGCTGCCCCTGCTAACTGTGCGCATTTGTTAGACTTCAATGCGGAGTGGTTGGGCTGATTTTATGCCGCATTTAATAATGCCAGCCCACAAAAATCACATCCGCCAATTTACAACGCCAAACCGAATCGATGCCGCATCCTCGACTCCCTGGGTTGACGTCTACTTATAAGAAATATCAGCCACGAGATGCTCGATGCTGGATGCTCGACTCGGGTTCAGGGCAAACTTTCCCAGAAAGTTGTCGTATATTTGTTGCCTTTTTCACAATTCATTAAATTTGATTAGAGAACTTTTGCCATAAAAATTACGAAATTGTGCCGTTGACGCAGCTAGCCCTCGTCTCGGGATCAGGCCCAAGTTCCCCAATATACCATATATGTATATGTGTGCGTTTATATAGAAAAGCCGGTGTGTGTGTGTGTGTGCGGCTAAGATTTGTGTTTGTTGTACGTGGATATGATTTCGTGCATGTGCTCCCTGGGTTTTTCGGCAAAAGTTTCAACTGTCAGGTGGCAAAAGCCAATCGGCCAGCTATCGGAATTTTTCCCCAATTTATATGCCTTCTTGGCCCATCGCGCAGCGAAAATCACCCACCACCCACCATATTAGAGGTCGTATTATTTATTGTCCGACGACCCTTTTCGCTGGGCAGGGTCAAGTTGACAAAGTTTGTTAAACTCTGATCTGTGCGGACTCGTGCTGCTGCAGAGCAGACAAAAGTGCTCATAATTAAATGCAAAGGCTCGTTGGAATTAAAAACGCAAAGGCATCGCTTTTAAGGCTGCTTAATAATTAAAACAACTTAATGGACTTGGCCTGCCAGCAGCGAACGGAGTAGTCTGAATGCGAACTTCTTTCCCTCCCGTTGATCTCCAAAAACTTCCTTTTCTGAGTGCAGCGGCAATTGAATTAAGTTTGCTGCTCAAAGTGAAAAACGCACCCAAAATGTTTGACTGGTAATTGCCATTTAAACTCATTCGTCTAACTTTTCAAGGTCCCTTGATGGTAGAAAATCCCGTAGGAAACGGTGAACACAATACTGAGGAATGCAATCCCTGGCTTTTGCTTATTAAGCCCTGGTACGCTGGGCAAAAATTTCAAAATTAAACAATGCTTACGTACACACGCATCGCTCTGCATATTTCAGCGGGAATTTAGGTCCGGGCCACGGATATGGGAAATGGGGTAAAATGAATATGCCTTCACGCTTGACCCGAAACATAAACTCCCAGCGACTCCTGGACTCCCGGACCACTGACTAAAGCCCCGGGGAACCCCATCAGCTCGCTTAGAAAGCGGAGCCAGAGCCGGAGCAGCATCAGCAGATTGAAGATTCCAGCATTCGACATAATGTTGCGGTTAAGCTAAACGACTGCATAGAACAAGCTTTTTATGCCGGTCCAGCGCTCGCTGACCTCCGCCCTTGCCCATTTTCCCCTCTGGTTTTTCCCCGATTTTCTCCTGCTATTTCTCCGGTTTTCCCACACTCACACACTGACACACACAAGCTCATGGGCAGCTGTGTATGCATGTGGGTTGTTCCTGCGGCCAGGCACATGCGATTACTGAACTGGCTCGCTCGCTTCCATATACCACAAAAGCCATACATATGCATACACTAAGAGCGAATTGGGCATTTCTGTGATTGGGAGAAGGTTCTAGGGAGAAGGGAAAGTCAATAAGACACTCCATTTGTACATTAGGTATATTAGTTTTCAAAATATAATAGTATTTAGAATAGATTGTTTCCCCTAATATTTAATATATTTTTAATTGAAACCGCCTTTTAAGGGTATTTGCGTTACTATGTTAGCCCATTGCCGATGATTGCCGCCCGTTGTGTATTTAAATGAGGATTCCGTAAAATCCATTTAAAGGCCCGACCACGGACGCAGCTCCCGTCGAGGAATCACTCGCTCCTGGCCCGAACTCCATATGAATGAACTTATTTCCGAATGTTTTCTTCTGCGCATTGAGTGCTTAACAGGTTCTCAACTCTATAGAGGAAGTGTCTGCGAACGGAAATAACTACCTTGGCGCCCCATCGTTTCAGTTCGTTCCATTTCGTCCTGTCACGTCATTGTGACTCCATCAGCAGCTGAGGGCAAACATTTTTTCGCTTCGCACCGTAAAATAAATGCATTAAAATGATGATTCGGTTATTTGGCTATTTGCTGTATTTTATTTATGGAAAAACGTCCCAAAAGCCCTTGGTTAATAGCTTTAAAATAAACCGTAAAATATTTGATTGTTGGCAAAAGGTATTAATTAAAATTTCTGGCACGTATGTCCTAGCTGAAATTTAAACAATTTCGGCAACAGCAAAAATTTATTGTTTTACACTTTATACAGATTTTCCAAATGCCAGCTAAAAGGGTGTCTGGCAAAAATATAACTCAATTGCGTTTATTGGTTTTTTTTTTTTTACATATTAAAATGTTATAAAGTGGCCAATGTTTTCTGATGAAAACTGTTATAAGAAAAATGTATATCTTCGCTTTGATTGCAACCAAACATTTTCAAACGTAATTGGCAAACAGCAATCTCGGTGTCTCGACAAAACTGATTGATTCGATCTCCGGCTCAATTAAATGAACTCAACGCTTCGCAGCTTATTACTCAATCCAGCCACGCCCACTTTTATATGGCAATTGGCATTGTGGTGGCCCTCAAGTGGCTCCGAGTTGAATCCACACGATTTTGCCCCATGTCCTTGGCAGCAAATTAGCTTAGCCGCCGTTAATATGGAATGCCAGTGGCAATTGCGATTCGCATACGAAAATCGAATGAAATGGTTAATGGGTTTGTCGAATCGGAAGGGCATGCCACGAAGCCCAAGACGTTGACAAGAAATCGCTGATAATTGACATTGCGACTTCGATGGCTTGGCTTTGGTTGGGTTTTGGGCGATTGATGGCATTGGTTTGGCTTGGCATTATTATTTTATTGTTTCACCCTGCTTATGAAGTAATAATCCAGCCGCGTCAACACAATTCGATTGTCAGCACAAAGAGCCAGAACCAGAACACTTCGGACACTGCGGCATCGCAATCAGCAAATCAGCAGCGCCGCCAGTCGACTGTTCAACAAAATCAGTTAGCAAATCCACTCAAATGTGCGCCGCGCATTTCCATAGACACATTGACAGCTGCCCGCATGACGCCCGCCCGCAGCTCGGAATCTGCTTCTCGGTTTCTGCCCTCTGATATCTGCACTGGGAGAAAATTATCTACAAAAATATAATGACACATTACGAATCAAATAGATCAATTATCTTTTTAAAAATATTTAAATATCTCATTATATCTCACTGTATTTGCTAATAGCAGAAGGACGCCGTTCCTCATTTTCTGTAATATAACTTACTGGATCCCCTCATGACTTTTCTTTGGGTGTGCTGGATTGACTGACTGGCACAGTGGACGGATGTCCCCACCTCCGGTTGTCTCTACTTGGCTCATATGAATAGAGTCAGCAGCGCATCGATTTCACTTCATTTGATGCCGACCAGCAAGCTGAGCACCGAGCACCCAGAACTGAGCACTGACTAACTGACTGCCAGGATGGCTATCTGGCTGACTGATGGGCAGGCAACTCAATATAGCGGGCCCAGGACGCGAGTGCCTCTGGCAGAATGTTAAGCGACACATGTCCGTTGTTGTTTGCCGCCGTTGCTACGAGGACTTCGCATTTCGGATTTCCACTCAGCCTAAGACTTCGCCGCAGAAGAGAGGAAAGGATGTACTGCGTGGTTGGTTGGCCAGAAAGGATGCAAATATTTCAATACCGAGCGCCATTGATTTGTTCTACTGTTTCGGCTGTTTTCTATTCCTGTCGCTGAAAGGAGCTGCTGACATTGTCAAGCGGCGAATTCGCCGAGTGCTTAATTATTTTTTGCGGTCTCGTCCTTTTTCGTTTGAAAGCGCTCTGCCAAATTGCTCAAGTCGCCCACACGAGTGCGAGACATCTAAACCAAACCGAACGGCGCTGGGTTGAGCTGCTAATGAAACCCACGCGAAATTGGATTTTCATGTACATGGCAGACAGACGACTGACAGTCGGTTAGTCAGTCAGCCATCCTGGCGACCATATCCTCCTTCTACTCCTTCCGATTCCCAACACCCTTCCACCGCACCCATCCCCTCAAGAATCACTCTTTTTCTTCAACATGTCTAATGGCCGGGGCGTGGCTACACGTGCTTGACTAATTATGCGTAATTGAGCGCATATTTGTAATGCGAGCATATTAATTGGCCCACAAAGAGTATGAATAACTGCCGAAGTGCACTTGAAAGTATCTCCAAGAATTGCAAGCGCCATAACCCCCAGCCAGATACATATATATGTGAATATGTCTGATTGGGGTGAATGTACCGACACCCACAAATTAAAAGCAGGCAGCACGTAATGCGGTTGCTAACAAGCCAGGAGTTTGGGATAAAGCCAGAACTATTATTCCACTCGGGATATATATGTATAAGAAGGGGTCTAATTCCATATTGATGAGACCGAGAAGGGATTGTCATGGGTGAGAGGGTTGGACCAGCTCTCGCCCAAATTGTAACTTGTTCATTAAGGACTAATGGAGTGGGTGCTGCTCGAGCTGCAGCAAGTATAAAATCTTCGGGATTAGATGCAATCAACAATAACATCTGCTGGAGGCAACTGGACGGGCAAGTGAACTTTTCGAGCGCTGTGTCTGTCAATTCTAATTGTCATTACGTATACGTAAAGGCCAACTGAGAAGACAAACGAGTTAGCCACTGATACTGGGGCAAATGGGAATTGAGTGGAAAGCGGGCAAATGAGAACGAGTCCAAAGTTTTTGCGACCGAAAGAAAAATGAAAGAGCTAACAACTTGGCTGTCGATGAAGACAAATGCAAGACAGAGCGCAGATGGTAGGGCCAACCATCCAACAATATATACGGGAAAACAAAAAACAAACCAAAAACGGAAAAAAAAGAAATAGAAAAGCAAAAGTAGAATTGGTAACTTGCAGCGGCGAAAACTGTGCAGTTTTCGGGGGTAAACTTCAAAAAGCGCAAGCCCACATCAAAAAAGGATCCCCTGCCTGTCCCCCATGGTTAGCCAAAGCCAAACAAAACACTAATGAAGGTAGTCAGCAGCGTTGTCAGCGGCGGGCTGCGCTTGATAGCCACCAATGCACTTCGAGAAAAAAGATTGAAATGTATAAACCGAGATATGGATCTAATAGAATGTATATTAAATGTACGTTTTGCTTTGTAACAGTATGCTTTTTCTTCGCGTGTAACATGGCCCGCCCTGCAAAAAGGACCTTTTCCCGTTTCGGACGTTCGCATTTCAAGGAAGGACGCGCAGGAGAGCGACGAGCAGCTTGAGCTCGTCGACGACATACGGCATCGATAAATTACAAAGTTAAACTAAAATTAAATTCTACGCCAAACAATGCATCTTGTCGGGTTGGTCCGCTGATGGTGATGGTGATGGCGATGGCTATGGCTATGCTGTGGATGCCTCCATTGCTGATGCTGATGCCGATGCTTCTCCGCCAGCTTACAGCTGCACAAGGAGCAGGAGCAGGAGCAGTAGTGGTCCGGCGCTTTCGGCAGGATTTAAGCTGCCTGTCAGCCAAGGCTCCTGTCCGGGCTTATATATAGCATTTCCATGTTGGCGACTAATGCAACTCGGACGAAGACGACGCTCGACGGCGCCCAGTGTCTTTGCCCGATGCCATTCATTATGCCGGACATTTTTGCCGCTGCTTAGTCGCCAGTGGAAACCAATCATTGTGATACTTTCATTAAATTGCAACGGAGCGGCGTCCTTGGAGTTCCACGGATCCTTGGATCCTTGGATTCTTGGAGCCCTGGCTTCCCGGATCCCGGCTTATTGATTGGGTATTGAAATTTAATAAACGGCATTTTGCTCCGCATCCATAATTCGCGCACACGCTTCGGAATGCAATTTAATTGGACACTGTTGTTTGGCACAAAGTTCATTGTTATCTTTGCACTGTATTGTATATGTTGCTATTCCACGATTGCCCGGGGAAACCACCGAAAACGCCCCAAAACCCCCCTAGAACTCACTTGTTATGCATGCACTTTGGGTGCCGTAAATTTGATATACTTGCGGCAATGTCGATAATTTAAACTAGATATGGGCAAACACATGCAAACTCGTGACTTTTGGCATGGGGGCGTCGAACATCCTTTCCCAGGATGACCCGGGGGCCCCTTGAAGCTTCACAGCTTTGTTTTCGGTTAAGCAAATGTTGCGATAGCGGTATCTAATAGCCCAGGAAACCGCGGGCAGCACCCAACTTGCTTTGACTATGTTCGTTTTAATTGTATTTGGATATCAGGCTTAATTAAATGCATTCAAGCGCGGTTTGGCGGCAATCCACATGCGGTATATGTATATTACTTTGACAGCTGCAATGCATTTAGGTATTTGCCATTGATGGAATAATGTGTCGATTTCTGAACACAAAAAGTGTTAAATTGGAGCTGGGAAAAAAGTATATCAATCGAAATCTGTTTGCCATTTGAAACCGATCAAGCTGTGCTTAAATCAACTTTTATTTCTGTGCACCGACCCGCGGAGTGCCTTTAAATATCTATGCTTGAACACACAACTATTATTGTGTTTTAATTCAGCTTTAGTAAAGAAACAAGATATTTGAATTCCCAGAATTAGGCATGTTCCCAACGTACTTACACAATTTTCATATTCTTGGGAGTGGGATTATACCTAGGCCATTATTACCTGTCCAGTGACCTAAGCAGTGTCGTCATCCGACATCATTTAACATTTTCGAGGAGGTGGAAGCCGAAGGCTCGCAGGATGGAGACTCTCTCAACAAGCCAAGGCATGCCCGTATCCTTCACACTGCGGTGCCTTGCATTAGCGCCTTTCCACCGCCACTCCGCCAAATTCGCCAGCAGCGGCAGCTGCAAATTGCACTTGTATAATACCGAGTCCTGGCAAAACACATATATATATATAGAAAAAAATGGACAAAAATAATAAAAACCCGCGCAAATTTATGTGCTGCAAGTGACACTACAAGGCCGCTGTGGCAGTTGCAGTCGCAGATTCTCAGATCCTAGCTGTGCGGCACTCGAAGGCGAGAGCTCCGCGCTTGACACTCGCCGTCTAACCTTTTGCCAGCCAGCCAGAGCGTTTTGCGGAGTCCTTAGTCCTTGATGTCCTTGCTGTGCTCCGCGTTTATGCTTCTGCTGTGCTGGTGTGTGCTGTATGCTGTGTTTTTTTTCGACCCTCTCGACTGTGTGGCCCACAATTTGTGTTGACATCATCAGATTAAAAATTTTGGGCACAAGACACAGGCTGCGAAATGATTTCTTAGCTGTCGCAACACAGAGGGAAAACACTGTGATATTAGTTGGTAATTTGTCATCTCAACTTGTTCTGGTACATCTATTTCTTTGGCTAACAGAGAATCATAAATGGTAAATGTTATTAAAGTAGGTAGTTTTTATGTACTTGCCAACAAACAAGATTTTTCTTTGTGTGTTGTTTCTGATTCTGGTTACTGGCGGTTACCCCATAGACCCTGGGTTGCTTTTGGCCTGGCATTTAACTCGTTTCACTTCATAAATTCGCTCTTACGTAATAAGTTCATCCTAGCCGGCATCCTGTGCGCTTCTATTTTTCAGTTTTTTCCCCTATGCGTTTTTTTTCTTCGCCATGTGTGTGTGCGAGTTGCTTCCGCTGCCGCGAATGCCGCGCACTTTGCATTTTGCGGCTGGTTGACTGACTTGAACTCATTGGGTTGAGGGGGTGGAGAATGGAACAGGGGCTGGGGCAGGCAGGGGTTAAGGGGTAAAAGATGGAGGCTGCGACAGCGGGTTTCAGCATGGGTTGGCTTCCATTCTTTATTTGAGTTATCATGACACATTTCGCTGGATTCAGTCATTTCTTTTACTTTTCCCAGTGCCAGCGTCTTTGGCGCATGGCTGTCACAGCGACATGGCGCCCCAGCCGATGTCTTTGTGTGCGTGCTGGTGGGGTGGGCTGTACACGTACATACACATACACATATCTATATGTCTGCCTACCTTAACAACTAACCAACGAAACCAGCCTCAACCGAACCCATCTCTCCGGCTCCTCTCACTGTTTTTGCGCTGCTTGGTTGCCCTGCCATTTTAAAGCAATTTTCAAACAAATTTACTGTCATTAACTTAGACAGTTGATGAAATTTATGTCAGACATATCAACATCATGGTGACTCCAGACCATCCGCCCACCGCCCACCTCATCCGTGTGTTTGTGTGTGTGTGAATCTAAGCGAGAGAGTCTGGGCTGCACAGCTCAACTTGAGTTTGAGTGAATGACTTCAAAAGCAAAAAGACATTAAAATTTTGTTTACACAAACTCAACGAATCCAATTTAATTCAATTCATCTGTGTGTGTGTGTATGTGAGTGGGTGGGTGGGCACGGGTGGTGAGTGTGTGTGCGTGTTTGTGGCATGCAATGTTCAAGACAACAAAAACAACAACAAATCGTTTACCACAGTTCAGTGCCTCTTGCCTTATATCATAAAACGGTATGCCCCCCTCTTGGCCCCATTACGTTGTCCCCATCCACCGTCATCGTCCTTCATCCTTCGTCCTTCCTGTCGCTCCTGCACGAGACAATCGATCAATTTGACTGCAGTAATTTGTGGGCAAAGGCGCAAAGTGTGCGCCAGCTGTCGTGCAATATACGATGTACGAGGAGCGACAGCAACATCCACAGCAACGGCGCGATTTCCTCATAACTACAGCGATAAAGTCGAGTATTGGCATGCCTTCTTCTCCGGAAGGTGCGAGGATGTGCTATTTAAAGCGAACACGGAATACCCTGTTGTAAAAATATTCCTTATTCAAAAATATCTCATCTAGAAATATCGATATGTAATTGGAAATAAAACCAGAGATTCGATCAAACTAGTATCTTATCGATTGTTTTCAGATAACCATTTCAATTTGTACTTGATATTTTTCAAACCAGAACAAGAATAAATCCTTATGTATGTAAACAATCTAAAGAACTACATCTTCACCGCGCATCTGTCAAATGCTGTTTTGAGTATCTAATTTATCCAGATAAATCGTGTGTAAATTTTAATTTAACGAGCGTGGAATCAACAGTGACTGCGTTGTATGGCTATGGGTCTGTCATAAACATCCCACCGACGACGAGGACCAGGACGATGACGATGGCGATGATGATCTGTAGTGTGTTGTTGATGCTTCGGCTCAGGGCGATGTTGTTTGTCTTATCTGTTTGCCGGGAACTGTGCAAATCAAGTGGCAGTTATTTCTCACGCAACTCGTCCGCAGCGTGTAAATAAAAATGGCCTATAAATGCCTATAGTTGGGCATACGGCACGCGGCAGTTTTTATAACCCCCCCATTTGCTTTTCCCCGCATATATCCTTTTATTCCCACACCGATTCCCATTCCCAGTATTCATCAGCGGCTTTTGTTGTTGGTGGATGAGTGTGTCAGGAGCAGGACCGCCGTTGTTAATCCCGCATTGTATGCTTTATAAATGCGTTAATTTTATGACAAGTTCATTTTATTGGTTTTCGCTGTTTGCTATCGTCGCGTTTTCGCATTGGTTTTCCACATAAAACCGAAAGACAAGTGACAAACAACAAGGCAACTCACTCAATTTGATCGTCTGTTAATTGCTTGTTTAATTGTCCTCTTTTGGTTCCGTTGTGCGAGTGCGGGAGTTCAAGTCCGATGATTGAGCATCCTGCTCACAGGATGTGGAGCTGGCTGTGGAGCTGGGGACAAAGGAAACGCCTTTTAATCCAATTTTACTTAGCTCTCCAGCTGCTGGCCCTCATCCTCTATTCCCTGCTGCCATGGTAGTCAATTTTAATTGATAAGTAGAACTAGCATTTAATTAATAATAGTTTAATAAAGTGCTGTTTTGTTCGGCTCACTGTGCTTTTTAATAAGTAGCTGCAGCTGGCCTGAATTCCAGGGATGGTCGAATATATTATTCAGGCTTACAAGTTAGATAAAATCATCTCAAAGAGTGCAGAGTTTAAGTAATTACTTATCTTGGATCAAATTTTCACTGCCCACGAATTCCGATTTATCTGGTTGCCAAAGTTCTGCTGCATCCCTGGCGCCAGAATAAACTTTTAATTAACTGGCAGCCGAAGCCGAAGTGCTAAACTCTTTTTTTCTTACCATAGTTTTTCTTACCTTTGCCACGCTTTAATTTAATTATTATTATCTGCTTCTTTTTCATATTAAGTATACGCCACCTTCGCCCCGTTGCGTATCCGCCCCGGTTTTCATTATTTAGACGTCGTTCTTAATTGGCTTAAATTCAGTATGGATCAGCGGAAATTCGAACTTGAATTGCTATAATCCACTGACGAGCCAAAGTCAACTCATCAAACTTACAAATGAAGTGGCGGGAAACTCTGGTCATGTGGCCGGAGTTTATGACAATCGATACGGCTTGGCGACCACCTGTTTTCCCTACCCCGATATGCTCTCAATGTCCTGTCGCCCTGTTTCTATATGGACTATCAGTCGTTTCGCTGCACAACTGCGCAGTCAATCATGCATGTGATGTAGCCGCCAGGCAGCAGTTCCCATCCCCATCTCCATCTGCGAAGCTCCCGCTGTTCCGGCTGCTGCGATTTTGACTGAGAGATGGTGTCTGGAAATAAGCTCGTTAGTTCCTTGTATTGGCTTTGTTGCTGTCGCAGAAACCGGAGCTTCGAGGAGTCGCAACAGCAGCCGCAGCAGCAGCAGCTGAAACAGCAAAATATGTGCACTCCACTCCAAGATGTGTGCTATGCTATGCTTTTCCCGTGCTTTTGCTTCTGCTATTGCTGCTGCTTTAGCTATGCTCTGCTTGAACGCTTGCCTGCAGGCTGGCTGGGCAAACTGCATAAATGTCAGCTTGTTTCCACTTATCGCACACATTCCTTTTTTTTTAAAGCCACTGCGGCGGGCACTCAAGCGTATTGTCATAAAGGGCGGAGATGACAACTTTAAAAGCGCCATAGAATCGGGCGGGCCGCCTCAGTGTCAACTTAATAAGGTTGAAAATGTCCGGCAGTAAGTCAATATTGCTTCGGCTTCGTCTCGCTTGGACGGCTCCCCTGTTAGCGCTTTAAAAGCGACTGACATGACTGACCCATCTTGAATTATTTTCCATTTGACAGCGTTTATTTCACATGCGAGACTGCGGTGTGCAATAAAAAAAAAGGAGAAATAACCACGTAAAATAGACTATCGACTTAGAGATACCTTCTAGCCACTACCTCAAATGTAGTGCTTTCGTTATTTGCCAAAGCATATTTTTTTTATATGAATACTAGGGATCATGGCATAATTCTAGAGGCTAACTTAACTTTATATTTCATTTATAAAACGCTATATACCCCTCATTCCAACCTCCTACCGGGTATGAAAACACAACGAGTGAGGAATCCGAGCTGACTCGCACACCTTGAAAACGTGTGACGTTGTGAGAAGGAAGCGTTGAGTTGCTGCCCGCATGTATGATAGATGCTCCTCCATCTGGTCTCTTATTTATTTATTTATCCTGCATATGAGCGAATCCCCAGCTAGTGTATGTGTGTGTGCGAGTATGCTTGTCTGCTTTTTTCTGGCGACGCACTGACACTGACTCAACTGTCCGACCAGCCAGGACCGTCCTGCAGGACATGCAGCCAGGACTCGGGACGGATGGCTGCTCTCATTGCCCGGCGCTTGTCATCAATCTTCCTTAATAGATGTTCACACAATTGAATTATTACATGTGTCCAAGTGCCAGGCAATCGACTGTGCTCCGTCCGTCCAGGATACTGATGCTTTCAGCCGGAGGAGACGTCCTCGTTTTTTTGCCTCCTCCGATATTTTGCATACGTTTACGATTAATGTAGTTAAAATGGCATAGATTATAGGACACTCTTAAAGCGAAACACCTTTAAGAGTGCATATCCAACATTCTGTATGGAAATTTTTCGCGCTGACATTGCATCAAGATTTCGTCGGGCTTTTAATAAAGTAAACGCAAGGCTGCCGCTCCAGTCGAGAGTAAGAACTTTTAAGTGAGCTGCATTAAAAGTTAGCCAACTTGTCAACGGCTTGGCTAGCCCCCTCGCCCCGCGTATCCGCCGTCACTGGCTGCTGAAGTGCAAGCTGATTACTTGGCTCAAAGTTCGCGGACTTGGCCCAAAAGCCAAAAAAATGAAAAGAGTACAGCGCCGCAAATTTAATAAGCCAAGCCGGGCCGATCCTTGTGTGGCATTTAAAAGATAAACAAATTGTTATTCCCCCCGGCGTTTCCACTTTGTTTGTCAATGTTTTTCGCGGTTGCTATTGTTGCAGCGCTCGTTCGGCGTTCGTTATCTTATTTATTGTTAAAAGATGCCGCGTTATCGCAATTAAGCTCGGAAATACATTTAACATGCGTGAAAAATAAATTTGAATGCAACACCAACGAGGCGAATGCGACGAGCATCGTTGCCAGTTCTTTTTATATTTAATTTTAATTTAAAGCACTCGCTCGGCGATTTAATATCAATAATGCAATAAATTGCAGTGAACCTTGACGTCAGTTTAAGCACACAGGAAAAAAGTTCTTAAATAATGATGTACTCTTAATAACTTAAAAGGGAAATATGAAACTGTGTATTTTGATTAACATGAATTAATAACTAATTAAGGCTTTGGAATGTTGAATGACCCATTGATTGAGGACCTTTTTTCAAAACGTATAGAATAATTAATAGTAATTGTATAACATATTTACAAATAATAAATAAATACCTAATGTATGTCGTATACTTGTCCAATCAAATACTGTTTTCAATAACACCATCAATTTTTGATAACTAATATATTTTTTATATATATATTTTTTTATGTGCAGCATTTGCAGCTAGCGAAATCCTTAGCAATGCCATACATCAATTCATGGCATACTTGAAATGCAAATGTCTTGGCAGTAAACTCTGATCAATGCCCGCGCGGATATGCATGCGAACCAATAAATCAAGGTATGAAAATTCTTAAAAGCATTTTCAGGTATTAAGTGGAAAGCATGGCCAAAAGCGCGCAACCCGAGACCCGGAACCTTTTCAACTGCCGCGGCACCTCGGCTTTAAAGTCAAAACCTTGCGACAAATGCGCTTAGTGCTTAGCAGAGCACAAGAAAATGCCGCTGGCTGGAAATGGATAGAGTTTTGGTGGGAAATGGAGAAACGGGGAAATGGAAAAGTGGGCGGCAGATGCAGGAGCGAACGGACGCGCAGCGCCTGAACCCGCGGCTCATTATAAATTTGCCAGTTTTGCACGTTTCCGTTGTGCGCGCCAAAAAATGTCACAAAGTTTTCCCGCCCGCCTTTCTCTGACACCGCCCTTTCTCCCTCTAGCGTTCTCTAGTCGCTCTCTCTCTGTCTCTCTCTCTTTCTCCATTTCTCTGTCTCATTCCTGCGTTTTGTATCACTTTTTATGCTCCTTGGGCTAAATGTCAGCTTTTGTCTTGGCGCACACGCCAAAAAGTATGCTGAAACAATGTCAAGCATAATTTGCATACAATTTTTGCCTTGCCATTTTTTACCCATTTTTTTTTTCCAGCCATTCCTCGTGTTCTGTTAGTGTTGGTGGTCATTATGTTTGTCGGTCATGTCAGGCACGCACAGACACTCACTCACGCTCACTCACACTCGCACAGTGCTCTTTTGACACTAATTTAATTTACGTCACTCTGCGGACGGCGACGGTCCGCCGCCACTCGCAATCTGCTCTAAATGCCATGAAATTGAGTTCGGGCCAGAATAAAAGTGTGATTCAATTCGCAGTGCGGGCCTAACCAACTAAGCAATTTATGGCTATATTTGCGCAGCTGGAAGTCGAGTACAAAGCGGTCTTCTACTTCTACGAAATGCTGTCTCTAAAGGCCATTCGCCAAAAATATTTTTATTACAGCATATCACACAATTATTTCTCAAATTCTAGTAATATTAACTTCAAAGTGGGAGCAAATACTTCATTTTACAGAATTCTCTATGGCTGTCGCACCCCAGTTAAATTTCAATTTAGTGCAGTTAAAAAAATTATAAACGACTTTGATGATGTTCAAAAATTAATTTAGCAAATTCGTTTATATAGCACTCGTGACAATTTTAATTTGGCAAACTCGAGAGTTCATAAAGTCCTTTCATAAGCTATTAAAACGCACACGAAACACACACACGCACTCACTCGTTGTGGGTCATAAAATGTAGCATACATTCGGGCGCCACTCGCCACATTAATTACCTGTGCCCGAAAAATCTCAAAGTGCATATATGCAACTTTGCAGGCTATTTGTCACACAAAGTACAACATTTAACAGCTGGCCCATAAATTAAATGCTCGCGCCGAACGCTTCAGCGTATTTCAACGGGCAACACTTTTGCAAATTAACAGGAACAACCTCCTGCCTCCTGCAATCAAACCCCGATATTCGCCTAATTGTAATTAATTATGCAGTGCATGCGAAACACCTGACGAGGCCACGCCCCACCGCCCGCTGATACAGGACATAGGTATACCGATGGAAATGCCCCAAGGGACCAATCCCCCGCTTATTCCGTGCGGTATTCATTTAAGCGACATGTACAACTTGAAACACATAACGATGACGGCCACTTCCGCTCATTAAGCAATTGAAAAATTTACACGCGCCCATAATTTATATTCGTGTTATGCAATTGTTGCCAAAACCACCGCGCCCGCATCGAGGCTGCGGCTTTTGTAAATTTGTGGGCGTGGCCGCAATGCGTAATGGGGGGCGGAAAAACCATAGCTATAATATTGTTTGAGGCAAACACGGCATTTGCACCCCGCAGATAACTTTGATTGATAGCCCGAGAGACAAGGCCCTAACCTCTTGCACAGCTTTTGAGGTGGCCGAATTTCGACCATTTTCGGCCATTCTTCTGATTGCATTTGCATAAGCACTGACCATCACACCCACACACACACAGGAGGAAACCCGACCTGATCCTGCAAAATATTTCATTTAATTTTCAAGTTTAACCCAAACTCAACTCAACTTGAGAAATCTTTGGCCAAATTGTTGGGCAATGGCCGCCAGCCAAAGAAACCTGGCAGAGGGCGGTGCAAAAAACAAAAGCAAAACTATTCCAAGCCGAAGCAAAAGCACAAAAGAACTGCAGGCGACGCAAGGAAAAGCAAACAAGGCTACAGCTCCTTCAGTCCAAAGGCGATGTAGTGGCCCAGTGGGCTGGAGTGGAAGTGGAAGTGCTCTTCTGGATGGTGCGGGAGCAGGAAGAACTGTTTGCATTATTGATGGCCTGGATTATCTCTGAGCAGAGTGGTCCTACGGACGAGTATTGACGAGAGTACGTTGACAACTATATGGGATGTGCAAGGTGCACTGCAAAGAAATCAGTAGCAATTTCATTTTAAATATAATCAGCTACAGGTTTTAAGAAATGATCTGATCATTAAAATATTTCATTTATCTTCCATTTTTAATTGATAATAATGTTCGATGAAATTGATAAATTTCTAATTTTCTGTCCTTTTTTGTACACAGTGCACAGACTTTTGTGTGCGCCCAACTGACCGTGTGTGAGTGAGCAGTGCAGCTGCTTCAAGGATATTTGCAATTTAATTAATTTAGAAGTGTTTGTTCTATCAAGTGTTGATTGTGTCACTTGTTTGTGGCAGTTACGAGCGTGCCATTTGAAAAGGGATTGGTCGGATAGCAAGACAATGCACCAAATCCAGATCGATAAGCCGCACGAATGCCCAGAGACAGAGATGCTGCTGCTGCAGGTCCTGGTCCAGGTCCTGGCCAGTTCCTGGCGAGTCCTATTTCCCGGATGACATTGCCAGGGAATGCTTTTTATCTTAATCTCCAGCAAATAGACATTAAATGCTATTTCTTTAGATTTATTCAGAGGCCGACAACAAGAGCTGTGGGATCTGCAGGAGCAGCGGGCAGGAGCAATAAGGACAATAAGTAGAGGCATTGCACCAGATTGGCACGAGCGGGCAGCCAAGTGGCAATTTGTGGCTTTGCACGGCAAACCGACATCATCAGCGATGGATATAGAACAAAAGCCAGACACATAGACAGTATCCTGCGGAATCCTTCGCACTTGTCCCCCGGGGGCAGCAGAAACAGCATTGCATGTTTCAAGCAAATTTATTACAAGCAACAGTCGAAGCTAAAGCAAAGGCAAAAGCTTCTGGAATCGCCGGCGAGTCCTGTGCTCTTCTGTCCTCCGGTTCAGTGGCAGTTGTCTGGGCCATCAGCACTTGGCCCAGCTACGTGTCGTCCTCTATTGAGTGTGAATCCTTGGGGGGACGTCGGCTGGGGACCCAACTGCGGTCGTCCTGCGTCCTTCCGTCCATCCCATGCTCCCTGTCCCCTGTCTCCAGTCCGCTGTCGCATGTGGGTGTCTGATGACCTTAGGCCAACTACTATCGACAAGCGTCTTGGACTGTGTTGACTGTGTCTTCCCTGACTCTTTTGCCACTTATAAATTCTGGCAGATACATGGCCCAAACACTTGTTACATCAATTAGAAGGCCACAGAGTGGCAAAATGTGTGGGCCATGGCCGGAATGTGAAAAGAGATTGTCACGGCTGTTGGCCATTAAGGTGTCCGACGAACTTGCAATGCCAACAGAGCGCACCAAATGTGTGCGGGGTTTAATGATGCCTTGTTGGGGTCAGAGGGCAAATGGCAAAGGTTTCTTTCGGAATCGGAGAGTTGGCTCCAATACTTTCCCCAATTTGTGTACTAGTAAACCACTTTTGTGTATTTAGAAATAAAGTTTGGATTACTTTAAAAGTACGAAACAGATACATTACGGTGTAATCGGGCTTAAAGTTTTTGCCGCTCTAAAGGATTTCACCCGAATTTATGTATCATGCCCATATAATGTTATGCTCTATTAATCTGTTTTAAAAGTGTTGTTTATTTTTCAGTTAAATGCTTTGACCCATTTAGAGCATTAAGTCGGAATATGATTTTAAATAGTATTCAAACGTTCTTGGTTTAGCATTGCTATTGAAAAGAACTCCATGGCCTATAAAATATTTCACAGCTTTGAGAATAATCTTCAAATGCCAAACAATGGAAGTAATTGAGTTAATTAACTTGAAAGTTCTGGTCTAAATGCGCCGTCCTCCCATTCCGGCAGTGAGATGCGCTTTAAACTGTGCATTTAACTGCGCTAAAATAACACCGCCACTCACACAAACTCCCTCGTAACCAAATGCATGAGCTGGCCCACACATACAGACAGACACCGAGCCACGCTTTTGGCCAAGGCTTAATTGAATCATACTCGAGTTCAAGCACAAAACCAAAATGCCATTTGTGTCTGCATTTGGAAACCGGCGGATGGAAAGGGCGGTTGCTGGGCTGGGGGCCGGAAAATCTGTTCATAATTGAAATTATTTTGGAAAATTATTCGGCATTTGAAGTGTGTGTAATCAAGGGCTTTTTCGGCTGCCCAATTTAAATGAGGCTGCAGTTTAGCATTCATAAATAATGGGAGTGCATGCTGGAAATACAACAATATTCATTTAATATACGTAAGTAGATGAGCAAATTGCTTGTGAATGTATCAGCGAGGTGAGCGCTTTTATACATTTAAATTATAATAATATTTTATTTGGTCTGACAAATTGGTAAATTAACATGAAAAACATAATTGCATGGAAGTGTGTAGGCGTAAAAAACGGAGAATATAAACATCGAAATCAATTAAAAGGCTGGCAAATAAATAATAGGAATTAAGCTGAGCGCATGGGCATTATTTAAGTATAAAGGCGAAAAAAGCTGAAAAAACGGCACAGCTAATATGCTTAAATTATGAAATTAGCAAACGTTTTTAATTAAAATATTGCTGCCATTGCTGGCATGTCAATAAATATATTTATGCACTCGCTTGTGCACTGCATATTGATTTGTGGCATGCCCCGGCCAGTGGCCAAAATCAGAGCAATGCAACGGCAAATTAACTAATTTCCAATTTATATGTACCCAACATTTTACGGCAATTGCCATAATTATGCCGAGAAATTAGCAAACGGCAAAAACAACAATCCAAACAAATTCTCGCCCACACACACACAAACGCCAAGAGCTGCAGGCTGATTTAAAAGCCGAGTCCGAAAACAATTTGGCCAGAGCGCTTTAAGCCAAATGCTTCACCACTCGAAAGCCCCTTGGCAAAGCCATTAAAATTTGACTAATTAAATAAGCAGCAAACTTTAAGTCCGCCACGGCAATCAATCAAGGCCTTTGTCTTTCGAGCAGCTCATTTGCCGCTCTAATCGGCATCAGCAGCTCGAAAAGGATTTGCTTTTCCACCGAGACCTCTATTATTTAGCCAGCAATATTTGTGCTCATTAGGCATTAGGCAACTTTAATATTACTTTATCGTGCGAGCAGCGACAAAGCATTTCAATTAAAGCACCAGTCGCCTAATTTGTTTATTGTTTCGCCCAAGTAAGCCCCATTTGGCAGCGCATCTTGGCTCGTGATTTTCATTCATTCTCGTGGGTTCACAGGTCAGCAGCGCTAATCCCTTCAATTAGCGATCGAACGTCACTCGAATCAACGCGACCGGCAACAAATTCAATTTCGCTGTCATTGCGTCTCGTTTGAAGTTAAACCAAACTGAAAATGAACGCAATGAACCGTTCCCATTTCGAAGTCCCGCTCCTTGTTTGCCATCCCAGGACATCGACAGGACATTCGGGGCGGGTTTATTGTGCTGGCCGATTGTGCGGTGCTGCAACTTGCTGCAAATGAATATTTAAACCCAATGTATGCAAATGCGATTCGCTGCTTTACCGGCTTTAAACAAAAGCAAAATATCTGAAGCCAGCGAAACTCGCGATGCACACAAAAAAAGCATATAATCCAAATGGATATTTGGAAATGGAAATGGACAATATATTTTTTTTTTTTTTTGACCTCACAAATTAACTTATGCCAAGCCACACTGCCATATTATACCAAGATAAATGTTAAGCGTCATTTTTAAAAAGAGTACATTGTGTTCTTTCGTCGTTATCTAACCCACATAGAATGGAACTAAAATACATTTTCAAAAATGATTTAAAAGCCGTCATCGACAATCCATCACCAATTTAGTACGATTTCATTTTGGCCGGTGCACACAAATACCAAAGAAAAAGAGCGGATTGCATGTCGCGTGGCAAAAGTTTTAAAGCAACAAATAAACAAATTACGAGGAGCAACACAAGTGTAATAAATAAGCGAAACTGACAAAAACTGCACAAATGGCTGTCATTAGAGGTAAGATGGCGGGCGGAAGTGGCATAGGGTGTGTGGGGCGGGCGCGGCGAACGCCCTAATAGCAACCAGGTGCGCCATAATTGCCCACCGTTTTGCCAGAAAGTGCTTATATGCTCGGCACAAAAACACACACACACACACATACGTAGGGGAGCGGAGCAGCGAAATATCAGTGAAAGCGGCTTAAAGTAATTTATGATCCTTAAAGCAAGGAAACGGCTAAATGCCGGCATATGGCAGGTCAGCAATCGAAGGACGAAGGAGGCGTATGTGCGCCTGGCACGCACGGAAGTCAAGTATGTAATGTTAATGTCTGGTCAGCTGGAAAAACAAAGTAAATTAATTGTAGGTTCAAGGAGCAGAGGCCAAACAGGAGCTAAGCCCACTGTCCGCAGCTCCTCTTGATGCTCGCTGTCCTGTTGTCCCGATGTCCTGATGTCCTATGTGCGCCGTCATTGCTGATTATCGAGTGCGGCGCGGTCGCTGAAGACTTCCTGCTCGACTCCCTCGACGGTATTGGTTTTTCAGCAAAGTGCAGCCAAGCGAAACCAATTTCCTACACACACACACACACAGGACATCTCCGCGCGAGTGTGTGTGCGAGAGTTTGTTTATGGGTGTGCGTCTGAGCGGTCTTCCTGTTGCAGGAGACCGAGGCAGGACGAAGATCGAAGGAGTGAGCGCTTGACAAAGCGCGTGTTGATGCGCGTGTCAAACTTGCACTGCCTGACGGAAGTGTTGCCAACTAACGGCTGGCTAACGAGGTTGGAGAAGGCGGGCTCCCAGTTGGCCATACTTCTGCCACCGGCCATAACAAGCAAGGACTTTCAGTCACCCATTACCCTGGTCAAAAAATTGATGCATTTTTTTAAGAAGGCAAAATCAAAGATACAAACTTGATGACAAAAGAACAAATTTTGATTAAACCCAAAATGCGGAGATAGATCTTTAAGAATCTTTACTCATTTTTAGCTAAGTCATTTTCTTTTTTTGCTATAAATATTCCTTAATTAATTTTTTATAAATTTTGGTTAGTTTATAGACTTTTCTACATTAACTAACAGGGTATGACCAGTGCTTAAACGACTGACACGTAATATATCAATGGGCCTCGCCTGGTTGCCCGTGACCGCTTGAAATATGCCCTGGTCCCAGGACCGTTTGTTGTTTACTTATGCAAAGTACAAACAGCAGAAAACTTTGCGAAAACTTAGGCACACATTAGGCAGAAACGCTTATTTGCTTAGGCAGCTGGTCTACTTGTACTACTTCGTACAATATGAGCTTTCTGCAGCCCATTTACCTACGATAATACCACATTCCTGCCGAGCATTTAAGTTTTCAGCTGCTAGAGTCCTTTTTCCGATTCCTATGCCACTTAAAGTTGGATTCAATTTTTTACTGTTTGCCAATGCCCTGCGGTTAGGTCAGGCCCCACCGTATGTGGGTTCACCGATTGGGGGGGGGGGGGGTCCCCAAAAAAAAGAGAGGAAAATAAAATCATTTGTTGACAATTTGTTTAGCTTCTGTTGCCACTACAAATTCTATGCTTTTTTCCTCGACCCCCTGACTTGCTCTCTGGCTGCCTTGCAAGTTGTTTGGCCAAATTATTTGGTATGCAAAACACTTTCGGCAAATATTGATTTTGGGAAATTTGTTTTAAAAACAAAACGACAAGGCAAAGGAACAGGAATGGGAATGGCAATAGGAATTGGAATGCAAGAGAAGGGGCACGACCAACGCGACATTGTAGCAGCTTTCACGTCGTAGTCGTCGCATTAGACGACACTAAAAGTCATGGCATAGTTTTGGGGTTTCTTGGGCGGAGTGGAGTAGCAAAAGTCGCACACTGACGTCATAAAAAGGCTTCCACGGCCACGGAAAACTCCTGCCGCTCGCTTTCCAGCTGCATTTGTATGCATGAACATCGACTGCAATGTCTTCGCCGGCACGTGATGTGTGCCACATGCCGCTGGCTTCGCAGCATCCTGCTCCTTTTCGTCCTTTCCCTTCCTTTTGTGACCGAAAGTGGGAGCGGCTTTAAATTAGCTTTAAAAATGCCCATGCTGCCGCCTCGTATTTTGTGCGGGCTCTGTTCTGGCTCGCTTTTCAATGGCTGCAGCCCGCGTTTTGGGCCACATTTAATTAGCTCCCGGCTAGTTGCACACACACACACATTCATAGCTCTGTGCTGAGAGTCGCCGCAAGTGCAACAACCCGAAAATTTGCATAAATAAAAGCAGGAGAACCGCACACTGCCAGAAATCATCCACAAATAATTGCAACTTCACTTCAAAATTACTTGAAAAACAGTAACAATCTGCGACGAGGTATTTGTATTATTACAATTCAACACCTGTAGTTGAAAAATATTCATGTTTTTGTTGTAAGCTGAGTAAAATCTATTGAATAATTTCAGGCCCTTTGAAAAAATAAAATCGTTTTAAATGTTTCCCTGTTAAAATAAAAATGTTTATCCTTGCGAATGTTGTTCTAGTGGGAATGTACTTTATTTCTAGGTTTACAGCTTGCTCACAAAAACATTCAAATTAATTTAAGTATGTTCGTACATAAAAAATGGCTTATAATAACATATATGTGAAAAATATGTACGTATGGGAAAGAAAATTAATTTTAAGCAAATGCAACATAGTGTTATTTTAAATTCCAACCCCCTTTTGGATTTGCGTGCTATTTGGGTTTTTCCAACACTTTTAATGCACTTTCGTGCTTGTGAAGTTTTTCTATGACGAAATATGTGAAGCATATATGGTTTTTTTTTGAGTGCAGAAAACTGCAGCAGTCGTGCGACTGTATGAATGTCCTGAATGCCGCGAATGTCTGTTTGAATGGATCCTGGCAGTCAAAGCAGTCGGCAGTCTGCGTGCGCAAAGAAGCATTTCGTCCGTGGGCAGGTTCACATTCACCCACAGACATACAGACAGACAGAAGGACCTCGTGTAAATGCAAAGTTTTTCGATTTAAGTTCATAATTAAAATTGAATTCTGGCTGGCTCGCTCTCGCACTGCGTTTTGCACTCGCACACACACACATTTGCATAGCGCGCGAAAGTTTAATTAAGTTTAAATTTTGCATGCGCTGGTACTAATTTTCCGTGCGAAGGTCACAGCAACTTGCAAATTTCGCTTTCCCCCAAAAATTTTGAAGGCACTCTCTCGAAACACATGTGGCCAACCGAGCATCGTGAGTATTGCCGTCGAAATATATATGTCGAGAGCTATATACTCGCAGAAGCTGGATGCTTGGTGCGTGCCAACTGCCATAATTTGGGCAATCCCTGGGTGGCACTAAACCCACCTGACAAGTTGCAGACTTGGCTTCCCGCCCTGACATTTATTGAATAACTTGGGGTGAGCTGGCGAGCGCGTTTTCAATATTTAACTGCCGGCGTTAACGACCTCGAACTGTCAACAATTTTGCAGGCGCATTTCAAAAATTCCTCGAGAGCACTCGGCAGCCAAAAACTTTGCCGAAGTTGCGACTTGTCGAGTGGGTCTTCTACTTCTACTTCTACTTTCTTCTTTTTCGGGCGAAATGTAGCCAAGCCAACTTGACGACAACGCCGCTGACATTGTGCAGGAGTTAAACATGTTGGCGGCCTGTAGATTATGGCAGCTGAAGTCGGCGGTTGGCCAGAGCCGTCTCCATCTTGCCGGTTTTACCAGCCCCAAAGCCCCCCTCCTGCTGCCAATTAGGCAAAGTTTTTGGTCGAGTCCGCAGAAAAAAATTCAGACGGAACGAAAGCGCCTGAAATTTGCATTAGTCGCAGTCGTAGGCCACACAAAGTTGTCAGTAGGCGGAAAAAGTTTGCATTCAACTAATTATGTAGTTCATTATGCGACGAATAGAAAGACGATTCGGGCTGGGTAAATAACCCTTTCTTAAATCTAGAGTGTTTAATGGGCCAGGGGAAATAATACCCCTATTGTGTGTTTAGTTTTTATTGAAATATATATGAAAATACGTGATGGGAATCCTAGTCCCCAATTTGGCGTCTCTTAATGTCAATCTTCTTCTAATTCTTATAGTTCCAACAATTTTTATTTCATCAGATCGGAATCTCTGCCTCTACCTGTTGAACATTTACAATTCTTTCACTCTGCGAGTATTCTGTTTTGAATTGTTAAATAATAGACTAAACAAATAACTATAAAATTTATATTGTTTCCAATTTGTTCATAATTGCATTTTTGTGGCCCAAGTGTTGTTTTTTTCTAAGAAATATCTCTGGCCATAATAAACCGATTTCGTTAAATAAAAACATGTTGCTCAATTTAATGTTCATATGAAATAAAGCTTGCGTTGATTTAAAGTGCATTTTCGGGTAACCAAAACATGCACAAACGCAAATTGCGCATAAGTTTACCTTTGCATTTTGGCAATTTAATAGCATTGTTGCGGCTTCTGATAACTCAAAGGCGAAAACCACAAAGCTGTGCAATTTTCTTCTAATTGGCTTTTAATGCGTATCCTTTTCGCATACGAGTATAAGTAGTGTGCCGAGATTTGAATAATAATGATTAATGGCAGCACAAGCCGCAGGGCGCTTTTCAGTGGGGTCTTGTGAACACGAACCTGCCAGCGAGCATTGAAAGTCATTTGAAGTAGCTATATTTGTGTTGGGGGTTTCACCACGAGAACTGCATTCCGGCATTCCGTCATCAATTTGCCCGGCTTTTGTGCATTTTTCAGCAGACACGAGACAAAGGACAAAAGACAACAGCCAAAGGCAGCGCAGTATAAAATGTTATTGTGCATTAAAGTCAAATCAAAGTGTGTCACATTGGCAGCGGAGGAGCTGCAAACTCGGATCTGGGATGCTGTGTTCCAGGGGTTCTCGAGATTCTCGATGTTCTCGGTGCTCTCTGTTTGTTTAGGCTAAGAGGCAGTCGACAAAACAAAGTGAAATGTTTTATTTATGGGCGTGCGCCGGAGTGCTGTGTGTGTGTGTGTGTGTGCGGTGGGCGTGGCAAGTGTCATATGCGTTGTAGCAACAAGACAAACAGTGAGTAGACGAGTCGAGTCAGTGAGGCAGCTGCCAGGATTCAGGATGCAGGATCCTCCTTAGTTGCCGTCTCCGTTTCTGTCCGTCTGTCTGTCAGCTGCCTTGCAAATGAACAACTTTAACAAATGCAGGGCGCCTTTGCCTGAGATTGTCACAACTTGAAAGATTTTCGCACAAGTCAAACAGACTGACAAAGTCGACAATGATGGGGGAAGGAAGGAAGGGAACTCCTCCCTCGGCCAGACAAGATCCACAACAAAACCCAGACTGGGTATCAAAAACATGACCCCCCTAAACACTCATACTGCGCCAAAGCGAGTCAACTTTCTAATGTTATTTAAAGCACTTTAAGTGCCATATTTCCTGCTGCTGCTCCAACTACCACTGAGCTCTTCTGCCCCCCGCAGTCCGCTTTATTTATTATGTGGCGCTGCTGTGCTTACTTTTGGCACTCCGGCAGGAAGAATCAAGTAGTTTTTTATGTTTTCCGGCTGAACTGCAATGCCAACAGCCAGAGGCCCAAGTATGCACTGCAATGAAAATCATATTTAATTGGGGTCACTCGGTGTTTGTTTAATACGCGAGAGCCATGGAAACGAACTGTTGAAGACATGGTTGTCCAATGGGTATATTTATTTACTTTTCCCATGAGGAAATTAATTATTTTTATTACCATTTAAATACAAAAAATTTAATATATATGTTATAATTTAAAAGAAAATACATACTCGTATATGTGCGCGTTAGCTAAAGTTAATCAACATTATTGAAAAGGGCCAATTCTCGAACTCCAAACTTTGTGAAATATTCAAGAACTTTTCGAGGGAGATAAATTCTTGAAGAGCTTTGCAGATTTTCCACAGATTTCTGCGCGACACTCCTTAACCTTTTCTATTTGATCCCGTGCACACAGTATTAGTTTGATCTTCATTTTTTTCCTGTGTGAGCCACTGCAGCGGCAACTCGAAACTCCCAGTTGGCAGTCCTGGAGTCCGAGGCTGCTGCTTTTATTCAAAAGTTTAGTCAGCCATTGAGAGCGTCGAGTGCGACGTCGTCAGTCAAGACTCGCGTGGCTCTACTCCGGCGGATATCTCGCCAATGTTTGTTTTATGTTGCAAACTTTGCCAGCAGAAGAGCGAAGACCAGCTGCAGCAACTCTACTTTTCCGCCTTCGTCGGCACCGCAATTTAATAGATTTTCTATGTAAGCCTTTGCGGTCCTCAGATTTGACACCGGCGACCACACAGATACACACTGACGCAACAGTCGCCAAGGGGGTGGAGTTGGGTTGGTGCTGGGATGTCCTTTGTGTAGCGTCTACCTGCCTACAGATATTTTGCACATCACAAGGACACAACACAACTTGACGTCGTGTGAACCTCAACAACTTAAAATGTAAATAACTTTTCAAGTGGTTTCACAAAGTTTTTGGCCTGAACCGAGCCATGCCCCCATCCCCTATCTCACCAACACCATGACACTGCTGTCTGTGTGTGTATGTGAGAGTGCGCGTATCTGTGTGAAGTGCCCTGGCACTCAAGTGTTTCGTTTTAATTTTAGCACGAGCTTCGCAATTTCTCTCCATTTTGACGGCCCCACCGATTCTAGCCCAAAAAACAAATACCGGCCAATGGCTGCAAATTAATTTTGTTTTGATAGACTTTCGAGCATCCGGCCGAAAAACAAAGGCCGAAGTGGAAAGGAAGCGGCCGGCGTACACTGCGTATGCGTAATGTGGGAGCAGCATTTGCCATTTAGACCAAAACTGCAGCAAATCAATTAAAATCCACGCGGCACACAAACACACAATCGCATTCTAAAACGGCAACATAAGAGAAAAAAAGGAAAACTGCGAAAAATGCCAAAGCAAAACCAACAGCAAAAATTTTTGTTTGTTAAAAATGCAATTTATATGCGCAATGCAACGCATCGCGGCAAAAGCAACAAACAATAAACAACAAAACAAGAGCAACAGCAATAGCAAACATTCACAATGGCCAGACAAAACGAAGTTTGATGCATTTTCACGCACAGCTTCACGGCAATCAACGCTTCATTTTAACAAAATGATTTTCGTTCCAAGGGTGGACTGCGGAAAATTCGGCAGCACAATTAAATGGGTTCTGATAACGATATGTATATGGTGTGTGGTTGCCAAAGCGAAGGCAATATATTTTAGGAATATGAAACAGTTGTTCTGGAAGGGGGAAAATTAAGCCGCGTCAGCAGCACATTTTCCAACTAATACAGTGGCACTAAATCACCACAAAGTGGCTCAAAGCTGTATAAAATAATTTAAAACTAGTTAAAAACTCATTCATATCCATTGGTATCCACTGAAATAAGACAACTAGTGATCATAAAATCAATAAATATTAAAATACATTTGAATATATATTAAATATTAAAGTCGATCGTTATTAAGCATCATAGGTAAGATTAGATCTACCCTTCTGAGCTAGAGATATTCCTAATGAATTACTTTCCTGAATCTCAATCATATTAATATTTTTATCAGAATCAGTATTTCTTGGAAGCCATGCCTCGCCATTTCCATAGGTAAAATAAAGCAGACTCAACTGCACCATGGCCAAATCGCTTTGATGATAATTCATGTGAAGCCCGAGAAAGCTGGAGAAATTTGCCAAAACGAAATATAAGCATCGGAAATCCACTTAAATAAATTGATGCTTTGCTACTCAAGGCAAGTTTTGTGCACCCATTTCGCCCCATTCATTACACTTACTCTACTATAGCATACACCACAGCCAGACGCGTCGCAACTTATGGACCCCAACCCAAACCCCGCCCCCCGCCCCTCGGCTACGCCACTGGCAAGTTGCAGAGTTGGAGAGGCGCCACTTGCGTAAATTGGCAGCATTGTAGTTGAGGGATTAGTGAGGCATTAAACGCCGTTTTTGCACATTACACGCGTGTAAAGCGCAAAGTCCATGCCACCCACGCCGGCTCCTTTGGCAGCCGAAAGGACCTTTTCCCTCATCTCCACATGCTGTGTTCTTCGCTTTAAAGAAATACAAGACGGCGAGTCTTTCGTCGTCCCTCCGGCCAAAGTTGGTTGTCTTGCCGGTTGGCACTTGCCACTTGCTACTTTCCACTTGCCACTTTCCACTTGCCAGTTGCCAGTTGCCGGTTGCCACTTGGCCCGCGTTTAACACTAAAAGGATTAAGCGGCTTAAGTCTGATGCGAGAATCCGCTGCGTGCCACTTGGGCCTTCTGGCTGGAGCAGAACAGAACAGAACGGAGCAGAAGGCATTGCCACTCGTAAATTGCCAAATGTAGCGCAGAGCATTGCACGTAAAGCAAATTTATCCGCGACTCTGCGAATCGTCATCTGCCCGGGTAAAAGAATTCCATGGCAAAAACGGGGCTCAAGCTGGCCTTAATCATTTTAATGGCCAGTCAAGCAGCAGACAAACGTGCTGACCTTGCAAACTAGCACTTAAGACCATTCCACCGCCACGGAATATGCGAAAACAAGAGAGATAAAGTTCTGAATTTTCTTAAGGTGAATGCAAGACACTCTTAAGTTTCAGTCTATTTAATACTTAAACTAGTTGTTTAATACGCTTTATGATTTAAGTATAGAAGTAATAACCTTCTGAATTTAATTGTGGTATCCTTCTAAATTTTCCTCTAGCCGCATGCATACGAACTTGAAAAGGTTTCCCTGGCCACAAAGCTAAATCCGGCATTTCCTGCAGCTGTTTTCCACACTTAAACTTCCACCGCAATTACTCGCGAAGCTTTTACTTCGCGGCAATGCAAATGCATTAACCAAATCATAATATCCTTTCATTTAATTTCTGCTGCAAAAAAGCGCGCGGTCACAAAGTGAACGCCATGACAATGAGCAAACAAGTCAGCGGGGTTGGAGGTCAAATAATGAAAGAAATAACCGGGGAAAAAAGCGAATGGAAAACGCTAGTTGAGGGTGTGGAAAAATCCCCTTCGGTGGCTGCAGGGCGACCCCAGCTAACTGGCGCCCCTCGAAACATTGAGGATGCGGGGGCATGGGTTTCCCCTTTTCTGGCCACAGCCCTTTGTCAAGTGGCAAGTGGTTTGTAGCTGCAAATGAAAATAAATCTTAAAGTGCGCTGCCAACAGCAAACGCCATCAACTTGGCACTCTGTGCACCATTTAGCGGCTTAGCCGCAAATCAACAAACATATTCGTGAGCTCAAAGCCGCGGGCCAAGCAAAAGCTAAACAATATTTTAGCAAAATTACAGGGATTTAAGGTGCGTGTGTGCGGCTGTTATGGTATGGTATGGTTTGGTCTGGTGACAAATATAATGCGAGCAGAAAATTTAGAGCGCTTTATCATCACAAATGCGCCACTCGCATGTATCGTCAGCGAATTTTACGTGCTGTTTTCGGATGTGGCTCGGATATGAGGGGGGCCATGTAAACATGTGTAAATTCACAAAATGAACAATCATATGCCAGTGTAATACATCACGCAGCCCCGCGAAATGATTACACGCCATGCGGCTCATTTTTCCCGACTTTGCCAGGTGCCCCCTTTGTCTAAATCCAATCCAAAACCACCCACTTTCAGCCCGTTAGCCACCCACTTTCCACCCACCTGGCTGTCTGAATGTCTGACTGAGTGGCAGCCGAGCTGATTGCCTGTTGTTTTTGTGTACGCTTGCAGTTGCTAGACATTGAGTATTTTAAACATGTCATTAATATGAAATACATCACACCAAATGAGGCCACTAAATAATGCAGTGCCATCAGACAATTGAGCAAACTACTTGTCATGGAACTTTACTGCAAAAGAATGCATATTGTATTGGAATGCCGCATATGATCAATTACTTAATATGCAAGATAACATACGAAGAGGGGTCATGACATATTTGAAATTATTAATACAAAATTAAACTTTACATTTGCATCTTTATTGCCTCATGTTGATTGCATAATTTATTTTATATAGTTTATGCGCGCATGCTTTGATTTTAATTAAAATATTATAATCTATATACTGCGGTTTCGCACAACAATATCCCCCATAATGATTCGACTTTTTTCGCAATGCATTGAGCTTTTTGCGCTCAGCGATGGGCTTACGTATGTTTGCACATAATTCGAGTGGACAAAAATTTAAATTGTACACGGTCTAGAGTTTACATAAAAATTATTTTCAAAAGCCAGCCAAACCGCACACAGTCAGACGCATGCATAAATAATTCATAACGATTTTATTTGCATGCGAAATGAGTTAGAAAAAAGCGGCGAAAACCAAACGAAGGCAAACTACACACCGTAAAAAAAGGTGAAAAAACGCAAAAATCCCAAAACAAACTGAATTAAGTTGCTGCACTTTTTGCGAGCATGCAGCACACTTTTCGGGATTTACAGTGGCCACTGCGGCCACACACGCCGCACATTCGGTTTTATTGTTAGACCATGGCCATGGACTCCGGTCTCCCGGCTGCAGGCTTCCTTCTCCGGAATGCTGATCCTGCTCCTGCGGTTGCAGTGGACCTGCACCTTGGCCACAGCGAGCGCAGGACCGCAGACAAACGCGTAGGTGTCGGTGCTGGTTGGTCCTGCTCCTGCCGACCATCCTGGCATCCTGCTAGCCGGGCTACTGATGCTAATGTCGAGGCGCCCCCCATCCTGATGGTGGTCGCAAACACCCTGGAGGCCATGGCCATCGCAGCCAGGCGAGTCAGGAGTTGGCTCCTGTTGACTCAGCACCTTTTTTCGTCCGCACCAAGCCGACTTAGTTAACGGACTACACGCGGAATAAAGTGATGGCACATAGCTGGGTAATTTCATAACTTCAGTTAGAATAAAAATGTTTATAAAAATGTATCTAGATCATATATAGATATAGCAAAACAATTGCCAAAGAAAGTTATATTTCATAACGCCTATATAAACACGAATTATCAAAGCTATTTGACCAACCTTTGATTACCTTTTCGTTCAGTGTACTGCATATCCCCGTTGCCTGGTCCGTGTGTCTTTATTATGAGCCTGGGAGACGGTGCTGGAGTGCCTGGTTGGTGCCGTGTTCCTGTTCGTGTCCTGTGGCCATTTGCGGCTCATAAGGCATAAACTTTCAAGTGGCCAACAGCGTTGCTGGTCCCGCCGCCTGCTGACACGCTGAAGGACAACTTTTAATTGAGATAAAATGGAAGCGGCTCCTTTTTGCCAACCTGCTCGCCGTTCTCCGTTCGCCATTCGCCGCACTTTGCTGGAAATCAGCATCAGAGTAACTTCTAATTTAGTGGCCGTGAGAGGAGTCCATGGCCAACATGTAAATCAGCGCACTTTTCTAGCACTTTCAACGCTGCCCGTTTCCCAGCTTTTCCCCGTGGAAAGCTCCATCGTTCACCTGGCTTGTTTGCATGGCAAACTTGGTGTTGTTATTGCTGTTGGCATTGTTGCCAAATGTTGTAGTTGTAATTTGTGTTTGTGGCCATAAAGTTTGCCCAGTTTGCCTGGCCACACAACAAAAACATTCAATTTTCGCTTATTCCTTTTTTTCCAACCACCGCTGTTTATGTTTTTCAACTCTCGTTGCAGAACGCTCAAAATATTTACAATTTAGTCGGGTAAATGACGGCTCTTCCACGTTGTTTGTCACGCATTTGTTGTCACATTAGCAAACTTTCAGTCCGGCTAGTTATGGCTGTTTCAGGTTTAATGACGCAGCGTAACCAGGTAGCAAGTGGCAAGGTAGCCAGGTAGGCAGACACCTCATTAGTAATGGCCAAGTGTTTCCCAAACCGAAATCACGGAAACTCAAGATGGAGCCGTAGGCAGAAGATGGCCCAGAGGCCGGAGCATTGGTAACCGCAGTCCATTCCGAGCTGTTCATGCGTGGCCAAAAGGCCCCGAGCCGACTGTGTCCCAAGTAGTCACCACACTCCTGAAATACACTCAGAGATCTGAGGACGTATCTTAAAGATAGATACAAATAGATAGATGCAGATGGAAGTTTGCAACAAAGATCCTACATAGATAGAACTATAATAATGTTTATTTTAACATTATGAACTGTCGATTCCTTCCATCTATCTTCCGCCTATATCGTTTTCTCTCAGTGCAGCCACACAATCAGACGCAGAAACTAAGACGCCGTGAGGTTTCACACCGTAGCAGCCAGTGTAATCCAACAATCCCGCTCTAATTAACCAAATGAATTCACACTTATGGTAAGCAGTGTGTTGGCAACTGGACACATGGCTGGAAGGAAACCGGAGCCTGTAGCAATTATGCGTTGTCTCGGATCCATTTAATGATGTGCATGCTCAAGAGTGACCCAACTGGGTTGGGTACTCCACAAGGACCATGCTGCACTTTAAGGACCCCAGCCGAGGCCTAGTATGTTTAATTTGCTTGCCAAACTTTCGTTGCCTACTTCTAGGGGCTCGTCTAAAGGTCGAACGTGGCACGGCCAAAGTTGCAGCATACAAATTTATTACTCAAATTTTAAGTACATGCAAGTGCACGGCGGCATGCAGGGATATTACGGAGTATTCGGGGGCAACAGTCATTTATTATCGTATTAAAATTTCAGCATCCGCCACCCAGAAAACCCAACCACCACCCATCGTATTGGCGCAGGCGTCGCGGAAATAACAAATTTCTTGCTCGGAAATTAATATTTCCATTTTATAGAAAAACTTTAGGGCTCTTGTATGTGTGTGTGAGTTTTATGTGTGTGTGTGTGTGCGCGGCTACGTGTGTATGTGTTTATTTTCCGCAACGTCTATGTGTGTATGTGCATGTCCGAGGGTCATTTTCCAAAGCCGAGTCCGGATAGTCCGAGTATCCGTTGCCCGTCCGCTCTGCACATAATTTTTATGAAATCATAATCTTGAGAAAATAATGAGAATTCTTGCAGAAGCGTGCCAAGAACTTGCATAAATTTCTCCTTGCCAGCTACATAGCACAATGCAAAAGAAAATAAAAATAAAATCCAGTGAAATAAAGCTGAAGAAATACAGAAATAGGAAATGTGTTTCGGCCGCTTCGTTTTGTTGTGCATCTAATTGAGGCCCTCAGAATTGAGAGCGGCTCTAAAAAGCCGCAATAAAAGCCAGCTCATTTCCATCAGCAGTCGCAATCAGTGCTCTGTGCACCTGACCAGGCCAAATATTAACTTCCGCTGATGGGAACATGAGCCCGAAACTGGTAACCTGAACCCGGCGACTACCCAGCAAACCGGCCAGCAATTTCAATGGATCGGAAGAGTGGAAAAAGAGAAAACCAAAGGCATCGGAAACATTCCAGCCAAATTGAAAGCGCCGAGCTGGCTCAGCCATCCTGAACTATCGCATATAGCCATGGTTATATTCCATTCGAATCCATTCGTCTCTATTCGATTCGATTCGAGCCCCGTGGCGTTTTAAATGCGCCAAAGTGACCAAAGAGCCGGAGGCTTCAAGGATCGAAGGACCGCTTGTGTCATAGATTGCACAGAAATTGCTTCCTTGGCACGTGTTTCATTTAACAGTAAAAACGGACTCACATGTGAGTAAGCCATTGTGTGCCATTTGACACACAAAACGAGTAAAGAGGGGTAAAAACTAGGGACTATTGGATGATACCCTACGGAGAATACCTGTTATCGGGACTACGCATTATAATTAGTTTAAGCATGAGATATTGGTTTAAATACTGGTATAATTATCTTGAAAAATATAAAGAAATAGTTTTCGTATATTTCTTTAAAAGCCCAATATACCCCTTCAGTGCACGATTACAGGGTATGTAGAGTCGGCACACGAGTAATCATTTATTACAGAATGGCAAACTTGGCCCAGTGAGGGAGCACAACTACTACTTCAGCCGCTGCCGGCATGCGTGAGTTTTAAGCCGCTTCTTCATAATGTAGACGCTTTTATGGCTGCCACACACGCACAGATCACACACACATACTCGCTCACTCACTCACTACGCACTCACACACACACTCACGCAATTGCCGAAAAGGACGAAAGGCGAAGTGAAGCAGAAGGCAATTATTTTTATTTACTGCCCAGACGCGCACTATGGCGCCAGCGTTTATTATTGTTGTTGTCGTCGCCATCGACGCCACCACATAAGCCGCATCATTGTCAGCTGGAACCGCCCTCGTCCTTTTGTGCCAATCCGATCCGAAGGACCCAGTGCCCCCCACACCATCCATAGCCCATATATTCGGGCATAAGCAAATTACGGCCGAGAGTTAATTTTTCACTTGCTTAACGAGCGGAAGTTACCATTTTGCACTGATTTGAAAATATGTCGCTGTTTGTGGCATTGGCGTCGCCGACAGCAACGCCTACCACCCACCACCCACTAGCCCTTGGGGTACACAGAGACAAATTAGATCAAAATTCATTTATATATCAGATCAAATAGACGCCTACGTAGATTTGATGATTTAATTTGAAGGAGAAAATAGGATATATGGCTCAACTTCAAATTTATTGAAACATTCAATGGCAATGGTACTTTTTACTCAGATATAACAGACTCTCGGATTCATTACCTTATCATGTTGTATGTAAGTTTTTTTTTGCAGTGCACCCACTGGGCTCCTTTAAACAGTCGGTAATACGCGCATTCATATGCGTATTTATCTGTATGTGCTGTATGCTTATTTCGGCCGAGATTGTTTGTCTGCGGCAAATGAATGAATTGCTCTTTGCTTCTATGGCAAATATGCCAATTTGGCAACCATGCCACATCCCTGGGCCCATCCCCAATTTCCCGCCCCCTTGGATTCCCAATCCCCAAATTCCAGTCATTGACATGTGCCTCTGGTATGCGTTCGCTGTTTTATGTGCGAGTGATTGTTTGGGCCATGTTCACTGTTCTGTGCTTTTGCGCGCCCGTCTCATCAAAATAATCAACCAGAGTTGTTATTTGGCGCTCATTTTTTGTACGCCTTTTTGTTTAAAAATAACAACAATTTTCAGCTACCATTTTTATGTGGATATAAAAACGAAGTGTCAGCCTAAAAAGCATGCAGTGTATTTTTTGTGAACCCGCAGCATTTGTCGGGCATATTGTGTTTCTTTGTTACTTGTTTCGATATGGATTATTGAAATGAAATCAGGAAAAATCACTTAAAAAACTCATAGCCACTTCGGCCCAGGATTAACAATTAAGTCACCAATTTTTTTGTCTGATAAATATTTTCAATAATGTCGGTAACAAAAGACAAAACAACAAGTTAATCTTCGTCGCCATAATATTATTTTACAATGTATAAATGTATACAGTTTTGTTAGACTTTAAATTCATACCTTAATGACAAAAGAACTAAAATAGACACAATATTGTTGCAGTTATTGTAGTTTTTCGGTTGTTCCATCCACATAATAATAATAACTTCATTTCTGTAAGCACTTACCCATTTGAATCAATGCATTACTTGGTTTAACTGGCATTTAGGGTAACTTGTAGTCGTTTGCCCTGCCATTTATTTCGCATGTCTGTTCGCTTTAGTTGGTTATGTAATGCTCGTGATGTAAGCAAGAACAGTGTGCATGGCCAATTTAACTTTATTTATGTTTTACATTTTGAAATTCAGGAAATACTAAGGACCCATATATCTCTCTCAGCACGTCCCCACTGAATGTCCTGCCAGGCTTCCTACTCATATCTTAGCATGCTTACGCACAAAGGCCATCATTTACGACTATTGTTCCATATTTAGGTCTTATTGTTTCGACCTTTTAATTAAGTTATAGACTTTTCTTGCCGCCATGGGGCTTTTGAATTATATTAATCCAGCAGCATTTGCCGGCCATCGGGCAGATAAATTCATTTTGCGGTTTTAAAACTTATATGCAACAATCAATTGTTGCATCGCCAGCACACGGGCAACAACGGCGCACCGACATGGCCATCGACAAGGACATGGACATGGACTTGGTCAGTTAATTTACGCACCAACACACGCACAGCAGGCGACAGAGCGTTTGCATATCAATGTGGGTGTTATACACAGGACGACAAAGGAGCTGGCTGGCCGGCATACACTCACACACACACGCAAACTGGCCCAGACACGCACTTGGAATATCCCAGGCCCTGGGGTGTATCTTTGGGATACCCGAGAGTGCCTCGAAGGCTGGAAGCCCACTCGACTCAGGGGCTGATTTATGTGCTCTACGTGTGCAGCTGTGATCGAATTTCCAATCATGTTTACACACATACGCAGGGTAACAAATGTAGGCGATGGAGGGTCTGGGATATGGGCCATGTAGCATCGATAGACACGCCGCCACATCGGTGATGTTATCCCTTACTGTTGCTGTGATAATAGGAACGACAACAATACAAACGAACACGAAATGCATTGAGCAGGTGAGCACATGACTTCATTTTCCCAGTTACATTTCCCTGGCCATATGCCTTGGAATTTGGATACGCAACCGCCTTGGATACCCAACCCCAATCCCCCAATCCTGCCCAGATTCTGCCAGCTCATTTAGCATACATATGTTTGCCGTTGCTACTATTTATGTTTTCCTTGGCAAATTGTGCGTGCTGTGATGCTACGATCTGGCTGGAATTGAAAATCAGCTCAGGACCAAAACTTTTTATGGCTAAACTCATTTGCAACTTTAACTTTTTTTGCAGCGGAGCCAAGCAGACAAAGCAACAAATTGAAAATTAACCAAGTCCTCACGAGGCTACCGATTTGCCTACGCCCCAACTGTGTTTCAGTGTTGTGCCAACTGTTTTATGGCCGGTTCTTTGTCTGCGATTCTTGGCATTAAGCGGGGTTGGCTAAGAGCTCTGGGGACTCTCGGCGGACCTTTTAATGTCACTTGCAATTTCCAAGCAGACCAGTGTTTTTTCTCTTTTTGTGTTTTTTTTTTTTGCTTATTTCTAGCCCTTGGCAAGCGCCCTTTATATGGCCGTTTGTTGGTAGCAATGGATTGCCATAGCCGCAGGACTTGTCTCGAATGTTCAGCTCCCTGATTTCTCTCGGAATGGGTGTGTCACTGCTAAAGCAATTAAATGGAGACGAGTTGAGTGAAAATGTTGATCCGCATGAAGTGCTTTCCAGGGAATTATCCTTTACAAGATAGTTCAAGCATTGCTGGAGAGCATTCGGCAGTCGATTCGATGCAAGCCAGCCGATTTCCTTGTACATTTCGAAACATTGCCCTTTGTTGTCGCTCCTTTTTTTGGCTTCTTGCTGAAAAATGTTAAATGTTTTCACGGCTGTTAATTTCTGCCAGGCCCAAACGAAGCGTTAAATGTCCCTGGCGAATACATCCCGCCTGCAGGAGGACAGCAAACCTCCTGTTTAACCATTTTCAGCACAGGTGTGAAAGTGTTGAGAGCCTGCGAAAATAATGTTAATTATAAAGCGCATGCAACTCGGCATTTTGAGGGGAAATTGAAAGTTATTTTTGTGTGTGGCATTTCAATTAGCATGCCGCATAAATTTTTATTTAGCAAATCACTGGCAAGCCATCTTCAAAGACAAGACCCCCTGGGGTTTTGTGAGGGTTCGAGTCCCTCGCGGCAATGTATTTTCCATTTTCTCCCATTTTGCGTTGTCTACAATTCTATTCCATTTCTATTTCAACCTTTTTCCCCCACCCGGAAAATCCTTTGACGCCAGCCAGGCATCCGAAAAAAAGAAGTATTATATACATATACTATAGGAGAAGGCAACGCGGAGGATGAGAGACTCGTGCCTGTTTTTCTCTATACAAAATGAAATTAGTGTCAAAATGTTTTTGCACTGCTTGTGACTGAGTTTTCATGCTGTTTTACACCGGCGACAGCGTCAGCATCGGTGCCACGCCCCTAAGCGTTTAGCGCGCCTTTGGAGGAGGGATGGCGAATAAGCGATAAAATGTGCAGGGGTATAAAAAAGAAAGCAAGCATTAGAAGACAAAGTGTAACGACTAACAGATGCCCAGCAATTACGAGGCAATTAGAAAATAAGCAGGTAAATCGAAGCTATTTCCTTGGTTAGCATCGAAAACAATGTTTAGTAAGCTTTCTATTTTTCTAAGATTTCTATCTTTTCATCTATTTAAGTAGACAATGAACGGATTGAAATGTTTTTCCCGGTAACAAATTCTCCATTGGATTCAAACACCTCATATCCTGCTGAAATAGCCCGGTATAGAAAGAATTGAAGCGACGGGCAGGAAAGACAAAACCAAACAAAGCACGGGCGAGAAACATCAACAAGGAAAACGGGCGATTTCATTCAATGTTATTTTCAGCTTTAAGCTAAAATAAAAGCCGACACCACGCGGCACAAAGGATGCGAAGGATGCAAAGAGGACACCGAAGAAGGCTGAGTGAAATGAAATTTTTTGTGACATGCTTCAAATGCTTGTCACCCATCCTTACCTCAGTCCAACCCAAAGGTACATAAGTCGTTGACTTCGCCTTTCTCCATTGTGTTCACCCACTTTAGCTCACCGGCACAGCTTTCTCCGCCTTCCAGGCAGTGTATTACTGTGTTTGTCGGCCAACAAGGTGTAAACAAGTGAAAGGACACTGGCCTGTTGCTGGCCAGTATTAATGCATCAATTATTAACAACGAGCGGCTCAATTAAAACTTACGCAGTGGAATGATTGGACGCAGAGCAACTCGATTCCGGATTCCTGGTGGTAGTAGTTCATTTGCATTATGCAAATTCCTGGCCAACGACATGGAGTGCAGTTTATGGCCACAGTTTGATGTAGCATAAATAAACATTACAGGCCAACCGCACCATAAATACGCTTTGTGACCAAACTCCACTGCCACTTCTCCTGGCTATGCGGTTGTCTATGCCAAAAATTGCATAATCAAGTCACCGCTACCGGCTTAAAGCCATTGTGGCTAACCAGGGATAACACCGAAAATATGAAATGACAATTTAAGATTTTCTCTTGATGGCCAAGCTAAGTTCGAGGCTTATATCGTGCACGTGACTTGCCTGAATATTTGTAGCATCAAAACCAAGGATACTGCTAATTTAATCAGCTCTGTAATATTTCAATTGAAAATTTCATCGAATGAAAATGTCTTTCGCGACATCTGACTATATATTTTATTAACATTCCGTTGCCGAATTGCATTCAGCAATCAAAGTCGCCCTCTGGAGAAAATCCTTTGAAGAAGAACTGCTCTTGGAACTCGATTTTTTTCAGCAGATTCACGTCGGCAGCTCAATTCGCTTTTCTTTGGGTTTTTTGTCTTTCGCGCTACAAGTAAATAAGTATATGCAAATCACGTTGGAATTCTATTTTTCTTTTTGGTGCTTTATTTTATCGACTGCTCGTTGTTGGGCAGCCCATCGATTTTATATGCCATGTTGTACTCGCAGCAATTTCGGGTGATTCGTTTTTGTTTGGCGGCTTAAAATGCTTGAAATTTGCCATCACCTGCTGGGCGAAATCGCAGAAAAGGACATGCAACTGGTTGCTCACTTTGGGTGGGAAAATGTGATGGGAAATGTAGCTGATAGGATGGATGGAGTAAAGTACAAAAATCCGGAAAAATGCGGCCTCTTTCATTTTTTACTCGCTGATATTTCGTTAATAACCCATTTTTCACTGGGTTTTGCGATGAAAGTGACTTTATATCGGTATTGATTCTTTTAACCAGATAAAAAGGGTTTCCGTATGAAACAGCAGTAGGTCGGTAACTTCTCTTGTGGCAGAATTAATAATTTAAACACAAACTCATAAGTAAATTACTTAAAATATATCATTCAGTGCATAAAATGCCAGATAACCGAAGCAATCTACTGCACTTGAAATATACATCTTCATGTGTCTGCGACCCTAGTTGATGGTTGATTTTTATTCGAGCGCTTTCTTCATTTGTTACGTAATATCAATAACTCACGAGCAGCTGACACATGTAATAATTCAATCGTGCGGACAACCATTAAACAAGATTGATGATCTCTTTAAAGCTGCCCAATGGCAGAATCAAAAGACCCAGACCCCTTGACGCCAATTGATGTCTTGGGTCTTTAAAGTTTATTCAGCGCGAGGGTCTCGAGTGTCGGGTCTCCGGTCTGGGTTTCTGTGAAAAATGAATCGACTATACAAGTGAGAACAATTAAAAGGCGACTCAAGCGAAACCGCAACAAAAAGTAGTATATGTATGTATAATCCCCGCGATATCTCGCCGTATTCATAGGCCAAACCCCATACATACACTTCAATGCGATAAGAGTCTCTGGTATGATTGATGAACTCCTCGGATATTCTGGCTGCTCATTTATTGCCGAGATATATATCCCGACCCCGGCCGAATGAGACTCCTTACACTTTACGACAACCGCAGATTAGTTGAGATTGCCAACGACAGACAGACAAAGACAGCCGGAAAATTGCGCAGCTGTTAAAAAGCTGACATCGTCACCTTTGGCTCTCGGCATTGTGCCGCATAAATATTTACGTCTGGCATTCCATGGAAAACGCCTGTTGCCTCTTGTTTCCCCGAGCTGAAGAAGACAAGGCAGCCGAACGTCAAAGTGGCGACTGTTTGAGCTGCTAAATTGAAATATCCTTGGTCCTGGCATTGTTGTGGCAGCCCACCCACCACGGGATTCATAATGAAAGGTGTAACAAAGCCGTGCCAAAGTAGCTAATAAAAGTCGTCGTCCCAAAAACCTGAAGACACCCACCTCCACCTCACATTCATCTCCATCCATCCATCCATTTCCATCCCATCTCTGCCAGAAGACAAGGGAACAATTGTTGACTGGCTGGATGGCTGGACGGGATGGGATGGCATGCTCAACGAGTCTCGGCAGTCTCCTTGTTTATTGTCATCATAATTATAAAAGGGTTTTTATGGCCAGCCTGCAAAATGGGATAAATGGCTGGCAGGTGAATGGAGCTCGGTCGCTTTTTTACGGCGACCGTGACCTTGGGTCGCCAAAGGATTAAAAAGGTATTATCTTAATATGTTGACAAGATTGTGTTAAAAAAAAAAAATAACAAAGAAGAAAAACAATCTGTGTGTGACTTCTTTGTTGTTTTCTCTGAGAAAACAAACATAAAGTAAAAGTATAAAAGTATGTTGTTGAAACAAGACATTTAGCTGATTGCCACTCGATTGGGCGAGACATTTTCCGAGAAACGCTTGGGAAAACAATTAAATTAGCCTGAGTCGCAAGCATCGCAAGACTTTGGAGTAAGTTATTTATATTTTAATGTCTTGCCGGAGGACTCTCGCATTTTTGAGTGGAGATGGCAAACAAATGGGTTGTAAGGATACGAAGATACATATTTGTATGGAAAAATTATTTTTTTTTCTATTTTTAAAGCATGGTTTTACCAACTGTGGGAAATAAAACAACTTTCAGCTGTTTAATCGGTCGTCGAAGGCCAACACGACAAACAAACAGGCAGCACACACGCTCGACTTGCATGTTAAATGATATTTGAAGGGGGCGGGGAGGCAAACAAATGGCCTAATAGAGCCATAAACTACACCGAGATGAACACGAACGGATAACTGCTTATCAGTTAGACAAAGTATTTACGGAGTTTTTCCATTTTCCACATTCACTCGTAGCACTCGCTATTTGCCATCGCCATTGCCATTGTGGCTGACATTCTGATGGCAAGAGCCGTAAAGCCAGTGATGCACATGATTGACAACGCACTCAGCCAGTTACCGAGTCAGTCAGTCAGACAAAGACATTTAAAATATTTGAGTCATTCGAGCAAGTTCCAGACCACCCACACACATGGAGACATCCTGTCTGGGTTGGAAAAGAATGGCTAAACAGTCACAGGAATTGAAATAAATGCGTGGGTTTGGTTGGAGTTTCGCAACTCGCAACTGCAAAAAGGCAAAGTGAAGCTATCGATGCAATGTCAGACTTGCTATATAGTACATACATATGCATGTACATATGCACTGCGATATCCAGATGTAGATATGCTGTTTAGATGGCGCCGTGTCTGCCAACCTAAATGGCAGAATTTTGGATGCTTTTCCAGATGCCGGGTCACAAAATGGCGGACCTGTAGTGCCAGTTTTGCATTCGAATGCTAAAGATTTTCAATTAAAACTACTTTGGCAATCAACATATGTGAGTGAGCGGCAAATGCAGCCAGCGACGACTGGCAACACTTGCAAGTGTAATTATGAACTTTAATCGAAAAACTTTGCCAACTCATTGCTCATTCCTATGCAGGCGGCGTCATCCGGCGAGTTGCACAAACAGATAGCTGTCTATCAAGGACATTCCGCGAATCCTTCGGTTGCACATGTAAATCGTCTGCAAGTAGGGTAAACCAATTTCCTGCGCCAACAGAATGTGAAAGTGCTCTAAGTGAAAGCGAGAATATTAATATTTTAATACTACAGAATATGGCAAGTTTTAAAGGTGTCTAAAAGGGTGATTTCAAATGTTAAGTATATTATTGCATACTTTTAGGCATGCTGATAAAAAGTTCGAGAACCAAACTATTTGGAGGCACCCTGATATATTCTCAAAGAGAGCTCAAGAAGCATCCGGCTTTATTTAACTGCTTAAAACACGCTTCGGCATCGAAAACGGAATGCGGTTCTGCAGCAATTTGGCCATTTGACCGTGTTAGCAAACACGGAACATTATTGCCGCCTCCAGCCGAGATCCAGCTCCCTCAGTCCAATATGTTCGTTTCTGACTTTGGAGTGCCAACGACTCTTGGTGGATAAAAAAAAGCGGCAAATAAATAGAAAGAACAGCGCGGCGCTGGAAAAATTTCAATTCACAGCGCAGACAGACACATGCAATGAAACGCGATTGCATGTGCCTCGTTCGCTGTATCTGTATGCGTGAGTGTGTGTCTGTGTGTAGCTCGGCCTGTGAGTTGTGAAAATTGCATTGAAAATCGCGGGCGCGTAACAAATAAAATTCCGCAATTTCGCTGCCATTGATGCCTAACGCCCCGCAACTGGCCAATATAGAAACAACAGTAGAAATGCCGAAAATAAAGACCTCCTGGTCAGAGGAAGGATATTGTGGCCTCCGTTCCTCAACCACTCACCCACTCACTCACCCATTCACCTCTATTTCAGCCAGCAGGTGAACTTTGAACTCGCCGGAAACTTGACGAGGCCATCAAAAGTTTTGACACCGACTGAGGCTTATGGCGTTGTCTTCAGCCTGCTGCTAGCTTCCTTCCTGCCCGCAGCATTTATCTGCATTTTATTTCGTTAATAAATTGAAACTTACTCAAAAGTTTCAACCGGCCAAAAGCTCTTTTGGCCGGAAACAAGTGCCAAGAGCTGTTGCCAATGCGTCAGCCAAAGCGATTTTGAAGACTAGCTGGCTTTAATAGGCCTCTTCAGTCCATTAGAGTGTCATATGTATGGTACTGTATAGTGTAGCTCAGTAAGGTATAGTGGCCCTTGAGGCACTCTGCATTTAATGCCCTCCGATTCACAGAGACCGCATTGAAAACACTCCGAGATGGATGGAGGTGCCTCGGCTTCTGTGGTTTATCTACGGAAATCTCGGGAGTGGGATGAAACAGGAGCGTGGAACGTGGGACGTGCTACCTTTGCTTAATTACATTCTGTCGAGCAATTAAATCCTCAATAATTGTTTTGTTGCTCGCTTTAATCGCAGTTATTCAGCGGTGGTCCTGGCCTGGCCTGTCCTTGCCGACCTGGGCCCCCCGTGTCTTGGCCATCATCATTTACGCTTTTCAGCTGGCCAAAGGTGCTGGAATTCGCTATACAGTCTGCGTCTCTGGGTCTCTGGCTTTATTTATGGTAGCGTAATAATGATCAAACATTTGTCTTCTGCCCGCCTCATCCTCGTCCTTATTTTCATTCTCATGCTCGTCCTCGTCCTGTTTTTGTTTTCGCCTGCACGCCTTTTCGAGTTCAACCCGCTGCGCGGCATACACGGCGGATGAGCAATGCCTTAAAGTTTGATTAAAACTTAATTACATTGCCCTCGAGCCGTGGAGCCGGTAATTTAAACAACGTTTGTGCAAGGTAATAAGCTTGTGGATTGGAGTCACATCACCGAGGTCCTGGAGCAGGATAAACCACAAGGTGCTCGACATGTGTCCTCGCTCACATGATGATGGTGCCTCAGATTGTTATGGGTGTATATGTGTATGTGTACGTATGCTATCCTGCTGCATTGTGAAATCAATAAACCAAAGTCAGAGTGAGGCGATGATGATGAGGCTGCCCCGGCTGGCATTCTGATGAGCTTGCCACTGCAGCAAAGATACCGACACCAAGCCCAAACTCTGGCCTCTGATGCATGCGGTTTGTGGCAGAAAAACAATAGAATTATCTACGTATAACCGGTCTCGGATTCTGAGCGGCGGCAAGGAAAGGATGTATTGGTATGAAAAAGGAAAGGAGCTTGTTTGCCAGTCAATCAATAATTTCTAATGATCGCAAGTGACGCAGTGCGTCAGAGAAAATGCCACAACTTCACTACTGAATTTGTCGAACGCAAACTATTCGTATTACGACAATTTCTGAGGACATTTCCCCTTAATTTGATGGCCGAGTGCAGCTGCTGCTGCTAATTTCGCTTTCCCGCTCGCCAAATGTAAGTCACTTCATCTAGAGCATGTATCTGAAAACTTTTGCAATAGCATTTAGGATAAAAATACAACGCACAAGTTTTCGCCAGCTTAAGATCCTCGAAAGCAACCGGCGTCTGTCTGTCTCGCCAACCGCAAGCTACAACGATTTTCGCCCCCCATCGTAAGAAATTTGCAAACATTCGAGGCAATTAAAACTGTCAGATGGAAGTGGGACTGGAAAAGTGGGGCTGGAAAGTGGGCGTTCTACTGCGAAGCGCTGATAACTTTTGTCCATGGCACATGGCCAACGGGCCACGGCCAGCATTCTAACCACCAAGGCTGTCCGCGAGTCCAGCTGTCCGGAATGTCCAGTGTCCAGGATGTCTAGGATGTCCACCCCGTCCACTCCGGCCACTCAACAGTCAACAGAGTCAGCTGGCCCATGTGGGCACGCAAAAGTTTTTGGCCCACATTAGTTGGGATTTGTGTTTGAGCTGGAATATTGTGCTCTATGGTCAGATCAGCGCGCTTGGCCCTTCGCTGCTCATCTGCTATTTTCGTCCTTTTTCTCTCTTTGTGCCCTTCCCTGGCCACACAAACAAAAGCAAAAGCAGCGGCCAGGATGACAACTAGTGGAGGCAAAGGCAAACAACAAGGATGGCACAAATTAAGTGCACACTTCCTTTGCATATTTAAATGCCCCTATATACTTCCGCTTTGAGTGTGTGTCTCTGTGTTCCTGTTTGTGTGAACAAACATTTTTTTTCGACCATTTGTTTGCATGTTGAACATGGCCATGGCCAAACCAACTGGCCCAGCTACGCCTGTCCATTGTTGTTTGATTTCTAACGGAATTGAATATAATTTAAGCTCATGTACCGGGATTGTTGGACGCCCTGGATGCCTGGATGGCCGGATTAGAGCGGTTGCTAACTAACCTAACCGGTGCACAGGAATCGCCTACAGATCGCCTGCTCGGGGGATTTCATAAATATTTATTAAACCCAGGCTGACCAAGTGTCTGCTGTGAATGCCTGCGGCTATTTATTTATAAGTAATATATTTGGGTGTGGCCCCGGCCGTGTGTGAAGAATACCCAATGTGGCTAAGCGGAGCCGAGATTGAGAAAGATTGAAAAGCTATTGGTCGGGCTCGGAAAATTCGATTAAATTCGAACTGAAACAGATGCAAACCGCACACGGAGAGAAAAGTTGAAGGATACGATGGCTTATTTGTAGATATGCCATTGATATATAATATTGATAATATTATAATAAATAATATAATAATATTTTCAAACATGATTTGATATCAATTCACATTTTAAAATCGACCTGATTTTCTTTCCGTGCTGGAGTGCAGTGTTCCTGGAACAAAAGGACCATAAACCGCTGACACTGCTCCGAGCTGGAGGCCCAGGCTCAATGGCAAGGCAAACTGCCAGAGTGTGAGCTATATGCACTGGCGTAAAAACACAAATGTGACGAGGAGGCGGCTGGCGCTTCAGCTGCGTGTGTGTGCCAACTCAATAGCTGGAAAATTGAAATTGAAAATCTATTGGGTATTATCCAGTCGCCGGAATGTCAAGTTCAGACAAAGCTGGATTAATTGCCAACGCAGCACTGGCGGCGAAATTTTAATTGCAAACGGATTAATCGGTTGGGCTCAGCCTCCACGGAGCATAATATACGTTTAAGGGCAAAACAATCAGGGCCATGCAAATATGTTTCTAAGAACAAACTAATTAGTGGAACGAAAACACTGCCTTTTGTGGCCTGGCTCCCACAGGCTCGTTGCCTGCACTTTAATTACTCTCAATGAGAGCGGCACTTGACCATAAAATTAACATAATAATTGGCCAGAAAAGCGGGCTGGAAGGCACTGGCCACTCCAGCCGGGAAAGCCGACAGGAAACGCGTGACTTGGCAGCATTTTCGGGCGAGTCGAGACGAGATGACAGAGTCTGATGTTTTCAACTGCTTTTAATTACAACGTTGACATGTCTAAGCTGCTTTCGATACAAGCCGGGCGGGCCTAATAGGATTAGGCCATGACGTCGGCGGTTGGGGAGTGGTGGTAGATGTCCTGTCAAGAGGCAGCAAGACAGAAATCAAGCATACGCCGCGTTGTCACGATTTTCTAGGGAGATACTTGCTCATCATCTCCTGCCGTTTGCTCACGTCGAAAACGGCGAGGTGTCGTGTTGCCGCGTATTTAAAAATCAAAAAATTAACGAAATAAAAAGGAAACCCAGACGCGATGAGTGGGAAATGAAATCTAAACGCCCATGAAGCCATGGCTTGCATACTTATGCAGGCGACTGTGTTTAATGGCCACTATGCGCTGCGTGCAGAGAAAAAGGCGTAAATTTTGCTAATGGCCTGAAAATTGGGCAATTTTATAGCCTCATGAATAAAAGATTTTCATTTTGCTTCAATTACAGTCAAAGCCAGAGAGGCGAGCCAGCCCCCAGTTGCCATTCAAGGATGAAGTCAAGATAGCAACCACACACACTCACACACGCGAGAAGCACTCACAAGGACTCAAACCCAAACACACACATGCACACACACACACTCCCATATGCGACAAGTTGGCGGCCACAATCTTGGATTTATACGGCTTCGAGTGGCTTCGGTGGCTAAGAGGAAAATAGGTAGGCGGCAGGAGGTGGGGCACTCAAGTTGCCTTTGGCCTATTTAAAAATTAAAATTGTGTAAATTTTTAATGCCAACCAACGCGAGTTATTAGCCCAGCTTGATAGCTAGCCGAGCACCACCTGAATATCCTGCTAATCGACTGCCAACCGCGATGATTACAAAAATTTCCACTTGGCCGCGTATTTTCCTGATTAATTCTGGGCCGATATAAAATGCGTACCATGAATATTTCATACCACAAAGCGCCAGCAGAGGAATAAAAAAAACGAGATACCAAAAGTGGTTAAGCAAAGGGCATAGCAAATAAAACGAAGCTTACTTTATACAATTGGCAACCGCAAACAAAGTGAATTTCGTTTTTGTTTGCGGCCACAGACGTGTCAGTTTGGACACATGAATGATGAATTATATTCGGTGGTCAATTTGGGATCCATATTTCACAGCGCGCCAATAAAATATACCCCCAACAATCCCGATGGCCTCGACCGGAGGCACACAACATTTTTGGAACCGCCGAGAAGTTTACAAAGCCGATCAAAACTTTCTGAAGTGTCCCGAAGTCCTTTTTCATTAACCGATCGTTCGAACCTACTGGCCAGGGGAAATAATAAAGTGATTTCGATTTAAGCTTCTCCAACATCAATTCAATTTCAATGCCAAATTGTTGTTCCCAGCCCCACGTTGACTGGGTGACTTTTCCAATACCCATCGACCAGGGGGAGTGGGTGAAAAGGGGGTCAGTTGGCGAGCCAGTGCTTAATTGAAAAACGTAATTAACTTGAATTTTCTGCTTTTGGCGTTTATTGCCGCTCATTTGCAACGGGCCATGCGAACGGTTTGGGTCGCCGTTGCAACTGCAGCCTGCGTATTTATTTGCACTGCACCGAGTGCAGCAGGATGGTCAGCTGCATGATGGGATTGGGAATTGAGTTTGGTTTGGGGCCCGCTTTTGGCCCCGCCCTGCTTGATGATGATGATAATGTTCCTGCGCGTCGATTAGCGATGGCAGTCGGTACAAGATAGCGCAGTTGTAATATTAAAGCTAGCATAAATGGCTGAAAAAGCTGAAAAAAAAGAAAAACCGCTGAGCTTTAACAGATTTCGCTAATGACCCCTCTAAAACCACCTTCATATGAGCTCTAAAGCCCCACGGACTTAATCGATAGTGTCTAGCAAGCAACCATGTTTGCCCAGCTCCAAAGCCGATAATGATGGCCTCGCCGGCCTGTTAATGTTGACCGCAATACGTGGCTGCAAACGAAATCAGTGGAACGGCAATTGGCTGCGAAATATGCAGCCAGCGGACTGACAAATCGCTCACCTTTAAATCCAGTAGCCTGCAAACTGCTTTAAGGGCTCCAGAGCCATGAAGCTGCACAACATTCATATTTCATAGGAATTTCATTTAGCTAGCTGGTCTAATAAGCTCCACAATGAGCTGGTTCTCTCTGAATGGCAGCCAGACTTTCGTTGTTGGTTTTTGCCTTTTGCTAGCAGAAAGTCCCTTTTGCGAGCTGCACCTAATTATGTGACCGAAAAGGGGCGAGGCCCGGCAAGTGAAGCAGGTGAAAGCAAATGTTACCTGAAACACTGGTAATTAGTAATTTAAAATGCCGCACGTGCATTGAATAGCTCTTGTAGAGCATCCCGAACCCAACCCAGCTCCAAGCCCACCTTCTGCGTCCTTCGTCCAGAGCTTCCAAACGCTGATTGAACGCCTAAGCTCGCTTGGGTAGGGCAAACACGTTTAATTTAATTGTTGATATGGCGACGCTACAAATGAATCGGCCACAGACTCAATTTCAGCCACAGAGTCTCCGAGTCTGCGAGTCTCTCAGCCAAGTGTCCTGCGTCCTCCTGGGTCTTTCGGCCTCGTCCTTCTGTTTGTCAGCTAAGAAAATCCAAGTTGGCATTGGCCCGCTGTGAGCTGCTGGCAGTTGCCACATGCTGCGTCAAAATAAGTAAACATGACGGGACCAAGCGCCCAGACAACGAGCAAACTTGCTGACTTTACAGCCCCTGGGAAAGCGAAACTGAAACTGAAACCGGATTCCAGCTTCATGGGTACAAAATAATCAAGAGCAAGTAATCTGCGATAATTAACTAAATAAGCAAGCGTGGCCAAATTTGTTGCTTACAAAACGACAAGGAGGTTGCCTGCTGTGCTAAACCAGTTCTTTTCCTGATTTTCCCGAATTTCCCCACCGGTTTATCCTCGTCTGTGTGTGTGTGTGCGTGTGTTTGTGCGAATTATAAATAATGTATAATTGATTATCCTTTTAATCGCTTTCATTGCGCCCGTACATACGTCGCAACAAATAAAACATGCAAGTTTTCTAATGCCCGGTCATTACTCATACGCCGTGTGAGCCGCAAATGATTTCAATTAGCCAAACTAAATAAACCATTAAGCGTTTTATTAAGCTCTGCTAAATTTGGTTAAATATTTTAATGGCACATAAAATTAAAATTTAATTAACTAGCACACTTTGCGCGAAGCGGGGGCCAAAGAATCGTTTTTCACAAAAGCGTGTAATTAAATTGAATGCTGCTGCTGCCGCTGCAGAAAAAAAAAAACATATAGTATATGTAGCATAGCAGCAAGCGGGGAATTATTTAAATATTCATTGTGGCACCAAGGCATGTACATTGTGCATGCAATAGCAACACAATCAACTGATGAATGAGCTAGCAATAATGAACTGCAAACAGGCGACACGTGCAGCCAATGGAAAAGCGTTCGTTTCAATGTCCATGTCCTCGTCATTGATTGAAAATATTTCGAGCGAACTCGGGGTCTAATAAGAAAGCAATTATTTCTCTCCTAATTTGCTTTCCCAGCTTTCCAAAACCACCCTCTCCTCGCCCCACGTTCTGCGCTGCGAATCAGCTTAAAATGTGGCCCAAAGATTTTGTGAGAACAACCAGAACAACAACGCAAAAAATGCAAAGCAAAATAAACAAGGCAAAAGTTGATAAAGCAAAGTGGCCTAACCGAAACGGGCCATATAATCGGGTTTAGGCCAAGCGAAGAGGAAATTCGAGCACGCTGCAGTTGTAAATTTAAAACGGATATCAAGATATTAGACTCTAAATCGTAATTTAAATCAATTAAATGTGATAGATAATAACTTTTAGACACTTCAACGATTTTTTAAATATTATTTTTCCCTTGGGGTACCATAATTTCCAGAACTCCCATTATATCGGCCATATCCTTGAAAGGCTTACTTCTTATTTTCGAATTTATTCTCCTGTGGTAGCGCAGCGAAAGTCCGTGAAGCCAAGGCCACGCACTTGGCCTGTTGTTATTTTTATGCTACTTTCCGCTTACATTTTTTCCTCTCAGTACCGAACCGTGCCGTGCCCATACCATTTTCCCAGCCCCCAAGGACTTGGGGCGAAAGAAGGACCCTGGCCGGCAGGCAATTTTCTGCTTAATAAAAATTAAAAAGGGTTATGCGCGAGAGGCAAAAAGTTTTTCATTAAGCTGCCAACGATGATGATGATGGCGAAGGCGGTCTGTCCGGACCGTCCGATCCGCTCGACAAAAAAACCCAACAGACAACAGGAAAGGACGAGGACACGGACGCGGACGAGGACGAGGATGCAGAGGTGGCAACCGAATCCTTGGCTTCAGACGAAACGGGATGCCGCAAATTTGATAATGAAGATAAATGTTTATCGCATTCAGGGGCGTGGCCGTTTGCCAAAAAGTTTGTAACGCAAATTTTCACGCTGATTATGCCAATAAAATCAATGATAAGCTTGCTTGCTTCCCAGCAAACAAGCGAATTTGGACCGCCCACCGTTGGACCGTCGGACCGTTGGGTCAACTGCCAAAAACTTTTCACGACAAACAAATGAATCGGCAAACGCATTGAATTAAAACGATAGGGTCGTGGGGTCACAGACCAACCAACTCGCCCCATAAATGCCGCAAAACACAAATAAATGCTAGTAAATATGCGCGGCGGAGTGACAGTGGGGCGTCGAGGGACGGACGTGCTGAGCCGCAAGTAAATTGGTTTGCCGTGTCATTAGTGAAAACGTATCCACATTTTGGCACTAATTAAATTTCATTTGAGTTTTTCCACTCAGTTGTGGCCAGCGGCCAATGGGCAGCACGCCACGCAGCGCATTTCCCACCCACTTCAGCGTGCATTTTGTCAAATTTAATTGTTTCGGTATTTCGAAATAAATTTGAAATTAATTTGCAGGGGAATGGGCCAAATAGGGTACCAAAAGTTGATCCAATTATGAATTTAAAGGAATAAAACCATAAACTTAAACTAGATAAGATATGATGGTCTTGCTCTGTTTGCGTAATCTTATCTTGTCGCTTATGTTACTATCTATCTGCAAGATAGATATGGTTAGTTTCGATTGAGTTTTAAGTTGTGTTAACTGTTTCTCACTGCTAGATGGGATTTTTCGCCCACATTTACTTTTCCGTCTGAGTGGGCGATTAGATTGTGTCAGTGGGTCAATGCACCTGAAATAGTGGAAGTGAAGCCAAGAAAGTGGCAACAGTCCGGAGAGGAAAGGAAATTACAAAACACATGGCGCCCGGAGCTAGTTACACACAGCAGACAATGCAGCCAGGTAGAAGTGGAAGAAAAGCAGCAAATGAAGAGGATTGCAGGTGAGGAAGGACGAAACAGCTGCTTTCAGGACGTGGCTGTACAGCCAGGGTATGGATAGCTGGCTAGATGGATGGCTTGATAGGTCGCAAAAAAGGGGAAAAGAAGGAGGAGTGGGAGGAAGTGCCAGGACACGGAAGCACATGAGAGCATTTGCTGCTTATTCTAAGTTTGATTCAGTGTCGTCGCAACAGCTCAAGGCTGTTTGGTCCTGGCCACAAAAGATGACTACACTCCACTCAATGCGGAAGCTTTCGCCGGCGAAACGATGTGGCAGATTTAAATGGCCGTACATCAGCGAAATAACGAGGCAAACAACGCTGCAAATGACTCCCATAACTGTTGCGGATTTAATTTGTTGAATTCTGTTTAATTTGCTGCATTTATTGCTCGTCACATGTGCAAAACTTTTTATTTATACACCCGGCGAGCAACAGCCAAACAATTTTTTGTAGCTGCCTTTTATGCAAAACTCACAACAGCATTTGCTGTGGGGCCCTGAAGCTCCACGCCCGCCGATCCTCGTCCTGGCTCCGCAGGACCCGCTCCTCTTGTAAAGTTATGGCAAAAGCACTTAAGCGATTTCATGCAAATTTTCGTATATTTTTTGCCGTGCTTTCGCTCAGGTGAGCATTATGGCTATATGTCTACGCCTGCGACTCTGAAAACAACAACAACTGAGCGTTGCGAATAACAAAAAATACTTATGAGGGTGCAGCACAGTGGCAACAACAATTGCGAGCCGAAAGTTGAAAACTTCTGCAAATTGTTGCTGCCGAAGTACCGTGTGCGTGGAGGGGAATGTTGGGCACGAAGGGTACTTATGCATACATACATACCCTTCATGAAGGTCGATGTGTGCAAGGATAACTTTAATATTGCATTAAATATATCAGTGATTGCATTATGCCAAGAAGATGAATCCGTATTGGCTTGTAGATACAGAATATTTCAATCAATTTGATACAGAACGCATTTTAAAGGATAACAGCAGTTCGCATCTTTAAGGTAGCTGCAGCTTTTGGTTAAACTTATTCTTTGCATCCATGTTGACATTTAATAAGGACAGTTTATTTGTGCTAAATAAACTTCAGTTTTCTAGCCGCACACTTGTAATCCTGACAAATTGTGAGCCACAATCCAAAACAAACTTCAAACTTGTGAAGCATCTCCCTGCAATTAAAGTACGTAGCATCTTGGCATCGTATAATGACGCAGCTCGATGCGATAAACACTTACATGTTTCCATTTATTTGGTGAAATAGTTTCATTTGCTACGCCTTGGCATAAAATCGTTATGTTAACAATTTGCGAACGAAAACGCTTTTGTTTTTGATGGTCGCATATAAAAATGTCATCGCTTAAGTGATGGCATGGATGAATATCATAATAATAAAGTTGGCCGGGCGGCGGAATATTACTTGCAGCAACGACTTTTGGCCACGCCACATAAATTAGGAGTGCGTGAAATCTTTGGATATAAATTTAATGTGCCGCCAGCGGCACTGGCACACAAACGAAAAACACTTTTAAATGGGCACGTCGCTGTCGTAAAAACATCAGCGAATCGTAATTTGCTTTCTTGCCTTCGCTTATTTATTGAATGTTTAGTCGACGCGTCTGCCAAACAAAAGGCGAAAGAGCCCCTGACTTTTGGCATAAATCAAGCACGTGGTGTGTGCCGGATTATCCTGGCGATATTTGGAAGCCTTCTGCCTTTTGCCTTCGGCCAGGATCGGGAATCCATCTGGCTGACAGCACTTTGTTGGCCACGAAACGGGGCGTACATCTGACCCGCCCAAAAGCCGACAGCCAGCCGGGCTTAAGGTGAGTGCACCACGGTTTCCAGATCCAGAAGCAGATCCTAGCTGCATTTGCATGCCACTCACTTGTTCACCTGTTCACCTGCTTACCCGTTCACTTGCTGTTCACCTGCCCAAGTATTTTCGACTTTTACCTTTTCATTTCGTTTTAGGTCGTTGGTTTTCTCGGTTGCTGCTCGGTTTGGCTGGGTTTGGTTTGGTTTGCCATGGCTCTAATTGAAAATATTTTTGTTTGCACTTCATTAAACCTAAACGGAGCAGCAAGCTGAGAGATATGCAATGTCTGTCAGTGCCATTTGGCTGCCGTTAAAAAGCAAAGTGAAAAGTTTTAATAAATATGCATGGGAATGGGCATGGGATACTGTATATAGTACGGGTATGTATGCCGGTTTTGCACAAAGAACTGTCGACTGTTCTCGATGTTATTGTTGTGCCCTGTCGAATCTTTGTTGCTTTAATCCAAAATGCAATCATTGAAATGCATTTTATTTAAGCTGTGCTCGCTTATTGCATTTTTGCATACACATTTTTCGGGGGACAGGGGCGAATTGGTTAGGGTAAAGTGGAGGGGGAAAGCCCCAAGCGACTTATTTTTATATGCTTACAACTCCTCCGGAACCAAATTCTGGCCATCCTGACCCTCCTGCACATGTATGTGTGCGTGTATCTCTGTGTGTGTGCGCAAATTCAATGACAGTTTGTGCCTTTTGCAACTTTCAGTTGATTTTTTATTGTCAATCGAACAATAACGAAATCATCGGCCAAGTTACGCCAAACGCCACAGCAGCAGACTTCGATGCTTCGATGGTCTGGGATCAGGATGAAAATGTGACGGTGACAGTGACTCAGCACGGCGAAAACTTTAAGGTAGGCAGCCCGGAATTTCTGACACAAGTCGAGAGCGTGCCACACCCCATCGGTGGAGATTTATATGCCCAGGCGATGTGACTCAATCAATGGCATTTGTGTTGTGCCAGCAGCAAGAGCAGAAAGGCAGCAAAAGAAGCATCAGCCGGAGGAGGATGGTAACACGAGGGGGCGGGCGGCTCACTGGGGGGCAGAAGGTTCCCCCTGCCACACCCCCCTCCGCCACCCTCCACATTGGAGCATCAGTGGCAGGACATCAGACAGTCGGAGAGACATGCACAGCATTTTGTGTAAAGAAATCAAAAATTTATACAAACTTTGCACAATGAATGAGCAGCAACAAAGCAGGAGCAGAGCAGAGCAGAATCAGTACCAGTGCCAGTAGCAGTAGCAGCACAAGGGGGCAAGTGTGTCCCAGTGTCCTGGCAGGACAGCAATTGCCGAAAATTGTTGCAGTTCGCCTCGCTCGCTCCCTGACAATGGCTACAACAGCAAATGGAACATAAGTGCACTGAACAAAAAGGTCCTGCCTCAAAAAATGACACAAGAAATAATAAACTTCTGAAGCTAAGAAGGATCCCTTTTCTACTCCAGATTTCCTAATTGAAATCCACTCAAAAGCAACTAAGAAACCAAGTCAAACAGAAATCGAATTACTTTGCTTAAAATTAAAGCCCAATCTAAGCTATAGGCGGTATTTTTGCGAGTGTGGTCACTGACTTGCAAGTTGCAGCAACGAAAGTGGACGCAAGGACAGCTTGGCACCGGACAACAGCTCCAGGATATGTGTAGGTAGGTAGGTAGTCAGCCCTGTGTGTATGTACATGTGTTGCTGTTGGTTGATCGGTAAGTCGGGGCCAGTGCAGACGAATTAATTAAAAATTCCGAAAATATCCGGTTAGCTCTTTATAACAATTTCGTGTACAATGCCGAACTCATGCTGCATTCGACAAAAAGTCGTTGGCCCACCTTTGTGTGTTGCGTGCATCCTGCACAGCAGAAATTTAAAACTCGCCATGCTGATGTGCTTTCGGGCGCCTCAAGATGGCTTCATCTATCTGGCCGACAGCCATTCAAACTATTTTCGTTTCGGCCGTTTACCAGGCAATCTACATAAATGAATTCATTTGCCTTTCATATACATACGCATATATGCACAATGGCAGGCGCAGTGCAGAGCGTACGGGTCGTATACGCAATAGTTGATATTTATGCTCTAATTGAGGGTACAACCCGGACCTGAACTTGGCTTAAAGTCATGTGTGTTCACAGAAATAATTGGAAGTTATTTCAGTAGTTATATAAGAGTAAAATCAACTTCGCCACAGAAAAATGTAAGCCGTCGCAAAGGAAAGCAAAATGAGAGAGCGTCCTGTGGTGGTCGAGCTGAATGGCCATTTGGCAATAAAAAATGGCCGGAACGCTCGTTAAAACTAAAAACAATTGACCACATAAATTAGCGGCATTAAAATACCAAAAGGCAGGCGGGCCGAAAATGGGCCAAAAAAAGGACGGAAGGAAGTGCGAACGATTGATTCAATTAATTGCCAAATTAAAAGGGAAGAATTTCGTGCGCAAGGAAGCCAGCAAAGGAAGTAAAGGGAATGAACGAGAATGTTATGACAATGTTAGAAACCAAAAAATAATAAATGACGAGGGGAATATAAAGGCAAAGCGGAGGCTGTAACCGATCTGGGCTGACACAAAGTGACAGGCGCCGGGGGCCTCACTGGCACAATTGAATTTATTATGGCATTTCAACTGGGAGAGCGTCAATTGAATGAAAGTGGACGGAAGCCCACCCACCCACACACACACACACACACACTGGCGAGATGGGGAGAAATGCGGGGAAAGCTCTGTTGCAATAGCATGATTATTGGACTAAACCGAAACTATTTGCCTCAATGGGCCACAAAGCGCCACACGACACGCCAAAGGACACAGGCGAAGAACCAAAGACAGAGAAGGAGGCAAAAACAAGGACAACTGGCAGAGAGACTGTAGAAAGGACACGGACGAACCCACATCGCCAGTGAGATAGTCCAATGTCCTCGGGGTATATTTTTCGCCACTTTCGCTACGGCCAAAAGTGTTGACTGTCTTTGATTTTGTTTGTCTGCCCGCCTGCCCGGCCAACTCTCGCTCCCACTCAACTCCCGACCAGACATCGAAGCCCCGAGGGAAAGGGCTAACACCAGAAATTACACACAGTTTTGTCAATCGAGCAAAAGTTCAGAGGAGTGCGCGCATAATCAGCAAATTAATCATAAACCAGATGGAGGACCATTCGCTCATTACGGCTTGTAGTTGTAATTACACGGGGAAAACATGATGAGGTAGCATTAGTTATAATACATCTGAAATAATGCCCAAAGGAATGCAATACTAACTTTCAAATAAGTTTTAAGTTCTGCTTGCCATTGGGCAAACCTTTTATTTAATAAATATAACAATAATACTTAATACTTATAGCTCTTGAATCTTTTTCGTTGCGTGTACAGCAGAGCCTGTTAGCAAACGCATTGTGGCTACAAACAAATTACAAAATCGGCTAAACTTAAGCCGCCGTGTTGCGTGCAGTTTATGACTAAAGAGCCGCCGGCGGATGCGCTGAAATCCCGGTCACTGCAATTGGCTTTTTCCCAACCGCACTCACGTGCAGTCTCCGCACACACACGGGATCACACATTCGGTGGGCGGTGGGGCAAAGCTCCGTCTGTCTATCGGCCAAAACAAAGTTAAATCGGCCAAATCCTTTGACCATGTCACACTTTTATACATAATCGTTCGTCGAGCACGTGCAGACAACCGCAATGTTGTGCGAGGATGGCAAAAAAAAAAAAAAAACATAAAAAAGGACAACAAAAAGCTCACACAAAAACAACGAGAGCAAATTACAGCGGCGGACAGCGGGCGACAGCAAATATTACGTATACGTGCGTTCAATGTCCTGATGGCGTTGCGAGCAAGGCCAATAATGCAAAAGGCATTAACAGGCGCAGGCACTGGTTTCCCATAGCAGTTATTGCCATTAACATGGCTTAATTAGCCAACTGGCTGTAACAACACCGGCTTAAAGCATAATTGTAAATATTTCCGGACTTAAACAAACCAGTACGACTCCCTCTGAATAATGAAAGGCCGGTCAGCTAGGCCAGGGATCTGAGTAGTGTTACATAGGATATGGCAGTGCGCACAATCTGTGGGTGAAAAAGGAAGTGCAATTAATAAATAAATTAGTTGAAAGTTGGTAATTAATAGTATGGATTAATCATTCACTTAAGGTGTCTAAAAGTAAGCTGTGTAGGCAATGCACATTTTTATAAACGATATTTAAACGCTTTCCTCACCGTGATGAGCGTCTCCCGGTCGGCTTTAAAGAAGTAACCATCGATGGGACATCCCAGACTCGATCGCATCATGGCGATTTTTAAGGAGCTTACAAGCTCCATGTTTTCCTGCAGCAGATGGGGCCAGCTGGACTCGTAGATGGCCTGGCCAAATAGCTGACACTCCGAATGGACGCTCGATCCGCAGAAGCAGTATATGGACACCTGGCCAACAACTGCTGCCGTAAATGCGGCATAGAAGAGTAACGCTGGCTGCAGGATATTGGCAGACAGTTGGTAGCACAGGACACACAAGTGCAGTGAGGCTGCCACAAACTGGGCGAAGATGAGCGGTCTGAAGTATTCGTTTAAGAAATGGCCCAGGTCCAAGCACACCGCATATAGTTGAAACACGTGCTTTAAGTTCTCACGAGTCTCTTTCGAATTCCTGCCCTCGAAGTGCATCATTTTGTGCCTGGCAATCTGGAACAGGGCACAGAGATTATGGCTCAAAGAACAGAACAGTGTGTCCACACAAACGGTGGGCAGTGCCACGCCCAATGCAGCACACACATTCCAGAAATAGGAAATTATGTAGTTGGACAGCTTCATATTGTCCCAGGGATATCTGCAGAATGTGTGTCTTAATATTCTGGATTTTAAGCAGTACTTTTTCTTACACACTGGGAAAGGGAAAGTCCGGCTGCAATTCACCTGTTCGTTGGTAGCTGAACAGCATGGACAGAGGGGACATCAGACAGGCAGAAAGGCCAGCCGTAATAAAACAGTAGGCATACACAGCACTGATGAACTGATCCCGACGACTTTCCCTGGTCACTATCATTTCAGCAATAGCGCAGTGAGTTTCTAATAGAAAATAGAGTTCATACAATGTATCTCAATAATAGATAGCTTACCCCTTTGCAAAACACAATAAAACTGCCCTATTAGAAACTTGAAGTCCTTGTAAAGCCAAAGGAAAATTCCGATTTTGCACAGGGCCAGTAAATCCACGAGAACCGAGCAGAGTGAGTCGGTTAATTGCTCCACATTTTGGACGTTTTGCAGGCCAAATGCGATGGTCAGGGGCATGAAGCTGGCCACCGAGAGGATGCAGCAGATGCTGCGCCAAGGATATCGATGGCCAACATCCTGTTCGTGCAACAATTCGAGTCCGAGAAGGCGAAAGAAAGCGGTCTGCAGTCGGAGGAACTTGTCCGTCAGCATGTCGAGTGAGAAGTGAGTGAGTCCTCCTAATGGGCAGCGAAGCTCACTGGCTTGTGCTCATTAGCGGCAAAGTAAAATCAATAAGCCATTAAAGCGAGAAACCTATAATGGTATTTATTATTTAAATTCGAGTGCCAGGACCTTCAGCCTGCTGGCGCTCGCAAATGAAGTGGCGGTTGCAAAAGTGTCTCGGTCTCTGGGGAATTGTGAATGCATCAGCATACAAATCTTGGCCCTCTGATGTTTGCACAATAAATTATACTTAATTAAAAACAATTAAAAGCAAATTCCAATTGCAGCCGTCAAGCAGCTCGGCCTGTGGTGTTGCAAGCAGCAAATCTGTGAGCCACTGCAAATATTTGGCTGCAATGCTAAGCAAAAACTAAAACAAATCCTAGCTGCATTTCAAATGTGAAAACTTTAGCTTGCCTCGCATCCTGCAGCTCCGAATTGCATGCTGCTATTTTGGGATTCGTCTAACATTTCAGGGTTTTAATGACTGCTAAGCCCGAGACTTTTACCGGCTCCATCGTATCGGTATTGTTGTCGTGGTCAAAGATCACAGCAGCTGGAGATGCAGCTGCAACTGGGCAGCCGGCAAAGTTTGGCCATCGTTTGCTCGGAGAATTTAGATGGCCAAAATAAATTAATGCAATTACATGCTGGCAGCTTAAGACCCGAGTTAAGGCCTAAGTGGAGTCATAAAGCACACACAAATTGAGTTCGGGACAAATGCCACAGACTTTGCAGCGACGGCATTATTAATTCGAATGTGTGGATGCCGCAGTGGGGCAGTGAGGTCCAATTCTATTTACTCAATTATTAACCGTCAGACGGAGTAATTAATTACGAGTTCTTACCTCTCGGATTGAAAACAGAGCCACCACCGATGGCCATCCTCTGGCGATGGAACAACTTTCGGCCTAGGCACATAAAACAAACATTGACACACTGACCGGGGCACCCCGAAGCCCCGAAAATGGAAAATGGAAAATGGAGTTTATATATTTTCGATAAAGCAAAACTTGCTGGAAAACTCAACTCAACTCGGCTGGCTGGCAGCTGACAGAAGGGGGAAATGGAAAACCATCTGGGGGGTGGCCGAAAACTGTTCAAGAACTTTTTCTTATTCCTGGCATTGTTATTACCACGTTGATGCTGCTCGACTGGTGGACTGCTCGAATGCTTCACTGTATCCATGGCAGCCAGCTCTCGACGAAACTCGAATTTCCTTTTTGGGGGCAGGCGTGAAATATTCGACTTAAGAACTCGCCGGAATTATAATACTTGAGCCACAGTCACTTGATAACTATTGTTTCGCCTTGTTTGCTCCGGCCAACACTTATCAGTTCATTTGTTTTGAGGTGGAAATTCGAATGAACTATGGTGTTGCATGGGCAACAGGACAGGGTATCTCCAGCTTGGTGCTGGCTGGGCCGGCCTGCGCTGAGCTGAAATACTTTGCCATTTAGTTGTTGCACTGCCCGGACAGCAGTTGAATCCAAAATGAAATACTTGATTTCAGCCTCCGTGGGATTTTGCCTGCAACTCCGGAGGGGCGAAAACTTTGCCGCTCTCGCAGGAAGTCAACTTGGCAGGGGACGGAGTGCGACTAAGGCGGAGCGCAGGCCTGGGGAAGCAGTTTGCTTAAAATGTTTAGTGGAAAGTGTTTTAAAATACATTAAAAAGTTCACGGCTGCCCTGGCACGCATTGAATTTATGCGAATTTGGTGAACTCCTTCTTGAGTGGAAACTTTTTGCATTTGCCGCTCGCCGGCGCCGCCCGCCCAATCAACTTAAATATTTGTTTAGCTCAAGTGCTTTCGTGGGCCTCGTCCCCGCATTTCCACCTTTGTTTTGGGGCCATCCAGAATCGTACTTAGACAGTTGTAATTAATGCCCCAACCAGCTCCATGTCTTCTCCCCACACGACCGAGCCGTGTATCCTGGCTGCTTTTCGTTACCAGGCACTCCTGCTGCTCGGTGGTTGATTTTCCGCCTCGGGCGTGTTTTCATATTTGCTTCTGTCATCATTTAATGAGAGATATATTTTATTTCCCGTCTCATATTTATTGGGATATATTGCTGGTTGGGGGAGCCCCACTTGCCAAGGACCCTCGACTTTCGATACCTGAGCGCCGCTGTTTGCGAGTTGATTTGATACTCTCGAAGGAAAACTGTCGAATTCGCAAATGACGAAGCCCTATTTTCATCTCGAGGCACTTTTGTCTAGGCCCGAAAACCAATCCCAAATGGGCGAGTATTTTTGCAAAACAAACAAGTCGCAAGTAATTTGTTTTTCCACCCCTCCCCCACTCGAGAAAACCGATTTTCGTGGGAAAACAGGCCTGCCATCGCCTCGAACCCCTGGGTAAATGGTTTATTTTTTCATTTTTTCCTTTTTGTTTCCGCTTACCGCTTTTTTGCTGAGCTAATTTGCGAAAGCTGGATGCAACTGTTGAAATCGGGAAATTACATTAACGCCAGTCATTTTTCCGATTGCCATGCTTCATTAATAACAAACGCTTGTAAATAATTGCAACAACTATGGCCACAACTATGCTATAAGTCAATTAAAACTGGGTGGCCCATATTCAATACGCCTCTTTTCGAGATACTCTATGAATTACAGAAAACTGGAAGTAAGTAGATGGATTTTTTGATATTATATCTCACAAACAACTTCGTTTCAATGAAAAATAATCAATGTCTAGAAGGCAATATGCTTTATTAGATACATTCTCTTAATTGTTTAATAACTTTGCAATGTTCATCAAAGTGAAAATAGCCATTTTCAGCATTTTCCAGCTTGTGGAGCTTACAATCAGATAGTTACCTATATGCTATATGCCGCCTTTCAACTTTTTGTATCTTTTGATAGGGTAGAGCTACGCCTGAGAGGGCATAAAACGCATTTAAATTAATAATCATTTAAAACACAATCGCTTGCAGGCTGATTAAGGAGCAACGCGAATGCGAATGCGGGGCGGCGACATCAAAACAAATGGCAAAAGGAATGTCATATTGGATTAATGCAACTAATGAATATAGCTCGTGCTGTTCGTGCTGATGATTTCATCGTTCAACATCGTTTGCATCCAGATCGCGACGATAAAAAAAAGCTTAATTCAATTTGCGGCAGGGGAAATTGTATTAATCAGGCAAATAAGTGTTCGCTTTTATTTTATGAATAATTAAAAATATTTATTGCTCTGCCGGCGGTCGAAATGCTGATGAACTACATTGGCCAGCGGCAAATTGACTGTCCGTTTGCCCACTTGAGGCACAATTGCATAATCAAATCCACAACTATTCAATTACGCCTGTGTCACTCGAGCGACGCACGGCATCGTGTGAGAATAATTCGGCCAAGACCCAATCAGAGCCGAATTTAATTGAATTTAATTTAATGCATATCAATATCGAATATTCTGCTCGAATTCGATTAAGCTCACGCTCCAGCTGCAGCCCAAGACCAAAGCCAATCCCCCATCGACCAAGTGGAGCCATCAACGGGCCACAACTGAAGCGATTCCTAAGCGAGGCTGCACGGAATGAAAGTGGATGCAAGTCATGCGCCTGGCGTGTCCTGTTCCAATGCCATCGTTCCTCCGCAGCACGTTTCTCTTTGAAAAATGCTAAGAGCGCAAGGTCCTTGAAGAGCAAAGTCTATGGGGGAACTAGTAAGCTGGCCAGCAATTAGACATCTGTCAGCGTGTTGACCCAGGAAACACTCGAAGAATTCCCGCCAGCAGCTGGGGCACTCCATCATGCCAGGACAGTGCCGGAGTTGCGCCAGGTCCTCCAGGAACTTCACACGCTTTCTGATGACCATAATGACAACAATTAAATATAAATCACCGGGGAAACAACATGCCAAGGATTTACCTTTCCCCCTCACAATCTCCGTCCCCCCAAGCCACGCACGCATACAATTAGCTTTTATGGCCGCGGGCCCGAAGGAAAATGGCGACCATGGCCCTGGCCAATGGTAATTTGAAAATATGGTAATTATGAAGCGGCTTTGTATAAGGCGGGAAAGCAGAAAAACAAGAAACGGATAGCGGCGGGAGCGGGAAAATGGAGCAGGGCGGCCAGAACCTCTGACACCGCGGCTGTGTCTGTTCTAATTAGGCGCACATAAATTGCACCACAAACAAGATGGGCAAACAACAACCATCGGCAACAAATCCTAAATAACAATTAAAACAATTTTCAAGATTAAAAACACCTCGCAGCCAATGCTTTAATATTTTAATTAAAAATTCCTTCGCAAATGCTGCCGCAAAGTGTGAGTGAGGTGTGGCCGTAAGCCTGGCCAACAGCCCCTCCAGATGCCCCTCCAGAAGCCCCTTGAGCGAATGAGTGGCCGAGTGTTCCCTGAATGGCCTCTGGAGGCCTATGACTTTGAATTATTGCACGGCGAGTCATAAATTAAGTGCGTGGCCCTCCTGAAATGGCGGCGAGTGTGGTGCGCACGTTGGGCGCCACTTGTCGGTGGTGGTGGCAGGTGGCCAATCGAGCACTTGCATTAAGCATTAAGCGCTCTTCGAGCATTTTCTTAGTTTTAAAACATTTTCAAAAACATAAATTGATTCATGAGAAGCACTGAAAGCCATTGAATTTATATTTAATCGAATCTTTGCTTCAGTTAAACTCGCCTATAGCTTAAAACGGGAGGCTGTTATGGTTGCAAACCAGTTTCATGGTCACAAATCCACTATTTTGGTTAGCGAAACCAACCTGTTGATGTCTTATCCACTTTGCAAGAGCATTTTCCTCCAGCATCGCTGCTCCTTCACTCAAATATTCCGGTAATAGAATTTGAAGACCGAAATCGGCGGGCGGAGAAGGACTTCGGGAGACCTTTAGACCTTCATAAATAAATGCGCCAAGTTCTACGCGGGGAGTTGAATCCTTTATCCATGTAAAGGAGTGGGAGTGGCACCTCTCGAGTCGCTGTTGTGGCCGCGCAATCAAATTCAGACATTCGGCGACACTCACGCCGCCCACTTGCGTTACTTAAGTGTCGTAAAGTCCTGCCAGGGATGCGGGGGGAGGTTGAGCGGTTGGGTCCAAAGGAGGGTGGGTGCAAGGACAACAACAAGTGCCGCTTTTATGATTTATGCAACTATCGCCTGCAGCCAGAAGTGGGTGGGGCACGACTCCAGGAGAGCCATTGCCGAAATCCTTGAGAGAGCCGCTCGAGGCGCGTAAATTCTTTTCTTGGGCGCCGCGTCTTCCTTTTCTCGCATTTCTGTTTTTTTTTGGTTTTGGACATACGTCTCAGACTAAGCGGCTCGTGGGGAAAGTGGGAAAAGCGCTTCAAATTGTGCAATTTTTATGGACGCAGTGGGTGGCTGGGGGCGGCATTCATGAATAAAAGATTTTCCGATTCAGCCCGACACCAGAAGCAGGCAAACCGCCTCCTCCTCCTCCTCCTCCTCCTGCCGCCCAATTTATTATGCTGTTGGCCTTGCCGAGTGCAAATAATAAGCAGCAAGTGCACAGCCACGCCCACACAATTGTCGAGGGGGCGGAGCGCCGAGGCGAAGGCGGGCCAAGTAGGTGTGGTGGCACTGGAGAAGCGGCTCCAAAGGCAGAATGCCTGCAAAATTAGCAAAGCAAACGCTCGGCTGCAGTTTACTTGCCATTTAAGCGCCGCACTCGACAGCTGTGTTTGTCAGTGGCACTTGCAACGAGCAACCACCTAGGCGCCACAACAGCATCAGCAACTTGCAACGCACGAGCTACAAGAGGAAAAACTACCGGCACACAAGGAAAACCAACAGAATGCCAGGCCGAAATGAGTGTATTTTCAATTAAGTTAATCCATTAAATTTAAGAAAAAGTATTAAAAAATAATTAAGCTAAGAAGCTGACCAACAGGTTATATAGTTATCGCTTTAAATTTCGCTTATAAAAGTATCTTAAAGTTTGCAACATACGTTGTGGCACCTAATACAGTGATTTGTACATTTTTGTGTCATTCCGCATGAATCATATACTCCCATTCTAGATTTAGAATGCTCTGACATATTTTCTTTCTGTGGAATGCTGCACCTGCAACTTGCAACGGCAGCCGCAACAACAACACACAGCCCAAAAGTTGAACTTGCAGTTTTATTATTTTTCTTGCCTCGCCATTGTTTGTCTCTCGAAACCAAAGGGTCGTCTTCGGTCCAAAAGAAATGCACATAAAATATAAGAATATTGGGCAAACACAGGGCAATTTGGTCAGAGGATATACGAGTGTTTATGCAAGTTCACTTGGCAATTAGGGAGTTCAAACAACTAAGAAATGGCAATTCCGACAAATCTGCTCGGAAATTAAAAATATGCTGTTGCACGTAATTTGTTTAACAATTACACTTTGCTTTGCAACTGGTCGGATTTGTGAAGTGGTCGGATTATTTTGGAAAGCCCTCTGATTGCAAATGGTACAACAAGAAATTTTAAATAAACAGGTTTGTAGAGATGTGTTCAATAATCGAATGTTAAATAAGCATAGCGAATGGTGCTAAATATTGCTTGTACGCTATATAGTCAATCAATTATCATGATGGAATGCCTCGCAAATAACAAACAAAATCGAAAAACATAAATGTCCTTTTAGTCTCTTTAGAAGTGGCGCCACCTAGCGCCTAAACCTTCCTGAAACAGTGCAGCCAAGCATGTGGCAGCAACACCTTTTGTATGGGCAGCACTGAGAGATTGTCCAAACTCACCACACTGGCTCGAGTCTTGGCTAGGTGCGGAACACGGCTATTTGGTAGATACATTTTGTCAGTCTTTAAAAAATTGAAAATAAATATTTTTAAATATATATTAAAAATTATATTTTCCAGTACTATAAAAAGTTCAAAAATAAATGGACAGTGCATCAGTACAGTGACGTTTACCTTTATTAAACAGACTTGGCTACAAAATGTTTGGGGTCGCGATTTTTACAATTGCAATTTCGTGCGGAGGCCTGAAATTGGCGAAACTTGACCAGGTCTGACGTCGTTTGGGGTATCAACTAAAGTCTAGGAGTAGTTTTATTCATCGTTATCGGAACGAGCCGAGGACTTTTTGGACTTCTTATGCTTGCGCTTCTTCTCGCGATGCCGCTTCTCCGAGCTGGAATCGCGTTTGCTCTTGGCGCCGGTGCTGGTGGCATCGGTTTTGGACGCACTTCCGGCGGATGCAGCCGCTTCCGGGTCCACGGTATCCTCTTCATGTAGCTTCCTGAGCGTCTCGGCCTTCAGGCGCTCCAGTTCGTTCAGCTCGCGGGTGGTGCGCTCCTTATCCAGGTCGTCCTGGCGCTGTTTCTCCAGGCGGCGTTCCTCCTCCTTGGCGATCTCGTTGCGCATGTGCTCCTTCATCAGCATGGCGGCCTCCGCACGCTTCTGCATCTTCTCGCGGGCCGCCTTCTCGCGCTCCTCGCTCATGGGCAGCGCGGAGGTGAGCTTGGGCAGCGGGCTGCGCGAGCGGCGGCGGCGGGAGCGACTAGTTGAGGGACTGCGACTGCGCGAGGAACTGTGCCGACGTCCACGGCTGCGACTGCGCCTGTTGCCGGACGATTCACGGCGTCTTCTGCCATCTGAGTCCTGGCGCCTTCTGCCGGAGGATTCCTGGCGTCGTCTGGCCGGTGAATCCTTGCGCCTTCTGTCAGGCGAGTCCCTGCGTTTCCTTTCCGGCGAGTCCCTACGCCGCCTACCCGGTGAATCGTGCCTTTTGGCCAGCGAGTCTTGTTGCTTTTTGTCGGCGGACTCCGCAGCTCTTTTGTCAGGAGAATCCCGTTTCCTGCCTGGCGAGTCCTGACGCTTTCTGCCCGGCGATTCTTGTCTTTTCACAGGAGAATCCTGACGCTTCCTATCAGAATCCTTTAGTTTTTTGTTCGGGCTATCCTCTCGTTTCTTACCCGCAGAATACTCCTGCCTTTTGCTGTCCTGCATCTTTTTGTCTTGGGAATCCTCCCGTTTTCTATTGGCGGAGTCCTTGCGCTTCCTTCCAGGTGAATCCTCACGCTTCCAGTTGGGAGAAGCCTCCCGCTTCCTGTCGCGTGAATCGTCTCGCTTTCTTTCAGGCGAGTCCCGCCGCTTTCTCTCCGTTGAGTTGGGACGCTTACTCGGCGAATCCTGACGTTTTCGGCCCGGCGACAGCTGACGCCTCTGGCTGGGTGAATCCTGCCTACGGTTCTGACTGCGGGAGCGCTGCTGACGCCGGCGGTCTCCACTGGGCGAGCCTCTGCCTCGGATTGGTGATAGGGGGTAACGATTGCGGTACTCATTATCCTGAGAGCGCGAGCGACGGCGGCGATCTCTGTCCGCAAAAGGATTTCGGCGATTGCCACGATTAAACTGATTCTGATTCTGATTCTGGTTTTGGTTGTAGTTTTCGCCAGGACGTCGGGCGGGCGAGCGTTGCTGGCGACGAGGAGGGGATTGGCGACGAGGGCTCCGGGAACGACTGCGCTTTAACTTAGCCTTCTCCTCGGGCTTACGCTCATCGCGATTAGCGTTGCGATCCTTGCTGGTCGATGGCTCCACTCTGATATCCGGCTTGTTTGGTGGTTTCACCTTCAACTGCTCCTCGTTCTCGGACTCGGCTTCGGATTCTGTCTGCTGCTCGTAGTCCAAGGCGTTCATGTCCATCGACTTGCGGCGCTTTACAGGAGTCACATCCCTTGCCTTATCCCTCTCGCCAGCCTTTTCTCTCTCCTTGGCTTTACCGCGATCTGCGGCGTCCTTCGACTTGGCTTTGTGCTCTGGAGAGAATCGATCCGGAGTTATTTTGCCACCGTAAGTGCTGGCATGGGATAGCTCGAAAAAGGACTGCTTGGGATTCTTTGTGGCCTCCTCGTGGCGACGCTTTCTCTCATGCTCGCGTCGCTTCATCTCCTCCTCGCGCATCTTGCTCTCCTCCTCAATGCGCTCCAGGTCGGACAACTTGATGGTGCGCTTCTGGGCATGCTTCCAGTGAGGTGGCGTAGTGCTGCGCGAACGACTACGCGACGGGGTGCGAAAGCGCTGTAAATGGTGTCATTTTAGAAATTGTGTGCGGAGTTACAAACAGCTTTATATACTCACAAACACTCCACGTCCTTTGACAATGCGACCGCTACGCGATGTGGGCGGTGCCTGTTTCTTTGACCAACCGAAGTTGTTACGGCTGCGGTCTCGATCCTGATCTTTGCCTCGATCGCGATCCTGCCCGCGTGCTCCACGCTCCTCACGATCCAGCGACTTTGATCGCTCCGCGCGCATTAGGAATTTGTTCGATACCTAAATACAGAAGGGTATATTCAATAATACGAACAGAGAATCCAGTTCAGTTACCTCTGGTATCTCGTTAGGATCTATCTTTGTAATTGTGACCAGCGGATGCAGTTCGCCTTCCTCGCGGTCCTCGTCATCATCCTGCGGGGTCTGGTCATGTTTTCCATTGCCGCGGCTTGTTTCATTGCTATACGAATGAAACGAAATGAACCAAATTACAAAATAACAACCACTATCACATACTCTTCGCTTTCGCTTTGCGACTTTGACTCTTTGCGGCTGCGTTTTTTCTTCTTGGCCTTGCGCACGGCCTTAGCTTCAGTCTCACTTTCCTCGCTGTTTGAGTCTTCGGTGGCCGTAGAGCGCCTCTTGTGCTTCTTCTCCTTTTTGGCTATGTGACGAGAGACATGTCAAGTAAAATGGATATGCGTAAATGGATGGCAGTCGTACCCTTTGTCTGTCTAACTAGTTCACCGCAGTTGGCAATGGCTGCATCCTGCAGCGGGCGTGAGTTCCGATCGACAGGCAAACCCTCCAATTGGCGCACCAACTCCTGACCGGATATAACTTGGCCGAATACAACATGGATACTGCAACGAGGAAAGATGACGCTATTATGCTGATCTACTTAACGTGCTCAAAGCTAACTTACTTGTCCAAATGTGGCGCAGGCTGTGTTGTACTACAATGAGAAACAGAAGAAGAGAAAAATATTCTTTACACTTTGGCTAACTGGTTGTTGGGCTGCAGTAGGCAGTTGTAGTTGAAATCGGTGTTGTTGTTGTTGTTTCAGTCGTTGTTGTTGTTGGTGTCGGTTGTGGTGGAGACAATATCATGTGCAACAAAGTTTAAAGGTTTCTAGGTGTAGGCAGAGGTGGCACACAGGATTTTGGCAAGCCACCAACCGCAAGAGTCGCTGCAGCTAGCCATGGCCAGCACATTGTCATCTGGCAGATCCATCGTGAGGATCCAGCCCAAGATTCCGGCAAAGATCCGCAAGGAGCCGACAGCGAGGGAGAGAGAGAGACACACACTGAGACCGAGGCCCAGAGACCAAAGACCATGTAGCTTGGTTTTTGGACCCACAGACCGAATGCAATAGGGATGCTGGGATGGCGGTGCATCGGCCGATGGAGGACAGATTGCGATGCATCTGTGCGCTGGTCAGTGGGACGCTAGCTCACACTTTACCGCCCACGGGCTACGGCTAAATGGCAATAGATTAATGAACAACAACAGAGGTTTAAGTATAGATCAAAAAGAAGGCGAAGAGAGTTTAGCTGAATTATCGGTGCCTGAAACAGAACTGAAACTAAATTTACGGCCACGTTAGTCCGGACCAGCCGGTTACGGCCCTCCGTCGAGAGCACTTACATAAAGAACTGCGAGCCATTGGTGTTCTTGCCCCGGTTGGCCATCGACAGCAGGAAGGGACGATCGTGCTTGTGCTCGAAGCTCTCATCTGGAAAGAGGAATCAGATTGTTTTAACCAAATTTACTTTAAATGTTACTTAAAAGCCCAAGAGATGAGCACCCAGAAAACCCAATTTTCTAGATAACTTTTTAATGCGCAAGTAATTGGATTTGCCCAAGCCGCTTCTATTTGCATATTTGACCCATTTTCCACACAGACGTATAATTAGCAATATGTAGATGTAGGATGTGCACCATCCCCTTATATTTCTAATGGAAATATTTGCCAAAATGTAAATTTAAATTGAGTCGCTTGAGTGAGCATTTATTTTTTACATTTAAATGGGGTATTTGTTCTGTTTGGCTGACATATCAAAGGTTTTGTCTTCAAAGATTGCACTTAAGTGGATTATTGTAGTGCCGTTTAGATGTAATTGGTTGGAAGTTTTTAGACATCTCTTTACTTACAGTGTTTGCATTACATTCCACCCCCTTTTATTGACATTTTATTAAAAAAAGAATCTTGGCTGCTTGCAGCACTTTATATACCCTGTATAATCCCTTTTGTTTTCAGTTCTTCTTATCAGATAACCACTGTATTGATTTTTTCCCACACAAACAGCAGCACACACACACAAACAAGCATGTATGTATGTATGCATGTATGCAGGCATCGAGTCGGAAGCCGGAAGAACTCACCCTCGAACGTCCCGCCGTAGATGGACTCGCCGCCGGTGCCATTGCCCGCGGAAAAGTCGCCCGCCTGGACCATGAAGTCCTTGACCACCCGGTGGAATATCACGCCCTTGTACTGCAGCTTCTTGCCGGTGACCAGGCCAAATCCCTTTTCGCCCGTGCAGAGAGCGCGGAAATTCTCGGCCGTCTTGGGCGCCACATCGTTGAAGAGCTCGAAGACAATGCGGCCCACGCCCAGGCCGCCCAGGGAAATGTCGAAGAAGCACCGCGGTCGCGTGGCACCCGCGTCGCGCTTGTTTACCGTCATTATTTACGCCGATTTTCGCCAATAAATGCTGTTTAATACGTATTTCACGCCGTTTTCGAGTTGCACAATGTCGGCGTTGCCAGCTTTACTTGGAACTATGGATGTCAAAAACATACAGTTAGAAATATCGATATACAATTTGTTAAACATATTTTCGGGTATCGATATATTAATTTCAATATATATATATTCTTAAATTTGTTTATAAATAAGTTTTTGCGCTCAAATAAATAGTAAACTTTCAGATATATATAGTCAAAATACTTAATTGAAGACTCTCAGCAACCAATAATCATTTTATGATTTTCGGCATAACTTTCAAAACCTTCAGAACATGGGGTAGAAAATATAATCTTCAATGCTCATTTTTTGTGGGAAAAACAGAATGTCGTTCAAAAAGTCTATGAATTGAAATCGGGCCTGTCTGGTCATATTATTTTTACCTTTTTCAGACAATATACACAGTATATATCTTTGTATATAGTTTTAAAAGTTTATTATATTCTTCAACACATAGTAAAAAAGTAATTCATTACATTTACCGTTCCATCCCTGGCTGGAATACGGTCACACAAAGCCAATGTTTACATGGAATCTTGCGTGTGGATGTAGCTGTGTGCGTGAGCGAGAGCGCAAGAGCGGCCCGTGTGTGCGTGCGAGCGGGAGAGCAGGGCGAAGACGTGTTCTTTTCGCCGAAAAAGCAAATAATTGGGTTTATCAGAGAAAAACAAAAAAAATTCCAGCCAGTGTCGCGATAAAAACACGACAATCGCATTGCAGCCGCTTCAGAAGCGTAAGATCAGCCTCAGCTGACCGGAAAGTTTACATTGCGACGTGGAAAACCACGAATCACCAGCAAATTTCAGCAGAAGCAATCGCATTTCAGAATGTGTGGCATATTCGCGTATCTAAACTACTTGACGCCCAAGTCGCGTCAGGAGGTCCTGGATCTCCTGCTGCAGGGGCTGAAGCGGCTGGAGTACCGCGGCTACGACTCCACGGGCATAGCCATCGATGCGCTGAACTCTGGCGAGCCACAGTCCATAATGCTGGTGAAGCGCACGGGGAAGGTGAAGGTGCTGGAGGATGCGGTGGCGGAGGTGTGTCGCGGCCAGGACTACTCGCTGCCCATCGACACCCACATAGGCATAGCACACACGCGCTGGGCCACCCACGGTGTGCCCTCCGAGGTCAACTCGCATCCGCAGCGATCCGATGAGGATAATAGCTTTGTGGTGGTGCACAACGGCATTATAACCAACTACAAGGATGTGAAGACGCTGCTGGAGAAGCGCGGCTATGTATTCGAGTCCGACACGGACACGGAGGTGATTGCCAAGCTGGTGCACCACCTGTGGCAGCAGCACCCTGGCTACACCTTCGGCGAGCTCGTGGAGCAGGCCATTCAGCAGCTGGAGGGCGCCTTCGCCATCGCCTTCAAGTCGAAGCACTTCCCGGGCGAGTGCGTGGCCTCCAGGAGGGGCTCGCCGCTCTTGGTGGGCATCAAGGCCAAGACCAAGCTGGCCACAGATCACATACCCATCCTGTACGCCAAGGCCCATCGTCCACATGGTCAGCCGCAGCAGCAGGCGTATCAAGTATTGCCGCCCGGCGATTGCAGCGCCGAGTTTCAACCGCTGGAGCGCAAGGAAGTGGAGTACTTCTTTGCCTCGGACGCATCGGCCGTTATTGAGCACACGAATCGTGTGATTTACCTGGAAGATGACGACGTGGCCGCCGTCAAGAGCGATGGTACGCTTAGCATTCATCGCCTAAACAAATCCTCCGATGATCCGCACGCCCGCGAGATCATCACGCTGAAGATGGAGATCCAGCAGATCATGAAGGGCAACTACGACTACTTCATGCTGAAAGAGATCTTCGAGCAGCCGGAATCCGTGGTCAACACCATGCGCGGCAGGATGAGGTTCGACACGCAGACCGTGGTTCTGGGTGGCATCAAGGAGTACATACCGGAGATCAAGCGCTGCCGTCGCTTGATGCTGATTGCGTGCGGCACTTCCTACCACAGTGCGGTGGCCACCAGGCAGCTGCTGGAGGAACTGACCGAACTTCCTGTAATGGTGGAACTGGCATCCGATTTTCTGGACAGAAACACGCCCATTTTCAGGGACGACGTGTGCTTCTTCATCTCCCAATCGGGCGAGACCGCGGACACCCTGATGGCACTCAGGTACTGCAAGCAGCGAGGAGCGCTCATCGTGGGCGTTACCAACACGGTGGGCAGCAGCATCTGCCGCGAGTCGCACTGTGGCGTCCACATCAACGCTGGACCCGAGATCGGAGTGGCCTCCACGAAGGCCTACACCTCCCAGTTCATTTCGCTGGTTATGTTCGCCTTGGTCATGTCGGAGGATCGTCTCTCGTTGCAACAGCGCCGCTTGGAGATCATCGACGGCCTGTCGCAGCTGGACGAGCACATTAGGACGGTCCTCAAGCTGAACTCGCAGGTGCAGCAGCTTGCCAAGGAGTTGTACCAGCACAAGTCGCTGCTCATCATGGGCAGGGGCTTCAACTTCGCCACCTGTTTGGAGGGCGCCCTGGTAATCCATCTAATTTGAGCTATAATTTAATTGAATCTCATCTATGCATCCTAATACATGCTTGGGAACGTAATGATGGAAAATAACCGATGTCAACAATTCACTTAACTTGTTTATTGCCAAGTGCACTTCAATTAATCATTATGTTTGTCCCACGCCTTATGAGCTGAATTTAACCAATTAACTTGCTCATTGCAGAAAGTCAAGGAGCTGACGTACATGCACAGCGAGGGAATCCTGGCTGGAGAACTGAAACACGGACCACTGGCCCTGGTGGACAAGGAGATGCCCGTGCTGATGATCGTGCTGCGGGATCCGGTGTACACCAAGTGCATGAATGCCCTGCAGCAGGTGACGTCCCGCAAGGGCAGGCCGATCCTGATCTGCGAGGAGGGCGACAACGAGACCATGTCCTTCTCCACGCGTTCGCTGCAGATACCGAGGACCGTGGACTGCCTGCAGGGCGTGCTCACGGTGATTCCGCTCCAGCTGCTGTCCTACCACATCGCCGTGCTCCGCGGCTGCGACGTGGACTGCCCCAGGAACCTGGCCAAGTCGGTGACCGTGGAGTAGGCGCCCCAACTATTTGGCTAACTGGCTCGCGCCGCCTCAAGAATTCCATTTTAGTATCGGCCTGAGAAAAACAAAACAAGCCCCCTAGCACTTAAGATAAAATTTTCTGGTATTTTGTCGGATCAAAATCCGAACCTACTTCCCTTAACCCACTTGTGCCCCTTCCGGCTGAAGTCGCATATGTTTAACCCCTGCATTTGTAGCCTGTACTGACCCTTTGTGTTGTGGACCCACTACTTTTTGTGAATGTGCAATTGAAATATAATTATTTCCAGTTTTTCTTTAAGTGTTTTGCTCTTTTCAATTAAAAATGGATTGGAAAATGTTTTACCAGTAAATATGTTTTGAAATGGAAAAAACCAAACAAAGAACTACATGTAACTGTCTTTACAAAAAATGCTTATCTGAAATTAAACATTTGTTTCAAATGTTTAAAAAACGAGGGCCACGTCACGTAATTTCTGTAATACGTAGAAATATTTTGCTTACGTTATGTTAAGCACGTTGTAAATTTCAGAAATAGAAAAAATTACATTTATATAGGCATAATTCTGAAAAAACGTTATACTTTTAAAATTTTACCAGAATAAAAATTGGAAGTACTTAAAAATAAATTAGATTCCGAGCAGTTGAGTAGTGTGAAATCGATACACCTCTTAAATTTGAATGTCCTATTTTTAATTTCAAATCAAGTGGTAAATGGCAAAAATAAGTTTGTTCTTGAAAAGTAAGTTTTTCTGGAAGGAATTCCAAAATCATATTTAAAAACAACAATAAATAACTGAAATCAGTTACGCGCCGATTGGGCCATCTCTGGTAACCGTAGCTATCACATCATCCGATAACTATCGCAACGCAACGCAAACGAATTGGACAACAACCCTGCTCTTTTTCTTTTGGACCCGTAGAACCACATGTCTGGTAACCGATTTTAATTTTCGTTTCGGCGGTATAATGCTCCAATTAATTGACTAATTGCGGTTAATTGACAAGACCAGTGAACGTCGCAAGTACGGTGCAACCAAGAACGCAGCGAGTGTGTGTGCAATTGCGAAAAATCCGATAAATAATATTCGTAACGTTCTGCCCAGCAGCGCGTGAGTGAGTGCGAGCGAGAGGCAGTGATTCGAGCAGCGTAGTGGTGCGAAAGTGTGTGTGCAAGGAAACCCGCAAAAGCAAAGCAACAATAACAACACACGCACGCACGCACACACACACTCGTACGTATTCACACGCGGAGCGGAAAGTGCGTAGTGAGCATACGAAACGTATGTACGTACGAAACAAGAAGTGGGAGAGATAGCGGAATAAAATACAATTCTTGTTTCCATTTCAATCTCTGGTGCGTATTCAAATCAAATGAACCTTTGCTTGTGTATGTGTGTGTGACCGCGTGCATCGTTTTGAAATTCGAGGCGAACTGCAGTCGAAATCAGCTGTTTTGAAAGCCCCGACCAGGGCGGCACTAACAACAATGCAGGCCGTTAGCCGAGTGCATTGGATATTGCATAATATTGGGTGAAGCGAAAACAGGGCTATTGTGGCAGGCCACAGGGTATAATCGAACCAAATCGTAGCTATAAGCGCAGTTTATTTTATCTGCATCTTGAATTCGCTTCGATTTCCTGTCGTATTACCAGTTACGTTCAACGCCATGCCATTACGTTGTACTCCAGTTTGGCAAGTGGACAGCACGCTTTGCGGCAGCCCTGGTCGCTTAGCGTTGTGTTGCTGCTTCCTCTTCCTCTTGTGTGGGGCAAAAATCTAACCTCACTTCTTCTTCTTCTTTGGAACACTGCTGTGTGTGGCTGCTGCATAATAATATAATACCTCTCGATTCACGATTGGTCGTGCCTCGCAACGGATTTTCTCCGCTCGCCCAAACTACAGTATATAATCGTGCAAAATCCGTGGCAGTAAATTCAATTCGCCGAGCAGCGTGACATCTGAGGAAAATCGAGAAAACGGCCGATGGGAGAGGCTTTTCCGATGGCCAGTTCCTAAAAAATCACCGCACTCCTCGGGAGGCTCTTCTGCAGTCCCACAAAAATAGTAATCCCCATTGCGAAATCCCCAAGTTCAAAGTGCAGTGTATGTGTGTGTGCTGTAATAGTTGCATTAAGTAAAGATGTAAATATTATTGCAGGAGGGCGAACTTGAGATTAATCGCCGTAATTGAGCAACTAACACCTCGAGTTCGCCCAACTCGCAATCTTGTTGGAAAATCCTAGTAAGCACAGTAAAGCTGGGCTTAGATGGACAATCTTTAGTTCTTGTAAAGAGGTTTAAGTTTCTGTTTCATAAAAACTGCGTTTTAATCTTTGCGTTGCTTACTTTCAAAAGTATATTTTTCTACAGCTAATAAGACCGTTTAAGTTCGAGATTTTGACTTGAATTTTTTAGTTCCCTTAAAAGTTTAATTTAATGCAAATTATTATACAAATTGCATTAGTATTGACCTCAGAATTGCCCTGAATAGTTCTATATGTTAATGACCCAAAACAGTCAAGCTTAGCTATAGTAACATTGCGTGGAAAAGTTATAAAATGACGTAATTGTAGTATTTGGCCTGGATTTTCCTCTTGTTTTCTAACTTACTAACAGGCCTGCAAAATCTAATCCTTCTATTCCCAACCATTTCAGTTTGGAAGCCTATCTCTGGAGCCACCACATCCCGTTGAGCAGGCAAGGAAGCAGCCAAGAGTTTCCCCAACCCGACAACGAGGATTAGCCGCTGACGAAGCCGGAGCAGGAGCAGCGAGTGTGCTGCCCACTCTGGAGAGGAAACCGGAGTCGAAGAAACCGCAGGAGTAGCAGCCGCAACTGAGGAGCATGTCCAGCAAGGAGGAGACGCCGTCCGCGGGTGGTGCCGCTCCTGTGGCCACTGTCGCCGCCTCAGGCAGCGCCACCACTTCCTACGCCAATGTGGTGCAGAACCTGGAGACCAAGAAGTCCGGCGCCAGCAGCACCACCACGACCACCGCCAGAGCCACCGTGGACAACAAAGAGAACCAGCCCAATCTGAAGAGCTTCAAGTCGTGGAGCGAGGAAGCCGCTGCCGCCGAGGCAGCCGGCGAAGCGCCAAGTGCCGGCAGCATTAGCCTGGCCCAGACGGGTGAGAAGCGTGCCGCCGCCTCTGGTGGAGATAACACCGCCGAGAACTCTTCGGAATTGGATGACAACAACGACTTCGTGCCGGTACTATCGCATCATCGTCGCGATCGCAAAAAGGCGCGCAAGGAGAAGCCGCGCGATCAGCCGCCGGCCGGAGGACGTGGCGATGGTCAGAAACCCCAGCAGGCTGGTGGCCGCCGCATCACCGGATCCTCCGACACCGAACGCAAGCCAGTGCGCCCACGTGCTTCGCGTGGCGGTAGTCCCCGCAAATCGGCAGCCGGAGCAGCTGGCGCCGCCGGATCCAATGCTGGAGCTGTGTCCTCCGCCGCTCCCGGTGGACCGAAAGTACACAAGGATCGCAAGGATACCTCGCCCAGCGCCAGCATCGAGGGAGCCGGCAGCAGCGGCAACGAGGCCAAGTCCGCCGACGGGGATCAGCAGGCGGGCGAAAAGGGCGCCGCTGGAGCAGCTCCGCCGCCCAAGCGATTCATTGCCGCCCCACCGCCCAAGGTCAACGCATGGAAGGTGAGTAATCAAGTGATTGATCTTTAAGTTATTGATTGTATTTGGGGGTATCTTAAATGATTGTTTCATTAGAATAGGAGTTCATCAGAGTTATTCATACATTGATTAGTGTTCTTTGGAGTCTTCTAATTGGAAATCCTAATATATTCAGATAGCCAGAAGATTTAGAAGTGCACCGGAATAGAATTAGGCACAAACATTTGGAAATGCTAATGAAAAGCTCTGCTAAAACGAAACCTACTCAAAAGTCAATGCAAATATGCCTTAAACTAATATCTAAGTACATTTTTTATGAGTTCTCCGAAGTGGAAATTGTAATGATGTGGGCGGTTCATAGAAAAGTTGAGATAATACTAAGAAAATCTCGATAAGCAGCGCTTCAATATGAAGAGTATTGTGAAGAGTGTGAAATCGTGAAGAATGCGATATGAAACAGTACAAATATAGTAAGCGAGTATCCACTGTACATGCCGATAAGGCAGTTTTTTAGGAAACCCCCCTCAAATTGAAGTTCATATTCTTTTTTGTTACTCGTTTTTCGGCTTCACCTTCATTTTGTTGTATCCAAATTGCGTCGTAAAAATGATGGAAAAACATGTCCATGCATGTGTGGCCACTGTGCTGGTTGTGCGTGCGTGTGTGTGTGTGGTTGTTGGTAAACAAATGTGCGTGGAATGGCGGAGGAGAAGAGAGGGAGCAAAGCAGGGCGGCCAATAAAGCAGAGTGCGAGGCGCAGCAACAACAAGCACACGCGGTGCAGTGGAAACACGTTTTCCGCTTTTTGTTGTGGTTTTTCATGCCCTTATCACCGTTATGCGAATGCATCGTAAACCGAAAAACCGATTACGATTGCAAAATTGTATCTCACAGATACACAACTGCAGGTTGCATAATGTCTGGCAAGCAGTTTGTCATCAAAAACAAAACAAAATCGAGGGAAACAAACACACAATTGTGTTTATTTTCTATTTATTCTTGGCTGTTTCTTATTACGCAATGTCAGCGCGAATTGCCGGCGGTATTTCTGCCGTTTGTTTTCTGCTTGCCTTTCTAAAAAAAAGGTTTTCTTTTTGGCAAAAACAAAAGCATGCTCGCTTAGCTTTGGTACAGTGAAGCCCCCAAAGCACGAACACACTTCAATAATGTGGGTTCTTAACAATTTCAAAAATACATATTTTTTGGCCAGACTGTAAGATAATTTTAATAATCCATTAGGTAGCAGGTGTTATTCATTTGTTTGTTGCTATGGTGAAGCCGAAATCTTAATTTCTTGTTTTTATCATTTGTTTTGTTTCTATTCTCCTTGTGTATCTATAATGGCACATCTGTTTTGGTGTCGCAACGAACGAGAGAAAAAGTTAAATATTTCCCAACTAAAAATAAATGTCAAGGTCAGCCGCTTGTCGTTTATCTATTTCATCAGGCGACGGCCTCCTCCCAGCGCCCACCACAAACTACCCGCCCCCCGCAAACATGACGAAAGCGTGCGCAAAAGGGAGAGCCAAATAAACAGAGGGCGAAAGCAGAAATAGGCACGCAAACACACAGCGAAAAGCAAAAAGGTGTGGCTAATTTTCTTTCTGTGGAAAAGGCTGAAAGCCAAAAGTTTACACGTCCATAAAAGTTGATAACTGAACTAAGTTGTCGTCAAGCGTCAGTTCGAAATTCGCTCTGCTTTCGAAAGCGTTTTGAGCCACTTGAAATGGATATGCAAATATCTCGCTCACTTTTGACATTTTCGACTCATGCCAATCGCTCAAATCCGGAAGTTAGGACCTGAAATTAGGCTAATAGGAATTAGAAGAATATTTACTTTGAGAATAGATAGTAACTTGTAATAAGTTTAAACTTAGTTGAATCTAGTTCGCTAATTGTTGTGTCATTAGTAGTGTGTTTATAATGATAATTGCTCAGCCAGAAGCGAATTATACATTCCTGACACCAAATTCGATTTAAACAACTCGTGTGCATATCGTTGTGAAATTAAACTCGGAATAAATCACATTTGCCAAGCGTTGGAGAGCAGCAATTCAAATTGTTGTTTCCGTTTATTTTTCCACGCCAGTTGCCGTTGACGTGTGTTCTGGAAGAGTTCGCAGCTGGGAAAACTTGTCGAACTCCCACTATTTTTCCTCATTTCTTAATTTTCAATATTAGAAAGTGCGATCGGAACGAGAAATAGGCTACTCAAAAGATTGAAACGTAAACAGCTGAAACGGCACGTGTTACCGAACTCACCACGTGGTGGACTCGTCGTTTCGTTACTGTTGCGAGGCGGTTAAGAAGAACAACTAATCAAAATTAGAATAATGTACACACATACAGCTGGAAGGCTGGAAATCGCGTGTGCCGCCGACGTGGAAGCTAAAACTCGATATACTTGTTGATTTTTCGACGCCCTGATTATCGCGCTCTCACTTGCTTGCACTAACGTTGCGAGCGCTACGTAACGTAGGGCTACGTAGAGAGTGATAAGAAACCGCACGCTCCCTCTCTCTCTCTCTCTCTCTCTCTCTCTCTCTCTCTCTCTTTCTTCGGCGGAACAAAACAAAAAGGAATAATGAACATGAAAACGAAAGTAAATATGCAATCATCTTAACAACTTAATTAAAAGACAGAACAGTATCAAATTTAGAAACAAAATGTGTCACGCAGTACAGTGAATAATATATATTTTAAAAAATAATTGGGAATAGCTGGGAATCGCTTTCAATTTATTATTTCCACAACCGCCACCATTCACCCTGTAATTCTAAGCCCATTATAAAAGTCAATGATCACCGATATTTGCATTGTTGTTATTGTTGACAGCCATTGCGATTCAATGTTCTATTTTTAGGCATTCGGTTGCAACCGGAGATTAATAACATTAATTTGCCTCAATTACGCTGACGTTTCATTGTGGGTTATATCTTGTTTTGCCCATTTTTTTGTCGGATATCGCGTTGCAGTATTATTCGAATTTCAAACTGAAGCGCTATGTGAATTTCAGGCTTCATAATAAGCCTCTTATCAGAGTATCAAATTAGCTGAAAATCCCAATGTACAATCACAACCGTATTCATTTTCCATTATTTCCCCGGTTGCTGTCATCTTTGTTGTTGATATCGATGGATACATACAGTATTTGCCTTCATAATCAGTTTTTATTCGTTCCTTTTTATCTTCAAGAGGAATACGTGCACTTCCTAGTTCTTTGTGCTTGCGATCAAGATTTTTCCCTTGTTGTCAAGAGAAAATTGCAAAATATTTACTTATAAATGCACTTTGCAGTATAGATGCACATGTGCTAATTTAATTTAAATTTATAAGATAATTTTATCTGCACATAACCGGCATTTCCCCAGGCCAACTACAATGCTATTGTTGAATAACCAGTACAAATCAAAGAAGTAATTTGATTTCTCGACACTTTTATAATTCCTATCCAATACCTTCTTGTATTGTTCAAATATTATTTAATCAAATGAAGTACTGCCAATATCTCGCCAATTTTAAGATTAGATGTTGTACTTCAAATTGTATTGGATAACCTTTGGTCGTACATTAAGTAATGCACACTTTTCATTTATGGCTTTAATCTCTTGTTTATATTGTCACTTCTTTATCATTTATCTACCTGTTGATTCTTGAGTAATTATTTGCATTTTAAAAGCTGACCCACTAATTATTTGCGCAACAATTTCAAGCCTTCGCAGTTTCTAGAAGCCACAATATTGAAAGTAGAGTTAAGGTCACAGCGCAAACTGTTTTCGAATCGCTTTATATGTAAGTTCCATTCAGTTACTCAAACTGCTGATAGAAGTAATCTATGGGATTTACTCAGTATAATGTATTTAGACGATGCTGATACGCGACTGATTATAAAACCATGAGGTGATGGAGACTACCTCAAATATTTATTCGGAAATTATAGAAAACCCTAGGGGCGGCATCTGTTTTACTTTCACAAATAATTGTGGAATATAGAATTTAAACATGATACTTGTGCATATTTGTTCTTGCCTTGTTTACCGCCCCGTGGGGACCTCGATAAGACGTATGTATGTATGTATGTATGTTCCTAAGCCTGCTACGCATTAAGTAAAGTTGCTCGACTCGCTCGAACGTAAACAACTTTTCGCGCACACCCCCTATAAACTTATCATCGGTGTTTGTGCGGCGATGAGTGTCGATGGAGTTCGTCGCCTCGGAGCCCAACTATTCTACTCAACTCTCTTCACAGTCAATCGCCTGCTAGTTTAATCGCTTAATTTAATCACGAATGGAACTATAAATAGAAAAATAAGAGTGAATAGTAGTCATTAAACTGTTTGCGTTCAAAGCTGGACGGCCTTTTTCGTACCCATCAGTTGAAGGGTATGCTATAGTTGTAAGCTAGAATGTGACTTATTTTTTTTGTATCTTGTAGCTGTTAAATTTCAATAAATCAATTCTTATGCCAGTGGTTTTGAGCAGAATGTGGTTCTATAACACCTGAGTATCTTTTAGTCTGCATAGTACCTCTAGATTTCAGCACTATCAGTTTTCTTCGAGTATTGGTAAATTTATTACTATTCATGTAAGCTGAGCTGATTGTCGGCACTTGTTCTCCATATGAACACTTTTTTCCATATTTTTGCCAGCCACTCGATTGGCTGAGCACGTTTTCTGGTTTTATTTTCGATTTTTTTTTACAATATTTTTACATAATGTCTTGCGGCCGGCATTATTGACTGGTTTTCGCATTCTGCTCGTACTTTTTAATTTGCTAAGACGCAGAAAGACCGACTCGTAACCTCAAAAAGGGGTATATGTACATATATGTATGTATATACTGTATCTCAGCCCCGATCCCGCCTGCACTATAACCTCAAACTGATTGCGAGCCATTCGACTGTTGACTTAGAGAACGAGAATCGCTGAATGTGGGTCTTTTTGCACGTTTGCCCGGCTCTCGGTCATTGTTTGGAATTATTTTTACTTCTCTTTGTCGTGTTTTGTGCGATTTCAGTTGCTGCTATCGTGCCAGACCGATTCTAATGCCATTTAAATAGCAATTTTGCACTGCAGGCGCCTCAGTTGTCTTTCAGCGATCGCCCGATGTAGTGCACTTACGCAGATCCCAGAGATATACAAGCAAACATAGTATTCTTTAAAAGTGGTGTTTTCTTAATGACTGAAAAACTGAAAAACATTGGATACTTGAAGCTCTTTTTATAGGCAAGTTCAAGTTTGTAGTGCTGTATGCAAGTGAATTAATGACACAATTCTTTATGAATCACTTGTACACTGACGTTCATTTCGATCGGTTTTTATACTATGATTGACCTTGAACCACCCATCCTAATGAATGTCTAATCTCTGCTTGAAAAAGCTTACCTATGTGTATTATAGTATTCGAAATTGAATGACAAACACCCATGTACGTCAGCAATTATGTGGGGGTTCAAAATGTTCGAAAGTGATAAGAGCCATACTTGTGTAAATATAGAATTGGAAACATGTGCTTGACAAGTGGCACATCTTGAGTTTGTGGGAAAGTGATTCTTATAGGTACGCATAATGGAAAATTTCAAATAGTTATCGTGACTCATAGGAAAGTCCTTTCTCTGCGCAAAATGACAAGTCCTTGTGACTCATGACCCTGCAATTGGGCGGAGTCATGGTTTTATGCGTAGTTTTCCTATTCGAAATGAATGTTCTTTGCAATTGCGAATTGCTTATTGGCACACATCATGAATTTATCCTTGGCAATTCTGATGAATACGTGATCAATTGCATGGAAAGTGTTTAAATATTTTTAGCATAAGCATGACACATCGGTTACACTAAAAGAAAATGTTTTAATTATTTATAAGTTAAGGTAGGGGCTGGGAAAATAATAATTATATCAATAACGATAGCGTTTATTATGAACACACCTTCAAGGAGAGTAATTTTCAATGTTATTTTATAGGAAGCCATTAAGGTGTTGTGATATTTGGGTTGATAATGATTTAAGGTCAGAACTATATAACATAACACCATACAACATAAGCCCTGTTTTTCAATTTCTGTTGTCACTTCAGAAGAAAATTTACAAATTTATCTTTTTTGTGCACTTTTATCTGTGTGTAATATTTTTTATGGGACTATTTAAGCATCTCCACGATTTTCTCTCTCTCTTCTTAATCCACTCTCTTTGTTTTGAAGTTTTTCCGCCACGTTTCTCCATTTTCGGCTCTCCTTCGGATGGCCTACGTGCCGAAAATCACATGTTGTTTTGTTGTGCCTCTTTTTATGCTCCGTTATTGTTACATCGTGCGCGAGCGAGATAGCAAATGTTTGTGTTTTTAATTGTACGTCTTTTGTTTGTTGAAAGATATGCGTATCACCTGTTTTCGCCCTATGATCGATTCGTTGTGGGTGTGTGAACTTTAAATCGGATCAAAACAACATTTGTAGAAAATGCGTACAAAAACAAAACGATAAAACAAGCGCACGTACGCACACTGAGCGAAAACCTGTATCCATCGCATACACATTAAGATACAGATACAGGGTGCCCTGCGCTCACGCTCTCGCCGGTAAAACTCTCCGCGTCCTCCTCTCTCACGCATCTATGAACCGGCGCATCGGCTGTTTTCTGTTTTGTTTTTGTTTTGAATCTGAGGCCACAGTGGGGCTTCTTCGGGTGGAAGTTATATCTTATGTGAACAGTAAAGCTTTTGAACTAGAAGTCAAGTCTGGTCCGAAAAGAAAGCTGAAAAAAACACTTCTTCGGTTCGCATTTAAATAAAGAGCGACAGTCGAGGCTTCACTGTGTCTTTCTTTTATGTTGCGTTGTAAAACCAGTTGTTGTTATGCCCTCGCCTCTGCCTTTGTTGTTGTGCCATCGTCTTCGTCGTTTTTGCTCACGTAGTCAACGCGTGGACAGCGAAAAGTTGATGAAGAGAGCGGGAGCCAAAGAGAGCGGGAGAGGAAGAAAGGGCAGAGGCGGATGAGCGAAACAGAGGCGGAGGCATATTCGAATCAAAAAACTGTCGCTATCGCACAGAACTCATCCAACGTTTCGAGAGAACGGACGTACCAGTTCTTCTGGACTAGCAAGCAATTGTATAAACAAAAAAAGTAGTGCCAGCAACAACAACAACTGTGCCAATTGCTAGTTTAGCAAAGGTGTTGTATGGAAGGCAAAACAAACAAAGATAAGCGAAAAACCCGCAGTGACAACTGATTAGAAGTGAACCAAGGCAAGGCGACGAAAAGTTCTTGCACAAAAACGAGGTAATTTTCCAGTGGCCAGATCGAGAAATTAGCCGCTCTCCAAATTGCATACATATATACGCTATAGAAGTGGATATAGAAGTTAGCCACCCTCGTCGCGAACTTAATCTGGGTTAGGGGCACTGCGCATAGGGAGTGGAGCTGGAGTTGCATTGATTTTTACCCGTTTTTCGGGGCTACCGACTGTGCGAAATGTAACTCACATTCTTGAATTCCATTCTGCTACTTCAACAGATATCGGCCAAACAATCCGGCAGCCCAAAGGCAGGAACTTCTCCATTGGACAAACGTGTTTTGCAGCCAAAGGCACAGCAGCAGCAGCAAACTAAACAAACTGCCAGCCAAAACAACAACGCACAGAACACCGCCAGCAACAAAAAGACACAGCAGCAACAACAACCTCAACAGGGAGCAACAACAACCACACAGACAACAACAGCAGCAGCAACCGCAGCAGTAGCAAGCACATCAGCAGCAGCAGAAACATCATCCGCAGCAGCAGTAGCAGCGGCAACAACTGAAACCGCAACAACAACCACTGGTGAGTGCCACTTGGAGGATGGAAAATTTTCCATACTTAACTCAATTGATCTGAAGTGAACTGGGGAAAAGAGACTATGACAGCTAGTTGTGAGCCAAAAAACTAAGTGGTTGTATGTTTACATGCAATAATTTATGAGTAGCAATCTATTTTTATTATGCTGTTTTTCATAAAATATTAAAACGATGCGAATAGCTCGATAGTTCAGCAACCTCAAAGAATCTCAACCATATCATCACATAATCATAGGGCAAGATTATTAAGATTTAGCACAATGTTCTCTATCTAGTTGCGTGTCAAGGCAATGCTTAGAAATAAAATAGATTTGTGTATTTCTGTAAATTCGTATATATTTATATATACGTATATATTATCTACCCCCTGCGGAGTTGTTTTGATGCAAGAGACGGGCGAGAGAACCTGGACCCGACCACCATCACCATGTGACTGCTCTGGTTCACGTTCTCTGCCGCACTTGCTCACGTGTCTCCCGCTCTCTGGCACTCCGACTCTCTCTGTTGACCCGATGCTCCGAGAGAAGGTGCCAGTTTGTGGCGACGCATATGGCCTGATTTCTTATTTTTAAAACACTGTTCTTGTACTACGATATACTCAGCCCAGAACTGCTTGTTTCATTACAGTTGATGCCAGCCAGTCGGATGCTCTTGCCAAAGTCGTGGTAAAGGACAAAAAGAAGGTCAATCAAAAGGTGGGTATACAAGTCTAGACAACAAGATGGTATATTACCATGTTTCAAGTAAATATATCATTGAAATAAGCGTCATGCATTTCAATGGGACCTCTTTGATATGGTCTTTGCATTTGTAACGTGCCCATACCTACCATATTCTAAACAGCGAATGCATCTCTTTCAGGCCAGCGACTTTAGCAACGTTGGTGACTGGCCGACGCTAATTGGCGGAACTTCTGGCAGTGGCAAAGCCACCAGCAACGAACCCAAGCGCAACCCAACGAAAAAACAGCAGTCAGCCAAAACAGCAGCCGCAGTAGCAGCCAGCAGCAATACCACTTCAAGTGAAGTTGCCACAGAGTCTAACGTCGCAGGCACAACCAGCAGCAGCAACAGCAATCCTAGCAGCAGCAGCACCACCACAAACACCACTACCAACAGCCAAGCCACAACTGCACCTGTTGCCAGCACGAGTCATGATGCCAAAGCCCAGCGAGACGCTGAGCCAGCGGCCAATTCTGCTGCAGGAGCTACTAGCACCGCTGCCGGGCCTGCCCTCACCAAGAAGCTACCCAAGCACAAGTGGCGTCCGCTGCCCATCGATCTGGCTAAGTCCAGTCGCCCCAAGCCGATTGGCGGCCGACCAAATCGGCGCTTCAGCGACGATATTGCCGACCAGCGCCGTCCGCCGCGCGTCTACTACGAACGTCAGCCCGGTGCTGGAGGAGCGGGAGTCGAGTCGCGGCATCCACACGCTGGCCGGCATCCGTACGGGTCACGCCCAGCGACTGCTACGTCCGAGCGCGTGGATTCCTGGCGTAGCAGCAGCAGCACCACCACCGCAGCGTTCGATGAGCAGCGCTCTGGAGCAGCGGGTGGTGCCGGGGCAGCGGGAGCGGGAGTTGGTTCAGCCACGCGCGGGCCGCGTCGCTACCGGACGCCGTACCGTGGCGGGCGGCAAGGCCGGGGCGGATTCTCCCGACAGGGACCAGGTCGCCCGACTCATCGCATACCACGCCATCTGCTAGCTTCGGGCGAGTATGCTAACTATCTCCCGGCGGACGCCGCCGGCGCCGACTCGCAGTCCTCGTATGTGCTCATGGGCACCCACTATTTTGGCAACGTGCCCGCCGCCTACATCGAATTGGACGCTAACAGCATCAAGGAGGCCATCAAGAAGCAAGTGTAAGTACATATCGATACATTTCGCCTAATGCCTTTTGCTAGATAAATATATATTATATATGTATATTCAAAAATATAAACTCTGCAGCTAAAGGCATTACATCCGTTGTTACTAAGAATCTCTTTGTTGACTTCCAAACTATCTCCATTTGCCCCCCATAGTGAATACTATTTCAGCGTCGATAATCTTACCGGCGACTTCTTTTTGCGCCGCAAAATGGACCCCGAGGGCTATATCCCAGTTACTCTGATCGCCTCGTTCCATCGCGTTCTCGCACTGACCACCGATGTGGCTGTGATCGTAAACGCCATTAAGGAATCGGATAAACTGGAGCTCTTTGAGGGCTACAAGGTGCGCACCAAGACGACACCGACCACCTGGCCCATCACGGAAGTGCCGGAGGTCACCGAAGGGGAACAGAAGGCTATCGGCATACTGGAGCAGGATCAGTTGGAGCAGAATGATGGTCAAGAGAAGCTGGAGGAGGAGACTGAGGCGGATTCCCCGCCGCCCATTCTCACATCGGCCATGGCCACAAAGCCGCTGAACACCATTCCGCCACCGCCGGTGCCGCGAAACCCCCAAAATTTGGTGCCCAAAATGTTGCAGGATAAGCAACAGTCGAGATCCTCGACTATTGCGGCTCTAAACTCTGTGAATGCGATCAGTGCGCTGACCCAGCAAGTGGAGGGTGGTGCCGCTGAACTGGCTGGACATTTGAGTGGACTGGCTGAGAGTGTAAAGCCCAAGTCGACATCGACGCCGGACAAGAGAAGTGCTGCTTCAGCGGGCAATGGAGCTGGGTCAGCAGCTGCTTTGGTGGCGGAGCCGGAGGGCATGTGGAAAGAGGTAAAGAGACGCTCCAAAACAAATGCTATCAAAGAAAACGCTACTACACCACCACAACAACAACAGCCACCGCTTTCACAAACGCTCAACAACAATAACGATAATGTCAAAACGAACAACACCTCGTCCAAGTCCAAGTCCTCGTCCAACAACGCCCCATCCAACGCCTCATCATCAGCCACTGTGTGTGTAACCACGAACAATGCTTCCTCAGCCACCAAAGCAACCACCAAAACCACAACCACCTCCACCGCCACTACCACCACGAACAACAACATTAAATCTGGCAATGCTGCTTACTCCAAAACCCACTCCAAATCCTCATCCAAAACAGCTGCTCCGCCATCCGCTCAGTGCCATGCCGAAAAGGAAGAACTAGACTTCCAGTTTGATGAGGAGCTAATGGACCCCCTACCCCCTGGAACCGGACGCATCAACAACTTCACCGAAAACTTCTCCGACGACGATGAATCAGACTACGAGTTTGCCGATCGTGACATTAACAAGCTGCTGATTGTGGCCCAAGTGGGTCGCGCACCCAAACACGAGGGCTACGACCGCACCGCCGACTTTACGTCGCGCACAAAAATCACCCAGGATCTGGAGAACATCATCAACGATGGACTGGTCAACTACGAAGAGGATCTGTGGACCACCACCAATGTGGTTGCCGATTACAAGACTGTCAATGTGATTTCCCAGGCGGACTTCGAAAAACTGGCCGGTGGTCGAAACAAATCGGTGTTACCGCCGCAGGTGGTGCCACCACCGCCACCATTTGAGGAAGATCTTGATGAAACCCTTGTGGGTGACACCACACTCAACTCCACGCTGAACAACACTCTCAAGTCCCGACGTGCCCGCTTCTATGCTGCTCCCAACTCGCACTCGATTGATCCCCGAACGCCAAGAAAGAGGAAACTCCGTCACACCGCCAATCCGCCAGTGGAGGCCCACGTCGGTTGGCTGCTTGACACTGTGGAGCATCGTCCTCGCACCACCTCGATGGGTTCCTCGGCGGGCACATCGCCCACCGCCTCGTCGTACGGATCGTTCGGATCGTCGGTGCCACAGTCGCTGCCCGTATTCCAGCATCCATCACATGCTCTTCTCAAGGAGAACAACTTCACCCAACAGGCCTACCACAAGTACCATTCGCGCTGCCTCAAGGAGCGACGGCGTTTGGGCTACGGTCAGTCGCAGGAGATGAACACCCTGTACCGCTTCTGGTCGTTCTTCCTGCGCGAGAACTTCAACAAGAGCATGTACAACGAGTTCCGATCGTTGGCGCTGGAGGATGCCGGCAATGGTTTCCGCTACGGTCTTGAATGCCTCTTCCGGTTCTTCTCGTACGGCTTGGAGAAGAAGTTCAGACCGAATGTCTATCAGGATTTCCAGGACGAGACGGTTGCCGATTATGAAACAGGTAAGAATTTGTTGGGCAAATATAAAAATTATCATAACATGTAACATTGAACATTTTTACTAATATTAAACATTTTCACCAGGTCAACTGTACGGCCTCGAGAAGTTCTGGGCTTTCCTAAAATACTACAAGAATGGTGAGAAGTTGGAGGTGCAGCCCAAGCTGGCCGAGTACCTGAAGAGCTTCAAGAACATTGAGGACTTCCGCGTGGTGGAGCCGGAGATCAACGAGATGCTACAAGGAGTGGGCAGCCTGAATCCAGGCCGCCAGCTCAACCGCCACCGCAGTGTGTCGGAGAGCGATGGCACAGCTGTAATTGCGGCCGGCGGTCGTCGCCTAAACACGACCATCACCAACCGCAGCGACTACGTGGGCAGGTTGATGCAGCAACAGCACCAACAACAGCAGCAGCAGCAGCAGCATCACCAGTATCAGCAGGGATACGGCGGCTACAATCAGCAGCAAAATCGCAGGCGCACAGGCTCCTTCGGCAGCAGCACAGTGCGCATTCGCAGCGGCTCCCTGGGCAACAAGCCGCAGGTGGCCAATCGCAATCAGGGATCGCAGCACGAGTTGCGACGCGGCGGCAGCAATTCTGGCCTGGCGCCACACAAGCGACAGCAGCAGCAGCAACAGAAGCCGAAGCCAGGAGCAGGATCACAGACAGGCTCAGCACGTGCCACCACATCAGCGGCAGCTACAGCAGCAGCAGCAGCAGCCGCATCAGCAGCAACATCAACAGCGGCGGGAACGGCCGCAGCGACACCAGCGGTAACGGTATCATCGGGGTCGTCGTCGTCGCAGAAGTAGTTACAAGATAATGCAGAGACACTTTTTGGATTAGGTTTAAGTTAATAGCTACCACTTAGTTTTCTGGGGGCCCTCGCATTTGATGGCTCCACACTCTTTTGTTTATTCATTCTTATTATTCTTTTGTAGTATTCAAGTCAAGCGTAAAGTGGGAAGAGTCGTTAGCGTTTAGCATAATTAAGTGAAATTTTTGAAATTTGTTTATTGCAATTTGCCTAGCGCTCGTTGGTTTAGTAGTTACGATTCTAAATGTTTGTTTCTCGCATACCCTCGACAAAAAACTAAAACAATGGTTGCTTACGAAATGCTCAATGCTCACACAAAACACACACACACCAATTACACACAGCGGGGTCTGTCTGCTTTGTACCAGTGCCAACCAGCCATGATCTTGGAAAATAACGAAACGATTGCCCTTATTTTTTTTTGTTCTGTTGATTATTCTCCTTATTTTTTATGCGATGCAAAAATCAAGGCAAAGATTTTCCTACTTAGAGCAGCGTTAATAGTTGACGTAATGCCATGAACTGTTGTACTATACGATTAAAGTTAAAGCTAATAACCATAACCATAACGATAACGACATAACCTATGCAAATATTACCTAACGAAAACTGAAAACCAATCAATCGAAATTGATACGCAAGCAACAACAAAAACCAAATGATCTTAATGCAAATAAATTTTGTAAATTACAAAAGAAAATATATATAAATACATATATAACATATATAACTTTATATGCAAAGGTACACTGAAGCCATGAAAACGCGTACATAAGAATATGATTACTAACTATAATTATGATTATTTTTTGTGTGTGTGACCTTAGCGCAAATGTAAAACGTATTTGTTTAAGAGGCAGCGAGATCTTGTAATCCTTAAACCCAATTGAGGCAAGCGGGGCTCAAGTGCCAGCGAATTTTAGTTATTTAAGCATTTACCACAAGCCAGTCCAGCGCAATCGCCAGCGGAGTAGAAATAGGAATCCGACTTGGACTCGGGTCCACCATTGCTTTCCCTGTCGCACTGCACTGCCCCCAGTCTATATCAATCCAATCTATCGAAATAGTTAACCCCGAAAACCTCAGTACCCCGCCAAGCATTTAGAAGCATGTCAAAACCATTTATTTTTTACCTTTATTTTTGCACTTGTTAACTTTTAATTCGAGAAAGCTACGACTACAGAAAAAATTCGAAAAAAAAAACAAAAAAATTTTAAAATCACACAAAAATTGTCAAGTCCAAAAAAAAAGTTTAAAACTTTAAAAAACGAAAAGGCAAATCATGCAAACGAAAAAAAAGCATTCAGAAATAATGAAGTTTGTTTCGCATAGTGAATAGACCTAAACTTAAACATACGTGAGAAATCAAATCTAAGCTTAATACGGATAACAACTATATATATCTGCATATATCCAAACACATATAGAGAGACTTTAGAGCGCGACGGCGTTTGAAAATACCATAACTAAATAAGGGGCAAACGGTGAAGTTGCAGAAGTTTGCAAAACTCTCTCAAGGTCCTTCAGCTCCTCGATTTTGCTCGCCCATCTAGCCTAAGCAAGCATACACACAACACACACTACAAACCACACAAATTCGAAGAGTGCAAAAAACGTTTCATTAAATATTATTTTGTTATCATTAGATATCTGTAAATATATTTCCCAGCTTCTTTTTAAAATGTCGCCTTATCAATTGATACAATTTTATCCACACATAAACACAATCACAACCACATTGGCCAGACAATTCTGTATCTGTATGAGCTTAACGATCCGATCTATCAATATTATAGATATTACAAAATGAGAGAGATGTCCGATCAGACAAATCAATCGGCTGTTGCGTAATTATACATATGCCACAACTATTTTGTTTTTCACATGAAGTGTTGACTTTAGTTTATGATAACACACAACAAACCACACTTGGATCACTGACTTTTATGTGCACTTTAAGTTTGCAACTTTTATATGAATAATTTAAACTTAACTCTACGAATATGATACAATACACACAGACCTACGAAATGAACATAATGGAAACTCTATTAAAAGTAATTTTGTAAGCTACTTAAATATGAAAAATGCGAGAGGAAAACTAAGCAAAACGAAAGAAATGATTAATGTGAAAAACGTGATAGTTTAAACCATAAAGAGTAATATTTACTACTATTATTATATTAATAATTAATTATACGATGCATATATACATATATATATATGAATATATATGGATATGTATGTGTAAAACGGAAACCACAAAAATTTCTAAACTAACGTGAACAAAAAAAGTAAAAAATTTTTTTAAAATTTCCAACACAAAAAAATGTTAAAAACAATGAGTAGAAAAACTAAAACAAAAAAATGAATAAAAAAAAACTTGAAAAAACCAATATATATTAGTTTGCTGATGTGTGGTAAAGGTGGTCATGACTTACTCTAGCAATTTGACTTGTCTATTTGGTTGGGAAACTTTCAAATTTTTGGACTCGCAGCGCGCCCAATCGATTGACCCCTTGAGTAATTAACCCCTTCGAGTGTGTGTGCCATATTTCACCCGGCGACAAAATGCAGGGGCTTCCACTACGAACATCAGCCCGTGCAGCAGCTGGGATCTCCATCCCCGACACATGTTGTTGGCTTTGGAGAGCATTGGGTGTCACAGATTAACGCCTTACTTGAATTATGGCCTGGCCCCCGGCTCCACAGCAAACTACTCCACCAAATCCGGTCGAGCGCGGGGAAAAATCATGTATAAAACATAAGCGCCACCACACAAAGGCATTCACACTGAAGTTTACTTTACAATTTTATTTTCAATTATTTAGTTTTAGATTTAGTTTTTTTTAATTATATTTGTTTTCTGCTATAACTAAAAGACAATTAATTGTTTATTTTATTTTAATTTAATTTTTTTTTATTTATGTGCTAAAGAATTTTTCGAAGTGCATCGAATGACTGCTTGTGCGGCCTTATGTCGACAAAAGGACAAGACGCAAAGGCACGCAGGACCTGAACCGGAGGACGAAGGACCTAGGACCTGGCACCTAGCACATAGCAGGCGATAGCCTGGCAAGGCGTTTAAAAATTGAAAACCAATTTTGTAGCGATTTAAAACAGACGATTGGAGGGGGTGGAAATGGGGTCCTTTGGAGCGCCACGAAATGAGTGGCGGAGCGGGCCGACAGATGGCGTGTGTGTGCCGGCTGCCGACTGGCAGTGCGACTTTTCGCACCTCAAGCGCAAGTCCTGACCCGACAGAGCTTAGATTGTGTTACCAATATTTATGGCTCAATGGGGATAAGGGCTTTCGGCTGGCGTGACCGCGACCAGGTCTAATCACACGTGACCCCTTCTCGTTGGGCAGGGGCGGGTTCACATATCGCATTCATATCGAAGCTAAATTTAATGGGCGTTTAACGTGTGACTCGCCTTTGAACTTTGTCCGCACTTAGCTCACGCACATGCTTCCGGAGGAAAGTGGGGGCTGGAAAAGTCGGGAGTTTCGGAGTTTGGCTGATTGGAATAGCCGTCAATGTTGCAATTTATTGGCATTTCTAATAACCAGCGACTGCTGCTCCTTTTAACAGAAACTGTAGATATAATATCATAGAATATGTTAAAGGGTTATGGGTTATGGTTTTATCCCTTTAGGAAATCTTTCAATCCCTGCAGTTCTGCCACCGGACACCCCCAAAACCTGTCATAGGTTGTCGCTAACCAGACCCATTCCTGTCCACATGGTGCATCATGATTCAGATTACGCCCACTTTCCACAGGCTGAACAAACACTCGACATGTGGTGGGACAAAAGGGGTGGGGGCACGGGGGTAACCACAGGCATAACAATTTGCACTTTGGCTTAGCGTAATTATTGCCGCGATCCATAAATATAATTTTGAGCTTTCAACAATTTTAATACCGAAATTTTCGCTTTGGTGCGCCGTCTAATTAGTTCGGCCCGGTTGGGGAATTCCGGAATCCGTATTCCGGATCGAGGGGGCGTGGCAGGAGTCGACAAACCTGTGTCAAAATTTTATCACCGCAACAGAAATGGCCGGAACCCGGAATAAAACTGGCATGGCGTGGCCAAAAAATGATCCCAATATTCGAAATAATTAAATAAAATATTTCATAAAATGGTTTCCGGTTGCAGCGTGGCGGCGCGTTCCATCGAAAAACTAATTATATTTTAGGGCTTTCTATCATTGGTGGAACCAACCGAAGCCATTGGCCATTGTAAATACAGTACATGGGCAATAAATATATCAAATTTATAGTCTGGGTATGAATTGCAACTGGTTTTCTATGGCGTTCTTTGAATGTATTGAAAATTAAACACGTACGAAATGTAGCCAACCATTTTTATTTGTCATTCAAATATTTACCTGTGCCGGATTAATATGGGTAATTAATATCTGCATATCTGGTATCAAATATCTATGCTCTGTAAAATATTTTCCGCCATAAATTTCTATGTTTCACTTGCCCAATTAGACGAGCTTTTCGCTTAGGAGTAGGTCTCAAATTCGAGGATCTGTGCCGGAATGCAATTCCATTAATTCTGGCTCAACTCCGCTCTGTTTGGGTCTACTCAATCTATTTGCATGGCCATTATGTAGCCCACGCACTTGGCTGGACCTTAATGGGTGGGGCTTACACAGCAATTACATTTCATTTGAAATGCACTACACAAGTACCACCCGCACCCACTCCAAACCTGACAAATTGTCACAAAGCTGGCCGAGGACCCACCGACAGGGAGAGGGAATCAAATTAATGATATGAATTTCTTATTTAAGGACATTAACGTTAAGTCTGCCTCCTGCTGACCACGTTGGGCTGATATCCGAACAGAGATGCCAATCGGAGTATTGAAAACAGATGGTATTCTGACTTATAACCAGATAAAGTATCTTACGGATTCTTAGCCTAAAAAAGCTTTGAATAAATATTACATAAATAATTGAAGAAAGACCTGAAAAAATAAACAAGTATCCCAAAACATCACCGTCCAAACACAGTCACATAATTTGGGTAGGAACAGGAAACGGAAGTGCGTCAGCGGTACTCGCCAGTGCTCGGTTATTTATTAAACGTCAGGCTGGCCAGGATCAATTGCCCCCACAAAGATACACACACACACACGCAGGCGGTGCAATTAGATGTATACAAACGTATTTTTATGAACGCACAAGCATTTATACGACGGAGGAATTGAGCAAGCTAGAAATGTCCTTAAAGGCATTGGCAGTGTGCGGCTAAAGGACAATTAGATAAATACCAAGACACGCACAGCCACTAGCTCCTGTCGTCTGCTGCCTTTTTTCGTTGTTGTTTCCCAAACCCCTCGTCGTACCTATTTGCTTTGTTTTTTCTGCCCCGTTGGCATTTTTGTACACTCTGTGACCCCAGGACCTTTGCTTCTTGGCCAGTCAGTTAAGCTGCCATTGTGGCCATCCTTTGTGTGTGCTGTGTCCTGTGTCCTGCCAGAGGAGCACGGGGAGCACTGTTGTTGTCCGATAGTTGTAATTGGCCAACTAAAATCATGTGACAAATTAACAGCGCAGAATTTATTGCCTGCCCGCCGCCTTAAGCTGTTGATGAAGAAATATTGTGTGCGTTCGTTTGCTCCGGTCTTATCCTGGGACTTTGCTCCGCAGGCATGAGACAGCATTTTGCGATAGCAGCCGGGTGGAGGGGTAGCTTGGCTATAAGGACCAACCACAAGGACCTGACTGAGTGTCGAAGACATTGGCAACTCCAATCGGTTGCCTTGCTTACCTGTGGCAATTAAATTGAAAGCCGTCCATTGTGTGTGCGTGTGTGGGGTGTGTGTATAATCTATCTAATGGAAATCGCCCCGGTGAATTGTGGCCACTTCCCAGTCCCAGCTAAGCTGGCAATTAGGATGCGATGTGTGATCGTTCGACTGCTGCTCAATGGGATTCAAAACCTTTTATTTGAAATGTGCCGACGCAGAGAATATATCAGGATTTTACCTTCATTTTCAGCTTGAACCAGGATCTCGTTTAAAATTACCTCTAAACTCCTGTGAAAGCGAATTTTCTGGTTTTCCTGATGATGTACTTCCTAATTTTCTGTCAATTTTTAAGTGTATCTGAGCACTGGCATTGTTATCCGGAGCGGCGGTGTTGTTGTTTGCTGATGCCGTCGTTGTTGCGGCTCAAAACATTAATTAATGCGCCTGCAGCCAAACGACGCCATTTTGTATTAGTCGCTAGGCAAAGACACACATTGCTCACACACACACATACGGCCGGAATAGTACGGCAAAAGTACAACAGACTCCGGCCGGATAGGCGGTGGGCGGTGGGTGGCGTAGAGGGGTGTGGCCGGAAAGACACCTGCAGGCGACACGGGAATGCGCTGGGCCATGCAAAATGCGTCCATGTCTTATGAACAATGAATTTTAGATGTGCCGCCTCTCTTCATCTACGTGAGTGCATGCATCTGTGTGTGTGTTTGGCCAAAAAACATGCCGCCATCACACACACATTTGCACCTGTGCAAGCAAACATGTTTTCCTCGGATGCCAAATGCCGCTGGCCAGCGGAAAGGAGATGGCTAGTTCCAAAGTTGGGTAGCCGGATGACCAGCGGCCAAAACGAGAGCAAGCAACAAGGACACGGCAGGAGCAAAACTAAGAGCGACATGTTTTTCCATGGCCGAATGGGAAAATTTGGACGAACAACAACAGCAGGAGCAGCAGCAGGATAAGAAAAGGACCTGGGGGTTTTGGAATCCTGCGGAAAATGGTAGCGTGACAGAATTGAAAAAATATTGAATATGTTATGGGGGCAATAACATTAAATATATATATTATGCTAAACTTTAAAGGTTAAAGCTTAAGATTTTATAATATATACTAGTCTTAATATTGTAATTAAGTAATTTTTCGGTTTTATTGAGTGAAATGCTCATCACTAGTATGCTGGTTAAGTGAGAGCAACAGCCGCCGCAATTAAACACACAATAGCTGCAACGCTGCGAGCATTTCCGGTTGGACCCTTTCAACAGCCCCGCTCCGTCCACTTCCGCTGCCGGCTTGCAATTAAATTAAAATGGCCGGCGGGCAAGGGCGTACGCGGAGACACCTAACCGCTCCAAAAATATGATAAAACGAAGTTCGCCAAAGGATCTATGGACTGGACTACGAACAGAGCGGCAAATTGAAGGCGCTAATGGCGCTGATTTGGCGCATTTTAATTAACCCTTGGCCTTGGCTGACGCACAACGTCGCAACTGCGTGGCCGACTGATTTGCAAACAACCAGGCGGACACGTCGCTCCTTGAATATCCTTCAGCGGCAATAGCCATGGCAATAGCAATAGCAACAAGGACAACGTTGCATTTGTAATGAGAGTGGTGCTTGAGCAAAATGGAAAATTTATTGCGCTGACAGTTATGGGCCCATAACAATAATAAAAACAGCAGCTGCATCGGCGGAGGCAGCGCGTCGGTGGCACCAACAAGGATCCATTCCGGCTTGCCCTTTGCCACGGCGACAGCGGCTTCGTCCTGGCGTTGATGATGATGGCAATGATGGCGTTGATAGCCCAACGAGATGCTACTTCAAACTCGACTTCAATTGCTATGCCAGCAAGCCATCCGGCCAGCCAGCCACCCAGCCAGCCAGCCATCCTGCCGGCAAAGGACACTCATTGGTTTGCCTGCCATCCAGCCGTGCTGCCATCCTAGTTGTCCCTCTTTTGCACCGACAGAAAATATGGACATAACCATTGTCATGAAAGTGGCACGCGTACTGTGTATAAGTAAACTAAATTTACCAACAGTTCGATTAAAAAGGTATGCAAAAAGTATATGTTTGCACACTTGTGGATGCTTTTATGTGTGATTTAGAAGCGATTGTGATTTAAGAGGAGTGATATTCACACCACTGCCTTCTCACAGTGTATTCCCGCTAAGTGCGCTGCCTCCAAGTGCAGTGTTTCGGTGTTTTTTTTTTCCCCTTTTGTGCCCTGCTCATCAGCGTCGCATTTGGTTAATGGCAAAAAAAGAGCCGCCTGTCATAAATGTGTAGCTGCGATGGCAGGCTTTCAACGCTGTCGCGTCTATATTGACGGCCATGCAAAATAGATGTTCTGATTTGTCCCCTGGCCGCGTATTGAGTATACGCAGTGTGGCCGCATTAAAGCCGCTTGACCTGACTCGCCAGCTTGAGGCGGGATTTAAGCCGACGAGGCATGCCACAAGACACGTACCGGGCGTCTAAAAGTGCAAACAGTCTGGCTATTTATGCACAACAAAATGCGACGAATAGTTGCCGTCAACAAAAGGTGGAACATGGGCCATCTTGGCCTGATGGATACTCTAAAGCTAGCTGAAGAACTAGAGGGGATGGCGCAGTTATTGCTTAAATCTTTTATTTTTTGTCTAGAAAATCGTTTACAAAGTTTATTAAGCATAACCATAAGTTGAACATTAAATTTTACTGCAATCAATTAAGTAGCAGAACATTGTTCATTCGTCTTTAAATTTTGTATACCTCAGCACGGATTCGTTTGCTCCACACAAACGGCATCCTCCACCATATAGTATTTTAAACATTTTTATTGTGCAACCTAATGGCCGTTTTGTTGTTTGCTCCGGCTGCTTTGATACGAGCAGCTACCCATGCACGTGTGGCGGGATGGGCAGGTGGGGTGCGGGGGAGTGTTCTTTATGCCACAGAATTGTTTCACTAATGCACGATTCTCGTCTCGAGAAGAGGTAAACTAGCCCCAGCTTAGCCCCCCAATTGAATCCATGAGTGGTGCATTCGTGGCGGGTATGCAACGCATCTAAAGTCGGATACTTTAAGATTTTCAAACATGCTCGGGCTTACAATAAGCATATTTACACATTTCGCCTCTTGATATGCGCACTTATTTATGTATTGGACTGTGTTTATTGCTGCAGGATCTTGCGAATCCTTTCGTGAATCTTCGCCACGTCCCGGCAATTGCTCATAAATAGCCAACTGGAGAAACCCGGGGCAGAAGAAAGCAATGGCTGCGGGGCAGCAAATTATGAATTATAGTTTCCTTTAAATAAATTTCTTGTGCTTCGCTTTTTCCGTTAGCTGTTCTTTAATTTTATTTATTTTCCTGTGCGTTGCGACAGTCTCGCAGAATTTACGAGTTCGCCTAATTGCATGCGACAATAAATTGTCCAACTGCTAAAAATTATGAGCACAATTTTTCGCACTGTATTTCGGTAGCTCGCTGCTTTTTTTTCAGGATTTTTGGATTTTTTTCCCAGAGGTCAGTTCGCGTCGACATCCGACATTTTTGGCCTCTTGCTGTGATTTTATTTATGCACCATAATAGTGAATAAAGTGCAGGCTGGTCGGCATCGAAACGGATATTAAGCGACAGATTCACGATTCAGGATTCACGGCTAAAAAGTATTAATTTGCATTCGTGTCCGAATTCAATCATACCATATTTCGCCATATCCTACTGCTGTTGAGCGTTCAATTTTGTTATATTTTAATTGCAATTAACAAATTATACGCATTTTTCTTCGCTGCAAATATTCTCATCAACGCTTTCCTCGTAACTTGTTAATTTTGAATATAGTTTACAGAATTCAGGAAACCGAATTAACTTGCCAAATGGCGTGGAAAGTCAATAAACGTCTATCTGATATGTAAAATGAACAAGCGAAAGGAGGCTCTTTGGATTTATTGTGAGTTTTATTAAGCTCTAGCGTTGAAATTGCAATTTAAATGAATTACCCAATCATTTGTAAGACTTTTCGCACAAAAGTTAATTAATGCCCATTTATAGAGAACTACATTTCCATTTAATAATATTTGTGTTTTAGCAAGGTTGTTGGCTAAAGAATGAAGTTTACGCTAAGCTGCATTTATACTTTATTCCTAGAAACGTCAGACAACTAACTTGTGAGTTAGAAACTTGGTTGGCTTCTACACTGTTTGATCAACTCATTCCGAACACGTTCTTCATTTCCCGTGGATGTCTCCGCTAAATATTCCGGGAGCTCTCACGCTTCGCTTCCGTCCACCACATGCTCCAGTGCATCCCAAACTGTCGCTGCGTATTTGCATTTACAAATGCAAAAGTTTGCAACCTCTGCACTGTGGCCTGCTTGTATCCTTTATCCTTCGGCTCGATAAACTTGTCCCCTCGAAATGTTTGTCACACGTTTAAATGTCAAGTACGCGAATGCTAAAGACAATTTCTAAGCAAATCGCACCAAATGCAATGCAAACCACATAAAAATGTCAAAGTTTTGTCGAGCGCCACGCAAATCTCGACTTCCGCCGAATCGCTCCTTTTGTGAGAAATGCAAATTTTATCATTCGCTGGAACTAACTTTTACAATTTCATTATGTTTCATTTGCATCACGGCGTTGCATGCAAATGCGCCACGCCTTTCTGTGCGTGTAACCAAGCCGAAACTACATATCCGTAATGATGCAGGTTGAAGGTACCGACGAGATAGCAGTTCCAACTTGTGATTAACCAAGATGCCTCGGGTTATTTTCGCAGTGGAAAAATGGGCGGAAAATCTCAAACTCCACCATGAACTTTTCTGATGTATTGTAATAATAGAGCCACTTAGTCAAATAATTCATAATTAAATGGGTCCTTCTTGGAAGTCGTGAAAAATAGTTCATAGGTGACCCTGATAACTGAGAACACAAGAACCTTTTATATTGGTTGTCTAACTTATTAGTTTCTAGTCAAACATATTGACGAAGGACCCCACCTGAAATTTTCTTGACATCTTTCTGTGGGTCAGGTGCTTGAGTGCTGGTACCCTTTTATTTGTTTGGACTGGAACCTTGGGCCTTCAATGGGCTCGAAAGTTTTAGCCAGTCCAAGGTTGCCTCAGCTGTGTGTGTAGGTGTGTGCCTGTGTTTTGAGGACTGAGGCAGCATGTAATATAATTAACATTAACAGTTGTTGCGATTTGTTGGAGCGGCAATGCACATTTACCTAATGGCAAACTTTGTCTCAGTGCCGGGCCCGTTTTCTACGGAGATTACTGGCACGCCGGGATTAAAAATTCCCTTTCAAGTGTTGTGGCAAGGACATCCTAATGATCCCCAGGACCTTATCGCCCCCTCCCCCCTTTGCGCCACCACACTCCCCCACTCCACCACTCGCACTCTGGGTAGCAAATTAACATATGCTTTTTGCGTGGCGCTGGCAGAAAGAAGATTTCTTATTCTATTAGCCGACAGCACTGGCAATAATTTAATTGGACCATGCGCACTGCGTGTATCCACAAGATACGAAATGAAAAAGGGGGCCAAAAGGGAGAGTCTACGGCAATTTTTCTTCGTTTCACCTAGCGCCTAATGAGAACGTAGTGCCAGGACATTCGCTCCTGGCAAAAGGACACTAAAAACGCATAAGCTACGAAACTTTTTGAGTTGCGACTTGCTGCCGGAACATTGTTGCTGTATGGACGGTGTTAATTAAAAGGCAAAACTCATGACACAAACGGAATTTGCGGCGCCCGAGGTGCCGCTGCAAATGAATCGTACTGTATGTAGATGAACGAATCCTGGGCGAGTTCAGATAGCATTTGTCGCGTAATGTGCATGAATAATAATTTCCATTAAGATTGTCCTCGAAAACTTGCGGTGTCTTTTACTTAAGCTGATGTAGATAGCTCCCTTTCCCTTTCACTGAAAAATAGTGGATCATTCTACAGCTAAATAGAATGAGAAGTGAATTTGATTGGAACAGTTGTGACCATATAGAAAACCAGCTTCCTTTGAAACTATTGAAAACTATTCTACAAATTTCATATAGTCTATAATTATACTCCTTTTTTATTGCTGTGTATCCTTCCAAAGAAATGCGACGACTTGAAGTTAATTTGTGTAGCTGCTGGAAACCTCTTAAGCTCTTTCGAGCACTATCTCCATTGTAAATTCCGTCTTTCACACCTGTTACACGCAATTATCTCAACCACGGGCCAAGAAGAAACTCCGGGCGGACTGCACTTTGGGCCATGTCCTCGGTTCCCGTCCCTCCGATGGAGTTACCATTCACATCCCTTTCGTGGGGTGGAAAATGAGTTTCGGATTAGAGGACAACCCCCCGTATTACCTCGTCATTCCCACACTCCTTCCTCGCCAGTCATCAGGCAGTCAAAGCGCAGTGTAAGTAGCTTGGGCTAAGTGCCACCAGCAGCACCACTATCGCCACCCGGGGCTGGCACCACCAGCACCAGCAGTACACTCAGAGAAATGGGTTGTTTCAGCATGAGAGTAAATTGAAATACTTCTACTTCTACTACTACTACTTAGCTTGAAAAGTTAATAATCTTCTGTTTTTACTCCCTTCCTAGTTTGATTTCTTGATATTCTTGTTGCCCATTTTGGAGGATGTAAATGAATTCCTCTTTGCTTGGGTCGCATGAACCGAACTAGGCCGCATTTTCTCTCCGTGCAGCATTACCCGTTGAGTGGAGCACGCACTGATTGCCAGTGAAATGCATGTGAAATTAACCTCGTGCGCTGCTCGGTTTAATTTGCACTCGATGGCTGGCAGTGGGCGGCAGCGGAAAAGCGAAAAAAGTTGGGCATTGGGGTTGCATGCCAATGGAGGCGACACGCCGGCGTCCCAAATGTAATTTTCCCTTTGCTCATTTGCTGCCTGACTGGCTGATGGCTGGCGACGAAGACACGGCCATGGCCGGGCCAACTGCACCACTCAGAGCACCACTCACTCAGCGCGTCACCCACTCATCCACCCATCCCTCCATCCACCAATCCACCCATCCATTCACTCACCCACTCAGTTGGCCACGCGTCAAGTTGCGTAGTTGCGACGGAAAGTGTTGAGCAAGTTGTCAAATGGTCTGTGATGGCTGATGGAGCAGCGGAGGATCTGGCTGACTAATAATTGCGCAAGGGTGGAGCACTCTATGGCAAAAGGTCGCCCTGAATACCAGAAGTACGTACGACTCTACCACTTTATGTAGAATTTACAAGGATGAATATCTTAGTAAAGGTTTAAAATGATTATTTGCTTTAAAAACGAGACAAATTGGCAACTCGTTCGAGGCGTGGTTTAATTTATTATAAGTCGACATGGATTTGAAGCGGATTTAAGAGCACTCAATTACCATTGCCAACGCATCTGCAAACATTGATAAGCCGCTTAACTGGCCATACTTTTCTCACAATTTATGGCTCGGATGCGCGTGCACACATAAAAGTGCGGTTCGCTTATAATGAATGCTTAATAAGCATTTGTCGAATACATAAGCAATGTCCATTAAAATTGATTTCATTTGCTATGCAATTTACAATTCATCTTCGCTATAAAACGCAGCCAGGCAGCGAATTTCGCGGCACTTATCCGCACCATCCAAACCAGCCAAACCATTCGAAATCATTCGAAAGCAACCCATTCAAAACTCAACCCACAAGTGCGGACTCCGCATAAACTATTCATTTCAGTTCGATAACAAAGCCAGTGCCAAAGCCCCAAGCAGCCCATATGTGTTCATTCCATTGAGTTATTCGCCGCATTAACGAAATCAACATTTAAATTGCAAATTGTGTGCATTTTGATTGAAAAATGCCGCGTTGACGACCCCGCCTCGGATCACAGATAGACCAAAAGAGGTGGAGAAAGGCCATGGAACAATGCTCCGCTTCGGTTCGGTTCAGCTTGGTTTTGTTTCACTGTACTCGCTGGCAGCTGCTGTCTTCACACATCCACAGCCACCCGCATGCAATTTGCTGCTCTTTTGTGCAATAAAAATAACACACAACCAACGAACATTTCATGCGCATTAATGTGCGACATTTGAGAAATGGGCCCTGGACTCTCAAACTCTTCCTTTCATCTGAGTGGTGTATACACGCATTATTTTGTTTCAGTACAGGGTATTTGTTAGGCACTTGGATGTATTCCCTTTGATGGAAGATAAGTAACTGTTAAAGGATAGCAAATAGCTCATACGATTCATTTAGTCTATCGAGTCTTAAAAATTTTCTATATGTATTAATATGTATTAACAATACCATCGTAAGAAAGGTAAAGGTAAGAAAGGCAAGGTATCTTATAGTCGTACCCCAATGTTTCTTATTTCTTTTTGCATACCGGAAAAGTGCAATAAAAATGCAAAAGCGAATGCGAATTGATTGAACAGAATCGGACAGGACATATACTTACATTCAGTCACGCACCATGGTTAACGGAGAGGGGTATGTGCGGGGAGGGGAAGGCCCAAGGAAGGGGGAAAACGAGAAAATTATTCATTAACACATGCGTAAAATGCGAAAGGAGCATTGCCATAAATAAATAATTGATAAATTGCAGATGAATTTTCATATTTAATGATGTTTAAGTGAGTGGGGAGTGCAAATGCCAGTTTTGTTCGCATCTGGGTGTGCAATAATATTATGTTAAAATATACGATTACAATTCGGAGTTCGGTTTCCTTTACTTCACGTTTTTACGACTCCAGTTGCCTGCGATGTCGCACAAGAGTGCGGCGTATGAAAATTGATTGTTGCTTTATTTATGGCCTCGCACTCGCAGAGTAGACATAAAAAATTAAGACAAACATAAAATGCAATCATGCAGCTTGGTCTGGATATGGAATCTAGCTGCCTTCGCTACATCCCAAATACGTTTAGTCCATTCGTCTGATTTGGTTTTACGTGCGTCGGGAGACTTTGCACGTCCTCCTCAGGGTTGTCATAAAGCTACAACTTTAAAAACTAAAAAAAAGTTTAAGAAATATGTGACTTTAAACTAGGTAAAATGTGCTAAACTTGTTACATACTATCAATCTTAATAATCATCCTCTTAAAACTATGCTTACTTTTGATTAAAAAATGAAAGTATTACATTCATTCATCAATAGGAAACTTGACAACCCTGAGTCGCTCCTGAAAGGGCGACATTGAGGTCGCTACATGCCTCCTTGGGTCGTGTAATAAAAGGCATAAAACTTTGCCTCTAACGAGCATCGTTTTTACGATCCTACTGTTTGACATCGAACCGAAAAAAATGTGTACTGATATGGGGAAACTGGAAGGAACTCCCTGCGGAATCCTTGCAGCCTGACAAATGTTAAGCAAAATGAACCCTTAATGATTTGTAATGCGTGCTGGTTTTAAAGCGCCTAAAGAGCAACACATAAAAGGGGTTAACTTGATGGGAGCTTCACTAAATTTAAACCAGATAATTGATCATTGCAACCTAATTAATGCCGTCAAACATGATTACATAAATGTCGACAATAATTTACGGATATCAATGAATTCAGCGAACGGAAATGCAATGAGAGCAAGTTGGTGGAATATTTAATGCTGTTAATAAAGAAATATGGCAATAACCTATGTTAACATTTAGGTTCGCTTAAACTATTTAAACACTATTTTTTTCATGCATTTGTATGGCCCAACAAAGTGTCCATGCCGCACTGCCAAAGTGTAGACGGTTTATTAGGTTTTGAATTTAGTCAGACACAAAGGAGCTCCATTGTTCCACTCGACTGAGATAATCTTCATCCAACTGCAGGCACTTCAGCCTCGAATGCCCAAGCCGGCCCTGCAAAATATGTAATTAAACTTAATGAGTGTAAAATGCTCATGTCCTGGCTCGGACTCGTTCTCGTGCTCAGTTTCAGGAGCTGGCTGCGATTTTGGCAACAGCATCGAATCAAATGCTGTCAAGCAAATCAAGTCATTCATTTGTCAATTAGTTGACAATGGGTCAACTTGAGCTTAACTGCTTCTGCAGGCCAAAACCAAAAAGCAGATCCGACAAATGCTAGAGCGTAATTGCATTTAAGATTTGCTGAAGTCCAGTCAAGAATTAACTTGGCCTTAGGTCTGCTCCGAGTGGAGTCACATTTTGTAATTTGGTATCGCTGATGAAATGCATTTCATTAATATTTATTTGCCTCAGGCATGTCAAACAAGACAGCTTGGCTTTGGACTTCTTCGCTGCCAAAGGCCAGTTATTGTGGAAAAATGGTAAATTCATATTCCTCAAAATCCAGGGTCTCAGGCCAAATCTTGTGAAATATGCTGTTCATTTTCGGCTCTGATAGATTCATTTTAATGGAGCCTCGTTGAAATGATTATTTATGTTTATTGTTCTAGGGCGTACGCGCATTCACAATTTTAATCACTTTTCGGTATTAAATTTATTTTCCCCCATAAACTCTTTTAATTTTAAAGTAGTATTCAACATAATTTGTGGCGGTCTTAAACCATAATATATTATTTTAATGGTGCGTCAGTATAAGGAGGTTCTCTAGTGTGCTTTTGTTTTTATTTCACAACCGCATTCATATTTATACTTTCAACCTTCGAAATTATCAATATACCTGCTTAAATTATAGCTGACATAATGATCCATCCGGTCATAACTCGACAAATGGTGCAAATCCTGCCAAGTGTAATGGTCGATAGGATAACACTGCCCGATATTATTGAGGATGCAATCAAACCCCCAACGGAAAATATTAATTCCGAGGCAAAATCGAATGAAATTGAGGTGGAAGATAATGAAGAGAAATCGGAAGCGGTTTCTGAATCCGAAAATGAACTATTTGAGGTATCTGAAGAGCATAAGGATGAAGAGGTAAGGTACGCGTGGAATGCACCCTGCATGATGGTCATCTTCGAGGATGGCGATGTCAATTGTGCCCTGCATCACCTGGTCGAATCTCTGCAGGATCCCTTTGCCTTGGATGCGGTTGCCGTGATCTTGGTACAGGAAGCTTTAGCCGAAGAAATCGAAAAACGAGTTAAAACTCTGATGAAACCCTTGGATGCCAGGGTGGCCAATCATCCGTGCTACAAGCGCACTCTGCTGAAGATTGGCGAACTTAGGCCGAAAACTATAATAGGTTCTTCAGATCGTGTCTTACCCGATGCCACGCCCATACTGGTGCGGGACATACCACACAAATTTCTGGGCGATGGACCCACTGGCATAATAACCATGCACATTTTTCGCACCCCTTTCGAAGCCACTCAGATATATAGAAAGGAATATCCCCTGCCAATCGCATCGGTTAGTATATGGAATGAGCGGGTTTCGAGTGTTTACGATGTAATTGGCATGATGAATCTACTCGATACCTTTAAGATCAACTGTTTCACGGTCGATATGGAGCCCATTAAGCGGGCATTCGAGCTAAGGAAGTATAGTGCTTGTATGCATCGGGGCTATCACTATGAAACACTGCCCATAAATGGCGAGCGAAAGATTATCATATACCCAGTTGGAACTATATTTGGTAATTGAAGTGTAAGCTGGGTAAATACAATACCATTATTCGAATCTTATCGCCACTTATTTCATTTTATTCAAAAATGAATGGTATCCTTACCAATTAGGAAACCATTCACCCCTCACCTTTATGGTGTTGTGTCAGTATCTAATGCATGCAATCTAATTCAATGGGCCGGGGCTTTCAACAGCTATTTACACACAGAAAGCCAGTTGAGAACATTCAACTCGCACTTTTCGTTCGCTAATCTAAATTAATGCCTCTCACTGCGAATCGGAATAGGCTGTGCAGCGATGTTTTATCATTCAATTAAAAAAAGGGAGGAAAGCAGCAGAAAACGCGTGCATGTGAAATTCGCGAAATAAACCAGAGGATTTTCGCACATTTCCCCCGCTGAGTAAAAATAGTGGGCGGAAGAGTGGAAGCAATTTGCACCACCCCACGGACGGAATAATGAAGTGTTTAGTTGATTATCTAAACGCACGGCGCCGTATCCGGATCCGGGAGCACTGGGCCTAGTAGTGCTGGAATTGCTTGGGGTTTTCGGGTAGCGGTTGAGTCAATAATGCGCCAAATAAACAGCTAACAAGTTGGTAATAAAAGAACTCTAAAATTGCCCGAGGTCCGACCGATTTGGTAGAATGCCAGGCCCCCCACCCATCGACCAGTTATTCACCCACACGCAACTGCAGGTAGTGGCAGGTAACACCGGACTGAAAAGTTCCAAACAAAAGCACAGCCGTTGGCCATGGCGAATATAGCCATATATAGAGGCGATGAGTGCCGCGGGGGCGTGGCACGCATTGTCTGCAGGTAAGCCTTTTTGCGGTGGGGCCCACTTTTTGGCGCTGAGCAACAACGCCACGCATTTGCATTGATAACCGAAAATGTTGGGACTTGAAACGAGTTTAGTTTGGCCTGCTTTCGTGTACAACTACTATATTTCACCGGTAAATCAAACAGACAATGGGCTTCAAGCCCCGTAGCTTGTTGTAGAACAGCTGCGGTCAAAATGATGTAAATTGGAGCACATGAAATTGTGGGCATTCTCAAACATTGTGTATACGCCAAGTTATAGAAGAGAAGAAAAGCGTATTTTTCGTTGCATACTTTTAGGCAGAGCATGCATTATGTATAAGCCAGGTAATAAGAAGTCATTTTGAGATTGTTTCCAGTGCATACTTTTAGGCATATTTTGACATTATGTATACGCCCTGTTAACTTAAGCAATATAAACGTAATTCATAGTTTGATGCAGTTTTTTAATTGATTCTAATTATTCTAGATTTATTAAAAATGAAAAATTCCGAAAATTGAAAACCAAAGTAATGGTCGGTTGAGGGAATTATTTCCTAGGTGATCGTTTCATCAGCTGCGACTAGTTACATCACCGCAATTGTTTTCCAGGTAAAAGGAGGCGTATGCGTAAAGCCTTTGGTTCTCGGCTCGCCACGATGTTTACTGGATGTCTTAATTAAATTTGATTAGCTGTGTGCGCAAATTAGTTAGTTTTGCATGGGAATTGATGAGCGTGATGAGTTTGCCGACTAATTGGCTAATTGATTGATTGTTGGAGTGGTTGCAGTGCCTCTCCTCAAAACATACCGCCCAGAATGTTTGCCTAATTGCGCTTCAAATGCATTCGCTCGCTCCGAAGTTGGTATTCTTTGTGTGCATTCAGTAATGAAAATCGAATGAGGGCTCAGGAGTTAACGCTGCCGCCCGGCAGTCAATCAAAAATGTATTTGCTCAGTCCATGGATTGCTGCTGCTGTTGCTGTTGCTGCAGTTGCTGTTGGAGCAGTTGTGCTATTTGTTTTTAAATATTTTCAGTAACGCAGATTCCTTAGCTCGGGCAGCGCCTGCATAATACATATCGGAATAACCTTGGTCCGAAATTCGCCAAAAGAATAACTGCGCATTGTTTGCAAAGAAACAACTTTGCTTTCTGCCTTGGCTGACTGGCATGGTTAGTAGTTGTTGCCGTCGTTGTTGGCTGTCAGAGTTTCCCGGGGGATGGAGATGCAGTTTTCCAGGCGGTGGGCGAAAGTGCTAAAGTTTCCACAGCGCGCATGAAATTTCCACTTTAGTTGTGTTGTGTAGTAAATTTTTGTTTTCGCTTTTTGTTTCTTATTTTTTTTCCTCCCTCAATTCTCGAGATTTCCCCCTGCGCGCTCTCTCGTGCTTATTTCAAGTAGTTGAAATTATTTTATAGTATAAAACTTTAGTTTTTTAACTTTGCCCGGTGCTCTCTCCGTGTTGCGTTGTGCTGTTGTTTTGCCTTCGCTGGGCGAAAGCCCTTCGTCCATTTGGCGTCCGCACGCGCTTCTTGTTTTAGCATATTTATATTTTAATAAGCGTTCTGGCAGCTGCGCTCCACCGCCTTCCATTACCCATTTCCCCGAGCCTCCGATGTCCTGCGTAATTTTACTGCAATTTCTGACAGTTTTAGAAATCTTCGCGAGCAGAACTTATGAACCCAAATGCGCCTGTCAGTGGCAAATGGCAAACTCAGCCGGGATGCTGGGCTACGGAGATGCCGTGCTGGCTGGCAGGCGGGCAACGTGGCGTATGATTGTTATTAATTTCATATTATGTGTAAGCACCACTGCGATATCCTTTGTTGCCTTCCGCCCGTTTGCAATAAGCAATAAGCGTCAGACGAAATGATATTTAATGTCAGGAGGCCGTAAGAGGAGAGGATGAGACGAAGGCATCGAGAGGATGACTTCGAGGTGCAGTTCAAGTGGCTCCTCGGAGCACGAAAGTGTTGAGATTCCAGAAGTGTTTGAGCATCCCATTTGCATAAAGTGCGGTTAATCTCGTTGATGTCGAAGGGTAAGTGAAAAATTAACAGAGCACAGTGGAAACAAGATTTGAAAATTTGATTTAAAACCAAAAGTATTGCAGATTATCCATAGTAGTTTTACCTGTTATTTGTAGAGTACATAGCGGGAAACGGCGGGATCTTTGAGTTGATCTTTGGGTGGGTTCTTTGAGTTGAATACCTATGACCTAACATCCCGTTTAAACAAATCCGCTCGGCTATTTTGATTGACTTTAGCTAGCCGTGGAACCCTCGCTTGAATTAATTAAAATTCAATTAATGCTTTTGTTTAGTTGGGCGCAGTGAGGGTTTAATAGGAAAATCCATCACAAGCATGAATCAATACGGCTTTGTTGTTGCTCCCGCCGCAATTGTTAACCATTTTCACTTCAATACAATGTGACATGGCCCTCTTGATTGAGTATATGTGTGTGTGTGAGTGTCGATTGTTTATGACAGTGTGGATGTGTGTGCGAGGGATAGCATTGTGTTTGTAACAAAATATAATCATAAACGTAATTTAATCGCGCCAAACCGCGTCTGTCACGTACTTGCCAGCCACAGATACAGATACAAATACACAAAGGCACATTATTGACGCGAGACACACACACAAGCAAACATCGAGGTACACACGTTTGGCAGCGTTGACAACAGAAACTGTTATAATAATTCAATTCAATTCAGCCAGCCATTCCGTAATAATGTCGATTCAATGTTGTAAATACGTTGCGAATCGTTTGCGACTTGCCAAATCTAATGATCACCTGTTTGGCACCCGCACACCTCCCATTTACTTCTGTGTGTGTTTGCCGGGGAATTGATTTTGCTATCCAAGCACGTCATGTTCCATGGGTATCCGTAAGCTCACAAAACTATTTTCTATTGAATTAAATTGTTATCATTACAAATGGCAGGCCAAATGAGATTTGTATTTCGGCTATTACAATGTTTGGAGCCCAGGTAAAACGATTTATTCAAATAATTAGATAATGTCGGGAAATCGTTGAGATTAGTTATGGTGGAAAGGATTCTTCGGTAACTTTTCATTACGCATAACAATCGAGAAATTCAGCACTTTAACAAATGCTGATTTCCTTCTTTCATCAAATCATTCTCGAATCATTTTCGAATTCAAATTTTCATTATTTGCATTCAAACGCCGTTGAGGGGCTTCATTTACTGCATTCGCGCTAGTTCAGCGCGTCTTGGAGATCCTGTCTTATGGCGTCATCCGCCTTTTATGGGGATTCCTTCACCGGCAGCCGGTGAATCAGTCACGTGTGTGCAAAATCAAAACGATTTGCGGAGCCTGTCACCCTTCCGCGTCCTTTGTTTGCCATTTGCGAGCGGAGTGAGCGTGAATGCGCGTAAATTACGGCTGACAGGAGACGTCTTCCTCTGATGCGGATGCCGTTGGCTGATTGATGCGCTTGCCCGGGTCACTCGGAAAAATGGGATAATTTCCCAAGTCAATAGAGTATCAGTTACTTACCATGTTTTGTTTCCTGTGGCGCCTAAAACACCATACAAACATTAAGTTGATATAATATTAGAGCAGCCGCAGTTAGGTTTCATTCGAGGGATATATGATTTTTCCCTGTGCATCCAGCGCTGCAACTTTTGCCACTTAGCCGTAAGCCGCGGATCCAAGGCTCCAGAAATCGGAGCCATTCCATTGCACGCATGACAGCTGCCATGTGCTGGCATTTTAGTATCCTACCCCATCCAGCCATCCCAGTATCCTGGCATCCTCGCGTCCTAGCAGTTAACCACAGCAGCCCAGGGAGCGCTTTGTCCTTGTCACCTTTTTAGTTTTCGGTGTGTTGACAGCCGAGCACTCAGTTGACAACGCTGCGCTGCCAGCTCTTCTCGTAACGGTTGTACACTGAGCGAAATATTGGAGCTTCATCAAGACCTTACAGAGCCTATAAAGTCAGAAAAAATGTAATTTGCTGCGGAAACGTATCGTTTAAGATCTAGGTAAGCATATGTAATGAATCATGTCTAAAAAGTTCTGTACATTCCTTATTCATTACAATCATTGGTTGGCATTATGACATTACTTACTTGGAAGATATAAAAGTCAGTAATTGTTATGTAATCCTTTGGCTCCCCTTTTTTTCCGTGCATCATCATCTCATCTTCGAGGAGAGGCAAGTGCATTTATCTCGATCTGGAATGCCTTTTGAATAACTTGCCATATTAGCGTGTTTCCGTTTCCTTTCAGCTCAGCAGGCAGCAGTCAGCATCTCCCAGCTTAGTTGTGTCTGGGCGTCCTTGTGTGCGTATTTGTCAAAAGGATTTGGCAGTGATTTAGCTGCTGGCCCAAATTTCATACCAAATTCCGTGTCTCTCTCACCCGCCCTCCGTTGCTTGCAGTCAAACCGCCTGACTGACTGACAGCGTCCCTGAGGCGTCCTGTCTGCCCTGTCTTTTGGCTAGAAAGGCAGGATTAGGTCGCGCCCAGCCCTTTTAGCCGCTGCAAATTAGCTGCCTAATTGTTTGCCAAAGCCGCAACTTTGGCCATTTCTTCTTCTCGACCAGGAGAATTGCGAGAATAGGGTATGTGCTTGCCATTTGCCGAATGACAGCTGAATAATGTGAGCCCCATAAGCAATTAACGCGCCTGCGGAGCTTACACACGTACGTCTCTGGAGTGTGCGAGTGTGAGTACAGTGCGGGTTGAGAAAATAGCATCAATAGCTTGGAAATACCTCTATGTTAATCTATAGGTATGCAATTTTTTTTTCTAGTTTTAAGCGTTATTGCACTGTGATACTAACCTTCTTATTTAAGTAGCAGTTTAGTGCCTTAGTAAAAAGCTATTTTCGCTTTTTGGCTAGGCTATCCGTTTATCTAATTGTTCGACCCCAACTGTATAAGTGTGCGCGAATCGGTATCTGTGTGTGGCTCCTGTGCAAGCTTACAAATTGAGTCAATAATTTTATTGGGCCCCCGAATGGGCGGGAAGTTATCCTCGTGCTCCATTCCTGATGGCACTTTGTGCATAATAAATAAACGCCATGAAATACGCGACTTAACACGCAATGCGCAGCAAAGTCGCATGTCTCCATCTCGCGCCATTGTGTGTGTGTGTGGGTAAGCACCATATGACACCACCTTGACTCATTAATTACGCACTGGCATTTTTATTTTCATTGCATACTTTTATGCAATTTATTATTACAGCATTGCGGGGCAGCGCTGAAAAAAAGCACACGCTGAAATACAAATTGCCTTTTTTTACGCACACCCATATATTTAAGTATATATGCATACACCAGTGACTTATTTACCGAGGGAGGTGCTCACGTATACTCTGGCCAACACACACACTCAAGAGGAGTTGTGGCAAAGAGGACAAGCCGCAAATGAAATGCGCGCTGGATTTTTGAGCTGCCTTCCATCTTCACTTGGCCAGGACTTTCCTGATGGTCCATGTCCTTTGGGCCGTCCCATAAATAAGCACAGAACGGTAAGCCTATAATACTTTAAAAAATTACATACTATTTTAATTGCACGGTTCAATGGAGTTTTTCAAATACTTCTAAAGTGAAGCTTAAAGATAATTTTCATACGTATAACTTTGTATTTGCTTGATTTATTTAAATCCACTTTGTAAAATCCACTTTATATTCTTAATCGAATAAACAATCTTTTCGTTTCCCCTTCCCAAAAAGGTAATTGCAGAGCAGTAAACTCAGTTCGCCCCGAAAGATGTTCAATAATCAGAGGGCAGCTAAACTTAATCTTCCCCAAAGCGAGAAGGCTTTAATCTTACTGCCAGATCGCAGCGCATTTCCGTTTCATTTATGCTGGCTGGCGACCCCTCGCCAAAACCGAATAAATATTCACTTTTTACTTCACTTGTTGTTGTGGTTGCATTATTATTGTCGTAGTTGTTGTTTTTGTTATTTTCAGCGGTGATGGTGATGCTGCTTCTGTGGTCGTGCTGGTCGAAAATTCCCCAAAGAATCTGACGCACTTATCGCAAATTACTTTGGCAGTTGCAGCGCAGCGTTGCTTTTGTGTATAAATTTAACAATTTACCCATACACGTGCAGGCATGTGTACATTGCAAGCGCAGGGGATTGTAAATTACCATACACATACTGAGACTAAATGTGTCCAAGGAACGTGCAGTGTCCATGGCCGGGAAATGGAGGGCAGGGCAAGGAAAGGACAGAGCGGGATTTGTAAAACTTTTGGCCAACATGGCGTATGCATAATATTTCTCCCTGCCGCATGTCGGCCGACAAACTTCATTAACAACAGAAAGCCAGAAATGCAGCAAGCCCACCAACTTGCCGCAATAACAATGCAAATGTAACAGCTCGAGATGTTGCAGGTTGCAGCTGCAACGGCAAGTTCTGCTGCTCCTCCGTTGGCGTTGCAATTGCATTCCTCCAATTAGCCGCACAACTCATTAAGCTTTCCCGGCGACTTACCGCCTCTTTTTTTGAAAGCACACTTCAATTAGCATTTGTTTCGGGGCGTTTAATGGCCATCCAGATGTTGCTGCTGCCGCAATAAATTATTGTTGCCGCTGCCAGCTTCATAAGATGTTAACGCGCACTTAATGCCACTTAAAAATACGCATAAATCGCAGAAAGAGTTTCGGCCAAACGGGGAGAAAGGCAGAGAATGCGATGCGGGAACGGTTGGCCACTTGTCCACTTACATGGCTACTTACAACGCTGCTCAAGCATATGCATGCAGATGACCATGTTGCAGCCACCACCCACCATGCCACCCACCATGCCACATCAGTAGCAGCTGCATAAAAACAAGGTCGAACGGGGGACAGCAGAAAATGTGCACAAAAATGAGGCAACAAAAATAAATAAAAATGAAAGCCGAGCAACAACACAGCAACAGCAACTGCGGCACGCAATTAAGTGCATTTAATTAATTATTGTTGATAAAATAATATTTTTGCAATTTATTGTACAAGCGCCGCCAGTTGGGCGTTCCTGTGTTGGTTGGGTGGCTTGGTGGGTGGGTGGTGACGTCCACCGCCCGTTATTTATGCATATGTGAGCGCAAATAAATAACGCCAACGATGGCGGCTTGAAAAAAAAAAGACTGCTCAAGAAAAATTAGACTAAGAAATACTCAGTACATAAATGAGAGTTAAAAGCCATCATTTTGAAATTGATGTGGCTAGGGTAAAGATTTGATTAGCGGTTACTTGCATTATTATGTGTAATTTAATGATTCAGGTACTTTTACCTAAGAGCTGCATACCTTCAGCCCTTAACATTACAGGGTACCCATTACGTTTGCTGCATTCTCCTGCGTTGACGTTATCAGAACTCTGGCAGTTACTGGCCGCAGACGCAGCGATATCGCTCCTGTGGCAGGAGCATTGCCTATCGCAGCGGCCAACATCGAAATCGAAACTATGGCAGATCAATTCGAATAACAATAATTTCTTCCGGTCCGATGGCAGCGCCAGAACAATCAGACAGCGGCAGAGATGCAGATATATACGACTGCGAAAGTATCTGCATCTGCAACGGCAATCGCAACTGCAACGGCATTGTTGCTGTTTGCTGCATTTTAAACAGGATGCGCATAAGTATACGAGGATTGACAGGATGTGCGGGCAATGCACACGCATTTTGTTTGCCGCTGACGCTGCCACGCCCCCTCTGTCATTTTAAACCGTGGGGCGGCATACACATGTTCAATGGGCGGCTTTCGCCCCACCCAGCTGCACTAATTTGTATTGTATTCGCTGTTAATGAATTTCATATATTGTATTTATGCGAATGCACTTAATGCGAAAAATTATTTGCGTTGACATTGCTGTGGATCGCAGTGGATTTTCAAACGACTGATGATTTGGAGAGACGCGCTTAAAATAAGCTGGCGATAAAGTGATATTAGATGTTATGATATTAAAGCAATTTTTAATTTCAAGCCAGATAATTAAAGTTGTTTTTATTATGCTTATTTATATTAACGATTTATTTAAATTCCCTTTGTGTTCTGGTTATGGCATTTATTGTGACCGAAGTATCCAGATCAATGGGTTTTGCTCCACTCCTCACGCTCTTCGCGCTCCTTTTGCACTTCGTTAAGATAGGGCTCCAGGTACTTGATGTCCTCCTCGTACTTGGTCCACTGCTCCTTGGGCAGGATCGTCTTGGTCATGGAAAGGTGCAGTGCTCGAAGAATGCGGTAGTTGCGCTCATCGTACAGTTTGCGGGGCAGACGACGCACTGCCTCCGTCACATCCTCATTCTCGTACAGACAGTCATCGCGGTACAGGCCGTATTGGTTGAATCCAGACATGTTGTAGGCCCACTTTCCCAGCTTGGAGAAAACCGCTGGGCCCACTCTTGCCACATATTTCGACATGATTTACGATCAAGAAAAATTTGGATACGACTACTATTAAGTCCACAAGCTGACAGGTGACTCAGGGCTACACTGGTGAACTAACAAGTGTGAGTTGTTAAGGGACTATGTATGGTCAAAAAAAATAAATCCCCCAACAGGCCTTCCGAAACAAAAATTCCGAATCTCAACTCTCGTTATCTGGAAAATGCAATGAAGTAGCCAACTTGCAGAAACAAATGCCCCAAGAAAAAATGTGGTTTAAATATTGTATTCATGCACTTCTTTAATTTACGAAACTTGCAAAGGTAATTTGGACTGTCATATAATTGGGTGCGGATGTGGACTTCCATAACGCGGAATTGTCACAAAATATTTTTGCAGACGTCAAGTAAATCTTTCCAGTTGTTTTACAGATCAGCACGGTCCGCAAGGACCGAAGCCACAAGGGCCAGGTCCGCAGGGTCCACACGGTCCGCATGGACCACAGCCTGGTCCGAAGGGTCCACAGGGTCCACAGGGTCCGCAAGGACCGCATCCTGGTCCCCAAGGTCCGCAGGGTCCGCAAGGTCCGCATCCGGGTCCACAGGGTCCACATGGTCCGCACCTGCCCTCAGCAACTGGGTATTGGTTTGTGGAGAAGCAGGGCAGCGGACAGCAGGGTCCTCCAGGAGCACATGGTCCAATGGGGCAGGGTGGGCAGGCTGCACTGGGCTTGTAGTTGATGGGTCCATTTGGATAGCAGCAGTACTCCCTTGGCGGCGGAATGTCGATGGTCTGCGGCTTCGGCTGGCAGAGGATCGACTGACACACCTCACGTGGTTCGCAGACGCGCTTGGGATAGCACACCACATAGGGGTCAGGGATCATCGAGGGGTAGTAGATTACTCTGGGTTCTCGCACCATCTGCGACACCCAAATCAGCTTGGGCACCTTGATCACTCGCGTGGCATCAACGACCTTTGGAATGGTGATCTGTCTGCATCGGTTAACCACCATTGGCTCCGGCACAATCTTCTCCGTGAACACCACGCGTTTTTTGCAGATCATGCGTGGTGGTTGCTGCACCGTGATGCATTTGGGGAAGGGTGGTGGGATACGTGGAGCACATTGTGGCAAGGCCTCTAGTTGGGCGGCATTGTAGCACTTGGGTGAGCACTCGAAGGGACCGCAGCAGGGGTCACATGGACTACAAGGACCGCACGGAGAGCACATGTTAAGCTTCGACTAGAATAAACCGAAAGATTAAAAAGTAAATTTTTGTTTTTTGTTTCTTATAAAATTTGATCAGAGAGAATTTAGAAGTGTATCGAAGCGAAACCGGATTCAAAATGCGAGCTAAACCTGAGTAACGAGCATAGGTAGATTGACAAGCAAAGGCAAGGCCTACTATTTAACAAAAACTTGGTAGAAAATTGTATCTGATAGAAGCCATTGCATAACCTGTTAAAAGAAATTGAAAAACCTTATATTTGCTTAAATCCGATTTTTATTTACAGCCAATGAGTCGTCCATGCGTTGACAAAGTATAGAGAACTATAGACTTTTGGTAGATATTGTAGCAGAACGGCGAGAACACTATGGCAATCTGTATTGGTGATAGACAAGTTGGTCCACTGAGCACCGGTTTCCGACAACAATCCAGGCAGCACAACGATGATGTTAACAGGGGCCGCTGGGTCCACAAGGCACTTGAGGACCGCAAGGACCAACTGGGCCGCAGTGGGTATTCCAGGGAGTTGGGGCGCACGGGTAGCAGGGGCCGCACTCGGGTGACTCGTACGGACACGGGGGCGAACAGGGTCCGCAGGGTCCGCAAGGACCGCAAGGACTATTGCCGAGCGGTCCACATGGCCCGCATGGAGCACAGGGTCCACACGGAGCAGGGACAAACGGACCCGACGGCATTGTGAGGCCGCAGGGCCCGCAATTGGGCACGGCGCATGGTCCACCCGGACCGCATCTCGGCCCACAGGGTCCGCACGGGCCGGGTCCGCAGGGACCACATCGCGGACCGCAGGGCCCGCATCCTGGACCGCAAGGCCCACAGGGTCCGCACCTGCCCTCGGCAACAGGATATTGGTTTGTGGAGAAGCAGGGGAGCGGACAGCAGGGTCCTCCAGGAGCACATGGTCCAATGGGGCAGGGTGGGCAGGCTGCACTGGGCTTGTAGTTGATGGGTCCATTTGGATAGCAGCAGTACTCCCTTGGTGGCGGAATGTCGATGGTCTGCGGCTTCGGCTGGCAGAGGATCGACTGACACACCTCACGTGGTTCGCAGACGCGCTTGGGATAGCAAACCACATAGGGGTCGGGGATCATCGAGGGGTAATAGATTACTCTGGGTTCTCGCACCATCTGCGACACCCAAATCAGCTTGGGCACCTTGATCACCCGCGTGGCATCAACGACCTTTGGAATGGTGATCTGCCTGCATCGGTTAACCACCATTGGCTCTGGCACAATCTTCTCCGTGAACACCACGCGTTTTTTGCAGATCATGCGTGGTGGCTGCTGCACGGTTATGCATTTGGGGAAGGGTGGTGGGATACGTGGAGCACATTGTGGCAAGGCCTCCAGTTGGGCGGCATTGTAGCACTTGGGTGAGCACTCGAAAGGACCGCAACAGGGATCACAGGGACTGCAAGGGCCGCACGGAGAGCACATGTTTTCGACTTAAGTTTTCCAAAATAAAATTTCTAGAAAAATAGTATACTTATTTTTTGTTAAAAATTTTTACTGTTCAATTTGGAAGTTATTCGGAGCGAAAATAGAAACTGAATGAGGTATAACAGTAGGACGACAGCATTGCACAATAGTCCAGGCCCACTTCGATCGAGATTTGAAAAACCGAGCTCTATGATCACACCATAGTGTAGGGTTTTTGTTGTGCAGGTACAGTGAAAATCTTTGAGCTTTGAATGGAAATACAATACTTACAATACTTAAATCTGCCGGATTCGATTGCTTAACCGCTTGCAATGAAAAATCGCAGAGCGCTGCGTGAATGGAATGCATTTTGCAAACCGGATTCCATCTCCACATGACGTATGCGCGACGTATCTGCATATATTTCAACAATATGGCATCTGCCGTTGAGTGGGTTTAAGCCTTTAATATGCTAGCGCCTTTATGTAGGCAGGCCGCTTTTTTCGACCCGGCCGAAAGCCAACTTGGAAAAAACCTACAACGAATTACAGAAAAACGTCGGAAAACACTCTGGCAGCGCCCGGCCTATTGAATATACATATATGGGTTTGTTTTTGCCCAGTGCCTGGACATGTCAGCGCCGAAAAAAGCGTTTTGGTCGGCATGGTAGTTGGTAGTTGGATGGCATATCCTGAAAGCTTTAGTGGGCGGGCGTGGGTGGTCGGGCGGATGGGCGCGGCAATCGGCGCTTTGTGCACGCCACAGCCATGACGACACTGAACAATTGCGCATTCACAAAAAACTACAACAAAGAGCGTGGTCACAGCGGACCATTGATGTTGACAAAGGCTTTTGCATGCGATTCAGGTGAATTCTAAAATATTTGCTCCATTTTAAATGCGAAAAGCGAGGGGCAAACGCTACAATATGCGCTCGGAATAAGAAACGTTCTATATTTTCTTAATTACACATAACTTGCATAAATTCTAGAAAATTTCATTTCCTCGAATTGATAGCATCATTAGTGATAGCTAAGAAGTCGACCAATATTTTAAATGGCGTTTGCTTCTCAGCATTAGTTGCTGTCTAATAATTCCGGTTATTAAAATTAGGAAATTTAATCAAGTTGCTTCCAGGAAGTTGAGATACAATAAATGTCTAAATTAAACCAATTTAAAGAGCAACATTGGTTCAATCGATTTGGACTCGGGCGATTCCCAGAAATCCGTCCACTTCTTTGGCCTGCAATAACAAGCCGTTGGCTTATGGTCGTAATTATGCAAGAAAAACATCAACTTCTTGGACTGGAGCGCTTATCGAGCGGCAGGCTGATGGTGCCCGACCAAGATTCTAGCCGCAGACAAAGCGCCTGCTAATCCCACAATTTCCAGAGCCCAAAGAGCCGGCCTAATCACAGACCCGCCACTTGGCACCACAGTGCCACCGAAATTGTCAGCTAATAATGCAAACAATAACAGGCAACAGTCCGAAGAAATGGCGCACATTTCGCATAATTATGGACGGGGCCTTCCCCGAATCCCGGTCGAGATGGCCCGGCTAAGGCGGCGCAATTAGCGGACTTAGTTCGGGACTAGGCCCAAAACAATGTTGGGCTGGGAAATGGGAAAATAAGCACAGATTGCCCATAAATTGGCGCCCACAATGCCTGCTGGAGCCGAGATAGAGCAGCAGGTTTCATTTGTCGAAGATTTCAGGCCTGGCTGCACTGTGAAGAAATATTTGTAGCTCAATAAAATGTTTTAATTTTAAGTTTTAGATATTCCATTCACTTTCATAAATAACTTTAATAGCGCCTAATAAACTGCTGCACCTCCTGAAACACATCCACATTTAGTTCTTATTGTTTGCTCGCACTCTTTGCGGTCCTTTGACGTTGATAAGTATTCTGATTTATTGGCAAACTGTGAGTGTGCGGGTATTGCGGCGGCATTTATTTAAATTTATATATTTATTTATGGGCTGCGCACAGCATATATATATTCACAGACATATAGGCAGATAGATCGTTGTTCTATCGGAGTCGGGACTTAACCTACCGAAGCGCAGACGTGAATAATATTCTTTTATTTTAAATTATTAGCGGTTCGAAATCTTAACTCGATTTATATACATAAATAATTAAATTAAATGAGACATTTAATGACATGACACTTTTAATACGGTCTGAGAATCAATTCAAATATTTGCCATAATTTTAAATGGGTTAATCATATTTTTCGGCTCCCGCTTTTTTACGCATTTGCTTCGACGCATTTCCGTTTGATTTCAATAATTTCAACTTCCGGCACAAACCGGAAATGACAAATAAAACGCAATGCTTTTCAAATACACTGAGAAATAAGATTTTTTCATTTTTTGAATTTACACAATTGGTAATATTTGAAATAATGACACTTTGATATAATGACTCACTTTATACCCTCGAAATTGATTACAAATGTACGGCTTTTATAAGTGTAATAATAGTACTATGAAATGAGTAGCTACTCTTTGGGACAAATAAAAAACATGAACAGTATATTAAAATGCATTGCTGCAGGTTATATATTTTTTCCACGATTATTTTTACTTTGATGTTTGCTTAACGTTCATCATCACAGTGGGAAACTGCATGAAAAATCGCATAAATTACGTAATTTTCGAGAGGGCTTGTCTCTGCCCAAATCCGTGCATATAAGTTGTGGACTTTTTTTTGGCCAGGCAGTAAATTTGCCGGCACATGCATATGGGGAATGACCATGAATTACATAAAAAGCCGCAAATACCGAAGTCAAAATGCGTGGCCTCAACGATTCTGTGTATTGTAAAGCATGCCGATGTGCCTGGGAAGGGGGGAAAGGCATTTGCAGCGCCGTTCCCTTGCAACATGCAAACGATTCAGTCAGTGGCAAACAAGAAAATAAAAATAAAATTCAAATATATATGGCAATCCTTTAGGCACGCGGAACATAATGAAACGAAAATGCTACTGTGGCAACAGCAGCAGCTGCAAGGACATGCAGGACCAAGGACCGAGCTCCAAAATCCATGGACCGGCCGAAGCCGTCCGCTTGCCATTTGCCGAATAAGTAAAAATAAATAAAATTGTGAAAATATTTCTTTGCCCAACATTTTTACAGCCGCCTTGCCCCTCCCGTCGCCGCCATTCCTTCGATGACCCCGCTTGCCAACCAGTTCGCAGCCATTTTTACACAAAAAATGTTTTAATTTATTCCATTGGGGCGGTCTCATCCTTTTGCATTGGTGGGCTGCATATCGACTGAAAAGTTTCGATATCGTCCAAAATATAGCTCAACAATTTTATAAAAAATATTTCTTATACTTAGAGATTACTACTAAAAAAGGTTGTAACTTTTCTATTCTAAAAACAATTTTTTTCGAATATGTATATTTGCAGAAAGCCTTTATCACGAAGCAGAAGGACATACCCTAGAAATCCTTGCATGTGGGCCTGCTCTGTGGCCGCCGGTTGATTTATATTGATGAATGTCCGTTTGTTCGTTAGTTCCGTCTTCGCAGACTGCCAAAGAGATTTACTTGCAGAAGGCGGGAGGGCGTGGCAGTTATTTTACTCTTTGCCTTTTGTGCTTGCTGCACTCGCACATATACACATACATTCGCATGTGCACACACACACACACACACACTGGGTGCACTTGCTTATGCTCAGTGCCAGAAATTATTGCATACTTTACGGAAATTAACCGCATTTCCATTTCTTGCACGCACACAGGATGGCTGCCCCTTTCCGCTTCCCCCTGTAAACTCCACTCCGGCTTCCACTTGTATACATATTTACAATTTTAATGACTTTATTTTTGTGCCGGCATAAAATATTTCCACACACTTACAATAGGGGGTATACAGGGTATTGGTTGGAACTTGGTTATATAAGGTGTGAATGCACAGATACTATAAAGTTAATTCTTGTATATTTATTCTAAGAATATATTACCATATGGCTATCGTTATCGTTAAATATTGTCTACTTTTCAAAATAATATTCAAGAAACATTTGTTCGTATCTAAATTTACATAATTTAATCTTAAGTGTTTGCTAATATGTAAAAGTCATACAACAAAATATATTAATCAATTTTAAGAGTGTTTAAGCCTCGCCTTTGTCTTTTTTAGAAGCCTTGTCACATTTGCCTTGATGCTGATTGGTTCAGGTCCTTTCTGAGTGAGCCGCTGAACGAGTAGAGGGAATTCTCTGAGGGAGCCGTAGTACAATCATATTTCTTTGTGACATTTTCCTTGTGCATTATTAATCAACAGGGAGTATTTTAATTTATGTTGACATGCACTTATTTAAAAAATGCAGCAGTAATGCGAAAAAAAGTATTTTAACCGGAAACCACATGCGAAACCAGACAGTCGCTGATTTCTCAGCTATTTTTGGGGGCGGCTATACTGACGTCAGCAGATGTATTGGGTGTGCATGTTGAATTTTCCACGCTCAGTGACCTTTAAGCTGTTTATGGCGCCTTTTCAGCAGTCCATATACAAGGAAATTATTTTCTTCTATGCAGTTTTATAAAAAGATTGGGAAACTTTTCACGTGAAAAGGGTAAAGGCAGCATTGCATTAAGGGGGCCAAAGAATTGGCGTTAGTTGAGTTGTGCCAAATGATATTTCATTTGCAGCTAAATATAAACTTCCATGCAAATCCTGAAGCTTTGAGATGAAAAGAAATCTGCGTCCTACGGAAGGGGTGGAAATTCTTTGGATTAAATTAAGATAGGCTTGTTTGTATCAAGGAAACGGATTCAGCAGGTGACTTACCTAATTGAATTCCATCCAATCTGAGCTGCTCGTTCGCAATGAATTTTATTAAAATCGTTGCAAGGGGCAACAGACTTGCCCGGCTACGGAAATCGAGAAATATTAATAAAGCTTTGATTGCATTCAATCAATGAAAGGCGGTACGTACCCTTTGAGCAGTGACCTGCTGCTCAAAGTTCAAGGGGCAATTGGCACGCCGGATGCGTAATCTATTTCAAACAGCGACCATGCAAATCGAAGAAGCTATTGCTGTAGCTACAGCCATCGCCTCTCAGCTGTCGACTGTCGGATGCATGCGAGTACAATACAACACAATTTGCTGGTGTTGCCGCTGCCAGTTCTCCTGGTCGTCCTTTTGTCCTGTCAGGCCGTCTGTCGAACGGCGAGATGCATAGAGAAATTGCATATAAAATGCAGACAAATAACTTGCTCCCCATGTTTAGCGTATGCCCTAACGCCTGACATTAACAATGCAGCAGCAACAGCAGCAGCATCAGCAGCAGCAACAGCAACAGCAGCAGCAACAGCAGCAGCAACATCAGCTACATCAGCAGCAACCAGCTGGCAATAAAATGTAACAAACACATTGACTGCTGACAAATAGCATTGCCTGTCAATTCATCAAAAAGAAAAAGGCAGCGAGGAGCGTCAGCGAACGCGCAAAACTATTGACATGCACACGCATCATACACTCAAAGAAAATTCCTTATATTTTTGAAACAAATAAGAAACATTATTGCAAAGTGCAGTTGAATTGCACAGGAACTTCATATTGTTCTACAAGTGCCAAATAATTGTCTAAATATTTATTGCAATTATTATTTATATTTTTTAAGTTCTGTTTGATTTGTATTTTTTGTACAGTGCATCGTAAGCGGATCTGATCGAATGGGATGCAGGATGCAGAATTCAGGAGGCGCATCCTTGCACTGCTGACGCGGCAGTGGCAATGGCAGACTTGCAGCAAATTTGCTTAGCTGCCAAACCAAACTTCGATTGCCGCGAGGCTGCGTGCGAGTGTGTCTATATAAAAGATATGGAGGAGACTGTTACAAATTGTTTTGAAATGAAATTCAAACTGCAGTGGGAACGGTGCATATTGCTATGTGCGCGCACTTTGCGACCTCGAAACTTCAAGCCTCGCCAGCGTTGCTGGTTCAAGAAGTTCCACGTAGAAAGTTGACATCTTTGTGGGCAGGATCAGAGCGATTATTTGGTTATTTCAAGGCTTTACATCTGGCAGGAGCATGGAGATGGGGAAACGAGCCTGCATTGCCCGCACCGGTGCCCTTACCTTTATTTCCTTCGTAACAAATTGCCTCAATTATTTCCATTTTACCCAACCCCACGGTTTACTGGCCGTCTTTATGCTCGTAGCTAGGGTGTAAAAACTTTATTAAAAACTTTTGTGCCCAAGCCTTTTTATGAGACCTTGTCTGCCCTAAGTCGGGCCCTGCTTTATATACCGTTCTATGTGTAGGGATATATATTTATAAAATACACGCACATTTAGACGCCTGCCCGCAATACTGCACTCCAGGGGCGTTGAAGAAATCAAATTAAGAGCATTTTCTTTGGCGAAACTTTTGCGCCTGTTTAGAGTTTTGTAATACTTCAGCACCGACCGGCATCCCCGTTTTCCACCTCTTTGTGGCTATTAAGGTTCGTGCCCTATCCGCTGTCGGTCTTAGCCCCATGTGGTTACTTGAAAAATGCTAAATGGTCCCAGAGCAATTGCAGCCACAACAACATAAATAGCAAAAATAGCAACAAGGCAGCAGCATTTTTGGACCAAAAGCCAATGAGATTGCCTGCTGGCCCAAAAGTGCTCGCTTGTCTCATAAAATGTGCCAAGGTGATGCTTAAAAATACGCTATACTCTTTCAGTCATAAAACTTTTACAAAAGCGTTAGATATATCTATGATATTATATGAATTACAAGTAGTTTAATGATCTAGTCTAGGATCGCTTCAAGAATTGGGATGTATAACATCAACATTCAGCACGATTCCCAAAATCCAGTCAATATAGTGTGCGATTTTATTATATATACACCTTTCCGAAACGCCATAGCTCTGAATTCCGATTAATGTCTTCCAAAGTTTACCCGAGATATTTATCTGCTTAACCAACGAACTTCCTGGCTCCGTACAGATTCTACCGCTTTGAAAGCCAGCGCATATCTGCGATTTTTTCAGAGTTATTCCGAATGTATCACGACACTTTTTAATTTTCAGAATTTGAGCCCTGTTGATCCTTTGGAAAATCATTTTTTCGGATATTCCCCATCGGTTGGCTTTCAAATTGTTCAAGTTGTTTATCTCACCCAACCTAATGCATACTGGGCGTATGCTCTCTTTATAAGTCACAGGACCATCTAACAAGAGTAGAGCTACATCGTGCTCGAAAGTCTGTTTGTTGTACAGTTTGTGAGTGTAGACGCTTAGGACGGTGTGCTTGACGTATCTCTTTCGATTTTCTGGTAAATTGTCAAACATTCCCAAAAAAACGGTGCTGCAGAAGGTATTTGGGCTTTGTATAATATGGGCTGCATTTAGAGGTTTCCACTTGCTTACCTTTCTCTTTGATCGAAAACGCAACTAGCAGTGGTTATGACAAATTCTGAAATGAAGGACACCCTTACTATGGCTTATTTTTTTTTTAATTCAGGCAGTGTACAAACGTTTATTGATAAGCGATCCGCTACAGTTTTTTGTGGGAGATGCAATGAATGCCATCCAAGGTGTGTCCTTAAAAACATCCTTACTCGGCTTGTGGTTCACGCACTCTGAGTCTAAGAAATGGGCCGATCCTTGATGTGCTAGCACCAAAGTGAGCAGAAAACACCATGATCCCGCGGTCATCTTAACAAACGAACTGATTCGTGAACACTGAAGCAATCTCAAAATGTGATTTATGTACAATCTTAGAGGGAGAAGGTCAAAACTTATCAGCAGAGTTGTATTGTTCTCGAAATGCTGATTGCTTTCGCTACTCATTTAATTTGTAAAACACTCTACCATAAATGTGACACTAAAATATTTTTTATGTTTTAATTAGATTTTGGAAAGAACGTTTATAAGTTTACTTGATTATATTTTTTGTGTTTATTAAAGAATCTTAAGCGTAGGTATTTTTCCCATTCGAAACTATCACATCAACATTTAGAATGATTCCCATTATCCAGTCCATGTATTTTGTGACATCGGTGTATAAACACGTTCCCGACTCGCCATAACTCTGAATTCCGAAAAGATTGTAACTAGTTTTTTTGTGATAGCGTATCTTATTAAACAACGGACTTCCTGTTTCCACGCAGTTTCTTTTGTTCTCTAAGCCGGCACAGATATGCGAACTCTGCGGATAAAAATTAAAGGCATTTTCGCAGTTGACTTTTCTGATGTGTTTCATTTTTCTTGTCTTGGCCGCCGGCAAAATAAACTTCTCGTCTATACCCCAGCGGAATGTTTGAAACCTTTTAAACTTTTGTGTGTCGATATCAGATTTGTCTAACCAAAGGCAAATTGGACGTATGTGGGCCTTATAGAGCACTTCGTTCTGAAGTTCAAGCAAAGCAATGTCGTGCCCGAAATTGCTTTTGTCATAGAACCTATGAATGTAGGAACTTTGCACCTGGTATTCATCAATGCTATAACTAATACTATGCTTTTGTTTAATGCTCCACTGCCCCAAGCGGACGATGCTGTAGAAGGGAAAGATCTTATAAATGGTAAAAGTATAGAATTAAAATGAACTTACGTTCTCTCTTGATTGAATACACAGCTGGCTGATGTTATCACAAAATCTAAAATGGTATTCTAAATTGTAATAAAATATTAAATTTCATACACATTTGTATACAAACACTTGTGAATCAGGGAGCCACTACAGGTTTTATTAGGCATTAAGACCAGTGCCATCCACGGTCTACGAAATCTCAAATCTGTAGAAAGACGAGAAACTTCGGCACAGTTCTCGTCAAGAAGCTGTGCCGATCCCTGATTAACCAGCATCCATGATAAAACAGCAAAACAAACTGCGAAATGCATTATTCCGAGTTAACGGCTGCCAAGCAACTAAAATACTTCCGAGATTTGTTCAGTACCACAGGCCACGCGAATGACTTATTTGATAATATTTTCGAGCGATAGAGAAAGGCGGTCGGTAATCCCTAAGAAATTCCCATAATTAGAGCCGTACATAATCAAAATAAATATTCTAAGTAAATGAAATTTCTTTTCTTTATTGGGTTCAATGGTAAGCTGTAGTCTGCCCCTAAACAGCACACATGCACACAATTTTTCAGTTAACCGGGGTTTACAAGGTCAATTCAGTGGCTTTTGTGTGTCTTGGCCCCTGATCCTGCACCTACTCTTCCGCTTTCCGCTTATTGTTTTGCTGCCCAGCCGCATCCCTTTCAAGTTCAATAATGTCATAGAGCGTGTCGCAGGGCAGGCGTCTAAATTTATGGCCCAAACGGTTGACCCGAAGGCCGGTGGGTCCGGTGGGTCCGGCGGAGCTCGTGGGGCAGCACGTGCTTTGGAGTCAGGGAAATAATTTAGCCAAAAACATGTGAAGCTCGCCATATAAATTATGCACACTCGCTCGACGGACGACAACACATGGGGGCATGGGTTGCTTTAAGGTATTGTATTGTCTATCCGACCTGCCCACTGCTCAATGCAGGCCAACAACAAGTTCGGACATAACTCACCGCCTTGGCCCTTTATTTTATTGTATTTTATCTTTTGGATTACTTTCTGCCATGACCACAACAAATAAACTTGAGCATCTTTGGGAAAAACCCACAGTGGCGCACTGGGGGTGCGGGAAAACTGTGGCCGGAAAAGAAAAGATTTCCGTGGCATTGTTGCTCCTTCTGCTTCTGCTGCTGCTCCTCCATCTTGGCTCGAGTTTGCCCGGAGGTCTGGAGCTGGACAACGGCAACAATTGCGCATGTTAACATACTTGTAAGTAGTTTTTCCACTTTGCCATGGTATTTTGCTTTTTTCCACACCCTATACCCTCGAAAATCTAGGGTGCGATGGTCTGACTTGCTATATGTTCAATTCACCGGGATCTTAGGATCATTAGTACTTAAAAGTTGTTAGAATCGAAATACATTTTAAAACGTGTTTATTATATACAAAGTCATTCATATTACCATCTTAAAAGGAAGAGGAAAATAGCTAACCTGACTTATAATCATTGGATATATCCCAGTCGAGTTCTTTTGTACTGTATCTTGCTGTACATTTTCTCTATTTTTTTTTTCATCCCCCACAACGGACACATTTGTTTTCCTGGGGGCAGTTGCCTTTGTTTTTGTAATTATCTGCACGTTATTTGTGGGTCAATAAAGTTTCGTTTCATAGTTTGAGCGGTTGTCTGGCTCTCAGCCCGGTTCAGGATTTATGGCATATGCGTTTTGGGCTAATTTTCAGTGCCGCTGACCATGCCATTGGCCAGTAAAACATTAATAGCAGACCGTGTTGGCCAGGAAAAGAAATTCGAAATGCTTCTTAAAATAGCAACGGGCGATTTAATGGCAGCTGGTAGCTGAAGCAAAACACTCCTGGATGTTGATTAATTTATCGATACTCGGGCGATTGTCGGATGTAATTGTAGCTGCCTGTCAGGGGATCGTATTTCCAGAGATTTATACGATGGGATGATGGGTTGGTTGCAGCGGAGAGTGGCCTTTTTTTCCCCAGTTTGGCGTACAACTCATTTGTGATAAATTGCCGGCAATCGGTGCTTAATTATTTAATAAGCTCGACAGCCAACTATTGAGCTATCAAATTTCATTCGTACTAATTGCTGTTTAGCGTACTCGAATAGCGCGTTGCCATGACTGCGTGCCGTTAATGTTTGCACAGCGCTAATTTCGCATCAATCATCGATGCATTGTTAATTCTAATAATTGCGAATAAACAAATTGCAACTGTCATGTTTTCGTTAGACTCGGCATTTCGCATTTCGGCATCGCCTGCGGCTTAATTGATTATTACAGATGATCGGATGTGCTTATAACACGGCTTCCAACTCGATTTGACACGTATCGTGTTGTGTTTGAAATGCAAACACAATTTGTCCACCGCCGATAATTAAAATACAACTTTTCGCTCTCGATTTTTTTCCGCCCCTCGAAAACAGAAACCGATTCCTGAAATCCCCGCCAGCCGCCTCGCCAGTTTAGCAAAATAGTTGGTAAATTTATTTGCCAAATAAACTGCACACAAAAGCCAATGGCAGCGATGAGAGGCACTTGGCAGAGCTGAATTAAGCTGACCATGGCAAAAACAAAGAGTAAACAACAAATTGAAAGGCATGAAATGAGAAAAGTAAAATAAACGAACGCAAAAAGTTGATCACAATGAAAAAAACGAAGCCAGTGGCACACACGCAGGTGTATCCGTATGTGGTAACGTCAATTGTTTAAAAGTGAAAATTCGATTTTGTGGCAAGGCACAAGGCATCGGGACACAAACAAATGGCGTGCCAAACCAAAAAGCAAAAACTTTTCTTTTCCAAATTTTCATTCCCTATTCCCCAGTGTTTTTTTTTTATATTCCTGTTTTTCGCCATGTGCAGCAAACAAATTTTTGGTGCCTCCCTTGTCGGTTTGTTTGAATTGTCCCTGGTTATTGTTGGCTCTTCCTCCCGACGCTTTGTGTCAGGCCGAGAGTCCTGGCCGCTGATGTGGCCAGCAAGACGAGACGAAAAGAGGTATAAAATGGCAAAACAAAAAAGAAATTGTTATCCCGAAACGTATAAAACAAACGTGGTCGACGAGCATAAAAAATGTCCGGCAGTTAAGAGCCGGAGAGTGTCCAAGAACCTGTGTCGTGAGCTGCATGAGAAACCGGAAAAGCGGAAAGGAAAATGCGGAGACACCGGTCGGAGGTTTTCCACCACTAACAAGAAACGTAACGATAACGAAAAACAAACTTTAAAAATTGGATTCTTCATTTGCATCGGCAAATCCAATCAAGCCAACGTAAAGACCTCGGCCAGACATATACACAACATAAAGCCGATGCACCACCAGCTGAACCACTCCACCGGCAGCACCACCACAGCACCACCAGCTGCAATTGGGAACCACACACTGAGGAAAACCAATTGGTAATTATGTTATCTCTGATAATTTCCTAATGTAACAAAGATAGAAAGATGTCTTTACTGGGTTATTCTATTTGCTTAAATCATACAATTAAGTATTTATATTTATACGAATTTCTTACTGTGTACGCTCTTCCATATGAACATGCCTCACGTTACGTATACGCCACCAGCTCAGAAAGGAACCGAGCGAGAGAAGGAGAGCGGACACGAACAATAAATGAAAGGTGTGCGCCTCCTGTTTGTCCATATAGTTGACCATTGCTTATGGCCTGCCACCGACCACGCCCCCCGCTCGCTGCGCCAGCCCCCCGATCCGGCTGAAAATTGGTAACGATTTGTATTGGACTATGGCCAAGCATAAAAGAGGCTGAGTCCGAGTCCGTTTGGCCATTGTGAGAGTGAGTGCATGTTTGTGTGTCTGTATCGAGTGCCGAATCTTGTTTAAAAGTTTTGTCCTTTTGCAGTCCTGCTGGCAGTAGTTGCCCCCAATCTCCCGCAGCAAGGTGAAAGGAGAAAGGAGGAAAAATTGTCTTATTTGTATGCCCGGCTCACCTGCCGTTATCCATCTGTCTTGTATCTTCATCAAGTTGGCCAGTATTAAGTCGCTTGTTGGTCGGTCGCTCAGCCTTCTCCGTTCGCTCCCTTTGCAGCATGTCCTTGCAACGTTGTGGTTTTTTGCGTTGAGCTCTTAAAAAACCCACAGCATGCTTTTTGGGGGGCGATGGAGGGGTTTATTGATTGCCTCGGCATACGTTTGCCATTTTATTACAAGCCGGAAAATAGAGCTGCAACAACAACAAAAAATGAAGGAAAATGCATCGAACCGCCTCACTTTTGTTCCCTGCTGTGCTTTTTTTTCCTTCTCCACCCCTCGTTTTCTGGCCTCGTTAATTGCCTCAAAGCCAAACATTTGCGTCAGTGGCAACCGCATTCGACGTCGTGACAATGACAACGGCAACCGCCGCTTAAATTGCCCAAAACCGCGACAAGTGGCCGTGTCCAGCGATTTACCACCCCACCTCCCCATACGGATTCATCGCCCCACTTCATCGGGCTTTTAACCACCACCCGTTCCGGATTTTCTTCACCACGGCCACGGAGCCACGGCATCGGCTTCGGCCCAATGGAGCGTATAAGAAAACCATTCATTAGCGCTTATCAAACGGCACAGACAGATCTGTCCCGCCACTCAATGGCCGTTTGATTTTCGCCCTAAACTACGGCGACTTTTTATGCCCTGCCAAGGAGTAGCATGAATTTCTGGAAGTATGCAATCAAATAAAATAATAATAATATTGTTGCTAAAAAATACATATAAGATTATTACCAATGGTATAACAGTACCTTTGAAAACAAATTTGATATGTCGGCGACTTCTTAAGTTTATAATAAAGTATAGTTAGATAGAGTATTCTAAGCATCAGCTCCTGCTGACTTACAGACTCTCGATTTTTTTCGCCTAGCTAGGCCTCTGCTGACGTTTATTGTAAATGGCTGTCCAATGAAAATTGTTGTGGCCTATCAACGTCAACGCGGTCACGGCCGGGCCGTGTGTCATTAGTTCGGGAAAAAGTGGCGGCAAAAAACTTGTTCGCCCGCAAGTCGTGAAAAAAATATCTGGCATTTTTATCGGCCCTCCCCGCCATACGCTGGATGTCCTGCGTCCTCCTGTTGCTGATGCTTTAGTTTAATTGGCACTTGACAGAGTGGCCAACACCATCGCCGGGAACAGCAACAAAACACCAGCAACCACTAGGTAAATCTGCTGCTGGTCTTGGTCTCTGGTGTTATCAATCAAATTGGGTTTTTTCTATATCCATCAGCACTTGCGGGAGATGACTACTGCGTTGATTTCCTGCGGACGCATTATTATTTGTAATGCCCCTTAATTGGTGTTTGATGAGCGCATTATGTGTAATTATGTTGGTTGTTAAGACTTGGAAAAGCTGAACAGGCAGTTGCCTTATTGGCTTTCACTTTAAAGTCACTAATGAGTGGGCTTCAGAGATGTTGTTTTCCATCGCAGAATCTCATTTATTCTAGCCAAAATGAGTGACCCCCTCCTGATATAGAAAACCAAGCTATCCACTAATACAATATTAATTTTATACAAGAATACATATTTAATGCATCCATTTGTTTGATGGGAAAATTGTTATTAATTTTCTGTTGACTCGTCGTCCTTTTCCGAAACCTGATGTATTTGCAGTCCTTTGCCTGCTTGCGATTTGACCATGGCCAGAATGTTGTTTTACTTGAATAATTAAAGGACGCACACACTCACAGATCACGAAGTGTATGTTGGCAGTCGCAACGTTATCAGCGCCAAGCCTGCTGGTTGAGGGAATTATGCATATGTATCTGTAAATCTAATGTCCTGCAGCACACCGCATCCGAATCAGGACGAGGACTGGAAACCAGTGCTCAGGACCAGATCCAGGACCCGACGGCCAACGAATTTATAACTGATTTCTGGTGATTTAGTTGGCTCGCCAAATGGAATGAGCTGAGTAGCGAATGTCTAGGGCGGCTGTTCCATGCACAGAGAAAAAATAATGTTAAGTTCATAATAATACATTAAAATTGAAAATGATAGTCATGAAGGAAGAAGGAATATTTGTCGGTTCTATTAAATATTGTGTAGTATTTTTTAACCAATTAGTTTTTCAATCATTTGGGGTGATGGTTTCTCCAAGTGCGGCACTTATTATGCAAAATGCCGCACATGGAGCGACGGATGATGACCAGGGGCCAAACGGGTTGGGGTTCCAAATGGTTTGGACATGTCATGACGGAGCGCGTCTCATTTATATTGCATGGCTGAAATGGCTGAGAGGCATTTGTAGACCCACGGATAGATACGGGCCAGGCTCACTTGAAATGCATTGAAATTCATGCAAAAAAAAGGAAAGAAAATAAAAGGAGAAAGGGGAAATGAGGCAAGTGGGGGAAAAATGTGGCACAAGGCCGTGTGCCGGCACAAAAGTTAATTGAAATGCTATCAAAGCATATTCAATTAATTTAAATTAGCTCAGCGCGGCACAACACAAAACGCAATGCGCCTGCGGCGTTTTTTGGGGGCCGTCAAGTTTTCCAGTTTTCCCGCCTCCCAGTTTCCACTTGGCTGCCATGTTAATTATATACGCGAAGGCTGCTGCCAACCAAACTAAATGGCAAAAGTTTTCCCCCTGTCAGTGGCAAGAGTCGACTGCCAATGATAAGGAAAATCGGACGGCAGGTTTGGGGGAAAGTGCGGAAAACGGGGCGTCCAACCACGCCTTCATTAATCAATTATTGCAAACAATTTAATGCTCTTGTTTTTTGGGGCGAAGACAACAATGCCAATGACAACAGCCGACAATCAGCTATCAGCTCTTGGCAAAATATTTTTATTTAAAAAGGGCTTGCCAAATGATAATGCTCAACCAAATCGCCCGGAGCGTCCATCATTTGTCGGTTTCTGGCATCTCAAGGAGATGGCGAATGTAATTTTGTTTATTTCACATGTCGAGCGGAGCTGTCAGTCCATTGACAGTGTCAGAATTTTAATCAAAATGCAAATTAATAATAAACAAAAATGGCATGGCATTTACTCTCGCCGATGAGATCAAATTAAATTTCAATTAGCTGTCACAGGGCAATCCAAAATGGCGAAGGAGCTGCAAATTAGTCAATCGTAGAACCTTTTGATACTTGCTCAAGCAAGAGATTGAGGTTGCTAGATCTTCTTGAGCATAACTAGGCATCAAGGGAACATGCCCCAAGCGATTTGATTCAATTGGAATTACTATTTACATCGAGCCGTTTATAATTAGCACACCGCACTGAATTTGAGTGTCTTTGATAGCGAAGTAATCAGTTGTAAAATATTCTGTACCATTCAAGTCATAAAAACGGTTTTAAGCATTCACTACCAGTTTTTTATTCTGATATATAATACTGATATATATACTATTCCAGCTTTTTCGTAGCTGTTTTTTATGCCCCAATACTTGGAAAATATGCAGTTCCCTTGCAGGCGTAATTCCCTTATTTGCCGAACAAAAACGAAATCCTCGTTTATTTGTTTGTTCACTGCTTTCATTTACTGAGAATTCGGTTGAGTTCTGGTCTCTGTGTGCTTATTAACGTTTTGTTTTTAACATTTACATGAGCCTGCCGGCCTGCACCGAATTGTCGACGGGTGGGCGGTCGGTCGGACCAATGGTCAGCCGCAGATGGTCAGTAGCATCTGGTTTTTGGCCCCAATCCCTGCCTTTGTGCAACTAAATTATTTAGTTGTGTGGCCGGAAAGCAGAAGCAAGTAGTCCCGCGCATTGGGCACTGCGACCACTGCCGCCAGTCTGGCAGTCCGGCGCTGGCCAAAAACTCACTGACATGGCCGGGCATCAAATGATTGCCCCAGACACTTTATAATGCATGAGTCTGCAGCAGTTGCAGCAGCAGCAACAACAATAATGACAGCAGCAGCAACAGGAAGAGGCCGCACAATGAGCATGAACACGAGTAACCGAATTATTTATATTTAAATTGTTTTGGTTGCTGCACTCGTTGTTGCCTTTGAGTTTCGCATGTCTATTTGGCGAGTGCACACAGAGAACCCGTAGCCATGGAGCCCCCGAATCCTCTGATCCCCGGCACCACCAGGCTGCCGTCTCCCACAGTGAAGCCTCGGCTTTCATGGCCATGATTATGTGGCAGCGGCAGCCTTTGACTCTGCCGAAAAAGTGGTAAGAGAGCGTCGTACACTTAGAAAATTACATAACAGTTGCAAAATACAACAGACATATTACAGAATAATTTAATAATAATAGTAACAACTTGAAGTTTACTGGTTATCACTTTGATCACTTAGGTGCTCCTCTGATTTGAATTGAGACTGCGTTTCGACTTTACTCACTCTTTTTCGGGAGTGTACTACCGAGACACTATCCGTGTCCTGACCAGACTCCGCGTGAGCTTTATTTATGCATTTCATTTTGGTGTGCTTGCTGGGGGCAACTTTTGGTATGGCGATGCCACGGTAAGTGGGCGCAGAAGGATGGGGCTGTCTGTCGGGTTGCGTTGCGACCCGCCTTTGAGTTGATGTATTAAAAATTTTCACACATGGCAGTTGGTTGGCCGGTCGTCGCCTGCGAGGCAACCTCTTTGCTTGCACTGAGCACTGAAATTTGATTTTCCACCCCACGAGGAAAAGCGCCCACAATAGCCCCGCCGCCATTCGCTTCTCATCTGGAACTTTGGCTGTGCACTTTTCAGCGCTTGATTTGCGTTGAAAATGCGCTGCTGGTTTTCCCAACCCCCTTTGGATATACTCATATACTTGAACGCAACCCTGTCGGGGGATCACACGGCCAAAAGCTTTTGACGGTGCGTTCATTATGATTAGCAATTTTCCACGGATGAGTTCGGAACAAGTAGGTGTGTGTGTGTGTGTGTGGGCGGGTGTTTCTGTTGGCTTTACGCTGCATTTGGGTAGCAGTTGGAGCAGGAGTCAGCGAATTATCAAGTGGCTTTTGTGGATTTTGTCAGCTGCACCGTGGTAACTTATTAATTTTGGCTGGATGAGCGCAAAGGCAGGAAGCTCGAGTAACAAAGCTCGCAAAGTCAACTTAGATACTCTATTTATATTCATCTAGCCAGATATTTCCCAGAATACGTATTCCTTCGAATATTATTTAAAATACATAGACATACATTCTTATAAGCAGCCATATTCCGATCCTTGTAATATTTCATATTTATGTAAACTACCAGGAGATGGTTTTTTGGCGTGCCGCTCGGTTTGTGTATTTTTTACCATTAACCATAATGCTTTGTGTCTGTTTCGCCTGACATCTTGTGGCAGATGGAATTGCATTTTCGCGTCATTGTTTGATGGCTTCCGCAGCCGCTGCTGCTGCGCGTCCTTGCTGCTTAAGCTTCCTTTTTGGCTGAAGCGCTTCCTGTTGCCATATTCCGTGCCATTGTGGCAGCTCCCGTTTGTTGTCAAAAGCGCATACGCATCCTTATTTCCACTACCCAGAAATGCATTTAGCATTCCTTACTTTTTTTTGTGTAATTTTATTGCTCCTGTTGGAGCAGTGGCGCTTCTTCTAACTGCAGAACGCATTGTTGTCAGCGGCAGCGCGTGCCACATCCTTTTGGACTCGGTAGTTTTTCTCTCGGCGAATGCAAACATGAAAATTGCATAATCCACGCATCGCGATTTATGACTTTTGTGCCAGCGTGACTGATGGCAGTACAAACAAATGTCAAGGAAATGCGAACCGCCTGTCACTTCTTGCGCCACTCTAACATTTTCATAAAAACACGCCACTATATCCTGCGGATCAGCCAAGGACCTCCCGTGAGAGTGATGCCGTCAACCGCAAGGCATTATCAACGGGACTCTGAGGTTAATCAGCAATTTAGGGCCCAAATTGATAGGCATCTTAGCTGCGGCACCGCAGCGCCAATTGCTCAATTAGCCGCCAATGCAGTTGGCCTAAAACAATGCCCATACCACAAGCGGCTTTCCTTCGAGATCCAATCGAATACTGCATAATTAATTTGCCAATTCGAAGGCAGGTGCACTTGAGTTGAGATGAGGTTGGATCAAGAGTGCACAGGGGAAAAACTATAAGCTTTATATAGTGCTTTACTAGTTCCACAAGTTGTTTTAAACATATATCTACGGAAAGACAGTATTACTACTGTTAATTTTTTAAGTTTTTTTTTCGATTTTCCATATGTAGGTTTCTTTAAGTGTAAGAGTGCACATCAAGCACCTCATTATCTATCCCTTTCTCTGCATATAGTTCTGCCTCTTTTGCTCTCTTAAAGACCTGTCGCCTGGGGCACATTAGTTGAACATTTTGCGGCAATTTATGAATGGGCGCGCATAAATTTGTGACACTTTTTGTGGCATTTTACGAGGCAGGTCCATTAAAATGGGGCCACATGTGCCCGCCGCACACACACACATGCACACACTTACACCCGCACTAACACAGTGGCAGACAGCAATGGCAGGCCTCGGAGTGTCCGATGTGGGAAAATAAAATGAAATACATAAATTTTGCAACGATTTGAGAGACCGCATTTTATAATTGAATCACGTACGACATTTTCAGAGGCGCGCGCGCGGAAATAGGAAATAAGTTTTGCCGCTGATATAAATTAGAATCTTAAGGGATTGCCATCGCGGCCGACTTAATCAATACTGCTGCCCTTTTAGCCTTCGTTCTCGCAAGGAATTTGCTATTTCAACCAGGGTTCACTGAGAAAAATGGTCTAAAAACAAGCTATGTAAATATCATAGATATGAAGTAAAATTAAAGGTCTCACTTCCATTTCAATCGAAATTCACCCAGTGTTAATAATACTAATATTATTTATACTGTACTGATATTTTTATTGTACATACTTTTTTTCCGTGTTTACTGGCAGAGTTTTAAATGCCCAGCCTGCGAATGCTTGCAATTTATGTGACTTGTTTGGCGGTGCAGAAAAGTTGCAGCGAGTTTTTCTTTAGCGCTTTTGGCAGACAGCAAAAGTTGCATGCGCGCATTTCCGTTTCCGTTTATTAGACCGTGAGAGTGTGTATGTGCAAGACTTCGTGTGTGCCATGTTGTGGGGAGGAAAAACCTTTTGATTTACTTAGAGGCCGCGGCACGTTTCCTCCAAGAATCGAACAATTGGCAATTCACAAACAAAATACAAATCGAAGACGATGCGAATTGAGCTTTTGCAAACTTTTTGTTTTATGGCCCTGCGAACGAACACACACACACGCTCTTACACAAACACACACATGGAGAGGACGACACGCCGACATTTTGTATCAGTGTGTGCACACTCCATTGGGCCCCAATGATGCGTACAAAATGCAACAGCAACAATTTTCGGCATTTTTTTAAATGGTAATTTTTTCGTCGTCGCTGTACGCCAGCCCAGCCCACCCACCATTTTGCCTCCCTTTTCCACGAATTTTCCAGCCCCACTGATCTGCTTTTCTCTTGTTGCTACCGCGGAGAGCACATTACATGGAAAGCGCTTTTCCATTATTCGTTATTGTAGCTGATGTTTTTTGTTGTTTTGCCATTGTCCGCATAAAAATGCATTGATTTTATCAAGTGAAAAAATCAAAAATGTTGACATGAACGCCGCATGGGGCAATAAAATATGGTAAGTGCATCGGTGGGCGGATTTTTCCTATTTTGGGGCCTCGTGGATGTGGGCTTTTGATATCTCCGGCGATTTACATTAGTTTTGTGTGCAATTTATGCGCGGGCATAAAATCATTGTGCTGCATCATGTTAAACAAAGTTAGTTATGCGGATATTTTTTTTCCGTAAAATGCGGGCTTGCTATGTATTTTTATGGGGTTTTTAAACAATGGTGCAGGTGTCGAAAACCATGGAATTTTAATTTTTGGAAATTTGGTGGTTTATTACATTTCTTAGTGCTTAGTGAGTACAACGAATTAATATGTATTTACCCTGTTTGTTTTTTCATGCATTAATTGTAGATTGTAGAATACCTTGTTCTTTATTCAGTGTGGTCCATGTAAACATCGAGCAAGTTTCAAATAAAATTAGTTTTGGAATACAAGGCCATTGGCGCCATTCATCTAATTGGCAGAAACTAATATGTGGCCATGTATGCAGGCAGCTAAACCAGCAGTCAGAACAGCTAAGTATGTGGCGCCACCAAGTGTGAGAGTCCAATCCCAATCCCATAGCCAAGTCTGAGGTTTTGGGGCTGCTTTGCGGCATTTTGTCGAGATTTGTTGAGAATTTATGCGCTACCTTAGAGAATTTATGAGTTGCAGTCGAGTGAATTATTTTATCATACGCATGCAGCAGCAACAAACACAGGGGGCATGTAAAGTCCTTGCCACAACAAGCTGCAGCGGAAACAGCAGCAGCACAGGCAACTAAGGCCTGCAACACAGTTTAAGCTACTAATTTCACATGCAAAAGTCTTCACTAAGCTGGCATTTTAATCTTGCCCGAGTGGTGGTCCTCCATGCGTGTGCATGTGTGTGTGTTTGTGAGTCCTGTTTCAATGTGGATGTAGATGTGAAATGGGCGTGTCTATGGGCTTGTAAGTAATTAAGCACTCGCCCTGCTGAAATGCCTACACACTAAATAATAGCATTGGCCGTGGTACGATTTCCCTCCACTTTTAAAGGGTATTTCTTTCCTAGCTTATAATTGTGCACTGGAATCTTAATGTTAAATCGATAAAAAACATACCAAAACTATTCAGATGCAATCGCTTTTAGTTTTATGTTTAATATAAATTTTAAATTAAATTTTGTAGATACTCTTTCAGTTAGTTATTAACAGTATTTGTAGGAAATTCAAAGGGCGTTCCGTATTTTTTTTCGTGTAACCTGTCCGCAGAGATTTAACTTGTAGTCCGGCCATTGATATGCGTTTCCCGGGAGGAAAGCCTCGAACCGGGCTTAAGTTGCTCCAAGTCCTGTCAAATGGGCTCGTCCTTCGGTCGCTGTTGCTCCTTCCGATCCTTCTGCTCTCGATGCGGCTGACGTTGCCGTTGTACTTAGGCCTAATGCCTTGCACTTGTTTGCAAATTGCATTGGGATAACAACGGGCAGCAGCAACTCCTGCATCCTTCTGCGTCCTTCTGCATCCTTCTGCATCCTGCTGAATCCTCTGCTGCCGATTCTTGGCCCATTGTTTGTGCTGTGCCGTTGCCAGGTGTCCAGATTGCAGTTCGTGCTCGAGCCTGGGCTAATCAATTTGCATGCTGGCGCAAGCTGATTTACCTGCTGCTACCACCTGCTCGCTTTTCCGGCAGCAGCAGCTCTCTCCGCCGTCACTAGCTTTTCATTTAATTTCCAGCCGACGTCGCAAAGCATGCTGCTCCTTCGGCTGCTACACATTTGCATTCTGGCGCCAAGTCACGTCATTCGGAATTGCCTTTCGAAATGAAAAAAGTTTTTTAATTTTACACATGCTGCGATTAAGATGTCAAATGTCAATTGTTGCCCCAAAAATATTTGCGAAAAACTATTAACTAAAACTATAAAAAATTTCATAGAAAAGCACATGGAATAAGTATTCTCAATACTTGTATCATCGCGTGTATTCTTTTAACCATACAACAGAGTTGGTTACAAGTCAGTATACTGCAAAACTGAAATCAAAGACCTACCCCTAAAAACATCGACTATAACAGACCCGTGCCATCAATTATTTCGGTGGTCCAGTACTTTGATCTGTGAAAAGAGTTTCGATGGTATATCCATGTCGTCAATTAGGAACCTGCCATGTGCCGGCCATTTAATCACGAATTAATTAAAATTCCAGCACATAAAATGCTAAATTTGAACCCCTCTCTTTTCGGCTATAATTCAATATACGTGTGTGTGAGTCGGTTATGGCTACTTTGACGTATTTGTCGGGCATAATTAGCTTCATTACTCATTCATCTTTGCATTCATTCATTAGAAACCAATTGACAGTTTAATTAAGTTTTCGCTTTTCGTCCCTCGTTTGTCTTTGCCGTGGCCGACGCCAAACTTTCGCTCAAAATAAAAAGTTTAAACAAAACGGCATGGGTGTAATGGAAACGAAGGGTATGCAGGGATCTACACAAAGTGGTGGCCGGCAGTGCCTAATTGGCACCCAATTAGGCATAAATATTTGGCTGTGTCGGCAGCAAAACAATTATTCGTGCCATACTTCATCGCCGAGCTGCGCTTTTCATTCTTCACTTTTGGGGGCCTTTCGAGACCGGACTGAAAGCTGCCTTTGACCTTCTCGACGGGGTTCTGGAGTCCTGATTAGGTTCCCTAATTGAGCATAGTTAAATGCATAAGCTGATTGTGGTAGAAAAATTAAAAAGTTCTCCTCAAAGGGGCTTCCAAATAGGTAAAGTGTCGGCTTCAATCTAAACTTTGTTTTGGGTTGAAGGACTCAGTGGGTGGAAAATTTAAAAATCCTAGTACCCACATTATTGTATATTTGGTATTTAAAGAAGCCATCATTCGTTTATATATTCTTTAATTCCATTTTTTTAACGATTCCTTAAAAATTTTATCGGCACTGGCTTCTGTATGCCCATTAAACATTCGATACTTCTCGCATTCATACTTAACCGCATTTACCTGCATATAACAGGTAAACCGGAAAGTTTATAACATTCATTCGAAAATTATAATAAACGCCACTCGTCTGCACTTTAAACTTGGATTCTGGGCACTTAGGGCTCGTTTCATGCCACCCCATCGCCGACTAACATTCAAAGTTGGCCGCATCAAGCCACATTGTTAGCGCTAACTACCAGGAAAGGCCTGTGGCCTTTTCTGTTCCAGGCTGTGTCCCGTTAATGAAATGTCGAATCCTGAGCAAGGACCTCGTTTGCCACCCATCACCCGCCGGCCGATTCACATGTGTGTGTGTGGGCGCGGCTTGTTCGCGAAAGTTGATAAAAGCGCCGCGAGACAAATTCTGATGTGGGTGTGCTGTTGTTGGGTGCAGGTTGTTACCTGTGAGCAGGATGCCGTACATCAATCCGCCGCTGTTGCCGTTTCGGTTGCATGTTTATCGTGTTTGCGGCTCATTAAATGCGGCTCATTAGGCCCGGTCAGAGTACAGGCCAACCGACTGCAGCGCCAAGAGGCTGAGCTCGAGCTCCATGCTCATCTTTGGCAGGAGCCAGCCGCATTAGGCTCATGCAGAATGTACTACATGTGGAGCCGGCAAATTAATATGATTCTCGATGTCTTTCTGTTTGTACAGCACATATCGAAATCCGAAAGTAGCAATCATATCAAATATTAGGCTTGAAATTAAACAAAAACAGAAGCGCAATCAGAATCTTGGCACACATCAGGACAAAGGAAGTGTTTATTAGAGTGGTCCTATTCTGCATAATAAAATATATTTTTCTTCATATGAAAATATATAATAATAAACAGAAAATGTATTTATTTATTTTTGTGCTATTAAAGCACACTTCCGCCTTAAGGGCGCCTAAAAGCTATGAAAAATAGAATATCAATACTGGCAAACTTTCAGATTGAAGCTTCGACAGATTTTTGTGGTGCATAATGCATGTATGGCTCATTTTAAGCATGCCCCAATTAGTATTGCAAGTGTAATTTCTAAGTCCACCCTGAATATCAGACAGAAATGATTCGATAACCGGCCAGAATCAGAATTCAGCTCCTAATTGAAATCGACTATGTTGATCATGGGCCTCTTCCCGTCTGCCGATGACAGATGTCGGATTGAAGTCTGCTCCCTTCCTTCTGCCCCTTTGATGTATGTGTGCAATGTTTAGGCCTTTTTATGAGCCAAATCCCTGTGTCCGTGTGTTTGTCTGCCCGTCTGTGTGTTTGTGGCTGACAAACAGCTTAAAACCTTGATGGACATTAGGCTAGCAGAGGGGGGCCAGTGTGGTGGGATGTTTTACATTTCAACGTCTGTTGGTCGAAAGGCAAACCAAAACCCGAACCAAACGGACGATGGGGCGTACAAACAAATGCGCTTTGAGGCCTTTCACTCACTTTGGCTAGGTAGCAATTACTGTTTGTTTATGCATTTGTTATTGTTGCCGTTGCCGTTGCAGCCAAAGAAGTAGAATTGAAATTTGAAATTCATAATTCAATTGAAGTTGTGCTTGGCTGGCAGCATCAACAAAACCCGAGACCAACAAATGGAATTACACAAATACACAGAAGTTAAAGTTGATATATCAACGGTATATAACCGCGTGCACTTGTAGCTTTCAATTTAAATTGAACTGTCTATATATTATTTAAGTACTTGAAGTCTTTATTTGAAAACGAGGTAAAAAGCCATAATGAAATTGGAATATAAATTAGTTAATAGCTTAAGATTTGTTAAAGAAAGAAGCTAGTAAATAAGAATTATAATTAACAATTTAACGATTTTGATAATTCTTCTATTATTTTTTTCTGTGCACTGCTGCTGCAGCAGAAGGGGGCGTGGTCGCCAAAGGCGGACTACGTGCATGTGTGTTAATTGAATGCAGTTGCAATTGCAGCAGTATACCATCCAAATGCATTGCCAACTGGAATTTTCTTTGATCGTTTTGCCGGAGAAGGAACGCAAAATGTACGAATGGAAAAAAAGAAATGCCAGCTCCTTTATATACGTCCATTTGCTGACATTTTGTTTAAAAGCAATGCACAAATACACGGAGACAATAAATAGATATGCGCTTGCATACGAAAATCAAACACGGCATATTATTATTTTGTGAGCTCGGCAAAAAGCAACAGTAGCAATGAGCAAAAAAATGGGAAAATCACAAAAATGGAAAATAGAGAAAAGTATTCAACTAGAACGAGGCGAAATTCGTACCCTCATCGCCAGTTGCAATAAATCTGCTGGGGCAGTCATAAATATTGATTTCGAAATTGTCCCTTTGCATGATGCTTGCATGTGTGTGTGTGATTGTGAGTGCGATGTAGCCACGCCCCCTTCGACCCACTTCACTTAGATTTGTCGCTCATATTAGCTGCAGAAATGAAAATCGTTTTCCAATCGTATTCTTGTCGTTTACCTTTTCCTCTTACCGTCGCCGCCCCCACATTTCCCATTTTCCCTTTGTTCCATTCCAGTGTAATTTGCAGTTGCTTTGCCTGTCGTTGTTATTCTTTTGCTGACAAACGCTCTTTTTCCATACTCTATTTAACTGAAGGTTCTGTGTCCTAGAAACCAGCTTTTAAAATGAGGAAAAGCTTGGATGTGGACTCTTACCACCTTGCATCAAGAATTTCGCTCTCGTAATAATTTGTGAGTGGTTTGTTAGCTGCCACACGAAAAATCTGAACAATATTAAAACAATTAATGGTATTTATTATTTCTCAAAACACATATTCAGATTTGACATTTGCGGTTTTCCAATTAAAACAGTTCAAACAGAGAATTTGGCAGTCTAAGTTAGCCTGAGCTGCCGACCTCCTCGAGTGTTGAACTCAATATTTTCAATATGATGGCAATCGGGTTTCGAGTTTGATGCTTTCGTCATTGACCGTCGATGGTTGCCATGGATTCATCTTAGGACGCCCATCTTGAACCATTGTTGTTGCCTTTGGTTGTTTCTGCCACTGCCGTTTCGCAGAAAAGTTTCGAATTTATGATCCGTCACTGACTTTAGAATTATGGCCAATGCTTACTGGCAGGTGGTTTGCCAGGGAAACTGGGAAAGAGGCGCGGTAGGGGAGAAAGGGCAGGATATCGCAGGGACGACACATATGCTGGACCCGGACTGAAATTGAAATTAAAGTCATAATTCATAGCGGACCCGCTGCCTTCAGCGTTCAGTTTTGGTTCTTCTATGAAACACACGAAGAGAATTCTCCACTGAATATATACGATAAGAAGTGCATGTGAAAAGTGTAAGCTGATAAGCCTTCAGCGAATCAAAAATATGTATACAAATTTAATTAGCACAAACACACATAAGATTCGTGATAAGCAAGTTTTTAAACAGAATATAAAAGTGATACTCAGCTTTCGACTTCAAAATCAGTTGGCTGTTGAATTTCCGCATGGAACGAAGATCACAGCAAGATGGATAGTACCACATGGAGCGGATCAACGGATCAAACTATGCTCCCTGGCTGGCTGAAGTTCTATCAGATTATAAAGTTATCTGCGCTGGAGCACTCATAAATAATCGTTAGTATAATCAGCATGTTGTTTCTCAGGTTATGCAGCGAGTTGCTTTAAAAAGAAAGCAATACTGTAAGTCCTGTTTAGAAAATCCGAAAAAATCATGATAGCCCCGAAAATTTCCAAGTATTATATTATTATATTTACTGCTTTAGATAAGTACTCCATCATGAAATCAGTATATTAAATATTTAATGGAAAATTAATATTTGAACAGTACTGAGTTGGATTTTAAATTGGTAAACGGAAATATCAAATAAGAACTTCTCTTTAAGTACTGACTAATATTTCTGAATAAATTATTTGTTGGTGGCTTAATCTTTCAGTTAAATAAATGTTCTGATCGCTGATAAGAAAAAAAAACATAAAAGCGCAGCGGGTAGCGCCAGCTCAATTGAAGATTGCTTTTAATCGGAATCATTTGAAAGTATATTTTAGTTTAAAACAATGAGTGGGGCACTCCGGTTTGCGGTATTTGCTCTGCTGCTGTTTTACCAGGGATCAGCATTACTTTTGGAGCAGAATTGTGGTAAATGTTCTGTATTTAGTCCCACTCCATGGCTGGTCAAAATTCGAACAGAACTGAGTTCGAATATCACGTGCACTGGCACGCTTATCAACGAACGTATGTATTAAAATACAATTTTATTAAAATTTGTGAACAATGTTGCTGACTTCGAAGGGTTTGTCTTGACCGCTGCGAGCTGCATAGATTACCAAGCTGAACTGTATGTAATAATAGAAGAAACACTATACTCTATTCACTAAGTTCCCTTCACAGCATCGTTCGCTTGGGAGAGATTGACGGAACCCTTAAAAACAGCAGTAAACTTCAGTATGAAGAAATCTATGTTGCGAGGGCGATTGTACATAGGTCTTATTCCTCAGAGAGCTATCAACATAATATAGCCTTGCTCAGATTGAAAACAAGTGTTGTATACAAAAGAAATATACAGCCGATATGCATTGATGTAAACGTTGGAAAAGTACCAAAAGCTCCTACCTTTGAGATGGAAATGAAAAAAAATGAAGTGCCTAAAAAGTACAAAGTTGGCATCCTTAATCGTTTTCTCTTATGGCTTGGAATGCGAGATCCAGAACCCGATGTTATTTTAACCCCCCAACCCTTTGAAATTGGGTGGCCACTCACCACACAAATTGACAAGTCTACAGTATTTCATCAATACGGCATTCTGAGCCATCATAATTCCAAGTCAAAGAAGGACGTCTATACCGATGTAATGGCCTACGCCGATTGGATAATGCCGCTCGCACTTGATGTGCATATAACCATGGCCCCAAATACAGATTTTGATTTTAAAATTTAAATACAAAATTGTAAACTTTTACTTCTATATTATGTTCAGTTCTAATGTTGCTATTGGCCGCTGTCGCTTTACTTCTTGATTGTATTTAATATGCTTCTATGATGGAGGAGATGGAGATAGCTCATCTTGCCCCCGAACTGGACGCACTACTACAGGATATTCCCATCTGGTAAGGTCCTTTATTTTATTTCTTGCCTGCCCTGAAATCAGCTTGTGTGTGCGTGTGGCGTAGTTGACAATTTTGGGCTATAAAATAACCATCATACTCATCTCTGAATGCTGACAGTTTTTGCATTCCTCTGGGAATGGTTGCTTGGATTTGGGATGTTACTAAAGCTTATGAGTTATCAGTCCATCCCCTAATCATATGTGTTTCCTTAAGCTTTACTTGCCATTCATTTATATGGTTTACCGCGGATAGTTAAGTAGGTCCAACTTTAAGTAAGATTAGTAGTGAATATAAATTAGACTGATTAGTTATTTGAATTTTTATTTGTTTATTTATTTAATATGCCGAAAGCTATTTTCCTAAAAACCGCTATAAACGCAAACTATTAAGACATTTGATTGCAAATCGATAGATTTTAATCAACGTTTATTAAATTTCCACTTTATCGTTGACCGCAGATGATTCTAAAAGTGTTAAAATGTTACCGCTGAAAACTCAATTTATTTTATCACACATCCCCCCACATACTATAGTCTTTTTCCAAATTCAAAAATCGTTACTCCATACACGGCCATCGACATTTTATCCAATTACAAATAGCCCTTTGACTTTAAAATAAAAAATATCGTTATGGAATTGGGGCAAATAAGCTGAACATGAGTCACATAAATTGCCTGGAGGTCCTAAATCTACATCCCCCATTTGGGGACCTTTGTGCCCTCCTATGTGTCACATTGTTTTTTAAATATTGGCACAAAATCAAATTATCTGCTATTTGTCAATAAATAACTACGGACAAAGGCGCAACTTTATTAAAATTCACCACAAAACGTTGCAGTTTCCGGTTTCAATTACGCCATAAATTTTCGGCTCTACACACCCGCACTTGGGGGCGTTCGGAGGGCGAGGGCGTGGTCGTGTCGGTCATTCGATGACATAGAGCCCATATTGAAATTTAAAGCCCCGCTGGCAACCTGTCGCAATTTACAACCCGTCTCCTTCCCGAATTGACTCAGTCATCCCTTCTCCGTTGGACCAGTCCAATGCCCAAGCTCCACCCGTTCCACAAAACACGAAATATGAGCCAATATAAAAGCAATAAAGCACGACATGCAAATAGAGCAATATGAAATCTGCCTAAATCGAGAGTAAGCCCTTGGAATCCAAATAGCAGGGAGACCACTACACAGAAACAAATATTTTAAAAAACTCCTAAGCTAGAACATTCTTAAGTAATTAGGAAGATGCCTGTTTACATTACATGTGCAATATACTTAACCTTTCTTTTTAATAAGGATTAGTATCTTTAAAAAGAAAGTGCAATATTAATATAGAACTTAACCCCTTTTCGTAGTGCACTCACGGCCTGCTTGTCTGGCTTTATGAATTATTGTAATGGCCGCCAAATGAAATTATAAATTTCATTGGCCAAGAAACTGGCACAGATCAAACGACGACAGCGTGCGGCCATAAACATTAATAACCAATATGCCAGCAGGCAGAAGGCAGGACTCGCAGGAGGACTCGCAGGACTCGGAGGACCAGGTAAAGACAGGCGTGTTAAGCGCATAAACAAGCCGCACAGAATTGCAGCGAAGAAAGGCCAGATCCTAGCAGTTTTCCCTGGGCGAGGCAAAGCCACTTTTGCAATTTATGGCAGCGGGGGAAAAGGCGAAAAAATCGCGAGCAAAAGCGCGGCAGAGCAGGGAAAAGCAAAGTTTGTTACTTTGGCACGGCTTTCACCGATGATGCATTGATGCGGATTTAAAGTTTAAAAGGTTTCGCGGCCGCGCCAGAGGGATAGAGAGAGAGATTCCTGACAGCCATTTGGCGTTTTGGCGCATAATAAATTCGAGCGGTAGACACACGGTTTAATTTATCATCAAAGGCTGCGAACGGCTGACTGGCAATCAGGGCCTAGCGAAAAGCAACTGGCGAATGGAATTTATTGGACTAACTTACGGACAAACCAGGGAAACCAGCCAAACCAGGCCAACCAGGCAAACCAATGCCGAGTTGATGGCTTCGTGGCTTCCAAGGTGTCTGTGCATAGTTTATTTCAAATTGGTTGCTTCTGCCAGCGATCCGCCAGCAGATTGATTGGACTGATGAATGAATGCTCATAAGAAGCGGTCTGCGCCACTCCATTGTGCCCGCAATCCAGTTTAAAAATTCCATTATATGGTTTGCTGTTTTTGCAGCACTATTTGCCTTCAATTGGTTATTTATTGGCATTCATATTGGAATGTTTAAACAATGGGTGGAGCAGCAAATGGGGGCTTAAAGATGATTTTCACTCAATATTTTGTTGGGGGTAAGTACACTTCGAAAATATTAAATCGTTCCTATTTAAACTCAAAAGTCATTTAAGAATCAGAAACGACTTGTGACTAAAACAATGCTAATAATCCCCGATGACGGTGAAAGACAAACCAATTTCTTCGCAATAAATGGTCTGAAGTAAGGGGGATTCATAATTTCCAGCTTGAGATAAGCACATACTTGGAGAAGGGACATGACTCGGCTGTATCCTCAGATATGGGATAGTAATAAAAGGGCACGCCTGGATGGCCAGAGACGACGGCATCCTCAAATCAGGCAGAAAAATGCTGCCGTGTCTGACTAGCTGCTGATACTGGATAGGATCTGACGGGAGATGATGGGATGGGGGCCATGGGTTAGGTCGGAATGGGGTAGTCAGTGTGTCTATCTGTGTTCCACATTTCATTACGCCGAACATGACGATGCTGGAAGCACGTAACAAGTTTAAATTGCGCTCGTTGACTGTTGACTGCCGTGCGGAAGATGCCGATATCGATGCCCCGTATCCCCATAGCCCCATGGTCATATCCACAGCCGATTCCTGATTCTGATTTCGATTCCGACGCCGCTGCCGGCCAAGTCATGGCCAACAGCCGTAATTGAACCAGAAAAGTGTATTTATATGTAACGGAAATGATGCTGCACTTATGTCCTGCCACACGGAGCAGAGTGGAACGAATCGAGTTGGCCATCCACAGATTTGCCTTGCTAATATATGATTATGATACTGTATGTGGATACTGTATAGAACATACAAAGCAGAGCCCACTCCAAGCTGGCATCTTCCACGGGCAATTGGCTGGGCGATAACGCGGTATTATGCATAATTGTGAGTGGAAAATCTGAAAATGGCTGGAGCAGCAATGATATGAAGTAAATAAAGTTGAGAGTGTGCGGGCACTGAGAAAAAATTGTTTAAAAAAGCAAGAACTTAATTAGCTGTTAGCCGAACAAAACAAGAAATATTTATGATCAATTATTAAGAAAATACTTAAAAAAAATACTTTTTCATCTTTAGTTTCTATAAGGTTTAGATAATCCATATTTTTCTATGCTTCTTCAGTTGATTTCTTTTCGTGGAATCACAGCCATTGCTATGACATTACTTTTTATGTAGTTAAAGCTAAATTGATGTGAGTGTGTGCCTGTTGTGATTTTGTTTCTACTTGGTGTGCCTAATTTAATGGCCACCTCCTCTCAGCCTGCTATCCGAGATTTGGAAGCCTGTTCACCTGGCAATGGAATAATGGCAGACTTATCGCTCTTGCCAACTCTGTTGATTTTTATGGCATCTTGGTTTTGGTTTGGGCTTCGGGTTCGGGTTCGTGGGAATGCGTAAATGAAATTATTATCTGAGGGATTTTTGGCAAGCTGAATAAATAAATTTTATGTCTGCGGCTGTGTGTATTTTTATGGCCTGCCAGTCGGTTGGGGCGAACTCTTGCAGTAAGTGTTGCCTGTTTGCTCAGCATTTGCATTTATTGTAATGGCCCAAAAGTTTGTCTATTTCAAAGTCATGCACGCTGTCAAGCATTAAGCGTTTCACACACCTACAACAAATAGAATGCAGGACGAAGGACGCAGGGCACAGGACGCAGGACAGGTATGCATGCTAATGTTGCGTATACGTTATATTTTCAGCTGCTGCAAAACGCGACTCGCTGCTCCCTCAAATATTTGTGTAGAGCCAAAAACGGGCACACAAATGTGTAACCAACACGCTATTTGCTTGAGGCAAACTCACAGATGCAAACGTTCATACGTACGTACATACATATGTACTATGCTTGTACGTAGCTATATGCGGATCCCAGATGCGACACAGTGCAAATAAAAATCTTGGGCAAAAAGGTGAAACGTGTATTAAATAATTCCTTTGTCGAGCACATTTTAATCGTGCAGCAGTAGCGGCAAACAAAGGCTCCACTGGACGCCAGCCCAAATGTCCAGCGGGCACAACAAACATGGCCCTTGGTCCACACAGCCCATCCCCCATCACTCCCACCCACCACTTAAGCACCCTTAACCCTTTCTGCACCCCAACAAAAAAGTGCAAACTTTGTAAAAATTCAGAACCAGAAATTTGTTGTGTCCACGTACACGAGCTTTTCGGTCTGTGGTCGCGCATGCCAACTAAGTGGACTTCAGATCGCTGCACTGAAAAAAATGAATACAAAAGGATGCTTAGACTTAGATGGCACATAAAACAGTAGTATTTAAAGTCATGAATACCATTTAAAGTAATCTAAAACAAAAGGCAAGGTATCATTGATCTTCTTTCTTTGTGAAATTAATATATATGTTCCTGCGAGTGTTTGTCTCATATTTATTGAAAAACACAATTTTTCTCAGTGTGAGTTTTGCAGCAGGCTAAGCCTAGCGAATGGATGACAGCGGTGCAACGGTTTGACAGGCGTGTGAAGACAAATTTCTGGGAATTTTCGCTGGGGCGACGAATTCAAAACAACGAAAAATGAAAATATAACACTCGTTCTCTCACTCTGGCACACGTGTGTACAAATGTTGTGAAAACAAATAAAGGCGGAAAGCGTACCCCCTTCTCTGGTGTATCTGTGTGTTTTATAACTTCAACGTGTGCCATGTGTGTATGTGTGTGTCTGTAAGTGTGTGTGAGTGTGTTGGTGTTTTGAGAGGGACCATTGCGGTTTTGCAAGCATCAGCATCAGAAATAGGAGGAGAAAAAGCCGAAACTGAAACTGTGGCAACGGCAATGACAAAGCCATGCCATCTTTTTATTTATTTATTGTTTTTGTCTGTGCTGCTGCATTGGTGTTATTAGTGGCGCTTTCCTGCTACATAGTGTAATAAAGTACAAGCGCCACACACGAAATACCAAAACTGTAGCGTCAGCTGGCATCATTCGGCATTATATTTCTATATTTTACGAGTGCGAGCTGCGCTGGTAAGCCAAAAATGCGATTCAATTTTTGATTGGAATTATACGTTTTTTTTTTTCATCTATTGGTTTATTTTGGATAGTGCTTCGCAAGGCTTAAGTGAGTTTCCACAACTTTAAGGTCACTAATAGCAGACAATAAGAAAACGGTTTAAATACACATAAGTGTTCAATTACCCACTTTCTCGTACGTTTAACGGTCTATTTTGCAATTTGGAAATAATTCAAATTAAATGAAGTTTATTTTAGGCGCATTTAGTTTATGCAAATGAAAAATTTGTAAATGCCAAATGAAAATTGCAAAATGAAAATTGAAAATTGAAAGCGAACAAAGCCGGGCTGCCTTGGCTTGCATTATATTTGATAAAATTTATTGATATAATTATCCGAGCAATTTGTGGCCTGAATTTCTGATGTCCCATAGGTAAATAGCATTATTTTCTTGTTGTTCGAAGCAAAAACTCTCCTTTAATCGACTGTTCGTTATCGTACTTTGCAATTGGTTTAAATAAAATTGAAAATTAAATAAAAACTATGTAAATTACAGCAATAAATTTCATTCGTTCGATAGCTGGCCCATAAAGCGAAATCAGATAATGGCAATTATCCATCTAGCAGTTAGTTGGGTCGACAAAGGCTATGCAAAAAATTTTAAGCCGGGCCAACTCGTAATCAGTTTTATGCAAATGGAAAGATAATAATTACATCCCACACGACACTTTTGTCTCTTCTGTGTGTGCGTGCGGCTTCGGTTTCCGAGCAATTAATTTACAATTTTCGGTTAACTGGCTGCCAAGAATAACAAAACAATTAATACAATCAAACAAACTTTCCCAAAGAAATTAAAGGCAAGTGCCGCAAAACCAAATAAAGTCCTTCGCAGTAATATCCCATTCCCACCTGTCTGAGTACTTTTTGGGTTCGTGTGGCAGTTACTAAATGGAAAACAACAAGGCTACAGCCACAACAGTGACAACAGAGTACACTGCGGAAAAGTAAGGAGTTTTCTTACAACAACCTGTTACTATTCGATTGTGTCCAAGCATCATGATGTTCAGTGCTGATATATAAAAGTGTATACATAGATTTTTCCCTGTGTACATGGTGAGCACTGAGCATTGACCAGTTTAGTTGGCTTCTCATTAAAGATTCAGTCTGGTTTCTGGGGAGGCGTAAATCAAGCCGGAACACCGTTCCCTTCACCAAACTGAAACAACATAATTTTATGTGAACTTAAATGCTCTTAGCTCGAGTGGCGACTAACTTAAGAATCGAATTGAAGAAATTTCTCGGCTTTTGAAGCCGCTTTCGCAAAGGCTGTTGCATATTTTATGCAACTCAACCGGTGAGTTGTCGGTCTTGTTTGACTTGAATATTTTGGCAAAGCGAATGAATTTTCCTTTCTGGTTTTTTGGCATGCCTCTTTTTGTTTATGGTTGACCGAGGTCAATTGCTGGCAAAGTTTAGCATGCATGCCGAAGAGACCGTAAATATTTTAAAGCCAGATGCCAAACTGTTGCATACTTATGGGAGTCGCCGGCCGACGGACAGAGACGGCTGAAAGGCATTTCCATTATTAATGTCATTGAGGCTCTGCGAAAGGAACTCATCTCTCAACTGCTGCGTTGTGGAATTTTAATAAATCATTTCTCGTGAAATGCGTATCCAAAATGAAATGGAACGAAATCAAATGAAACGAATGAATGAATGCCTTCCACAGTGGGAATGTCTGGGCAGAGGTTGGGGAAAAGCCTCCACTCCGGAATACAAAGCAAATTAGGATCGCTTAGCTGGGCCCACCAAGGAGGGGATTTATTTCAGTGGAAATATTTAAAAATGTCCGGGGGTATTCGCTTGCTGCGTTGTAAATCAAAATGCCAGGGCATTGGCAAAATATTAAAGTACAGCGAGGAAGAAGGCATCAAATATGTAAATTGCTCTTGGACTGTCTTGATTTTCTGTTCGACGTTTATGCGAAACCTTTTTTGAGAAAACGAACCTATATATAAAATATAATATTTAAAAATTCTTTATAGACATAAACGTGTTGCCATAAATTTATTCGGAGTACTGGGAAGCCGTTTCATGCATTTTATTGGGCCAATGAAGCCGCTTTTCTCTAGACTATCAAGAGTATAAATCAGCCAAATCACGATGCAACAAATGTTTCACAGACTCATGGAGTCTGAAAAAAAAGTCTCCCCACTTTAGGTACTTTTTTCCGAATGTAAATGTTGCTCGTCATATGTGTGTGTTTTTTTAAGGGCCTGCATTGGGGACACTCTTGTCGGGATCTCGACTTTAGTATTCATTTGTCAGATGAGCTACCATTTATTGAAAATATATATTTTTTCGCTTAGTCAGCGGAATTTCCTTTGATATCCGAAATCCGTTGAAATTGGCGCAGATAGGGTTTTTAGTAGAGCAGAACTCCCATCATACTTGTAGTTAGATGGCTTAATGGTCGAAAAGGACAACCCCCAAAGCCAACAACTTTTTCGCGCATTGTTTAATTTACAATTTGCGCATTAACTTTGTCACATAATTCTAATTAACGCTTTTAATTACTTTATGAGGCACTTTGCGCCGCACCCTAAAAAATATGGCTGGCTCAAATTGCCCGGGCAACAACGGCTTAAATGTCATCGCTGCCCCACCTTCCCCTTCAGCTCCATCTCCTGCCCACCTGGCCAAATGGCCAGGCATCCGCCGAGTGCCTCGTTAGGGGCCAGCATTCGAGGCGCCCACTATTTTCACGCTGATGTTGGCAACTGAGGCCGTGGCCAAAGCTGAAGCCGGGGCCTGGACAAAGTCATTAAATGCGACGCAAATTAGATTTATTGTACGCCACTGCACTTGCCAGGTGACTGCCGAGGTACACCTAGAGAAATTAGCAATCATATAATGTGCATTAATTCATGACGATATTGATGATTTGCAAAAATAAACTTCTTGATTTCAAATATTTTTTTAAATATTTTTAAAATTTCGGAGATCTTTAGCTGAGATTCAACATGAGCTATTAACCATCTCCTGCTTTTATTTGTTATCGTTTTGCTAAACTATTAATAATAATGGTTGATAACTAATTCAAGTGTAACTGTGGGTGGTTCGGTTGGTGGTATTCTGAGGTCCAATGCCGCGGTGCCGCTGCGGTTACCGCGTTGACCTGCCCAGCGAACGTGGTCCGCGGCCAGCCCCTTTCGCCGCCCACTTTTTGCTTAACAATAAATTTACATTAGCAGAATGTTACATATTTGCAGTGCTCGGAGCGCATTTTAAAAGCCGCCTCGGACAGCCTGCCAACATCCAACTGCCAACACCGCAGAAACATGCACGCACCACTAACTGAGCCGTGTCCTTTCGCCATTCATATGTGTGTGTGTGTGTGTGTGTGTGTGCATGTGTGTTTGTGGTGAGTGCACTCACCGTTAACTTGCGAAATGATATGCAAATAGGGATAAATTCGTCACCCATTGTACGTCCTTCGCTTCGCTTCACCCCGCCTGCCAACAAATCAACTAAGCTTAATGTCAGTGGACTGCAATTTTACTTTATTGCCACTCTAAGTAGGAAAATATTTCTGGCAAGTTTGTGCATTCTTGCAATTCTCGAAAGCTATAAACTTGAGTTCAATAGTCAGTCAATTTTGGCACCTTTTATTGAGTTCGATTAACATTACATTAAACTCGCAAACTTAGAATGGAAGCAGCTATCATGTTTCACTACTTGACCTATATCATATATTTGTTCGAACTTATGAGTAATATTTCAAAAGAATTAAATTTCTAGTGAAAGCATCAAGCAAATTAAATTTCATATATGCTTTGTAGTCGTTTTATATTTCCCAATTTTAAGTTTATCTTCATACATATATGCAAAAGGTTTCATCTTAATTTACTGGTGAAAACATTTAGCAAATTAAATTCAGCTCATATATGCTTTGTACTGCCTGCAACATGTCTGCGCAGTGGGACTGAGAACCCGGTCAGGAAATCGTATCTCATAACTCACGTCATTTAATTTAGCAAATATCACGACCCCAACAAAAGCCATTGAATGCAACTGCTGCTGCTGCTGCTGCTGCTGCTGCTGCTTTTGGCTTTCGGGAATCCCAGAGTCGGCGTAATGAAACAAGAAGCAGCAAGAAACTGGCCGAGATAAAAGCCAAAAGGAGGACGGGCGACGAGCGACGTGCAAAGCGAGACAAATGGCTGGATTTCGCCTAGATCTCCGGGTGCCTTGCAGTCGCAGTCGTCCTCTTTGGTCCTTTTTTGTTTCGGTGGGCAGGTGGCAGGTGTCAGGCGCATGAGTCTAGGCAATGCTGAAGTTTTCGCATAAACAAAGGCAAATATTGCGCACTTGTGCAATTTATATTGCAAAACAATTGTCATTAGAAAATGCCGCACGAACAAAAACGCCGCAGACAAAAGCGCCGTCGACGGTCGTCGGTCGACCCACCAAGGACCAAGCACAGAGCTCTCAGCTCCGAGCACTGAGCACAGAGCAGTGAGCAGGATCCAAGGACCAAAGGCATGGACTCGCCGAGGTAGCAACTGCAACTGTCACATGTGAAAGCGGGCTGTGCTGCACAGCAAACGGCAGCAGCATTTTATGGCGCAGCTTAAGTGCTTCAAAAATTCCACGTAATGCACTCAAAGCAACGTCTGCCGACCCTCAGAGAGAACCAGCCCCCAGATCTGTCCCCATTCCGAGTCCCTCGCGTCCTGGCCCCAATACTACAGATGGCAAATAAGAAAACGTGCGAGGAGCAGCGCAAATTAAAGCCATTGCCGGTTGGATTCCGCCTGCACTGAACTAAAGTTTGAGATACTTTGGGATGTGCGCTGGAAACCATTTAATTAGCTGGGAATAATATATGGATTCTAATCAGTTGCGTGTCTTGGCAATATATTGTTAATTTATTCATTGAAAATCTAATTGTATGCATATATCAAACTATATGTGTTATCTCATGCTATCATAAGTTTCAACTACTTTATAATATGGTCTGCTTCGAACTATAACTCTTGCCTAATTACAATACATTTATATTGAGTCCCAGCGAATTAGAAGCTCAATTTCTCGCTGTGAAGTGATTCCTTACCTGCTGACAGAGCAACGTGTTCCAGGTCTTCCCTTGCCGTTTCCTTTGCCTCTAGTTGACTCTACTCAACTCCACTCTACTTCACTCCAGTCCGCCGCCCGTGTGTCATCCGTCCGCTGCTCCTTTTTCATCGCTCAGCGAGTGCTGTGCGGCATTTTCTTCATTTAGGTTTTTGTCTGTGCGATTTTCACACACTTTTTGTTCATTAGTGGATAATGAACAATTGCAGCATTATGACAGCGCCAGCAGAAGCACAAGCAAAAGCTGGAACAGAAGCAGCTTCCGTGGCAGTGCAATGCAGTTGAGTTGAATTCTCTTCTTCTCGGTGGCCGGAGCATTAGCAGCCTGCATCTGGCCAGTTTTTCACCTCTCGCTATCCGGACGCAAGCATTTTTATTAAAATTCCATGTCAGAACCATTAATTTTCCCGCACTGTGCACTCGCTCCATTCGCCTCGTCCTGGTTTTTATGCAACGACTGGTTTTGTTCTTTTTTCGGTTTTAGATGTTTTGCCGGTTGTTGGGTTAAGTTTTGGTCGCTTTTATTGGAGCTTGTGAGCAGGCTGTGCGCTTGTTCTTTAATAAAGTCTCTGGATAGGAATTAATAGCTTTTCGTGTCGAATCCTTCATGTTTTTATGGCGAAAGGAGATGGCTGGCTATGTGATGGTGGGCTGGGGACTGGCCATCTCTCGTCCCCGCAGGAGTGCGTTCAATATGCAAATGATCCGGCTCGGATGGCTCGTATCTGGGGGCACAATCAAAGTTTTGTTTGGCACATTAAACCACAGCTGGCAATTAATTTGGCTTAGTTTAGTTTAGTGCACTTCCGTTGCGCACAGCGGCCATTTTGTCGCACCGCCGGATGGACATCAGCCATTCGCCAGCAGCTGCAGCGGCAACGGCAACGCCGGCGAATTCATGACCGCTCAAAAGCAGCTTTAGTTTTTATTACCATTAAAAGTGGGCGGTGCCACCCACTTCCCGCTGCTGCGCCCAAAAAACAGAATGTCGCTCATAACTCAAAGGCATAAACACACAGAAACGGCACATGTGGGGGTATGAGTGCACTCGGCAAAAATTAAACTTATTAAATTAAATTATAGGAATCTGATAAGAGAATAACTTTTTTATATTTCCCCGAAGTTTTCTAACTAATAGCTTCTATCAAACCGCAAGAGTTTTAGCCACTTTCAAGCCTCTTCCAATTATTTTGGCGTTTACGATTATATACGAATCATTTTCCCAGTGTAGCGCTATGGGCCCCCAACTGAGTCTTTCGGGGCATCATGTATTTAACAATTTTGGCAATGCTCTTTGCTGGCATCACCTGAAATCCAGCCCTCGGCCCAGTGTCCTCAAGCCCCGCACTCGCATACCCGTGACCCTATTGTCCACTCGCCGGTTCAACGGCGGCTTTGAAAGCCAAAACTGAAATCAACTAACAACATTAACATGGCAAAGCAATTTCCACGCATCCAGCGAGGATGTGGAGCAAAAGGAGGAGGACCCGGACCTGGACCTGGACCTGGATCTGGTTTTTGGGCCACACACAAAAGCAGACAATAAGCGAGCTCTCTGCCATTCGTGATGACTGCAACGGTGGATGAGCCCGCGGTGGTGCTGGTGGTTATTGCATATGCACACACCATATACCGCGCACCACACCTTCGCCTCTCGTAGGGCGACATGGGTTAAACAGGCGAGAGTCCTGCCTGCAGAGAGTGTGCCAAAAAAGATGGGCATAGTTGCCGCCGGCATCCTGGAGTTGGAGCTGCATTTAGGTACTCAAGCGCCGTTGTCATAGTCATTTGCCATGCGAACGGGTCTGGGTTGGTAGCGATGGTTTTAGGTGTGTTAGCCGGGCTACGGATCGGCCCTTTGGCTTTCTATCCAACAGCGTCACATATGCTCCTAACGATAATAGTTTTCTGCGTAATTTGTTCGCAATTTTAGAGGAAGCTCCGTCGGATATCGCGCTAAAAACTTAGGCCACGCATCGGATCCGAGCCCGGCTTTTTGGGCAGGCGGTTGCAGTTGGAGTGGGAGTTTCCCGACGTTGCGTATAATTTAGTAGCCCAGCGGAGGACCCACAGGGTGGGATATTGCGCAGATAAATAGAGAGTGCACTGAGAAAGGTAACCAAAAGTGAAAACAGTATATTCTTTAAAATTAAATTAAAAATTAAAAAGCGCGAAATAAACACTTACACACCAAAAGTAATGAAGCAGGATGCTATTAAATGCTATTTAATCTTAAATTCCTTACAGCATTTATGTCTACAGATAAACCAAGCGGTGTCTTCCTTTGCTTGCCGACACTTTTCGCTGCGACTCGTTAAAATTCATTTCAATTTGGCCCTGCTCCACAACGCCTTCGGTCCGCGGCCACCAATGGGTTAAGATAGTGGGAATGGCAGGACTTTGTCTCTATCTCCGCACGTGTCACCGATGCCGCCGCCGTGGCCGCATCCTGCGTAGCTTTATAAACAATTTTGAATTTTGCGGTTGTGCGAAAATTAATGGATGCCTCGCTCTTGTGCGGTTTTTGGCCGCGCTTCCAGACACGCCCCCTTGGCGCTCCGCCGCCCTCCGGTAAATTTTAGCATTTTGTCATTAGCGTTTGCTTTCGGAAAACGAGATTGTTGTTTGTCGTTGCGGCGGTGGTGCAATGTTGGTGGTGCGATTTCGCAGCTTAATGGCGGGTGAACTGTACACTGAAAAAGCAGCTGTGTTAGATTCAGATCAAACTCAAAGTGTATTCAATGATATATGATACTACTACTTGCATTTCATATTAATTGTACCTAATCTGACATTAAGTAGTAGACCTCAATCGCATTCTGTGGGTTCATACGTTCTTCCTGTGATTATTTACCACAGCCCGAGGGAAACAGAGTGCAATCAATTAATGCAGCAGCCGACGCCGAAGATGGCTCACACACATAAAAATGTTTCCCCGGAGTTTTGATTGTGGTGGTGGTCGTGGAGGTGCAGCACGAGTGCAGTTTCCACATGTGACTATGTGTGTGTGTGTGTGTGCTATGAATAAGACAGGACGAAAACTTGGGCTTTTGACTTTGGCAGCGCCATGGAGCCGAGTCAGGCAGCCAGGCACGGTTAATAAAACAGACAAACACTCAAACTTTTGCTATAAAAATTTCCAGCTAGTGTGTGTGAGCGAGTTTTTTAAGTTGCCAGCGTTGTTTGCTTGCTAAACAAGTGCTATTAAAAGAGCATAAAAAGGTGGAAGGTGAATTGCGATTTGTGTAGCGGGGAATGGGGAATGGGGGATGGGGCCAAAGACAAAGGAAACCCACCCAGCCTTCAGGCATCGTTAAGGTCCTGGCTGGCTGGTAGCAGGATGTGTCGCTCCCTGTGCCGTAATAAGCCCCGGCAAATCTTCATGCAAACTCAGAGTTTTTATATTTGGCAGCTTAGGTGCACTTCTGCAGTTGTCCTTTTGGCGTTCTTAATGCACTGCACGGCGAAAAAAAATATATAAAAATGGGAAAACAAAAGCCGGAGCGGAGCCACTACATGATGCAGTGAAATTTTATGCGCTTAGTTTTTATTGCGGAATATTTTGCATGGCAGGGCAGTATAAAGAATTATCCACTAAAACTGTTGTAAAGCGAGTCAAGTGTTTGTTAAGAAGTACAGCTTACAGCTCTCCCTAACTCGAGAGCCGACCGAAACTTTGGCCCCGACCCTTTTACGGTGCACCCAATTTCGAGCTCGATGCGTTTGCGTTTGTGCGGCCAACGGGGCGTATGAGTAACATGTGCACTTTATGGAGGGTAGGGGCCTATTTGTTTTATTTATATTTCGCCGCGCTGTGCCATTTTGAGCGCGCATATTAAACAGGACATGGCTGTTTGTGTGGCCATGGCATCACGACTGGCAGGCCAGCGGGCAGGATACCACGGAGGCCCAGAAGAGACACGGCCAAAGTGCAAAATGCAGTAAAATATTGAAATTGTACAGTTCCCGTTGTGCAATGAGCCGCAATGCCAGCGACGTTTCAGTGTTCTCTCTGCACTATTTTTATATTTCTTTTTTCTGTGCACTCACATGTGGGGAAGAATTTTGATTTTACGTGACTGGCATGCGACGATTGCTGTGGGAGGGGTGTTGTGGGCCACTTCCATACTGAAAAATAAAATGGTTTGAATAGAAACATTCGGCGCTCGATTGTGGGTGGGTGGGTGACTTTGGAGCAGCTTTTCTCTTATTTCCAATTAGCATTGCAAATTCATTTGCAGTTTATCGGGCTGAAATAATTCCATAGAACCCTGGGTGGAATCACCAATAATTTGAAGTTCTGCAAATGCATCCATTCAGGCATTGATGTGTGATTACTGGCAATAAATGTATTGTTCCATATGCCATTACCCTTTATGAAGGTTTCGAGATGCCTCAAATTCATTATTGGTGTCATTTATAGGCCATAGGTCATAGAAATGTTATTAATCGATAAGTATTAAGTATTTCTGGTAATTCGATTCAAAAACCCCTTCCATGATCCCCAAGAAAATGAGAAGACGTCAAGGCATTTGTTTTTAATTTTGTTTTTCTGTTTTTTGATTAACATTTTTCCGTTTTATTTGATTATTTCTCTCTTGCTCGGCTGCAATCGCTGGCAGCGCCTTTTTCTATGCATATATTAACGTGTTTGCAGCCACACACTCAAGTGTGCGTAAGTGTGTGTGTGTGTGATTGCGTGGGTGTTGGTGTGGGCATAAATGGGTATTTGTGAGTTTGTTTCGGGGGCTTCGTTCGGTTTGATTGAATTGGATAGGCTTTTGATAGGCGCTTAACATAATTATGGCATTTTGCTTGCACACTTTTCATAATTCTCTTTTTCATACTGTTTGTTTGTTTGTTTATTTTTCGCTCTCCGATTTTCCTGCTGCTGTCACAAATGCAATTACATAGGCGAGTGGCTGGGTTGGTTGTTTGGATCTGATGGGCGCTATTTAATGATCTATCATATGTCTGCGCTGGGCCTTTGCAAAAACAGATGCTCTCCTGCAGCGTTGTTTGCACTCGGCTTTGGTTTTTTTGTTGGTTTTTACATGTATATGCAAATATTAATACAATTTCCTTTTAGTTAGTTTGCCTTTGTTATGCGCACATATATCTTGTTTTTAATTATATGTTTTTTAGATATACCTTTTCATATTTTTATATGTACATACACAACATTGAATCATTTATTTATATTTCTTTTGCTTACACCATAACTATGTTTATATAATTAAATATAATTAAGCTATTATGTATATGTCGTAGAGTATTTCTGATTTTTTCATCCGTTTCATTAAATTTATTTCGTAATTTTACCATAATTTTCCAACATTTCCAACATACGTTCAGCTACAATTTTATTTAATTTTCATTGGTTTTCCATATATTTTCATTATTTATATATTTATATTTACGCATAGCTTGCTCTGACACACAGTTTTCTTGTCTGCTCAAATAACATTTAGTATATATATATATATATATATATATATGTATGTATATATATAGGTGTATATATATAGATTTGTATATATGTAAAGTGATGCATCCGTCGATGCACAGTTTGTCGTTGGCTTTCAAAAACATGTTATGCCAAGTTGAAAAAATAAATCAGTTTCCTTTGTCCGTAACATCGATTTGCTCTCATCACAACTTATAGAAATTAGACTCGCTTCTTTTGGCTCCACTCCAATTATCCAATTGAAAGATTTCTAATTTTGATTTCTCCGTTTTAGCATTATGAATTAGTTTTTCTCAATTTTTGTTTTCTTTGGTATGTAAAAAATAGTTTACAATTTGTATTCGCTTTCGTTTTCCGTTTCTTAGCCGTTTTGTCTTTGTAAATACCATAAATAATTGTGTTTAGGTTTACATTTTAGTGTATAGTGTTACAGTTACTCTTACGATTCTTAGCTACACATTGACTACATTTTGTATTTTGCTTTTGCTACACGTTTTTCTTTCATATCCTTTTCTAAATATTTCGCTATTTCCTTAGTTTCTTATAGGTTACCTTAATACATTTACACGTTACACAAACACAGATACATGAATAAGGATCCTTACGTGTGAGTGTGCGTGCTTGCTTATGCGTGTGCTTGTTTGTGTGTATGTGTAGTAGCCTCTTCTATGGGTATCATTTAGGATATATAGTTTGATCTAGTCATGGGTCCATCTACATATATATATATATTCTCTGGCTCAATCGATCCGTTCTGTTTTCAGTGCAATTATCTACTCGATTTCTGGTGTGTTTCTCATTTTCGGGTTCGGTTTAGTTGTCGGTGCTTAACTCAGTTAGTACATTTACTTTGATATTTCTCTAGATAATGCTGGATAACACTCATAGTCGTGACTCAACTGATCGATGCTAATGGTGGGCCAGTCTAATGGCCCTTGACTATTTGCTAATTCTTAGGCCTATGCACATCGATATATCGGTGAAATGATCATCGGAATGGAATCTATTGGAAAATCATCGATTCTGTGAATTTCATAGAAGATGGGGCAAATTTTCCAAAATGAGTTCTCAGTCAACAAAACATATTTCTCTTAACCTTTTGTTTGTTTGCTTAGTCTACGCTTAAATATTAGTTTTTTCGGTTTATTATACTTTCTTTTGCTATCTGAAACGTAAGCCCTGGTAAATCAAAACCACTCTCTTCGTAGCACCCACTCTATTCTTACTCTGGTATATACATACCTACATACTCGTCTATATGTTTATACCTACTAAAATACATTTAGAGCTTCTCGTGTTATCATTATTAATATTTTTCTTTTTGACTGAGGCGATTTCCTCGAACCACAGGAAAGTCCCTCAAAAATAGACACAAATAACACACATTTAAACTTTGGTTTTCGGGTTAACCGTCTTGGTTTATCGATTGATTAGATCAACTTTGGATTCGACTATTGCACTTTCTGGCCTGTGTGGTTGCTGCTGTCGCCGTGGCGTATACTTAATCTAGGGTAAGATTTCGTTTACGTGTATGCTGCACCCTTCTACACTTCGGACATGCCATAAACCTGAGCCACTGGTGGTTGTTGCTGCTGTTGCTGCGGCTGCTGCTCGTTGTTTGCGACCTGCTGCTGCTGCTGTTGCTGCTGCACCCAGTGCGATGGATAGTACAGTTGGTGGATATAGTGCTGCTGCTGCTGATGCTGGTTGTGTGTGTGCTGCTGCTGCTGCAGTTGGTGGTGCTGCAGCTGCTGCGTTTGGTAGGGCGGCTCCTTCACATATTCGCCGGACGTCTGCTGCTCATGTTGCTGCTGCAGCATCTGCTGCTGCTGCTGCTGTTGCTGCTGCTGCTGGTGCTGCTGTGTGGGATACATGGCCATCCCTCATGGCAGCTACACGAGCAGACTGGGCGCCAGCCACTCGTCCTCCGCCAGCTAAACGATGTACAATCGTTAGGCACCGCCTCATCATCGAATTCCTTGAGCACTCACCTGTGGACTAACCTGGAACTGCTGCATCGGATAGGCGACCACTCCGGCCGCCTGCGGCAATGCGCTGCCCACGCTCTGTGTGATCTGCGGCGCAGTGGCTGCCGCTGCACTGGCCAGCTGAGGCTGGGGCGGCACACTCTGCCAGGTGCCGGGCAGCTGGACGCCCATTCTGAAGCGACAAAGAATAGAGAGGGCATAAATAAAGCGTATAACTAACACAAATGATTAAAATGTATTCATGTAGTTCTTTGTTACAGCTTAATCCCAACTTTGCTGCCCCGATCTGGATCTCAAACTCACCCCATGTATCCCGCCTGCTGGTAGCCGGCGAATTGACCGTAGGTGAATCCCTGCATGCCCTGCAGGAACTGTCCGGGCTGAAGGGCACTGGCGGGGGCTGCCGCCGGATATGTGGGTGCCGGCGGGTACCAGTATCCGGCCACCTGCTGTCCGTAGGCAGCCGCTGCGGCCGCCGCTGCCGCCGAGCCGAAGGGGAATCCCTGGGCCAAGGCCCCACCGGCAATGGCCGACATGTGGTTGGGGTCACCACTCTCCTTGCCCCACGCACACTTCACCGGCTGCTGGTTGATCTCCGTGTTGTTAACGGCCACGATGGCGTGGGTGGCCGCCTCCTTGGTGGAGAAACTGAGAGGTGAGAGAATAAATTTATTCTTATTATATATGGCTTAAATTCGTATAATTAATGTCGTTTAATAATGAAAAAAAAACTGCATAAAAATATAAAATTAAATTTGAAAATAAGCATTTAAAATATTTAATTATAACTAGCAATCAGATATATCTTTAGCACATTCATTACTGGATTTTTGCTTTTTGAAGGCAGGCAGCAGATTGGCCTGGTTTAATTTCCGCTTAACCCGCTGCGGCAACAAAGCGCAAAAGTGGTACAAGCGTCTGTGGAATTATTCCGTTGTTGCTGGATTGGTTATAATGATGCAGCAACTCTGCCACAGCTGCTGCTGCACTTGTAGTCCCCGAGCTCATTATGTTACAAAATGCCAAACAATGCCTCCGCTGCGCACCGCCTCCCGCCTCCTCCCGTTCTCTCACTTTCTCCTCGACTTTCTTTTCCCCTTCGCCGCTTTTTTTTGCATCACGTTTGCAACACACAAATGAGTTTTGGAGCAGTGCACAAAAGGCGCCCATGGACATGGCCAGTAACTGCAATGCGTTTGTTGCCCACCCCTCCGCACTCATCACACTTCACACATACACTTGACACAAAGGGCTACTAATATGCACAAAAGTAAAGAGTTTTCATGAATGAAAACATTTCATTTTCTCGTCTTAACTATTTTGAATAAAAAATGCTTAAAGAAGAGCCCTTATTTGTAAGAGTAATATATTTGTATTTATATTTCTGGTCACCCATATTTTTTCTCAGTGAGCGAATCCTATCCGTATCTGCCCTTTTGGTTGCGGTGGGGTGAACTCAGTCCGTCGTGGGCCAACGGCTGCCATTAAAACCCTATCAGCATTCGTGACGGCAGCTGCGATCTCCACCGCCAACACCACCAGCACCACCAGCACCACCGGTACCCAGCCACCTCTGCACCTCCTGCTCCACCGACTCCTTGGCTGGGTTTATTCCCCCACTTCTTTTTTTGGTTTGGTTTTTACTCTTTGCCGTGCCATCGTTGTCGTCGCTGTTATTGCGGTTCATTGTTCTGTTTGTAACTTCAAATTTGCCTCTCGATGTTGCTGTTGTTGCATTCCTTGTTATTGTTGTCGAGTGTAAAAGTGTTGTTGATTTATTAACGGCGAGCGGTTTGGATGGGGGCCACGCACACATTTATATGGCGTGGTGTGTGTGCATCGGCGACGATGACAATGGAAACACACCGATGACACCGCAGACCGCAGCACACGCACACCCATGCAGGCGGCAAATCAAAATGGCGGGCCACAAAGGGTTAATGTGCAGGACACTTATAGGGGCACAGGAAAATGGGGGAAGATTGCTCCATTATTTGATCGATTGCCTGATCGCTTATTCTACGGTGGAGCATACATACTTCTTCAGAAGTATGGGAGCACACAAAATATAAAATTCTAATAAGAATAACACATATGTTTAAGAAGAAAATGAAAATGTTATAAATTGGTAAATGAAGTACCTTTTATATATTAAGTACTTATGCACAGTAGAGTTCTTAATCTTACTTTTATACATGTAAATATCGTTTTCTGTCAACTTACCGCACGAATGCGTATCCTTTGTCCTTGAAGACCCGTATCTCCTGTATTGTGCCATACGGCGAGAAGGTCTTCTGCAGAATCTCCTCGTTTAGGAAGCCGGAGAGGGCTCCGTTGATGCCACCACAGTAGACAGTGCAATTGGTGGGGCTGCTCTGGTTGTAGACCTCGTCAAAGGTCAGCGGCTTGGCGTTCACTGTGGAAGAGCGAGATGTGACATTGAGACGCGGGATGGCTTGGTGGTTCGGATAGGTTGCTCTGATGGAATGGGATACTCACTGTCTGCCTTGGTTGCCGGCGGCTTTCGTGTGGCCCAATTTGTGCGTATCGAGCGCGAGCCCAGCCATTGGCCATTCATTGCTGTGATGGCGGTTTCCGCCTCCTGCAACGAGCCAAATTAAATGGAGAGCGCAATTAGCTAAGAGCCCATTCCATTTACGCGGGCTTGTCTAGCCGCTTAAGCCGCTTACGGCGGCTGCTAAGTCGCCTTGAAAGACTGCTCTTGGTTTTTAAGTAGAGATCCCAGCCCAAAATTTATAAACAAACAGCTCAGAAAGTGTTAAGGCAGAAGCAACAAAAGTAGCAAGCACTTGAAAAAATATAATTATCCCCTAACTACTCGCAATCCTATCGAACGAGATTAAATTCCTAACAATTTAATGAGAAATTATCTCTATTAAATGATTAAGCTGTTTTTTCATTATTTATACTATGGAAATGTTAGTGCAATAATAATTTTTTTGAGTGCTTAAGCAGAGACGAAAAAATGAAAAAGAACATGGAAAACAATCGCGTTGGAAAGTTGCTCCTTGTGGTTAGCAGGCGACATTGTTGCTGCTGCTCTTTGATTTTCCTTGGCTGCGTTTGTGTAAAGTAAAGTAAAGTAAAGGAGGAGCAAAGTGGGTGGTAGGAGGAGGAGGAAAGGGGCTGACTCTATACGTAGCATTTACAAGGCCGTGCACAAATTATAATTTCAATTTCGCATAAAAGGTAATTCGTGCGTATCAAACGTGATTCATGCCGAAATGATTGCAACTGCCAGGAGGTCTTGCATGCAGTCTGCTTTCCCTGTGTGTATATGTATGAGTGTGTGTGCGCTTGAGAGTGTTTCCGTGTATGTGTGGTGGGCGTTTCATAGCAATTTACTTGCGGCACACCAAAAGACCGAAGACCGAAACCGAACGGAGCCGGCTAAAGCAATGCAATGCAATAATGGCATTTGCGGCGCTGCAGACGCTGCAGCTGCTCATTGCACGTCCCTTAAATGGCGGCAAAGTCGAATCCGCATCCGGATACGACTGCGGCTGGCAGCAACTGTAACTAGGCACCTACAACAGCCCGCCCACCAGCGTGCCAGCCACCAGGCCACCGGCCCACCTTCCATCCTTTTTCCTTTCTTTTTTCCATTAATTTTCCTACTCTTTGTGGCGGCTACGTGCAGCGCTCGAAATCAGCGTTGACGTGCACCGGCTGAAAAACGACGTTTTCCAACCGAAAGTAGACTCGAACTTTGAGAGGGGAAAACTTTCGAGGGTTTTCAAGAGCAGATCTCATTCGAGGGGGCCTGTAATTGCTAAGCGTTTATAGACCATATCCATATTTAAATATATTTAATCCTTGATTTCTGACAATCTTATTCAGAACTAGATCAATTGAACTGAACAGAACAGGTTCTTGTACAAATTCATTAAGTTTCACAGAGCTCCTGGGGTTAATATATAAAAATTGTGCATTAAAGTCGTTTCTTAAATAGCTTTTACGTGGTACTTAAAATCCCACAGCGTAAATTGCTGTGTATTGGTTTTCTTGGCCCTGTAATTTAACCACTTGAGTAAGAGTCAACAATTGAGTGCTTGCCCCGTCAGCGATAAACCACGCAACTGTCGCCCAACTTTGTCCGTAATTTAATGTCTGCATGTGTGAGTGCCAGGATGTGTGTGTGTGTGGACTCCTATGTTTGCCAGTGTGCGTTTGTTCCCGGGCAACGTCGCTCAGTTTGCGTGCGTGCGCATTTTTATGCATTGCCAGTTGCATTTTTCATATTTGCATAAACTATAAATTTTACATTTTTTAAGCGATACGCATCGTTGATTACATATACACTCACGTTCCCTCACAGCACAAACAGCAACAACAACAACGCAATGGCAACCACAACAAGAACAAGTCCTGCAAACAATACCACAATGCCCATCCCTCGTCCTGCGAGTTTCTGCCGGGCATGAAATGTTATTTAAATATTTCACCAATGACTTTACGGCAGCTTAAAGCCTAGCCTTTTTCGCCCGATTGTTCGTCCTTTCGCAGCGGGAAACATCATTCAGGATTTATCAAAGGACAGACACTTCAAGTGCAGTTACAAGTGCAGTTGTGCCGCTTTCTTCTTTGCCAATTCCAATTGCAATCGCATGTGTCAATGAAAATTGTCTTGCCATGATTGTGTGTGGATTAGAGGAATGAGCCGGGGAGTTTGTTAGAACAACTTTGGTCCTGGCTAATGCAATGGCCAAGAGCAGACACACGCACACACACACAAAAACTTGTCCTAACTGCAACGGACATTTTCGGTCGAGTTTTCCAGTTTTTCCAGTTTCCCCAGCTTTGACAAGTCTTTGAAGCCAGGAAACTTTATCAATCATTTTGGTGGCAAATTGCTTAGAAAACAGGAAGTGTATGCTGGTGAAAGAAGAAAGCAAGTTAACAGAATAATGGCTGAAAAAAATAACTAAAATAATAGTACTTGGCATTGCTTAAAGCTCGAAAGAAAATAATTCTATTAGGACCAACAATTTTCTTTTCATAGTTAATCCAACTCGACACAGAAATCTTCAAGCACCCTTAATGAGTTGATTATAACACAATTTCGGGCCTCAAGAGCCTCTCCAGTAATTTGCCAATTCATCTTGCTCAAAATGGGAGCCCGACGACCGCAATATGGCACCCACTACGACTTGTCGAACTATTTATGAAAGTCCGACCCAAAAACCGAATCCAAACCAAAACTGTTGTTGGCAAGAATGCCTAGGCTAATTGCAAATCTACGGCATTGGATCAAGTCTGCAGACAGACGACAATGGGAATTGGCCCGGGTTTTAGCCCATTTCGCATCATTGGCAGTTGGAGCGACACATTTTCTTTGTGTGCGGTTTGCCTGTTGTTTGTTGACTGGGCGAAATTAATTAATGGTGAATGGCAAATTTGCAGCTAATAGGAGGAAAACTTGAATCGTTTTCTGGTCTGTCGCTGTGACAACCAACTTGGCGTGCACTGAACAAAAATGAGCTTAACTGAGGTGCTATAGTTTATCGGAATTGGAGCTCATACGCGCACATGTCATATTATTTTCTGGCTAGTTCCGAGTTTTAACTCGCCTTTTATTAAAACTTCAGGCCTGCTTCGAAGTTTTTCCTTGTCGCTGGAAAATTTCCTAAATGACAACTTCGCCTTCGAGATAAGTTAATTAATTTTCATGGACATGGCTGGCTGAAAACTTTTCCCCCTCCGCGACACTCAAATTTAAGAACATTTTTCGCTGCGTACAGATTGAATTTTCAGCGAAACTTGTGTAAAGTCAACTCGGACCGAGAGTGAGAACCGGGTCTTTTGTAAATATTGATTACTTGATAAGGCGCAGAATCCTTTAATGCTGCGTACCGTGGACGGACCATGGCTAACAACGGAAACGAGCTGGGATGGACCAAAGTTTTCCGGGGGGCGGTGTGGTGGAAACAAGACCAAAAAGGCGAAATACCTTCATTAAGCGAATGAAGAAAAGCAAAAGTAAGTTGAAGAATTTTTAAGTGGTTTAAAAGGGTTTTGTCATACTTTTCATGTGGATCTCGACGGGATCAGGAACCCTTTATCTTACGCCACAAAATGGGGGATGCCGCTGGTTGCGGGTGACGTTTCGTGTGTATACAAAACACGGTAAGCCGAAAGCAAGACATTTTAAATGTTTATTAAAACAATAAGGAAATGGTTTGTGCCGAAAACGGAAAAGGGCCAGGCGGAAAAGGAAAAACTGTAGCGAAAGAAGGTGAAAAAAGGGCAGCTCGGCACACAAAAAGGGGATAATCCCCACCCGCACATATAGACGACACCCTTGGCAGATGGACACATTCAGGGAAAATAAGAAGGTTCTGGCTTTTCTAACGGCGACCGTTTTGTCTTAAAAAGGTAGCAGACGCCCAGTATTTAGTGTTGGCCAAGCCCCTACCTACTTATTTTTTTTTTTCATCGGCTAAAAGGTTTTCTTGCCTTCCCAGCTCCTAAGCTGGTTTAGCTTTGTTCTTCGGTCAGATTCATTAACGTGGCTATTTAGATAAGCGTGAATGTAACCAACCAACCAACCAATCCCAACCCGAGTCCCAATCCCAAGTTGAATATTAAAGCTGTCCAGATAAAAAAAATAAACCAGCATCTCAGTTCACAACTCGCAGTTCCGATGATGATTTTTTGATATTTATAAAATAACTCAAGTGGCAAATCGTTTGCTCAGTGAAAATGCCCTTCCATTTGCGGACTTCTCGAACGATAATGATGGTCGGCATCCAGCATTATGATGTTCTGGCCATCGAAGAGCGCAGATAAGGCCCAGTCATCTTTGAATCTGTCTGGCCCAGTCAACGGTAAAAACTGTTTTCATTCCGCTTAGGCCCAAAACGCTGTTCGATTTTTGACCACCACACACACACATCTACGATGTTGGGTGGGTTGGGTTGTGGGAGTTGTTGACCAAAAAATCAGTATTTCACGCTAGAACGCATTTTTGTCAAGGCATAATTCCATGGGATTTATTTATGTATGTCAGCTCTGGCCGTTGTTTCCCATTCCCATTCTGTTCTACCATTTTTTTTATAGTTACTGCCCCCGAGGCTTGAGCTTATGCGTGTGTAGGCAGTTTGTAAGCCGTGGTGTCCCTACATCGTCCTCAAATCACTAGTTCCTGAATTATTATGGAAAGCATAAAATGAATGTCCAGGCCATTTATATTTATAACCGAGTTTTGTACGCTTCAGCAAATTTATTGCCTGGCTTGAAATTAAATAAATTGAAAAGCACTAGGGCGGGGGAGAAACTTTAAAGCCAGGCACAAATATTGGAAGAGTTTTGGGGATTTGATAAATTAGCCTTCTGCATATGTCCTGCTATAGAGGATCTAATTGATTTACTCTTGTTTGGAATTGGTTTACATTCTTGCTGACGGGCTTCCACTTTTTATTTAGAGAACACCTGAATAATTACCCAAAAAATTAGTTGGCATCGAAGAGGTGGGTAATCAATCTCATGGCGGTTGCTGATTTTTCTCATAATTTTGGCTATGGCAAGACGGCACGTAGCGCAAATTAAGGCCAATGTATGCGGAATGCTTTTTAATTTAAGTGCACATGCACATGACAAGGCAGGCAGCAGGAGCAACACGCAACGGAATCATAAAAGAAACATCACCACTGCCATTGGAGTGGGTGGTTGGGTGGTGCAAGGTTAACCACAGGCATTCTGTGCGCCGCGACAACGGCAGCAGCGACAACAATAAGAACAAATGATAATAATGCAACAATGAACTGCACAAGAAGATGATGAAAAGAATGGGGGGCGTGGCCGGGAAGTCGACATTATATCTTGTTCGCTGCACACATTGTCAATTCGCTTGCCTCCGTCTGTTCCTGCATTTTTTTTTATTATTTGTATTTTTGTGGCCCTGCTGCCATCTTCTGTTGTGGCAACTTTTAAATAAATTTAAGTGCATTATACAACGAAAAATCTGTCGTGGAAAGCAAAACGAGGCGAAGGCGGTGGGCGTAATGCGATTAAATGCATCTCGGGCCCTGAGCCTGCCTTTGTCTCCATATCGCTGGCAAATAAGTTTTGTGTCAAAAAGAAAAGCCACTCAAGATGCAGCAGGCGGTGATTTCCGCTTCCTGAATGTGCTGATCGCTTTTTATTTTTGCCATGTGAGTATGCAATAATATGTTAATATGCCTCGGCTGTGTGACAATAACAGAAGCCGTCGGCAATGGCGAAAGGCATTAGCATTTCCGGTGGAGCAGGAAATACTGCACGGCAACAAAAAAGGACGTGTTCACAAAAAAAATCATGCTTTTTTTTTGCTATCAGTTGGTTATATAAATCGTAAATGAAGACCTAAGAGTATGAAATGATATCGTATTCTTTAAGATTCCAACTGATTGATTGCCAGTTTCTCTATGTGTACTCTCCTCCTGGCATCGACATGTTTATTGCGTTTAATGCCGGCGTAAATTTTTTCGAACTCGCTGGCGTTGTTGTTGTGATTTATGATGCTAATGACACGCAGACAGGCATCGTCTTCCCGAGAAGAGCTCCCCATGCAAATGCTCAGCTTGCCTTGATGGTTATTAAATTATGGCAATTTGTATGCGTCGCCCAGGAGGAGGAGGAGGAGGAGTGGCCAAGGAGCTGGCTGGGGATGAGAGGTAATGCTCTGGTGTTTATTTAAAACATGTTGCCAAACAATTTACGTTAAATATTTCTCGAGATGCTTGAGCAGATCTGGCATTTTGGCATTGGGTTTATGCAAAGCCATGGCGATTGGCAAAATTTCATGCGCCGGCGAACGGAAGTGCTGAATGAAAGAAAACTGTTTCTTCCTTTTCCGCTTGCAGTTGCCATTGCAGTGCGCACACATGCGAGTATGTGCGTGTGTGTGTGCAGTAAGCCATTCGAAAAATAACTTTTCAATTTCCGCAAAACCACAGAAAATATCAACTTTGCACAAAAATTTAATAAAACTTTTCGCATAAATAAAATTTGCATTAAATCAGCTGCAAGCGACGCCGGGACTCAGGGACAAGGGGCGTGGCGGCTTAGGGCGTAGCGACTGTGTACAAAACGCATGTCGAGAAACTTAATTTGAAATATTTGAGTTTGCTATTTGGTCTGTGAGTGTGTGTGTGTGTGCATTTGTGTGTTTGCACTTCTTCCTCTTTTCGTTTGCATCGAAACTAATCGAGAAAGTTCGAAAATTGGCATCCCATTCCCCACTTGCAGCACAAAAAGTTAACTAGTTAGCTGGGGAAAAGCATTAAGTATACGCCGCATTGGCCATAATTCCAACTAAAACAAGCCAGTTGCCAAAAGGCTACGAACGGAAAGTTCGTTTTTGGCTTAAATCTATATCTATACATATATCTGTGCACATATATCGCCGAATGACAGCTGGGCGTGCGGCCGAAGGGGGCGTGGCAGCAGCCAAGTGTCAGAGATTATGTTGTATTTGCACACGACACATTCCAACGCAAATCCGCGCTCATCTCTTCGATGTCAAACAAATCATTGACTTGGCTGCCAAATCATTGGGCCATGTCGGCTGCACACTTCATGGCATTAGCATTAAAATTTAATTAATAATTTGGAACATTTTGCCGCCTAATTGACTAGCGGCACCTTTGGCTTTTACGCCTTCTTCGGCAACTGATTTGGCTTTTCCCAAAAGTACATGAGGGCATAAATCTCCGTGTGTGGTTGGTTGCTTTCAGATTCTAAGCCTTAAGCTTTCGAATTTTTTCTGCTCCACTGGCTGACACGCAATTCACTTGGCTTTACTCGGCAGCCTTTGATGATTTAAAGCATGTTTATGCCTTGAGTTCTATGAATTTCGGAAATTTCTAAGTCGAGGTAGAGAAAATATAAGTAAAAAATTAAAGCCTCATCTTTTATAAAACTAGTCTATGAAATAGTCATATAAAATTGCTTACGAAGAACACTTCTTTAAAAATCGTCTTGAATTTCGCAAGCTGAATAAGTTTCTTGACATGATTTAACCACAAGGACCTTCCATAAACTTGGTAAAACCCCCCATTCTCCCGATTTCGCTGCCTCTTTGTCGAATTTTCTACCTATTAGGCACATGAAATTCAATCACAACACACACACAGGGATATGGAGTCCTGCCAGCAGTTACTTGGACCCTTATCAGTTGCGGTTTAAACATATTGAATATGATGTGTAAATGTTTACAGTGCCCCAAGGGTGGTTTCTTTTCGGGTTATTCTTTCCAGCCTCGGGAGCCCGTGAGATTCGCTGCATCTGTGGCCATAAAAAAACATTACAGATTCGTGAGCCGCACGCTTTTGATATACGAGTGTGTCCATGAGGAAGAGAATAAAATCAAATACTCGCCCCTTGGCAGTTAACCGAGAAAAGGAAAAGCAGAATGCATTAAATCTTAAAAATGTGTGCGCTTCGGTTGGCTTTTCTTTGGCTTATGTATATCTTGAGCAAATGTGGGGAAAGTGTGGGTTTGGGAAAGGAAAGTGGAGCCACAGGTGTCTTTTGATATGTTAAGTTGCTGCTGGATCGTCAAATGGGATGCCAGCTAAAGTTTTCACTTGTTTTAATTAAGATTTCATTTGCCAACTTCTCCCTTTGTGTGCTTTTGTGTGTGTGCTTACTTAGAGAATTAAACTTGTGTAGCGACTAATGCGAGTTTGATTGAAACATTTCTAATTGCCGGCGAAGGAAGCCTTTGATGTTGCAAATCTGCTGGGATAGCTTACCGATTTCTTGACAAAGCTGACAAAGCCATAGCCCTTTGATTTCAACGTCTGCGGATCGCGCACAACTCTGCAGTCTCTGCAAAAAGATTGAGAAAATAAAAATGGTTAATCTCGAGTAAAACTTTACCGAACAGGAGTGGGAAACAATTAAAATGTAGCTTTATGTTATTTATTTGGGTAATTTAGAGTTATCAGCTTAATGTTTAAACACTTCAGACCCAGCGCAAAGGTCCTGCGAAGATGGCAGGACCCCTTGAGCGAATTAAAAGGCAAACGCTTGGCCCAGTTGAAGTCAAGAAGCAAAAGTCGATGTCGACATTGGAAATCCAATGGAATTACGTGTGAGGAAATATCAAGCTTTGGGCGGAGAAAAGGGGATTTCGTAATGGAAGTGCAGAGATATAGAGTGCAGCCCACCGCCTTCGAGGGTGTATCAGTGGGCGTGGCCAAGGGGATTTGCCACGGCCTCCATTCGCCATTCCCCATCCCCCATCCTGGTTCTCAATGCCAATCCCATTCCGAAAAGCCGTAACCCCGCCAAACCACCAAACCACGTGTCGTGCCATGTCGTGGACGCTGCTCGAGAATCGGGCGTCAGCATTCGGCTTAAATATGTTGGCCCGTCCAACCTAAGCCACGAAGAAATATTTAGCCCCCCTTTTCGGTTCGACACCCATGTGTGTGTGCGAGTGTGTGGGCCAACCGCAACAGCAACAACAAGCTGGCGAAGCTACTAGGCAACCAGTTTAGGCCACTCCGAAAAAGTTTGCGTTCTTTAAAAACTCAAAAAAAGCAGAGGAGTACATTTTAAATACATTTTTTTAAGAATGAAAAGCCTACTAACAAGCCCATATTTTATTAGCTAGCCTTTAATGTAGAAATCTATTACGAAACATTGCGTTTTTACTTTTAGAATGCAAGCGAAGCTGATAGTTGTTTGCTTCCTTTGCAGCAAGTAATAAAACTACTTTCCAAAGATTCTACATAGTATCTTTTTTTCGAAGTGCACTCGGGGCCAGCAGGGCAAAACCCGCATGTCGACCACGGCATTTAAAAAAGGCCAACTTGATTGTAAATCACGATAAAAGTCAATTTTTAATATGAGTTTTAGTTTAGTCCGTGTTGCCCCCCGTTCTCGCAACCACCATGTTAAGTGGCTGGCGAAAAAAAGAAGGAAACGTATTTTAATGGCCTTTGGCGCTTTGGCTTTGGTGGGGCGCTTCAAGGCTGTAAATTTATGGGTGGGCTGGCCAGAAGCGAAATTGCAATGCGATTGCCAACGCAATTCAGTCGATGCACACATAAATATCGAACAAAAAACATATTTAATTAAAGTTTAATATTTATTAGCTACCAGAGGAATTCGGCTGCAATTGCTCGGGGCCGAGGTTTGTCTGGTTTGGTCAGGCGAAAGGTTTTCTGACCGGCACGCAAGCAAACACACAAACACGGCAAGCTGGCCAACACCAATACAAACAGGAGGACAAACACTCTCAGTGAACGTATATAAATACACTTAAACAATGAATATAATAAGCAATTGTAAGCAATTTCCAAAAGACCTAAATTGAATAGAAAGAATTTTGTTTTCTTTTTATGAACAATACATCGACAAGTAGTAGTAGGTTTTCTTCATATTGAGACTACAATCAAAGTTTTTGCCAGTGCACAGAACACACACTTCCTGGCTGCCTGTCAGCGGTGCTGACTGCCATTGGGAAGGATTGTGCTAACAAATTAAAGGCCAGGACAGTATGTGCACTCCCTTGGAGACCGCCTACCCTTCTAACCCACCATCCACCGCCATCTCCCCGGAGTATATCATATTTCACAATCGATAAACATCACAGTTCATATATTCATAACGTTTTTGTTTGAATATTTTAACATGCAGACACAACATCAGTGGCGTGGGGGAGGTGTACAATTTCCTGCTTGCATGTAAATACAACTTCGAAAATGTCTGCAAGTAGAGTGTAGATACACACACACACACACATATAGTAGCCTCCAGTATCTCAGGGGCTGCAATAATATATTTGAACATTTAACAGAAAACAAACACAACCTTTGTGCCCCAGGCCAAGAGATTTTCGTGGAGGAGCATCGATGGCCCTCGAACTGCGTTTGCCACACAGTTTGTTATCATGCACGAAATGCTTGCAAAATTTGCAGGCAACGGCTGCAGCCAATGGGGGCGGCACATCGGCTTTTGGGGGCGTGGCACCAGCTGTGCCCAATGTTTGTCCAAAGAATTGAGCGGCGAAGTCGTTGGGGGGGAAAGTGTGAGACGCTCGGGAGATGCAAAACACAGCCACGAAAGTTTGATTTCAAAGTGATTTCAATATACCCTTAACTTACTAGTTTTTTTCAAAAATTGTTATTTACTGAGCTTGAATACTGACAATTATCACGTCATATATTTATTTTCAAAGTGGTATATAGATATATTTTATATTGAAGGGACCGCAACCATTTATTCGTTGTTTTGAAGTGTCACGCACTTTAAGGTATTACAACAAATTTAAACATTAAGCCTACAGACTGACGAGCTCTACAAGCTAATGATTGTTAGTCTAATGACCTTTTCGAGTTGTATCACTCAACAATGAAGAACAATTTGAATTCGAAAGTCAAAGGGTAAAAGTTCAAGAACACTTAGGGAAAGGGGATAAATGCATGTGCATAAGTAAGATCTGTATGCACATGTACATCCATAAGCCTTTCCGTCTTTTTGTTTTCCCCTCTTTTACTCTCGACTCGGGCCAATCAATATATTTTTTACAAATATTGGCAAAAGTTTTGCTTATGGCTTAAGCTCTGTGCCTGATACTCGAAAATAAATTTAACCAGAGGAGAAGGAAAATATTTTGCTATCTTAAGTGCATAAAACTATAATCGTTAAACAAAATATTTCGCATACACGCACGCACTCATACAAATGCTGTTATTTATACTGCATATATTTTTTTGGCTTTATTCCCAAAGCCTTTGGCCCGGGACTCGAGTAACTTTTGTCCCGATCTATTTTTGGGGGATTTGTGGGCCGAAAGGACGAAGGAATGTTTGCGGTGCGCGCTGAGCGCATTAGTTGTGGAGTCCTCGCTATTTTGGCCTTTGCAATTGGTTTATGCCAGCAATGCAGCTCCCATTCCGGCCCCTTTGCCATGTGTTGGAAATTCTTTTGTATTTGAATTAAAATTGCATAGATGATTTATAGACGCTTCCAAGTTGGCCGGGCGAAATAAACTTATGCATGGGATTTTTGTGCACCACGATGGTGAAATGGGTGAAATGGTTGAAGTGGGAAGTGTAAGGCAAGCCCATTGATAACTGCATGAGATATGGCTCTTGAGTTTGAGTGGGCTTTTCCCGGTGGCAAGCACAAAATATGAGTTCGATTTCGAAAACCTAACATTTCTAGCCAGACAACAAATAAGCACGGAAACAGTTGAATGTTTGCGTCCATAATTCTTCCGCATATAGCCACACATTGGCTTTTCCTTATCAGCCATTCAAATATAGACATAAGAAAGGCCACAACGGCCAAGAAATCGACTAGTAACATATTTATTAGGGCGTAACTTGCCTACGCAACTTAACCAGCAATTTGCAATTTCCGGGCCACTTTAAGAGCATTATCTGCACCCCATCGGCACACTTGGCAGACATATAATTTACAAATCGGGCGATCGGAAAGGAAAGGGGTTAGGAATCGGGCTGGCAGGACATGCTGAACACATCAACAGCGATGGCAAACACAAATTACTCAGCAGTGCAAACAAATGAAAAGCGATAATATCGCGTACAGCACAAGGAAGAATATAGAATGGAGAATGGAGAATGTACATATATATCTACAGGATTAGCTGAAGCCAAGTCAAAATCCCTGGCACTAAATCAATGAATGGCGGTTGTCCTTCAATTTCCTTTTTGGCCACGTTGGTGCAACGGGAATGGGGAGCTCATCGCATCGCATAAGAATAGCATCTCATCCAGCATCCAACATTGGCATCATCATCGACATTGAGTTGCGTGTTTGAAATATTGAAATATTTTTGTTGGCCATGTTTACACATCGGGCTATTGACTGCGCACAGTTATTCCGCATTTCGTTTTTTTCGCCTCCCAGTTTTGAATTTCCATAGCGAATTTTTCGATTTTTTCGCCAAGCATTTTTATTCGATTTGTGTTTGTCTCGTGCTTGCATTTTATTGGCTTCCTCTGCGCCGATAACCCTGATGGCTGATGATGATGATTTCCATTTCCTTGTTCGATTGCAGATCGGGGACGGCGTGGAACTGGGGGCGTGGCAGAGTTACTTCAGCGCCCGTTCAAATACCGAATACAGTTGTAAATTCAAATGAAATGCAAGCGAGCGCATTGTTTGAGCTCTGAAATGGGTAAAAATCGGGTGGGGACGGAGCTCCAATTCTGGCTTTTTGGTTAGCCAAATATTTAAAGTGGATTTCTTGGAGCATTTTATGAGCTTTCCATTGCGGCTGCCTTCTTTTATTTGATTTGATTTTCCGGCCAGTGGCATCTGCCGTCCCAGAGAATTAAGTAATAAATTTGGGTTCGAGGCACCCGGTTACCGAATCCAAATGGCAGACCGTGCTGAATTGCTGTGAATTACAAATCCGTAAACGTCGCATCTTTGATGCGGCATGCACTCTGCGAAATGGCCAAAAGTGGCAGAGCCAAACCGAGAAAAAATAAAGCAAGCGCAATCGAAAAAAATCGAAAAACCGGAGAAAAGTCGAGCTCATCACGTCCTTGTCCTTGTTCCCTCGGCCAGGACATCTTTACATTTATTTACACCAGCATGCAAAACTCGCATTGAGACAATTTCATGCTCATCTGCATAAAATCAATTCCATTTTGGAGACAATTTGAAGATTGGAATACAAATTTCGAATTATCAACATGGGACCCGACGTCGGGGAATCGTGGCCAAAATGGCCAAACCGGCAGCGATCGCAATCAGCATTGAGACCTGACCCCCAACTTCATCCATTCCCCATTTCTTTTCAATCCTGCACTGGAAAAAATAGTTCGGAAGGGGATGAGCAGAAAACCGGCATACGTATAACAAAGAAACCCATGGAGCGCAAGTTTTAATTTAGAGGGAAATAACATAAGTGCCTTTGGCATGCTTCTATTCTTGTGCTCCGTAATCCATTTTAGCCATATTTGTCTCAGTGTATAGAAGGCCATCTATCGCTTGAATGGTGCGGATGCGACTGCTTGACTTGTGTTGCTAGTTTTCCTCTTATTTTTGGGAGGAGGCAGGCTCTTGCCGCTCCTGTCCAGGCATTTACGCCATTCACGATGCGACGCGGCTGCTTTGGTGGGCTCCTCGTCCTTTTCGTCCTGCCAACGTCATGCATACGTAATGCGCCTGGGGATCCTGGCAGCAGCGACTGTCTCACTAATTCCAGGCCAGCCATTACGCGCGTGTGTGAGTGCGAGTGAGTGAGTGTGTCTCCAGTGCAGCGGGAAAATTATGTGGTGTGTGATTTGCCATGGACACTGAACGTTTCCCGTTTGCCCCTGCTTTCACCCTGCAATCGCTTTTCCCGAGGTTTTCCACGCTTTGCTATTGAAATTTCCCTTTGAGAGAGAGTGAGCAAGAGGCGGAGCTGATATTTCAGAGCACAAAACGAGAAACAAAAAGGAGAAATTAACATGCAACTCGTTACGCTTGGCACTTGTGTGTTAAGCCCGCTCTCCCCCTAACCCCTGGCACCCCAACCCTTTTCCCGAGCACGTAGCGAAAAGTGTGGGGCAGGGGGATGGGTGTGTGGGGTGGGGTGGAGCAAAAAGCCATATCGATTTTGCAGTAAATAAAACATTCAAAGATTGAAGTTGCCGCTTTTGAGCTTAGCCGAATGGTGTGTGGCCTCCTTTTTTATGGAGTGCGCTTCCTTTTATGGCTTCCGTTTCTATAGCAGCTGCCGCTGCATGGTTATGGTGGCTCCACTGTGGTGATGGTGGTGGGGGTTCCACTGTGGCGCGCTGAAGGGACACTGCCGCTGCCAAATTGTAAATATTTTTGTCGGCCACGTAGCGGCGCAGGAGAAAATATTGCATTTCTCGCTTGGCATAATAAACGATGTGCCGGCAAAAAACGAGAAGCATAAAAAACACAGAAACCGAAAGAGTACCGCCAAAAACCACGCAGAAATACCAACAGCTGCACCACACAAAGAACACCACATGTACACAACGGACAATGGCAGGATCTTTGTAAAGGACGAAGGGTAAACAATATGGTTCGACGGTCAGCCGAAAAAATAAGAGGAAAAACCGCTTTATGAAAGCGATAAAATCTATTTTTCTGAGAAATATATGGAAATCAACTGGGAAATAATTGCTTAAACAAGTTTAACATTAAAAATTTAACATGCAACTGCTACAGTTATGTTCAGCCTTGGTCTGCTGTGTAGTTAAACATATTACCCCCAAATTGGAAATTGATATCCCATTTGCAATATTTCCGTTGCCTACTTTCGGGCGCCAGCTTCTTTTGCCGGACATTTGGCCATTCTTTTTATTCAATTTGCGTCCGCTTAGTTGAATTCTCATCAGCTAAAATCCTTAAATGGTCAGTCCTGTCACATATGGCCCAAACGACGCCAGCGGCAGACAAAACGGGCTGAGCAGGAAAAAAACTGGTAAAATCAAATTAAAATGGCGCCGTTGTCCCACACACACACGCAAATCCAGCAACTTTCCTTCCGTGTATGTGTGTTCAATAAATTATATAAGATATAGCTTTTAGCCGCGCTCATCCTTTCGGCATTGATTTGACATGAATTATTGCGGGTCCTTCGTCCTTCGGGACATGAGTGCCAGTAGCAGTACCACTACTAGTAGCCATTCCTGAAAATCTTGCTCGTAAACTTTAAGGCTTCCGTGAGAATGGATAAATTCCATTAACCGATGCCAGCCGCAGGCTAAACGCTGAAGTGCATTTACCCACCAACCGACCGACTGAATGAATAGGGCGTTATTTATAACGCAATAGTGCACCTCCCGACGCCCCCCTTTATGTATCTCCTTGAATCCATGGCTCCACGGATCCATGGATGCATGGATCCAGCCCCCCTTGTGGCCACGCCCGGACACACGTCAATAAAACTGCTTCAAACTGTCCACATTGAAGTTGTTGGCCGCTGCAACTGAAGCTGATGCCGGGGCGATAAGGCTACTTTAACGCTGTCCCCGATTTCTGCATGATGCCACACACGGTCGGCCCCTTTCGTGTTTGCCCCCAATAGTGGTTGATGGCCAGTGAGTGGGGCGGTTGGGTGGTGCGCTGGTCGCTGGATGGTGCAATGGCCGGGTGGTGCGATGGTGAATGGAATGGCGGTTTCAAACATGCAAATTGCTTGCGGTTCGCTTCGGTTTTCCCCGCCATCGCTTTTCCCCCGCTCACACCCTTTCGCCCCCACGGCATTTTTCGCTTTCATTGAGTGCTCCGCTTACAGTTAACTCGACTTTATCCCGTGTGTATGTGTGTGAAAGTAAGTATGTGCATGTGTTTGTTTTATATGCACGAGTGCAAAATGCAACAACAAAAATCCATTTAGATTAATTAGTTTTCAAGCGAACCAAGGCGACTCGGAGTTCCTGCGGCAGAGCTTAAATTTTACCAGGAACGTGGTAAAGATTCCCTTTGATTACCAAAAGCATATGTATGTCTACAATTCATTTCAATGCGAAGTAATCAATAAATCATTAGGGCACTTTTAAGACTTTTACCAGTAAGTAGAATAATCTTGTTTGGCTTCCATTTAATGGCAACAAACTATGCTTAACATTATCATTGCCATATTTATTTCTTGGGTTAAAGCTTTTACAACATAAATACTTCAGTTTAAAAGTGTGAGCTTCCTAGAAAGTAGTAAGCTCTTTTATTATTCCTTCGTCAGAAAGGACGTCTGGAAGTCATAAAAGCTGAAATATTCGCCTTTGTATCTTTGCGTTCCCCTTCCAGCAAGTTGAGACTCACTTTCTGCCCGACTGCACTTGGCCAACTCCACCTGCAGCCCCAACTGGCCAACTGGCGTCCGCAAAACGGCGCTTAATGATGCCAAAGATGAGCGACCCCGGCGTGTCAATGGACTGGATGCGACCAGAGACCGGCGACCAGGACCAGCGACCCCCGGACATCGGCTGCATCATCTACATCATCTACATCTACTTGGCTAACTAAGCGTGGCCTGTTCGGCTGCTCCCTTGGTGTTAAACTTGTCGTACATGCACCACTCAGCATCCCGGCCGAGTGGATCCACAAAAAAAGTGGGATGCGAAAGTAGTGAACTAAAGTTTGCTCAAAAGTTTGTTTATTACACCGACAACGGGCAGCAGCGGCACACAAAAACTCGAGTGGCTTTCACTGCGGCCAACTTTATGGAGTCGTTTGTAAATTCATCATCTTTTCAGCAGTTTATGCGCCAGTTTGCTGCCTACTTTCGGAGTTCGGATGTCTGGAATGCAGCTCCTTTGTTTCGCTCTATTAAAAACTTGTAGCAACTTGGCTCGTTATCCTTTTTTTTGGTAAGCATAATTTCATCCGGCATTCGTTTGCATGTCACATCGCCGGCCATAGTTTTATTGATAGCCGAGCACTGGCGGCAATTAAGTGCCAGTTCGAAGAAGCCAAGACAAATGCCCCAGCCATTTTCTTGAGCTGCGAAACTTTGATTGCTTCGGGCCTGAAAAGGCTAAAAAGCGGATAGCGGGGGCTTCAAGAAAGTTTTCTTGGTAAAACTGTGACCCCGGTGACTGAGATAAAGCTACAGCTGAGGCTATGAACGGTATGAGACTAGAAGATACCCCGTATCAAGTATTTTTATTTAAAGTGAGTAGCTTATCAAGTATTTACTTTATGAACGGCAAATGCTGATTGATTTTAATCTGTACAACGTAAAGAAAAAGGTAATGCTTCAAGTTCTTTGAATTTCCAAGAATACAATAAACTCTTTCTGGGTAAAAGTACTTGGTACGAGAAGGACCTTTTACAGCATCATTAAGGATAAGCATCGCTGGCTGTCTCTGGAATTTGTTTGTTGCCATTCTGCGCATTGTGCTATTCACTTCCTTGAGATAGCTGTTCTCTATCTTCGTAGATAAAGTCAGCTTTAATTTTGAATTCAACACCAATCGCCCTGGGTGTTCAATTGGCATACTCCTTATGCTGGGCCAAGCCAAGCCAATTAAGAAATAATTTAGGGCGCCAACAAGTTAACAAGTGTGTCCTTTCAGTGCCACCTGCCACTCGATGGCCACCTTTTGCTGGCCATGTGGACGGCCAAAAGTCCGTAAATAAAACTCGAGATCTCCAAGCTGACCTGGGCCGTGAAATCCTAGCGAAATCCTTGGAAATGTTTTATTAGCCCTACGTACGCTTGAATAAGCCAGCTTAGCGGAAGCTATCGGATTTTATGCTTTTGACTTTTGCAACGAGTGCAGCGGCGGTCTTGGCCCTCTCAGCTGACCTGGGAGTTGCATTTCCCCCGATTCCCACTCGCTCCCCCGGCCGCTTTTCCGACCCCGCTTTTCCTGTCTGTCTTGGCCAGTCCATCGCCGCTTAAGCTGTGTGCCTTGCAGCAGCTTTTTCTTGCCGCTTGTTGGTTCTTGTGGCTCTTTGTTTTTCGTTTCGTTTTATGGGTTTGGTGGCGAGTGCACCTTTGGGTGCTGATTATCTGTACGTGGCTAATGTTTGGTTTTCTATTCCTACACATTGAGAAAACAAGTCAAATATTTATGTGTAACAATTCTAATGATTATAAAACAGATTGCGCTTTCTGCTGGTAAAATAAATAGTTCGGTCTTGTGGACGATTAATTAATATATAGTCATTATTTCCACATGTGTTGCTATTGCATTTGACAATCCTTTCGCCTGCTTTCGGCTAATATCGAACATTAAGTTGATGGCAGTCTGAAGAACATTCCACTGCGGCGAAGATTCCTAACGTGAACTCAACCTGGAATTTCAGAGCAATGAGGGCCATAATGTTATTGCAAACATTACTGCATTGGCCAAATATTTATTTCGTGAGAGCACTGACCGTGCATCAATTTTCGGTATTTTCGGTATTGAAAGGAATTTCAGTGCACTCAGCAACATGTGCTGTGAAATACACGCATCCTGGCTGGCATTCCCATCGTCCTGAAATGCGAGTACAACACAACAAAGAGCAAAAGAGCCGGGTTAATCCAGCCAGTAGCAATGGCAATGCCCATGATGATGGCGATGGAGCTCCACATTCCCACTTTTCCGCCGATTTGAGAGCTTGCTCCTGGCCAGGCTTAGTGCGTTCGCCTGTGTGGGTGTTTAAGTTAGAAATATTGAAAATTTTTTTATTGAAGCACGATATATGAATCGCAGACTCAGACTGTGCTGCACAAACAGCAATGGGCAAAGAAAACAAAACGTGAAATCAAATTCCATGGCAAAGGAGTAAGCCTTTGCCTTTGTTGGGAAATATTTTAGATACCCAACAGATGTTCTCATTCGTAAACAGATTTTTAGAAATCGTCTCGGGCCGTGATTTGCATAATACTCGTGGTGAAAGAAGAGCTTTTCACGCGTTATTGAGAACAGAATCGATTCAAGTCCTTGCCGTTTTCAAGAGCCATGTTTATGAGTTTCTCCCCCGAGAGTGTTTTGCATATCCCGTCGCAGCGGATGTTGCCATTGTCCTTGTCATTAATTATTCACTGGTTGGAGTAGGAGGGATTTGAGGCGAGGGCTTACCAAATCATGAGGTGGGCTCTCGCATGCTGCTCTCATCTCGAAACAAAATAAAGATACGACGCAGACAAAAATGTAACTTCCGGTGGCCATAATTGATGATGTGCTGCCACAGATAAATACAGTGGGCCAGATGGCGAGCCAAGGCAGTGGATTCCAGGGGGGAAATTTAATATTGACCCCACTGTTTCGGCAACAAACAGGAAGCAGCCACATCATAGACATAAATATTCCTCAGCTTATAACGCACACAAAAGCGTACACTTCCGCTTACGAGATGTAAACTTGAGGGTAAACTTTTCCCCCGATTTCCCAGCTGATTGAAGACCGATTTTGTGTGTGTGCCATAGAGAACATATGATATATATTCTGTTCTTATTTTTTTACCAAACGTGCTGCTGGTGTTAGCTAGACAAACATCAGCTTCATCATATTTATAAATTAAACGTCATCGATACGATACATCGATTGCGGTCGGGGGAGGTGGCATGTATGTTTGTATGTATGCTATATGGAGAGCCTGCCAGACCGAAACATAAAAATGAAATATTTATCATCCGAGGCGGTATCACTCGACGTCCCAATAACAATTCTCGATTGCGAACGTGCGTTGGCATCTGCCGATTGCCGGCAATCAGCGCCAAAAAGGACGAGTCCTGACAAATACGAGTGTGTGGCTGACTGGGAGTTGCAGATACCACCGCTCGTGCTTCCTTTCAAATTTGTCATCATTTTGTCATTGGTTTATCGGCAAGGGGTCTGCTTAATTTCCTTTCGAGTGGCTGTGATTGGGCAAAAGTTGAGGCCATCAAATAGGCAGCCAACGATGGTCATTTCAATTCAATTTCAATTCTCTGTACAGCGAAAAAAATGAATTAAATGAGAAATTTATTCTCGAAAGTTAAGAGAGTGGTTTTACTATTTAGCCATAAAGAGAACTCGTTATGCCTGAAGTGTTTTTATAACATCCCAGTTTAATCATAACTTACATTTATTTTATTAAACTCTTTGGTTTTTTAAGCGAAAATGAAAATAATCATTTTCCGAATGTTATAAAAAACCACATATAATTATGAACTGCTCAATTCCCCAGTGAAGAAAACAATAAGCTGGCATCAAAACGGCAAAAAACATATTTGAAGAGTCTAAAAGTTTAATGCACAACCAGAAAATTTGTTGAAATGGCATCAACTTTTTTACGGCAATCAATACGAAGAGGCAGCGAGAAAAAAAGGCTGAAAAAACAACTTGTACCAATTTGGAGTTTTGTCATAAAAAATTGAAAATGTCAAAAACAACGTGGACGTTTTGCCAGTTTGCTACCACACAAGCAGGATATATGCGCGTGTGTGTATGCCAGTGGGTGTAGATGTGTGTGTTGCCGGCATGTAGTTGACATCATTGATTGATTTAGCTGTCAATTGCATAATCACTCAAGCGTTATTGTTCGACCGCTGGGTTGAAGCCAGCCTCGCGCTCGCTTTCAGTTTTGGTTGGTTTCCCTGCCACGCCCACTTTTCCGCCGCCACCGCCCTCCGTCGCCACCCTATCCACGACCGTCTCCTGACTTCTGTTTGTCTGGCTTGGCCAGGCCAAATCAATGCGCCACCGGGGGTTTGAGTTTGCCCACGTGTGCGGCGCAAATAAAGCAGCTGCCCAGTGTCAGGCAATTGTCAGCAAGCCGCCGGTGCCCTATGAAACCACCCACCACCCTCGCCAATAGCCACCCACCCAGTTGCCTTGCAGCCCCCTCGTTGCTTATTGTTGCTGTCCTTGCCGTTGTAATAGTTGTAGCTGCGAACCGCAACAGCGCCAGCTGTCGGTGAGATTGTTGCACAAGCATCCTGAGTCCAGAGTCCTGAAGGGTGTCTATGTGTATGTACACGGGGGAAAATTACTTAATATAGTCATTGAATCAATTAAGGAATATCGGAGAAATGCCGACCCAATATTTTTTGAATATTGTGTATCCCAAACATTGATATATTTCAAGGAGAGCAATCTTTTGGCTGACCCTAGCTTCTCTTCAATTTCTCTCAGTGCATGGGTGCGCCTTTGATTGCGAGCGCGCCGTATGTTTGTGCATGCGCCTCGCATATTGGCAACAGCAATTGATGTGGCAACAAATTAACATGCCGCAAATGGAAGTAATGGCCAAGTGTTAATTGTTGTGTGAGTGCAGCACACACATCTAAACCCACTCGGCATTCAGCCACAAAACAAAGCATCGGCCCATTTATAGCCATTTAATAATGACGTGATTTAAAATTGATTTATTTCTATTCGGCGAGGTGAAAGACAGGAATTGACCCACAGAACAGAAAAATCAAGTCACAAAAAAAAATAATAAATTACCTTCATGGCAGCCCGATTGTCGTTGTTGTTATTTGCGTTGGCTTCGGAGAATGGCATTGTTATTCCTATAATACACACAAATACACAAGCACACAGAAACGCAGGGACCAGCATAAGTCCTGTGCTGGCAAATAGAAAAAGAATGACCAGGCTGCCGGAGGGGCCACTGGGCTTGTCTAGGCTTGTAAAAAATGGATATGTCAACGTCCGGCATGTCAACAAGATAACATGACCATGCCCACATCGGCTGCCCCTTGTCAAAGAAAAAGGAAAAAAAGATGAACAAAAGTTCAAATCAACAAAAGCCAAGCCTCAACTCGGAGCAACAATTGTGGGTAGAGGCAGCATTCAGCTTTCAGTTTCCATTCCTTTTTTATGGCATCTCTGCTCTTGTATTGCTTACCGAAAATCCAACTCTAAGTCAGCCGAAAGGCTGCTGAAAACATCCTGAGTGGGTGACCTGAATGAGGCCAAGATTAAGCAGCCAGCGGGATAGTTGGTTGCAGCGAGGAATACGAGTGCACCGCGAAAATAAGCAGAATCCATAGGAGGATTCTGCAAACACTGCAAATAATGTCTGCAGAACTTTAACCTTAAAGGTTTTGGTTGATTTCAATCATACTCAACCACGCTCTGCCCAAATTATGAAGTATGGATTGACATCCCTTTTCTCAGTGTACAATTTCGGTCACAGGGCCCAGTAAGATGTCCTCGAAGTGGACATAAAGCCTCTACTGTGGGCCGAAGTAATCGTTCGCTGCCAAGTATCCGTTTACGGCCAATGCATTTCGGCTGCTTGTCGTGTCATTCCGGATATCCGGCGGAGTTGCAAGTGCACGGCGCGAACCATAAATCTTAAAGGAGCCAGCGGGCGAGCGGCAAAAGAACAGCGTCCTTGAGTCGGCCAGTCGCCGAGTCCTTTAATCGTGTCACAACAACACAGCACAGGACAACACACTAAACAGCTTTCGCCGAATTGCAGTGTCATAAAAGTGGCAGCGCTTTCCATCCACTCGCCACTCGTTTTTGGCCGTTTTCCCGCGTTCCTTTTCTGGCCAAAAGCATTTTATCGCTCGCTTTGACGGCTGATGGGCTCTTGTTAAGTCGACCGGCGGAAGCGCCTAAGCAGCTCGCATTTCTGGCGTGTTTTTTAACTGCCAGCCGCATGCAAAATAAATTCGCAACGCGAGCTGCTGATGGGTGGTGGGTGGATGGTGGGTGGCGTGGTGCGGCAATTGCAGCCAATGGAGGCTTGTTGCATATATGCGTTGCAATTGCACGTCAGTGGCATGTTTGCACTTGACAATTCATTTCATTGTTTGTAGATTGCATTTGTCGCCCCAGCCCGCCTCTGCTTTCCTCTACGCCCTCACTGGAAATTGTTAACGCAGTTTGGTGGAAAGGGGCGTGGTCGTGCAGCAGCTCCGAAATTGCATTCGCAGCACGCGATGCGCGCATTTCACTCGGCCATCCCCTTCAATGAATCCCTTTTTACTCCCACCTCTTGGAAATGCACTCGAACGAATTTGTAAATGATTTTGCAGTTTTAAACAATTTTTGCTGTTTTTGTTTTGACAGCTATTTTGCGAGTATGAACATATCAATTTGTTATAAAATTAGTCTGTGATTTTTGTAAGTGGGTATTGAACTTTCGAAGCTAATTATTTCCACGTAAATAAAAATAGCAGTGCATTATTTTTGTGTGTTCCTTTCCCAATGCCTATTCCCGGCAAACACAAAACGCCGGAGTTTATTTCCCAGCTGCCTTTTACTTATTTTGCACTGTCGCCAGTCGAGGTTGCTACCTTTTTCATGTTTCTCCTGCTCCAGCGAAATGCAATTTTCTTGGCATTTTCGGCAAAACTTGAGCTGGGTTGTTTGAATTGCAGTATGCACGTGGTCAACAGGTTATCCTGTCCGGGGAACGGGTCCTTGGTCCTTGCACCGTGGTCCCTGGTTCTTGGCTGCCTGCCTGCAACGTTTATTTCCGCTTTTGTACCTTTTTGGCATTTTTGTTTTCTTCGGTCCTGAGTCCTTGTGCCTTGGCTTTCTTTATTTTTTTTGTATGTTTTGTAGATATTTTTGTGTTTTGTCGGTTGCTGTTGCATTGTGGTTTTCTCATTTATTTTGTGCTGCACTATGCCGCAACATATCATGGTATTGTTGTTGCAACAGGAAATGGCTTCAATTTGCTGTTAACAAGTTTAAAATTTCGCAATTGCAACGGAAATACACAACATGATTTCCACCTGAGCACGAGCATTGGCGCACATAATTACTCAGCCAGCAGTTCAGTTGAGGTGTGTTGGCGAATTAATATCTCCGACTTGATTTAGAAGGAGCCTTTCAGCTGGGGAAAGCTGAAACTAACTAATCTGATGACTTCATCTTCTTCCCGTCTGCCATCTCAAAGGAGCAAGCAATCAGTCGGTCTGAAAGCTTAGCATCTTGGCCGGCTCATCCGCTTTTGGCCAAAGTCCGAGGACTTTAGACTGCAGCAGCTGTTACACGATGCCAATGAACTCCGCACTTCACATCTGCTTACATCTGGAAAATAAATTCACGCCATTTGGCAAAATCCTCGCAACGTGCACAGCCAGCTCTTTGTGGACATAGTAGGTATGTATATGTACTATATACTTCAGACACACATATAAAGGATATATTCATATGCCGTCTCTGGGATTCCTTGGGGTGCGTAGGTGTGGGTTGAGATGACTGTGATAAATCAACAAATTCATCAGGCCGAGACTGGCAGCAGATGGCGACACTTTGGTAGTAGAGAAAGACATTTAAATCTGGCCGAGACTTTTTCAGATTTTGTTATTATTTAGAGATAGTTTTACATAGTTGTAGGATGGACAAAAAGTTCTGCATTCCAAAAGAATATACGTTTTGAAAGTAATATTACCAGATGTTCGAAACATAATTACCTAATATGAAAGACCTTCTTCTGATGAATAAGTTACTCATTTAAGCCCCTTAATGAATACAATTTTCTGGGAACATAGGGAAATGTTGGAAGCCGTTTAAATGAAAATCAAATTAACATTTTTAATTTAACCTGCTTCGCCACCTTTGCGTCATTTCGACCATTTCGGGAATTGTCGCTGTGTGCTTCATATGAATTGTCAACGTTTTTATTTAATTTGTTGTGGCTTTGCGCTTCAGTTTTTCTATTTGGTTTAATTAATTTAAGCGCCTCCCCCCACCAAACAAACTGTCTCATCGCACGATGACAGTGTCGAGAGGCCCACACATGCACAATTTTATTACATATTTTAATCATAAAAAGCGCGTGGCCATGTGGCACAGACAAATTGACATTATCATGGCCAGGAGTGGGAGTGGCAACCACCCAGCCACGCACGCATTATCCTTCCATGTCCGCGTGTGTGTGTGCTTCGCTGCAGATGCGTAAGTTGATTATTAAGTGGCGTGAGTGGGTGACGAAGTAGCTGATGGAAAGGGGAAATGGAAGGTCCTGGCTGGGTATGTTGCTTCGATAATTACGAGCGTGCCCAGAACCAGACTTTGCCCACGGTTCATGCCCAGTTAAATACAGACATTAGGCATGCATAGCTATTTAGCTATACAAACACATCTCACTCCCCCTTTGCAAGTACACGGCGAAGAAATATATCATTATAATAATAATGTATTCGGCGGATTGATTGATGTTGTGTAGAAATCAAGAACGTGTCTTCAGTCGAACAACCAATATCCGTGGAACTACTTAAGCTTAAGCACTAATTTAGTCATTTTGCTGAACAATAATATATGGATCTAACTGGGGACCTTATCCAATTAGCAATTAAGTAACATTTCTCTCTCTGTAGCTGTTGATTTTATAAGAGCGCGTGCGCTCGAGGATTTCAGTGCGGCCGGGTCTCAATTATAATTTTGTTTGATGGTCGCCCAGAATCGTTATGTCCTTCGTGCGTTTTGCAATAACAACAAAGAAATTAAATTACCTCAAGGCACAAATTAAGCGACCCCACATATGCAATGCATGTGTATATGTGTGTGTGTGTGCGTGCGGAGCGGATAATCTAACGCAATTAATCGACTCGTCACTACGCACACACATGTCACAGTCCTTTCGCCGTTGTTGGAAATGTCAGCGGTCTAATATGCAAATTAATCTGAAATTACAGCGCATTGCGAATAGAAGGGGCGTAGAGTTTTCAGAGAAGGCCCTACCTATTCTTTGGGGGCGTGGCAGTGTCCGCTATTCACGTGTTTTAATTAAATTTAATTGCAGACTAACGCTGGAGTGGTTCTGGGTCGGGGCTTTGCGGCTCTCGATTGGAAAAGATTAATTTGGAATGCATTCAATTCTCCATTGCGCTGCTGGTTTTTAAACAAATTGATAGACCCTCGAAACTAAATGGAAATCAAAAAGACATTATGCAAATTGTTGCTGCCCCAAAAAACACATTAAATTGATATCAATCTACAAGGAAATAATCTAAATATTAAATATGTATGGCTTCTGGACCCGGAGCGTTTCACTTTGCCCATTATTCCGGATGACGAATCCCAGGACCCCTGAACTCCCGAACCGACGACCCCCGCACCGCCCAGACCTCCAATGAGCAATCCCAGACAAATTCAATCAATCAAACAAGGAACAGGCCAAAAGCAAAGGCAATGCCAATGCCGTTAGGTGCCCGTAATGAAGTCCTGTCCAAATTTGCCTTTTTCTAAATTAGCACAAATGTTCTTTTTACGACGGCGAAAGAGGACCTGGAAGTGGCAATGGTCCTGCCATCGGTTCCGGCTCCTATCTGCGCCACTGTGGCTCCGACTCCGCCATTGTCTCTAATTTCTCATTAATTTGCAAGCGAAATCAGTGAACACTGTGCGGCACTACCGAAATGACAACAAGCAGAGAGCGTGCACTGAGCAAAAAGCCACCTAATATGGTGAAATTGGAAAGGAGCTTGATTTCTTTGGGCTGGTATTTCTTTTATAAGCATTGCCACAGCATTTTACAAGTATGCCACATAAAAATGCTTTCTTTCAATAATAAAAAACCCATAATAGATCCATGCGCCATGGCCAAATTTATCCAAGTGCAAAACGACAGGTCCAAAATGTAACGACAAAAGCGAATCGAGGCAACAGGGCGTATGAGCGCTCTGTGCAAACGGCGGTTGTGGATGGACGAAAGGGAGAGGGAGCTAGGCGCAAGACAAGGAGCGGGAAAGAGATGGCCCCAGCTCGGGGCAGGTGGCATCGAATGAATACTCGTCAGGTGTTTGCGGTGGTTTTTCGAGTATTTTGCCAGAGACCAATGCCAACGAACGCTGTCAGCGGCACAGCCACTGCCAAAGTCAATAAGAGGCAACGGACGGGCAGCTGCTGCTCCGGCTTTCGACTTAATTGAAAGGCGTTTATTTGGCTTTAAAAACGTAAATCAAATTCATTTAATTCAGCCCCAGCCCGCGATCTTCTTTGCCCTTATCTTTTCTACTTTGAGACCGCCCCTTCGGGCGTTTACCTCTGTCCGGCAATTACAGGGCACTCGACACTTGGATGGCTCTGTGGCAGATCTGCATGGCCGTCCAGCATCCGCCATTCGCCATCCGCATCCGCCACATCCGCATCCGGCAGCTCATTTTATAGCTTGTATTTTAAATAAATGTCTACCATCGCCGGGGCCCTTGAGTCTGGCCAAGCAAATTTCCGCGCTTACGCCACTTGGGGCAAACAAAAGGCGCTTGACATTGCCCCGGCATTCGCTTTTGTTGGATTAGCTTTGATTAGATTTCTCTTGTTTGCAGCTCCTTCTTCGCCATCCTGCCGCAGAGTGTCACTCAAGTGGTAGGGGCACCTGTACAGGCGGCACACTAAGCGAAAAACCACGACCCAGCTAATGAGGGACTAACTGATTTCATAGAATGATGTTATAATGGAAGCAATGCAAAGTAGAGTCTTAGTGCAACAATAATGTATACCCTTTAGTAATGTATAGTTTTGATACGCATTTTATTCCTTAGTGTATGGACCGACTTTATTGGTCCATGATTATATTATTTTGTGCCCCTTCCGCTAATTTTTGCCCGACTCAAACTTCAGGAGGCTGGCCCAGAGGTCGTTGAGTGTTTTAAAATTACATTTCCGTGTCGAAATTGCACCTGTGACTTCGGCGTAGAGCCGGGGGCACATAAAATGGGCCACTCAATCTGTGTGACTCATTTTGTCAAATTATTTTAGGGATTTATGCGTTGGCAGCCATTTTTTATTCGCTTACTTTAATGGCAGTCAATTTATTGCCAATAAATTTGTAGCCAAAAGTTTAGAGCAAGGCCGTGGAGTGGCAAGCTCGGCCCGAGTAGCAAATTTTTATTTGGCCAAGTGATAAACTTTCAACATATGTGCGGGCCCCGGAGGGTCGACTCCTCAGCCGCCGCCGTCGCCGTCGTTGCCCTTTACTTGTTTTTTTTGGCAGCGGCTCAATTCCGGGCAGAGCCGAGAAGCGGAGGACCAAAGAACCAGAGGCCCAGAAACTGCAGTTAAATTCAATTTGTGCCGCGCTGCCTGCAAATGACAGGCAGCCAAAGTGCCATTTTAAGCGGCAGCCAAAAATTGTCGCCCCTCGTCCAAGGACGAAAAGGACTACACTCGGTGTCGTCTTCATTGCAGCATAATTTCTGGCGCGGCTTTGTTGGCGCGATAAAAAAGTTTGGGCTGCTGCCCTTACATCCCTTGTTGTCCCTTTTATTTCCGTTGATTTAATTTTAAAAGGCGCCGCCGCTCTGAAGCACTTTTATTTATATACATTTAGCCGCTGTGGGGCGCCGTTTTGCAAACTGTTTTGGCTCCGTTTAGTTGGCCCCAAAAACGCAGGACATTGTCAGCCAGCTAGCCAGCCAGTCAGTCACTCAGTCACTCAGTCATTCATTCACTCAGTCGCCGAGCATTTGGCAACAGACACTGTCCAAAAGGCAGCCAACCGTGCTTGGCACTCGTGTTTCGCCTTTGTCAATTTTAATGAATTAATGCGTATTTTATGGGAAAAGTTGCCTGGCCGCGGCATGAAAGTAAATTAAATAAATTTATGCCCCAGGATCCAAGGACGATGCTGCTGCCGCCACAGCCTGGCTCTCAGTCTATTATCTAAGCATTAAACCTGTGTATTGATACACAATCTGTACAAATTGAAAACGAAATTTGTTTGCCATTTAATGATTGTGCAAACTTTGCTGGCCATTAAAATTATATTAAAAAGTTTACACAGCTGAATGTACTCGGCCCGGTTTCAATTTGCTTTAATTTGCATTGAGTGGCGCTTTAAAGTCGCAGAACTTGGTCCAACTTTTGACACTTGCCACAAATATAAATCGTCGCAGGCGGCATGAAAAAGTGTCAGGCTTTTGCGGCTGCAACACAAACTGCCAAGACTCATTTTTCACACTACGCACAAACAGAGCGAAGGATTGCGAGAAAATCCGGGAAGATCACATAGAGAAAAAATGAACTCTAAAGTAAGCCAAATGTTGCATTTACATTTTCCTAAACTTTTAATACAGATTTTGAAAAAAAATAGTAATGAAAGATGTGTAACAAAAACATTTTTATAGTCTCATTATGTCATATTTAATGCTAAGTAAAAGGTATTTCTCAAAGTTAGTTTCTAGACCATAAATATATATTTGTAAATTAAAGGGTTAAGTTTATTTCCAAGTGCAGGGAAAATCGCTAAGAGTGCCACGGAGATGATGCTTGACTGATTGTGCGCGTTTTGGGGCAAAAGTTTTTCGCATTAACTTCCGCTGCACGCCGCGTCGCATTTGAATGCGATTTTGATTTGTCACTCGCCGCCTCGCAACAAAAGCCGCCGCCTACTTAACAGCAGAGTTAGATGGCGCGGGCCGCTCAACTTTTTGCGCCATTTCCGCCGCCCACTTGTCGCCGATCATTGGTTTCCGTTTCCCCTTGCTGCAACTGAAAGTCGAACTGTAGAACTGTACAACTGCAGAACTGCAGAAAGGAGCCAAGTTAACTTGACGACGTGCACAAGCGCATTTTGAAGTTTATGAAAAGGGCTGAGGCCGAAGCTGAGGCTGAATCCATCGCTGAAGCTGGCCAACTTTCTGAATAGATTAAGTTGAAAGTTTTGCTCATTTTCAGCATAGTCCCAATCGAGGGCTGTCGCTGAAACGGGGCGACAAAATTATATGCCCCTCTGAAAAAAATTGAAATGGAGAGAAGGAGCATCAGCGTAATGACGTCGTGGCCAGGTGGCAAAGGAGTCTGCAGTCTGGCGATGGTAGACAGCAAACCAAAATCAAAACTTTTCCAAGTGTCATTAAAAGTAACCGAAAAAAGCAAACGAGATAGCGAGTGAGTTTATTTCCCTTCGCATTCCCAGTCGCAACTATCAACTATTATCTTGTTGATTTCTTTGCTTTTTTTCGGGAAACCTCTTTGGGACTTTTACACGTAAGTTCAGCATAAGTTTTGTGTGGGTACACGGGAAAAAAAAGGTTTGGTCAAAGCTGGAAAGTAGGATTATAGGAATAAATTCGACTTTCCGGTCGGTCCTCATTTTCCAAACTTTTGTATTGCTTATGTTATATTGCTTTTTAATTTAAAGCTTAAATTGGAACCCATTGAAATATTTTGAAATATTAATTGCTCTATGAACTTTTTTCGTGGAAATTTGGAAATTCGTGCGAACCAAGCTTGCGCACAAAGGCCAAGTTAAGCCCTTTGTGGCCGACAATGAATGGCGGCAAACAGCAACAAGCAAGAAGGGCTGCCAATTACAGGCCGAGAAGGCCTCGTTAGCCATGCAGCACAAAAATGTAATTGAATTATGAGAGGCGGCAACAATATCGAGGAAACTAATCAGCCAAGGACCCACAGTAGTCCTGCCAAATGGCCAGAACGTGTCCATGTCCCGCTCGCTAATCAATTTGCCCATTGTGCCGAACTCCTTTGTTTCTCTATTTCTCTGTGTCTACGTTGCTGGTACTGCTTCTGATTCCGATCCCCATTCCGATTCTGAATCTGATTCTGGTTTTATTTATGAATGCGCCTCGTGAAACGAGTTCGAAATCGAGGCCAGAACATATTGCATGTGATTAATCAGGAGCACTGCTATCTGGTTATGGTTTTGGGCTGCGGCGACTGCAGCGACAAGCAGACGCAATTTGTGCCGCCCACCGCAGGCGGATAATTGAATTTCAGTTTTGTGCCCGGTCACGAATAGTATTATAACCATATACTAACTATATATATCTCGAGTCCCTTGAACTGCCCGTCATCGTCTTAGCTGCTAATGCTACTCTGCTGCTTCTGCTGCAGTCGATTGGTTTCTGCGAATCTCCCTAATTGGCCAACTTGAAGTGGTCATGGGTTTTATGTTGATCCTTTCGACCAGTCGAATAATTAATTAGCTGCATTAAAGCAAACACACTCGGGGCGTTGTGTTTTATGGGGCAGCCTCATAAGAATGAGGGGCCTCGCATTATATTGTCTAATCAGATGTTTGGTGGGTGCCAGTCCATTAAGCATTGCGATAGGGAAACTATTTATTAGTGGTGCCCCAGAGGCAAATTGTGTGCTGGGAAAGTGGACAAGTGACGGTGCTGGGTGCTGGGTGCTGGGAGCTCGGTGGTTTTGATTAAGAGCAAGGTGTTGATTGATTTGGAAACTCAAAGAGACTTAATTATTTTGAAGGGATTATCAGTGCGATTACGGTTGCCGATTGCGATTGTATTGCCAAAGGGAAGCAATTAATTGAGGGATTAAGTTCCTTTTGTTTCCGCAGCCTTTGCTTTTCAATAATTTCTCATCGACTTCCATAATGAGTTCTGTCTGGTGGCCCGTCTCCGAAACTAAAACCATAAAAAGTTTCAGTTATGTCGAATTTTCCACACATATTACTCTGTAAAGTTTCCACTCTTCACCGCAGCTGAAAAGTTAGGCCAGTTAATTAAAAACGAGCTGAAGTCTGGGGGCAAATTTGTTGTATAAATTTAGCGTCCTTAATGAAAAATCCACCCATGAGTGCTGTTAACCTGATGATGAAAAGTAGGTAAAGCCGGAGACGACAACATATTTGCGATTATTTCCCACGCGGGCACTTAAGGCATAAAGAGCAATAAATTAAGAGACGAAGGCAGCTGCGAAGGCGAAGGATGTCCTGGCATGAGGATGTCTTTGAAGCCGGCTGCCTGGATCCTTGAATCCTTGGACCCCGAAGGCAGCGGAGAACCACTTCAGGTGTAGATGGAAAATGTAATTATTTCGTAGATTTGCTCCCGCCATAAAATAAACACGCGGAAGAACGGTTTTTGCAGATCCGGAGCCGCGGGATAAAAAGCTACCAAAAATCCGCACAGCACTTCAAAAGGCCAAGCCCCCAAAAATATTAAACGAATGTTTGGCGTTGCACAATAAAAATTATTTTGTACTTATTGGAACAGAAAGATTGTTTAAAGAAAGCTAGTATAATGATTATCCTTAAACTCTTAAGGTAAGTACAAGTTTGACACGTATAAAATTAGATAACATTAAGCTGAGAATTTTATACTGGAGTCTTCTCAATGTTTTTTTTTTCGAGTGTTCACTCGAATAAATAGTTTCTGGCAAAATGAGTTCAACGTTTCTCAAAAGAACTACGAGCAAATAGCGAGGGGCGAATGGAAGACGGAGACGAAGCCTGATGCTCATTAATTAAGGAAGTGGCAAATGAAAAGCCTGCGAAAAACGCTCCCAGGACGTCTTTTTTTGGTTAGTGACCTGATGAGCAGACGCAACATTTCTGAGCCGCACACAAGTATATATATATATATATATAAGGTAAAGCAAGGTAAGATGGGGTAGCCCCCCACTTGAATCACGGGCGTATGTATATAAATCAGTTTTATTTGCTTTCACTTGTTCTGCTCTAATATTTTTTTGGGCCACTCGCCCGGCATCATTTGTTTGCCTCGGCGTCGACAGCGGCTTGTGGCTTTCAACTGGTCCCGGTCCCCGATGCAGTTTGTTTTTCCCCCTTTTTAGCTGCTCAAACAAAAACGTCGAAAATTAAATTATTAATTTATTGCCCGTTGCTTGGGCGCCCCAGCCACAGCCGCAGTTTCTATGGACCATTCACTCGTGATTTCCAGAAAAGCAGCCGGAAAAAAACAAAAGCAAAGCAGAGCCAGAAATAAGAGAAATTCACATTGCTGTGGCACAACATTTCGCGGTTTCCTTCGACATGCACCCTCGGCTCGCTAATTATTCATAAATTAGGCGCAGAAAGACGGGGGACTTCATTTGCCGCTTGTTTGTTTATTTAACAATTTGCTCGGCCGGCACAAGTGCGGCAAAATGTTCTTTGATTGGAGTTAATGTGCTGGCAGAAGAAGGAATCGATGCTAGAAAAGGTTTTGGAGTGGGTAATGTTCTAGTAATTAAAAAGTAGTAACCCAGTCGATTACCAAGCTGTAAGATCTGATACATACTTGCATATATGATATTAACTGAATATAGTTTATTAAAAATTTCGTATGAGGGTACTTACGATATTTCTCCGAATGGGGTGAATGCATCTTTCAGCTGTTGCGTTTCGATTTCGGCACTCAGATCGCCCACAAAAATGTGAAACTGTTCTGTAAAGACAAAAAGGGAGACAAATTCAGCGGCAATTACGGTCTGGGCAAGAGTTAAACTATAGTTGCTTAGTCTCGCCATCGGGCGACCAGACGACAAACCGCACTCGACGATGGCCCAGACAGACACTTGAGATGGCCAAGATGCCCATGTGTGCCCGACCAAGTGGCAACTGGCTGAAATCGCAACGTGCAATTGTCCACCCCCGAGTTTCGAGCTCCGAGTCCCCCAGTTGGCCGGTATCTGTTGCTGATTTGGGGCTTGACATTATCAAATGCCGACTGTCAGCCGGGCTGCCTAGGATCTCGCCCCCGAATCCCGGAATCGTTTCCCTGAGACCCAGAGCCCGTCACTCCAGTTGCCACTTTGCTTGCCGGTTGTTGCCGGCTATTTTCGGCACTCCGGCTCTAGCTCAGAGCCAGGTGCAGAGTATCTGGTTCCGCATCCGGTTGCAGCTGCAATCGCCGGGTGAAAACTGCCAGGAGCCGGCTGCCAGGTGGACACGAGTGCCATCACAAGTGCGCCAACGTGTCATGTTTGCATGCACGCGCTGCAACAAACACGGGCCAACATCTATAAATAGGTTTGCTCGGAAGTGATATATGTGCTTTCACTTTAATAATCTTTCTACTAAAACTATATTTAAGCATTTAAGTACAGAAATCTAATAATTATAACTATATATTAAGTGATTTATTTTAAATATTTAGCTTTATTGTTTAATTGACCAAGTTTGTTGATTTTCTGAGGCTTGCCTGTACCCACAGACCATCCAGGATCCTAAAACTGCTTTTCGGCTCGCGTCCGTGCCAAAATGACATAGTTTCGCATTACAAGGAAATTGCACTTGAATGTGCCCGTCAGTGGCGTACGACTGGTGGGCGTGGCCGGCCCTAAACTCCCACACCCACACCAACACCCCACGCCCCACCTCATCATGTGTGCAGTGGAAACAGAGTTGACAAATATGCCAAAAAAGAAAACTCCCCCAGCGACATGAATTACAATTCGGGTGGGTGGTGGCTAGTAGCTGGTGGCTGGGCGGTGGTGCTGCGCGTCGTCCCGTAGCTGTGGTACTTTCATTTGTCCGTCCGTTTGTCCGCCGGAGCGGCAGGAAGTTGTGCTAAGCGTCATTTCCGTTGTTTTGAGTGATTGCAATTGAGATACGGTTTTTGCGGTTTCTTTTTTCGAGCACCGCTGGGAATCGCTGTCTCCCCGTCTGGGCAATGGAGCACGTGTCGACGTTTCTCTTTTCACTTAAGCGGTTTAAATTCCACTCGAATCGGAGGTCTGCCTAATGTGCTGTAAAATGTTGCCTTAAAGATTCACTCAGCAAAAAATCGAGGGCCAGGAAAGTTTACTTTAAAGTAAAAATAATTAATATGTAGCTCAGTATAACAGTGACTTATTAACCAGCAGTTTCCTTTTCTTTTGTTTTGATCAACACACTAATAGTTTCCTTTTATAAATATTAAATATTATCTTGAATCATACTAAAAGTCTGATAAAGTGCAACCCCAAATGCCCATCAGTCACAAACAACATTGGTTTCCGTGTAGGTCACGCAAAAAGGATTAAAGGGAAAATATTTGACTGGGTCGGGCATTCGACTGGAATGGAATGTTGCCATTTTGATGTTGACACTCAAATGCCTTTATCTCGGCGGTAATAAATTGTTCGGCAAATCCCCCAAATCAATCGCTGACCAATTTATTTTATGCAATCTCTGCATCTGACACAACCCCAACCCCTCGATCCCCGGCCAACGAATGAAGCCAACAATTTATTGCCCTAACTAACAAAACTGCAGCTGCAATCGCTGCGTTTACAAACCTTCCCCTGACCTTTCACCCTTTCATCCTTTCCCCGCCCGGAACAAAAACAAACCGCGACGAAAACAAATGCACATTAAATCTGCACCAGTTACAAATTCTTGTTGGTTTTAGTCAACTGGTCAGTCGCAAAACAATTTGGACAGGCCATTTTATTTGCCAGCGGCAGATTTTTCAGCGTTTTTCCGCGCTCTGTGTGGGCCATTCAACGGGTCCAGGGCCAATTAAGTTCCAGTCCATAAAATTTGCATCAAAAGGCGACCATTGACCTTTGGGCGTGTCCATAATTAAGAGTCCAAAAATATACCCATCCGGTGCGGCCTGCAATACGCACAGTCCAGTTTCACAATTAAAGAGTCCGCGTCTCCATTAAAAGCCGGGCCAACTTCCCAGCGAGCGGGCATAAAGCAGCTGGCCAAAAGAATTCACAGCCAAACACCAGAGCACGAAAATGAGCGAACATCAACGACAGGGGGCTTGGGAGGGAAATGCCGGGTGGTACGTAATTCGACATAAAAATATCGTAAATCTTAAATTAGAAATTTCGCACATTAAAAACTTGGAAATTGCATTTGGCTTTCTGGCTTCAACTTGGTCGTAAGCTCGCATTCAGGCAAAAGGCGAGAAATTCAAGCGAAAAACATCCTAAAATCTACACGCGAAAAAATTAAATGGTTGCCATAAATAAAGATAAAAAATAAGTAAGTAAAAAGTTCAGGATACGATGTTTCCTATCAAGAAATTAGCATAAGTATGACATATAAACCATTTGTTGTTTATGTTTGAACCAGCAGGCAATTATTTTCAGTGTGCAAGTATTTTGGCCCGATTCTGTTTGTATTCCTATGTGTATGTGTGGCAAGCAAACGAAGCTCGAGCCAAATTCGGCGAGGAATCAAGGATCCCCGGACTGGCCTGCATAATGCCCATTGGCGCACATTTTTAATGAGTTGGACATAAAAAAGTTTTAGCTTTTGAAAAGCTGCTGTTGAAATGAAGCCAATGAAACCCTCACAAACACCCCAAGCTCGAGGGAAAATGAGGAAAAGGACGCTGATGAACAGAGGCCTGGTCTGCGGACCATTGTCTCTGCGGGGATTTGAGTGTTGTCCTGCATGTCGTCTGCTGTTTTATTGCATAATCGTGAGTCAATCAGCGGCCAGAGGGATTCCTTGCCGGTTACTCCAGCTCCTCTTTATCCTGCGCCACCCTCTTCCATCTTCCACCTCCGATATCCATTCCCTGTTTCAGTTGATCACGCATTCGACGCTAGTTCGACCTTCATCAATGCACGTCAGCTAATAAATACGTGCTGCATTTTGCCCTGACCTCCCAAGAGAAAAAGCCAGAGAACAAGAGGGGAATTGTTCCCCCATGCAATTAAATTTCACTTCAGCTATACCAGTTCGCTTTAATTTGCCGAATTTAATTGAATTGCGAGCACATCAAATTGCGCATACGCCCCGTGGTACGCAAACACAAATGCACACACACACAGACGAGCTGGTGGAAAAGTTGAAAAACATTGCTTTGCGATAAAAATGTACACTAATTTCGTTGAAATTATAGATTTGTATGGTAATGCGTTTCAATTTGCCGGCATTTCTCATTCATTTCCTGCGCTCTCCCGATTATCGAACCAAATTCAAATGATGAGCCATTAAATGAGAAGTGGCTATCTAAACTACGATGTCCTCATTTTGGGCGGTAAATTGGCGATTCGCGGTAGATCAATGGACAATCAATGCAGTACCACGGTACTGTATGAACTTGTAGTGGTACTGACTGCTTGGGCAGGACTAAATTTATTCCATATATTCCTCCCCTTACTTTGAACTTATATAATCATTTTACAACACAAGAAGAGTGTACACGAACAGATGTATTCGAGTTGTACGATCATTGTATTGCAAGGTGTTGCATAAGCTGTAGTCAATTTTTTGTTGGCTTTTCTTAGTTCGCGCTCTTGAACGGTTTTTCCTCGGCTCTTTTTCTGGCGGTTGTCCAAACCGGAGTGACTACAAATGTGGTTGAAATGTGCGCGAAAAGCGGCAAACCGCAAAAGTAGCTGAACAAACACAAATGTGCAGGGCCAAATCGACAGAGAAAAAAGCGATAAAATGGGTTGTGGAACGGAGGTAAACACTGCTACATGTTCACCGACAAATGTGACGGACATGGACATGTGTATGCCCCCACACAACCCCACCACCACTTCCACCATTCGGCAGAAAATGCAAAATGCAAACACAAATATAAACACAGATGCTAACTAACCACATCAACATATCTGCCTGTGTGAAGTTTAGACTGCTGTGCAAACATATGAAAATGGAGATTTTCACGATGGTCCATTTTGATGTATTTTGCTCGAAAATTATGTTACAATGCCACTTGTATTTGCATCGCCCGAATAGCCGAGCAATTATATCGAAAAAAGAAGGATAACACTCCTGCGAAGCGCCGTACATTTTTCATGCGAACCCTCGACATTGCAAATGCATGGCCTCTTGAATTAAATCAACTGCAGCTCAAGCTGAAATTGCCGTGTAAACGAAATGGTAGTACATCCCGGCTATCCCCGATCCACTTTCGAGTGCCCCGGGCCATATTATAGCCATGGGCAACGCATCTGCTGGAGAGTCCTTGCCGTTCATTGTTGTCCGAATATAATTCATGGCTCAGCCAGACAACTCGCATCGTCAAGCTTTTCGGCTATAATACATGCGGGATAGCAGATAAGTAAGGGAAAAGGCATATAAAGGTGAAGCTCCAGGCTAAAGTTTAAATTTAATGAATAGAAGTGAAATTTTGCAGAAATATTTAACTAGCAACAGAAGGACACGTTCAATTTGGTTTGTTCGTCCCATTTCAATGGTACTTTTAGTCAAGTTCTTCCATAAGCTGACTTTCGTTTGCTTCAATCTATAATTTAAGTTAAGCTCTTCACAGATAGTTTCGAAGATACTTCCGAATAGCGCATGCGAGATATTAAAGCGCTTTAAATGCTTCCAACTCCCGATAGTTTTCCGGCGGAACCTCTACTTCTGTTTATCGAAGTGAACTATGCATTTTGGGAGCCGAGTTTCCCTTTGTTGTTTACATTGTCAAATGGATTTGGAGCCGCCGTTTGCACCGCCGCCGTTAAAAGCGAAGCGTAAAAGTGCCACAAAAGTTGCGAAAGGGGGGAGGGGGCTAAAAGCGAATGGATTAAAACACGTGAAGCACGCGACCTCAAAGCGCATTATTTGTTGTAAAAAAAAGTATTACACACTCACACACACCCCCACGAATACGGCTGAAACGAAATGGCAGTCACACACACACAAATAGCGGGAAAACGAGTGAAACGAACGGCAGGGAAAACCTAATAAGCTTTTGTGCAATTGCAAGCCATTGTGCTGCAGCTAAAGCCCGGCCAACCAACAGAAAGCTAATTCAAACACCTGCCACAAAAGGTAGGAAAAGCGGAGTGTGTATGTGTGTGTGAGCTGAGAATATGCAAACGTCGAATGGAAAAAAGGGAAAAAAGGGGAAAGGATTTTGCCAGCCACAAATGCATGCAACGCGTAACATTTAGCCTGCCAGCGCTCTGCAGCGGTGGTTTGGCGGTTCGGTGGGGCGATGCCTGTGGTGGTGCATTAACACATGCGCCAATAAGTATGCAATGCGCTGTGACATTTTTAACGCGTCCCACAAAGACAGCAGCAGGGCGACAACAATGCTTCTATCTCCACTCCTTTCGCTCACCCTGTCGCCTTCGCTTCGCCGTCTGTTGCACAGGAAATCACGATTACAGTGAGTCAAAAGCAGCACTACACTGGGAAAAAACCCACTTAATTGGTTAAAACGTAGGGAAACAGTTGTAATTGTACTTCAAGTTAAATGAAATGCTTGGGCGATTCTTAACATTCCAGTATGAGCTTAAGTTTGGCAGTATTCACTTTTAAGAAAACATCTTTATCATTAATTTGCAAGCACTTGATGAAACTATTTTTTTCGCTCTGCATAAGCAGCATCAGTTGCATGCAGAATATGTGAGCGTGTCGCTGTTTGTTGAGTGACAAAATTAGATTTAAATATGCCCGCCCGCAAACGCCTCTTGGCGAAATGTCACCGCATGTCCTGCTTTCGCTCCTGCTCCTGGCAACTCTCATCCCGATGAAAATGAGCTGTCGGCGGAGTGAAGTGTTTTTGTCGCGCATATGGGACGCCAGCATTTTGCTGATTGTTTTTTATTTTTATTTTATACAGCGAAAGCGGCCGAAAGTTTTCACTTGGGCTTATAGAAAAATCAATTCCCTATCCGTACACACGCTTATGCGAAAAGTTTTCCCATGAAACTTGAGTCGTTTTACCCCCCCGCACGATGGAACAATGGCTGTAAGCCACAGGAGGATTAAATATTTTCAATATGATTATTTGCGTTTGATAATTACTATAAAAGCTGTGTAAGCTATTATGAAATATTGATCTGACCTTAGGGCTTAGCGCTCATTAAAAAACACTTGGTCGGATTTCTTTGTTTCATTGTTCTATTTTTTGGCAACAGCTCCTTTCAATTCCGTCCATTGTCTGTCAATCGGCTCGGATCGCCTTGCCTTGAATCCGCTGCCACTGTCTATGTCATTATGAAACGTAAAACGAAAACGATTTACAGTAATGCCAACACTTTGCCGCCCTGCCACTGTCTTGTCCCTACCACCTTCCCATCGTCCTTGTCGTCGCCCGACATTGTTGTTAAATGAAGAAAGTATTTTTCAAATGCGAATTTCCGTTATGCTCCTCGTTTCGACATGAAGACATTTTTGACTATTGTCTGGCGGAGCAGCGAGCTGAAAGTAGAATCTGAGGCAGCTGAAAACAGCAACAAAGTCGGTGCACTCGAAAAAAAAGTTCACTATAAATCAAACAATGTATCTTCATTCGTATACTTAAGTTGTCTTGTTTTCAACCAATTTACGTTTTAAATTTGCTTTAGTACTGAACAGATTTTTGAACAGTGTACCCAACTATTGCCAATGACAACGAGAGCGACAACGAAGACGATGAGCACGACGGCACGACGCTGATGATGGCAAGCGTTTCCGCTTTTGTTGTTGTCACCGTTGTCGCTGCCTCAGTTGTTGTTTTTGTTGTCCTGGTTGCTGTGCGCGGGACACACAAAACATTGAATGACATTATCCTTTATTGCTTATCCCACGCCTTGTTCCGAGTCCTGTGGCCCGCGTTAGCAGCTGCCACGCAAAATGGACGAAGAAAGTCTTCTGGGGTTTAGGGGGCAAAAAGTCAAAAGGGCATACGCGGCGTATGCGTAATATTAACTAGAACTTGCAGGACAAGTGGTAGGGTGTGTGTGTGAGGGCGAGTGTGTATAGTGGGGTGAAAAGATCGAGGGCAGCCGCATTGTGTCCACCAGGACAAACTTTTTCATTTCCCCGCGGAAAAATTTTCAAAAAAATTTCATTTCCCAACGACTGAAGGAAAACTTTGCACCAAAGACATAGAAACTAGTTAGGAGTGCGGATACAAGAGGGAGGTTTAGTGGAAAGTGGGGCCAACAAAGCTGAAAAAGTCATGTCGTTTCATTCCCCCTCACCCAACCGCCCACTCATTCACTTACACACACAAACGCATTTCACGAAATAAAGTATTCAAATAAAATATGCTAAAATCTTTGAAGTACTTCAAATAGCAAAAAGTAGAAAAAGAACCCAAACGAAACGAACAAAAAGAATACGCCACACAGAAACAGTCAAAAACTTTTCATAGGAAAAGGGATATAGAATCGCAGTGAGAGGACCGGTGCTGGTGGTGGAGGAAAATGGGAAAACCAGGGAAAGCAAAGCCCGACATAAAAGGCATCGAGAGAAATAAAGAAATGGCAGGCGAAATGGCAATAGCCAGGCACAAAAAGTAAATATCGTTTATGTTGTCATAACGCGCAATGCCCTGCAGCCAACACTACCACCACTAGCACCACCACCCACTTTTGAGGGCCCGCACCACCCAACCGCTCACAGATTGAGCTCGGTGCGCCACAGCCTTATCATTTGAATTTTCCGGCGACGTGTTTGTCGAGCTGGAGCCGATAAAGATGCGATAAAGTGAGAACAAGTTGTCGGGCAGCTGGAGAAAAGTTTTGACCGAATTCTGACTTTTGCCCGGCTTGACTTGACTGACATTATTCGGCCAGCAGAATTGGCAATTTGTGTAAATTATTGCCTCAACTTTTTCCTCGACAAACTTTCCTCCAAATTAATATGACGTTATAAGAATTTATTTGATTATTTCAACCGTTTGACGACTTACTGCATACGCCCCACTTTTGCAGCATACTTAATTAAGCAGAAACGTTGCACAAAAGTTTGCCGAAAATTGTATTAAAAATTCATATTTGCCTCGAAATGTGTTCGTAGTCCGCACACATGTAAAGCTCCCAGCTGTTAGATTTAATTTGACTGCAAATAATATATGAACAAGGCGGGTATTTGCCTGGCTGGTGGGAAAACTCGGCTCAAACTCAAACACTCGACACTTTGGCAACGAAAACTGTTAACGGAAAATGTGTGTAATGCCCGGCAGGCGGCTGAATTTATGCATTTTAAATGATATGTGAGAGTTTTGGGTTCCGGGTGAGGCGGCTGCAACAATATTTGGATTTGCCAATGTGTCGGCGCTCTAGCGGAATAACCAGCCATGTTTGCATTTCAACAAAATGCAGCCAACTTTTAGGCGCAAATTGTCGGCAGATTATATTGTCCTGCCTGTCAGGATATGTGTGATTGTCTATACGAGTATATGTGTGTGTGTCTGTGCACTAATGCAGCGACAAGTCTGCTGGAAATTATCCACATGCCAGACGATTTTCCATTGCAGTTTCTGATATTTGTTTTTAATTTTTCCACGCATTTCTTTTCGCTCTGTGTGCTTTCAATTATCATTGTTTTGATTATTATTTTAATGTTTTGCACAAACATTTAGCTCATCCCAATCCTGCTACACATCTGTATCTGTTGTCACATTCGTCTGCATTTCGTGATGTTGTTCGTTAGCTGCTTTTGTTTCGTTATTATTTATTATATTCGTTTGTTTTTGTGCAACACAAATTCTATCTGTGAGTAAGAGTTTATTACTCATTTTAATTTAAAATTAAGATACAAAACGCACATCCTCTACTTTTAAAGATCGCTTAGTTTCCACCTTCCCCATTTTGTGTTTGTGTGACCAGTTCTTTTAGCACCTGTGCCACATGTCATGGAAATCCCTTGAAGCGTTATGTAACCCAATCATCTGTGCATGGCCAGCAGTTGTGAGATTGATTTTCAAAGCAAAAAATATCCTTTTTACTTGGCTTACATGTTTTTATCTATTTTCACTTTAAACGTGTCGTTCGATTTTCCTCGCCCACGGATTATTTTGCTAAGGGACTCACATTTCCAGCGTTTGCTTCGTCAAATTGTCATATCGAATTTAGCTGGTCAACAAACTGCATTGATTTTGGCCGTCCCAGCAATGTCCTGGTCACGTTTATTGTGCAACCCAGGCAATAACGTCCAATTTGCCCAAGATCCAGCAAGTTCAAAAGAAATAGAGTCAAACGGCACGGCGGAGTACACCACAAATGCAGTTCAATTCGGGCAATTAGAATGAAAACAAAGACAACCCCAATTTGATTCTGTGATGGGAAAGGACTATATTTTGCCGCTGTAAAATCAGAAGTTTCTGGCTGGGAGTTATTCATAAAGAGTGATAGTCTGTGTTTAAACTAAATAAAATATCAAATAAAGCTAAGTCTATGCCACTTCATTTACTCCCAAACTAACAAGTTCAATTAATATAGAAAAATAATAATGACAAATATGTGGACACAGAACAATCTATGAGGCTTCTCATCACTGCAGGCAACGTGTCGTATGCGCAACGCACACGCATGCAACTGCAACAATTTTTCTGCATATGGCTCAATTCACGTCGCCCACCCCTTACAGCCAAGTTAAAGCGACCCAAGGCAAGCCACATTTATTGATGTCTCAATTTCCTTCGCCAAATCACCTATTACAAATCGACAGCCAGCTTTGTTGGTTCTTACAACTGGTCGTGATGGTAGTATTGGTGGTGCTGCAGCAATTCGTACAAATTTGGCTGGCAAATAAAGCGCCTGGAAAAGCTGGAAAAGTAAAAATTACCCTTCTGGCTGGTAATGGTTGGCAATTTGTTTGGCTCTTGCCGATGCCATTTTGGCCATTGCACAAACTGCAGATACGTGTGGGTGGAGTGAGCGGTATGGGCGGTATGGGTGGTATAGTGGTTGAAGCTACACTCATTTGAGGTGAAATTGATAAGAGTGGTGCCTTTTATGCCTCATTTCCAATAGTTGGAAAGACCCCGCTTACTGATAGCAGTTTGATCATTCCATTACAGCTCGCTGCTGCTTGAAGCAATTTGCCACAAATTTCAATCAAACGTGCTCGCTAAAAAGTTGCCATAAGTTGCACCACCCACTCAGGTGGCGGTGCCACGCCCCATTCGCCAAGCAGCCCCATCGCCCACTCCCACCACTTACAGCTAACAAACTTTTACATTAAGACATTAGCGAAAAACTTTTTTCCGTTCCTTTTTCTGCCCTTTCCAGCGCTGTTTGCGATTTTTCTCTCATTCGGTTGCAGCTGCAACAACTTTCGCTCGAACTAATTTCTTATTTGTTTGGCTCTTGCGGTGCAGCGAGGAAAACTGCGGGGAAAACTGGGATTGCCATGTGGCAGCGACTGGCCGGCAAATGGAGTGCTCCATTTTCATTTGCTCGCCCTCTCACTTTTGCCGGCCAGCGGGATATTGCACATGAAAAACTTTTCGTATTTTCATTGGCTTTGATTCGGTTTTGCAAATGGCTTAGCATTGTTGAGGAGTCGAGAGTTAAGAGCTGATTGGATGATCTTTCGATGGCCGTGGAGTCGTAATGGGGAATAATGCTAATGAAGGCAGCTGCGCACCGAATTCAATTTAAGTTTTTGCCTAATTATGCGAATTTGGGTGCATACAGCTGCTTTTAACTACAGTGATTCTTAAATTTGTAGTTTTCCTTCCTTCTAAATTTAAGCAGCTCCGAATGATCAAATCATAGTCTTTTCACCTTCTAAGCTGCACTGTCTGATCCATTTCATCCGCAGGTATTATTTCCTCTCCATTTCCCGGCAACCGCAGCCTTGACATTTTCCCACCCCGCAGCACTTAAAAAATGCAAAACGCGTTAATGGCAGCCTGGGCAGCACCTGTGCTACTTTGGGTTGTTGGGTGCACGAGGAGATGTAGAGTGGGTGTAGAGTGATGGTGTCCACGTTATGGCTCGCTGCCGTTTTTGCACCACAGCAACGCACTTGGCTGCGCTACGCAATTTCCGTTTCCGGTTGCGCAGAACCAGGGCCAAAGGCAGACAACTGCAGGACAACATCCCGGCCTCATCCTTGGCAGCCATTTGGCGCACAAACAATCCGTTAACACTTTTCTGCGCTGCTCTTTTCTCTTTATACCCTGCCCCCTTCCGCCATCAACCGCCTTTTGCAACTTTGTGGCCCTTGTTTCGGGGTTTCCAGGCTGGGAAAACTCCTGTTGCTGTCGCTGACGCGACTCCAGGTTGTAAATTTCCATTAAATGTGCATTTTTGTACAAGTTTTTGAATTAAACTTTTTTCGCCTTGGCCATAGCTCAGCTCAGCTGAGCTGGTTGGCTGTAAAAGCAACTGTCGGGCTTTTAGCCCGCTGCGCCATCGCCTGGCCATCTTGGCCAACAGCTCGGGCGAAAAGTTTGCACCGAACTGAAACAAGTTCATTTCCGCGGCTCTCATTATTTTGCCAAGTGCAGCAGATACGTTTCGAGTAACTACAGAAAAGGTAGCATATACCGAATTGTGGGGTTGGGTTAAAGGAAAATGTGATCGAAATGAAAGATATTTAACATTCTTACTTTAAATAATTGTGTTCTTTTTAGTCTAATATAAGTTCACCGCTACCTAAATTTTCTTCCACGGGCTCCATAGCCGTGTTTAATAGCTGGTCTAAAATTTTTTAAGCTTTCGCTTTCAGTTGCAGGCGAATATTATAATTTTGCACCGCCCCCGATTTTTCTGGACCTCATCCGGAACTGCACCCTCAACCTCAGCCATATCCACATGCTGCATCTGTCGCTGGCTGGGCAAGTCATAAAAATCTCATGAAGGGTCAGGCTAAGTGGGACACTTGACCGGGGTTCAGGGGATTCCCAGAGCGGTGGCATGCTATTACTTTTAGAATATGACCGAAACATGCAAAAGATTTCTCGCTAGCAGTTTGCCAAAGGGCTGGGTGCGAAAGAAGCAGAGACAATGCAGCCATGGCTTGACACTGAAAAATGTGAAAATTATGCAGCAAACATTAAAGAAACTATGTAAATTGGCTGCTCCTTCTGCTGCTGCTTTTGCCGGGGGCGTGGCCTCTGAAGGGGCTGGTTTCCCCATCGCCCAGCACCCACTCTGCTGCCCTAACCCGATGCCATCAAATTTTATTCCCCTGGCAAGTTTGACTCACGCCTAATGGTTTTAATTAAGCGACTGCAACTCCGACTCGTGAGTTGCATGTCATGCATGAAATTCATTAGGTTCTGCCGACGTCTGCTTAGTGTCTTACTCGAGAGTCGCGCTTTTCCAGCTTCCTTTGATATACTTATACTTGGCATTTTCTTAAGCAAAAACTTTGCTGGCAACTAAAACCAAACTTGACATAGTTTCGGCAAAAATTGCAGCTAAAAACTTACTTAATTTCTACCAACTGCACTTACTCTGCACCAACTGTCGCCGTAGGGGTGGTTACGCTACTTCCTTTCCGCCAACTACACAGAGAGAAACATCTGTTTCCCACAAAAACTCACTATTTTGGTCATACCGATCGACAAAATTATTAAAACGTGGAAAGTTATACCTTGCAGATCTTGTAGTTTAATTTCCAATCAAATGGCATCACTGCCATTGAATTCAGAAAAATTTAATTTTTTTTACCATTTTTGCAGAATTTGATGATGGTACCCCTTACTAAATATTCAAAATTTTCAAAATTTTTTTTTTTTTTTAATTTAAAAAAGGATCAGAGTCGGTAGCCTAGCTTGTAAGCACCACAAAAAATCTCTTTTTTTGCCTCTGCGACTTTATAGGACCAAGTTGCACTATAAAAAGAGTGGTGTTTTTAAACAAATAGATTATAGCTTTCCAATAAATATATTTATATATATTTTGGTCAGTGCAGTATATTTGGTCAGTGGTCAGTGTACTTCTGGAGGTGCACGCACGAACACAGATACACATGACACTCTTATTTGCATAGTTAGTCAAGTTTTCTTTGCCCCATTGGGGATGGCCAAGAACGGGGTCGGGCGTCTGGGCCAAGACAGTGGCAACTGCTTCCCGCATGTGAAGAGTCCACTCGCTTTGACACTATTTCAACAGGCAAATAAACATGGGGTAGCGGGGTGTTGCCGTCTTTTATTTATCTTTGACACTTGCTAATTTTTGCTGAGTTGTTGATGAAAATATTTTGCCTGGCAAGTGTCAACTTCTTAAGTTGTTTAGCAACCAAATACAACGAATTTAGCTTGACTGTCGAGGGGGCTTGCGAACTCGACTGACAGACGCATTTCGCAGCAGAAATTAGCCCGTCTAATAGCAGAAATGCCATGGCCAAGGAATTTTCGCTAAGCAACACACAGTGGATGAAATGATGCTGAAATCTGTGCGACGCTCTAATGATTGTTCATGTCAACAATTTGCAAAACTAAATGAACACATTTCGCAGTCATAAATTATGCAATAGAACGAAGCAACCACCAGCTAGCATTTCGCCCACAAACACATGTGTGTGCCAGTTGCCAGTTGGTAGTTGGCAGCAACTTGTTAGCCAACTAGGAGACTGAGCTGAAACTCGGCTGGCCATAAAACACAAAATACGAAACGGAAAGCGACGGCAAGACACGGAGCCTGTTGAGGCCAACATGGCATACTGACAACATGTGTTCTGAGGTGAGGCTTATAAATAAATTATTGATAAGCATCTGGCATAGAGGAAACGTCAAAAGTTGTATGCTTAAATAAGCAGGGAACGGGAGCAGTGACGTGGCAAACTTGTTGTGCTGGCTTTTGAATTTTTAAATGCATTGAAATTACTGCGGGAAAATCTAGACTAAGTAGGATGAAAATTTAAATTGCACACCGTCGCCATTGCTGAGAAACAAGGCGAAACGAGGGCAAACTTTTAGCAAGTTTGTTGCGCATTTTTAATTAATTTTCTTGCCTTCCTCGCTGCGCCCAAAGGCATGCTATAGAATTTTTTCGCGCCGGCTTTTAGCCATATTTAAACGGCTCACACTGTGCTTGTGTGCATGGCTATGTGTATGTATATGTGTGTGGTGCATTGACATGTCAATAAGAAATGAAAATGAATATGAAGACGTGTGCGAGCTGCCCGCTTGCCTGCCAGCCTCCTGAACATCGACGGCGTTGCAATTAAAATTGTAAGACAAATTAAAAACCGGAGTACACTGAGAAAAACTTGTGTAGAACAGTATGACAACCGATCAAACATAAATAAGTAAGATCTGTGCGAAAGGTTTTACCACAGCGGTTGTTAAATCTTCGATGTTAGCTGCATCTTTTTGGACACTTTTTTTTTCTTAATTTGCTGATTGTCTTGCTCATTTTTATTGCAGTGCACACACGTAACACTTGCAAATTCTGCAGAAATAAGCCAAGAAGCGGTGAGAGTGAAAAGATTTGCACTTGGCTGCTGATTGCAGTTCCCAACTCGTGTCCTCAATTTGACATTTATGCGAGCGCAGGCAAGCGATTCTTAATCGAAGCAACTGCGATTCCTTTCTTGGCAATTGTATATGAACGCCTACGTGGATGGGGTCGTGTATGTGTTAGCCAGTATATATCGGCCAGAAGCCACGGCAAAGTTTCACATCCTCCTTCGTACGCAACTGAAACTTTTAATTAATTTATTTTGCCAGCACTCGCTTTGTCTCGCTGACGTTGTCTGTTTGCCCGGCAGAGCCTCAATAAATGTTTTTGCCCTGACCATAAATGATTTATTTGTTATTTATGCGTGCCATGTTGGACAAGTGATGGCTCCTTCCTTCGACGGCACAATCAGTCCAGTCAAACAACTTTATTTAATGTCAAAGTAAACACGCCGTCACAGCCTCTCCACTCTGTAGACGGTGCACTCAAAAAAATATTGTAAAATACTTAAAAGTTGAATACTTTTTTTTACCAACGAAAAGGTAAAAGCTCAGTACTATCAGTAATGATATAGTTCCGATAAGATCTTGAAAATATATTACTTTTCATGAAAAGAATTTATATAATTTATTTATACAGCTCAAACTAATTTCTCTAGTGTACCGCTTGTCCCACTCTGTCACCTGGAAATTCCGCTTCATTTTCCCCATTTTCCCCAGCCCCATTTCCCGAACAGCCGCTGCTGCGTTTTTAATTTGCACATTGCGGTCGGCGGGGCGGATTGCGCGCGCATTTAAACGATTTTCGGTTAATTATACGCCGTTACATAATGACATTTGCGCAAAGCCACGCCCCCAGCGAGCGCCCACTTGCCATTGGGCTGTTAACCGAGCTTCCTGACGGCGAACCGACCGGCTTCCATTTCATTTCGAGTGTCTTGCGCTGTTTGTTCAGGCCCTGGTTTGCATTCCTCGCGGTTTCATTACCCAGCCACTGTTGCCGTTGACAGTTAGCCACCACCCAGTGAGCCACCCGTTCGCCCCTTCACCCGTTCCGCCCACTCGCACTGCCAGTTCATAAATAGCAGCGTGTCCTTCTCCTCATCGGTGCGACTGCAGTGAAGCCAAAGCCTCAAAAGACAATCGCTGCAGATGAAATGCATGTGTCAGATTGCAGAACATACCAGAAAAGAGTGGCTGGCAGTGCTTTAATGCGGTGGAATTGCAAACTATGTGCGGATTTCGCTGCAGATCATATTTCTTGTTTAACGAATCCAACTTTGTACTTCAAAGTTTCTCAGTTACACATTCCTCACACAGAAGCAATTTTGAACAGATATTCATAACCCGACGAACCATATGAGGCCGAAATAAATGGGAAGTAGATGAATAATTTGAAGTTATTCAATTAATATCATGTTGCCATGTAAATTGTGACAAAGAAACTCAAATTAAACTTAGTTTTCAGATGTTACCGTATGAGAAGTAAAGTTTTAAAATCCATGTTACTTATTGCATAAGTTTCGTTGTTATGCACACACATGTTTTCAATGGAATTCTATAGTTCATGTGGGTTTAGAGTTTCCTTGCTAGCTTGTAATCGAATTATATTTTGTAAAGTTTTTAAATTACAATTACATACATGTCGGTTTGCTGTACAACATAAAAAAAGTCGGACTCCCTTCGATGAACATTCGATAGCCATTGTTAAGCGAACATAACCGCAGAAACCATAAAACTAACAAAAATTCAACTTAAATACAAATTAAATGCACCAGGGAATCGATGGAAAAAAGATGGGTAAAAAATTACGCCAGCAGCTAACAAAACTTTGTGTTGGTCAATTGTATTCGTTTTATCTTGTAATGTTGGCGGAAAAAATATTAAATCACAAAAGCGCGCAAACAAAAGCAAAGACAATAACACCAGCAACTATTTACCATATTTTCGCCCGCGATGAAAAAGATGGAATTATTGTTTGTATATGGCTGGGTGGTGCACACAAGCACGCATAAGGGCATGTGGCTGGATGCGTATTTATGTATTTAAATTCAATTAATAATTAAGGTGTAAATGCATTTGCATGCTGGTTAATTAAATTTGTGCGGCTTTATTAAAGGAAATTACGTATTTTAATGCGGCAACCACCGCAGAACCACCACTCGCAATAACAACGACAGGATGCCCGAAAGCCCCGATCAAAGGATGCTGAATGGCTGTGGGATAATGTAAATTCCGGATTCCCGCCAGCTGTTTGCCAGCGAGCTTAAAGCCAGTTCGAGCAAACACTTAAAGCCTCGAGTGGATGGATGTCGTGATGCCGGGATGCCGGGATGCAGGGATACGGATGCACAGGCGCATCTATAAATATTTCATGCGTTGCACTGCAGTCATTATGGCATTCATTAAATATAGAGTGCACGACATCCATACCCCAGCATACATGCAACCATACCATCCATGCATCCACCCGCAGATAGGGAGCGTCAACTAAAACCGCCTCGCATCCATAAATCTCTACCAGCCTCATCGTCCTCATCGTGCTCATGGCCATGCCACCACTTTTGTCAGTAGTTATTCATATAAATACACAGTGAGTACAGTGGGTACAGTGGGGCCACAATGGCACTGACTCACTGACTCAGTCGTGGTGTTAGTGTATTTCTGATTTGTGGTCTGACAGTTTAACCAAAACTGCATGCATGTAAATTTATTTGTGCTCATTTTTGCCGGCGAACTGGGTACAGACCGCCGCCTTTCCCGCCTCGCTTACATATGTCAAAATATTCAATTTATGCAGCGGCAGAAACAAAATGAGCCCAGATGAACGCCAAGGATATGGAATTGTGGGCGGGATTTCGCACAAAGGCAATGAGCTCCGAGTGTCAGCCATTATTTGGTGTGTTCCCAGTTCGGTACCCATTTCAGCTTAAAAATTGTGGAGATTTGGTTAGAGTATGCCAGAGGAATGTGTATTTAAACTTTATGATTTTGTTATTTACATAAAATTTATATCTATTGCGGTTGTTTAAAGAACAGCCCGAAGCTGGATGCATTCGATTCGTCCTGCAAGCGACCACTTGGTTGGTGTCCTTTGGGAATCCCCACTCCCGAGCCGCCCGCAGGACTCAGACCTCTGTTCCTTCCTGTGTGCCCCATTTCAGTTCTATTCTATATATACTTTGCATGTGTGACATTTATTTTTGCATGCTGCTGGCCACTGACAATGGGTCAGTTCAGTTTCCAGTTCCCGGCGCCATTGTTCCGACCAGGCCCAAAAGCGAAGCCAACCGCTGCCGTTGGTGGCTTGACATTTCTGACATTTGCAACATTTATGGCCCTCTGCTGATACCCATGGGTGTGGCACGCCCCCCGCCCCACGACCAACCCCTGCGGAGACCGCACGCATAAATGGATTGCAATTTCGCCACTCTTTACGGCAATTTGTATGCCAAAGTGCTTCATTCTATCAACTTATTAGGGAGCAGTCTTGAAGAGTGATCTTTTTGATACACTGTTGCAATTGACTCCTACCTTATGGATATTTGCTGTTGCTGATGCCGCCATATTTTTATGCTATGGTGGCCATAGCGTTTTATGCATTTTTTGTGCATTACCAGCTGAACGGGAAAACAACCAGCAAGTTGAGAACCTAACGTGCCACTTTATTTGCAACTTATTCACTTCCCCGAACTCTCTGGCCATGCAGATGTAGTTATTATTTGAAATTTCATAATACTTTTACAACTTTATGCAACTGTTTCGCTGCCGGGCTGCCTTAACGCGGCTTTCGTGCTTTATTTTTTGCGGTTGGCCAAAAAACCACCCGACAACCATCCCAGATCCACCCACAACATCACCGCTCAGCCACCCACTTGGGTTGTTTACTTTTGCAATTTTCAACGCTCCAACTGCATGCCATTTATTTCAGCTTTCGCTCCCCATTTTCCTCCAACTCAGCTCTGTTTATTTAGCCGGGCTTTTTGCTTTTGTTTCGCTCGGTAGCTCCATTTTTATGTAAAACATATTTTTCTTAAATAATTTATTTTTGGTTTTTGTTTTCCTCCTTCAGTCCTGCTACTTTTCTGCTCCTTGAGCAAACTAAAATGAAGCTTTTATTGAGTTCAGGTGCGCTGTGCCTTTCCCACTCCATTTGGCTCTGTTGGTGGACAAGTCTACATTCTACATCGGAAGAATACTATACGATTAAAATCGAAAATAATACACATGATTGAACGATTGGCTTAAAAAATTAAGTGATTCAATTACTAACTCTTACACACAATCAATGAAGTGAGTATCTCCTTAGAATTATTCCTTAATGAAGTTGATTTTAAGTTGTTACTGTCTATGACGACTATATTAATCACTTTTTACAGTGTACTATTCTGCCGGCATACTTTAGGGCAACTTTTGATTTCGCCTCTTTGCTTCTTTTTCAATTTGTGGCCACATTAATGTTAGAAAAGAAGAAAAAATATGAATGCACACGAAAAGTGTAAAGAAATGGCCTGGCCTGTCGTGAATGCAGAATCGGGGTGGCTCGGAGTCCTTTTTAGGGTAGCCCAGAGTGGGTTAGACGCGGGGTTAAGCCGGAGTCTTCGCGTGCACGGAAACGTTTAGCCGCCGCATATTGCCGGGCTCCGGTGGCCGAGAAGCGTCTGCTTTTATTTTTAGAAAATATTGGCACTATTTACCCCACTCCCAGTCGGCAGATTCAGTTCACATTTACCCCGTACGCCACTCGAGTTGGAGGATTCGCTCCCCGGGCTTTGTTCTCCGGGCCAAATGGGGCCAAAGTGGAAACGTTTGCTTATGCATGGCGGGAAAGTGGCTCTGCTTGCTTACCTGAAATGGAGAAAACAAGAGAAATGGATATTAATTAGAGTGCAAGGCGACGTTGTGTATGTTGTGTTAGTATTTTGTATTTGCCCGCTTATTATTTGTGAGCCAACTTATCACACACAACGGAAAGACTTTTACGAAAACTTAATTTATTATTTCGTGCTTATGCAAACACATCAATTTGTCGCAAGTAAACACTTCAAGCGCTTTTCGTTATCTTTGGCCAACAGTTGAGGCAGAGCCAAATTCATTAGAAATCCCACAGCAAATAGGAACGAAAATGGCCAAAATAAAAAAAATATATAGATATGTTTCGGGCGGGTCAAATGTTTGTTTAGGACCTGACGTCCGACCGAAATAACTTTTCGACTTTGGCCGAGAAAAGCGAACCCTAAAAAGCCACCTGGCCAATGGCTTTCATAATTTTTCAATAAATTCGAAGACCATTATATCGATCTAAGTGAGGGCTTCGTTTTCAATAAAGTCGGCATTACGTTTTGGCAACCCTAACTAGCCGGGTTCACCGCCTGATTGCTCCTGTCCCGCAGCCATTTTGCCACTTTTCTACTTGGCTGCTGTTTAACCGCAATTGAAATTACGCGCTCGCTTCCGTGACGACGAAGGCCGCTTGAAAAATTTATGCAAATTGCGTCACGTGCCCCGATGATTTCTTTCGAGGCAAAGGAGGTGGTCGCGGAGGTCGCAGTTCCAGGATCTGAGCCACCTTTCGGCACTCCTTTCGTGTCGCTCCCATTGCCACTGCGTCGCTGGCAAGTGAATCATTATTTAATTTAATGTAAAATAATTAGCATGAGCCGGAGCGCTCGGAACATTCAGAGCATTCAGAGTCCTTGGCTGACAGTGATGAATACTTGAGGTCCTCCACACTTGCTGATACTGCTCTGACACTTTTTCAGCCACCACCCGTATCCATCCGAGTCCCATTTGCGGTCAGTCGATGATGTATTACACACTGAGATACCCACACTCGAGGCCCGATTACAATTGAAGTCCCCTCGACTGCCGCACACTTGTCTTATTCTTTCCGAAAGAAACTTTTTCCGCTGTTAACATAATTTCCGCAGTTGATTGATTCACTCGGATCGGCAGGACGCAGGACTACGGGGCAAGGACTACGCAGAATACGGGCGGGCATCCATCCGGCTGGAGCACTTAAGCTGCCTGCCTGCTCACAAGTCCACATCCGTCGACTGGCGCTTAGACAAATTGTACTTTAATGTAATTTTATTGCAAAACTTTTCGATTTGCATATTAAAGGACGAGAAGCGGGCACAATAAAAATTTCATAAGCGGTCGGCAAGGACTTTGACACGTGCCGATGAAAATATGCGGGCGGAAAACTCGGGATATTCTTTACATGTGTACAAAGGCGCTGAAAATACATTTCAAAATCTATAGAGAAAGGGTTGTAATCAGCACCTTTTTGGTATATGGATGTTTGAAAATTAGTTTTCTTAGCACAAATGCGTTTAGTCACCTATTACCTCAGTGAATCATATATATATATAGAATCTAACAAGTGTTGACACAAAAATAACCTAATTGAATGGTCGTTTCCCTTTCAGACTGAACAACAATGGCGCCTCGGCTAAATAGGTAATTACGGGCTAGGAACACAACTTAACGCAATGAAAACACATATATAACACAGGCCCCCTCCGAGCAGCAGTAAAAAAAGGTCAAACCCATACTAGCACACTCACAAAATTGATGCAAAGAAGTCAACCTTGGGGTCATCGATGCGATTGCTTAACAAAGCCAACGTCTGGCGGGCTCAACTTTCGGGCATTAGCTCAAATTGGCAAAGGGAGGCAAAGATCCTTGAAGGGAGTGAAAGGGTCCTCATTTTTTATTCATAAACATTCATATTTTCCCATTCATGCAGCACCAGCTGCTTCCCTTTGCCTTTGTCCTGTCAGTATCTTTGCCTTTTTTTCTATTCCAATTTTTGCTGATTTCATATCCACAATTTGTGTTGATTGATAAGCAATAAGCGTAAGCTTTGAAGTGCGGCCGAAAGTGCAGATACCCCAAATGGGACACACTTCTGTTATATATTCGTTCTGGAGTTCCTGAATTTCGCTAATTTGATGAGTACTACCAGCTTATTTGCACACAAAAACTTCGCCGCATTGTACTCCTAATAATTTGAGACAAAGGTAGCTGATTTTGTAATTTAAGCCTTTGGAGGTTCGCCGTTGTGTGCATGTATAATCGCATCGCACTGGCCCCCATCTTAATCGGTGTTAATTGTGTGTACTCGCATATATGTATTTATGTAGCTTGTGCATATATATATTTATATATGTGTCTGATCTGGCCCTGCACCTTGTGACGTTCATTGGCATTGTTGCAACGACAACTTCAATTTACACGCCTCGTCGGACGCTCATTCCCTTTGTTTTCCCGGCGAGGCTGCCTTCTTGTTGTGCTCCAGTGGCTCTATATAATTAGAGCTGCCGTACATCTACATCGACATATACACATATATTTATATATTTGTATTTGTGCGTGGCTGGAACAACAATTATCCACCCACACACATGGCAAGGAGCAGTGCCAATAAACATTTTCATAAATTGTTAACAATTATTGCCGTGCGCCAACAAAGCGAAAGTCCGCCTGTGTCTAGCCAGCTCGAGACTCATCCTCTTCGCTCAGTTTTCCCTTTTCCCATTTCCCATTTCCCCACTGCACTGTCTGCCTAATACAATTTCAATATTTGCCGGGGCAACGTGGCGTATACGTTATGCTTACATACACACAAATATGCCGCTGCTGCCGTTGCACTCATGTCTGATTAAATTAAATTTACAATTCATACGTCTGCTCGGCATTATTATAGTGAGAGTACCATGTGCTTTTGTGTGTGTGGGTGTGTGGGGGGGAAAGAAACTTTCAGAGAGATTGGTAGACCAGACAACAATGTTGTTGTTTAATTGTTGGCTTCGTTTTTGCCATCTGCGCGAGCCACGCCCCCTTTAATTACCAGACGCATACCCGCCCCTATTAAGAAATGACATGTGGAGTACAACAAAAAAGTTTGCAATTTTCCACACCACGGAAAATTATTATTTACATTTTACAATCATTTGGACATTTGGATGATATTAAAATAAATCCATTCGATGGCGTCGCCAAGCGAAATTTTAAATAGCAATATGATTATCAACATGACAATGAAATTGAACACAACGCATGACAGTAATGTCAGAAAAAAGTAACAAATATTGTGATACTTAACGATTAAGGAAACCCTGGTACTTTAAAGACCAGTTGAATATTCAATGTTGAAGTGTTGGTAATTTGGATTTAGACACAATTGCTCACTCATCTAATTTTAATGTGTTGCTAAGTCAATTTGGAGGTGAAACAAACGCACTCAACAAGCCGACTTAAATTGCCACAAAGCAAGGGCAGCGGCGAAAACTCCTGCTCGCAGTTGAGCAATTGAGAAATGACCCGAGAAACGATTACAACAAAATGTAATGGTCAAACATTAGCAGGAACACGCTCTGCATTTTGCATTTTCCATTTTCCACTCGGCATTTAGCCACAACAGAGACGTCGACGAATCCGGCCAGAGCATAATTGCATTTGCGTTAAAACGCAAGCAAACAATTCACTTAGAGTGCAAATAAGTGAGGAGAGAAACCACTCTGCCCATATCCTTTATATATGCCAGTGTATAAATATCAGTGGGAGGAGGGCCCAAACCGAAATGGCCAAACTGACAAACGTGGACAACGGAAGTCAATCAGACGGAGACGACGGACTTTGATACGCAAGCGCAGCGGAAGTTCAATTGCAGTGAGCCGGCGACCGAGGACCAAGGAGGAAGGACGAGGGCGAGGAGGTGGCAATGTCCTGGCGACAGGCCAACAACAGCTGGCGATTAGACGAAGGAAGCAGCTGGCGGAGTGGAGTGGGGTGGAGTGGAGTGGGGAGTATGAGAACAGGATGACCGACCACGACAAACGCTGTTTAACTTAATTCAATAATCATTGGCAATTGCAATTTGCGGTCTGGCGACGTCCGGGCGACATTTGTGCAAATACAGAAATTATAATAATGACAGACTCCAGGCAGGACTCGAATGGAGGTCCTTCTTGGCCCGTCTTGGCCGACTTGTGCAGTGTCCTGTGACCGGAGCGGCATTAAGTGGCCGAAAGTCAGGCACATCGATCCCAGGGACCCAGTTTTTGCGGTTCACATGGGCAATTACCATGTCGAGATCCGAACCGATTCCTGAACGATTCTACGCAATCGTACGAATGACAGTGTCGATGGGTACGTGACATTTGGACCAAAACAAATTTCACTTATTGCCCGATAATGTTTCCAGCTTATATTAAATAATCATTTGGGTAATTTCGAATTATTGCTAGGTGGTCCGAGTGCACAGGCCGAGAATTGTGTTCGATGCACTAATTGCTGAATGTGCAGCTGGTCGAAATGGGGCAACTGGGGGGCCTCGGATTACGAACTGAACTGAAAGGGGTGTTCGAGCATTAGCAGGGCACAACCGCAATATTGAATTGAAATTTCATTAACGTATTAGTGTGTGCGCAGACAAATGGGGTTCGAGATTAAATGGACACAATTGTATTTAGGAAATTGGTGTAGCATTTTTGTTGCAGGCACTTTCAGCTTCAAATATCGAACCAATAATATAACCAGCCATTCCATTTTATCTGGAATTTTCTATAGCATTCAGAGGCTTCTAATTGTATTTCAATACACTTACCCATGTTTATTTGTGTATTACAACCGCTTAACACAACCTCCTTAGCAAGATAAAGATGCTGCAACATGGGTTTATTTTCATTCGATTCCCTGTAAGTGGCTGAGTGGCCGCCCCTGCCACTCACCTCACGTGTGTATAATTAAAATAATAGCAGCAAAGCCTAGTTTTATTATTAATTATGCAAGAACACACAAACACACAGAGCGCGGCACGCCCCTTCATTAATAAAACATGGGCATTCATGATGGTGATGGTGGAGTGGAGAAGTGGGGCAACCGCGGCGCTGTGGCGTATTCAATATGGAAGTTGGCCAGGACTATTTTCTTTTTCGTTTGCTTGCTCCCAGCCACCGTGGTGCTTGGCTTTTAATGCCGATTAATTACATAATATTTAATACACATGTTCCACTTGGCATTGTCTAGCCAAAGTTGATTTTGCAACAATTTGTAGTTAATTTATGCATGAGATGTTTATTAGTTAGGAGGATTCCTATGGAGGCGAGAAGCAACATCTCCATTGTGTTCGAACGGAAGCAATCTGGGAAATTAAGAGCCTGAAGCATGGAAAATTACACAAAAAATCAACATGGCGAAAAATATGCTTTTCCGTTTGCAGAACTAAAGCCGTCATTACCATGACAGCATATTTCTGGCGTCCCCAGCAACTTTAACCATAAATTTATGAGCGATTTTAAATGCTTTAAAAATGAGAATGAAAATCTCGGCGGGCGAGCGAAACCAGATGGGTGGGGCGAAAGAAAAGCGGCAATGAATTGGACGGCATTGGGATGGAAAGAAATCCCGGTCCGGGTTCGGGTCCGGCTCCATCGGCCGTAGCGCAATAAAACTGCGTCATTTTGAGCGGCATAAAAAATCGTTTTTGTGTGTCCTGACAGTGCGGCATCAGTTTGAAGGGGCAGAGCACGGGCATGGGCACAAAAAATCATGTCATGTCATTGTCGGCATCGTAAAAATGTTATCAGCCATAATAACGAGCCACGATTTTTGTGGGGGGAGACTCTGGATGGCATGGCGAACAGAATTTTCGGTGCTGCGGGGGTGTCGCCAGCGCTAATGGTGCGCAGCTAATGACTGGGTGAGGGGTGTCCTCGTGCCCTGGCGTCCTGGATGGAATGGCCGTTGCCCCGAACGATGATATAGTAGCAAAGACCGAGTACCGAATGTTCCGGAGAGCTTTAAATTCCAATACCCAATACTGGGCTGGATATTAAATTGCCGCATTCGCAGTTCCACTCGCCAACTTACGCTTAATGGTAATAAAAAGTAAATCAAATCAGTGTCCTTAATCCCTGAATTGATGTGGGGCTTCCTCGATTGCGACACAGACGCAGACTCCTCGGATCCTTCGCTCTGCTCCCTGAATCCTGGAGTCCCCTACTTTCGCCTCGTATTTATGCGAAGGCATTTCTTTTTGCTGGCTGTCCTTACTTACAAATCAATTTCTGAACCGACTTTGACTGAGGCCACATCGTTGGCTGCCTTTTGTGCCGGCTGCGGTGCAATGGAAGCACTTTGACCGGTCTTAAAGCCGCCATATTATGACAGATGCATTGAGCTCTTGCGGTTTTCCTGATTGAGCCTTCAGTGGTGCGTGAACTTAATACTTCCTGAGGCCGCTTTAAGGGGTTTGAAATATATCATGTACAAGTAAGCTTAACGTTTTAATTTATGTTACGAAAAGAAAAGGCGACCACCTTTACTTTAGATCTTGTTCAGATGGTATATATACTAAAAAATATCAATAAGGTTCAGCGTGCTGTTTTGTAAGAAATTTAAATCCCAATCAGTGATAGAAAAATGACCTCTCAAAAAGACCATTCCCCCTTTTTGGCTTACTTAAAGCCAATCGATGCTGGCATAATGCTCGTACTGCCAGTCGACTTGAATGGATGGCGGCCAATGCTGCGTATGCGCAATATTCGGGGCAACTGCCTGAAGCCGCCAAAAAATGAACTGCCAGCTCGAGTTGCACTCATTAATCAAATGTTAAGGAAGAGAGGTCTTCCGCCTGCAGCCCCACGAAATAAAAAGAATGGGGAAGAGGGACGACTTTGGCAAGATTTTTCCCTCCTCGCAGGATTTGGAGAGGGTGAAGCTGCCAGTGTTTGTGCAAGCTGAAAATGCATTTAAAATACACAAAAATCCGCAACGAGAAGCTAAGTGAAAAACCGAGCGGAGCGAGGGAGATAGAGCTAAGAGCTTGAGGAGGCGCCTCGGCATTGTGTTCCATGATATTTGCATTTTCTCTCCGCTTTACCCCTATTTTTCTTTTTTTTGGCAAGGCAAATAGCAGCGAGTACATAAAAAAGAAGTTGAGAGGGCCAACACACACCATCACACACCCATTTATGGAGGGGCGAAAGAGAGATAGATATAAATAATAAGTCCGTGGGCGAGTGTGTGTGTGTGTGCAAAAAATGGGCGTGCCGCCCCCGTCGAAACAAAACCAACCAAAAAAGTGAAAAAGAAATGCTGCAAAAAAATGCATTTTATATGCAGATGCATGGCGTAAATTGTAGTTACGTACTAAATAAGTAAAATAGCGCTGAGTATTTTTCACTTAAAATGCAGCAAGGCAAAAAGCAAAGGGGCCAGAGACCCTCTGGTCCGGCCGGAAAAAAAGAGGCGGCGAGGGTCGGAAAAGGGGGCGTGGAGACGAACCTCTTAATTGGATGCATGCAGGCAAAATAACATGCGAGGCGTGCGCAAATTGTTCGGGGTTGAATTAAAGTGGAGGCTAAGTTAACTAGCCGCCGGCTAATTAAAACCTGAAAAGTTCGCCACACTTGAATATCCAACTTGGGCGTACTTCTGCAGCTCAGTGCGTGTGTGTGTGTGTGAGTTTGAATGGAATTTGCATTGGGAATTGGACTAAGACAAGAGCCGGCTTTTGTGAAAGTTCCTAAAGTCGAATTGGCTCAGAGACTTGCACAGTTTTCCTTGCCCTGCTTCTCTGCTCGCATTAACAGCTGCTCAATGGAAATGGGAATGTCGCTTGTGCTCTCATTTTCCGCAAAGACACACACAAAACACACACATACACATTGACACGGAGAGCTCTATTTGCATAAGCATTTTGTGTGTCTGTCTTTGTACACATGTTGGCAATAAAACCAGAAACGGCAACAGCAACCACAAGAGCGTCAAAATTAAACACAATCAGAGCAGAAACTCATTTAAGGCGCTAAGCATTCGCAACAATTTCGCCAACAACATAAATTACACTTTACTCGAGGGCCGGAGGATAACCGAAAAAAGAGTGAAGAGGGAATTGAAATTGCTGGAACGCCTCTAATGAAAGGATTAGCTTAGATTGCTATCAAAATATGAAAATTTATTCCAGCTGGAAAAGCCTGCCGCTTTTTACGAGACACCCAGCCCAGAAATCCTTTTCTGGCTGAGAAAATCTTTGAGTTGCCGCCGCATTAAATGAAACATTGCCGTCCCTTATTTTATTTACTTTTTTTTTTGCTTCTCTTAGCCCCGGTCTGTGTTTTTTAATTTCATGCTGAAGGACACGCCTTGGAGCTTCTTCATTTTGTCAAGTTAATGGAGAATAATAAAGCGCAAAAGTAAATAAGTAAACAGAGCGGAGACGCAAAACTACAACAATAAAAGGCGGCAGGCGCAAAAAGCTGAGACGGCAAACGGCCGGAAAATAAAAGCGGACGACCAAAGCCGCGCCAAAGGACCTCCTTGCGGAGGAGCAAAGGGATGGGGATGGGGGACCCCGCACCCAGCACCCCAGCACAGCAAGGCATCTTTTTGTTTTATGCGAAATGCACTAAAAATATATTTAAATTTATTTCATTTTCCCCCAAATGAACTGCGCAGGACATGGCCAAAGTGCAGCCTTGTCGTTTTTGGTTGGTAAATGTAAATGGTAGGGGGTCCTCGTCGTCGGACGTGGAGCTGCCATGACGCCAGCCAGGCGACAAGGACGATTACTCCGCGACCCCCTCCCTACCAGCTGGGGGGCTACACAGAGAAAAAGAACATCACAGTAATTATATATAAGCAGACTTGTCAAATAGTCTAGATTCCATGTATCTGGTAAGATCCACCTGACATTTATCACTTAATATGATAATAGTGGGAATATGAATGAATTATGATCCTATATCTAAATATATGTATTTTTATACAGAACTGTGTCTTTTTGAAATCCAGTCACTGGCCCCTCTGTTTGCTGTAATAAACTTGATTGCGCATCCCTATGCTGTACTTCCTTCTACCCCCCTTGGTCCTGTGGTGTTGTTGTTGTAGTCTCTGGTTTTTAAATAAAATTTTTATGAAATTTTTGGCAATTGAACTCAAGTTTTAATGGAACGCCATAAATTAGTGGCGCTGTCCTTCTTCTCGGCCACTTGAGTCCCGCTGCGAAATTGGATACAAGCGCTTAATAAAGCACTCGAGAGGCTGAGCGGCGTCGTCTGACCGCTCCAGACCCCTCCAGATCCCCCCAAATCCCGCCCTGATGTCACATCCATTTCATTTGCGCTTGGCAACCGACATCAATTCATTTTGTGCGCAATTAGATTGTTGTTGTCGCGGCGCACACACACGCGAGACTAAACTTTCCAATATGATCCGGTCCGATGTATTTGTTGTATTTTATTTTTATGTCCTTTTGCAGCGCCGTCCAACTTTTGGCCATTCAGCGAACACTTTGCCACTGGCCATGGCAACGATTGACTGGGCCCCGAATGGTTTTGAATGTATTTCGCACTCGAAACTTTTCAAATTCATGCACAAGAGATAGCAAGATGGATGGATGGACAAATCAAAGCGGCAGCAACTAAAAAATTTGAATGGCCAATGGGAAAAAAAGTCCCCGGAAGTGGAGAAACAAAAGCGGAAATTCTAATTAGTTTAACTTTCCAATAGGGTGACTCTGTTCGTAAAGCAAATACAAAATACTTAGCAGTTATTACCGGTTTTATATACAATGCGTAGCTATTCCATCACACAACTTGTTCAACGCAGAATTTTATTAATTTAATCTCTGAATTAAAAACATTCTTTCATTTTATAAGCGCTGTAATTACAGAGCGATTAGTAATCGAAACCAGTTTCTGTAAAGGCTTTTTCATTTATTTCACATTTTGTTGTTATTTTGGCATTTGCATTGCGCATTTACTGTGTGCACTCTGATGTTTCATTAGTTGGGCTGCACAACGAAAGTTTGTGGTTTGCTGTCCCTACCGCCCAGGACCTTTATTTTTCCCTATTTCCCTGGAACTTTCCCCCAGCATCTATTCACCCCATTGCCGGCAATATATTTCAGCTGCTGGATCCATTGGGGCAGTTGTAAAGTTTGTCTTGCAGTTTGTCGGGAATGGATTGCAAAGGGGTCAGAATGGAGTCAGTGCGATGGGGATTTATGGTAGCTGGGGGCTGGTCATTGGCCAAACGCGTTGATGTGTAATTGAGGGCCAGGAATTCAACGTTAGACGTTTGTGAGAGATCAAAACCCATAATCATTTCCCAAGAAAGCTTCACCTAATCCGAAGGAACCTCAAAAATAGATTGGAAATGAAACTGTTTTTCTACAACATACGGTTTAAATAATTATTCCAAGTGCTTAGGTATATAAACAAAGATGAAACGCCACTTTTTCTAGATGGTTAAACATAAACTAAACTCTTTAAGCACTCCTACACTCAAGCGACATCCAGGACAGGCCAACTGGCTGGATGGGGCTAAAATGCAGCTGCCATGTTCCATGTTCCATGTGCCAGACGTGACTGAAAAGTTGCTGCTATCATTTTTGCTCGCAATAGTTTGCACTGCCGGCAATTAATTTATGTGACAAACTGTTTAAAAAGTTAAAGCCGCCGCCCAAGCAGCCGGAAATAGATTCAACTAAATCTGCTGCATCTGATTCCAACTGGAGAGCTACAGCGACCACTTGACTGCAATGGGGATGCTGTGGTGGCAAGTTGAGTGCAGAAGCGGCGATGAAATAATCATGTTATGGCTTCGAGCGTATTTTATTTTATTTAGGGTCAGTCGTGGAAATGTGATGAAATTTATTATAACTCGAGTTGGCCACTGCAAAGTTTGCACAATCAACGGAATGGCCAGATATAGCGCCGCGATAATGGAAGACAAAGAAAGGCGGCCCAAGGAGCTGAATCACTGAGGCTAAATTACGGAATCCTTCTTGCATTATCCTGCCGCTAGATTAAAATGAACTATTGCATGACAACAACACCACAACAATGGCAGTGGCAGTGGCAATAATAATACAAGCAAACGATAAGCAACACGAAGCAGCAGGGCGAAGCAACTTGGCTCGCAAGTGCTAAAGAATGAATGAATAAAAGAAGCCTGGCCCAAGGAAATCTGTGAAAGACGCCGGGTGAAAGCGGCAACAGCAGCAACAACGACCATAATAATGGCTGGGATAATAATAAGAATTAAGCAAGAAAACACATCAGACAGACATCCGAGCCATAGCCATAGCTTTGGCCAGGGATTCCGATTTGGATTCGGATTCGCATTCGACTCTCCGCTGCTTTTTTGGACTCGGATTGGGTTGTGAACAGGGAGCTGAACACAACACAACACACGGCTTCCGTTTCCGCAGCCATTTTCGTGGGGATTTATTAGTTTTTGCTCGTTAGAACTGCGCACAGCTGCCGGGCCATGTTGAGAAGTGTTTAAGCAGGGCTGCACAGCGAGAAACAAGTACTGAGATGTCTTTCGACTCATTGCGAACATTCAAAAGCAGACGTGTATACTTAGCTTTATGGTAATTGTAAAAGCCTAATGACAAGTTCCAAAAGTGAGTGAGCTTCGAATACTTTTACTTGGGTTTTTCTCTGCCTGTAGCAATGGGGAAAAGGAGCTCGAGCAGCTAGAAAGCTCTAGCTGGAGAAGACGACTTCATGAACCAACAAAAATTAACACCCAGTGCAAAAAGCAGAAAACGAACGACTGAAACACACATAAGCTGCTTGTTTATAGTTACAGCTTATGCTGCCACCTAACCCCCACCCCCTTGGCCATTCCCGCTGTTCACCGCCTTTCCCCGACTTTCCCGCTCTTCCGCTTTCCCGCTTTCCAGTGACCAAGCCATTTCGCCTATGAACCATTTTCTTTGGCTAAAACTGCAGTCGAGGCAACGACGGCAGCTTCTGTTGCTGATGTGCATCAAAGTGAGAATGATTGATTCAATTTTAAAGTTGTTGCTATGTGTGTATTGGTGGGTTAAGCTCCTGCGTCCGTGTGTGTGGGTGGGTGGTGTGTTTTCGGTTGTGCGTGTGTGTGTGTGTTTTAAGCACAGTCTGCTGCTCAGTTGCCAGCTTTAACAAATAATCTCGCTGGCGTCCATTCGTTTTGAGTCCTTGCTGCTTTCGATGCACCTAGGAAAATATAGGGACGTTAAATAACTGAAACTCCCTATTAAGGTTTACATTCTCAACTCATGGTATCAACCCTTAAATATCGTTCAGTATTTCTATTAGGAAATATTTATAGAAATTACATATTCCTAATCCTTAGATTTGTGGTTTCAGCCACTCCGCTTTGATTTTAAATTTATTGCGTTTCAGTGTAAGGACATGAGTGGGTGCCCAGGATCGGGTGGGTTAAGGGTGGAGCGAGAGGAGCTGCTGCCATGATGGAGTTCGGTCAGAGCCAGCAGTCGTTGGCTGACTTTTCTCCGCTTGTTACCTCAGCTACTAATACCAGAAATAATTACAAAAGTGAATTTATGTTGCTGCGGCGATAACAAATGCTTTTTAGCACCCCCCTTCTGGACCCCTTTGACCCCTTCATCCTGGCCCCATTGCAGTACAAACACACTATCTAAAGTCGAAGATTTATTTTTTCCCCAAGGGGTCGCGGGGGGTCTGAAATGCGCGTAACTTTTGCCAATGACGCAAAGGAATTTTCAGCCAGAGCGGAGAGCAGATGTATGAATCGCCATAGATGGGGGATTGCGATGTCAGAGTGAAGTATGGCCTGCAAAGTGCAGCAATCCCACTGCAATCCCCTCCAGAAGAGCCCCTGCAAGGCCCGGCACCCAATGATCCACTGGGTGTGGCGTGGCATCCATCTAAGCATGTGGCATACAAGACTGAACTTTCTTTATCAAGTTTTGGCAACATCACAGATTAAAATTTGGCTTTCTGACACTGCCGAAGCGACAGACTCTGGAATTAGTTCTGCTTCGTGAGGGGGCGGACGAAGGACGATGGGCGTGGCCGTTGCACTGGCAGTGGCAGTGTTGTGAATTAAGCTGAGTGACTTTCAAATGAGTGGATGCGCCCAGAAGTTCATTAGCAAAAGCCAAAAGTTGCTTGATTGACGCCCGGCATTGACTGCAGTTTAGCTTGCTGAAGTTGCATGATTTCTGCTCGGGCTCTTGACAGTTACTTTTGGCTGGGAAAACATTTTCCCCACACAGAGGAAAATCCTTAGTGAATTGCTACGTAAAAAATAGTCTACAGCTAACTGTAAGTACTACAATAGTATTTCCAGCCACAATTTTTCTCTCTATTCTTCATTTTATAAAAATCTAAGTTCCCCTTTCCCTCCACGCCGTATAGCCAATTAAATCCTTGTCAGCCAACTCTTTCTCCTCATTCGACCCTCTTGCCATAATTATTTTTCGTGTTCGTAATTACGTTTTCCATTTTCCATTTACATAACCTTTTGCCGCGGCCACCGAAGGCAATCACTTAAGTGGCGCTAAAAAATTATCTAACCAAATTATTTCAAGCGAAAACCGAAAAGAGCGCCGCAACGAGTAACAATCGATGCGAAATACTTGGATAATTGGCGCTTATTGATACTTGAGCGCCACATAATCGTCTTAATTACTTTGCAAACTAACTTTAATTGGCCCGAACGGTGGACGAGATAAAAGGGCCCAATTACAAACGCCCGTACGGCAGAGATCCCGGGCTGATTGCATGTCTGCTTGCCATTTGAGGCCAAAAGGATGAAAAAAGAGTCCGACGGAGGAAAACTAGAGTGGAGCAAGGAAAAAAAAGAGCGGAAAAGATGCCGATGTCGATGCCACCATTCATTATCTGGCGCCCCAATCTCTGGAGCAGCAGCCAACACTTGAGCCGGACCCTTTCAATAAATAATATAATAATAATCCAATCATATTGTTACATCCGCGACTGCCAGTCATCAGGATCCAGAAGGAGCCGGAGAAATTCCAGCTGCACTGGCTGCTCAGAGCTGTCCGGATCTGGCTACTTTGTTCTTGCGCTTCCGCCGTGACGCTTCCGTCGCCTGTCCACCCGGAATCCTGAGTCCTCAGTCCTGAATCCACTGGCAGCCAGCTAATATGCGTCCCGCCGGCGCAGCGGAAATTGCAAGCCAAGCCGTGGGCTGCGGGGATGTGGGGCTGCGGGGCGAAAGGCGTGGGGCATCAGGATGCGGACAGAGACTAAGCAGCTTAAAGGCGCATCATCGATGCCAACGCTTCCAGCTGAAGATTTATCGTCCTGTTCGGGTTCAGTTTGGGTTTTGCCACGTGAGATGTGTTTGGTCCGGGATTCTGGGGACCCGTTGCCCAGGGACACGTTGCTTTTCATTTGAGTGGCAGCCACAAGATGCAGGCGAATGGATAGCAAATGCTGGAATGCATCTATTAGCCAAATTGTTTTCCCCATTCCACGTATTCAGATTAGGTGCACTTAACGATTTGTTTTAAATTCATGAAAATGGTTAAATTCAATAACTTTATATAACTCTTTTAACTTAATAATATGTTGTTCAATGTTTTTTTTTAAGGTCATTTAACACCTTGTGAGTAGTTAATGACTTGGCTCTGCTTAATAACAAGGTTGTTCCAATTTGCAACATTAATTTGGGTCATCCGACTCCTCAGTTGGCTTCATTCGATTTGGCAAGATGCAATTTCAGATTGCGATCGCTTTTGGGCCGCCCCACCCCTGGCAGCTCCCATGTGCCTATTTATTTATGCCAAGGGGATGTATCAGATTTACTGCAGCCGCTTGCCAAATGGCAGAGCCAAAAACAGCATCCATTATCATCAGCGGCAGCCAAGCATTACGGCCTCGTCTCAGCTCAACTGAGCTGCCTTTAATGTCATTGGGAGGGCGCCGCTGATTTGTCAACCCAGCCGACCCACGGCCCATGGCCCACTCGCAATTCTGATAATGGTCTAGCCCTCAACGATTTCCTTCCCGCGATTTTGCCACTCCCTCGGCGACGGGGCAAGGTGAAAATTGCAAATTACAGCCGAGCAAATAAAGCTCGGCGACATAGACCTAGGAGGAACTTTGGGAAATTACCAGAGGAATGAGCCCGGCCCGGCTTCCCTCTAAACCAAATTGAATTCAGTGCTTTGATGGCAGACGACGTTTTGCGGGGGCGGACATTTTTTAGCAGCGGCATTTCAAAGAAATTGTCATGACAAATTGAAACAATTTCTTTGGCTTTTGTGGCTTGCCAACATGGGAAAACCCCGACAACATTTTATGCAATAAATTAAAAAATTTGCGTACAAAACCTCGGGCGGCTTATTCCACTCCGGCTTTTCGGCCTTTGTTTGCCGTTTAATGGAGCGTGTGCGAGACCCGAAAAACCCGAAAACGTAAATTTCAAATTGAGTGATTTTTGAGGGGAAGACGTGCTTAATTGCATTTGCCGTTGGTCCTGACAAATGTATGGTCATGACATTCCCCGAACTGGCAATAAATATAATTCGAATCTAAAAATCCGAATTCCTGCCCCACATAAGAGTCCAGAGTCGCAAATATCTTATTTCCAATTCCGAGCAATTGTCAACGCAAATGTCTCAACTTGGGCGCTAAGCGTCCAGCTCCCTGTTCCCTGCCCCCTGGTCTGTGTTCCCTGCCATCCGTGTCACTTTCGCTCCGTCCGGACAATGCGCAAAATTTCAGGAATGTCGACCCGTAGACAGGACCAAGACACTTGGTATAACACAAACAGGGAGAAGGAGCTGTGAAGAGGGGCGAAACAAAAGCGAAGAAGGCGAAACGAGCAATGGTCACACGGCACAGGACATTTAATGTAAACGTTTTGTCGACAAATGTCAAATGGCCACTCTCCAGGACAACTGGAAACCAACAAATGGGGTGGTGGCCCACCGCCACCACCGAGCACCCGAAATTAATTCGATTTAATGCTCACCTTAGTGCGACGGTCAGGCGGATTAAGCAACAAAATCAATGATAATTTGCCAGGGCAATGAATAAGAGAACAAAGACGGCCCTAACAAGTTCATTTCATTACGGAAATGAAAATGGCATAATTAAATGTTAACGATGCTGTCGGTGGTTGTCCCGCGTTGCCCTTTTTTCTTTCATTTCAGTTTCTTGGCGCCCCCGGGTGCATCCACGTGCCCGAATAAATCAAATTTACCAGTCGGTATGCGGCTTTTGCAACTCACCGTAGCGACCTTCAAAATTACCGACTTCCAATCATGTTTTCTTCCTGGCTCCCTTTTGGCAAATGAACTCTCGGTCGAGACGGTTTCTTTTGGCTTACCTGTCATGGGAATAACGGGGGAGTGCGATGAGCATTAAGTGCGGCTTAGAAAATAATAATAAAAAGTGCGCTTTGGCTGCCGGCACGCACACTTTCATTAGCCGCATTCATAAGGCATTAAAAACGACGGCGGGATATCAATTTGGCCAGACACGAGACCCATTAACACCAACACACACATAAGCAAAGATCTCTTGCTAAATAGAAAATATGAAGAACGAAAATTAAAAAAGGCAGCCACGCCTTCGACTTCGTCTTCCTCTTTTTTCCTTGCCTCAGCCATTAAAGTGTAAATCCTTCCGAGGCATCGAAAATGAAGAGATTCCCCCAGCGCCACCCTGCAACATTATGATCACCACTCGCACACATGTGCATTACGTGTGTAGTGTGTGTATGCTGAAATAATTTTTATGATTATTTCTTCCTTCCGTTGCCGGCTCATGCACAGCCCAGCCAGAAACCCAGGCCAGACCAGAAGCTCAGCTCAGTTGAGCTGCTAAAAGTATATCTGCTGCGCTCCTCTATTTCCTCGTGCGCCATTTAAGTGCGCCAAAGCCAGGACTCTGACTCTGCCCAGATAAGCACAGTGGAAATAAACATTACAAGTTGCCACGGGGTCCGAGTTTAGTGGAAGCATTTACTTACTGCTCAGATTACGCAATGATCGTCCAGGCATTAGCCATCAGGCAGATAGTGGCAGCAATCTTGTAATAGGAAAGCTCAGGTGTTTCAGGATAGTTTGCTACTAAATTTCAGTTATAAAACATTGCCAAAGAAATTCGGATTAAGGATTTTAGATTTACAGTTATCTGCCTGCCAAATAAAAATTAACGAATTCTAGCTTGATTTAGCTAATCTCAGAAGTTTCGTTTTCTTGACTATAGTTTTTGGCCACGTTAAGCAAGTTGGGCTAATGAAATACTTATTTTCTACTGTTTCAGAGAACGCCTAAACTGATAATTCACATGGTCCTTCTAGGGTTACACCGATGTTTGTTCGCCACATTTGCCATCCTACTGTCGAAAGCGGACAACAACCAAGTTTGCTTCACGGTGGCAAATGTTTGCCTTCGCCTGGCTTTCCCACTGGCTGCGATATGGAATTCCTTGGATTAAATGTTATGTTGGCATTATATTTCTTTCTCTTTACGCCCATGTCTGGCAATCTGTGTCTGTGTATGGGTGCGTTGGTAACGCATGCTGGGCCCTAATGTCTTCATCCTTATAGCCTGGCTATATGGCATTGTTGTTGCCATTTCAGCGCTGCCTCTGCCTTTGCCTTTCGCTGCTGCACTAATAGCTGCGCCCACAAAAGTAGACTTGACTTTTTGGAGCGGCTAAAATAGAGCAGAGCCGAGTTAAGTAAATAATGCCAACACATGTAATACATCAAGGCGCCCATGTGTGCGTCGGTGTTTATTTATGATGTTTTGCGGCTGGCTGTGGCGAGGAGCTTTAAGAATCTGGGCTTTCAATTTGCACGCTCGCGTCTCGTTCCTCTTTTCCCATCCATTTAATTTAATTTAAAAGCAAATGAAAAAATAGCAAAAATTGCCAGAGCACATAGAAGAAAGTATAATAATATTAAAGCGTTTTTTTGCGACATAGGACTAAGCACTTGTAAATCCCCATGGAGGATGTGCCATCAAGTTAGTCTCAAACACAAACACACACGCACACCCGCTGCACTTTTATCCACACGCAAACATGAGTGAGCTTCCACCCCGGCCATGGATATGCATATACGTATATATACTTCCTTATGTGTGTCAGTGTGTGTGTTTGTGTGTGGCCAAACTCATAGGAACTTATGCATAAGTGACATTAAGAAAAAGCTCTTCAAATGCAAGAGAAACACTTTGGCCACCGCCACCGCAGCCGACAAGGAAAATAGGAAAAACCCAAGTAAAAGTTTTCTCAGCTGAAAGCATCACAGGAAAAAAGGATAGCAAAAAATACATGACAGGAAGAAGGAGGCGACGGGCGGGACTCCGGCTGGCATGCAGCAGCCAAATGAACGCAAACTTTCGGCGGCATTAGGGATATGGCAGCGTCTCTGGCGAAGGATATGCAATCATCATGCGGATTTCCATAAGCAGCCAGCGAGCAGCGAGTCGAAGGCAAATAGAAAACCAACAGAGGACACCACTAGCTCATGAGCAAACACACACTGTGCACTTGAAAAAAATCGGGGGCACTTACATGAAGTCCTTCCAATGTGCCATATTAAATAAAGCTCTTCTTGAGATGGTTTTTACTCTATTTACTTTGCGGTCAAAAATGTTTCCAGTGTAAGAACCCTCACACACTCTCCGCCTTGTAAGCTGCAACTGGCTTAGCTCAATATCCTTTTTGGTGCAACTTTAAACTATTTTCAATGGCATTTCCGACTGCATCTCCGCTTCGTTTTGACTTTGCCATTGCCTCTCCGGCGGAGTCAAATGTTTGTACAGTCTGCAGTCCGCCCCTCCCACTGGGAATCTCCTTTAAGTGGGTTTGAGCATGGAAAAATTGATAAGTTGCCGGGGATGTACGGTGTGCGTGCTTATTGACATATCTAACTCCACTGCGCCATGACTTCTGCGTTGAAAAGTGCGATGAAAATGTTTAAAGTTTGCCTCTTGCGGAAGCTGGGGACATGAGAAAAGGCCACCGCAGATCCTGCAAAGTTTGCAAATTGTTTTCTGCGGCTTCCATTCAACTCTTGGCCAAGCAACGAATGTGAAACGGTCATGGCAACAGATATTTATAATTAGAGAAAGTTTTTGCAGCTAGCACAAAGCGTGCTCCTGGCGTGGTTTATGCCGGCACCATATCTGAATAATAGAGAATGTTCCGGGTAAGTTGCTTTGAGGCTTCAACTTCGAATCGACTCAGTAATCCCATTTTAACAGTGGCCAGAAGGCAAACCTTTTAACATTTGCCATATGCAATTCGGAGCGCAGCTGGCCACAGCCCTCGGCCCAAAAGGTGAGCACACAAAAAAGAGGTGCAGGCCAAAATCACTCCGTTTGGCCAAGAAAAAAGGTCCTGGTACCGACCAGTGTCAGCTGGCAACAAACGCAAGTATGCAAAAATAGCAGCGGAACACGCATCCTGCCGAAAAAGAGCAGCAGTTGCTCTTTTCCCTATCGCCAATTGGCAGTAGTTAACGCCAGTCAGACAAATGCACTTCGGGAGTACACTTAGGTTAACTTGGGCAACAAAAAGGTACCAACAAAACTACGTTTGTTGTACTAACATAAACTATTAAGCTATGCATATCCTTCAAAATGTACATTTGTTTTCTAAATCCCCTAAATCTAACCACTTGTTCTCTCAGTGCGAGCACACACACACGCAAAATCACAGCGAGCAATACAAACGCACTTGTCGCCGTTTATTGATTCAATCATTGGAAATGTGTTAAGGTTTTTAAAGCAGTCTCTCTATTTGCTTCAAGTTTTTTGCAGGACACCCCTGCTGGGCACCCCCACCCGCACCACCACCACACCCTTAACCACCCAGCCGCCGCCTTAACCCTTAACCGGCCACCCACTGCCCATTGGACCCTCGCCGCCCTTTTCCGCTTTCCGGCGAGTTGCCTTTTTGCTGTGTTTGTTTTCTGTTTGCATTTTTTTGTTTGTTTCGAGCTCTGCAGCAACTCAACTGTCGACTGTTTGCTTTGCGTTGCTTTAACGCTATTTTCGCTCAGTTTAGTTTTGTTTGGTTTTGTTGAGCACTTTTGTACAGTGTGTTGTTGCTGGCTGACCCTCCAACACCATTTGCCCCGCCCATTCGCCCATCCGCCCAACAGTCGTTGATTTTCCCCATTTTTTGTCGTCTTTTTTTTGGGCCGTAAATTTATGCTAACAGCTCTCCATTGAAAATGCATAAATTTATGTGTTTACACTATGTGCAGGCATTTGCTTTGCGGGTGCGGATGTGCAAAGAGCGGGGATGCCGGGCACATGTGTTTACTTAGCACTTTTTATGGCCTGGCCAAGCCGGAAACCCTGGCCAGCCCGCAGTCCATGTTTTATTTACTTACAGTTTGTTTTATTTAGCCCGAACTGTTTTTATTTTCGGCTAAGCTCTCTTTGGCCCCGGGAAAACTATGCGAAATTTTATAAATTATTATTTGCATAAATTGCCGTATTTGCCAGCGCAAATGAGACCAGAGTCACACAGAAGTTCGCACGCACAGCTCATAAAACTTAGCTCAAGACTAAACGCTTTTGCCCGCCGATCGGCGATGGGAGGTCCGTTCAAAAATTCCATCAACGCCCCAAATGACTTTATGCAAAAGTTTGGCCCGGGCATAAAAAACAAAGGCACCGAAAGCCGAGGAGCTGGAATGCCAAACGAGCAAAACAATGCGGACATGGCGGTAAAGGGTTAAGGAAAACGACTCACACGTTTGCGGTACACAGTAAGAAAATGAAAATTACAAAATAATTATTTAATCTCTATTCAAGTTGACAGTAAAGTTGTTACTTTAGGAACCGATGGCTTACTTTGTATGTTTCATGAATGCAAATTAACTGTGTACTGTTCATTTATGTTCTGTGTATGCTTGGATCCAGTTGGCCGACTGAAGGAGGAACTGTGGCCAATGCATTAAATCGTGCCAAACTCAGAGCAACTGAAAAGTGTGAGGACAAAGTCTGGGCCGGGCACATAAATGCGAAATAAAAACCATTTGAATGGCAGGCGACACTCAAAATCGATACGAACCGAACGACAGGATGGTCCTGACTTCGAAGGATATATGTGGATGGGAGCCTTTGGACGCTGGGCATTGCAGAAGTACGAAAATGTAAATGGGCCTTGGTTCTCGAGCCCAAGTGCTTCTGTGTGTTTATATGGTATATGGGGCTGCAGCAGTAAAATAGATGGGCATTTAAGATGAGCCAACTTCCCGTTCGGCCCTCCGATTCTCAGTCTCTTAATCCACACTTGCGGTCATCAGATCAGTTGGCCAATTCATTGCAAAGTCATTTGAAAAACGTTTTCCTTTTATTTCCCTCGGGCTGTACGTTTTGTTTAGTTACGAGCTTAGAGGTCTTTAAAAATGTTCTCGAGTTTGAAATGCCATCTTACCAGATGGGAGGCTAGAAAGTTTTGTACTTTCGTTGTAAAGTTTATGCCAAATTTAACACTATTTAAATATTTTTTAAATTTGTTAAAATATCTTTGAAGTAAGTTGTTACTTCTTTTTCCGGTGCTGTGCCACTCGTTGCTGAAAAAGTTCACGTCCTCGGCGCCGGGTAATGGAGGAACTCAGTCGAGTGGTCGCCTCCTTTTTGGCGTTAATGAAAAATGCATGAAATTTAAATTGCGCCAAAGTGTTGACCAGTGGCTGGACCCACACCTTTGCCTCCACTGAAATCCGCTTTGCTCGGATGCGATGTGGGCATGAGCAATTTGTTACACCGTGCAACAAGCGAATGGTCCGCAGACACTTTTATTACGCGGCGCCAACAAAACAAGCGGCTGGAGGAAGGTGGCAAAATCGACAGACAAAAAGCGACAAATGCGATGACAAACAATACGAACAACAACAATGACGCCGCTGTCAATTGTCTGAATTTTGAAAACCGAAAGCAAGAAAATAAAGGGAACGAAACGAAAACACTGAGAATCGGAGACTGTGGAAAAACTGAACCTCATTTTCTATGCCACTGCCGCTGCCAAATGTCAAATGTCGAATTGAGCAATGAAATGTGAACTTTTCATTTGCCGCCACCAACAGGAAACAAAACGGAGCACAAAAGAAATTGCAGTGTAAAAAATGGACAGTCAAAAATGTTACCAATCAAATGAAATGTAATCAAACGGAATGAACAGGACAGCGGGGAGACATCAAATCAAGCAACGATTTTTATGTTTCACTCCATGACAAGTGTGCTATTTTTAGGACAAAGATACACGTTAATGATTTCACGTACAGACATTTGAATATTCCACTAATTTTACCAAATAGATGCTAAATAAAACAATTCGGTTACGCATTTTGTACGTACTCATTGAAAATGCCAATGAAGATTCGATTTATAAGATACAAAACCTAAGCAGACTTAAAGTCCAATACAACCTTAATTTTCCGACACGCTTTTCTTAAACATTTTATCGCATCCTCCACTTTGTACCCAATTCAAGTAGAATTTATTGAGAGTCTTTAAGCACGGGCACTCCACACCAACACCAGTGCGGATGGGAATTCAAATGGCTCACACAGACACGGGCACATAGCTATGGCCAAAGCTACTCAATTGTAATGGCCGCTGGCATAAAATAAAGCTCACAACGAGCAGCGCCCAGAAACGCCACGCCCACAAGGCCAACCAACACCTTTTTTATGCGTTTTCATTTGCGAAAGCGTAGGAAATATCTTGCCCACGGGGCGTATTAAAATCAATTCATTTAATTTTGATCAAAGCGAAATAAATCTTTGCGCTTTTTGCTTAATTTCCTTCGCTTTTCGAGATGGGAAAACTGGGAGGGAAAATCCACAACAACGTCAGTGAGTAATTCGGTTTCAATGTGTATGGGTGTAGGGGTGTGCTGTAAAACGCAAAGTAAGACAAAAAGCACGAGTAAGAGAGAAATACCGTAAGCGAAATGAGAAATCATTAGTAAGTAAAAAGCTTGTCAGTGTGTGTGTAAGTACACACACACACACACAGACGAAGCGAAGATAAAGACACACATAAAAGAAAAGCGGCGTGTAAAAGTTTTTCCAGTTCCCTGTACTTTTCCTTATCAATGCCAGCGACGGCAACTGAATTAATTTTTCAATTCGCCAAACGAATTCATTGACTTTTTGTGTTCGCCACCCATGCACCTACACACCCGCACAACCCTCTCCTTGCACACACTCACACACATACACATTCACAATCGCAGTCAAAGATTCTGATGCAGACTCCACGTTTCTGCTGGGGTATTAAAATCCTTAAACAGATTTCATTTCGAATGCTTTGCGGTCGATAAATGCATTTCACTTTGGTGGTTTTTTACCCACACAAACTCACTGCCGCACACACTCACATTACATGCTTATCCTTAACGTTTCTGTGTGTGTTTCATTTGGCGTTGCATACTTTTCGGCTGCTGCTATCCTGTTCGGTTATTCCGCCTTGGCAACTGACTCCTTCCAATGATTTGCTGGCAAATTACTTTGAAGTGTTGCCTGCTGTCTCTCACCTCACTTTGCCACTTTTGCCCGCTCCTCGCCGGAGCCTTGCTGCTGTACAAAAATTGCCAAATTCATTTCCAAAACAAACATTTAGTATGTGTGTTTGTCCGTATGAGGGTGTGTGTATATGTTGGCTGCAAGTGTTGCCAACCAATTTAAAAGTTTTGCTGTCGCCGTTGCCTGAGCGAAAGTAAAGCGCGCTCGCCGTTGTTGTTGCATCATTTGGGGGCACGGAAAAACAGCCAAGTGCAGGCGGATCACAGCCAGATGGAGATAATTCACCGAAATACAGTGGAAATTAGGTTGGCAGAATCGCTTCACCAATTAAATCTGGCCAAGGATATCATTCAAGAGGCTTGAGACTAAGCAGTTGCAATTAAAATAAATATCCTATATAACTTATTGCATAAGCTACCCATTCCATTCATTTTTCATTAAATTGAAATAAAAAACTAACACCAGAATCCTCAATGTTCTGAATTCAAGCTAAATTTAAGGTGAGTTGTTCAGCATATGGAGCATCTCGTACGGCTAGCTGCCACTGTAGTTGAACCTCCATTAGGCGGTGGATGCTGTTGTGATGCTGCGGACGGGAGTCCTCCCACAGCCAACTACTGTGGCACTTGTTGGCTTGGCTGCTGCTGTTGCAGTTGCGACACTTGAGAAACTCGCAGTCGCTGTTTGTTTTTGCAACAGCGGCATGTAGGTGTAACCCGCCCCCGCCCCCCACCACACAACCATCCTTTCACAGTGTGTATGTGTGTGTAAGTGCTGCTCGAAAGTTCATGCACCGTGTGCCAGTGCAGCTGTGTGGGTGTGCACTGTGTGTCCTTAGTGCATATATAAATTTATATGCATGTGCCTGTTACGCTCTGCTCCTTTCGGTTTGCCGGCAGTTTGGCCGACTCTCTCGCATTTGAATTGGAAATTCAGCGGCGTGCTTAATTTTCAATTTGCAATCATTTGGCCTGGTAATCAATGTTTGCTTTGTCGGTTGCGGTTGTCGACTTTTTCTAGTCCCCTGCTAATTAGTAACTAAGTGTGGCTCATCACAAAGTCAATTGTCCCTCTTGCCTTTTCCCAATCGGATTCTTTTCAATAAAAAGCTACTCAAAAACCCATATAACATTTCCGATTTCTATAGATGCATGGAACTTGAGTATTTTAATATGATTCAAAAATTAAGGTTGTACTGGTTGAAATAGACTAATACTTAGAATACTTAAGATCTCTGAAAAATATAAAGAAAACCGAAGCTGGACTTAAATATCCGTTTTTATAATAGTTACTGTTTCTGTACTAACTTTATATAGAAAATAATCGATTCGAAAGTAAAAATTATCTAGATTTCAATTAGTGACCACTTGGCTTTAGTGCTGTGCTGCCATCGACTTTTCCTATTTCCCCGCTAATTAGTGGATAAGTGCGGATCATCGCAAAGTCAATTGTCCTGGAAATGACTCTCCATCTATATTTTTTGTGCCGGTTAACAACTAGCGAATTTGCTCCACTTTCGCACTCGTTTCCCCCCTCGATTTCCCGGACTTCTAGTAAGCCGGGCCGCATTAAGCCAACTTACACAATGCCCGGAACCGGCGGACTCTTCACTTTCGCCCCGGCTTCTATTTATGTGCCATGCCCGCCAGTTGGTGTTGTCTTGTCTAGTAATTTTCTCACACTTTTCAGCCGCTCATCAACGCTCCGGCGGCCAAAGGGAAAGGCAAACTTCGCAGACTCAAGTGTGGAAATTTTCACTTTTTTGCCATAATTAAATTCATTTTCAAGTTGCTCTTGCTGCCTTTCTGCCGGCTTTCGACTCAACGAGATGCCACACCGACGCACACTCAACTTTTCACTATTTTTAGTCGTCCCAGTCGCAGTAGTAGACATTTTCCATTTTTCATTACAGCCCAAAGTCAGGCCGCCTGGTCGCCTGGCCGCTTTTCCTCGTTTCATTTTCATGCAGCTTCCTGTGCCGTTGTTTCCGGTTTTATGCCTGCCAGTGTCTATTTGTGTATAGTTTTTGCCATTAGCAACCGTTGTCGGTTTGAGGGACTTGGGGGTGTTGTGGGGCCGGGGATGGTAGAGCCAACAAATTGGAGAATAGTCCCAGTTTCTGTCTCTATCGCTGCTGCTGCCTTTGTTTCCCAGTTTCGGCTTAAGTTGTTTTTAAGTTGTAAATCTCTACGGGCATGCAATTTCCCCTGCCTGCCCAAGCTGTATCAAATTTTTCATTTGTGGTTAAAAATATGAAAATTGTAACTGATATTTATGCTTGTAATGCCTACGCTTGACATTTTCAGCCCAGAGGGGTGGTGTCCACAATAATTCATCTCTGAAATGCGTGTTCGAGTTTGTTATTTTTCGGATTACGTGTGCGAATTTGGCCCCTTGGAATTTTACTCATTTAAAACTGCCCGAAAGTGATACGTGTGCTCTATTGGTATTTTTGAAATCTACTTCCTTGACTTCCGACTGTCTGGGCCACGTTTAATTGAATGTTTTTATTTTTTTTTTTTAATTAGTTTATTTATTAAGGCATACGGGGAAGTCATGAAGCCCCTTTGTGTCCTTCTTATCTATTAATTCAGCCCATTTTGGGCTCGCCGGCTAACTATAGTTAGCTTTTTCAAATTTACAGTAATTTAACTAGAATTACATAACAATCACATATAACAAATAGGATTTAAGATAAGCGTCAGCTTCTGCGGACCCTTGTCAAAGGAGATCGGGTAATGAGATCCCTCGGTTGCCTTCTATTGAGCCTCCTTGGTGGGCGAGATCTATTTAGAGCGCTGGCCAGCCGATTTCTGTGGCGCTCCAGCCTGTCATGGTATCTGCTCGAGTGCTGGTTTATTTCGTCGAAAACCGTTGCTAGTTTTAGGTCTCTGTGCAGAGTGGTGTTTCGAACAAACCACTCGCAGCCGGTGATAAGTCTTGCTACCTTATTTTGAATAGCCTGGATTCTTTTGATTTGGCTGTCACATGCCAAGCCCCAGATTTGGCACCCATACTTCCAGTTTGGTGCTAAGATCTGTTTGTAAATTGTCAGCTTGTTGGATAGCGACAATTTACTGCGCGAACAAAGTAGCCAGTAGTGCTTCGTCACCTTAGCACGTAGGCGCGTTCTGATGTCGGTCACATGCTTGGAAAATGTGAGTCTGCGATCCAGAAGCACTCCAAGGTACTTTGCTGCGTTCGGCTGTGGTACGGGGGCTTCCTCGATGTAGACGGGCGGTGGCGTTCTCCGCTTTAAAGTAAAGCAGACGTTGTTGGACTTACTGCTATTGATGCCAATGTTCCAACGTCTTGCCCATTCCGAGAACCGGTATGCAAAGTCCTGGATACCATCGGCTGCGTCGTGCTCGCATCGGGACCTGTAGGTGACGCACACGTCATCGGCAAATGTGGCCAACATAGATTTCCCGTAAAGGCTTACATCCGGCTGCGGCATGTCGTGGCTATACAGGCAGTAGAGCAGGGGGCCGAGGACACTACCTTGTGGAACACCAGCTGCCACGTTGTGCTCGGTGGAAATTGCTGAATGAAAGCGCACAGCGAACCTCCTTCCTTCCAGGTACGATTTTAGCAGCCCAAAATATGGAGCAGGCAGCGTCTGCTTGATTTTCAGTTGGAGTCCAATGTGCCACACTCGATCAAACGCTTCTCGAATGTCCAAGAAGAGGCTGTTACAATATTCCTTACTGTCGTAGGCCGTCAGGATTTGCTCGACGACTCGATGGAGCTGCTCGACAGTACAGTGGCCAGCACGGAAACCGAACTGGTGCTCAGGGGTAATCCCCTGGGCTTCCATAATCCTTACAATCCGGACAGCAATCAGTCTCTCAAACACCTTCGAAATTGAAGGGAGGAGACTGATCGGCCGGTAGGAGGCGGGCTCCCTTTCCGGCTTGCCAGGTTTGTGGATCATGGTGATTATCCCGAGCTTCCACTGATAAGGGAAGTATTGCAACCTCACAATAGCGTTGAAAACCAACGTTATGTAGAGGATCGCTTGTCTGGGCAGGGCCTTCAATGTGGCGTTGCAGATGACGTCATGTCCAGGTGCTTTGTTGTTACTCTGGCGCACAATGACTTCGGCTACCTCGCAGGGTTCAAACGGCGTGATTGGCATATCCATTTGAAGCGCTTGGTTCAGCTGGTCCTGAGTTTCTTCAACCTGTTGCAGGCTGGCAAGCTTGAATGGTTGAAATCGCTCGGCGAGGTGCGCAGCGAATACCTCCGCTTGTCCCAAGTCGGTCCGACACCATGTCCCGTTGCTATCGACTAGAGGCGCCTTCCTCGTGCAACGCCTTTTGATTGCGCGCGTGGCCTTCCACAGCGAATGCGTAGCTTCGCTTTCGACTCCAGTATTGGCAAGCCTTTCGTCGAACCATGCGGCTTTGTGCAGCACCAACGCGCATCGGAGCCTACTCAGCGCTCGATTCCATTCCGTTTTGTCCAACGGGTGCCGAGACCTCATCCACCTAGTGCGTAAGCGCCTCTTCTCAGCTATAAGCAGCAGGATCTCCCTGGGTATTGGTATTCGATCTGCCGCGGGCTGCCGAGATATTCTGCGAGTTGCCAATCTAGCTGCTGACTTGATATTGTTGGTGAGCAGTTCGATAGCATCATCAACGTCCTGTCCAGAGTTTAAGGCAGTGTTGAGGGGCAGTGTGGACTCCAGTTGCGATTGGAATACCTCCAGGTTACTACGCCTAGTGATAAGCCGCTCCATCTTAGGGTAGGATATTGCCCCCGCATCCAGCGTAATTACCAGAGGCAGGTGGTCGGAGCTAAGCTCAACAACCGCACTTATGCTAGCGTGGATGCCCAGCACACCCTTTGTCAGTGCAAAATCGATGTATCCTGGTGAGCCTCTACTGCCGTACGGGTATCTTGTTGGTCCTCCTGTTGCTAGCGAGTCCACCTCCGAATTTAGGACGAGATTCGCTAATGCAATGCCTCTTTGGTTGCTCCTTCCCGCACCCCAGAGCCAGTGGGACGCGTTCCAATCGCCTGCAACAATGAACTTCGTCTGGAACTCTTCCAGAATGTCCTTAAACTCGTCCGTAGTCCATGCAAATCTCGGTGGGCAGTAGACCGCTCCAAAGCTTATAGGACCAAGTGCCGTTTCAATAACCGCCGGCGCAAGTTGCACCTTGGCAGTGGCTATTGGTGTTAGCGGAAAGTGGGCAAGGCTAGATTTGATTAAGATAGCTGCTCCGCCTTTGGCGTTGCCACCACTCGGATCATTGGCAGTGTAGGCTACAAATCCGAATAGCTTAGGCGTCTCTGCCCCCTTGCAGTGTGTCTCGCTGAGCAGCAATACATCGATTTCGTGACGTCGCACGAAGCACTCTACTTCAGGCAACTTCGTGGATACGCCGTCGGCGTTCCACACTAGGATGCGCAGCGGCATCATTATGGCGCTTGACGCGCTTGGAGAGCAGTGAGCAGATTGATAATCTGCCCCTGCTGCTGTGACTGTTGTTGCTGTTGCTTCATCATCATCATCATTAATTCCATCTGCTTCTCTTGAATCGAGCGCAAAGAATTAATGTTTTCATTAAGCGTCTGCAGGATGGCTTCAATGCTGCTGCTAGCATCCGTCGAGCGCTGAAGTGTACCCCTAGACGTCCTTGTCCGGCTGCGGCTCCTTTGACGACTGGGACTTCCATCATTGGGCTGTTGCTGTTGCTTCTGTTGTTGGTGCATCAGGCTCAGTGGTTGCTTGTGGTGAATGGACCCTCTAGCCACATCTGCATAAGATATTCCGCCTCGAGAAGAGGGGATCTCCTTACCTCCAGCTAAGCCCCGTGAAGTTGGTCGCTCGTTTACTTCCGTTCTTCCAGCCACTCCACTTCTGGGTCTGGATCGCTGCAGGAACGCTTGTAGCTTGCTGCAACCTTTATAGTTTGCAGGATGCTGACCGCCACAGTTGTAGCAAGTGCACAGCTCGATGCGTGGCCTGGTACAGTCCTTGGCTGGGTGTTCGCCGGCACATTTCACACAAATGTGGGCCTTACGGCAGTATTTGGCTGTGTGGCCAAACTGCTGACAACGATGGCACTGGACAATAGCGTTACGCTTGCGGAGAGGCTCAATAACTACTCTCATATGGCATAGTGCCTTAACCGCCAGGATCTCCTTATTGTTTGCCGCAGCAGCAATATTTAGGAAGAACATATTGACTGGCGACGCTTTTGAGGTACCCGGTTCGTTTCGCCTAAGCGGTGTATGAATATCGAGAACCTTGTGCCCGATCTTTTCCAGCTCATCCTTGATTTGGTGATGTAGCGTACTGTGGTGCAGGCCTTTCACGCATACCCTGTAAGGCCTGTCCTCTTTAAGCTGGTAGCAGTGGAACTCATATTCTTCGTTCTCGAGCCAGTTCACTATGGCGCGAAATGTATTAGCGTCAGCCGCGTAAAGCCTTAGGACACCGCTCATTGACGCCCTAGCCTCAACCTTTTCTAGGTCCACTATGCTTTCAATGCTCTGCATCATCAGGCATACGTCGTCCACTCCCTCCATTACTATAGGAGGTGGTTTGGACTGCGCCTTTTTGACTGGACTAGTGGTACCAGCGGAGGCTGCATCCCGCTTAGCGGCAGCAATAGCAGCTTGATGACTGGTACTGGGCTGGTCATACAGATCGTCAATTTCATTGCCTACTTGTTTGTCGGCTGTGAGATGCGCAAGTAAACCAAATCGGTTTGAATTGCCGCCATATCTAGGTTCTGTAGTCGAAGGGTTTTCCCCTTGTTTGCCGATGCTTTGTTTTGGTTTTTTCCTTTCAGTCTCCGGAGAAGCACGAGACTTTCGCTTTATTTTTTGAAAGCGCTGCGGGGCAGCACATTGGGGGCTCGGGAGAAACGCAGTATCCAACGATTCATCAGCCGCAGCGGTTTCATTTAAAGGGTTCATATTGTAGTGTGCACCAAATCACCAGGGTTCTAGCCAAAACTTGAACCCTGGGAAAGCTTTAAGCTCGCAAACAGCTGTTTGTGCGATCGCGTGGCAGCTGGGCAGCGGAGCCCCAGTTCGAGTAACTTAACTTTGTATTTTTGAATGAAAATGTTATCGTTTCACTATTATTTCACTGTTAGTGACTTGGGGGGTCACTATTTGCTATATGTGCCAGTATTCTGGACTTGTCCATAAGTTTATTACCGCGAAAACTAATTTCACTTTATCCACTTTGTCAGGTGCGTATTGTTAGACACGAACCTTTTCACCGAATAATAATTGAATGTGTTGCCAGTATGATTTTGGCCATCTGACGCATACGAAATTTCTATAAATATGAAATACGTTATCGTGCCCTGATATCGATCGCCTGGGCATTTTTTGCCCTTTTTGGTTTGAATTGTTATTGTTCAGACATTGCTGTGAATACGTAAGCTGTTGTTATTTCTCAAGAGCTTCTTGTTAACTGAGCTTTTGCTTTTGGTTTTTGCTGCACTTGAACTCTTGTTTATTTTAAAGTTTCGCATTTTATTATTATATATAATATGTAGCATAATGTGTTTTTTGCGTACTCTAATTTATTGCGCTTTAAGATAAATGCACAAATTTGACAAATAGAACACATTTTAGCACAAACAGCATTTCATTAGGATACAACTAATAGGATAAATTATTTTTTGCCATGGCCGTGTTTGAATGATTTGCTAACTTTTTAAGCCTGCACAAATCCTTGGCTGAAAATGAAATGCAATTATATCGCAAAATAAAATTCATTCAATTAAATCCTAACTGAAAGCCAATCTGAATACGTTTAGAATTGCAAATGACTATGCTGGCGTTTTTTTCCTGAAAATAATACTTGATTTATTGGTCTTTACATGATATTAAACGGTTTGCATTTCCCAGAGTTTTCATATAGGGCATTTCATTAAATTAGGCACAAATAATTGTTAGAATCAGAAAGAAAATTCTACCTAAGTTGGGTTATTTGGTTTCAGCCAAGTCCGTTATGATGCATTCAATTAAGTTTTGATATTGCAAATATACAGAAGTTTAGTCGCTGAATGAAATCGTTGTCTATTGAAAATTTATTCCAGTTGTTGATGCGAATAGTACCCCCAGAACAAAACGGAGCTCGTTGTCTGCCGCATTCGAAACACGTCTCAGGGGCAAAGTGACAGCGACATTTCTCAATTTATGCAACACCTTTTGCCGGTGGAAATTGCGCCGAAACCGAAATCGAAATCGAAACCGAGACCAAGACCGAAACCGAAACGGGACGAAAAGGACATTCACCCCGGGAAACTCGCTTTTCCACTCACCTGGCTTGGAGTTGTTGCCCACGAGCTGCTGCTGCTGCTGTTGCTGTTGCGACATTTGCTGCTGCTGTTGCTGCTGCGAGTGCTGCTGCTGGCCATTGTGCTGCAAATGAGCAGCTGTCACCGACTGCTGCTGCTGTTGCTGCTGGGCGGCTGCTGCGGCCGCTGCAGCGGGATGGATGGCCAGCAGCTTCGTTTCCGGCGGCTTGTGCGGACCCATTGTGATCTGCGGGGCACCCATGGCTATGGTCGGTGCTGGCATCATCAGGGTCGACATGGTCAGCATAATTTGCGAGTGAATTTTGGTCGTTGGACTCGGGACGCGAAGCTGGATTGGCTGGTGATGCAGTTGCTCTGGCTGTGAGTCTTTGTCTTTATTGATTTGCTGCTGACCCCTCCGCAGGATCTGAACTCGGTGCCAAAGGTCGTGCGTTAGCCTTTGTCGCCAGCTTTCTCTGGCTCTCTCCGCTGCTTTCTACTTTCTATGTGTGCGGAGTGCAAACTTATGAAATATGCTCTCGCCTCGCTCGCCTCTATGTATTTTCACTTTTCGTGCTGGCTGGTTACTCTATTTATGTACTACATATATGTATATATAAATATCGACGTAAGTATGGGGGCATGTGGAGAATATGTAAGTATATTTTTTTCGCCTTTCTCTTATGTTTCGCTTATGTGTTTGTTCAACCGGAAATACACGAACTCAAGCGCACTTGGCTTGTAATATCGTTTCAGGGATTTCCTTCGCCTTCTGCCTGCCAGTAATCGCAAATTATTCTTTCTTTTCTGTTGTGTCTGCTGGCAGCGGAAATTATAAATATTCCTGTCATGCGAGTAGTACTACGAGTTCAGTTCTCTGCCTGCCAGACGTCTTCTGTTTTAATATCAATGTCTGGTATGTAAAATGTCAGGACAAAAAAAAAACGAAAATATGAAAAAATAATGAAAATGTGTGAGAATATAACAGGGTAAAATGCCAAACAAAAAAGTGAAGCCCTGCTCAGCCGGCTCAAAGTCGCTGGGAAAGTTTCAAGCAGCTGGCTGCAATGGCAATTATTATTTCGCCGGCAGCCTCTGAGTTTTTGTCGCGCGCGAATTTGCTGGCAACTTTAGAAGTCAGTGACTCCAAGTGCGCGATAAGACCAGCTTGATAAATGCCGTGTATGGGTTGAGGTGATCTTTAAAGAAATATAAGGTTCAAGCCCAAAGCCCAGAATAATTTGCCACTACGGCAAGGCAAGCTGTGAAGTCTATGTTTCGAACTACGCACGAACCAGGCAGACGTGATCAATCGCACACACAGGATATAATTTACAGGATATACAAAGCGTTCGGTATACGTTCGTACTAGACCGCTGGGCGACGCTTTTCTTACTGAACGCCAGGAGCACACGCATTGGCCAAAATTCGGAGGCGCTGCTGCCACTGCAACGACGGCAGAAAGGCTGCCGATTTTCCTGCTGCCGATTTTCCCGCTGTCGCTGCTGCTGTGAAAATCGCTGTCGCCGCTGCTGCTGCTGCCTCTGCCGCCGATGACGATGACGGGATGCGTTTCCCTACATTTCTCTTCGGCGGCGAGGAGCTCGGTTAACGGCGGCACGAAGCTGGCTGCTATCGCTGCCATCGTTCATGAAATATTCACGAATGGCTCGCTCTCACTCGCGCCGCCTGCTCCTTGCTGAATCCTTGCTCTCCGGCCCTCTCTCCGTCCCTCTCGCCATCCCAACTGGCTCGTTTCCTCGCTCCGGGCGCCATTCACAAGTCGCAAGACTCGTCCTTTCAGGTCCTTTCGGCTCCCGTCGCCACAGAGCGCAGAATCCAAGCGGCCGAGAGCACAGGCTTTTCGAAAGCGCCAGCCACATTTGAAATTGACTGCGAAGGCTTGTTTTCTGATTTATAATTTAAATTATAATATAAAACTAAAATTGTTATATATCTAAACAAAAATCTTAATATCTACATTTAATAATGTAGTTTCCAATTTAGTCAGAGTCTTTATAAAGATTTTCCATACTATCACTTATTGCTTTTAATAGCATCTCCAAAAATGTCCTTTTGCGCCTCGTCAATCGAAAATACCAGTATTTTTATGGCATGCCCTGAAAACTGTTATACGTTGCTGGACAAGGCAAGTGTTAATAACATCGAGCTAATGTTAATATTTTCTATTCTTCATTCATCTGAATCCATCCTTGCGTCCAAATGGTTATAGCATATTAACTTATAAAACTAATATAACAAGATAATATAATATAGGATAAAACAGCTACAGCTTTTGAACGATATGTAAAAAATTTTGAAAAGGGTCAGATAAAAGCAACTACCTTTCATCTTTACTTGTATCACTAAAATGAAATGTTATATTGTATAAGCTACATACCTTTAATCGCATGATAAACTTTGCCTCTCCTGCTGCCAATTGCCTTGCGTTAATTGTAGCCCTGGAACGAAATCCAAACAGGACAACAAAAAGGATGCAATTTAAGGTGCATCTCCCTATTATTGCACTCTTTCCTCCTCATTATTACTCCTCTTTTTTCGTTATTAACATACTTTCTCGTGTCGACAGCGGTGACAGGGACAGCGACCGAAAGGACGACGGTGTTCTGAGGTAATGTTGCAACGAGCAGTGCTCGAAAAAGTGTCTGGACTGGGGAGGAGTCGCCAGTGAAATGGTGAAATGTTGGGAAAATACATAATTACATGTAATTTACCATGCGACATTATCATTGTTCTGCTCGTATTTAGCATAGAATCAACGTCGCACGGCACAGACGTCGAGTGTCCATGGAATAGCTCATGTGGCGGAAAACGAGTCCTGAATGCACTGTCCCTGCTCTCCAACTCACATATGAACTCAAAAAAAAAAGGATTCCACTTTGTATTTCTTTTAATATTCCAGCGGAAAAATAGATAAGTTTATAAGGATTCAGCTTATTACTTCAGCTTCAGCTTAACATTACTTCTACAAAACATATGTTTATGAAGAACATCCTGAATTTCTTTTAGTGTATATTGCATGTGCTTAAATGCAACAACAACAGCAGCAACTTCACGTAATAACAAAAATAATAAACAATAAGAAGAGGCCGTTAGAGCGATGCAAAAGACGAGTTTCTTTCTTATTTGGCCCACTCTTTCTGCATGTCCTTCTGCCGCTCTCACCGATTCTATGCACTTGTGTGTGTGACAATTGCCCTTTGAATTTTTAAATCCCTTTAAATGAAAACAACAACTGGGATCCCCCTGCCTTTTGGCCTTTTGTTCTTCGAGTTGCGCTTGTTAGGTAAATCAGCGCCAGTTTGCATGAGTGTGTTGGTGAGCGAGTGTGTGAGTGTGCGATTGTGTGAATGAGTGAGCCTTTGCAGCAAAAACAACGAGAAAACAACAACAATATCATCGTGCGGAAAGTTATAACGTGCTTAAGCGTCTTTAGCTGAAATGAGGCTAAAAATATTTGCTTATAATGAAGTGCACGGCTGTGTGAGTGTAAATGTGACCTGTGACCATGCACAAGTACACCCGTACAATTGTATGTTTGCTGGTTTGTCATTGTGTGTGTGGCGACATAACAATAGCGCATCGGGTACTATTGTTGTTGTTTCACTCGAGGAGGGGCCTTTGCACCCCTCTTATAAGCACAAAATTAAGGCATTGTTAAAGCCAATTAGGGTATTTAGTCGAGAGTCCCGGCGCGAAGGCAGTGTGGACACAACACGGCGTATGCGTGATATTTCATGGCGGATGACAGCTGCCAAGGATAATGGTGCGAAACTGAAGGGGAAAACTTCACAGGGATTTTCTTGACAATTATGAAAAGGGCAGATGCATTTCGGGCATGCATGTAGGAGCATATTCAAACGAATAACTACAGCTTAAATGCACAGAGAGAACTGGATTCATATTTCCTTTTTGGTAATCAACTCTTGAGGCAAATATCTTTTCATCAAATTAAGCTATTATAAAATAAAATACTTATCACAAAATTGGTTTCACTCTGCGCCTGAAAGTGCAAGTTGAGTAAAATTATGTAACGTCCATTAAGCAATTAGGCTTGTTCAAAATATAGTTTTTAAGAGGATTTTCATTAACGGACAAAAGCTCTTAAGTCTTTAAAACCAAAGTTTTAAGTGCAAATTAATAGGGTTCGAGCCAAATCAAACTAAGCCACAACAAACATGGTACTTCTTGACACAACCAATTGCCTGGGCTGGAGCCAATAGATCCCTTGAAGGACAATGGGATAGACAAAAGGGAAAGGCACGGCCAACCCAAGCTAGAGAACTGAGGAGAGGGGTCAAGGTTGGCGTAGAATTCGCTGGTGATGCTTTTGGGCCAAAACAACTAAGCACCTTTTCTAAAAGACTTGCCACACTGATGGCTCAGCTAGGAATTTGCAATTTGGGGTGCCGGCACCCTTAAAGTGCCACTAAATAAATACACGTTCGCATGCTCAAGAAGACTATGAACCCAAAATAAGTGAATTATTTATGCGGGCCCTATTCCGGTCTTAGGTGCCACCTAATGGGGGTCACACTTGGAGATTTAAATTTTTAAATAGGTGTGTCAGATAATGAAAATAAGTACCCGACGGGGGATTTCAAGCCCAGGAAAGTACTAGCGTTTTTCGGGCGCTGCCGTGTGTCACAGTTTAGTATTTCCCCCGCTTTCCGGCTCCACTTTTCCCGGCCGACTGATGTGGACACGGCTTGAAGGCCATCGCCGTTTGCCTCTTAACTTGGCTAACGATAATTTGTTTGGCAACTGGCGGCGCTGGCGCTGCGTAATGAATTTTTATGCCCCTTTAATGTACTTTACGCAGATATGAAATTATGTGACCAACGCAACTGAATCCAGAGCTCGGCCCGCCCTTCAGTTGAGCCCTCCAGTCGGACGGGCGACCGCCTGCCATGTTAATTATTAATATTTTTTAATTAAAATGTGCACTAGCCACGAAAACACAAACACGCCTGTTAGGCAAACACGAACGGGTGCTAAAGTGTTCACAGAAAGCAAGTCAAACACAAATAAAATCCCACTCACTGCCATAAAGAGAAATAAAGAATAAGCAAGCGCACTAAATCAACACACAACTTTTGGTGAGGCAAAAAATTTGGAATTTAAAATGGAGCGAGTGCCAGCTCGTCAGTCTGCGGTCTGCCAGATAAATCTCCAGTGGGTCTGGGTCTGAATCTGAATCGCTTCAGGAAAATGCCCGCATGAATTATCGAATTCAAATATAGGGTCCTTTGGCCAAGAACGAGCCGTATTCTCCGGCTTGTGCGAGTGCGGCCGACTTAATGTAGCGCGAAATAACTGGAATAATTCAAATGTGAAACTGTAGCAAATCGTGGTGTTCATATATCCAGCCTGTCCCATTATGCATGACCAAATTATGACTGCCAATAATAAAGAGCGAAGGCGCGAACATTTACAGTCGGTTCTGCCGCCGAAAGAGTTACGCACCCTTCGCTCGATTATATACATTTTTGAGCTGAGTTAGTGGGGCCATTAGAGTGAAATGGTATCTATAAGTCACGTTCTGGGAACTGATTTGAATACGCTCTGTGGTAAAGTATATAATGGGTATTGAGCTGTCCAAAGTGCTTGACAGATAAAAGTGCATTTCATCCACATTAAAACCACAATGAGATTTAGCAAAACAAAAATTACAAGAAATTTCCCAGAAATAAATATGACCACTGCTAAACTGTCAAAGTGTCGTAAGCATGTATAATGAATTTTAACCAGAATTTAACGTATATAATTGACATCTTGCCTTGACACTTTACTCATACAATATAGTATTTAAAGAATTATTTGAATTACCTTTCTATCCTGCAGAATAATACTTTTCAACACCATTGGATAAGTATATGAAGTGGTTTTTTCTGTTCGTTCGCCGATATTTTTTGTGGCAGCTTCAATTGCAGCTTCTTGTGGCAATTTTCGGTCTCAACGGCTTTCGCAGTAATTGTCACCGGACTATTACCGCCACCCTTGGCCATCCGATGGCATTTCCAACCGGAAGCGCGTCCCATCGATTTGTCTCTGTCGCTGTCCTTCACTGGGTCCTGTCCTGTTCCGTTCTGAGCTGGCACAATTTAGTGTTTAAGTAATATTTTGTTACTTCGGCGCGATGCAGGAGAGAGTTACACTGGCTGGCTGCACATAACTGGGTAATTTATATTGGCCATTTCGCTTTGAGTCGCACACACTCACGGTCGCAAAGTGCTTCTGCGACAAAGTAAATTGTAAAATGTCACCCATAAAGCGTAAATTGTAACAAAAAGCACTCGAGGCCACGCAGTGATTTAAATTTTGTCGTCTGTAGGCTCCGGCTGTAAAGTTATGTGTATCTGCGGCGTTGTACCCCGAAAAGCACATCCTCCCTTCCCCAATTTCCCCTTTCCCCTGCATCCTTTCGTCCTGCAGCTCCAGGACCCAGCTGGCAAGGCCTTTCGTCCTTTCGGTCGGGACACTGGCACTTGGCAGCACTGGCGACAAGTTTTTTGGCCCGATGCGAGCACACACAGTGTCCACAATTTACACAATTCATAATTCATGCGCAAATACTGCTCATACAATATATGGATCGTCGGGCGATTTCAGCATTTCGCAGTCGCAGCTGCAGCTTCAAACTTTAATTATATCTGTATCTATGCGTGTGCGTTTTAATTGAGTTTTGGTATGCAAAACACTGGGCCAAAGTGACAAATTGATTATCAATTCGCATGTTTTATGGACACGGATAGAGGGCTTTTGGGTATACAAAGAAATATATTGTAAGTATGAATGCGTAGGCTGATGAATTTAAAGTGCAGATAATCGCGACCTTAAAGATATAATTTCGATATAGGATTCCGTATGCCTGAGCTGTTGAATTAAAACCGGAAACAATTCATTTCACGCACTATTGAGCCTGGGAACAAACCATTTTTCTTCGCCGCAATTTGAGCAAATATTAATTTTTGCCCGCTCTTATTCATGAACCTGTCCGCCAAGTCTGGGAATTTTCTTCTTCTTCGAAACTCCGTCTGTGACTGTGGCGGCAGAGTTTTCCCGCTGGTCGTTGCTCGCTTTTCGTTTGGTGAGGTCCAAAGGACGACGACAATCAATTTTTCTTCATCACAAAATTGCATTCTTCAAACAGAGAGAATGGAGGAATGGCGGGGAAGAACACAAAAATTCGCACTTTATTCATTTCCGTCCGACATCAAATGCTTTCCATCTGCCGAGGCCAACGATCTCCTTCCACTCTTGATTCTCTGGACTCGGGACTCTGGATTCCCGTCTCCTTATTTCCGCATTTTGTATTCATTAATCAACTTTCAAATCTTTCCACAACAAACAAAAGGCTGGCGTCCTGGGCGAAATCCCCGCCGTATCCTCGCAACCCGGGTGGCACTTTGCACTAATTTGCGGCCTCATCTCCCGACAGTCGCAACAAGCAGCGACAAGCTGTCCACTCGGCAGCAGGCTTTTCACTCCTCGCACCACCCGACCACCAGATAAGCCACCCATTGGCCCACCCACCTGCACGGCTTGTTTGTATCATTTACGCGCCGTGCATCGAGTCGCGGCTCACACGGCGTATGCGTGCTGGCTGTCCCATCACTCAATGGCAGCTGCAGAGTTGCAGTTAGTGGGCGTCAGTTTTCATTTGCGTCAATTGTTTGCAACTGGTTAAGGATTCAGGATGTCAGCTGGTGAGAAATCGGGATGCGCGCCGTCTTGCAGAGGGAAAAATATATGTTCCCAATTATGCCATATTCCTTTTGTAATCTTATTGTAAACATTATATTTTATAGGCTTATTTCTTATAAATGATTGACCCTCCTTTTTTTGATCGATATACATATATAAAACAGATATCTTATATAATTTTCTCGCCGTGCTGGCCTCTGAACATCTTTGTGCCGCCTTGGATGCTTGAGCATTTTACGTTGCTTGTCTTCCAGTGGCAGGCAGCAGTCATTAACAACCGGAGATGAGTTTGGTTTAATGCGGTTGCCGTTTACAAATGGAATTTTTTAGTGGCCCAACAGCCTGGCAGTCGACAAGGAGTAGTCAAAACGCCGGGCGGCAAGGATGTGCAGGCGGAGTAGTGGCAGCTGACTGAAGGATGCAGGATTTGGCAACGGAAGTCACTTTTGCGGGAGTGCGTGAGCACTGAATTTGTGCATTTCTGGAAATTTAATGCTGAGGGCCAATGAAAATTCAGTCGGTCATCAACAACGGCATCGTCATTATCACCAAACAGAAAGGCGCCCAGACTTGGCATACTTACTTTTAGATTATTCCATCTGCCGGTCTGCCATCGGTCAAGGTGCAGCTGCAATTGCATAGAGTGGTGTGGAAAACGAGAGGGAACATGGAAATTCGCCCCTAATACTGCCCGGTCATTTTTCCAAGCGCATTTGGGCGAGCATTTAATCCATCTCCATCAAAACGAATGAATCTCCGAATCATTTTATTTTCCTGGCAAGAACAAGTGCTATTGCAGTTGATAAAGCTGCTTATAATTGTGAGTGTGTGTGTTTGAGGGTTTCCACCCGAGGGCTTAATATCTCCTGCTTTTATTTGGATCTAAGTTATTTGCTAGGCTCCGGTCTACTTATCAGCAATGCAAATGACTGAAAATCGATCTAAAATGAAAACTGAAAATCAAAAATCTGTGCATTAATGAGCTGCCAGAAAGGGGAGCTTACGCTTTAGCTGGCAGGTACATTTTTCGGCTCCGTTTCCAGAAACCATGAAGATAAAATAGTACTAATTCTGTGTTGATGTCTAGGAAAAATCTTTTTTACATATTCAAGTCAGGCCCCCACGATAACGTCTCGCTAGAGAAAGCAGAAGGGGAATATGTGAGTTACAAATCACAATAAAACAACATCCTAAAAATTACAAGCCGTTTCAAAACTATCATTGTTTTTAAGAACTTTTAACAACTTCTTTTTATAGCTATCGATTGATGAAATCGTTGCCGGAAATCTTTGCAGCTCATAAAGTCGTGTATGTGTCAAGTCGCCAAGGCGGAAAACTAATTAAAAACCTTCAGGATTTTGGTCCTTTATGCATTTCCAAAGTGGATGGCAATCTGCACTTCTGGACTTGACTGGTCCGCTGGGTAAACTTTTCATTAGCCACATTTGGGTGGAAAAGTTTCGGTCCGAATCTTTTACACTTGCATGCCAAGCATCGTCGCCTACTTATGCGCAATTTTTCGACAACTATTTATGCAGTGAAAACTTTATGTTTGCCACCCCTTCAGCAACGCCCCCCATTGCCACGCCCCCTCATTCACTTGGCTTCGAGTCCGAGTCAGAGTGCTCAACTATTTATGTTAGAACTGCAAAGCGTAGAGCCGAAACCAATGAAATTTCCTGGAAATACTTGGGACAACGCGCAAAGTGCAGCCTATACACGGAGAGAAAAGGTGGCTTTATTTCCTGATGTATCATATATTGTGTACTGTGTTATATATTTCCTCTTTATAATTTGTTTATAGTAATAAAAAATTTAAATCTAACATTTGATTGATTATCGACTTCGCCTTTCTCTCCGTGTATGCACTGCCAGTGGGCGTTGGGCGTGGCCAGGTTATACACTTTGACTTTACTTAGTTGGCTTTTACCTTGCCGGTGATTTTAGCCAGCTGCCTGGAAAGTGGCGAGCAGTCAGGCAGCATATTTTTCTTAGCCACTCGGCCCGTTCTTATGATTTGGCGTGGGCGTGCGGTGCAGGTGGTGCGGGTGTTGTAAGTGGATCAGGTGAGTGGGTGGCGGCACGAAATCCTCGTGTATGCGCATACATTAGAAGCGTTAAGCTTCAGAAGCGGCGTGTTTGCACAAGTGCTGGTAACTAAACGCCCTGGAAAAGGAGGGACCAAAGTTTTGCGACTTGCAGAGTTTATGGGCAGAGTCAATGGTCAATTTGTTTGAGATTTGAGAATTTGTGCTGCCCCGGGTCTTGGCCTAATTAAAATTGCATTAAAGCCCGGCCATGTGTCCTTTAAAGGGGACGCGCGAGTGGCCTTCGCCCATGTGATCTGCTCCTGAATGTTCGAGAGCCATCTAACCAAGCGAAACGCGGCCCGTGCTCCATACAAATTGCAGTCAACATGGCGCGTAAGTCAACCGGAACTGGCAAACGCCAGCAATGAAATACACATGGGCCGCTTCGAAATTCTCATGAGCTGGCGAGCTGGCAAGCTGGCTGAGCTGTATGGCATCAGATGGGGAGGCATTAGGCCAGGCAGTGACAAATAAACAGTGACAGGAGGCAAACAAACAGACGAACAATCGACATGGGATCGGGACGAGGAGCAAGACGAAGCAGCGGCAGACGAGGACAATTCGTCGTCATCAGGAGCCTCATTTTGGACTTAATATAATACGCAGCGACGCGTCAAGGGACTGAAGATGAGGATGTGGATGGATGTGGCTCACTCTGTGGACTGCGGAGCTGGAAAGGCGTAGAAATCATTGCAGACATATGAAATATTAAATATGTATGACCGCAAGCTCACACATAAACATGCAGAAAGTATGGTGTGCACTTACAAAATTTTGTAAAAAATATTGTTGCAAAAGTTTAGATGATTAAAAAAACATATGATGTAATATTACACACAAATTGTTAAAATATAATAATGATAGCAAGAGTTTTCCTTCCTTCACAAACAAAATTCATTTAAAACAAAATGAATTTCATAAGTGCTCAAAAGTACGTTTCAAATGACAATTTTGCTGAAGTGTACCGTGTACACATAAACAATCATTTGGCCCCAAATGTCTGGGGCCGTTGTCTAGTGGAGCAGAGCACCGAGGAAATGGCAGGCTGATGATCCCATTTCCGAGAGGTAAGTGATGCCAGTCAGCTCCGCCTCGGAAAATGTGGGCTGCTGGCTGTGGGGTTGCGAAACTGAGCAGTCCGAGCTGGGGGAAAATGTGCGGAACGGAACGGAAAACTCACACAGCGACTGAAAACAACCTTCAATGAGACAAAATCGACTTGTGCATTCACCGTTGCACGAAGGAGAAAGGCGGATGGCGAAAGGCGAAAGGAGAAAGGCGAAGGAAATAAGGTTACACAGCCAATGCGCTAGTGTGTGTGTGTGCGTGAGCAGCCTGCTTCTGGCCCGAGTCCTTTTCATTATAATTTAAGCATGGCAACATGACAACGTGGTTTACTTTTGCTTTTTTTCCACATTTCGTTACTTTGTTGCCGTGATCAGTGACTGTGGGGATTTTGATGCTGCTGCTTCTGCTGCTGCTGCTGCCGCTTCGGGGGAAATGAAATTGCCTCAAAATGTTTGCCACTTTTATTCTCTGCTCCTCCACTTTTTGTGGCCTTTGACGGGTACGTGTGTGGGTGGTTTTGTGTGCAGCTAAGGTTGAAGTATTTAATGAGCTGAAATTCGGAACGTGTGTCCTTGGCATGGATGGATGGCAAACGGCAAAGCGGCAGAAATCTGTTACACAAAACTGTGACTTTGGCGAGCTTTCTCTAATGAGGAGTGCTCAAAAGATGCGATTACGTTGCGATTCAATGGCGAATGGAGATTTTCAAGGCTTTTTCCACTCACAATAATGGCAATTAAATGGCTCAATCACGCAACGCGACTGTCCAACTGCAAACATGTTAATTAAATGCCTGCCGCGGTCCAAATTTGCATACAATCAAATTTAAGAAGCGAACAAGAAAATCCATTTTTACCATTTCCCCGAACATTTCTCAATGGGTGACATGTGCGCGCAATTTGTATGCGGAAAACAAACGCAGATGCACTGAAAAAACTGCCTATTAATAAGAAGTGATTAATTGCGTAAATGTATATTTATTAAATAAAATAATGATGAACATGTTTCCGACTTCTACGATTGACTAGGTAGAGCTTTCTATAGTTTTATAACATTATATAATTATTGGCATTTCCCTGAGTGCTTAAACAATCACTTTCTTATATACGCGTACGGCATTATTATTTATTTTTATGCTTTACAATATTTATGCTCTTTGTCAGCGTCCGGCATACGAAACAACTCCGATGGACAACGCATTTAATTAATGAAGAAACCGCCGGGCAACCGCGATCATGGGTGGAGCAAAGCAGTTGGTTGGGGCTGGGAACGAACTGGGTCGGCGTTTTAATAAGGCTGAGTAAATAGATGATCAGGAAACCGGATTGGAACGCTGGGAGGCCAGGCATTAAGCCTTTGACATGCGCCAATCGTAAATCTTGGCCAACATATCTGAGCAATGTTTGTCCAATGTCCAGTGTGTCCAGAGGGGGTTAAGGCTGTATCCAGAACTCCTAGCACGCATGGCCAAAAAGACAAAAAGGGAAAATACAAAAAAATGGCCGACGGCGTCGCTTTGTCCACTCAAACGCTTGAGAGCCAAAAGAACGAACCAGCAGCATTGACAAGGCCGCCTATGCAAATATTTAGTAAATGAATCAGCGCTTTGCGACTGTTATCATTTATGTCCCCCAGAATTTCCAGCTTGGACGGGATTTCCCGTCCCTGAGGAAACACGGAAGAAGTGTGTAGTCACGACTACATGATACCCGGTACTTTTGCAATCGGAGTCGGTTTCAGAAGTTGATTCCATATAGCAAATATTGATAACAAGAGACAATAGAAATGAAATTTCTTAAAGGAATGAAATATAAATCGTGCCAAAAGTATTCAACAATATATATAATAGTTTGGATGTCCACAAAATCATTTCTTTATTGTATACAACTAGACAACGTTTATATGACTTTACGCATTGTATATTTTAGCATGTAATATTTGCGGAAGTTTGTAACTTATTGTGAACGCAAGACGAATGCCACATACTCAAACTTTCCGAGATTACAGAGTATCCAAAGCGGGTGACAGGCGACAGCGAATTTGTCAATTTGTAGCAATGACTGTAAACAGACTGGCCCAAAGAGAGCCGGATAGGAGCACGAGGACGCGGAAGGATGTGGGGGGCAGAGAGTGACCCCTGCACATGCGGGCCTGAATTTATGGCCCAGCTCATGACGCACTTGTCCAGCCAAAAGTCCGGAAAAGGGTAAAGGGGACAAGGGGGATTGGCCAAAAGTGGAGCTGGTAGATGGTAGCTGGTAACTGCCAACGGCTATGCATACAAAACGCTGCGGCAATTATCTGAAATGCAAATGCTTTGCTTGGCTCGAATCCGAGGGGAGATGGCCATGGCTAAGCATGTAATGAATTGTCTTTTTGGCCATTCGATAAATTTGCAACTCTATGAAGTTGCCCAGCTGCAGTGGAGCTCAGCTCAGCTCGGCTTCTGTTTCAGTTTCAGTTTCAGTTGCAGTGCCCAGATTCGGCATCGAAATCCCCAGCCCCTGCAGCGCCGTAAAGTATGCAACGTTTTATGGGCGAAAAAGGAAGGGCCTGGGCATCGGGGCTTGAATCGGGGGGCGTAATTAAAAATCATAAGAAATGGAATACAAACAGAAATAAACATGCCATAGCCGAGAGCATAAAAGCAGCTGCAGCTCTCCATCTCCGTAGCTGTAGCTGTATTCGTATCTGTTTCAGTATCTGTATCTGCATCTGTAGCTTGTAGATGTAGATGCCGCTCTGTGCTGTGCGAGTGCCATAAAAATATGCCAAAAGGAAAGCGAGCCAAAGCGAAAGAGGAAATAAAAATAAAAGCGCTGAAATAAAATAAATTGCACTCAAAAATCCTTTTTCCGTGCCTGCAACTCATTACAAATTTTATTACAGATACTTGCCCGGCACTCACCCAACGGCAAGGCTGCGGGCCTGCTATTCTGGTATTCTCATACCCTGGTATTCTGGCATTCGGGGGGTCTAAAGCACACACACTTATGCCCACACCCACTAGCAAGATAGAGATACTGCACATAAGCACAGAACTGACATTTAATACAACACTTGATGTCGCTCATTAAGAAGAATTCAGCGCACGAGCGCCGCAGCTTCTGGCTAGCTGAGGCGTCCAAAAAAAATAAGGCAAGTGGAACTTGTTGCCGAATAAGCAGCTGCCATTACGTATACATATGTCCGCAGCATACGAGGAAAAAACACACCTAAATTGACTTAGTGCTTGAAGAAAACAAAAATAATGTAATTTTGTAACAAAAATTGCAAGAATCATTTAAGAGCACGCTGGGATTTATTCCAAACTAAAAGAAGTAAATAATATCAGGCTCCCTTACATTATTTCTTACTTTGCCCTCATTTTTTCCAGTGTACCCACCACACACACTGCAGCAGACATAATGAACAGACACTGCCAAAGACAAGACAAGACAACGAACGCAATGCCTGCCGGGCGACAAGTGAAAGCATGTGTGATTGCGCCCCTTTCGCCGCTCGGCAGAAAGACGGCAGTTGCACTTGCAGCCAGGACTTTGAGCACTGGGTACTGGCAACTGGATGGTGGGCACTGCGATTCTGGGATTCTTGGCGGCGCAGATTCTCATCCTTCAGATGGGAATCTGAGCTACTGCCTATGGCAAGGCGTCGGTTGTCACCTGCCGCCGGCGTCGCCATTCTGCAAAGGATGCCAACATGACGACAACTTGTCTACATTTCGTCTTCTTGTCTGCAGTTGCATTTGCAGTTGCCGGGGATGTACCCAGACATGTGTAGCTGACATGTACTCCTCTACTTACACACACATGTGCGCAGGGGACAACGGTGCGTATGCGCCTCATTTATACATTTCACACACTTTTTCCACTTACTTAGCACATCACGTCGAGATTGAATAAGGTTGAGGACGTCAGAAAGGGCAAACGAAATGCAAGCTTATTTTTTCGCTTAATTTACAAAGTTCGAGGTAATTTAAAAATATTTTTATGCTATAAAGAATTAAAGAAAAGAATTAAAAGCTCTTGCATATTTGTGTTTTGTTTGAATAAATGGAAATTACTGTTGGCCAAAGGTAAATTCTGAAAGTTTTATGTTTTAGCTTGCAGATTGTTTTATGACTATTTATTATCAGATTGTTTTCTGACTAATATTTGGCTGGAAAGCGGTTTGTGGACTTAAGTTTACAACATGTACTGTCAGTGTTTTATCTCAGTGATCTCGAGCACTTCTTGCGCTGAATGCCAATCGGCGTCAAGTAACTATTCCCATTTCATTGGATCATTTTGGAGGAGCAGGAGGACCAGCGACCACAGTGATTATGCATTCTGATATCCCATTCGGCCGCGTATGGGAAATGCTTTTGGTGCTGTCATGCGTCTAACTTATCGCTCTCATTGTGCGGCAGCACTACAAAAGTTTTTATTCATATTTTATATGGGCCTTTTATGTGGCAATCAAAGCCTGTGCAAACAGGCCGGAGTCAAGTGATACAGCGGCGGGCAGGGAGCTTCGAAGAGCGAGAAGCGAGAAAGAAACCCAAGTATGTCAAATTAACAATGTCATCAAAGCGATTTAGCATGTTGGCGCGCCATGTCCTGCCCGTGTCCCTCTGCCGCATGCGATTACATGGCAAATCTTTTCAAAGCTTTTAACAAACACGCTCAACCGCACACAAAATGGCGAACGCAAACACACGAGCATGGGTTAAGGCGGGCTGCCGGGGGTTAAGGGTTCCATGGATCCATGCTTCCGACGGGCATGTCCCTCCCGCACAAAGGACAAGCCAAAAACTTTGAATTAAAATGCGTTTATTTGAGCTCTTCACACACCAGCAAATGGCAATTGAGCCCAGGCATATATGTATGGGTATTTTGGCCAGCTTTTCGGGGGGCGTGGCGAAAAAATCTTAACCCAAATAACTTGGCGGATAACTATTCAAAACATTTACTTAATATTCGCATCTCGGGCAAGCGGCGCCTGGCGAGGCAATGAAAGCGTTCTGTATGCCTTTGTTATCTTGATCTCGCTCCTCCTGCCCCCTGATGTTTAATATTAAATCATATTAAAATATTCAAAGGACTCTCCGCCACGCAGCATTTATAAACATTAGCACGCCGACATGGACGCGAAACCGAAAAACACGTTGGCATACATGGAGGAGGCTGCACTGTAAAAAAGGAAATCAAAAGTTTAAGAAGATGCAATTATAGTTTACACATTATATTGTGAAAGTAGACTGCGCAATGCTTATACATTTTATACAGGTTTTATATATTTTCTCCGTGTATATTTACAAATGTATGCTATGCCTAAAAAGCGTCACCCACAAAGTCAGCAAGTTGCCAAACGCACACACTCGACGAAAAGGATGTTCCAAGTGGTGGCAAGGATCTGGCCCAGTTCTATGAAGTTGTGTGCAAGAATTTTAGAATAATTTTTTCCTGCCTTCAAAGTGAGTTTGCAATTGTGTGTGCGGGCATAAACTGCATGAGTTGTGCTTAGAAAGTGTTTAGAACGCGCTTAAAAATTTATCAGCGGCATGACGAGTGTGGCCGCAAGGCAACCCTTGAATTCCCCAAAAAAAAAAAATGCCACTGCCTGCCGCATCGTTTTTCAGGCTTTTTAACGTCTATTGATTCGGAACGGCCTGGTGGCAACTTTTGCCCCAAGTCATGCCAGGACAAATAGTTTAGTTTGTCAAAGCATATTTTCGGCGGCAGGTGGGTTTGTGCAGAGCTGAAAACGCTTAATTTTTAGCCATTCAGCTATTTCAGTCAATGCCTTGAAGAGATCAAAAAAGAATAGGCTGCCGATAACTGGGTTAAAAGGGTCCGATAGACAGACTTTTTATTTCTACAAATTCCCAGAAATTGGTATTTAAATATGAATATTTAAAATGCTTTCTATAAAAGGTGAACACTTAAACCTCAAAAAATCCGACAAATTTTACAGATTACTGGCAACAAGTGAGATAGATTGCTTTTATATATACTTTTACTGGTTTCTTTAGTGTTCGATCGGAGCGCCTGCAATTAGCTGCGCATTTCACGTTGCGCCTCCCAGTGGCAACTTTATTGCACGGAAGGAGGCAAAGGAACGGCCATCTCCGAACATGGAACCGGCAATCCCGAGTTCGTTTAACACGCTCCAAATGGAAACAGGCAGCATAAATTTACTGCCAGCCACTGCAGCAAAAGTTGCTTTCGCCATTGTTGCCTTGGGGACACACGCAGGCGGCATCAGGTGCACCAGAAGCAGCAAATGCAGCATCAGGAGCAGGAGCAACAACAAGGACATCGAACAGACAGAAAGAAAGCAGGGCAAGATGCATTTAATTAAACTTAAACATTTTCATTGTCAAGCGAAAAATAATTAGTTGTGTGGCAAAGAGAAGGAAACAGGCAGCGGAACATTTGGCGTATACGTAACGTGCACCGGAAGTAATATGGATGGCACACACACTCACCCAAACACACACACATTGACAGGCTTGGCACACTTGTACAGAAAGGCAGAGCCTTTTCGTATGTGAGTGTGCGCTGGTGTGTCTGTGAGGAATGCCGGAAAGTACAAGTTTCAAAATTAAAATGAATGCACGGAGCTGAAAGAAGGGATACAAGACTTTTGCACCAGCAGACATTTACAAGCGCCATCTTACACACACACTTAAGCGCGAACAGAGGATGCCAATACATGTGCACGGCGGATGGCAGTTATAAACGACAAAGTCACATGCATGAGCTTGTCAAAAAACCTAGTTAGTCCTTCTGGCAGCGACAGGAGCCTCGGCGAAGAAGCAGCAGCGGCAGCCAAAGAAAACTGCCAAGCGAAGCTGGCAGGAAAAAAGTATCCGAGATTGTTGTTCTTGTCGAAATAATGTGCAGCATTAACTAACTGCGCCTGCAAGCGACACCACAACAACGACAACAACGCCGAGGATGCCAAGGACACGAGGCAGGACGCCAGGACGCCAGCTCAGCTCTCAAGTTTACCCAGGATCGCGGCCAGAGGCGGCTGCAACATTATATATTTAGTTAAGGTATTAGCAGCCGCTACATCAACGGCAGCCACACTATGCAACCAGGCTAAGGTGCCATTTCACTTAATGTAATCCTGCTAGATTTGTGGAAATAAAATCGATATTTAACAATTTGCGAAACATATCAGCGTAATTATTTTGTAACACCTTTATTATTATTATTGAAACATGTTCCAAATAGACCAGTGTAGCTGCGCGTCTCCTTAGGGATTAATTAAATTAGGACGCTGTCGCGCAGCTTTTCTCCCGTCGAACCCTTTGCCCGGCCATCGCGATATCGATATGTCGTTTGGATTTTCTTGACGCGCTTTTCCACGAACGGACGGCCATCGACAGCCCTGACACCTTTCGCTTTGAACGACGCTGTGCGTGGCCAGCTAATAAATTAAGGCTAATTATGTTTTCAATTAGGCAACAATGGCCAATTTAATATTTTACCCAGCCGCCGTTCGTCGTCGTCCTTGTTCCGCTGTCCCCTGATTGATGTGCGTCGCAATTTTTCGCGCGATTTGCAATTGCAAAAACACATGGAGGGAGCGCCAGTGAGGGGCTGCATCGCTTCTAATGGCAAATGCCTGTAAAACTTCCCTATTTCCACGTCCCCTCGTACTTTTCTGTTTTTTGCTGTTGTTGTTGTGCCAGCAGGCTTATAGGCTATCGCCGATGGTGGTATATGCTCGCCGACCTTTTGGGAGGCGAATTTAATGGAAATTCTCGACATAGCCGGGGCATCAAATCAATATGTCATGAGAGGAGCCGCCCCCGTGCCGCCGTGCCACGATGCTGCGGCAACGGAAACAGTATCATGCTGATGTGTTGACGGTGTTGCCTCCTGTATGAATGTGTGCTCGTGTGAGTGAATAACGCGTTATTGCGTATACGCAATGTTGTGCTTCCTGCAAATGAGCAATCGCTTGGGTCTGCAATGGCGCTGTAATGAGCTTCCCAAACTAGTTATTAATATTACATTGTTTTAGTATCTAAGTGAATTACAAGATTATTCAAATAAGGATGTTTTAAGATAAGAATAAAAATTGGAGATCCTTAAGAGCTTAATAATGAATATATGCCTCCATATATTAATACCTATATGCAATTTTGGACTAATTGCCAAGTGGCAACGTTATTAAAGATTCAAATAGATACATTTATATTTTGACTTTCCCAACTTTTTGCAGGGCATTGCCAACTGCAATAGCCTCAATTGTAGAGCGGCCAAAAATGTCAACTGGCGAGAAGGGCGACGGAGAACAAAAAAATGGTTAAAAAATTTCCCTCAGTCGCTGCATGTGCGCCTAAATCGTTGATTTACGATTCACGCCACACTGAGGAGCCGCTGGATGAATACGCCGGCACTACAAGGGTGCGCTAGTGTGCGCTCTTTTGAGGATATATGTGTTTGTGCGTGTGTGCGTGTATGTGTGGTGAGGACACGCATGACAGACGCGCAGGCAGCCGTGCAAACCACTTTGGCGGCAATGCGTTGGCTTGTCCCCTGCCAACTTGCCCGCATTTTTGCTGCAGCGCATAATAAAAAATTTTAAAATTTATTACATGTCTCCAGCCAATATTTCACTTTGACATGCAGTGTCGCGAAATGAAGCTGTCCAGTGCGGCTTGTCCTGGGCCCGCTTCGTCCGGCTTCGTCCTGTTTCGTCCGGTTCCGTCCTGGCACTGGGACTCATCCTGAAGCCCGGAGTAAATTTGCTTGCTGCCAATTAAAATTACCAGCCATAGCGCACCGCTTTCCATATTGCCCCATGTTCGACCAATCAATACTTCCGGTGGCTTGCTTTAATTAATTCCATGCGTTTGACATGGAAAATGTTGCACTCCTTGGCTTCAGCCCGTATCTCGTATTAGCCCGTCTGGGCCGAAAGGCATCAGTCTTCGAGTGTGCGACGCGCTGCGTTGATGATGGGTTCACTGGAATTTTATGCGTGCGCAAATGAAAAGGAAATGTTATCGTTTAATTTTATTTTCGCCATTGGCGCCACTGCATAATAACTGCGAGCGTGTGCGGAGCACAAGGAACTGCTGCACTCACACAAAACGCTTCTGATTTTCTTCCCAGGTATATGAGTCAATCGATTTCGTCAAAATCTGCAAAATCTGTTAGCTTCACTGCAAACACTGCACGTGCTCTAATGACCTTTTATGGTAATACAAGTTTTCGGAATTTAGTTGAAACGTAAATGTAATGTTTCTTGAAGTTTTCAATTTAATTTTGTGAATACATTAGAAATTCGAAAATTTCGTGATACGCATACATTTGTTTTTTGTTTATCTTGGCATCGGAAGTTTTTCGTTCTTTGGAATAAGATTGCTGATTATTAAATGTTTTTCAATGAATGTTTCTTACCATGATTTTCGCAGAGTGTGGAAACAGGAGTGGATCCGACGGGACAACGCTTCACTCCGCTTGGCTGCTTGGCAGGCTCGGGATGCACATAAGTAGGTCCTGGGCAGCGCAAAAATGGCATCGCGTCCAAACATAATTAAAGACAAACAACTGCACGCAGCATCAGCATGCCGCTGCCCCTTCCGCTTCTCCCATCGCCCTCCGAACCTCTTGTCTTGTTGTTCTTGCTGCTGACGGAGCCACGATAAACGCATGAAGGCAAATAAAGGCAATGGACGGATCGGAACACATAACTCACGCACACACATTTAGCCCAGGATACGTACATGGGGCTTTTATACCGCACACACATACCGCACTCTTGACACTGCAACGCCAACATCCTTGGAAGCCTGCCACATGCGGCACACCCATCGCACCCTTCCTGCTGCCCATTCCCCCCCCTTACACGCCACCGAAAAATATGGCGAAATAAAAGCCAAAAACGAAAAATGCCGGCCCAAAGTGTTGCGGCATATTTTTATGTAATTAATTTGCAGAAGGACGAGGCAAGAAGCGAGTTGCAGTTACCAGATTTAATTGGGAGTGACCGTAGTTCGTTTCGCAATGATTTCGCCATTAGTCCTGCAGGTGTGTCGCTTACCTGTAGCTGCACGGGGAAACTTTAAAACAAAAATTTGTTTAATCGTTTGAAATATTATATAAACTTAATATGTACATATTATTACTTGGCATGAAGCAAAATGACGATTTGTAGTTCGGTGTATACGCGATTTCTGTTCGCTTAATCAAAGACAAAGTAAAGTTGGCCAGTAGACACCTTGGCACACAGCGACCTCGCCACCCACTTTTCCTGCTTTGGCTCCACACCCCTTTTGATGGCGTTGCGAATGTGTGACGATGTTGCTGGCTGTTCCCCCGTTTCCGCTTCCAACGAAGCGCATTTTTTTCCCATTGGACCAGCAGGGGCAACAATTTTGTACATCATTTTACTTTCATTATGGCTTAACCTTGCAGTTTGATAGCCGCCTGCAACCCCAGCGCCGCCCATGTATAGGGCTTGAGTGTGTGCGGCAAAAGGAAAACACTGCGTGGAAAACTGGGCTGAGGCACAGGCACATCCACTGTGGACTTCCGCTCGCTCGGGCAGCAAAACGAGCAGAAGTTGTTGTTCAATTTTCCATTTTTAGTTGCCAGCCATTGCCGAAGGATGGGGGATAAGAGTCCTGGCGCAGGGAGGAGGTGGCAACGGCACGACGGGCAAAAAGAAGTGCTGAGGACCCAGCGCTATGTAAGATAATGGCAAATATCAGGAGAATGAGCTGCGTACGTGTGTGTGTGTGTTGAAAGCCATGCAAAAACTGTAAACAAACAGAATGCGGCTAAACACAAACACCTTTGAGAGACGCACACACACTCACTCACGCAGACACCGACTTGGTGCAAGGGCTGCACTGGCGAGTGTGTGAGTGAGTGTATTTATAAAAGTCAGGCACAGGTATGGGTGCACTGCGAAAAATAAGCTGCACTTCTCAATCAGCTTAGCACTTTGGTGCTACTATAATTATCGGCAATTGGCCAAGTAAATTCCTATTTGGTTGTATTAACATGAGAATGTTGGAATTTTCGCAGTGGACAGCGGCAGAACACTTTGCGCGCCCCCAATACACAACCCGGACTAGTTTTTGTTGTTCAACACATGCCACGCCCCGAACGTTCAAAGTAAAAAATATCCTACCCTTTGCCTTCGTCCTGCACGGCCCCCTCCAAACACTTTCCCCTGCTCGCACCATCGACTTGTGGAACTGTGCCAGAAAAACATAATTAATATGCAATTTTTTGTGTTTTTTTGTTCCTGCTTTTACATTTCTTTTGCAAACATTTTGCTCCTGTTCTGTTTTCTGTTTTATAGTTGGAAATTCCAAAGGATCGCCCGCCCCACTGACTTTTCTTTGATGCGTTTGTATGGTCGTGCTGGTGTGTGTGCCTGTGTGTGTGGGTGGAGTGTATTTCTGTTTGTGTTTATATTTATGGTACAATGCATTCAGCATAACTCAAACATGCTAAAAAGCTTGGAGGGTTTCGGTTTGATTTTCAATCAATCCCTCCCGACATAAGCTTTACTTTCGCAAAATGGAAAAAATCAGTAAGCAGAATAAGGCGGTGGTTGAGGAATTCCATTCGGATGTAATGAATTTTATTTTAATTACTTTTGAATGTATCCCTCTGGCTGTCAGGTTGAAAATTACATATTAGGTTTTATAGATTTCTTGTGTTCAAAGTGAATCATCATTACCAACAGACTGATGCAATCAATCGAGATCGAATACCATTGCTTACTCAAGCTTAAGTTAGGGTGGCACACTCTTTGTGCCCCGCGGCATTGTTCGCGGCAAACAGAAAAAGCGCTGCATACGCCAAGGCGGCGAACGCAAATTAAAGGCAAACATAAACCGCTTTGTATGGACATGAGCGCAGCTACAGCTTCCGCCGATGCTGATGTTGTTGCTGTTATTGGCAAGGCAGGCTGCATAAGCGCTGCAAACACACAGAAAACCGAGTCAACAAGCGGCTGATGCTGCCGCTGCAACTGCAGCAGAAAGTCCAAAAGCAGCAACAGCAGCAGCGGCAGCAGCAGCAGCAGCGCCATGAACAAACATTGGCGGTTGCACGTGTGGTCATGGTAGGATCCCAATACCAACACGAATCCCATTGCCACTGGCAGGACATCACGGGGAAGAACGAGTTGGGCAAATAGAGCCGCAACAACAATTGCTGACTGACCTTTGCACGATGGGCGATTTTCAATACACATCAGCAGCAGCAGCAAAAGCAGCAACAACAGCAGCAGCAGCAACATCAACATCAATTGCACTTGCAGTTGAGGAACAACAATAACAATAATTTATATTTTTTATTGATATAGCCATAAACAAAGGAGCACAAATGCAAGTTCGAAATGCCATATGCACAAAACTCGACTCGTAGTTGCGTCTGTCGTACATAATCAAAAGATTAGAAACTGCTGTGGCTGCTGACTGTGAAGTGACCAACTTGCTGGCCATAAAATGCGAGCAGGGAAAGTGGAGCACTTGGACAGGCATCAGGAAAAATGCCAGAGGATGTGCCCAGATCCCTTTGAGCTGCTGCGTCTGCCACAAACTGATGCAGCAATAAAATTTGAAACAATAAAGGACGCATCCAAGGAGACGATGCCCGAAAGTTGCCAGAGCAGCAAGTGGAAATTGCCGAGTGAAGACGCAAATGGCAGCGCAGCTGAGGATGAGCCAAGATGCCGGGATGCGACAGCAACTAAAGAAGGAGCAGCAGGGTGCCTCGGAAAAGCAGATCCTGCTTGTCGCCTTGCCACACAAATTGCATACTCACTACGAAAAATAAGAGTTCTTTGGAAAAGTATCAAAATCGATTCCTTGATACGTGATATAAACATATTTTTTCAAAGAAGTCATTTGATGGCAAGCAAAAATCGCCATCAAAACATATGGGTAATTCCCATATAAAAAGAATATTTTACTATTTTTGCCTGTGCCTATGGATGCGACACCAAAACACATGCAACGCAGCCACTTTTCCGTTTGCCGAGAAATGCGTTGCCAAGTGTTGCATTATTTTTGTAAGTTTCCGCTTGCCAGCTGGACTCCTTCTGCCGCAAAATCTAAGAATAAAGAAGACATCGCTAACATGTCCGTAGAAGCCAAGTGGCATTGGTTAAAGTTGCTCATAAGGGGGAAATTCAAGGAGGCAACTGCACTTGATAAGTAGAGCTCGGAAAATGTTGCTGAAATCAAACAAATGAATAGTTATGTACTGGAGAGAACAAGGCGACTTTGTACTGCCAAAAACCAAGCCAAAATGCAATGAAAATTCCAGCGTTGACAATGCAGCAACAGAAACAACAAATTGAAAGCGAACAGCGGAAAATTTATAGCGCCTGTTGAGAAAGAGTGGAAAACTCGACTAGCTTCTGGAGTTTTCCACTTGTTCCAATCGCCACAGACAATTGCTGGCCACGTGTCCGACTATATAAGTAAATGTCTAACCGAATTTCGGATGAAGTTCAGCTGCGAAGTTACGCAGCATATTGTGCCAAAGTTATGGTTATAGAGTCACCATCCTCGAGCTGGACCGCCCATCCTGCCAAGGACTCTTCCCACAAGTTCATCAAACGCTGCGCCTTGACCCTGATGTTACAACTGCGACACTTGGAAACTGCCTTGCTCTACTTTGCACAAAGAAAAATTACTCGCAAGAACTCATATTTTAACTTCAACTAACGATCTATGTAATAGTTCTGTCAATTACAATATCTGAAATAATATTGGAGTTGTTTTTGTTGATTTGGTAAATAAAATCAAATGACCATTTGGGTATTTTATTCCCAGTGTCCTTTCAGTAGGGTAATCGTCTTCTGCACTTAATTTGCGACGCCTTAGTTTCCCGCTGGGGCAGAGACAATTACAGTAAGTGGCCGAAGTGCGTGTGGGGGGTGGTTGAGTGGGTGGGTCTAGAACACCACCCGTCCACTCGTCCTTAAGTAGCTCACTTTGCCGAAATTCCAGCCGCTCGCTTAACCCTTCGAAGTCCACTTGACCAACCTAAACCACATGTGCTTGGCCCAGCTAGCTCGGGAAACTCCTTGCCCCGGAAAAGCGACCGATGTTTGTCGGTGGGCGAATGGGGAAAATCGAAAGGGCGACAGGGTCGGAGTCTGGAGCTCTCACTAACTTAACTGGCAGCATCTGGACCAAATGACTTTGTTAAGAGTTTCCGTTGCGCAATTTCCTTATTCAGCCTGCCAACCCTGCTATAGCCCCCACCCACAGGACAATGGCAGCAGGATGACGAATAAAAGTGTCACTTTCTATGGCAATTTCATAATTGCATAAGTGTGGAAGTGGTCAAGTGTCTGGGCAATACTTCCACTGCCCACTCCCCCTTCTCGGTATCCATAAATTTTTATTTAGTAGCGCACTTGCTAGACTTTGCCCAAAAGTTACTTACAAAGTGAAGTTTCAGCTGCAGCAGCAGAAGCAGCAGCAGTGTGGCACTCACATGTGGGAACTCGACTCACTAACACATTCTGTGGTCAATGCCATAAATTTGCTGTCCTGCCTCTGTCAAGTGGACCCCACCGTCCCTGTGCCTCCTGCGCGTCCTGCAGGATATATCCCTAAGTTTGGCCTCATCTTTCAAGCCGGCAAAGTGCTCGAAAGTTTGCATGCGAGGTGAGTCTCGTCTTTTCTTGTTTGAAAAAGTGGCCCACACTTATTATGGTTCTTCTTGCCATGGCTTTCAATTAACCTCCGGTACGGTACTTCTTTATGTTTTTGCTCCGGTTTCGATGGCCTGCAATTAGGCAAATGGGAAGCTGCAATCCCGGCATATCCGTCAAATTCGATGTCAAACAGTTTGTCGGGTTGCCGATTTGCGTGGCGGTTGACATTAATTGATCCTTTTGGCCAGCGCTTATGAAATATTTCTGCAGCAGACGCAGGGCCAAAATCCATTTCGGAATGCAAACACTGTTCAAAGTGTGCGCCAAAACACGAATACCAAGGCAAATTGCAATTAACACTGCTTCTTCTCCCCCATTTTTTTTCGCACTGACCCAACTCCAAAAGTGTCCACTCATCGTCAAAGGACTTTGAGTCCTCGCGCTCGAGCGCCCGTCAACGCTGAAAGCGATAAGGCAATTAGAAAATACATCGCATCGTCCGCTGACGCAGCGCCGGTGCACCGAAAAAAACAGAACTACCCCCTCTGCCGATCTAACCCCTTGATGCCAGCCCCTATCCCGCTGATGCCATCAGATCAGACAGCGCTGTTGGTGTCAATTATTTCGAATTTCCCTTTTTCGCAATGCGCCGCAGACCTTTTGAAACGCCGAGGCGGCCGCTTAATGGGCCACTTTCATTGACTGGAGATAGCTGGCTGCCACGCCCCCCAGACAACCCGTCCCAGCGCCCACGCACCAAACACTCAAAAAAAGGTAATTGCTGTGCCCTTAACAATTCCTCTAAAATTAAAAATTCTAAGAAATGTCTACAACGACAGCAATAATAAGGCTTATTGATAAATTACATATACGGTCAGTTTGACAAAAAATTAATTCGCTTTTTGGCTATAAATAATGGAAGGCTTGATCAAACGTGGAATGAAAATCATTTATCATTTCATTAAACAAAATTTAATTAATACAGAATTTTTACTAAGTGTAAAAAATTATTTGAGCAAGTTATAGGTAAATACTGATATAAAAATGTAATTTTTGCCAAAAAAATAATCAGTATTTTAGCTATAGCATGCGAAAAAATTATGCAAACATAAAAAGTGATACATTTTTATGCTGCTTTCTTTATCTCTTATCAATTGGCATCACTGGAAATTCATTAAAAAAAAATTAATTTTTGGTCAATTTTGGAAATTTTAATGATGGTACCCCTTACAAAAAGTGGAAAAATTCAAAAAAATAAAAAAAATGTTAAAACTTCTTAAAAGTGATATGGATTGTTAGCTCAGGTTTTTAGCTGTACAGAACTGTATTTTTCTTAGTTATCAGATCTAATTTGACCAAGTTACAGGTAAAACAGGTCTGCAAGGGAACCGTATGTACTTAGTAGGGAACAAATTGATTTTAGATCTCTCTAATAATTACTTTAAGTGGCATAAGTAAGCTCCATTATCCCAGAATACTGTGAACAGCAATTACAAGTGTGATGTGTGTGTCCAGAATCGAAAAAATACGAAACGGACTGGCATGAACTGCAGCTGCTGGCCAAAATCACCTGCTGCTGTACAAGTCCTTCAAAATCTACGAAATATACGAAAATGTGCCAAACAAATTAATATTTTCTACGATCGTAAAATAAAAGATTGTTATGCGATGGTTCTGAGACTAACTTTGAGGCTTCCTTAGACAAAAAATTCCCTGGCCATAATGCTACTGATAACGATATGACAGCATGTTTTTTCCTGTGCATCGCTCTGGTCATGGCCATGTTGGCCATTAAACTTTGCTCCTTCCTGCTGCTGCGGCTGCCGCTTTCTTCTTTCAAATGTTTATTTTATTTTTTATGCCATTTGTAGTTTGCCGTTTGTCTTTCCCGGCTGGAAGTTGGTGTTTTGTTTTTGAGATGAATATGCAAATATTTTTCGGTGAAAGAAAAACAAAGGGGGTGGCCATTTTGTGGCCAGGATGTGATGCCGCAGGATGCGCATCATTTCCGCTTAAAATGCAGCACAATTTGCCGTAAAAAGGTTTTTTCCACGACACTCGCCGAGCGGGCAAAAATAAGAAAATGGAAAACCCCTCACATAATGACAACGGAGTGGATGGAATGGAGTTGCAGTTGGCAAGCCAGGAAGCTGGGAAGCTGCTTTTCGTAATGCCCTGCACTGCTGCTGCATTGACCATTTAAAATGCAGTGCATCATTAAGCGAAAAATCAATAGGATTGCAAAATATTTCAATTTCAATTGACGTCTTCAAGCACTCGGCCCCACTCACGACCTGCGACTGTAGCGCTTTTATGACCCCTACGGAATTGAAGTGCTGACCAAGCGGCACCTTCTGCCCAGCTGCCCAACTTTTTGGGAGCTTCTGTTGTTCTTGTTGCTATTGCTGTTGGCGGGCGAATTAAATGGACGCTTTGAATTTTTTACGATGCGCACTAAAAATCCAATTTAATGAACATTTAAGAGACACACTCGCTTTCTCGGAAGACATCGTCCTGGTTCTCCTGCAGCGGCGGCACGTAAGCGGGCATTGCGATTACGTATACGTAATGTGAGCAGCCAGCCAGCCAGCGAGCGAGCCAGCAGAAAAAAGGGCTGCCACAAGCATATCCTTTTTAATGTAATTGCTTTTTTAAGAAGTGCGGCGGCTCCTGCTGCTGCTGCTCCTGATGATGATGCTGCCATCTAAGACATTCGCAGATACCCACAATCCTCCCACACACAAGGTCGCGTAAATCACACCCACATGGCAGGGGAAGACAGAAAACAAATGAGGGGATTCCATCTGGAGAATCGACTGCAAAGTACCTGTCAAGGATCTTATTAAAGACTTTTAGGAGGTCCCCGTGACTTGGCCACAATAATGTAGGGCAACCATGTTCGCGTCTTATCTAATTTATAATAGTCAAAAATGTATCCGTTCATTTATTTAAACCATAGTTCTCTTTTGTAGAACTTTAGCTGCTAAGTGAATTACCACATCTTGCTCATATCTTGAATAAAACTTCAAACTCAAACAAATGCTTTTTTTCGAGCAAATAGCAAATACCCGAATCGACGCAAGAGAGGTACAAAATCCCATCACATGCAGCGGAGGAAAGCGGAAAAGTTTTGATAATGATAATGGAAATGAATTGCCCGACGGGGTCACGGGGTGGAAATAGCGATGCAATTGCCAGCAGTTAGCTGCTGTTGCCAGTGGAAATTCTTGGGAGCTCTTGGTAGCCCGAGAGGCCATCAAATGCCAACGCTCGAGAATTTGGGGCAGTGCTCTTGATGTGGCGCCCAATAATTATGAGCGGCAATCGGGCTCAATTATCAGCGCTTGCCACTCGCAATTAGTTGACAGTGTGTGTGGCAGCTTGAGTTGCACTTGCACCAGCTGCACGTGAGCGTCATTTGGCATTTAAAAATAGTTGTGCACTTTAAGTGTGGTCAAATTATGTAGGCCTGTGCAAACTGCTAGCCGCAAATGGTATTTACCCACAGGCAGGTGACAAGGGTCGACTGAGGGGGTGGCAGCTTCAACCTTCGAAAGTCAAAGGTCTCGACATAGGCCAGTCAATTAGCAGTTGCCTGGCTGATATTTGCTGTCACTGGCGTAACTAGAAGTCAGCTTTCCAAATGAGATAAAATAAAACCCGAAATTGCAATTTTCTCCGAGAATTGCAGTGCCGAATGTGTGTGCATGTGCATCCCCAAATGTGAGGGCTTCACGTATTTACATGCAAATATGCAAAGCCTGCACTTGGAACAATACAAGCTTTCAATCGAATTTCAGTTGCCACAAACTTAAGGTATTTCACAATAGGATCATGTTTCGTGTGATTTTAAATTAAACATACACAATGAAGACAATAACATGGATTGTTACATTAAACTTATTTTGCAGCTTCCACTAGAAATTGTTTCAGTGTAAGGACATCTGGCAAGTGTGTACCATTTACGGTTGTCAATGTGCTTGCTTAGCTGAAATTAAAGCTTAAGCCGGTGCCCAGCTGACCCAGTAAGGATTCGGCAGAGTGAAAAGGTCGATCCCTTTGTGGTCCTGTGTTTTTGGACCCCGAGCTGATAACATCCCGTAATGACAGAGCTACAACGAACGAATATCTAAATGGAATTTCATTGGATACTTTTGCTAATATTGATTGACGACCCAATCAGTTCCGGAGGCGTCTCTTTAATGGAAAACCTCTTGCGTTCTCTATGCCCAGATAGGCAACTTTTTAAAGAGAAATTACAATTCCACTCCACTTAACCATTAAGCATTACAACAGACTCGCACACCACCTTATGATTTGCACAAAAGCCACACACACGCGAACGCAAATCGATGGCGATGAATATCCTGCTCCTCCTCTGTCTTTCACTTTTGCCACCCCTCACCACCCTGCAACAATGGCGAAATTAGCATGAGTTACTTTGTATATCCTTTGCGCAAATTTTGACACGTGCAGCCACCAATCCCGTCGTTGCCATTGATACAAGACCCCACAGGACTCACTCCCCCATCGTCGCTAAGCCACCCATTTCATTCCATTACCAAACGTTTGTATGTACACTACTGCACTGAGAGAATTTTGTACTAAAAAGCGGAAAATGGTGGTAATTGTCTTCTTATTTTGTAATATTTCAATTCCTTGATTATTTTCTTTTCTTAAAAGCTTGTTTTTTAAATAGTTCAATTCTTGATGAACATTATGTCGACAAATATTTGAGTGCACTGAGTGAAAAGGCGGCGAAGGAGCCTGAGCCCGAATCGCAGAGTCCACCGCATATCCTTGCGGTTCTCCTACCATTTCCATTTTTCACCTCCCATCCACCCGCCTTATCCTTTCGCTCTCTGTACTTTCCATGTTTGTATGTAATTTAAAACTTCGTAATGTACACTTTTACCCAAGGCATTTTACTTACAATACACATGTAAACATCGCACTCGCACGCACACACACACACAAACCTATTTGGTGACAGGTGGATAGGCTCTGCTACTTTCTCCACCCACTCACACCCTAGCCCACTGTATGCAAAGTGTCAGCTAACCGTTAAGCTTTGCTTACCGAAAAATGAGAGACGGCCTCGGCCAAAAGTAAACTGTACAGATTTCACCTCTTTATCAGGCAGTACTTGTCCGCCAGATCACTGAGAGAAATGATTTGAGGAAGTATGTGGAATTAAATATAAAAGGTTAGTGAATGTTATTGCTAATCTAACTTAACACATTAAATGATGGCATAAATTCTCGTTGGTGTTTTTATATGAACATGATATATTTGTAAAATGTTTTTAGTTAATATATTTCTTATATTTTTCTCTGTACATAGGCTGGCAGCTTCTTCGCCACTTGCATGCTGGAAAAGTGTCAGTTTCATCGACTTCGTGGCGCTTAGTCAAACACTGGCAGCGACATCGACACCAAGCAACACGACCCAAGGCAGACTCACACCATGGCACAGATACTCACGCGGATGCACACGGACACACACACAGACACACGTCCGCGCCCACGCCGACACGCCACTCACACTGCTGCAAACACTGGCCCCCAACTGAAAGCTAAGTGACGGCAAATATTCAAATATGTTTTTGATGTGATTTGTTGCCTTTCCCACTCAATTTGCAGCGACACTTTTAGGCTGCTTTGTCCTCTCGCTTTCCAGTCGTTGTTCCAATTGTTGTTGTCAGCGGCAACACTCCAAGCGCCCCACGGCCGCACCACCGCACCACTCAGCTCCAAGCTGATCCATGCCGCAGCACACCGCACCACCATTAGTGGCTGCAGCCACCGCAGTGCGAGCAGCACTTTGAAATCGAAGACATTTCGCTAGGCCTGCGGCCATGCACTGGAAACAAATTTTGAAGCGTACTTTCCAAAGAACTTTTTTACAGAATTTAATGTTCCAAAAAATAAAGGTTATGAGAAACATACACACATCGTATGCTCCGATTTCTAATAAAATATACAGAATATATGAACTACAAATTTTTCTCAGTGCTGGCGCTGGTTTTGCCAACCGTAAATTGCCAACAGGATATTTCGCGGCTTGCCCGTTTTTTATTATTATACGTACTCCTATTTTTATTCGTCTTCCATCGATGGGTCTGGATCTGGTTACAGCTGCCTGCCGCCTGCTCCCCTTTTCCATTTGCTTTGCCCCTGTTTCTGTTGCTCTGTTGCTGTTTATTTGCCACCCCCCACCGCCCTGATCAAACACTTTTCCCCTTTGCCAGCCCCCGCTTGGCTGTCATTGGCTTGGCAGCCTTTTTATTTTGTGGTTTTCCCCCGATTTTTCCAGGGTTTTGTTTTTCTGTTCTGTTTCGGTTTCAAAGTGTTTGTTTTCCTCAACTTTTTCGCAGAACAAGCTTTTGCCTGCTGGCTTTTAATTTGCACGCCACAATTGCCATGGCCACCCAGAAATGCAGCGGCCGCAATTAATTACAGCGCTGATATCATGGCACTGCCTTCGCCACTGCCGCAGCTGCGATAAAACTTTAGCAAATGTAATTTTAACAAAACCGCATCGCCGCCTGCTCAAGACAAGACAAGGAGCGAAAGGATCACAAGGAGCACAGGAAGGGCTGGGACGGACGGCCAACGGATCCGGCAAAACCGCCGACCTCAGTGGAACATCTTGGCTAAATCAACGCTAGTTAGTTTTAATTATAGCAATCGGGCTCATGCAATTTCCGGGCAAATGCAATTCGATGTGCAAGTCGATTCAAATGGGAATGGGATTGCGATTGGGATTGGGATTGGCCATGCGGTTGCAGTGGCGGCTCAAGCGATAAATGATTGGACGCGAGGACGCGTTGGAGGGACTGATGAATGGATGGATGGATGCATGGCAGAATGGCTCACTACGGATGTGTTATCCTCAGGCTCGCTCTTCACGGACATCCAATGAATAGCTATTCGGCGGGATAAGCTGCTGCCCAAATCAAATCGGCTTAGAATGGCCAAGCTTATCGAGGGCATGCAATCTTGGTGGCCTATATGAGGGACATTCACTGCATTCACTTTCACTCGCTTGAATAACAAGCAGAAAATACTTTGAATATTCATCTAATGGAAATGGTTGACCAGCCCTATCAATTCTTAACATTTGACAGTCAATTTGAAGACTGTTTTGTTTTGGCACCTGAAGAGCCGAATTTCCGGTGTGTGTGGCCAAATCACGCAAATGATTTGGCTTAAAGCACTACCAGCACTGGCTAATGCACCTTTACAATACTTTACGAGCGACTAAGGGATCTCGCAGGATATCTGCCGGCTAATGGCAGCCGCTTGTTGTTCGGCACTTGCAGTTTATGTATTTATTACTGGCATTTCGTAGCTCGGCCAGCAAATCCTGGACAGAAAGGGGCAAGGATCATGTTTCCAGTCTGAAATGAAAGGGGATGAGGGAGGGAAAAGAGCAGGGCAATCCGTAATAATCGTAATACAGAAAGCACTTTCAGCTTTTAACTTATTATTAGCTTTATTTTACAGTTGTCAGCAGGAGCAACGCCCCTGGCATTTGCAAGGACTTTTTGTGTGTCCTAGTTAACCCCCATCTAATACCTGTGGAAGGTGTGTTTTGTACGGGGTCACGCCCACTTTTTACTGCATTTAATTCTCCAGTGAAGTATTTAATTTTATGACACGAGATCCTCTGAGCAGGTCGCAGACGGGGACAGAGAGTGTGCGGCCCTTGGAGGACAACAAATATGAAATGACTGTCATTTCTTGCATTTAGGGGCACTTTGGGGAGTACTTGGCAGCGTGTAACACCCAATACTTACACCCACCCACACGCACACCTGGTCCACACACCCACACACCCGCACATCCATCGTTGTTGCCTGTTAGCTGCTTTGCTGTTGCCCTGTTTTGCTGGGGCATCATTAGCGTTAACGCCGTGTAGCGTTATGTTATGTTTTGCCATATTCGGAGGGAGACGGAAGATTGGAACAGATCCTTGCCACCCACTCGGAGCGGGGTTATCGCATAATTATGCAGCATATTAATGTGCTCTTCCCCGAAGTCACCCCTTTTTATTATCATTCATATGCAAAGTTTCCCAACAATGTGGTGGCAACCGCCTTGTCCTCCACCTCCAACTCCTTTCCTTTCCAGTCCCTCATTAGCCGAACTCTCGCTCTGAGGTCGGGGATTGTTCCCATTTCCTTGCCATAATTCGTTTCGGGCTCGTAAATTTATTTCAATAATTGCCGGCTGCTCGCGAGTTTCATTTCATGGAGGTGCAAATAATGTTACTCACAGCCAGACACTCGCTTTCCCTTTTGCCATTTAGCTGCGAACAAAAATGTGTGAAAATATTAAAATAATAGTTGTAATTTATAACCAAATTGCCGGGAACATTACAATTTTCAGCTACTGCTACTGCTGGTGCCATTAAAAATGTTTGCTAATTAAGTTTTCGCGTTTTCAGCAGTCGGGGGGCACTAATGTGAACACGCTCTTAAATAGTTTAACTTCTATATACATTCGTATATATCCCAGATATTCAGAGTTGGCAGTTTCTTGAGTCTGCAGAAAAAATGGTACACCCCTCTAATTTGCACTTAATTAAAACTTGAAAGAGCAGCAAAAGAAATATCCACTCTTCGAGGGGCACAAATAGAATTTCATTGCACTTGGCGGCCATCCAATATCCTGGAAAGAATGCCACGCCCCCTGGCTCGTCATAAAAAAATATATGCGAAGGTCCTGCCAACTGCAGCAAGAGGCAGGACAATCCGATCGGATCGCACGGTGCAAAAAAGGCAGGAAACGTAAATGAAACTAGAATCAATTTGGTGGCTGATGATAGCCATCACTTGGATGGAGATTAAGGAGACGTTCCCGACAGCGGCCAAAAACAATGAAATTTCAAAGCCCAAAAACTTGCCAAGAAATATAGGTGGAAAAAGCAAAAAAAACTGAGCACTCATTCGAAGTCCACCGAAATCTATCTTTATTTGGCGGCGTGAAAATGAAAGCCGGCAAAAAGCAAAACAACAAACCTGCCATATTTGCCCCCCAGCTGTCGAGATAATGCAGAAAATTATGTAAATATTCCGAAATTATCATTTAATTTCTAAAATTGTTTATGTTTATGCACGGTAATAAGCAACCTACAAAAACCGGCAGCCGCTTTGGTCCACCCCAAAAATACCAACCCACCCACGCACTTTTGGCGCACTTCAACTTAATTAAAAATTACTTTACAGACGCCAAATACTTTTAATTATTTTGGGTTCAGCGGTCGAATGGAAAGCGAGCCAAAACCGCCCAGCTACCCAACTACCCAGCCCGCTCCGGGGAAATGTTTTTCCATCCATTTTCCCGCACCATCCACCTACTCGCTTTTATGGCACCGCCATTGTTGATTTTGCATAAAGTACCCGGAGCTGATGCGATGATGCCCCATGCAGCCCAATTAAAAGCGTTCGGAAAACGTTTCGAAATAAAAATAATAATTCGAGGGCTGCATTTCGGGCATCCTGTATCCTGTATCCTTTCGGCCCGCCGGCAAAACGGAACGGAACGGAGCGGAGCGGAGCGGAATTTATGCAAACCGCGGGTGACGCGGCCCAAAAAAACCACCCGGAACGCAATTGATGGCTGGCTTCATTGATTTTCCATTTGATTTTACTCATTCGTTTTTATGATTTGCCTGCGAATCGAAATGTTCTCGTGCCCAACTGGAATCGCGTTCGGTAATGGTTGATTGTGCGATAGGATCCCACTCATTGTACTCCGAAAACCCTCCCAAAAAACACACTCCTCAGTGTTTTTTGCGCTTTGGGTCACAGGGAGCCACGTGATTCGCATTATTTGCAATTTTGGGTTTTTACGCGGCCCTCATAAAGTGCGTTTACGCGGATAGAATGGGTTGCTGCCTGCCTGCCATTCGATATTGTTTTTATTTAAACCACAGAATCGAAGGGTGGGCCTCTAATATCCCTCGGTTCTTTTAGAACTCAAAAAATCAGTCTTATTGCAATTTCAGTATGCGATCTTTGGCTTTGTCATTTATGTAATCAGAAAAGTATGAAATGCCACAGAAGCGTTGATAAAGTCTGCGCAAAGCCATCTTGCCCTTTAATTACACTCAGGAAAAACCTTTGCAATACTATCTAATATTATAATGTCTGAATATTGGAAAATTGAGGTCCTGTAAAATTTGAAATCTTAAATGTTGTGCAAAAAGGCTAAGGTTGTCAGTCTTAATTCAAAAATGATAATTTCGCTTAATTTTTTTGTGTAAAAATGCAAAAAATTTTGTCTTGTTGTTAAGACCTTTTACCCTATTTCAAGGTTTTGGACGCTTCTAAGGCTCCTGGAAAAGGCAACATATAAAGTAATTTTGTTCATTTCATAAATGAGATAGCGCACACACACGCCACATCCTCGAGCTGTTTTATCCGCTAAACTCCTGATTTATCTGCCATCCACTTGATGCGCGCTCCTCTTGTAATTGCGTTGGACCAGGACGAGTCCAAGGACTTTGTTCTATTTCTTTGCCAGTGCTTGACCATTTTCCTTGATTGCAATTGAATTGCATGCAATTTCCGCTGGTGCTCTCAGATTTAATACAATTGATAAATACGTTGTCCCAGTGTTGAGTGTTGAGGGCTTCTTTGTGACTTGGCAGCTGTCTAACAATGAGTGCTGCTGCTGGCTCGGCTTAACCCCTTGATGCCAAATGTCCAATGCCCAATGCTCGATGTCCGGTGTCTAGCGTCCAGTGTCCACTGGCCGTCGTCCCAAATGGAAAACACTTCACACCTAGCTGCCAAAATAAGAGTGAGAGAGGAAAAGCCTTTTCACCGAGCGTCAGGGACTGAAAGCCTGGCACTCAACCGGCTGGCTGGCCAAAAATGTTGTGCGCTTTTAATTAAAAGTAATGTCATACAATTCCATTACACTCGGCCCGAAATGTGTGCGCTACACATTTACATATCCCGGCTAGCAAGGAGCCTTCGTCCGGTGGCTTTCGTCTCTCTTTCACACTTTGGGCCACCTTTTCCGAGTGTCCTGCTGCTCCATCTTTCAGCCAGGACTCTGTCTCGGCTTTGTCATTTGTATTTGTTTTATTTCCATGCCGGCAGCGCACTTCGAATGTGGCCCACTTGCAAAGTGACAACAAAAGTAAATTAATGTGCGTACATCTTTGCCCCGAACCCCACCACATCCTATATCCTTTTACTCGCCTGTACAAGTGTGTGTGCGGTTTTTGCCTCTGCCTCTACAGGTAATTTATTGCATTCAAACATAATGGAAAATATTTTTGCTACCCTTCCATTAGACGGGGACTCGACGATGACGAGGACAAGACATTAGCATTAAGTTTATATCCACACATCAACTGTCCTGATGATAGAGCCTGATCACCTGCCCACCCCGGGCCGCCTTCCACATGGCATATTGGGTATATTAGTGATGACCCCCAAATATAGACAAATTGCTTGGCCCATACGTTCTCATTTCGTTGGATGCGTTCCGTTGTTAGCCATCTGAAGGGGGAGGGACTTCGACCTGCTATCGATATCTTACTTAAAAACGAATTGACATTAATTGAAGGCATGCCAACGGCAAACAAAACTAAATAAATAACAACGACTGGCCAAGGAATGTGCGGCCAGGCATGTGGAATGCTGCATGTCCTGGCTGGAGTTCCTGCTTCGGTGCTCGTCCAGGCACTGGAAAAATATATATAAATATATTATTATTTAAGAGGTATACAATTTATTCAAAAATATAGAGGAATTATTGCATTTTAGCTACAAACTTACTTTACCATTTGCAAGTGCTTGTTTAAAGACGTTCAAACATCGAACTATCACCTCCTTTTCACTTAGTTCTGATAAGGAAGCTACCTTTTCTTGCAGTGTACATGCACTGTGAGAGCGGGGACCTTGTTGGCTTCGAGTCGATATTGTGGCGTCGGCCGACCAAGTTTTCAACATGGCAAATTCAATTGTCGTTTGATGCGGCGACAGCCCAGCCGCAGCAAACCGAAGTCAGCCACATCAAGGGGCACCAGGGGCATAGTGGCCGGGCCTTGAGGAGGGGACTGCCAGCGGAGCAGCATATTTGCGCCATGCCCCGGCATTCACCTGATGAATTTATCACAGCTGGGAATGAGTACTCTGTCGGGGCGCAGGAGCAGGAGGAGAAGGAGGAGGAGCAGTGGCAGCCAACACAACCACAACAGTTGTCGTTGTCTGCTAAATTGGTTTTCTTTTTGTCAATTGGGGATTTCGATTGTTGCAAGAGGCCAAAGCGACGACATTGCCGGAGAATCTAGAATCCGGGAATGGAAAAAAGCTGCCAGGATAAGTAGTAAGTAAAATAAAGTAGGAGGAGATACGACGGCGCTCGGAAAGATTCCGCCACGACAGAGGCCCGCTGAGACAAACTGCCGGCAAGAAGTTAAGCGCACAAACATCAATGGGGTCAGCTAATGCTCCATCCCCATCTCAATCGAGTATTGATAAAGTCGAGGAAGGCCAGAGCTCGTTTTCCCCGGTTTATCCCCGGTCTTCCCCCTTGTGGCACCCTTGAGGCCCCCGCGGGCAATGAGTAAACAATGACATAATGACAAGTGGCGGAGAGTTTAAGTGATAAATAATTAATTGATTTTTGTTGCAACAAAAGCAAAGATGGTCAGGATGGCTGGACGCTCTCGAGTCCCGAGGAAAGAAAAGACGTTCCAGACCAGGCAACGAGATAAGTTAAAAGGTAGATTAAGATAAATGGCGACTCGTTCTTCGGCTGTCGCAGCTGCCACGCCCCCTGCCGCCAAGCCGCCCAGCCGCCCCATTCTATCCCCCAGTTCCTGTGTAGTTGTTATTTTTTAAACACGAATTTGCCGGCATTCCTCTTGTTTGTTCCTTCGCTTGTTTCGCATAATAAAACAACAGTGGGTTGGCCAAGAAGCGGGAGTAATCGGGCCATCCAGCCTCCTGGGGGCGTTTGCCCAGTTGTGTCCTTTTTATTGGCCCATCAGCGGCACTCGGCCCGGAAGTTGTGCTGTCTATTTCCGCCAGCGTTTGATTTCGGAATTGTTATTTTTATGAGCCGGCCCACTGTAACTCTACCTTTTCATGGGAAAACTCGAACGGATTTAAGTGCTGTGCTGGTGGCAATAGTTTAACCATCGAAAACTCTAGTGGGTTGCCAAAAACTCCATATGTATATCCCGAAATCGATTTTAACTGCGCTCCTCGAATTGCTTTCAATTTACAGTTATCCTAATGTTATTTATATGTGGAATTGTCCATTAACCTACTTGTGCACTTTCCGTGTATGAAATATTACAAAGAGAGTAAGCTGCCTTACATTCGTGGAAAAGGAAAAGCCTCGTAAGTTAATTGATATTTAATGTTCAATTAATTTAAAGATTAAATGGCCCTTTCCTTCCATCGAAAATATTATGATAGGCCGCCCTTTTATCTGTTAACTCTTTCGATTCATGTTTGCTTGGCCCCGAGTATATTTATATTTTCATACCAGTCGATATATTGATTGTGGCGTAATCAGCGGATCTGGCCGGGTATTGCCCAGTTACGCACTCAACGAGGTCCTTTCATATGCCACATTCTCAATGGCCACACTGCGTATGCATAATGCCGGCCCTAATGCCACTAAAAAGTCGCTGATTGTTATCACAATGTCACCGGGACCCAAAACAAAAAGCAAAATCGAATATACAAAAAGCAAACACAAATAGGCAACGTCAGCGGTATCGCTGGTGGCTTTTCATTAATTTTCGGCACGCAGGGTCGCTGGTGGGCAGGTGGGCAGGGGGTTCCGACCGGAAGGGGCGGGAGGCGTGAGTACATACTGGTAGAGCGGCTCGAAAGTCCTACCAAGCCAATGGTCGTCTCCTGTAATCCTGGCCAAAACCCACGCGTCTCATGTGCCCGTAGGTTTGTTGGTGTGTGTGGGCTCGAGTACGAGTGTGAGTGTGTGTGTTTGCCAAAGTCGGCTGGAGTGTGCTCCCAAGTGAATAATTTGTTATCAGCGCATAATCAACGAGACAGCCGCAATACATACTCACACCCCCAACGATGGGCGGGTGTCGGTTGGTGGAAGTCGTGGGGCAGTGGGTCACCGAAGGAAAGGTGAGGTCCTGACCATTTTACTTAGCGCTGCCACACATTCAGGCCACTATGCATACACAGTTGTGGTAAGATAACTAGGATTTTTCACTCAATGTTAATATTATACTCACATACAATAGTGCATATCTTTAATTTTAAGTCATTAAGCTATGATATCTATCTCAAACATAATATATAAAAAAATTAATTTATTTTTATTCTTAAGTAGATTGTTTGTTGTACCCTCAATTGTGCACGAATGTTTGTGGGTAAAAAAGGTTGCCGCCATCAAAATAATTACGATACAGGGCTCGACATGCATGTTGTTGCCGCACTGAGTGCGTTTGTGTGTAGCAATGCGTGTGCACAACAACAAAAAGTCATTTAGTTAAAAACCTGACTTTTTATTTGCGCCGCGGGTTGTCCCCCTCGGAGCCCCTTAACCCCTACCGGTGCCCCCTTAACCCACTGCCGCCCATTCTGTGTCCCGTGGAGCCAGCCAGGCGTTGAACACTTCATCAACTCATCAGAGCGCGCCCTTTTTGCATGTCCTTAACCGTTTAACGGCGCCCGGCTCACACACACCAACGCATCATTTATTGCTGCGGTTGCTCCTCGTACGTATTTTTGTTTGTTTGTCTTGGCCCGACTCTCAGGCTTACACTTATCCACACACAGACGCACACGCACACATCAAACATAAAATACACAAAATTACTCTTATGAAAATTAATAAGTTAACTTTTTCTACGCCCGACTCATCCCCGGTACATTTTTTATTGCGCTCATGTGTAAAAGTACGAAAGTGTATATGTACCTATAATATTTCGGGGAATATTTATATTTTCACTTCTTTCATATTTTGTTGCTTTCGCTGCCTGTTTTGCTTCATTTGAACGCATTTGGCTCGCGTAATGAAAGTAATTGAAATTAAAAGTAAAGAAACGTGTTGCACGTAATACATGTAAATATCTGCGCGAGTGTGAGTGCCCGTGTGTGCCGCTGTGCGCATGTGTGTGTGTGCACTTTGCTGGCTGTTCCAAATTAATCCCTAAAGTAATTAGAAAAAAAATTCCAAATGAGTTCGAGTAGCACGAATGTCTGAGCGAGTTGGGATCGCAGAAAGGTTCGTGCCGAGTGCATATTTTGCAGGCAAATTCCGAACTTTGGCACCACGACAACCGCGAGATAATGTGGCAAATGGAGGAGTGGCCCACAAAAGTGTGATTCCTAAAATGTGTGCCAGCCCCAACGACTGAAATATCAAAGCGAGAAGTTAATACTCCTTGAAGCTGTCAGGGAAAAACGTCAATTAAATGTAATTAAATACATTTCCTTTGATTGAGGGCAAAGGTTTGAAAAAAGGTTGATTCGCTCTGATCCGAAAGGGTTAATAAGTCGTTAGCCAGGTTTTCAGTTCAAAAATGAAAAGGTGATGTTTTAAGAGCACCCAAAACTTTCTTTTCTTCAAATTAAATTAAGTGGCAACACAGCTTAGCAATTAAAATATATGCGTCTTGGGATTAATTTCGAGGTGCTAATAAATCAAATGACTTTGAGTTAGATACAAACTAATTTAAGTTCTGGTGTGCAATAAATTCGGTTTATATTGTTTGCAGTTATTTCTTTTTATAATTTTCGATAGTAAAGCTCTGGCGGAGTGAAACTGCGGTGTGGCCGCATGTTTCCGGCTTGTTTGTCCTGGCTGCAGGATGTTGGTTGCTGGCTGAACTGCCAGCGAAAGTTGAATTACGCCAGTCGCGAAATTTCTGTTTTGGCCAGTCTCTGAAATGTCAACTGGGCGAGCGCGAAAACTTTTCAGTCCTTCAAAAAAATATAGGAGGGATACGTGTGTCCACACAAAGTTGCTGTTGAGGCTGCCAGCGGAAGCGGAAACGTTTTGGCAGCGTGTGAAAAGCAGCCCAAAACCAAGTAACGACTGCTGGCTGGTTGGTTGGCCGCCTGTACAAACGGATAGCTGCATGCCAGGCTCATTATGATTCAATTTCCTCGCTGCAGGCGCGTCTTTAATTTACCACCCACACGCAAGGACACACAGGCTCAGACTCAGGCCACCCGTTGTGACAAATAACCGAAGATTTTCATGGCATTTGGCAGTGTTTATCTGCTGCATTAGCACACGCACAATGCCAGTGGTCGAAATGGTCGAGATGGCGAAATCCTGGCCCATAGATTCCGCAATTGCAACACTGTCGAAATGCCATTCGGCGATGGCTCGCATATTCGCGTATCGACATTGCCCTCTTGGCCATCGTGGGTTAAGGTGGATGGGGGTCCTGCCTGTCTGTTGGTCTGTCGGTCGCCGGCTTCCGCACAACATTTATCAAATTCGGGGATGCCTGCTGCAACGTTACGCGCCAGTTCAAAGTCCAACATTAAGTTCCAGGTATTTGCAACTTTTCGACAAAGGATTTTTGGCTGCAATCGCGGCCATAAATTACGGCTATCCCCATTCCCCCGGCTTGCTGTGTTCTGTGTGTTACGCTGTGTCTACTTAGCGCATAATTAGCTGCATGAAGTTTGACAGAGGGGCTAGGACGAAGTCGAGGTGGCCAAATTAGTGTTCGAGAGAAAAATGTCTGCGATGATAAATGTGGAAATAATGTTCCTGCTGCTGCTGCTGCTTCTAGGGAATTAGCATTTCAGAGGACGCCTCATTTCTTAAAGCTCCCAAACACCCGAGTAACCATTAAGTTATCCCACACCTCGAAACTTTCCACATCAGAGCCAAGGAAACGAATAAATAAATCAGAAATCGTTAAGTAAATAAATAAAAAATCATTTAAGCAAATACAAATCAGAGAGAGGGCGCAATCGGTGAAAGGAAAACGGAATGAAAAAAGGAAAATGTTGCGACCTTTTATTGTTGTCATCTGAGTACGTATCTGTGTGTGTGTTTGGGGGTGTCTGTGTGCTTTCATCGCTCGCTTGTTTGCACTTGAAGGCATTAAAAAGTTTTTCTTGTGAATAAACGTGAATGAAGTCGTGTGAAATCAATTGTAAACAGGGTATCAATACCAATCCAAACACTCTTACTCGGGCCACATGTGTTTTGCTGGCAAACATTGATGGGATAAAGAGGCGATAATCATAATCAGCTTGCCGCACATGCACACACACAGGAATTTGTATGTGCTTGTTCAACCAAAAGGTGTACACCTGCCATTGGGTATTTGCAGAAATTTCCCAGGACTTCTGGGCTGCATGGAATGCAATTGCAGAAGGGAATCCGGCAAACGAATAAATAAAATGCATGCAACCATAATTTAAAAGACAAAGGCCGTGGCCTTTTGTTGGGGGGTCAGAAAAGATTCACTGCGACATACTAATATTGTAATCATAAATTTTCATAAACAATTTTGCTTGCCTGCAGTCGTCCGACTCTTGCTTCCTCCGCTGACTCTACGAATTCCGGCTCGTGTTTCCCGGCGACCACGACATTTATAATAATTAATTGTGCGCAAATATATGCCCGCAAATGGTCAGCGGAGGCAGGCCAAAGTCAGTTTCAGTTCCACTTCCATTTCCGTCTAATGAAAGGTCCCTGCTCGGGCGCCACTAGCGCAGCCAGTGCAAACTGTGAGTTATTTGTGTCGCCCCGAAACGCACACAAACACACAATCGTATACGGAGCAATAGAATTTACAGCCCTCGTTTCGGGGTCGCAGCCCCGACGACCCGCGGTCAGCAAAGGTGCGACACATAAACTCGAACGGATGGGCAAGCCGAATAAAAAACTTAGCATACTGTTGTGCGTACGAGGATACGAGGAGTGGGGGCAGAGCGGACTTTATGCTCGGCGTGCGATTGGGCTATCTGGTGGGGGCCATCTTCATTCGGGTCCGCCGCACCAAGCAAAAGCCAACAAATTGCAACATTTATTCTGCAAGATGAATGGTCGCTTGACAATTTATATGTGTGGCCATAATTTTGACCTGCCTGCCTGCCAGGGACTGAAAGTGGAACTGGGACCACAACCCCCAACATCAGAATACCGGATACGGAGGGCATGGCTTCTCGATCTCCTTACGGCCGTCCGCTCATAATGGCCAAAAATTAAAAACAGTAACCACCAGAAGACGAAGCGACCGCTAGGGAAATGGCAATGTGTGAAATAAATTGCTAAATAAAATAAACGAGCAAACACACGGCGACAAATGAGCAAACCGCAAAACGGGCGGAAGTAAAATGGAAAATAGACAATGCCCAAGGAGCGACGCCCGAAAATAAATGCAATTAAAAGCGATAAAAATAAAGGAAAGCGACTTTAATGGCACAGGGCATTTAGTGGAACGCCGCTAAGATAAGTCATAAAAAAAGCTTGGGCGGAAATTTAAAAATATGCTACACTTTAAGTCTTTACTGCAATGCAAGTTTTCTTTTGCATATATACTTTTGAATACTTATAAATAGACTACTTTCTGTAATGACTTACTTAATGAAAACTTAGTCATAATATGGACATAGAGTGGTTTATTTGAGTCAAACGCTTGTATGAAAATGCATATCTAACTGCATTCCTCTACATCTGAAAAAAGCTTTATCAATAATATTTATCAGACTTATTGCGAAATTTCCTATGGGTCTCTGCGTGGCAAAGTCGCACTTCCGCTGGCTCGCTATTCCTTGCGGCTTTTTGGCCTTATTTATGCGTTTCCCGCTCCGTTTCATTATGCGCTGCTTTTCCAGCGCCACTTGGACAGTTTTGAATTGTCACCGAGCACGTTAGCCTCGAACCGCCTGGAATCGCAGCGGGTGGCTGAGCGGGCTGAGGTGGAAAAGTAGCTCGAGGAGTTCATTGTTATCGCCGTGTTATGCACATTCCACGACAATTAACACGCGAGCCACTTGAGCAAACAGCGGCAATGGCGATGGCGATGGCGACGACCAAGTGGCTGCATAAGCGATAAAACGTTCGATACACAATGTCCTGCCGCCGCCGGTCAAGCGAGTCCTGGCTACTTACTCACACCAAAATCCGGGGGATTATGCGGGCGGTTTGGGGAGTGCGTGTGCGCCTGTCTGCCTCCGGTTTGATTTATTTGGTTTTGTTTTTTTTCCTTCTCGTTTCTGTTATTTTTTTTGTTCGTACGTTTAGGTTTTTATTTTGTTATTCGTGCTTTTGTTGGCCAAGCCAACCCTGTAAACCTGAACACCTGTTGTTGTCCTTAGGAGCTACTTTGCGACATCGTCCTGCGTGGCCCGGAATTTAATTGCCCTTTGTTGTCGCTTTCGTCGTTGTCGTTTGTACGGCTCATTTATTTACATTTTGTTAACATAAACAATGCGTAAAAGTTCGATGGCTTTGGCCGGCATAGTGGGCGTGGTCCTGGGCGGTCGGGATAATTTTGATTGCCTGCGCTTTTTGGCCGCTCCGAATGTGCGTGCGTGTTGGCCTGTTAATAAGCTGGCCAACTATATCGTATATACTCCTGGCCGGGTAGCGGGTCAGTCGGCAGCTCGCCTCGGAAATTGGCCATTGTGGTGGCTAATGCGTGTGCCTAAATGTGTAGATAATTTATGCGTGGCATGTAAATATTGACATGGCCCAGAGCCAGCTGCCCACGCCCCCGCACCTGCCCCTAGCGCCCACTCGCTCAGCGAAAGTCAATTAAAATTAATTTTCATTGAATGCCAAGCGAGGCGGAGGTGCGACGCACTGAGGCGTAAGTCCTGCAGCCCGTGGACTGCAAGACAAAAGAGCCGAAAAAGGAGCTGCAAAAAGGAAAATTCGGAAAAATTTCTGGGTGAAAACATCTAGAAAATTGCGCAATTTCCTGCGCCTGCAGATACGAGAAACACGAATTTATGCACAATACTCTCGCACTCACTCACTCACTCACTTTCCGCCTCGCTCTGGCTCTCGCACATTCATTAAAAGTCGAGTCCTGGCCAGCAGGACATTGGGGAATCGCAACCAAATTAGTTGCACAGCCAGTTATTATTACTGCAGTGCTGAGCCGCTTAGACCGACTAAGCCAAAAACGGAAAGGAAACGAAACGAATCTGAATCTGATTCTGAGTTGAACATGGCCAGAGTTCGCTTTTTGGCCCTGGCCAATTTAAAGTTATTTGTAAATGCAACTAATTTGCCGTAGACAAAAGGGACTTCTTCAGGCCTTAATTATCAGCTTGGTTCTGCTTCTGCTTCGGCTCCCGGCTTGTTCCCGTTGTTGTTGTGTCAACCCTTTGTTGTTGGCTTTTCCCCCCGCTCGGTCCGCACCGGAAAAATGTACTTAATTAACATGCAACTGGATCATGGAGACTCAGTTTTGAGTTTCGTTTGAAAGGCGAGCGCCCAGCTGCCTCGCAGCCACTTTTGTTCCCGGTTCAGTTGGATCTGACAAGTATCGATGGAATTTTCATCTCGACTGGGGCTCCAGTTGCCTTTTGTGCAAATGATAGCATTATGCTAACTAATAAGCTTTTGCCGTTTGCTCGCCAATGCGCTTGTAATTAAAACTGCGCGCTTGATGAGCGCGACATTTCAGAAAGCCACTAGCACAGAAGTTATTTTAGACGCTAGCCTTAAACGATAAGCGGTCGTTTAAGATATCCGCAGGTGTAGATGTCAGAGATTTCACACACTTACGGTCGGTGTGAGCCCCGGTCTATGATCTGACATGATTGGCAAGAAGGTTGCCATAGTAGCTGGGGATGGTTAGGACATGGCGCAAGCGTCGCTGTGACGCCGGCAGCGGTAACCACAACAAGCGGAGCAGGCGGCGTCCTCGTTTCGTTTTCGTCCTCGCTGTCGTCGTCAATAAGTCAAAAGTTGGAATTTCATTATGCCAGGCCCGAAAGTAGGCAACGCATTTTGGCACACAAACGGCGAACGGGGAGGGTAACTGAAACTAAAACCCACTGCCGCGCCATTGGCTGATGTCCTGATGTCCTGATGTCCTGATGTCCTTACCCTCCACGGCCTACGCCCCGGATCCTTGCTGCCCGGCCCCTTTCCCCCTGGCCGGTGCCGTGGCATTCCTCATGCCATCGCCGCCCCTTGTGAGAGACAACATGCGCTGCAAATTTGTCATTTTGCCAAACGTCTAGCGATGTGAGTTAGTAACCGACGACATCGACGAGGACGAGTTTTAGCAGCCGACTCCGGCCGGAAAAACGAAAAAAAAAGCAGAGAACCGAAACCAACTACTAGAACGGGAAGCAAATAAAAATTGAATAGCGAGCGGAACAGCCTGACATTGGCGGGGCATGGTGGGCACAGGGGTTGGGTTTTGGGTAGCAAGTTCCGGGAGGCTTTCATGTTGCTAGCGCAAGTAGAAAATTAAATTCTTGTTTCGCACGTCATTTAAATTCGACATTGTCAGTGTATGGCGATACAGTGATCACTCGCAATGTAAACCGTAGGAAACAGAATGTCGCCCATGCTCTCTATTCCGTGGGATTCTAAAGAAAATGCGAAGATAATGCATGTCCTTGCTGGTGACCAGCCTGGTGTATCCTTGTTGTTTTATTCCTATTATTCATATATCTCTTCAGTTCACTGTACTTGTGTATCTATGTTGGCCTGTGTATCGCGGCCGCGGATAAGACATCGACAGCTTCGGTGGTGGCAATGCGTTTAATTTCATTCGCGGCTCTCGCTGCTTGGCAACCGCAGTTCCAGCTCCAAGCCAGCAGCCTCCATAAAAAGCAGTCGAGGCAGCCGCCAATCGTGTCCGCTTGATTTGACTCGACTGAGGCGAAGTGGGCCCGTTCCATTTGCAGTTGTTATTGAGACGGCGACAAGGCTGAGCTTCTTCGTGCCATCAGGGTAAATGCAATCAGGCATAAGCCGGGCACAAACAAGTTCTGAGTGCGAGTGTGCCCTATGTGCTGTGCAGGGGGTATAATGATCATGATCTACAGTTGCCACCTAATGCCGAGGGAAATGACGTTAAGGGTTTAAGTGGGGACGACACGCCAACCTTGAGGACACCGCCCGTGGCGAAGAAAAGTATGCGACACTTTTAGCGGCAATCGAATGATGCCACGTTTTTCGCAGTCATCGTCGTCGTCGTTGGCCAAAGACAACAATTATCCGGCGGAAAAATGGGGGGCGGGTCTTTCAGGGGGAGTGTGAGTGGAGCGCTTGGTCACTAGCAATGAAGTCGCAAAGTCGTAAAAATTATTTTGTGACAAATCGTCCGCGTACGTGAGCCTCATTTAAATGCGTGAGTCCCAAAATGTTATTAACAATTCAACGGGCCATCTCATCCCCCGCATAGAAAAGAAATGACTTTGGGCGGGGTTCAAAGGCCAAGCCCAATTCGAAACCGCTGAAAAGTGCGCATTTGCCACGCACAAGTCCTCGAAGCGAACCGCTCTCAAAAGTTTTCCACAGCGCAAAAGTACCGTGCGTATGTTGATAACTTAAATATAATGTACAAATCACTTAGATACTTCCTACCTTACTACAGCTATGCAGGGAACCTATTTGAAAGTAGGAACATCTTTCCTTGGTAGCTTGGATTTAATGAAGAAAGCCCTTCAAATAGACGACAAAACAGTGATTGATTTGGCATAGTTTTTCCCACAGTGCAGCGGCCCCAACCCTCGCACATGGGGAATGCTAACAACAACGTGACATGGCTGAAGAAAAGGGCAAGTGGTATGAACTGGATTGGGTTCAGTCACTCGGCGAGTGATGTAATATGTAATATGCGACTTGCTCAGCGCTCGCTAAGCTGTCGCCTGCATGTGTCGCCGTGCATGTGTTATGAGGAGCCACTGTATTCGCTCGCAGTATGGGGGAACGTTTTAAAATAGTAAAACGCCGCTCCACGCTGCCGCTGCCTGCCATAAGCGGCAAATTGCGTGCCATGGAAAATTGTGCGTGAAATGTAAAGTACACCCATAGACTCGGACAGTTCGCCCCCTCGCCTGCCATACATCCCAGCCATATAGTTATCCTGGCATTGCATTGCGTGCGTGTCCTGCTCGGATCGAGAGTCGCCCCATTCTGTGCCTAAGTCATAACTGTTTGGGGTGCGTCGTCCTGAACGTTTCCCTCCATTTCCTATGTGCCCCACCATCCAGGGCTGCCATGTATCAGTGCACTTTGGCTCCGAGTTGCAGGCCGTCCTTTTAAGTAAATTAAGCATAAAAACGCAAAGTGGACGCCATTATGTCGCAGTGCGTCGGCATCGTTGTTGTTTTTCCCGCCCCATTTTCGTGGCAGTGTGAAAACGAGCTCGAGAATGAAAGCTCCGTCGACTCGGCTGACATTTCAACGTTTTTCGCTTTTGCCACTTTCTAATTTATTTATGGAATACGCACACATACACGCGCCCAGTAGCTCCCCTGTACATATATGCATCGGAATTTCCTCGCTTTTCCTTCCTTTAATTGCAGTTGAAGTGCGTGTAACAGTGCACTCGGCGCTTATGGATATTGTTGCTATTAGATTCGCTAAGGGGACTCATATTTCTCTTGATTCAAGCAAAAGAATAAACAATCAGTTAGTCGGCATAGCGCACTATAATTCTTATGGCCCCTAATGGGGGATTATAAAAATATCTAATATTCCGACTCTACATTCTTAATGCATTATATTATATATATTATATTTAAAAAATCATTACAGATTGCAGAGCGATTTGAGTTGCTCTTGATCGGCCTCAAAGGGAGCCATAAACTATTTTAACAAGTAATTTGCATACCAATAGGCAAGCAATAAAACCCACAAGTTTCCCCGAGTTTAATGGACTTTGAATAAAATTCAACTAATTTCGCTGGCATATTCTCGTGCGGTAATCACCCATGGCTGCTACGTAAATAGACATGATTTCATAAACTATTTGAATTTAATGGTTTTGTCATTTCACAGTCTCCAGAAATTGATTACTGCCTTCACCCAATAAAAGTTGACTGATCCTTGCCCGAGGGCTGTGTCGGTCGTAAAATTGTCCATAAACTTTTTTCCACTTGTTTGGCAATTGTCTCGATGCTCGTTTAATTTTTCAACACGACTCGTTTTCCATATCGTGGCAAATGACTATTAGCCGATGTAACGAGTGCCAGTGCCCCATTGTCCTGGCAAACAGTGCGTAACGGAAGTTTGTCGTCCTTCCAAAAGGACGAGGCCAACGGCAATGAGGAGGAGCAGCAGCAGCAAGTTGACGACGCATTGATTAGCGCGTGCCATTTGCCTATCATAAATGTCATAAATTGATTGTCGTAAAGAAATGTCAACGAGGAAGTTTATTTGTTTTACGAGGCCAGGCTACGAAACGTTTTACAGTCGGTAAAACTGATATAGAATTTCTCTTGGGCGCCGTTTTGCGTAATGAGTAAGTGACGTCGGCCCATAAAAAGGGTTCCTTGTGCCGCGTTAAAGACTGGCACGCCCACGTCGCGTATACGCAATTTAATAGCCGCACATATTGGTAACAAAAATGGGATTGATTGACGCTCGACAAAGGTGGCTTTCGGCGTTTTCAAATTGTCACGCTAATTGTGGAACATGGGGGCGTGGCCGAGGGCCTTTGCACTGATTGTTTTTTTGGGGGCGGACGAGCGTGTTTCGTGCAGACAATTCGACATTGCTGTCATGTTAAATTCATGACACTTTGTGACTGGGCTCGTAATTGATTAACTTTGATTTGAAATTGTTTTCGACTGGCCAAAGTTCACTTGCATGCCAAATCCGAATCCGCATAGTTATCCGCATGTAAATACATGGTAAACAAGTCAACAATCTGTTTACCAGAGAAAAAAAAAATAACCCAAATTAAATCCTTGGCCACAACAACACAACACAGCTCCTGGGGTCAAAACGAAAATTTGCGCTTGCATTTCAAAATACGTAATTTCGCACATGGCCAGACAATTTTAGTTTTTGTTTCTGTATTTTTTGCCCTGGCTCTGGCTGCTCTACGGGCTAAATAAAACATTAATCCATAAATATTTCATGTTGCCTCCTTTCGCATGACGAAATGTCTTGGGGCTGAGCAATGCGAATGCTTTTTGGCAGAGCACAAAACTTCTTAGCCAAATGCGTTTTATTAATCAGTGTGTGCGCATGTGGATGTGCCTGTGCCACTCGACTGCACTCACACACACACACACATTCGTACGGCTCCCTCGATTGTGCTTACATATTCATAAATGCATAAATTGAAGGTAGATTCGCAAGGAAAACATTTCGCATCACTCTACATCAAAACTCTGCCCCGCCTTTCTCCTTTTTTCTTTCTCCAAGTGTGCGTGTGTGTATTTTTCTTACGGCCATCTGCGATAGCTTTGCTTTCTCTTTCTCTGTTGTTTGCTTTTAATTTTCGAATTTTGAAATAATGCCCGTAGTTATTTGCTTAAGTGTGCGTATAAAAATCAAGTATACGCACCGATAACATACCATTCTAGCACATTTCTCTTCTCTTCAGTGTGTGCCACTGCGTTTCGAGCAGAACAAAGTTCGAGAGTGGAAATATCTCGGTTGCTGCAGTTGCAAATGCAAAAATTCCAGCCTCCATGGCAATTGCATAGGTGTGGATTGACGAGTCTACGAATATGGGTAGATTTCAGATGGCAGATATCAGCTGGCTCCCTTATGCAGCAGCCCCTGGATGCGACTGGCTTACAATGATATCACACACTGTCTGCATCGTTTTTAACGAGCACAAACAACAGGCTCTGTTGTTGCCATTTAATTAATTAACAAAGCATTCAGAATTTATCGAAAGAAGTTTCGGCAAAATGCAGCTTGCAAAATGCAGCAATTAAACGAAGAAAGTTTGGCAAATAAAGCCCACAAAAACGACCAATTAGGGCCTGCCATTCGAGCCAAAGTCAATCTCCGGATGCCCGAAACCTGAATCATCCTTCTATGACAAGCCGAATCTTTGCCCCCAAAGAATGCGCAACTAACTAATCTAATTAGGCGAACAACAAACATCGCAGGATATACCATATACACATATGAAATGCCTGCCTCTCGTAAAATGAATTTTATGACAGTGCATAAAAATGTTGAATGGAATTAATGAGCAAAAATTAGACTTTAGATGGTTGCAGAGCAGATACAGATACAGATACTACCACTCAAGTATTCAATGACCGCAATTGACATTTATGTGGCGAAGCCGCCTGCGAGCGGGATAATCGAAATAAAATGCAATTAATTGAATTTATCGCTGCAGTTAGGGGCCCTAAATGTATCCCATTCCCAAAAAAGGGACACAAATGAAATCTTAGCATAGAGGGGATTGTAATTCGTGGATGGGGAATCGCAAAAATACATAATATATTTCAAGGAAAAGTAGGTACACAGAATATTGTAAATTAATATGCAGATTTTTTAGGAAAGTACATGGTTTGATTAAAAGTTGGCAGGCCAGCAACTTGGTCAACGGTTGACAGTTATTTTCACAGTTCAACGACAAATTTATGAGCTTTAAATTACACATGTCCCTTCGTCATAAATCAAATCGCACGGACAGATATGAATTTGGGCGGATAAAGAAGCTGGGGAATATTCACATCCACTTTTGGTATTGGCTGCACTGCAAGTGTTTCGGATGCAACGGCAAACACTGCGAGTCCGAATCCAAGTGCCTGGCCCTTTCTTGTTCCGAATCCCGGCCATATACCAATCCCTATCCCTATCCCTGTCTGCACTCGTATTCCTATTCCTGTTGCAATCCCAAATCGAGTCGCCGGCCTTTGTGCATTGCCACTGACCATTCATCCGGCTCGTTCACTTGCACGTCGTCGTATTCATTCCTTTTGCCACGGTTGCACATTGTCACCGGAAGTGGCACACAACCGCACAGCACACACACAGTGCCACACTCAGTTCCAATACTAAGACCATTCCTATTCCTATTCCTATTTCCATTCCCAGTGCCAGTGTCATTTAGCCGTTGACATGGCAGCCAACCAACTTCCTTCGACTTTGGCCAGCTGCCGCTTGGCTTTTGTACACAGCAAACAAAAATGTATCTCAATCAAATATATATTTATTTTTTCGATAAACAAATACAAATGCTTCACTTTCTCGATTTGTCAATAGCCTAAAAGATATACGTTTAATGTAGACAGAGGTATGTTTTCTCACTGTGCAGCCGCTTCCCTACTGCCTTGCTCCACTTTTCCCATTGCCATTGCAAATTCTATGCAGTTTCTTATTCTGTTTATATGGCAGGCAGCATTGGCATGCAACGCATGCGTGTGGCACATGCCACACATGTCGTGTCCAGCTCCAGGAGCTCCTCCTGCGACGCCTGCTGCTGCTCCTGCTACTGCTGCAGTCCTGCCGCTCCTGTTCCTTTCCAGCTGCATGTTGTTGAGTTTCATGAAGTGTTTGCGGCTTTGTCGGACAACAGCGACATCCCACCACGACATCAACGTAAACTGATGGAGGACGGTCACCGGGAGCCGGCTGCCGTTGAGGGCGATTAAACTTTTTCGAGAAACCGAAAAGGTCTGATGATCATCACCATTAGAGATATACGTAGTGGCCAGGGTCGGGCTGGTTTTTATGCCACGCATTACGACCATAATCCCAACGGGGAGGCGGAGAACACGGCCACCGAGGGCCATCAAATTGCTGCAAGGTCCCTCATAAAATGCATAACTAAAGCGCAGTCTTATACTTCGCATTCATAGGTGCACAATGGTGTTGCATGCCTCCGTCTCCGCCCGCAGAAACCTCTTCTCCATCTCGTGGCCTTTATTAGATGTCACGTGTTTGTTGTTGTATCTGTAGTTTTGTGGCTTTGCGGTTGGGTGATAAATTTCATTGTCTTCGCTAGTGCTGCTGCTGCTGCTGATGATTCTGCTATATGATCCCCGTTTTTTTCGCCATTCATCTGCGTCCTTCAAGCCATATCAGCAGGAGCTATCCGAGTGAGCGACTTGAGGCCCTCGCCACGGCATCATCACCAGGTCAGGATTTGGCATTGTGCACAGCGGAAAACTTCTTTATAAGTGCACACCAAGCTGCATAAAACTTTTCATATGATTAAACCTTAAGGCTGAAATAAACGGTGAATGGTTTTTAACACTTTAATGTGCCTTTAATTTTATTTTTCTACGATTCTAAATATGTTAATTACCTTAACATACCACTAGTATTTTGCTCTGTACAGTTTCAGTCATGTGTGCCATCGGTTGATCTAACAAATGACACAAAACTGCCAAACCAAATCACTATGAATGTCGCCTGAGTTTCGTCGTTCGGACCAAAGTTGTTCCCCCTCAAACTCTATGCCCCAGTGGTACCTCAACCCCCGCTATCCTATCCAGCACCTCTGCCCCCTTCTGGCCCGCTTGGGGCTAACGAATTTTGACAGGTGCCATTATTAGTTCAGCACTCTGGCATTTTTTGCGGTGGCTCCGCTCTGGTTTTTGTTTTTTTTTCTTACCCGTTTTCGGTCGGGCTTCGCTTTGTTTTTGCCCCGTGCGTTCTAGAGTTTTATGGCCATAAGAGTTTTACTCCTCAGATGGATGACAGCAATAAAAGTACCCACAGACACGGGGACCTTGATGCGGCCGGGCCGTTTTATCACACGAACACACATTGCTCATACGCAACGGTGGCCACAGGCTTCCGCTTTCCGTTGGCCTCACTGGGTGCACTAATTAAACTTGCGCTCGCCTCTTATTATGGCTGCATTGCATGGCATCGGTTAATGTGAGTAACACGACACGGCACTTGCCGCACACCTTCCATCCGACCACCTACCGCCGCTCCACCGCCCACCATTCACCTTTCACCCCTCGGGGATGGGCACCTGTTTTTATGTGGCGGTCGCATTGTCTCCCAGGTGAAACTGCTCTGCGGCGAGGGCGTTAAGCATTTATGTGCGCGCGTCTAATTAAAATAAGTTCGCATGGCAATGGCACTTCAAAGTCTAAATTGTCCTTATGGCTTACTTCGCTCCAGCTGCGCAGGACCCAAGGCGCTGCGGACCATTCACCGTGCGCTGGTCACCGCCGTCAGATATATGTAATTATAATATTTTTTATTAGCTCATCTGATATGGCGGCGAATGGGGAAATAACATAAATTGCACCACCGTTCCCTCTGCGTGTGTCCTTCAGGTTGAAGGGCTTTGATTTGACCAGGGTCTATAAAAAGAGCATCTCTAAAAAGTAGAGAGAGCTGATTGTCCGATGCTCTTATGCAATTTATTTATGAGCAAATAACGAAATCTTAAAATATTAATAATAAGCTTTTTTATCTAGTTTTAAATTAATTTTTTTTTAAAATAAACTCTCATCTTATTTGAAATAAACAGTCTAAACAGTAAATTGCTGTTAATCATTTTATTATTAGGGTATGAAAAAGTTTCTGTTCGAAGTTCAGCTGGTTGTTTGCTTATTTTTTGCAGGTCGCATTGTTTGTTATAAATTTTAATATACTAAGTATATATGTAAGCATGTTGCAGGTAGCATGGCAGCAGTAGCAGCCACAATGAGACCACGCCCCCTTTCCACTTCGGCCAGACAGGGATGGGCGGCAACAACAAGGCTCTGCCGCTGTTTATCCTTGTGCCTGTCCGAAAAGTCCTCGTTTCGGCGTTCCCCCTGAGTTGATAATATAAATGGAAAAACGAAAGGTCGACATTTATTATGAGGCTTTATCAGCAGAGGACATTTGTTCTGTTTTGTGTTATGAGCCGAGGATATTCGGCTACTTGTACCGATGCAGGACATTGGTGGGCAGGACCTGCTTCCTCTGTGAAAACTGTTTGCTTCATTATGTCCCGAATCGTGGTTGTCCGACGGACGCAAAGGAGGGCACGTGTTTTCCTTGGGGTGGCATCTGTATCAGTTAGCAGTCATAGCCGTCCGGTAATATGCCAAAAAAAGAAGAACTTTTTGGCCATAAATTACAGGGTGCTGTGTATGTTAATGATTTCGTGTATTGAAAACTTTTGCACACTCTTCACCGCTCGACCGTTTTGCGAGTGACCTAATTAAAGGCTGGCGTGGTTTGGGGGGCAGGATGTGTCACGACATCTGAGCAGAGAGACAAAACACAAATGCATATCTGCTGTCAAGTGGCATTGTCGCCTGCCAGCTGCATTGTTGCTCCGTTCCCGTTCGTCCTGTTGAGTGTCTAATCTGCTGGCACGAGGATATAGGGATATATGCTATGGAGATGTAGATGGAGCCACTCAGCTGGCATTGAGCTCTGCATGCGGCCACAGCCCCGATGCCGTGCGGAATCGTGCTGAGCGTAAAAATCCTCAGTGCCCTGCTATTTGCGCATTTCCGGTTTCCGTCGCACAGCTGCACGTCCTGTTGAGCCCCTCCTCCAACCTTCGCCCAGCCCCTCGCCCTGGCATCCGGCTGCAGCTGCTGCTGATACATTCTTTATATTCTGCAAATATCCTGTTATGCAGAAAATGCTTCTTGCTGCCGTGTCGTCTTAGTGGAGGCGACAGGCTTTCAGCCATGGGAATTATTAACTAAACATGCCGTCGAGAGGCGTGGAAGGCTAAGCTGTGGCATTTCGAAAACGAGCTTGCAGCCTTATGAATATGAGGTAGCTCTATGCTTGGATAGATGTTTATGCTATGCTACCGATATCCTTCTTATATATCATTTTATTTCTACGCCTTGTTCCTGTTTATTGAAGGTGCCTACGTTCTCATCTTCCCACGGTTAGCCACAGTTTGCCAGTCTTTAAACAATATTATTTTCGTATTGAAGTCGGCCAAATAAGCAAAGCCCTTCTAAAATACAGCTGCTATTTTTCGTACGATTCTAAATATATCCATGGAAAAACTACGCCAGCCAAATGTACTTATCCCTATGTACACAGCATTTCCTAGTCAAACAATCTATTTTTTCCCTCGCCCCCATCTACATACATATATCCAGAGCCAAGTTAAAATAAGCAATGGCTTGGATTTCACTTTTTATGCTTCTGTATTTTTTTAGGCAAAGGAAACTCGGGCCAACATCTGCACGCCTGCGAACGGAATCAGACGAGGGTTGCGGATGACACAGTGAAATCAAAGTCAAATGTAAGTAAATAAAACATATTGTTTCTCTTATAGGAAGACATTTTGCAAAATTACGCCGATTTGCAATGCAAATCAAACATAGCGCCATTACTTTGTGAGCGCTCACACACACACACGAAAGTCGGGCGAAAGTGAAAGTAACGCATATGTTGTTTAAAAATGCAGCCATCTCTGCGTCCTTGCGTGTATGTGTGTGTGTGTGACGGTGCTCGAAATCTTTGTGATAATAGACACACTCACACGCACGCAATAAATATAAATGGGGGCTCGTATGCGTGAGTGTGAGTCTGCTGGTTTTAACCTGCGGCAAAAATGTGAAACAAGAGCCAGCAGTCGCGACGGCAAAAAAAAGGACGAGCAAACAACAAAAAGAATTGGCGCAAAAATATGTTTTAAACATTTTTCTCCGCTTTGCATTTTCCGCCATCCTTTTCCGCAGCTTTCCACTTTCCCTTCAGCATTTTGTCGTTGTTCTGTTTTTGTAAATTTTTGATTTGTTATTGTTGCACGTGTTGTCCTTTGCCTTTGTTATGCCAATCCATCCTTGGCGGCCCAACTGCGAAGCAGGTGGCACGGTGTGCCCCATCCGGGGCATAAATGTTTTTAACGAACTCACCTGTGAGGCATACGCATAAGTAGCAGAACGTCTTCTTCATGTCACCTGTGTAAATGGAAAAGCAGCGCTCCTCAACGAGGAAAAAGCAGGGAAGATGAAAAACAACAGCAGATAGCGATGGCCAAAAGCCTCGGGGGAAATGAGCAACCAGCCAGGGAAACTGCCATATGCAGAGATCATAAGGCAGCAGGACAACATAATGCAAAATCATCTCGACTGAATTTTATGGCAGTACAAAGTGCTCTGGGAACCGATAATTCAACTGCTCAGCGGCGTACAAAATATGGGCTTTAAATAACAGAAAATATACTTCATTTTAAAATCTAATAAAATTAAATAGAAATTTAACTTAAGTTTCAAATAACAAAAATTAACAAATAAATGCTGAAATTCTGAGAAATAAGAACGCAGGCCAGATGTTTTATTTTTACAAAATTTTTTTGTTCGTTTTTATTTGTTTTCTTTCAATATATTTATGTATACATAATATAATTTTTGTTGTTTATTCGGTATATTTACTTATTTTCATCATTTCTATGTTGCAGTTGTTCTTTGTTTTCCATCCCGCCTGTTATTACACTCTTGTTTCTGTGTTATTTTGTTTTGTTTTTTTTTCTCATTTTTGCTGTCACCTAAGTATAATTTCTCTATGCATTTCGCCTCTTATGGCAATCCAGCGTCTAGCTCTAAAACCTTACCCCACTGGTCGGGGTCACCTCTGCTGCGATGAGGTGGTGACCTCCGCTCTTCGCTGACATTGTTGTAAAATATTTTGCTTGCATTTCGCTGCCGGGTTATTCGGGTTTCTTTGGCGCGTTGGTATACAAATACGCAACCAAATTGTCCGGGTTTTTATTTGTTTGTTTTGTTTTCAACTATAAATATTTTTCCTTTGAATTTCTTGTTATGCTTAATTTGATTAACTCTTTTAATATTCGTTACGTTGTTTCACTTGTGTGTTTTCTTATGCAAATGCCGTTCTTATGTGTGTATGTCTGTGTGACTGGTGATGCCGTATTTAAATTGTATATATATTTCTGTTTTAGTGTATATTTAATACTTAGCTTATGCATTAGGTTTCCAATTTTCGGCTTTGTTCTTGTTTTGTTTGGTTGTTTTGGTTGTTTGCTTATGTTTTCGGCCCTTATATTCCGCTACAATGTTTTCGATTTTTTCATCCTGTTTGCCCTACGCCTTTGTGTTTTCCTTGTCCTAAAACACACTCAAACATGCTTAAATTTCTACAAAATATTTGCAATACTGCAGTCGATATCTATACTTTGTTTACTTTAGTTATTTGCTATTTACTTATCATATTTTACGTCTGTATATATATATGTATATATATATATATATTGTTCGTATAATATCGATATCTATGTTTGCGTTTGTATCTGTATCTGTAGCTGTATCCGTATCTGTATCTGTGAGTTTGTTCTGTCCTTGTGTCGAATGGCTTTCAAAACTTTTTCGGTTTTAGCTTTTGTTTTCCTTTTGATGTTTGTTTTGTTAGCAGCTTTTGGTTGTTTGCTCATCGTTTGATTTTTTCTACATTTGCATTTGATTTGTTTACAATCTTAGTGTAATTTTAATTGCATAACATGCCCTTCATTCCGTCTGCTTTATTGAACAAAAATATCCTGTTTGCCTGCTGAGTTTAGATGCTGATTTTGATTTGGTTCCAACTACTGCTCTCGTGGCTAGTACATTTACTATAATATATGTGCTTTGCATTCGGTTGTATCCGCAAAACATATTCTCCTGCCTTATCCTTGCTGGTGTGTAATTAAACTTACGGAAACACACACTCAGAACTGGGTTAATAGTATGCACTGCCATTGACGTTGAAGGGTCTGCCTGCATGTAAATATATATAATTGTTTGTAGCTTAGATAATACTTTTATTTGATTGATTTTCGGTTTCGCCTTGCTGCAATTGGATCTCGTTAAAATTTGTTCTCCCCCCGTTTAGTTTAATTTATGCTATGTGCTTCCATATGCATCGCGTGTGGTAAATTTCGCTAACTGCTCCTGTTTCAGCACTCCAGTTAATTACACTTCGAATTGACTAATTGGTAATTGTAGTTTATGGTTAATAACTGCAATCGTTTCAGTGTGTAGATGGCTTTGAACCCAAACCGAATTAGTAACTCAAAGCGAAGGACTCGGAATTGAATTATGCTTGACTAATGGTGGAAACGGGCTATGATCGGAACAGAACCTGAGTCGATGAATAATAATAATAATAATCATCATGCGGCAATATAGTGCAGCTACACAGTATCCTTGTAGTGCTTTTCTTTTTCTTTTGTTTCTGTTTTTGGATGGGCAAATCCTTTTGCCAGGATTAGTACCTCTCTGCTGTATATGTGACGTGGGCTGCCATGTGTATAAATACTTTGTATATGTTCATATATATATATATATAGACGTATATAAATGACTTAGCACAGTTTATAGTTACACAACATAAATACATACAGTTACAGCTGTTATTAATATATTTTAATGCTTTTGTTTTATGTTTGTATATTATTTAGTTCGTCGTCTTTGTCAGCTTGTTTTATGCTTATTACCATCCACAGTTAATTCTTATTTAGTTTCCAACTCTTCACTATTTCTACGTGCCAACTACCCATTTTAACTCTTTACTGATATGTAGCGCAAACATTAACAAACAAACCGATAATATTTTTTTTTGTATTTTTTGTCTTAACTATAAACTTGTTCACTTATAAATGTTTTTTAATTTCTTTGTTTTCCTAGCCAAATTTTTGTTTTCTGCAAAACTGTTATTAAGATTATTATATTTTTCGTTTGGTCAACAACATTTCAAATTTTTGTTCTCGCATTTTCGTTATACTTAACAAAATTCTAGAAAATAAAATAACAACAAAAAATGCATTTGTCAGCTTCACTTTGCTTGCATTATTAATCCGGCCCAATCCCGCCCACTTTAAAATCACATCTACATCTAAGTCGCATGCCATGCGCCTCGTAGTTTCTCTAGATTCTAGTGCTAAAAACATTTAAATATACAGTACGATTGCCCCGTAGGACTGTGTGTCCTGCTGATCCTCAGATCCTTGGCTAAAATCCCCGACCCATCTTATCGTACTGAGTGAGCGCATCCTATGAATACACATCTGTATTTGTGTATAGCCGTGTGTGGGTATTATCGATAGACATTTACTGGTGCTAGGGCCACACCCGCGTGTGTAACTAAATGCTCTGCTCCGTTTGTTGCAAAAATTCCACTAAAAAATGACATAACAAATTCCACGCTACAATTCGCTGGGGATTGGGGCGTGTCAAATGCAAATCAAGCCTCGTCCCTTCGTCCTGTCGTCCTTTGCAGCTTAATTGTCCGATACGTATGGCGATGCGATGCGATTGCGATTACGTTACGTATGCGTATTGCTATTTCTAGTACTTGGGATTTCTGCCCGTTGTTCTTGTTGTCATCGTTTTAATTGGTTTTCATTTTGAACATCTATTTGTGATTTATCATCCATCGCACACAACACAATAAACAATAAATATCATTTACCATACGTTGCTCGCATCTAGTTTTTCTTCTCTGTATGTAAACACCGTGTGAGTGTATGCATGTTTCTGTGTGAGTGGGCGCTGTAGTGGTGTGAGTGTTCTCTATACGGCTTGTATATATATATATATATATATGTATATATATGTTATATAAGCATGTTTGTTTAATGCATATGCTGTATACTCTATGTACTTATCAACCAACTCTAAGTCTAGACTTTACCACTTTACATTAATATACTCTACACTTTTAGTTGTATTTACCATATGACTAATTTTATGTTTCACATTCATGTTATGCTATGTATTCTCGATCCCTATAGCTTCGTGTGAGTGTGTCGTGTTGTCTATAAGTTGATTAATGCTTGCCTCTGGGATATCTTGTCCTATGTCCTGCGAAACTGTCTCTGTTTTTGGGCTGCAAGTGTGTTTATTGGCTTATATGATTAGGCGATAATATCTACTTTATTACGGCTATGCTCGATTAGCTAATATCAATTAATATCATTCGATGGCATACTTTGATTGTTTTCAATATATTTTACTTGTGTAGGGGAGTTCTGCTCTCTCTATCTTTCTATATTTTACTCATTCTCATACCACATACATATTTTTAGCTACTTGGATATTCTGTTTGGTTATCGGTTCGCTTTCGGTTTGGTTTGGTTTTGTTTGGTTTGATTCGATTTGACTTGATTTGCTTTGGGTTTCCTTATCGCTTTCGTTTGGCCTAAACAACAGAGAACTAACACAACAAATTTGCAGCTAGCCACTCCTCATCTGGCAACTGAAATAAAACCATAAACGTAACATGTACAAACATGGATTAGTACTGGCGTGTTTTCAAGAGTAAGTTGTTTGGAGGGAGTTTGAAACATTTTTGCGGCTGCTTTGTACATGGCTCTTCTGAAGCGCTTGTTGAAAGTGAAGCGAAAAGTCATAATGAATTAGGATGTGAACTTTTAAGCAATTTATGGACTAGGCTGGGCTGGGTTGGACTTTCCTGTACTTTATATGATTATTTTATTTTCAGATACTTCGAACTGCGAGTGCTGGTGAGACCGTGTGAGTGTGCGTGTGTAGGAACCTGTCTTTCGATTGCTGATCGATCACAAATCGGTGTGAGTGCGTGAACTTTCAGTTGCATTCTATATAGGAAATGATATTTAGCAGGACATGACGAGCTAGTTGGCCAATCAACTGCACTTGGCCCGATAACTGGCAGTTATTTCTAAGCAGTATCATCTATCATAGTTTATAGGCACTAGTGCTAAGTGTGTGCGGGTGAGTGAAAGTTGCTCTTCCTCTAAATTCTCTTTTCTTTTGATTCCATTTTAATTTCACACACTAATCACTTATTAGTGGGCAAAAGCTGGATGAATAGGAAACGACTTTCACTCGCCCAGCGAAGGTAGTGTAAAGGTGTGTGTCTGTGCTAAGCTAAAACCAAACTGCGCACAAAAGTAGGCAATGCAAAATGATCCTGCTGTGAAAGGGGTTAAGGACTGTTTGCGTACACGCACACACATACATATTTTCTTGAATTCGTGTGTCGGCCTGTCTGTGTGCGCGTAATTAATTTTAACGCATTTTTAATTATGTTTACTTTAATGTAATGCCGCGACTATGTTTGATTTAGGCTGCAACAACCCACTCGATTTATGTTTTCCTTCGACCAAATTGTAATCCTGGCCCCCAATTTCTCCCGCTGCCTTATTAAATTAATAATTGTTGTTATTTTTGTATGCGCGCCGTGCTCCAACACAATTACATAAAGCATTAAAATATGTGGTTTGAGTTGTGTTTGTGTGTGTGGTGGTGTAAGCAACTAGGGTTAAAAATATGTTCGCTTTCTTTTCATTTTCTTTTTTTTTTTGTTTGCATATACATAATAATTGTTTGCTTCCCCCGAAGCTTTTTCAACGGGCGTTGACAGATAATTATGCTCTAGTTTTATATATATATAAAGATATATATATTTATGTGGGTGTGGGATTTCGGATTTTGCATTCGCGCTTGCTTTTTGTTTCTGGGGTGCAGCTCTCTAAAATCGCCAAACTTCAAGATGCCATCAATTGTTTTGTAATTTGTGTGTTCTGCGCTTCGCATTTTATTTACAGCTCAGTTTGGTTTTGTTTCTGTTCAGAAAATTGCGGCTGTACTTAAAAATTTTGCTTGGATTTTCGGGTTTTGGCTTTTGGCGTTTACTGTGCCTGCAAGAGTAGAGGATAAACCTTAAAAAATAATATGGGTGTTAGTAAGAATTGGAAAAAAGTAGTAGACGGAATAAAAGTAATTGTAATGCAAAAACGTGGCTATTTTCTCAATACAACACACAAATTTCATATGCATAATTAATTGTTGGAAATTGTTCGAACTATTTGAGCTCACGAAATAAACAAATAAGCGTACCAGCTAATTGGCAAATATATATTACACTTAAAAAAGATAGCACAAATACCACAAATGGTTTATGGCAAGATTACTAAGCAATACATGCAAAAGAGTACCCATGCATATTTCACCAGAAACGGCTCCAATATTTATTATCCAAATGTTTATTTTAATATTCAATATATTTTGTGTTCAATTGTTTTACACCCCCGTCTATCCGGTATAATGTTATTTAATCAAAAGCATGCATGCATATTGACAGATTACAATTGTCTCTGTCCACATTCGATATTCAAATGCAAAAGAATAACATTAGCAGGCAAAGGCATTCGAATGGCGATGGAATATTTTGATAGCAGCCAGAAATATGTACGCATTTCGAGTGCACACACAGCTGCCGAGCAAACAACCCATCGCACACCCTAACGAACCGAACGAATCCCATCGAATCGCATCGAATTCAATCGTATCGAATCGAGTCGAATCGAGCGGACTACAATGGCATCCAAAATACATTCAGAACTTTCAACAAACGTAGTAGAGATGCACGAAAAATGTTTCAATGTGTCGGGCAACGAGTGTATCTGTCTATGTGTCTGTATCTGTATCTGAGTGGGAGTCACCTACCTGGGGGCTCACTTGGAACTGCTGTATCGGATAGGCCACCACGCCGGCGGCCTGCGGAATGGCGGTGCCGGCCACGCCCGTTGCCAGCTGCTGGGCAGGTGAGATCTGCGCCTGGGTGACGCCTTGCCAGGTGGCCGGAATCTGCACTCCCATGCTGCAACGATAGTAGGGAGTTTGCAAACATAAGTACACGCAGAGAAAATATAGATACATAATATCCAATATATATTTTCCTTCCTTAATAGTATATAGAGAATTTTTAAAGATAGCTTGAACTCATTTAAATATTTCTCTATCAATGAGGTATCAAAACGTATACTTTTTCCTATCCCACTTATATTTCTTCCAGTGTAGAGCTGCTGCATTTGCTGATCCGCTGGTTAAAGTCCCCGGAGCGTGGTGTGCGCCACAATTATCACGGGTAGCATAGTCGCCGGATGGCAAAGGGATTCGCAACCAAAGCGTCGGCGAGTCGGGGGTACGGCGGAAAACAAAATTTACGCGACTGCGATGCAAATAGCACGTTATGTTGACAGCCCGACGGACGCGGAAATGTATTTCATACGGCCGCAGACCGAGGAGGGTGCAAATGAAAAACTTTCGCAATTAGCAAATGAATTCACCCATCCGTCATGTTGTCGTTGTTGGTGTCGTCTCCGTGGCTGTTCTTGTTGTTGTTTTACCCGATCCCTGGTGGCGGTTCAATCATTGCACAAAGTACACGGATGGAACGGGCAGCTTTTGGATTTGCATCCACGCACGGAGAGAAAATATGGGTACTTTCATATATAAATTTCGTGTTAAATTTTATATTTCGAACCTTAACCACAGGATTCATTATAATGGACTTTATACTTTATTCTTTTTGCTGTATATGTGGCTATTCAGATTATTTGTTTCTTTCCGTGCAACTTTGTGGCTCTGTTCCGAACAGACAAATCAGCCAATAAAATTATTGCGCGCAAATCCAATGACAATGGATGACCACCCTGACAACCCTGACCATCCGCCATCGAGTCCCTAATCTCAAGCCCCACCTCCGCACCACCACTTCCACTCACCCCATGTATCCCTGCTGATATCCGCCGTACTGGCCGAAGTGATAGCCCTGGATGCCCTGCAGGAACTGGTTCTGCACGGCGGCTGCACTGGCCGCCGCCGGGGTCACCGCTGCGGCGGTGGCCGAGGAGGCCGGGTAGGTGGGCGTGGGCGAGTACCAGCAGCCCGTGGCGGCCAGCTGCTGTCCGTAAGCGGCGGCGGCGGCAGCCGCGCCCACTCCGTACGGGAAACCGGCGGCAGCGGCGGCGGCACTGTTCAGCGCCTGGGTGGCGATGGTCTGCGCATTGTTGGGGTCACCACTCTCCTTGCCCCACGAGCACTTCACCGGCTGGGCGTTGATCTCGGTGTTGTGTACGCCCACGATGGCGTGGGTGGCCGCCTCCTTGGTGGAGAAGCTGTCGGATAAATGCCAGAAATTAATAAGATATTTGAAAATAGTGGAAATAAGGATGATAGAGATGGTTAATGATGGATAGTTGACAGTCAAGTAAATCGGGGAATTCTTTAAAATTAAATACATATTTAAGATGACTTGGCTTACCGCACGAAAGCGTATCCCTTGTCCTTGAAGACGCGAATCTCCTGTATCGCGCCGTAGGGAGCAAACGTCTTCTGGAGGACCTCCTCGCTGAGGGCGGTGAGGGCGCTGTTGACGCCGCCCACGTAAACGGTGCAATTGGAGGGACTGCTCTGATTGTAGACCTCGTCGAAGGTCAACGGCTTGATGTTCTCTGCGGGTGATGAAATGGGGATGCAAGTGTTACTCGGCTGTGTTGGTGTGATGGATCTGGATTTAATGTTGCCGCCTCAAACGACAATTTATGGAAGGCTGTTTTTCTGTTCGAGTCGGTTTTTTATTCGCCAGCTGCATGATTAATATGCAAATTAATTAACGGATTTACCCGCAACAACGGCAGCAACGCAACGAGAGAGCAGCCTCGGCAACGTTTTGGTAATTAAAATAACCGCATGCACTTAGTCAATATGCTTGTGTGTGTGCGGTTCCTATATGCATGTGCTCCACTGAGCGCGTGAGTGTGTGTGAGCCAGTGTAAGTGTGTGAGTGTGGGCTGCAGGGGGGCGGTGCTGCAACACCATTTATCGTTGCTTTCTTCTTGTTGCCGGTGCATATTTAAAATTGTTGCGGTTGTTATTGCATTTTTTATTATACGTATTTTGTGGATATACATTTTTCGTATGCCGTTTTATTGTCGCCATGCTTTTTGCACTCACTGTACGCCCTGCACAATATACACCACATATATATGTATAGTAATGGTCTGAAACAACCCCACATTGTCGTTGTCGTTGCCCTGATTGTTGTTCCGTATACGCCATGAATGCACGTATTTGTATGCAAAGCTACACTAATTACTTCCTTTGAGGTTAAAACTAAATTTGCACTTTTAAAAGTAATGCCTGCCTTGCGTGTTTATGTCTTTGTTTAGTTTTTCGCTGGGATTTCCACGCATTCTATTGTGGGGGGCTATAGTCCTAATGACACTTCCACAGATCGAAGGGTTGGCCTATAGATATGGCTGCAAGGACTTTCTGGATCCAGGCCTACTTAACATGGTCTGTTAATGGCAGGCGACTGCTGGCCAACTCCCTCCATTTCGACCACTCAAAATGCCAATGCAGGATGTCTGGATTTCTGTGTGTGTGCGACTGCTTTTTGTTTTGCCTCCGACTGCGCAGCGAACATGCCGAAGAAAACACAAAAATATGGCTCAATGACATGCAACAGGATTGCTGCACACACACGCCACCAAACAACAACAATCACGGCTCCTAACCGAGGGTGCAGCCGAAAAACACGGAAAACTAACAAGCTCGCAAATACTTTCGAAAGCTTTTGCCACAAACGTATGCGCTTTCGCCACGCACACACACGCAAATCAGAGCCAGAGCACTGAGAAAAATTAGCTCAAATAACTAAGTATTTCAATATTTTTATGGTATTTAAATTTTGACGTGTTCTTTACTCTTTGCGTTTGGCATGTGACATGCAATTTTTCTCAGTGCCCTCGTATAAGAAACATTGCATACTTTAGAGCGCCATGTTTCACTAATTTGCACTTTGCTTTGTGTTTGTGTGCGCCTGCATTTCGGCCCTTATTATTTCCACTTTTTGTTTTCTCTAATTTCTTTTTTACGCTTTTAAATAGGTGTAATTAAATTTTGAAAACTTCAACCAACGAGCCTCACACATTCGCACACGCCCTACGTGACCGGAGCCTTGGCGCTGAGTTAACTTGGCCAAGTTTCATGTCAGCAGCAAATTAAAGCGCTTTCAGCCCAGCATGGCCATAATTATCGCACATTTTTGTCTACGACAAACCATGTGCATTCCCACTTCCCCATTTTCAATCCGTGGGCGTCGTGGGCCAGACACAAATAATTGGAATCTGGTCAGCCCAATGGCCATTATGGGACCAAATGGCCAGAATGCGAATGCCAACGGCCAGCGGGCAGGTGCTCCCATTTTCGCCGGCGATTTGAAATTTTAATGAGCAATTATAGGCATGTAAAACTAAATCATGAAATAATCACCGAATCATTAACATAAATAATTCACATTTTTACACGCGGCAAAAACAACACGAGCCTGGAGGACGTGGCAAACACTTGAGCAAATTCAAAAGTAATTAATATGCATGGAAAGGCTCGGTTTTTTTTCCAGGGCTGTGCCAAGGGGCGTCTGGCATGGGCGTGGCAGTATGCTAATTACGACGCACTTTTGTTTCCACCGAAAAAATTCCTAATCGATATTTGCAACAATTCATATTAAATATATTACGAACTCTACCTTAACTCCACCCATGGATATCTTTATTTAGGTCCCCATCCCGAATGCATTGAGGCATTTAAACTTTTACTTAATTGTGCGCAACTCTGCATAAAATGTTGATTTATTGCGTCAACTGGCATCTGCCTGTAACGAGTTCAGGTAACTTAAACTTTTGCGAATATCTTCCCGCGAGTTGGCCAATAAACTACCGCCCACACAGCCGGGTCAAAAGTCAAATAGTTTCGGGAAAGAAATTTGTCATACGGCAGCTCTGTCGTCTTTTGTCGTCGGCATATTGTTTCTGGTTAATTAAGTTATTACCATAATGAGCTTGCAGGTATTTCGGTCCTTATTTATGGGCTTGCAGCGGACTAGAGACTCGCTTCTTGTTTGACAAAGGTAAAAACTTTGCGGCCACTTTTCCTTTCTTCTCGGGGCAGGGCCATAAAAAAGGTTCGCGGCAAATGCGTTTGTTATAAACCCGGTGAAGAAAAGGGTCGAGGGGGGGTAGGTGCTGGGAAACTCTTAGCCAGGACGAAATTGCAAAGCGTCGCCAAAATTGTCACAACTGTAAAATGCGCAATTGCGCCGGATCGTAAATCTTTAGCAACAATGGGGCAGACACATGAGTGGCCCACTAAACGCGGACGGACGTGAAATGTGCAGCCTGCTTAAAACATAAAAATGCCGGGCCAACTGGATGGGATTGCCAAAAGAATCGGGCAAAGTGGCTGCGTAAAACATGAAGTAATGCGAATGCCAAATGCGAAATGAGTTGAGTGCTACAAATCGTAAAGTTTCGCCAGCAGTCGCTAGGCGGACCATAAAACCTATACACCCATACCCATACACCCAGATGCCCCATATACAATTTTTCAACCCTTGCATATGTGAGCGGGACATAAAAAGCCTTTAGCGATTGTGTATCGTATGCTACTCACTTTCCTAGTGCCGACTCAGCCCATCGAGGCGATCAAAAAATCAAAATTATTTCGCTGTCAAATTGCTAATAATAACTTGTATTACAGGATGCCCCAACTACCGCTCGGTAATTTGGCTTTACTCCACTTCACCCCATAGAGCGGCAGATAGAGTGGAGCAGACAAAACCGTGACAGAGTCAAATAAACAATGAGACCAATAAAAATACGCTTAAGCTTTCATAGGCGTTTTTTATGACAACAATATAAGTGCAAAGGGAAAATATTATATTCGGAAAAGTCCCGTCCGTTCCGTCTTCCTTCACATTTTCCGAACCCTTCAACAGTTTTCGGGCCTTTGCACGATAAATTCCACCTTGACTCCAACTATTTCCCCAAATATTCGTTGTGTAACCCTGTTTGCCTTGTGCGCCTGTGGTGGGTGGTGATGTGTGTGTGTTTGTGAGTCCTTTATGATAATAGTTTCGTGTTGGCAAAATTTATTTATCTGATTCCCTCCGACTCTACTCCACTCACGGCCTATGTCTAACAAATAAAAATTATGTTAAAACATGCAAATATGCGTTAAGTTTTGATTTATGAGAGCCGAACGGCGGGGGAAGCCCCGCGCATGTTTGTCCGCTGTTAATAATGATTACGCCCCGGCCTAAGGATATAGTTACGGTTAAGGTCCTGGGAAGTCTGTGCGGTTGACAACGATCCGTGGCCATAAATTGGGGGCGTGTCGCTGGGCCCAAATGAAAATTGATTTGCCGGGGCCTAATTGAATGGGTTTTTTTTTTCTTCCTTGCTTAGTAGCTTCAGTACTTATTTCTGGGTCGACTAATTGAAAAAGTTAAAACCAAATTGGGTACAGGCCATTACGGAAATTAAACGCGTGCGGTTCAGAAGGGACAAAAATATTAAGAAAACATAATCTGGCAGAAAATTTGTGCGACGCTTATAAATAGCGAGCGGTTTTCCTTAATGCCGTCGCCTTCCCCCGATTTTCCCAGCCATTTCCCAGCATCACATTTGGCCCTGGCATTGTGCCTGTGTCGCTCTACCTTTGGCATTCATTGCCATAATTTCCTGTAATAAGAACGACGCGTCGTCTGGCCGGAGTTTCGGTTCGAGTTTGAGTTTCAGTTCGAGTACGGGTCCGGGTCCGGGTCCCGTAGTCCGTAGTCGGTAGTCGAAAGTCCGGAGTGTACGCACACCGGAAACTTTGTTGGCCTGCCGACTGGAGTGACACTCATGATTTCCTTACCTTTACTCGCCGGCGGTTTCCGTGTGGCCCAATTCGTGCGAATTGAGCGGGAGCCAAGCCACTGGCCATTCATGGCCGTAATGGCGCTTTCGGCTTCCTGCGGGGCGATAATGAAGACAGAGACACGGTCAGTAGCAGAATCGGGGTAAGAAGGACACGGTGAAAAATATCACTTGAATAAAGTCATCTCAAATAAATAAGGTTTTAAGGGGTAATAAAAATTAAATGGTAAATTAAGAAGGATATGTAAAATAGTAAATAAATTATCTTTAAATTAGTTAGTCATGGTTTTATAAATGAAAATCTTTTTGAGATTTCTTCAGCATTATTCAAAATGGTATTTTTCGTAATATATAATTTTTTGATAATTTTGTCAGCGTGCATTGGCAAATTCAAAGAAAGAGCCTGCGCACGACTGCATAAATATGCACTTAAATATGCTAATGCCCTTGGCGGCTCTTACCGATTTCTTGATGAAGGACACAAAGCCATAGCCCTTCGACTTCAAGGTTTGTGGATCGCGCACCACGCGACAGTCGCTGCAAGAAAATGAGAGAAAATAACACGAAATGTAAACATTAAAGTCCTGAACAGAGTTAACTTAGTCTTAAATATATATATTTCTGCACCCTCCTCTGCTTTTCAGCCGAACGGAAGTCCTGGCAAACTTTAAAATTTATGCAAATTCCTAATAAAGACATCTCTCGAGGACTCCGCCTGCGTCTTCGTCTGGCCGACGTGTTCAAATATTTCCGTTCGAGTACAAAATACAAATATATTCAGTCTGTGTTTGCCGGCGTGGGCGTGGAAGTGGGCGTGTCCCCTTGTAATTCGGAAATTAGAAATCTGACCTCATGCTGCAAACTTTTTATTTATCTTGCAGTTTGCGAAGGGAGCTTTCGGATTTGAGCTGCCAAGAAGCCAGTACGGTCATCTTCTCATCGCTGGGCTTTAAGATAACGATAAAGTTTTTGATGAATTTCTGCCTTCCGAACCGTGATTTTCCCCCATCCTGATTCATCATTTCCTTCTACCAAATCGAACTGCGCTCATTACAGTTGCTGGCTAAAAGGACCTGCTCGTTTTGGTCACTTACACTAGTGACCTGGCACTTGTGCCAATTGGCCAACTTCCGACTCGGGGGCCCAAATTGATTTCCCCCAGCGGCTGTACGACTTCTCATTTGGACAATTGGGGCCTCGACACCGCACTAAAGCGGGCTGCCAGGAAACTTTGGCAATTACCCCCGGTCCGGCAGTTTACTTTTCATTTATGAAGCATAAACCACAGCGGCGGCGAAGTTGGCGACGCTGGCCGGCAACTTTTTTTTATGATTATTATAAGTAAAACGCCGAGCTAGCGAGAACCCGTCGGGCTTTTCGGCCAGGCTTTGACTTTGTTTTGGGCTTTGGCTTCTGGGGCTTGTTGCCAGGTCTTATTAAATATTCACACGCGCCGCGCATTTAACAAAACGAAACAAAATGCGCTGGGACCTCCGACGAAAAAAAAAATATAATGCCAAAACCAGGCAACACCAAGCCGGGCAACAATGCCCCGAAAAAAAGCAGAAAAACAAAGCAAAAAAAAGGGCAAACAACGCCAGGCACGCATAAAAGTTTTGACAGCCGGAGAGGGGACATCTTGATCCTTGGGAGCCGCACGACCGAATCCCGGCGACTTTGTGCGTTAAGCGTTTTGACATGTTGGCTAGCAGATCGACTCGGCTCCCAAGGAAAAGCCATAAGAAATAAAGTTCTTTAAGCCGGTCCCATACCAACCCAGGCCCTCTACCTCACCACCCAACCTGCAACATCCTTCGGAGATAATCAGCTGGCGATGTGGAATGGGTTTTCGGGGAGTATCGGCGATAATGATGTCAGCGATAGCTATCACAAAGGTGCCAAACGATTGTTCAATGGGACTGAAATGCGTAGCCATCGATACGGTTGTCAACAGGCAGTGATTGGGAGTGGTATCGCTTTTCTATTCCTGGCTGAGGTTAGCTTGTAAATGTGTTTTATTTGTTCTATTTAAAGGTGCCAAGAGTAGGCATTAAGCGTGCTTACTCGGAATTCTGAATTGGAATTATATGATACTTTTAAACACTTCCCTAAATTTCATATTTAAGTGATGCAAACACAACACTGTCAATCGCTTTTGATGAAAGACATGACCAGCTCATTAGCGAATCAGAAAACCCTTTAACCCAATCAGGCCGGAGTCATTAGAATGATTTTCAAATTATTAAAATTTAAATTGGCCATCGGCCGGAAGATGAGCAGAGCAGATTTGCTGATAGACTGGCTGACTGAATCCTCCGTTTCGCGGTTCAAGCAAGCGGCAAATCCGAAAATCAAATACTTTGGAGTAATTTTTGATAAGCCGCCGCAGGGCCTCTTATTCTGGGTGGAAGAGGAAGAGGAAGGAGGTGGAGGCAGTGGAGGAGCCGCTCCTCCCAGGAGACGGACTAACATTTTGACTCGAAACTTTGCGATTAAACAGAAGTTAATTAAGCCAAGTTTTTGATGCTGTCGTTGCCACGGGAGAGGAGGTGGCTCGCGGGTGGTAAGTGGTTGTGGGTGGCTAGTGACTTTGCCTTTTCATGCCGAAAAATAGCAACTTAAATATTTGAATGCCCCGACTTTTTGCTCACCCTCCCTTCTGCCTCCTCGAGGCGACACTTACAGACAGCGAAAAGAGTTCGGCCAAAGTGGCATTTGCATAAATTCATTTTTTGCCGTTCAGTTATGAATTTTTTATGGAGTAGCGAGTTGCGAGTTGCGAGCCTCCTCCACACGCGCCTGCCAATAATCAGAGAATGTGTGACAGGAAAATTGTCGCAAAAAAAAGGGGAAAAGGCGAAATAAAAGCTGCAGAAGTGGGGAAAATGGGAAAAAGGCAATTCCGAGTTAACTGGCAAATGGAAAATTTGCATTTTAATACTTACGAGATTTCGCCGAATGGTGTGAATGCTTCGCGCAATTGCTGAGTTTCAATTTCTGAGCTCAAGTCGCCGACAAAGATGTGGAATTGTTCTGCAAAAAAAGAGCGGGAGAGTGTCAAGTTGAGTATCGGTTTTTTCGCAGATTTTCACAGATTTTTACTGGGACTTTTGGGGAAAGGGTTGATGCCGCTGGCGCATCGTGAATCGCACAAAATATGCGCCAGATAAAAACGCAAATCAAAAGAGAAACCCAAGTCATGCGCTTTTATTTCGCAATTTATTGCCAACGCTGACGTTGTGCTTTAATGCATATTCATAAAAAAGTTCTCAAAAACTCTAAGAAGCAGAACTTTCTCATATATAATTTTATGCTGCATAAGCAGAGATAAGTTAATTGAAATCACAAAGGAGCCGCGCAGATTGATGGGCTCAAATGGCTGGGCGAAGGCGATGACAAAAGTTCCCGGGTCCCCAACCACCCACACTGTATTAGTTTATCGCAGAAAACTTTGCCCACTGTGTATCTCTTCTTCTGCAGCCACGCCCACTCGCCCCCTGAAGAACGTCCCCATTAATACTAATTAACCCATTCATCTAAGTAAACTTTCCACGCTCGAATCTTCTGGCCCCATCATCAGGCCAAACATCGTGTACACATGCACAAACTCAAAGCCATTCGCTGTCATGCAGGCTGCACAAACACAAGTGCAGTGGGTGGTGCGACCAACCACCCATCTGCCAGCCAACCCACCTATCTCTGCACCGCAAAACACTATAAGAGGTTAAGGATATAACAGACAAGAAACTTTGGACATTGAACAACTTTCTGCAATCTTAACTCTCGCAAAAGATTATACTTTTTCAAAGCAGACTGCATGTATTAATTCAAATAATATGTATCTCAATTCATTTAAATTCTTTCTTAACCGCTAATATATATATATTGGGAATTTCTATTGCTATCAAATGCACGAGCAGATATTTCCGAGTGTACGCTTATACAATAAGAAGCTCACATGCAAAGCAAACACACCCACACTAGCACGAATCGCAATCATTTATTATTATTTTTGTGTGCTTTGTCTCTTTGGCACAGAAAAAAGTCGCGAATGCGAAGGAAAGTAGGCGAATGGCAAATCCAAGTGGGCTGGCATCTGGGTGGCTTAGTTAGTCCTGGTGGTTCTGCTGGTGCTCGTTGTCGTTGCCATTGCCGTTGTCCTTCGTGCGCTCTTGTGTCAGCTCAGTTCGCTTGAGCCCAGCTCAGCGCTCAGCAGCGAGACTCACAACCAAGTCTTGGCGAAAGGCAAAAGCAAAGGCAGCGCACGTGGGGTGGTAATGGGTTAAGGGCCAATGCAACGGGTATTTTTTTTTCGGGGGTCAGCCCAACAACGCCCCTTCCCATTCGCAGAAACAAACACAAACACACAGTGAATTCTTACCCTAAATAATTAGCACTATTCAGCTGGGGCCCACTGACGACTGCGACGACGACAACATTCGAGGCTGACAACGCCGCTGGGCGTGGCCCAGACCCACCCATCGACCACAGCCCACCACCCAACGGCCTTGTCTGCTGCACGTGCAGAAATTAACATTTCCGGTAATTTTGCGAAAATGAAAAGCAAAGCGAAAAATTAACGGCAACGTCGTCGTCGCGGCCGCAGCGAAGGCAAAATGCGAAATGCGGAAAGCTTTTGTGTTAAATAAATATTAAAAGGAATTTCCCAGAGCCAGCGGAACTGATGGTGAAACGTTAAGGAGCGGGATCCTGGGCGGGCTGAATAAGTAGATTCGTTCTGACTGCGGCCTGTTGGCCTTTTAAAAACACAAACCAAACGAGTAAATCTCTGCGTGTTCACGTGTACAAATATACCAAGGGAGGAAAACACTGCGAGAAATAAGCAAAACTCTGTTCGATTTTATAAAATATTAGAAGAAATAAGCTGAATTAAGCATGCGTTCTTTGGAAAGGTATTAATTACCTTTAAGCATTTTAAATTAATGTCTAATGATAAAAGGTTTTTCCAGCAGTGCCTGCGTTTGTGTGTACGTGGCCACTTTTTATTTAATTGGAAATTGCGTATACGCCACCGTTAATGAGCCCATTGTAATCGCAGTGGCGGAGCCGAGCGCGGCTTAGTACATTGAGGCGGCTTGACTCGGCTCGAGTAGTTGGGGTTATTGTAAATCAATCGTGGGGGCTCGTTCCGGCGGCTCTCACGCTATTGCTTTCGCCCCTTTGCGCACTTGGCTGGCTCAAAGGTGAAATGCTTTCGCCTGGTTGGCCAAAAAGGCGAAAAACACCGGCACGCAAGTTGGCAAGTGTACGTAGCGTAACTCTCGCCCGTATGTGTGCGAGACAGACAAACGAGGCAGCCACTAATTGCAGTCAAAGGACGCTTTAAATTTGCACTGAGCCGCGGGCTCGATTGGCAGTTCTTGCCCCCGCTGCCACGCCCCTCCCCACCGGCTGTCAGCCGCCTTCGGTGTCAGCGTGTCAAGCGCGATGGCAGCTTTTCATTTCTTTCGCCCGCTTCCGCCGCCTCGGCTCGGCTCGTTTGCTGATTAAAACGGTGCGTATGTAATGAGTTAATTAAGTTTTTGCCATCGTTACAGTCGCCCACTGTCGTTGTCGTTGCCGTTGTCGTTGTCTTTCACACACGTGCCCATAAATTAATCATAAATCCTTGCTAGCTGCACGGCAGTTACAAGTGTTTTGTATATTTGCCGAGGACGCACCTGTCCCTTTCCGTTCACCTGGCCTCCTGGCCTCCTGGCCTCCTGGCTTCCTGCCTTGCTTCACCTATCAACCTCCCTGACTTTCTGGGCGAGAGCGTTAACATCGTCGTGAGCCAGGTGATTCAGCTGGCGGGGATTGTGAGTCGCCTGTGGACTAAGTGTGTCAGCAGTGCCTCCTGCCACACCTCCTTTTACCATTTGATTAAAGACGGAAGCTACTCAGGGCGTACACCAGCGTCCATGTGTGTGAGACATTGGAACACTGATAAAAATCATATCAAAATTCGTTTAATAAACTTCCCCAGAAAGCCAATTATTAAGCCGATTAACGTGTATAGCTTGTATAAGAGGTTACAATCCTTACATGATTTTGTGAACAGAGCTTGCAATTATTTCTCCCAGTGCACAACTATCCACTCTTACTTGTCTTGCTTGCTTCGGCTGGCTCCTGTTTTGTTGGCTTTAGTTGTTGTAAATTTTATGTTATCCGCTTTCATTGTTTGTATGCCTTTATTTATGTTACCCACTGCCTGCTGCCTTGCTTTACTGATTTGCCGTGGTTATTTATGCGTTTGTGCTAAACCTTATTTCCTGTTTGTCTTACATAAGCTGCAGCGCTTAATTACACGCAACCCCATCGAGGACACGATTCCGGGCAGGATGTGGATGGCTGGTTGATCAGCCCCCAGGGAGCGAGTTTCTGCCCACGGCCTTGCCAAGATGTATGTGTCCCAGTCGCATCGATCCGTGGGCCCTAATGTTTTATTGACCGGCCCGACAATCTCATTTCGCAATTCACTTTGTAAGCGACCACACGGCGTATGCGTAATGGCAATTATGAACTGGCCCAAACTAAGTGGGCAGTGCATTAAAGCTAAAAGCGTTTAGCCGGCGGTCAAAAAACCACCAGCTGACCGACTGCGCACTGATACCGTCCCGCTGTGACAGTGAAAGCCCCAAACAAGCAAAACAATTTGACGCCAACAACCGCAAAACGTGCTGGCCGCCCCAGCATCCATCCACATTCAGATACATATGAACCCAACCCGGATACCCGGATACCCGCCCAGCCGGATACCCTGAGCCCGCCCACAACTTAACCCAAAAATTGATGAATATGTAAGCAAATACGGGGCCCAACACGCAGCGGGTTCCCACTGCCATGTATACATATATAAAAAAAAGGATCAAAGTCCTGAGGCGCGTTAATTTTCCCAGACGTCAGCAGGAAAAGTTAGGGCTGCCCTTCCCCTTCCCCATCTTCGACCTCGTCCTGTGAATATGAACCATGGTAGGTCCACAAATTATATTGAAATGTTAATAATCCAGTTGCTTAGACGTGCTGTGCCATCCCGGGATGTCCGAAAAGGACAACTCAACTGTGAAAGGATATTTACATGGAGATTTGTATGCCGCTGACTTATGACTTTGATCAAGGCCGTCCCCTAAAACCCAATCAATGGGATCCCGGCCGCATTTATGTGCTCTCGAGAGTCACTTATGCCCACAATTTGGCACTGCGGTTATCTTGGGACTGCCTAAGTCCTGATAAGTATACATATACACGGCCATTTGTATGGGTGGCTCGGCAAATCTTTAAATTAAATTTGCTTTGGGGGGCAAATCAGGGCGCATTATAAAGTATAATGTGCTTTTAATTTCATTCATTTGCATGAAATGCGAGCAAAGAAAGCAGCCAGTGGACCCTGGCCTGCTGCTAAGTGGAACTAAAAAATCTAATTAGCGTCGGCCACTGCACGAGTCGACTTAAAGCAAACTTTGTGCTTTAATTTCATCTTGATTACGTCCTCGCACTGCAGCTGCAACGCCTGTTTGTGCAGCAAACTCCCAACTGAAAGCTACCAACTCGAAAGCCAATCAACTTGACTCGCTAATGAAACGCCAGTCACTTTAAGGATTCCAAACTCCCAGCCCGTTGTCTCTTTGATGCCATTAGACGCCGTTGCCGCCTCGCCAATGATAATGCTGATTTTTAATGCTGATTACCACAAGCTGCCAGGCCGCAATCCTTTGCCACCTTTTTGTGCCCATTCTACCCACGAATCTTTGATAACCGAGCTCTTCGAGTCAGCATCATTTCCGCAAGTGTGCGTGGCATTTAAGTTGCCACTTAAATGAGCCCCTTTCGTTTGTATTGTGTAAGTGCACGGAGAAAATAAAAGAGTAAGATGTACAGAACAAATATAAAATCCATTGCGCTATGAATGATTTTTTCAGATACCTTAGCTAGATTTTGAGTATCGTCTGAAGTTGTTTAACAAGAATTCATCAAATTTGCCTTTAAGTGTTTCTCTCTGTGTAATTCAGGTGGCACCACCCTTGGTGCAGCCTCATTAAGTTGTCGCGTCGCGCAGATCAAATGAAAATTTCATTGTGTTGTGACTCGCTTTTCCTGTCTTTGTGTCTGTGTTTTCGCGGGTGCTGAGAAAATTTGCGCGGAAATTCGCCACCTTTTCATGTTTTCGTGACTGGCTTTGGAAACTTTTGGGAGCAGTGCACTACAGTCGTATTGTTGTTTGTGTTGCCACCGGCGGCGGCGTCTTCTGCGCTCGTCTAACGTGTAAAACAATGACTCATTAAGACTCATCTAAATTCTAATGAGATTCAGTAACTATTAAAAACAAAACATGACAGAAGCGAAGGCAAACGCAAATGCGGCAAAAGGGTTGCTGCCCCCGGGGCCACAAAAACCCCAATCCCTCCCAACCACCGGCGTCATCAGCAAGCCCGGCAATTCCCGACTCTTATCAGGACCTCAACTCAAGTCCTTTTTAGTGCTGACTCTGCGAGTGCTCGACTTTAAGTGCCGACCGAAACTTAAATCATTTGTATGCGACTCAAGCGCCCGGCCTTTAAGCAAATGTCAATAATTTGATTTAAATGTGGCAGGGTCCCACATTCCGTTTGCAGATCGCGTGCAAAATTCGCATTTAAATGCCAGTAGCCTACTGCCTACTACGGGTATTTTTCCGATTTTCCAACTTCATGGGGTTGACAATCGTGTGGGGCGACAATGCAGCAGCAGCGCTTGGAAAACCGGAGACGACAACGAATTTGCGTAGCCAGGAATCGAAAAAAGGCAGGACGGGCCAAGAAATGCAGCAAGGTTGAGTCTAAAGTCCGTAGTCCTGAGTGCCGAGTGCCAAGAACATGTTGCCTTATAACTTCGAAATCTCACACACAGAGCCACTGCGAAATGGAAATTGCGTGTGTTCCGGCCTAGAAACAACAAAAGCAGCTCTGGCCGAAACAAAAAAAAAATTGGCTTAAAGAAACCAGGCAGTACACTGCAAGAAAATTGGGCAGCTTGCTGAACAGCTGAAGGTTACCATCTTATCAGATAGTATTTTATGAAGTATTGTAACAAAATGTGTAAAAATCATTTAAAGTGATATAATATCCCAAATCATCTACGTTTGATATTGAAATGGCTTTAAGCCCTTTCAAGTTTCAAAATAAACTTCACTCTTTTCATAAATATTCGAAATAATTTTTGTCCGTGCTGTTTGGTAGCCCATATGTTTGCATTTGGGTCCGGGTTAGTTATATCCCACGCACACAAACGCACTGCATGGTTGTAGACAACATCCCCGCCAGCCACCCCCGGTGAACATTTAACGCTGCTGTAAGCGTTTGTCACAGGGGGTGGAACGGGTTGGGTTGGGTTGGGCTGGGATCCGGCGCGGGGGGATGGAAACAAACCAAACCAGCACCCGGAAAATGTATCTGTCGTCGTTGGTAGCACATGTTAGAGGTAAACGCGTCGCTGGCGAGGGGACAGCGGGAGCAGCCCCCGTGTGCCAATCTGCATATTTGTCGGGCGCCACGAAATGTAAAGCAAGTAAAAACCTGGGTCAAATTGCGGTTACCGTTTTTATTTTCCGCCGTTACCGGTCTTTCGTCTCTCTTCCGCTTTCATTACACTTGGCCAGTTCCAATTTTTGTTTGTGCTGTGGGCGGTTGTATACGGTAGGTGTTGATATATCCACACTTACGGGGCATTTCCCTTTATTTCGTAGTGTCACTCGTTAGGCACCCGAATCGCTGTCGTAGTTATAGTATCGTAATAGTGGCAGTGATACTCCTTTTTTCCCAGCTCCAACATGACTTGTACATATGGGTTAGGCTGGGATAGGATGGGATGGTAGCGTACCCTACGAATCGGGTTCGCAGGGCGTTGGAGTGTTAATTGTAAAGTGTATGTGGTTCTGTTCTTATGGAAAAACCGGGCAAGTGACTTCATTTAGACTCGCACGTTTGCAGTTAATTAATCTGGCCGAAAGTTGTTGAAGTGGGTGCCAAATGAGATCATTTCAAAGGGTGGCCATATAAATAAATTAATGTATAATAACCATGAACTTCAGTTTCATTACATTAAAATTATTAAAAAGGTGAAAGAGATGTATGCACTATGTAGTATATCTTTAAATTCTGTCTTAAATCCCAGCGATGTTGATGCAATTCCCTTGTTAAAAAAAAAACAATAAATGCATCACAGACGGTTTGCACAAGACGACGAACTGGAAATTCAAAAATCGGCGCTGAATGAAATGTTGAAATTGCACAACCCGCGTCTAGCATTTGGCTAACACATACATGGAAAAGCGGCCGGCAAGCTGACCGACACCCCTTCCCCTTTCCATACTCCACCCCTCAATCACACACTCTTACCAAACTTGTTACCTTTTTTTTAGAACGCTGCGCAGCTGCTGCACTTTATTTCAGTCACTTGCTTTCCATTTTTTTCCGAAACTCCCGCACTTTTTTTGTTGGCCACGAGTGGCTTGTTTTTGCCATGTTCCCCCCCTTTTTTCACTGTGCACATATAGCTGTGTGTGTGTGTGTATGTGTGTGCTTGGGCGCTTTCTGTGGAGCCCGCTTTTGTGTGCAAGTGCGGTCATTTAATTTCGATTTGTGTTTTAGATTGTTTTGCGTTGCATTTGTTGATTTTTGCCATTTAAATAGAAATTTTTATTTTCTACACGTTCCCATGGCCGTGGCCCCCAGTTTTGGATTTGGATGGCCGGCTGCAGCCGTCGCCAGTTGGCCAGTTTTTTGTGCCTGTGTTGTTTTGGCCCGACGTATTCCATCTTTTTTTTTTTTTTTTTTTGAGCTCTTTCTTTTTTTTATTAACGCATGTCCATGGGGCATTGCCAACGCGGACCAGCGCCGAGCAAATTGGATTTCTTTTTTCGGACATTTGAAACTGACGAACGCCGACCGGGGACCACGGATGTGCGGCATCAGCAGGGACCTAGCTCAAAATATATGCAGCTACCATGCTGTCGCAGCCTCCTAACCGTCCAAACGGCCAACCACCCAAACAGGCAGCACCACCCATCCTGCACCACCGTTTCTATTAGCTACGCGCATTCATAAGAGCGGAAATTTAATCTATGCCACAGTCGCGTTCATTTGCCCACTTCTTTTTTCGATCTCGCTCTGTTTCGCTTTTGTCAATTTAAAGCTGCCGGCAAATGCTATCAACTCGCAATGTTCGTTAAATATTTAAATTGGCGCAGAAGTAATGAAATAAAACCAATGCGCGAGCGATGTCAGAGCGATTCCCAAGTGGCTTCAGTTGGTTAAATTTGTGCCGGCTACTTGGTTCGTTGGTTGACTGGGTTCGGTTTCGTTTGGTTTGGTTTAGAGGTCTTTAATGTCCCTGGGGAGTCAGTGGGTTAAGGGGTGGAATTTAAACATATCCCAGATGGGAGTGGGTCATGTTAGATGGCTAATAGGGGGGATTACTCAGCCGCAGCGGTGAGGATTTTAAAATGAACAAGTTAGACAGAATATGAATCGAACAAATTATAAATGTTATTGACTAATGTTATTTAAAAATTGGTTTTTTCAATAAATACTAAGAAAATTTCTGCACTTAAACCATTTTTTTATTGTTCTCTAGCCTTGCTATCTTGCAATGGTTAATGCTCAAATTAGCGCAGACTTCTTGCAGTGTAGGCTGGGGGTGTTCCAGGCTCGGCATTCAACTCACGTAGCATCTTGCTTTAAATGCTTAAATAGAAGCAATGCCAGCCGAAAATCAACAATAACAAACGAGCCACAATCCGGCTGGCACATCGCACTCTCGCACACGCAGGCCAAAAATTGGCATAAATAAGTAAAAGCGGCAACAGCGCCAAAGTCAACTTAGACGTCGCCATATTGCGCATACGACGCGTGTGCCCGTGTACCCGTGTGTGTGTATGTGTGTGTGGGTGAGTTTGAGGGCAGTCCTCTCCCTGCCCACGTGTGTGTGAGTCCTATTTGTGTATTTACTCAACTGCTGTACCCAAAGCGCACTTGAGTGTGTATCATCATCAACATCAGCTGCTCTTCAGCCACCCAAGCCAAAGCAAACCCAGCCAAACCAAGCCAAACTGACGACCAGAAGCAGAGGCAAAAACCCGGACCAAGTTGAAGTTGCCGACTCCGGCGGCAGCACTAAAGATACAATGCTGCAGATACAGCCAGAAGAGTCGTGCCCACAGGACACTCCCCCCTGCATTCTGTGGCCACTACACTGACAGTATCTTTGGATGCTTAACAACATTACAAGCTGACTTATGAAAAAGGGGGTGCGTTCGGGCGAGTCCCCTGCAATTTGACTTGACTTTTACGTATCGTCAAGTACTTTTCTGGTTTTGCTCACTCGGGGGACATTTGTCAGTCGAGAGACGAATTTAATTTCTGCCATTTTCCGAGCGATGTCTGCGCTCAGATATGCATTGCAATGAAAGTCATACTCGACATGTATGTATGACGAGACGAGATATCCAGATACCGGATTCCGGATTCCAGTGGGTCGTGGTCGGTATGTCGGTCTAGTCCGGTTGTCTGGCCAAACGGCAAAACTCGTTTTTAATATTCAGCCTGCAGTGGGCGCACACAGCGTATGCGTAATATTATTACAACTGCAGCAGAAGCTTCAAATGAAACTATTTTCTGGCCCTCTTTTGTGGGCGTGTGGCCCACACTGAATTCATTTCGCATTTAAATTGCTGTTCAGAGAGCAATTAGCCGAAATTATTGCTGCTACGTGTGCATCGTCACTTGGCAAGCCCAAATTAGTGGAGCCCAGGCCACCATGGCGAATGCTTAATGCGAGGCTAAAGGGAAAAATTGGGGGGAAAAACAGAAAACTGCTGATTTGCGGTTTGCCAATACCCAAACGATGCGAGTTCCGCAACCACAACGAAATTCCCAATAATTTACCAAAGAAAAAAAGTCAGTAAGATGGCAGAATTATGCCAAAACAAATCAAGCAAATGAAAATATCACAGCCACAAAATCAGAGCAAGACACACGCAGCGCTGCACAGTGGGTGGGATTCGACTCGTGGGTGGCGGGTGTTGCTGGTGCCACAAATGCTGTGCTTAATAGGCATCAGCTGGGTATTAAGTTGTTGTTTTTTGTCATCGTCTTCGCCGCTTCTTGGCAGCATGACAACCTTTTTTATGCCATTCCATCAGGACGAGGGGCGGGCTGAAAGGAGGAAATAAGTCCCGAAGTCCTGAATCTCAGTCGTTTTGACAGGCGTTTGCCCTTGCCTGTGAATTCAACAAACAATTTGCGGAATGCCATTAGGTGACGCCTATTGCTGAAATTATCTCTGGCTTTCTTGCTTTTTCTTTTGTGGAGCGAAATTTCAATCACCTCATCTTTTGTTGAACTCCAGACCTGGGCAAATAGGCAATAACTAGTTGACGGGGGTGGCGCACAAAGGAAGCCCACAGAAAGTATTGCCTACTTTTGTGGGCGCACAATGTTAATGGGTTTTATTGTTAGCAAAAAAGAGGTAACAGAAAGGAATAAAATCCACAATCTCTCCCTTTAAATTCATCATATACCCATAAGCCGTTGATGGTTTTCAAATCATTTAGGCTGTTCCTTATTCAACACCCACGCCGAAATTGCATTAAAACTTTGACCTCACAAGGGAAAAAAAAACGCAGAAGGCAAAGCCGAAAGAAAAAATTAAAAATTAATAGCAACTGTCGAGTGCCAATGGAAACCACAATGCAGCGCACAACTAGGAACACACAAAAAATACAAAATAAAAAGAACAACAAGAGCTGCGCAACAAAAACTAACCGCCTAACAAAGTGTAAAAAACTATTGAGTGCTGGCGTCCCAACACTTCACTTTTGCCCTACCCCACCCTCGATTGCTGCAACTAACAAAAATTTCTAATTTAAAAGTTTTACGCCCAACCGCCGACGACGAGCAACGAGCGGGCCAAAAACAAAAAGTGGGCGGAAAATGAAGGCAGCCGAAGCTGGAAAATAGAAAATAGCAACAAAGACATAGACACAGACATAGACGGCAAATAAAAACGCAACAGATAATGCAATTCCCGCCCAGGAAGAAAGTGGCTAGCTGCAATTTTGTTGCTGCCGACTTCGTCCTGCTTTCGTCCTGGCTTTGTCCTCGTCATCGTCATCGCTTCGTCCTCGTAGGCGTTGTGTTGTTCTTGCCCACATCGTTAGCAATGCTCATCGGCAACATTTCGTCAGCTTCCGCTGGTGGGCGGTTGGGTGGTCGGGGCGCTTCTCGGCGGTTCCTGGTGGCTCCTGGTGGGGCGGTGGGTCAGCGGAACAGCCAGTGAGTTTGCGGCGGTTGGAGGAGCGCGTCATGCGCGTTGGCCATCCTGCGTGGGCTGCAATCGCAATCGCAGGGGCAAAAGCAAAGGCAAAGGCACTCGCTCCTCCTCCATCTTGCCAGCCACTATTTTTATATGCTGGCCCAGTCTTTGTGGCACTCGCCCCGGGGGTTTTTAGCCGGATTCGGTGGTGCCACGGTGCCAGTGGTGGTAGCCGTGGTAGTGGTGGTGGTAATGGTGGTGGTTTGGGACGAGCGTTTGTCATTGTGCATTACTTTTAGCATGCATCGCGGCGCGTTCTCTGATGCAACAATGTTGCCCGCCCATTGTTGTAATCTGTTTGTTGCTGCCCGGTTCGTTGGCTTACACTTGGAAAAACAGAATCAAGAGTGTGCATTTGGCAACAAAAGTCTGCCAATAATCATGAGAATAAAACCATAGACCACTCTATAATTTAAGGAGCTGTAAGTTAAATAACAACCTGTATTTATGCTTATGATAACTTTCTGCAAGTAATTTACTAACGTTGCTGCACATTACTTTCAGTGATCGCTCAAGGTTTTTCTCTTGAAGAAATTTTACGATGATTTTCATTTTCATATTCGAATCGTGTGCTCGTGCGGGTTGGGAATAGCTAGCAAATCGAATTATATCTGCTGCCACAATGTAGACAACGGACAAGGCCGAATTACAATGCCTGCAGTCTCGTCCTGCATCTCGTCCTTTTTCGCCCTTTGGCCTTTGCCGCCCTTTGACCGGCACTTTGTTGTGTGGCTTGCGGTTCCCTTAAGCTGGTGCTCCGAAATTACCTTACTCTCGAAATTGGCTGCCGAAAAAGCCATACTTTTATGGCCCTGTGTCTGAGGCTTCATATTTCATTTTTATATGTGCTTTTTAATACGTATTTTGTCGTGCATAAGGTTGACATTTTGACACACTAATAAACATAATTTGCCCATAAAATACACTTTATTGCGCGCGCCCTGTATCAGCCATCAGTTTGGATCCAAGGATTCATGGTGTTTGTGCTGCTCTAGTGAGCTAATGCCGATGAGCGACAGTTAATGACAGGATCTGCTGGAGAGATAGCGTTAGACGAGACAGGTATAAAACCCAAATTAGGCGCTCCTGGGTTCACTGACCAACCTTTCGACCACGTCATTTGCCATTTGCCGCGTCTCGACTTGCATAATTAATTGCCAGTTGACTAGGGAAGTTCTTCCCTCTCTTCCTTTGCTCTAAATCACATTTTCCCATTTTGCACACAAACATTTTTAAATATTTATTAGCAACAGCTTACAAGCGCCATCCCATTTTCCAGCGTTAAGTAATTTCGTTATTTGCCAAACATGCGAGACCGGTTCGGGCCACAAATCCCGACGAGCCACGCCTTTTGATGCCATTATCTCATTCAGCAGCCTTGTCATCTCGTAAAGGATGCCTATTATAAATTAATTTCTGCCAGCCGTGGCTTTTCCTTGCCATCCTTATCGCCTTTATCACTCGCAGTGGGCCCGCACCTAAATACCGAGCATGTTGCTCCTGTTCCGGGCCATGTGTTGCTCATGTCGCCAATGTGTGTGTGTGTGCGCCCGACTATATGACTATATAATTTTTTGATTTAACGCAGAAGCTGCTCCTCCTGCTGCTGCTGGTGTGGCAATTTTTCAAAAAAAAAGAAAAACAAATGAAAAAACACCCTCATGCTTTCATTTTTGTTGCCCTGCTGTAAAAGTTGAAAGTTGTGCTGGTGCTTTTCCGCATTTCCCGCTCCTCATGTGTGACATTGATGCCTCCGCGCGCTGTGTGAGCTGTTTTATTGTTATCATTAAAGCGTGCCACCTCCCTTCTTGTTCGACATGTTGTCTTTGTCTTGGCCCTCGGCCTCCAATACCACCGATGATGCGGGCTGGCTCCTCGGCTCCAAACGGCCTCAACAAGTTTGACATGGCACTGGGGATGAGCCCCGGATCCGAGATCCCATTATGATTAAAAATTGCTCTGCCAGGGCTTATCTTTTGCGGCTGGCTGCGATCATTAATGAAGCAGAAAGTGATTGCCCAGGGCCATGATTAATTGGTGGCTAAAATACAGAATGATAGCGAGGGGAGAGCAGGGCACGAAGCAGTGAAATCAAAAGAAAGCTCCATGCTTTTCGGGTGCTAACTGCATTCCATTCATCAACGCTTGCCAACCGCAACGAGCAGCTGCTGTTTGGTGCTGGGGGGAAAAGGGAGGAAAGCGGCAGCAGATGCATTGGAAATTCAAATAAAATTTACCACAGTTTCTCGTAACTTTGTCAACGATGCGCAACATGACGCTGATGTCTGCCAGACATCTTGAGTGCGGGGAAAAGCGGGCGGAAAAGTCCGGGGAGGGAAGTGGAAAAAGACCAAGACCTGCCAGCGAATTGCAATTTGCAATTTTATGGCAGCGCTGTTGGAAACAGTGGCAGTACGACACTGGGAAAAGTGTCCTTTTATGTCAATTATGCAAATGCCATTAAACAGACTAAAAGAATTCCCTTAGCATCAAATATAGTCTGAATATATGCATCACTTTTTTACTCCATACCTTTAAATATTTGGACAGCAATAAATATAAAATTTAACAATTTGATAATTAACTTAATGTTGAAATGGTGGCACTTTTCTGCCAGTGCACCAGAAACCGCCGCAGTACAAAACAAACCAATTTAAATTTTCAGCGAAGTCGGTGGATCGGCGGTTGGTGTTAGTTTGGATGCAAAAACCCAGTTAACGGGAATGAAGATGGGGAAAAGCGTGGAAAATCAGGAAAAGCGGGACAGACGGAGCTGGCGAAAAGCGCAACAAAGCGTAGCTGACAAAATCAAACCGACAGGGCCAGCAAAACAAAACGCTGCAAAAAGAACGAGCTGAAATATTCGCAATGACAATTGAAAGTCGGAATTGAAAGTGGGTGGGTGCGCAAGGTGGTGCAGGGTCATGGGTGGCCTGGTGGCGTGTGGTTTGCTGGTTGTGCGGCACAGGGTGGTTGCTGTGGACTGGCCAAACACTCAATCAATAAATTATGCTGCCACGAAATATACAAATCAGCGAACGGGGAAGTGTCGCGGATGCCACAAAGTCAGGGGAGCATGGAGGAGCAGTGGGTGGTGCTGGGTTGGCGCTGGGGTGGTGCTGCTTGTTTGGCTGGTCACGCGGCAGCTGCAGAACAAAAGGCCATGCCACGACCCAGGAGCAGAGCAGCGAGTGACCCAAGCGGCGCACAGACGGATGTGGCTTTGTGGCTTTTGTGCGGTCGCTGCCTCTGTCTCTGCCTCAGTTGACGTCAGGCACCGCAGCTGCTGTTAGTCATTCGAGGAGAATCCTGTTGACGATGGTCATGGCCGGAGGATGACCAAGATAGCACCATCGCATGGCCAACACAAGCAGCAGCCGAAGGCAAACAGGGGTGTATTGGTTGGGGCTGTTTCAAAAGGGGTCAAAAAAGTGCTGGTAAAGTTGGGACGAGAATTAAATTAAAATTGACTAAATTACGGTAGCCAGAAATAAGTTAAATATTCCCATTGCCAACATGCCCATTGAACTTTCAACTCCATCTGCAGCACCCCCAAGCTCATCATAGATCCCCAAGGGAAGCCCCTTTAAGCCAAAACTGAATGGTAACCATGCCTACCCGGCTGACATTGTCAAATGCGTTGACTGCTGGCTGCATTGTGCCCGGTGCCACGGACATGGCATGTTTCTGTTGCTGCGTCCAGTTCCTGTGGCTGCGACAGCCTCCAAACAGGCGCCAAAGACAAAGACAAAGGCGCCCAGCCACCCGGTTGGCAAAATGGCTGCCCAGCTGACCCCCGGCTGACCTCAGACCCAACCCAAGCGGACTTTAAAGCCGCTGCCAGACGGAACGGCTCAACGGCATCGATTTTTCCAAACAGGAAGAGGACCAGACATTTTGCATGTGAGTCTGGCGGACATTTAAAATGCTGTGTATAAAACATTGATCATGATTGACGATTGCGAAATTACGAGCACTGGGATGCGCATGTGGATGCTGTGCCCGCAGGATAACAAGCACAATGCTGCCACCATATGAGCTTGTATTTGTGCATGTGCGTGTTATGATGGCCCGCCAAACATTTTTATCTGCGACTGCAGCGCACAAAAGAGTGCAACGCCGCTCCTGGGGAAAGTATTCACGTTTTATGTGCTTTTTGGCAGACTCGACTGAGAGCCAGCGGTCACTGGGATATTGTGCGGAAACAAAGCTGCATGGGGTCCTTAAAAAGTTTTTGATATCGGAATACATGATGGTTTAAAGGTCTGCTATCCCCTTATGACTTAAACTAAAGAACATTAAAGCTTTTAATCATTCCCAGCTCGGTTTTCCCGCATACAAGAGAAGACAAAGATGTTACACGATATTCGACTTACTGCCTTGGCTCGCCTTCAAAGGCTACTTGATCGATATTTGTAATCGTCCTTTAATTTGCACCCATCACGCACACGACGCACCTGACCAGACCACAGGACCTCGCCTGCCCCACCCCTCCACCGCCTTCACCGCCACCACCTGGCCTTGTCCAGTCAAGCGGTCCATTGTCCCCGCTGTGACTGTCATGAAGTCCAACAAAGCGGAAGCTGTAGGAATTTACCAACGTTTAAACTTTAATGCCTGCTACAACAGTTTTTATTCCTTTCTCCTTTTCTCTTTTAGTCCTTGTTGCATGTGAGTGTTGGTGAGTGTGTGTGTGTGTGGGCTTGAGATTTTTTTCCAGCCGGGATGTCTCTTTTTCTACGCCCCGTTCTCCGCTTCATCCCGCTGCCCGCTCCAATTGAACCTAATCCGGCTGCTAAAGTATTAGCTACGTAGTTGTATGCTCATCCCGGCTGTCCAAACTGCCTTATGCTGCTTTTGTTGTTTGCTGGCATTTAGCAAAAAAACAAAAGCAAAGGAGCCAAGAAAGGAGGAGGAAAGCGAGGCGGAAAATCAGGCGGAATGCCAGGGAGCTCTGGACAGGAGTGACGTTTGTTAAAAAGTTTTCCCTCTGTCCAGCCGGTTGCATGTGGAAGTGGAACTGCAGCGTCCACTTAATAACAAGGCATCAGCCGCTGGACGTCACTTGGAATACTAATCCATTGCCCACTTGCACCGCCCACTGAATTAAGAGAGCAGCCCGTAAAGAAATGTCCCATTCTCCACTATGTATATGGGATGCCATATGTTGTATTCTATATCCTGTCACACGGAGAAAAGTGCAAAGCCACCTACTAATGGTTAACTTATATGGATCATCATATATTATGAAAAGCTTTAATAGGTGTGTAAACTTCCGACACAACCTGTCTTACCAATTTTTAAAGATTTAAAGAAATTTTTCTTTTATCGAAGTGCAATTTTTGCGAGTGCATCCTTGGGTATTGGGTATTCTTTGCTGCATTCCAGCACCTTCCTGGCAGCCAGACAAAGTCGCTGCCAAAGTGGACAGCGAATGGACAGCAGGGCAAAGACATTAATGACAGCCAACATCAATGAGTGTCGGGTGGCGGTGAAAAATTAATACAAAACGACGTTGACAACCGGGGAAAACAAAGGGGTATCCCTGGGGACTCCATTTCCTTCTGCAAACTGGCAGGTGATGGTCGGCTGACTTGGCTTGGCGTCAAACATGGCGTATGATTGATTTTCCAGTCGTAAACTATGGCTGAGCTGTGAACCAAAGTCGGGGGCGCCAGATAAAGCGGCAAATAAGCTTCAATAATAATAAAAGTTATAAATCTTTCGGCATGGTCTGCGGAGGACAAGGCGAGGTCCTTCCAAAAGGACGACGACGACATGCTGCAACGCGGCGATAATAACAATTTATTGCACACACACATATAACAGCCACACATACACGTGTAAGAAAATGCCGCGAGACACGATTGCAACAACAAATGGCGAGGACAAAGCGCAAAAAGCGAGCATAAAAACCACACAATAATAAAAATGAACAATGACAGGTTAATAGCAAATAAATGAAAGCCCATAAGGAGAAAGCAGAGCAGCTCGCAGAAGCTGGGTGGAAATAACGGAGCCAGACAAAGGACGAGATGGCGATGGCAATGCCAATGCCTCCGGTCCAGACGACAAACTATCCCCTTGGCCTAGGCACAATTGATATATAGTTTTCAATTTTAAAAACCATTGAGCAGCTGCAACGACGAGGCGTTGTGGCAGAAAAAAATGCCCAAGATATACGTAGCACGCAGCTGGCATATTTAAAGCATAATAACTGCAAGCAAGGACACGCCAGGACATTGCGGAATGATAATGGCGGCAAACGTACTTAACGGCCACAATAATGACGATAATGGGCGATGAGTTAGCGAGCAGTGAGCACTGAGCAGGTTGACAAAATGCACTCGGCATGCAATGCACTGCCTGCCAATAATAATCGTAATCATCATCATCATTATCATTAGGGAGCAGCAGTAGCAGCAGTAGCAGCCAAAGGACATTCGACTTTTGCACACGAATCGGTCTTTGTGTCTGCCTATGGAAGCGGAAAATGCATTAACTCAGCGGCAGACGCCGAACTGAATTTATTCTCCACTTTAAGGGTGCTTTCCCGCCCCCCAATTGTTATTCCGAATTGCGTCTCTGAATTCATCAGCCTAATTACGTGGCTCTTAATGGCTTCGCCAACGGAATTTATAGTGTTTTCCAATATATTCAAGGTCTGCCCAGCAAAAAGGAGCCCAGCTTAAGCTGTAATTATAAAAAATGTATGTTGGCTGTCGGTAAACATTTAATATGCTTATTTATTCAATTACATTCAGGCGCAAGAGTGTGCAAAAACTATCGCTGCAGCCAGGAACATGAATATGCAAATCGATGGAGAGCTAGGAAAAAATTGGTAGATAAAATAATATAAATAATTTGCATTATGGCAGCGGCAACAGCTAAATGGGCTTCAAATTCAGGCATAATCTGCCCAGCTCGGCGCGCTCAATTTTATTTCACTTTATTTTATAATTTAAATATGCCATATTTAATATACGATAGGTGTCGCAAGCCGCCTGCAAGCGGATTAAATTTCGACCCGCCACATTTTATTAAATTTTCGCTCGGCCAACGCGAAAAGCGCCATGGCGACAAAGTGAAAAATCGATCACCTGTTTAAAGTTGGCCCACCGAAGCCAAGGGAAAAAAATCAAAAAAGAAAACTGGGAGCACAACAATGGCCAGGCTACTTGGCAGCTGTGCCAACGCATCAGTCAACGTCCTTACCGTCCTTAACAAAGGACGACATTTGCCGGTTGCGACACTCAGACAAAAAGAGTAGCCACTTTATAAGCCAAATTCAACGCTGCCTTTGTCTGTTTGCTTACGACTTTCGAGTTGCACATTCTTGTGTCGTCGTTCGCTTTTGGCAATTTGTTTCTGCATCCAACAACGGATTCAATTGAAAATTTCGACAGACACTCGGCAAATTTAAAAACAAATTTGCCGCAAAGCAACGCCAGCGAACTTGCGAAAGAAACTTTTCTTTCCACAGTTCCCACTACAGCTGCACAGCTCCACAGTTCGCCAGTTCGATTTTCAATTCCCTGTCTCGGAAAAGCTGGTCAAGTGTGGACGTGCGTTTAAATGTTACGTATACGCCGCGTTGTCCGCCGCACTTCACGGGCTCGTCTTGTCTTGCACTTTTTCCTCTGACTGTGAGTCTACAAAAAAAAAAGAAGCGAAGAAACAAGAGCAGCAGACAGACAAGTGCCACGCCCCATCCTGGTATTTACATTGCCACCCACGCCGTCTGTTTGCTTTTGCCACGAGTGTGTTTGCCTTTCGTTTAGTCAGAATGCCAACTATGACAAAATCGAAGAATCAGGGAGTCCAAATCAAAATCAAATCGAATCGAATCGCGTCGAGTCGATTGACTGAGCCAATGCCACTGTGGAAATTGTCAATAATTTCAAATTGATTTCTATTTGACTTAGCTGGGCAACAAAGGCAGACAAACACCTTTGCTTCTATAATTGTGATAGTGATACCGATAGGTGGATGTGTGTGGGCTGCTTTTCTTTATATTTAGAGGCTAAGTGAAAACGTAAACTTTGACAAACACGCGGCCCTCGTTCTGGGGCCAAATAACATTAGACAGCTATTAGAGGCTTGGCCGACTTTTACGACGAAGACCATAAAAAGCATTACTTGAACAGCTCAAGCTGCTCGTAAAACTCGTGAAATTTGTATGGACCTGCGACTCAAATTGGGACTGGGACTGGGCATGGAGTACGGCCATAGGCGTAGGCAGGCAATAAAAGCCAATCGATAAGTGCCCAAAGTGTTGGTGGTCCTCGTAAACAAATGGGACGAGCCCACACCTCAATGGGTAACGTTCATCCATCAGGGAATCGTCAAGGGAGCTGCCCAGTTTTGAGGTACGAATTTATTAGCTGGCCCATCAACATATCGATTATGACAATTACGCACAGGAAGCACTAATATTAATGCTGCCATTAGTCTTAGAACATAATGATGCAGAAAGGGTGGAGATTCCATTCGAAATATTAGCTGATTCTTTGGCTTACCCTGCTTGGGCGAGATGCAGAGCACCTGCTGCTGCTGCGGCGACTGCTGCTGCGAGTGGATCTGGTACTGCTGCTGCTGCTGCACCACCACCGCCTGCTGCTGGGCGGCACAGACTGCGGCGGCCACCGCCTGCTGCTGCTGATGGTGGGCTGCTGCGGCTGCAGCGGCGGCTGCTGCGGCGGCCTGCTGCTGCGACTGCTGCTGCTGGTGCGGCGACTGCGACTGGGGATGCTGCTGTTGCTGCTGCTGCTGGGTGGTGACAATGGTCATCTGCTGCGACTGCTGCTTGCCGTTGGGTGCCTGCTGCTGCGACTGCTGCACCTGCTGCTGCTGCTGCGGGGGGGCGGGTGCCTGTTGCTGCTGCTGCTGCTGGAGGTGCGTCTGGTGGATGGCCAGCAGCTTTGTCTCGTAGGGCTTTCCGTGGGCGGCGCTGAGCGTCATCTGGGCGGTGGCTGGCATCATCAGCGTGGGCATGGCCAACATTTTCCGGCTGGCTCAGTGGTGCTGGTACTTTTGCGGTGCGAAATTTGCACGTTCTGCGGTTAAACGCAGCTCGCTTTAATGCTTAATGAAGTGCCTGGCGCCTTGCAGTTGATGATATAAATAAATTGTGTTATAATTTGGCTACGTTCGGGTTTTTATTTGAATGGCCGCCTTTTTGTGTGAAACCGCAGCGTTGTTGTGATGCTGCTGCTTGTTGTTTGGTCAAACGATTTGATGCATTAAATAATTTCTACAATTTTGCTAATTTGGAAAATGCTGCCTTTTTTGTGGTTTTCCTTGACGTTTGTTCCGCTTCGTGTTGTTTGTGGTTGGTTTTAGATTTTTAGTTTTTATAAAAAATTTCCTCTTTGCTTGACCTTCACTTATCACAGACCAATGAATTTTGTTTTCGAAAAGTTCATTTGGTTTTTGAATTATGTTTCCAGGCAGAATCCCCAGCACTCAAGGCAAGCGGATTCCCTTGGTTATATTTTTCTATGGAAATATTAAAGCACACATTTCTTTAGCTTGACGAAATATTTGCAAACGAAAAATGAAATTATTCCGCAAGCTGTAAATCATAAGTACAAACGAACAAACAAGGATAATTAACTTCGCCTGGCTGCTAGTGTGATCAAAGTCCTTCGAAGCATAAGAAAAGTAAATAAAACTGACGACTCGCCCTGTTTTTATTGGCAGCGCGCACAACCATTATCATATATCAAGACTAAGCCATTCACACATCATTTGAAAAATTAAATTTAATATTTTACGATTTGTGTGCTCCGGCATTCGCATACAAAGCGAAACATGAGCCAACAAAAAATAAAAAGTTATGCGCGTAACGCAATGTCTAAGTGCCAAAAGCAGAAACAGACAGCTCAGCCAGCTCAGTCAGCTCCCAGGCGAAAAAAAAATTATAACAATAATAATAAAAGCAGCGGAATACAAGTGCCAAAAAACACGCACAAGGAACCGAGCTGGGCTTTTACGACAGGACCCCGAAAGATGGCATTCCCAGCAGCCCAAACAAAGCAAGTCCTGACACCCTGTACGCCCCAAGTGTTGGCAAGTGTCAGGATCAGACGCTTCCGGTTTTTATATCTCGCGCACGAGGAGGACAGTCAGGCGGAGGGACGGACGGACAGACAAATGCTATGTATAAATATAAATATAAACTTATATTTTTATGTTTATTTGGGGGCCCAGGACACACGGAAGCACTCGCGGCCGCAAGGATAAAACGAACAAAAAACCAGGACGAGTGCAAGGGCCACACCAAAAATACAAAATACATACGACACCCAGCATTCCCTTCATTTTTATTCCGGCGGGCGAGTGTACTTCTGTGTGTGTGCGAGTGTGTATGAGAGTATGAATCACACACAGCTGCAGTGTCCTTTTTATATAGGAACCCAGTCGGCAGGCAGGCAGCATTTATTGGCTGCTCGTTGTCGGTTTATGTGGCCCACAAGCCGAAGTGCCAGACGCCTGTAGTTGTACATAATGTGGATATGGCCAAAAACACAACAGGCACAACAAAATACATGCACGCAAAAAGCGTTCTGGCTGGCTATGTAAATATGGCCAAAATCGATGCTCGCCTGGGTGACAACGGAGCCAAGGAACTCAAAACGGGTTAGGCGTTTTCAAAAATGCACAACTCAAATAGATTTTCTAGAAAAATCATTTCCAAAGTTTAAGGGACTTTTAAAAGCTATACGAAAAAAAATCCTGCCTCTAAATCACACTTATTAAATTCCGATTCACACAAATTTTTTAAGTTCGAAACACTTGGAACGTTTATGCAACAAAAGTCTTTTGAAAAACCAGAAACACCAAATCATATATCTTTTTGAAACACTAAAACAGCCAGCACAATTAAACTAAAGAGATTTTTACTAAATAAGCATATAATTGATTTTTATGTATTTTCGTTTATTTCCAAGCTTTAATATTTATTTTTGCAAATTTATATTTTATTTAATTCTTAGTTAGTTTTTCGTTTGTTCGGCTTTCGTTTGTATCACTTCGTCGATTGCTGGATTTTCCTTTTTCTCGCTTTTTCTTACTTTTCGGTTTTTATTTTGAATTCTCTTTAGCGAGCAGTTGGCTTTCGGTTTGCTTTTGGTTGGTTGGTTGGTTTGTTTGTGAAATTATAATAACAACTTAACAACAATGTAACGAATATCCTTTCTTAACGAGGACACAATTCAAACTGAAAGCGAAGCGCCTTCGTCCGCCTCACAAATAGTCAACACATCGTACCGCTCCGGTCGTTTACCGTTATTCTGCCGGCGTCGCTGCCGCTCCGAAAATCTTCCATCCTTGCCGAATGCTTGCCATTCGTGCTGGCCAAAAGGAAAAGTCCCGAGCGACGGCCGAAGTCCTGTTGGGAAAATCTTTCTCACAGGCATGCGCATGTGGAAATTCGAAAAGGTTGCTGTACTGACTAAAGATTTTCCGCGATTTTCCTTGTGCTAACTCTTAGGAAAATTTCCCTACTTTTCCTGACTATTATGGCACACTTGTGTGTTATACGAAACCACTCTGTTAATCTGCCTTATCATATTTCTTAATAAGGTCTAGTTCTAACAGCGTTTTCGAGTGCCGATTACATTAGCGCCTTTTTGCTCATTATGCAAAAGCCGCACAGTCGTGAGTGGAGTGTTCTTAAACGCTTTACACTAGGCAAACAAACAAAGGCCCAGACCCACATGCCATTGTTTATGCGCTCGAGAGCCAATAATCCACTTTTGTTTTGTTATCACTCCCCAGCCACCCAGCCACCCAGTAAACCACCCACCACCCAACCACCCGCAGCACTCAGCTCGTTGCGGCTGCTTTTGCTTTTGCCCTTGCCCGCCACCACTTAATTTCTACTTGATTTGTCGTTTAAGAAAACTAATTGTCTGCCTTTTGTTGAGCGTGAAAACAATGGAAAACATTTTAGCAACTGTTACTCTTTGCCGAGAGCGTATTAGACGCAGACCTCCAAAGTCGTTGGGCCCAAAAGTCTGGGCGGCGTTTTGCGGCCATGTGGAGGGAAAAGTGGCCAAGATGAGTCTAAGTCGCAAATGGCTCTGGTTTTTGGTCAGACGAAAGGCAAAGAGACTGCCGCTGAAATATTCCTTTCCACCGCCTTCAAGGTCACTTAAGACCATGAATACGGGAGAACTTCTTAAGTTCATAAGGCAAACGGAATGTTTCCTGACTTTCCTAGAGAGGTTGAGGGTAATATAAATATTAAGGATTTTATCAGACTACTAGTACTAACACATAATTTTACCACATTGGTTCGATTTAAGTAAGCTTCCCTGTAATTTCGAGACGAGCCTCCAAGGCGACAATCTTCTTTTTGGTATCTCAAAGCGACCCCTGATCGATTTCCCGCAAAGCGGAAACGGATACGGATACCCATACCAATCTTACAAGGCGGAATAACGAGGCAAACTCTGCGTTGCATATTCATGGGCCAGGCACAAACACAAACGAGGACGAAATGACGTCGATGGTGTAACAGATTTCGGCTGCATTGCATGCAACACCAGTGGAAAAACCTTCATGAAAGAAGGGGTTAAGCTTGGGAAAAGCGAACAAAAAGTAAGAAACTTGTCGCACGCATAACTTAAATTATATAAATAAACTTTATAAGCCGGGTGTATCGCATGAAACAACAAACAAATTATTTCAAATGTAAGGAAACAGCTAATTTGTGATATAAGATATTTTTTTATATATAATTTATTATATTATATATAGGCCATCGAATGCTTGATTAGCATAGACCTATTTCAGGAATACTAGTCCACGTCCTACTGCAATATGCAAATGACGAAGTGCGCCGTGACGACAATGATGGAAAGTTAGTGGCAACAGCAACATGAGCAGGAAAATCAGAAAGTAACACAGCAACAGCGATAGCGATAGCAGCCTGGCGACATATTATCCTGCGACTAAATATGTAAGAACACAAACAGCAACTGCGCGCTCACACACACTCACACTCAGACTCGCAGGACTCACGTGAGCGATTAAAATCTGAAGGAAAGCATTTCAGTTTTCCCTTTTTTTATTTTGCATTTTTTCACTTTTTTAGGGCTGCAGCCGAGGGTTGCTGAGGTGCAAATGAGTTCAGTTGGAAGGGTTGCTGGCTGCGCCAGTGGCAGCGGCGTGTAATTGGAGGCGAGTGTCGTGTAAAATGTAAAACTTGCGCCGTAAATAAATCAAAACTTTCTGACTGAACAAACATTCAGGTGAGCGAAAAAATGCAGCAGCAACGGCAGCGCCACCGGCAACATCAGCGGCCCAGCAGCAGGAGCAGCAACATTTTCATATTGACAAGTGTGCCGAAGAGGGAAAGCGTGGAAAGTGGAAAATGGGTGGGCGGATGGCGATGGGTTGGGCTGGCTGGTAAAACTCAAGCAGGGGACAAAAACAAGGCTGCTGCTTCTGCTGCTGCCGGGGTTATTTACACTAAAAATTGGAACAGCTGCAAAGCGAAGCACTTACAGCTGCTGCCGCGGGCTTTTTAAAGGAGGTAAAAAATAGGAGAAGACGAAAGCCAGCTGATGTTAATATCCCCTTGAATTTGAGCCCTCTTAATTTGATCGCAATGAAAAAAACACTGCATTTGTTTAACCATATTTATACAGTACTGTTAATTTAACTAGGTTAATTATATGACCCAAAACATAACTGGTCATAAAGAAATCGCTGCATACATTTAGACCAAAATACATCATAATCCTTGAGAGAAAAGAGTTAAATCTAGCACTTTCCAAGACCGTACAACAGTAAATATTCCACAATTGATTTATTACACAAAATGCTAAACACCAACTACACAAGGCGTAACGGAGAAAGTTTCGTTTGATTTATATATTCATTATTCTATCATATTCACGGGCGTGGCGCACAAATGAAATGTAAATGGTGCTCTGGCAGCGGATTAATACGGTTGCTCAACACACAACGAGCAAATAAAGTGAATTTAAGTTGCAGAAAGTTTCGGCCACAATCCCGGCTCAAGGTGGTCAGAACGTCGTCTTTCGCATTTGTAGAGTCGTCATAAAATGATAAAAATATTAATATAAATAAACAGGCGAGCTTGGAGGAGATTTCGGTACGATTTGCCAGTGCTACCAAGGCTTTTGTTTGCACAGCAAAGTTTTTGATATTATCTATAGCGAAACATCCCGGCAAGTTGGGGTGAAAAGGGAGCGGACTTCTCATAAGTTGACAATTTTTTGCCGCTCTGACTTGACTTTTTTCCAGTCCTGCTTGTCTATTTACCACCCTGGAATAAATATACAAAGATATATATTTGGGCTGCAAACTTTTGCCACATTGCGGAACACACCGGCACCCAGCTGCCTTAGAGCCCGTCCCATAATTGATGGTCAGCGTTTAACTTAATTGTATGTGGGAATCCGAGCTGCCGGTGGCATGGGCATGCTGATTGTGTCAAGATTTCATTTCAATTTGCGCCGCGATAAGGCTGCGAGACATAAAAGTAAATTGAAACGCCTGACAGTGCCTCTGACAACGGAGCAGTGAACCACTGAGCCAGTGGACCACTGGACCAAAGGACCAATGGATGGCAGTATAGCCGGGATGGCCACGATGGCCAGGTGCTGCTGCTCCCGACCATCATTGCCGGACGTCAGAAGCTCGTCACGCACGTGCAGGTGGAGCAGTTTCAAAAATTTTTAATTGAATTTGCCACTGGACAGGGAAAGGTGCTCTTACACCGCGAGAAAATATTGACACATTGCTGGCTTTAAGGTGTACGCTTATAACTCAAAAACATCACATACTTTTCCAAGGGAAATAATTGGCACCTGAACCACATTCTTATCAATACGATATTTCTTATGATATGATATATGAAAAAATTATTTAAATAGTAAAATATTGGAAAATATTACTTATTTTTAACAATACATATTAATTGTTTTCTTTTTTCTATATTAAGTTTGCAGCATTGCAACTGTACTCACTGTGCAGCGGCGGCATGTACTCCATTTCCTCGTCAGAGTCCTCCATGTCCTGTCCGCCTCCTTCGGTCCTTGCTGCGTGAGGCGGTGGCAGTGGGAAAGGGAGCGGTGGAGGGGGCGTGGCAAAGGAGTTGGTACGCAACGCCATTTCCATGGCACGCAGGGCGGGCAGGTTCCTGGGCAATTTGCCATTCTGCAACGGAGAGCGAACGAAGCGATGGACCATTAAAATTAGACAATAAATAGATAAAGATGAAAATAAAAACACGTGCCAGGTCATTCCAATTTCGAGGTAGAGACAGGACCCTAATTGAGGCATTCAACTTGATTACGACTGGGAGAGCTGAGCTGAGGACAAACGACTAACCTGAGACTAATGCCAAGGCCGACAAATGTCCTCTGAAGTGGCGTGCAAATCATGAAAAAGGATTACACGTACTAAAACCAGGAATGGAAACAAACTTCACCCCAACCCTTGTCCTGTGGGTTAAGTTTTGTATTTCTCCTTGGGTTCTCCGCTCATTTCGGTGACTAAAAAGCAACGATGTGACGACAACAATAACAACCAAGGGGAGCAGCGGCCAGAAATCCAATTTCAGCAAGTAGCACGACATAAATTTGTTTCCTCCACACCAACACAACATGCGAACGCACACAGATACACACACACACATGCACACATGGATGGGGTTGTCCTGGCTGCTGGCCATGTCCTGCAAATGAATTCTGTTAATGCAGACATTACTCGAGCATATTAAAAGTCCGAATGTCCATTCCGCACAGAATTTTATAGCAGACGACCGCACCAAAGGACCCCACACCAGCTACAAATAGGCACATTTGTTCCACCCCAAAGCCATCCCAAGCCACCCCACTTGGAACCCGGGGAACACGAGGAACCCCAGGAACCCCGGGATCAGGACTGCAGCCAATGGGCAATGTAGTTAGCCAGCCAGCCGTACACGCATATTTGTTTACCTTGCCACGACAATTGCGGTAGACAGTTTTCCCCCGAAATCGGGCGGCATTTTCCGGCCGAGCCCCTGCCGGACATTTAGTTTATTTGATGTTGCCAAATGAAAATTGTGACATAAAAGGGACTAAGAACATAATTAACTAGTGTCCAAATGTGCAAATCCAAACGCATAAAAAGTGAGCAAACAACTCGGCCAAAAATGCTGGCCAAAAAAAAGAGGAAAAACCCGAGGAAAAACTAGAGCAAACGATGCAACCGAATTCAGGGGGCCACCGAATGACACTTAAAGGATTTGCCTGGGCGAACCTTGAATATGCTCGGCGTTATGGGAATGCCGAATTCAGAAGCTGTTGCGAAGGATCCTAAAGTCCTGTAGCCGGTTATCCTGGGCCCATTCCGACCATCAGAGCGCACATTATTTGCTGTCCCCGGGTTCGCTTTTATCAGCCACGTGTCGGCCACAAAGGGTCATGATTAGTTTGCTTAATAAAGAACTGGGGAAAGCGACGATAAATATGAAAAAAGGACCAGCCACTCTAAGAAAAAGAAAACAAAAATACTAAATATTGATTGCTGTTAAGCTAAGCAAAATGCAATCTAATTTCCGCTTAAAGAATTCATTTTTTAAAGCAAATTATATAACAACTTGCTTACTCTGTATCGTATAAAAGTTTGGTTTAAGATATGTTATAAAATCATAAAAAATATTTAGGCAAAGAGGTACCAATTTTACTGCAGAATTCTTAGAGGTATTTTTCCCTGTGTAGCAACACTTTCCCACACTGAAAAGTGGGCGTGGCTTTAGCAAATTATTTGCCGCTAAATGGCACCGAAGTTATTTCATATTTATGAATATGCCGCTCGTATTACAATTTACCATTCACTGTGGGGCTTTCAGTCAGTCGGGGATAATATTTGAAATTAATGATTTCGAGTGGCGTTCGAAACTCGGATGGGTGGACAATTGCCAAAGATGAATGAAGACAAATGATGGGCGAGCATTTATAGCATTAGCATCAACTCCGCGATCCCTCCGGCGCCTGCGATTTTGTCATGGAACTGGGGATTACGTAGATTTCGTGGCCCAATTTCTGGGGGCGAGCAAATTAAATAACCGTCAAACCGTCAAAGGAAATCTGCAAAACAAAGCGTTTCGCGATTTACCCCAAGAAATTACAAAATTGCCAAGCCCCATCGGGTACATATTTTGTACATTTTTGTTTCTGTTTTCTCGTTGCGTTGTCGCCGCCTTCGTTTCGCCTTATTTGCTCATTTTTGAGTATTTGATTTCATTTCTTTCATTTGCCATCCAGCGTATAGTGCACAGTTTTTAATAAAACAAATTCAGCGGGCGACGGCCTGCGGCGAACATGGCAGGCGAAATTAAATTATTTCGCCTTCCCCAACCTCACTCCGCATGGAGATGAAAGTAAGAGAAAGTCGCTGGCTGGACGCAAACATTTTATCATTTGTTGTTGCCGCTGACAGGACGAAGATATGTGTGTGTGTGTTTGTGTGCGCTTTTCACTCGGAGGCTTGGAGCAGGCTCAGTTGACATGGCTGCCTTCCTGGGCAGCCCAAGGAAACGGAGGCAGATTGTTTGTTAGTTGATGACCAGCAGACATGTTAAATACGTTAACGCTACGTTTGATTCCAGCGAAACAGGATGCATGGCAAATGAGCTCAAGAGGCTTTAAAACCAAAGCATTATTTATCGGAAAAACAAATTATCAACTGTTATCCTGAACAAATAAAGGAATAAATAAATTTAATTGTTCTCTGTTTGGTAAGTAAGTACTACGAACAAAACTTCCACTTTTCCTTCATGCGTGTCTCGTCCTTCAAGTGGCACCTGCGTACGTGCGTATGTGTGCCACACTTCCGCTTCCTGGCGCACTTCTTCGGCCTAATGGACGTTGATTGATGTCGCGTCCAGCGGCAGGTGAAAGTATATGCTGTAATGCATATTTATGAGGCTAGCAGCTGGCTCTCCTGAGACCGCACCAGCATGAAACGGATCGGATCGGATTGGATTGGATTGGATCGAGCGGGCCGGGTCGGGTCGGGTCGGATTGCATAATTAGCAGCGCGCCGAGGTATGCAATGCAATTTATAGGAGCCCAGTTGCGGGGGCAATCGGCGATCTAATGCCATGCAATTTTCTGCAGTCGCCGCTGCAGTTTCTGTAGCTTTCCTGCTTTGACAGTGGCCGTTTGCCATTTCGGTATGCAGAACGGGCCAGCAGGCAAACCGGGCCATAAATTAGGCCCCACATCACTCAGGGTGCGGCATTGGGAAGAGATGGAGATGCAGATGGGGATGCGGATGAGAATGAGGATGGATACGAAACTGCAGCTGGAGCCAACACACAAAAGCATGCCAAAGGCATCAATCGGCAAGAGTGCAGTGCCGTAGATACTCGCAGCATGCAGTTCCGTACATCCAGTACAGAGAAAAAATGTGAGCAAAGTTGTGCGAACCAACTATATTTTACTATCTCAACCACTATCAGTATCAGACATCACATGAATGTTAAACTCAGATGAGATTATACAGAAATGCATATTAAGGATTATAAAATGTATAATCCAAACGCATAATAGTTTCAGTGTACTGAGAGCTGTTTCCGGAAGGACACGCAACAATGCATATTGCGACCACACTTCGTATGAGCAATGCCAAATGTGCCGATGCACGGGAGAGGAGCCAGATCCAAGGCCGGATCGGGGTATATAGCCCAAGACTCCGTTCAGACGCACGGGCCATGCTATCGCTCATAATTTCCAGTTCGCATATGCCAGCCTACGGCAGTCTGAGCCAACAAACAAAGATAGAGGAGTGGCGGCTTTTTGGAAGGATAGCGTCTCGGCTCCACTTTGCATATCCTGGCGGGGCTGTGCTGCTTAAATGGGAAACAGCCCTCCGCTGTTTTATGCGATCATAAAACTTTCAAATGCCATTTCTTATAGCCATATGAAAGTATTTATTAGCTGTACACTCAAGAGAATCTTAAGCTTGACTTTAGGGTTGTGTTGTGTGATTCAAATTGTAGGTTCTACAGTTGCAGAGAAAATATAATCATATTTTCCTTAATGAAAAGTAATGAAACGACTTATTAATGCAAGTCCTTCGAACATTCTTCACTATTGGTAGTGCTATCAAAAAGTTTATTGCTTGCGAAATTCGATAAGTCACGGCATATCCTTTTCTGAGTGCAGGACTTAACTCCTGCCGGCTGCCGAACGGGCTCATTTATCTTCTTATCAGTTGCCAGGCCCGAAAGTGCATTGTGCAACTGCTGGACGCTTGGCCGGCACAATTGTAAATGTTGTGTATTTGCCGTTTGAGTGGCCACCGGGGATGCATCCGATCCGTGCACCTGGCTATCGAGTGCCGGAGTCTCAGCCCAGGGAGCGGGAATAAATCAAACTGCTGGCCGGCCACTTAAGCGGGCCCAGTGCAGTGGGCCAATTATCACAGAAAGTTGTCCATGCCGCTGGCTTGTCGGACATTAATTTTCAGCCACAAATATTTGCGCACTGCTTCCCAGCTGGGAGTTTCGAAGTTGGGGACTTGGTAGTGCGGACGACGTGCTGCCATTGTAAACGGGGCCAAAACGGCTTAAGCGACGACAGCAACTACAACGGCGACTGCCATTTAATCGAAGCCAACTAATTGCCCCGTAATTGACAGTTTGACTGTTTGGTAATTTGTTTTTGCATGTTGCGCTGTCAAAAAGTTTTCCTTTTTTCCGTTTCCCGCCACGATCGCGTTTTCCAGCTCATCGAACGCCAAAAAGCGACGGACTTTGGTCTGCTCCAAAACGGCTAAATGGCATAATGCCAAAAGTTTGATACAACAATTGTGTTGGCCACATTCTGCCTTACAATGTGTTTCCTTATTACACGGGCTATTAATGGGCATTACTCAATTAATACTTAATGTATACATTACTAAATAAAACTTTAAATTTTTACATAGTACTAGATATGTTTTCTAGTTAATAAATAATTGTTGTAAGATAGAAAATACTTTAATGCTTAAACCAAGTGAAATCAGATGCCATAGACTAGATCTCATCCCATGAGCACTTCGGCACGGAATCCAAATATTCAGCGCCTAATTTATGTAAAAGGCAAATAAATCAATTAATGTCAAGCAACCTGTGAGAGCCAGGCCGAAAAAGATATGCAGACTTGGCATCGCTTTTGGGGCTGGAGGCCAATGGCCATTCTCCCCCTATTGGCATAATAATAATTAGAGACCGACTGACATTTTGAGGCTGAAGCAAATATAATTAATTACGCACCGCAGAGAACAAGCCGGCACAATACAAATTTATAGGGGCAGTCGGAACGGAAAGCCCAGTCAGCAAAATGGGGCAAGGGGCTGTGAAGTCTATCAAAGGCTCGTGCCACGGGCCAATTCAATTCAATAGTTGGCCAAAGAAAACTTTGCCACTTGGGCTGGTATTTTGAAATGTTTTGCTGCAAACACACACAGTCCACACACAAATAATGAGTTAGATGAGGGGATCGAATGCCGGGAAGTGGCCACAACAACAAACAGCACCAGCAACAACTCCAATCAATTATACGGCCAATTAAATGCCGAAAAGCAAAGGAAATGCGAGGAAACACATAATGGACTGGAATCCAGGACAGTCTGCAAACTGAGGCCCAAACAGCAGACAGCAGGCTCGTGGCTGCAATTTATTTTACGTTCTACTTGGGCATTTTTATTTGTTATTGAAAATAAAGATGCCCGAACACGTTGCAAAAGACAAACAAAACAAGGCCATCGTCCACATTCCTGGACTGCCAACAAGGATACACCGAGGGAAAAGCGCAGGGTATGAGCTAACAGACAGACAGCCGTTTTGTCAAAGTCACCACATACACTAATTTAATGAAGAAATACCACCTGGGAGTGGCCGACGTGTTCACTCGAACATCTTCGGAGCCCTGTTATCCTTAGTTACGGCCACCAACGACATGCAAATTAATTGACCAACAAAATGCATCGAGATGAAACAAACAACTCACATGCATCAGTCATTAGATGAAATTTAAAGTCCCTGCCTGTGTCTGCATTCTAATTTACCTACTCGCTCGCATTCATTTCAACTCAGGTAATTTCCCGGCAAATATTTGCCATTAAATAAATTTTATTCTAAGCTTGGACAGAATTTTGGAAAGTATTTTACAAACACTAAGCTGAGACAGATATCGATAGTTGCTTCACTTTCGGTGCACTGGGAACAAAAATATATGCTGATAATATTTATAATATATTTATATTTATAATAATACAACAATTAATCACTTATAAGAGTCAAAACATATATTAGTTTTACTGTTTTGCAATAAAATACTCGGCCATCATTTGCTGAATTTAAGTGACCTAAAATGGATGTTTTCCCCAAGGACAAACAATGTGCGATTGAGATTGATCAATCCTGATTAAGGATGTCGTTTCTATCGGTGTAAGGACATGCCAGCCTATTCATTACTGCAGGCAAATTTGCGACAACAACTTCGACGCGTCGGTTATTATTGTTTCTCTCGAGCAGTGAAACTAAATTACAACTTAGGACGAGTGCTGGCAAAACTTTAATTTAAACAATGCCGGGGTATTTCAATTATGATTACATGTGAGCTGGCCAGTGGAATCACAGTGGTCATGGACTATGTAGCATATGAATCAACGCCTTTGGTGCAAATTGTTTACTTAACCAAAATGATTGATTCAATAATCTGTGAATACATTTCAGTGATTTTCTCACTTGCAATGCGAGTTATGTCGTCTCATGCTGAAAATTCTCCGGGTATCACCTCATTTGTCCAACGGAAACGGAAACACATGCACATAGGTGTGGGATTGGAAACATCGGCTACGACTAGTTGATGAGAAATTCCTACAAAGTTTCCGAGGTGCCTGCCTGAATGCCTCTAATTTGACAGCCGCGGCGGTTTGGCTTCGCTTGGCATTGGTTTTTCCGCTTACGTGATGTCTATTCCCTTTTTTTTTGTTTTTAGCCACGCCCCCTTGGACCTGAGCCTGCCCTCGTCCCTGCACGAGCGCCTTCTTGGCTCACATTCGGTAAAACATTTTCTTTGTGTCAGTTGAGGTTGCATTTTATTGTGTTACAGCGAGTTTGGACTTAGCACTGCGCCACTCCCTTGTTTCGAATGCAGTTTCTGTGGGATTTGGCCTGACAGCCAGTTGGAAATTGCAACTGTCAATTGCATTTAATTCGCCCTGTTCCTGGCGGTTTGACCTTAGCGAGCCACACAACAGCAAAACAAAAAAGAGTGGAAGAAGAAAAACTGAATTTACACTAAATTAAATTAGGACTGGCCAGGGTTTTTAAGGGACGGCGCTTGAGCGCGCCTCAACTGTAGCAGCCAGTATCAAGTATACGCCGTATGGGCTGCCATTGAAAGTGAAGCTGCTGACGGCGTTTACACTTTCAAAGGATGCGTACCATGTCGAGTGTCGTGCAAAATAAACCGTTTGGCAGCGAAAAAAGCTTTTGCACGGCTGCTTTTGAAATTTGGCGCCCTCGCACACACAGCAAGAAACAAAGAAGCACTTGATGGGCACACACACACACACACACACATAGGGATACACGGACACACGCACCGATACACAAGCATTGTGGTAAAAGCTTTCAAGTGGCAGCAGCAACAACAAGAAGGACGATGCTGCTCCTGACGCCCGCGTCCTTTTTATCTGCTTCGCGAGGATTAACCCATTTTTATTTTTTGGCCAGAGCCATTCAGCTTTGTTCGAATTTTCAGGCTTTATTGGACTTTTTTATTCGTTTGCAACAGAATTTTTTAGCTTTGATTAATTATTGTATCTTTTTGGCTGAATTGATTTTTATACCTCCTTGTAATATACTGTGCACTTTTGGGAAACATCAAAGAAAATCTCAAATAAAAAGTATACATGCACCTTTGCGCTTTATACTTTTCATCCAGAGCTGTAGTAGTAGTTATATATACAGCTCCGTAAGACTAAATTTCCCAGCTCATAATGGGTTAATCGCCTTCTGGCAAGCCAGTGCGCGACATACTCGCACACACAGGCGCGCACAAGAGAAAGGACGAAGGGCCAAGGATGAAGGACGCGGCGGCGGACACTCACACAATCAGATGCGGTGAGATTCGGGCCACTCAACAGCAGTGGCTGGCACTTTGGGGCGCCATCTCGCGGCCAGTCAGCCAGCAGATTGAATTAACAGAGGACCCAAGAATCTCATGGTGAGATCGGCATAGAGCTCCCATTCCGGGGGCGGGCGCCACATCCTCTGGAGAGCAATGGAGCACATTTACAGGCTCTGTGAAAGGCGAGAAAGTCACCACATTCTGTTAATGCCGCAACTTGGCTGCTTGGCAGCGAGTGGAAACTACAACTGGCCTTAAGGCCAAGTTCTGATTCGGATATGCGCTTTTGGGTGCGTTTTTTGCGGGTTTCTGCAGGGTCCTTTCTTTTCGTCCTGTCTAGCGCTTGTCCAATTTGCCAGTTTGGCTGTTTGGGGCTGTCAACTGTTTCCTTCGACTTTCCTTCGCCGTTTGTCACTCGTTGGCCACAAGGCAATCCTTTGATATCGCATCCTTTGGCGCAGCTATCAAATTTCTTATACTTAAGCAACAAGAAGGACACTGCCGACTTTCCTCCGCTAGACGTCTTCCTCTGCTTTTATTTCGTTTTGTTTCAGTTTCATTTTGCCACTGCTGTGAGCGAAATAATGACAGCCTCGTTGGTTGGTATCTTCCACTTTTTCCTTGGATTTCTTCCAATAAAGTGAACGCATTCTGGCACTCCTCGAAATATGTTCCTCACTTTGTGTGTCTGCTTTTTGCTGGCCCGTTAACGCGACATATGAAATATGGATTCACTTACGCATCACTCGCGACCCTTCGAGGCCATTAAGTCACAATTGCTCCTGCTCCTGTCGGCTGAAGGATTCCCATTTCGGAGTGCCCCACTGCTTCGTATCCTTTTTTTAGCACTACTGCACTCTTTTAAGGGAATATCCAAGTGGCTGAAGCTGTGACTCTTTCGCAATTAACACTTCTTTGGCACAAGCTTCTTAAAGTGCCGTCAATCTGGTACACAGAGCACAGTATACAATGGATTAAAGTGTTATGTACATTTACCATATGCCTAGCTGTCCCAAACTCTTTTCCTGGCTTATTTACTAGAGTTGTAAAAGGAAAAACCGCCACAGCCTAATATCCGGAGCATAATTGTGGGCTTACCCAAATCCTCTTAGTAAATTGTGCACAAGCCCGCCAGAATAAAAACTCTCTGCTTCATTATCATTCATTTAGCATTAATTGTTTTTGGGCTGTATTTCTATTTATGATATAAGTACTTAGTAACACTTCCCCGAAACATCGTTTCCAGGGAGCGGAATTAAGTAAGAAATTTCGGCAGCCCAAATAAACAACATGGAATAGCTCACAGCATAGCAAATCATAACCAAAAACAAAAAAAATAGTAGGAAAATAAAAACAAGTAAAACCCAACAACCAAATCCGCTTTGAAATACTCCGCAAGTGCATATGGAATATGAGTAGAACAATTATTAGATGGAAACCAACTGTTTTTCCAACACAATGCCGGGGGCGGGGTCAAGTGGGCGGCCAAAGACAGCCAGACGATTCCCAGGATTCAAGTGATTCCGAATGCACCACAGATCCGAGAAAACTTTCTAATGCAGGGGCCCAGGAACTAAAATCATTGTGGATAAAGTGCACAAAAAAAAACATAATTAAACGATATAATCTAAATATACTTTTTTATAGGTTTCAGTTAATAAAATGTAGATTTCAATGTCAATAAGAAAGTATGTGTTTAAAATAAACCTTTTTTTTAAAGCGCTTAGAAATTTTTTCAAGTGCCCATTTATGCTCTTCCATACAGACTCACATGTACTATATGTACCCATACATCGCTGGGTGAGAGTACATTATAACTGTGGGCTAGTACAAACATTAAAGGCAGCACATAAAATGCTTTCTTTGTGCATGATAGCGCGCCCAGTTTTCCAGAAGCAGGGGAAGGAAATGCAAAAACAAACGAAAGCGAATGCCGGCGGATGGAAGGCGGGAGAAAAGCTGGGAAAAGTGAGGAAAAGGTATTGTTAAGTTGCAGAAAGACCACAACAAACCGACGGACACACTCACACACACATGACCATACAAAACCACTCTCACAGGAGCGTTTTCTGGATGTATTAGATATGGACAAACGGACAGACAGACGGACTGTCGAAAAAAATGGCATTTCATAAAAGATTTAACATTCAAATGTGCAGAGTCCTCTGTGTGCGATTGTACTCCTTCTAAATAAAACTACTTAAGCACATGTGAATGAACAGCATTAAGGATGCAGGACTATGATGTGCATTTCTCTCATGTTTAATTCGCCTGTAAAATAAATATCACTCGAAGAAGGTCTGCAAATAAGATGCTACAGAGTTGTCATCAAAAATGTGAATAGAGCATACTGCTGGCAGCGAACTTATGCATTTTTCTAAGAAATTCTACCGCGACTCCTATCCACGACATGAGGACATGGCCAGGTGACCACCACCGAACCTTTGACGCCGCGATTTCCCGTTTATTCTGTTGCAGATTCTTAATCAGGACCAACTTATCCGCTATGCAGGAGCATCAACAGCAAGGCTATCAAATAAACGAATCGTCGGACACGGCCAAGAATCGGCAAGGAAGGAGCTGTGGAGCTGAGCAGCTCAGCAGCTCAGGAGCCGAACGGACAGCAGACACTATCTGCTTGTCCTTGCAGGCGGCCCCACCTGAAATCCGAAATCAGAAATCTGCAGGCAGGAACGTAATTTAAACAGCACGTTTTGCATGTCGCTGGCCAGGACTCAACCCGCCGTAAAGGGCCGAAGACCAATCCTCAAGTCCAGCTCAGCTTTTAGCCCACCGCTGCACAGAGAAAATATCACTATAAGAAATTTATAAAAACAGATGAACTTATTTGAAGGACAGACATAAAAATCTCATGAAATACTCTTATATACTCTAAGACATCTTTGAGTATTAATTATAATAAAACTTAAATATCCCATAATCGTAGCTACTCTGAATCTTTCCAGTGTATTTATCTGCTGCCCGTTTCTCTTGTTGTCCTGCGCTTCTTTACTCATATTAAATGCAAAAGTCATTGAGCGCAGGACAACATTGTGGCAGGGGGAACTTAAAGGAGGGGAAAGGTGGCGGGCGAGGAGGTGGCAGAGGTAGCGGACCTGGTAACAAAAACAACTAGTTTATTTCCGCATCCTTGGACATGAGTTTGCTGTAAAATTTCGTGTTGATGATCTTACTAGGTTATGCATTAGTTTTTCGTGCTCGCCGTAAGCCCGCCTTAACCCCCCATATACCTTTCCATATCTGCGCTTTCACTTCCGCTCGTTCCGATTTGCATTTGGAGCCCCCACCCCCTCCCCTGTAGCTTTGATTTTTTGTGTCCTGTCGCTGCGCTAAATCTCACCAACAACATGCATGCAGATGCTAAAGGGTAGGGGAAGAAACAGAGCTCCTCCGATGTTGCTTGTCTTTTATGTTTATGTAAATTGAAGTTTGGCAGCAGCAGCAACAGCAGCACACCCATAAATATTAAGTATACGTGGCATTGTCCCTGCCTCTGCTGTGCTTCGCAAATTGCAACATTTTAGTAGCCCAAGAGGATTTGCATCCATTGACTAAGTGCCGCTGATGTACTACAAATATTCTAGGTTTACAGCCAGCCCCTTGGATAAATGTCAGACACCTTACAGGTATTTTGGCCAAACTTTGATTCGATTTTTGGTTTAAAATTAGAAATTAAATTTCAAATTTCTCATATTTTTCAGATAGTTTAAATTTGTACTTACCCGCTGGTAATCACTGACAGCCGCAGCAGCCGCGGATTTGAGGCTCTGAACGCGGTAGGTACCCGGCAGGGGGGGCGTGGTAGGAATCCTGCTGGGCAGGGGGCACCCAAAGCGTTGTGGAGGCATCATCGGTGAAGGTGGTAGTGGTGGTGGTTGCATCATCGTCTGGAAGTGGGTGAGCATAGGCGGTGGCTGTGGCGGCGGTGGTACGCTTTTGGCCTGCAACAATGGTTTGCAATCCTCTGGCGGTGGCAGAGGAGGTTGCGTATGCAAATAATGCTGCTGCTGTTGATGATGTTGCTGTTGCATGGGCAACATCACGGGTACAAAGATCATCGACTGGGCAGGTATGTTATTGTAAATAGCAGGTGCCTTGCTGCTGCCGCAGGTGCTGTTGCAATGTTGCATGTTGCAATGAGAATGACAATGTTGCATAGTCAACAGCGACTGTTCTGTTCCAATATTGCTCACATAAGTGCTCGTAGTTGCAGTTGTTGGCATCAGACAATTGCCGTATGAACAGTTGGATGAAGCTGTGGTTGTCTGCTGCAAGGTGGTAATGCAACTGCCTTGTTGATGCTCCTGCTTCTGCTGTTGATTTTGGTAGAGCGGCGGTGGCGGCTGTTGGTGCTGCAGTCGCGGAACAGGCAAGTGCTCGTACTCCTGCTGGTAGCCACTGCAGTCCTGGCAGCAACCTGGTGTCCTGGTGCTGCAGCAACTGTTCCCGGAGGCGGACATCGCATAGGGCTGACTGGTGGCACGGGCACCGGAGGAGTAACTCAGCAACTTGGGCGCCTTGCCCGGCGGCTGCCAATGGAGCGAGCAGGGCAGGATGCCTACGATTCCCAGTCCCGAGGCGGGACTGGTCGATACTCCGGTCGACAGGTTCGCTATCTTGGCCTCGACAGAAAGGTCAGCTATATTTAACTGAAAATAAAATACCAAAATCAGAAAAGTGTATGCTCATTAATGACTACAGTTAGGGGACGTCATTTGGTAAGATATTTTAACTTAAAATCAAATGGCGAACTTAGGAACAATTAAATTATCAATCAGCCATTTAGTGGGCAACAGCCAGCAAAGTTCAGAAGAGGGCTTAAAATACCAAATCATTTATTTTTAATGAGTCAAGCAATTTTCGGGCTTCTTGTTATCATTCCTTTGGCCTCGGCATCTGCTTACTTTGGCTTTCCATAATTTATGAGTTATTTTCGGCACGCTTGATTAAAATGTACGCCTTATTAAAACATCTTTGAGAAAACAAGGTAAGGAGGCGCTGGCTTTTCAAAAAGTATCTTCTTGTGGGTGGGGTTTTGGCGCCTCGTTTGCCGATTCGCCCTCCATGGGCTGGCATCCGTCGGAGGCTTTCAGAAATCACTCAAAGTTTGTCAAGAACGAGAAAACCAATTTTTCAGCTGAGTGCATTTTAATTTCGTATACGCCCCGTGTTCGCCTGTTGAGTCCAGCAGAGAAGCAGCCCAACAGCCCAGAGACCGAAAACAGAAGACCGAATGCCTAACCCGAACTGCGTGTGCGATGGAAAGTTTGCTTTTCATTGCAACACGCTTGAAATGGCAACTTGGACAAACAGGACGGGCAGGGGTAACAATAACACGGGAAAAACCGAAAAACTCGAAGGCAAATGCAAGAAAAATTGGCTGGGCCTGTGCCCTTTTTCCTTCTGGCCAGCCCTCATTCCATTCCCTTTTCCTGGCCAATTTGCATGCCTCTGTCCATAGAGCATTGTTGACTCCGTTGGCTTCGCTTCTTGGAATGTTCCAAAACGCATTTTGGCCAGCAACGAGTCCTTGCCACAGACCAAACAATGGAATATTAGATGTGACAAGACAGGTGCACGTGTCCAGCCATTGTAGCAACTGCCTGTAGCCAAATTTCTGAGCTGGGAGCTTTGCATTCGCCTCAGCCAGTTGGCAATGGCCATGGTTAATTGTCAGACTGGCTGCAGGCCATAAATCCCCATTTTACAACATACGTCCAGTATCAATCAGGAGTCGATGGGCTACTTGACAGAGGACTCCTAAAATTGCAGGTCTGAAATGAATACGGGGATAATTCCAGGGGCCTGGCAATCGGTCAACGATGTGAAAAGTTTGTATTGATCTAAGAAGAAGTTCAGTTTTGTAAATCAGAACATAGTGAGTAAAACTGTTTAGATATGCATTACATTTATTGAAAATGAATAATCAATAGAGAGACACTACCTCAGGTGTTTAGAAACAACAAACAGACTCCGAATCGAACCAGATTATGTCCCGAAATCCACTCTTGAATCTGTCAGGTTTGAACTTCCCATTTTGCGGAGAACGGAAACAAATATCTTGAAAACAAATTTCCATAATTCCATAAATACTTGGCCCGCATAATGAAAAATATTTGCACAACTCAAGATCAAAAGTTTGGTGGCAGAGCCGGAATAGTTTAGTTTCAGGGTTTAGACAAGCAAGACAGCAACTTTCTGACTTTTCTTGCCGGCGATTAAGTTGCCAGCATGTGGAAAGTTTGCTTTTTGGCCAACAATTTTCAGCTGTAATCGTGTTCAATTTGTGTGCACCATATCTGGGAAGAAACGCGTGCATATGCAACTATTGTGGCGCTCGCAGCTTAATTACAAAAACCGAAAGGGGTTTAGTCCGAGCACATAATCACTGGCAAGGACACAGACCGACCGCCGAGGTCCTTTGAAAGTATGTTTTGTGGCCCTGTGCTGTCCGTGAGATATACAAAGCTGGAAGTACAAAGAAACTTACAAAAAGAATTTGGTAGCATCAAAGCAAAAATTTTTAATGAATTTCTTGCCGGCCAACAGAGCCGTAAGCCTGCAAAACGCACCATACGCAAATGCAAAAGGCGCAAAAAGGACCTGGACCCCCAATCCAATGCCCCCAGCCCCGCGTGTTTCCCCCCTGTTTCCTGGGAACGGGAATGCAGGGTCAAAGGTCCGGCCAGGAACGGCACCACTTCATCTTCCCTTTTGGCCGCTGGCCCCGGCAATCGTGTTGCTCGTCGGTGGCCTTAATTAAATTTAAATATTTTATCACCGAAAAATTGCCAGGCGGCAGCAACTGCGCAACAACAACGGCAACGGCGGCAGGAGCAGCAGGACATGAAAAGGGTGCAAATGTGTGAGTGGGTGGGCGAGTGGGTGGGTGTGTGTGCGCCTGAGTGCAGACAGCCGAAAAATACTGATGTGGGTGTATTTTTCATTATTTGCCCAGCGCTGCAACTTTTTTTTGCGCCTCACATGCCCGCCCTTGCCATCGCCACACTTCATATTCAATTGTGTTGAATAATTGCCATACGGTTTTTTGACCAACGGTTTTTGACACTTTCCTAAAAGGACACACGCGCCCTCAAGTGCCCCGCCCACAAACACACATTCACACACACAAACTCAAGAGCCGCCCTCATGCCACATTTGAAGTTCGTTTTCCCTTTTTTCCCAGCGACCGAAAAGTGAGCAAAACACTCGACCAACCGGGGGGGAAACTCCGAGGACCTCTGGACACACACACACACACAAACAGACCAACAACAGGCAGCAGAACAGCAACAACAATTATAAAGGGAACTGGGTACAAAAACAAAACATGCCAAAAGCGTTTTTTGAAATATCTTTGTAAATATTTAAAATGTTCTGTACATGCGGGTGCTTCAATCAAACCGAATCGCCAATGGCAGGGGAAGCGAAGAAATGGCCAGGATGGGGGTCCTGGAAAAGGTCCTGGGACAGGGACCAAGGCTATTGTGCGCCGGGCACAGGCCGGGACAAGTTTTAAATAGTTTTTGTTGGCAAATGTCAAAATGCAATTTGATATTCATAAATTAATGAAGCGCCATTGCAACAAAAAACCTCTCCTGGATTATAAAGTTTTTACATAAATTATGTGGGAGGGCTTTTGAGGGAAGGGTTGTGATTTAAATCTGGCATTTAAATGTGTAATCCTCGGCTGATTATAAATGCATTAGAACGGAACGGAAAATTGGAAATTCTTTCTAAATTCCATTGAACTACAATTTGGATTTTGAAATAGTAAGGTTAACATTAAAGTAATTAAAATACACTTCAGTGAAGAGGGGTGGTTAACATAATCCCTTTTTAATACATTTTGGTTGAAATTTATGGAACAATAATGTAAATTAATAGCGGTAGTGGTAATATAATTCTAAAAAATAAAAGTCTAAATACTAAGAAACAGATGCAAAGTTTCCATATATATTCTGCTTTGATGAAATTATAAATAACTTTTTTATATTTTCGTGGAAAAGATCACAAAAGCATCTCAATATGACACGAGATATTTATCTGACTTAAGGATCTGTTTTCTTGTACACATGCGCACCCTTTGAACCGCTGTTGTCCTTTGTGGCTACTCAAAAAAAATGTAAACAAGGTCAGAACACGTAGGCCAAATCACGTAGGACAATAAAGAGAGCGGCCGCCTTCTACTCACACTCTCTCTCTTCCGCCAAAGTGCAGTGCTCACTCACACTAGTGCAGGTCCTGGCAGGACACCGCCCGAATGGCCCACTTTTCGATGGCTTGTATCGAATTTTTATACTTCCGCACAACAAAACTCGCGACTCGGAGAGGCAGGAACACAAATCAGGATGAGTATGGGAAAAACGAGAAGGCGGACGAGCACGTGGCAGCCGCGAAAACCGGGAAGTCAGGAAGGATATCCTTCCCAAGACATTAACGATTAGTTCTGAGCGAAAAGCAGCGCCTCGTGTCGACGAATTGACACTGAAGAGCCCAGTCGCCAAAGTCGGCGTCCAGCAGTTTCAGTAGCTTTTGAAGTGGCAGCGCTGCACCACCACCGAAAAAAAAGAAGAAGAAGGCAAGCTATCACTAACACACACACACGTGTGCCACCAATACAGGGCACGTAAGGCGAGCCAACCCAAGCAGCGGAATAAAGGCGAACGGCTCTTCTCTGTGGTTGACATTATCGCATGCAACTAAATCACACGCACACACACACAGCTGCAGGTGCACCCACCCCCCGTCCTTTTTGCACCGCCCTTCGTGCGCTCATTCGCTCGTGCAACGTGGCGTATGGGTAACAATGGAGAGTGGCTCACACACACAGTCACTAACACACGGCTATCTGCCTTAGCGCCATTTATGGCATTTGATATGCTAATTTGCACATATTCATAGAGAGAGCTAGATAGAAGGAGAGGGAGAGAGAGAGAGAGAGCAAGGACATCCACCACCAGGACGCAAAGGTGCGAGTATGACCAGCTGCTGAACGAGGCCGGCTCATCGCCAACTCCTTCGTCCTGCTGTTTTGCTCCTGGCCAAGTGGCTCACGAGTATCTCTGTTTTGATGGCTCTTCAGAGCGCCCGTGTTCTGAGTCCTGAGTGGCAGCAGGTTAAGTTGCCTGATGAGCTGTACTTTGTCATATGGGCACACTCTGGGATTTCATTAATTATTAAGAGCTTAAGACGAGAACAAGATTTCCACCACCTTACGGAGTCGGTATACTTTTTAAATAATATTAAGTGATTTCAAAAATATTTTTAATTAAAAAATATTTTAAGTCATTTTTATTTGAATGCATCTTTGAACTAAAAACAAAAACCTAATTGAAATCTTTAACAATCAATGATTTTATGGTTTACCATCAACTATTATTTTATATTTCTTACCCATAACAAGTTCATATCCTACTAACTGTAGCGCACTTTCCGAATTCGTTGAAGTCCTTCGGCTGCATCCACCACCGAGGAGCAGCACCACGTTTTCGTTAGCTCTCTCAGCTCTCCGCATGCTGCAAGGATTCTCACCAATACCAATGCACTCACAGCCCAGTGGAAATGCATGTATGAAACAGAGGCGGAGTCTGAACGCTGGTCATGTAAAAGTCACAAAGCCTTATGTATCCAAAGGGGAGGCGCCATCGAACAAGAGTATATAGTCTCTCCAGAGCTTTAGTATTCCACAGAAAGGACAAAATGGCGGCCGATTTACGCGTAGAAAGATTCGAAAAAGATCATTTCCGGTGAAAACCCCCAGGTAAAACGACGCCTCTGCGCTTTGTTTACGAGTTGTTTTGCTGGTGAGACGCAATACAACAACAGGCTGGCGGCGAAAATGCGATACAAGTCACGAAGAGTCGCTCACCGAGAGCGAAAGTTAGTGCTCCTTGTATCGCAATTTTCCTCGGCTCGCTCTCGGCTGCAGAACTGCGATACAAGCCAGCAACAACTGTGGTATGAGCACGTGGCATCCTGTTGAGCCTGGCCCGAGGAATCAGCTGACAGGACTCGGCAGAGCACCTGACACCTGCTAGCCGGCATCGACCACATCCTGGCAGGCCGATGGTCAAACCGGCGTCCAGTTTGACACATTCCGGACATTATCTCCCGCTGGTCAGAGGGGCACATGTGACACAATCGAACGATGGCATCGTTGGCCCACAACTTTGTCATCCATCCCGGCGAGAAGACCACGAATATTACTGCGACTTTATCGGTGGCAGACAGTCTCCTCCTTGCTTCTTTGGCAAATTATGCAAATTTCAGATTTCCCAAGTAAACATTTACTTTACTTTTCAGCGCAGACAGCGTGGCCCGGCGGCGCTTAAACCTCCGACTTGCAATCTCCATCGCTCCTTTCGGCCATTTGACATTTGTTAAGTTTTCTTATCGCGCGCTTTCATTAGCGACCGTCGTCTGCTTCGGCCAGAGACCTTCTAATTGTCTTGCAAATTAGTCCGCCAGTGACGAAAAAAATGCGACCCCCAGAGATTCGGGAAATCCCAGAACCCGCCGTTTATTTACCCATTGAACGACCGGAATGAGGAGCATGTGGCATCTGCTTGAAGGAAATGAAAAGTAAACAAAGCTGCTGCCGTGCCACATTTGGCGGCATGTGAGCGGGCCAACCCCTGTAATTTTTGAATGGCGATTTCCGTTGAGCACGAGGACGTGCTTCTGTCGAGGATTAGCCTCCCAGACACGGCAGCTGGCGAGCACCGTCACCGTGTCCGGCGGAAACGCACAACAGACACGGCCCACTCCGGCGTATTTTTATAGACTTTTTCACTTAATCCCCGCACAGAACCATAACACAGACCTAAGGCCAATCGATTAACTGCCAAGTGGAAGGCTTTAAAGTGGCTTTAACTAAAGTCTGCCGGCTTGATGTACGACCAGAAGTTGGTCTTGAATATTTCATGAGCTGGGCTCTTAAAGTGCAAGAGATTTTGAGACCAGAACAGTAAAGAATATATTATTAACTGTTTTTAAATTTTAAGTTCTTTATAAATGAGAAATTATTAAAAAATTAATTGATCATATATTTCTTATATTTATAAATATTTAGAATAATGTCATAAGTTTATAGATTAATAAACATTTAGTTAATTTATGAACTGGGGATCTCGATGACGGCACTGTGCTACCCGTCGAAAACCAATGGCTGTGGTTGGCATAATTTGCAGATACTTAAAAGCATAAACTCAAAAATGTCTTTTAAGTTGGTGCCCAATATTTCATTTATTGCTCCGAGGAGAAGACAAAATGTTTTTGTCTCTAATTGAAAAATTATTGTGCCATAAAATATGTAAGCTGCGTAAGGACGATGTTCGCACATTTAATTGGCTGCAAAAGTTTCAAGTACTTTTAACTTTCGGCGAGTTTAATACATTTTTAAATTGTTGTGCAGGGAAGAGTTGGGCCCACCGTTTGATGGCAGTACTTAACCGAAGTTGGAGAGACATTTGCAAATCGCAGAGAATAAACAAAACTTCTTTATATATTTGCGCATAATGAAATCCCCCAGCGGCGGTGCCGCCAGCAAAACATTCTGCAAAATTACCCTTAAAACAAAAATGCATTATTGTCATCTAAAATGCAAGCATGCATTATCCTGTCACAGGTCCTTTGAGAGTTGGCTTTTTGCGTTGCTCGCCTGGCTGCTCGAGCTGTAGAGCTCCAGCTTCTTTTGCTCCGGCAACGTTTATTATCCGCACAGCCCCACTCCGCATTCGGATCCGCATCCGCATCCTCCCAAGGAAAGCCAGACAATAGTACAGCCCGTGTCCTTCATAAGCCAGTGAGCTGGGATCAATTTGCCAGCAGCCAGAAACCTTTTTAGTTGCGCATGCAAATATGACAAACACACAGTACGAGCCCGGCTATATTGTCCGGAATAACCCTTCCCAATCCCAATCCAAGTCTCCTCCCTGAGCACTCCGATCTAATCCACTCCTTGGATGGCCCTTTGGCCATCTGTGTCTCGTGTTAATGCTGCATTCTTGTGGGAAATTATCGCTGTCGGAGGGCCAGAGACTTCGGCTGCAGTTGCTGGCCAAAAATTTGAATTTGCCAAATTACATATTGAAATATTATTGCAGTGCGCCCGAAAATTCGCTAGCCGGCAAAGTGCGAATTTGACAATTTTTTTCCCCATTTGGATATTTTTCTTCCCCTTTTTTTTTTCATCCTCCGGGGCTCGAAATTGCTTTCGAATTATTTTGTCAGCTGCGGAAACGTGGTGGCGCTGGGTCTCCAGTTCGAATTCCACTTCGTTTCCGGTCCGCAGTCGTCACTTGCGTGCAATTTGCGGCCAAGGCGAGTGGAAATTGAACACAGATTATTATTGCTTATTTCTGCATGCGTTGCAGGTTCGCCGCTCGCCGGATTACAGTAATAAAAGTCGAGCGAGGGAAATCATACGGTTACGGCGAGGACTACGGCCGGAGTCTCTGTCCGGGCGGAACCTGCTCTAATGAAAGCCCGTGCTCATGGGTAAACCAAATAAAAACCAAGCAAGTGTTGGGTATGCCACGCTGCTTTAACTATTAAAAAGGGGAAAATTGCAGCCCACTAATACCCTGTATCGAAAGATACGAAACATCTATCTCAATAAACAGAAAAAAAAAGTATTTGCCAAAGTATTCTTCATCTTCTATGTTAGCACAATTTATTATTCATTTTATAATTACAAGTAGACCAAAGATCCTTTACTTCGAATCACTATTTCGCCCACAATAACGAGGTATTCGAACGGCAGCGCTTAGAGCGCAACTGAAACCACAGCCGCAAATTGAAAGACAATAAATGTGCGCAGTCATATGGAAAATTGTGATATTCACACAATTTAATTAACATGAATAAATATTGTTACAGGCGGGCGGGTGGTCGGGACCTGTGCAACAACAATGGCGAATCGCAGTAGGCAATCGGTGTAACCAGCTAACGAGCGGACAGCATGGCGTATGAGTAACGGCGGCCGTTTGATTGTCTGCATGCAAAAGGAACAACAAACTGTGGGCAAACAAATCGCAAGACAGGACAAACTCCGGGGAAATGCGGCCAAAACAAAAGGCTCGACAGACGGAAAACATCATAAATCCCCGAAAATCTCACTGTGTTATTGTTCGAAAGCCGAGCTCATCAGCGGTTGGCAGTTGGCTGTTGGCAGTTGGCAGTTTGGGCCAGAATGTCGCACGCCTGCACACATTGTCAGCCACTTGAATTGCCAACCCAAATGGCGGCTAATCAGAGCATTTTCCAGGAGTTTAGCGACACTGCCATGCCACGCACTTTGAGGGCTCTTCATTAGTCAGTTTGCAGTGAGATTTGGCACACTCAGAATAATTTTGTAGTCTAAACAGAAGATTGCTTATCCTAATCAAATGGATCTTAAAATGTTTTTATTGTTATCATACTAGGTACAGCAAATTATCAATATCCAATTTGAATTTATGTAAGATATTCCAGGAAAGAACATCCTTTTTTTTTGGATGCAGGGTATGATAAGTTTGAGTTGGGTTTCACAGATTTGAATTGAAATCTCAGCTTGACTGTCTGCGACACGACTTTATTAGGGTCTCGCCTTTGTTTTTGCGCTGTCACCTCTGACCGCATGACCGACATGATTCCGGTAGATTAAGTGGAATGTCAGAATTTGCTTTGGCCATTTACGACTTTGCTTACATTATGCTAATCAAAGAGTCGCTTGAAATGAATAAACCTAGAATTAATACGCATTTTGCCAAACAATTTCATTAACAAAAATTTCAATTAGTTGCACGATTGAATCGACAGGATTTCAACAACTTTCTAGAGCGCTGTGGTGAGTGTGTATTAAAATCAATTGAGAAATCAGTAAAAAGTAAACTCGAATTGGCGGCGCAAAGTTTCGCGATTCACGATTGAAATCTTTTACGGCCAGAAATTATGAGAACATTTTCAATTTGACTTCTCGTTCTTTGGGGCGCGGGAAGCAACAGAGCGTGACACAAAAGTAAAGCAAACTTTTCGCTTACAGTTTCATGAGCACGGGGCAACAATCGCTTCACTCCAATGGCGAAGACGTCGAACTGCCAGCAGCACCACCGTGGCCCAACCCATTCCCAGAAACCACCATCGGTGGCAGCAATTCGCATAACAATAACAATAACTTGGCTGCAAACATTTCAATACCAAGATTCAGCCACGTTCCAATTGTCGGGGCAGCAAAAGAGTAGATAGATGGATGAGATCTGTGCACTGAAAGAAAGGATACCAGATACTAGTAACATTCTACCAGAACTGTTCTAAGAGAACTGCAAATGAGTATTAACATCCGTATGTCTTTACAAATCATTTGTATTTGAGTAATGGGAGTGTTTGGGTTTTTATCTGAGTGTAATGTGGAAAGCAGTTTTCCGGGGATGTTGGAGCAACCGGTTGTCTTTGGCCGCAAGTCAAGTGTTTCGGGCGTGGGTCCAGGAACAACACTCCTCACCCACGAAGGTCCTGGCGAAAAAAGTCAATTGTTCAAGTTAAAGTGAAACTTTCTCAAGAAGTTTTCCCAGACGCTGCCGTCGCCTTTCTTTTCGTGCCTTTATCTGTGCTGAAGTGGGGATCTGGGATCTGGAACTGTATGCAAGGATGTAAGGCGAAGCGGGGCGAAACGCTTCAATGGTTGCCATTGACACGTTAACTTTGCAATTGCAAAAGCCCCCCTACCCCCTATCACAAACTCCTCCCATTACCGACTGTCGACCCATAATCTCGTGTCTGCCGCTAAACGCAGTTTTTCCGCTTATTTTGCCAGCTGTGCGTCCTGTGTAGACAGTTCCTTTCGCTGCGTGCCTTATCTCCGCCAGTCGCCGTGTCGTCCTGCAGCCTTAAACACGGCTGGACAAATTGTCCTTTAAAATTCAAGCGATTGTCGACATCGCAGCCACCACTTGCAAAATGCACGACACTCTCATATTTCAAATGTAAAGTTCATGTTTATATTTTGGCTAATGTTTTTTCTAGTCGAGTAGTCGAGTGTGCTGGACAAAATAATAGAAAAAGTGGCCGAGAAAAAAGGAGAACAAACCACTTTTGAGTTTGACACCAGCTGGTGCCTGCCTGCGGTCGTCCTCGAGGGGGGCGCCCCTGATCACTGCCCTCAGGCTACCACCCCCTCATGCCCCCGCGGGCGATCCATGGTTGCCACTGGCTGCCTGAAGTGGCCGTAAAAGCTTTCAGCATTAATAGCTTGAGTGAGTTTCAATACATATTGTCAATATGGCCATTGGCCAACACACTGCGAAAATCAGCAAAAGAATTACTGAATTATTTACTAAATTAGTTATATTGGGAAAGCATCATAATAACAATATTTAGTATAAGAACAATTAAGGATATATATTAGAAAAGTAATTAGATTTTAAAAATGTTTATAGTTTGGATTTTAATGACGTGCATCACGAGTAAAAGCAGAAAACAGAATCGTTGTTTTCCTTTCTTAAATTTAAATTTGTTGTTCTGAAAGTTCATACTTACGTACTATTAGTTTAAGCCTTTTAATGTAACAAGAACTATATACAGCCATTTTTCAGATACATCTTGCAATTATTGATATTTAAATATTTCTCTCTCTGCACACACACCACGGTGCACACGCACACAGTTGCAGCGACGGCGAGTCGCCAAATTGATGACAGTTTGCCAGAGTCAGTTGCAAAAGCCGCAGCAGCTTCCATGGGTCCCTGGGTTCATGGGTCCATGGGTCGATGTCGATGGCGATGAGTTTGGGTTTGGGTATGCATATGTGGACCGACCCTGGCTAAATACATTGAAATGGCTTTGGCTATTTGTTTTTGGGTTTTTGGAGGAGGCTTGTGCTTGGGTTTGGGTTTGGGTTTGGGTTTGGGGGGCTAGCTTAGACTGTTATGGCTTGTGCCATTTTGGCACTTTGTAATTGCCTTGTTTGGCCTGTTGTCTTTTTTTGTGGCCCACTGTTCATGTTGTTATTGCCATGTTGGCAACGCATTTGGCTTCGTTTTTTGCGGCCTGGCCGGGGTTTTAGCTAAATCTATGCCATGAGCCATGTTTTTATATATCAATATTTGCACAGTGCCATGCAATAAGGGAATTACAAATACATGGAAATACAGCCGGAAATTCGAGTCGACTTTCGGTCTCTCAGGGCGATAAGCCTTGCTTATGGCCGGCATAAAAATCTATTGCAGCCGCAATCGGGCAATTAAGGAAATATGAATATAAATTGGATAAAGATGTGTAATTTGCCGGGTCGAAGTCAGCCCACCGAAATAATTTGCCAGTCGTTTTTACAATTGCAATTCCGCAGAGCAAGGCCTCGAACTTCCCGGAAATTCCTTGGGCCCGGGCGGATGCATTTAGAATTTATGTGGCACTTGTCGGCCCAAAAGTCGCGCGAATTTATGTCCCGCATTCGCTGACCACTAACCGTTTGGTCGAACGAACGGCGGGCTTAAGAATACTTTGTCCGCCGGCCATCGTTTGTTTTATTGTTATTGTGCAGTCATGACTTAAAAATTTGTCGCGCAGGCTTTCCAGGACCCCGAAAACAGGAGCAGGACTTCGAAACTCGGGCCGTGTAACACCGACAGCCATGACAATGCAAAGCAATTTCCGCCGCTGGAGCTTCGCTTTTATTTGGCCATTTGTTTGTGAAACCTCCAACCAACCTCACATGCCAAGCTCACACTCGTAAAAAGTTAAGCCTAAATATTACAAGAAAAATATCCTATTTCAAGTATTAAGAGTAGAGAGTATGAAAAAGGTTTATTTTGGATAGGAATGTCCTTTATAGACATATAATGTTCAAATATTTGTAGTAGCACTTGAAGGTACTACAGTTTGTTCTGAGTGCAGGACCTCGGGATCCGTATGCCGGATCTTGATGCGCGTGGATTTGTCTATGGCAGCCGGAAGTCGCAGCTCGGGGAGATGCACTCGTATGCGCAGTGCAAATTTATCGTTTTTAATTTGCCGCAAGCGCAAAGAGACGAAAAAAAATCATAGAGGAGGCTAGTAAATAAAAACAAGAACGAAATATCGAGAGGAGTCGGCTGTTGGCGGGACTGAGAAAAAATGGCAGCCGCGTAATGCCTTTAATGGTTTTTGCATTTCGAGCGAACCCCATTCTTTGCCGACATGCCTGCGGCGACTTATTGAAAGCTATAAATAAGGATTTCCGTTGACGGGCAGATGGGGCGTATGAGCAATGTCACACGTGGCACAGAAAGACGCAATGATTATGCGGTTAACGCAAATTTGTTTGCGGATTTGCTCAGCTTTTTGTCGGTGGTGGCGGTGGTCAAGTGCTTATAAGAGCCAACGCCTCATAAATATCCACCGCAAGTGCCATAACTCCTTGGCCCCCAAAACTTTTTCGCCCAGCAAATGAGAATGAGGGCCCATCAAGTATCCTGTAAATGACTGCAGTTGCACTACAGTTTGAGTACGGAAATTGCAATTTTATAAACAGAGGGCATAAATTCGCCAGTTGGCGGGGCACGAAAAGAAGCCGAGGACGTTAACACACTGCCCAGATGTGGAAAACCCTCTGCGATTGCAAAGTCACGCATACCCGACTGAAATCAGAACTCTGACTATGTTGTACAATTTAAATTTATGTTATAGCCAAAAGTTTGCAAAACTCAATTAATTAACTTTTGTTGCACAACGACGGCAACTATAATACAAACATGAAACTCGCGAGCATACCAGCAGCAACAAAAAAATAAATGGCAAACAAGGGCCGGCGTAACAATAACAATAACTAATAAAAATATTTGCTGTGGCAAATAAAAAATAGAAGAAAATTAACAAAATGGCCAAAACAAGCAAAACATGAGAAGAACCATGCAGAGAAGCAAATGCAACGCGGTCAGCTACTGAAAACAATTTGAAAAACTAAAACATTTCCGTCAGCAAAGACCGCAGGAAATCAGTGCGAAATTTGTGGCACTCTGCGGTTGTTTTTCTTCTGTTCATTTTCTGTCCAGCCGAAGGACGCGTATACGCCCCATGGACGCGCTTTAATGCCCGGCCATTGCTCATACGCCCCGTGAACCGGCCGCCGTTCATCATCGCCGCCCTTTGGCGCTTTTGTTCCAGCGCGCATTGCATGTTGTTAAAAATTATTGCAGTTTCTGTTACAATTTGTTCACTGCCACGGCTCGGACTCCCTAATTGCAGTGTATTAAAACATCAAAAGTTAACAGCCAACAACGCACAGCAACTGCCATTGCCAGCAGTGGAGTGAAAAAAAAGGAACGAGAATTTACGAAAAAATTGAAGAAAACTTTGACATATTTGTGCGGCGAAAATAATTTAAAAGTTTTGATTGCCAGCATGTGTAACTATAGGAATTTGCAATTAATTTCGAGGTAATGACATTTGTTTTCCCAGCCATCGTCCATGGTAATTGAATTCGATTCACTGCGGAACCTTCACATGCCATGGGTTAATAGTTTTGATTTCCAATCACTTGACTCGCCCAATGAACCATGAACTGCAGTGCACAAAACTCAATTTATACTTTTGTTTTTCTTAGGCAAAAACTGGCCAAAATAACAAAACTCACTTCCAACTTTACTTGTAGTACACATATATCCACACTTTCGAAAAATACGGCAAATAAGATGGGGCATTTTAAATTGGTATTCTAAAAAATAAATAGTATAGTTATTAGGACATAAATATTTCCACTCATTCACTTTATAATTGTTTAATATTATTAATAAATATGAGGATCATTTTACTTTATATAAATTATTTTCAATAATATTTTTTAAGCTAACATACACTGTTTTATGCGTATATAATGCGCCATAAATTACCTTAATTGATTTATTGAAAAAGGAGAATAATTAATGCCAATGACTTCATTTTTTTATGTGTACAGTGCGTGTGTATAAATGACTTTTAGCCTTTTGTGGGCGCTTGGGCGTGTCAAGGCAAGTAACACACACACACAAACATACTGGCACATGCACATGTTTGTGTTTGCGGGCGAGGGTATGTGTGAACGTTAATTTCCACAATATGTTGTATCCTGCAGCCAAAAGTTAATTAAAAACCAACAAAACTCGGCGCTGCACACACCACCGACCCTCGAGTCCTGCGAGGACTCCAGCTACTGGGCTCCTGGAAATAGTTGCCAGCATCCTGGGCGTCGTCAGTCATTTTTCTGCTTGCCAGATCCGAAAGCCCGGAGCTGGGAAGCGCGTGCTCCTTGGAGGCAACCCCTTTTCGCAGGATTTGTTTATGGACGCGAAAATGCCATGCAGTTACCCTTTTTGATTAGACCGCGCTCGTCGAAGAGCTCGGGGATATTCAATGGCGATTGGCGCAAACATTCGCACCCATATGGCGCGCGAAAATGGAATTTTTAATCCAATTTAATTGGCAGCAAGGAGCAGGGATCAGGATTCAGGAATCAGCCTCTTCACCTCTTCACCTCCGCCCCTTTCCACTTGCCAGCCAAATGTAAATCGAGATGCGAGAATACTCGAATGCCGCGGCGCCACGGCAACCAGAAGTGTCGGTGCAGAATCGGGCGGGACTTTAATAAATAAATTGGCTGCCAGCAGCCGGGATATGCACAATATGCTTAAACAAAACCCGTATTAGAACAAAGCACGTCGGCGACACATATATTTAAGGTCGCAACAACACCACACAAAAAGGCAACATCAGCGGCAAACACAATTTCGCAGCGCACGGCACTAAAAACAAAAGCTAAAACCAAAAGAGAGTAAAAAATAATAAAAACTTGCTGCACTTTGTTGATTAAATTTCATGCTTGGCTCCACCTTTTGGCGCATCGAGTGCAGCTCCAAACACCGCTCCAAAATGCGAACACCACTCGGCGGGTCCTGGCATCCCCCTGCGCTGCCCCACGCGCCCCTCGTTGCAGGCTATTAAATCTAAATTTAATTTTTGCGCTAACGCTGTCAGGAACAACAAAAACGGCAACATCAACTGCGAGGACAATGCCAAGGAAACCGGGAGACTTCTGGCTTAGTCGCTTTTCGCAGCTTTTCTCGGTTTTAGCTGGCATGGCCAAAAGTCAAGCGAGAAATGAAAAGATAATGGTGGATCTGTAACAATGTCGGTGCATCAAGACTGCCCATCTAAGCCGAAAAGTTGTGGCAAATATGGTGTTGCATTTGGACAATGAGATGGCTTCATACAAACAAAACACTCCTTTGTATGTTACACTTTAGTTACAATGTGTGGTAACTGTTTCCACATACTTTCAAGAAATGAAAAGTAGTTTTCCAAATCAAAAAACCAAATAAAATTTCAATCATATTCTTGCACTTTTCAAAAAAAATATAGTTTATAAAACAAGGATACCAACATGGACCATGTTTTCATAGAGCGTCAAACAGGATACACCTCATAGTTAGATGAACTGGGAGGCTACCACGCAAAAGTGACTCCACTTTCACCACATTTGAAGGTTCATTGAACGGCTTCCCCTCCATTCCATTGCGGTGGAGCGCCATTGTGACTGCTCTTGGTTACCCGTGTGATTACCATATGCAAAAGCGAATCTCGTAAATCAGAGCAAATATATCCCGGCTCAGGCTTATTGCGGCAGCTTATCTGCTTATGACAGCTTTCCGCAGCACAAGCCACAGCCCGAAGGACTCTTAAAATGAGGCGGCAGCACATAGACAGACAGCATAAAACAAACGTCCAGGGACGCGACAAAAAGCCAAAGGACAAAACCGAAAACCGAAAAACTGAAAACTGAACTGAAACCAAAAGAACCGCAGCACACAAAGAGGTGAGGAGCCATAAAAAAAAATTTAGAAAAATTCTGGGGCCTGTTTGGCCGGGTTAAAAACTTTGGCGAGCAGCTGCCTTCATCACTTTTTCGGCAGGACAGCCAGGAGACAGCGGCGAGGACGACCAGGACAACGCGTAAAATTTTCATTGTCAGCTCGGCCTGGTTGCGAACCAGGGTTAACTGTCAACGACATCTTATTATGAATTAGTGTTAAATGCCGCGCTGATAGCGCTGATGGCACTTTACAGCAATTTCGCATTAAATTTGGACGGCGGCAAGCGATTCGGGTTCATAAATATTTTGCTAGTGGATTTATTTTTATGACTCCTTCTTAAAACGGAAGGAAACGGGCAGCAGAAATCAGAGCCGAGACACAAAACTTGTTAATAATGTGTGCAGCTGGCCAGGGGAAAGTCCCGCGTGCCGCATTTTCGACACTTTCCAAAACAGTCACGTAACCACGTCAGTAATAATCACTAAAGTTCCGGAGCCACTCAGTCCTGCCCCCGTTTGTTGTTTTTCCTTTGGCGTTGGTGTGTGTGTTGGTATTGGTGTTGTGTCTGTTGCCGGGCTCATAAATATTTCAGAGGCAGCGGTCTCCCAAAACAGGCCCAAGCACCCAAACACCCAGCAAGGTGGGCCGCTGGTGGTTTTGCAGTTCCTCTAAATTATTGAGCACGGCCCATCACCAACATCAGAGGCGTCAGCTTACACTGAGCAAAAAAACTCAATCAAAATGAAAACAGACCTAAAATTAGGAAGATTTAAATGAATATAACCATATGCGGTTATTTTATTAATAAATTACTTAAAATTAGTACATACTTTATATAATATTAATCATTTTATTTTAGGTTCCGTTTTTATTTTCAGTGCACTACCCCGAAAATCTCCTCCGATTCCACTGCCATAGCTTATTTACATTTCGTGCGCATCGCGCGCCGTGATTTACTTTTGCGGCTTAATTTCATCTCCAGACATTATTTGTGCCCCGTGCGCAGTTTATCTTTGGCGTTAAGCACTCGACGCCCTTTGCACCAGCGACTTGCCGACTGCTTTTGGCCGCATTTGATAAACTTATGCAACTGCACGTGCCAGCTGAACGGGCGTGAGGTGGCTCTTTATGGCCCAATCCGTGGCTACAAATCTGGCCGCGCTAAATTAACGTGGATTTATAGTTAATGTGTCTGCGCCGGTGACTCGGTTCAAAGACAAAAGCCAGTGTGGGAGTCATACTCATCCTCGTCATATCATCATCCTGACCGCAGGGAACCGGCAGCCGGCAACCAGGACATTCAGCGGTCTCCCGAACCCGTGGCTCTTGCTAATTGATTATGGACTCGCTTGCTGCTCCATTGAAGCGTCATCAGCTGGCGCATAAATCAAGCAAATGTCTACGGGGCACCACTTGCTCTGGCTGGGTTATGTATAAATTTGCATTTTTAAACAACAAAAGCAAATGTAATAATAGGAAAAATACTAAAAAAAAAAAGACAGTTACCCGGGGCTGGATGAGTCTTTTTTTTTTCCTGGCAATAAAATTGATTAAATGGCGCAGTTGAATGAACTGGAGTGCTTCTCGAACTTCTTTAAAAGATTCTCTTTAAGTCTTCTAAAAAAATTCAAGGGGCTTTAGATATGTTTTGAGATATATTTGCAAGCTTAATAATAAATAAATAACATCTTTCGCTTCAGGGAATCTGCAGTAATCTAAATAGTTATAATTAACTAAATATTTGGAAATATGTGTTTGTTGTCTGCTTAAAAAAAAGGATTCATTTGAAATGAACTTCTTTCGAAAACGAAGTTTTGACAATTTCGAATGCCCAGCGAGGGCAAAAAGTTTACTCGGCAAACGAAATGGCTGTCAACAAAAGGAGGAGGCACTTGGGCATGGGCACCCAACCACACCCATTCCCCATGACATCGGTCAACTGTGAGGCTATGGAGCCGGCAAAGCAAAAGCAAGTGCTGCCACTTGGGGAGCGGAAAAGCGGGAAAATCGGAAAACAAAGGCAGCTCAAAGCCCAATGAGCTGCGGGCGCTGGGAGAAGCGTGCAAAGGCTCTTAGTTGCAAGTGCAACCACGTCTCGCTGGCTGTCCATTATGTGTGCTCCTCCGAACAATGCGATGGTGCAAGAAAAACTGCGACGCCAGCGTGGATAAGTTTTGGAAATTGTGAAAGGCCGTCAGCGGCACGAAGGCCAGCAACAACCACAGAAAAAGCCAGGGGCAAAAGCAAAAATCGCGGCAAGTGCACAGATACGCGGATACAGATACAGATACAAAAAGGAGTGCGGACCAGAAACTAAAACGGATGTACGCGCAGTTGTTGCAGAAAACAAAGATTCGCGGCGCTGAGCATTCGTGCGTGAATGCGTGTGAATGGCCATGAGTGTGTGTGAGTGCGTGTGCGAGTGCGGCTGTGTGCGTGCACCGGAAACCATTAGACAAAAACGTACAGTTGCAGCGGGAAAAGAACAGCACAGGATTTTCGCATTGTTGAAGCTGCCCGAAAGTGGACACTCGGTGTGGGCCGTGATGCTTATGCAATGCGATTCGTTAGATACTCTTCATTTTTGAGAATTAGAAAATGTTTTTATGGCTTTGTATATTCCATTTCCACTATCTTAATTACAAACAGGTATTTATTCATATTCCGTGCTCAAAAGTTAGGGTAATTCTCGGTCTTTTTTTGTGCATTTATCACATGGGCTGGTAGCGCCCCAAAGTACGCGACTCCTACTTTTAGAGATGGCTGTTCTGGATGGATTTGCTTCCGCCGCGGGCTGTTAATGCAGCTGGCACTCTTGGCCCAAGGTTTGTCTGTTTAATTAAGCGAATCTTATGTAACTGCTGGCAGGTGCCGGTCACCTGTGCGCCGGAATTTGCTGCATCCACACACACACACGCACACAGATGCAACAGCTCGCAGGACTTTCGAATGTGTACTTTTCTGGCTGCTAATGAGTGGGCCGACTTTTGATAATGGCCATCTGACGCCCTTACCGTGTTTTCACGATTAATGGCACTGCCGAAAGTTTCTTTTGTGATTTTAATAGCCTTCTTTTTCGTGATGAAAGCGAGATATTTAATTAAATCGTGTGAGTGCTGGCCGCATTTTTATGGCGCTTTTCAATTTTTAATATCACTTATCGCTGGGTAATTAAAACCATTTCGGTTGTTTTATTGGCAGCGATTTTAATCAGCACCTAATGAGCTAATCAATGCACCAAAATGTAATTTCCGGCCCAAAAAAATTGAAGCATTTTAATTAAAATTCTCGCGTGCTTGCTGATAATTGTCAAACAAATGTTTCCATTAATAATCTAATTGCGCATAATGCGTGCAAAATTAGCACTAAATTAGTCACGGCCCATGCACTATTGTTGCTCTCCGGCTGGCCAGAAATGAAATTTTCGAACCACCAACAGCCAGCAGCCAAGAACAATGCTCACCAAGGATGCATAATTCACGAAAGTTAAATTAACCAACATTTGCAGCCAAAACAACTGTGGAAGCCAAGCAAAATGCAATTACATCGCTGTGCGCATTTTTTTGGGTAACTCCAGTGGCTGCTGCCAAAAGCTCAAAGGTTTATTAGATTTGCCCCTTTATTAAGCGTTAAATTATTTCGTAAATTGTTTGCACTCCAGCATGCAAAGTAAATAAATACGCCTCCTTCCTCCGATCCGCCCCTTTTTGCTATCTGTGTCTGCTGCAGTCACTTCATTTCGGCTGCCATTTGCATGGACAGGCGGACGGAAAAGAAGGCGCCCTGCGGTGCTTTAATTAATCATTTGAGAGGTTGCTCTCGCCAGCAAAACTACTTACACAGGAAAGAAAGTAACAAAAAAGAGCAAATTTTTAATGTTAAATATATTCCACAGTATAATACACAGTCTAACAGTCTAAAACAAAAAAAACCTTACTCTTATCAGGGTTTTCTACACAATTGCAATCTTTTTGTATTTCATTTTTTCCCAGTGCACCGAGCATTTTGAAATGTGTGCAGCGGAGGTGCATCCTACAAAAAGGCGATTAGCTAGCAGGTCCTGCGGCCACGCCCATCTAGCTGGGCGCCCCTTTGTTTGCCGAGTGCGGCACAACTTTGTCCCAGGCTCCGCAGATAAATAACTAACTGAATAAAATGCATAAATGTGTAAACAAACTCTCACGCACACATGCTAGCACCGCAGGACAATGGCTGCCTTTGACGCGCGTACCTCAGCTGTTTTTGTTGTAGACACAATTTGCAGGACTAACAAAGCCACAAAGTTGGCAAAGGGAACGCGCACAGGACAGCCTTCGAGGCTTCCAGCTGTCCTCGCAACTTTAAAACAGTCATAAATTTAAATTCTCGGCGACAAGGACCGGGCATTAGTGGCCAATACAAAGGGTTTGGGTGGGGTGGGGGTAGGCAAAAAAGAGGAAAGCTAAAATTATTTCCTGTTCGGAGGAAAAAGTCAGCACAACAACAGCAACTACAACCGGAAGCTCATCCATCGCCGTGTGCACTGCGTCTATTTTATAAGCTTTGCCAAATCTTTTCGAGTTGATTAAAAACAATAAAAACAGCGTGTTTCTTATGGCCAAAAGCTGAGCCATAAATAAGCAATTTATTGTGCGCTTCCGCCGTGTTTTCCCATTGTTCTGGCCCAAAGTCAGTGGCTCAGCGTGCGGCCACTCCTGTTTGGTCCTTGCTGCTCCCTGACCCTCGGATTCCCTCCAGGGTCCTTCGCCGCTGCCCGGCCAACTGGACAGAGCAGGGAGCTGGGAACTGGGAGTCCCGGCTGCCGTGAGCTGGGAGCCAAGAGCTGACAGCCACCATATAACCATGGCTTCTGGCCCGACTCCGTTTGGCATTCGGACGGCTTTCGATGTTTATTGCAGCATTTGGAGTGAAAGGCACAAAGCAATTTCCGCTGCCGTGAGAGCTTAGCAATATTAACAAACTGGCATTGCCCCCTCAGCGAAGGGGTTCATCTGCAGTGGGATGCCCATCAGACATGACTTATTTCTGCTGCGTTTTACTGCTCCGACCTGGGTTTATGCCTTTTGAACTATAAATATGGGGCTAAGCCTTGATTTAGATTAATGCCAAAGCGGTGAGCAGTTAAAGATTCCTTACGACTTTTGTATCAGTAAGTATGGCAACATATTGCTATTGCGTGTTTTCTGTGCGAAATAAAGAAATGAAACACACTTATACATATCTCAAGAGCATGCACCCACGCTAAACAGGAAGCTAGAATTAAGATCGTGCTGGCAATTATTTTTCCAACTATGTGGCCCACCGAACCATATCCGACTCCTTTTAGCCAACTCGCCGGGGGGAATTGTAAATTCAGGAACGTATTTCTCACAGCGCTGCTTATGATTACTTTTCGCTAATCGCTCTGCATTATTTCCTTTCAATTTGTGGCTTTTTCATTTCGTGCAATTGAGCGCGATGCTGACCACTCATTGCAACAAACTCACACAGGCACACAGCACGTCCTTTCCGCACACACACACACACACACACACTGGAGCAAAGATAGAGCCATTCTTCGGCATGGTCACGTAGGAAAATTGTTTGGGTTGAAAATCTTTTCGAGCTCCCCACGTGTACGTGACAACACAAATAGTTTTCGGTGGGCTTTTTTTGTTGTGCGGATATATGCTCGATATTCGAAATAGTTTCATTGCATTTTTGACATTTTTCTTTGGCCACTAAATCTATTAAAATTATATATATTTTTTGGCATATGCCTTTGATGCGTTGCTCTAATTTCATTTTACTGCAATATTTTTGTTTTATTTTTCCTCGTCCTTGTTGTCAAAATAAATTGAAGATATTTTATTTTTCGTTTTTCGATTCGATCAATGGGGGGGTCTACGATTTTCGTGGCTGATAAAGGGAGGAAGGGGTGTGTATAAATTGGATATGTGGATGTACGGCCAATACCGCAACACATCCTGTGATACGTGCATATCCTGCTCGCCTTCAACTGCAGTCCTCGCCAAGCTTGGCCACAACAATTTTCTAATTAAATTCGATTTTCGCCATGCATGTGGCATAAATTGTTTTGTCATTTTACGGCAACTGTCCATGGATGTATTCGACTGCCGGAATATCGAAATTATTGGAATGCCGGAACGTTCGTTCGTACGTACTGGGGTGTGTGTGTGCGTCCACAAATCTTGTACGATTCGGGCCAACAATTGCTTGGCCTGCCACTCGCCGCCGCCGGCCACGGTCTTGTATATTCATTTGAGATTAGCAAAAATTGAAAATCTTTAGCCCCGGGGCCGAAAAATGTTTCACCCTCGTCCTGGGTACTGGGTACAGGGCAAATAATAACCCGTATAATTGGTGAACATGGCCAACATGTGCCCGGCTCAGACCAGAAAACCCAAGTATTCAAGTATCCCTGTATTCCAGTATCCCCGGCATCGCCACATGTCCTCTGGCGCAATGCTCTTTTGTTTTTTCATTCCTTGTTGTTTTTGACTTTGGTGGGGGTGAGACATCCTGATCCTGCTCACATATCCGCATCCATGTTTTATTTATCAGCGGGGGACTGGAGATACCCGTCACGAGGCTCATACATGACCTCCTTCAATTACCCATCTGATTGGTACGATCCGGCTTGTTTATGCGCTTGTTTATTGTTCAATATTTATTATTGCTCCGCCTTGCACTCTATTGCTCTCATTATGTAGCACAAGATGTGGTTATTATTTCAGCCGTCGTTATTGTTTTTTCTGCACCAACACAATCTTCTCTGTGAAAAATGATGTAGCAAATGGATAATTAAGTGAATGACCAGTTTTAGTGGCAAATTTCAATGCAGCTTCTTGATCAAAGCACAAGCTGATTTCCGGAAGTGAAATAAATGGTAAAGAATGAAAGCCAGAAAGATTTTCACCATCTCCCTGCCGGAATCCATCCAATCACTGACCCCACCATCCGGCTATTCCTATCCTCCAGGCAATCCGAACCGAGATGCATTCAAATCCCTATCGCTGATCCGCATACAAAGTAAACAAAATCCCATCTGGGGAAAAAGGAGCTCCCACTCTATTTCACCTGCTGCGTTGTTGGCTCGGCTGCTCGATTTCACATTGACAAAATTAAATTGAATATTGTAAAAATATGCTGGCCATAATGTTGCATCCAGCCAGGGGCAACCTTTACGAGCAGCTATTAAATATTTGTCCTTGCCGGCGACGACGGAGCGTTGTCCTCGCCGTGTCCCCTCCATTCGCCCCCTTCGCCATCCTGTCCGCTCCAATCCTGTCCTGTCCTATCGCCTTCTAAATATCCGTCTCATCGACGGCAACAAAAACAAAGAAGTGCAACAACAGGAGCGACAACATTTCACTCAATTCAATTACCTTAAGAGTGCCGCCATCAAGTGTCTGCTTCAAAGCAGGACGAACAGGACGAGGTTCTCGTGGAACACTGCTGATACACCAAAGGAAATTGTTGGAAATGTGGATTTTCCAATTCCTTTATTTAAGATATATTGTTCTAACTTATTTTCGTTTAAATCGGTATTGGGTAGATATTTTATAAGTGAATGGATATCGTAAACTTCTTTATAAACAAATTTAATTTTAATGAGCTTATTTGTTAACTAATTTTTTTCAAGTGAAGGATCAGGAGTGTGAGAGCAGGACCCCTTGTTGCAGTTGTTGTTTCTGCTGTGTTTGGCATGTTAAATCCCACATTTGATGTGCTTAGAGCAGCTCCTTGCTGTCGCATTTCGTTGACTGTCTGCTGGAAGGATGTGAGTGCAGTTGTGGCTGTGGTGGAAAAGGGGTCTAAAACCAACGCGAAACCGCCACCCCCTGTCAGCTGACAATTTTCTTTGGCTTTACCTGTAAACTCGGCTTGATTTATTGCCCTAGCATGTCAGGGCAACCGTTTGCAACATGGCGTGTAATAAAATTTTAATCGATGTCGTACATTTGCATGCCAATTGCAGCCGGTTGAAGGCACTTTGAGGCGGATCCAGGGATCCTGGGATCCTGGGCCTGGCCTGGCTCTCTTTGGTCCTTGGCAACAAGTCAAGGCGAGCAACTGCGTCACGTGCCATAAAAACGCATAAAGGGCGACACTGGTCGCCTTAGGAGCTTTCCAAACTTGCCTCCCATGTAATTTGATGCGCATTTGCATAAAGTATGCGGAAAATGCGAGTAAATGCAACTGTAGCGCAGCGGAAAAACGTAACAGAACACAATTATCAGAGCTGGAGCTCTGAGACACAGGGAAAATCGGGAAAAGCAGCGACTTCGAGGTAGCGCAAACTTTGTTGCATACTTTGCTGCATCGTTTGCGGCTGCCGGAGAAAATATAAAATGCGAATATAAATTTGTATTATTCTTAAATTAAGAACGGAAATGAAAACAAGAATTGAAATGGTCCTGTCATCCGCCCCCACCCGCCTTTCGGCCTTTGGAATCCCGGCCAGTAAATTGAAAGCAAGGCAAATCCTTAGGCGGCGGACTCCTTTCGCGACTTGTAATGAAAAAACTTAAATGGAATTTGAATATGCGGCGAACGCAAGGTGAGTCCTTAGTCGCAGAAATAATAAAATAAATTCCAAGAAGTATAAATGCAAGATAATAAATCACCAAATAGAGTGGGAACTTTGCAGCTGAGGTCTTGCAAAGCACTTTTGTTTTTCTAATTTCCATTAATACACAGGAATAACGAACTTTGTTCCTTTTTTTAAAGTAATTCGGGAGTAAAGAAATTAAATATACATGTCACTGATTTGTTTAAAGTTGCATATTTGACATGGAGGCTCGGTAATCCCTTTGGCTTTTAGCCTTAATTGCGCCGTTGCCAGTAAGCCGTTAACATCATATTTGCCGACCATTAAATACATTTATGCCACACATGGCTGCCCCTTGACCCCAACCTCCTGTCACGCCAATTGGGCCTAAGCTCCGTCAAGTGTCAAGCGTAATGCAAAGAACAAACAACAAACAGCTAACAGCATACAGCGAACAACAAACAACGGCAGACAGTTGTCACAATTGCGGCCATTAAGGCGCTGCCAAATTGCTGACCATGTCCGAAAAGTCAAAGGGACAAATCTTTTTAATAACCGTGCGTGTGCGCCATGTGTGCGGAATAGTTGACACGGTTCTGATTCGGAATGGGTATCGGGATTGGAGGCATCTGGATGTGCCAGTTAATAAAGACATAATGGCATAGATTTATTTTTTATGGGCCAACATTTTGCGGTTGATATTATTATCGCTGTATTTTGTTGCCTTGTTTTCGTGGCCATTTAGGCCATGTGATGGGTGGGCTGTTGATGGTTATTTGGCAAATCACCTGCGCTTCCTTACAAGCTTCCTGCTCAGCAAACTTAATACTTCCTTGGGCAAAAATGTAAAACAAGAAGGCATCAACGGCCACATTCACCCACGTACACATTTAGAGCGAAAGACGGACAAATAGCAGGCTAAATTTCAGCTCCTTCGAGTCCTTCCAAAATGAACTACGCACACACACACATACAGACAGAGAGAGAGACCGGGGCGTATTACATATAATTTTGAAGGAGGCCTCATCCTGCCAGGTCTGCACACCTGAATGGTTAGCTACCTGGCTAACAAGCCGTCTTGTCCTGTGCTGTCCTGTTCTGTGTGGCTCCGTCCTCCGTGCTCCATATTGTACTTAATTTTTTCACCGACGCCGGCTCTGAAGTGCCTTTTTCAATTTCCCCAGAGGCGCTTCCGATCAAACAGGAAGTGCTTAAGTTCAAACTGAAGTAAAAGTGCGCTCGGAGCCACCCCTTCGCCCAACCGCCACTTCGTATATCAGCGAGCAACAGTCAGTCAGGACTCTTCAAAGGAGGTATCATCACAGGACCTGCCATGCGGAATCTGGAGTGCGTTACAAACAACAGAACTTAAATTTAACTCAACCCACTCCAAATATATGCTTATTAACTAGTTTATAAGTATTTAACTTCCCAAAGATATTAGGAAATATATAATATCGTTCAATAAAACAAATAATCTTATACTGTAGATAAAAAGATTGTGGCATATTTTAAAGCTCTTCTCAGTAACAGATATGCCCTCACTGCACCTTTCAGTTCAGTTTGAATACCCTACGCACCCCGCCCCTCTTGCGTACCTGTAACTTCATTATGGGGGCGTGTGCGCTACGCCATAAGGTATGCCATATGAACACAAAGGACAGACAAAGCTGGGGGTTGAAGAACATCATATTTCATGTGGCTAATAAACATAGCGCCGGAGTCCGCAATGCGGGAGTCGCCGAGTGAACTGCATAAATTTATTAATGAGTGGGAAATGAGGTATTCTGTCTGCGGGGGAGCAGCTCCAAGGCGGAACGGGTGGTGGCTTAGCCCCAAGGCCACAGGACTGACAACTAAGCCTCCGCCTCCGCTGCCGATGGCAAGGACCTGGAGTTTGCGGAAAACAATAAGCCGGGAATTTGGGGGCACCGCCACCAGGATACTCGGATAGGCTGATTTACGTACCAGCAAAAAGTCGTGCGGGATCAGGAGTCAGATGCCGGGAAGGCAAATTGAAAGCACACGAAGGCAGCAATTTTTCCTGCCTTTGCTGCTGGGGTGAAAGCTAACCAACTCCTGTGATTGATAAATATTTAAAGCGCAGCAACAAAGCGAAATAATTGAAATAAGTGAGGGAGGGTTGCGACTTTTACACCGGGGGTGGCTGCGTGTGGCCCGAGATGTCCTGGCTCGTCCTGCGATGCCCAAACCTGCCATGCCCTGCCCTGCCCTGCCAATTGTGACAACAACAAGCCAGGATGCTTGTTAACCTCACGCCAAGTCCTTTCTCCACGAGACGTTGCTGCACCTTCATTCAATCTAATTTCGCTGCTTATCACTGGAGCTTAGCTGCTCTAAAATGCGAATGACATGCCAAAGTACTCGAGATTCAGCAGATTGTCGCGTCGCCCCGCACACACAGGATGCTCGGCAGGGATGCCAGGAGCAGCAGCAGCTCCGTGGAGATTGGAGACTGGCAAAAGGAGACCGAAGGGACCCAGAGAGCCAGGACGAAGGACGAAGGACCCAGGACGAGCACTCAATGAGCATGCTTCACTGCAGGCTTTGTTTGCCGGATGAACAGCTGCTGGCTCGATTGTTGGCGTCACCTTCGTGCGCTTAAATGGCTCTCAGCTCTTTTATAAATATAAATATTTTCAGACCTATTTTGCTTGTTAATGAGGCTTATGAACACGCTAGTAAGATCAATTATTTAAACAAAAAATCCAAGAAAAGATTTTAAGCATATAATGATTTAAGATGTGAATCAGCTAATTGACCGTTTTAAAGGGTATTTAACAGACACCTTTTGGCATCTTGTTAAAATTCTTCCTCCTGCTTTTTTCTTTGACTTGGCTTGCTGCTTGGCTCCGCTTTCTGTTTGCATAAAGTCTGTCTGTGCCCACATAATGTCGCAATTCTGGCAGACATTGTTTGATTTGAATTCATTGTCGTGTAATTTGTGCAGCACGCCCCTTTATTTCTCTGCCGACCAACCCACTCAGTCTTTTTCACGCTCCTTACGGCAAGCATTTCGTGTCGCTAATTACACTGTAATTAAAATTGCTGTATTTACAGGCAAACACACACACAGACACGCTCGTTCGGTATCGGTGTGAGTGCGTGCAAATATTTTTTAAAAATACATATCACATGTACACGAGTGCATTGCGCATACGCCGCGTGCACCGCTTGCACTTGCATGAGCTTTGTAAATTAAGCGTGAAGCGGGACGCAGTCCGCTTTACAGCCGCCCTTCTGCCTCTTTTTTTTGGGAGGGGCGTGGCCGGCATTTAACACATTTCGCCCGTCGTCGATAACAAGCTGCAACTGTTTGGGCGGTCATTAGGCGAGCGGGCGGGCCAGCTCGATTCTTATTTTTTGCCCATTCGGAATGCGAGTGCGCCATTTTAATTGCTTTTCGCCGGCCGTCATGCATGCTGGGGCCAAAAATAGTCGCCTAAGAGTGCTTTTGCGTGTAGCTATTTCCAACTTAATTAATAGCAAACACACGGCCTGCTATGGCAAATGCAACGAAAACAGGGCCAGAAACAAATGCAGGTGGCAATGGGACTTTGGGCTGGCACTCTGCGCTTGTACCATAGTACAACTTTTAGTTTTCAGCCCGCACTTGATTTATGCGGCCAGCCGTATGTAGTTTATGCATAATGCAGGTCGTAATTAGTGAGGCAAATGTACAAAAACATATCGTGCCGGGGCTCAAGCTTTCGGGGCTTAGTCCTCGGAATCAGAAGTGGAATCTAAATCTGAATCTGAATCGGTGGCCAGGACATCTAATATTTATTATCAGTAAATTACAATTGTCTTTTACATGCATGCGATTAATTCCATTGCTGCTGGTCATAAATATTTATTTACAACTCTTCCGAAAAACCTGTCATGGCCACAGGGCGTTTGTTTGCTAAGCATTTCGGCTTTTGTCCTTCCATCTTTGTCTTCGGCTCATGGCCTCCAGCTATGTCCTGGATTTTTCAATGACATTTGCAGTTTTAATTAAACAACAAATGATAATTTTTAGTACCAACTGCCCCCCAGCCAATCGAACTTCGCTTTATGCTGGCAAATGAAATATGATTGTCCCGATATTGGAATTCGTTTCCCAGCAAAAGTGCAACGGACACACTGCTTTAATTACTTTCGAGTCCAACAAACAGAGATTGCCAGAGGTTGCCGGGTTCAGGAACAAATTAACTTTACCGCTTCTGGTTGAGTTGCGAGTGCATATACATTAGGTAGTAGTGCCGCATCCTATCCGCTAATGAAGCAAAATTATCTGTTCACTCCGTCGCCGTAGTCACTTTATTCCACCTACCCACCTTCAGCAGGTGTGCACGGGGCGATAATGATTGTAATTAATTTAATTTCGTTATATTTTCATCTAGACACAGCGAGTGGCGATCCTCCGCAATGCGCTAAATGCTTTCTGTTTTCTGTGACTTTTGCCAGCGTCCCCTGCTGTTTACTGTTTGCAGTCCTTTTTCGCTACACAGCGGAAAATTAAAGGAATTTGCTGCCAATAATTACTTAAAATTTATATGTGAACTAACTATAAGTATGTTGAAATAATCAATCTGAACAAGCGCTCTGGCATATTTAAAATCATTCTTTTGTTATGTACTTAATTGCAATAATATTTCTCTCTGCAGTTTATTCCTTTCGCCTCATTACGTTTTGTGTCTTGGTTGTTTTTGTGTTTTTAAGGCATGCTTCATTTGCAGTTACTGTGCCACTGGCCTTCTGCAAAATCAGTTTACTCCCTTTGCTAATTACTAAAGTTTTATTTCGCTGGCTCCCCATTCCGCATCTGAAGACCCAATAATCTTGATGTTCGTGCTGGGAACGTATGCTCCATGTGCGGAGGGTTAATTAAAAGCCGTAAAACTTTCAGTCTTTCAGCCGGTGATTACGTGGCACACAGGATATGCAGGACTTTGGGCTTGGGAGACAGGCTCGTTTTGCAGGCCCATATGTCCGCCACTTTGACAGTTGCAGTTCAAATGTCAAGTGCACTCCACTGCAGATACAAAGGACCAAGGACCCGAGGAGTGAATGGGCCTTGTGATTGACAACAGGGGCATGTAAACGAGACTCCATCTTAAGTGCGCCGCAAGGACAACACTTTCCAGTTTCGATGGGCAATGGCGGCGGCCATTCGTTCATCCGTTCACCATTCTCCGGGCTCCGTGCTCCGTACTCCATGCTGCATGCTGCATGCTGCATGCTCCGGTTGCCAAAAGGTAAATATTTTTGCCTCGGTTATTACATTTTCGAGCACTACCAAGCCAACTAGCTCGTCGTCGGCCAGATTCAGAATCAATCAAGTGTTCAAATTTTAATCAGTTGCCCGTTCAAGTACTTCCATCAACTCTTAAAGTTTGATGCCACAGCCACAAGGAGAGGCCACCGGAGCACCCTTTGTCCGCCAGTTACACCCGGATGCCCTCGAGCCACTATCACTGGCCGTCGGAAAACCGCAAATTGCACGTTGCCCTGGCCAAGGATATGCCGCAGCAAGTCCTGGCGAATTTTGATGTTTTTGCCAGATTGATGAACATACCCAAAAACAAGGTTTCGAGTGGAAGGAGCAGGAGCAGCAGGAGCAAGAGCAGCAGCATGAAAAGGGAGCCGAGGGCCAGGACAAGGACAAGCCACAAGGCGTCGCTGGAGGAAAACAGGAACCCAACTCCAGCTCGTTGTTGCTTCATTTTGTGTGCCCCCTGTTGAAAAACAAATAACAATAATTATCTTGACAACAATTTCCGGTATTTGTGCTCAAGTCGAGCGCAACAAAAGGCAAAATGAAACTCAACTCAACTTCAGAGACGTGCCAAAGGATCCAAAGGAGCCAGGACGAGCGCTGGAGGGGCACCACAGGTTTGAATATTCTGCCGCACCCCTTGATTGCGGCGGAGTGGCAACTGGAAGTGGGAGTGGAAGTCGAAATGGGATTCGCAATGTGCTTGGCCATGGGAATGGGCGGTCGCATTGGTGGCATTGTGTGGTTGGGCGACTTGTAATCATTTGATGAGGCGGTACACTTGGAAGCTTATCGCAGGTTCAAATTATAAGCATCTTCATTTTATATTATTATTAAAATTGAATTTTAGGCAAACAAAAATATACGTTTAAGCCAGTTTTTAATATGTTACTTTCAAAGTTACTTTCTTTTTGGAAAACCTCAAATGATTTTTGCGAGTGCACCCAACTTGGCCCTTTTCTCATTACGCAACCGTTTTCTCCTCCGGCCACTTTCCTTTGGTCTCACATTGGTAACTTCTCACAGAAATTGTGTCAGAGGTTGGGGTCTATTGTATGATTTCTGGTGTTCGATAAGGCAGAGCTTGCAACTGGCTGTCACTCATTTTCACCCAGCCAATCCGGCCCCAATAGGTAAACAAAGCCACCCTAAACTACCTGTCCCAAATCAAAATATTAAATGCTAAGCTGAGCGTGAAATTAAAACATTAATTTCTATATGTATTTAACAGTTGTATTTTGGCATATTTGATGTAGATCCAACAGCTCTCAGCTGGGCCTTATCGCATTAATGATTCACGAGCATTTACCTTTTAAAGTTAAGCCTAGACATTTTAAAGTAAAGCATGGTATTATTCATTAATGTATGTATTCACCTGAATGCCTTCTGAATTCCAGAACAAAACCCGGCCAAGTTTTAATCCTGTACGTCAACTACTTCAGCAGCCACAAAGAAACATTTCCGAGCCATTTCATTCGAACAATTTCTGGTCTACGAATGAGAGAGCACCAGAACACACACACACACATATCGGGGGAAATATTTTAATTTGTATTTATTTTAATGCTCCAACGCCCTTGTGTTACAACCCACTTCAAAAGCGGCAGGATGTTTGCCGCCCCATCCACTCGAATCCCGTGGCAAATGCTCGTGCTGCTCCTGCTGCTGATGCTGCTGGGAATTCCTTTGAGCTCATGGTCAAATGATTCTCAGATATTCTTTTAATGCTGCACAAGCGACGCCTTGAGCTATGCACTAACTTTCGGCGGTTAACCTGGGACAAAACACCACCAACCCAAGCAAATAGCCAAAGGACTCGCACACACACACACACTCACCATAATAAACTTTAATGGGCCTGTTCATAATAATAAAATTTCATTAAGCTGCCAGGCAGCAAAGTGAAAAAAAAATCCAGTGAGCAGAATGGCATAGGCAAATTTTCGCTGGCAGGCAAATGAAGACGAGTGGTTAAAAAATGTGGTATTTTGGGTGGGCGTGGCATGTGTGAAATTCCCCAGAGAGACGGCGAGGCTCCTTACCACCGTTTTTCGGTTCATCTTTGACCCATGCATATGTTGCCCGGAAGGAAGCCAGAAACAATTCAATTACGTTGCAAAATGGCTGCGCCCATGTATTGTGTGTGTGTGTGTGTGTAGGGTCCTGAGTGTGATGTGTAATAAAGTTTCATTTTATAGACCTGCCAGCACGTCTGGGCAGCTTTTGGTGACGCCAGAGCCGCAGTCGCAGCCGCAGCCTCAAAAGCATAACTCGTGCCCATCAGACTCCTGCCGCTTTTCCTCGATTTCCCCTTTTGCGCCGCTTTTCCAACTGCAGCTGCAGCAGCGGCAGCTGAAAATGTGGCCCGAATTTTGCAGAAGAAGAAAATTGAAAGCATTACTGTGGCCCGTTGCTGTTGTACGTTTTTTGGCCAAAACTGAAATTCTTGTGCCGAAGTTTTGCAATTGTTGTTGCCTTGCAGCTGTCAGAGGAGGCGCACTAAACACTAAATAAAATTTCAGTTCTCAACTGCGTGAGCAAACACACACACACATATACGCACGCATGTCCTTGGGCGCTCTCACACACACACGCACTAACTCACACATATGGAAAGGCCCCTGCCCGCTGCGCTGCTCTGGCATATTGAACGAAGATTTATTGCAGTGCCAGTGTGTCCAAGTGGAAATAAATCAAATAATTTTCCATGTGGAAAAATTTCAAGCTCAAAAAATCGAGCTGAAAATTAAAATAGGACGAAAAAAGAGCCATAGCTGAAGACCAAAACAGCGAGAGAGAAAGAGCGCCGAAAAATAAAAGAAAGTCAAGTGAGGCGCCACCCAAAATTGGACAGCGGCGATTGTGTAATTTACTCATTATACGAGTACGCCAACCTTATGTGCATTACGTAAGTGTGTGCGAGAGTGCTGCTCACTTTACATACTGCATATGCATGAAAGGACCTTCTGCCGCTGGTCCGCCGTATTTCTATATTAGCACACAGACACCTAAAGGACCTCCTGCCCCCTGGCCACCTCACCCCCGCGCTGCCCGCACCTAACTGTCATTGTCCAGAAATTAACGAAAATATATACACAAACACACAGCGGCGAGTGCAGAGAGCAAAAATGAAAAAAATGTGGGAAAAAAAAAGAGAAGGCAAAAGGAAAACGGCGAAAAGCGAAAAAGGAATGGCAAGAAAAGTTTTGCATTTCCTCGTGCTAATGTATGTTAATTACAGGGGGATTTTCCATGCGGAGGATTTGCATTTTAATTTATGCACCGAAAAATTTGCGTTTTGCCAGCCACCCCGGCCAAAGTCGTTAAAAGAGGAAAAGCCGGCCAGAAAAAAAGGCGGCGAATGGCGAATGGCGAACACTGAACGGGCCGCAAAATAATGGCCGAAATGAGAAGTTACAGTGACGCAATTTGTACACGTCATAGGTGAGAGTGAGTGCATGCATGTGTACGGGCATTGGGGCACTTCATTACCCCGGTGCCAAGTGGACACGCCCCAGCACTGCAGCGGAAATTGCTGGAAATATATTTATTTATAGGCCAAGTACGGATACTTCACCCAAGTAGGAGTCTGAAGGCCCACGGGCCCCAAAGCAATTAAGACGACCACCTGCCGGTGGCCTAATTAGGCCAAGTGCTCGAAAAAATGCAACCGAACTTGAGGGAAAACGATTTAAATTTAAATCGTTTTGGAAATTTAGGAAACTGAATTATAATTATTATAATTATACAGGTTCCTGTTCTATTAAAATATCATCTATCATAAAATATGCCCGCCTATATGACGTTGTGATAAGTTTTCGAAAAGTCCACATATATTTGGACGCTTGAAGTACACTGGTCCCTGCTCGTTGGCCAAATCACCCGAAATTCCCGAGTTCTTAACATGTCTTAGGAACATCAGTGTCCTTGCCCATAAATCCACTCACTATCGACCTTCAATCAAACAAGCTTCAGCATTTCACATCGCGCCCGCAAATTGGCTTCGGATCTTGAAATTTAATTATTATGTGCGTCACTCGAGATTGCCCCAATCGGCTCACTCCCCTCACTTGGAGCTCCCGATGGGAGCCAGAAAATCAGTCCTCCCTCACCCCAACCACAAGGAAGCCCTACCATGAGCTGCCACTGCCCCACGATCCGTGTCTGTTCAGTTAAATTAATACAAAGCCCAAGTACATGCACTAATGCTAAGTAGATACGTATACGCAAACAAGGAGTTTTGGGGGGCGGGACAAAGCCTACGCTAAGCTAGGCACTTGGAATGTGTGAGTGTGTGTGTGGGGGTGGAGGGTGGAGGGCTGAGGAATGAGTGTGCGCTGGTTAAGCGTCTTACTTAAGTATTTATGTATTTACATTGCGAATATTTAATGGAGATATGCGCTGGATTACAACTACTACTTGTTGACGAGCGGCAGGGGGTCGTAGGGATGTGTGAAAAAATGGCACGCTCGAAGGTAACCAAAAGAGAATACTTAAGCAATCAACAACAGCCACTAGAGCAGAGCTCAGTGTTTTATTTCACTTTAATAAATATTGCATAACGACTAGATTGGGGCAAGCGGGATGTGGAATGTGGGGCAGGGGGCGGAGGGCCGGAGCAGGCACAGAACATCTAATAAGCTAAAAGCGAGCGTCAAAGCAAATGGCAAGCATAATATTCCAATGGCTGCTCCCCATTGGCCTAAGGCTGAAATTATTCAAGCGTTTCTTTAATGGAGACTCGCCCCAGCGGAAACGCCCCCATCGTCCTGCGTCCTGCGTCCGTCGTCCTTCGGCCCTTGCCCCTTGTGTCTGCGTCTCTGGCTGACTTTCAGCTGGAAACTATTTAAAAAAGCAATTTTTTAGTTAATTAAACGACAAAGACAAGCAAAAGGCAAACAATTTCCCCTCGCACATTGCACCATTTGGCTTTGCCACTGCCCCAAGCGATTTTCCCCCACTCAGACAATTGGTCGCAGGGACCGGACATCTAGCTGCATCTAAAGTTTGCAAACCAGTCATTTCTTTTGGCCGAAATTTAAAAATGCCGCAGATCGTTATATGTGAACTGAACAATCGGATTGGCTCCTGCTGCGATCCTTATGACTGCCACAAAGTTGCAGCGGCATAAAGAAGTTCATGCGTTGCAATCAATTTTAATGATTTTTAATGTGCAATTGCCTGCAATTGCAATCAAGGCCTGCAGTTCCTGGCAGAAAACAGAGAAAAAAATGACGGATCATTATTCTTTACAAAAAAACGTAATGTTAACTTATTGAAATGATCATTGCACCAAACTTACTACTACCAATTAAGAACTCCTACTTGCAAATGGTAAATTTTTACTCGGACTAACACCTGAGGCGCTTTGAGATTCCAAATTATTTTTCACCGTACTCCTTATCCACCGGAAGCACACACACTACTCGTGCGCTAATGATGCCCAGCAACAATTGCCGGGAAATGCAAATAAGTCGGGGTCCTGTCGCACACAAATTACTGGTCAGGAGGAGAGCCCGTGGAGAATGGCAAATGAAGAGTGGCCAGTGGCCAGTGGCCACTAAAATGCGCAACTTTGTAAGCCATTTTTGCCATTTCCCAGCTATTTGTCGCATTTCGCTTAGCCATTTATTTATTTGCACTCATTTAAAGTGTAAACTGCATTGTTTTTTCCACAGCCCCCCAGTTGTTTCCATCATTGTTATTAAGAACGGCGTAATCATAGCCGTTGGCTGCGCTCTGCTCCTCTTACTGCCCTTCTATTTCTATTTTTTTTTTTTTTTGCCTGAATCCCCCGATGTCTGGTATGCTCTAATTAAGTGCATTTACTCTAATGAGCAAAAATGGCACCAGTTCCAGTGGCAGTGGCAAAAGTAGCTCCAGCTCCAGATGCAGTGGCAAAAAACCGTCACAGCTCCGTGAACGAGGGAAACCGTGCGTGAAAACTGCCCTCCAGCTGGCGAATGGGGTAGCTTTTGTGGTCTCGGTCCTGTTTTCTCGGAGGTCGACCTCATTTAAGGGCCAAGAACTCAAAACCTTTTAGCCAGGCTGCAATGGGCAAGTGCTTGGCCCAGTGCTTCCCGCCCGGCTCTCTCCGTACTTTCTAGCATTTGTCTATGCAAAATTTTGTGACGCTCATTAGTGCAATTTGCATGCATAACGGCAAATATGGCCAACAGCCAGATGAAGACTCCGGCCTGTCCAGATTTCCAGCTGTCCGTCTATATATCTGGCCAGCCCATCTATTATATCCACAACAAATAGACAAATGCAGGTACACTGCGCGAAACTTTCCAAATACGATGGGATATATCTGTAAATTTCAATACCACAGCAATTATTTCTTAGGCGCTTAAAAAAATATACAAATAGGCAAATTTCATTTGCTGTAAATTGAAATTCTACTTGGTAGTACTGTCTTCCATATCACAGTGTAAATATCCGCAGGCAGTTGAGGATGAGAGTGCCTCGATGCGATGGCCGTTTCTACATTCATCAAATTCAGAGACAGAACAGAGGCATTTGCTCCGTTCATTTTCGAATTCAAATATGTAGACTAGAATTTTTGTATTTGCCCAGCTCGTGTGCATGAGTGTGCGAGTGTTGTTGGTGCCATTTTGCCATGTTGCAAGAGGCGAGGATAGCTCCAGCCCCGATTCACATTCTGATACAGATTCAGCGACACTAAGTAAACAGCAGCGCAGCTGTGCCAAAGGATAACAGCACTCGTCGGCTGGCAGGCTCGAAAAATATGCAAATGTCAGCCGGCAGACCCCAAAAACTGCACAATCCACATCGATATATACCCCATTGTATCCCATCGCATAGCAGACCCATCACATGCAGATAACACACAAAACAATCCGAATTAGTAGAAAGCAAAACAAGGCATTGGAAAAAAGATTTGGCCGAACGAGCGGCACGGGGCACGCAGCACTTGGCCGAAAACCAAATTCATTTTCAATTAAGAATTTTTCGGCATATCGACAGAAAATGTCCTATGCCTCCTAATGCCTGGCAATGGAAAAACATTTGAAATGCTAACTAAATTACGCCAACTTCGCACACACATTTGCGCATGTCTGTGCATATTTAGTTTTTTGCAATTTACAGTGGCTGCCACAGCCACTCGCCGGCCATATGTGTTGGTGTTTGTATCTATGTGTGTGTGTGGGGTGTCAGAATGTGGTCAAAATGCCAATTGCAAAACAATTGCATTTTGGTTACTTTGCTGTTGAGCCCGGAATTTCGATGGCAGCCACCTAACAAACACAGCGACGGCTTCCGTTGACACCAGCCAAAAGATAAAGGGAGTGTGAGGAGCACTGCAAGAAAGATACTATAACTAAATTAAGTTTTTGGATACATTTGAGTATATTTCCAATTCAAAAAGAAAAGCGAACAAATTGGAAAAACATGAGCCATTAAATTATAATAAGACAAATTATAATAAATAAACTATAAAGCATAGCTGTCTTTTTTGCATATTTACCACTTTATTCAAAATTTCTAAAATATATACTAGATAGTACTAGACATTTGATCATTTTTCCGTGTGCACGCACATCTACACACATTGAATGACAATTAAACTTTAGATTTTGGGTTAAAAGCAAAATATTGTAGCCGACATGCTAGCCATCCTTTTCATCCTTTCCCCAGCTCCACTGCTGTGCGGCGTGAAAATTCAACTGGATTTTCTTTGGTTCCCCATTCCGCCTTTTGATGCAATTCTAAAAATTGTTAGACGACAACCAGTTCCGTCATATTCACACACAAACACACACACAATCACCAGCAAAAACCGAAAAAGCAATTAAATTGTACACTCGGCACTGGCAGCAGGCAAAAGCCAAGCAAATCAACAACAACTATTACCAAATCCGTCGACAAAAGACACCAAAGGCATCATGCAACAATATTATAACATTCGCCATTCGGCCAAAAATACATCAACACACACACAGAAACTGGTAAAGTTTTTTATTTGGTGCGACGCTTGTGTGTGTGACAGCCTGACATGCAAATACGTTTAATTTCGAAAACTAAACTAATAAAAGCTTCGCTGCAATAGCCTTTCTGAAACTGAAAATGTCTTCTTTTTTTTAGGATGCCCACAAAAAATGCTGTAAAAACATAAACAAATGCGTTTTTTCAAAACTAATGCGACTAATGTTTATGGCAGGAAAATTGAGGAAAAAAATAATTCTTTTTTATTGCTTAAATCAACTTTTAGGTGCTTAATGGCATAAAAAATTCTTCCTGGATTGGTAAAAAATTTCATCATACACTTTTATGACCATTATATTTGCTAATTCAATTGCTATATTGCGAGAATTTTTTTCTGAAAATTACGCAACATAAATTTGCATACAAAGACATAAAAATGATAAGTTTAACGCTTTACTTGATTTATTTTTGTTGAAAACTTTAATTAGTTGGAAGTCAGAAACATGAATTTTAATTAAAAACATCGACTGATGTTCCATATATGTTTGTCACTAATTATAAAATAATTCTAATTTTGCTGCAATTAATTGAAAGCAGATATGTAAAACCATTGGACTTCTGATGAATCCCTTTCAATTTAGCTTCATTTCAATAACAGCAGGTCCTTAAAAAGGACGACTGAAATCATAAATCAATCTATAGAGACTGCTCCTACGAGCGACAACGATGAGTTCGCAGGACGAAAATGTTAGAAAATTGCCACCCAGTGATGCGCCGAATATTTCAATGCCCACTGATGAATATCTAGATTCGTAAACTACATGCCAAACGGACGTGATCCGTAGAGTCACGGGGGTCCTATGAACACAGGGTCGAATGGTAGGAATCTCTCTATCCGGTCGTTAAAATCGGCAACAAAAGAAATAGCACATTTCAACGTTTTGAATTTGTAAAAGGATATTTTTCACATTATAATAAGAAATGAGGCTGAATACGCGCCTCGCATTTCGTGCTCTAGCAACTCGGAAAAACCCCCCGTTTTCCACACTTTATTTTCCGGCTTCCTTTAAAATGCAGAACAGCTGAAAAATCATATAAACACAAATAATAAAATCGACAATTTGGCAAGAGCCGCACGCACACACGCACGCCCAGTAATACATACACATTTACGTGTGTGCGTGTGTGCGTGTGAGCCTGCAATGAGCACATAACCGCAAATGTACTGGCAACAAAACGTGCCGCGATTCCACAAAAAGACCAATGGGAATTCTCAAAGCAAAATGGGTTAGACTCTCCACTCACACACTCAAACTTTTCGCGTAATCGACTCCACGACGCCGCTGTCACGGCCAAAATCCCATTGGCCAGTGGAACTTCTTTATGGTAAGACGACATTCCAACTTAACTCCATGCGAAATTATGTTTCCTTGAGTTTTGCTGATTTTTATCAGTTCAGGATGAACTATTTATATGGTTTTTTTAAAGAGTGCTTAAGATGTTTGCAGCGAAAAGTTGATCCTAAATCAGATTTTCTCTGCAAAGTTATAAATTAATCGAAACTATTAATAAGTACTTAGATCTTAAATATTACAGAATATTTTTCGTAGCCACTGTAGACTTTTCTCAGGGAACGAATCAATTTCGAGCCATTCGAAGAAACTGTTGTAAGAATGTAAGCCCATCATTTTCTCTTCAAAAGCCATGGATTCATGTTGGGCACTCGTTCAGCTGCTGTTTATTCTAAATTCCGTGAGAACAGAAGCTGGGGATAGAGAGGAGCGGTCGGGCAGGTTCCATCCCAGGATCTATAATGGCATAAAGACGACTGTGGAATCTCTTGGAGGAGTTGGCATTCAGCTCTTCAATGGGAGAAAGCTCGTCTGCTCCGCAACACTACTCACACCGCGACATATCCTTACGGCAGCCCATTGTTTCGAAAACTTGAAGTGGTCTTGGTTCCACGTGATCGGTGGAAGGTCAGCGGAATTCACTTGGCACGGCAACTACTTCCGGAGGAATCTACTTATATGGGTGCAAATTCATCCGAACTATGCAAAAATGAAATTCATCGCGGATGTCGCGGTGGCGAAGACCAAGTATCCGTTGAGGGGCAAGAACATTGGCTACGCCCAGGTCTGTCGATCGGTACTGCATCCAAGGGATAAACTCATTGCCGCCGGTTGGGGATTCGAAGGTGGCATCTGGGATGAGTCCAGGAAGAAAACTTTTCGCTCGATGAAAGTTGGTATTGTGAGTAGACGGAATTGCGAGAAGCAGCTGGGTCGCAAGATGCCACCCAATATCATCTGTGCCGGTGCCTACAACCACAAGACTCTCTGCTTCGGCGACTCCGGCGGACCACTTCTGTTGGGGCGGCAAGTTTGTGGCATCAACACGTGGACTTTCAAATGCGGCAACAACGAAAAGCCAGACGTGTACATGGATGTGCGATACTACGCCAACTTTATTAAAAGAACTATTTACAGAATGGGCTTTTGAAGAAATTGACTCAATTAAACATCAATCCATCCCACCAACAAAAATTGTAGTATCACTTTTTAAATTTATCATATTTGAGCATTACAAAATAAAAACACTGTCTATCTAAGTTTACAACTTAGTAATAAATTTAATTTTAAACTAGTATTATGCGTGTGTGACTCTACAGACTTCATGTTATTTCATTTCAGCAGCGTTGTTTATTGTCAAGCTCATGTAGCTGATAACCTAGATATTTCTGTCTAAAATGACTAACTAAACCGCTTCCAATTAAGTATGTAGATTAGTTTGGTTTGTTCAAGCTATTCTATGATTTACAAGGCAGTAATTGGAAAACAAATTTATACTGATTATATGGCATATAATAAAATATATGTTCAATACTCAAACAACTAACTTTTTATATTTGAATTACATTTTTACATTTAGCTACATTTCAATTTTGTAAAAGCGCAATTGCTACGTGCATGTACAATTCTACAAGTCTGATTGAAGAAAGCTGTTGTAGAATGTAGAATGTGGCGCTCTTTGCACCTTAGACTCACGTGCTGTCACTCATTCTTGGACTCTCTTCTTTCTCTCCCCTCTCTCTGTCTTTTCCCTGAGAATTCTCACCAGCTCAGCGAAGCGTAAGATGGGAGAAAGAATTGCAGCGTTGGCGCCTCGCCGGTAAAAATCATACGATAAAGGGGGAAAGTCGGGAAAAGCGGGAAGACATACACGCTGCTAGGGAAAATATCTTGCTGTGTCCCACAGTTTCACTTAAACTAATGTATTTACGACCTCTGCTCTTCGCGCTCTCTGCACTTCGAAAAATCGGGGAAGATATTGCCGCATTTTTGGATCGTGATTCAAATAAATATGCTCTCTATTGAAGAGGATTTCAGCACGAATAAATGGTTCGGGTATTCATTGCTTTTCGAATGAATGTTTTTATTGTTCATCATTTAAGAATCATTGTTTAAAGCATAAGCAAGCAATCCGTTCTAATTGATAATCTTTATCTAAAGTGTTAATATAATTTGGGTCATTTTGTAAGGAAATGTTCCACCTGTAAATAAAAGTAATAACCTGTTTAATAAAATAAACCTGTTTTATAGGAACTCTAAAAATGTATATACAGCTGTGCTCAAGATAACAGCAGCACTAACATATTATTACAACTATGTATAATTTTTAAGAGTAACAAAAGTTTCTTTGTAAAAACTTGTGTATTTTCACAATTCTGATCTCTGATCATCTGTTTAATATGAAATATTGTTATAAATTCAATACGTCGCCAAAACTATTTATATCAAATCAAAGATTGAAAACCATAATTTTATCATTTCTTATCATGCAAATTCGTAAAGATATGTTTATAAATATTTTTCCGAGTGGAAAACTAATGCGGCCCCCTTTAACCGTAGAGCACAAATTCCCCAGCGGGTCGCGGTCTCTCGCCATTCATTCAGTTCACGTTGGATTCTCAAAGCGAACGCGCGTCGATCGTGCTGCTCCCGAAAAGCTCTCCTCCGACTCTTCCCCGGATACAACCGAATGCGTGACCGATTGTGACTCAGATTCGGATTCAGATTCAGATTGATATAGTGCCTAATAATTGCTGATAGTGCGAGTGTGCGTCAGTGTGTTCAATTGAGTTAAGTTTGGCTGCCAAAGTTACTAATTCATTCGCGAAATGAGGGAAATTGTGCATCTGCAGGCGGGCCAGTGCGGCAATCAGATCGGTTCGAAGGTGCGTATAATTGATATTCCACCGGTGTTCGCATCGCAGACCTTTGCTCTATTTTCTAGATACTTTTCGCTATCCTAACCTCACATGTTTAATTATAAAACAGGGGAATAAAGAAGAAAGAGCGCTCTTTGCCTCTCTCACTGCGACTTTCTCTCTCTCTCTCTTGGCTTTTCACGTTTTGTTTTTAGTGGCCAGCAATTAAAATGGGAGGGTTGTGGGTGGAGGGGTGGCATAGATTATTTCGCCAGTTCGAGAAACTATAAAACTGCAAAACATTGAAGAAACCTAACGTACTTGCACTTATCTTATCGCTCGCAAGATACGAATATCAGCAACCTTAAAGTATCGCATTTAAATTACCTTGGACTCTATGCTCCGAGTCAATTAAACCCAGAAATCCGCTCGCAAACTAAGCAAAATCACCTCAGTCAGGTGTAAACAATTAGCTCGCCGCTCAGTTGAGAGCTTGTGATCAGCCGGCTATGCAAATCTGCACGGCAAGAAAAAGTAGGGCCTTTAAAAACATAAATTAACTTAACACGATTACTTAATCGTAATACAGTAGAACCCATTTAAACACAATTGCTATTGAAAATTGAATTACACATTACATTTTTATTATAGAATAGAAGTTGGTATTTTTTCAGTGTACCTGAAGGTTTCTCGTTTCAAGAAATCCGATCTGTGAACCAAGTATTTTTGGCGGGAACTCAGAGCAAACTGCGGCAGCTTAGTGCCCTGTTAGTAGCATTTTGAAACTGGCTCGAAGGTTTCTCAGAAGCTTCCGTCTTTTGGACAATTAATACAACTAACTGGTTCTGTAAACTAGTACTTTTCACGAGCTCTTATGATGTTTGCCCTCGCACAGTTGGCTGATCTTACCGTCATAAAGAACCCGTCGAAGGTTTCGTGGGTACTTCTAATTACGACAGAGGGGCTTGTAAATAATATCTGTATCTTGAACCGATATATGTATCTGACTCATGGCTGACTGTGACAAAGTGGCGGGCTTATGTGTGCGCTGCTTTCACTATCGCCGGCCTCTAATCAGTGGGCTTGTTTACACAACTTTAAACATAAATACTCGAAAAGTAGGAACTGATATGGGTTGCGCCGAAAATAGCAATTACATAGTGTGTTCTGGTATTTTGAGTAGAAAAGCGGCAGCATGTTTGCGGGCAATTAGAGGAGTGGAAATGAAAACAGCGCCCATTCTAAGCTAATTCAGCGCATTAACATTAACTCGCACAATTTGCCGCGTCATGAAAATCCAGCTACAGAAAGTCGTTGACGTTTGACACAGTTTTTTTTATAATGCCTATTTTTTTATATGTGTTTGTCTTTTTCCCGGCATTTCCCAGCGCAGTTTTCTCTGACCGTTTCTCTTTTCGCTCGCGTTGTGCGCTTTTCCTCTTGAGTTTTATGTAAACACATTTCCACATATTTTAAAGTACTTTTTTGCGTGTTTTCAACACTGCCTTTTGCAGTTAATTAGAACGCACTTTTCCGGGATAAGCCAAGCCCCCCCAACCGATTTTGTACGCCCCCGAATCGGAGCATTATTACATCCATATTTTGCGGCCATTGTTATGTGTAGCTATTGTGCAGCTAAAAAATAAATACGATTATTTATGCAATTTGCGCTTATCGAATCTTTATAGATGGCATAAAACTTGTTTGTTGGTGCATTAAATTTGAATATAATAATGGCGAACATATTTTGTTGCTTGTCCTATTCATGCGCTTGTTTTTTGTTTTTTTTTCTTTTTTGCACACTGGCCGATTTTGTGCCTTAATTGAATGTCCTTTTCTGATTAATTGGCTGTCAATATGAAATAATGTTGCAGCCTAGAATAAACAAATAATAAATGTGCAAAACTGCCTACGTGGCAAAATAGTGTGCACAATGCTGTGAATGGCGTAAATGGTGAATGTGATTTTTAAATAAATTTTCCAAAACTAATTGCTCCGCTGATAAAGGCCAATAGGCAAATAAAGAAAAAACTTAACAGATTGATTACACATTAAGAGCAGAGCTTATTCACACATGAATGGGCTGCAAACAGAATGGATTGTAATTATAAAAACAGAGCTTAACAATTGAAATCCCGGCAGCATACGCATGTTTTGTAAACATAATGTTTTCATTGAATCACGTTAAGCACAATTCGATTTTAAGCCAGACAGCAATTTAAGCCATTCTCATGGCTTCGATTAAATATGGCAAAATGCCGACGAAAACGTCTTCCGGCTTTTCTCTGCCAACACCCCGAAATTGATCACATATGTATGTATCGGCCGAGGCAAAGGCATCTATCCAAGGATATTTTGGCCTGCAGCTAGAGTTCGTTTTTCTTTTTCTTCATTATTTACATAAACCTAATTTTCCCTAAATCATTTTGTGAACAATAACAAGGAAAATCTATTTACGGCATGGCATAAAGCCGAAGGAAAAGCGTGGTGCCACCATGGCGAAGAAATTTATAGACGAGCAAAGCGGAGAAAGCGAAGCAAACGGGGAAAGCGGAGAAAGCCAGGCAAGAACAGACAATAAAATTAAAGAGTGGAATAAGCCAGGCTGCAACGGCTCCTTTGAGCCAGTGTGGCATGCAGTGTGGCACACCCATATAGCCTGCCCCAGGATACGTTTGTTTGGCCCATAATGGCAGGGCATCATCGAGCAGCGCCAAAATAATGCACAAAATTGAATTATCGATGACGCTCGCTGGCAGCCGTAATTTCTTTATGGTTACCCGATATCGAGCCGGGTAACTGGGGAATCGGTCGGATTACATTATGGCCCGGCATTACGGCTTGCCACGTCATAGGTAATGCCCTCGCTCGTATGCAAATGCGATTTTCATGCGGCATTGCATATACATACATACATATTCCGACGCTGATGGGTGGGCCAGGATAAACAAGCCATCGTTAACTTAGTTGGCATCTTCCATTCAGTTGGATCATATGCTGGTGTATTATACTCCACTTGCAAATTGTATTTCCACTTTCAGTCGACTGGCTTTTCGATGCCAATGAATGTTGATTAGCAATCGAAGATTGCACTTATGTGGACCGATTTCGTATTGGTTCTTAGAATGGTCAACAATTACCTCAGTAACCAAGCGCAAAATATCGAAAAGGAAAAAACTGGCAAGGGAATCGAGGAAAAAGCACAACCAAGGGTTAAAATATCCCATTTTTTCGCCGGCGAAATATTTTTCAATTTACATAAAAATGCGTTTATGCATACCAAATGAGCCGTACTCACACACACACACACACACCAACACACCCTTTTGCAGCTGCTAGCGCGCAGCGTCCTTGCGCCTAGCAGTATGCAATAGAAAATGGAAATGGAAAAGGAGGCCGGAGGCGTGGCAGGTGGTGGAAGGGCACAGTCGACGCTCTGCTCCGCTGCACAAACTGATTATAAATAAACAAAAGGGAATTTTTATAAATATTTTCCACACACCACACAAACTCACCACCCCGCCATTTGCGTAGCTGCTGGCTTGATGGAATATAAAAATTACTTATTTATGTATATATTTTTGCTCAGTTACGCTTTGCTTTGAACATGTGCATGCAAATTGATGAACAAAGGCGAAATCACAAAAAAAATGAAACTGTGCATAAATATTAGGAAAACGTGCGGAGAAAATGCGGCAAAGGGAAAAAGCTTAACTCCATTCTTTTCGTATTGTCATCTCATCGTCACCCTTTTGCTATACAACCATGCAATTTTACAACAAAAGCGATCTTAATAGTAGTAATTAGGATTATAATAGAAATAAAAAACAAATGAAGAATCCTTTTAATACTCATACATCATAGCTATTAAAGTAGATATTTTGTTAGCACTTGTTCACAAATTCATTGGCCAAGATGCCCAACTGAAGGAAGAAGTTGACCAATCATTTGGTTTATATACTTTTCCTTTACCATATATGCTTGCCCTTCTCAGAGGACAGCAAACACAGCCGAAAATGACCGAAATGGAAGCCCAAGTGCTGCTCCTGCCTTTGTGGGCACCTGTAAGCCGCTTGCTCCCTCTGAGCCGACAGGTTGGCCAGGCCAACAGGCGGTGGGTATATGGGTAGCGGCCATGTGGGCAGTACGGCAAATGGCCATTTGTTATTTATTTAACACTTTTAAAAAGCATTCCGCTCTTTTGCTCATTAATATCTCATGCTGCTCTTAACGCCATTCAGACAGCCAGTTCTCGGGCAAAAGTGCAAATTGCATATGGTAAGTGGAGTTGGATTGCCAGGGAGTTCGGGGCATACATATGTTTCATTACCATTGTTATTCGAGCAATTGTTTTGCTCGCTCGCTCTCAGGCGCATATTTTTTTGTTGTTAATTTTTGTTTTTCGCAGCCTTTCAGCTTTTCAATTACTTTGGTAATTTTATATTATTGAAATTGCAAGCCGCAAATTGTAATTATTGCGCATTACACTGCCAACGAGCTCTGCACGACGGCAGATAAGGCCCAGCCATGAAATATGTTGGTCCGTTGTAATCTGGTATTTACGAAAAAAAAATTAATAATACAATAAAGCAGCAGCTGGCAATGCGTTTTAAACACGCCCAGTTCTCGCCGGCCACGGCAATTTATTTATTTATGCAATTGGATTTGCCGGCTATGCGAACAACAAATTGCTGTCTTTTCGATAAGAAGGCAGAAATATTTTACACACGCCCTCGGCTTTCGGAGAAAGCCGGCTGATAAAGCATTTGGCCGGCAGATATTAACCGCAAAACGCCAGCAAATTTATGGCAAAGCGGGGCGTAATTAAGCCAAAATACAAAATGCAAAACACAGCTACCAGAAATAACAATAATCAAGATTGGTTTGGCTCTGCTTTTGCACGTGGTATATTTTTCGATTCATTTCGGATCGTTTTATTTTATTTGCGCAAATTGCGTTGACTAATTGTGCGACCAAAAACACGAAATGAATTGCCTAAATAAACAGAGTGCAAAAGTGCAATTCGGAATGCAGGATGCTCTGCCAGGATATGGTCTTGAAATCATCTAGTTTATATGAAATTGGATATACATTTTAGTGAATACAAGGCCGTAGAACTCTCTGATCCATTTTTGTGAGCGTGATATTTTTTGGCCAACCAAATGCTATATAAATTATACCCCAGCAGCTGATTGAATACACTAAACGCAAAAATAACGAAAGCAAATGCGCGAAACCTCATTAAAAACCAATGTGGTCAAAATATTTATCATTCATGTGCTCCTGCTAAATCCACGCTCGACTACCGTTTGTTTGCATTTGTTTGGACAAACATATGTCCGGCTGCATGTCCTTGAAAGATTAACATCGGTTTTATTATTTATGGCAGTCGTTGGCATGAGGGGGAAAGCATTTTTGCGAAAAGAAATTCGATATTTCAGGCGAACAAAACCGCAATCGAACGCATAACTTGGCCTAAATGCGGGCGATGGTTGGATGAGAAACGATGGCGAATCTGAATCAACAATCTGGTTTCGGTTTTCGGCCATAATGATGGCTAGATCAACACATTTGCCAAATTGTGCAGATAGGCGCACACATACATATCAAAGCATAATTTAAATTTGTGGTCTGTCAAGTTAGCGCAACGAAATTAATCAAAATATTTTGAGAGCTACGAGTGTTGCAATTATTTTTGGTTTCCACTCGCCAACTCGACTGAATTCTCACCAATATTCGTGGCAATCCAATTAAGTGCGATTTTCTGCACTGTATTAGTTTTAGAGCCGAAGCCATCAGGACTTCAAAACGTTCGCCATAATATTCCCGCATTTTACACACAAGTTTTTCAATTTGCCGTATTTGCATTTGCATTTGCCTTATATTGTATTTTATTTCGGGCTTATTTGACAAACAGTATTAATTGGATTTTTTATGCTCGCACATATATTACCAGTCATTCCGCATTCGAAATGGCAAAATGGCAATTAAAATGAAAAATAAAAACATTGCGCGGGAATTGTGTAAAAAGTTTTGCATCGCCCGATCAAATGGTCAAAGGGAAATTCACGCTTGGTGGTAATAAAAATTAATTTCATTGTGGAATCATAAAAATCGTTATAGGATATTCCCGCAAAATGACCAAGTTTTATCTGCAAATGCACTCGTCCTGCGGGACAGAGATAGAAGTAGATCGAAATTGATTAATAGAGCGAAAGTTTGCTCAGTACTTTATCTGTCCCACTCTCAGCGATTCTACTGCATTTACCACCAATCATTATAAAAAACATGAAATATTTTGATAGCGAACTTGAGTGAAAAAAAGAAGGTAATGGTATTATATTCATTAATATCCAACAGCGATTCATTTGTCCAGCACTTAATAAAGCCAGACCTCAAATAGATCGTAAAAAATCATGTTCGCTGTCGAAAAAAAAGGGCAGTACATAATATTTCTGGCACATATTTGTGGCAGGTACATTGCCACAGATAAATTGGAGTTTCTGCTATGTTCTTTAGGGATTATCGTGTCGTATTTGTTTCGTGGATTAACTCCGCCCATTTCGCTACCCTCCCAACGAACCTGTCTTAATTTCTTTGATGGCTCAGATGCTCCATCGCCAATTCAGGTGGTTGTGGCATCCACTTGCCATTTAGCACCACATGCGCTCACTCCTTAACACAAAGCACAAAAATGCTTTCGCCTGACACTGTTTATTTATTTAACTTTTGCCAAAGTGTTCTTCAGGCCATGAACTTCATATCGCTTACCATATAAATATTATTATTATTATTACCCTCTTTGCCACAGGCAACCGGCCTAAATTCACGGTTTTGTATCTGAGTATGAGAGTGTGTGTGGAATGATGAAGTGCAAGTGGCAGTTGTTTATATGTATGGTGTGGCAGGAGCGTAAAATATACGGCGGAGTCTGCTCCACAAACTGTGGCCATTAGCAAATATTATTGCAACCCTTCGAACGACAGCTTCCTCTGAATTTAGAAAATCATCTTTTAAGATGACTTAAAGTAAGCTTTATAGTTTCAGCTTAAGATAACTCCCAAAATGCATGCACATCAAAAACGATTTATGTATTTTTGTAAAGTTGAATTTTTTGTAACTTGAAAACGTCTTAAGAAATCGAAAATCGGAACACATCTCATTGCCGCATCAACGGCAATGGCATTAGAGCGACACCTGGGCACAAATCAAATCTGATTTGGGCCATGTTTGCCTCGTTTTGACCACGGAGCAGCAAACAATCGAGGCCATGGTGGCCACGCACACCACGTCGCTCACGCAGACAGACGCACCAGCACGCACATCAACACACACATGGACAAACACAGACGCACCGTGCACATTAGTTAAGTCAATAGCAGTTCGACCAACGAAATATACAATAAATATTTACATATCTAAATCGACAATTATTGAAATCTCAATTGAAATTGTTTGTTAGCCACATTGGTCTCTGTCTGTATGCGAGTTTAAATGAAGCCATACGCACCGTTGATGCGCACACATCATTCTATATCTGCAAGATACATTGATTTCTATAGGAGGGAAAAATCTGAGAGCCATTGGAATCTTACAAGACGACAGATGCCAGCAGAGGATTAACCCTCGAGAGCAGTGATTATATACCAACAGGCGAGGGATGCCTAAGAAGTTGGAAAGATACACATTCGCCTTCTGTCCTCAAAAGTCTGTCAACTTTTGTTAATAATTTATTAATATTTAGTAATAGAGTCAATCGATTGAAAAGCCAAATAAATATTCGCTTTTTCTTAGATGCTTGTTATTTAAGTCATTTATAGAAATAGAAAATTGATATAGAAAGCTGCGCGCTTTCAAGTATTAAATTTACTATATAATTTATCAGTTATTGAATCACCGTCAACTTTTAACTATTGTTTCCTAAATTAGCTCTTGGAAACCTCACTGCAACTCAATTATTTGAGCTCAATGAAGCCGTCGCATTTATTCAATTTCCACCCATGCTCTCGCCGCCAACAGTGCGTATGAGTTATGGAAATTTTAATTATAAGCTATTTGATGTTGCACTTAGACTGCGTCATCGCTGTCCTTGTGTGAGTGTGTGTGTGTTTATGCACACAGACGGCACCACACAATAAGCCGAAAGCCGAATGACCAATACTAATGAACCAATATTTGCATATCCTTGCTAGACAAGAGTCTTTGGCCGAGCCTTGAACCTGCCGCCCTCGTCGATTAAGTCGGAGCCATCGTGTGGCATGGCATCTTGAATTTTAACAAGCATTTAGCAATTTAATGCCGATGGCAATTAAATGAATATAAAAATTAAAACAACAACATAAACAACGCAGTTTGCAGGACCCGAAAAAAAAGGAATTGGAAAAACACTGCTCGGCGAATGCAATGCAATGCAACGCAACGCACTGATAATGACAATTAGTGGCCACATTTAAATTGATGCACTTGACGATAAATGCAATTGCAAATTCAGCCACCATGCGTGTGTACAAAGGGTAATTTACAGAGGAAAAATTGCATTTTTCTGGCGAACCCAACTCGCCTCGAAACTCACACGTGCCGTCCAAATTGAGGCTGCTTTATATGAGTGTATGGGCATGTGGGGCAATAAATTGCAGCTGCATCGCCAATTGCTTCATTCGCAATGGCTACGTGAGTCTAATTATGCTGCTCCGTTTCGCAGGACTCTGCCGAGCAAAGCCAGGCTATATTCACACTCGGAATAAAGGGTTTTTACAATTTGGAGGATATACCCTGGGATTGGCTTAAACAATTAGTTCCCCTGTAATTTCTTTCATTTTCCATAAAATATTTGAACTCAGTAATAAGTTATGGGAACTCTGAAAATATCCTAGATAATTTGCAGGCGAGCGGAGCCTTTTTTTGCTGAGTGCCAGCTTTTTATGGCCCTAAACGACGTCGGCCAATAAAGACAACATGCGAGTGTAGCGCATATCTGTCAACTGTCGATAAGATCCTTTTAGTGTTATTACAAAATATCCTTATATTTGCAGCTCCATTCCGGGGAGGAGCATTAAACGTAGTTTGGGGTACAATTCGTTATTTGCCTTGTGCACACATAAATTGCATTTTTGAGCAGTTGGAGACGGATGGAGCTCAGCTGCCAATTGCCAGAATCCAGTATCCGGTTTTCAGTTACCAATACCAGTTACCAGTTACCAGCTAACAGCTGCCCAGCGCTGAGGATATATGCCATATAGAGATGGTGGATTTATACGTTTTGTTCTTCTTTTTTTTTGCGCTGCGAATCGAATGGTTTATGGCCGCAGGCTGCAAAGTGTCATTCGTCGATGGGCGGCCGTTAAGTTTCCAGAGTGTTTTGGCATTTTCGATTTTATGGCAAGGGTTATTTTGTGCCGGCCAAAGCTCATTACTCTAATGGACGCCAAATGCAATGCCCCATCCGGCGCATATTCAAATAGATTTTTCGAAATTAAAATAAATTAACTTGGGCGAACGCTTTGCATTTTAAGCGTTCGCCCGCAAATCGCGCGGATTTGTCGCACATTTGTAAATTTGCAAATGATCGAAATGCGCTGAAATCCTGTTTATTATTTTATAATTAGCTTAATGCCGGTGGCCGAAAATTGAATTGCATTTTCAGTTTGCTGCGCTCTCTCAGCGGGCATAAGTGGGTTAAGAAGTCGCCCGAGGAGTTGGGCATGCGGGTTAATTCGTTTGCGGCTGGATTTTTAATCATTTTCACACAAGAACTTTAATTAGAAATGCAAAATATTTTTTTTGTTTGTCTTCAGGCATTGAATGTGGGCACATTGAAATGCATAGATATTTAATTATTTATTTTAATTGAATTTTAATAAATGTGGCATAGTGTCAGACAACCTAACAATTATAATTTTAGTGCAATGAATAATTTTTTAATTTCTTGTGGGCCTGCTGACAACTTAATTAAAATGCTCGCAAAAAATGGTTTGCATTCACGCTTGTGCCAAACGCAGAAATCTAAATTAAATCACATAATCAAGTTGGACAGAGGATATTTTCATGAAATTGAATTGAAATAGCGAAGCGAAGTGCGGCGCAATCATTTCGCATGTCAAGCTCAGCGCCTTGAGACAAACTTGGGCATCATTTAATATTTATTGCTGCAATTGTTTATTATTTATGTGAGCCGCGAGCTACGGCAGCAAATTTAGTATGCAAACGCAGCTGCCGAGCAATCTGCAACCCCCTGGCCACGCCCCTCAAATCCAGCGCCGCCCACCGCTCGTTCACTTCCGGTGCGACATGCACTTCCGTCGCTTTGCGCCACGCGCATCCTTGTCCAAAGCAAGCTGAAATGTCCTTTTAGAGCCGGTGGCTACGCAGAACAGAACTCAACGGAGATACAGTCGAGAAAAATAATTTATTCAACATGTATTATTCAATAAACAACAAAGTAGCACACCTTAGAGGTAATTTAAAGTCATGGCAGTATTATATAATAATATTTAAACATGATGCATTAATTATAAGGTTTCCTATTCTAAATAGATTCAAGGTAAAGTTCTAGCTTCAGTAAATTTTAAGAATTAAACATTTTACATTAGTTGCATAGGTTTTGTTTCCCGTGTAAAAACAGGTCAGAATTAATTTATTCGCGTTTTTTCCTCACTTCCTGCGGATCGCGACTTTGCCACTTGACTTTTGTCTCGGTTTTTGTGCAAACGCTTTGGGAATTTTAATTTTGGATTTCTTTCAAGTAAGACCAAGGAGTTTGGGAGCCACAAAAAGCGGGCGCCGCAAAATGGCGCCGCTTTGGTCAACGCACGCAGCTCTTTTGTTTACTTTTAATTTGATCATTGGCGCTTTTTTCATCCTGTGGCCTTCCAAGTGGCTTTCGCCAGGTTCCGAAGCGTCGCTTGCTCTCGGCCACATGGAAGTAATTTTGTAATTAAGCAATTTGACCGCAGCCAGTGAAAAGTTTTAAGCAAATGAAGGCAGCGTAATTGTTTTTTTTTTTCTGGCGGGGGGGTTGGATTCCCCGAAATGGGAATCTGATGGCCTGTCGCGGAGCACTTTACCCACTTCAAAAACTGCCAAACATGGGCGCTGGTCGTGGCCATATTTTGGTGTATTCTTTTTGGTTGTCAGGAGCAAGCGAATGATGGGCAGATCGACTGGCAAAAGTTTTTGTAAATAAATTATGCTGCTCACTCAATGCCAACGGCCGGCTAACGGAGCGTGAGTAGTCGGAAAAGAAAAGCGCTTATCTGCAATTGGCTTGCTAGAAAGCATTTGAATTTCCCCACAGGCAACAAGTGCCAGGGCGCAGGGTCCAAGGAGCAAGGACGAAGGACGCAGGACGCAGGACGCAGGACTCCCATGCGGGCGTATAGAAGGGGACAGGGACTGGGACCGTGCATGCAAATCAAAGTTATTGTCAAGCCAAAAGTGCCCACCGATGCGTACAATTGAGTGTCATATTTCCAGTTTGTTATGTATGCAAAAGCCAGCATGTGAGGGCCAAAACTTCTGCCACTGCCACTGCCAACTGCGAAAGTTTTCTTGGCCAGCGATTTTTCTTGTCTCTATTTTGGCCTTGCCATGCAACTTGTTATCATTGTTGCGTGTCTAAGAGCCAATGGAGGAGCAAAACTTTTGCCAAACAATCGCACTGGCAGCGCAAACATTTATGCGGCTCTTGGATTAGCATGGCATGGTGTCTTCGGAAAAGCTGAATGCCAAAAAGATACAGATACGCGCGCACACACATAGCATATGCTTTGGGGGGCTGGTACAAAAAGGACGACGATGGGGCTCTTTGTGTGTGTGCAATCAACCGTTATCAAATTTTTCGAACTTTTACAACTTTCACCTAGCCCTTTTTACTTTGTCCGCTGGCTGGGAAAACTTCAACGCTTTACGCAAGCCACTTAACTATTTATGGCCCAAATGCAGGCGTGTGTGTGTGCTCCGGGAATCCCCGACAAGAGTGTGCCTCAAAGTGCTCGATGGAATGTCTGACAAGCGGGCTTGACATAAACACCGGGTGCCATGCATTATTCAGGACATTTCCTTCCTGCACAGAGGAAAATACTTGGCTTGCATGCTGTCACTTCAACTTAAACATGCTCCTTTCATTACATCAAAATAATATGGAGAAAACTCAATACCAAGCAAATTGGTTTATTTAAATAGCTATTATCATTCAATCTATAAATTTTTATTTTTGTTATCTATTTTAATCACCGATATTGGAGATACTGAAGATTTTAATTGAAGCGCAAGTCTTTTTGCATGCCACCAGTTTTGATCAGCCAATAGCAGTCTATATCATTTGAATATGTCACAGATAAGATATGGATGATATCGAATCTACCGAATTGATTGCCAATTTCGGTGATGGGTTTCTCTCTGTGCTGTCATTTCCTCGACAGTCACTTGAGTTTATGGCATTTTCAAGGGAAAAGTCGCATCTTCAGCGCCATGTGCGACTAATTAAAATTCATATTCAGTAATCAATCTGCCGGTGACCTTCGGTATTACCAGCCAAGCTGGAATAAATGCGTGAAAAAATACTCGCATATAAAAGTGAATTCATGGCCCTTGGCTGCCACTGCTGCCTTTTAGTCCATTAAAAATCATTTCGATCAGTGGGAGCCGCGGCAGGCCGAGCGCACACATTGCGATTTTCTCACAATTAGCATTTTTCCCCATTTTCTCCCGTTTTCCTTCCATTTTCCCGCACTTTGTCCCCCCGCCACGCACTCACCTGTCGCGCGGAGCGGGGAGCGGGGGACAGGGGAGGCGATTGAAACATTTTTAAAAATTTGAAATTCATATGCGCAGCAAACGTGAAATGTTTTGCCAAGCGTATTGTGCAATAAAAAATAAAGAGCCAAACCAAAAACAAAACAAACACGAATCGAGCTGGAGAATTTCTTGTGTAAATAAAATCGAGAAACGCTATTGAGAGGGAGAACGGACACGCATACATATATACATATATTTTCGTGCGCAGGTATATGTGTATGAAAATACCTAAAAGGATTCAATTATTCCCGCTCGTTACACAACAACAAAAAAATAACACGGCATGAAAAAATTGCGCGCCCATGGAAGTATGCAACAGAAATTGCTCACGGCATGTAAAGTGCTCGCTGTGCGGGTGTATGTGTGTGGGTGCGAGTGCTTGTGTGTGTGTGTGAGTGGGGGAGGGGAGGCTAGGAAGGGTGGGGTCATGCAGCATATGCACGCGCATAAATCGACGACAGATACGAGAACTTCGATGGCGACGGCAATAAAAGCAGGAGGCATGTAAAAAGGACACTCATATTTATATGCATTGATTGCCAAAGCAATGCAACACAAACACACATACACACTCTCCCACACTCACACCACATTGATTGTAAAATAATATTTCTGAAAAGGAAAACGTAGGCAAGAGGCTCGCGAAATTTCATTGCATACCAGCGGACGCTGTCACGAAATATCACGCATACGTCATGTGAAACGAACGGTGGGTCGCATATGCAAATGCGCTCATTGCGACCACCGCATATTTGCATACAGCGGGCGGGCTCTCCATTATGCACTTAAATCATTATTGAACCGGCATTAAAGTAGCGCTTCTCTCTGCCACTTGCAGTTCTGGGAAATCATCTCCGACGAGCACGGCATCGATCCCAATGGTTACTACCACGGCGAGTCCGCCCTGCAGCACGAGCGGATCGATGTCTACTACAATGAGGCCAGCAGCGGCAAGTACGTGCCGCGAGCGGTGCTCATCGACCTGGAGCCGGGCACCATGGACTCCGTCCGCCAGTCGCCGATGGGCCAGCTCTTCCGGCCGGATAACTTCGTTTACGGACAGTCGGGAGCCGGTGAGTACACATTCAGCTGCAGATAATCGCTGGTGTTCCAAACCAAAAGAGATACGTTTTTGTGCGTCAACGTGACACGCCATAGATATGATATTAGCGATCTATTTTTTGATTGATATTTGATATTAGCAACATATTTTGTTTCATCATTTCCTTATCAATGCATTACTTAGGCCAATTTAGAAATCACACGTTTCCTCACTATTGAATAACAAGCTAGCTAGCTTAGCACCAAAAATGTCTGTAGAAAACAGTGGCTTTTCGATGTCCTCCTGTTTCTGTTTCGTAGCCAGCCTCTTTGGGCATTTTCCTAATGCATTTCCGTTGCACTCGTTAATGGGCGAATGTGGTGTTCATGTGCTAGGACGTGGCTTTTGTTTTCCTGCTGCTTTTCGGCATGCTTTTGTTTCGGCCAAAGTCCGCTGCCGCGCCATCATCGATGGTGCTGCGAGTGTCCTTTTGCCTCGGCAGTTATTGCAGCTGGGCCAGCCTGGTTGCAACATCGAAAACAGGAGCAGCAGCAGCAACATCCGTGACAACGGCAGCCACTGAGGGCGGCCTTATCCTTGCTTTGATAAGTGCCAGCCAATTGACAAGATGAGCACGGCATTGTTATCACAGGCGAGCTTATCAGCTAACAGCCGCCGGTGCGATAGTCCTGCCGCGGTCAGGACCTCCCGGCCGGCCCACTTCATGCTCAGCTGCCATGAGGATAATGACTATGATGGCTATGATGATTGCAATTATAAAATGGCCTGCGGATGACGATGAAAATTAATTTTGTACATGTCAGGCGCTGTTGCTGTGGCCTCCGTAATGACCCACAAACGCCGCGAACTTTGATGAGTTTTGGCGGAGTAGCACACAGCTATTATATGATCTAATTTAAGTACCGATAGCTTAGGAGCTTAACATTTATATGAATATTGTATTATAACATCTTGTTTATATCACAGGCAACAACTGGGCCAAGGGCCACTACACAGAGGGCGCCGAGCTGATCGACTCCGTGCTGGAGGTGCTGCGCAAGGAATCCGAGGGCTGCGACTGCCTGCAGGGCTTCCAGCTGGCGCACTCGCTGGGCGGAGGCACTGGCTCCGGCCTGGGCACGCTGCTCATCTCGAAGATTCGCGAGGAGTACCCCGACCGCATCATGAACTCCTTCTCCGTGGTGCCATCGCCCAAGGTGAGTGCCAGCGCACGTCCAACTTACCCACCCATGATAACGATGCAGCATATCATTATCATTGTGGTCATGACGAATGCAATCCGCTTAGCCAAATCAGCTTACTGCCGCGCACAATGGTGCCGGGAAATCAGGGTGTGTCCTCTGCTCTGCTGAACGGGGCAGTTGGCATCGAGCATGTACCACCATTTGGGACCAGCCATGGTGACGGTCCTAAGCCGACCCAAAAGCGCTTTACACCTGCACGCGTTTTGGCCAAATTAGCAGGCGAAAGCCGCCGAGAGCCGCTCCCGTTTATTTTCGTGTGTCGAAAGTATGCCACAAATGTTGTTTTATTTATGCAATTCATACGCTAAATTCAATTGGCGGCTTTGCGCGCCAACTGGGCCAGCTTTGTTCGAATTATTCTAATTAATTTGCAGGCGAAATTAGCGGCACCGCCAACGAGCAGCGGCCAAAGCCTAATTGCCAATGCAATTTTAATGCAATTTGGTGGCTCGAAATCGCAAGATCGAACACCTCCGCGTCCTTTCTTTTTTATATTTTTTTTGACACGCCTCAATTGGCGCTTAATTAACCCAGTTGCATATATTACACGTGCGCATTATAGTTGTAGAAATATTAATAGATGTATGGGTGGCACGTGATACGCCTTCAATTGCATTATACGCATTTAATTACATTTTGACGTTTAATTAAATTTATTCAGCGCAAAATTAATTGTCATTGGCAGGAGGTCCTGCTGATAGACAAGCAATTACAGCATTTTGCTTTGCTTTAACAAAAAACATTATAAAATGTTTTGCAGTAAAATCAAACTTTAGTTCATTTAATTAGCAAAATGTTGATCAAGACAAGGCTTAAGGATTATTTTAGCGCATAAACTATAATCTGGTTTTAAGTTTTAAGAGGAATAGATTGCAATCGATTGGGATTTTCGAGTGCATTCTGGACAAATGTAAGTTCCAAGACTCCGGAGAGAAGGTAGATTTGGTGAGGCGTGAAATTAACATTTGACAATGTTCTTATTGGCATATCGGAGTGCACAATAAATTTTATGGAATTTTTAGTGCAGCCCAGAGGGCACACACACACACACACACTTGAGCTGCGTTAAATTTATTACCGTCACGGCTGAACGCCAATGGTCAACTATTGAACCCGAACTTCAAACTCCAACCCATCGAACTGGGGGCTTAACTTTAAATGTGGAGTCAGGACTCCGGACCCCTCCGTCCCCCCTTCGATTGTTATTTATGTGCCATGCTGGTTTTGGCCGGCTTACCGCAATGTTTTGGCTTCGGCGGTCATTTTATTGCGGCCTGGCCTGACACATGCCTGTCACGTTATGGCGGTTTTAATGCGCGCTTGTTTGTGCGTATTTACATACATTTAAATATGTAATTTAATAGTTTTTCATAGGCCATGTAGAGGGCCTTTGTCGCTTTGATAGGCGTCATTTATGCAAATGCAGCCCATTCACACATAGCATGATCAGCGCGAAAAAAGCGGCAGCTCTCTCTCGTTTAAATCCTCAATATTTTGGCCTTTGATTAAAGTATTTAATTGCGTTCATTAATTAACGGAAGTCCCTTTCGGAAGACCGAAGCTGACTGAAGCTGAAGCATCCGACTGGTTGCCATGGCGCCCACTGAGATTTGCACCTGCCGTTTGGACAATGCAATGATATCAAAATGCATGCTCGTAAATCCTGCAGATTTTGAATCAAACACACACACACCCACAGATAAATATCGTGTCCTGGCGGTGTACAAATAGTGAGGCTGGCAACAAATACCAAATACAAAATGCAAAATGCATATGTACGAGCATAACTCATTAGTATTAACTGCATGTACCAGCTAAGCAGACAAAGGTGTGTGTTGTGCACAGGAAAAAAAAACTGTTATTTAACTAAACTTATTACAAATCAAATAGAATAATCATAAATGATATATAGAACAAGGAAGATTTCAAATCAAATAGTAGGCAAGTCTTTCTACTTTACCATTGCATTCGTTTAGCCACCTGCAAATACGACTTTTTGAGTTAAAATATATGTGATTTTATTTGTAACTAACTATATTAAGTTTGACATGTCCAGCGTGGCAAGATATTCTTCTCAAAAGTTTTCCACGTGCAAAGGACATAGAGTGGGTGGGTGGAGTTGCACGTTATCGCTCTAGGGCTGTGGCCATTAAATAATTGCCACAATTTATGTGCACACACTACGCATACGGCAAACTGAAGCTGGAGTGAAGTTTGTCGCATGCTTAACAGTGGCCGGTACGCATGAAATCCCTTTCCCTGCCCCTGCCACATTCAACATTGTACAACCGACGAGCAATGCATCTTGGCTGCGCAAATATAGAGGGCAAGCCAAAGATTATACATAATTTTCAATTTGCAGCATTCGAAACACACACCAGGCATGTATGAATGCGAATGTGAATGTGAATGGGGCTATACCTGGCACCCAGATGTTTGTGCAACATGCAACTGCATTTATGCAACAACTCTCGGCCTGAGTGCCGCTCCAGGCTCAAAATGGCATTAGCAACTGCTGGTTGCAGCCACAAACAACTGGCTGTATTAATAGGGTCTGCTATTCAGTTAGCACTGCATTCGAATTGCATCCTGTTGGCAGAATGCATTTTTCATGTCCATGCTTCAACCAGCCAGCCAGGCGATTGGGCCAAAAGAAGTGGGAATTAGACGGAGAGTGCGGACAATCGTTGATTATTGGCCAGAACAAATATGGCCAAAAGAGGTCTAGCCTTCAGGTTGCTCTGAAGAAGCTCAAGCTTAAAGGCATCCTTTAAATTTTCACTTCTAAGATACATACTTAAACGTATCTTTTTCTTATAGATTTGAAATAGGTACATTATGCATATGCATAAGCTTTAGCTCATCCATTTAACTAATTGATTTACACACACAATATTTGAATCTGGCTCCTTTGTGAGTCCGCCGATTGCTGATAGCATTGCTAATTAACAAAGTTGTATCTGCTCCTCCTTCTGCATGCCGCACTACCGCCTCCATCGACACCAAAAATGCGTCCAGGTATCCGACACTGTCGTGGAGCCGTACAATGCCACGCTGTCCATCCACCAGCTGGTGGAGAACACCGACGAGACCTTCTGCATTGACAACGAGGCTCTCTACGACATCTGCTTCCGCACGCTGAAGCTATCGTCGCCCACCTACGGCGATCTGAACCATCTCGTGTCCGTGAGTACCCCTAGTCAATCCATCTAATGCATCCTCTGTTTGTCTGTCCCATTCCCCCGTTCCCTGCTCCTGCTCCTGCTCCAATCGGAATCCATGGCGGGAAGGTGTCTGAGGTGGTGGTGGAGCCATATAACGCCACGTTGTCGCTGCACCAGCTAATTGTGGACACCGATGAGACGTTCTGCATCGACAACGAGGCTTTGTATGACATCTGCTATCAGAGCTTGCGCATCTGCTCGCCCACCTACCAGGATCTCAACCACCTAGTGTCCGTGAGTAGCCAAGATTTTAGCCTGAAGCGAAGATGAAGATGAGGATAACGATGACCAGATGTCCACAACAGGAGCAATAAGTTCACCCTAGCTTTCCAAATCCCAAAATCAAATCAAGAGAACATAACTTGAAATCCATGTACTCTTTATTTTTTCCTGAGAGTAATGTACCTTTTCCTCACCCAACCAGGTCACAATGTCCGGAGTGACCACCTGCCTGCGCTTCCCAGGCCAGCTGAACGCTGATCTTCGCAAGCTGGCGGTGAACATGGTGCCCTTCCCGCGTCTGCACTTCTTCATGCCCGGATTTGCTCCGCTGACCGCCAAGGGATCCCAGCAATATCGCGCCCTCACCGTGGCCGAGCTGACCCAGCAGATGTTCGATGCCAAAAACATGATGACCGCCTGTGATCCCCGGCACGGACGCTACCTCACCGTGGCCTGCATCTTCCGGGGTGAGTCCTGCCGTTTGATGAATGAACCACCCGGGGTGGAAAAAGAAAAATAGTTATTTAACAAGAAGCCCTAAACACTTTCACGCGTAGCCAGAAAACACAGAGATCCATTCATTCATCCATCCGCTCATTTATTCAGGAGCCCCCGCACCGGCTTATCCCAGCCAACTTTGTCACTTTGTCATGGGCAGCCGGCGGCGCACCTGTCCGCCGCTTTCCCGGACCCGCAGGCACGTAGTCGAGTCACCAGAGGTGGAGTAAGGGGGGTGGCTAGTAGTAGTAGTACCAAACCAATCTTCTTTCCTAAAAATCATAGGACTTGCTCACTTGCTCACGATTTGTTATCGTAGATATAGAGATATGGACACCCCCTTAGAATAGCACGACCCAGCCGTCTCTGGCCAACACCTTGGACTCCTGGGGCTTGGCTTTGGCGACGATTTTATTAGCCAAAGCCGAGCACTGGGCCTACTACTTATGGGCGCCACTAAAAATGATTAATGCCCGCTGGCTGGCGGCTAAAAAGGCTGCAATCCGTCAACGCGCACGTAGCGCAAATTTGTTAGCCACGGCATCGTGGCATGCCGCCCTCGCCACGCCCACCGAAAAGGTTGCTTCGCATTTTTTTCGCGCTAATTCCTAAATTAATAAACTGCGATGCGGCGCCCAAAAGTGTGCCGCATAATATTTCATTTGCTATTCCTTGTGTGCGCTCGCGCCGCTTTGGCCCCTTGCTTTTGACTGATGACTCGCAAAACGCGCGTAATTAGAAATTTACTTTCAAGATCCATTGGGGAATTGCGACCGCCGCCTGACACGGCCCCAGGCCCAACTAATCATGCCGAACGTGACTTGGCCTGCACTGTGTTCCAGCACCCGCACTCCAGCTTAGCCCAGATCCGGCGTCACCATCTCAGGATTCGTTTTCGTCTCCGACCGACTGCCAGAAATACTTGCAAAATAATTAATCACAAAAATGTGCGGAAAAAATGCCAGCGAGCAGGAATTTAAACAACTTTTTTAGTTACCTCCTGGGACTGTTTCAATGTTTCCATTCCCAAGCTCCGAGCTGAGATCCCAGTGCAGGTGGCCAGGTGCGCAGGCAGAACTTGGAAGCCATTTAGTATTTCATATTCAGGGATTTGGGGATTCCGGCGGCGCATCAAAGCGAACTTGCCTTTTGATGTAAATGTGTAAATGCGCACAGGAAGATTCCACGAAGGCATTTTTTTTTCAACGCTCATTCAATAATTAACAGGACCCATGTCCATGAAGGAGGTGGACACGCAGATGTACAACGTGCAGAGCAAGAACAGCAGCTACTTTGTCGAATGGATTCCCAACAACGTCAAGGTGGCCGTCTGCGACATCCCGCCCCGTGGCCTCAAGATGTCCGCCACCTTCATTGGCAACTCGACCGCCATCCAGGAGATCTTCAAGCGCATCTCCGAGCAGTTCACCGCCATGTTCCGGCGCAAGGCCTTCTTGCACTGGTACACCGGCGAGGGCATGGACGAGATGGAGTTCACCGAGGCCGAGAGCAACATGAACGACCTGATATCCGAGTACCAGCAGTACCAGGTGAGCGATCCCTCCATATCCTTGCAAGGCATCTTTAAAAACGATTTTATTTGGTTTCCTTCTTTAGGAGGCTACCGCCGACGACGAGGTGGAGTTCGATGACGAGCAGGGAGAGCAGGAAGGCTACGAGTCGGAGGTCCAACAGAACGGCAATGGCGAGTAAAGTCCTAGAAACTATCACAACAGTAGCTGTTTTCTGTATACTATTTTGTAAATTATTTGGCTCGAAAAGGCTTCAAATAAATATTTAGTAAATATAGTTAAAAAAACACGATTCTCTTTAAAGTTCGCAATTGAAATTCGGAAAGTATGTCTAAATGTTTTATTTATTTTTCCTGATTTGTGGGAGTCTAAAGGGGATAGTTGACCAGCACGTCCTGGCGCGCCAGCTCCAGCAACATGGGATCGTCGAAGAATTTGTTGATGGACACGTCCTCGGACAGACCCTTCCTGCGGCGCGTCTTGATCATAAACTCTCGGGCCAAATGGGACGCTTGCTGCGGCTCCAGAGGCCGGATTATGATGCTCTTGTCCAGGGGATCGCCAGGCACTATCTGCCAGTGATGGAACACCGAAAGGCAGAAGGCCTGGCCCTGGGTGTGCGTGCGGAGATCCGTCTCAAATCCAAAGGAATCAATGGCGGGTATGAAGGCTTTGATCGTATAGATGGGAGAACCCGACACGGGAGCATCCTGCGTTACGTGGCCTCTGCAAAATAGATTATATACAATTTAAAGTCATTCTCTTAAGGAAGCATAAACAGCAGAACTTACCTGCGCCTAGCCAGCACAGTATAAACAGCGGATACACAATCTGCCGGCGCCTGAACCTCCACAAACAGATACGGTTCCATCAGACGTGGGGTGGCCATCAAAAACGCCGAGTATGCCACTCGACGGGCTGTTGGAATGATCTGTCCACCGCCTCGATGCAACGCCTCGTTGGCGATGACGCCATCGAGAATCTTAAACTTGACATTACGGATTGGCTCCTCGCACAGCGGTCCTTCTCTCGTTCCCCATTGGAAGCCCTGCACAATCGAATCCTTAACCGCGGTCAGCAGGTTCTTGTCCACTTCCGAGGGCAGGGTGTCGTCGACCAGGATATTGGGACCCGTGGAGTCAGGACCGAAGGCCCAAATGGAACGCGCCGCAAGCAGATCCCAATCGTAGTTGACCTGGAAGAACTCGCCGATGCGCTTTTTGTTCCAGTTTATGCAGACGGTTCCGTTCTCAATGTCCTCGGCCAGTCCCTTCTCCAGTGGCTCCGAGATCATGGTTATTTTGTTTTTCTTATTCGGCGTCTCGGCAAAACATTTCAGCGAACTCGTTTCCACAACTGTTTCGCAGAAAGCCACCACAGGATCCGCCACTTTGATGTCAATCTCCGAGTACATCTTACGCAGATCGTGCATGACACAATCCAAGTACAGCTCGCCAGTGCCCAGAATAACATGCTCGCCGGATTCTTCAACTCGAGTCGAGAGGAGTGGATAGGATTTGTTCACCTTGCGGAGGCCATCCAACATCTTGGGAAGCTCGGATGGATTCACTGGCTCCACAGCAATCTTGATAATGCTCTGGGTGTTGAACTTCAGTGGCCGGAATATGTAGAGGTCTTCTGGAACATTGATATCCACAATGGTGGAGGTCTTGACGATACACTGATCGATGCCTTCGATGAGCACCCAATTTCCGGCGGGTACTCGATTTAACTCCACCTTGTATCGAGACTCAAATACCCACAGACGACCCACTTGCAGAATGCGAGAGTCCTCCTCATCCTGCAGGGTGTAGTTCTCTCCCAGGACACGCACCTCCTGGCCAGCGTGTAGGGTACCAGATACAATTCTCGCCAGCACTTGGAAGAAGGTACAGTCATCGTTGGGATACATCTTGGAGCTGTGCACCATCAGAGTGCCGTATTGGTTGCATGAAATCATATCCCGGTAAATGTCACCCTCTTTGGGTCCAGTGTAAATGTGGTCCACCTTGCGCTTGGCATTTTCCAGTGGGGATTTAATGTGCTCCACGCACATGTCCACAAAGCCGCTGCAGTCGCCCATGAAGCGGTTACAGACGAGACGCAGCAGTGGTCTTATGTTGGACTTCATCTCCTCCTTGGAGACGCGCACATTTAGCTCGGCCAGAGTGTCCGACAAAGTGGTGTCCACATCGCCAACCACCTGGGCTATCAGCTTGTACATGGGCTCCAAAATGAACTCCACAAAGCTGCGCTGTGCCGAATTGTGTGGCTGCTTCTTCGAAAACTTGCGCCTATGAAAATACTCTGATTAGCAAATGATTTGGATCCTGGGGCATCACTTACGTTTTACTGTTGAAGTACATGTCGCCCCAGAGCCGCTTGGCAAAGTCCAGGTAAGCCACTCCCTCATAGGTGTCTGCATACAGCTTGGCAAAGGATTTCAGAGTGAAACAAAAGCCATACAACGAGCTGGCGAAGCACACGTTGCCCAGGATGGGCGAAACTAAGAGATTGTCATCTGGAGCGCCATAGGTGCTGCAAGAATATTACACATTAGTAAAATCATTAAAGTGTTAAGTATGAAGCACTTAATCACCTCAGCAGCCCATTGACTTCCTCCACAATGTGTTTCAGCTTAAAGTAGGCGTCCTGGGGCGGCAATTTTAGCTCCAGGATGAGGCGATCAATCTGCAAGTCAGAGAAAACCATTAGAAAGTTTAGTGTCACCATAAGGCCAAACTCTCACCTTGTTTATGCAAACGGTGATGGCCTGGCGCTCTTGCACCGCGTGCTTGAGCAGCCGCTCCGTGTTCAGCATGACGCCCTCGGCGGCATCTATGAACAGCACGACACCATCGCTCATTCGCATGGCGGCGGTGGCCTCGTCCGAGAAGTTGACATGCCCCGGGGTGTCGAAGATGTTCAGCAAGTAGCTCTTCTGCTTGACATCCTGCAGGACAAGTGTGACCGGCGTGGCCTTGATGCTGCAGCCGCGTTCCTGTTCCGTGAACAGGGTGTCCGTGTAGCGCAGCTGGCGCTCCTCCATGGTCTCAAACTGCGGATGCGTCTGCCGGATGAGGCAATCGACAAAGGTGGTCTTGCCGTGGTGCAAGTGGCCAACCAAAGCCACGTTGCGAATGAGCGGCGGAGTGTCCATGAGATCGGCCATGAACTCCATGTCGTAGGTGGTCTCCTGCATGTCCTGCTCCTTGATCTGGAACTTCAGCTTCTTCACCGGCTCTATGAGCGGCTTGTCCAGCGGCTGGGCGTCCTCCTCTTGGACAATGGTCTCCACATCCGGGCCGTAAACCTCAACTGCTGACGGATAGTATCGTTTATCCTCGTGCAAAACCACGGCGGTCACCTCCTTGTCCTCGTCCTCCTGCGGCTCCACCTCGTCCTCGTCCATGGCGTCCTTTAAATGAAAAACCATAGATTAATCATAATTTTTATTGTTTTTTTGCACGTTTATACCTCTGGATCATCCTGTACATCGGGTTGCCCGTAAATACTTTGGTCATCTTCCTCGTCGCTGTCTAGATCGGGGCCAATATAGTTGCCAAACTCATCGTACAAATCGGAATCCATGGTTTTTCCTAAAATATATAAATATTTTATTATTTTCATTCAAAATTTGCCGGTGGCGTCCTAGAAAATTTAAAACTTTCGCGTTGCCTCCAAACTTATGCTAATCTTTGTTTTTGTTGTTTTTACCGACTTACCAATTGTTACACCACTTTCTGATTCCTAAATTTTTCTTTAAAACGTAAGAAAACTGCAAATAAACTAATTATTCACAATTTTTACACAAAAACGCGGACTGCAAACACGCTGTTCTTCTTCTTCACCGAAAAACAATCAGCTGTTAAAAAAACCGGCATTACCAACGGCATTGCCAGCACAAATAAAGTAAGCGCATGCAGCCCTGGCGGCAACATTTGAATTTTCCAGTTCATTAAGGCTAATTAACGTTTTTGCCAAGCAAGCAGGTAGCTGAAATACGCATAAAAACGTAGGTAGACCCTTGCGTTTATATTGCACTGCAGTCGCCAAAGGTAATTAGTCGAAAGTGTCAACCGAAGGCATCAGCATCATTATGAAAAAATTCTGTTTGCTTCTTCTGATGGCGCATTTTGTGACCTCAAGCCGAAATTTAAACGATATTCTCGGTCGCGAGGAGTGGATAAGCATAGCAAAGAAGTATATCAAGAACCACAAGCCCTACAAAGCCAAAATCTACGTACCCTACAAGCCGCGCATCGTAAATTTCACCAATCCATTTGATGGAGATTTTTGGGACACAACCACGGTGGCCACAAATGCAGAATCTACCACCAATCCGCAGGAGACTACTGACTACTTTACTGGTGAAGCATCAACTACTACGGAGAAATATGCCACTGAGGAATATACAACTTCTGCGGCGGACTATTCAACCACCGAATCTAGCTATGTAACTTCAACCACGGATATTTTGTATTCCACTACAGCAGCTTGGCCGGAAGTCACCAGCACAGAAGCTATAGATGCCACAGAATCAGTAGCCGTATATTCCACAACAGAAGGTTCTACAGAAGATTCAACTACAGAAACCAATCCAGACAGTACTGAATATGCTGAATCAACATTAATCTATCCAGATTTAACTACAGGATGGCAAGAAACTACTACAGAAACTATTCAGAGCTCTACAGGATTGCAGGAATCAACAACTACAGAAACTATTCCAAGTACTACGGGATGGCCGGAGTCAACGACAACTTTAGGTTCTGAATTTTCAGAGAAAGAACTAATGAAAACTACCACAGAAATAGAAATCAATTCAAGCACTACTGAATTGCCGGAATCAACGACGGAATCTGCTGATTCTACCACAGAGCCGAACGAATCCACGTTTGCATTATCCACAGATCAAACTACAACTGAAACAGCAGAAACTTCAACAGAAGGATTGTTTTCAACCACAGAAGCCCAAGAATATACTACATCCTTGCTGGAAATCATTGCCACGACTCCGGGCGTGGAAACTACCACGTCGTATCTGGACACCGTGATTGACAGCACCCAGGAGGAAAGTTCTACATTATCAACACCATTTGGATTTAATTTAACAACAACGGAAATAATAGAAACTCAAGTAGAAACTACAACACCAAGGCAATTGAATTTCGTCGAAGATTACGTTCGCCAGAGACCGAGAAAATTGAAGTACTCTTCGGACACGGAGCCGGAACTTTACTGGTACTGAAAATGATTACAAATAAAAATTAAGAGTTTGAAAATAAGCATAATAAAAAATGATTGGAAGCAAATATTAAGAGAGTTTGAATTTAAATAAAAACAATTGCCAACGCGACATAAGCTATGGTTTATTTTAAGTTAAGAAAAGCGGTCACACTGGCCAAAAGCCAAACACATTTTTGTTTGATATTTCGGCAGAACTTTGCCATTTTTTATTAATTTATAGCGTAAATATGAGTTTATCCAGTATAAAACAGAAAGAAGTGAAGGGCAAAAAGAAAGTACTGCCCAAACTGCGCAATATTCTGGCCAATCCTTACAAACAGCACAGGTAGGGCAGGCAGAAACCAATAAAAGCGGAATCAACAGGTTGTTTCTCTTGATTTTAGCCCTGTTTTATCGGAGCAGGAAGTGCAGCAGTTTCGCCAGATACTGCAGAATGCAATTAAAAGCAGCGACGGAGAGACCAAATCGTTTGCCACTCGATTTGGCATACATCTCGGCCTGGAGAGCTCCTTGCGCGCCATAAACTCGCGGCGTTTCTCCTGCCTATTGATTTCCTTGAGCCTGCGACCAACTCACCTCATGCGTTTAATGGCCACCAGTGCATCAGTCAAGATGCCCACGGCACCCATTTACGCGCAGCCAAAACTGGAGGAGCTTACCCAGGAAATCTTTGGAGTAAGGGCGCTTGCCTTGGCCTTGCCCTTAGATATGAAAGCTATAAGCGAGGACTTGGAACAGTGGATTACTGCCCGGAACAGAACACCTACACCTGCCAAGAAGATAGCCCCGAAAACGCACAAGAAACCCAAGAAGAAACCCGAAATAATCCAACCAGCCGAAGAGGAAAAAAAGGCGCAGCTCCCAGTGGCTGAAAAGAAGGATTGGGGTGATGATTTCATATCCTGCTTCTCGGACGAACCCTCTGTAAAGTTGGACCGCGTGGATGTCCAGGTAGAGACCAGAAAACTGGGCAATGCCCTCAGTAATTTGGCCATGAAAGCCAAAAGCAAAAAGCCGGTAGCAGATGTCAAAAATAACCCAGTTAAAAAGGAGAAGTCGCCCAGTCCAGAGCCCATGGAAGTGGAGGTGGAGCCAGATGATGATGATTTTCTGCCTGCAGATCTGCACAACTATCGCCCTCTTACTGTCCACCAAGTGCGTCCTAATCCCGACAAGAAACCCAAAAAGAAACGAAACAAAAAGTCAACCAAGTCCTAGAGATGGTTGGCAACGCCAACGCAACAGCTGTAGTTTTTAGGTTATGTTATTCAGTTTGTTATCGTAATTGTTAAGGCGCCGCACACAAAATGCTCCGGACTTTTCGTCAAATAGCCCGACTAGGAAGATCCCTAAAGACGCCAATACCAACTAGATTTCTGCCCAAACTCCCAACCACCTTAGAGCTGCAGGCTCCTGTGCACACCAGTGTTTCCACGTGGAAGTACGACAAGAAATCCTCGCGAGCATCGGATGACTTGGACAGCGACGACGAGGATGATGAGGATTTCAAGGACGAAAGGGACTCCAAGGTGGTCAAGACCAAGGTGAACTCACTGCGCGCCGATCTCCTCCTGAAAGCTGGCCTGGGCATGGCAAGAAAGTAAGAAACAGCCGAAGATTCCCAAAATTTCCCAATAACCATGATGTCTTGCCTCCCACAGCAAAGTGGAACTGAATTTCTACGAGAGCAAGATACGCGTCAATGGAAAGAAGCTGCCCAAAAAGAGTGTCCAGGTAAGGAGTCCATATATAGGTAGAATTCAATCTTATGATTTACCATTGACAGCTGGAAGTCGGCGATGATATCGACGTAATCCGAGGCTTTAGTCAATCGAATCCTTCCCACCTGGTCGTGGCCCGCGTCTCAATCCTCTCCGTCAGCGAACGCGAGGAAGGACTCAGCGTGCACCTGAGGCGCTACAAATCCCTGCTGGTCGAGAATTACCGGGGACCCAACGCCTTCAAATCCTCGGAGCACGTTGCTCATTAAAACCAATTAGAAATAAAGGGTGCTACTATTAAGAGTAAATGGATAAAGTCGAGTGAGTTAACTCAATACCAGAAATGTGTAAGACAACTCAGCTATTTTAAACTATATCGTCGATTTGGATTATTTTTACTGAATTATTTTATTTTGTAGTTGAACATCTAGAGTATTTTACATCTTTACCTTTATATGCGACTTATGGTTACCACATCCGACAACTTTCAGCCTTTGGATGCATGGGACTGCCCAGTGGGCACTTGTAGACCTCAGCAAAATCGTCGTTGTTGGAAACGACACCCAGCACCCGGTACTTGTCGATGGTGTGCGCGCCGGTGAGCTCCTCCCAGTAGTGCTCCGGCTCGTAGTCGGCGCACCACAGCTGCGCGAATCCCACAAAGAAGAGCTGCTCCGGCGACAGGTCGAGGCCGGGCATCTGCTCGTTCTTGGGGGACAACGTCTCCCCATCCGCTCCACTTCTTTGCAGCTGCTTCATGTGGTTTCGATAACCGGCGAGTGCGGCCCTCAAGCCACCGGCGTCCGCTATGTTCTCGTCCCTTGTCTCGTTGCCGCGAATCGTCTGGTTGATTTCCGGTATCAAATATTGGTTGAAGTAATCCACATAGCACTGCGCCCGTTCCTGGAACACCGCCTCCGACTTTCCGGACCACCAGTCGCGAATCTCGCCGGCGCTGTCGTAACTGGAGCCCTCCGTATCGAAGCCGTGGGTCAACTCGTGACCTATCAGATAGCCAATGGTGCCGAACTTCAAGGAATCGGGCCATGATCGATGGTACGCAGGCGGATGCAGGATTCCCGCCATTACGTACACCGAGTTATCCAGATTGTAGTAGAACGCGTTCACCTGCATCCCCACCAGTAGTGTCAGCGGCTTTGTGTCCTTGGGCAGCTTGTCAGCGTGAAGGCCAGCGTAGCGATTAAGATAGGTGCCCAGAACTCGCAGATTGATCAAACTCTGGGCATAGCTGCCTTCAACAATGGTCAGATTGTTGATCTCGCGGATTAGAGTGTCCGAAAGCTCTTCGTTTTTGTAGCTCCCGATCACTGGCGTGATGCCGGCCTCCTTGCTCAGAGCCTCTGCCCGCGTCTCCGCGTCCAACCACTCCACACTCGCGAGTATCTGTCGCTGGGCCTTTCGCATTTTGTTCACTATGTCAGAGATCTCCGAGTGCTTCTCGTCGGTGAAGTGCTCCTGCAAAAGTTAATTGATATCAATTGAAAAGCTAAGCATCACACATTCACAGCATCCAAACTTACCGCCATGTAGAGCCTGTTGAAGAGTTGTGGCAGCGTCAGCTGGACGATCATCAGGCAGTTAACCTTTTGGTCCTCGGGCTGCTTGGGCTCCTTCAGCTTGTCGTCCATGCGGTAGAGAAGCCGCATGGCTAGATAGTTGGCCACCGCCTCCGCATGCTTGGCGCACACCTTGTCGAGCTCCACATAGTAAAAGTCGCAGAATTCGCCACCGGACGAGCCGTTGTAGAAGTCTATCCCATTCCAGGCTATCTCATAGTAGCTCCTCCACTGCCCAAATGGTGGCACCTCCCTAATCTCACTCAACCAATCGCACTTATCCTTATCGCTCTCGAACTTATCCTCAATGCTGAGCGCATCGCGCCAAAACGCAAAGACGCCATCGATCACGGCGGAGATTTCATCATCGGTGAGATTGTACTCCTTCAGGTAGCCGCGCATGCGATGCTCGTTGAGCTGGTAGGCCCGCGAGCTTGTGTTGGTAACGTGGTCGGTGTGGACGATGTGGTCAAAGCCCAGCTCGGGCAGCTTGAAGTACGGATTGAAGGGATGCTGGGGCAGAATTTCTTCGTGGATCAGACTGCGAATGCCGTAGTTGCTGAGATGGGCGCTCATGTTGAACCAACTGAAGCTGGAGGCGTTCCAGGCCTCTCTGTCGACGGCGGGAAAACCACCCAGCGACCTGATAAGCGAAAGATAAGCGGGATCGGCAGCTGGTCGCGGAAAGAGCTCGGCCGCCAGGCAGGAATTGTAGAAGCGTTGTGCAACGAGCAGCTCGGCCGACACATTCAGCGCCTCCGCCAACTGTGTCCTGGTCAGCAGCTGCTCCGTCACGTCCATCAGTGTGTAGCTGATGTCCAGGATATTGCTCCGCCTATGGGGCGATTGCCGCGGCGCTTTCACGTGCTTCCAGTTGCCGCACGCGAACTCGTAGAAGTCGTCGCACGGATCGACGCTGAAGTTCATGTAGGACTTCATCATGGCGCCATGGGATCGCAGGTAGTCGGTCGTCTCATCCGTAATCGCGTTCTCACGGGACTCATCACCAACACTCCGGGCCTCACAGTGCCTCGAAGCCACGCAGATCAGGATGCCAGCCAGCAGTCGGAAGTAGCTCGAGATTGAGAACATATTGGCCCGATTCGCAGGGCACACACGCAGTTTGTATAATATAATCAAGTAGTGCGGCCAGTGATCGATCGACGGATTATTTGGAAAACCCAACCAGCTCGACTGCCTAATCCGGAACGCGATTGAGAACTGAGCAAGCAGCAGCATCTCTCCGATCCCATCGGCGTGTGCTTTTTTTCGCAATCATGTCGACCAGCAGCACTGGACAACAGAGATTATAATGAAGGCATCACTATGACGTCGTTCCGCACACTTTCACCATCTTTGCTGCGCATTCTAAGCCACTGCTTTGAATAATATTAAGGAGGTCATGGGCAGCCAAGCTATCTCTCCACCCAACTTAGTATTAAGGTAACCACTTTCTCAGAATGGGAACGATTTTGCTGCACTGTGTAGTCCGGCTGTTCTCTTGGCGAGACTTGACCTAAGCCACACGCTTGTGTTGATAAGGATTTGTAAGTTCTGGGAGATTCATTGATAGCGCCCCTCATTCATTCAGAGTAAAAACATTTCTCATTTTCTGTTTCAAAATCTCATCGTCACTTGTGTCACACACTTACACATCAGCGTTCTGAACTTTTGTCCTAATTAACTTAACACTTTTGTATCTATGTTGTTTTATTTTTAAAGAAATTTATATATCAGGTGGATTCTTAATCCGTTCATTATGCATAATTACTATTTTTATACTTTCCTATAGAGATCTGTGTGGTAAAACGTAAAAGTATTGCTTGCAACGTTCCAAAAAACATTTTCAGTTTTCTCCTCATAATGAATATTTATGAAACTTAAACACCTCATCCATTGTATTCAGTTTAAATTGAAACTTTTTGCCGCCCAAAAGTCGATAAAAAAATACAATCGATAGACAACCGAAGCGCAAGAAGTGTGCCCAGAGATCCGACTTGAACTTTTGTTGTTGTGCCTGCCAGCGGCTACGGTCACATCAGGACCCATAGTAATTTTATAAAAATGTCGTTTTCCGCCATTGGTGATTGCCAACTAATTTCGCAATTATACCAGGTGAAAGCCACTGAAAGGTGTGATCCGCCATGTCCTAAAGCTGCTCCCATTTCAGTACAAGAAGCATCGCGTCGTCTGCAGCGCCAAAGTGCTGCCGACACCTGTGACCCATTTTGAGCGGGAATCAAAGAATGATTTCCATTGGATGACCGCGGATCGCTGGAGCCGGATTGAGTGTGGTCTGTGGCGCCTGTTCGAGAACCTGAAGCAGTGGCAGGATGCCTACCAGCTGGACACCGAGCTCATTATCGATCACATCATCGTGCGCGTCCAGGCGATCGATAAGTCGCATCCTGCTACGCTCACCCTACTGGCCGGTACGGAGTCCAGCTCCAAGGATCTCTGCCTGGACCTACAGCTGCAATACATCACGCAAGAGGACACCACCATTGTCGGCGTCATACCCGCCAATCGCAAGCTTGCCACGGAAGCAGAAACCAATGGCACCAGACCCGCATCCCGCAAGAACCGCGTAGCAAACTCAGGATCCAAGCCAAAAACGTTAGTACGTTACGTTAGTTAGTCCCAAATACCTTATAACTTTGAAACCTTTGAGGAACCGGCTATAGGCTTGAATTGCGTGTTTATTGATGCCAATGGCTGTGAACCACCTTTGCACTTTTCACATTTTATGTACCGAAGTTGAATGCATTTTAATGTTTTCTCCACTGCATGATTCCCCTCCAGCACACAATCGAAGCCCAAGCACATAGACGCCGACGACGAGGATGACAAGAGCTCCACCACGGCCAGCCAACCAACCAAGATCAAGAGCGAGCGCAGGTCCATTTCCCAGGGAGGCGAAAAGGATAAGGCTTCTTCCAGCAGCCCCAGTTCCTCGCAGCACAGCAACCGCATGAAGCGATCGCACAGTCCATCACAGCAGTGAGTTAGGCGGAGGCTAGGATGTGAGGGAAGTAAGAGCCCATTGATCTATTCGCAGGAATTCCAGAGCCAGTTCCGTTGAGCCCAAGCCTGCACGCCGCTCCGGCCGATCGCCCATACGTCCGAGTCGATTCAAAAACTTCGTAGTTGGGTAAGCCACAGAAATATGGTGCTTTAGCGATCATTCATCATTTTCCTGGCTGCCACTTTCAGCGAGACCAGGGGCGGCAAGAGCAGAGGACCCAAGCCCAAGATGAAACGCGTATCGCCAGTGCCGGCCAAGGATTTCAAGGTGGAGCAGATGGACGGAGCGCGGTTCGATGCGCTGCAGCAGCTGGACAGCATGCTGGACATGCCCAAGCCGCGCGAGGTTAAGATTTTGTAAGTGACTCGAGATGAAAATAAAGCGAACACGAAAGTGCCTTCAACTTGCGTTCTTTTGATTGGCTCAGACTCTTGGAAAAAATGGGCGAGGACGAAGTGCTGAATACCTTCGAGAGCTATCGCAGTGACTTCGATAAGCTGTTCAAGGAGCGCGAGTTCAAGCCGCGCACCAGTCACTACATGAACATTGCCCACATGGACATAATGGACATACTGAGCAAGAGCATTCACCAGCAGATGCTCAAGAAACTGGGCGAGGTCTACAGCAGTCGAAGCGTAAGTTTGGGGCGACCTAAAGTGTCATGTATCCATCCTAACACTTCCCGATTACCAGAACCACACGGCGCTGCTGGTGAACGGACTGCTCCCGCTGTGGATAGTGCGCCTCTTTATGGACACGTACACGCTGTCCCACTCGGAGGCCGTGCAGCAGATCCGCGACCAGATGAAGTACAACACCTACTTGAAGGCCCTGAACGATGAGCCGCTGAGTTCCGATCTTGACTGATCGAGCACTCAATTCACTTCGTTATCATTTGTATTCAATAGAAAAATTTTTTTGTATCCGATTGCGGAACTTTTTCATTGCGCGCCATACTAAATGGTAGTTGTTTTAGTTTTAAGTTCATTTGTCTTTATTTATTTTAATTGGAATCCGTTGTGTACTAAGCATATTACATTGTATAAATACATAATTCACTTGCTTTCGAAAAAAGAAAACGCTTGAGCAACCGAGTGTGCTGGCTGTAATGGTGGAGTGCTCTCTGGGCGACTGGCGGTGATGACGGCGTGGGCGAAGGACTACGAAATTATTTTACTTAGAATCTAGCGTGTAATGTTGATGGAGCGCCCGTCCGGCCACCCGGTGGCTGTTTGAAACTCAGTCTGAACTTCACACTCTTATGTACAATCTATGTGGACAAGTGGGTGAGGTGAAGTAGTTTACAGCTCGTCGTGCTGCTGCTCCTCCTCCTCATCGTCGGCGTTGCCGCTATCCTGGCTGCCGGTGGCGGTCTCCTCGGCGTCATCCTCCTCGTCCTCGTCGATCTCCACCTGCTCGTCCTGGGAGACACCCAAGGTCTGGCGCATCATCTGCTCAATACTGTCGGCGAACTGCGAAGTCTCCTGGAGCATGTATCCAGACCGCAGGGTGGCGGTGCGGAACATCATCACAGCCATGTCCTTGGCGGTGTCATCGGCCTCGTCGGCCTCCACGCGGCGCAGCAGCTCGCGCATCAGCGGATGCCTGGGATTGATCTCGAGCGTTTTCTTCTGGTTGAGGTAGTAGGTTCGCTGAGGATCGTCGGACTTCTGGTGGGCGTTGGACATGGCCAGACGCTCCATGTTGCCGGTCCAGCCGAAGACGCCGGCCACGAGGGCGCATGGCGAGTTGCTCAGACGCTCGGAAACCTGGGCCTTGGAGATCTGATCCTTGAGTGCCACATCGTTCAGCCACTTGACCAGCGGCTCGAAGGTGCTCTTCAGCGACTCGAAGTTCTTCTTGCTCTTCTCGGACTCGTTCAGCTGGAATCCCTCCTTGGCCACGTTCTGGAACTTCTTGCCATCGAACTCGGGCAGCGCGGAGATGCAGTACTCGTCGACGGCCTCCACCAGATACAGCACCTCGTATCCCTTGCTCAGCAGACGCTCGACGAACGGCGACTTCTCGACCTCAGCGCGGTTGGCGCCAGCGATGTAGTAGATGTGCTCCTGCTTGGCCTTCATGCGCTCCTTGTACTCGGCCAGCGAGGTGACTCCCTTGCCGTTGGAGGTCTGGAAGCGGAGCAGCTTGGCGAGACGCGATCGGTTGCTGGGATCCTCCATCACGCCCAATTTGATGCTGCAATGAGTCAATTAAAATAATTAGGTCTTGATAAGCAACGAAAATCCAAGAATTCGATGTTATAGTTAATGGAAATGCTAATTTAACTAAAATAAAATATTTAAGTATAAACTTAACACGTCACCAGTGCCAATATTATAATACGTGGATTTCCTTATCTTATCTGCGCGGAATTCTTTAAAGCAACAAACTAAATATATTACTTTGTTGGCAAAAAATAATACACGTCACTATTCTCAATATTATAATGGATTCTGCGGAAATGCTTATCAGCAGTATCCATAAATAACTAATCATTCTTAATTCCTAGGAAGAAACACTTACTTGGTGGAGAACTCCTTCCAGAACTTCTCGTACGCCTCCTTGTCGATCTTCTTCAGCATATCGAGAACCTTGCGGACCAGCTTCTTCTTGATCACCTTGATGAGCTTGTGCTGCTGCAGGGTTTCGCGGGAAACGTTCAGGGGCAGATCATCGGAGTCGACGACGCCGCGAATGAAGCTCAAGTAGTTGGGCATCATGTCGTTGAACTCGTCGGTGATGAAGACACGGCGCACGTACAGCTTGATGTTGTCGGACTTGGTGCCGTAGCGATTGAAGGACTCCGATGGCTGCACCTTGGGCACGTAGAGCAAACTCTTGAAGGTCACCTCGCCCTCGGCGATGAAGTGCGTCTGGGTCAGGGGCTCGCTGGAGTCCTTGATCAGGCTCTTGTAGAAGCTAGTGTACTCATCCTCGGTCACTTCGGCGGGCTTGCGCGTCCAGATGGGCTTGCTGTCGTTAATCAGGGTCCAGTCCCAGGTGGTCTTCGAGACCTTTTTGGTCTTGGGCTTCTCATCGTCGGCCTCCTCGACCTTGGCGTCCTCATCCTCCACGTCATCCTCGGACTTCTCGGGCTTGGCCTCCTCCTCCACGGGCACCTCCTCCTCGACAGTCTTGCTGGACCACATGCGGATGGGGAAGTTGATGAACTGCGAGTACTTGCGGATGAGCTCGCGCACGGTGTCCTCCTCCAGGAAGTCCTGGGCTTCTTCCTTCAGGTACAGCGAGATGACGGATCCTCGCTTCAGAGTATCGCCACGGGGATCCTCGGTGATGCTGAAGCTGTTGGCGTCCGACTCCCAGATGTACTGCTTGTCGTCGTTGTGCTTGGTGGTCACCACCACACGATCGGCGACCAGGAAAGCGGAGTAGAAGCCCACACCGAACTGTCCAATCATGTCGTTCATATCGAGTCCCTCCGACTTGCTGGGATCTTGCATCTTGGCCAGGAAATCGGCAGTGCCGGACTTGGCGATGGTGCCCAGGTTATTGATCAGATCCTGGTGGGTCATGCCGATGCCCGAGTCCATGATGTGCAACGCCTTGTTCTCCTTGTCGGCCTTGATGCGGATGTGCAGCTCCGGATTGGTCTCCAGCTCCTTGCTGTTGGACAGCGCCAGTAGGCGGATCTTGTCGATGGCATCGGAGGCGTTGGAGATCAATTCACGCAGGAAGATCTCCTTGTTGCGGTACAGCGAGTTGATGATCAGCTTCATCATGCGGTTGACCTCCGTTTGGAAAGTGAACTTCTCCGCCTGCACACACAGACAAAAGACAAAGAAAAAAGGGAAAGGAAATCCCGGTCATACGTGTACCTTCCGAATGACCTGGCATGAACCCACCTTCTCGCGAATTTCCTTCAGCTGCGCCACGTTCAGACCGTCCAGCTGGATGGCCTCCTCCTCGCGCTTCAGGGTCTCGGCATCTGGGGATTGGGAATTGGGAAAAGGGGGCGGTTATCGTAACGCTGACGTGTACCAAACAAAACTCGCCCAACTCCTCGTCGTCGCGAGAGGGGGGCGTGTCTACGTACCGGTGCGGGAGCCCTCCTTGAAGGAGCCCAGATCCAGGTCGATGGTCTCCGTTGCGGCCTCCTCCTCATCGGCGGCTATCTGATTGACGCCTACCAAACGAGAATCAGACGCCAATTAATTAGGTTAAAACGCCGGTTCAATGCGGCGTGGCAAATGTGCACACTTACCTGCTAGGAGCAGCAGGCCCACCAGCAAAAAGTACTTCATGATCGTTGGTAGCTTAATTTACGGATCTCGAGCTATCGGTTCGTCCGGCGAAAGGCCACGTCACGAATAACAGATGCAATAAATTAGTCCGCACTTGCGTCGTCTGCTATGATTTTTTTTTACTGACGCCGACCAGCGGCTGGAAGGCCTTTAAATGCCTCACAGAGTGACCGTATTTCGGCGCTGGAACATTCTGAGCGCATTGGAAGGAAATACCAAGGGCTGCACTGGAAGTAAGATATATTAACAGCACAGAGCACGAAAATAGTGACAATATGGAATTATTTAATATGTTCATAAGTTAAATGTTTTCTTCTTTGACAGCTCAGACATTCATAGAATCTATTTGGGTTTTAGTTTACAACAGGATGCAGTGTCAATACTTTACTTTTAAGTATATTAAATATGATAATTTATAATTATCTGTAGTCTGCAAATGGAACACTTATGCCGGAAAATATATGATTTATATTTGGAAATAATTAGTATCTTTTCATGTGTACATCAACTAAGCTTTAAAATAATAAATTCTTTGGTCAGTTGCGCTACCACTTTGTGTATATAACATTTCTAAGCTACCAAAATTGATAACTGAGAACTTATTGATATAGCATTCATGAAATAAATATGAATTGAAATAAAATATAAATTCCTAACAAAGATCAAGGAATTCCATTTCGTTTTATTATATAACATATGATTTTGTACCGATCGGCTTATTTTACAAAGATAAGTTAAATATATTAATGGTGGTATTTTTATTTGCCACGGCGTTAAGGTTCGGCACCCACATGTGGGTGGACTTGGGCTGGTATTTTCACCCGAGCCATTTTGGTATTTTGCGACGTTCCCGCTGCGGTCACTCTGGGCACGAGGCTTGTTTATTGGGCGAAATTTAATGATTCGCTGTAATCATTCAACATTTGCGTGAGTTGCCAAACACCGACCCAGCCAAAATTCCGTTTCGGCCACAATCCGCCTACAACCGACTCGTATATATCCACAAAACAACCGACCCGCAGCCGCCACTCCAGCAGCAGCAGCTCAGCCGCGGGCAACTAAACCAGAAATCGCTTCCTCGCGTGAATCGTTGAATCGGGGAATCGTCTCTATGTCGTCTGCATGCTAGTCGTGCAACAGCAGTGTCAATTAGCAGTTTCGCATAAGACCACCTCACGCGTACACTCTGCACCACCGCCGCCGCCGCCAGCAGCACCACCCCCCGTGCGTCCGTGAGTCCGTGAATCGTCGTGTTATCCGTGTTATACAACAAAATTGTACCAAAAGGGCCCGACATACGCCGGCCAAAAGTTGCCCGCTAACCAACGCCGATCCTCGCCAGCCGGAGCGACCCGGTCCCAGCGGAGAAAGCGGCTCTGCATCGGCAACTGCAACTGCAACAGCAACTTGGCAGAACTGGTCCGGATTAGCAGGTTGTCGTAAGAGGAGCAGCGACTGCAAGGGCACAACCACAGCATTAGCACACAACACAGTCGATAGTGCAGCCTCACCAGCAGCCTTAACACCAGAAAGCGACGGCAACGGATCGGATCCACCATGAACATCGACGACTACGAATCGTTGCCCACCACCAGTGTGGGTGTCAATATGACGGCGGGCGCAATTGCGGGCGTGCTGGAGCATGTGGTCATGTATCCGCTGGACTCCGTCAAGGTGAGAGTGACTGCATGGCCGCCTGGTAATCGGAGGAGCAGCGGCATGAACATAACACGACCTAACCTCACTATCAATCGGAATTTTGTGTGTGCCGCCGCTGCTTTGGCATAATCGTGATGTAATTGCCCACGTCTCGAGTGCAACCAAGAGTTGCGTTCCTCATTAAGAGCTCTGTGTGGTATAGCCACACATAGCCACTCGGTGCGCTTATCGTAGCACGTTCCATTGGTTTATGCTTCCGCGATAAGATTAGCCACAGTAAATGGACTAGCTCTTATCGGCGGAGCGTTCTCATCGTTCTCCTGAAAATTCGGTAGGGCCAACCAAGTGCACAGGTTCGCCACTTAAGCATATGCAAATGTCCACCTCGTAATGACGTTCGCCGCAAGTATATACACATATGTATATGGTTATATATGTTAATATGTGCATATGTACACCACGCATTCAATACCTATTATTGACCGATTCTTGTTTCGTTGTATTTCACTCAGCTGGCTGGCTGGCCTGCTGGTGGCTCGAGCACTTATTGATTTTCGTGGCCACATGTGTCAATCGCGCAAGTGACAGCCGGCAGGCAGTTGGTTGCCAGTCTAAAGCCTGGTCGGGATTCCCGGCGTCATCGTTATAATTTAGATTCTGGACACAGTCCGTTTGACGAGCTAATTTCGTGAAGTTTTGAAAGCCAGAGAGCGGAAAACCCAATTGGACACCAATTGAAGCCGCCAGTATGCAATAATTACCTATCACTATGCTTGCTTATCACGGCACACAGCACATTATCGGGATAAATGAATCATTTTGGCTCCGCCATCTCTTCGAACGCAGCTCTATCGGGCTTTTATGCAATGGAAACTTCTATCAGTTCGTCGCAGAGCACCCTTTAATTAGGTTTCCCCCACTCGAGGGGCTACTTTTCACCTTGGATTGCCTTGTTGACTTGTTATTGATAGCAGCAGCCAGCCGGCGGCTAGATAAATGCAGTTGCGCCGTGTTCCAGCGAATCTTATCTGCATCGCAAAGCCAGCGCCTTCGTAATTTACAATATGGATGCTGCTCTCTGCTCCCAGATATAATTCCGACTTGTGTGCTCGACAGGCACGCCTTTAAATAAGTACAATTAAGTATGAACAGATACAATATATGTATGTGCAATCGTTAAATACGTGGGCAAATGCAAATCTGTAGGCCCCGAGTGACTGGCTTGTAAATCAGCGAAAGTTTTGCCGGGAAGCACGCAATTATATATTTGTATATTCCACTGATATCGGTTATTAGTCCCTGCTGTTGTGTACAGATTATAGCCCTTATCTCGACAATCCCATAAACAAAACTAAATTCGCAAAACTTTCATTTGATGATCTATGCATATTCTGAACAATTAGTTCCCCTTTTATCTGCCACTTTGCACAATTCGATTCTCGGCGACTGCCAGATTGAAATAGTTTCGGAAACCACCATCACACCCCATCGGTTCTGAATCACAAATCATGATGAGAGCACGTTCTGAGGTCTTGACAATGTCAGCCAGTGAAATGAACATTGGATATCCCCCACAATTGTATTGGGCTCTGTATTGCATATCATGAGTAACCGTGACTTGCAAAAGAATAGCTAGCAACGAGTTTATGCGGCTAACTTCCCTCGACTTAATCTGCGTTTTTTGATGTATTATCAGAGGCAAAATTAGTAGGCCTGACGCACCACTTTAACCAGTTTAATCTAGGACAAACAGAGTAAATTAAACAACAAGTACTGCCATTGTGAAATGCACAATGTAAATATATATGCAATTATTTTAAACGTTCCATTATTGCCCACTTATAGACGCGAATGCAGAGTCTTTCACCGCCCACACAAAACATGAACATAGTGTCAACCCTTCGGAACATGATCACGCGTGAGGGCCTGTTGAGGTGAGTGCTGCCAAGTGTATATCATATGGAGTAATCACTGTAACCGCCGTCTTGCAGACCCATTCGGGGAGCCAGCGCCGTGGTGCTGGGTGCTGGACCAGCGCACTCGCTATACTTTGCCGCCTACGAGATGACCAAGGAGCTCACGGCCAAGTTCACATCGGTGAGAAACCTCAACTACGGTAAGGTTTTAAAGTTCTCCTGCACCGAAGGACTGCTAATCAAGCGTGTGATCGTTGCAGTGATTTCGGGAGCGGTGGCCACCCTCATACACGACGCCATTTCTAGTCCCACGGATGTGATCAAGCAGCGGATGCAGATGTACAACTCGCCCTACACATCGGTGGTATCTTGCGTGCGGGATATCTACAAGAGGGAGGGCTTCAAGGCCTTCTACCGGGCATACGGCACGCAGCTGGTCATGAACCTACCATATCAGACAATACATTTTACCACATACGAGTTTTTCCAGAACAAAGTAAGTACGCCCCAACGAACACATCCTTTCAGTAACTGATACCCTGATAATCGTCGTGTGCACGGCAGTTGAATCTGGAACGGAAATACAATCCACCTGTGCACATGGCAGCGGGTGCAGCAGCCGGTGCGTGTGCGGCGGCTGTAACCACGCCCCTGGACGTGATCAAGACGCTACTGAATACTCAGGAGACTGGACTGACGCGCGGCATGATCGAGGCCAGTCGAAAGGTAAATATGGTGCTATGTGCACTTAAGAAACTGCTTGTGAACTTTACGATTTATAATTGGCTGACAAAGGTCATAGTTCACAGCAGCTTCGTCTCGCCTTGAATGAAACCCCATACTTATTGCTCTTTGCCCTCTCACAGATCTACCACATGGCCGGTCCATTGGGCTTCTTTAGGGGCACGACTGCCCGCGTTCTGTACTCCATGCCCGCCACGGCCATCTGCTGGTCGACGTACGAGTTCTTCAAGTTCTACCTGTGCGGCCTGGACGCTGATCAGTACAAATCGTCAATTACGGGCAGCTCGGAGCCCCGCAAAGCGGACTACGTGCTGCCAAGGACTACGGATGAGGAGCAGATCGATCAGGAGCGCGAGGCGGCGAAGGAGAAGGACACCACGGCCACCCTGCACTCTGCTCCGACCTCGGTCAATGCCTCCGGTGCCATCAAGACGGTGTGCGAGCTGTCGACGCGGCCCGCCGGGCCAACAATCAATCTGCACACGCGGCACACGGACGTGAAGAGTCCCTACGAGAGGGGCTTCAGCACGTAGGCGTCGCCGGTGGGCGTGGCCGCGAGCGGGGCCCGCGTTCGAAACGTTTGCAGCAGCAGCGACAGCTAAACCTAAGCGTAGCTATTAGTTGGCGGTAGGGAATGGGATGATGGCTGGAGTGGATCCAGGGCAGCGGCCACATGGGCAGGCGGGGGCGACACGGTGTTCGAAACGCCTGCCGTTCCGCCAAACCACCGCCTGGTCACTGCTCCACTACCGGCCCGCCCGGACCCAGCTGCTTGTATGAATACTCTGCGAGGAGTCGGTGAGAGTGTTTTATCACTCCATAGTCGGAGGTTAAATCGTAGTTGTTGTTCTGCACAAAACTCTCGCTCTCACACACAACACGCAAACACACACACCCCACACCTACACCTACACCTACACACACTATGACAGTTTTAGGCAAAGTGCGAAATTCTTGTTAAAAGTATATGCTAATGATGATACTGTATCTATGTTACTTCGAAATGAGAGAACCTTCTTGTAAAATACTATTACCTATGTATTACAATCTTTGATTTACAACATTTATATATACATTTTTTTTAAACAATTTTCAAATGATATACGCATATACACACATATATTTATGTTGATCGTTGTAAAGTAATCAAGAGCAAAAATGTAAAGCACACGCGCGCGCGGATGAAGGAAATTCAATAATTTGTAATCAAATTACACCCGAAATCTTCAAACTGAGATGTTACAAAATATAAGGAACAGCAGCAGATACAGCAGATACAGCTCCCAGAGAACTACGTCTCCCCATAATCTACACCCGGTACTATAACTAGCCAGCCCCATGTAGAGCCGTAGCCTAGCTATGTCCATTGTCCTTGCTCCACGCACTCGACTGTTTCGATCCATCATCACACATTATCCTCGTCTCAGTGCTAGGGTTCCACATCCTTGAGTAGCAGACGCAGTTGAGTGCCGGGGATCGAGGCTAGTGGATCGCCCAGAATATACAATAATGCATCATATTACGTACACTGTTATTTTTGTTTATATATATGCATAATATATATGGATATGCTGCACCGGCGATTATTAAACTTTAAGGTGTAGCGCTAAATTACAATTTTATTGTTAAAGAATTCAAACGAAAAAACAAGCGGAAGCAAAACCATTGGCAAGCGAAACGGCCCATTAAACGGATGAAAGAAACGAACACTTGTTTTATGTCAAATGCATTAACAACAATTGCCTTTTATTGTTTCCGATAACAGGTTGTCCGTTGGCTAGAGGATGGAGTCCAGGCCCCGGCGACGAGAGCGCTGCGACAGGATTGGACGGGGCTTGTAGAGATCATCGTTGGTGTACCGCTGCTGCTGGCAGAGCTTCTTGCTGAGTCGCCTGGCGGACAGGGCGTCTGCTGATAAAAACAAGCACTTTAGTCACACGCATTCACGGGAATCGCTGGAAGCATCAACAATCGGCGGGCAAAGGACAGAGAATCGCGCGGGAACCGCTTACCCAGCTCCATTTCGGTTTGGTTAGGACTACTAGTGGTGGCTTCATACAGCTACATATTTTGTATATTAGTTAACAAACAATGTGGATATGCGTGTGGAGGAGAAAATAGAGGCGGTAAAGAAGAACATTGAGGATGAGCATGAGAACAGAGATGTATGTAGATCACAGTCGCTTGGGTGGATCGATTTGTGTTAATTATAGACTTTATTCTCAATTTATAGTTGCTTTTCTAAACGTTAAGACATAGGACAATTCAATTGCATCGATCCACCCATTGCGAGGGTTAGCAAATGAGAGATTCCAGGAACACATGCTACACCAAATGAAACTTAGCAATGATACAGTACGCACCATGCTCCTGCTTCTCCAATGCCTCGTTCTCCTTCGAGTTTATGCTGGCGTCAGATGGCGTTGGCGATGACTTGGGCTCCTCCCGTCGCAGTCTCTTTGCCGGACTGCCGGCGGTGCTGCTGCTGCTCGGACTTCTTGGCTGCGGCGGTGTCGTCTCCCGCTCCACTCGATGCTGCTCCTGCATGCTGCTCCGTCTTCGCTTGGATAGGCTGCGTCGCAGAGCACGTATATCCACTGCCTCCTCCTGTGATCCATCCTCACTTAACCTGTTTAGCAAATTCTTTCGATCCTCTATCAGTTGATTGATGAGCTGCAGACGCGTCCTAAACTCGTCTGTGTTTTCCTCGAAGTGGGTCACAAAGTCGGCACTAAATCCGTCGCTTTGCTCATTCGAGATTGGGACTGGTGTGGCGGGTTTGTCAGCATCTTTCGGTGGATCCCCCACATCTCCGACTTGAGCAGGTTCGTCGACGCACTCTTCGGGAGGATTTTCCGGTTTGCTCTCCTCTTCTGGCTTGTTCTCTTCGACATTGGTCTCCACTTTTTCGTCCTCCAATGTATCCATGCTTTCCTTGGCTGGCAAATCAGGAACGGAGTCAGCTGAGGTTTGAGGTTCTACAGTTGGCACTTCATTCTGCGAAGCACACTCTTCTTGCCTCGCCTCCAATTCCGGTTTTTCCGGCTGATTATCCGCCCCTTTTCCGTCAATATCTTCGGGTTCATGCTTACTGCTCTCCGCTCTGTCATGTGATTGGGATCTAGCGGTCAGTTCTACAAAACTGCTCGTCGATTGCTGCAGGATGTCGCTCACGATGACAACGCCGCTGGCACTGTCGCAAGCACCATTGGTGCTGCCGTTGGAGTTTCCATTCGTGCCGTTACCATTCTCCACGGGCGCATCTGATTTCACTGGAGCTGCTGAATCCTCTGGCTGAGAGTTCTTGGCCGGACCACCAGAACTGGGAGGCTTCCCCTCGTCGTTTGAGTCGGAACCACGACGCTGCTTATACTTTTCTTTGCTCTCGCTGTGATCATCGTGGATCGCCTTGTTCTCCGCACTCCCAGAATTGTTCGATTTGTTGCGATCACGATCGCGGCCCCGGTCGTGATCTTTCCTCCTCGACGACGATGAGGAACTGCTACTGCTGTGGTGGCTGCGACTTTGACTGTCCTTTTCCCTTTCCTTGTCCTTCTCCCTGTCTTTATCTCGTTCCGATCGCGAGGATGATGAACTGGACTTGTGTTTTTTGTGTGAGGAGGATTCGTGGCGTGATGAAGAAGTGGTTCCCGAGCGCTTGGATGAGGACGACTCCCGATTACTCCGGCTAGATGAACTTGAGGAGCTCTTATCGTTCTTGGAGCTGCTACTCTTATGTTTCGAGCTGGAGGAGTTCGACGAGGAGTGCTTCGAGCTGGAACTCGAGGAATGCTTGCTGTGGGATTTGTCGCGACTACGATCGCGGTCCCGATCTCTGCTCCTTCGCCGCTGTTTGTCATCTGAGTGGCTGTGGTGTCGCCGATCCTTTTCCTTGTCCTTAGACTTCGAATGGCTTTTTGATTGCGAGGACGTGGATGCTGGCGACGCCGTGGACTCAGACGCTGTGCTAACAGCGTCTTTCGGTGCGTCCAGTCCAAGCTCTGGGGGTTTATCTTGCTTGTCATCAGTTGTTGCTGGTTGCTCATCTTCTTTGACTTCCGTGTATGCATTGTGTAGTTTATCCCGAGTTTCCGTCTCTTTGGGTGTCGCGGCCAGCTCTGTGATGGATCCATTACTACCTTCCGCCCTTCGGGGCGTTGAAGGTGGCTCAGCTTTTGGTGGGGCTGGCGGAGGAGGAAGCTCGACTTTCGGTGGTGCTGGAGGAGGAGGTGGTTCAACTTCAGCTGGTGCCGGCGGAGGAGGTGGTTCAACTTCAGCTGGTGCCGGCGGAGGAGGTGGTTGAACTTTAGGTGGTGCTGGTGGTGGTGGTGGTTCAACTGTAGGTGGAGCTGGTGGTGGTGGTGGTGGTGGTTCAACTGTTGGTGGTGCTGGTGGTGGCGGTGGCTTAACAGTTGGTGGTGGTGGTGGAGGAGGTGGCTCAACTGCATGTGGTGCTGGTGGGGGAGGTGGATCGAAATGAGGTGAAGCTGGTGGTTGGGGCCCTGGCGGCGACTCAACTGCTGGTGGTGCCGGCGGAGGAGGATCTACTTTTGGCGAGGCTGGCGGCGGAGGAGGAGGCGGATCAACTTGTGGCGGTGCTGGCACTTGTACAGTCTCCGGTGCAATAGACTCAATACTGGCATTGTTGGCGTCGTCTATGTTCGCCTTCACCTCCGACATGATCTCATCCTCAATGGAAAGAATTTGGACGCCTGTGCTAGTGGTCTCCTCCGACACAGAGTTCTTTCGCTCAGTACCTGCACGAAAAAGAAATCGTAGAAGTTAAATAACCCTTCGTGGCGCCCGGCAAACCCACCTTCGAAGGTAATGGCATCCTGTTTGATGTCGAAGTGGAGCTGTCGACCTCCACTTCGGCCTGTACCCGCACTAGCATCCCAAGAGTTTTCGCTGAACCTTGGCATTTGCGCCTCCTCGCAAATGTTCTCTGGCTCCCCACTGTTGTGAGCTGCCGTGCGCTGCTGGCCATCAACCATGGACTCCGCGGACGACGCGATGGTCAGGCGGCTGTCACTGGACACCTGCGAGAGTTGCGACGCCTGTGAGACGCCGTTTACCGAATCCGAGTTGTTCAGCGAGACGTTGTTCAGCTCCTCCTTGATGGCAAGTGTTTTCCGCTCGCGCACTAGCTCGTAGGAGGGCGACGTGTCCTCGTCGTCTACACCGGGCGGAAGTTCGTCGTCCCTCGACTCCGACTTGACGGTAGCCCGATCGGAGTCCGGACTTATTTGCTCCAGGTCCGTGGGCAGCAGGCCAGCCGTGGTCTCCACATTGAGCAGGCTGCTGCCGTTCAAGTGGCCACCAAATGGCGGCAAAGGCGGAGCTGACAGCATAGAGGGTCGCGCAGGTGGTGTGATGCCCAGGTACTTGTAGACAATGCTCTCGATCTTTGGCTCGAATATGGTGGCCACCTTGGGATTGACCACCTGGTCCACGATTTGGTCCACTCCCTTGTCCAGGACATCGGAGCTGAAACAGTCGATGTGATTACCCCAGGTTACCCAAGCCCCGCCAGAAGCATACTCACTCCATAAGGTGCTTGCGCAGCCTCTCTCGCAACTGGACCTTATTGGTCTCGGGCGTCCATTGCTGCTTGGCCAGGAAATCGTTGACCGCCGTCTCCACCTGGGTGCGCACATTCTGGTAGGCGGGCTTCGTGTCCACGTCCGCCAGGCAGCAGTTGAAGCGGAATTCGTCGAAGACGCCCTGCGACTTCACCTCGGCAATCAGCGTCTTGATAAAGTCGTCCATGCCCCTTGGCCCTTGCTATTCGTGTGCTGTTGCTTGCCGCGACACCCGTGAGTGTCGAGGAAATCCAGGATAAACGTCGAGTTTGTCTTTACATGCGTTTACATGTATGTACATATGTTTACGCTAGGGATGGCCGTCCCACGTGAGTTTCGCCCTGATTGGATTCGGGCGTCGTGCGTGAGCGGTAGCTATGCCAACTTCTCAGTTTTACTAGCCAGTTTTGACGAGTTGCAGATACAGATACATTTTTACTTGTGAGTTATGAATGAAATGATAATAAAGTGTAGAAATGTGTGTGCAACTGAGTTTTTATCTTTAAAGCCAAGTTGCATTTAATCAGCTATACATTAAGAACTTAATGTTCATATTGATGTCAAATAATTCAGGTATTCACGTTGTTTTCGATAAGGTGGAAGAATTGAGTTAATTGAATTGAAGTTAAAATATTTAGTTTTGGAAAACAACAATGCATGAGAGTATCTGTTTACTCCGAATTACTATTATAAAAACTATCTGAAACAAAGTTCCCTGGCCGGAGTAGTATCTCAGTCGTGGCCAAGAAACCTTTACACAAAATGTATATAAAAGGGATAAAAACATGTAGTTAGGAATTTGTATTGGATAGCATGAGATGCCTGAGAGCGAGTGAATAAACACCCCGTGGCGTACTTAATAGGTTTTTGAAAGTGTATGTACATAAATAATTGATTCGTTTATGATTTAATCTAAAAATTATTATAAGAAAATATTATTATTTATAAACCTATACTGTAAGTAAATCAAAACATCATCACACTGTGCATAACGGTGCTAATCTTTGCTAAGTGTAACCGATAGGAATGTGGGACGCCTTTTAGCGATCGTATCGATGGATCGATAGCTACCGCGATGCCCACGGTTGCAATCGAGGTTTTGGCGCAAGCGAAGCCTCTGTGTTCTTGTATATTGTCGAGTTAACGGTAGTGTTTAATTGACGAGAGCGCGATTAAACTGGACCGCAGAATGAAGCTGAGCACGGAAGCGCACTCCGAGATCGAGGGCGACGCTGCCCACGGCAATGTGCTGTGCAACTCCGCGTCCGATTCCCTGGCCGCCACCGACGAAGTGGCTGCGGGCAACGACGAGTCGGCGGCCACCGAAGGCGATGATGTTGAAATACCGATGGACACCAACAACAGTACTCCGGTTCGACTGCTGGACAAGCCCAGCCAAGACCCCGGCCAGAACGGCGCAGAGCCCGCTGGGGAGGAGTCCGACCTGGAGAGTCAGCAGCAGACGCCAGTCCAAAAAAAGCAACAACAGCGTGTGTCCATGGTGAACAGTGAGTGTAACAATGGCGAAATATACCCCGCCTTACGCCGTCCATATGCTAATATATCTGCTTTTGTGTGTGCGCCTGTGTGTGCTGCTTTAGGGAAACGAGATCTTATCAACTTGCAGTCGGCGCTGAGCCCCAAATATATTGGCTATGCCAATGCCAACTCACCCACGACGCTTTCCGATTCCGATGACACAATACGCACGACGAGGCGACGCGTTAACCAAGCGGCGGCACTGAACAACAACAGCAGTGCTGGCGAGACCCTGGCCCATGATAATGCGTCACCAAGGACCCCCGGGGGAGGAGGAGGAGGAGGTGGTGGAGACGATAGCGCTAATCAGCTGCTCAGCAAGACCTACATGAGCCCTATCGAAAAGCTGCTAATCAAGAACGGCGCCAGTTCGCCCAACAGCACCGGTTTCGAGACGGGCTCCGAGGACCTGGTCATACGGCCACTCGTTCGCAAGCACGTAAAGCGCAAAATGAAGAGAGTGTCGAAGGCGAAAGTGTCCCTCGAACTGGAGGAGGAAAACCAGCAAGGGGTTGACGAAAAGTCAGTAAAAACGGAGCCAATAGATGAAGTTGACCAGGCAGCAGAAGAAGCCCCAAATCAGGTGGCTGAAACTACCGCGATCTCCATTAAACCAGAGACTGAGGCTGAGCACAAAGCAGCCGTAGATGTTCATATAAAGCAAGAGGATACTATCAGCTTAGATATAGTTAGGAATACAGTAGAGATCACTTCCATGGTTATCACTGAAGAGCCGAAAGAACTGGAAAAAAGTACCTCCTCCACGGAGGTGGATCTGAAATCTCCACCCGACTTGAGCTCCACGGCGCTCGCCGCATCCATCAAATCCCCCTCCTCTGTGAGCATCGATAGCGCCAAAGGCCTGTCCATAGTCACTGATCCCGGTTGGCCCATCTACCAAGCTGGTGATCTGTTTTGGGGCAAGGTCTTCTCGTACTGCTTCTGGCCCTGCATGGTGTGTCCGGATCCGCTTGGCCAGATTGTGGGCAACATGCCGAGCCATCCTCAGCGCTCATCCCTTGACAACGCCAACGTTCCCATTCAAGTGCATGTGCGCTTCTTCGCCGACAACGGACGCCGCAACTGGATTAAGCCGGAGAATCTGCTGACCTTTGCCGGACTGAAGGCTTTCGAAGATATGCGCGAGGAATTGCGAATCAAGCATGGACCGAAGAGCGCCAAGTACCGTCAAATGGTGCCCAAGCGAACAAAGGTTGTCATCTGGCGACAGGCCATCGAAGAGGCGCAAGATATGACCCAGATCCCGTACTCCGATCGCCTCGAAAAATTCTACCAGACGTACGAGAACGTTGTGTAAGTAGATCAAACCTCGCTTTCCCTATTATCACAGTGAATACAATAAATATGGTTTAACTATTCAGCACTCCCAATAGACAAAAACGCAACCGTACCAAGTATATGATGCAGGACACTTCTGACGTGGGCAGCAGCCTGTACGACTCCACGGACAACCTGCACAACAAGCAAGGCACACAGTTGCTGGCCGTGAAGCGAGAACGCTCGGAGTCGCCCTTTAGTCCGGCTTTCTCCCCCATAAAGAGGAAGAACGAAAAGCGGACCAAGCGCCGCAAACTGAGCAATGGCACCGAAGCGGATACTGGTAGGAACAGCTTGGCGGAAATTCTTTCACAGACCATAACAACTGTGGACAGCTCCGTTTGTGAGAATCCCGAGTTCAGACAGCTCTTGTCTGCCATCATGGAATATGTAATGATGAACCGGTCAGATGAAAAAGTGGAGAGTCTTCTGGTCTCCGTGGTCAGCAATCTCTGGACCCTGAAGCAACTCCAGTTGCGCGAGCTAGAGCGCGACTTGTTCAGCGGGGAAATTGACGAGCCTTTGGGCTCGTCGGTGGTTGGTCGTGGCAGCGGTGTTGGCACTGTCAAGCGACTCTCGAATCGCCTTATGACCTTGATGGTGCGCCGTAGCATGACTCCTGTAGTGACTTCAAGTACAACGCCCGCACCATCGGAGCCAGATCGTCGCCTTTCCGAGGCGCCGAAGTCCAAGAAGCCCGTCAACAGGCCCATCGAAGAAGTAATTGAAGACATCTTGCAGCTGGACAGCAAGTATCTCTTCCGTGGGCTAAGCCGCGATCCCATATGCAAATATTGTTACCAGGCGGGATCCGATCTTGTGCGCTGCTCGCGCACCTGCTCGAGCTGGCTGCATGCCGACTGCCTGGAACGAAAGGAGACAGGAGCTCCGATGCCCAAAATAGGCAGTCGAAAGGCTCTGGTCATTTCACCCACATCGAAATCTCCCAGTCCCGATGAGGAGCATGTAACAGCCGACGCCAAGGAAGTTAGTACCTCACTGGTGTGCCATGAGTGCAATGTGGGCGAACCGGAAGGCTGTGTCATTTGCCACCAAGTTGAATCACCAGCTGTTCCCAGCACTCCCCGGAAGGAGGAAGCAGCATCGCACATGCCAATCGAAGATAAACTCCTGACATGCAGCCAGCCTGTGTGTGGCAAGAGGTTTCACACGAGTTGCTGCAAATATTGGCCGCAGGCGAGCAGCAGCAAACATTCGGCGCGTTGCCCACGGCACTTGTGCCACACATGCGTCTCCAACGATCCCAGCGGCAAGTTCCAGCAGCTGGGCAGCTCCAAACTGGCCAAGTGCGTTCGCTGCCCGGCCACCTATCACCAGGACTCGCATTGCATTCCAGCCGGCACCCAGATGCTCAACGCCACCAACATAATCTGTCCGCGGCACAACATCGCCAAGGCCGATGCCCACGTCAATGTTCTGTGGTGCTACATCTGCGTCAAAGGCGGCGAATTGGTATGCTGCGAAACGTGCCCCATTGCTGTGCACGCCCACTGCCGGAATATTCCCATCAAGACCAACGAGAACTACATCTGCGAGGAGTGCGAGAGCGGTCGTCTGCCGCTGTACGGCGAGATAGTGTGGGCGAAGTTCAACAACTTCCGCTGGTGGCCGGCCATCATCCTGCCGCCCACTGAGGTGCCCAGCAATATACTTAAGAAGGCTCACGGCGAGAATGACTTTGTGGTGCGATTCTTTGGCACACACGATCATGGCTGGATTTCGCGACGTCGCGTTTACCTCTACATCGAGGGGGATACGGGCGATGGACATAAGACAAAGTCGCAGCTGTTTCGCAACTACACCACCGGCGTGGAAGAGGCTTCGCGCTTTCTTACGATCATCAAAGCCCGCCGGCAGGAACAGGCCATGGGACGCCAGAGTGGTATTAAGCTCCATCCGCCTCCATATGTGAAAATCAAGACCAACAAGGCGGTGCCACCGTTGCGATTCTCGCAGAATCTAGAGGATTTGAGTACTTGTAACTGCCTGCCGGTGGACGAGCATCCCTGTGGCCCGGAGGCTGGCTGCCTCAACCGCATGCTGTTCAATGAATGCAATCCGGAATACTGCAAGGCTGGCAGTCTTTGCGAGAATCGAATGTTTGAGCAACGCAAGTCGCCACGTCTGGAGGTGGTCTACATGAACGAGCGGGGATTTGGGCTCGTCAACCGTGAGCCCATAGCCGCGGGCGACTTTGTCATCGAGTACGTGGGCGAGGTGATCAATCATGCCGAGTTCCAGCGGCGCATGGAGCAGAAGCAGCGGGATCGCGACGAGAACTACTACTTCTTCGGCGTGGAAAAGGACTTCATAATCGATGCGGGACCGAAGGGCAACTTGGCTCGCTTCATGAACCATTCGTGCGAGCCCAACTGCGAGACCCAGAAGTGGACCGTCAATTGCATCCATCGTGTGGGCATATTTGCAATCAAAGACATTCCAGTGGTACGTTCAAGTGGCACTGATCACATGGTGATGGTATAACTGATAAAACTGCCCTTTTCAGAACACGGAGCTCACCTTCAACTACTTGTGGGACGACTTAATGAACAACAGCAAGAAGGCCTGCTTCTGCGGAGCAAAGCGCTGTTCCGGCGAGATCGGCGGCAAACTCAAGGATGATGCAGTTAAGGTGAGCTGTTCAAGAAACACCCAATTTATGGAGTTATAAACCTATTCTCCTTTTAAAGGCCCATGCCAAGTTGAAGCAGATGCGACGGGCAAAAGCACCCACCGTTCGTATCCATGTGAAGCCCAAGAAGACTCCCAAGGTGAAACACATAAGTGCGGACGATGAGCCAATGGATGCGAAGGACGATTAATGGATGCCAATTAGATAGGAAGAACATTTTTTAACATTACATTTTTGTTGTATTATGCAGGAATATTTTTAACTCTCACCAAATGTATTTATTTCCTAAAAGTTATGACGTATGTTTTTAAGAGACAATCTAGTGGAGATTGCGCTGCGCAGATGGATGTTGTGAAAATAAAGTGAGACGATTATTTTGTAAGATGTTCTATTATAAAGTTATAAAGTTTAATCAATCAGTTCAGTATAGTTGATATTGTTTTCGTTTGTCCTGCCGCACAGAGGCCGCATATAGAAAAGGTTTTTAAATTATACATTAGAAATTTGTTCATATTTCACTGTTTGTCGCTTAGTTACAGTAAAGCTAGCACTTTGGCATATATAAACTCGTATGACTATAAAACTAGACATAGCTAAGTCTAAGATCTAGGAGTACGCACTTTAAACTTAAGTGGATATGCACTATACAAGGATAAAACATGAGTGCCAAAAATAAAGCGAGCGCCCATTGTTAAGGCGTTACACTGAAGTAGCCCGAGTTGAATTTTGGTACAATTGCGTCGATCTTCTTCACGATCGAGTTGAGCGACTCACGAGACATCTCGTAGAGCGTGTTGAGTGAGATCAGGCGCATGCCCTGCTGGTTGCACACCTCGATCACAGACCATTTCTCCAACAGCTTCAGGCAGTTGCGCACGGAGTCGGTTGATATGCTTTCGGCTGAAAGTGAGTTTGGGGTTGCATTAGGTGTAACTATTGATGCATAAAGCGCCACTTACCATAGATGCAGCTGCCGCGCTTGACCTTGCTGCTCAGATCGTTGATCACAAAGCTAATAAATTCAGACTCCAGCATGGAGTTCTTGTGCAGTATTTGCAGGGACTGCGCCACAGTCACATACGTCCAGGCGAAGGGCGCCAGCACCTCGCAAATGTAGCGCTGCTGCGCCGGGGTTTCGCTGGCGAAAAGCAGCTTGGGCTCATCCGCCTCGCCAGCGCGCACGTCGTCGTAGTCGTCCTCGTCCAGGCAGTCGGCCAGGGCGTTGGCTAAGCGCCTGCTCTCAACGCCATTCGGCAAATCGTCGTGCAGCTATGGAGCATTGAAATTAGATTATACATAAATTGCAAGAGAAGCGAAGTTTAATATACCTCTTCGGTCAAAACGCAACCACTAATCATGAGGTCGTCCAACTGCTGGTACAGCAAATTCTCCAGCACCTGCGTCGGTTTGTTTAGAATAAATTCGTAGCGATAGATCTGGCAGTTTTCCAGCGCGGTGTCTATCAGCTTTTTGCGCGACACGGCGGCGTCTTTCTTATTCTCCGTTTCCGGAAGCAGTGAGTGGAAGGTGGTCAACAGTATCGAGCTGAGGGCAAAGTGCGGTGTCAGCATGTTTGAGTAGTAGGCCAGCTCAATAAAGCTTTCCACTGAATTCACAGGCTTAATCACCAAACGCCCGTTCTCATCCCGAGTGCGAGTCACAAGACCTAAACAATTAAAACTAAATTAGCCAGGATGTCAGAGGAGAAAAAACGACGGTCGGCCTACCTGAGCCGAGTAGGTCACAGGCATATGCCACAATCTGCGAGGATTCCCCGGAAAAACCGATGTCCTTGCAGCCCGACAACGAGTTTCGCAAGTCGTCCAGAGCCTCCGACAGAATCTGCTCCTCGGCACCGTTCCTAAAGCGGGTGAGCAGCAAAAACGCTATCGCATTGGTGGACATCACAGAGGTGGCTGCGGCGCAGTCAAAGACCACCTGGCGCGAGATGCTTTCGATGAGATTGCGGTGCTCCTCGCACACAACATCGGTGCCATACAAGGAGGAGGTGGACTGATTGTGCTGTAGCACCCTGTCATAAAAGAGTATACATATATATTAATATTCCGAACCATATTCAATCACATAAGAATCATATCAAATCATCTTCGGCAGCCTACCTGGCAGATGGCTTGTAGACCTTGGCAATGTTTCCATCCTCTCGGGCTATCTTGTTGTACGAATTGACCAGCTCACGTATCGAGTAGGGCTCGTTAAAGTCGATGCGCATAAGGCCGTAGTTCGATTTCAGGGCCTTCCAAATGCCCGAAATGGCCTTGCCGAATGACTCGGGTATCTTCTTCTCGCCCTTCTGTTCGCGCACAAAGTTCCCGTCGACGAGGCGCTCGTAGTTCACGGAAACTGGTACCAGCAGTGCGTCCGGTATGCTGCCGTCCATGAATGCGTTTACAATCACAGAGAGTATGCCGCCCTTTGGCATGCACGGCTTGCCAGTGCGCGTTCGTCCGCCCTCGATGAAGAACTCGACGTTGTGGCCCTGCTTCAAGGCGTGGGTCAGATACAGGTGTAGAGCAGCGCGATAGAGCACGTCCTTCTTGCCCTCCACAGGATCAATCTTGCGTTTGATGAAGAAAGCACCCAAACCACGTAAGAGCCCACCAAAGACCGGAATTTGCAGGTTGTTGCCAGCGGCTACCAGCGGACTGCGTATATCGTTGTTCGTGAGTATCCATGTGACCATGATGTAGTCCAAATGGCTGCGATGCAGCGGCACGAAGATCAGCGGAGTGCCCGGCGAACGCTCTGTGGCTGTTTTGAGCATCTCGATCTGCTTCGTGTTCGTAACGACGCCGGAGAGGAAGCAGGGCAGCAACTTGTACAGGATCCAGGAAGTGAAGGCCAACAGGCCATTGTTCAGAGTGGAGCCCATGTCCTTCAGTATGCTAATGGCGCGCTGCTCCTGCTTACGCAGAATGGCCTGATAGGATATGCCCCTCTTCTCGTCCTCCTCCTCCTGCGCCTCCTGATCTCCACTAGCACTGCGCGTGAGCAGACGGTGACCATTTTTAGCATATCTCTGCTCCCGTAGCGTCTGCTCGGCGGCCTGTTTAATGGCATGCTTCAGTACAGCATCGTTGTGCACGATCTCGGTGACCTAAGGGGATGCAGTTCAAGGTGAGTACATGTTTAATGAGCTTTAAGGGGTCACCCACCTGTCGGTACTCGAACTTCTCGCTGCGCACCACCTGGGCAACATATGGGAAGAGCACGCCCCAGTCGAACAGCTTCTTAAAAGGCTTCTGACCCGAATGCGGGGTCAGCTCCAACATATTCTGCGTCCCAATGCCATGAGCCACCGAGTTCTGCGTCTTGGGCTCCTGCAATGAAACGATCGGAACAATTGTGTGATTGTGATGCAACTAGCGTACATATAGACGTCATGCAGGCGGGTCAATTGGTACCTCGAACCAGCCGCGAGCGTGAAACTCCTCCAGGGGCATTATAGCCAAGAGATTCTACTGTTCTACAGCACTTTCAAATTGTAAGTTTAGAATTTACGCATTTCCATGCGCCCGGCTTTTTTTGCAGGAAATCGACGGCCGATAGGTCCTGCTCAGCTTTCAGGACTGTTATCGATTGGCAGGATGAGGTGGCAACGCCACGAGTATTTAATTTAAAATAGTGCAAACTTTTGAAAAAACCTTTTTTTAAACATTTAAATTTAGTTAGAAAATGTATTTGTAATTTAAAATTTTAAGAATTAATGTTATGATGGTAAATAAATGTTTTTTAGTTAATTTTTTGCCAAATATATTAATCACTCTGCGGACTTTGACTGAATTGCAATACGGATACGGTATTTACAATTCATTGAGTGGAAATGTTTGCTTATCTGCGATACTAGACACTCCCTGCAATTGCGTCACGGCGTGTACTACGTGGTGGGGTTAACTTTAATGGAGGATGTGTGCTTGATAGGCGGGGAAACTTACATTGGATGATCGCAAAGTGACCAGGAGATCGCTGCGTATGGTGTTGATCTTGCTGAGGTAGCTCGTCCGGTAGCTCAGATTCAGATTGGGAAACAGGCCAGCGATGATTACCGGTGCCCTGCAATCGTAATCGGATGAGTAGGGATGGCGTTACAATCAATCATTATCAATAAATAAAATAAAGTAGCACCAACGCGGGTGGTGCTGCAATCAAATCAGGAGCACGCAATTAACAACACAACACCTCTTCGATTATTATTCGGCTACTTGAGCGGTCTACAGTCCAACTTCGCCAGAGTTCATTAGCCCAACGCAGTCATCAGCGGGTATATATTTTTATACGGAAAGTCGTGTATGTTTTTGAGTAGTGCCGCTATTGATAAGTGTTTAGTTGTTCATAAAATATGGCGCAGAACTGAACTTTGAGCGTGCTTTGTATGGTTTTTATACATACAATAGTATCATCATATTCGCTTTAAAATCAGCTGACATGTTCAGAGGCCAAACATTTGTTCGCTACTGTGTAAAGTTTTTTTTACATATGTTTCTCAAATACTATATGATGATCTGTTTAGAATTCCAAATATAATTCTAACTTATTTGAACAATAAAGGGAGTGGTTAACGGGCTCTTAATCTTTAGGTGAACTTGAAACCATACTTCAACTATCAAAACCAGACGGATGCCTAATTAAATCAAAAATAATTACATCAGCTGTCGCTTTTATGTTCGCATTACGTTAAAAAGCACGTTTTCCTCTCATCAAGTTTTTATATAGCCCAATCTGTTTACGCTGAATTATTTTGTCACGGAACCTTTTCTTGATTAGACGACTTACTCGATTGTAAAGAGAATACTTAAACGAATTCCACCATTTATACGCTTAAGAAAAGAAATTTATTGAATTTTGGAATCGAAAGCCAAATTCGTATAGTTATGATGCCAAAACTAAACAATGAAACAAAGAAGTCTGTATTTCCTGCGCCTTTCAAAGCAATAAGTTCACTATAAAGAGTGTTCACTGCATTTCAATTAGGGGCCAGTGCTGCCAGACGCGCAGCCACCGGAGTGGCCAGACTGGAAAGGATAAAACCCGTTAGATTAAAGACGCTCCAAAGCAGCTGAATAAAGTTCAACAAACTCTTAGTTTGCAAATCAAAACAATTGGTTTTTCGAATGTTTCGAATCCACTGCAACAAGTGCTATCGACGCCGCAACGTCGAGCCATCGATGATCTTCCACATGACCCAGTGCCAACACGTCCTGTGCGCCTCCTGTCTGAGCGAATCCTCGACAGAAAAGAAGTGCCCATTGTGCAAGCGGGATCTGCGAGCAATTCCGATCGACAGAAACTTGCCTGCAAACGTGGCCCACTACTTTGAGGATCCGCTTCGATTCCAGCAGCTCTACCGTAAGATCAGCAAGTTCCAGGCCGACCAGCGGGCATCGGACAACATGGGATTCTATCGCCAGATGCAGGAGCACGAGAAGAACGAGAGCCGCCTAAAGGGCTTCTGCAAGATGGAGGCGCAGTTCAACCAGCAGATCAAAAAGGAGAAGGAACGGATCGCCGAACTTCGCGCCTACATAAAGTACCACGAGGAGGAGGGTCTCAAGAAGTGGCCACACGCCACGGGAGATGAGAAGCCCTGGAGTAACCAGGCACGTCGCCTGCGGCCCAGGACACCCTCTGTGACCACATCGGATAATACCCAGTCGGATGAGCACATGACGACGTTCTGCCTGGACTCGGACATGGATTGCCTTGAAGAGGACGAAACCCACCGATCCGACAAGAAAACCTTCAACGGGAATATCAAAGATTTTCAAATATAATCACATCTTTCCACAAGTTTTCCTTAACTACGACTAGAATATTAAGATCAATGTTTAACCATTATAGTGTAAGTAATATTAAAATAGGTTCCAGGAGAACTTTAAGCAGAGATCGTTGAGACTACAGCATAAATTTAAATCCAGTATCAGCAATCTTTTCGCTAATCTTAGAGTGGACTTCACAATCATCTCGAGCTGTGGAAAATTTCTTTTTTTTAGAGGTCTAGGACAAGTGGATCCCCACTTTGGATTATTACTTTACTTTTATTGCCCACCGATACGAGATGAATGCCACGCTTTCTTTGTGGCCCCCAAGCTGGTCGAAATCCAGCGAGATTGCGAGAATAGCCATTGTGCAATCTTAATCAGATAATTGGGTACGAATTTAACAGCGACAATCGTTCCGATAATTGTTGCCAGGAATGATTTGCGGGCGAAATGTGGGTGGGGGATTCGTTGGTTATCACTGCGAGTGCACCATCGCCAATTGCGCCTTGCAAAGAGAGTACTCGTTGGGCAGTGGGCGGCAGGAGGGAGGGGAGCTGCTGGGGGTGGGAGAAAGTGTTTGTGCCGGAGCAAACAACACTATTGACGCCCGGGTGACGTCAATCGGTGACCAATGACCAATGACCCAGGGCAGCTTCCCCAGTCCCAGTTAGCACGTGGACGATAGGCGGAAGCCTAGCAATTTGCATTCTACGGAGGGCCAACTGGACAAAGGGGCATTGTGAGTCATGGCCAATGGAGCAACCACCTGTTGTGCGCTCGAAACCAAAACAAAACATAACTACAGTGGAGCATCGACAAAGGAAACAACTATGTATGCATACCTTTAACTGCAAGTTCGTTTCATCGCACCGATGGAAATAACTTGATTTTGTTTAAAACAATGGGAATACAAAGTATTTCTTATCACGAAAGTTTATTATCTGTGTGTTCGTTATTGATTATAGAACTATAAGTAAAATCATCGGAGAAAGCTTAAAATATCAGTTCTTTATCTCATCTAACCTTTGTTTAAACAAATATTTTATCAGCTAATCGAAATCATATATGTGCACTAATCTATAGAAAATATAAAAATAATTGATTTGATACATTGTTGTTGTTCATAAACTGGATCTTTGAACTTTGAGGAGTGCAATCCATCTTTTCATGACATTAATATGCAATTAAACTAATCTAGACCGTAAAAGTTTAAGCCAAAACAACAGCCCATGTCGATAAGAAGTGAAAACCCACTGAAACTAGGGGGAAACTTTCGAGCTGTGGACTTGCGGCCTATGTAGCCAGGTCCCACTGTGCTTCATTTAGCATGCATTGGATAACCTGCGAGTGCGCCTCTAAAAATAACGGCGCTTCTTACTCGCCAGCATTACTTGAACTTGGAGGTTGGGGGCGATACACACACTACCCACAGCACCTACACCAACCAAAACACTTGCGATATATACACATAGGTGGCTTATGGGATTTATTTGGCTTCCATCTGCGCCCATTTGCACTCACCTCGTCTTGGCGAATATGTAGTAGACAATAAGGGCAACTGATGCAATCTCGATGCCGCCGAGCAAAGAAATCTCGGCGACGCGCTGGGCAAAGTTCAGGACGGTCGTCAACATGATGATGATTATGCTGCGCCCTGGACCTGGACTGGCTCCGCGCGCTAGTGCTACTAGTCAGTCAGTAGTGATGCTCCGGCATCAGCCGGCGGGCAAGTGATCGGAAGTGGTCTCGGAAACGTACCGAACCCGACGATTAAACGCGACTAATCAGACGCGAGAGCGACCCTTTTGGTGGCAGCGGCCACAACTACTGCACTGCCATCTACTGCGGTGGCAAAAAAATATAAATGTTGTTGATGAAAAATGGTGGAGGAGATGATGGCCGCTCCGCTCCAGCGTTCTCTCTGCGGGATGCCGATGCCGCTCTCGCTCTCCTGGCCGATCGGTGGTGGCTATATGGTATTGCGTTCTACCCAATATAACCAGACATCGGTCGCGACCCGCACATAGAAAATATCGTATGATCCGAGCTTTCAGATTTTGCGCGAGATAGTAGCATCTACACTTTTTTTGGCAAATAAAGTGGGCTTGGAACCGGTTTACCGACAGCTACCTACTATGCTATGGTGCCGTCGCGAAATTACATCGGTCAATTGAATCAAAAATATATATCCTTTGTTTCCCAGCCTTTTATTCGCCGCACAAAAGGGATTCTGTTCACACCGTATACTCAGAACCGCGCCAGTCGACCGTTCGCAGTGGAATAAGAGCGGCGACGACGCTCGACGCTTAATTAAATGCCAATTAACGTGTGACAATAAGTATATGTGCGGCCCATGGATGTGCGAACGTGTACGAAGACCAAGATCGGCATCGCCATCGGCGGCAGCACGACGGGCGATAACGAAAGCTACAGCCGCCGCCACAGATACAGATGCAGATGCCATGCCGCTGTTATCAGCGCGAGCGGGAGAATGATAAGGGATCGCTCTGCGCGGCAGGCAAGACGACCAAAAAGAGAGCCAACTGAATGATGTGCCTAAGACTAAGAGTTTAATGAGCATTACTGTCGCGCACTCTATGTATTATGAATAAAATTCATACAACTTTTGTGGTTTATTATAATATAAAAGTGTGTCAGCTCTACTCGGGGGAAAGTAAGTTTACTTCTTGGCCGCTGGCTTCTTGGCGGCAACCTTCTTCTTGCGGGCGGCCAGCAGCTTGGCGCGATTGGCCGCAGCCTTGGTGGCCACATTGGCGAAGTGCGACTTGGCCAGGTCGACGTTCTGCTTCTTGGCCTTGGCCAGCACCTTGGCCACGGTGCGCTTCTCGGCGGCGAGGGCGGCACGACGCTTGAGGACCTCGGCGTAGGGGTTCAGCTTGATCAGCTGGCGCACGTTGGTCAGGGGGTTCAGGCGGCGCACGCTGCGGAACACACGCTTGCGGGGATCGCGCAACACCTTGCGGATCTCCTCGGACTTGAGCAGACGCGACAGATCGGTGTTGGCCATCTTGGGCTGGGGCAGGTTGTAGCCCTTCTTCAAGGTGGACGGCTTCTTCCAGGTGCCGAACAGATCGTTCAGGCGGGCGAAAGCCGACTCGGTCCAGATGACGAAGCGACCGACATGACCGCCGGGGGCCAGCTTCAGCAGATTGAGCTTGTCCACGTTGATGGTCTCAATGCCGGGGATGTTGCGGAAGGCCTGGCGCAGACCCTCGTCCTTGTCGTAGACCACCAGGGGACCACGGCGAGCGATGCGGCGACGGTCGCGCATGGTACCACGGCCAGCACGGAAGCGCTGCGACTTGTACACCTGCGAAATGAATGCGAAAAAAGTTGATGGTGAGTCTGTATTTTCCGGGAATTAGGGAATTTGAGTAGTTGAATACAACAGCTGTTGCTCTTCCGTTACCACGATGGAAGCCGTGAATCAAATTTCAATCGTAACGCCAAGAAGAGCATTTTATCTGGCAACGCAGGAGATCGTTGCAAGCATCTGACCACCAGTAGAGTAGCCAGTTGTTTGCACGCTGCCGAGTTTTAAGATCTAAAAAGCATCCGAAAAGTAGGAAGCCAATAAAAAATTATAACCTAGCCATTTAAACATCACAACTCCACGTTTTGTTGGATGAAAATGTTGAAGGTAATAGACGCAAGGTTAATGTATATAAACATTCACTAAGTGACCTAACATTCTTTGAATTAAGTTCCTTATAGGTGTACAAGGTTACCCACCTTCTGGATGTCAGCCCAGATCTTCAGGCGACGCAGGAAGATGACAGCCTGCTTGGTCTTCTGGACCTTCTGCACCTCATCGGACACGACCAGGGGGAACTCGGAGACGCCGTCGATGACATGGCCCTTGGACTGGACCAGAGCGGGCACTCCGGAGGCGGCGATGGCCGACACCAGGGCGTACCGACGCTGGTTGACATTCACCTTGCGGTGCCAGCGACGGAAGGTCTTGGTGGGGGCGAACATGCGTCCACCACGGCACATGTTGCCGAAGGCTCCCTGGCCGGAACGGTGGGTACCGCCACCACGCACACGGGGAATACGGGCCACAGCACGTCCGGTACCCCAGGACTCGGCGGAGGTCTGGTGACCTGCAAACAGGAATTCAAACTGGTTAGACTCACACCAAAGCGGAGTTATTCACAGATTACTCACCAGCCAGCTCGCTGACGGCGTAGGCCTGTCGGTTGTTGCGGCGGAGCAGCTGGTGAACCTCGTTGACCACATCCGGACGGATGGGCGCCTTGAACACTGCCGGCAGGCAGATGTTCTTGCCCTTGGCTGGCTCGTTCTTTTCCGTGTACACGGAGACCAATGGCCTGGCGTTGCCTAAGCTCTGAAAATTGACATGGTATTCGGGTTTAGTTCACTGATCATCTCTCATCACAAAACACAACAACCGCATTTCGCCATCGCCGCACATTCCAAACACGTGGAGGTTAGGGCGACACTTTAGCACTATTTTCGCGTCGTTTCGTGTGTTAAATCCAATGTTTTTGGGTCTGCGGCGGTTGCGGAGTGCCTTGGGCTTCGTTTCTCACCATTTTCGTTGATTTTCAAACCCAATGAAAGGTGCTATATATTCTGCAAACGCAGATACCGTCCTCTTTTTATTAAGAAGAACGAAGAAAGAAAGAGAGCTGCCGGAAATGGCTGCCAATCGCGTTCCAGGCGCATGGTTGCATTCGCTAACAGCGACAAGTGTCACGCTAACAGGGCTGCTTTGGCGCTGTCCAACACTTTTAGCTATTTTTCTATCTGTAAGAAAAGATTTGGTTTATTATAAATTAAACTATAATAAATAAAACCTAAATTTAAACATATCAATAACTTATTTTGAATTTTTAAAGAACAAAACTATAATTTTTGTAATTTAACCGCAGCACTACAAAATCAAACAGTACAGAATATTATATTAAAACATTCTTTTTTAAAAACTAGTTTTGACAATTTTTGTCGGTAGGAAAACAACGCTTAATTTCTTGCTTAAACTATGATTGAATCTGTTAATATAAAATACAATAATTTAGTAAGTATTAATCAATTAATTAATTATTATTAATTAACAGCATTCTGTTATCAGTTTATATAGCTATAAAATAGCTAAATCTACCCCACTAGTGCGAAGCGGCAATTGTTTTTGTTTACATACGAAAAAACAGTCTTAAAAACTTACAAATTAATAAGAAATAATGGCTGGCGAAGTTATTGTGGATGCCCTGCCCTACATAGATCACGGCTATGACGATGTGGGCGTGCGGGAATCGGTAAATATATGGATATTCATTTTGCACGTTGAAACTGTCTCTGAAATGGCATCTTGTTAATCCAAAGGCACTTGCCATGGTGGAGGAGGAATGCCGGCGCTATAGGCCCACCAAGAATTACCTGGACCATCTGCCACTGCCCGCCAGCTCGCCCTTTGAGACTCCGCTGATGGCCAACGAGTTCGAGCGCATCCAGAACCGGCTGCCCATGGAGACGCTCTCCATGAAGCGCTACGAACTGCCACCGCCGCCATCGGGCAAACTATCCGAGGTGTCCGCCTGGCAGGAGTCCATCGAGAACTCGATGGCCCAGCTGGAGCACCAGTGGGTGCGCTCCCTCAACCTGGAGCTGATGCTCGACTACGGCACGGAGGCATGGAAGTCATACCTGGAGGTGTTCACCGCCATGCAGGCGAAGGCGCAGCTCCAGCTGCAGCAGCTGAAGAAGGACATCCAGGATGTCAACTGGCAGCGCAAGCAGGCGCAAACGCAGGCCGGCGAGCGACTGCGCTCCCTGGAGGCCCACTGGGTGCTGCTGGTCTCCAAGAACTACGAGATCGAGACGGAGTGCGTCGAGCTGGAGAAGATCGTCCATGCCGCCCGCCAGCACCTGCAGAGCATTGCCCCGCAGCCCAGCGCGAATGACACGGCTCCAACGCCGGAGCACACGAATGGGTTCGACCAGGACGACTTGGCCGAGAGCAACGGCAGTAGCTCCAGCAATCCGGATCCAAGCCAACCTGGCGATGATGGAGCAGATGCCGATGGTGACAGCAAGGAGGAGGACAAGCCCGAGGCCCAGGAAGAATCCTCCAATGGGTCAACGTAGATTTAGTACACTGAGCGAAAGCATGAAGCAAGTTAAAGGAAAATTTACGACTGTAACTAAATATAAAGGATATTAAACAAAACAGCTACAAATCTAAGATTTATATTTATTTTTCAAAATCGGTGCATAGATTTTTATATTTTATATCAGTTTGGTAGTGTTGTAAGTTTTTTATACGAAGAATAGCATTTTTCAATGTTGCAGCTACGGTCACACCAATTGGATGTTTACAAGTTTCGTTTACGAATTAAGTAAAAACAAATATAAATAAATACAGAAACAACTAAGGATGGCCCACTACAAAGGTGCCGCCAGCGAGGCGGGCCGTGCCGCCCAGCTGATGAAGAAGCGGGAGATCCAGCAGCAGGAGATCGAGTTTCGCAAGAAGAAGATCGAGGAGGAGCTCAAGCTGGACAAGATTGAGAACAAGTTTGCCACCCACTACGATGCCGTGGAGCAGCAGCTCAAGTCCTCGACCATTGGTCTGGTCACCCTCGACGAGATGAAGGCCAAACAGGAGGATATAGTGCGGGAACGGGAGAAGAAGCTCGCCCAGAAGAAGGACGAAAAGGATCGGGAGAAGCAGCGCGCCCTGGAGGCCATTCAGGCGGAGAAGAACAAGCAGAAGCGACAGATCCAGGCGCTGTCCTTCAACCTGGACGAAGACGAGGAGGAGGAGGAGGACGACGACGAGGATTGCGACAAAAGGCAGCTGAAGATTAAGCAGGAGGATCAGGCCAAGCCCAAGTGGACGGAGATCAAGGAAGAGATTTTGCCCATAAAGAAGAAGAAGATATGCAAGAATCCCGACGTGGACACCTCCTTTCTGCCAGATCGCGAGCGCGAGGAGCAGGAGAACAGACTGCGCGAGCAGCTGCGCCAGGAATGGGTCATGCAGCAGGCGGAGCTGAAAGACGAGGACATCTCCATCACGTTCAGCTACTGGGATGGCTCCGGCCATCGGCGCAACGTGCTGATGAAGAAGGGCAACTCCATTTACCAGTTTCTGCAAAAGTGCCTGGAGCTGCTGCGCAAGGAGTTCATCGAACTGAAGACCGTAATGGCCGACCAGTTGATGTACGTCAAGGAGGATCTGATCCTGCCGCACCACTACTCCTTCTACGACTTCATCGTGACCAAGGCACGCGGCAAGTCCGGCCCGCTCTTCCAGTTCGACGTCCACGACGATGTGCGCATGATCAGCGACGCGTCCGTGGAGAAGGAGGAGTCCCATGCGGGAAAGGTGCTCCTCCGCTCCTGGTACGAGCGCAACAAGCACATCTTCCCAGCCAGCCGATGGGAGCCCTACGATCCCACCAAGTCCTACGACAAGTACACCATCAAGGACAAGGATAAGAGCAAAAAGTAGTGCTTAGGGCAGTTGTTGCCCGAATAATTGTACGATATAATAAAGATTGGTTCAATACAACAAAACAAACAAAAAATAACTAAAAAATAACTGATTTTTTCATCTGATTTACAATCATTTACAACTGATTTACAACTGATCAAAAAATGCCATACTTCTCAGAAGAATACCCCTAATTATTTCAAATGGTACTTTTGGCAAAACCAATTTAGCAGAGATTTGAGTTTATAAACACATCAGAATCAATGAACATTCAGTTAATCAGCTCTTTGTATTGGTTGCAATGAAAAATGAACTTATTTATTATTTTTATTATTTATTATTAAATATTTATTTATTTTTAAATATTTTTGTATACACCAACTGTCATAATAGTTATTTGAAAAAAATCGGATATGGCGGGAAAATAGCTAGCCCGCCAGCACCAATAGCAACATTGAATTTTTTGCGCCAGCAAAATCCGCGTCTTTTTATAACAACCAAGCGTAAATTAGTAATAATAATAACTAATAAAATAAGTTCCAAGTAAAATGTAAATTCATGTTTGGGATAGGTATCGATTTAGTGCCAACGAAATGTACCCGGCGCAACCGGCAAAGGTGGCGCCGGCCGGTCAACCAAAATCCGCCGGAAAACGACCGCGCCAGGGCCCTGTCCGGATGAAGCCCATCTCTTTGCCCGTCTTCGAGCTGCCGGAGTACGTGTGCGTGGAGACCAAGTGGGTGACACGCAAATACGCGATAGAGAATGGCATTCCGGTGCAAGGACTGCATGAACCGATCACCAATGGAGACGCTACAGAGGCCGCCAAGAAATTACCAGAGCAGAGGAGACTCAGCGAGGTCACTGGGATGTTTATTACCGAGGTGACGGTGCCGCGCAGAGAGCGCGCCATTCAAACCGAGAAAGGGGGCACTAAGGATGTGGGCGTTCAGTGCCGTCGGGATTCGGAGGAGTGGTATCTACCGGAGGAGCTGCCTAAGGATACCGGTTCTGAGGCCTCCGATTCCGACGAATTTCTCACCTACGTGAGCGAGAACACATTCATATTTCCCAATGGCATGCTGGAGTGCGCGGTGTGCGGCGATGTGGCCAACACCTTGCTGGAGCACCAGGCCCACATGACCGTGCACCATGGACCTAGTGCTCTGTGCTTTCGCTGTGGTCAACGTCTGGACCACAAGAAACTATTGAAGCATCACAGTCTGAGCTGTCCCGCTCTGGCGCCCAGGAAGTCATCCATGCTCTTTAAATGCCCACATCTACTCTGCACCAGCATGAGCCACTCAGAGATGCAGTTGCTCAAGCACCTGAAAAACCATAGCGGCAGGAAGTGCTACAGATGTCTTCAGTGCAAGCGTTACTTTAAGACCACCACCTCTCTTTTCGTACACCGAAAAAAGGAGCAGAGTTGTGCCAAGGCGAAAGTGGTCGCCCTCTTTCGCAGACACAACGGGTTGCCCCATGGAAGAGGTGATCCCAGACGTTGCTCAGTTTGTTTGAAGCGTTTCAGCAGCGACCGGGTATGCCTGCGGCACCGGAGACAGTGCATCCTCGGCCATTATAGACGGCTGTCCAAGGTCCTCGAGAAGGAGCTATGAACAGCATATACAAATCTTGACCTAGCTGGTATTTATTAGTATATAGAAATCGATAACAATAAAACGAATAGATCCTACGAAGCCTGGACGCCGTGAGCCTTCTTCAGTCCCTGGAACAGCATTAGTTTCTCCCGGTTAACTTCCTTAAGCGTTTGCACCGCCAGCTCCAGTTGCACCTTCTTCAGCGCATGTTCACTGGCGATGTACTGCTCAATGAACTTCAAGCTGATCTCATCGGCGGCGAAATCGGGCTCCTTCTTGCCAATGGCCGTATGGATCTCCTGCTCAATGTTATGCTTATCGTCGTGTCGTCGGAAGACGCTCCTTAGCTCCGTCAGAGCACTTTCCGCAGGCGTGGGATGCAGTTTGCCCAGTTCGGTCAGCGTTGCCTGATACTCCACTGGGATGTTGTGTAGCTTGTAGCTCAGGGCAATCAGCTCCACGGCATTGTGCAGGTAATCCCGACGGATCATGTCATACAGAAGGTCGTCGATGCAGCGGTGCCAGGCGTAGAAGAAGGCCATGGGTCCAAAGTGGCGGGTGGAGCGCAGAAGATCGAACTGCTTGGACTCGTTGAGATGCTCGAACACACGCGCTGAAATGTTGTGGAACTCCGGCTCATGTGGCTCGTACTGCACCAAGAGGCGATCCAGGATGAACTCGTACTTGTGCTCCGCCAGGCACTTGGCCAGCAGCTCCTCCAGCGCGAACATGCGTGGAGTGTATGACTGGCGACCCTCCAGCGGGAAATACAACTGGTTCATGCGCTTCGTGGTATCCAGAGTGGCGTAGGCCAAGGTTCCGTCCGTATCCCGGACGATTACCTTGCGTTCCGACTGCCGTCGGCCGAAGGTGATGTCCGTGAATACGAACTTGGAGTTGGCGAAGTCCTTTAGCGCCGCATCCTTGGCTATCACCCGCTCCACATCCTTTTTGATCTGCACAATGGGTGGCATTTGCAGCATGTGCTGAGCCCGCACCACCAAGTCCTGGAACTCGTTGTCCAGCTGCTCGTTGCTCATGAACTTCGTTTCGCTGCTGTTGTCCGGCACCGTGCGCTTCCGATACACCTTGTCCAAGTTCAGTTGCGTCATGGACTGGAGCAGCCGCTGGGTTTCGGCATCCGTGAAGAGCGGCTGCGGATCCCGCTCGTACTGCAGGGCGGCGGGCTTGGTGGGCGCCGAGGACACCTGCCGGATGGCTTGGCGCACTCCTTGGAGGCCATTCAGCTGGCGCAGGCTCCGCAGCAGGTGCATTTTCAGTCAGTAAATCCGGCACAAAAATACACGAGACGGGTCCAGAAATTAGTGGGGGTAGCGCGGTGTTTTCCAACACTGCTTGCTAGTGATGAAAACGGGAAAATTATTAAATTTAATGTATTTATTTAATGTATGGGATAAAAACATTTTTTAGGCGCACATTTGTAATGCTCCTTTTTTTTAAATTTCATTCATAATATGCAATATTTGTTAGATTTTTTAGCAAAATAGTAAACTTTTTTATCTACATAACAACTAAACGATTAATAACTACTTGTTATTGTTCCCATTTTACCAGAGAACTTAATTGTATACCTATGAGCAATAGCAGCTTGTGCCACGCCTGGATTTCAATGATAGGAGCAATCGCCTTTAGTGCCAAATCGTAATATTCATGAAATTTGGAAAATAACAATGGTCCTCTTTTCAACATAAGAATACCCCTACTAGCGGCTTATCTCGCGATCTGACTGCGGTCACACTTGACCAATTGCATTTAGCTGGAAAAAAAAGCTGCTGGCGAAAATTGGCAATAAAGTGCAGGAGCAGCCCAATCATGGAACAGGCCGAATTGGGCAGTGCGTGCCTTGCAGCGCCTAAGCGCCGCTTCCCGGACAACGAGCGTTGTGGGCGGGAGTCGGTCGCCGTGCTCGTGCAGCCAGTGCTGCAACAAATCCCGGCCGAGGAGGAGCCAGAGATAAAACAGCGCAAAAAGGAGCAGGAGCAGAACGAGGCCGTCGACCGGGACACGGATCCCAACCTCATGGACTTCTGTGATGAGCTGCTCTTCGAGATCTTCCAGTACCTGGACACGTCCTCCATTCTGGCGGTGATGCAGTAAGTAGCCCGCTATCAACAAAGATCTCAGGGTCGCTGATATTTCAATGTCCTCTCCATATAATAACATTCCGTAATATTCCAGTTGCTCGCCGCGCTTTGAAAACCTCCTGCTGGATCATCGCTTCTACCATCACATAGACTTAAGCAACGGGCCGCTGCCTATGGGCATCCTAGAAGAGATTCTTGGTCGAGCCACCGAAAAGACACACACCATTAAAATCTGCGGACCTCCGTCCTCGCAGCATGTTGCAGGCGAATTCCGCCAGTTCACCCAAACGCTAAGCTCCGTTTTCCCCAGGGTTGTCCAGCTGAAAGTGCTGGAGCTGCAGGGCGTCAGCCTGGACTTCGAATACGTGAGTGCTGGCACCTCGCAAGTTTCCTTGGTCTACCTCCATTTTTTCCTTTCTTCAGATACACATAACTGAGTTCCCGGCCACTCTGAAGCGTCTGAAGCTGAAGGACTGTAGCGTTAGGGTTGGCGACACGCCAAAAAGCATATTTTACTCTATAGAGCTGCATTTGCTTGATCTAGAGGTGAGTTTGAGCGAACGACAGCCCAATGAATAGCCTAACCCCGTTTTATTTAGGACCTTAGTATTGAGGACAACAGCTGGTTCGAGCCGTATTATATTATGGGCCTGTCGAAGCTACCTTCCTTGCGGCGCCTTAGTCTTAAGGGCTGTCAGGCGCTGTGCAAGTTTGTGCCGTATGGCAGCATGGCGGCACGTTTCGGTTTCCAAAAACTAGAGGTTGGCATAGGTGCTATCGTCGAACATTCTTTATAAAGGGTTATTTATTTCAGTCACTAGATCTTCGCCAGACGCCCATCAACAACTCAGATCTGCAGTGTTTCAGCGCTATCGAGAATCTCAAAGAACTGCTGCTTGAGTCGCCACAGATCCCGCACTCCAAACAAGCCGTTGCTAAAAAAACCAGCAACGGCAACGCCACTGACGAAGCTGCTTCCCCGCAGCCTGATTCACTGAAAGTGCTTAGCGATGACGAGCCGTCCACATCGCGGGCCGCCATGGAGCATCTGCGTGCATGCAAGGTTTCATTCAATTTGGACAACTGCAACGAGAGAAAGGAGCAGAAGTCGCCGGTGCCAACTGAACCTCCTTCGGAGGGCCAGGACCTCCAGGCGAAACGAATCCGAGCACCATCAGAATCCGATGATGAGGACACATCATCCACCTCAGGGTCTTCGTCGGACAAATCGGAGGTTCTACCGTTGCCCAGTAATGGTCATAACGGTGCTGCTGGCGTCGACTTGCCGCCACGTCCACATGCAGCCAATGCAGGCAATGCAGCCAATCTCGAGGCTCCCGTGCAGGATACCGGATTGGAGCCCAGACCCCCGCGCGCCTACATCTACGTACCCGACGCTGAGAACGCTAATAACCCGCGCCAACAGCGTAGTGTTGTGGCCGTATTTGCACAGGGAACGGAGCAAAGGTATATCTATGTCAATCAACAATTCTCACTCCCGATAAATGTTCTGATGCCGACGCGACGCCATCGTACGAATCCGCGTCCGAACTACGATCAGGTGGTTAGCCATCCGATGTTTTGGAACATGCTTGAGCCACTGGATCGCGACTATTCTCGCCGAGTGCGGCCACGGCCGCTTTCCTGTCAGACAACACCTCAATACTACGTCACCGATCGGGCGATGTATAGCTTTGGCCGAGCTGATCGACCGGTGCAACCGGACGTTGTCTGGATCCGGAACATCAACCGCTCGCCAGACAACAGACTGGAGCGACTGTCGTTGCGAAACTACCATCTCATCACAAATCATACCCTGGAGCACCTGGTGCAGTGCTCCCCGAATCTGGTGTATATCGATGTGAGTGGCACCAGCGTCACGCTTCCGGCAATTCGGCGCTTCAGGATCTCCAAACCGAAATGCGAAGTGGTCGCCAACCACTTGGAGGAGATTGAAAAACTTCCGGAGGTGGAGCCACAGGAAGAGGATGACACGGTGGTGGTGCTGCTGCAGCCGCCGCCGCGCGCAGACGGCGACCAGCCACCGAAATCGCCACCGCCACAGGAGGTGGTGGCTCCTTAGAATATTGTTTTTAAAGATTCCGTCGAAGTGGGCCGTGCTGGATTAATTTTTTTTAGAAAGAAGACGACATGGCCAAGCCGATGGATCCACAACGCTGGCTACAAGCGAGTGCTGTAGCTCAGCCACCTAGTATTACGTTTGACTATCCGAGTCCTTGTAATATATACGCCAGGCTAAACGCACTGTATAAATCAAAACCACAATTCAATTCCTTTAGCTAGGCATTAAAGAAAGCGCGAAATCCTTTTGGTAAATATGTATAATGAAATGTTTATTTGGTTGGTATGTAGCGCGTAAGGACAGGCCAATAGTTCGGTGTCTCGAGTTAAAAATGTATATAAACTATAAAAACGGTGTAAAACTGAACGCTTTTCATGTTTACTTGTCGACGCCATCCTCCTCTTCGGCCTCCGACTCGTCCTCGGTATCGTCCGACTCGGTCTCCGATCCGCTGGTGCTCTGGCAATCGGAAATCTCGCCGGTGAAGAAGATCACCGCCTTGGGAATAACGCGCTCCTTCAGGTAGAAGCCCACCTCAAAATCATTTTGGAGCATAGCCTGTGGGAGATGCATGTAAGTCGATCGCACATCGCTGACCTCCAATCTTACATTGACGCCACAGTAGTTGGGGTCAAGGGTATCTTCCGGCAAAAGGGGCGGCGAGAAGAACTCAAAGAACGACGGCTCTTGATTTTCTGGTCGATGAGTGATTCAACTAACTGCTGTGAAATTTTGTTGCTACCAGATGGCTTACCGGTTTTGGTCTGGTCCTTGGACTGCTTCCAGTCGATGACGCAGCCCTCGCACTTGTAGATCTCGGCGCCATCGTATACGAGCGGATCGTCTGGATCCGGCAGGCAGTTGAGGAAATATGTCTTGGTCAGCACCTTGTTGGTAAAGTAATCATTGGGATCGAAGTGGAACTCGATGTCAAACTTCACCACGGGTTCGTTGTAGAGCCGAGAACGGATGTCGCTTAAGCACTGCGGGAAAAATTTCAATTAAAATTAAAATCCCTGAAATCCGATCCATAACATACCTCTAATATCTTCTCGTCCCTCTTGCTGATGAACTCGGTGTACGATGCTTTGAGAACCCTCAGCCAAAAGTTGGGCACGCTCTGAGTGGTTTCCACGTCACCGTGGTTTTGCTTCCTAAACTCTCTGCACGATGGGAATTGGGAATTTTTTGGGCATTTGGAAATCCGAGGTCTTGTTTAACCAACACCATAGTTTGACTTACTCTAGAATCTTCTTGCGCTTATCAAATATGATGTTGTGCTTATCCTCGTACTTCTTCTCGATATTGTAAATGTCGCGCTGCAGAGCCACATCCAGGTTAATGGTCTCCAAGTAGAGCTGCTTCAGCTCGGTAATGGTTTTCTTCTCCTTCTCGGTGAAGTTCGAGACCGGTTCCGCCTTCTGTGGAGCGGTGTACTTCACCCGCGGAGGGTTTCGGTTTCGCACAGTTTCCATTTCGACAGGATAATAATCAAAAGAAAATTAAAAAACAAATATTTCTTGAAACGATGTTTTTTTTTCAAGTACAAAATTTGGACGGGTGCGTTTTCGATGTGACTGCCGTTGTGGGAATGAAAAGTAGCTCTATGAGTTTCCCGAAACTCCCAGCACAAAAGGCAAGGCCCGCTTTTCACCAAAGCGCTGGAACTAACTAGATGTACTAGAAAATATTATAGAATTTATTTTTTTTTCTAAGCCACTTTTTTAACCCCACTTTTTAGGTACCCTTTCGCTTTACTTGGCCCATTGAGATGCAGGCCATGTTTATTGGCAATTTAACGCACACTTAATTCCTGCTGTTTTCCTGTTTATATATTTTTGGTTTCCCCAAATTTTTTGTTTGCTTCCGCCAACTTTTCATTTGGCATGTAATTAAGTGTGGGCCAGATGCTTGGACTGGGTGGTGCCAGCCTCCATCCTAAGTGTATGCAAATCACGTGCTGAGTGCTGTGCCGCCAAGGGTTCAGGTTCAGCCATCGCCATCGCCATCGCCATCGCCTCCTGGAGTCTGTTAAATGGAGCGTGGACCCAGTTTCTGGGCTTTCCGAGAGTCCTGCGCCCGGTTTCGGTTGTCTTTTGTCGCTGGTTTTAATAATGTGGGCCAGGCTTAGTGCCATATGTCCGGCTGTGAAAAACAACAGAAACGTACAGCTGGAAAAAAGTGTAAAAAAAGAGTGAAATTGTCGCTTAGGCAAACATTTCAAAATGAAATTATGAGTGGGCCAGTGGCGGCGGGCGAAAAAAAAGTGTAAACAAATTTAGCCAAGCGGAAGTCCAGACACACACACTCTCTGCACACACACACACACACATCCGCCAAGGGAAAGCCGCAGAGGAAAAGCGGGAAAATGGGGGATCGCATTGTTGTGCGCTGTTGAATGTTTGCCCACAAATACAAACACACACGACGCACAACACACGGCACATGCACTTGTCCAGTCTCCACAGGACATCCACCACTCGCTGCTCTCATATTTGATATTATTAAATTTTTTCCCTAAATACCGCTGGGAAATTAAAAAGAAATCATAACGCAAATAGTGTAAGGCAGCCAGCCATCTGATGATGACGGCTCCGGCTGGCCAATTTCCACATTTGTACGAGTGTATGCCTGCACTGTGCGAAATAGTTGGTATAAATGCCTCGTCAGTATAAAGGAAAGTATCTCAGTATCTCAGCAGGACTGGAATATGCAAGATAGTTAATGATCCCTCACTAATTCAGCATGTTTTAACGAAGGATCGATGGTAAGATAGCTAATGAGATGGAATTCGATAGCTAGGAACTAATCAAGATGTGCTCGCACTCTTCAAGTGCACAGCCATTTAAGCTATTCGGGCATTTTCAATTTACATTTCGGTCATTCAATTAGGCGGTGCATAAAATGTAGCTACATAAGTAATGGAGCAGCCCCATCATCATCATCAGGATCATTTGGAGGAGTACGGGGACCATGGCCATCACCCACGTGATTGCCGCTCGTCGGAGGTCGTCAGTGCCGGGAGCGTCAACATAGTTTGAATTTAATTAAAACCAAAATTAGTAGAGCTCGGAATGGAACGGTTTGGGGCAGCCCGACCAACCGGAGCAACAGTTACTTGGCGCAGGGATTAAAGCTCCTGCTGCCGCTCCTTTCTGGCAAAAGTGCATGTCTGCAGAAAATCGAATCAGGAGCTCAACATCCTCATCCACGAGCCAGCCTGGCACCCCGGCATCCCAGCAACCTGGCAACCTGGAACTCCTCCGTTTCCATCCATCCACCTGGTCCTGAACCTGAAGCAACGGCGCCATGCCGAAATATCTGCAACAAAAGCATAAGATGTAGTGCGGCATTTGATGATGAAACGACGTGTTAATTAAGGTCATAATAATTCAACTTAAATTGAAAACTTGCCCGGGCCCAGCAACGCAACCATGGCAAGGCAAGGCACTCACTAACCATTTTTGGGCGGTCGGGCATCGGGCATTGGGCGAAGGGCATCGCATCCTCGGAATCCTGGCCAGGCTAAGCTGATTGCAACAAATTATTTTGCACCTTGGTTGAACTTTCCTTGAGCTGCAGACAGCATGGCGTTGATAAACGAATTTTGTTAGTTTGCTTTGCTTATTTTAAATGGAACTAGGTGGTGGCCAGGACTGCCAGGACTCCCAGGATCAGGATACGCGAGTGGCTGCTGAAGGCTGGGGGGCACCGAGGCACAGGGGCCAGTGTTGCCTTTGGTTTTGCATAAACCAGACAACGCATCTAATAAGTTGCAGCTGTCGGTTGCCACCGTCTCCCTGCATTTCAGTTTCAGCCAAAGAAGTTGAAAGTTTTTACTGGGCCCCGCCTAATGCCTCAAAGTGCAGAGCTGTGTTTGCCATTAAATGATATTAGTTAAATGATAATTAACAGCTGGAAAACTTGCGAAATATCTTCGTCTAATTTGCATAGCCAGCTAATTGGCTTAGAGGGTCATTGCTTTTCCTATTTTTAGCGCCGAAATATCCTTGCTGCTGCACGGCGAATATGAGCATAAAATTTGATTGACAGCTTATTAATACAATTATCTGAAGGGTAGTCCTTTGAGGTGCTGTAAGTTGTAATGTGCAGAAGGATATGGCCAGGGTCTTTACAGCTTGTGAAATCATCATAGTTTTAAAAGGGTTTTAGATATGAACTAAAAATATATATAACAATATATAATATAAATACTATAATAAATAGTTAACAATTTAGATAGCAATTAAGTGTTAATATTTTGGTGGCAACAAGATTGCACATTTTCTTTGAGTGCCCCGATAAAATGGTAGCTTAGTTGCTCATAATTAACAACCACACACCTGCATTTCGTCTTGCCCGACATCCTAATTCGAATGCTATTCATAAAGCACACATACACACACATACACACAGACGCACGCACACACGTGTGGGCGCAAGGAGCAGATCCTTGCCAGCCGCAGGATAGTTTGGCAAACGCTTCCTCGGCGCCGCACCGCCGCTCCACCTCCGCCGCCCGAAAACTTTTTACTAATTTACATTCATTACACACATTTGCAATAAAACTAGAAACCCAACTCGTACACAAATTCAGACGCCCATCTATACATATGTGTGTGTGTGTGTGTACATAAGACTTCGAGGAGTGTGCGTGTGAGGTGTACAATGTACATACGACTACATTGACATTTTACATGCTTCATTAGCGTGTAAGCGCGGTAATAATGAAATTTCCTTATGGCTGCATTCCCCAGGAATACGGGCCAACTCCTGCATATTGATGCAAAGTTTTCGGTGGCGCAAAACTTGCGGCTATGTTGCCACAAAATTTATGCTCCGTTTTTGGCACCTCTTAAAGGCGCATTAAAGTGGCGCATTCGCCGCTGATTGCTAACCGAAAAGCAGAACAGACAATGACAATCGAAATTGCTCAGCATTTCGACAATCAAATCAGCCAAACAAGACAAACACGACAACATAAAGCGAAGACATACAAATTTGTCAGCAGTCGTCAAAAATGAGCAGCGGAAATGATGGCAGCCCCGCCGGAAACGGAACGCGACAAGGTGGATGGTTGGCTGGGTGGTTGGGTGGTTGGGTGGTTGGGAGGTTGGGCGGGTGGCATTTATTCTTTCTGCTGCACAGCTGATGCCACATGACCTCCCCGTGACTTTTGCCCGCCTGCTGCGCTGCTGCCTGAAATTAAAATTGCATTACGGCCCAGAGCTGGCAACGTATTGGGTTCAGATTTGGTTGGCTTTCGCCTTGGAACACTTCGGTTTGCTGATGGGCATGATGCTGCTGCACTGGAAAAAAAACACACCACTCTTTTGCCATTTAATCTGTGTGGCAAACTCACTTGGTTAGCTGCTTGCAGCATGTTTTATGGCACTGCATTCGAAGCAAGTTGGTGTTGCAGTGTTTTCTTCGACTGTATGCTCATGTGTTTGTGCTGGTTCCATAAATATTTCAATATTTGTGCACATTTGAGGCTGCTTAGCCTTAGCCACGCCCAGTGCCAACAGCCAACAGCGCCGGCGAGCAAGTCAGGCAGGAAATAGTTTAATTAAAATTCCTTTGGCAATGTCATTAAGGACATTACATTTTGTAGATTCTGCTTTTGCTGCCGCTGCTGCTGCTGATGCTCAAGGTATTTGGTGAGGCCTGCCAGGACGAAGGACATTTCAATAAGACACGAAGCTGCCCTGCCCGGGCAGCCCAGCCAAGCCAAGGACCAATGAATTTCATTGTTTTCGCATGCAAATTTGCAATGTGCCAAGCTGAACAAAGCGTGGGCCAAGTCACAAAACACAAAGCAGCAAACAAAAGTTAAACGATGCGATCCTTTAAAGGGCCATAACGCCATGTGAATTCCCTTAGCACGCCCCATCGATATTGTTTCCCACCGACCCCAGCTCCAACTTGGACTCCAACTCCCGCCGATGATGATGAGGAGTGCCGCTGCGAAGCGGGAAAAACAAGGGCATAAAACCTAAATGCAAATAGCCAAAGGTTCGATGTAAAAAAAATCGTATACACAATGCATATAAAAGAGCAAATAAAAATGAAAAAAGAAGCGCACAAAAAGCCAAAAAAAAAAATAACAAAATAAAAAACAATTGAAAGAACAAAGAAGCGGCTAGGAAAACAACAAGATTAAAATGAAAACAATCATGACAATCAGGGACCGCAAATGTCAAATTAAATTATCAATAAATTCCCACCAAGGAGCCATGCCGGACGCAAATTCGTCCTTGCTCCTGCCGCCGATGGCACTGGCAATATCAAGTATACGCCACCCTGACCATCACCAGAAGCAGAAGCACAAACGGCAGCGCGATGGTCATCACCACCCACGCCATCGATGGGGGCGTTTGTAGCACATAATGAAATCATTTACAAAATGAAAACAACAGCAGGAGAAGGAGCAGCAGCAAACCGATGAGCACTGTCCAAAAAAAGGGGGAAAATATTTTAAAATGTTGCACTGATAACCTGTCAAAAGCTATGGAAATAATAGTTTCCTGTCTCTTTATTGAGTTCCTTGTTTTAGGACTAAGGACCTCTTTACAATAGCAAAGCAATCTTATGTTTGGTGGCATAAACTATACAATCGACGTTTTGTAATCGTATTTTTATGTAGTTTCTGTTTTTCCCACTTAAAAAGTAGTTTTTATTCTTATTTTGATAAATTAAAAAATAGTGCTTATTTGACAATTTCGCTCTCTGCAACAAACGACAAAGCAGCGATGGCACGATGCGTATTTAGAATGATTTTGCCCGTGGGTTGCATGGGATGTGGTTTGCTTTTTCCGCTGGTCCATGTCCCGTGTCCCATGTCCCATGTCCAATGTACATCTCGATGGCATTCCGGCGCACTCGTCACTGGGGCGAAAAACAGAGGACTTTGCACGCCATTGAGCTGACGGCGCTCCGGCGGAAGGAGGAAAAAAGGACGAAAGGCACACTTGCAAATCATAAAACAACAGACGCGAAGAAAATGTTTTTTAAATCTTCATAAATATTCATTATGGGAGCGGGGCATGGCAAATAGTTTGGGGCTGTCGGCGATGCCAAACTGGGCCTGGACACTGGCCAGTCCTGGCGAGTCCTGGCGAGTCCTGCGACTCCTGGATAAACAAGAAGACGGGCAAGGAGCTGGTAACCATTGGCACTCCGAAGGCGGCCAGTGGGCGGTAAGCTTCATTTCGCAGATGGCAGTACAAGAAGTTTGCCAGAAAACAAAAACAGAAACGGCCAAAATAACAATAAACTGGCTCGAGGAGCCTAAGTAAGAAAAGAAAATGAATTGGGGGCGCATTTCAAGTGTGTGTCGGCCTTGAAGCGTGAAGATGAGGCCCGAAACCGAGTCTAAGTTCATGTCCATGGCCAAAATGGGCCAAATGGGCAGAATGGCCAATGGAACGAGACCAGCAGCAGAAAAAAAGCAAACAACTATAAATAACACAGAACTCCGATGGACAGAAGGGCGCACCACAAAGCTGTCAATTAGCAGAGTTTCTTACTTAATTTTGGAATTTTCAAATATTTGGGGGGACCGAAACAAGAAGTCCAAAATACCAATAAACATCATGGCGTGGTCAAGTTTTGAGGGTTTTGCAAGATGTTACCAGATGTAACACTAAATATTTGTACAATAGGTTGCTGCTCGAAGTAATGAAATGATGGACACTGTTCGTTTTTGCCACATGGGTTTGTTTATATTACTAATATATTCCTCTATTTTCATTAAAGAAAACTTAAAATTATTAAAGTTATAGTTTAATATAGTTTACCAAGCAGTTCGAGTTAAGAGCAAATATCTCCTTTTACCAAGAGAACATTTCCCACTTAAAATGCAGAAAGCTTTAAGCTTTCGTATCCTTAGAGGGAATTTAAAAGCGGTATCTCATTAGAAATTAGGTTAACTAAAATTAACACAGTTATAGGCATTAAAGGATATCCCAAATATTTAAATTTCTTATGTATAAAAAAACACTAAAATAAATAAATAAAAATAAATTCGTTCGTGTGTATTATTTCAATCATAAATTCTGTTTCTTTTTGTTTAAGACTAAATTAAAATATCTTACAAAATGCTTAAAACTAGAACATAAGTACTGCTATCCCTACTATCTCGCCGCGAATGGGTTCCATAATCCGCCCACTATTCTCTCTTAAGTTCTGCGGCGAGAAATTTTCTCTTCGCTTGTGGCACACATTCATTGCGATTGCGGCTGTCGAACGGCAGCAAACAAAAAGAGCAACAGCAACAACCACACGCGCCAGAAGAGGCTCTAATACCAATTACATTGTGCGGGTCGTTCGTAAACTCCCCCCTTCCCCACCTATCATGCTCGCTCGGCTAACTGTTGAATCAACGAGTGGTTGCCGACGTGCCGTTCGTCCGTGCTCGTGCGACCTACGACGCACGAATCATACGGTCTTCAGTCCTATTCGAAACGCGATAGCAAACGGTTGTGCGCTCTCGTCCTACTGCCACCGAAAAGAGGTGTTTAAATTGAATCTGCACAAGTTTAAGTCGAAAATCGAACTCGCGGTACTTTATAAATAATAGTGTTGAATTGAAGTCGCTGAGGTAACACCTGAGAAATCAACTCTAAAATACTTTGAAACAGAAGTGTTAGTAAAGTGAAAGTAAACAACTATCATACTGAAACTGCCAAATCTACCGTAAGTTTTCGGGCTTTTCAAACCGGCAAACAAAATCGCGGTTCGGGATTTCGGTTATCAAAACTGCTCCTCTCGCGTCGTCCCTTTACCGTTTTTTGGCACCTACGCGCGCTCTCTCGCTTCGCCAAAAATTTTCCGCTCTCTCGCGAAGTACCGTTGGGCCTACACCGCTGGGCAAGATTCTAGCAGCATCACACCGTCGCATACACATTGCCATAAATTGTGATTAACCGCAACGCAACCGAAAGCGACAGCAAGACGAAGATTTTTAATTAAATTAAGAGTGAAAAATACCAGCAGCCGCAACAACAGCAGCAAACGTAAACAATCAGCGCTGGCAAATTAAATATTTAAATATTTGCACTCGGAAAATTGTGCGGCATTTTAAATTAGGACTCCAGGTCGCTCCAGCATCGCTGGGCATACGAAAGTGACACATTCCACGTCCCGAGTCCCGTGCTCCAGTGATCCCCAAACATAAGCAAACGCCAAACATAGATGGTGTGTGTGCCAAGCCAAAACAGCCATAAATAAAGCGAGGAAAAGCAAATAAACAATCGGGTCAAAGTGCTTAGTCAGGCTAAAAGAGCCCAAAATCCGACAGGAACAATAATCCGGAAATTTCAGTGCGAGGTAAGTCCTTTCGTCACCTGTTGAGAGTGGGAGTCGTCCTTAATACAATTATTCATATGCACATCCGCGTACATAGAGCGTTGCATTGACGAGTGGCATTAAGAAAAATAAGGCAATTGCAGAATTTAATTGGAGTCATTGTTTTTGTTTCGCCGCTCTGGCTGCATTTTAAATGGCGGTGCTGCAATCATTCAGCTGCATAATTAATATAAAATAAAGCTATACGATTGCCTTTTTTTGTTTGGTTGTATTCCTTGTCGCTGCTTTATTGTTTGTATTTTTTAACAATTAATTAAAAATATGTATGATGTGTTTTCGCACTTCAATTGGCTGCCAGAATTCTATTTTATTTCGTTTTGTTGCCAGTTTATCATTTTTTCCAACCATAAATTCCCGTTTGCCAAAGGCTTTGGCCACGGCCAATTGCAAATTGCGAAAGGTTTGAAACATTGTAAAAATGCAGTTTATATAGAAAACAATTATGCGCCAGTTGCAAAAACACCGAGCGGATCTGATTGAAATGGCATAAATCCAAAAGGAAAACCAAATCTCTCGATGTGACAATCACAGTTCGTTTACTCGCATAATATGCCAGTCGAGCTTAACCGATTGATATGTGTATAAATTATAAATGCTTGCTGATAATTTGCGGTGAGGCACTTTGTTTTTTAAATCTACCATGAAATTCAATTGGAAAAAAATGCATTAAAACTCATCATTGTCAATCGTATTTGAATGGGATTAACTTTGCCTAATACAATTGTCAAAAAGGACAAATTCATAAAAAGCTGCAAATATATGGAATATTAGTATATATACATTCTCTACTTTGGTCACACTTTAGTAGAATTGTAGTTATATTGATTTGCCTTAAATTTTAAAGTCCCTTTCCAATTTCCCGATTTCATTCGAAACTTACTCAATAATTTACGGTGTAACACAATATTTTCCAGCAAGAAAGGGCTGAGGCCAAAGAAACAGTTTCGATATTTACATACATGGATAAACGTGGTGAAAATGGGGTTTTAAAATAAACGCATGCATATCGTATATGTATCTTTTCACACGAGGCCATATATAAATGTGTATATGGGCAACTTTAATTTCCGTTTAATACTGCGGGCAGCCGCCGAAGCTTAAAAATGAAAGACATATCAATAAATAAGTGCGTCCCGCCCGCGGAGGAAAATCGAGGAGCCAATATCCCAGAACATTTTCCACAAACACACACACACGCACGGGCGAACTCACACGCACACACACAGACACACACTGGCATAAATAAGTCAGCGCACATAATGGTTAAATAATTAAAGACACACGAAAGCCACAGCAATCACATGGCATAATAGTTAAAGACATTCATATTTATATTTATTGAGCTGCATTCATCGGTTGGTCGAGTTCGACAGCCATTATTCAGAGCTGCCAGGACTCGCAGGACCCCCAGGATCCGGTACTCCGTATTCGGTATCCTTGCCTGACCATTCGCCATTAATTGTATCATGGCCCACAAAATGCAATTTAATTTAAGAGCCAGCTACTCTATTAGGTTCCAATTGTTATTCAAAATTCCGAACGCCAACTAGCGCATACCTCATGTTCATTGGGGGCGTGGCAGCTCCTGTTGTGGTAATTGTTTAAAGCATTCGTACATAAATTTGGCTAATTAAACAGGACCGCACGGGTGCGCGCACACACACACGGGAAAATATTCCATAATAATGGAATAATGTAAATAGTAGCCTCGACCGACCACAGACAACTAGCCAGCATTTTGGGCCATCTCGAATGTCCTGGCCGGTTCCGTGCGCATATGCATATGGTCGGTTGTATTGGCCACGTCGATGGCAATAATAACAAAGCATAATTCATAACAATAAAACGAGGCGTGCGCGCACTGCCTGCAATTGGCTTTAATTCAATTGCCCGTGCATCGATTGGTTCTTGGTTATTACCTGATTTCGAGTCCACAGCCCTCATTCGATGCTCCTCCATTCGATCTCGTCCTTTGGACGCTCCGTCTCCAATTGCTGGCATATATCGAAATTGATAAATGCCGAGCTCGGAACGTTTTAGTTTAGTGCGGCACACTGGAATTCATAATTAATTACCGACATTTAATTACAAATTGTATTTGCCGGATGAGAGATTAATAGAGCTGTTGGCAAGGGAATTATTTGGTTACTTAGTGACTAAGGCTGAAGCTCAAGTGGACAGAATTGTGTGGAAGTAAGAGCCTTACACATAATCACTCCCAGATCGAGTGGTTTACTCACATGTGTAGCTAAATATTGGTCACTTTGGGTCAGCAAATTTTAAGCAGCTTAGTTCTTTTGATTTTATGCTGGCGTCTTTGAGCAATACATTGCACACTAATACTCACTTTGTTCTGTTATCCTTTCGGTGTCCTTACTAATGTATATGAATTAGCTTTCTTTTCATTTTTGAAATTCATTTCTCCGTGCGACGGTTTATAGCTTCGCTCAGCCATTTTCCCAACTATTGACTAATTACAAAAATAAACGAGAAGAGAACGAAATCTAGATGCCATAATAAGCAACTATTTTATTTTTGCCCTTTCTCGTTCGTTCGTTTCAACTTGGCCCGATGTTAAAAATTCTGGCTAAATGGCAAAAGGAAAATAAGGAATGTCCATACGGAGTTGCCGCCGCAGTAGATTTCTCGTATTTTTCCAAATGACCCAATAAATTTGCGCTCATTATGACGCCAAGCCACGCTTTCCACTGCCTCCTCCTTTTGTTTCTGGCCAGCTGAAATAGCAAAAAAAAAAAAAAATACAGAAAAAAAAACAGAAAAAAATAAAACAAAAATGTGGAAAAAATCAAGCTGGGGAAAAAATGAAACAGAAGCAGCGAGTAAGTAAAATAAATGTGGCAGCAATCGTAGCGCGGGTAGGAAAATAAAAATGAGCCAGGATCGCAGGTAATTGCTGTGAGAGGGCCAAGACCGAAGGGCCAAGAATCGGGGCAATGAGCATTGCCTGGCGCATAATGAGCGTGAAAATAGTGAAAATATGAAAACGTCTTCGGGCGTAGAATTAATTGAGGGGGGAGGGGGGGAGGGTGTTTTGGGGTGGCAACACACAATCTTTGATTTGCTAATGGCTAATTCTGCTGCCTGCGCACAAAAGTATGCTACGATTTTTTTATTGCCAATATTTTAGCAAGGCGACGTGCGAGCTAGGAAAACGCGTCAAGAAATAGTCTTTTGGCTTTTGTATAAAATGATTATAGTTCATATTTCAGCTGGGTTAGGAACTATACAACGGAAAATACAATTATTTGCGGAAGAAGGCTAAGTTTCTTGGTTAGCTTAACCTCAGCTCGCTCTAAATTTATTCCGCTTGATGCCTGATTTCAATGTATTCGGTCGGACTTCACATTATCCTGCTGTTTTGGTTAGCCAGCCTGCGCTCGAGTGAAATCCATGCTTAGGCGCTTTATTACGGCTAATTAGGATGCCGTTGCTGTTGCAGCAGCAACTGCAGTTGCAGATTGGGCCTGGCTAATGCAATGGCCCACACACACACGCACGCACACACATGCGTCGTTTGTTTAGCCATTCAAGTGTGCACATTTGAATAATTAATTTGTGCAGTGGTAATTTACACGTTGGTTGACTGGCTTTTTGGTCGGCATTCGGTTGTGTGGCCTGTGAATCGCTCTTGGCACCGTGGCAGCATGTTATTTGATTATTTTGCTTGGGCAATTGCATTCGTTTGTGGCAGCTGATGTGAGTGTGGGTGTGAGTATGGGCTGCGGTATGACATGGCATATTTATGACACTGGTAATTAAATTTAATTGTTGCACTTCTCTGCCAACGCCCCCTTAATTCGCGTTTCGTTGCGGTCGTGGGTCCATAACTTAGCCCACTAACGTTCGTCCTGCACGCATCCTCGTTTTGGTTATCCTTACGCCTTTAAAAGCAGTATATAATGGTGTTTATATATAGAGGTTTTATTTTCACCCCAGCCTTGTGTCCTTGGCGACTTGTCAACGGGCATTGGCTTCTGCTTTATTCGCAGGCATTTGTTTTCTTCGCGGCTTTGATTGTCGCCCTTGTCCATTATGGCTTGACACACTCTACTTAGGGCCGCTTTGCGTGCTGCTCCTGATATGATAAGGTTGGCTCGGAGTCCGCCAGGATAGCCCTCGTTTTGGCCCGACGACCAGTTGTCGGCTTAATTGCAATGCTAAACGCTAAATCATAGCCTCACGTGCACCACGTAATTAGCTTAAATTGTAAGCTGTTGTTATAGGATTGAGCTTGCCAGTGTGCATGTGCGCGTGTGTGTGTGCGACTGCATGTGTGTGCGTGTCGCTAATGAGCCAAGAGGTCAGTTGCACCACACGATATAGAGATTTCACATCTTACCAGATTTTCCATAATATTTAATTTCACTTTCCAATTTCACAGACAGAACATTTCGTGATGTAAGCTATTTAGGGCAATATAAAAGAAATGTAGATACAATATTTGCCTTATTTATTTTTACATTATTGCTTCGTGCTAGAGTGGAATAATTGCAAATCACAAGCAGAAACCATACTATAGTAAAATACGAAATTTATTAAATAGCTTCTGTGGCAAGTAATAACAAATATTTGATTCGAGGCATTTGAGTTGACATTTGTGGCTGGCCATTCACTTGCAACACAGATGCTTCGACTTGGCAAGTTATGTACATTCATTTAGTCAGTTTCTTGTGGAATGCTTGTGTTCTTTAAATCTTCAAAATTAATGACAGACAGAAATGTTATTAAAAAGATATTCACCAAATAAAGCAGTTATGGCTTTTTGGAAAGCATCATGTTTGACTTGCCCCCAGGTGTTTTGATATGAATATTATCTCACAAAGAAGAAACATAACATTTTCCGAGGAGATAAGAGGATACCATTTCAATTGCCTGTACTAATGTGTCTATCTTTGGCCTTTAATTATCTGGCTTTTGATTTGCTTGTGTAAATGGAGCGCAATTTGAAGCCCATTGCCTTGTCATCTAATTATTTCCACTTGTTATTTAAATTTAAATTGGCTTTTGTGGCAGAAAATCCCGAACAGTCTTTAGTATAATTGCCTAAGATACACATAAGCAAATAAACAAACAATTCGGGCTGTGATTAAGTTCGGTTTAATTAGGTGAACAAATCGAATAATAAATGAATGCGTCCATGGCAGATAAAGGCATATATAAATTTATATAAATGTGTGGACAGAATCGTGGCCTAAATCGTATTCCCATCGTTGTTCATTTGCGAGTCCAAAGCTAAAAGGGAGTACAAATAAAAACGACAACACTTTCTTTATTATTTTATTTTCGGTTTCGGCTCTGTGAAGGGGTATTGCCCGCAGGAGCCCAAATAATTAAATCCAAAAAAAAGTTCAGAAAAGAAAACAAAAAAAGAACAACAACATAGGAGAAAGTAACAGTCGACAGACGACGTAGCGATTGCAAGGACAAGTGAAATCGAAAGTGAGGAAATGCCCGCCAGCAGTTTTTGACAGTATCCTTGACTTTTGTTGGGCTCTTACCCGCCGCTTTTAAGACCCACCACCCGCACTCAGTGGCCACCCCCCACTCACGAACCACCCACCCATTGATGGTAATGAAAAACGCGCCCTTTGTGGGCTCCCTTAATGGGCGCGGGCACCTTGCCAGAAATGCTTGTCGTGCCCCGGTGTCCCAGTTTGTGGATACCTTGTTTTGCCTTTTATTTTGCGCCCTGCGCCGGCACAAAACTTTTTGAGTAAATGTCTTTGTCAGCAGGTGTAGTAGGTGTAGGTGTAGCTGTAGGTGTATCACCAGGCTGGTTTTCCTTCCTTCCTGGTTCGCTTCCACCTGCCGTGGCCCTTTTTCCCGTGTCCTTGCTGCTGCCGGCGGCGGCTTCTTGCAGTTTCATTACCCCAAAACAAGAGAATTTTGTTTAAACTTCGTTTGGGGCAGGGCAAAAGAAAAGAAGAATACTTTGCATCATTTATGCGGTCTTTTGCCGTTTGAGCCTTTTTTGTTAATGCCAAAAGTTCTGGCTGTGCGCCCTTTGGCTGACTTCTTGGCGTCGCCGGCGTCGACCTGTTAAATGTGTTTATTTGAAACACTTGAATTATTTAGACACATCTGACTGGCATTGCCTTTGATCAGGCCATACATATTCCATGCATTCATAAAACCTGCTGCTCGGACAGATTTTTCGACAGCGTTTTATGGCCTAGGTGGATGGATGGCAGCTTCGCCTTTGTGTTTTGGCCAAAGTCAGCATAAAATTTAGCACGCAATTACCAGCTGGCAGATAAGTCGATAAGCCGCTGATGAAATGGAATGGCATGGCATGGTGTGGTGCCGCGCGGAATGAAGCTCATTAAAATGCAACGAAATGTCACCTATCTGAAATTGAAGCGCAATCTTAACGGACCTAACAGCCAATTATAGCAGGCGGGACACGGCGCAAATTCCACGATAAACATCCTGCGCCACCGGGGGTTCTCCTGCAGGACCAAGGAATGGCTACAATGGGAGTCGCCTAAATTAGAGTGCAAGCTTGTTAACGATAAAAGATGGCTCATACAAGGAAAATACGAGTGTAGACGAGTGCACTGAAGAAAAAACCACACAAAAAATAATTAAATACTTTTCTAAGGTAAATTTAACTTCTAAATGAACAGTACTGCGTACTGGACTTACAAGTAAATCTAGAAACTATGTAGTATTTTTTTTTCGCAGTGCACTAATACCCGAAAAGTACCAATATATTCGCAACTATTTATGTATATGTGCTGGCTTTGGGTCATTGGAGGTCACTGCTCTGGCTAAGACGTTTGCATAATATGGGAAAGATTTTCCCGCTTTGGCCTTGTACTTTTTCGGTGGGCTGCTGCGTAAGTAGAGTCATATTAAATGTCAGTAAATGGGAAACGAAATGCTAGCCCCAGTGGGCTTACTGGGGACTTGGACTCCGTTGGTCCTCGCTGGTTAACAGCAGACCATAAGCCCCGGCATAGAAAGCGATAAAAATGGCTTGGCCATTGTGTTGCCGCTTTCTGCACCATATTGCCAAGTGTTCCTTTCATTCGGCCTCGCATTGTCTGGTCCCCATGCGTAAAGTGAACAAAAATTGTGGGAAAATTACATTTCGAGGAGACCGAGAGTGGTGCGTCCAGAGAAATCCCGACTTAGCCTATTAGCATTCATATTAAAACGAAAGTGGAGCCATATTGCGTATACGCAGTGTGTACATTGCCACAATGTGCGTAACTCTCGTGCTCCAGCTTCCTGGTTGTGAATTTGTGTGCGTGCTACTCTCGCCCAGAATCTGTTATTTTTGCCTTTTGTTGTTGTTTTCGGCAGACAGCTCAGCACTTGGGCAGATTTTAGGATTAACGTGAGCACATCTGCCCAAGGAACCACTTCCCCCTATCCCCCCACCTTGTGGGTGGAGCGGTGGCGGAATGGATAGGAAAAGTTAATTCCTTTTTGAGTAATACGCGTTGTCCTTTGAATAGGCACGAAAATTGCATTCTTTGCGGCCCCAATTTTATGTCATTTGGGGGGGCTAGCAAACTAAGCTCGGTTGTTTACTTTTATTAAAACCAAGAAATTGTTTAGCAAAGTCAACTTGTCGTATGAATCGCGTGCATAAATTGAGAGGGACACGCAAAATTACCAGAGATTTAAAAGCAATAGTCAGGACTTCCCAGTCTTGTTTAGTAAAGTTGGTGATGTAATATATGCAGTATATAGTATATATAAATACGGTTTACATTTAGTTGAAGTCCTCACAGATTTTATTATTAAAGTGCTTGGCTTCAATAGCAAAGTAATTTAATTTATGAAAAAACCTACATGTTGTTTGATTTTAAATGTAAATAGAATTTGTGTGTTGATTTTTATTTACTGACATGAATGTGTAAACAATAATCCCAATCTTTTAAAGTCAATGCAAATGCCTTGTTATACCAACATAATGATTAATTTGGTTGGTTTGAGATCATCTGCTGGGCAACTACTTAATCGTGCTGACTTTGTTGGAACCGAGAACTAACCGCAGACATGGGGCGGATCCGAGCCGAGTTTTGGCAGACTCGGTATCAATGGAGGCGACTCTCACGCCAAATGGCCAGGACAACAGGCACTTGGCCTGACTTGGTTGTTTGCGTGTTTTGCTTAGGTGTCGTCGCTTATGTGGCCTGCCCAGGACACTTAAGGGCACTTTAGATGTGTGTGTGTGTGTCCTCGATAGAGGGATATGGTGGGACAAGGGACGAGCATATGGTAACACAAGGATACAAAGTGGTCAGCGGAGCCATTACAGCGTCAAAAGTGCTTATCTACACAGTTGTTCAGTTGCGGTTGTTGCTGTTGTGCGGGTGTTGCCATTGTGTCCAAAGCTAAATAATGCGCTTAATAGCGCTTACCCACCTCTAAAGCCAGGACCAACAAACACAGAACAGCGCCCATGTCCAGGACATCACGCTCTGCGTTTTTGCCATTTGTGCGCCGAGCTTTTGTCTTTATGCCATTAGGCGTGCAAACACTCTCACACACACACTGAAAAACGGGCTAGCGTAGTCGGTTTTTGCCCAGCGATTTGCTGTCTTTGCTGTTGCTTTTGTTGCCCGCTCGATTAGCATATCAATATGCAGTGTGTGCACCGAACTTCAAACTCCGCTCCCCGCTCCAGCTCCAGCTCCAGCTCCTGCTGCCAGCGCAGATGGGCCATCCTCAGGTTTCTGGCTCTCTATTCAGTGCCACGCACAAGTGACACATCGTTATGCGGCCTGATAAACATGGGGCTCCACCTACTTACAACCTCGCACACACATATTGCGCATACGGCACGTTGTCAACGTCAAGTGCCTGAGTGCGACAAGAAACTTAATGAAATGAGCGAATTGAATAGTTCACATGCAGACATCGACGCACGCACACTCCTTTCTCGCCAGGATATTGGGTTTTATTTTATTATATTTCTCCTGCCCAGCCATACTTTGCTTATTCTCTCTATCAGCCAAGCATTCGAGTATTCCGATTCAGTTTCTGCCATTGTGTGCACCATCCAGGCGGCACATGCCGCCATTTGGCAGAGTAATATCAAATTACAATGACTACCCATGTGGATCATGTGCCAGTGTGCGTGTGGCTGTATGTGTGTGTGGGTTGATGGTGGGCGAACGAACGCACACACCTTGTTTGTGTGTTGGTAAACTACTTAATGGTGTGTAAATTTGCCGACGCGCTTCGACGCTGTTCGGTTTCAATTTTGCGGCTGAGAAAAATTAATTCTGCTACTCCCTTTGTGGGCCAGACCACTCTATCCATGTCCTGGTTGGCAAGCGCTGCGTATGCGTAATGGATTTGTGCAATTAAACTGAAAACAAGAGCAATGCACATCACACGCATACGAATTTGATCACAGCCAATGGTATGGTAAGCAGCAAACAAACAGTCAGACAGTTAGACAATCACTCAGTGAGTCAATGTCTAACCTGTTGGCTTAGTTGGAAAAGTTGCCAGTAGTTGCACCTACCATTCCTGCTGGAGCTCTCCCAGCCAGCTCCATTGCTTCCATCCTAACCATTCCGACCATTACCACTGCATGCATTATTAGCAAGTTCGGCTTACCCACACTCCACTGTGGTTGAGAATGGAATTCAATTTCAGCCTGACATAGGAATTACAAGCAATCCCAGTTGACTCCACCAGCAGTAGCAGACAATACAGAAGCCAAAGGCAGAGCAGCAGAGTACAGCAGAAAACAGAACAGAACAGATATCCCCCAACGCCTTCCTGTATCTCCAATATATTCCTGTGTGTCCTTGCCAAAAAACTGTTTACGTACCAAATAAATTTGCCATTAGATGAAGGGGAGAATTTACACGACTTCAGCCAGGCCAGAGCACATAAACAATGCAGCTGCAAGTCGGCCAAGAAGAGTGACACTCAGGACCAACTCCTGCGGCACAAAACTGAACTGAGGGAAGACTGACTGGCTGAAATACCCTTGAGTTTATCGAAGCAAATCAAAGGATCCTTAATGAAACATGCTTCTCAATGGGCGATTATAACTACAAAATTTTCAAAGGCTTCGAAAATCGTTCCTAAATGATTAAAACGAGAGGAAATAGTTCTATGGCTAAATAGCAAATACCTTTCGGGAAGGGTATAAGGATATACAATAAGGACCACCAAGGATGCCTGTGTCGATAACGCTTGGCGAAAATTTACGATGAGCACACAGTGAAATTGTCACATCGAATCGGAAAACAGCAGCTGACTACAGACTACACCTGCCTGAAATCCGGTTGTGAATCTTCCCAGCTATATAGATGCAGCTAATGAAATCGCATAGCCTGGATCGGGAAAAATCCCCTATAGTGGCGGATGTTGAAAATTGAATATGCTGCCGTGCACTCATTGGCCATAAATTGTCACTTTCAGGCTGTAAGTGTCCCACTACAGAGATACTATTTCTTAGCCTGCTGCCTCGAATAAAAACAAATCAAAGGCTCTTCGGCGCTTTAAGCGTACACATTTATTTCGCCGATATATATATATATATATATGTTCAGTTTGGGACACTGCAGAGGATCGTTTATAATCAGAAAACCAGAAAATTCCTTATTGCCTCAATGGCCACGACATGTGCACACAGATTTCATTGTGTCTGGGCAAAAATCTTTGAACTATGAAAAATTGATATTAGCTAAAAATACTTTCAGTCCTTGTGGCCGCCTAGCCATGTCCTTACCAGTCCTTTTGTGTGCTGTTTGCCCCTTTCTCGATTGGCCCACTACCACTGCCAAAGCCTTTCTCACAGCCAGTTGGAGTGTGTGCACAATGATTAGACGACGGGTCCGAACACTGGCCACATTGTACAATTTACTCTGATTCTTCTGCCGACCAGGGGGACTCATCCCCCATCCTCGCTCCCCCGGGACGTGTGGGGATACTTGCTCCCACATTTTTTTTTCGGTTTGCTTATTTTGGCTGAACTTTATTTAATAAAGCAATTTGCGCTTGGCTGACATTAGTTATTGTTTGAGCCCCAGGCCGCAGTGTCTGGCCCGGCGCAGATAATTTGTGGAGGGTTCCCTTACTTTCGTGGCCAAATGGCCAGTGGTGAGTGTGTGTGTGTGTTTGTGTTTGCCGACCAATTGCCACAACTTGTTAAGCAATTAAATTTAATTTGCATGATAAAAAATAAATGTAGACTGCCTGGGCGGCGTAGGGTGTATTTAAATGCGTATATATAGCTTCTGACATCTGCTGAAGTGCCACTGCCCTTGATTAATGGTGATTAATGGCCGGCAAAAGTTGACAATGTCGGGCGGCAGGTACCGTGTACTAACTACAAAAGCTGATCAATCAAGCGAACGTAGCGATTTTTGGGCACTGGGAATTGGAGGTATTTCGGCATTTTGGCAAGTCATGCCGAATCCTGGGGAATCACGCACCGCCAATCAAGTCAATTAGTTGCCGGTGGGAGATGTGCCAAAAATTTAAAGAATTTCTCACGGCATCGCGTTCGAATTGAATGCTAATCTAGCCCATACCCGCCACACCCCCTTTTTTTGATCCCCCCTCCATGCCATTTTTTTCGCCACATTCAACGCCTCTGGTGAGGCCTGCACCTTTCTGCATAACAAATCAATGGAGGAAGCATTTTTTCACGTTGCCTGCAACGGTTTTAAGCGCACATCCGCAGCGGTAACGCCTGCGGCTCTACACTTTTCGGCTTTTTGCTTTTATTGTTGCCCCGTGTGTGCGTGTGTGTGTGTGTGCGTTTTGCCAAACTGTCAATCAATAGAATTGTTCGCCACTTTTTTCTAGGTTTTTGTATTTGGGTTGGGTAGGCCCACCGCAAGGACGAGCCGCCGAAACGAAATCCAGATCGAGCCGTATGCAAGCGAATCGAGTCGAAAACATTGTTGCCGTTGCATGTGGCATCCATGGGCCGTCAAAGGCAACGTGCATCACGATGGGGCGATGTTATTTTTCGCTTTGTGGCTGCGCTTGGCCCGTTACGACATTTGCAAACTGCACACTGTACACCATCACCGGCAACACACACACATACACCCAATATAACTGGGCAGAGCAAAAAAGCCGAGCGAAAATGCCGAGCTGGCGGAAAAAAAACTGGCCAACAAGTGCCGTTGATCTATGAGGGGTCAGGGCGGGACTGTGCTCAAGTTTAGGCTTTAAGCCGACTTTTGGCCAGGCCATTTAAGGCAGCAACAAAGAGTTATAAACGGTGACAAAAAACGAAACTGCTTCAAGTCTTAAATAAATCGTATTTTCTTCATACAGCACATAGATTATAAAGTTGCAAATACTATGCTATGCAATTTTCACAGCAGATGCATTAAGGAAGTGCGCCCGTGTTAGATAGATTTTTCCCAAGTGTAGTAGTGCAGTATCTTACAGCTCTTCGAACCATCAAACTGCTCGTTAACGCTCCGGCAAAGGAGCCAGCCACTGATAGAGACGGAAAGTGGGATGGAGGAAGCCGGACGAAGGAGAGCCGAGGAGGCAGGAAGGATCCCTCCTTGAGGCCGCAGGCTGCGTTCTGCATGCGGCTTTGATTTTTGTCTTTGTTCACGTTTTTGGCCATGTACGTTGTGTGTTGGCCCGAAAGGCAAAATCAATATCCCAGTGGCTTGACGGTATTTCCCTCTTTATTTTCTTTTTTTTTTTTGGCTTGGGTTCTTTTTCGGTTTTTGGTGTGTGTTTTCGGCCGTGATTTGCCTGCGCCTTGGCTTTTAGCCTGCCTCTCTGCCTCGGTCGGAAGTTGGCCGTCTGTTGGTTGGTTTTCTCGGCATGCAGGCATTTATTCAGGCACTCCAATAACCAATCCCCAGCCCCTTGCAATTGGCCACCCCTTCCCCTCCTCTCCAATAACCCCATCATACTACAGCTGACTGGGCTTTGTGTGAATCGGCCGTGATTATGTCTAATAGCTGTCCAAATCGATCGATGTTCCGTTCCGTGTGCCTGACAGTCGTGCTGAGCAAAAGCACTGGGTGTGTGCACATGGCCTTCGGCTATCCTTGACTCACAATCGTAATCGCAGTGTAACTCCATTCGATCTCTGGCATTCTGATGCATAATAAAATAGGCCAGCCGCACTTTCGCCTAATCATATAATAATAACTTAAGTAATGGCCAGCATAAATAAATGAATCACTAATGAGCTGAAACTGTTTCCTTTTTGGCAGCCGCAGAAACGAGCTGCGACGCACTAAAAATGCGCCATTTACGGCAATCAAAATGATTAAGTGCGTTCCGGGTGTAGCATTGCTAAAGTTGCGTATACGACGCGTTGCCATTGGCCCAACCCGGCCATAAACGCCTGCCCAAAAGAAATGGGGCGGCGTGCGAAGAATTATGTTTCGCCATCGGGTCGACGCTTAAAGCAATTTAAAGCGCTCCACGTCGGACGCAATTTTGTTAATATTTCCGAGGAAAAAAAAACAAAGAATGAAGTTAAAAATACGCTTTAACTGCTACAACAAGTCCCCGGGGAGTGATTAAAATATAATAAATTTCACTTGAAAAACGAACCAAGACAGAAGCGGCATAAACCGAAAGGAGATTAAGTGGTTGGCCAGCATAAAAACCGCACATGCAAACCCACTGCCAGCCACACCCCCAACCCATATGGACATGGACTCCGCCATAGTCGTTGGTCCGTAGTCGGTAGTCGGTATTCTGTAGTCCGTGTCCGGAATCGGGGTTTTTTGGGTCCGACCAGCGGAGCCCACGAAAGTGTGAACATAATTTAACATGCAGCGGCGCGCCAGTTTTTGGGTTTTTCGGTTTAGACAATGTTCAAGGATTGCCTCGTTTCTTTTCAGTGGAGGCGCCCCCTCTGATTTTAGGCCTTCCCAGCCCTCCATCCACAATCCGAACGACGCCTCTGTCCGTCAGTTTTGCCGGCGCTTTGAGCCGGGCGTTTGAGTGTTTTGAAGCCTTATGTGAATTTGATTTGCGGCATTTTAATTTATGAACATGTGAAAGAGCCGCCGTCGAGTTACCAAACATTTTGCCAAAACATTTCCTGAAACAAGTTGCGGTTACAGGGCGTTCGAGGGTAGATGGGAGCCTTTTCCGCCGGGTCCAAAGCCCCTCCCCCCTCCCACCAAGCCAGTCGGACAGACAGTGGGGCTTTTCCATCGAGCAGCCCTAGCTGACGGAGTCGCTTTTTGTGCTGAATGCCAAATCAAGCAGCTGCCTTATGTGCTTTAATTTTCCCTTTTTTTTTCTCCATCTTTTCATTTGACTACCCGACTTGAGCAATTTTCGGTATTTTTTTTTGTTTCTCTTTATTTTATTTTTATTTTCACTTTTTTTTTTGGTTTATTTATCCAGAATCCAGGCAGTGTGTCTATGGATGTGGGCGTTTCGTCGGGTTATCAGTGCTCGCATAAATCTTTTATCAACCAGTCGCAGCTGTGTGGCAACGAGGGGGATTTTTGGGGGCTCTGTGCCCCCTGTTGCTGCTTCCTAATGAATACGCACAAAGTTGCTAATGAAGCTGCGGAGTGGGAAGACGCAGAAGTTTGGCATACGAATATGAATGCATATACATATGTACATAGGCATACATACATATGTACATACCTACATAAAGCCAGATGGAGACATCGGGGGCGTGTTCCAGGCCTTATAGCTGATCTCATGCATATGCGACAGATAGAATAATTATACACTAGGGGCTGAAATGGGATTAGAATGGGCCAGGCACCTCCAGATGGAGCTGTGGGTTTCAGGCTGTGGGCTGTGGGAGTGCAAACTTTGTCTTCAATGTCTTAAGTGTGGCCTGCTAAAAAATGCTAATGCGATAAATTCACACACACGACATTAAATAAAGCAAATGTATCTTTTGGTATACAACAAATATTAAAGTCTAGCGAAAATTTCAAGAACTTAAATATGAACATCTGTTATTCCATAACACAATTAAAACTTATTTATTGACGCTTGCAAATGTAGTTATATAGTGTCTTAAATTTAATTGCAGAAATCCTGGTTTTGTGTATAAATATTTCATGTTGAGCAGAAAAAGTCTTAAATGCTTACATAAAAAGAATAAAATAAAAAAATATATTACATGGATGGATTATTACTTCTCTTTATATATATATTTTATATTATAATAACAATCATCAGTTCGGACATTTGTTTCTCAAACTTGTTTAGCCATTCAGCTACATTGCTTTGCTGTAGCCGAAACTTAACTTAATTGAGAACCATTTGACCAAGTTTTTTACTTTCTCAACTTGCTGCTGCATAATTGCTTGGCTAGGTGAATTGATTTCGTTTTTGTTCTGCTATTTTTTATTAAACTTTGTGCCTGCTTATGGGCAGCGATTACCCTCAAGGCTGCAAAAGGGGAAGCCGCAGGAAATAAAGGCGAGCGCAAGTAGCTGGGCCAGAATGCTTATTGTGTGGCCGTTACTGAGTCCGAGGAAAGTCAGGTCCTTGCTGCAGGCAAAAGGGTCGATGAGAGGTAGGTGAAAGCCAGCTAATGGTAAATAACGATAAATAGGAGAAAGGAAGAGTGGAAAAGTGCCTTCGGCCGGAGGCAAAGTCAATGACGCACTCCGGGCACTTCAAGGCAGCAGCCTCATTGGTAGCTAGTAGCTACAACAAAAGCAAATTCTAGTGTGCTTAAAGCGTAAAATTGTTTGTTATAAAATTCAATTGCAGCTGCATTTTCCTTGTGCTGCTCTAGCTGCAGCTTGCTCTTGGCCAAATGCAATCAGCTGCATAAGAAATGCCAAAAGCTGCAACTGAAACAGCACGAAAAAAAAGAAAAGTTTCCAAGTTGAGTTGGCTACTTTTGTCTTGAACTGAGATTTGCCAAAGTATAAACTATAAGTATATCGGAGCCTTGGAAAAAAACTTATGCACTTCTTTTTTCTGCATATCAAATGCTAAACTGCAATGAACAGCAGCACAATATGAAATAAGCATAGCGCACTTTCTGAGAAATTTCTAGCTTAAGTTGTGAGATCTCATCTGAGCAAGGATTGTGTCTGCTTTAAATGCGTTCTTTAAATTAAATTTCATAGTTGAAATAACAGGAAAGTTGATAACCCATTTAAAACATTCAATTACTCGCTTGGTGTCCAAAAGTATGCAGTGAAAAAAAGGAATATTTCACTATGATGGAAGATGGTAGAGCAAACTAGTTATTCCTACTGCCCCTTTATTAGGGTTATGAATCAGAATATTAGGGGTTCTACGACCAAATTCTCGAGTCCTCCGAATATCTTCCCCCTGAATATGTTATGGCAATCCGCAGAAGGAATGTGAGTGAGTTCCATCAGCGACTCATGTGGCATATTACCTTTAATGGGGACTACTTTGAGGTTGTTTCCACCGGGGTTGGGCTGAGACACACACGCAATCCACTCGAAGCCCACCCGCTGGCGTCATAAAAGTGCGTAACAAGCGGCAACAGGTTGCCAGGCTGCTTCGTCCTTCGTCCTTCGTCCTCGCAACAAATTGCGCATATCAAATTTACGGAATTGTCGCAGCTCTTCCACCTCTTCTGCTGCTGGAATTCCCGCCAAGCCTTGGCAAACTAATAGATTTCGTTGCCTTGGCACTGGGGCACACACACTCGACTTTATGGCCAAAGTGTTGGGTAATGGGCTCAAATGGTAGGCGTTGTCAATGGATCTCGTCTATAGGCAGCTAATGCCGCATTTCAGGGCTCGTTGTCTATACATTTCTGTTTTTTTTTATAAGCGTTTCGCGTGACAGCGCCTGCATTTACATATCCTCGACATTAGAGCCGCCATATTAATGATTTTATAGTGTAATAACGCGTTATCACGCCGTCACTCACACTCGTGGCATAGATATGGCTAATTCATTTGTTACTAGCTGTTTGCTTTTATTTTTGCGTATTTTTGTTTTTATTTTTTCATATTTTCCAACAGCTCCATTTTGACAGTTTGCATTTTGATTGAGTTGTTTTCACATAATTCATGAGGACAGGCCAACGGAGCGTGTTTGCAAAATGCAAAACGATATGGATGTGGATATGGATTTGGTATGTGGCCTCGTTGTGGATTTCTGTCCATTTCTGGGCATTAATAAACATTTGATTTGTGATTTGTTGCGCTGCATTATGCAAATTGTTGTCGTGCATAAATTGCGCAAATTATATTCTGTCTGCCGACTTAATTAAATGACAAATTCAGTTTTTTCGGCAAAGAAAACAAAGGACGGCTATGAAATGCAATGGAGCTCCAATAAGGCCATATATGAATAGACCTTAATGAGCCCAGTCGGTTTGATTTCGAAAAACTGGACGTACTTTAATAAATCAATACAAAGTTAATATCTGGAATATTTATAAATACTCGGCGAACAGTTGTGAGAACCCTTTCAGCCGTTGTTAATTGCATATCGAATGGTCATGGGATATATTCACATCATTTAAATATTTGGAACAATCAGCTAATTACGCGTGTGTTCCATATACACATATATATGCGTTTGATTTCAGATTAAATGCCAAAATACTTTTTTGTAATAAATTGTCTTAATTACTGCTCCGCCTGGAATAGTTTGTTAATTACTGCCGTGTACTAGACATAAAAGCTATTTATAAACATATTTATCTTAATTTTTTCATCTAGTCAAAGAACTATTGTTGTTTATTTTTCCCGTTGTCATGACATTTGTTTAAATCATCATTAAATCAGCTTTCTAATTGCACTTTTGAATTGAAGGTTATACATTATTTGTGCGTCCTGTCTTCGCAGCGAATTTCTTGGAAGGCAAGAAGAACTAGTTTGTGGAAAAGATAAACATCCTTTCATCGCATCCCTATCGCCATTCAATGGGCTCCAGGTCCACTTTCTCCTCCATTGCGGCGTTGCCTGGCTACGATTGTCTGGATTGTTGCCTAATTCTTTTGGCTCCATTCAGTTGAGTCCGCTAATTGCTATAACTTCCACTTTCTGTCCGCTGCCCTGTCTGCGTGTGTATCTGTGTGTGTATCTGTGTGTGTAGAGAGAGTATCTATGTGTTGATTGCGCTGAAATAAATGAGTTTTCATGCTAACCGAGCAAAAGTTGTGCCAATTATAGTGGCTCAAGGCCCGAGGCTGAGCTTCCCGGTATCGGGTTGAGTTAGCGGAAGGAGCAGCAGGATGAGGATACAACTCTCGCCGCTCGAAAAGTTTTCGCTTTTGTCTAATTTATATAATGCCATTGCCATTTAGCATAAGAAGCGAGTGAATTGCTTTACAAATTGAATGCAAATTTCCTCCTCTTCATTATACGTAATCATTCAGGCAAAACAAGCAAAAATTCCCCAATCCCAAATAAGACACGGCTTGTGGCACAGATTTTGGGCTTGCAAAGCTGTACTTGCAATTTTGATGCATGCATTCGCATGATGCGCGATTCGCGATTTTAGCATTAGTAAGACAGAGCTTGGCTCGGCTGGGCTGCGGGATTATTACGAAACATTTCTCGCTTTTAATCAGAATCTCGGCTGGCAGGATGATAAATGTTCGCTGGCACCCGGGGAAATCCAGGTCGGGGTCGAGGTAAAGAAATATTCATAATTCAATGTTTAAACCGCAATTCATGCTCTGTTTTTTGGCATCCCCTTACACTTTTCCACCGGTTTAGTATGACTCTCGGTTTGGGGTTTCTTCTTTTTTTCTCTTTTTTTTTGCTTGGCAGCCATTCACATTAATATCGCTCTGCAGCTGGTGGCAATGGTGGTGTTGGTGGCGATGGAGCTGCTGTGCAGCTTACCTGGGGTAAACCTTAAAAACGCTTTTGCATTTTCATAAATGTTTGGCTTTTGCTGAAAATACTCTGCACTTCGCGCTCGCCCCTTGACAGGCGAGTTGATCTGCATATTTCAGTTCAGTGCAGTTTTGTTTTCCGCGCTGCGGCTCTGCTCCTTCTACAGCTCCAGCAGGACATCCATCCTTTATCCTTCGCTGCACTAAAATTGAAATTAATTTTTAGTGACTGCGGACGATGGTCGGTGCTCCAACATAGCGTGGTTCTTTCGCAATTGAATCGCAATTCTTCTTGACACCAAATATGAAATACAGGGCTGTGAATCCATTCATAGCCATGCCCATCACTTGCACACTCGCACTCAATTATTTATTTAATAATTGTACCTGATATTTAACCCCTTTGTCATTTTTAGGCCACATGCCCTTGTCGTCGCATCGATTGGAATTAAAACGGACGTCGGCCAAAACAAATAGCCATCAGGTAATTGAATTTTCGTTAATTTATTTACTTTTTACTATCAATTATTACACGCGAACATTTTCGACATTCGAAATGGGGGACATAATGAGGAGTTTTGCACTTAATATATTCGCCGAATTAAAAGTGCATAGACTCGGTTTTAATATACCACAAATATATGTGTTAATATCTAGATACATATACGTACGCACATTTGTGTCTCTGACGTTTGTGACTGACAAATAGGAGGTCGGGAATATTAACATGCTGCCATATTAAGTGTCTGCAAATCCATCCGTGTGTGTTTGTACAAAAGTGAATATTCATGTCAATGTCTGGTTTGTCATTGAGCCGATGCCAAATGGATGCTGAGCGAGCTGTCAGCTTACAAGCAAATACCATTTAATAAACTCATAAAATTCGATATGAAAACTGCACAACTCCTTCTGCCCGGAAACTAATTGAATGATGGACTACCGACAAAATCAAAATCAATATCGAATGCCCCTTGGCATTGGTTTACCTACATCCGTGCATGGAAAGTCATTTTTTCGCAATTAGCTCAATTAGCTGGCCACAAAACTTGGCCAACACACCAAACCCTTCGACTTGGGCTTTGAAGTGCTTAGTCCTCTGGCTTATAAATGGCATTTTGCTCGGCCAGCAGCTCTTGGACACTTGCCATTATTCATGGGGTCAGGAAATTGAAATGTTATGTGGCCTCTAAAGTATGCCCGAAAATACCCCAAAAACGTGCTGGCCAAAAAGCGTTGAGGACTGGCCCAAATAAATTGCCAAAAGTGTCGTTTATCTTGGAAAACTGGTTTAGCGTCGTGGCCCGAACTTTCCCCTCGTCCACGCAGCTTTTTAGTGTAGAATGCTCAGATTTTTGGCTTTAATTAGGAGCAGCTGGTGGGAGCAGAGCTATCGCTAAAGTTTGGCCAAGTTTTCATCTCGTGTTTGCACTTTTGACCAAAAAAGGTCGTGGGCTTGCTTGATTGGCCAGTTGTTATTTCGCTGCTAATTGAAAACGTTTCTTCGGAAAGCTAATTATGATGGCCGTTTAGCTTTTGATCTACTGTCAAATGCGCTTATCACATCATAAAGAAGAAAAATCGAATGCCAACATTTGGTCAAGTGCACTTGCACTCGATTTAAGCCGAATTGGAGCAGGCAGCGGCTTTCGATTGTCCGGCAATTAATAAAATCTATGCAAATATTTCTCTCCTTTGTCCGAGACACTCGAACAACAATCGGGCAAACAATCAATCAATCAATGAATCAATCAATCCATCGATCAAGTGGGAGCGGCGGCAGCAGAAATGAAATTTGGTCAAACACAAACAAGCCGGAAAACGTTGCTAAAGTGCAATTAAGGTTGAAAACTCAAGAGACGCTTAGAGAACACAGCAATTGAAAGTGGAGTCCAATTACTCGGCGATGGAAAAAAGACTCAACCGACAATGTAAACTCCAATTCGCAATTGTATGAAATGCGATCCGATGCTTTAGACTGGCAAAAAAAAAGGGGGATGCACTCGGGTACATTGACTCCATTGTGGGTGGTGGTGGAAAAGGGGAAAAGTGTGCACAATACTAATGAATTCAAAAGAACGCTACTCGGATCTCTCTGCATATATGTATTAATGGAATCGCTCTGCTTAAGTGCCGCAATTATAATTCATGACAAGCTCTTTAATTAGGAGCGCTGGAAAAGTATAAATGTTCATGGCGCAAGAAAACTAATGTCAAATGTCAGTTGCCATTTGTTCTGCTGCCCCCGGGGGAAAACTATTTACCATCTTTCTCATTTATTTTCACCTTCCGTTAGCCGGTTTTCCTTTGGCCACAGGTACTACAAAAAACGCGGGGTATATGCTTTTTGCGAAGCATTTACAGTAGCTTAATCAGAACGTAAGATAAATGCTATCTAAACGTATTCCTATAATTTTGTGCATTTCTTCTCTGCATATATATATATATATATTTATATATAATATTAACAAAAAGTGTTGGGTATCCTGTAGTCTTATATAACATATATCCTTTCACCTTTCCCACGCTTTTCTCGCTCACCTTTGTTTCAATGTGTTTTACAGTTTTCCAGTTGATTTAGTGCGCCGCAATGTTTTTATTAGTTGCGAAATATTTTCAGCTTGTGTTTTTTGCACTTTTCCATTTCCCTTCCGCTTTTCCTTTTCATTGCTCGTTTTGCCATTGTCGTTTGCGGTGCAATTAGTTGTTGTTCTGTGGTTATTTATTTAATTTCTTATTTTGCCCGTATTTGTGGCAACCATTAATGCCGATTCCAGTTGGCTTGGCTCTGTTTTTTTTTGTGTGCCACTGTTTCCACTAATTAAGCTTAGCATTTGACCATTAATCAAATTAGATTTGTGCGTTTTTGCCGCTCGTCTCCTGTTGCTCTCATAATTCTGGGATTCGGGGACTGCCGAATGCCAGGATGTCTGAGGAGATGTCTGAGTGGGATGGCTGACACTTAATTAAAAGATTACTTGTTAAAACTTTTGGCAGAAAACTTAATGTGAACACTGCCGCCGGAGGAGGGGTGGAGGGAGGGTTGTTACAGAGAGCGCCATGTTTGCTAAAGAACTTTAAATAAATAAAAGGAAATTGCAAAGCAAACACATTTGGGCACAAACACTCACGCAAGCACAGACTTTCACTCACACTCGCACACTCTCTTTTGAACACTTTTGCACATTGTAGACAAAATGGCAAACGTTGAACTTTGATGATTTATAGCCGGAGCATGGGCTACATACAAATATAGTGTAACATATATACATATATGTATAGGTATAGCTATGCTCAACAGCATTCTTTGTAGCCACAAACACTAAACTCTCAGTTAGCTACACTCTGCTACAGAGTTTCGCATTTAATTTACTACGTGTCACGCATACGCTTGCAACTTGACAAATACATGTAGTGGGCGGGGAAGTGGAAAAGCTGTGGCGGAAAAATCTGGAAAAATCCCACTACATTCGCACAGAAGTCGTCGAGTTGTTGACTAGGTAAGATGCTCGATTACAACCAACTCTGCGGCTTTATTTGAAGTCTTTGATTATGTTTTGAGAGTCAGCCGCAAATTACGGTAAACACAAACAAGCCTTTGGTCTTCACTTCCGGTTCCGGCCCCCTGCCTTCAATGCACTTTACAGCCACTCCAAAAGTTACTCCTGCACGTTCTTTTGAAATCCTTTTTTGGGGTCGTCTGGTTGGTGGGGGGGCAAACACAAAATTCCAAAGTTTAATTTAACGTTAATAATGTTATTTGTGATTTTTTATTTATCCTTCTGCTATGCATATATGCATATATATTTTTTAATACCGTCGTGTCGCATGTGTCATTATACCAAAGAGCACACACACACACACTCACGGAAAATAAAGAAAAAATTATGTTCACAGAGTTTTAGCTGGCTGCCAACTTTGAACTCAAAGCCACTCACACAGACTCATTTAATTATCAACTTTACTTTGTGCCCCCCGTGTGTGTGTGTGTGTGCATGTTTGAGTGTGTGGATTTAATTGGTTTTTGATAAAAGTCACCTAAGCATGTTAATTAATGTGGCTTTGACTTTGAATGCATTTAGCTCTGGAATGCAGGTGGCATGGGTATTAACTTCTGTTCAGCTCAAATTCGCTCGTGTTCCTACTTTTTACCCCCTTGCCCCCCCGCTCATCCTCTTGAGAATCCAGGACATCTAATCGGATACGAGCAACGGCAAACAACGGGAAGTGTACAAATATTTTTATTTTCCAGTTCTCAAACGCAAACATACGGCAAAAAGTTTTCCCGCTTTCTCACACCCCAGCTCGTGCTTGCTACTCAGCTCAACTTAAATAAATAAATTGTTTGGCTGCATCAAGGATACGTATACGCAGTGTGGCAGCATGTCAACACAATAAATGCGAATGAAAATTGCAGCAAAGTTTTGCTATTTTTGGCACATGATTCCCGACAGGAAGCGGTGGTCTTTGGGGTGTTGCGGGGCGGGGGCAGGGTGGGTGCTGTGTAATGCACAAAAAATAAGACCCCCGTGACCAAGTTGCACCACTGAAACAGCAACTGCAAAATAATTAAATTCCAACAAGCAAGTTATAGACCCAAGACTTTTTGCCTGGTTCTTGTTGTGTCTTACGACTCTAATTTCATGCAAAATGCTCTGAGCCTCTTTTATCCATGGGCGTGCATCGAATTCTTCAAATGGGATTACAATATATGCTCTATTTAATTGTTGTTAATATATAAAATAAAATAGATTCTGACTAATTCCTTTTCTTCTTAATGTGAAAGAAGTCAACTTTGCATACGCGCAATTCGTTCGAAAAAGTCACATTCAGAAGTTAAGAACTTTTGTATCTCATTGAGGACTAAAGAACCCCATTTCGCACGCCACTGGAGGACGTGTTCTTGAAGGCACTGAAAGTTATGCCCCCAACTTATTGCCGCTTTCCGCATTGCTTTTGTTTCGCCAGCGAGCCTTGTGTTTGTAGTTCGGTTGGGTTTCTTACGGCTTACGGCTTGTCAGTGGCTCAGTGGCTCGGTGGCTCAGTGGCTCAGTGGAGCACTGCTGGGAATCATTTCGTTTGGCCCTGCTCCTGCTGCTGCAGTTTTCTTGCGCATGCCGGAAGGAAATGAGCAAAAATGACAAAGTTAACGGATGTGCACAAAACACAACGCACTCCGACTCACACACACACATCCATACACTCACTCATTGCCACTCCGCCCACCAATATACCGTCCTTCCTATTTCGTCCTTTTGCTTCGTCCTTTCCTCCGGCGCTTGTCCTGCTTTGGGCCTGCCCAATGCACTTGCACAGGATCAGGATATGTGTGCGGAAAGTACGACAATTTTACATGCATTTGATTTATGTTTCGCCAGCTCTGTGACTCTTGCAACTTTTGCCATGCCACACCGCCCTTGTCATTGGTCCAACTCCCCTGTTGCAAAAGGCCCCCCTTTCCGACGCCCCACAAGTAAGCAAATCATAGCCTACATTTCCGCTGTTGTTTATTCGAGAACATTTCTCTTTCTCCTGCTTCTGCTGCTGCCGGCTCCTTTTTGGCCGCTTTGGGGAGTTCACTTCACTTCGCATCGCATCTCGGTCTCTATCTCGAGTCGAAAGTTTTTTGTCTTTGCAACATTTTTCCATAAATTTCACCGAAAAGGCGAAACGTTGTCATGTTTGGCTAATATGCAATTGTCGCAACAAAGCTGCAAAATTTATGCCACTCGGGAGAGTTGTCCGCCCATCCAGCAATTGACTTGCTAAAGTATCGATCACTTTTTCGCCCTAAGAAATTAGGAGTTTTCAGCTCAATCAAAATGCTTAACCAAACCTAGCTTGGTTTATGTAGAAAAGGGGCGGCCGACAATTGGGGCTGAGCACCTTTTGAAAAGCGAACAAATTAAATTATATTATATTTGCCGCCCCCTTTTTTCCGCTTGTTTTGTGTTCGGTTTGCTTTCGTTTGTTTTGTTGGTTCACGTTTTGAAATTTTCATTTATCAACGGCATTTCCATTGCTCGATCCCAGTCGGCGTTCCGAAACGAAACCCCAATGCTTCCCGTACCTTCTAACTGCCTGCCCCACGGCCATCCCGTGTCAACAGGCAATTACTATAAAAGCCTGGAGTGGGTCGACGACGCTAGCCGGTTATGGGACTACTCTTGGCCACTTGGGCACTTGGGCCCGAGTTCCATGGGTCCGGCTCGGCTCGGGTCCGGTCAGGTACTACGCTAAATGCTTTGCCACTGAAAAATGTGGCTTTAAATTGCATGAAATCATCGCCACATTCCACAAGTAATGAAATTAGTGCAAACAAAGCAACAAATGCGTGGCGGGGCAACGACTCGGGCACTCAACAAGCGCTATCGAGGCCAATTAGATTAGCTGGGCCAAAACGAAATGAAAAAGGCTAAGCATAAGAGGAGCAACACAAAACAATAAAATTTTGCTACGAGTGAAGCCATTCCACAAGTTGGTATCTTAAATAAAGCATTTACAGTAAAACAGTGTGCCCAAAGATGCATAGGATTGTAATTTGGGGATACTGGTCACACTAACTTAATTGGGGTATCTTAATAACTTGTACTTTGAGGCTAGCCAACTCAAAGCGCAATCGAAGTAGGGGAAAACGGTTTCAATTTTTCCTTCATTTTATGGCAAATTTGCTTTTACTGTCAATGCGTTGAACAAAATTTCTGGTTACCATTATGAGCTTCCCCTTTCGTTTTGTGAACTTTGTGCTGCAGTTGCTAACGGCGGTGACTATAACTGCAATCTTGCAGTGCAATGGGCGTGGTAACATTACTGCCTTTGTCCATCAGGTCCTGGAGGTTGTGGCCCTGAGTCTGCTCATCCGGATCCTATCCACGCACTGCGTCCTGGGCGAAGAGTACGGCATATCGGTGTGGATGTACACCTTCATCCTGCCCGCCATCGCCTGTCAGAGCGTGGTGCTCGTCATATTCCGGCTGTGCTGCACCACCGTGGGCCTCGATCCAATTGTGCGTACACATACATTTGTTGGGCAGGGCGGGGCTGGGCTGAACTGGGCTGGGTTGTTCTGGTTTCGGTAGTTATTTGGCGATGATGAATGCTCAACGAGTGTGTTTTACAGGCGATGACGTTTAATTTCGCCAGCGGCTTCCTGTGCCTAGGAAGCGCACTTACCCTCCTGGTGTCCATGGTCGATCACTGCGGCAACGAGTTCGCATTCATATTCTATATGTCGAGCGCCTTTGGCGTAATCGCTGGGGTCCTGCATTTGCTGAATGCCTGCGTGTGCAACGTTTACATTCCCAGCGGCGAATGGTATTTATTGATTAATGGCATGCCGGACTTTGTCGATTGGCTCAATACTTGTCCTGAACCCGCAGGTCTTACATGAAACCTTCGAAGAGGGCAAGGAAAAATGAGCTGAAAAACCCTAGACGCAGAAGCTAGTGATGCTTGCTGGATGTTTGTGCATATCTTAAAGATATCATTTATTGGTTGTATTACTGCTTTTTTTTTTACTTAGCTATCCTATATTAAATTTATAGTTGTTTCTTAAAATGTTGAAATAAAAAGGACTAAAGTTTCATGCACCCAGTACTTAACGAAAATTGTAATAACATGCGATTGTTTGCTTTAATTGACAACTGGCTGTCAGTTGGCTTTAACTCAAATCGACTTTTATTCCTCCTCGAACGACTGCGACTGCCAGACAGTCAAAAAAGGAAAAACAGTTTAGCCGTACAAGCGCCGAATTTCCCCCAGACAAACCCCACCCCCCTCCATCGAACATAAACAGGACTCTTTGTGTCGATTGTTTGTTTGTTATTGTTATTTATTATCGTTTCGCTGGGCGGTGGGTCTTGGCCCTTTCGTCTGGCCAGCGGTCATAATCAATAGAATTTGGCGACCTTTGCGTGCTAATGGCTTAAATGCTTAGGCCAGTGTCGACAGCATTCACAATGCCATGGGAAACTGTTTGATTGGTATTCGGAATCGTAATGAGGGTTGTTGCTTCGGGCGACTTTCTGCTGCTCAGCGAGAAATCAATAAATTGGTCTCAAAGCGTGCAAAGTCCTTTTGAGGAGCTCGATAATGGTTGCACTCGCATAATGAAGAGGATGGATATCTGTGTGTATGTAGTAGTATATGTAGCAGGACTCACACTTCAATCAATGCCGCCGAGTGACAAACATGACATTTTTTATTCGCTATGCGCATATTCATAAGCATAAGAGATTTACGTGTTGCAATGGCAATCAAATGGAGAGACAGCCACGCCCCCTCTTCCGCCCTCTTTTGGCCAACTGACAATCACTAATACAAGCAATCAAAAGGACTGCCAGAAAATGAATAGCGAACGAACTGCAACTGCTGTCATGTAAATCTTTGAGATGGGAATGCTGCTGCTACTGCTGCTGCTGATGATGATGATACTGGAATATGGGTACGGTGTCACTCAATTGCCGGCATTGCTGCTGATGAATGCAAACTAGCTGACAACTTTACACCCAGAGCGCACAGATTCAGATTTGCAATCTGATTCAGAACCATATGTATATGTATACGTAAAGAGTGTATCTCTAGAGTGACGTGGGATTGCCGGGGCTGTTCGTTTCATTTGATGACTTTGATGGGCCGGGAAAAGCGCATAAATGTTATAGCGATACAACGCACCAACGCTACCACCCCACTTACTTATCCAACCACGCCACCTGCATCCCCCGGAGAATCACGGGAAATGCCGGCAAAGATTTTACGGCGCAAGAACCATAATGAAGCCCATCGCATGCACATCCATTTGGCGCACTTAATTAAATACTTGCTCGCTTGATTAACTGCTGCGCTTCTCACCTGGCTGATTGTAGCACTTGGTGGCTTAATTAGAGTGCCGTCGGATGTCATAAATGCCGAAGCAGGTCGACATCCAGTGCGTATCCCCATCAAGGCAAGAGTATTTGTCGCATTTGGCAAGATAAAATGTTTGCTAAAACAAATGACAATGGAAGCGGTATACAAATGTAAAAATATTTGGCACTCCAAAGTGCTGCCAGACAAATACGACAAACGTTGAAAAGTCATTTACTAGGAGTGCCGGAGCAGCAACAAAAGCACTAGTTTTACAAACAATAAAAAAAAATAACGAAAACACTCCGTTGAAAAATGGCGGCAAATGCAGGCGGCTAACGAAAGCAAACGAAGGCAAACGCAGGCAGCATTACGTATACGCCGTGTGTGCCATCGTCGTCCAAACAAAGAACTGCTGGATGATGAGCAGGCAATCGGAATGAAACCAAGCACTAGAAGTGACTAACAGAGGGAGTGATTCGGGGGCAAAAGCCGGGAGATGGACTGACTGCCTGGCTGCCTGGCTGTCAGCTCAATTGGAGATGGAGATGGCGAGATGGTGAGATGGTGATGGCGATGTTGATGCGGAATGAAAAAGGGAACCCAAAGCGGCACAGAATGGGGCTGACTTCTCGCTGGCGTTGACGACAATTGCACAATTCATAATAGCCAACATGACACCACACCAGTGCACACACACATGTGTGTGTTAACCATACGAAGTACTGGGGGGCTTCTCGCAGGTCGCCATTAAATAGTGGAAACTGTTGCTTGTCGGCACTGCGAAAAGTGATAACTTATTTGTTTATATTTAAACAATTGAATGAGGAATTCCACTCAAGCTCATTAAATCCGTGAAAGCATACAAACTTCACAAAAATGACCTAGGTTACTGCTGATTTCTCCAAGTGTAAGCCGGTGGAATGGCACAAAGTTCACTTGCTTATTCTCTCACTGCACCGAACACTTTCACTAATGTGCGGGAGTAGAGTGCGTGTGCCTGGAGATTGCATATTGCATTCCCGGGGGAAACAGCTCTTCCACCGGAGGGGGACCGCATCTTCACTGGACCAGGTCTAGGACAAAGGGAACATGGCCAAGTGCTGTAAATGACTGCGGTAATAAGCATTATGCACAGACTGGCATGTCAGTCATTCAGTTGGTTAGTCGGTTGGACGGACGGACGGACAGGCAGTCGGAAAAACAGACAGTCGGACATACAGTTTCTCGTTTCTCGTCAGCGTCAAATTAGGTTGGACACTGGGCATTAGCCAGCTGCCTTTGGACCTTTGCTCTTTGCCCTTTGCCCTTTCCCTTTGCACAGTGACAGCAGCTCAACTATTTGCTTTGATGGCAGCTCCTACTCCTGCTCCTGCTCCCCCGACTGGGTTTTGATTAAAATCGTAAATTGGTTTGGTCAGCGAAAGGTAAATAAATTGTGGCCGAGATTATCTTTGTTTGCCATCCTTTGAAGTGACCCACCAGTTTGCCAAGTCGTGATCAAGAAAGTCAATGAAAAACCCCTTTGTCCACGACCAAAACAAAACACATTCACCTAAAAACAGCCAACCAAGTGTCTCTAATGTGTCCTTAAAGGGTTGCGTCCAAAATAGGACTTTTACGATGATTGATGTGGGGGTGTTATTTCTCATAAATGGAGCAATTGCCGGCCGGGAAATTATAATTAATAAAAGAGGCTGGCTGGCTCATTCCTTTGCCCTATTGTAATTGCTTCAAATTAGTTGAGTAAAGTTGATCCACTCCACAGAAATTGCTGGCTCTGGAATGCTGACCAGTGGCACTGGGTCAGGTCCAAGGGGCAGCAAATAAAAAGGCAATAAAAAGATCGTAAAAGCGGCATTAAAACCTCCGAGCAACAACTCGAATATTAGCTTAAATGCAATACACATCAAATTACTCGTAGCAACAATAAAAGCTTACGAATGAAACAGATTTTCTGCTAGTAAAACAATAAAACCAAAAAAAGGAAGCCAAGTTCGCCAAACCGAAGAATATATAAAGACGAGTTTCTCATCGGGCTTTGGACTGCGGAATCTCATACCCTCTGAAAGGCTGGCAGGATAGATGGTGTTTTAGTCAGGACACGAGCCCAAATCATCTGTGACTGGCGGCGGGAAATGTGGGACACGAGTTGCGGAGCAGCACAAATTGAGCAAAGATGAGTTTTTAATTCGATTTCCCGCACTGACTTTGGAGAAGGGATGGACTTGGGACATGTTCCCGGTTCTTTTCAATAAAGCCAATGCCCGATGTCGCCCAGAAAATGTCAAAGCAAATTTAAAAGCGACGAAATTGTCAACGGGCAACACTTTGAAATATGAGCGCCAATATATGTACAGAAATACGAAAATTGTATTTGGTAGACAGACAAGTGGCATCATAAACATATCGCCTCGGCCTCATTTTGAATTCTTGGGCTCCTTCCATGTCCGAGGGTGAAATTCAATTTAATAAAAGGGAAAACAGGACGGAAAAAGGACACTGACATACATATAAACTCGTGTACAGTGGACTGTCTTCTTTTTTGGCACCGTCTCCTCTTGTCCTCTTGCTATCCCGCGAATAAAGTGAATTTCAAGTATTCCCTCTCCTTCGTCTTGGCAAGGTCCACGGTTATGGTTACGTCGCCGTTTACGGCTACGGTTCGTGTTTGTGTTCGTGTTTGTGTTCGTGTTTGTGCTCTGCTGTGTTATTTTGCGTGAAAGTTTAGTTAACAACATTTTTTGGGCTCTGGCAGTGAACCTGGCAGAGTGGCCGGCCACACAATGACGTTAATATTGTTCGTGATGAAGCCTGAAATGGAGACACAACGCACCAACCATCTTGATGATGATGGCCAACTTGATGGAGATGGGACGTGCTCCATGGACAGACTGAAACAAAATATGGCAAACTCCTAATTAAATTTCAGTTCATTTATAATGAGCGCTTGAGCTGGCAGCTGGCTGATGGACAGGCCTTTGCCAGAAACTGCCAAAAATTTGGGTACAAAGTACCTTTGAAAAAATTGAGCTGTACTCATAAAATAATAAAATAAAATATAAGAACGCAATGTAATTATGCTTGATTTTAGTTTAGAATACTCAATTATTAGTTGGGGCATTTAACTTTTGAAAGAATATACTCTTTTTATTTTGAGTGTGTTTTCTAAACTTGCCGCTCTATAAGAAAGGTCTGTCAATACATTTTCCTTAATAGGACCACACATGGTAGGATTTTTAAGGGGGGGCGATGAGGTTGATTGCAACCGATAAACTTTGTAATTGTTTCATTTCCTGGATTTAAATTGCAAATATGAGTTTTGTGTCTTTGGCGGCCGGCGGCATACTAAATTATGCCAAATGGCGAACACGCGTTCCGGGTGTCGCGTCCCCGAAGGACCGACTTCATTACGGGTCCCCGCAAAAGGGTGCGTATGCAAGGAGGCATTGGGGGCAAATCCGGGGGCCCAACCCAAGAACACGGCGTCGCACAGTAGATTTAACCTAATTAAAAATGTTCAACAGGACACAATGCTTCGAATACAAATGAAATGCGAGGAAATGGTGGGTAGGGTGTTGGGCTTTTTTTGGGGGGCTGATTTTCCTGGGCGGTGTAGGCGGATGGGCTGGTGGGCGTGGCGTGGGATCTAAGCACCAGACAGGCTGCGCAAAATGAATGAGCTGCCGAGCAAATCTGCTGTCGTGTTTTCGCTTCCAGTGAAAGGTTGGCTGCAGGGTTACATGGCTTTGTTGCTTGTGCTTTGCTTTTGCAATGCTTTTGCTATGCTTTTTTCGTAGCTGCTGGCAAGACGAATGTTAATTCTATTTAAGCATATACACACACACACACACACACACCCATTTTTGTTGAAGACAAGCTGCCGCCTTTGGCATTCAAAGTCACTGAGATTGTCAGCGTTTTCATTTTAATTCAAACAAATGTTACTAATGTTGTCCTTGTTGTTGCTGCCGCCTTCCCAGCTCGCTTGTTGAATATTTTATCGTTTGACTTGACGCCTTGGCAACATTTGGCTCCATCATTTCAAACCCGCCGACGAAAATCCTTTCTCGTCACTCGCTAATGGGCTTACGGTCCTGACGCCAGCGGATGGCGGACTCTAGATCCCGAGTCCTGAATCCTGGCACCCAGGACTCTCCCGCTTGCAATTTGCATATTTGGCCATATTTTGATGGCTTGATTAAAATCCAGTTTGCGCGAAATATGGTCGCTCTATCTGCGGCTCTGTCCATCCATCGATGGTTTAAAAATATTTATGCATCTGCAAAATGGTCTGAATTAAAAGTGTGAAAACAATAACACCGATGGGTCCACGGTCCACAACAACGTGCAACAACTGGCTGCGAAAATATTATCTTCATTGCTATTTGTATTATTTTTATTTCCTCTGCAACTGCGGTGCGTGATGATTTTTTATGTTTTGATATACTTTAACCCCCCCCCATGTTTTATTTATTTTCCTCCCTTTTTTGTTGTTTTTTTGTACACCTGCGTTGTTGGAAACTTTTGCACAGGTACAGCGACAATTGTGATTTTTTTTTTTGGTTTACTTTCTGTTTTGCGTTCTGTTATCCTTGCCTGGTTTTTCCAACATTTGCTTAAACAGCGCCAGCAATTTGCACACTATTGCCATTGTCCTGGCTGCCCAGCGAAGGATATCTTTCATCTTTGGCATGAATTTAAATTGCTTTATGAGTGCAAATTGTGCTCGGCTAGTTGGCGAATGGAGACTATGAAAATTATGTAGATCAGTGAAAAGAGAAAGGGGACAACCCTAAGAGAAAATCAACTTTGGTCGAGTATCGAGGGGTCAGTTAATGTGTGTAAGATTAAACAGGGTTATCCTTCATTGCTTATATTTCATATTTAATGTTTAGGGCTTTAACAACAAATATGAAAGCCCATGTTTATCTTGCATTCTGTGAACTCCTTGTCGTCCACCACAGAGTTCACCCCCTTATCGGCAGGCACACATTTCGAGAGGGGCAAACTTCGATTGAATGGAATCCAATTAGCTTTTTCCGTGCTTATCAAGGCGTTTACAGTTGCTCCGGGCAACAATGACCGTGGCAGCAGTAGCCCTCGAAATACTATCCGCCTCTTGATCTTTCCGCCGTTTCTCTCGGACACGTGATGAACTGGGGTGAGAAGGAAAAACAAGTATACGCACTGTGAACAAGTCTGTTGGCGCACAAAAAGAGAAACAATTGAAAATTGAATAAAAAGCGAATAAACGTTTCGCCATCATTCTCGGCTTTCAGACAACTGAACATGCCGCACTCCATGGCCCATCTATATGTGTGTGAGTGTTGTCTGCGACTGTCAGTGTCATTGCAACTTCCCAGTAACTGTAACTGCAACCAACTGTGGCCAACTCACACACACACACGAACAATAGCAGGATAGTGCCGCTTCCGGCTGGATATCTCTTCACGCTTCGTTTATTTAGTTTTGGGCGCCATTTTTCTGCTTCATTTTTTCGGACTGCGTGTACCTATTATTGTGAAAATTTCAACTTTTCCTTTTTTTTTGCGCCAACAACATTAGCAATTTAAACAAATTTTGTTTGCCAAGTAGAGCCAGCTGGTTAACACAAACAAAACAAAAAAAAAAACGCTGGAAAATAATTTGAAGCAAATTTTAATTAATGCCGGCAGCAGAGCCGGCGGATACAGACATACCAACCGAGTTAACCGCATAGCGAATTTTGGGATAAATTGGACGAGGATGGGAACAAGGACATCGTCAGCCGCCAGCCGCCAGACCGCAGCACCGTGTAAATCCCTTTATCAAATTAATGAGCTCATTAAAATTCGTTTAGCAATTACAGTTTTAACAATTTCCGGTCCCTGCCGCCCCCAAAAAACCGTGGCCAGCGTCAATATGCTTGGTGGAGACCGAAATGGGAGCTGGAAATATGCTGAATCGCACAGGTGGCGACTTCAGGACGCCAGGACTTTAGTATTCCACTCCAGGCAGGACCTGCACGTGCGCAGTCTTTTATTTTGTATAATTTTCTGTTTTTGTTTTGGGTAGGAGAACCTGTTCGGCCTATATTATATCCATAAAAATCATAATAAACTCTGAAGTGAAATTTTTCGCCGCCAAGATTGTTATATACTTCAACGAGGAGTTGGTGCGTTAATAGGAAAATCGTGTGGCCGGGAAATAAAAGGGCATAAAAATGCTTTAAAAGTAATAATAATTGCGTTTAGCCTTGTTTTGGCCACCATCTCAGACCAGCTTCTCCGCTGCTAGGTGAAATTTCCAGCTGCTCAATCGCGGGTGAAACAATAAAAACGAAATAGCAATGTAATAATTTATGATGCCATCATTAAAAGCAACAAACGGTGAGCTGCCGAGCTGCAAAACTTTTGCCATTCGAAAGTATTAGGAGCTGTTGCCAATGGCTGGGTTTTCACTGGGGTTTCTTTTGGGTGCTTTGGGTTCCACTTGGGGGGGTGTGGAGCTTCGTCTTCGACAGCTTTCTGGGCAACGCTCCACTGCCTTTTACTTCGGCTGCAGTGTAATAAAATTGTTATTATTTCCTCTTATTTATTATGCTTTTTACGGAATTTATGACGTGCGCATGCTTTGATTCATTTTGCAAAAACTGTTTGTAATTTTCATAAAATTTTTGGTCGCGTATTGGACCAATGCTAATCTGAAGGCGGGAAGAAAGGAGAATATTTCAAGCCCATCCATACGGGGAATGATTAATTGGATTTTATGGCAAATGCACATAAACCATAACTGACAAATTTCATTTTTATTTGGCATCCGGCTTGGATACAAAAGTGCTACACGCAGTCGATGTCCTTGTCTTTGTGCGTCTCTCCTTTGTGTGTGTGTGAGAGAGGTAGGGTCCTTTTCGTTTTCATTGTTCCTTTGTTACTTGGGGCTATTGATTTTTCATCCCTTTTTGCCGCGGCTGGTCCTGCCGCTCACTGCCTTTTGTATTATTTTGCCATTTATTGTACATTATGCAGGCGACTAATATTGACATTATCTGTTCAACGGAGTCCTGTTCCTTTTGTCGCTCTGTCACTTGAATCAAAGGCGTAAATCCGTTTTTTATCGTCCTCTGGCTCCTGTGATTTCCATGGCCTTGAAAGGGATACTATGAGCAAAGGCAAGCAGTGTGTATCTTGAATTTTATATTATATATCTTGACTATTTAAATGAGCTGACTGCCAGTGTATTTAATCTTAAACTTGCTCAAGTTTCCTTGCTGGTAATTTTCTTAAATCTGCTTCCTTTCGCAATCAATAAATTCTGCAAATAGTTACAGCCCTTTTGGTACAAAAAATAAATATGAAAAGGGGGAGCGTTGAGCCTTTCTCCTTAACGGCAGTCAACCAGCCATTGGGCAGAGAGAATGTTGATTGTTTCCTGCCCCAGGACAGGAGATCCTTGCTCGCTTACTCACTTACTCAACACCCAGCATTCCGTTTCCCTTTCCCTTCCTCTACTTCCACCCAGATCCTTTGGGCCAGCAATTTATGATATTTATTTGATGCCCTGACATATGGCCAGCGTTTTGTATGCTCATCTATTCAGCAATTCCCTGGCTGTTGACCCCGCCCATTTGCCCATGTGCCCATGTGCCCGTTATGCCCACTGTGGGTCATACATCAACTGTCTGCTGGGTGCGTAGATTGCAGTCGGACCTGTTGTGTATGTGTGTGTCTGTGTAGGGGTACGTAGGTGCATGTGTTGATGTCACCAACACCACGAGATAGAGCAGGAGCGGCAAAAAATTGCATTATTTGTTTTTCCACGTTGTTAGGTATACATGGGACTCTCAGTGCTGCTTTTGTCTGGGACGCTGACACCGCATGACTATGCATTTCATTTCATATGACGATGCTGCTGGAGTACAGCCCTGCCACGCCTCCTTTTCGCACAGCCACAATGATGAATTATTGTGCCAAAGGTGACTTTCATTATTCCCTTTGCATTTTTCATATCGCACACAGCAACAGCAGAGCGCTGCTGCTGTTGCGTATCTATGCAGAAAATTAAATTCCAGATATCCTGATGTCCTGGAGTCCCTTGGCAGTAATACGCCCTGTCATCCCGTACAATTTAGGTCTGCAAATTGATTGTATGGATTTAATATTAAGGATTAGACATCAACGCACAGCTGAGCAGCAAATGGCAATCCATGGCACTCCATTGGGGTCATGCATCACTCGATTGAATGGGTGGTGGGCGTTGGCAGGATGGGGGATGGGCGTGGCCTGGCGTGTTTTGGCAAATAAATGAAATTGTGCTTTTCGTCTATATATCACATCAATGGAGTGTGCAGCCCAACAAATATGTATGTTTCTCTCTCAATTTCAACTTCATGAGCATAAATTGCATTTTGTGCAATATTCCATTTCCATTTTTGCTGAAAAATTGAAAAGCAGGGCTCGAAAAGCCACCTAGGCCATGTTTTTTTATTGCCATTGCCTGACATGGTTTATTTTTATAGTTTATTCCTGGTTTACTTTTGTTGATATTTTTGTTTTCACATTTGCTCCTTGGCCGAGAATAGCCGCAGAAAGGCAATTTTCTCCGGCTCTCCAGCAGGAGGTTGCAAGTTGCAACATTTATGGCAAAGACATAGACCCAGTCAAACCGCTTAGATGCTGGGGCAAAATTGAATTTTTAAAAATTGTCCTGGCAGCACACACTAAGGCAAGGCGGAAATGTGAAAGCTTCCAGTCAAACCGGATCCCACGGACTAGCCAAAACGCTTTGCTGAACTGAATCCAAGGAGGAGACACACACATGTTGCTGGCTCCTCCATCATCCGCTGAAAATCGATCCACTTGCCAGGACCTTCCGCTCTTCCAATTTCATCGTTTTCATTTTTAGTTTGTTGTCTGTGCTGTTTCGCAGTTTATTTGGTTTGCTCATCCCAATCTTACCAGCCAAATCCACACACATTCGTTTCCAGTTTCCAGTTGGATTTTTTTTAATTCGTTGTCAGAAATATGGGTCCATTGTCTGTTGCCGCTGCATTAGACTTCGCCTCTAATATTCGCAGCAATTTGTTAACCAAGTTCCCTCTCATTTCCAATTTTCCATTTTCCCTTTGCCATCTAAATATATATATGTATATTGTGTATGTTTTTTCGGATTTTCCCCGTCGTGCTTTGCACTTTTTCAATTTATTCTCATGCTGCACGCTCGCTTTTGTTGCATATTTCATTTGCCGCCTTTTAGTTATAGCCATTGTTGTGCTCTATGTAAAATATTCAACATATTTCGCAAGTTGATTTTGTTTTTATATCCTTGCGAGCAGCGTCGTCGGCAGAAACAATAAAATGAGTGATAATAAAAAATGAATTGCAAAGCGTTGGGCGATAGTTGTTTAGTTGTGGGCGTGTTTTTGGGCGGGATAAACAACTCGAACTGTTGAAATAATATTTTTTTTTGGCGCTGTCAAAGCATCCTGTTGTTAAAGTAAATATTTTTGGTTATGCGGTTTTTATGCCTTGATCGGTGGTATTTATAAAAAAAAATTTTATGTGATATTTTTATCAGCTAAATTAGAAATTAAATTCTGAGCTTGTGGTTTTGGATTTCAATAAATATTGCGCATTTAAAGAGCAAATTTCTAAAATTTAAATTTTTCGAAAAATATTTACCATTGCTCAGACTATCCATTTACGAAGCCAAATAAATCCCCCAGCCTACACTTTCATCACATCATAGTCTGCAAACAATATTTGCATATTCCCATGTTAATACTTAACCCCAGTACAACACAATGCCTCCAGGACAGAGGCCAAAATTGAGTGTAACGCATCTGGGCAGGGCAATCCTGCTTTGTCAAATCTGCTATGGCAGCCCTTACTCAATTATGCTTCAAGTTCCGTTTCATTAAATACGCTTTTGTGCACTCCAGCCCCAAAACAAAGTGCTAACACACATGCAAAGCCTTTGTAAAAGTTGGCCAGCACAACAAGTCAGCAGCTGCTGCCGGCTAACTACCAAACATTCGAGCCTATGGTCCACACAAACACACACTCAGCGCCAAGTCCTTAAACCGTCTTTAACCCTATCCACACAAACACATTCGCACACTGGCTCACAAACACACGAGCACAAGCACTTAAAATGCAAACGGGCGTAAAATTTTAATTGAGCCTTATACACTTTGCCCTCATAAGTATGCAATGGTTTATTTTTTTGTTTGTTTCTGCTGCTGCCTATGTGTGTGTGTGTGTGGACACTTAGTGCGACTGCAACCTTGAAACGGGCAACACCCACACCACTACGTATGCACTCTGACCCAATAGAAACCAATTTGCGAGAACAACAAGAACAATGGTAGCAACAGCCAAAAGGACATCAATCAGTGGGCAAAGGAAGGCGCAAAAGGACCTGCTTTTGCAGCCCACCAGCCTACAGTTGTGGTCAGCAAGAGAGGTCGATTGCAAATTAAAAGTCTTACATTATTTATTGGCAATTTTAAGCGGGTTTCTATTGAGAGTAAATATCATGATTTTTACATGAACAACTTGTCCAAATATGTAGAATGTATGCATATGTGCTTTCTATTTGAAATATCAATTCGATAATGCATTTTTATTTTTTATTTAAACTCAATGACAATATAAATCGATTTGCAGTAGATAATCTAATCTGCTGTTCGCAACTGTTCATATATGCATTTAGAGGCGTGTGCAAAACTGTTTTGCCATTGCGGCAGTTGGCAGTTGGCATTGCAACGCCATTGTTTTTATCGCCGCTGTCGTCAGAGCTGCACCCACAACCGGAAAAAAGTGCGCATCAATTATTTATATTGCATATTGTGCTTCGATTAGGCTACATTCAATTGGCATATTCAGGGCCGGCCCTGCGATGCACGACAAGTGGGCCAAGAACGCGGCCAAGGACCCGTGCAATTGGGGCCTAATGAAAGACCCTGTGGAGGCCATCAGTTACCACACTTTCCCTTTTGTTCCGGATCGCACTCGAGTCGAGCTTGTTATTGCTTTCAGCAAATATTTGTGGCGGATGGTGTTGGTAATGGTTCAAGTGGTTTGGCTGTGGCTTTCGCTGGCGATAAAGAAAAGTTGTCAAGCCCTCAGCGTCATATGTCTTTCAGCATAAATGTCATTTCGATACTTTGCACAAAGGATTCTCGTTTGGATGCTTTTGTCGCATTTTTTATTTGCCATTGCCCCCATCTATTTGCCTGGCTATGTGTGCTGGTATGTGTGGCATGTGGCATGTGGGCTGTGTATGTTGGTGTGGCTGTGGATACGGGGGTGTCCTTGTCAGGTTCACGCATGAATTGCTACTTGCTGGCCAGGATTTTGCTGCATTGCAGGATGCGTAAATTGAATTTTGTGGCAAAGTGCAAATTGGCTAGTGCTATGGTGCCCACGCACAAAGTCAACGATCGTGCTTTAGTGTCCGAAGTTGATGCTGAATTTTCCACAATTACAGCCAGTGTGAAATTTAAGACGTTCCATGTCTGCTGTGTTGCATTCAATTTGGCGGCGTATTAAGTTTTCAAGCTGCAGCTTGAAACTTGATAAATAAATTACTTGGCAGTCCGACAGTCCGGCCGTACACTTTGCACATTTTCCAGAATTATTGCAGTCAATTGACGCGCTCCGCTTGCAGAGACTCCAGACACTTGGATTCGCTGCGATTTGCAGTTTTCCCTCTGTTCATTGGGTCTGCTTTTTTATGCTTCCCCATCGCCCGCAGCTCGCCCGTATTTTCCTTTCCTCTCCTTCCTTTTTTGCAATTGCAAGAAAATATTTTCATTTCTTAGGAGCTCGGTCGGGCTGCTGAGCTCCGTCCGTAGACTACAGGTCGATGCGTCACAGAGCTTGCCTTGACTGGCCGGGACTGGTTCGTCCTGGACTGGCGGGCTGTGGAGCCATCACTTGGCCGTACTTTATTGGCCTGGCAAAAGTTTTGTGCCATCACTCGAGGCGCGGAGTCTGGGACGATTTAAGTTTGCTGCCAAGCTCAACTGCAGCTCCAGTTGTGCATCTAGTGCTCCTAAGGTACAGCTCCATTGCTGGATGAGCTCAACCGGCTGGCTGACTTTGAGTGACGGGAGCGGCTAATGCTAATGCCCCGTCTGAAGTCAAATGACGGGGCCAATGGTCTGGCGCAATAGTTGCGCCATTGATTTAACTAAAAGAAAATTGATTTAATGCCATAATTCAGTGTCCGACCCGGCTAGAATGTGCCAACTGACTTTCAATCAAATTGACGCATAATTCCTGATGGATTTAATCGTAATTGATGATGGATTGAGGCTCTCAAGCGAGACAACGCTGCGTATGCGTAACGTAGCACTTTTGGCAGTCGTTCCACAGCGTCCTTCCTAATACCATGTAATTTATATTCGCTAAGCTTTATCAAACGATCAGAGCTGCTCCACCTGGACCAGGTGATACAACCGGCAATGGTCCTTTCATTAAGTTGCCTCACATAAATCAATGTCAGGGGATGGGCAGTCAGGATTGGAAAAGAGATGCAGGGAACGGAACCCAAAGGAGCGCTGAATATCCCGCTGATATCGCACTGTGGTCTACATCAAAGCCTTGGCTTGGTCCGAGTATTTTTTAATTTTAATCAAATGCATGACACACCCCCCTGCCTTCGCCCACTGAAATGTCTGGCTGCCTTTTATTTGACTTGGCCATTTCAATTGCCGAGCAATTCCTTAATGGCTTACTTTCCCCCCCTCCCCTTTTTTGCCACGCTGTGCTGTCCTTAGATGTAAATAAAAATGCATTGCGCTGCCATTTCCTGTGAAAGCCAAAAGCATTTGATGTAACTCATTTCAGCTTATGCAGCGGCCACGTGACGACAACATTTTCTACCAGCGCCCTTACTCAACCCCTTTCATTTGTAGCGCTATTTGTATTTGCATTTGTGTTTGTGTGCAGCATTTTTTATAACAGGTATTTGCAGGACTCAAGGGTATATTTGTGCAAATTTGTGTGGCAGCATGGGGAAATAAATGCGGACCACATACATGAAAATATCAAACGAAATTTAAGTCTATAATATAACCAACTCAATATTCTGAAATTATTTTAAAAAGTTTTGATAACCTTTTGGAAAAAAGTAAGCCAGAAAAGATATATTAAGATATAATACGATTTTCCCAATTTAATGTAATTTTGACCACGTATTACATACTATATTAATTTATTTTACTTTGCTCTTCATTCGCAGTTGAAATTAATATGTCATTTTTTGCGGACAAATATTGTTTTCTGAGCTGTGAGCCTGGGGTAACTGCCTGTCGGTACACTGGACCAGATCATTATTTCCTTTTTTCAAATTGTTAGGCTTCCCTGTTTCTTTTTGTGTGGCACTGCATCGGCTTTTACGTGTTTTTCTTCACCAAAGCTGTGTGAAATCAATGGAAGCTGTTTCACTCAGCCGTCGCCAGGCATTCTGGCCCTGCTCTCGGGTGGAAAACTGCCCCCAAACAGCGCTCCAACTGGCGGCCTCCATCGGCTCCTGTGATTGCGCAAAGTGCGGCGTTGTCCTGCGAAAGCGTTTTATTTAAATATGTACGTGTGCACGCAAATATATATACATATATATTTACATCTATATGTGTGCATATATGTATGTGTTTACAGGAGCACAGTGGTGTGGTGGCAGGTAAACCGTAACGGTTTAAATCTGCTTGTCCAACACTCGGCTTCCGCCCTTCAGTCCTTTGGTCCTTCGGCACTTCAGCGGCCCCGTATTTGTGTCAGTTTCGTGCGGATCGCTTACAGTTGGCATAAAAAGGGATGCCAACAAAAACAGGAGCAGCAGGAGCGGCAGAAGCGGCAGGACATGTTAAAAACAGTTTTATGCACTGCCAGAACGAGCTGGAATAAAATAAATATGCTGGCTGACTGCCTCAGTGGGTGTGGCTCTTTGGTTTCGTCCTGGAAAACGCAAAAGTGCCCACGCTTCAATGCGTGTATCTGTCGCTTTACCCGGCCGAAATGCTTTAAAAAGTGATTTTTACAAGCCGCACAGACACATGTACCAAAGTCACGAGCTAAAAAGAAGGCAAAATCCTCGTAAACTACAGTGAAAAAGTCAAAACGTTTTTCTTTTCTTTTTTTTTTTGGCCTTCTTCCCTCTACTGAATAGTCAAGTAAGCTTAGCCGACCTGAATTGAACTGAACTGAACTGAACTGCCGATTTGCAATTTTCGGCTTTTGGGCCAAAAGGGCTTTGCACCGGGTTAATGAATGAGCCGCAATCGGTGTGCTATATTTTTCTACCACGCTGGATTTTGTTTGTTTATGCTGCCGGGTGATGCCCCGCCTGCAATTGATGGTGATTGAATTTTTTGATTGATCGTCGGATTGATTGAACGGGTTGCTAGATGTTGGTCGATCCCCCAGCGATGATGGAGTTTGCATTGCATATCGCTCCAGTGCGCCAAGGTTAAAAACTAATAAAAAACTAACAGCAAAGCGGCTTAATTGAAAAGCGGAGTGGGGCGACACGGCCTAAAAACGAAGGAGGCACTGGGGAGGCGTTTTGGACCCACCTTCGGGGAATGCTTGCAATTACGCTAAAAGCAATTCCCGACGAAAAACTCCAAAGAGTTAGCCGGCAAGTCAACCCTTAGCCTTTGGCTTACCAACGGAAAGCGAAGAAAAAAAGCCAACAAACAAATACATTTGCCACCTCTAAGACAGGCCCACAAATTTTTATTTAAAGCACTTTACCAGGATCGAGTTTCCCCATCTCGTTTTTCTTTCCCCTCTCACTTGGTTTTCCTATTTGCCTCTGTGTGTGTGTGTGTGTCGTACAATCAACTTAAACTAAGATTACAAGCACCGCCCGCTAAGCTGCGGAAAAATGTGTGCCACCGACCAGCGAACAGGAGCTCCAGCAGCTCCAGCAATGGCAGGATGCTGAGGAGTCCTTGCTGGTGGTGCGGGAAATCCGTAAAACCACTCACGGCTGGCAGACACACAAACAGACAGACAGACAGACTCCTGTATTCGCTGGCCCCCGAGGAGTACGCATGCTATTTGTATTTAAAATGGGATTTACCTGGGGTTTTGTCACTTCTTTTAGCCGCGCTTTTAATTTGATTTAATGCGTCTACGCGTGCCGCATCCGTACCAGAAGATAAAAAGAAAAAACAACGAAGAAACCACTATCGCATCCTTTTTGGCGGCTGGAGATTTGGCAAAGTGTGCTACGCCTACTGTTGTCGCTCTCGTTTTTGGCCATTTGTGAGAATTAAGTTTGGTTGCGCCGCCACTAGGATCCACCTCAAATGCCCCAGTGAATTGGGCAAGTGAAAACTTGTGTTGCCAAACTTGCCGTGCGCCGTGAAACTATGTACAAACTCAATTGCAAATGTATGCCAGCACGTTGTTTGGGGAAAAATGCAAATTAATTTTCCGCAGGCTTTTTGCTGCGGTGCCCATTAAATATGAGCGCTCTGCATTTCGTAGCCGGCTCTTTTGCCTTGGCCTCCATTTTCGGTTTATGCAAATCTCGCTGGTGCCGCCGTGGCTCCAGCTCCAGCTCCAGACATCCAATTCCTAACCGACGAGCGACGTCTTCTCTGCGCTGCACATCAAAGACAGCCAGGAACATTTTCGCCAGCGGCTAGACTTTGAACTCGCTGCTAAAGGAATGGCTGAGGGAGTGCGGGGGTGCTTAGAGTCTAAAGTCTGGAGTCCTTGCCCTCGGCGCAACCGCAATTAAAACAGATTTCTTGTGTACGATGTCCTTGGCGAATTTGTAAATCAATTCTATGCGTATTTTAAGCAATTAATTTTCCTGCATTTTAATTGACTTTGCCATCAAGCCCCAGCGTCTTTTGGCCTCTCTGTTTGCTTGTTTATTTACTTGTTTTCCCCCAAACTCCCCTTCCAGCAGACAGCCCACAAAATTTGAAAGCCGTTGTTGTTATCTATATGTTTCCTTTGCGGTTAGGTCAAATTGATTTTAGAGCTAAGCAGAGTGCATGTGTACTTAGGTCACTTATGTTGGTAGTTGCCTATAATCCCTCTTCAACTTGTCAGCTTCCGGAATTCGGCTTGCAAGAGTGACCACACAAGTAGCTGGCAAAGGAATTTTTATTTGGCCCAAGGAAAAATTTAATTGAAAAATAATTAAACAATGTTATTTTCTGCAATGCTACAAACTATTAGAGGCTTTTACTCCGAAAATACTTTGTGCAATAATCAGTTCTTTGTCAATCTGTCAGCTATGTTTAGTTGATTGACAAAAGTAACCACCGAAAATGCCAGCTTAGCCACCTGAAAACACACATATATGGTATATCTACATGCTTTTAATTTATGAAACTTTTAGTAGCTTACCTTAATATTCGAGCCAGTGGAAATGGGAAAAATAGAGCCGGCTGTAAAAGCAATTGATTTCTGCGCGTTCTTCAGGAAATAAATCAAAGATGACTTGTAACTGCGGCTTGAATTAATCCAGTTGGAATGGAATATGGTCGACACAAGGAGTTCACAATCCGTTTTGAGTAGATCACAAACAAAGCAAAATGGAAATGTCTGCACCATTAGACCATTGATATAAGCCACTGTGGCCAATCCCGTCCAGATATCGGAAAAGAAGAGTAGATTGATCATTGAAAGGCCAAGGCAAATTCCGATCAATAGAAATTGGATGAAGATTGTGCGGGTAACCGCTGGTCGTATTGCTGCAGCATAGCTGAAAATAAATAAACTAAGATAAATTGTTTTTAAAACTAATGTTGTTTTTAGCTACTCAATAATGAGCTTGTGATCCTTGATGCACTTAATCAAATCTTGCTCGTTTTCAGCATCGCATTTCCTAGGGTCTGTGCACAGTTTCTCCACTCTCAATCGCAAAAGTTTGAGGTGAACTCTGAGGATCAAACCATACAGCAGTGGATATAAGTCACTCATTAGGGTTTGAGTCACAGCAAATAGCATAAGTGCAGTCTCGTTGAGGGCGGCTTTCCAAAAACTGGATCTACTTTCTCGCCAATCCACGAAAGGATTATAGATGCGCCATGGCAATTTTCCACTAAGAGCCGCGGATAGAAATGTTGAAATAGTGTACGCGGTATAAATGAACTGGTAAATGAGGTAGGCCTTGTTGCAACGGACCACACCGCGATGCACCTCCACTCGCTCCTCCGAAGTCGTGCAACGTTTGTCCATTTCGCTCAGCAGCTTTTTGGCCTTGTAAAATCCAGAAATATACACATTGAAGAACAGAACCTTGAATGGCATTCCCACTGAATTGAAAAATAATTGCATAACTGTCAGCAGTTCATTCGGTGTGAACGTGTTAATATCCTTTTTGAAACTAATGCTGATTCCGATTGGCAAGTATACAACACACCAAGCAAAGATCAAGCAGGATGCTATGTAGTAGATTATCTTATGCGTTGCTGGCGTGTGCCATCCCATGCAAAACATTCCATATTCAAAGTATCTAAATGAGTCCGGAGAAGTCAAAAGGTTCGTCGGATTCGGCTTTCGCAGATAGTTGAACAACATTTTCACACTTTTCTGTCTCGAAATCTGTTCTAAACTGTTGTGGGTTATTTTAGACCTTCTGTATTTATACTACCAATTTTCAAATTTTGTGGACGCACAACCAAAATCAAAAGTGCTTCATCTGAAATGCAAATTTTCTTTTGAATGCACAGACTAGGCAAAATAATCCTTTGTTTCTGAAACCTGTAATCTAGGCTAACCACAGGAAATTTAGAATTTCCAAAGCTGTAATTATCTGCAATGCTCCTGAGCACACACCATATGTATACTTGAAAGGTGGTCCAAGAAATATTGATTATAGATAATTGGGATTTCATACCTATAACAAAGCGGATTATGATTTCGATTGGCTCGTAATGAACGTGCTTAAATATTGAAGATGAACTGGTACTACTCATCAAGTTTACAACAAAGCAAAAACATTTCTTAGTCGAAGTACTGAAATGCCTCATTGAATCCAAGAAAATTCGTTTCATTCGGTCTCCAAGTTCGAATGGTTTTTTATTTAAGGCTTTCAGATAAAACATGTGCTCTTAGAATTATATGATAATAACTATTTAAAAATGGTTTTTACAACATTATTTCTGCCAATTTATGTCTTATGTTCTAATTTTTTGTCAATCGCTCAGCAATGTTTAGTTGATTGACAAAAGTAACTACCGAAAATGCCAACTTAGCGACCTGAAACAATTTGAATATTTTTACTGTTCAGATTGGTATTTTATGCAATACAATGCACCTACCTGAATATTTGAGCTGGTAGATATAGGAAAAATTGAGCCAGCTGTAAAGGCAATCGAGTTTTGGGAGTTATGCAAGAAGAATATGAGTGATAATTTGTATGTTTTGCTGGCGTTGAGCCAATTGGAGTGAAATATTGCCATCTCAAGATGCGCACAATCCGACTTGATGAGATCGCAAACGAAACAGAACGGAAAAGTTTGGATCATCAGGCCATTGATATAAACAACTGTTGCCAAGCCAGTAAAAAAGTCTGCAAAAAAGAGCAGATTTATTATGGACAAGCCCAAACAAATGCCTATTAAAAGGAACTGCGTGAAGATAGTGCGGGCGATGACTGGATGTATCATCTTGGCAAATCTGAAATAATAGAAAGCACTTAAACATATGTTTCTTCCTTTAAAATGTCCTTCTATTTACTCTTGGATCAATTGGTGATCTTTGATACATTCAACCAAATCTTCCTGATTTTCTTCATCTTTCCTCTCGGGATTCGTGCACAGTTTTTCGACCCTGTCTTTTAGTAGATTGATATGGGCTCTCAGCATGAAACCATAAATAAGCGCATATATATCGGTCAACAGAGTTTGTGAGACGGAGAACAGCATGAGCAAGGTCTCATTGAGGATTGCCTTCCAGAAGTTCGATCTACTTTCGCGCCAATCCACAAATGGATTATAGATGCGCCATGGCGGAACTCCCGAAATGGTGGCCGATAGAAAGGTGAATATAATGTAGCAAATATAGATGCACTGATAGATGAGGTAGGCCCTGTTGCAGTGAACCACCCAGCGATGGACCACAAAACGTTCGCCAATATCAGTGCATCGTTTGTCCATTTCGCTAAGCAGACTACGGGCTTTAAGAAATCGCCAAAAATGCATCTTGAAGAATAAAACCTTGATGGGGGTGCCTAGCGAGTTGAAAAAGAGCTGTAGAACCGTCAGGAGTTCGCTGGGATTAAAGGTATTGATGTCCTTGACACACGTGATGATGATTCCAATGGGCAGATAGACAAGGCACCAGGCCATCAGCATGGCAGATATAATGTGGTATAGCAACTGGTTCCTTGGCGGAGCCATCAAGCCCATCCAGAACATGCCATACTCAAAGTAGCGCAATGCCTCCGGAGAAGTCAGGAGATCCTGAGGAATAGGTTTTCGCAAGTACCTAAACAACATTGCGTTACTTTGCCTTTGTCTTTCAGTCTGACATAAACTGCCGAAGAATGCTCGACAAGCGCTTTTATATTCAAGGCGATTCCAATTTGTTTTATTTTTCCCATAAGACTCCTATGCAAATCGTTCCCACGCTGGCTACGCACAATAATCAATTATTGCCTAACTATTGCTTGCTGAATTTGTATTTCTTTGTGACCGCAACAAAGGATGTTATTTGTTGAATTCCTGATACTGTAATCACCTGCAATGCGCTGCTCAGCTTGAATTTCTAATTTGTTTTGCTTTCCACACTTTTTTCCCAGGGCCGTATCATTAAGTAGGCAAACACTATTACCCGCAATCGGGCATACAGATGTAAATGTCTTTGCCGCATGATTAATATATGTGTCTATGTGCTTTCATCATACACATACATATGTGTGGGTACACATTGCGTAGCCGACTTGTGCACTACTAGTTCGAGGCGAAGAGTCCTGCGATTTCCCTGTCCATTGTCTGTCGTCTGACTTGCGTTGTCGGCAGACGCGTGTGTTCGAGTTAATTTATAGACTTATCAACACTTAATCACCGGAAAAATGGCATGGCGCATGTGTAAAACGCACACAGTGCCACGCATGTTGATTACGCCCGATGTCTTATGGCCGTATTTCACCCGGAGACGAAGTCAGAGTCAGGAGTCAGGAGTCACAGCCAGAAAGACAGTGGAACACACAGGCTTAATAGTTGTTAGTTAGTTGTGCGTGCGGACTGTTGCCTTGCTGTGCGTTACACATTTGCTGTAATTTATACTTTATAGCCTGGCCAGATATGAAAAGTCTCTCGCACACACACAAGCAAACACACACACACGCACTCACGGACGCACGCATATAGCATAATATCTGGGGCTATATTTTTTCAGGCTCTGTTCAACATGTTGACTTTTATGCCATTTTCTGCGGTTTCCAAGTCAACTGTGGTCAGACGCTGGCCCTGATATTTATGCGTGCATATAAATAACAAGGTCTCTGACTTTTCCACATATTGCGTATGAAGTTGGGAGCCGGAAAAGCGGGGCTTATGTTATTAGATTTACGGCCGCCAGAGGGCGCTGCTGCTGCTGATGCGACGGCCATAAAACGGCTGACATTCAAATAAACCGCAAAGAGTTGACTGCATAATTAAAGGCTAACTCCAATCATGTTTTGGCTGTATCTTTCCCAGTTGATTAAACCAACCAACTCCCCCAGCCATTCAATAGGCCATGGCAATTGGCCAGGACAATTGTTAACCATTTGAGCGGCATATATGGCGTATATGAGCCACGTTTGCTGATTCCAAACACACTCTGGGCCTATTCCTAATGATTGCAACAACGTGACGCATCAACGTTTTCCATCTGTTTGGTGTATTTTTTCCACGCTCTTCTCGATCTGAGCTTTATTGTAGGCCATTTGGGCCATGTGTGTACATATACGACTGGGCTAAGTGAAAGACGCCGCCTGATGAAGTATTGTTTCTGGATCATAAACTGATTTGCTTAAAAGCGAGTGTGTTTTTGCCTACGTGTTCAGCATTCTATGCCCAAACAAATTTGTATATTGATTTGACTGGCGGGCACCTTATTACATTTTTTATCCTAAACGTGTGCTAATTGGTTTTTGTGCAGCACAACCTCATAACCAGAGTCCACTCATCCGAAAGAGCCGAGCTATGGGCCTCGGTTTAGTTCGCCAGCCAGAGCCATTAAAAATTGATTTATTTTTAATTATCACTGACGTGCGGCGCAATAATAAATAAACGTGGAAATTTATTGCAACGTCAAAAGCGACGGCCGGCAAACGGCGACCTCAACAATGGCGTGTGTTCATGTGTGTGTGTGTATCCACATGCCCATGTATCCGCATCCGCATATATGTATGTTTTAGGCTTTTCGCAAAATATTTTGAATGCTAGAATGGAAATGTGGGTGGGTGGTAGATGGATGGATGGGTGGAAAGGCAGAGCGTCGAGCTTACAGCAACCAGAAAAAGCGAGTTGTTGGCATATTTTACAAACACTTTGCTAATGTTGGCGCTTGTCTAACATATTTTTAGTTGCCCCCGATGATGATGTTGCATGGTGAGGCTGGTGTTGCCTTTGCTGTTTCTGCTGCTCCTATTATTATTATTATTATTATTAAAGCTGTCGCTCATGATCGCCAAAATGCGTGGAAAATGCTGCAAAAATTGTATTATCACAGGCCAGCCGTTTGACAACCGCTCGACCAACAACATTGTCACCGGGAACATTTTACTAATTTATTAACTAAACCAATGCCGCCGCTGGACGAATGCAGAAAATTAGCCAAATATTTGCCAGACTGCTGGCAACAACCGCATTTTGCCAATTTGAGCCATCAGCTTGCGCACTCCTTGTGCCCAGTTTGAAATGGAATTTTCGTGAAATTTGAGATTTCTAATGCTATTTTCCCCACCGCCGCAGTGCTGCCATCAATGAATGGCTCGTTTTGGCCATTTTCAATTGCAATCTAGGACGAAGGACCGCACCCATTGTGGTTGCCCCTTTTTGTGGCCTGACGCGTTTAATGAATTTTTCATGTCATCAACGTGGTACCATTGACCATTGCCCACTTTCAATTATTTACCATTCACCTCGCCATTCATTCCCCCATTCAACTGTACTTACCACATGCCCATTCAAATCAATTTTTGATTTGGCAGATTTACATTCTTTATTCATACGGCCAAGGAATATGCTGTTTTTATTTGCGAAAAATTGTAAATTTATTTGCTAGATGGGCAGGAAACATTTTGTTTTTAATTTCCATGGCTCGTAGGGTATGCAATTTGGGGTATTATGACGCGGAAGTATTATATGTTGTATTACAATTACGGGAAACATACTCACAAAAATGCAATAAATGAATCAGCTGTCCAGATCTCGAGCTTAACAAGCGAATAACGAATACCTATTGAAAATGAGTACTCTTAAATGTATTATATAGAGCTGAAATGGCGGAATAAAGTCGAGACTCTCGGCTGGAGTGCATTTATTCACTATTTGCTGGCCACTATCTGTAGTAAATATCATTTGCTGATGAGCGACGCACAGCGATGCAATATATTTTATTCACATGCCAGTTTTTGCTGCTATGCGGTAATTGATACGCTAAACTGCATAACGCAGATTATGACGTTAACATGGAAACACTAAAATGAATCGCTGGCACTGAATGGCCAGTCGAATGAATGGAAAATTGGGAATTGGTTGGAAGGAGCGGGAAAAAAAGTGCGCAGCGCAACAAAGGAAACATTTAAATATTCAATGGAGGAAAAAAGGAACTATGATGATTATTATTATTGTAATTCGTATTAAATTTGCATGCTATCATGTAGTTATGCATTCGTTGAAATTTAATTATTCACATTATCTACTAATTTTTTAAATAATTCTGTTTATTTTATGCGCTTTTTGCTGGCGCAGTGGAATTTAATATTTTAACTGCCGCATATAGGTGATAGTAAAATGCGTGTGCGGCGTGTAAAAAGTTTGAAAAGCAATTTAAAAATGAAATTTATGAATCGAGCGTAGAAATGGCAATTGCTTTCTATGGCCAGAAGGTAATTAGAATTCATGACACGCCTATGAAATATCACACATACGCAGTGTGGCAAAGACTCCTTCTCCTTCTACTTCCACTTCTACTTTTGCTCCTTCTTGTTCTCTCACCCCCTTTTGATTTACGATTTTCAAATACACACACACACACGCACGCACACTCAAACAGAACAAACGGCAATGCAAAGTAATTTATGACAATTCCTTGGCCACAAAAACTGCGAATTGCAATCAAAGCCAAAAACGGCTAAGACCCGGCCAGAAGCTCATATAAATGTCATCCGGATAACGACGGATGCGATCCAGCCGGGAGCAGCTCTGTAGATGCATTAGTTGGCCACTTGGATTGCCCTTCATATCTACGGCTTCATCTCGGTCTTCTGCTCCAGCTCCTGCTCCTGCTCCTTGTCCCCAACATTCTTGGAGTCTCTCTGAGTCCTTTCAGGCCAGCACAAAGCTCGAATCCAATGAACTTTTGCATATAAAATGGTTTCGCTATGTAGGTTGCGCCGTGTTTTTTAATGGCGTGAAGTCAGCGGCGCGTAAATAATAGAAAGAAAAAAAAAAATATGAAAAAACATAAAACACAGAACGTAGAACGTAGAAACATCATGAGGCATCTTAATAAATTACTTTGGGGATTTTGGTGCACAATTTTTAATATTGCCAGGCCGTCGCCCAGACAGCCACATCGTTGATATAGCGCCGGGGCCAAAACGCACCCCCGCCGCCCAGCGAGGGGTTAAAGGGCTGGGCTGCGACTGCGATTGCTACTGCGGCGGGGTGAGGTGTTGCACACCCGACAGTTGCTTGACATTTCGAGTTTAATGAAATTTATGCAATTTTTCTTATTTGCCAAATGCACTGCGGCATTCGCAGCTCGCCCGCGGCGTCAGCAACACGCCAAAGTGCAATGCATCAAGCGGGTGCACTTTATAAGGGGCACAACTACCACTGCAACTGGGTGGTGTTGGCGTTGAGCTGCTTAGATATAGACAGACCTGACAGCTCCCGGTATATGTGCACTGAGGGAAAAGGGTCATGAGAAGTCCAAGGAGTGCATGCTCTACAGTGCATTAATCTGATGTACTGCCAAAGAAAGAACAGTTTTCCCTGTTACTCAATAAGCTATGTATGTCTTATGTATTCACAAACTTCTCTTTTTCAATATATAATATAAAGTATTTAGTATTAAAATCAAAGATCCTTTAGCTTAATATTTTGCCAGTGCAATAACTATGTGTGACTCATCATTCGCAGAAGTGGGGATAAACTATTTGCACAACACTCATATCGCAGGCAAAGTTTTCCTTTGTTTGGCTCGGGAGAAATAATTCAATTTAGGCATGAAACTCAATACCTTGGATTCCGGTTCGCTTCTCGCCGAGAGTGAGGGAGAGGATTGTCCAAGTTAGTTAGTTGGCGCGGTAGCAACTTTCGAGGTGGGTTGAATTTAAAGCATAAGTACGTACTTGTTGCCAGAGTTCATAAAGGTGGCCTCCGTGCCTAATGATGATTATTTCTAGTTCATTTTCATTTAGCGCCATTCTTTTTTGCCCCGACAATAAGGGCCGGAACACGGGGTTGGTGCGGAGGATTGGGTTGGGATTGGCGCGCTAGATGGCCCGACGACATTATATTTTCATTGTTGGTCAGCCAAGCGCGAAGACTTTGGGGGTAAAGGAGAAAGGAGCTAGCCGTTTCCTCAGCTCAATCCCGCTGCCTCTGTTTTCTGGCTTATGCTTTCAACGGATTTTGGCTTGGCTGCCGCACAAAATGAAACAAAATGTCGTCAGAGTGTCATTTGGCTTCGAAAGGACGACCAGTGGAGGGACCAAGGACCATGGACCTGGGACAGGAACAGGAAAGAAGGGAAATGCTGCAGCTTTGCTTTCAGCTAACGGTGGGGGATATCGGCGGACATAGAAGCGCCTAATGTGCTCGAAGCTGCTAAAGACTCGGCAGTCGAGTTAATGAAACCAATAAATTAATTTTAATGATTGCATACAACCACACTTACTATCACATACACCCGTACATAGGCACACACACACAGACACACAAGCACACAGGATACAGGCTACAGTGAAGCGTGCAGTTTGCTGCGTCAGGACCTTACTTTTCCTTCTCCCTGCTTCTTTCACTGGGCGTGGCACTCGCCATAAGTAATTGACAAAATCTTAATTAGTCCTTGGCATGTCCATTGAATGGCTTCTGTTGGTTGTCGAGTTTAATTAGCGTTAAATATTTGCAGCGTCTTGAGTTTAATCAAATTAAAAATACCATCCTCTCGCCAAATAAAAATCAATGTCCTCGCACGCTAGACCGCTAATCAATTAGATGTTTAATCAAATTTTCATTAACCTTCCGCTGGATTTCCGATTTCCGGGGGCCAATTAAAAAGACTGTTTCGATTGTTTGCCAGTGTGTCAACTTAATCATTTTAGCGCATTATCTCCTCACGTACACATCATCGCTTCCACACACACATACACACATCGCTTATATCCTGGCCGTTATCCTTGCCAGGGGCAGTCCTCGATGCGATCCAGAGTGTTGCTTGCATGGAAAACAAACCGTAATCAGTTGAAGAGCCGAGTGCGCTCAAGAATTTCCACTTGCACTTGCCAACGGCCACTTGGAGCTATAAACTGTGAAGAGCTCTTCCGGCTACCAGCAGCCGGCATCCGGACACCGATGAGGATGGGGATGAGCATGGGGATAGAGCAGCTGCCCCATCGAGTGTCCTTGAAATCGAATACAGCTGCAGCAGCTGCTCTTCGTCCTTCTGCACAGAGGGAAAATCAAATTGTCTAATTCTATGTGGGAAATGGATGGTTTAAGTAAATGTAAAGTAATTGGTTGTTTCAAAAACAAATATAGCCCTAAATTTCTTTTAAACAGCATACAACAATTTTCTTAATGTCCTGTAGAATCATTTTTAGGCTCATAATTACACCTGCCATTGAATTGCCTGAGTGTAAGTCCTTGTATGTGTTCAAGTACCTAGTTCATACTCTATGCGATTGTCGAAAAACTGCGCATAATTCGCAGAGCAAGTGCATCGACATTTATGCGTTGGAACCATGTTGGTTTAATTAAAGTTTGACTTCAGCTGGTCGGAAGATAAATGCGACACGGAATGTCCTGGCATCCTGGCATCCGCTTATCGAGCACGCTAACCCTTTGGGCCCGTTTCGCTACTGTTGTGCTGTTGCTATAGATATCTGCCACTGAATTCATCTCTGGGTCACCAGCTTTGCGTTGTCAAAGTGTCAAAGTGTAATCATGCTTTGTGCGAAAGGCTTAAATTAAATTAATTGACGGCCACTTGAAGTAAATTAAACTGGACCCGAAACGCGTTTATTTCAGCTGATGTTACTGCTGTTGTCTTTACTTTTTCCCTTCCATCCTGTGGCCACCGTCAGTGTCCTGCCATTAAAGAGATTACAAAGGGTCAAAGGGATCGCTGCGATTGCTCATAATTGCGCGACGCCTGCGGCCATCGAATGTCCTTTACTCCTTTTTTCAGCTCCTTGTCCTTGTTGCAAAAGTGTCATTTGCGCTGACTACCGAACGACAGAGATGGCGGATACTGTGTCAGAGCATTTGGATGGCAAACTAATTAAATTTTGCTGGCCTGAGTCGGCGTTGGCGGATATGGGTAGCCAAATTGGCGCCGCAAATTGGTAATTACCCCGGCTGAAGTGCATGTCAAACACGTAAAAAGGCAACGGAGTGCGGCAAAGAAAGCTAACGCTTTCTAGTTGCCAGCAACCATCTCTGAACAATGTGCAATTAGCCAACGACAACTGAAACTGCAGCGGCATCTACAAATATAATTACACTGCTCGAAAAATCAGTAATTGATCTTAGAACACTACATACAAAGAAAATTTGTTAAAGAAACGGTGTTCTATTGTTGAGGAAGACTAGAATGTATATGAATTGAATTTTAAAAGAATTGTTCTCTCTGTATTTACACACATACAGTTGCATCCACATTCCACTGTGGCGATGACAATCAAGCAGCCACGCAAAGCAACTGACGACGCGTGTCCTGAGTGTCCTTGTTGTCGCTGTGTGTGTGCTTTCGTGTGTGTGTGGGTGAGTCAGTGTGCGGATAGCCTTTGGTCGCCTTGTGGGCGGGTGGGCGTGGTCAGCTGCAGTTGAGCTGCCTAATTACTTGTAAGTTGGCGAATTTGCGGCATGGCGTTTTCGGGGGCCCAGCAACTAAATTGAATTTGACGTGCCAGCAAGCGGTCAATTGCTAACGAGTCCTGCACCACCAAGTGTGGACCAGTACCGCCAGAAGGTTACACAAACGGACGGACGGACAGACGGACAGATGGCGGACGGATGACGTCGCGTGTCCGTCGTTTCCGGTTTCCTGGGCCAGCGCAACTTGCTGATTGCCGGCGTGTAATTATTTTTTAAGCACTTTGTCTGCCCGAGAAATTAGACCTAACTAAGCCAATCTCTTTTATTTCATTTCGGTTATTTTTTTTGGTTCGTTTCCTCTTTTTGTGCATTTGAATAGCGCTGAGAGGAGGAGTGGGACCAAAAGGAGCCGGCTATGGGATTTGGCTTTTGGGTCACACACGACGGTCGGGAATCCTTGGCGCGTATATCCTCTTGCTGCTCGGCTTTCATTTTTCGGTTGCTTTGTCCAATTAGCAACTGTTTCGGGGGCTACGATTTCATTTCTTTTATTGTGCTCGTTATCCTTTTTATTTTGTTTCGCTGTCGCGGTCTGCGCTTCGGTTTCAACTTGTGCAAATTTGATATCCTTGTTACGGCAAATTGTTGTGCAATTATTCTGGATTCGCTTCCCCGTCTGTCTGCACCCCCGCCTGCCACTTTTCAACCTCTTTAATTCAAGTCGATTCGAATCGAATCGTAACGCAACGCATCGAAGGTTATTTATATGCTCCACAAAACGTCACAGTGCCCTCTCATTGTCATTGTCCTGCGCCAATATTGTCGCCCTTTCGATTATTTATGATCTTTACTTTCCAGCGAGTGCTCCCCACGGGCCTGTGGCCAAGTTTTAGTAGTCATCGTCCTCGGCTCGGTAATAAATTTATGCTTTTTTATTTCCTCCTGTCATAATTTTACCCTCAAACACACACACACACACAGAGAAAAGTATGCATGTACGAAGGACGAGATGAAGGGTGGCGATAGCAAAATACTTGGGCACTTTTCCCTTACATTCTCGAGTTCCGCCCTTTGGGTCTCCTTACCCCATTCAGGACTTTTGTCTCCCCCCGCACCAGACTGCCTAGAAATTTTCCAATTGATAAATTATTTTATGGCAAATACACAAATTTTCTCATACGCACCCGACTCTTAACTCTTTTGCGTGTGGTTCCGGTTGTTGCTTTTGTGGCCTGGTTTTTCGATTTTCATTTCGTGGCTTTTTTGGGCCAGGATACTTGAACTCGCATCCTTGTGTCCTGCACATAAAAGCCGTATATTCGTATTGCTTTGGGTACGTAATATCCTTGTGTATTTTTGCGTATTTCCTGTCCAAGCCTCTTGGCCAAGCGGTCACTCATGGCTCGTCTGCTCGTCATCATCATTTTCCCCGGCTGCTCCTTTATTTTTTGTCACTTTTTTTTTTGTTTTCGGCCTAGTCCAAACACATAAAATCAATCATCTTTCTTCTGGGCCTTCTTTATCAATATTTTTTGCGATGACTTTCATCAAAATTTGTTGCTTCGCTTGTTTTTTGCTACTTATATATCGGGGCAAAGTGTAAGGACGAAAGGAAAACAAATTCGAGTCGATTTATAAAGCATTTAAGTTGCTTTTGCTTTCACTTTGCGTCGACGACGGCTCCGGTTCCTTATAAATATGCTACATTTATTTTAATAGAATTGTTTATGAGCCCCATATTGGCATCGCCGGCATTCATTCGGCCTCATTGTACTCCATTCTGCGGGTTCCAGCCTGCGCAACTGCCAAAACATGTTAAGTAGAGAGATTGTAATGGAAATAACAAAAACGGCAAATAAAACGCTGGCTGGATATGTTGGAAAAACCGCGCCAAATCAAAGACAACAAATCCAAAATGCGCACACAATATTTTTCGGGATTATTTCAGTTGGCTTGCTGTCACTGCCAGTGGAGAGCTGAGCAGGAGTTAAGGGGGCCAGAGTCCTGCTCCTGTGCACTATCCTGCGGAGACTAAAAGTTCGGGCTTGGATCCAAATTTCTGTTAATTTGGCAGCTTGTCCTGCGTTGGCATTTTGTTTTTTGCCTGCCGGCCTGCCTGCCGTCGTTTATATTTTTTTACGCTCTGCTTGAGTTTTATTCGCCTGTGGAAAAAACGTCACTGAAGACCGGAATATGTACGAATGTTCGTATGTGCACTGCAAAAAAAAAGTATTTTATTTTTGATCATCAAAAATTGATTTGTAAAGTATCTAAGAAATAGTAATAGAGTCTAATGCATTTGGTGTCTTTTAGGAGACCTGAAAACTGCTAAGTGGATTACAAAACCAATGCCATTTTTGAGGTTTAAAAAAAATATATGTCGATAAGACACTGGCTTTTTTTCGAGTGTACTAGGGTATCTCACTCTTGGTCGCCTCTATTCTGTGTGCAGATATGCAAAACGCTGTGCGCACATAAATTTTAGTGTTGGGCCACGCTTATTTGCATAGGAATTATGTATTTGGGCACGGCGGCTTAGCTGCATTACACAGGACACCAGGCATATAGATCGCCACATACATAGACCACGACACACTCACACTCGCACGCACACACGAAGGACTCTCCTCTGTGGTCATGCAGAAAACTAACGCATATCGTTTTCCTTGTATTTTGCAGCTATAAATTTACAAACGCCCCAGGAAAATGCATTGCAGCAAAACAAGCAATTAAAGCAGTGCAGCCCCACAACCACGAACCGAACCTGTAGCAGTATCCCAGTATCCTGCTAGCGTCGTATCCTGCCGCCGCCTGCTGTGCTAAAAACCTATTTTGAATAATTAAAATTCCGTAAGTGCTGCAGTCGAAGACGTCGACAAAGGCGAGTGCTTGCTTGTGCAATTTCTGCTGTGGAGTGGTAACAGAAGAAATCGCAGGACAACAGCAAGGAGCTACCATTGCTCGCAACACAATCTGCGGCCTGCAAATTCGTGTGCAGCAATGAAATAATTAATTCAATGCACCTGACTAAGTCGCCGACCAGAAGTAGCAGCAGCAGTAGCACCAACAGCAGCAGCAGCAGCGGAATTGCTTACAAATTCGAGTGCCACAGCAACAGCAAGCAGAACAGCAAGACCGGCAAAATGGCCGCAGAAGCGAGGACAATTAGCAAGCCGGGACATATCCGCGATCGCCGGGTGGGGAGCCTGCCCCACATCCTGCTCCTGGCCATCGCAGTGGTGTCCCTGCACTTTGAGAGCGGTAAGTTGAGAACACGAAAGCTATCACTTTATCCTATGCAGCTGGAATTGACTACTTGGCTATTTTAAAGCTAAAAGTGCATGCAAGCTAAAATTAGAAATAATTTTAAAAATTATTTTTTTTTTTTTTATAAAACTGGAGAAATAGTATTTAGCGTGTAGATCCTACAACGTTAATTTGATTGATCAGCCTAACAAGTCGAAAAGATCTAGCCACATCCATTCTTCTGACCGTCCGAATGTCAGTATGTCTGTATGAGTGCTTCTCACGTAGCTGTGTCATTAGCATCCTTAATTCTTGGCTTTGAAATTTTCGGCGGTCCGTAATTGGCACCACTGATCCCAAGTTGGCGGGCCGGGCCCTTGGCAATTGCAAATTCAATCGCGTGCAAGGCGGCCAAGTCAATCAGCTAGTACGGCCGCAAAGCCATTCAATTGACAAAGCCGCGAATTGCGGGGGAGCAAAGGAATACGTTAGGGGAAGGGCAATGCTCGATGACGGAGCTTTGTCGGCCGGCGAATTAATCTCACGGATGAATATTTCAAAGCGAAACTTGAGCAATTAATTTCGCTAATTGCTTTTCTTCGCCACGTTTTTGTCTCAGGACCAGTCTCGAGCCGAGTCGCAGGACTTTTTGAATTTAAATTTGCCCGCCAGTGGGTGCATTTCAAGGACTCAACTTTTGCCTGTGCATAAACTCAATCTGGCATTTATGCGAATGTCCACGGAATCAAATAAGAGTAATGACATTGCCAGCCAAAGGAGCCTGTGATCCTGGGAGCAGGAAGCAGCCAGCAGCCAGCAGGCAGCATGCAGCAGTGAGCAGGAGGCGGAGAAACCTTCAGCGTCTTGGGAGCTGGCCGAGTTCCTTGACAGAGAATCTAGGGATGCGGCGGTGCAATGTCCTTTGGCTACTCAAACATTCCAGTGGCTATTAGTATTCATATCTTGACTGAACTAAACTGAAAGCTTAAATTCCTCTGGCCATTCGCTCCTACTACCGCTTCGCTTCGTCCCTTTCGTCCTTTTGCGGAGGGACGGAGCGTTTCGGGATTCCGTTTTTATCTGCCAACGTTTGCATGAATTTTCATTTCGTGCTAGAATTGTTGAAAAAGATGCAATTAAATTTTAGGACCAGGGGTGTCCGTAGGAGCAGAGCAAAAAACAGGAAGGAGATCTAGATGAACGTGGTCATGGACTCCGAGACGAATGGGGGAATCGAAAGGCGAGTCAAATATAGAGTGCACATATATATATGTATAGATATTTAGATATATAGAGCGCGAGAGGAAAAAAGCTCAGCACGAATTTTCCAAGTCCCTGACAGTGTCTCAGTGCACGGACATTCCCCCGAATTTTCCTTCTGGTGCGGTTGCAGCTGCCGTCAGTGGCAAGAACGCATTATTAATTTATTTTTCAACTTGCTAGATGAATAAGCAAAGAGCAAAAATGCTCCTCGATTGCTGCTTTGCTGCTTCGAATGCAGCCAAGCAAAATTTCCCCATTTAAACGTCGCCGTCGTCGTCTCGTCCTCCTGCTTCGAATCCCTGAATCCTCGATGCAGTTGGCTGGGCAGCAGCGGTTCATTGTCAGGTCATTTTGCATGCAGCTTTTGAAAGGGTTCGGGTTTGATGGCTCGGCAGAAGGGCAACGTGTCTCGACCGGACTTCAATCTGCTGTCCATCACTGGCTTCGATCGTGCTCGTCCCGGCACCACAAGGAAATAAAATCCAAAAGTGAATAATGAACCGCAAATAACTTTACTTTGTCGGCGAGCGGGAGCTTCCCGCCCAGAATTTCAGTACTCCCCGATATCCTGGTGTTTTTTCAATTGCTGCAGGACGTTTGTCTGGCGCTTTGGCAAACTGCGAGTGTCAGTAACAATTAGTTTTGGCTTGTAGTCAGCAGTCTGCAGTCCGCAGTCAACAGACATCGCAGTTCCGCTCTCAAATATTTGCATTTGCGGTTGTCAGCGAGTCGAATAGCATGAAAGTCGCCTTGTTTTTCGGTTTGCAGCTTTCGGTTTTTATTCAACATTTTTCCACAATTAATGAAGTGCAAAATGCTCGGCAGATTGAGTTTGCATTTGCCAACCGCAAATCTCCTTCATCTTCATTAATGCTGAATGTATATATTGTGACATAAATCACACAATCAAATTATCTGCATACTCCAATCGCCTCGGGGGAAAACCGGAACGAAACGGAACAGATTTGGATTCAGCTGTCGGACTCAACTAATCAATTTGACATAGGTAAGTTGCCGCAGCGGCAAACTTTGGCCCCAAAACTTTGGATACTCGCATTTCGGAAAAGTTGTTTTCCACTCAGTTTCCCCAGGTAGATAACACTTTGCACATATGTATATGTCGTATGTGATGGTGTGTATGTGTGGGTAAGTGAAATTTATTAACTGCATGGACCACAAGCCAAATGCAAATAAATCAGACATCAGGCAGTGCAAAACTTGGCTCAAACAAACGATAATAGGTGGAATGCCGGCGGCAGATGAGGCGGAAAAGTTGCCAATGCTTTTTTGCTTTTCCGGACTAGGGGCGGGGGGAAAAGCAAAACAAGGGAAAACCACAAAAAGGATATTGACGTGTGACGGGGACCAGGACGACGACGAGGACGCATCGAGAGGCTCTTGAGGCCCACGCGTTGATGGCATTGCAAGACCGAGTGGGTTTGGTGGCTTTCGGTTGTTCGTTCATCAGTTCCTGGCCACCTTTTTTTCCACCCATTTCCCATTCACCGCCGCCCAGCCCGCACTTTTCCCACTTTTCCTCCAGTTTAGGTGCGGCGGTGTCAAGTATTTGCACTTGAATTGCGCGCTAAGCAAAATTTACGCGCATTTGTTTGTGCGACTCCGGAGAATTTCCTCGTCGCGTTTAAGGCTCAAGTGAAAATCGATGAGGCGATGCCTGCATGTACACGGAAAATAATCAATCACGTTAAGAAGCCAATATTTCATTGCGTAAAAGCTTTTTACATCATTTTGACGGAATTTATGATTTGTGGTGAAGCGGAAGTTTTTCTTTGAATTTCTAAAAATATACAAATGACATATTAAGAATCGTTGAATTCAGGAACTTAACCCATATATGCATAAAGAAATAACAAAGTTTTGGTAAGAATTTTTTATTCTAATTTCCCAAATGTACTTTAGTAAGAATTTTTAAGAATTTTTTATTCTAATTTCCCAAATGTACTTTAGAAGTACATTTAAATTTGTTAATAACATTAATGGTTGGAGATTAATAACATCCTTCTCATTTTTCTCTGTATGCTGGGGGACGTTGGCATTGCCGTTTGGCCACAATGTTTTCTTTTCCGCCTCCGTTTCGCTTGGCTTTTTATTGGTTTCCTTCGCCTTCCTTTTTTTTGCTTGTTTGATTTGGCTGTTGTCCTGCTTCTGGTGTCATGAGCAAAGGAGCAGCATTTGAGCAAACAGACTAGACCTGCCAACACGCACATACATATGTACGTATGTGGCGAGCCAGGACGAGGCACTCAAAGCCTTTAGCCCGGGCACATATTGCTTCATCTCTCTACGTGAGTCTGCCGGCAGAGGCATCAAAACTGTCGACAATATCAACGTCAACGCCATCATCTCAGCCAGCTCCAGCATCCCAGCATCCCAGCATCCCAGCATCCCAGCAGCCCAGCTTCCCAGCTCCATATCCAACTGATTCCCAGCTTCCCATCTCCATATTCCTCCACTTGCTCCGTCATTATGGGCTTCGGCTGCCACTTCACAAAAATGCACACAAAATCCTCAACTTTATCTCGTCAATAACTTAAGTGCCAGCCAGGGCTCTCAGTTCCTGTGGCACCCTACAGTTTTAGTCTGTTATTTGGTCCCTGTGTGTGTGTGTGTGCTACACACAAAGAAAAACTTACAGGACCTGCTTTTGTTCGCAAATTGGTGAAGATATAATAAAGGATGTGCCATTTTTGAAGAAGGCTTGTTCTGGGATAAGATTGAGGGCATTGTTGAGCAGCTTGTCAGAGTGAAATGGATATAGGTTGTATTTTAATTCTTTAGATATTTTTAAAGATATTATATCTTACTTAATGGAGTTTTTATTTATTTTTAGTGTACCATTTAGCTTCGATATGCCCTTTTCCCTTTTGCCACATTCGTTTATTGGTAAAATTTGCCTCAACTCTGTTTGGCACGTACTGCGGTTGCAGTGGCAAAATGCTTGCAAATGATTATTTTATTGACAATTAAATCATAAACATAAACCCAAGCCGCACAAATCTACCAAGTGGATCGCCGGTTGAGAGTTTGGGAGGTTGACATGTTGTAAGGAGTGAAATTTTATTGCCATGAATGCCAGGATCTGACATTAGTCACAGCCGAGTTTCCCGACCCAGTGAAAGCGATTCCGGTTTATTGCAGTCTTTAAGGCCAGAGATGGAATCGCACTTAAACACAGAGCATGGGGCAATGTGCCGCTTATTGCCCATCGAGTGCATGTGTGGCAGTACTCCCGAGTGTCCTTGCCACCGAGGGGAAATGAACTTGTTGAGCAAACAGGACTATCGGTTGTGAGCGGGAGGTTAGCAACCGCATTTGCAGGATAATAATCTTCGTAGAGGTGATATTAAAAAGTTCTCGGGCAAATGAAGAAATTGTGTTTGGGCCCGATAAACGTGTCTGCTAAGTTGGCTTTGAGCTGCTAACTGGTCTGATTGAATTGGAAGCAGCGGAAACCACTTTGCTGCAGCTGCGCACCATATTTAATTTGTGTGCAAATGCTTGGCAAACAGGTTTCTAATAAAATAAAGTGACTCTCCGTCTGGCTGGCACTCTGTATACTAGGCAACTCCTTGCAGAGAGCTACGAACTTCATTAAAATCTCTGGCTGGCACTGGGCCCTTTCATTTTGTGCTTTGGCTTTAACCAGAAAGCCATTTCATTATGGCACAACGGCTGGGCAATTTTAATTTGCAACGCGTTTGGCATTGGCTTTGTCAGCTCTCGAGCGGAGCACTTCAAGCAAATTGACATGGACTTGTCCAGCTGGACATGGACTTGCACCTGGCTGATGGCATTGTGTGCCCCTGTGTTTTTTGTCTTCCTGGGCCGCAAATAAAATATGAAAACAGCCACAACAGACAAAAGCGTAGCTTAGTCCAGGTGGAACTGTGCTGCCTCAGCATCACCATGAGGAGTATCATCATTATCATCATCATCATCTTCTTGGTAGTTATCACCGGGATTGGCAACAATGAGGAGGCACTGCGGGCTACTTGTGGCCGGTGCCTGGGATCGGGTTGCTCGGCTTGGGTGTTACCCAGTGTCCTCCGACGACATCCGACATGCTGCCAAAGGAGGTTAAAATATTTTTGCAGCTTTATCTTCAGACATTTGTCGGGCAACCGGGGGTCGGGAAAAAAGTGGTAAGGTTGTCGTAATGCAGCGCCGGGATTTAACTGACAGTGAGTGCAGCAGGGCAGCACTCAGCCCTGCCCGTTGGGCAAACAGATGGCCTCCTTTCCGTCTCCTTTCTCCATGGAGCACGGTGAACGGTGCATGGTGCTGGAGCATGGAGCAGGGATTCCTGGTGTGGCCCATGGGATGTGGCCATTTGACGGCTGCCCTGCAGTTGGCCGGGTGGGAACCATTCAGCTGCACTTTGCCGCTGGGTGGGAGTGGCAGCAAATGCTTCCAGCAGCAAATGCTTCAAATTAATTTCACCGCATGGGGAAATTGCCCGGCATTGTTTGGCACTGGCATCAGGAAGCCGTAAATCAGGGTCCCGGCACAAAGAGGCCCGGATCCGGCAGTTGGGCATCTCAAAATGCACGGGGTTCTGTTGTATATAAGGGCCTTTCTCATTTGCCTGTTGTTTGCTCTCAACCGCGCTTATCGGCGTCTAATCTCTTTATGATAAAATGTTTATATTGGCGACAATATCAAAAGCTCCTTGGCCACTCTGCCCCCGTTGGTGGTCGGTGGTTGTTGCAATAATAAATTCAGAGTGCCACCGCAAACAGTGCGGGAAATGGAGGCCAAAGTTTCCACATTGCCATATGAAAGATAAATTCACGGATAAGAACTTTGGCTGGGCGCTGTGAAAAGCGGATTGTATGTACAAGCTAATTTAAGTTCGACGCCAGCTGTGCGTTTTGCTTGGGCTTCCACATTCACATCCTTATCCAAGAGACGAAGTGGACTGGAGGGCCGTGCCCTGGCCCAAAGCAAAAGTGCCAGCAAAAGCCAGAGGAGCGCAGCTGTTGTCCAACCGCACCAGGCGAAGCGACTTTATTATTATTATCCTCGGCACAAAGTGGCAATGGGCCGGCTCAAGTTGGCCAGGACCACGACCACGACCACGACCAGGAGCAGGACAGGATGGAGGAGGACCGAGTTTTCGCCGGCGACATTTGTCCAGCTGCTTCATTTCATATTCAGGAGATACTTTTTCCATCATTACGATTCGCGAGGCGAGAAATCACAAAAGTGTGTGGCATCCGCGGCGGTGGGAGGTCCTTGGACTTTTCCATAAATTTGGCTTCCTTCAAAGGGAAATTCTCACTTTGGGAGCGAAAAAAGGGCATTCGGCCTTCGGCAAAGTGTTTTCTCTTGTCTTAAAACATTCCTTTTTGTTGTCATTTTTTTGTTGTGTGTTTTTTTTTTTATTTTTGATCCACAGTTTCTCAGTTATTTTTCATTTTTCTTTATGCTCGCAAAGTTTCGACTGGTGGAAAATGAAGATGAAAAAATGGAAAACAAAAACATTAAAAAAAAAAGGAAAAACACAAAAGGCGAGCGCAAAGTTTTTCGGCCTCGCAGGCTGCTGAAGCTTCTGAAGAACTGGCGAAGTCGGACTTCGACTTTGGTTGACAGATGATAACGCTGGGTGGGGTCTATAATACAGATGTATATATAAATATATATAGATATATGTATATGTTCGCTGGACAGGGCGCACGCCTCATCAGCAGCTCATCAACGACAGCGTCTAAAATATCGCATTTTTCCTTTTATTCCTTGCCATTTTACCAGCCCGTGGCAACTGCTGCGCGTCTGTGCTTAAATGACTTTAAGAATACATAACAAAGTTTTTAAATTATTTCTCAAGTTGAGGCTAAAATGAAATTATAAAGGGATTTTCGCCAGCGGACTGCAGCTGACGTCCTGCCCATTTTAGCTCTTCTCTCAGCTTATTAACATTGGAAACTCATTAATATTGTATTTTCCTCGTATTTTTAGCGCTTCCTTCTCGCACTCCTGCTCTTCATTCTTCTTCTTCTGGCCAAGTGGACTTAACTCGTTCATAAAAGTTTGGCAAATTTCATTGCATTAATTTGGCGCGCAGGTGTCAGCTCTCCGGTGTCAGGGTACAAACGCACAAAGTGTCAAATAAATCAAACAGTTTTGTGTCCAGCGCCTGGGATGCCAGGCTTTCCATCTCCGTTAGGGTTAGGCACGGGTCGAATCCGGAGGGCGGGGTCAGCAAGTTTAATGAGTCGTGCCCGGGCATACCAGGGCATGGGATGGCTCAGAGGGGGCGGCTATGTGCTGCGGACCTAAGGTCCTGGACCTGGAATCGGTCACACTCCTGGGCTGGGAACAATTGCAACAGATTTGACAAATACGACGCATGTTTTATTTATTTGTCTGCACTTCGACAGGAACTGGGACCATTTAACACTGAGGGAAATCGGGGTTTCCGATTGGGATTTTTTAAAAAAAAGGCTTTCATTTTGTGATTCCCTTATAAAGAAAGTTTTTTTATGTGAATTTTTCTAGCTTAAAATAAATTGGTTTCAATTTATATTGAATATAAATCAAATATAATACAAGTATTAGTATTTTAGATTGCCAGTAATAGACTTTTTTAAAGGTGAAAAAACTTGGAAATATTTTTTCTCCGTGTCGGATTCCGACTCCCGTGTTTGGTTTACTAATTTCCTGCTGCAAATATTTGCCGAGCGTCCAAGCCGGGTGACAATTGCTGCATTCGAGTGCCGTTGGCGGGAGATCCCATATGGCGGCACTTCATGATATTGACATTAAGTGCAAGGCAGATTGCAACCCCTAAGCCTACGTTCTCGGTTCGCAACCCTCACCCTCAGCCGCATCCTCATCCTCATACCCCTGCCCCATGCCCATGCCACTGCCATTCGTCTTGGGTCTGCGAGCTCAATGTCATCGTGGGCGCTGATGTGACAGGGCTGTGCTGAAATGATATACGCTTCTATTGTGTGTAAAATACCCCATTCCCGTCGTTTACTCGTTCGGGGGAAACCCCGGGAACCTCAGCACCTAACCAAACCGCTTGGCAATCGGTGGGCCTAATGAACCATAACGCTTTATCGCCGTTTGTCGTGTCGTCGCGGGGTCCTTGTCTCTCGTCCTTGCAGCCTAAGTGTGCGATTGGGATTTAATTTGATTGCTTCGATGCCCCAGCGAGTGTGTGTGTGTGCCAATGCGGCATTATCCTGTGATTTACTGTGTTATTCGGTCTTACTTTGTTTTACCTCTTATTGCTTATTACGATTTTCCTCACTCGCATCGAGCGTGTCTGGGCCGGGATTTTCCTTTTGCTTGATTTCTTTCCTCTTTTTTTTTGCCAACCCCTGTCATGCATTAACTAGGCGATGACAAAAAACTCCAGCTAAATCCTTTCTGCATTGATTGATAAAGTGCCTTTATGCGAGGATTAAGGCGACATTGATTTACTATGCCCACGGCTTACTCGCACTCTTTGTTGCAATTTTCCATTTAGGGTCACGGTTTGGGTATGGACACTCTGCACATTTAAGCTAATTGCACAACAATCTGGTGTGATTCCCCTCTGCGTGTTGTCTCATTAAAGTTATCTGGGGGGGAGTGCTGTGCAACTTTTGACCTCAATGGAACAAAAAGTTGGGGGCACACCTGCAAGAGGTGTTACATTTTATTTGAAAACTTTCCCCGTTTCGCCAGCATAAATATTGTCAGCTCTTTGAGCATTGTTTTGTCGACCCTGGTCATTGGATTGCGAAACCGAGTTGGTTCGGTCCAGACTTTGGTCCTTTCGCTTTGAGTTTCTCCTCTGTTTTGTGGCAGTGTCAATTAACGCCTAAGTTGTAAACAAATTTCGCCCAGTGGCCCGCTGCACTCATAAATTGCAGTTATGGTAGAAGATGGCAGTGAAAGTTTTGCCCGAGTAGAGCCCACTGGAGCATGCTATTCAGTTGGCCGGAGTCCTTAGTCCTTGCTCCGCTGGATGCAACTTGGCAAGTGTTAGCCAAAGTATGCTTTAGCTAAATGCTGTTAGGTGGCAGTTGCTGTTTACTTGCGACTTGGCGTTGGCCTGATTAATTAGCTTGAGGTCCCCGGCAAATTTCAAGTTTGCACTGCAAATTGAGCGGGATTTTATGGTGCGAGTTGAGTTTGGACAGCACGTGGCGCTTATCATATTTTTCTTATTTGCCTGGTGGCGCAATCAGTAGCCCCTAAGCCAGAGCAAATCCACTCGCCACTTGCCACTTGATCCCTCGACCAGCTATCGCTATCTCATTTATACTCTGGGCTGCAGCTTGCCACAGAAATGACCAATTAACTAAGGATGCTCCGCCTTATCCCCAGCTCAAAGAAATGGGTTTCAAAACCCCATCCCCGCCCACCTTCCACTCACTTCATCCTTGCAAAATGGCCAGGAGTCACAAAACTTTGACACTGGCTGCGAGAATTTTAAATCAAATCGGAAGAGAGATTATATTGCAAATAATACTTATGAACTTATTATCTTGTTTGTGTTTTCTGCCACGCCCAGCAGCAGCAATTTTGACCCCTGAACTCGCCCTTTTCGTCTATATAGATATATATATATATATTTGATGTATATATACAGATACCCGCTTGGCATGCAGAACACGATTTAGCTATCCGTGCTCGCTGCGAGCTGGGATAGAAATTTAAGCCATAACTTGGCCAAGCGCAGAGTTTGGCTTCGATATTGGTCTTGGGTTTTGATTTTGTTTCTGCGGATGGCCAACCAGCCATTCAGCCAACCAGCCAGCTATTGTGCCAACTTGGATGTTTATACTGTGTGGCACAAAACTCCGTAAATAAATTCCAACAAAATTGTATAACAATACACCAAACGGGCCTCCAGGGCAAATACGAGCTTGTGGTACAAACACTCGCCAGACGAGACCATGCCCGCATATGGGCATTTGCGGGGAGTCCTTCCCCGTTGAACCACCAATAGTATTTGCAAGTTGACGTGGCCATAACAACGAAATCCGGCGAAAGGGTAAGCCCGTCTGACATTTGGCAGATGGACAAACATTTCAGCAGCTTTAAGTTGCTAGCGGATCGTGGTGCCGGCCCAATCTTGGGCAGAAATTATCAAAGAGCCGCTGGTAATTGTGAGTGGATTGTGAGTTGCAGAAACTGCTCTCCTCTCGCTCGCTGTGTACTTAATCCAATAAGGCAAGAGCAGTTTTCTTAAGTAATTTGTTACCCCTGCAGGACGAACGGGCCGCACCCAAAACGCTTTGTTGGGCCGTTTAGTCTGGCAAATAGCAAACAATTTTACTCAACTGCCCGCTTGGTCGGCCGGGGAGTTATCCACTTTTCCAGCTCGGGAACTCTTGGCATAGTTGCTTCAAGTATTTTTGCAGCCTTTGTTTGTACGGCCGGCTGGCGGTTGGCATTGTTGGACGTTGGATGTTGGATTTGAGGGTCCTGGGGGTCCTGTTCTATCGAGCGGTTCCGGATACCGAACCCCAACCGCATCGCTCTGTTGCAACAACTTCGCCTTAAAGCGTATCGGGCACAAATGTCGGTTTTAATATAAAATGTTAATTGGAAAATTTGAAGCAGCAAACTTTTTCCAACTCTCATTAAGAAATTATTCAATTTTTCCGAGCTACTCGAGCTTTTCCGTGGCATGGCTGGGAAATTCACATAAAAGTGAAGTGCAAAAGGAAAGACAACAAATTGTTTTCAGTTATCGAAGGACTTCCCCGACGCGACTCAGCTCAGCTCGACTCGACTTTTATTATTGCCTTTTTATTGCGTATTAATTTTGCGTGCTTAATTTGCCAGTTCGACGAGGTCGCACAGTGCGCGAGTGGCGGGGGCGTGGCTGAGGCGTGCTGCCACGCCCCCAATTCCTCTGTTGTTCCTCGCGCGGTTTTCCTGGCCCGCCAAGGGCTTGGCTTGTAATTGGCGTTGTTGCCCCAGCCTCCGCTGGCTGCTCATTTTAACGGCAAGAAATTGAATTTTAATTAGTAACGAGGAATCTGTTACGCATCAGTTTGTATTTAATTTAATTTCTTAATTAAAATGCGTGAGCATGTCGGCATAAAAACCAATGGCAGCCGTCGTCTGTCCCTTCTGGCGAGGAGAAGTGTGCAAAATATTTCCATTTTAATGCTGAGCCGAGACAAGTGTTATGTTTTTTAATATCTTGACTTGCCTGATAAGTGCCCTGTCAAGTTGGCTAATTGTTGGCTTGCAATTGGTTCAGGCGAAGGGCCTGAAAATACATTAAATATTTAGGCGAACAAGGCCAGAATTGGTTAAATTTTTAATGGAATTTCGCCTAGCACCAAGTTGAGGTGCCACCATATTTATAGAAACACCCTATTTTCAGTTGCTTAGATATGCCCAAGGACCTAGGAACAAGGACGAGCTGTCTTCTGCCGACAACATTCTGGTCTTAGGGCTTTTTGCTGCCTGCTCGTCGGCGACTTGCAGTGATTTTGCGCGCCGAGGCATCCACTTATTTTGGTAAAAGGACGAGGCGGTGTCCTGGCATACTCGCCAAGTCAGCTAGTCAGCGGAAAAAAATGTGCCAGCCACATACATAATACACGTATCTTGGTGTCTGGGACAGCTGGGCTTCCTTTGCTGCGGTCCACATAAAATGCATAAATTATACAGCGTTTATGCTGCTGGGCTGCTCCTGCAGCATTTGGTGGCCTGATCCTGTTCCTGGTCCTTAACCAAAAGCGCAAGGGCAGGGGCATTCGTGTGACAGGTGAATTGTGCATTCCCTCTCCACACCAAAACTGCATTGGGTACCAAAGGCAAGACCAAACAGCTTAGAGCCACTTCCACGCACAACATACAAATTAGGGTTAATTAACTTTGCTTTCTAGACAGACTTGAAGTCGCTTTTTGGGAGTGGGAACCTGGCATCCTGAGAGTCTGGAAGTGTGGGAATCCGGAGAATCTGGGCATCTGGGAACCTGTGCCGCCCCAAAAGCGAAAATCTGGTTATATACCAGAGAGCACTTGCGGTTCGGTTTTTGCCCCGTTGCCTACCAATTTTGGCTCTGCAGTTAGTTTGCCTCTGGTGCTGTTCCAGCTGCAATGTGTTGCAGTTCTGTGACGCCAACTTTGTTTGCCAAACTTTTTATTGGCACATATCCTCGCTCTCCAGTTTTGGGCCCACTCGCTTCCACTGCCGCCGTGTTCTGTGGCAACGAACTGGGCTAAAATTAAAATGTGCATTGTTTACGCTCTGGCTGACTCCGCTCCCCCGCCTCTGAGTTCTTGGTAGTGGGTAGTGGGTAGCGGGTAACTGGTAACAGCATTTGCATTTTCCGCACACGGCAAGCGTCGGTGTTTGCTTGTATTTTTAAAGCCGCACACTTGACGCGCTCGGCGCCAGTGAAATAATGCGCCAAAGTGAGCACTTTCTGTAGGAAAAATAGTGGGGCAAAAAATTGCAAAAAATTCCCACACATGTCCTTAATCTAGAATAATTTAGTTTAAAGTCATAACAGCTTAGAGACAGTTTATAAAATCAATAGCTTGGCAAATAGACATCACATAAAAGCAATGACAGTCCATCCTGTGGAATTAACGTAAAAAACGTTGAGTTTTTAGTCACATGGGGATAATTTTAAAATTCTACAGATTCCTATGGCCTTAAAATTAAATATTAAGCAGATGAGATATTAATTCACTTTTCCCAGCGCACATGACACACATTAAAGTGATTATAAAAAATGTAAAACTCTATAGTAGCATATTAACCACCAAATGATTTTTTCATGCCACATAAATGTTGTACGTACCTACAAATTACTATTTAAACGTTTTAAACTGATGGGATTATTGACATTTTTTCCCTTCACTCAAACCAAACCACTCCGCCACCAATCCGATACTGTCGATACTTCTATATAAACTTCGATATATATATAACATATATATATATATATCTCATCGCTGGCAGTGAGCAATTTGTGCTCGCATTAGTCGCGTGCCCCGATAGCGAATTATACTCTTGAGCGTCATTTAACAGAGAAGACGATAAATTAAATTACCCGGCCACCAGGAACGACAGCCAACAAATTTGGACTTTCCTTCTGCGGCGAGGCCTCGGTGCTTAACCGTCTTTCGTCCTTAAATCCCTCCCAACCCCACAATCCCCCGAACTTTGGGGCCAAAGTCATAAGTAAGATCTACACACTTGATAAGAGCTGGAACTCAACATCCGAGACGAGCGTTTCTGAAACACTAACTCACACAAATAGACACGTACACGGGGCAGCCTTTCGCTCGCATTCCTTGCGCTGCTCCCACCCACGCACACCATCGCACTGGCAGCAGACATGCACACACGTAACATGGACACACATCCGACAGCATTTCCGCTTTATTTTTGGCACTGACTGCCAACGTATTCCAATTCATTTGTTTTCCCTCCGCCTTTTAACTGCCCGCCCATTGTATTCGTCCTATTCGCAGGCACTTGGCATTTAAAGAACCTGCATGGGCTGGCTTCGGCCGACTTGGCCTGGCATAAAAAATTTATAACTTCGATTATTTCCCCTTACACTAAATACTAATAAATTAAATTGTTTTTTATTTCTCAATAAATTTTTATTATTTTGCTACTTTTATACTTCATTTCATGGGGAGGCGCAACCCATGGCATGCAAGGTGTCGATTTAATGGCCCAGACGCGTTTGATTCGACCCAGAACCGCCTTCGAGCCAGCCATTTCCCAGGCTCTCTCACTCGTTTCGCCGCTCGTTTCAGGGATTTAAGGTCAATTTTTGATTTCCGCTCTCAAATTGCTCAACGCACACGCATCCGCATCCTATTTGCACTCACACTCTCCCCCAAAGTACGGGTGTAAATGTGTGTATCTGTATCTGTATCTGGATCTGAATCCGAATCGGGCTGTGAATATCTGAAAGTCGAGAATGTGAATGTGAGTGCGAGTGAGTGAGTGGGTGGGTTGTTCCGAGCGGCGAAACTTTGATTTGTTTTTCGTGCTTCATTTGATTCGAGTTGAACTGCTCGTAGTTTTTCGGACGAGGGCCGTTTAATGAGTTGACGCTTTGAATATGAAAAGTTGTTCGGCACTCGTTTGCCTTAAGCTTTTGGGAATTTATTGCGCCGGTTTTAGTGTGATTGCTAATTTGTAATTTACGCAGTCAGGCCACATCCGCTGCTTTTACTACTGCCAAACATTCTCAGTTGCTCCTACTGAATGGTCAGGAATTTCACGGGGCAAGAGTTTTCGGGCCTTCAGTTCGAATGGCCGTAAGTGATTCATTTGACGCGCCACTATTAAAGGTTGAAGCTCCTGCTCCCGGGTTTGTTGCACGTAGGTCATCAGCAAATAATAAACATAAACAGTTTATTGTCGGCGCTCTGGCCAATAAAACCCGGGAATGGGCCTCATAAAATTACGCACTGAGGCTCAAGTGCAGGGCATTAAATCAGCACCCCGGGTTGCTGGCTAAGCTCTGGACACTTGTCTTGTCTGACCTGGAACTCTGACCTCCTCCTCCTTCTCCACCACCTTCTTCTCCTTCGCTTTGGCATTTGTAGGTACTTTACTTGGAATGACCGATCAATTGGTCTGGTTCCCTGGCAGCTGGAAACTAGCAAGTAAGCTCAAACACGCGCCGAAACAGCTGGCATTAATTTTTCATTTCGATTTGCATAAGTCGGGAATGGTTTTGGCGTTAAGTTTTAAGTCCCCCGTTCCCTATTTTTTGTCCTTATAAATTTTGCAAAACGTTCGCTACAAAATTTCACGCTGTTTACACACTGAAGTATGCATAAAAGTGACGCTTATGAACAAGTTGACAGCGTGGGGCTGTTTCGCTCCCCAGAGTTGGTTTTAAAAGTCGTAAACATGCACAACTAACAGATTTATTTATACGAGTATGCGGCATAAAAATGCACGAAGCCAGCAAACAGCGAAATGCGTCAGCAGCAAAAGCGGCAAAATCAGCAACAGAGCAGTCGAATCACAAAGGCTTCCCATTTTCCCAGCGAAAGCCAGTGAAACGAACGGAGCGAAACGAAACACTCGCGTATAATAAAATTGGCTGTGAAAGTGTTTCAGGCAACAGGGATAAAAACGTAATCCGCGCCGAGTAAAAGCCAAATGACTAACAGAAATGGGAAAAGCGAAGCGTGGCGGATGGGAGGTGCTATATGTGCCCCAAGACTCCCAGGAGGCGATGCTCCTCCACCGACTGCGCTGCTCCTTTTTCCACCACTTTTTCCCATCGTTCTTTTCCCCGTTGTCATTGACAGTCTGTGAGTGGGCTACAAAAATCTTAAACTGACTTAAAAAGCATAAAATACCAGCCAGCCGGCGAACAACGAACAGTGAGCAGCAGTAGACGAACGACATCTTGGCGGGCATGTCAAACGGCTTGGCAGAATTTAAAGCCCGGTCTGCGAACCACCCAGCCCACAAACCACCCAACCAGCGAACCACCCTTCCATACGGCACCACCCTTGTTGGCGCTGTTAACTTAATGGTGACAAGTGTCAAAACAAGCAACTGCGAACACTCAACCCCCGCGGGCCAGGAGCCCTACTACCACTTCGATTGCCTCTCGCCTTTTCGCCACATTGGTTAAATCGCCCCAAATCGCACATTTCAATCTTTTTAACGAACCTTATCGATATGCGCCGGGAATAGGCCCCCGCCACGCAATATGCTAATGAGATAATTTTTGGGCCCTCAGTTCTCGTGGGGAGCCGGCACGAATGCGAAATCCCTAGAAGACCCAGTTCGGGCTAATGGGTTTCTGCATGCCCAATAAGGGAGAACAATGGCGTTGGTGGGCGTTTCGGTAATATAAAACAAGAAACTGAAAATCCAATCCATAGATCATCTGGATGGCATAAACTATGGAATATCATGAAAACCCGTATATGTTGTGCCTGTAAACACGCACATATGGCGGCGGCAGTTCGATGTCCTGTGTCCTGCGAGAACGGAACGCAACTAACAATTTTTACTACTGCAAATTTACGACACAAGGCAAACAATTCGCCAAATGAAATTCCTGCGGAAAAGCATACGAGTATGACAAAAACAACAGAAAAAAAGTCGCAAAAATAAGAAAACATATATGCGGATATAGAGTGGGCGGCAGCTAAGAATAGTGGGCGGGTACAGATGTTATTGTAATTTATGCATACACACTTTTGTTCTATAAATTCCATTACGCTTTTTTCCGCCCATATTTATTTTATAAATTGCGGCGAAATGTGCAAAATGATTTGGAGCCGTAAAATGTCCGGCCCGAAAGGTCCATAAAAATGTATCAAAAAATATATGCTGGTAATATAATATTTGTGTTGCATTTTGCGGAGGTCGAGAAAGGGAAAAAAAGAAAAGCTCTATTGCTTTTTCAAACCGGCTAGCCGGCAAATTGATTGAACAGGGAATAATGCATGTGGAACGTGAAATGGTCGCTTTATTGCATTAGCAACAGTTTGCCAGGACATTCGATGGCAGCGAGTGCTCGTCATCTTTGCCATCATCTTTAGAGTCATTAACATTGCCAGTCATCCATGGCCAGCGTGCATTACTCCTCGGTCCCCAAAGCCTCTCTAGCCCCACAGCCACCCAACTCCGGATCCTTCATACGTATATCCTTCGACATCTGCGGTAAGTGGCACACTACCTTCCCCTTTCCAAAGCCCCCCCCCGCCCGCACTCCACTTTTGTGGCCAACTAATGAGACTTTGCTGTTCGAGCGCGTGCAGACAGGAAACGGTCCTTTGTAATTGCCATATGTGGTAATGGTCGTAATTGGTTTTCCTTTTAGAGATTTAGTGACTTTTGTATTGGCCATTGTACTTCGCACACTTACACACTTACAAACACACATACAGGCACACAAGAAGAGACTCTGGCTGAGTTTCATTAAATCTTGGCGAGTCTTAAATGTCGCTCGGTGACAAACAGGGAATTCGTTTTAGCCATTAGCCAGCGGGCTAGCAAGTTAACAAGCGCCAAAGTCGCCAAGTCTAACACGTGACTTCGTGTCATTTTGCTGAAATTTGGCGACTGAGCTGAGCTGAAGGAAAAGGTCGCTGCCAGGAGCATTTTGCAGCTTGGCGTCTGTCGATATTTATATGGCCGAAAGTGTCGTGCTTTATTTTCCCCTGCTCGGTAATTAGATGAATTATGAAATTGGTAGGAGTTCGCCATATGGGAATGGTTGGCATTCCCTTTTCTGTGTCAAGGTTTCACGAATTCAGGCATCCCGACACACGAACACGGACACGCACACACACACGCACTCGCATTCCATTCTTCTGACGGAAACGGAAGCATTTGCATTCGACTTTACAGAGCGCCCAAAAGTATGCCATGCAAACGTGGCTCAGGCTTGCTTGGAACGCTTTTGGCCTCCTTCTCGCTGTCTCCTGTTTTCGTCCTTTCTCTCCGGTTGTGTTGTTGTGTTTAGGCTTTGTGCGGTAGGCAGGACTTAAAGGCATGTCCTTGCCCTGCAATTCACAATTTAATTTTTAATTGAATTTTATTTCCTTTTATTGCCTAGGACGTAATTGTTTCTTGACAGTGTCCTCGACTGCTCAGTGCGATTAAATTAATTGCCAAACTTGGGGCAGCAAACAAAAATTAATGCATGAAATATGCTACTTCAACAAATTTGTCGGAAGCCCCCAACAAGAGCACCAAGAAATTGAATTATAAGAGCACTCCAACAAGCAATGTATATATATATATATATATTTTAAGAAATGCAGAAGGAATTTCGGAGACGTCTAGGAGCATTTTTGACTTTATTCCGTACAATTTGTACAGCCAACTGCTTCGAGTGCCTGTTTTTGGCTGTGTCCTTGCCATTCTGCCATCTTGCCATCGTCATCATGACGATCATTGTACTCTGTTAGGCGAAATCTAATAAAATTCAATAGAATTAATTTAATTTCAAGTCTTCGCCTGTGCGAAATTCAAGTGCAGAGGTCAGAGGCAAAGCTGCCTGCGTGCATAAGTATCTTTGTCTGCTCGACTTGTACAAAAAAAAAATACAAGAAAATGGGAGGCGAGTAAAATACCAGCAGAAGGATATCCCGAGATGAAAAACAATACAAAGCGGCGGCTTCAGAGTAATTTGCTGCGGTGCTGGTGGAAAAAGGAACCTGTAGGCGCTCGGCATTCCCATAGACCAAAGTGGGCAAAGGCGGTTAGGAGGCACACACACACATGCTTAGCAATTGCCATTGTCTGGTGACTATACGGTTTGGCTTGGGGTTTTTGTGTCTGAGCCGGCAAAAAGCGTAAAAGCAAATTGAAAATTTAACCTCAGGTTAAAAGCGCTAGCGACAGTTGAGTTTAACGGCATTAAGGCCGTGCTAAGCTGTCGGTAACACACACATGGCCACACACAACCGAACACGCCCAGACACCGCCCCCGGGATTTTAAGCCGAAAACCGCCCACAATTGTCTCCGAGTCGAATGTGTTGTGCAATTGTTGTTGGCTTTTTGCTTAGGCGGCAGCATCTGCTTTAATGCCAAAATCGTGTAGTTCATTACGCAGATACGCCGACTACGCAGTCAGGCAGCCGCATGCTGAAAATACGCTATAAATTTCAAGAGCCATCAAGATGATTACTTCCTGCCAGCGAACATAAAAAATAAGTTGCAGCTCGCAAAATAAACAACTAACTATGGCACTAAAACTTGCTCATATCCTGAGCACATCCGTTTGCCGAGCAACGCATGCGAGGACGAACATGGGCCTGCGAAACAGGATTCATCTGCTTGTGAGGCTTCCTTCAGCTGGAATTATCACATAAATCACTGGCGGCAGCAGTAGCAGAAACAGAATCATAGTCAGAAACACCAGCAGAACTCGAGGCGAGAAACAATGAGCAGCTCTGCTCGGAGGAATAGCAATAGCAAGGCCAACTTACAAAAGAACAACATTAAAAGTTTCGCAATCGCGTAATGAGAATCTGCTTTAAAACTTGCGACAGCCAAGCTACAACACGTAAATTGCCAAGTATCTGAGAGTTGAAACTTAATTGACGCAAAAATGTACACAAACTCACGCACGTCTTCCCTCGCAATTAAGCCAGGTGGAGTTGGCTGAAATGCTGGGGCAAACTAAAATGGGGCCACGTGAAATGGCTGCCCAGTTTTCAGTAAATAATGCACGTAGTCTGCCGTTGCAGGTTGCAGCAACCACCTTTATCTGCCGGATAAACTTTTATTTACTGTGAAATTCAATTTAGTTTTTATTTCGGTCGCTCGGTCACTCGGCTCCGCCGCTTGTTGATTATTGCCGAGCTGAACTCCGTCTGCCAAGGAGCAGGGATAATTAAATGCAAAATATATCTTATATTTATTTCGAGGCTTATGCAAATGTGGAGCTGTGCTGAGCCGCAAGATAGTAAAACTTTGCAGGCATCTCCACAGCGCTCATTACAATATTTGCATATACTTATTTGGGTGGCAAGAGGTTTGCAAGTCAGTTGATAAACCATGACGCTCACGCAAGTTTGTTGCCTGCGAGAAACTATGGCAAGTGGAAAGTCGAGAGAGTATCAATATCAATAAAAATCACACTTTGCAACTTGAGCGATAAATTCAAACTGCCATTTCGATACTTTAATCCCAGGGACATAATGTCAGCCCTGATGACGACGTGATTTCATGCAAAGCATGTAGCCAGGAGAGCCATGAGCCCAACAAGCGACGGCCAGAGACCCGTCATGAAACCCAAGGACTGTAAACAATTGCCCGGGTCGTCTAAACAACGCCCCGATGGGAAAAGCGAATGAGGCTGGGGTCACGGCTCGCAGGAAAAAAAGGGAAAACTGCAGAGGAAAGCTGGAAAATAAAAACTGCTGCTAGGCCGAGAAAAGCGGGGCACAAAAAAAAATGTGGCCCAATAAAATCAAACAACAGACGTGATGCCATGATGCTATAGTCGATGTCGATGGCCGATGCTCGATCCTATCCCGATGCAAAAGTGCGAGAGAATCAATTGTGTGTTGACATTTTTATCAGCACACTTGGAGCGGTGCGTGCATAGGCATTTCGCAAGGCCAAATATTTCCAGGATTCCAGGAGCAGGAAGCAAAATCAGTGCCAGCCGAGTTGGCCATGACAATGTTGACCCTTTTTTGCGCTACATCAAACGTGCCCGGCTTGGGGCTGATAGCTTCGTTAGATGAAAGGTGCGACCCGGTCGAATTATACATGTAAACACACGAAGAAAGTCAGAGTGTGTGCACGGCAAGAAAAAGCTAGAGAAAAATCAGAAGAGAAAATGTGAGAAGGTCAATAGAGGAGGTGAAAAAGATTATCGGGATTGAACGTATGGAGTATTAGAAGTTATATGTATATACTGGCCTAGTGCCCCCCATTTCCCTCAGTGTAGACCTGCGAATCAGCGGCAGTTGTAAGTTGTTTATGGTAGTGGCATGCGCGCTGCCTTTATGCTAATGCCGTGTGCGTCCCACGTGGCGTATGCGTGTTCTGCCTTTCAAGTTTGATTGGGTTTTGTGGCGGCGGAAACTGAATCTGGCAAAGATGCCGAATCCGATCCCAATGCCAATACCGTTGATGATGAAACTCCTGTCAAGGCAACCGTTTAATTGTGCATCATAAGCCGCTTACTTAATTATGGTATTCGGCTGTTGGCGTAATTAAAGGCGAAGTAGTTGGATTGCCGTTTGCCGTTTGCCGTTTGGGTCTAGCCGAATGGAATGGAATGAATAAAATTATCGTGCGAGCACAAAGCCGTTTTCCGTAACTGCTCGGAGAGCCATAATGAGATGTCTGTCTGTGTGTGCTCGAGTGCGTGTGTGTGGGTTTTCGTCCTGACAACCGCTGTGCATGTTGGGGTATTAGTGTCAAAGGCATTGACAGGTCGAGCTCATCAAGGAGTCGAAGGAAGCTGGCTGATTGCTGGCGATGCCGCCGATTGTTGCCACCGCCTGTGGTTGCCGTAAACTTAACGGCAAACAATTATACACACACAGGCGCACACACAAGCTGCAGGCTCTCACACGCACACGCACACAGACACCCACAGTCGAACAGTGGGAAAACAGCCGCAGGTCCTTGCCATCTCCGTTTGCATGCAAACACATACGCACACATACACACAAATAGGGCAAAACACCGCGCGTTGTTGTCCTTGTAACACTTAAAATTTAGCACCAAGGATGTTTGTTTGCTTATCTCACTTGGCATCTGATTCCCCATCCGACCCGTTGATCCCCTCGCATCGCTTCAACCCGCTCATCTCATTTGCGTCTGTGTTTGCCAGCCACTCTCTCCAGCTTTAAGTATCGCTTGCCAGCTATTACGACATTGGTGCGTAATTAATTTTACCCCTTCCCGCCGTTTTTCATTCCCTCCCATTTAGCCACATAATATACATCAGCTTACGCTATGCACTTGCCTTTGTCCGAGTGACAGTACAAGGTTAATTTCAGCTTAATGTCACCAGGCGACTAAGTTATGTGGCCACTTAAATTCCCAGCGGCAGCATTGTCAGCTTTAACCCACTCCTCCTCCTTGCACTTGGCCCTGTCGCATTTTTCAAACATTTCTGCTTTGTCTGCTCTATGTGGCTCTAGCTCAGGCCTTTGTTGAAGAATTTAAATGGTTGGCCTGTTCGTAAAAAATGCACCATGTCCTGGCACTAGCACACACATGCACTCTGCTAGTTATCGTCCTTTGTGTCACTGTTGACGGATACACGCAGCGAAAAAAGGATCTAATCTAATGATTATGGCAGAGATCTATGATTTTCATACCTTAGCGAGTTTGTAAGAAATAATGTATAAAGTACATTACTTCTCTTCTGATTACTAGAACATATCCTAAAATCATTATACTGATTTTTCCGAGTGCATTGATGTGTGAAAAAGGACCCGCATTCGGAGCTTATTGAGCTTGTGTTGGCCCAGTTCAAGAGCAGCAGCTTTAAGAGCCATCTCGGGCGATTTCCATATAGTTATGCAATCAGTCACACATACGGTAAACTGCAATTGATATTGGCCAGCAGCTGCCGAAGGATATGAGCGCAATACTTCCACACAGAGGTCACTTTACCCACACTAGCGCACATTCTCACATATACATGCATACACAAACACATATAGATTTTCGTCCACAATTCCGCTACCCTAATCCGATTTGTTTCTCTTTGTGCGTTGTTTTCATCTTTGTTGCTGTTGTGGTCGTCGCCATTGCTGGAGCTCCTGCTTTTTCACACTTTATGCATTCTATTTTCCACAAACACACGTGCACTGGCCAACAAAAGCGAAACAATGCGGCAAGTGTAGCAACAACAGAACGGACGAAACAAAAAGCCAGTTAGCGAGTCAACAGGAAGGACGATCGGACATCCAGGACTCACAGTCAGGAATCGCATTATATACGGCATATATACGATTTACCCGGTTCGCACACCGCGCGAACCGCGCTGATGAAAAGCCTGAAAAACGCCGGGAAAACCTGGAAAAAGCTGGGAAAACCTCCTAATTAAGTTGACTCTGCCCCGCTAGCTCTCCCCACCGTTTTTTCCGCGTCTTTTTTGTGCAAAGCGAAACGAAAATTAGGCCACGACCCCCGAACTCAGTTCGTGCTACACCGGTTCGCCTTTGCCACCATTTTCTTGCCTTTTTCACCTGCAGTTGCAACAGCACACACACACACTTGCACTTGCACCACAGCCATCGACTAGAAAGTGTAATACATTTTTTTCTGTGCCGGCTGGCAGGTTGCTGAAATTTGCATACACGCATTTTTCAAGCGTTGCAGAATTTCCCGGTTCGCAGCAGCAGCAAATCGTTAGCTACATGTCCGGTAAATTCCCACTTTTTTTGCCCCAGCGATTTTGAAGGCAATTTATTTTGCATTCTGGCCTAGACCTCGGCAAACAAAGGTGCATCAAGAATGCACCCCGAATGCAAGTTTAAAGCTTTTTCCCTGGCATCGGCACTCTTTTTTTTTCTTCAGCCGTTTCTTTTTCTGTTCGGCACATAGCGCGAGGAAACTTTCTCCGTTGCACGTGCAACATGTCACATATTCCATCGCACTTCAGTGAATTAAACAGGGGACTCCATGCGAATTGCTTGTGCAGAAGTTAAACATGCCACGGCAGTGCGAATTGTGTGAATTTCATTTGGCGCCACGAGGAAAATTACAAAAATTTCATTTAACACGCAGAAATATTTCATATGCACAGGCAGGGAGATGCGGAGCAGCAAGGAGCAGCCGGCGGTGTCCTTGTCTGAAAGTCATGATATATTCAAATTCATTTCGTTGCGCATTAAACGGCTAACAAATAGCATGAATTTGCAGCATTTTTCGGCGACATCCCACTGTTCGCACTTCCGGACTGCCAGAGTGCCGGAGTGTGGCGGAGTGGCGAAGTCCTGGTCCCTGCATAAATTATCGGTCCGAGTCGAGCTGATTTTTATCATTTTGTTTACCGAATTCAATTTAGTTTTTATCGCACGCAATTTACATGCTGCCTGCTGTCCATTTTGACGTCATGATTGATGTCCTATGCTGGCGACAGTCAATTATCGTCAATCACTGGGCTACAAAACATCCAGAGCAGCAGCCCAGAGTTACCTCACGTATACGCGTACACAAAGCGTAGAAAAAGTGCGAAGTGCTAGGAGGAACCAACATTTTACTTCCGTTACTTCGCTCTACCCATGCTGCATTACTCATACGCACCGTTGGCAGACAGGAATTCGGTAATAACTTTGATTACTCAATCTGCCCGCCAGGCGAAACACTTTAATACTTGAAGGTGGCACCCCTTGGCTGGGTTATCGTGAAATTGAAATCATTGCCGTCATTTGGAAACCATTACGTATGATATATGCGCTAATCTGATATGCAGGCACACACATATACACAGCATACAGCATGGGTGAATAAAAATGTCACCGAGAGCGGCAACAACAATCAAAAAATACAATTTATACACAAGGACCTGGGCGCACAAAAGGTCCCACGAAATGGCGCCGCTGGCGAAAGGCAAACTAAACTCGTTGTCCTTGCTCCAAAGGATACGCGCGAGCGTGGTGTGCCTGTGTGTGTTTGTCGCGCTGTGTTGCATGCAACATATTCGCTAAGTAGCTGGCGGATGGCGGAGGTGGCTGCTTTGCGGCGCGTGATCCTGCGAAAAGGTTGCCCGGGCAATTGAGTGTGAAAATTTTGTAGGCATAAGCGGAGCGCCAGGAGGTTGACTAATGCACGAGCAGGCACTCAACTGGCGTGTCGAAGTCCCTGCCGCTCCGGCTCCTTCCTGGTATCCTTTTGGTATCCTGAAAGTTGCTCTGACAGCGCTTATGAGGCAGGTCAAGGGACACAGGAGCAGTGAGAGCAGCAGGAGCAGCAGGAGCAGCAGGAGCAGCCAGGTGACGAAGCCGTCGACAAGTCAATAAATATGCTTTCAGATATTCATGGGCGACATGTGCTCGAAACCGAAACCAAAGGCGAACCAAATCCGTAACCAGAGCCGAAAAGAGAGAAGAAGTTCTGGGCCGTAATCACGTGGCGACGACACTCGCACACTCGCATGTTGTTACGTCAAATGCAGAGGGTCCTGCCAGACGTCACAGAGCATTGACATTGATTTGTTTTTTGCCGTCCTGTTTTTGCGCCTGTGCTGCGTCTCACTTATTTTCGGGCATTGTAATACGCTTTTGATTTGCCCAGAAATTCCATTTTTCACAATTTAATGCGCATTTCGCTACGTGTTGTCGTCACTGGGGCCATCTGGAACGTGCCCGGAGCCCAGAAAGGATCTAACCCATCCCCCCCGCAGGACATCTATCATAGCCCGAGCATTTGTCACGTGAGGGACAACGTGATTTCATTTTCCTGTCGCCATAAAGGTGACACATTGCATTCGTCCTGCTCCATTTGTTGCGTATTAGTCTAAGTAAGAGTGTCTGTATCTGTGTATCTGTGTGTCCGTGTATCGTGTATCTCTTTTCGTTGCCCTTTAAATGATACGCTTGTATCCCGACTTAATAAATACTGAATGCCCTAACAGCACACAAGACAAAAAAAAAAGGGGAAGCGCACGAGCAATTTATTCAGCGGTCGAGTAGCGTTCCATTGATTTTCGTGGGCCCAGGCGCAGGATAACATGTTGTTAAACCACAGGAACGCGAGCAAACAAATTACCCACAGCAGTTGGCCAAAAATTGTTCAACATAACTTCAGATTTTATGGCCCACATGTGTGCGAAAATGGAATGGTGGTGGTGCATAGAGAGTGGCGGGGCATGTGGGTATTCATTGCGGGTTCCAGCGGTGGAGTTTACTATCAGTTTGCCGCTTGGCCAGTGTGGCTGCGAAATTAGTGCTTCACTGCCTCACTGTTCTGGTCCTTTCCTTTCGGCTCTATTCCATTCTACTAACCTGGCCAACAAGCATTTCGGCCCCCCCTCCTTTATCGCCTGCAGTTCAACTTCGCCGTCTTTTGCGGCTTGGCCAAGTTTCATGTCAAAAGTGCACTCCATGAATATTTCACTTGCAATCACATTGTTTTCCCGCTAACTTTTTAGATTGTTTTAACATGTGGCGGAAGTGGGCGTGGCCCATCGGCCGGGGGTGTGGCACGTAACGTTGCAACAACAGTATCAAACTTTGGTTTTCACTCAATTTTGGCAATGCTTTTCGGACTTGTGGTCTCCACCTCACAAACGACCCCCAAGAGCTGTTCGAAAATCGTGTGTTGATGCAGGAGGAGAAGAGACGTGGAAGTGCACGATTAGGGCGAAGAAAATTAACAATTAAAATATGTAAAGGAAGATTAGAAAACTATGCTTATATTTTATAGATCGATGGGTATCTAATACTAACACTCTTAAAAAATCAAAAGATATCTGATAAAGATCCTGTTGAAGTACTTTTCTCTTAAAGATTTTCTTCGGGATTATAATTCACTCCTGTAATTTCTCGCAGTGCATCAATTCCAGTGCCACTCTGTGTGTTTGCTGAGGTAATCCTTGATTCCCTTGTGCTAAATTTGCCAGTTCAGTTCGGTGCAGTGCAGTGCAGTGCAGCTCGGTTCGGTTTTATTCGGTTGGGTTCCCTATCGCCTCGCCCGTCAGATTGCATTGCCTGGCTGCCCTTTGTGCTGGGAATGGAGCTCTAATAGTGCCGGGATGGAGCTGTGATGGGTGGACTTTGTCTGGCCGAAATGTGGGAGATTTATGCAGACGTCTCTGGCCAGCTAGCTGGCTGGAATAGAGGCCACTCGGCATAAGTAGCCGCTCAAAAGATATTGCGTGTTTGCCTTTGCCAACTGCCATGAAATGCACCTGTTAGGATCTGCTCTTTTGGCGCTCTATCGGGGGATTTACAATGTTGGCTTAAAGTTTTTCCCGCCCAACGCGGCGTTTAATGAATTTCCAGTTTTTACTTTCTCATCTTTTTGTGTTTCACATCCCTACTGCTCGCTCCGCTGTTTGTCCATTTACCCAGTTTGCTCTAGTGCGCCGGCAAGCTGGCGCCGTTTCATTTGTCGCACTTGCATCTCCGGCCCAGAAGAGCAGAACACCAGAACACCAGAGCAGGTGCGTCCCCGAGCCTCGAAATTACAAGAGTTGCAGCAGATGTTGCAGGAACTGCGAACAGCAGGAACACCCAGCCATTTTCTATATTTTATGCACTTTGCGTGCTACCGAAAATGTTACATTTTTCGTGCTTTTTTGGGGAGAGGGCATTGCGCCGGGGCGTATTTGATGAAGGTCAGCGGGCGAAATGGGTGCTTCCGGTTGGGAGGGGATGGGCATGAGATGGGGCGTGGCCTGTTGAAGTATAAAAACTAGTTTGATAATTTTCTGCTCAAATTGAATATTTGCAACTGTATGTGAGGAAACTTTTCTTATTCTCTGCGAATAACTTTAATGGAAAAACTTTGAATATCAAACCGCAAAAACAAAAAATCCTGCCCATGAAGCGGGAAGCGGAAAGCAGGGCCCGGGGCGACCTAGAACGGCCACTAAAATTGGAAAATTGAAATTGAATTGTAGACACAGACATGGCAAACAGGCGAACTGGCTACCGAACTGACCAGACACAAATAGAGGACTCCCAATTCAAAACGAACTTCGACTATGGTTCAATGAGTGCACATTCACCTCTGGGGAGCGGAGGATGAAATTGAAATCAAATAAATATGCAGGAAATATTCCTGCGGCACGTGTGAGTGCAAATGACTGAGGCTCGACTTTTGCCCCGGACAAAATATTCTTTCATCTATTTTCTTTTTCATCTCAGCTCCCCTCTGAATTTCCCGGGGACGCGGATCAGTGCCCAAGTGGCACAAAGTCATTTGGTTTATTAGCACTCGAATGGCAAATCCCAAGACAACAAGCAGGGCAGGAAACCCTTGCCTCGCATTCCACGGAGGAGCAACTTGCCTCCTCTGACATTATTTCGTTATTATCCGCATCAAGGACTCGATTGACAGGAGCACAGGCACGTGCTGCCAACGCCTTTATCCGGCTTGCGAAAATATTGTCACAAGCAACGAGCCGGGCTCAAAACAGACAACTGACTAGCCGGGCTACAAAAGAAATTATATTTACCAGGCCAGAACGGCACAAGGAAACAGCGAGAAAACAAAACACAAATAGGCAGGTCAAAAAATAGGAATAGGACAAAAAAAGCCGAGTCCTGAGCAGAAAAAGCAGCAGACGAATCAAATAAAGTGCCAGCAACATGGCATCGAGGGTCGTGCCAAGTCCTGTCGCCTGACAGGCTCCACTTTTTCGCAAGTGCGTGCTGCTGACTTTTGGCTTTGCTTACCTACTTTTTCGCCAAAGTCAGAGTCCTGCCTAGAGTCCTGGCCTGTGCTTTCTGCCCGAATGTTTCCGCAGCAGATAAATACAACATTTGACACTTCATTATTGTGCCCGCAGCGTAATCGAATCAATTCAATTCCAGGACCTTGGCTGGCCACGTCAGGCCTTGTCATGGTGTCAAAAGTGCTTGGTCTTCGCTCTTCGCTCCTTCGCATCCGCACTCGCAGGACCCTCCGCAGGACCTCCAGCCCCGCATTCATTGTTCATCGCTCAGAGCCCTAAGGCTCAAGGCAGCTTGCCCTGTTGACACATTCGCTTAAACGTATTAAATTGTTTGCCATCGCCTTTTGGCATCGTCGTTTTCCTCGTCGCCGGCGCTTTGTAGCTGACGCACAGTTTTTCTTGTTTTTTTCCACCCAGCACTTTCCACTCCCGATTTTCCCGACACTCGACAGACGATCCTTGATGGCACTCCGCTTTTGCGTGCGACTCGGAAGTGCGGCCAGCATAGTCGTATCTGTATCCGCGTTCTGTCCTGTCACACTAAAAGTAATCGATTACCTTGTAACCGGATATGAGCGTATCCGCTTTTCGGGGCGATTTCCTCCACTCCACTGCCTCTGACCCACTGTGACCCGAAAAGTTGGAAGTTGGATAATTTATGTGTATGTGTGTGCGGCATTTAATTGAGTTTAATTGGGGCTGGCCGCAATGCCTGGCTATTTATGCAATAATCATTGTTTAATTACAAAACCAAATAAATACCCTAATGCCCAGGCATGCAGCAGGTCCTTTGATGTGGTCACCGTGGGCCTGAATAAATTATGCAAGACACGAATTACCTAATACGCAAATGCACCATGCATCGCTATCTGTGCGTGCCGGTGGGTGTTGGCAATTGAATTAATTCAGGGCTCACTTGGGGCTTAGGCCCAGAAAGTGGGCTTTAATATTTAAGTGCATTTTAACACTTTACACTCGCACAGACAAGCTGCAGATACAAAAACCTAACCCACGCCCACACTCCCACACAAATGCCGAGATTGACATATAAAATTGATTAGCAAATCAACAGCAAGTGCATTAAATTATTCGCCCATCCCTGGCAACTTCTGGTGTGTGTAAAGTTGACAAGTTTCATTGGATGGGCATAATAAAATGCACTTTATGAACTTTCCGACATCTGACAAATATTCTTAAATGCACTAAACCAATTAGCCACACATCTGACCATCCACAAGATGTTGTGTTGATCTAGATGACATCGTCCATGGACCGAACATGTGTGCGTATATGCACACACACGTCGGTCAGGCCGAGTAATAATATTTTGAGTAATTTACTTATATTGCGTACGAAAATACCAAAAGGCATTTCATATTAAAATTGTGTCTCCTTCCAACCATCTCTTCCATTTCCAGTGTCCGCCCAGAGCATGATGACCAAGAACGAGCCCATGTTCATATCACGTTCGGAGACATTCAAATTCATCACCGGCGAGACAATAGTGCTGCCCTGTGAAGTGGCCAACACGGGTGAGTACAGTATACAATAGTATATAGTCCCAACACTCCCCTTTTCCGCCCATTTTCCGAGCATTTTCCATCAGGCATACCGACACGAGCTGATTCACCCACGCAGTTTGCATTTAAATGCTGCGGTCGAAGGCTCTGCCATACAAATAATTAAGCCGACATTATGCGATGGCCACAACTATGCATTAATCCCCCCAACAGGACTAAATTTCATCCTGCTGCCGGGGCACTCCGACCGCAGAAAAACAGGAGCAGCGGTCGAAGCGGACGGCCAGATGTCCATCCAAGACATGTGTAGTGGTTACGGCGTTTTTGCTGTGGTATCCTGCCCTCCATCCGTACATCCTGCCATTCTTCCGTGCTTCCTTGCTTGCGCTTCACTCAAGTCTTGGCATTTGAGCCGTGGTCGGTCCATGTACGTTTTTCAATTTAAATGCGGTCGTGTGTGCGAGATTATTTGTACATAACAGGGATTTAGCATAAGCAACAGCATGCGAGGAGCAGGCAATTCGAATGAAAAAGCTGTGGGTGGCTGAAATAAAGCTGGGCAAGATGGTCGAAACTTGTGCCACTCGTCGGGGACAAAACGCAACATAAAAACTCGGACCCAAACACTTGGAATACATTTTATTCGTGCACTGAGAAAAAATCTGAAATGGAATTTCAATTCCAATTCCTTGCCTTTTAGTTAATATTAGTTTACTAGGAAAGGATTACTTAAATTTTGATTTCTTGTTGCAATTTGGAAGTGTTAAGTACGTGGTAAAACATTCTCTAAGTGCACAGGACGTGTAGGATGTCTCCCCTTATGTAGATGCATATGAGCTTGAGACGTCTGCGGTGGGTGGTATCCGTTTATAAGAAAACGAATACAGAACAAAGAATTTCATTTGCGTTTCTCTTGCACTTGATTGCCTCCGACAAGGACGAACTCTGCAACTTCGACCAGGACGCTGGGACATAGCTACCAAGGCCGGGCCAGGATGAGGACGAGGACGAGGACGAAGATGGAGCTTGAGCTGGAGCTGGCAACGCAGGCGATGCGATACACAGACAATTTCTGCAACAAAATTATAGCTGCGGGCATTTGGGTACTAATAATAAAAAAGCATGGCTGAGAATAGAAAATACCAGAATAAAGCACAAGAAAGTAAATACATAAACGGGCAGGACACGCGGCGTTGGAGGGGAAAAATAAATTGCCTGGGCGTTTGGCATGGCTTGGTTAGCTCTGCACTTTTGCCCCGCTGGCTTTGTCCCCTTGGCTAATGCGGCATTATGCTAATAAAGTGCCCATACGACAATTTCATTACAGCCATTGCTCAGCTCGCGGCTTACTTGCGCCCTTAAACGGAATAATTAAAAGCGAAGCCGCCGCGCGATTTCTTGTTTTTAATGTAGCATACTTTATGGGGCCAGGTCCTCTGAAATATGATTGGCAACGAGTATCCGGCGATTTAGCCTGATTGCGGCTGCAGGTGAGCCGGAACACATCCCTTTTTATGGCCGCGAACATAAAGTGTAAAAAAATAATTGATAGAATTTTTAAAAGCGCACTAAACCGCCGAGACTCTCACGCGGCACTTTGTACAATTTATGCGCATTTTCATTTCGTTTTATGCCTTGCGATGCGTACTCGTAAAATTTGAGAGAACGAAAATCACATTCGCACTCATACACTCCACACACACACACACACACACTCAAACAGAGACAAAGGGCGCGTGTGAGCATTTCCATGTAATATGAAAATGCCTTTAAACACTTATTACGGATCCTTGCGCGCCGAAAGAGTAATCCTTCAGCTCGAGTGGGCCATTCGCCGTTCCCTTTTCCTTTCTCTTACCCATTCCCCCGGTATGGATAGTCGTGTCTGAGTGCGAGCAAACAGTGAAACATTTCATCATTATCATTTCATTTGAATTTTTATTTGTTCTTCAATGTCTGGCACGCAAAGTCTGTTTATTTCATTGTCTGCTGCTAGCTGGCTTGCTTGTTTCTTTTGCTTTGTTTGCGTTTGCTATTGCTGTGCTTCTATTTTTGCCTTTGCCACTCCGGCAAAAATAGGATACCCTCTAAAGTGGAAATACTTGCACTTATGCCAGCTCGACAATATCAATTTCGGAAAATCCAAAGACTTCTTTGATCACAAGTGGCAAACAGTTCATACTGTCAGAGCGTAATTATATACGAGAAGCTTAGGCCTGTGTACAGTATCTCTTTCAGTCACCTAAATATCCTGGGCAGCAGGATGTTTTATTATCCTGGCAAAGAAAGCAAACAAATACAGGTGGCAGGATGTTCTTTTGCGGCAGTTTGCTTAGCCAAATTTGCATGTTAATCCTGTGCCTTTTGAGACAAGTAAATATTATTATATAATTTATTCTTGTAAACTGGCAAAATTGCCAAAAACTTTCCAAATATACAATATGCCGGAAATGGAAAATCCGATTTAATTTTAAAATGCCAAATGCAGCATCAAGAAGCCAGAGTTCTGCAGTTGCAATTTTTAGGCTTTTCCAAATCGGCTAATTAATTGCTCTGGCCATTTTATACGCTGCTCAGTTGAGTTTGTCTGCATGCCAAAGCCAGTGTCGTGTGAATTTTTCATTGCGGTTTCGCTTAAAAACAGCAACAAGGTCTAAGCAAACAGAGGGCAAAAACATTTAACAACCGGCCACATGGCTAAATGCCGAATGCCAACTGGTAACTGGTAACTGGTAACTGGCTGTAACGGACTGTGACTGTAAACTCGAATGCAATAAAATTCAAAACACAAAAACCCCGTCATTGCGGCCATACAAACGCTCATTACGCTTTGATGGAGCGTCGGCGCTCGAAACTATTACCCCAGCAAAACGGAAATGGAATCGTACCGCAAAAGTTGAAGTTGTGCAAACAGCAGAACGGACCACTCGACTTGGCATCGTGTGTACTGTATAGTGTATGTTGTATGTATATGGCTGTGGAGGCAACAAAGTTTCAATATTAATGCCATTTACAGTTCTAATTTCGCTTTTTCCGTGCACACGCACACGGACACCACACTTAACACACTCACACTCACATACTTGCACACACACTTGGGGCAAACATACTGGCACAAAGTTTCGCAAGAAGTTGCAGATAAGTCTGACCCATTCGCTCTAGTTTGCCTGCGGCGGCTAAGCCGCAACATCGTTTATCTTCGGGGGTCATCATCTTATAATATTGGCCTTTCCGACATGCAATAAATTGCGCTCAGACAAACAACATGTCCGTTGGTCGGCCTTTGGTCCGTTGTTTCCCTGCTCTGCCCGCTTTTCCCGCTGCTCTTTCACACACACACACACACTGTGAGAAATCGAGCTCAAGGCGGACGATGGCTGGCATATTGCGCATACGCACAGTATGCCCAGAGCAAACAGACAAAAGGCGCTGCTGCAACAATGCGAGCATTGGCCATATTTGAATTGGTCGTGTATGTTTTTGTGTGCCTGTGCCTGTGCCTGTATTTATGTGCATATAGCTCTATAGCTATGCATATAGATGTGTGTAGTATCTCTGTCACTGGGTGAAGTGTGGAAAACTAAAAGTTGGCTTTCGGCTGTAAACAATGAACCAGCCGCTATGCCGCTCTGCAGCAGGACGTGTGTGGTCGGCCATTTGTCCAGGAGGAGCAGGCCATGTTTATGTGAGCCCAGTGAGGATGAGCAGGACGTACAAAAACCAAAATGCTTTTACCGAGTTTCCGCCCCACGCCATCCAACTCGTTCATCCTCATCCGCTTGCTCCTGCTGCTGCTCCTGTTCCAGTTCCAGTTCCTATCCTGCTGCCTGATCCCGAATCCTGAAGCCAGGACTTGCCGCTCGCTTAACGGCGCAATTGTTTGCATGTATTGTTGTCGTAATGCCGCCCCCCACTGCCCCATCCATTTCTGTGTGCCTTTCTATTTAGTTTAGAACACTTAAACCGGAAATTGAGGCGTTTCGTGTTTTGCTTGTTTTCGTTAGATTGTTGTTATTTTAGTTAACAATTTATTTAGTTGCAGCCAGGCAGCAGTACAAGGCACACAGGAACGAGGCTCCTGATTTATGTGTGCCCTTGCAACGGACTAGGATCCTGAGTCCTGCGCAATCTTAGCTTAGAGTCTGCCGAACGGCGACTGCAGAATAATTATTTTTGCCACCCCACAAACCAGTGCTGCCAAATTCATTTATGCAGCAACATGCCAGCTAGACCTATAAAAATATATGTTCCATCTTTAAATGCTATTAGTTTTGTCCTCGATCGGTTTATTACTCCTCTTAAGTGAGTAAACACGAGAGAGATCTTTAAAAAAAAATGTGAGTAATTGGCAAGCACAATGCAATTTTCCGGTCTATTTACGAATTTACGAAAACGAAACATTTTAAGAACTGGCAATTGAAATATGCTGACAGCTCTCGAACAAACCCAGCCAATTAGTCCGACATCGTTGAAATTAACCAATTGTGTGGCTGGAAATTCCTTCTGGGAAACGAAATAATTGACAGCCTGAGTTGGGCTGTAATGCGAAGGCTTCGCCCAATTTGCAAGCTCCAGCGCAAAAATCGACTTGGCAATGTACCAACTACAACTGACGTTGCTTCATTCATAACTCAATCAAGCGGCTAATATGATATGACTGCACTTTGCCAGCACGTACGTGTTGCAGCACGCCCATGCCGCCCCAATCCTAAGCAGGATCTATGCATGGAGGATACGTTCCAGGCCAAACAGCCCAATGCCCCAGCACCTCGCCATCGACAACGCCATCACCATTGCCGTCGCCAGCCGGGAAGCCTAAAGAATTATACTTTCCGTGCTCTGCGGCAGGGACACCATCTACATATCCCGACCCATCCTCCCTGCCACATCCTGCAACCACAACTCCACCTTCGACTCCTTTTAGAGCACGCTAACGACAGCAGGTGGTGCTCGTTTATTTATTTGTTTTTGCAGTGCACTGCGCCTGCACCGCCTGCACCTCCTTTCAACTTTTCATGGAACGGAGACCGTGTGCCTTGGCTTGTTGATGTTGTTGAACTCATTGCAAATAAATACGCTTTTTGAATGCGCATGTAAATGACTTCATAAGCATTTATTACGGCCCAGCCAACTTGCAACCGAGGTCCTGCTGCACTCACTCACTTACTCACTCACATCCACTGCTGTGGTGTGTGCTTGTGTTTGTGGTGAAATCAATTTGAGGAAGAAAGGATTCGCCTGCCTACAGCTGCGGCCAAAATATTATTAAAAGATTATGCTCAAATATGCTAATGCCGTGTGTTTGGGGTAAATGGTTAAACATATTATGAAAAACTCGTTGGCAGTTTTAGGTTGCATATAGACGGACAATGTATAAAGTTCATGAAGTTATTTCTTCATAAAGACATTAATATTTCATATAATTAATTAATATTTTTTTCCCAAAATGGAACAATTTCAAAGTGTAGCTCATTAGCATAAGTAGCTACAAACATTTCTTTAATCCTTTAAGCAGTTGTAAAATCCTTTTGAATCAGTGTCCCACAATTTTGCCCGCAGCTGTTAGTCATTTTCCCGTACCCCAGATCTTTTTGGCAGTGGAAAAGCTCACTTATTCGTCGATGGCGGGCAAAATTGTTTTAATTTTTAATGAACGCCGCTCATCGGCGCCGAAACACGGAAGTCATACATCATTAGTAGCAAATCCGGTAGCTTCAATACACATTTCAATACTTCAGTTCTGCGGCCCCAACTCCGCATCCTCCACCGCTCCCAATATCCTTGCCATATCCTTCCCCCCCACCCCCCTTGCCGTTCATCTATGCTTTGCACGCGCTCGGAAATTTACATCGAGCAACTCACATAAATTGAAAAAGGAATCACAATTAATGAGTTCGATGAATGCGCCATTGCCATTGGACTGTCGTACGTGAATGAGTGTTTGAGCGTGCCTATGAGTGTATTAGTGTGCGCTAGGGTGGACCATGATTGTCACTAGATATCCTTTTTAACTGTTTATGAAAAATGATATAAATGAACATTACACAGAATATCATTATTAAAGTAAGAAGAGGATTTCCTAAATGGTTTTGGCTTGCTTAAGCAGTATTGAGTATAATAGGAATTATAAATGTTTATATGATGGTTTGCATTTAATGAGATAACCAAGCCTGAAGCTAAAGGTCCACCCTGGCTCTCATCTAGCTGGATGGCTGGCATCCTTCCGCTGGCATCCTGGCATCATGGCAGCCAGGTCCTGCTCCTCCTCCTGCTGGTCCTGCCACAGCTACTGCTGTTGAAAGCATCCGAGTGTCTGACTGCCTCTCATTCTGGCATATGATTGCAAATGCCGCACATTAGCGGATATCAAGTGGGTGTTACTGAGTGCCTGTCTGACTCTCATCCAGTGTTGTTCATGCCGCCTGTCTGCGGTTTATATTCCACTCTGGATCTGCCTCTGGCTGCGTGTGCATGTGAGTGTAGATGAGTGTGCATGTGTGTGTGTGTGTGTTTGCGAGTCCATGCCAAATTGAATTTCTAGCCTTTTTAGATCCTTTGAAGCGGCCCGTAATTGAGTCATTTGAATTTTGACTTTTCAATTTGCGCTGCCACTGCAATGCAAGCACTCGAATCCGCCATTCGTTTCAATAACTCTCGAACATAATTTATCAATTATAATGCCATAATTCCAGCAGTGATTCTCAAATTCAATCCGCTCTTATTGCTCTTGTTGCAGACACGTACGTTGTGGCCTGGAAGCGCGGAATAGCCATATTAACCGCCGGATCCGTGAAAGTGACGCCCGATCCCCGAGTGCGTTTGGTCAACGGATTCAATCTGCAGATACGCGACGCCCTGCCCACGGATGCCGGCGATTATATCTGCCAGATTGCCACTATGGATCCACGTGAAATCACCCACACGGTCGAGATACTCGGTAAGTAGGCCGGCTCACAAATTTGCCAACGACTTTTCGCCACTTTCGGCGTTTGCATTGTTATGCAAAGTTCACAATCCCAATCACCCCCAATCCAGATTGACGTTCCATGGGAATTTTATGGGCGAAATTTATGCGGCCGGGCTCAAATCACTGGGGCCCCATTGTTAGGCTCCATCATTTCGAGTCTACACTGTTGTGTGCTGGTCAAATTAACATATCCTTACATCCTTAGTGCCTAGTGCTTAGTGCTTTATGCGTCCGGGCCACTCAAATATGCAAAGTAGGTTCGGCTGCAATTTGGCGGCTTTACGGCCAAGAGATTCAATAGAGAGTGGAAATTTGGGCGTTGAAAAAATCAAAACTAATCTGCCATTTGCCCCGGCATCCCTGCTCATCCCTCCGGAGCAGTGGCTGCCTGGAATTCAGGACGCAGAGAGAGAGAGAGAGAAAGCGAACGGATGCAAATTGCTGCTCCTTTGGCTCCGGGTCCTGCTCAACTACTTCCTGCCGGAGACTGAACCCGATGTGGCTAACAAGCGTGCGACTCCAGCTTTGTCTCTGGCTCCTCTTGGAATTCTGGGTATCCTGGGTATCCTTTTCCTCGCTTTTTCCTCCTTCCTTTCCTTCGGCATGCGTCTTCGACTGGGCTTCTAATCAGCAATGATGAATAATTTACATATATTTCCCCCCAATTACAATGTTGCCCTTTATTTGCATACGATTGTCTGTCTGTGTGTGTCTGGCCAACACTTGCCTTTAAACTGCTCCACGAAAATCCTCGATGTGTGTGTGTGTGTGTGTGTGCGGTGCATGCAAATTGCGATACAATTCCCCAAATCTCCAAAGTGTCGCTGTCTCGCTTTCGCCCCGTCTCCCTCTCTATCTGCCGCCGAGTTCAAACGATTGAAAAATAGTTTTATTGCCGACTTTAAGTCGCTTTAAAATGCGCGCCTGTATGGATTTTCTCGCGCAGAACAAAGGCCTATAAAAATGCGTATTTATTTTAGCGGCGACAACTTTTTTCATTTGTCATTGAAACTTGGTCCTGCTCCTTGTGGTCCTGCGCCTGCTTACCCAGTTCCCCCGATTCCATCTTCTTTTTTTCCGGCCATCGCCGCAGGCAAACATAAAACGGAAAAACGAAGAAGTGCGAGGAAGTGAGGGAAAAAAGTCGATTATTGAAAAGTTTTGTTTATTTTATGTGTTTATTATGCGCTCCGTTTGCCAAATAATGATCATGGCCAGAAATATTTCGTTTATTGAACTTTCGCAGGCGCACGTAAATTTCTCGCCCCGTTTTTAGCCATTCGCTAGCATAGCATACCATTCAGTTTCTGCCCCCATCGACCAATCTCCATTATTGTCAAAGGAGAAAACAGGCAAAATAATGCGCTGTCGAAGTTTTTATAGGCTCAGCAGCAGACACGGCCAGCAATGGACATGGACACCCTCCCCAAATCGGATCGGCAAAGTCTGGGCCTCTCCAGATTCAGATTCCCAAATACCCACCATGCGGGCCCGGCTTGTTCGTATATAAATTTCATAAAGTTTGCCACTCTTTGGCATCTCGGCTTGGCAGTTTTTACGAGCGTAAATTACTTTCAGTTTGGCTCACACTAAAGATGAAAAAATAATGTTCGCCGCTGCCAAAGTTTCCGCCGCCGTGGCCGTCGTGGCACTTACAAAGACATTAGCCCGGCGATGGCCAAAAAATGGACCAGCAACGGATAGCCGGCATAGCTGGGATTTCTGGGACTTCTTTGGGCGAGCGAGACCCTCCAGCAAGGGCCAAAAACAATGGCCGAAAAGTTTGGCCGTTGACAAATCTTTTAATATGGCACGGGCATTAATATCTGGGTGACCCCGCAATAATTGCAGTCCCACTCCCGACCCGAGAAAACATCTGGCACTCTAGGTGAGCTGTATCTAACCAACGTGGAGGCTTTAATATTTGATGTGTCCGCCAAGGTTGCTATCTCTGTTGGCCAGCAGTCAACAAATGGGGTGGAGATCCACTACCACTGTGCGGACAGGAACGGCAACTGTGTCAAGGACTTGAAAGCATTTTAACCGGGCTGCAGCTGCAGCGGGCATTATTCATGTGACGTTTAATAAAACCAATTAGGCCTCGACATGGCCCATCCACAATCCATCCATTAGCCGGTGGCAGGCTGTCGCCGGTTTGGTTCACTTCAGTTCGGTTTGGTTTGGTTTGGGTTTTGGGTTATGGTCAGATCAGGCGGCGGGTTGAATGGATGGCTGGACCAAATCCAACCGCAAAACATTATGTTATGCGGTGGCTGTGCGGTCGGCCATGGCAGCAATTTACACATTTTTATCACGGCCGAATCGGTGTGATTTTTAAATGCATTTCGCGCGTGACTTTAAAAATGGGCTGGCCAGCGGCCAACATCGGATTGCGACTAGTTTAAATGCCACAACAGCTGGCAATTAGCTGTGTAATTACAGGGTCTTTGTGGGTCGCAAAAGTCCAAGTCAAGCATTCCACTTATAGTATCGATAACAATGAAATCATTGAACCGGAAACCATAATTATTGTACACAAGTGAGTGTGCGTGTGTGTGTGAGTGCGGGTGTGCGGCCTTGAATAGAAAATGGAGCTCGGCTGCCTAATGTGATTTATATGCACAATATGCCAAAACAACTGCTCTCGGACACGGATACGGACACGGCCAGGGAGACGGATGTGGCCACATCAGGCGGAGACAGGTGCAGAGAAAGGATGCGGATACGGATGCGGCGGGGGTAGTGGGAGTGGGAGTGGAGGTGGGTTTGAGGTAATAGGAGTATGGGGGGACGCATTTAATTATGGCCGACAATAGATCCCCGTACAATGGGCGGCACAACAATGTTTGTACAATAACAAAAGATGCTGGCAAAGGCGGAGAGGTGTGGCATATAATTATACGCCACAAGGACGATAAACAAATGCACGCACACAAGTTCCTTGGTTACTTGAGACAAATTACCAACAGGACACTGCATCCAGAGCAACGGGAGCCCCCAATTAAATGCCCGGATTGCTGGGATCTCCAGGCAGCCGCTTAAGTTTTAGCACTAAACTTTATCGGATGCAACAGAATATGGATTTAAATTACTTAACAGACATGCTCCGAAGTTTTGCCGCCCACAAAACCGGCGCACTTAAAGTTTAAGCCTGTATATGAGTGTGTGCTGGGATGGATGGCTGCCTGGCTGGCTGGCTGGCTGGCCAAGTGGGTGAGGGAATGAGTGGTTGGATGAGCAACTTTGCATGCCACAAAACCAGGACCCAAAGTTGAGCTACCACCACCACCATCCGCCGTAGCTGTAGCTGTTGCGAAATCAATATGAAACAAACTCTGTCAAAACTGGCCGCAACCACCGCATTGCTGCTCCCACTCCTCCTGATTCTCCTGCTCCTCCGGCTCCTCCGGTTCCTCCGGCTCCTCCTGCCATTGCGGCCAATGCGGGATGCTTTGAAAGAGCTGCTTATTAAAATTTTTGCCAGCTGGCCACAAAACCAGCGCAAAACCATCGTCGCTGACAGTCTGCAAGATTGAGACCCATTAAGTAGTCGTCATCTGCATGACATTACATGCCGCAATCCACGTATTACAAGCCGCACAGTCGCAGAGCCAAAATCAATTTCAGTCCGGGTATCGGGTATTAAAAGAGCTTTGCGCCCTTTATAAGCGGGGGAGACATATTTATTGAATTCAATATGCGAGTGTACAAAAGCGTGAGAATATTGAGAATATACCAAACACACACGTAAATGGGAGGAGTACGTCCTTGCCCGCCTGCAACTTCATTGCGAGTTATCCGAGTCCTTATTCCCGCTGCGCCTTTTGCCCGGCTCATGATTTATTATAGTCTAATGCATATTTTGTGGCTGCAGGAGGACAGAGCGCTCCGCACACGAGCTACACTTGGAAAAGTGACTAAGTATATGCTATAAGGCTAGTTTACAAATATGTTGTAGCATACTCTTGAACACTATTACAAAAAAGTTGCATCTAAAGCCCCAAGCAATGTAGTTTATTTAATGGGAATTCATTTTTTTCTCAGTGCAGCTGAGAGCCATGAGCCATGAGCTATTTGTGTGCCACTCAGTGATCAATTGTAATTTTCTTTCGAATGCAAATATCCTGGAGAGCGAGCGCGCTGCTATCCTTGCTGGGCTTATTTGTTTTGGCCAGAGCAATAGAATATATTATTTGATATATTGCACATCGTATGTACTTACTAAAAAGAATTGCATCAATAACACATGTTTGTGCGTCCACTGGAGTAGTCAGTGATAATTTGATTGGGTCCTAATCAGTGATGCAGGGCTGCCCAGCGCAATCCCCTTTCGTCGGCGCCCCTGGAGGCCGTAGATGGACTCCAATTTGATATGTATATTGAGTCCAATACACATATACATATATGCATGTTTATGTATTGAAGTGTCTCTGTGCGCCTTTTGGTTTATTGAGCTGTTGATACTCGCACTTAAATGTGGAATTTTCTGGGGAAAAGCAAATATCAGCCAAATGAACGAAATCCCCGAGAGCTTCAGCATAACAAAGAAACATGGTAAAGAAAAAACAACAAGACTGAAAACTAAAGTAAAAACAAAAAAAAAAACGAACTGCTGGCCATTTAGTAGGCCCAAAAACAAAAAGGACGAAATACAACAATGCCTAAGAAATGTCCATAAAATGGAATGAAGCCATCGAAGGCGGCAGCTGCCGTTGTCCTTGATTTAGTCGCCGCACAGCAGACATAATTTTTAACAGCTGCAAAATAATGCGGCCACAAATATAAATAAACGCCGGTCCCGAATTAAATCAAACTATGCCCCAGTTGGGTCAAGGAATGAAATAAAAAAAAAACAGAAAAGGGGACTTCTAGGGGCACTTGCCCAGTCGAAGTCCAAAGTTGGAGACGCGTAAATGCCGTTTTCTCTCATTCAATTTGCATTCGGTGCGCATTTATTTATTCAAATTGTGTGATGTCCTTGCCCAGCCCCACTTTGCATACACATTTTTGGGTGGACAGCGGGGACACTGGGACCACTGGCCATTTCTAATGTGTTTTTCTACTCTCTCACTGTGCTCTTTTCGTTCTTTTTTTCTCCATTTTTTTGCCCTCCAGTGCCGCCGAGGATTCATCACATTAGCACCGGCGGACATTTGCAAGTCAAGAAGGGCTCGTCGGTGCGCATCGAGTGCTCGGCCACTGGTAATCCAATGCCGAATGTGACTTGGAGCCGCAAGAATAATATTTTGCCCAACGGTAAGATTGCGCATAAGTGCCAGGACGAGTGTGCCGTGGCCCAACCAAAAAGGATACCCGCCAAACAACCGAGCAACCAGCACAAACCAACCAAAGGCCACGCAAATTAAAATCGTAAAGAGCAGCAAAGGACGACGCGGTGGCGAAAACGTAAATGAATACAGTCGTAAAAGAAACTTTAAACAATTTCCATAAAAATGGAAAGTCAAAGAAATTATATTTTCTGCCCCGCTTTCGGCGACCGCTTTGCTCGTCCTTTATTATTAAATATAATGCTCACTCCGCCGGCAAAATCGCAGTGTGTGAGAGCGGCTGCGTTGGTGGTTTCTTCGTTGTTTGGCGGACAACAGAGCCTGACCGTGGTGAAGGAGGACTTCTGCCGGACATCACTGTCACTTGGCCGCACGTTGATTCTCCGTAATTGGCTCTGTCATTTCTTGGGCTGCGGACACTCGGACTATCGTACTATCGGACTCGCGGACAAACGGACAGCTGAACTAAAGGACAAGCGGACAACCAGAAGCGTACTTTGGATGTCCGTCCGTGTGGCGGCGGCCTTATTGGGTTGCATTTTTCATGCGGTTTTCATGGCTCTCCGTTTCAGGCGAGGAGAAGCTCCACTCGCACGTCCTCTCCATCGAGAATGTGGATCGGCACAAGGGCGGCGTCTACATATGCACGGCCAACAATCGCGTGGGCCAGCCCGCTTCCAGCCAGGTCGTGCTCCATGTCCTGTGTAAGTATGCCACCCACATCCATATTTAAACACTGGAAAAAACAATAACAATATACATTCGGAATATTTTCGAAACAAGCCGAGTACATATCCATTAGTCAAACGGAATAAAAATGTCTCTTTTAGCTCGAAACAATTTTGTAAAAAAAACTACTATAGGTAGGATCTTTTTTTTATAGTAAATATTCCACATTTGAATTGGATTCTTTTTCAAGTGTAGGTACACAATGGCAGCGAAACGAATTAATTTTTTCTGTGCGCGACCGTGCCACCGGAGTCCGCCTGTCAGTCCAATTTATGTCAAATCTGATTTCGATTTCGAACGGGTATTGACTTTTAACGCTCTCGCGGCACATGCATTCGCGTAGATGATGGAGTCATGGAAGGGCAGAGGTCACGGCTCAGCGGTCAGGGGTTGAGGGATGAGGGCTGAGGGATGCCCAGCTGAAATGGGGATTGCTCTTATTACATTTACACACTTACCGACATTTATTGGTTGGCTGGCAATTATTGAAATGCCTGGCGGGGACTCCTGTTCGTTCTGACATTTATTAAGAATTTATATGTCCGTATAATTTTGATGCGAGTTCGTTACCGATCCGGTTGCCCGCCCCCTGGTCATTACATGTGCTAATTACATGGCTCCCATCCCAATTTACACTTTACTGCTACCAATGTCTGGGGGGCGCCATTGGGCCATTGATTTTTCGCGTTCGCTACCATTCGCCAGCCATTCGCTGCCATTCCGTGAGACAGGACAATGTTCATGTTATTAACTAATTTCTTAACATTCTCTTCGTTATTTTGCGCCCGCAGTTTCGCCGGAAATCTCCGTGGAGCGTCCTGTGGTCTTCTCTGGCGAAGGGCACGAGGCCACGCTGGTCTGCATCGTCCACGGCGAAACACAGCCTGAGGTATGTTTTAATTAAATTTCATACATAAATTTTCATTATCGCGCTAGCTCACTTGGAAACACGTACAGCAAACCATACTGCGCCCCCGCAGCGGATGCTACAGATACACAGATACACCGCCATAGATACACAGATACTCGGACAGACGGACAGATTCCGATGCCCATATGTATAGGGCACATCCCATAGACTTAGCCGTCTCGGGGAGTCCATTGTTAAGCTGAGAGTCGAAAGCAGATGACTGCTGCCACCACGCATTAATTAAAAGTCTACAGCGGCAAATTGAAGTGCAACACAAAGTGCAGATAAGAGATGATAAAAAGGACGCAGCGACAAAGAAGAGGCGCCGAGCATAATTTTAATCAAACATCGCTCACAAAAAGTCCGAGCGAGATGGCGACACTGTGCGAGCGAGAGCCGCTGAGCGTGTCCTTGTCGTCCTGTTGCCGAATGCATTTTCCTACATTCAGAGCTTTTCTGCAGTAATTTCGACTTCACTTTTAGCCCGGCTCTCACTCTCTCATCCTCTGGTGTTTATTTTTGTGCTCTGCGCCTTTTGTCGACATTTAAATTAATACGCTCGGCTATAATTCAAAGTAAAATTGCGGAAGTTGCCAAAGCGGAAGTGAGAAGCGGCGGTCTACCGACCGAAAAAAAAAAAACATCAAAAAAGCACAAGAGAAATGCCAAAGAACTGAAAAGAAACCCAAAATGACATGGCGCACACACAGGCGAGAAGAGCTGGGCGAAAATGGAGGGATTGGGATATAGTAGGGTGATCCTTTGCTGCGAAAAGTCAGCCAGGACATTACTATAATTATTATCCTGAATCCTTTAACCTTGAATTGTATTTAAATGCAATTTTCAGGCATCTAACTTTAATTTATTTATGAAATAGTCAAGCATGCCAATCAGGCAGAAAAACCAAGTCATTGCCCTTAAAACCCGGCTAGATTGCAGATTCCTTTGCACTGCCTGCCCAATAAAGCCTTAATAAGGACCTTGCAGGACCTTAATTTGGCCAGAAAGTGACCGGGCTCACCCTAACGTACGTAAGAGACGAAACCCGAATAATGACTTGCAACCGCAAATGTCAATCCTTAAAATTATACAGCTCCCGTTTCATTTCACTTTGTTTCGCTCCATTTTTGGCCCGATTCGTGGTAAGTCCGACCGCCAGCGACTCTGGGCCCGTTCCACGAATTTTCCGACAGCGCATTAAGTTTTTATGCTATTTAATTTTTAACATTTTCTTTTTTTTTTTTTTTTATGGCCCTCGTTTTGTGGCCGCAAAGAGTTGACTGCTTTCCAGCGAACAGCGTAACTATTTATTTGCCAGCTAGCTGGTGCTTTTTATTTGCTCTGTCCGACACATTTCATTAAAGTCGTTGGCCCCCTTAACCCTTCGCTGGCCGCCATGCCTCGTTTTAACCCCCTGCAGCCGAGCGTCAACGTCAACGCCTCCTGCTTTGCATTGTGCATGCCATCGCCAGTAGTTGACGGAGCTGTGGGCGGTTAAAAGCGGGGTGGGCGTGGCATTTAGTAGTCTTTGAGAATGGCATTTCCGCATGCAATTTTTACATTTGCTTGCCTCTCGCTTCTCGTTTTGGCCGCAGTTCGTCATTTTCCCTCCATTCATTTAATGCTTTTCCCCTTTGCCATTTTTTATGTTAAGCTTTTCTTTTATTTTTGTATCCCTGTGGCTAAGTGTATACAATTTAACGCTTCCTTTTCGGTTGTTTTTTGGGGCTTTTTTTAACGAGCCTCCAAGTACTTGACTCTGCTCCACCTGCAACTGCATATATACACATTTCAAGTGTGTGCCACAGACACAGAAAGTTGTGTGTTTTATTTTTGCGAAAAATGTTAATTAAGGAATTCATTGGCATGTAAACTCTGCAGCGAGCCAAAGGTCAGTTTAATTAGCGTGATAAGAGGGGGAAAGTTGGGCAAATATCTGTGGCATGCCATATGTACTGTAATTACGGTCACAAATCTGTTGCATAGAATTCTCATTCTCGTTTTCATCACTGGCACAAAGGTGCAAATGATCGCCAGCCAATGAACTAATGAGTCCTGATGCAAATAATAGGTATATATACATATATGCCCATCATTGTTCGAATTGTTCTTGTGCGGCGTGCAATTTTAATTATGTCTTGTCAACGATATCCAGGCAGTTCGATGCGGAAAAACCGCACTCCACGCCACACGGGGGCTCCATATTAATTATTTAGCGCACATTGAAAGGTACTACATACGCATATGTATGTATATGCATATGACATTCCCAGACTGCCGCCCATGCATTGGCACTTATGTGCATATTTACATATTAATTACGCATTGCACCACGAGCCCAAGTCTCGCATATTCATAATCCATTGATATTGTCGATTTGTTGCATAATGAATATCATAAACATGCTCTAAGCTCCGTCTGTGTGTCTCTGTGTCTGTGCCACTCCACTGAGGCTAACCAGCCACCCAACCACCCAACCACCGGGCAGCAACAAAGTCATTAGAGCAATTGTCATTAACATGAGCGACGGCAATGAGACAACATCATTATCAACGTCATCGGGCGGCGGTGGCAGTATTGTCAACGATGTTGTCGCCGTCATCGATGTCGGACGCATTAAACATGCAGCAGCATTTGACATAGCCATCAACGTCAGCAGCTAACAGCATTAATGGGCGTCCGTTTGGACAGCCACTGGTCCCTAATACGCCCGCACACCACCCACCACCGACTATGCCCGCCTCCCACACCCACCCTCCTAAACAAGGAGCCACTCTGATGAGCTTTCATCGCTCATCAGCGAGCGATGGTGGATGGGGGGAAAAGGGGAAAGATACGGCTGCCATGCCGCTACTATGGCTTTTAATTATTTCGCAAATTAATTTCCAAATTGGTAATTTTCTTCACATTTACACACTCGCACACACACACACACATACACACGAACGCAGCGCACGTAATGAGTTTTTGTGCCCGGGTCGGAAGGACTGCAAGTTGGCCTATTGGCCCGATACGAAATGAGATGTTTAGATGGCACAAAATTGCGAGATAATTAGAGGATTCGTCGGTCTGGAAATTGCTTACTTGCCATCACAACGTTGCAAAAACTACTTGATATACACACGATTTAAGTGGTAATTTATCAGAATGGTATCAACGAAGACAGGTTCATGAAGGGTTCACAGATTAGCGAAAGCTAAATGCATTGCATTACATGTTTACTCATTTACTAGAAATGGTCTCTAAATATGAAATTTAATTTGAAATACCCATATTTCCATTGAAAGCCATATTATGCAGCGCATTATACCATTTATTTAAACAAAAAGGGGATTATAGCATATGAAACATTATACTCCACAATTAGTTAAACGAATAAAATGTTCGTTGAAATTAGTTTAAGGCCACTAGAATTACCCAACTTCTGGGGCATAAATTCGATTTAACTGTGTGCAACATGTGGCATATAGAGCAGTGTGTAAAGTCTGAGGAGATGGCCCGATTATAGACTTAATGACATGGTAGACCAGCACTCTAAACTGCTGTTCAACTACTGTCATTAATTACGGCAAAGTTATTTATTGTCATTATCTAATTTCTATTAGCTTTTCCCTAGGCGGCAACTTTGGGGAGCAGCTGTGCCACGGCTCTGACCAATTGGTGTAGGCAACAACTTAAGTCAAACTGTGGCCATTAACAGCGACACCAGCAACACCAGCAAAAAAATAGGAAAGCAGCGGCGATTCCACACGCAACTCTCTTATGTGCGTGCCAACGTGGCGTATGCGTAATTCCCACATGCCTCTTGCAATTATTTTCTTGGCTCTCAGTCGCTTTTCCCTTTTGTTTTTGTTCCTTAGCGCGTTTTCACTCGCAGCTGCCACCCGTCTAACAACACTCTTCCTTTGGCAATTTCCGCTGTGCCAGCGAAGGAAGGTATTGCATAATAGATTGCCAGACCAAACGGAAGGGAAGAGAAGAGGAGCTGGTGGCCAGGACTCAGGATCCTGGAGCTACAAAGACGGAATGCCAGTTGGCTGAGGCACGCATACACTTCTGCTTTCTTTTCTTTCCTTTTTGGCTGATTAGTGTTGATTGGTATTTCTCGCTTTGCTGCTCATCAATGCTAATTTCTTGGCGCTTCTTCGTCTCATTTCGGTTTGTTTTGTTTCGGCCAGCTTGAAAGTTGGCCAAGTTGCTTGTTTCGCATCGATTTCCTTTTCCGTGAGCAGCGAAAGCAATTGAAAATTAAGCGCAAGTGCAAAAGATTGATTGGCGCCACATTTGCGTGGATCTATTAATGAAGTGCACACAGGACTCGGGAGCAATCAATTGCCCCATCCGTGGAGCAATTAATTCAGTTAGCTGGCAGGCAAAGCCGGGCAAATATCAAATAAAATAATTTCTGGCCATTTTTCTGCCACGTCAACACTTATGCCTCGTTACGCACGGTTGAAGGAACGTTGCCAAGACAATTCCTCTCAACGATGATGATAGTGGTCAAGGGAATGGGTTGGGGTTCCAAAACTAGAGCTTAAATTAAGGGAAAAAGCGTAAAATCAACAGCACAGCCATTCAGTCGGCTAGAAACAAAAGGCACGAAAAACGCAAACATCAACATTTTGGACAAATAACGGCATGGGCAAAAAACATTTACGGCTGCACACGTACACATATACGTTGGGAAATGGGTGGAAATGGGTGGAAATGGTTGGAAATGTCTAAGCGCGCTGGTGTGAGTGGAAAATATGACAACACATATGCACTGCTGACAGTCATTTTAATGGAATATGCGGCGAAGCACCGCCAGCGTTAACTAATCCAGCCAAATAGGAGCAAATAAATACTAGACTTGCAAATAGAAATGCCACAGATAGCTGGCTACTATCTACCCACTCACTCTCATCTGGTTTTTACGTTTGCCTCTATTTGTTTTAGTATTTGTGCCTTTGTGGGCACGGGAACTGGAGATTGGATTTCGGTATGTGCGTCATGGAATCGAGCACCTGCTGCTCGTGGTGCTTTTGGAGCTGCCCGTATCCCCTGTTAATTCGTGCGTTCTGTCCTTGCTTATCTGCCGACTACGGCCCGTATCCGGCCGTAGCCTGGCGTATCCTGCCGTATCCTCGCGTATCCTGTCTACGAGCTGTCAGCGCGGCGACAGCCCGGCGCTGCAGTGACTCGCGCCCTCAATTCATTTACAAAACACGCACGGTCCTCTCCGTCTGCGTAGTTGGCATCCGAACACACTCACATGACCGTGAGTCCTTTTTCGGGATGTGTTTGCAGAGGATTCGGGACTCGCACTTGACACACAAAACATGTTGACGTAGCTGGCTGCAAAAATATGTTGCAAACAAATAGGTACAAACAATGCCGATCCGTTGCCGAATCGAAGATGAATTTCATGCCAGACGTCGTTGGCCACAACTGCTGGGGGGTAAAAATCTGATGGGAAATCAATAACCGTCGGTGGGGCACGTCGATCTGGTTTTCAATTTCAACAGGAATTACGCTTAATTGACGCTCAAGTGACAGCCGCACGAAGTGGCAGTGGAAGTACTCTCGCCGCAAATCGTCTTAACTTTTGCCCCCCAACCGGGGAACCTCCTCCACCGAACCCCCTTAAAAACACTCGACCGCAAAACTCCAACCTCGTCCTGGTCCAACCCGAGAGCACACCGGGTACACCAGGTGAAACGCAATCACGCACACCACTCACACATTCGCCAGTTCGAAACTCGTGCTCGCCTCGATTGACCAAGTTTTCAATTATTTACAGGTAATTTGGTTCAAAGACACCATGCAATTGGATACCACGGAGCGGCACATCATGGAGACGCGGGGATCAAGGCACACGCTGATTATACGCAAAGTGCATCCGCAGGACTTTGGCAACTACTCCTGTGTGGCGGAAAATCAGCTGGGAAAGGCACGCAAGACCCTCCAGTTGAGCGGAAAACCGAACGTGGCCGTTTTTAATTCACCGCCAATCAGTCAGTACAAGGACAGGTAAGATTTCGATTGCAAGTGGCCATGGATGGGAAACGAGTTTGGGCCACGTGCCAACTTGGACAATGCTTTGGGTGGACAGGTGGGTTGGGTTGGGTTGGCTAATTACGACTACGGCAGGGCCACGACTTTGTAATTGAGCATAAAATGCAAAATCCGTTGGAAATGTCAGGTGCTCCGGCCTGATTGGACATTAGACACTGCCCCTGGATGTGGCTGATGACGATGATGATGATGATGCACTGAGTAACTTTATTAGATTAATTTCGTTGACTGACATGGCAACCGAATTACGGACAGCTGGACGGACGGACAACTCTCCGGGCCGCCAGTGAGCATACGTAAACGTAGCGTATGAAACTTTTAATTGGATTAGCTGTCATCAAACACACGCACACACAAGGGGGACGGGCAGACAAAGGCGGACGGATATGGGAGCGTTGGTGGAAAAGTGCGGGGAAGTCAGCCAAGCGACAAACAAGCTCACATCTCACATCACACCACTCGAACGAAATGGCAGAAGAAATAGACACAGATAGACCGACAGCTAGATAGCTTTGCAGCGTGTGTGTTTCTTGTTTTTTGCACCAAACGATGTCGGCCAGGTTACACCTTTCAATAATTCAACCCAAACGAAATCCAATAATCCGCTGCAAAAAGGTCAAAGCGGCCAAAAACGTCAGCTGTGTGTGGCGCACATAATTGCGAGCTAGCAGCCATATTGCGCATACGCCCCGTTAACGCAACTTTGCAAAAAGCAACTAACCGAACATTTTGGCCATGTCAACTTTGGCGCTGATTTCATTTCGTTTCATTTGCTTTGATTCCCTGCCGCCGGAAACTGCTGCCGGCAATTAAGCTACCAAAAAGCCCGAATCGAGCATACAAAGTACGCAAAAGCGCCTTTTCCTCCTTTTTTTCCGGTCCCTTCTCAGCCGTCTGGCGCCAGTCGCCGGCTCTTCAATTGTTAATAATCATTTTTATTGCTTGCGTTAGTTTTATGCTATATGCGAAAAGTTTCCTGATTGGCGTTTTATGTTTTTATTGTGCCCAGGACTTGAAGTTATTAGTTCGCATGGCCCAATAATCATACAGAATACATTCGAGGGCAAAACAAATGATGGCCCGTGCCGACACAAACAGGATGCCAAAGGACGTTCGTCCTCTATGCCATCAGCATCCCAATGCTGATTAACATTCAAATTGTGTGCCGACTTTATCGCAAAGCAATGAACTTGCGCCTTTTGTAATGGCGTATTGCGACATCCCAGGACGAAGTGGGGCATCCGTAATTAGTTGTTTACTTGAGCGGCTCCATTGGAGTGTGGCCATAAATAACTTTGTCCATCGTCTGCCGGCTAATGAGCTGCTCCGATTTTAAAGCACAGCATCGCGCCAACTAGGGGTGTTCAACCTTTAAGCCAACACGGGGGGCAATGGCCAAAAATGCAGTTTCACCCACCTCCACTTGGCTTCCTAATCGCGGTACAATGCACCCAGCTGAAGGAGTCGGGGTCGGTCATATAACTTCATTTACACTTGAGCTGAGAATGTGGCAGGACTGTTGGCTTTTCGGTTGAATGGACGCATTGTGCGAGCAGTTTCAGTTACCCAGGAACCAAGCACTGAGATGCGAGATGCGAGCTCCGAGATGCGGGGCAGCTGGGCAAACAAGCAGCCAATAACAAAGGCGAGGGCGGGCATTATGTTAAGACTGCAGCAACAGCAAGCGACGGACGACGAACCCCGAGCTCCTTACCCCGTGATCCCTTACTCCCGATCCCGATTCCCGGGCAACAAAGCTGCTGGCTGGCTCATACGCAGTATCTTAACCCAGCCATTGTCGTCAGCCATTGATTACGTTGTTGTTGTCACTCTGGAGGTCCCTATTCCCAACCCCCTGCCCCGATGCCCGTCCAGCATCTTGACGTGACTGCCGGCTGCGTGTTGGCCTTAACTGCAGTGGCTGAAGCTCTCAATGGAGAATTTAACAATTACATATTGATTGCCAGCGCCTCGGAATAAATCCCCCGCCAACTGTTGCACGCGAAAAACTTTGCGATAACCAAGCCACTCACTCACTCACTCACTCACTGACTCACTCCGTCCTCCATTTTCAGATACAACATCTCCTGGGCCGTCGACTCGCACTCTCCCATCGAGGAGTACAAGCTGTCCTTCCGCAAGTTGCCGCAAGGACACGAGGTCGTTGGCAATGCCATCGACTCGCCCTCCTCCTCCTCGTCGATGTCCTCCTCCTCGTCCCAGATGTACGGCTCTGGGCTACATGCGCATCGGATTGGCAGCAACATGGGCGGACTGTCCGGACTGTCTGGCAGCGGCAGCTACTCCGGCTACGGCAACGTGATTCACTGGGGCCACAACGACTGGCGCAACGTCGTCCTGCCGGCAGTTCCCGTTTCGCACCACTACGCCCAGGGCATGAGCTACATGGTACGCGGCCTGGATCCCGATCAGCATTACGAGGCCACCGTGCAGTCCAGGTGAGTCGGATGGTGTCAGATTATAAGAGCAAAACTTTACGGCGCACTGTAGGGAGTTTTAAGCCGCACAGTGGACACGAGCACCGAGATTAAGTTGGCCGGCCTGATGGGATATCGCATTGTTCTACGAAATAGATTAACGGAGTGGAGGGATATGCAGTTCAGTGCCCACTGTGCGCTGCGAGTGAGCCAATGTGGCTAATTTGACCACTCGAGATATTATTTATAGTCGCATAACGGGGGAGCTGCCATCATTAGCAATCATTTGCATATTAATACCGGTAATGTTACCGAGCTCCATGATTAATACAGCAACCGGCTCTCCATTGCAGGAATCGATACGGATGGAGCGATTTGACCAACAGTTTCGTCTTCTCCACATCATCAAATGGTGAGTACTCGTTCTGTAGCAACTACTCGTTAGTTCTGTAGCGTCTGCAAACACAATAGAGCATCCTTTCCGTGTGGCAATCATGCAAATACCCTTACACAAAATTACAGAAAAATCCGTGTACCACTTGATTGGCGCAAGTCGTTTAATCCCTTAGGGTATTACTAACTCGGCTAGCCGTGGGTCAATCGAATACATGCCATTTGCTTGTGTGCTCTCTGTTGCTGGCTGTATGCATAATAATTTGGTATTATGCGCTGCTTTCGCCGATAATCCACAAAAATCACAATGAAGCTGCAGCGGGCAAACAGAAAGGCAAGCCATAAAAATAGCAAAGAATAAAATTCTCCAATCGCTTTGTATCGCAGCCCGAGGAGAAAACATGTTCAAGCTGTCATAACTTAATGCAGTTAAATTTATTGCCGAAGCTGGCCAGTGAAGCGTGAAGTGAACACGTCGCTTTCTCGTTTGTTTTCGCTGCGAGAGTTTCCGCAATCATTTCACACACAGACACCCAGACCACCACCTTGCACATGCACAGCATGTCTGTTATCACACACAGTCCTTAGTGCACTCATAGCACATAGAAATCGCAGCTTAATGAGTTCTTTGAGTAGTGATCACCCTCGTCGTTCCTCATCTGGGTATCAATTTACCACACCACAGGATCGTGGGATCCTCATTTTAAATACCTAAATCAGCATCAAAAGTCCAAATATAATCGATTTGATACAAAAAAATAGATATTTCCAAAGCCTTTTTAGTTGCAATATGACTGAAAATGGTCGTATAGCTGGAAGAATGACAGTTTTGTGCAGCTTTTTATCAATACTAACGATCCCTATCACTTTTGGGTGGATATGGAAAAAATATTTTTTCGATGAATTTTCACTTTTTTGTAAGGGGTAACATCATTAAAATTTGCAAAAAATCCAAAAAATTTTACATTGCCAAATTCGATTACCAGTCGTTAGGAAATTAAATTAGGAGTTCAAGAATGCATGGCATTCCATATTTGGACAATTATTTTCAGATTTATGGCTAAAAAACTGATAAATTTATGACCAAATACAAAAGAAAAGACTTTTAGCAAAGAATTCTATTATATTTACAATTCATTTTATTTTGAGTATTTGTGCTTTAACATATTTTAAAGGAATTTCCTTGCTTTCGTTGCCAATAATTGGGAGAAGGCAACAGAACTTGGGTAAATAAGGTCCAATCCTCGTGCTGCATGAAGTATACGCCACGTTGGCAGTTACTTTGACTGCCAGTTGATAAATTTGCGGTTGAGAAAATCTCCATGTGTGTGCATAACTAATTGATGGCGCACAGTCTTGACACTGCATAATGAGGGTGAAAAATCAAATAAGGGCACAAGGCGGCGCTAATTGGATGTTGGCGAGCCCGGAAGTCCTGCTAAGTTCCTTGAAAGTCACCTTCGTGACGGCAATAAATAAACAAAGATGCAATGCGTCGATGGCGGTACGACCAGGTGGATAGGTGGGTAGATCTAAATGCACACTCGAAATCCATTTATATGCAAAACTATTGTTGCGTTGCATACGGAATTCGGGCAGCTGGAAAAGCGGGAAGCGGGAAAAGACAGGGGAAAAACGGCAGGGAAAAGTGAAGAAAACGTAGGTCTGCCAGCGTGAAATGCGGCGCGCACAGAAAAGCGATTTTCCATGCAAATGACGCACATTTGGCGGCGCCGGCTCCAGATCCGCTGTCTTTTGCCATCTTTTGGCTGCCATGCCACTGCCATTGCCATTGCCAGTGCCTCTGCAACTGGAACTGCCATGCGAAATGCATGCAAATGCAAATAGTGCACGGTTCAGTGCCGTTGCGGCTGTTGCAGTTACGCTGATGGGTCTTCTGTGCCCCGTTCTCGGGGCAAACAAACGCATAAATATGCAGTGGCAACAGCCACAGCAATAAGAACAATAACAAAAGAAATATGCAATAAACACGCACATGGTGAGTGAAATACTCGAGCTGCCAGCCGGCAGGGACAAAGCGAAGCGGTGAAAATTTAATAAAGCAAAACGTGAATGCCGCACACTCACAAAAGGGTTTTCCCTTTTCCTTCGCGCGAGGAAAAGCTTTAGCCATTCGATGCCGGGAAATGGTATCGATGTCGCCTGCCGGCAAGACGTGTTGCTTTTGACGATCCTGGTCCTGGCGCACATGTATCCGCATAAGATGCTGGCATATGGCATACGAGGTCCTTGCGCCTCCGACTTCATTACGCGCCATTGAAATGCCATTCCATGGCGCTCCATCGATGCGAATTGCAACTTCGTTGGCGGCAATTTATGGCTGCGCTTTGTGCTAATGGAAATGACTTCATTATATTTTCGAAACGTAAACAATTTACGCAATTAGTGACCGAGCATGCGATGCAATAATAACCGCAGCAGCCCCACCACCACCACTGCCAACGAGGTGCAATCGAGCAAAGCGGCAACTAATGAGCCTGGAGTGTCATAGCAACAATCCTCGCACAATAACCGTAACACTAAAGGACGAGAATTGTCCTAGACTGCTGTATGTACACACACACACACACACAATCGCCATACACACAAGTTGAGAGAAGGGCAGACAGGCAGTCAGAGAAATATCAGCAGTTCATTTACCTGTGCACCTCAGCACGTAAACGTGTCCTGGAAGTGGAGCAAGGTGGCCCGCAGGACTCCTGCCCTATCCTGGCCACTAAGGGAAAGAAAATGCCAATTGAGCGCTGCCTGCAGTTCACATTTGGACTCCATTCGCCACGCATTCAAGAACCTTGGATCCGCAATATGACGAGCTTCCACAGGTAGACACATTCCAGCTGCAGATGACGTTTGTTGAAACAATAGCACTTTGTACGCTAAAGCCAATGGGAAGTTCAACAAGTAACAGTTAGAAGGAAAAGGGGTTTCTTTTGTGGTGGAACCACCGATAATAACTAACGGAATTAATATAAGGTTATCAGCTTAAGGGGTTGTATGAATGTACAGTAGAATGAATAGTACTTTAAGCTCAAAGAAATTATATTTTAATGACAGATTTGAGCCAATATCTTTATCCATCCACATTCGCGTTCATTACAGCTTAGAAGGACAATTTATGCGGCACATAATGGGTCAGCTTAAGGACCCCCAAGGGCATATCAACTTCGATTTTCCTCAGCCATATTATCCCCATTGCGAATGGCCTCCAAGTGCATTTAATTTTTACGATACTTCGTCTGCCATCGCGACCCATTGTGTCGCTGATATTATCCTTGTTGCCATTGTTTTTGTGTGAGTGTGTGTGTGTTGCCATTGTCAAAGCCCCAATGCGTGGATGTGACTAGGAGGGCGGAAGAGGAGGAGCTCGTAGAATAGACTCCCCGCCAGGTATGCAGCCATTTACATCATGGAGTTCAGTTATAGTAACGACAGTGGAGCACGCGGGCTCAAGGGTCAGGGGTTACGGGTAGCAAGCAGCACATAGAGATATAAAAAATAATGCATTTTGTGCACGCGAAAAAATACTCGACATAAAGCAAAAAAGAAGTTAAATAAAATTACAGCATAAAGTAAGGCAGCGATGGTGTGTGAATGCGAATGTTTGTGCGGGAAAGTGGGCATTGGGCGGACGTTTGGCAGTAAGGAATATCAGAAAATGAAAGACTCGTTGAAAGTTGCGTAAAACTTGCTGAAACTGCCAACTGAGGAGCTGCTGCAATAACAGCAATAGCAATAGCAAACGCAACAGCAGCAGCAGCAGCAACTCCAGCAACACCAGCAACAGCAACAAGGCATTCAAACGATGACAAAGTGGACCCTTACTGCATGTCCTTTAGAATGCGTCGGGGCGACGTCGCCGCTCCTGGCACTGAGCGTCTGCTCAAAAACTTTCAATTTACTCGTCCTAGTCGACGACGGCGGCCATCGTGTCCTCCGGCCCCAGCTCCATTCCACACCCTTTCCCCTTTTTTCCAGGCCCTTCCCTGTGCGTTTGAAGCTTTTGTGTTGCCGCTGGGAATACTTTAGTCGAGGCCCCGCTGAACAACTGCAGCAGCGTCATCGCTTTTTGCGTTCCATTCTCTTTTTTTCCTGTTTTTTTTTGTTTGCCTTCATGTAAGTTGGAAAGTTTGCCAAGGCACACACATATACAGAAGAATCGGGGAAAAAATGCGAGAAAAGCTGGGAGAAAATGAGGCAAGAGCCAGCCGAAGTTTTGTGTAGTGGCAGCATAACAAGCACACAGGCAAAAATAGCACCGCCGCTGCTCTCAGTTGCAGTTGCAACTTGCAAGATGTGTAATGCGAATTCTCCACGTGAATGTTATGTTTATGTAAAGTGCAGGTCCCACAATGCCAGCCCAACACCATGGAGCTTTTGGAGGAGCCACAGACAGACAGACAGGCAGACCGAAAGACTGGGGGACAAGCAACTGAGACACTGTTGCTGGAGTTCCTGGCCACAAACGCTGAGTGCTTGCATACAAAGGAATGTGAAACTGCATTATACTGCTATGGCAGCATAAGTATTACGCCAGTGATGAGCTTTAATCTGGGCAAACCAGATATAATGGAGAGCCAAATCCGTGCGGTCAGCCGGCGACAAACGAGCCACTGGCCCGCGTTGAGAATTGTTGAAATGTCGCTGCCGGGCTGCCAAACTTGAAAATCCGCGGTGAGGCAGCCGCTGCTGCGTTTTGCGAATCTCTAATAAACTAGCAGCACAGCCCCGGGCTTGGGCCATGCCACGACCATCGTGTCACCTGTGCGAAAAATCGGATTTGCCTGCTGTACTTACCGGGCACCGGCAGCAAAAAAGCGCCAGGACATCACAACAACGTCCTTACACAGAGAGAAACATGTTGATCAAAAAGGCAAACTACAAATTACACCCCACATACAAGCTTGAAACTTTTCTAAGCCAAAGTTGGCATCTTAACCAGATTAAAACCCATTTCGTTTTGACATCTAGCACCACTTTTATTGCTGTGTAACGGCTGACCAGCAAATCCGCGTCCGTCCATGTCGATTGCATTCGGCCATTTGTATTTGTTGCCGCACCGCAATGCTATAACGTGAAAAGCGCGTGGAGGATGTGGGGGAGCTGTGTGCCGCATGGTCAGGATGTGGGGGTTGGGATGTGGTGGGTTGCGAAACCGGACAGGTGCCGAAAAGCGTACCCGGAGCGGACCCACTCGCCACTGCGGCGACATCGATGGCTGCGCGCTTATTTAGCTGCGCAAACGAGAAATCACAAGTGACGTTACGGTTTTGTGCCGCCAACCGCAAGCAATAAAAGTCGTCACGACAGCAGGACAGTGGGTATGGCATTGGGGAATGGGCAGTGGGTATGGCATTGGGCGCGACGCATTAGCCAATCGGCCACATGGTCCGGCTGCTGCCGATGCTGCTCCTGCATCCTGCCAGCCTGCATCCTGCATCCTTTTCGCCATCACGGGTACGTGGCCGCGTCTGTTTTCATTACAAAATTGCCGGCGTTAGCTGGCACCGCAATTGACAATTTGCTTTTATTTTATGTTGACAGTTGGGGAATTTATATGGTAATGCCGGGGGAGTTTCTGTGTGTGCATTGCCCGTCGGCCATTTTTCTTAGTCGCTTTACCGCCAACAGCCAACAGCGAACGACTAAATGGCCAAATGAATAGAGACATACGAGAGCGCTTTGGAAACATTTGATGCACAAACAGAAGACACACTCAATTTGGAACGAAAATTGGTGTCTACAGGTATTCTTTCAGAATCTAACACTATACCAATTTTATTTTTATAAAACACAAATTCAAAGGTATCTTAATGGCTTTATGAAAATATGCTGTTCATATTTTTATGATCTTGTTCATAAAAGCATCGTTTCATATTGTAAGGAGTTCGAAAATGAAAGTTGTCATGCTTTGGAGGCGTTGGCAACCTAGATGCCTCGATAGATGAGCTGTCCCGGTTGCTGGCCAAACACGTGTGCAACATGCAACCTACATTGATACCACGTCCGGCACTTGGCGCCGCCTCGCAGCAACATTGCCCCATTCCCCGCCAGAAAGCAGCTTCCATGCGGAGAAGCGTCCGATGTTGGCTGTCTATTAAGAGTGTCAGCAATCACTGGGGGCGGGGCGGCATCCTTTCTTGCTGACTGGGGGGCATGTGGAGCATTGAGGAGATGTGTGTGCTTTAGATATGTCGCTGCCGACTGGCTGGCAGGCCATCAAATATTTATAAGATTTATTCGCCCGCAACTTGTGACAGTGCGGCAATCGACAGCGGCAGATAAAGAAGTCGATGTCCCTGGCAGCCAGGACATTTCATTAAAATCGATGTGCGGACGGATGATATATGTATATATATGTACACATGTATAAGTGTATACGTGTATATGTGCAGGCAGGAGCTGATCCTGGTCCGTAGGTCGCCTCATTTACGGGTGTTTACTGAGTCAGATTCGCCCTTTGAAGCCCGACTCCAGTGGCTCCAACCATCGCACTATCCCTACTTTCAACTATCCTAACTTTCAACGACTGCTACACGTACGAATTGCAGATGGACCTGTCGATCTGTCAACCTTTTTGAATCACGGTCTGTCAGGTTAGTCTCGCTCTAGCTCTAGCTCTATCTCTTTCTGCCATCCAACTCTTTCTCTTTCTAACTCTCATTCTCTCTCTCTCTATCTCTGTCTTAATCTGTATGTCTGCCTCCCTCTCTATTTCTGTCTCTTTGCATGTTTCTATCTGCATGATATTTATTTTTTAATACCTTGTGCACACAGCTCAGTATTTGCGCTAAGCCATACGGAATAACTGAAATATAGCAATATAATAATAAGAAAATAAAATCGGAAATAAACCAAATACCATATACATATATATTTGAATGCGTTTGTCCGGACAGTTTACCAACTATTTGGCGTACCATTTCCGTTGCCATTTCAATGCTCGATCAAAAACAGAAAACTACGTGGACGAGAGCCGAAAACAAGTTTTAATGTATGCCATTCAAAGTCCGTTTAGATGGCAAGTGTGCATGTGTGCGTGTTTGTCCTGGCGAGGTGTATTTCATATATATATATATTCCCATATATCCATATATCCATATATCCGTACATCCACATATCCATAGCCATTGAGTACATTTCAATCTGTTGACTTGCATGCCCGACCAATTTGTTTTACGACCGTATATAGAGCAATGAATATGGAAATGCACACATTCGTGTGCGATATGCGATATGGATTTCTATGTACCATTTCTTTTTGAGGCCTTTCCGAGTGGATTAATAAAAGCGAATGCAATCCATCTTTATTGCAGATAACGAGATGAGAGATCTGAGCGTCACCTTCTACGGCAGCAGCGCCATCAACCGACAGAAGCTGGGCCTCCTGGCCCTGAGTTCCGCCACTTTGGCTCTGAGCCTGCTCGTGGCCTAATTGCTTTCCAATTCGACCTGAGTTACGAATTTCACCGCCAATAGCACAGTAAAGCGAATCGATTGACTTTGATCTGGGCCAGCCGAACGGAGATTGGATACCAAGGATACCCAAGGATATCGCGCTCCTGCACAACACTCTAGTCGTTTAAGCGATGATCCACATAGGCATAAGCATTTCTCATTGTTCGACTCGAATTTCTCAAGCAAGTTTAGTGAATTAATCAAGAAACGCAAAACGGAACCATACATTATACATGTAACAATCAATGTAAAAGAGCATGCAACTGTTCAAACTAGGACCCATAAAGCATTCACTACACCCACTCACACCCACATTTGCCGACCATTCCAGCACTCAAAAATAAGGAAAAAAAACCCCACTGTACATAGATTTTATTGCATACTCCTAGGTATAAACTGCACCAAAGAAAAAGTCACTCGACGACCGAAGAAATACATTTAAACATAACTAGTATGTACTCGAGGCTAAAGGGATGATGGCCAGCGATGAGCCGGGGGTCAAGTTCCCGGGGTCACGGTGGTGTGTGGAGTACTTTGTAGCATTATGCGGATAGTTAATTTAATTAATACATGAATGCATAAACTAATTATCGGATACGGCACTGCCACTGCATGCCACACCATGCGTTTTAGTCAAATTCAGAATCCAGAACTCCAACTAATTTGCAGCATTCGAGACACGGAGTGCATTTGAATGGCTTACAGCAGACAGCGTTTTCTAGCTTTTTGCAATTTGTATGTATGTAGCGCTAAGTAGCTTAATTGACCGCATAAATGCAATTAAATTAGTCAACAGACCTATTGATTTGGTATGTAAATTAATCGACACACAAAAATGGCATCCACATGGCTATTGGATTACAATTAGTGCGTAAGTGTAAATAAATATGATTGATGATGGCTAACAGTAAATACCAGTGAATCGCAAACAGTAATAACTATAAATATATATATATATATATATAAATAAATTCCCGAACTTGCCGGGCTTTATCTCAGACACCGAACAGTGGGTGTGGCCAAGGTTGTTTTATGTAAATATAGTGCAGCACAGTCATTCGAAATCTCATGATATATGTACTTACAGTTCGATACTCGTATTGTTGCTTCAGAACGCAAATGGCACCTTTCTCGTTTGGTTTTCCGGCACCCTCGAATTATCCTTTTTGGCAATCCGAAACCAAAGACCAGAAGACCGGACAGAAATCGCACCCCTTAGATGCAGTCACACGTATGAGCTAGAGGTTAAGTGAATATTGTAATGAGATTAACGACAATGACGCCTACATATAAATAAATGTATAGGAGAGTAAAATTTAATTAATTATAAAACTCAGCCACATACAAGATACGCATTCTGCTTTTCTAGACTTAAATGAGGTGGTTAAATAACCGAATAAAAAAACTTAGCATAGAGCCATATGTGTAATTAATACTGCTGCCGAACGATTGGCCACACAAAGCGAAAAGTGAATTACAGTAAAGTATAATTTGTGTTAATGTGAATGTAAATGGATGTGCAACAAGCGATACAATTAATATTACAAAACGCCACAGATAAAGTTAAATCCCCAAACCTCCCCCAACTTCCCAGGCCCCCAAATCACCAATTCCCCCAACCGATTCCCACTCAAAGTTGCTTTGGTCCGGCGACTGGAGCCCATCGATAAGTTAGCTAAATGATAATGAGACGATGACGATGACGTCGGTACTCAGTATATATATACACCTGATATAGCGATCGAGCCGTTACTTGTATGTGTAATTTACAGCTTAGTTATAGTTATTCGATTTTGTTAAATGCAACAAGAAATACCAAATCTACTTTAAAGTAATTATAAATGCTAACCCACACCAGAACATTTTCGGTATTGAATGTATATGTGACTAGAAACCGTATGTGTATGTATATTTGATTATTTTGTAAAATTTTTCAAAAACTATAAATAAAGTCTATATTACCATATAAATGTAAACCCGAGGCTTCAACCTTTTCTCTGTTTTCTCATAATTTATGCAGCCCCCTTTCAGAATGTATTTTTCCACTTGTGCCGCTGGAAAGTGGAAAGTGGATTGCCCTCCGCAGAACGATGATGCTCATCAAGCACCCTTTACCGACTCCCCCTCTTGCCTCCTTGGAGACGTTGCAGAATAAACACAGATGCAGTTGCAGCTGCAGACGCTGATTCCGAATCAGATTCTGATAGAGATGCACGGATGCAAAGATGCAAGGATGCAGCTGGCGGGGTGCTCGTTGCGTAAATGCAAACTTGGTTTATTTTATTTACTCCATCCAGTTGTCATAGCCCAATGCAGCCGGCTCACCTTTTGTATGTTGCTCGGCGATGGCTGTGTAGACATTTAAGTGAGCCGGCAGAGATGACGACCCAGCCAGCCATCCACATCTACGCTCGCACCCAGCCCGACCATCCGTCCGTCCCACATGATGGAATGGAAATGAAAATGGAAAAGTTTTCGTGCCGCCTCCCAGCATCCACAGCCACATTCGCATCCACTCGACTGCCAGATTGGAGTAGCAATGGTTACACAAGCTCTGCTGGCAGCTCCAGGAAAAACTTTAAATGGAAAATTTGACAGACAGACATAACGGTATTTTAAATGCGATCCGAATCACACACATGCGTCCCAGCAGCATTGTGTGTCCATCAGCAGCTTAGGCGATATGTTCAACACATTCTATAGCATATATACGACTATATCCTTGGCTTACCTACTCCAAGTCCGAGGAGAGTTCAAAGTGTGCTTTCTGTGGTGGGGTGCATTGAAAAGTTTAGCCGGCTAATGAAATGGCGGCTGGCCGGGATCAAAGAACGTGTGCCGCACGGCATTAGTATCTCGCTGCATTTTATGAAAAATAAATATATATAATTTAGCCCAAAGCGGGAATAAAGAGAACAAATTCCATCCGGGGCAAAATTGCAAGGTGCAAATGGCATGAAATTACCGCATGGAACTGGCGACCCAAAATGTCTTGCCACCGCTCCCTCTCCTCCTGGCCCCAATCGAAAGTGAATGGGAGCGGGGGGCTGGGCACGTGCAGAGGGGATGGGGGCAGGACAAAACCCAAAACAAGTCACCGAATCTTCCACACGTACGTATGAATGCGCCCATGTGCGTGTGTGCACCTCATTTCCGGCCATTGTTTTCGGCCCCGTACACGAGTCTCCTGCCTGCTGGGGCTGTCGTTTAGCCGGTTCCTGCATTTCGGTGCACTGAGAGAATTAAAAGTGATACAAGATTGTTAGATACTTTCAACCAGCCTTGAAGATGTTTATCTTTAAGATAAGTGAAGGAGTAGTACGGATACATGTAGCACCTATATCCATAAGAATCTGTCTGTTTTGTAGCAGAGAGATAACTTTTGATTAACCCTAGACTTAACTATAATCTTTTTAAGATTCAGCTAATATTAGTTTTTCAGTGTCCTGTTTCGTTGTGTTCCCAGTTCTGGTTCGGGGTGCCATTCTCAATGCCATTCTCGTTGGCGTAGTCGTGCCCGTTCTACTTCCTGTTGTCGTTTGGCTGCTGTTTTCACGTTATGAGCTACTTGTTGTCCCGGTGCCGAGGCCTCCTGCCATCCCCCTATAACCCCCTAACCAGCTCCTGTATCCAAACATACGCAGATGCGGATGCGGATCCGTAGGCCTGGTGTTGCGTGTGTGCGACATGTTTACATAAAGTCCTTTACCGCTTCTAATGCATTATGGCAACAACACGAACGCCACTCGACGCTGCTTGTATTTATCGTACGTTCTCTTGCCCCGGAGCCTTGCCTCGCCCGGGCTAGTTGAATGCGACAAGCGGCAACAGCAGCAGCAGTAGCAGTAGGAGCAGCAGGATGGGAGATGTGCTACCTGCAGCGTGCAACGTGCAACACACAGGCACACTTTGAAATATCACAGACGCATCGCACACAGACACACTGCTGCTGCTGCTGCTGCTGCTGCTACTGCAACAAAGACACACTCACAGCGCTGCATACATATTTGCATACGATATTTATTATGCTAAAAATAAGCCAAGATTTAAAAGCAGGCGAAATAAGGCCAACTTGCCTGTGTGCCGGCGGTTCCTCCATTCCGAGCTGCATAATGAAGGCGAGGCGGGAAAAAAACAAATGTCATGACAACTCTCACTCAAGCAGCCTTCACACCTGCCTTTCGCTTTTGCACACAGTCTGCTCCGTATCCGTATCCCCTTTGTGCCACCGGAAGTGGGTCACGTATGCTCGTTCTCCTGGGGCTCCTCGGGCTCCTTGGTCTCCTTGGTCGCCTTGTTCGCCTTGGTCTCTTGGTCGAGACAAAGCGGGGTTGGCTGTAATTAAGCCCGCGATGATGATGGCGTCGTTGCCAAATGGGCTCCGCGTTTGTTCCTCAAGTGCCTGCGCCGGATGTCGGCTGCTTGGGGGAATCTGGTGATTCGAGTTTGAGCGCAGCCAACCTTTGAAAATTAACTTAAATTTTTAAAAGCTTAATTCGCTTGCCAGTTTGCTAAGCGGGGCCTAAGACGTCTGTAATGCGTTTAGCGATAGGCATTTGCATGCTTTTAGGCGCGCCGCATCTACGAACAAAACAGAGCAATAAAAGCGAGAAGCAAAACAAAAGGCTGCCATAAAAAGTGCTAAATCCATTTTGCAACAGACGGCTAACCCAGTGGATGGATGCCCACCCAACGAACCACCCACTCGCCAGCCAGCCAGCCAGCCAGACTGCCTGTGCGTGTAACAAGTGCCACTCAAAAAAGAGCGAAAAAAAAGAAGGTGGAGGAGAAAAGGCGGGCTGAATGGAAACAATGAAGGCGAAAAGCACTTAATAGGCTGCCACAGCGCCGTTGACATGGCCATTTATATGCCGCAACTTGGCAGCGTTTTTAATTCATAATGCAGTGGAGGGAAACAAAGGCGGCGCTGACGGGGGGCGTGGCCCCGTGCCCAGGATGTCGGAAGGACTTTGTGACACCAGGCTTCGCCTCTAAGCCAACCGGGCTGCTGTCCACTATCTGAGTGCTGCCTGTCATCGCCGCTTTTCGTCGCAACATCGAAGCTGAAACTGATTCCCATTTTCAATGCGAATCCAGATCAATCTCTGTTCAGCGAGCTGTCGTCGAATTCAGTAACTGATTTTGGCAACATCGAACTGACAACTAAACCAAGTTGGCCACGATACCGAAGGTAATTAATAAGCTTGACAACGAAGTACATGGCCAATACATGGGTATTCCTTCTTTTGAGGACACTATCGAAACGTCCTTTGAATTCAGCAATCCTCGTCTGCTCAATGTTCGCTAATGAAGGGGGAAAATAAGCCATCTCTGAATAGTCATTCGATTCCTTGCTTGAATGGACTTCTTTGTTGCCTGCCCTTCTTATTCATAACATTGTAGCTGCAGGAGCAGTCGTCGTGAGTCCTGAATCCAGCGGTCCAGCTCTTTGTTTGCTCCCCAAATTGGGACATCGCTACGTATACGTAATATCATTTATAAATACGCCTAACAACACCCAGGCCCCATACGTATTGATGTGCAGCTAATGCGACCCCAGAGAATGACTGGGCAGCAGCCGTTGTAGTGGCGGCAGTGGCTCCATCGGCAGCGGCAGCAGGACCTCCAGGAGCAGCAGCACCACCACCAGGAGCTGAATCAGAAGCTGAAGCGCTAACGAGCTGTGCCTTGGCTGCAATTGTTGCCGGAGCTGAATGCCAAAGCAAATAGCAGCTGAGGGGCAACTGAAACTAAAGTCAAATGCAGCAAAAAGAATTGTAAAAAACGAGGCAGCAGTGGCATACAACAAATAGCAAGTTTGTTCGGCGCCAGGGACACCAAAAAAAAGAGGGGGTTGTGGGTGGTGTTCGGTGTTGGTGGGTGTGGGGCACAACCGGCAGGCAACCAAATCAGAAAATCCGATTTGCATGGATTTGTTGGTTTCTTTTGTTGGCGTAGAGTATCCTTGCCACTGACGCCAATGCTGTTGCTGCTATTATGCTGCACAGAATGCTTGCTGTTGACTTTTTGTTATTTTTTCTTAATGTCTGCTCAATGAAAAACGTAAAAAATGGGAAATAAAAGTTAAAAAAATGAGGCAAGCCGGCTACCGCTGCCACTGGCATCGCCTTTGGTGCCCGCTGAATTTTGCTTGTTTGTTTGTTTGTTTCTGCTAAATTGTGTTTTCCCTGTTCATTCATTCGTTTGGCTTTCCCATCCGTTTTCTGTTCAGTTCAGTTCTGTTCTGTTGCTGCGGAATTTTTCAGTGATTTTACATGTAAGCATCCTTGTGAGCTCTGTGGCATGTCCACAATTGAGGCAGCCACTGCGAGTCCTGGCAGGACAAGCTTGCCCTTTCGGACCGCCTCGCCTATCGTCCATCTGGAATCCCTGTCCGATTTTATATGTTTACCCCGCTTACAACTCCGTTCTCTGTTTCTTTTCATACCCGCTAGTGGGTGATTCCGAGGGTATATTGTGTTCGTGCATTCAAATGAAGACGGTCTGGTAGTCTTTGAATGGATTCCCAATTGCCTTTAAAATGCAAGAAATTCTGTTTATTTTAAATATATTTATCCTCTTTGTTGAATATCATTAAAGTGGTTAATCATTGAAAACTAAATCATACACGATTTAATAAGTAATATCTAGTCGAATCGTTCCACCTAATAAGCGCGTTTTATATGTCTCTTTCTGAGGGCAATTCCCGTGGAGAAAGCGTCAACGAAGTTTTCGTTTTGGACTGCTACATCGAACAGTTGCTTGGGGGTTCCCCCCGCCCGTTCCCAATGCGGGAATCCACCAAGTCCAAGTTCCACCCACGGATTTGCCTCCTCCAGTTGCCAATTGTTCGATTCTATTGCACACTGTTGCTCACTGGCCACATATATTCGTGTGCGACTGTGTGTTCTACAAGGATTTCCCATGTACAATAACGTAATCTACATAATTTTCTTTCAGTTTGGTTTCTCTCATGTCTCCCATGTCAACATTTCCCACACCGTTTTTCAATTTTTGTGGCCAGGCATTTGACTTTGGTTTGTCCTTGCCGAGAGGAGCGCACTCACTCACTCACTTGTTGCCCACCGCCCACTCATCCACTCAGCCGCCCAGATCCACCCACATCCACATCCAGCCATGCATCCACACATTGAAGCGGGGTCCTTTGCTGGTCGCTTCCCTCCTGTGGCAGCATGTGTTCGCCTTCCGGCAGGAAAGTATGAGTGGGAGCAGCAAGCTTCTCGACCAGTGGCTGTGGGAAGCTGCATGCGACCCACTGCATCAGCAGCCCGTGCTTCAGTCATGGTCTACTTCTCGCCAATCGCATTATTATGCGGTACATTGTGGCCGGCTTTCAGCGTTGCCATAACAGCAGGACCAGGACCAGGAGCAGGAGCGGTGGCAGGAGCCGGAGCAACGAAGCTGGTGAAAAAACTCCAACTGCGGCGCCAGCTTTGCACACACGGCTGAAGCCATAATCCATCATAAGTTAAAATGCCTAACCCATTTGCAGCAAAGATCGCAGTGGCCATTGTTTGCCTTGGTGAGCCCACTTCGCTGGCCAATTGTTGATGGAAATCCATTTCATTTTAACATGCTGGCCAGCGGCCGCAATTAGTGCACATCCAGAGCGAGGGGCGCTTACTTAGCTGGCTTTCAGCTGCTCCCGCTGCTCCTGCTGCTCCTGCTGCTTTTGCTGCTCCACCACCGGATCCGAGTCCGAGTCCGGGTCAGCCGGAGACTCCGGGCGACTGTGTGTCCAACTGCCCGGCTGTCAAGCCCTTGTTGTCACACAGAGAGAACCTGCAAGTCCGGCACATGGCATGCATGCAACGTCGTCGCCTTCGCCGTCACCATCGTGGTATCTGGACGTTGTCAGGCAGCTGCCAGCTGAAGTGGCATTAACTTCTCCGTGCTCCGAGCTCCATGCTCCATGCTAGGCTCCACTCCTCGCGACGCCTCCCACTTCCAGAGATTCCCGTGCTGGGCTTACGTTTTAATACTTAATTCTATCTCATTGCCGTTGCTCACTTTAATTTTCCTGGATTTTGTCTCGGCCAAGTGATTGATGCTAGGGAAAAGTCTGCGAAATCTCAGAAAATGTCAAGTGGGATAGATTAAAAATGTAGTTTAGGAACCCCAGGTATTCTACTTGCAAATCCCCTCTGTATTACCCTTTAAACAGCAAGATGTTTGCTGCAGTTTCCAGGATTTCTTTAACTTGCTCAGTTGGTCAATCTTCTTTCACTTGCCGGATTTCCTGGCAAATCGCTTAATTTAAAAGTTGCGCAAATTGCACACTTGGCCCTCCAATAGAATGTGGACCACGGCTAACAAAGTGCCACAATTTTCTAATTACAGCCGCAGTGAGTGCGTGCTGCATGCCGCAGCAAAGGCAACATAGGCAGCAGCGGCACGCAACCAAAGCGAATGCAACAAGCGCCAAACTGCTGCATTAAATTAATTGAAAAATCAGAAAAGTAAATAAAGCAGCAGGCTGAGCAGTTGGGTGTGGCTGTGGGTGGCCGTGGCTGGATTGGGTTGGGTGGCAGGAAAGAAGTGCAAATTAAGGGAATTCAGTGCACGACAAAATCGAATAAACAGCGGGCCGAATAAACCAACGACCTGCGCTTTCAGCCCAAACGATTCAGGTCGCCAAAGGGGTCGAGAGTCGAGAATGTGGCGGCGCACATGCAACTGGAAAAGCGGAATGGTGAGCGGTGAAGTTGCCCATCGTAATCCCACTCGAATCTCGGGCTTTCCGCTTTCACAACGTACAACCCACCAATCTCCAGCCCACTGGAAACGTGAGGTCCTGCGACCGTTCATTAATCAAAACAATTAACGAGGCCGCATTTGCGCGACATTTCCTTTTTTTGTCAAGTGCCCGGCGGCACTTCGCCCACACGTAGCCGAAAAATAATGAGCAGACATATTTAGCGCCCGGCATTATGGACTCGGTATCCAGCAGGACGGGTGCGTCCCACTGTCGTGTCGTGGCCAGGCCCGCAAATGGGCACCCGCAAAAACCATAACAATAACCAATTTGTCAAGCGCATTGACCACATCCCCAAATTCGGGCCACGCCCCCTTCCGAACTGGCTCCGTTTCGCCACGCCGTGCCACTTATGGCAGGAAAACATAAATTTCATGCCAAGAAGAAGCTGCCCCCTCCAAACGTATCACTTCCTTTGGATCCTTTCGTATCCTTGGAAGCCCCCGAAGCCCCTTTTTACCTCCTCTCCGATTTCCGTTTATGAGAAATGGCTGCTGATGTCAGAGCTGCATTTCCCGTTCCACTTAATTTCAGCGCTCTGCGCTGCTGAGCCAATAATCTTCTTTACTTTTCAGAATGGCCACAGCTCGAATATATATCACAATATTCTGGATAGGAGTACTCAATTTTGTGGGCATACGTCTTATGCCCATATCCGAGCTGATTTCTACCAGATTAAGTAGTTTTTATTGTGCTTTCTGTGCTGCAACTGTGATAACATATAACATTTGTAAAATAGCAGCAAATGTGTGTAAAATGTTTAAAAGTTAGCTGGCATTGTTTGCAAGCAGCTGGATTAAAAGAGTGTTTTAGCAAAATTAAATTGCTAGCAACAAAGCTTAAATGGTTTGAAACTTTTACTTGTGCTGCTTAATTGTCCGAATGGAAGCAACTTTCATGGACGGATTTGGACGCCATATTTTTTGCGTGTTAATAGGGACTTTATATGAAAGTGAAATATTGGAAAACTGCCGAGCGAAAGGCAAACATTTAAGACTGTGGATATAAAAGACGAGGTGAAATTAATTTTAAAAGCAATGCCGGGACATTTCGCTCACATTATTCGCATCCGCAGTGGCACCTCCGCATCCTGCCGTCCTGCCACTCCTGCAACACCCGACATCCTTTTTGTGCCAAGCTGATTGCAGTTGATAATCAAAGAAAGCGGCCAGCAGACGGAGTCTGGTTACGAAAACTGCCGCCATAAAGTGGCAGCGAACGCCGTGTCCTGGCCTTATCCTGTTGTCCTGCCACTGTCTGCTTCGTTTATGCAACAATTAAAACTCGCAATGAGCGTGATTGTAAATTAAAAGAGATAAAAGAATATGTCGCATGTGCGGGCTGTGTGTCGTGCCTTTTTGTTTTTTATTTTTTTGTCGTATTTTTTATTTTTGCGGAGCCACATGAAATATGCGGCTGGCTTTTATTTATGATTTCCGTTGATAAATTCACCGATCTCCACCCATGTCGCTGCATGTGGGCAAACAAACGGGCGGAACGGCCCAAGTTATCGAGAGCATGCAACTTCCGGTCGGACCTTTCTGTTTCAGCAGCAGCCTTGACACCCGCAGCTGAACTTTAAAATGCAACTGCCCGCAGCAACTTAGTTGACCCAAGAAAGACGCTGCTCCTGATTATCCAGCAGAGCCCGTGTTGTCGCTCCTCCTTCTCTCTGGCGGCAACTGGCAACCTGCATCTGATGGCCGCCGGCGAGTCGTTTTTCCTTAACTTTTAATTATTTCGCGAAATGCGAAAACGGGAATTGCATTTCGAGGCAGCCCAAGACACGAAATGCGAAATGCGAATCCGCTGACCCCCTTTTGGCCATCTACGGCTACCCTCTGGCGTTTATTTTATTTACCCAGCGCCATGCAATCTCAACTTGCAGCCTTGTAAATCAGTCAGTCAGTCACCAAGAGAGAGGGCCGAGTGCCAAGGTGAGGGTAAGCCCTGGCTCCACCTCCACCTCTGGCTCCTGCTGCTGCTTTTGGTCCTGCTCCTGCTCCTGCCAGCATATTTGTTTTGTTGTAAATCACAAGGAGCAGCAGCGAAGCAAAAATGTTGCCTGCTTTCTGGGGCGCCCCATCGTCCGTCCACCACTACACATGCCACTTTACACCCAAAGCAAACACGATTTTCATTTGTATAGTATATAGCGAATGGGTGGGGCAGCGGGGCTGAGTATCCAAGGGCGGTGCACAGTGTTATTTATGCAGACCTATACCTCTCTATCTCCCCACTGCCACGCCCCCTTTTGGCATCGAAGGCAACGCGGGAATTGCTTGTTTCTCGTTTTGCCATATTTTTTCTTTTGCCGCCGCTGCTGCTGTTGCTGTTTAACAAAGCGCATAAATTCGCTTGCAACTGTGTCCTCAGGGTTGAGTGGGTGGCAAGTGGGTGCTAAGTGGGTGGTGGGTGGATAGTGCTGACCCGCCTCAAGTCCGCCCAGCTGCATCCCAATCCCAATCCCCCGCCGATCGGTGCTGCGGCAAAAAGTGTTCGTTTCGGCTTGCTGCGCTTTCTCATCTGCCTTTCGCCTGTTCCGAAAGAGGGTCCTTTTTTTGCACGCCGGCTTGTTTGTTTGCCAGTGCGCTGGTCAAAACGATTTTTGCCTTGGCTGGTTGGCAACATGCACCCCTCCCCCCTGAATCCCCTGACCAAGCCAAGCAGGCGACCCCTTAACCATATGCAAAATGTTGCTTTTTCTTGCTTTTCCTGTTGCCCGCGCTGTGTTTTGCCCCTTATCTGCACCCACTTGCAACTCCCCTCGTCCGCTAAATATAATAAAAAATAACGCTTGCAACTTAATCTCTGACAGCTCGTTACCCGTTTGCATGAGCACGATATTCATGAGCTGCTAAACTCGAGTTACAGTAACTCGGAACTGGGTTTGGGTTTGGGATTGGGATTGGGATTGGGATTGCGCTTGGCATTGCACCACCGCCAGCGATGTTGCACCGCCATATCGCTCAATTGCTAAAACCACCGCGAGTGTATGTCACAGATTGCCTTATTGCTGTTATTTCACCTGGGCGCTTAAAGTAGAATTTATTAATGCACTTGCCACCTTTGTGCAGGCCATGCGACTTTGACATTTCGATTGAGTTACCCGAGCCACCAAGTTAGCGGGTTACCGGGTGGCGGCCATGTGGCCATGTTTGTAATTCCAGAAGGGTCGGGCCGCCATTTAATTTATATAATTATCAGCGGCGAAGCGCCAAAGGGGTCAGCTGGGCATACGATAAGCTACTTTCAGTTGAGACCTGACACTCGCTTGGCGGACTCGATAAGGCGCTTCTGGCCCAAACACACACGCGCACGCACACACGCACAATTAGCGACCGGGCTAAAACCACCACACCACACACACACGCATACTCGCGCGTGGCCATTACGCATTCATTGGTCCGCGGGGAGTTCATTGTTGCGGCCAGCAGCTGCGTGCTGCCAAAACCAAATGAGCAATTGACTGCTGCCCACCCCTCTGTAATCACCGCCCACCGAATGACCTTCCCCAGCGGCAACCACACAGCACCGCACCACACCCCACTCATACCCACTCACCATTTGCATTATCTCGCTGCCCATTTTAATGTGTCGGTTTGTAAATAATTGCAAAAAACACATAAATTATGTATTTTAATTTACATTTATTTTACGCGTATTTTCAATGAAACTGTTACTTGGCCGCAGCTCCGACCGGGTCGACAACAAATGTTAATTTATTGTTGCGTTCCCGATTCTTCCGCCCTGACATTAAATAATTGTGCATTTATATGATTTAATTTGTGGCCACTGGCCAACGGTCGTCCAAGCGGAAGGGAGCGGAGCGGATTTCAAGAGGATTGCCTTGCATTGGATGGGCAATGTGCCGCCGGCACTGACTAATTGCCAGGACCACCGCCGCCCCAGTGTTGTCACACATTCGAGGCTCGAACGGATTGAGGTCATTGGGTGAGCAGCAGATCGACTGCCCCAGGATGGGCTCTGGATATGCAACGAATTGTAGGCTAAATCCGGGCGTTTCCCTGGCAACATGGCATATGGGTCAAGGTATTACACCTAACTGTAAAATACAACTGAAATAAATATGGTTACACCACCCAATTAAAACACAAGATTAGATATTTATATAATGAAGTATCTGATAACACACACGAGATACATTTTTGTGCTTCACTTTTAAGTAGGCTTTTAGATATTTTGCATTGTAATACTACTGCCACAGAAACAAGACCAATATAAACCAATATGTGGAGGCTGTTGCAAGATGGGGGAGAGCAAATAAATGCATGATGAATGTGCAACCACAGAGGCTTTTCCTCCGGCATCCTCTTATGTCGTCGGCTCGGAATCTGTGTCGGATTTACTTTGAATACTCGGCTGCTTGAGTAGCATTCGATTCGATCCGAGTCACAGCTGCAGATTAGCCCGGCATTTAGCACCGGAATGGACATGGACTTGACTGTCCGGATTGGATGCACCTCAAGTCGATCAATGGAGCGGCAGGAAGGCGGCAAATGAAGCGTGCTGGGCTGCTGGCCAATGATGACCATGATGGCCATGATAGCGATGACGGCCTGACGGCGGAGGGAGGAGCGGCAAAATTACTTGCAAACAAATAGGTATAAGTGGAAAGTTTCCCAACAATTTTTCTCAGCTCGACTCCGCTCGCTGCTGCCACATGTAAGCCTTGGCGGCAAAGGCAAAAGTCGTTAAAAGTTTATGAAAGTCAAACAGAGGAACGTGCTGAATGGAAGAGCCAACAAGAGGAGACCATCGGGCAAAAAGAATGAAGACCAGAAATTTCTATAAAATAACTAAGCGCAACGAAACGTGGCCCGCTGGTCAGTGGCGAGTTCCGCCCGGACGGCCAGTCATGTCGATGTCCATGTCCCTGCTGATTATGTTCTTCCCCCGCCCATCTTGGCCAAGTCATTTTTCAGAGTTTCCACTGCGCCACGCTACGATTTGATGTTCAACATTTGCGGGCTGCAAGTATCCTGGAAAATTATCTCATTTCGGGCAAATAATTCGGAAAATGTTTAAGGTATTCGCCCGTCTCTGACCGCGAGGCAAGTATTTAGTTCTTAAAAATGAGTTTAAGCAATCAACAATTAGAACATAAAAGTATACATTTGAAAAACTTTCTCAGTTGCTAAATCGAAGTGAGGAATGCCAAGAAACCACCAGCTAAGTCGTAAATCCAATGCAAGGTAATTCGAAAGTCGCAACTTTGCGAGTGGAGTTTTTCCTCTGATTTGCCTGGAAATGTTTGCAATTTTTTATAGAGCGCCGCAAATTCTGGCCATGCCCCGATGGCAAACAACAATGACTCGTCGGGAGCTGAAGTACGTTGTCAAGCGCCATTTTCCGCTTGCAAAATGATTTGATGGCAGCGGCGCTTCCGCCCCAAGTCGTCCTCGTCTTGGCCGTTTCCGGATGCGGCTACCCAGCACCACCCCGTAATCCACTACCCTGCCCGGCAGTTCGTTCCGCGCTGCTAGCGCTGCATGCCATAATCTTTCATATTGTGCGGCTGCCATGTCAGTTTTTGCATTATGTACGAGTATCTCGGCGTTGCGATGAGGGACTGAGGGGTTCGGCATTATCAATTTGTGCGCTCCAACTTTGTATTTAACTTTTGGCTTTCCACTTTCTTGGCCATCAAGTGGCCTCCGGTACGCCCAGGCTCATCCCCAAGATCGATGTGGGGTGTCGGGTGTCCCCACCTGGCTGCTGGCTGCTGGATTCTCCGGCGCTCGAGGGCCGCACCCATTTTAATTTGAACTGTCAAAGCCGTGCGTCGAAATCATAAATTTTATTAAGCGCAGCCGAGCGGCCATTTTGGATACGGCGACCCGGTCCCAGGGCCTAGGTATCCGTATCCCAATGTCCCGGCCCGGCCCCCTTCTCATCTCATCTCATTTCATCTATTAGCCGGACTGCACGGTTTAATAAAAAAGTTTCGGCGTCGCTTAAGTGGGTTGGACAAAGGGCGCGCAAGGGGGCGCCGAGGTTGCGGTTAATACACAAGTATGTATGGTATATATATCCGGAAATTCCAGAGGTGAGTGTGTCCTGCGCCCTGTGGCCCTGACTTTTTGTAAACTTTTTTAATGCAGCCATTTCGGGGGTGGGGGTCAGGGACAGGGAAAGGATGTGGCCTGGAAGTTCGGCTGCCTTCTAATAGAGTCGTAATAACTTCATCATTATTGACGCATAAAACAAAATTTATTTATGCCGCTTTTCGCATTTGCTTTTGCTTTCGCTTTAATGCAATACACACAGCAGACAGTAGACAATATAAATGCTTTTATGTGCGTGTGGGCCCGAGCCACGCCCCCTTGGCCGGAATGGGCGGGCTTGGGACGCATTTTATGGAATATTTTTTGGAGAATTTCGTTTTTTTTTTATTCCTTTGCGCATTTAATGAACTATGATGAGGGTCGTTCGGCCCTCTTCCAGTTCCCATGGCATCGAAATCAGCACCCTTTTCGATTTTATTGAACTTTCTTTTTATTAACTTTCGCATTGGTCGCCATTTATTGGCCTTTTTGCGAGAATGAAGGCGGTGTCTTCTGCTCGTCTTAATGATAATTTCTCAGGACTTGAAGGCAGCCGAAAATGTTTTGTAATTACGTGGAGCAGCGGAGAAATTGTGGGATTTATTTATGCACATTTGTGGAGCGCACAAAGGCGCCACGCCCCCCGCACAGCAAAAGTATATATATTACTATGCTGGAGCATAAATTTCCAGGTGAAAATGCCAGCCGAACGGAGAAAAACGAAACAAAAGCAGTTCCCCTCAACAAGGCAAACTTAACTAACTGTGAAATTTCTTATTGTGATTGCGTTTGTCATTGCGTTAGTTTACAACTCTGCACAGGTGTCCTTGTGCTCCAGCGCAGGTATGTACACCTGTACTATACCATACACCTGCCCAGGCAGCCGCCCACTCACATGACAAGCGTCGCCTGCCACAACTTTCCATGGAATTTCAAAGACATTGACTGCACATCTCTAAGTTATGAAAATCTGTGCGAGAATTCTCTTAGCTAAAGCGCATTGAACTGTGCAAATTGCGAGCAATTTAATTTTTTCTCGCTCTCCGTCGGAATCAGCTAGCTGGCATCCCGTAACCCGCAACCCCTAGCCCCTAGCCTGGAAAGCCCGTAACCCGTGTTCCGTACTCTGTGCTCCGTATCCGTGCCACATCCCATTGGCGCACCTCTCACGCAGCTGCCCCGCGGGAGGTTGCAAAAACTTTGCGTAATACCAAAAAGTGCTGGCAGCACATTTCGAGTGCAAACTTTATATTAGAGTTGAAGTGCCACACACACGCGCACACGCACACACACACACATACCCACATACCCGATTGCATACACACCGACTACGGCAAGTAAGTAGAAAAGTGGCAAAAGTGCAAGTACGTGGCTTGGCTTGCCTCGAAGTGGCCAAAACCCACCCCCTACCCCCTACCCCCTAAAGGCACCGACGCGCCCTTTCGCGACCCCTCGCGTTATTTATGAGTTGCGTATGCTATAACGAACTGCAGCAGGGGCAGCCAACGCACACCGTAAGAAATCCGATCGCATCTGGTGATCGATGGAATATCATACGAGAATGTAGCTCACACCTAGAGAAATGCATAGGGAATCAACTGGTATGCAAAGAATAGGTAGTTTTATGCAACGCATGAGTATAAGTTCCATAAGATGCACCATTGGTGGCAAAGGAAATGAATTCATCAAAAGCTTCCTTGCCTTGTTTTAACTATATTTTTTGTTTAGTGCATCAAAGGCAGCACACACAAAAGCGCAGCAGCACAAAGCAATGCGCCAATATGACAACGACAACTGCGAGAAGCTGTTGGCTGAAAAGTCCTGCAAGGACCCACTGGTCGCAATTACAGAGCACAAGTCATCGACTTGCGCAAAGTTCAGCCAACTTATGATACTCGGCAGCAGCGATTCCTGCTCATTCCTTAGCCATTTCCACTCGTTTTTCCATTTCTTTTCTTCGTTTCTTTTTTTTTTTTGCTTGCATACTTTCCGGTAATTCGAAAATATTGCGAATTTCCCTCCGGCTGCATTTCAGTCGCGCGAATCGCAGGTAGTTGTCACGGAAACTGCCACCCGCTGACACCACCCAATCCCCAACCGTCCACCACCCACATGCAAGCCACTAACTACCTGGCCGGTGGAGCGATGAAGTTGCCTTGGCACCTGCTTCCCAGCAGTCCAACCCTTTTGGCCAATCCTTTGGCACGCTACCTTGCGTTTCAAAGGAATTAATGCACGTTAAGCCATTTGCCGCCCAGCGCCATTACCTTATTGCCCTGTCGTTTACCATGTGGACACAAAACGTGTTTATAAAAGAAGGCAGTATACATGACAAAATGGAATAAGTGCAGCGTCGTTTTGAAATAAATCAAATTAAAATAAGCTCATGGAAAGAAACGACTGATGAGACCAGCTTAAATGACACGTTGAGTTGAGTTTTCCCCTATAGAAGGTAAGCACTTAACTATAAAATTAAAATATTCAGGATATGCTTCTGATGACACGCATTTTATGTCGCATAATAACTTTAAACAACATTTTGTTCTATGTGACGTTTTTATTTTATTGTGTTTCTTTGTGTTCAGCGCTTTGGTTGCGGAACGTGCGCATTTAATTGCATAATTATCGTCTATTGGCCGCTGGCTGTTCCTTAATGGGCGGGAACACACCGCTAGCTACTTGGCATAATCGCGGGTACGGGCGAGTCAATAAAAATAAAAATGAATTTGCGAATTGTGCGCACTTAATGAGTTTCACATGTGCGTTTTTAATTAATAACAAAGCACGAACGCCCACACCCTGCAACATCGGAGCATAGAACGCATATTCCACGAGCCAGTGGAAAGCGGCGTTGGTTTATTAAAATAATTTCCCCGGGTGATTCTCCAGTGAATTTGCATTGTATGTTGGTATTGGGAATGCCCGTCGGAAGCCAAATATTTCTCTACTAATGCCGACCGCTGTGCTCACAGGCCAATATTGGATTACTCGGGCTAATTAGGCTTCAACTGAATTTCCAATATCGGTTAATTCTATTTGATCGCCCCGCGGTAGGGCAGTTTGCCTAATTTTTATCACCCCGCAGAGGCAGCGAAATCAAAACAAATTTAATCATGTTAATATAATTACTAAAAATTAAGCCATAATCAACACACGCACACCGGGGAGCAGAGCAAGGCAGGCAAGCACCTGCCATGCCAAAACGCCAAATGGCAAACAACAAACGGCAGATGCTCGAGGAGCAGGGATCCTGGGTGTGGGTATTGCGAATGGGCTGAAATGGGGTACATAACACCAAAACGACCCAAATTATTTTTAATTCCCCGCAGGATAAGCGCGCCTGCGACTCCGGAGGCCTTCGCCAGTTGCGTTCCTTGGCTGCAATTTATCCTGCGTGCTGCGCATATTAACGAAATGATTATGGAATTCATAATTACGCACACACCATGTTGGTCCCAGGGTGTATTGTAAAATGCGTCAACACATTTGCCAGCCAGCAAGCCTGCCAGCCAAAGGGCGGCGGGCGACGGGCGGCAGGATCCCGCAGGAGCCGAGGTCGTCAGACAATGAGTTCACAGCCTCCCAGTCCTTTGCCGGCCCACATGGCGCATACGCAATTTCCACTGCTCAAATATTTGACGCATACAGTGTATACGGTGTACAGCATACAGCACATAACATATATGGCATATATAGCATATAGCACATAGCGCGTGATTAAATTAAATGCCGGGTGAGTTCGAATCGGAACGGCCAGGCGACACAACTAATTAAAAACGCCCAACATTGCGACGTGTCCGGGACCACGAAAGGAATTCGTTGTGCCCAAAATGCGATGGCGAATCGGGGTCATCGGCCCACTTGACCAGTGTCCAAATATGCCAGTGTGTGCGTAATGAACTGCCCTGGCCGCATAATGCGATTATTGTCCCTGGCACCTCACTCACCCACTTCCTTGCTCTGCCGGATAATTCAATAAATTGCAATTCCATGCTGCTAACCCGCCCCCAGGGCATTTGGATGCCAAATCAAATGCACTTAACTAAACTAAATGCGGCCGCCGCAGCTCTCGATTGGCCTGCGCCTCAAAGTAGGCAACGATTTGCTCGCAGCATAAATTTCGCTTGAGTGGAGAGCAGGGAAATTGTTAAAAGGGACCAGGACCGCCAGGACCCACCGAAAACGATTTTCCTTGGCGAGCTGAAAACTTTTTTAAGTTAATTGAAATTCAACCCAGTCTGGGCACGGGCCACTCACCGGGCTGCAGAGATACCTCCGACCCAGAAAAAGGTTCCGACTTTAGTTTTCGTTTGATCCGAACTGGGATTGCCGCTGCCCATTCGAGCCAGGATATTTATGTCCGTGCGTAGGCCTCGAAGGGCACAAGCGGTTTCAGATGCGGATGCGGATGCGGATGGACTTGTTGAATGGCCCACGAATATGTATCGAGCTGCCATCGTGGCCAGCCTGGGCAAACAGTTTAGTCAGTGCCTGGCAATGTGCTTAAGTCTCATTTATTTTTCATGGCCCGGCCTATAAAAATTGTAATTTCATTACCACCGACAGGCGGTGGCCACGAAGGTGGGCTTCCTTGGGGTGGCAAGTGCAAAATTGAAACACACTTGAAAAATGAAGGTGCCCGGCAACAACAACACAACCGCAACCAAACGAACACCGAACACCAAAGGTGGTGGTGGCTCAGCTCGGTGTCTGCCTCGGACTATGGCCTTTTTATGAATTTTTAAAAATGTTGCTGTTTTGGCGGCTGGCGAATGGCGGCTGCCGACGCTGATTTCGCAGTCATGGGCAGTCCTGTGGCCACAGGACCCAAATGCCCGGCCACTTGTTAGCCATTTTACCTTCGCCACATGCGAGATGGTGAGCTGGTGGGTGGGTGAGTATGCGGCCAAGGTACTTAACTTAAATGGCAGATCCACTCCTTCCCAAGCCAGTCGACATCAATTTAAATTGAATTTTCACTTACGCGAGTGCGGGGCTGAGCAAGAGGGTCCTTGGACTTTGGTATGCAGCCCAGACACCCGGCAATTTACGTCCTGAATTAGTCTAATGTAAAATTTAAACCTTAGCTTGGGCATTTCCTTTTCCGTTTCGGCTGCTCATCTGCCTCGCAGTTTTTCCCACTCGCTGGCCAGCGGAATGGGGGTTGAGTTCATAATTGATTAGGCCCGACATTTAATTAGCAGCGAATATTTCTGTGCCACTGCGGCTTGGCTTTTGAGCACATTCATAATGCTTTGATGGCGCCGCCCGCGTCCCGCTTCAATGTCACCAATTATGCTAATTAAAGGTGCCGTCGGAAAACTCGAGCCCCGAGCTCAACAATGCGCGCAAAATGTCTCCGTTTACGAGCCCAGGATTTTGGGGCTGGTCCTCCGGGCTGGTGGCTATTTTTAAACGGCAAATTGACGGGCTCAAAAGGGCCGAGGCTTAAAAAAGGGCTAACTAACTGGGCGGGGCCGGGTCAATTGACAGCCGAGTCGTAATTATCAAAATATGTAGAAAATGGCTGGCTGGGTGGGTGGCTGGGTGGATGGGTGTCTGAATGGCAGGTCCTGGGCCTTCTGGAATTGACAAATTAACATAAGAATGGTTGGCCAAGTGAGCAGCTGAAGAAAATGGGGAGGAAGGAAGCAAGGAAGGATAACGTTTACGCCAGGAAGGCGGGCCAAATCCCAAGTTGCCGCATATCTTAAGCCTGCGAGCGGTAACGAACCTGTTGATGAATCAAACCCGAAATTCAAATTTAAGACTCGGCATGGGCGTGTCCTTGCACAATGTCTGCGTCAGCTTAACGCTTGCTGCACTAATTCAATTAAATATTTGTCTTTGTAGTTTTTGTCGCTGGCTAGATGGGTATGCCAAGGCGGTGGAAATATGATGAGCACCAGGATAAGGCTCAGGCCCAAACTCAACACCCGAAAGACAAAGAGAAAGCCAAGGCAGCCGGCTGCCTTCTGCCTTCTGCCGGCTCAGGATAAACAGCTCGCCCATCGCCGGGATAATGCAAATATTGTCGAGAGCGCGCAGCTTTCACTCGAAAAGTGAGAGCGGACTGGCTGCCGAGGGAATGGATGGAATGAATTTATTGCTTTTGGGAATTTTCCACTTGATGGCACTTAATGCGATTTAGTATTTAAATGAAGAAGGAGATGGCACTGGAGTTGCGGGACAACAAAGACGATAAACCCATTCGGGCGCATTAAATTAATCTCGGCAAAGGCATCGGCAGCACCGCTGGCGACTTAATATGGGGCCACGATAATCCGCATCCCGATTTGGCATGCATTCGAACGGAGGTGTGTGTATGTACAGATGTATCTATTCTCGGAAAACATCGATGATTTTCCCGGCGCGGAATAGTTTTCGCTGATTGAAAATCGCATCGGTCACACACGAATGCAGCGAGCAACTGACTGACAGACAGGGCAATCTAAAATGTTTTGCTGGCTGCACAAGGGCAGCGCCTCCGATTACTGCAAAATGCCATGGGTTTCATTTCCATTCTAGTTTCAGTTTCAATTTTAATTTCCATTTCAGTTGCGAAATCCCCGCACTGATTTAGTGTAAATATGGGCGTAATTGGCGATTGTTTTTTTGCAGTGATTTTTATTTCGTTATCGTATCGGATAGTGTAGCATGACAATATGTTAGTTGAATAAATAAATAAATAATTGGTGTGTCGTAAAAAGTGTAAAGTGTATAAATCTAGTTGCCAGGCAGGCGGCTGGTGGCAATGTCCTAATTAGGTGTGGAATATGCGTATAAATATTTTTATAAACGGTAACTGTTCTATTTGGTTAACAAAATAAGCCAAGCAGCCAATTGGCCGTTGCATTATTCAATTAAAGCGCCTGCATTAATGCTAATGCAAATAGCAGCAAAACTAATTGACTTTCCATAATTTCACCGCTCGGCTGGGCCAGCGAATAAATATTAAAATTAACTTAAACTCGCTACCCGTCACATAAACGAAACTGGAGAAAATTATGCACGAATTATGCTAATTGCGTATAATCAAAATAAGTTGAAACGAAATACGTCTAAATTGAACCGCCACCCGGTAAAGAATAAATAATTGATAAAGTTATGAGATATATAGCATAATCGGACGAGGTCGAAAGATTTTTAACTTTTTTTTTTTTTGTTGAGCGGAAGAGAAAAAACTTTCAAGGAAACCTACGGCTAGTCGAGCCTTAATCGCCTTACAACTACTATTTAACATTTGTTCGCTTAATAAGTTGTTCATAGAACTTACTTTTGATATATCATAGATATATGGTTCCTAAAATTACCTCGACACCTTCATGCTGCCAGCGAAGGATGCTCAAGTCAGGTTGGTCCTTCAATCGTGACTGTTTGCTTTGAGTGCTCCGGACACTGAGACCTTCAGGCCAATTTCGCCTCGGACTACTAATGGCGGTCCAGCTCCAGGATGCACTCCAGTCACCGGACATCCTCCTGTTGAGCCATTATCCTTCGCGTGGACAGGCAGCAGTTGAATAAAGATGTCGCCGGTAAGTCAAACATGCGCAGATGCAGCCGAATGACCAGCTGCAGTGCGGGATCAGAGTTAGATCTACGATCGATTGCGGTGAAACTGGGGGTCACTTAAAACCCTGCCACGGCGAACTTACCTTCGCCAGCGGACGCGGATTTTACCTTAGTCTAGGGCCAAACTTAATCGATGCACGAACTTACCTTCGTGCCTAACAAGATTGTGGGTGGTTATGTACAAGGACTAAAACTAATGCTCGCTAGGCCCACAAGGCTAGTCGAGAATAGTCAGCGGATCGATTGGATCGGATCGGATCGGATCTGGGATCTTGGATCAGGTGGGTCGGTCAGGTGTGCCACTTACAACTAGCAATAAATAACTGGCCTGTAACCTAAACTACTGGCTGTAGGGATGGCAGAACTGGTAGACCAGCCGCTGTGACCTCTCCGTCTTCTTCATGATTCCCTTCTTGTAGTACTGCCGGATGGAGCGGGACAACTTGTCGTAGTTCATCGCCGGTCGGTTCTTGCGCCGACCCCACAGCTTGGCCACCCTCACCGAGTCCTCGATCTTGAAGATGCCCTTGCTGCGGTCGATCCAACGGATGGCCGTACCGTTCACCTGGGGCGAAGCCAGCAGCTCCTTGAGGAACTGCCACAGGTGAATGTGGGAGCCTCCGCCGCCGGTCCGCCCGCCATTCGGTCGTTTTACTGTGGCCGTACCGCCGTTGGAAGCGTTGGTAGCGGGCGGTGAAGTGGAACTACCGTTCAGAGGTGCCACTTGTGCATCTGCTTCCATGTCGTCGTCATCTGTGGAAGAGGTATATTTGAGTTAGTGAAACTTCCAAGATCAAATCAATTTGAAGTCTATGCAAATAGTCTTCTACTGATCGAACGCACCTTCGCTGTCCTCGTTGTAGTCCAGGTCCAAATTGGGCATCGCATAGCTGGCTGGCCAGAGATCAGTGCTCGCAGACTGCTGGGAATGCTGCTGATGAGCGGGCTGGTCGGCGTAGGCCATCTTCCAAATCTCCAACTGGGCGTGCAGCGTGCTGCCGCTCTGCAAAAGAGAGGCGAAAGTGAGACATTTCGAATGGGTACAGAGCCTTAATCCTTGACCAGCTCGCAATCTAGACGGCATATCAATTGGAAATTCTTGGGCTATCCAAGTGCATAAATTATGTGCAGTCTCCATGGTGCAAAAGCTGCACCGACAGCAGCAGAAGAAGTATGGGTGCTCATAGTATGTAGTGGCAGCAACAACCAGAGACAACGGCGACGACTTACTTTCACCTTGCAATGTCGTTGCTGGTCGTTGGCTCAGTTCGAGTGCTGCCAGTCCCGCTCGTGCCCCTCTTTTACCCCCTCCCCCTCCCCCTCCCCCTCCCTCGCACAATCATCTGAGCCGCGACGATGGCTCGTAATCATCCGTCCAAGTGCTGCAGTTTCACCAAACAACCTTCACACATTCTTTCACCTTTACAGCCATGACCACGGTTACTAATTTTGGTTTCTTTGGCGACAGACTGCTCTCCGATTTCGTTGTCGAGCGCGTTCGTCGCCTAAGTCTTTTGTTTTCTGCCTTTCTCGCTGCACTCTCTTCGGTTGCCAAAGCAAAAGCAGCACCTAACGAGCCTAGGCGAATGTAATCATTGATATATTTTTGGCAAAACTCTCGACGAGCCGAGAGCACATGCTCGCTGGATGGTAATGGGAATGGGTTGTGTGGATGTGGAGTAGTTTAGATAGATGCCCAGCCGCCAGCTCTGCCTAATTGCTGGCAACAGGTTTCAAGTTTTTGATTTTGAGGACCGAGCTCTGAGCTTTGGCTCTGTAGTTTTGCGCTTTGCTTTCTGATTTCTGATTCCAATGGGCCTGTAAGCCGCTCTGGCTGGCAGCCATGACGTCAACGCCAGTTACGAAACTTGTTTCGTTTTAGTTTTCGTATCGTATCGTTTGGTATCGTTTCGTTTTGTTTTGCTCTTCGTTGGCTTTGTTGTTTATTTGTTAGCCATTTCCATTCCATTTCGACCCGTACGCGAAATTCAATTCAATCGCATTGATTGGGCCTCTCCGCATATTGGCTCTTTGCTATTGGCATTTGCATTGTGTTATTGTTTTATATGCCATGGGCTATTGGCCCGTTGCTTTGTGCTGATCGATTTTGTAATATGCCCAACTATTTTGGCACTCGCCCAGTTAAGTCATACGTGTGATTTTGAGTCACACTTCTTATGGCCTGCCTATGTTTCTACACAATTCCCAATCAGAGGTCTAGGTGTCATTGAAATTTCTATATGGTGGTCTCTTCTATTTTCGTGGAATTTTGAAATTACCTTCTTCAACAAACCGTGTGTCCATTGAGTGGAATCTTTTTTATGTGTCATCTTTTTTTGAAATTTGACAAAGTGACTTGTTTAATATCAAATTTATTTTATCATTAAACTGGCCACTTAAAATTTGCATTTACGTCTGTCTTCCATTTGACAATTTAAAACCCGTTCTTTAAGTTTAGAACTTTAAACTCCCCAATGTACTTTCGTTAACAAAACGGCTTATAATATGTGCTGTATCTAGTGGCTCCCCTTAAATCAAACCAGTTCACACATTATATCTATAATGCTAAAAATACATTTTTTGGCAACCCAATAATTTATATTCAGTTAAATCAAAACCTCAAGCCTCTTTATAACTCGGTAGGAGCAATGGAATTCCAAGACTTCTGCCAGTCAACTGGAAAACCCTTGAGATTTCTGTGAGAACTCTTCAATAAAGTCTGTGATTGACTTTCGGACTCACCTCTGGTAGTCGACGCACGAATTCCTCCTCGCTGAGTAATGCCAGAGCAGCTCCGTTTTCGCAGAAGTGCAGCTCCAAATCGGCCACCGGCGGCAATCTGAACTGGGCCAAGGTGGATCGGAGCCATGCATGTACCTGGGCGGGCGACCAGCCATTGGGATCTGCGGGAACCATTCAGGTTACAGTATACTTTCCGAAGGACTCGGGTACTTCCCACTCACCCTGCGATATTTGCAGCTCCGCGCAGATGGCGTCCGCCTCTCGTTTGGCATGTTCCAGGGCCAGTGAAATGACGGGCTCAAAGTCGCCGCGCACTTCGGCCAAGCCTCCGATGAAGGATTCCAGAGCCAGAGGCTTCAGGTTGTGGCGCTTCTGGAAGCTGGTGTCCTCGAGGCACTCCCGCAGCAGCTGGTGATCGGGCTTGGTGTCCTGCAGATTATGTGGGCTTTGTAGACTCTGCTGCTGCAGCAGGGAGTTCAGATCGATGAGGCTCTCGATGTCCGCATCCAAGGGCTCGGCCTTGATGCTCTCCCCGCAGGAGGATCTGGGCGATGGCGTCTCGCAGTTGGACTCCGGCGGAGAGGGTGGCAGGATGTGCAGCTCCTGCTTGATGCTAACCGCCTCCAGCGAGGGCGATGGGCTGTTTAGACTGTCGTAGCTGCCGCCAAATCTACCAAGTCCATAGGCAGCGAACTCCGACTGCAGCGGACTGGATTGCGGAGAGGGATAGGCACTGTGGGGATAGGCGGGCGGTGGAATCAGCTGGTGGCTGGAGGGGATGGTATAGGGCGCAGTGGGCTGCTGTTGCTGCTGGATGGGCTGGCTGTCCCAGGCGCACTCGACCTTGATCTGGGGGGCGTTGTACTGGAAGACTGTGGTGGGAATGGGTGCGGACTCCTGCGGCAGCAGCGACAGGTCGAAGTTGTCTGCATAGGATGAGTACTGATCCGTCGGCGTGTGGGCCTGGAACTGATGTGGCTTCAGCTGCGGACTGTGAGGCATCTGCAGAGATGGAAAGAAAGTGGTGCCAAAGATAAATACACAGTAACAAATATATATAAGCTATCCCAATTTTGTATTAAAAAAATTGATTTAAAAACTTTAAGTGATCCTACATCTTTTGTGAAAGATGTTTGCTCTACAACAATGTATCCTGCTTTGAAATGTATCTCTGCAAATGTTTTTACCCATTGCTCGCGATTTGATTTATTTTCTCTAAGTGCAAGAACTAGAGTTACCCAAAAAAGAGGGCCAGGCTGCTAATTGAAAATCAAAACTTTGCTGGCGCCATCTTGCCGGGACTTCACTAATTATCCGGCGATCTGAGATGTGGAATTGCGGCCACCTGTCTTAATTATCACGCCCATGAAAGTTAATTAGTTTTATTTCTTCGATTCCATCTGGATTTTTGCGTATGTGCGGACGCCTTTCTAATTCGTACTTGCAGCACCTACCTGACAAGGTATGGAAATTTTCGGATCTGATTCGCTACTGATTCGGTTCTGATTGAGCTGAGTGCTGGTGAGTTTGGAACTGAGCTTAACCTTAGTTATCCACCGATGATGGCGGCACTGGAAGCGAAGCCGACGAGACAAGAGCAAGAGGCTTACTAAGCTCGGAGTGGCATTGATTTTCTCATTTATCAAGTTGCGATTTGCGACTAGTGACGCCACAGAAGGCAGCTGCGAGAAGAAAAAAACCCAGGGGCCCCTAGACGAGGGGGTGTGTACTTTTTTCGAGCGGCCAAACAATGACTAGATCAAAATCAAAGCGTTCTCCGAGCTCTGGGCTTCACAGACTCCATCCCTCCCACAGCCCGCTGTCTGGGCTAGGAATTTATTTGCCTTTTTTCAGTTTTATTTATTTATTTGCACGGCAGCGTCATAAAAGAAGGCAATGCTAATATGGCCCGAATGCGCCACCAATTTTTACCTCCGAGAAACTGGTTTTTCATTAAGCAATGCAGTCAGATTTGTGAGGGCCCCGGGGAGGAGGGGCCTATATAGTCAATATGGCTATGCGCTGTGCGCTTATTATTATAAAAAACAGCTCATACTGGATTTTCCGAGTAGTGCTTTCAGCTATCAGATGTCGGGGAGGCGGTGGGCAGCAATATTATTGGCTGCGCTTGACGACGCCATAATTCTAACTAGTCACGATGTTATTACAATTTCTGTGTTTTAATTGTTCGACAACGGGGCGTATGAGTGATTTCAGTTCGCTTTTCTCGCCTGCCCGCTAATTGGCAGCACAAACATTTCGATTTCGCCGCAGCACTCGGTGATTACCTTGCGTAATCTGCATATTATTAGAGCGATATCCCAGCCGTGTACTTCACCCGAATCCGAGCTGGGATTGAAGTCACATAGAATCGAAGTACCAAGGAAAACTTAGGACATGATTCAGCAGCTGCACTCAATGACTCAGTCGAATGGCCATAAAAAAGATGGTGATTGCCGTACAAAAACTGCATAATAAATTGAGCTGCTACGGGCCATTTATGGACCATTAAGGACCAGACAGCCTGCAAAATGTCAACTAGTTACTACACTCGGCTTCTATGGTACTAAATGTGATCGAAAATATAAGCCACACTCACATTACATTTTATGGCCATTAACTGACCACCCTCATAAATTTTCAAAACGAAAAAATAGGTCTGGAACTTAATGCTCGAGGGAAAGACTCTCTAAATAGTTAATGCAAAATAATGCTAATAAATATTCCCACATTGGGGGGCCAATAAAAGCGGACTGAATTTGCATATTTTGTACTCAGACTTTGATTTATTCGCTGTGTCATATTCTCCTACCCTTAGACAAACCCACATCCTCGCAGCTGGGCGAATTAGATCACTCGGGTTATTCCAGTATATGGATTTCCTGCTGCTTCGCTCCAAACAACAAAGACCTCGGCGATCTGAATCATGTGGTGTACTCGTAAATTTTAATTAAATCTCGTTCTACAAAAACCGAGAAACCGAGAAAACAAGCTCGCAGCTCGCAGCTCAGAACTCAGCGATTCTGACAGAATCGGAGTTCCCAGTGCCGCAGAGAAAGATGCGGACAAAAGGCTTTTTGTGGCCAAACGCTTTTGACCGGTAATATTTCATTGGCGTGTTGGACATGGGGCGGCTGTCAATAGACGCTTTTGTTTGCAGCGAAGCTGGAGGGGATCGGGGCCGAGAATATCTCGGAATCGCCGCTATATACATATGCTGCCATATCGATATGCCGAGTTACCATTGGCACCCGCACCCATCTACGTCACAAGATTGTTGATTTCGGCTTGTTTTTCGCTTGTTATCGATCACCAAGCGTCGAGTGTCAAAGGCGGGACATGGAAACAATGGGCCCGGCAGCAATTAGGATTTGGAACGGCTCTGCCAAGTGGCTGTCAGGTGCGGACTGTATTTTTAGAAAAACCACAGCGCCATTGTAGACACATTTAGCCGGCAATTCTATTTTTAAAGCCATTTACAATGGCACCAAATTGATACGACTTGGAGTGTGGGTGCCGTATCGTATCGTTTAGTAAAGTACTGTGCAATGTTGTTGTGAAAGGGAAATAAGATAAGTTCTGGACTTTCCACCTGTCCACGAACAGGATACATTAGTACTCAATACTCGTTTCGATTCGATGAAAACTCTAATCGAGGAACACGAACAGTGAGTAATGCAACCAAATCGGATGGTCAGGAGGAACTCACATGTCGACTGACACGCACCGACACCAAAAGAATTGAATTCCAATTAAATTATAGCAATTTTGAGCATCCGAAATGCCATAACTTCAAAGCTGACTCATTTCAAGCGGGCAGAGAGGCCGACAGGCAAATAAATCGAATATGCCGAATTTATTAAAATTCCAGCAGGCTGATAAAAATTCATTTTCCAGCATAAACAAAAGAAAACGCCCGAATGGCCAAACAAAAGACAAAACAAAATCAAATCGGAGCACAGCCATCGATGGCGATGTGGAAATCAGAAATCCGAAATCTGAAATCAGAAATCCGAAATCAAAGATATGAAGACCATGTTGAAAGCAAAAATTTTGAGGCGCTGTCAAAGGCAGTGGCAGATTTGATTTCCCTTTTAGGGCCAGCAAATTGAAAAACCCTTAGCCGAATTAGCAACAATAATATTTGAGCAATGTGCCGGGGAGAGAGAGTAATAAATTGAAAATACACATCCGAGCCCCGGCCGAGGCCACTCAAAAAACAAAGTAACAGAAAAACAAGTTTTATGATTTTTGTGGCTAACTCAAGCTCAGAGCCAAAGTCAAACAGAATGAAATTCATTAGAACAAGTCGAAGCCACTGTCAAGAATGTGGCATATTTATTTGTGTGCGCTTGTGGTGGCTTTGCCTAATAATAAAATCAAGTTTACGTTTTAAGACAAAAACGACAAAAGCATTATTAAAAGCTGCGATCAGATAGCACTCGGGCCAGCTTATTGTCGTACCAGCCTTATAAGCCGCACAGCCCCACAATAAATGGAACGAATGGCCTGGCCAACGCCTAAGGCGAACTCACGACCGATCTATATAAAATATAAAGTATAAAACCATTTAACCAGATCTTACACGGGGCGCGCCCAGGCCCATAGACAAAGGAGACCTTGGTTGGCCCCAGCCCCAGCTCCAGCCCCAGAATCGTACTCGGAATCGGAATATGTATCTGAATCTGAGGCAATCGGAATCGCAGGCAGACAAAAGGTTGGAGTGAAGGGTACACACGTTCTTAGCGTGGCCAGTGAAAAACGAAACAAAAAATACAAATAAAAACCATAATAATAAAATAATCAGTTGCAAGTGCAGCTTTGGAGGCCTTGAGTGCTGACATGCCGCTGAGTTATGGCCAGGTGATATTTAAATTAATTTATATGTATCTTTGAACTAAATAAACAAACTATGCTAATGCCGCACGGTGCTAACCTCAGGTGTTCACTTGCCTTCCAGCTCCCAGTCGGCGACAATTGTCAGGTAATCTGTTCTAATCGCATTATGGCAATGGAGCTGGCAAAAGCCAAGCCGAGCCAAGCGAAGCCCGTCTGACCCCGGACTCCTCACTACCCTGTTCCTTCAGTCAAATTGTTTGTTCAATGATTGTTCGCTTTATTCGCGCGCTTCGGGATCGGATATACCATATAGCATATAGCATATAGCCATGGCTGATGGGCCAAGGGGGCTATGGCCATGTTGAAGTGCGCTGTCAACAGCATAGGCACACTCATACACACACATGGACACAGCGACAGAGATACTCTGGCAAATCCCCCGGCGGTATCCATCCACGTACAATCTACCATATACCATCTACCATCTACCAGTTCTCGGATGCGTGGGTTAAGCTGTCAAAGAGACAAGACTTATTTCTGCTTATTTTTACATCGCCCGACTGGCTGCCTTCTGTTTGTTTCACTCATTATTCTGTATCTTTGTCCCTGTATCTCTAGCTTTTTGTCCCCGTATCTGTGTGTGTGTTTGCAGTTTGGTGTTGGTTTTAGCCACTTCGTGACGGGGCAAAACTGCTTGCTTTTCTGCTTGCAGCTTGCCATTCTTCGCTATTTGCATTGCATTTAATTGTCGACATTTCATGCTAGATAAATGGCTGCCAGCAAGGTTAATAAATATCTCAAATGGGTGCAACATTTCAATTATGCTGCATTCTTTGCAGCCTGCTTAATATGCCAAGTGTCTGGCAACTGTAACGACCCAGAATGTTCCGGCTTGTCGTCTTGTCCGCTGGCCTGGGAAAGCCAGCAACTAGCCAGCTAACCAAACTAATTAAAGCTCCCACTTCGACGACCTGGTCTGAAGATCTCTACCTCTCAGTATGCCGCACATTAACCCGCCCGATTACTACTTGGACACTCTTCTGATGGACAATCCAGACACACACCCACCGCACAAGTGGCACTTACGACCCGTCCAGTGCAGGCTGGGAGACTGGACTCTGGGCCCATTCCACACCCACATTCTGGGCAGGAATGCGCTTATGTCTAGGCACTGAACCCTGCGAATCCAATCCCTTCTGCACTCATTATGCGCTGCACGCACTGACAATTATTCCGTATAAAAGACGTTGCGAAGCCAACTCATTTCAATTTGCATAAAAGCCAGGCGAGATTCAATGCTGAAGCCGCAAGACAAGACCCGCAACCACAGGCTGCCGTGGCAATATTTTAGTAATACACTGCAAACAAATGCGAAACATACAGAAGAACAATTACCATTTGTCAGGGTCTCAAAGGACGTGGTACAAACGAGTGAAATGCTGATAGAATTTTCTTTCGGAACGGGGAAAACTAATTTCGTGGAGTGCATGTGCCACAACAATGGCCAAGTTGGGAGCCACACCCAAAAAGTGATTATTATTGTATAATCGGTTTGATTGATAACCAGTCGTTCTGGACAGGATGGAATAGGATTGGCTAGCTGGGAAATGGCCCTTGACTGGGCGAACTTAGAAATGCCACTCTCGATGGATTCTCGATGGAAAGGCCTGGCGCTGAGGGAAAGAAAACCTGACAAGTTGAAGTATTTATGTCATGTCGAGTTTTCCTCAACTCGTCTTGTCTCGACGCGGCTTAGTGTGGCTGAGCTGCGAAAGCGGCTTGCATTTATAATTGTTGGCAGTAGTATTTATTTTATTATGTCCATAAATATAATGAGAGATGAGTGTGGCTGCCGCTGGAGGCAGACTGGCAATCTTGCAATCTTGCAATCTTGCAGTGCATTTCTAAGCGCTGTTCCAAGCCACTTGCTTCTGTGTCAGCGTCAGCGATTGGAAAAGCGCGGAGACACATTTCCATCAAATCAATCAAAAATGGTAAATACAAGTTTTTTTTCCTCGGCATTTTCCGTATTTTCTTTTATTGCAATGCTGGCAGCAGCATCATCAGCAGCAGCAGCAGTAGCAGCGACAAACGTCAAAGACTTGCGTACATAGCCAATGGAGCTTAAGTAGGTCCAACAAAAAGTATCTGCTGGATCGGAATGCACTTTCCGAGTGAAATGCCAGTTCAGGCCGACATGGCAGCTCTTACTCGGCGTTTGTGCTACTGTTTGTTGTCGTGCCATAGTTGACAATCATTTAGAATCACTTCTTGCAAAATGAAAGCATCTTTTGAAAGTTGCTTCGGATGCTGTCGCTTTTGCTGTTGCTGTTATTGTAATTAAAGACAAATGTAACTGGCTGACTTAGTGGGTACTCTTTACTGGGTACTGGGGCTACTCTCACCCAGTGACACGCATTCGCATCAGCATTCGCATTCGCGGGATGCCAAGTGCAAGATGCAGACCGAAAGATACTTTTGCCGCCTACACGAGATGCGCTGCGCTGCTAATTAAAAGCCGCGGAGGCAACTTTACTGCCACACCGAACTGCGCATAATGTGCCAAGCGACAGATACAGCTACAGATACTCTATATTCCGACACGAGTGGCCCCTGATGATAATGGCGGGCGAAAGGTTATCGGCTATCAGCTATGTATGTAGTTCTATAGCTATAGCTATGTTTTCAAGCAGCTAGGGATGCAGAGATACATTATCGCGACTTACCTCACTGGCTGGCATGTACAACATTTTCTCGTACTCCATTTCTGAGTCGCGCTGCAAACAATTATGGTATTTCGCAGATATTTTCTCAGGCTCTAGCTACTGTATCTGTAGCTCCAGCGTAGCTGTATCTCTCGGCATGCAAAATGCGAATCGTCAGATGCGAAAGTCTCGGGTGCTGCTGTTCAGTGCGCTGTCTCGTTCTCACTCGCGCCTACCGCTCTGGCCGTCTCCTTCTGGCTCTTTCACTTGTTGCTGTTTTGGTTTTGATTTTAAATGTTTAACTAGATTCACTCAGCGTTTTGTTTCACTGCCTCGGCCTTGGTGTTCATAGTGGAGGGGGTATTGAATTGTTTTCGAGAGTTTGTTTTGTTTTATTTCGACTTTTGAGCCAGTTTGTTGCATTCACTGGCTATTCACTGCATTTCGTTACTAAAATTTCCACTGGCAAACTTGTTGCTCTCTCTCTCTCTCTTTCTCTTTCACTGTCTCTCTGGCTGTCTCTGTTTGGCACTGGAGTGTATTGCTCGGTCCGCTTGTCGACCGTTCGCCAAGTCTTCACGCTCGATTCTGTGAGCGGTACGAGCTGCGATCGCTCCGCTTACCTCATGCCCAGAGCTTTTGAGCCGCCAAACTGGTTGCTAAGCTCCTCTTTCTTGCCAAGAGCTTTGCCATTCAGCCATCGGCGCAACATCGATGGCAAACAAAGGTCCATCAATGTACAGATACTGAGATACCCATACCCAGATACTCTCAGATAGCCAGATGAAATTTATTGGCTCGCATAAAGTGACGCAGACAACTGGGGCAACTGCAACCGTGATTGAATGGCTCGCAGCCACGCCCCCAAAAAGGGTTTTCGGCCAGGCGGAAAAACGTCAAAATGTTTGGATGCACGTCGATGGCATTATCATTTCCGCTTCCGTTGCAAAAGACGCGAAGACGCCGCCAGCGAAAATGTCCTGAGATGTCCTGGCGAAATACAATTTAACTTGGCATTTATATTTCATTGCCCAACGACAATTTCACAGTTTTTGACATCACAAAAGAACGACGACGTCGCCTGGAGTCCAACTTCATTGTTATCCTTTTTCAAAGAATCCTGCAGTTCATCTAAATACCTATGCATATGTTACTCACACAATTAATTATTTATAATCAATAATCAAAATGCAAAACAAGTGTGTAAGGTAATAAATCGCTTGCAATTGTCGAGAATCAAATGACATTTGGCATCACTTTCATTTCAACCTGTTATTTAGACCCTTTAACCATAATAAATTTTTTTGCCAAGTCAAATTAATTTAAATGCTAATTTCGTTTTAATCCCATATGAATGTATGCTATCGACACATTAGAAATTGTAATAAATAATGAAATGACGAAATCTTTTGATATATAATAATAGCTTTTTTCAGACTACGGCAATAAATAAAAGGGCCATTCGAGATTTGATTAACAAGCTTAGCATGCGATTGTACTTGAACCAGAAATGTTATTTTTGTCCAAAATACACCCCCCTCCTTTTAAATAAGGACGCATAGAAATTAGCGAAGATTGCTGGATTTACAGGATCCTTCCAAATGATTCCACCTTGACAAATGCTCCATTGTGGGTCATCCGGGCTAAATTGGCTGAGCAGGAAGCGCTGTCGCCTAAAATGAAAGGCATGTCAACAGCAATTGGCACTCAGCAAACGAGACGCAGCTGCTCTGCGGAGGAGCCGGCTCAGTACGGCATCCCGAGTCCCGCCGGTGGCCATCATTATGCCAAATGCCTGCTCCTCCGCGTTTAGCTGGGGACAACGACCAGCCTTTGGCTTCTGGAAAACTACCTCTTCTTACACGGAAAATGTTTTCATAAATGAAACTATTTCTACAATATTCTTGAAAGTCTAACAAAACTGTAAGCAAAATCCGGCATTCGAGGAATGCAATCTTTATGCAGCAGCTTTAACCAGAAATATATTTAACAAAGGGTTCCTAGCTAGCTATTATGCTCTAAAATCAGATATGAATGAAACTGACAAGAGTTTGAAGTTTTTTAAAGCACGCCCTGCTCTTGTATCAGATTTTAGTTTCTGTGTACGGAGCGGCTGGACACCCATCACAGGCAGCGGTGCTCCGTGATGGACAGCCGGCTCAAAGGAACGGCGTGCTTAATGGTGAGCTGCAACCGCCGAGAGCCACGGTGAGGCAGCTCCTGGTGGGGCAGCATTATCCACGTCAGGCAGCCTCAGCTGGATGGATTGGCCGGGAAACGTGCTGAAGTGGCAGGACACGCAAAGGCCGCTACAAACAGCTGAATCAGCCCCTGCGGGCGGAGGAGCGAGCGTTCAATGGGGAAATGACGCCAACTGCAAGCTGCGACAGCTCCGCGGGCCACCTGCTTAGATTGACCGGCTGGGGATGGTCATGCCCCCAACTGGGGAGCTCAGTGAAAAGTCATTTTATTTGCACGGTCAGCGATAATGACATTTTTCGAAAACATATCCAACACTTTCCATCTAATGGTAGGAAAAATAAGGTAGTTAAAAGCGAAATTTGATATATTAAAGTTGCTAAATCCAACTACTGCTGAAGTGTGTGATAAGATAAGCTAATCGGGACACCGAAGCCGCCGCAAAGCATCGTTTAATCAGCCTGGTGCAAGATAAATCAGCTGCCAGTCGGGGGGACAGAAGGACGCCAGGACACTCTGTGGCTGAAGGATAACCTGCGGCTGCTGTCTGTCGATTCGAATTAAGTCCAGTGCTGAGCCCAGAGAGTTGATTCGATTTGCTGGACATCATGTTGGACTCGGACTCTTATGAGTGCCGAGAGAGATGCGACCTAATGCGATGCAAGGGGCACAATGTGCATTGCATGGGCCCCATTGGGAACTCACACTGATTGCTCCTAAATCAAAGCAAGGATTAATGCGTTGGTCGAACGGGAGTGGGTTGCTGGCGACCGAGCTCCCAGCCAGACATATACAAATAGAGGGCCAGGACCAATCCCCCACTCACACACACACATATATACAAGCACGCACACAAAGGACGACGGACAAAGTCGAGGCGGCAGGAAGTCGGCTAAAACAAGCCTCACACATGGGCGGGGCAAAGACGTGAGGTGTGACTGCGCATGCAGCCGGATGGATGGTCAATGAGACACTTCCGGTGTAGGAGGCCACAGCAGCAGCATTGATGTAAATGAAAGCCGTTTCGCTTAAGCCGGTCACAATGGCCGTGCGCACTCCGGAAGCACTGCATCCACGATGGGATTCGATGGCGGAAGCGGGTTGCAGGATGGCGCATCGGAGGCAGGGCAATGGAAACGCCCGTCTCGCCGGACGGGATCGTTGAGCAAACTGTTGCACGCCTGTTGGACATTCAAGTAGCAATCCTTTGGGCACTTCTCTCCCCAGAGACCAGTGCAACCAGTCTGGCTTTTTTTCGATAATTCTAAATTCAGTTTCATTTATTTGGATATCTTTTTTAAATGTTCTGATCCTATAAAGCTACATTTTTACCCAGACTATCTGTTTATTTAAACAAAGAAGAGATTTAAAATATAAAATAATATAAGCTACAAGGGCAAAAAAATGTATTGGAGTGTCTGCAATATATTTGGCATAGAATATGCCACTAAAAAATTGTGATTTAGTTTTTGTTTTAATTTTCCAATATACCACGTTTGCATTCAAGCCAAAAAAAAAACATGTTTTTTGTTTGCCAACTTTAATATGTTGTTAATTAAGTGTTTTTAGGTGTTCCATGACGACAAAAAAAATACATTTTTTCCGACAGCTCCAGAGGCTGTGACCCTGTGAGGGGGATCCACCCGGGAAATCCCAGTTTTGTGGCGAAACTTTGCATGAATCGAAATGGCGAACGAATCGTTGCGGTGTCAGTTCGCTTGGAAATCCGCTCGAAAGCCATTCACAAATGTAATCCGCTGGCCAGCTGAATATGCGGGTATGTAAATAATTGCCACCACCGTTAGTGATTTGTCCAATGCCCCAAAGGGCACTTGATCCGATTCCGTGCCGCCCATCGTAATCATCGGAGTGCCGGGATGCTGGACGGATGTGTTTCAGGACTGGACTCTGGGGCGAAAGGAATCGCGACAAGTTGAGTGTCGGCTCAATGAGCCGACGCGTTGAATTCAAATAAATAAAAATGTTAATTTTAAAACTGCGCTTCGCCACTGGAAATTACAGTTATTCGCTGTACGTGTTTAATTATTTTTAAATCACGGTTTCACGGCTGGAGTCCTCCGGACGACAGGACAACGGCAGGACAGCGACTGCGAGAGCACGGCTGTTTTCGCAGGCTCATCACGTGCCGATTGTCAGCTCTTCGAGAGCATTCGACGGTGGCCCACAACTGTCCACTTAAAGTATTATTTCCGCAGCTGGATCCTTAATTACAAGGACTATTTCGTGTGGTTGAATTTTGCGTGTTTTGCGGCCCCGAATTATAAATAGTAATTATGACTTCTTTGAGGGCAGACGAGCCAGCCCACTGCACATGACACAACTTCAATGCATAACAAATAGGGCAAATAATGACTTTAAGGCCCAAGACAAAGAACTTTCGTCGTTTTCATTTGCATAACTCGGCGCAAAGTGAAAGGGCAACTTACGCACACACACAAACGCACGCATGAGTTGGAAGTCAAAGGTCAAGCCCAGGAAGAGGCCGTAACTTTGAGGACTTAAGCCGCAATTTATGATTTCACACAAACAGACAGACGGACACATTTTCGGCCGACGGGCAAATGCATTTGCTGTTATGCAAATGACGCACTCACTGACCAGTGACCGTAACCTGATGTCCGTAGGACGTCCGGTTGTCCCGCTGTCCGTATGTCCCGATGTCCTGATGTCCGGACAGGAGTTGATTAATTTGCTGCAGTCCGTCGTTTTTCGGGGCACTTTCTGTTTGTGTTTTCCTGACTGCATAATAATGAAACCTTTTGTCGAATTATGATTCCATTGTCTTTGCTATTTATTAATTAAAACGAAACGTTTTATTTGAGTTTCCCAAACAGGAAGAGAACAGGATGAGGGTGTTTCGGTTTGGTTCCTGGCGGTTGGCAGTCACCCTCTATTCCGACTTTGCCCAATCTCTTTTAGGGGTTACTTTGCCGACATCAGCATCGAATCAATCTCTTTTCGTTTTCAATCAAATAATTAATTGCAAATTTGCGGTTCAGTGCAATCAGTTTGCCTTTGACAGTCCCTTTCCCCCGAGTTTACCTCATTCCCCCCCTTTTAGATGGGTCCTTGTGGGCCTGCTCTTTTCTTTTTTTTGGTTGGAGAGCCCGGCCAAGGCCAAGCTCCTTATGCAAACTGGCTGACTGTTTCTATTCCGGCGAAAATATGTATCTCCTCCGTACATGTGTACATTCATTTCTTGGCTCCTTCGCTTTTTCCACTCGACGGTGACGTCAATGGCAAGTCACTTGAACCAAATCGTAATCATGTAGAGCTCATTTGCCTTGAAAGCCGAGTGCAGGCAATTGAAAAGTGGAAAAAGAGGCTAACAGGATAACAGGTGAACGCCTTCGCCTTTGCCGTCGCCTCCGCATCTGAATCCTCATCCGCCTCCTCTCGTTCTCCGCATCCTCCAGCTGGTCGTCATCATTATTGGCAGCGTTGAACGTAATGGCCATTCGTGTATAATGTTGCCAGGAATCAATTGAATTATGGCGCTGCTCAAGGGCTGCCAATCGAGAAACAGCCAGGCTAGTCGACAAGACAATCGAGCAGCAAATTGCGTAGCCCGAAACCGAATGCTTGACTGGATGTGTCTACCTCCGCACTCTGCTCTTCGCTCTTTCCGCTCCCCGAGAACCTGTCCTGCCTTTGAGAAAGCTCCTCCAATTCCCTCCCAGCCGCACTTATCTCGGCCATTGTCTTCCCCAAACGCAAACGCCATCCGAGCATATTGAGCATCTTGAAGAGCTCCTGGCCACCACTCCTTCTATTCCAGTAAGCGCCTTTGCTTTGTTCGACTCTCTCTCCTCTACATTCACATTCAATATGTTCACAAAAATGGTGAAATTATATTTATATTTTGCCCATAAATAGAATATATAATACAGAATATGTCATAATGTGACCAAAAAATTGATTTTAAATTTCATATTACTATTTGTTGTACGATTTCTCGCTGTGCATTAGTACTGTCTCATAACGTGCATCCGTGTCCCCACTATTTGCATGCCACGCCCCGCGCCGCCCCTCGCCTCTTTGGTGTTGCGCTTCAATGGTTTTGTTGTCCCTCGCACCGGAATGGTATGTTAAATCCTTTTTGTGAACAAATTCAATTGTGCTTGTGCAATTTTTGTTTGATAACTGCAAACCGGTGTGTCTAAATCTTTGATTGCCTGTTCGAATATATAGTATCTACAGCATGGTAGTATATACTTCACATATACACTAGGTAGCATTGTTGGAAAATACTCTATGCGATTATGAAAATGCCTGATTGCACCTTTTGAACTGGCGTATTTGGAAGCCGGCCGAGAGCTCTAATGCTATTTAAAGATTACCCGCCTCCGACGATCGATCCCCAGATTCCTCTCGAGCGAAGTTGGGCGAAAGTTTGCAGCTTAAGCAGGATGTGCCAGGATGCGAGAGTGGATTGCCGGATTGCTGGATTGCCGGATTGCTGGCTGTTGCCAACTTAGCCACAGTCAATTAAACGCGAAGCGGGGAAAAAAGCGCCCGCAAGCGAATAAAACGAAATCTAAATAAATAGCAGGGGTAACAGCTCAGTATGAAAGTAATACGAGAATCCTTGGGGTCCCTCCTGGCACGCCCTGCACTCCCATGTCATTGCACGCGTTATCCTTCAAGGAGCCAAGGAGCACAGCAGCCAGCGCGAGCAAAGGAGTGAAGTTTCCGCCAGCAGCTGTAGCGAAATTAAATAGAAAACTGGAAACTAAACGAGATTATCGCCATGCCACAGCGATGTTCGTATACTCTGCTGCGGCGAGGACCTCGCTCGCAGGATATCCGAGTGGCTCAAAGGGCTCGTCCGAGCCAAAATGCTCGGACCCGAAAGCCATCAAAGTCGCAACACAGATAAATGACGGGCGTATATATAAAGTGGGGTTATACACACTCACTTACGTAGTTACTTACGTATCTGTATCTGTGTGTGTGTGTGTGTGGATGGGCGAGTGTGTTGCCTGGCATCGAAGGTCCTTGCAAAGGCAAAGGGACATTGCTCTGCTCATTGAACTGCGGCTAAGAATGCAGGGCGCCAGCTCCTTTGGCTGCTCCTCCACTTGGTTATGAAAATGACAAATGTGCCGCAGCTCCAACTGGAGCTGGTGCTGCTGGCGGAGCTGTTGCCACTGCTCCTGCTCACTTATAATTAAAATATGCAAATGCTACCCGGTATGTCAGCGGCAGGACTGCCACATGTAAATATTTATGCAGCCCGCCGCTGTTGCACATAGCGCATTTTATTGCCGAGCTACCAGAGAGAGTTGGCATAATTTGCATGTAAACGCGCCATTTTTCTTGAGCTCGCCCACCGCAGCCCGGCGTTTAATTATTTTGTTTGCCTGCTCCGCTTCCCTCCACTGCACTCCACTCCACTCCACTCCACTCCACTCCACTCGCCTCGCTATTTATGCAAATGCAAATGTTTTCACATCAATTTCCAAGACTGCGGCCCTCATTAAGCCGACTGTCCTGTCCTGCGATGTCCTGTTTTTCCCTCTTTTCAATTCCATTCCGATCCGATCCATCCCATTTGATGGCATAACGCCCCTGCCCGCTTGAATACAACGATTATAATTGAGTTCCGCCAAGTGTTTTGCCGCTCAATTGATTGCGCATACGCAGCGTGGTACAATATTTACGCAATGCCAATTTTTTGTTTTTCCCGCGGTTGATTTTGCCGTTGTTTTCCCCCGCTTGCCAACACATTGGTGTGGCATAAATTACGCAATTGATTCGTGCGTGGGCCCAGCAGTGGCCTTAATCAAATTAACCAGTACAGATGTAAATTAACTGTTCATATCAATTGCAATTCAATTAATTAGCATGAAACGCAGTCCTCCAATCTCGGCTCTAGGGGAACCAGAATCAGGATCTGCTGGCCTTAAAGTGCCACGGCCATGGCAAAGTCATTAAGCCCGCCTGTCTGACTCTCACAATTTTTATAGCACGCACTGATCTTAAAAAATCCCAAAAAAATAAACGAAAATAAAAGGAAGAAGAATGGTGGCGCGAGGAAAACCTGCGAAACACCTTGCGACGTGCGGGCAGTGAGACGTAAATTACAATTAATTACATTTTAATGACGCTTGTTTAATTCAGCGTTTACAATTACATACACAATTATGGTGCCGGGTAGAAAATGGGCGTTAAGATGCAGGACACTCGCTCATTACCCCACTCGCACCACTGCACTTGGATGGCTGCCATTTTTATGCACTTGCCGCCATTGAATTTAACAAATTTCGCCCGCTTTCTCTTGGAGCCTTGGACTCTTGGACTCGTGGTCTCTTGGACACGCAGCCATATTAACGACTCGGGAAATATTTTCACCAACTGACCCCCAACCACCTTACCAGTACCAGTACCATTACCATTGCCGGAGCCAGCTCTTTCATTCGTTCTCAGCGTAATTAACTCGGACCGGCACTTTAATTAAAGTGCTCGCAGAACAATCAAAGGGAATTTAAACAGGGGGCCACACGAATAAATGACAAACCGAAAGGCGAACGAACCGGCGAAGGAATGAGCCATTCAGCGATCCGGCAGCGAACAATTTCCCTGAAATATAAGCACATTAATTCACCGTGGCCTCCGGGGGAAGTATAGAGCAGATGGAGGTCGGGCGAAATCAGACAACAGGCAAATTAAGGTGCGAATCCATAAACACACAAGTGCGAAGCTATAAAATGCCGGCATTCGGCGAACTGCGCTATGGTGTCTGCTTGCCAATGGGGCGTATGCGTAATGCAGCACCAGCTGATAGCGGCTGCCGGTCCTCCGGTCCTCCGGTCCTCCGATTCACCGCCCCATCTCCTGACGCCGTGTGAATTGTGGCCATTGTGGCAGTGGCGATACACTGAAATAATTAATTGGTATGATTAAGTAACGGCTTGTATTGTATTAATGCGATGACAACAAGCGAGAATGTGGCAATCTTTAAGACTTTAAAACGATTAAAACGAAACTTTTATACAGATCTCTGGGTTAGTGACTCCTGGCAATTATGTTTCAGTGTACGCTTCAAAGGAATTCAGTGCCGGGAAGGGGAAACAATAAATACGCTTCAACTATTTGGCAATGGCGGCTGGCAAGTTTAAAATGAATTCAACAAGAGCAAGATGATGTTGTGGAGGCCACAGCGAGCAGACATTAAATTGCAATTTATGCCAATGAGTTCTTAATGTACAGCGGCGGCAGCAGAGCAATTGGTTCCCCCTAATGGCCGCCAACTCGCTTGTAATTTATTTGCAAATTATTATTAAAAGTTTGCCCTGACTTCTGCTGCCACAACTGCCGCGTGCCCCGCTCGACCCACAATTCCGGGACAGTTCCTAAATGATTCGCACTTAGTTTGCTGTCAGCCACAAAGGCACAACCGCAGCAATGGAGGCCATAAATCACAGAGAAGGCGGCTGAGTACTGTACTGACCTTCACACTCGTCCTGTTCACTACCGATACACGGAATTCCCATATTACCACACTCGCAATTAGTTGCCAATTAGTTGGCTCTGGGACCGCTAATCCTTGTCCTCAAGTAAGTGCAGGCTTGGCTGTGGGCGGCACACGATATGTGGGCGCTGATAGCTGACATCGTGCTTATTCAATTAAACGCTCGGCAGCAGTTCAATTTCAAAATCTCATTTATCAAGCCATTAGTGTTGAATAATCGCACATTCAAATCGCGGCGAATGATGGCTGCACAGTAAGAAATTATATCATAATATTATCCTATAATGGGGGCTATCAATACTAGACCAAATTCTCAACCAGTTTTTGCTAGCGACTCCTTTGGAAAGGTCCTTGCCAGCTTATTCACTAACCTCCACTTTTCTGCGGTGTAGGGAAATCGAAATTGAGGTAGGTGGTTAGCTCACAAGACACTCGCATTAAAAGCAGTTGCCGCTTTGCTGATAACAAAATTTGCCTACCATTATAAGCAGGCTTGCATTGCCATTGACAATCCCGCTGGCTGAGACACAGACTGAGGATGGCCCGAAGGATGCGAATGCGGATGCGGACGTGGATGTGGTTGTGGCTCTGTTAGTGGCAGCGGAGCACATAGATGAGGAGCTCAAGCACCGACGAGTGCACTCGAGGCGAGCAGACGGGCGAAGGCAGCAGAATAACCCAATAAGGTGGCACGAGATGGGGACAACGAGTGCGAGGCGCTCCACAAAAACCAATTGTTGGCCCGGCCATAATGCACGGCAGCAATCGCATTAGAAATAGTTGGGAAATCAAAAAGATTATCAGACCGGGAAGAGAAGAGCTGTGGAAGGAAAGAAGACTGGCTGGCTGGTTGGTTTGCCGGCAAGAAGAATGGAAAATGAGGTCCCATCCAGGCCACAATGGCGTGTGCCGCACAATGGAAGTCAATTTGAAGTGGTGCGAAATCCCTGGAATTTAAATTATATTCCCTACCTATGCCACAATGCATATATTCTTAACAGATTACTCTTGGTGAGCTTAGAAAAAGTACTGACCACTCCTTATGTGCCGAATTTAAGTTAAATAGCGAAATAGTTTTAAAATAGGTAAATTTGTATGTACTAAGCCCCTTAATGATTACACAAAATAATTAAACAATTAAAAAAAGAACTGGCGAATCAGTCTCTGTGGCGTTAAGCCTTAATTGTCCTGCGAAATCGGATCTATGGCAATTGAACTAATGCCCAAAACAAATAATTGAACCGCTCGAAGTTCCATTCAAATCTGATTGGGAACTTTTCAGCGTAAAATTGCATTCGCTGCCATTGTGCGGCCGCATATTCGTGGAGCCACCAACGTTTGCCACCGACCGCCATTATGATAAATGCGCTCGGAATCAAATGATGCTGAAAAGTATGCTATGGTTTATAAGGCAGGCAGACAGCCGCCGCATCCTGGCCCATTCGATTGCCTGGCTGTGGCTGCGGCGGCGACTGGCCCTGGCTGCCACAGCCACTGCCACTGCCACTTCCATTGCCACAACGAATTAGCGCCGTAAATCGCATTTAAATCGTAAAATTCCCCCAGCCAGCAAGTCGCTTTACATGCAGCATGCAGCCGGCAGGAGCAAGGAGAATAAGTGCAAGAAAGAACGATGACAGGACGAAGTCAGAGACCGAGATATAGTCGTAGATGGGAGCTGGGGAAGGCCCAAAGATTTTGATCCTATCAAGTAAATTGCATTTGGCAGTTTGCGAAAAACTTTTCGCCGCCCGCTCGCCATAATTTCAGTCAAATCCCCGCCGATCTGGGAAAACAATGAATCAGACAGTGCGGGAAATCCAAGGAGGCGAGGGTAATGAAAGTCAACGGCATCGAGTTGGCCATCGCACGGCTCATTTGGCCGGGAAGATGACGTGACATCGATATCGAGGCGATGTGTTCGGTAATTAGGTCGATTGCCAAAGCCCATTAAAGTTTACGACATGTCTTAGTGAATCAGCAAGCACTTGAGCCGCAAGTGCTGCTCTAAACTTCCAATTCGAAGTCGAATCGAAGTTTATTGGCCTTAAAGCAAACATCAAATGCAGTGTTCAGGCACTTTAATTTTATTCCATTTTATTTAATTATTATGGGAGTAGATCAACACACAGATCAACATTATTATTAACTTATGTCACATGAAAGGTAACTACCCGGTCATTTTTCCATTTCAATTTTCTTAGATTTCTAATAATTTTTCGCCTTGTGAGTCCCAGGACTCTTTGGTGGCTCTGGTGATTCAAACTGGCCTTAACTGGCTGCTGCTTCTGCTGCTGCAGTTTCCAATCGATTGCGCCATGTTCGCACTTCATACGATAATGTTGAAGTTTTGCAATTTGCGGCAGTGGAAAGTTGGTCTTTGTGCCTGGACGCTGCTACCTCAAGATTTATAGAATATTTTTTCTTCGCTGCCGTTCGTCGGTTCGCCGGCAAAGTTCTCTCTTTTTTTGTGTTTTTTATGCTTTTTTTTGACTTTGGCAAGATTTATGCGGCAAAGTCGCCAGGAGTTGTGGAGTGTGCTTGCGCATGTTTCGATAATTTGCGTGATTTTTGCATTTATCCGGCCCAGAAACGAGCAGCGCGAGTGCATGTGAAAGTGGATTTGGATGGCAGTGGCACGGGAGTGTGGAGGATGGGGCATCATTAAAACTTGCTGCCACTACAAATGTGGGCCAGACCCACACTCCGCCCCACCCCACGCCGTGCCGCACTGCTGTACACATTTTAAATAATTTTATAATGATTCCGTATTTATTTCAGCTGGCAATTAAAACTGGCTTGCCGCATAAAATATTTACTTGCAATTAGAGCAGCAGCCAAAGCCACTCAAGTGCAGCTCAGCCGCGCCTTCGCGGATGCTCAGCGGATTACGGAGGAGGTGATGAAGTGGGTGGCGACATTAGGGGCGATAGGGGACGAGCATTGGATGATTGGAGGACGGGTGTCCGAGGGCCGAAGGTCGAGGGTCGCCATGACAGACACTAATTATGGATTCTGCAATTTGCGACGTGCAGCTAACCGCAAGACATGGCAGCGACACAGGAAGGATGTGCCACAGGACACACCTCACTGCCATTCGCGCTGCCATTTTGCGGTTCTTCGAAGGGTATTGGCCGCACCAGCCCCGCACCAGCCCCGCCGCGTCTTGGTCACGGCAAGCCGCTGGAATGAAAAGTTTGCCGGGCTGCACGTAGGGAAAAACAAATAAATATTAGCTAGTCATCTAGGCGAGCTTTAATTGGGGCGTACTAAGGAGTGCTAACTATTCATCTGCTTCGAAAATGAGAACAGCTAGAGATTTCACTTTCTCGCTCTACATAGAACAGGTATGAATCCAGAAGACTTACTATGTATCTACTAACTTTTAAGCTGTCACATTAGTGCAGTTGAATCTGATAACCCAGTAAATGGTATTTCGTTCAGTGCATTTGGCTGGACAAGGACAGCGATATGTTGCAATCGCCCGCCATTTATAAGAAAGTTCAGCGGCTGCCTGCTGGTAATAAGCAAATTGAGATGACAAAGTTTATTGTTGATTTTGTGTGGCCGCACACTCGCGAGTCCATGCTCGGTCTCTCTCTCTCTCACTCCCGCAGCAGCCATCTCTCTCTGCTGCTCCGCTGGGGACTGGGCCCCTAAATGAGTTATTTAAGTAGCACTCGCGCCCCAGTTTAAATGCGCTCGTAATTTGCCTTTGTGCCATCAAAGTTTCCTCCGCATGTGTGTACATGTGGCATAGAAACACACACTCGCACACTCGTGTGAGTGTAAGCTATTAATGCGCCTCCTTAGGAGAAACACCCAGCCACCCACTGATATCAAGCCCACAAAATGTGGAGTGTACAAAGTGTGCGGCGCACTTGTGAGCTGCCTTCATTTCGGGCTCCGTGCTTCTGGGTCTCTGCGCATGTATTTTACTTCGCTAAGTACGTGATTTGATTAGCGCCCAAAAATCCTATTCCTATTCCGCTTTCCAGCCCAAATCCGGAGCAGCTAAGCCGGAGAAACATGAGCGTTCAAATCCGCCGTGGATATTAACCCTTGGTTGCACGTAACTGCGGGTGTCCATTTCATTTCTATTTGTGTATAAGTAGCAAAATTCTAAAAAAAAATAGTAACATAATATATCCTGAAACCACAATTCATATATATAAACTAGAATAATACACAGTTCTAATTAACTTTTGATAAAATTGGCTAACTATTTTACAAACCCTCTTTATATTAATTAATTGAAAGCAATCAAGAAACAGTTTACTTATTTGCATACCGTTCAAATAGCTCATTAAAAAATATAATAAAATTATTAACCATATAAATACTTCCGACAAAAGCCACCCAATACTCTTTGTTTTCGCTTGAAAAAGACATAAAATTAGCGCTTTGTCTAGCAGCGAGGGGTTAAATGAAAATCCTTTGTGAAGTGCTGGCGGAAATCGCCTGTTGATGCTGCAAATTATAGCGGGCAATTTCTCATTTCATTTTTCACTCGGTCAGTGCCCGATATATAACCCGGTGTCCGGTGTCCTTTGTCCTTAGTCCGATGTCCGATGCTATAGCTCTTCAGTGCAGTGGAATGTCAACAGCTGAATACGTGAGCAAACATAGAAATGGCTGCCATTGACATAACACACACGCACACACACACTCGTGCAGTGGGAGTCCTGGGAAGAAGTAAACGAGACATTAATGCTATTACGCTTGTGTGTGTGCGGGTGAGTGTCGCTTGTGTAAAAAGCAACTAATGAAAACGGAAATAAAAACCGCTCGAGGAATGCTGATGACTCTCCAAGGATGGTATTTAATATGCGTAAATGTGTGCGAGCGAACGGGAGAGTGTGTTGCTCCGCTCCTCCGGATTGTGTGTGAAAGTCTCGTGTGGGCAGGCGCTTCACCTCCGGCTGCAGCTCCTGGTACTGCTCATGGAGGCCATGCCAACCCATTTCGCACGCGCACCCAAGCACTTAGCATCAATTTGGTGGCTCGTCCATAAGACTCGGCAGTCCGGAGTGGGGGCAGGCGGGCGAACTCGCCGCAGACAACTAAGTAAAAGCATAAGTAAGGCACATAAATCAAAAATTCAGTGCCGCCTCGCATTGCTGCCTGTCAGTGTGGCACGCACAAATACTCACTCACTCAGTCCTGGCCAGCAGCAATCCAGCTCCTGCCACCTCGGGACCTCCTGAACCCCCTCATATTCCGCTCGTCCTGCGGAATTCCTGGCCAGCGAAGCCCTAGTCCAGCCCTTGGGCAGAGCAATTACCAGACAAGTACAGAGGTAAGCCCACGGCAAGTCCAAGTCCGAGCCGAACACAATCGAAAACCCAGCTAGCGTGAAATATTAAGGCACAAGCGGAATAAGTGCACTGCCAGAAATGCAAACAAACATATATTATGACTAAATATTCAGTGGATCATTGACCACATCGATAAACAAACTGCACTCCAAATGCTCGTGTGCTGAAGAGATAAACACACAAGTGTGTGGTTATTATAATAAAGTTTGTCATAAATGGAGTGCCTTTATTAAGCCCAAACAAACTCATTAGGTTTGTATACCAAATAATTAGCAAAACAGAAGTAAGCTTCCTTTTTCTCAGTGCAGCTAAGACCTCTTCCCTTCACACCTGCCATTATCCTGCAAAGGACTTTGACTCGGACGGCGCTATCCAATGGGCCAGGAGGACAGGACAGGACAGGCCAGAAAAGGAGGACCGCTCCTTGGCATCTGGCGGAGACGGCACCTGCGGAATGCCGCCGACGCTCGCTGGAATCTCTGTGAAAAATATTTCTATGCACTGCTCCAGTCTTGGCCAGCTCCTTGTGGATCCTTTCCCCCACGTCATGGCCATAACTCTGCCAATGCGGGGAGATATATAAATTTGCTGTGGCCAGACAGGTGTGTAATTTATTGATTATTCCGCTAGATATGCCACGCCCCACACACACACATACTGGCTTACAGCCGAACTCCCACTCACTTGTTTAGACATTTTGTCATCTTCAATTTGTGTCTGTCACTCCGGGCCTCCTTCCTGGCGGCGCTGAATCGCTCGGGGGGATCTGGGTGTATGTGCGGTGCATTTCCGAAAGTGGATTACAAGCTGAAGGCACTTGTAATCGCTGTGTTAAGCCAGGAGGAGATGTGGGCAGGATTGGATGCTATTGAACCGTGCGGAAGTGGCAGTGGCGGCAGTAGTGGTGGAAGTGGATGTGGAAGTTCCTGGCCTCGAGTTGGCACTGGATGACTGGCTGGCTGGCTGGCTGGCAGGGTGGCTTGGCATCTTCATTTATTTGCCCGGCTCCGGCAGGCGGCGTTTATTGAGTTTTAATTGGATAAGTTATAGATGCTCATGTTGCATAAATTCCGCAAGCTCCTTTGTTTTGACACCACCAATCCAAAGGGCCTGGCGCAGCTGCAGATCCCTGGCTGCTGGGCAAAATTGTGCGGTCGTGCGTCAAGTGCTGGGGAACGTGCAGCTCATTTACCTGACCAGCGACGCTCGAGAGGATGGGGCCACCAGCTTCAGCACACCAACGACCAATGTCATCCCCACGTCAGCGCAATCATTGAAAGTTGGCCGGGAATCTGGCTTAATTAATGCCAACTAAGAAAAGCGTTTGCCGAGCTCATTTTCATTATATAAACGCAGCCACTTTGATTTCCATATAGCGAGCAGAGAGGAGCAGCAACAACAATACAGCAATAAATACACAAAAGCTGCGAAAAACAAAAGCGGCGAAAAGGGAAAACAATGGAAAACATTTTACTGGCTTGTCGCTGTCTTTATTGCCGCCTAATCGCAATGGACCGCGCCGAAGTTGTTCTTTTTCCAGGCTGCACTAAGGCGGCATCATCAGTCATGCTACTTCATTATTATCGCTGACACTGCCACCCATCCTGGCATGGTATGCCATATACCGTATAGCATCCCCCAAAAGGACCCACCACCACCCGCTCCTTAAGCACCCACTTCCGCGCCCGCTTGTCGCTTATAATTCATTTCTATTGTGCCCCGTCCCTGAAAGTCCTTTTTGATCCAGCAGACTTATTTGTCTTGAGGAAACTCGCAGTAAAATTGCTTTTCCTACTACGCGCTCGCTTCCTGTTGCCGCTTGTTGCGCTCCGCTCTCGAGAGTCTGGAGCCGAAGCTGGAGCTGGAGCCGGAGCAGGAGCTGACGCAACTTTCCCACTGCCATTGTCTTGCCGGCTTTGTGCGGAGTCCAGGGTCCAAAGGATCGGCGTTAATAGACGCCTGGCTGCTGGACTTGCCTGCAACACGCAGCATCAGCAACAGAAAACAGCAGCAGAAGCAGCGTCAGCATCATCACACTGCTCGAAAAAGCTAGGTGGGTAGGTTCCATAAAAATGGTTACCCTTACAACAATAATATTTTAGTTTGAATGTTATTTAAGTTTCCAGAAATATTAAATCAAAATCCTAAATTTTTTTTTTTGTAAGTTCAACCCGATTTATCTCAGTGCAGCAGCCTCGGCAACGGACGCTTCAAGTTGGCTCTTCATTTGTCGCTTTGTGCTTATTGTCATTGCGCCCGGCTTCATTTTCTTGTGATTAATGTCGTCATTAACTGCAATTAACTTTTTTAGTTGCCGGCCGCGACAAATCTTTGCCGTTTTTGCCTGAACTTTGGTCGCCAACTTGACTGGCATGTTGAGCAATGTCAATTTGAGTCCTCCTCGGCATCCTTCACTGGACGCCATCAGTCATGTATGCCAGTGTGGGCGAAAGTACGGGCGACAACTTAATAGTTTTTCCCCTAATTATTTGTCAAGCATTCTGCTAATGGCCTGGGTCGACCTTCCAACCCACCACCTACCATTTAGCCACCCATCACCCATCAGCGTTCCCACAGTTGTTGGCCAAGAAAGCAGAAAAGAGGAAGCGCTAACGAATCTCACATGCACTCGGCAAATCATTGGGGAAATTGCTTCTGAATGGCGGCTTGAATGGGAATCCACACATGATCCAAGTTTGACCAGCTCCAAAAATAGAGAATATTCTATTCCATCATAGTTCCATCTTGGAAGTAGTTTAATCATATAATGGGTAATAGTGTAAAATCCATCAATCCATAAGTGACCTAAAAATGCCTTAAAACTACAAATTCCTATAGAGAAAGTTGAAAGCTACTTTAACTGTGATACAGTCAACCTTTGTCCCGATTCGCGAGCTCTACGCGCAAGTAATTCCGCTCCGGGCAAGTGCACGAAAATGTCCTGCTAAGTACGAAATAAAAGCGCTACGTGTGTGTCCTGGCGTGCACTTGCCATAACCATAAACTGGCCGACTTCCAGGGGTTCAGACTACTTATATACATATGTATATTTATATGGCGAAACTACAACTGCGACCCCGATGAACTTATGTATTTACAACGTGGACGCACGCGTGCTCCACTTGTTCGCCGGCCTAGAATTATGCTACAAATTTTATAATTTCACACCTAGGGGAAGCGGAAGAGCAGCCTCCGCCTCCCCAAAAACGGAAATGGCTCGTAAAACAGCGGCAAACGGCATTGAGAAGTTTTGCCACGGCTTTTGTTGCTCCTCTGCCATCGCAGCCAGAAATTTCGCCATCGGATGGGTGGAGTTTTTGGTTATTTTTTTAGTGGCCTCCTCGAACGCTCCACACACACTCAGCTGGGACTACGACTACTGGCTTGCATTTTTGTGTTTTAACTTTCTTACAATAAAGTGATGTTATCTTGCTGCCTGCCAGCTACTTTGCGGCTTAGGCAACAGGCATGTGGGCGGCTGGTCTGGTGGTGGCCCGGTGGGCGTGGCCAGGTTGGTGGGAGGCGGTTGACAGGATCTAGGGGAAATTACTCTGTGCTTTATCGTGCATATAAATCTATTTGCTCAGGTGTTTTTAGCTGCTAATATGTTTGTGATGACTTTATTTTGCGTTTACCGCCAGCTTTGCCTTCATCTGGCTTTTGGCCCACGGCATTGCTTTAGCCGGTTTTCTTTACTTTATTTATCCTTCGGTCCGCCCACGGTCGCATTTTTCTCTTAGCCCACCTTGTTTGGATTGGGCTGGGCGGCACCCCAAAAAGCTTAGCAGTTTTTTTTGTTTGGCTCCACAAAAGTTGTAAAAAGGTTTTTGGGCCAGGCCAGATGCGCTGCAGGCTTAGGAGCCGCACTCTCCCGAAACGCGAAACAATTCCAAGGTTCGTCGTAATATTTCTGCAAGCGGACAATGCGACCAATGCGACCAATGCGGCCAATGCGGCGTATGCGCAATTTGCGTAAATACGTGACGCAGCCGGAGAAAATTAAAAGGGTCGGGGCATTAGGCTAAATGTTTAAAGCACTTAGCCAACGCATGCATGTTGTCATCAGGCGGAAATGAAATATTCATACTGGGCTGGGCCAATAGACGTGTGCTGAGGGCCAACAAAAGGCTCGGCAAGCTCTTAAGCCTTTTTTTAATGCCTTAACTACAACTAGACCAGGTTGTGCGACGACCCATCCTTCCGCCCATTTGAGCGCACACCACACGCACCACACTGATGTCGCCGCGACCACACAGCATTTGCTCAAGGGATTAACTCTAAAGATCTTAATGCCTCTATTTCGACGGTCTTAAGTAAACTTCCGACCAGGCCGGGCGCCCAACAACAATGTGTGACAAGTCAAGCAGGACCCAGCCATCGCCTCCTTTACAGGAGCAGGAGTAAGGAGTAAGCCCACTCCAGCGACTACCCCTTGGTTTTTGGCTTTTTATTTGTGTTTGTATTTGGCCCAGTGTTTGCTTTGCCCACTGGCTCCACTCATGTCGCCTTCTCCTGCTGCACGGAAAGTAAAAAGTACAGCTAAAATAATTGTATTATTTGTTTATAAGCTTGTTAAAGAAATCTGGAATATTACATTTGGTTATATATAGAAATAATTATCTAATTATTATTATTATCTTTTCAAGGAACTTGCTTAGAAGTATTTTTCCCAGTGCAGCTGTGATTCCAGCTCCACTGCTAAGCCTCAAGCAGCACTTCCGCATCCTGGTTTGTGTGTGCTCCTGCGGCCGTTGGGCCTGCTCCTCATACTGGGCCGCATATGCACATTGTCATTGCCAAGTAGCACTAATATTATTTACTTTTCGTTAGGTTGTGTTGTGCCAGCTCAATAGATAAACACGTGTCGCCATCAGCCATTTCCCGCAAGCATTGGGGTTGGGGATCCCACTCAATGCCTATGGCACCTCCTGTCATTCGGTGAAGCTGCTGGCCGGGGGCAACAATTATGCCGAATTAAGTGCTGGAACTTTGGCTGCATTCTCAATAAGCCAAACTTTTACCGGAGCGCACAGAATGGAAAATTATAAAACGTTAAAATTGAAAAATCATGCGCCCGCGAGGAGCAACAAGAAGTGGAATATCCAGATGGTGCCCACGGCCAGCAGACGAGGCCGAGTATAATTGAAAAATATAAAGTATCGCCGCAATCTGATTAAAATTACATTTAAATATTAACAACAAAAACAAGGCGACCAACTGGGGGGCGGCACGAGGGCAGCGGCGAATATTCTGTGATGTGCGTCAGGCACGAAACTTGCAATTACAGTTTGTAACGCGGTGGCAGGTAAAAAACTTTACAAAACTTTCCAATTGCTTTTCATTGAATTGTTATCGATAGTGAAGAGAATGGAAAAAACGCAAGGAAAAATGGGCAAGGCAAAAATAGAGAAAAATTGACAAATACACCACCTGGTTGAAGGCCCGGGGTAAGAAATTCTTGAAAGGACTCGCCAAATCCGTTGCATACTTTCCAGCGTTCTTTAAGTTCCATGTGCCACGCTTAAATCACTTTAAATTGGCATTTAAAGCAAGCTTTACTTACTTTTCGCCGTCATCGCATTGTGATATATTTATACAGTTTGATTTTACATATATATATGGTTAGGTTTAAGGCTAAGGCTTTGATTTCTGATGGGCATGATATACATATTAACAGATGTACTTAATGCTTTTGAACTGAATGCTTGCGATGGTGCGTGATGCAGCTCAACTGATTTTGTTGCGCAGATAGTACTTGATGAGCTGAATGCACACCTCGGCATCCTCGGCACTGTCGTGGCCAGCCTCTGTAGGAGAAAGAAATGTAATAATTACAATAAACTTCTTACGCCAAGTAATAAAGTAAAAGACTAGACACACTCACCACTCTCCTGTATAATCCGCTTTAGGTTTTCGATGCACAGTGTCTTCAGAGCTCGCTTCTTTGGCGGTCCCATCTTGTGGGGAAACAGCACCGACGTGTCCACCACAACGTCGTGAATGAGTTTGAGTGCCTTCAGATCGCTCTCCAGGCTGTGGCCAACGAGCACGGTTTTGGCATGGAACATGGACATCAGCACCGCCTGAACGTCGCGTATGGTACGCGTCTCATTGGAGAGCATCGCCTCCGTGATGCCCGAGTAGCTGAAGTAAGAGCATTGCAGATTAATACGAAACAACCGAAAAGCCAAATTCACCCACGTCGTATTGTAGTCCACAATCTGGTTGTCCGGCTTGACCAGAGCATCGTAAACGCTGCGTCCATTTATGTCCACCACCGTAACGCGGGTTAACTCTATTCCGTGTGTGGTGTAGCACATCTCGCAATCCAGTGCATATATGTCCTTCTTGGTGGGCACAAAGTCTTCACCCCGTTCGATCGTCTTCACGAAGCAGGTGAGCTTTTCCGGATCGTAATAGTCGCTGACATGGTAGTTGGCATAGTTGCAGCCCGGAGTGCCTGCCGGCTGCTGGCAGCAGCGATGCTGGTGGTCCGTGAATCCTCGTCGATATCCCGTGCTTTTCGGATGGTAGTTGCACATGTCATAGCCCTGGTGCTCGTATATGTCCAAGCTGAATACCTTGCCGCAGCGGGAACAGTAGCGCTCTTTCTGGTTGGGACGACGGTTGGGCCGGCAGGCGCGTATCACTGCGGATCCGCGCTTATCGCCCGGACGCGGATAGCCGTTCTCCACCAGCTGCTCTTCCGTCAGGCGAAGATCGAAGACCATTTGGTAAGCTTTCTCAGGGTCTAAAGCATCGAAAGGTTCTCCGTTGCCCAAGGAGCTCAGTTTTCTGCAACAGATATATGTTAAATATTTGTTAGGGTAAAGATTTTAAAAACTTTTTATATGCAATTGAGATGTTAGAAATACGTGCAAATGTCATAAAAGTTAACATTCATGACTTCCAGGAAGAAATGTGAAGTCATAAGGAGAAATTATGTTTATGTTTATGTTTATGTTTATGCTTGTGGCCAGTGGCAGTATTTACAATTAAGCGAATTTCATCTTATAATTTGCATATAGACAATAACTATAGTTTAGTATACAAACCCACCCCTTTTTCTCTACGCTCCAGGATGTGGTGAGCGCCCGCTTGCCGCCCAGCATCATCTCGTGCGACACGGTCTTGCAGGCCACGCTCGGCTTGTTTCCCGCCTCTAAGGCCTCCTTGCGGAGCTTGTTAATCGCCAGCATGCAGCTGTTCTTGTAGATGGCAGGCGTGTTGCACTTCTTGAAGACGGCCAACTCCTCCACCTGGGCGCGCTCCCAGGCATCTGCCAGCTGCGGATAGATGACGGTGCAGTGCCTTACCATCATCTCATAATACTGAATGCGCACGTTGTAAGATATCTTGGAGCTGCTGGGATCTAGAACGGTTGGCTTCTCCGCGTTGGACACAGGAGCCGCTTTGTCTAGCGCAGCAGAGGGCTTGTGAGCCACACGGCCTGCGCCCTTGAAGGATTGTGCAGGCGTGAAGGCTGGCTTTCTCTCGGCCTGCAGCTCCTCGATCTTTTTTTTGGCCCGAGCGATGGCCACAATGTTGGCCACAGGTGCTATGCTGCGAGCTGGTAAACAAAATTATTTGAATTTGAATTATTATATATTCCAATGTGGTATGCTCACCTGAACGCACTGGTGGGGTCAGAGCACTTCGCGAAATAAGGGGCGTCAGGTTGGAGTTGACCTTGGCCTGACGGAGTTCCTCCTGCGCTTGGCGCACCCGCTCCTGTGCCTGACGTATCTGCTCCGCTGAGGCTTCCGCTTTCAGCTTCTCCTGGCGCCGCAGCTCCGCTCGGCGGTTGAAGATCGCCTGCATGGCATTACGGACGTGATTGGGTTTGTGCATCGCCACCGAAGGAGCCAAATGTGGCTTGATCTTGTCAGCATTCTCGTGGGCCACCCGGCGCTTTTGCAGAGCCGCTGTGGCCGCCTCGGTGAAGGTATCAATGTCCGGAGAAGGAGCTTTGCGCTTGCGAGAACTCTCCGGGTTGGCGTCGCCGCTTTCGTCCTTGTGCATCTGCGCAAATTTCTTTTCCATCTCGTCAAAAATCATTTCACACTGGCGTACAATTTCTCCTTCCGAGGTGTCTGCTTCAAAATCAAAGTCCATGTCATCCAGATCATCCATCGGTTCTGCCGTTGTCAGTGCAGCTGCTTCAGTCTCTTTATCCGCCTCCGTTTCGCTCTTCGAAGTGCTAGTGCTTTTGCTGGATGACGAGCTCCTCTTAGATTTGGACTGTGAACTCGAGGAACTAGATTTGTGATGATGACTCTTCGAGGCGGATGATGAGGAACTGCTTTTGTGCCTGCTACTGGAACTTTTTTCGTCGCGGTGCTTATCGCTGCTGGATGACTTTTTGCTGGAAGAGGAGCTAGATGAAGACTTGTGCTTAGAGGAACTTGAGCTCGACGTATTCCCCTCCTTGGAGCGCTCCTTGTCGCTGTGGGAGGACTTTCGCTTATCCCTGTCCTTTTTTTCCTTCTCTCTGTTTCTATCCTTGCTCTTATCTTTGTCTTTTTCCCGGTCCCGGTCCCGATCCCGTTCCCGGTCCCGGTCCCGATCCCGTTCCCGGTCCCGATCCTTTTCCAGATCTCTGATCTTCTTTTTTTCTATATCCTTTTCTCGCTCTTTGCTGGACTTTCGTTCCTTTTTGTGGCTATCCCTAGGATCCGTCAGTTGCTCATTCTCCTCGTCCTCCTTGTTTTCAGCCACCGTATCTATCTTCTCTTCTTCGTCGTTATTCTGGACTTGCTCCTCAATCTCCACCTGCATCTGCTCATCAATTTCCTTTTCAAGTACCGCCTGCCAATCGTCATAATCTTCACCATTTGTAGCAGATGGCTGGCCGGGCACATATTTGGGAGCACTGTCCACGGACGCCTCCTGCTTCTTTTTTGCCGGCGATGCGTCAAGTGCCGGCTTCTCCGGGTGGTACTCCAGATTAGACTTCTTCCGGGGCGCACATAGCGTGATCTGGGGCAGTGGAAGGGAGAGCAGCTTGGGTGCCGGCTTGTACTTGGGCACGGAAGGAGGTTCCGCAGGTGGAGCGGCCTCCAATTCGTCTGTAAACCGAAAGTGGATAGAATTTCTTGTGAAATTAACTGGACGTAATTCTCTAACCTTTGCGAGCATGCTTAAAGTGGCAAAAGGGGCGCTTGCAGGACGCCGCATCCTGGCCGTCAAAGTATGGGCACAAGAAGCCCTTAAAGAGACCCGTGGATGGCAGCATTTCCACCTTTTGCTGGGATTAGAAATTTAATAAAGCCGCTTGAGAAAACAAGCGTCCCAAATTTCTTTCTATTCTTTCTGCCTGTCTCTTTCACTCATTTCGACAGATGTCAGCTGTTTCAGCTGCCTATGACGCTGCCAGATAGGTAGCAGCTTGGATGGATGTAATGAACTTTGTTAATTTTTCAGTTTTAAATAATTACAGCACATTGAATGCCTTACTTGATTAATAATTTTAATTAATATTCGCATATAAACGTTTACGATGTACGTTTATGGCAGTTGATTGCATCAATCTGGGAGGATTATATATTGCGGTACGATGCTTTGCGATGTTAAATTGTACGTAATAAGAATGTGGTGACTATCGGCATAAGCAAATGGTGAAAAAAAAAGAGTGGCAACTGCTGCACGCAGCTGTTTGCCGTGCCAATTTCCTATAGGGTCTTCGCCGCTTGTAAACAAAAACGCAGCAGAATAATAATAAAAATAATTGTTTAACCTATAAATTTGTTTGCTTATCTAGCCTAATGAACTTGATAGCTGCGGAACCGTTTTAATTTCGATCGAGTGCATCGCAAACTGAAGTTCGGGCACAACATTCAACTGCCGCCTCATCGAAGGTTTGTGTGGGTGTGTCGGCTGGAATATATTATCAAGAAATTTATATAGAAATTGAAATGAAAGCGGCCCTTATCGGTGGCCGACTGTCTGCAATAGCAATGATTGGGGTGATATATTATCGCACTGAGTCAGTGGACGCGGGTGGCGGATCCCACGGTGCGATAATTCAAGTGCTCCTCCTCCGGCGAGGTGTGCTGTGGTATGGAACCAACCTATGGATTCAGTCGTATAACGGCAGTCTGGCGGTTCGGTTGTCTCCGGCAAAAGTGAATTCTCCAGCGAGTACAAAGGTCAGTGGGCTAGAAATTCGCCTATGATTTCACCAGTGCAGCGGGAGTATAAATATTTATAAAGCTCCTCAATCCGGACTTTGTCCAGCTTGAGCAGATTAGTGGAGATAGTCGTCTAGCTGCAGTCCAAGAAAGATTACGTTCAACTTGTCGCATAATCCGCTTAGTTGCACATTAAGTTTTCATAGCGGTGTGATATTAAGTTGCACACCATTTTAATGTTTAACTTATAAAATGAGATCTATTTATTTGCGATGTGAATGTACTCGGTAATTTATTGGGTGAACTTTGGACCTGACGAACGCAAAAGCGATTCCCCCGATATGATTATTGTACTAATCTGACTTAGGCCTATAGAAAACCACCACACACGCAGACTGATATCAACGATTCCAACGTGTCCCCCGCAGATAAACCACCATGGACCGGGCTAGCCTATATTTCATGAGCAAGGATGATAAGAACACCTTCGACTTCGACGAGACTTTACCCTCGCTTCCGCTGCCGGAGCTTAGGGACACCATGGAGCGCTACTACAGCTGCATCCAGTCATTCGGCTCCAAGGAGGAGTTGGCCCAGGCCCGCAAGACTATTGATGAGTTCCAGAACGGAGTGGGAGCCCAGCTACACGAACAGCTCAAGAAGCGGGCGGCCGGCATGAGGAACTGGCTGGGCACCTGGTGGGAGGACTATGGATATCATCTGATTCGAATGCCGCTGCTGCCCTACCAGCTCATGGTCATGCCCTCGCAATTGGAGATGGTGGGCGTGCCAGAGACACCGGAGTACATGCTGAAAGTGAGTGGACCGACAAAACAAGGTCAAGAAGTTTACTTTATGTTATCCTATCTTCTTGTCACTTGCTAACAAAGTTTTAAGTTTCCTAATTGACTTTTCCTAATTGATTTTCGCAGAGTCTGGCGCGCCACATTCACCACTCGCTGGAGTTTTGGGATCTGACTAGAAAGTCCAGCATCAAACCGCTCTCCTCGAACGGCGGCAAAATAAAGTACTCCTCCGCGCTGTACAAGCACTTCTTCTCCACGTGCCGCGTGCCAGGCGAGGAGCAGGATCATATAGAGAAGCATTTTCTCACCAAGGATGAGGGCAAAACGCCGAGTCACATGCTTATTTCCGGCAAGGGACGCCAGTTCATCTTCGATTGTGTGCACGAGGACGACACTATCCTCTCGGCTCCCGAAATCCTTGTGGCCCTGCAAAGAGTGCGCAGCATCCTCGACTACGAGCCGTTGGGCGATTGTGTGCCCACCCTGAGTCATGACGAACGCTCCACGTGGGCACGCAACCGCAACCGGTTGAGGGAAATCTCAGTCGCAAACAAGGAGACGCTGCTTCTGGTGGAGAGCGCATGCATGGAGATTTGCTGGTACGAGCAATCTCCAAAGGACTACGAGGAGTCCTGCCAGCTGGGTCTCTACGGTGATCTCCATTCCCGCTGGGCAGACCGCAGCAGCAGCATCATCGCCTTCCGCAACGGACGCTGCAACTGGACGGGTGAGCACAGCTGCTACGATGGCACGGTCAGCATAAGTTACGCCACCTTCATGCAACTGAGCTTCCTGGAGGTGCCAGAGCCAGACTGGGCAGAGGCCGAAAAAGGCAATGTTTTGGAGGTCAAGGAACTGCACTTCCAGCTGGATGATTCGCTCAAAAGCGAGATCAAGCGCGTGCAGAAGGATATTGATGATAGGGTAGGCAAAACGTCTTTTTCCAAAACCTGTTATTGAACTAGTTCATCCTTTTGTATATGGCATCCTTAGGGTATTGACGTTACTGTGACCTTCACTGCGTTCGATGACTATGGCAAGGACTTTATGAAAACCCATCGACTGCATCCAGACTCCTTTGTTCAGGTGGTGATGCAGTGGGCCTACTACCAAATGCATAAAGAGTGAGTTCTCCTCTGGACTAACAAAACAGCACTATTACTCCATGGATATCCAACAGAATTGCTCCCACATATGAGACCGCTCTGATGCGACAGTACTACAATGGACGAACAGAGACCCTGCGATCCTGCACTGCCGCTGTGGCGGATTTCCTGAGGGCGTCCTCCAACAAGCAGGTTGGCGATATGTCACTGGCCAGGGCGTTCCGTAGGGCAGTCGATGAGCACAAGCACTTCATGAACGAGGCGCGCAAGGGACACGGCATCGATAGGCACTTGTTTGGCCTGTGGTGCGCGGCGTATGAAAGCAAAATGGACATTCCCGCCTTCTACGACGATCCGATGTACACCAAAAGTGGCGGAGGAGGCAACTTTGTGCTCTCGTCCAGCACGCTGGGCTTCACAGCCAACGTTGGTTTCGTGGCGCCCATGGTCTTCGATGGCTACGGCGTCTTCTACTCCATCACCTCTGAAGCGTAAGCTAGACACTACTCCATTATCTTGAAGTTGTTCTTTAATGTCGTACATTCTAGTGTGTTCATTAATACCACCGCCTATCGGGATAGCATGAAGACAAGCGCTCGCAAGTTCAACGACATTTTCAAGGACTCATTCCGCCGCATCAGCGTTCTCCTGGAACAGTTGGCCAAGGAATCCAAGCTATGAAAAGCTCATCTAGTATTAAGAAAAGATCTAATCTTACTTTATGTCGTCATCGAAATTCAGTTCTCGTGTTTAGTTCCGATCAGAAAGTAGATTTTTGGATTCCTTTCCTTTTTGTTTTAATTAGCACAATTACCTAGATTTTAACGAACAGTAAAATTTAAATATATTTTGTTTGAAATTGGATCCCTAGTCCAACCCACCTTTGATCGGAAACTAAGTGAAAACGCGGACTTTGTAGGTAGTTTGTAAGTTAGTGTGTGCAGCATTTGTAACTTCGTGTTAAACGTTTATTTAAATTCAATGATCGATTAGTTTATGCAAATACATTTCTCTCGGTAATTCTTCTGTTTCAACTAAAATGCGCTAAATAAGCTAAGCGCCCAGCCGCTTCAATACATTAGCCGGCCCTAGATACTACGTACAAATTAATTGGAGCTTGCGCCGAATTACAATATATATATACTCGTCTATATACGAAAACTTTTCGTTAGTAAGTTCGATTATCTGGGAGCTAAATGCTAATTACAAGTGGTTCTCACTGCGTTTCTCTATTTATGCAGTACATCGGAGTCGCAGACCCGAGGACAGAATGAGGAAAAAAAATCGTCGGATGAGCTGAGTTAGGAGCTGACCGTTCGCACTAGTGCGGCGGGGGAGGAGGTCGATAGTAGCCAGCGTGCGGCTGCAGCATTGAGTAGCCGGAGGAGGGCGGCGGCGCTATCCGTTGGCCTCGTCTCTGCTGCTGCTGTGGCGGCAAGCCGGCGTACGCCTGCACTCATTCCTGCCCAGTGGCCGGAACTGGCTGAAGGTTCTGCTCGGTAGCCGGTGGTGTAGCTGCCGCCTCGTCCTTTGTTCCCCCACCTGGAGTGGCGCCTTCGCCGGTGGCCTGGAAGGCCGAAGGTCGCTGCACGAACATGTTGTCAATGATGTGATCTATGTTGTCCGAGATGCCCTCCTCCTTGGCCCCACCCTTGGCCTTATGCTTTTCGGAGGGCGGGAGAATGGGAATTGCGTTGGTGGGACGACGCTGGGGCAGAGCACTTGGTCGGCTAGTGGTTTGAGCCGGCGGCACAAAGTAGGTTGTGCCACCGACCGTGTTATAGTTCTGATACGGCTGAGCCGGCTGCGTTGCGGGCGGTGCCTGAGCGGGCGGCGGTGTGGGTTGTGTTACAACCGGAGGCCCTGCTTGGGCGTACGCCACGGCAGCCGGAGTGGTTGGCAAGTAAGCGGCACTGGCCGGATTCACATACGGTGCCTGGGGCACGGGCACTGGAACTGGCTCCGTTCCGGTCACATAGTACGGTGCCGCCTGTGCTTGCGGATATGCGGCTGCCGGCGGGGCATGTGGCTTTGGTGGTGTTGGAACTGCTCCTGCGGCAGTAGGTGGTCCCAGTTGCATGGTCTGCAGTTGGGCCTGCAGCTCCTGTTGCTGATAGGCGATCTGCATCAGAACATGGGGGTCCTGAATCATGATCTGCGATTGTTGCTGCTGCTGTTGCTGTTGAAGATGCAACTGCTGCTGCATCTGCTGTTGCTGCTGCTCAGCCAAATGCTGTGATGCCTCCTGCTGGGAGCGACGCAAGCTGGAATACCGCTTGGGCGCATTTCGTTGTTCCTGATGCAGTGGCTGCTGCTGCTGCTGAGGCGCCTGATTTTGGCTAGCAAGAGAATGCATCTGGACACTGCCCACATGGCTGGGATCGTTGCGTTGCTGCACCTGCTGAAGCCGCTGCGAAAGGTTTGACGTGGAAAGCGGCGTCTGTGGAGACTGCTGCGGCTGGGACGGCTGTCGTTGCTGCTGTGGCTGTTGCTGATGCTGAGGTTGCTGCTGCTGTTGTTGTTGTTGGTTGGAGCGTGGAGTGGTTGGCTTCTGGTTACGGTTGTCCAGTTGGTCTGGTCCCCGCTCCCGCTCTCGTGGCTGCTGTCCACGGCTGTTCTTCTTAAACTCCATGCCATTCTGACGTCCGGGGCCGCCGTTCATCCGCCCAAAGTTGCGATTCTTGGGCTCTCGATCACGTTCCCGCTCTCTTTCCCTCTCCCGTTCACGCTCCTGGGATCTGTGAGGATTGGAGCCACTGGCCAAGGGCTGTTGCTTCTCTGGAACCAAGCCTCCAGCCCCTACGGACCGTCGGTTTTCCTTTTCCTCACGCGAGGATGATGTCCGTGGACCACGTGGCTTTCTTTCGTTGAGCGCCGGGAAGTCCTGTGGCCGCGGCGGCTTGCGCTCCTTATTGCTGGCTTTGAGGTAGGCCTGCTCGTCCTCCCAGTTTCTTGAGTATTTACTAGGGCCACGCGTATATCGCCGGCGACGTCTGGCTCTGGGCGGTGCGTCCTCGTTTCTAATGTCGTAGCCGTATGTTTGCAGCAACTCTGCACGGGATTTGGGAGCCTGCTCCGTGAAATCGAATCGATCGTGAGACCAGCGATCACCGCCTGAAGCTGGCTGCCATTTTCGCATGGTCTTTGATGCCTGTGAGATCTGTGGCGTTTGGCCAGTCGGCGTGGCACCGGCTGCCGCAAGTCCATTGAGTTCGCCATTTGGCTCCGCCGCCGCCTGGCCAGCACCGTTTTCGGGTTCGGTCAGGATTTCTCCCTCGGTCTCTGCCGTTCGGTCGTCGTGCTCGTAGAAAGTGCCCCGCTTGGGGATGTACTGCGGATTGCTGCGGTCCTCGTCCACCTTCTTCTGGGCCTCACTGTCGGCGACGGAGCGGTCCATCGCTTGCTCCCCGTCGCCATCATCCGTTTCGCTGCCCCCCTCCTCGTCCTCGTCGTCCGTCTCAGATTCCTCCTCGCTCCCACTGCCACTTGCGCTGCCGCTGGCACTCTCCTCGTCGTCATAGTCCTCTCCGCCCTCCAGATCACTGGCCGTGTCGTACTCGGAGTCGTGCGGATGCGAATTGGAGTTGGGCTCCTGGGTGGGTGAGGTGCCCGGCTCGACGTCCACGGTGGCATCCGCTGTGGGCGTTACAGCCACTGGCACCTCGCTGGCAGGTGCAGCCGTGGCCTGGGGGATGTCGGTCGGGGGAGTGGCCGCCGTTGGTTTCTCCACTTCGGCCATCGCGGGGTCTCCTCGGTTTTCTGCCTCGCTACTGCTGCTGCTGCTTCTTCTGCGGAATGACATAGAACGGGATTCTTGATGTCACTTGGATAGCAGAGCCAGAGCTCCGTATATTAACTCACGTGCGAATTCCTGACAAGGCCTAACTACTCTAGTAAGCGTGCTCGTTGTTGGGGTAAATTCTGCAGAAAAACCAATAATTTCGCACAATTTTCTCGACAACAACGCAATCAGAAAATAGAAAGTCTAGGGTTACCTTTCTCTCGCCGCAGTGATGCCACACCGCTTGAAACGTAACGACAGGGCGAGGAGCGTAAGCAATGTGCTTACGTATTGAAGTAGTGGCAGCTCTGGTAGTTACCGGTTCATATTAATAATAAAAAGAAAACATATTCTATCACAGTTTTTTTTAATACTTTACAATATTAAGCACCATTGATAAAAATGGACCTTTAAAAAGTATAAGACTAAATCCTTAGTATTTCTTGAGTGGTTATCGAAAACGGTATCGAAGGCTGGACATCGCTGGCCAGCTGTTGTAGGGGAAGGAAAGAGAGCGCAAAGCGGATTTCGAATAGAGCGACAGACGGTTAATTAATATCACTCGGAATCAGAAATCGGACAAGAAGCAGACTCCGCAGAACAGGAAAATATGTCGAAGTTTCTGGGCGTGCCGCTGAAGAAGCCGTCGGAGGTGGATGTGATCAAGCCGCTGAACAATCTCATCCAGAGCACCTACAACGGGGCATCGGAGGAGGAGAAGAGCAAGTACGCAGAGGCCGTCAACGAATTTTCGAAACAACGCAATACGGCGATTTGGAAATTCTTTGAAAAGTACGAGGCTTCGTTGGAGATTGTGTACGCGTAAGTACCACCAAGTCTTTGTGGCCTTCTTCCGGGGATCTCCCGATGAGTCACCCGCACAAAAAAGCAGCTAATCACACCCATTCCATTCGATTCGATACCACCTGGTGCTTCTGTATTGGTGTGGTGGTCAGACATAAACAAGCTCTCGGATGACGTAGTCGTTAACTAATTGTTTTGCCTCCGGGTTTGGTTGCCTCCTCTGTATTTCCAGCTACTATGACCAGATTTGTGCGCTGGAGACCAAGATATCAGTTAGCGAACTGCAGATACCCTTTAAGTGGAAGGATGCCTTCGACAAGGGCTCCATATTCGGCGGCAAGATCAGCCTGAGTGAGTGATTCATTGCCGTGTGTCCAGTATATTTCACCACTAACACCACGGCGTCCCCCATCCACAGCTCACACCTCCTTGCTCTACGAGAAGGTCTGCGTGCTCTTCAACATTGCCGCCCTGCAGAGCAACATCGCTGCCAACCAGCCCCTGGATTCGGATGACGGCCTTAAGCTGACCATCAAACTGCTCCAGCAGAGCGCCGGCATCTTTCAGTACTTGAAGGGAGCCACGCCGGCCGCAGTGCCCTCGGAACCCACGCCCGATCTCAGCCAGGATACGCTGACCGTGCTGCAGGCTCTGATGGTCGCCCAGGCACAGGAGGTTTTCATTCTGAAGTCAATTAAGGGTATGTAGACTTTATTCACACAAGAGCACTGCCACCGTTCACATTTAAATGCTTATCTATGAGCAACATTTCGTTGTTTACATTCGGCGATAAACTATTTTATCAGTTAAAAGCGTATAAATAGAAGTCGAGTACGAAGACAGCCATATAAAAGTAGTCAATGCAATGTAATAAGATTATCCGAAGATATTACTTTTGATACGCGGGGACAATACCCTGTTATTTCCTTTTAAATGCTGTGATAAGAACAATTGAAATGAATCATTCCATTTAACAAAACTTCCGCTATGAATAGAGGTCTAACAATTTTTAGTTTTTATATTCCACCAGATAACATGAAGGACCAGATCATCGCCAAGCTTTGCTGCCAGGCGGAGGAGTCCTACGCCGATGTGCTGCGCGCCATGCAAAAGGAGTCTGTGCGCAGCCTGTGGGAGAAGGAGTGGATACCTACGATTGCTGGAAAGCAGGCGGGCTTCCATGCCCTTACCCAGTTGTACCAGAGTCTGGTGTGCCGTGCCGCCAAGAAGATTGGCGAGGAGATTGCTCGCTTGCGCAACGCCATTGATCTTTTCAAGGCGGCTCAGACGCGTGGCGGAAATGAGACCTACTTGGATGAATACTTTAGCCGCGCCAAGCGCAACTTGGCCGAGTCCACCAAGGACAACGAGTTCATCTACAACGAGATCATACCAGAGCTGAGCACCTTGACCTCTCCTGGAAAAGCCCAGTTGGCGAAGCCACTTCCCATTCCTGTCCCCATGGCTGCCAACTTTAAGGATATATTCAGCAGCCTAGTGCCCGTGGAGCTTCATCGTGCTCTCACCGCCTCCGATATGCGCCGCAATGAGATCGTCAATGTGGAGATCATGAAGTTGCGTGAGGCCACCCAGACTCTGAACGCCGTTTTGGCCAGCTTGAATCTTCCAGCGGCCGTGGAGACAGCCGATGGCAACAGTGGGCTACCACCGTCGCTAAAGGAAAAGGCCAATGAAGTTCGCCAGAAGGGCGGCATTGAGAATGTGCAGACGATGCTTAAGGATCTTCCCGAGCTACTGAACCGCAACCGCGAGATCCTCGACGAAACCGAGCGGCTCTTGGACGAAGAACGCGACTCCGATAACCAGTTGCGGGCACAGTTCAAGGAGCGTTGGACTCGCATCAGCTCCGAAAAGCTAACAGAGATGTTCCGCACCAACGCGAAGAAGTATCGCGAAGTCATCACCAATGCCATCGAAGCCGACAAGGTGGTCCGCCAGAAGTTTGAGGCCAACCAGAAGGGCATCCAACTCCTGTCTTTGCCACCCGATCAAATCCAACAGTCTCTGCCCTCGGCCAGCGGCAGTGTGGACCCCAACTGTTCCAGCGTGCAGCGTCTTAAGAAGCTGATGGACGACGTGGAGACCATTAAGGCGGAGCGTGAGGCCATTGAGTCCGAGCTGAAGGGGGCCACGTTCAACATGAAGGACGAGTTTTTGATTGCGCTGCAAAAGGATGGTGCTATTGACGAGCCCGCCCTTTCGTTGGCTCGTATTGGCCAAGTGCTCAATCCCCTGCAGCAGCAGGTGCGCGAGAGCGTGGAGCGTCAGCAGTCCTTGGTCACCGAGATCCAGAGCGCCCATGGTGCCTTTGTCTCTGAAACGGGTAGCTGCGGCAGCTCGCGGGATACTTTATACCAGGAGCTAGCAACCGCCTTCGATAGCTACATTGAACTTTCTGGAAATCTGCAGGAGGGCACCAAGTTCTACAACGACCTCACGCAGTTGCTGGTTGTGTTCCAGAACAAGATCAGCGACTTTGTGTTCGCCCGCAAGACAGAAAAGGAGGAGCTGCTCAAGGACTTGACCACAGAGTCCAGCCGCCAGGCTTGTCCGGCCACCCCGGCCCTGCCCTCGCACTATGCATCCACATCGGGCAGTGGCAGCGGTAAGTGAAGCATCTTAAGCCTATCTAAACAGAGTATAGAAATCGTCCATTTCTTTCAGATATTCCACCTGGCTCCGCACCCAGTGTGCCACCTGCCGCATCAACGGCCAACATGCCGTATCCGGCCCAAGTGCAAGGCATGCCCATTCCATATGGAGCCCAACCAGGTGTGCCCTACCCCGCCTACGTGCCCGCTCCGATGCCGCAGAGCTTCAATCCATACGCCACCTTGCCGTATCCTGGTAGTAAGTAAACATCGCCGCTTAAATTGAATCTTCAATAAGGCTGATCATCTTCTGCAGACTATCAGTACCAGGGATTCCCGCAGGGACCTCCACCCGGCCACTACGGAACATACCCGGGCAGTTATGCCAACCAGCAGGGCGGATATCCCAACCAGAAGCCACCTGGCTGGTAAATGGCGCTGTAGCTGTAATCAAGTTCATGTCCACATGTGCACACTATGTTCCGCCCAAGGGTCAATCGCATGGCAGAGCCTCAGATGAGTCTGGATGGTGGACAGACAAGATGGGTGGTATTCGGCATTTAATGCTCCGTGTTCTGGTTCTGTTTGGAAATTGTATCATACATGTTGATGGCTTATTGGATTTTAATCTCATATATGCAACAATATTATCACGTATCACAGTAAACGTTCTTACCCTAGACACGTGTGTTAAGCTAGAGGGAGTTACTTTTTCCTAGTCTGCGGAAGAACTCGCGCTTCATTTCGGCAATTACGCGTGGATCACACATGCTGCTCACTAGAAGCTCACAAGTGGAACTAATAGGAGTTGTCTCCGGTGGGTTGGCAGTTGCTCGGAATCTCTTGGAGTTGGCGTTGAGGAGCAGTTTGTACTCCTCGTGGGGCATCACTTCCAAAGGGCGGACTGAAAGGTTGATACTGTTCAACAAAGTTTTCCAATCCGCTTGGCTGATGTAGTCGGTATCGTAGAGCTGTCGGGTGCTCTGGCCACTCTCTAAGTTCTGCACCGCCTGCTCGAACTGGGCAAAGAGATCGCTGGGCTTGGTAGACACGTTATCCAGCTGGTTAGGATTGAGCAGATACTGCTTAACTTGATTGCTCTCCCCCCTGACAAAGCTCTCCACGATGTGCATGACCAGAAACTCGTCCAACATCAGGTCCACGTCCACCTTTAGCGGCACCCAGTAGTTGACACTCAGCGACGTGGACTTGGCCTCAACGTAGTGCCACCAGTTACGCGGCACGATTAGTACGTCGCCCGGCTGCAGGTTGCAGTGATAGGCCTGTCGGCTAAGATGCTCGTAGCTCTGAATCTTTGCCGGATCCGGGGCGTAAAAGTTCTCCAGACAGTAGACACTGGTCTCCTCGTAGGGTATCCTGGTGCTCTGCAGCGGCGTCTCGGGCGGAAAGAGCAGCCACGACTTGCAGCCATGCACCTGCACCACTATGTTCACGCCAAAGGTGTCGTAGTGACACGGTGTGTTGGCCTGCTCCGATCCCAGCCAGAAGCGGTAGTCGTTGCCGTTGTCCGGGAAGCCGAAGCTGGAGAAATCGATGCCGCTCCGGCAACTAAGTGGCACTTCGTCGGCTTTCTTGTACTGGTACGCCGTCCAGTGGGTGTGCTCCTCCTTTAGCACATCGTATTTCCGCAGGAATTGCTCCATGTTAAGCTGCTGACAGGATTTGGTCCGCTTTCGCTCCCACTGCGGCGTACTACTGTCCGCCAAGTCCATCAGCTCGAAGGCTGGCAAACAGGTGGCCTCCTGGTCGAATCGCTTGCACCAGTCGTGGAGGGATCCCTCGAAGCACGCCCATTTCAGAGGAAACTGGTCCAGTACCAAAGGCACGTGGGTGTTCAAAATCAGATCCCTAAGTTTGGAGTTCACTTCCATGTTTTGTTTACTTTCTTGTGCCAGTATAAAATATGTCTTCATATGGTCACACTGCGCATAGAACACTTTTTGGCGGGATTATTTAAATTAAATCAGCTACATAATGTGCCTCTGGTAAATTCCTAATCTAATCTAACGTTTAATTCACGTTCACTATGGTCCTGCCTAATGATGGATTAATGATTCTGCTGAAACTGATTTTAGAGCATGCAAGTTTATTTGATTTCCTTAGAGAATTCATATCCTTGGCTTAGCTGGTGATTCACTTGGTCATCCTCATCAGCCTTTGACAGTATGTCCCCTCATTCGTGCGGAAGCTGCGCCCAATGCGGCTAAGAATAGGATTAGTAACTTCATTTTGGTTAAATGGGCTTCTATTGGCCGCCTTAAATATCCAACACCATCTAAGTGGATCTAAATAATTCGCTATGGATTATGGTGCTGCCATTTAGATTAAACACCAACTAACCCAGTTGTCACACGAACTTTCTATTTAATTAAATAATTATTAACTATGATTAAAAATTCACTTTTAAGTGTCAAAAATTTGTATCTCTTCTTAAATCAATTTTGTTTATTCCATCCATTTTACTTTTTCCAATCCCTTTTCTTTTTACTAAGTTTCGAAAAATGGAAATGGTTAAGAATAGAAATATTAGCCTTATTTTAGTTAGCCAAGTTTTTTTTTTCGAATAAATCGAATTAATTTGCATTGCCTGAGATTGCAAATAAAAGAGAATACTTTCATTTAGATGTTTTATTTAGATATTTTCGATTTGGTCAAAGTTAGATCATTTCACGCGTTTCTGTTTATTTCATTTCCAACGATCGATTCCGCATTACTGACCTTCTTCCAGTACCTTCTTTTCCCCCTTTCCTCGTCCTTGTACCCTTTCCATCTTCCTTTTTGACCGGATGCCACAATGGCACAGATGGCCAGGATGACCGCGCAGATGATGGCCAACCTCATTTGTGTAGGCCGTGTGGCCAAATGCTGACTTTTATAGGCGTAACTTATTGGGCAAAACAAATCGATTCAGTATAGCGAATTTCCTTGAGATTTTAATCGAACTCAGGCTTTTAAATTTATATATTTGGAATTTAGTAATTATTTACCCACCTAAAGTTATGCATCTAGAAAATTGTGTTAAATTTTATTAAAAATAAATTACGCATTACTTACAAACACTCAACAGGCTAACATATTTCCAATACCACGATCTTGAGCTTATTGATTTCGATTGTTTCGAGTGCAAATACGATTAGGCGAAATGTTGGTTTAATTAGTAGGAATTTCGAATTACATAATTGCAATCAAGATTGCGTGAGTAACTTGTTCTGCAGATCAACTTGTCCAGTAGTTCCACATGGAACCCCGAACTGCCCCGCACGCAAACGAGTCTTGGTTTTCAGTTGGGTTCGATTCAGTTCGGTATGGTGTGGTATGGCTTATGCTGTATTTGGTTGGATCCCGGGACTCCAGAGTTGAGCCAACACTTTGAGATAATTATTTTGATATGACGGGCGGAAGTGGCGTTAACAAGTGGCTAGAACAGCGACAACGATGGCCCGGAATTTGTTGCACATTCGGCCAAAGCGATGTTAGCCGACATTTGATTGCCAGCATGGGAATGGAAATGGGAATGGGAATGGCCATGCCACTTGGCGCATCCCCTGATGACGACGGCCGTAAAAAATCGATGAGATGGTCCCATCCTCCAGTTGTCATAAAAGTGATTTACGTCTCAGTCGCCAAACTACAAGTCATTAAATCTACTTAGGCCGCGCACTCCATGTGCCACGGATACGGATACGGGTGAAAAGTTCAACGCTCGTGAGTCAGCAGACTTGGTCGCCGAATCGGGAAAACATAAGCTGCGAAAACAATTATGCGCCCGAGTCGCCAAAAAGCACAACAAAACACAAAAAAGACATCAAAAAACATAAGAATGAGCAACGAGAAAAGGAAAGAACCAACATACAGCATTTGGAGGTGCGCCATCGCCATCGCCAGCGTCTTTCTGCCAGATTTGTTGTCATTATGGGGCTGTTACTTCTGGCGACTTGGCGCTGACTTATAAAAATGTATCTGTATCTGCATGTGTATCTGTATCTCTATCTGTATGTCTGCGGCTTTATCTGCCGAATGAGAAACTGCGCATGCGCACGCTCGCCCGCTTCCGTTTTGATTTTTTTCTTTTTTGGAGCCCAATCTTAAATCTTCCCATAGGGCTTAGTCAGAACATATAGCCCCTTATATAATTAGCTGGATTTTTGTCTTGTTATTTCTTGCTCCGCTGAATGGCAGCCAAATTCGCCAGACACTCACCTTTCCCCCAACCAGTGCTCCTGGCCGCCAGTTCACCTTTGTCCAAGTCAACAAACTCGCAGCAGACAGTTCCGCCCCCAGTTTTTGTTGTTGTCCAGCTCTTTGTCTGCTTGCCAGTATCAGCTCTTTAAGGGAATTGCACTTAAAAATCAGTCAATATTTTTATTTATCAAAACAAAGTCGTTCATGCACTTAAACCTAGCTTGATTATGCCATAATTTATTGCTTGCCGCAGTTGCTTAGCTAAATGCAGTTTGGACTGGTCCTTGGGATGGGGTGTCCTCATGGGGTACGGATTTTGGGTTTTCAGATCAAAACGATATGTATGAAGGTCCTTAGTGGAAGTGCCATACGAATATTTCAGACTTTAATGCTAAGCTGATTAAACTTTAGATATTAAATTTCAATTAAATATATAATCCGATTAGTTTCAACTCAGTTTGTGCTCAAATCAAGACCCCTTTCTCAACTTTAAACTCTTTGTTTTTACATTGAAATCTCGAAAGAAGTCATGTCACTTTGACCTGCTCCTTGTGCTGATATGGCTGACCGCATAGATGGATATGATGGATGGCACCCCACCTGGACCAGCCCACCTGTTATTGTATTCATTGCCGTTGTATAAAAATAGAACGCACCCATCGCAATTGTTAAACAATTGGTCAGGATGCTATAGATGTGATCGGGATTCGCCAGGATTGGGTATTCCAAGTGGAAACTGGACGGAAGAGGGGAGAAGCTCCCCTTCGTTAGAAGATTGAAAACAGAACGCCCGGCACCGCAGTCTTTCGAGGGTATTCCCTGGGTATTCCGAGGGTATGCCGCTGGATTACGAGATGATGTTCTGGTAGAACTGCGGCTTCTTCTGGTGCTCCTTGATGACATAGAATCCCTTGGGCTTGCCATTGCCCGCGAAGTACTTGTGGAAGCTCTGCTTGCTGACCGCCTGCGCCGGTGCATAATATGTGGGTGACTTGGGCTTCAGGGACTTGCGATACTTGGCCTTCCCGCCGCCGGCGCTGAAGCCCTTCTCGGCGGTCTCGTTCTCCCAGGGCTGGCGCCACGTGGGCACACCCTGGATGTCCAGCAGCCTATTGCGATCCGCCGCCGAGACGTGGGCGAAGTGGGGCTTCTTGGCCAGCGCCTCCTTCAGGACGGGCAGGTTCCAGTGGTAGATGCGGCCCGGCCGGCCATTCGAGCTGAAGGGAAACGAGACCTGCAATCGAAGCGCACTGATTAGACAACATTACCGGGACTCAGCGACTGGCGTCCCATAAATCAGCCGTGCTCTGGCATCTAAATCGGGAATGCCACGCACTTGCTCTTGCTCTGGCCAAGTGGAGTCGTTTGGCGTGGATTGCATTGGCTCGGAGTGGGGTGGCTCAAACAAATTGCATTTTTAATTGAGGCTCGGACTTGGTTAATGGCCTGCATATTAATTTCTGGTTCAGCCCGGGGATTGGAGCAGCAGTGGAGCAGCGATGCAGTGGAGCAACGGAGTCGTGAGAGCGTAATAATTTTCGTGCCACTGCCTGTCGGACATCCACTGACATTGACACTTGCCGCATTAATTCACAATAAGGCCATGTATTACAGCTCGGAATGCTGTTGTATGACATGGGCACCCAGAGCATGAGTATCTCCCAGATACCCAATAGCCGCTCGGCCTGACCCTATCGAGGATCTATTTATAGGACAAGCTGGCCGGGGCCCAGCGCATACCCATTTTGGGGCATTGGGGGTAACACGCATATAAATATAGCAACTGCCGTTCTTGGCTACCAACTGCTGCCAAATGGGTAATCCACTTCCACTGCCACCGCAGCTGCCAGCACATCTGCCGCTCCTCTTCGCCGCCGAGTGTTTTGCAATTTGTTTTATGCGCATGCGCACCGATGTTTATCGCGGTCTAGGTCCAAACCTGGCCACATCTCCCCAGATCGACGGGGCTGAGAGCCAGTTCTGGCCATGGCCAGAAGGGGCCAGGCCGCAAGCCCGCCAGTCAGCCAGATCCAGACCCAGTGCATTGTGTGTGTCTATGGTGTAACCTAATGGAATCCCGTTTACCTTTTTCCCGTTAGCTTTCAACGCCGACGCCTCGGCAACTGGCGATGTTGCAACTGCTGCTGCTGCGACTGCTGATGCGGCTGCTGCTGCTGCTGCGGCTGGTGTGCTGGATGTCATCGTGCTGGGTGCGTTACCTTTGTGGCCAGACTTGTCCTGCTGCTCCGCGACGGAATTCTTCGCACCGGGTCCAGCATAGTAGTGCATATTTGGCGGCAATTTGATGATGAACATGTGTGAATCATCGCGCGAGGAGTGGCGTCGTGACTCAACCGCCAGTCGCTTCCTGTTGTGGCTGTTGGGCGCCTTCACCTTCATGAAGCCCATCTGGCTGCAACGACCAAGTGAGTTGGTGTAAGTGTCTGGCTAGCGTTGTAAGCGGTTACCATGAATATTTCACTACTTAATTTATGGCTCACAAAACGGGGGAAGGGATGAGTTGGACATGGGACTTTAATTAGACCCAAAATAAGTGGCTGTCTAACTTGGCAGCGCGAGAAATGTGGTGGCTATAATCCTCAGGTGTTTCTATTCAACTATGCAAACTGAGAGATGCCTAGCTAATTTGGGCATCCTAGCTATCCCATGTCCAGAATTAGCATTTCTAAGTCCCTGTAATCGTTAAAGCAGACAGCTTAATTGGGATGCAGTATGATGGCTTAATTAAAGTAGCTGAAGAATCTCGGAGCTTAAAATGTGCACTATTATTAATCATAGTTTAGTCTACAGTAGCACAACCATGATTTGCCTTAAGTAGCGCTATTAAGTAAAGTAATTGTATGCCCGGGTTTATTAATATTTTATGAGTACAAACTGCTGATACTTAGCCCTCTGATGGTTCACCACCAAGTTTTTTCCCCAGTGTGTTGGCTCACCTGAGCAGCTTCTTGTTGAGTCCATGCGCGCTTCTGGCCAGCTGCTTGGGCTGCTTGATGGCCGTCAGAGGACTCGAGCCCGCTCCTGATCGCCTGTCCAGCCGCTTGGGCCTGTGCATATGGGCGACATCCTTGGCAGCGGATGCAGTGGGCGCAGCCAGAGCTACCGATTTGCTGACACCCTGGGCCATCGCGACGACGCACAGGAGGCAGTAGAGCCTGCGGAATGGAGGAACAGCTTTAATGGTGAGCGTTTCATGGACCGGCGGCACTGGCAGTTTTTATGCGCGAAATTCTATAGGGGATTAGGTGGCCTGCGGCTTGCGCTCCAAGGTTCAGGGTCGTTCTGGCGGCACTCCCTTTGACAGCTGAGATGGCTCGAGGTCTTCATTTCGCGTCGGATTTCGGGGCGGCACCGGTGTCGAGTGCTCAACTTTAAATAGATGTTGTTGGGGGGCAGACCCAGTGTGAAACTGGGAAACTGGAAACCACTGAAAACTACACTCGCCGTTGCTCGAGTGTCAAGTGGTAATGAGGAAGAAAGAAAACAAAGCAGATAAAAATGCAAATGGGCACGTACAATTACGGGGATGATGTGTGTGGCTATCATGGGTGAAAGAGCTGGGAAACCCAAGAGCCATGGGAGCATTAGAACCTATATCTCCACCCATCGGTGGTGTGGCAATCACCGATGCCTTTCGCTGAGAATGCAACAATATACTATTAGATTGCTGGACTTTCAGCAGGTCTTGAGGTCTCTGGAAGATCGGCTCATCGACTTTGTCAAGCGAAATGCTATTGACCGACTAAGCCAGTGCACAAAGTACCACATAGTACCTTGCACACATAGTACCACATAGTTCCTCATAGTTCCAGATAGTTCCACATGGGAGTGAGTGCAGCCCCTTGGCGGTCCGGCGCTCGTTACAAATTATCATGGAAATTGGCTGGGCTTTATGCAATAAATGTAACCGAAGGCCAGACGACGTGCCCGGCATTCGGAGCCAAGTCTTAGCCTTCCAGCTACCAAAGATAATGCATGCAAAAACACAACGAAAAAAGAGCTCAAAAACCTTAGAAGCCAAAGAAGCTGCATAAATTTGGAGTGCAGGAAGGCGAGGAAACCAACAACGCCTCCAGGCGGGATTAGAGGCCAGTCGGGAGCAGGAGCAGGAGCAGGAGCAGGGAGCTGGAGCATGGAGCTGGAACTGATGGACGGGTTTATGGGAATATGGGGGCCAATCGATTTTGTGGATTGCAAATCCATGGGAGCCCAATCGAAAGCGCCCAAATCAACACGTACTTAGCACTGGCCACCACATGCTGCCGTCGTCTGGAGTGCTCCAACCACAAGCATGGAGCACACACATCCCCAACCCAAACCCCATTCCCAACCCCATCCCCATCCCGATGCAAGCCAAACAAACACCCCAGGCGGGTTGCTCCTGCTCCTTTGTGTCCTCTGTGTGTCTGCGCTGTGGTTTTTGTGGCCATTTTCATGTTAACTCCGTATTGATAAATTGCAGAATAAGTGAATGCATTTTTTTTTTTTTTTTGCAATTCGTATTTATTTTGTAGCTGCCGTCCTGCTGGCCCCGAACATATGCGGCATTTTTGAATTATTAATGAATTACCAGGCACAAAGGAGCCCGCAGCCATGCAACACAAGTCGATGTATGTGCAACACGAGGTTGCGTGTTGCGTTCTGGGTTCTGCAAGACAAGGCATTCGAAAAAGGGTTTTCGTGTGAAAATTCGGCAAAAGCGACACACAAGCGACTCACATCACATCACCTTCGAAAATTCTTTTTGGGCCGGACATCCATACGAGTAATTCAGAAGCTTATAGTCCGTAGAAATTAGTGTATATCAAACGTTCTCATCAAAATTGTACGTTGTATAATTGTGAAAATATTGTGAGCAGAGAGTAAAAAATAAAAGGGATTATTCAAAATGCGCTTTGATTTGAAGGAATTGCTACTGGTTTCCATGTCCACCAGTCCGAATGGAGTCATACGTCGCCACAAGAGATTCAACTTCGGTAAAGTGAGCTACTTGGTGCACTATGAGCTGCAGAGGGGTAAGCTGATGATCTGCCATGTGAAGCGGATTCGACGCACTCCCTCCTTGGGCAGTCGTCTGCAAAGACGTCGTCGTCTTCTGAAACGGACGTTGCATGGAGGAAGTGCATCCACAGTGGTCGGCAAGCGGCCAGTTGCAAGGGGAGATGGGTGCACTCAAACTTGTCTGCAACACAACTCCATAGCCGTGGGCGTAGAGGTGGTGATGGAAAGCACCACCAGCCAAACGCCGCACCAGGAGTGCCTCTGCAGCCAGGTGGACACCGCGGACTTGATCAGCACCATCTCCTCGGAATCCCAGACCCATGATCCCGACCAGCAATTTACGACTATTGCTGTGGGTACAACGGTGCAGCTGGACAGTAGTGCCAGCCAAACGCGGATCCAAGAGTGTATTACCAGTCATGTGGACACCTCCGATTTGATCATAGCCGTTTCCAAGAATCAGCAGACATTCAATCCCGAACATGGAACCTTTGCCAGCCAAACAGATAGTAACGAACTGAACTGTCGCACCAGCCAAACGGAGTTGAGCACCACGACCACCACCACGCAGACCAAGCTGGTCAACGCTTGCCTGGGCATCCAAGCGACGGTTCACTGTACCGATGGCTCGGTGCAAACCAATGAGGACCAACAACACACGAGTACCCAGACCAGCGACGACGAGGAGATGATAATCAAACCACATGTCCAGGCCCTGTACCTCATACAAGAATCTATCCAGAACCACAGCGATCTCATCCAGAACGAGGTGATGGAAACCGTCAATCAACTGGTTGATATCACCCTGCTCCAAATGAAGCAAATACGAATGGAGCTTGACGTGCTCCGAGAGGCGTCCTTGGAGCCAATGACACTCAATTCGTCGAGCCAGATCGGCGATGGGCAGTCAAAGGAGAATCTAAAGGACGAAGCGGACTCCATGAATGACTCGTTCAAGTTGAAGCCCAAATACAAGATTGCAAGGTAATGAAGAAAGTTTGCGGCTTAAATAGTTTAGCTTGGGCTCAAAGGGATTTCGAATAATTCAGTAAGACTGGAAAGAATATCTTAAAGTTTGTTATATATTTCATAGGTACCTAAAGTCACATGACGCATATAAGCAGAATAGCCCAGCTGCACATATTACATTTTCACACGTTCATCTTAAGTCACTTCAGGGAAATTCCGTCAATTTTTTAATTTTTAAGAATGCCAAGCCATATGCGAGTTCCATAAAGAACAGAAATATTTTTATAGATTTGAGCAGGATTTGCCAGGCCAATAACAATAAAAGCTGATTTCGCAGGCAACTAAAAGCCCCTTCCCCCCATCCGCAGATTCGCCATGGACAAGAGGTATTCCATTGGATCCTCGTGGTGCTGTACGATGAAGTGTAAGGGCTGTGGTCTGCACATGCACCGCACCAGGCAGCGCGTGGCCAGCGAGTAGGTGACTCAGATCCCCATAGCCAATCCGCACTTATGTACATATTCTATGTCCCGTAGAAACCATGAAACCCAAACGGAAGAGGAGGAGACGAAGAGCGCGGTGGGCATGGACGAGGTGGCCACGCAGACGGCCAAGGAGCGAGCACGCTGGACCCTCATGCGCAGCTAGAGAGGATCCTCGATGTCCTGGCAACTTACCCCAGCAGCCAGGCCGCCGTTCCCATCCAGCTTGGACTCATGTTGATGAACTTGTGCTTGCCGACTGACACTTTTAGCATGTGGCAAGCGACGATTTCGAGTAAAAGCAATCGAATCAGAGTTTCAAAGTCTTTTGCTTGTGGCGCCAAACGCTGAGAAGGTGCATCTAAAAATTCGCGTCAACTACGAGCGGGGTTTTCAGTTCGGAGTTCGGTATCTTTGCCACTCGGATTCGGATTTTCAAGTTCCGCAGCTCGACCGCAGATACGTCCGCACACGATAAAATCTCGCCAAAGACTGAATGAAGCGGGCCGGTCGTCGTCGCAGTTTATGCCACAGAAACAGAACGAAGCCACCGAGTGGATTCGGGTAGTTCAGCTGGGTGCTGCGCCATGTGTAAGTGACCATCATGACTAACCCACCACGTTGGTTTGACCCGTGCCCGGGCAGAATCACTCTGGTTCTCGGAAGTCACGTTGGGAACTGGGAGTTTTTGAGTTGCTATGCAAATATGTATTTCTAAGATGGATTCTTACTTCCATTCATAAGTCTTATTTTGGCATAGTTTTTAAATATAAGTTTTGATAACATACTTTTTAATTAGAGCTTGAAAATTTTTATATGCTTGCACCTAAGAATAAGTTTTATAAAATAAGTTATGTTTATCAGCCCATATCCTTGCCAAATGAAAGGGTATTCGGAATTCGCTGCTTGCAGAACGATTCTTGGCTCTTTCTTCTCCGCCTTTGGTTATTCGTGGAGTGGCTTCGACTGCGAGTTTGGAGTTCGGCTTTTTGTTTACGTACCCGTGCCCCAAGCCGCCTGCCCCACACCATATTTTACCCATTTTTCCGACGGTATGCAAAAGGCAACAAACAACAATAACAAAAGTCACGCTTAACGACTGTGACGTCGCCGCGACTTGGCCAGGTCCGAGCCCATCCCACCATGCCCCCTTCCCTGCAGCGCTGCCACTTTGTATGGCCAGTGTCCAGTCTGCAGATCGGGACCGGCTCCTAAAAGCCAGGCCAAATAATAAACATGCAAGTGCCGCATGGCGTGGCATAGAAAAGAATAAAGAGTGGCGGCCAAAAAGCTGCGGAGCTGGGGTGTGAATGTGCGGAGACATCTGTGACATCCCATGGAAGCTCGGGAGTAGCCCGCTGCTCCGCTGATTGATTACCAGGATGGGATGGTGCAGTGGTCCATCGTTCATGGGAAACGCCCCCGTGCAAAGGGGTTGCAGTTTAATTGAGATTTATTTATGGTATGTGCGCGGTCAAAGACAAAAGAACCCGCTCTGCCCAACCCAATCCCATCCCAGTCCCAGTCCGAATCCCAGGTCAGGTTCCCATCAGGAGCCACGTCCATAATAACGAGCAAACAATGCGCTACGTTCCCGGCATCTCTGGCAATATTTGGACAGTGGGCAATTGGAGAACTCCAATTGTGCGGCTGCTGTTTCAGTGGTTGTTATCGATGATGTTGTATGGGCCGAGCCACTTCAGAACTCCGGCACTTCAGCGGACTGGGTTGGAAATTGGGTGGACGCCGCCGCCTGCTTGTTATTGTCAATTGTTGGCTATGAGTGGCATTGGTTTTGCTTTTGGCCTTTTTTTTGCAAGTGCCAGCCTTTGTTTTGGACAAGTTAACAGATTGCAATTGCAATTGCAATTCCAGGTGGCCAGTGTTCGCGTGTTCGAGTGTGTGGGTGACATTCTAACTGTCTGGATGTGGCCTGGAATTCGTAACTCCCATGCTCATGCCATGACCATACCCATACCTATCATCGATGGCCAGTTTGGGGCTAAGTGGCATGTTGCGGTCCACTCATACAGCAATTTTGGGGCAGCTTTAAGTGGTGCAGGCAAAAAAATGTGTGAGAAAATCACAAAGCTAAGCAGAATCTAGTTAAAGGCAAGTTCTGTTGTTGTTTTCTTCATTTTATACAACTTGTATAATCAATATTTATTTTATTTATTACCTTTTTGTAATTTGATTCAGAATTGTTTCCAGTGCAAAGCCAACATCAAAGTGCACGCCCACCTCGGGTTCAGCTCGTTAAGCTCAATTAGGCATTCGCAATTTCTAGCTGGTCAGCTCCTCGTTCTATAATTCTATATCAGAGCGCAACTTTCACTTTAACTGCGAACAATGGCCACAAATTCGCAGACATGAAGGGACAAAAACTTGGCGAAAATCACAACAAAATGGCAGACGACAGGCAACGAAGCCAAAATGGCGTCTGTTTCCTTCCGGTCTGCAGATTGAGTTGCCAAAAAAAAAAAAACGAAGACAGAAATCATAGAACTTGGAAGAGTGAGACTTTGGCTTGCCTTTTGGCCCGCTGAAATGGGAATCTGTGGCCTTTGTGGCCATAAAGTAAACCACCTACCATAAAGCTGCCATAAAAAAGTGTGCTGAGAGGCAATCATTTCCATTTCCCAGAAGTACCTGCTATGCCATGTACTTGCAAATTTCCGCAAGCGGCCGCAAATGATTAATGTCAATAGACGTTGGACGATGGAAAAGCGCTGGAATCATTCAAGAAAGCTGCCAGGTTCTGGGGAGCCAGCAGCCATGTGGGTCGTGAACCCGGCGAATCGAGGACAGCGCCGATCCGCAAGCGTCGTGTGGGTGCACAAGTTCAAGTGGTGCGGTGGCCCAGGTGATTCAGCTGGTTCTCTTCGATCTGTGGGCTCTGCTGGTCAGGTGCCGCGTTGGATAACCTCGATAAGTTGAAAATTGCCGGGCGCAGGCATAAATGCTTGCACTTGGAAAAGAATTCCCAGCATGTTCATAATCAAAGGGAATATAAGTTTTGGTTCATTTCAGGGTGTAGTGTGTGGAGACGGAAACTTATTGTCAAAAATGTAGTAGTATTTGCTATGGGAAATGGGAAATCAGGTACTAAGTTCCTCATTTTTCCGAGTATATATGTATATAGGTATTGCAATTACGGTCGCCATGAGACAGCAATTTGGGGTGAGCGAAAATCGTCCACGCCTACCAAGCACAATAATTAGCTGGGCGATCTAATGAGGAATTCGAAAGTAGCAACGCCTGCACCCAGGGATATGACGACGGTTGTTTGTTTCGTCTATCAACGTTTTTTTCCACGCTTTTTCACTGTTTGTTGGCCATGCCAGGCATGTCCAGCAATTTCACCGCTCGTTCAAACGGCGGCGGCATTTGCCTATGGCTTATTTTATTTGCCACGTCACTCCCGCCGCACATGCGCATTGCTCAGCGAATGTGACAGGTGAGCCAGGGAAAACCTTTTGGCTGGGAAACCACGGGAGCACGCGATCCGATCCGATCCGAAACGAAGCGAGCTGGCCGATCCAAAAGTAATGGAATGCTCAGCTTCAAGGGTCATTGTCATCGCATGCAGACTGGAGGAGTGACTCCCGTGTGGCGGCGGTTCTCTAATTCTCCAATTCAATTACCGACTGCATTCTCGACGGCCCCACACGGCGTCACCAAGTGCAACTGCGACTGCAGACAATCCCATCCAGCTGCAATTTAGCTAACGGCGGTTCTGCATTAGGCCATATTTGGCTGGATCCGGTAAATGCTTTCGGACGCCTTGATTGACAGCCCATAGAAATCGGGGAAATTGAGGTGTTGACAGAGTGTCAACCGAAAAGGATCTGGCGGCCCCAAATTAATCACAGGGGCTCAGTCTATTCACCATGGATCACGATACAAAACAAAACGTATAAATAGTTGTTATTTCTAGTTTAGAAATGAGAACTAATGGGCTTAAAGACATGCAGTTCTACGTGTTGCTACTAAAAATGATTCTAGCACGTGTTCGACAGACTTTTTTTTAAATAATAAAATAATAATAGTAATAATGTCTTGAAAAACCTGTGGTAGGTTTTAAAACTCGTAATTTTTTTAAGTTTAGTGCGGATATTATAAATGGAACGTTTCAAGTGAACGTAATTATGATAATACCAATAAAATTTTTAGATTTTTAAATAAACAATGGGTTGTTCTCAATTACTGCCCGAATTATGTGCTAAAAAATTTAAGTGTTCGCGCCAAGCTACGTACCAAAATCTAAAAATACCAAACAAGAATACCAACTGCATTTGTTGTTAGGCCTTTCTCCGTGGTGGATTTATTCAACAACCGAAGTGCGGTCACACTGCAAGCTAATTTGGAAAATCTTAGCGAAAATTTTGTAAAAAGTGGTGTTTGTGTATTGAAAAGCTTCAGAATTGGTTTGAAAATGACGTCGCTGGACCCGGCGCCAAACAAAACGTGGGAGCTGTCGCTGTACGAGCTGCAGCGCAAGCCGCAGGAGGTGATCACGGACAGCACAGAGATCGCGGTGTCCCCGCGGAGCCTCCACAGCGAACTGATGTGTCCCATCTGCCTGGACATGCTGAAGAAGACGATGACGACGAAGGAGTGCCTGCATCGCTTCTGCTCCGACTGCATTGTGACCGCCCTGCGCTCGGGCAACAAGGAGTGCCCCACGTGCCGCAAGAAGCTCGTCTCCAAGCGCTCCCTGCGCGCCGATCCCAACTTCGACCTGCTCATCTCGAAGATCTACCCCAGTCGCGAGGAGTACGAGGCTATCCAGGAGAAGGTGATGGCCAAGTTCAACCAGACGCAGTCTCAGCAGGCGCTGGTCAACTCCATCAACGAGGGCATCAAGCTGCAGTCCCAGAACCGGCCACAAAGATTCCGCACCAAGGGCGGCGGCGGTGGTGGTGGTGGAGGTGGCGGAGGTAATGGAAATGGTGCTGCCAATGTCGCAGCTCCGCCTGCACCTGGTGCACCCACTGCTGTGGGCCGCAATGCCTCCAACCAATTGCACGTCCACGACACAGCCTCCAATGATAGTAACAGCAACACCAACAGCATTGATCGCGAGAACCGGGATCCTGGTCATTCGGGCACATCGGCAGCATCGGCCATAACGAGCGCCTCGAATGCGGCGCCCTCCTCGTCGGCAAACTCGGGCGCCAGCACATCCGCCACCCGGATGCAGGTGGACGACGCTTCAAATCCGCCCTCGATGCGGAGCACTCCCTCACCGGTGCCCTCCAACTCTAGCAGCTCCAAGCCGAAGCGCGCCATGTCGGTGCTGACTTCGGAGCGGTCAGAGGAGTCCGAGTCGGACTCACAGATGGACTGCCGCACCGAGGGTGACTCCAACATCGACACAGAGGGCGAGGGCAATGGCGAGCTGGGCATCAACGATGAAATCGAGCTCGTCTTCAAGCCCCATCCCACGGAGATGTCGGCGGACAACCAGCTCATACGGGCGCTCAAGGAGAACTGTGTGCGCTACATCAAGACCACAGCCAATGCCACCGTCGATCATCTCAGCAAGTATCTGGCCATGCGGCTCACGCTCGACCTGGGCGCCGACTTGCCAGAGGCCTGTCGCGTGCTCAACTTCTGCATCTACGTCGCTCCACAGCCACAGCAGTTGGTCATCCTGAATGGCAACCAGACGTTGCACCAGGTCAACGACAAATTCTGGAAGGTGGGTTTGCACTTGCACAGCTTTCCGCGGTCTCCATTCTAATGTCTGTATGCTTTTAGGTTAACAAACCCATGGAAATGTATTACTCGTGGAAGAAAACCTAAGCTGCACGAAGCGTTTTAGTATTAGGCCGTTTATTTCTGAAATGGAAATATGTCTAGCTGTAGAGCTTAACACACGTATATAAAGCATTCATGTACCACTAAATATATTTAATTGTAAGTAAAAGGTTTCCTTATTGAGTTTTCGGAATCCCTCGCTATAAGTCCACAAATCTATATTCCTTCGTCAACAATATTTTACGAATAATCAATACATATGTGTATCGGTTGCATTCCGCATCAGATTTATTTTATTCCCTAGTGCGTAGAACATTACAAGGCATATAAACAACTATATTTTTAAGTTAAGTAAAGAGTGGCTCATCTGTGGGTTTAGTAGAATGTGAATGTTTGGTGAGCTTAGGCTCTAGCACGACTCGGAAGCCACAATGAGATAGGAGGACGGTTTCCGTTTCTTCGTTGTATGACTATGATATGACTAAACTGCGGTCTTCTATACACTTGGACGATTGTGGAAGCCTCCAAGGCACTGGGAAAGGTAAAGATAGGAGCTGGGTCAAGTACGGTGCTCCAAAGGTAACCATGTGACTTTGGTAGGCGTTGCACAGTGCACACAAAAACATCGATTTGCACCGACTATATCATTTTGGCACCCGACGCATCTTATCAGCGATGGCGTCCCTGAAGTCTCGAAAATCGCTGCTGCCCTCGATTTCGTTGCGACACTTGCTCTGGATGCGATAGAGCCCGCTGCTGATGTCCGTGCGATCGGCGCTGAGCATGCGCCTGGAGAGATCCTGCTCCAGGTCGTAGGGCAGGCCCAGATCGACCAGTTCGTCCACCTCGTCCTGGGTGAAGGTGCGCTGATGCTCCGCCAGAAACTCGGCGCACTTCTCGTAAATGTCCAAGTACTGCTCGGCCTCGTCCTTGTCGCCGGACCGCCTCGTCTCCATGAACTTGCGCAGCAGTCTGGTGGCCTCCGCATCCAGCAGCGTCTCGTGCACACTGTTCGACAGAACGTAGATCCTCCGCACCTCGGCGACAGTCATGTTACTGCATCCGCAGAAGCACCTTATCAGCTGCAGGGTCTTGTTCTAGCGATAGCACACAAAAGTCCGATGATGAGTAAGTGACTTCCTTGCCCACCTTTTCCTTGTTTTTACTCACCTTGCTCGAACTGCTGGCCATTTCGAATGTTTGGTGTATCTGCCTCTAGAATTGGGTGTATCTTTTTATAGATTATCTTTACTTGACGACAGGTGGAGACACACCTTGTTTACTCGTACTTCCTATTGTTTTGCTTTTTACTTGTGACCGGCACGATTTTTAACCCACGAATTTTATTGGTCAACAACTAGGGCAGTGTGATTGCGCAGAGGTGTGCCGAAAATACAACGATTGCCTTGGATGAACTAGATCTGGTCAGTCTGAATGAGTTTGAATTGCGAACTTGTAGCCCGCGCTATTCCAAAATATTAATTATTGCTTGGGTACAATCAATTCATTTAAACAATGAATGAATCAATATAATATAATATATATAATCTTCTATATATAATCTTCAAGTTAAGTTCCCACATTAGCCTCGCACTATGCTAACTATTACTACTACTCGATCATCAATTCGCTGGCTTTTGGAATTTCTAAGGAATCTCATACTTTATTAGGAAAATACATACATACATAACTGAAACGCTTGTAAACAATAAAAAAGTCTGCACTCAATTGCACCTACAGCTTGGACTTGAGCGCCTTCATGAGCTTCTCCAGCTTGAGAGCCTTCTGGAAGTCGCCGCTGATCTTCAGCTTGCCGGTCATGTAGGCGGGAGCCGCCTTCAGTTTACCCGAAAACATGTCGAAGAAGTTGTTCGAGTTCATGGTGAGCGTGGCGTCGGGAACGGCAGGTGGCGTTCCGGCACCGCAGGATCCGGAGCCGTTCTTCAGGTCCAGGAACCAGGTGCCCTGCTCGGCGCCGCTGATGTTGAACTGGAAGACGGCCTGCGTCTTCGAGACGATCTCGGGCGAGAGGAGAGATTCGATTTTCCGGAACAGCTGCGGAATCTTGGCGTCTCCTCCACTTGCGGGAGCAGCAGCAGCATCTCCTGCCGCAGCTTCATTCTCTACCGGAGCTCCCTTCTCCTCCACGAAGAAGTCCACCATCAGCTTGTCGGCGTTCTCGCGGATGCAGGCGTAGTCAGTGAGATCGGTGATGCCCGCCGATTCCAGCACCTCGTCGTCCACAAAGAACTGACCAGTGGACTGCCTGGGCTCACGGGTCAGGATTGCGTAGGCCGCATCGGCCATGATCTCCGGCTTGCGTGACCACTGGGCGGAATCTGGACCCGTCAGCATCTCGATGGCCGCCGTGTGAATGGCAGTGCGCGGCCACAGAGCGTTGACGGAGATTCCCTGGTCCTTGAACTCCGCGGCCATGCCGAGCACACACATGGACATGCCGTACTTGGCCATGGTGTAGGCCACATGGGGGCCAAACCACTTGGCCTTCATGCTCAGCGGCGGCGAGATGTTGAGAATGTGGGCGTGGTTGCTCTTCTTCAGGTATGGCAGGCACACCTTGGACACCAGGAAGGTGCCTCGCGTATTGATGTTGTGCATCAGGTCGTAGCGCTTCATGTCCGTATCCGGGGTGTTGGTCAGCGAGATGGCGCTGGCGTTGTTGACCACAATGTCGATGCCACCGAACTTGGCCACCGCGGCCTCCACAGCGCTGCGCACCTGTTGCTCATCCCGCACATCCACCACGCAGGGATAGGCCTTTCCGCCGGCCTTCTCGATCTCCTCCGCAGCCGAGTAGATGGTGCCCGGCAGCTTGGGATGCGGCTCCGCGGTCTTGGCCGCCACCACAATGTTGGCTCCATCGCGGGCCGCCTTTAGAGCAATCTCCTTGCCAATTCCGCGCGAGGCTCCCGTGATGAACAGGGTCCGTCCTGCTAGTTTTCCTGTGTTGATCATCCTGTCCAAAGTTTAAAGACCGCTCGCCGTGAGATCTCGATTCCCACTGGTAACGGTGACAGTGCTCTCAATCGAAGATTCCAAGAGAAAGTCCAAAGTGCAGATTCAACCGATTTGATCCACACAACAAGTCGTCGAGTTTCATGCACGCACACACACTCGCCGCTCTCACGCACACTGTCTTCGCCTGTGCCCCGGTGTGGCAACCTTCATCTTTGACTTGCCAAAATCTGGCAGCACTCGACACGATCTATTGCGCTAGCCCATATTTATTTGAAAAATGTATTTGAAATAAACGCACTGATAGCAGTGAATTTTTATGTTCAAAGTTTATTCGTAGATAATTTGCAAGAAACAAAACCAAAAAACAATTTTTACTAGTAAATATTTTAATAATTATCAGTTTTTATAAATTCACAACTAGCAAAATCATGCTGTTTGTCCAAAAAAATGTTCGAAAACACAAAAAGTGATCCCATCTCTAGGGTTGAGACCAATGGCGGTACCTATCGATAAGCCGTTGATAGCTGAGGGTAGCCATGTTATCAAATTCAAATTCCAGAGCCACTTTCTACATCATCAGTAATTCTCATCAAAAAAGCCGAGTAAAACTTAGAACGGCTACCAAGTACTTTTATTAGTTCTAACACTACCTATCATATACAAAAATGGCACACAATGGAAAACAACGATTCATCTATAAAACTCAACGCCCAACAACTACCTTCTGCATGTTTAACTACTCCAAATTCCTGTTAGTGCAACCATATGGGTTCTAAAGTTCGTAGGCCCGGTCGCCGTTCTGTGATTGTTAAATGAGGGTGTCCTCGTCCTGTCCCTCGAAGACCATTAACAGCGAGTGCTGCGAGGGTGAGCGGCCCAGGGTCAACCCACCCAAGGATCCATCCGGCGAGAGCAGGCCAGTCTGCAGGCTGTTGTTGTCCCGATAGCCTGAGGTGGAGGATGTCTGCGAAACGGAGTCCCAGGAAATCTCGCCCAGGGTCTTTGCCTGCGCCTGCGGGGCCTGTTCCTCTTGCGAGGTGACCTACGTGTGGAAAACATATGTATGGGGATTTAAGGGGCTAAAACCTCTCTGGTTGACTTACAATGCTGGGTGGTTCCATGGGCGTCAGGCGACTGCGCTTAAGCCTAAAGGTCTTCCGGCTGGCGGCCTTGGATCGCTGCAGGCGCGAACGGGTATGATCGCCGGAACTGTCCTCCGCCGGGCTCTCGGGTGAGAGCGGTGTGGTGGATGTCTCCCCGGATGAGTGCCGGAACTCCACGGACGAAACGAAGCGCAGCTTGGGCGGCTGGGCCTTGAAGGGAGCTTGCTGCAACGACTGCGAATGCGAGAGATGCGAGGGCACGGCGGAGGCGGCACCGGTACCAATACCGCCGCCCGATCCATGTCCTGATCCGCTCGGCGTGGCCCCCACCAGCGTGGGCGCCGATCCTGCGTCCGCCTCGCCGCTCTGGCTCTCGCTGGTCGTCGTGTGCGGATCCCGGCCCGTGGAGCTGCTCGAAAGCGACTCCCGCGGCGGGTGCAGCGTCTGCTGCGACAGCGTGTCGCTGGGCGTGCAGATCCCGCCGGATCCGCTGCGCGAGTCGATCGGCACGGCGGAGACGTGGGAGTGCGAGGCCTGGCCCGTGGTGGTTCCTGTGAAGATAGATATGAGTGAAGGTCTTTGCTGCGACTTGTGGGCTTCAGCCGCACTAGTTGCCGCCGGTGTGTCGCTCTTCTTCTGCTCGGAACTCTCGCGATCTGTGGAGACTGAAACATGAGTGGGTGTGTGGCGCAAGGATTTCGATTCCGTCCGCTCCGGCCACTTACCGTAGCGTTTCTCCTCCAGCTCGTCGCGAAGGTCCCGCAGCTCCCTGGCCAGTTCCAGCAGCAGAGCTCCCTTAGACTTAATCCCGCCCTGCGGCGGAGTTCCGCGCAATCGCTCCCGGATGATAAACTGCATGTGTCGTTCGTGATCTCCAATGGGTGGTTGCGAGATCTGGAAGATATCAATCCTTAATGTAGTTCGATTCGATTAGTTTAGGAGTATGGTTTTGGGGCTTTGAAGTGCAGGTCGGGAAACTACTTGAGGGTATCAAATGATATTGTAATCGGTTTACAAATATGCACCATAAGAAATTATAATAGTAAGTTACTCAAGAAAGGAACTTGTAACTCGGTATGGGGAACTTGGGTTCATGTTACCCATGGCACAATAAGTCATCACTCCACTCTCAGCTCAACTTGTATGAACCATTATCTAAAAGTTATCCCTTTAAACACGATTACTGCAAAGATGGTTAATAGGGTTGGGGTCACCAGCAGTGACCATACACCCAAGGCAAAATCCCTCGTTGGGGTCACCAAAGTAGAAATGAATATCGAAGACCCCCCATTTCTTACCTTGTGCAGAATGAAGGGCAGCAGGACAATGTAGAGGGGCGTTCGGTGGGTGACCACAAACTCCATAAAGCTCCAGAGATCCGGCGCAGCCTCGTTGCGCCTGCCGAGATCCCTCATCACCCGAACGATGCGCGGCCACTCGTTGGAGAGCCGGCTCTCGAAGCAGATGCACACGATGCGCAGGGCTAAGAAGGCGGCCTGGTAGAGGGACCCGGAGATGCGGGCTGGGCGCTTGGCATCCCGACTGCCGGTGAAGGTGAGTGAGCCGGCGCGTAGGTCGCCGGTCACCCGGTTGATCTGGGACACGGCCTGTCCGGTACGACCCGCCGGCGGACTCATCGCATTCAACACGGCAGTCAGCAGGAAGGAAACGTCCGACATCTTCAACTCGCCCACGTCGGAAACGCCGCGGCCCGAGCAAACCTTCAGACACAGTGGCATTATCAGATGCATTAGAAAGCCCTCGGCCTTTTCCTGCGTGGCAAATTCGGCGCTCCCGCCGCATATCTGGACCAGGGAGAAACAGTCCACGGGGCTGACCACCTGCAGGGCCACCAAACGCACCACGGCCGAGCAGAAAAAGGCCGGCGGATTCTGAGACATGAGCGCTGCTCCTGCGCTGGAGACGCCCTCGGGAATGCCGGGCTCGTTGACGATCAGATTCTGCACCGTGCTGATGAGCGTTTTCATCTGCTGCCAGTGCAGCACGTACGAGTGCCGTATGATCGTCTCGTGGATGCCCTTCAGCAGTCCGGCGGCCGCCTCCCAGTCCGTATTCCTCCTGATCGATGGCTTCTTTGAGATCTTGAGGAACACCTTGTCGATGCGCCGTAGAATGGTTACCAGTGCGTTGCGCAATGTATCGTTGGACCACTCCGCCCGCGGCAGAACCGCCTGCATATAGCGTTGCAGACCCCGACAGGCCATGGACTCCGGATCATAGGGCGACACCTTAAGCAGGGAATGCGCGATGTCCGCCAGACGAATGTGACACTTGGCGTCCAGAACCTCTGTGGGTTTCGTATCACTGGGCATCTTCTTGGCCAGCTCTGCCAGACGTACGGTGGATTTCGTAAGGAAATCGGCCACCACGGAGAGCAACACGTCGCGTGGTCTTCGGTACTCGGTGCGTATCATTTCCGAATCCTCGGCAGAGTCCATCATGTTCTTGGTGCGAGCATCGGTCATGTACTTGGGATGCGTTTCCTCTTCAAAGTCCAGGCCGGGTGAACAGGGAGGCCCCCGGCTGCAGTTGCGCTGCGAGGAGCCCTTGTGCTCCGGACTGTTCCGATAGGGTCCATTGTAGCTCTTGGCCAGACCCTCGCAATTGTGCACCATGGTGCGAATGGCCACCGCCAGCTGGAGGATTATATCTCGCTCAGACTTTCCCTGCAGCGGAATATAGCTGGGCGATTGGATCTGTTGCAGATAGCAGGGCAGAATGGCCTCCAAAATGATCTAAAGAATCAATGGTTAGTAGGATTTATATCTCGATCATAAGTAGGGACTCACTAGCATTTGGTATCCTCGTGTACTCTCTGCGGAATAGGAGACGACCATGACACATAAGGTAATGCAGTCCAAAACGGTTACGTCGTCATCCTCGTCATGGTAACAAAAATCGATGGCCTTGAGGGGCTTGGGTTCCTTGACCAGCTCCGCTATGTTTAGAGGATCCGGCGAGGGATCCTCGAGACTGAGTAGCAGGTTGAACAGACAGCTCGACTGCACCTTGTGGGCTTCTCCGTACGTACCATCCTCATCCGTATCGAGAATGGCGGAAACGGAACCAAACATTTGCAGGATAAACGGCTTCCGGTTGAGCAGATAGAACTGCTTTACCGCATACTCAATGGTGGTGGTGATGAGCTTGTTCGTCTGATGCAGGGAATAGACTTGCAGCAGGGTGGGCATAATCATGAAGTATCCGTTCGTGGAGAAGATGTTCTTGAAGTTGAAGGCGGCGTTGATGAAGGTTGCCATCACATAGCGCATGATGCACGAATCTTCGGCGTGCAGAATGGAGGCGCCGGAAAGGACGTTCAGAAAGAGTTGGATGTCCGCTGAGTAGGCGAAATTCCCAGCCATGGCCTCGAACATGCGGGCGATCAGCCGCACCCACATGAACTTGTGCAGGACGTCCAACCCGAGCAGCACCTTTCCGTACTCGCCACCATGGTGCAGATCCAGATCCACCTCGAGTGCCTTGCGCGGAAAGGAGGGCAGCTTCATCAGCTCCTCGTGCAGGAACACCACCCGCTGCACCACCATGTCCACGTTCTTTAGAATAGCCCATGTCAGGTGAACCTTTCCGATCTCCACAAACTTCTTGGTAAGCTCCTGCTTCTGGAGTGCCAGGAAGGACTCCTCAGGACGCATAAGCATCAGACGCACCTCAGGGTATTGAGATCTCTTGAAGAAGTACAGATCACGGATGTACCAGTTGGGATTGAGGATTTTACCTGGACGAGATTAGGAAGTATGAGTGATCTTACTTGAAAGCTAGTCACATCTAACTTACTGCTCTTATAGTCCACTAGACAGTAGTGACTGGAGTTCTTCTCATCGATGGGATAGTAATCCAAGGCCTCCTTGAGCAACTGGCAGAAAAGAGTATCCTCCTGGACGGGAAACTGAGAGGGTATGTTGTAGTCATCATCCGCTGGTCCGTGGACAACAATCTTTTTGGCAGCGGGCACATTGGCCGTTAGAAGGATGGATGCATCGCACTGCTCCTTCCGCAGAATCTGCTTCAGGTCCTTGAACATAATTCCATGCACCGAGTGCACCACCATCCACAGCACAGATAAAGCAGAGCCAACGAGCTGGGAAGAGAGGTTTCTTGAGTAATCTATTTATGATCATGAATTGCAGTACCCACCTCTTGCTTCAATTCGTTGGAAGATCTGACGTAGAACATGATGTATCCTATAATCGAGTTGTAGAGCGCAAATGCCGCCTGTTGGGGCAGACGGGGCACGAACCGGATGAGGTGTCGCAGGAGCTTGAACATCTGATCCTGGCGGTCGCGAGTCAGCCGCTCAAAGACATAGCGCAGAAACAGAGCTGACTCCTCCACCAAGCAAACCCAGATCACCTGGTAGGCAATCTCATATACCGCATTGCCATCCGATCCAATGGCAGCATCGTCCAGGCATCCAACGATCTGCATTACGGAGGAGCAGAGAACGGATGGGAAGAGAGAGTGGGCGTGGTGCAGGTGCGATGACATGCGGGTGCCATCAAGGTCCTCCTCGATCTCATGGTCCTCTAGCTTCTCCATTCCGGGCTCATGGGAGGCCTGTTGACTTATGGGTATCATGGTGATCAGGAAGCTGTGGCGCTCCGCCCGCTGCTTGTCCCTCTGCTGGCGCAGGGCATTTCGGATGGCCTCGGTCTGTTGCATCTTGCGACTCTTGGTTGCGGTGACCAAGGATCGCTGAAAGACAAAAATGCATTAGACCATAAACAAAGATACCCTCCCGACCAGTACATAACCCAGGGTCTCCGCGGCCTTCTCACTCACATGTCTATCTTGGTTCAGGGTTACGTCCATGTCCTTTGTCTGCTGGACTGGCATCCATGGTGGATCCACCACCGGCAGACTTTCAATGCCAATCTTGGGCGACGGTAGAGTGAACTCGATGCCACCCGGTGGCACCTTGAAGGTCACATCGTGGGCATTCTCCTCCATTCGAGGCCAGACATGGAAACGACACTTCCACAACACCAGATAGCGCTGAATGGCTCCAATCCTTATGTCCGGATCCTTGTGCTTCAAAGCCCTCTGCATGATGTCGAAGGCAAAGTTCTGGGCCTTTACCGAACCCATCAGAAATACGGCGGCACTTGAGGTGGCCGTATCGTGATTAGTCTCTAGGAGGAGTTCCCAAGCGGCGGGCATGGCCTCGATGACCATCTCCTCGGTGAGCACAACTGCACCCTTCAGCAAGGTGGCCAGTGGAAAATGGAACAAGTTACGTATGTGAATGCGGATGAACTTCAGGATGGGTGGTTCCTCCTGCATCTTCTTTTCCTTCTCCTGTCGAAAAGCTTTGGCCAACTTCTCCGCCATTTCCAGATCAGGATCGTCACTTATCCTGTAAGCATGTATATTATAAGCTATGTATTTGGGTAACATATGAATACTACCTACCGATCTTTGCGTGACAAACTATCCTTTCGCTTGGACGGAGATGTCTGAGTGGAACTCTGCTCCGATACTTTTCTAGTGGAGCGAGCTCGAGAAGTATGTGGCTTACTGGAGGTGATGATAGTGGGCTCCACATTCGGATGGTCTGCATCGAAGGTGAATCCAAACTCCTCGCCATAAATCTAGCAAGTAGTAATATGTTTTTAACTAAAGTTACACTTCTGTCAAGGACCTCCTACCTTTCGGGTGGCTTTGACCAAACGAGTGCAGGATCGCATGTGTCGCTTATAGCAAAATGGATGGCAATATCCTTTGTGGGTGCAGTAGTAGTTATAGCTGGACATAAGATCGATGATTGCCTTTAGCCACGGCATATTCTTGGCCGTATCATCGTTTTCATTCGAGTCCGTTGGTGACTCCGGCTGCTGATCGTCGCTCAGAATTCCCGGTGATTCCTCGCCACCACTGATCATGCCCTGCTCCGAGGTGTCACTGCGATCGGAGAGCGAGGAAACCTTGCGACGTGATTGCATATTGACTGAAGGTATTAAGATAAGTTTAAGATAATAATAAAACAAACTATAGGTTTTACTTACAGTCGGTTTCGATATCCTTGCTGTCCTTGGTGTTGCGGCGAAGCTTCAGTGAGCGACGCTTGAAGGATCCTCCCGTTGTGGTGGCAGTGCCTCGTCTCAGCAGGAATGGTCGTACAGCCGATGCGGTGGGTCGACGAGCTAGGAGTAATAGTATATTATATATATAGTGTATATAATAGTTTGTAGATGTTACCTTCTTCACCCTCCTTGGTCAGCGTTGTGTTGCTGCTGTTCTCTGACTCATTGTCCGGTTCGTGGAGTACGAAGGATATCTTTCGCTCCGACTGGCCGGCGCCATCGTTCCCGGCTGCTATCGACTGTAGGCTCTGGGCGGAGGTCTGCGAGTGACCCATGGAGCTGAGGGCCATGGACCAGCGCCGATTGGCCTCGCGGTAAACCTTCTCCCAGGGCGCCGGCTTGTCGCGATGGATCAGCTTGGATGTCTTTGGTAGCATCAGGTAGGTGTCCCGCAAAAACGCCGTAATCTCGAAGAGCAGCACACAGGCGATCAGCTTCAAGGAGTGCGGACAATCATTGCCGTGCGGATTGACCGATGTTTCGTCCAGGAAGTCCTCCTCCTCGTCCTGCTGCAGCAACTCGCGCTGCTTCTCGGGATCCGTGAGGCTCGCATTGACCGCTTCGTACTGCAGTCGCTCCGTGAACAGAATCTCCTCCAGTCTGGCTCCCACCATCTCTGCCCACTGGTGGAACATCTTCCCGGCTGCCCGTTGCAGGATGTGGGTGCGCCTGGCGCTCGTTTGGCTCACCTGCTGCTTCATCTGATTGAGATTGATGTTTGCGCCCGAGGCCCGGTAGCTGCCCACGTTCTGCTTCATCCAGGCGGGCCACTGACCCTTGTTGCACAGGTGGACAAAGTGGGCGCACTCCAGCAGGAAGGTGGCCCTAGCCACGAGGGGAGCTTGTGGCTGCAGAACATAACGGAAAGTTAAGAAAGTGACTCCCAATGAGGTAAGATATGTACTGACCAGATCCAGAACGGCGGCCACCAGCTGGGGATCGGGAAAGGAGCCGGGGGCACAGGTCTCCAGCAGGAAGGAAAGCCGAAGCATGCCCACGCGCACCGGTTCGGTGGGCACCAGCTTGCGCTCCTTGAGGATGACCACCTCCGACTCCCGCGGACCGTCGCACATGTCCGACGAGCTGCGGCGACTAAAGTCCGCCGTCTCCTCGATGCCGCCCACCTTCTTCTTGCCCTTCACAATGCCGCCGAAACGGTTCAGCCGCCGCTCGACGCGTCGCTTGGCGCGCTGAATGGACCGCCCAATGCCATCGCTCGACCGGCCGCGCTGGATCTTCAGCGAGGCGTGCCGCATGAACGTGGAGGAGATCTCCGGGTTGAGCGACCCGATCTCCAGATCGATGGACGATGCCTCCTTGGGCGTGCCGCGGAACCAGCGCACCAAGCCGCTGAGCCGTCCCAGCGAATTGCGTTCCGAGCTGGACGTGGAGTCGGACAACAGGGCGCGTTCGCTGTGCCGCGGAGTCAACGTGGGTCGCACCCCAGTCGTCCTGCGCCGGAAGTTGCTCAGTGGCGACTGGCTGGTCTTGTAGTGCTCCTCGCAAGCCTCCGTCTCCAGCAGGCTCTGAAATATAGGAGGCGGGGATGAGCTTCAGATTGAGATTTAGGGTTTCTTCTCACCACGGCGCAGGCGGACGAAGTGCTGCGTTTCTTCAGGAGAAGACGTCGCTGGGAACGGTTGTCGTCGTTTTGCAGACTCTGATTTGCATTGGCCTGCGGAATGTGTCTGCAATATGGGATTTGGATCAATAATCCTCCTGCTATTTGATTTTGGTTACTCACCTGATCACACGAGTGGTCTGCGCCGAAGGACCCTTTTTGTGTGGCCTCGGAGTGACGGCCAGGATGCCACTGAGCGCCACCAGGCGAAACGGACCGCCGTGGGCGCCCTTCACATAGGTGACCAGCTGCCGGATGTCACCGTAGAGGGCTATGTTCTCCGGACCCTTCAGATCCTTGCTGGCCTCCACAAAGCGGCTGACCAGCGGCTTGAAGACCGCTCCAACCACCTGGGCCTCGGCACCGCCGCTCATGCCGCCGCTAAAATTGGTCGAATAGCCGCCCTGACCTGGTACGCCGCCAATATCGGTGTTAGCATTTTTAAATCCACTCTGACGTTTATGAGCTATTGCATCATTTCATACATACATACATATATATATATATACAACGTATTGGTGGTGACAGTAAAGAATCGGGAGGGACAACTCAAAAGCATTAGCAAAATTCTCGGCATGCATAATGGGAAAATAGAACCACAAACAGCATGGGGGATGCGGATTCCGGCCGGAAGAGCAAATCAAAAGTCGAATCAAAGGGAAGCCCAACTCAAAATGGCCAATGGAACTCATAAGACTGGTTGGATCGATTATTAAATGGGGGATTTGGTGCGCCTACAATTGGTTGGCATCCAAGCCCAGCATTTGCGGTCTAGCATCTGGCCAGCAACTAAGTTAACACTTACTCAGTGGCGAGAGCAGGGAGCTGGGATCCACGCAGAAGGCCAGGAAGGCATGGAAGTAGTCGATGAGTTCCGGCAGCGGTGAAGTCTTCACCATCTCCTGCATAAAGCGCTTGGTCCTTTGACCAGCCTGCCGCAACATTCTCGACAGGATCTTCTGGCACTGGTTGCGCAGGAAGTCAGCAGGTGGCCCCCGAACACCTAGAAGTATGTTAAATATCATCAATATTTCATTGGAGTACATAAAAAGCTAGCGTCAACCTACCATCATTGCATCCGTGTGGACATCCCAGGACCTGCAGAGCTCTCCTCGTTATACTCATCGAGATCTCGTGGGCATGCTCGCCCAATTTAAGCACACCCATTTCAATCAGCAGCTCGCAGATGTTCAGACCCGCTTCCAAGACCCGGAGTGAGCAAACCTGTGCCGGATCCCGCTTGAAAACATTGCTGATGGCCAGCAGGATTATCTCGTAGTCAATGCCGCCATCGCGTGTTATATAAAAGGAGGAGCCCGGCGCCTCCGACTCATCCACGCCCGTGTAATCGATGTGGGAATCCGTGTGGGAGCGCAGCATTTGACCACGGTAACGGGTGGTGGTGCTGCCCATGCCAGTGCTACCATTGCCACCACCGTTTCCAGTCATGCCAGCAATACTGCCGCCATTACTCAAGGCATCCAGCTGGGAGTCAATGGAGCCCTGTAGGAAAATAATTGGGTTTTTAGCCGTAGTTCATTATCATATCTTGAGTGAGAACTTATTTTGCGAAGGACAAACTTTACCGACCAGGTCGTAATCATAACAATGATAATGGCTCACCTGACGCTTCATGTAATCGGGCGAAGGTGTGGGCGTGTGCTCCGTAACCGTAATGATGGGATTCCGGGGATAGAAGGCCGTGGAACGCGGACAGGTGGCCTGCGATGGCCTTGGGGCCTTGGGTGGCTCAACGTATCTGTAAAATCTTGTATTTTGTAGGATACGTGCGAGAAAGCGTGTGTGTGGCATTAGTCAAAAAACGGCGTGCGGCAAGCTGAGGATTCAGGGGTTATTCGGGGGATAGCCAGGTGAAAGTGGGGTAAAAGGTGAGAAAGAAACAGACTTGGACAGGTGCCAAAAGGGTAGCATACAAGAGGTGGTGAAAAGGGGGAAAACCATGGTGGGCTTAGAGCACATAAAGCATAGAGTGTGGTTCTTGGAGTTCGAAATGCAAATCGTTGTCAGTTAGGTTCTTGGTAGACCGAAACTCACCCGCTATCAAGCAGACAGCTGGTTGTTCATCGGAGAAAGTAGTACAAGGCATAGGTTATAGAAGATATAGCATTAGCATATAGCACGAGAGCAAAGAATGAGTCTCCGAAGAGTGTGGAATTTCGAGAATCGTTTGGAAGTGTCACCTGTATATGGTGTCTATGGCATGTGTGTTCTTGGTTCTGGTGTCAGAGGCCTGATTGAGAGTCTGTCGTATTCTTTGGATTTTGGCTAGCTCGGGGACTTAGATTTACCTGAGACTGGGCATGGACTTGCCCTTGATCAAGTTACTGGCTGGCTCGCGACTTATCATCGAGGCAGATCGCGATAGCTTCTTCTCACCCGTGTCCAGGCTGCGATGGTACTCCTATATGATAGGATAGAACGATATTACTATCGATCAGTATGAACATGCGCACATTTAGATAACATTAAACTCTCAAGCCAAACAAACACCATTTAGAATGTAACATTTATGTGGGGATTATAAGCGGGCGCCAGGCAGAAACACTTAAGAACATTAAACATAGGTTTTTGCTCCGCTTACTGCATGTTGCAGTGGTGTCTTGCCATTGGCTGAGTTTGTGTCGAGCCCTACTTTTTCCAAATTCTTCTCCGACTTCGAGAACATCTTTGTCTCCACGAAAGCCCGAAGATCGGCCATCTTCACGCGTTTCTTCTTCTCACTGCCGCGTCTTTCCGTGGTGCTTGGCGCACTTTGAGGTTCTTCTAAAGAGTTCGATAAAAGTTTAAATCAAAAGGGTTAATGGAACCGGCAGAACTTATAACTCACCTGCTACACAGGCTGTCACAGTGGGCGATGGATCGGGTATTTCAATGTAATCCTTAACCACGGAACTGCCTGGACTATCCCGACTATTGCTGCCGGGTCCCTGGTACAGTGAGATCTCGATTTGCGGTATGGGCAAGGAGTTCGAGCGCTTGCGAGGTTGATTCAAGGTGATGGCCGCCTCCTCACCAATATCACTGAGTCTGAATTAGGAATGGCAACTAGGTAAGTTATATAAGTTTTATATGTTAGTTATTTTAAAGTCCCACCGATTGTATAGATACTGCAGGCTCCAGAAGATGCCCTCCTCCTGCCAATGGGAGATGAAGAGGCAGCGGAGCACAGCCACGTCCAGGAAAGTGGCTGCGGATACATCCGCCTTGATACTTTCCGACTTATCCGAGTCCGTCTCCTTTTCGATGGAGGCACTGCGCTTCTCCTTCATCGAGGCACCGCGCATGAGTTCCTGCTGATCAAACTCGAACTTGGTGGAGGGCACTTTATCCTTGTCCCGGGAGTTCATTGACTGGCGACTTCCTCGACGACTCTGGGATTGTTGCTGTTGCAGCAGACTGGCATCGGCCTAATTGAAAAGATACTTTAGTGGTTTCTTACGGACATAGTTTAAGAACTTACCGTAAAGAATGAGTTATCCATTAGTTGTGGCGCCGAAGGCAGCCTAAATATGACCACACGTTCATCCTCCACGCTGGAGGCTTCTTCTGGTATGGTTTCGGGAAAGGCGAACTCCTTGGGTGAAGAAACCCAGGAACCCTAGATTAAGGAAAAGTTAAAAAACAATTAATCTTTGTAGATATTGCATAAACAAACCTCCTCGTCCTGCCTTCCATAGTCTGAGATACCGCTCTGTGGCGAATCCGCCTTGGGCGACATGGCATCCGCACTGAGTGAGTGTTTCCGGGCGGGAAAAACATCTGTGGATCCTTTCGGAGTGGGTGCACACAGCAGGTTTCGAGCCTTGGGCTTTACGGGAGCTGTAAAGCATGGAGCACCGGGTGCTCGATTGTCCCACATTCCCTGCCAGAGCTTAATGCCATTCTCCAGGCGAAAGTTCTGGAAATCCGACTCCTTTAGGTGGTGTATAATAGGTGCAAATAGGTAGACAAAGAGCTGAAAGGGAGGGGTATTGAATAAGTATGTCTATATTAACTTGGGTTTAACATACCGTAATAGTTGGTACAGAAAACAAGTACTGATCAATGGACTTCGACTTGGGTTCCGCCGCATCTCCCAAGCCCAGATCCTCACCGCCTTCATCATCGGCGCATTCCTCGGCGGCGTACAGCAGAATCCACTGCATGGTGTAGAGCAGCTTGGTCTCCACAGGACCAATGGCCTGCATGTCCTTGACGCGATTGTAGAGCAGAGCGGCACAGGCGTGCATAACATGTGGCAGAGCTCCTTGCAACAGACGCCATCGCGGAATCACACCCAAGCCCTTCGTTAGGGGTGGTGACAGGCCGAACTGGATGTTCTGCACAAGCACTTTCTCAAAGGACTACGAAGTGGAGCTCATTAATATTAAACTAGAAGCCTTTTAAACTTGAAACACTCACCTTGCAGGCTTCCTTTGACTCCTGAACATCGTAGGTATGATAAGAAATTGTTCAATTTATAATAAAACGTTTAAAGTAGCTACCAAGATTACAGCAAAACAAAGGGGTCTTCAGACAAAAAACCAATCTTAAACATAGGCACATAAAACATTTAACATATACAATATAAAGGGAATCAAATGAAGCTTTTAACCTCAATATTACACATATTTTGCATATAATATGATTCTGGTTAAACATTGAGCAAACAAGCTTTGGAAAAGAAGGGGTTATCGCTACTACAAACATTTATAACTTACATGGTGTCCCGGTGCATGTTGACAAAACTACATTCAGATTCAGACAAATTGCGAAAGATTTTACAATGTTAATTTGTACAGTTTGTCATTGTAGTTGTGATTTTAGTTGGGTTGTGTTTAAAGCATACTGAATGTACTTCACACAAGCGCAGGAAAAGTTTCCAAGCCTACATTAAGCTAGGCAAAAAGTGGAGCATACTTTTATGGGTGGGCAATAAAACTATGTTCCTATCGGTATGAAACTTTTCCTGGTGGCCTGGTGTAAATGAAAGACAGGTCTGTTGTTCAGTTTGTGAAGGAAGGTGGCCGTGTTAGTAGTTGTTAAAGAAAAAATACAAATCGAATGCAGGAAAGTATATAAAACATCAAACATCAAAGTTAGGTCTCAAATTTGGCTTCCGATTTTCCATGATTTTGGCTGAGTGAAATCAAAAGTAGAAGACATTGAACACAATTTCTGGGCTTCAATACGAATTGCTTGCGCCAATCTGAATGCCAATCGTTTTGGGTTTCGGTATGTTACACAGTCCATCCTTACAACAAACACGCATAGCGAATATACAGCACCCATTTGTGTGGGGGGGGAAATGGTTCCTCAAATGGTTCTTGGCCATCTTAGCTCTTTTCGTTTTCTATCTTGGGCAATTGACTTAAATGCTGTTGGCAGGCCCTGGCCAAACTCACCAGACAGGTAGACTCGTGCAGCTTGCCCAGCTTGGGCCGGATGAAGGGCGCTATTTGGCGCCACAGGAATGTTTGCACGGACACCGGCAAGCCGAGGTCCTGCAGTCCACTGTCCTGGTCAAAGTCAAAGTCATCGTTGTTGTTGTTCGCCCCATGGCTGTTGTTGTTCGTCTGCAGGTTGTTGTTGTTGGTGGTGTTGCTTGCTGCTCCTCCCGTTGCGGCTGTCCCCGCGGCATTGGTCACCATGGTGGCCAGCTGGAATGGCACAAGGACACAAATCAAATGGCGTGCAACAGCTGGCTGTGCCGAGCCCCATTCATAAAACCAAGACGGGTTGGGGCATGGGGGCATTAGCATATGTGCAACAGGTGTTTGCGTGCGCAGGCCCAACACGCTGCTCCTGTTGATTTCCACTTTGTTTTTCCCAGCGACTAGGTCAGTGCCATCACGGCACTCCCCCGCTGCCGAAAAACCGACCAAGATTTCGGTCCTGGGACGCTGCGCAGAACGCAGACTCCGCATCAGCGGCGAGAACGAGGCGACTGGGTTATAGATACAGAACTGGGTTTCTGGTATACATGCTAATTTGGGGCAAAAATTTTCACAGACTTATATAACCCAAGCTGGGATTGTGGAAAATTTCACTTTTCCGCGATTAATTGTCGTCGCTCCGTCAATTGTTTGGCACTTAGCACACACTCAAATCAAACGTGGTCAACGATTCGCTTGATTGGTGCCGCACCCAGTGGGAATCGCCTCTGTCCATCGCTTCAACCAACTGGGCTGGGCTCCTTGGACAGTCGTCACTAATTGCAGAACCTTTTCCTGGGCTGGCGCCCTCACGGGCTCCCTGAAGCACTTTTTGTTTGATTTCAATTTGTGTATTTTTCCGTTTTTTGCCCTTTTTCCTGCAGTCCAACCAGTTTTTTTTGTAGTTCTGCAAGGGCTTACCTTGATTTGCGCGTAGCCAGTTTCGGATAACGTTTACTGCTGGAGCGTTCGGATGCAACTGAGACAAGCGTCGTTAACTGGCGAGCTCTGAGCTCCCCGTCGTTGTTATCCTCTCAGCCGGCCGCGTCCTCCGTTCGCCATCGTTTCCAATGCCGACAGCAGCAGGCCAGCAGTGCGTATACAGGATATTTTGCCGAGAAACACACACAAACGCAGAGAGTCGTACCACCACCCGCACTCAGTATTAAGTATACGCACTGAATGGACGGGAAAAAGGGCTGCTCTCCGCGTAAGGGGTGTCCTTGCACTTGTTATGGCATGCCATAACACACTCTCCCATCGGGACACCCTGTTTGCGAAGCACACTTATCAATGATAACAAATGCCTGGGGGTGGGCATTGCGTATACGCCGTGGGGTGGCCATTAGTACTCCTTTGTCTACGAGTCTCTGGGGTGCGACTGTGAATAAATAGTGTGGTATTAAAGTAGTAATGGCCAAACATAAGTCACTGTCCCTATCGGACTTGAGTGGAAATTAAATCCATAGCCTTTGCTCATTAATTTATCTTCCAGCTGATTAAGCACACTTTGCTTTATCCTTGCTAAGTTCTTCCTAAGTTCTTTGTATATATTATATTTATTTTAAATAACTTGACTACCAGCACAAAACAGCCCTTAGTGTGAAAGTTGTTTGCATAAATGAGTTCTATAAATACAAGCACACGATTTCAGTCTCAAGGGGCTATTTATCAATGACTTGCGCACATTAATCTGCGCAGATTCGTGGCAACAATCGGCTGCTGATAGCAGCTGTTCAATCAAGGACCAAATCGGCCTAAATACCCATGCACCAGTTACCCGCTTGACAACAGGTGGTGCCCCAAGGAGTAAACAATAACACAGCCAGGGAGGCTGCGCGGCCAAAAGCCGAGCCGAGGGCTCAATGGATTGAGAGACAGGACAGCCCAGAGAGTGGGTCCGATGAGCATCAGCCGGAAGTTGGGCACACAGCTGGGCTCAAAACTGGGTCAAAGGAGGGCCTGTCCGATGGCACGTACGTGTGTACATGTACATTGGCATAGAATGTCAAGGACATGGGTGCATGGAAATGGATGTGCCGGCAAAGTCAATGGCCCGCTTGGCTTAATTGCCACTTCCTTGCCAGATTTGCCGCCTTTTAAGCACCTCGCTTACCCTTCAGGCTTGATCGGTCATTATATACCCACCACCACCCATTTACCTATGCAAACAATTCGAGCATTCAGTTGTTGCTGTACATTTTTGCTCCGAATACGCTTCGTGTATCTGTGTCATAGTTTTTATAAATAGCACGCATTAAAATGTTGTAGAGGCGGCACACAAGGCACACAAGGCACAAGAAGGCGCCTGAGGGGCCAGTAATGCGCCTTCTATGTAGATGAGATGCCAACGAGGAATAGAATGCTTTTGGAGCATGTATAGTGTATAAATATTGAAAATGCTGGTGTTCAGGTGTTCTGGCAGCGGACAAACAAGAAATCGGGCATTTAACACCCCCACATACGACCGGCTGACAAAACATTTCGAATGATAACAGGCAAGACCTGAGGAATACGTACGTACGTACGCTTGCCAAAAAGACGATCAGGGTCGATGAGTGTATAAATATATACTTGTATAGGCCACATTTATAGTACATAGCCCCATAGCCCACCAAAGCATCTAAACATACACCGTAAATCCTCAGCATGGAGGCGCAATCTATTGCGCAGCGCTAAACAATCAACCCCAATCCTCCCGCCTGAATGAGAAATCTTGCCCAGAAAATATTATCTGCAAAATCATCTGTAACATCGAATGATATTCAACACTATCCGGCTGGGAATGCCACAAGCGATTATTATTTTGCCTTCACGAACGAAATAAAAAGAAAAATTCACAGAATAGTCGAAAAAAAAAAACAAAATGCTTAAAAATAGCCCGGCCAGAGAGCGGACAACAAATGGCTCTGGCTCCATAGGAGAGCCCCCCAATATCTGGTGGTCGATGGTCCATGGGATCCCAAAAGAGAGTGGCATTCGAAAAAGTTCCCCAAGATGAAAGTAAATTCTTGCCATCGCACATACTGCAGCATATATTTTGGTGTGTGTATAGCCTTGCGCAGGAAAAGAGCGAGCGTTTCGTCATCCATTCGTATTCGTATTCGTTTTTGAATTCGTTTTCGAAGCTATAGCTATAGCTGTATCTGTATCTGCATCTGTATCTGTGTCTGAGCGCTCGGCGATCGGCTGGTTGGCTTTCACCTCAGAATTACCTTGCCGTACTGCCGCTGACGAATAACGTTCAGTCGAGACCGAGCTCATCCGCGATACAGTTGATTTTCGCATCTAACAGACAAAATGGTGAGTGCCCAGTCGGCCAAGGAGTCTTCACACATCTTCCACCGATATTCAGTGATATCTTTGTATATAAAACATATGCAGCAGCTGAAAACGCAACATTTTCCACACTCGAACTAATGCCAAACTCTCAAATCTTTTTCGATTCCGTTGACAGGCTGATGTTCCAAAGCGTGAAGTTGAAAGTAAGTTAAGACCCCGCACAAAAAGGATTATCTCTAACCTCAAACGAAATCCATCAAAGTTAAACCAATAAAACATATTAAATGAAAGAGGTAACGGAAAACCCAGCAGAAAGGACTAAAACGCAGTAAAAATATCCATGAAAATGCAGATTACATAATGTGCGCGTGTGAGATACACAACAAAAAGTACACAAAATTCGGTGAACATATTTCGTAATCACTTGGAATATATCGCATACATATACGCGTGCCTATATATAACACTATGCGGGAAATTTTCATTAAGGAATGCTGTCGTCTATATGCATCGCCTGAGCTATTTTCATCGATCGACCATCGAAACCAGGACGGATAAAGGTTGCCAACACAATTCCGGTAGAGAAAATCTAGTGCAAAGTTAAGTTTTCGGTTTGCGTTATAGAAAAGCCGCGGAAAACAATGAAAATCGTGTGTGTATATGTCGCAAACCCGAACGCGCGATCCTCGTCGTCGAGCCGAAATGCTGGTCGTTTAGAGATCTAATTTTGGCCAAGTTATTTCTTCAGATTTATTTTCGATCAAACGCACAGCGAAAGAGATGAGCAAACTACGCGACTTTGTGTGTACATACGCCTATATACTGTGTATATAGCGCAGACGAGGGCGAAGGCGTTCGGTTCGGGTGTCGGATTACGTATACGTAGTGTGTTCTCGGGGCTGGCAACTCTCCCAGATCCGCGCACTCACGCATACACACACTAAGTAGGCAATGCCCAGCCATGTCAAGATTTTCATGATGACCAAAAATGTGCGTACCAGAAATTTCAGGGTTACCGCATCGACCCCGTTTTCGAAAAAAAGGGTGGTCAACACCCACCTCTGCTGAAGTATTTTTAAAACAATTAATGAGGCAGCATAATAAAAAAGAAACAAATAAAAACAATAATTTGATGCGATTGACGTTTGATCGACTACCATGAAGATGTAAATGCTAATCGAGTTCCTTTTGCGCAGATGTCGAATTCGTTTTCGAAGTCATGGGCTCCCCCGGTGAGGGTATTGATGCCGTCGACCTAGGTGATGCCCTCCGCGCTCTGAACTTGAACCCCACCTTGGCGCTGATCGAGAAATTGGGCGGCACCAAGAAGCGCAACGAGAAGAAGATCAAGCTGGATGAGTTCCTGCCCATCTACTCACAGGTCAAGAAGGAGAAGGAGCAGGGCTGCTACGAGGACTTCATCGAGTGCTTGAAGCTCTACGACAAGGAGGAGAACGGCACCATGATGCTGGCTGAGCTGCAGCACGCCCTGCTGGCGCTTGGTGAGTAATCTGCTTGCATATACCCTGGGATATGCCTCTAAATCATTGTGTGCCCTACAGGTGAGAGCTTGGATGACGAGCAGGTGGAGACCCTGTTCGCCGACTGCATGGATCCCGAGGATGATGAAGGATTTATCCCCTACTCGCGTAAGTATTCGTTCCATGGACGATCCTGATCTAATGTTTTTTGTGCATAAACGATTTGTAAACGCCGTTTGTCTATTCCACATGTCACTCTTTGTCTGCGCACAAACCAAAAATCCCCACCATTCTGCACTGTGCACTTTGTACCACCAACTCGACCTGAAAAACACCAACAAACCCAAATATATGTGTATGCGTGTATCCATGTTTGCGTGTCCATTCCTCCAACACTACACTCGAAAAAAACCGTCCAACTCCCGAATGTCAATCGTATGGTCTCTGCACGGTGATTGCGTCTTGTTTACCCGCCGTTTGTCGTCGATCCACTTGAAATTGAATGAAAACAGAGTTCGTCCAGCGCCTGATGAGCGATCCCGTCGTCTTCGACTAAACAGTAAGTAGGGATGGAGCCCATGGCCACTTCGCCGATCTCTGGATGTCTACTTGTCCAACAAACTTGAGGAATGCCTTGCTAATAATGCCCTTTTCTCCGTCTACTCCACAGCATTCCTCGCCAGAATGTGTGAAAGACCCGATCAGCTAAAATAGTTGAAAACAACAGCTTCAACAACAACAACCAACAACAACAACACCAACAAACTTTTAGCGACAACCATTCTCCATAGATGTTATATTCATCGCTAACTCTCTCTATCTCTCTCGTATATTATTTTAATTAAAAATTACTTCTGCTACTACAACTGCAAAATTGAACTTCAAGATAATATTATTTTTTAAAAAATAAAAAAATTTAAATTATAAAATAACGAAAAAAAAACTGAAAAATATTCAAAGTTTTGTGCACATTATTTTGTTATGAATTATTTTGTTGGTTCAGCCAAAAGCAAAGCAATAGTTAATGATTATTTTATATGAGACGTGAATAAACCAAATAGCAAATAATATAATGTTTAGGCAAATTCAACATCCGAAAGCGCCCAAAAAGGCAGTTATTAAATCGCCAAATGTGTAAATTGTGGCCTCTTAGCCTTCTCAGTTTACCATGTGAATGTGTGAAAGTGAAATAAGTCAAATGTATTTAAATAAACACTAAGAATAATTGTGCGGCCGATGAGGTGTTGCACAATCAATATAAAAGAAGATCAGGGTGGTGGAAAATTTGGGATTATGCTATACAAGCAGCCTGCTTAGTAATCCAAATATTAATACAAGATATGGCTGGCTTGTTTATTAAACTAACAGTAATAGAGAAAGTTTAAAATCTTATACTGAATCCGCAAAGAAGTATCTAGATATTTTCGCCGCAGACCAAAATACGTCAGCTAAGACGCAAACCAATAATGAGAGGCAGGCGAATAAACAAAAGACCTAAATACCGTGTACTAAAATGTCTTTATCGCTTTTTCTCAACGAGAGAGAGCTTTCGAAATAAACATTAAGCTCAGAGCTTGGTTAATATGGTTCTTGTCTCTACTTTCGTAATTATTATTCATTTATTATATTAAAATAGAAAGTGTAAAAAGGGGTGGAAACACACGCCTTCCTCGTCTATTCAACAATAACAATTCTAAAGTAAACATAATAATAGCTTTGGGGTTGTGATTCCGCTGAGCTTTTGCGTCGACGTCGAATCAAAAAAGTGTCAGAAAAGTTTCGGTTAAATACGACGACTACGAATCAGTTGAAATCGAGATAACAAACCGTCAAGCCGACCGAGCGGGAGCTGTCTCGCCGATTTCTAATTTGCAACAGCAAAAATCCAAATAAATTAGCAGAGTGCCAGTGAAGTGAGTGAGCGTGAGTGCAGCAAGTCGAAATATAAATATTGTTTGAAACGTCAAAATAAATTTACGCGAGCCTTTCTCAGCGTTCTGTTTAATCGAAAGTGAACCCAAAATATATTATTCCAAGTGAAAAGGACTAGCCCAAAGATACACACACACACGCACCGAAAAATACCGACAGATCTGTAGTCCTTTTCGAGTTTTCCCGTGAGTGCAACAAATACAGACACACCACACATACATACACACACACACTCGTTCGACTTTCAATATGGCGGATGTCCTGGAGAAAAGCTCACTGCTGGATGCTGTGCCACCACTAGGCGACCCCCACCCACCGCTGCCCCACCAGCAGCTGCAACAGGAAGCAGCAGCAGCAGCAGCAAATGCCGCACCACCAGCACCACCGCAGCAGCAACAACCACCACCGCATCAGCAGCAGCAGCCGCAACAACAGCAACTGCAACAGAAGCCAGCAAACGCGAGGGCTAATCAGGATCAAAAAGGTGAGGGCGATGCAAGATACACAGAAAAGAAATGGTTTAAAATTAATAAAACATAGAAATTTAACAAAACAGTGAAATGATAAGTGATGCCAAACCAATAAGCATATAATCACTACCTTTCTATATGTGCAGTTACCTGGTACACCTGGATTTAGTAAGTTAAAGTGACTTCACAGCGCATTACGCATACGCCGTGTGTGCTTTAGAAAATCAATTAGGAAAGTTCAAGGCACGCCTCCGTAGCCCAGTTGCAACGGTGATAGCGATGGCTCAATGGCTCAATTAGGCAAATTATATTGCCGGCACACCCCAGGACATTGATGGTTATGTCAGGCGAGCATGCAGGCCGTGGACTCACGTCATGCCCGCCACATTATGCAAATGGATTTGGCCGGCTCAGCGCTCTGTGTGTGTGATCTGTTTGAGTAACCGCTTAGACCGGCAAGTTTACGGCTTTTGGGGCGCAGCTCAAGGGGGCTCGACAGCCGGCAGGATGTGGAAGTGGCTGCATTGTGCTCTCCCAGCTCTCGGTTTAATGACCTGCAACTGTGGCAAGCCACCAGCAACCCACACGGCGGCCGAGTGCAGCTTTTAATTGTTCTTGATGCCCGGCTAGGTGCAAGTGTGTATCTATCAGATACACAATATATATTTCTAGAGAGATACCGATATGGCCGACTGCGATAAAAGTTATCAGCAATTTGAGCTCGTGCACAAAAGGATTATCCCTGCACTTGTACATACCTTATAAAAAGAAATCCAACTTTAAATCTTTTCTAATCGCTCTAAAAAGTCTGAAAATGTTTTTGAGTTTCAAAAAATATTGGTTTAGCTATGTGGCTCTAACTATACAAAGTATTAATACAAGCCGAATAAAGTGTTATGTTAAGTTACACTTATTTTTTCTGAGTGCACTGCTGCTGTGGTTGCTCTGCATTTGACCTCGTTTTAAATCGAGCTGCGTGTACCTTTTTTTCGGGGTCGTTCGGTCTGCAGAGTTCACCAGCATCAGCTGGCTAAACTAAATATTGAATTTCCTGTTGAATAGGGTATTCCCCGTGCGACGTGGCTCCATTGCAAACTATCCTCTAAAACAGTTGACTTCATTAGGGCAGTGCGATGTGTGTGCAGCGAAAAGATACACCCCTGCCTCGCGCCGGCTGAATATTAAATCAAGTGTGTTCGAGTCAAGAGCAAACCGGCTCTGCTGAATAAAAACAATAACAATGCGCTGTAGCTTTGTTTAGCGCTAATAATAAAAGTAAAAATATAGTCGTTGATTACTATCAGAGCTGTCACCTACATGAAGTCACCCCAGATCTAGATTATACGTACATATGTGCCACTCGTGTTGATAAGACTTTCTTTCTACCTGATTGTTCGGCACTTTCTTTGGCAATCATATTTTATACTAATAATAATAATGATCGTGTGACGTAATGCTGCTCAATTGAAAACAAACAAATGTATACTGCACTCAGCGATTTTATAAATAGCCCAGAATCGCTGCAATTTCTGTCACCCATTTCGCGGTGGCTTTTCAATTATCACAAAACGCTGCCAGTCTCGTTTCTCATTTGCAGTTGGCGCTGCAATTGATTTTCCTCTCTCTCGGTCTTTGGTTTTTCCTATTGGGGGCGTGTGCCAGTTTTCCGTAGATACCTTTTTCTTAACCGAAAAGCCTTTAAAACTCTGCTAATTGTTAAGGTTTCCGCTTTGTGAAACAATTACCAAATATTTGGAGCCATATTTGTGGGGCACACCCATGCGCAAACTATTCAAGCAAGACGCATTTGGATTTTGGCCTCTGATTTTGTGACTTTGGGATACGCATGGCCTGTCCATATGGTCTTAATGGTAAATTAATTAGTCGGCCGGGCGATTCAAGAATTTGTGTCCACTTATCAGGCGAGCAGCCTACCATAAGGTAGGCTAATTTCTTGACTAGTAGCCACCAAGTTGTTAATGCATTCCGTATCTGATGGATGCATCTGGGAATGCGGCAAAGTTGGGACTCGATTAATTAATTTCAAAATGAAAAGTTTGATCAATAAAGTTGGCAACGGAATATTAATAAAGTACTGCCTTAGCTCGGGTGTTTGCCTAATTGTTTTTCCGCGAGCAAAGTGTCGCTAGACACGCGACATGCAAATCCCTTCGGATCCGTGTTGTCCTCTAATTAAAGCCACAAAAGAGTTGTCAAATGGCTACGGAGCGTTGGCACCTCCAATCCAATTCCAGTTCAATAAACTCGGCTTTGGAATCTGCCCGATTTTCCACGACAGTTTTCACTTTCCCCAGTAGGAGAGGGAGTCTTCAGCTTGGGTGGGTTACCCAATCCAATCCAATGCAAGCCCAATTCCATTACCAATTCCCCATCCCAGTTGGCTTACACCGCTTTGGGCAGACGCCGCATAATTTGTTGTTCTGCTGGAAGTTGTGGCCAAGTCCATATTTGGTACACCAGCTCGTTTTGGCCGACGTATCGTGCGTGCGGCTGCCGCACTGACAATTGCCACATTTTGTGGCAGGCAATCAATAATCGAAGTGCGTCAAAAATACAAATGTTAAAGTTAACAAACCGCCTGCCAGTTCGACCATAAATACGGGCATGTGCGACACGAAATACGCGCCACCAGAGGTCCTAGTCAATATAGCCATAAATTTGGCTCTTGATTAATTGATAAGGTGTCGTAGTCAACTTGGGAATATAAGAATATGTTACTTGTTATACTAGCAAACTATAAAACTCCTTACCTGCGAAATGCATTTACAAAGTAATTAACACAAGGAATAAATACGTTTAGAATGCATATGAGCTTGTATCGTTTTTGGGCAACAACTTTATTTATCCATTATTTTAATTGTTGTAGCGAGAGGCGCGACCGAAACCGCCACGATATTCGACCTGTCCGGTTCCGGCACCCACATCGCCTTTCTTGTCCACTCCATAAGCGCCGGGACCGCGTCTGTAGTTCGATCTGTCCTCATCGGTTTTGGAGGCGCCTCCGAATCCACGAGGTCCCGGTCCTCCGAGTCCTCCGCGCGGGCGCACTGCGTCCGACCGATTAGTTCGCGTCAAAGTGGAGGGTACGATCTCCGGGGGCAAGTGCAGATAGCAGCGCAGTGCCTCGATGCCCTCGTTGGTCAGCAACCAGTAGAAGTGGCGCCAGGCGAACTGCTCCTTGACCCAGCCACGTGAGTGCAGCGACTGCATCACCTTGATTACTTGCAGATTGGGAATCTTGTCCAGTTCGGGGTGCTTCTGGATGGGCGAGTCCTTCTTGGCCACGAGCACGCCCTCCTTGAAGAGGTACTCGTAGATGGCGATACGATTGGCTTTTGGAATGAACATCTTGAAATAGTCTGATTTAATTCGAAAAAATTGCGGAGTTGCAAACACGTGATCGAAAAGTTGCAGAAAATAAAGACGGAGATTAGTGTGGCCAGCTTAAATTTGCAATTCCCGAAACTTCCACTCATTCCTCAAAACTTTTCACGTTTTTGAGCACTACCTATTGGTATAGGCAAGCACCAATAAGTTTTTCATAATTTAAAAACATGTTAATAGTTCAATATATAAAATTGAGGATCGTGGTACCAACTTTTGATTTCACATTAAGATAATTTGGTTTAGCCATTTTATTCCAACTCATAAGTAAGTTATATGCGAAACATTCCTCATTTTCTGTCAGTGTGTTGCCTGCATTTTGCTGGCTGAGCTGCGTTTTAAGCTTTCGCACTCCTGAGGAGGAGCTGTGATTCATCTTTTGCGTCGCAGGACATTCTGGCCAAACATGCGCAATATGAGCGGCGGCAACCACATGAGGAATTCCTCCCCCACAGGAATGCTGAACAGAATAATCAATGAGCGAAACGCAGACACAAATTGACCAAGGGAAGCCAACCAAGAGGAAGGCATGCCGATAGATACAACGTGAACCCACCACCCACCGACCGGCTGCATCCCCCAAAAAAAAGCTAAACAAATGCCGGAAAGCAAGGCAAACGAAAGCGATTAGGGGGTGGCAAAACCACCCCCCTTAGAAAAGTGTCAACAAAAAGCAGTCGACCTTGCTTAGCGTGCGTTTCCGATTAAATGCACTTGATTTACATAACATTTAAGTAATTTTCTACTAATTAAAATGGTTACCAAATCGATTATTCCATTTTAGTAAGTTCAAATAAAGGGGTAAGCTCTAATGCATAAGTTGTGTTGGAGGACTAAAAAATCTGCCCTTAGCCTTGCATACTTTTTGATATTATTTATATTAGTTAATTTCAAATTCACAACGGCTGTTGAGCGCAAGCAGTGCTGGCTTGGATATTAGCTGTTCGCTGGGTTGTTGCATTAGATTAGCTTGGACAGCAACCTAGGGGCAAATTGGATTAAACTAAGGCGAATTCGTTTGTTTTAGTAAAAAAATATAAAAACGAAATAAAAAAAAATATATTTCTTAAAAAGTAAAATATAAATAGAAATTTCAAAATAAATATAATTACTATGTAACTAATGCTTTATATTAAACATAATTTCTTTTTATATTTCCAGGTTTGTATTCAGATTTATGGAACTTACTTAATGATAACTTAAAATGGCTTCAATAATGGGTATGTTAAACAGAAATAACCGTCAGAAGCCTTGTAAAATCAAACTAACTTAGGCATTCAGCCCTAGAGTTAGACCCATAACCTTGGCAATCGAAATTAGGCTAGAGAACTATGCAGACATTAGCCCAGGACTCCGCTCCTTCCATGTCTAAGGATGAATCTCTGGCTAACCTCACGTCAGTTCGGATCTCGCCAGGTTTACTTTTATGTCTACGCATTAGAGCGCCGGAGTTTTGCGTGCTGGCTGCTTGTAAATAAATAGACAACAATTAGGGGAACCTAAGACAACAACACCTGGATAATGGAAAGGTGCGTGGCAAGCGGTGCAAGTTGGCTTCATGTGGATACAAAAATATATCCATTGCCGAGGGCAAAGGATTAGGTCTGCAAAGGGAATGCACAAATGCGCGTCGGAATGCCTCCCCCAGTGGCCATTAAATTAATCAAGTCAAATGAAATCTGCATATAAAATCAGCGTTATAGGCCCCCACCATTCGCTCATTGTTGGCGTGTTGAATTTGCATTTTTCCCCGGCGCCCCACTAATAAATTTGTATGTCAATAGAAAAAGGCAGGCAGCCAGAACCCAAGGGTCTGCTCCACCAAAAATATATCCTGGCAGCGCTTTGAACTGCGCAAGGACACATTCTGTTTATGCGCCCCGAGAAGTTTACGAGCGGCCACGCTCCGCCAGACCAAGTTGGCGTATCAAAACCAATTCTAAGTATTGTAATTCGAAATTTTTCAAAGCAAATAAAAGCAGTCGAGTTTTAACACTCGCGCCAAACACAACGCAGTGCAGAGAGCTGGCGTCGTAGCTCCAACAAAATATTTCAATAAGCTCAATTAAATACAAAACAAAAATATAAAAAATATAAGAAAATATAAAACATATTATTAAGCCATTTTGTCACAGCAGAGGTGGTTACTTACACCCCTAGGTAAATTGCCCCTGCATTCCCGTGTTAAAGCCAAAGTGCAAAGTGCATTAGCCTTCTCAGACTGTACGTGGCCAAGTTATTGCCCTCTGGCCAGGAAAATCGATACAATTGCATGGCGCTTGTTTTGTTTTATGGCCAACTGCAACTGCAACAATTGATAGTCTTTGGACTGTGTGATAAAAATCGCTACTGCAGTGGCGCGCGAATTCAATTGCCAAAGGACCAAGTTTTGTTAACCATATTTCACCGAGGGTGAATCTAATTGAAATGCAGCCCCCGGGCTTAGGAAACTTCGGTGCTTGCACCTGTGCAACTGTTGACTTTGCAACCCCATCCCACTTGGCTGATAATCAATTTGGCCCAGACCATTTGGCCACAAATGACAGTTGAGTTGAGCGTTGTTGTGCGGTTGACATGAACATTGTGTGGAATTTCGGTTTATGTCAGCCGCGGGTAAATCACAAATCATTGTGGCCCTAATTTGCAGTTGCTGTTTCTGCCAGGCCTCCTTTATTTTTTACTATTATGTATATATATTTTTTGCTACTGCCAGGAAGTTGGCGATTCCGACTCTGAGTCGGCACAAGTTGCAGTTGCCTCTTTAGTTGCCAGTCGGATGTGGCACGTGCTGAGGTCACAGCTCCTCCAGTTTAAAGGATCCCTCGTCGTCCTGTGCAATTTTATCGATTCGCCCGTCAAATGTAACACACACAAAAAAAAAAAAATCACAGGAACTTAATGCAAAAGTTTTCGGTTTTTTCTCCGCATTAAGTTAATTGCCAGGCAGTGCCGAGAACCAGTCTGTATAGAGTCGTATATAGACATAGTCCCCGATCCAAATTCGAATAGTAACCCACTCAGATATGAGTGATACCGATGCGGTGAGTTTTGCTTGAAGTACCCATATATATCCATATATATTTTGGAGCTGCACTTAGCGCACACCGATTCGCCCATGCACAAATGATTTACGAGCATAATTTGCATAGGGAATGATCCAGGTTAATGGTTGTATTATTCCGCCGACCTTGCACATACATCATTGTCAGTGGAAGGAACCCTTTGCGAAACAAATCAAACAGCGATTTCTTGTGGCCCGTCGATTTGGGCCTTAGAACTGCCAAAACTTTTGTTGAATCAATAAGCCACAAAAACAATTTGGGTCACGTTACAGCTGGCAACCGAATTTCATGACAAAATTCCCTAATGGTAACCAAAGACCGCCGCCCGAACGCCAAATACCCAAACATCCTTATAGCCATATAGCCATACATATAGCCAAGTAGCCAAGTAGAGAATACCAAAACAATAAAATGTAAACAAATGCAGAAAGAGCCATCAAATTTGAAAGCACCCACTCAATGTGAACTATATTGATACGTCTGTTCCGATACACGAGCCGTAGCTCCACCATTGGCACTTGGCACCCCACAGTTGGCAGAAGTAAAAGTAAGCCGACAACGATATATGGCCATACATATGCAAATGATATGGGCCAGTCTGCCGGGGCAGAGGAGCATGTGGGTGTATATCGGTGGCATTGGCCACCAAAAAGCGGCTCCGCCACATATTGGGTTACCAGACACTTGCACATTTCTGCACCGACACCGCAGGCGAGAAGTTCTAGTCCTTCGCTAGGATGTACGGCACGGGAAAGGATCGCTCCGGCCAGGAAGTTTCTCCACAGGATTACCCAGTGCAGCAGCAGCGTGCTCAGTCCAAGTCAGAGTATGTCATGGATTCCGCATCTGTAGATCGTCCCCAGCAGCAGTTGAGACCGCAATCCACGCAGGAGTATGTGCCCTATGAGTCCTCCGATTCATCTGTGGAACGAAAGAAAGAACAGCCAAGAGCTCAGTTAAACACAGATTTTAACAATAGCAACACCACTTCGGATAGTGCCTCCTACGGCTCCGATTCAGTTTCCAAACAGCAGATACGATCTCAGCCGAATCCAGAGTACCAGAACAATGCAGGACCTGCCTATGAGGCACCTAGAGAGGACCGCGGTCAACTGCAGCCACAGAGATCCCAGCCAGCGGCCGATTACTCCGCATATGAACGGCAGCAACGCCCGCCGCCAACGACAATAGATTACACCACCGGCTATAATGCACCACCCAAAGATCGCACCACCCTGTCACGCAGCAACTCGCGACCCACACTCTCACCCAATCCCAAGCTCCAAAGTATACCCAATTCCGAGTATGTGCGACCCCCACAGAACTTTGTCTTGCCACCGCAGATGCGTCCCGCCGTGGGGCCACCACAGCCGCGTCCTCCGTTCGCCGGAGCCCGACCTATGGTCGGAATGGGACCCCGTCCACCCATGCCGCCGAACATGGCGGCCAGGCCACCACCATTGCGCAGCACAGACAGCAAGAGCAACCTGCTTATGGGTCCACCGATGCGACCGGGCATGCCGCCGCAACTCAATATGCAGCAGGCTCGTCTGCCCAATGCCGGCGGACAGCTTAGTCCACCGGGCCAGGGACCACCAAGGCCACCAGGCGGATTTCCCTGGAATCCTGCCGGGGCACCGGGAATGCCGCCTGGAGCACGTCCGCCCCAGAATATGACGCGACCGCCGCCACCCACTTTTGCACGCCCGCCGCCGGGTCAGCCGCTGCAGGCGCCCTTCAATCGACCGCCCTTCAACCAACCGCCCATGCAACCGCAACAGCAACAGCAACAACCACCACAACAGCTGCAGCAGCAGCAGCAACACATGCAACAGCAACAGCAGCAGCAACTACGCCCACTTTCGGCAGCCAGTGCACACAACAACAACGATGACGACGACGACGTGGTCATGGGTCCCGCGGTGACCCCGCTCAAGACCTTCAACCCGAGGCCCGATCCCATGGGCGAGCCCCTACTGGAGGACATCGAGCCGCCCTTCCAGACGAGCCCCCCAGCCGGAGAATCCAAAAAGGGGCCCGGCTTCAGTAAGACTCAGATCGAACGATAAACCAAAGACCATTAGTGAAGCCATTCAAAAGTTTATTTTAAAATTTAACTATCTCAATATGACTCATGAGTTTGATTTCGGTATTGTTTGTATCTTTAAGTGATATATCCATGCCTCCCTCACGTATCTAGGTATCTAAGTAACCTTTTTCCGTTTTTCAGAGGGCGACAATGACAGCGGCGTGGATGAGTCCACTCAGGAGAAGGTGAGTTGGTATCGGCTTTGAACCAGTTAACTAGTTAGCCATAAATTGTTACCTCAGCTGCGTCTCCGTTAATTGAGAGGAAATTAACTGGAACTGGCAACAAATTAATTTAATTCCGTCTGCCTTTCCTCCGCATCGAGTTCTCAAATCATAAATATCTGTAAAAGGCCGGGGCAACCAGCGGGCGATCTTCGAGCTACAAGCTCCACGCTCCATTAGAGACCATATAGCATATAGCATACGAGTATATCACATATGTAGCATATAGCATATAGCATATTGTCTGCGACAATTCCGTCGTTCAGTTCCCAAGTTCGTGTGCAGACGTTAAAGTTCAGACTAAGTTTTGTGTTGGCAGACGGCAGTTGGCGCGTCGGAAAAACCCGCAGAAAGTGCGACACAAGTCGAAGAAATCAAAAGTATATATGTGCAGTACGTGAGCTTCACAGGTGCGAGTGAAAAAGTGCCAGAAAGTAAAAAAAAAGCAAGCAAATATGGCCAAAACCCGCCAAAGAAACACACACAAAAAGCGATTTATATGCCTGGTGATATCTGCGCACAGATAAGTGCCAAACACGAAAACGAGTTGTGGATTTCCAGGGGGGTTGGCTTTTTGGGGTAAATCGTAGCTCAAACATACACATACCTATATCCAAGTCGGAATTGTTGTCTCTATAAATACCCATATGCAAAGGCGACACGAAGCGGCGACAATCGATAAAACAATGCATAAACTATAAGTCCTTCGTACCGAGACATCCAAAGCCAAATCGGCAGGCGTACGGCCGTATGGCCATAAATGCCATTGGCATTACGTTGACAGCTCCGGAAAGCCCGGGAGTGTTGAGAGCCAGTAGTCGTAAATAGATAATAAACCCGCAGTCACCACAGTTACGTCCCAGGATGCATCTCGTTATAATGGCCGATGCGACCTACTTGCTAGTAATCCACATGGTCTAACCCTCTAGCATCGTTAGTTTACTTAACAGTGCGCTGTGTTTGTTTCTCGGCAGGATCGCAACGGACCCAACTCGCCCAGTTCGCCCGTGAAAACGCCCACATCGACCTCATCGAAGCCGGACAAGTCGGGCACGTCGCGTCCACCGAGTGCCACGCCCTCGAACAAGTCAGCCCCCAAGTCGCGCAGCGCCTCCAAGAACCGCTTGCTCCTCAAGACCCCAGAGCCCGAGCCAGTCAAGAAAGGTGAGAGCGAAGTTCCATCTATCCACATAATCCACATCATCTTATCGCTCTGTTTGCCCCACCAGTTCCAATGAACAAGGTACAAGTCGGACATGCGCCTTCACCCAATCTGAAGGCGGTGCGCTCCAAGATCGGATCCCTGGACAATGCCACCTATAAGCCGGGTGGCGGCCACGTGAAAATCGAGTCCAAGAAGATCGACATCAAGGCGGCACCGCGCATCGAGGCCAAGAACGACAAGTACATGCCAAAGGGCGGCGAAAAGAAGGTATGTTCGGATTGTTCATCATCTTGACCAGCGTTTTAATCCATGGGAGGGATCGGTGTATCCATTTCAAGCATATACTCTGGTCCAAGCCAGTACATAACTCTCACATTAATCTCTGTAAATTTCTCTCATCTACAAATGGCTTTTAAAGTACGGAGAAAATGTATCTTTCTCTGAGCGCAAGAAACGTAAAGTATAGTCGCGTAAAGTAAAGTAAAGTAAAGTAATGTATTGGCTGAATAAAAGCAATTTCACGGTCGATTTGCTATTTGAGATTCATGCCCATTATAGATGGGCAATCGTCAGCACGGTATCTTGTATCTTGTATCTCGTATCTTGTTGTAGGAAATGCAATTGCCAATTCGCAGCGACACTTAGCAGCATAATTCCGTTGCCTTATGTAGCGTATTCCAAACCCATCCGTATCCGTAGAACTGGGTGCGACTCTGACATTGACGCGGATATCATCCGTTCGATCGATATTTTGACTTTGGCTTATAATCGTTTTACCTACCTTGTATCTATTTACAACTTACGACCGAAACGAATCGCATCGAAACCGCACACTCTCGCACCAACAAATCACAAAACACTGCAAATTCGTAGATAGTTACAACAAAGTTGCAGTGGAACGCCAAGTCCAAAATCGGTTCGCTGGAGAATGCCGCCCACAAGCCGGGAGGCGGGGACAAGAAGATCGAGACCCTGAAGATGGACTTCAAGGACAAGGCCAAGCCGAAGGTGGGCTCGACGGCCAATGTGAAGCATCAGCCGGGTGGCGGAGACATCAAGGTATGTGGCCACCCCTTTCGTGACCTTTCACCCCATCCCCCAGGCGATTTCATGTTTGAGTTTGACCCAGAGACGAGAACACGAGTGTTCATACATAAGTATTGATTTTTGTAGCGGTTAAGCATGATTTCCGATTGCTGTTGGCTTATGTTGGTTTTTTGGATGCTCCACCTGAGTCACCAACTGGCATGGGCATGGGCCGCATCCATTCTATTCTATACTATCTGTTCGTTTCTCTCAGTGCATGAGCTGCAATGTTCTCTTCAGTTTTAAACAGCATGCTGCCACCTTTCAAAGGTTATTACTATTAAGAAAGACTACATTTAGAACTAACACCCAGAACACCCAAATACCAAAACCTTGAACCACTTTCCAGAGCTACGATAGGAAGATGAACATCATCTATGGCGAGGGCTCCAAAATAGTCAGCCATTGCGCCAATAACAAACGTTTGGATCAGAATTTGTATAATGAGGAGGAGTAGTGTTTTTTTCGTTGGGTAGGTAACACCCCCAAAATGGTGCTAAAACGAACCACCCACACACACCTAGTTTAGTTTCGGGGTCAGCAATGTACATACATATATACTCAGATTAGAGGGAAAGCATTATGTTTAGTTCCTAACCATGCCGACAATCACTCTGAATAATTGAGAATAACTTATTGTTTCTCCACCCTTATTTTAACGAACCGAAACATGTTTAAACCATATTTTGGAAACTGTATTTTGCTTTTAACTAAACCATTAAACAACGAATTCGAAGGATAACAACCCGAAGGATGTAAGTAGTCGTGATAACTCTTTTTTCCAGTGTAATAAGTGTGCTTTTGTATAGAAACCGAGCTGCATTTCGTTTCTTTCATATTTTTGGTATATTTTAAAAACACCTATGCAACACTTTTCGAGATCCTGAAATCACCGCACCCTGTAGCGTATTTTTGTACCATTAGTTTTTCCAACCATTTGTTACGTTCTGTGCTCTGCCGTTTCTGTGTGTGAAAATTCCAAATTTCAGTTATGTCCCCGATTGGCCGTTTTTCGTGTGTCCATAATACGAGTAATCCCACGCCCGCAAAGTCGAAAAACCTGGAAAATGGACATATACTCCATTTGCCAAATTCAATCTGAATCTATGATCTTGCTAATTGATTTCTGTTCGTTGCCGGTGCCGGTGCTACTTTTCAGATCCAAACGCAAAAACTAGAAATTAAGGCACAAAGCAAAGTTGGCTCTTTGGATAATGTAAAGCACAAGCCCGGTGGCGGTGAGAAGAAGATTTTCGATGATAAGGATTATTTGAAAAATGTTGAACACTCTGTTGCACTGACAACACCACCAACACAGGTAAACTACGTGTACATAAGCTCAAAGTAGTTATGATATCTAGAACTTAGCATTAACCCTGATTTATTACTAGACTCTTTATTTGATTAAGAACGCAATCAAAAGTAATCGATACGAGTATATTCCAAACATCTATTATAATCGCTATCCCATTTTGTGTTTACGTCGAGAAATTCATTTTTATGTAATCTGTAATGGTAATCAATTACGTTGCATTTTCGATTAACACCTTATGGTTTCAATGCGCAACTAACCGAGCACCACACCCCAAAAGAGGCCCACACAACACCCAGAACACCCAACCACCCACAGACACGCCCCACCCGAACCGCTTTCAGATAACTCCCACCAACTCCCAAAGATCAATCCGTTCATGGGGAATTGTGATTATGAGAACTAACAATTGGACAAAGTATTTTGGCACATCTATCTAGGCATCGAATTGTATTTTATTGTGGGCATTCGTGAATTTTATCAGGGAGAGCCACCGAAATCTTTGGAGATTTGAAACCATCTATGAAGTGTCTAAAAGTATGCTTTGGAAAATAGAAAGTAGTTGCTAGTTCGCTGCATACTTTTGGACATTTTTTGAAGTGATTGCAAATCTCTTGAAGTTGGGTAGCTTCCTTTGATTATTATTTGTTTTTGATTTGAGATGATTTTTTGTATTATCTATTGGTTTCTCAGTTCAATTACACTTACTTTACATTTAAAAATGAATTTCTTTCAAACTCAAACTGAGATTCATTGGCAACAGCGCTTTCCATCCATGTGTTCCCGAGGTGTTTGAAGATTTACACGCAATTCTCTAAACTATAATCTCTCTCTTTCTTTCTCTGTTCCCCCTCTCGCTCGCTCTCTGCCACCCCGCCGGCTAACTGTAGTTTGCGGCACAAGGGCGCTTGATTGCCACGATCCATCTAGAATTCGGTCTCTGTAACTCAGACTGTGTGTGTAACAATATATTTGAGTCGCTTTTTAAATGAACTCTCCCTAGCTTTAACCCAGACATTCATCAACTTACTACTGTACTGTACCTAAGCCAAACGAATAACTGAAGCAGGACTAAACAGAAAGCAACTAAACTAAACTGAACGAAACTGAACTAAACTCAACCGAACACAAGCCGAACTCAACTAGATAAGCTCAAACCGGAAATGAATCGAATGAGTTTGCAAGAGTTTCTATTTTAAATTGTAACCAATATACATACATACCTACATATGTTTATGCATTCTTCGAGGGTTAGCCCGCGATGATGTAAGCTGGCCTGTCCCTGGGTAAACTCCCAAGGATCAGGTGGAGATTGAATCCCGATCCTTGGGTTTCTGCTCTCGGGCAAGGTCAGCAGTGCCCGCGAAGGGCCCAGCTGTTTGTTAAGTCCTTTAGTACCTAGCGAATGTCCTTTAACAAAGTATTATTTCAATGGCGAACAGCCTGGAAACCTTACACTACTTAGGATAGTACAAATTTTGAACAATATACTGATCCGCAATTGCTCAAACCCCAATAACTCCGACCCTGAGGACGGTTTAGCGAAAGGCTGCCCAGCATTTATATCATCATCATCATTATCATCTTCATCTAACAACCGTGCTTTGCTCGCTCACACTAAAACACAATACCACTCAAAACCTCTACTCACATCAGTTTTAAATTAATATTAATTATGTGCTTAATTTGTGTGCTTAATATTTCTATTCTGTTTATTTTAGGAATATATATACAATTTTTATTAGGCTAGTCATACGAAAACTAAGTGCATTAAATTCGAAATTCGTACCGAGTTGCGTCCATTAGAGTTATTTATCGCCTATCGCTACTTTTAACTACCACATCATATAATCGAGTTATCCGAATGCAATGCGGTTTTAAACAATATAGAAACATTCGATCCGATCGATTCGATTTGATCACGCAAATCCCGTAAGTTAATGTGCGTTGCGAGTCCTTCAAAGACATGTCCGTTGCGTATATAGATAGTTATATATACCTAAATATTTAACAGTGCTGTGATAGACTAACCGAACCGTTGGTAACGATCCAAGCCGACCTGCATCCATTCCAAACCAAGCTTAACTTCATAGAAAGCCCCCAAAACGGTTTCATGGGCATTTGCTTGCGACTCCCCCGTTTACTCCAATGCATTCCATCCAACCAACCAACTCATGACTTTTGGTTTACCCCTTAATAGTTTACTTTATGATTTGTGCAATCGATACGCATTCACGTTTATATTTTTTGTCTTGAACGCAGAGTCCACTACCATCCATGACGGCTTCTGGCGCTGATGAAAATTTAAATCAACAAAGCTAAATGCCGAAATGCCCGAAATGCATGTCGAGCTGTATCTGAAAAACTGAATCTGAAACTGACTCTTTCTTTGCAAGCTAAGATCAAAAGTGAAATACGAGCAGCTAATTTGAAACGTACTATCTAAGCAAAATCCACACAATGCAAAACGAGAGTTATGCGATAATTCCCACACACCCAGACAATTCACAAACCAGTAATGCGATCAGATCAATTCGATAGAGGTGCAAGCACGCAATGAGATGCAGATACTCGTACATCTACACCACCACCCCACATAGAAGCGGTATTTGGTATACAATCGAAAGTATATTTGACTAGTTGAGCAATGCACTCCTTATCATCAGATAGCAGACATGAATTATATATCTCAATGTATTACCAGAACTTCATATATACATACAAATCTATATATATATACATATATAAATAAAAGTATCTAAATATTTAAGCAAATTATACAAGAATCGTACGAGTAAAGTGTATGCTTAGTTGAAAATGTTACCACTTGACGTCTAAATGTTAAACGACTAAGATAATGCAACCATTTAGATACTTTTGCGACCAGTGAAAACCAAAACCAAACCCAACAGAACCGATACGAAACAAAACAAAAAGAACCGAACCGAACAGAAGAGATAATACCACGTATAAGCATATTTTTACTATTAATTTGTATCTTATTAGTCAAGCGCATCATTCTCACGATTTATTTACACCCTGTTACAAAATGTAAGAACAATGGCAAAATTTAAGCAAATAAACAAACAAAAAAAACGTTTTTTCATTTACCAAATCTCGGCGTTGTTGCACTTAGTATTTGAACTCCAACAGAGCCACCTTATCCTATCGGTATTGAGATAGACAATCAAATCAAGTATTGGGGATACCCACAAGTATCTTATTTGGCAAAGCCACGCCCACGCCGCCGCAAGCGTTACAACAAAGCCACGCACGAGCACACATCCTCTACTGCCATTGGATGCATTGGTAATCGAAACATAAATAAATTTGATCAAGCAAATTGTAAGTCGCCATCTCAGTCGAGCTATGACAACTATTTTGCATCACTCCTGCTGCTCCTGCGAATCCGAGCCGACTGTCTCTAAACACCTCTCTTTCGATTCCCGCAGTATTGGAAGGCACAGCGCATCCAGCGGGCCACCACACTCACCTCGTCCATGTCCCTGCCGGCGGAGTGTCTGGTGCTCTCCGTGTCCATGCCCTCGCTCAACTCGGAGCCGAAGCGTCCAAAGAGCGCGGGACCCAAGAAGAAGTCTGGCCAGGCCGTCCACTCGAAGCCATTCCGCCTGTATTGAGTCAGTTTGGAGTATGGAGTATGGAGTCGGTCGAGGAAGGAGCTGCTCCACAAGTCGCACGAGACGTCACCCAATCGAAGCACTCAGAGATTTGTGCACAAGTTGATATCGAGGCACGCACTTCTAAAACATACATATGCAGAATACATTTTATCAAACCGTTGATTGTTTAGAACCGAAATGGAAACGAAACGTGGCATTTACAACATAATAAACGACTAAATGAGAGGCAAAGTTAAGCACAAAATACAGCTGGTTGGTTTGTTTGTTTCTTTATATAATTACAGTATATATTTTCGTAAGTATTAAATCTGTTTCACGGCTGCTACATCGCTGGACCCAAACGGCCTTCGTTACATTTTTCATTTACATAAGACTTGCGTTTGATTTTCTATGTATAATTAGTACAAAAATTGTCCTGGGATTTCGTTACGTCTCAACTTTATCATCATGCTCATTGTGTGTTTGGAAAACTGTGTGCTTTTCTTGGTTTCTTTAGGTTTGTATTCGTTTTTGATTCTTGTTCCTTTCGATTATTCGAGTCGCGTCACATTTAAATGCATTTGGTTGCCTTTTTCCATTTACATCATCCTTTTGCTCTACTTACGCCGTAAAAGTTGTTTATACAATTCGTTTTTTAAAGTTAGGGTAATAAATAGGTCATTATAAAATAATAAACAACAGTTGTTACATTTTCAAAGGACATCGTGAAATGAGCTTCAAGTGATTATGATTATGATTCGAGGGTCGAGTTAGAATTAAAAAAAATGCGCATGCTTGAATATCATAAAAAGTGGCTTCTCTAAGCGCTCGTCGTCAAGTGAATTGGCCTGGTTTCAGATTTGGTTAGCTGCGGATTGGCTGCCTTAGCTGATGGCTATATATAACTATAATACATTTAATGGGAAATTAGGAAATGCATAGATGCTCGTGATATGCGAAACCAATGTTTGCTGCGGTTGTAATAATTTTCTCTTTCTGCCAGATACTATTCGTACAATACATTCGATTCAATTGACTAGATTTCTACATATGTAGTGCATTAGATTTATGATTTATCTGTGGTTCCGATTTTGTTAACAATGTTCTTTCAGTTGTTGCGGGAGGGAATCGTGGTTTGCCAAATGTGTGACAGCAACGATCCGCAGAAAAAAACAGCCAAACAAGGACAAATTTCATACGAATTTTGATGGCAGTACATTTCGATTCACAGAATTTCGTACAATATTTATCGTTTGTTTAGAGTTTCTTTCCGGGTTCGGTGCCATTTACGAGAGTACGGAGAATTTTATAAATAAATACATGTAATTGATTTGTCGATGAGGGCGCTGCGTTAGTGTCAATGTGTTGTGGCCATTGTGCCGGTGTACGTGTCGCTTCCGAGGAATCTCTATACTTCGCCAAAGCCAATAACATTCTACCTTATTTACATTATTAAACACTTTCGCTGGCGTCGCTTTAGCGGCTCTGGTCTGAGCACCGCGCGCACCGCTTCCTCGAACACCTGAATTTGCAATCGGAGTGGGAAGGGAAATTAGTGAAGAATAAGGGGTAGGTGGAGGGTGTGCCGGGCACCGATGACTTACCGGCTTGAGGCCGCGCTGTGTCAAGGCGGAGCACTCCATGTATTTCACAGCGCGTATCTTGTTTGCCAGCTTCTGGCCCTGCTCGCGCTTCAGCGGCGTCAGTCCCTGCTCTGCCAGGCCGCTGAGTGTCTCTCGATCTTCGCGCAAATCGATTTTGGTGCCTGGAATACGCCCCAAGATATATGTATGATTCTCGTTTTCAGACTGCAGTTTCACGTCGCTTGGCAACTTACCAACTAGAATGATGGGCGCATCGGGGCAGTGGTGCTTTATCTCCGGATACCATTTCGAGGTGACATTCTCAAAGGACGAGGGACTCGCCACGCTGTAGCATATCAGGAAAACGTCTGTCTGCGGGTAGGATAGCGGTCTCAGGCGGTCGTAGTCCTCCTGACCCGCCGTATCCCACAGTCCCAGCGAGACCTGTATTGTGTCCACTTGCATGGGCGCCGAGTAGTTGTCGAAGCTGTGAACGATATCATAGTTAAAGTTAGATATCGATCTGCGGTTTGCGGCTATCGAGGCACAAACTTACACTGTGGGCACATATTCGCCGGGAAAGCAGTCTGTCGTGTAGGAGATTAGCATGCAGGTCTTTCCGACGGTGCCGTCACCAACGACTACACACTTTATGGGCCTTCCGGTTGACATCGTGAGTGCTGAGTGTGCCTGTGCCGATAGCTGTGTACTGTCTGTGTGCTGTGGGCAAAATAAGATGGAAGATGAATGTCTTCGCCAGCTTAATTCAATTAATTAAGTTCTAGTCGAGGCAATAAACCCGCCAGAGCCAACTGACCGCAAATTATTTTACAGTCGTACTTCCTTAATAAAAATTCTTTAAAATAGAAACAAATGCTGTATAAATATATGACACACTAAATTATCCCATTCGTTTTATTAGGTTTTTATAAATAAATTAAATACCACATCATTTTTGGCGCGCAACTACATATGTATAAGATAAGCAATTGCTTGAATGGAATTGAATGAAAATTTAAAATTTGAATAGCTAGATAATTTGAATTACGTTTTTACTGTATGCATATTTGAGACTCAGTAGTCATACTCGCTTTCTGAGTCGCAAACTATTTATATTAATGGAAGTTCTACTTATTGGAGTAAGCTACATCGTAAAGTGGGAATGTCCAAGATATAGAGGTACTACTGTACGGAGTATAATGGCGAAGGTCTACGGTATATCTCTGGGATGATCAAAGGTAGGGCTCTCGAAAGGTGTGTCCCGGCCGCAAAAAGAAAGCAACCGCAGCGGCGGAGGTCCATAAAGCCTAATAAAACGAACGAGGGTCTCATTTCGGTTACGGTGGCACTTTGTTTTCGCAAATAAAATTTTCAAAAATAGATCATGATGGGCGACACAGACGGGGAAAAACAAAAAGCATAAATGGGAGCAGCGGACCAAATGGCGACCGCCCCTCCAGTGGCGCCCCTTCGGCGGTGGGCGGGGCCGCCCGAGTGTTGTGGTGACGCGGAAGCCACCGGCAGACGCACCGCATCGAAAAAAAAGAAACAAAAAATGGGAAAATGAACCGCCCGAAAATAGACACAATTAAGTTCTCATAACCGATTCAATTAAAGTTTAACACACAGAGGCGGCACATATTGCGCCACATGCAACGGGGCTGGGCGTGGCCGCGGGGGCGGGTGCGGTAGCAATGAAAATCTTTTGTTGTGGCACAATATCGAATGGGAATACAATATTATTTTACCGTTTTCACCACCTCCTATCCTTTTTCTTTGTCTGTCGGCAGGCGGCGACTGTTTTGTACTTTGCTTATATCACTGTGCGTTTTCCTGCTGCCGATATGCGTTCGAGGCGCTGGCTCATGCGGTGCATTTAAATAATTGATTCGCACTATTTCGCTGCGGCTTTTACTTATAAATATCTGTTTGAGGGACAAAACGCAGCGCTCCCGACTAATTTTCGTGTTTTTCCTTTTTGTTTCCACTCCACACAAACACACACCCACCTTCTTGACAGCGCAGCGACGCTCTCTCTCTCTCTCCGTTGACAGTGCTGCCAGCTTATGGCCAGAAAATAGCTGACGGAATATGTAAGAAAGTACCTTTAATGTATAGTATCAATAACTAAATTAAATGAGTATATCAACCACTATAAAGTCGTTTCTTTTTTTTTTAAATTTCCAAAACTATTTCCAACTTATTTTTACAATTGGCACTAAAAAATAAACTAGACTTGGCGGGAAAAAAGAGAGCGGGTAGTCCAGCTCCGCTCTCTCGAAACTGACAAGCAGTGTTGCAAAAGTTGCAGGGCTAAGGCAAACTTGGCACTATACAATACTTATGGGCATGGCTGTTGGAAAGGGGGATCAATCAATATTTATATATTGTAAACAAAATTATTCATTAATATTTATTTTGAATAGAAAACTTAAATAATTACATGCTAATTAAAAAATGATCGTTTGATCTCATGCAAGTTTTATACCTTGTAATTGCTGCTGACTACGCCCATGCTGCCTATGTCCACGGTTGTTGTTTCGAGCGGCGTAATGAGCAGATTTGTTTATAACCTTTTACATAGTGTACATAGTGTAAACCAAACTTGTTCGGGCTGCAGACGCATTTCTTTGGCTGCTGTAAGAAATGCGGAAAGCGAATCTCAAGAGGGGGCCCCTGCCCGCACAGTTCTGGTGGAGAAGGACTCGCACATAACACTTATTGGATTAAATCGCGAGCAGCAGCGCAATTCGATAGATGCCAACACCGCGGAGCAGCTGACCGAAGCCATCAGCCAATTTGAGACGGATGATACTTCTCCAGTGGGTGTGCTCTACGGCATAGGTGGCTCCTTTTGTGCTGGCTATGATCTGGAGGAGTTGGAGGCGGAGGCGCAACGCGGCAGCCTCAACTTTCTGTTGCGTCACGAGGGCTCCGTCGGTCCAACTAGGCGGCATCTCCGCAAGCCACTTGTTTGCGGCATCAGCGGTTTCTGTGTGGCCGGTGGATTGGAACTGGCTCTAATGTGCGATCTCCGGGTGATGGAGGACACTGCAGTGCTGGGATTCTTCAACCGTCGCCTTGGAGTTCCCCTGAGCGATGGTGGAACTGTGCGTCTGGCCGCTGCAGTGGGTTATTCCAATGCCTTGGAGATCATAGCAACAGGAAGGCGCATCTACTCCAAGGAGGCCCGGCGAATGGGTTTAGTGAATCGCGTTGTGGCCACGGGCACCGCTTTGGGCCAGGCTGTTAATCTGGCCTTTTCCATAGCCAAATTCCCCATGGCTTCCCTAATGCACGATAGGAATGCTGTGCTCGAAAATGCCAATGCCTACAACAAACCAGGATTCCATGTGGCCAGTTACAATGAGATCATGAATGTTACCTCAGCCATGATAACAGATATGCAGGAGGGCGTGAAGCGTTTCAAGAACTGTGAGTAGTGTTCGTCTTCATTTCTAGGAGCTCTTTATTATAATTTATTATATATATTTTAGCTGAAATAAAGGGCCCCAAAACCGATTCGTGGAGCATCAAGGAGAAAACCATTTCAGATTGGGAAAAGGCCGAAATCGAGATCGAAAAACAAAAGCAAAAGACATGACATATGTAGTTGGCTGATATATACAAAACTTCTGTTCTTCTGGTTAGTTGCAATACTTTGTTGTTATTTATAAAACGAAAGCCTTTATTCACGTAAAATACATTTATTTAATGATTTATGTAGTTGACCGCCTAAATCGCTTACGACTCGCGCTTATTTCAATATTCACAACAATTACAATAACGAATTTTCCTTGAAATTAAGCCTAACTACAAAAAAGAGTTGAGAGGAAAAGCACAAAGTTCTGTATTCCTTGCCGTCGATCGATTCAACATTCACAATTAGTTTACACTTATAAAAAATATGCTAGCGTTGAGTAATCGGACTTGTCCTCTTACTTACAATGAATTTCTGTTATCAAGTGCGATGGGCCAAGCGGTTTGCCGGTCTCGCCAATATGTCTTAGTTCTAGGAGTTAACAAAAGGAGTTATTGCACTTAAATCGAGTAAAGCGAGAAACGAAGCTCTATGCAAAAAAGGCTGCTCTTGTACAAACTAGTGTTAAAAACCGACTGATCGTTAATCGTGTTATAGTAGTTTGATTTAAAATACATCGTACATCGTCGTACTACGCCTAACATTTACACTCGGCTACACTTAATCCAAAAAATTTGTCATACAAATATTGCACAAAAATGGATCGGACTGTGAGTTTGCACACCCATGTGCGCACTCGTGTTTCAATGTGCAGCACATGGCAAAACCTTCAATCAAATGGTGGTACGTGTTCACATACATAATCACTAAAGTACGGTGTTCGGAAACCTAAAGACCACAATACACATATACAATATATACAAATGAAGAAGCAATTTTCGCTAACCATCCGTCCATCCCACCGTGTCTGGTATAAAAATATATAGTATAGCGTAGGCCAAAAAGCAATTGCTGCATTCAGCTGGCGACGTTTTAAAGATGCAGTGCGATGCGATGCGATATCTGATCCCTCAATACCCGATTACTTAAGTCGCTGTGTCACATTGGCCAGAGCCACGGCGAAGGCCTGGAGGGCGGAGAATGGATACTGGAAATCCAGGGTGTAGGCATTACCATCAATGCGACCGAATTGCATGACCTGTGGATTCAAATGTTATTTGTGTGCTCCTGCAGATTGCCCGCGATGGTGAGCTCACCTGCTTGCCACGAAACTCGATTTGGAAGTTCTTGGCCGACTCCTGGGTAACGCGACCGCCAAAGTCCAGCTGGTACACCTGGCTCATCTCATTCCACATGGGCGCCTTGTTGTGCATCACAAATTCACGACGCACTGGCGCCGGATTGGCACAACTTGCACTGCCATTCGGCTCAATCTTGCCGCGCTTTAGCTGTGGATAAAGAGTTGTCCATCAAAACAATATGAGTATATTGATTGATCAGCCTACCTTCTGACGCAGTTGAGCCTTTTGGAAGGTCTCCAGGTCGCGATACTGCTTGCCATTGCCCGCGTTGTTGCTCTCCTCACCGGACCCATTGGTCTGGTTACCCTCATCATCGGAGCTCTCGATAATACTCTGTTTTTTGCGCTGACGCCGATTCAAAAGCGGTGAGTTCAATATGTGGCGAATGGGAGAGTTGCTCTGCTGCCTTTTGTTCTTTTTGCTGGCTGCCGGAGACGCTGGAGAACTTCGAGGCAGTCGCTGTGGGGTTGAAGGAGGCGTCAGACGACCCTCGTCCAGATCTCGAAGACGGCTTATTATGTTCTCCAAAGTGGTGAGAGCCTAGCGTATCAAATATGGGTTACTAAAGTTCATCTTTACGAACACAATTCACTCACCTGAGTATGCAGAGAAACCGAAGCTTTGGCCTCCACTGGTGTGGCTTCCACTGTGCCACAAGCTGCTCCCGTGATCTCCGGCTGGTGTTGCCGCTCTAAAGTACTGGCATTGCTAGAACCGTTAACTTGCGCCTGGGCTGGCTGTTCCTTGCGCCTCCAACGCACCTCTGACAGCTGCTTCACAAAGCTGAAGCCATTGTCCTGCTTTCTGCCCAGCAGTGGAGTGGAGTTTTCAGTGCCCGCCGTTTCCTTACTGCGGCCGATTCCAAATCGATGTTTCCTCGTAAAAAGTGGCGAGTCGGTGAAGCTAGTGATAACATCAAAGCGTTTCTTGGGCGCTGGCTTGGCCTGCACCGCAGGAGACTCCTTGGCCGGCTCCACAGCGGGCACCACGGCTGTAATCTCATCGAGGACGGAGCTCGCCGAGGGCTGACACCGTTTGCAGGCACTGTTGGGGCTCATGTTGTTGCGACACTTGAAGCACAATGTGTTGGCCGCACTGCTGCAGGCGCTGCTATCGGATATCTCCTGCAGCTTGCGCACCACCTGCTCGTGCTCCTTGCTGGACAGCTTAGTCTGTAGGGACAACAGGTCGCAGGAGTCCAGGCTCTTGGACTTCCCAGTTTGCTGCAGCTTGTGCCGCCGGGCATCCTCCTGCTGTTGCCTTTTCCGGCGATTCCTCTTCTTGTCCACCAGTATCAGCCTCTTGTTTGGCGCATCCTTACGCAGAGCGGACAGCGCTTCGTCGGATGGCGTGATGGCAACCGAATCCAGATATCCCACACTGCAGCTGCGTGTGATGGAATCGGGCAAAGCGGGAGCTATTGAAACCACCGTTGGCGTTCGCTTCATGCTGCTGCTACTTGGCGTGGGCGTTGGCGATTGCGTCTCCTCATCGATATACAACATTTCCCGTCGCTTGGCCGTCGAGGATGTGGTTGGCGCTGTGCACTTAACCCGTGCATCCATTCGCTCCAGATTTAGATTGAGGTTCAGCGGCACGGGATTCACATGGCTGTTGGCCGAGCGCACTGGCTCCGACATCAGAGCATTCTTCACCTGAACCACATTATTGGCATAGTCCGCATTGCTCGAGTACGACATCAGGGTGGTCTGGCCAGCAGCGGGCACTGCTGGACGCTCGAAGATGATGTCCGAGGGAGCCACTGCATTCTTGGGACTCTGCAGCGTGGGCACTGCTCCATCGCAGTACAGTGGCGAGATGGCATGACGCGACTGGCAGCTGGAATTCGAGCTGGAGCGGCTGTAGCTGTTTTTAAAGCTGCTGATCGTCTTCGGACGCGTTATGCTCTTACTACAGCTGGGTCCAGGACCCGAGCCATTCGATGGAGCCTGGTGCAGAAGCACAGTGGTTGACTGGCTGCCTGCAGCTCCTGCCTCCTGGGATTCATTGGATGAATCATCATCGTAGCTCTCCGCTCGCGCTAATGGACTCAAGCCCGCCGACGAGCCAGATCCTCGTTCTCCGTTCACAGTCAAAGAGTTCTTGTGTCGCGCCAGGATTCGATTTGGACGTGGTGACATGGGCGCTATCAATGGTGCAGATGCTCCATCGGTGAGGCGACGTTGCGGTATTATCGGCGGCTTTAAGGAAGCCCCATCCTGAGTGGTGATCACATTAACCTGCGGCACTGCATCGTGATGTATTCCCTGGTGCTGGTGATGCTCGTCCTCGTCCTCAGAGAATATGTTCGGATTAAAGCTGGGATCGGGACCAGGTGGAAAATCGTCGCGCAGCTCGGTGATGACCAGCGTCATTTGACGCGGCTGCAAATGCAGTAGGGACGTCTTATAAGTTACTTGGCCTAAATTGGCTGGGACGGTTTTGGCAAGTCCATGGATCTTGAACTTGGTTCCCCAAATGTTGGAGGTCACCTCGACCAGCTTGACTTCCTGCTTGAGAAAACGAAAAGAATCAGTGATGGCGTGGGTCTTCTCTGGCAGTGATTGGCACCTACCTCCGGCAGTGTGTCCACATAGGCCAGTTCATCCAGGCTATCGGGATCGTTGCTTACCCCGCCACCAGAAGCGCTTAGCCGATCGCCCGCCTGATTTCGTCTCTTTGGACGTACTCGCTTCTTGCGAGGAGTGCGTGGGGAGCCAAACCGTGATCTCTCCTCGAAGTCACTGTCTGATGAGTCGGTGCGCCCACTGTTCCCCGTGGTGGTGGACTGGCTGGAGCCCGAGGAGCTCTTGGCCTCGGCGGAGTATTGAAAGTACAAGGGGGAATCTGCAGAAGGAAAATATTAATAATCAACCTTGTCTATCTTTAGTTAGTTTAATACCTACCATTAACTTGGGGATCAAAGATGACAAACTCAGGACGAATCTTGGAGGTGCGCTTGCCCTTGAGCAGCGGCACCAAGCCGCCGAGATACTCCAGATACAGCGTATAGCATGTGCCGGAGCTCAGATTGGAGTCGTCATCGTGCCGGATCATGGTGCAGTGCAGCCGGGTGGAGCAGAGCGGTGGTCGCGAAACAAAATCACGCAGCGACTTGAGGTCAGGTACACAGCACTATATAAATGTTAATTTAATTAGTTAAACATAATAATGCGTTTTAAACTTAACTTACTCTTATCGTTTGAGCAAACAGATTGCCAATGAGAGACTTAATCCTAGAAGGCAACGGCAGCAGGGGCAGCAGCGACTCGGATCCGACGCTCGCCTGAATCTCCAGGCGGCACAGCAGCTGCAGGGAGGCCACCCGTCTGGAGACCCAGGCGATGTGAACCTGTGTCCCCGTGGCGATGAACAGTCGCTTGTCGTTGTGACCCCAGGTGATGGCCGAAACGGTGGCGGTGCTGCAGGGAATATGAGCCTGATACAGACATGTGCCCGTTTCCGTGTAGAACTTGACCAGATTCGTGTAACAACTGGGCGTGCCCATGTCCTCTGTCTTCGTTCCATCGACTCCGGTTCGCAGGGTTCCCGCGACGGCGAGCAGCTCGCGGGAGTTGCTCCACTCCATGACCATGCCGAGGGCGCCGTTAAGGCATGTGTTGATATGTGCGGGTGAGACGTCGTCAAACGACTTAAGCAAGTAGATATATCCATTCTGGAAGCTTACTGCCAGGACAAAGGAGCGCTTGGCTATGGGAAATGAATATAATGCGTGATTACAAGGTTTAACATCTTCCATTTTGGTCACTCACCCGCATTGGTTACACCGGGCTCCGCCTCCTCGCCCTCCTCCATCTTGAACTTCTCGCAGGACCAGGCCATCGAGGTGATGGGCACATCGTTGGACAGCTGAACCTGCGACACCATCGCTCCGTGAACATCCATCACGATAACCTGACCCTGGGTGGTGCCGAAGTACACCTGCTGGTCGTCGGGCGTCCAAATGCCGCAGGTAATGGTGGACTCCAGATTGAGCATGGAGGACCAATATCGCTGCCCAGCCACGGATCCTACCAGAACGAAGCCATCCTGGTAGCAGATAAGCGCCATGCGGCCATCGTGTGACCAGGAGAAGTGGGTCACCGGTGTGTTCCGATCGTTGATCAGCTCGATGGACCAGCGACCCTCGTACTTGATCCACACAAAGATGATGCCCGAACTATCGCAGGAGGCTAGTTTTTGATACGGCTCATTCCACTTGACCAGGATAACCTGTTGGCCAAATATTTTAGCTACTTTAACTCTCCGCATTTTGGCTACACAACTTACATCCGATCTATGCCCGCGCAGGTTGTAGTTGGTCCTCAACGGATAGTCCATGTTCTTGCGGCAATGTGAGGTGGTAAAGGTCACGCCCACAATGCCGCGCACATTGCCCGTGGCCAGCCATCCCTCCTGGTAGTAGTTGGTGCGGTTCAGCTTCCATCCCTCGTCCTGCAAAAAGGAGAAGAAAAGGAAAGCCACTTGAATGGGATGTCCACAGCTGCCGACAGCTGCTTGGCAGTTCGCCTAAGCAGTCGCCAATTGCGAGCCAAGTGCCCGTTTGCTGGCTTCCAAAACGGATTACCGCAGGCTCGAGACCCGTCGTCCCTGGCCCATTCGCACATCTTCCACCATCGACAGGCGGCCGGTCGGCTTGGTAAATATGCTCCACTTTCCGACTGCATCGCTTTATTCCTCACTCTTTGAGCCGATCAACCAGGCCAGCTGCCTATTTCGCAGCCCGAGGCTGGGCTTTTTCACTCAACTGTTGTGGATTCCTAGGAATGCCTCGGCTGCTCACCATGGTGATGACAAGGAATTCTCTTTAATTCAGGCATTCTTACATTCTGGCTTCATTAGGAGCTTAAGTCAAACAATCCTTTTTGATTCCTCAATTAACGCAGTAAGCCACTCGGAGTAAACTAAGCATCCTGTTTTTAATCCCATGTAATAAAGAACTATATGGATCTGAGTTCCTTTTGCTTAACTATATTTAAATTCTGCTCAAGTTCTTTGTTTTTGCAAAAATCTTAATTAATTGCTTCTTGTGCAATCAAAATCAGCAATCAATACGTACATTCGTTCGTAGCTCAAAACGAATTCGCTTATATAAAGGTAAATGAGAAACTGGCACTTGTTTGGGAATGAATTGAAAGCAATTATGCCATCCAATTAACATTTCAAAAGCTTCCCTCAGTCGCCAGTGGAGCATTCATTCTGCAACTTTTAACTGGGTTTGTTTGCCTGCTGGGCATTTTCCCGCTGCGGGCTTTCTTTGGGAAAACTCTTTGCCAGTTTATCAACTGCAGCAGCAGCTGCTCCTCCTGCTCCTCCCACCGCTGATGCTCCTCCTGCTGCTGCTGCAGTGGCACTCAACCGCAGTTCCTCCGCCTGTTTTACAATTTGATTTGATTGTCGAGAGCCGCCAACCACCCCAACCCACCGGAATTGATTGTTTTTCCGGGCGCGGCTCGCTCACAAAAGCTTAGCCTATATTTCGGCGCGCAGCGAGGAATATTTCAATTTAAACCAAAATTCGGGCGCTTTCAGCATTTTGGCTAATCCCCGCTAAGCCGAATGGGCGTTTTTTGGCGCCCAAATCCAATTTGTGGGGCATAAATTAAAATGCCGCCGCAGTGGCAAAAACAAAAATGACTACAAATTTGTAATTTCCGTTTCGGGCAGTGGACAGTGGACAGTGGGCCGTGGACCTTGCTGGGCCGTTAGCCAAGTTAATTGCTTTATTGGCCTGATTGATTGGCGTGCATATGCTGATGTCCTTGCTGATTCAATTATATAATTGAACGAGCACACACACACACGCTCACTGGCTCACTGGCTACTGGCTCATTATGGCACAATTGAACAGGCAAAACGCCTCATTGGCAACAATTATGAGCAGACGGCATTCGTCATTCCGCAGGCGGCATTTCTTTGTGGAGTGTTGTTAACCTTTCACTGGGCCACTTGAACCGGATCTGGCCGCATGCTTCTTGGCCAAAATAGATGCACTCGAGAGGCACTCGATTTTGCATTTTGATCAGCACGCTCGACGGCACTTCAGCTTAATGGGTATATCACGAAGCAATAAATTGCTACAATGAAATCGTTTGGAATTGGCAATCGAATTAGCCAATGTTTGCTCTTTAAGCATTCAAATGCTGGAAATTTCCGTTTTCACTTTGCCTAATGCAATTTCCCTCAAACACCGTAATTTCATTTCATCGCAAACCAGCAGCAACATCAATGTCAAAACGGCGACATCAAGGCAACGCCGCTGACAGCCTCACACTTTGGCCAAGTCCCTCGCTTTGGGCCTGAAATGTTCAAGTGGCTACTTGCGACTTGTTAGCCGCTTGGCGAGGTTGACACCTCCAGCCCGTCGTCTGCTGCATTCGCTGGGAAAATGACCTCCGAGGAATGAAAGCTGTGGGTTCTGGAATTGGGAATTTATTTAAATTCGTTGCGACAAGGATGACGCTGCTTTCTGGCCCGAGGAGAGAACATGGCCAAAAACCAGATGCCTGCCTGCGATTATGCTGCAGTTTTGGCTGCAGCAGCGGCAACATGGGCTCCATAAATTATGTTGCAGCCATTTGGCACACGAAACAGCATTTCCTTGCTGCTCCATTTCGCACAGCATACACACGCATTTAATTAAAAAAAAGGAGGACATTTTTAAAGCTAAAAGCGGCCGCACCTGACTGACCGACCCCATACATTTTCCTCATTTTCCACCATTTTCCCACTCGTGCACATTAACCATAATTGCAATTCATTATGCATGCCAATGGCAACCCGCGACGCATTCGCATCCGCTTCATTATTCCCATGAACAGGGCACTAATGGCCAAAACTGCGGATAAACGGACAACTAATGCTAATAAGCATTTAATACATTAAATATTTGGTTCAACGCTTCAGAATACTGTCATTTATTAGCCTTAAAAAAATCTTCTAAAAATAATAAAGCGATTTTGTGAATTTGTAAGCATATCAAATGGCTCTTTGACTAAACAGCAAAGCTAATAAACATTTAATAAACTATTTAGCGAAGCGTCAAACTAAAATGAACAAAACTCCTTTGACCAGCAGCAAAATGACCATAAATATGGCATCAATTTGAAATATATATATAGCCAATTATGCTTTTACCAAAAGCTTTTGATCTCTACACTAATCCAATAACTTATTTATTAGATTGTTAAACGGATGAATTTGTGAGAAAAGCATTGACTTTTCCACGAACACTTTAATTTATTGATAAAGCCAGGCAAATTTGTTTGAAATTTCTTTTTTGCCAATTAGGCGAAGGCCAATCAATAAATATTCAAATACTTTAAGCCAAAATGATGCCCCGCATGATAAAGTCAAGGAACTCTTATGCAAAACAGAACATATATATATATATATAGAAGCCAATCTATATGTGTATCTTTGGGCTATTTTTGCACCTTTTGCAGCCAATTTTAAACGCCATCAGCCCAAAGGCTGTTCTCTGCCCGCTAGTGGTCTTTTATTTTCGGGGTCGTTGACAAGGAGTTCAAATGATGGCCTGGAAAGCCATTGGAATCCATTCGGGTCAAGTGCAGAGGCAACTAAAAACAGCTTGGAGCCGAAAAAAAAGAGAACTACAACTGCCGGATGGCCAAAGAGTTTCGAGAGCATTTTCAAATCATTTTCATCGTCGTCGTCTCGCAAAAACAAATTTTCTTCTCTCGGCGAACGAAAGTGAATTCACGGAAAATAGCCGCGATCCATCAGCACTTGCCCTCAGTTGCCAAAGTTCTTTTGCGCCGTGCGATCGAAGATCTCTCTCGTGCGGATAAATCGGAAAATGATCCACATTTTCTAACTACCGGATTCGAAAAAGGCATTTAACATGTGTGCAAATTCGCTTTGGTTGGGCCTAGTTGCCCTTCTGGTTTTGGCCAAAAGTGGCGACGCCTTGCAGGCAAAACGTTTCTTCGGTGTGGGCGAAAGGGTGGAGGGGGACCAGCTCCTGGTCAAGGATGTGCTCCATTCCCGTCCAGCCGGCGCCGGCGAGCTGCCCGGAGTGACGTTCACCTACGAGATTCTGGAGCCAATCACCTGCGTGGAAATTCTATCAGAGGAAGTGAGTGCGGGCTTTTCAATTCTATTCAAATTATTTAAACTTTAAACTAACACTTTTGAGCTCTCAAAAAGAAAATATCTAAAAATATGGCAAATTCAGTTTGACAGTAGAAGGGATAAATTGATTTGCTTGTCATGTAAAAAACATGCAAATTAGTTTCGAAAAACAAAAAATGTAAAGACACAAAATATTCCTGCATAATTAGTCAGAAACTGTGTATTTTGGTTTATGAACAAGTGAGCGATATGTGCGGATATTCTGACCCCTTGTTATTTTAATAATATTTTGGTTTTTTTTTATTATTTTGCACATGCCCGCAACGAAAATAGAAACAGAAACTGACATTTTTTTTCGTCACAGCCAAGCGACAAAAAGTTTGGCCCATAGATGTATTTTTATATATCCAGTGCGTTTGCGGCTGCCGGGCTGTGTTTACTACATATATCTACTCAACTTTACTATATCTACTACATTTTCATATTTTTGTTTATTTGCTTTGCCCTAAAATATGAGGCACGTACTTTTTGGTAGTGTTCGATTTATCGACAACTGGGTCGATAATTGAAAATGAAATGAATGAATGTGTACTTATATTGTATGCGAAAATCGCATACTTTGAGGCCAATAAAAATAAAATAGCGCGAGGAAATGTGGCAATTTGGCAAAGCCGACAAGTTAAATGAACAAAGAGGGTGGAGGGTAGCATAGAGGCATATATATTATTTCTAGAATAACAAGAAAGAAAACTCGAGCTGCATGCATTTTCAATTTGAGCATTATGACGCGGGATTTTCCCTAGAAAATACACATTGTTTGAACGTAAATCAACTTTGGCGAAGTACATATACGTGGATGTCCGTGAATCGGATTGTCAGACCGCGTAAACATCTCGGAAAAATGTGGCAATCGCTGATGGATGTTGCCTTGATGGTCACGCCCGATTGGATCTGTCCAATTTGGAGGGGATTTCTTATTTGGTATTCCTTCTGCTTTTCAGAACATTTCGGCGGAGGTGAAATTCAGCTTGGTGAATCGCCTCATCGTGGGCATAATCCAATTGGCTGCCGGCAATCAAAGCGTTGACCCATCAGCTCCCACTGTTCCACCAACCGCCGAGTTCGATGTGACCATCATGGTGTTTGGCCTAAATGACACCTCCAAGCATTTCGATCCCTCACTGGTCATCAATCGCGATCAGCAATTCGAGGGCGAGATGGAGCCCTACGAGGAAATCTTTCCGGAACCGGATCAATACGTCGAGGTATTTGACAACAACCGACGCGATGACCTGGAGATCGACGAAGGTGATGACAATCTGTCCGAGGAGGACATCGAGAGCTATACGGAAGGTCCATTCGTAACAGACTATTTCGATAAGCCAGACAAGTACATTGAAGTGGGAAAGAGGCAGGCGGGTGAGTTTATCCAGATAAATCTGTATATATTATTATATTATATATGTATTATAACAAGTAATCTTTAAGGCGATGAACTTCTCTATGATTGCTATCAAACATCGCCGGACGATTCGGAAAAGCCAACCAACCACTCGGTGGTTTTCTACTACATCGATAATAACTTAATTACATATGTGCGGTTTGCTATACTGGATGTGAGTACTATGGTTAAAAGTTCCTTGTTAAATATTTAATTTAATTAATAAATATTTGTAGCACTATGCAAATAGAAATATCTCGGAGGCCGAATACCAAGCGCCCGTGGCGGAGTACAGTCACTATACGAGTGGCACCCTAAAGGCGGTCATCACCGACTACGATTCGAAAAGCCTCTTTGTCCAGATGTACGTCTATGGATATCGCGGCCGCACGGCGCCGCCCAGCTATGAGCCCTTCCTGCCGCCGCCGCTGTGGCAAAAGGCAATCCTGGAGTCGCGGACCAAAAACAATGCCACTCCGCACCTGACTCCGCTGCAGACGCTGCAGCTGCTCCTACTGACCGGCCAGCGGACTACTCCGCCGCCAGGAGTGTACAATGATAGCGTGGAGCACGAGGAGCAGCGGAGCATTCGGCCAGAGGAGATGATGTTCGAGCGGATCGAGGATGAGAGTGAGGGTGAGAGTGAGACGAATTCGGCACTGCGCCAGATGAAACCGGACATGGGAATGGCGGCGCTGCTGGGCCTGCTCTTCCTGATCCTGCACAACTAGGTAGCCGCCGGGGGGGAGAATCATTAGTTAATCCATGGAAAGCTTTATGAGTAGTCTTTAGTCCAACATTCTGTCTATTGTATTTTACGAAATAAACTTTTGGCCTAAGCCAAGGCACACACACTCTTCCGCAAATTGAAAAAGTTGCGGCGAAAGTAGGTCATGGCGCTGGCTTGGCTTGGCTTGGCCCCTGGGCACCCAACCCCAGACCTTGTCCAAACCGCACCCACAAACACTCTCACATGCGCCAACCCCTAGCCCATAAAGCAACTCCCTTGGCAAATTATCTGCGTCGGCGGTGGTTGATTTGGCCAGGCCAACAAAGGGGAAGGCGGAAGGAAAGGCGGAAGAGCGAAACGAAAAACGAAAAGAGTGGAAATCCAACTGACGACAGCGGCCGTTTTCCACAAACCCATCCATCCATTCACCCAGCTACCCACTCCGCTTCGAATGTGTTTATTTGCTTGGACATTAAGTCGGATCCAAATGTGTCCTTTGCCTCGGCAATTTATGTGCCTTGTATTTTGTTTCAACGCAAGTAGCAAAATTGGTAAAAAGGCAAATTTGTGTGACTTCGAGAGGCGAGAGAAATCAGGAGTTTCACATGGCAAGCATGTTATCCTTTGGGCGCTTAAAGTGTTTCATATGGTCTTGCCAACTTTTGAACTCGACAACCCAGCGGTTGTCAAAGAAATCTAATAACTTTTATTTCAATTTCCGGCTAGCAATGGCTAGCTACACATCCATGTGGCAGTCGTCCTGCGGCTGCAATGCTATTTCGTATTTCGTCCTTTGTTCCATGTCGTTTGCAGATGGCAAAGCACAAAATATAAAGTACAAAATACGTAATGCTACCTGGGCGTCTGCAGCAGGAGCAGTAAAAATGTCACAGCCACACCGAGGGACCAAGATGAAACCGTAGAGGGATAATGGCTTTCACATGGGAAACGGACGCAGGAGGACGCAGGACGACTGTCCGGCACAAAGGACATGTGACTGAATGAATGACTGCACCGGGGAGTTGGAGAGCTTCGCAGATTGGACTTTTACCGCAGGGCGGCGGAGGATGCCCGACAATATTTATGTTTAATTTACAACTGAAATTAAACAATATTTGCACCACTTGCAGCGATTCCCACTGGCCGCAGAGGAAAACTTGAAGTTTGTGGAAAATGCGGGGGGCGTGGCAGCAGCTTGTGCGGAATTGTAAAAATGTTTCTTTTTATGCGTGCCAGCTTATGCTTACAAAAAGTTTTTATCCTCGGACATATAATTCAGAAATTATGCGAGTGTATACACAAGCTAATACTTGTTTAATACACTGAGGGAAATCGAGTTGTTAAAATATGTAATGAAATGGAGATTATTGGGAATTTTTCCTTAGTATATGTAAATACTACTTATATTTTTTAAGGATATTTTGCATAGTCCTTGGTTTATTTCTCAGTGCTTGTAAGCGTGTCTGTGCCACAAGGCGTGGCATTGTAAACAATACGGATAAGCAGCGCACAAGTGTCCTCCGTTCGCCTCCAAGCACCCGGCCACATGGACTCCATTCGATTTCCGAGGCAAGCCAAGGGCACCCGGCCCGGCCCGTCCCAATCCAATTGCAAACCCAATCCCCGTGCCGCATCCCACAACCATAAGGGGTGACGTGAGCTTTTGTCAATAACTTAATAACTTAAAATATGGTTTAATGCTCACGTAACAACATTTTGCCACTTGTGCCGAGCACATGTACATATGTATGTAGGTGTGAAAGGCTTGGATGGCTGGCTGGCTGAAGGGGTGGGTGGACTTCGAGGCAGGTTGCTTAAGGTCTCATCGCACCACCCTTTCACCCCGCCTTCCATCCTTCTCAAAGCCAAGGAAATATCCAGCGACCAGGACGACCAGACAATGCCAATGGCAATGGGAATGGGATTCGGAGTGGGAATGGGAATGGGACTGACTGGCAACTGGCAACTTTTATGGGCGTGCGGAAAAGTGGTTCGGTTCCTATGGCTTACAAGTGTATACACAGGATATAGTCGTACTGTGGCGTTATAGCCTTACTCGCCTCCCGGCATTGCGCACGTGCTCCACCTTTTGATCCTTTTTAATGCCAGCCCAAAAAGCGATATCGATTTCTTTTCTCGTATGTTATTTTATTTTTTTTGTGGCCCCCGCCGCCGGAGATGCATGTGTGTTCGCATTTAAAATAATTAAAAAAAAAATACAGCACGTTTCAGAAACGAAAGCTGACAAAGAAATATTTTAAGAGGTATTTCAGTTAATGTGATTTACTAATAATTAAGAAAAATAAGTGAAATTTAAATGGGTTTAAGATGCACCAACTGTTTTTGCTTAACAAGTTTTTTGCAGCTTATAATGATATTTACTGACTTAATTGTTTAAACATATCTTTGCTTTTATATGCATTATAAATGGTCTTTAAATGAATAAAATGTAAAGCTTTTATCTGCTTAAATTAAACATAGAATGTGTTGTGCTGTATCCACAGACTGAATTTTTGTTTCGGAGCGAGTTCGTCCCCAGATGCGCCATTACCACAATTCGGTGGGGGCAGTCGCTCCAGTGCATCCTTTCGGCTCCAGCTGCACATAATGCATGCCCTCTGTTTTTGTGTGTTTGGAGACAAAACTCAACTCATTAGCGTTTGGGGCACAGGGGCGGTGGAAGGGGCACTTGCATACACACATCGGTAGCCCATCGCCGCACAATGGGAACACGGGGCGTGGCATGTGGGCACATGTCTGGCTCACTGGTTTCTGCATGTGAATTTGCATTTTATTAAATTTCAAAAGCTACACACATGCCCCCATAGCCACATCCACATTCGAGGACCCACCTGAAGCCCCCATTGTTAGACAGGTGGGTGGTGCACGTTGCAGGTGGTGGTGCCGAGTGCAAAAGGTTGAGCATTGCATATTTATGCACTTAATAACGCATTTTAGCATGCTCAAGTGCATCTCATCTTTTGTTACATTTCGCAGTAAAAATATATGGGGGTTCGGACGGGAAAGTGGGTTGTTTTGGGGGGGAAACAGATGGAAAATGAGCGAAACACACAGACGAGACAGAGCCAAATTAGTTTTCTCTGTGAAAAACAGCCAAATGCTGCCTCTGTGAGTTGACAAATGGAGCATGAGAGTCGCTGGCATGTTCATATGCAGGATCCATTCTCATATTACATGAATGCCCCCAGTGAAATTGAAGCAAGAAAAGGAATAAATTAAAGTGCATAAAAACAACACTGTCCAAAGTGAAATATTTATTGCTAGATCTCAACTTTATGCCTACATACTGCATTGTCCTTATCCCAAGGCATTGCAATCATCCAATATAATGCATTTTTCTCGTTTTGCAAAGTGTACCTACGGCAAAATTGAGAATCGAAAATCTCCACGAATTCGAGAGGCCTTCCAATCGAATTCCGAGCCTGGGGACCACAATCAACTTTAGTTCCTGCCTTTCTGTTTCTGGCCAACGTCACTGGCCTCACTCTAGAATTATGCAATAACAATGGCCGGGGCAGTTGCATAATTGATTGATTGAATCCGTATGCAACAATTGGACATGGTGAGAGTGGCTGGGAGTGCTCCTCCAAACGTGAATATTGCTGTGGGCTCGTCTTTTGTGACCGACCATTTGTGGGCAAGTGGCAGGGACGCAAAACACGAACACAAAACACAAAAACCGCAGCTACTGGCGAAGGACTCGATCGAAGGCAGTGCAAACAAACAAACAAACAACGAAATGCTGGACAAACCAATCAATGACACAACTGAAAGCCACAACGTCAGCCAAGTGTGAAGAGCCAAGTGGGGATGATGGAGCAGTTGGACACTTGGAAAAACAATATAGCACATAAATTGTAAATTAAAAGAAAAAAGCAAAGCGATTTGTGTTTTTAAAGACATTCTAAAAGGTACAATAGTGCCAAATATCGTGCTTACAAAATTTGTAGCATACTTTTACGCAGCTTTCCTAAAAGTTATAAAATTGCGTGAGCTCTGTGGCAAATCCTATAGCCCATTTGGTTGATTTACATACTTTTCAACCTTTTTTCATTGCTTTTATATGACTTAAGCGCCAATTTTTCTGTGTGTACCCAGGGTCATCGCTCAAGACGTGTGTGGAGGCATTGTGGGCACATTAAATTACAGTTTTCAGAGCCAAGAACAAACAATCGAAAGTGCAGACGCGCCTTCAGCAAAGGATGTGGGATGTGGATGTGGCCGAGGGTCGATGGTTTGGAATCGAACGACACAAAGGAAAAGCGGCGCCAATCGGGAAAGCCCGTCACCCGCACCCCGTCGAGCCACTGCGTCCTTGGGCACAGTGCTGTCTAATTGAAACTGTCGCCGGCAGAAGCCTGGTCGTAAATCAGGGCCAGCACGCGAAACTAAGCCAAGTCTGTTTCGAGATGTTGCCGCTGCCTAAACAATTAAAAAGTTTTCAATTAACTCGCGCCCAGCTACGAAAATTGGCACTTGTAATCGGCACCTGTTCAACAAGCGTAACAAAACAGAGAGGCCTGCGGATGTTTTCCCGGGCATGGCGATGTTTTTTCGGGGGTCTCTGTTCCTGTTTAAACAAGCCTAGAAGGGATGGGGTGGTGGGGGTAGGCACTACCACAAGCAGGCACGTAATACATTTATTACGCGTGAGCACGCCGTTCCCTGATGAAAATCTCTCTCTGTGTGTGTGTGTGTGTGTGCAAATGAGTTTCCAACATTGCGTTGCATACTTTCGGGGTGGCAAAAAGTTAGGCTTTAAAGAGCAAAATGCAAATGCCCGAGCTTTCAAATGGCTGGGGAAAAAGTGTAGTTGGTTCTAGTAGAGGCACTCATTTTCCGTGTACTTAACCCCTCTATTGTGCTATAAATCTGTATAGAAGTGTGGTAATTTAAAGTACTGCCAACACAATGAAGACCAGCTATGATTTAAATTGTACTAACGTATCTACATATGTTAAGCCACCTTCTTCAGCTGTGTGCCACATGAAACCCCTTTTCCATGGGCACACATTTCGAGCGGAAAAGCGAATAGGTGGCAAAAGCGGGCCATTATCCTGATCCGGTGGAAATTAACTTAGAGCACGCAGCGCCAGCACAAAATGCGCGACTGAGAGCATAATGGTCTGCTGCACATAATTGGCCAGTGGCTGTCCATTGCAAAGGCCATTCAAGTGGTTTTGTGGTCAGTGACCAGCTTTCAGCAGAGTCGCAGGGATCCCTCAACTGTCGCCGGGATTGAAAAGGACTCAATTATTTTTTACTGCGCGTAATTAAAAGTCAGCAGAAGCACATGGTAGCGGTTGGGGGATCCTGGTTTTGCTGAATTGCCCAGTGTCAGTGGCACTGGCAAATATTAATGATGTTAAACCCTCCAGCAACTGCTAATGATGATACTGCCACTAATTCCAACGTTCGTCGACTTCATCAGCAGTTGCCAAGTTAATTACGCTAAGTGAACCATTCCAGCTAAAAGCCATCATCTTCAGAGCTTCGTCTTCAGCATCGCTGAGCGCCTTCAACTCCAGCTCGAGTGGAAATTGTTATTCTTTTTGCATTATTAAAAGTTTGGCAAGACCGGGCGAGTTCATAAAAATGCGCCAAACTCCTGGGCTTGCCATAAATATGCAAAATATACATATATTCCCATATTCAGCTGAAACTTTTAATGCCTCTTGGGCCGCACTGAATTTTTGGGCATGTGGCTGAAACTCTATAAAAGATTCATTACTTTTTTAGGCCAGTCGAAACAGTTAAATAAAAGTTCTATTTAGAATATCAGTCGCTTGAAAACCTATTCAAGTTCTTAAGAATAGTGCTCTGCCCAAAAGTGTGAACAAATTTCCACTTCTCGCTATCGTTCCATCATTTAGTTATCATTAGATTTCATTTGTTATGGATTTAGCATAAAGTCCAATCCACCAGAGAGGAAATTACGATGTTGAACCCAGGGATTTCCCAAGAAATGGGCGACATGTGTGTCATGTGCCAGGCTATTAAATTTCATTTTATATATGCTTTCAGTTTTTGCTCCTTGTCCGCTGGCATGCCAATTTGCTGCGTCAATTTATGCGAAAATCCCGCGACAGTTGTTCAACCCTTGGAGTAACGCTAAAAGGAGTCCACTCTTCGTTTGCAAGGTCCTTTTCCTTCAGAAGTGCGCGCAAATAGAAGACCAATACATCAACAAGCTACGCCGGCGATGACGCACTTCATCATCAATATTCTATTAATGGCAGTGCAGTTGTTAAAATATTATGGTGCCATGAAAAACTGGACTACTTTTTGGTGTGGGGTTGGCGGGTACTTAAAAAATCACTTCGAAATATTTCTCGCTTGTTTTAATACGCATTTTTTCGCTGAGATGATTTATGCGCGAAGGAAATGGAAATGGGGACAACTCCCCAAGGGGTTCGAATTTGTTTGCGATTGGGTTGCGGGAAAATCTGTCTGCTTATCGCTCGTAAATTGCTGAAAGGCGTAACAAGAAATTAAGCTTGTGGCTTAACGCACTTGCAACAGAAATGGCAACGCAATCGGAATGGAAATGGAAACGGAAGTGTGGCATTACGAGGGTAACGATGCCACAGACACGCGTCCCTCACAAACCTCGACACGTGGCCAACTTAACACTAGCCGCACGTTGCTGACGAACACAGCAAGAAACTGGTTGCAAGTTCTGATTCCTGCTCATTTGCTATAGTTTTAAGTATTGCTTTCGTCACTACTCAGTTTCTTGAAGTGCACTCGCTTGTGTTGAAAGCAAAATTGAAAACAGTTAAACAAATCGCCAACGAGTTTATTGCTCGAGTGCGGTGCGCATCGCGGCACAAAGGAGTGGTCGAGATAACCAGCCTAACCAGCACATTCCACTCAGCCAACAAACATATCCCACTCGACCAACTCATCCAGCGTATCCTGCGCATCCCGAACTGAAAAGGACCGCTGCCAGACGAGGATCCTCTTGGGGCTGCGTGGGTGGCATTCACTTAACTTTAATTTTGCGCTACAAAACACAAGGGTGTGGAGTCGAGGAGCCGAGAAAGACGTGATTGGATTTTTATATTCAATATAAAAAGGATTATATGGCATTTGTTGTGCAGGCATTGAAAGTTCATAATGATTGGAAAAGTTAGGGCCACGCAGACGAGAACCACTGCTTCCGTTTGAGCTTTGGCCAGCACACGTGGCGTGTGGAATCATTTTTAAGGCCGAAATGAGTGCAACGTGGCCATTAGGGACTCCTAATCCAGCGACACCTGCCAACTGTCCTGCAAAAGGCGTAAAACGGGCAGACAAAAATAGCACCCGACAATGCTAAAAGCCAACAGGGTTTTTAGGGCCTAAGCACTTCCGGTGTGAAAATGTTCGGCATGTGTGAAATATCCGGTGCCCTGTTGAAGATTATGTCGATTATTATGCAGAGATGCCGTGAAATAACCAAGCAGAAGCTACTTTCCAATTTAAGACCTGACCACCACCAACCATTCCGGCTAATGGATAATGGGCCAGCGGTCGGTCTTAATAGTTTCGCCTGACAGTTTAAAGTGCCGGACAGTTTAATGGACCTTGTCCAGTATTTATTGTATTAATATTGCCATCGCACAGCCTTCATGCACACTAAGGCAAATTAATGGCAGTTGAGAGTGTACTATAATTAAATTCAATGGGGCGTATTCGATGTCTTTCGTCAGGGTTTTGAGAAAAGTGTATAAAAGTATGCAACACTGTTGCACTTGTTTTTAAAGGATTTACTAACTTTAACCAAGGAGGAAGTAGCTCCAATTTCGCTGAGTGAAGCCTTGTTAAGTCGCAAGTTAATGGCTTGCGGGCTGGCCAACAGTTAATCATGGTACTCACCTCGGGTATATCATCTGGCACCTTTCCCATCCATGATAATGAGAGTATCGTGCAGTCGCATTTTGTGTTGATGTTTCGCTCGAAGTGTAAATGCATTTTATGGCCCAAAAGCGCCGGCCAACTAACTAGATCCTCAAGTTCTGGTTTCTCTGGTGTAGCGATAGCTGCTCAGCGCCGATTTAAGCCACAAACATGTTGCTGAAATGAAGAGGCAGAGGGAAAAAGAGGAATGGGTATCAGTCTCATTATCGTTTAGTATAACATGCCCATAACTAATTTACGATGAAAGCGAAATGGAGTATGCTCGTATGTAGCCGTTGTCGCTACTCGTGTTGCCAATGTTGTTATTATTATTCTGGTACCTTATCAGGCTAAAACACACACACAAACCGACGACCGAGAGCTGCCTTTCGGGTCATTGGATGTGCTTTGTACGGGGATTTATTGATGGGTGGAACGATGTTCCGGCATATGTTCGCCGTGCTCCCCCTAAAACGCTATCAACTTCATCGTGCTTCTTCAGGGGTTGACAAATTGCATACCACACACACACACACACACACACACATGCACAGAGGCTGCCGTACAAGGAGCAAACACACACCCACGTACACGACATAATTTGAAGCATGCTTTTCAGGGCACACTAATTGGTATTAGTGGGTAAGTGGATGTGTCCTATCTTCCTTTACTTTGCCATTCGCCAGGATAACCCACTCACACACACACGCGCACACGGATCTCATAAAAATCCTTTTTACCAAATGACATACATGTGTAAAATATATATATATATATGTATGATTGTATACATCAACTTGCACTCAGACTTTGAAAACTTTATGCGGAAGTCGAATGCCTCGGTGGCCAAAGTTTTTGAATTTGTTGATTCTGTTATGCTTACTCTTTCAGGGAAAGTTAAAGAGTTGATAAGCTTCATATAACAATTACAAATTATTTAACTTTTCATAAATTTCTTTCGCTACTCTAACCATTTGGCAGATAGGATAACTGAAGTGAAAGATACAGACCATTTTTAAGTTTTAAACGACATATTTCAATCTGCCAAAAGCACAATGCGCCCCTATTTTTCAAATATTACAAATGGTGAAAGCCAAGGCGTTGTCAAAACTTCTCCATCACTTTCACAGCAGCAGCGGCACTCATTTAAATAATTTAAAAAGTTTTCAGGCAAAAAGTCGAGTGAAGTCTTGCTCTGGGCAAAGGACCCCAATCCCTCGCTGAGCAAAGCGAAGCAGAGTCCTCCAGTACGAGAATGTTTCAAATTATGCCTGAATAATTGATATGGCTTGTTGCTGTCTGTTGTCTCGTTTGATGGCTGCTTGACTAGCCGGCTTCTCGTTTGCTGTACTTCGTCTAGGCAGCATTTCTATACACTGAAACAAAAATTGTATAGCTGTGAAAGAAGAAAATAGTATGCATGTTAACTCAAAACCAGCTAATTCATTATGAAATACTGCTTAAGAAGATACCAAAACATTTGTATATCTTTTAATGAAATTCACCTATTACACATACATTTTTTCAGTGTATTGCCTCTGGCTGTGGGAACTTGAGAATGAATACGAGAAATAGGGTGGCCGTTCAGAGACAAAAGCACACACGCATTTGCTTCAATTATGTCGTGAGCTTTGTCTGATTGAATCTGATATGCGATATACCATTTTTGATTGCGTATACGCCCCGGGGGCCGAGCCATCATCGGGACGGGCATGTGAAAGCCAACTAATGGAAGCTTTCGGCAAGGATTTGCCCTTTGCCTGCTTAAATATTGATAAAAAGCCAACAACAAGTCGCTATAAATTGAAGAGTCCTTTGAATTCCATTTCAATAACAGATAGAACGGCGAGCGAGGTAAAAAAAAAGAATACAAAATGGGAGGAATGCATTCTCGAGTAGTTCACGAGATGAATGATTGCACATTCACCGTGGGGCACATTCCGAACGTGTTACTTTCGCCACTCAGCGATTGCCAGACAGCCATTGTTCGCCCGCTCTTAAATTGTTCAACGCGCCGCATTTGGCAGCCAACCTGCACATTTCCCCACCCAACCCAAGCCAATCCAACCCGTACACCACCGAATCCACCTGCAGCCTTTCGGCGCTTTCATGCGACACTGAGCACTTTTTTAGCCATGTGCGGTTCATGGTCGCCATAACGCGTCAGAGCAACGAAAATAACTGAGGCGGCGTTGTCGGAAAAGCTGTCGAAATGCCAGTCAGACTTTGGCTGGGGCGAAAACTCCTGCGCAGATGGTACAACGGACACGACAACCTGGGCCAGACATCATGAAATATGCATTTAACCATCAACAATGGCAAGTAGCCTTGGTAATGGCCACCAGCTAAGCTGGCGAATAAATGCAGCTAAAATTACTTGGCACAAGATTACTTAATCCATTTGAAATGCATTTTTGCCATTGACTCGATTTACTGCACTCAAAGGCCAACAATGGCGTTGTGTAAATAAATCAATTAAACAATTGATTCAATATCCATCAAATTCACATCAAAATTTCAATTTGTTTTCTTTGTATTTACAACAATACTCCTCCTTACACTATTTCCCAAACAAAACCCCAAAGCGTTTCACATCTTCCTGAAATGTAGGATTTGTTTCGACTTTGCCATTAAAAGTTGATTAGTTGGAAGGAAGCAGAGGCGGCACACACGCACAGTTGTTCACAAAGTAAACATTCGCACTCGCTGCCTCCTTCTGTTGCAATTAGCCTGTCGAAATTAGATTGCGTATACGCTCCGTGGTACACAGTTTGCCGTAAGGCGCTTAACTATTACGTAGTCGTAACTGTGAGGCACTGTTTGGGGTAAAACTTTAGCCCATCGCATAATTTGCACAGTGGTACCAGATAGTATATAAGTTGATACATACTCTTAAATGTATTTAAATGGTTTTTATACCTGATCATTGCCTAAGAGATCTAAATTTTCTTATATCATGTTTAAGTCACAAGCTCATAGAATTATGATAATTCCATCTCATATTTCCACACTGTGCACCAGATTATCATTCGCCCCCACTTTATAAGTAATGCATAAATGTACATATATTTATTTCCCGGCCAGTGGCTTGCCAAACCCCCACTTAATACCGCTAAAATCCTGATTTACTTTTTTCATCCTCGGCGCATGTCCTTCCATTATGTCTGCGAATTAATTGTGGCAATTTGCTTTTGATCCTTGGGGCACAGGACGGAATTTGAATGCCCGCAATTATTTCATTTTCATCATGCTTTTCATCATCTACCTAACGAGCTGGCATTGTTCATATTTTCTTGTCCCTGTCTCGGTTATATGTATTTGCTGTCAGCGGTCCGGGAATGCCCTTGAACCGCCTGAAACTAGCCCAGCCCGCTGCTCCTTCCTTTTGTATGTATATCGTATGGCATGGTGTGGCACGGCATTATATGCATAGTATAGCGTAATGGAAGTGCAGCGGTGCATGCAACAAGAGCACCGAATACAACAACTACAACACTACAGCACTGCAAAGTCGAGTGGAAGGAACGAACAACTTTGTGCCCAATTCGGAATTTCTGTGTGCGTTGCCCTCGACTCGCAAAGTTTTGTGACGTCGGCCACAGGAAAATATTCCACAAACCACATAGCGTTCACATGACGACATGTATCGACGAGGTATTTATGCCAGCCTTAGCTTTGCTTTCTAGTTTAAAAATTGGGGTGTAAAGGCCGCCTCGTAAATCAAGAGCCTTTCAGAACAAAATTTGGAAAATAATTTGAAGAAAGTTACTCTAATTCATCATCCTTTTCGCTGCAACTGTGATGACTTGCATACATTTCTAGTGTTGTTAAATGCATTGAAATTATGACCAAACATTCTAAGGAGCTCACATAACTTACATGCATTTTTTTCAACCTACATATAAGCTACAATTTCGGCTAACTACCGCTGTGAAAAAGGATCTAATCCCTACTTTGGCTTTCGGTTTCCCCTAATTATGTGTGTCCGCTTTGTTGTGTGCCGCATGCCAGGCAACCAGTGGGATTGAAACAAGTTCAAAGCCCACGGAGCACCACCACCCCCCGCATTTTCGTCTGCCCCCATTGGGGGGAAAGTAATTGCCGGGAGCTCAGTTTCCACTGCCCGTGGGGCATTCGCTTTAATTAGCCACACGCCAGCAAGCACAAGAAATGCGTTTGAAAAGGACAAGAATCGGTGGAAAAAAAAGCGGGCAACAACAAAAGGCGACGTCAAATAGGACGTGCATGCATTTAATTGGCAAGGTTTTCCACGCCAAAACCACTCCCCTCTATCTTAACTCTTGCTGGAAAATGGGAAGCACCGCGGACAGGGGAAAATGGCAATAAAATTTTGCATAAATGACGAAATAAATGACAGCCAAGAAAAGCAACAGTGACAAATACGCACCCCGTGGGTAGAAGTGGGGTGAGGGTTGGAAAAACAGCTCTTTGGGTTGCCGGCTACATCGAATGTCTTTCTATATGCGCACTGAGCTTTAATGGTGGAAAAGCGATGGGGAAAACACTGGGGAAACGCCATAGAAAAGCTGACGCTGGGCTCTTTCCCCAGCATTTCCCTGCTGCCCTCCATTGTTCACTGCCGCTTGTTTATTGACGTTTTTCTGGCGACTGGGGACGGGGTGTGGTGGGGTGGGGGGCAGTTGGGGGTGTGTGTGTGTGTCGTATAATTTGTTTCTACTTTAACCTAACCCAAACCACCCCGTCCCCATTTTCATTCCAATTCCGATTCCCGATCCCAGTCCTATTCCCATTCCCATTCCCTTTTGGAAAACATGCTGGGGAAAATTGTGCGCCTCAGTGGCGCTACAGAGTTACAACTACCCAAATGTATCTGGTTTTCGGGTGCGTTTTCTGGTTTCCTTCTCCTTGGCAATATAAACAATTTTTCCATTGCTGCTGTTGCCGCTTCAGTTATGCAAAGTAATCAACATGGCAAGATACTAACAATAACAATCACAGCAAAAAGCAACAAAACAAAATGGAAGAAACAAAAGCAATGCCGCCTGTTGTCAATGGCGAAAATATTGGCAAAACATTCGGAAAAAAACCGCAAATCGAGCAAACTGCACTTGAACTTGCCACAAAGACCCGCCACATCGTCCTCCCGACGTCAGCTCGAATTATATAATGCAAATCGAGACAAAATACAGTCAAGCATCCTCAACTTGAACCGCTAACTTAAGAAGAAGCGTGAAGTGTTTATGTGAAAGCAATTAAACATTTACAAAATTTTGAAATCAATCTTTTAAAAATTTCTTAAGATCACACTTATCTACGTCGCACTGTATTTGCGAAATAGAGGGCAGGGGCAACTGAAACGCATCGAAATTAGAGGGCTGCATAACACTATTCTCTTTTTATCCATTCGTTTTGCTGCGTATTTAGAATACATGCCAGAGAACTGTAAGGGTGCCATTTATTGCCAATCGACTCACACTCAAAAATTTTAAGTGTGGGTGCCACTCACCACTCACGTCGCCGGTACATACAAACACCCAGTCAATATCTGCATGTGCAGGCAAGCACCCGGGTGTGCGGGCACCCGAATCAATACAGCACTCTGCGTCGCGGGTGCCGATAAGCGAAATAAGACAAAATGTAATGACCTTGGCAGCAACGCTAACACACATTGCCACTCACACACACCCGCAGTGGGGCACACACAGACTTAAAAATAATTTCTCAAAGAGAAGCGCCAAGAACAAAAACAAGAACAAGACATTGGCGGTCATGCGTTGGCGTCGCAGTCGACGCCGACTTTGGCAGCGGCATCTAAATTATGCAAACTGAGAAATTGTGGCACACACAGATACACACACACGCAACCACCGTCCAGCTGTCGCCCCAATGCAAATGTAACGGTTATGTGCTATATGGCTTAAATGCTTATCGCCCCGGTTGACCAAACCAACTAACGGAATTTCAATTTCGGCACGCATTTTCCACGGGCTTTTTATAGGCGTGTGCTCCTGATTGCCCTTTGCTCCGGCCGTACTTTTCCCGCCGGAGTCGTATCTCGATTAGTGCACAGAAAGAAAATCTTTGTATGATTCCATTTTTTTTTTATTTTAGAGCTAGCTAATGATGAATTCGATAACTTGACTAAACACACTAGCTAAACTGAAAAATAAAAAAGATTTGTCGGCGATGGGTTTCGAACCCGGTCTTCTGTGTGTTCGATATGGACCTCGGATTTCAGTGCAGGGAAAACATAATACACCCGTAGTACCCAACTGCGAAAGCCAATGCCGATCGATTTTCACTGTCATTGGTTGTTTGATGCGGATTAATCGAAAACGTGCGTGGGCAGCTCACTCAACTGAAACTAGAAACGATACCGAAACGCTGGGAATTTAATTCGTGTGAGCTGGGCAAATAGGGCTGATAAAAAAAGTATGTAACCAAGCCAAGGGCTAAGGCATCAAAGCACCTGTAATTAGCACAGAATTTTGAAGTTTTTGTGGCGCCCAAGGTGTTGTGCTGATGTGGCCACAACTGAAACTCAGCCACATACGGTGAAACTATACTACAACAAACCCTTCACTGCCCTGTATTTACACTTTTACATATTTTTAAAATTTTTTGGTTTGAGATTCTGCTGTAAAACAGTACCATTTGGTTATTCTTAACCAATCATAAGAGAATTTAATGAAAGATTTTTCTTAAAGTTTCAAAGTCTCAAAGGAGTCCGCTTTTTCTCAACTAAAATTTCGACTAATTCACGACTTTAAAGAACTTATTCGGTTGGGCTTAGGCAGTTTGGCCTGTAGTATAGACATTCGCAGTGTCCGTGGCTTTGGGCCAATCCACCACCGAGCGAGAGAGGCTAAAAGGATGTTTGCCAGCCAGGGGACAACGGAATTCCGCAACTCACCTGTGAAGTCCCCGCCCCCTTCTCGACTGCTCCTGCTGCTGCTGCTGCCGGGATGAAGTAGCGTTGAATGTGCTGCTGCTATGGGAAAACTGAATTGATCCAATCGAATTACTGCTTTTCATGCGAAAAATTGGTGCAGCGCCAACGGAATCGAGTGTGTTCTTGCAACCGTTTTTTTGGGGCAGACGTTCCCGTTACTGTTTCCCGTTTTCCCTGCTATTTCCCTCTTTTTCCCTCTCCGCTCACACACACGAACACAGATGCAAACGGGGAACGCACATGCAGCGCGGTTGGAGTACCGTTAGCACACACTGCTTGCAACGACGCCCGAACGTGGACTGTCTGAGAAATCGGATTCCGGAAAGTAGTTGGCAGGCAAACAGGCAAGAGGATGAAAGGGGGGACGGGGGCGCCCGGAGCGCGCCTGCGCACTCAAAAGTCCATCCGCATCGTTCTTATCAACGCAACTGTCAAACTGACGGAATTTACGCGCTCCGGTTGTTGTTAACGGGTATTGATTTTCTGGTTACTGTATTAACTTTGTATTTGATTCTTTGTGCATAAGCTACGTTCTATCTACTCTTTCTAAGACTACAGTTCTTGCTCTATTGTAAGTGTTTTTTATAAATATTACTTTGCTTTCTACATTTATTTCTAGTTTTTGAATAAACAAATAAACAGCAGTCCTGCTAACAGAAAGCTGCAACTGTAACTGTGCTGTTACGATTGTAACGACTGCGAGGGATGCACTGCTTGTAGCGATAAGATATCGATTGTACGTGGTGTCTTGATATGACTAAAATATCTGAAAATAAATTAAAATAACAATATCTTACTCGCATTAGTAATATTAATTAAAAGTAATGCCTACTATGAGAGAAACAAATTGTTATTACAATATTACCAAGCAAGTAACTTTGTAAACTTTTTGAATAACTTGGGCATCAGAAGGGCGCCAAATTAAATTGCTTGCCCTGTTACTCTTTAAAGTTAAGCTTTCTCTTTTATTACTTATGTATTATTATTTATATATATTCGACATTCCTTTATATATGTGATAAGTATATGCACCATACTAAGCTTGCTTAAATCGTTTTAAAGTAATATCTGCAGGTATCTAAATCTTATCGATATCGACAGTGACTTGACAACCCTGTTAAGCAGTGCTTGCAACGCCGAAGCAGTGCAACGCTGTGCAGCACTGGACCCCCAGCAGATTTCTCGTTTCGTTTCACAAATAAATTGTCAATAACTTTGCCAGTCGCTGGATGCAGGTTGTTGTTTCTTTTTGCCAATATTGTTTGTTGTGCAGCCGCGTTCGCGAGTGTGAGTGAGTGTGCCAGTGTGTGCGTGTGTGTGTGTGCGTTCAAGTGCGGGGCCTTGGGTTGCCCCGAATTGCAAAGATTGCAAATAGAAAAGAAAAGAAAAACGGCCAGAGAGAAAGGCCCAAAGGAAAATTGTGCAATAGTCGCGAAAATCGAAGGACTCGCTGCAGGACGACGACGATGTGAAGCTGCGGGCGGGCGGTGAATCGGAATCAACTACGCAAATCATGTGCCTGGCGGCGGAGCCACCGCAGAAGCAACCGAACCGGAGCAGCACCTCACCCACATTCAATGCCAAGTACAGGCGAAAATGCCTGCTCCTGCTCACGCTCCTCCTCTTCCACGGCTGCTTCAGCGGACTCCATCGGGCGGCCGCCTTCAACTGCACCGCCCACGGCGGCCGCTGCCAGAACGACGGCCAGTGCCAGGAGGACGGCCAGTGCCTCTGCGCCGACGGCTGGCAGGGACCGGAGTGCCAGTTCTGTGGCGGAAAAGTGCGGTAAGTGGTGGTCACGCAGCTGGTTATGCTCAGCATGTCACATAGATACAGTAAGACCTCCATATTAGGTCACAGAATTGACCATAGATGGGCTAGATCTTTCACTACCCCAAAGATCAGCTCCAGCCCAGTATGATGTGCTGGTTAAGCCATCAATATCATATCAATTTTCCATTCTGTTCGGTCTGATCTCCTCTGCCTTTTCGGTCCGGCCTATTTGTGTCAGCCAACGGTTCAGTTTCATCTGGTCGGACGGGTTCTTGGCCGGGTTTATGTCGACTCTTCACCGCTCCCATCCAATTTCTCCCAATCCCCCTTCACATTCCCGTTCTCTTTCTCCCATTTCCCTCTAGACATTCTTTCACCTGCTGGCCGCTTTCTACGCCTCCTGACGCTTCCAATGCGGATTATTCAATTAGTTCGCTTTGACTTTGAACTTGTTTGGAGCAGAGGCCACTGCTTTTTGGCCACATTAGCTTCTTCCCCATCTAATGTGTTGATTGAGCGGGGAAAATATATATACATATATTTCTGGAAAATCGTTATAACAACTATTCGTCATATTACCTGAGTCAGAAACAGAATGCTTTGCTTATCTACTGTAAAGCTTCTTTAAGACAAACCAAGTAGAAACAGTGCTATATAAAATATCTAAACCAAGAAGTGACAAATGACATACTAATACATAATGAGATGTATAGCAGAACTATTTCACATCAATCCCAAAATATTATCCCAGTAAAATAATGTTTGTTTCGCCAAAAATTAGATAACAGCCTTTTGCCAGGCAATAGGCTGATATATTTAAAGTGGAGGGCGAATGCTATACATTATATTATATAGATATGTGAGAAGTCGTTGGGCCAGTTTGGTTGCTCACGCTTACGGCTGGCGTCATAAAGCTCATGAAATGCTTTGATTATGTTTCTTAACAGCGGCTATTTGCTCGCGAAGCCCGATAAGCGAGCGTTCTATCTTGACAATAATTAAACCCATTCACCTGCCTGCCGTGCTGCTGATGATGGGACCTGCAATTTGCGCACTCGAGCATTGAGGTCGTCGCCTCACCTGCCCCAACCATCCAGAAACCAGTTTCGGGCTCCACACAGACCCCTGATCCCGGCCTGCGGTTGAGCGCTAGATCGTCGGATTGCAGCATTTAGCAGGCCATAAATTCCGGGGCCACACACTTGTCCGCTCAAATTGAGCAGTGATAAGGGCATGGTCTTATCAGCGGTGTGTGTCCGCTTATCGCCTGTGAATTTTCAGTCTTTTCGCTGCTAGTTCGGATCTAACCGCTGCCCAGTTGCCTTCGAGAGGCAACTGCCTTGCCGGCTTTCTATGCAAAAACTGGGCGCTATCGAACTGGTTTCCCACACTCCAAATGCATTCCAGCCGAATGGCCACATGACGAGGGCGCCTGTTCACCTACTCCGGCTCCCGGTGCCGATGCCCCAGCTTTTTGCTATACATATATGTGGCTCCATCTACCATCTACAAAGCTGTGCGTAAGCTAAGCCGTGCTCGAGTGCACAGAGTGACTCACCGGCTGGCTGCCAATGAGTGTGTAAATATATCTTTGCCCGACATTGATTTTTCGTGGCTATCGTTTGATATGGCCACAGGCACGGCTGCATCCCGGCTGGACGGAGTGTTTACTCAAAGTTTAGAACTGGCCGAGACACAACGCCCACACGACGCAGTCTCCTACAGCTGCGGGCGCAAAACTAGTGGGTTTCTTGGGGAGAACCAAAGAATCTATATGAATTTTGAATAGATATAATCAATATCAAATAGGTTTTAGAACTACTGAAAGATATGGCCTTGCAATCCACATAAATAATATTTTATGACTTTCTGACTTTATGATGCCACAAAGCTAGAACCATAAACTTAAAAAAAATCTTGTTTAATGATCTGGTCTATTTCATATTTTTGACAAGCGAAAATAATAAAAATATGATGGTCAGCGACGACAAAAATAAAACGATTGATGAGCAGCAAGCCAAATTGTACTCTTTAGATAGTAGCCACACGGAAAATGTTTTCTACTGATAAAAAATGCACATCAGTCCTATTGTTGTGGCCGCAATTGTTTGTGTACTATACGCAGTACTTATCGGCACTTGCTTGGTGTAACGTGAGTCGCATTTAGAATGCGGAAGGCTGCTGATTCCACTTTCTCCGAGTACACTGGCTATGTGAGTTAATTGTTAAAACTAGAACAAACAAACAACTCAGAGGAGTGTGCAAAGTGTCTTTAAATGGCAAACAATGCACTTGAAGCTGTGCAGAATCTACATATCATCATCATATATAGAATCATCTATATGTGATAATTTTACAAAGTTTACCACCCACTTTTAATGATATAGAGGCGCATTCTGTATTATCTTTGCCAGCTTAGTAAGATATGGAGTTGTGCTTGGTGAAAACCCATTCTTTATCTGCACATGGTTCACAAGGCTTATAAAGAGTGTTTACTTCACTACTATACCATAAACATATAATAGTTAGAACTTGGTTAGAATAAAACGATTCATGATTTAATTTATGAATATTCATTTTCCGACGAGAACGAGCAAATGCTCGTTTGACCTATTAATTTAAGAAACGAAAGATCAACTATTAAGACGGCTGCTGCAACTACAGGGTAGCATTTAATTATCCTATATGTACAGATGAGTATGTTGAGCACTGCGTTTTGTGCTCGCACAGCTGTAAATTGAAATCAGAGCGACTAAATCAGGGGAAAGCAGTTATTTATAAGCGGATGTGCAAACAAAACGCTAAGAAAATAATAAGACAGACAAAGGAAGGCACTGGCAGGCGACTGGCGGATACCCTACTCGAGTTTCAAGCTCTTAACTTGTCACATTCCGTTGAGGACTGTCTTCCAGACATATTTCCACTCGTAATCCGCATCCAAAGAACAAAAGCCACGGGAAGCAAATGCCCAAAGAGTGGAGAATGCACAACGGACTTGGCCGGTCAACAGTTGAGCGGCTTCAGTTCGGACACAGATAGTCTACGCAATACGGACGATGCAGCCTATAGCAACCTATACCATCTCGCATACACTGTACCCATATCAATTGTAGATTGCAATTGCGCTGGTCGGCTGACCGGCAAATTCAATTATCTTCTCACAGCATCGGGCTATTGCCATTTGCATGTGCACTCCATATCGCTAAATCGATAGAGGAATTGATTTATTTAGCCACCTCGAAGCTAATGGATTCCATATCCACTCTCTCTTGCCATCTTTCCGTTCTGCAGCATGTACCACCCCATGGGCACGATACACGACGGATGGGGCAACTATTCGGTGAGTGTCAAGTGCAGCTGGCTAATCGACGCCAGGCATCCGCACTGGAACCGCCGACACAACACCAATCCGTCGCGAACCGCCAACATACGGATCCACCTGCGAGAGTTCGCCACGGAGTGCGGCTGGGATCATCTGTACATATACGATGGCGACAGCGTGGACTCGCCCCTGCTGGCGGTGTTCAGGTGAGCTTAGTTGGCTTGGACAACATGTTTATTCCATGACTAACCTTCGTATTATCGTTCAGTGGCCTCATGTATCGCGGCAACTTCTCCATTCGTCGAGTGCCACAGGTGATAGCGACATCCGGCACGGCGCTGGTGCACTTCTTCAGTGACGATGCCTACAACATGTCCGGCTTCAACCTCACCTACAAGATGAACAGCTGTCCCTCGGATAGCGATGGTACGATTGTCATTTAACTTATCTTAAACAAAGGAGATTCTAATTACTACTTATACCATTTCAGAGGTGGAGTGCTCCGGCCATGGCAAGTGCCGCGATGGCGACTGCATCTGTGATCCCATGTACAGGGGTGAAGCCTGCAACATAGCCGCCTGTCCCAACAACTGCTTTGAGTCCAAGAACCAGGGCCATTGTCGTCTTGACCAGGAACGGTGAGTTGGCGCAATGTTATGTACTCTATATATGAAGATTTTGTTTGCATCGTTTTGAGTTTTATTATAGTATTCAAAATGCCCTTTAAGACATTTGTTATTGTTTGTATTATATAACAAACTCTTTACCGGCTATCTGTAGATAACTTCTTGTCACTCTTCTAAATTTAGAATGCAATTACGTGCCTGAGTAGCTTAACTAAGTGTAAACCAGAAACTAAACTAGAAAAGCGAGGAAATACAAGTAGAAACTAATCTATGTGTAAAAAGGGTGCAAATGGCTTGTTGCGAATTTGCAATTTCTCATTAAGTCTCGTACTTTCTTACAGCTGCTCCTGTTACGAGGGCTTCGCCGGCGACGACTGCAGTCAGATCAGCGCCCACGGCGCCTGGTCCACTGTCCACCCGAAGCATTCCCCGGCGCCAGCCGGAAGCGCCTCCCATGGCGCCACCATCTGGCGAGACACGTTGCACATTGTGGGCGGCGAATCGTACGGACGAGGCAAACTAATGAGCACCTATGACTTCAACGGCAACGTATGGGAGACTGTGCACCCGGAGGATGGTAGCGAGGTTCCTGACAAGCGATACGGTGCCTCGACAGTGATGTACGGCGACAAGATCTTCATGTACGGTGGAGTGGTCAAGGGCCACGGCATCTCCAACGAACTGTGGGCCTTCGACGTCTCGGCGCGAACGTGGGCGAACATCTCGGTAAGAGCGGATCCCTCGTGCAACGCCACTGGAGGAACCTCCGCTATGTGCGGGCCCCTGCATGTGGTGGGTCACACAGCTACCTTGGTTCCCGGTTACGGGGACAAGAACAACTACCAGTACATGGTTGTTATCTTCGGTCACTCTTCCAACTACGGCTACCTCAACACAGTGCAGGAGTTCAACTTTGCGTCTCGCGAGTGGCGCATCGTGCCCACCACCGGCTATGTGGTGAAAGGCGGCTACGGACACAGTGCCGCCTACGACTTTCTTACGGAGAAGGTGTACGTCTACGGTGGAATAGTCTCCGAGAGTGAGTCCAGCCAGGTGCTGAGCTCTAGGTTGTATGCCTATGAACCGGCCACGCGGGTTTGGAGTCTGCTGTCTGCGGCGCCAAGTGCGCGTCTACTTCACACGGCGAACTTTGTGAACCAGGGACTAATGATGGTCTTCGGTGGCAACACGCACAACGACACCTCGCAGAGCTACGGAGCGAAGTGCTATAGCCAGGACCTGCTCGTGTACGACGTGTACTGCGACTCGTGGCACTACCATCCGATGCCGGGCCACCTGCAGGCGGATCTGGCCCGCTTCGGCCACAGTTCGGTTGTGTTCGAGGAGTCGCTGTACATTTACGGTGGCTTCAATGGCCAGCTGCTAAACGATATGCTGCGCTACCAGCCGGGTTACTGCAGCTACTACACCAAACAGGAGAAGTGCACGGCAGCGCGACCTGGAGTGAAGTGCATTTGGGACGTGCAAAAGATGCGTTGCATCGCTATTACCCAGGTTCAGAGATCAGCGATCTACGGACGCGAGCAGTACGACTACGTGGCTTGCCCGTCGAAGAGTCGGCTTACACTCACTTCGGAGTTACTGCACGATGTACACCGTTGCCAGGAACTGGCCAGCTGTCAATCGTGCGTGTCCACCGCCTTTGGTTGCACATACTGCGGAAACGGAGTGTGCAGCAAGGAGCGGTGTCGTGAAACCACCTCAATGGCTTCGGTCTTCTTCGAGTCGTCCACGCAAATGGCAGTGTCCACGGCTAGTCCGCCGCTAAATGCCAAGCATCTGGACTCCTGCCCCATCTCCGAGGAGTACCTGGTGTCCTCTGTGTGCGAGCAGCTGCACAACTGTCGCGCCTGCTCTGCCAACCTGGCGTGTCGCTGGGACTCGGAGCACAACCGCTGCAAAAGCTACACTTCCTACGGTGGGTTGGCTCTCAACCGGACGCAGGATGAGGTGGCCTGCTCGCCGTCCTGCGCTTCATTGACCAACTGCCAGAACTGCACCGAGGACGAGTGCATCTGGTGCCAAAACGAACAGCGCTGCGTGGACCGCAATGCATACACGGCCAGCTTTCCTTACGGTCAGTGCCGAGAGTGGACCACCTTCACAGCCAAGTGCCGGTCGGCTCCCATCCAATCAACGGCTGTGGCCGTGGGCAGCACTACGGCACTGTCAAGTGCTCAATGTGGCTACTACAACAGTTGCCAGATGTGCCTGGACGATCCGGCTTGCGGTTGGTGTGACAATGGCTCTAACACGGGTCTGGGCAGGTGCGTGGTTGGCGGAGCACTAGCACCCTACGATGACACGGAGTGTGCCCTAAAGCACTGGTTCTTTACGTCCTGCCCCCGGTGCAATTGCAACGGGCATTCTTATTGTAATGACCAACAGCATTGCGAACAGCCGTGCAACAATCTTACGACAGGAGCGCACTGCGAGAAGTGCCGCACTGGATACTGGGGAAATCCCATCAACGGGGGAAAATGCCAGCGATGCGATTGCAACGGCCAGGGCGTTTACTGTCATCCGGACACTGGAAAGTGTTTCTGCACCACCAAGGGTATAGTGGGCGATCACTGCGAGAAGTGCGACTCCCAAAACCATTACCACGGGGATCCGCTTAAGGGTTCCTGCTACTACGAGCTGACCATCGACTACCAGTTCACGTTTAATCTTTCCAAGAAGGAGGATCGCCACTTTACGCAAATCAACTTCAGGAACTCACCTGGAAAGCCGGAGATCGATGCGGATTTCACCATTACGTGCAGCGTGCCGGCCAAAATGGACATTTCGGTCAAGAGGGCTGGCTCGCCGGACATGCTCATCTTGGTGGGCGTTAACTGCTCAACGTTCCGTCATCGGTTCCCCAAGACGGACTACCAATTCGGGCACTCGCCCGATGACAACAGCTCCCTGACCACGTTCTACGTGTTCGTGCACGACTTCCAGCCCCCAATCTGGATACAAATTGCCTTCTCACAGTATCCCAAGCTCAACCTGCAGCAGTTCTTCATCACATTCTCCTCCTGCTTCCTGCTGCTGCTGCTTATGGCCGCCGTCCTGTGGAAGATTAAGCAGAAGTACGACATGTTCCGGCGGCGTCAGCGATTGTTCGTCGAAATGGAACAGATGGCGAGTCGACCGTTTTCCCAGGTGAGATCTGAAAAAGGCAACTTGATTGCGTTGACTCTAATCTTCAAACATTTTTGCACAGGTACTGGTCGATATCGAAAACCGCGAAAGTATTGATCTGAGTCTGACGCTGGACGGCATTGGCCACCTGTCCAAAAAACGCAAAAAGGTAGGCGAATCAATCCATTAAAATTATGAGCCGACTTCTTAGCGGACGGAATCCATAAAGAAAAGTGGAACAGATTATATAAAGCTAGACCTAATTTGGACATTACAAGTTTGAGATCAAACTCTTAAATATTTTGTATCTTATTTTGACACAGGAATGCCCTAGTCCCATCGCTTTGGAGCCTTGCAGTGGCAACCGAGCCGCTGTGCTCTCGCTTCTAGTCCGGCTGCCCACGGGTAAGGATGAATAAGCATCTTATAGAATGTATATGTCTTACTCATGAATCACTGTACCCGCAGGTGGCCTTTCGCAAGCGCCTTCTGGCCAGTCCGCTGGTCTGGCTGTGGCCAGCGCCTTAGTCACGTTGGGCAATCCGCGTCGTCCGTCGATCGATCAGCATCCCAAGGAGCCAAAGTCGAAGCGCAAGCAGAGCCAGCACCCAGACAGTTGTACATAATAACCGTAACACTATGCTTACCTACATAAAGAAATAATGATAACGATAATGATAATAATTATGATAATATGTAACTAGAGAATAGGTACGAGTATATAGAATATTTGCCCCGACTTTCTTCTACTAACCACACACAAAAGTCAAGCTAGCAAGTTGATAATCCGCAGTTATTATTACTTTAATGCATTAGACTAGTAACGAAACGAAAGGAAAGAAAGAAACAAAGAAATAATAATAATTTTTAGCAAAAGGACATATTTATATACGGTTATATACAATTTGATATAGTTGATAGGTCGAGTAGCGTTGCAATAGTTATAAATGTTTAATTTATTATTTATACCGCGTACGTGCGCTAAGCTCGGTGGCAACAGCAGCTGTATTCAAATTATGAATGTATTTTTTTTACTTAACCACATAGCCTAAGCGTGTTGTTAGAATTTATTTATGCAAATTTTGTGAGCTGCCCCGGCAGCAGCTGCACCATATGCCGCGACAGAAACAGAGTCAAAAACAAAAGACATTCAATTGATCTTAGCAAAAAGTGATGAACCAAACCAGAGGACAGGCGATAGATACATGTACAAGGAGAAGGATGAGATGGAGAAGGAGCGAGGTGACGGAGAAATGCAATACTGTGTTCAATAATAGAAATATTTCTGTTTTTAATATCCGTGCAAATATTTACAACGCAAGACATAAGTGGATCAAGACATAGACCGACAAAAAAAAGAGCAAAACAAAATGCAATTGTAAATAATATACGTAAATTACTAACGCTATTTAGATAGTAGTTATACATATACAAATACAAATAGCTCTTGATATGAGAACGCGCCCAAAACAAATCAAACGATTATAGTGTACATGCAATCTAGATGAGAGATCCAACATTTACCAACAAAATTCCAATTAAATCACAAACTAATCGTAAGGTTTCCTCTTGGCAGCAGCAAACAAACAAACAAACAAAAAACAACAGAAACAACTCACACAGTTAATTAACTCTATAATTCAAACTAAGACAAGTCTCACCAACTAACTAGATGCACTCTCTGATATACAAATCCAGAAATGGAACAACCTCTAGAATCAAAAGGCACTCGTCGCAAACTTTAACTATCACCTAGAGATCTTTAAGAACCACACCTTTTAAAGTACACAATCTCCAGTCGAGATGAAGACGATTCGATCGCTTTGGGTTAGTAGGCCGACAATTGTAAATCAGTTTCATATTTTAAACGATCTAATAAAGTCCATTTACGAAATTTAATTTCAATTGTAAAATGCGTTTAGAGACATACACCTAATATACATATAGAGAAAAACTTGCCAATCCAGTTCCATGCCCCCCAAAATTTTTGAAATAATCAAATGCAACAAACCATTTGGGCACTTGTTTGTTATCCCAGAACTAAATGACCCCTGACCCCTGACCACAGACAACAGCAGCAGCAGCAAGATATACATAGATAAAGAATCATATATTAGTTTATTAACCAATAAAAAGACACTCCAAATGTAAGCAAAGCGAAGTGGTTTGGTTTTCATTGCTCATCGCCGCTGCGGATTCCAGTTATCCCATGCATTTCACAGAACTTTCACTTTCGCCGGCTGCCGAGGGGCGCTCCAACAGTTTGGGGGCGCGGCTGCATGGCCTGATAAGCCGGGTAAATGTGAGCTGTGTATTCAGGTCGAGGTTCGGTTCGATTGGAGCAATTGTGGAGCTCCATGGCAGCACTCTATTTCACGTACGCGGATGTTGTGATTGGGCTGGCCCTTTCCTGTTTCTTGCTTTCGCGGATTGCCTCTGCCCATCATTTTCGAACATCTTCGGCAATTTGTGTGGCTTTTGTGTCACGATATCTCCAAGCAGCGCATTTAATTTAATGATGACGATTTTATTAATGAAATTAAAGAAGAAAGCCGACGACGCCAGCGAACGATGGCAAAAGCGTGCGAAATGCGAAACGAAGCGGAAGTGCTGCCCACCAAAGATCTCTGCCAAAACATCCATCAGAGGAATTCCACGCCCCTGGCGGCTGCATTGACGTCTTCATATATGTTTTTGTGCATATATCCAAGTTGAGTCAGCGAGTTCATACGGTTTTACCCACTGCCAAGCTAATTCTGGCCCGCGAAGGCCAACACGCACTAGGTTAAGTGAACTATTGCGCTCCATGGCAAGCCAATGTGATTATCTACATTAGCCGATCGTTATGAATCAACGCTGGAATGCCCAAAGTCTAAGCCAGAACCAAACGCACAGTGTTCGGAGTGGAATTGGAGCATGAATAAGTGTCCACATGTGGGAGGAGCCCAGCATATTTCAAAATTCCCCAACTTTACGAGCCCCAGACAAAGGGTCACACATTAATTGCTTTGTTTCATTTTCAGCCAGGTAATTATTCAAAAAAATATACAAATTTGTTTCCCCTATAAAAATAACACAGTGTGTGGTTTAAAGTATTTACTTTTTAATTGCTTCATAATATTTTTTACAGATAACAGTTACATATATGATTTTACAACCGCAGCTTGACTTATCTTTACTTTTCAATGTTTTTGGTTTAAATAATTAATTTACATTGTTTCCAGAGTTCTGCTAACTTATACCCAGAAACAGTTAGTTATATATTTTAAATTGTTTGAAATTCTTGTTAATCAATATACATTTAATCTTTTAATCGTACCTTTAGGCGCATACCTTTGAATAGTTAGTACTAAACAGCCGGCCTTGCAGCAAAACCATCAATGCGTCAGAGGCCTTTAAGTTCAGTTGGAGCTCGGCTGTTTGGGTTTTGGATTTTGGCAGTTCGTGTCGCGGGCGCAACGTGTTCGATCGAGCGGCTTGGAGCCGTGTTGGCCAACTGGGGAGCTACTAGGCCACCGCGAAGACTTGCAAAAGCTCAAATGCGCAACGCCCGCCGTTGAGGTTGCACGCGAATTTAAATTGCCGCCGCGAATCAGTAAAAACTTAAAACAAAAAACGCGAGAGAGTTTTTTGCCCAAGTGATCGCAGTGAAAACCGAATTTGGCACAACAAAAAAAAAAAAAAAATCCAACTTTGTGAGCCCAGTGAAATTCAGTGAAAATTTGCTAATTCCATAGCATTGGCCAGCTGTGCACCTGGATTAACGCACATACCGCTGGAAATTGAAACCCAAGTCGAAAACAAAACCAAAACCGAAACCACAAACAAATTCCAAATCGAATAGTTTCACTTTTTATTGGATTAGCAGCAGCAGCATCCCAATTAAACAGGTTTGTTGGCCAATCGAGGGTGTGGATCTGAACGGGGCTAATTGAAATTGAATCCGAGCTTTAAGTGCTCCTCCCCTCGTAAAGGTGTCAAAGGTGGGCAGTCAAATAGTCAAAAGGGGAGCCTACAACATAGCATGTCACCTGTTAAATGAGCCCACATACGCTAATTGAAAGCTCAAGGTGAACTATTGGCATTTACGACCGATCGTGCGATGGCTTCTCGATTCTCCGAAAACTGGAATAACCCAGTAAACAACGCATTCTGTTCAAATATTTTGCTCATTACGAAATTATGTCAGAGTACTGGGCTTTTGAGCCCCCCTCAAAAGTTCGACATGCGCAATTTAAAACGGCTCTAAAAACCAAAGAGCCACAGAAGAAACGACATTAACTGCGCCAGTCCAAGCCGAACCGTTAGGCATAAGCCCAAAAAAAAACCATTTCGCAAGTGTGGTCTAACTGAAGTTAACTGTAGCTGCAACTAAAAAAGTTGGCAATAAGCCACCAGCCAAGGGAAAAGAGCCAAAAATACCTGTATGACTCGCAGTTTGACTTTAAAGTGGAACATTTTCGCCAGCTGCGTTCCCAGGGGAAAAGGAGATGGCTCAAAGGGTTCAGCACTGGGTCGATCCAATTAAAGATAAGGGTACTAGCTCTGCAGGTGGTATCCTCTGCAAATCTCTGACTTGGCTGCTTGATTATGCGAGACTGCGTTAAAAAGTTGGCCATAAAGGGGAAAGGTCAAGGAAAAGGCCAAATATGCAGATGGCTGAGTTTAAGATGTCAAGGCTTAGAGCGTATTTTTTTTTAAATGATAAATCAGACTAGCCAACTCAAAAAACCTTAATGGAAAATAGAAAATAAGTGCCTTTTAATTCCTAGTTCCCAGGGAAATGTGTTAAAGGTTGAGAGTACTCGCACTCACATATGTAATAGGATTATAAGTATTACCGTCTGAAGTGCGATAGACGCAAAGCCTCCATGAAATCCCTTCAGTTATTCACTTCCCCGGCTCCAATCCTCCGCTGACTGACATGTGGCCTCATTTCACCAATCATTTAACTTTACACTCTAGTAACTTTGCACTGTACTCAGGCAGGGTCAAGACTACCCGCGCAGGTCGTCCAACCGAAGTACCCACAAGCCATTAGCCACACTTGACTCCTCCTCAATGACAAGCGGATAGAGCCGAGTGCCAAATGCTGAGGTTTTTCGAGCTTCTTGCCTGCGAGGTGAAATCTTTGGCAGGCGCGCCCAAGTTTGGCCCAAGTTCAAGACACCAGGCTTTCATTTTGGCTCGGTTGCAGTGAAAATGCGGCTGGCCTGGTTTTTGCAAAACACATGCAACAAGCCAAAAAAGCACACAAACATACCGTTTATATTTTTTTTGGGCATTTTTCATTTCGGTTTTTCCGCCGCCAGTTCCGTGTTGAAATTTTCATTGTGGATCGACCAGGTGTGTTTTCATGTTTGGCCAATTGCAAATGCGGCCACCGGCCATTGAGAAAATGATTCACACAGTTTTCACCCAAACCGAAGTAAAAAATCAAAAGACTTAGGCCACAAACTTTTTTTGTTTGCTGCCTGTTGGTCATTTCGTATCTCTAACCACTGCGGGATGAATGCATTATATAATTGGCCGGGCATAATGAGGGAAAATTCTCGGTGTCATTAAAGTGGCCAGGGAGTTGGCCGCATCTGAGCCATTTTCAATGGACCGGAAAACGCACGCTCGCACACACGGCGCAAAAGTGAATTTTGAGGAGAGGCTAAAAAAATAAATAAAAATAAATGATGTATAAAGTTGACTGGCTGTTGCTGTGTGTTTCGTTGGCTGTTTTTGTTGGCAAAGTGAAAGCGCAGCGACGTCAACGTCAGCGGCAAAGTCTGCGCAGATTAATCACCCGGCCGTAAAGCGAAGACAGTTGGGCTCCAGAAAAAAAGAAGCCAGTCTTTGGATGGGTTCGTGACCCCTTCAGATTATACCCACATCAAACCCCCCCACCCTGCCTGTTACGCAATCGAATCGCTTCGAATTCTTTGCCGCGCCCCGAAAAGCAGATGCAAATATATGCCTAGCTGATAGTGAAAGTGTCTAGCTAAAAAATTTGAGTCGCACGGCTCGTGACGTCAAACTAGCGAGCTTGGCAACCATATACTACTCACTACGCACTCAAACGATCTCTCTGTCTTTCTTTTATCTCTGTCGATTTTTACAGCAACAGCGGCTGAAAACAGGAAATTTTTTGGCAACTCTTGGATGCCCGAAAATGGCGCACTATGATCAACGTTGGCTGAAACTCTTCTCCGGCTGCCTTTTCCTCCTTTTGCTGGCTCTGCAGGTTTCGGAGGCCAAGCGATCAAATGGTGAGTGCACAGGCAGAAAATTGTGAAGTATTATTATTGCTTATAATTCTTATATTACCTAACAAGCCATACAGCTTGTTAAACTTAAATTCTTTCCTCTTTTTGCCGTGTAATGCCAAAAAGACGGGGTTGCAAGTCAATGACTTCTTGAGCCAGAACTTTATCATTTTGCTTTGCTCTGTTTTTATTTTTGGCAAAAAGCAGTCATTGAACCCGCAACGTGCGAATGTGGATCATTTGGTGGCTCATTAAGTGCCAGGCTGCAGCTGCATTTTCAACGTGACGTGTGTGGAAATTCGTAATTCGTGTAGAACTCGCTGTGTCTGGGTGGTGTGAAAAATGGCACGCCATCATTAAAAAGCGATTAGCAGAAAAATGCGCCGGCCACCGTTAAGTCGCCGCCAAAAAAAAAAATGAAAAAAACAGAACTGCTGCAAAAGGGAAACAAAGCCAGTCAGTCGGCTTCTAGGTGCAGCAACCACTGTGTCAGTCGGTCAAAAGAGGTCCCAGACCCAGACCCAGTGCCAACTCTGGCTCACAATAGGCCAACAATTCTCGGGGTACTTACCCGTTTGCCGCTTTGATTTCGTTTTCGTTACGCTTCTGTCTTATACTCGTTTTTTCAGCCATTATTTTTGTTTTGCCGAGCGGAAACCAAACGAAAGACTTAAGCGACAAACTCGATTTGGCCTGGGTGGCGAGAATACGAGTGGCCGCGGTTTTTCTGCTTGATTATCTTCATCATTGGCCAGCTTTAATTGCCTGCTGCCGGACGGCTTTTGCTTTGTTGTTGTTTTTCACTTACCACAGAAACTGAAAGCCATTTTCATTTCTTTTTTGATTTTGCTGCTGTCTCCTGACCAAACGGCAAATACAAATTGATGGTCAACGCGCGCTGGAGGCGCTGCCAAAAAAACTTTCATTCAATTTCTAGCGAAAACTCCAGAAAAATAAAAGCAGCGACCACCGCACAGAAAGTCAGTGAAAAGTAAATAAAATAAAAAATAAATATTTCGGATGAGCCGAGGCGGATGTGCGGCGAAAAAAAGAAATCCACGGTGATAAGTTCGGCGATTACTCAGCGGTTCCACAGCCGAAACTTGTTTATGAAATGCATGCTTGTATACCGAAAAAATTACCTTAATTGAGGGTTTTTCGGATCATATTTCATAAGGAAAAACGAAACTGATATGACAAAAGCGACACTGCACTACAGTTTCTTCTACACGAAAGTGTTCAGTACCCTTATTGCCGCTGACAGTTGCACAATGATGCATTAAATATATATCGAAAGTGCATAGGAAGTGACCAGCAACAACGACTGCAACGATTGCAATTGACGCAACTAAAGCTCAGCTGTCGCAACCCCGAAGTCAGCGTTGCGTGCTGGACAGCCAAATGGGATGGTGGCTGCGTCGGGGGAGGCATGTGGCAATGGGGGCGGGATGATCACTCACTTACTCACTCACTTTAATTGCATAACCCCGTCGAGACAATGGTCGGGCTCTTCCCAAAGCAGAATGCTCATAGCATCCGAGTGCGTCCAAAAACCGAAAACCATTTGAAGCGAATTGCTTATACGCCTCGTGGACAAGCTGTGCGCATACAAAACGCTCGATTCAAATCTGACCATGGAGCAGCCAAAAAAATAACAAAAACAGCTGCAAATGGCTGGCACTGTAACAACAATTCCAGCCATGTCGCCTTTAGGCACTCCATTTTGTATATTTAATTTAAATTTCGCAGTTTTCATAGACGCCGCGACTTTGTTCACCGCACGCGTCACGTCCCAAAAAAAAATTAAAAGTGAAATTGTCGTGGCTGCGATTCGTCGGTTGAATAACACGAAAGTGTGTCAAACTCTTTTTCCTATCTCTAAAATTGAAATGGAACAAAAAACTATATCATTTAGAGTTAGAAATATACATTGAATAGGTGTTAAGGTATAAAATCTAGTTGAATAGCCAATAAAGTAAGACTTAACTAATTGAAACAGTTGGCATATATTTCTGTGAATAACTATTTTAAATGAAACTATTTATTTTTATAGCCAATCTTACTGCCTGCCAGCACTTAAGGCGCTCGGAGTCGCGAAGAGCGAAATCGCTGGAAGGATCATCTGTACGCGTACCGCGATGCCAAAAGAACGGCGACTTTGATGCCATCCAGTGCCAGGACGAAAAAGCCGGACGGGATTGCTGGTGTGTGGATGACTACGGCGTGGAGCTGCCCGGCAGTCGAAACGAGACGCGATCGGGCGTAGTATGCGCCGAGCCGAGGCATTGTGCCGCCTCCGCGTGCCGCATGTTCTGCCCCTCGGGATTCGCCAGGGATCCGGACACGGGTTGTTCCGTTTGCCGCTGCCGGGATCCGTGCGATGGACTGGAGTGTCCGCGTGGCCAGTCCTGCCAGCTGCAGGAGGTGCAGTGCAAATCGGAGCCATGTCCACCAGTGCCCACGTGCAAGAAGGCCAGATCGCTGGCCAATCTCTGTCCCGCCGGCTTACCGCTCGCCATCGACGACACCGTGAGACCTTTCCTCTGTGGCCAGGAGCCGGGAAAGCCGCAGTGCCCACCACTTTACCAGTGCCTCGTGGAGTCCGGAAACGACTACGGAGTGTGCTGCCCCAGTGCGCTGACCTTCCAGAAGCCCGGCATCTGTCCAGCTCCCGATCACTCGCAGTACACGGAGCGAACGGGCTACATGTGCGGTTCACCCTGCTCCCACGACTTGGAGTGCCGGAACATGGAGAAGTGCTGCTTCACCAAGGGATGCCAGTTTAACTGCCAGCAGCCGGGAAATGTTACGGGTTGTCACCAGGCCAAGGCCCTGGCCGACATCCTATCGATCAATGAGCGCGAAGGACGCGGCTATGTGCCCGAGTGCAACGGTCCTGGTGGTCAGTTCTCCCCGCGGCAGTGCTCCAGGAACGGACTCGTCTGCTGGTGTGTAGATCCCCGTACCGGACACAAGATCAAGGAAACCATGGGAGCGGCCAACAATGTGAACTGCGATGGATGGGAGAACATGATCAGCAGGTCCTATGCCAGGAGTTTCCAGATGGAGCAGTGCGATACCAACATCTGCGCCGCCGTCTGCGAATACGGATTTAAGGTGATTAGGACTTAGTTACCCCACTTGGTATTTCCACTAACATCATATCTTCCTAGAATGACCACAATGGCTGTCCCACTTGCGAGTGCTCCGAGCCCTGCGATGGCTTCAAGTGCTCCATTGGCTCCCACTGCGAGGTGGCCACCGATCCCTTGTGTGAATCCGGTTCTTCCCTGTGCGCCTCCTGGCCCGTCTGCAAGCCTGACCTGGTGTACTCCAATCCCTGCGATGTGGGAACCCCACTTTCAGACCCCGCAACCGGTGAGGTGATGTATTGCTTCGAGGATCGTCAAGGACGCAGCTTCCAGCCCACAGCCTTCTTTGAACCCGAGCCAGAAGCACTGTCAAAGCAAGGTCGCTCCATGAGCAACAGGATTATGTGCCCGGAGCAGTACAAGTGCACCAAACTGCATCGGGAAACGGAGAACGTGTGCTGTCCAGTGCCGGAGAAACCAAATCCAGCTGAGGAAGCAACGGGAACGCATCAGCAAACCAGTAAGCTTACCTCAAAACTGCTCATATAGTACTCCAATCTAACCGATATCTGTTTATAGTGTGCGAATATCTGCGGGACTTTTCCGAGCGCATGGAGGGCACCGAGGAGGGCATGCAACTGGCGGTTCCCTCGCCACGTTGCACTACAGACGGCGACTACGAGGGTCGCCAGTGTCAGTTAAAGAAGGTACGCGTCACCCGCGCCGAACAACGCAAAATTCTCGAAGAGAATACCATTCGGCGCATGAGGATGCTGCTAGCCAGTGCTGCTCCAAGTGCATCCAAACGTTCTCGTCGGGATTTGGAACGCCTGAAGCTGTACCGCGTGGATGACAGTGCTCTAAAAGTCCAAGTGGCTGCTCCTGTCATGAGTCGGAGTGCCAAGGTGATCGACATGGGTGCAGATCGTCAGCAGGGATTGGGACAGCTCTTCGAGACAGAATTCAAGAAGGTGGCCTCGGCATCCAAGAGGCAGCCGGAAAACGAGAATGAGCTGGTGGAAATGGAGGTGGAGCAGTGCTGGTGTGTGGATAGCTTTGGCACAGAGATTCCCCGCTCTCGGGGCTTTAATGTTAGCGAGGATACCTGCCGAAATCTGAGGGAGGACTTGGACTGCCTGGATCTCACCTGTCGAATGGGTTGCGAGTATGGCTTCTCCCTGGATCCGGATACCCGTTGTCCGGCCTGCCAGTGCCGTGATCCTTGTGAGGGTGTGACCTGCGGCTCTGGAAAGGAATGCCGCGTGGTGGACGTGAGCTGCGAGGGTGAGTACTGTCCTCCAGTGCCCGCCTGCTTGCCCAGGAAGCCGGGACAGTGTCCTTACCTTGTTCCTCCGGGTCCTGATAACCTGGATGCCAACACCTGTGCCTACGAGTGCCGTACCGATGCCCATTGTGAAGGAGCCCGACGCTGTTGCTCCAATGGATGTGGCACCCAGTGTGTGGATCCGCAATTGAAAACCGCCTGTCAGCACTTGCAGGCCATTCAGCTGCACCAGAGTTCCGAGCTGGGCATCCCCGCCCGGCAAATGGCGGTGGCCCAATGTGACCCAAATAATGGCAAATGGAATCAGGTCCAGTGCTCACCTGATGGTCACTGCTGGTGTGTGGATGATCAGGGTAAAATCCTGCCTGGCACTAGGGTCAAATCTCCAGGAACACCCAAATGCCAGGAGAACTCCAGCTTCGCCTGCCCAAAGACGAACTGCAGCCTGGAGTGCGAGAGTGGCTACCAGATGGACTCCAATGGTTGTCCGACCTGCGAGTGCAGAAACTACTGCAACGAAGTGAGCTGCTCCCCCCACGAGGAATGCCAACTGATCTCTGTGGAATGTGTGGACAGCCCGTGCCCCAAGATGCCCATATGTGTGCCCCGAAGAGCCTCAATTTGTCCCGAAGGTAATCCTCTCCAGCAAGGTGACCTGGACATGAGCTGTGGACCCCACAACGAGCACGAAGTCTGCCCCACCACCCACTCCTGTCAGCTGAATCCGGTCAACAACCGCGGTGTTTGCTGCTCCAAAACCCGAGATGTTTGCTTCGAGTCCATGGATAATGGTTGTCTAGCCACTGGCAAATCGGAGAGGAATAGCACGCGCTATAGATTCAGTCCCAAGGCTAACAAGTGCCTACCAGTGGTCATCGACTCCGAGGCACCCGCCTGCCAGACCAAGAACCTCTTCCACAACGAACTGGCCTGCAACTCCGTGTGTCCAGGTGAGATGGTAGCCTCCGCTTTTGGTTTTGGAGCTCCTCGTTAATCCATAATCCATACACTCATCTCGTCCACAGTGCTTACTCAATGCGAACGCCTGAAGCTCAAGAACAACCTGGCTGCCCAGCGAACGGGACACTCTTCAGTTTGGTTCCAGCCCAGATGTGATCCCGTCACTGGCCACTGGAGTCCCGTGCAATGCTTGGGCAAGCAGCCCCAGCCCATGGACAGGCACACGGAGATCGTCAGTCGCGCCTTTGCATCTGAACCGGCTGCATCCGCTGGAGAGGAAGCGCCTGGAGTCTGCTGGTGTGCGGACAAGAAGGGTGCTCCTCTAAAGGGAACCCTCACCCGGGAGAGCGAACCCATCTGCAATAGTCGACAGGCACGTAACCGCAAGGCATTCGATTCTGGCGATCCTCTGATGGAGCAACTGATTGCCCAGCTCACGCAGCTGAATGATGTCGCTAGCGAGGATTTGGACTTCGATGAGCTGGAGGCTAGAGTACTGCCTGCCACCGCCAGTGCAGCGGAGTCAAGTGTTACGGAGAGAGTGCTAGAGCTGGCGAACTCCCTGCTGGACTCTCAGCTATCCGTGGAGCAGGCCACCCTGAAACCCATGGAGCTGAAGACCACACGTTGTCGAGCTCTGGCGAAAACGGCACCATTCCCGGTCAGTTGCGATGAGGCGGGAGCCTTCCGCCCGCTGCAGTGCAACGGCAGGAGTTGCTGGTGCGTGGATGCGGCCGGAAACCAGCTACAGTCCACCCACGTCTTTGGAGCCGGCGATCGTCGCTGCAGCCATGTTCCGATCGAGGCGGTGGCCATCGAACTCCATCTGACCAACAGCAGTGGCCGGAGTGTAAGGAATGCCTACGACACCATCCGGCGGGAATTGCAGCAGCTACTCGGCGGTGAGTCCGTCGAAAACCTGCGCGTCCAAGAGAACTTCGATGGATCCGCTATCGTCCGTTTTGAGCTGCACAACGAGGCCAAGGTGGACTTGGCCTTTGCCATCGAGGCGGCCATTTCCGCCGGCGACTTCCGCCTGGCGGGCGGTCACTTCCGGCCGGACTTGACCCGCTCCCACTTTGTGCACCGCAGTGCCCATGTCCCAGTGGCTCAGGCGGCCACCGCCCAGGATGAGTCCATTCAGCTGGTGCTGTTCATCATGGCCACCAGTTCCGCCTTTCTGGTCAGCATATTTGTGGTCTACGTCATGCTGAAGCGGAACCGGAACCTCAAGTCGGCGAATCCCTATTTGAAGGGCGAAGGAGGCGACAAGCCTGTGGACTACTCCGCACCCATCTTCGTGCTGGCCGCCGACATGGACAGCAAGAAGGGGTTCGCGGCGTAGGCCTTCCGTTGTTGAGTTATCTAAATCAATTTGTAAATAAAACAGAGCAAATTTAAGATCTACTTTTAGGGGGGAGAGGAGATCGGAGGCCTCGATTCTGCCCCAACCAAGCCAAAAGGGGAGTGCGACTAGAGGGAACCCACTTTCGAATACCTATCGCATATGTTCTAGCAACCTAAGACGATTAATTTATGAATAAAGCTTTAAAGTCGAATAAATATTCTTTTTTTTGTCACATAAGGATAAGATCTTTTAGAATCTGAATCTAAAACCCTTATCTTGGAATAAAAAGCACGAACGTGTCAGCAAACATTTTTTGATTTTAATATTTAATAATACACGACATAATTGTCCGCCTGGTATCTTTCCTTCGCAGATCCCGTAGATCTCGTGCTACATAAAAGTATAACATTAATAAATTTTGGCTTCATTTCGTACAACTCGAACTCAGTTTTGTGTTTTTGTTTTGTGTACATATATCTTGTATATATTGTGTAGAACAATACCAAATCGTCGGCAAATCGTTCGACATTGGTATAACTATATATATTGTTCATATGTTTCTTGTATATGTGTACGTATGGTTGGTTGTGTACATCGTATGCTAAGTGCTTACACGAGCGCCGGTCATCAAATGGAATTCCGAGCTGCTGTTCTTTGTGTCTTGTTAATATACTAAAAAAAATTGTAAGTGGCTTAAAATATGTTCAGAGTTCAGATCGATCGATAGATAGATAGAAAAATGCAATACTCATGGTTACAATTGGAAATATCTGTAGTTAGATTTTGATTTGGAAAATGCATTGCTTACATGTAGAGTGGATTCGATGGACTTAAAACTTAGTATTTAGCTGAATGCGGCTACGAGAATGTAAGATCGTTGATCGTAGAGAAGACTTGGTTCCGTCTATTGAGCAAATTGGATTAGTACATTAGTATTATCGGCTTAAACTACTTGCACATGCAATTAAAACGTTAATATCGTAAGACTCGAGTGCATATCGTTCAATATCATGGCCAGCTCATAGTCGAGTGTGTAATGAGTCATGACTGGATGAGTGTGTGCATCCGCTGGAGGTTCCTCCCTCTGTTCGTGTATACGAGGCCCTAAACGCCCCTAATATTTGGTTACGTGGTTAGTTGCTATTCATAAATTAATGCTTTTCGTGTACGTGTGTATATATATATAAATCTTGTAAAAGAACAAAACGTTTAGCAGCCAATTTCCGAAAATAAACGACTGAATAAATGGCCGCAAGATGGGCTTACAACGAAATGAGTCAGGAGCTGCGGCCAAGGATGGATTTATAGGATTGTTTGGTTGGACTTCAGCTTTTTGGACTACAACTCTCTACTTTCCAGCTCCGCCAGCTGAACCGTTGTTGTTGCTACGGCTATTGTTGTTATTGTTGGCATTTCGGAACGGAATCGAGGCGCGCTGATCCTCCATGCGACCGCTCTGGACCTTCATGATCAGTGAGAAGAAGTCCTCATCGGGCACGGTAGCTCCGCGTCCGGTCTGCCCGCGTGGTGCTCCTGCAACAGCTGCCTCTGGGACGGATCGCGGTGGTGCCTCCGCCTCTGCGTCCATGGTGACATTGGGGCGCGGTAGCTCGGACCGCTGCTCCTCCAGACGCGAGCCCTGGCAGCGCATAAGCATGTCCAGGAAGTCATCATCGGGCTGCTGCGTAGTGGTGGCGCTCCTGGCGAGCGGCCCATGTCCAATGGCTGACGGATTCGCCGACGACGGCGACTTGAGGCCAGGCAGGTTGGTGGGATCCACGAACAACGAGTTCTGCTGCACAAGCGGCTTACGCGTGGCACCAGTGGCCACCACCGGAGCTCCGGCGGGATTCACCTTGATCGAACAGCGCTGGTCATCCATGCGCTTCGACTGCGACCGCGAAAGCATGTCGAAAAAGTCGTCATCCTTGGCTTTCCTGGTCGCCTGTGCTCGCAGCTTCTCCTCCTGCATGCGCTTCCCATCGGGAGTGATCTTGATCAGGTCCAACTGCTCCATGCTCTGGCGACGAACGCGCACCTGACGGGAAGCAATTAAAGTAATAAATTTAGCTATGTATCTTTCAGGGGTTTCAATTTCTCAGCATGTGCTCGAATCGAAAGTTTAACGATGTGTTTTGGTACGAAGTGTAAATATTTACCCTAACATAAAGGGGCAAACACTGCAAGCAGCAGGTGTCCACTTCGAAAAATAGAACAAACTGACTGCCAGTATTGTTTAAAAATATCTCAGGAATCATTCATATTGCTTTATGTTATGCTTAAAGACTTTATAGATAGTAAATAGATATATAGCTTGTTTTTCTTACCATTCTTCCTTGTGAGTTCTCCGATCCGTCCGACTGATTTCCGCTGGCCGAGTGATCGGAGGCGGTGGATCGAGCCTCCTCCTCGGTGGGCGATGGCTCCGAGTCGGGCATTCCCAGCAGTTTTCGCAGATCGGAGATGTTCACCCTGGCTGTGCTTTCACCCACCGGGTCGTGCAGCTCCTTAGCCAATTGGAGATGCTGTTCCGCATACTTCAGGGCCCGCTCATGACCACCGATGGCAGAGTGAGCATTGCCCAGTGACCAGCAGGCCCTGGCCTCACCAATCCGATCGCCCAACTCCTGGGCAATGGCCAAGTGTCGATTGTGATACTCGATGGCAGTGTTGAACTCGTGCAGCAACGTGTAGGTGTTGCCCAAGCTGTAGCAACTCTGGGCCTCCACTTCGCGTTCACCCAGCTCCACGGCCAAGGCCAAAGTGCGTTTGTAGTGCTCGGCGGCGTCCTCGAATTGCCCCAGGAATATGTGCGAGTTGCCCAGATTACTGTTGGCCCTTCGTTCCGCCGCGCGATCACCAAACTCCCTGGCAATGCGCAGTCGCTCCTGATGGTGCTCAATGGCCGCTTGGAAGTCGCCTAGTAGGTAGTAGGTGTTTCCCAGATTACCACAAGCTCGACCTTGTGCACCACGATCGCCAAGATCCCGCATGAGCTTCAGGTTCTCCTGGTAGAACTCCACGGCACGGGTGAGCGCCTCCTTGACATCGTCGCCGAATTTCCCAGGGTTTCTCTGACCCAAGTGCTTGCCCTTGGCGTGGTAGACATTTCCCAGGTTGTACAGGGCGCGTCCCTCGGACAGGCGATCTCCCAGCTGCCTGGCCAGCGTTAGGTGCCTCTCGCAACAGATGGCCGCCTCGTCGAAGCGACCCATTACCTTGAGGGTGTTGCCCAGATTGCCGGAGGACTTGGCCTCGCCCAGTCGGTCGTTCATGCTCTTGGCCAGCGTAAGATCGTGTTTGTGGTACTGCATCGCTTTGTTGTAGTCGCCAAGGTAGAAGTAGGCGTTGCCCAGCTGGGAGTAGATGGCGGACAGAGTGCGAAGATCCTCGGTTCCGGCCTGAATGGCCGCCTGGAAGAAGGCCACGCCCGCCCGGCAATCGCCCGCCTTGCAGAGGCGTTCGCCCTCGAGGGCCAGTTCCAGGCACATACTGGATCCTCCGTCGGATCCGGAGCCCTGCTGGGAGTTGCCGTCGTGGGAATTAGTTCCTCCTCCGCCTGATCCCAGTCCCAAACTGGACACATTCTCCGCGGACGCGGAGAGCGAGGACATTCTGCTTCGAAGTCTCGCCTTTTTGTCGCGATGCTCCTTTTTGAGGGGCAGGTGCTCCGAAAACTGGGAGTTGTCCACTTTGCGGCGATGTTTTGGGGTCGATCTTCGGGGTTTTTAGCTAGCCTCTGGCTGGTTTTTATCTGCTGATGGGTAAACTTAACTGCGACAGGTGAAATTTCAGCAATTAAGCGATCTTTTGTACCGTTTTTTTGACTAATTAGTGCGTTTCTGATTCACGACCAGTGTGACCGAATGGGGTCGATGAAAAATACCAAGCAGATTAGAAAGAAATACCAACTTAATACGGTATTCCGTTGGATTTGAAAGTAATATCTGTTATATTTGTTGTAAGTCAATTGATCAATTTTAAATTACTTATTATTTTTATACTAAAACAAAGATATTATGAAAATTGTAGAAACTGTATGCCATTACTGTATGACCATAGCTTACATATCAAGAATATTTAGTAGCCAAGCTCTAATATAAAATTTGGCATTGTCTTTTCCCAATTGGTAAACTTATTTATTAAATTACATTGCATTGTGGTCAACATATTGCAAGATTATATTGCATGTCGTTTGATTTTAAAATAATTTTTGCTTAACTTTTCAAAAAGTCAGTTTAAATTCATTTATTTTCATATCTGCACATCAAGATCTTATCCGAATGGTTGCCCGATTGGAGAAATGTTAGGCATGTATTGCAAGACCAAAGTTTATAAAGTATCAATATTTATGAGCCAAGCTCAAAAACCAATTTATCATAGTGTTTTCTTAATTTTAGAACTTACTAGTAAAATCTAAAATATATTGGCTTAGGTAATATATATCATTGTTCGTCAAAAAGCCATAGCTGTGCGCCCTCATCTCTATCAACCGTAGTTGCTAGCCAACACCTTTGCAGGCGCGCTTTGCAACACTAATCGCTTCAAAGATGGCGTCACTTCTACGGTGTCTGTGTGAACGATTCTAGTTGCCGCTGGAGAAAATTCGTAATTCTCGCATAAAGCGCACCTGCCGGCTACCAAAATCGATTGAAAAGCGAACGTCCCATATTGCGGCGCGATAAGCGGGTGAAATTGTGGCAGTGCGTGCGCGATAGACCGTTAGAAAAGCAGTGCAAATTGGAAGTCCGGATGCTCGAAGGTGTGTGTGTGCGTCGCTTTTTTTGAGCAGTTTTCAGCTGCAGTCGGCCAACACTGCAACGCAAACATTGTGTTATAAATTACATAAAACAGGGAATTTCTGCACGAAGGCAACCGAAAAAAGGACTAAGAGGAAAAAATTAGCCTAACAAGAGGAGAGCGAGTGCGACAGGGAAGGAGGGATACAGAGCGAGCGAGAGGTCGATAACGATACCCTTGTTTGGTTATCGCCCTCGATAGGAAACAAAAACGGGATAAAAACTCAAAAGCAGCGGCGTCTTTCAGTATGCTGGTGTGCCCGTGCGTAGGATGGTATTTTGCGGTATTTTCATGCATTTTTGGGTCTGCAGTGTGACCGTGTGTGGGAGAGAGCCGCCTGAATAGAGAGCGCGACGCGCAACAACAGTTTCTGTGGTGAGTTGAAACGAAACTCACCACGCTCTCACCCAGAAATCTGGCACAGTGGTCCCGAAACAAAACCCAAATGAGTAATCGCAACTGGGGAATCGAACTAAATATCAGCACCAAACAATTGAAAGCCAGCTAGACGAAAACAATAACAATAGTAATACTATTCGAAGTTACTAATACTAATCAATAGGCAGCAGGCTTTTCGTTTGTGTGTGCCTGCTCCCCTCTCGCGTATAGTATATACCCATGTGCCAGAGAGAGCAAGCCGAAAACGAAAAGAGAGCGAGAGTCGGGCGAAGGAAAAAAATATCGCCACAGTTGCCGTATGCCGCCTTCGTCGTCGGTTGCAAAAGATATAGAAATCTTTTATATACACACATACGCAGTCGGTTTTTAATAAATTCTGCAGCGAAAATTCCAAGCCCGAATAAAGAAGGAGAAATAAAAGGCAACTAAACAAAGCCGAGTGCAAAATTAAAGCCAAATTTCCAAGGCGAATGCAAATTTTTCAAGTGCGCAGTAAGCGGCTAAATCCCCAGACGCAATTCGGTGTTTCAAAAGTTTTAATAAATAAATAAATATGTAATTACGCTCGCCATCCAGCCAGCCCGCACACACACACACACACACACGCATACACGCACGCAATCGGTTAGAATTCGTATGAGCATATATATTTTTTACTTATATTATTTTTAGAATATCGATTTTGTGCCGCGTGCGTGTGTGTGTCTCTCTCGCACCGAGTGTGTGTGTGTGTGTGTTTAAAACATACATATTTATGATAAGTGTGTGTGTCAAGCAGTAAAATGTGTTAAGAATTATGTTCATATAGACACAAGTTACCTAATCTTACTGCAAAAATGAGGAAAAAGGCAAAATAGATGAAAGGAATCAACAAACCGAAGTGAAGCGAAAGATAGAGCAAAGGCAACAGCGAAAAGAGCCCCATCAAAACAGCTGCGCTCTCTCACCTTTTACTCATCCTCCCATCCTCTCTCTCTACCCATTCACATTCTTACGCTTCTCCCATTCCCCGCTGTGCGCCCCACTCACTCACACACGTACGCCATTAAAGATCTTTGTGTATTTTGCTTTGACACCGCATTTACATGTGTTGACCCCACTTGGACAACACCCCCCGACCCCTCCCTCCCATTCGTACCCCGCACCCGCGCGATGCGTTGTGCAAAATTCTCTCGTGAACTACAGTTCTAATTCAATTATGCCAACTGCTATACACACATCCACAGTGAAACCCAGCAAGCAGCGCTAAAACGCCAGCCAAAAGCAAAGAAAAAACGAGAAAAAGCATCTCCGTGACGTAGGCAAACGCGAGAAACCGAAACCAAAACCAAAACTGAAACTGAAAAAAACTGAGATATCGAGCAGACGAGAATCACAAGCTCTGAAATCGAGAAAGGTATGCCAAGACCAACGGAAGTTGGCCCACAGCGAATTCGATTCAAATCGATGCCATTTTGGGCCAAAAGCTCGCTCCATTTCCGTTCCATGCTTAACCCTTGGATAACTAACGTGCCATAAATGTAACTACTAGAAATTAAAATTTAAAAAACTGGGAACTGGAAGAAGGAAGTCTTCAAATACCGTAGTATTCTATTAGCCTTCTCTTCTTTGACCAATAGTTAAAATATCAAAATATATACACATCAAATTTGCTAAATGTGTTAGATCAAACATAATGGCAATTGCCAACGTCACCTCAATATAAAATGTCTTAACAAATTAAGTAAATGTGCCCAAGGGGTTAAGCCACAACCACCGATTGAAAGTCAGGCAAATAACTGGTTCTAATTGATTGAGTGATTGCTGGGCTGGCGGAGGGTGAAGTGGGGGGCAGAACCTGCTCGGCAAATTAACAAGTTCCAATTGATATATACGTGTGGGGACGCACGAAATTCGTCGAGCCTACTCGAAATTAGCATAAATGTGTCAAAATGGTAAATCAATTCGAAGGGGCAGAACTATAGCTGTATATAGATATAGCTGTAGCTGTCATCGCGGTGACAAGGCCCTGGAATTAAGCCATTATATATGATCGCTTTAATTATAATCCATAATCCTATAATCCACAAGGCAACCCAAGCACGCCCAGCGTAAAGTTCCCAAATCGAACGTGACTAGGTTGCAATTAAGTGGCGATGAAAACAAGATCACTTAACTTTTCAGCGCTTCGATTTCCAGTTTCTAGCTGTCAAACGCTTTTTATTGTTCATCCAAGCTGGTTTGTGTCACTGTCTATTTGCCAATTGAACTTGGCTCTGACGTCACGGATTTCTAGCACTTGGAGGATGCAACTCCTCTTCAAATACCAGTGCGCAAAAGTAATTAAAAGTTGAGGGGGAAAACCTATAAATCATTACCAGGTTGCAAAATGCTCTGCTTTTTTACCATGCCTATTGTTATTTATGTTGTTTCGCTGCCAATTTCGTTGTTTGAATTCAAATTGGCAACAAACGACGAACTATAAACTATAAGATTGAATGACCCATTTAATCTATACGAGCAAAGTTTCTTCCCAATTCCGATTTGTCTATATTTGGCCGGCAATGAACCATTTTCCCGATGACCGACTTCTCGCTAAGACATTTTCTAGTGCATTTCCCTGGCGTATTTTAGCTTCTGAGCAATTTTAACGAGTTAACCGATGCAGTCAACCCAAATAAGTGTCATGCCAGCCAGCGTGTGCAACAATTTGTGAGCTCACTTATTGTGTTTTCACTGTAAGAAGCGTAATGCTGCCATAAAATGCCTCCGCATACGAATGTGCGCATATGAAGCGCTCCTCCTTGCGGAGCTCCCAGTGTCGGGTGAAAGACGAGAGCTCTATTATAAAATTACCAAGTCTCTGGGGCATTACTATGTGCCATGTACGTACGACCTGCTTTGCGATTGTTCACCTTTTTGTCGGCGCTAAACGCTGACAGCCAAACGCACAGCTCGCTGGCGGCTTTAACTTTTTAGCCTGGCCAACAAAGTTAAAGAGCGTGCTCAGAGGCAATTTGCCTTTTGGCCTGGCCATAAGTTGACTCTTTCTACGCGGATTTTCCCTAAGCCCGCTGAGGCTTGGCCACCTCCTGATGACCACAAAAACACAGTCCACTCGCTTCTGCACAACGCTGGCTGTCTGTTTTCACATAACTGACCTCACTGCGCTGTTTATCCTCACATTTTCCCCAGCTCGTTATGTACGGATTTCCAAATTTCACACGGAGGAAAAAAGTATCTGAGATACAACAAGATCCTGATTGCGCAACTTTTTGCTATCTGGCAATTGCGATTAATGTATTCTTTCTTTGGTTTTTTGTTTTCCGAAGTACTATTTTCATCACTTTGCATCAAAATGTGAAGATTTTACTAGCCAATGTGGATATTACTTTGTATTCCCGAGAAACTTCACTTCCAACTTGTTTACCTCATTTTCACTGGCCAGGTTGCGTCCAAAATAAAACCGAAACCCATATTTCTTTCAACTCCATTTGAATGCGAACCAGATTCACTTTGTAAACAAAGGTTTTGTTCCGTATCGAATCGCTTCCCATAGATCGAGTGAAAATATGTATCTTTGGAACGACGCTGGCTTCTGTGCGAAATTCTCGACAAATCGCTTACTCAATCAATTTGCAGTTCGAGTTACTTGTGCCTTTTTCTTCCACCCACTCTGGGTTTTATTTTTTTGTATTTGACTCGAAAATATTTTCGTTATTTGCAATGACCAGTTCGCCCGAAGCGAAACTACAGTCGTCTGGTCAAAGCTTTTTGTTTGATTGTTTGTTTGTTTGTTTGTTGGTTCTATTGGCAATTGAGAATTCGTTCCGCTGCAGCAGCAATGGTGCAAAAATCAATTTTATTTGCTAGTTTGTTAGGCGAATGCGAATACCACTCGTATTTGTACAATTTGCCATGTATGAACATGGGCATATGCCAGGAGCACTCTGCTCCAGTGTAAACATCGTTGGCACACCGCAAATTAATGACCGTCTGAGTGGAGGGCAAATGTTTCTCTCATTATAATTAGTAGGCGACTGTCTGAAGCCCCAGATTTTAGCCTTTGTTTTGCAAAATGTTTGCATTTTTTTTTTTTATATACTTCGCACGGCTCGCTAAACAGAAGTGAGAAAAAACATAAGAAAAAGGCGCATTTTTAAGCGCTGAAAATTCAATTAGCCGCAGTAAACTTAAAAATAACCGACTGAAAAGCACGAACTAGAATTTGAACTCAAAGAAAAGCAATATATTGCATGAATTTCCCAGCAGAATTGCAGTCAATTTGTATCGTTACAACTAGATAATTTATGATTCCTTAGTGCAAATATTGATTTTCTGATTGGAAGAGAGCGTCAGTGGAACATGGCCATTAAGTTTGCTATCTACATGTTTTAATTGATCTTTCTATTAGCTGAACATTCCGCTTGTCAGCAAACAGTTTGCAAACAAATACCAAATTTTATTGCAAACCAAGCACATTTCCGCTCTATTGACCTCGATTGCCAAATTTTTGGCTGTCTTTTAGCACATAATAAACTGACAATTTAAATCAGCTCAACATTTAATCGATATTGTTAACTAATTAGCAAAACTGTTCGGTTTTTACCAGCATAATGCATTAGGGAAATCCACATGCATTTGGGCTGCTGTCTAGCAATCTTTGCAAATATTTATGTATATTGTTTGTTTTGCATTTTCCCACCTCGGGTTTTTCTTTTGCGGCAATTCGATGACGTTTTCCATCGCACAGAAAGTATAATTTTAGATGCGGGAAATTCGGTGGCAGTGAGAAATCATTTCGCTGATATTTTTACAGCCAGTCGAGTGGCAGGGGGCATTAAATAAATTTCCGTTTTATATATATATATATAGAATTTTCCCTCCATTTGCAGTGCAGTTTTGGAGCGTATGAAATTTATTTTCGAAAAAATATTCGCGGGTATTTATAGAGCAGTGAAAAAATCTTTTCGGTGGCATGAAATCATACGACCTTGAATTTCGCTTCAGACCAAATGGCCGCTTCATTATTAAACCGCTCTTTATTCTCCGTTTTGTTATGGCCACAATGTTCGATGGGGTCTAAATCAATAAACAACGCACTCGAATCGGCGACAGCTGCTGCAATTAAATATAATCGCATTGCACAATTAATAATTAACACTTGCGGTGCGCCATCCACGCAAACAATTGACTATATGTATGTATATGTATCTAGAGCATTTGAAGGAATGCCCCGGCAGGTGGCAAGTATTTGTTTTCGTTCTGTATCTGCTGCGTATCTTATCTGTTTCACCCTGAGATACATTTTCCTTTCTTTTACTTTGCTTTGCATTACTTTGCTTTACTTCCCTTTGTTTGTGTGTTTATGCGACATTTTTGCGCTGATTTTGATTAGGCGGCAGCCACGCCCACCCACACAAAACGCCCGCTTATCACGGCTACAAATCGCTTAATTAAAAAGGCACAAAAAATGAAAAACTGAAATGCCGAAAGAGCGAGCGAGAGGTGTGTGCGCTTTTCAATACAAAATTTTCCATGCTTCGGCATTTGGCATTGAATTTGCACTGGCACACATTTTTTTTTCACTAAGTAGCAGCACATACGCAAATCTGAACACCATATACATTATATATATAAATACTATATATATAGAGAGAAATACCTCTGTAGGTGGTGACGCTATGGGCAGGGCAATATTTCATTGAACTGAGCCGTCTGGCGCAGAATTTGCATTCTTTCAGCCTTATGTTTCACTCGTTTTTTTTCTGTTTTTTTTTTTTTAATTAGTCCAAAGGCTGTCGCATTCGCCGTGTGTCTTGCTCTTAATTATTTAATTAAATTGAGGAAACTGTTGTGACTGCCGCTGTCTGTTTGAGCGCTCCACCTTCTGCGATTTCGTCATTCGGTTTTTGTTGCTCTTGACTGGGCTTTTGGGTTATGGGTTCCCCCCACTTAATAACAATAGACAAAACATACAGCTGATGCAATTAGTTGTGGACTTGTTGTGTGTGTACACACATTGTCAACTGATTTCGTGGCACTTTCTCTTTCGCTTTCGGCGCGGCAATAAGTTAAATTGAATCTTATGTAAAAACCAGAAGCACATGGCACCTGCCACATGCAGCGCAGTTATGACAGATGTGGTAATCAAATTAGAAGCGGACCGCTGATAAGAATGCTCGGCAATTAGAATGGCACACTTGGACGGAATCGAAGAGGAGATAATTTGGTGATAACTTATAGAGCGGTTCTTGGTTCTTCCAACGAAAAAGGTATTAAGTGAGTATTCTTGAATTCCTCAAGAAGCAATGCGCTTAGGAATTCCACGAAAGTCCAAGTCCCAGGATTACTTTGTAATAATATTTGTGAGAAATCGCATTCCAGGAAGCACTTCCTCTTTGGCATTGAAGTTTCCTTCATTTTCTCTGGCCATAATTAAGCACAAATACCAGTGAATCGCACTAATGCCACTGCAACCCAAAGAAAGTGGAGTCCTTGGTGGCAAGTGCAGTGGACAAACACGTGCTGCCGCCCACGCATTTGGTTAATAAAAGTGCTCAATTGCGCAAAAGGAAAACGCTCTGCTCTGACGTAGACTGCTCACGGGGCACAATGGTGGTTATACCAAAAATAGAAGTATAAACCCGGCTCTCTATTTCGGTGACCCATAAAGTGCGGCTTTTCCCACATTTCCCGCACGCTCGCTTTTCCTTTTGTGTCATTCGTGTGAATGTCGCATTGCGTGCGTGGCTTTCATTTGAACTTTGGCGAGGTGTTTTCACTACCAAAAGCGTGGGCGCCTCAATTTATGGGAATTTTAGTTGCGGCTTAGCTAAGTGGCCTATCAATAAATTGAATCATTCTGTCAATTGAAGTTAATACAAAACAAAGGCCTTGAACGTGGCTTTTCAGCCATTTGGCTGGCTGATGGGAAAAGCTAGCTCATGCTGATGCATCCGACGGATGCATTTTATTTCGTTGAGCTTTATTAGCTGACAACTGCAGAACTGCAGCTATCCTTTTATCTCCGCCACACACTCTTTTTTTCTTTCTTTCTTTTTATTGCCAACTCGACAAACATCAATCGATAGTTTGGCCAGCCATTGTTTGCCTGCCATTCAACTTGGCCAGCAACTTTTGCCAACTTTGTCTTCTGGCCAAGAAGAAGAACTACTCCTTCTTCCGCCTGCGCGTTGTTTTCTAATTTAATTTATTACCGCTCCCGTTGTTCATCTTTTGCTTGTTAAGTGTCCTGAATGTTTAATGGCGTTTTACATATTACAACAAGTTGCTGCGATTTACGCAGTTAGTATGCCCCCAAAGTGACCCAATTCCCTCGGAGGTTTCTTCTAATTTCGTTGACTTCGCTCTCTGCTGGCCAGAAGAAAACCCATCGCATGCGATGTGTGTGTATCCTGCGCCAAAGTCAACCAAAACAAATCAAAAATGCAGCCCACAGAAATGTCGAGTGTTTGGTGGGGAAAAAGCGAGGGGTTCTCCTCTCTTTTTTTTTCCAAAAAAGAATGAACAACAGCCGTCGTGGCTGAAAGTTATTTCCCTTGTCCCCTTATGCTGACTGACTGACTGACTGACTGACCACCCACTCGTGACATTTGCAAGTGTGTTTTCTTGGCTCACTTGGGGAAAATCCCCCGATGGAACTATATACATATGACGAAAGTATTCTGGAAATGATTGTAGGCAAAAGCAACGCCGCGAATTCTAATTTGATTTATGGCATTTCATATTTTCAGAATGCATTCAACTTTTACCTCATGTTTTTTCTATGTATTCAAGTATTCAAAAACTTGCTTTAAAATTCAAATAAAATATTTCATATTTTATGCTTACAAAAGATGCAAATGCTGATTGCTGTATGATTAATTTTTCTGTTTCTTTTAAATGCGTACAATTGTTTAAAATTGTTGCTCGCATGCGTCACTATTTTGTTAATAAATAACATAATATGATAAAGGTATGGAATATTTCTATTACTAATTAGTAAAAGTTCCATTGATAATGAGGACAGTCTGTTTGAAACTAGACTAACCTACTACACATACTGACTACTACAGCTTGCAACCTGCGCATGAATAGTTGTGATCAAGTGCTGACTCCTTTCTCTCAGTGTGTGTGGCTGGAGATGATGGTCGTGGACGCCTGGAGGGCGAGTGGACCAAGCCGAGTGGTTGGTTGGTTACATTGTGCTAACTTTCGCCTCTTGTGCAGCAGCTGATGCCGCTGCTTTTGGTTGCCCTGTTGATGTTTTTGCCACGGCTGTTGATGCTGCTGCTGATGGCCTGACTGTGGCATGGAATCTTATAAAACTTATTGTTCCATTTCCTTTCACTTTATGTAAATTAAACAGTGCATTATTCTTGCATATGTATGTGTGGGGGTGGTATCCACATACATGTGTATGCACATGCAGATATTTGCATTTTGCACTTGGCACATGTGCCAAGTTATCTACTCTTTTTTTTCTGTTGTGCCTCCCCTGCGTGTTGTTTGCTTTTCGTTAAACGATGCAAAGGGTCGGAAAAGCTGTTGCATATGCAAACTTAATGGCTCCGCGCTGATTTGATTGATTCCACGATCTCAATGCACAGGGGGACAGTGTGTATTCACTGCGATAAGGTCAAGGTTTCAGTTTGTACTGAAATGACCCATATTTACATAGTATTCATGTTCTGGTTGCTAGTTTATTTGTCTACATTTTCTAGTTAATGAAACTTGAGAGCAAGTTTTTAAAGTGCATTCAAGACCGCCCACAGCAAATCAGGCTTTCATCGATGATTACCGTTTAGAAATCAATTTCATGCTGGCAGCTTTGATAATTTCCCAACTACGTAGTAGTGGGCACGCAATCAAACGCAGTTTACAATTATTCCCACTAAATTTCGATGTGCATGCCAGTAATTTGATGCATTCGCATTTTCACTGTCATACCCTGCTGGCGTTGGAGCTGGAGCTGGAGACGGAGATGGACTGGAGGAGAATTCTCACCGACCATGAACTCATCTCTCGTGCGTTTCACAAAAGGATTTTGCCAAGTGCCCCCCATGTGTGTGTGTGTGTGTGTGGATGGTGTTTGTGCATGTACTGCGTAGTTTTCCACAGTTTTCCCCGCTTGAAAAGCGTCTTTCTCCACCGCGACTGCAGTCCCCGATTCCTTAGACACGTTTCAAGTACGCAGCGAAAAGCGAAAACAGTGCGCAATATTTTCACACTGACGAGGAACGAGGTTGAATGTGGCAAAGGGGGGAAAATTCTGCTTATCATCGCGTCACTTTGCATTACATAAAGCCGAAAAAGTGTGAGAAAAACCCCTATGAAAACTGTGAGTTTGTGCACTAGATAAACACACAGCCCTAGAAAAGTAATTTGGACTGACTTAAAATCCAACTTAAATGCAAAGCAAATCGGAGCATTCCAACTGAATACCCAGTGTAAACAAACGAAAGGCAACAATGAATTCGAAGGGCCATAACAAAAATCAATACAAATACGCATTAACTATTTGCCAGCTACTTAATGCATTGGAATGAGGAAGTACAAACAAGAAAGCTGAAAACCAAGCCAGTAAATATGTAAAGGGGTTTCCCTAAAAGGCGCACAGCAATTATTATTTATGACAAACTCAAATTACGGCTTCAGTTACTGCAAACACAAGGGTAATTGTTTAAAAATAACAATTGGTTTAAAAAACGTAAATTCTTTGAAAATAAACACATTCATAAATAGTTGATAATACAAACAACTTAATCATTGATAATGATTCCGATTAGTGTAGCTCAGATTAAGATAGTTAGACTCAGGAGTAAACTATTGCGTGCAAAACGATTTGTGATTTGTGAATCACAAAAGTTTATAAGATACTTAGGCATGGAGTAATCAAATAATATGCAAGTTTCCATTTAAAGCAACTGATGGGGAATGCGGAACAGTTTGGTGAAAGTTTATTGCAAGTTTTGGTAACGTTCAAAAGCTGTTCTCGCCCTCGAACATTTTATTTAGCTTATTGATTATGGCTGGGGAACCAATAGACATGCGTCAAATGCATACTCTTAAGGGAGGAGGAGGAGGCGGGATGAGCTGTACTATATAGTACACGAGTGTATGTGGGTGGGATTGGGTGACATTCCGGATAAGTGACAGAATAATAGATTTTATCGGCATGAGCTGTCTTCGTGGAAAACGTATAGCTTTCTTTACTGCATGTGAAAACTCATGTGGTACAGTTTATCTAATGGAATCAAGCTTATCGATAAAGAAGCGTCGATAGTTTCGATAGGAATATCGATTGGTCAGTGGTAGCTTGCCCATCTCCAATTCGCAAGAGGTGGCTTTGGGTGGGAAATTAATTTCCCACCGATGAGTGGGCGATGGCTGCCGACTGTCGCTTAGTCATTAGATGACCAAACGATGACTGTATTCCAGTGGTTGGGCGGCGAAAATCTTATAAATGCCAGCAGAAAACATCGAGCAAGCAAAGCAAAGCACGGCCAAAGCAAAAGCAAAACAAAACAGCAGAGGAGAACCGAAGTGAATAGCAGCGGATACAAAGCGAACTTGTCTCATTATTTTGTGAGCCGAGCCGCCCGGCCATTTGTTATTGTTTTCTACGATGATATGCTGGGGAATTTCGCTACCACTGTCGAGTAAATAATGTCATAAGGTCACACGCACAACAGCACAAATTAAAGGGGGAACACTGTACGGTGGGCCTAATGGTCAGCCATTGTTGCTGCTGTTTTTTTTTCGGTCATTTGTCTTGGGACATTCAGCTGGGCTTTACTGTGTTGGGCTGGGCTGGGCTCGGTTGATGGTTTTATATAAAATAGCATAATAAATGGCCAGCCCAGACTTCTAGATTCGCTATCGCCACCGCCACCGTTGCTGCCCATATTAAATGTCACATTGGGGGCCAACATTGCTGCCAGGTCGCCGGCCCAAAGTGAAGGTGATTGGAACAAATTAAGGCGAAAAAACAGTGCAGAAAATCAATTATAAACAGGGCAGCGCGTTGAAAAGCGCTGACCACCGCCACTCAGCGTGGAAAACGGGTGGAAAATGGGAAAAAGGAAAGCAGCTGTGCAAACTTTTCACTCGCACCACCCACTGTCTCTGTTTTACTCTTATTTTGCCTTTCAGTGAGTTCCGGCTGGCCACTCACACTCAATCACACACATGCGTATTTTGGTTTGTCAGACACTGAGAAAAAAAACGAGAGAAAGTCGTTTGAATTCGAAGTTAGTAGCTCCTAATTAGTTAGTAACTGATATATCACTGATCACAATCATACCAAAAGATTCGAATGTTTTGAATCTTTTGAACAATTTTAATACCCAATTTGTGTTGGATTTTTTTGCCAAGTGTAGAGACGCCTACGCGTCTCGGTTTCCATTTGCACCGGCAGGCAGGCAGGCGGGCAGCTGGCCGAAGCGAAGTTGATCGCATTTACCTGTTTGTCACTCATACGCCTTGTGGTCCCAGTCTGTTTTATTTGCCAGAGCATGGCTCTTTTATTTTCAGCTCTCTTGCATGTGGGTGTTCCTGCCGCCGAGCTGAGCGTGTGTGTAGTGTGTGCGACATGTTAAACATGTTTTCGCTTGGAAATCGACGGTGGGCCGTCGGTTTGACTTGCATTTGTGCAAATTTGTGTGCTTAACTGGAAACACTGAACAAGTTCCGCAATGTCGTCCTCGAAGTGAAAACTGTGCAGCAGCCACAGACTTACACACACACAGACGCATATGTGGCACCACTTTCCTGCCATTTCCCTCAGATTGAAGTTCAACCTGGGCCAGTTGATTTCTCCCCCTTCGAAACGAGCCATGCAAATGAATGAGTTTTCCCAGCTTGTGCGGCGCGTCCTTCATTTGGCTTCATTTCCGTTGAAGATGACAGCGGCATCTAGTTTCCGGTCAATGGCTTTTCCGGGCTCGTTTTGATTTAATTTACACGCCATGCTTAATTTAATTTAACAGTCAGTTACAATTCGCAGCCGCAAGTTGGCCAAAATCTGGGCTTTGCGGTTGGTAGTGTCCAGCTGGCGAAGTCCATTTGGGGCTCTCGGTTATCGCGGTCTGCCAGAGAAAGTTCAGCCGGCGGGAATGGAATTCAGGATTCAGCGGTTCAGCTCGCTTGCTATGTGTCAATCAATCAATGGGTAGACAATGGGTTTCCTTAGTTGCTCACTGAATCTATTAAACCAATATAATCATCCTGAAATGAAAAGTTACATCTTTATTGTGAAGTACATAGCGAATTCGCACTGCTCTTTTGAATTTGAATGCTCAACTTGGCTTCTAGTGCTGGCACAGTCACAGTCCCTGCTTTTTATCAGCGCTATCTGTTATCTGGTACCAAAGAAATCACTGGCAAAGCCTTTATCTCCGAGCGCACAAACAAGCATACAAACGCCAACGATTAGATACACCTGAATGTCTCATTTTATCGGGGGAATGGAGCTTTTTCGTGCCTTTCGCTGCGGTGTCAATTTTTGAGTAATTTACAGCGATAAGAAGCGCCTATCTAACCAAAGCCCGTACGTTTCTGTTCCGATTGCAGTGCATGTGATGCCAAATATCCATAAAACGCAACAAGGAAATCGGCAAACGTGAATTACTATGTGAATGCAGCAAACGGCAATCAGCAGTTAGCCAGCAGCAGCAGCTCTCCCTCAGTTAACCAAATTGATGTGCCATTCAGGAGCAGCAGCGCAGAAAGAACAGGATCAGGATCAGGATCACATCAGATCAGATCGGAGCAACGTAGAAGCTAAGCGAGAGTATTAAACAGAGTGTAAGGCGCATCGCAAATGCAACAATCCCTCCAGTAAACAATACAGAAAGCAAAGTATAGCAAACACAAAAAGAAACAGGTGAGTAGTTGACTGATAAATGAGCGTGATGAAGTCACCGTGAGCTAATTGATTGCCCCACTTAATTCCAGTGTACATACAACTGTAACGAATTTAAGCAACAAGCAAGCGGCTAAGGAAGAGTATAGACCCAATTCACGCCCCCGAGTAACCGTCTGATAAATGCCAAGATAAGTCGTTACCGCTTTAATACCGCCATCAACATTACCCAGCAACAAAAGCTGATCCAGCAGCTCCAGCAGCAGCAGCAGGCGATCGCTTTCAGGGGGAAGAAACCGAAACAGAAGCTGAAATTGCAGTTGCAGCAGCCGTTGCAGTTGCAGTTGCAGATTGGTCAGGAAACGAACGGTACAGGCGGAGGAGGAGAGGAGGGAGTAGAGCTGTTGGGCTTACCCAAAGGTACCGAGAACAATTGCAAGACGCCAAACTCAACCGCAAAAGTCGCCAACATAACACATAAAATTTTCGGTTGGCTACGCAAGACACGCAACAAACGGCCAGTCGAGATCCTCAACAGCGATTTCGGCGAAGACGGCGACGAGGGCGTTGGCGAGGGCAAAGGCCAAGGCGCAGGCGAGGGAGGAGGAGCAGCTGCCAGTGCAGCTGGCGGTGCAGCCGATCAATTTCCAGTGGCAAGCGTTAAAAACAAAGCCGGCAAGCTGAATACCACACAGACAGCCACGGAGACCGCCATCGATTCAAACGAACCCAAATCTGAAAAGATGTCATCGGGCACGTTTGTGGATCGAATCGACCCGTTCGCCAAACGTTCGCTCAAGAAGAAGGGTAAAAAGAGTCAAGGTTCCTCGCGCTACAGAAATTCTCAGGATGTTGAGCTGCAGCAATTGCCGCCATTGAAAGGTATGTATCAAATGCATTCCAACTTTACGATTTTATCAATCTAATCATTGTCCATTCACACAGCTGATTGCTCCAGCCTAGAACAGGAGGAGCTGTTCATAAGGAAGCTGCGCCAGTGTTGCGTGTCCTTTGACTTTATGGATCCCGTGACGGACTTGAAGGGCAAGGAGATCAAACGGGCCGCGCTCAATGACCTATCCACCTATATAACACATGGGCGCGGTGTGCTTACGGAACCGGTTTATCCGGAAATAATTCGTATGGTAAATATGCCGACTACCACAACTATTTGCAAACTGAACTATATCGCAGTTAATTAGCTTATAGTTACGGAAACTAGCTCTTGATTACTTAATAATGTTTGTTTTATTTCCACCAGATTTCATGCAACCTATTTCGAACGTTGCCGCCCAGTGAGAACCCTGATTTCGATCCCGAGGAGGATGATCCGACACTGGAGGCGTCCTGGCCACACCTCCAGCTGGTGTACGAGGTCTTTTTGCGGTTCCTGGAGTCGCAGGATTTCCAAGCAACTATCGGCAAGCGTGTGATCGATCAAAAGTTTGTCTTGCAGGTGAGTGCAAAATGTCGCATAATTAAAGTAACAATTTAATTAAGTAAAAATCCATATTGTTTAGCTTTTGGAACTTTTCGACTCGGAGGATCCCAGGGAGCGGGACTTTCTGAAGACGGTGTTGCATCGCATATACGGAAAATTCTTGGGACTGCGGGCTTTTATACGAAAACAGATTAACAACATATTCTTGCGATTCATTTACGAAACGGAGCACTTTAATGGAGTCGGTGAGCTCTTGGAAATCCTTGGCAGGTATGTTTCACTCATTGTCTTCTTATTATACAAATGCTAATTAAACTCATGTTTATTCGAACAGTATCATCAACGGATTCGCCTTGCCCCTGAAGGCCGAACACAAACAGTTTCTGGTTAAGGTCCTATTGCCACTGCACAAAGTCAAATGCCTGTCGCTCTACCACGCTCAACTGGCGTATTGCATTGTACAATTCCTAGAGAAGGATCCATTCCTTACCGAACCGGTGGTGCGTGGCCTGCTGAAGTTCTGGCCCAAGACGTGTTCCCAGAAGGAGGTCATGTTCCTGGGCGAGATTGAGGAGATCCTCGACGTGATCGATCCGCCGCAGTTCGTCAAGATTCAGGAGCCACTGTTCCGTCAGATTGCAAAATGCGTGTCGAGTCCACATTTTCAGGTAAGTCATCTCGTGTGTTTGTAGTGAAATGTGCTCAATATAATTGTGTTTCTTCAGGTTGCTGAGCGAGCTCTTTATCTGTGGAACAATGAGTACGCCATGTCGCTAATCGAGGAGAACAACGCGGTCATCATGCCGATCATGTTCCCGGCACTATACCGCATCAGCAAGGAGCACTGGAATCAAACCATCGTGGCGCTCGTATACAACGTTTTGAAGACGTTCATGGAGATGAATTCGAAACTGTTCGACGAGCTTACCTCCAGCTACAAGGCGGAGCGGCAAAAGTGAGTGCTAAAGCTGGAGTTTCAAGGTGGCGAATGATGAGCATTTTCCTCTTCTGTTTGCAGGGAAAAGAAACGTGAGCGTGACCGCGAGGAGCTGTGGAAGAAACTGCACGAACTCGAATCCAATCGTTCTAGTGGGCGCACCGCCGGCGGCAGCGCCACGACATCGAACAGCGCAGCTTCCGCGGCGTCAACGTCCCTGCAGCCACCCAGCTCCGCTGGCCTGAACTCTCATCAGCAGCAGTCGAATAGCGGCAGCAGCGGTAGCCTGTCCAGCGGCGGTGCCGGCGGCGACAATAATCCTGCGACCACAAATGCGAAAATCAAACAGGATAAGGCGGACAACTAAGCAACGCGGGGCGCGCCGGAAACTAACAATAAAACCAAGATCAGTAAGAGCGTAAGCGTAACGCGTTATCCGATATCCGTAAACGGCAGAGAGACAGCAAGCAAGCAAGCAACCACATCTAAAGGAGAAATAAATAGTTATACTAAACCACACATATGCTAAACCTTAAAACCAGAAAATATAAAACTAAAACGTATACTCGATTGACAAGACACCAACCAAGCTGGACAGACCCACAGCTCGCTTGGGCGGCTGTTGAAGGAGGTAGAACCGAAATCTGGATCGGGATCGGGATCAGGATCGGGAGCTGGATCAGATCCCAGGGCGTGTGTGTGTGCGCGGTAATTAAGAAGCTTGAGTGCGGCATTAAAGAAATCTTTATAAATAATGTATCTTACAACTACAGCAACACACACACACACACCACACACACACACGTGCGCGACACGTATAAATATATATTACAAAGGAAGAAAATAATTATTAATTACGTTTAAGCGAAAAGATGTTGAATAAAGAGAAATCATGTTAGTAAGTGAAAAGCAGCAGAGCGATAACTATAACGGATTGACGATTGTTGAAGCGCATTGAATATTATTAACTAAACATATTGCTAACTAGAGATCCTAGCATAGATCGATCAGCCATCCTATCCTATCCACACCCCCAACCAAGGAAACCACAGCACCCAAATCACCGAAATGTTCACATGCTAAGTAATCGCGTTCATTTGAAGATTGTAAAATAGTTGAAACTGCGCTGAATCCTCAGACTTTAATTTTTTTTTTTTTAAATTAACAAATTAACGAATTGCTCCATAGAACGGCGTGTCTTAGTGCAGACTTCCCACTGAATTGTATATAAATTAATCGAGAATTGTGCTCCCCCTCACCCACAATGAAACTTTGTTACTTAGCTTTAAGTGTTGCACACTCCGTCAAGACTTCTCGAAAACAGAAATTCCAACCATACCCGCTAAAGAAAAAGCCTGCGCAGTTACCAAGCCGAATCTGTATTCGAACCGTAGAGAGACTTGAGAAAAACAAAAGCAAGTTTTAGTACATTGTTGAATTGCTTCTGCTAAACGGGCCAAGATGGACAGGGAGCCGGCAAATCTATAATTAGTTAAGAACACAATTGAATACCATACTATAACGTACGAAAACGCTGATCTATATAAATGTATGTAAAGTGTAAAGCGGCGGATACACAAAACTATATATCTCCCAGCTGAGGAATAGGCGCATGCGCGGAAATCAACATGTACTCGGCAAGAAATGAATACAAATATTGAGCATTGTAAAAAGGTTAAGCTAGAGATACCAATAACCCAGCAAAGCGATAGTCTATAGAACAAGGTTATGGAAAATTCAGCTTGGCATACGTTAATTGGCATCTTGCGATACATTTCCACAGTCCACAGTCCAGGCTCGATATGCATCCCACACACTCTAAAAGCTCCTTTCCATAAATGTATATCTCTGCGGAAAGCGGCCCAGTGTCGAGTAGAGCAAATAGTTTGCCAATGCCTTTCAGACTCTTCTCGATTGAATTAACAACTCAACCTATTATTCACTGCTCACGGAAATGCGCACAATTGTCATTCGATTTGCTAAACAATACCTTCGATTGTAAATAATGTAGCTAAGTTAAACAGGGGCAATACTTGTGGGCCGCTTTCCCAGCATCTCACACTCACACTTAGCCGCACTCATAGTAAGGAAATATATAAAATTTATATATGAAATATGCTATTCATATGTATGTTTGTTCATTCAACTCTCACGCGCCCATTACAAAGTATAGAAGGAAAGCATGCATTATAGGAGCAAAACTATAGGGAAGTATCCACTAATGAATGTCTCTCATTAGGCGAAACCGCGGAAGTTCATATAATATTAATGATAATTGTGTCTGTGAATCGTGAGTTATTATACACATATATGTATACATATATTGCAAACAAAACCGAAAAATGCAAAAAAAAACCTTAAAAACCTAAAGGAAACGTAAAAGTTAGCGTTATTATTAAATATGTTTGTAAAACGTCAACAATATGCAAGAAATGAAATTAAATGAAATGAAATGAAGCGAAAAAGCGAGCGAATGGCGCATAGAGGGCATCTAACTAAAGATTGGTCGCATATTTCGAAAACAAATTGAACCTATGGCCTAAATACTAAGCGACGTGTGTAAGAAAGTTTTGCATCTTTATATTAGCGTGTAATTAAACAAAAGAAATAGCTAAACGAAGCCCAAGCCTAAACAGCAAACTACAACTAGAGCTACTACAAACTTCCCACGAGTATCATCCCTCCCCCATTAACCCCCACAATAGCGATCAGATCGAATCCCATAGCCCCCGAGTCCGTTGAGTCCTACTGCCTTTCAAGATCCCAAGAAGAACACCAAATATAATGCAACACGACGAATGTTAAAACTCGAACAGGCAGCACTTCGCGACTCGACCTGTTTGTTATGCCCATCTAGTAACTAACACCAATCTCAGATCCTAACTAGCAGATCCGAAAGACGAGAGAAAAACACACGAATAGGACCCATCTCTAGTTAAAGTTGATGTTTGCCTAGGATGCCAATCAGTAAAACATAAAAGAAGAACATATTCAAATAACGCAAGTGTAAAAACGAAACCAGAAATCAAGTAAGCGACAAGCATTAGATTAAGATTAATGAAAAAATGTTGAAAAAGAATGCCTAATAAACGATAAAAAAACATATTGTATAAGTCATAAGTGGTTCAATGATTATTGCCTCTTCATCATTTCGTTTGTTTTGTGATCAACACCTTTGTTGCACTCTGAGTTAATCTGTTTAGTCCGCATTCGAAGTAAATGGTAACTTTAACTATAGTTTCTATTATTGTATTTATATGTATAAACAAATGGAGCATGTTAATTCGTAACTGCGGAAGCTGCTTTTAGAGCCAGCTGAGCGAAGAGGTTTAAGCAAAAGCAAAACTCGTTAAGTACTTTTAGAGAGAGAACCCTGTACTAACTAAGAAGTGTACTACAAATAAAGTCGCATTAACAACGTTGCATCCGAGATCAGAAGAAACACTCAAAAAGAAAACACTTAACAAATGAAAATGCCCAGGCAGCAACAACAAGAGCTAAATAGTTAAAGCGCTTAAACAATATAAACACTATGGATACTAACAATGAAATGCGAACGGATAAATATATATGTGAACCATGTATTTTCTTATGTTCTAGACTTGTAAAAAAACCTATCGTATATGCCACACACGCTATATTATTACGTTTTTTAAACTTTGAGTTCTTGTTCTGTGTAGGCCAGGATGCGAGGATTTCGATTCTTTTTTCCTTGGGTTAAAGGCACACAGCACCCACACCACCCACTCCACCCATACACACTCACTCACACACACACACGACTAAACAAAATCTTATGCTGAGAGTAAATATAAAGATTAAATTATAATTACACAAACATAAATGGGAATAAATATATATATAGGTATATATAAACAGCATATATATATAAAAGGAAAATTATATATGGAGAAGCATCGGAAAACAGAGGTTTAGTTGATTGCTTTCGAATCCAGGCAGAAAGTATGCGAAAATAAAGTAAATTAACTAACTAATGGCGAGAGGCAGCAGAAAAAAAATAATTAAAATTGCATGGCGCAGGCAAAAACAAATATTTAGCTGCAAGCAGAATTAACCAAAAATGATTAAAAACCAAGTAAAAGATGAAACAAAAAAAAAACACACACACAAAAACTGAATGAATGAGTATGATGAGCAAATCGGAGAGAAAAGAAGCAAAGAGATCAATCAACAATAAAAAATTAATAAATACAAAATAATTAACACAACGTGTTTGATTTTAAATAGGATTCAAAATAGTATCTTTGAAATTTAACTTTGAACTTCAAGTGAAACTATCTTTGACTCCTGTTACTGCAATTGAGATAATTTTCCTATGCGTAGCACAGATTTTTGAAAAGATAGCTCACATAATAGGAAAACCTCAATCCAAAAGGATTTGAAAAATTCTAGTATGTTTGTGCTTGGGAATTTAAAGTTTAGAACTGGAGAGTTGGGTTCGGATTTTGAGCTGTATACCCACAAGATATCTTGATGCTTAGAAGAAGAGTTACTTTTTCGTTAGAAAGAATCTTTTTTGAAAAGTGAGCATTCGGTTTTCAAATTTTGTATCAATCAGCTTCTGTTCCCTGGGAAAGCTGGTGAATTCGCTGAGCTTTGCCGCCGAGCCACAAAAGCTGTGCACTGCAGTTGGTTCGCTGCCGTCGTGAGGTGCAGTTGGAAAATCGCGAGAAAAATCAATTTTCGAAAACTTCAAACGCTCGCTGAAAATCCACTCCGAGATCCGCATCCATGAAGTGGGAGAACTACTGCGACTTTGTGGCCGGATGCTTTGGCGGTGAGTGGCGGAGCTCCAGCTGGTATTCATCCCAATTTTGCCAACTCTGGGCATGCATGACGCAATGCAGCAGCCGACGGCGATAGGCCACTTGTTGAGGGGAACTGCCTCAGTCCCGGCGGAAAACGGGCGCCATGGTCAAGTTCACGTGCGGCGCCCCTGATCCATCGGATTCTTGGCAAGCGGCTGTCGGCGGCGGCCGTTCAACATGTGTTGTTTAACTTTGTGGCCACAATTTTAATTAGTTTATGCTGCATTCTTGATTCCGATACTCTGATATTCAGGTGCCTGCGGGGTGCTGGTGGCCCACCCACTCGACACCATCAAAGTTTGGCAACAGGCCTCAAATTCATCCGTTGTGACAGCCATTCAGCAGATCTACAGCAGGAATAATGGGGTAAGCTTGGAAAGGAGGATTGCGTCTAGTTGGAAACTTGGTTTCAAAGATACAAATTTTATGCAAAATATCTGGTTAAAGATGCACTTGTATGTAGATCTTCCAATCTACATTCATATTCAAAACTTTTAAACAATTTAAGCCAGCATTTATATATTCTTAATCCCGACTCCGACTGGACGCAATCCTCTAGTGCGCATATGTGGGTGGTGATGGGTTTAATCAATCAGCATCGCCTCAAAGGTCAACGGCTTCTACAGGGGCATGTTCTTCCCGTTCATCTCGACGGGAGCGATCAACTCGCTGCTCTTCGGCATCTATGGAAACCACCTGCGGCAGCTGAGGAAGGTGTGCCACAGTGACTACCAGCGGGAGCAGCTGGAGTACCACAACATGTTCCTGGCGGGCTCTGTGGCGGGATTCGTGCAGTCCTTCATCGCCTGCCCCATGGAGCTGATCAAGGTTCGCCTGCAGACAGCTACTTGTGGGTTCTACTTGATTTTTCAATCCCAAAATAGAGGATTTTATGTGAAATTCCGCAGATTACAGCGACTATCTCTATGGCCAGAGAAGGACCGCCTTTGGCACGTTCAAAAGGATACTCAAGACTGATGGAATCTCGGGGCTCTATCGCGGCCTTTTGCCCATGATGTGCCGGTGAGTTAGTTCAGCGGATTCCTAAAACACATGGCACTTTCAATGGTTCCTTGTTTACTACAGCGACGTCCTGCCTTATGGAATCTATATGCTGGCCTATCGCCAGGGCGTTGACTACATGGACAGGCGGGACTTTGTGCGCCGGCGACGCAGTCAGTCGGATGGATCCAGTGTGAACCTGCTGGTGACCACGCTGGCCGGCGCCTGGGCGGGAGTCATCTCGTGGGTGTGTGTCATTCCGTTCGACGTGGTCAAGACGCTGATGCAGGCGGACGAGAACCACAAGTACCGGGGCATCTTCCACTGCGTGCGGGTGCAGTACAGAGCCTACGGCTGGAGGAGCATCTTCCGCGGCAGCTGGATGCTGGTGGCGCGGGCCGTTCCCTTCAACGCCGCCACTTTCCTGGGCTACGAGTATGCGCTGGAGTGGTGTCAGCGGTGGAACGGCACCTACGTATGACCCAGCCAGTCTGGCAGAGATTAGGAGCCTTAGTTTGTATGCTGTGTACATTGTTGTCAACTGAGAATGAGTGTGATCGAAAAATGCAAACCTATTCTATAATTTACTTCAATGCTGTTTAACAGCACTAACAAATAGCTTTAATTGCCTCACTTTGTAAACGTTTTATCGTATCAACACGGGCTTAGTATTTTTGAAATGCACCTCAATTTTGTAAGCTTTAAAATTAAAATGATGACAAATTGCGTCCATAAACAAGGTAATAGTTTTAATTGCTGAGTATTGGTGGTCTGTTTCTTATGATAGATCTAATTTTTGAACAATCTATGATTTGAACAATAAGAACAAGTTTTTGAATTTAGAAAACATTCATATCGGTTGGGGTCTGCGCTATCCGAGCTATGAACCATTTCTATGAATGTTGACTACATAGAAATGGTGTGACCGCACTGCCATAAAGCGAGTGTGTAACTCCGCAGTTTATTAGCACTGTTCGGCGAACGGTCACACCGAGTCGAACGATGAACAACAACACAACATCGCGTCGCGTTCGTTAAAAAACAGAGATAAACGCAAATCGAAGTAACAAAGTGTACATACAGCGCGCTATTTTGCTTATTTTCATCGTGCTGCACTTAATGACCCGTGTCCAGTGAATATATGGGCAGACTCATATGGTTAGCGCGAAAACGCAGCGAGTTGCGATGAGCAGCCGCCGAAAAAAATGGCTGGAAAAATTGTGCAAGTGAATTAATGTCGAATTGCGCACAATTTAATTTAAATTTCACTAGTGGTAGTATGTGCAGTTGTTTGTGGCGCCGCGAAAAGTTCGCAAAGTTCGCTGATTTTGCGAACGGAAGGCTAGCAATCGAAATAACGGTGTACAAGAAGACGAAGAGAAAAACAAACTGAAAAGCAGAGCGAACGGAAAGCAGAAAGAGCTAAAGTCGGGCAAAAACGCAACAGAGTGAATTGTGTTTCCACTGCTGTCCCCCCAATTCTTAAACCACCCCTCCCCCCTGACAATCCCCAAAAAAAATCAAATTACGTGGCAAGTGGTCAGGCGAGAACAACAACAAAAACAAGCACAAAACCTGCTGCTGCAAGTTTTTTCCTTCTTTTTTGGTTCCCATCTCTTTGCTTTCGGTTTACTGTACGTGCTGAAAACGCCCCCCAAATCCGCACCACCCACCACCCAAATAAACAAATAAAGGAGTACAAGAATCCCGCGTAGCCACCCCCATCGCCACCATCGAAATGTCGTCACTCAAGGTCGCCGTGAGGGTTCGACCCTTCAACTCCCGGTAAGCCCAGATATCCTACGCCTATTTATAGACACAGCCATGGTCAAGGAAATAGCAACACTGCACATAGCATCCACACAGAAATTGGGTAGTCAAACTTACGGACAAACAAAAAGCACAGCTAAATATTTAAGATAGTGTTTCTGTTAAGAAAGGATATCATTCTATAAATATGAGCTTATATCTTTAATAAAACTACCATTTTAATTCATAATTAAAAACTGAAATATTGAGTTGGCTGTGGAATATGTTCTGATAATCTCTTTTATTACTCATAAAGCAGCTTTGATTTATATTTTTTAAAATATCTCATATGCATATGACTAAGAAATGGGGCAAGAAAACAAAAAATAGGTTTGCCTTATTATTATGACCTCACTTATCATTATCATTATGGGAGAATGTTTGTTTGCTGAGCTTTCTATCGCGTTTTAACCATAAAACGCCCCTTAAAAATAAGTATGGAATTTGGTTGCGCATTTCACTCAAAAAGCACAAAAGTGTCTAAAAACAAATTTCGTTACAAAAAACCACTTGAAATACATGTAAAAAGAGTACTAGACTGCCTACTTAAAACCGCATTAAACCTTTTTATTTTGACCAGCCTCGTCTACGATTGTTAACCATTTTTGTTGCTGCTTGTTTTTTTATGTTTTTTTTTTTGTGTCTTTATCTTGGCTTTCTGGCGCAGCGGTCATTGCTTTTGGCACAGTTACTTGCGAATAAAACCGAATCGAGAAAAGCGTTCGAAAGAAAGACAAACGCACCGAGAAGTTGGCAGAAGTGCCTCACAAAGAAAGATACATGTGTGCGCTAAGAAAGATACATTCCGTAATGATGTCATTCATCTCTGGCGTTCGATATAAAAATCACATTAACCCATACAAAACGAGCTTTGTGCGCTGCGAGTTTACGGCTGCCGTGTGTTAATTGTGCATGAAATAAAACAACATCATCAGCGGCAAATGCTGTAATTATAATGGCAAAAAGTGGAGCTAACTCCCTGCCGCGTTGTGACATCATCGTTTTGGCTCAAACTTATGCAAAGCAGCTACTCACTGTGACAGGGAGCACTCGATAAGGCAAACTGATACAAGTTGGATTAGTAGTCATTGATCACATTGAATAATAATCATAATTAGCATGGTGCATATGTACATATGTTCTTCCCTAGATTTGAAAACCGTTCTCCTTTGGCAGCATTCACTGTAAATATTTTTGCATAGTTTCTTTGGCCTCCGGACGGACATTTTTAGCACATATTTCCACGGCTCCTCAGTGGACATGCAAGACTGACTGCTCGCAGTAGCCTCCATGCGAAAACAAAAGCAGAAATCTACTATAATTACGTATATAAGTGTGCTTCATAGGCACTGCACCCGAAAAAAGCAAGCCAAATAAACATTTTTGATTTTGGCACGAAACTAACTGGCCGAGCAAGTTCCACATCCCATCGCTCATGAGTCACAGCGGCGAAATTCGCTGGTGTCCCGCATAAATGTTTAATTGGGAAATGAATCAGATGCCGCAAAGAACTTCCCGCTGCCTGCCGGAGTTTTCTCGCTTCCCGTAATCTCCGGCTGGATGATGCTCTCGCATCGGGCCGAAGATTAACGAATTAAAGCCACTCAAACGCAATGAGCACTGCGTCGACTTGAGTAGTGCAGCAGCATGGCAAAGTGGAGCGGCGTAATCGTGGCAGCCCATGATGAAGATGGGGGGAATGACCCAAAATTGTCGCTCGAAATGGGACAAGGCACTAGATGGGATTCATAGAGCTTTGCAGTCGCAGAACAAACACTCTTTTCACTGCAAAAAAACACAGAACATTTGAGTAAAAGTTAAACAGCACAATCATGGGAACTATACAGCTCTCAAAGGTACAGAGAACAATTGGGGAAATAAATGAATACACAAAATTACAACAAGCTACACTAATAACTAGTTGTTTCCCCAAATCTCACGAACTTCCCATAAATGGTTTGTAATAGTGACGAATACAGTCAGTAAATGAATCATGTGATCTTCTAGAGTTATAATAGAAGTCTATTTGGATCTCGTAAGATACTAGATCCACGTTTTTCCTTGAATTGCCTGCTATCGGGCATCTTATGTTTGCTCAGAGGCGCCTTCGTGTGTGTTATTTTTCCAGCTGTAGTCTATTTCGATGTGTGGGTGCCCCTATGAACTCCAGTCAACCGGTTCGGTTCCATCTTTAAACGAATGTTCTATCTATGCCCAGACGCGAGTTTTTCATCTCTCTCTGTTTTTTTTTTATTTGCGCCGCTTTTCCTTTTGATGTTGCAATCAAGTCGTTGGTTGTTTCTTCTTCATTTCTGTATTCGCTACAAACCGGATTTTCTTTTATAATTTGTAGCCAGCTAGCTGTGGAGCGTCGTCTCATCACAGGGCTAACATGTCAATTGGATTGCATGGGCTAGTTCATTTCCCCATTTCCCGTCTATTTCCATTTTCATTTCCATTCGCTTCAACCGAGAAACGCCCCCTGAATTTTCGCCATTTGTTTGGGGTCATGCAAAAATCGTTAATAGGAATATTTATGAGCCAGCGGCTCGGTCTATTTATAATCCAACACGAAGGGCTCCAAAGCGGGCGGTTTGTGCGGAGGTGTATGCAAATGCTAATCCATTATATGTAGGCTAAACTTAACACAATAGACTGCCACGACGTCTGTCGGCCAGAGATCCATTAAGTACGACAAGTAATAAATAAAACTGTCATCTTCACTTCCCATTGCAGCGAGATCGACATGGATGCGCAGCTCATCATGGAGATGGAGAACAAGAAGACGCGCCTGCTGAAGCCACGTCTGCAGTCCATTCGCGATGCCGGGCGGGACAATCATCACGACTTCACCTTCGACTACTCCTACTGGTCATTCGATGCGGAGGATCCGCACTTTGCCACCCAGGAGCAGGTGTACAGCGATCTGGGCAACGATGTCGTCGATTGTGCCTACGAAGGTGAGCCAAGGTCCCAGGGGTCACACCATTCGATTACACAACCGGCTAATTGAGCGAGTATAGGTCTACGCTTTGGCTTTTAGTCCATTTCCAACACTATGCACTGCAAAAAACAACGAGTAATACGAACTTTTAAGAGCCCATAGTTGGGACTGAAGAAATCGCGTGAGATTATCGTCTAAAATAAGTAAATTTAAAGAGTTATTATTATATTTTTACTATAGCTTTAGATATAACCCATATATCGAATTTTCAGTGTTGTACATAGCTATAGATTTATTTTCTGTGCACATTTTCCATTAGCGAGAGCGAGTTTCCTTCATTCTGTTTTCCTGCACTCACGGTTTTGTTTACATTTTCCCTGTGCGTCTGCTTATTGGCTTTGATATTGGGTGTTCCCTCGCCTTTTTTCCCAAATTTTCTGCTTTGTAAACAACATTGCGGCTCTAAAAATATAAATTAAGAGCACGAGTGTATACCAAAAAAACTGCAGGCTGAAACGCTCTGCTGGCGACTAATTGCAAATGAATTTAAGTTTGTATGCAAGTAGGTGCAGTTAGCAATAATCATGCGAATTTCCTGCTACCGGATGGATGACCGCCGCTCCAGAGGATTCCAGAGTTTCGAGAAGCACGGGGAAATTTTCAAACTGCCAAAAACTTGTATTTCGTTGGCCAATTTGCGATTAAGTATTAAGTTAACCCTCTGGTAAGATAGCATAAATAGTTATTGCTCAATTACTATATACAATATATAATTGATTGGAGCAATTCAAGGGGTATAATTAAAGCTCACGATTTGTATTTTGTTAAGTTAATTGTGTTTAATACATTTCGAGGCTACTCACTTGCCATTTCAAAGATCTAGAGTACGTAATGCTTCGCGTAGCTGCGAAGTGGGCTTGATTCGATTGCAGGAGTTGGCCAAGAAAGTAAGCCAAACAAAACTTTCGCCCACAACTCAAGATGCCAAGCGAAATGGAACAGCTGTTTCTGCTGCTTTTGCTCGGCGTTGCTTTGGCACGCTTTCAATATCAAATTACGAGCAGCCAAGAGTGGCAAAGTGGCAGTGGGAATGACAAACAGCCAACATGCATTCGCTATGCAGATAAAGCCAAGTCACTCCAACGGCCATAAACAGACTGCAGTGGCGTCCAACTGACTGGCGATTTGAGTTGGAAACTCTTCGGAAATGTGCAAGTGCAGAGAGAGAAATTTCAATGTTTCTAAAATATATTCCTGAGTTCATTCAGAAGAGAAAACAGCTTGATATTTGATTAATTAGATTGATGTACATGATGATGTAAAGTACAAAACCTTCGCTTAAAACTTGTGCAACTAGCTTATCTTTTCATAGTCTTCTCTATTTTCTTGCTGTGTAGCTTACTAAACGACGGATAATTTTTCTCTAGCTCTGAGCATTGTCTTGGTAATTGTTGTTGCACCACCTGTGCGGTCTCGAGTGACGTCGAATGCTAAAGCAAATCTTATCTCACACCTGTCGACCATCGAGATTGTCCAACAAGCTGCTGAAACGCTTGAGCCGCCCATCCTCCAATCTCCAGCCCCATACCCATTCCCATGCCCATCTCCATACCCACTTGGTGTAATTCGAGCTGGAGGCACTGGATCCGATGGCTATAATTGCTGTTGGCTAGGCGCCAACGATGATGTCGCAATTAGTTGGCGCTAGTCAAAGTTTTAGATAGGTCATCTCTTGAGTCATCCATTGTATGGAAACATTTCTGTATGGGATTTTGTGCAAATAATTCGATTCTTGGCCATTGAATGGCACTTGAGACCGATAAGAGTTTAAGTGCGGCTATAAAATCAGTCAATGAATGGAAAATATCAATATTTACCAAAGAACAACTAACTCGTAATTCAACTTAGGGAGCAGTTGTTTGCCCTGCTTATTAAACCGAAATTGCTATATTCGGCGAATATATTATATGTATGGCTCAACTTTGATTGTTTTTGTTTCCACTCTAAATGTTATTATGTGTCACCGGTGACGCTGCATTCCCATTACTCAGTCACGAAAGACTTGCCTCACTTCTGGGCGGTTCAGCAATTGCAGCATACCCTTCGTGACTGGCAATTAACTTTGGGTAGCACGATGCGCTCGAGTGGCAAGCGCCGTACATTCGCTTTTCATAGTTCTTTAGCACAAGAAACGTAATGATCCACGGTCAAGTTGCTATTAATAAGCTGCAACACCTTCCTTTCATTCGTTCTCCCAACTAATTATATTCTTGCTTTTTTTGTAGGATACAATGCGTGTGTTTTTGCCTACGGACAGACTGGCTCTGGCAAGACCTTCACCATGATGGGCACGCCAAACAATCCCGGCCTGATACCGCGCATCTGCGAGGAGCTCTTTGCCCGCATGCGTGTGGGCCAGGAGTCGGGCACCGGCTACAGGACGCATGCCAGCTATCTGGAGATCTACAATGAGCGGGTCAAGGATCTGCTGGCGGCACAGAGCACTGGGCATGGGCTAAGGGTGCGCGAGCATCGCAGCCTGGGTCCTTATGTGGAAAACCTGTCACAGCATGCCGTCTCCGATTTCGATGAGATTCAGGTGAGTTGATGGGTGTTCTGTGTGCTTCGAGAACTCATTACTTATTCCCAAAACTGATTCACAGGAATGCATCGCAAGGGGAAATGCGCAACGCACCACGGCCAGCACCAACATGAACGATACGAGCAGCCGCAGTCACGCCATCTTCACGATCACATTTGTGCAGGCGGTCTTCATGAATGACATGCCAAGCGAGACAGTCTCGAAGATCCATTTGGTCGATTTGGCAGGCAGGTGCGTAAGCGTAGGCGCAAGCGGAGCATGAAGCACTGCTCTAGAAAGTAAAATCACACTAGGAAAAAACTCTTTAATATATAGGAAAGCAGTTCTGAAAACCTAAGCTTGTTATTAAAATACATATATGTAAACTTATTCAGTGCAGTACAGTGATTTATTTTTAATATAATCCCCCTCTTATGCTTCCTTTCAGTGAGCGTGCCAATGCAACGGGGGCAACGGGTCAGCGGCTGAAGGAGGGCGCTCACATCAACAAATCGCTCGTGACTCTGGGTAGCGTGATCTCGGCTTTGGCGGAGCAAACGGGTGGCGGTCACAACAGCAGCAGCTCCGCACTGGCCACCACACCGAATGGGGCGAGTAAGCGGGTGCTCTACATTCCCTATCGCGACTCCATACTCACGTGGCTGCTCAAGGACAGTTTGGGTGGCAATAGCAAGACCATTATGATTGCTGCTCTTTCACCGGCCGATTGCAACTACAGTGAAACACTCAGCACGCTGCGGTACGCGAATCGGGCGAAGAACATCATCAACAAGCCGACGGTGAACGAGGACACCAATGTCAAGCTGATCCGTGAGCTCAGGGAGGAGATCAATAAGCTCAAGTCCATGCTGGCGGGCGATATTGTAAGAAGCAACCACACGACATTATCCCAACCTGCAATTACATTTTGAATTTTATTCTTTTAGCACTCCCTGCAGCCATCGCTCAAAGTATTGGCCGATCTGCAAAAGAAGGAGGCGCAAGAGAAAGTACTCACCGAGGAATGGACGGAGAAATGGAAGGTGGCCCAGTCTATTTTGCAGGAGCAGAAGAGTCTGGGTCTGCGAAAGTCGGGTGTGGGCGTGGTACTGGACTCAGAGATGCCGCATCTGATTGGCATCCACAACGACGTGACCACCGGAGTGACCCTGTACAGTCTGAAGGAGGGTGAGACGCGAATTGGCAGTGAGGATGCAGACGTAGCCCAGGACATTGAGTTGGCCGGCGATGGCATTCGGGCGCAACACTGTAGTATTTTCCTAAAGGGTGGTGTGGTCACCCTGCATCCCTGGCCCTTGGCCCAGTGTTGGGTGAACGCCCATCTTATTGACGAACCCAAGCAAATCTCGCAGGGCGATATCATATTGCTGGGCCGTACGAACATCTTCCGTTTTAACAATCCCGCCGAAGCTGCAAAACTGAGAAAGGATTTGAGTAGGTCACAGCTGGACATGTCTCGGCTTTCCCTGATCACCTCGTCCAAGGAGAATTTGCTCACCTGCAGCATATACTCGGATGAGGATGGAGCATCGCCCTACAAGCGTCCAGAGCGACAGTATTATCCCCAGCGTCCAATGTCGCGCGACGATCCGGAATTGCAGGACGAGAATAGAAAGATCCTTGATACCATTGAGAATGCCCTTAAGCAGCTCAATGTGGTAAGTGATTGTTGTAGTAAATGTATAAACTTTATATTAAATATATGAGTAATATTTTAGGAACGCGTCCAGATGCACGACCAATACAAGACCAAAGTGCGCAAGCTGACCGAAGAACTCATTCGCCTCGAACAGGAGGAGATGGACACCTTGCAGTTGCTGAATTGTCGTGAGCAGGAGCTGATTGCCCGCAAGGACATGCTCCTGTGGGAAAAGAACAATGAGAAGGTTCAGGTACGTCATTCTGATCCCATCCCTTTGTTTGCATGTCATCATTAATTGTTCCCGAAATGGATGGATTGATTATTGTGCTTGTTTATTGCCTGTTCATATTTATTCTTTTTCTTGTTTTGGCCTTATGTTCCTTACGCTTTTCTGTTCGTTCCATTTTCGTTTTAGATCGACATTGTGTGTAGACAAATTTCAGCGTTTCAGACGCAGCTCGACTCTAAGAAACGAGATTTCTCTGAGTATGTAGCGAAAGAATTGCAGGAACTGCAAGATTGTGGCAAACTGGACGAGGTTTGTTTGTTTGTTTAGAATTTCTTTGCTTAGATTAGATTACATTTTAAATACAAGTAGATAGAAATATATTACAATGACTAACAATCATATTTGTGCAATTGCAGATGGGAATGAAGATCGAAGAGGGCACTCCTCTGAATGATGAACTGCTGTTGCAGGTATCGGATTCCCTAGATTTGTTTGCAGCGCAGTTTATAAAGGACACTGTGCGAAGAAATGTAAGTGTATTTATTTATTATAGAGAATAAATAGTTATATTCTATCGATTTAAGAATGAGGAAATCCGGAAACTGGACGAGCAAATAGCCGAAAAGGAAAGAATACTCAATGCCAGCACTACAAAAATAGCTAAGGTCGATGAGACCATGCTGGAGATCCAGGCCCAGCTGGAGCGCCTGCGTCTGGAACGCGCCGAAAGCGAGGCCGAATCTCAGGCGATGCGCGCTAGGAAGCAGAATATGAAACTGCAGCTGGGCAACAAGTCGATGTCCACCTCTACGAGCACTAACGAGGCTGACGATGTGTCCAAGTCGGATACGTATGAAACCTGTGATACCTTCCATACCGCTCAGTCCAACTTATCACTCGTTTCATCGCCCACAATTACGGAAGGCCAGCAGTCGCCGCTCAGCAATTGTTCTTGCGATGCGGAGGATGAGGCCGAGGACACGCGGAAAGATGACCTTTCCGGCAGCAGCGAGGAGACTTCACGAACCTGTACCGCTGGTCCCAGCAGTGGCAGTGGTAGTGGGAGTGTAGGCATTGGTGGTTCGGGATCCGCGCCCAGCTGCACACCCAGTTCGCAGGCTGTCATGAGTGACAGCGGTGTTTGCCTGGACAGTCGTAATCAGGCCATCCTGCAGAATAGCCACCTTAACAATTACAAGCATGGAGTGCGCACCAGCGACGAGGACACCGGTTCATGCTCGTCCTGCGAGCTGGGACGGCACTCAGATATTGCTCGTCCATATTGTCCACTGCATTCGCTGCGACGCAAGATTGCTGCCCAGAAGGCACTGATCATGAAGAACCTAGAAACGGACTTGAACAAGGCACAGTTGGATGAGCACATTGCCGATCTGCAGGATCTGCAGCGACGCTATATACAAATGGAGCAGGAGATGCTGCAATCGGTGCAGGATCTGGAGGCGCATGCCCAGTGTTGTGCTGACGAGCGTTCCGGCATGGAACGGCAATATGAACTGGCCAGCTCTATTATGCGTTCGAGTGTCATGAGTCCCACCAGCATGGAGGAGTCCACTTCGCAGATATATTCACCCAGCATGACAAGATCGTGCCCATCTATGCGCGAGTTTCGTACGTATTTTGTTAAATATAATTTATGATTTCAGTTGTATAATAACATATTTCCTTAGCTGAAGGCGAACACTTCATTACCATCCCGAGTTTTGTGATGCGGGGCGCCGGCAAGCAAACGCACTACGAATACGAGGTTCGCATCGCTCTACCCGATGGCAAGTTAAACATTCTGCGTCGATACAGTCGCTTCAGGGAACTGCACCTGTGCATGAAACACTGCTACGGTGCCAAGGTAAAAGTTTGCCAATTAAGACGTTATAACCCCTTAATATATGAATCAATTTCCGAACAGATATCTGCATTACCCTTTCCGCGGAGAGAGCTCTTCGCCTCGAACAGCGAGCCGGTGGCGAAGCATCGTCGCCGCCTTCTAGAGCTCTATTTACGACGCCTATTCGTCGTGTGCTCGAAGATTCCGCAGTGCCCAATCTACGACGGACCCGGCGGAACGGGCCTCACACGCGCCTCCCTCGTCCAGCTGTCGTCTTTTTTCAAGAAAGGCCTGTTCGAAAACGGCAAGCACGGGACGGGATAATAGTTAACCTACTGCTGAATTATCTCCTGCCTACAGTGTGTCTTTTTATTTACTTGTACTACCTGTTAAGCTATATGAACGACAACATGGACCTGTTTTGATTAGCTAGCCGAAACTACTGTGTAGATTAAATTAGTTTTAAGCCCCGTAGCTATGTAAGACCACCAGTGTCCTTTCTAACACTCGAACATATGTGCGACATTTTTTATACCCATTGTTATCTACTGAATCGGAGCTTTATATTGAAATCACTGTAAATGTAACTGCCAGTGGCGACGTTGCAATCTCTGATTTGTACTACACCAAGTGCAAATATATATTCTATCTATTAGTATCGATATCGCGTTGGAGGTTTTTTAGATGGTTTGTTGGTGTTTGCGGCCAGTTTTAATTAGTTAATTATTTCCATTTACTAGTTAATTATACGCATAGGTGTACGACTTCCACAAAGTTATTCCAGTTATTTAGTCTGTGATTGCCAACTGAAGTTATAGATCAGAATCAGAATCCAAGCAAATGAGCGTAACTGAACATTTCACGAGCGAGTAATAGTAATCCAACTGACAACTCCATAGTCTAATATCTCTTAGGCGTAAGCTACTTGTACAAATCGATCACTGAAGGGTCTAGGTGGGCAGATGTTTAGCAGTAGGTATTAGGTTCACTAGCTACTAAGTTCTAGATCTAAGTCGATGCGTCGCAATTAAACTACACTAATTATGAGTACAATTCCCGAAGATGTAACAACATGAAATGTTCAATGTAAAAAGCATAGACTAAGTTTACCTATAGCAATATGCTAGTTGATATTGAATGGTGAAATTGATCGATCGGCCGATCGATGGCAATAAGTGAAACAATAATAGCCTAGATGTAGTAAAACCTGATGGTTCCGCCCACTCAAATGGAAGTTCCTCAGGGACAGGCCAATTTCACGTTGACAACAGGGTGGCTGCTGTCTTAAAAAAATAAATACGTAAATATATACAATAAATATAATTGTTTTTTATTATAATGAATGAATAAATTAGACGTGTACTAATGTAAAGCCCACCACTGTATCAAATGTATATATACATGCTGTGTATCTACATTACCTCTACATTACATGTGCTAATTTCTGGACACTGTATATCATATTGTAAAAGACACTTCTTTATGGTGTTAAAACATATTTGTTATTACTTTCAATTATTGATATTGATTGTTGTTTAAAATTTCATTCATTATTATAGATTTTTTCGTCGCCAGGTGTCGCTGTTGCAATGTGTAGAAGAAATGTAAGATGTATTTAAATTAGTTCGATTAATTTACGCGGTATATGCTTTCATTTCGGTGCTGTTAATATTTTGCATAAAAAAAATTGAATTTTAAATTGCACGAGTATAATGACGTAACCGAATAAGGTGACTACCATCTAGAAGAAAGGAAACTGTTCAAAAGCTTGCTTTTTACTTTATAATTTAAGTTTTACCCCTCCAAAAAACTTAAGATTGATGTCAAAAAGGCCGCCGCATGTGAAAATAAGCTTTAAATGCTCCATTTGCAGCGAGTATTCCCCCAGGCCCATTTTAAATATTGGATATTCTTCGGCTGCAGGAAGGCAATTCATTTGGTGAAGAACTCGTGGAATGCTATTATACTTATAAAAATAAAATTATTAAAATACGTTTTAAAGATATATATGTAAATATTTACTGCTTGAATGCAAAACTCGCTGTATAAACAGGATAGAAAAATATTGATTGACAGCAAGAGGCAAGTACCAATGCGCCCTATTATGGAATAACTTGCTTGTAGGTTACATTTCTTTTGAACTTGAAATCCAACTTACTATATTGACAGCATTCGTTTGGATTGACGGATTTGATGAGAGCCCAGTTGACAATGTGCAGAATGCTCAGTTCATTGTAGAGAAACAATAGCGTCAGGGATAAAGTAAAATACAAGCTGACCTCATTTACCAAGCCCCAAATGCGTCCTGCCAGCAATTGATTGCGTTTTAAGGCCACACACAGCTCCTGAACACTGTCCCTTGACTGGTTACCCTCGAGCTCCACACCGATCTGCTGGAGGATGTGGTGCCCACGGAGGATCAGTTCATAGATCAGGAGCACAAACACACAATACTCTGTACACTTAAGTTGCACCATTATCAGAATGATTTCGGTGAGCACTTTATTTGTCCAGTGGAGGAAGGGTCCGAGGGCCACGAGGGTGAATCGTGGCGTTAGACCCACCAGCAACACTATCCACAAGCCCACAGAGAGGGCCAACCGGAAACGGAGGCTCCACCAGTGCCGTTGGCCAACAAAACCACTAGAGGCTTTATTCAACTCTATTTCCAGATCCGCAATATCATCATAAATCCTAGAAAGGCGCCGAAAGTTCAGCAGGATGTTCAGTTGATTCCAAACGAACATGGCCACCACCAGGACCTTCTGCGTATTCCCCATAACATTGCTAAAGTCCTCGGCGTGAAACTGATGTATATCCTTTTGCAGGGCCACAATGTTCGCGTAGCACTCATAGATGACCATCAGGGAAATGCTAATTAAAAAGCAGGCGTAGCCCAATATTAAAATCCCTCTACGTCGCTTATGTAAGGTCCTCGTAAAAAATTGAGTTGGCGGCGTGAGTCCGAATATGGAATAAATCTGAAGATAAGGACGAGCTGCGGCCAGCAGACGACTTCGACATACTTCCATGTCCTGAGAGGTGTCGAATGGAACTGGCAATCTACATATGCGTTTTTGATCCTGACTGAAATTACTAACTTTTATTTGGTTGTAGAGATGATCAGTGCGCTGTCTAAATATGTGTTTAGACATGATAAGTAGGCAAACTATAAATATGTTCTATTTATGGGCTGCAATAAACATGTCACGGGACAGCATAAGTGGCAACTTCAGATAAGTACGATTGCAGCGGCCTATTGCCGGAGTGTACGCACAAGTTTATAGTGTGAACAGTGTTTAACCATGACAAAGTTAACTAGAGTCCGATAAAGTACGGAGTACAACGAAGACATAAAAGATGAGGATGAGGATAAGGACGACGACGAGGAAGAGCGGGACTAGAGGCCACTTGTGGCGAGCAAACCAAACAAACCGTCCGGCGGACATTCAAAATCGTAGGCGGACCCGAGGCGGAGCGGACAAATTTTGTGCGTTTTCCCCCATCTCAACCGAGTAATCAGATGCAGCGAGCTGCGAATTTCCTAAACGCAACTAAGCAGCTGAAGATGCAGGAGCAGGAGCGGCAGCATCAGCGGCGCATCAGCCAACTGGCCTTTTTTTTGCAAATTTTGATGATGTTACCCCTTATAAAAAATTCGAAAATTGACCGAAAAATTAATTTCTCTAAAAACTTTAAAAAGTTATAGGGATCGTTAGCATTGGTAATTAGCTGCTCAAAACAGTTATTCTTACATCTATATGACAATTTTTATTGAAGTTATGATGAAAATTCCGATTGTAAATATCACATTTTTGGCAATAGACGATTTTCCGAATTTCGGTCTTAAAGTAATCAGTTTTTTTGACATAACTATAAATAATAATACCTCGTTGAGCTCGTCATTAAATTTCCAATCAAACTGTGTACAAATGTGTACAAAACTGCAAATTCTAATTTTTTGCCATTTTTTGCAAATGTAGATGATGTAAAATGACAACGCCATGCGTTGCACCCTGAAGGCCTTCTGCGCCACCATGTCTCTTGTCCGCCGCATGAATACGATGATCAGGCAGGGCGCCGCCCTGCCCTTCAACACCTCCTCCTGCTACGACAATGCTACCAAGAAGGTAGTCGACGGCTGCAACGCCTTCGTGCCCAACATCAATACCAGCATCTCCAGCATGACATAAGCGCTTCCAAAAAATGGTAATAAAACCATGAAATTAAAAGCAAAGCAGATGCTGTTTTCCTGATTTGGGAGTTATTCGGATCGGGGTGTGGCAACCTTATCTTATAGCTTTCTAGCCTGTAGAGTGCCTCACATCCCGAGATACGGATGGAAAGACAAACATGGCTTATTTTTAGCTGTTTCAAACTTTTAAACAAATGTGACACATACAAAGCTTTGGAAATCGATATACTTATTATTACTTACTGACTTCTTTGACTTCATCCACCTTCAGCCTTCAGTTGAATACCCATAAAAAAGGATGTTATATTGTCCAAAATCTTAATTCTATTGCCAATAGATAGACTTTAAGGATATTCTGTACTCGATGATTCAGATGACAGGCGGCAGCAGTATCAATGGGGCTGGACACCAACAAAATCAAAAAGTAGAATCTGAAGTGCAAGGATTACAGATCACTGCAACCAACACCCATTTTGTCCAAGTTAAGAGGTCACAATACGTAGTTAAACACGTTACTCGTAGAGTAAAAGGGTATACTAGATTCGTTGAAAATGATGTAACTTAGTCTCCGACCATATAAAGTGTACAACACGTCGATACGATTCGACCAAAAATTTCTTAGCCACACCGAGTTAATTAGCGCCGCGGCTAGAAATTTAAATAAGCTGAATATTAATATTTAATTTAATATGATGAACTTACCACACCGCCAACGGCAAAGGAACACATCGGGGCGTAACCACCTAACAGAAGGATGTTTCCCAGGATGCGAATCCGCCGGCGTAGTTTTTATCAAATCTAACTTTATTCCATCTAGTTGGCGTGGGGTTTGCCGTACACGTATACAGCTAGCAATTCGGTTTTTCGAACCCCATTCGTAACTCGGTACTGTCGTAAGGCACATCAGATTATTTAAAATTCTTACAAATAAAAATAAAAAGAAAAATTACAGTTATCATACAACACATAAATACCATATTAAAGTCCCCTCTCCTTTTCTTTTCAGAATTTGATAAAAAAAATCTACAATATTCTATAGAAAAAAAGAAAATGCCTTCAATAAACCCATTTTTTTAATTTGAGGCTACATACCGTAGAAAACATCGAGCCATAAAACAACAAACCGTTATCGTATCAAGAGCAGCGGAAGGAATTATCGGAATCAAAGAAAAGGCGCTACCGCAAGACCTCTTGCGGTAGTGATTGTTCTGCGTTTTCGATAATTCCTTCCGCTGCTCTTGATACGATAACACTTTGTTTTTTTATCTCTCGATGTTTTCTACGGTATGTAGCCTCAAATTAAAAAAAGGGGTTTATTGAGGGCATATTCTTTTTTTCTATAGAATATTGTAGATTTTTTTTTATCAAATTCTGAAAAGAAAAGGAGAGGGGACTTTAATATGGTATTTATTTGTTGTATAATAACTGTAACGACGCCGGCGGATTCGCATCCTGGGAAACATCCTTCTGTTAGGTGGGTACGCCCCGATGTTTTCCTTTGCCGTTGGCGGTGTGGTAAGTTCATCATATTAAATTAAATATTAATATTCAGCTTATTTAAATTTCTAGCCGCGGCGCTAATTAACTCGGTGTGGCTAAGAAATTTTTGGTCGAATCGTATCGACGTGTTGTACACTTTATATGGTCGGAGACTAAGTTACATCATTTTCAACGAATCTAGTATACCCTTTTACTCTACGAGTAACGTGTTTAACTACGTGTTGTGACCTTCTAACTTGGACAAAATGGGTGTTGGTTGCAGTGATCTGTAATCCTTGCACTTCAGATTCTACTTTTTGAAGAAGGCATTGATCATGAAGAACCTAGAAACGGACTTGAACAAGGCACAGTTGGATGAGCACATTGCCGATCTGCAGGATCTGCAGCGACGCTATATACAAATGGAGCAGGAGATGCTGCAATCGGTGCAGGATCTGGAGGCGCATGCCCAGTGTTGTGCTGACGAGCGTTCCGGCATGGAACGGCAATATGAACTGGCCAGCTCTATTATGCGTTCGAGTGTCATGAGTCCCACCAGCATGGAGGAGTCCACTTCGCAGATATATTCACCCAGCATGACAAGATCGTGCCCATCTATGCGCGAGTTTCGTACGTATTTTGTTAAATATAATATATGATTTCAGTTGTATAATAACATATTTCCTTAGCTGAAGGCGAACACTTCATTACCATCCCGAGTTTTGTGATGCGGGGCGCCGGCAAGCAAACGCACTACGAATACGAGGTTCGCATCGCTCTACCCGATGGCAAGTTAAACATTCTGCGTCGATACAGTCGCTTCAGGGAACTGCACCTGTGCATGAAACACTGCTACGGTGCCAAGGTAAAAGTTTGCCAATTAAGACGTTATAACCCCTTAATATATGAATCAATTTCCGAACAGATATCTGCATTACCCTTTCCGCGGAGAGAGCTCTTCGCCTCGAACAGCGAGCCGGTGGCGAAGCATCGTCGCCGCCTTCTAGAGCTCTATTTACGACGCCTATTCGTCGTGTGCTCGAAGATTCCGCAGTGCCCAATCTACGACGGACCCGGCGGAACGGGCCTCACACGCGCCTCCCTCGTCCAGCTGTCGTCTTTTTTCAAGAAAGGCCTGTTCGAAAACGGCAAGCACGGGACGGGATAATAGTTAACCTACTGCTGAATTATCTCCTGCCTACAGTGTGTCTTTTTATTTACTTGTACTACCTGTTAAGCTATATGAACGACAACATGGACCTGTTTTGATTAGCTAGCCGAAACTACTGTGTAGATTAAATTAGTTTTAAGCCCCGTAGCTATGTAAGACCACCAGTGTCCTTTCTAACACTCGAACATATGTGCGACATTTTTTATACCCATTGTTATCTACTGAATCGGAGCTTTATATTGAAATCACTGTAAATGTAACTGCCAGTGGCGACGTTGCAATCTCTGATTTGTACTACACCAAGTGCAAATATATATTCTATCTATTAGTATCGATATCGCGTTGGAGGTTTTTTAGATGGTTTGTTGGTGTTTGCGGCCAGTTTTAATTAGTTAATTATTTCCATTTACTAGTTAATTATACGCATAGGTGTACGACTTCCACAAAGTTATTCCAGTTATTTAGTCTGTGATTGCCAACTGAAGTTATAGATCAGAATCAGAATCCAAGCAAATGAGCGTAACTGAACATTTCACGAGCGAGTAATAGTAATCCAACTGACAACTCCATAGTCTAATATCTCTTAGGCGTAAGCTACTTGTACAAATCGATCACTGAAGGGTCTAGGTGGGCAGATGTTTAGCAGTAGGTATTAGGTTCACTAGCTACTAAGTTCTAGATCTAAGTCGATGCGTCGCAATTAAACTACACTAATTATGAGTACAATTCCCGAAGATGTAACAACATGAAATGTTCAATGTAAAAAGCATAGACTAAGTTTACTTATAGCAATATGCTAGTTGATATTGAATGGTGAAATTGATCGATCGGCCGATCGATGGCAATAAGTGAAACAATAATAGCCTAGATGTAGTAAAACCTGATGGTTCCGCCCACTCAAATGGAAGTCCCTCAGGGACAGGCCAATTTCACGTTGACAACAGAGTGGCTGCTGTCTTAAAAAAATAAATACGTAAATATATACAATAAATATAATTGTTTTTTATTATAATGAATGAATAAATTAGACGTGTACTAATGTAAAGCCCACCACTGTATCAAATGTATATATACATGCTGTGTATCTACATTACCTCTACATTACATGTGCTAATTTCTGGACACTGTATATCATATTGTAAAAGACATTTCTTTATGGTGTTAAAACATATTTATTATTACTTTCAATTATTGATATTGATTGTTGTTTAAAATTTCATTAAAATATTATAGATTTTTTCGTCGCCAGGTGTCGCTGTTGCAATGTGTAGAAGAAATGTAAGATGTATTTAAATTAGTTCGATTAATTTACGCGGTGTATGCTTTCATTTCGGTGCTGTTAATATTTTGCATAAAATTAGTTTGAGCAAAAAATTGAATTTTAAATTGCACGAGTATAATGACGTAACCGAATAAGGTGACTACCATCTAGAAGAAAGGAAACTGTTCAAAAGCTTGCTTTTTACTTTATAATTTAAGTTTTACCCCTCCAAAAAACTTAAGATTGATGTCAAAAAGGCCACCGCATGTGAAAATAAGCTTTAAATGCTCCATTTGCAGCGAGTATTCCCCCAGGCCCATTTTCAATATTGGATATTCTTCGGCTGCAGGAAGGCAATTCATTTGGTGAAGAACTCGTGGAATGCTATTATACTTATAAAAATAAAATTATTAAAATACGTTTTAAAGATATATATGTAAATATTTACTGCTTGAATGCAAAACTCGCTGTATAAACAGGATAGAAAAATATTGATTGACAGCAAGAGGCAAGTACCAATGCGCCCTATTATGGAATAACTTGCTTGTAGGTTACATTTCTTTTGAACTTGAAATCCAACTTACTATATTGACAGCATTCGTTTGGATTGACGGATTTGATGAGAGCCCAGTTGACAATGTGCAGAATGCTCAGTTCATTGTAGAGAAACAATAGCGTCAGGGAAAAAGTAAAATACAAGCTGACCTCATTTACCAAGCCCCAAATGCGTCCTGCCAGCAATTGATTGCGTTTTAAGGCCACACACAGCTCCTGAACACTGTCCCTTGACTGGTTACCCTCGAGCTCCACACCGATCTGCTGGAGGATGTGGTGCCCACGGAGGATCAGTTCATAGATCAGGAGCACAAACACACAATACTCTGTACACTTAAGTTGCACCATTATCAGAATGATTTCGGTGAGCACTTTATTTGTCCAGTGGAGGAAGGGTCCGAGGGCCACGAGGGTGAATCGTGGCGTTAGACCCACCAGCAACACTATCCACAAGCCCACAGAGAGGGCCAACCGGAAACGGAGGCTCCACCGGTGCCGTTGGCCAACAAAACCACTAGAGGCTTTATTCAACTCTATTTCCAGATCCGCAATATCATCATAAATCCTAGCAAGACGCCGAAAGTTCAGCAGGATGTTCAGTTGATTCCAAACGAACATGGCCACCACCAGGACCTTCTGCGTATTCCCCATAACATTGCTAAAGTCCTCGGCGTGAAACTGATGTATATCCTTTCGCAGGGCCACAATGTTCGCGTAGCACTCATAGATGACCATCAGGGAAATGCTAATTAAAAAGCAGGCGTAGCCCAATATTAAAATCCCTCTACGTCGCTTATGTAAGGTCCTGGTAAAAAATTGAGTTGGTGGCGTGAGTCCAAAGATGGAATAAATCTGAAGATAAGGACGAGCTGCGGCCAGCAGACGACTACGATTGGCTTCCATTTCCAGCGAGAAGTTGAAAGACACTGGGAAAACTAATAAGTCTAAGTGGCTAAACAGCTGTGCACTTTCATTTTAATTAAGTCGATAAGATGATCAGAGTTTTTGATCAAATGGGTGCTGGTGAAATAATTAGTGTTTGATGTTCCTTCATACCATTTAAAAATGTTATCATAGGATAGCCCTTAATAAACAAATATAATCATTAATATTAGAACGTATTGCTAGTATTTTGTCTGTAGCTGATCAGAGCAAAATCCTGAATTTTGAATTGAACTATAATAATTACATAACCACATAAAGTAACCAGAATCTGTAAAAAAGTAAAAGTAAAAAAGTGTAAGGTAAGTTCAAATATGGCACATTATACCCCTCCAAATAACTTGAGATTGATGTCGAATAAGCCTCCACACGTGAACAGGAGCTTCAAGTGCTGCATTTGCAGGATGTATTCCTTGAGACCCATTTTGAGCATTTGAAATTCTTCAGCTGTAGGCAAGCAACCAATTTGATGAAGGATGTGTGATATGCTATTGTACTGAAAATGTTCATGGAACTAAAGTAAAACCCCTTTTTTTGGTAAGACTTACAGTTTTTACGCAACATTCACTATAAAAGCAAGTCAGCAGAAGATTGAATGACAGAAAAGTAATAGATCCCAAACGATCTACAATAAGCATAGATAAAGGGAAAGTCCTTAATGATTTCATAAGGGTGACTCACTCAGTTGACAGCAATCGTTTGGATTGATGGATCTAATGATAGCCCAGTTGACAACGTGCAAAATGGTCAGTCCATTGTAGAGAAACAGCAGCGTCATGGACCATCTGAAATATGCTCCAATCTCACCCACCAATCTCCAGATACGTCCAATGAGCAATTGGTTCTGCTTTAAGGTCACACACAGCTCCTGAATCCTGGCTCCGCAGTCGAAGTCCTCGAGATCAGTCTTTAGCTGCTCCAGGACATGGCGCATCCTTAGAATAAGTTCATAAACCAGTAGAACAAATAAACAATACTCGGGGCCTTTGAGTTGAAGCATTATAAGAATTATCTGGGTGAATACTTGATTCACCCAGTGAAAGAAGGGTCCAGTGCGTCCAAGAGTTAAACGTGGTATAACACCTATGATGAACACCATCCACAGACCAATGGAAAGCGCCAGTCGGAGTCGGAAGCTCCACCAATGCCTCTTGCCACAGAAATCCTTCGAGGCCTTACCTATTTCTAGATTTAGATTCGCAATTTCATTGTAGATTAATCCAAGACGCCCATAGTTTAGTAGTATATTGAGTTGATTGCAAGTTGCTATAGCTACTATAAGAATCTTTTGTGTCCTTCCCATTACTTTGCTGAAATCCTCCACGTGAAATTTATGAATTTCCAGATGCAGGGACACAATATTCGCATGGCATTCATAGAAAACCATCAGAAGAATTGCAACTAAATACAGGCTGTATCCTGCAATCCAACAGATCCTGCGTCGCTTGCGAAGAGTCCTGGTAAAGAATTCGGCAGGAGGTGTTAGACCAAATATGGATAGGACTTGAAGATAAGGACGAGCTGTGGTCAGCAGGCGACTCCGTTTGGCTTCCATCTCCAGCGAGTTGTAATAAGTCACTGGCCTAATGGTCCTGTCATTCCTGGGTAAACACTTCTGTTAATTAGTTGGACACGATAATCAGCTAGCATTTATATTAAACATTTAATAATACATATATAGGAGTCACTTTGTAGACCCAGGAATTTACATAATGTTTTGTTGAAATTGTTTATAATTAAATTGCACGTTTAATATGTCATTTCGGTTATGTTATTACTTTCAAAGTATTTTGTTTCGGCAAAAACTTGAATTTTGAACTGCACGAGTATGATTAAGTAGCCAAATATGGTGACCACCACCTGTGAAGTAGTTTGTTTAAATAATGATACGATCAATATGATTGAATAATATAATACCCCTCCAAAGTACTTCAGATTTATGTTGAAGAATCCACCGCATCTGAAGGAAAGTCTCAAATGTTGCATTTGTAGGGAGTATTCCCTTAGACCCATTCTTAGCATTTGAAAGTCCTCGGCTGCAGGCAGGCAATTGATTTGGTGGAGAATTCTTGGGATGCCATTATACTAGAATATCTTTGTAATTTAAAAACTATATTTCATATATTTCCTAGTTCAGTAGTAAAACCTACCGCTCTAACGCAGAATTCACTATAAAAACAGGCCATAAAAATTGTACTAGATAGTAGAAGAGTAACACCGAGACGGGCTAGGAGATGTACATTAAAGTTCATGATTAGTTCATAATAGTTATTAGTTCAATACTTACAATACTGACAGCAATCGTTCGGATTGATAGATTTTATGAGCGCCCAGTTGACCACGTGTATGATTGTCAGACAATTAAAGAAGAAGAGCAGCGATATGGAAAGAGCAAAATAGTGGCCAATCTCACCCACCAACTCCCAAATCCGACCCACCAGTAGCTGATTGCTTTTCAGAGCCACGCAGAGCTCCTGCATCCTGTTCCCACAGCTGCAATCCTGCAGTTCTTCATGGATTTGCTGAAGGTTGTGACGCACCCGGAGAACCAGCTCATAGATCAGGAGAACGAACACGCAATACTCGGTGCATTTGAGTTGGAACATAATCAGGATGATCTCGGTGACCAGTTTATTTGCCCAGTGGAGAAAAAACGCCAGTCGCCGAACGGTGAGGCGTGGAACAAGGCTCATGATCAGGACCATCCACCCTCCAATGTATAGGGCCAGTCGGAATCGAAAGCTCCACCAATATCTTCGTGCTCTGAAATCCTTTGCAGCATTATCTACATCGAGTTCCAGACTCGCAATACCCTCGTAGATGCGTCCAAGTCGGCGAAAGTTGAGCAGTATGTTCAGGTGATTGCAAGTAGCCATGGCTACCACTAGAAACTTTTGAGTCCATCCCATCACTCTGCTAAAGTCCTCCGCGTGAAACTGATGAACCTCCTGTTGTAGGGCCACAATATTAGCATAGCACTCATAGATGACCACCAGGGAGATAGAAACTAGGAAACAGCCGTAGATTGCTATGAAGAGGCCTCTACGTCGCCTTTGCAGTGTCCTGGTAAAAAAACTGGTGGAGGGGTGACTCCGAGTAGGGCTAAAACCTGAAGATAAGGACGAGCCGTGGCCAGCAAACGACTTCGATTGACTTCCATATCCTGCGACGTGTCGAATGGAACTGGCAATCTACATTTGCGTTTTTGCTTCTGACTGCAATTACTAACTTTTATTTGGTTGTAAAGATGATCAGTGTGCATTTGTAAGTACGAAACACTTAACTTGGTGAAAAGCTAAAATGCACCTTTATTTTCTTTTGATTAAGAGGAGAAAATACGATCTAGATTAATTACTTAACTACTTTTTTAAATGGGTCTTAATTCGTTAAACGCTGATACTTGATTTGTATCTATCCTCAGCAATCGCCTGCACTTTGAATTGTATGAGGATTATGATATATCCAAAAATGGTGACAAGCATCTGAAAACAAGTTCTAGTCAGCAAGTTATTATAATTGATAAATAAACTGGGTTTTACCCCGCCAAAGTATTTCAAGTTGATGTCAAACAACCCGCCACATGTGAAACGCAACTTCAGGTGTTCCATTTGCAAGGAGTACTCCCGCAATCCTCTGGTCAACATGGCAAAATTGGGATCCGCGGATGTGCAGCGAATTTTATGCAGGATTCGTGGAATGCAGTTGTACTATATAGATTTAATTTTAAGAAAATGTATTTATTAACTCTATATTAAAGCAAACTTACCGCATTTATGCAACGCTGACTTAGAACGCAGGGCAGTAGAAGGTTTACAAGTAGCGTGGAGCAAACTAGGAATCGTTCTGAAAAGTACATATTATATAGGGATTGGGGCTCTCCTAGGTTACGAGACTACTTTCCCACACACCATAGTGACAACACGAATCGTAGAGGAACTTGTTGATGTACACCCAGTTGACCATGTGAAGAATGGTCAGACCATTGAGGAGAAACAACAGCACCATGGTCGGGGTGAAGTAGCTGACCACATCGCCCTCCAGTCTCCAAATCCGTCCCAATAGCAATTGATTGCGTTTCAGAGCCACACATAGTGCTTGGAGCATGTCCTGCTGATCGCAGTCCTGGAACTCATCCTGCAGCTGACTAAGTGTGTGGCGCAACCGCAGGACCAACTCATGGATGAGGAGTACAAAGACGCAGTACTCCAGACTCTTGAGCTGCTGCATTATCATGACGAACTCGGTGAAGATCTTCAACAGCGTGCTGACAAAAGGACCCATGGCCGTCATGGTTAATCGGGGCATTGAACCCACCATCAGGATCATCCACACGCCCACACAGAGGGCCATGCGAAAGCGGAAACTGTAGCGTTGTCTTTGGCCACCAAAGCACTGTGATGCCTCGTCCATGTCCATCTCCAAATTGGCAATGTCCTTGTAGATTTCGCCAAGTCGGCGATAATTGAACAGCATATTGAGCTGGTTGGCGATGGCCATAACCGAATAGAGGCTCTTTTGAATATTACCCATCACTCTGGTAAAGTCAACCACATTGTACTCCAAGACCTCCTCATCAATGGCTATAATGTTAAAGTAGGACACAAAGAATACCGTCGCAAGGATCACGCCAGCATAGCACACATAGCCAGTCATCAAGTACCATCTAAGTCGTCTATGTGGAGTGTGGCCAAAACTTTGGGGCGGTGGTGTGAGAGCAAACACGGAAAAGATGTCCAGATATGGAAAGGCGGTGGCCAGGAGACGGCTCTTCTGGGCCACCATGTTGGGTGAGTTCTGAAAACCAACTGCCGACCATGCTGGCGGTTAAGCCACCACCTGTCATGGATGCGCTGTACCTGTGGGTACCCAACAGCGTTCAAACTATCAGTTGGCAGTTGTAATTTCATGTTAAATTGTGCAAAATGGGGAAATTGTAAAATTTGCAATATGAATTATCGAAAATACTTCGTCCAGCAATAACTAATGGGAAAATGACTGTAATTTCCAATATGAACACCCGCAAAATACCTTGTTTCCCAGACGAGTTCAACTTAATGTGTGTGTACCTTACCCATCACTGCCTACTACTCACTTACCTAATTATTCAATATACCGAGGCAAGCACATTTCACTAATTAGGTACATACGTAGATAAGATGGGCTGCTTTCCGGGTGGCGTTTGGTTGCCAGTTGGCCAGGACGATTTCTATCTCTCGTTGCCTGGCCAATTTCCACGTCATAACGCTGGTAATTGCCATATAGCATGCACCATCCACCTTGCACCATGCACCCACCAGTCCATACCATGCAAATGTGGGTTAAATTGTTTTTGTCTTTGGCCAGTCATCAGCATTGTCTCTCCACGATTGCATGTGCATCCATTCCAACATTCCCATCTCTGCATCTGTCGCTTTCAATTGCTCCACTTTCTTGCTTCATTTTCCATTTTGTGCACATAATTGCACTTCTTGTGAGCCAAAGTGGGCAAACATCCAACGTCACCATCGGCGCCACCAGCCACCATCAGCCATCCACATTCGCTAGCAAGCTGATGCTCCTGCACAAGCCAAATCAAACGAAAACACCCTCTTGTTCAATCCCCAACCGCTTGCTAATCCCGTGCTGGAATTTCCCTGGATCCCCAGGTTCCCAGGATCCACATGCACACACGAGGATTTGGATCTGGATAGGGGGTTGTTGCTGGCGCGGCGGCAAGACATTGACGGGATTAAGTGTCCTTTTTAATTTTAAACTACTTCACTTCACTTTGCACAGTCAATGAGAGCGCTGCACCACCATCACATCCACTTCCACATCCACAAGCCCATGCACATTCACGTACTCCACGTCCTGATCCCTGCGAGCTACGATGGCTCGGTTAGGCTGCCCCTCCTTTTTATTTCTTGCTACTCTGGCCATGTATGTTTCTCTTTCGAGTCCTTTTCTTTTAAGCTTGATTAAGCACTTTGTGTAACTCTATGACATGGACATGCATTTGCATGCTGCCCTCCGTGCCAATGGCATTTTTAATTTGCCATAGCAACGTATCCTGATCCAGGACCACTTCGCTTCACAACAGTGTTGTCGATAAGCTCACCCGAGGAGATAGCCAAATAAAATAACTAAACAATTGTAAATGCCCTGGAAACTGTCAGCATTTCAATATTTATTTTACAATAAATTTGTTTATTTTATTAGACTAATCTGTTAGTGTTGGATGTATGTTTTTAATAAATGCATTTTCCATATGTGTTTCTGAAGTTTATTTAATCATTTGAATTTTAAGTTTAAGGTGTATATGCTCGGTTATATCTACGTCTGATCCATCCGAAAAAAAAGGCCAAATGGTCATCGATTGCAGGACACTCAGCTAGGAGAGCAGCGCAAATTGCATGCATTAGCCAGGACGAGGTGATGATGTGGGTGGCGTTGGAGGTCCTTGGAATGTGGGGCTTCTCATTTATTATGCAGTGCAGCGAAGTAACAATGACTTTGGATTATTGTTTCCTCCCTGCCGCAGCAAACAATTGAAATACAATAAAATTAAATAATTTTTAACAAGCCACAGGAAAACGGAAGTGCTCGTCCATACTCACACACACACGCACTTACGCACACAAAGGCGCAGATTTACACGGCCTTAATAGCCAATCTCTGGCATTGGCGAACAGATAGTCCGTATATAAAGCGCTTTTTGCACTGCATTTTATCATTCTTATTATAAATATATTGTGCATTGTTTAAATTGCATTTAACTTTAACATAAAAAATACACATTTATACGCATATCGATATATTTTATTCGCAAAGGTAAATAAATTCACACAAAGGCAGTGTGTAACGGTGTGTGTGTGCGAGTGTGCGAGTGCTGCGAGCCATAAACAAATACAATTTTATTATTTATTATTTATGTATTCATGGCCATTAAACGGATATCCGTGGCCATGGCGCATTAAATTGCACTGCCGCCCATTTCCCCCTACCTACCAACTTCACCCCTTACCTTTTCATCACCTACAAGGACCTCGCCTCAATCCATAAAGCGGATCACGTGCTGTTGTCATGGCGACAGCATTAATGCTCCTTCAGTTCGCATCCTAATAGAGAGATGCTGCGTAGGGGGATTCCCAGATGCAGTTGGAGTCACAAGGGAACCAAACACAATCCTACTTATTAAGACGGATTTCTTATAGTTGATCTAATTTCCATTGAATGTTTGTGCTATTTTCTCAAGTTGCTATTAGTGCGTTTTACCTGCCATTAGTTATCAAAATGCAAAACTGAAATAACAAGATATGGCATCGAAAGGACTTAACCCTCGGAAGATTTAAAGCTCTGATAGATAAATTTCGAAATATCTGACCGATAAATGCGTTTGCACCTCTCTAATTAAAATTTATCCCCCAACTTATTGCCACCTGAAGCATGTGATAAGCTTCCGTTGGGCCATAAGTATTTTGTTATCCGAGGAGAAATCGCTTGCCAGGATGCGAATCAAATTTAAGGAAGTATCAATTGCGGGGGATAAGGAGGTTGCTTTCCTGAATGCCAGCTTTCGCTGGTACTAAAGCTATGAGCCATCCTTTCTCCACTTCTGCCGCTTGTGGCTGGCGGGTTTAGTTGACTTGGCACTGGGTGTCTGTCTTTTGCTATCAATATGTAATCAATGCTTTCAGATAACTTTGCCATTCGCAGCAGCAAGGCCTTTTGTTTCGTACAAATCGCAAGACGAAGCACCGACATTTGGAGTTGGGTAATGGCAGCACCTAAGCCACCAGGCCACGCGAAACAATGGCTTCCCGAGTGCTAGTGGAATGCGTCGGTGGGGCATGTTGCAGGGAGTTAGGAGCACACGGCACTCCGAGATGGCGTGTGTCGCCTGCCTGGGGCGCACAAAGGGGATTTCAATAATACGCGCACAATCTGTGCTGAAAGCTTAAACAATAAAAGTGAAAATTCCAATGGAGCCTCTGGATACGTGGGATAGGAATATTATTGGGATCGGTGTACAATGGGATATGAGTAAGCCCGAAAGTTAGATACTGCATACTACAGATGGGTTAAACCTATGGGTCTTTATATATATATAACGACCTATAGATAATACAAGGTGCACAAGTATACTGTTGCATGCTGTTTTCACTGACTTTTTTCTCCATTAATCTCTATTTTCATTTCTTCCAGTGTGTTTCTTTGTAACCCTATTCAAATCACGCATCCCACGAACTTGAAACATGTCCAACGCTTCCAACTTAAAGTTGCGGTTGAAAGGAACAGGACAATGCGACATGTGTAGCCGTGTATCCAAGTATCCTTGCCATCGAGCTCCCGACTGTCTTCCATGTTGCCAGCCAGACAATGCAGATTAGCCCCAAAAGGAGCCAGCCCGCCGCCCATCCACTCGAGACCTTCTCGTGAGAGACAAAAGCACTCGGCTGGGATTTTAATGAATAACAACACGAAGAAGTGCGGACTGGGTCCGCATCGGTGGTTCGAAGGCATATCCACAGCACAATCCACATCAATTACATTGCGGTTGGCTGCCATTGCCAGGGACACGCTCACAAACACAGCGACAAACACACTTACAATCACAATCAAAATCGAGTGGCAGGAGCACGTTCGCATATGAATATGAAATGCAGGAGCACATGGTTTCGGCCATATCGATGAAAATCAATTCCACTGTCGTTTGGGAATCTCTCAATTGGTCGGTCGCAGCTGAGCAGCTGAGAAAGTTCGGTGTTCTTGCCCAGTGTTTGTGGCACTGAATTGTCAATATCAGTTGGGCTCAACTTGATTTTGCTCCATTATCTGTGCAATTTGGAACACGAATCGACGACTGCTGCAACTGTCGGTTGGGAAGCAAAATACCTTTTTGACCTCTTCGCCTGCGGCTTATTGGGCAAATTAGTTTTGCCTGATTGCAAATTGTGCAAGGAGGCAGGCTGGCTGCTTCTCCTTTTGACAGAACGTAAATTCAATGTTGTGTATACATATCTTGTACAGCTTGTTGATACGTTTTAAACCCGGCCCACATGGACATATGGGGCAACCGAGGCGCACCCACCATCCACCACCCAACTGATTTATGTTTATGGGCTTGGAAAATATTTGCGCCACTTCAAAAGCATTATGATGATTATTAGCATTGTTTGCCATCGTAGTAAAACTGTCATACGTGTCTGGCTGACTGTTGGCCCAACATTTGCAGTTCAACAATATGGGGAAAAAAAGTTGAAAAGAGCAGCGCCAAGTGGAGCTTCGACTGGAGCCAAAGCTGTAAATGTAGCTGTAACGGACAAACGTGAAACGTGACCGACGTGATGTTTATGCGAAAACATTTCCCCCATCATCTGAATAAGTGCGATTTCGATTGCGAGTGTGAGCCGGTGGCATTAGCATCCGACATCGGGTTATATACTCCCCAGTTCCCAGTATCCCCCACAAGCATGCACATCATCAGCGAGCTCCGCTTGGCCCAAAAACGAGAATCGCCTAATCGGCCAAGTAAGGCGCAACTTTGGAGGAGCCCCCACTCGTTTAAAGCAATCCGGAATCGAACGCGGCAGCCAAAGCCCCCAGGAAATTGCTGCTTAAGCACTGAGAAAAAAGTAAGTGCGTTCATTCAAATCTTTGAGATACCATATCACTTGTAAAAGCTGTCTAAAATGTTATTGTTAGATACTTTTATGCACATTAAAAATAAGTAAGCCCAGTACCAATTATAAATTATTAGAAAACCTTGCTTAATCTTTTACGTATTCATTGGCTGCGCTAGTAAACAGCGTCTCAAACTTTTATTTTAAAAGTTTGAAAAGCGTTGTGTTAAGCTTTTTCTGAGTGCCCATATGTATTCCACCGGCAATTTCTGGATTGTGAGCCAAAAGTCGTGCTACGCAGGAGACAAGTGTGTGACAATGCCACGGCTTCAGTTTGGGCCCCAAAGTAGAAGTGGCTCGCAAACTTTGTGCTCCTCCACCAGCCCCACCAAAAAACGAGGAGTTCCTGGAAGAACTTGCCTCGCATATGGCGGCGCTGCAGGACACGGAGCAAGACGCCAGGAATCGCACCCTTGCTGCTGCCGCCGTCGCCATTTTTAGTGTAAATATTTAAACAATAATAAGTTGGCGGAAAAACGTGGGGAAACTCTTACGCTGCCAGCGCGGCAAGGCGAGGCAAAAACTTTTGTTATCTTTTCACCATGAAAATAGCACGAAATTGAACAGGAAAACGCCGCCGGAGTCAGGTGAGAAGTGGTGGTGGTGGCGGGCGGATAGGGAGCCAGGTGACAGGTGGCATGGGAGACTGCTACACATCGACGGGCTTTCGACAGACAGACAGACAGACAGTCGGGCTGAAAGCTGAAAGCATTGCACGTGCACTAATCATCACGGATGGCGGTGCGCACGGGGAATTTGGCTGGTGTATCGCCTTTCATGTTTTCAATTAGCGTTAATGTCAGTGCAGCGCCCGATGAGCTGGAACGGGTACCGAAAACTATGGTATGGTATCTCTCTCCATTGGCCAATGTTTGCGTTTTGACAATACACCGCCCAGCCCTTGCCAAATAAAGGCTTGCTACAGACAAAGGGATATCATATCGCCAAACCCGCAGAAGTTATACCCGGCTTTAAGTTTGTGGCAACTTAACTGAACATGGTTGCATGGCCATTGAGCTGGTTAAGAATTATAGTTAAATATCTTGTATTTATTGGTTAAATGATTCTGTTCAAGACGTTTGAAATTGAAGTTTTGCAAACTTTCGACTGCTAGTGTAACTACAAGTGGAAATTAATTTCCGACGACGGCCTCAATCCATCATTTATGCTCCCCACAAAGCCAACGCTCTTTATTCATACCATAACTGCTCTATAAATATGATCAGGGAACGCGACTTGCCTTTACCCCGAAAATGTCATTTGCATAACCGTCAATCATACGCCACGTATGCCGGCTCTTGCTGTTCCACCTTGTTTGTTTCTGCCCCACTGGGTGCACACACTCCACCACCAACAACACCACCGGATCCCTAACCCAGCATATGTTCGATGGCACTGAAAATTTTGCTTCTCGATTTGCGTTTGCGTTTTATTTCGAAATTGAATTTCAGCACTGATTATATTTTTTCTACCTTCTTTGCCGAGCAGCCAGCGATGGGAATGTGTGCGATGCGGACTTGGGGGAGTCCTGAGGATCCGGCGAGTTCTGATGGGGATGCATTGATTGGTTAGGTAGGTGGTGGTGGTGGTTGGGGGCCTCCCGTTGTTTGCCGGGGGTGCATAAATAAGCGCCACTCAATTATGCAGACTGTGGGCGAAGCAGCCATAATCCTTTATCCTTCCTACCAGCGACGTGTCGATTTGATTTGCTTTGCAATTTATTTTTGAATAGCGCTGACAAGGACACACATCGTGCATATGGTATTTATTATATAATGTTTGCTTTGACAAAACGCTTTACACACTTTTCTAGAAGGGCGTTAATAAAAATAAAAAAAAACCTAATCCATTTTCACAATGTAATTTCAAATCAAACACATATTTACCTTCGCACTTCGAGTGCTTTGGCTTTAATTTCAAAAGGATATTTATTGGAAAAATGTTCATTTGCTGTAAATCGAGCCGGCAATTAGCTGTTTGATAAGACATAGGGTTTTTTTTTGGTTTTCCTGCGACGTCATTAGCTGGAATTTAAAACCTTTTCGCCGATGGAAAAAAGTTTGGGTCAATGCAAATATTTCATTTGAAGTGACACAGCGTTGGAAATTTGTCTGAATTCTCAGCCCCAAAATTGGGGGGCATTTAAATGTGGCCCATTACGTTTTATATTGCCATTTGCCTTTGAGGTTTTGTGTGTTACATTTAATTACGAATTTCTGTTGAAAAAGCACCACTTTAGCCTTCGTCCATCGACCATCGTCCTTGCTCCTCTTCATCGCCACTTTGCCATCTCGATTTTCTTCCTTCATTTCACTTCGGTGTACTTTTTTACTCAAATGTTCAACTCATTAAAAAGTGAAACAAAAATGGGTTCCATGTTCAAGGGGGTAGGAGTCTATTTACCCCAATTTCCCAGCTATAATTGGCTTTAAATGCGAATATACGAAAATATGCAAGGCGACAGTTGCGTGTAGTGCGGCGTACTCCCAATGGTTTGATAAATGTTTAATGACTCGACCACAAAAATTGATTGACATTTGATTTAACTGTTTGATGTGCTTGACTGTTGACATTGCGACAGGCCAATTATATGTATTAATTACATTTTTACTCATGCCCGTTCGGTGCAGAAATTAATTTAAATTAAGTCGCCAGCGAAATAAGTGACTTGAAGTGTAATTAAAAAACTTCATCGAATTGTTTAAAAAATGGAAACCTTCGGGCTGGACTCCTCCACTCAAAAAAAAAATGCAATCCATTGATGGTGATGATCGCATTGATGACGCTCGAAATTCGAAATATAGCAGAAAGGAAAATGTCCTTGGCCACTCAAGTTGATGGAAAACTGTCAGCAACAGTTGGAGGCGCTTGTCGCAAATGAAAATATAAACGCTTTCACTGCCTTCGCTCTGAATCAAATTAAAATTCCAAGTATATATATTATGCACACGCTTATGTAATGTATGTATGCATCTATATGGGGCGGCATTGCATTTACTTCGGCTGGCATAATTTCAATTAAGTTGGCAATTGTTGGCCAAGCAAGCAGCCTCCGCCAGATCTGCTCCTCATATCGGGAATCAGCATATTTGCTGGACGTGGCTTTAACCGCCTGGCCGCACATAATTAGTGTCATTGCCAGCGATCCTGGCCAGCAATGTGGGCCAGCGAATGTGGGGTTGAGGTAATTCCGCGGCCCGCGGCAAAGACAATTGCACTTTTGATAAATTGCGGCCTGGCGGCAACAGCTGCTGATCTTATTACCGATGTCGTTAATGAAATATTTCCCAGGACATTCGTGTGCGTGTGTGTGTGTGTCAGCGCCAAGTATTAATGCGAAATATTGCGTATACGCACAGTTAACAGCTGAATTGTGTCAAGGCTGAACGTGCGTGGTAAACAGAAGTGACAAAAAATGCATTAAAGTGCAGTAAATACTCTATTGTTGTGCATGCAGTGTAAAGTGGTAATAAAAAATATTACATATATTATAAATTAAAAAATATTATTATAAAAATCATTGTTATATAAATGAATTTGTTAACCCAACTAAGAGGCATTCAATGTAATTAATTAATTAATTTTCATGTTGTATTTTAGAGTTTATTCGCTTTATTTGACATGCAACTAAAACTATTGAATTGAACGAGCATTGTTAGCTTGTCGTCGCCTAAGTAAGCAGCAACTTTTTTGTGCGGCTTGAGGTTCGCCATTTCACGAATTTGTCGCTTCTCTTCTATTTTCCATTTTCCACTCTGCGTTTCCTGGATTTTCCCGATTTTTCTTTCGCCCAATGCATTGGCAATAAATCGAGACGGTCGTTCACATTGAATTGGGTGGCTCGGTGGCGCTGGGCGGTTTGGTTTGGTTAACCCAAATGGCAACAAATTAGAGCTCGAAATGTTTTCAGCGTTGTTCTAATTCTTCGCCTCGCTGCCGGTTGAAAAATCGAAATCACTCTCGCTGCCGCCCGCGGCTGGGGGCGTGGCCGGACTGGGGGCGGCGGAGGGTCCTGGATTTGCGGCCTGGGTCGGTTTCGCGCTTGAGCTATCATCCGTTTCGCTGCTGTCAACGAAATTAACGCGCTTCTTCTTCTTGAGCTGCTGCTGCTGCGCATCATTAGGCGCCGCTTGTTTGTCTGTCGTCGAGAGTATCGATGTGGGTTTGAGGGGCTTACTGGTGGCCAGTGGTGTCGGTGGCTCCGCCGCAACGGCTGGACTCTCCTCCACTTCCGGTGTGGCTTCTGTTTCGGGATAGGCTTCCTGCTGTTGCTGCTGCTGCATCAGTTGCTCCTGTCCTGGCAACTCCTGTTGCTCCTGCTGCTGCTGTTGATCCGGTTGCTGTTCGTAGGCACTGTAGTCATAGTTCTGCACCGCGCTGGCATCGTACTCCAGGCCAGCGTAGCTGCCATCTGGTGCGTACTGGGTGGCATTGGGATCGGCTATGTACTGGCCCGTCGCCTCATCGTATATATAGCCCGGATAGGCATTGGGATCATAGCCGGCCGCATATTGATCGGCCTCGTAGTTGCCGTAATCAATATTGGAGTACTCCTGCGGCAGGACCTCGCCAGCACCGCTGGCATCCAGCGTAGCTGCTGCACCTTCGACTGCCACTGCTGCGGGCACATCTGCAGCAACGGCCCCCGCATCCGTTGCGTACGACTGATGCTGATAGTCTGCGGGATTTCCGATTTCGCTGTAAAGCGGCTCCACTTTTGCGCTTTGCATTGGCTGCTGGTTGGCGGAATCGATGCTGGCATAGATGGGCTCGCTGGCATCGCCATAACTGCTGGCATCGTATTGCCCGTACCCGGACAACTCCGGCTCCACCTGCTGTGGCGATTGCTGTTGCTGTTGTTGCTCCACCTCCTGATGTTCCTCTGGCGATGGGTTGGCTGCCAAATTATCAAAAAATCCCTTCGACGATGCGGCTGCCATAGCCTCGCCTGCTGTGGCAGCTACTCCTGCTATTGCTGCCGGTAGTCCTGCTCCTGCTCCTGCTGCTCCTGTCAACCGTTCGCCGTAAATGGCGTTTTCAATATTCTCAATCGACACACCGGTTTTGGGATCCTGGCTGCTTGGCGGCGACAATTGATTACCCCTTGCCAGCTGCTCATCAACCGCAGCCGCTGCTCTTTCGAGTGCCGCCCGACTGGCTTTGACTTCGTCCAGCAAATCGTTGCTGATGCCAACTTTGCCACTAACCGCTGATCCCACTCCCGCACCCACTCCAGATCCCGACTCGCTGGAACGCACGTTCAAGGGGCGTTTGTCTTCGTGGTCGCTGGGTGCGGGAGTGGGCGTGGGCTGGCCATTCTGCCAGGAGGACTCATCGATTTTCAGCTCACCGAAGTATGCTTCAAAGTCGTGGGATGGCTGCTGATGCTGTTGCTGCGGCTCATGATGTTGCTGCTCGCGTAGTATCTGTTTTTCCTGGCCCGGCTCATTATGGCCAACGACAGTTGGTGATTTTTCATACTCGACTTTAGTCACGCGTGAATTTGTCCAGCCATCCAGGTCGCCGGCATCCCTTTGCGGTTGCCCGCCCACATCCTGGCCAGGAGTTGCTACTCCTGCAGGCGGCAGCTCAGTTAACGTCAGCGAAGGCGACGATGTCTTTGGCAATTTATCAAATGTCAGCGAGGATGTGGCCAGCGTGGAGGAAGTGCTGCTCAGTTGCCTCGCACCCTTCTCCTGGCTGGACAAAGTCGATGTGGGTGTCGTGGGAGCAGCAGGACCTGCTGCTGCGCTCGCTGAAGGATGGCTCCTGCCACCCAGCTCCGCCTGATAATCACCTGTCAAGTGGGGCTGCATGCGCTCCGGTAAATCGGCATTCTCATTATCAAAGGCGCGCAGGGTGGCGCGCAAATCGAACAGGTTCGAGGTGCCGAGGGGAGCTGCAGTTCCGGCAAAGAGCTCTGGATAGTAAACAGGATGGCCAGTCGGCATGGTTGGGGGCTGCATGGGCTGCATGGGCGGACCTGCAGGAGTTGCTGCGGCAAACTGGGGCGTCAACAGCATGCCCGCCTGCGTGGGCGTGGCCATGGCAAACGTCCAGTTCTGTGGCGTCGACTGCGGATTGGTCACCGTCACCTGCGGCTGCGGTTGCACCAGCACTGGTATCACTCCGCCGGCGGATGGAGCCGATTGCGAAGTCGTCGTCTGCTGGATGCAACGCAATGTTTGATTCTGCACCAATTTCGCAAAGTACATTTGATATTGCAGCTGTGCAAAGCGGGAAAAAGAAAGATGAAGATAGAGGCTACACGTGATGCACTTGGAAAAATGTTGGATGAATATATACAAGATGCTTCTGTTTTTCTAGACTGTGTTGAATAATTTTCTTGAGTTTCCTCTTTGGTACATTTTCCGGATTTCCCAAGTGTGATTGACTTTACATTTCCCCCGCTTGGCCAGCGGACTTACCTTCATCATTTTAAGCCGCTCGCTCCGCTGCGACATGGCAGCCGTTTGCTCATCGATCCGCTCCAGCATGTGGACCAGCTTCTTGTTGCGCTCGTTGCGTTTGGCCTGCTCCTCCAGGAACTCCTGGTACTTTTGGCGGCTCTTGTGGCGCACCGACTTGTCGCTGGAGTGCAAACACATATCCGTTTACCTTTTTTGAGCAAGATGGTGGGGGAATGACAAAAGCTACTTACAGCTCAGTGCGCTTCTGCAAGATTTTATCCAACTTGTGCTCCAGCTGCTGGCGATTATCCTCGCTGCCCGAAAGCCAAAGGAAGTCGAGAAGAAAGTCGAGTCAAAGGACATGAATATCATTAGTAAGCTGCTGCACATGCACACGAAAAGCTCGGGAAAAGCTGACAAACGCAAATCAATGGCCATGGCTTTTGAGTCAAAGGACATTTCAAATTTTCCTCTCTAAACATTTAATGATTTTGAGCTATGATACAAAGAATATTCGCTTTGTTCTTTAGTTAACATTAAAGTTAAGTAGTTTTTGGCTCTGAGCTTTTATAAATATATAATCTAAAATTCAAATGGAAAGTTTTAACCTTTTTCTTCTCTGTAATGTATCCTTTTTAGAAGTTTATTAATTATTACCTTTGTTTTATGATTCATTTAATTAAATTACATTTACTTGTTACGCCTATAATAAAAACATCTGTGTGATTAAATTCAATAATTGCATAATGAATAAATAATTTACTCAATGAATAATTTAATAACTCTATTTTTTGTTGCATCTTTCGATGTTAACTAGGCTTAATCGTGCAATAATGGCCAAAAAGTAATGAATACCCCGTTAATGTTGCCCATACTTATATGTTGCTATAGTTTGCATTTAATTTTAATTTTTATATTTATTTTTTAGAAATTTATTATGATCTGCTCACCTGCGCTGCAGCTTTTCCTGCAGCAGCTCCACCTGCAGCTTGTAATTCTCGATCTCGGCTTGGGGAAACATTGCTTGGAGTATCCTTGCGCTGCGATCCTTGCCACTTGGCGGTTCTTACTCAACTGGCCATATGCAGAACTACTACGACTCGCTATTGACACAGTTCGCTTGGCACGGGGATATTAATGCGACAGTGTGTTCTATTTTTGAGGCAAGTTTATTCGAATAGCCGCATTTAATGCGAGTTTGTGTGGGTGATTGGCATTTGTTTTGTTGAGTCGCGTTGTCATGGCTGCCCGGTTTCTTGGCCCTTTGCCGCTGGTGCTGCTGGTTCCTTTGCGTATTTATTTTGGTGGTTGCTTGGCATTGGCCAGGGACACTTGGCCCTTATCGATTTGCCTCGTCGACTCTGTCGGCTTGCCCAACGTGCCACGCATTGAGCAACTCGGCGGCAACTAACTTTCGATTTTTCGCCCCATGAATTTTACACTCCGCTCGATGTTCGTTTTTTTTTTTTTGTTTTCTCTGGCCCTGCCTGTGTGGTATACTAATTACACGGCCGGCAAGTAGGTCACTTCTTTTTGAACTCCGTCCAGTTTTGTGTTCTTGGCCAAAAAAACGTGGAGGGTCGTCTGGGGTCGCAGGACACGGCGGAGCCATTTATAATGCATTGCACGGGATTTGCCTGCACGAGTGGGCCCAGCTTCTTCCATTCCTGTTCTGATGAGTGTAAACACATGTTGTTGTCGCACATTCGCAGCCGCAGTTACACTGCGAAAAATTTTGAGTCATTTGTAGTAATTAAAACTTCCAATTACTATGCTATTAGAGTGTGAACAGCTTATATGTATTATGATTAATATATATTTAAAATTAATTTTGAGCCACTTTATAGGCAATTCCTATCCTGTTTTTTCAGTGCATACCCCAGCACTTGTGCTCGTCCAAGCGTGTGGCACCTGAATGTGAATTAATGGCAGTGGCGTCTATCACTCCCCCGGCCGCAGACAAGAGCGCAGGACCTCTCTCACACGCTGACATATTCACACGCTCACCACGGTGTCCTGCCTGTCCTGCATGTCCTGCCTGCCATCATCAGCCTTCCCAGCGTCAGCAGTGACCACTCCCGTGCTCCTGCTGCTGCTGCCAGCGACACCGAAGCCGCAGCAACTCCGTATCCTGCTTGACTTGCTCCTGGCTTTGGCTTTGGCTTTCGCTTTGGCGTTGTCGTGGCGTTGGCTTCGCTCGTCCTGGCTCGCTCCTCTCCATGTGGCACATGTATAGTATATGCCGTGGTTGCGGGCCGCAATATAAAATTTTGGTTATTTACATGGGGGGGATAACAAACGGCCGGGATGGGGTCCTGTCATATGTACGGCAGGTTATCTCCGCGGTTCCTGATGGCTCAGTGGGTAGGGGGAAGTCGAAAGGATCAGGGGCGTTGTTTCAAAGGGTACACACCAGTTTCAATTTTCTAGCTTAAAACTAAGGCATGAGCCTATGGTTTTTACTTTGCCTTTTATTATCTAATATTACATTTTGGAAAACAGCCCCCTTAGTCGCCTTCCTTGACCTTCGCAAAGAGACAAAATAAACGGGTTGCCAAGCGACCTGAACCACGGACAATTTCGTCCTTGTCGCTACCAATTCGACTAACTGAAATACGCGTCATTCTTTAAGCGTTGCCCAAAAATACTGAAAGTGCATTTATGAGTAGCGAAAGAAACGTAATACTTTCCTTTTCGAGTGCAATCTTAAGAGACCATGGCTTTAAATCAACCGTAGGAACGAAATATCTAATAAACTTAAGTGAAGAAGGATACCTGTTCCTGGAAAATATCGCCCACATGACAACTTAAACAATTGCGACATGTTCGGATGTCTGGCGAACTTGAGAGTTCGACCAGTATTTACATATTTATTATTTGGCCGGAACAATTTGCGACAGGACCTTGAAGCTATTAATATCCTGGCGACTTGGCATGTCCTGGCACGCAAGTAATTCTTTTGATTGGATATTGGCTGAGTGCGCGCAAGGATATCAATGAAAAGTTTGTCAAAATCGAACATTTGCATTGGAAATGGACGAAGTGGAAGGGGGCGGGTGTAAACCTAAATGGAAATTGAACATTTTTTGCTGCTGGAAAATTTTGCTAGTGGCGAACTCGGGCGATTTATGTGTTTGACTTTACGCTGCAGTTGTGCCAAAAAGTGTATGTGAGTGCTTATCAGGCGCTGCACAGCGCACTTTTTTTGGGGGCACTTAATTTTGGCTGGCATCCTTAACATCCTTAACGGTCCTGAAATGGCGGCAATGCGCGACCCGAGAGCTTCTTTTGCCGATTTGCAGTCAATGAAGTAGAAAACTGAAAACTTTTTCTTCTCGAGTCTATTAAAAATAATGGCAGCTGAAAGCGGAGCAGACCGCCAAGTGCGAACAGCTACTCCTTCATGTGTGCGCTGCTGCCTCCATCTCTTTCATGCTTCCCTGCTTCCCTCTCTTTCGCTTCGCCTCTCGCCGTCTCTTTCTCTATCTCAGCGTGTGTGTGCGCGAGACATCGGCGGGCATTAAATTAATGTCCGCCCAGCCATTTTTCACTACGGCCTGGTCGCCAGACAAAGCCGCCCGGTGCATTGACCACTTTCGGCGGTTTGCCTTTAAGGCGCAAAGGATCTGGGCTACTTGGTACCCATTCCATGGGGTGTTACATAGGATCATGTTCATACTCATTTAAAAATATAGAAATATTAGCTAAAGAAGTTGCTACACTCTAGGTTCTAGATCGAAAAGGATTCCCCGTGCTGTGCCTCTTAGTTGTGCCTCTTGGTTGTGCCCCTCAGTTGTGCCCCCATAACCCGTGCTGATCGAAAGGTCATACCATACCGTGTAATGCCACGGAGGTTCATGTACTTATTTTATTTTAAACCCTGTCGCTGCGGGCATGCTGGGAAATCGGTCGTAAAGACAGAGTCGGAGAGCAGCGAGCGGCGTGCAGGTTTTGCGGTTAATGCGATAATTTAATTGTAATGCGGGTCTGGAGTCCTGTGCGCCAATAATTTAACTTGCAATCAGCGCGGCATTTATTGGGTTAAACATATAAGCCAAGCGAAGAAGCCGAAGGACGAAGACGCATACTTGCATGCCCAAGGAGTGAATGAACCCCAAGGATACGCGGCTCCGGCTACAGATACAACTACAGGCACAGATACGCAGCGAAAGGGAAAAATGAAAGAGTAGGACCCGAAGGAGCCAGAGGATGGCAAATAAATTCAACGATTTCTGTCCTGCGTGCAATAAGGGTCCCGACGCAGTCAGTTGGGCATTTTCGCACGTAAGCCACGAGGACGATGACAGCAATGAAATATGCAAGCCAGGTCCCGCACCCAAGCATTTTTCCAAGAACGAGGCGTACATGAGTCAGAAGTTGAAAGCCAGCTGCGGGGGGGAGAAGATGAGGTAAAATCCGAGTTCATGTTGAAAGCCAAACATTTATAAACTTCCAGAGCCTGGCAACTGTTGCTAGGAAGGGGGCAGCTACAAGGATTGGCTTCCAAAACCCATTGTCTCGCCGGGCAACACATTTCGGTATTAGTTGCCATGTCGCAAGGACACTCGGCGGAGCAATTGCTGGAGCTGCGACGCATCCTCCTGCTGACCGTCTATAGGAACACGTTGAATCAGCTTGTACTGCAGCAGCGTTCCCAGCGCTTAAATGCCAGGAAACCGCTTTCACTGCCGGCTTCTCTCCGCAGGCGACGCAGTTCGTCGATGGGGGAGCAGGAGAGGCCGGAACGTGTCCTTATTACGGGCAAAGTGCTGCCTAGACTGGAATCCTTGCTGGGTGAGCAGGAGAACGATGCCGATCTGCTTGATGAAGATGTCCTAGATGCACTGAAATTCGAAAGGGATATGGATGCCCTGCGAGCGATTTTCGAGGTAGCCATGAATGATCCGGATTTGGCTGAGAAAAATTATACGCAGCATCAGGATCTAGAAACTGAAGGTGAGAAAGAAAAGGATCTAGAAGATTCGCAGGATTCTGCCGATATGAAAATTATGTGTCTGCAAATTAATGAACAGCTCAAACTCTTTGAGGATGAACAGTTCGAAGATAAGAAGGATGCATTTAAAGGAGAGACAATTGAGTCCTTCGATGACAAGGACATGGCAAGCCTTGAGATTAAAGTGGCGGAAACTCCTTGTCACGAGGATAAGGGTCTGGAAAACATTAAGCAAGCGATTGCCGCGTTGTGTGGCAACAAGAGTGAGGAGTCCCAGGCTGCCCAGCAGCTACAGGAGTCCAAGGATGAACTTAAAAAACTCAAGGAGGACCTCGAACTCGAAAAGCGCGTCACCAAGGACAAGCTGCAGGACCTGGAGGAGCGCATTGCCGACACCAAGTACAAGCTGCGCTGTGTCTCCCGTGTCAATGACCTCGAGTACAGCTTGGTGCAGCGCTGGGAGGAGGGTCGTCTGGCCCAAGGAACCATTTGGGGTGAGAATGCTGAGCGTGCCTACCTACGCGACATCTTGGACATCAAGCAGAAGTTGGCACGAGAGGAGCGGGTAAGCGCTGAGCTTCGCTCCTTCCGCCAGCGGGAGATCGTGGAGCTGCAGGCTAGGATTAAGGAGTGGCAGGAGCGGTATGTCAGCGAGATGCGACGGGTGGATCGCGAAGCTGAAGCCTGGGAGCTCCGCATTCTCGAGCAGAAGAAGCTGCTGCAGAAGCACAAGGAGATCTACGAGGAGCGGATGACCTATGTGCAGGAGTACCGCGCCCAAAAGGAGGAGGAGCAGCGACTCCTCGACCTGCAGATGCACCGCATCGAGTGTGCCGTCAGGTTGCAGGCCTGGTGGCGTGGCACCATGGTGCGACGTGGACTGGGACCGTTCAAGAAGAAACCCAAACGCGGAAAGCGGGGCAAGCCCAAGAAATAAGGCATTATAGAAAGTGAATACATCTAAATCATATCAGTTAATAAAATAACCAGATATCTTGTAAGCTATCAACTTTACTTCTTAAGCGTAGGATCGATTTTACTTTCCTTGCCCTGTTTTCCCTCAGTTTTTCCTGCATTTTCCCCGTGCTTTTCTACCGTATTTTTTCTCGACTTTTTCTGAGCTTTACCCCTGCTTTATGGAAATTAACTTGTGACTTAAAACCAATTAAAAGTTGGACGCGCTGCAGTTAACACGTCAGCGGTCGGCTACTGACGTCGCCCTTAATGACATGCCGCCAGTGTCAACAGGCGCAACTCGAGAATTGTTTACGCGATGCGATAATAATGCTGCAAGTGGCCCAGTGGAGGGCGTACTGTACTGGCCACCCAGTATTCCGGGAGTGGGCAGCAGTTGAAGTTGCAGCTGGAGTTCCATTGTTTCAGCACTTTATTTGTGTTGCCCGCCGTCGTTTCTTTTCTTCGCCGCATTTATTTATCCTTTATGCCGGGCAATGGCCAAAAGTGCTTTATTTGTTGCGCCGCATTCATTGGCAACACAAATGGGCGGCTCGGCAGCCCGAGGGGCGTGGCAGTGTGCCACTGCGGCTATATGCATTTTGTTTTCGATGCGTGCGGAGGAGATAAACTGCGACAATTTGCTGCCCGCTGAATGAGTGGAACTTTTTCACTTCGTTGTCGCAGAAAAAATGGAAAGGAAGGGGGAAGGGGGTGCACAAAAACAAAACTTTCCCACTGGAGTGTGCCAGTGTGGACATTGCAATTTAAAATATAATTAATGGTCGTTGCCGTAATTTATTGAATTTGCATGGCACAAGGCAGGGCATGGCTGTCATTTCTTGTTTGCCGTTTGCCAGTTGGAGGTCCCTGTTTTGCGAATGTCCTTGCGAGCCGAGCGGAGTGTCCGCACATGCACTCACTTTTGTTTTAATGCACTCCGCCCGGTCGGTCCTGGTCGTGGCCGATCCTTCCTCGGCATTGTTGCTGCCCGGCTGGCCGGTGGTGCAACAATAACATCCCGATAATGACTGCCGAAAGTCCATTTGGGGCTGCAAAAATAATGCCCGGTTGCCACTTGGACGCGAAAGTTGGCGAACGAAAAGTCTTGCCAAAAAATGGTACCAAAAAGTTTAAAAAGGCATAGAATGGCCAAAAATTGTGCTGTATTTTCAGAGAGAAAACGTTTTAAAATACACATTTATTTATTAAATATCTGTCGTATATAAGACAAATGGCTTTTAATCACTTCATTTTAATTAAATATATCATTCTTTTCACTCACAGAAAATATGTAAAAATAAATGAGAAATTTAAAAAAAACCTTTAACTATTTTAAGCTAAGTTTTCTAATTTAAAAGAAGCGTATTTTCCCTTTAATTACAAGTGGTTCGTATTCTTGGCTTCACTGACAAGTTTTTTTTACCCCCAAGAATGAAAAAAAGATTACCAATTTTGAAACGGAGTAAAATGGACCATTTTCGGCACCAGCCACCAAATGTGGCCATGCTGGAATGCCGGGCCTATTGTTTGGCCACCATGGCGGATGAATTAATGGAAGATGGGACTTGGACTCGGGTCGGGAAAGGGTTGGGATGGCATGGGCTTTGGGATGCATGGCGAGAAGGCGAGAATGAGGGCAGCAGACAAACAATCTTCCACGCTTTTTCCCCTTTTTTCTCGCTTCATTTTCCCAGCTATCTCTGGGCGGCCCTTTTGCTCGTTTTGGCCTGGTCCAAAGGCAACTCATTCTCGCTTCCTGCACTTTGCATGCCCCGCACTATTTGCAACTTGAAGAAAATGCCGGCGAATGCTCCATAATGGCCACCGCCTCCCCCGTCGACCATTTCCTCCGCTATATAAGTACTACTATATATAGAAGGAGTAACTCCCGGCGTTCCGTGTCATGTGCGTTACTTAAAACATACAAAATGGCGAGGAGTTGGCCTTTTAAAGAGAATGAGAGAGAGAGAGAGGCGCCATTGCATCACCGGGGGAAAAAGGACCCACCGGGGCACCCGAAAAATTTACATACAAATTAGGGTTAATGAGCAGTGAAATTGTTATTTAACTTCAGTTGGCCCGTTAAGCGCTTTAAAGTGCCGGCACCGCTTGAGCCAAAAGTGTGTTCGAATATCTACGTATCTGTGTATCTACGTACTTTGCGACACGTTTTCGAAATTCTCTTTAGGAGCGGACTTAAATGGGTGTCCTTTTAGCGCTTTATCGCTTTGCCGCAGAACAAGAGAATTTAATTAATAATCTTTGCGCATAATTCATAAATTGATTATTGCGCATACGCCACGTGTTCTTAAATTAATTTTCATTCATAACTGTATATATATAGCCATTTGTTCAGTTTTTACTGCCCCGCTGATGCAGCGCACACACAGAGTGCGAGTTTTATTTAAAATTTAATCAAACACTTTAATTTGATTAACAGCGCACGTCTTTCAATATAAATTTATGGCCGCACGACGCATAATCAGAGACCAGAACCGGAGTCGGAATGCCCGACTGCCGGAGTGCTCCAGTGACCAGCCGTAAAAAAGGGTTGACCACCAACCCGATCTCGACTCCCGTCTTTCCCGGGCTTTCAACACATCAACGCCGTCATTTGATATGCGTACATGTGACGGGCGTGGTGGGATGGAAAGTAGGTGGTTGCCAAGTGGGGTCGGGAGACTAATAGCAGCACGTACGTTTGATAAAATATTTTATTGGCATGTATGGGTGGCGTCCTGACGGACCCAGCGATTTTATAGATTTTTCTAATGCTCCGATGAAGGGCTTTGCAACTCGCCCTTTTCTAGGCACATTTTGAAGTAAAAAGCCAGGGAAATAAGAACACAGCGTTTGGTAAACATATTCAATTACAGAATACACATTTTGAAGTTCAAATACCTCCAAAAAATCCTAGACTTTCCGTTCAATTTATTGCTGAAGCCTAGATGATTTATGTGTTCCATCATTTTAATGTATCTTAGCACAAAGTTCTACTATACTTACAGCAAACCCAACTTCTTATCTTTTATTGATTGTTTTCGCCATGCACTTGCCATAAAATTAGTGCAACGTCTGAACGGCAATTTGGCCGCACAAATCATTTTAGCATAATATACAACTCCGGCCCAACTCCGAAGGATCCCAGCCGAACGAGGATGGCATTTTTATTGGCCTACGTGTCCTTTGTGCCATGGCAGTTGCCACAACAGCAACACAACGCACTATCTCGTCATGCGAATCTGGAATAAATCTTTCATTTCATTTCTGGTGCACGGAAGTCACGGCCACCGGTCAGCAAGTTTTTCGTTTTTCATTTTTTTTTGTTTGTCGCCTGCGAAATGCCATGGCGATATGAATGTGAAACAATTCGAGAACGCTGTCATCTTTGAGCGGATACTCGATTTTCGCTGGCGCATTCCATTGAATCGTTCGTTCGGCATAACTTCACAATTAGTTTCGAGTCGTGGATGGCGCGTAATTTATGCTCACTCGGGGGAATCCCCGCGTTCAATGAACCTGTCCACATCAACGCACGACCCACTAAATTGAATTCTTTGTTTTTGGCAACGAACGCAGCAGCAGCCAGAAAAGCTACAAGCTCCATGGCTGAAATGGCAAGAAGGGGAGGAAAAAAATAATAAGTGGAAAAAAGCAAAGCAAAAGTTTTTAGCAAACGGCAATTTTCTGTTATTTCATTTGTTTGCCTGCTTATATTGCCCGGAATAGTTGTTGTTGTTGTTGCCAGGACGCCCGTTTGGAATTTTAAATATGGCGTCTGTTTTGTTTGAAAACGGAAACGAGTGTCTGTCAGTTTATTTGCTTGTTGTTGCCCTCGCAGTCCCCAAAAACGAAGTCAACCAACTTTGGCAAAGGAAATGCCGCCTAATGTGTTAGTTTGTGAGCCAGCCAGCCAGCATGTGTATTATAGGTCGCTGTGTTTGTCCAACTTTGCTGGCAATTGAGAGGCCGTTGCCAGCGGCTCTGGCGAATGGGGATATGGGTGCAGATATTCCATTCATGGTGATTTTTGGGGCTTAAGCAAACCTGGAGTTCACGCACAAAGAAAACAAAGTGCCATGACCCTTGGAAGTCTGGCTAAAAGCATTTAACAGCAGCATAAGACGGAAAATCAGAATGAACGTATACTTTCACCCCTTCTATGGAGTAAAGAAGACGACATCTCTGGAAAAGCAGCATCAAATTTCAGCACACAACAACTCTCACAAACACACACGCACGCGCAGACATACAAATGACACAATTTTCCTCGAGCTAATAAAGTTGACTTTACATTTTTAATAGTCTACTTTTCGGCGCATTAGTTTTAATGCTTATGACGATGCTGTTTAGCATGCAAAATGCATGGAATGCTGGCGATGGTGAATTCATCCCTTTGGGCCAAAGCTGGACCCATTAGATCTGGCTTCCTGGCACCTGACTTGGTTGCCAAAACAAGATTTCTCACTCATTATGCGGGCCACAATAAATATTTGCCTATCATTTTGCTATTTGCATTTGCCAGCGAAATTGATGAACGTCCGCGGCACACGAGCAAATTGAATTGGCCGAGCCATTAACAAAACTGAATTTTGCTTATCGCCATTTGCAATGGCCTTTTCCCTACGACCCTCGAAAAATGACACACACACTCAAACTCATGTGGCACATATGATATTTATGCAGATTTTGCCGCTGCCTAGTAATGAGTAGCAGATAAACATGGCGATAAATTACTGCATTTTTGGGCATTCATTATTTACCATGGAGCGCACTCGCAGTGCTGGCCAAAAATCGAAAATGGTATACGAGTATCTACATATGCACGCACTTAAATCAGGTCCGTCCTTGCGGCTGTCATGGGGCTGCTTTATGGCCGCATTTGCCGGCCATTTCTAGAATTACAACAAATTTTAATTAAATACAATCTGCAGCAAGCAATGCGCATATGTAAATGCAAATGGCTCGAATGCTTGCGGGCGAAACAGGCAAACAGGCAAACAAAAAAAAATAAGCAAATTTAATGCATAAAATAAGAGCACACAATAAAAAGACGTCAAAGTATTTAGCGCACAATGCAGCAGAATGCGACCAAAGCGCTGGGAAAAAACAAAAAAAAAAAAAAAAATTAAACGACATGGCCAGACCATTAAGCGGCACTTGCTCTTTTTCCACGCCCACTTTCCACCCACTCGCCGCCCACTTTTCCAGCCTCCATTGCTCCGCAGCAATTTAATAATTCTCCCTGACAATGCACTTGCTCATTTGCCATTTGCTGTGCATTCAAATTTGTTTCTTGCAAAAGCAAAAATTGTAAAACAAGTGGGAAAAACGCATTTGACAACCTACAAACAGCGCGACCAAAAAACTGCAGCTGGAAATCATACAAATTGCGCATGTAGGGTATGAAAAAAAATTAAGTTTCGGATTGCTTGTTGCTGATGCCTGCCCGCTGGCTGAAAGTTGTTGCCGGTTGCCGTGACAGATGGGTGGACATTTTGTCAGCGAGCTACAAAAAATGGGCAAAAATGCCAAAAAAAGATGGGGGATCTAGATCAAAACGATCTCGGAATACCCTTGTTTTAAATCAAAAGGTGTGAAAATCGTATTGGATTATTGAAGTGCAGCAGAAATCATTGTATAAATCTCTGAAAGTACGCAAGAATGCATTTATACCCGGCAAAATATTGTTGATACTTTCCTAACTTTTACGCACTATATTCGTCAAATCGTCAAATATTTAAAATATAAAGTTGCGCCTTTATCTCCTTGTATTTATTGGATGAACTTCTAGCTTTGTCGTTTATTAAAAGAAGCTTATCTTAGCAGCCAGAAGCTGGAGATCATTTCCAAGTTGATAATCTGGAGGGGAAGTGCTTGCCATTACTGGCTTTCAGCATAGCTACATTAATAATCTGGCTTGGCAAACTATATCATATAGTTGCCATTACTCCGACATAAGGCTCTTACGAGCGGAGACAAAAAACAAATTGTTGACGCCAGATACAAACAATTTGCAATTCAACAGCTAAAGGGATCAGCATGGGACAAGCGCATTTGCTGCTGGAGGATGGAGTTTGGAGTTTGGAGGATACAGGATGGAGGATGGTAATGGGAGTTGTATAAGGGGTAGGGATTGGGACATTTTGGAAGCGTGGTGTGCAGAGCTGGAGTCAGAGGATTTGGCAATCCTACACATGTTTGTGTCTGCCAGTTCTGTTCGGTTTGGTTTGGTTTCTGCTACGGTTTCTGGGCGTTATCAACAGCTGTCTATCTGTGCGTTCCACTTCAGTTGCTGTTAGTTGCGTTTTTTTCTATGTTCAACTGGGTCTTACCAATTCACATCCATGCTCACGAAATGCATTTGTTTTGGGTGTCGACTGATCGATTTTTTTGTTACTGCTGTTAAAATTAATGAATTTGTTTGCTTGACATTTGGGGTCTCAGTTGCTGGCCGAAAATTCATTGGAAGAGCGGAGACCATACTAATTAGCCCAAATGCTGTGACTGCTCTTCCACTGTTAATTGACCATTCAATTGGGCCCAGCATCGACCTTGCCTTGGGCAATTAATGCCACATGTGGCAAACACCTGTCCCACTGCCCCACAGGGGTGATTATTAATTACTAATTAATGAATATTGTTGCGTAACTGGCTCATTACGGTCAATCAGCAGGCGTCGAATTGTGTTTTCCTTCGGCCACTCCGAGCCATTTAACATTTCATTAACAATTTAGAGTACTTAAGTGTTCGGGTGAGCAGATGGAGGTTGAGCACGTGGCTAAAATGACTAAAAAGAAAACACTTAATGAAAATATTACGCGAGTGCGAGTAAATTGAAAGCCAAATGCATTTTAATGCCGCGTTCTCAACTAAAATGAGGCACAAACACAAACAAGGGCGCACTCACACAGGCACACATCCACATCCGCCAACCGGAAGCCGCAATGTGCAATAAAGATTGCAAGGCGCGTGAGTGTTGGTGTGAAAAGCACTGAAGAGCACGGGTTTCGTGCACTCAAAAAAATGCACTTCCTTCCATTGAGAGAAAAAGTGTTTAATTAAGGCACTATTTATACATTTCGAAATAGGAAAGTACAAGCATCTGTTAGTTCCGGTAATCAGGTTAAGTTCCCTATGTGAACTGCTCAGTTTTTCTCTCAGTGCTCTAGATGTGGCGGATGTTGAACGAGAAACTTTGAGGCAGCACGTAAAGATCGTTGCCATTGATTTATGCGCCGCGTGCCATTGCGAGCGTGAAGCGTGCAACAAGCTCGGCGCACAAAGAGCAGATTAAATGGGGGCAGAAGGGCTGGGATGGATGCCCGACCGACCAGGAGATGACCATGGAGCTGCTGCCGTGGCCAGCTGGTAAATAAGTGTGTCAACGTGGGCCCTCGTCTCCATTTACCAGCATAACAGCCGCCCACTCTCACTGACAGCGCAATAAAGCGAGCTCCAAAGTATGCTAAGACTCCGTCCGCCCCAAAAAACGTGCCGGAAATGCCCGAAACGGGAAATGCTGTTCTCCAAGCTATTTTGCGCTACGAAATTTGATTAAGTCCACGCTGGCGATGAGTTCATTGCGCGTGCAAAATGATTCGCTTAACGGTGGCAGTTTTTGCATAGAATCTAGACAGCGGAGTGGACCAACATTTAGCTGGATAAGCTTTATAGTTACATCTCAACGAAATTTACAAAATATCACTTATACACCTCGTTGTACTAGCCTACCAAATTATTAATCATCTTAATAATTGCTCTTATTTTATTTCCATCAGGCTTGTCAAAAGATGCGTTTGTCAGTTTAAATATTTACCACTGGGAAACAATTAATGACAGGCGGCTCTGAAGCTTTGTCGTACGACCCACAAAGTAATCAAGGCAAAGTGAGTGAGTAAGTGCAGTAACTTAAATAAGATAAATAAGGAGAAATTGCAATTACTTCTCAAAGGTCCACCCCAATTGACATGAGATAGCTGCAGGACATGGACAGTTACATCCAGCAAAGCCACGAACATGTTAATTAACGAACGGGTCATGGTTCGAACTGGCTGCAACTACAACTGCCAACCAGGACCTAAACCAATTACAATTGCTGGCCAAAATTGCGTCTGTCAATGGCTTCAATGCTCGATTTTTGTCACACATGACATGAGTTGTGCAGTCGGACAGTGGCCAAAATGCAGCGAGGGCCACAAATCGAACAGCGATTGTTGAACATGCATGTTCATCAGCGGCTGGCAAGTCCGCAAAATATAATCCAGGTGGTGGTCGAAATTTCGCTAAGCCCCAATTGGCGTTGACATGGGGCTTTAAGTAACGTGAAACTTGCTTCAATTAGCGGGGCACAGAAATTTTTACTCCTGCTACCCCTTTATTATTCATAACTGCAACGGGTAATGAGCCCAAATGAATATGATAAATTATGCAGAGGCGTTCGGAATCACACCGCCATGAATGCCAAGTTAGCCAAGCGGTTACGGCCAGGCCAATTTGGCCAAAATGTGCAGCTGTTGTCGCGGCTGCATGATTTGCATTGGCCACGCCCAGCAAACTTCGATTTGAACCTTTTTTCTTAGCCCATCAGAATGCAGTTTTTTGGCGCAGTGCATGTTGCACGTCATGTTCGCCATGTTGGCCATGTTGGCCATGTTGCAGCGCCCTGATTTATGACCCCGGGTGTTTATTTGCTGGCCGTGTCCGAAAACTTGCCTCGCCGAGATTTATGGGCACCCCAAGACAAACCGCACGCAGCTTCTTGAGTCGTCGTTGGATAAACTGCACTAATAAGTTGCAGAGTTTAGGCCAAGTCAGCTGAGTGGCTGAGAGCTGGTGGCTGCCAGAAATGCCACAAGATACAAGGCAATAGACAAAACAAATGTTGGCAAAAGTTCACAAAGTTTTCAGGGCTCGAAAGGGGCAGGCAGCATAAATCGTTTTATTGAGCGCCATTCGGGCACAAAAAGTTGCAGCAAGGCAGCAATTTGCCAGTGCAACTCAAGATGATATAACCAGGCACAATAAAGCGTAAAACTTTCGGCCAGCAGAGGAAATTGGCAACAGACGGTCAAAAGTCGCTGTCCAATTGTTAATGGCTAATTATTTGAAGCTAACGTTTTTCCAATTCGGCTGCTTGCCCTGCTGCGCCTATGAGAGCAAAAAAAAAAAAAAAACAGGAAGACAAAACCAAACATTTCTTGGCACATTTCGCACTGAAGGGACAGAAGCGCACAAGAAATGCACATAAATTTTACTTAGCCAAGTTGCAAAGAGTTTCGCCTGCCAAGTGGCAGCCAAAAGAAGTCAAAAGAAGTGCAAGGAGCGATAACAACAATAAGTTGCGAGCATTGCTCGAATGCACAATGCAAGTGGCGATAGTTTGCCATAGTTCAATCCCTCTATTTGCCTCCTTCGAAGGCCCATGGCTTTGATGAATCGCTCAATATTCTGGGTGGAATTTGTACCTAAAAACCTTTTTAGTACCTAATAGCTGTGCAGACCAAAGGAGTGGTGTGCTTCGTCCCTAATTGGAATTTCTTCTACACAATATCCTTTAAATAGTAATATAATGAGGGTTCTTTATAGAGTTGAGAAGTGTAACAAATAAAATATTTTGTAAAAGTTGATCCTTTTTCATAGATAACTTCTTATTAAATATACACTTTCGTCACACAACTGGTACCTCAGCTCAGTCCGAAAAAGTGAATCCCCTCCCATCTCTGGTGCTACATCCTTTTAGTGTCAGGCAAAATGGGAAGCCGCCAGCGAAATTTATGCGAGTTTAACAAGCAGCTAGCAACAGCAAGGTTCCGTTACACTTTCTTGCAGCAAATAGGCATAAATTTGCATTTAATGTAGTCGACAAAAACGTGGGGAAGGGAAAAAAAAAAGAAAATGAGCAGCACAAATGCCAAAAAATTATTATGCTATTTAGTATATAATTTCCTCGAATAGTCTTAGTTGGTTCGGTGTGGTTGGTTGTGGTCTGGTTTTTGGATCCGTGGTCCCTTCTGCAGTCGCCAGGTGCCATTAAAGCCGCATAAATTTTTTAAACTTTTGCCAATTTGCATTGCAAATGCCTCGCACACACACACATGTCCCTGTCTAACATATACATACATATGTGTACATACAAGTGCAGGTTTGTATTTTCGCGTTCTGCATGTGGTTCCAAAAGCGTTTGGGTCAGTCTATTAAAATGCAAAGAGCCAAAACTCCATGGCCCCAAACACTCTCCCCGTCTCTCTCCTTCTCGCTCGTTTTTGCCGGCCGGAAGTCCATTTTGTCTTGTCGTTCACATCATAAATATGGACGGTCAAATGGCGGCTCTGTTTATGGCCAAGTCCTGTTTGCTTGTGTGTATGTGTGTTGCCGCTTTTAATGACAATTTGTTGAGGTTTGCATAAAATTTCAACGAATTTCATTTGGCACACATTTCGACCGTCTTCGCTTTTTACTTCGTTTTCCTTTTTTTTTTTGAGCCAGGCATAAATTTAAATAATTTTCGCTTTTGACGCCAGTGAAGTGCTGTTTTTCAAGTGTGTATGTGTTTGTGGTTTATGACAGGCTCTGCTGGCATTTTACGAGTGGAGTGGCTGAGGATTGGTCAATTGTCTGGCCAACTGGGCTTAGCCCATTGAATTTTCAATCAATCTAATCATCATCAATATATACCGGCTTTCGGTTCAGCTATGCACATTCCATTTGCCACATTTTGAATGTCTTATTCATGCGCCTGCGGTTATGCAATGATAAATTTATGGCGCAGCATGGGTGTGCTCAATTCGTCTCAATGTCAACGCCCGAAGTTCTGCAATATTCACTTGTCATCAATATACTATAAACATATTTGTTTTTGCTAAAATACGAAACAAAGCCACAAATATTAGCTTTTTAAGCACAGATATGAATTTTATTTTCAGTGTGTTTGTCTCTCTTTTATTAGTTTATTACTTTCCACATGGGTGCTCCGACATGACGAAATTCTCTGGCCCCAAAAAACAACAAATAAATAACCAGGAACACTACACCAAAACGCAAACTAAGACATCGACAAAGTTGTCGTCAGTTCGCTCTCACTGCTTGTCACTTAAAGCGAAAAACAATTTTTCTCCAGCTGAAGAAGTGTGCGTCGACATGTGTATGTGTGTGTGTGGAAGCTATCTGAAAACCAATTTTCGTTCCTAAATTGATGTTTATAGCTATGTAGGAGCACGCCGACGTCGGCGATGAGAATGACGATGAAGAGACGATGATGCGGCCATCGATGGCTATGATGAGCTTGTTGCGGCCACCGCTCGTCGCCTGTGATGAAGACAAAGTGCCAATGCGAAAAACTAAACGCCAAGCTTCCGAGAAATCCGAGCAAAATCGAGCCAAGCAAATGCACATAGAGAAAAGTTGCATTTAGCTAAAGCCTATCACCTAAACAAGTTTAATATGACATGGTCACACTGCATCTAAGTAAAGTTTATGCTGTGCTTTCTTCACACGGAGCGCGCAATATCTTCAAGGTTTTGTAATCTGTTAAGATTTTTTCTCCGTGTACTGCAAGTGAAACTCGCTTTCAGAACGCGGCAATGAAAATCCTTTTCGACGCGACTCGATTCGACGCTGCTACCCTTCCTTCATTTGACAGCATTTTGATGCTTCCGCTTGTAATTTATGTGACACTTGCAGTGCCATAGATCAGGCAGCGGGGCCAAGAGATGAGACTGCTAGTTTCTGCTGGGATATCCTCGTTTTTATTAGGTGCTTGCTACTTTGGGAGCTGCTTTTGTGCGGACGCTTGATTTCCTCGAGCAAATTTGATCAATTGAAACTGGCGATAAACAACGGGTGGAAATGACAGGTAATCCACATGCTGCACTCAGTTAATTAGATGGCATAGGAAGTGCACATAAATAAACAATTAGGTGGCAGCAGATAACCCAAGCGTGTACATGCAATTGCTGCATATTAATTGAAGCTCACTCGCACACATCGCCTTCTTGAAGCTTGAACACCAGACCCCCTTCCAATGCCGAGTCCTCCCCCGAAATGACTGAGTCATCAGCCCGCAGATTTGCCCCAACTTGGGAGTAATTTAAAACGCTCCTGCTTGTGAATGCATTTGAAATGCTTTTCCACTGCCTTCCACTCAATGCGCTCGAGTGTCGCACCCCAAGAAGTGGAGGGTAAATGCATCTGCCGCATCTGCCAACGCCAACGCCATTATCCTGGGCATATGTCTAAGTCAGATCAAAGCCATAATGCTGGCTGAGTGCAACTGGGGTGTAAGTGCGGATGACAGCGATATTAGGGCCAATTAGATGTCCGACTTTGCCGACGAGTATCACGGCGAAATGAAATGAATGGCCTTTATGGCACATTTGCTGGAACATCACATTCAACGGCGATCAAATACCAGCCTCCAGGATTAGCTGAGCAGTTAGAATTGAATTCTAAACTTAAAGTAAATAGACTGTAGCTTAGTACATTTTATTTAAACCTATTCAAAAACAAATCTTCTGAGCCGAGAACAACTCAAGATAATAAAGTTTAGTACCTAATAGCTATATTATTAACATATACATGTTGTTAGTTTTTTCCGCATATAAGAGTATGTTTGATCACGTTCATGCTATAATTTAAATACATTTCTAAGTCTACTTATGTCTCGACACGGTTCATTCATGAGTCAGTCACACCTGAGGCAAATGATGTCAGGTCTTTTCAGATATTTGTACAGCCGTTTATTTAATTTTATTCAGGGTCATTGAGAATAATCAGCTCGAGAGCAGTCGTCAAAAACGAAATGTATCCGCATCTTGTTAGACATTTGATCACATCTGCTTGTTGGTGTAGGATAGAAGAAAACCAATCCATCCATATAACGTCATGAAACTGCTAATCTGGTTGTGCCTCCTCGGCTGCCTGGCCAGTGCCCATGGCATTTTTCTCGACAAGATTGCCCCCCGAGGGGATTCATCTGGAAACGGCTTTCTGAGCGATATCTTTGGACTCGAAGACTCGGATAACAGCAGCCAGAACAAAACCTCCCAAAATACATTGCCAGCGTCTGGAATTTTTACTCCGGTTAAAGTAGCTGTTGACGTTATTCAAAGTATATGGGATGAATTTTCAAAGGTAAGTCAAGGCTATATATATAGAGGAAAGATATATAGAGGAAAGATTATCACCTTTGTTCTCGAAAACAATCATTTGTTTTTAAACGTTTTGTTAGCAGATTTTGTGTCGCTGCAAATAGAACTTAGTCTGAAAAGTTGTCGAAATCCAAATATTGTACAAAGTATTGTATAAGTTTGTTGGTTCTAGAATTATGCTTTTAACTGCTGTCTGTAGTGATACTTATTTTTTCTTATACAGGGAGTTTTGGGCCTCATGGGCAGTTTTGGTACCGGTGATAATGGAGCCGAATCACCGCCATCTGCAAATACAGCGCCTATTACAACCGAGTCAACGTCGCCATCGCAAGAAACCACAACGACTAGAACGACGACGTTTACAACAACGGAATCCAGAACCGAATCGCCGGTGGAAACAACCACAACAGATTCATCCACGAGTACTTCGCCGCCATGAGGAGAAATTCTGTCGCCTAACCTTCGCATCGGATATTGCTCGTCATTGTTTGTTTCCCAGCTGCTTTTTGTCTGGGGTATTTAAACAATGAGAATGTAAATATAAGTACCAGCCACGCTCCTACGCAGTTTTTTTTTCATTATTTTGATATTTACGCAAATGTTGGGGAACCTCGTTAAGGAGACATTCATAAAGAGTTCTTCGCTCATAGGAGTCTGATCGATAATGTCTCCACTTAGGAACTGCCTTTGTATCCTGTTTCTAACTATCCAATATCCGGATTTCGTCCTGCCAGCTCCTGCTGGAAATATTCCTCTTGATGCATCCGCTGGCCTTGTGACTTTCAGGATGACTATTGACAAAGAATTCGATCAATTGCTGCCCGAACTTCAACTTAGATTGTTGCAGGCACAACAGCAGGAAGATGGTAAGTTCGATTTACAGAATATATAAGATATATCTAATGGATTGCTCTTCAGATTTTGAAGTGGTGCGCATGCAATTGCTGCAGATGAACTTACTGAAGTTGTTAGTCGCCTTGGATTGCCTTATCTTGTTGTGCATTTGGTACTACGCCAGAGAAGCAAAATATAACCCGGTGCAAAACGTTTGACAACTTTTTTTTGCCTGCCTTCATTTCATAATTAATATAGTTCGTAAAATGTAATTAATTGAGGGAAAAAAACATGAAATTCCTAGTAAATAATACCATTCTGTTAATTAATTTTCAAAATGTTATAGGTCTGAAAAGGTAGATCAGCTATTAAATTGTAGTGACTACATCAATGAAGCCCTAATGGTGTGTTTTAAATAAACTGTTATTGAATAATTACGAGCCAATTCACGCCTGCTGTTTGTTTAGGCCCTTTTGGCTGGCATCCAATATAAAGCCAGTTCTCGCAGCACACAAATTCGCCCGCCGAATGCATCGTTAAATATCGACAACAGTTGGCTCTATTCCGTTGTTTGTTGTTTGAACTTTTGGTTCATAAATATTAACAGCTATTAAAGCACAAACAAATACGGGCAAACAAGGCCAGCAGTTCAGCCCGGCAAATACCAGCTAAAAATTAATTTTAAATTTTAAAACTAACTGCATGCAATTTACGCGCAATTTGGCCAACGCCTGCAAATGTAAAATGCAGCTCGTGGCATTCATGCCATCAGGTGGTTGGTGGCTTTTTTGTGGGCTCAGTCTTTTGGCCTAATGTTCATTTAATTAAAAGCGGAAATTGAGCAAGTGAGCCAGCCAGCCAGCGAGCCAACGAGCCAGTGACCAATGCGGCTAAAAAGCGACGAGCCGTGGCCAAGAGTGTCCTAAGTGGCCGGGATGCTCGATGTTCGCTTTTCTGCTCCTTCTGCAACTTTCTCCCAAGTCGGTGGGAATATTAAAAACGGAAAACACTTTGGTGCAACTAATTCGCACAGGCTTCCACTCCGGCTGTCCTTTGCCATGTTTTCCTATTATTTTATACACACTTTTTTTGGCAGCCTTCTTTCTTGGCCCGCAAAGTCTTGGCAAAAAGGGCGGCATACCGAAACGAGTTGAGAGTTGAGCTGAGCTGAGCTCAGTTGAGTTGTGTGGAGTGGAAGTGAAGTGAAGTGAAGTCGAGTGCCGAGCAAAAAGGAAGCAAGGCGGCGCAATTAGCAAGTTTACTGCATGAAATTATGAAACGCTTAATAAAAGCGTGCTTCGCAAGAAAGAAAGCAAGAAAAAGGCTACAAAAAAAATGGGGAAATATTCGTACAATATATTAAAACACAGAGCTTCACAAGTGCCGGCAAGTTAATTAAAAGACTCGCATATTTGAAAAGTTTGCCCTCCACATTTTTCCATAGCCATCACAACACCATCACCATTACGGGTATCCAGTCGCCGCCACCCCATCATCATCAGCGTTCGAGGCTGCAATTTAATCATGTAAGTGCTGGCAAATTGTTGGCTAAAATTAGAGCCAGACAAATATTGCGCATACGCCTAGTATGCCAGTATGCCTATATGCCTAGTATCCGCGTTAAAAGGATGTTGTTGGCTGGTTGCTGCTGTTGCGGCCGCTGTTGTTGCTGTTGCCAAGTTTTATGCTAATGGTTTTCGTTTAAAGCCAAAAGTAATTTATTGTTGTCAGCGGGCGCCATCAAAAATGTTGCTGCACATTCATTATGCCTCCGAATTCGTTGCGGTGTGTGTGTGTGGGTACTTTCGAGCACACTCTTATGTGGGCTTGGCTTGCATTAAAATTTTAGCCAGCCAAACAATGTCGAAAAACTTGCATAGAAATTAAGTTGGTGTTCTTCGGCAAGCAGCCAGAGTCCTGCCAAAACAAAAAATGTTTTCTCTGGCGATTTGCTATTTGCTGGAGCAAAGCTAAATATGCCTTAAATATATACTAAATTAATTTGGCTTGAGCAAGTTTTTCATCCAGCCTAAGCCTTAACTAAATTTAAATATTTCTCTCCAGCCACCAGCAGAACCATTTTATTCTCTATGCCATGTGACACGTTCGCAACCCATTGGCCCACTGGCTGGCCGGGAAAGGCGGGGAAAAGCGGGAAAACTATGCCAGAAGATAAAACAGCCGCGAACTTTGCAACATGTTTACGGTAAAAACGTGATTTTCGGCACAAAAACGGAGCGCTTGACCAAATGTGGCCAGGATCTCTCGAACCCTTTGCCAACTGTAAATAAGTTGAGTTAAGCGGCGTGGCACGCGCAACGTGAGCCGCCCGCAAACCAAGGCAAATGCCCGACCACAGCCATAAAAATTAAACATTTGTAGCTTTGTCACGTTTGTGTTGACACTTTCTTATCACAGTCGGGCGCAATGAGGGCCATCTACCCACTTCCGTTTCCTGCTCACGCCACCCACTCAACTCCACACCACCCATCCCACCCACTCGACCCGGCCTAAATATGTGCGTGTGCGTGTCAGCTTTGACTGCCTGGGTGACCCACCTGACCCACCGTTGAAATAAAACTTCAGGTGTGTGGATGAGTGTGTGTGTGTGGGACTGACACCGACCTCTGACAACCAACCGAACCACCCAAACCGCCCAACCACCGTACCCACTCGTCGCAGCATATGCCAAGCGATTTCATTAAAAGCCCAGCAAGTGCGACAACGTGTCAGCCTGATTCTGGATGTTGGATGCTGGATGGTGGATGCGGACTGCTGGATGCTGAGTTTGCGGCCAAGACCCGGCCGCATGCCAAATGCGAACTTGGCGGGTTCTAGTGCCAGTTTTCGGTGGCATAATTTGCGTTTTCTAATTAAATGCGATTAGGGCGACATCACCTGCTGATCCATGGCTAGTAACTGGAATTTGGTCATGGTGGTTTTCCGAATTTTTAATTATGATGTGCGCTGAATTAATATAGTTTTCAATGGTAGTAAGATAAGCTGTATGCCAAACAATTACGTATCAAATTCTTAGTACTTCAAAGATGTTGATATAGCCAGGAAAAAAAATTGTTGGTGCTTCCTTTGCGTGCGAGAAATCATTAAAACGATTTCGGAGCAAAATCTAGCCTTTTCCCATATTCACCATAACGTGTTTTCTTTCCTAATTTAAGGACCTCCTTTTCAGCAAATGCGGTGAGATGGCAAACTAGCAATTTTCATTACGAGTTGAAGGTAATCCTCTCAATTTCCGAGCAGAAGTGATTTCAATGGCATTACCCCACACTCCCATTTGACTCGGCCAACATCTCAGTTTTTAATTCGCCTCCAGAAGCTGGCTCAGTTTTAGGCCGATATTTGCATGCGGTGTTGGCCGAAGTGCTGGTCCATATTTTTCGGTCAGAGGTTGGGCACGGATACGGAATATGCACTCTATTCCGACCACTTCGACCGAGAAGGTCCGGAGCTCCTAATGCGTTGCTCTTGGCTTCAGGATGGGCTTGATAATTTCATTTGCATGCGGGGCACTGTTGCTCCTCGCATGCTGGGATACATTTTGTGGCTGAAATTTATGACATGCCATTTGAGCTGGGGCTTCGAGAAGCGAGGAGCCGTCGTCCTTTGGGGAGTTGTTGCCGAGGTGACTTGGCAACTTTGTTGCCATGCAACTTTAATGAGTTGACGCACGAGACCACAAAACTTGACACCCAAAGGCTTTAAATTGAAAAAGTTTAATGGGCATGCGTATTTGATTAAGGTTTGGAATTCTTTTTAATCGTGGTTTCGGCGGTGCCTTTGTGCTCGGATGCAATAATGGCAAGTGGGTGCACGGATGCACATTTATTGACAATTTCGTGTGTCTTCCTTTGACACCTGATATGTAGGCGAAAGGTGAATTGGTGAAAGGACGGGGGAAGAGGAAGAGGAAGGGGAAATGGCTGCAAGCGTATAATATTTGAATTCGGCTTGGGGCTTTGCTCGCAAACTTTGCTGCTGTCCTTCAGCGACAAGGAAGTTGGCAGAAGGACAAAAAGTCCTGTGGCTGGCTGCCTTTGCTTATTGCTGGCAATTCAATTAAATGCAGAGCTGCATGAAATGCCCTCTTCTGAGAAGGGCCATGTGTGTGCGCATCGGAAATCCATAAAATGCATCACATGCCATCAAAGGCTCAAAAGTTTTTCCCAAAGGTGCCAGAACATTTATTATGCGGCAGGCGTAGTGTAGGGATTTTTTTTTGGTCGCTCCAGCTCGCACAGCTCAGCTCAGCTATTTGTCTCAATTGCAATCAAACTTTGTGGCTTCCACTCGGCTCCCTTAGCCAGTTTCGCTTTTCTTTTCCCCATTTTGTCACGCAAATTGCACAAAAGTTGGATTGACTTGGGCGGGAAATTAAGTTGATGGTTTCTTCATGCCAGTCGCAAGTCCTGATTCTCGACGAGTCCTTTGTCAGTTCGCCGTTGTGTTTGCTTTGCTCGTCTACGCATTGTCATCGCCGCTTGCCTTGTACTTACTTATTTAACTTGCAATTTTGCCCAAAATTCGCAAGCATATTAAAAAGTTTTCGGCTAGCTTGTAAGTGGCGCACTCGTCTGAAATAATAGCTGGCTGCCGGCAAGGATGCACTCTTTAATTGCAGCAGCTTAAGGAAATCAAGAGTGCACACAAAACACTGAGCAGAAAAGAACAAAATATCGCAGCAAGTACGTAGTGAGACTGAAACAAAACCAGAGCGCACCCGAAAAGAGAAGATAAAGCCGGGCCACAATGCACTCAAGCGCATTGACTTCCAACTAGCTTTGACTTGTGCCAAGCCAAGCGTGGATGGGCCAAAGTAGCTCGGTTGACAACCAAGACAGGCCCGACTGAGCTCGTCCTTCGCCTCGTTCCCTTCGCTCCGTGGCACCGTGAAAATCAATTGGGCACTGCGCAAGATGCTGTCCAGGATCCCCAGCTGGGCCACCAGGCTCCGCCGGGTGTCGCCTCTTTGTCTACACTGGGATATTGGCAAAAAGTTTTTAAGTTCGTGTATGAAGGTGAGAGAGCAACATACAATAGTATCACTTTTATGCCATAAAAGACTCTAGAGGCTTGAAACCATTTAAAAATGTGTCTAACAGGTTAAACATTCTTTTAAGGAAATGTAACATGCTAACATACACATCTGTTTTTCTTAGTGTAAGGGCATTTAGCCAGGAGAGATGCGGGCAGGGACTGCAGCTGAGCTGGCTTTAGGGCGGCATTATGCATGCGTTTGTGCATGAATATACTGCTGAAATGGGAAAAAAATGCAACAATGTTTAAGTCAACTTCCGTTTCCGGTGCTGCTTATGTTAACTCCTAGGCGAAACTGCCTCTGTTTCTGTTGTTACTATTACAACTTCTGTTTCCTTTCCGGGTTTCCTCTGCAACTAGCTTAATTATATATGAACTGCCACACTAATTGCCAAAACGGTTGCACGTTGCGTATTCGTATGCGTATCTGGCAAACCCACCAGCTCGGGTGCACCCACACATTGCGTATACGCACCGTACGGAATGCGCCATTTGTGGCGCTCAATGATTGAATGAGTGTTTGTTGTTGTAGGGCGATTAAATTACGTTTTGTTTGACTCAACACACAAGCACAGAGACATGGTGTGTAGTTCTCGCAAAAGAGGCAGGTCTGAAAATCTAGTACATTTGCCATTTGCATTTTCCCCGTAACAGTTTGTTAAGCTTTGAACTTTTGCAAATTACATGAGTCCTGCCACAGGATGTATGCTGTTTACTGCCCTCGCTGTCGTTCCTGTTGTTTCTGTCGCCAGTGTGCGTATGTACGTCTACGTGTTTGTCTGTGCTAATGTGTCACAATCTGCATTGGCGTTAAAACCTCAGCCGAGCAACGCCCTCAGCCGAACCCACCCACCAACATTGGGCGCAAATGCATTTGGGCAACGTCTAGAGTTTGGGTACTCTCAAATTGAATTTGTTATCAAATTAGTTTCATCAAATTACCATTAGGCGGCAATTTGATGCCCTACTTATTCCAATGTGTGCGTTAACAGATTAGGGCACAATAAGTCGAGCTCTCAACTTCTTCATCTCTTGCTGTTCGGAATTTTGGGTTTTTATTGTGATTTGTTTACAAAATGGTATATTGCACTTGGAAGCTTAGCTAATGTTACCTAAAAATGCAAAAACAGAAGTGGGAATACAGCAGCACTGTGTAACCACCAGAATGGCATTCCGAAAAGCAGCCAAAAACAGAAAGATTTGTTCCAATAATGCCTTCAGCCATACTTTACTCAGCCATGGCTCCATTACATCCGCATGGCCCTCCACATATCCTTCCCATCCGCCGACTTGAAGACACAATGGCAACGCCAACATATTGCCGCAGCTGTCCATGGATGTCGAGGTGGTTTGGTGGAACCTCCTGATAAAGAGGGGGCCAAAAAGTGGGCGTTCGCCTGCCGAGACAAGTGCATTACAACGTACTAGGTTATTGATGTATGTTTGCATAATGTAGACGGAACTATATACCCAGATATATATGTGTGCTGCTTGGTTGGCTGGCTGGCTGGTTGGTTGGTTGGTTGGTTGACTGGCTGGCTGGTTGGATGGATGGACAAGGAAGGGACGAACAAGTAGCCAAGGAGTATGCTAATAATGTTTGTGCTTCAATCACATGGAAAAACAATATTGAAAAATACAACTTGTATGGCAGCCACGAGCAATCGTTTAGGGCCAGAGCTCAAGCATTGTTTATATTGCCTCAGCGGAGAAAAGCAACCCAACACCCATCGCCCATCGACCATGGCCCTTATAAAGAGTTATGACAATGTTGTGTCAAAGTGTTATTGTGCCGTATTTTGTTGCGCCACAAAAGCAGTAGCAGTAGCAACATTGGCGCGTTTAGATAGCCTGCAAATGATCCAATTGGGTTGGGGTTAAGCGGCCCAGTCCGTTGAAATATATGGAAGATGGAGCGATTTCAGCTATCTGTGCTTGATTGAGCGGTTGCCCATGTCCTTGAGGACGCCATCTTCTTTACAGATGCTTACTCCTCCAACCGAATGCCATTGCTGGGCGGATGTCCTTAACCCTTAATTTAAGACAAGCCATTCGATGTTTGGCAAATTATTCCGCACTTGGCTTTTGGCTTTGAGTGCTTTCATTTACACAGCCCGCAATGCAATGCAATGCACAAATCCTTAATCTTTTCAAACGATTTTTTTTAATTAGTATCCAAGAATTTCGAGTAATTTATTTAGATGAAAGCCAGGCCATTGAGGCAGAGACAATTTCAAACCACAACTTCAAGTTGCAGAAATATGGTTTCAATTACACAAGAGTGTTCAACAGCAAACATTGAGATATGCTCGAGAGTTATCTCTGCATATCCGAATGCAAAAACTCGATTTGATTGAAAATTAAGTAAAAAAGCAAGCTATACGTATCCGTTATATGTATAAACAAATTGTGTTGGGAAAATAGATTAATATTTCTTTGCGTTTGGCCAATCGAAATATTGAAATCTAATGGAAAACCCATTGAATAAGAGTGCCGGAAAAAGAACCAGCTCTTAAGTGCATTTAAAACATTTTGGCAGCGGGTGTAGAGACTGCATTTTGGATTCCGGCCAAATTTTCTATTTAGTGGTGCTAATGCTAATGGTTCTTGGCCAACCAACCTCGAAAACCTAGCAAAACGAATGGTGTAAACATTTCGCATTGCCCCGCTGGCATAACTTCTGCACCCACAGACCTCGTGGGCGTGGCAGTTGAAAAGTTGGCAGGCTCTGGAATTTACGGCACTCCGGCACAGAGATCAGTTAACGATTTGCCACCCAAATGCAGTTCCATGGTGACAAGTTGCTGCAGCCAGGTAGGTGGGTTGGCCCAAAAAACACAATGCCATTGTGAGTGCTTTGAAGGGCTGAAGGGCGAGGATTGTATGAAACAATGACAACGAGGTCCCTTCCATAAAGCTTCTTAGTCACTCAATCCCCTGGGTATTTCGATGTCTGTTGAGTCTGCCTGCCAAAGGCCGACAAAATTAACACATTTCCACCCAGTGTTCCAGTAGCAAACTGCAACTGCGATTGCAGTGGGAAAATAACCCCTTTTGTCTTTGTTTTCCTAGCAAATAATTAAGTACGTGATGTGTGTCTCGTGCTGAGACGTTTTTAAGCACTTTTCAGCAAACATTTACACAGCAATTAAATGTTTTGCATGTCTTTGTTTGCATCGAGCAAATACTATCACATGTCAATGGATCCACATCGGCTTTTGGCTTTGGACTTGGATTTGCCACAGCATTTTGTCAGCTTCGCTCCCAGATTGCCAGCTTAAAAACTGTTCACGTGGCGCCATCGATGGCATTTGGAATTTGGAGTTGGGAATGTGCGACGTCAACAGACGTAGGCAAAATGTGAAAAATGTGTGTCCCACAAATAAACAAATCAGGTGCCGCACTGAGTTCTCCTCCACTCGCCTTCTCATAATTTATGGCAATCCGGATGGAAGGGACTCCGGACTCCGGACTACGGACGCCGGATCCCAAAGCAAGGATCCGAAACCAATCCAGTCACCGGCAACTAAGGAGCCTGGCTGAAATATTGGTCAACATTTTGCCCCACTCGATTTGTTTATTATTTCCACCCAGTTCGCTTGGCAGAGGTCCAATCCAGGAGGCAGGAAACTCTGCCGGATCCGGACTTCGAAGACGACTTTTTCGAGAGCACAGGGCACAGGCAGACGGGCTCAAAAGTAAAATGGCAGCTGCCTACGTAGTACCCTCGAGTGTATTGGCATACATATATAGCCATAATACCCATAAATATGCCAAATCACTTCAGCCAATTCGCTGGTTGACCTGGTTCGTTCAGTTTCGCCCGGGGCATTGGCTAGATTATTGTTTTAATTACCGCTCATTCAGCGAATCAAATCATTATGAAAAGTTTGCGTAATGGTTAGTTTTTCTCGGTTTTTTTTATGCCGTGGAAAAGGGTTTTTCATCGGTCGGCGCTGGCGAAACTAATATGCACTTGACCATGTGTTGAATTTAATTAGTTCTTTTTTGTAACCCCAATATCATTGATATCCAAACATCGGTTAGTTTTTGCAACGCATTTTAATGACTTCTATGGATGTGTGTGCGCGTGCTCTGGTAATGTCAAACGCATTTTAAAGGGCTCTTTTTGTTTAGTGCTACAATTTACCGCCTTTTTTTGGATCCTTTATTAAAGTGAAAACGTTGAATGTTCGGTTGTATTGCAGATTTAAAGCTGTTATACATTGTAATTGAATCAAATGTATTTAATCCACACTTTATTTTATGGATAGTACTTGGTTTCTATATAATGTATACATAATTAGTTTGGCCAAACCTTGTCTATGTAGTTAATTGGAATGTGGTGCATGGCGGCCTTTGCTGGTTTTAGCCCAATTGGCTTTGCGAATGCCCGAGAGTGGTTATTGCACTCAAGCACTAACCCTTTGAGCTCGAACTGAAACTCAAACTCAAACTGAGACCCCCGGCGAAATGACCGGTGTGTAAACAATGCCATTGGGCCCATACACTGCTATTTGATGCTTTATATTAAAGCTCTGCTGGCGGACCATTAAGGGATCCTTTGCGATGGCAGGTCCGGAATATTATCTAGTGCTTATCGCTCACTCGGCGTGCTCGTCCATCGATACATAATACTGCTGCAAGGTTGCGAGATTGTGGGTTATTTGTCGTTAATATGCAAACAGTTAACTGCAGCCACGCACATTACCGCCGCATATGAGTGTGTGCGTGCGAGTGTGCGTGTGTGTGTGTTTATTGCATGGCTTATCGACCCCGAATGTCCTGCATGTCCTGCACGCCCTGCATGTCCTTGCTCGGCTCAAATATGGCCGGGTTCAATCATAACCGGAAGCGGAAGTTAATTGTGCACATGTTTAATGCAGCCAATGGTTGATGGCTTAAGCACTGTTCCCCCTCCATCCCCAGTGACAACAACAATTAGCGAGTGCAAATATTGTGACGCTGCCGAAGATTACAAAATCCAGGCCAAAAACCAACCGAATATTCGCGTCCTGCACAGGCAAGCTGACGGATAAAATGGGGGGAAAAAGAAGAAATGTAATTTGTCGCTAACCAAGTGTGTACTAACCTCATTTTACTAAAAGCATTAAAAATAAAATGTAATCACATGCTTCATAAAAGTAATAACTACACACACATACACACGCACACAGAGATGCTCGTTTCTGTCTATGATAGAGCTTCCTGCACTTCAAAACGTGCCTGACTACGTGTCGCTATAAAAGTCCCTCCAGCAAGTGTGCGAAAGTGTGTGTTCTGGTTGTGTTCCACTCTCATGTCTGTCACTGCCAAGAAGCAAGTACGTACTCCGTTTATGGGGGCAAAGAAAGAAACAAAGTTAAAAATACTAGTATGTATCTTTGGTCAGATCTTGAATAAAATATTACCCACTCTACTGCTACAAAGTTTCCTCAGACATCAAATGTTAGGCAGCTTTCGAATAAGCTAGTTACTCAAAGTACACCGTGGCAACTCTAAAGTAAACTCAAATTCTAAGGTGCTTCGGTGCAACTTAAACTATAATCTTTATATTTTTATTAATTTTTATATACTTTACTTATAATTTAAGATTCCCGCATAAACCTTACAAACGGACCGCCATTGCCGCCATTGTCTGTGTCAAAGAACTCATGGCACTGGGATACTGCCATTGGCGTCTATGTGCATTAATGTGCGTGAGCACATCTGATTTTTATGAGACGATTATGAGTTGCCTTTTATTATTTGCCATTGGCTTGGCCAAAGTGTTGCGGCAAGCGCACACGAACATTTGCCATTCGAATTCCCTACCAATCAGGCGTTTCAGGGGGAGACTCTTGAGCATTAATTAGTGTCAACACATAAGCTCACTTCGAGTTGGAAAAATACCCGAGTTGCTGAACAAAAACGTTTTCAGGTGGTCCTAAGCCATTGCAGCTGCAGTTGGCTTCTTTAAGCTTCCGTCGATGGGTGAAATGAAAATCCGAAATGACTTTACACCCTGGCTCTCACTAAGGACAGCCGATCACTGAGGAAAAACAGGGGTTTCTCTGAATTTATTAGGGCACTAAAATGGTTATCGAAATTTTAAGCATTTTATTAAAACCAAGAGTAATGCTTAGAAATTAACAACTTCAAGGAGTACTTATATGTTTTCGGTTTGAAACATATTATTTTCGCAGTGTCCTTTTTGCTGACAAAAGCCGTGTGAATGAAAGAAAATCTTCTAGCCGCTTCAGAAATTTACCTGATACCCAATGTGTCAAGTGTCGCCGAGCTCGTTAGAATGTTAAGTCAATTCGGAAGAAGAGCATTGTCATGTCGCATATGACAGCAAACAGTTGCAGTTTATTGGATCCCTCACTCTGTCGAGGATTTTGCTTTTCCAAATTTTAAAGTGAATAAATAAAAAATTCATCCTGATTAATGAAGTGCCCTACAAAGTTTGAGATTTGCCGCATGACCTGCAGCACGATTCGGTTCGACTTGACATCTACCCACACTCACTAGATTCAATTCGATTTATCATCGAGCGCTGGAAACTTGGAGCCTACTCGTGCGAATATATATATAAAGAAAGTATGAGTAATCTGCACGCTCACTTGGCCACGAATCTGTGCGTGGCAGCAACGGCCTGAGTGGCAAGCTTAAAGGCTACTTACACTCTAAAATGCTGTTTTCCTGGAAACAATTAAGAAGTGAAGAAATGCAGCTTCTCAGAAAGCCGACAGAGCAGTAAATATACTTTCGTCTATTAAAATGTTTATACTAAAGATTTGTTTTTTCTATTAAATTGGATATAATGGAAACAAGTCGCTGTAAAAGTGTATCTTTCAGATACATTAGTTTACGTATGAACCCCTGACAGATTGGCCATGCGTGGCCAACAAGCCATGAGCACAAGTCTCCCCAGGACCTCCCTGCGTCCTGAATCCTGAATGCTACACGAACGGTCAGTGGCCGTTGGCAAAAGTTTATAATAGAATTTTTAAGCATGAATAATTATGTGAAGTAGACTTTCGGCCAGCTGCTGTTGCTTGCTGCTGCTCTGATTGCCGCTTGTCCTTTTTTGATTATGCACGGGCAGACATCAATTTTGCTAATTAGGTTAATTGACTTTAATTTAATAAGCACGCGACCAGACTGCCCAACAATAATCGATTCAAAGAGGTCATTTAAATGGGGGCACTTGTGGATGTGATGTTTTGACAGTCTGTTCTCATTTTTTGGCTCTGAAGTTGTCTGAAGAAGTCTTTCGCGAACAGATTTTGATCAAAAGGCAGAATTCCCAAACACTTCATCAGTCCCCTCATGTGAAGCAACGAAGCAGCGTGCAGTTCTCCCGACATTTGTTCCATTACTGAAAATTAACCCTAAGGTCCTTTCAGCGGTTTCTGTTTTGTAATTGGCTAATTGCTGTTATCGGGCAGGGAGCTCATCCAATGAATATGTTAGAGGGAACAGTTTGAAAAATGAAATAAATTAGGTCTCAAACAATTTACATTTATGAAAAATGTTTCAATTTGCCGTTCCCAACTGAGGCTGCCTGCCTGCTGATAAGATCCCTTTGTAATCACCCGAAATGACACATTTCCCATTCAAATTAGCATCAAAGTGATGTTAGAGCCAAGTGGAAGCAGATGCCCCAGTGGCCATAAGTGAAATGATTTGTTAATTTCATTTCGCCACCACTCATGCACACACTCACTTACACACACACACATGCACACACAATCGCAGCTCTGGGGGCGATGAAAATTGCTTATCAAAAATATGGAAAAGTCGAGGGGAAAAGGGAATGGGGGTGGCTGGGGCCCCACATAAATTTGCATGCCTTTATTGCAACCACAACGAGGACTGGCAAACAAACGGGGAGCCGTACAAACACGCATGCGAAGCCCGTTGCCACAGAAGGCAGACACTTACATCCGCTTTACTGGCTTTTATGCAACCACCGTGGCACTTTGTTTGCACACTTGTAAAACACCTGCAGAACGAACGCCTTTGGCGGGCATATCAGTATGTGTTTGTGTACGAAGTAATGACTTAATTGCCTCGCCCTTCTGCCACCCAAAAGCCACCCAAAGGCCACCTCGAAACCAAGTAGCAACCACCCAACGCGATTGATCCACCCGCGTTTCTCCATCTGCGAGTGGGCTTCATAATTCCGCGCAGGTGTCGAGGACGCTTTGTCTTTGATTGTTCGTCTGGAGTGACTCTAATCTCTGCCAGCCACACACCATCACCGACAGGAATGTTCGAGGTATACACTCGTAGTCGTACTACCCGCACTTCTGCATGAGAATCCCAATCTTGGGCTCTTGAAGCTGAGGCCTCTGGTCTGGGTTCAATTGAAGCAATTGTGCGGCGTTGATTTGTATAATTTTGTAATTTGTATACCAAAATGGTGGCCACACATGTGCGCTGGGTTGGGGCAAGCCATTTCGCCAGTTGGGGGTAAAAACGTGTATAAATAAATTAAAATGTATATGCGAGTGGAAGGCATTCAATTGGGGCGGTGCAAAAGTTGTAAGGATTAAATATAAGGCACAAACTATATAGAGATATACCTGATGAAATAATACCACCTCTACAAACTTGGGATGATGTGGTATAGAAATAAAAGATATTACACTTCTTACCAAAAATATGCAAAACGATTTGCGATTAAATAAGCTGATTATGTATTAACTAAATATTTAAACTTTTAATAACGTGCCTGATATGATTAGTTTATTTTAACAGATTCTTAGATTATTTAATTATTATATTATTATCTCATTCGTGTACTTCTCATCCTCCCCCATCGCAATAATACGCCAGTTGCTAAATGTAATTATCGAAATTCCTGCCGAAAGATGAGTTGTCTATATGGTTATGATATGCCATAGGCAATGGGATTACTAAGTACCCATACACGTGGCCGCGAGGAGTGCTGACTTTGAGATTCCAGGAAGTGGATGTGCGGTTAGTGGGTTTTGAAGATGGTGCTCAGGGCTGAGCGAATTCTAATGCTGAGTTCGGAACATGAGACACGCTCCTCTGAAACAGATGTCGATGACGACTGGAGGAGCCCAAATCAAGGAGCAACTCATATGTGTTGGCCTAGTGTAAGTCACTCCGAGTTATCTGATTTTAATTTGGCACAATTTCCCTTTTCGCACCTGTTGTGACCTGTGTGCTCCGCTTTCGTCAGCCCATTAAAAATATGCAAATATAAATATGCTAATTTGCAGAAAATTGATTTTGCAATTTAATTGAAAATTCCATGCCAGTCCTGTTTGTGGTTGTTTGTGTGGTGGCTCTGGAATGCGGAATGGTGTGAGTGTGGTACATGTGTCTTGTAGCTGCGGTTGTTCGAGCAGCTGCCACAAATTGCATAAATACGAACAATACTCGCAACATTTTCCATCCTTCGCACATCATTTGCAACTTTTTGGGGCTATGCCGCTTTTAATGGCATTTAAATTGCCAAAATTACAACACGCATCGCACGGAGCAGCGAACCGGAAAAAGAGAACGAAGCCGCTGTGCTGAAAATCAATAGGAACAAAGTTCAATTCGGTTTAGAGCCATTGGCACTTCCTGACAAATGCTGCGCCTGATATATGGCCCCAGACTGGCTCAATAAATTCCATGTCACTTTCTCCGTGTCGACTTGCAAAAATGTCCTCCTTCTTGTTTGCGGCGCAGGAAGTGTGATAAATGTGCGGCATTTGGCGCGCAATGCAAACATGGCACCTTAAACTACAATCAAATATAATTGCATTTTTCACCAGGCAATCATTATGAGAGATGGCCGAGTGGAGAAAAAGTGGAGATGGACTGGCGAAAAAGCACGGAGAAGTCAAAAGTCCGGACAATCCCCGGCCAGACAATTGCAAGAAGTCAGCAAAATGGCAGCTAACATGGCCAGCTAAGTGATAACAACATACTCGCATACGATTGAGGGCAAGAAAATAGGTATTAGGCTTATAAGTAAACTTTCTCTTAAGTGGTAAGTGTTATAGAAAAGTATATCAACAAGCGTTCAGAATGTATCTCAAAGCATGCAGTTTATTTTAGTGTTTATATTATGCATTGTAACTTAAGAGAGCTGCTTAATGTAAAGAAATTAAGCCGTACTATTTGGAAATTCTTATTACTATAATAATACCCCGAACTGTACGTGTGTGTTAGTTTGGAAACATCATTTATCTTGTCCTGGCAGCGAGTCGAAGTCGCCTGCAGTCCTCGGACTTGGAGCTCCAAATCGGACAGGACCGCGCAGTGACCGAGACAGGCAAAAATATATTTTCTCGATGGCTATAGCTATTTATTGCCGAATTCGCTTATTTTCTTCTTATATTTTGCCAGCATCGCAGACGTGGAATGGAATGTTTGGCTCTATTTTTCACTATAATTGGCAAGGTTAAACGGGGTGAGGCATCTCGGAGTTCATTGATATCAAATGGAAACTCAATGTGTGTTTTTCTTTCTGATCGCATATTTGCCTCGGCAGAAGGTCACTGGGACAATTATCAAAAGTAGCAAGGACTTGCTGGGGATTTGAGGCGTCATGACAGCTCGCTGTTTGCGTGTTTGCCTTTCGATTTCGTCCTTTGCGCTTTTTATTTCGCCATTTGGCTGGCTGGATGGCAGACAGCGCAATTAGGCCAGTAAATGTGGCGAGCGAAACGCAGGCTGCAAAATGGCCAGAATGAATGTCCTGCCCCAGGCTCTCACAACCAGACACGCCCACACACAAGGACACCGGGACGACAGGACTCGCGGACGCGAGGACACCGGGACACCAGGACACATCCTTTGCCCTCTCTTTGGGGCAAACAATCGAAGATTTATTGCCCCTCGGCGCATTCTTTGGCACTGCGAATGTGCAAATTCGCGCTGAAATATATTCCCAGCAGAAAGTTGTGTAGGCAGCCCCTATAAGTGTGCTATACTTTTGCCACAAATCATAATCGATTCATTGACAAGTCGACGCTCCATTTTCCCTATCCTGGGCCCAATTGCTCCGGTTTTCTTAAAGAGGTTTAATGCTGGATTAAGCGAAAAAAATATTTTCCTAACAAATACAAATTGCACTTCTGTGTAAAGTTACCTAGAATTTCAGCCTGTGACTCTAGCATAACTTTCAAAACTCTTGCTGAAAGTTGCTTAAATGTAAGAACTGTATTGTTTGTAAGAAAATATTACTTTTAAAGAATGTATTGAACATAAGAAAATTATTTAAAGTTTAAAGAATAAGCCGTAGTCAATATATTCAAAATAACTTAGCTTGATTTGATTTACTCAGCTACAAGGAGGGAGGGAACCATTTCGCAGACGGGATTATTCGAATTAGTGTTAGTTAGAAGTGCCGGCTCGGTGTTTTCATCAGTTTGGGGCCAAGGACAAGTCGAGCCTTTAAGCCGATTCCTTTTCGCCTGTCGATGTTACACATGACGAGCTTACTGGCTGCCCATTGAATATTTACCAATGTGTATGAAATTAAGACTGAGATATTTTGAGGCGACAAGCAGCTCAGCTGACTGCCAAGGTGACGGCATTTCATGCGGGTGCTAAAGATTTTTGCATACATGGGTATTAGGATGCCGAGTCCTTGCACAAGGACCCCCAAATCCGACGTGCACGAGATTCTGGCTGCGCCATAGCTGCTTATTGCTGTTTACCATATTTGCGCTTATTTGTTTGTCGACTCTCGCAAATATTTGAATTTGAATTCAAACGTGCTTGACACATAATACTCCGCCCGAAGCCCCAGTCTTCGTAGCCTATTTCGCTGTGCAAATATTTTATGAATTTCAATGCGCCAAAAGCATTGTGGAGCTGGCATACTCAATGGAATGGGCATGGTGCAGCTCGGCAGGTGACACAAATGCGCCGGCTAATAAAAGGCAACAAAATGTGAAATTAGTTTGACACGTGTACCGGCGCAAGCGACGAGGAAAATAAAGAACTCCAGCTCGGATCAGACAGCTGCAGAGATTTGCGCGTTAAAATAATGTCAGCATCGGGGATTCGATGCTTATAATGCAAATACGCTGACAGGATATTCCCTTGCTTGGATACTTAAAAATATCCTTGAAATCCACACCGAACCTAATTATTTCGTTGGCTTGTGGCAGTCAATGTCTTTAAGTGCTTTAATGTTGCTGTAATGTTTCTGCGCAATCAGTGAAATAATTTCATTAAATATTTTCCCATCTTAATTATCCGGCCACCTTTGTATTTCGATATCGAGTGTAATCGTATGCGTCCCTGGCGTTATTTAACTTTAAGCTCTGCCAGCGACCACACACATGCATATGTATGAGCATATATGCTTTCAAGGAAATGTCTGTAAGAAAGACTGAATGCCATAGTATCCGTAGTCGGTCATGCTGCACAAGTAAATGCCGTCTGACAATCGCATCCGCACAAACACATCTCACCACAAATCTACTTAAAACGCAATTAAGTTGAATGCAAATACTGCTGCGAATTCGGTTCGCTGGTGGGCTTGGGCAGAAGAGCGAAAGCGACGACCTTCCAGTTAAACAATGGCAGACAGAATAAAGATGCAGATGCATAAGCCCACCAGACCCACTTTCTCCACTCGCTCTGCATATGCAGGCTAACGTAATTTTCACAATAAAATATTCCGCGAAAGGAAAATAATAAAGAAGATGCTACCGCGCCTGATGCGACTGAAAGAAAAACTATCAGAATAATCTGCGCGGTAAATTCCTCAGGGAAGTTATAATATGTACACTGAGGAAAATAGGTAAAATATAAATATACAATTTCCACTGCTGCTTCTTTGAACTTAAGTCCATCAATCTAGAAGTCTGTTAATTGATAAGAATGGGATATTTATTGCCTTATTAATCCAAATTTCTCAAAATTTGTAAGATTTCTCTCTGTGTAGGAATCACCTAGGACTGCAGCATATGGCAGTTGCCTTGGGGCCATATCTTCCACTTTTCGCCGCTGCTCGCTGATGACTTAAAAGTTAAATTTGTTTTTGAATAAACTTGAATCAACTTTTGGCCAAGGAGAAATAAAACAGGATGCAGACAGCCAGTTGAGAAAAGGGAAAAGTGGAGGCCGTGGGGCGGAGTTCAACACTTCAAGGTTGTTGGCAATTTGCAAAACATGGCCTGGTAATTGATACGTGTACAGCTGGCAGAGCAACAAAAAAAACAACAAAAAGTGAAAGCAGCTCGGCAAAGAAGTCTCGCAAATTTGTGGAAATGCATATGGCAAATTGTTTTCCACCGAGATGGGTAAGTGCGTGAGCTCCTTGCAAATTAATTGTGCGTGCTGCCCGTGTGTTGGCCTTGCCATCCAGAAATGCCAAAGTTTTGGCTTTCAATTGCGAAAATTGCGCAGAACGCCTTTGTTGGCGCTCATTAGGCACTTGTGAGGCCCTGCGAGTGCGAATCTGAGCTGGCTAAATTGTGAGTGCATTATGGCCCGAATGCGAAGTTTATAAAGCCGTTTGTACACATGCCAAGTGTTGTGGAGCCGCCGTCCAATCCTCCACTTTGCAGTTTGCAGCTTGGAGTTGGAAGATGGGAGTTGGGAGTTTCGAGTCTGGATCTGAGGACCAAGACATAAACAAACGACCGACCAGCAGTGCAGCCTGCTTTTTCGAGCAGAAGCGAAAGGAATTTCCTTGCCATAAATTCACTAAAAGCTTTCGCAACGAGAATTTGTAGCTACCTTCCGCTGACAACATGGCTCACCTGTACAGGTGAGTGGGTTCTGTGGGCTGCTGTTTAGCTGGGTGTTCGGTTGGTGTTCAGGAGCCGCAGGATCCAGATCCCAGTGCCACCATGGGGTGCCCAGTTCGTTGCAGTCAGACCATTTCTCTTGCCCTGCAGCCAAAGCGAAATTTACGCCTCCCACCTTCATTATTATTGCACTTGGCCAACACACACAAACACACACAATTGCCGTTGTTGTTGCTGATGCTGCCTCTCAGCCTTTTTGTTGGCGGCTTTTGGCCACCGCAGACAATTTGGCAAACGTGCAAAAGAAGTTTCTAAATAAAAGTGCAAACTAAATGAGCATTTAGTGTGCTCGCGTCGTAAATTCCTGTTGAAATATTTCTGTCGTCTTACAATTTAGCACTGCCAGCTCACTTGACTTGTGCAGTTAGTGAAGTTCAAAGTCTTAAAGCTTTACCTTTATCATAGGCCTTGAAAACAGGGCCAAAACTGGGGGAAAACTGATAAAGATAATGGAATACTCATAAACCTTATTTACGGACTTGGCTTATTGGGTTAATATGCATTGCTTTTATACTTCTCTTTATGTTATATGTAAACTGTAACAATTGCTATAGCAATTAAATATATTTAAAATACTTTTGTACTCGTGCTGCCGTCGAACTCGAATCTTAAGCCTTTAAAGCGCTTTATGGCCACACGGCGTATGCGTTATGAGCGTGCCATGAGCATGGAGCCGCCATGAATATACGTTTGCATTTTGCATTAATTATGTGCCAGGGCGTAGGGCTTTGACAGTGTTAAGGCTGCCTGGGCATCACTCACTCTGGGCACAATAAAATGGGGTAATGAGGCGCAGCTGGCATTGCTAAAAGCGGGCGTGGGCACACAAATGCCGGCCAACTCGCACGAGTAGTACACCTTTTTATGTGTCTGCCGGTCGTTTGGCTGCGGATCTGGATCTGGATCTGGACCCAAAAGCTGCTAGCAAGCCATGCCATATCGCAAATGTGTATGCCTACATACCGCACCGTGGCGCATGACTTCATTAGTGTAATGAAAACAGAAGCTGGCAGCAAAAATGTCAAGGTTGATGCCCCGCCCCCATTCGCCTCCTTCAGCCCAACATTCTCCATTCGCCATTCTCCGTTTGGCGTGCAAATCGTCGCCAATCCGACGGCTGGTCCATTTTCGAAGGCTTAACGTGGTCCTGGGCAGCGGAAGGAGGCCGGGAAAAAGGTTAACACTTGCAAAATGGCTAGCAAGGACGTGCCCGAGCTTCGTTTTGAATAACAAATTTAATTAGAATTAATACATGCGGGCCTGAGCTAAAGCAAAAGGCAAATGGGTGTGGAGCGGAGTGGTTTGGAGTCCTGTCGTCCTGCCGGTAATTGGTAAACGCTGAGCCCAGCAATAAGGATAAAAATGCTATCAGCATATGCAATGCCAAACGGGTCGCTTCATTATAGTACACTCCCATGAATAGTTGAATCTATAGATATTTTGCAAAATGGAATTGGCCAAGGAGAACTTAGTAACTTAGTAATAATAAGCCAGCTGTTATTATTAGTTCATTATTAGTTTTTAAGTGTATGTGAGAAAAGTTAGTCATATTTAGATTGCCTCCACCTTCAGCTGAATTCCGCCCTTAATTCCGAGTAAAATTGCGGAATGAGGATCGAAGATCAAGGGATCTGGTGTCTCTGAGCATGGGGAGAACATGAAGTTTTTAATGAGCATGGCTAGTCCAATACGAGCCTGCATCTGTCCAAATCTCAGACCAATGCAGTTGCGAGGTCCTTCTCCGAAGGGAAGCCAGGCAACCGAGGGACGTTTGGCGGATTCTTCTGGAGAAAACCTCTCCGGCCGAAACTCATTGGGTTCGGGATAAATACTAGGATCGTGATGTATGGCTGATGATGGAATAATGACCGACTGTCCAGCCTCGATGACAAATTTGGGATTGCCGGGAACCACAAAACGTTTGGCGGCCACTCGATCCACATTGGGTACAATGGTATAATGGCGTAGGGTTTCTGAAACGACATTTTATGATCTTTTGGGATCGCTTGAATTTTAAATACACCGCTCACCATTTATAACTTGGTCGAGGTACTTTAGATCCTTGATGCACTCGTAGGTAAACTTCTGATCGTGCTGCTCCAGAACATGCTCCAACTCGGCTCTCACCTTATCCTGGATACTCGGATTCTTGGCCAGCTCGTATAGCGCAAACGCCATGGTGGAGGATGAGGTATCGAAGCCAGCGATGAAGAACACAAAGGCTTGGGCAACGATCTCATCCATGGTTAGTCCCTTAACAACCTCACCATTCTCAAGAGTCATATTCTTCTGATTTTTCAAGCCAATTAGCATATCCATGAAATCATTCCGTTTGATATTCTCCTTTTCGCGCAAAGTGACAGTCTCCTTAACTATTCTTTGGTAGAACTCCTGAATTTTAGCCGTGTTTCGGCAGAGGCCCAGTCGCCTGGCCAAATTGGGATAGCTGCGCATGAGGCCACTTACTAGATTACCATGACGAGAATCCACCAAAGCCCGCCTGCCGAAGTGCAAAAACTCGGCCTTCTCATCTCGCAGACTATTACACTTGATGCCAAAGGCACAGGTTCCGATGACATCCACTGTGAACCTGGCCACCAGATCCCGAACGTCCAGTATGGAGTTTTCCGCTACATTCTCGTGCATCACAGCCATAAATTCCTCAGCCACCGACACAATCGTCGGATACATGAACTTCATTTTGCCCGACGTGAAAGTCGGGGATAACTTGCTCCTTAGCAAACGCCACTGGGGTCCATCCAGATTAAAGAGATGCGCTGACATGGGATCATCTTTCTCGTTGTAGTATATTCCCTTGTCGGTGAAATTGGAAAAGTTCTTGATCAGTATTTGCTTGGCGAGCTCCAGATCTATAACAAATGCGGCGGGCTTCTGGAACAGATAAAATCCCACAAAAGGAGCCTTGCTGTTCCGATATTTGTTGTAGTATTCCTGGTGGATTTCGTGAACGGTCCTCGTTTTCTTATATCCCTCCATATTTCCTCTGAGAGGGTGTGGTTTATCATACGGAATGCCACGCCTCTTAAAATACGTTAGTTTGCGATGGAGTATATAGGTAACGATCGCCAGTAGGGCGACTGCCACTTGGAAGAGGAAGTAGGTCAGCGACATACTGGCGACGTTGTTTCAGAAATACTAACTGGAGAAATGGACTGTGAACACCTATTTAATGACTTTCTTTATCTAATGTTTGCGGACAACTATAAAGCCGCTGGAGTCTACAGCTTTCATCACTCCATATAAGTCTATAAAACGTATATTATAATCTGCTCTGATTGCGGAAACCAGACGTAGTAAAGATAGTATAGTGGATGTTCACTGATAAATTATCCGATCTCTATAGACATCACCAATTTTGGAGTCTACTGTTGCGGTTGAGTTGAAAACTACAGTAGAGTACTGAGAATTAGACCAACAATATTTATTTAAAATAGCGAAAATGCTGTGCCAGGCAAATGTTGTGTTTTTCATCAGCGATTTATTTATTTATTTTTGTTGTTACTGGTTGTTATAGCATACAATGTAAAAGAAAGTAATTTAATACGTCGGTTTTTTCATAGCTACTAGCAGCTTTGAACATTTGTCACAGCCACGCCAACAAGACAAATACACAAGAATTTAAGTAAACATGTTAAAACCATAAAAATGCAAGTTTACAAGGAAGCAGCTGGAAAAAAGTGTGTCTTAGTGCAACCAAAAGTCCAATGCAAAAAAGAGCGCGCGCTGTAGAAAAACAAAATCGGGTATAAAGCCATGGCATCAGCGTGTGAGTGTGTGCGTGTGTGGGTGTCCTGGGGACTTTCTCATCCTTAGAAAGCACACACACACACACACAGAGGCAATATTTTTTGCCAACAATGATGGGCGGTGGGCGTGGTTCGAAATATGTGAAATCATGAATAAACTGCCATGTGCACAACATTCAACATTTTGCATTCTTGCAGCACCAGCAGCACTTCTTCTCTTTCCCTTCGAGCTCTGCTTTTTTTTTATTTCTTCTGGGCTCTTTGTTACCGCTTTTTCGCAAGCAAAGGCAAAGGAAAACGCTGCGCCCCATTGTATGCGCTCACTTTCCTTTTTCGCCAACAGAGGGCGTGGCGCTCGCTCGACTGAGTGCCCAGCGAGTTCGTGATTAATAATCGATGCGATGGACGACATTTCGCATTTTCAAACTCACGCACGAACTGTGCCGCTTGGCCCGGAAGGTGTGTGACACATTAATATTGACTACTGGCATCGAACAAAGGGCTTTTTGCTCTTTGCTCGGAAATAGCATTCTGCCCCTATTCCCATTCCCACTCCGATGCATGCAAACTTATTTGCGCCTCGACTGTCGGCGACACAGGCTGCCAATTCAGTCACATCACTTCACTTCCAGTTTGGCGGTAAATCATCACCGTTTTGCTGGGAAAGCACTGTACAATTGCTTTGGCACATGCGAAAGCATGCTTTGTGAAAAGCAGTTTTGATACCCTGCAGAACTGGCTGTTCCATATCAAACAAATACATTTCTTAACGAGCGAAAAACCAGTGACGATCGCAGCTCAACATTGTGACGAAAAATATAAAAAAAAAAAAAAAAATTGAAACAGTCCGACAACAAACTTGAAATGATGATAATAAGTTTGCTTTTAAGGTGGCTATAAAAAAATCTCTAAAAAAATGCTTGCACTTGAAATTTACAAATGAATCCGCGATGAGCTTAAGAAAATCGGTATTTCAGCTGGCAATTTAGTGCGCAAGGGTATTCCCGTACAGCTTTCCATTCTTTTTTCCGCAGTCTTTGCCATTTTCCGGTCCTGACTTTTCTCTTTTGCTGCACTTTTTATGGCTTTTTAGCTGCCGTTTTGGTCTCTCGCTCGCTTTTTCTCGCCGCATTTGCGCTCCAGCTGAGCTTTGGTGATGAAGGGTGCAGCTTAAAAATGAATCATTTGACTTTTTCTTATTAAATAATTTATAAGAATTAGTTGAGATTTGCATTTTTTTGCCAGCCAGCCAGCAGCTTCGGCCCTCCGGCTTCGGCGGTATCTTTTGCCCACCCAAAAAACCCAGCCAGCATTTGACTGTGCAAATTTCTATTTAATTCGAAATTTATTGCGAGCAATTTTCTTTTTGCCCGTAGATTTTTTTTGCAGTTTTCATTGCTGCTTTTCGTACTACTGCTGGCCTTAAAGTGCACGACTGCTAACTCGGCTGCCTGGCGGGCAATTGAATTGCAGTTTTGTATCTTGAGCAGGCGACCGCAGTCGAAAGTTGTCGAAAAATTTCAGCTGCTGGTGTGTTTGTAGTTCAGGGTTAGCTGGCTGTTGCCGTTTTGCTTCATTAGCCATGCAGAGCGGAAATAACAATAATAATAAGAGCAAGAGCCAAAAACAAAATCCCTCTTAAATTGTATCCGAAATTGTTTTTTGCCGCTGGCCTGCGGGGTTTAGTGCGCCAAAACGAGAGAAATGCACGTTAATTTTCGCTTCCATTTGCATTTGCATTGCAACTGACGAACTGTATATATATATTCGAAAGGGGCGTGGCCAGCTGTTTTCGGTGGCATCATTTATATTTGATGTGGCCGCTTTTGTTGCATCTTAGGGCAGCTTAAGTTGCCATTAATGCCCGAGTGAGGGCTTGATTCACTTTACTATCCCTGCCCGCACTTCGCTTGCTTTTAGTTTGCTAAGTGCGTTTTGCAGCGAGTTGAAGCGCAAGCTCTTAAATTATTGTACTTCCAAACAAAGGTCATCTTGCACAACTGTGTTGCTCTTTAAGCCGCCCAGTAATTAATTAACTTTGCTTGCTTAAGAAATTAAATACAAATAGCTTTGATATTTGTTTACCAAACTGGATTACACATCTCATTTTGCCGTAAACGTTGCTTGAAATTCCACTTTAACTTTGCACACCGCACTATCGTATTTAAGCCAGGTTTCCCAGATTCCCAAAGTTGTTGGCTCAAATCTGCACACGTAAATTTCCCTGGCTGGCCTGTCAATTTTCAACTTCTCAAGTCCTAGATGTAATTGCTGTCTGAGAACGTAATTAATGTCTGTGTGGATTTTCCATATTTTAATGATTGTAAAATATTTGAGCCACCATCTACGGGTAGCACATAAATTAAGCCAGTTCATTATGCGGCCTGATTCTTATGGAGTTCCCTTGGCAAAGCAATTTGGGCTAAATTCGCCTTGTTTCATTTCGGCATTATTGCTTTTCAATAGGGCGGGCAATATTTTCGCAATGAAATGTTGCAAATATACGATGTTAGGTGAATCGATTGGGCAATATTTGATAAATCTTTTGGGCACACACAACAGACGGCACTGGTTTATCCTGCTTACGCCCACTTAACAAACAAAAAGCAGGACTTTTTGGACAACTCGTAAGAGGCATGGCCCTTGGCTTGGGCAAAAACTGACCAGATTGTTGCTGCGCTGGTGCTTTTGGCTTGCTTTCTATTCATTTCATTTCAATATGCATTTTATTTGCTGAAAATGTTTAATCGATTTTATGCAAATCATTCCCATTTCTTTTGGGCCCCGGCTTTGTAGTGTTGTGCCGTTGAGCCACTGCAAACACTTGAAAACCATTACAAAATAATAATAATAAAAATCTTGGCCAGCTCCTTGCCGCAAATAAATTATTTCTGATGGAAGCCCTGAAAAAAGAGGGGGAGAGAGGGGGAAAACTGGGCTGCGATGGCAGAGGCATGCAAATGTATGCAAACAAAGAAAACTTCCTAATGGAATTTTCCACATGTCGGACATATGCATAAAACCTTCTAAACAAACCCGGTCCTCTGTCCTGCAGAGCTGTGGGCACTTTGCTGTGACCATTTTGTTTGAAAGCACTTCACACACGCACGTCAAAAACTGTGTCCTGTGTCCAAAAACCAAAAACGAAAAAAAGACTGAAAACTAGAGAAAAAATTGGCAAGGATTTGGTTGTGCAAAAAGATGGCGTCAAGCTGTGCAATTTTGCCAGCGATTCGATTCGATTCGATTTCGTTTCGGCAATCCCTTTGGCCGTATCGTTTTGGCCATTGGGCCAAAAGACGGGTCAAGTGAGCGGTGACCCTTCAGCATAGTGGTGACCCAGCGCACGCCCTGACCCCTGACCCCCCAGAAATGTGTAAGTAATTTTCGTCGTTGTTGCTGCAGCCCTGCTGTGGGATATGCTGCATTGCGGTTTTGGTGCAACAAGCTAATGAGTTTGTGGTTGCCAGGACACCGAGCATAATTGCTTTTAATTGCAATCAGCAAATTATGCATACTTGTAGTTGTGGTCGTGTGGGGCAAATGTTTTGAAAAATAGACCCAAAAACGCTAAAGCTCCTGATGCACATCTTCATGGATTTAATTAAATTCCTTGGGCCAGCTAAGTCCTTCCTAATTTAATTGCAATCCAATAATAATTTGCATTTTTAATGCATCTTCACTTGAGGTTGAGCATGGAAAAAGATTAATTGAAGATTTGCAGTGAGATATCACAAGCACTTGTGAATACACAAAGTAATGTTTGCACTTGTAGTAATATTTATTGTAATTCAATAGCAAAGCTGTGCATTAATCATACGCCATGTGTGTTTGAAAATGCACTGGCCATTTTATGCAATCTTTTATCGACGACATTCATTGCGATCTTATCGAGGTCGACTTTAATTGAAATTCCTGCAATCAAATTAGCCAAAAGCAATTATGCAGCTAATCAGGCCTCAAGTGCGGCGACCTTTAAGCTGCAGGAAAACACTCAAAGCCGTCGGCTGAATTGGCCAACTTTTCGGCAAGTCGAACAATTGAAACAATGGGGGCCGCCCACCATAAAGTTTGCCACCAAACAGTTTGCCACCCATCCGTTTGTCAGTTGAGTTGCAGCCATGCGATTTTCCCCTTGAAGCGATTTTCGCATAGAGTTTGAGTAATGGAACTTCAAAAACGCAGCCGCCGCAAAACATGAAAACCAAAGCCGATTTTCTCTGTGTGTGCGTGGTGTGTGAAAGCGCAGTGTAAGGGCAATTAAGGGGAACAAGCAAAACCACAATAGGATTATCAGTTTTGTGCAACAGCCAATGAACAGATCAAAAATGCATATATACTCATGCGAACAATTGGATACTAAAAGGTGGCTATGACAGCTTATAGCTTAAATATTAACTGATGGAATTGGTAACATCCAATTGGGCTATCATATCTCAGTCACTTACTTTTGCAAGTGTAGCTATAAATTAAAATGAAACTGGGTTCTTTTTATTCACTTCCATTCACTTGGCATTCGATTTGCGCCTTTCTTGGACTCATTCATTAATCGTCTTTCGATTCTTTTTCGCTCACTTGTAATTGCCACTCATTCATCATATTCAGCGTCAATTATTGAGTCGCTGCAAGTGCCAGAAATGCATCTATCTTCATTTGCATCAGCGCATTACATCTGCCGCAGCTGCCCCTTAGGATTGGCTTGAACAAAAAAAAGAAGGGGGCGTGGCAGGGCTAAAAAAGTCCTTAATACTGTGAAGCTTAATCTGTTTTAATTGATTTATCGTATGGCGCCTCAACTGCAGACAATTAAATTACGCGGGCTCAGGAAAGGAAAAAACTATGCATTTTGCCATGTTTTGTTTGGCCTTTTGTTTGCATTGGGGTCGCGGGCCAAATCAATTGCATTTGTATTATTGTTTTAATGCTGCAGCTAAAAATTTATGAAGGCTGGATAATGGTGGCACAAAGGTAAACAAAAAGTTATTCAAACATTTGCAGTGAAATCTGGAAAAGCCTCAAATAAGACCAATGCAATGAGTGCTGAAAAAATACGTGAAATCGATTTAATTTTGTTTCCTGATTTTTGCATGTTAATTGTGTTGCTTTTTGTGAAAATATTTTGATTATGCCTGTCGTATGGTTTGCTTTTCACGCTTTTCCCCCGCTTTTCAACCGCTTTTCCCCCGCTTTTACAGCATTTGCGCTGGCTTTGCTGTTGTTTAAACAAAAAGTGTTTTTCTTTCTTTGCATTTTGCCACGCCGACATCCCGGGGCATTGACATTTGCATGTGTGATTGTAGTTTGTTTGCTCGCTTTTCCATCGAACTCTCAATTGGATGGCGTGTATGGGAGTGTGTGTTTGTTGGGTTTGTTGTGTATGGCAAACATAAATACACACCTTCACACGTCCACACAACAAGCAGTGCTTAGTTCATAAACGTTGACAATTAATTGAGCAAAATGCCAGCCATTCAACTAATTGGAACAGCTCAATGCGAATGCGAATGCGAAACCAAAGCCCAAAACAGGACTATATCCGGCTAATGAAATTATGTGTGGCAATTATATGGCACCCAAGGGTGTGTTTTTGGCTTATATATTTAACGATTTCTTTATGGCCTAGTGGCAGCAGGACATCATTTGACCATGATTTAGAGACTCCTCGGAGGCCAAATATCAATGGCATTCGACGATGATGGACTGCAAGTTCTCGTTGAATACCTCAAAAGTCATAAACTGAAACTTGGAACACTCGTATCGATGGTGATCACGAGTGTTCTCATTGAAGACCCACTGGCTTTCATGGTGCTTCTGCATCTGGCGCGGCTCCTGCAGCGGCGATGTGGGATCCAAGAAGTTGTGCGTGATCGAGAAGGACAGGCCGAGATCGATCATTGACTTCACCTTCGGAATGTCCAACCATACCAACTGCGCATCGGATTTTTCCAAGGTGCGTCTTCGTTTTTTGTAATACATTTGATAATTTGTTCCCTGGCTTCCTTCTCACTTGGGCAACCAAACATTTGAAGCACAAATTTATTAAGAGGATGAACTTCTGATTACTCACATACATAATTCCGGCTCATCCTCGGCTTCTGTGCCACTTGGCGGCTCACACAGAGAACTGTTAGTTGGTTAATCCAGGCTCATGGCATAGATTTGAGTTTTGGTAACAAAAATAGACGTGTGTTTACCGAAAAAGCAAAATGGAAACTTATGGCCCACTGATGTTTGGCACTCGATTTGCGGCATTAAAATGATCATTTGCGGCTGGCAAATGCCGCAAGTAGTAGACCACACTTAAACTACATTTAAGGCTGGCACTAGCTCCCTGGGATTTGCGATTCTAATGCTTTCTACCTGGGCAACTTTACGTTTTAAGTGGCCGGAGCTCAAGGGCTTAGCCCGGGTGCTTTTCGAGTGGGCCTGTTTATCTATGCCCGTACACTTTGGAGTGCCGTCTGTTCATCCTCCCCTATACCGTAACCCGTATCCCAGTATTCAGTATCCTTTCACCTCGGGCCTCATATCGGAGCTGCCGCAAATGCCAGTCATTACATGCAACGATTGTGAGTTGGCCAAGATTTTATGTGCCAACAACAAACAGACAAGGTCCAGACTGACGGGGCACAGACATTCCCGAGAAGTTGGTCGTCGGTGCGAGCAGGAGGAAAATTGAGCTTAAGTTGCAATTAAGCAATTGCCCGCTTGGACTGGGATTCGGTTGCTGATGCTGCCGATGCTGCCCTTCTCGTGCTCGCAGTCCCATTGCCACTCATGTTGGCCCGGCTAATAGCAGCAAGCAAACTCAAGTGGCTGCTAACTTGGCTTTCGAATGCGGCAGAGCAATGGACTGGCGGCGATCGAGCCCCAGTTGCAAATAATGCAAAATTGCAATGAAATGCGGCCAGGTGCATGAGGTGAACTTTGCTAAGGGAATCCTGCTGCCTGCCACCTGCCGCATGCCACCCACCAGCTCGTTCTCGTTCTTTTCTATTTATGTGCAGTTGCTTTCCAATCACCAGCCAGCAAACTTAATACAATATTTAAGCCGCAAACGTAGCACAATGTAAACCAAAGTAATCTCGAACTCAGCTCCGGCTGTGCAGCAAGCAGCTCGGTTTGGCTTTCCTGTGGCAAGTGGCACGACTTGCGGCCAACGGCAGCTAAACCAGCCAAGACTCGAGAGCCCAGGAGCTGAAAACCAGACCAGACCGGCAAGCTGCTGCTGGAGGAGCGGGAGGTTCAACGAAAAAAATAAGAACAGAAAACAATTCCTGCATTGAGGCAACTTCGCGTTTTTTAAGTGGAAAACTTTGGCCCTCACATTTGGGGGCATGGGGCATGCCTCGTTGCAATGAAGCTTAAAGTGTGCCTCAGATGCAGTTCAGATGTGACCGGCGAATTTTCCAGGGAATACTGCTGACTGACTGACCCACAGAGGGATCAAATCAATTATATAGCAAAAACAACGATTTGAGAAATATATAGGTCAAAAGTCTATAATATATTCTTATAGTTTCTGAAATCGGCTATACATAAGTATCTAATAGTATTGAGCTGAAAATAATACACATTTTTCGTTTCACATCCGCAAATTGAAAACTTTAAAGGCTTTAAAATATTTACCCGCTTTGCATAATTAGTTGCCTCAGAAATTGATCCCAAAGCAGCCAGCACCGAGGATTCAGTTCGATTGATTTTGAGCTATAATGCGCGGTCTGCAGGACCATAAACTGAAGGGGATTGTCGGCTGATGCTGCTGTCCAATGAATTTCAAATTACCAATAAACAATTGAATGAGCAGCGAAAATATAAACACGCACACACGCATACAAATGCTAATCAGCGATGCTTTATGATTTTCGGTATATTTGCGTTGCTCATACGCAGTGTGGGCCGCATCGCTAATCCCGGCACGCAGCGTCAATAAGTCAAACACGTCAATGGCAAGCAGTGCGAAATCCTGGGTGGCAGGAGTCGCAGGATTCGAAGGACTCGGAGGATTCGCAGCAATGCTGGCGGCAGTAAAACAGAGACAAAAGGCAACAATTTATTGTTGCTCAATGTCGCATTTATCATCACTTTATGCTACTTAATCGAGCCTTCGTCCCCGATCCTGTGAGCTCGATTTCCGTCGTCGAAGATGATTTCAATGTTTACTCTCGTCTCGTCCTGGGCGGCTTTGTTTGCTTATTGTTTTTCGTTACACATCCGCGCACACACACACACACACAGAGCCGAAGAGCACTTTGCAGCGTCTTTTTATGGTTTATGGCGCCATTGAATTTTTCGTTTGTTTTCTTATTAAATTATAATTTATATGTGTAGTCGCATCAGCCAGCGCCAAGGACATGGCACTTTGTCAATTGTTTAATAGAAAACAAAGGAGATACGACTCCTGAGCGCTCGCATGAAACTTTTCGGGGCCAGGACACATTGCCATGTTATTTATACATGCGCACGGCGTACTCAATTACGACTTCGAATGGCAAACAACTTTCTCGGATTTTCCTGGGCATGTGAGTTGCTCTGTTTGTTTGCAGGTCACAATGTGATGAAAAGTGCGATAGTAATATATTAAAGATGGCAGATTTCGATGGCGAAGAGATATAACTACAAAATGGGCCGTAGTTCTAACTCTTATACCCTTATAAATGTCTTTGAAGTATCCTAGCAGCACTGTAAACTATTCAGCATTTTCAGATATTTATATGACACGTGCGTCGAAATATTCTAAATAGTGTTCACAGCTAATCCAGTTGAATAATGCAGCTGCAATAAAAGGCTAATGCGCAGTGCATCGGTATTTAAAATGTTTCCAAAACTATTTCAACTTCATTAAATACTTGCGTATAGCTAATGCACACGACTGCAAAATGGCAAAAATAAATGCCAACTGGCAAAAGTATTCGCATAATTAATTGCACGGCACAGTTTGTTTATAGATTTTATTTTGGTTTTACGCATTTAACGTGGAGGTATATGCATAAAAAAAAAAACAATTCACATTGCATCGCATTCATTAAATTTGCATATAACTTTTAAGCATATTTGAAACATTCTGTGCACATGATTCATTGGTCTGATAGCCCGAAATTTAAATAGAAAATTAAATTGCCGTTGGGTTTCAACTAATTTGCACCCCGACAATATCAGTGGGCAAAAATAAACAACAGCTGGTGCTTTTGCCATTTCGGTCCACTATCGCATATAATAATAATACAAAAAATACATTCGAAAGAGTTCAAAATTGGAATAAACCATAAACTCACTATTGAACATATCTGGCAGATATATTATTTATAAGTTGGTAAATTACCAGAGGAACTGAGCGTTAATTAATACTGACCAGAACACGAATTGCAAGAGGATGCGACCGAAATTTATCTGAATTAATTTTGCATACCTTTACACCACACAAAAATCGAGATGGAGAGCACATTTCTAACTGGTAAATATTTGCGAAATCAATTCAATTTCGCGCATGAATTTATATGGCTTTTACAAATATTTTAATTAACTGCCAAATGTAATAATTGCCAAATGAGTTCGGCCAAAAACATTTTGGCCCTGACAGCTGCTGCTGCCGGGAAGTTTAGTATTTTTGTATTTTTATTTTAATTAAATCCACGTCGCGGCTTGCCGGTGGTGGTTAACCCACAAAAAGATAAGCCCCAAGCTGGCGCTGACATTAATCATTTTACCTTTCAAATGCATTCTCATTACGCGCCAGCCAAATTGAAACTTGGCCCGATGCAAAAGGGAATCGCAACTCTGAGCTTTCCCCCGGGGGCTGCGGCTCATTAATAACCGACAGGATGGCATAATTCTTTGTCTTCGCCCGATATTTATGTATATATATGTATCCTTTTATTCTTGGCTTTACCTTTCCGTCGCCTCGGGGGTTTCCATGGAAAATAAAGATGCCAGACCCGCCGAGATGTAACTGTATTTAGACGGAATGTACCGGAGAAGTGCTAAGCTCGGGCCAGATAAATATTGACCAACTAACGACTGACTTAGCCACATCCCAACTTTTCCAATTAAATCTGGCGAAAGTTCGTTCACTCCGTGTGCTGCTACTGCTGTAGCGTGTAGTAAGCAAGCAAAGTTCTAATGAGTTTATTAATCAGCGATAAATTTGGCCAGCATATGCAAGCCAAAGACTCCTCCTGGCCAAGTTGTCATAATTTCCAATCAGAGCAGAGTGTCCCATGTTTTTGCGTATCAGCTAACCAAATCAACATCTGCCTTAAGGCCAAGGACGAAGATTGTAATGCCCAAAAGCCATATACCGAAAGAATGGACTGGCTTCTAAGGCTAATTAATGTGTAAAGTGTCAATTAATCAATCAGTCCGCCGATCAATCCTGTCGGCCGGCTCAATGTAAGCCCAATCCCGCCACATTTCCCATTTCGACCATGAGCCATGAGTGACAGGATAAACTCAACAAGCTGTCGGAGCTGGCCAAGCTGAATGAACTGGCTGGCGACAATGGCTCCACGGGCGACGACATCGCAAACATCAGCCCAGCGAATGTGGTTTGGATGGCTGGAAGGGTAAGAAAAAAGCTAGGCAAAACGGGATCCAAATATCTCATTTAATCAGTCGTTTCCAGGCAACCGTCCTTTTGACCCGCCAAAGTGGGAGTGTCGAGGTGCGGGCCAAAAGGCAAATGCCAGCTAATTATTATGACAAATATCAAACATCCGGTCGGCTGAGGGCGCGACAAGTTCTGTGTCAAAGGCTTAACAGCTTAATGAGAAATGAATTGAATTCATTTCAATTAATAGCATGTAAAGTGATCGAATGAAACTCGAGAAATATCATAAGCTTAAAATTTAGATTGTAATTGAATACCGTAAGACATACACACAATGAATTTAGTTACACGTTCCAAAAATATACTAAGCCTCAGTTTCTGCGGCTGCCAAAGTGCTTCGAGTATTGCTGGCTCTATTTCGTCCTGGCCTTTCCATCGTGGTGTTGGCCAAGAAGATCTTGGCCAAACATATACCTAATAGTAGCATGAGGATCACGGCATGGGTTAGTAAGATCTGATCCAGACACATGCGAACTGTTCTCCAAGATCCCCGATTACGGATAAAGTAATACTTGTAGAGGCCCATGGCATTGCTGATCACAAAAACGCAGATTAGAATTGATCTGGCGTTTTTCCGGACAAATGGAACCATAGCATATAGAGCGCATATGAAAATCATTGATGGTATAAAGACCTTCAGCATTACAAGACTGCCGGCTATGTAAAGGGAAAAATGCGGATAAAATAGTCGAGCGGTTGTCGATTTGAACAAAAATGAGGATAGCCAATGTCCAGCCAGGAAGAAGGCTACGTAGAAATAGAGGAGAATCATATATCCATAACGATAAAATCCTTTTAGGTTCTGAAGAGAAGTGCGTTCGTCTTTCGCATCTTGAATTTCTTTGGTTTCCTTGGATTCCTCATAAACCTGGAGGCCGAATATAAATTCAGTTATCACGACTTGGAAGTTCAAGCAGCCCCAAGAATTGGTCAGCAGACTGAGAACAGTAATCATGTTGATGGTAATAAGTTCCAATCTTTTCCTGGCCTCTGGCAGAGATTTCGCAAAATACACAATCGAGAGAAAGGCAAAGAAAAGGAATGACCAAGTGACTACATAGACATAGGACGATACGGAGTCATAGAACTTATATTGATAAACTCCAAAGGCTCCGACCACCAGCGCTACTGAATTGAAGGTCCAGACTCGGGGATCATGTCGATGTCCTAGGATCAAAGGACGAATAATAGCCAAAACCATGCTTATATAAAGAACATGGTAACCTTTTACGGGTATAGTCCTCAGTCCCTTTGTAGTACGTTGCTCCATAAATAGTATGGCAGTTACTATTAAAGCCAGCGAAAGCCAAATGAATAGTTTGATGGATGGCTTTCGGAGGGCTCGGCGGTTGTTAAGGAGTACGGAAATTCCATATAGCACCCATAGGTGCCTAATAATGAAGGTCATCCACATTATTAGGACAGCGGGCACCAGTATAAAGCCAAAATTCCATAACGGATGATATATCCAATAGCCTTTCACAGGACGTTCAGCCTGAGCCATGATCAACATTCCAACCGGTAGAATCAAATAAAATATTGTGATATGCGGCACCTTTTGCAGTTCCATAATGGGAATTAGTAAAATACCGATCATGGCTAATATCAGGGTGGAAATGGTCATAAATCCCCTTCTTTGCGTCTTTTCCTTTTTGCATAATCTGGTCAGCTGTAGGAGGAGGCAGTAGAACCAAATCAAGTAGGACAATGAATTGGCCACAATCAATGGAGTTTGATAATACTGGTGGTAGTACGCCAAACATTTCATTGCCAGTTTTCCATACTCCTCACAAACCTCCATTGCATCCGTTAAATTCCCCTCCGATTTTAGGAAATCAAATTGTGCTGCATACTGATCTATTACGCCCGAGTGGAGTTCCTCAAACTTTGGCAGCCACTTGTAAAACATCGCTTTTTCATGACGTCTTATGAGAATTTCAGCTTGCGACAAAAGTTGCAAGACGTTGAGATGTAAAGCCAACGCTTGATACTCATCACTCACGTTGAGATAACCCACGGGCATAAGGGCTAGATTGTTCTTTGGCGGTGGAAGCCCAATTAAAGATGACATCAGTGGCGCCAGTTGGGTCTGATCCACCTGGGATATATTGGGTTTTTCGGGGAAGTTGGCTTCAGCATCGATTTCATCTCGCTTTACACCAGCTCCCCACATAAACAAGGGTGTTTCTATTTCCAAGGAGGTACCACTACCGTGTGTTCCTGAAAAATACTATATGATTAAAGTATAATTTGATACTTACATAGTTACCTTCATTATTCATGCCATGATCGGATGTCATCAGATAAGCCGTTCTACTATCATTGAAGACGCGTTCGAAGAGCTCATACGTATTCCTAATACCACGCTGTGTATTCTGAAGCTTTTGGAAGAACCTCTTACTTAGTGGTCTGAACCGATGAGCAGCTATATCCATGTCGGCCAAATAGACAAAGAACACAGCCGTCTTGTAGTTGCTCCATTCTCGAACATTGTCGCCGTTCCTCAAGAAATTCTCCACCTTATCGAAGGCCCATTTGTCGCAAGTCAGCTTTTCTGGCAGGTCCCTTTCCATGTATGAATCAAATCTCAATGGGGCACCACCATGCGACAGTTCCACGAAGTAACTGACAATGTACTTGTGTGCCCAGCCGATCATATTTCTGCTGCGATTGAAGACGGTATCAAAATCGTCGGGATTGTAGCGCAAGTTGATCAAAGAAGCAGCCGGATCTTCATTGAAGCCGGCAAATATGGCTATGTGTCCAGGTCGTGTCATTGTCGGCGCACAAGTGCGGGATATTCCAATTCGTCCTTGCTTCCGGTATATGTCCTTCAGATCCGGAACATCGCTGCCATTGTTCGCCAGAAAGGTGGCCGCTCGCAGACCATCGGTCACAAATACCACCAATCGATCCGCTGGAGGTTCTAGGCCCATTTCGCGCATCGTCTTTTGCGGCACGAGATTGGGCAGTAGATTGGGTTGGAAGTATGTGTTCAAGATGGCGCCCATCAACAAGATGTGCACCACAAGTGCCTGAAGCATCCACATTGTCGGAAGTAACAACTGTTAAAATATAAGAAAATTGTTAAACTATCAGAGTGGAGGTGTGACGTATTCCTGACCAGCTGCTGTTTAATTTTGGCCAGAAATTACTATTCTAGCCAAAGAATCAGGAGATCTTGTGTTTATAATCAACCAAAAAAAACCAAGTATATGCGGGACTATGTCACAGATGCCATATTAGAAATTAAAATTAATGTACATTTTTATTATTTAATAATTTTAAGCGATATGCGACTATATAACTGTGCACATAAACTGAACAGATCTGTTGTCGTCGCCCCACCATCGGTTAGTTGTCCTTTTCCCCTACTATCTGTCACGGTTAGGACTCTTTTTTTTATGGATGCCATAACTCTGCGGCCTTGTCAAGCAATTTCAATTTGCCGCTTGATTTGTGAGCTGGCGCCTGGACGCGCTGCCTTGGGCGCCAAATGCTGCATGTTGCCGCCTTGATTTACGCGCCTGCAATTTAAATGAGCTGCAAATTGCTGCAGCGCCAGCGGATCCATGGGTCTTGGGGCAGCTTAAGTCTTTAAGGGTTTTGTCAATCTGGGCGAGGTCGCGACAATTAATTGCCTCGTATAAATCGTGTCTCTTGCTACTTTTTGCCCATCAGCCCTTTTTGTCGCTTGACTAATTCACGTAGACAATTCAGGTGCTCCAAGATGTACTTTTGATGCTCATTTCGCTGGATTGCTAGTTAGACCAGAAGGCTTAAAGCCCAGCCATTTGTCAGGCCAAGTCGAGTTGTGCTCTGACAGTTGTAAGCCAGTCGACAAATAGCTGGCCGGATGACTGAATGGCCAGCTAACAGTTTCGTCTGGCAATTAAAGGCCTGTTTTGCGTCTGGCAATGGGCTAATTTAACAGCGAACAAGAGTTGGGCGTTTTATGGCCAACAGTCGCGTGTTTGAAGCGATTGAGAAATGCCATTGAGTAATTGGGCAGAGCAGCATCGTTTTTCGCAAAGAGATGGCAAACCAATCTCAGACCCATTCTCTTCAGGACGTGGCTCAAAGCGCAGGCGCTCTCTTAGCCAACTACTACTATCCATCGGTTTTGGGTCAGCAACATGTTGGCCAACGACGGGGAATGAATGTGGGTTATTGTGGTAAGTGGGTCGGCTCCTGTTCGACCCGTTCCCGTTCCCCTTGCAAGGGGGCCAAGGCCTTGGCCGCAAATGAAACGAATTGTGGCACAGCCTTTGGCAACATTTGTTGCCACACCGACCGGCACTTGGAGCAGCAGCAGCAGCATCATCATCACCATCACCAGGAAGCGAATAAAATGCCAAATGTTTGCGGCATAAGGCTGTTGAACTCGGCCGGCTTTCGTTTGGGAATATTTGCCCCATGCTAAACCAAGTCAAGGGCTCTCCACATTGCATTTGTGCCTGGAGTGTCCAGTCAATGAATTGCGAATTAATCTAGATAAATATTGGCAGGTCGCAGGCGGAGAAAAATATGTCTTGTGGGCTTAAAGGATCAAATTGATCGTGTTTTTGCTTATATGATAAAAGATTCTAGGCTTAAGGAATAGATTTTGGAGAATTTAGGAAACTTGATAAGTATACGAAAGTATATATTAGTTGTATGCCTTCACATTGAAATACAAGTCCGTAATCACAAACCCTATAGATTTTATAGCCAAGCATAAGCTTAACTTCATTGGTTTTCTCTCTGTGCATCACTCATATTCGTAAACACTTGAATATGTCAGCTAAAAAAAAAAATTGATAATTGCTTAGCCCAGCACTTCAAATGCAATATCAAGCAAATCAATTACGTCAGCCGTCTATCCTCCGAATTCCCGAAATGTGTGTGGGCGTTTGAAGAGCTAACCCCATTTAAATTCAGCTGCGTTTTGTGTTGACAAAACTTATCAACAATTCAATTTCAATAAAAAGTCGTGAGTTCTGGCCCGCTTCGCATATTGTTCGATGCATTTTTTAACACGAAATATTAGGGTCTGTGCGAGCAGGTGCGTCGACTTGGGGGGATCGTTGGAACGCAAAATATGCGACGTTCTGACAACTCCCCTTGAGTTACTACGCCCCTGGGCAGCCCTATGTGTGAGTGTGAGTGTGTGTGCATGTGTGTGACTGCTGAATTTTGGCATTTGAATTGTCACATCTGGTTCATGGCTTCGAACTCATCCATCAAATGCAGCCCGGCTGCTCCATGGCTCCCCATATAACACCCCTTCGCCCATAACCACCGCTCATCCTGTCATCCTGCATGCCAATGCAATCATTTTTATTGTGTGTGCGCCTCTGCCTGTGTGCCTGTGTGCGTGTCTCTCTGCGGCCGTGCATGTGTTGGTGTATCTGTGAAATAGCGCGCATAACCACAGCGACAAAACCAATACACGGCCAGAGGCGAACCTCCATTTTTTCTTACCCCAAACACACATGCACACAATGATACACATGCATCTGCCTAACGAGAGCCTGACAATGCGATTTTCTACGCCAGAGTATCTGTGTGTGGTGGGTGTGGTGTAAGTGTGTGCGTGCGTGCAGGCGCACGGCTATTGAAAGGCAAACACAATGAGAATATAATTTACGAGTCGGACCAAAATTCAGCTTTTTAATGGCTGACCTTTGTCACGAAATCGCATTGCACTTGATGGCGCCGGTTATTGGATGTATAAGCAATCAACCGTTCGCCCACTTTTTAATTACTTAAAAATATTTCATCATCAGAAAAATGTGTTTGCTATTTTTAGATGCCCAGCCTGTCCTAAGCCTAAACTTAGCAAACTGAAAAGGTCAAGTCAGTCGGCAAAGCGCCATAAATAAAGTTGTATAAATTGTTTGGACAATCAGTTTTTTGAACCCAAAAATCTGTGTAGACCGACATTCGACCGATATCTTGCGTGCGTTGGCTTCTGCTTATGTGCATCGATTTAGCCATTATTCTAACAAGCTCTTAACAGTCTAACGACGAGACAGGAAGCCTTTACATAACAATCAGCCCAAAGTCTCGTTGTGGCCAGGAGAAGCTGGAGAAGTGGAAGCAGAAGCTTACTTGACACTCGGCCCCTCAAGTAGGTCAACAATTCGATGATGATTTTTCGGGAACAAAGCCATTGCTGGCATTTAAATTTTAAAGTTTAAATCCGGCCAAAGCCAACGGCAACGGCGACTGCAGGGCAAACAAACTGAGTGCGTTTGGTGTGAGGTCAGTTTCTGGCTTTGGTTTTTCAATAAAAGCAGATTTATGCATTGTGCTATGCCGAATTAAATGCGCTTTTGTTGCAGAATCACAAACACCGAGAGGACCATACAAATTGTTGAACAAAAATGTAGCAGCACTCAATTGAGTTTAATTGCTGGCTGTGCGTGCTGCAGCAACGCAACCGAAATAAACCAAATTATGTTCGGAGTTCACACACATGCAATTGGTGTCCTTTCACAAATTTATTTGGCATTAAAAGCAAGCTAAAAATTAAATAAATGATTTTTCAAACCCACGAACTATGAACTCGGCGTGCTATTATTTATTAAGTCTGGCTGTATATTATAACTATAGGGTTGTGCTATTTTCGGCATTGTGAGAGCTTATTATTTAGTTAGAGCTGTGCGATGCCCTCGTTGCAAATTTAATTGGTTATTTCGCATAAACAAGTCGCGAAAGTTTGCCGAAAAATGTCTTCAAACATTTTGCTCAGGAGCTTGTCAAGCCTTTGAGCGGCAAAATTAAATAGCAAAGCAAAGTGCACTGCTTGCTTTTAACATTCCTTTTCCCTTTTCGATATTTTTTTTATAGTTCTTGTACTCTATTTATTTTTTTTCCAACAGCAGCAGCAGCAGCAAACAAGCCGTGGCTGGCAGAGCCATAAGGCACAGCTTCCTCTTTTGGCCTGTCAGTGGCATGTGCGGAGACACGCCCCCTCCGGCAGCGCCGCCCCCGCACCCGCAGCTGCCCCGTGTGGCATGTGCAAAAGTAAAAACGAAGTTGGGCAAAACTTTTTAATATGCTTGCGAAATTTTATCAAAACTACAAAATTGCAGTAAAGTGCCAAGTGCCTGGGCACTGGGAGCTGCAGGAGCAGCGTCACCGAAAACCTAGGCGCTGCACTTCAAATAAACTCCGGATCAATTCAAAAACGTTCCACTTTGAAGTTGATATTCTATAGATTAAACTTATGAAAAAATAATAATAATATATATATAGTCATAGAAGATTACACTTAACTGAAATAATATTCCAGAGCTGCTTAAGTAAGGATCTGAGGTAGATAATATCCACAAAACATATATTTCAAAATGTATAGGTTAATATCGGATTTCAAAATCTAAGATATTATTCTCTGTGCTCTGGCTTTGGTGTTGCCACTGCTGATTTTGGCTGTGGCAGTGGCGATGGCGATGGCAAAAGGACGACGATGCAGTCAAGCTCATGGAGTTGGCCAAACAAAACACAGTCAAGCGAAACCTTCAACTCAATTTGGCAATCGCATTTCTTGCTCTACTTCCGCCTATTCAACTTGACTCGATTTGCGTGCCGGCGACTGTCCCCCTTCGCCCCACGCCCCACCACCTCTTTTTTAGCCTTCTATGTGTGAGTGCCCCCAGCTACTACCACCACCCACCCCCACCTTGCTGCACCAACACACCCATGCTCCTGCGACCGCCTTTATGTGTGTTTAAGTGGCAATGCAAATGGCAACATTTTGGCGAGCACTTCACTCTTTGCCACTGACAGTAACATGACATCTTTCTCCCTTCCTTTTTTTATATTTTTTTTTTGTTGCCAACTTTTTGTGCTAAATTTAATTGCAATGAAAATGTTCACTGCACTTTTGCAAAAGCCAACCCGGCAAAATGCTCCTCCGACAGTCGTTGGGGTTACATATTGAGGGTCCTGTACATGCGTATACGAGTACACATGTGTATGGGTAGCTAGAGATGGCGTGGCTGATTAATTGTGCAAATTAATTTTGCATTTGCATGCCAAATGAAGAACTTGCCATGGCTGGAAAATCGTCAACTGAAGCGTTCCCAAGTCAAAAGAATGATAGCGATAAAAAGCGGGAGTGGATATGTGTGAAAAGCAAATGCGACTTTTGTGATGCTTTCAAAACTTTTCACCCCGTAATTTGATTTATGAAGTGATATTGTTAGCTCAACTTTAAGGTCCTTGCACCACAAAAACAATTTTAAGTCCGATAAGTGCAACTAACGGACCTGCAGTTACAACTTGCCTCTTTAATCGCTTTTCTATTTATTTAAGTGAGTGTTGCAGCAAGCCAAAATTGCATGTTAGTTGAATTTTAATGGGTTAACGACGAATCTCCGACGAATACCATTAATTGTGCCGGCACCTTTTAAGGAGCTGAGTTATGTGGCAAATGTCAAATGTTGCGGCTCTAATTAGCACGGTCGGTCAGCCAGTCAGTCAGTCAGTCAGCCAGTCAGCCAGTCAATTGTTGCGCATACGCCACGTTGCACGTCCCATAAAAGGCATTGGCCACGTCAAATTAACTGTGCGGTGCGCTGGTGTCCGCCCAAGCACGTTGTAAATAACAACAGGACACAAAGGACAACTGCTGCTGCCGAGTGGGTGGCCAGTGGGCTGGTTGCCAACGATACAGCTGTACATATATATCTACTGACATAAGGAACCCACACAAAGCAAACGCAGACGTCAGCCAAGTGTAAATCAAGCGCAAAGTTCACGGTACACGATTGTAAATTATAAGAGAAGCTCAAGCTAAGCAGAAATTGTGACAAAGAAAGCCAACTATAGCTTATGGCCAAACGAGAATAAGATGCATCATCATCATCGCCATCGCCATCGTTGTCAGTATCATCATCATTCGCTGGCTAGCTGGCTAGCTGATCTGCTGCAAAGTTTGGCCAGTCGACTGGCTCACCTTTAAGTTCAATGACAAGAAAAACACCTTGTGCCAACTTCGTGCGCTTGTGAAAATAATGTAGCAAACTTTGTTTAGCCAAAAACGAAATGGTTGGAGCGACGAGGGCGGGTATTGAACAACTTTTGTATACAAATTTCTATCAAAAGATTAAGCAAAGACAAACAAGTGGAAAGAAGCAGCGCTGCCCTGGCACCGAGAACTTGCCAAGTTTCCACAGATAACTTTAAATATTTGTGCCACATCAGGCTGGTCCTGTATATCCTCGTACTTTTGGTCCTTCAATCCTAAGCCCCTGGGCAGCCCATGTTCTGGATTTGGCCAGGTTTTTCAGTTTTTCGGGTTTTCTGTTCTGTTTTTTGTTTATGCCCGTTTTATGTTTTGTTAGTTTGACATATCAGTGACACTTTTTTGGGGGCCGCACTGCCATCGCTGCATTGCAACAATATTTTATTTTATTGCATGGCAAAGCTGTCGCTGCTCCGTGTGCTTTGTGCCTCAACCCATCGGGCCCTCGAAAAAGCCGTCATAAAAATACAATTTTTATTTTTGCTGGCAAGTTGTAAACATAAATTGTGAATCATACCGACGTCGAGGGAAACAAACGAAACAGCCAGCCAGCAGCAACAACAATGCGGTATAAAATTGAAAACCGCTCAAGTATTTTTTTTCACATCTTCGATTTTTCCGCATTTTGTTTTTTTTTTTTGGCTGAGAGCGCGAAGATCCTTTAGTCAGTTGGCTGCCGGGGCAACTTTGTCAGCCACCCGGTGGGGACAGGTGCTTGGCAACTTTCGGCTTTTGGGGAACTTTGCTGGCAAAACTTTTGGCGTATAAGTTGTTAATTTGCCAATGAAAGCGGGCGTTTGGCTGTGGCGGCGGTAATTCCTTGGGCAACTATTTCCCAACGCACAAATGTCACATTTTTGCTATGCAAAAAGTTAATTCGCTGCGAAATGGTTAATATAATTATATGCACATGTCAAACAGCACAGAATGAAAAGTCGATGACGTTCCAAAAAGCAAATTGAATTTAATTATTAATGCGTGACAATGGCTAATTGATTTAATATTAAATACAAGCTGGCAGTAAATATGTCAGCTAACAATATAAACAGGCTAAAATCATTCAAGAAATGTGCCACAATTATCACCGGTACATATTCATACATATTCAGGGTCCTGCGTTCTATTAAGCTTTTAATTTAAACGAATAATTCACCGCGCTGGATCAGTCAGGCATACTCCCCACATAGCTGGCCAAGTAAATTCACAGTCATTATAAATCAATTGTCTCCCCAGTTGTTAAAGCCCCTGCAGTTGCTCATCCAAATCATTGGCGCCATGACCAACCAAATGATTGAGATGGGGCCATGAATGAGCAAGTGTATGGGATGGAATGCGATGTCGTTGTTGGCGGGCGTTGTTGACACAAATCAAAGCAGCTGCGTAAATCTTCATCAAACAATGTTGTCGCCTCCACTGCTCCAGCTTCCTTTTCCCACCCACTTTGCCACTTTGCCACATTGCCAGTTTGCTAGCTAGCAGCCCCACTGCTGCCCCGTTTCTCCCTGAACCAGGGGATATATCTCCAGCTCCAGATCGACGCTGGCGGTGTCGGCAAAAACGAATGAAAAATACGCCAACTCACGGTCAATTGCAATTCAATTAGACGCAATTAGTGCCTGGGCACGCATCGAGCAATTCATACATACAAACACACAGATACGCTCTGCATTTGTGCGTTCTCCTGAGTGGAGAGTGTGGATAACCGAGATGGCTGAAGATACAGATACAGATACAGATACAGACACTGACATGCCATAGATTACATAGTTGGAAGAGCTGACGGACAGCGACGATGACGGCGATTTTCTCCACTGGGCCAATGAGTTAGGAAGTCTGGCACTTTTCAAATGGTTTCGATAAGAAGAAGTATTATGAAATTAATCTAGTTTTTAACGCATTAAATAGAAAAGATCTATATTTTTATCAATGAGTAATAAAGATTTCTGATTTCTGAGTTTTTCCCAGTGTTTCAAAGGGGGCGAGTCATGATTTGCAGTTGAGCTAGGCGTCGCCTGACCCTTCGCTACTAATGGTGTACTTGCAGATGAAGATACATCCACGGGCATAGCCACATGCTCATCCTTGTTGCTCCACCCGGCTCCATCTCCACCTCCATGCCCAGCCGGATCCTAGGACTCATCCTCATCTTCAGTGGCAGCGGCAGAAAAAGTATCTCATTAGACGTGCAGCTACATGGCAACGGCCGCTTAACTCATTCATCATCATCAGACGGAGGGGGCGGACAGGGACAGGGACTGGGACTGGGACCCGGAATCGGTCTCGGAGTATGGACGAAGCTATAGATACGGATGCGGATGCATGGGATGCAGGCTTTATGACCCTCGCCGGCAACATGCGACTGCAGCTTAATTGCAAAATGACCCAATGAGTTGCCATTGTAGTGTTGGCGAGCTAGTAGTTGAAGCTAAGCTGCATCGGAGCTGGGTTCTCGTTTAATTAGTCTGAGCGTTGATTTCGTAGGATCCACCGACAACACAACAGAACAGAACACAACACAGAAAATCCCGTGACGTGGCACATAATTGGTTGCGCAGCTCAATCTCTTGTTTGATTTTCCCCTTCATTGGCTAAATATTTCATAGCCCGCACGATGACGGTGCCAAAAAAAAGAAATGAAAGATATATGTATGTATAGGAAATATTATAAAACACCGAATCCAGAGTCACAGCTCTTGCTGCTCAATCGGGCGTGCCTAAGTGGAGGCGAAAGGTTGAAGTTGAAGTGCAGCCAACTGACAGGAGACGACAATAGGCTGAGTCAGAGGATCTCCTTCGGTAATCACATTACTGGCTACCCCGCGCTATCCATTTAATTTAAACAATGCCACCGACACGGGCGCATTTAATATTTCACGATTCGCCGCTCGAGCCGAGATACAAACTCAAGGATACAGATACAAGCTTTGTCAGTCAGCTACTTATGACACTTGAGCCCGCATTTATTGCTCGTTTACAGTTGGCCAAGTCAGCCGAATCATGCGGCCAGGATAGCAGGATACCAGCAAAGCAGTACAGCTGGAATGCCAGGACTCATTTATTTGCCATGCATCCTTTTGCGATGGAAGCATTCGCCTTGTCCTCCTCGTCTCACTGAGCCGGAGGCATTACAATGATTAGCAGTAAGTTGTCGTGACATTGACAACTTTCGCAAGTCGAAACTGTAAACCATTTCGGCTTTCACTTGATTCCCCCGATTCATGCGGTAATTATTTCTGCTCTCTGTCATGAATTTTCCATTTGGCCAGTCTTCTATATCACCAGGGGCTGCCATCCACAAAAATTCCCACTGGGTTAGCTAGCTGCGTACTCGAATTGCTTTTTAATTGACTCGGTTATCTGCAGGCCGTTTCAATTTGAGCTCTGCCATGCAAAGAACATCTTCACTTTGTCTATCATTCTGTCATTTTTGCCAGGGTATTTCCTTTCCATCCTTTATCTTTTTTTGGCAATGTGTGTGTGTATTATTTGACTGCTCCTACATGACTTGCAGTTTATTTTCCAGGGCCTGGCCGATTATCACATATAGGGAGGACACTCTTTCATATACGTTTTTGGGCCAGTTTTTTTTGCGGCGGAGTGGCGGATAAAGTAAATGGGGGGTAACATGTACAACTTAATTGCAGTTTTACATGCTGCAGCCCTGGGAACGGCAACAGATGGCAGAAGGACTCGCCCACGAATCATTTTAAAAATGCTGTAAATATTTATGCTCCCCTCGTGTGTAAGCACGGGGACACCTGTCCACCAGCCACGCCCCCACGGACAGTCCAACGTTGGACTTGGCGGCGATTAAAAACGCCGGCCATATTTCGACAGTGCAGCGTTCGGATTGTAAATGCAAATTTCGCATTTAGCACTTTTTCATAACTGATTTAATTCGTTTGGTGGCGCTTTAAGTTTTCAAGGTGTCCGTGTGCTTTTGGCCTGGTTAAATCCAACACTGTCCAATATGGTCGAGTGGTCAGGAACAGAAGCGCACCCAGAATGGCCAGCGCATGTAGACATAAAACGCCGAAAAGTTGTTAACAATAAGCGGGCGGACAAAGGCCCAAAGTAGCTGGACGTCGACGGGGTAGGGGTTAGGGGGTGCGAGGTCAGGGCCAGACAACGTGATCAAAATTTAGAAAACAAACACAGCTTGAGAGCGAAATGTGTGCCAAAAGTAATGTATGTTTGTTTTGGCCGTGTTCGAATGCGGGTGTGACTAGCAAATGGCCAATAGTCGGATAGCTGCGGTTGCTCTCCGTTCTCGGCCGTTTGCCATGAATATTTTTGCGTCAAATACAAAAACTTCAGAGCGAGACGATTGTGAAAATAGAATAGCTTAAATGCACCGAAAAAAATTGTCAGCGGGAGATGAGATCTGTTCTTAATATAAGCTGAATTTAAATTGCCGCATCAAAAATGTTTAAAATACTTTGTACTTCTACTTGTACTTTCATTATCGATAAGCTATCAGAAAATTGATGAACATGTTTTGCTGCCATTTTCTCAGTGCCTGGCTTGTGGGTTCCTTTGGTTTCGGTTTTGACTCCATCTTTTGGCCAAAACACAATGCGTGTGCAGCAGCTAGCCAGTTTGCCTGCCTGCGACATACCACAAAAGGATTGCAAGGGTCTTATTTTTCTCCATTTTGGCCGCTTGCTGCACACTTTTCCTACGGTTTTTCCTTTTTGGCCTCTAGTCGGTTTGATCTACTGCGGGCTCTTTGGGTTTGGGGTGCCAAAATGCCCTGGACCACTGTCATTGTGGTAGTTGCCGTTGTTGTTGTTGCTGCCGCTGCCATTGCTGGTGGCACGCAGCATATTTATGGCCAGTGGGTCAGTCTCTGACAACAACAACAACAACAACAGCAGCAGCAGCAATTCTAGGCCCTGTGAAGAAGATTTGTAGCTGCAGCAGTGAAATTTGAAATTGAAAAATAGTTTGACTTTTATGAGCGGCGACCGACAAACGGCAGCAAACGAGTGCCGCAAACAACATTTGCCCACTGCATGTTGTGGGCAGTTTAATGTTGTTGCCCCGCCCACCGCCCACCGACAACCGACCGCTTCCACCCACTTCCTTTCTTTCCACACGCTTTTTTCGGCACTGAGCGTGTGTGGCATGCACAAAAAGCATTGCCTACTTTTGAGCGCCGTGCTGACCGGGTTAATACTTCAGAACAGACGAACTGGGTAAATGGACTCCAGTCACCTGCTATGCCGCATTGAAATTATTCATTTTCGAAACATACACACTTCACTTGCTGTATGAATCTTACTTACCCACTTTTCACTAAGTAATTAATCGATAGGCAACATGTAAAATCATCTGTAAGCTACTTTTTCACCCGCAAAAGTATTATTTTTTTCCAACCAAAAAGCTTGTACGGAAAAGATAAATATACATGTTGATGGAGTGTGGTAGTCAGGCAATTCCCGCGGTACAAACAGAGGGGCGGGAGTGCCACGCCCCAGCCGCCGTGCTCCACTTTTCAGTTAATCAAAAAAGGGAAGCAGCTAAGTTAAATCATAAAAAATTGCGGGGCCTGTTTACGAAATAAAACATAAAGTACCAACGGAATATAAAAGTAAAACTGTGAGGAACTAAAATAAATAAAAACGGTGTGGGTGGAGTTGAGAAGACACTAAACGGATACCCTGTACTTTGATGCGCCTTTGATGTCTTATCAAAGCTAATGCCGAAAATTTCTGGCATTTATGCTAGTTTGGCTTGAACATACATTTTCTAAATGGGGCAGAAGGCGATTCCATATACCCCCCACAAACTAATGGGTATGAAAATCTCACTGACTTTCGCAATTAATTAGCAACAAAATTCAAACAAACTCGAAAAACTTTAAACTCGCAACGAGCGCGTTGATTTTGCGCAACCAACTTTTGTTGTTTGCAGTGGCACATATATATGTAGGTGTATATATGTACGTAACGTATACAGCTGGGCATGTCGGACATACATATCTACGCGGTATATATTGCAGGCTATATAAATATTTTATGGCAGATTTCGCGCCCATCGCCGCTGTTCCTGCTGCATACTTTCCGGCGCTGCGGCGACTGCGGCTGCCACTGACTTCCGGGAGTTGCGCTACAGACGAGTAATTATGTTCCACCAGCTTAAGCGCAGTGCACCGCTGCTGCATCCCAGCACCGCCCACTGGATACCCATGCCAGATATATCCCAGATCCCACCCAGATCCAACGCACACACCCACACACTCCGCTGCAAAGTAATTAAAACGCTTGGCCCATTAAAAATTGTACTCCACGGAGCTGAACTCGAGAGTTGAGCCTCTGACTGGCAGCTGAACTCGAATAAAACAAAGCTATACAAAACAACTTTAGACGTCTGCGCAATGGCATACATTTGACTTTAATTAGCTGCCACGCCCACCAGCCCAGCAGCCCAGATGCCTCTTGAAATGCGCAAAGTTTTCGGTTGGTTAAAAAATATATATATTGAACTTACTTTAACGGTCCACTTAGCTGGCCAGTCAGCCTTTTAAATGGCTTATCGCCATGCCAAAGACACTTCCAATATTTCAGGAATTATTGCTGATTTATGAAAATTCCAAGCATTTCGCAAGTTTCTTTCGATTGAACCACTTTTTTATGTTTGGCTACGGGGCAAATCTATTTTTCATGTTGAAGACTTTCAATGCCAGTGAAGTGCAAAGTAAAGTAAAGAAATATGTGCCACAAAAACCCCATCTCCTTCCACCAAAAAAAAAAAAGAGGGGAGCAAAACGAGAAAACCAAATAAGTGGAAAACGAAAGAGGGACGACGAATGCAGAGTGGCAACTAAAGCTCAGCAAAAAACTTTGTATTTCAATCTGTGCAAGAAAGTTTCGGAGCGCACGGCAAAAGATTGAATGAGTGTTAATCAATGGTAATGCGTGCTGGCAGCCCAAGGAGTGGTATATATCTTCTTTGGCACCACCGGTGAGAAAGGTAAGCTGCTGGCTGGATGGCTGGTGGAGTAAGTGCGCACCGAGGGCAAAGAAAACACAAATTTGCAATCAAAAATTTTCCTAAGAATTGATCCGGAAAAAAGTAGAATATTGTATGGAGTTGAACTGTTTCGAATTGCACTATGTTTTTTTTTTTTTGCACCGGCAACTTTTTTAATGTTTTTGGTGTCTTGCGCACTTTGGCCAACTGTCCGCAGGCTTATCCTTATGACCATTCCCTCATATATCCTTGCTATGCACACCCATCGCTATTTCCAATTTTCTTTTCGTGGCGAGCAGCACTCCTTTAATTACTGCCGCATGCAATTTGCATACTTCTCAAAACTGACTTGGCGCTGGCAATTATGCCAGATGACATGCTCGCCTCCATATCACATGTCCTCGTTCCAGTGACCAGTTGCCAGTTACCAGTGACCACCGCACCCCGCAGCATTCGTCATAATAAAGAGCTCCAAAGAGACTCATTTCGGCTGACTTTGGGTTGGCCAATGCTTTTCGATCCGCCCAGCCAGCAGCATCTCTGTGCGGGAACGATTGCGGTGTCATAAATTGCAAGCGGATGCCGTCTGCGATAGTGATGGCTTATCAGCTTTTTTAAAGCTTAAAAGTCTTGGATTCATTCAACTTTAGATAAGTTACTTATATGCCTACAAAGATTGCTAAGACCATTCTCAATAAAATGGAATTAATTTTAGCTCGGTAAGAATATCCTTGATAAATATAACTGCCCAAGTTTCAATTCCTGATTTAATGGGATCTGCTATTTCTGTGATATTTTCAAAGCCCAAATTAGCCAGCTGCTCTGTAATCCGCAGACACCATCACTGGTTCGTTGGGGGTTTCGATTGCACGACCAGCGGCTAGGCGACCAGTGCTCCACTCTCGGATTGCGCCTTATTGAAATTGGACGCCGTTTGTGTTCAATTAGGCTATGCTAATTTGCTGCAAGACTCGCGGTGGCGACTCGGGTTCCACGGCAGCTGAAATCGGCTTAAAGTCTTTAAACGGACGCTTTAGCACGCTCAAGTTGGCTGCTCGTCTCTGCGGTTATTTGATTTAGAATTTTAATGAAAATATTTCACAGCTGACATATTAGTAAATAAATGATCCGCTCCGCTGACCAGTGTCCGCATTGACAAGCTGATTGATTGTCCTGCGTAACCGAAATACAAAAAAGAATAATACACAACAATTTCAATTGCGTTTATTTGCCTTTCGGGAACAACTAAAATTTCAATAAATTGCTAAATTTGATTCGCCTGCCATGGATTTTATTTATTTTTCGTTGTCCTGCTGCTCCGGCCGGCAATCATGTAAATATTATTTTTCATCAACAGAATTAAAATTGAATTTGTATCCCAGCCCCCCCATGTGTCTGTTTTTATTCCGTGCTCCCCAAACCCCTTGTGGCATATCCATTTTTTTTAGGGGCGTGACATTGTGGTCAGAAATTGAATATTCCGGCTATGTGTGAGTGTTGCACGATAATCCACTGGCCGGCAGTCAACTAATTATTAAAATTTGCACAGATTTCTGCATTTGGCATGAATATGTGTTGTCAATCAAACATTGCGCATACGCCGCATGGGCCGCCAAGCCGAACCCAAAACGAAACGTAATCGTTTCCCATGCGCTTGATTGCGTTTTCTCCTTAAATTCATTACCAACACGCTGATGCGTTTACCGTCGATGAATTTGATGACACGGATATCAGCCTCGGGTACCAGCGACGACTTCGAATCGCTCTTAATTGCATTAATATTGCGGTCGGGGCGAGGACCTGCAGCCTTTGGCTCCTTCGTCCTTGCCCTCATCGTGCCCAATCTGCGCAATTCAATTTGTCATGCTAGCAGTGAAAGCTGAGGAGAGCATCTTCAGGCTGACAGCCCGAAATTCTCAATATCAATTTCAATTTAAAATTGTCTTTGCGATGGTGCTCGATTTTTGTCCATGGTAAGCGAAGTCGTCAGTTCTGGGAAAATTTAAAGTCAGTTTTAATTAGAAAAGGCTGAGATCACTCCGGGAAAGATGAGAGCTCTTAAAAACTTCGCTAATATACTACACATATTTCATTTTGTTAAAAAAAAAAACCAGGCAGATATTCAAAGAGTCTGCCCACACTGATTTTGCTGCCCTTTTGTCGCCATTAGAGCCACCACTCAATATTTAATTTCTGGCCAAAAGCACTTTAATGCGCGAACGTGGTCGAGGAGCCTGAGTGCTGTTTTCCCTCATAAGCTGGGTGTTTTCCCAGCCGAAATGGTCTGAGGGGACAGGGAAATGCCATTCCACGCCCACACCGTCAATTTGGCCGCTTCATAACCGTTTGCCTGTGGCGCCCCTTCGACATTTTGTCTCATTTTTGGCAATTTTTAAGCAATTCAATTTAATTTTATTAGTTTTGCCAAAACTCAAACAACTGGGACACAACAACAATAACAAGGTGACCCATTCCCATGCCGTACACATTTGGATTGACCCCATAAAATCAGAAAGTGTGGCATAGATCCGGAGATACACAGATACCGATTCGGTCGGATACATATTTATATGGCATTTGTTAAGCTTTTCATTGGCCGTGTCTATTCTTTGAGATTTTTATTCGTCTCGCTCCTGGCTCCATCGTCTTCGTCTCGTCCGCCACATAAGTTTTAAGTCATAAAAAGTCCATAAAATGCATTCGCAACTTTCTATTTTTCTACCCCTAAGCCCGTTTCTTTCTTTTTTGTTGTTTGTCTTGGTATTTCGCATTGCCCCGACTGGGTTTAGTCTCTGATATTTGATTTTATTGTCGTGATTGAGCAAAATGATGTGCCAAATGTGGGTCCGAGTCCATGGCGTGTGGGCTTTGGGTCCAGTCGGCGTCCAGTGAATTATGCTCAAAAGTTGGCCACTTAAGCGTCAATTACTTTTACGGCTTAATTATGCGACCCGCATCTGCGGAGTCATCGGTTTGATATTTTATTCAGAAACGCTGGGATGCCATGCAAAGGGCACATAAAAATCGCACAAAATTAGGCGGCTCAATGTTTTCCAACTGGGGTTGATATGCGTGAGGGCGGCGCATTAGAAACAATTGAAAACTGTGCACAATATGAAGGGAAAGTTGGCTGCGAATGCACAAACTGGAATGCAATTAATTAATTGCGTTTAAACGTTGTCGTGGCGGTGGGGAAAATGCTTCCTCGGATTTTCCCATTTCCGGTTTTATGTGCGAGAAAAGTTTTGACGACGGGCAAACATTTTTCACTTCCGCACGGAATCACGTACAAGTTGGCTCAAATGCGCTTTTCTTGTGTGTAATCCCTCTTATATGGCCCATTGTTTTCCCTATTTTCCCCATTTTCCCCATTCAGCCCATTTTGCCGCTTTGCGCATTGCCTTTGTTTTCACACGTATTGATTTCAGGGCGCAAACTTTGCGATAGGCTCCATGGCAGCCTCCTGTTACTAATTCAATTCCATTACCAACTCCATTGGGGATTTATTGGCAAAAGCGGACTAAATCGTCGCAATTAGCCGTCCAAAAATAAGTCAATCAAAACAAAGCAATTGAGGTGAATAAAAAATACAAAACAGCAATTAGCAAAACATCGAGCAGCATGGAAAATTCACGTGAATTCGGCGAAAGAGCTTGCCAACGAATCTGACTTTCAAGGCTGGGCTGGAGGTGGGAAGGAATGAAATCGTGGCCGGGATTGCCGCATTTCATTTCGCAATAAACTGGACTTTACTCGAAATGAACGGCCAGCCAGCGAGCGCAATAAAAATGTGGAAAAAAGCAGTAGAGCTCCGCGCCGAACAGGAGCAGCAGCCAAAACCAACAAGCAACATCGGATCGAATGGAATCGAATCGAATCGAGTCGAATGGTATCGAATCGACTCGACTCGAATGAAACGAACAGAAACCAAACCAAACCGCCAAGCCAAATCAATGCCCGCAAATGGCACCAAACAACATGGGTGTGGCATGGTGTATGGTGTGTGCATGGTGTGTATACATTGAATGAGGAGATTTTCCAGGGGCATACTGATTTTGGGCACCACCGCAAAGCCTGCAGAAATTTAAGATGAAGGATTATGTGCCGATGTTTAATTAGCAAGAGAACAGAAGAATAATTATGATGCTAGCTTTGAAATCCAAAACATAATCTCTGCACATTTCACTCGCAATTCAATGCCGCAAGCCTCAGTTGCAGAAATCGAAATGAAGCAAATGTATTGAATTAAAGGTTATTATTAAGCTCAATATAAGCATTACGGCATTAGCTGTTCAACTGTTAGCTCTTTTCTGATTGAATAAAGCTATGAAGGCTTTAAAAACAAACTATTTTTTCCAATTCCCAATTGTATGAGTGTGGCATGTTGCTGTACTGTGCAGTCGAATTGAACGGTGTCGCGGTGGCAACATGCAGGTTCGTAAATTCAGAGATAAACATAAATCGAGCGTAATTCGGGCATAAAGCGCTGCTGCAGCTGCTCCGCGCCCGTCGCACATGGGCGACCCAATCTCGGGCCAGCTGTCCACACAAACGCGGCCAGGGACAATCGAATAGCCAGAGGTGGAGGACTATTTGCACAGATCGATTAAAAATTGAATAGCGGCCATCAGGAGCTCCTGCTGGCCCATGACCTGGGGTGGTTCCCATTCCGGGCGCACCACCACCACGGGCTGAGTAACCGGTTGGGTCGCAGCGAGACTACCGAAAGTCAGCGTGAATGCAACTCGGCCAACAGGTGTCCGATCTGACCTACCCCATGTCCTTTGAACCCCGCAGCCTGCGATGGCCTGCAGCTTAAAGGCGCCCCTTTAAGACGGCCCAATTCCGCAATCCGCTTAAATTGATTGCACTTCCTTTTTGTCACCGAGACGATGCCACTTCCTCGACTCCGTTGTCATGGCCACATGAAGCCCTCAAAATGCCGGGCAGGATGACAGAATAATGGAAGCTTTGCTGCCGGAGTGCTGCCAGAGTCCGGGATCCCAAGGACCCAAGTCTGCAACGAGGGCATGGGAATCTGTTAATTATAAATTCTCGAAATGGTTTTATGGGCAAAATTGTGAGTGCCATTTCCCTCTTAGCCAAGCTGCTGTTTGCAAATTTTGCTCGTACTTAGCCATGACAAATTCTGTGGTCTTATTGTTTGGCCTGAATTTCAAATTCGCTTCAAATTTAATTTTTATTTCAAGAGGCAGCGCAATGAGACATAAGCAGGTGCCCCTTTAGATACCAGTAAAGCAATCAGCAATCCTCTGCCATTTTTATGCGAATTCCACTGATACTCCGATTTTTCAGGGCTTGTAATGGCTTAAAGTAAAGGCTTAAAGTCTCTCGTATTTCAGCCCCCCGCTGGGCTGCCAATAAATATTCCTTGGCAACGTTTGCAATGCTTCCGTTCCAGAGGCGGAAGGGATGGCCCAACACGTCCCAGTTCGCCTCCGTCCACGGAAGTCGTCCTGCAGTGAAATGATTTTAAATAACAGCAGTGGCCCGCCATTCCCCGGGTGAGCGGCTAGTCCTCGGATGGAACTCCCGCTGGTGGACACACACACACACCTGCCCTCCAGTTTGTGCAGCAGGCAGATGGCACGCATTTTGTAATTAATGTGGCAGTGATTATATGGCACAACAGGCAAAACGATTAGTTGGGCGCATACGCATAATGCATGTCCTTGAAATCGAACCGGCAAACATTGCATTATCGCCAGCGGCAAATATTGCAATTAATATTGGGTCGTGCTCAGTTGACTCTGTATCTGAGTATCTGTGTATCTGTATGTGCGGATGTATCTGTAACTGGGCCCGAGGGGTTGCGTTTTGTTTGTCACGTTTTATGGCCCTGCTGCACGCAGGGCCAGCTGACGATCCCATTCTCGAACACCCCCCAAAAAACGCCCCCGGCTTACTGCATTTATGAGTTATTTGGCATTCGGTAAGGACAATAACAAATGTCCCGATCCTCCGGTTCTCGTTGGCTGCACTTTGTGACGGTAGTCCGTAAAATTGTTTTGGGCTCCGCTAATTTATCTGCAGCATTTGCCTAATTTATGTTATTGCCGAGTTGTTTGACCGACCCTAAATCATATTGACGAATGGACAGATACCACGAATCCTGCTGCGCTAGTGTTCACAAACACCAACACACACACGCGTACGCACAACATCCTGGCCAGAAATCGTTGCTCCCAGCTTTAAAGCGTTGAAGGACAACAATTAAAAAAGGGCCGACTGGTTGAAAACAAAAAGTGGAGCTGGAAATAAATAAAATTAACTACGAGTTGCGGTTACACATTCCAATTTGCTGTTGTTGCATTTTATGCGGCTGTGAAAGAGGCGGCTATGAAAATAAAGTGGCCGTCCTGTAAACCCGCAGCTGAAAACCCCCTTTTACCGGCGGTCCATTCGCAGCAGAAAAAACAAAACACAAACAAAATCGAGAAAAAAACTGGAAAATTCCAACAAATACAATGCGCAATTGCAAAAGCGTTAAAAAGAGCAACAATGTTGTGCCCACCAAGGAAGGGGGCGGAGTGGGTGGCTGCAAGGTTGCAAGGTTGCCGGGTTGCACGGTTTGAGCTGTTCGACATTGGGGGAATGAATGTTCGTTCGGGGAAAACCCAAGGGGCATAAAAGCGTGTGCGTGGCCATAGAGTGGGATAGGTGGTGCACTCCCTGTCTCCCTTCGTCCCGGAGGTGTCTTTGTTGCCTTTCACAATAGTTTGCGTTTTAAACAAATGGAAAGCGTAGCCAAAAATAAAAGCCGAAACAATTTTATTGAAGATTGCGATTCGCAAACCAAGAGACACACTCGCATGCGAATCGACAGATGCAGGTTAAAAAAAACTAATTTTTAATGAATTAAACATCACATTATGGTAAAGATGGGTCTATTTACTATTATTTATAAAAACGTAACAAATTAACATATAATTTAGAAAATTCATTTCCTATTCAATCTCAATACCATATTCAATTCTTTGAAATGAAAAGCGTTTTCATACCACGGAGTTTATTTCTTTATGCAATGTTTAATGTTATATACTCCTATTTTTTCCAGTGTACTTACGCACATACAAAATTGCCAGGCAGCCGGGAAAGGTACGCAAAAATGTTGCCAATCGAAATTCCCTGGCTGGGAAATGCACTACCGCCTTTTTTCCAGCCGTGTGCCATCTCGCAGAATGCGAGGGGGCGTGGCAGTGGGTAGTTTGGTCCTTCAGAGGAATAGAGAATACTACTCGCATCGCCAGAAAATCGACGCGTGTGCGTTGTGTACACGAATTAAGTCCACTCACTTCAAAATGTTTCAAACATTTCGTCGTAATAAAGCGCGTTGTGCCAGCTTTTCCGGCTTCAATTTTTTGTCGTATATTTTTTTTTGATGGAGAGTGGATATAACTTTTTGCGCAGATATGGATAGTATAGTTGGGTTTGTTGTTGCTTTCGCTGACAGCAGTGTTTTAGTTATTTTTCAGCAATTTCGCTGAGCGAGCGGCACTCCAAACATAAAGTTTAGCAGCATGCCCCAAATTTTTGTGGCATCGAAACTCATACACACACACACTGGCCAGTAAATTACAGATTTTGTTCTTTAATTTGTTTTAATAAGTTTAGATTAAATAATCACAAACTGTTGCCAACTTGTTGGCTGCATTTTCATGTACCTTAATACAGAGTGTGCAGCAAATTAAAACCATTTTGCATAGTTATTATATTTAAAATGCGAGATTAAGTGCAAGTTTGGTTACTGCATGTAACTATATTAAAGTTTCAAAACACGAACTAATTACTGAAATGAGTCCGGCTTGAGCAGAAAACTCCGAAAAATTGTGAATGTTTTTCAAATTCATTGTTGCGTTTAAGTTGGCGAAGGTCGGTTGTCTGCCCCGCAGGTTGTAGCGTGTATTTCTAATTAAGCTTCCCGCTTGAGGCGACTTTGCGCATTGTTTCATGGTTTTTAAAACACAATGGAATTCGAGTGAAACTTTCGATCCTGCCAAACCTCAACATACACCCTCCAGAGCTCCAAACTATTATTTATGGCCAGCGCATGCCAAACTATTCGCGGACAGCAGTTTCTCACTTTAAAATGCAAATGCTTGCAGTTGGCGAGGGAGTGAGGGGCGTGGAATTGGCGTGGGCGTGGCCAGGACCTGGCCAAGATCAACAAGCAGTGTCAGATAAGATCCGAGTGGTCATTAGTGTCCGGCAAACAACTGGCGAGCCTGCCGCTTGCGGGGGCATGGAGGAAAACAACAAACAAACAAAGAGCGAAAAAAAGGAAAGCAAACCACTTGACCATAAAAAAACTTCACACCTCGCATTGTACACTCTGGAAAGGAGAGTGAGCGAGGGACCTGAAGTGTCCAGGAATAAACACTTGAAGCTGCTGGCAGGGAAGGGTCGTCCCACTCGCATTGTTGTTGTTTGCCTGACAAGGGCAGGACTGGCAGGACTCGCTCTAATGGGGCGCAGTTGATGGCAGCAGGACACGCAGGCAGGGTGAAAGGTCAGAGGCCAATATCCATTTGAAGTTGGCATTTGGTCATCAGGCAGCTGCGTTGCAATCAACTCCACTCCTAAGCAGATCAATTATCGGTAATTAGGCGCGCGTTTTCAATTAGCCAACTGCATTGCGAGCGTTTTGCGGCTAATGAGAGGTCCTAGCACACTCACACACGCGCGCGACACACAGTCGCTTTTCCATTGGAAAAGTGTGAAATTATCGGGGAACCTCTCGCCCAATTGGCATTGACATTTATAATTACGAGCAGCATGGCAGCGGCGCAAAAGGACCAGAAGGACGAGAGGACCAACCGAACAATGCCGCTGTCGGGCACTCAGACACACTCGATGGCAGCTACAGAGGCCACCCGCTACCAGCAACGGATACATCAGCGGATGAGCTCGATTTGGCACACACCCATCCAATCGACGGCCCGAAAAGGACTCGAATGTCCTGGCTTGAATGAACCGAAATGCATGTTTGTGACACGTCAGACGGCGCAGGACTCGCAGGATGGCGGGGCGGGGGGAAAAAGAGGACCGCTGGCCGATGGGTTTGGCTAATTATGAACCCATTTTAAATTATAAAATCAATATGGCGTTGCAGCGACGAGCAGACACAACAATGTAAGGTCTGCTAAAATTATACTCTTCTAAAGAAATTAATACCTAAATATTTGTAGAATAGCAAGCATTGAGTTTAATGAGTATTGGTTTCCAAGAAATATATTTAGGCTTATGATCTGATAGGAAAATTTTTAATTAAGTAACTTCATGAGTTGGCTAGATGATTTCGAGGTTCACTAATCAGCAGAACCATTGTATGCACACAATATGATGAAAGATAGTAATCTGTAAACTGAAATGCGTCATCGGTGCATTCAAAAAGAGAGGGTATATCGAGTTCATTGATCCCCGTCACGGAGCAATATTTCCGCCTTGGCTGCTCCTTCTTATAATGTGCAGGCAAATGGTTGCCATATGGTGTGGAAGTGGAAAAGCCTGATAACCTTGTTGTTGCCCATGGCGTTGGTGTTGCCGCTCTGGTTTCTGCTCCTGAGGTTGTCATTGTTGTCCGCTTTTGACACGCCAACATGACCGCAAATGAGATTCTGTCTACCTTTCTCTGTCTGTTTTTTTGCTCCCTCTCTCTCTCTCCTTGTCCCTTTTCCTCATACACACACATACGCATTGAAGACCCTGCTCTGCATCTCACTTTTTGCCGTTTACGCCCACACGCACCTATTGAAGGACCTGGGCACAGGATAACCCCGACTGCTGTCGTTGTTGTGGTGCTCCTGTCAATGACTTTTCATAAGGTTCATTTTGCTGACAGTTCATATTACGGATTTTTCTTTTCCCACACTGCCGAAGGTGCTGTGTTTTCCTGAAAATTGAATGTTTAGTGGTTAGTAGTTGGTGCTCGAGTGTGGAGTTGTGTGGCGGGCGGGGGGCTCATCAATAACTCGCAATTAAGGAACCCTCATGCCGGGCGGAGGTGTGAACGAACGACTCCTTGGCCGATTAGAAAACATTTCGAACAAGCAAACAAGCAAACAAACAAAGCAAACGAGTGCCAGCAATTTCCACTCACTTTCTATCTATCATTCGGGGAGATTTGGATCTTGAGCCGACTTTCCCTCATACTTGTAGTTCGCAGCCGCAATCCCCTTGGTGGTTCAGTGTAATTTAGATTTATGCGCCCCGCGGTTGTCTTCACCCCTCTCGTGCACAGCGAGAAAAGAGGGTGACTTTAATTGTGGTATAGTAGGATAATAATAAATAGCTTGATATTAATTTAGTAAATGAGCAGATGATAGTAATGACCACAAACTCAAAATTGTTAAGTTAGTATACTGACTTGCTTCAATATTCCCATCGATAGCTAGCGTAGCGCTTTTTCTTCGAGTGCAGCTTATCCGGGAATCTCGCATCGAAGTCCATCTATGGAGAGTCAAGCCGCATTTCGCGTTGATTATGCTTGATTTATATGACAGGCCAGCCTCCGAGCAAAAGACCTTGCCATGAGGGTTGTTGTCGCCCGGAGAGAAGATGTTGCCCCGGGAGATGTGTTAATCCATCGCAGCTAGAACTAGGACTCCGTGCGTTTCCCATGTCGCTCGGTGACTTTTGACTTTGGTTCCGTTTTAATTGAGCGCCAAAGCACGGCTGTCCGGGGCACGCCCCCATAAATCAAGCGGCCAGCCTGTCGGCCTGTGAGTTATTCACTCAGCCACAATGTCCAGCTGTCAATCATTCAAGCAGTTTGCTGCGTAAAAAAGGAAACGACAATTTAATGGCAGTCCGTGCCGCCCATCAAACATACCCTGCAAATAGAGGGGTCTCGGTCCGATTAGGGGGCATCCTTTTAAGGGAAACTTCATTAGAGCCGAAAACTCTGGCTGCCCCAGGGCCAAAACGGCAGGCACTTTTAATGAGCCTCGAACGGATTCAAGCCATGGAGGCGGGGTGGCAAGAAAATATGGCAGTGGGGAAGGGAAAAGGCACGTGACATGACAGTGGGAGATTTTCTTTATTTCCAGCTTCAAGCTGCGAGCTGCGAGCCTGCTGGTGATGATTTTTCGGCTTGTGAGACATAGGAAGTTGTTGAAATCTTGTGATGCATTAAAATTTGCAAGTTTTGACTTGGCTTGTGTGAGTGGGAGGAGAGTCCTGTGTCTGCGTGCGTGTGAGTGACAGTTGTGTGTCAGTGGCACGCTTTTCCAGCTTTCGGGACACACACACACACACACACTGGCATTTTATGCAAATGTCGCTTTTCTGCGTAGCTGCCTCGCTTTTTAATGAGCACACACACAATCCCACAAAAGGATGGCACACAACCGCATTAGTTGATTGTGTGTGTGTGTCTTATCCTCTCTCTCCTTTTGAGTGTGTGTGTGTGTCGAGTCCTGCGACTGTGAAGCAATTAAAATGAAATAAGCTAGCTTTTTTCACCCGGCAAACAAATTTCCACTGCAAGACAAATGCACAAATGTCATAGCCACACCGAAAAGAAATATCTTAAATGATGATTAATTTACAGCAAATTTAATTTGGGGAAACTTTGAGAAAGCTATTAATTGTAAAATATACTTTCTAAGCATTTTTTCTTCCTAATTTAAAAAAGTCGTAGTAATAATGACATTCTAGACGGAACTACAATTTTGGGGTGAAAAGGTATACATTCCCGATATTACATTTCAGTTATAGGTATAATTTTTTTTTAAATTGAAACTAAAACTAAGTTAATGGAGCATTTGGGGTCCGAGCACGTGCCAATTAGCCATCGTGACCCAGTGAAACTTCCTTCTTGGCTTCCTTCGGTTAAAAGCCAGCCCATTAGCCACTCAATCAGCTGGCATCAAGTATTGCTTTAAAAGCATTTGCAATGCTCCCATGCCACTTGGCTGCATTGCATTTGTTATGCCCTTGTTATCCTTGATCCTATTTGCGCTTTTCTTTTCTTTTCCTTTCCTATGCCATTTTCCTTCTATTTTCTAGCATTTCTGTGTACAATACGAGTGCGTCATGTGCATAGGTGTGAAGGTTGCCGCGGGCGAGCAACTGAAGCTGCAACATCAACGTTGCGGCATAAAAGGCTAATGCCCCGGGAAAAGTGGAGGCCGAGCTGCCATCGAAGTGCCCTGGGTGGCTTGCTGGCTTAGAGGTGCAACAGCTTGCCAGGTGCAACTGCATCACCATGCGACAATCTGTTCCCATTTAACAGTGGCGAATATTTTTATGGCCAGCCGGAGGCTGAGTTCACTGAAAAACAACAAGTTGTATTTAAAATAAGCTAGTTGAATTTCTTTTATTATAGTTTTCAGTTTCCTATCAAGAGAATATATATATTAATTGAATTTTAAATTTTACTTCTATAAATTTGAGCCAATTATATTCAATAAACGTTTCTCCTTTTTGTGGCAATTTGAAATCATGTTCGTGTTTCTTTAACAAATGTTGCTTTCATCATTGTCCCTCAACACTTAACGAAGGCAGCATGCTGCGAGAGAGCGGAATAATGGAATTGTTCTGAAACATTTCGCTTTGTTGTAGCAACATGTTGCATGTGCCTAAGGGCAATTGAGTTAAAAAGGGAAATAAGTTCACTTTACCATAGAAAGCTGTAATTGATCTTATTTTCAATCAAAGTATTATTAACCTTGAGTAAATATATTGATTTGCTTATTTGCATAGCAGAGTAATTCAGAATTAATTAATTTAACCTATTATTTATATTTATATTAGTTTATTTGATCGATCAACTCATAGAAATGAAATAAGTTGCATGATACATTCTTAAACATTTAAAGCGTGTCACACGCCCAATTAAAATGAACCAATCATGGCTAAGTGCATCATTAGCCACAGCTTACCACAGATCAAAGCCCGAGCAAAATTGAGCAATTCGGGCAGCAAAACCGCCGGGCGATAGTAAATGCTCAAAGGCCATTGATAATCCTTCGCCAGGACGACAACAAAAGCTCGTTCATGCCGCCGACCGGGGGATAACTCAATTATGCGGTAAGTTATGGACACGATTCGAGCGACGGCGGAGTGGAGGTTGGCCAGAGTTGACCTAGCCTGACCCCTAAGGAGGGATAAAGCCTTTTGGCCACTTTGCTGTCAAATTAGTGCCTAGTTCGGTCCGCATAATTGGCCCAGCCGAAAGTTTTTACACGCAGCCATAAAAGATTTATGGAAATTATGCATGTGTTTTTTGTTTATCCTGCCAGGGCGGGGGGCGGAGGGGGGGACTTATGAGCGGTGCCAATAAATCACATGGCGAGTGGCCCATTAATTGGCTGCAAGCGCGCCCGAGAGCCAAAACAACACTCGACCAGTTGCCAAAGGTCACGTTCTGGCCGCATGTTGCACGAGGACTCGCACGAGCAACATGCGGCACGAGAGAGCGCGGCAGGACTCGTGATCCGAAGTCGTTCGCCGTCCGAAGTGAAAAATCGTGAATGATATGCGGCATGTGTTGCTACCCCGCAGCAGCAGCAGCAGCAGCGAGCAGCAACGAGCCGCAGCAACAACATGCAGCAGCAGCAGCAGCAGCAGCCGAGCAGCGGCAGCTGCGAATGTTGTTTAGTTCTTATCCGTGGCTCACAGCGTTTGGTTCGTCGTGCGGGTGCTGCTCTATATATATATCGATAGCGTGTTTGGCTACATATATCTGTGCCATTGCTGGCGCTTGCCACTCTTGTTCAGCAGGGATTGCGATTCTCTAGACAGTGTGCTTTGAGTTTTTTGTGGCCCTGGCCAACTTGCAATTTATGTGGCTAATTAGAGGAAAAGGAGGCGGCGGCGGACCATTTGTGCGTGACTCTCGAACGGCGTAAGTGCTGCGCATCCTTTGCGTTTCGTGTGCCGCGCCCCTACCGCCCACCAGAAACAACAACAACCACAACAAGGAAAAAGAAAAGTATTAACACGTGCCGGAAAAATAATAATACACTCAAGTTATCAAAACACTTGAAGAGAACTGGAAAAAGCGTAGTCCGAAAAATCTGCAGTGCAAAAAAAAGCGAAAGGGAATTGAAATTTAGGGCAAAAGCGGATTACGAGCAGCAAAATAACAGCCGAAAGCGGAAAATGCGAATGAAAATGAATCTTCAAGTGCGCGGGCAAACAAACAGCAAGACTGAGAAGTGAGTTGCGGAAAATTCGGAAAAGTGCGTAGAGCAGATAGAAGGACGAAGGACCCCGAAGTAAATCATTAAATCATATGGAAATGTGAACGCGTCACGCTGCCTCATTAACGATTTCCCATTTTCGATTTTCCATTTCCCAACCAACCAGCAATACCGCACTCCAGTTGCGTGCGGATCATCAATTAATTCCAGTCAGTTTTCGCACTTTAAGCGCCAAAAAAGGCAGCAATAAAAAGGAGTATTCCACACAAAGAGAGCGCACGAATTAATGACACAATAACACACTGCGGTTTCATTTGTAGTGGTCAGTATATATGAGTATATCAGCATCGCGCGTGTGTGTGAGTGTGTTTTCCAGAGTGGGCGCAACAGTTCGTCGGCCATACAGCCCGCCCCCTTCGGTTTTGATTCCGATTCCCATATGATACGATCCGATCGGTCGCGTGGCATATAATTTATCACAATTGTCATCGTCTGGCGGGGCAAAGTGAAAGTGCAGCGGAGCATCCGCAAGATACAAAGATAGTAGATACAAGATACAAATTGCTTATGCAGACATCTTTGCAAATACGGGTCAGTGCATTGGAACAATAGCTGCGAGCAGCAAAAGTTTTGCTCTCTATCTGTTGGCCAAGCAAAAACATAAATTAAACTTGCCAGCTGGAAGGCCTTGAAAGTTCCTCTGTCCTTTGGATTAGCTAGCCAGGGAAAGCCAAAGAGCAGCCGGTGGTAAGTTCGTCCTTCTGATTTGTAGCCATAAGTCCGTGCTCCGGAAGCTACGCCTTCAATTCGCAATGCCATTCCATCGCAGCCCATCCAGATCCCAGCTAGGATGCCAGAATCCACAGACAGCCGGGGTTTGCTTATGGGACAGATTTGTTTGCCTTTCAAATTTTCATCTTTGAGTTGTGCTGGTCACTTGAGGGCTGAGATTTATGTGGTTGCTATAGGAAAGGAAAACAAATTAGACCCAGAAAGTCATTAGTGTGGCAGAATTTTTCTTGCTGCTTGTGAATTATATTTTTAGACTTTAACATATATTTAGCCTGTTTTTTTAATATTACCCAATTAAATTTGGCTTCTTTAATGTATTTTATTCGCTCTTTCCTTACAATGCCGAATAAGATTTCAGATTTCACCTACGGTTTCTTGATAAATCCATTACTAAAAACGTTAAATCTACTTGCTGCTCCCCACTCACTCCACTCACTCATTCTTTTAGCGGCATATTTTTTGCGGGCTGAGCAACCTTGGCAACAATCCAGTGAAATCCTTGCGTGAATTTCGCTAAGCGCCTCTTGCCGCCTTGCAGCCAACATGTGCGTGTCCCCATTCTTGGATTCCTGGCTACTGCCCCATATGGCGGCACACATAAAAAGCAAATCACAAAATCCACTGTGCAGCTTCGTTTCCACCCGATGGCAAAATATAAGAGGGAACAGTAAGCTCTCATATAAACGCTACAGCCGCAGGATATTTGCAAAGCCAACTCCTGCCCCTCCTGCCAGGATCCCGATCCTGATCCTGAGCCAGTGTCGGCACGTATATACGCCATATGCCATATATATGTATGCTGGCCTGTCCAGAGAGTTCGCTCCATTAAAGCAAATAGAAGTCCAGAGCATATACATATATGGTATGTAGCATAAAGCGAACTCAAAATCACCCGCACAAAATTGAAAATATGAACAAAGCGAAACAAAAGCAAGCGAAGCGCAGCGTTGCAAAAATTGCGAACAGAAAGTTTTGGGGCAGCAGCATGGAAAGGAATTAAATTTAGGTAAATGCATTGAAGGAATTCAATTTTAAACAAAATGCTGCTAGCGTCACACAAGCGTCAGTTGCACATGAAATGTGTACTATGCGCAAATATGTGAGCGGGAAAAGGGAAATCGGAAATGGGAAATGGGAAATGAGCAGTGCGAAAAGCGTTGGCATCACTGCTGCAGAAATGCTGCCAAACAATAAAACTTTCAATACATATTTTATTTGACTTTCTGCTGCAATTTTATGCATAATAAATCCCGCAGCCCGAACAATTGCTCCTCGCACCTCGAGGGCTTCGGCAAAATGGATAAATATTATGGGTAAATACAATCAGGTTGCCAACGAAAGCAGAAAACAGCCAGCGAGCGACTTGTGCATAATGAAGAGACTCCTGCATGCAGGATAAGCGAATGGCAACGCCTTTGGCGATAACCATTTTGGAAATTCCATTTAGCCCGCAATAAAATAAATCCAGTTTGAGCCGAGTTCGCCAGCTGACGCAGCCGCGCGGGAACACGCGTTCGTCGTGCATTTGGGAAATAGATGAAAATGAATCCTGGCACATTTTCCAATTAACGAAATTTACAAAATGCCAACGCGCCTCGGCTAAGCCGTGCAATTAAAAAGCTGGAGCACGTAGAGTGCAACGTGGGCGGCCAAGCTGAGTGGGTGCTGGGTGGTGGTTGTCGGTTTTCCAGGTGCAGCGGAAAATGACGCCGCCCCCGCAAACCACCCCCTCCATCCAACCGCACGTAGTATGCAAATTATTGCAAATTATCGGCGTAAATTGCATTTGGCTTTAATGAGTAGAGAGTGTCTGGAGCTGCAGAGCTCCGCCTCCGCAGCTCAGGGTTCAATTATGCTTCCGCATCTTGGTTTTCGCCACTGTTTGCATTTCATTTCGCAGCGTGCTGATTTATGTATTTTGCCCCGACTTTGCATATTTACATTGTATCTATTTCCACGAGCCGTATCTGGTAGGTTGATGGGTAGGCTTCGATTTTATTTGCGTGTTGTCACGTCGCAGCTTTCGAGCAATCGTCGCCCTTGTGGCCGGCGAGTGTGGAAAATCCCCTCCACGGATATTTGTAATTCTAATGCCGCCAAAGTGCTCGCCGTGATTTGCATACGCATCGATATCAATGGGCCTGGAATTCGTGGGCTCCAGCTCCAGACTTTCGCTGACCTTAGACGTCTCAATTGCAGATGGATCTGGGATCTGGCATTCCTTGACCCCGCTTTCAAAACTCAAGTGTCTGCTTGGCGATGGACTTGTTCTAGGCTCGGGCACCTCTTATCCCACCATAATGCTAATTGCCTTTGCCCAGCTAATTGCCGGCAATTCTGGTCTGGTTTTGGACTCAATGCGCCGTTGTCCGCGGCAGTGCCATAATTTATCAATTTGCTCGGGCTGCCTCCGTAAACGAGGCAAATGAGGCGAGCCGGGAAAAACGAGCTTATCTCATGTCAAACACACTTAAGCAGAGGAAAAGCCATCCCCCCCTCCCCCAGGGTGGGAAAATCTCGTGTAGGTTGCTTGTAAATTTTTATTGGCCCTTAATGCAATAGAAACTATGGAGCCAACATGAACATTACCAATTGAATTGGAAATGGGCATTAACATGGCCATCCAGTTACATTGGCATCGATTTGGTATGGGCAAATCGAGTACACAGAGCACAATTTACAAGTAACTCGTAGTTAATTGATACTTTTATTAAAATATTATATCTGAAACTTTGGAATATGATAATTTTTAAAAGATTTAGGATAATATTGATTTTTATAAAATTCAATTAAGTTCCCATTTTAAGTCAAGTTACTTCTGACAAATTCTTACAAGTTTTACTTTTGATAATTCTCTTTTATATAATTATAACAAAGTAATACAAATAATAATCTGATAAGGATGCTCAAAAAATCTCCGAGTAAAGGAGAGCGAGCAAAAAGGACGATTGCACTGATGCGGATTGCTGTTGACCAAATGCGATTTTTGCATTAAACACGGCGAATTGCCTTTACCTTGCTTTTTTATAAGAGATTCTCCACCGCGATATCGGCAACGAGCTTCGATTAATGTCTGAGTCGCTTAATTGGCTTTCTGTGTTGCGATTTCACCTGAATTGCTGCTGCTACTGCGGATGCTGCTCCTGATGTTGCTGCGGATGCTGCTGCTGCGGATGATGCTGCTGCTGTTGTCGCCGCGGCTCAAGGATGAAACAAAAAGCACAACGCAAGCATTTGCATTTAGATTGAAAACGCCCGGCGTTCGTGGGTTCGATTTGGGTTTGCTTTTTTCCAATGTCGTCCGCTGCTTCGCTTTGACTGATGCAAGCTGAGGAAATCAAAATCTCGCTAGCCCGAAAACGAACAAACACACACACACACACAAACACACCCACACATGCAGGTAGACAATGGCAAAAAATGGCGGGGGAGTAGAGGAAAATTTTGGGGAAAATGGAAATGGAATCGCTGCTTTCCCCGGCACTCGCTCCCCAGCCGCCTCGAATCGCAGCGAACCGCTGAATGGGGATTTTTGTGGCAAATCTTAATTAAATGCATAATTCGTATTTATTATTCAAATGCTGTTGATTTATGCAAAGCGCGTCGTCGCTGCTTTCATAAATATTAATTAGATTATTTTTACTTTTGCCGAATATGCGGAATTTGCATGCCATCGATTCGAAATTAAATAACTATTATGGTCAAGTGGTCACAATTGCAGAGTGAGAAGGTCTCCAAATTTCATCCGACCCATCATCCCACACTTTGCGGTGCGTTTGTGCAGTTTGAAAAGAGCTGGTAGCCCTTTTGAATAAATTAATGTCAAAAGTACTTTGGCTTTTGATTTTGATTGATGATTGTGCGCCTGTATGAGCACCAGTCCCTTAAAGCTCCAATTCACGAACGGCAAAGGCGGGCCAACAAAGCCAAAGCCAAAGCCAAAGCCAACCACTTGGGCCGGGCTTGGTACTGAAGTGGCCGCCATCCAGGATGCCCAGCCCTATCTCCTTTACCATTCCATTCCATTCCCTTGCCAGGACGATGAGCCGAAGAGCCGGAGCGCCTCTGCGTGTGTGCATAGAAATTACGCATAAATAACCAGCCATGAGAATGCTCGACTTCCGCCCCAAAACCACCGACCACCAGCCCATGTGCTCCAACCCCAGCTCCACAGCTCCACAGCTCCACATCTCCTGCTGCTTTTGAAAGCGGCTGCATCATCATCATCTTTGTCATCCTGCTCGCTGCATCGTTGACAACGCCAATCCGCAGTCAATGACAGCCAGCCACGGCTGTGCCTTTGGCCCGGGCTCTCTCCTCATGTCCTTCTGACATGGCTCGAACAGAGCCTCGCATCTGGCCGGGTACACTAGGACTTATTACTAGTTCCTAAATTAGTCGTCGATATAATACAAGATCAGAAGTTTGTATCTATCTAAAACAAAGCCAGCAAGTATGGTTAGCCATCTTTCTCTTTATATAACAGCAAAATAAGCAAACTCTAGTATTCCTTGGGTTTCTGAAAAACGACTTCTCGACTTCTTACCACACTATCCTACTTTAAAGTCATCGTTTTTGTTCTCTGTGTAATCATGTGCCACACGCACGTGCGTGGTCGCATTATGATGCTGGAGATCGAGATGAAAATGGGTCTGGAGGAGCTGGCTGAGCTCGGGCGGAATGCGGATGGGGATGTGGCGCTGACTAGCTGTGGGCGGCGGTGGCGATAGCGATGGCGATGGCGGCGTTGGAGGTGCCTTTGTCCCGACCACAGACGCATCAATCAGCTGCGTGCCTTGCTGCTCTGCCTTCGATGATACAAAATCATGCGAAAGTTCGAGTTGCTGTTGCCATTCCCATTGCCTTTGGCTTTGCCTTTGTTTCTTCCTCCTGTGTTGCTTTTTCCTGGTTTTTCCTTTTTTTTTAGCTCGGCCTGGGCGTGGCCCTGTAATCAATTACGTGGCTTCATTAATCATGCAAATACCAACAGGAACGGCGCACCGAACGCTGAACACTGAACACTGAAACAAGAGCAGTATTGCCATTATTGATTTTGTCAAGCGTGCGGCTGCTTATCAGCTAGCTGACGTCAAAGTCTCCAGAGTTCTGCTTAAAATTAATAAATTTTCCCAGAAGCCAAAGCCACAAGACGACAGTCAGTCAGTCAGTCAGTCAGTCAGTCAGTCAGTCAGTTAGTGAGATAGAGGGGCAGACAGAAATGTTCTTAGTATAGCACCGGTCTTATCGGAGACATCCATTGTTGTTGCTGTGTGCTGAGCACATTTGCATAATTTCCTCAGCCCAGCTTCGTTTTGACAGGACTCTATGTGCCATATTCAAGGTTAATTTGTTTCGGCAAACAAACTTTGACTGCGCCCCCAAGTATGCTAATATTTTCGCTCGGCCCTCAGCCATTCTGGCTTTTCAATTTGCCTTCGACTGGCATTTTATTTGCAAAAATATTGAAGCACTCATAATGAAGTTTCATGCCATATGCATACACGCCTTAACTCACACACGCACACATGTTCAACCGGATTGTGGCAGCAATCGCTGGGGACGAGAGAGTCCTGGAAACAGAGTCCTGGGAAATCTGGGATACGGGCGGACTGGGAGGGGCTGCATTAAAAATGAAAGCCTTTGGAATTCGCTTGTTAAATAAAATTTTATGTAAATGATTGAATGAAAGCCGCTCTCTCGAGCTCTGAATGCTGTCGTTAAAATGCTTTTCAGGCCCTCTTTGTTGTAATTGATTTTGCCTTCAATTGCGCTGCACGAGCATTTCGAAAGGGCGTTTAACGCGGAGCCACGGAATATCCGTATCCATCGAAATGCACATGTCGCCTCTTAACCACTTTTCGCTGTTTCGTTACAGTGTCGCCGGCTTAAAAGCATTTAAGTCCTGCGGCTAGTCGCGCGCTCCTGTTTCCTGCTTCCTGTTGCGCATGTTTTGCATTTTGTTACCTTTCGTTTGGACTCCCCGTATATTTTTCTTACCTTTTTCGGCTGCCTGCTTTGTAAGCCCTCTTTAGGCGTCTTAAAAATGCAAATTTACGCTGACATTTAGTAGTGGCAGGCAGGGAAAACGAGTGCTAGTTAAGTGGCCACCGCTAATTATGTGCAGCCCGGCAAGTGCTAGCCTTCTCAGCCTTCTCAGTCTTCTGAGCCTTCTTATCTGCCCGGCCAACTTACCCGTACACGCAGTTGAGTCCGCAGTTGAGTGTCGGGTTTTACGACCCGGTAATCTCCATCTCCGGGCCCCAAATTCCCAATGATGTGAGCGGCAGTCAAGTCGCTGGAGCGACAGTTGTCATAAATATGCACATACATAATGCATACCATCTAGCACATAATAAGCAGATAAATGCACTGAACAAAAAATGTATCTAAGTACAAAAAAAAAAACTGCAAATTCCAATTAAATGCGTAACAAAGGCCATATATTTACTTAACTTTTCCCATCTTAAATACTTAGATTGTTTGGGCAAAATATGTCACTCTAGATGTTATTAGCTGAAATTTAGCGAAATGAAGGTCCCTCTATTAAAGCAGTAATCAAACGAATTCCAGTAAAATTAGGCCTAGGAATTTGATTTTTGTTTCTCTGCACGACTAAGTACTTCTGTCGAATTTGTGCCCGCCGCATGTAGATTCCCCTGCTGGCTAATGCGATTTTTTTGAATTGACAGCTACGTGACAGCGCTTACGACTTTAATGACAAGAACAACATGCGCGACAGGCGGACGGACGGCGCTTCATCGATGACAAGTGGCAATATTTTATGGGTGACGAAGTGGGATTGAGGCGGGAAAAGGGGAGCCACTTCCCACAGAGATCAGCAGCAGGCCAGGCTCAGACGCTAATGCGATGTGGGAGCCGGAACATGTGTGCCTCAGATGCATTTTGGGATCTCACAGTTTCGTTTCGGCAGCGCACAATCAGCATTGACATTTGACATTTCGAAACGGACTTCGGCTTTGACAGGGCGAAAGGCGAGGCGAATTGCGGATGCAAGTGCAGCTTCCCCAGAAGCTGCGAGATGATAAATTGAAAACTCATAAATTATGTCAAATTATGGCGGGGCAACGCCACCCACCCACTGGCTGGCTGGCTGGGCTGACTGGGTTATCTTATTTTATTCTGCGCTGATGACGTTGTCTGCGGTGGACAGTCGGTGTCAACTTCAAGCTCGTTGCTCATTTTGTCAGTTGAGTGGAAACAGTCTTGACATTTATTAACATTTTCCGCCCCAAACCCCGACTGGTCGACTGCTCGACTGGCCGACAATTAAATATGATCATTTTTTATGGAATTTATTAAAGTCTTTGGTGCGTAGGTAGCTGAAATGAACATAAATCATCTCTTTATTTCAATGCCGTTTGTTTTTTGTTCTGCTGTCGGGCATGCATTGCCCACTGCTAGCTGGGCAGTACAATTTGAAAATCATTTAAAAAGAATGGAACTCCGGTCCGAGCGGAGCTACTGTGGCATCTGAATTGGAACTGGGCCATAACTCAATGTCAATTTGAGCCAGAACAGACTGTGGCCAGGCAACCGCAAGCCGATTGAGGAAGATGAAGCTTCCAGGGCCTTGACCAAAATGGAATCAAAATATATTTGGTATTTAAAATGACGAACGCCGGAGCCACGCAGCCCCCTGCTCCAGATGCAGATACAGATACAGCTGCCCCCACCACAGATTCAGATACATATGTATCCGAATCAGAGAACTGCAAGGGTGGCACTTTTTTACCACTCGACTCACACCCTACAATTTTGTGTGCGGGTCAGAGAACTGCAGCCCGCCACTCGCACTCTACGTCCACCCGATAAACACTCGGTACTCTAGGCACCCCGTGTTTTTTGACACCCTACTTGCGGCAACACAAAATACTCGAGTGTTTTACCAACGTGGTGTTATTGTTACGAGTAAAAAAACCACCCGAGGCCTGCTGCGCAATAACCATTTGGGTGAGTGGACGCACAGTCAACGATCGGCCGCACGTCATTTTTTGTATGCGGGCTGCAGTTCTCTGGTCATTTTTTGTACGCCTAAAATTTGTATGGGAGGAAGCGTGACGGGTATAAGAAATGAAGGGTAAAAGGGAATACCCAAGAAAATTTTTGTGCTCATGTCTTTGCTCTTTGATGGACTCAATGGGTGCCACCCGTTTCGAACGGGCTTATTAATTTTTCAAACGTCGCTAGCTGAATACTCTAATGATAAATATTCTTACATAAAGTCTTTTTTGAAATGAATTTTGTGACATTATGTACATAGATTCGGCTATTAGCATTATTACTATTACTATTATTTTTACTATAATTTATATTTAAATAATAATAACGTTAATAATATATAATAATATTTAATAAAATATATATAAGATATAATAATATATATATATATAATAATTAAATTACGTATATATATATATATTAATAATATATAATATAATAAAATATAATATAATATATATAATTATAATAATATATAATAATAAGATGAAGGGCATATTTTACAAAGTATTCGACAAAGTCTAGAGCCACGCCGAAAGTATAGTGTGTAAACGTATGGAGTGTAAAACGTATGGAGTTACGCATCTTGTCTGTGACTCGACTACCTACGAGACCACTCGAGTATTTTTGGAAACACCCGAGTATTTTTGGAAACACCCATGTGTTTAACGGTAAACCCATAAGTGTTTTTCTCACTCATCCCTTTTTAGGCAGTGTGTGATCGGCACCCGCGACGCAGAGCACCGTATTGATTCGGGTGCGCGCACAACGGGGTGTCTTGTCTGCATGTTCAGATTTATACTGTGTGTTTGTAAGTACCCGCGATGTGCGTGGCGGGTAGCACCCGCACACAAAATTGTAGGGTGTGAGTCGAGTGGTAAAAAAGTGCCACCCTTGCAGTTCTCTGGTGCGGGTGCTACCAGCCACGCACATCGCGGGTACTTACAAACACACAGTATAAATCTGAACATGCAGACAAGACACCCCGTTGTGCGCGCACCCGAATCAATACGGTGCTCTGCGTCGCGGGTGCCGATCACACACTGCCTAAAAAGGGATGAGTGAGAAAAACACTTATGGGTTTACCGTTAAACACATGGGTGTTTCCAAAAATACTCGGGTGTTTCCAAAAATACTCGAGTGGTCTCGTAGGTAGTCGAGTCACAGACAAGATGCGTAACTCCATACGTTTTACACTCCATACGTTTACACACTATACTTTCGGCGTGGCTCTAGACTTTGTCGAATACTTTGTAAAATATGCCCTTCATCTTATTATTATATATTATTATAATTATATATATTATATTATATTTTATTATATTATATATTATTAATATATATATATATACGTAATTTAATTATTATATATATATATATTATTATATCTTATATATATTTTATTAAATATTATTATATATTATTAACGTTATTATTATTTAAATATAAATTATAGTAAAAATAATAGTAATAGTAATAATGCTAATAGCCGAATCTATGTACATAATGTCACAAAATTCATTTCAAAAAAGACTTTATGTAAGAATATTTATCATTAGAGTATTCAGCTAGCGACGTTTGAAAAATTAATAAGCCCGTTCGAAACGGGTGGCACCCATTGAGTCCATCAAAGAGCAAAGACATGAGCACAAAAATTTTCTTGGGTATTCCCTTTTACCCTTCATTTCTTATACCCGTCACGCTTCCTCCCATACAAATTTTAGGCGTACAAAAAATGACCAGAGAACTGCAGCCCGCATACAAAAAATGACGTGCGGCCGATCGTTGACTGTGCGTCCACTCACCCAAATGGTTATTGCGCAGCAGGCCTCGGGTGGTTTTTTTACTCGTAACAATAACACCACGTTGGTAAAACACTCGAGTATTTTGTGTTGCCGCAAGTAGGGTGTCAAAAAACACGGGGTGCCTAGAGTACCGAGTGTTTATCGGGTGGACGTAGAGTGCGAGTGGCGGGCTGCAGTTCTCTGATCCGAATCGTGTGGATTTGGGACTACTGGTAGACTGTAGTCTGTAGCCTGTTTAGCACGTTGCCAGAGTCGTGTGTTTTATTTTCGGCAAATGGAAATTGTATTATGTAAAACATGCCTCGATTCACAGGCACAACAACACACACGCACACGAACACACACAGATGTCTCTTCTGTAACTCGTAGATACTCAGATACTCGTACTTTCGTGCCTTTGCAGTTGCTTTTGCCTTGGGCTTGCTTCCTCGGCAGCATTTTGCGGCTGATGCTAATTTTGATTTATTTAAATATTGTTTTATTTCCTTGAACTGATTTGCCTGGTTTTCGGGCAATTGTTTTGCTTTGCCAAAGTGTTTGCATTCCGACTGCTGGTCAGTATTTTTACTGTGGAATTAAAACAGATTTTAATGTGCCTGCTGTCTTTGCACTTGCGGCCATTTCCCGAACTTGTACGGATAGCTAGATACTTTGTTAGAACGCCGACATGAACGCCGACCCAGACATTCTGGTGGAGAATGGAGCATGGGCGTCGGCTTCAAAGGAGTCCGTAGAATTCCGGAAACCTTGGGGAATATGCCGCAGAAATCCCTTTGGAGCCGGCTGCATTTGTAGATTCTGGAGAAATATCTCTCGAGAAGACATTTTGTCTGGCTTTTGCTGTCGCCGGAGGGTCTAAATTTATCACAGACAGCCTCGATTTATGTTTGCCCTGCACAGCAGTGTCAATCCAGCGACTGCGGGGCCTTGGATTCCCAATTCTTTAATATGGATACATACTGTTATATGCTCTACGATTTATTGCAAAGTTATAAATTCGTTTAAAACGTGTGCCCGCTGGCCAAATGAATTTATGAAAACATCACCGAAATGTATGCAATAATCATTGTTGATGCATCGCACGCCATCTGATGCAGCAGCTCCATTTTGGCCAGAATTTAAAATGCCTTGTTTGGCCGAATGCTGTAATTAATTGAAAACTGTTTATAAAATGCGAACCATATGGAATTCGTTGCTTTTTGTTCGCGTGCATACATTAAACGTTTAATTATGCGAGCCTACGTGTGAGTTTGTGTGTGTCCGAGTGCTTTTACTATGTATGCTCGGTTATTATGCAAATTATTTATTGTGTGAATGAAATGTAAATTTTTAATTGATTTAAAAAAACGCTCTCAAATCGAATTCAACTCGCACCGAAACTCGGTCACATGTCAGCTCACGCGATTTTTGCCGCCAGTTGGCCGTTGCTATTTTCCGGAGTTTTCCCCCTCTCGTGCAAGGGGAGGGCGACAGGGAACAGGGGGCGTGGCAGTAATAGTAACTCTAACTGTGACTGCACCGAAACTGTTGACATTCACGCACAAATTGGATTTACTAACGAGTTGGCTTTGGCCAATGGGTGGCTTTGGCGTTGACGGTCGCCTGCTGTTTGTCACTTTTGGCACTTTTGTTATCGTACACCCCATCCCCATGTGAACAGCCAAAAAAAACCCTGAAAAAATGCAAAAAAAAGCGAAAAAAAGGGGAAGAGGCCGGGAACGCGAAGCTTTCGCGCCTGTTATTTATGGCTTCGATTATCCCCGCACACAATGGGCCAACAAAGGAGCGGGGAAAGTGTTTGCCCTAAGCAAACTCAGTGGAAAACGGCTTGGCAGCGTTTCCAAGCTGGCAATAAAACAAAACGCACACGCGTCCCATTCAGTCGGAACTTTTGGCGGCCAGGGAGGAGGAGCTCCGGAGCTCTGGAGCTCCTATTTTCCGGGCGCAATTTGGGAATTTTCCGGGGGTCAAAGGCAGAGCATCGGAATCACAGAAGCAGCACAAGGACATGCCGAAAGAGGCTTTGCGTATTTTCAATAGTTGCCATTGTATACACACGAAACAATCGGAGGGGGGATGTTCGGGTTCACTGGGTGGTGGCACAGTTCCAGACAAAATAATATGAGTAATGCCAATACCATTCACTTCTTATATTAAGTAGATAATTCGAACTAAATCAGCAGCTTGCGACCTTAAATTTATCTTAAACTATTCTTAAAACAAAATTGAAACTTATACATTCTTTGAAAATCTTTGAAAATGATATATTTCCGCTATTTGGAACTTTTTGAATGCCCACCACTGTTTGTACGCATATGCGTAGGGCAAAATCTGTGTGCTGATTTCAACGTTTGAATTATGATTTTCATGTGTGGAAGTTTTAGTTTGATTTTCGCCATCGTTTCGTCGCTTTTGTCACTGAGGATGTCGCCGGGGCTTTTGGCTTCGCTTGTGGTTTTGATTTCGGTTTGGGTGCCACTATATGCCATCGGCCATTCAACATTCGCTGTTTTCGGGTCTACGAACAAAATTTATATTCGCCACTAATGCGGCCACTCAAACTACACACACACAGAGAAAATGGCTTGGGCTTGGGTTGTGCCTGTGGCCGTCTCTTTCTGCCCCTGTGGTTCCTTCTCTTTCTGCTGTGCCGATTTTCCCTGTGGCTCCTAAGTCGCTGGAGACTTTTAGCTGGGGCCATGTGAAAATGACTGAAATCGTATCGAAAATCAAAGGTCACTTTTGGGATCAATTCAAAAGGAATTGCCGCATTCAAATCGCTCTGAGGCACTTGTGAAAATACACACAGAAAGCTGTTTACAGAAAGACAGAGAGAGAGAGGAGAGAGAGCGAGAGAGAGAGAGAGAGGAGTGGAGCGGATGGAGAAAGGACCTCATATGTGTGCACAGATGCGGAGGCGAAGGATGTGGATATGTGCTGCCATAGATATTCAAACTAAATGGCGTCATCTATAACATGAGTACATGTGTGCGGGTGTGTCTCTGCTGACTGTCGATAGGAAATGAATTTTAATGATTGCCCCCGAAAAACTTTGGCCATAGCTGGCTGGCTGGATGGCTGAATGGCTTGTTTGTCCCGGCGAAAAGATGGTCGGAACAGGACGAGGTCCTTTGCATATCGCCGCCTGATTGCTTGTTGTTCCTGCGAGGCAGCCCGAAAAGTTTGCACATTAAACTGTTTATTTTAAGTAGCCGATAACTGGAGTGTGGGCCAAGTGTGCGTGTGTGTGAGTTCGAGTTGAACCCCTGACCCCAACGCCCCAGCATTTTGCCCATTGCGTAGGGGAGGTGTGGCGCAAAATGCAAACAATTTTCCATGATGCGGCACGTGCTACGCCTCAGCCATTTCACTCATGCATCTTGCCGCCTCTCAGCTGCTGGCAATATGTCAAGAATCCGCGATTCCACTGCCCCTTCGCTTGGTTTATTTCTGGTCCGCGGGCTAATTAAAAATATCTGCTCTTTCGACTCTAGAAAGCATATAGAATGTTGAATCTAGAATGCCATATGCAAATGCATTTGTGTCATTCGCTATTCATGACTATTAATTAAATGGCCAAGTAAATATTTCCCCGACATACTTGGATAGACACTTGAAGCAGCAGTCATTTTTCCCCGAGGAGAAATAGATTGCTACCCCTGCCAGAGTCTATAATTGGTTTTGGCTTTTCCGAGAAGGGTTCCCTTTTTGGCCCCCATCCGATTTCTCAGTGCTCCTCCCTACCAACTCCATCCCCCCAATCTGCTCTCAATTTACTTTTAATTTGATTTCTCAGCGCTTGGCGCTTTGTTTATTTTTCTAATTAATACGAAAACAAGTTGCAAGTTGTTCTGTTCTATTTCGTTGGCCAGCAGCCAGGTAGTCCCCTTCTCGGGCCATCAGTACACCAGTCCGTCACTCGTCGGATTCCCAGTGGGATAAGTGGATTAGCACAGTTTGGACCACTACTACTAGCCACTAGCCATATATATATACATACCTATGTACCACAACTAACGCATACAGCAACGTTTAACGCCGCTTTAAGAAGGCATAATTAATTAGTTATGGCCGATGGTTGGGGCAGTGTGATGTGTGCTTTTTGCCGTCGACCTTATCGCAGCTTTCCGATAAGAGAATAAATAATGAAAGATAAACAAAGTCAGTCAAGGCTGAGACAAGCTAACAAAAACAAGACCAAAAGGACATCTGCGTTCTGTACTCGTGGCATGAGTTGCTGGGTGGCTGTGGGTGTGGTTGTCGTTCTGGGTGTGGGTGTGGGTTAAACGTCATGTGTTTTAAATGAAATGATCCCTGTCACGCCCCCTCAGGCCAACGGCCTTTTGTGTAGCCAGGTGACAAGCTGAAATCTTAAAGTTGACATCTGCTACCCCCGCTTCGGCTGGCAATGGAAAAATGAAAATGTATACCCGCCAACTACCTTGGGGGCAAATTTAATTATTGGCAATGCCAGCGTTGAAGGCTTGATAAATTAGATATTTAATTCGGCGAACAGGCGAGTATAAAAATGCAAAACACAAGAAGCGACCGTTAAATAATTGTTTCTGACAAAAAATTCCGACTACGAAAAGGGTTCGTCGACCGAACCAAAATGGGTGAAAAAATCGGTCCAAACTTTGGGCTCACCCACGTTTTTTTGTTGGCCCAAAAGTTGAGAGCTGAAGATTATTAATTGAAGGATTAGAAGGCATTCAAAGGCAAATGCTGTGCGGCTTGCTGGCCAACTAACTTCAATTTAAATTCAAATTTCGGGCTCGGCCCGGGATACGTGTAAATATATTTGGTAATTTAAAACGTTTAATTTAATTGCAACAGCTGTTATTTCAAATTGAAGAAACGGCAAACTTTGTCGCTAACAAATGTGTTGGCATTAATAAAGACCGGAAGTTTGTGGGGAGATATGCGAACACCAAATTAAAGCCAGCCAAAAGTGTGTAAATAAATAAGGAATCGCCGACATGATTGACGGATGAGCCGGGATTTGGAAAAGGGGTAAGGATAGGGCAGGGCATGTGAGGCAAACTTGGGCCATGGCCCAAATGAAAGTCTGGCGCAGAAGCGCCACCTGTGATCCTGGCGCATGTTGTCAAATTTAAGGTAAATTTGGTGGCAACCGCAGCCAAAGCAGCAGCCGTCGTGTTTACCCATTTGGTTTATTTATATAAAGCTGTCAGGGCGTTTGGACAGGTGAGGGGAGCGAATCACTGGCTCCTCGGCGTCCACATGCCAGGCGACCAGTTCCACGACTCGCTTCCCTCTGACTGACAGTCGTCCAGGGACGGGTAGAGCTTTGTATCCAGCCCATACCTTTGCCATTCTGGCCACAAACTTTCCTCACACACCGCCCCCCATGCGACCGTGTGCGTGCACTAAATTAGTCAAATGGAGTAGTTTTTTATGTAATTTCCCTTTGTGATTTCCGGATTCCACAGGAAAATGGCCCAAGGTGTCCGAACACAAAGATAAAGTGAATTGCGGCAGCCCATTGTCCTGGTTTTTTAAACCTTTTGTGTCGTGCTATCGCAGCTACTCATTCTCCGAGGCTTTAATCAAACTTCAGGTATTTTTACTCTGAAATATTGAACTTTAACGAAAAACTATAAAAGTTGCAAAACCCGAAAGTCGTACATTACTTTTAAGAACTTGTTTCGACTTAAATAGGAATACATTTATAAAGCTCTTACCTACTAGCATTTCCTTAGTTTCCTCTACTGTTTTGCTACACATTTAACTTAAAAGCCCAAAGCCGAAGAAAAATGAAAAATTCGAAGGGAGTAAAATCAAAGACTGCAATCTTTCAATGAAAGAATGAGAAATTGAAGTGCCCACTATAAACACATGAATAAATTCTTATATGAGGAGCTATATGATGTACGACAAGGAGCCTTCGACATGGAGCTTGCTCCTTTGTTTGCCTTGGCCGGCTGCCCAAACATGAGCTTGAAATCCACTGAGTGCGAACGAACATCTATGGCAAAAACATACAAAATATGTATGTAAAAAAAAAATGGAAAAAGAAAAACTTCAATCAATGCAGGGGACGCAATGAGGCCAAAAGGTCAGTGCCTGGACGGCAAATATTTATTTAAACAAGAATCAAGCGAAAAAAAAATATAAAACATACACTCGCACGCAAAGCAGTATACAAAAAATAAGCGAGGGAAAAGCATATTTAATATTTACCCGAAGCGAAGGGGATTTGATTAAAGCGCCCACCTTTGTGCATTAATTTTTAATTTTCATTACACAGAATGTTGCGTATCGTCTTGCCAATTATCGGGAATATTCAGTACGCAACGCATGAGAAAAACCGACTGGAGCGTGACAAATAAATTAGGCCAATTATATTGAGTTGTCTGATTGATTCGACCAACTGCCTTTTGCCGGCCTAATTGTTATTTTTTCTGCCCGCTCTTGCGGACGATGCTCTGCATTAATTTATGTTTTTTCATAAGACGCCGCCTGCTGATGTAATAAACGCATAAAGGATATTAATGAGCTGCTGTTTGCTTATCCTCCGCCGCTCCATGCTCACCCGATTTTCTTTTACTTCAGCTGAAAAGGCAACTAATTGCTTACTTACACACACATATGCAGTGGTGGTGTGGTGGGAAGTGGGCACTGGCACAGGCACAGGCACAGAAGGAGCAGAACTTATTGCTCATGCTGGCAGGCTCTGTTCTCACATATTTCACAAATTGCGCATACGACATGTTAAACGCCTCGCACGCACACCGCGCCCAAACACACGCTCCAAGTCACGGGCAAGTCAGCGCCAAGCGCATTATCAGGCCATAGTGGGCAGGTTGGCGGCTCCTCTGCCCTGGCATCCGCTACTCACTGCTGGCTCCTTTTGTCATAATTCAACTTTTATTTATACACACAAACAGATACACTGAAAAGTGGTATGGGAATTCATGCCAATAATAGCTTGGCATGATAAATAGTAAGGCATTCAAACTACTCATCTTTATAAACGTTTATTTATTCTCATCCTGTTTTCATATATGTGCGTAATCATTTTAACACAAAATTCCTCGCAGTGCACCGCAACAATGCCAGCGAAATGTTCTTTGAGTGGCGCTAAAAGTATGCCGCATGGTGTAATAACACGCGTCGTCGCCAAGAAGTTGGCGCTTCATGTGGCGCTTCAGCTGCTCCTCAGCTGCTCCCGTTGGTCCTGTTGGTCCTGTTAGTCCTGTGACAGTGACAGCAGCGGTACTTACGCTTGTCAGACGCATGCTTATGATATATCACACGCTGGCACAGTCGCCGTTCGAGGAGGAGTCCCCTTAAGCCCCCTCTTTTTGGTTCTGCTCCCAGCTGGCCGATAAGTGGAGAAGGCTGTCACTTAGATTCACACTGCGTCTATCTGTCGCCTGCATGCGTTGACTGACTGACTGCAGCTGAATTTATATTTTATTTCATTTCATTTCATTTCATATTATTTTATTTCAAAATTTATGCCAGCTGCCATCGCCCGCTTACGCCGAGAGTTATGCGTCTTTGACTTTATTGAGCATGTGGATTGCACAATGCATGGGGGAGTCTCACCCCAGATTGCCATCCCATTCCCGATCCCAATCCCAGTTCCATTTCTATTCCCACACGCAATCCCGCCTCCTTGGCCCCCGCCATTACCATATGGGAGTGGCCTGGGGCGCGGGGGTTTTTATGCGGCGTTAAATCTTGAGGAAATTGTGTCACATTATGATGAACATTTATGGCAAAGTTGAGCATTTGCCCATAAATTTGTGAGCCCTGATGACGGGTTCCCGGATTCCCGGATGCTCCGGTTCCCTGGTTCGCCGACTGGGTGCAGGAGTGGTAGCCGGGCCTAACGATGATGGAGTGGCTGTGGTAATTTGACAAGGCTAAAATCTGCAAAGACGCTCGATGCCTGATAGGTGGGCGGATGAATGGCACTACTAGCACCTGACCAGCAAAACCAATCAATAGGCAAATAAGCAAGTGGGCAAGTAGACATGGCCACTGCCTGCGGCTGGCAGCTACCAAAATAGCCAAATGCCAGAATGGCCAGCAGATCAGATCAGCCGGCTTTCTCAGAGGCTTTCGTTTGGACAAACTGTGCTATTTTCGACACACAATTCCTTATAAATTGGACAACAAATTCTTTGTCGGTAAATGCTTCCCAACTTGGACTAACCGGACTAACTGGGGCTTTAAGCGTCAGTAGTTGGCCATAGTTATACGATACTCGGCAGCAACAACGCCTGGAAGTGAAATTAAACTTTTCCCTCCGGTCCGGGGAAAATCCCTTTCATTAGCCTTGTCCCCTCCTGTTTTGTGTTCGAATTGGCAAACTTTTTTAATTAGCAAATCTTCCACTTGGTGTCATTAAAGTTCAGGCCGAAACGTCACAATGCAACTGCGAAGTCATCTTTCGTCTTTCGGCCCTTTCGCACTTCGCCTAGTTAATTAATCAGCAATAAAATATGCTAACTGAATGCCACAGATACGCAGCAAAAGGCAGCGGCAGCTGACTCTACAGGGCTATATATATACACCCGATATTTTTGTGTAGCTTTATACCTAAGGGGCAGACAGATGGAGCAACATGCGTTGCTTGTCGGAAATTTACTAATGAGCAAAGTTTGACTGTCAATAGCCTCAGTTCTCACCCCGGTTAATTTATGGGCAGGTAACAAGAAAAGAGGGAATAAAGAAAGCATGAAATACAGGTACACCGGGAGAAAATCCCCCGTTTTGCATTCAAACAGGAATATATGTACTCTGTCTTAGTATCCAACTTATATTTTTAAAGGAATTTTTACCCGTGTAAGAGCAAAAGAATATGGGCCGTGGTATATCCGCCCCTTAAAGAAAGGCAGGATTTCAAGTTATTATCTTTTAATCAAATGGCATCATGCAGATTTATGAACTTTTCGCGAAGAACATATATTATTTATTTGCACTCCTTGGCGCACACATCAATTTCGCAAGTATGTGTGTGTGTGTGTGCTCCACAAATGCTCATTAAAACCGGCGTAACACACACAAACGCACTCAGTAGAGAAAGAGAAGAAAGTTGTCGCATGGTTGCCGATACAAAATGTTGCATAATTAAGCCAGCACGCGTTTTCTGGGTTAAGGTGAAAGTGAGAGGTCCTGCAACCCCCGGCTCGTCTTCACTCCATTAATGCAACACCAGTGGGTTAAGGGCCAAGTAAGCGTGACGCACGAGCGGTTTTCATTGGGGTTGCACAGCAAGCTGGAGTATATTTTGGCTTATCAATTTTGATGCGTTCTTTAATTGTCGACACTCGTGCTCCTCGAAAACACGCAATTAAAAGGCGCAGCGGCACCATTTGGCTAGGTGATAAAGCAGCACTCAGCGAGGGCTCGATTTTATGGGCCGACAACCCGGGGGTTAAGCAGATGAGAGTTCCAAGTTACGAAGGGGGTGCGGTTCCTTGGGGGTGGGAAGGTCATGCCTCAGCTGCTGGCGAGCACATAAATCTACAGCCTTAATTACGCATCTCACATTGAAACGCGCCATTAATCACACTTCATCGATGCGCTGGCCACATAAAACAACCAATTTCGAGGAGTGTACTCCCCTCGAATCCTCCGAATGCTCCGAATCCTTTGTGAGTCAGTCTTATGGTCTCCTCGATTCCACTTCTGGACTTACCCTTTTCGACTAGCTCTTTACGAGCCCAATTTGCCTGACGTCCAACGTATAAACATTTTTATTAGCACTTTTCATATTTCTGCCAGCCACTTGCTACAACACTTGAATTAAAATCGTGAAATAAATATATTCCCATATGCGATCTAAAACATACAGTATATTGAGACTCTATAAAATAGCTTTTCGGAAGTGAATTCTTTCTTTAAACATTTTATACACATTTTTACTTTATTTTTTTCTTGTGTACCTCCCCCAAAAAAACAATCAGCACTTGCTCATGTTTTGACGTTTGGTTTTCTATTCGCAGGATTCCCGACCAGCAATCCACCGAAATAAAAAAAAAGAAAGGAATGTCCATAAAAGGGCGAATAAACATGTAAAAGCACATTAAGCGATGCTACGGACTTGATCTGACTCACACGGACATGCATTCGTAAATGTCGGCGGAAATGCTCTTTTTATGGGCCACGAGTACATTGGCGCTTCATTAAAGGCAACGGCGGAAGCGGAAATAGCCGAGCGGCCATAACAAGGAGACGCGTGTTTATTGGCGCCAGGTCAGAAGCACAGAAACGCAGAAACCCGAACTGCCAACTGCAAGCTGGCAAGCTGCAACATTCTGTACTCCTTGGCAATACTTGTATACTCTCGCTTGTTTCTTTGACACTTTGGTCAAATTGAAGTTTGCCACATAAATGACGAGACGGTCTTGCGTTTGGCACAACGCACCGCAAGCACGACAAAATGACAGCCATGCAGCTTTTATTGCCAACAAATACACTGGAAACCGAGACAACAGCCATGCAAACGACATATTGGCCAAGACAAACCGGCAACAGCAACAGCAAAAGCAAAAGCAACACGAACTGCAAGTGCAACATCAACACACATCGAAAATCACGGACGAGATGCCCGGACAATGGGAAAACGATTTGGGCTGTCGGCTTCACGTTGGTCCTGTTGACTTGCCTGCAGCAACTGAAATCGGTTTCGGCGGACGAGGAGTCGCAGGATTTTCAAAAGAACAGTGAGTACAACCGGCAACCACCAGCAGCAACTGTATTACTCGCAATAACAATAACAGCTAACGATTGGCAGGAGTTTTGGACTCGGGCTCTAGTTGGGTTGGCTCTCGTTGGATAGGATTGGGTTGAGTGCGCTTTGCACCGAAAACTGAAAAGAAAGTCAGCTCAAACTCAGTTATTTGCAGCTGTAACGAGCTGCTGCTTTCCCCTCAAATTATTGAAGGGAAGTCTTGCTCGTTATGGTCTGCGCCCGTCATTAGGATTTGCCCAGACAATAGAAACTGTTTAAAATGCAGGAATATTTGGTGGGATTCGAAATAAGCACAGAAGAACCAGTGGGAAAGTTCTCGGTGAATATGAAAAGCCAGGAATGGGAATGTTTAGACTGTGGTTTTGGGATTAACGGTTCAGCTAGATTTAATGTTAGTACGAAATAAATTTGTTAGCTTCTGAATGCATAACATATATGGAATGAACTTACCATAAGTTGATGTTTTATCTTTTTTTTTTATACCCAAACTTCATTTCCGTTGGCCCTGGCCAACACCTGTTCACAATCCCATAAGCTCGCAGAGCCGCTGGCCACTTGATTTGATCATCGGAATGTAAATCCTTAGATGGGGAAAAGAAAAAAGAAGAGCCAAACTATGCCAAGAGGTCATCGCATTTTCGCTCACGTCTGCACAAAACGTTCATCTTGCTGAAGCATTTTGTGCAAACTTGCAAATCATGCGACGACTGCCAAAAATCCTTATCAATGTGCGTTAGATAAAACGTGCCGAACTTTTTCCACCAGCATTTTCGCCTTGGCTTTTGGCACATTTTTCAAAACGAAGACAAAACTTGCAAGCCATGGCTGCGAGAGGCGTCAGCACTTTTGGCCAAACAACTTTATAATTTGCGAGGTCGAGGATGTGTTGGGTCTGCCTTGCTGCCTTTCGGACTTTCCGCTCGAGGATTCCATATCGCCGGGTATCGGTGCGAGTAGTGATGGAAAACCGGTGGTGCCTTGTGCTTTTTACGAGCGTCTCAACTGGTCTCAACTTGTTGTTGCGAGTAGTTGGTCGTTGGGTCGATGGTAACCTTGGATCAAATCCCATTTCCCCAATATCTGATGCCGCCCCTTTCTGCCCGCCGGCCAGTCGACAAAAACAAATCATAATTCGGCATCGACATCAGCATATTTTCCTTTCGGGCTCGTCGTCTGCGTGCCGCCTTCCTTTGTTGCCTTACAGGATCTTGTTTCGGAGAACTGGATGGGTTGGGCTGGTTGGGTTGGGTCGTGGCCAAAGGCGCCTGAAATTTATGACAGGATTTGCCGAAATCGAGACACATTTTCCAGCATTTTCTATTACGCTGCCGTTTGTCGTCGTCGAGCGTCGAGCCCACCGATGCATGGGATTTTGTAGTAAATTGAATTTCTATACTCGGATTTAGACATTTTCCGACTTGGGCGTCATGGACGTTTGGCTTTTGTCTGAGCATCCCGGGCATTAAATTTAATTACGTTTGCCGCTTTATTAGCGCCAATCCTCGTCTGACTCCGGTTTCAACTTGGCATTTGCATGGCTACGCCAGCAAAGCCTCTCCCATAGCTTCGGCCCTCAAGTGCCTCGACTCCCATTGACTTGACTTGCTATTGATCTGGCTAAAGGAATTTCGGCGTGTATCTCAAACTGTGGCCAAAACACACACACTCACACATTGGATGCGTGGTGACGCCTTAAGTGGAATCCAAATGTGCTGCGTATCGTTGGCACATAAACAAGTCCCAGCACATCGCGTGTTTTGGGGGAACCAGTTCCAGAGCCAACCAGCCAGGAGATATGGCTTCCGTTTGTCGCATGAATATTTTCATCATAATCGTCGCTATTTTTATGTTCCTGCTGACGCTACAGCAACAACTGCACGCGGAGAAAATAGATTCAGATTTCGAAATACTCTAATTGGTCTTGATAGCTCACAAACCAATCTAGTCAAAGATAAATATTCAGAAGACTTGTGTGTTTCATTCATTAATTTAAAAATATGATCATTATGACATGATAAAAGTAAAATATGATTTAAAAGGTTTATACTCATATTTTTTCTTTAATTTTGCATTAATTTTTTAGGTGTACAAGTATTGAAGCGCTTTGGCATTAGGGGGATTTATTGTGTGTGTGTGTCCCCTATGCAAATCTCCTGCTGTGCTCCTGCTGCTTTTTCCCTGGCCTTGGCTTTGCTTTGATGGGCAATCAACACGCTCGCAAAAAGTGTTCATATGCATGCACTGCGAGAAAAAACCACCACAAGGGCAGTGGGCGTGGCGGTTTAGATCACAGGCGGCGTCACTAAGCGCACATTCGATTGCAATGAAAACATGAAAACATCCACAAGGGCACTCCACATATATTTACCCAGGCATTTCTCATTCTTCACTCGCCTCATCAGCGCATCGTTTGTGTTGTAAATTGATTTTTTGTTAATTTTTATGGACTTCAAAGGAAAAAACAGCAGCAGCAGAAGATGCAGTTGCAGATGAAGGGTGCAGCACATGTGCAACAAACACGCAGCAAGCATCCCATCCATCCATCCAGCAAAGAAGCGTGGAAAAATTTCACAAATATATATTTCCTTAAATATTTTATTTATAAACACGCGCGCGTTCGCAGTGTCAAAACAGCGTCGTAAGCGCTGCCAGGCGGTCAGAATGGATGCCCCAGCATGTGGAGTGCACCAATGGCTGGGGAATGGATTGGAGCGGGTAGGGGGCGCATATGGATGTGGATGCAGAGGTGGAGCTGCTTGTCAGTGGTGCACGGGCGGCAGAAGCGCCACAAGTCAAGTGCAACATCGGCGCTGGCAAATGAAAATTTCGTTGCATTTTGTATCTCTGAAGTTGCGACGCGTCGCAGCAAGATGCAAAGTTCAATTTCACATGTGGAAAATAACAGTGGCACCAAATACGAAAGGAGAACACAAACCGGTAGGAGGGAGCTCGAAAATACAACAGAGGAAGCACATGTCACACTGCACACAGTACGTGTGTGCGGTGGAAATGGCTGGGGTGTGGGCTGAAAATGCTGGAAAAACTGGGAGGAAACTGCCAAGGGGAGCAACTGACTTGACAGACGGCACCGACACGAGAGTGGAAAATAAATTGATGCAGCGGGAAATGCAGAGAGTGCCGGAAAGGAAAGGAAAAGCGCACCACGATAGATGGAATGCCAGGGAGAAAGAATGTCCAGCCAGGTAAAAAACTCTATAGCAGTACAACTAAAGATGGAAACAGACTTGCACATAACTTTGAAATGCTATAGACAACTAGCAATAAATTTAAAAAAAAGCATCGATTATGCAGCTTAAATGAATGTGTAGTTTTTACTCAGCACAATTTAACTTGGTAAAAAGCGAGGAAATGTATAAGTTCAATAAAATGCTCTTTATACACAGCCTCCTTTGTCGACTAGTTAAATATGGGGTTTCATTAAAAAGCTGAAAGGTTGGCACTCATTCAATGGCCGAGTCACAAAAGTGCTGCCCCCCAGCCGATCGATATGTTGACATAATATCGAGCAGAAAACTTGGTCTTAGAACTACTATTGAGTGGTAAACTTGAGGCTCCATTGTTTGGCCCACAAAAGGAGAGCGAGTCCGAGGATGGGAACATGTGTAGTTTCTGTAGTTTCTGTGGATGTGGAAACAATGACAATTCCCCGGGCGGAATTTGTACTCCCACTCCCGTGCCATTCTATATGTTTTTCACACACATTTCACATTTTCTTCGGTCTTAATTTTCTTTTGCACTCGACCATCTCGCCATCAGATCTGCACCCATGCCCGGCCGCAGAGTGTTTCTCATAAATATTATTGCATTTTCGCATCTCCTGCTGTTGTTTATGAACTGCATTTTCCCCGCAACTCGGCCATGTGCCACTCACAACTACCAGCAACAGCTACCATCACCACCCCCCTTGGAAAAGCTTTTTAGACCGAGTTGATTCAACACGACTCGAACAACTTGAACTGGCCGCAACAAAAGCGCTGGCAATAGCCACTTCCTGTTTAGCGCGAAATTTCAATTATGAGCAAACACGACCACGCCCCCACCCCCACTCCCCTGCGCACTCAAACGCCCCCTGTCGGGCAGAAGAATAGATAAAGTAATATGCACAAGTTTCCGTTTTCATTATTAAACAGAAGAAATCACTTTTGGCCCATTTTCATGGGCGTCGGGGCGTGCACTCCTGCAGATGTTTCATTTCTGGTCGGGAAAACGAATCGCTGAAATCGTTCTCCCCCAAATATATAGTTTGGTATAGTATATATGCCATGCTGAACGTCCAGCTGAGTATGTGGTTGTATTCAGAGTTGTATATATGTATAAGTTACTGCGCCCGCTGACTACTCAAACGTGACTGGCCAAAGTTTTTCAATAAACTTTAACAAGAAAACATTAAAAAGCCACAACGCTGGCGCATTTCCATTTCCAGTGGCTTGGCGAGAGCAGCCAAGAAGTCAAAGCTTCAACTCCATAAAAGCGGCAAATAGTTGTGTGAAAAGGCAGTTACCCCATCCTCCTGCCGGCACATAGATCCTTTTTTGTGCGTTTCCCACCGACTTTGCCCCGGGAGACGGGACGCGGCGAGTTCGCATATAAATTTCAAATAAAAAGCAAATCTACGGAACTTCTTCTTGGCCAGCTTCGGTGTCAGCTGGTGCCGCTCTAGCTGCTCAGCTTTCTGCTCCAGATACACGGAAAATAAAAAGTGGTGGCCTTAGTTGAAAATACTTATTGCTATACTCTGTTATTTGTTAATCAATAATGCGATTGAGTCATATTTATTAAATTAGTTTCTTTAATCTTGGAGTTCTCACCTTGACCCACTTGTACTTAGCTATGTAGTTAGCTTGCTGTATTTTCTCGCAGTGCACTGATTCCTCATCATCGTGTTTGGGTCTTGCGATGATGCCACCCGCGAGGCTGCTGATGGCTGGCAGTGCCGCATTACGCGGCAGCGGAATGAAATAAATATCATTTTATGACTTTTTAACTTGTTTCTCTCGCTCGCGCTTCCCTTTTTAGATGCCTTTAACAAGCGCAATAAATGCAACACTAAGGATGAATGGTTGGGGTTTTTCCAGCGGGGGGATACAATCGCTGGAGGGACTCTATAAAGTCGGATTGTCGGAGGAGGGAGCATAAGATCTGGCACTTGCAGCTGCTGTTGGCCGGCTTTTATGGGCCGCAACTTCCCTTTTGTTGCTGGTATTTTTAGCTGCTCAACGCATTTGCATTTTGCACTTGATTGAGTGCCCGCCGAACTCCTCATTTCCCCCTTGGCATCCCCCATATCGTGCCCCACCACCGATTTTCCGGACTGTGAGTAATGCTTCCGTTAATCAGCGCCACCACCACCATCACACCATCGACCTTGTGTTTGTTAGTCAGCCGAAAGTCAAAAGGTGCAAATCAGTTAACGTTTGCCATCGACAACAGCGTTTGGTCCTTTGCACTTTGTCCTTTCTGCTTTCAGCTCTCCGCTTTCCGCTCCACTTCAGTTCACTTCGAAATTAACCCTTCGGGGGCATGGGTTTCGTTTCGTTAGTCATAAAAAATTCAATTTTATGAGCGCCTTTATTTGTCCACTCCACAGTTTGTCTGCCCAATTCACAGCGGGTGGTTGGGGGTTGCAAACTGGGTAGCTGTAGCCACCGTAGTTACTTTTAAATGTGCCACTTGCAAACAAATGGAAATATGCCATAAAAATAATAATAACAATTAAATAATTCAGTTTTTTTCGACATTTCACTTCATGTGGCAGTTACCGAAATGCATTTCTGTTACTTTAAACGCTTATCCATAACATTTAAGAGAACTGAACGTTGCTTTAATTATAGTTTGGTCACTCAATCAAAGTCCTACTTTTTGAAAGTAACAATACACATTTGATTCTAACTTTAGCTGATGAAAGGAGTGCGATTACACAAGCACCTGCCGTTGTAATCAAGTCTAGTCACTTGTCTGGGTAATTCCACCTAATCCCCAACCGATTAATATTGTATTGTGTCTGGTGAATCACGCAATCGCCGGGACATCACCCTTCGGCCTGTCCGCACAATGCATCCCAAGTCCGAGTCAACGCTCCAGTGCACACCTCCAGTAGAAGGTCCTGGGAGTGGAAGTGGAAGTGGCAGTGAAGGTGGTGTGAGAATTTGTAATTTTTATCGCCGCACGGCACGCGTTTCTCGTGGGGATGGGGATGTGGGCAACTGGATGGGCTGGCCTTTGTTCGATGGGATCCAAAGTCAGGAGGCGAGCCCTATGTTTATGTTTGGACAACACGCCTTTATGATTTCTGTTTGATTGCCGCCGCCGCCGCCGAGCAGCAATGGGATGACGATGACCTGGCCACCAGTAAACGCCATTAGTCACACATTGCGGAATGGGGCTCGTTGTGGCGCTCAAGTGGAAAATTGAATTTATCACTTGAACATGCCAAGCAAACGTTTGTTCCTCCTGCACTGCTTGGTGATTTTTACCCGACCGACTTTCAGTGGAAATTCCATTTCGATTGTGAAATCGTGAAAAGGGCAAATCTATGTGAGACACGTAATCAACTCGTTTGTGAATACTTAACAACAACGTGCGCCCGCTGCGGCCACTCCCCTTCATTTGTCTTTCGGTTTTGCAACATTTTCCACTTGGCGGACTTTCGGATGGCCAGCTTTGCAACCCTTTGACTTGGACATTTTTCCGCCCAGCGGTTAATTGAAAATTAGTCAAATGGGCGGCGACATTGACGGAAGGGGCGTGGCCGGCTAGCTGCAATTTGGGTAATTTGCATTTTTATTAAATTTTAATTTACCGACAGCTTTGCCCTTCGGCAAGTCGTGTGGCGCGGTGATTAGTCGCTGGATTTGCATAAAACGCTGCCATAAATTGTTGCAAATTGAAAATAGCAGAGCAAATGGGAATACAGGAATACAGCTGTAGAGAAACAACAGGAACTGCCATAAATTGCATCGGTCGGAGTAAATAAATTAGAGCGAATTACATTTGCTGCATTTTAAGCTTGGCATTTTCATTCCCAGCTTGGCCAGTTGCGGTCGGTCGCTGGAGGTTTTATTTATGGCCAGCGACCCATAAATCTGAACAGTTTGTCAGCTGTGCGTTTAATTAAAACAAAAATTATCTAAATTATTGTCAGACGGCTGAGGCAACTCATTTTATTCCACACCGAAATGCATAAATATGCAGATGCGTGCGTAAATTCTCGGGCTTTAGTCTCCCATCAAGGGCAAGGCGATTCGGCACATGAAATAAACTCCATCGAAATCGCACTTGTAAATCTAAACACCAACACACACGGCCAGCAAAAAACACGCACACACAGATACTCACCAGCACACATTCAATCTTGTTGTGGCCCATAAGTATGCAATGCTGTGCATAAAATACAAGTACGCAACTTGTTTCCTCTGCTTTCCCCCGTTGACTGCGGTGGTGGGGGAAAATGGGGGGAAAAGCGGGTCGTGCTGGTCGTAAATTTACATATTTTGCATATAAATAAAACGGATTTTGTCGCCGGCGAAGCCAGCGCTGAAATGTCACAGCATAAAATGGCGAAAGAAGCGCCAAATAAATACAAAATAAAATAGCTACAAAATGGCCAAAAAGGAGCGAGCAATAGCAATAGTTGGGCGAGCAGCCAAAGGCCAGGGAGTCGCGTCTGCCGCAGAGGTGTGCCCCCTGCACCCTGAACCCTGCCCCATGCCCGCGTCCACTTTCTGCCCCCTGATCTTGCCACACTGTTGCCAAGTAAGCAAATTGAGTGCGCCACGTCTGAGTTATGGCAGTCTGCCGAAGCAGATACAAAATAGCACCAGCATTGATAGCAAAGGCTTCCAAACTGGCTCCTTGGGCGTGGCCATAAACCAGGGAGCTCACATGGAGAAAATATTACTGGAAAAATGGTCATCTATTCACAGAAAAAATGCAGCCTCAAATAGAAACTCTTTCTATATATCCATCGATTTAGATTAACTAGTTACCAATTGCTAATTCAAGACTCTTCAAATATAATCCAAATAACTCCATTTCTGATTTCCAACTTGAACATCTTTCGCGCCATATAAACACCTTCAAGATGCAGCTGAATGACTAACATCTTTAATTAGGAAATCTACGCATATGGCTTCTCTTTGTACTTTTCTTCAGAAGATTCGGAAGGCGAAAATAGAAAAGTGTTGCACATTGCTGTCTTACGTAGAATAAACTAGCAAGTTAAATGCGAAAATGCTTTGGAGTAAGATTTATAGTGGACCTGATATTTAAAATTTATTACATTCCCGATCAAACTGATAGGGCGTAATTTACTTTTGAAGTGGAAAATTTAATGGACAAATCGGAATGCTAATGTGCTGATAATTTAAGTAGGTATTTTTTCTTCGTCTGCACCATATATTTGATATATGGACGATAGGGGTTTTATGTCCTTTGAGCAGCATTTGGGGTCTATGGCCACTTGAGCTTGGAATTGAACTCGTTGCCGATTTGGTTTATGGCCCTAGAAATTGAAAGGCGCAAGTGTCAAATGCACGCAGCAAACGAAGCGAGTGGAAATGTAGCAGGGGTTGCAAGTGAGGCACGGAGAAAGTGGAGCTCTCTAATGTGTGTTTGTTTTGCTTTCACAAAACGCTGCCGGGAATCGGGAATCGGGTGTATGGGGGGATAGAGAGGATCGAGGGGATCCTGGTTTGAGTGGCACTAAATCATCTAATGCCCCTGCTCATTAGCAATCAATGCACAGCAAAAGCGGCAGCAAACAACAAAACAACAACATTCGGTGGAGGGGCAAACGCAAAAGGCTGCCAACACTTCACACTTCATTGGAGCTCCGCCTTTGAGTCACAGGCAAAATGGCGCTAGAACACACGCACACACAGGCACACTCATATGGAGGGGGGTGGTCTTTGGGGTTGGGTGTTGATGGGTGGAGGAGGCGAACGATTAACAAGCAAATTAGCATGAAATTATTTCAAAACAGGCGCACACAGTAAATAAATCAATTAGCTCAACAACAAAAAAGAGCAATCAGCAGCAGCAAGTGCCGAGCTTCGGCGTCGAAGGAGGTCGCGACAGCTGCCTCATTGGTAAACAAAAGCAAACAATTAAAAGCTTTTCCAGCATATGCACAACACATTGCTGCACTTGGGAAAACAAGCCCCCTAATGAGGAAAACTCAAGACATTTGCCAAACTTTTGTGCTTAAAATGGCTATGAAATTTAATCTGAGGGATTGCAATTGGATTAGTATTTACGCATATATGCACTCAGAAATTAAGCTCACAAAGCTGAGGAAATCTATTTATTTATTTTGAAACATTTATTTATAATTTCTTTGTATTTTGCTGGAATATCTCCTAAGAAGCAAGCTCTTTTTTCTGGCAGTGTGGGTGGGAGTGTAGGCCAAAAATTGGGCCAAAGTGCAAGTCAACGCGGCGGCGAGTTCCCATGACTTGGCATCTGCATCTGCACTTGTCATGTGGGGGGCGTTCGAAAGTTGCGCTTGATGGCAAACGCAGATGCAGCTGCAGATACAGAAGCAGCTACAGATACAGATACTAAGATATCTGCATATACTTCAGATACGCGCCGGCAAGCAGGCAGCTGCACTTGCCCCGTCACATTATTTTAATTATTTGTTTACGCAAGGCCAACAAACTTGCTGGCGGCACTTGTCTTGTCTTGTTTCTGCATCATCGTTAAAAGTTACGAGCTGCTGTTTTTGAGCTCGGAATTCTGAGAACTGAGTGCTGGCTGCTGGAAGCTGGGAACTGGACGAAAACAAAGCCAAGGCGCCTAATTAGCCTTCGCGCTTCGGCGTCATGCGAATTTGTCAAATTAAGCAGCAGACGCTGCGCTCCAGCTCCAATGAGTCAGCTGTTCGGCATGGCAGTGTCAGAATTAACGTTCCCCAAAATGTGCAGGCAATTATCGAAGCCAGCGCTGGCAGCCAAAAATAAAGCACAAGCCATGTAAATGCGAGGACCAACTGGCTTTCTGGCCAGGCGGAGCGGAGGAGATGCAGGATGCGCGGCGCCAACATCATCTGCTGGAGAAACAGCGAAATGAAAAGCCCCAAACCGACATGGGGAAGTGGGGAGATGGGGAAGTGGGGAAATGGGGCAAGGAGGGCGAGGACAGCTCTAGTGAAGCGACACTGATTAAAAAATTGTTTGACAAGAAATCAGCGCGACATTTGTCCAACTGGTGAGTGGAAAATGGAGCCAGGAGACTGCAGACTGTCGCCTGTTGACTGCCACTGCCAGTGGGATAAAAAACACTGAAGTGTCGCTGTTAATTCGGCGCAAATTTAATTGTCGGCTATAATTAAATTGATTTTCACTCCGGTAGCAAACTGCTGACTGGACCCATTGCTCCAATGACTACCGTGCGTTGGCCCGAAGTGGCGCCCAATCAGCCACCATTTCGCCGGCTTGCTTTTCATTTTGGAAAAACCTGGAAAAGCCAGCGCCTGCTCATTTTCTCTTTTTCTCTTCACAAAATTTGATTTATTTAAATCGGAATTACTGGGCTCTCTACGGCAAACATTTACGAATTTTTCTGCATCTGTCCAAATCCAAATATGTCCCTGGGACCCCGGGTTTCCCCAGAAGTATATACAAATATATATATATTTTTTTTTTTGGTGCGTGGGCAACGAAATTAAATTGCATTAAAAACACATAAAAATATTTTGGGCCAGCTCGTGTCAGGGGGAAATTTTCGAAGCGGCAAAGAAGCCATTGAAGTGTGTAGTATAGTGTAAATGTGTGTATGGGCCTAAGTTCTAAATCGGTGGTACCTAGCACAGAGGCGTGGGCTAGGGGGTTTCTAAGGAAATTCCTATTGGCTCTTCAATCTATAAATAGTATATTTCCTTAGTAAAAAATCAAGAGCATGATTTTATTTTGTGGTGCCTAAAGTAATGGTTGAGGGAATCCCCTTTTACCTGGTTTAGTGCTACGCCCCTGACCTCACCATAGTGCCCAGATGCCAGAGGGCCGAGTTCTGTGGTGCTGTTTCGAAAAACTGGCACAAATTCAAAAATGATTTTTACGCAATTTTACGACAACTTGAAAATGAACGCACTATAAATAAATAGCCCCCAGGTTTGGTCCGAGCTATTTGTATTCGGTATCTGTGTGTTACTTTCGTTGTTGTGCTGCTCCTGCTGCTGCTGCCTCTGACATGAGTCACAAAAGGCAGGCAGTCGCTGTCGCATGTTTACCTACGAACGAAATTCGCCCTGTGCATTTTAATTGAAAATAATAAACACGCGTGTAAATAATGTGCCATGCCCCTGTCAGACCCACAACGCAACCAGCACCCGGCATATTTGGCCCAGTTTTGAGGTGGCTGCTACTGCTGCTGCTTTTGTTGCTGCTCCTGTTTGCAGCCAAGCGAGCTGTGTCCTGTCGTGTCCTGTAGCTGCACCATGGCTCTTCTCGCCTCCTCCAAAACCTCCTCTCCAGCTGGAACTACAGCAACGGCTCGTGTTGCGCAGCATGTGTTGCATGTTGCAGCAGCAGCAGCAGGAGAAGGAGGAGCAGCCGCATCAGGAGCAGCAATGCCCCCGCTGTTGTTGCTGTGTCGGCGAAAAATATCCTGCAGCAAGTCGTTGCCATATTTTACTTTTTAAATGCCGTGCGGCTGCTTTGTGTGCCATTGCTGGCATTTTAATTTATTTGCTCATTTTCACTGTTTTCCAGTCTCAGTTTCAGTTTCGTTTTCCCTGCTCACTCTCAGCCCTTTCGACTGGTTGTTCTTGCGGTCCCTGGACACTTTTTTTGCCATCACAACCCAACACATTTCACAGCTCCAGTGAGCGATGGAGATTATGCTGACTAGTCCAGGGGAAGACATCCGGTATTCAATCCAGCTGCCGTTGACAGCGGAAAGTGTATTTGACTTTCGTCCTGGCACGTGGCCTGTTATTTTTGCATTTGGTCCAAAATTAAAAGCGCATAAATTTGTATAATTCATGGACATGTGTACCAGCTGCTGCGGCTGCTGCAATTCGTGCGGTGTGTTGGTGGGGCGTGGCCCACATTCTTCACACCCAGCGGCTTTTGTTTGGGTGGTCGTTGGTGGTGTAATTGGAATCAAGTAATTTACGCGCCATTAGAGCGACCTGTCGAACCTACTGGAGGTCATCCATCATCCTACCATCCAATTAACGTGGAATGAAATGGCCATTCACCATTCACCGCGCTTGCTATTGCGATTCCGTGTAATTGCGGTGCTCTGAAATTTTAATATGCCGCAAGTGGCATTCAATCAATTGCAATTAAAAAACTGTTTAAGCAAATAAATAATTAAACACAAACGGCCGGGCTGAGGGCCATAAATCAAGGAAATCAGCTTACAGCAACATTAACCAAAGCCGCAACTAATTTTCCCATTAATAATGCACATCCATGCATTTTGCCCCAATGGACTTTAATAGGATTTTAGTTTGGGCAAAGCGACTGCTGAACTGCGACCACATTCGCTCTCTGAATTTAATGCGTTGTTTAAATGCTCCTCCAGACTCTCGGAGTTAAGTCCCCGAAGCCGCCAGAAAGCCCGAGCAACAGTTGCGAGGCGAAAGAAGGCATAACCAGGAGTCAGGACAACGGAGGAAATAGCCAGGAAAAAAAACACAAAGAGAGCAGAAAAAACAGCCACGTAATGGCCGACAACAAGGACAACAAAGCGCTGACTGGAATATTTTTCGTATTTTATTATTAAATCACGTAGCCAGTGCAATACGGCGTCCAAAATGACAGCGAACGCATTTTAATTGAAAGCAAAGGCAACGCAACCAACGCCAAGAAGGTCCTTCTCGGTCTCTGAAAAATCGGAGGAAAAACGCTAAAGCCAACTTGAACCGATGATGTGGCACAAGCAGACGAATGGGGAAAGTGGGTGGTTAGTGGGTGGATGGTGAGGTGGCTTTTGGAAAAGCGGCGAGTGAGTCGCGCTTCTGCAAGAGACTTTGGCCGAGAAGTTTTCTAATTGAAAATGGCGTCGCAAAATTTAATTTGAAAACTTTCACTGCCAGGCCGGCAGAGTGGCCGCCTTCGCTGGCTGGCTGGCTGACCCACAACGACATCGACAACGACTTGCCGGATTTGTGAAAAATCCCCTGCTGAACTGTGAGAAAACTCTCGGACATTCTGGGGGAGTGGCTACTAATGTCCACCTGAAAACGAAGCACTTTCTAACACAAGAATGGCATTTTCGAATTGGACAAAATATTAAGCTATTTGTAATCCTATTTAAAACTGGCCTTAATAAACTGCTTCATAATATTCTTAAACATACTTATTTGAATTGTAAAAGAAGAATTTGCATTTGAGATTTTTCGTACAAGTGTATTATTGGCTCATGCACCTTTAAACACCTTTTAAAAATATCAAGTTTATAGCGTTTTTTCTATCAGTGCACACACTTGTTATTAATAAGCCTGCAAGAGAATGTTGGGGAACATTTCATTTCAGCGGGCCGCCAAGAAATATTTCGCCTAATTGAATCGCCTGGCGCGAACATTTGTTGCTCGACTTCTGCGGCGCCACGAATTCGCGACACTCACCCAAACACTTTGCCTTTAAATAATTCTAGCACATTTATTTTTTTACGCCTGTCCCCAGTGTAGGGAACTTCTTAATTTGTGCATTACCAGTGTTTTGGCCAAAACGAAGTAATGCAAACAAAGAGCACCGAACACAAGAGTCATGTACTCAGGTTAAGCACTTTTTGGGGTTTATTTGCCCTCAAAGATGGCGGCAACCGGAAGTGCACACATACAAGCACGCAGACAGAGACACACAGGAAAAGAAAAATACGCAGGGGCAAAGTCAAAGGCTGAAGCAGGGAAAACAAAACATTCTGGCATTTCTAATTATAAGTAAATATTCATACTCACATTTCTAGCAAAGAGAGAGTCAGCGTGTGTGTGTGAGTGAGTTAGTGTGCGAGTAAAGCACTTTAAAAGTTATTTACACACACACGCTGAATGGAGGCAACCATGTTAGGCAGTCCGTAATGCATGCTAAAAAGTGTGAGAAAGTACATTAGGGTCACTGACGACTTTGACTACACTACAAAGGGGCGTGGCAGGGGGCGTGACCCGACATCTGCTGGGTCAAAAAATGGGAGGAGCAGAAGGGGCGGACGAACCTCCGTCCGCAATGGCAACCACTTTCGCTCTCAACTTGCTACATTTTGTGGCAAGCAACTGTGTGTGTGTGCGCTCCTGTGTCTGTGTGTGTATGTTTGCCATAATGTACAATTTAAATGTAAACAATTTGGCCCAACGCGGCAAAGGCAGTCGTGGCATAAAAAGCAGTAAGTAAGGTCGGCCGTTCGAGGGCTGAGGAAATGAGAAAGCAGAGTCCGGCCGGAGTCTGAATGAAATATTTAAGAGGCAGTAGGAGCATCGAAGCGATCCCCTCTATATGGAGTGAAAAGGCATATGGCAAACTGGCGCAGTGTAGCATCTGCTGCCGCCGCTCTGAATAGTGAAACTCAAATATTTATCTTGGCAATTGCCTGTAATTTGGTTTAGTTCCGACTTGCCACCGTTCTAAATAAACTTTTCATTAGCAGCCCCATGCAGCAACCGCTCAGATACGCACACAAAAAAGGGCTAAGGATCGAGAGAGCGCAGGACACATGCATACATATACATTTATGCTGAGCTCGCCCTGATTTCAGTTAATTAACTAACTTATATTTTGCGTAATTGACTTTTATGTGCGTTTGGCAAACGTTTCAATCAAACCCCAACCACGCGTATGGAGCTCACCACCATCAACCATCCTACTTCTACCGTTTACCATTTACCATTCGCCAAGAAGACAAAGCCGCAACCGCAGAACAAAACCACACTGCGCATACAGTGCGTATGTGTAATGTGTTATCTATGTGCTATGTGCTACGTGTTATGTGTTATGTGTCAACCCCAATGGCCCGATCCGAATTCCATTCGCTTACGCTTTAAATATCAATTGAATAGAACCATTTGGCTGCAACAAAAAAAGTGTTTAAATATTGAAAGATTGCCAAATACCATTTTTTTCCCCCATTGTATTTGGCTACTGTTTACAATGACACGGCACACTTAATGCGCAGCCTGTGAGTCTAAGTTTATTTAGCCGAACGCTTTGTTGATTTTCTATTATTGTTCATGCAACACTTTCCGTTTGTCGTGGGTTTATTTTGCCTAAAGTTCATTAAACTATTGGCTTGCAGCCAACGTTCGCTTAAAAGAAAATCAATTAAATATACCCGCTGGCTGTATTACGTGGATATCTTAAACCCAGAGAGTGAATCTCGCCTTGAAGAGCCGCACAGGCCTCCTCCAACCACTGCATAATTAATGCAACGTTGTCTTGGGGCTCTGGCCTTGTGGCAGGCAGAACCCGAGGCACCGGCTTCCCAGCCAAATGGGGCACGAAAAGCTGCTGGCTGCTCTTGGTTTATGCATGCAAAGTAACACGTTGCGTATGCGCAATTTTTCCCTAGTAAACTTAAAGCTTTACGCGCCAGTGGGAAATGGTTAAATCGTAAAATAAAATAAAATACACTTTCTGTGTGTGCGGGTCTGGTTGAAATCCGCAGAGAGATCATCCGAAATGCATTTCCATTTTTCACTACATCGGAAAACGCATTCGAAAACACCCCATTGTCTTAATTGGAATTATAAAACAGCCATAAACACTCAACGATTTCGATGGAAATTAATTGATTCATGCCGTTGAGAGCCTGTCAAATGCACCGATGCACAAATGATGCGCTACCCAGAAACTCCCTCATGCAGTCAAAATTCCAATTGAGTGCTACAAGCTCTAGTCGCGCCCCCATTTATTCATCTTCATGGGTTAAGTAAATTACAAGTGGCTAAAAATAGGCGGAAATAATGTGATGTGTCAAAACAAAACATCAAAAACGAGGGAGGACCGCAGGTAGAGCCAGCTTGCCTTGGATCTTGGAACTTTTTGAAGGCACATCAAAGACGACGGCACATCGTCGTCGTCCGACTGCCAATAGAAGAATTAAATGCGGTCATAAATCATTGGGAACGGAGCGCTAACAACTCGGCAAATGCCAGAGGTAATTAAAAATAGATCTCAATCCCGGTGGAGCACATCAAAAAGTGCTCCCAGCGCCTTGCATAATTGGTCAGATGGGGGAGTTGGAGTTGAATTCCTTCTCATAGCCAGCAGGCCATGATTTAGATTTAGCCACTGCCATTTGGCCCCACAACACATCCGCATATCCGTATATCCGAGGCCATTCATATGGATTTACGGGTTAGGTGTCGTCTCCTCTCGTTTTGGCCACATATTTGCACAGTACGCCGCAAGCCAAAGCGTTGACAAATTGCAGCAGAGAATCCGGCAGAAGCAGCATTTTGCCAGCCATTTTGTTTGCCATTTTACTCAAGTTGTCAGCGAGTGCGCCGGAAAGTATGCAACTTATAACAAATGGCCAACTCGTTGGCTTTGCGGCCAAAAGAACACAGCTTACCACCGAGCTGCGCCCTGGGACTTCAATAATGTGCAAATATTTTTGCGCTGCTGCATACATTTTTTCCACCTTTTTTCGCTCGCTCTCTAATCCCATTTACTTGCGCTGAAAATCATCAAAGAGCAGCAAAAAACGGTAGCAAAAAAAAGAGTGTTTTCAAGTTTATTTCGCAAAATAAAAGCGAGGCCAGAGCATGGTGTCGCTTAAAATTAAGCCATAAAGGCTGAGCCGATCGAGTTCGGAATTTAAAGTGCATAAAAACCGAGCTGAGAGCAGAGCTCTGCTGCTCGGGGCAAGTTAAGCACACAGTTTTGCTTTAAGGAACCAGATAACGAGGCCTCCAAACGAAGCGACAGCCGCATTATTGTACAGGGGGAGCAAAAATAAAAGAAGCCGCTCAGGCGGAAACAATGTGGAAATTTTACAGGTTGCCCTGTCAAATAAAATAACACAAAACATGGGCCCAGCGCACAAATTCACAAGAAATCATTTTTTTCTGTTGAATCAAAAGCAAGGAAGCAAAATCCGGGGCAGGAGAAGCCGACAAGGACCAAAAAAGAAACATCAAGCTCGACAACGGCAAACGACGCTGGTGACGACAACCGGCGAACGGAAGCGTAGCAAGGACAATGCGACAACGGCGGTACAAGGCGGTGGGCGGCGGGCGGCAGTGGGCGTCGGAGGGCGTGGCCTGCCAGCAGGTGTGGGCAGGGTGGGGCGTTGACCGTATTCGGGTGAGCGGCGGTGGCGGGAGCGGGGCTGCCGCGATTGGCAAGCGGAAGCATTGTGTTAAAATAACAAACAATCAGCCGAATCATGCAGGAAGTGCAAATAATAAATAAATATATATCGCAGTGCGAGGCATTTCTCCAGGATCAACTTCGATTGCCGACGACAGCTAATAAAATAAAAGAAAAAGGGAAAAAATGCGTGGGAAATCAATATGCTCTTAAAAACACAGTAGAAATGAAATACGGAGAACAGCTAGCCATTTAATAATTTTTAAAAAAGGGTTTCAATAAATATTATGAAAATTTCAACAATTTTCATTTGCAGACCTTAAATGATATATATTCTTATGATATATAAAGATAGGCTTGCCAAATAACATGTACTGACCAATATTATGATTTATTTTATTTGATTTTTCCTTGTATGTTAGTTAGTTTTTAGGAGTTTCTTCAAGTGCAGCGCTATAATAAACCTTCTCTATCTTTCAGTACCCGCTCGATTGGTTTGGGCCGCTTTGGGCAAAACGGTGGAGCTGCCCTGCGATTTGACGCCGCCCACGTCGCAGGATTCGGTGAAGCTGCTGCTGTGGTTCAAGGACACCACGGGCATTCCTCTGTACAGGTGAGCGAAAACTACTGCTTTATATGTGCATACATCCCGGGGGTCACTGGTGCGCAATCATCCACTCCAAAAGCCTACGAGACAGCCATCCATCCATCCGTCCGTCCATCCGTCCGCTCGTCCATCCATCCATCAGTCCATCAGGAGCGTGAAATAATCGTCAGCATCCTTTTGCTACACCTTACGTGTTATTTTTTTCTCGCCGAGCGCTTTTGGCTTATTTCCGGCAGCTGCCACATGTGCGTACATCGCACAGCAGTGTATGTGTATGTGTGAGGTTGTTTTGGGGCAAGGATGCGCCCGTCATAATCCACTTTGTTATAATAAATGTAAAGCACATCCGATTACGGCTGTCGTTGCTAAAGTGTAGCAAATTTTCACGCACACACGCATATGGAGCCGTAGCCATCATGATATTTTCCAGCTTTTTTTCCATAAATTTGCGCTGATAAATTTTCAATATAAATTGTGGCAGCCAGCGTGTGCCCTGCATGCCAAGTGGCAAATGCCTTCCGACTTTGCGTGCCGCAGCCGGCAGCCGGGAAACACTCGCAAAACTCTCGGGAGCACTCATTAGAAGGGGTTTATGGATGGCAAAAGGGGGCCGGATCTGTGTCAGCCCAAGTCGTGCACGTGAAGTGGCCGGCACTCGATAATCATGAGCGGCAAAATGCAGCACGAGCCATGGCGCTGGCCACCCCAGAGTACTGAAATAAACTGAGTAATTTACTAAAACAGCAACAAATTACTGCAATTTGCGCAAAGCTGCCAAAGCCGCGGGGCAGGCGAAGGAGCCGGAATACATGAGCTCGTCCTGAAACACTCCACACTAAACTCCTGGCTCATGGTGTGCAAATTGAGCGTCATTTTTTATGGACCCAAATTATGCGAGGGGCGCTCGGTGGTGGGTGGCAAGGAGCCACGTCGGCCAACTTATGCTCTCTTCGCATATGCTTATTTATGAGATCTAATAATCGCTACATGCTGCCACGCCCCCTCACTTACACTTGTACTTTCATCACCCCCCCTAATTTTCCCCTTGCAGTCTGGACTCGCGGGGCGGAAACGTGAAGTTGGCGCCACATGCGGCCATAGCTAGCGATCTGGGGCAACGTCTGTTCTTCAGCATCGGCGATAATCCCAAGGATTCGCGCCTGCAGATCAACGATGTGAAGCCGGAGGACGGCGGCGTCTATCGGTGTCGCGTCGACTTCTTCAACTCACCAACGCGCAACTTCAGGCACAACCTGACCCTAGTTGGTAAGTAGCAATGGTGCGCATTATGAACAGGACTGACCACTAAAGTGGCATATTATCTTGCATCCATTTCAGTGCCTCCCGAGGAGCCGCGCATCTTCGATGCCCAGGGCAAGGAGATATCCCAGATGGCAGGACCCTTCCGAGAGGGCTATGAGCTCTTCCTCTGCTGTCAAGTGAGGGGCGGTAAGTTATCAGTTTCAAGTTGCAGGCTGTGCTTGTCAGGCAGCTTTTCATTAGCTGCATGGCGGAAAATATTGTTTTTAAATATTTAAATTAATTATTTACAAGAAATCGCTGTAGGATAGAAAAAAATATTACAAAAACTAGCTTTATTACGATAAACATAAATGGTATTTAATAGTGTAAGCTAAATGCAGCTTATATTTCCAGTCACAAAAAAATATTTTTTTTTGTTAATCCTCTTTAATTTCAACCCCCATTTTTTTTACTGTGCACTCGAACGTACTTTATGCGGTGGTTTGACCCACTTAACTGTCATGCGTTTCACTGTGTCTGTCAGCGCCACAGCAACCGCAGTCAGACGCATTGTTTACCATCGCACTCAGGAGTGTTAATTGCAACCGGTTGCAAGGATACTCCACACATCCTGCAGCAACTCACCGGGCGTTCTGCCCTCTCACTCTCGCTCCTTGCAGGACGACCCCCGCCCAAAGTCACCTGGTGGCGCGACGACACCGAGCTAATCGGCACCAGCCACACATCCGTGGAGGAGGGCGCCACCGTGATGGTTAATCAGCTGCTGATTGGAACCACCACGCGGGACTTCTACGGAATTCGCATCGAGTGCCGGGCGCAGGGAACTCGACTGGTGGATCCGGTCCGCAAGGATGTCACCGTGCAGGTTTACTGTGAGTCATCAACCCCACAATACGTCCAATAAACATTTGCCTTTCATTAAAACTCCGCCAGCTACTCGGCAATAAATAAAGTTTTGCATTTCACTTGATGCTGTGAAAACATTCGTTGATTAGCTGACTTGTTGACCAAAAGGTCCTTTTATTGAAATGCATTATATATTTTACATATGTATGTACCTTATACAATTGTACACTTTTCCGCAGTGAAACCGGTGCGCGTGAAGATTGCAACTCCCAACGAACTGCTGACCGCTGGCCAACCGATGCCCATTCGCTGCGAGTCCTGGGGCTCATACCCTGCGGCCAAGATCACCTGGCTGCTCGACGGCGAGCCCATCCGCAATGCCGAGGTCACCGTGCACAGCGACAAGGAGGTGAGTAAATGTCCCGGCCAAATTGCCCGAAAATGTCTGACTATTTTATGGAGCATGCTGCTCGGAGTGGGTAGCTGGGTGCGGAGAAAGTTTTCGTTTTTGTTGTCGTTCCCAGGACAACGCAACTTTGTGCCCGGAAAATTTGCTTCGAGCGTTTGACATTTGATAGCTGGCCGCAGTGCAGCAGGCACTTCTACAACGTTCACATCCCATATAACACTGTGCGGCGTTTAATAGCTCCAGATTCTCGGGGCAGCAACAAAGGCAACCGAGGCGACCACTGGGTGGCCCTAAATGCGAGCCGGGCAAACTTTTGCCGTCAGCCGCAGAGGGATAGACAAAAGGACGAAGGGACAAGTTGACTCTCCGCCAGCCGCCGCTTCTTTGATGAACTGCAATGGCGAAAAGTTTTGGCCAAACTGCACAAATTTGCACTCCATGCGGCCAAAGGCCAATGATTCGGCTAATGTGCGAATTTTTATTGGAATTCATCGTCCTTTGCGCTCGCATCTGCTGCAAAATGGTAGCGATTTTTTTCCCACTAAAGTTAGCATTTATCAGATCCTTTCGCCTAACCACTGAAGGTATTGGAGATGTCTCAGTTTTCGGCATCCATTAGTTGCCTTTTCCGTGGTGCCACTGGCTTTTTCGCTTTCTAATTATGCCATGTAAATGGATAGTTGCTGCCAAACGTCGCCAGGCATTAGTCAACTCGTGCATAACCGACTCGACTTCCAACTGAGGAACAGATTTCCACACACGAAGAGTCCTGCGCTTGTTAGTTTGCCTGGCCCGGCATCGATTGTTGCCAAAACGTGGCCCGACTTCGGGTCTTGGAGCTGGTCGATGTCGTAACTTAATACCCAGTTTGCCATGAGATCCTCTGCTCCGCTTCCACATCGCCTCTCCTACGGCTGACTGGGTAAACTGCTGCACAAGGACATCGGCTTAGCTCGAAATTCGAGTCATTATTTTCAAAGACCATGCTGCAAAATGCTACTCGAGTGGCCACAGCGCACACGAGGAGCTAACGAAGGACGCCTATCACACAGGGACATATGGCAGCTCTAAAGGAGTTTAAGTTTCAACTAAAAATCCGAAACATTTCACAGAAACATGATATATGGACTTCAGTACTATTGTATAGAGAACTAGGCAAAATACCATTATAATATAAAGAATATAAAATCCCAGTCACCAAAAAGCTCTGACAAAAGCGGCTTAAGAAATAATATTTAAGATTACATTTTTACCAACGTATCCTTTAGCTAATACGCCATCCTTTCTCTGCCATTTCTTTCCGCAGGACGGGAATATCACAACGAGTATCCTGACATTGAAGGTAACATCGGAGAACGATAATGCCGAGCTGACGTGTCGCGCCACGAATCCCTGGTTCTCCGGTGGCGCCATCGAGGACAAGCGCATCATCCGCGTGGCATGTGAGTACATACTCCAGTATATTCCTCCTCCTTTGCGACAGGTGAACTGGTAGACTGCTATGAGCAGCAGTGTGGCCGGTGGAATAAGGGCTGCTGGGTATTTGGGTCTGGGCTTGGGTCTGGGTGTGGGCTCTGAATCCGGGCCGTGGCCTTCGGAGGCTTTTGTGTATTCTTAGCACAACTGCCCAGGTCCTGGCCTATTTCAGTGTGCATGTGTGAGTTTCCGTGTGGGCTTGACCGAGGAAAGTCCAATTAGACGCATATTACGGCCGGAGCCAGCGTAATTTTATTAAGGCCAAAGGATCCAGAGGAGCCAACGGATCCGGATCGGAGCCAACCAAGTTGGCTGGAGGCCACATCAACCTGTTGGCCACCTCTTGCTAAGCCGCTTATAAAATGCAGTCAAGTTGACTTCAATGTCGTGTTCTTTGACTTGCCTTGATTAAATTTGCACCGTTATGTTTCTATTGCTTTCCTTTTTTTTTTTTGTTTGCTGGCCTCTATAATATTTGCAACATCCGCTTCCGACTTCCGCTTTACATTACTGCCCCCCACAGCTTTCGTTGAAGTTTTCTTGTAGGGCAGGGTGCACTGGGAAAAACAGGATAAGGATTAAGTTCGTATTTTAATAAGGATTATGCTTAAGTTTTTTTATTCCAAGGTTATATATAAGAAACTATTAAATAAAGGATGAAGTTTTTACTTACTTTTTGTTCTAATAAGGAATAGTACATTTTTGAAACGTGTATGTAATGAAGGAAATCTGAATTACCTGCACTCAAATCAGACCAGCAGTCGACTCGATTTGCCAGCTCTTCATTTTGTGTTTCGTTTTAATAATTCAGCATAAACGTCGGTTGGTTTTTCCGACCGTTCAGCCCACGTCATTGACATTTGCGAGCTGTAGCATAACCACTATAGTTCGTCCCGCTCCGCGCTCAACTTTTGGGGACGGCGGACAAAAGACTGGCTGGGGCCAAGTGGCGCCAAGAGTCTCCGGCGCGTATTAGATTTTTACAACCGTAACTAATAGTCCCATTTGGCGTGTGGTCAAGAGGACGAGGCCTGCCATGCCTCAGTCCGCAGGATGTAGAGCAGCTGGGGCTAAGTACATTACGCAATGCTGCCTGCCAGGAGTCGGAGTTCACCTCCTGGGCCATTGCCGTTTATTATTTTGACTTTTATTCAGCAATTCGCTGCGCTCATTAAGCCGGATGCCGCACTTACTTACTTACTAACTCTCCTTCCTCTGCTTCTTCCCAACAGATCCGCCCACGGTTTCGGTGCACTTGGCCAACGAGGATCCCAGCCGCCTGGTGACGCGGGCCGAGGGCCAGAATGTCACTTTCAAATGCCGGGCAGATGCCAGGCCGCCGGTAACCAGCTACTCCTGGTTCAAGAATGTAAGTAAGACCAACTGATTTGTCCCAATGCCCACTCCACTCAGCACTCCCACTCATCATCATCGTCCATTTTCACAAGCTGACGTGTATCAGACACTTTTCGAAATTTTTATTTTCAATTGTTGGTGCGAGGCCCCCAAGGCGTCCACATTCTTGTGGCTTTCTTTATAAGCAGACACTTTTGCGGTTTAATTTAATTTGGCAGGATGCTGTAAGAATGAAAATGCTTCGCATTCCTGCTGGGCACAAGGATAATGGTGGTCAGGAATAAATGCTCGGCTCATTTTTCAAACGTCTTATAATTGGCTCATGATGTTCATTGAAGTCCATTCGTGTTGCAAATTATTTAACTATTTATCATGCGACAAATAAACCGAAAACGATTGAGATTGCCCCAGACACAGTTGGATATTTTTGTGCTATTTTTGTGCCAATTATGTGCTGGCCAACCATTGTTGACCGCCTGACTGTGACTTTGTCTTGGGTTTTATTATTAAACCGCATGATTCTGACATCCTTTGACAGTTTTGTCCACATGGTCACATCATCATTTTTCATAACAAGCAAAAACCATAAACCCGAGCTCATATTTTTCCGACCTCTCATTCTCCGCTTTTGGTCGAGCAGTTAACAAATTGCCAAAATCATTTGTCCGACGAGGGGTGGCGTTTTGAAAAACTTCTCTTTATTTAGGGCACTTTGATTTTTGATTTTCGGTTCGCCCACTTCTGGCAGTGGCATTAATAGGCTACGGCTAAAATGAGCCAAGGAATTATGAAAAACGACTGGCCAAATGTGCGCAAAAAAGTTGTAAAGAGCCAACGTTCGACGTCAGTTTGGCATATATAGATTGTTATTATCAGACTGGTTTTCGCCAGCTTTCCTTGGCGTGGAAAACTTTTTTGCACTGGGTCAACTTAAAACTTTTCCGAGAGCTCATGCCCTCAAATGAATGAAATCCCAGCGAGGAATCGAATTAAAGCCACTTTCGAGCGAATACACAAATGAATGTGTGTTCCCAACTTTTCCGCTCGGCATTGTTAAATGCATTATGGCACAAGGGCCAATGCAATTACCGCCCTCCATCAGTGCAGTCATGGCTTTTTAATGAATTTTACAAATAATCAAATGATGCAGCATGGCCAATTTGCGGCGTATCTATAACGCGTGTTTCCACAGCGCAGAAATGCGATGGTGCAAATTAGCTGTCAATGATATGGAGCACACACACATGCCTACATAGGTGGGCAGGAGGGCGGAAGGAGCTTAAGCTATTTAAATTGCATTATTATTATTATTATTATGAATTAATTAAATGCATGTGCAAATGTCAGCGGGGATTTCGCTACTAAATGCATAATCGAATTATTCCATAGTCAAGCTGTGCTAATGGAGCATTTGCATCCGCATGGAGTCTCTTGTCCAGCGAAGCCAGCGACTGCGAAAAGCAGTTCAATGAGCAGTTCGAATCAAATGCCGAGTGTCAAATGCTGAATGCTAATGAGTCTGAGTCCGAAATGCCGAAAAATGCATTAATTTGATTTAATAAAATCCATTTATTATTCGACCCACTAAAAGACCGCATTAGGCGCCGGCAACCGCAGCGATTCACCCACATACCAAATGGGAAATGGCAAATAGCCGGGCGGGAAGCATTGGCTCCATTGTGGTTGCCATTTAGTGCTGCCAGTGATGGCCATGGGAATGGGGATGGGGCTGGTGATGGCGGTGACTGTGGGTGCTGTGGTCACTCGACAATGCAGGCGGCACCACCGCAATTTGTGCCATCTAAGACCAGCGGGACAAAACTTTTCGGCGCATGTGTGTGCACTGGAAAGCAAATAGGGGAAGCCCCCGTAAATTATACATCAAATGAAAAATATGTTCTCTAAATTAAAGAAACAAATAATCAATAAAAAATAAAAACGGAATATAAATCAAATTGAATTTAAGAAGCCAGAATTAAGTGTACTTATTTTTAACCACGCTCATACTTCATTTTGATTTCATCGCTTAGCTTAAAGTTTAGAGTGGCTTAAGCAGCTTGGCCCCCTAAAAATGGATTCCATAACCCCATGAGGACCGCAACAGCCCGTTCAGTACCGAAATAATAACCCCTTCTTCACATTTCAGGGCATGCGAATGTCGGGCGAGAGCACGGAAATAATGCACTTGACGCAATTGGAGAGGGAAAGTGCGGGGGCGTACGCCTGCGGGGCCACAAATACGGAGGGCGAGACCCGGAGTTCGAGCCTCACTTTAAAAGTGCAGTGTAAGTACGACTTGCGAAATAAAATATACACAAACTATATGGTTGGTTGGAGGGGGAGGGGTTGGCAGCACGACGTGATGAAATAACATGGCGAGCCGGAAACGGAAGCTGCAGAATAAAATCAAAATCAACAAGCAATGGCTGCGGGGAATGGGAGTTTGCAACTTTTTGGGGCAACGGCGGATGGGGAAATTGCTTAGAAATGATGCATGACCGTCGCTAACTTCATCTGTAACTGTCGGCGTTTGTTGCCCGCTTGTTTACAATTGTAAAATTTCTGAAATTCCCGCTGCCGCTGGCCTAAACAACCGCCATTGATTTATACACACGCACAGACAAAACTTTCGCCTATAAATCCAGCACTCGCAATTTTCCAGCGCTCGCCCAAAAAACTTTTCATAAACCTTACGGTTTGCAACGAACCGATTTTTTTCACAGCCTCGGGTCGAATTTCCCCTGCCTTTGCCATTTTTTGAGGTGATTAATGTGGATTTCATATACTACTGCTCGCACAAGCGATTTGGTTGCATAAATCAGAGGCAAAGCTGCACAATCGACGAAGGAACACGAGTTGTTCTTAAGTACACTATTTGGCCGGGCTCGTGTACCCACATATGGCATTTGCCATCCGCATACAATCTCGAGAATGGGATCCTAGAGAGCGATGTTGCGTGGCCCATTGTTGGCCGCATTTATTGTGTTGTCAGCTTACAAGTAAGGGAAAAAGAAACGTCTTTTCATGTTGCCAACGCTGGAAAGCCGGAAAACTGCCACGTCTTTTTGGCTGCCACTTTGAAGATGTGAAATGCATTTCTGCTAGGTCCCCTACTCGAGGACCTACGACAGTTTAAGTAGTTTATATTTGAAATTATGAAAGTTTTGCGGAGAGAGTCATCTTTGCATTGAGTTTGGGCTTTAGGTAACTTTACCCATATTTGGGCACACACACAGGCGCAATCTTTCCACAGCAACAAGTTCGCAGACAGATGGCTTAAGAATGCTGAATGCTGAAATGCAGCCGCCTTGTGATAAAAGCCAAGAACGTAGTAATGAAGCTTCGAATGTTTATCCGCCTCGGCGTGACTCACATTTTAAAGGCGGCTTTCAGCACACAATCTGTGATACTGGAATACTGGGATACCCGAGTATTCAAACAGACAGACACATTTCCCTGCGGGCCAAAGGCAGTGCTTCCGCATATCTGCTCCCATTTCACAGCCAAGTGAAAGTAAACGCCGAGCGACTCGCTTTTCTTTCGATACCTGGCACACAGATTTCCTCGCTAAGCTACACATAAAATAAATATAAAAAAAAGAGAAGGACTGGATAAGCAAAAAAATATAAGAACCTGGAGAACACGAACCCCCTCGTTCGCGAAACGGAAACATGTTAATTACTATGCTCAAGGCTATGTAGCTGGCTCGACTTCCCTTTGGACTCACCAGCCTCTCGTTCTTGCCTCATATTTTTGTGTGTATTTTGAGGGGTTGAGGGGGCTGCTGGGGTGGATGGGTGGATGGGGTCCACATCCCCCCGAGAGTGGGCGGCAGTTGTTTGCGCTCCGACGGGGGTGGTCTGAACGAATTTAAAATGGAAACTTTTTGCTGCCTAACAACTCGATTCGGTGTATATTTATGAAGCTCCCGATTCGCTCGTCTCGTCCTTTTCAGTCTCCCCGCGCTGTAAATCGGGCACCGAACAAACCTCCATTGGAGCCGTCAGCCTTCACTCGATCCTGGTCAAATGCGAGGTGGATGCCGATCCGCCGGACTCCGTGCGCTTCAGTTGGACCTACAACAATACCCGGAACGTGTCGCCGGTAAGTCAGCTCACAAATACTATTTTCTCGTGGGGCACAGTCAAAAAAATCTATGTTTAAACTATAGATATTACCTATAAATATATAAATGTAAGCTATCAGCTAACCCTTTTCAATGCGTCATGTTATCAATTGGTATAACAATTGAAATTTAATTGATTTCGTAAAATACACTGATTGTTGTTCGGCATCAAGTTCAAAGGAGCTATTTCTCCGTGCATCGGACTGGGGCAAAGGTACATGCCTCGTCCGGAATCCAAACCGAACTTATTGTGTCTGTAATTATGCCGGGAAACGTGCTGCAGCCGGAGCCTTTGGCCCGACTGTCGCAATTACTCGGAATTCCAGCCAGCCAGCCAGTCGGTGCGGAGGAATAGAAGGGGGTAGGAACAGATAGGTGGCATGGGTGGTATGGTGCCAAGTTCGAAGTCGGGTGCTATTAGCAGAACTTGTGCTAAATACTCGAGGGTTGTCTGGGATTTTCGTTCGACAATTCAGAGCAGAGGAACAATGGTTGAGGTAGGGAATCGGGCGCCGTACGTGACTGAATTAAAATTTAATCAAAATGTATAAATTCGGAATGGTGGGGCAAACATAGCGACGTTCGAGGGAATTTAAAATGCAAACCGTTTAGGTGCAAAACGGAGGACTGCAGAGCTGGCAGAAAATGGCAAAAAAACGGAAAAAAATGGGGAGAAAAACAGATGGAGGAGGAAAAATACCAGAGTGGCTGACCAAACGAACCGAAAGACTTGCATATGTAAGTCGACATTCCTTGAAACGTCGGTTCTGGGACAGCTGTGCACAATAAATAAAGTAATTCATTTACCGCAAAAGTTATTTGAAAATCTGCACGAAACCCGATGCCCGGCTGGCCACAGGATGACTTACTCCGTCTCCAGCTCGATTCGTTTGGCTTGCAATAAAAACTTATTTGCCTTCAAATATTTATGCCCACCCGAACTGGGATTCGTTTTTGGTTGGATGCGGATGCTCTGGGTTTGCTTTGATTTCAATTCGATTTGGTTCGCTGCGAGTCGAGTGGGGTGGGGTAGTGCATCTGATCCTTCTGCCTACGTTCGCACAATGAAGCCGCCCTAATCCCCGTCTGTTTACCCTACATTACAGGTGCTCAACTCGAGGATACAGTCGAACGGACTGGCCAGCACGGTGACGTACCTGCCCCAAACGGACTCCGAGTTAATAACGCTGGCCTGCTGGGCCAGCAATGCTGTGGGCCGCCAAACGACGCCCTGTCTGGTGCACATCCTGCCGGCAAGTAAGTGGAACTGGGAGTGGCGGAATACTGCTCCTCCTACGCCTCCCCTCCTGCTCAAGTCGAGTCGAGGAAGTTGTTGCCACAAGATGCCGGCACTTACCTCCATCTTCGCCGCAATTTAAACAGTACTGGTGTCGGCATTGCCACCGGTGTCGGTGTCGGAGCCGTAGACGTAGCCGGAGTCCTCCGTCCGCCTTCCTCCACCCGGACTATCTCTTATGCACACATAAGGATCTACTTACATAATTGGCGAGCGTGTGCCGGGTGCAGGACGGGATGGACTGGAAGGACTGGGTGGCATTGCCGTCGCCGGCACCGGTGTAGTTTGCCAAAATGTTGCCAAATAATCCGCAGGTTGAACTGCCAGCCGTTGCCTCAGGACCTGGCCAACTTCGATGGTTATTAATGCAAAGTACACAGAAGCGTGGTGATGCACTCAGGGAAAGTGTGGCTCCTAAATAATGTGCTAATTCTTAAGAATATATTCGCTTAGTTACATTTATATCAATATCAAATCACCATTTGATAGTTGCTAAAATATGTTTTTTTTCGCTATTTTATAGAAAGCTCTTTCACTTCACCCTAAGTTTGTTAGGATTTTAAGGACAGCATAGAATTATAGACCAATTGAGTTACCCCCACTTTGTGCATCGCACCCTTGGGCCAAAATTAAAGCTGACTTAATAATTTTAGGGGCGTAGTCGCCGGTCCTTATTTTTGTTTTAACGGGGCAACGCCTTCATTTGCGGAAAAGTGGCGCTTTAAGGCGACAGGAGCTGCGTTTAAATGCAATTACGGATGGGGTGGCCGTTGGGCCATTAAGCCCCGGCTTGTCTATGACTATGACTAACTGCTATCAGGATACCCTCTCATCCCGCCTTTTTCATTGGAACCTTTTCCGCAGACACTCCGGAGGCACCGAAGGCATGCGAATTGCGCAACGACACCGTCCTGGAGGTGGTTTGTGTGGCGGGCAGCGACGGAGGACTCTCGCAGTACTTCATGCTGGAGGTGGTGGGCGGGGACCCACTCTACTCTGGAGATCCGGGTGGATCGGCGGGCCAGGGACGAGGCCAGTTCAGCGAGGCCATCGGCCTGGGCGACAACGAGATATCCACGCTGAATGATCAGGTGAGTGGTGCTGCCTGCATCTGGATTCGCCCGAATCCAGTTAGTCTAAGTTGATAAGTTCCGGCAGGGTAAACGCAAATTGCTCAATTAAATTAAAATTTACTCACGGTTCGGCAAACAGCCGGCAGCTAGAAGCGAAACAGAATCAGAATCAGATACAGATACAGAATCAGCTTCAGATTCAGAATCGGGCTGAATGTAGGATAGATCTGAGAGTGTGGAGCCGAGAGAGTGTGCAATAATTCACTTGAAATCCATATGGTCAATTAGTGTGCATGTCCTTTGACTTTTCTGCTTGAATTATTAATAAGTATTTTGGGGGCTGCCATGGGGGTGCAGCATTGCCGTGGGTTTTCTTCAGCTCAACTCGAGTGTAAAAGGGACAACATAATTAATGCTGTGGGGTTCGGTTCCCAGGTCCGATGATTTTACCCTTTGTCCAGCCACTCGGGGAGTGCATGCTGAGTTATTAAATTATCTCTGTCACTCCTAGATGGGGAGTATCATATGAAAATTTCATTTCATTTCGTTTGGCTGCTCTCAACAGCCTTGATGAAGCGCTGAAGCTGGCCGGGCGAGTTTATTAGCAAAGTAGCCAAGCGCAAAGCTCATCACGAGGATGGTCATGAAAATGAAAATGAAAATGAAAATGGTACGACGATGATGACCGTGGTGATGATGATGGCTCGACATCATCTCCGGACTCTGACCCACGCCCTGCTTGGTCCTTTGGCAGGCAGCTTTAAAGTTTCATGCTAGATAAAGGACACACACACTCGCAAATGGGCCGTGGGGGGAGTGAGGTTGGAAAAGTGCCGCAAGGACAACATAAATTACTTACGCTTACTTGAGTGGGAATTTGTGCGTAACCAACGAAGCTCACTCGATTGTGTCCCATTACGGCAAACGGATATTCAGTTTTAAATTTTAGACAGTGTCCTGTTTCTGTTTCTGTGTCAGTTTCTGTTGCTCTTTCTCCGTGCGATTTCTCCGTGGGCATCCGTACAGTTGTGCCTCCGTATTTTTCAGGCATGAGCAATTATTTATGCGTTGGGTCTGCGAATGGGACAGAAAAGTTAAAAATACATGGCATATCTTGCAGCGTGTGGCGAGTGAATTATAAATGCGCCTCTTGTCATGCCCGCATCCCAATTCAGCCAAAACCTATATATATATATATTGCTATATAACATAAATGTCTATAATTCCAGGCGACATCTGCACCCATCTTCCGCATGCAGGAGAACAGTCCACAGTTTCGTTTGAATAATTTAGAGCCGGGACGTGAATATCAATTTTTAGTTTACGCCGTCAACGCCAAAGGACGAAGCGAGCCGCCGGTGGTGATTGAGAATGTACGCGTGGCCGCCCAACTGGGACCATATGGTGAGTGCCCCAATCCCCAATCCCCGAGTGTGATCCCGTCCTGTCCTGTCTTCTGTCTTCTGTCCTGTTTTTCCCCGAAGAAAAGCGACCCGATACTTCACAGTTGAGATGCGGAAGCTCAAAAACAAAAAAAGGCAGAACTCTCCTGCTAATCACATAAAGAGCACAAGTTATGGCCACCCGAGTTGCTAGTTTGTGGGTCACTTCTTTACCAAGGCCAATACCAAATACCCAAAAACCTGAACATGGAACTGAAACCGAAGCCGAAACTGAACTCAAAGTGGAACCCTTGAACAGCTGAGGACGGAACTGTCTAATTCAACGCTTGACTGCATTTTCAAATCAACGCAAGTTCGGGGAAATCGTCTTCAATCAGCCGCCGCGAAAAGTTCGCACATGGCGTCACAGGGACACTGGGATACGGGGATGCCCTTAGAGCGCAAGTAGATGCGAGCCTGAAGACTGCCTAACTGCCTCTCGAGCTGGGATGCCAGTGCCACCCCAAAGGACGAGACGCCCTTTTCTAATCCACTGACTGAGTTATGCAGTGGAGCGGAAAGCATTTCAGCATTTTCCATCAATTCTTTGAGTGGGGCACACGCATATTACGTATACGCAGGGGCGTGTCGCAACAGCCTCTTCATTTTGCTCCTGCCTAACGACATAATGCGACTGCCGCCTGTCGCTGTGTGCGTACATGTGAGGTCCTGTGTGTGCGCGCCTGTGCGTATGTGTGCGTATGTGTTTGTGTGTGCCAAGCGTAAGCGGAATTGCTTCAATTTTCGTTTTGCTTAACGGCCACCGTAGACACTTTTCTTTTATTGTTCCTTTCGCCATTCGCAGCTCTCTCAGCTCGCACACAACTACGACGAGCACGACAACAATGTTGTCATTATTTTCATGCTGATTTTTATTTTTATCTGCATTTCCATTACCATTTCCACTTCCATTTTCCCTCCTCTGGCCATTTTCATTTCGCTTTTCGTGCGCTTCCTTCGCCCAGTTAGCCATAAATCAGTCATATTGCCCGATTTAATGGGGCTAATTGCATTTGATACGCAAATCTTCGATTAAGCTCACTCACTAGATTTTCGGAGCGCACTCAATTCGCTGGCGAAACCTATTTACATGAAACAACAGCTGCCCGGCTTTTCTCGTCGAGTTACTTATGTATGTTAATGGGCTGCCGCAGACTCGTAAATTCGGCCTCTGTGATTACACAACCGAGACTATGGACTCGGCAATTCCTATTTCGGTGGCTGGGGATCCTTCTAATTTATGCGGAATTTTAACAGCCACCTACGAGCCCACGCAGGTTTTTATTCTCGCCGGCATATGTGGGCCGATAAATTGCGAAGCCGTGGGTCGTTGCCACAAAACCAGATTCAAGAATATAAATAAAATGAAGCCAAATCAGCTGACGCTGATTTAAATCAGTTTACGCAGAACTCATCAAGAGAATTTATTACACTTTGCGCCGGGTAAGGAAAACGTGAAAAATATCAGGCAAAGTGGCCACTTGAGCCGGGAAAAAAGCATCAAAGCCGTATAAATAAGGAAAACAATGCTGGGAAAGGCAAAACGAAGGAGCAAACTGATTAAAAAACCGCCTGAGATGCCGTGAACCATGGCATCAGAAGCCAGCCGATTCCAGCCGATCCAGATGCAGTGCAAAAGGCCGGGCAATAACAAAAATTAAATTGAGCCGCAGGTGTAGGCAATTTCCACTCAAACGCTCACTTCAAAAGCCACGACGATGGGACGGAGCAAGGAGCAGGTCATGAAAATCTGAAAACCAGAAAACCTGAAGGTATGGAGCTGGTCCTGGCAATGTTTCAATTCGGAGGCCGTTGCTTTGACGGCCCGCAAATGGAGCGGAAACGCTTGGATGCCAACGAAAATGGAGGGGCTGGCATTAACGAATGTCTGGCATAAATCTTGCCCGGGGATCATCTTACAATCAGTTTGGCCCGGGCCCTGGGATCTGGGCCGTGGGGCTTGGCTCGCACATTATGTTGCAATTTCCGCTGGCTGGAAATCTAATAAATATAAACAATGCCTCACATGTTGCTCATAATTGCCGGGGCTTTGCGGCAAGTGCCATCAGGTCTAATCGCTGGTAATAAGTGGCCAGAATGGCCTTTGATTTTCATAATTTCTCCTCCGCAGCAGCCACTATTTATCATATCACCAGATCTCCCATAACGGAGCACCCAGCGCTTTTGGCTAATTTCGATTTTCAACCCAATTGGCCCGCTCACAAGGGTCGCAAAGGGAAAACACAATAAGCAAACAGTCAAAAGCAATCAGTTAGGCAAAAGAACACGGCAGAGCACAGCAAAACAAATAAATAAATAAACGGCAGCGAGGCAAACAGAAATCAGCAGGAGCATCAAACTAATTCCGAGCAAATAACAAATCATTGCTAGGAGCCCTCAAACTATCAGATGCTCCACCTACGATCCATGTTGATGCACTCGGAAAAGTAAACGCGGTAATCGAACACTCAAGGAGCTTTGCAAGCAACGGCAAATAGTACATGTTAAATATTAAAATGAACCTTTAGTCCTTTTTTTTTTGTTCAGTGTAGTAATAGTATCCCCCTTTTCTCCTTCCAGACGAATCCATTCTGTCCGAGGACCCAACGCCCGCAGAAACAACGCATCATGGAGGCGGCGGCGTGGGTGGCAGCGGGAGCTCCAGCGGCCTGGGCACCGGCGCCAGCACGGGCAGCGGTCCGGAGAAGCAATCGACGCTGCTGATACTCGCCGCCGTCGTGGTGATAGGCGCCGTCGTGGTGACGTCAATTATCGTGGCCGGCATCGTCGTGGTCTGCCGGCACAGGCCGCGGCCACCTGAGCCGCAGGAGGTGCGCAAGAGCATGCGGTGAGTCCGGGAGCCCTTTGTTTTGTGGTCTTCACATTCACATCCACATCCATCCGGAAGCTGGGAAAACTAATAATGAAATTGTTGGCCGCGCGTGTGTGTGTATGTGTGTGCAGAAATAATTACTGAATTATTTATGTGGGGCACGTGACTGACGTGGCGAGGATGAAGGAAAGCCGCGTGGAAGTTGTGGGCGGAAAACGTAGCATACTTTCTTGCGCATTCCACGCTTATGACTATTACGCAGAAAGTAATTAAATGACAGCCGCGCAGAAATGGCCGCTCAATCAATGGGGCTCCACTTTAAACTCACCTGCCGGCAGAAAGGTTAAAAGGCCAATCCGGACCTGATGGTAAATGTCGGGTTCATTAAGACGATCGCCTAAGCACTTTGAGGCCGCCAATCGATTAGAGCCGAGCACGCACCTGCCCAGTAAATTATGCTTAGTCTGTAATTAAATTAATTAAACCTGCACCTGACGACCGGCCGGGCAGCCCAGCAGGGTCAAAGTCCAACGGAAAAGAATGGCCGTAAACGAGGTCCGGAAACGAGGCAGCCGCACAAGTTAGAGTTTCCATTTAAGATAGGAAATCAGCGCTGTATCTGCGAAAGGGTCGCGCCCCGTGGGTGGATAATTAAGCAGCTGCTTAGCTGACGTACTCGTCCCTACCACCCCCCTTTCGCCTGCCGGCTAATGAAAAATAAACACAGAGCACCGCCTGCTTTTGTATCGACGTGGTACAGGTCCAATGCCGATGGTATCCTCCTTTCTTTGATTTCGGCCAGGCCCACTGATTGCTCAATAATGAATTCGGGCAACCACTTCAAAGCTGAATCCGACGAAATATTAATTATAGTTGCCGAAAATAGTCGCGGGCACATCAAAGCGAATCGCATGCGGGTCATTAAATGGTCATCACAACTGTCAAACGCGCTCCATGCCGTGCTTAAATAAAACGGGACCGGCCCACCTGCGATTCGAAATATCCGCTCCCACTTTTCATACACGGTTATGGTGGTGGCCCCCGTTTTTCAGTCGCATGTGCGTCTATGCATAAATTTTAATGATTTGCCTTTTGCGGCAAAGTATTAGTGCAAATATTTGATGCACACATGTGCGCGTATCTGACTGATAAGAGAGACACAGATGCCGAGTGCGGCGTAATTAGCTTCACCGTCGGCATTGGTTTATATTTAATTTACAATGGACCATCGAGCAGGCTGATGGAAATTCGAGGGTCCTCAAGAGAAATGGTAATATTTTTGCCAATATTTATCAATGCGAGTGCCGAGTCGATAGCGAAAAATGCATTAAATCCGCTTTGGAACGGCGCAAAACGCGAATATTGCGCATCCGCCGTGTGCAACGAACGAATTTATTTTATTTTCTGGTTTTCCCAACCCGACCGCCACCCACTTAAAAAGTTTCCCAGGTGATTGCGGTGCTCTGAATTTAGCTATTTATATTGAAATTCGAGTCGCCTGAGAGCCGTCAGCTGGCTTAGTTTGTCCAGTTTGCTAAGCTGTTTCGACGCACCTTGGGAACTATTAGCCGCTAAACTTTTTCATGCCATGTATAGTGTTTTTCAATGTCTGATTTTTCGCATTTTTTCTCCACTTTTTTAGGCCGGCGCGAAACGATGTGCCGAGCATGTACATCGAGGAGGACGAGCTGAACGAGCTGGAGGAGGGCGGCGGACGAGCGGCGGAGATTAGGGCGCGTGTGGCCCCGCCCAACTCGCACCTGTGCGGCGGCGGCGGGATGCCGATGCCCGGTGGCGTTGGGTCAAGTGGCGGGGCCATTGTGGGCGTGGCCGGACCCCATCACTACATCTCCGAGAGCTTCATCCAGTACGCGCAGCCCAGCCTAAACGGTACTATTCCAAAATCTATACTCAACAAGCTGTAGTATGTAGTACGTAGTAGTTATTTATCCGTAGTCCTAGTCAAGTAGTCATCAATTTATCAGTACTTGTATCTATGCATCCGTGCTTTGAGGCTGCGATTGCGATTGTGATTGTGATTGCAACCCCCAAATTGGTTTTGCTCAAGAACTTTTGAGTTGCGACTCGAGTGCGCTCTCGATACTAATTTGTATTTGTATTCGTAGCTTTAGTTGATTGATTTGCCTTATGTAGAAGTGCACTTGCCTGTATATATTTAGTACACATTACTCACCTGATTTGTAGCCATTATGTAGATTAGTTTAACATCTTGTTTCTCGGTTAAACAGTGCCAAGCGAATAAATTGCCAAAATCGTTTTGTAATGCACACGAACACGAATTTGTTTTTAAACTGGCAACTGCCTGTTGGCCACTCATATAACAAGACACGCAATGTTTTTAATATTTTATGATTGTGCAAAATTGATTTGCAATTTAATATTTAGTTAAGTACCTGGCATGTGAGTAGTTTGCGTGGTGGCCGCGCAGGAGATCAACGCACCACAGGCAAAACAATTAGGTTGGCTTGAGCTGGCGCTAATGATGCGGTTGAACACCAAATTGGCTGGCAACTAATGAATTGGAGCACATGTAAATGAAAAACTAATTGCCCCTCATTTGGCATTCACAAAAGTAGCTTATGGCATACGAGTACAATCTTTTCCAATTAGCGCAGATCAAAGTATTTAATTTCGTTACATTTGCGTTGAATCGCATTCGATTTGATTTCAATTTCGATTCGATTTCAAATGAGTTGAGCGACTGAAGCGTTCAGAGTCGAGTATTTGGAAGATATTTCGCATTAGCCGGGCACCCGATATAGACAACACCCCTCCACTAAGTTCCCGCCTGACCTAGCCATAGTACCCCCCTCACTTTCTCTATATCTCTACTGCTCTCTCTCTCTGTCTCCGAATCTAACCAACTCTGTAGGTAGCGAAACACTATCCACTTGCTTTCCAACTGTCTTAATCCTCGACTTGAAGTTGTAAATACCTTGCCCAGTATTTAAAGCAATGTAGTGTGTGCCCCCACTCTCCACAAGTAACCGAGTATGAGTACGAGTACATTCGCAGCGTTGTCCTTGCTAGAGTCCTAACTCCTAACTATACCATGTTATCCATCCACCCAGGCGACGTGCTGCTGCCCCTGCTCGTTACATCCAGCCAGCCTTGCAGCACTAACTCCACCATCTCGAGCGTGGTCCTGGCCATGCCCCAGGCGAAACTATGTCCTGATCCTGCGAGCCGAAACACTGCCTGGCCGCCCGAATGTATGCAAAGTAAATTTTATGTAACTAAATCCGTGCAGCAGGTCGAACGACACAACCCCAGCCAGAAAACGAATACGAATCCGAAACCGAAACAGACACAGATACAAATACTGAAACTGAAGCTGAAACAGGAACAACTGCAGCTGCAGCTGCAGCAGATGGGCAGCCATGTCTAAACCGAAAATTCTCTGTCGAATTTGGCAGTCGGAGATGTTGAATGCAGGGGATGTCCGCCTCTCAAGTATTTTTAATATCCCCGTACCCGAGAACAGTACTTGCTCCATTTCACATTTTAATTTGTCGTCCATTTGGCATCCCAATTTACTTTGCTTGTTACGTTGCCACATCCCTGCACTCACATGTCTTTCATCTGATTTCCTTTATTCCCTTTGTGCATTTGTAATTATTTTAGCTTGGCTTTGTTGCCAGGCAAATGCCGCAAAAAATATCCAGAAATTTCCTTTCATTTGCGGCATTCCCCATGATTTTCTTTGATGCGATTGCTAACTCGTTTCTGCTGCAGCGGAGATATGTTTTCTGCCGGCTGAATCAGAGATATTAAATCAAGGCTAATTGGAGTATATGAGCTTTTTCTTTCCTCATCAATTCGAGGCTAGATACACATTTGACTGGCGCATCGGAGAGTGCAGGCAAATATTGTTTTTAAAAAGGATAAATGCAGCAAGGCCCCCAGACAATCGGGGCAAGTCCAGGGACATGGGGCTGTTTGCTTAGACTTTGTTTTTTGTTGACATTTCTGTTTATTTTCCTCTCTAGCTATGTGGGTTGTCCACACTCCGCACTCCATGTCGCTCATGTATCACTCAGTGTAGTGCCAAGTTCTTTTGGGATAAATCGCATAAATTTCGTTGCGCAGTCGACGCACTGGCAAACAAACATATGTACTATGTGCGTAAACATGCCTCAGACAGCAACAAATTTTCAAAATATTTTGCTGTTTTAACCCATTTCGCCCGCTCTCCAGCCAACTTTAACCCGCCCAGCTCACTCTGTTTGCTGTGCCAGCTCGGGCAGACTTTGTTTTAACTTTGAATTGCATAAATTTTAATTATTTCGAAAGCACTAAATTAAAACACAAAAATAAGCACAAAGGCACACAAACGCCAGTGAGTTTTGCCTGCGCCTGACGTGCCGACATGCCGGCAAATGCAAATATTATTTAATGGGCAGATGTGTCGTATACGTGATATTATTGCTAACACAACATCGCTCCCCCTCCGGTTCTCTGCTCACTCGATGCGAGGGTTCAAATGTCGCAAATTAGCTAAATTTGATTTTGTCAGCGATTTAATTTTATATTTTCATTACTTTCAGCATGTCCTTCCGCTCGTTAATATCATCGTTTTTTATTTTTTCTCCTTTTTTTCTGCACTACCCCCTGCTAGTACGTTTAATTTATGTGCGCCGGGGGTTTGTGGGGCATGTGACATGACACGACACAAACACCCAGCCACCCACATTTGGAATTCCCGCTCCAGTGCTGCCCTTTCACCCGGCAGAACGTAAACCAAGTCAACTGGCTTACATGGCACTAACAAGTGCCAAAGTCGGGCTGAAGTGCGCCGAAGGAGCGGTCCAGAAAATTTTCTTGTAGCTGTTGCGCCCGGATGGCAACTAGGAACACACACTTTGGGTACTCTCTTCGCTGGGATTACACTGAGCTGCAAGGCAGCTTAAGCGATTCCTCGAATACTGATTGGGCAGAAAAACTATTAGATTTCATCGAGATTTTTATTAGAGCGGGACCAAATCAGAGTAGAGTTTTTAGCTCTAATCAAGATCGCATTAATGCAGCTGTTTTAGTTTAATATGGCTTTTGTTGCTATCTTTTCATAGCTGATCACATATAGTTATTGAATGTTAGTTACCTATTTTTTCACTAAAGTGAATAGTATGGAGTTAGAGTTTTCATATTCATAGTCCCCGCATTTAGGCAGGGCTGCCAAATTGAAACAAAAAGGTCCTGGAAAGAGCAAAACGCTTACAGCGCCGTAACTCAAGGCAAACAAGTGAGCCACTGTGCGAGAGTAAATGTGCATATACATATGTGTACATATGTGTACACACTCACGGCCAGGAAAAGACACCCATTCGCATCTTTACATCTCGACAGTTGCTGTCATTAGCCGGCATTTTTAATTGCATATGCCATGCTCGCGTGCTCCACCGTACAGGTGGCACTGGCACCGAGCAACGAAGGGCGAATATCCCAGAGCAGTCAAATTCGTTTGGCTTTTTGTGCCCCCAACCTGGGCCGTATCTGCGTATGGTGGTGATGATGGAATGAGATGGAACTGCTGCTTTTTTTTTTTTCTTTGCACATTTGTTTCATTTCATGCTGCTCCATTCATTTGGCCCAGCATCGCGTTTTTGTCTCATTGTTGCTGTTTGTCTTGCTGTTTGTGTGAGTCAAGAGTCGCGAATGTCTGAGCCACGTTTGTGTGGCCTTCGTCCTTGCTGGCCCGGCTTTTTCTATGCGTATTTGGATTGTAAGTAATGCGAGTGGGTTGCAGATGCCAGATTGTGGGTTGTCGGTAGATTGTAGCTGCTAGCTTGTACGCTGTACGCTGTAGGTTCCATGTGCACTCCAGCGGCACTCGTCTAATTAGACAAAGTTGAGACCCAGCCACACAGCAGCCACTCGAAATGAGCACACGGCGCCATTTGCTGCGGCTATGTGATGTGATGGCATGGTAGCATTATCTTAAAGACTCCTTAAAGCCCATGTGTGTGTGTGTATCGGTCTGCGAGCTCTCACTTTGATGTCTCTGTCGTGCCACAAAAAATGCCTCAGAATTTGCCTGAGCAACATTGTTTATGCGGCAGCAGAGGAATTACACAGCAAGAAATATCTTTCAATTAACTGGTAACTGGTAACCTACCACTTATAGTTCCCACAAAGTCACATGATCTTCAAAAGGATTAAAAACAATCCGATGAAATGCGTTTGAAGTATGAGTGTTTCTGAGAATTTGAATAATATTTTCGAGCAACAATGGAACTAATTATTTTCATATACCTTTTCGCGGAATCCTTAATACAATTCAACGAATATTTGGAAGCAACTTGCCGTTTGATTATTATTTTTGATTCCCAATTCTCTATAATAACAATTTCTTTTTGTGCACACACGCACTCGCTGTCCGGAATCCTCAATGTCAGCGCTGTTCATTCATTTGTCGCCGCACTTCCGTTTCCGCTGCCCCTCCACCTCCCCTCACACTTTCCTCCCCTGGCACCATTCCCTTTAGAGGGTTTTTCCGCTTTTTGTTGGGCCATCCAGGCTGGCAACATTTTTGCGACTTTTGACATTTTTTAATGCTGTCAGGCATGGCGTGAAAGTAAACGTGAAAGGCCACAGCCACAGCTACAGCCTCCAAGCACACGCACTTACACACACATAGAAACTCCAGAGGGCTGCCTTAGTTTGTGCGCCTTTATGGCCCAAAGACGCCACACAAATGTGACATAAAAGGCGATAATAATAAAATATCACAGGGTGCTCGGGCCGAGCCACGTCAAATAGCAAACTGCAAAATCGTAAACAACAAGCGCTAGATGACGCTCAAGATTCACTTGATTCAGTTGATTCACCCGGGCGACACAATAAGTCGGACCACAATAAATACTCAGACTCAGCTGCGCTGCCACATGAATTCCGGCGAAAAGTGCCATAAAAATTAAGAAATTGTTGAATTATTTTACGTTTACGAGCGCAAGGGCCATTGGGGAGCGGGTCTCCCCAGAGTGAATAAAGTGAATATTAATATCGAAATGTTGTTGATGTGGATGTTTCGTGTTATCTCCTGTGATTTCTGTTTCCGTTGCTGTTACTATGGCTGTTGTTTTGGCGTTTTATTAGATGCTATATTATTTTGTTATCAGCGCACAATTGGTCACGCTTTGCTATTTGCTAATGGCTCTCTTTTTCTTTTCGCCTCTCAAATAATAATTTGCAACTCTGTGTTATGATGTCATTTTGCAAGTGTTGTGAATCTGAAAAGCAATAGAAAGCAACCAAATCAAATCAACCAAGCAAGCCAAACCAAACTAATCGGTATAAACATTTTGCCTTTGTCTCTCTATTCCCGGTTACACCCACACTTAAACACACTCTTACCCCCACACTCACACACACGCGAACTCATTACTCACTCTCACATGAATTTATGTCTCACCCAACACACATGCACACACTCACTCACAACGCCATCCTTTACACATATGCCATTGTTGTTGATTTTGTTTTATACCAACCAACCAAAGTGTATATTGCAGACCCGGATCTGATATTGCCGCGCGGCGAATTGGAATTTACGACCCTGGATCCAACGCTGAAGTAATTGTAAAAAGTAATAATAAATATCTACACACACACACAGACTCACTAGCGGTGAGGCCTCATAATTCACGGGCATTTCATTAAACATAGCTGTAAATTTTTAGCATAAATTTAAATGCATTAGCGTAAAGGTAAATCGTGTTGCGTAACGTTTAAGCGGAAAGGCAAATAGATAAGGATAAACCATTTTGTAATTGTCAGCCATTAAGTGTCATTCGAACCGCTGAAGGCGGATGCAAAATCAAAAATACGAGCATAAACATAGAAACCAGAAGCTGCGCTATAAATACGCTACAAACTTGTAACTGAAATCAAAAGTATGAAACATGTAAATACCACACACATTTTGCTGTTGCACCATCGACTGTACATAGAGAACGGGCAAACATTAATCAAACTGCATTTAAATGTTAAATATTAATTGTAATTAATGAACAACTAGCCCGTAAGCCAGTAGTAGTAAGTAAGCCGTGTGTATTGAAAGTGTAATTAGACTCATAGAGCCCACTAAGAGTTATTGGCCAACTTTGGACTTTGCACCTGGTATCCGCCTCGGATGTGTGCAAATATCTGGCCATTTATCCATTAATGTCTGCATAGCCATCTAGGATTCATTAGCTAAAGTTAAAGTCTGTCCCATCCGGTTGCTGTCGTCCGATCATTGAAATATCGAAATGTTTTCAACAGCCAGCAGCGATTCTGGGCCCACGGCCCCCCCCCTTTGCCGCCCTGATCCGGCACTTTCAGTCGCTATTTATGGCAATTCCATGAATATTCTATTACCCCAATAAGCCGAACCGACGGCAAAGATGAATAACAGCCGAAAAAACACACACAAACAACAGTGGGCCAAGTGGGCCATGCTCGAGTGCATAATGAATAAATGTCGAGTGAACAGGCAATTCCCAGGGCCCTCAGCAATTCCACTCACACAGGACTCCCACACTCAAACTACAACACAAACTAGAAGTCAAACAATAAATGCGAATTCAGTGTAAATGTTATAAATAACTAAAGTAACCGAGCAAAGTACGACATAAAAATAATAATAATAATAATAATACGCCATACACTTTACACAATACTCCAATGTAATTCGAATTCTAATTTCAAATATACAAACATAAAGTGAAATGGCAGACTAGCAAAATATACAGTGCGTATGCGTAATAAAATAAATTGAAATACATATATATATACACATATATATATATAAAGAGATGCATACAAATGGAAACACTGGGGGCAAACCTTCCGTCTGCCCCCGAATGTCGTTCTCTGTCTCTGTCACTCTGGACAAAACCAAACTGATTGTTTTTAAGCAAAGTTAGATTTATAAATAAATTAAATTTAAATGCGAACGAGAAGCGCAAACTTAAAAGTGAAATACATTAATAACTAAGTCGAAACTACTGAGTGTGTTAATAATACTGAATACTGAATAAATAAACAAGATTCAAACCAAATTGAGCTGGCCCTTTCAAATCAATTCCAATTAAACCGCCGATTCACATCAAAGCGAAGATTAATGCCGCCGCGACTTGGTCCACCAGAATCCGAGTCCTGTTTGCCCAACTTTGGTTTGGCCAGGGGTTAAGTGTTATTAATGCGGAGCAAATCCTGCGGCGCTGCAGACGCGGATGCAGCCTGATTGCCACTTGAGGCGCGTAATCGAAACATCGGCAAGGCGGTCGGTCAATGGAGACCGCCTTCATTACTTTGCCCAGGCCATCAGGATCCTTTGCCTTCGGACTCCTTTTCCTTTGGCCAGCCCCCATGTTGCCACACCCTCTGCCCCAAAGCCAAACACGAGCTCGCCGCCCCAAAAGCCGTGGATTCGAATTAAGGCTGTTAAGCTTTAGGAGCTGGGTGGGCGGTAGGTCGGATTGAAGGATTGGCCCATCTGGGCGTCCTTGGCATGCACAGGAGATTAAAACAGTTCGAGGGAAATTTGCAGCGCGTGGGCCAACGCCAGCGCCAACGAAGGTAAAGTTTGCCAAGGAAACTTTCTGCGAATGCAAGTCTGTTTGTCGTAATTTGTTGCATACTTTTCAGAGCGCAAACTTGGACTACAACTATGTAAGTAGGTAAATCGATTGGCAATGAAACACTCACCGCAAGCTACTTAAAATGTTTTAAATATATTCATTAGCATTTGGCAAGAGACTGCCCCAAAATTAGTGGCCAAACATATACTGGCGTAAACTTTTTCGGTCACCACCATGTGTGCCGAGAACATTTTGCACTAAAAAGTTGTGCAGCATTCGTGCACCCCTTTCGTAATTGGTTGCACAGTTTTTGCTGCTCCAACTTGGATGCCGCACCGGACTTGGAATCGAATTAGGTAAATCGATTGGTAATGGAACACCGGACCGGGTTTTAACCCCTTGAACGCCGAGACACACTCAAGCCGAAGCTTAATTTCGGAATGCTGCCTGGAATCTGCATTGTGGTCTCGCATTTCCAATCCCCTTCAGGAGTATTCCCCGTAATTTGGGTTGGCACGTGCGGATTTACTTTTCACTCTACTTTCCAACTCACCTTCGCCATTGCTTTTGTTGTCAATTTTATGGCGTTTTCATTTGCTGCCAAGCGCCTTCGTTGCAGCTCTCCGGCAATTGCCAGGTATTTTAAGTTCCGACCCCCCAACGCCCCCTTTCCATTCATCCGGCCCAAACGCACTTTGCAGCACTCGGACTACAAATAAAGCCACATAAATCCGAAGATTTGCTAGCAAGTGCGCAAATCGAAAAGAAATCCAGGGTCAGTTGCCCCACTTCCTGTCCATTCCGCCACTCCTCCTACATCTCTCGAATCCTGGGCGGATGAGGAGTGACTCCTTAGCCGCAGCGTGCTTAAATAAATTAAACGACGCCCCTGGATGTCCGAGTCCTGGGCCATTCAAAGTACCCTGTCACCACTCACGGAGGCGCACTTAGTCCGGGCACATGGACTGTTGAAATATTAAAGCCCCCAAAACGGCGACTCCTCTTCAGCTGTAATTTGGTCAAATAGGGATTTTTCAGGACTCCCAGTACGACGTCTGCGCCTGACAGTCTGCCTGTTATCGAAATACTTTGATGGCCTATTAAAAATGGCTTAGACGAGAAAATAGCTCGATAGGCTTCAAGTTCAATTAAAATTAAAACATTCGTTATGAAAACAATTTGAAATTAGATACTAAATCAAATATTATTAATCTATAAGGTATTGAGAGTGGAAAGCTTAATCAAGAAATAAAATTTAGAGCACTCATTAGTTTATTATCAAAGAGCTACTCATTATATTAAAAATTGTCTAATATCTATAGCCCTTGATCCAGCCACTTCTCTGCCAATGGTCATCTCTGCTTTTTGGCTGTCAGTCTGGCCAATGGAAAATGGAGGCGACTGCATGCTCCAGTTTGGAATTCAATTAGCAATCGGATGGCCGAATGGTTGCCCTGGCCAAACTCATAATGGCTTCGATTGAGCCCGGTGATTATTGCGATCGCTGGCTGGTTGGATGACAGCTGCAGTTGCCGCCGCAGATGTAGGAGCCACTTCCATCGTCTGACATTCATGGCAGCCATAAGAATGCCAACCAGTTTTACAAGCAAAAACGCCAACGGGGAAAGGAGTGGAGGAGTCGAGGAGGTGGCTGCCAAAATGCCGAGAATGCCGTAAAAATGTTTTCCTTTTTGCCAGCCTGTTCCTTTTGTCAGCGGCAGTCGTCGTCGTTGCGGCAGATGCTGAAATAATGATACCGGCGCCTGCGAAGCGAGCAATCAGCCCGCTTTTCGCATCTATGCCAAGGACATGTGGGCGGTCGAGTGGGTGGGTGGCTGTGTGGGTGGTGGTTACTGAGTGGGCGTTTGTTTTTTGACATTGTTTTGACTACGGCCACGTGTGATGGTGATGGTTCGAGTGTGTGCGAAATGCATGAAGCTGCCGCATCAAGTTAGACATTTTCAACGTTTATTTCGCAACAGCTGCCTTAGGTCTACGCGGAACGAGAACTCTTAAAGTATAGAATTTATTATGCATTCCGCTCTTATAATTTGATATTTAAAGAAATCATTTTACGCTGCACGTTGCTGTTGCTCCTGTGCTGCTGCTGATGCTCCTGCTGCTCCTGTTCGCTTATACAATTTAAAAATCGCGACGCTTTTTGTATGCAATGCAATTATTCTCCATTTACAATGCACTCAGCGCCAAGTAAGCAAACAAACAAACAACGGCTTGAATGGCTTGGCTGGCTGGGATGGCATGGTCTGGTATGGTATGGTATGGTATGGTATGGAAAAATGGAATGGCAGGGCGAGCGCACAAGCAGACAAGTAAATAAAATTGCAAATAAAGTAAAAATGTTGAAATGCCAAAGAAATGCACGGTACATATTTTACATTTATTCATTCGCTGATTCTGAATCTGCTTTAGCTTCTGCTGTTGCTCCCCTGCTGTTGCTGCTGCTCCTCCTGCTCCTCCTGCTCCTCCTGCTCCCCGAGCTCCACCAACCGCCAGCATGTCCTTTCTGTGGACAAAAGCGACGATGGGTGGCATGTCCTCACGCCTGTCGCCTAGTCCTGGTAAGCCGAGCGTTAATAACAACGCTTATCTGCGGCATTAGGAGCACGCCAGCCCCCTCCAAACAACAGGAACCAGCGACTGCGACATAAAATGATAATGAAAAACTGAAATAAAAGCGCAGCGGCAGTGCCAACGGACAAACAAACGGACAGACAAACAAACAAACGGACGGCAAAAAAGAATGCGAAATACAGGCAAACAACGCAGCGCGGAGCTGAAGAACCCAACAACTGAGCAACTGAACAACTGAACAACTGAGCAACTGAGCAACTGAACAACCGAACATTTGAACTGTCCGGGTTTGGAGGACCACATAATTTAAGCTGCCGTTGCCTTAGCAATCGCTGGTGCTGCTGCTTTTGCTTTTCCCGCTGCCATTGCTGCCTGCATCGCTGCTGGCGTGACAACTTCAACTGACAGCCGCAGAGCAGAGCCATCATCCATTATCAGCAGTTGGCCATCTTAAAGTGCAGCAGAAACAGCAGCGGTGGACACTCGCATACCCTGTAGTCAGCAAGATATACCACTAAGCAGCTAGCTATGAAAGCTAAAATTAAACTAAATTCCTTCTCAACTTAACCAAGTCAATGTATTTTAAGAAGCCAAAGAGTTTTTAAGGTCTAAGTGCTGAAAGAGTTTGATTTTGCCAATGTAATTGGACTACCCAGCAGAAGCCAGCATTTTCCGTGGCATTACTACGGCATCAGGACAGGAAGCGAATGGAAAAAAGGCAACGCGGACAACGGGTGGCCACAACAATGGCAACAACAGCGGCGGGAGCAGTGACACAAAATGTTGCGATGGCATTGTTTTAATGCATTTGGAGCAGCAGCAGTGGCACAGCCAGCGACAGCACAAAAACAGCATAACATGCAGCCTGAAGATGCGGGCGCCTGATGCCTCGACGATGCCCGATGGCGTATACGCACCGTGCGCCACATTACGTATACGCATGTGTGTGAAGTATGCCGCCGGTGGGCACTACTTGCCGCTCGCGGGATTGCCGCACTGCTGCTGCTGCTGCTGGTACGCCGATGGCCCCGAGGAGTCCTTCACTGTGAACGTGACGTAATATCGTTTGTTGCTGTCCAGCTTTTCCGCGGGCAGTGAAATTAGCTGTTTGTTCTTGCCATGCGACAACTCCAGCGCCACCTTGTGATTACAGCGGCTACCGCTGGCGCTTCCCATGCCGCCCGCCCGGCCGCTGGAGGCGCGCCCGCTGGTCAGGATCTTCGGTAGGAAGAAGCTGCTCACGCTGCCGGTCTTCTTGTACGGTCCAAAGCCGAACTTCGGCATCGTGTGGTGATTCATCATGGGAACTGCAAATGCAAAGAAAAAAAATGCGTTGGCAAACATTAGATTAATGATTCCGCGTATCATCAGATCGCAGCGAACTACAATGGACTGCCATCGCCTGGCAGGTGTCCTGCAGGTGCAACACTCAGCTAAATTGCATGGGTAAAAACAGCTAGTTTTAAGAAATGGAGAAGCTTCCTGGTAACCTTTTTTGGGTGCCGGATTAAGGGCCATCTCGGCGGGATTACCATAGCTACTTTCAGACAAACAAGGGCACGTTAATGAAAGCGGTTGGGAGCGGTGAAATGAATGCGTTTTTAATTTGGCATAAGCCCGACGCATCCTTTTGAGCATTCCGCCTACGAGTGAAGATGTAATAAAAGCTGAAAGAGCCAGAAATCCAGAAAGCCGGGTCGAGAACACTTTTTTAATTTGCCCCGCACCGAATAAACTGCTCGTAATTAGGATTTATATTTTTATGCCCGGCAGCTGGCCAAGTAGCTGCTTTGAATACGAGTGTCCGATTGTCCGCTGCCTCCGCTCGCTTGACCCACTCTTCAACCCGGCGAAAGTGTTGCCAACCCGCTGGCCAGGCGATTTGACTCTTTGGCCCGGCCAAAAGCCTGTCTGGTGCCATTTTTCACGCTCGCATAGAGCCGCTTAACGCCCTCGAGCAAATCGGAGCAGCAAGACGCGGCACCAAAAGAAAAAGTTTAATGCCGAAATAAAAATATTCCAACTCTTTGAATAATTTTTCGTCAGCGCTGTCAATTATATATTTTTTAACAAGCTAAATTAAGCCGTCCAATTCATTCTGCTATGAAAACACTTTTTATCTACCTGCTATGTTTACTAATCCTTAAGTTAAGTACTTTGATAAATTATTGGACACATACTACGCAAACATAAAGAATATATAAAGAAAAAATATTAATTGAAAATAAATAAGAATCTTATTAACTGCGATTTCAACTTTTACTGAGCTTTCGTTCGTTTTTGAACTTTTAAGTTAGCAAGGATTATAATTTCAGGATTCCTTCTCAAATAGATTACTTACTGTAGGCGGCGCAAGGTATTCCCGTGTATGCATGGGCCGCATGGAGACATCGGTGCGTCTTGGTGGTGCACTGCAGCGCCTTCTCGTAGGCATTGTAATCCGGACTCAGCCGTCGCTCCGCCTGAAAATGAGATGGAGTTGGATGAGCCAGCTGGATGAGCGGCACTTAATCATCAACTTACCTCCTCGTACACCTCGTTGATGTTCTGGAAGTTGTTGGTGCCGGGACGTTGGAGTCCTTTAAGCGTCTCGTAGAGGAAGAGCTCGAAGTTCTTGAACGTGTACTCGCTGAAGTTGTAGCGCCTGAGTCGCGTGCCCGTTTCGCCGCCCAGAAGGACACAGGACTTGTGGTAGTCGTCCACCGCCCGCTTCACCAGCACCGCCTCGTTCAGCTTGCTGGAGCGAATCTGCAGCGACTTGAGCTCCAGGAGATGCTGGAAGATCTTGCGCTCCATGTAATATCTGCGAATGGAGGAGATTGAAGGCCATTAGCATTGCACCCATTGTTCCCATCATCTCCACAATCCGAATCTGAATCCGAATGAGAATAAGAATCAGCGTGCCAGGGCCTTGCAAAATAAATGTTAGCAAATGTACGTAAATTGTCATTTTGATATTTCGCGAGTCACAGAAAAAGGCAGTCCGCTGTTCTGACAAAGCTGACAAAGGACCTTCCTCGGCTCCATCCAGGATCCAGGCCGGAGCGCAATAAAAGGCATCATGTTATTAAAATTTCAAAAATACTAAAGTGCGTACGCGGAAAAAATTCTATTAATAATTGAGGAGCGGACGGGGGGAAAAAAAAGAGCGAACGAGCATAAACGAGGCGAGTCAAATTAAAGCCGCTAACGGCGCCCTCTAAGCCATAAAATGTTATTAGAAATTTCATTAAAAATTAGGTAAACAGCGAAATTCAGCGCTTAAGGGGCACAAGGATGCGGATAAGGATATGCATCTTGGGTGCCCCTCGAAAGTTGCTCCCTTAACTCGACTGCGGGCCAGCGGACTCTTCTAAATCAACGAATGACGTCCGAGCTTTTTCGCCGCAAGAGGAGCGGCGCATTCACCGAAAAAACTAAGCAAATTTGTCGAGTGCACTTGGAGTGCAAAAAACCAGGCGGCGGAGCTGGAGCGGCGTTTTGGAAAACTGTTTACCCAGCGGCAGCTGCCTTTGGTGAGGAGGAGACCGCTTGACACTGCTCGCCACTTGGCTGCGCTGCGCGAAATTATGCAAAACAATTTGACTTTGAAACAAAAGTTCATTGCTCGTGGAATGGATGCTTGGCGGGATGGTCGGATGGAAAGGGCGGGCAATAAATAGGTAAGAATCCTTGTGAGCCAAAAGCTGCGTAATAAATTGGCCAAGGAGCCAAGCGAAATCCCCGCAGAACGGACTTCAAAGCGGGCCAGCGTTCTTCCGCTTGTTTTGCTGCCCCACCAGTGGTCATCATCGGTGGTCATCGCCATCGCCATCGTCATCTCTATCTTCATTGCCGTCCTTATCGTCATCATCACGGCCATGGCCCATCTTAACGTGGCCACCGTCCTCATGTTCATCTTCACCATCGCCATCACTTGTTTGCCGAAGCGCTTTTCAATTTTACGCCTCGCTTTTGGCTCCATTCGGTTGCGCTTCAGTTCTTTGCAAGTCTTTCGCTTTGTGCAAATACTTTTTGCAATACTGTCCTTGGCATATTTTTTTATTCGCCCACTTCCCCACCGCCCCGCCCCGCCCCACCCTTCGCTTGTGCCACTGCCACTGATTTCCGTTTCCGCTCTACGTTCGCCTAGTACAACTTTCATTTCATTTTCTTGTGCGCGTTGATTTTGTGTGGCACATTTTTCCACTGCCTGCAACGCTCGCAGCGACCAACTGTCCCACCGGCCGAAAGACCCACTGACTGACAGCCACCCACGTGGCATCCACTTGCCACCCAGCCACCCAACAGCCAGCCACGTACCACCTCTTCCTGTTTGCGACACAAATGTGACAGGCAAAAAGTGCACGCAGTGCGCAGGCAAAGTGGATGAAGTGGAAAACCCGCCGGCGGCGAAGTCAGCACCGTCACCACCATCACTACCATCATCGCCGGGCCGGGATAGGCGCAGCTCTCTCTCACTTTTCCAACTGACAACGACAACAAAATGCAAAGAAATTAAGCGCTGCACAAGTTGCAACAACGAGTGTACCGCCCGCCCGCCAGCAATTTGTGCCGCACCAGCAGCACAAAAGCGTTGCGAGAACCTTTTGCCAAGTGTTAATGGCTGGCCCACGAACACGCCGAAGGATCCAGAATGACGTGGCCTGCATACCTGCATATCCACGTTGCCAGTTTTGCACAGTGCAACAGTAGACCAGAAGACGACTCCCATTCGAAAATCGATGGCCGCCAAAAGTGTTGACAAAGTCGCACCCCTTGGAAATTCGCGAAAAGTGTGCGGCTCACGAAAACTTTAGCGCTTCATTTTTCATTACGGCTATATTTTTGAGCCAGCGCTTCAAACTTGGCCAAGTGGCTCAGTCAGCTGGGCTGTCTGGGATTCGCAAGGGAAAACCAAGAAAATCGTTTGGCCAGGGCTTTAGCTAATCGCTCAAAGTTTAATGAATTTTCCGAAGCAACTACTACGGATGATAGTAGAATCAACATTTTAAAGTCGGTGAACAAATATGGCTAATTCCATCCACCGCTCTACCTACCAAAAAAAACTCAAATCTGGCCCAAGGACAACAGATAAACTTGGAGTCGGGTCATTTCGGGGACGAAAAACGAAATCCAAATATTTAACAACGTCAATTACGTGGGCGCACATTATAAATCCCAAATCTCACCTGTGCTGCTGCTGCTGCTTTTGGGACACACAAAATTCGCACACAACAACGCAGCGGTGTAAGTTATTTGTTTAATTTATGCGTCAGATAAAATTTTAATCTCTTCGGAGGCAAAGCGAGGAAACAGAATAAAGTTGCCCGGATGGGTCTGTGTGAAAGCATGCGAATGCAAAAATAAAACGAGAAATGGAAAATGAAAAATACGAAACGAAACGAAACAAAATAAAGTCTCTATTTACACACTTTTCATGGTATTTTCCTGGTCGACACACCCCCATGCCAACGCACAAAGTATTCGACTGGGAGCTATGGATTCACTTTTTACTTTTTTACATCTCTTTTTTACTTTGCGAAGTAAATTCTATTTGGATTTTCGCCCGCACCAATGCCCAACCATATAGTATAAATACATATATATATAGTCTTCAGGAATTAATTGACTCACCCCGCCGACTTGTTGAGGAACTTGTTCGGAAAGTTGCTGAGCAAGACACTTGTTTGACTTTCGGTTTTGCGTATATTGCGTATACGCCGTGTATTTGTCGAAACCTTAACATGGCGCAATCTTACCGCTGGTTTTCCTGCCGTTTTGGCCTGGTTTTCTCGCTACGGCTTATGCAAACAGCCGAGTTAAATATTTTCATTAGTCAAGTGGAAAGAATTATTTATGAAATGCGCTCGCCGGCCGGATTTCGCCTCTGTTTTCGTAACGTTATTGTTTTGTTTTGTTTTTCTTTCTCGGTGAATGTTTGCAAATTTATTCATGGGCTACAAGGCAGATTAGCAAAATTAATAAAAGTCAGCTTACGCTTTTTAATTAAGTTTGTCGGTGCCGGCTTATGCAAATACCATAAATAAATACAATTGACTTTTAAGTTTGAGCAACAGCTTATGGCATCGATCCGCGCCACCAACACCACCATCGAATGACAAAATTAAATCAGTGCCACACGAGGTTTGGTTTAATTGCTAGTGTGAGTCTACGGCCACCAAATAATGCCCGGGGAAATCCCCCGGAGGCGCACAAAAGGATTTTCCGGAAACAAGTCGGCAAACGAAGAGCGAACACAAATGGTAATCGTCCTTGCCTTCGAGGACCTCTCAAAATGCTCTCGCTAATCTGCACTAATTCCATTTACAATTAGCATTAGTGAGTTGTAAAAACGAAGGCAAAGACTTTGCTTCACAGCGAGTACGACTGCCTGCTTGCGGCTAATTTTCATATTTTGTTCAAGTTTCCGCATAAACAAAATATCCCTCCGCAGGTGGGCAACCCATCCTTTTACCACTTTCTCCGCAACTTTCTCCGGAACTCTGTCCGATTCCGTGCAGCTAATTAAAATGAGCAACTCTTTGCCGGAAATGAGCATTACGGCTAATGACAAGAGCGGTTTGGCAGCGGACGAGATTTTTGGCCATTCGAGGGCACTGGAATAAATCAGCCAGGACATTACCGCAGTGCTGGACTTGAACAAATTATGATTTACGCTTCGAAACATTTTTTCTTCATTTCATTCGTAATTAAGGCAGTATATAACAAAATTAAGCTCTTGTCACCGATAAAGGTGTCACTAGCATCTCCATCCACCTCTTATCATCGACGTTAATCCCCGTGGCTTAAAATCCAGGAACAGCGGTTCATAGTTCATGCTCAAGTACACGAAAAATGGGCATTAATGCCGCGTTTATTGCCTTTAACCGCATTATAATAACTTTAAAGCGCCCGTTTTTATGGCGAACGGAAGCTGGGCAATTTATTTGCTGACCAGCGCAACAATGGAGGCAAGTCCTTCACAAAAAAAAAGGAGGAAAAAAGAAAAAAAAACAGCGAGTACCCAGAAAAAAAAATGAGAAATGCTGCCGCCTGGGCTATTAAATCCCTGGCTAAATTAACTTTAAGGCGGCGTGCTTCGGCCAGTCTGATTACATTAAGAGGTCCTCGTAGCCGCAACTGTAGAGCTAAAATGCGCGCGTGATATAATGCGATGCGAGTCCGGCAGCGGGACATTCAAGTTGATTAAAATCAAGCATCAAGTAAATAAATCTACGGCCAAAAAGGCAGCTTCGCTGGCGCCACTAACTGCCTGGAGATTAATTTAAATGAATGAATCCCGCCATCAACTCTCCGGGGCTCGCAACTTGCCCCGCAATCACAGACAATCTGTACCGCTTTGCCATCCACCGGGGAAAAATCTGATAATTTATAAGTTTACATTAACGAAGGCCATTTGCATATATCGATTTTGTACATATTTTCTGGAGTACTGTCTTCCACAAGTACTTTGAAGTTTTTTCTTCAAAAGAGGAGCACCTTTTGAAGCCATAATTTGAATTAACTCAGGTATATCGATTGAACTTGGGTTGTCACTAAAGTCACTAGCTTTAAAATTAATAATTAATTAATTAATATAGTACTACACACATTCAAACTCAGTGTTTTCCCCCCAGTGTACTCACCTCCTAATATTGCGCTGAATGGACCGGGTGACGGCGCCCATGTCGCAGGCGCCCTTGTCTCCCGGTTTGCGGTTTTCCATCCGGCTGCTGCAGGAGCGTCCGTCCAAAGTGGCGTAGATGGGTCTACGCGGCATGTGGGCGGTGTGGGAGGACCGCAGTGTGGGTATCTTGCTGCGCTCTGCCCGCGGACTCGGCTCGAAACCGGAATCCTGGTCCTTGGTGGTGGCCAAGGCAGACATGTTGCCGCCATCGCGCGAATCCTGAGAGTTTTTCCAATTGCTGCGCGTTTTGTTGCCGCTGCGCACGCGTTTCTTGAGGCGACGCTTCCTTCCTCCACTGCCCTCACATGCGTCATCCGCCATGGATGCTCCGGCTGCAGCTGCTCCACCTGCCACGCTGGTATTGCCCACTCCATGTCGACTTCCACTGCTAAGAAAACGACGCAAGGCACTATCGTGCTCCGGATCAATACCATCCCTCTCATCGTCATCGTATTCGTACTCGTCCTCTTCATATTCGTAGTCCATCTTCTCCAGCTCCGCGGCACTGGGCAGCTGGACGGCAGACGCCCCTTCGCCTACCACCTGAAAGACTTGATTGCCCGCTTCGTAGTCGACCTTGCGTCCAGGTCGTTTTGTGTTTTCATCCAGGGAGTCATCGCTTTTCAGAACTTGGAAGCTCGATTTCCGTTCACCGGCCGGCTCATCGGAAGCTGAGGCTGGAGGATTTGAATTCGGATTCAGAACTGGGTCGTCGTCCGCCGAATCGGAAGGCAGGAGTGTAAAGGAGCGCCTCGTCTCCTGTTCCCTTTGCGGTGGCTCCGGCTGGGGTGGAGTGGGCGTTTGGGCTGTGGATGGGCGTGGCTGTGGTGCTGCTGGTGGCTTTTTGGGCTCTGCAGAGGGAGGAGCGGGTGGAGCAGCGGTGGGCGGAGGTGTGGGAGTAGGATTGGTATTTGGTTTCGGCTTGGCTTCAGCCTGCTCCATCTGTTCGGTTTTTTTGGCAACAGACGCTGGCTCTGCAGCCGCAGATTCCATCCATTCCACCGTGTTGGCATTAGGCTGTGGTTGTTCTGCGGCACTTGGTGGCTTTGCGGCCTCCTCCTTGGGGGGTGGTGGAGGTGTGGTTGGCTGTGGTGCTGGTGCAGATTGGGTTGGGGGATTTTGGTGTTCCTTTACCTCCTCGTCATGCTTTTCCCCAGGTTCTTGACCCTCTTTGGGGGGGTCCTTTTCCACTGACTTTTCCTCACTGGAACTTTTGGACTCGCTGCTCAGCGCAGTGGCAGCTATCTTGATCACCTGCTCCACCTCCTTGGAGACCAACTGCGTCTCCTCCTCACTCAGCTGGAGCTTGACTTCCTGCTCCGACTCCTTCGCCTTACCATTTTCCCCTGCAGGTGGTGCTTCCTCGGAAGATTTGGAAGTTTGGATTTCCTCGGCATCGTGATGCACGTCAACCTGAGTGACCACCGACTTGGCTGCCTCCTGTTCTTCATCTGTTAGCTCAACTGCATGAGACTCCTCTACCAAGAGGTTATCCATTTGTCCGGACTTTTCACTCATTGCGCTCTGGGTTGGTGACTTGATAAAGGTTCCCTCTTTAGTGGGTGGCGTTTGATGCCTGCTGGCGGATGGTGGTCGTTCCTTGACACTGACCTGATCCTTGCCGTTGCCAGCCTGGTGATCCCCATTGACAGTGAGTGGCTTCCGCGTAGCCTTCTCAGGCGATGAGTGATTTTCCGTGTGATTCTTCTCGTCCGGATCGCTGCTGTCTCTGTTTTTTGACTTCCTAGAGGATGTGGAACGCTTACGGTTAACCACTCGATCCTTTTGTCGCTTGTGGTAGCAACAGTTCTCGCAGGAGTCCTCCGCACTCTCCTCCTCCCACTCACTAGAGCTGGCATACCGCTCCCTGGACTTCCGCCTTCGAATCTCGATGTTGCTCTTAGAGCGACAGATCTCGCTGCACCGCTCGTGCTTGGACTCCCCACAACTGCTGGTGCGCCTCCTCAGTTGCCTTCTCTTGTGTCGCCGACAAACGTGCCTCAATCGCTGCTCCTTGCGATAAGTTTGCTCCGAGCAGCTGCAATCCCCATCTCCTTCATCCGCCTTACCATTCCCGTTTCCATTATCCGAATCGGAGCGTTTTAGGTACACCACGTACTTCTTGGAGCTGCGCAGATCGTGCAGCTCCTCCTTCTCCACATACTTTAAGGGTCTCACCATGTCAGTAGCGTTGGTTTCGTGGAAGGGATTCCCACTCCTCCTGCTCGACAATCGCACCTTGTTGGCCGGCTGACCGCCGTTGGCCTGCAGGAACTTGGCCGTGGAGCGATGACCACGCTGCAGAGCTCCATCCAGTGGAGTTAGGACCAATCCTCTTGAGTTCCGATACACGGCATTAACATCTGCTCCATAGTCCAGCAGCAGCTTACACATGTCAGTGTAATCATTGGCCGCCGCAATGTGCAGCAAGCTGCGTCCATCATTGCTGGTGGTGTTCACTTGCTTGGGCCTCTGGGCAAGTAGCCACTCGAGGAGCTCTCTTCTTCCCGAGGCGGCGGCCTCGTGGAGCGGCAGATCACCCTTGGCATTGCGCAGCCAGAGATTAGCTCCGCGCTCTTTCAGCAACTTAAGAGTCTCAAACTGTCCTTTGGAGCAACCGCAGTGGGCAGGTGTTCGTCCCTTGCGATCCTGGCGATTGGGATCTGCCTCCAAGTCCAGCAATCTAGCGGTGGCATCGGCGTGGCCCAACGTTACGGCATAGTGCAGAGCTGTGCAGCCATTGGAATCGATAAGATCCGTGGAAGCACCACACAGACCTATCAAGGTGTCAATGCACTCAGTGTGTCCACGGGAACCAGCACAGTGCAGGGCAGTGAGGCCATCTCTGAAAGTATTTAGGGATATTTAATGATGGAACTAGGGTGGGGTAACATGCTAAACCCACTTATCCGACGACTCCACCCGGGCACCCGCTTTGACCAGGGCAATCACTGCCTTCGCCGAGCCCGCCGATGCAGCCCACAGCAGCGGCTGGCGACCATCCTTGTCCTGGACATCGACACTGCTCTGGGGATGGGAGAGCAGGATGCCCAGGATCTCAAGGGAGAGCCTCGAGCTGTTGCTGGAACTGGACTGCTGCTTGCTATCATGGCTGGCGCCACACATCTGGGCGGCATAGTGAAGCGGAGTGCCACCATTGGCGTCGGGCTTGGCCACACTGGCTCCGGCTGCCAGGACCGCTCGCAAGGACTCCACCTCCCCACAAACTGAAAAACATAGGATGCATTTAGTCTAATTACTATACAACAAATAGTTTGTATACATTAAATCATATTAATAACGATTTTCCATAAACATATGTCTGTAAGTATAACCAAAGTTAATTAGAATTTTTTGCCATTAATCGCGTTTAATTCATGAGTGTGCTCATTGATTAATTGTCATTTTTCTAGTCAACAAATGAGTAACTTTTTAGTTGTAATTAATTGAAAAATGCATGCGCTCCTAAATAAATTGTTGAAAAATTATTTGTAATGCAATTACTGAAGCTTTTTGTTTAGTTAGTTCAATGTAAATATTTCTAGGCCAAGTGTGAACTGCTGGTAAACAAATTGTTGTTTAAACAAAATAATATAAACATAAATTGTTTACTTTTAGGCAAACAAAAAAAATAGTTTAGTTTCCGAGGATTATCCCTCCACTCACCAGTCGCCCAGTGCACCACCGAATGGCCCTCATTGTCCACCGCGTTCACATCCGCCTTGTTGGCCAGCAGCAGGTTGACCATGGCCAGGTTGCCCTGGATGACGGCCAGATGGAGCGGTGTGAAGCCATCCTCGTCCGCCGACTCCAGCAGCTCGGGGGCTGCGATCGCAATGCTGGCGGCCGCCACGAGGTCCTTGCTCCCTTCCGAGTCCTGGGCGGCACAGTAGTGCAGCGCGTTGCGGTGGCTTCGGTCCCGCTGCCGCAGCAATTCCGGCTGTCCCACGATGAAACGGAGAACGACAAAGAGCAAAATTCAGAATTCACTTTAGTTAGTTAAGTGGCAATGGATGGATGGTGGGGGTTAAAAATTAATTACTTCGCCCGCTGGAAAATTATGGCCATGCGGGGCGATTGCACCTGCTGAGTTGAGGCCGCAGCCGATTAATAAACTAATTAAAATGCCATTTGCATATTGCATCAATTTGCATCACGCCGCTCTGGACATACACTACCCCATGCCCATCCGCTTTCCCATCCCCTCTCCCAACCCCTTTCCCATCTCCTACCAATTTGCCGGCGGGCAGCGTTTGATGGATCGCGTAATTTTCACAGTCTCCGGCTTAATTGCCAGCAAATATTTTGGTGGAGAATATAAGTGTGTGCATCGAGTGTTGGTAGTTGCAGTGTTGTTTGTTTATTTGTTTAACCGGCTAGTTGTTGTTGTTGTTGTTGGTGGTGGTTGTTGGTTGGTCGGTCGATTGGTTGTCAGCCAGGCCTTTTGTGCAAGTGTCGAGTGGCTGATTGGGGAAAAGCAATTACTTTTTCCAAACGCATCACACCTCCGGCAGCGCATTTAATGCGATGTCACAAAAATGGCCGGCCAATAAATAATTAAACATATTCGCGCGTTAATCATGCAAAAATGATTGCCAGTTATGTATAAAACGGTAACAGTCGTGGAAAAATGGTCTTTTGCGTACCGCTGTTGGTCAGTTACTAAAGCAACAGCACAGCGAAGGTAAACAAATGTTAACAGCGACGCCTGGAAGTAGCCATCGAGTGGGGAAGAGGGGGTGCAGGGTCCTGCGGGCAGGATTGGAAGCCGTTGTCCTGGGCAACGTGGTGAGTTGCCAAGGACTTGTGTGGTGGTGGCTCACCAGATTATCGCTTGCATTTTTGGCGCGCAAAACAATATCAAACTCCAGCGGCGCGGCGAACATGGCTCCTCCTGCGTCGTCCCTCTGCCAGGAGCCTCGGCCCGCCTTCGTCCTTTTTGGCCAAAGGATTTCGGGTGGGAGCGACGAGCAACGAGCGTGGAGCGTGCAGTGTGTCAAAACATGTCAAGTGCACAAAAAATACTGTCGCCGCCGCCGAAAAGTATGCTAAAACTTTGCCCGCTGCCGCCAGGAATTCGCAATGCGACGACAGCGACGCCGACAGCGGCAGAGACAGCGACGTCAGCGGCAGCACGCAAATGTGAAAGTGAAAACGTTGGCAAATCGTCGGCCAACGGGGCGGATGATGATGAGGATGAACGTGGGCGGTCGTGGGGCATGCCCCTTCTCTTTACAGCCGTTTTGTGGGGCGCCCATGGGCGCCGCTTATTAGGCTTCGCAACAAACTTTTCTTGCGGCATAGTTTGTGCTAATTTCTTGCTGCTTCCACGCCCCTTTAGTCAACGCCCATCTGCCCATTCACTGAAAAAAATGTATAGGCTCCTTTTGAGCTGACTTTGCTGCCAAGTTTCTTACAGCCATTGCACAAAACTTAGACAATTGCTCGTTAATTTAGGTATTAAATTTAGGATTAAGGATTAAATTTTAAACTATAACAGATGCCAAAAGTCACTGAAATGATTTAAATAAGTTTTTTTTCAGTGCACTTGGTGTTTATCTTGTCAGTTTGGCTGAGTGATTGACTGTGTTGCTTTTCTAACCAACATTCAATTTTTACAAACATTTCGGGCACGTTGCCTTTCTATTTATATCGCGCAAAGGATATCGCGTGACTGTTGTAAAACTGTCGTGAGACGAGGACTGGAGGCCACCTCTCACCTCTCACCTGTCCCAACTCCCCTCCTCGGATCCGCGGCAAGTGCTCAATTTATTGCACATTTTAGCATGAGTCAAACAAGAGTTCAATAGCGAAACTCTTGTGGCAAGAACAACAAGAGAAGGTGAACTTTGACTATTAGGCATTTGCGTGTTGCATCGGCGCACTTGAAGGGATTACTTTGCGAAAGTGAAAGGGGCAAGTGCTTCTTATGGCCAAAAGGATTCGCAGAACTGACAGCAAGGGCTCAACAGGTGTAAGGAAGGACCTTGGTACAAAACCCAAAAAGTTAATTCTTTCCAAGTTAAATATTTAATGTTTCACTTAATTTACAGTTGTGCACCGAATATGGTTCACATTTTTTCCTTGGGATCTGTGGGATTTCCATATTTCTCTGTTGATTGAATCGAATTTGAGCTGCGGCTACGTTTCCCTTTTTTTTGTTTTGTTTGGCAAAAAACTTTGCAGCAAGGGGAAAATGTTTACAATGAATGATTTTTATTTGCTGCTTCCGTTATCTTCGGCCAGCTTTTTCAGCATTTTCAGCTTTCCTGCTGGCCAGGCCTTGTCTGAGTTGCTGTTTGTTTCTTACGCTGCCGTCCGGATTATGAATAATTCAAATAAACTGAAATGATACCTAAAAACTTTGACAACCCATCTCCCAGCATTTCGCTGGTCCGGGCGCACACAATGGTAGAAAAATAAAATGGAGCTCAGGATGGGGGGCAGTGTTGCTCTCCCACTGGCTGCTTTGTTATTATTATGATGATGATGGTTGGTGTGATTGTTGCCGTTTTCCTTTTCGACCTCCCACAACAGCTGACACCCACCCATCCACCCACTGGCCGCTTCTGTTGGTGTCATGCAAATTTGGATTCAACTTTCTACATTCACCCGACACAAAATGAAATGCGATAATCAAATACGGCCAACAACAATGCGCTCCAAAGGCAGCACCAGCTGGCCCACTCCAATGCGCTCCTCTCCTCCCGCTCCACTCCCTTGGCCAGATAAAACTTTGGCACTGCCAGTTGGCCAGTCCAACAGTAGAACAGCCGAACAGTCCAACTGGCCGCCATTTCAGTTGGCCCACACGAAACGATTGCCATCGCCATTCGAGTTCCTGCTTATGCCATTTTAATAGTTCTTTAAACAAATAAAACGTGCTTGGGCCGCGTAAAAATGGGGTCACAACAATGGCACAAAGATCATAATTTCCCGAGGTATACGTGGGATCCAGAAAGGAACAGCAAATAAGTCAAAAAATATATAAAAAAAATTACAATTAAATAGTAAATCAAATACAACGCAACTTCGAATTTATGAACTTTGGTAATACTTCTAAAATATCTAATAGAAATCCTATGTTATCTGCATAAAACTATCCATTAATTTTAGACTCTATAGCGTGCATAATTAACTTCTCAACTTTTAGTTACATAAGCCAAAATACTGTTAAGCTATCCCATCTGCCTTTGGTAATCTCGCTTTTAGTTTGGCCAGATTAATGGCAAATGAGCTACAAAACAACACAAAAGGTGCGCACTAAAAAGGCACGAGTCACGATTTATGGCAGCCGTCCAACCAAAAAAAGCAACAGTTAGGCTGGTGAAGGCATAAAATTTCACATTTTACGATTGTTCATCTCGATCCGGGCAGCTCATCCTTTGGATCCCTTACCAGCCACCTTATGCACGTGTTGTATGCGCCTGTTGTCTTTAAGAGCTTCCGGGAATGCCGAAACGACAACTAAACTTAAAACTTCCTTTGGGTTTCTTACACCCAACAGTGGCATACGAGGCTTAAGGGTCCATCAGATTTATATGCCTGCAGGTCCTGCAGGAACAGGGGAAAACAATTTGCTTTGCTCTCGAAAGCATATATATGAAGATATCAAATATTCGACCACTTCCTTCTTTTCGCCATTTGCATAACTGAAGCGACAACTGTCGTCGTCAAAGGACAAACTCCACAGGACCCACAGGATCTGCTCGAAATCACAGTCTCCAACGCAGCGGTCAGCAGTCGCGCTTGTAGCCGGGCTTATTATTCATATATCGTAGGCCATTAGCATAACAATGAGATGGAGATGGAGATGGAGATGGAAGTATGGTCGCAGAAGTCATAGGATGTGTTCTGTTCTACTCCTTTGATTCACGAGCATGTAGGCGTGCATGACGCATACGCCGTGTGGCACCCGCTTCCAAGTTCCAAGTTCCATGGGGGCATCCTGGGGCATGGCACAGCCAGGAAGTGCGTACAAATATAAATAAAGCATAAATAATAATGAAAGACGACGCAGCCGACGCAACAATAACAGCAAGCACACAGTTACATGATAATGCATAAAAAATAAAATACATGCATGGCCTGAGAACCATGAACAGGGCACAAATGGCAACTGGCATCTTGGAGGGGGGAGGCTCTTCCAGGGGTTATCCTGGGCATCCTGGGGATTTTGGCTGTTGTGGCTGTGGGCCTGGGCACGAAGGAGAACCGAGAATTCGACTTAACGCTTCGTTGGGCAGCACATCCGCCATAATTATGTGTGACGCGTCGGGAGAATGGCACATTAAAAGGCTGGAGCAACCCGAAAACGGGCGCCCAGCATGTCCTGCGGCAGGAGGATAACCCCGGCATAACCCCGGGATAACCCCGTACTGCGCCGCAAACACCGGAAACTCTTTTATGGGCGCCTCGAGGTCGCAACCGCTGCGGCCTGTCTTCCACCGCTTAAGATGTCAAGTGACCACAGGGCATAGAAGCCACAACACAGAGTCCTGCTCAATGGCAAATTTATGCGGACAATGTGCCATTCATATGTTAATCACATTTGCCTCAAGATGTATTTTAATTAACGTAAGCGGCAAAGTGCGCAGGTAGCAACATCATAAAAATAATTTCACAGATAATATAACATGCTTAAAATTATGCAACTTTGTTTATATCTCATATACTATATATCATAATTTCAAGACTCACAGATATTTATTCAATTTAAACGTTTTGATTTAAGTACCCCCCTCATTGTAGCCCCTGTTTTGATCCCCAACCAGAAACGGCAGCAGCGCCTATATATGTACAAATAGTAGGCGAAAATGTGGGCGTGGCAATGTCTCAAGTCGGCAGACGCCTCCGCCGCAACTATAATTTGCATGCTCGACAGACAAAGCTTAACTGCTGCTCAGGCAGGCGGCAAGGATATACATATACAGGTGAGTTGTGGGGCACTCAGGGGGAAGAAGGATGATGCTGCTCTCTAACTGTTGTTGTGGCACCTTTTATACTTCTAATTAGTGCCACGTTGGCGGCTGCAGCAACAATGACGCTTGGCTGCGTTTACTGCAGTTGGCTGGCATCGGGGCCTTTGTTGCGGCATCTCTGCCCCACCGTTGGCAACCCTTTTGCACCATGCCAATCCCCGCCAGTCGGCGGCAGCCCACCTGCTGATCCTTGAGGAAGCGTTTCACTGTGCAGCATTCTTAAGTAGTTTTGGCAATTATTTACAGCTACTTTGGCTCGGGGCCCCCTTCCGCACTTTTCTCATCCGCTTTGGCCTGAACTCATCAAAAGGTTTGCCGCACGGATTATTATTATGCCATGTGCCGGGATCCGAGATCCGGGTGCCTGGATCCTGAATCCAGAATCCAGAATCCAGCGTCCTCGGGAATCGTGAATCCTGCTTACCAGCACTCCCTGCGCTGTGTAGTTAAACTTTCGCATAGTTTTTATGCCGTGCTACGGATTAACAACAACGGCAAACTTTCATTTTGATCTACAAACTTTTCCGGCGGTTTGAGCTGCTGGAAAACACCGAGACCGCTTTCCACCGCCACCAATCTCAAATCTCAGGTGGTAGAATGTTTGCTAAACATCATGAGCAATTTTCCCGCTTTAACGGCAATTCAATTCCGGGTACACGGCTCATGCATACTTTAGATGGAGACCCAGCTGAAAACATGGCAAATATGGACTGGGGATGAGGTTTGGGATTGGCGATGAGCTGGCGTCCATGTCGCCTGCATAATTCATTGGCCAAGTTGTAAGTTGTAAGTCATGGCTCAAGTTTTGTCCAAATCGAATTAACTTGCAAAATATTTTAGAAACTCAGAGCTGGCGAAGTTCACTTGGTCAATTAAAAATTATGCACAACCAGCCAGTCCCGCATTCCGAGTAATTTCCGCAACAAAAACTTTCTGTCCTGCCCCACACCGAGCCCAAAATCCCAGCCAGGACATCCCCTCCTCCTCCTTGACAGGACCAACTGTGCACCGAAGCGCATTAAAATTAGTAACAAGCTATGCTCATTTGTGTCAACTTTGACTGTCATTATGCACTCGGAGCAAATATTGTTGGATGCGGAGGCAAAAGTTTTTGGCCCCTGCCCCGGACCTCTCATGTGATTAGCCCGCCGGGCGCTTCCTTGAGCAAAAATGTTGCAGGATCAGAGGCGCAGGATACAAGGAGGAGGATACAAATTCATACACGGATATCCTACTGCATATATGTGCTCCAACTCCAGTTGGACTGCAACTTCGGCCAGGCCAGCTGGACAGCTGGGAGCTCGCCAACTTCTGGGCAGGAAGTCATCTCGAAAGCCAAACAGTAGTGGGCTTCCATTGCAAGACAAATTTCTACGATTTCAGTAATTAATTTGCCAATGCAAACTTTGGTCAGTTGAGTCGACTCAACCCAGAGAGAGAGAGTCATCCTCGTCATAGTCCGTCTGCTATTTCTGGTGGTTTCTAATTAATTGGACAGCTGTCCGGCTAAGCCGACGCATATGGTCCGGCGGCCAAAGTTGGAGCTCCACCCAATTGGAAATGGGTTTTTGTGCTCAATTAGCCCAGTGACGCTCGTCGTGGCCAACTTCTGATGATGACCGAAACCTCAGACCAGCACCAGCGCCCATTGCCATTAATTTAACTCGTTGGGAACGCTGACTTTTATTTGGACATTTGTTGGGCCTCGCAGCCTAATTAATTGTATTCCGACATGCAAAACTGTCCGAAATCGCATGCAAATGTCGTGGGTCAGTTTTTGGCCAAATATTTCGATCCAATCAGAGGGATCCTTTGGCGCTGATTGGATTCCAATCGCTCCTTGTTTCTGGCTTCTTCCTTTCTCACCTGACTTTCGACAAACAGCCGAGCGATTAATTAAAAATTCAAATGACTGCGACTGAAGTTAAATAGATACGATGCCGTGAAGTAATCCGAATGTCAGCGGCAAATGTAAAGGCAATGGCAATGGCAAAGGCGAATCAAATGAAATAACGATTGAAAAGCCAGCGCTACACTCACACCGAATAAGCGATGGAGCAAACTGGGCGAAATGCAAACTTTTTCGACGTCATTTTTAATGAATTTTCAACAAAATGTGCCAAACGTGTTGCAGCTGCAGAGCCAAAAAAAAAAAAAAGAAAGGGGTGGCAAAAAATCGCAATTAAAATTACCAAGCAGTGGCCGGAGCAAAGGCACCGGAAAAGGATCCGATTGCACCAGCCACCGAGTCCTCCTTTCGCCATTTCGGCCAAATTGATAATAATTTGCACGTTGATTGAGCGGCGGCAGTGGGCGAAGGAAAACGAGGATCCAGGAAAGGAAAGTGCTATGAACGGGCGTAATTAAAAATGCCGACTGAAGGTCAATGAATAGCAGCTAATGGAAACTGTTCATTCCCAAAACAACGAGGTGCTTCAATTTTAAAGGGGAAGACACCAGGCTTTCGCTTTCTGAATTCCAAATTAATTTTCAACGACAAGTTTTGGGTACACCCAGGATCGCACCGAAATTCCCACTTGCTTTTCCCTTAGGTTCAGCATACCCTGTTTGGAATTGTTTAGCACGGGTATATACCTCATAGCTTAAGGTTGACAAACAATACATTTCATTTCACTCTCGATAATAAGTCCATAGTAATTTTGATAAGACATTATGCTTCCCTGCTTAGATAACTGAAAGAGCTGCAGAAATGGGGGCATCAACCCTATTCAGTGCTACCTCTCAAAGTTGCCCGCTTGTTTTGTTATTATGTTATTTGCAACAAACAAAAGAGTCTCTTGCGGCACTCGGTTGGCTAAAATCAACTTCTGCAGCTGACTTTTCAGCGAAAACTTTTACTTAAAGCTCCCAAACGTGGAGCGGGGCCAGTGGCCAGCACCTTGGGACACTCCGTGCGGAGTGAAAAGGAGCAGGAACCAGCACCGCTTCAAATCTTAAGTGAAAATAAATAATTCACACCTGCAGCAATCTGAGGGACGGCAGGCAGCGACACACACACATAGATAGACGTACAATTACCAACTTGCGGTGTAAAACTTCAGCTTCGAATTCTTGGCTAAATTGCGGTTTAAAGTTGAAGGCAGGAGCTGCTATGTGTAGCTGCGAGAAGTGACCTCCACGCGGAGGTGGGACAATTACGCCATTAACATTAACTTAAGGCGGGCACCGGGCTTGGGGAATTCAGAGGAACAGGAGCAACAATGCCGGGAGCCAAAAAGTTTTATTTTCTAAGAAATTAAGTCTTAATTGGTAAAAACAGCAGCAGCAACAACAACGACAGCCCGGGCAGACAATAAAGACGAGAGCCCAAGATATTGAAGGGTGGCTGGAAAAACCAACATCAATGAAAAGTTTAAGCAAAACAATAGCAGGCGAGTAAACAACGTCGATGAATGTTGCTTGAGTGCTCTCAAAAAGCCAAGAAGCCACCAGCAGCGTTCTCTGCTACAATATACAAAAGCCAGTGTCCCTGTATATATCTATACACCCATATATATATATATATATATATATATATATATATTTCCAATGTGTGGGTAAGAAGCTTTGGCCCGAGCTCTGCAATAATTGTTACTCATACGCCATGTTGTACACGGCAATAAATCGAAAACACAGAAATCCAATAAAGAGACCCAGTCATATAGTTCAAGTGGTGCTCCAGACAATAAGCGCAATTAAAATATATCCACAAAAATATAGAAGCGCTAAATAAACAGCACAATAGCAAAGCACAGGCGACAAAGCCAAGTGGAGCTCTTTAATTATACTATGGCAAAAACACAAAAAAAACAAGTAGAATGACTGTTGGCCAGAGCAGGCGGCAAATTAAAGACATTAAAACTTTTAATAGCTTAGGCGGCCTTATCAAAGCTGCAAACAGAGAGACACAGATATGCGGAGACAAGACAAATTAAAATATGTCCTGCAGGCACAAGATATAACTGAATCAAGAACAAGAACAGCAATGAGAACAGGACGAGACAAGGATATAGCCGCAACCGAACATTAATAATACCAGTCAGCGACTGGCGATGTAATTATATACAGATTTACTGAACAACCTTGAACCGCGAGACGTTTTTTGTATTCCAAGAATACAAGCAAAACGCCTTCGCCGAGTAATTGACATAAGCAGTGCACATTCACATTACGCATACGCCTCGTTGCCCATAAGTTGAAAACCAATTTTTCGCCCGAGCTCGCTATATTGGCCCGATGATGTTTTTCAGTCAGGGGGCAAAAGCGAAACCGAAAATGCCAAATGCGGCCATATTTCTGTTACACTTTATGAGGCTCATAAAGTACGCGGCCCACAAAAGTAAGTAATAATCGCCGGCATTTGCGATATTTCACAGGCAAATGAACTGCTCGGCATCGCGGGAAAGGGCGCTTTATTTTTGGTTCTACGGCCAAGGTTGGCCAACAAAAATGTCATTTAGCAATTACATGACCGAGTAAGCTGACAGAAGGGGTCGGTTCACCCATTTCACCCCACCCCAAACTCATCTAAGTATTTGCGCAAAAAGTCGCCGCTGTCGAACTGTGCGCAATACTCAATGTCGGGCAATTTCACATCAAATTTGGCGTCAATATCAATTACCAGGACGAAAGGCACGCCAACTGGCCGGAAATGAAGGCATTTGTCAGAGCTCACAATGCCTGGCGAATAATTGCGAAACTAGCAACATGACAATTCGATGCCCGGCAAGGGGGTAAATTCATCAGGAATGAAGGACGAAAGGCTTCCGAGGACATGACCAGGCTCCTTTAGCTCCCAGTAAGCAGCCTTGAAAATTTATCTGCGTTCAATTAAAAACTTTTCAAATTTCAATTAAATGTGAAATTGGCATATTTAGGCGCTTGATGAACGGCCGAGGACACCAGGACGAGCGAACGAATGAAGGACCAGTCGAAACGGAATCAAATGATGGTCATGATGGGCCAAAAGGAGCAAGGAGCGTAGATGAGTGGAAGAAGGACCATTTAGCATTCACCATTCGACCGGCATAACTAAGCTTGGGGGATTATTTTGTCAATTTTAAATGTCCTGCCATTTACAGCATTCAAATTCAACTCGCCTTTGTTGTGCCAGCCCAGCCTGTTGTAGAAATGTTTATGAAGCAATTAGGCGCTCTGAACTGTGAACAATGCGCCGAAATGACTGCAACGGAAATTTAAAGACCCCCCATTTCCACCCTCTCTCTCAAACTTCCAGAGATCTCGAAAGGGTTTTCCTTTTGGCTTTAAGCTTTCTGCCGGCTCATCGTGACTGCAGAAAGATTAGAATCTTGCTACGCCTTTGCCCCGATTTGTGCCTTTGTCGTCGCCCAAAAAAGATGACTGGATTTGTTTTTGGTTTTTTTTCTTTTGTGTTGGGAGCCAAAGAGGCGCGGACCTGGAAGAAGTCAACTTGTCATGCTTGGACCGCCTCGGCTTAGCCATTATCCTTTATGGTGGCCGACAAGTCCTGTTCCATTACACACTCGCAGTTGGCTTGTTGTTCGCCATGGACTTTACACGTGTTGTAATGCGCGAAAGTAGTGTATCTGGATAGTTTCAGAGAATGCACTTAAAACTATAAGAGAATAGCTAAAAAGATAGTGTGTTGGAATAACTTGATTAAAAACATAAGAAGCAAGAATAAAAATGGTTACCTAGAACTTTAATTTAATATGAATGATAGTACAACTAACTAGAGTTTTCTTACAGTGCATTTCCATCTTACCTTTTCGCGCATTTGGGCCAACACTTGGACAATGTCGCCCCGCTGACAGGCGTACATAAGACTGGTGCAGCCCTCGGCGAGACGCCTTCTTGCAGCGGAGGATGAGGACTGCGACTGTGTCACCGTGAGCTGGGCAGGATCTGGGTCTGTTTCTGGCACGTCCACTGCTGCTTCCGCTGCCGCATCCGTGTCCGCATCCTGACTGCTGCCCGGCATAGCAATGACTTTGTCTGCTGCCTCTTGCCTTTGCTGTTGCTGCTGCTGCTGCTGCTCCTCCTTTTCCTGCTGGGGAGGATGGTCGTTGTCCTGCTGCTGCTGCCGCTGCATGGCGCGTGTCCTTCGCGGCAGCGGACTTTCGAACTGCAACTGCTTTTTGGCGGCCTTCAGACGAGGCGGCTTGGCCGGCCCCGTCACGCGCTTCACTTCCGCTTTCGGACGCTTCTGCATCCTCTAATGCGGTTAGTATCTGACCCGCTTTTTGTCCTTTTTTTCTGCCTGGCTTTGTGCTTGTGTTTGTCTTTGTTGTTGCGCTGTTGGCTTTCGCTGGATTTTTCACTCATTTTACGCCGCTTTGATGCATTTTTTCGCGTTTAATGATGGTGGAGATGGGCTGGGCTGGGCTGGGTGGCCACGGCACTGTCTATGTATAATTAAACACTAATTTGTTTGCTCACAACTGGCTTGGCTAAGGGCTTCTCTGATGCGGGTCCTTCTTACCGCCGATAGTTTGCGGTTGCCGTTGACAGTTTCGCTAGTTCAAAGCAAACACATTCTGTGCTTTTAAGCGGAAACGGAAGTGCGGAGTGCGAGTGTGGCGGTGTGCGCTTCTTTCAGTCGAACGCCTTTTAAATTTTCAACGGGCGAACGCAAAGGCAACATCCGCGGCAATGTTCTCGTCAATAATTAATTTCGGTTTTTATCAAAGAGTGAGCAACGCACACACACACACACTCGTGGCATCTCGGGAATAGGTTGATGCTTGGCAAAAGAGCGAAATAGACAGCTAGTAGCCGGGATCCTGCTGCCAACGAAACCAAACACAGCCAAGCCCAGCCCAATCCAACTACCCCCCGCTGCGCACAAGGGCGTTGACAGGACCTCCGCGCTCGCTGTGCCCGCTAAAGTATGCTATGAAAAATTCACTGTCTCTGCATTTGATTTAAATTTCCCTTTTCACACATAAGCGGCGGACATTTCACGCGATATCAAAGTGAGTTTCGTTGTTAAATCGCGTGGAAAATAGTTTTTGAAAAACGCCATCGCAGGCGGAAACGGAAATTCCTTGCTTATTTTTAGCCACAAGTAATAATCATGTGGATGATGCTCAAGCTAAATCCGCGTGCGCTTGAAAAAAATAAAACCTGGGAAATCTGCGAAAACCTATCGAGCTGATTGCACCTCGAAATTAAATTATATAAACACAAGAGCTCGCAAGCGAATGCGAATTGGATTGGATTGGTATTGAGGGAGTGGAAAGGCTCATTGATGGCGATTGCCGGGCATTAAGCTCGATTCGTTTGTTGCCTTTCAGGCGATTTCTCCGCCTTCGTCGGATTTACATTTAATTTTCTGCTACTGCCACTGCCACTGCCACAGCCAGTTGCCATTTTCAGTTGGCGATGATTTTGGCAAGGTTTACGAGGCGTTGAACATCCCAGTCGGCAAAGCGACCGAAAGCCACGGGCAGACGACAGGCGTCGGGCTTTTAATAAATTAATAATAAAAACGAAAAGAAACGCTGCTCGCAGCAGTTGGTCGGGAAATGCAATAAAATTTAACTTTTCTCCTCTCACCGCCCAGTTGGAAGTTTGAGCTCCATTAGCTGACGGAACCGAGAACGATGATATGGCGGCGAAAAGTCAACAGCCAAAAAAATACGGTTTGTCGGCGATTTTCAGCCGCGAAACAATTTTATTCCATTATTTACAAAATTAAAACGGTTTCATGGGTTTTTAAGACAATGGACTTGAGGGAAAAAATTATATCAGTTGCGCATTTTTTAAGCCACTATAAAAAGTGCATGTAATTTTCTTTCAAACACTTTTTATTAATTATGATCAAAAACTGTTCCGTTTTTTCGCCTGGTTTTATGCCACTGTAGCGCAAGTAACGAGGCAACTTTCGGGGCAATCCAGAAAATTTGAAAATTGAGTGGCATCCGGCAAGTGAAAATGGCTTGGCCCAGATAATGCAAGTGGGCTAAGCGAAAATGCTTCAAGGACAGCCGACTGGAGTCGCATTATTGCAAAATGGCAATTAAACTCAAACACATGTACACAAAGTCGTGTGTGTGTGAGCCCTGCTGTCCTCCTGTACTGCAGAGAAATGTGGATATGAGCATCATAATCATTAAACTGTTTTATAGTATGGTGTCGCCATAATTATTCTATTATTAAGTACCAAAACATTTGTCATGCCAGCCATGCCAGGAATTGCTCGCATATTTGTAGTAGCAGCGGCTGTTGCAGCTGTTTATAAATGATTAAACCTGGCCAACTCGAGAGCATCCCGGGGCATTGGGCTGTGGTCCTTCGCCCTTCGTCCTTGGCCCCGGTCGAATGTATCCTTGTGGCCTCACACAACGTCTGTGATTGTGCGGCGGTGGCCATGTCTGTGTGTCGGTGTGTGCGAGTGTGTGCCCTGCTGTTAAACGCAAACTTAGCCGCTTGGCAAATAAACATTTTAGCAAATTTACTGCCAACTGACAGCTGTCAGCTTTATAACCACCATCAAACAATGGCAGTGCGATGGTCCGGGGTGCTTCCAGTGGCATTCTGGGTGCGAGATGTGCACAGACCGCATCAGTATTTGCCAGGTGAGCGAGCGGGAGAGAGTCCTGCGACAACTAAGCACACAGCAAGCCAGGGCTCACACACATACAGAAGCGCGGGTGGGGAGGATCCTGGCTAAAGTAGCTAAGGACATACACACACACACACACATGCGCGTGTTGAAGAGGACAGGCGGCCAGGCAGTTTTGCTCACTTAACACTTCATTGAAAAACCACTTGGAAAGCCACTACACCCACGAGGGCAGAACCCACGAAATAGAGAAGATAAGGATACTCAGAGAAAATTGCTCGAAAATCGGAAATCGAAAATTTCGGGCAAATAAAACGAACAAAAGGGAATACAATTAGTAGGCTAGTTGTTCTGATATCGAAACTAAAGAACACATACTTCTTTGAATAAGAACATATATAAAAAGCATATATTTCTTTCTGTGTAGTACAACAGAAGTAAACTGTTTGTTCTGGATGGAAATGCGATGAAGTCTCTTTTTGTGTGGCCAACCCACCGCTGCCCTTTTCCTGGCCACCACCTCACGATCCCGGCTTGACTTTGACATTCCGCAGGTTAATCGCGAGAGAGTGGTCCAAAGGCATAGCCGGGCCAATTCCGCTCCGGCTCAAAGCATTCCGGAAGGCAATTCTGGCCGAGAGAACGAGCGTGCGCGGACTGTCCACTGCAGGCATGCATAAAGTATACTCTATAGTATACAAAGAAAAACAAAAAAAAAATAGAGAAAAATACACACAAGGCTGTTGATACAAAAATGAAAGCACACAAAATGCTTGACATTTTCGCATAGCTCAGAAATTTGCTACTGCTGCTGCGGTGCCTTTGAGCTGCCGTCGTCGCTGGCGGATTTGTTTCACTCCCGGCATCCCGGTTTATTACACACAAATTTGCACAAAATTATATTAAGCGGAGAACAAGTGGCACTGGACATGGCCAGGCGGCACTACTGGAATCCCCAGCACAACTGGCTTCCAGGCGAGCGTGTGAGTGGGCGGGCAGGTGGCTCTGCTGGCTCAGGTGGGTCAGGTGGTGGCGCTGTGGTCGGTGCATGCTCCGTGTTATTGTGGTGGCCAACCGGTTGGCATGGCAGCCAAAATGGCCACTTGCTGGCTCATGCGTTTGGGCTTAATGCCTCCACTTGCGTGTCTGGCTGGTCCAATCAGCAGGTGAAGTTTACAAAAGTTCGGTGGCATAATTGGGTTGATTCGCTCACCATTTATTGGTTTTCGATTCAACAATCATGGCCAGCTGAGTGTATACAGTGTGTGCATAGTGGCTCCACTCGCCGATTTAGTTGTTACAACATGTAGTGGCTTCGCCAATTGAAATGGCCAAGTGTCAGTTGCACGAAACGCTCGCAGCTGCCAAAACAAAGGACTTAACTGCTGACACCGAGGGTTAAACGTTTAAATTTCAATTAAGCCAAAAGCCCTCACGCCTGGCAACACAAACCCAAACCCAAACACACACATGGACCCATGGACTGAGTCCTGGTCCTGGCCCTGGCCGCTCCCCATCGCCACTCAGCAGCACCAGCCAACAACGTTACAGCTCATAAATTTCTTGACTTGTGTCAGGATGTGTTAGTTTGGCCGACATTCCACTCGTCCTAGCAGCGAAAGCCAGAAAAAAAAAACCACCAGTTACCAGTTCCTAGTCGTCGTGGAACGTCAAAGGCAGTCAGCAACTACTGGTGGTAACCGGAGGGGTTTCTAGTTTTCAGGGATCCCGGGCTTGGAGGGGCAGGAGCATCCCAGGCAGGAGAGCATCCCAAGTAACCCCTGCTAAGGCGGCCAGTCACTTAAATGCCCCAGAAATAAACTGAAACTGCACACAGTGTGCTCAAGTTAAGACAACTTTTGGCAGCTGCATTTGAACACTCACAAAGGGCCAAATGTTGCCGATGAGAAGCGAACTTGGCATGCTCTTCATCATCAGCAGCTGATTGGCAAGGGATTCGCTCTGTGTTTACCAAGAATGCATCAAGGATATCTAAAGCGATATCAAGATAAATCTTAAAAAAAAAGAAATAAAACAGAGAGGTATGCCTGTAGTTATTCAATAAGAACACTTTAAGAAACCTCTATAGAATTATTATAACTTTCTGCATTAAACTTATTCCGTATAATGGAATTCGCAGAATTTGTGGAAACTTTTGAACATTTTCCCTGTGATTTTTAAAGACCTGATCCTCGCTTGTTTTGTTTGGATGATGTACATTCCATTCCCGAGGCGTGGCCACAGCTCGGAACCCCTAATTAAAGTGGGTCCACAGCGGTGCAATCTAGAATTCTCTGTCTCCCGGAGACTCACCTCCACCCATTCCGTGTGCGGCGTGATTATCTGGCTGCCCACCTGCCATCGCCTTGCCCACACATATGTATGCGTGCTGCGGCTTATGCATTTATGCGACTGAACTTGGCAGCTCATTGTGGACCCTTGTTCTGCAACTCGCACTCGCACTCGTAGTCGTACTTTGTGTACTTGTTGATGATGTCCCTGCCGGTGCTGCTACTGGAGCTGGACGGCAAGGACGAAGACCAGAAGCAGGAGCAGAACATGAGCATAAGCCACCCGCATGCACGACCTAGTGAGAAGGCTCCATTTGTTTGTTTGCTCTGGCGATCCAAACTGCTAAACGGGCCAACTGCTGCTGGCTCTGCTCAGGCTGGGTTCCAAGACCTGGTGCCTCCGCCGGTCCTGTCAACTTGTCAGTTGCTGGGCTCACGAACAGAGCTGTGCCAGCTATGACTGGGTGGATGACTTAAAAGCCCTGACAGGTGCACTCAGGCACGCACTTGCCACATGCATACTCAAACTCATGCTCGCAGCCCGCTACTTTGTTGTGCTAATCCTATTGGTATGGTGTTGGCGAACTCCATCGGATACATTGTTGCCCCAGCCGGAGCAGCACATGACCCATTAATACCCAGACCAGCAAAAAAAAAAACTAAGTTCCAACTTAAAATGGCCTGAGTGCAAAAGGAAAACTTAAAGGATACGCAAACGCATATCAAAACGACTTATTGGGAAATCTCAAATTATTTCCAGTTAATCTGGATACTTAAACAATAGTCCATCGAACTGGTATAAGTTAGTGCCCGCAAAGTGGCAACTCAATGGGATCACAGTCGCACAGACAACAAACTCATTTTCCATTGCCCCTAATTGAAATCGATAAGTGGCTCGTCTTAATTAATACAAAGGAGGGTTGGCCCGTTGCCGGCAGCTTAAAGATTAATTATCCATTATATGCACACATCCTGATTGAACCTCCTCCACTGACCAGTCCCCATTCTCCACCTTCTCCAATCTTCCCTTAGCATCGCATTGAGCATTCCCCAGTCAATAGCAAGTGCTGAATTCACTTAATTGCCGACACCTTTTCATTGCCGCTGGCCAACTGAGAGCATCCTGGACCGAACTGCAGCGCATTCGTTTGCCTTTGGCGACACACAATTAATTCGTCCTGGCAGGCATCAGAGCTTAATTTTTATTTCATTAACGCAACATCACCACCCAACCAGGACACCAATTCCGCCACCACTCCACACCCTTCGCCATACCCATTCCGACCGCATGAAGGGCGTCCATGCATCGCTAAGCGGCTTTGTCTCATTCTCTGCCAGGTGCACGTAGTATATGTATGTACATAAGTACATATGCATCGCATTCGAGTGATGTGGGTGGCAAATTGCGAGCAAATTAAGTGTTTCAATTCCGTTGAGATTTCCATTTCATGGAGTTACTATTCCAGTCCAGTCGCTTTCCGAAAGCCGGGATACACAGGCCATACCCATCCCATCCCTTAGCCTTCTTTCGGGCGGGTTTATAGTGCGTAACGCCATCAAAAATAGTTAACAGCATTGAAATGCTTTTAGCTAAAATGCGCTGCGAGTCCTGGCTATGCGTAAAAAGTTTTGTTCAACTCGCAGGACGAGAATGGCGGATGGTGTCCTGCATGTCTGCCGTAATGTGTGGCAAATAAAATTATTTTAGATCTTTCGACCCAGCCAGGTGATGATATTAAACATCTTGGCAGCACTTTAATTTCCTAAATAGCCCCCCTTTTATATTCGTATAAAAGTTTAAATTGTTCACTTTTTTGCCTGGTTTTTCTTCTATGCTGCCGGCCAAATTCACAAAAAAAATATAAACTTTTATGAAATATTGCAACGAGCACAATAAATATTTGCCTGTATATCTACAAAATATTTGTGTTATGTTATACTTTTTGAAGTCATAAAATTCATCAGCACCAAATTCATAAAGAGCCTTCGAAGATTTTTTATCACAGCCGCTGGATTATTTAAGAGAAAATAATATGGGAATTTAAATACATTGATGGCGCTTAAACAACTTCGGGGTATTAAATGAAACTTTATGAAACTTTTGGGTGCAAAACGCCATTTCCAAATAACTTTGTAAGAATAACCCTTTCGTTCAACTTTCTAATGCACATGGGTATAAAAAGTCGTTCTGAATATAAATTATTTAAGTAAAAGACATAACAAGTCATAGTTGCAAAGTAAGAATGTTAGCTTATTTATTCACTCGAGCATGCTGTGGATTTGGTTTGTGGCAACATTTACTTAAGTTCTTTTTTATAGAAACCTATCTTTTGAGACAAATAGCCAAATCAAAAAGACGTGTTATGATTGCAATATCAGTTTCACAATAAATATATACCAGGTTGCTAACGACTTGGACATGCCCCACTTAAATTAAAGATACCCACTAAATTTGCTTACCCTTGGGAACGGTTTAGTGTCTTTAAAAATCTCGTTTCGGGCTGCGGCTGGATACCCAGTTGGGCTTTGTTCACTGGTAATTGCTTTTCCTTTCAGCCATTGTGTTGCCAGGATAAACGCATCCTCTTTCGCTGAGCGATTCCTTGTGGGCCGGCGAGTGGCACGCGAATGGGCGCAAGGTGACCACCACCGCAGAGAGCAGCGAAAAACTCAGGGAAAACCGCAGCACATATGGGCAAACAAAGGTGTTTGCCGAAGGATCTGGCCTTTTGTACTTGCCGCAGGAGCTGCGCGTCGCGTTGCTGGCCAACTTCAAATCCAAACTGACCGCAAAGCATTTGCACTTTGGACTTTATGCCAAGGCGGCGTTGAAAGCCAAACGAAGTCGTCGGCAGCGTCGACGTTAAATAATAACAATAAAAACCCAACCAAAGGCAGTAAAACCCAAAAACGCGAATCCAATGCAAGTAAGTAAGTGTGTGTGGGGGGGGGGGGGGTATGTGTGTGTCCAAATCCCAGTAAAAATCGCACTGTTGCAAAAGAAATTATGGTTGTTGTCGCCGTTGCCGCCGATGTTGCTGCTGTTGTGCTAATTTGTGTTTGCGGCTTTCGCACATCAAACGCCTGTTGTTGTTGTTTTTGTTGCTGTTGTTGTTGTTGCGGTTGTGGGTCAGCACGAAAAATGAAGTTGACCCGCTTTCCCGATGCCGACGCGGTGGAAAATGTGGAACAGCGGTAGCAGAACACTTCCGAGCAAATTTACATAGGCTCGGCCAAAGAAATTATGCATGCCTCTGTTGATATTGAAATGCCGAGCAGGTTGAACTCTGGGCACAAAACCACCACACCACCCAACACACACCCACACCCAAAAGCCAGCAAAGCTGGAAAATCCAGAGGCGCGACTGCTTTCACTTTTCGGTCAGAATCGCCATTTGCAGGCGATAAACACGTAAGGTACGGAAAATAAACAAGGCGTGGCCAGCTAGACTTCGGCCCTCTTTTAGCCAAGTTAACTTCGACGCCGACTGCGGCATGCAAATTGGATAAAGTACGTACGTATATGTATGTGTGTGCAACGTCTCAGGAAGTCGTTAGAGCGGGAAAGGACATGCCAGGCAACCTTTGTGGGTCAAAAGCAGAACATAGAAAAAAGCAGAAGTGTGCCAGCACAAAGTCAAACGCAAGTGGATAAAAAAAACAGCAAAGCAGTGTCCCGCTTTTGACCACGAATAAATCAGTGAGCGAACAATGTACGGCGAGAACTTGGCACAAATCCATTATTAACATTAACACTCAACATTTTCGAGTCGCATGCAGTGGGCCATTTACGTAAACTTGGCCAACATGCCAAGTCGGGCCCAAGACAAACGTTTAGCTAGCTAAACAAAATGAACTTTTAATAAATTCATTACCCAGCCAGTTTATAACTTCTGCTGACTACCCCAGCACTCCACCCTCCTCGCCAGATTCGATGCACATTGCTTTGCTGTAGTGCACTAGCTGACATTACGTATACGCCCCGTACATTTATGAACAATCAACTTTATAGCCCACAAGCAACGGGTGAATGTACTAGTTTATGTGTCTTAGCTTCCCCTGCTCTCCTCTCTGTTTTATTGGCATTTGCACTTGTGTGTCTGACTTCCCGAGATATTTTCAATTGGAAGTTATGTGTCGCAGGGAATTGTCTGCCCGAGTGGGTGGCATCCTATTGATGGGAGAATGTGTGCAACACAACAATTCAATGGCGGGCAACTGACGGATGTTGCTTCATGAAAAATTCCGAAATAAAGACGTGCCACGAGAATTGAATTGCAAACACGATGGATGGTCAAGAATGCAGGATCAATCATTTAATTGAAAGACAATTGAATAAGCTGCGTAACTCTATGGATTTAGTCGCTTATCGGATATAATTTATTTAATTCCACGTCCACACTTATTTTTCCATTCATTAACTTACATAATGTCCCGCAATCAGAGCCCAAGGTCAGGGGACATTTAAAAATGTGTTAGTCTGGGCAAAACAAACGGCACGACAAACTAAAATGTCCCGATTACATCTTGAAATGAAATAAATTATTGTGCACATCGCAACGAGTTGACCCAAATACACAAAGCGAAATGGGTGGGGAGTTGTGCTGGAAATGGGAATGGCAATGCGAATGCGAATGGGAAAAGCGAAGGACCAGCGACAAAATGCTGGCTGCCATTGCCAGCTGATTATCGCTAATTGTGCCCAAGGAAATAGAAATTAAACGAGTCCTTTATTTCCTAGCCAGCGAGTGTATGTGTGCACATGGGTAATTCGCCGGGCAGCGTTTAATTTAATTTGGAACAAGTCTTTAAATATTCACTGCAATCTATTTGATCGATAATTGAGCAGGGCAAGGTTGACGATTTGCCGACAAATTGGCCAGACCTTTGATGGATAAGAAATTGAGATTAATTGAGGCACCAAGCCAGGTGGCCCTGATTTCAATGTCAGCGTGTTTGACTTTTTTATGATGAGGCATTCGAGTTGCTTTGGGCAACGTTATTTCCTTAGAAAAAAATCTAAAATAAATATGCCTCAAGTAGGCGATGAAATTTAAATCACTACCTTTTGATATCCAAATCGGACGTTCGTCGGCATTTTACATCCGTCTAACCAACAGAAACATTCGCATCCAGAAAAATTTTACAAAATTTCGGTATTACGTAAAATGATAGGCATTCAAAAAAAGCGACCAGCCGCCGGAGACTACGTAGTGCCAAACAATTCGGCTCTAAATCTGCAGAATAGGCCCAGTATCTACGATCAAACGCCCAACCAAATGGAGAAGACCGCCAAGTGCCGCTACTGCGAGAACATGGCCAAGAACTTTCTCTACCTGGAGAGCCTGATACGGAACAACAAGGATAACGACAAGAACAACAAGTGCAACTTGTGCAACTCGTCGCTGAAGTACTTGGAGTATGTCAACCGCAATATTCGCCAGGTTTTCGGCAACTTCGATTCAATTGTCCAGGCGGATCGTGCTCTGCAATCCAAGCCGGCCATGATGCCCAAATACTCGGTGGGCCCGGCTCCGGAAAAGGCTGATCTGCGCTCCAAGGGTGGTGCCATTGTCTCCCAGCAAAGGTCGGCCAAAAGCCTCAAGTCCAGCCTAAAATCCCTCAAATCCAAGACCAAGGAGAAGAGCCAGAAGTCATTGAAGACGCTTAAATCGCGTAAATCTGCCAAATCACTCAAGTCCTCCAGGTCCACGAAGTCGAGCAAATCGCAGAAGTCATCCCTCAAGAAAATTCCAACCAAACCGAAGAGCGCGAGTCCCAAGAGCCAAATCAGCCATGGCAAGATGATATTGAAGCGCAAATTCCGGAACAAGATGGCTGGCAAGTTGGGCGGCAACAAAGTGGTACGCAGTGTCAGTCAGTACCGCGCCCTGGGTTCCGCCCGCTCCAAAATCTCGAAGGGATCTAGCCACAAGAGGCTGATCAAGCAGCGGTCCACCGCTCCACCGACCAGCATCAACTGGCAGCTCCTCAAACGAAACCTGCCCAAGCGGCCCAATCCAGTGAAGTAGGGGAAAAGATGACCGGCGATCGGCAGATTGTCCTAAAATCCAATGTGTCCAGACCAAAACTATCTCGTTTGTCAAAATTCTTCAAGTGATCTTTGCATGAATAAACTCAACACATAGTTTAATAAAAACTTTTTATATTGTACAAGCGACCTTTTTATAAAAATATTTCATCAAATCACTATGCATTTCAAGTGTCAGGATTTATTTTGACAAAATCGCTTAAAGTTAAATTTAATGTTTTATAAAAGGAAAGTCTCATTGCTTTCCCCTTTTTTTTTTGAATTCACCACGTTTGAGATATTCAGCAGGTTGTCCCTTTTATAATGTATAATTTAAATATTTTGAAAAATTATGCAGCATGCCGCAGAGTCGTGTCGCCGGGGAGTCCTTTTGAGTCCTTTTTTTGTTTGGTCCTCTGGCTTTGAATCGCTGAAACTGTTGTTGGCGTCGGCGCTCTTTTAATTGTTGCAAATATTATTTTTATTTCGAGTGTTGACAAGCACGCAATTAGCGTCCCTTAAATGTTCCAACCCAAAACCAAAAAAAAAAATCCTGACTGACCCCGTTTGCTTAAAGAATTTTTGCGTAGAGGTCGCAGGCCAAACGGTCAAATGGGCGACCTAGCTTCAATTTTCATTTAACGACCGGACGACAGCGCCCAAATATTTTCACAATTTAAATGCAAGTGGATTGCGGCGATGGATGGGTTGAACAAGGAGGGGAGGCGCTAAGTGGGTGGTTGGGTGGTTTGCAGCGGCTAAGCAGATTGCCAACCTAACTGACTTTGGGGCCGCGGCCGGCAGTTTGACAATTTTTCGCCATGCCCGCTCAAATATGCCGCATACGCAGCTGGGTCCCCCGAAGCACGACCCTTCATTTGTTTATGTGCCACCCATCGACCATTTCCCATCGCTTGACACCCATTGTGATGCACTGAGAAAAAGGACAACAACAGAAGGATAAGCCTAGAAATAAGTTGTTAACCTAAATATATTTGGTTATACTTTCAACTCTCTAAATATCAAAAAGCTCAAATCAGTAATGCAATTATAATTGTAGTGACAATACTTCCAACTTAGTTTTTTTTTTGCAGTGTAACAAAACTGTGGTTCGTCCTCGTGTTTGTGTGGGTGCACGCCTCGTTGACCGTTCGGATAAAACTTATTAGACACAAGTGTATTTAGCGCGCGTGTATGTGTGGGTGCTCCCCCGTGTCAGTGCGAGCGTGTGTGTGTGCGTGTGTGGGTGGGAGAGTAACTAACTGCGGGCAGTGCTGTTCAGTTGACTGGGAGCACGCATCTGCATATATCAATCGGATGCCCGCAGCCCATGCACCCATGTTGTGCATTTGAACAGAAATAATATTTTGCCATAGCCCAGTTTTGGATGGAAAGGGGATGGGATGGGTAGGGATGGGATGGTGACCCTTTTAGGAGATGGGATGGGTACAATGCTGGAAGGATAGTTGCGGGATCGGTGGACCGGCAACTGTGTGACGTTGCCGCACAATTCCTTTGTAATTAGATAACGTAACAAAGCAACAACACGGCGACCGCTGAACTTCCGCTCCCGCAGGCGTTTTACGGCCCGCCAGGCACTGGCCGTGTGCCACGCCCCCTCAATGTCCCCACGTCCTGTACATTTCCCGTGCATTTTCGTTTTACGTAAAATGTTGAGAGCCTTTTCTGATTATTTGGCAAAATCGCAACATTTACCGCCGCCACACAGCCTTGCTGCCCCAGCTGCCCCGCTGCCGTTGGCAGTATAATTAGCCGCACTTACACCCGCACCCGTACCCCTTGCCACACTCGTTCCCCATCTGGCTGCGACTGCAAAAATCCGGACTTCGATGTTCAATTTCCACAGCGTGCACACTCGACTGCTTTTTCAAGCGATGCGTTCGTTCAATTGTTGGAGCTGGATCCGATAGTGCAGCTCCCGGTCTCCTGATATTAACCATTCAACAGGGGCTCTGCTTAACTTTTCGGACCAAGGACCACTTCATCCGGCATTCCAATGCTGCCGCGAAATGAACAAAGAGACTTTACTTCTCACGTGATGTCCTGCCGCATGGAGTGTCCTCCAATTTCTCTTAATTGGCCAACTGCTGGGAAGACAAAGGATATAACGAGAGTTGATATCAATTGGACATTGTTCAATTATTGTGGTCCATGACATAAGCCTGTCACCACTATATCTCAAAGTATCCCATAATTAAGGCAAAATCCACTAACAGCCTGTTTGAAGCAGTGACTGAGTTTGTATTTATTATAGCCAACTCTATCACTTTGATTTCCCTGATAATGAATCCTTGCAGAGGCACGTCTGCTGAGAATTTATGACCATCCACCAGCTAACGCTTCAGGTTAAAAACCCTTAACCGACACCCACTCCCAACCAGCTATAATTAGGTCTCCAATTGGATGCCACTGGAATGCGCTAGCCGACAAATGACCTACAATAAGATTTAGTGTGCTCTCAGCTAAGCAGCTAAACTTAATATTTCACGTGCACTTAACCTACGGGTTTAAATGTCGTAATTTTCTCATTGGCACCCGGACACTTTCGCCTGCCGCACAGCTCCTTGCCCGAGGAGGAGCTAGCTACTCGAATGTTTTACTGTCTCAAAGTTTGTCTCAATTACGTGCGTGCCAGACTGAGTCAGCTCATCCCGATCCCATGGCATACTCCCCATATACCATATCTCATTGGCCAAACCGAACCGAACTGTACTAAACTGAACCGAATATTTCTGGTGAGACTACGGCGCATTTCTCAGCAGGGTCGCTGGAGGGAAGCGACCCGCAAGCCCCCGACCCGTTTGTCATTGGCAACTTTTTAATTAAAAGTTTCATCCGAGTAATGGGATATTTGCACTGCGAAATGCCACGGCGGCCAGCGACGATACTTGATACTTGTGCAATATTTGTGGGCGTTCCTCTTTCCGTCGCCTCGTCCTTTATCCTTCCTGTCCCCGGCTACAAGTATCTAATTGCCAAAAGGATTTGCAAAACTTCAGCCTTACATAACGTTGCGCTGACCTCCATCGCTATCTTTATCTTTATTTCGCCGCTGTTGTTGTTGCACTGCAAACTTTTTGGCCAGCGATTGCCAAACTATGCCCAACACGGGACTACGTGAGTCGAGCTAATGAGCTGCAAGAGTCACGCGCGCAATTAGCCGGGCAGGGATTTTAATTAGGGCCCACCAAGCGAGCCAAGGCGTCGCGAAGATCGGCTACTTCATTGCATCAGAATATTTTTAGTAAATGGGTCACCAGCAAAATGTATACAAAATATATGCTTTGGTAAATCCATTAATTCAATGAGATTCAACATTTGTTATTAGCAATCACAAGAGATTTACATATAAATCTGTTCTTCGATTTTCAAGCCTTCAGAGAGTTTGTGGCGCCCAACGTGGGACATTAAGTTGCCCTGCGGTGAACGATGTCTCTTAAGATAGATGATGCTGAAGTATAGAGTGGTCGACTTTCCACCAATTCATCTCTCGGACTTATTTGAATACCAAGGATGAGGACCGGAAGTAACCAACAGAGACGTGACCAAAATTAAAGAGGAAGCGCTCCCCAAAGTCGGCATATAATTCGTCGTAGTTCTACCTACATCAAAGTCCGATTTTTCCGGGAATCCCCTATGGGAAGTGTGAATATTCGTGCTGCCAAATAGAACTGAAAACTGCCAACTAACCACAATCGATTACCAGTGGCCAGTGTTTAGCGTCGTTGTTCACTTTTCACTGTTCACTGCTCAGTGTTCGCGTCTAATCGCCGCCGGATGTCCGCATAGAAATTTGCTTTCATTGTTTTTGTTCCAGCAGGCGGACTCTCGTTATATTTGCCTGTTTTTCGGATGGTGGATCCCCGATTCTGTCGCCTATTCTGCTCCATTTTAGCTTCCCCGTTTTTTTTTTGTTTTTTGTTTGAGCCCAAACTTTGTTGTTGTCAGCATTCGCTTTCAATTTCCTCATCCACTCGAACTAACATCCTTCCGCTGACTTGTCGTGGTTGCTCATTCATGGCCGTTTTCCCAGTGTCCGATGGACAGGACAGAAGCTAGTCCTTCTGGTCAGTCGTCAATCGGCAGTCGTCAGCAGTGAATCCGAATAACACTGGACCGCCCGTCCGTTTGTCAATCAATTGTGAATTGTTTATTGAATGTTGTCGTTAGACTGCACACAATGCCGCTAACAGCCGGGCAGGAGTTGTCGGTTTGGCTTCGTTTGCTTTTCCTTTCTGGCTATTTTTTCGGCACTTCTTGCTCGAAATTATTGGAACTGAGGGTATATTAAACAAAGAAATGGTCCGTTACTGAAAAAACCATCTTTTTGAAAGGTTTCTAACAGTCTGCAGTCGAAAATGAACTACGTCACTTCAAATACCAACAATTGTGGCATAGCCAAAGTAATGAGTATTGCGTGGTCTAATCCCCTCGATCATAGTTTTCCCTTTAGTTTTTGCCCACCAATTTTGTTTGTTTCAAGTTTGGTCAGTGGCGGATGGCTTAGGACTCACATTGTTTGCCCTGTCAAACGCTCCACTTAGTATTTATCTTTTTGTGCGCTGATCGATTTGGTTGTTGGGCCGGCTTTTCATTGAGTGCCTGGGCCATTTTCCTAACGCATTTCTTTTTTAAGAGCCACCGCTGCATGCCCGCACTCCCATAAATATGCCCAAATGGAAATGGTCTTTGTCCGTAATGAAATAGTGTTGACTTTCCTCACACTGGCACTCCTCGCACACATCGAATCGCGTGTCCTTAACAAATGCACGAAATTGCTTTTAAACGAGGACGACGCCGTGCAGTCTGCCGCCCAGCCTCTGAGCTCCTCGTTTTTCCAGCCCCCTTCCCAGATTTTTCCTCCACAACCCAGTGGCATGTGATGATTTGTTCGCACATAATGATTTGTTCGCCCAGCCTCTGAGCTCCTCGTTTTTCCAGCCCCCTTCCCAGATTTTTCCTCCACAACCCAGTGGCATGTGATGATTTGTTCGCACATAATGAAACTCATCAGCAGCTGCAGCCCGGAAAAAGTCGGAAAAGTCGGGAATCGGCGGGCATGGGGCATCGGGCATCGAGGGGATCGGGAGGCAAGGACTTGCTCATAAAGTACAAGCCAACTTGTTCGGATCGAGGCTTGGCATAAATTCAAAAAGTACGAGTACGAGAACCCAACAGCCACTCGGCGGGAAAATGTAGTAAAAGCATTTTACAGTTTCATTTTCCACGACTCAGTGCCGGCCACTGTCCATCCGTCCATCCGTCCGTCCAACGGTCCATTCCGTTCGCCATCCACAGCTCGGCTTTTGTGCGATTTACTTAATTTGAAGTGTGCCGGGGCCATCGAGGCATTCCTTTTAAAATCAATTCGAAGTTTATTTTTCTTGCGGCTTCCGCCCGACGCCTCTCGCCACCCAATCCCATGACCACCATCGCATATTTTCTTCGTTTGCTTTCAATGTTTGACTTGGACTGTCGCACTATTTATGCACGTCTTTGCTCCGCAGACAGCAAGGACCCACTTTGGCCCGGACATTAAGTCCGATGAGCAGGCAGAGGACGGCCAAATGGACCTGCTTTGGACCAGCTCGAGAGACATCCGGTGAAGACCTGGCCAGCGTGCCCGGCTGCCTGCTGCTATGCAAACTATGTGGAGAATAATCTCTTTTATTGCTGAAATGCTTATTCAAATATGTTTTTATATTAACAAGTTTATGGATCAAACGAGCGCAGATGGGACTTGTGCACAGCAAATAAATATAATTACTGGAGCTAAAATCAAATTGAAATTAATTCAACAACAAATATATTGTCAAATATGTGTAGAAACAATACAAGCGGTTAACTAAGCACACTTAAATAGTGTTTCACATATTCAATAAAGCATAATTCAGCATAATGGCTGCCTTTATTTCTTATTGTGTGGTTCAGTTTCCTAGCTACCACCAGCCTGGGGCAAGAGTGAATTTTAAGCTGCGCGCAAACAGCTTGAGCAAATTCATTAACAACAGAACCAGAACCGACGCCCCCGATCCAAATCCAAATCCAAAATCCCACGCCCAACCGAAAAAGGGAGCTGAGCGCCACAGTTGCGGTTGCCTTCGAAAATGAGGGCAATGCATTTGTCCCGAGGGTGCCAGAGTGGGAGGGACCAATCCCGACCAGAAATGGGAGCAGAGCTGCGGGTTGCCAAGCACTTGTTTTTGATGTGACGCTGATATTTAAAAGTGGAGTTCACATCAAAGTTACACAGCGGTCCAGAATGGCCGACATCACCGAGCCATCATCCCCATCAGCATCATCCCCATCAACATCATCATCATCATCATCATAATACGCAGCAGTCAGCAGGTTTCAAGCCAGTTCGGTTAGGTTTGGGTATGCTCTGCTACATTGGGAGCAGAAAAATGAATGGGATTGGTGGAAAGAAACCCGCTATACTTTACTCTACTTTAGTTGTCAATGCAACATAAGCTACTTATGGCGAATGAAAGTAGAGAGCGCCACTCACAACTTATGGCTAACTCTTGGCCAGGAGTAAATATTTTAAACTGCGCCAGGGCATCCCATGGGTCGAGTACTTACTAAATATATATGGCTAAAACGGGTTCCCTATGTGTACTTGCGGTAATTGCAGAGCGCTTTAACTATGCTGGCTGGGCCTTTGTTGCAATCGCAACTGCAACTGCAACAGCAACAACTTGCTGCTCTTACTTGACATATGTCAGTCACTCACTCACAGCGCTTGAGTTTCGAGGTAGTGGGTGCGGAAAGGATAAACAGGATGTGCTGCCATAAATTGCACTATTTGTGATGCACTGACTGCTGCTGCTTGGCACTGCTGATGACTTGGCACTTAAACTGCCAAGGGGACAAGTGCCAGGACATTCGATCAGCTGCGCCCATTAAGCATACGCCGTGTTGGACGCTGAAAATGAGCAACGCCGCAACATCATTTGCATGCAGCGCGGTCTTAACCAAAACCATCTGATGTTGACTTATGAGCAGCCCGTTCTGGGCCGAGAACTTTCGGAAAAACGGAAATTACATTTCGCTCACTTCGTGTGCAATTAAAGTTGGCCAGGTGGAATGGTCGGGTGGCGGGCTCAACTTTGCCCTCTTGCATTTCGCATTTGAAATAGCTGCGCGAGCACACACTTTAAAGTGTTTTTCCCGTTAATGCGAATTTGAAGTTTGATCGATATGTGGGGCGTGGTTGGCGCCGCGTCCACCGCCCACTGGCCACCCGGCATTAGAGGTCACACGACGCGGGCCCATCATCATTTCAACGCCAGTTGCCGGCGCGAACTGTTTGATTTGCCGCATCGCAGCCGCCGGTACACGTATCCGTTGATTTCCACCAACGCGCTCCTCTGACCGATGTCCGATGCGGCGGCAATGGCCAGCAGCGATGAGGAGGGCCTGCCCGCCGGGAGCACCAGCGGTCGCCAGCGCGTCCAGCGCGACTACAGCGATGCCAGGTTGGAGCGAGTGGCCGCCTACACAACGACCACAATGCGCCTCAAGCCGAATAAATGGACCAAAATGATGGCCTGCGATGACCTGCGGGTGAGTTGCCATTATAACACAGGGGTGAAATAACGGAAATATGTCCACCACGAACTTTAAAAATTATTGTCTAAAATAATATCTGAAACTATGCAAGTGAATCAGTTGTCATTGTTTTCACAACTTTGCGTGCAGCGCATTGTTGTGGAGTGGCAGCATGGCCACAGTCGCGTCCTGGTGATGACTCTCAGTCCGGGCGGAGATCTGGTGCCCAGGAGCTGCCTCAGCGACTTGTACCTGCCGTATTCGGTGCAGAGTGCCCGTGGCTCCGCTCCATCCGCCATGTTGCCCGCCGAAGATGAGGCGATGGCCACAGTTACGGCCGCCGTGTCCGCCGTGGTGTCTGCCACGCCCGGTGCCCTGCTCATCCCGCTGCCGCCCGCCTCCTCCAGCTTTACGACTCTGGACGGCGTGCCACGTGGCAAGTGCGCCTACTTTGTGCGCCGCAATACTTCCGACGGACCCTTGACGGCATCCAATTTTGCGGAGAGCGTGCTGTACGGCGACTTCCCGGTGCACAGCAAAATCGAGACCATGTCGCTGGTGTTCGACGACGTTCTGCAGCCGCTCCTGGAGCAGGCTCAAAGTCAGTGGCCCGCCATTGTGCGCAAGGATCTGCAGGCGCGCATCAAGGAAGTGCGGAACACACTGACCGAGGTGGGTCATTCTGGTGGTGCACTCAGGAAAAAGTCGAGCTTACAAATTATCATATATATTTTTTCTGCTAACATTGATTTCCTTTTTCTTCAAGTGATTTCTAAGTAGACATCTGGCAATGCGTTTATGATTTAGTATTTACAACTTTGAGGAAATAACACTCATTAAGAAGATACATTTTTTCCTGAGTGCAGCTGGCAGCTGCGGTATCTCATCAAATTAATCTAATTGAGTGCAGTGGGGCGGAGGATTCGAGTGGGAACGGAGGAGGCGCGTGCCCAACCGATCCCATTTGGAGCGACTCCGACTCCCGACCATTGTCTTGGAAGTATTTCGCTTAATTGGCAAAACTTTTCATGTGTCTACGGGCGATACGTATACATTCTGTCTGTATATACTTTATTGTTATCCCAACAGATTAAGGGCAAAACCAACAATCGCACAATTTTATCGTTATTAGTTTCGCCAACAATCGTCGAGGAAGTGTTTGCCCACGTGAGTCAAGGGTAAGTTCCAGCCATCGGAGGATGGCCATTGTCTTAGAGTTCCGCCCTGGCCTCCAGCTCCTTGGAGTGGAAGATGTCGCCCCAGCAGCTATCTGCTATTGTTTATGTGGCCAGAGAGAGAAAGGCTTATTCATGATACCAAATTGATTTTCATTGGCATAACTTTTCGCATGAATTGGTCGAAATTTATTTAGCCAGCAATTCCGGGGGAAATTCAAGTTGTTTGCCCCTTGGCCATACATACACAACTGGTGGTGTACTTCGATTATTTTCCCATCGCACAAATGGTTTTAATTAAATTACAACTATTAAAAGAAATAGCAATCGTGAACTGGCCATCAGCATTGTTAAGAAAATTGTCCAGAATTTAGCCAAAATTGCCATCGGTACACACGTCAAGAGCCTTTAAAGTGCATTAAGCTTGAGATTTTTGGTCCAACAACTCACAATGTTCGATTCGATTCAATAAAGACAAAATTGAAAGCAAAAATCAAAATAAACCATCAAGCCATTTTGATTGGTATCAGTTAGCTATTGAAAACTAACTACGGAAAAATGCTAAAAACAAATGGCAACATAAAAAGGGGAAGTCAAGTGCAAATTTTTTGCGAATTAGGTCAATAAATGTTTCCGCTCATTATACAAGTTTTCGCCATGAACCAAAGTTACTTGTAATATAATTGGAAATAAAACCAATTTGGGAACTTTAAATCATTGAAGAAGAAGTAGAGTATAACCAAACTTCAAATTAGAGTACTTAAATTTAAAGGGCGGACATCTAACAAAAAATAACTATATTTAGTTAAACTTTTGCGATGTTTAATGAAGTCTTGATATTAACAGTCACTTAAGACCGGCGCTAGATCCTAAATTCAGAAATCTACTGGAGGAGATGTTCATAAATTGGACTACCCAAATGCACGACATTGTCTTGGAGCACTCCGAGTGTCAGCCACTGGGGTCGGCCACCCAGTCACCCGGACATCAGCCAAAGTACATAACACTGGTTTCCCTGCCCGCCCAGGAGATTGGATTTTGGACGAACCGGAAGCTCAACTTACAGAACATCTACGAACAGCTGCGAGAGTCCACGCACAAGACTCTGGCGCAGATTTTGGAGCGAATCGAGTCGGTTTACTATGAGCCATATGCTACCGCTTTCCGGAAACTGGTGGCAGCCTGGCTGGAGGCACAGGATGTGTCCCTTTGGCTGCAGCCGCTGCTCCGTCAGACTGCCGCATTTAATTCGGTCCAGTTCAGCAATGGGCACGATTTGGTGGCGCCACTCGTCCACATCGTGCACCTGGTGTGGAGCAATGCCAGATACTATCGAAGCACCCAGAGGATGAGTGTCCTGCTGCGCTGCATCTGCAACATGCTGGTGCATCGAGCCGCCGAGGATCTCGAGCTGCAGCTGCTATTCCAGGGCGATGCCGATGAGGGATTACTGAAAATCAATCGAACCACCGAGGTTCTGGAACTTTTCAAGTGAGATTGCTTTACTTTACGTATTATCATAAATTGCATCATTTGGCAACATTTCCAGAGTAATTATTTAATCAATTCATGATTTGTGTAGAAATTAAACAAACTGAAAACATTCATCTCCGTTAAACATTAGCACAATTTGAATAGTATGCAATCCATTCTGCATTACTGTTAGCAAACTGCCAAAATTCAATTACAAATTTAATGCTCAATTTAAGGACACAGTACAATTTCATTACAGTTAGTTATATAGTTATATTCAACTAATCCTCCGCAGGCAACGAATGCTGGACTACAAGGAGCGCTATGCCGGCAGCCAGGTCCTTCTGCCCGCTCTTCCCGAAGGAGCAGCTGCGGTGGCTTCATCTCCATCGCCTGATGACCAGCAGCAGCTGTGGCGCTTCTGCCACGAGGATGTGTTTGGCCAGACACTCGACGGCTTCTCGCTCCAACTGTTGGAGCTGCGCCAGGTTTTCGAGGCAGCGGTGCAGTTCCAGCAGCTGGAGAAGCTGGAAGTGGGCGGGTTGCGGGGCAAGCTACTGACTGAGCGCGTCAGAGAGGTGAGCTCAGAACTTGGGTATAAGTTTGATGTGCGACTTTTCTATCCTAGATTTTCGGCGAGTTTAAAGTGCTCTTTGAGCAGTGGAGCAACGTGGACATCGATCTCACCGCCACGGTGGCCAGCAAATGGAAATGCTTTCGACGGGAGCAAACCCTTTTCTTTAGCCGAATGCAGCTGCTTGAGCAGAAGCTGGCCACAGTTTTGCTGCAGGCCTTTGAACAATGTCACAGCTGGATGCACTTGCTCCGGCTGACTTTGATGTTTGGCTCCCTGCTGCAACGCGAAGCTGTGAGACCGGAATTGGCCCGAGTCCTGCCGCATATCCTCTTTATCTACGACGCTGAAATGGAGCAGCTGGAGGATAGCGTGGGGGAGGTGCTGCTGGGCTACGAAATACGTGGCTTGGCCGCATTACCTTTGGCCAACAACTTTCCACCCATTGCGAATGCCATGATGTGGCTGGAGCAGCATATAAGTCGATGCGATGAATTTGGAGCAAAGGAGTTAAGCCAACTCGTTGAGCAGTTGTAAGTACACTGGAAGAAATCATCTAAGCTATGTTATATACACTGAATATATTAGATTGAAGGAGAAATCGGAGCTGCAGACGCTACCCATTCAGTGGAATTCCCTGCTCTCGCGTCGCAATATTTTGACCACCAAACTGAGTAATCTACAAATGAAAATCTGGACCGCATGGCATGAGTGCGTTGATAAGCTCATCATCCAGGGACTTGATGAATCGGTGCTCTCCCGATCGCAAGATCTTAGCCAGCTCCATCTGAACTTCTCGCCAGTGCTGTTTACCCTGCTTAAGGAAACCAAATATTTGTTGGCTCTCCAGGCTACTGGCAGCTTATCCGGCGATCTCTTCCAGCTGCCGGAGCCGCTGCTCACACTCTATGGCCACCGAGATGCCTACTGGGAACGTCGCATACGGCTCATCAAGATTGGTGAGTTCTACAATGGCATCCGCTCCGGAGAATGTGCCGCAGCTGAGCTTCAATTAATTCGCAATGACCTGGCGACCATCGACGAGCACGTGGAAGTGGCCTGTCAGCAACTCACATGGCGCAACTACGGTAAGAGCTATCCATATACTGAAGAGAATCTCTGAAGAAATTTATTTAAATAACAGATGATGAACTTGTGGCGGGCATCTTTGAGCAGAGTCGCGACTTATTCGCCCGACTGCAGCAATCGCACGGCAACCTGGATGCCATCCTGGCCAGCATGCGTCGCTGGAGCCGGGAGCCACTGCATCAGCGCAGCTTATACGGTCGCAATCTCCTTGATCTGCGCCACCAGCAGGACCGAGTGCGTCTGCGGTTGCTGCAGTGCGATGAGACCAAGATGCTGCTCAATCGCCTGCTGATTGCCAACTTCTGTCTGTTCTTCAACTATGAGTCGCAGGAGTTTCAGCTGTACTCCAGGGATCTGAGTGTGCAGGAGGTGGGTTTTAAGCACTTTGAAGGGTTTCAAGGTATTCTGTCTTATGTTATTTGAAATGATTATCCTCTATGGCCTTCGTTGCAGTTTGTTCGTGAATTTCCGGAGGAGCAGCGGCGGCAGTACAACAAGTATTTGGCCAGCGTGGATAAGCTGATCTGCCGCGAAGTTCGCGAGGCGATGAGAATAAGGTTTTTAAGCAGCCCGACCCGAACTAGCACTTGAATTTCCCACTACCATCATAATCATCATCATTGTCAGTAGCACTCATCGCCAATCAATTGCACTTCTTCACCAGACAGCCAACTATTTCATTACATTTCGGCACGCTGGCAGCTCCTTTCATGTCTCATCAGAACTAATCAAGTAAATGAGCACGAAATCGCACAACTGCAACCGCAAAAATGAAAGACACCTGCAGGTGCAAGTGCAAGTTGCAAGTTGCAAGTGCAATTGGAATTGCAACTGCAACAACCACACTTTGCGACCGCAGCAATATGGGGGCAAACAATGCCAACAACAAATTGCCGGGGGCCGAGCATTCATGCGTCAATTGCATGTTTCACTTAGCGGCACTTTTCGTGATTGCATGCAGACAACGTCGGCCAAAAATAAAGAGGGGATGGGGGAGGGGCGCACATTGGGGGCGTGGCTGGCTCAGCCTGCAAACGAAATAAGCTGCAAAGCAAACTGAACACTAAATATAATTTTCACATTACTCATACGCCGTGTAATTCAGTTTAGAGTATTTGTACAAAGAAATGACAGCAACAGCAACAGCAACGACGACGCCAACAGCTCCACCAGTGGATCCTGGCTGTTCAGCCGGCATGGCGAGGTTAGTCCTTCAGCAAATCACAACGCCACAGGCGACATCCACGGCGGGAGCGGGTGCTGGTGGGGCACCGCCCACAGCCAACGATGCTCCACTCTTCGAAGTAAAATTGGAACTGACGGAAACGGAAATACGCTTTTCGCCCGCCTTTGATGCAAGTGTGGAAAATAATTTTCAACAAATTGTGGAGCAGCTGTTGCTCGATATAAAACAGACATGCGACTGCATGCCAAGAATTGTGGCTGACAATGCCCCCTCAGAGGATGATGAAGACGACGACACGGCGACGGTGGACTACGAACAGGAGCTGAGGCAGCAGCCAACAGAGGACCGAGCACAGGAACTGCAGGAGAGAAAGAAGAAGGAGCTGGAGCTGGAGCAGGAGCAAGGCGATCCGAAGCCGCAGGCCGTGCAATTCAACCTGCTGGCTGCCGCCAAGGCGTACAGTCAAAAAATGGAATGCACTGGTAAGGATTTCGCCACCCCGCTAAGTGGTCGCATTGCGATATACCCTTTCTCAGGGCATATCTATACTTCCGTATATTTTGTTCCCCTTTTATATTCAATAAATTATTGATAAGTTTATTTTTATAAGTTAAAGAACACAGCTTAGCTCTACATATTCCACCAGGCTACTCTAGTTACAGTATGTCTCCATGTTTTGCTCAGATCTCAGTTCCTTTCATCCTCTTCTTTTCCACATCCCAGCCGATGGCCTGGAAATGCTCGAGAGGGCGATACGCGATGCCCTGGCGGATACGGTGGCGGCGGCATTGGCTTACGCTGCCAAATTCCAGGCCTATGCATTCCTGTGGACCCAGCAGAGCGGCGAGGTGCTGGCCGCGTGCATGCAAACAGCCAGGGAGCAGACGCACCACGTCAGCGCCGGCGGCTATGCCATCATGGAGACGTTCAAAAAGGAGGTGAGCCGGAAAAGGCAAAGGAAATGCCCCCGGGGTGCCGAATGCCAACAGCTTTAGTGGCTGCGACACTCACACCCCAGTTCTGCGAGCAGATAAGAAGTGGTTGGGGGGAGGAGGAGGCGGACGGACGGAGGCAGACTGGGTCGCTCAATTGGCAGCCACACAATTTACGCCATGTAGCCCCTGAGACCAATAACGCTTGATAAATGCCAACCATTTAGGGTCAAATGTGTGGCAACTGACCGGGCCAAGAAGGAAATAAGCGAAAAAAGGCACACGATCCCCGAACGAAACAAAGCAAAACACCAAACAACTGCTTAACCACCACATGGCGTCGTTGACTTATGTTCTGGGGGCAATTGGGAGCCACTTCCTGCAGCACAGCAGGCAAATCGCCGACGTATGCGTAATATTTTCTTTAAACAATTATCAAACGCCCCGAAAAGTATGCAATAAATTACCCAACAGGCACTCGCACACAAGCACACACACACACTCGCAACAACAAATCATGGTCAAAGTGCACGGACATGGCGGACATGGCGGGAAATTGGGTGTTGCCCAATAAAATGAAGGAAATTGGCCAGCAGGAAAGCATCGAACTGCAAATGGTCTAATCTTAAGCACAAAGGGTTTCAAACTTAACTTCCTGAAAGTTATCAAATGTTTAGATAAAAGAGGCACGAGTTTTAATATATAACTTCCTATCAATAGTTTGTTTTTAATATTGAAATTTCAGCAAAAAATCTTCATTCCTTCTATAATGCCACACGATAATTTTCAACATATTTTTGACATAGAAGCTTCGTAGACATAAGTTCAGTGATGCCCCACTTCCGGCGTAGGGCACGAAAAATCACTGGCCGGCATTTTATTTATGACTACCCATTGTGTTGCCTCTGGGGCAGCTGGTGCTCTTAATAAACCGACGGCAGCGGTAGAACCCACTGTAATATATACACAGCACATAGGGACTTATCCATACGAGAAACACCCATGTGTGTCAAATTAGCAAATAAATTAGGGTAGGGCCAGTCAAAGAAAGTTGTCACTCCATAAACATTCGCATTTTCCACAGATCGAGAACTACAACGAAGTGCACGATGCCATTGACCAGTGCGAGAACAGGGAGTGCATCAACGGTTGGCTGGCCCTCGATCTCAAGCCCCTCAAGTATGGGCTCCTCAATCTGGCCTGCAAGTGGTCACACATGTGCAAGAAGTGGCTACTCCGCTACGTCCAGGGAACTCTGAAGGTGAGACGCACCCGAAAAACTTGGAATTCACTTTAAATGGGGATACACTCAATTTGCAGGAGTTAAATGCCTTCATTGCTCGCGGCTACGAGACGCTCCAGCTGCACATCGCTCGCCAGGACTTCGCCACCCTGCTCCGCGTCCTGGCCATCATGTCGGAGATCCGGGAGAGGGAACCCTATGCGGACAATGTGTTCAAGCCGCTCAAGGAGATCATGGGCCTACTGAAGACCTACAATGTGGAGTTCGAGCCGCAGCTGCTGCGTGGAATCGAGCAGTTGCCGCAACAGTGGCAGCAACTGAAGCACTCGAGCACCGTTAAGCAGGAGGCGCTGCAGGACACCCGCTTCCACCAGCAACAACGTGTGACCGCTCTCATCGGCCTGCACACCTGCCACCTGCAGCACTATGCCCGACAGTTCCAAAAGATGCCCGTGAGTGGCGAATGAAATGTGGCTTCCATTATATATATAAATTGGTTCTTACTTCTAGTTCTTTAGGGTGCCCTGCCCGCAAGTCTACGATGTCTGCGATGAAGTCTACCTTCGGTTGCACCGCTTCCGCCGACAGCAGCGCCTCTACACCCGCTGGGCCCGACTTCTTGATATCCAGCCACCCGATCCTGCAACCCTGCAGTTCTGCGAAGTTGAGCTGAGAAGGGTCAAGGTGGGTACATGGGGCACTTAACCATTTTATTTATATGGGAAATATAATCTGTTACCTAGACATACATATATCGGTTGCCAACATTTAGTACTTAACAATATTAATGTAATTTTAAGCCAACTCCCTTTCTTGCTCCATAAGCTAGCGCTATAAATGGGGTTGTCTTAAGCATATCCTTGTTAGCACAGCAAAACTAATAATTGACCCATCGCCGGCAGCAATTGTGGGACTTTGTGCGCGTCATCGAGTCGTGCATCGTGGCGTGGCACGCCACGCCCTGGCTGCTCATCGACACCGATGACATGGAGCACGAGTGCAAGAAGTTCACCCGCGACCTGCGCACCCTGGACAAGTGCATCCGCGAGTGGGCGCCATACGTTCACATAGTGGGCGTGCTGCGCGAACTGGTCGCCTCGCTGAGGGCCATCACGGAGCTGCAGAATCCGGCAATTACGGAGCGCCACTGGATGGAGCTGATGCAGCTAACAAAGGTGAGCACAATGGGAATGGCGAATGGGGTAGGGGATGAGTGTGTGTCTTTCCAAATGATTGAGCGTGCCAACAGTGGAGCAATGGAGCCGGCAATCTGCCCGCCGGCTGATGTCTCTTTGTGCCCAGTTTACATGGCGGTCACAATGGCGCACATTGGGCAAACACATTAGCGCAGGTGATGTGTTGTTAAACAGCGAGCTGAAAACCTTGGGAGCTGGTGGAGCTGGAGCTGCAGGGCCTGTTATGGACAGGTTATGGACACATCTGGTGATGGCCTGTGCTTTTGCCCAAACAAAGGAGCACTGATTACGGGCAGTGCGAATCTTTCGAACTATCCCAGCAATTAGATTGAATCACACAGATCACAGGTCGCATAAATAACCTAATCAAAATTCCCGCTTATCTTTTCGTGCTCAGCTGAGTGGACAGCATTCCATGGAGGAGCTGGTAAGTGTAAATCATAATCAGAAGTGTAATACGAAACCGAATCAGTCTCCCTCATTCGAAATCATGTATTAAAATGTAGTTATCGCATTTGCTCATCTAAGTCCAATCAGAAAACGGCCACTAGGCATCGGTCATCCTGGGTTCCGGATTATGTGCATTGTTGAATGGCATTCCTCCAGTTTATGGGCCGTTTTCTCTCCATTTCACAATAGCACTAACAACTAACAATTGGCTGATGGACAGCATAGCTCAGTACTGTTAATTAAATTTGCCAAAATTCGGTCGAAATGTGTGATTAATATTGTGTGCCGAGAGCAACGAGCAAACTTCTAAGTGACATTCAAAGCAATCAATTACACTAGTCTACAAAAATATAGGCATTTTAATATTAGTACCAAAATTCTTAGTCCTAAAAAGTTTTTGGTATGTTAATGATTCTTATCTAACTTATAAATTGCGTGCACAAAATATTTTTTAATTTTCATTTGTGACAAACAACACAGTGTTTTGCTAATGAATAAATCCCCTGACTTTTGAGACATCCATAAATCCGTTGAAATGCATTCAAATTTCGAAATAATTAGACCGACTTGGCGTATGCGAAATATATGATTTCCACACTGCAGCTGTCGTACAAATGCAACAAATCCACAAGATTGGCCCAACTGCTGACCCTGCAGCTGCAGCATCACGAGGAGGACATCAAGAACACTGTGGACCGTGCCATCAAGGAGATGACGGTGACCAAAGTGCTCGACGAGATCAGGGCCACGTGGGCGCACCTGGAATTCGAGCTGGAGCAGCACCACACCCGTCCACATATACAGTTGCTGAAGGTATCCGAGGAGCTTATCGAAACCCTGGATGACAACCAGATGCAGCTGCAGAATATCTCAACTTCCAAGCACATTGAGTACCTCCTGGACAAGCTTACCCACTGGCAAAAAGTCCTGGGAGGCATCGATACTCTGATTGTCAACTGGTTCGAGGTGCAGCGCAAGTGGATCTACCTAGAATGTATCTTTATTGGATCAGCGGATATACGCGCCCAGTTGCCAGCGGATGCGGCAAACTTTGAGAGGATCGATGAGGACTTTACGGCACTTCTAGCCAAGGTGGGTTATCACATGGAACATTAATGAACATTTAAGGATTTAGGATTCTGCTACAGGTGCAGGAAGTTCGAGTGGTCATGCAGGTGGTGTTGCGCCACGAGGATGTCCTTGCCCAATTGCTGCAGTTGCAACATCGGCTGGCAGTTTGCGAGAAGGCCCTAAATGATTACCTGGAGACCAAGAGATTGGCCTTTCCACGCTTCTACTTCATCTCCGCCGCCGATCTGTTGGACATCCTGTCCAACGGTAACAATCCGCAGGTGATTGACCGACACCTGATCAAACTGTTCGATTCCATCCTTCGGCTGCAGTACGAGACCAATACCCCAAATGCCTTGGGCATGCACTCCAAGGAGAACGATGAGTATGTGCCCTTCGTTTCCTCCGATCCGGATCAACCATCGCTTATCGTTTGCGGCGGAAGAGTGGAACTGTGGCTGAGGGCCATTATCCAGCAAATGAGGAGCACACTGCACGAATTATTCCGGCGCGCCCTGCGCGTTTTTGGGGAGAAGCCGCGGGAACTCTGGCTCTACGACTGGCCCGCCCAGGTGGCGCTGTGCTGCAGCCAAATCAGCTGGACGGCGGACGTGAACCGATCCTTTGGCTGCATGGAGGAGGGCTACGAAGGTGTGATGAAGGAGCTGCACAAGCGACAGATTGCCCAGCTGAACGCTTTGATCAATCTCCTGCTGGGCGAACTGTCGCCCGGAGATCGGCAGAAGATCATGACCATCTGCACGATCGATGTGCATTCCCGCGATGTGGTGGGCAAGATCATAGCCTCCAAGGTGGACAACTCGCTGGCCTTCCAGTGGCAGAGCCAACTGCGCCACAGATGGGACGATGACCAGGCGGGTAACTCGAGTGGCCGGGCCAGCACGGCCATAAGTTGTGGAGGAGGCGATGAGGATTGCTTCGCGAACATTTGCGATGCCGAGTTTCGGTATGCCTACGAGTATCTGGGAAACACCTCCCGACTAGTCATTACCCCGCTAACGGACCGTTGTTATATCACCTTGACGCAGGTAAGTGAAACGGAAACCACGTGGCGTATACGCAATACTAATTGAATAAAGGCAAATAACTTGCACATTGTAGTCATGCAAATCCTTTCTAACGAGTCCTGAATTAAATATAAACCTTTTCAACGCCTGCCAGGGGGCGTTAATGGATTGAGCAGCGGAAATCCGCTACAAATGTAAAGTCCATAGCCCGGCATTGAATAATTAAAGCCAATGTCCCGTGGCTTGAATATATTAAAACCAGCAGCTAGTTAAAGCCAGTTGAGACAAAAACCCACTGATAGCTGTGAGTGACAAGAATGAGAAAGGGCGGAAATTCAATAAATTAAATGAATTTGCGTGTGCAATAAGCGCAGATTATTGCATTGACAGTCGAATATTTCATGCACGACTGCTGCCATATCAGATGTTATATCACTGACACCCGCGAATCATATTGTTAAAAATGTGTCGGAAAGTTTCACAAAATTAAGGTGTGAAAACTAACATCGAGGGAAATCCAATCACACATGTCAAATGCAATCATGTTCATATTTCGCATTACAATAAATATCATATTTCCGAATCATTGGCATCAAGAGCACTTCTCATTGCATTCAGTTATGCTATATCCAACATGTCGCAGCCCATCTCAATTAGGAATAAACCTCATATTGATTACTATAATTACTTTCAATAAAAAACACCTATTTATGAGGTAAAAAATCCGTATTGGCAATATAGGTTGCAATCCATCTGCTTAGTTTAGAGTATCTTGCAGTATACTCAGTAAACGCCCTATTTCCAAGTCAAGAACATCCTTCAGGCAGCCATTCTCGACCATTGAGAAATACGTTTAAATTGAGTGCAGCATAACCAGGTGATTGCACAAAACCGCATCGCATCAGTTTGTGCGGAGCAGTATTCATCGCCGCCTGCGGCAAATTAAACAACTCGTTAGTGGAAAATAAATGTAGCTACCAATTTACATATGCCACCTCTACCCACGAATATCTCTGGGCTTCTTTCCAGTCCCTGCGATTGCGATTGGCCGGAGCGACCGCTGGACCGGCTGGAACGGGCAAAACGGAAACCACCAAGGACCTGGGACGCGCCCTGGGCGTAATGGTTTATGTCTTCAACTGCTCGGAGCAAATGGACTACAAATCTTGTGGCAACATTTACAAAGGACTCGCCCAGACGGGAGCCTGGGGCTGCTTTGACGAGTTCAATCGCATCTGCGTGGAGGTCCTGTCCGTGGTTGCCGTCCAGGTGAAGACCATACAGGAGGCGATAAAGGTACGCCGCCCGCTTGCAAATTGATTTCAGTCACCTTTCCTCTGTTTCGCCATCCTGCACCGTTCTGCATTGATTGCTTTACCAGGACCTCGCAGTCCGGTAGTGTCCTGTCCTCTACTGCTCCTTCTCCTCTTCCTTGTTTACAGATGCATAAAACCCAATTTATCTTTATGGGCGAGCGCATTTCGCTGGAGCCGTCGGTCGGAATTTTTATCACCATGAATCCCGGCTACGCCGGCCGAACTGAGCTGCCGGAGAACCTGAAGACCCTGTTCCGGCCATGCGCCATGATTGTGCCGGACTTCGCCTTGATTTGTGAGATTATGCTAATGGCCGAAGGCTTCCAGGATGCCCGTCTGCTGGCCCGCAAATTTATCACCCTGTACACGCTGTGCAAGGAGCTGTTGTCCAAGCAGGATCACTACGATTGGGGTCTGCGGGCCATTAAGTCCGTCCTGGTTGTGGCGGGCACCCTCAAGCGGGATGACCACAGTCGGCCGGAGGATCAGGTCCTGATGCGAGCGCTGCGCGACTTCAACATACCCAAGATTGTCACGGAGGATGTGCCCATATTTATGGGTCTCATCGGTGACCTCTTCCCGGCTCTGGACGTCCCACGCAAGCGGGTCTTTGAGTTCGAGAAAACCATCCGGAGGGCGGTGAATGAAATTAAACTGCAGCCGGAGGAGGGATTCCTCATGAAGGTGGTGCAACTGCAGGAGCTCCTCGATGTGCGACACTCGGTTTTCATAGTGGGCAATGCGGGCACTGGTAAGACCAAGATCTGGCAAACCCTACGAGAGACCTATCGCATCCAGAAGCTGAAGCCCGTGTGTCATGTCCTCAATCCGAAAGCTTTGTCCAATGATGAGCTCTTCGGCATCGTTAATCCCACGACGAGGGAGTGGAAGGATGGCTTGTTCTCCTCCATTATGAGGGAGCAGGCCAACATGCCACCCGGCAATCCCAAGTGGATAGTCCTCGACGGCGACATTGATCCCATGTGGATCGAGAGTCTTAACACGCTGATGGACGACAACAAGATTCTGACCCTGGCCAGCAATGAGAGGATATCCTTGAAGCGCGAGATGCGTCTGCTCTTCGAGGTGGGGCACCTGAAAGCAGCGACTCCAGCCACTGTTTCCCGCGCGGGCATTTTGTACATCAATCCGCAGGATTTGGGCTGGTCGCCGTGAGTAATCCAAAATAGTCTGGCTTTGTAAAAAATATATAAATACTTAAAAAACGGTTGAACCGCTATTTTCAATTTTTACCATGTTATAATACATGGTTTGTTAAAACATTAACAATGCAATAAAATATTCGGCGCGATAAAGAATATCATCACCCCATTGAACTCGCGAAAAAACGGAATTAATTGGAATGCCAACAGATTTTTATATTATTTTTTACATTTTTTAACAATCCTTGCCTTTTTCTTTCATTAGCTACGTATCCTCCTGGCTGGAAACTAGGGTGGACATGATTGAGAGGGGCATCCTCACCACCCTCTTTGAGAAGTACTTTCCCTGCCTGATGCAGCGGCAACGCGACTTCCGGCGCATTACTCCCATCACGGACATGGCCATGATCCAGATGACCTGCCACTTGCTGGAGTGCCTTTTGGAAAGCGATGAAGGAAAAGCGGATGGACGAGGGCGAGGAAGTGCAGCTGGAGGAGCAGCAAATCCGCACAGTCTGCACCACGGCGAGCTGTCCCATGAGGCGATGGTCTTGGCGCTGGAAACGATCTTTGTGTACGCCACCGTTTGGAGTTTTGGTTCGGCTCTAAGTCAGGATGTAATCATCGACTGGCATCGCGAGTTCCACAAGTGGTGGATTGGCGAGTTCAAGGACATCAAGTTGCCCAGCCAAGGCACCGTCTTCGATTATCAACTGAATGTGCAGACACTAAAGTTTCAGCCTTGGTCTGAGTTGGCCGCCCATCAGTCCCTGGAGGGGCAAATTGATTCAGAGACTCCCTTGCAGGTAATAAATATTATTTTGTAATGTACTGGGGAAATGAGTACCCTATAATCCGTACTTACCAAATAGAATGTACTGATTTCCACTGCGGAGACCACTCGACTGGCCTACTTCCTCAAGCTGCTCATCGACCGCAACCTGGCTTGCATGCTGGTGGGCAACTCCGGTTGCGGCAAAGGTGCCATCTTCCGGGAGCTGTTCGGTCAGTATGCCAACGACCAGGAGCTGCTCGAAGTGGCCGTGTCGGCGGCAACAGCTGGTGACAGCCATCAGCAGCAGTCGGGGAATCCAGCAGGAGCCGGAGTTGTGCGCCGCAAGGCATCCTCCTCAGCCACGCCACTGCTGACCACCGTGCAGGCCACACACTTTAACTTCTACACCAGCTCGGAGATATTCCAGAAGATGCTCGACCGACCGCTGGAGAAGAAGTCGGGACGCTGCTATGCTCCAAGTGGACCGAAGCGCAGGCTCATCTACTTTGTCAACGATTTGAACATGCCGGAGGTGGATGCCTACGGCACAGTTCAGCCGCACACGATAATGCGACAGTTCATGGACTACAGGCAATGGTGAGTGTACGCCAGTGTGCCGGCTGTGGTTAGTGATTCAGAGTCATCTCCCGACCAGGTACGACCGCCAGCGTCTGCAGCTAAAGGACATCCGGCACTGTCAGTTCGCAGCCTGCATGAATCCTACAGCCGGCTCCTTTACCATCGATCCACGTTTGCAGAGGCACTTTTGTGTCTTTTCGGTGGCACCGCCGGGTGAGGATACACTGCATCACATCTATGGCAGCATCCTGATCAGTCATTTGGAGAGTCCAAGCCAAGGATTTACCAAAGAGATTCGATCCATTGGTAGCCTACTGGTGCGAGTGGGTATTGCCTTGCACCGTCGTGTGGAATATGCCTTTCTGCCCACCGCCCTCAAGTTCCACTATCTGTTCAATCTGCGGGATCTCACGGGAATCTATCAGGGATTGATGAATAGCGTGGGTGCTCCGGCATCGGCGGGTGGAGGTGGTGCATCCGGTTTTGGCGGCACCATATGTAGCAGACCCTCTGAGCTGATGAGGCTCTACGTGCACGAGGCCTTTCGCGTCTACCACGATCGCTTGGTGGATCCCTACGACATCAAGTCGTTCAAGTCGTCCATTCGAGACATTTTCAAGAAGGACTTCGAGGACTTTGACGAGGATTTTGTGTTTGCCGAGCCGCTGATATACAGCCACTTTGCTCAATCGCTGGTGGACCAGAAGTATATGCCACTGAAGAGCTGGGACTCCTTGTACCAATTGCTAATTGAGGCACAAGCAAGTTACAACGAGGTGGTGGGCTACATGAACCTCGTTCTCTTCGAGGATGCCATGATACACGTGTGCCGGTAAGCAAAACATAGTTTATTCGATTTATTTAATATATTTTTATTTCATTATTGACAGAATCAATCGCATCTTGGAGAGTCCCCGGGGAAATGCCCTTCTAATTGGAGTCGGAGGTTCCGGGAAGCAAACTTTGGCCCGTCTGGCGGCCTTTATATCGTCCTTGAATGTATCCCAAATCCAAATCAAGCGAGGATTCGGACTGCTCGATATGCGTGAGGAAATCGGCAACCTTTACATGAAGGTGGGCCTCAAAAATCTGGCCTCCGTGTTTCTCATCTCGGATGCACAGATTCCCGACGAGTCCATACTGATGCTGATTAATGATCTACTGGCATCCGGTGAAATTCCCGAGCTCTTCAACGACGACCAACTGGACACCATCACAAATGGCATCCGCAACGAGGTGAAACAGAGCGGTACGCTGGACACCAAGGAGAACTGCTGGCGCTATTTTGTGGAGAAGGTAAGGCGGCTGCTCAAAGTGGTGCTCTGTTTCTCGCCGGTGGGCCAAACTTTACGGGTTCGGGCCCGAAAATTCCCGGCCATCATTAGTCGCACGGCCATTGACTGGTTCCACGAGTGGCCCAAAAGTGCCCTGGAGTCCGTTTCCCAGAAGTTCCTCAACGAAATCAGCGGTATTCTGGAGGTAAGTGTGACTTGGTACAAAAGATTAGAGTAGGAAAAATCATTTTTAAGTTCGTCTTTTAAATGTACCTTGCTCTAATTTTTTCGAGTGCACTGGTAGCCCGTTCTCTTATTTATGCGTCTGTCGGGCGCAATTTACAACTGCAAACCGTCAGGCCGGACACTTTAAGTCCTGGCAACCAGGACGAGTGCCGACTGACCTGATCCATGTGCTCTTTCCGTTTCGCCCAACCGAAATTTCCACACAGCCCGCTCTGGTGCCGCCCATCGGTTGCTTTATGGCTTACGTCCACGGCACCGTGAATCAGATATCGAGAATTTATCTGCAGAATGAAAAACGCTACAACTACACGACCCCGAAAACTTTTCTGGAATACATTTTCCTCTACCGCAAACTGTTGGTGGACAAAAACGGCGAGTTCGCCGAGCGCATCGCTCGTCTGCAGAGCGGAATGTCCAAGCTGGCGGAGTGCGCCCGTCAGGTGGACACGCTGAAGGTGAGTAAATGATGGAGTGGCCGACCGGCGAATGCGGCACGGCGTCCATATGGCATATGAGAATGAAATGTGCATGCGGTGAATCCGGTTCGCGGGTGCTAATACACTGTGACATCAATTTGGAATGGTGATGAAAATTCATCATATAAATGATATAAAGGATTTCATTTTAAGTTGATATTATTGATATTATTAGGTATGTTTTACATAAACGAACACGTAAAATACAGCAAAATCGGTAATGAAACACATTTTATATTGATCCCTTACTGTTCAGAGCTCAATAATCTCATCGAAATCAAAATAATTGCTCATTTGAGATTCAGGCAGACTTATTTTCCACTCTGCACACACAGCAGTCTGCGCACACGAATGTGTGTGCCTTCAAATAATACCAACTACCAGGATGCCAACAAAAAATACAAATAAAAAGTATTACAATCTCGGCAGAGTTAAAAATTGTGTCTGTCTGCTATCAAATATTAATTAAACACGAACGCAGGGTGCCCGCAAAATCGATCATCATTGGGCATCGGCTTTCAATGGTACACTGCCATTCGAGCCGGTGGCGAAGCGTTCGCCATTCAATTAGTGCGCTTAATTGAATTGTTGTTGCAGCAAATCTGCTGTCCACTTGTCCAACTCCGGGCAACATCAATGGCGGAAACCGGAGAGGCGGAAGGTCGCTGCCATTCTTTGAGTTTTTAACGCCGTTTCCGGTTACGTCGCGTATACGCAGTGGTGGCCCAGCGGCATCACGTTTATTTCGTATCGCACTCCTCGTCGCTAAACAACATCCAGTCGACTGCGATGGCGGTGGAGTGGGGTGAGCAGGCCAAATGTTATTTAAACTAATTGAATTAATTGAATTCGTTTCCCTCGAACAAAAGCCGCTTCATTTTCCCGAGTTTTCACTACTGTTTTACAGCGCTTCTGCCTTTCTAGTGATGGGGTTCACCTGTAGAAATGGTATAGGAATGGGTAAAAAAAGCATATCTTCGACATTGAAAGGAATTTCTAAGCAGTGTTTATTTTTAAAAGAACCTAAAGGCAATAGATTCATTGTAGAATATACTTTTGAAAAGTAAACTTATTTGATATCCTGCTTATTTCGGTTTAGCCAAGTCTTAAAATAGTTATATAACCTACCGATTCCTGTCATCACTTCCTCAATTCACTTGTATTTGTGTGGCTGTGCCCCCAATTTGTGCGCCAAAGTTGCTCTGCGTAAATATTGAGCCATCGTGCCGGGGCTTTAATTATTTTCGTCAGGCGTAAAAGTTTTCAGCTCACTTTGATTTTGGCTTTGAGTTTCAATTGACGCAATTCGGCGGATTTTCTAATTCCACACGCAGCACCAACTGGCCATCCAGGAGGTTCAATTGGCGGCCAAAAACGCGGCGGCCGACAAACTGATTGTGATCGTTAGTGCCGAAAGTGAGAAGGTGAAGCGGGAAAGGTACATCGCCTCGGAGGAGGAAAAGCGAGTCCGTATCATCGAGGAGGATGTGTCGATCAAAACCAAGATGTGCGAGGAGGATCTGCGTCAGGCGGAACCCGCCTTGGTGGCCGCCCAAGCAGCTCTTAACACCCTAAACAAGAACAATCTCACCGAACTCAAGTCCTTTGGGTCGCCACCCAAGGCGGTGGTGAATGTCTGCGCCGCCGTCATGGTTCTGCTGGCCAGTAATGGTAAGATTCCGAGGGATCGCAGCTGGAAGGCATCCAAGTTGATGATGGTGCGCGTGGACCAGTTCCTCAACGATCTGCTCAACTACAACAAGGATAACATACATCCTAATATCATTGAGACGCTGCAAGAGTATCTAAAGGTGGGGTACTACATATGATTTTACCATTTCAACTATATTTCAATTGATATTCTCTCCAGGATCCCGAGTTCAATCCCGACAAGGTGGTGCAAAAATCAGTGGCTGCCGCTGGTCTATGTGCCTGGGTGATCAATCTACACCGCTATCACCAGGTCTTCCTTATCGTGGGACCCAAGCAGCAGGCTCTACAAGACTCCCACCAGGAGCTGCTGGAGGCCAGGGAGCGGCTGCAGTACCTCAAGGCCAAGATCAATAATCTGGAGGCCAAGCTGGCCGAGATCCAGGCCGAGTTCGAGAACGCGGTGGGCGAGAAGCAGAGGTGCCAACGGGAGGCGGACAAGACCGCCTTCACCATCGACCTGGCCCATCGGCTGGTCAATGGGCTGGCCAACGAGAATGTCCGCTGGAAGGAGTCCGTCCAGAGGTGAGTCCTTCGGCCATGTGGTTGCCGGCGTTTGGTTATAGCACTGCATTTATGCGTAATCAATTATTAAATTTAATTTACATTCTGTGTGCGTTCGCCATGGCTGTAATTGCTTCGCCAGCCACTTGACGACGGGGTGGAGAAGTGGTTTTGCACTGAAAAAATATATATATCGATTAACCCAAAACGGGTAACTTAAGTTAGGGAAGTCATACCAGAGTATTATGTTGGAAAATCACTTACCTTTTGTTTATAAACGTTTATTGCTAATATCCCCAGTTAATGTTGAAAAGGCTTTCATAAAGCAATAGCCAATTAAATACTCCCCTGTCATTACTTTCTTTTTCCCGAAGTGCATGAGAACTCCGCTCACTGGCGGGCCATGGCGGCAATAAAGGGCCGTAAATTTTATTTATCCGCTCCCATTTGGCGCAGAGTGCTCCGGGGTCCCCGAACCCGGCTCATTCACTCGATTGCGCACTCGTCGGAAGGCAATGAACCGCCAGGAGTGACGGCAATTTGCAAAAATCATTGGCAGTTAACCGAAATGCATTTAAGCAGCTCCACGCCGGAGGCACGTACTCCAAATAGGGGTATGCAAACTTGTCATACCAAGTGGGTTGTGCTGGGCTGGCGCTAATCCCATCTGTTGCAGCTCCTTCTCGTGCTGCTCGGTGCTGCTCCGTGCTGCTCCGATGATGTGAGCCACGAAAATGTCGAGCCAAGGTGCCAGGCACCTGCCTAACAAGCCAACAATTGCAGTTGACAAGTGTGAAAGTTGCCACAATGGTGGGTGGTTATGGCGAAAGGGACGAAACCCGAAGAAACGTGGCAAGCAGCGTGTGAGCAGGAGGCAAAGCCTATTAGGATTTCCAAGGACATGGGTGATGGAAACGTGGGCTTTGTGCATCTACCCTTGGGAATCACTAATGCAGCCCGTGAAATGTACATGATATATCCAAGCGCCTCAAGGTATGCAACATGTCATCATGCGTGTCATAGGGATAATTTACTTTTACAGCTGAACTTCCTTGTGAAATATGTATGAAACGATTGAAAAATATTCTGCATTTAGTTCATCATCATCATCACTACTATTATTTATTAGCAATCGAGTCAGGCAGAAAATAAATATGTAATCAAGCATGCACAAAATCTTTTAAAGGAAACTTCATATTCTTCAAAGTCACAAAAAGCAGAAATACTATTTTTATTTCTCTTTTATAAAATATTGCAAAACTTTTGGCTTCAACCCAAAAACACAAAATATTTCATATGTGCATTTAGTTAAAAATCGAGTTACTTTTTGCGGTTTGCATTCATTTGTTAGCTCATGTGACTTTCATATAATTATTTCTAATTATCTGCACAAAAAAACTGGTGATAGCAACCAAGTTGTTAGTTAATAATGTTACTAGATAATGTTGGTCCGATATATTACGTCGCCAGTTGCAATGAGAATTCTGTTTGATCTCGGTCAAAATCAAAAATTACCAAATTGAATGGAAAAACATGCAAGGCAAAAGCAGAGCTCGTGGCAATATTCCTATCAAAGCCATCGCCAGGTGCCAACACCAATTCCACAAAATATGGTTTATCTTTGCCGATTCAAAGGGCCAAAATTATCAGTAATCACCAAACTTGTGCCAAAAACGTTACGATTTAATGGCACCTGAATGGCGAAACTAATGAAAACGCAACCGTTTTGGGGTCATGAGTATCCTGAATTTTCATTCAAAGCCAAAAGGATCCAAAAAGCAGTGGGGCGCCCCAACTATCAATTATATAAACCATCAGGCCACATGCAATAAGCATTGGGCAAAAACTTAATCAAATTCATATAGATGTCAATGGCAATATAGCATTCGAACATTCAAACATTCGTACATTCGAACATTCGTGCATTCAAACATTCAAACATTCAAACATTCGTACAACACGCAGAGCACTCCGACACCTTTGGCTGCCCATTGACGACTGGTTGCATTCATTGAAATTCAATTGAGTGCGCGTGCAAGCCAAAAGAAAATCCGTAAAGGGCGTCCATCGATGCTGATGATGATGATGATGATGATGGTGGTGGGGGTTTTGGGCTTGTTTTCGGGTGGGCAAAGTACTACATTTTTCGCACCTAAACAACTGCAGAGTCCGCACACAAACTGACCAACTGAACAACTGAACAGCTGAACAACCCATACAAAATGGGCTGCGTCAGCAGCTAAATCGCCGAGGGATCCGGGTCCGAATATAAATGCATATGAAATACGTATTGAATTACGAAAAATGAAAAATTTCCCAACTGTGTGTGTGTGTGTGTAGGTGTGTAGGTGTGAGCCTGGGCGATCCTTGGAAATTGAATGCATTGCTGGCAAAGGAGCAACAGCCTCGATTCTGGACTTTGCCAGTGAGAATTGTTCAAATATTTATGAAAATATTATTTGACCCGCTACGGCAAATTGTTTGTACCTTCGGTGGGTGGTGGGTGGTGGGTGGCGATGGGCTGCCTTTTCGGACAGGTGTGTGTGTATGTGTGTGTAAGCTGCTCTGACTTGCATATAAATTTCTGCATATTTGACAATGACATTACACACGCACACACACACACACGTTTGAAGGGATCCTCCTGCAGGATACTCGCATTTGTTTGCCAACTTATTGTTGTTATTGTTGGAGCTGTTGGCATAGTTGGTCGTGCTGCCTTCGAAAAATACTATCCGCTCTAAATGAGAATGCTCTTATGTCACCTGACAGGTATTTCAACAAAATTCAACACAATATTTTCAGCAAAAAACAATTATGCCACACACACACACACAAATGAAAATGGCAGGCAGTGGCGTGCATATAAATTCACAGCGAGGGGTTTAAAGCAAACATTTTTGATATCATTTTAGGACCCCTATATCGCAGAGGTCCCTGATCCTCCAGCAATTATCAGATTATTCAATTACAAAGCATTACTCGTGCGACTCTTTTAAACATATGAATATGCATATAAATGAGCATAAATCATTGTCGTTTTCAGTTTTTAGCAGAGACGTCTGGCGGAGCAGAGCGGTGGCCACTGGGGCTTACTAATTGAAAATAGCTTAAGCAAGCACTACAAAAAGTTGTCCTGCGAGGAGTCTGCCCCTTGCCAAGCAGCAGCTTTGACATAATAAGCTCAAATATTTCAATAAGAGTTGGCATGCAGCAATTTCCGATAATTTATGCAACCACTTCAGCTGCATCTGCAGCTAGAGCCCACCCAACGCCTGTGAGCCCACCCATCATCATCCAGCATGGTTGGGAATGCCAGCAACAAAGGCAGGAACAACAACTCCTCCTACTTCCTCCTCCGACATCATTATTTTTTCAATTTCCCCTCATTTAAATTTAAATGCAGCGAAGGAGGCAAAGAGGCAGGCTGCAGCGGAAGTCGGGTGATGGTGCAACCTTACGCTTCCTGCTGCTACTGTAATTTATACGATTTGTTAGCATCAAAAGCAGGGGATTACCACTTACACTTACACTCCCCCATTCCTTTATTTCATCCGTAGCCTGCTGGCCAAGATTGGTACCCTGCCCGGAGATATCCTGCTAATTTCCTCGTTCCTGTCGTACGTGGGCTGCTTCACGCGCCGCTATCGTGAGGAACTGCAGCACAAGATGTGGTTGCCCAACTTTCGCAAAATCGATGTGAGTTCGCACTTTCACTTTGTCACGGATGCAGGAACTTAAACATCGTTTCATTTCGGGTGAATAGCCCCACATACCGCACACCGAGGGCGTGGATACCCTGGCCCTATTCTCGGATGACGCCCAGATAGCCGCCTGGAACAACGAGGGTCTGCCCATGGACCGGATGTCGACGGAGAATGCCACCATATTGCAGTACTCCACCAGATGGCCGCTGATGATTGATCCGCAACTGTAAGTGTAGCCATTACCAACTATGTTCCCAAAATCTAGATATCATCTTCAGGCAGGGCATCAAGTGGATCAAAAATCGCTTCGGAACCGCCTTGGTGGTGCTGCGCCTGCGGCAGAAGGGCTTCCTGGAGGCTCTTGAGAAGAGCATCTCACAGGGGGACACGGTGCTCATCGAGCAGATTGAGGAATCAATGGATACGGTTCTGGAGCCCCTGCTCAGCCGTGCACTGATCAAGAAAGGACGCTATCTGCGCATCGGCGACAAGGAGATCGAGTTCCATGCCAGCTTCCGGCTCATCCTGCACACCAAAATGGCCAATCCGCACTACAAACCGGAAATGCAGGCGCAGACCACCTTGATCAACTTTACGGTCACGCCAGATGGTCTAGAGGAACAGCTACTGGCCGAGGTGGTCAAGATTGAGAGGCCGGATCTGGAGCAGATGAAAACAGAGGTCACCGTGCAGCAGAACAAATTTAAGATATCCCTCAAGGCTCTCGAGGACGAGCTGCTGGCCAGGCTGGCATCATCGGGTGAAAATGTCCTGGATGATCACGCTTTGGTGATCAATTTGGAAAACACCAAGCGAACCGTGGACGAAATCGAAGCGAAGGTGCGGGAGGCCAGGGTAACGACTCTGCAGATCGATGATACCCGGAATATATACCGATCAGCTGCGAAGAGAGCGGCTATATTGTACTTCGTACTCACCGATCTGAGTCGCATTAATCCGATCTACAAGTTCTCGCTGAAGTCCTTTATGAACGTATTCCGGCAAGCTATTGCCATGGCCGCCGAATCCAAGAACTACGAGAAGCGGGTGCTCCACCTCGTGGAGTCCATTACCTTGCAGACTTATCGCTATACGTTGCGCGGTCTCTTCGAGGCGGACAAGCTGACCTTCACCTCGCACATGACCCTTCGCATCCTCATAGCCGCCGAGCAGGTGGCCAAAGATGAGACGGACTTCTTGCTGAGATTCCCCCACGATCCCACTACCTTGTCGCCCTTGGATTTCGTGGGTCGGAGCGCCTGGGGTGGCATAAAATCCCTGACCCTGATCGAGCATTTCTACGGTATTGACAAGGACATGGAGAACTACACGAAGCGCTGGCGGAAATTCATGGCCAGCGATACTCCCGAACGAGAGCAGTTTCCCGGCGAATGGAAGCACCGCACTCCGCTACAGAAATTGTGCATCATACGGTCACTCAGGCCGGATCGCATGACCTACGCCATGCGGCAGTTTGTGGAGCAGACGATGGGTCGATCGTATGCCGAGATCCAAACGCCGCCCTTTGGAGCCATCTTTCAGGAGCTGAATGCGGCCACGCCGGCGTTCTTTATCCTTTCACCCGGTGTGGATCCTATTAGGGATGTGGAGCGTTATGGCAAGCGACAGGGCTTTCATTCGGAGTCCGATACCCTGGTCAACATCTCACTGGGCCAGGGACAGGAGCTGCTGGCCGAGCAGGCGATAATAGGAGCTCTGGAATCCGGTCAGCAGTGGGTCATCCTGCAAAATATCCACCTGGTGGTTAACTGGCTGCCCACGCTGGAGAAGCTAATCGAACGGATTGTGCTGCAGAGCGAGTCGAAGGGTGAGTCAAATTTTCGTCTGTTCATCAGCGCAGAACCTGCTCCGGATCCGCAGTACCACGTGATTCCACAGGGCATCCTGGAGTCCTCGTTGAAGGTACGTATTTTTTCGTATACTATTCGGCTAGATAAATCAAAGTGTAATCTCCAGGTGGTCAATGAACCTCCATCTGGTATGGCAGCCAATCTGCACAAGGCGTGGGACAACTTCTCGCAGGATGCCTTGGAAACGTGCACCCAGGAGGCGGAGTTCAAGTCGATCCTGTTCGCCCTCTGCTACTTTCATGCGGTGGCCGGTGAAAGGCGCAAGTTTGGACCACAGGGCTGGAACAAGGTGTACCCCTTCAACATTGGTGACCTGACCATCTCGTCCAATGTCCTGCACAACTATCTGGAGGGTAGCAATCGGATTCCGTGGGAGGATCTGCGCTATCTCTTTGGGGAGATCATGTACGGTGGTCACATTACCGATGACTGGGACCGCCGGCTGTGCCAGACCTATCTGGAGGAGCTCCTGCAGCAGGATCTCATAGACGGTGACTTTGAGCTGTGTCCTGGTTTTCCGGCACCGCCGAATCTCGACTTCGAGGGCTATCACTCGTACATTACGGAAATGCTGCCGGAGGAGAGTCCCCTGCTTTATGGCCTGCATCCGAATGCGGAGATTGGCTTCCTGACCACCGCATCCGAGCAGCTGCTGCGCACCATTTTCGAGCTGCAGCCGCGGGAGTCGGAACTGAGCTCCCATTGCGGAGCACCGCGCGAGGAGCTCGTCAAGATCATGATCGACGACTTCCTGGACAAGCTGCAGGATGAGTTCAATCTGCAGGCTCTGCTCAATCGCGTGGAACGCAAGACGCCCTTCGTGGTGGTGGCCCTCCAGGAATGCGAAAGGATGAACGCTCTGATCCGGGAAATCAAGCGATCCCTGCGTGAACTGATGCTGGGATTGAGGGGCGAACTCACCATTACCCAGGAGATGGAGCGACTGGATCACGCTATATTCTATGATCATGTGCCGGCTGCCTGGGCACGACTGGCCTATCCCAGCATGTTGGGCCTACAATCCTGGTTTGCGGATCTGCTGCATCGCATCAAGGAGCTGGCCGGTTGGCTCAACGATTTCAAGTTGCCCTGCGCCATCTGGCTGGGCGGACTCTTTAATCCGCAGAGTTTCCTCACCGCCATCATGCAGGAGAGTGCCCGGAAACATGACCTGCCGCTGGACAGGATGCTCATAAGCTGCGATGTCACCAAGAAGCAGAAGGACGACGTCACGTAAGTTGCTTATTCTGGCTATTTAATTTGCTAAGAAACCAAAAATTAATTTTGATAAAGATGATAAATATAGAACAGCTTAAATCCCTTCTAATCCCTTCAAGATTTATGTATCTACACGATTTTAAACTGCATCTATGCTTGCCCTTCTCCTGGCACATCCTTCCAATAGCCTGCCGCCCATGGAGGGCGCCTTTGTCCACGACCTGTACATGGATGGCGCCAGCTGGGACTGCCAGCTGAACTCCATTGTGGCCCTGCGGCCCAAAGAGATGCTCTGCGCCATGCCCGTCATCTACATCAAGTCCATTGTCCAGGAGAAGCAGGAGCTGCAGCGCGTCTACGAGTGTCCTTTGTACAAGACCAGGTGGGTGACATTCCCCAAGATGCACCCCAGTCTCCTTTGTCCACACCGACTTCTAATTGACTGGTGCTTTTAGGTCGCGGGGCAATACCTACGTGTGGACCTTTAACCTTAAGACCCGCGAACGCCCCTCGCGATGGATTCTGGGGGGCGTGGCGCTGCTGCTGCAGCCATAGGAAATCAACAATGGAAACTCATATCTTCAAATACGCAGCACACAGCTTAATCTATTGTACTTGTATACCCACCGCATATAAATACATTTATACCCGCAAAAATCGACGTCATTCCACAAACTACTCAACGCACGAGAGGCGAGAAAGCCCCCAATTTCACGATATACCCCCATGTATGACTAATCAATTAGTGGATATTTATAACCTTCGGCACATCGACGGACGCGCAACTCACGTGCTCCTGGCGAAATGGTGACGAAATGGAAAAATATTGCTTATCTAATGTTTCAAACATCATGTGCTAAACTAGTTTCTAGTTGCCATGTGGAATATATATCGTCGATAAATTGAAATAACTTGTTCGTTATGTTCATTCACATAAGCACTTCTAACTGGTTACAGCCAGTTTTATATTTTATTTCTAATAAAATTATTATATAAATATGATAAATATATATACCAATAAATAACAACAAAATCGAATGACAAAATGGACTCATATTGAATAGTAGTGGCTCACATAATTGTGTCGTCTCATTGTGACGTATCATCTAAAGGTCATTTGCACATATTCATTGGATGAGTCTTTATAGATAGCCTCTTATTTCATTCATTTCAAGAAATGTAGACAATGTCTAGCCGAAATTTCGTATGGAATATTCCCTTTCGAGTTCAGTGACGTACTTAAAATATATTCGTTTTTAATGAGGCTTTTCAAATATTTCAAATTATTCCAGTTGGAATTTAGTTTTGTTTGAGATTAGCAGCTGAAATTTATATTTTTAGCAATTATAAAAGAGAATTGTGAAATATATCTTGCGATTTCAGTGACGAACTAACCAAAGTCCATTCAATTTTAGAGTTAGAATGAAAGAAAGTCATCTAATCAGCGAAGTAGTGGAGATCTAATAATAGTTTATGGAGGTAGTATTTTAAATTTCTTTATAATTTGATAACGATTATGAAATACTTCCGAGATAACACGTTCTCTCCATTTCGTGAAATTTCAGAGTCATGCGGGAGATATTCCCCTTGAAGTCCACTGGCGATCCCCCACGCGATCGTGATTTCTTTTTTTTATAGACACACATAACTCACATCGAGCACGTCTCGATCGCCAGACCGACCTGGAAGCTCGTGCTCCGTAGGCCCCGGCGACTTTGACCACCAGCTGCCCACGTGCGCGCATAATCGCCAGACAGCCAACTAAGACCAGTTGGCTGCGATGGGCCAAACCATTTGGTGCCCAAAGAAATCCAACCACCGCGTGATCACGTGAATGAAGTTCGCCAATCAATTAATGGCCCGTACGCCTACGAAACCGGAGTAAAAAACGTCTGGGCTTGAGCTGATTACCTCGTTAGGCGAGATAAGGTGTCGCTGCTGGCGGCAAATGCCTTCATTTATCGCGAAAAGGTGACACATGGACACCAGCCGAGGGGAAAGTTACTGACTAGCGCCTAGAATGAGGGGCTCGTCATGCGAACCACACGGCGGATGCGTGATCTGGCCGCTAGTCGACGCGGCTTACGGGCTAAGCACCTCCAACTACTGGATTGCTGGGGTTTATTGACAGTCGATTCAAGTGTGTGCCAACTATGTATATATATGCATTTGTTGACATTTTCCGTTGGCGTCATTGCTCAGAGGAAACTGTGACCCCTCAACCCTTGGAAATTAGACAGGAAACGAATACACGCAAAGAAACGAAGCAGCACTTAAATTTTAAATAGCAATTTCCTTTATTTTAACAATTAACGAACAAACTGCTAAAGATTTATACACCCAAGCTGCATGCATAAAATTTATAAAATAAGTTACACATACGAGTTACGTTTATTTTTCTCAGTGCACTAAGCGGTTTCAACCTGAGAGCTTGTTACCTAATTTTTTCTCCAAATATGTTTGCGCTCGTTTTTTGCGCGAAATTTACGGCATACCGACAGTCTGCTGCGCTGGGAGTATTCCCCCGACCACGACGACGACACGTGACCACGACCGGGCATCGGGTGGCCAGGCGGTCTTAGCCACCCAGAGACCGACCCGCACCCACCCTTTGGGTCGCCTCAAGATCAAGGCGATTCAGTGCAAATTCGTGGGCCTCATACGTATACACATAGATACAAAGTGCTCGTTGCCCGACAACGAAAAGGCGTAGGAATCGGATCGGGAATCGGCCCTCGAGCCAGAGACCAGCAACGCTATCTATGCCCAAAGCAGCGGACGGCGGCGTCGACGTCGTCCGACGGAATGGTATTTAAGCGGGAAATGATTCGGTATGACAAATCAGAAGTGAAATAACTCAGCAACAGCGCGCAACAGGCTGCTAGCCGTTAAAAATAACTAACAACCAAGAAATAGCACAAGGTAAGCGAAAAGGGAGAGTTTAATTCAGTAAAATATGTGGGGCAAGTGCCTTTGCCAAGAATTTTAGTCATTTTTATGCGGCGATCACGCTCTGACATCGTGGACTAATGCCCAGTTCCGGTTTTGATTTCAGAACTCCCCCCAAGAAAAACCCAATCACTTGAAGAAGATGGCCACCGCATCAGCACATCTGCCCATTCAGAAGCGCCGGCCGCACGAGCACAATGGCGAGCCCAGCTGCCAGGGTCTGGATGAGGTGAACCGCATGTTCCGCAACTACTGGGATCCCACGGCCTACTGGGTGTGCGACAAGCAGGGCACACGGGCTCGCCTCCAGCGCTGTCCGCAGTCGCAGCTCTACTCCGAGGAACTGGGCCGCTGCGTCCACTATGCCGATTGGGCCTGGACGGATCCCAAGGAGCCGGCTGGCCGAGCCAAGATCAGTCAATCGGTGTCCACAAATTAGTGATAGCTTACGGCTAAGCTTAATTTAATGCTAGTCTAAGACAACCAACCTCATTAGGCTTACGTCTATTTTTACAAAATACCTTTATTTTTAATGAAAATAAGAAAAAATCAGTACAAAATCAAAAGTTACTCGAGTTTAACAATTTTGGGGCATTGTTTACTATTAACTTAGGAATTAACTTGGAATGCACTTCCGGTTGGGAAAAAGGAATGGAATGTATATAGTGCCTAAGCAAAACAGAATTATATGTTAGTCTAAAACATATAAAGCGTTGCCCGTCGAGGATCATATGAGCTAGGCCCTCGGCTAGTCTGAATTTAGCTACCTTTCGACTAAAATTAACTGGCCGCGACAGCCTGAGTTGGGGCATGATAAATAAGAAAACTTTGAACATTCCCCAGAAATGGTTGAGATGTTGGAGGGAAAAGATAATAATCAGAATAGGTTTTGACTACGTGAAGAAACTAATCTCGCGTCCGGGAATATGCCCGATAAACTCAGGGGAAGCTGATGCGTCTGCGATCTTAGAGCTCCACATTGACGCCTTGCTTGTTGATGACCTTGAGCTTCTCCTTCTTGGGTGGCTGTGTGTCCGAGGGGATCTCCTCCTCAACGGGCGCGGGTTTCTCAGGCACTGTGCGCTTGACCTTCGGCTTAGAAGGCGCTGGAGTAGTAGTAGTAGTAGTAGTTGGCTTAGGAGTAGTGGTGGTGGTTGTAGTCGTAGATGGCTTAGTTGCCGGCGGCTTAGTAGTGGTTGGCTTCGGCGTGGTTGTCGTGGTGGTGGTAGTGGTCGTTGGCTTCTTGGTTGTCGTTGTGGTAGTAGGTTTTGGCGTGGTTGTAGTAGTTGTCGTTGTGGTAGTGGGTTTCGGCGTGGTAGTTGTCGTTGTGGGTTTTGGAGTGGTGGTGCTGGGAGCCGCCTTGGGTTTAGGAGTGGCTGTGCTGGGTGGCACACCAATGGACGCCTCCAAGCCCTCGCCCTCGACGCGAACATTGCGCACCTTCAGCGTGGGCTGCTTGGCCTTTGGCGACTTGACACGCGCAAGGTACTGATTGGTGGGGGAGCCCAGGAACAAGAAGTCTTGGAACTCCAGGACGTGTGATACCGTGGCGGCCGACTTGTCGAAGCCATGCAGCGAGCCCACAATGTTGCCGTTCCAGTCCACACGCACGACAGTCGTTCGCTTGGGCGCCAGCACAGAGATGCTCTCCATGTGTCCAACGAAGTGAACGAATCGCTGCGAGAACTTGTTCGGATATACGCTGTTCAGGTAGCGGAAGGGCAGCTCGAACAAAGCCAGCATGCGGGCCAGGAACAGGCGCACGCTGGGGAAGCGAGTGAACAGTGTGAAGCCGTTGGGATGCTCGCTATCCGCGCTCTGGACCAATGGCACCCAGATGCCCTCGGCGTCAGGCGTCAGGTTATCGGGCAAACCGGGCAGTCCGTCGACGAACACCTCGCTCTGACCGGCCTTCGCACCCTTCAGGTGATACTTGGTCAGACGCATCGCTCCGGTCTCGGCAACCACAATAAAATCCTCGTTGGGACTGAGGGCCAATCCGTTGGCGAAGGCCAGTTCGTCCAGCAGCACCTCGCTAACATTCTTCGAGCGGTTGTATTTGAAAAGACTGAAAGGTAGAAGAAAGCAAAGGCCGTTAGAGTAACCATTAGACCCGATCGAGAAACCGGTTTGCGTTCGTCTTACAGTCATACTTCTGTAACTTGTCCCTTAATTATAAGAATTAAGCTAACTGAAGTAAGCTAATTGAAGTAATCTGAATTGAGATTAATTAGACGAATCACTCGAGTCCGCTACAAACGTTTTAAATAATCTTAAATGGGTCACAAAACTCGTTTTGTAAAGAAATTCAATGTAATGGGGTACCACTGTAGCCCTATTCCGAATAGCTATCACTTTGAAAACTAGCAATATTAGACAGTTGCGCTATAATTTGCGATGAACTCACCGGCCGGAGGGGTTAGCAAAGCTGGCAAAGACCAGGTCTTCGATGGTGAAGTCCGACGAGGAGTCCGTCCAGTAGACTTCGCCCTGTTTGCTTACGGTCACGCCGTTGAAAATCTTGGCAGGGCGGTTGATGGACTTGCCGGCAAGCTCCTGGGCGGGCGAGACCAGCAGAGTCTTCTTATTGGTGCCCAGGTCCACTTGCCACAGGCCGTAGTAGGCGTCAGCGACGATGAGGTTGTTGCCCTGCGTATCAAAGGCCAGTCCCAGAGGACGGCCGCACCTGGACTCCTCGTAAATATCCTCTGCAAGGGGATTACTATTATAAAATGAAACTCCCTTTATAGGACTCGAAAATACGCACCGCAGGGCTGGCCGATCTTGGTGACATGCGTGACATGGTTGGACGTTAGCTTGATGACCTCACCGCCGTGGATGCCGGTGTAGATCCCGTTGTTGCGGGCTATCAGGCACTCCGGGCCGTAGACCCGACCCTCCAGCAGTCGCTCCGCTCCCTCCAGGTGAAAGTTCGATTCCAGCGCACCCTTCAGGTCTTTGGGCGGGGTCACACTGTACGAAGGGAGATTTCTCCAAGGATTAGCACGGAAATTACGTCAATTGGAACGGCAGGCACTTACATATAGTCCTTGAAGGGGAAGGTGGTGCGCGGCGGCAGACCGGGCATTAGGATGATGAGGAGGAAGAAAATCATGAAGTTCATGATCCTCACGCGCAGCGCGTATAGCAGGCCCATGATTGATTCCTTGTGCGTCCGCCGATCACAAATTGCAGCCCAAAAACCCGCTTAATTTAAGCAATAACCCCGAAGAAAGCGACACGACGGCAAAGTTCAACAAGAAAAAAACGCGAAAGTCATCATCCGGACCGGTAGAGGTGGCCGAAATATCGATACAACTATCGTTCGTTGATTGAACGTACCACAACTTACACTCCGCTACAAAAATTAATTAAATTTGAGTACTATGTTATTAGGAATGAACACTTTACTTGATGAAAACGAGCATAGTTGGTTGAATATCATAGTTAAGGTACCTTAAATTAGGAAAAATATTTTTTATAAAAAGAACTTTTTTAAAAATTCTTTAAAACTATCGCACAATGTTAAATGTGACCATCATATAACGAAGGCTTTTCGCGCTACCTCGCGACGGTCACACCGCTGCTGGTGTTTTTGTTTTGGGAATTCCAAAACGTCGCAGTTGACGATGAGCGATAATAACAACGCGTTGGCCACCAAGGAAGACGTTTTCGGCATGGAGCACGACCAGGACCACAGCAGCAAGCACTACTCGCGGTGCAGCAGTGCGGGCAGCACGCACACTCCGAACTCCTCGGCGCACAATTCAGGTGGGCGAACGCTGGTCAAGATCGGTCACGCTGGCGAAGAGTGCGGGGGCGGGGGCAGCTGATAAAGCAGTGGCATTGAATTACTCGCTATCAGCAGCATTTTATTACATTGTACTGTGTCCGCGTCTCATGTTTCGGTTCTGTATCGCAGACGACGACGACGATAGCGGCGATGCGCGCCATTCCACTGCCGCCAATTCCACGCTGAGTTACAAGGAGCGGAGAAGGGAGGCGCACACCCAGGCGGAGCAGAAGCGGCGCGATGCCATCAAGAAGGGCTACGACAGCCTGCAGGAGCTGGTGCCGCGCTGCCAGCCCAACGACTCCTCCGGCTACAAGCTCAGCAAGGCCCTGATCCTGCAGAAGTCCATCGAGTACATTGGCTACCTTAACCAGCAGAAGCTCAAGCAGGAGGACGAGGGATCGGCGCTACAGAAGGAGGTAACAGCGTTGCGGATCATTAAGAACGGCTACGAAAACATGCTGCAGCATCAGCAGGCGAATCCAGGACCAGAGGAGGCACGCCTCACCGATGAGGCCAAGTTTCAAGTGGTAAGTATGGAGCTATTAGCTCTATTATAATCTCTAGAATCCCTTCCCCTCCTCCGTAGTTCCAGGCCATCATGGAGGAAATGTTCGAGACATTTCAGCACATACCCATGGAGAACTTTAAGCAGCTGACCACCGGCATTATCCCCTGGCTGGAGGAGCACTGCAAGCCGCACATACTGCGCAACATACTCAGTCGCACCTTGCAGCAAATGGCGCAGGAGGCTATGGAAAAACAGGAACTGCAGGCCATGGAGCAGGAGTCGAGCGAGGGCTTCAGCTGATCGCGCGGTTAGTTCATTTTCTCATTCGTTATTTTAGAAATCCCTGTTTGGTAGATACTTTCGTTACGTTTACTGCGTACAAACATTAAATGCGTCATTTGAATAGTTGTAAAAGCGTTGACAAGGAAAGATAACTTTTTGGCTTAATGATTAAAGATTAGATAAAACTAGATTTGCTAATGCTAGCCGAGGGACTCGACGAGAGCCGCTTTATCCGCACTACCCAGCTGTCCTAGCAGTTCCAGCAGCACGTTCCGTGTGTACGGCTTGAAGCGACGAACTCGCTCCGTGACATCCAGCGCGGTGAGCAGCTCTTCAAGGAATCCCTCCAGACGTCCCGCGCTCCACACATGACGTGCTTCGTGCTTTAGTTTGAGCACGCCCGATGTCAGCGTGTAAATCAGTCCCTCGTAGAAGTTCTCCTCCTCCAGATTCGCGGCCAACTTGGCGCTGGCCAGCAGCGCCGCTGGCAGATCGCAGCGGAATTCGTGCGAGCGTACAAAGCAGGTGGCCGCCAGTTGGCGGACCTGATCACATTTGTGCCGCAACAAATGCCAACTGAGTCGGCGGAAGCGAATGAGCAGGGGATTCGGCTCTTTGCCGCCCGACGTACGCAAGTGCTCGACCTTGGACAAGAAGGCCAGAAAGAGTATGATGGATGACGTGATCTCCTGGCGGTCACAGCAACTCAGCATGTGCTCGCAAGCCTTGGGCAGCAAGCAGCCCAATTCGTCGTAATCCAGCTCACTGGGTTCCCAGGCGGGTCGTGTATCAAACTCGGTAGCCTGGCGCTGTCCCACCAGCTTGCCCAGATTGGCGCCGAAGAGTTGAAGTGCCGCATTCGAAATGGTCCATTCGGGGTTGGTGATGTGCTCCATGGCCACCAGGAGAATCTCATTGTAGTACTTGCTCATAGCTGGCCTCAGTTCTGTGTCGCGCACGAGAACGCAAAGGTAATGCAGTACCAATGCCTCCCAGCGATCGTGTTTGCTATCGGGGGAAACGGTCTCCGCGGTTTGGTTTTCATTTAGCCTCTTAAGAATTTGCTGCACAGCGCGATGGAGCAGCAGCCGCTGTCGTGGATTGTCGTTCTTCAGCACGTGAAGGAACATTATGGCAAAGCCGGCACCACGCCGTGTAGTGCTCACTTGACGGCTTTCCGTTAGCAGCTCCCGCTCTAGGCAATCGTGAAGCATTTGGAATCCCGAATCTCCGCTATCCAAGCTACTGGTGATGGCACGGGTAAGTCTGCCAATGCTCAAGCCGGCCGCCTCTATGGCTCCTTTGTGCCGGCAAAGCGTCAAAACGGACACATTAATGTTGAGGCAACGACGTAGAGTCTCGGTGTTGACTGTTTTGGCAGAGGTTTGCAATTGGTAACATCCAATGCTGGTGGCCAGATCGCAACAGCCCTGCAGATGGTAAAACAAATGATTTGTTTATCAATGGATAAGAATTATATCTACCCACCTTCAACGTTAACCAGAAGCTCATCAGTAAGTACTTTCGACAAGCCTCTTCCTGTCCATCAGACTTCAAGGAGCTTTCGCTGACCAGCAGCTGGAGACTCTCGTCCATGTCCTGAAAACTGGCTGCTGTGGCTGCGTCTTCCTGTCGCCGGGCGTTGGCCACATTGAGGAACTTGAGAATGCCGCTGAGGATTCTCTCTAGCAATGGCAACAAATCCTCCAGAGGCGCCTCCACTACCAAGCCAGCCTTGACCACCTCGTCCAAGGCGCAAAGATAGCCAAAGAGATGTCCTCCGCTCTTGGCAGTCTGCAAAGGATCTTCAAAGAAGAGATCTAATTTACCCGTAAGCTGCTTCAGGCACTCATCAAATATCTTTGATCCCGCTTGCTCTTTTGTAACCGCCAGTTGTGCGTAGAGGGAAACCAAGGAGCATTCGTCCATATCCGACGTGCGGCACAGTTCGAAGCAACGCTCCACGCACTTTTCACTGTCCACATGGCCCATCTGAATCAACAGGGAGACCGTCAGGTCCAAAGCATCATCGAAACCTTGTGGATTGTTGAGGGTTTCGAAGAGCTGTTGCGCCATTTCCTTTGGTCGAAAGACGCCGTGCTCCAGAAGAAATATGCCCATTCGCTGATTCTGCTGGGGGCTGCACATTTTTGCATTTTTTGCGACTTGTTCAGCATATAGCGATCGATTCAGGATTTCCAACAACTTGAGGGCAAAGATCTTGGGTTGATAAACCTCGCTGTGGATGTCCCGCTCAATCAGATGCTGAAGATGTGAGAAGAATCGCTTGATATTCTGAGCCAATGCATGACCACCCACTCCGATGTCCGCCTTGAGCACCTTATGAAAGTGCTTTGCCGTGTGATTGATAATCGTGGGCATCTTGCCCAGCATCGTGTTTCGGAACTCTGAGCTTTCCAGGCAGCGATGTCGCTCTACAAAGCTGTGAAAGAAATCCAGACAGTCTTCGACGGCAAAGTTTCCCAGATTGTCAACCAGAAAGCGAAAGATCAACAGCTGCGCCTCCGTCTCCATCTGGCTGCAGTTGGTCAATAGCTCGGTGCTGATCTTAAAGAAGTGCAGCTTGGAGGTAGCATATATCTCCTTGGCGAACATGCTGAAGATCAGAATCAGACGCAATTGATCGCCCGGCGACCTTTCCTCCTCGGTGGCCAGGAACTCTACAATCTGAGGATTTGCTTGCAGCAGCTCAAACAATTCCTCCCGCTGTTGGATGCGCAGGAACCACTGCGAATGAAAGTTCTGGATCTCGGCCACACTGCCATTAAGCAAAAGCTCTACACTGGCAGCAAGTAGTGCAGGAGAGCGCTGATTGCTCAAGCTTTTCACGGGATATTGACTAGCGGCCCGAAGTCCCTTATAGCTCAGGCTGAGCCTCAGGCCATTGAAGAACTCCTCTTCGCTTTGGTTAGTGGCCGCCAAGAGATCAGGCAGCGAGTGCGAGTTGAGAGCGCCGCTCAGCAAATAGTACTTGTTGCGATTCGTCCATGGCCAGAACTCCACAATCAAGCGGAAGTAGGAGAATGCTCTTTCCGGCTGTTTGCAGCAGTGGTTGTACAGCGTCAGCGTTTCCTCGCGGGATCCCGTTTGCGTCTGGCGTTGCAGGCAGTGATAGAAGTGCTCCAGCTTCAGTGGAAGGAGTTGCAGCTTGGGAAACTTCTTTACCAGCAAGTTTGTGGCCTTGAGCACGGCCATCAGGCTGGGATTGTTCCGCTCCAGAGCTTCAATTATGGCAGTGGTGCATTTTTCCTCCAGCAGCGTAGCATCCAGACGCTTCCAGTGGTCGGTGAGCAGAATGGATTGGAGCATGAGGAAGGCAGTGGGTTGCTCGCTGGTCAAACGCTGGAATAGATCAGCGAAGTGCGAATCTTGCAGCTCGTATTTGTGCACTATGTGGTAGTACACACGAAAGCTGATGTTCAGGGCGGCTTGATTGGCACCACTGCACGTGTCCGCCTGCGCCGCCTCATCCTCCTCCGTCTGGATTCGTTGGGCCAGCTGCAGTGCGGCATCCTCCGGGCGGACATCTCCCAGGCCCTGGAAAGAACACAATATGTTAGAGCTCAGTCCCCATGCTGCACTCAATTCACCTGCAGGTAGCAGAGGCAATCGCTGGGTCCGATTTTCGGCCGTTTTCCCGGAGACTCCGACATGCCCAATCTCAATTCTCACAACTTTCGTCTTACCCCAACCAGGGCTCCACAAAACCGGCCACTGCGCTGCGATAATTACGCTGTAATCGATAATCGATAGCTCTTCGTTATCTAAAAACTTGAAACGACCAACCGTTATTGATTAGAAATTAAGTTTCTTATTCATGTGATAATATAATTTTATATTTATAATGTATAGCGGTATCAAGTACCTCGGTAAGAGACTCAGTTAGTGTTTAAATTTTTAAAACATTTTTGTTATTTTTTGTGCGGGATAGCTGGTAATGTTAACTATGTACAGGGTACTGTATTCTGGTACATGAATTTAGAATTTTTTACGGTGTTTTTGAATATTAAAAAGATGATAGATTTTATCTTCTATTTTTTTTAAATAAATTTTATTAACAACAATCTGTTAATATAAAGCTTTCATAAAGCAGCTGTTTAATACAACCGATAAAATTAATTCGATAGTAGAAATTGCAGATAAGTAAGTTCAAAAGTCTTCTTGACAACCAAAGTGTGTACAGTAATCGAGAAAAATATAATATTTTAAAGGTGCTTCATGCAATCGGATATCATAAACCGAAGACCAAATTGGCTCTTTGTATGATTGCTGTGAGTGCTCCCTACATAAATTTGTTCCATCAAACTGTACTATTAATTCAAAGTTCGATACGATAAGAAAATGCATGTGTTTGTGCACTGGGATTCGTTGCTTGCAAGGTTTGCCTCGCGTTTTGTTTATTTATTTACATACATGAAATTCAGATAAAACGTGTGGATTTTCCTAGAACTGGTGCAATGCGTAATTAATGCAAAGAAGAGGCTTTCCGCATTTCCCAGCGCTGCGCTGCTCATCCATAGAGCATAGCTGCAGCCGAGTTCAAGTTTCCTGTTCTGGCACCGCTCCCAGTTTGAAAAACTCCAGCTTCCCCGCAACCCATCTTTTCGGTCCGCCCAATACTTGTAAATCTAGTTTCGTCTGACTTCAGCACATGGCTTTCAGATACGATACGAGATACAACCTCTTCGCATTCTCGGCATCTGCCACCCCGAAAACTTCAAGGAAGCTCGGCTGAATGCGAATTTTTTGAACCAGTATTCAGCAGGTCGCCTATGTACTCGGTGTACATGGAGTTCTTTTGCCGCAAAGGGGTAGTTTCTCACCTGTAAGAGGATTCACGAAAACCTTGTTTACCACACAGCTTGGCAGAAGCTCGATTTCCTACTGAGAATCCAATTTACAGTAGGCTCCCGTCGACAGGAACCTGAAATCGAACACCCAAAGGCCTAAGGAAACTCGATATCTTTGCTATTACACAAAAAAGCAAGTTATTACAGTGGAGTGCGATTATCTGCGTTCACTTTGCTCTGACTACAGTGAGCACCAAAAGTAATCTTCCGCAAGAACTTTAAAAAGCTATAGTTAAATAAATTAAGTCGTGAGTTTCGCTTTATTTTTAAATACAGTTTAATTTTAAATAAAGTTTAGACATAATAAATAAGTTTTTAAGCTTAGTTGTCAAACGGGTTTAAGTCTCCAAAGTTTTGAACCTGCAAGCTAATTCTCAATAACTTTATCTACATTATTGAATTTGAAGATTAAAGATAGTCTGAAACTTTCCGCTCGAGTCTTCTTCACTTCACGGTGAATGGCAGTGGACGAGCGGAAAACAGAACTTGAAAAATCATTATACTCGATTTCAACATGTGTATACTACATTAAAACTGTAGCTTTTTGCAGTTTTTATTTGCTGTGTGTGTGTGTGCGCGCGAACCCATAAATTTATATATTCCCCGAAATAACCCCGTTCTTAAAAAAAGAGCGGAATAAAAACGTAAATGGCAGCGAAAGAAGAAAAGGCGAAATAAAAAATAATAGGCAACTGTCTCTCCGGCAATCTCTCGCAATCTCAAAAACAACTAGCGACCATAACCATTATTTGTACCTTCCGAATACGAATACGAATACAAGTACGAACACGAATATATAACGTCGCAGCGCACACGCACACCAGCACAGGTGGCCGTGTATATAGTTGGGTTTTTGTAGGCCCGTTCGTCGCTTTTTCGAGTTTTAAAAATTAGTATTGAAATCGTCGTTAACGGCGACGGTTTGCCTCAGTTTTGACGCTTGAAAACGGTCGTATTTTCCACTCTCTCGCTGGTAAGTGTGTGTGCGGTGAGCGAGCGCGTGCATGTGTTTGTGTGCAAGGTGTTGCTCTGCTTGGGAAATAAATAGTTCAAGTCGAACTATTTGAAACTTATTGGCAGGCATGTGCATTAAGTTATCAACCGTTGCCATTAGCCGATTAGCGAAAAATGCCACACAAAATATCAATTGTCAATATAATGAATGTTAGTCACTGTGAAGGAAAGTTACGTTCTGTTTCTTTTTCTTGAAAAATTCTCAACTGCACATAACAAGCGTAAATTTGTTCGTCCCCGTCCGTGTGTGTGTGTGTGTGTGGGTGAGCCGAGCTGTGGCGAGAGCAAGACAGCGAGTTTAGTTTACTCTCTTGGCTCTCGCCAACCCGCACACCACTCCCCGCTCCATCTATCGGCTTATTATCGTATCTTTTTCATTACAGTGCTCTGCAGGCGATTTAAATTAAGTTGGCAATTACATTTCCATCTGGGAATTCAGTGGTTAGTGTGCCAGTTTGGAATTAGTTGGTTAATTGGGGCTGCCAAGGAAGAAACCGCCTTGCAGAGCACACATCATGTGATATGTCATTTTGAAAGCTGCTTTTCTAACAACCCCCAACCACTGTGCGAATCTTGAGCCGTCACCGTCGTCGTTGCTGGAAAAATACTCAAAATTTGAGATTCGATTCTAGTTTCAACCCGCCACTATGAATCTTTATATGTAACTTGCCCGCTTTCATTCATATTCGTTGTTCTGTACTGGCGGCGTATCATCCTCCGAATTGTACGATGCGTAATCGCTTCTTAAATTTGTATTTCTACGCTGTATTCGGTTTTCGGCATTCGACGCTATCTTGTTTACTTGCATTTGGAAATCACTATCTCGAAAATGTTCTGTTATTGAGCGTGTTCCACTTGCCACTTTGTCGCAGTGTATCTGTGTGCGGGAGAGTTCGTTTTTTACGTTCGCTTTTTGCTGCCATTATTCGTTTTGAAATAATCAAAATCGATAAAAATTATATATATATATATACATATAAGTTTCCTCGCTTTAGATTTGTAAGCTCTTTTTCGTGCATTTATTTGGCTACGGTGAGCGTGTCGGTGAGCTGCCACCTTTGATGGGTTTCGATTTCGGTTTCGGTTTGGTTTCGGAATGTGTTAAACAGTTGGAAACACGTCAACTTTACACAAACAAATGTGTATGTGCCAGTAAATATCGAGTTGGTGGTGGATTCTGAAGACGAAAACCGAAACCTAACCGAATCCACGACTGCCTAACTTTTGACACAAAAAGTCCAAAACTGGATTTTTTCGTTGGCTCGTAGCCAGCATTTTTTTAACCATCTGCCAAGTTAACTTCCAGTGGGCAGAAGTATACATATCAAACGGTAGTCGATTTGCTGATTGAAAAGTTTAAATCCGAATCATAATTAATCAAGTTTTCCTGCAGTAGTGAATCACCTGATTAAAATACCTATGTGGTTTATGTAGCCTGCTTTTTGTATAAATAAAATTTGATTACTAAAACAAGATTGAAGTTATAGTAATGTTTAGTCATAGAATGCCTACTATATGTATATGACTGACAGGTGTTCAATGTCTAAAACCTGAATTTTCGAGTTTTCTAATACTGGTTATGACATCGGTTGTCAAATCAATATTTCGTGGTTTTCGAAAAAAAATTTTAAAACTAATATTGGAATATTTTTTCGCTTGTTTTTCAACAGCATCGGGAATTTCGAACCTTGATCAAAGGGTCAACCTTGAGAGTCACATCCATGTTAATGCCACGCTACTTGGATAGCTCCTCGTCGTCTGGCAGTCACGGAGCTGCAGGAGCGACCAGCACCTCCACCTCTCCGCCGACGACGGTAGCCGCTCACACGAAGATGCGGCTGCTGAGCAAAGTGGAGCACAACATGCGTCAGAGCCAAGGTCACATCCAGAGCAACCAGAGCAACGCGAGCGGCCAGGACGTCAACCACCTCCTGCACACGGCCTCCACGGGCAACGGCGTGGTGGACGATGTCGACGGACTGCTGACGCCCATGCGCATTAAGGCGCACATGTCGCCACCCTACTCCGCCGGCAGTTCGGTGAAGAGCGATTCCCTCGGCTATAGCCCTCGGCCGGAACGCAACCTGTGGAGCCGGGCAGAAATGCTGGAGATGCTGAGCATTATGCAGAATTTAAACGCCCTGGAGCAGCTAAGCGACCGGAACATGAAGAGCGAGCAGGTCTTCCGGCAGATCGAGGAGGTGATGCGCAGCAAGGGCTACGTGAAGAAGTCTAGCATTCAGATCTGGACAAAGTGGAAGTTCCTCAAGTCCACGTACAACACAACAACTCGCCAGGGTACGGGTGTGCCCAAGGTGGTGCCGGAGGAGGTTTACCGCGTGCTCTGCCGGATGTTAAGTGATGCAAATCATGGCGGCAGCAGCAGCAATGTCAACGGGAGTCTTAGTGAATGCGGCAATTCGATGGACAGTTCCAAGACGGCGGGCGATGATAACAAGGAGGATATTCTCGGAGTGGAGCATCCCATATTCGGCTTCCGACTGGGACCCATTAAGCCCGAGCCAATTGATATAGGTGAGTGGGCTTGTCTAAATGAATGTATGTTAAGAAAGTCATTACTGAGAACACGTACCATTCAATATTTGCAGGCTATGAGACGACCGAAAAACATGATATGGTTTCCGAGCCCGACATGGAGTCGTTCGACTACGAGGCTGGAAGCTCCCATGCCGACAACGCCGACCAGGAGGATGTGCCCCACATGCCGTTTATAGTGTCCGTTAAGCATGAGCCCGACGTGGATCTGGGCATGGACACCACCAACACACCGCCGCCCACAGCGCCAGCCTCGCCTTCGCCGCCACCAGTAACTCTGGATGAGACCGAAGATGACAGCGTCTACTCATCCACGCCGGTGGCACCGCCTCCCCTGCGTGTGGCCTCCTTTGCTAAGGGCGAGTTAAGACGACCCACCCACGGCATCCTGCAGATCGACCGCCCGCCCCCGACGCTCACCAAGATGGGACAGCAGCAGCCATCCAATCCGGGCCAGATGAGCCGATCCGTGCCGCTCCAGAGCACCAGCAGCATCAACTTTGTCCACCCACACAGCAAGTTAATGCTACCCAGAAGGCAGAATCCGAGTAGCAGTCAATCCGGGCTGCGACTGCCCAGGGATATCAGTGTCCAGTCGACAGGAATGCGCATGAAGACGGTGCCAATGAGGGATACGGGCTACTCGCTGCGTCCGGAGCGTATGATTCACGACATCGATCAGTCCGCATCCAGTCCACCGCAGTCGCCGTCCCCAATGTCCAGTCTCCTGGGTCGCGGACCGCCACCAAAGTATCAGATGGCTGGGCAGCAGGCAGGTGCTTCCACCAGCAGACAGGCCCACATGATGTCTTCCCACCAGCTGACACCGCTGCAGCACCAACAGCTCCAGCCGCGAAAGCGTCGATTAGGCCAAAGTCCGGTGATGGGAATGCCCGTGCCGGTGAAACTGCAGCGCAGTAGTAATATGTACGGCTCAGCACCGAAAGACATCCGATCTCACCCTGCGGTTGGTGAGGAGAGCAAAAAGAAGTCCAGCGAGGAGGACACAAAGCAGCGCAGGAAGCGTCAGGACGCGCTGCTGGCCAAGGAACTCAGCCAACTGGCGTCTGCCATGCGCACGGCACAGAAGGAGATGTTGCAGGACTTCTTCCTGCAGCAGAAGGAGATCGCACGACGGGAGCACGAGTTCCAGATGAAGCAGGACTCGTTGGTAATGCGGACGCTGCGCAGACAAACAGATGCGTTGTTGCGGACCGCCAACGAGCTGGTCAGTGGAGTTTCCGAGGCAGCTAAAATGGAGCCCGACGATAAGGATGGTGTCATTCCCGAAACTCAGATGCCGTTCGAGCCAGAAACCGAGCTTCAGACTCCGGAAAGCGAGGAGGACAATGAAGATGGAGAAGGGTATGCGGACGATGAGGTGCAGGAAACTATGGGAGAGCCAGAATATGAAGACAATGAAGATGATGATTATGAGCACGATGAGGACGAGGAAGACGAAGGCGACGACGACGAGAACATGGCCAATGAGAGCGACCTGGAAATGTCCAATCTAGCCATGTCCGAGAGCTCCAACAATGCCGAAATCATTAGCGGAGAGCACTAGATGGCTAGCTCCCAACTTCCTAACACATCGCCAAGTATTACCCCAAAAAGACAAACACCATTGTTAATACCGATTCATTCCAATCGCATTCCTTAAGCTATATATACTAAACATATATATATATTCCTAGAGCCCGCGCATTGTTAAAAGACTTGATTATATTTAAGCATTAATACATAAATGAAACCTAAAGTAAATTAAAATGTATTTATTGTTCATCAACCGTCTATGCCCCAAAGTGCTGTAAAGTTATTGAAACCACAAAATACTTAGGTAACCATATGATATATATCAAAATATATATGTACCTTGTACATGAACAGAAAAAGTGTGAATTTGTTCGGGTATCGAAAGTGGGCTTTGAATCCATAGTTAAAAAACACATATTTTCGAAATCACTGTAAATTTCCTAACACGAAATTTATTAAATAGTATTGCATTAGTTTGGGAAACAAATAAGAATTTACAACTAAACGAAAAACAGAAAAAGTAGAGCGCCCTAAAGTTACGAGAAATCAAACTTACCGCCTAGAGTTCTTGCAAAAATTTGTTTATAAACCGAACATGAAATAGTTACTAGCTTAAAATGACAATCTGCGAGTGCACTAAATTAGGTAATGCCCAGTTTGTGTGCTGTGCCTGCGCCTGTCCTGTCCTATGGATTAGTGTACCTATACTCTCTGCTGATTAGCACGATCCGTAAACGCCTAAAGCAAAGTGTTAGCAGCTAGTGTTTATTTTACAATTACCATTACGACAACCCCGCGACCCTGTGGATACCACGCCCCTCCTCCTCCTCGACGGCACTTAGTCGGGCCGGTAGATGGGCGTTTTGGGTATAAATTCAATTAAAATAACATACTCCATCATGGAATTGGAATCACATTGTTGCTTATGCAGTCGCCAGTGCAGGCCCAGCTTATGATATAGATGATTGTTCTCCCATTCGAACAGCTTGTCCAGTGTGAGTTGTGTCTGCAAAAGTGAAAAAAGAGTTTAGGCTGGGATCATCACAGATTTTCCAGATTAATCTGAGGCTTACGCGTTTGCTGAGACAGATGACGGGCCAGAGGGAACAACCGAGCGTGCAGCAACAGCAGACGCAGCCGCAGAAGAGCCATTTGACGTTGACGGGCAGGGATTTCTTCAGCACTCCGTTGATCCGGCCCACCGTCGCCTTGAACTCCTCGGGAGCCACGCGCGACAGCAGACCGCAGGGAAACTCCGCGTTGAAGCGGTTGCTCAGCCCAAATCTGCAAGTGTGCGTGTGAGAAAGTTACAATTCGTGTGCAGTGCAAGTGCAATTATTCTGCCCTGACTCATCTCTTATGCAACCTTCCTGTAATTGACTGCTGGGCAGCAAAGGTGCTCTTCCCCCAAAAATGGGGGCAAATAGCAGGGCAGGGCCTAGATCGAAATTGGGTGGCGTTAGCCTTGAACTACTTTTTAAATGGGCTCACGCTTGTTTCAGACAAAACACTAATTCGTTATCTTTTCTGTATCTGTATTATATTCTATAAGATAGTCTGTTTAGGGCATGTAGATAATCTAAAGGATCTCTGTGGCAACCTATACTTTACAAAATGAAATACGTAATTCATTGTATCACTACAGATTACTATGGCGTTTTAAAAGTTCTTTCACTATTACTTTGGCCCCAATTGTGCTGATAATGGTGTTGTCTTGCTGAATGAGGTTACATTCTTAACTACTCTAGCTATCTGCTTTTCCCCCTATCACTCAATGCATAGACCCACTTACACCGTCATGTTTCCCGCGCCGCGTATGATGATGGGCTCCTGGACCGGCGCCACCGTTTGGTCCTGGAAGTGCTCCAGCTCGTCCAGCTGCTCATCCTCGTAGATGGCGTCGAAGTCGGAGAAGGACATGGTTGGCCGTGCTTGCGGAGTTTGTGCCTATTATGGGGGGCTGATGGGGCGATGCCGCGAGAACGGATGACTAGGTGACCAGGGGGAACAGAGAAGAGCAGCGGGCGCTCCAGCTGTGCCGAGTGGGAGGTCAAAACATGTTGCTGTCTGCCGTCGCTGGCGGGGATCTGGGAGTTCCTTTAGAGCTGTCCTTCAATCTCAGATTGACACTGCTGCTTCCGCCATAAAATGTCGACGTCTGCCGCGTTTCCCAGTGATGCGATTATGACGTCTGGCCTCCTCTGTTGACGCAAATGAGTGGGTGAAGCGAGTCGCGGGGCGTTGGTGGGTGGCATTCAAAATAAAGTGCATATTAAAAAACAATAAATGCAACGCGTGTGCGTGTGTGTGTGTGGGGTCTTTCACAACACTGGCCGCAGTCTGCACTTTGTTGTTGCTTTTATCAACAAGAGCGAGCGGGAGGGCAAGATACAAAATACAAACTGCAAATACAAAGGAAGGCCAGCTAAATGTTTGCGTTCCATTAATGGCCACTAAAATTGGAATTTCCCACTCAAACAAATATCGTTAAAAGTAAAAACCACGGCGCAAATGTTTTGTTTTTCCCCACACACACACGCACAGATAGAGCACCAAATCACACACACACACACACCTTGCAGCTTATTTCGCAATCACTTTTGTTGCACGTTCAGCTGTTCTGGTTTAAGCACGATCGGTTTTCTTGATTTTTCTGTAGTTTGGGACTGGTTTTGAAATGTTCCGAGCAGAGACTACGACTTATACACGCTTTCTACTTTTTTCGAATACGAAAACTCACTGCTCAATTTGTTGTTGCACGACACCACGACGGACAGCTGGCCGACCAAAGTTGCCAGTCCGTTGCGTTGGTGGCAGCTCAAAATTTTCAAATAAAGTGTACGCAGGTGTTTTTCTAATAATTGCTACGATTTATACAAATAGACACATTTTATAATTTAATTAAAATGTCACTCTGTTGTAAGTTATGCAATTCGATCATGGCTATTTAGTTAACCGACCTCTAAAAGCAGCTGGATTGGCAGTGCTGCCATCCCGTTTTTCTTTTCAAATCCTTTAATTGCGTGGGTATTATTGATTTATTATCTATATAAATTAATTACTTCTATGTATAAAATACATAGCGCGCCATAAGCTTAAGCCTAAACAAATACAAATTCGACGATCGGGCAACTGAAATAACATTGCAATAGCTTAATTTCGAGTGTTACAGATTAAAATATACATATGTAGCTCTAGCGTGAACGAGAAGGCATATTTGAGAAGGTTTTTGGTTTCCAGTACCGGTGGGTCGATTGACTATAGAAGATTACTTCTTTTTGGCCGCACTGGGACTGGTGGACTGGAACACCGATGAAGCCGACATCAGGTTCTCGATGTACTGGCCGAGCACCTGGTTCTCGGAGCGCAGCTTGAGATTTTCCTCCTTGACCGAATCGACGCGTTGCGACAAGTCGTCTAGGGTGTTCTGCAGCTCCAGGACCTGTGTGATGAGGCGGGCCTTCTCCTCCCGATCGTCCTGGGCCATTTCCATGGCCTCCAGCGAATTGTGCGATGAATCTGGCGTGGAACTGCGGTTGGTGAACGAGGAGCGCAACGAGTCCATGGACCTCCCACTGGGCATTCGTCCCGTCGCCGGGGGCTCATCGTCCGGAATGACCACTGCATTTTTGGGGCGGATTAGCAATTGATAACATCATCACTCGGGACTCCACCCACTCCCTCCAATTTTCACTCACCCTGTGGATCCTCGTCCATGTTGGGAATGCTGTCGTCATTGTTTAACAGGGACATGGCTGGCAGTGTTCAGGGATACCCTTTATACTATAAAACTTTAACTCTATTAACTCTTGCCAAATTTCTCTTAACAATTGACACGAAAAATAAAACTACCCTTTGGAAAGTTGGCCAACACTAGCTGCCGGCGCTGCCGTTGTTTGGTATGTGCTGCGTTTTCCAGTACTGGTAGAAGTTTAAGGAGAAGAAGAAGAAGCTGTATTTTGTAATCTTTTAACCAATATTTTAGATAAAGTTACTAAGTTAATGTTCGGTTTTAAATATCTACAACTATTCAGAGGCTAAACTTTTTTCGTTAAAAGTGTTCCGAGAAGGTAAGCAGCTGTGCTGGATATTGCAAAAATTTTCCTCTTCAGTTTTTTTTATAATATTAAGCACACGTAAAGCCGTCGTTTATATTTATTTAAGCATTTAAGGCTTTTAAGTAGCGTATTTATAAAACAGTTCGCACCAAACATGAAAGTCAGCGTTTATTTCCATTTTATTTCCGCCTTTTCAAAATAACCGACAACAGGCGCCCAAAATTCAACGAACAGAGTTGCCACCTGAGCCGTTCGATCATAGGAATTAAAATACACACATGCTTTTGCAGTTTTTAATATTGTTGAACGACAGAACGCTTCCGTTTCGCTGGCAGTGCGTAATGTTTTGAACTGCTTTAGTTTGCTTACCTGGTGAAAAATGTGCTTAAATTGTTCAGATTTTCCGCCCGATTTCGTTGGCCATTCGTTTATACGCCTGCATTGACGAGGTCGAACGAGCATTAACACCCTCGCAGCAACAAACTGCACTTCATACGGATAAGACAGGTAAGCCTACATATCCTGGCCCACCTTTCGACACTCGCGACCTGACTTTCTGAACTTCTATCATTCCAGCCGTGTCCGGCAAGCCAACAGCATCTCGATATCCTGGTTTCCGCCTCCTCCGCGGCTGTACATTTCATTTCGCTCCGCGGGCAAAAACGAATCGCGTGCGGGTAAGTCAACAGTTGGATCCTGGCAGCGGAACCTGTAGACTCGCTGAAAGTGAAAAATGTAGAAGCATTCCATGGGCTCTTGTCCAAATTCCTTCCGAACCAAGATAAGAGGTTTCTGTTATTGTGACATTGGGTGGGCTGCTACGTAACATGGGACTGGGAGATCGGATCGGTTTGACCATCAAGGGCTTGTATATGTGGTCATGAGGTGGGATTCAAAGCCCAAAGGAGCTATTTATAGGGTCAGGTCGTTTTTAGATAACATAAATCTTTGGGCAGCATAACTAAAAATGGTATCAAAATTCAATATACGTGCAGTGTGGCCGTACCGGGGCAACGGGGTTTTGCCCAATGGCCGCGGGTAAATTGTAAAATAAATAAAAGAAATAGTAAGCGCGATAAACAAAAATATCAAGGAAAGAGAATAACACAGGTATAGTAACTAATAACTTTGCTGCTAAATATTTCCCTTTTTATTGGGCCAGATGGTGATTGACATTCAACAGCATATATGCATACAAGTTGCAAATCAACTGCTACCTGATAGCTATTTTCTGATTACCATGCTTTTGCAGCTTTAAAACCCTTTTATTGCACCCAAAACTAAATCCAACTTAACCTTTTTCAGGTAATAACAAACCCAAGTAACCGTAAATATTTAAAACTAATTCGCAATCTGCGCACTTAAATACCTGTTGGTATATTATCAGAACCGAGAAACACGAACAATGAGTGCAAGGAAACGCGCGAAACAATAACATTAATTCAAAAACTTAAACATTTCTGCGATTTCGATTAAAACAAAAGTGATCGAAGAATATACATATATAAAGCACAAATCGGGCCATCGAGAACATTACAAATTGTCAAATAGTTTTGTGAAAAGGGGGAATACAAAAAAATACTAAAGCCGGTGCGGATTGTAAAATGCCAAAAACTTTTGTGCGCCTCAACGTACAAACATTGTAAAGACTAGAATATAACTTCGATTTCCGCTGGTAAAAATTAAGAAACACAAATCCATAGCTCTTAGCCTAAACGACTCAAAATGCTGCCATTGTCGATGGCCAGTGCGGAGGCCAAGCAGCTCCAGCGCAATATATCATTGTCCATGTCGCCAGCGAATGGAGGAGCCATCTCTCCATCTACCGTGAATGGCAATGGTGTTGCCTGCGCCTCCGGCGGAAATCCAAACCCCAACAGCCTCCTCACACTGGCTCCGCGCAAGGAGGAGCTGCGCTTCCTGCCCCTCGCACCCATGGGCGGCAACAAGACCTGCAACATCACCATCAGCAATGTCCAGCCAATGAAATCCAAACTGAAGACGGTCAACATAGTGCCAAATTCCATAAAGTCCGCTGGAGCTGGTGCCACTGCCGGAGCAACAGATGCTCCCCTGTTCCAGCTGTTGCCATCGCCCATTAATCCCAGCCAACCGTTGGTGGCCATACTGGCCCCCAATTGCAAGACCACGCTGCTCGGCGGAGGTGCATCCAATGCCCAACCGGTGGTCATACGCTCCGGAACACCTTTGCAGAAGAACAGCCTTACCGTTGACACCAGCAAGAAGCCCATCCAGCCAGGAGGATCGGCTGCAGCAGTCGCCGTGGGAGGCGGAACTGGAGGAGCACCTTTAACGCTCATGGGCAAAACGGCCGTTCCACCGAAAATACAAACTGGTGAGTGTAGGGTTTCGCTTTCCCCTTCTTCCGAGTTATGTAAGTTATGATTTACAAGTGGGTTTCCCCAGTCTGAGAGGAAGAGGAAGAACAGATCCCCAGATCCGAGGCCAGTCGGAAAATGGGAAACACTCTTGCAGATGTGTGTGTGTGTGCTCGCGCGAGTGTGTGTGTGTGTGTGCGTGTGGGGTGCGGGGCAATCTTTATAGTTTACTTTCGTTGTTCACATCGCTCTGCGGGTTTAGTTTTTAGTTGTTGTTCGACTGCTGCACATTTCATAACACCAATTTAATAGGGTTTGTGTGCGTGTGCCATTTTCGGAAAATAAGTTCCAAGCATCGAATTGGGTGGTTGCCATGTTCCATGGCTGGGGCGGTACGAATCGGAGAAGCAACACGAAGAACTTATTGCTATTTCCAATATATATGATGTATATATGCTGGCTTTATCAATAGCAGTATGCAAAAGGCGGGGTGCCAGCGAAAACAGCAACAACAACAGCAGCACCAGCAAAGCGACACTGATGATGACGATCAGGTTTTTGCAGCTGCAATAAGAGGAGAAGATTTTGGATCAGCAGTGCCAGAGCGAAGTTGATCGGTGCGGTGGGGGTGCGGCGGTGCGGTGATCGGGTTCGGGTTCGGGTTCAATGGAGGATCCAATCGGATTGCCTTCGGGTGACTAATTAAAGAAAACTCAAAGCTAATTCGTGTCTCTATCTTTCTGCCTTTCTGCTCTCCATTTGGATGCAACCGTACAGCGGCACCTGTCCAGATTCCCAGCACGGGTCCGGGTGCGCAGGTCTCCCTGCTGGCCAATCCCCTCAAGCCACGTGCTCCACTCATACTCAGCAAGGTGGCGGTGGACAAGCTGCGTCTAAAGTTCAGCCAGGTCAAGAGCAACCCGAATGCACTAGTTCTCGGCAAGGCGAATAATGTGAAGAAACTTCTGACATCGCCGAACTCCAGTGGCGAGGATAAGACCAGGAGCACCCAGAACCACAACAAACTGAATACTAGTGCCAGCCAACTAAAGCCAGTTGTTGCACCCAAAGCGGCGATGCCCATTGGCACGGAGGAGCCGACCACTAATAATAACAAAATGAGTCTGATTAAGGCGAAGCACGCGGCCATCAAGACAGTGCCGCTGCCCAACCAGGAAGCGCCCATTGTGCCGGCAGTGGCGCCTGTTGTTACAGCTCCAGAGAAGGTCGACGTTAAGCCCACTGCAAAGCCCTCAATCAAGACAACACCCAAACCAACTCCTAAACCTCTGGAGATTTCCGTAAATGGACCAGCCAAGGAGAAAAAGGCGCCTGCCAAGGAGCAGAAACAGAAGGCAATGGACAAACCACCGTTGGTCAAGGAAATCACTCAACGCCCGCCATCTGGGCCCAAGGGATTGCCCAAACTGAAACGCTCGAAGTCCTTCGTGTCCAACCATCCCACTTCGCTAGTGGCCAACAACGAGCGACGTCACTCGGTGGCCATTATGGCCAAGGAGGTGGATGTGATCGAGCAGCCCAATGCGCCAATCGAGACCATCACCATTGAAGATGATGAGAGCGAGGAGGAGCAGCAGAAGCCGAAAATGAAGGAGACGCCGAAGCAGAAGCCGGAAAAGGAGACGCCGAAGCAGAAGCAGATCACCATGCCCATTCTGCCCGCAGGGATAACCATTTCCACCACCACCAGTACGGCCAAGAAGAAGGCAGTGAGGAAGAACTCCTCCGTGACGACAATCTCTTCTAGTTCCAGCGACAGTTCGTCCAACAGCGATGTGGAGGAGGTGCCGGCCAAGAAAACCGAGAAGGAACTCAGCCGGCTGCCTGGCATAAGCATCATCAAGGCGGAATCTCTGCCACTGAGCAGGGAGGACTTTGAGCGCTCGTTGCGCTGCGATGAGCAGGTGCCCCATACTCCGCCCAAGTCCTCCGCCTCATCCTCTTGCGGCTCTTACGCATCGGAAAAGTCGCCGCCGCCCAAACTCGCCGATCCGAAGCCATCAAGTCCACCTGCAAGAAATGGCAGGAAAGCCAACGACCATGATGCGTACCCACCTCCTGGCAGCAAGACCAATGACTTTAAAAAGAGCATGATACAGAACCTGAACATGCTGAAATGGCGCGGCCAGCAGCCGGCCAACCTGCAGAACTCCACCGTCCGGTTCGAGCTGAATGAGTTCAATTTTCTGCAGATAAACGAACGCTGCCAGCCACGCCAGGGTCCAGCTGCATACTTCGAGCTGCCTCTGTATGATCGTCCCGGCCGCAGGCCCTCGGACTGCATCCATCCGCTGCTGTACTTGTGCCAGCGTTGCAATTGCCACGGACCCGCCGCCGACTTCCTGGCACCACGTGAGTAAAGAGAGCAGCTTCCAAAGTCCCTAAACTCTATATATATTATATATTATTTTTTGCCACAGATTTCTGCTCCGTTAACTGTGTGCGTCGATCGCAGAAGCGTCGTCTGCCGCAGAGTACGCAGAAGGAGAGCAAGATAAGCCGTACCCAACTAGAGCAAACAGCTGGAACAGCGCCAGATTTGCCACAAAAGCAGCAAACCAGCTACAAACCCCACAAATCTCTGTCTGCCATACAGGAACAGCTGCAGCAACGTCAAAAGGATAAGCCCAGAAAGCAATTCCGCTGGAGCGAGTACCTCAAGTCAAAGGGCAAGGATGTGGCAGCGCCCATCCACCTGTTCCTCAATCCGTTCCCCATCAGTCCCAACTGCTTCGAGCTCGGCATGAAGCTGGAGGCCATCGATCCGGAGAACTGCTCGCTCTTCTGTGTCTGCAGCATTGTCGAGGTTCGTGGCTATCGGCTGAAGCTAAGCTTCGACGGCTACTCCTCCATGTACGACTTCTGGGTGAACGCCGACTCGCAGGACATCTTTCCGCCAGGCTGGTGCGATGAGACAGCACGCGTTCTGCAAGCGCCCAAGGACTACAACTCGGAGCGGTTCAGTTGGAGCCGCTATTTGGTGAAAACGGGCTGCAAGGCAGCTCCGCGGGCGCTCTTTGGTCATCTGAATATGCAGCAGCAGATGGATGTGCGCAACGGCTTTGCTGTGGGCATGCATCTCGAGGCGGAGGACCTGAACGACACGGGAAAGATTTGTGTGGCCACAGTGACGGATATACTGGACGAGCGCATTCGAGTCCACTTTGACGGCTGGGATGACTGCTACGACCTGTGGGTACACATCACCTCACCGTACATCCATCCCTGCGGCTGGCACGAGGGACGCCAGCAGTTGATCGTTCCGCCGAACTACCAGAGGTCTGTCTTCAATTGGGATGACTACATATCAGAGGTTGGTGGAATGGCCGCCTCCAAGGAGCTGTTCACACCACGCCAGCCAATGGAGTACCAGGAACGCATGAAACTGGAGGTGGTGGACCAGCGTAATCCCTGTCTGATTCGTCCGGCCACAGTGGTGACGCGGAAGGGCTACCGGGTTCAGCTGCACCTGGACTGCTGGCCCACGGAGTACTACTTCTGGCTGGAGGACGACAGTCCCGATCTGCACCCCATCGGCTGGTGCGAGGCCACCTCGCACGAACTGGAAACACCGCCTGGCTATCTTCAGCCCAAGTCCTTGATGCCCTGCGATGTGGAGGGATGTCGGGGCTTTGGCAACGCCAAGCGCTTCAACCTCAACGTCCATGCTTTGCGGGAATGCTGTCCGTATGCGCCGGAGAATTGGCGTCAGTGGCGCTCCAAGACGGTGAAGCCGCCGCGTGTGGCGCCCGAGAATATCAGACGTGGATGGGCGAAGAAAGCAAAGCGAGCCAGTTCGGAGGCCAAGCAAGCCATTAAGGAGGACTCCCAGCCAGAGATTGTCCAGCCGAAGGTCGCGGAAAAGGTGCAAGCCAAGCGAAAGACGCCTACATGTGAGGAGAAGGTTGTGAAAAAGCAGAAGCAGGAGGATGCGGAGCAGGTGCCGGATGAACGCTCCCTGGCCATAGCCAGATCCTTTGTGAAGGACTACGGACCACAGTTCCTGCCAAACTATCGCCTCTGGCAGCTCAACAGCGGCTTCCAATTGGACGACGTGCGAACCAATCCGCTCCACTGGACCAGCTGGGATGTGTGCGAGTACTTAGAGCGTGCCCTGGATTCCACTGACATTGCCAAGCTGATCTTCGAGCAGGACATCGACGGCAGAGCGTTGCTGATGCTGGGGCGCAAGGAGTTGGACAAGTACCTGAAACTCAAAGTGGGCCCGGCCGTGAAGCTCTACTCCCTGATTCTGAATCTGCGTATCGCGGTCATCTGCAAGTTTGATTCCAATAACATCGAACTGGAGAGCAATACTGCTGATCCGATTCTGAGGGAGATGAATACACCTGTTCCTGCGATAAAGCAGCTGCCGGAGCAGTCCCAGAGCAACGGCTACAAGGCGGACCATGACCAGGAGCTCTCCGAGAGCGCGGACGACGAGGACGACGAAGACGAGATGCTTGACAGCGATGACTTTCTCAGCGTTAAGCCGAGCTCCCTGGTCATTGACGAGGACGCCGATGGCGATGGCGATTGTGAATCCGACGGCGATGTGGAGATGGTGCCTCTGGAAGTGCGCACGCCCTTGCGCACGTCCTCCTAGGACTCCTACGATACCAGGCATACCGCTTCCGTTGATTGATTTATAAGATTTTGTTGCACCGGCCTCGGCCCCTTCGGGTATTATGTTTATAGGTAGTATTTATTCTTTAAGCCGATATGAATTATTCGATTTGTTTGTTTTTCGATTCGTCATCCAATAAATGATCCCTCTAGATATGTACACCATCCTGACTATTTTCTTGTGTAAACAAACCACCTACCTATTCCTCCGGCGAAGGTTCGGGTACTTCGGGCACAACTATGGTGCCATCCACTTCGAAGAGGACGTTGCCGAACAACTGCGTCACCTCAACGAGCTGCTGGAACTGCTCCATGTTCTCGTAGCGCAGGTTGTTCACCTCCTGGTAGTTCTTCAGCGAGGTCAGCAGTTCGTGATCGGAGAGATCTCCATCCTTTTTCAGGATTATCATCAGAGCCTTCAGCTCCTTTACACTAAGCTTAAGGAACGAGTTGTCCTCGAGCACCTGGGTGGCTACGGGCAGGATTTTCTGGAAAGGCATGGGCATTAAGGGAGATAAAAGTGTGGAAATTCATACTTTCGCCACGAGATCCATCAGTGCCGGATGGTAATGCTCGCTGGCCAGGTGGAAGACTTGCAGAACCACCTCCATGGGCCACTCCTGGTGGGCCAGCTTGTCGATGTAGCAGTCGATAAAGTCCAGCATCTCGTAGCGCTCGGCCAGCAGCATGAGGTCACCGCACATGTCAATGGTCACCGCATTGCACACCTCGTACGTGTAGATGTAGAGGAGCAGCGCCTCGTAGGCGGTGGGAGAGGCGTCGTCCACGCTGATCACTCGCTTGTTCTTCTGGAACTCGGGATCCCTGATCAGGCGCTCGAACTCCGCGGAGGCGGAGATGAGCATCACCTGGTGGCAGCGGAAGATGCATGGACAACGCTTGCCCTCCTTCAACTTGTCCGGTTGCGAAACATGGAGCTCGCAGTCCGACTTTTGGCCATTTCGCAACAGGTCCAGGCGACGTAGCTTGCAGTTCATAGTGACTGGGGATTTTTTGGGGCCTTTGCTCTCACATAGCACAAAATTTGGAATTCGAAATTGGGGTTTCCCTGGCAGGAATGTCAGACTCTGAGAAGGAGCCCGCCGGCAAAGCCCTCCAGGGAAGCACCAATCGGTGGGCAGACCTGGAGGAGGAGGATGAGGCGGACGCCCAGGGAGGGATCCAGAACTTGAAACCAGTGCGCAGTTCCAGCTTGGGACCGGAACTCGTGGTGCCCAGAACTACAGCTGCATCGAATGTTGAGGAGGAATTCCCATTGGGTTCTCCGAGTGATGGATCCAAACGCGCGACAAGTAGAAACCGCCGACTGGAATACTTTCGCAGTGGAGCCGATGCCGATTGCCAGGTGCACGTCCTGAGCAACTGCCCTCAATCCGATGAGCCGGCGGTCAGTGTGTGCTACAAGAAGTTTGGCTGCCATCGGATCTTCCTGGCCACCGCCTCCGACAAACTGGAGCAGGACGTGTACCAGAACAAAGACTGGAACGGCGTACTCCAGATAAATGGGGTTTCGCCCGAGAGCGTGGAGATCTTCCTGGAGTTCATATACACCTTCGAGGTGACCTCGCCGCTGGTCCAGCTGAAGCTGGTGGGGGATATATTTATCCTGTCCTGCGCCTACAACATGCCGGAGCTCCTCCGCTCCTTTGCCGAGAAACTGAAGGAGCAGGAATGGCCTCTGGATGGCATCTTCCCGGCCTTCGACCTGGCATTCCGGCATAACATCATCGATGTGGAGCGCGTTTGCATCGAGGTGAGTAGATTGGAATACAAAATGGAGTCTTGCTAACTTAGTTATCCTTTAGAAAATCATAGAGGAAGGCGCATCTTTGATCCAGGAACCCAGTTTGATGAAACTCCCGGTCTATGCCCTAAACTACGCCATCCAGCACTGGCTGGTGACGGATGCAGTGCCTCCAGATGAGCTCATCAATATTTTGAAGCAGTACCAGGAGATGAATGAGATTACATTCGCCAACACGCAAAAATTTCCGCACTTCACCAAGATTATCAAGTATTTCCCCAATGTTCTACTGGATGCCGAAGGCTTCATCAATCAAAACTAGAAAACTACGTGGTATTCCCAAAGTTTCGCGCATAAAAACCCAAGAATTTTTGAAAATAATGCAATAAAATATTAGCCTCCAATAGCTTTGTATTGCGTATCTTTTGCATATGGCAAACTGGAACCTCATCTAAGGAGAAGCTTGAAACAGCTGACTAAGTTATAATTTTCAATAATTTCCTATTGAAGAAAAGCAACCAAAATTATAGACGCATTTTTGAAAAAGTTAAACGGGCAGTGCTGCCAACCGGTTGCACCACCCACGACGGTATTTTCGAATGCGCCATTTTCGGTATTTTCCGGCAGATACCAGCCAAGAAGCGAACGCGTTATGCGAGGGCCGCATTTGGTACACTGGTGCGCCATTTTACTCGCATAAAGCCGAAAATTCACACAGTGGCCAGAAAGCGAAAAATTGCACAGTGCAAAAAGGTGTTTGGTAATTGATGAAAAGTTTTGCGCGTACCGTGAACCGACCGTTAATGATGTGCCCGCACGCGCAGCGGTGAAAGGCAGTTAATTCGCCTGTGGAGACGCGCTCACCACAACAAACTCGTGCTGTCCGAAAAAAAAAGTCGGCGCTCGGATTGCGGATTATCGAAGTACCGTACGGCAAGGCAGCAAAAAAAGTACGGAAAAGCCGCCCATGCAACGCGGCCAAAAAAGATAATGCAAGTGCAGTAATATTAATTGCCTGGCAGAGCGGCGCATACAGACACACTCCTCCTTTTTTCCCCCCTTTTTTTTTCTCTCTGGAGGCGCATGTTTTGTTTTTTCGTGCACTGTACCGTGGGCTCGGTGTGTGTTTGTGTGCGTCGGTGTGCCTGTGCGTGTGTGTGTACACATTTTAGGCGGCAATGGTGTGGGGCCCTGGCCAGCCGATAGTCCGCCGCGCCGCGAATGTTATCGATAGAAGAGCCCTAACCATTTGTTGTTTGTTTTCCTTTTGTTGCAGTTTTCATGTCTATATAAACAAACGCATAGCGAAAGTCGGTTAAAAAATCAAGCAGCGAAATGGAGGAGATATCCAGTTTGGACTCGTTCGGCGCCGATTCCAATGCGCGACCGGAGTCGGCCACCCCCAGGTCGGAGGAACAACAGGATCAAGATCGAGAACAGACTACGGCGACAGCCAGTGAAACTCTGGATACGCCCGCCTCGCCGCCAGCGGAGGATGCAGCTGCGCAGGAAAGCAAACCGCCAACGGGCGACGCTGCCAAGGAGGGGGATGACGACTTCGAACAGATCTCCGAGGGATCACTTGACGCCGATGATAACCAGTCGCGGGATAAGGCGGTTAGTACACCAGCGGATCCCGTGGATGCGGAGGAGCCCGCCGAGGAGCCAACGCCCAACGAGGAGCCTCAAGGCGGTGAGGATGAGCAGCCACAAACAGAAGCCGTCAGGGTAGATCCACAGGAAGAGCCAGAGGAGGCGGAGGAGGAGACTGATGCCCTCCAGGCCACTGCGGAGGAGGTGGAGGCAGCTGCCGCCGAAGCAGACGCTGTCGACGGCGGTCCCGCTTCACCCGAGGCAATGGATGTGGATGAAGGGGAAGGCGAGGCGGATGCAGAAGGTGAAGCTGAGCAGGAAGCAGAAGACGACGCAGCTCTGGAGCGAGAGGCGGCAGATGATGTAGATATGCAGTCCGTGGGCGCAGACTCACACCAGGCGGAGGATGCAGAGCCACCGGAGGGCCGGGATGAGGTGGACACTAGCCTAGAGGAACAGGACAATGGCCACGATCCTGAGAAAGATGCGCCCGCCGATGAAGATGATCCGGATGCAGAAGGAGATGCGGAATCTGAGCAGGTGGATGAAAATGCGGAGGAAACCGGTGAAGCCGAACATGGGGATGGTAAGTCTTAGTACTTCTTTGATGCATGTTTATGAAAAGACTTCATGAATGAACTATCTACATTACAGACACAGTGGAAAATGTTTTGGAGCCAGAGGAATCAGATGTTTGCCTCATTCCCGACGATCAAGAGACGGAAGTGACTGAAGCTGAAAAGGAACTGGCCCGCGAGAACGCCGAGAAGGCCGCCGAAGAGGAGGAAGCCGAGGAGCGGCAAGCCAAGACTCCCGATAACGATGGAAAGTCCCCTGCAGATGCCGCCGCCGATGCAGAAGACGACAGTGCAGCTGCCGTTGACGCCACCGACGAATCCCCAACCACGCCAACTGGTAAGTGCTCCACACTTAGACTTGAAATGCCCTATCCCACCTCTACTCTATCCATTTTGCCTGCAGATGCTCAAGCTGGAGCTAAGTCGGCAGCAACAGGCATTGCAGAAGGTGAGCAGATTGGGTTCATTCCTGGGCAAAACTCACTAACTGCTTTATTCGACTGCATTCTATTGTTTTAATTCTTGCTTTAAATTTAGTTTGTTATTACAAAATTGGCTTCGAGCATACGGAATGATTGCTTTTGAAAAAAAAAATTCAGTTTGACCCTTAGTTTGTAGTTTATCTATGAATTCGCATTTGTATTGGTTGCCTATGCTTATTTGCAACACGAAATTGAATGATCCATCTGTTGCTTGTGCCTAAACTAATGTAAATCCCGTTTTCCTGCCAGCAGATGGAGTAGATGCAGCAGCTAACGAAGAGGAGGCCGGTGGCGATGTTCCCGATCCCGACGAGCCCACAGCCGAGGAATCCTCCAGTGCCGGAGCGGGTGAACCTGGTTCCACGCCGAAAATCATCATTAGTTGGATCGTTGGCAGCGTACAGAAGTGCAAACAGTGCGGCGATGAAAAGAATTGTGGGTTCCGGTATAGGAGTCCAGAGGAGACAGAAGAAACGGATAAGGAGCAGGAAAAGGATAAGGCAGAGGAGAACGCTGAGGAGGAGGAGGAGGATGCTCGGCAAAAGCCTGCTGCTCCCAGCGGGTTCGAGTACATCTGCGACACGGCCTGTGTCGACGCCCTGCTAGACGATCAACCCGGCAAGTACTTTGTGCGCCGCAAGAAGTTCCTGGTCGAGGAAGTGGTTCGAGAAGAAGGCGCCGACGAAGCGGAGGCGAGCGCTGATGGCGAGGGCGAAGATGCCGAGGAGGAAGCTACTCCAGCCAACACGCAAGATTGCCTGCAATGCAAGGATAAGATGCGGTGCAAGTACTTCATCAAGCAGGACCAGGACTGCTTCTACATTTGCAATGACGATTGTTTCAATCTGCTCAACGCTGAGGAGCCAGAGAAATTCAAGCTGAAGCGGCATTCGATTCGAGTGCGCAACATTGGGGCCACAACGCTACAGCCACCACAAAACTCGCCCAGCAAACGGACCGACGGCAGCGTGGTGGCCCGGACGGTGGAGGAGGCAGAGACGGCGCGCCTGGACAGGATCGAAAGCTTTCGAAGGCGCTGCGCCGACTGCGAGGCGGATATCAATACGGACGAGAAGCAGCTCATGTGGGAGACCATGGACTTCTGCAATGAGGTGTGCCTGGGCAGCTATCAGCGCACCATTGGCTCCACCTGCGAGACCTGCAAGCAGGAGGTGAGCTCCATAGCGCTTGGCAAGTACTGCGTGCGATTCGGTTTCGATGTGCGGCAGTTCTGCTGCGCCGGCTGCCTTAACACCTTTAAGAAGGGTCTAAAGACGTGCTCCTGCTGCCAGAAGGACATCAGCGGCGGGCAGGAGGGCTTCCTCGCCCCGGTGGGTGACAAGGATCAGTTCAAGGACTTCTGCTCGCAACCCTGCCTCCGTCGCTACGAAAGCATGTGCAATCCCCGACGAAAACTGCGCACCGATGTCTGCGGTGTGTGCAACAACCAGAAACCAGTGAGGGTGGAGATGCTGCTGGAGGACAGAGAGCACTACTTCTGCTCGAATCCCTGCTTCTCGGCCTTTAAGTTTGTGAGCAACGTGAACGCCGATCCGTGCGCCATGTGCTCCAAATACTTTGAGCGGCGGAGCGCCGAGTCCTACACCATCTACAACGAACAGCAGTCACCGAAGGTCTTCTGCTCTCGGGTCTGCATCAACGTGTACATCATCGTCAACAGGCACATCGTCTCCTGCCAGTGGTGCAAGGTGAAGAAGTACAACTTTGACATGATCTACCAGATTGGTGGGCCGCACGATCAGGAGACGCTCACCTGCTCCATCAACTGCCTGACCATGCACGGCGTTAGCTGCAACATCTCCGCCAGGGCGGTGACCAAATGCGACAATTGTTCCAACTTCAATACGCCCCAGTATCATTTGACCATGTCGGATGCTTCCATGCGCAACTTCTGCACCTACCAGTGTGTGATGCAGTTCCAGAATCAGTTCGCCCGCGCTCCCCTCACGCTGGACAGCGACCTGCCGCCCAGCAGCAGCCCCGGCAGCTCCAAGTCCCAGCAACAATCCAATCGAGGCAGCAAGAACGCGGCACCATTTCCCACGGGTCTGCCCAAACGTGTCAAACTGAAGCTCTCCCACGTGAGTCAAAAACTAAATAATAAACTAAAAGGGTATACACTCTGTTTTTTTTTTTAGATTTTACAAACTAATAGTAGCCATGCAATAAGTGTTAAAATATTAAACATAAACGAAGTGTTTTTTGGAGTTACCTGCTCGCTTGATTATTAATCCATTTACTTCAATTTGGCTTTCAATTCAAGTTTCAATTGCAATCTTAATTTCATTCAATGCACATTAAAATAGAAAATAACGTAAATTAATTAATTATCATACCTACGTTATATATAATTAATGTCCCCCGGTAATTGCAGACTGGAAAAGGTGGCGTTGGAGGCAAGAAATCCGGCTCGGGCACCATGCTACCGGTTATATCCACGGTGCAATCGCTCGCCAGCGGCGAAACCGAAGCCCGGATTGGCAATCTGACGGTTCGTCGGAAGCGTGGACGTCCCCGGGAATCGGGAACCTCATCCCCGCCGCTGTCCATGCCGGGTGTCCATCCGCCAGCACCGCGAGGAAGGCCACGCAAGCACGTTGTGGACTACTCGGCGCGTTCACCATCGCCCACTATGTCAGGCGGCAGCTCCCACATGGGCATTCCAGGCAGGCGAAATACTACCACGACTATGGACTTCGGGCCGGCTACGGTAACGGAGACCAAGATCATCACAGTGCCACCATATCCCAAGTCCGTGCGAAACGTGAACATAAGCTGTAAGCCCTTAACGGTGACCCAGGGCGAGCAGTGTAGTCCGGATGTGCGGGATTGCGCCACACAGACGGAGAAGGACTACTCCAACAAGGTGCTCATCCCGGTTCCGGTGCCCATCTTCGTGCCGCAACCCATGTACATGTACTCGGCTCCGTTCCCCGTACCAGTGCCCATTCCGCTGCCAATCCCGGTGCCTATTTTCATACCCACCACGCGCAACACGGCGCAAGGTATTCTTAAGGAGATCAAAAAGATACAGGACAAGATGCCAGAGGATCCGCTGGAGGCGGAGTTGCTTATGATGGCCGAGATGGTGGCAGAGGAGAAGCACGAATCGGACTCCGATTCGGACAACGAGATCAAGCCGGATCCGGGCCTGGTCACTCTGCAGTACCAGAACACCCTCGAGTCCGTCGCCCAGCAGCAGCAACAACAGCAAGTGGTGGACGTCAGCGGAGCCGGACATAATCCCTACGGCGACGATATGCTGCAGATAGCCCTCAAAATGGCCACAGGCGACTACGATAATCATCACCAGACCTCGACGGTGGATCTGGAAACGTCGATGACGGCGAATACGATCAGCAGCCAGTCGCCGATGGGTCACGACGGCATGGGTCAAATGGGAGTACATCATCTCGACCAGCAGCATCACATGCTTGATGCCACGCAGCGGTGAGTTAAGAGGGATGGCAATCAGAGATCAATACTCATGTCCTTCAATTGTATTACTTTCAGAACACCACGTGGACGCAAGCGCGGCGTAGGCGTCGTCATGGACACACCCAACCGCAATAGCCGCTCGCCGGTGAAGAGGCAGCGCGGCGGCGAGATGGATCACTCGGCCCTGCAGCAGCAGTCGCAGCAGGCACAGCAGCCGCAGGAGAAGCCCGACGCCCAAATGTTCCTCAAGTACACCTTCGGGGTGAACGCATGGAAGCAGTGGGTGATGACCAAGAACGCGGACATCGAGAAGAGCTCGATGCGCCGGCGGCCCTTCAAGACGGAGCTGCTTCAAATGACCGCCGACGAGTTGAACTACTCGCTTTGCCTCTTCGTCAAGGAAGTGCGCAAGCCCAACGGGACGGAATACGCGCCGGACACCATCTACTACCTTGTGTTGGGTATGTAGTTACTCCGGGCTTACACATGTACCATTTGATTTTATTCGAATCTCTTTCTTCAGGCATTCAGCAATATCTGTATGTGAATGGACGCATAGACAACATATTCTATGATCCGTACTACGAGCGGTTTACCGAGTGCCTTGACGAGGTGGCGCGCAAGTTCTCCGTGCTTTACAACGATTCGCGTAAGTTGAATCAACTTGAAATGAGCCAGTTCCAGCGTAATCGCATCTTTATACACCTAAACAGAATACATTGTCACTCGCGTGGAGGAGGAGCACTTGTGGGAGTGCAAGCAACTGGGCGCCCATTCGCCGCATGTTCTGCTGAGCACGCTGATGTTCTTTAACACCAAGCACTTCAATCTGACGGTAGGAGTAAATGATGCAGCGTTTGTTGACCTGCTCTAAATTCCGTTTGGTTTTTCAGACCGTGGAGGAGCACATGCAGTTATCCTTCTCGCACATAATGAAGCACTGGAAGCGCTCGTCACAGAATTCAAAAGTTCCTGGCTCACGAAACGTGCTCTTACGATTCTATCCACCGCAGGCGGGTCTGGGTAAGTCCTCAACATTGCTTGGGATGCACAGAAACTGAGCTCTTTCTTGCCTTTTTTCAAACAGATGCCAATCCGCGGAAGAAGAAAGTCTACGAGCAGCAGGAGAATGAGGAGAATCCGCTGCGCTGTCCCGTCCGCCTTTACGAATTTTATCTCTCCAAATGGTTAGTTAGTATGCTTGAACACCTAATGGAATTGATTGCTAATCGTGTACCTACGTTTGTTTAACAGCCCGGAGAGCGTGAAGACCCGCAACGATGTCTTTTATCTGCAGCCGGAGCGCTCGTGTGTGCCGGACTCGCCGGTTTGGTACTCGACGCAGGCTCTGGGGCAGGACGCACTGCAGCGGATGCTGCACCGCGTCAAGATGGTCAAGGAAATCAACATAGCGCTACTAACGACTTAATGTTTAGTTAGGCAGTTATATCATTGTGTACGCGCACGGCTTGTCCTGCAATGACACCCGGAGGACGATTCTTCGGCTTGGTGCTTAGCACATGTTTGTTTGCGGGCAAAACCAAATAGGACTAACCTAGGAGCGAGAGTTGTGCTATATTATAAATTGTTTTAAACTTATTTGTACGCCTATTTCGATTGTCTCCAGTTGCGATAAGGTTGATGGAGGTGACCTTGTATAAAATGTGAACGCCAACCAAGCACATCTCACTTTCGATTGACTAAACTTAATCTAGGAATCAACAAATCCGAGCAGCAATACACACAACTAAACTTAACACCCACTCACACACGCACACGCACACTCATGTAGACACCCGAGACATTTTCATTAGTTTTAGGATGGTAAGATCGTAAGCCAGACAACCAGGCATCTTTAGTCATTACTTAGATTGTTTAGGCGATAAGGCAAGAGCGATGTGGTGCCCGGCCGGATATGCGGATGCGGATGCGGATAAGTGCATGTATGTATGTACATAGATTGACGATGGATGACCAGACAATGTGTACCATGTGGGCTGTACATAGGATGCGAACCTTAACAATTAGCCGCGCTGTTGTTGTAAGTGTTGAATTGTAAAATGCTGTACACCTTAACTGCAAGATCGAAGTGCATGTACATGTCTATATATAAATACATACATACTTTCAATGAATCCAGATGGTTTTTAATTGCCCAAAATTGGCGTATTTCCCGACTTATATCTGTAGTATACAAGAATAAAATATGCAGACCCATTCAAATCCCGCACTTGTTTGTGAGAATCGCAAGCTCGCAACTTTCACAAATGATTTCAGTTTATTGACACAAAAGTTATGCAGCACTTTAATACATATAATTTAGATGGTTGGTTGCAACACACCCTTTAGCTATCGTAATACAAAACAGATGGAACTAAAATAAGATACAGTGTCGGCCCGAGTACGTTGTTGCTTTCTGTGCAGACGGTGTCGCTTGGTCATGTGGCCCAGTGATGCAGAGACCGGTCTGGTTAGCCATTGTCGTCCAGGGCTGAAGGCGCATTCGATGAGGCTTTTTGTTTGATGTCTTTTGTTATTATATATTCGCTCGCTCAACTGCCATCCATTACCACTCGGCGTCGCCATTCGATTTCTGGAACACGTAGTCCTTGCCCCGCATGTTCATGATGCCATCTTTGAGATAGAATTTCCATTTGTTTCGCGACCTGGTGATCTGCGGAGCAGAGTTCAGACAGACATATAAGCTGCAACTCATTGGAACGAATCTGCGAACTTACCTTATCGTACTGACAAACAATCACGTTATCTGTGTCAAACATTTCGGCTGAGTCTTCGTCGGTGACATCGTCTTCGCTGTTGAGCGGCTCCTCCTCGGCAGCATCCTCGTGCTCCGCATCCTCGTCATCGTCCTTGTCTAGGTCATCATCGTCGTCGTTGTCGATGTTGTCGTCGCTCTCCTCGCTTTCATCCTCATCGGAGGAGTCCAGGGCACCGTCCAGTTGCTTGGCAGCGGCAAGACTTTCTAATATCACAGAATAATTGTTATAAGTAGGCGGGCGGCTGGAAAGGATTTGAGTCTGCTTACTCTGGTGATTGGCGCTGCTCAGTGCTGCGTTTACATGCTGCTGCAGCACAGACGAGGCCAACGTGGTGGGCAAGGACATAATGGATGAAATCAGGTGGGCCGTCAGTATTTGAGTCAACTGATTCTCCTGCAGCGCTGAGGCAGGCACTTGTATGGTGAGCACTCGAGATTCCGAACTGGCAGAGCCGGCTGGCGATGGCAGCGTGATCTGTGAAGTTAAGTGAATTAAGCTCGATTCCCATGTTGTAATCTGCAATTAACTCACGTTAACTGGCATAATGCGGTTGGGGTCCAGCGTGGCCACAATTGGAATGGAACCCTGTCCACTGCTCGCCGCCTGCTGCTGTTTCTGCATCATGGCTGCTCCCGAGGTAGGATGCAAGGGCGGCGGATTCTGTGAGTTAACTTCCTGCTTGATGGGCACCAGTCCGTTCCTCATGCCGCTGCCGGCGGCCATACCAGCAGACGACTTGAGCCCCACCATCGAGGACATGGAGCTACTGCCGCCCATATGTTGGTGTGATGTGACCGCGGTTGCGGCGGCGGCCTTCTTAGCCTTGGCATTCGCTGCCTGCAAATGAATAGAGGATTAGTGGACTTGATTCTGGAAATTCTCCCGCAGACAGATGGCTTTACCTTGTGGCTCTGCATTCGAAACTTGCGTTTGGATGTGAGGGCGCATGAATATGAATGGTTTTTTGAATGGATTTTGATGATGTGCAAATAGCAGCGCATTAGTCGATGTTGTTGGTGAGGCGCGTTGCATTGTAGTGGTTCAAGTGGTGGAGCATACGGAAGATAAAGCAAGATATCTTAGTTGGAAATGTCATTGGGATGAAGATATCACACATTGTAAGGACACACTTAAGGACTATGTTAGACAGACAAGGATTCTCGACCCTAACCCTAGGGCTCCGTTTCGCTTACCTTTGGATTGTTAGCCACGATGGGCGGCGGATGGGAGCCATCGCCGGAGTCCGGGCTCAGCTCGACGGCCTTGCTGGCGAGCAACTTGTTGCGCCAGACCTGCTTCATCTCCTGCAGCACCTGCTCGTCGACGCCCTCGTCCAGGAACGCGTCCCGCACATTTGTGATGACGTCCTCGATCACGGCATGGTACACCTTCAGCTGCGGGCGAGAGGGGATGCGGTTAATTGTGTATAATTAAATCTGAAATGCACGACAAATCTGGGCTTGTGTTGACTTAAACACTCATTATATTATCGCGGCTCAACTCCACGCTATTAGCGCCTAAACAGTTGAGGGTAAAACAATAGGGATTGCTTCGGATACAACCCAAAAAATCCACGGAGAAAGTAAAGGGCAAGACGCTATAGAAGTTGAAAATGTGGCGCACAGTATGTGGTGTGCCTTTTTGAGCTCCCATTAAAATTCAGACGCAGCTGTAATGTGAATATGCAAAACGCTAATGAGGTATGTAAATTATTTGTTTGCAAAGAATGTTGCAGTGCACATATGTATATACATAGATACCATGCATATACATATATATATGTACATTGTACATATATGTACACCGGTACGCCAATTGCTTGTTTTACTAGTAGTTCGTTTTGCGTTATCAGCGGGCGATAAGGAAGGAGGCCCCGACTTGCAGATAATAGCACAAGCTACGCAGCGTGTATTACTGCTAAATATAACCCCCCGCCATGGGAGTTCCAAGAGCTCCGCGGAAAAGCCGAAAATCGAAAAATCCAGAGGGCAAGAAACAACAAGACTGCAAGGCAACGAACGCACCAATACAACGACAGCCAGACAGATACGCACTCGCGCGCACACACATGCACACTCGAGAGGTTGCAGTTTCGGTATCTCGGATTTCAGCAGTAGTAACTATCGTTTTGTAGTAACTACCATGACCACTGGGAAAGCTTTCACTTTCCCGCGTGGGCGGCGGAAGGAGGTGGAGCTGGAGGAAACGGAGAAACTCCTTGGTAGGATGCCATCCATATGTCGGATGCAATGGAGCCACCGCCGCTGACACAATTACCGGATCTCGGGGATCTCGACGGACACTCACCACCGATGTCTGGCACAGCGCCATTTGGACCTTTTTCTCCGCCAGCTTGAGGCTTTTCCGTTCGCTGGTGGTGGGCTAATTGACGTATTTGATGAATTATAAATGGGCGAAGCGAAGAAATAGCGATAGCAATGCGTTCGTGACGGTGGTAGGCGGAGCAGTGTGGCCAGCTGGAGGGACGCATGAAAACGACGCAAGACCAGCAAACTGCACGGCGCATTTGGTCACACCATGCTTGCATTTGGTCTTCTTTAAAGATATTTTGATAAACAAAATTTGGTCTTCTTTAAAGATATTTTGATAAACAAAATAATGTGCATATTAAAGAAAATATGTATAAAATATGTATATAAACCAAAAATCGAGCATTGTAAATAGTTCCTCTGCTTTCTATTAAGTTATGAATTTTAAGTACCTCAACTGTTTCAAGTGAATAATTTGCCAGACATGGGCAGCGTTGCCAGACTGCTTCGCTCTGTTAAGATGCCTTATCACTTGTTGCGTTGCTGTTAGCCGCACTGTTAACAAGTCAGCCGCAGGTTTTCATCGAATCGAGTTGGGAATTTACCCAAGAGCGATTTTCGTTTCGCTGCAACAGGTTACCAGCGTCGCCAACCCCTCATCCCACGGGTACCCTTGCATCCGGAGCCGCATGAATCAGTCGCAACCGGTTGAACCGCTCGCCCAACAGTGAAAGATGAGTGGCGTCCAGACCGCCGAAGCTGAGGCGCAGGCCCAAAACCAAGCGAATGGCAACAGGACCAGGTCGCGCTCCCACTTGGACAACACAATGGCCATCCGACTGCTGCCGTTGCCCGTGCGAGCCCAGCTATGTGCCCACTTGGATGCCCTGGACGTGTGGCAGCAGCTGGCCACGGCCGTTAAACTCTATCCCGACCAGGTGGAGCAGATAAGCAGCCAGAAACAGCGCGGCCGCTCAGCCTCCAATGAGTTTCTCAACATTTGGGGATGCCAGTACAATCACACAGTGCAAACGTTGTTTGCTTTGTTCAAAAAGTGAGTCAGTTTGAGATAATAACCGCCGAGATCCCATAAATGACTTCTCTTTCCTTAGATTGAAGCTGCACAATGCCATGCGTCTGATAAAAGACTACGTTAGCGAGGATCTGCACAAGTACATACCCAGGAGCGTGCCCACCATCAGCGAGCTGCGCGCTGCTCCCGATTCCAGTGCCAAAGTGGACAATGGCCCGCCGTTTCCCTCCTCCTCGGGCGTCAGCAACTCAAACAACAATCGCACCAGCACAACGGCAACGGAGGAGATTCCCAGCCTGGAGTCCCTGGGCAATATACACATTAGCACGGTCCAGAGGGCAGCCGAATCCTTGCTGGAGATCGATTATGCGGAGCTGGAAAACGCCACAGACGGCTGGAGCCCGGATAATCGACTGGGACAGGGCGGATTTGGCGACGTGTACCGCGGCAAATGGAAGCAACTGGACGTGGCCATCAAGGTGATGAACTACCGCAGTCCCACCATCGACCAGAAAAGGGTGGAGCTGCAGCAGAGCTACAACGAACTCAAGTACTTAAACAGCATCCGGCACGACAACATCCTGGCCCTCTACGGATACAGCATCAAAGGTGGAAAGCCGTGTCTTGTCTACCAGCTAATGAAGGGCGGTTCCCTGGAGGCTCGTCTACGAGCTCATAAGGCACAAAACCCACTACCAGCACTCACCTGGCAGCAGCGGTTTAGCATCAGCCTCGGCACAGCTAGGTGGGATTTATCGTATCTTTAGTCGTAACAACCTACTTTAACTTTTCATTTCGTGTCCACAGAGGCATCTACTTCCTGCACACGGCGCGAGGTACTCCGCTGATCCATGGAGACATCAAGCCGGCCAACATCTTGCTCGATCAATGTCTGCAGCCAAAAATCGGAGACTTTGGGCTGGTGCGCGAGGGTCCCAAGTCCTTGGACGCTGTGGTGGAAGTGAACAAAGTTTTCGGCACCAAGATCTACCTGCCACCGGAGTTCCGCAACTTCAGACAACTCAGCACGGGCGTGGACGTCTACAGCTTCGGCATTGTGCTGTTGGAGGTGTTCACGGGTCGTCAGGTGACGGATCGTGTGCCGGAAAACGAGACGAAGAAGAATTTGCTGGACTACGTCAAACAGCAGTGGCGGCAAAACCGGAAGGAGCTGCTGGAGAAGCACTTGGCAGCACCGATGGGCAAGGAGCTGGACATGTGCATGTGCGCCATCGAGGCGGGCTTGCACTGTACAGCCCTGGATCCGCAGGATCGTCCATCCGTGCACGCGGTGCTCAAGCGTTTCGAGCCATTTGTTACCGACTAGATGTGCCTTTTTATAATGTGACCAAGACGAACTTAAAATGCTCGAAGGACCATTTCCACATTTTGTGAGCAATCGCAATATATGTTTTTAACTTTAACATTCCGAAGAAAATTTCCATAAAGACTTATTGTTATGCTAAAATTGTAAATGCTTAAACTATTGTTAATTAAAATTTTTTTACACTTAATTATTAGTTTGATGTTAAAAAAAAACTAAATTTAAGATATGCCCGAAATCGGTGATTTAAAACTCAAACTACTCAAGCGACGTGGCCACTGGAGCTACGTTTTGATTTTAGCGTCATTTCGGTTATAACTATTTTCATTTTCGCAACACAATCATCGCAAAATAATATTGTTTTTATTCGTGGCGAAGAATTCCGGCTCTACCCATTGACACGAATCAATTTTATAGATATAGCTTTTAGCACGTGATAAATTTTCAATTTTTAATCAAGGACGACCAGCGGACAAGGCAATGAATTTAAAAAATTCCAAGTTTTTCAAGAGGATTCAGGAGCTGCGCCACTTCTCCAAGGAGAAAATTCGGAAGGATCGCGAAAAGAGGACACACGTTGTTCGCGCCCTGGACATGGCTCTTAATGAGCAGCCGTGCTTGGACCGGGAATGGTTCAGTCCGGAGCAATCACCGCCACTGCAGCCCATGTCCCCACGCCGCCGGATGAAGAAGACCCGGTGCCTCAAGAGGAGGGCAGCCGCCGGCAAGCAAGTGGGTGACAACTCCCCATATTACGGACCATCTTCTGGCGAAAACAGTCCAATGCCTGCTGACGAAGCCAAACTGCAGGGATTCATTCAACTGAACAACAAGACCTACCGAGTGGAATGCCCCACTCGGGTGCTCAATCCTCCCATGAACGTCGACGAGGAGCGGCCAGCCAGGTGATCTTCCTTAGCTTTGGCTTTATTGTATAAAGCTTCTAACATAATCCTCCAGCGAAACCAAGAGTACCATCTGCGTGTCCAACTCGCGCTACGCCATGATTGGGAAGATCTCCAAGACGCTGGGCTACAAGTTGGTCAAGGAGTCCAAGATGTGGAACATCCTCTGGTCGGATTCGTTTCCCGGCGTGGAGCTATTCAAGAACATGAAGCGCTTCCAGCAGATCAATCACTTTCCGGGCATGATCGAGATCTGTCGCAAGGATCTCCTCTCGCGGAATCTAAACCGGATGCTAAAGATCTTTCCGCAGGACTACAAGATCTTTCCCAAGACCTGGATGCTGCCGGCGGAGTGAGTAAGCCAAAACCTCACACTGAAGGTGCTAATCATTGATTGCAACGATTTCAGCTATGGAGATGCCATGAACTACGCGCTCAATCACAAGCGCACGTTCATCCTGAAACCGGATTCTGGTGCCCAGGGTCGTGGCATCTGGCTGACAAACGACCTGAAGACCATAGGTCCTCACGAGCGCCTCATCTGCCAAACGTACATAAACAGGGTAAAGTAGCCCCTGTACCTCCGGAATCCTAACCATCGCATCCACTTTTTCAGCCCCTGCTCATCGATGGCTACAAGTTCGATCTGCGTGTCTACACATTGATTACCTCCGTGGATCCCCTGCGCATCTTCGTGTACAACGAGGGATTGGCCAGATTTGCCACGAACAAGTACGTGGAGCCCACGCCCGGAAACGCCAACGATCTGTACATGCACTTGACCAACTACTCGGTGAACAAGCGGAACTCGCATTACGAACTGTGCGACAACGATGACTGTGGCAGCAAGAGGAAGCTGAGCGCCATCAACACTTGGATGCGGCGGCACAACTACGATGTGGAGGAGTTCTGGAGCAATGTGGACGACGTGATCATTAAGACGGTGCTGAGCGCGTGGCCAGTGCTGAAACACAACTACCATGCCTGCTTTCCGGGTCACGACAAGATCCAGGCCTGCTTCGAGATCCTGGGCTTCGACATCCTGGTGGACTGGAAGCTGAAGCCCTACATCCTCGAGGTCAACCACTCGCCTAGTTTCCATACCAACGAGCAGGTGGACAGGGAGGTAAAGCGACCGCTCATCCGGGACACCTTGAACTTGGTTAGCACGGTGCTGGCGGACAAGAGGCAGATTCTGAAGGAGGATCGCAAGCGGGTCAAGCAGCGACTGCTCAAGATCAGGGGAGACCCGTAAGGAGACTCGATCATCATCATCGGTAACCCACATATGTACATATTTTCAATTTCCAGACCAGTACAACGTCCGCGTCTTGGTGGCGGCACCTCCAAGCCCAAAATTGATGCCCAGAAGGGCGGTCCGGATGCCCAGCCCGTGGATGTTGAACCCGAAGCTGAGGACCATGGCCCACTGGCCCAGCAAATCGCCTGGGAGGAGAGTCATTTGGGCAATTTCAGGAAGATAATGCCGCCACCAGACCTGAGCAAGCTGGACTACTACACTCGCTTCTATGCGCAGTCGAACCAGGTGTCCATCTTTGCGGAGACGGCGGCCAGTAAAAAGCGCGAGGATCTCGCGCGCAAGATGCGCATCCAGATCGAGGAGAAGAAGGCCAAGCAGCAGCAGATGCTGAACGGGAATGCCAAGCGGGATGCTAGGAAACGACACACCGTGCTGCTGCCGCGGGCGGTGCGCGAGAGGAACCGGATGAACCTCTTCCGGCTGAGGGAGAACTGGTCGCCGGGCTTCATATCGGATGCGGAGGAGCGACTGCGCCACACCTGGCTGCACATGCGGGCGGAGGCGATACGAACGCTCAAGATCACCGAAAATGTAAGTCGGTTCACTTCCAAAAAAAAAAGATACATTTACATTTTAAAAAGATACTCGTCCGCAGATCTACAGCAATCTCTACGAAACTGGACTCCTGACCAACACGGACATGGTCGTCTATCCGCATCTCTACCACAACTTGCAGCACGGCTACGACATCAAACATGTTCCATAGTCAGTCATTTGGTCCAACTCCAGCCACACAGACTACTCACACTCATCCACAATGTGTTATTAAAATTCGTTGATTAAATTTAAATTGCTGCTCGTCACAAGAAATGTAATAAAATGCTTTCGAATCTTTAAAATAAATATTTTTTAAATATTCAGCGGGTAGGTTTTTAAGCACATTCCATGGGATTTATAGTTTTTTAACCTTCAATAATGCGTGCTAATTTGGAGATTCACATTAAAATTTCTTCGATTCATGACAATTTAGATACTCTCCTGTTTGGATTGGAATCGCATCTGGCGGATATTTGCATCTATATCGTGTATATTTGGCTGGCTGCCCGTCACACAAGCATCGTAAACATTTGCCTCAATCGGATGGGGAGAGCTCCGCCGTCGCGGAGATCGAGAATCTGGCATTCCGAGAGCATTGAGATGGAGAGCAGCGAGTTCAGTCGGTCGAAGGAGCACGCCCCGGGCAGTCGCCAATTAAATTGGGGGAAACTATTTGGAAAATTCTTTAAAAAGCGATTGAAATTCGAATTGGAGAAAACATCAGCGGCATGTTCAAAGTGTCACAGGAGATGCGTCTGAACACGCAGGCCGCCTCCTCCGCCTCCGCCTGCAGTTCGAGTGGGAGTGGCCTGGAGGGCCATAGTCCGGAGGAGGGCGGTATTTTTGGACGCTACCAGCGGACGCCCGATGCGGGTGAGTAGCGTCGAATGAGGAAGTAAACATCGAACCGGCTATTTATACACTACGAATCTCGCGCGCCCCCGACACCTTAGATGCCTATCCCTCGGAATCGCCGCGCGTTTATGTGGCACCCGAGCTGACCGACGCCGGCAAGGTGCAGTTGCTCCACTTTCCCAGCGGCGCGTTGAGGGTGAACAGCCCGCTGGGATTCATCATCAAGCGGAACGGGGTCAAGGGAAACTTCGAGGTGCGCGTCGAGGGTCCCAGTGGCCAGCCCATCCAGCCCGTTCGGCAGCAGCAGTTGGATCCGGAGCGCTTCCAGATCGATTGCCAGCTGGCCGCCGGAGCGGGTCTCTACAAGGTGCACATCAAGTGCAATTCCGTGACCCTGCCCCGCTCCCCGTTCATCATCGTGGCCATAGCAGGAGCTACCGAATCTATCGAGGGCAAACCAGCGAGTTCTTCAGGTAGGATATGCCAAGAAAAGTGCACCCAAGCTGGGATAATCAATTGGCATCTTGTGTGCTTTAGTCGCCATCTCGGACTCGGATGCCAGTCGAGTACAGAGCCGTGGCCTGGGCCTCACCCATGTCAGCTTGGTGGAGCGCAACGAGTTCACCGTGGATTGCGGCCAGGCGGGTAGCAACATGCTCCTGGTGGGCGTGCTGGGGCAACGCGGTCCCTGCGAGGAGGTGGTGGTCAGGCATCTGGGACGCGGTATACACAGGGTCAGTTACCGCGTGTGCGATCCCGGTGACTACATCCTGGTGGTCAAGTGGGGGGAGCAGAACGTACCCGGATCTCCGTTCAGCTTAAGTGCGGATTAGCCGTAGAAAGTAAATGTGCCTGCATAAATCAGCTGACCTTGATGGGGCGTTACTGCCATCCATATGCCTCCCTGCTCAATGGAATCCTGCGCAGCTCCTCCGGCGATGTCTCCCCACCTAATGATGATTGCCGATGATAGCGTTATGGGTGCTCCAGCCGTGCTCCTTGCTGCTCTTTCACCGCCACTAATGACGTTCGCATTTGGAAGCTGATGCTCTCGGCGCCTCACAACCTAATGATGATGACCGGCGAATGTGGAGAATGTGGGTAAGCTGAGTATGACGGGGGCAAATATGTTGTAGTAACGTGTACACTCGAGGTTAGTGCAATAGTCACAAGTTTGGTAAGCAGTGTAATATACTTAAGTAAAAGTAATAATACATTTTAAACACTAGCATGCATTTACCAATAAAAATATATTATAGCTTATGATGCACTAATATACAAAATAGCAATTATATAAGAGAGGTGCCATCTTAAAATTATATTGAAAATGTTATATGCACAATAAAGTAAGATAATTACTAAACATATGATTGTAAAATATGATATGATTTTATGGGTAAATATTAAACTGCCCATCATTTTTTATAGAAATGATAAAAGGTGGGGGCTGCACGATGTTGTTGTAGCTATTCAAATGTTGCGTTCTCGAAGATGATGACATATTCATTTTGTATTCCTAAACAACCTGTGCTAAGTAACAAAAGAAAATCATATTTGCATTATAGAAACTTCTAAACACTAAGGAAAATAATTGATGTAAAATAATGCATTGAAGGTGTGAAAATAGATTGACATTCAACTAAAACCTATTTGAAAGTAAAAATATGTGTCAATAACTAGTAATTTACGTAATATATTTTTCAAAATACAAATAAACAATATTAGTTTGTATGTCTATTATTAATTATCTCAAAGTTTACTATTTATATAGTTGGCTAGGTTTGTAGATAGATTTTCAAATATTTGGTGACCTTGTTATTGGGATTTCGCTTCTCCCAATTTCTTCTTCTTCCGCCTTGCCCCGCCCCCATCGACCACCGCCCCGCCCTCTATAACTTTTTCAACGAGACGATGTGCAATTTAATGATGATTACCCCAACTGACGACGACTTTGTGGCAGCAGCGACATTATCATTTTTTGTTATTTAGCCCGCTAATGACGTTCGCTTTTGTTGTTGCTGTTGTTGTTGTTGCTCCATCGCACAACCTAATGATGATGATGATGACCGGCACATACGTGTCGGTGTGACTGTGCCAGTGTATGTGTGCATTATGCTCCAAGAAAAGCGATTTGTTGAACGGGGTGGGGGTAAGGTGGTGATGATGATGATGAGCGATGAAATGCGCTTGCTTTGTTGCGCCCTAACGAGCCGAGATTGAAGCAAGAGTACTGTATTGAGCACGATAAATGGCAGATGACTTGGTTCTATTTGCCTTAAGCCGTAATAAAAATTTTCAATTTCCCACCTTTTGGCGCTGTTCGAAACCCCAACGCACTGCACCAGCGACAGTCTGGCAACGCCATGGCACACTAGCTGCACCGCTCACACCATGTTGCTCTTGCCCTGCCATGCTGTCTCGCTCGCGCGGAGAACATCATTATAGAGTCGAATGGCGAGAGCTGCGCAGCGGAGGAGCTACAAACTACGTTTTTCGTGTGTTTCCCTCTTGAAGATAATTAAAATTTAATTATTTGACTTATTATTAAGTTTTGTGCCCCCGCTGTTTGCGTCGCAGTGTTGTTGTTCGCCCGTTGGTGCATGGAGCAAAGCGAGAAACGTAACAATAGAACGCAATCAACGCAAGAAAATCGGATGTGGCTGCGATGTGAGTGTGTGTATCTCTGAAATGGGAAAAGTGTGTGCGTGTGTGTATTCGAGAAAAGTAACCTCTCACCCCCCCGCGAACTTACATATATGTACATAGGCTCCAATGCTGCTACCCCGCAGCCGCGGTCGCCGTCGCCGTCGACGTCGGCGGAGCATCTTCCTCCGCATCTGAGCCCAACTCCCTTGTACACTTGAGTTACCGCTTCACTTCGATTCCAAACGTCGCCGCATCCACTTCTCATCTTCTGCTGCTGCCGCTGCTGCTGCATGCAAATCGCAACTTGTTTCGCTCGCACAATTAATATTTGTTTACCGTTTACCGTTCGGTTTGCATTGCATGCGTGTGTGTTTGTGCGGGAGCGGCTGAGCTGCGTCGGTGTGTGTGAGCCGGCTTAATGATAATTGAAAGCTAGAAAATATACAATGTACAACGACTAGTGGATACCCTTTAGTGCCAGAAAATGTGTTGTAAGCCATTGGGATTACTGATGGGCTTTACCATTTACGGTACAAAAAACATGGGATCGACAAAACCATTGGCTGCCAAATTTAAAACAATTCCTATTGCATTTTAAAAACACTTGTGTTTTAAACGTTCAAGCTGAATTTCTTTGAATCCAAACTGTGCTGCAGATTATTAGAATGTTATGTGTATTGCCACAATATACCCTTTAACTGCCGCGAGAACCCAGTAAACTCAGAAATGCAATCTTTCGTAACCCTTTTTGTGGGAAGGTATTGGGATTCAAAAGATTAATTACCATTTCAATGCAATTAAATAGTCGTCAAATAGGTTGCAGACCATATGTTGGGTAGTTTATTTACGTGTGGTTCGCACTTTTTAGGAAATTCCTGAAAATCATAGGGCTTGCGATATTAATACTAATACAAATAGTAAACAATGGCACCTGCACGGTAACTAATCATTTGATTTATTTCAGGAGCGAATCCGTGTACAATATGCCAGCCCACTAGATAAACCGCTTCATGTCCTCCATCAGCTGGCAGACGAAGATTGTCGGGCAATCCCAGTTGTCGGCAGCAAGACCCATGTGAAATGCCTGTAAGTTATCTTCGGAATCAGTAGCTTTATCACCCATATAATGGTATACCTATTCGCAGTATGAAAAATTCAACAAAAAGCGCCGACAATGGGAGGATAGTGGTGTTCTAGAGCTGATCAAACTATGGAAAGTCTGCGCCTATGAGCTGCGCACCATTAAACGGAATGGCCATCTGTATGTGGCAATGGCCAAGCAGCTAACCTCGCTGGGCGTCCCTGTTACCGCACTCGAGGTTCACTTCAAAGTCAACAATCTAACGCAGCGCTACCGACAGGAGCAAAAGACCTTCGAGACCACAGGCATCATCAGCACCTGGAAGTTCTACAGTCAAGTGGATGATGTGTTTAAGAGTCTGGCCGCACACACCGGTTACAAGTCAGTTGAGATGAATAAATACTTGCAAGATGGCAATTTTGAACTAACAAAATATCTTATTATTCCGCAGAGACAAACGCATGACAAGTGCGTCCAATACGAGCAGCTTACCATCTACATCCGAGTCACCAGTTTGGAAGAATCCAATGTCTCAGCAAGAGTTTAATAGCAACAACACGGAGGGGTTCTATAAGTAAGCACTAGCATTGCAACCCCTAGCTCACAACATGTTTAAATAACGATTGGGATTTGCAGGACCGAGTACGGCATGCATCGGCACTTTATGGACCACTCCCAGCCACCACCCAATGCCGGCAGCGTGGACAACTTCATGGCCTCCTCGGCGGCCGTGGCGGCGGTAGCTGCCGCTGCCTCGGCCCGCCTGGCGGATAATAACATGGATCAGCAAATGAACACGGCTGCCGGTGGAAGCGGCGGCAGTGGTGGTGGCGGGGGCAACACCAATGGAGGCGTGGCCAACTACCAGAAGATCAAAAAGTCGCACGAGGACTATGACAAGTTCGTGGACATTGTGAAGAACATCGTGGACACGCACAAGAGCACTCCGGACAAGGTGGACACCTTCGGCGACTTTATTAAATCGTACATGAAGCGCTGGCCGGAGCGGCTACAGGACGAGGCCATTAACCACATCACCAACTACGTGATCGTGAAGAACATGGAGCACAGCATGGTCAGCAGCCACAATCCCGAGGGGGTGAACAACCGACAATAACAATACAAGCAGGAGCCCAACAACTGAACGAGTTGTTGGACGACGCAGCTCCAGGAACCAGGCACAGAAGCCGAACGAAGTGAGACGTCAGGCGAGGATTACTTAAGGTGGCGCGCAGTTACTTAACCGCATCTGAGTTGCGGCCAAGTTCGTTGGACACACACCCGGCATACAGTATTTTTTGTATAGTTAAAATATACATTGGAGTTTTAGTTCTCGACGATCGCGCCCTCGATACAGAGTTGACTTCCGTAAAGAGGGGCACGATCGATCAATCCGTGCATAGAGATCCTAGGGAGTACATTACATTTAGACACCATTTCCTACTGTTAGCTGTAAACTATTATACATAAATTAATAAATGCTTTAATTTAACAATGCACTATTGTGACAAGTTGTCTCACGAAAATTGTACACTTTACACTAACACATAGTCTAATTACTTCTTGCTACTCTTGCATATCTTGAGATTACCTAGTGTCCGTCTAACTCCACTAGGTTTTCATCAGTGTAATCCAAAACGCGACGCTGCATACGGAGGATGTATTGGTTATGCATGAGGTACATTTTCAAGATTCCCTTAATCGCTATGAAAGTCAATCCTCCAAAAAGAGTTTGTTGCAACTTATCGTCGACAGAGCTGTAAAGAACCCTACCCACGTACATGGATATGGTGGGCAAGAGGATGGCTCCACAGAACACCCGCGATCCCGAATTTTCGTTCATTGGCGCAGGAGGGTATGGTTCGGTCTGGTCATATTCCGGTCCTAGGCAGATCCTTGGAAGACTTATAATGAAGCGCAACAGTGCATCTTCCCAGGGAATCATGCGTCCAAGTATCAGAACTACTGATATTAATGGAAATCCGATCAGAATAAGCAACAGGTCTCCCGACTGAATTATTTGATGAACGCCACCTTCCTGACCAGTGATCTGCATATATGTTATTGCTCCGAATGAAGTCGCTGACAAATAGGCAAAGGCCACCTTGAAGACAATGGCCAGGCAATTATACAAGTGTTTTAGGATAAGACCGTTGGTCAGCTTCAAAGCCCTGTCGAAAATCCCGAGATTCGGATATGAAATGTTGTACTCCGTTTCGCATATGGGGCAGGAAACGGGTTGCAGATCGTTGTCGACTGTTCGGGTCACCTCGTCGATCAAGAGGGAAACGCAGCTCTCGTGCACCCACTTACGGGTTCCTCCACAGAGACATGGATTCACCCAAGCCAGGCCACCGTCCTCCTTATCGGTCTCCAAACACATCCAGCAACGGCGCTCCACTTCCATAGAATCTCCTCCAGCTAAAGCTTGTGGCGCAGCAACGTTTCTAGCCATTGCTGATCTTGTTGTATATAAAACTTCAGTCTGAGAATACTCCAGGGCATATGTTTAATGTTTACAAACAATACAATACCTACTTTGGCCCAAAATAACTAATGCTAGTTTGTGGGGTTGGTTGAATGTGTTTTATGAAAAGTTATGACAAAGTAGTGTTCATTATATTAACTAATAATATTGTACTGATCTTATTACCCTACTCAATGCTAAATGAACGATAGCGATGTTTTCCACTATCCTATCCTTATCATCATCACAAAGTGGTCAGGTTAGATGCGTTGGACTTGGCACGCCACACTGTTGAACATGTTGGCTGGCTTTCCCGGCACCGAAGGCGCCACCAGGAAGCGGGCGAAAGTGCCGCCCTTCTTGTTCGCGACACGGCCGGGATTGATCACCAGGCAGTCGTTGACCAAGCGTACGAAGTGCCGCTGGTCGCTGGGCAGGATGAGCACATTTGGCAGCTGTTTGAGCTGTGCATATTTCAACGCCAGCTGGGAATCGTAGGCCATGTCTTCGTCCGCCGGAGGATACAAAGGATAGAAGGAGCCCTGGTGGAACAAGTGGTTGATGGCCCTGTGCATCCGCTCGCCGGCATTTACAGCAAACTCGTGACTCAGCAGGTGATCCACCACGTCGGTTGAGGTAACGCCCAGCGTAAGGCCATCCAAGTCCACCAGAGATGGATCGGGCAGCATGTATAGATTCGGATAGGTTCTGCGCAGAGTGGGTGGCGGCGTTGGATATACGGAGAGCGCCATGGCGTCCTTCTGACTGGTCACCACCAGCACTGCGGTGTGACTACCAATCGCCTCCATTATTCCCCCAATCATCTTCTCGAAGAATGTATCGAAGGTCTCGGCCAGTTCGCCGACCATCTTGTGGTCCGCATCCAGGAAGGGTCCCGTAAGCACCAGCACGTCAGGTCTGTGATCCTTGAGGTACTTAAGCAGGTCGTGCAGCGGTTCGTAGAAGAGATCCGTACTGTCCGTAAAGGGTCCGGAGGCCACCACAAACTGAAGCTTCCTGTCTATTTGCAGTGGCGTTGCTGGCGTCAGTTTGCGCTCTGTGTGAATCTCCTCTACCATGAAGGTTTTGCCCCTGGGTATGAACCCTTTGGCGAGCACCACTTGACCTGGGAATATGCTGGCAGACTTGACCCTGGAGAAGTTGAGCGTGAGCGTTGGGTCCATTTCATCTTCTACATCGTCATCCAAAACAGCCATAAATGCGGAGTGGGCGTCCAGTGGGCCATCGTCCTCGGAATGAATCATTCCCAACGCGTGGAGTCCACCTGCGGACTGCAATACCTGCCTATCCTGCGGATACCAAATGCACTCGGCTGCGCCTGCTTGTCCAAGTTTCTTGTCCACCAGTGCAGGCCCCGTTTGGTCAAAGCGGACGCGCAGGTTGTGACATCGGTCGGTCAGCAAGTCGTTCATGTAGCCCAAATTGGCGATGGTCAGCGAGGCTTCGTTGTGCAGCAGTTTTTGGGTTACTGGCACCGTGTGCTCCATTTGCGACTGCCAGCTGGAGCCAGCTAGGAGTTTGGGATGTCCGAAGGTGTCGACTATGTCGCCCGGCTTGCCGGCCACTGAGTTGGATGGTGTTTCTAAACCTGCTTTCCTCTTTGCCGATTGGGGTGTATAGCTGGCGGGGCTAAAGAGCACACCGCCCTTGAGATTGGAGCTTCGAACCGACTCCTTCTTGGCCTTGGGCGTATGCAGGGCGGAGGAGTCCACTGCCGATTCGCTGACATAGTCATCAAGCATGGGATCGTCCTCCATGACGCCATATGTGGCGAGTGAGTTCGTATCCTGTACAGAGGGCGAACCATATGATTTCACCGTCTGGCCAGTTGTTTTGGAGCACGCCTTGTCCTTCCGCAGCTGCAGCACCTTCCGCTCGAAGTCGCCCAGATTCTCGATCGCAGGATCTTCGCCATGAAGGTGCGACAAGCTGAAGGCCATCCACTGCTCCACGAACTCTGTGGCGTCGTGGATGTTGTACGTAATGGCCAGCTCCGCACACCTGCCCAAAACTGAGTCCGCTGGCTCCACGCCCATCTCGTCGAACTGCTGCTTCAATTCCTCCTCCATTCGTTGTCCTTTCGTTCGGCGTGTAATTTTCGTAAATAAACCTAGCAATTTATTTTGGCGGTAAAACTGGACACAGTGTTGCCAGATTACGATGCTTTTAGCACCTGCTTGAGTTTTCTTATCGATAACATAGTCAGCAAATGTGTATAGTTTTGATATAGCTTCAACTAAAGCTTAAAAATGTTTTTAATAAACGTCTTTAATAAACGTTATGTAAGTGGTTGCTTTTTAAATGTGTTTACTAGAGTTCGATAACATAACATACCCGTCAAGCTGCCATAACCGTGATCTGTGACCAGTGATTGTTATCGCCCATCTCCAATCGCAGTGCAACAGCTGTTTTAATTTTGTATTGACAAAATTTTTTGTTTACTCCGCGTTCAAGTGCAAAACAAGCGAAATTAGCGCCTGTAATCGCGTCGTTTTGATTCATGTGAGCCCGCATAAGTGTCCCAATAATCGTCGCGAAGCAAGTGATTCGCCATGAGCACGGACGATCTGCTGGTGCGCCGCGAGCGGAGTGAAGACTCCCAATCCTCGAGTGTCTCCATTCCGGTTACGCCCACCATCGGAGGTGCCGCGCCTGCGCCCAGCGTCTCTACGTCATCGCTGGACCGCCTGCGGAACACCTTCCGGCGCACGGAGAGCATCTCCTCGCAGATCTTCAGCCACATATCCACGCAGTTCTCGAATGCGGCCGCAGCAGCCGCCTCCTCCGAGGTAATCGATGGCACCACCACGTACCCGTATCCCGACGAGCCCGCACCACCTGTTGTACCTGTTGCGCCGGACACGGTGGAGAGCGCCAATGCTTCATCCCCGTCGCCATCGAAACTGAAAGCAAAACGACTGAAACGCGGTGAGTCCGTATTATTATTAATTTGATGATAAGCAGCTTTGGTTTCCATTGTGCGCTATCAATAAAAACTATTAAACAAAGGAAATTAAATATATATATAATATTTAGAAACACAAAAACCATTGTAAATTTTTTTTATTAATTAGTATAAGCAATTTCGTGGTTTGTGCTGTCGTTTAAATATTTCGGTACTTGTATAAATAATATAATTAAAAATAATATAAAAGTGCATTGGGAAAGTCAAAGGTGATTTACGCACCACATACAGCGTGACCATCGAGAACACCCCCAACGAAAGCTCGCGAGGAGCTTTGCGCACTGGACAAATCAATAGGATAAAGAACTTTTTGCCAGTCTTACTCAACGCGTACACAACAGGATAACGGTGCAAACTCAAAGCGGCGAGAATTTTCGGTTATTTGGTTATTTTAGAAGGAAAACCCTCTGGAAAAGAGGCTTACAAAAGGAAAAACCCCTCCAAGGTAAAGAAAAAACAATTGATGGAAAGCGGCAGCAAAGGAAACTCCGAACTTATTGAACAGCTAATATCGATATATGTATATATCTGTATTTTTATGGACGCCCACGCACACACTCAGGCGTACTTTGAAGCAGCAGCGAAATGCGTGGACTCGTCGAGGATACGAAAAGGACCAAGTTGTCGTCGGCGAACAACAACAACCTGAGCAGCACCAGCGGCAGCAGTCGCATCAAGTCAAGCAGCCTGGCAACAGGATCAAGTGCCAGCGGCAGCAGCTCGAAGCCCTTGAGGAGTTCGGCGAAAACGCCAACCACGGGCAGCGCGACGTCAGTGGCGGCAGGAACAATGGCGGCCAAGAAGGCGCCTCAAACGGGGCAACAACAAGTAGGCAAGTCCGCAAAGTCATCGACGTCAGCAACTCCAATTGGCACAACAGCAGCAGCAACTGTTGGAACGGCAACAACAAGGGCGCAAGCAGCAGCGGCGAAGAGCCAAAAGGGTCAGAATCCACCCCCACAGCAAGTGCAGCCGAAACAGCAGCCGCCACAACCACAACAGACACAGCAGCAACCCCTGGTGTTGCAGCAACAACAGGCGAGCAACAGCAGCAACACGATTGCTTTGCCAAAGGCCTCGCATGCCAACACCAGCGAGGAGCTGGCCGGCGGTGTCCAGGACACCATTTACCTGTGCAATTTCCGGGTATCCGTCGATGGCGAGTGGTTGTGCCTCAAGGAGCTGCAGGACATTGATGTGGCCGGCGGAACGGCCAACCGGGCAGCTCAGACCAGTGAGAAACTGGCAGGCGGCAGTAGCTCCCAAACGGGCTTCGGGTCCAACTACAATGTGGGCTCCAGCTCCAGCAAGCGCAACAGCAAGCGCTTCTCCGGACTGTCCACCGGCAGTGGAAGTGGCGGCAACGCCGGTGGAGGAGGCGCCTTGGACATCACCGACAATGGTATTATGGCAATTGAAAACCTTATCGGCCGCCGGCTGTGCGACATGGTCCACAGTGGCTCCGCGGCACTCGGCCAGTCCCAGTCGCACTCCCAGTCGCAGCACCAGAGTGTTGGCCTCTTCGCCGAGTGGTCGCATCTCTGTAGGTCGCTTCTTGATGCCTCTGTTGCCCAGCACGCTTCTACTTTGTAGTTTCTCTTCATTTCTCGTTAGATTGCAAGGGCCATAAAAATCAGAAGAACTCGAAGATTCAAGTCATCATATTCTAGAGGCTTTAGATTTTTCTACGTTATTACTTTGCTTAAAATATTGTGTTTTTTTTTAACATCTAAGTATGTTCGTTTATTGTGTAGACATTAGCTTTTGCTTTGCTGTTCTATAAGTTATAGAACACGACCGATTCTTATCAAGCACGAAAGTCTTTAAAATGTGTGAGTGGCTAGATCTTGGTTCTCGATTAAATTGGCCTTTGTAATCTTCCATCTAGTTGCATGCCTCTTTGCATTGTTGCACATTTAGTTGCTTGCTCTTGGTTAAAAGTTACGTGATTTACTTAGAAAATACTTAAATCTCAGCTTTGATGGAGGATATCAGTGTTAGGTGTCCATTAGGCAGATATATCTAATATCTCGCTTATGATTTTATTGAGAACTTCATTTTCCTTTCAATGGAGAAATGCAAAAGTTAAAAATCAAAGGGTTTATTAAATCTTATCAAAAAATATACACTTAAGAAATAGGTTGTTAAAAAACAAAACAGGTTAAAAAATTGCCAACTAGTTATCGTCAAAAGTCGTTTCCCAGCTGGGAGAGTCCTTTAAAGACTGAAAAACCTTCAAGATCAATATTTTGGCATATAGCATATTGCAAATCCCACTCACCTCTGCACCGCCCCTCTGGCGACCGGCAGGGACATCTGGTTTCTGCTGCGACTTCTTCCTGTGCAGAAGAGGATCATCGGATGTATCGTGCTTTTCCGGCGTTGCTTTGTGGCAGTATCAAAGGATTAAGTGAATGAGTCGATTAGACCTAGGAAACTAGCAGTCATCCACTTACCTATCCTCACTTGTTTGGACGATCGCCTTTCAGGTGATGATGGCTTTTTGTCTTCTGAGGATTTGGTCTGCTGGTGACTCTGGGTTCAGGATCTCAAAAGCAGGCGGAGCACTGATAACTTACCTCTTTCTTTCGACCCGTTTCGAAGTCCGTATGCTTCTTCCGCCTGGCTTCTTCGCGGTCATGCCTATGTCGATGTCTATTCTCTCTGCTGCCCAGTTCGCTGTCCGACGAGGGAATGACGGATAGGGTTGACTTGAGTGCGGGCTTAGAAACGTCCCTGTAGGGAGCTCGGCTAGGAGACGAATCATCGGAAAGAAGTTTGAGGGGAGAGACCTGCTTTCCCACCGGATCCCGGCTCTTGTCCGGTGCATAGTATTCCCCTCCTTTCGCTCGGGAGAACTTCAGAGGCATGCACTTCCTGTTGAACTGACATCCCAGCGACGAGGATGAGGTGAAGGAATCTAGCTCGGGATTATTCGCATATCCTGTAAGCTCGAGCGGTTAGATTTAGTTGGCACAAACTTATTTGACTTACGATTGCTCGGCACCGATCTTTGTGAGGTGGAGCGACCAGAACCGGAGTAGTAGTACCTGCGAGAAGCATCAGTTTCGTCTTTTTCGTCCTTTTTTTCTCTTTCCTTTTCTGGCTCCTTGGCTTTCAGCGGCTCCTTTTCTTTCCTGGGCCTCTCCTTCGGCGGAGGAGCCTCTGCATCCGTTGGGGCAACCCTCTTCTTCTTGCCCCTTCGCATGCAACAGCAGATGATGAGCAGAATGAGGAGTAGGAGCAGGGTCAGAAAGGCGGCAATGCACCAGATCAGTGTCTCATCGTTGTCGCACTCGCGGCACTCTTCCACTTCCTCCGGCAGATTCTGAACCTTATTCAATCCGGTGAGCCATTCGTCCTGGTGCTCTGACTCCTGCCCCGGCTCCTGAACTGGTTCCGACATCTCCTGCCAGTGAATGGCGGAGCGACTCATCTTGCGGGAGTCCTCTTTGGGACAGGGTGGTGATCCCTTCCCGTCATCCTTATTGCATGGTGCCCGGGCCTCCTCCTCCGCACTCTTCGCCTCTCTCGACAGCCTCTCCTGGATCTGCAGTATTCCGCCCAGACCCGGGTAGAATACATCATCGCTGTAATGCATTTCTAGATTTTCCTTTATCCAGGCGAGCAACTGGCGATTGTAATTAGCCTGGCTGATGCCCTGAAACCGATGGCAGTTGGTTAGGGTTTGGAAGAACTTCACCACGATGAATTCCGATCTGGGAGATCGAAGATTGTAGATGCGTCGTTTTCGAAAGGGCAGGTATATGTTGCCCATATAGCCATTCTCATCGAGCGTCTCCAGCCGAGGCAGGCTCACAATCATGCTCCCTTGATCCGGCTCTTGGGAAATGCAAGTCTGATCCAGTTGAGCACAGCTGGAGGCATCCTCCTGGGAATGGCAGCTCTTGGGCAGCTTGACCGGTTCGATTTTTCGCACCTTGAACTGCGACAATACATCCTTGTCCGGAGCTCGCCACCCATTTCCGTTCGTATTGAGTGTCGTTTTGCACTGCTGATATATGTTCACCAAGCGCTCCACGGTGTTCAGCTTGATGCGTCCGGCATAGTAGGATAACTGGGCCATGGGCACCAGATAATAGCGCAGGTAGCCACCCAGGGCATCGTAGAATCCTCTCTGCATGATGAGCCGCGTATCATCGTCTGACATACGCTTCACGATCTGGTTAACAGTATTGAAGTACCGCAGTAGCATGTAGACAAGGCTGTCGGTGAGGAGGCACTGCGGAAAGGATTTGGGCACCAGAAGCTCGAAGTCCTTGCGCGCGGATATCATAGCAATGTCCTCCGTGGAAAAGCAATTCTTGCGGTAGTTGCCAAACAGATTGGTGCCCAGGAATGAGTCCGATTCTGTGGCCCTCCTCCTCGTCGCCTTTTGCAGCTCGCTGGGCAGATCCTTAAACCATTCATGCTCTTGGTATTTGGGCGGCGGGGAATAGGGAGGATTGGTCACCTGGTCATCGACCCTATCGATCAGGCCATTGCGGTAATCCCGCAGCTCCGAACTGAGCATGGATTGCAGGGTCAGTTCGTTTTGGAAATCGTTTGTGGGCACCTCCAAAGTAGCCAGGTCGATGCTGTATATGGGACAACCCCCGGGTGCCAGAAAGAAAAGCAGCCAGGAGAGCACATGAAGTTTCATTACTCAGTTAATCAGTTGTCAGTTGTTTTGAAGCAAATTTCTGCGCCGGCCGAGTCTTTAATCTGGGAACCACTGTTCCTCCTTTTGCAGCCCGGGACACGGCGGAAATCGAGCGCAGCAATCTGGTGAACATCTGCAAGCTGGTGGTCAAGGAGCTGTTGGAGCAGTCGCTGCGATATGGTCGCATGCTGGACTCGGATCACCTGCCGCTGCAGCATTTCTTCATCGTCATCGAGCACGTCCTGGGGCACGGATTGCGGCCCAAGAAGGGTCTGCTGGGACCGAGGAAGGAACTCTGGGACCTGCTGCAGAGCGTCGAGCACTACTGTCCGGAGGCGCAGGATATTACGGCGAGTGTAAGGGATCTGCCCACCGTCCGTACCCACATTGGCCGCGCTCGTGCCTGGCTGAGGATCGCTTTGATGCAAAAGAAGCTATCGGATTACCTGCAGGCGCTCATCGAGCACCGGGAGGATTCACTCTTCGACTACTATGAGCCACATGCTCTGATGATGAGCGATGAGGTTAGGCTGCAAGCAATCTTCTGAAGGAATCCCCTTAAACCCATCTCTTCCTGCTTCAGATCGTTGTGATAATGGGCATTTTGGTGGGCTTAAACGTGATCGATTGCAATCTGTGCGTGAAGGAGGAGGATCTGGACTCACAGCAGGGCGTCATCGACTTCTCGTTGTACCTGCGTTCCAGTTCGAGAAACGCCGATGCCGCTCCAGAAGACAGTGCTCCGCCTGCTCTGCTGGATGCCACTGGGCAGGGCAACATGATTGCGGTGCTGGATCAGAAGAACTACATTGAGGAGCTCAACAGGCATCTAAAGTGGGTTTCGCCTGTTGTTATGAAGTGCCCCCCAGCTAAGTTATTCCTAATTTTTCAGCGCCACTGTCGGCAATCTGCAGGCCAAAGTGGAGTCCCTAACGACCACAAATGCTCTGATGAAAGAGGATTTGGCAATCGCTCGGAACAGCCTGTTGGCCCTGCAGGCCGAGAACCAGGCCATGCGGCAGTCCACGCCGGCAGCGGACAACCATTCAACTGGTTCGGGTGGTTCCTCCGACAAGGACAAGGAGAAGGCGTCCGAGGAGCTGGCTGAGGAGCGTCGCAAGAACAGCGAGCTTGAGAAGGAACTAAAATTGCAGGTGTCCCTCAAGGCGGAATCGGACATGGCCATGAAATTGCTGGAGAAGGACATTCACGAGAAGCAGGACACGATAGTCTCACTGCGCCGCCAACTGGACGACATCAAGCAGATCAACCTGGAGATGTACCGAAAACTGCAGGTTAGTAGCCATCATCAAAATGGGTCAATTTTGGTTGACTGCTGGGTAATCTGCACTCGATTCCTTGGCAGGACAACCAAAATGACTTAGTCAAACACTCATTACACTGCTCACAACTCATCTGTCCACATTCATTCGCTCATCTGGTTCGTAGCTCTGGTATCATTTCACTTTGTGTTTTAAGCTTTGGTTTATAGTTTAGTCATTTGCTCCAAGTAAATCGGTTTACGCCCTTATGTCAAAAAGTAATCCCGTCTAAAATTTAACCAGGAATGTGAAGATGAACTCACACAGAAGGGCGAGATGGTCTCGCGCCTGCAAACGAAAGCCTCACAAATTGGTAACATTTTACAATCGCTAGAAAAGAAATACGAATCGAAGCTCATCGACCAGCAACACCATGGACCGGGATCGGGATCGGGATCTGGAGCTGGGAACGGAGCCATTGGCGGAGACCGATCGCCGAACACGCGGCGACAGCAGAATCTGGAAAAATTCGAGGCGCTCACCAAGAAGCACAAACAGGACACTGGCCCGCCCATGAAGCGTATGCACCTCAAGATGGACGCCTTTCCGCCCTTCGATCCCAGCAAGTATCGGAAGTCACCGCGCCAGCCGGATGCGCCCCATCCGGAGGAGCAGCAGGAGAGCAAGGATGCCAAGACGCCCACGTCCGCCAAGTCCCTGAACGATGAGCTAGCCGAGGCGGCGGCTGCGGTGACCCAGCACTTTGGCGTGGATGCATCCCAAAGCGATTATGTCCTGTGCCGGGAGCAGGCCGCCGATGGAGAAACTTAAGCTCTAAGCAGCTAAATAAGAATACTTAGGATACTTAATTTATAAGGCCAGTTTCGGTTTTCACAAAATGAGTTCTACATAAATGTATTAACTTGTTTGTTTTTTTCTGAAATGAAACCTAATCTAAAACTAGTTTAATATATTTACTCAATGTATTTAGTGCCTGACTGCATTTAAACCTAAGCATAAATTCATTTGTTCAACTATTATTTGGCTTCCTCAGGAGCCCCTTTATGAAATAATGACCTATGTAATGTCTGATCCAAAGATCAGTCCACTAAAGTTGGCATGTGAAAATCGGAACGGCCTGTATTGCTCTCAACATTCCAAGCACCTGGATGGCCACTCAAAGTCCGGCTCCAGGTGCCGAAGGGAACTCGAAACTGCTTAACAAGACTCTCATTTCGGGAGACCACAACTAAATGAACACCATAGACAGTGTGTACCATATAGGATGCCTTTACTCCGTAGACCAGATCCCTTTAGAGGAAAGTATACCAGATACCAGAATTGTTAAAGGTTTTGAATAACTAATGTGTATGCAACCTGTTAGCTAAATTATCCACCCAGAGGCCCCGTAAACAAAGATTATATATGTACGATTATATTGTAACCATACGTCGTTGTATATATGTATAGTGTGATTAAGAGGCTTCAGATGTTTATTATACATATGTATGTACGTATGGATACCCACGCAGTCGCTTATATTGTAATTATACACTCAGTCTAGTCAAATACAAATAATATTATTGTAATTATATACTATGAATAAATATCGAGACTATATGAATCTACAAATCCATGCAATGTACTATACGCGTTGGAACTTCTGCATATATTCTAATCCACGTACTCCTCCAAATCGATCCCAGACAAATAAAACTTATCCGAACCACAAGTCTTTCATTTTCCATTATACTAACATCGAGATTAGAGTAAGCGACGACGGAGTCATGACAACGTTGGTACATCCGATTATTTTCTTCGTTGGCAGGACTGCAAGGCGTCGTTAACGCACAAAACGGAGCTGATGACCAAGCTGGAGGTCCAAAAGGAGGACATGGCCAGCACCATCGATCAGCTGGAGAAGAAGTAAGATGGCGGGGGAGTACTGATCCGGAACTAATTCTGTAGCTTCTGGATCATAAAGTTACATTCCAAATATCCGAAAGATTAAGCAATTAAGTCCTGTTTTCCCCTCCGCAGGTGGACTCATGACAAGAGCAACCTGGGGGAGATTCTCAAAACCACGTCGCAAACACTGACCACCCAGGTGACCGCCAGTGAGGAGCGGGCTGCCCGGGCGGAGGCCGAGTCGAGGATCGAGCGCGAGTGGCGGATATCGCTGCAGGAGAAGGAGCTGAAACTGAAGGAGAAGATAGCCAATCTGCAGGGCTGCCTCAAGGAACTGTCGGAGGAGAAGGAGAGGAACGGCAAGCTCAAGGCTGATCTGGACAAGGTGCGAACGCAATGGTCAGAGGCACAAACGACGCTGGAGGAGCTCGGCATCCAGCTGAGCGTGAGCAAACTGAAGGTGTCGGAGATGCAGGATCAGGAGCGTCGCCAGCGCCAGCTGCTCTCCGGCTCCGCCCAGTCGCTGCAAGCCATGCCCGAGGCAGTGGGTAGTCCAGGGATCTGGGCACCGGACTCCATTGCCACCCATTGCACCGCCTGCGAGCGGGAGTTCAATCTCACGCGGCGGAAGCATCACTGCCGCAGCTGCGGCGAGATCTTCTGCAAGGCCTGTTCGGAGCACACGCTGCCACTCCTCAATGCCCAGGGTCAGCCGGGGAAACCAGTGCGTGTGTGCGACAATTGCTACGCCGCCAAATGATGATGTGCTCTGCATGCTGGACATGGTAACTGGTTCGACTAGGAGTTGTGGGGGCGGGCGAGATTTTATATTTGTAAGCAGACATCCTGTTCCATTTAATGGTAATATAGTGCTCGTATCTTATGTAAAAATAATGAGATAATTCAAATATTCCTAAATGTTTTTGATGTCAACCGCCCCTTCAAGAATCGCATCCTTTGACCACTTGACCTTATGATCAATACCCTTTTTGGGGATGTATGTATATTATAGGACATTTATGAAGTTGTGTAATCAGATTATTAAAATTGTGTTACAAAACTTATTAAACTAAACAAACAAACGTTGGAAAATCATTCATAACTATTTAAAAACCATCAAAATGCTTTTCGAAAACACAAAACATGTTAAAACTACTGGACAGTTTGGGTCGCTCCTGCTGCTCGTCAGCCAAATCGGGATTCAAGATCCAGCCAAGTTGTATTTCAAGGATTTGGTTTGGTCCGATGCCCAAGGATTCGAATTGGATTAAACCAGGTCGACTTCACTACATAGAAAACGATGTGGAGAAACAAGTGGACATTATCAAAACCATTGATGGTGTGGTGGTGGTTCTGTACAACAAAGCGCGGGAAAAACTAATCTTCGTGCGTCAGTTCAGAGGAGCAGTTTACCAGGGAATACATTCCGCTGGATCACCGGACATGTCCAAGGGAGAAGCTGATCTGGAGCAGTTTCCTCCCGAAGTGGGTGTTACCTTGGAACTTTGCGGTGGCGCCGTGGACAAGGACAAAAGCCTGGCGGAGATCGCCAAGGAGGAAGTCCTCGAAGAGTGCGGTTACGAGGTGCCCACCGAATCCCTGCAGCATGTCTACGACTATAGATCGGGTATTGGTACCTCAAGTAGTGCCATGTCCCTGTTCTACTGCGAGGTGTGTGATGCTCAGAAGGTCTCGGCAGGCGGAGGCATTGGAGAGGAGAAAATCCAGGTGCTAGAAATGTCCTTGGAGGAGTCGAGGCAGCTGGTCCAAACTGGGGCCACCACCAATGGTGGACCCTCCTGTTTGCTGGGGCTGCTATGGTTCTTTCTGCACAAGGCACCTAAGGTTTCAGCATAGCATAGTACTAAAATAAACTAATATAATAATAATATAATTTATTTTGCTTGTTGTAACGAACTTTTCAAATTCGAATAGTATTACCATCTGCTGCCTGGCCTTAAACGTCAGAAAAGCTCTCCCGTAACAAAAGCTGCAATCTGATTGCCGGTTAGAGCTTTTGCAATCAGCTGATTGCAGTGCCACTGCCGTGTTTTCGTGCTCCAAGTCCACTAATTCAGCATGGAGAACGTTTCCAAGATCTGGCTGGGTCCCCTGCCCCAGGATTCGCCATACGTGAAGCCCTTCCGGCTGTACTATGTCCAGAATGGCGTGGAGAAGAACTGGGACCTGCTGAAGGTCCACGATAGTGTGGCTATCATCCTGTACAACACGTCTCGCCAGAAACTGGTTCTGGTCCGCCAGTTCCGACCGGCCGTCTATCACGGCATCATTTCCAGCGCCAGGGGCACCTTCGATGAGGTGGACCTCAAGGAGTTCCCGCCCGCCATCGGTGTCACCTTGGAACTGTGCGCCGGCATCGTGGACAAAAACAAGAGCTGGGTGGAAATCGCTCGGGAGGAAGTGGTCGAGGAGTGTGGCTACGATGTGCCCGTGGAACGGATCGAGGAAGTCATGGTCTACAGGTAAGTGGGTGTGCATTTATTGTAATATAAATAGAGTAGAATATAAAATTTAAAATATCTTAATTGATTTTTCAAAATGTTCCTTCACAACTTGCTTTATGCATAACCACCTCAATCCTTTGCAGATCTGGAGTTGGCTCATCGGGTGCCAAGCAGACCATGTACTACTGTGAGGTGACCGACGCGGACAAGGCCACAGGTGGCGGCGGCGTGGACGACGAGATTATAGAGGTGGTGGAGCTGTCCCTGGAGGAGGCCAAGCGGATGATCCAACAGGGAGCTGTTAACAACAGCCCGCCCAGCTGCCTGATGGGCCTGATGTGGTTCTTCGCCAACAGGGCACCCGGTGCGAAGGCCTAGAGGCGAACGTTGCTGTTGATTCACCCAGATAAGCGGCGGCCGTGATAAGATGATAAGATGATAAGATGCGTCCGCATCCGCAGCGTTGCCTTATACACGTCTTTTAGTCAACACCAACCAATTCGAATGCTTTCCAACCGAGCGCATTGTGAGTGCGCCTAGCGCACACGAGATAATACTGAAATTCCCGTGCCTGTCGAGGCTTACCTTATGATATGTATACCGTGTAATATGTAATAAACCCTGGCCAGCTGTCCGCTCATGAATTCGGTCAAGACGTGTCCCCCACTTCCATCTCAGCTGCGAGTTCCACTCCCACCGCGGCTGCCAAGTGCATAAATCGCCTATAAATCAAAATGCCGCAAGACGCTGCTGCCGCAGAAGCTCCAAACGGGTTCCGCTTTTCTCCGATCTAAACCCATCCGATCCGATGCGATGCGATGGGATGGGACCTGGTACTGTGGAGGACCCATACCCATACCCATACCCATCTCATCCGCAGCGAAGCGAAGCTGTGTGCCGTTTTTGGGCCCCTGTCGGGCAGCGTGTTGCTGGGATCGGGTTACTTATTTATACACGGCCAGGGACTTTAGCTTCCATGAACGCTCCTGGTACTCCTGATCACAGAGAAAGAAATATCACTTCGCTAGGGAATCATCCCTATATCTATGCATTCATTCTTTCATTCATTTCATGCATTTATTAGTTTAATATGATATGGTTTTGTCTTATGCCTTATATTTAAATGATAATACTATATATAGTCTGTAAAATCCATTTAACTAATGGCAGGAAATATGATTCATCATATAATCCTATATATACATTCTCCAATTGGTAGTGATATATCCCGAGATGAATACTATTATTTTATATATATCATGCACATAAAAGTCTTTGGGCAAACAATACTTTTGTATTTTCATTTGTCACGCAATTATTTTCGGTGCACCAGCATCTATCCATCCTCCAGCCTCGGATCCATCCTCCATTTCCATCCATCCCGGTTCAGCGGTCATGGCGAGTGGCGGCGTGGAAATTTATTTACCCCAGAGCCATGATTTGGCAATATTTCAACATTGTAATAGAATTTCTTTCGGCCTATTCAGACCTGACTTCCTTTTCGGCGGATCCCCCCTGCTCCAGCCCGCTGTCCCTGTACCATATACCCCTGCTCCAGCTGCAGCTTCAGCTCCGACTCCAGCTCCCAAGTACCGAATCCCCTCCTGCATCCTTCGCATGTGCGTGCATTCGATTTGCCGCTGATAATCAAGGCCGGTTCTTTGTTGTTGTCTGCTTGCTGTTCGCTTGCGTGTTAACCTCATGTAAATTATGGACTCGAGGCGGAGGAGCCGTCGGCAGCAGAGTCAACAAAAATGCGAGTGTTGAAATTATATTTAATTTGCATATGTTGGCGGACGACGCTGGCTGTGCAGGAGTCCCCTTTGGGGAATCGAGGATGCAAATGAGTTGAGGGAGTTCCACGTGGATCAGGTGTAATGTCGACAACAGGGATTTGTCACGGGAGCAGTGGCTCTCAAACTGTTGCCACAGTGGCTCTACAAAGGTTGAGGTTTGTGGGGCACTGAAGGTTATAACCAAGTGAAATGAAGAAGAATTATGAGTTGAAAATATTTCGCTTCTTAAATTCAATGTATATTTTATGTATTTTCATGAAAACCAAAATAAGACTGTGTTCATTTCAGTTCCCTTGAAACCTCCAATGAATGAAAGCGCGTTTCCTTTGCGTTAAGTTAATGGCCGTTGCGTATTCCAGAGCGATTTCTTTTGATTTGTCTGGCGACAGTTTCGCGGCAGCAGCCCAATACTGCTGCAGCTATTGCTGCTGCGTTCGCAGTTGCTGCTGCAGTTGCAGTTACAGTTGCAGTTGCTTCCTCATCGCACTGAAATCCATCTGTCGCCTGTCACCTGCTCCCGTTTGAAGTGGTCGCTGTTGCTCCCCAAGGTGCAAATCGAAGTCATCACACAAACTGATTGCCTTTACACTCAGAAAAAATATCAGTATAAATATAAATTAGTATATACATGTAAGCAGACAAATCAGAAAAATAAGTAAGAAATTAAATACAATAATGTATAAATTTAAATGCTAGATCGATTCAAGTAATTCATAGTTATTTTCCGTGTGGCTTTACCTTTTGGCTTTGCCCAGTTGCGCAAGTCCGAAGTACAGAATTGCAATTATTTCATAATCACGTCCCAATTTATGTGCTGCCGGAGCAGCCGGAGCGGCGATAGGCCAGAGATTGCCATTTCGAATCAAAGCGTCTTTCTATTCCTGCGCACCCAACTGACCTCCAGTGGCTGGGGGGCTATAGCTTTGCAGCTCTGGCCCCTGAGAATCCAATCCCAATCGCAAAATGGCGTCCGCACACGAACGGGAGCGAAATGTTGCAGGCGGGGATCGGATCGGGGCATGGTCGGATCTGGGGGGGCGGTGCGGAGACCGCTCAGTTCTGGGATGGGATGGGAAGACGGAAGATCAAGAAATCGCGATCATGGCTCGGTTTCCAGTGCGCATGCGAAAATTAAGTGCAGCCAGCAACAATCATAACAACAACAGCAAAATTACCTGTAAAACAGTTATGGTTTTTGTTGCTGCTGCTGCCGCGGCTGCTGCTGTGGAGCAATAATGAAATTTTTTATCGGATTTGATTATAAGTTGCCCAGCTACAGCTCGGCCACCCCGCCGTCGTAATCTGCCAATAAGAAGAAAAGTGAGCGGGGTGGGTACACTGGGAATAATAGTTCCAAAACATGCTCTTCATATTCTACAGAATAATTGCTAGTACTAAGGTATCACATGATGTCTGATCATCATGTTTCTATTTGTTTCATTCTCTTCAAGGCAAGTGGGTAGAATTTTCTTTCAGTGCTCCGTGCTGGTAGCTGCCTAGCAGGGAATGGAATTGGGTTGGCCATTCGCGGGGATTCGGAGGAAACTATGTAGCCGCCGCTCATTGATTCCGCCTGCCGTCCATTGGCCGTTGTCCGTCGTGATGCACTTTAATGAAATGAAATCTTATACTATCATGAGGCGCATGAACTGTAAAGCCGAAGCTGTAGCTGAATCTGCAGCCAAAACCAAAGACTCGGAACTGCAGTCCGCGGCCGCAGCTTTGCCCACTCAAAATGTATAATTATCTGGCGGTTTTATCCGTTTGCCAATATTAAATTTCTCATCACGCCCAGAGAGAGGAAAATGCAGTTGCAGTGGCTGCTCCCGTAGCGGCCGCTTCACCTGGGTTTCGTTCTTGGCGGTGCCTACAGGTGGGTGGGGTAGGGGAGCAGGAGGCATCGGAGGAGCTGCGGAGCGGAAGGTGGGGGGAGGCGATGTCCCGCTTCATGGGCACGGGCGCCGTCAAACAATTAATAAAAGGCCAAATGTCTGCAATGAAATTTATGCGGCTGCCTTTGCCAACGAGTTATATATAGGCTTCGGATTTCGGCCTGAAGTTTTGCTTTTCCGCTCCTGACGCGCCAGTGGCCAAAAGGAAAAGGCTCCGTTGGCGGCTTTACCGTTGCACTGCTCCATGGACTTTCTAAAATCGATGCCACCAACTTCGGGGTCGAGGGCTTCTTGGGGCGTTGTTCCTGCACCTTGCTCTCCGGTCGCCGAGATCCGGAGATATGTATGTGCTCCGCAAGGTGCGGCATCCGACAGATTGGGCACAAGAACTGCCACAAATGTGTGTCAAGTGGCTACACAATGCCTTAAAGCAAGACAACGAGCGAACATAATTATGGTTATTAGCAGCGAATCAGTTTAGAATTAATAATTAATGAAGTTCGTTGTTGCACAGCACTGGAAATAGCAAGTTCGTGTTTTAAGTCTTTTGATTTCGCCATGAGAAACGAAATTAGCTCACTGCGATACAAAATATACTGAGCAATGATTGAATTTATTTTATTTGCGTACTTAACCTATTTTTCTAATTTGAATTATTTTATTGATTTTTGTCAGATTTATTGTTCTCACATGAGCAGCCTTAAAATTAATCGCCAGTCGACTAACCTTTAAATATTGATCTATTTCCCAGCCTCACTGAGAAATTTGGCACTGTGGTTGGCTCTTTGCACGTGTTGCCATTTTAATTGCCTGCCAAGTGCGAAGAAATATTTTTGGCCAAATGCGTATAATTGAAATTAAGTCATAAATGGTTAAAAATGCCGACCGAGCGCGGCACATTGGACATGGCTAGCAAATACTAATGAAGCCCGGCCAAGTCGGGCCAGATGGCGAAAAAATTTCACACTCTTTGCCTTGATTTATGACACTCCGACATAGCACATAACACACCACGGACAACTTCCGTGCAAGGAAACCCGTCGTCCAGTGGCTCCAAAACCGCCGCACCTGCCCAACTGATTGATTTGCAGGCCTTTTGCACTCGAAGCCAGCTTTAATTACGCGCACTTTTTGGCCTCCTCAAGTTCCCAAGTTCTCTTTGTCTCGATCCATTCTCTGTTTTCCCAATGGTTTCTCTTGGCCTGCTCTTAAATGGGTTACCTCTTTGGCCGTCGAAAACTCTCTTAGCCACTCGTTAGAGCCGACTTAGATGTGTGCTCCGCCCCTTTGGAGCGCAATCCGAGAAACCACAAACCGCAGGCCGCCAAAAAATCCACAAAGAAAGTGCCAAAATGGGGCGATACGAATTTACTTTGCGGTTGGGCTTTAATTAGTTGTTTTAGTTAAACTGGCTGCCATGTAAGTGACTCATGGCCTTTCTGTGTGGTCCAAAATGTGGACGTAAATTCACAAGGACAAGGACTTAATTAGCAATGAGTAATCAGACATTTCTGCTGTTTTAACCTTTTAAACCTATTCACTATATTGTTTTTATTTTCTTGTCTATCTTAAGTTATGACTGAGAAGCTTTATAGTCTAACTTGCATTCCCTATTTAAAAGATATATCTACATCGAGATTTAGCTGATAAAAAAAACTTTTTTTTTTAAAGAATTTCGTTCGAATAAGTCACGTGAGCATTTAAAGGGTTAACAAGAAGGAGCGACCACACAATTAAAAATCATTTGCATATCAAACAATAAAACAAGCAATCCAACGAGAAGCCCACGAGATACAGATACATCGATGACTAAGGACGGTCGGGCTGGGAAGTCGGCGAGGGAAAAGTGAAACTCGGCCTGATCTGGCTGATAAGCCGGAGGGAAGGCCGCCTGCACGGACACACACACACACACACACACCGAAGTAATGGCGCATTAAAAGTCAAAGTCAAAATCAACAAAGCACCGAGATGGCCTAAACAAGATCCTGATAAGGAACCAATACCAATCATGATGATGGCAAGATGCGGTCTGCGGATCGGGGATTCGGGTATTCGGGCAGCTGCCACCGGCGACGTCCGGCGATCCGGTGATTCGGCGGCGATCTCGACGACAACGTTGACCGCAACAACTTTGTTGCCGCTCGCCAGTTGTTGAACTTAACGCGAAATCTTCCGTCTGGGAAATTAACTACAGTGAAGCCTTGTTCTGAATCAAAGTTTTACTTATAAATCGAAAGCAAGGTCAATTTTATTTAGGTCTAATCTTAAGAATATCGTATAATATATGGAATTCAACATATCTTGGTTCCACTGTCTTTAAAAATCTGAGGAAAAAAAGAGTGTATCTTCTAAACGGCAGCACATTTCGCCAGGGGCCAACTTCAACTGGCAAGAAGTCTGTAAATGTCTGAGACTTCGTATGCATTTTGAAGGAGTCGAGTTGATCCGAGGTGAGCTGAGCTGAACGGACAGCGATCGTTGTTTCTGGTCGGTTTGGCTGGGTTATCTGATTTTAATTAAACGGCATCGCATAATAAATTATCTTCATTAGGGCTGAATCGCTGCGATGGGAGCCTCCTGCCGGTGCCGAAACCGAAATCAAACGGAATCGAGTTGGAGTCTGGAGCCTGACGAAATATTCGAGCAATCGACTGGCGGAGCGATCAACCCCCTTACTTACTTCCACGCTCCTGGCCGCCCGGTTATCCCCTCCCAACCCCATTCCTATGTGGCCATAAATCAAAACAAGCCCATCCACTGATGCAGTGCGTGTGTTCCACTCCTAGTCGCTCCCCTTTCGGCCATCGATCCGCCGTGGACTCATGTTCATTAATGAAAAACCGGACCAACTGTCAAACAGAATCTGCAAATCATTCGACGCGACGGCTGTGCGCCGTTGACAGTTGGAAAAGCGCTGCCGCCGAGTCCGGGAAAAATCAACACATGCTTAGATAATAAAAAAAATGGTTAAATAAAAAAACCTGAAGTAAAAAGTGAACTCGATTGTGTGGCTAATTGGTGTCAGTCGAAGACTGAATGTGCTTCCTATTCAAGAACGTCATGAACTCAATCAAGCAAGGAATAAGTTTTATTAAATCTGAAATATGATATATGGGATATATGATATTCTAATGACAAACAGATTACCAAGTAAATAGTATTTTGTTATAGAAGCACCTTGTCTTAAATATATGTTGTATCTTAGAGATTTTGGAATGAAAAATGTATTTCTTATCGCAGATTTCTAGAGTTATTGTTATAAGAAATAATTTGTACAAATCATGTTTTGACAATACTTCTCTGAACAGTCACGTCAAATGAGTGGTTAACAGGCGTAATCTTCTAGATCGTATATCTTTCCGTGAAAGAGTGCTTACGATACCGGCTAGCTGATCTAACCCCGCGATGAGAGTATCTGAGGGTATGTGGAATCAATCGGGAGAAGATTTAACTGGAAGTGGAGCACAAACCGGTTGCACATGGTCAACTGATTGACGAGTTGCGTACCTAAAATGTGCAGCTAACACGCACACAGGTGCGTGCCCCTCTAGGAGCGTCCAAGTGTGGATGTGTGGGTATTTTATTTATTTTTTTTTTTCAGCTTTTTGTTTATTTCCTTGCGATCATCAATAATGCCGGGCAAAGGAAGCGCATGTACATGTCCGTGTAGCGCTTAATGATCTTGAAATCGAAGTTGCATTAGCATTGAATGTGCGCATGCGCAGCAGTCGCAAAATGTTTCAATTATTTGTGGGCATTCGAGAGATAAAGCAGCAGCCAGCAACAAATTATGAATAATCGAGTTCATTAATCAAGTGTTAATCTTCATGCATGGGCATGGGCATCGGCCGCATTACAGGCCGAACACACCAGAAATATTGGTAGATACAAGACCAAAATCTAACCCAAAACAGCCGCCAGCCTCCGAGCCGAAATCTCTAATTTATTGCCTACCAAGCATTTGGCTAATGAAGACATAAAAACCGCAATCAAATTAAATATTTTTCTTCATGGGAACAAAATGTAAACGGACCGCATTACTCATCCGACATCTTAGTTGGCTTGGAAATTGTTTTGGGACCTCATATAACCTTGTCTGGCCACCAAGTGGAACTAAACTGCTTGGCGCCCTTTAAACCCTTTGTCTCACACCGAATCGAAGCTGAATTAAATCTCACACTCCTTACCATCTAGAAGTTCAATGATTTTCTAGACCAAACTCCAATTTGTGCTCGAATTTTAATTAAGACTTTGTTATACAACTATAGGACCCTTCCTTCGAAAGGCGTGAAAATTTAATTTGTGCATTACCAAGAATTGAATTCCAAAAACAATAATTCCTTTCCCAAAATTACTTTTGAAATTTCCTAAAAGAATTAAGTTTTTCAATGACTTTTATTCAAAATTGGATCGATTTGCGAAACTTTCCAAAGACTTAAGCGAGTATACTGTTATTAGTGTGTAAAGAAAACGACGCCTCTCATTAGTTTTTTTTTAATCCAATACCCAATATCTGTGACCCGAATTTCGCAGCATAAAAACCGGAATTAAGTTCCAATCAAATGCAAATGCTCCAAGCAAAATGTGAACAACGAGTCCGAAAAGCAGGGAAAATCTCGAAAATTGCAGAGCTAAAGCCAACGGGCCACGCCCCCCTAAAGCCGAGCTTCCTCATTTCACATAAGTCAAACAAAATGCGCCCTTTTGCCCAGCGACTTCGCCTCCAGATTATGGCTCCCCTTATTAAGGCCGCATAAACCCAAATTAAATTGTCGAATTAAGGCAACATTTAACGGCGGACCACGAACACAGCGAAACAAGTTATAAATTTAAATTAAAACATATACAATAAAATGTAAATCTCGCGAAATAATAAACGTCTGCGCGGCGACTCTAAATGATGTAAAGCCCGCACATTTATAAGATGTTGGCTAAATGTACGTATAATGCGTCGGAGATCAACATGGCCACAATTTGCCGCTCTTGTTGTTGCCACAAATTATATGGCTTGGCCGAAACTTTGCGAATTATGTACGTACGCGGCTCGTGTACAGTGAAATATGAATTACACGCACCGCGGCGCGGGAATCGAGGCTCGAGGAATCTTGGCCGGCCAGAAATTAAGTTAAAAATAAAACTCAAGTTGAAGACCAACTCGAAAGGTAACAAAAAAACATGCAGGCCACAACTACTGTAGGTAAACACAAGCGCACAAACAATAACAAAAACACCGGCCAGCAACATCCAAAAAATTTACAAGTCACTGCCACTCACACATGCACCTACATATAGCCATGTAGCCATATATCCATATATCCATACACCCATATAGCCACATGGACATTTGGACATTTGGACGTGGTGGGGCAGGGCTGCAGAGCAAGTTGGGGTCTGGATAAGAGGAAGACAACCGGGAAGGAGTATAAAAAATCAAATTAAACTTCTTACGGATCCCGCTCGGCTCGTCGAGAAAACATAAAGCTCCCAAAGTCCGAGAACCAGAGCATAGTAAACACAAAACACAAAAACACCCAGCACACACACGTGAGGTATAAAAGCGAGGCTTCATCGGATCTAGAGATGAGTTCGTGAGGTTCTGTCCATAGGAATCATTAAATGGATCATTACAATATTAAGCTAAGATATTGCACACTTATAGTTACTTACTTACTAATCCAATGCTTAGAATTAATAATTAATGAAGCTCGGATTGCAAAGCATTGGAAATAGCAAGTTCGTGTTTTAAGTCTTTTGATTTTGACCTGAAAAACGGAATAAGCTCAGTGCTGTACAAAATATTTCATATATGCAACATAGGTATATAAAACATAAACACATCGGAAATTAATAGCTTTATAATCAAATGTTTATTACAACTTAAAACTGAATGATAGGCGCGTTAACCTAAATGATGTTTAAGGCAGCTGAGCGGAAGCTTGTAAATAAAATATTAATGATCAGAACCGATGGCAAGGTGCCGGGTGATTTTAATAAATTCCCATGTGGTCTCCACATATTTTATTGTAATATTTCCTGCGACGTTTCCAAGGTGTCATTCACGCTGTCATCCCCATTCGGAGCCCCAGCGAGGCGCATAATCCAAAGAACCCAAAAGGGGCTCCAAAGAAACATTTGTGAGTCGAGCAAATAACACTTTATTTCATTCATTTAACAGGTTTCATTTATGAGCGGCCAACAACACCAACGGGCAGTCCGTCAGTCAGTCAGTCAGCCTCCGATTCCGATTCCGACTTCTCCTCCAACTCCACCATCCCCACCCCCAGCTACAGCTTCCATGGCATCTCCAAACGCCAAACTCCACTTGGCGGCCCAGTGGTCAGCGCGATTCAGCCCGGCTGCTGCAGCCCAAGTTGGCGATGGAGCTCGGAGTCAGTGCCAGACTAGGTAATGTTCCCACGAAACAGGTTGTGGGTCCACCTCAGCTCAGATCAGCTCGGCGGTCCGCAGTCCGCGGTCCTGCAACATCGGAACCCGGGGCAGCGGCTCGAGCTCGAGCTGAAGTGTTGCGCCTTCGTGCATGGCCGAGAGCTATGGGCCACCGCCACTCTGGCGTTGAACGGACTGAGCTCGGGCTCGCTTCTTTTAGTTCGATGGGTACTTATGCAGCAAAGGGTATGCCTCATCTCATAAATGAAACTATGTGCAACAGAAAATATATAGAAGATATGTATTACTTATAAGAAGTTAAGTTGCAAGTAAAGAAGGTAAGATCCAAAGGAATCAGACATTCCACATTTGGGATAAATCTATATATGACCGACTTTAGCTTTAACTTTTTCTGGAAAATCCTTTCAATTACTGAGTATCCCCTTGTCCAGACCATCTTGTCATAATTCTTACCACTTTTTTATTTACAGCTATGTGCGAGCCGGGCCCAGTCGAGTATATGGCCATGGGCAAGGCAATGCAAGCCGAGCGGAGTCAGGGCTGCCTCTGAACTGCATCTGAACTGGCGGGGTAGCTGCCACTGCAACTGGAAGTTGGTAGCAGCACCTGGGGCTGGGTTTCGGCCAGGTCCACCGCTCGCACTTACTGCCAATGGCAGCGGCAAATCAAAATCTGTGCACAATTATGGCCTACACATCTGGTCAGAAAGCCAGCCAGATAGCCAGCTAGCCAGGTCGGAATGGAATGGATCGGGTACGGCGGTGCTCGTGCTCCTCATAAATATTTAACGAGTTTCATTTTTAGCCAGCATTGTCTGCGGCATTTGCAGCACTCGAGTGGCCATTAGAAGATGTGGACGCAGACGCCTCATGAGCTCCCAATTAGTGTTGGATTACATATTTGTAGCCCGATCCTGCGGCATTGTAACCAAATTGGAACATATAAATTATGGACAAATTCGGAAAGCCGGCAAGACGAGCCGGATAAATTGAGCGCATTAGAGCGAGAGGCTTCGTTTGGTGGATTATCAGAATTATAAGTTCATTTAAAGCATTCAAATTGGAAATTAAATCGCAATGAATCATCACAAAACGCCGTCCGATTTAACGCCCCGGAATTGTTGTGAATAAACGAGATATTCCATCCATGGAATGGCTGGCGCACATTGTTAGCAAACAAATTTCATTGTGGTTACCTGGGAAACCTATTTGTTGTGCCCAAATAACTCCGGCGCAATCCATCAAATAAGAAAGGGGCTCCGAGGAGCAGCGGGTTGTCCGTCCCTCGAATCCCTCGGATGCCACGAAATCCACCGAAAATCCCGCTGCTGGCCCATTAATTTATTGTTGTTATTACGGTGTGCTGGTAATCAACACGTTCCTTCGATGACCTTGCACTATACAACCATCGATCGTGTGATAAATCGAACGGAAATCATTAATAATCAGGCAAAATCAAAAGCGTTTCTTCGCCTAATGATTGGGATCGGTGTGGTGCCCGTACCCAGATACGAGTACTTATGTAAAACGCCAACAGCAATTTGAATTATGACGATTTAAATGTAGCATCAAGACAAGAAAGGAAGGTCCGACTATGGGATGGATGGATGCCCAGCCCATAAACGGAGATGCACTGTGAGAAACCCACATACATTCTAGCATGTAAAATATTTCAAAAGATTTGTATATAATCTACTTTATTCCCCTTGTAATCATGTACTCAAAAGGTACAAAAAATATATATTTAAATTTTGAAACTCCAAATGGAATACATTTTCTCTGCAAAGGCTAACCCTTCTGGTTGCCCACTTCCCATCTTTCCCCGGTGCACTTGACGCTCTTTTTCGAGTGGCCAGCGGAGCGATGAAAGTTCGAATCAAAACCATCGAGATGCGAGATACGACTTCTCCAGCGATGGATGAGCTCCGGAGTTTGGAGACGGACTGATGTAACGCCGGTCTGAAGTATTTGATGGCATCTGGCGCGTCTTCGTTTGGCGTTCCGATGACAGCAAAATTGCAACTTCAGTTGCCTCCACTTGGCGGCTGCGGGATCCCGGGGCCATTGTTTATTGGTTTTCGCTTTGGCTAAATTATATGGCAGCCGTATAAAAAATATCGAGAAATGCATATTTATAAGCCAGCCAGGCGGGGACTCCGGCTCACGTTTTCATTTGCCAGGGAGCAGGGCAGCGAACATGCGATGACAAAACGACACGAAATCCTTTTTTCCATCGGATTTCCCCCCTTCCGCTGCATTGTTGTTTCCCAGTATGACGGGATGCGACGCTTTTGACATGATCGGACATTTTCACAAATGCTGAAAACGAGGGGGCTTAGGAGGCAGCCATAAAACCAAGGCGCATCAAGTGCAGGTTCCTCCAGGCTCAGTTCCATCCGCGAATCCATACCCATCCCGACCGCCGTTCTGAGTTGTCCCTGTTTCTTATTGTTCCTACTTAATGTCTTTAATATTCATGACCAAACGAAAGTAAGCGACTTTGTCTCGATCGTGTCCAGCAAATCGAAGTCATCGAACGCTGATCGCACAACGTGTATCGTATTTGAGTTGATGTTTTTGTTTTTTTTTTTTTAGTGCATGTGCATGGCAGTAACATCGAAATGTCGCGATGCGTGTTTTTGGTATCTTCATACTGTCTTGGATTTGGAGATCTTAGGAAGTCCTGATCAATCTTAGAAACTTATAAAAACCATATCACCAATTTGCAATCATTTTCATTTTAAGTATTATTAAAATTTTCAAAACATTCAACCCAACTATAAAGGTTATTTCATGAACATAACATGACATAATTCTCTGATCTCAGTGAGCCAAGTTAAGAAGGTCTGGCTCACATTTCATGCAGAGTATCTCTTCGCCGGATCGCTCTCCTTCTTCTGGCTGATTAAATCGAACGCGTAATTCAGCTTGGATGGATGTCTTAGGCCCTGTCCCGTCACCTGGAACCCCAATCCCCGCCAGAACCACCGCCCAATGGAGTGAGCCCGTGCATGTTTATGAGCTTTGATGTTCGGTATCGGGACGTGTGGGAGTTGGATTCGATTGCAGTGGATCAGCGATGAAACATAAAACCTTTTATAGGTAAAGCTGATACTTCGGATCTAACAGGGCCAACAACAAGCTCTGCTCTGCTCCCCAGTGTGTGTGTGTGTGTGTGTGTGCTTTTGTATGGCATACAAAACAGCAGCTGAAATGTCCACTTCCGGCGCAATCGGACATGTGTTAGTGGTGCTGACCAATCGATGCAAATGCCGTGATGGTTAACGCTTCGAAAAACTTTCCAAGAACGCCACTCTTTCGGACGTCCATCAGTCGGTCTCTGGGTCTTCGCACTACCTCGACCTACCCGCTGGCATTTCCTCCGGCCCAACTGCTGTCCAGTGGCCAGCAACACACCTTCTGGCGGCTGCCAGTTTGGCCAAGAAACGGAGGAAGGCGGTCGGTGGTTGGCGGATGGCGGACGGCGGCTGGCGACCTGGCCAAGTCACGACTTCGGCAAAACATAAAAATATCGGCGGCAATAAATAATAACAACGATTTTCCAGACTATCTAGCCAGTTCGGCCGGACTCAACGAGCTGATAGGAAGGAGGAAGAGCTCTACACAGAAATAAATTGCCATATGTCAATGAGATATGCATACCCATCTCTACAAAGTCCAGCATTTTATAGAAATAATAGGAATAATTCATGGGAATGATTTTAGTTTATTTTATATATTTCATTTAATGTTGATCATTTGGTATTTTTATTCGCTCCTAAACATTCTCAATTAGCCAATAATTTTGATTTGGAAGATAACCTTCATTAATGCGATCAAAATAAAACCAAGTTTTTATTACCATTAATTTGTTAATGGAATAAAAAAAAATATATGTTTACAGGTTTTGCTTTTGTTGGGTTATAAGTTTATGAAAAATATATAAATTATAATTCGATAAAATGTTTATTTGAAAGGCATTCTGATTTTCTTTGTATGTACCGCTCCAGAGCGAGACGGCGAGTCGTTGGAAAGAGATGGAAGCCGCGAGGGGCGGGAGGACTTCATACTACGCCTGTTGTGCCATTTGCATGGCACTCTGGATTTTTATTTATTACACACACACTGCATATGCATGGATATACAGACACATGTTTTTGGCATTTTATTGCCGCGGCTAATTTGCCATAAAGAAAGCGCCAAAAATTATTTGTTACCAATAATTTTGTTGCCTTTCTTGTTTTGTCGTTCGTTTCGAGCGCTTGAATTATTTTGCATTGAAAATTCGCCTGGCAGCCAGCGTGAGAAATTCCCTGCCTTTTGATGATATTCGAGACCGCACGCAGTGCGGCAAGGGGCGAAGGGGGCGTGGCAAACCCATACTAGCACACACCTTCGAATGAGGTGTGAATTATCTGAGGCCAAAACTTGGGGAGCAAATGCGATCGGATCGTCTTAGATGTCTCGTATATTCCAATTAAAATACATTTATGCAAATAAATATGGACTGATACCCGCTGGGCATTTTGACAGCAGTTTGTGGTGCTGGCCATCAAACTGCCGTTAAATGGCGAGTTTATTGGGCCCAATAGTTTGGGCCAACTGCCAGGGGATAATGAGAAGCGCATTTCGCATCGATCTTGCCAACTTGTTTGGCTTAATTCACGACCCATTTGGCCAACGCCATGGCTGACATTTGTTGCTTGTTTTCCGATTTCAACTGCCACATAAATTTGACCCCTCGACCAAAGGAAACCGACCACCAGCAATATCACCATAATATCAATTAAATCGCTGAATGGCAGATTCTGGCCATCCCGTGTGGAAATTTGAATTCCTAATGGCGTTTAGTGTCCAATAATGAGGCACATTTGTTTTATAATTTCATTAGCCGCTTGTCCGCTCTCGGCCAGTGCCATAACTTATTATAATTGCCTTTGGCTTATAATGCGAACGCGAGCAAAAAGACAGTGCGATTTGCATAAACATTTTATTGTTAAATTAATAAAAATTTTGTGAATAGAGCGCGGACACAATGCCGATATCGGAAATCGAATCTACAGATCTGCGACATCGGTGACATCGACAGCGATTTCTTATTGATGTTTATTACAGGTCCAAAAAATTGTCGCTTGATTCGGATTTTTATTGTCTGCCGGCTGCGCTGACAAGTGCTACATGTTTTTTCGCTCGTTTCGAATTGATTTTTGGGTTTTTGATTTGAATTTTGGGATTTTAGATTTCTCTAGCCAGCCAAATAATACATAATTAATGTGATTGGAAATTATGGCAACTGTTTTCACAATATCGTGTAAAGCTCGAGCAGTGTGTGTATACTTATGTAGTGGCTGTGCTGTGTGAGTGGCGGAAACTTTTGGCTTAACCCTAATAACCTTGTTGCTTTTTAGTGGGACAGCGACAGCAACAGTTGCTAGTTAAGGCAAGACAAATTGACAAATAACATCACCTCACTTAACCCGGCTTGCAACGCCTTTTTGTTGGCCAAAATACCAGTGGCAGTCGACCCGGCCTAAAACGCGCTGTGTGGTAGGCCACAAAAAAGGCAGGAAAACGCTCCTCCGAGGTGGAGCTTTAATTAGATGCCCCATGGGAGTATCTTTTTTCCAACCTTATGGTGCTTTTGTACAGTGGGCTAGAGTTGCCTCTGATTAGCTAGGATAGTTGATTTCCCCTTTATATCAGGACATTATCTACGGTTTTTAATACCTTTTTATATAACAATTCAAACTCATATCGCTAAAACCCACAGTATTTAGGCCCAAATGATTCAGACTTACCCCTAGTGAGTGTTTTTCCCCACACGACGTATACGTGATATTTGTAATTACTTTCTAAAACATTTAGCTACATAAATTCCACTGCTCGTTTTGGGAAACATTTACCATTCGCCAGACGCTCTCCTTAAAATTGGCCATTGAAACTTTTCGTGGAAAACAATTTCCCGGCTAACAACAACAAAACACCGAGCAATCCATGTAATGGCGACAATTCGCATACGCCCAGACAACAAAAAAAAATAGAAGGAAAATCCTGAAGACAAGAAACGTAACCGAGTCAGCAAAATAAAAAGGTTAATTGAGGAAACATCAGCGGACGGGCGTGATGTGAGCATCGCCCAAGTTGAGGGACCGATTTGATTTGAGCCAGCAACATAAGGAGGTCGGTCGGGGTCACCACACACATATACGTACGTATATTCAGGGGGTCCATCTTAGCCAGCATCCACTGTGTCGAGAGCCTTTGTCAGCGTCTTCAGTGGCAAGTTGAACCAAAGCTCGGGGCCATCTGCTCCTCGATCGAGAGGCACAAATGGGGGGTTTTTTTTTTGGGAGCTGGAACTGAACTCCTCCCTGGCGTGCCTGCCAATTGGAAAACAATACCGTTTCGCTTGTTTTGCCCAGGTCCGTTTGATTTACAATGCAACAGAAAAACACAAAACAAGCCAAACGTTTGTCTATTGATTGTTGTTTGCCAGTGCTTGTTGTTGGCCACTTTGTGGTAGGTAGGTGGAGTAAGAAATCCCAGGCCAACATGGTCGCCATCATCGCCGTGGTTGCTCCAGCTGCTGGTCGTGCACATTTACAAAATATTACCGATATAATAAAACAATTTTCTTATACACTACACTTTTGGCTGAAATGTTCAAAAGAACAAATGGTTTGCTCGTCCCATTAACTTTCAAATCCAACAGATCTCCTTGGGTCTCTCTATGGAAAGTCTTGTTTCTTGCACTACAGTACATGACATATTCCTATTGATCCTTGATTTTTTCCAGTGTTCTGCTGTCGTCAAGCAACGGAAAATATTCGGCTTCAGCCGCACGATACTCTGTTCCATCTCCATCTCCGTGGCCGTGCCCGTGGATTTGCCGAGATTCGGGAGGAGGGTTGAGGATCGGGGAGTGAGGGTCTCCTATTCGCTACTTGCTAACAACAAAAGTGTAACACAAAATCCGTGAGTCGATTTCTGCAGTACATAGGCCCCATCCCCATCCCTATCTACGTTTCTGCCATTGGACCGCCTGGCCCCTCGATGTTTTGGCTTTTCAATTTCATTTTATTTTATTTACCTCCCTCGCCGCCAGTGGAACGTGAGTTGGGCGGCGATTTACTTATTTTATGGCAAACTGCAATCGCTCTCAACTTTTTATAATCCGCAACTTGTAATTTTGCGATCGGGCGGCACAGCGGTTCATAGAACCTGGCATTTCCACCCCTCTGAACTGAACAGAATCGCAAGATCCCCGAATCCCCAGATCCTCCGATCCGCAGTGCCCATAACGGGGACTGGGCCTGCAACTGCAATAACCAAATCATTGCTCAATCGAAAAGCGTCCACAGTGCTCACGATTGTGCCACTTACGCGGTCAGTTGATAGGCGATAGGCGATAAATTGCCCGATCGGGTCTGGGATGATGATAGCTATAGCTATGGCTACGACTATATAGTAGATGGGCTGCGGCCTGGGAAGCGGAGCTGACGATCGTTTTGATTTCCAACTTAGTTCGATTAAATTTGCTGCTTTAATGAAATCATAAATTATGCCGCCATTGCACCCATTGCATGCCTCCCAGAGCACAGTGGCTACAAACTAAAGTCTACCAAAGAAAATCCCCATTTAACAGAGTTTTGTAAAAATACTGAACTTTACATGTTTTAAGATCCCTTAAAGCTTATTTACGCCTTTTTAAATCAGTGTTAGATGAATTATCAGGAAGTTTTAACCACTGTGCAAGCTGGATGTGCGCGGATCGCAAGTCATAGTCAATTGACCAGTTGACCGCCCTGGCCGCCCGCTTGGCCAAAAACCTATTTGGGGTTTAATCGAATTTACCGTCCATGCCCTGCCAAGAAACAAGAGGAGGGAGGAGTCTGCTGCAGGGGTGAGGGGGGACTCAGCGTGGGACATCACTTGTTGCAATTGGCCGGCAACCGTTAAAAGGCGGAAAAACTGAGGGAGTCGCACTGGGAAAAGTAAACTAGGAACTAAAGGGCTGGAAAAATATGGAAATGTAAATGAGTATATAAATGGTATGTCTTAGTTCCAATAAATATTTACAAATAAGTATTTATAAGTAAGTATTTATAATTTGGTATTAGTTCACAACTTATATTGCTATATAGAACAAATGCTACAACTTTTTGTTCAGTGTCCTGATCGGAACGAAATGGACAGATGGAGGCTGCTCCATGTAGGATACGCTGCGATGCGATGCCATGCCATGCGGGCTGTACATTGTGACTATTAGGGGAAACCAAATTCGGCATTTGTGTCGCTGGCATTATGATAGCATATTTCAATTTTGGGCAACAAAAGGCAATTTTCTCCGGGACTTTGAAGGACCGAGCCGAGATTGCTGGCAACAGGAACCGCAGACCTGCACGCTGCACTGCACTTAACTATTTTTCCGCCTTTTCGTCATTAAATTTTAATTGTGTTTTCTGTGAACGCCCATTTCGAGTCGAAGCTAAAGCTGCTAAAGTTGAACATTTAGTGGCCGCGGCGGGGATCGATTTCATTTACTTTCGAGTGCCTGGGTGTTAACTGTTTGGCCAAACAGCGGGCCAGAAATGGTTGTTTGAATTGTCGAGTCAACAACTGGCCTTTGTTTTTGTTTGCAATTTGTGGCTGACTTGCAGCAGTTGGAGTCTCACTTCTAATTACGAATTCCTTACGCTTCGTTCTGAGGTGCTGATTCTGCCGGCCGCTGGGAATCGGGCATTTCGTTCCGTTCCCAATGGCCATTCGGATTTTTAGCATTTGAGCGTTAAAATTTGTTTGCCCAGCACACGGCGGCTGCGTGTAAATAGAAAACGGACAAACGAACCAACAAAAATACAACAAACAGACTCCGAAAGGAACACAAAGAAGCGTGAAGAAATGTTTTTAGTTACGTTTTGTTTGGGCCACACGAGCGCGTACATGGGAATTCCATCAAACGCAAGACAAATATGACTTTTATAAGCCATGAAATTATAATTTGGCTTTCGAGTGGTAAGTGGCAGATGGGCGAACTGCATACATACCCTCTGTTGTCCATCGGCTCTTACCACTATTTGCTATTTGTATTAGCTCTTGGCTCTTAGCCGAGATGAGGCGTGCGAACCACGCGAGTCCAAATCTAGCGGCCATATGCCTAGATGCCATGCTTGACTCATCAATTGGTTCGGAGTGGCATTTTTATGCACCCTTTCAAAAGGAATTTCAGTAATTTTCCAAGCCTAGTTTAGGTATAATTTATCGCTATTAGCCAAGCTCCGTTGATAGCCCAAATGAAACTCCCATTTCCCAACTTCTAATTAAAATCGCCACAGAAAGTGTCAGGCCCTTGCGTCTGCAAAGCAAATAAACATTTGGGTCGCCTGGGACTCGATTCAGTTTCGAGGTACATGGACATAGCAGTGGGAACAAGAACAGGAACGGGCGGAGGGATCGAGGTCTGGAGCTGGAGCAGGGACAGTGTCGTTTTGGGGTCTCTAATCTGGCTTGTCATCGCCTGGCAGCTTTCTGTCTGCGTCTGCGCCTTCCACGAAAATGTGCGGCCTGACTAATGAGCCGCGAAACCGCGGGAAAAATGACAAATTTTGTGCAGTTGTCCACAGAAGCTTCGGGATCGGGAGCGGAAGGCAACTTGGCAGCGATTTGTAGGGCCCGTTTAATATTTAAAACAAAAGACTCAGGCAACGAACTCGGCTGGCAGCAGCGGGAAAGACGGGAAACACATAAAGCACAGAGCCATGGGCACGAAACAAACGTAAACGTAAACGGAACATTTGCCAGCTCGGTTTCATGTAACTGCCATTTTTAACACTTAAATGAGCCACAGAAACTGCAGCAGCAGCAGCTCGTCTCTTGTCTTCTGGCCAAATGCAAATGAAGCCAACGGATCAGGGCCAGGCAAAATGCAAAGAGCTAACAAACCGCGAAATGGCAAATCGCGAAATGCAGTTTGCAGCTTGCAGCTGGCTCTGCAAATGTTCTGCAAACAACTTTGGCTTTAACTCTGGCTAATTTAATTGATGATTTCCACTGGCAGACATCTCGATGTGCTTGTGGTCACAAAGAGGTGTCATCGCTTTCCTCAGGTCTCTGTTTTTTTTTCCCAATTTTTTGTTTTCTACTTTTTGTGTCGTGGCAGCGAGAGCATGTCAACGCCGTGTTCATTAATGTCAACCGAACAAATCGAGTGAAATAAATTGAGGCTACGCGACGTTTAATTAGAAGTAACCAAACGATCCGTGTCATCCGGCACTTCCGCATTGGCTATCCTTCGAACAAAAATAAAAGGGTAAATAAACGAGCAGCCATCCGAATAAAATGTATAAATCTTTAGCTGCAAACGCAATTCGATTGGCCGATAAATGCAATAAATCCTCGAGCTCAACCTCCTCGAACTTGGCTCCGGATTCGAGCTGCTGCTGGGCCAGCAATCATGCGTTAATTTAGTTGCATGTGAAGATTAATTAATTTCCAACGTTTTTACTACCTTTACTGCCTCGCATTCTCCGGCAGAAGCAGCGGGTGTTGTCAGAAGGATTGCGAAGTCGGGTATTGCGGAGTTGCGGTTCGGCCGTAAACGTTGGTAGCTGCACCACCGTCAATTGACGTTTTATGGCCCCAGAAAGGAACTTATTATGTTTTGGGGCCAATAAAAAAAATAAAAAGGCCCATTTGGCCCTGGCTGCCCCACAACCGCAATGGCTGGCCTGTAAACAAAGTTGGTTAGTTTTCGATCATAGCTAGGCTATATTTACATAGAATCTGCCGCTGTGGCTGCCACAATTTCGAAATTCCATTCCCAAGCACTGGAATTTGATTCTCGGATATCCTACACTCAAAGAAATAAATTGGCACATGGTTGCAGTGAGCAAAATATTTAGTTAAATTTGTAGGTTTGATATATAAATTTTCAATCTAAAGGAGACTTCCCAAAGTTGGAAAATTAGTTTTCTTGTGCTATTCAATAAATTCTTATTAATAAGGGCAGTCGTATAAAAATATTGATATTATTAAGTATTGTTATAAATTTGTTTGCATTATTCTGATTCCAAAGTTCTTTTTCCAAGTGCTTCCTAATCCACACAACGAACCACAAGAGGACGACTTTGGCACGCAGACTCGTCGGTTGCTATCTGGAGTCGCTTTTGGCCAATTCGAACCTCTTCAAAATCGCATGTTTGCAACTGCAATCGAGCTAAATGGCGAAACGTTACCCATATGTCTATATGTCTACATGCCTATCTGTCCGTCCGTCCGGCTGCCCGTTCGTAAGTCCTACTCTTGGCCAGTCAGAGCGTTTGTGGTGCTTTCTGTTTTTGTTTTTCTGGTGGCTGCTCCTTGCTTTTCCCGCCATTGTATTTATGGCTATTCATTTCGTGATCTACTGATTTCGCATGTGTTGGATGGGAATCCAGAACATAGCCACAGATCCCGGGATGAACTTGTAGCCTCTCAACCGCCTTGGCCACGTACTGTGCCTGCAGTGAGTAGCTCAGGCAGAAGGAGATACAGATATACAGATGCAGACAGACAGCCAGCCAGCGATCCGCATATGCCACGGCTGGCTGCAGGAGAACGAAATAAAATAGAAATCATTAGGGCCCCAGAACACACATAGTAAATCTCATCAAGAATTTGTAGCAATTTCCTGTTCGATGATTCCGAACCCGAACCTGGGAAGCAGCCAGAAGACCTTGGCCAAAAGTCCAACTCGAACTGAGTCATGTTGCCGCCCAAAGTCTCCGGATTGGTGGCTTCCTCGGGTCGTGTGCACAGTTCATCATCGGAACATAAAAATTCACTGCGTTCATAAAAAAAAGAAGGGAATCCAAAAATCTCCATCTCATGCTGATGAGGAGAGCTCCAGTTTCAAAACTCACACTCTGCAGTTGAAAATCGAAAAAATCAAAAACCCAAAAACCAAAAATCGAAAAAAATAAACCAATGCAAACAACACGTGAGAAAATCTTCGTCGCGGGATCCAAGAACTTGAACGATTTTTATTTCTTGTTCAGCGTCTAGGGCGACGCTTGATATATGAACAGATATAGTATGTGAGCCAGCGTGTATATCGCCAGAATCCCAGTCCCTCCGTTCGCTTTTTGTTTAGTTCTTTGGTTCTTTAGTCTTTTTTTTCTGTTTTTATTTATATTCTCATCACAACTGATTGCGCTTCGCTCGATGCGATTAGTGTTAAAAGGTATTAAAGCGGCAAATGCACAGCACACTCACTCACACACACACATGAATCGAGAGTGGGATCCCTATATGAAAGGCAACAAAACGTTACAGTTGCCACTGTGGCCCCTTTTTTTTGTCCATCGCCTATTGTCGCTCAATTTGACACTGCGGCCGGAGTTTCTGCCTCCGTCTCAGCCGCAGTCGCCGTCGACGTCCGCAGTAAATTTGTTGTCATTTGATATGCGAGTCATGAGGATTATTAGGTTCAGCCGGCGAAGAAAAAAATAAGCGGCCATGCGACCAGGCAATATAACGAGGGGGGCTTAAAGAGTACGGATTCTCGAAGAAATTCCTTTCGGCTAACTCGATGTACATCTACCTTATTTTTGGTATGACACATATTGTGTAGCAGCTTAAAACATGCAAGTAATTAAACATGTTTCCTTATTTAACAAAGTTCAAAATCCTAAACTCTTGCAACCACCCTCGCTTTCGTTTAAGCCAGCACAAAGAAGACATTTGCCTGTGTCACTCTGGAGACAGCAATCCCCTCCAGTCGGCGGAGTGGAGTCTCATTCTCGATCGCAGCCCATTTCCCCTGCCCCCAAGAGCCTCATCATCGTCATCATGGTCGTTGTCACCATCAACGGGCTGTCATTATTGTCGTCTTTATGGTTTTATACTTTTTTAATTTGGAGCAAACTGTCGAGCTGATCTGAATGCTGTTGGCCGGGCCTGAAACGACTTGGCCCGTTTGCGTGGAATGGAATGCTCATTTTCGGCTCGGATTTTCGGTTATTGGTTCCCTTCTATTTAGATTTTAAATTGCTTTTAATTTGAGTTATAGAACGTTGGCTCGCTTAAGCCAGCATAAATCGGGATTTGAGCTCTTTTATGTATTTATTTTACCATACAATTTACACACTCCATTTGCCGGCCAGAGAGCTCGGGGCTCTTAGCTCTTTGGCTTTTCTGTGGCAGGTACGCACTTCATTAAGGCTTTGTTTGCCAAAGGTGTCGATTGGTGTCTGCTTTTCCCCCACACCCAAGGAAAAGCCATATTTGTCATCATAAATATGCTGAGGCCAAACAAAAGACTGAGGCAACAAACTTGGTCAGAGCTATGCACACCGATTTGGAGATTGGAATTGAAAGAATCAGAATCAGAATCGGAATCAGAGAGGCTGACACCTCATTTTGTACTTGGTAATTTCTCAATAAACGGCTGCGTGGGTAGTTCGAAACCCTTCCTTAAGCCCACTCATTAAGGAGACCACCGCGGTGGACAGGCGTACATACGCCGACGTGGTTAGATTAGATCAATACAAGTGCCACCGTCCCCGCAAGTGGATCTACATCATCCGACTACGATCCGCATCTGGACTCCGAAAACTGGACCCTGCCCATGGAGACGCGGTTTGTCGATGTGTCTTTGCGATAGGCATTTAAATCTCCGCCGAGCGTTCGTGTTTTTCTTCTGGTGTTTTCTGTGGTTTTTTACTTTTTTGCCTGCACCTTGAGTAACGTTGGGTTTGTGTGTTGATTTTGCACTCGAATGTGAAACGCAACGCGGCTCAAGTGGAGCATAGCACAAAGTGCTTAAATGTTTTCGATTGTTGCCGCTGGCTGTTGGCTGTTGGATGTTCTTTGGCTTTCATTCTTGTGGCCAAGAGCAAACAGTAGGCTCTGTCAGCCGGCCAGTCAGTCAGGCAGTCCGTCAAGCCGGCTTCTTTATCATTTTGATGAAATCGGTAACCTGGGAATGCGTTGCACTTGTAATCTCCTCCTGCTTTGCATGCATCCTCCGTTGGGTGAGTGAATTATGTGGCCGGTACTCTGACGGCGACTTCGACTTCGACTTGGACTTGGACTGACATGTCTGCGGAAAATGGGCCCATAATGAAGTGTATTTGCCTTGCATTTTTAATCATTACGATTACCCATGCCCATACAAAAAGCTCCAACTTGCCACACTCGTTGCCGCCTGCAATTTGCAATTAAAATTCAAATTAATATAATGCACGAACCGGCAGACTTTCAAATGTTTGGCTTTTTGTGGCTCACTCGTTAAATGCGCTGCTCCAGTTTGTTTTGTATGTCTCGTACACGCTGCGACTCGAAATGTTTTCAAAATGTTCAAAAAAAATACGAATACGTTGTAAGTGCTTTAGGCCAGAACAAGTTTACGTTTTTTTGTGGCCAACAGTTGGCTTTATTTATGTACAAACCTTATGGTAATCTTGAACTCGCCTGTGAGGCGTAGTGCCCACGAATTACCCGGTGCACTAAAAGCTGGCCAAAAGACTTGTCCAGAATGGCAGCTCAAGGTGAGAAGTAAGCGAGTCAAGTAATGGAAATTTATTACATTCCTCTGATGTTTGGTAAGAGATGTCAATAAATTCAGCGTGCAGAAGGTCACTTTCGAAATGGGAAAAACATTTCGAACTTAATGTTTTATGAAAAAAAGGTCAGAAAATCGTAAGTATGAATAAAACTCGGTTGAGAGTGCCTTTAAAAGGCATTTGTTAGAAAGTTAAGAAAAATTAACACAAGCACTCGTATTTGATCGGCAAATGGGCTTTAATCCCGAATTAGCATAATCAATCACCTGCCAAGCCAAAGATTACTCATTACTCCCTCGAGCTCTTCACATTCGCATGGACTAAGCAAATAAATATAGAATCTCACGACACGATTCCAGTGAGGAATGTCGATTCGTTCGATCGCCAACGTATTAGCCCCCTACAGTCCAGTACGCCCCCGTTTATGTTAAATATAGCTTGGTTTTTGTTTCGTATATATGTTTCTCCTGACTTCATTTACAAAATCTGTGCGTGCGCTTTTTTGTCCGTCGCTTGTTTCAGGCCACGCAAAAGGTAAATTTATTTTACATTTTATTTACCCCTTCATTTGAGCCTCATTTTTCTTCCATTTGTTGGATACACGAAAAGAGAAACGCATTTGACACATTTTGCATTTTAAACGTTGACAATTGCCGCGCCAAGTGGTTGGTTGCCGCTCATGTTTGTTGTGCAAACAGGCGCTGGAAAACCTAAAACCAAAGTCAGATGCAAACAATGCCGTTCCAAGGTGAGAACTTAAATCTCTGGCTTATTAGCTTGTGGATGCTGGGCACGTGATGCGTCAGCTGGCGGAGATTCATCACCATGGAGTTACAAAAGATCGGCGTTGACAAGTGGAAAGTTCGAATGCAGATTCTGATTTATGCGGCATGTGCGTGTTGGCCATTTGCCTGTTCCTCTGTTTAAAGAATTTGTTAATCAATTAGTCATAATTTACGGCTCAGCCGTAATCAGTGGACGGAAGGCAATGAACTGGTCTCCTGCACTTGCTGCACGGTCTCCTCAGCTGAAAGATACAAAACGATCTCGGTCTGTCCTCGCGTCTGTGTGGCAAAAACACATTTGCCACAACGCTAATGATGCATTGTGGCTTGCATGTGTTGCATGCCCCCCTCGCCACCCTTCCACCATTTGGCCCTCTTGGGCTGCAGAAACAACTTAAGCGTTTAACACGATCTTCAATTTGCGCCAAGCCAAATATAAGAAAGAAGGCAGCAAAAAATGAAACACCGAAAGAAAGGAGAGGATGAAAACACTGCGAATGGCCAAGACTAAATGCAATGGGGACGAGAAGAGCTGATGAAAAAAGTCGTGCAGGGCAGCGCCAATTGGCATATAGCCACAGTGGACAGCGCAACAGGTGAATTGAGTTAAAATAAACCCAGCCAACTTTAAAGTGTACAGAAAATTGTGGAGTGTTAAAAGCTGAGAGCATTACATTTAAAAATGTTAAACATCTAAATAATAAGGTTACTCCTTTAATAACTTATTGAAATAAGTTCTCCTTAGAACTAAATAATATTTACACCCAATATCAGTCAGTACTCACTGTATGTGTGCGATTGGCGATGCACCAGCTATATAAGCAATGCCTCATGCTGTGTCGTAATCGCGAGTTCGTTGCCTAAGTCTTACGTTTTGCCTGCCACTAAATATATCATCGATGCGCCCGCGCCCGTTTCCCACAACCTCCCGCGCTGCTCGCCGAGATCGCGGCTTTAAAAATATGTTGAGTTAAGCTAAACGATGCAGCTACGGCAAATGGTAGGGGCAGAGCCACGGAAGGATGAGGGGCAGGAGCGCAGTGAATCGCATGTATACGCCCATCAATGCTGCCACCGCAGTGGCAGGTTGAAATGTTGCGCCAAGTCCGCGAACTGGGCACGAAAGCGAAAAGGAAACACAAGGATTTTTATGCCAGCTCGGCACCCTTTTGCGGTGCCCCTGTTCCCCCCCTCCAGCCACCGTGAAATCCAGCTCGGACTGCCACAACTCCGACTGTGGCAATCGGATCGCGTACTTTGTGCTGTTCTACACGCATACAACAACAGCAGCAAGAGGTGCACAGGTACAGGTAAGCCGCTGCAACAGGAATGAAATGCAGGTGCTTGTGGCCTCCGTTTGGGCCAACCTCCGCTCCTTCCGCTGGAGCACTTTGTATGCCTCAGAGAGAGTCTTGTACGAAATTAACTACAAACAGCAGTACAAAATATTTTAATTAAAAATTCCTAATCGTGTGCGAAGCATTTTTTATCTGATTTCAGTTGCAGCCCCTCACCCCGCGAAACGGAGGGTCCTCCTCCACCAGCGGCGAACGGGCTAAAAATGTATTAATAAGAAAAACGCCAAAGGTTTGCGTGTGTGGAGGATAACCCCTACTCCGCGCCGGGGCAACCATCTCATCTGGTGATCTTCCCTGGCTGCTGGCCGGGTCCCGTCCCAGACGTATAATAAATTGCATTTGCCTACCAGCCGAGATGCAGATATGAGCTTGGCATGGAGTCTCCTCTTCGCCGAGTTGGGTTGCATGCAGCCAGCGACTGCAACTGCAGCGACGACTCGGCAGATATTTTTGCATCTAGATACTTTTGGCAGTAATGTGCGAAAATTTCATTGGGTGTCGAAAAGTTAAGTAGTGCTCGCTGCCGCTGCCATGTGCGCCTGGCCATGTGCTTGTGTGCTGCAGCAGTTTGTGAGACGTCTTTGGTCTCCTTGCCTCTTGCAGTGTGTCTTGGAAATCTCAGGGTTGCCGTGGCTGATTGTCTCGCCCCAATCTGCGAGCGCTGCCGTTTACATTTAAAGTGAGAACTAAACATTTGGCTTTTGAGCCTTCAATTTGTATTAAGTTGTTTGCATCCTCGCCAAGCGACTCGTCAACGCGGATGAGGGGAAAACTATTTTTGCCGGCGACTGCAAATCGCTGGTTGCTCAGCTCAACCGCTGGAAAATTGCTGCGTTTGAGCCGAACGACTGTTATCAATTTCGCCTGGCTAATTGGTTTCAAATTTATGGACCCGTAATTGATATTTATGTTTGTCCTCGCTCCGCGATGCGTTGTCAAATGGTCGGCAGATCGAAGTTGGAGTCGGAGGATCCGAGCTGGGGCAACCACTGGCATGCCTGCGTAATTGGTCAAGGTACTTTGCTATAAATCCTCGTCTGGCATTTACTGCAACGGCTTAGCGACGATAGACCTCCATAGATTGCGACCAGAACACGGAGGCTGGGTATCCGCATCCCGGAGACAATTTAACCATCTATTCAAGTATCTGTGAAGGAGCGGTTATTAAAGTGCCAGCAATGAAAAAGATTAGCGTAGCTCTAGAAGAGTGCTTTTCGTTTTCTTTCTTGCATAACTTTGTGTAGAATGTTTCGAAAAATGGTGAAATATATATTTGCTTCGAAAGACCAGCTAATTACACTCGGTTAGCTGGGCTCAAGGTCAATTTTTGCATCACCATCTGGAAACTGATAAAACAACTAAGCAGGGGCGGAGACAGAAAATTCGGGGGTTTAAGTGTTTAAATGAAGATAAGTTAAAATAAGATAATTTCCATTATTAAAACTATTAAATTAAGGGTTTAATTAGGAGAGGTGTTTTTATTATTCATGCCATTTAAGGAAAGTTACCCTGTTACAGGAAAACGTTTACAATAAAGTACATGAGTATATGATTACTTGTTTATTTTCCCGTACTTCTCGTTGGTATTATGACCCAGTGGTGATTTATTTTACAGCTCCCTGTGGAGGTAACGCCTCTGGTCGTCCTAGACTCGCCTCCTGGGAGGGAATTAGCATGCAGGCCCCGAAAATACAATTCGTTTTGTTCGAATCTGTTCTCATTTTGTTCGACGGCCAGCACGAACGAACTGAACTAAACTAAACGAAACGAAACGAAAGGAAAACAAAGAACGCGCTAATTAAAAATGCTAAAAGTTTTAAGCCATCCGCGAGTCGGGCCGGAATTCCAGCCTCCTTTTCAGCTGTCCATTTGGACTGGGACTGAGTGGAGCTACGGCTGATGGCCAGCTTCCTCCATTCCCCAATGCGATCAGAAGTGAATTTCGATTTTTTGTCTGTCCGGTTTTTTGTTTTTATTTTGTGTTTTATTTTTTTTTTTAGGGATCTCTTGTTGGAGTAGTAAACACCGCACGGCTGTCGATTTCTGTTTGCTGTCAGTTGGCTTGTGGGGCATGGAGGGGTCAGGGAATCGAGGGGCTCTGGGCAACCCTGCCGAGCTCCAACCATTCATCTTTGGCCGGCTCGAAGGGCCTGGTTTTGGGTTTGTCGATTTTCGGTTTTCAGTTTTCAGTCTTCGGTTTCGGCTGGTCATTTGTTGGGTTGGCGTGTTGCTTATCCCGACGATTCTGTTTGAAAATTTCCAACGAAATGCTGGAAATGCTGCCGCCGAACAGGACTCAACATGCAGAGTTTATAGGTATTTTAATTAGTTGAAATTTCTCAGCGGCTACATGGGTCTGGGAACGAGGCGAAAGAGGAGAACCCTCCAGGGACCACCTAGGTAACAAATGTCTTTCCTATGTAAACATAACTTTGGGCCCCAAATGAGCAGCTCGCCTATATATTTTCAACTCCCAACCGAATTGATTTAAGCCTAATGAAGCTTAATAAGAACGAGAATCCTCCATAAATGAAGCGATTACTCTAAAGCAATCTCATTTGAGGATTACGATCTTCCAATGAATAAAGTATTCAATTTTCCAGAAACCAAAAAAAAAAAAAGAAGTTCACCCAGGCGGGAAACTAAAATTAAAACGTCGACTTAAGCCGCGAACGAGAAGGGCGACATTTATCCGGACAGTGACAAGTGTCCAACCCCGGAGATGAGCCGATCTTCCTCGGTTTTTGGTTGTGATTTTGATTTCGGTATCGGGAAAGGTTATTGTTTGCTTAATTGCGGGCAAGTTGGCGAGCTAGGGCGGTGTACACTTGAAAATTGTAACAGCAAAAATGATAAATGATTCGCACATTTAACCCTCCACTTGCACAGCTGTTGGTTTCCACTTCCTCGATGCGGTGCGATGCCAGTGCGTAACATTTGCCGCAAATCAAAGGCAAACCGCTGATGACGAAGTGGTGGTGGTGGTGCCTGGGTGCTTAGGAGGTGGTGGTTTAGGTGGCCAGGCTGCCTTGGGTGCACTTACAGCCACGAAAATGTAATAAAAACGTGCGTCTTCACTTCATGTAAATCATGTCAGGCGGTGGCGAGTAGCGCGAAATATTTACCCTGCACTCGTAAAAAAATTTACATAATTTCCAGCATTACCCTAATAAATTATAAGGTTAAATACAGCTGCACAACATGGCCTAAAAATGTTTTTATGTTTAGGTAAATACTAAACGGGCTTTGAACCTAAACATTTAATATTTTAATTACACTACAATATAATTTTTAGTATGTAAATAGGCCACATGAAGTATATGTACCCTTGTACATATTATACTATTTCTTTCCAGTGTGATGATGCTGCAGTGCAAGTAACATAGCAGCCGCGGCACAAATGAGGAGCACGGCATGGAGATCATCCTGACCGCAGTGCGATCGCAATCGCCAAATGGAAGGCAAGGTGTCCCATTCGGAGCTGGCGACGGAGATGGAGTTCCAGTCGGTCCAGGGCGTCTCTGCATCTGCACTGGATGTGCCCGGGTATACCTGGTTGTTGGTCTACTGTCTACTGGCGGTGGCGTGAACGTGCAAACATGTTGCACATGAGAGAGGCTGCCGCTAAAGTACTTGTACTTGTCATATTGTTATGGATTTATGGCAAACACGTATAGCGCTATAAAAATGACATATGCACGTGTATGGGTTAAAGTATGGGCTCGATATGAGGACTCCTTGCCACAACCCTTCCCTTAACCCCTTCTTCCCTGTCATCGCAGTCGCATTCGCTGGGTAACAGTTGCACATGTTGGCGAAAGACATGAGCACGCGCAGCCATCTCGATTACTCGCTTGCGTCGGCGCAATCGAGACCAACCCTGCTCGATTTCCGATCTCTATATCTCTGCCATATCTTTTCATCCCCCCTCCCCCCTTCCCATCGTCGCTAATTAATCGCCTTTGTTCGTGTGATAATGCGATGCGTTCGCAGCCTGTTTGCCTTACTGATTTTGCAATTGGATTTTGTTTTGGCAGCGCCTAGGGGTGGATTTCGGGTTAAATGAGGCGTACCTCTAGCATTTTACCCCTATTTGCGCGAACATGTGTGAGGTTCACAAGTGCCTTGATTTTGATTTCGGGTAAGGTGGTACAAATTGCGGGCTCAGGTCAGGTGGTCACATTGATGGATGGTGCGTCATGAATAATCTGTTCATTAACACAACTGGAAAGTGGTAAGTTCGTTAAGCTGCCGAATGGCACAAAGATGGGTTCCAAGCCCCTAGAGAACCACATAACATTGCTAAAAAGTAGACCAATAATATCAGTTTTATATAGTCTGCAGTTAAACTATATCTAGTTAAACTGTACGCACCATTAACATTAATAATAGTTTAGTCGCAGTGGATTCATTTAGAAAAGCCAATTTCATAATCTCGTTATATTTTTATTCTGATTTTGAAAAGTTATATTATCCTAACTTAGCTTAAGATCTATAATTTTTAATGATGCTATTTTATTTAGCCGAGATAATACTATTTAAAGGCTGTAAGTGTTAAGTGCAACCCTTAGATTTACACAAGCTTCTCAGTGCAATAACCATTTAAATTAATAAGATCAGATTATTTTCGTTCAGTTCAGCGACCCCTCTTTTGTATAGAATTTGTAGTTTCTACACCATTTAGCTAAAGAGTGTGAAATGCTATTAGCTAACACTCACAGATCTTTAAAGTAAATACCGCAATGGTTTTCGGGAAAAGTGCTGCCCTCTTTGAGCTCAGTTCCAATTCCCATTCTTTTTCCAATTCTTTGGCCTGAGTATTCTCTCAAGTGTCCGTAAGTTTACGCAAAAAATATGGCCCATAAATCTCCTGACCCGGCACTGTGCCAATAAAAGCCTTCGTAAACAACTAACCTAAGGCAATGATTCTCCGTACTAAGGGCGGCCACTATGTGGCGACCACTAAACCACCAGAAACCACTAACCGCAAACAGCCACCACAACGGCAGCAGGAGGAGTGAAAAATTAAAAAAGAAAAACGAGGAGGCGGAAAAAACACTTGAAAAATCTGTCATAAAATGTTGAGTGGTGTAAAACCAACTGGTTGAAATTGCCAACATATTTGCCTGTTTGTTTAATGAACTCGCCCAACGAGGGTCTCTGGTTTGAGGGGGTGAACCTTTGTCGAGAGGGTGGGTTTAACATTTTGATTACTCAATATGTTTGATTTTATGGATTTATGCCACCGCCCTGGTCCACTTTTGCAGCTGTTACATGTGACAGTAAAACCCAAAAAAACCAAAAACACTTGGCCAGAAAACGAAAGCTAATCCCAACAAAGAAATGCCATCGAACACGAACAAGTGTCCAACAAGCCGCCAACACAGAGTGCCCCCAAATTATGAGAGACGCGCACAAAGACACCTGTAAGTCGTTGTCTGCTATTAGTTGAAATCAAAACGAAAACAATGTAAGCCACAGTGAGCAAAAATAATATCTCTGGGGAGCACCAGCACCAGCTCGAAGTCTCTGGAGGCTGATGGCTGAAGGCTGTAGTCTGCTGGCCACCAACGCAAAGCTGGTCGTCGCCTTTTAGCCAATTTTGATATAACTGAAAGCGTCAATTATACGTGAAATTTATGATGCCGTGTGAAGAATAACACCAACTTGCAACATATTTGGACAACGAAGCCGTTGCCGTTGCCGCTGGCAGTTGCCTTTGCCTTTGCCGTCGCGGTGGCCCGTACAATTGCCGCTCTGGGGTCTCTTGTCGCAGATATGTAAGCTGATAATGGGCATTGTAGTGCAGTTTTTTCTCCATTTCTTCTGTTTTTTTTCTTCTTTTTTTAAGCGAGAAAAGATGACAAAGGAGCTGGGAGACCGCTGCCCAGTACGCCCACCAAATAGAGGAGGATGGAGACCCAAATGGCCAGGGAAGACGGCTAGAGAAGACATTTTGGGCACACACCAAGTCAATTTGTTTTATCTATTGTCGAACAAGAGTCATGTCACAACGGCACAATGAGATTTACTATGTGTTGTTGCAGTTGTTGAGGCAGCAGCAGTTGTTGCTGTGGTGGGCAGACAATGGAAAATCAGCAACATGATTCGATATTTAGATATGCGCCTCAAGAAATATGAGCCGCTAACAACAACAGTAAGGCAGGCAGCAGCAACAACAAAGATGCTGCCGCCTGTCTTGTTGGCCGCATGTAATTGCCAAGTTTGTTGCTTAAGTCTTTTGTTTTGGCTGCACTGATAGGCCAATTGCATTTAAATTTGATTTATACACTTTTGGCCAGCAGATAATTGGATGGAAGTCGCCGCTCTGTCTGTGTGGTTAATAATTGGCCGGGCTAGTATCTTTCGATTTGGTTCCCACGCGTTAAAGATTGTGGGAGCGTTCCTTCATATTAGGTGTTAATTGCCAGTCCCTTGGAGCTACTAGATCTGGAGCACACACACACACAGTCCCAGAATGCACTTATTGGCATAATTAAGTTGGAATCGTAAAAAAGGGCAGCCGGGAGCCTCGGGCGCGCATGCGTGCAGCAGCCGAAGCGGCAGCAACTCCATTAACTGCCGATTCCGATTCAGATTCCGGGCCCCGGGGCTATATACAGTCGTACGACCAATCAGCGGCTGGCTAAAGAGCACGGCTCGAAGAGCAAACTGGTTTTCTCCAAAGAGAAGCACAGAGAGAAACGCTGCGAGTTAAGCTCTCGGGATCGACGGCAACTTGTGCCCAGAGGCAATCAGTCGTTAGTCGAAGCCTGAAGCGCACGCAGCACTCAGCGGAAGTCGTCGCCAGTTTATTTTGAAAGCGGTTTCGGTGGTTCGGACCGAGCCACAGTTCTCTTAAGACTGCAGACCACCACCACCACCATCACCTCACCACCTTTACCACCACCGAAAACCGCAGCACTCTCGCGTGACTTGCTCCGCCCCGTGAATGGATGCTGCTCGAGGGCTGGAAATGCCGCAGGATTCGGTTAACGCGTTTAGTCGAGCGCCGTGCTTCGAGCGGTGATGAGCCCCTTTTCTGTCAACGGTAAAACCCCTCCTCGAATTGGATTATTGTGTACCCAAACTGAACGCCACCGACCATCATCCATATAACAATTGTGAAAGTGTTTAATGTGCCGCAATCGAATTAAATTGCTTGCTGATTACAACAAATGATGAAGAGCAATCAACTACAAATGCTCGGTGGAAGAAAAGCAAATCGAAAGATCGACAATCAGCCGACATTTTGCTATGTGTGTGTTTCCATAGAGTGTGTGATTAATTCCTGAGCCCAGATCGTGTGAGCCAAGGAAAACGGAAATACCTTTCAATTAAATACAATACATTAATATATCAAAATACAATGCCGTCAAAATTGTGTTTAATCAAAGGCGAAAAGTAAAAGTGCAAACAATGTGAATATGCGAAAACGAGTGCCCCATTCCGGGGGAATCGCTGGCCACAGTGTGCTCCATTGATAACGCACACAGGCAAAAAAACAGGGACACAAGCACACGAAGCGGAATTGAAACATGCCAAGTGAAAGAGAGAAAGAATGAAAACAGCCGACTAGTTCATAATGCACGCAGATAATACAAATAATAATAATGGGCGCACATAGAGAAATTTCTACTAGAACTTAATAAGTGGGGTTCCCAAACAACCTTTTCAAAGTATTTGACTTTCTAAAAGCGAGGCTTAAAACGTATTTGTTTCTAAATTTAAAGAATCTGGAATCTGTTATATAGATAAATAGATGAAATATATAGTATTCATGAAGCTGTAGTTTTCTTCCGTGCAGCTGAAGAAAGAGAGATTGTGAAATCAGTGTGGTTCTGAATGGGTGGTACGAGCATGGGAAAGCCCCTGATCAAGAGAGCGCGGAAAATGCTCGATGCACTGCTCAATGATTTACCATATGCAACAAATTACGGATCTAGCACGGTCCAAAGCTTATTCAGATCGTTATGTTCAAGACGGGGATCTGCTTGCACAATTATTTGATAAATCAGAGTATATCCAGTAGTCACTAGAAATAGAAATAGAAATAGATACAGGGTACAATAAAGTTTTGAGGCCGCCACTAGTTCATTCGCCGTTTTGCAAATTGCCAAGAGAGAAGAGTGAAAGCAGGGGTATTAGGGGGTATTAAGGGGGAGGTAGCTGCATCATCCACTTGCAAAAGCCACTTCCGGTCATGCCCTGCAGCAGCAGCAGCAACATCCACATCAGCGGCAGCAGCAGCAGCAGCATGAGCAAGAGCGGCAGCATCTGGGTTTCGATTCAAAGTCAACGACTTCCGTTCCGTGCCCCAGCCGGGAGGAGGCCCCAAGCAAATTACTTAATTAAATGGACAATTAACACCCGAGCAGGAGGAACCGGGGCGGGCTGGGGGGCTAAAGGCCATGGGAGGATGGATAGCTTGGCCGGAATGGCAGAGGCAGAGGGCAGGAAGAATGAGTAATGTGAGCAAGAGTGAAAATATCTGTAAATTAATATGCGCACAAGATGCAAATTGTTTGTGGCCAAAGACACGGCTCCATAGTCGCAGCAGCAGCAACTGCAGCAGCCGCATCAGCAGCAGCAGCGGCAGTAACAGCGTTAAATTAACATAAATTGAATTGCATTTGCATTTGCTGCACGTTGCCGCTTTTTGCGGTCTGGCAAAAGTAAATGTTGCTGCGGTGGCTGGTGGCACTTGTTGCGGCTTGCTGCGGTTGCCGCTACTGCTACTGCAACTGCAACTGCAGCAGTGGCATCTGCGTGTCAATTAGCGTTGATGATGCACAGTGAAATAGATTTCGCGCAGCCCGTTTCAATTCCAATTCCTTCGACAATTGTTACAGCTAAAGATCTACAAAACATCAGCGCCTATCAAGTGGAAGTGTCAAGTGTGAACAAAACAAAAACGAGAGAAGCACATACTAAGGTCCATATAAATAATAAATAATAATTGTGTGTGATAACAACATTATCCAAGCAAAACCAAACAAAACGAAGGCAAAGTGGAGAAAATGATACAGCATCCAGAGTACGACCAGTTATTCAGCTATCCAGAGCAAGTGTAGTGTGGCAACTTAGAAACAAACAAAGGCACCAAAATCTGCATACATGGGCTAATTAAGGCTGCCCAGCGAATTTACATTTGTGTGGTGCCAATCCAGACCAGAGTGAATCCGAAACAAACTCCATCTAGATCGCCAACCAGCATCACGCTCGCAAACGCCCCCAGAATGTACAAAATGTTTAGGAAACATTTTCGGCGGAAACCAGCAACGTCTACGTCGTTGTCGTCGTCGGAGTCAACAATAGAATCACCAGACAGCCTGGGAATGTCCAAGAAGACGGCGACAAAAAGGCAGCGTCCGAGGCATCGGGCACCCAAAATCGCGACCCTGCCATCGACGATCCGCGATTGTCGATCATTAAAGTCTGCCTGCAACTTAATTGCTTTAATTTTAATACTGTTAGTCCATAAGGTAAGCAAAGCAGCCAACATGCAAAAACGATCGAATCCCCAAAGCAATAATCCCAAAAAGCCCCAGATCCAAATACATGCGGGTGTAGTGTCTTTTGGCAAAAAGGCCAAAAGAAAACAGCCAGAGTTGATTCAACCCATGCGAATTGGCAATGGCTGAGGGCAAAGTTTTGATGGGGGACGTAAATAATGATGATTTTGGGGTTTATTTTTTTGAGTGATTTATCAACTTCGCATCCCGAAGAGCTGTCTTTAATGAGAGCTCTTACGCTGGAATTTTCTCAAAGCAGTAAATCAAGCATATGTCAATAAACAAGATTCTTAGAACGCATAAACAAACAGAAATCATTTACAGCCTTACGTAATTTAATAAGATTGAATATGCTGAGAGTGAAATAGAGGATTCATTTTCCTTTTAAATTGATGTATCCATTACCTTTTAAAATTTCCACAAATCTACCAGCATTTTGATACCTGCACTTAGTCCAAATATTCCTCAAGTTTTAACGATTAAACTGGCATTTAAATAAAGTCATTCTCGAGTTTTAGAAAAAGCATCTGGTTAAGAATTCTGAGTTTAATACGATCGCATGGAGGAGGACCCCTCGAAAAGTGATCCGCCAGATTAGTGGGCAGTTCTATCTACGAGAACCATCTCTACGAAATGGTTCCCACATGGCAACGGTAGTCGAGAATCGGAGGAGCTAGGTGGTTTTCGGGGTGTAGCCGTCATAAAGTGTTACACAAAGTGCCTAAACATGTATTGAGATGCCAGCGGAGATGCCCCGAGCGGCAATTAAAAAGGCAAAGAGTCGGAGAGCCAACGGCAGCCAACGGTTCAGAAATACATAAAAATTAATCGTTGGCCGGAAAGTTATAGGTAGTTTTGGAGGAACGGGGCTGGGCAAGGAGGGGTCTTAACAACAATTTGATTAATACGCCAGAGATCTCGAGAGCCAGACATTAGAAACCGAGGAGCATGCAGGTCCCAGTCCCAGTCCCCAGAAGAGCATACCGGGATGTGGCCGACCGTGGGGCAATCAAATTGATTACACACATTTATCTACTTGGTAGAGGGGATTGCATTGATTTAGGGTAAGCGAGGCGATAAAAGTCGCCGGCAGCAAAGATCCACCTCGGTCCCACTGCAACTATTTAGTTGTTAATGAAGTAAATAAAAGTTAAATATTTTGTAGCGACGATTTATGGGCAACTTCCAGGGAAAACCAGCCAGTCAACTGGTCAAGCGAATCCGCGATCATATCGCCTCAGTTCACATGGTCCCATGTCAGTTGAAATTAACCCAGTTACTCGGCCAAGTTGGGATGCCAAGTTGGGAAAAGGCTAAAAAGCCGAAAAGCCGCAGAGGATCTCTCTCATTTGAGCTGACATTTATTGATCATAAGCTGCGTATTAAACTGACTGCGAAATATGCATAAAAAGCCCAAAATCAGATGTGAGTTGGCGAAATCGAGCTCCCACGTCGACGAGCTGCAGTTGGCTTTATGGCCAAGATTCGTTTTGCTTCCCTGTCTACAGCAGACTTAATTAAAATTTAATTTCACATTAAACATCGTGTGTCGGCTTCATTAAGCGCTCCCATATTCCACCAGTTTACATGTGGCGCCCCGGCACTAATTCCTTAAGTATTTCTGGTGGTTTATCTAATCGAATTGATTACGTCAAAGTTTGTCCGGAATATTAGCGGATGCACCTGCTTCATGAATGAGGAGCACGGCCCGAGGAAATGTGATAAATAAATAGTAAGCAGCCAGAACCGGTTCCATTTGGCATCTCTCGATCATGGTCGGCCAAGAATCCAATCAGTTTGAGGAGGACCCGGTTGCACTGGAGTCTTCGAGTTTGAGGCCCAAACAAAAGGAAATCTCGAAAAAACGCCAAGAGAGACCGAACTCAAGCCAAGACGTTGAAAGACGAGGGGTTCGGAGGGGATTGCATTTGATTGATCTATGGCATGATCAACAATGCATGTGGCTTTGAGCTGGAGTTTCGTTTTTTGTCGGCCTTTATTTTTTCTGTTTTTTGAGGCTCCATCTGCAGCTGCAGGTGACTCAAAACTGGTGGATGCCGTTAGCCGAGAGGCCCGGCTAAATTGCAATTTATTTCTAATAAACTTATCAACACTGCCAGCTACCAAAGACCATGACAATAAATTCACTGAAATATGAAACCATAAAAGCAGGAGTCCCAGGTTTTCATTAGCATATTTTCCGCGAAGCAGAACCCATCCGCCGGCCGGTAATGAACCCTAAACTACAAAGTTGATGGTCAAGATGCGGCTTCCAGATGCAGGAGGCAGCTCGCCTCCTGGCTAAATTATGATAAGCGATTGGCCGAAGAATAGTTAAACTTTATGTGCCATTTGTCAGAAGCGTTCGAGTGCGAGAGATCGCCGATTGGCGATCTAATGTGTTATTAATTTTATGGCAAATGCTCCTATCGATGGCCGCGTGATTTGTGGCCACTCCGGGCCCACAGATTCCAGTTGGAGCACAAAGCCATTCTAAATTATACAAACTGCTGGATATCTCGTTTGATTAAGTGAGCCAAACCGAACAGTTAAGCCGCTTTGTGGGGAAAATATTTCTCATTATTTTCGTGTTTCATTTGCTGCCAGATTTATCGGGCTCCTTTCATTTGCCTACCACTTTTACGAGGTATGCTCATCGGACTTTTCTGATTTTCCACTCTTGTATCGATCCATCTATTTTTGTTTTTAATTAAAACCTCTACCGCAGCCCAATCAGAGCGCCCTAGGTGGCTTATTAGCTTTTACAACCGGCGAACGAGAGCTGGGATCAGATCCATAAAGTGTTGAGCATATTATTCGATTTGGAATGTAAGCTGGGCAGGGAGGATTGGCTCAGAGGGGAGGGTACTATTCGATTGGGATTCACTCTTTTTTGGGGGAAGGGGTGTCTTCGTTATGGGTCATGATTGATTTGAATCGATTTGGGAACTCGACGCTTGTTTTCATTATACTCTGCGTTTTTTGGTTAATTTTGCCCATGTTCTCCATCACAGATATCCGCAGCTGGTAACTTCGAGCTGGAAATATTAGAAATCTCAAATACCAACAGCCATCTACTCAACGGCTATTGCTGCGGCATGCCAGCGGAACTTAGAGCCACCAAGACGATAGGTAAGTCCATCTTCGAGTTTATTAAAAGCAAGATTTTTCATCGCCTTTTTTGCTGGTCAAAGAAAGTTAAGACCTCGTAAGAATGCAGTAACTTTTGGCATGGTAACGAACTTTTCAATTGTTCCATTACATTTATCACACTTTTAAACATATAAACATAAAACATTATGCAAATTCTGGATTCCATCTGAATTCTTGAGCTCTCCGATATTTCTTATCTGGCTTACCCGAAATAGAAGGTCAAGGCTCTTTTGCCTATCAGCAGAATTTTCACTCTGCATATTTCTGGTTCTGTAGTAATATATATATATTCTATCTTGTATTTAACGATGCCGGGCAATTATGCAATCTCCGAGGCAACAAAGTCTGCATTTCCATAGTATATGAAATATATATATTTGCGAGTGTGATGATAACCCGTGCTGGAATTCTAATTTCAGGCTGCTCGCCATGCACGACGGCATTCCGGCTGTGCCTGAAGGAGTACCAGACCACGGAGCAGGGTGCCAGCATATCCACGGGCTGTTCGTTCGGCAACGCCACCACCAAGATACTGGGCGGCTCCAGCTTTGTGCTCAGCGATCCGGGTGTGGGAGCCATTGTGCTGCCCTTTACGTTTCGTTGGACGGTAAGTGCAGTTCCCATAAATACTATATATACTCCGATCCATGTTACCCCTTTGCAACCAAGACGCACGCTTTCGGCACGAGCTCTCCTCTCACTTTGTGGGCAGCTTTCGTTATTGTTTCTTTCGACTTAAGATAGCTCGGTTCCGCCTGGAGAGCGGCCAAGCTGAACTGAACGCTCCATGGGCGATAAGGTCTAGCCGGCAACAGAAATGTGAATGAGCCGAGCTCGTGCCGGATTGATAAAAATATGTATTTATGAAAAGCAGCAGAAAAACGAGAAATTAAGCGAGGGGGCATAGTCTATGTGGGGTTTCCACAACGAGCGGATTCTCTGCGCTACTTCCTGTGGCCAAAAATTCCAGCGTGGGCTGCACCAGAATCATGGGGCGTGAAAATTCCAAGGCTAGCACCAAAAGCGGCTTACTCATCGCGTCTCGACCAGCTCACTTTGGAGTTAAGACCCTTGGCCAGCCCATCGTCATCTTGGTCTGCGGAGATTCTGTCGGCGGTAGCCGAAAAAAAAGCAATTAAAAATTGTGTTTCATGTTCCATGTTATACTTCTTTGCCGGGCAGCTCCTAAGCGGCTTTCGGTTAATTAAGTGAGCATAATGCGGGCTTATGACTGCCAAACTGGGAGGGAATAAAATGGTTAAGAAAAAAACCACTCGGACCGAGAAAATAAAACATAAAATAAACGTGGCCAGCTGAGTTCTTTTAACTGGGCTAAGGTAAAAATGTAACCTGACTGGGTGTAGTCGCAGAATTGAATTAAAGTTTTGCTCTTGCTCTTTTTTATTTTTCGTTGTTATGTACGGCTGTTGTTCTGACGGTTGTTAGCTGCTGTTTTTGGTGCTGTTCAAAGCCAACTTGGTTAACAATTACACGCCTTGGCCAAATCGGTGTCCAAACTAATACGACGGCTTGCAGCACTTGCACACAAATGATCTATTCATTTAAATGAAATCCAAAGAATTGGAGGTTTTCAATTTCTATTAAATATTTCTCATTATATATTTCATAGATTTTATGACAGTTCACAATTGCAATCCAGTTAATAAGGTGTATTTCTTGTGCAAGCCATAAAAGAACATTATTGAATCGTGCTTAACCATAAACTCACTTTTGATTACGCTATTAAACCTACTTTTAAATGACATTTTTCATTAATATATGGGCTCAAGTCGCAGGAATTTGTGTAATTGAACAGCAAATTAATTTAATTATTTTTCGAGTGCAGCAAAACATCGACGTCGACGTCGGCATGCGCATGCGCCGTCGTTTACATTAGGCAGGTTCCACTGTGGTTGGGATGCGGTGCGGTGTGGCGGGGGAGCAGGCATGCGTCAGAGCCGGGTCTTGGTCTTGCTCTTGGTTGGGTCTTGGCTTGGTCTTAGTCTTGGGCTGGGACTTGCGGCTTGGGGCTTTCGTCTGGCTCGCCTGTGTTCTGTGCCTCCACCAGTCCCGGCCCCCTCCCCGCCCCCCGTGAGCAGCAAAGTCGTGGCCTGAAGTGCGGACAACCTGTTTCGTGGGAACATTACCTTGTCGCGCTTGTCGCTCGGCCGATGGCGATGGCGATACGTTACGCTTCGCTTTGGTTTCGCTTTAATCTTGTGCCTTTGCCAGTGCTCTTTCCCCCAGTTCCCCAAGCTCCTCGGCTCCTTGGCTCCGCGATTCACATGTGAGTGTCTCGAAGCTGTGACTGGGTGCCCAGAAGGCGAACGAATACGCGATGAATTCTGCATACCGCCAGCGTAATATTCGCCTGCAGACAGTCAGTCAGTTAGTCGGTTAGTCAGTTTGTCTGGCTGCCAGGCACCCTCAAGAAGCCTTTCACAAACTCATGAAAATCTTCAAAAACCGAAAGACAAAAATCAAGAAAAAAAAGCGCCGCCGATATGGTCGCGATTGTCCCACTTTTTATTGAATGACTTCTTCTCCGGCTGCTGATTGAGTGAATGGCATGTTAAGACTCATAAACATGACTTAGGAAATACTTGAGCCCGGCCTCAAGAGCACACATCATAACATATAACATCGGCGGGCCTTCGATGTAACTGTCAAACACCGACTTCACCAAGGGACCCTCTCCCAGCCAACCAAGCAACCCAACCACTAACCACCTGAAGCATTCGAACTGCCGAACAGAGCCAAACGAATTTCACTTGACAATATTTTCCGAGTTCCACAGACCTGAAGATCTGGAGTGCGCGTGCGCGGCCATTGAGCGATCTCGAGTGGTATTTGTGGTGCCTGTTCCACTTTTTGCTCAAGATCAATGAATGACTGCCCAAATAAACTGTGGGCTTTTGATCCATTTTGCTACCCGCACAAAATTCACTTTGCTCGAGATGAAACACTTTTGTTAACCCATCGCTTCCATTGCTGAATATGCTTTGGCCAAAAGATAAGATTCTTCACATTGTGTAAACATGTCGGTGGCCAATTCAGAATTGTCTCACTGAAAGCTACTTTGTAAAAGAGAAACTAATTTTCCTGCTCAAATCAATCTTATTCACCCAATCCGCCTCCATTTGTATTCATATAGATCGAAACTTCCTCCCATTGGCTAGTATCTCGTATTTTGTGAAATTCAAAACCAAACGCTTCGCCATTTTCAATTGATACGCTTCCGCTGGCCATATATACATATATCCGTATATCCAGACGGATCATGATTTTAGCTCGAGCCCGGAACATAACTTAAGTGACAGCGATATGGCAGCGCGTGGAAATTGAATGGAGCTCGGAAACTTGATAGCAGGGTGGTCAGTTTATGGATGGATGGATTTGCAAAGTGTGTCAAGTTGTTGTCGCTGATGTTGATCCGTCTGCAATTAGCCAATGTCTGCTTTGGACTGATTTAGTGTCGCGTCGCCAGGGCAATTACACCGGAATATGGGAATCCCCCCATTCGTTGGCCCGCCCATCTGGCGATCTGTCCATCATCCCTCCTCCACTGGCGACCGCCTCCCACTGCTAAATGAGCATTTCCTGGCATCCAGCGGCGGCATCCAGACATCGTCGACGTTTAATTGCTTTCTGCCCAACGAGAAATCTTCTACAGCTCGAAAATTACAAAAAAAAGAAACATCGGATCTTCAATTTTTATGGGCCCATGCATAGGAGTTGGAAAAAATCAGAGAAAACTCTTGATTTTTAAGGTCGAAATGGTGGATGCTCTAGGATAGTAATAGTAATTTTGCAAGGTTTTCTAGTTTCTACATTCACATTATTATTTTTGATAAAGGAATTTATTAGTAAAGTCCTTTCTTTCTTTTTAAAATTAAAAAACTTTCTCGGAGAGTGTATGAATTGCAAAAAAATATAGAAATCAAAGAGAATTGGGTATGCGTTGCATTTCGCATTTGGTTTTGGCCAATTGCAGTGCCATGGACAGCGACATGGACATGGCCAAACTAAAGTCTGTTTAGAAAGTCCGCTTCTCCTGCGTGAAATTAAAGTGTTTAGTTTTGCTTTGGCTCGCTTTGTTTGTTGTCTGATCGTTTTGTTCGTCTGCTCGTTTGGTTTGCTGTTTGTTTTCTGGGTTTTTTTTTTGCTTTTTGTATTTTGTTGTCTTCATTTGCATGGCGGGCAGCCTGAGATTAAACTGTCCATTAGCGTCAGCGCAGAGTCAAACTTGAAGAGACTCCAAACTAAATGCCACCTTTCCTTCTCTCTTCACGTTCAATTACAGAAGTCGTTTACGCTGATACTGCAGGCGTTGGATATGTACAACACATCCTATCCAGGTAAGTGCGGTGGCAATTGGAGACTTGTGCTCGTTACCACAGCCCCGTGTTGCAAGTTGCAAGTTGCTAGTTGCATGTTGCTTGTTGCACGCGGCTCGTTATTGTTCGCCAGCCAGGCATTTGGCTTAATTAGCAAGCGACGACGCAGGGGAAAACACTCAGAGAAACTCATGTAAACTTACATTAGTACCCACTAAATTGTTTGCCAAGTTTTGCCCTATTGTTTCTCTGAGTGCATCCTTAAGCGCCCGAAATGGTGCCAACAACTAACTAAATTCTCAAATTCTCCTGCCCACATCCCATTTCGCCTCCGCCCTGCCCCTGCTCCACCGGAACGCCAACGTTGATGCCACCAACAACGAATCCCAATCCGAATCCGATGACAACCACCACAACAATTGTCATGCCGCGCTCGCCGCCCATCGCAATCCTGACCCGAAAAACACCCAACTCCACAACCGAACGAAATGAAATGAAATGCAGATGCGGAGAGGTTAATTGAGGAAACATCATACTCGGGCGTGATACTGCCGTCGCCGGAGTGGAAGACGCTGGACCACATCGGGCGGAACGCGCGGATCACCTACCGTGTCCGGGTGCAATGCGCCGTTACCTACTACAACACGACCTGCACGACCTTCTGCCGTCCGCGGGACGATCAGTTCGGTCACTACGCCTGCGGCTCCGAGGGTCAGAAGCTCTGCCTGAATGGCTGGCAGGGCGTCAACTGCGAGGAGGCCATCTGCAAGGCGGGCTGCGACCCCGTCCACGGCAAGTGCGATCGTCCGGGGGAATGCGAGTAAGTAGCTTATGAACCAACCTGTTTTTTTCCACACTCCATATCAAACGGTGGAGAGTAGATGGCAGACCTTTGTAATTACGACCCCCTGCCACCCCACTTAACGATGTGATTATGACACTTTTTGCATGTGGCCACTAAACTTTGGGGCCGCCTTAATGGCCCTGGCCACCGAGTCGCCACCACTCGGCTGGCTCAAAATCGACAGCCAGTCCAGGCCACAGTTATGATAATGGCCAAGAGTGGTTTCTTTTTGCGCGAGATCGGTGGCAGAGAAATGGGTTCTTTAGCTCACATGGGGCGCTTTTTACTACTCCTTTTTTATTCAGTGCCACTTTTTTTTTCGTTGCTAAATGTGTGAAATAGTTGGCAGCGTTTCTCTCAGGAAAATGCCAATCAGTCGATGGTCGAGTCAATGATGGGAGACATCACGGAGTTTTATTATAGTTATTTGTACGACTATGTGCAGATTTAAGTGGCTTTTCTCTTTTAACAGAGTAATATTAAAAAACTGCATATTTCTGAAATTCCTAAGCTCATATCTCAGCCAAATAAAAAAGTAAATGCAAGTGGTATGCATTTTTGAAACACTATTTTGATGCCTAAACGATTTGTGTTCCAACTTTTTTGAAATGGGGTAAATTTTTTTTTTCATATTTTGACATTTTTATAAGGGGTACCATCATCAAATTTTCAAAAAATCGTTAAAAAATTTATTTTCTATATCGTTCAAAGTTTGAATGTACAAAGTTTATATAAGTCAAAAGCAGCTTAGAAATTGTTTCAGAAATTAAATTAATTGAAATTTACTCAAAATTTGACCAAAAAACGCTATAGTACGGTAGTCCTGAGCTCATAACTCTTCCAAAAATAATGATAAATCAAAAAGATACGAATATTTTTAACACAATTTTGAATACTAAACGATTTGCATTTAAACTTTTAAAAAATTTAAAAAAAATTTTTTTTTTAATTTTTCACTTTTTGGTAAGGGGTAACATCGTCAAAATTTCAAAAAATACCAAAAATTTTAATTTTTGTTTTCATGTATAATTTGAATTTGCCATAATTGTACAAGTGAAATGCAGCTCAGAATTGGTTTTAAAAATGAAATTGGATAGGAATTCATTAAGTTATGAGCATAAACCTTTTGGTTTTACGCTAAAAAACCACTACCAACGCGAATTGAATTGTTCCCATCTCTGCCACTAAAATGAAATGGGAAACTAGCTGAAACTGATGCAATCGGTTCATTTCCAATCAATCCGCATTCCTTATTAAATTGTTCGCACTCGGTAACTGCCCATTTGGGAGATAACCCGAGTGCTATAAAGTTGTAACCAGCCATATAATCTGCAATCAAGTGCCAGTACCAATGCGATTCGCGGCCAAAGAGCAGGCTAATCAAACGCCCGCACGATGGCCAAGCGCTGATCTGGCCAGGAACTGCTCCTTCTCCCCCTGCTCCGCTTTTTTGGTTAGAATTTGCAGGCCGCCTCTTTGGAGCGGTCATGCTCAGACGTTGGCAACATGGAGCGACTGGCGCAGCAAGGAGCTTCGACAGAAAATGTACTGAAAAACAAATTAAATCATTTGGAAACTAATGAATATAGTGACTGTTTAATGGTCCCTAACTTTAAGATCTAAATATATCTTGATCGATAAGTATTAAGCTTCAAACTTTTAATCTTTAAATATAGAACGTTAATCTTTTGCTCATACAGCCAATTTCTCGCAGTGCAGTTGCAAGTCCCAAGACCGCAGCAGCACGAAAAAACGTTTGTGCCTCGGTTGTTCCTGTTGCAGTTGCAGCGGCAATAGTTGCTGCTGCATTAGTTGCAGCTGCAGCGGCAACAGTGGTTGTTGCCGTTGTTAATGCTGCAGCGTAACACAGAATACGTGAGCCGGCGGCCATGATTGCATTTCTCGACTGCATCATGATGCTCTGTCAGGCATCCTCTGCCATCCAGTCCGCTCTGGGCACCTCCTCCCGTCCTGGTTTTAAATAGCAATAATTAGTGTGGCCTAGAAAACATCAAAAGTCTGCAGATTTCCGCTGCGCCGCAACAATTATAAGCCAGAAGAAAAATTACTTTTGCTGTTTGCACGTTGCTGGCCCATTTGCGATTTGCGATTTGCTGGCCGGGAAGGCCGGTGGAACCAGAGCCGCCGATTCGCAGCCAGATAACAAGAGGCTGCCGTTTTAATGAAATCATAAATTACCGACATCGAACGGCGATGTCGACTATCGCCGAGCATGACGTGATGCCCGGAGCTTGTAGAGTTAGCACCTCGCCGGGCGATAACTCGATACCTCGATGCCTCAAAGGCTCAATAGTCGATGGCCCCGGCTGGCTAACTTTGATCCCGCTGCACTTTGGCGTGTTGCAGCGATAAAATCGCAGTTTTCGCCCCGAGCTGGAGCAGGAACGGCTATGGTAGTTGCCGGAGTGGCCAAAGTGGCCAAAGTGGCCGACTGGCTGCACTGCCACTTTAGCATTTGATGCATCAAGGCCAAAGTTCAGAGTGACCCAATTCGGTGGTTGGCCAGAGGCAAATGCGTTCCCAGGCCAAATTGAAATGTAAAGAAACACCGGAGCCCAAATTGCCGAATGAATAATGGGTGAATGTTTTCCCAAGATGCAGATAACCTTCGAAACCCAATGGCTTAGGCCTGCCATATAAATGGCTATTATTATTTTGCAATATACAATAATTAGAAGAGCTTCAACTAAGACAGGTGCTTTACTAACTAATTTTCGAATGGGGAAACATTAAAAAGTTTCCCAGCTGCAGATAAAATCTGGATGCCATCTCATGTTTCCATGCAATAAGCTCACCTTTTAGCTGGGGTCTTTCACACCCCATTTTGAAATCAAAGTTACGCTTGCGAATCTGACTCATCTTGGATTTTCCCAAGATGCAAATCCGAACACTCTCATTTGTGCCCCATCCAATGAAGATCACCTTTCGGCCAAGGTCTGCGATGCCCCATTTTGCAATCAGAGCTTGGTATATTTATGGAGGAACCTCTTTTCCCAAGCTGCTGAATCCTTCAACTTTGAGCTAACCCCATGGACTAGGGTCCTCTATGCTCCATTTACCAATCAGCGAAAGCAGACGCAGAGACTCATCAAAACTTCGATTTAATCCACAGATGCAGACCCGGCTGGCGGGGTCCATTGTGCAACGAGTGCATGGTCTATCCCGGCTGCAAACATGGTTCCTGCAACGGCAGCGCCTGGAAATGCGTGTGCGACACCAACTGGGGTGGCATATTGTGCGATCAAGGTAAGTAACCTGGCAATTACCACTCCGAATGCGAATCTTGAAGTGGGAATGGGGGTATGGGGTATCATCGATAATATCAATGCCCCATTATGCCGTGATACATATTTCATAGTTTCGCTTTACGCATCGAACAGATTTAAATTTCTGCGGCACCCATGAACCCTGCAAGCACGGCGGCACCTGCGAGAATACCGCTCCGGACAAATACCGCTGCACATGCGCCGAGGGCCTCTCGGGCGAGCAGTGCGAGATCGTGGAGCACCCATGTGCCACCAGGCCATGCCGCAACGGCGGCACATGCACACTCAAGGTAAGTCGCAGATTTATGCACTTCTTCGCAGTGCCATAAACTAATTTAATACGCTATGGATGAGGCCCCCCAATCAGCACTTATCTACAAGACACTCGGAGAAACTAGTGCTATAACTATCTGAAGAAAACAAGATTAGCTTAAAAGAAGAAATCTTCTCTAGGCAATTATTAAAGATATGTTCCCTTGCATCTTCTATCCGTACTATTCCATCTGTATTATGTACCAGCAATCTATCTATCTATCTTATGGAACCTATTTTAAGAGTGTATCCGGCTATCTTTGCAGACGAGTAACCGAACTCAGGCCCAAGTGTATCGCACATCACATGGCAGGAGCAACATGGGCAGGCCGGTGAGACGCAGCAGCTCGATGCGCAGCCTGGATCACCTGCGGCCGGAGGGGCAGGCGCTGAATGCCAGCAGCTCCTCGGGATTGGTGTCCCTAGGTTCGCTGCAGCTGCAGCAGCAACTGGCCCCCGACTTCACTTGCGACTGCGCAGCCGGATGGACGGGACCGACATGCGAAATAAGTGAGTTTTGATTTAATTTTATTCCACAGCACGCGATTAGCCACAGCTCAGCCGAATGTGGGGCTCTTTGTCCGGCCAGTTGGCCAAGTTAGTTGGTAGTGGCTGTTGCCGCTGATGTTGCTGTTGTGCGGCAATGTTGCCGCTCGATCATGCAATTGAGCACACACGCATTTGACTGTAGCGAAATAAAATGAAGTGAAATGAAATGGAATGAAATGAAACGTAGCACGCACAGCCAGTTATTGTTGCCGGCTTTGGCTTTTGCTTTGGCTTTGGGTTTCGGTTTGGGCTTGGGTATGGGCTTATTATGATTGTTGTTGCCACGGTGGTCCGGCAAATTTTTGGTTCGCTTCGGTTTTGCATTCCAATTGGAGCACGACCGACACATTCACCAGAAACTATTTGCTGGCCAATGCAATAAGCCGTAAGCTAATTGAGTTGCCATTCCCAAAACGAATGAGTCGGCGGCGTTGAAGGATTTACATCTGTACTGGCCATTTTGGCATGCCAATTAAGGGCCTTCAATTGTTGGCAAGAGCTTGACTTTATTTACTGGCATATTAATGGATTGATTGTAGTATTATTGTCACTTAAAGTGGCTTAAAGTCCGTGATATGAAAGTATCAATCAGTCGTAAATATTTTCTGTATTTCGTGGGAAACTTATAAGTAATATTTCATATAGCTTAATTGAGTCAAAAGTTGTCTTAACTGCTGCTGATCTGCAATCTGACCTTATTTACGGCCTAATGGGCAGCGAAGGGTCAGAACTTTATTTTTGGGGTGCCCTTCTTATCAGACCCTCCATAATACAAACAAATGAGTTGCGTGCTGCTGAAGGAAATAAAAAAAGGGGTTTGAGAAGGAAGCCTCCTCTCCTGAAGATTTCAGGCAACCGATAAGCCAGGCACGCAGGTTCAAGCTCCCATACCCATGCCCATCCGCGAGTCAGTTCAATGACTTGAGCTCGGGCTAAGAGCCACCTGCTCAAGCTTCTGCCGCTCGAGAGCTCAGCAGCAAAATCAACACATTCACGGAGAGAAAAGTAGGGCTAGTGTCAAAATGGAAAATAATAAACATATAGTTAAATGAGTTAAGAGCAACCATATTTTAAAATCAGCAAGATCATGAAAGTTCTAAAACTATCCTAGAAATTATTAAAATATTCATTCAAATATATATTCAATTTATTGTGGTGATATTGGGAAGTATTTTCCCACAGTGCTTGCACTTTATCTCTCGATGGCACTTAAACAATCTGCTTGAATTTCCCCTCATTCCTTTCCAGATATCGACGAGTGCGCCGGGGGTCCCTGCGAGCATGGTGGCACTTGCATCGATCTAATCGGTGGCTTTCGATGCGAATGTCCGCCGGAGTGGCATGGCGATGTCTGTCAGGTGGATGTGAACGAGTGCGAAGCGCCGCATTCCGCCGGAATCGCTGCGAACGCATTGCTGACCACCACAGCCACCGCGATCATTGGTAGTAATCTGAGCAGTACTGCTCTTCTGGCCGCTCTGACCAGTGCGGTGGCATCCACATCCATGGCCATCGGACCCTGCATCAATGCCAAGGAGTGTCGCAATCAGCCGGGTTCCTTTGCCTGCATCTGCAAGGAGGGCTGGGGCGGAGTCACCTGTGCCGAGAATCTGGATGACTGTGTGGGTCAGTGCCGGAATGGAGCCTCCTGCATCGATCTGGTCAACGACTATAGGTGCGCCTGTGCCGCTGGATTCACGGGTCGCGATTGCGAGACAGACATCGACGAGTGCGCCACTTCCCCGTGCCGAAACGGTGGTGAATGTGTGGACATGGTGGGCAAATTCAATTGCATTTGTCCACTGGGCTACTCGGGATCTCTGTGCGAGGAGGCCAAGGAGAACTGCACACCGTCGCCATGTCTAGAGGGCCACTGCCTCAACACGCCCGAAGGATACTACTGCCACTGTCCTCCGGATCGCGCCGGAAAGCACTGCGAGCAACTGCGTCCGCTCTGCTCCCAGCCGCCCTGCAACGGTGAGTAAAAATAGCACAGACCGCCAAGAGGCCATGGGAACCGATCTCGCCCCGATGAAGACATCATTAAGCTCATCAATCGCAGATTGCCAGCTTTTTGTCGTCTTCCGAGAGACGAGATCTGCCACGGCCATGCACTTGAAAAATATGTGTGTATACAAAATCCAAAATTGTTCTTTAAAAGAAAGTATACTTCTTGGAGGGCTTTTATATTACATAGACATATAAAATTGAGTACACTTTCATATATTTTTTCGAGTGTAACCCTGCGTTAATAAGCCTAATCATGTCCCCCAATCCAACAGAGGGCTGCTTCGCCAATGTCAGCCTAGCGACGTCAGCGACAACGACGACGACAACCACCACAACGGCGACAACGACGAGGAAGATGGCCAAGCCAAGCGGATTGCCCTGCAGCGGACACGGCAGCTGCGAGATGAGCGACGTGGGCACCTTCTGCAAATGCCATGTGGGCCACACCGGCACCTTCTGCGAGCACAGTGAGTAATCCCGATGCACAACCCACCGATGCACAGAGACGGCAAACTCATTAACTTTCCGCAGATCTCAACGAATGCTCGCCGAATCCTTGTCGAAATGGGGGAATTTGCCTTGACGGCGACGGCGACTTTACATGCGAGTGCATGTCGGGCTGGACAGGTGAGTCGCGACGGAATGAGATGATTTGGGATGAGTCGGGCAGGTTGCGAGCTCATCGCAACTCAACTGAACCGAACTGAACTGAGGCGAACTGAGCCGGGTTGAGTCGGGTGCGCTTTAAGCGGCCATATACCGCCAAAGTGAACGTCAAAGCGTTGCAACAAGTGCAGACTGCAAAAGTGGAGCTAAGCCGCTGGCAAAATACCCTAGGGACAGACCGCTTTTAGTGGGGTCAGTGAAAGTGGTGAAGGAATATCGAAGCAATCAATCGAAATTAAATAATTAAATGGGGAAAAAACTCCATAGATATAAAACATACTCAAAATAATTAACACACATTTTCTTAACAATTATTTCTTTTGATTATGCCAAACTCAATTTACAAGTAGTGTTTTTAGACCATGCGATTAAAATTAACAACCTCACCGAGTAGTTTTTACTACTCCTGCCGAGAGGGCATAAAAACCTGCTGTATGCCGACTGCCTGACTGACTGGCGCATTATCAACGCTTGGGGGCTTTAAATGGGCGCGAGACGAGTGTTGGCCACGTTAAGTTAAGAGCGCTACGCTCTCACACACACGATCGGGTCGGTCGCATTTATTTGAACATTGAAAGTCGGCAGTCATTACGGCCTCAAATTGAAGCGAATGCGGCTGAGCCGCGAAGCTTTAAAAAAAAAAAAACTATTTGCGCTTTAGTCGCAGTCTTTGTAGCCGGCGAATGTATTTGCCACATGTGGCAGCCAAAAACTCCTGGGGGGGCCCACCGCGGCTAGGCCAAACCTTTGCCATGATTTATGTTTGTTTTTAATTTGCGATTTGCATATTTCACGCGTTTCGCTTTTTTGTCACAGACACAGATACAGAAAATGAACATAGATTTGGCCACAGTTTAGATACAGATACAGATACAGATACAGTCAGAGTCACATCGATCTATGTCGGCACACTTTTACTTTTCGATTAGTTCGAGCCAAGCCAACGGTCATGGCAATCCTCTTTCTATGGATTTATGCTCCCACACTCGCAATGAGTTTGTTGCTTAAGTCTTTCGTTTCTGGGAAGTATATTTATGCTAAACAAATATAAAGAATTGGTTTTTGGTTTAGTTGGGTAACAAGTTTGGACAATTCGCAATAAGTTCGTTGCCTAAGTCTTTTGTTTCTGGGCAACCATAACCAATTGCACAAATTCGAAATTAAATCTAATTTTTTTAATTTATATTTTCCCCTGTAGGTAAACGCTGCTCGGAGCGCGCTACAGGTTGCTATGCCGGTCAGTGCCAGAATGGCGGTACCTGCATGCCTGGAGCTCCGGACAAGGCTCTGCAGCCGCATTGCCGCTGTGCGCCAGGTTGGACTGGTCTGTTTTGCGCTGAGGCTATTGACCAGTGTCGTGGGCAGCCTTGCCACAATGGCGGAACATGCGAGTCGGGAGCGGGCTGGTTCCGCTGTGTCTGCGCTCAGGGATTCTCCGGCCCTGACTGCCGCATCAATGTGAACGAGTGTTCGCCACAGCCTTGCCAGGGCGGTGCCACCTGCATCGACGGAATCGGAGGATACAGCTGCATCTGCCCACCAGGAAGGCATGGATTGCGATGTGAAATTTGTAAGTTGCCTACGCTACTTTAAAACTTTTATAAATATTTAAGGACTTAAATATAATTTGAGTGTTGAATAGCAAGCTAACAATACTATTTTTTATGTCATTTTTAGTGCTCTCCGATCCCAAGTCCGCCTGCCAGAACGCAAGCAACACTATCTCTCCGTATACTGCTCTGAACCGAAGCCAAAACTGGCTGGATATTGCTCTAACCGGAAGAACAGAAGACGATGAGAACTGCAATGCGTGTGTCTGCGAAAACGGCACCTCTCGGTGCACGAACCTTTGGTGTGGATTGCCCAATTGCTATAAGGTGGATCCGCTCTCCAAGTCCTCGAATCTGTCCGGTGTTTGCAAACAGCACGAGGTGTGCGTTCCGGCACTGAGTGAGACCTGCCTGTCATCGCCTTGTAATGTTCGTGGAGATTGCCGGGCACTGGAACCATCGCGTCGGGTTGCTCCACCCCGACTGCCAGCCAAATCCAGCTGCTGGCCCAATCAGGCCGTGGTCAATGAGAACTGCGCCCGACTCACCATCCTTTTGGCCCTGGAGCGAGTAGGCAAGGGAGCTTCGGTGGAGGGTCTCTGCTCCCTGGTAAGGGTGCTGCTCGCTGCCCAGTTGATCAAGAAGCCGGCGAGTACTTTTGGCCAGGATCCGGGAATGCTTATGGTGCTCTGCGATCTCAAAACGGGCACCAATGATACCGTTGAACTAACTGTGGTAAGTTATTTGTACAGTTCTTCAAATGGTTTATGCATTCTAATTCAATTTTCATAAGCGTATATATCTAATCGAAACACCTTTTTGCTTATTCTTTGTACTTTTAGTCCTCCAGTAAATTAAATGATCCCCAGTTGCCAGTGGCGGTGGGTCTGCTGGGAGAACTCCTCAGCTCCAGGCAGTTAACTGGCATCCAGCGTCGAAAGGAACTGGAGCTGCAGCATGCCAAATTGGCTGCCCTCACCTCCATTGTGGAGGTCAAGTTGGAAACGGCCCGCGTAGCTGATGGATCGGGTCACAGTCTGCTGATAGGAGTGCTATGCGGTGTCTTTATAGTCCTGGTGGGATTCTCGGTGTTCATCAGTCTGTACTGGAAACAGCGTCTGGCTTATCGCACCAGTTCGGGAATGAACTTAACTCCCTCGCTGGATGCACTGCGTCACGAGGAGGAAAAGTCCAATAATTTGCAGAACGAGGAGAATCTGCGAAGGTATACGAATCCGCTGAAGGGCAGCACCAGCTCCCTGCGGGCGGCCACCGGCATGGAACTAAGCCTCAATCCCGCTCCGGAATTAGCCGCCTCGGCGGCTAGTAGTTCCGCCTTGCACAGATCGCAGCCACTATTCCCGCCATGCGATTTCGAGCGTGAGCTGGACTCCAGTACGGGCTTGAAGCAGGCGCACAAGCGGAGCTCACAGATTCTGCTGCACAAGACCCAGAACTCGGACATGCGGAAGAACACGGTGGGCTCGCTGGACAGTCCGCGTAAGGACTTTGGCAAGCGGTCGATCAACTGCAAGTCCATGCCACCCTCCTCGGGCGATGAGGGCTCCGATGTCCTTGCCACCACTGTGATGGTTTAGCCGTGATCTCACCAACCAACCAATCAAGAAACCAACCAGCCGCCCACAGCCAGCTCAAAGTTCCAATTGCCACAGCACGGGCGCTATTTCCAAGTGCATTAGTAGCGTAATTAAAACTAGGATATTGTTAAGGATACTGAGGTGCGCCACAACGGAGTGGCTCTGTTGAAAACGTAAAGTTCGAAGTCCAGGTCTCTCAGACAAAGATGAGGTACACAAATAAATTGGCTAGTTAATCGAGCATTTCATGGCCACGGGTTGGGCCAATTTATTTGTATACCTGATCTTATCTTAATACTAAACCAGTTCTCTATAAGAATAACTTTTTTTTTGTGGATCAAGCTTAAAAGTTCAGTTAGGCAGGCGTTTTCCGCAGTGCCATGTCGATGTGGAAGCCCAAAATATTTAAGTTAGATAGTGTAATTCCGAACTCTTCTCTTCGCTAAGCAACATCCTACACAGTGTGATATTTAGTGTAACCCAGGCGCGCATTTACATTCATTTAAAGGTAATGATATATATAAAAAGAAATCTACTCCTTGGCTAGCACAAGCTGTATGTATATAGTTCTCATTTAGGATCGTCGCGCTCTATATTGTGTATAAGCTGTAAATACTGTAAATTAGCAGTTACCGTTATTGTATTTTGTCTATAGTTAGATTGGTAGTATTAAACTAAGAACCAGCCGCAACGCGTTAGACTTTAAAAGTTGTTTGCAATTGTACGCAATAATATAGTTGTATGCTCGTAGTTAGGTAGCTGTGTAACCGGGTAAGATTCAAACGATTTTGTACTGTATTATATACCTATCTGTGTAGTAATATTTATTTATTATATTAATTTTGATCTAGACGCAGTAAAGTAATATCAATAAAGATAGAAAAAGACATACAAATGGATGGCGTTCTAATACTTTTCGAAGGGCGGAGGGGCTTAATCATAAGCTAGAATTCCATATTATATATGGAGGAAATGGCAATAAGACCTTTAGAGGTCTATCTTATGATATAAGGCAGCTCTGGACTTGGAGTTTTTTTCCATCAGCATCGTTTCCTGTCATTTGGACTCGTCTGGATCGAACAGAAATATGTTCGGCTGGGATTGCGGCGATCGCATTTGAAATATGCGCTAATTGAATGTGAAAACCAAATGCAAGTTGGGAACTACAACGGATCGAATCAGAGGACAGGATCGGGACACAAATGGAGAAGCCGGCGAAACAGATCAGAAGGCCAGGAGGAAAGAAATCGAAATCGAAATCGACCAGCGAGCAGCGAGCAATGCATTTTGCGTTGTTCGGTTTCTAATTAAAATACCAAAAAGAGCCGGCCGAAACACACAAAACTAAGCTCAGCGGATGATCAAGGCCCGAAGCAGTGGATTCAAAAACAGATACTGCAGAGGTGGCTGGGCTTTTTTTTTTTTTTACCACAACGTGCGTAAATTTCGTCAGCGGTAAACTTGGCTCGAACAAAACGAAATGGCCGGGTTCTCGAGTATGAGTGTGTTGTTAATGAAGCAGAAAATGCCAGGAATTTTCGCTTGATTGTGGCTGCCTTTCGTTCTCTTATTTTCCTCCATGCACAGAAAAAAACACAACATTATGCCTTAGATTTAGTTAGTTAGTTAAGGGTTAACTGGTTGAAAACGTCGACAATACAATTTCAAGATCAAATATTATTGCATACAACAACTTACTATAGTCCAAATTGTGGATTTTTCAGCTTTAGTTATTATCAATCATAATTGGTTGAAATTGTACGATAACCGTATAATTTTTTTCAGTGTACGGCGGCTCAAGTGTTTTATTTAGTTATTGAACAGTACTGTCCAAGGCCTGGACTTTGGTAGCCGCCCTTTTCGAACCGCCGAGCAGCCGAGCGAAATTTTAGCGGCATTTTTGGCGCTTTTTTCTGTATTATTTTTGCTGGCAAGCGCTGCCCGATGTTTCGGTGGTTGTTGCTGTTTTTTAATTAACGCGCGATACGTTTTCGACTTTGAAGGGCCAAGGAGCGCACATGATGGGCATATAACTCATTGGAATTATGGTGGACGGGGACCGGCCGGCGGCGGCGGCAGCAGAGGAAACGGGCCAGTCCTCGAGCTAAAGTAAAGTTGCCCAGCCAGAACAGAACGTACATAAACTTTATCCGTCTATAATCTAAATATGTTTCTCGGTTGCGCTGGGCTCTTGGCTCTTTGCGCCGTTGTCGTGGCTGTTGCAACAATTTGCAGCAAATTGAAAGCCAATTACGTTGTTTGCAGCATGCCAAGGCAGCGACGGTCGCTGCGGATCGCATCGGATCGGTTTGGAGCAGCCATATAGCCAGGGCCTCGCTTTCGCGGCCGGCAGACAGGCGAATTGCGGGGCACACAGCACTCGTAGACGACATAAATATCAAATACAGGTCCATAAATTTGAAACCAATTAGCCAACTTAAATTGATAATAGTTGGCCGCTGCGAGGGAGCTGGAGCTCACAGGAGCTGGGTGCCTAGCATTTGCCTACTGCCCGCAGGAAGCTGCCACCGACGCGATCCTCCACTCGAGGATCTCTTTGGCGATCGCTAATGGCAGTGCCATTTGATGACATACGTCGCTCGTGTTGAGCCGCCAATTTTCGACCGACAATTGCTGGCCATATATGTATGTAAGTAAGGACGCAGTAAAGGCAAATGCAGCAGCGACATCAGCAACTGCCACTGCAGCAAATGCATCGTCTCATATGTCGCATGTCGTGCCTGTCGTGTCGTTCTAATCACAATTGCTGCCTCTGCCGCGGCTGCGCCTTTTTATGGCGCTTTTATGCAAAACAACTTAATTTCGAGGCCCGATCCGTTTGCCACAATGCAGCGCGTAAAATATGCACTCGCAGGCAGCGGCAGCGGACGAAGTAGCAGCAACATGGCTAGCAAAACGAAAGACTTAGACAACGAACTCGTACAAATGTTTCGTCCATTTGCCTGTGTGTGTCGAGCTGTTATAGAAAATTATCTGAAACTGATTTGATATATATTCAAATAGGCGCTGTGCGACACATGTTGCTGCTGTTACATGCAACATTTGCCGTATTTGTTGCACGCAGCAGCAACAGCAACAGCAACAGCAGCAACTGCACAGAGCTCCTGGAGGAGTTGCAAACCCCAACCGACTGGTAGCCAGTTTCGACTTGTCGTTGTTATTTGTATGAATTGCTATGGATAACATCGCTAGCAGTAAACGTTTAGTTTGTGTTTTAATTAAAATATTTTCATTTCCCCTGCGCCAGTGGCAGGCGAAGATTGCCGCTGAGAAACACGCTGCGACTGGATCAAGATCCAGGCACATCCGTGTCTTGCTGGACAAGTGGCATTTATAAGCTGCATTATAAACTAATTTAGGTGGGGAATTGATTGGCTAATAGACCTGGGAAACGTCCGAGTGAAAGTCGTAGGAATGGAACTACCATCAAAGAAGTATCTTTAGAGAAATAAATCGAATTTTATATGACTACATATTTATTTAGCTTAACCACGATTTTTAAAATGAGCCTTTAAGTGTTTTACCGATCTGCTTATTATCTAAGCTTCAGGGACCTTTACCAAAAAATCACAATTAAAGTGACTAATTCGATTTGAATGTCAAAACATTGGGATCTAATCCCACTGGCCATTTAACCCCTCTTAGTCGCTCATTAATTGATTTACCAAGCCCCCTGAAGCCCCCAAAGAAAGAAAGAGGAGCCAGAAAACCAGTGAAAAATCACCCAACTGCGGCAGAACCGCGCTTTATAAATGTCAGAGGCGACATTAATGTAGCGCATTTGTCTAATTAGACAAGCGTTTTGGGCATGATGCTCCGCAGCTCTCGCTCCACGCCAAATAAATTAATCAGCTAATTGATGGGCATAAATTACGGGCATGCAAATGAGACGAGATCGCGGCTGCTGCTCTCCTGGCCAAAATTGATGGCCAGGCCAAATTAAATTGGGCAAATGAGCGGAGCCGGGCCATTTAGTAGTGTCAATGGCCGATGCTGAAGGGCCACCCACTGGGCAGCAGATTAGGCATCGAGACGTAGTGAAGTGCTTTCCAAATCGAAGCTTGCCAGGTGCAACGTACAACTCAATTAATAACAATTTCTCAGAACAATAAGCCAGGCGGCGGCAGCGGCCGCGGTGCAATCCTTTTTGGCCAACATTTGATTATCTCACGGCCAGAGTGGAGCAGAGTGGCTCCTCCTGGAGCCGCAGCTTGTGGCCGTGGCTCCTGCTATCGGGCGCTGCCATCGGGGCGGCGCGGTGTTGCGGAATTAGCCACTCTGGGCCTGAACTTTGGCGGTGCACGAGGTCGTGGCCAAATTGCCAGGCCATGCTCGGTAACTCGGAATGTTTGTTGGCTTTTTGCTTTTTGTTTTAATTGAAAGCCGTACGAAATGGAAAATGGGAAATGGACTTTCAACTTGCCAGCTTGGTAAATTACACACACGAAAAGAAAAATATTTAAAACTAATGTAGTAAATAATATATTAGCCATTACGATTTACCAGAAACGAATATAAAAAATACAATGATACAAAGACCAAACTTAACATTGCCTTTTAATGATTCCAAAATAAAATCTATACCAAATCTGAATCTGTAGTGTTTTTTTACTGATACCAAAATCTTTTTCCGATCATCTCGGAAACTTTTTTCGGTGCCACCGGCTCAGTCAGACTATTTCTAGTTTTTGAGGTGCAAGTGCATTACAGGGCAGTTGGAAATTTATGGCGGGCCAGGCGGTGTCGAAAATAGCGCCAGCATCTCCGCGATGACGACGAAGACGATGCGAGCCCGATGTTGATAGCTATAGCTATCCGCCGGCTGGAGTTACTTTCTAATGCTGCAGTCACAGAGCGGCGATGTGGATGTGGATGAGGATGCATTGCACACGAAAGTCATAAGCGCAACCGAGGCAATTAAGTTCGAGCGACAAGTTGCGCCGCTGGAAGCCAGGAAACTCGGCTAGGATCGGGTGGGATCGGTGGAAACTGGGAGGGGAGCTCGGCTCTGCAGCTGTTACATGTTTATGGCTCGAAACGGATCGCACGTAATGGGATTTGCGCTGAGCGACAGCGATAGCCTGTGACTGCACCAGCGAACTCCGCCAGGCAGTGAGCACCAGGCCCAGTCACATCCACCGATTCCGATCCAGAGACTAAGCCATATGGGTAGAGCTATAGCCACAAGTGCTGCTTCGACTCCAGCGCCTCAATAAAGCCGATCGCATTACCAATTAGGCGTGCACACTCGGCTAAACAGCCGCCTCCTTATGGCAAGTGGAAATTGAATTAGTTGTCGCTGCATATGCGTGACTAGCTGCTGCCCGGAGCTCCATGTTCGCCTAAGGAGTGCACTGGAAAAAATAACGTATGCAAGTATTTGGTTCTACTTTTCCAAAAGTGAGCATTGCACTGTACACAGCCAAAGTTAAACATATATATTGTAAATGACATGAAATGTTACCAAATGAATCATTCAAATATTCATCTAGAAAGAGATACTTTACTTTTTCCAGTGTATAATAAAAGGCCGCGGGCTAGAGATCGGCAGTCTGGTTTGGGTGTCGCCGTTCGTATGTGTAAACACTTTTTACACTTTGCCACATTCCTGCGCCGCGCGCATAAATCAGGCGTTGCTCGCCTGTCAATCTGGAGCTGCGCCATCGATAGGCATCGGGCTCCTCGTGGAGTGGAGGTGACCGGTGGAGCTTTTAGCAAGTGCTCAGCAGCTGGCTGGGTGTGCGCTAGTTGCGGATCCGTTTTCTGTGCCACAGCGCATCATGGCAAGTGGTTGAGGATGCCGTTTGCCAATGCTGCTGCTGCTCCTCTTTCCTGTGCTAATGCTTCGATTCTAATCTTTTGCTTAACATATTTTTATTTTATAGAAAAACAATATATCATCTGATAATTTCATATTTAATCCTACTACGCATTTACCTGTTTTTAACTAATGCTTAAGCTCGGCACAAAGTAAAAGTGATGCAGCCTCATTCGGATTCCTTAATTAATCTACTCGTTCGCCACGACTTGCCCAGGTGAAGCTCAGAGCTGCCCGTAAACCAGATGCGCTCGTTGATCAAGTGCGAATGCAGATCCCCCAAGGCGGGCTCCACTTGGAACTTTTGCTTGACGTAGCGATGCGTGAGCACATTGGTGAAGACCCACTGCCGTTGGACGGGATTATGAAAGGAAAGCAAAATTGATCGATTGTGAGGACTTACGGCCAATTCGTGTTGACGTTGCAATCTCCGCATGCTTTCATGCAGTTCCAGGAGCAGCTCGTAACGATGGGCGCCATCCTCAAGCATTCGCAGAGTAAAAGCCAGGGAGTCGATTACAATCAGCTTAATCTAAGGAGACAGTTGCGTTTTTAAAGTTACAGGCATGTTTTTCATTTCATTTCATTTTTTGAGGTGTTACCAAGAGACTAGGTAAACATTTTATAAAAGCGAAGGAGATATTAGAAATATATGTAATAACATAAATTACATCGGGATGATCCACGAGATGCCTGTGGCAACTGAGCACAGTGGCCATTAATTGATCCAGTTTGGGGCACCTTACATAATGGATTTTCTGAAGCATTTTGTGATCCTTAAATTCTGGAACTCTATGTGCATACTGCCTTTCCAGTTTCAGAGCTAGGCCTAGAAATAGACTTTGTTTAGTTACACCAGAGAAATAGTTTATCCCATCTACTAACCCATTAATCTGTCAGGATGGAAATCCTGTCGAGTGTCTATAAATAATGCACTGCCCTCCAATCCGCCAGCTGCCTTGGGAATTTGTACATTTAGGCAAAGTTGCAAGCTATCAATTAATACAAATACCATTTGTAAATCATAGTTAATAACAAAATAATAGTTTATAACGTACCACATTTGCGTTTTTCCAGTGCCCGAATTGCCAATCAGTTCGACCAGGTGACCCAAGGATATTCCACCTCCAAAATGAGTGTCCAGGGCTTTGTTGCCCGTCAGGATCTTGTTTGTGGGACTTTGTGAGATGTCCCAGCAGGATTTATCAAATATTCGAAGGTTTTCATGGGACACAGATGGTCTTCTTTCAATTGCTTCAGGTTGCGATGGCTCCCAAACCCTTGAAAGACACCAAGTTTATATGGATTCTAAGAGAGCTGTATGTTCTGGAACCTACCGAACAAATCTATTATTCATTTTAAGCTCCGGGCTGCTTAATTCTTGTTCAAAAACTTAAAAAACAAAAGATGTGATCACAAATAATCAAAACAATCGCGCCATATGATTTTACAGTATGTTAAGACTTAACATTGCAGTGTTGTGTTAGTTAACTGTTGAAGGCTGGCTGCTACAGAAATGCTTATACGATTCAAGTTTCATAACGTCTGGCTACACCAATTGTCATATGTTTTTTGTTTACAACTTAATTTCCTGCGACGCGAATTTATTGGACTTTACTCATCGAAAATGTTAAATTTAAAACACTTGGCCAGCCACGCCTACCGGCAGTACGAACTGGTGACGTGCGTGAACATGCTAGAGCCCTGGGAAAAGAAGCTGATCAGTGAGTATCGAAATTGGGCGACAAAGCCAACGGCTAATCCGGATTATTTGCTTTTAATCAGATGGATTCTTCCTGGTGATGCTCTTCCTGGTGCTCTTCTCCAGCTTCATGTATCTCCCCAACTACATGCAAACCCTAATGCAGTTCGTAACGCCGCCCAATTGGCACAATTCCCCGGATAGCGCAGCCTATGTGGCACAAAAGATGACACGGAGCTGAGCTCCTAATACCCACTTCGTACAAGTGCATCCGGCACACGCATACTCCCTATAGAAAGACAACTATGATTTAATGCTTATGATATTATTGTGATTTACGTCGACTGGTCCAAGATCTGTAAATATTGAACTGTGCCAAGAAAAAACCGCTTAACCCACTTCACAATCGTTTTTCTGTACCGCAGACAGATAACAATGGTCTCCACCATTCGCAAGGCGGATGTGTTGAAGAACAGGCCAACCAGTCCTCCAAGGGAAACTGAAACGGCAACAGGCAAATTTAAAACTATTATAGATTAACATGGATAGAGTAGCTTACTCAAGAAGTCCAGTATAGTCTTGGTTACGCGACGAACATATCGCTGTGTTGGCAGCTCAACCAAGGCCACGCGGATCTCGGACACTTCATCTGAGGCTTCATCATCCCTTAAAGTTAAAAGATACATTATTAAGTAACCATTTACTTAATAGACTTATCAATGTTAAAATGTGGTAATGAAACTTCCTAATATGCTTACTCATCAGCCGAGTTGTAAATTATGTTGTACTCCGGCTCCTCGCAGGAGCTCATGCACTCGCAGGACTTGCGCTCCGTCATGATCTTGTCGCGGATCCGGGTCAGGCAGATCAGGCCCCGAACGTCACAAACGGGCAGATAATTCTGGCCGGGAATGGCCATAAAGTGACTGGTGCAGTTGCAGTTGTCCAGTTGCAGTAGCACAGTACTAAGGATTATACATAAATCTATGAATGAAGTCCATTATATTAAGTTTATTAAGTATTACCACTCCACCACGCAGCCGGAGTAGCTGTAGAAGTCGTAGATTCCCTGTCGCTCCGGCACATGCTCATGGCCATAGCGACATCGCCGCTGCTCCATGCTTAGGTCCTGGACACTCTCGTCGTTGTGCACCTCGATTACGTTCAGGATCAGCTCCTTGTAGTGACCCAGTAGCACCGTTTCCCGTATCATGCCCTCGGAGAACTGGTAGGGCACATCGATTGGTGCATGAACGTACAGCTGAATGTCGGCGGCGGCATGGAAGCTGAGATGTCCCGGTCCCGTCATCCGGTTGTTGGTAAACTGGACATGGGACACTTTGCGTGCCTGATGCGAGTTGAAGGAGAAGCACAGTCCATACTCCGTGGGCATGGGCAGAAACTGATCGCAGCAGTCGAACAGCTTGTTTAGATACGTACAATTCACCAGCAACTGATGGCACTTGGTGCGGAACTGCAAGGATTCGGGGATATAACTAGAAGGTAGTACTATGAGCAAGCTGGGCAACGCAACGCACCACGTCCACAAGGTGGGTAAAGTTGGACGGACATCGCATCCTGGAGCAATCCTCGCAGCTGCTGCAGACGCCTCGATAGAATACAATTTCCGAAATGAAATCATCCACGTGCATGTCGTGCTCCACGCCGAAATGTGAATCACTCAGATCCCAAATCCTCTCGGCGTTATAAATCTCGCACACGGTAATGGCCGGAAAAGTGGAGTTCCAATTCAAGCTGGACAATGGAAGTTAGCTTAGGATACTTTTGAACTATTTGAACTTACTATATAGTATCCAGATTAAATGAAACCGACGAGGAGAGATAGCTATTGAGCAGCGACACGGAGACACTCGCAAAGAAGGGCAGCGTGTGGTAAATGGTCACCAAGTATAGAATCCTGCAATAGAAACATGATTTTGTATTGGAACTATATGGATTACATATAGTAGGTTACATCTTTAGCAAAAATACGTGGAAGCGGCTACGCATTGTTAACTATTCGGCGGAGAAAAGGAAACTGTTTGCCCAAATGTTCTTTTCGACAGCGAGCTTTTGGTAACAATGGGCCGCCTGATATCCATCTATCCATTGTTTCCGCTTTGGCCTACATTAAAATAACTACCCACTTTTATTGGCTTGGATTTAGTTCAATGTTAGAGCCCACATAAAACAGACGCGCCTGGCAATTAATAATATGGACATCCTTAAAAGCATAGGTCATATTGGACTTTTAAGGTCGTTGGTCAGTATTGCTCACTATTAACTTGCAGATATATATTTATATATCCAAACGTATTCCCAGACAAGATCTTAGGTTTTAAATGCAGCGCACCGCAAATTATAGCATACCAACGACATTACCATTATTAATGACTCAGTTTTCGATCAAAAGTCGAAGCTGATAGCCATATGATATAGAATTTCTAAGAAATCACGTTTTTATAGAATGATCACTCTCCGAAAGATTTATGATATTCAAGTAGAACTTTATTCAAGGCCATGACAACAAATTTTTAAGAATCTCTGATACATATGTATATCGAAATTATTCGGAATTCTAAAGCTATGCTTGAACAATATGAAAAGGTATGAGTCATAAGTGTAGTTCAAGCTTTCGTAAAAATGTTTGTTGTTAAAGGATCCAAGTCCCACCGAGATAAAGAATTGCTTTTTAAATATTGCTGCTAATAGTATTTATTAAAGTAATTTACAAATCTAGATAATCCTGCGGCAAGAAATCTTAAGACTATAAGAATATAAATAAGTTGGTGTCTTGTGGAAAGAGAGTATCGTTTGGCACTACTGAAGGTTCTGCGTGATCCAGGGCAGCATGTCGATGACGCTGGCGAAGACTCCCGGCTGGTTCTGGTTCTGTCCGCACAGCCGTCCGCCGAAGGAGACTACGCCGTACTGGACCACTCGGTAGGTGTTCTTGAAGCGGTGCTTGAAGAACACGGGGCCGCCGGAATCTCCCTGGCAGGTGTGCTTGATACCAGTTCCCGTGGCGCAGATGTGGTTGTCGTTCACCTCACCCTTGTTGTAGTACTGTCGGCACTCGTCCAGGCTCTTCCTGGTGATCAGCGCCTGCTGAAGCTTGGTGGCCACAGTTTCCTTCTCGGTGCCGCCCCAGCCGGCAACAAAGAAGCTCTGATCGAAGTCCAGTTCCTGGGACTTCTGGTCGATGGGCAGGCACACGGGCTTGATATGCGTTTTTTCCTTAACCACGCGATCCAGCTTGATGATGGCCACGTCATGGCTGATCTTGCCATGCACATAGTTGGGATGCACTCGTATGCGCTCTATGCCGTACTCCTCGTAGGGCGGAATGCACACGCGGTTTGTGCCGCCCAAATAGTGGCAGTCCTCCTCCGATTCCAGGTCATGCTCACCCAGGCGCACCGCGATTCTAAAAAGCAGAATACCATTTTCACACAGATTAGTCATCAGTACTAGATGTTGAACCAATTAGTACGAAAGATCAATATGGATTGCATTACGATGCGATGAAATTGTAGCATGAGGAACTTACACTTCCGGCTGATCAATGATGCAGTGGGCGGCGGTCAGGATGTGGCGTTCGCTGATGAGGCTGCCGCCGCAGCGGAATGGACGCGGATCGTTGATCTTGTACTTGAGCAGGGCCACCCAGGGAAAGTCGCCTGGCCTGGCCGTCTTTCCACCGCTCACCTTGGGATTGCCCTTGTTGCCGCAGTTGGTCACCGAGTTCAGCAGCTGCAGACCCTGGCGATCATACCGGTTCAGATTTCCGCCCTCCGATCGCACGACCTTCCGCTGCGACTCCCGATTGGGTGCGGACTGTGGGGTGGCCTCGTTGGGGCAACAAAGATGGAAGTCCTGAAAACATTCAAGTGGATTTATTAGAGAATATTTTTAGAAACCAGAAACAGATTTAATGGTCTTCAATATTTTAACTTATTTTGAAATCATCAACACCTACCCTCGTATTCGTAGTGCTCCTGCACTGCATCTCACTAATTTGGTTGTGGATTTTCCGTGGTATATTCCGACCGTAGATCCCGAGAATCTTCTGCACGAAGGGGCACTCCTGGTATCGGATGCACTGACCGGCTGCTTGGGCCGGCGTGACGCAGCTGCTCTCTGCAAGCCAATGGAATATTATTCCAATTCCTAGGATAGAACTTCTGATTACTTACGACTGCTGACCAGCTGGGGCAAGATGCACAAGAGCAGTCCAAGTCCAAACGCCGCAGACACCATCCTGACTGATTGCTATGATCAATAATCCGTAATCTCAACGTGGGACGCCTTCCTGTTGTTGTAAAAAACCCGTCTCAAGTCCGGATGCTAATGCTTCTGCTCTCCGAGATCTCGTTCCCGATCACGATTAAGTTCTCCAACGTGCGCGCTGAACAGATCAACTTGTAATGAAACCCAGATCGTCGTGTGCCGAGCTTTTGTAGCTCGGATTCGCGTGCTGTGGGAAGCGCCAATCCGATACGATCCAATCCAGACAGCACTTATGATCAATAGCTGAGCGCAATCCCAGATCGACGGATACAGGTTTTTGCCGCACTTCCACAAGATCAAGCGCAAGGCGGAGAACTACTAGTTTCAGATACTAGCTATCTAATTGAGTTGGTGTATATACAATACTATAAAGTTACGCTCGCTATAAAGCACTTACTTAATAGCTGATATAAATATAATATTTGTTTCTAACATTAGTTATGTTTTGTTAAAATACTGATTCTTTATAAAAGCATAACCACTTTTGAAAACTATAATCTTCACTACATCTATGATACGAAAAGCGATCGTGGAGCTTGGACCGTGGAGCGTGGGAAAAGCGATTAAATTCCAGGAAACCCCCTGGCGATTAGCCGGTCGCTCCAAGTCGCTACATCTCTGCCCCTCCATGTATCTGATTCTCCGGCATCTCCAGATCGACGCTGCAGTCGCGGGGACTGGCACGCGTCGTTAAGGTTCAACAGGTGGGCTGAGCTGGCGATTGAAGCGGTACTTTTTTGCTCAATTAGTATGCTACCCAATTCCCCATTCACCTGGCTACGCCCAAAGTGCAGGTCGTCGCCATAGCCACAGACATAGCCATATCGAAACCCGTTCTTTGGATATGAGTCGGATGTGTAACATGGAATTTCCAGAACAGAAATTCCCAGCATCGCCGGGTTAGATCTCTAAGTGCGCCATGCGTGCAAAAAATCCCCCGAAATTTGCGGTTTGCGATAAAAATCCTGCTAAGTTTAGAACGCACGTCACTTGGGACAGATCGGAAACTTTAGATCCTACTCTTATTAACATCTTGGAAAGAAACATACTCGTTAATCCAATCTAAAGCTTATCTTAAATTCGCTGGAGAGTCTAACAATTCAATTGAACTCGTATATTAGCTACATTATCGCGGTTGATTAATAGCTCAATGGGTACTTATTGCCACTAGGCAACACACAACACTCTTGGTTATCACTCGAGATTCAAGCGATATTCCTCACAAGTCTATTACACAATAATTCTGATTGTTAATATTCATAGAAAATGTGCATTTAATCACATGTCCATTGAATAGTAATAAAAGATGTATTTATGATTCATACACAAGTAATTGAAATTGTTGGGGAAAAGAGAGTAGAACAGGTTTTCACTTAATCCGTTATGATTTTCAATCCCACAGGGTATCCACAAATCGAGTCACTCAAATCATTTGCCATTAAGGTGTCATATGCAAAACACATTTCGAATAAAACCGCAAAGGTGTTGACTGAGTTTACAAATATGTGTTTAATATATTTATGGGTTTGACTTAATACTAAGGCACGCTCTAAGAACTGCCGACGAATGATGATGCTCCTCACAGACCATTGCTGGCCATGGTGTCCGTGATCCACTGCACGTACTCGCCCACATTTGTGTACAGACCGGGCAGGCTAATCTGTCCACAGGTGACCACACCCTGGCTGACGATCCCGAACTCGACCATTTTCGGCGCATACTCGCCCAAGTACTGGGCGGGTGCTTGGAGTGGGCCGCCGGAGTCGCCCTTGCAGGAGTCCTGCAGGTCGCCACCGCCCACGCAAAGTTGGCTGAGCGGCACTGCCCTGCGGTAGGCCTGGGAACAGGCGGATCGCGGCTGCAGCGGCACGTTCGCCTGGAGCAGCACATCCGAGGAGGAGCCGTTCTCCGTGGTGCCCCAGCCGGTCACAAAGTAGGTGCTTATCTGCTCCGCCTTCTCCTTCAGCTCGTCCGTGATGGGCAGGCAAATGGGCTTGATGTGCTCTGCATGGGGAATATACAATCAGCTATAGATGTTGATGGAGATTCACACTTGACTTGGCTTACTCTGGAAGGGAACGCTCCTGTTGAGCTTCAGCAAAGCTATGTCATGCATGATGTGGCGGGCGTCGTACTTCTCGTGAATCAGATGCTTCTCAATGCCCACATCCACAACTGGCGGGGCACACTTCTTCTTGCGTCCCTGCTGCCGGCAATCCTCCTCCGTGGAGATGCGGTGCTCGCCCAGGCGAATCTCATAGCTATGCAAATGGAGATTAAGATACGAATGCTTCCATATTGGGATTCGTTTACTTACAGATCGTTCTGAAGACCGTGGACACAGTGGGCAGCAGTCAGGATATAGCCTATAGCGATATACGTATTATTAAAAATCACATTAGATTTCTTGGGAGGAACACCTACGCTCTGAGATCATGGCTCCGCCGCACAGAAATCTGGACTCTCCAAACTGCTGGTAACGGAGCAGGGCCATCCAGGGTCTGGAGGAGAGCTTCACCTCGTAGCCATTGGCCACTCTTTGGCTGAGGAAGTTGCCGCAGTCGAAGTTTTCGTCCTTGAACAGGCTCATCACCTTGGAGTTGTGCTGAATGTTGGCTGAGGGGCAGCAGAAGTGGCGCTGAAAAAGAGACGTCATTAAAATGATCTAGTTTATATGGAATCTATAAATGACAAGGAATCTAGTTATTTATAGTTTGCTTTTCATATCAATGAGTTTCATTCTATGTATGAATAACATAATTGTAGTTCATTGTAATTCAGCGCGCATTTACGCAGGGGGTTTTTGTTTGATTTAATTATAGAGAATGGAGATAATGTTGACCATATAGTATATTGAACTTTGCGTCTCTGTCGCCTTCATTCTTGGACTCACCACTCCATTGAACTCGCCGCAGAGTGCCTTCTGCAGGTAACTGGCGTAGTCGGCTGGCACTTTCTGTCCGGCCTTCTGGGCTTCCGTCAGGCGCTCCTCGATGGTGCGGCAGGAGGAGAAGGGCATGCACTGACCCTGATCGCCATCCGGTGTGGTGCAGTCGTCGGCGTAGTCTGGCCCATGCAATAATGTACACCAATATTAGCATTAGCATCCCACCGACGCGGATTCGGAGAATTCCTCTAACCTGCTCGGGCAGATTGCACGCCCATCGACGAGACGATGGCAATACCATATAAGACGGCGAGGCTGTTGGCTATCATCATCTCGCTGGAATCGCTGATCTGGACTGCTCGGAACCTGTACGTGTGCGTGTGACGTGGATTTCTGGGCAAACAGACGTTTCAAGCGCGACTGGGAGATAACAAGCTGAGAAGTTGCGTTTTATACCGACAGCGGCAGCAGCAGCAGATGAGAGAACGAAATCGAGTTTAAATCGGAGCTTTAATCTCACATCGCTTCTGGCCCCGTCATCCGGAATAGAATTAACAATTTATGGAAATATCCGAATATTTTCAAACATTTGTTTATACTGCCCGAGACAATAACAAAACGAGTTAGGATCAAATGCGTTCCCAAGCCTCTCCTCTCTCATTCTCTTGCCGACACACAAACTTGAAACTCTCGCGAAAGCTCTGAAAACAAAGGGGCATCCAGATCTCAAGAGATCTGAAGCCAGCACTTGGCATTAAGGATCGACTGGGTTTAACTTGTGTTTTCGTTTTATTGTTTATCGCACATCATCATCATCTAGTCAGTGGTACAATGGCTGAATCGGTCCGATCGATAAGGGGCAGGGTTTCTAGTTACTGATACATTAGGCTCGACCTTTTAACAATAAATTATAACAAAGCTGCTTAATTGCGTTAATAAATATCAGACATGGCTAAACAACAAACATAATCGTCGCTCGAATATATCTACAGATATAAGGGAACTAATCGATAGAAAGCATAATGTTCTAACTTAGATAGTTGGTGGTGGTTAACGGCAGCGAGTTAAGTTGTTTTACATGTGGAATCGGTTGCATGGTTGGCTGTTTGGTTGTTTGCTTGTTTGCTTGTTTGGGTTGTTCTCACCAGTTAGCTCTGCTGTCTAGCCAATTGTTCTAGGCGGTCGGTTTGTAGGGGGTTCGATAATTTACATTACTTCCTCGCTCTCTGTGTGTGAACGAAAGGAGCATATAGCAATAGATAAATCAATCAATTGTCGAATTTCGGGTGGGTTGTGATTAAGCGTGAATTTGATAAATAAGTATAGCTTCAGAGCTCGCTTGATGCCGCCGTCAGAGTTAGTAGTAGTAGTAGTAGACAGAGCAGATCATATCGGAAGCTGGGGTACACTGATAATGCGGGATAGTTATGGCAAGCGGCGAGGAATGGAATTGCGAAGCCAATCGGGTGTTTAAGTTACAGCAAACCATAAACATAGCATAGATTAAATACAGATAGGATAGTGATAGCATAGAATAGAATACTGCGTAATTGCTTTTTCGGAGGCGTAGTCACCGTCACAGTCGTCAAGTCAATGTCGTCATTTGGTATCGTTCGATTCGGTATCACAAAATTAATAACATGATAATTTTTACATATATAAAAACATGGCATACATACATAATACTATTAAACAATTTGAAAATACATTTAAGAACCGATCCCTTGACTCCGCAGCTTGTTAAGTGTTATAATTATTTAATATTAACAACATATTAATCATTTCTTAGTTGCGGCTGAGTTCGACTGTCGGTGCCAACGGATCGATCGACAAACATTAAAAAAGAGTGAGCACTGGAAATTTATCTAGTCTAGGGTAGTTAGTAGTCGGTTGGTTGTTTTGTTGCTTGGTGCTGATGGTGTACGCTTGGAAGTAGTAGAGTGTGTTAGATGCAAAACAGAACGGTGCCATCAACCAGTTGAACGCATTAATGCTATTTTATTTGATGGCGGCAATGAGCGGGCTTTCTTCGCCTAGAATAAAATAAAGAAGAAATTAATTTTCACTTTGTTTTCCATAGAGCTTTGTGGGGACTAAATCACGAGTCTTAATGTAGGGCATCCGCGGCCAAACCCAGGAAGCGGGCATCGAGCTCTCGTAGTTGAAGTTGTACAGCTGGTTCTCCAGCCACTTGCGCTTGTCCTGTGGCTCCGGGTAGGTGGATGCTAAGCCTACAAAAGTAAACAAATTTAGTCATCTTTTCTGTTCCATCAAGATTGGTATGCTATTGGTATCTTACCTCTATCGTAGGCACATTTGGTCACGCCAACGGCAATGTTCATGGACACGTTGCGGATGCTCGATAGCGGAGGATACAGCGATCCGCGCTCAATGTCGCTGGGCTCCACGAAGTTGGCCAACTCCTGGGCGGCGATGAGGAACATTTCGTCGGGTATGTGGTGAGTACCCGTGCAGATGACGCCCAAGCCAACGCCTGGGAAGATGTAGGCGTTGTTGCCCTGGCCCGGGTAGAAGGTCTTTTCACCAATCTGGACCGGTGGGAAGGGAGAGCCCGACGAGAAGATCACGCGAGCCTGTGCATTTCAATCATCTCATTAGAGTTGGTCATTGTAATTTCCAATTCAAATAACTCACATCCGTGTGCTTGTAAGCATCCTCGGCAGTGCATTCTGCCTTGCTGGTGGGATTGGACAAGGCGAACACCACGGGCCTCTCATTGTTATCCGCCATGGTGCGCAGGATCTCAGGTGTGAAAATGCCGGCGGCAGCCGAGGCACCAATGAGAACCTGTTGATCAGTTTAGAATTACCAAAAATTCTATCAGAAATAAGAAATGATATAACATACACTGGGCTTGATGGTGGAGACAATCTCGGCGAGATCTGACATCGGATTGATGTCCTTGGCGTAGTGGATTTTGTGGCCATCCAGGTTGCCCACCTTGCGGCTCTTGGTCAGCAGTCCATCGATATCGACCATGTAAATTCTGTTGTAGGCCTCCTCGATGGGCACACCATCCTGCACCATGGCCTTTACCGTGAGATCGGCGATGCCGATGGCGGCCTCACCGGCTCCTGCAAACAGGAAGGTGTAGTCCTTGAAGGACTTGCCCGTAATACGCTTGGAGGCATAGAGTCCAGCAACGGCCACGGAGGCGGTGCCCTGGATGTCGTCGTTGAAGGTGCAGTAGGTGTTGCGGTACTTGTCCAGGAACCTAAATGCATTGTGGTTGCCAAAGTCCTCGAACTGGATCAGCGTGTTCTGGCCATAGCGCTGCACCACGGCCTCCATGAACTCGTCAATGAAGTCGTCGTACTCCCGACCAACCACTCGCTTCTGACGCAGACCCACGTACAGGGGATCCTCCAGCAGATCGATGTTGTTGGTGCCCACATCCACCACAATGGGCAGGCACTGATGGGGCTTGATTCCGGCCAGAGCCGTGTACAATGCCAGCTTGCCCACGGGAATGCCCATGCCGCAGGCTCCCAAATCTCCCAGTCCCAGGATGCGCTCGCCATCCGTCACACAGATAGCACGCACATTCGGCTCCGGCCAGTTCTTCATCACATCAAAGATGTGTCCGCGATCGTTGTAGGTGATGAACAGACCATGAGGACGTCTGTAGATCAGGCCAAAGCGCTGACAAGCCAAGCCCACTGTCGGCGTGTACACAATAGGCATTAGATCCTCGATGTTCTCCGACAGGAAGCGGAAGAACAGACGCTCATTGCGATCGTACAGATCGCTCAGATACAGATACTTGTTCAGCGGCTCCGTGTAGCGGTTAACGGCGATCTTGCAGAGCTGCAGCTGCTCCTCTTGCGTCTTGAAACGCGCTGGCTGCAATCCATGGATGCCCAGAGTTTGGCGCTCCTCCAGCGTAAAGGCCAGGCCCTAAAAAGAAAAGCATTTGTGAATACAAAACTTAAAGGCCACACAATTAATTTAGTGCTCCTTACCTTGTTGAGTCGCGGATCACGGATGTGATCTATGCCGCGCACCTGAGACGGGCAGATGATATCGCCCACCACCTCATGATAGTGCCGAGCGGTGGGAACTGTTGCTGCTGCCACAGCAGTCTTTCCTGTTGCTGAAGTGCCGCATCGGCACAATTTGCCCACAGTTCCACATAAGCTGCAAATGGCAAAAGTGCATTACGTGAATCACTTTATCAGCGTGGCAATTGGAGAACCCCCTGGGAACCCTTGACTTTGAGGTGGGCCCACTGTCATTCTTCACATTGCCACTGGGGGGCCCCCCTGTTCACCCACAAACACACACATATGTACATATTTATGGAATAAAAACGCCATGCCCAAGGTCGACGTCAGCTGCTTTTTGTTTATCACCGCGCTGGGCACGCCAAAATATAAAATGAAAAGCAGAAAAGAAGGAAACTAAGCCGCATTGTTTACAGCTGTCCCCCGGAATCCAAAGCGCCAGCGATAAGGGGGATGGATGGCCTGGCAACATCACGATAAAAATCTATGCACAGCCGCGGCCGTAACTCTAGCATCTAATCCAGTGCCTCAGAATCAAAGATCTTCAGTATAAAAACTATTTGAAACTACAAGTTAAGTTCTACCGCTTGGACTGAATTGCATTATTATTTATTCTCCTTAAGGACAACTAAAGTAGCTAATTTTCTGGCCACTTCCTTGTGATCGTATCAATTTAATGAATTACAAAACCAATTGGATCATTGAACTTGAAAATGTTTTACTGTTTTTGAAGCGTAAATGCCCCAAGATAAGATTGCGAAACTAACAACTCGTAGTGGAGAGCTTACAAAAATAAATTATGGACACCTACTCATTAGTAGATCAATTAATTAAAAACAGGTTCTGATTATGCAACACTGTAACTGTGATCGAAGTGCCAATCGAAGATCATATATTATAAGCTGCCCTATAATTTTGACCCCTGCTGTTTGGTTTTTGCTAGCTGGCAGTTCTAATAGATGGTGCTAATTACGAGAGAGGCAAATGTCGCGGGACAGAGGCGTGTGACTAATTTGTGTTTGCGGTTCATTGATGGAATCATGCTCGCGGGGAATGGGAATGGGTTTGGCAGAGGGTCGGTATCGGTGTCGCTGTTGGATTTTGGTCAAGTTGGAACCGGTTAGTGACGTGCGCCGGGCTGGAAACCCCGAGATCCCTTACGCCGACAAAAGGCGAGCACTTTGGGTTGATAATTATCGTTTAGGTAACACGCTATCACTCGTCAATTTTTTCCATTTATGTGAATGGCACTCACATGAGCCCCCACCACGTCGAGTGCTAAACAATTTCGCATATCTGAGCCAAATACACGGAATAAGTGCGTGTCGTAAATGATACCCTCTATATCTCCAAGTGCTACCAATAGTTATTTTTAGGGTCCTAAAGGCCCTAAGAACATTACCCCTAAGAACTGGAGTCTGAAGGCAAAAGCTGGCCAAGTTCATTAAACTCTTTACGTCTTTCCTCTTTTTGCTAGCCAAATTTCTGGCTAACGGTTTGCGTGGGAACGAGAGGCAAGATAGCGGGCCAGCTGAAAACATTCTTGATGAACTTGGCAACGAAAAACGCTGACAGTGGCGATACAAAGCACACATTTTTTCGGTATATGCACTAAATTTAGAATTCCGCCAGACCATCTTTCGAATATATGTCCATGTCCATGGTATTGAAGGTGTTGTGTTTTCGCTACACAGGAAAGAAATTGTTTTCGATTGTAAAAGTATGATAAAGAACTTTCCATTAGTTGTTTTTTCTTAGAAAACTGCTAAACAGTAGAATACATTTGTATTTGTACTTCCTATCCAGCTATGAATCATAGAAAATTCATACGAATTATGTGCGAAGATATTCCTCCACCGAAGAATAGAGCACATATTATTATGATACCTAGCACCGCTTTTCTCTCTCTGCAGCCCATTGATTTTTTCAGCTGTTTCTTGTTTGCCAGCCAAAAAAACGAAGACATGCAAGTTCGAAAACGCTTATGCAATTGCAAGGGAAAAGTGAAAATTCTGAAAACAGCTGTTCGCCGAACGGGACCAGCAAGTGCGAGAAAGGGAGGGAAGCCAAAGGGTCAATGCCAGGCCATGTGCGATTCCCAATCGGAATCCCTATCTCGCTCGCACTTAGCGTTTCCCAGTGAAAACGAAAGCTGCGCAGCAAAAGGAGGAACAAAAAAAGAGAAGGGGAAATGGGATGATATACTATGTGAATATATTGTATATACACACGGACGCCTTGGCGGCCGCTCGTCTGATCCGAGTGACTAGGTCACTGGGCTACCAGCTGGGGCAGTTGCTCCTCCCGCATCGCGAATTCTTACATAATTCAAGACCGAGGCACACACGCTCACAAATCCTTCGAGGCGAGTCCTTGCATAAACGAAAAAAAAAGCTTACCTGGGTCGTGAGAACATTTTTATGTCGTATAATTGCTTTCCGTTGCGCTGCTAATATCACTGCTCTTGTGTCAGTCAAATCCGTTTGACAGTTGTCCGGCTACAAAGGGCTAATACTTTCGTTTGCGTACGGTAACTTTGCAGTGCGACGCGGTCAGCGCCAACGACGATTTTCCAGGAATAAAATTATAGCTCTGCGCGCGGGCTTTAACCCACCCCAACAACTTACAAAAACGACACTAGTGACCAGGCGACGCGAAAACGCAAGCGAAACTTGAATGGGACTAAAAATGGCAGATGTGCGAGGTGAGTGCAGGGTGCGGAACTCCGCTGGCGAACAGTGCGCACTCGAACCTTTTCGAACTGACAAGCAGTGGGGAAGCGAACCTGTTAACCTAAAATTTAGTTCACTTTCGAACTTTGAGTAAATTTGAAGCATTTCGAGCTGTAAATGTTTGTACTCATTCTAATTTATTAATTTAACTACGCTATGAAGTAATTACATACGGAGGTAGAACTTTGATACTTACTGCAAATCCTTAAGCAGATTTTAGCAAATACCCATCAAAGTTAATAGTAAGAATTGTTCAATTTACCAATTTTAATGATTAGATATGTAATTAGGTATAAGCTTATGTCAAACATTGAAAATCCAGAACATACAACAGCATTGCTAGTGTGAACGGTGTAGAATATTTTTACACGTCCGTGACATTTTCCCGCGAACCGAAGAGCGCCACACTCTTGGCATTGCTAATCGCAGACCCCGCCGACTGGTCACATTAATCGAAAAAAAAACTTTGCTGCGAACGCACGGACGCTCCGCTGTCGACGGAAATCGCATCGCAACGCGAAGGGCGGATGAGTGCTGCGCGAGTTTAATGGAAAAGTTTGCAATCCGAGTCGCCCGACATTCGAGTGGTCAGCCTCCGCTTTGACGCACTGCCTCTGCAGGCCGCCACAGGACAACCGACGCAGTTTCCGCGAGGGAAATGCAGCTCCACCTAATGAGACCGTAGAGTCACGCGTGTGAGGAGCACGAAAAGTGAAAAAGCAAAAAAGAGGATATAGGAGAACAACAAAAGGCAGAAAAGCAAAGTGCGAAGAGGCCAAGGCATTTAAACAAAATTCACAATAAGTGTTAAAATCAGTAATGTGCATTTAGCAGTTGCCAAACAAATTGCATTTTTCTTTGTTTTGTTTGGCTCGTACGCGCTTGTGTTGGTGTACAGTGCGAGTGAGTAAGTGAGTGTGTTTGTGTGCGCGAGAGCAAGGACAACAAGAAAGAGCAGCGGAAGAGGAGAAGACGAGTAGCAGGAGCAGGAGGGGAGGAGGCAGAGCAACAACTGTGGAGCTGCAGCTGGAAGGAAACAACCTCCTGCGATGGACACGTTTAAACGCTGGCTAAACAAACCCAAGGTACAGTTTTTGTTTTCTGCTCCTATTTTCGCATAAATGATGAACGATAACCCGATTAGTAGTGCCCTCTTATCACTAAAACAAAACCAAACAACAACAAGAGAGAGAGCGCAGCGCAATTAATTAAAATAGTGAGCAGAGCCCGATAGAGAGAGAGAGAGAGTAACAAATGGTGTCAAATGTGCCAGTGTGTGTTTTAACTGTGCCGTTGTGACGTCAGCCTTTGGCCCTGGCTCATTCTCATTATAGGCTAGCGCCCTCTCGCTCGCACCCTGTTAGCCAGCTGGGTTTTAACCGCATTTCGTTTCCGATGATTAATTCGAATTCGCTGACGTTGCAGCAACTGCAACTCGGCGTGTTGTTTTTACATTTTTGTTTTTTTGCACAATACGTGTGTGCAAGCTGCACTCTCAATTCAAATTGGAAACACTCACCAACACATGCACGGCCACATGCACATGCCCAAAGTAACAACAAAAACAAATATGGCGCCAGTCCGTTCGTGTTGCAAATTACAAGCAAAAGCAGCTAAAGTCAAAGCCAACTAATTTATGTATCTGCGCCTGGTAATTTGGGATCTATTCTGTTCCGCTCGCAGCGGGGAAATCCCCCTCGCTACTTGCTGTGGAAAATCACTCGAGAAAACAATGTCAAAGCTCCAGCGATTGGAGGAGCAGTCTATTCTTAGCCATCCAACTTACAGTTGGAACTAGCTAAGGCGGATCTTTCAGATCCCATTGGAGGTACATATATGATGCAACCTGATAAATAACTTACAAAATTCACAATCTGGATTACCCTACACATTTTGTCTTTTCATATTATATTTTGTTATTGTCCAAAATGTTATAATATTAAGTGTTTATTGAACTTTTCCGTGAGGTGAACTCATGTTGCTCTGGAAGCGATTTGTCCCATGCACACAAGTTCGTCTGTTTCTATTTTGAGAGCCCCCCTAAATTCGGGTGTCTGGAATATGTATGTGTGTACATGGTAAATGTGAACCGCTAGACCCTAGCCTCCAAAAATAAATCGCCACCGATGGAGCGCGTTTCGTGCCCCTCATCCAGTTTTCCTCCCGATCGCTCGTCAATCAGTCAATCCGTTTGACATTTTGATTGCCGTCGCCAGATTTCTATTTGTGCTCAAGAGTAGGAAAAATGGAATTAGAAGCAATTTACACGCAAATCCATTAAATCAAAGGCAAACACCCTATATGGCTGTACATATGGCTATGTCTATGACTATGTGCGGTGTGTATTTGTGCGACCTCGGTTACCTGGTGCTGGAGGTCAGTGTCGAGACTTGTGTCGGGTGTTGAGGGGGCTCCACCACTCTCGGAATCGAATCAAATGGCAAACAGATGTCTGGTTTGGTCTGGTCTCGTCTGTGGGCAGAAGGGCCTCGGATGTTTATGTTTGTTTTCGAGTGCTCAATAGCCGGGAAGATATTGTATTGTCTGTATCTGTGGCTGGCACTTCGATTAGATAAGATATCGCCGAGTGGATTGGAGTGGGCGGGATTTGCCTGCGCATCACGTTTAATCGCAGGTGATCGAGGGGGCTTGGTGTTTATCGATTAACGGGCTGCGAAAGTATCGTTTAAATCGCAATTTGCAGCTCTATTTGCATTTGTTTTCCAACAACGGAGTGTAAGAGCTGTAAAGTCAAGTTTGCGGGTCTTTAATGGCTTCAAATGGCTACTCAATCATTCCAAAAGATAACATAGACCACGAAGAGGTGTTTCTATAATAAACAACTTTTATGTATACTTTGAAATAAAAACTTTAATGGGAAATACATTTCGTAACTCGCGATCTTATTGGCAAAAAAAAAATATAAACAGTAATGAGGTTTTTTTTTTGGTATTTCCTCACTTTTCAAATAACTCTTTGGCCATAAATAATTGAAAACTTCGTTAAGACTCGCTGCATGATTTATTACGCTCTAAATGCATTCGGAAATTCCAATTGGATTTGCAAAGGTGATCAAAGCGAAATGGAAATACGGTTTTCTTCGGTTTACTTTCCGGATGCCTCGTAGTTAGTTGCTCTCTACTTTGCTTTGTTAATTAACACACTTCTTTCCATCTCCACACCTTCCCCATTCGCCGCCCATCTCGCATGCAGCTCGTAAGTAACGGTACGTTTTCCTTATTTTCTTGGTGGTGGAAAATGCCTCGCAAACGAAACGGAAAATCCACACAGACGTCTTAAGTTTCTGATTTGCTTTCATGCCCGCACATGTGTGTGCTTGCAACTCTTTCGTCTGGCATCTACCGCACTGCTCTTCTTTTTCATTCATTGACTGCACACAATTTTTCCGCCGCCGCTTCCTGGTCTTCTCTTTCTTTTCTTTTCATTTCATTTCTTTTTTCCTTCTCGTCTCGTGTCGTCTCGTCTTTGTGATTGCGATTGTGTCAACTTTCTTTCTCCTGCAAAGTGAGATTCTTGGGCCGAGGTCGCTTTTGTTGCGATTCAAAAATAAACAGAAACCGCACGGCGATAGCGTTGCCAGATGTGTCGCAAGGCATTGCCATATCGAGTTGCATAATCCGAGATTGCTGTGCTTTGTGGTGTGTCAACCCTGTCCGCTGCATTCTATTGCAGCAACGAGAAACTAGCAAACAACGAGTGAGTAAATGAATGCGATTTTAACTAGGAAATCTACTCAATTTGGATTAATTTCCAAAAACCCTGCTTGTTACTTACACTTTAATGTAAGCAAATTGCTTAGAAGCCTGCATATTAGTGGGCACAGATTAATGAGGCGATTTCCATTCAAGTTATATACCCTAAGGTAGAGTATGCAGTGAATGCAATTGTTTTCACTCCGTCTGTGCATATAAATTTTCATAAAAACGAAACCGACGACGCGCTGAAGGCAGACAGACAAAGGCGAGGAGAAACCGAGACAATGGAGGCTGGGAAAGAGGCGACTGCCCCGAAACCCAGATCCCAAAAAACGCGATCGGATCCGCAGTCAATGGAACTGCCAACTGGCAACTGGGGGCCACTAAAAACTCTGAAAGAAGGCGGCACGCGCCACAGGCGCCTGTAATTGATTATCTCTGATGTGGCGAGCACTCGATCTGTGAGCCCAAAACCAATAGCGTTACATCATTTTCCCATATTTAATTTGCTTGCATAAATACAATGTACACTATACAATATAAATATATGTATATATATGTATATTCCCATCTAAACTCGTACACCACACATATAGGAAGTATTGTACAGACGATAAAGCAAACACTTTTATACTTTATTTTTTGCGCTTGCCTTTCGGATACTTGATTATAAATGTTTGACGATGAATGCATAAATGTATACGTAACCATGTACAATAATATAAAGCAAAAATAGTGGGTGCGGACTGAATCGCATTTGTGTGAGTGTCTGCCGGTCGATCAGCATTATTGAGCACATGGCTCAGATTCGCATTCGTAGTCAGATTGCGATGGCTGCTGGGTCTTCCCAGCAGTGCTGAAACAAAGGCATTTGCAATGTTCTTCTATCATTTCATTCAAAAGCAAAACCTAAACTAGTAGTTCCCCAGCTTGGTTTCTGGTATTTCTACTCGCTGCTTTTCGGCTGGCCAAGCGATATCTTTCTCATGTGTCTTGGCTTTGTGTGCTTGCCATAAACTCATTTGAAGTTGGCATTGAATTGTCTTACGGCCCGAATCGCCAAGAAACAAAAGTAAGCCATAAAAAAGTGAAATCCATGGGTGGCTGGCAATGTCTGATTTTTTTGTATTTAATCGTTGATGGCTTGGGTTTTTTTCATATTTTCATTTTACTATCGTTTCTACAATTATTTTCGGTTGTTTCTGAAATGCTTCTCTCGAACTTCTCCCCCGGCTTTTTGGAGCATGTTGCAAAGGTGTGCAATTAAAGTCTGTTGCGTCGTCAGCACGAAAATCGGCCATTAACACAATAAACTCTGACTTGTGGCTTACAACAAAAGCATAAAAGTACAAAATTACCCGCAAAACAATTAAACATGAGCTGGCAAAATGGAAATTACAACAACAATAGCCGTTTAACAATTCAGCCTAAGAAAGTCATGACTGCAACGAGCTGAATGAACCACGGGAATCGACGGGGGGCAGCTATCTCCTTAGCCAGCTTAAAAAAAAAAAATTCACTTATTTACGCTTTCTTAACTTAAACTTATGGCCGAGAAAACTGGTGCGAAGAGTAAAAAACACTTCTTCTGACAAAAGTGAAGGAAGTTAAGTGGCAGCAAAGTCAGCCCTCTTGGTAATGGCAACCGATTATAATGCCCATTTCTGTTTCAATGATGCGGATGCAGTGCGTTTCGCAATCCCAGCCACATTATGAAACGACCTTACAAGTAAATAATAACGATAAATAGAAAGATAAACACCAAAGAAACCTGTTCCAGCGAGAGCTATTATTACCCCAATATTTTCGGTTTTATTTGCTTTCAAAGCATTAATGCTTCTGCTAACTAACCATAAAATGTTCGTATCATCATTTGTTGCATTAAGAATTCACGTTGCATGTGTTTATTCATTCAGTTTACCCCATTTAATGCAATCTCTATCGTATTTGTCTACTTCATTTAACGCTTAACTGTTCTGAAACCCACTCTGCATGCTCTGCATATTACACCTCTTGTACAAATAAAGCAAGTTGCCCCAAGCTCATTTTCACCATCTGCGCCATGAATGGACTCGGTGCGTATACGACCCGTTGGCCAACACACATTTAGTGCAGTGCAACAATGTGTTTGTACTTGTGTTTGTGTTTGCTTGTGGTGATTGTGCGAGTGTCTGCTTGTTGCTCGTGCCAACAACAATAACAACAACTACAATAGCAACAACTTCAGCGATATACTAGCACGAGAAACAACAACGAGAGCAACCTGTTTCTTGCGGTGCATTTAATTTGGGCCATATTGACATGTGCCGCCACTGCCGGCGTCACCGTTAACGACTTTTGCTTCTGCTCGCCGCTGGCCTCAATTTGGTGTTCTAGTCCGTTGGAATATATAAAGTAAAGGCCGCCAAGGTGGGCCACAAATGTCGTCTGTCAACATTACGAAAGTCTTGATAAACAGCATTCTGATGGAAGTCGCCTGAAGGCAACTCCGAGATACTACAGACTGACTGCACGACAGACATTTGTCATTTCTAATCACTATTCAAATTATGAATTAAAATGTTGACTGGGGCTTTAAGCTAAAGATTCTGATATAGATTCGACTCATAATTATCATTACATGGGCTTAATTATAATGGAATCTTTGAAAGGAAAGCGAAATGTCATGATAGACAGCATTCTTTGTTCCAATCACTGTTGAAGTTATATGAAAGCTTGCTCGGCAATCTGAAAAGAATTTGACATAGATTAGACATTGATATTATCGTCAGTTTTATCAGCTTCACAGATAATTAAAGCTTGAGACATTTAATTGAAACATTTGCTACGGCAATCTTATACACCATACTGATGGCATTCCATGCACAATGACTCATAGACCACAAGTATTTCTTAACTACTGATAAATGTTCTAGTTGCAAAGTATGTGGAAAAGGTATTATAAGAAGGGCGCACACCTTATACACCTCTATTGGATTACAACACCTAATTCCACGCTTTTGCACTTGAGGTCATCGCATTGCGAATCTCTTGAGCGTATTCCTCGGAAACGAAGGCACGTGATCGGGCTTTATATTTCGTCACATTCAGCTAACCATTTTATTTGCTTTGGATGATTTAATCAACTTGTTTTGAGCGTCTTGTTCCCTGACCCTGCCTCTAATTTCCCGGGGGAAACACTTACAACAGCTCTTTTGTCAGCTAGCTTGCAACTTTTCCACTGGGTGGAACAATATAAAATTAACACGAAATTAGTTGATAATACAGGCCACATATGTCCACTGGTCCCTGGTGTCCAAGTATTCGTGATCCACGCGCTATTTAGTGGATTTAGTGACGCATTAAGTCGGTCCAGGGAATACATACACTATACTGATAATAGAAGTCTACGTATAGACAACCTGTATTCATGAATTGAGCTCACGTAGCTTAGCGAATCGTGCCGAAATCACAGATTCAACAGAAAAAGTGACTAAAATGGCTAAGTAAGTAGATTCGTAGTTGATCGATTGAAAAAGGACTCAAATATCTATTCATTTCACTTGTATCTCATTGTTTCAAATCAAAGTTAGCCCAGAAACCCCTTTATTCAACTAAGGCAAACAAAGCTAATCAGTAGAAGCTATTTAAACTCGATTTATTTCCATTAGTAGAGAATCAACGCTGATAGCTATATACATATATTCAAAGTGGGTGCTTGTTTTCTCAGTCATGACCCTATAAGCAATATTTGTATATTATTACCGCAAACAGGAAATAATTATATGCAGCATGATTGTGTGGCGATTACAATCATTTTCAACCCAGATGCATTGGCATAGTGAACGTAGATTCCCCGAGATCCCATCGATTAAGTCGTTATCTCAATAGCTAGCCGCCAGCTTTCCCATGACATTATTTCCTACTGAATATATAGAAACTTGAGTAGTTTTCCACTGTTGAATGCTCTTTCATTGTGATTGCACTTCGGGGATCGATATTCAGTTGCTGGAACTTCAGTACCGCCTTTATCGGACTGCGGACACCCATGTAGCCCATTTATGTCGGCTATATCTTACATTTGCGATAAGATTGTGTAACGTTTCCAAACCGAAAATCAAATAATTTAGTGCTCTGCTTGGTTGGGTTCCTCTACCTTCTTTTATTGGCTCAGTGTTCGATTATTTTCCTTATTTACTCGGAAGGCAGTCTCTGGTTAAATATTGGTTAGCAACTTAATCCGCATATTTATTCAGTAATTTCCTGTTACTGCTGCTGTGCAGCCACGAAAACACACAAACTGAAATTACTCTACAATGTTTTCATATTGATTGCGCTCCGTGTTATCACAACTGACGTCGACTGAAGGCTGTCAGGGCTTTAGCCGTCTTATTGATCACTTTTCCTTGCACTCCGCCAAACTGATAATTTAGTTTTACAGGTCAAACGTTGGCCTGCGATGCACCTCGGAAAACCCCGTTCCACGACCGGCCGTTGCTCAATTCCTGACCCAAGGTGGACCACTTGGTTCATTGGCCATCTCGGCGCGGAGATTGTGCCAAGGCAGTCTACGTGCCCGCCGCCGCCGCCACTGCGAGCGATATGTCAATTATTCGTTACGCTTTTTGCCAGACGTGCAGACAGTTTCCCAAAATAAAAACGCTTTTCAAATGGCCATAGCAACGGTCAGTCGGGGAAAAGTAAAAGCGGTGAAATTTTCACATTCACAACGAGTCGATCTCCTCGAGGAGTTTGAAGTGAGTGCAATGGCCACTCCACTCCAGCTGCCCAGTCGGACCGCAGCTGTGGACTCGGCAGCCACTCTCCTACTTTCGAATGGCGGTGGTTTCAATTGCGGATTGCATTACGCCCGCCAGACACCGCCGGCCATTGCGTCCCACTTATTACCTAATCCCGATCGCCGGCAGACACTGAGCGCCCTTGCTTATCAGTTGCCGGCGACATCAACTTTTCTCGCAGTGCACTCCACTCGTTACATAAGGCGGAGGCACAGCGAGTCTAGGTCTCTCTTTTTTCTCGCCGTGTCTGTGGCTGTGGCCGGCATATCAATGAGAGGAGCGGGAGATCGGATGCGCGTGTGGACGCCAACGCCCACGTACTGCACGTACACTACTGCTCCGTCCGCACACCCACCCAGCTCCCCGCCAGAAATCCGCTGTTTGGTTACTCAATTATCGACACTTCCGAGTGCCGGACGAGCGCACTTTAACCCCCGCTGGAAAGTGAAAGCGATTTGTGGTTTATCTTCTCAGTTGTCATTGTTGGGAGTGAAGCAGGCAGGAGGGGGTATTATCGGTGGCCAGTGTCAAGATTATTAAATACCAGTGGCAGTGGTACACAGCAAATGGAAAATCCCAGCTAGCTGGGATGGCAGTAGGAGAAGAAGCCATTGAAAAATCGGTGGGGGAATCGAATCCACATTGCGATACGCACGACTCCAGAAAGGTGAAAAGTAATCCTGCAAGTTTAAGGTTAATCTGATTAGTGCTACTGCTGTTTCCATGAAGTTATTAAAGTACTAGAAAGTTGGGAGTTTGGGAGCTATCGAGTGACACTCTTAAAGTTACGCTTGTTAATGTATCTGCAAACGTCTTCTACTCGTTAATGAAACATAACTGCGTTTCTGGGAGTTTGTCAATCGCTAACTATAGAGTGACACTCTTGAAATCAGTGTTGTAAATGTATCTGAAAACGTCTTCTACTCGTTTATGAAACATAACTGCGTTTTTGCAATATGCCATTAAATCGAACTTCACAGATCTTAATCATAAAATGCAAATAATTCAAGCGGAATCAACCTGTTGATGCGATAAAAATAAAAACAAGCTGCAAAAAGCGGTGACAAAGTGATTTAAAAAATGTGAGACCCGTTCGGTCTCAGTTTATCAACGATTGCGACACATTTTTGGGGCCTCATGAATATGCAATGGAGCTGATGACGATGATGACCTCTTTCTCCACCCGACTATCCTCACCCCCACGCCCACAATCCCTCTCCTCCCCAATCTTTCTGCCGCCCCATCCATTATTATCCAATTTATTTGATGGGTTTTATTGGCATTTGTCTCTTGGGCGCATTTTGTCATCTCTTCCGCATCGATTTGCCATCGCCAGCTGTTTTCCACTCTTTCGCCCTTCTGCTTCTCCATTTACATTGGGCAATTTTGATATGCAAATTTCTCCGTTCGATTTGTTAAGAAACTGACTTAATTATGACATAATAAAAAAAGGCCACTGGTTTGGCTGGCCGGCTGCATCCGATCATATCGTTTATGCGTTTTGTGGACAGTTCGTTCAACTTTGAGCAGTTTGCCGTAAATAAAAATCCTTAAATCGACTTCCGGTTTATCCGTTTGCAAGGGTTATAATTCGTATAATTTACTTGCGCACTTTGTTTGCCCAGCAGAGTTGAATGCACCCACGATAATTCGATTTATTTCTGCTCATTTTTTTTTTTTTACTTTCGCGGGGGAATTTGAATTTTATGCTTTTTGGGCTGCAATCATTATGTTTGTCGATATGTCCTGTATAAAGCAAATCCGTTGTTTATATATATACTGTATATATATATATAGGCTGGCTATCTGCCGTGTTGATATTGAATCTTTATATTTACGCGAGTAGCTTTCGTTTGTTTATCAAGCTCATTTATTTATATACGATTTGACCGTGACTCAGTTTTCACTCGTTCTTTCTCTTTTCGTCTGCTTGAATTGAATAGTAGGTTATACAGCGAAATTGCTCTTAAAACATTAAAGATGTAATGCAACTTCAACAGAATTCATGGGAATTGAAAAAGGGAAATTCCTTTTAGGCATTTGATACCTCAAAGGAGTTTGTTTATCATGCGAATGGCTGATTAGTCAGTTCCCAGAACTTAATCTTTGTATTTCGAGTGGTTTTTCCCTATATCACAAGCAAACAAGTAAACCAACGCTATTGATTAGTGTTACAGGTTTTCTACTGTTTTCTCACATTCTTAACAATTGCTTTCATTGTTTTTACTGCGACGCATTTTCCGATATTTGTTTTATTGTTGGTTAATAATAGTAATAGCAAGTTATCTTTGCTTCGTCTTAACGTGCTTTGATTTATAAGTAATATAGCTAGCTGATGTGCGAATTCACGTGAGATGGCTATATGAATGCAAATAGTTTATAATTGTTTAATTATATCTTTTTGCGAATTCACGTGAGTAATCTTTAGTATAAATGAAATTAATGTTCTTATTCAATTTACATAAGAGTCATTGGATTTTGATTTTAGATAACAATCGCATGACACATTCACGTGAATTCACTTTCATCTATTGAGTGCGAAACGTTAGATGCGGAATTATGATGGGCCTGTCACTTTTAGCACTTGCATTTGATATTTGAAATTTGAGCCAATTAAATTACTCGCTTAATTTGCAGCTCGAGCGGCGCGAATTGTGCAGAAATTGAATTCAATTGATCGGTGGTTCTCAGCTCTAGAGGTAGTTTTCCAGACGTATACCCTCAATTAACCGATGACAGCCAGGTGCCGGGACCAAATTGAATCGTTACGCGGGTCACGACATTCGCCCTGCGATTCACCTCCAGCGCCAATTCTTAGAGAATCTCCTCAATTGGCGAATGTCCAATTGAAATCGTAGCGAGTAGCAGCAGCCAGCTGTCAAAAGTACAAATCGTGCGAATATATTCAATGTCAAGTGCGTGTTTTTCATTTTCAATTCCACTGAGTCCTTCCTGCGTCAGCAAACACGGCCAGGTCCTTTGGTCCTTCGAGTGCGAAAAGCTTCAGGGACGAATATTTGTTCGCAAAGATACAAAGGCAGGCTGTCTCGCCAGTGTCCTTGTCGTTGGCTGCCCTCAAGGATTCAGATACAGATACAGATACGGATGCGAAGGGTGGGATGGCAGGCAGCCTGTTGCGCGTGTCATGGTCACCACTACGGACAACTGTGACGTCAGGCAGATGTCCTTATGGTCAGATGGCTGAAATCGCACGCTTGGCTGCAGCATTTTCCGGATAATTTATTTCTTTGACTGTGCGAAACACAAGCTTTAGTTACGAATAATTACTTAGCTTGCATTTCAAAATGAGTGAGATTTTTTACTTAGTAAAAAATTTACTGTCATAAATAAGTTCATAAAATCTACGATTTTTTGTTAAGTATATAATTTGGGGTTGCCGTTTTTGTTTATAAAACCGTTTTTGCCACAATGTCTTATGGCTTGCAATTAGAAAGTTGAACCTATAATATCTCATTACTCATAATTGAAGGCTTTGACCGTAATTCTCAGCCGTCGACTTGACTACTTCCTTTCCATGATTTGCATTTCGAGTTCGCTCGGGCGTCATTTGTTTTCCTCTTCAACTGGAACTGAAAGCGGTTCTCACCCACATCAAGTCGAGCAGCAAATTTGGTTTCACCATTTGCGCTACGGCTCCATATCTTCTGAGTGTTGTTTTTCTGTTATCGTCCGTGAACGGCAACTTGCTGCTGGGTTGGTTGATGGAAGGGATGGGATGGTGGAGACGGTAGCGGTTACTCACCTTTAATTAGCTGATTGAACACACAAACCAGTTGAAACAACAATTGAAATGCTCGACAAAGGCAGCTTCCAGCCGGGCGATATGCAAATAACTCGCTGGATAAACGCGCACATTTGTGGATCAGTTACTAACAAATTCGGATATGAAACCAAAAGGTGTGGTCTGTTTTCAGAGGTAAACAGTGTCAAAGAACTTTTGCCTTATCGCCTGCGAATCAATTCCTCAAATGTTTGCCCACTTTCTGCTCGAATTTGGTGTGCAAACAAATATTTTATCACGCAGGCCAAAAATTTACCAAATTCAAGTTTCGCAATGAATAAGTCACGATGGCCCAGTGCGAAATCCTTGGAGTCGTACCTCCTCCTCCAACTTCTGGTCGTTCCGCTTGGCTCGAAATGAGCTTGAAATTTTTAATTACCATTTAACATTTGCCTTTTTGTCAGGGGTTTTTAACTCTTTAATTACATTTGGGATTTGGCTAAATGCTTTCATGTATTTATGAGCCATGTAAATGGCTTTTGATAATCATTCATTATTAAGTTCAAGGCTCCAGTGAGTAAAAGTATAATGAGTCTGCTTGCTTATCGAGAGCTTTAAGTTGCTTAAAGTTGCTTTATGCATTAAAATTCTTGAACGCAAATTTCTAAATTACGGAATTATGTGTAGTTCCCCGGCTACTATCGGTAGTATTTACTTATCAACTATATTATGAACCTTCCTTATCCTCTCTATATGGCACATTCTCATACACGGAACTCCCTGCCTTCTTTGCCCGCTCCCAACCAGTTTGTGTCCAAATTGCGACGCTAATTAATGGCTACAACGACTGGCACTTACAAAAAGTGGCTGGCGTCGACAACGTTTTGGCCAGCGTCGTCATGACGGCCAACAGAATGTGGGAATGGGAGCGGGAGCGGGGGAATTCCGACGGTGGTGGGGTGCTCTTCTTGGGCAGTCATTGAACTATTTACGCATGGCCTTGCTCAATTTATATAATTTATAATTCTCAATTAGATTGCTTATTCTTTTTGGCCATTCTCGCAAAGTGACAGAGCGACTGCGACAGCGAATCAAACACACGCCAAATCGAAGCTCAAACATTTTTAGAGCTTTGCCCATTTGATTGTTGTGTAAACAAATGGCAAAAAAAAAAATAATAAAAAAAAGAAAACAAAGGAAAACCAAATTTACCCTTGGGCCTATGACGAAATGTAAAAAAAAAACGAATACAATATTCTGCAGCGATTCATCGAATCGCGTGGTGTGATTCATTCATAACCACTCATTTGCAGTGGCTCATATGGAATCATTGTTACTTTTTCATAATTCGTGGCGTAACTACACAATTAAAAATAAATATCTTACTTAAAATGAAAACTTAAGAAAGAATATAGCTGGTTTTTTTCAACTGATTTAGCACTAATCAAATGTGTGAGTTATATGCTTTAAAATGCGCTCGCCAATTTTAGTTGAATTACGAATGATTTTCGAGTTTTTCTCGGTGTGCAAATCCAACTGCTATCGTAATTAGTCTTTGTTGTGGCACAAATTTCCCTTGAACAACTCGCCAGCTGTGCCCAGTACACATACTCGTATTCGTATTCGCATTCGTATTCGTTGTTTCGAATGTGAGTTAAAGTTTTGTGAATGCCCGCCAACACCTCGAACCTCCGGCTCATTGACAAGCGACTACCTTTAACTGGCAGCGATAAAAAAACAAACCTGCCGAACTGCGCAGTTTTGGTCTTTTGGGGCGGAGAGTCGACGCTTTTGACTCGAACTCGACGTGTTTACCTTTATAATAAACACATTTCGCTCCGTGCATTCGTTTCCTTTCCACCACGGCCAGCTGCTCTTGCCGCTTTCAATATTAAAGCGGAGCACATATGCGAAAACACTGGACGAGCAGCAGTCGGAGCAACTCACACAAAGGCCGGTGAAAACAAGTTCAACCAACCGCCGATAACTTGCTCTATCGTCAGTCTCTCTGTCTCGCTCGCTCTGCTGCCCTCCCTACGGCACCTTTGCATACCCCGTACTCTCCAGCGGGGTATATCTCGTGCGATTTGTTTGGGGTTGGCAGCGCCGCTTAAGTAGAGCCACGTGATTTAATGGATCATTGAGATTTCAGGCACGGCGCGGCTAAGCCCACTTGTTGCATGTTGGATGGGAGGAAAGAAGCGCTCATCCAAGATTGCATCATCCCAGTGGGCAGGCTGTGCCCCTCACATGAGGCACATAATTGTTATTCGTGGCATCGGCTTACAGCACCGGTTGCGAAATCGATGGCGCTGATCTTACAGCGGCCATCAAACTGAAAGTACCACAACATCCGTTCCTAACTACCAAACAAGTCAAAAGGGTTTGTACTAAAGAGAGCTACTAAAATAAGTTCAAATCCTGGGTATGAGTTATTTTTCATACAAATAGCTAAAGAACATTTTCGCAATGCAAAGTGTGATTTATTATTTTGAGCCGCATTGTTAGAGCCCAATATTAGCATACGTGATTTGTGGATCTGTTGTGAAATCAACGTAAATTAGCGGTGCTAATTAAGCCGCTCGTATGTATGGCTGGATGATAGCGTCTACGTGTTTAGTGGCTTATTGAGTCATCCTTATCGCCATTCGGCCATCGTGTGTCGGCCGTGTACCACCTCCAACCCAACACCAATCCCCCAATCATTGCCCATTGCAGTTGTCACACGATCCCTCAAGTTCAGCGATTGCCCGTTATAATTTGTTGCACTTGGGGAGCGATAAGCTGGCATTGAGTTCAGTTGGGGGAAAGCGGGAAAGCTGGGGGACTGCTTATCTACGTCCAATTACTCATCCAAATTGCATCTCCATTTTATTTTAACAGGCTGATGACAAATCGCTGCTGGCCCGCTTCTTCCATGCGGATCGCTCCCTCACAGCGGTGGCCAGCGAGTTGGACAGCTTCGATGGACGCGCGGAGCCGGATCGATGCACCAGACTGGTCAGCAGACTGCGGCAGAATCAGGTGGGTTTCTGGAAGATTGGCATCCTAACTGGACAAAATATAATTGCATCTCGTTTGCAGGACAAAGTGCTGGCCATCACGAACTTGATAATGGAGGAACTACTCGGCGAAGATCGTGATCCTCGTGCCTTTAGAGCTAAGTTCCCCGAGGAGGTGCTCCAGGAGAACTTGGCAGGGCAACTGTGGTTCGGTGCCGAGTGCCTGGCGGCGGGCTCCTCGATTATGAACCGGGAGTCGGAGAGCAAAGAGATGCGACCACTGGCCCAAGCGGTGACCAAGAGTTTGGGCAATGTGCGCGTCCTATTGAGGGATCAGTGTTTGAAGAACAATGTGCCCAACAGCAAGACACTGCATCTGGACTTGAACGATTCCACCACGGAGCAGCTATACGAAAGTCTGAAGATCTTCGACCGACTGTTCGCCGAGTTCGAGTTGAGCTATGTAAGCGCCATGGTGCAGGTGAAGTCTCGGCATGAGTACGAGATGCAGCAGTGGATAGGAGTGCTCTTCTCGGAGACGCTGCAGCGAGCTCTGAAGATCGGGCTGCTCGACCAGGAGATGGTGGATGCCTTCGATCCTGGACTGATGTTCTCCATTCCGCGGCTGGCCATTGTTGCTGGCTTGGTGGTCTATGCCAAGGGGCCGCTCAATATGGACATGCCGGGTGATCAGCTGTCGGAGATGTTCCGTCCCTTCCGCACAATCCTCATCAAGATCCGCGATCTCCTGCGCAATCTCAACAACCAGGAACTGTATCAACTGGAGAAGCTTCTGTGCACCAACGAGGACATCAACACTAAGGTGGGTAGCCCCTGGCTTAAAATCAAAAGGTACAATCTGAAGCCTAATGAATCCTTTTTGTTCTCCAGGTGCCACTTGGCTCGAGCAGCATTGAAGCGCCCAGTCCAGAGCACAGCTCCCATCCCACGATGAGCAGCACCCAAAACAATAACAACAGCAGTAACAACAACCATAGCAGCAGTAGTACCAACACCACTAGCACCACCACCACCACCGCGGGGACAACCAATACGCACAGGACTGTGGAGCGGCTGGTGGATCAGCGAAACAACAACCATAATAGCAACAGCAACAGTAGCACTAATCCAACAGTGGAGGGAGCTACGCTGCGCTCTCCGTCCATGTTGTCGCTGTCGGCCACCAGTACGCCCACCGCCTCGCCAACCCCCTCGCCGACACCCTCGCACTCGATAGCCTCGACATCATCGGCGGCGACAAGCTCCACAAATCCACCAGCGGACTGGAGCGATGGCGACGATGAGGACGAAGACGATGACGATATTGACGTGGATGAAGAGGATCCAGAAAGCAGCGACGATGGCACGGACGAAGAGCAGTTGCTCAAGGACATCGTGGCGGCGGACTGTGCCTCCGGTTACCTCATACCCAACACCAATCTGGGCAATCTGCTGCAGCCGCAGGAGGTTCCTCTCACGGACAACTTCGTGGCCAGCGAAGATGATGAGTACGGAACGGCGGAACAGCAGAGTCACCAGGGACTCGAGGAGGAAGAGCCCAGCACCAGTGCTGCCATGCTGGCGGCCACCCGCACCTTGCAGCGGCTGCGCCTGCCCAGCAGCGACAACGAACCCCTAGCAGAGCCCACGACAATCAAAGCGAGCGAGGAGCATATGCAGCAGCCAAGCGGTCGCCATCACCGCCATCACCAGCGCCACCATCATCACCATCACCACCGCCACTCTCATCAGCATCAACATCGGCAGCCCCATCCGCATCGCACGACGCGCAGTGGTCGCAAGCGTTGCAGCCTGGAGGCGGCGGATGCGGAAACAATTCAGCCGGAGCGTGAGCAGAATCTAGCCAGCGGCGATACCAGTGCCGCCTCCTCGCTGTCCGACGATGTATCACTGGCCATGCGCAACACAACGGCGCGCCTCAAGTTCAAGTAAGTGAAATTAGTCGCAATAGTTGCGGTTTTGATTTACCCCAGAACTAATCCTTTTTTTTTCATCAATAGAAGCACCGAGAACCTGCTGCACCGCCTGTTTGTCTGCATCGCCGGGGTGGCCGATCAGCTGCAAACGAACTTCGCATCCGATTTGCGCCAGATCCTGCGCAGCGTGTTCCTTATGAACATGTCGTCCGCCCAGGAGGAGATTGACATACCGGAAAAGACAAAGGAGTCGGAGCTGTTCGAGTTCCGGGCCTCCGAGAACGATGTGATACAGGAGAGCGCCGGCTCCAACCAAAGCATTTACTCAGCCGAGGAAGTAAATCCCGAGCTGGACAACGTGTTCAGCGCCGGCGGTGGCAACCAAGCCACTGGTCAGCGCCATTCCGCCGGCGCCAGTATGCAGCGAAATAATACCATTGATCTGGCGAGTCAGTCTGGTGAGGGTAGTCCCAGTGGAGCAACGACGGCCACCAGTCGCTCGCATGTGACGCGCAGTCGAAGTCTGGGGGATCAGGAGGGAGCCAGTTCGGCCACCAGCAGCACTGCACAATTGCGTCAGCTGGAGCAGCAGCAGCAACAGCAGCAATTGCAAATTCAATTGCAGCGACAGCGCAACAATTCCGTGGGCAGTAACACGCCCTCAAGCGCTTCCTCCACTAGTTCCAGCTCCGAGCAGAACTCCCCGGTCAGCGCCAGGAGTGGCAGTCGCCGACGCCTGCAAAGCAACAACGAAACCCAGATGCCCTCATCGGCAACGAGCACCTCAGCAACGCTTTCTCCGCCAGCGTGGATACCCGATGGCAAGGCACCGCGATGCATGGCCTGCCAGACGCCCTTCACTGCCTTCCGGAGGCGTCATCATTGTCGCAACTGCGGTGGCGTTTTCTGCGGCGTCTGTTCCAACGCCTCCGCTCCGCTGCCTAAGTACGGACTGACCAAGGCGGTACGCGTCTGCCGGGACTGCTATGTGCGCGAGGTGCGCTCCGGCATGGGTGTCCAGGGCGTGCAGAGTGTTCAGAGCGTTCAGGCCAGCGCCTCTTAGGACTGGCCAATGGCGCTACAAGGCGCAGCTGACGACCAAAAATGTGGCCGCGATGGAGGAAAAGCAAACTGTGAATCGCAATTGTTCCGCAAACATTGTTTTCTTTATTTTATACGTAATCCTAATCCCATGCGATGGGGCCACATGACCACAGCCAGGGCCCGCGTGTATAGATCATATATATCTTAAATATATATATTACCCTAGCTATATATTTTTTATTTCCAAACCAAGGACCAACTGAGCGTCTATCAAACGAGTCTACAATAAAGCTTCGAACTAAACTAAACTAGACTAAACTAAACGATATTTGTTCATATCAGAAGATAGCGCCAGCTTTAAGTTCGGCTCGCATTTTATAAATATCACATTTTGTTTTCTGTTCTTCGTTTTGTTCCGGGACGTAGGGAAGCACCTTTTAGCGTGGACAAGAGTTTTTTACCCGTAAGCTTTAACTTTGCAAGATCCTTTGTCACTAGCCAAGGCCTTACTAAATGGCAGTTAGAGGTGTAGATAAATGTATGTATATTTTTCTAGCGTCGAGTATCATTATTGTGCGATCAAGCTGATTAGTAGGCGTTAACTGTAGCAGAAATTTTTGCGAAACATTTTTTGTGATTTATCGTAATTTTATATGTATTAATTCGCTTATGTTAATTCGTTTCTATTTGACCTAGCTGGAGTAAATAAGTGCGTAGATGTATGTGGCAAGATGAAATCCTTAAATTGAATTTCAACAATAATAACAACTATATTAACACTAAAGATAAACACATATATACATATATATTTTCTGATTCAAACTTGTAAAAAGAATGTAACAAACGAAAAATCTGTAAATTGAGTTTAAGAAATATACGCAATTTTATGCTTAAATAAAAACCATTCAAATTCATTTTTCAAATCAATTTTGGAATGGGGCAATCCTGAATACAATGTATTACACTAGAACGTCACACTGATTACACAACAATTTTTTTTGTTGATTTTGAATTTTTTTTCTTTGATTTTCGGGAGGATTTCTTCGTTATCCTGCAATCCTTGGCGGTTGTTTTTCTTAGTTGCTTGATACCCTGAAGATGAAATCCTCGAAGCGCAAGATGTCCAGGCTCCTTAAGTCCACCTCTGTGAATTCCAAGTCGGTTTCGATGATGAACTTGGAAGAGCGATTCCGGGAGAGCGTAGAGCCGGCGCAGATAAATCTACTGCGTGATCTTAACGATAAGTTTTTCTCAAGCTCCTACCAGCTGGTGCAAAGTCTTAGCGAACGCTTCCCCTTTCTGGCGGGCAAGGTCAAGTTGTACGTGGACATCCTCTCCAGACTGCACACGCACTACGCCAGCGAGGTGGAGCAGGGCAGGGCAATGCATGAGAAGGTGAGAACGGCGGACGAGAAGCTGCAACTGGCCCTGCGGACCACGGCCATCTCGGAGGCGATGATGGAGCACTTGCGTGAGTCCTTGGAGGACGCCTGGCGGAACGAGGACGCGACCAAGAATCGGGAGGAGACCATGCAGCTGCAGCTGATGTCACTGGTGCGCAGCGATCAATCAAATATGACAAAAGGCACGACCGATCAGGTGCCAATCTCTACGTGAGTTCATCTACTATACCCCCCAGTGAGGTCTCCTAGTTTACTAGAACTGATCCTTTTCGCAGCAAGGACCTCCAACTTCATCGCTTGGTCCTTCGGGAGCGCGATCGGCTGGCTGCCGAGCTGAAGGACCACCAGAAGCGACTGCAAACTAACCGCCTTTACTCGGAGTCGGTGGAAGTCATGATTGAGGTATACAAGGAGATTATCTCCAAGCTCAATGCGCGGGCGAAGAAAGCCGAGTTGGACAACTTTCGGCTGGAGCACAGATGTAATGTGGAGCAGGATAGGTACGAGGATCGGCTGCTGCATCTGAACAAGGAGCTGGTCGCCGTGGTGCAGCAAAACGAGGACCTCCAGGCGGTCGAGAAGGATTTTGTGGAGCTGGCTGCCACCAACGAAGCACTAAAGCAGCGCATCGACCGTCTTTCGCGGGAGAACCATACCCTGACCAAGTCCCTCCGAATCATGGAGGATGAGAAGAACAAGCTGCAAACGAGTCTAAAGGTGTCCGAGGGTCTCAACGATGCCCAGAGACGGGACAAGCTAGATCTCGAATTGGCGCGCCGTGCAGCCGAGCGGGATGCCAAAAAGAAGGCGGACGACTCGATGATCCTGGAGCGACGATTCCACCTGCTGGCCAAGAAGAACACGGAGCTCAACGATCAAGTTCTGGTCAATCAGTGAGTATAATATTTCTAGAATAGTATTGATACTACCTTACGACCTTTTAGAAATGAGCTCAAGGTCCAGGAGAAGAAGATGCTGATGGCCACCGCCAAGCTGAATGAGGCCATCCGCCAAAAGGAGGAAATAGGTCGTTCGCGGGACAGGCTGAGAGCAGAGATCAGCCGTTTGAATGACATTGTGGCCGGAGTCCGGCACGAAATCGCGTCTATTCGCCACCAAATGCAGGATTTGCTAAGCGATCTGCTTCGAGCCAACAAGCAGCTGGACGAGAAGGACCTGCAGGTGCAGAAAATCGCTCGGGAAAAGAGGGAGCAGAGCCTGGAGCTCAACGATGCCTACAAGAAGATCGATGGGATCGAGGGTGAGCATGCAAAGAAAAGCATTAGATATTGAAATTGATTCGAACTGGATTCCTACAGAGACACTTGCCCTGAAGTCTGAGCGATTGGAGGTGCTCCAAGTGGAGCTGCAGCAGAAACAGCAGGAATTCACGAACGTCAAGAAGCAGATGGAAGTGATCCAATCGGAGAAGGTCATGCTGATGAAGACGATGGACATGTGCTCGAGGGACCGCTCCACGCTGCAGAACACAATGACCAAGTTGACGCACCAGATCAACCAGATGACCAGCTCGCTGGCCATTAACGAAAAGGAGATCTCCAGCCTGAAGAACCAGATTGAGCAGCTGAACCGAACTGTGAAGCAGAAGCAGAACGAGATTCACGCCAAAAGTCGCCTGTTGGCTAGCACAAAGACGGATCTTCGCGAGATGAAGATCCGGGTGGAACAAGCCGCCCACACCATCGATACCGATGAAAAGCGCTTTAAGCACATGGCCTGCGCCCTGGACGAGGTCACCAAGGAGAAGAGTCTGGTGGGCTTGCAAATGGTTAGGAGGAATGATGAGGTGCGTCTGCTAAGGGAGAAACTGGATATGATGCAGAAGGCCATCGATCGGGGAACCATGCAGTACAACCAAAGGGTGGAGGACATCAGGTTGCTCAAACTGGAAGTGGTAAACCTGCGAACTTCGCACGAATGCATGCAGCGCGAGGTGGGCAACAAGGCGGCCATGCGCCATGATGTGATTCGATTGGAGCGACAGCTCAACCAGGAGAGGCTCAAGGTATCCGCCTACTCGGAGGAGTTGTCCCGCCCCTGTCGCATCCATCGCTGGCGAGTCCTGCTGGGCAAGGATCCGCGCCGCTTCGAGTTGATCCGCAAGATTCAACAGCTGCTGAAGCGCAACATTCGGCTATCCGTGGAACGGGAAAACAAGGCCAAGCAGCTGGCCGAATTGGAGCACGTTCACGAGGAGTTCAAGCGCCAGATGGCGAATCTCCCCGATCCGAGTGTGCGCCAGAAGCTCTGCATCCAGCAGCGCATCAATCGCCGCCAGACCCGCCAACTCAAGGCCATGAAAGCTGAGCTCAGGATCAACGAGATCGACCTCAAGACCAGGGAGCACCTGATAGACGGCTTCCAGGAGCAACTGCGCCTGCATCATCTGGAGAACAAGAAGAACTTCAATGGCAGGGGGGATTTCTCGATTCGCGATGGTAAGGCGACCGAGGATGAATTTACGGAACAGGTGTTCGACATGTCTGCCACCTGCGAAAGTTAATCTCCACAAGCTGGATGATGGTATCCACATATATGTACATATGGAGGACAGCCTCCAACTTCGATAGGGTATCTTTTTCACTTTCAGAATATTAAAGAAAACATTATTATCAAAAATGTGTATTGTTCATAGCATTTATATATATATGATATATTGTAAGGTAATAGTAGTATTAGAGTAGACTACTGACCATCTTGAAACCCGCACCCAGAGTCCTAGGCAGTTGGGCGGGCGCGGAGTAGCAATGCATCTGCTCCAGCAACTGTCGCTCCTCAAGAAGCTTCTGCTTGTGCTTCTTCTCCTCTAGCAACTGGGTCTTGGTTAGAGCCAAGTTAACACGCATCTCTTCCAGCTTCTCCTTCTTGGACTTCTCGTCTGCCTCGCGGGCACTGAGCTCGGCCTTCAGAACCTTCAGTTTGCGATCCTTGGCGGATAGGTTAGCCTGTTGGAAGATGAATAATTAGATCGCATACTTTATAGCAATCCCATCTGGATATATGTACCTTAACGCTGTTGAGCTCCGCCCGCACTTTATGGCTGGGAAGCTTAAGCATGAACTCCCTCAAGGCCGCATAGAGCTGTTGGGCTTCATTGAGCGCCCGTTCCTGCTCCGAGGCGGCCACGTTCTGCTGGAGCAACTGCTTTCGAAGGATGCTAATGCGTCCGAGCAGATCCATTTTTTCTGGATCTTTGCCGCTCAGGAGACGCCACCGATGCACATTCATGGGCGTGACCATCTCGTCCTGCAGGGCACGCGCCTTGATTCGTTCCTGGTTGAGCATGCGATGCATTTGCAGCAGTTCCTGGCGCAGATCCGCTGCACTCTCTCTATCCGCGCGCAGGACATCCCTTTCCGTACGCAGATTCTTTATCTCCACGCCCATTAGACGCATATCGTCCTGACACTGGCTGCACTGCCTCTGGGTCTGATCGTAAACCGTTTGCAGGTTCTCCTGGCTGTGCTTGAGTCGATCGAACTCCTCGTTGCGTTTGGTCAGCGCCGCACTGATGGCATTCTTCTCGTTCATCAGGTTGTCCACATCCTTGCGCAGGCGCGCCAGCTTCTGCTCGTCCTCTTGCAGCGACTTGGCGTGCCGATCGTTCTCCTTCCGCTTGTCCAGCAGTTCCGCCTTGGTGTGCTGCTGACCCAGCTGGGCATGCCGGATGTCGTTGCGTAGCAGTCGGCGCTCCTTCTCCATGCGATCGATCTGCAACTGGAGTCTGGACATCTCGCCATCCCTGTACCCGATCTTGGCCTTAAGTTTCTCGACGTGCGCCTGCAGATTCACCAGTTGATCGCGCAGTTTCTGTCGTTCCTCATCGGCCAGCTGGACACTGCGCTGAAGGGTATGGCGCTCAGCTGCAAGACCATCATGCTGTTGCTGGAACTTGGAGCACTTGGCTTCCAAGTCGCTGATGGTGCGCTTCAGTTCGATCTCGTAGTTCTCCTTCAAGTGCATCTCATCTGGAAAAAGTATGCTACAGATATCATCTTACAGATCACTAGGTTCCAAGTCTTACTCTGCAACGCATCCAATTTGTCTATCCAGTGCTGAATCTCGTCCAGCTTTTTGGTCTTCTCCTTCTTGAGCTTGTTGGCGTCCTCGTTGAGCTTCTTCAGCTTGGTGTCCATTGTGGTGATGGTGTCCTTAAGAGCACGCACTTCATGCTGCGCCTCTTGGTGCAGTGCATTGCTCTGCTCGAGCTGTTGGTGCTCCGCCTGCAATTCCCGCCTCAGCGAATCCCGCTCCTTGGTCAAGTTTTCGTTGTTCTTCTCGAAGTGATGGACCACACGGCGCATCGACTCCAGCTCCTTGTCTTGGGTGCCCAGCTGGGTTCTGTAACATATGTAAAATTTTCTAGTAGACTATCTTTTATCAAATATAGATCCTTTACCTTAGCCTTATGTTCAGTGTTTCCACTTCTCGTTTGGCCTCGTCTAATACCGCATACTTCCGAGCAATCGCCTCCTGGGACTTGGCCAGCTTCCCGTTGTCCTGTCGCACTTTAATCAGTTCATCCTCGCGCACCTTAAGTAGATTGATGCGCTGATTCAGAGCCCGCTTGTTCTTGTCCCTTTCCTGCACCGTGTACTCCAAGTCTACTGTGATCTTGGCCAGCTTGTTGTTGGCTGCATTGTGCTGGGTGTTTAAGTGCTCCAGGTTCGTCTTGAGGGACAGAATCTGCAGGTTCTGGCGCACTTTCACCTTGGTTAAGTGCTCGTTGGCGGACTTCATTTGAGAAATTTGTTCCTGGTAGCGTGACTCCTCGGTCTTCATCGTAGAAAGTTCCTTGGTCAAGGCATCACTTTTGCGTTTCAAGTTGCAGGCATCGCTGGAGGTTTCCTGGTATGTAAAATACTGTTTAGCTTTGTGGTAAAACAGAGTAATCATTTAACGAACATCCAGTAGCTTGAGCAGTTCCTTGTTTTTAGCCTCCAATCCTTCGATGGTGTGGTCCAGTTCCGTGGCGTAGGTCCGTTGCAATTGCAATCGCTTGTTGAGATCGGCAATCTCGGCTTTGAGACGCTCCCGTTCCTTGCCATCGTCCCGCTTACTCATGGCCAGCCGTTTCTCATTTAGATGGGCCACCATCTGCTCTGATTCATCCAGTTTCTCGCGAAGACTAAGGACCTCGTCCTGGGCGGATTGTTCACGAATCTGAGCAGCATCCTTCTGCTTCCAAGCACCCTCTGCCAATGCAAACTATTATTATAGCCATTTTTTGTTTACAGATCCTTCAGAACTACTTACCTATGACTCCACGTAGCTCCTCAATGGTGGCCATGTCCATTTTGGTGACCTTAGCCGCATTTTCTAAGCGCTCTTCAAGGCTTTCAATCTCCTTTCGAAGTTCCTGGGAGCGTTCCTTCTCAAGTCTGAGATCGCTTTTATAGCGACTGCCGCAGATGAGCAGCCTCTGGACATTATCCGCATTGTTGGGAGTATCCTTTTGCCGCAGAGCTTTGGTGGCCTATGCATAATATGCTTATTACATATGTTTATTATGTTTCCAGATTGATACCTCAGGGATTTTGTCGCATAGTTCCTTGTAGAAGTCATCATCAAAGTCATCTGGCACCAGAGGCTCATCTTCTGATCCGGAAGCCTTCGACATCTTTAGGTATTGAGTTCTTCTAGGCCTTATTGAACAAACTGATAGCCTTAACCTTGTCCTGGCAACAAGTTGCCATACCGGCACAGGCTGTCAAGGACAACGCAAAATGATTTGTATGCTAGTTGTGTCTTTTATTAAGCTAGTAGTAGTATAAAAGCGTCATTGTGCCTAGTCCTAGTCGTCATGGAAACAAAGTACATGCCTTTGCATTGCACTGCATTACAGTTTTGAGTAGAAGATTTAAAATACTACATTTTACTAATTAAGAACTTTTGATTCCTATTACATTGAGCTTAAACGTAAACTATTAACTTAATATTGACTTGCTGAAATCACAATGGCTTCTATGTTGGAATTACGGCCACTCGTCCTCGAAGGGAGCGTCATTTACCGTGTGGAAACTAAGCCCAGTACCCTCGGGTTTGTGCCAGGAGGGAAGCAGCACAGTTCGCCAAAAGGATCTGCCCCGCACCAGACCCAAGAACAGCTTCCAGTTCTTTTTGGTGCCAAAGTTATAGGGATTTATATAAATGCGTTGTTGCTGGAGGTGCCGTTTTCGCTCAGCTTCGTTGATGTGAGCCTCCACACTGGTCTCGCCACGAGTGATTAGCTTGGCGTGCCAGATGGAGAGGCTACCGAGAGCCAAGACCACCGCCACGTTTGTGAATGCCATGAACCAAAGCGCTCGTCGTCGACCGGGCGAAGCGGCATCCGTGTCCACAATGGGTGTTGGAAGATTGTGCACGGCTGGAGGCAGCATAAATTCATCATACTCATTCGGATGTGTCTGATGTTAAGAGTGAAGGAAAGATGAAATAAAGAAAGTAGCACAAGTTTGTTTACTGGCTTACCACTGGAATGATGTGCCCACTGAGGTTAAACTTGACTGGCTGCCCCTCCAAGGGCTCAATTTCTGTCCAGTTTTCGCCATGATCCAGCCACAGGTATTTGTGGCCAATCTCCAAGCCAAACAATATAAGAAACAGGCAACCCAGAGTGGTGTACGTCATGTAGAGGAAGAAGTACCGATGATTACCATAACCCACGCAATTGTTGAGCCAAGCTATATATTGGTTATATGAAAATTAATGTTGGAAGCCTCTAGAAACCTTCATGTACTCACGACAATGATGATCCATCTTAAGGATGCAGCGATTGCAGATGGAGCAGTGATGAGTCCTTGGTGGTTTGGGAGCTATGCATTTGCCGCACATGCTAACCGCTTCTACTAGCGACACGCCCTCTGGCGGATGACCCGCCGGCGTGATCACAGCCATAACATAGTGAAAAACCACATTGAGCAGCAGCCAGTTGCCCACAATGAGGAGGAAGTAGGTCACCAACTGACTTTTGGCCCACCAAAAGGGCAAGCCAATCCAATAGGCAATACTAACGACTGAAGTGGTCAAGGCAGCCACGCCAACCACAAAAAACTAAACAAATTCAATGAGCTTAATAATATGAATAATAAATGTTATGTTGCATAGTGTTACCGGTCCCAGGCAGTGAGTGTAGTTGTCCACAAACCAAAAAATGGGGGTCAGGCAGACGTCCGAGGCGTAGGAGGAGTTCATGTGGGCGTTGAAGGTTAAGGAGTGCCAGCAGTGCTTCATATATGACCAACGAAGCCGCAAAATCGATCTGTTAAACAAGTAAACAATAAATAAAAACAGCAAAATAGTGATTCGTTTGTGGAGTGGGATATTTCAAGTCTTACAGCAACTCCTGAGTGGAGTGACCCCTCCAAGTAATGCGTGCCATTGGTACCACGTGGTAGTTTTCCTATATTTTATGTTATATTTAAATTACAGCATTTTTGGCGATAAATAAACTTTATTTTGGCGAGTAAATTTGCAAAGTTCGTTTTGGTGTGACCTTCTGTAGCTAAAATCACTAAATCAGCTGTTGCCTATCGATGAGCGGCGACTATCGATTGGGTAGGTTATCATAGTCTGCTCATCCATAACGACAAACGTTTGTTTTGCATTTTCCGGTGAAATTGTTAAAATCTTGTATTTTCCACATGCGTTCACGCAGCAGGAGTCGCAGCAGGCAGAGGGAACGTCGCCGGTCCGATTCTAGGGCTCGTTCCCGCTCGGAAAGAAGGACTTACCAGAAACCGCAGCACAGGAGATCGGTTTCGCGAGAGAGGGAAAGAGACAGGGAGAGGGAGCTCCACAGGGAAAGGACTTCCAATCGCAGCTCACGTCGCTCCAGAGAAAAGGATGCAGAGCCTCGACGCCGTAGAACGCGCTCCTCGCCCTCCAGAAGCAACAGCAGCAGCAGTAGTGATAGATCCAGTTCCTCGAGAAGCCCGTCCAGAAGCCGCAAATCCCGCCCAAAATCCGTGGAACGCTGGCCCAACGATCGTTATCATGAAAACAACGATAGGCGGCAGAATCCCTTCCGGGGAAGGGCTCCCGAAGGTAGTTTCATTAATGATCCCGCCGAACCATCGTCCAGGTCGCAGCACAGAGGCAGAGGATCGTCCAACCACCAATTCAAAGGTGACTCCAAGGCTGTGAATGCCCGCAGGAACCAGAGAGTTCGCATCGGAGAGGAAGGCGTGCCAGATGTCTGGGGCAAGAGCCCATCCCGGCCAGAAACCAACGATGTGGAGCTCGTGAAGGGTTCTTACATAGGACCCAAGAAGAAAAAGAAAAAGGGCAAGAGCAAGCACAAGAAATCTGAAAAGAAGTCGAAGAAAAAGTCAAAGAAATCCAAAAAGAAAAAGAGCAAAAAAGAGTCGAGTTCCTCCTCCAGTTCGTCAAGCAGCGAAGACAGTAGCGACGAGTCCAGCAGCTCAAGTTCCAGTTCTAGTTCTGACAGCGAAGATGAGTCCGAGGAGGAAGATGTTTGGCTGGAAAAGACAGCCGACGGTATCAAGAAGCCTAAAAAGAAGAAGTCCTCCGCCAGCAAAAAGGACAAAAAGTCTAAAAAGAAGAAAAAGAAGCGTAAGTCAGAGGCGGAAAAGTCCAAGAAGAGCTCCTCCTCCAGTGCCAGCAAGTCGAAGAACAAGGAAAGTGCCTCGCACAACGACGAGGACGTGGGACCTTCGCTGCGACCCGGCGGTAGCCTTAATCAAAAGGACTTCGGCAAGGCGCTGCTGCCAGGAGAAGGTGCCGCCATGGCTGCCTACATTGCCGAGGGCAAGAGAATTCCCCGCCGTGGTGAAATCGGCCTAACATCCGATGAAATCGCCAATTTCGAGTCTGTGGGCTATGTAATGAGCGGCAGCAGGCATCGTCGCATGGAGGCCGTCCGTATCCGAAAGGAGAACCAGCTGTACTCCGCCGACGAGAAGCGAGCACTGGCCATGTTCAGCAAGGAGGAGCGACAGAAGCGCGAAAACAAGATTCTGTCGCAGTTTAAGGACATGATCCACTCAAAGCTGCAGGCCAAGGACAAGAAGTAATGTCTTCAAAATGGATTTCCATTAAATGCCAAACGCACAAAAGGATTTCAAAATGACTGCCTTCAAATCAACCAATGTCATAACTTCATAATTTTTTTAAATTTTGTATTTGTATAAAAACAAACGAGAATTGTAAATTAATGAGCTTCTTACGCTAACTTAATAACTTTAATAAACGCAAGAAAGTTTTCATTTTCCATTATTTGTAATAATTTTCCAACTGTTCCTATGGCTACATGATGTAGTCGTCCGCACAAAAAATTATATATTGTTTACATATGTACTTGTACATATACCGAATATGAGCCCGCTATAAACATTGTGGCTTTTATCATGGATATTCGACTAAAATATGATATAAAAATAAGCTATTTTTCAGCAAACCAATCTTCATCGCATTTCGCCTTTTCCTTTGCACTTCTTTAGTTTTCCTGTCCTGTTTTCCTTCAGATCAGCATTGCATTTCATCTCATTGCATGGTAATAAAACAAAAACTAATTTGTGGGCTTAAAGTTTTGTTTCTAAGCCAAAGAGGTAAATCAGGTGGAAACTCCACATGGCGACGGATTAGCCCACGTCGAGATGAAATACTGTCCTAGGAGCGTGAGCTGATTTTCGCCACGAGCTTCTTTTGTTTCTTGTGCGCCGCCTCCATGCGCATGTCCTCGAGATCCTCTTGCATTCCTGCGAATGTATAATCATTATTATGGGTTTTTATTGGTAATGTGCTTTGCTACGTACCCAGCTTCTTGCTGATGAACTCCTCGCGCTGCACTTGTGCAAAACTGGATTCCATGCCACGATCGTCGTCGTCTATTCCTTGATAACGACGCTTATCATACCCGAAAATGTCGCGGATGTGGGAAGATATGTCCTCCTCGCAGTCGCCATCATCTATGAAGTCATCCAGCTCAGAATCGTATTCATCCTCATCATCGTCGTCGTAAATGCGTCCTTAAAAAATAGAACAAAATATGAAATCGAAAATCATTTTTAATATCAAGCTTGCTATTTACTCTTGGTGACTGGCGGCTCGTTAGTTCTTCGTCTCTTGACATCTGCGGGCGGGAATTGCCGTCCGCCCTGTGATCTCTGAACATCCGAGGAAGGAGTCTGTCGCGTCTTTGCGGCTGCCAGAATTTTTCGACGATCCAAGGATGAGTTGATTGACTGATCCCTAGGTGGAAACTCTCTTACAGTTCCCTTTAGGGAAGTAGCTGCATAGGGGTTCTTGGATGGGACATCCTTGCTAGAGCTGGGGCTTGGTTTTCCAACCGCCGATGCAGTTGCGCCAGGTCGAGCAGTCAATTGAGCTGATTTAGTAGCGGGCCTTGAGCTGGAGACAGAACTGCGACTGGTGGAGGAATGAGAATTGGAACTGGATAAACTGGTGGAGCTCGCGTTGCTTTTCGTTGGCTGTGGGGCAGTTGGTTTTTTAAAACTATCACTTGGTGCATTGGCTGGCTTGGCTTGATTCAGCTTGGGGATGCGTCCGTTAGGCTCCATGCGATTGGGGATGGATTTCGGAGTCTCCTTGCCTTCACTGTCCCGCATCTTGAGCCGCTGGGCGCGCTGCTCCTGTTGCCGCTGGCGCTCTTCCAACTCGCGTTTCTCACGGGCCGACAGCAAACGCTCCGGTTCCTTCTTTTTCTCCACCTCAAAAACCACGGGCTCGTGCTGTTTCTTTTCAGCTAAGCGAAGCAAGGCTTGGAAGTCCATGGGCGGCGGTTGAGCAGGCCGTTTTATCTTCGCCTTGCGCTGCTCCTCCTCCTGCCGCTTTTTGCGCTCCTCCTCGAGCTTCTCTGCGTTCGGATCATAAAGGGTCTTGGAGGTACTGTAAGAACGGGCCGCGGAGGACTCCTTCGACTTGGTAGCGCTGGATGGCAGTGTGCTTGTGCTGCTTTTCTGACGTGTGTGACCCTTGGCCTCCTCTCGTTCCCTGGTAATGGCCGCCTTCACGCGCTCCTTTGTCCCAGAGAGATCTTTAAGCGACTGTGGCCTGCTGGGCGTGAATCCCTTGTCTTCCTGTACATCCCGAACCTTTTCAATGTACTTATCGTAAAAGGCATTCGCTTCAGTGGACACGTAGCCGTAGTCATCGCCCTGACCCTCGCCCGCCTCGTGGCCGTCGATGGCCCCCTTGTAGTCCTTGGCATCCTCCAGCACTGATTTGTTGGCCGACTTGGTTACCTTTAGCATTTTACGTATCTTGTTCTTGGACTTTTCGTCCCTTTTGGCGAGCAGATCGTTGAGTTTCTGGCGCTCCTGGCGTTTCTTTTCCGCCTCCTCGGCCTCCTTCTTTTGGAGAAACTTCTGGATGTTGCTGGACAGCTGTTTGGACTCCTTGGACTGCTTCTTGGGCGGCGAGTACTTGGTGCTGTAGTAGTTCCCCTGCCCCTGGCGATAGTGGAGAAAAATAAATTATTTTGGGTCACAAAGGGAATGCAGATGCAATCGCGTTCACCGAGCATAAAATCTCACGCGATGAACGAACTGGACATCTGCATGGTACCCACTACCTCCTTGGTGACCGCATCACTATTTTTTTTCGCGTAGCGCAGCAGGTCCCCAAAATCCATTTTGTGATCCGTATTTCTCTGTCGATTTGCTTTTAGCTCATCTATTTGGATACTGATATCGATTGGCGATAGGCGATAGACGTACCAGACTGGTCTACTTTTCGTGTCGATAAGAAATCAGAGGAGAGCACGTGAGATATTTATTAACACGCAGTAATTTGTTAAAAATTGTTATTTTTAAGTCTCGTTAATCATACCTTCCAATCTATAAAATACAGTTTTCAACTTCAATTTCATTGTACCCTTATGTACGGGATCGACAGCGGGACATTCGGCGGGACAGACAACGGGACAGTCGGTGGGACAGATAGCAGGATAGCCGGCGGGACTGACGGCGGGAACATTTATATATTATAATTTTGAATAAAAAATTGCACCCTGTATCTCGCAAAAAAACACACTAGCATCAATTGATATTCTACAGTCACCCGGGCGCTGGTCACACTGCTGCGATGCTCGAGAAAACGTGGGGTTGAAAAACCTTTGAGCAACGTTGTGCCAATTCCACAATTAAACCGCAGACTTTGCACAATTTGGCGGTTACCTCGATGTCTGCTCTTATTTACCAGACCCATTAACCGAATTCCGCGAGACAGAGTGTGAATTTTCGTTTAAATCGCGAGTTTTATGTGCGATAGACTCAACTGCAGGGTGTGTTGCTGGCGCGAGCGAGACGGCAGCTAACGAAGAGCCGACCAAAACAAACTAACGCTAGCCGGCTGAAAAGGAAGAAGAGGAAGAGCAGGAGTAGATAAGCCAAATACAATACAATTGAAAAACACATTAATAAACATACACACACGCACATACGCGGAGTCACACCCACGAACACACTTGCCTTGTTTAATCAATTAACGGGACAACGGCCAAAGAAACAGTTACAGTTCGCTTTCAGACGTCGCGTGCGAAGATTGTGTCACAGAGCAGCGGGATAATAATACCATAGCCCTTGGACATAATACGTACATATATAGCCGTCATGCCCGCCGCCGATGAACTGCAGTCGCCGTCCAGCGAAATGGTCCTGCTGACCCCCAGTTCCGGCAATCCTCCGTCCAGCATTGCCCAACCAGCGGGCAATCCTGCCGAGAAAGCTCAGGGTCGCGAGGGATCCGCCGAGTCGGACAGCAGCAGAGTTGTGATCAAGAAGCAGCTGGGCCTCCTCGAAGGAGTGGCCATCATCCTTGGCATCATCTTCGGATCCGGCATCTTTGTGTCCCCGAAAGGCGTCATCCAGAATGTGGACTCCGTGGGCGCTTCGCTGGTCATCTGGGTGCTCTGCGGACTGCTGTCCATGATTGGTGCCCTTTGCTACGCGGAACTTGGTACTGCCATACCAAAATCTGGAGGGGATTACGCGTATATCTTCGAGGCCTACGGATCACTGCCGGCCTTCCTGTATCTCTGGGATGCCATGATGATATTCGTGTGAGTCTTACTGGTCAATATTGTTTGAATATTCGCGACGCTAAAGTTCCCTTATCTCCGTTGGTTGGAAAAACATAAATACAGTATCAAATTCCTTTCGGTAATTGATTTCGAATTACTTTATTATCGCCAGAAGGAAAGTAATAGCTGATCAATCTTTTTTTTCAGTTTTACGTTTTTTTACGAAATAACATATGTAGATTGAATAAGGTAAAGTGAAGTAGTGCTACAGAATCTGATTTTTAGACTGGGTCAATAACTTCTCAGATAAGACTAGAAAGATGGAATACTTCGGATCGGTGTGGATGCAGCCGGTTTTTCAAGGTTAAGCCATGGGTTGTGTATTAGAGCATTAGAAAGTAAAAACGAGCCTTATCATTTAATCTGCGCTATATAAGTTTATTTATTGAACAGTTCCACGAGTTCTGCATTGAGCGTTTTATTGCCTGCTATTTTTGCTGTTTAGGATCGGCGATAAGCGCAAATATCTGCTTTTCCACTTTTGCATGCGGACATTATCAGCAGGACATATGTCTGAATGTAGTCAGCAAAAAAAAATTCCACTGATTGTGTTCTCTTATCTCTTACAGACCAACGACCAATGCCATAATGGGCCTGACCTTTGCCTCCTACGTGCTGGAACCCTTTTTCGGCGGAGCCTGCGAGATTCCCAAAATAGCGCTGCAGCTCCTGGCGGCCATCACAATCTGCTTCCTAACCTACCTAAATTCGTACTACATGAAGGTGACCACCAAGATGCAAAACATCATCATGTTCACCAAGATCGCCGCCCTGGTCTTGATCATCCTGGTCGGCCTGGTCTGGATGCTGATGGGCAACGTGGAGAACTTCACGAGACCCTTTGATAACACTGAGACTGATCCCGGCAAGATGTCGGTAGCCTTTTACTCCGGTATCTTTTCGTACGCCGGCTGGAATTACTTGAACTTCATGACGGAGGAGCTGCGCGATCCATATCGCAACCTGCCGCGCGCCATTTACATCTCACTGCCTCTGGTCACCGGCATTTATGTGCTGGCCAACGTGGCTTATCTGGCCGTGCTGTCGCCCTCGGAGATGATCGCATCCAATGCCATCGCTGTGGTAAGAGTTTATCCACGATTTGCAGTCCGATCGATTAGGCAGTCAAATTACTATTTTACTTAAAAAAAAAAGCTGAATAAGCTTAAAATCTGTTAGTTTTCAAACATAATGCAAGCCCTATAATGTCTATTTGTTTATTTGTAGCTAAAAATCGCAAAACTGCGATAGACTGCTAGGAATTTTAATTTATTTGATCGGAATCGCAAAAGTCAAATAAACCAGTGGATTTTCAAATGATTTTAATTGATCACTTCTCTTCACAGACCTTTGGCGATAAGATTCTCGGTGTCTTTTCACTGATCATACCCCTCATGGTGGCCATCTCTGCTTTTGGCGGCCTTTCCGTCCACATTATGACCTCCTCCCGCATCTGCTTTGTGGGTGCCCGCAATGGACACATGCCGGCGATTCTGTCGCACATCAGCGTGAAGAGCTACACCCCACTGCCGTCGCTCGTTTTTCTGGTGAGCTGCGCTCCTCAATTAGCGCACAAATGATATTATGTAATTAATCCCTAATTGATTTGACTGTGTCCCTCTCGGCAGTGCTTTCTCTCCATTGTGATGCTGCTGGTGAGCGATGTGTATGTGCTGATCACCTACGCCAGCATTGTGGAATCGTTCTTTATAATGTTGTCGGTGTCGGCGGTTCTATATTTCCGCTACACCCGTCCCTGCATGGAGCGGCCAATTAAAGTGAGTTTAGCGTAATCAATATTGGCAATTTAGACGTTCTACAGCCAACGAAATCTTTGTACTGATAAAAATTTAAATACTTCGATTATATCTTAGTGCTTACGTGTTAGACTATTCTAACTATATTTGTTCCTGTCACAGGTCGCCATGTGGATTCCCGCCGTATTCGTCATCGTGTGCGCCTTCTTAGTCGTCGTGCCCATCTATGTGGCGCCCTATGAGGTCGGAATGGGGGTATTAATCACCATAATTGGCATACCTTTCTACTACGTGGGCGTCGTGTGGAAGAATAAGCCGAAATGGGTGCAGAGCACGATTGGTGAGTAGCCCTTCACATTAACCCCAGTGTGTGGCATTGTCCGACATTTATATGGTTTTCCTTTTGTAGACTCGCTGACCTTCACTTGCCAGAAGCTCTTCATGTCCGCCAAAGAGGAGAAGGAGGACTAAATTGCCATCGAAATGAAAGAAAGTGAAAATAATGGAATCATTTTTCAAACGATCCAGCTATTTGGCCTTCCAAATGACTACCTATTAAATCTCTATATTGATGTGAAAGCTTGAGAACGAGAAAGCTTCGCTCGTCAAACCTGAATACCAAAAACGAAAATACCTAAAAAAGCATGGAAAAACATGAAAACATGACCTGTACATCACAAGGACTGGAAAAAGAAGTCAATACTATTTCATATTTCTATATTTATATTTATAAACCATGACAAAAACTTTTTTACCTAAAGTGCAAATTCTTCGAATAGTAGTTTAGTATTGAGTTCTAGTTTAGCATTTATTTTGCACTCATTAAATTCGAAATCTAAACCAAAGTAAGCCAAAACTGTTTGCCAAAGGTGCGATATTCAGGTCGATATTTGCCATATAAAGCAGTTTCATATAATCTTCTGTTGCTTATTGTTTAAAGATTCGGTTATTGTTTTTGTCCCTCATTTTACTAACTAAGTGCATTGCATTGCATTGCAGTTTGTAATAAAGATTTTTGTACGTTTCAACGACGAACCGTTTTGAATTCAATCTTTTGGCGCCGCTCGCGAAAGTATGCCACAAGATTTCAGCGAAAGATAAAGCAAAACAATTGATAAGGTTGAATTGATTGAGCATTGCGTGGGATGTAAGCCCATGCCTCCACTAATCAATTAGGGCTGATAAGTAATGGGTCTATTTTAAGCCATTCTCGACGGACGACAAGTCGCGATTTTTGGCCAAAAATAAGTCTCCTCCTGTCGCCCCCATTGACATTTCGAGCACTCGGAGGCTTGTGGAATGACGCCAACGCTATATTCGATCACTGATAGAGTATTCCGTGCGGATCCATTCTACCGTCTAGGTGTTTTTAATTGATAAAACTGGTGCGCTTATCTGGGATTCTTAGCACGGTTTGCAGGTGCGCCCGTCTATGCGAAATCTGGGCGAGAGTAGTGGGCTGATTTGTATGCGCCGTATTCGGCGTCTCGTTTAATGTCTTTTTAAGTATTTATATGCAGGGAGTGAGCATGTCTAGTTACCAGATCGCTCGTAAAATCGCCTCAATCGGATTTGATGTTTTTCATTATGGCCAAATAATTGAGTTATTGCGACTCGCCGAGCATCTCAAGTGCGTTGGGAGGCTCCCCGAATTGTGGCTGTAACTACTTTATTACTAATATTAGCTGTTAGATGATTGCTATCTCACAAGATAGACAATAGTTTGCTAAAAGGCTGCTAATTGCCGGCACGTGAGTGCCGCCTCTAAAGAAGCCACCTTTCGCTCTTGACGAACGAACTATTCCACTTTTGTTGATCGATGCGGACAGTTGGCTAAGTGATCGATATGGAGGCGTAATCTAGCAAATATTGATTTATTCTGCTCGGCGTTTGCGTAATCAATAGCATGCTGGATTAAATGGAAATGTCACAAACGCTGGGGAGTTCCTTTTCAGCCAAGCTAAGCTGCTCATGTGATAATCATGCGATTATACCCCGACAAATATTGACACCTTTTGGGCCATAATTCTTCTTCACAATCGTGTCCAAACACTTAAATTAGCAGCGAGAAAACTAATAAGCCGAACGGACCGAATAGAACCGGTAATCGAATTATTTGCAAAACGAGATTAACTGAAGGAAATTCATATAATGTTCAGCTTGAAAAATAATAATTCTTACCAACTATAGTTTACATAACATTGGTAGCTGAAGAGATGGCTAACAAACTTACAGTTAAAATGATCATCCTAGGTTTTTTTTATGTGTTACTTGAAAGATCAACTATTCCCACTATCTGTATTAAAATAAGAAGTAACACCTTTTCCATCACCACTTTCCACCAGTTTTTATGACTGGACTTGACAACTGAAATCCCACTCTAAACCTTGGCATTCAAAGTGTCAGGCCTATGATATCTGGACAATTCAATTGCAAATATCCGACTTTGTGTGACTACTCAATGGCCACCATAAAGATATAAATAGATATCAGACTGCCCTCTATACAATATATACAATATATGCAATTTAAAAACTCCGTCATTCCTACATGTAGATCACGAACTGCCCATACAAGTGTAATATCGACGTTCTGTAACGCATGAAAAAACAACTCAGATCTGGGCATAATAAAACCGAAAACGCTCCAATTCGTAAAGCCGAAACTTGAAAACGTGCGAAAGTCGCTCAATGAATACACCCCCATCCCCATCCCATCCCCATCCCATCGCGATCGATCGGTTGGATTTTTTTGAGGACTCCGCTCGTAATTAGCGACTTTCGGCGTGACGTTGTCGCGACTTTGTTGGCTTAGTAACGCGAAGTGACTATCCGAAAGCAAACAAATAAATCGGGCAAATTGTATGCAAAACAAAATATTATCGTAAATGATCGAGGGCGGCATTAGGTGCGAATTATGACGAGTTTTACCCTTTTGATTTTGGCCAGCATTGATCGACATAATGACGCCCTTCTGGGCTTGGCGGTACGATTGAGTTTCCGTGACGTTAAGCATACGCCGTGTTGGCTGTGCGTTAAGCATACGCAGGGTGGTGCAGCCACCTGTCTGTGTCTGGTGTATGGTAACTCAATTTCGCTAAGTGGGCGACTTAGTGGGGTGGCTTGCACTATGTACCGATCCTCCAGTACCCCCGCCCAATTCCCACCGATCGATCGATCGTCGGCTGTTCGCGCGACTCGTCCACTTTTGCACTGGTGTGTGCGTACGTGTGTGTATCTGTGTGAGCGGTGCACGCGCTTCGGGCGGGGATTTCAGCTTTCGAATTTTCAAGTAGTTCGTTGACTGCCCGCTGAGGAAGTTGTGAAGGTGCTCCGCGAGCGAAACGTCCGCGCAGTCTAGAATCCGTCACCCGATCGGAAGGTGCTATAGCCGCTCGTCAGGAGTTAAGAACTTGGAAGAACGCAACCACCATGAAACTGACCGCTTTCTTCGAGGCTTCGTTTCTGCTAATCTGCTGGTCGCAAGGTAAATGCACATCCATTTCTACGAAGTCCTGTGACTCATCCGCGTTTGTCAGGGTCCAAGCTGTGCAGTAAGATATAGTGAACTGAAACAAAAATAGCCATAAATTGATATCTATTCGTGGGAAGTACTTTTATTCAAGAATGAATGGTTTGTCATACCCCCGGCAGTTGTGCACTGAGAAAAGTGGGGTGCCACTCATAACAATTTTGATTTTCTGATGAAATTAAATTGTTAATAATTTGCGTACTGTTTAAATTCCTTTTCTTCTTATCAATATATCATTATTTAGTAGTAATTAATAATTTTCCTTCGAAACGAGTGTATGACACACTGCTCGTGTCTATTACGAAATGTCAATAGCTGATATTGGTGGGATCTTGGCATTAGCAGTCATAAGTACACACTTCACGGAGCTAATTTTGACCAGTTTAATGGTGTTGAAACCACTCGAAACTGTCAATTAATACACTTTATTGGCCGCCGGCTGATTTAGACGTATTGCCGGACTTGAAGTGGTTGAGTTTTCAGCTTTTGGCCAGGCATTAGCACTTCAAACCCTACTCAAAATGCAATCTGTTATCTGTGGCGAAGCTCTATAAATACTATTTACATGCTAAATAAAAATCTGCTATCTACTCCCTAAGACTTTGAAATATTTATTTATTTTCCTAATTAGTACGGACTTAAAGAATCAATTACAACGAACAAATGCAAATAATAGCTCAAAGTAATATGTTTATAATATATAGAGTGGATGACATAATGCTCAATGGCCATACCTGACAAAATACTCAATTTAACTAATTTATTATCTAAGACTTTGATAGCCGCGACTGAAATAAATAATATAATATACATTACCACAAATAAACAACTAATTAGGCTAATTCATCAAGCGACGAGCAGTGCACACAAAATTGTGCGCTCCATCGACATATCGACCAGTTGTGCAGACAATGGCACAATGGAAAACCATGTCATATGATATGTTAATTCACAGCGAGCTTTTCAAACAGAAATTATCACCAATCACATGCAAATTAGCCGTTAAATAAGTATTTCCTTTCGCCTTGCAAAAGATTCCATGGAATTTGCTGCCAGCTTTCAATCGCGCTGGAAAATAATGAAAACTGTTTGCCCGCCCCATTATCTGGGTATCCAAATCAATATCAATCGCAACGATATCTAATTATTGGCCCGAACGTGCCCTTGGCGTTCGCACTCTTTCCTAGCTTTCCCTGGACGCCTGTTTACCTGTTTACCTACTTAAGTTATTTATTTGCCCACCGCCATTGACTAAAAAAAGAAAGAGACATTAAATATTTGCTATGGAGACCCATTTATTATGCCGTAATTCACAAGTGCTCGTATATGTCAGAGATAGCCACCGGAAAATCGGGAGAAGGTCAACCGAGGGGGTGAATAGCACCCAGGCACCATAGGCACGGGCACGTGATCACTCATCAATCGTGGACTCAAGATCGCAGATTGCGGATGACGTTCAGTCTGCAAATGGGGAAACACTTTAATCAGTTCGCCTGATTCAGGACTAAGTGCGCATTCCAGCGGCTAATTGATTGCATTTATTTGCCTATTATATATATAAATGAGTTTGTTTGTTTGTTTCGTGAAGCAAGTCTGTTAAACACCACATCCCTTCCTTTCCAGCTGTCAGCAGCCATGTCTTTGGCTACTCCGAGCCCAACCAGCGTCGCTGGGCCCGCCATCATGGTCACTGTGCAGGGAAGACCCAATCCCCGATTGCCATCACCACCAGCCGGGTAAGACCAGCCCACCTAAAGCCCAGCCAAGCGGGAACCCAACTAAGCCCATTTTGCCTCCTTTCAGACAATGGCCATTCATATGCCGGCGGTGGACATGATTGGCTATCACAACCTGCTGCCCTACCCACTGAAAATGATCAACAATGGACACACGGGTAAGATTTGAGTTGACAACCACTGAAAATACCTATTTCTGGCCAATTTTCTCAGTGTAGAGAACTAGTGCTAATTAATCTGGTGATTTTGCAGTTTCCATCACCATACCCAAGGTCAATGTGACCGAGGTGGGCGAGGATTTCCTACCCTACATCCGGGGCGCCAAACTGCCCGGTGAGTTCGAGGTGGAGGGCCTCCACTTCCACTGGGGCGACAAGAACAACCGGGGCTCCGAGCACGTTATTAACGACATCCGCTACACCATGGAGATGCACATTGTGCACAGGAACAAGAAGTACGCGACCATTGGCGAGGCTCTTAATCATCCGGATGGTGCCGCCGTCCTGGGTTTCTTCTTCAATGTGAGTGGTTTAGTGGTTGAGCTCGTTGCGAGTGATTTTTAAACCCATTTATGTTCCTAATACAGCTCGACGAGGATGAGGGTGCTGGCCTGGTGACCATTAACCGACATTTGCATCTGATTGCCGATGCCAATCAGGAGGCAACGCTGAACGTCACTTTCTCGCTATCCTCGCTGATTGCTGGCGTGGATGTGGACAAGTTCTACACGTACAAGGGTAAGCTATTCTAGTCTCAAGCAATAAGATATGTTTATTACTATAGTTTTCCATTTGCCATTAGTATTCGGTGAGCGCTTTTATCTATAAGCTATAAGCTATCACTGATTAACTGACATTGAATCGATGTCTACAAGCGATGTTTATCTTTGATGTCACTCAACTAAGTATTATGTGTTGACTCTACAGGTTCCCTGACCACGCCGCCCTGTTCGGAGGCCGTCACCTGGATACTGTTCCCCGATCCCATCCCGATTTCGCCCAAGCAGATCTCCCGATTCCGTCAGCTGTCGGACACGCAGGATGGTGCGTTGGTGGACAACTTCAGGACCCTGCAGCCGGTGGGCAATCGCAGGATCTTCGCGCGCACGGGACACGTGCGCCACACCTCGATTGCCACATTGAAGCACGAGGGCGAATATCTCAAGTACGACTGGTTCTACTGATCTATCGACTCGAACTGGCAGCCGGATGTGGAGCACTGTGCCATCCCATATTAGGATACCTCTAAACTAAGCATTTAATAAGTTACACTAACATTTAGTCTAGGCACTCGCAGAGAATAAAAGCAACAAAATCAAAAAAATAAACTCATCAAAAGACAGCAATGAACAAATATAACTGAAATCAATGAAAAATGTTTTGAGAACTATCAAATTGTTTTGATTGCCTTGGAATATTTAAATTTAACTTAGAGTAGGGTCTTCATAGAGAAGATACAGTTTGAAGGAAGTTTGATTTTATTTCAATAGAACACCTTTCAAGTGATCATGTGTGACTTGCGACCATACAAGGTTAAGGAGGTGGGTATGTCCTCCACAAAGAAGCTGGCCGGAAATAGGGCAAATGTCTTGTGGAGAAGATCCAGTAGCGTTCTTTCCACGGTTTCAACCACCAGTGGACGCAGTGCCTCGAAGACATCCTTCCAATTGTCGTTGAAGAACTGATTGGTGCTATCTTCCACCTCCTTGCTGTGCCCGTTGAAGAGGTTATCCATTCTGGTCCGCACTTTGCCGACCTCCAGATTTACCTTCACGGATGTCACGTTGTAGAATGTGTAGCCGCCCTTCTCGTAGAGGCGTGTCTTGGTGCTCATCAGTATGTCCAAATCATCTGTCAGTGGCAAAAAATCCGGTTATCAATTTAGTAACAATTAGCATTAGCAACTACCTATACCTATTTCCATGACTATTTTTCCATTTCCCTGCAGAGGCACCAGCAAAATGCGACCGACCATTTTGTAGTGACCATCTATTCGCATTTGTGGCAGGTAGATCTTAGTTAGCCAACTGAAATCCTTCTTGCTGACTCTGGTGATAAAATTAAGATACAAATGCTTTACACCTATTTATAAATTTTTCATTATTCATAGATGCAAAACACGAAAGCTGGCACATTTATTGAGACTCACAATACCACGTGCGCAAAACTAATTGATAGATCAATGTGAAATAATATTAAATGGTATAAATAGCGCTTTGCTATTAAATTGGTATAACAGGTATAGAAACGTACATAAGTGCATTATCAAATCCGACAAACTTATGTCTGGGAGTTTCCCAACGGAGATGTTTGCCTATAGAGGAGCTCAACGACCTCAATGGAGCAACTTTTGATCGCTCTTGACGGCTGTTTGGAATCGATAGCTACTCACTTGCTCTCCTTGATCAGCATTTTTCCAAAGCCCCTGATCAGCATATCCGTAAGATTGGCGGAAAGGTTGGCCACGTCGCTGTTATCCTGCTTGAACACCAACTGTTCCTGCCTCATGGGATCGATGGGTCCAAAGGATTCCTTTATTTCGGGCACGCCTAAAGGATAACAAAGGAGGTCAGTCGCACAAGTCGTGGTTAACATACTGACATCTCACCTATGACGAGCTGGTTCATAAATGCCTGTATGGAGCGGGTTGAGCACTTGGTGAACTCCGGTTCATAAATCTTGCAGGACTCAATATAGGAGGCTGCAAAGAATGCATATTATACACAGCATTGTGTTCACTCTTAATAGCACTTTATAATTGCTTAGTTTTTTTTCCATATCCTCATAATTTTAAAGTCCTTTTGTGGACTCACGTTTTTCCGTGTAGAACGCAACGCACTGGACTCCTTGGAGGCCGGCATGGAGCAGCATTAGTAATCCAATTAGGAGCATGGTGGAAAGCTTGCGTCACTGTCACTGCCGGAATCGCAGTCACAACCAGCGGAGATCCTTAATCGAGTTTACTACGCACGAGCTGCGAATGAGATACAACTCGTAGTAGCGCTAGTTTTTATCTGAACGATATATATAGCCGATGCTGATGACTGACTGGAGACTCTGGGTAATACCAGAATCGAGCCATTTTCATTCGCTCGCAGTGCAAAATGAAATTTATTCCATATTTATTGCACGAGAGTACGGGACAATCACATAATGAAAAATTATCAATAGGTTTATTTCAAGTAAGTATATAACAACTTTATTTCGAATTTATATTAGCGCTAATTTAACTTAATAGTAGATAGAGATGCGTTTAAACATGATTTGTCAGATCGATAAAAATAAATAAATACATAAATATTCTTTATGACCAGCATTTCTCGCTGTGTAGCTACTGCCATCGCTGTTGTTATGCGACTCTGAAACTGTAGCGACTTTACCTTGCAACCGAACCGGTAAGCTAACTTAATGTCTATCTGGAAAATACGCTGACACGAACAAAACACTGTTTGTATCTCTGTATTCGACTCTGTTTGGATCTGGGAGAACTTAATTGCTTCAACTGAGGTGCAATAAAGTGTTTAGATGCCATAATAAAAACATTAAATGGAGCATCTTTCAAATTGAACACATTGTGTTATTTATCTAATAACTGCAATAAGTCTAAATACATGGATCAAACTTCAAAAATCGCTTGAATGATGTCATATTTTTGAGATTGCTCTGGGTATCCCTATCCATTGAGTGGGATAAAGTCACAAAAAATGTGAGAGGGATTGTCCCGGAATTTATTTACAAAGATTTTCCTGACTCTCATCTAACTATAAATGTTAGTCCTACATAATTGAATTATGTCATGGTCAAGTATTATACTATAGTATTATCGATTTATTATATTTTACATTTGCGAGCATTTACAATACATTACTATAATTGTAATAACCTCTATAAAGAGCCAATCACCCTTTAAACCCTAAACAAGGGTATCATTAATTTGATAAGAAGTTCGTAACTTAAATATATATTTTTTATCAGAATCACCGACTGTTTTAAATGATTCTCTGAGCTTAAAAAATGCATCAGATGTGTTCGAATATTATATTAGATATAGGTTATTATTTATAGATCTTCTGCAAGAGTATATAAACTTCTGCTGATCGTTGTATACTTTTATTCTCGTATTTCATTACAATTTCTTATGCTCTCATATTTCGTTCTTATACACAATCCTAGTTTGATTACACTGCACTAACATAGTAAAATAGAGATATGTATACCCCATCTTTGGTCGACCCGACTGATACATACCCTATATTCTGCTAAATAGTGTTAAAACGCGTGTAGTGCCAATGTTGACATTGATTATGGCAAAAAGTGACAAGCAAGAAAAATTGAAAAAAATATGATAAATATTTGGAGTAATGACTTCTGTAACAACAAATGAAAGACCTTCAAATTTTCCTTTGTTTATTGCTCTTTGGGCGAGACCTCTCTTACTCTTCTTATAAAGGAAAATAGAATTGCGATAAGCAATTGAGCTCCACTAAACGCTTGGTAAAAATCTCCATGGGCTTTGCTTGAATTGAGTTCTCAGATAAGTCCCCTCAGTGGTTTTGTTTCAAGCAAAAGCATTTGCAAAAATATTTAGCACAAGCGTCTTTAGTAATATTTTGAAAGGCATAGGCGTCGGTTGAATACTTAAAGACACCATGCGGATTTGTAGAATAACAATATATTCCCTGCTCCTCGGACTCGGTGCGGCTCAGATCTGTAATATTATTGTTACTAGGAAAAATAAAGGAACTGCTGTGGTAGGCGGTCCATCAAAAATAATAATGCAATTCATTCTTTAACTCATTTCCGTGCTTAGAACGTTCAAACGAAGGATTGCTGCAAGGGTTACAAAAAAGTAAGGAGCTCCCCACTCAGATGTCTTGCACAATGCAAAGTGAATTGCGTAAGTGGCTTTTGCACGAAACCAAATGTCTGCACCTGCCGGAAAGGATATGTCAACCTAAATAACGATCCATCTAACCGGTAGGTAATACGATCTAAAAGAATAAAAATCCAAGAATGACATTATTCTAATTTATTTGGTATAACCATTATTTAATCAGGACATTTTGTATTACTTAATGTATCGGAATGTAGCGTTTTCTAGCGTTTGAAGTTCAAGTTGCCTGAAACTAAAAATTAAAGTGTCTAAAGAGGTTCTCGGCATATATAAACGCCAAGCTGTAGGATTGTATTCCCAACGAAAGCTTCATGCATTTCATTAAATTTATTATTGTGTTCAAATAAACTGCATGATAATGGCTATGTAAAATACAAATATAATCCCATAAACGGAAGGAAATGAATGTTGATTAGGAGGTCATAAACGGCTTTGAAATTGTAAAATTCACATACGAGATAATAAATGCCAAAATGAAAACTTTTAAGTTGGTCACAAAAGCATCGAATTGATATATGAAATTTCTATTTTTTTCATTCGTGCAGATGTGTGCCCTACTGCAAGGGCTGCAGTCGAGGAACCTGCCAATCTCCTGGCCGCTGTATCTGTTCCGCGCGCCATCTGCTGGACAAAAAGACAAACAACTGCATACCCCAATGTGCCAGTGGTTGTCCCAATGGGACTTGTATAACACCCAACCAATGTAGTTGCAATAAAGGATACCAGCTGAATGCAACCACTCAGGTGTGTCTGCCAACATGCAAGGATAACTGCAAGGCAGCCAATGGCTTCTGTGCGGCTCCGAATCGCTGCGAGTGCAATCCAGGTTTCATTCCCAAGCCAAAGTCCAAATCGTTTGAGTGTCAGCCGAAATGCAAAAATGGCTGTAGCAACGGAGTTTGCCGGGCTCCCGACAAATGCGAGTGCAACAAATTCTACAAAAAGGACATCGATGGGAACTGCGCTCCAGTCTGCGAAGACGGATGCGTGAATGGAAACTGCACTGCCCCGGACGTCTGTCAATGTCTGCCGGGATATACGAAAATAGGGCACAATGTCTGCTTGGCCGTTTGTCCCGATGGTTGCCAGAACGGAGTCTGCGTGGCGCCCAACGAGTGCTCCTGCAATGCCGGATACACGAAGCTGGAAGGTGTCTGCACTCCTGTTTGCACGGATGGATGCGTGAACGGATTCTGTGCTTCTCCAGAAAAGTGTTCCTGCAATGATGGATACGAAATGGACAGTGAAAACGGATGTTCTCCAATTTGCCCAGGTGGATGCAAGAACGGTTTCTGTGTTGCCCCAGGAAAGTGTTCCTGTTATGAAGGATACAGCATGGAAACAGAAAACAGTTGTAAACCAATTTGCTCAGAAGGATGTGAGAACGGATTCTGTGATGCCCCAGAAAAGTGTTCCTGCCATGATGGATATGAAATGGACGGTGAAAACAGATGTTCTCCAGTTTGCTCAGGTGGATGCAAGAACGGATTCTGTGTTGCCCCAGGAAAGTGTTCCTGTTATGAAGGATACAGCATGGAAACAGAAAACAGTTGTACACCAATTTGCTCCAGAGGATGTGAGAACGGATTCTGTGATGCTCCAGAAGAGTGTTCCTGCAATGACGGATATGAAATGGACAGTGAGAACAGATGTTCTCCAGTTTGCTCAGGTGGATGCAAGAACGGATTCTGTGTTGCCCCAGGAAAGTGTTCCTGTTATGAAGGATACAGCATGGAAACAGAAAACAGTTGTACACCAATTTGCTCCAGAGGATGTGAGAACGGATTCTGTGATGCTCCAGAAAAGTGCTCCTGCTATGATGGATATGCAATGGACGGTGAAAACATATGTTCTCCAATTTGCCCAGGTGGATGCAAGAACGGATTCTGTGTTGCCCCAGGAAAGTGTTCCTGTTATGAAGGATACAGCATGGAAACAGATAACAGTTGTAAACCAATTTGCTCAGAAGGATGTGAGAATGGATTCTGTGATGCCCCAGAAAAGTGTTCCTGCTATGATGGATATGAAATGGACGGTGAAAACAGATGTTCTCCAGTTTGCCCAGGTGGATGCAAGAACGGTTTCTGTGTTGCCCCAGGAAAGTGTTCCTGTTATGAAGGATACAGCATGGAAACAGAAAACAGTTGTAAACCAATTTGCTCAGAAGGATGTGAGAACGGATTCTGTGATGCCCCAGAAAAGTGTTCCTGCCATGATGGATATGAAATGGACGGTGAAAACAGATGTTCTCCAGTTTGCTCAGGTGGATGCAAGAACGGATTCTGTGTTGCCCCAGGAAAGTGTTCCTGTTATGAAGGATACAGCATGGAAACAGAAAACAGTTGTAAACCAATTTGCTCAGAAGGATGTGAGAACGGATTCTGTGCTTCTCCAGAAAAGTGCTCCTGCTATGATGGATATGAAATGGACAGTGAAAACAGATGTTCTCCAGTTTGCTCAGGTGGATGCAAGAACGGATTCTGTGTTGCCCCAGGAAAGTGTTCCTGTGATCAAGGATATAGCATGGAAACAGAAAACAGTTGTACACCAATCTGCTCCAGAGGATGTGAGAACGGATTCTGTGATGCCCCAGAAAAGTGTTCCTGCTATGATGGATATGAAATGGACGGTGAAAACAGATGTTCTCCAGTTTGCTCAGGTGGATGCAAGAACGGATTCTGTGTTGCCCCAGGAAAGTGTTCCTGTGATGAAGGATACAGCATGGAAACAGAAAACAGTTGTACACCAATCTGCTCCAGAGGATGCGAGAACGGATTCTGTGATGCCCCAGAAAAGTGTTCCTGCAATGATGGATATGAAATGGACGGTGAAAACAGATGTTCTCCAATTTGCCCAGGTGGATGCAAGAACGGATTCTGTGTTGCCCCAGGAAAGTGTTCCTGTGATGAAGGATACAGCATGGAAACAGAAAACAGATGTACACCAATCTGCTCCAGAGGATGCGAGAACGGATTCTGTGATGCCCCAGAAAAGTGTTCCTGCAATGATGGATATGAAATGGACGGTGAAAACAGATGTTCTCCAATTTGCCCAGGTGGATGCAAGAACGGTTTCTGTGTTGCCCCAGGAAAGTGTTCCTGCAATGAAGGATACAGCAATGAAACGGAAATCAGTTGTGCACCTTTTTGTAAGGACGGATGTGTCAACGGGCTTTGTGTTTCTCCAGATGTTTGCAAGTGCGATGACGGATATATTTTTGTTGAAGAAAGTAAAAGTTGCCAGCTTGAGAGGAAGCTACATGGGCATTCAGATTGTGATCAGAACTGCCGAAATGGAACCTGCGTCGAAGGAACATGTACTTGCAGTGAAGAATATAAGCTGCACAGGAATGAGGACGACAACAATTTGATCTGTCTTCCGATTTGCGAGCCCGAGTGCCTCAATGGATTCTGCGAATTTCCGGGGTCTTGTGTCTGCTGGGATGGTGAGAGTCCGATAGATGGATACTCATGCCAATCTATGGATTCAATTGGGTCCCTTACACGCCAGGAAAAGAATTTAAGACACTTGAAGTGGGTATTTATAACGATTGGTGCAATGGCCTTCATCTTGGCTATAATAGTCGCCATGCTGATGACCTATATATTTAAGAAACGCTCGTATCACGTGGACAAGAATGGTAAGCTATGATTCAAACAGCTTTTGAATAAATTAATTATTTCTCATTTTCAGAGAGGGAGTTCGGTGTATATTTCTCTCCCAAAAGGGTTGATATCATTCGAGCCTGAGCTTCAACGGCAAGACAGCAATATTCTCATTATATAATAAAGCTTACTGATAAAATGAAAAAGGATATTCGTTTATGATTTTTATTACACATGTTGAAAGAATTTATGGGATGGGATGGCGTACTACAAGTTAACAATAATAGATATCACTCAACTATTCTTTTCTACCAAGTATCTCCTTTGGACCATAAAGTTGCTGGGGCGTTGGTATGTCCTCAACGAAAAAGTTGGCTGGTATTAAATGGAAAACCGTAGACATTACGTCATACAGGATATTTTCCACCGTCTCAACGATGAGTGGCTTCAGGGCCTCGTAGAAATCGCGCCAGTTTTCATTGAAAAACTCATTCGTACTGCGCTCCACCTCCTTGCTGCGTCCATTGAATAGATTGTCCAGATAAGTGCGCACTTTGGTCAGATTCAATTGAACCTGCACAGAGGTCACGTTATCGAAGGTGAAGCCACCCTTTTCATATAGACGTATTTTTGTTAGTAGCAAAATGTCCAGATCATCTGCGAAATTTTAAACGTGTTAGCTGCCCATTTGCTTCCACACCCGTATTTAAGTAACGAAAGAAATCTAATTACCAATCTCAATAAATATTTTTCCAGAGCCACTCAGCGGAATAAGGAGTATTCGCCCGGCCATTTCATACCTTCCATCCAATCTCATTTTCGGGAGATATATTTTGGTCTGCCAGTTGAAATCTTTCTTGCTGACACTGGTGGTCGAAAAAAGATATTTGGTTAGGGTTTAAATCTATTAAGTTATTTGTTTCGTGAAGTTGCAGAGCTTTATTAACTCGAACAGCAGCAGTATATATGAATTTCATTTTCTTCGTACTTACCGACTCTCCTTGACCTTTGTGTTGGCGAAACCCTTGACCACCAGGTCAGTCAGATTGGCTCTGATGGTGGCCACCTCGTTGTTATCCTGCTTGAAGACTATATCCCTTACTCTCATGGGATCAAAGGGACCGAACCGCTCGAGCACCTCTGGTATTCCAATGTTCAACTGATCGAGAAGCTTCTGAATGCTATTCGTAGAGCACTTGGTGAAGCCCGGTTCGTAGATCCGACAAGATGGCAGAAAGGCAGCTGTGCGATTCGATTGGCTAACATTGAAAGGAACTGCGACTCTAAGGACATCCACTTACGCTTTTCGGAATAGTAGGCAACGGCTGAAACCATCGACCTATCCATGGCGATTTCATTCAGGCACGAAATGGCCAATAATCCACTCCAAATGCCGAGCAAAGTGCGGCCGTAGCGCGTGCTGCTCATGGTGCCGTACTAGCAAGTGTTTATTAATTAAGTAGTTAAGTATCTAAGTAGCTCAGCGAATACTATATGTAGATTTTTTATCTGCGGCCTAGGCAGCCGCTGCTCAGTCACATCAAACAGTGTCACGCTTTGAAACCGACTAGCCGGCTACTTGCTGTGATCCGGCGTTTTATTCTCAACAGCCAAGATCCGAGATTCGGGTTCTCATATATGGTAACGACTTACAGCAACCTAACGATGCCGGGGCCAAGAGCAAATCATGTTGCTTAATATAATATAATTTTAATTCACCTATTTCCTGACTTAATAGCGAGTATACCATACAGTGAGAAAAGTATCTAGAGATGATAATATAATAGAAATACTTTAAATGCAAAGATATGAAAATAATTTGTAATATAATTCTAATACAGTGTCACCAAAAAACAATCAAGCATACATATTTTATAAGCTCAAACACATGTTTACTACCTATTTAATACTTAACGACAGAGCAAAAGAACCCATTAAAATAGCATAGAAGTAACCAACCGATTATATGCTAGTTTAGCATTTAGTGAAAGTCTTTAATCAAATAGGTAGCTGGTACATAGACAAAGGTCTTCTTGAACCGATCCAGGAGCACTCCGCTAACTGTTTGCTCCACCGCGGGACGCAGTACTTCATAGAAATCGCGCCAGTTTTCGTTGAACAAAGTGTGCGCAGCGTCCTCCAGATCTTTGTTGCCGCCAAAGAGATTTTCCAGCTTGATGCGGAATTGCTTGATCTCGCGGAAATTTACCTTTACACTTTGCACATCAGCGAAATAACCATCTGAGGTGGCCAGCGGTTTGACAGCCAATTCCAAAAATATCAGAGCATTTTCTGAGTAAAAGCGGCTTTAAGATAGTAATTCGCATAAATTGTAGATTGTATCTTACCAGCTTCGAAGTATCCCTTGCCATGACCATTGAGATTCAGCGCTACCACGTGTCCTTTGACCTTGTAATCGAAATTGAAACGCAGCTTGGGCACGGAGATCAAAGTCTTGGCTATATAGTGATTGGGATCCCAGCTGAGAATTTTTTATGGTCAAACTTGATTTCGTCAGAATATTTGAATAGCTTACCTGGATTCCATGACTAATGCTTGACCAGCACCTGCTACATAGACTTCCTTCAGATCGGCATTGATAGCTATAGACCTGCTGGCATCCTGCGTAAATTTCACCCTCTTGATGTAGAGAGGATCAAAGGATCCCACGGCATTGTAGCCGGGAATTCCATCCTTCCACTGATGGAAGAAACTCTGGAAATTTTTGGTCAGGCAGACATTCAAGTTGGGATCCCCCACGACGCAGGGGATTAGGAAGTCGGCTGTAAGTAATCATTTAAGAATATTATTAACTTAATATGTTGTAATGAATGTTCATTACGTTTCTCTGCCAGATATCTAGCTCCATCAACTGCTGAAAGAAGTACGGCTACAATGCTCAGGAACTTGGCAACTTTGATGATCATCTTGATGATTTGATTCCAAAATGTGATGACTAGAACCGTTTTCTTTGAATGCTCTGATTGAAATGACGATTCTGTCTGGCCTCCGGTAATTTTATTCGAAATGAACCGCTCGAATGTATAACTTTTAAAATCATTTCTTTGTTTTGCCGTTTTATATATATTTAGTTTATTTATTCCTCTGTTTTCTCTGTTTTCGGTACAATTAGTAAGTAAACGAGTTTGGCCGCATTAGACTTGTTGTGGTCGTACAGGGTGCCTAAATCATTCGAGTCATTTGTTGCGATACCCTAGCTCGTAAATGCATTAATTTTTATAATATTACTTAGCCTTTGCCTCGCCGGCGACTCCACTTCCAGTTGTAAGATTCAGCAGTTCTAAAATACTGTCATAATACGTATTTCTATATACTTAGCCATATATTCTAGGCGGTAATTATCTCACTTTCGCTGGAGCCGAACTGGTTCTACAAGATCATTAAGATGTGACGACTGTAATGCTGACGGATTTATGTGGTTTAGTAGATCTCTCTTAAGCAAATATATTCCAATTAATTATAGATGACAATTCTAGCAAACTACCTTTGCATAGATGCATACTCAAGTGAGGAAAAGAAGCCAAGCGAATGTATTTATCTGCATGCAACCATGACCAAGGTCTGCGGTTCTTGGGTTAACGAACTTGTGGTTTTCACATAAGTACCTACACAGAAAACAACGAATTATGAATTATGTATCATGGGAATATGCTTATTTTGAATACGCATGCATTTTAATTCTTTGCCGCAGTGAGACCTGAAAATCTGTGAATCTGTAAGGGGACTGGCAGAATTTATTTCATGAATTGCTTTGATGAACGGATGGACGCAAATCCCCCGAAGTAAATGGAATAAATTCAGTATTATAATGTAGGTTGACAACTGTGTTTGTTTTGTATGTGGTTTGGGGACTTTGGCTATTTATTTTATATCAATTGGATCCTACGTAACTGGTTGTTTGTGAAATAAATTCTATAAATTGATTTAAATTCTAGAAATATCCAGAGATCTAGCCAAATCATCACATTTGTTTGCTGCCTATCTATGACGTAATTTCAGCAACCAGTTTTCTTAGCCAAAGCATTGACTAGGTCAGTATACCAGCATATAAGTTTTTGTGTTGCTTTCTTTTGCCAGCATCAAGTGTGAGTTTTGAGAGGCTAAGAGAAATGGCTAAATCCGCTGTCAAATTGCATGTTGTGGTTGCAGATTGCTATTGGCCAGTGCACTTCACTGGGAGCAAGGTGTTTGGCCAGGTATTTGCAATCGATTAGCAGGTGGGGGGGAATTGACTTGCATAATTGGAATGCTTAGCAAGTGCAACACTTCCGCACCTCGCAGTACTGGCATTTTATTCTTTTCTGGATTGTGGATTTCAGTGATGCCAAAGGTACTTTTTTAATGTCGTCTATAAATTGAGTGTACCCATATGAGTAGGATATGGAACAAGTGCCAAGTGTACCTAGTTCGCATCACTGTTGCTGCTCAGATCTCATTGCGTATGCGTGAGTGTTGCGGTCTGGAAGCATAAATTGCTGGCCAAGAATTCGAGTAGACGACGTTAACAACCTGATTGGAAATTGCTGCGCGTCGGCCCGCTGCTGGTAAGTGAATTACCTGTAGAGGTGAGTGAGTGGGCATACCGCTCGTGTACTTACGTCCAGCTGGCCGCCGACCGCTTTCGATTTCTATGCTGCATTCCAAGCCAAGTCGAATCGGTTCTCGGATCGGATCGGGAGCTCGGGCCTCGGTTAACGTATTCGTTTTCGTTTTCTGATCGCAGCTGATCGCCAGATCCAGAGACTTCGGCTTGGAGCTTTAGTTTCTGCCATGGTTTTTTCCCCTCTTGGCCCGCTTTTGCGAAATGTTGACTGCGGTATAAAAAGCGTTGCACGCCCTGATTTTCTTTTGAGTTTGTCGTTTCGATTCGCAGAGTCTCGAGTGCAAGTGCAGAGCACATTTTCCATTTTCGCAGTGCATTACTACTTTGGGAGATTGGTGAAAACGGTTCGACATTGACAATTGGTTCTAAGCTTGGCAACATGTTGAAATTGGTAAGATGCAGCCAGGTGGTTTATAGTGTTACATCCCCAAAAGCTCGATATTCATATCGGTATGCAAAAAAGTGTTTTCAGAATTTGCGCAGTGAATTTTTAGAATGCAATTTAGCCAACCGGTTTGTTCAGATCAGTGTCTATGATAAAGAGTAACTTAATTGCTGGTTTATTACTCAGCCATGTCCTTGAGTGAATGTTGGTGCACTGATAATCAGAGCAGCTAATTAAGGTATTTAGCCCAAAGTAAGGCAATAAAAGTTCATGTGTAATTGCTGTCTTTACAGATGGGTGTGACCGAAATGGTGATTTAATGATACAAACGATTTGAGTCACTCTTTCACTAAACTCTTTGTTTTTCAATTTGCAGACCTTGAGCTTGGGGCTTCTGCTTCTGGCGGCCCACGGTGCGTATGCGCAACACCAGGATTACACCACACCGGTGCCCATTCTCAAGCAGATCGACAAGCACAACGACGACGGATCCTACACATATGGATACGAAGCGGCCGATAAGAGCTTCAAGATCGAAACCAAGTACGCAAATGGTGAGGTCTACGGAAAGTACGGCTATGTGGATGACCAGGGAAAAGTGCGGGAAATAGAGTATGGAGCCAGTAAGCGTGGCTTTGAGCCCGCTGGCAGCCACATCAATGTGCCACCACCAACGCTGACCAACAGCAATCCCTATCCATTGGGACCCAACGAACTGGACGATGGCCAGTATCGCGAGGACCCCTCGGTGTACTACAAGGACCAGAAGTTCAATCGCCCCCTTTCACCGGCCAGTAAATTCAGCCTAAACGATTTCGGCCGCGGCCAGCAGCAGGCGTACGCCCCGCCCCCTCGGCAGCCCGCCCCCCAAACGCCGTACTACAATCCCACACCCCAGTACTACAATCCCCCGGCTCCGCAGCCCCGTTACTACCAGCCACCGGCCCAGAACTACTATAATCCCCAGCAGCAACAGCCATACAGAGGGTTGCCGGAGCAACATCATCCCTCCCTGCGAAACCTCAACCTCTACACCGGTTCCTATAGCATCGACTATACGGGCCGGAAGTAGAAAGGATGTCCTTTGGATGGGGGGATCACCTCTGAGTTGGGCCAGAGAGTCAGGGACTGAAGTGTCCGAGGACAATGTCAACTTGTTACTGCCAAATAAATCAGTCACTCCGCACAACCCACACATGTATCTATTACTGTACCTGTTTATATATGTTCTTGAATGTGTGTAATAAATCGAGTTTCGAGACCTGAAGCGTTAACAGAGAAAACGAAGTTGTTATGAAATCATTAAATGTTTTTGGTAATTGCTATGAAAATCAAAGGCAATTAGGGTGTTAAATACAGCTAGCAAACATTCAATCAATTTACGCTACCTTTTTCGCTGTCACTTACCGCCAAGTAATTGTTCTCAGTGCTGAGAAGTATTTGAAATATCTGCTTTGGCATTCAATTTAGCCAACTAGCAGGTTCCGCTTCAATTAAGCCGCCCCACAGCAGAAATCGTAGCAAAATTCAGCCGATTGAAATAAAGGCAAAGAGCCCAGCAAGTGGCCAATAATCGTTAGGCCATTACGTCAACACAGAATGATCGAGCCAAAACAACAACAAAAAAAAGGCAAGCATTGTGGCCAATTCAGATTGAAAACCGAAGTGGATTTGCTGTTGACTGGAATTTGGTGCACTTATGCAATGTGCTGGCCCCAAACCACTTTCAAATGCACTGCCACCAACTGCCGACCAGTTGGCCATAAGCTGTTGGCCATAAGCATGGTCTATGGTCTATGTACTTGGTGCTGGGTGGCACCACTGCCTTTGTCTTTTGGGTGTGGGTACTGCAGGTACTGGAAGAGGTGGCTTAAAGCTGGTTGGATAATTGGAAGTCACCCTCGGATCAATGGGCAAACAAAGAGCTTAAATCAGCGTGGTACTCAACTGTTCGTTAGCCCAAATGAGCTATTAATTAGGTAATTTAATTGAATTTGACTCAAATTTTCTAAAGGTTTTCCGTTTTATTAAAACGCATGATTACCAATTGCAATAAAAAAGTTGTTTAATACTTCAACTAAGAGCTATTCCCTGATTAATTTTAAAGTCACTATTTATAGTTTGTCATATACATTTGGTTGTGTGCGCCATTCAAGTTCCTTTCCACTGTGCCAGTTGGCCAAGTCAAACATTCAAAGCGCTTTGCTGGCGGCACCAGCGAAGAATCAAGTCCAGACTGCACCTCTTAAAAAGCAGTGCACAAGCACACATTACAGGCTTTGAATTATTTGTATATATTTTCAGCATTTATATAATTCCGCAGAGCAAAACAGCGAAACTGGTCGGCTGCTGGGGCGTTGGCATGACTCAAGAATTTCCTGCATACTGTCTACTTTGCCATGGCTGACTTGCGAACAGCTGCTGCACTTACCACATTATTTTGCAGCACCATTTTCTGAGGTGGCAAAAAGCCGTAGGTAGGGAATTGTTATGATTCCCATTCAAAAATGAGTGCAGTGGGTCGAGTGTCGCATTGAAAATATTCTACTCCTTTGGCGCTGCATTCAATTGTATTGAATAGTTCGCAATCAATGGGGGAAATGTACATTTGTAAGCTGGAAATAAATGAATGAAATGCTAAGATTCGTGGAAGCATACTTTAAAAAGATAGTTCTATTGTCAAACCATTTCTAAAATTATGTTATATATAAATACCGTATTTTTTTTTTATATATTTTAGCGAACTCTTTCGACCTTGATCGTGGCAGTGCGTCTACGCATGCTCGCAAGTTCAGGTGCACGCCCATTTGCCCCCCAGACCGCTGCCCACGAACAAAAGCCGGACACAAACTAGTCTTTAAAATGGTATACTCAACAAAAAAAAAAAGAAAAAAACCAACTGACAAGCGAAATAACAATCACACGCACTTGAAGACTGGAAATCGCCCTGCGTCATGGGCGGCACTTGAAGGAGGCATAAAGATAGAGAAGCGGGTCGCAACTGGGGGGCAGGCAATCGTTGACGGTTTCCTGATCTGCGGCAATGTGGTGCAGTGGCCGACCAGTTTTTCAGCTGAACTATTGCTATTCCGCTGCGGGTTGCATTGCTGCCTGGTTCATGTGGTTGTTCAGCTAAAACGGAGTGCAACCCGTGGTGTGTCATTAATTCCATCAGAATGACTCCCGCAAGGCCATTCCGCGTGGCTGCGGAAGAGTGCAGGCGAAGGAGTGGGGTGCGGCTAACACTCTGGAAAGTGACACGTTGCCTGGTTCTGGTTGTGATTCAGACATCAAGCATACGCACAGTTGAACCACCGAAAACAACATGGAAATAAATAAGATATTTCTTCGCTGGCTGGTTTGTAAACTATTCGGTTAACTTTTATATTCTTTTAAAGAGAGTATTTCATATTTTCGAATTGTAGTGGATGTCAATTATGACTGTTAAAACATAATTTTATACAATTTACAGGCAAACCAGTTTTAAAGTGCTCAAAAACTTAGCTTGCCAACTTTGCTTCATATTTTACCAATTTATGGGCCTCACAGTTTTGATTAATTATCGTGGATGGCCACATCTCAATGAGGTTAGTTGCCATAGCGCACCGAAGGTCGGAGTTAGAGGTAGGACTACCTACCACCCTGATTTCGAAAGCAATTTGTTAAATTTATTAAATTGTTTTGTGGTACTTAACGACAACAAGTGGGTTCGTTGAGTCGTGGGGTCAGAAAAACTCTTGAAATTGGCAAAGCAAGTAAAATGAAATTCTTTCTTTAACGTTGGGTGAAGTTTCAACTTTAAAAAGGAACATTTCTTTTGAGTTACATTCTATTGACGTAAAATAATGTAATGCATATGAAATTACGTATATTTTATATATATGGTCATTCTTGGCCATTCCTGGGCCGATGGCTAGGAAAAGCTCTTCAAAGCACAGAGAGAACTCCGATGAATTCGCTGTCTCAAGCTCGATCAAGCTCCGCAGCCTCTCTTTCTCTCTATATATCTCTATATCTTTTTCTCCAGAGAAACATTTCCACTGGCGACCGCTCTCCGTCCTTTCGTTGGTGAAGTTTTGTGGTGCTGCGGCCGTTGGTGTGGCTCAGTGGTGCAGTGGTGCGGGATGTGGGGTCTTTGGTCCGTTATGGGAGAGGGAAAAAGGTTTTCCGCGATCGGTATATAAAGCGAAATACAACAACCTGGGCGGCTCAGTTGCCGTCGGTCACAAGTTAATACTCCACGCGATCTCCACCGAAGTCGGTCCGAAGAATTGGCCGATTTGCCCAAGATAGTCACCCGGTTCATTAGGGGATTTGGAATTGGAATTGAAATTGAAAGTGCTTTGTTGTCTTCGCCACTCGATATTCGGCTGGGTGTTGCCAGCGAAGGCCTTTTGCGATTGCATTCAGGGCTTAATCGATTCGAAATAGCTGGCCCCACAAAGCCAATCAGCGGATACAATTCAACAGTTCAACATGAAAGTGGTATGTGAGTGGGCGGATATATATGTCGATGGGTGGTAAATATCAAAGGTCGTTCGACAGAATCACTAGATGCGTGGCCGCAAAAGGGGTGTATTTGCGACTAAAGGGGAGGTACTGATCTGTAAACTTACGTCATCGCCATTGCGGCGAATGTTGTGCAAATATCGCATAATTTGCTATGCAAATCGAGCGAACCGTTAATTTGCTCCCAGCCCCAATCGCAATTGTTCAGCTTGGCTACAAGCGACATTTGGCCAGGTCTTTGTGCCCGATATCCAGTCCACCAAGCACCCAATTTGGTAACTGGATTTTGACATAATTTATGAACGACGCAGCTTCTTGAGAAAAAAGTTGCAGGAACTTCAATCAGCACAAGTTGCACTAACAAGCGCGCCGCTGCCACATAGTTGTGCCCCCCCCCCCCTCGGTCCAGCGTGAAAATATCAAAGGCAAACTTTGGATCAGTTCACACGCGGCAGTCAGCTTTTTGGTCAGTTTCTGTTCGGTTTTCGGTGCACTGGGTCCCCCGAGCATGTCGTGGCCTGGATGTATCTCTATCTCTAGCCGTGCCTGTATCTGTATCTGTATCGGTGCCTGTATCTAACTACCTGTCCGTCCACCTGTCCGTCCGCGCCAAGGCTGCAGCACATGGAGCCTAGCTAGTGAAAGGTTTTGGCATGCGGAATGGCCGAAAAAACAAACCATAGTTCAAAATGCCAAAAACCGGAGCTAGATTCTGACCATCAAAGCTCGTTGGCCCTGTTGTTGGGCTAAAGCCATAAAACCTAGGACTAACATTTTCACCATTTCTGTGAGTCCGGCGAATCCTCTTCTTCACAAGATACTGAGAAATGTTTTGAAATGTAATGGATTGATTTAAATATTTGATTGCAATTATTGTGATTTATGCGAAAAGCTCCCACGAATTGCAAAACATGGATAGTCACAGACTTGTCTTTCAGTTATTCAGTAATTTCGCGCAAATTTCTTTGGCATTTGCTTGCCGCAGCCGCATACTTGCAACACATTTCGGCAAGTGTGGGAACTTTCCCATTTTCCCATGCATAATTTGCGTGCCTGCCTCTTTCGGGTTTTCTTCGCCCCTGCATTTGCTGCCGGATTACCCAATTGCAGCTGCGATATGTTCGTTGTGTGGGAGTCACATGGCTGGGCAACGATAATTGGCATTCCCCCAGCTTCTTTGGCATCTTTCTTCCCGGTAGCATTTCTCCACGCCACTGCTGGGCATTCAATTAATCCCGTCCAGCCCATCCTGCTGAGCGGCCATATCGCGTGTCATTGGGATTGGGCTTTCAACTGGGCTCGGCCTTTATGCAACTACACAGAAATAAAAAGGAAAATGTTTTCGTAAATTTAAAATTTTAAGAGAATCTTATTCACAAAATTCCCATATTCTATTGACTTCGCTTGTACTTATTTTCTGACTCGAAATTGAAGTTATTTCTTTCAGTGTTTGTAACTGAATCCGGGGTATTGGTTCCCGCTTGGCATTGAGGGTGTCATTGGCCGGCGGAAAAGTGAAAGGCAGCCTGACTTAAGACTTTTGTAGACATCGTCGCCGTCTGGCATTCTGGCATTCTGGCATTCTGGCCAGCACTCAGACTCTGATGCACTGTCAAGGTGTTTCGATGGCCAGGGGCGAGGTGGAAACCCAACTCTTCTGGCAGACAGGGTGCAATTAACTAACCGGTTGTCATTTGACTAGACAGACTTATGCCCATTTATATCCTATCACCACTGATTTAATTGACTTAAAAAGAATTGGCTTAACTTACAGATGCAACGCGTGCTCTTTGTCGGCTGCCTCATAGTGGGCGTGGGTATGGTGAGGTCACAGGACTACCAAGACTACCAGGAGAACACACCAAGGACTGCTCCTCTGCGACTGCGAGCTAATGCCGCTCCTGCTCGAGCTGAAGCGCCACGGGCTGATCCAGTGGCAATCCTCAAGCAGATCAACAAGTGGGTAACAATTTAGACATACAATTACACTAACTACACATAATATTCCACATCAGGCACAACGAAGATGGCTCCTACACTTATGGCTATGAGGGAGCTGATGGATCCTTCAAAATCGAGACCAAACTGGCCACCGGCGAAGTGAAGGGCAAGTACGGATATGTGGACGAGACCGGAAAAGTTCGAGTAGTGGAGTACGGAGCCAACAAGTATGGCTTCCAGCCGTCTGGAGAAGGTATCACCGTGGCACCACCCACACTGGTGGATGAAACTCTCAAGGAGGAACCGGATTACGCAGATGAGCCGGCACCACAGCGCCCACAGAAACCCTATGTAAGTATCAACACACACTTAATCGAATAATAATTAATTTGGTAAAACTTATAATTTTTTACAGCGTGTTCAGCGTCCCCAGCCACGCCCTCAGCCCCGCCCACAACCTCAACCCCAGCCGCAGTATGTGCAATACGAGGAGGAGGAGGAGCCACCACGTCGAGTTCAGTATGCCCCAGCTCCTCAGCCGCAGCCCCAACCACTGCCGCAGCCACAGCATCTGCCACAACAGCACCACCAACCATCGGTGGGTCCGGCACCGCCAAGACTACAGGTTCCTGGTGCTCAGCGCACCACCGACGTACTCTACTCACCACTGCAGCGTCCCGCTCGCCCGGAACCGGATTACTCGCAGACGCAGAGCTTCGGCGATGGTCCCTCGAATGTGCGGATTTCCCGACCCGTTTACGCCCTGCCCCCCGCCTCACCAGCTCCGAGCAGTGCCCGGGCTCAGGGATTCCTGGCTCCCGCCTCCGGTGGACGTCCGCTGCTGGAACCGGTGGGCTTCGGCCAATCCCAGGGACCCAGCGCTCGCCCTGTCCAGCAGCAGCCGAGCTTCCAGCCACAACCACGGCCACAGGCTCGCAGTGGTGGAGGCGGTGGCTCCGGATTGCTCGATCAGTTAGCCCGGGACTACGCCCTGCCCCAGGGAAATGCCCAGCCGCTGCACGACATCACCTTCGGCTACTACTGAGCTGGAGTTTAGCAGGCGGTTGCAGTGCCCCTCATCCTGAATAACCCAGAGATTCTTTGCTTCTAGGTCCTAATCGCACAGGTGTGCCCTGTCCTCAGATTTTCTAAGCGATAATAAAAATTCCCTGTAATAAATTTAACTTTGTTCGAGGAGATTTAATTTGCTTAAGTTCAATAGTTATACGATAGTTTAATGGTATAAATCATAGCCTTCTTTCAGGCTTAGATTAATACAAAATTTTTGCAGGGCTAAAAGAAATTGTCCATAATCATACATATAAAATATTTGTCTTATTGCGATTGATATATATATATATATATATATATATATATATATTTGATATACGGCACTCCAAATGAATAATACATTTATAAATGTAGTATTTAGTCTACATGAAATTACCATTCTTTTACATAAACTTTACCTGGTATTTCGCGGCTTGTGTAGCATACTTTTCGGCCAAAATGAAATGTAGCAACCAAATAAAAGTCTTCGTGTTTAATCAACGATTTATTTAATTTAAATACTTAAACGTAAGATGGGGAAGTTCAATTAATGCCAACTGAAGTTTCTGGGTTGCTCTTAACGAGGTTCTTCGAATTCGGAAATGTATATAGAATGGGGGGAGTGACAGCAGATAGATTCGGAATAGGCAGGAACGGTTTGACTAACTCTATGATACGTGGAGATATGGACGGTGCTGTTAACGAACTGGGCGTGGTCCACAGCTTCCTCATCGTCCTCTACTGATGGTAGACTGCAAAGAGATCGGTGAGAGGTGAGAAAAGGGTTCCCGGTTCAATGTGTGTGGTGGTGCAGCAGCGCAGGAAAGTGGGTGTGCGAGAGAAGATAGAGAGATAGTGGGTGATTCATTGGTGGTGCTGGGGATCTTTTGGAGCATGCTGTGCTGAGACATTCGAATGCAATATCAATGGCGCGCTTTATTGCCAACCATCGCTGGGAAGCTCAATAAATAATTAATTACGATTAGCATTGCGATAACGAGAACATAAATAAGTAATAGATTTAGGTAAATGCTGCACATGACTTAGAGGACTATAAGCTAAGAACTGCGGGCGATCCCATTAGACCTCCAGCAGGCGGTTGAACATCAGTGGATCCTGTATCTCGTAGTCCTGCGGCCGGAAGACGCGCTTCGTGTGCTTGCCGCCAGCCACCTGGCGGCGCACCTTGTAGCCACCGCTGTGTCCTTGGTGGTGCGGTGGTGCACTGTACACGTACTTGGACTTTTGCACCACCGGCGGCAGGTACTGGAAGTGGGGCGACTGCTTGTGCACCTGCTTCTCGATGGAGTAGACGGGTCCGCTGCCGTGGTTGTTACCCTTCCGCTTGGCCACCTCCAAGGCGGCTATAATGGGCGTCAGATCCTTGAGGGCATTGCTCTTGGTGGCGTGATAGTTCTCCACCCTGTAATCCGCAGCAGCTTGCGGTGGCGGAACCGCAGCTGCGGGTGGCGAGTAATCGTAGCCCTCATTGGGATGCTTCTGGATGTAGAGTTCCTCGGCGGACGGGCGCTTGGCCATCTGGTGGTACACATCCGCCGGATTCTTTGAGGCGGGATTATAGGCAGCTGTTATGGACTCTGTGTGCGACAGGGACTCCAAGGTGCCCAGGTTACTGGGCAGCGGTATGCCATAGCTGTTATAAACCTCAGCCTGTTCCAAACCCGTACCCGTTGGCAAACTGGTATCCAAAGCCACTGTCTTGGAGGCCGTGTACTCAGTTTTCCCGTTGGGCAGGAGACTGAGGATCTCCTGGAGCTGTGCAGCCGCCTTGCGGGCTTCCTCATCCGTCAGCTTGGAGTGGCGGCCATAGATGTTAAAGTCATTGCTATTTGCGCTGGTCGCTGCCGTTTTGTGGTTGTCGTTTTGAGTTTGTGGGTGTATGATGTGGTTGTTTGTTGTGGTGGTGTTGTTGTTGTTGTCGAGGTGTGTATGCAATGAGATTTCATTAGATTTACCAAATTAAATATTTGCGTGTTTTTATGTTTGGGTATTTACACTTGGCTTGGTCTGTTTATGTAAGAGTTGGTGGGTGTATTTCAATAAGTATAAAAACTTTTCATTATCTTGCTTTATGAAATCTTAAAATACTCTTGCTAATTAACAAACTAGGAAACTGCTTTCCAAAAATGAAAAGTGTGCAAGATGTGAAAAGGTTTAATACTATTTTAGAAATTTAGTTTTCTCTGTTAACTGTTCTTGTTGTGTTAGATGAGTTTAGATTCTTTGTACAAAATGATTGGTTTACTTTACACATTTTGTACATTTCTGCGCAGCTTCAGGATGATTTGCATGATGTTCGTAGATGAATTCCGGTTTTAGTTTTGGTTAGCTGAATGAGGATAGTCAATAGACCGCGCTTCATTGAAGGTTTCGCTGGACTCTTTAATGGGCCACTGGCTAAATACGTATGCGCAACTTTATCAAGTATGCGACATGTGGCCACTGCAAATGGCCCCATTAATAACTGTACAACTCACTTAAGTACTACTGGTGGTTAACGTATATGATAGTAACGGATATAAATAAGATATGATAAATTATTGAAACATGTTCACATGTCTTTATGTACAATGAATCGATTAATGTTCGCTTGCGCAATGTGTTAAACAATCGAATAAACTTAGCCTAGGAAATGTGCCATTGGAACAAGTTCCATGGGCCTGGCCATACATCAATAGGCGCACAAGGAGAGATCTCGACTGGCGGTGTTAATATTTACAGTATTTACAATGTATCTCGGATTTTGCCTCGTCTTCACGAGCCATGAGCAACTGATAATGGTGCTTTCACTTTCTACTCGTTGTTTGCTGTGTGCGGAAATAAGATGAGGGCCGCCAAAAGGGCGGTGGGATATGGGGGCGGGGCGGCTGAGTATGCAAATAAAGCTGAGTGATTTGCGATTGCAAGTTGATGGGACAAGCCATCTTTAAGATACACTTCTAGAAATTTATCAATTACTTTGTTTATGTTTTGCAAAAGGGGAAGGCATATCAAGTACAACTTAGTCAGAGAAAATATATACAAACATAAGATTTTCAAATAATCGTATTTACAAATAATATAGTACAAATTGATTCATAATATTATTATTATTATTATGGTTAATCAGATAAAGAACCGACACCAAATTCTGTTAGCAAAGCATTGTATGTACAGTGGAGATTGTTTAGAAGGTTCTGTTTGTCCAGACCCGTAACTACGCACCATCTTGTCCATAGGCCGATGGCAGATAGTTGCTTGGCGGCGACTCAAAGGCCGCCGGGTGGCTAACGCTGAAGGGCGCCCCGCCGCTGTAGCTGGCCCCGCCCACCGGCGGAAGGTACTGGTGGGTGGCGCTGCTGTAGGACGGGGGCTTCGATGGCGGACCGTAGCTGGCGTGGCCAGTGGGTATCTCGTACGTGGTGATCGCTGCAACGAGACAAATGCGGAGACATTCAGTTGGGTAAAGTGGAACGCAGTCGCCGATGCCGACGGAACGGGTTGCTGGCGAAAACGAAAGTTGCCGGCCTGGCCAGGTTCATTGCACGCTCCATGCTCCGATTTGGCCATTGGATCTGCCGCTAAATCGGAGCTGGGAGTTGCCTCTTCCGTTTTGGCCAGGTGCGGCTGTGTTGGTTATTAGGCGGCTTAATTGTCATGCATCTAGTTCAGCAACCGAGTTACGTAAGCGAAAGACAATATGTTTTGATTTCATGGCCCAATGGACAATGGCATATGCATCGCAATAAATATTATAGTATCGCGACCTAGTCCAATTTCTTTGTATAAGAGTGTCTGCTGAACTACAAGGAGATTGAACATATGTAACTATATATGTTTTGGTTGCTTCATGGGTTAACCTTATAGACACATAAGGAAGTTCTTAGTATCTTGTTCTCTCTCTAAGTGTACTTACTCTCGTGATGCACGACGGGTCCAGGTGCGGAGACGGTCTTGTGCCCACTGCTGCCGCCGGAGGAGGCGCCCGACAAGGAGGTCAGCTTGGCGAACAGACCACCGCCGGAGGAGGAGTGACTAGTGGCGTAGGTGTGCGAGTTGATGTGCGCCGAGTTGATGATGGATTTGCCCACGTCGGTGACCTTGTCGCCGCCGGCGGCCACCAGGTTGCCGCCCGCACTCAGCGCGTAGCCGCTGCCCTTGATCAGCTGACCCTTGAGTGCGGTGACCCCGCCGGTGATGGCCTTGACCGCCTGGAAGATGGTGTTCAGCACGGATTTCTTGAACGACCAGGGATCATAGTCCACAGAGTTGCCCTGGAAATGGTGGAGAAATTAAGTGGATTAATCGCATTTAATTGATTAAGCTGAAGAAAATGCAGCTTCATAGTCAACCATGTCAACTTACATGGACAACGATCTCGTGAGACTTGTAGCTGTCTCCGCCACCGCTGCTTCCGCCGGAACTGCCGGAGGCGATTGAGGCGGAGGCCTGGCCAATTCCCGACAGCAGGCCGGACTTCAGGTGCGCCACGTAGTCGAAGCTGCCGGACCGCTTTTGCACCTGTGACTCCTTCACACTCTCGCCCGGTTCGTTGTCCAGATCTGTGTCCTCCAGGGAAAGGGACTTATCGCTAGCTGGAAGGGCGTGGCACATCAGAGGGAGGGCGGCCACCAGCAAAAGACTTAGGCTGAAGACCTAAATGTGGTTAAATAAATTAGCAAATTTGGCCAAAACTCAAGTACCTATTCAAAAATATACAAAACTAGAGCACCCAATTTGTAAAATGAGAGTACATTTTGCAATATCTTTGGTAGACTATTCATAATTTACATGACAGCTCCAACAAAAGCTGTAGACAACAAGGAAATTCAATTGCCGAAATGTGTCTCTGCAGAGCGGTTGCACCACCGTCGCTTTTTTGTTGCTGCTTTTGTCCGCTTGCCACATCTGTGCACTCATTTGTCAACAGTCACACACACACGCACACACCGTGTGCAATCATAATCTGCCACTTACCGCCGATATACAAATGTAACTCGTAATCCTCGATCTGCGTACGCAAAACCCACTAAAACCAGACCCCTCATCCTTTACAGTTGAGCGGACTGGACTAATTGGCGGGGGTGGATGGTCATAACCAATTTGGCCAAGAGGGAGGCTGAAACGTTGCTTTGACTTGCGGCATTCGCAGCCGTTTCATGCTCCATCAACCTGCCAATATGCTAATTGCAATTGAGGCTAATGCGCCGTGGAATCCACTTAATCTTTGGCAATTGTTATTGCAATTGTGCGTAATAGTATTAATTGATTGATTCCACAGTTTTTTGATTACAATTTTATAACTCTTATCCGAATATAATATTTTTTAATTGTAGGCAGTGAATAAGAAACGTTTAGCTGATTAAAAAAAAAGTGGTTTAGGAAAATGAAAATTAAATAATCATTTAATTGGCTTTCCGGAGCGTTGATATCATTTTCTTGACTATACGTTTTTAAACCTCATCAACTAAATGTATATCTCTTTTTTCTCCACGTTTTGGTTAAACGCCATAAATGTTCGTGAGTAGTAATCATTTCCTTCCATTCAATTGCTTTATATTTTTATGAAATTGTAGGAAACATTGGTTGATATTACGCTGGCCTTATTTTTGGCCATTGATTTGTGCAATCCACTTATAAGCTTTGTGTAATATTATCTTGAAATTGAACCAGATTTCGATGGGGAAATGTTGAACAAGCTTTATTGATATTTTTGAAAAATGCGTTTTAAATTAGTTTTTTATTTGGGTTAAAGTGGAACCGCCTCGAAAAATATTAATTGAATTGGCAGCCTTTCTCCCCGCGATGGCGCAACCTCCATTATGACTGGCCAAATATGTTGGGATATCTTATACAATGCATTAATTGCCCCAGGCCATGGCCCAAACAATTGGCCAATTGCAATCTGCATACAAATGCACTGATTAATCAAAATAAATATTGTTCTTCGTTTTGGGATTGCATAAGCAGAAACATAATAAAACAGTGGCAGCAAATAATTGAAAGTTAATTGCTGGCCACAATTATTATTTATGGTTCAGCTGACTAATTAACGGTGTGCAAAATTCGCTCGAATCCATTGGCATATTGAACTGTTGGCCAATATTTGCCAAAACCATTTTCCCATCCTAGCCTCTTCGCTTTGATAGCTTTTTTTTAGTTGGCCGACACTGTTTGTTGTTGTTTTCTTTTTCTGTTTGCTCATTGTTAATGCCAATATTTTGTCTGGTCAGAGAGTGAAAGTGTTGTATTTGCCGGCTTGGTGGCCGAAACACACTCGCTCTCTTATTCCGTGTTCACAAATAATTAGCATACTAATATTATTGCTTAATGGTCGATGAGCAGAATGCCTACACTGTCTTTTTTATTTTCGTTTTCGTATACATATTTATATCTAACTACCTCAACTTTGACTGGTAACTTAATTGCGGTAGGTTCGGTTTACGAACTCGTTTATTGTCGCTACGTGTGCCTCGCCTCACCTGGTTCGTCTTCGCTCTCCGCCTGGCATATCATCACCTGGGCCGTATTCAAATTTCTTAACGATTTTCGAAAGCAACCCGCTGAGGGATAGAAGCCAGCGGCTCTGACATAATAATTATGCACGACATTTACCTTCGCACTCGGTCAAATGGTCATCGCTTCTTGCCAGTCATGACATAAGGTACCCCGAGCGACTGAAGGTCTAGTTTGAACAACTCCATCTTCCTAGCCGCCCATGGAGTGCACTGAAGCATCGATTGGGATTTTTGGGTTATCCATGAGTTGCGCAATGCGAAGCATCTCTATTAGTCACTTATGCGAGACCGCGCGCTAGACATCACGCAGCTCTGGAGCTTAGCTAATAGCGTCAGCGATGTGTGGCCAACATCATACATAAAACGGGTTTCGGTGCAGAATGCCTTGCACTTGAACTTGTTTGCCAAAGAAATTGCATAAACTAGATATGTGACGGGAGGGGGAGGGGATGTATGTCCAAGATTAGACCGCTCAATTAGTCCAGTATTCGGATCAACTTTCACTGCGCTATCCTGTGGACTTACCTTCATTTCGTGCGCCTGCGTTTTTCGTGGACTTAGCTCAAATTGGGCCTTCGATTAGCTGGGCGGCAAATCGAGATCAAAATTCACTTTTACCGATGACGTCCTCGGGTTGTTTTTTATTTTCTAGATACTCTTTTTTTAGCGCTGTCTCCTCTTCACACCAACTTTCTTCACTTGGCCACTTGCAATTGGCACTTCTGGCCGCCGCACTTTTTCGACTTCGATTTCGAACCGTTTCGCTTCACGTTTGTTTTGTCATCGGCATTCGTCTCAGCGGTTTGCAGCGCGCACACAAAATTTCACTCTCCACTTTCTTTCACCGATTCGAGTCTCCCGATCTTGGGATATTGTAGCTGCGGCTATATCTCGGCAACGTCTGCGCTCGAACTGTGCTCGAAAATCGCGTTGTGCGGCTTATTTAAAGAAATCACCGGAGAGCCGGCAGCGAAGTGCATTTTGAGCGGTTTTTGGGGGTCTTTGCGAACGCTCTTAGTGGCGGGGTTAAGAGTGTTGCCCTCTCTTTCCTGCTCTTTTTGTGTTACAATTTATTTTATATATTTTTTTTGGCAGCGTTGCCGACATTTTCATGACAGCCTCTTGGCCGCAAACGAGTGTCTGGGGTTCAATGCGTTTCGAGTGGCATCGGCATCGGTGTTATCCACATGTGGCAATCCGAAAACTGCAATGCGGCTCATTAAGTTCGGTGGCATAAACGTGTTCGACTGCTCGAAAAACATCACTGTTGGCTTCGTTTTCTGACATGGCCCAATCGAAAGACTGAGGCAACGAACTTGAAATGGCATGATCGCTAATGGAAAAGTTGGTATCGAAAGAAGTAAAGCAAGGACAAGACTTTGCTTTGGCAATATTCTGAGATTCTATTTTTGTAGTTCCATTAATACTATGTTGCTTGTTGCTATCTATGCTTGTTATGTTGTAATCCCTGCCAGTTTGACACATTTAGTAGTACATTTAAAGATTGAATCAATATCTTACAAAATAATTGATATAGTGAATGTTGGGCACTAAGCAGATAGGAGTAGTATTGTAGTTTGTTATGTCACAAATTGAGTATGTTACAAATCCTTCAGTAGCGTAATATATTCTTGACCCAAAGCTAGCCAGATCTCTAGTCTCCCACTTTTCTGAGAGCAACAACCTTGAACCCAAGTGCGTTGCCTACAGATGAAAGCCTTCAACTGCAGACTCCAAAACTGAGTCCCCAAATATCAACACAGTGCGAACTTGAGGGCAAGCCATTATCTAATGTTGCGACAAATGGGTGCAAGCCAGCCTTTGGGCCCTCCTCTCGGTAAGAGTTCACTGTCACTATGTCAAAAGCGGTTCATTTGTAAACGTGCCAAACAATTAAGGCTAACAATGCTGGGGTTAACAATGGAAGTTTGTGAGATGCCTGCCTGCTTCCATTCCCTGGTGACAAAGTCGGCCCAAATGGGTAAGTCCTACGTAGGCATATCCACGATTCGAAAAATCCCCACCTCCTACTGGACTGCGGTTATCTAACCGAAAGTGAAATGGGCCCAGACCGACCAACTGCAACTGCCAAGTGAAGTTGCAACTGCAATAGCAACTGCAACTCCAACTGCATAAATGCAAAACGCGAAATGAGCATGAAGAAAACTTGGCCCAAACATAATACTTAAGCACTCGTAGTTAACAAACTGTAAATTTGTTAAACAGCAAAAGGAAAACAAGACGAGACAAACCAAACAGCAGCAAAATAATGAAAATGAAAATAAGAAGAAAAACCCCGACTCATGTAATAGCCGGCGAATATATACTAATGGGACAAGATAATTGCAATTGGGGGCGGTAGCTGCCGTAAAAGGGTTTTAAGTGGTAATACCCTATGATGAAAATGTTGCTTACAAATTATGGCGCAGAAAAATATAAAAATAATATGTAAAACAATACTATTAGAATATTAGCATTTGGACCTATTCTAAGTTTGCATAAAAAAGCGATTGAATATTTACAACATTTTTTTATGATACAAGTTAATTGCCAGTTAATTGAGCTGAAGGCCATTTGCAATTCGTGGAAAATGCGATGGTCCGCTATTTTTCCCTCTTCAAATTGTTTTCCTAATACTGTTCGTATATTTTAGCCACTGTTTATTGGGTTGTCAACTTAAAGAGTGGAGTTCGGACATATAAATGTTTTTTGCGCTATAATTTGTGGTTAAGTTAAGTTTCCGTCGAACCGACAATGTGGCCATTCAGTTCAAGTTGAATGCACAGAAAGTGAATCCAATTCAACTTAACTGATGTTCCGCACCCAATATTGCGTATACGCCACCGCAGCGATAATAAAAGCAAACTATCGAACGACAACCGGTCAAACTTAAAAAAGGAAGGAAGTAAGATTGAATTAACATACAATTTATATCGGCTCATGGCAGATAAAAGAGCGATGAGATAACACGGGAATGCAATAAGTCCACAATTAATATTGAATTCATTTTTGTCACGGGAATTCATGTCCTGGGTCTTCTCATAAATAAATTTATAAGACGTCTGGCTCCCGAGTGCCACTTCCTGCCATTATGGCGTTCGGGTTTTTTCTATCTTTTTATATCATCATCCAGCCAAAGTCCGAGGCCAAAAAACACACATGTGCTTTTAATTTTTCACTCACTTTTCATGGGTTTTCCTCGGCTGCTAGTGTTGTGCCTTGGTTTTTTTTTGTTAATTGACGTGGGGCAATTGGCAGAGCGAGCGCAATGTGAAAATGTGTTGGGAAAAGTTTTCAGAGTGTAACGTGAAGTGCGATAACAGGCCGCTGCGCATTGGGAAATGCTAGAAAATACCCGAGCATCGACCAGCGAACACCGAACACCAGAGCCACCAAAGTCCACTCCACTTCCTCGACTTCCTGCTGCAGTTGCTCGTTAGTTGCGCAATGAACTTCAACTTCAAATTCGCAAATGTTCGGCTGCGGCGGGGACAAAAATATCCGAAATCCATATCGGAAATGAACACGTTTTTGGCAATTTTTTGTTCGATTTCTATTATGCTTTATTTGTGTGTCTAGTTGAGAGGAAACTGCACGGCATGATTCAATTTGGTGCATTGTATATGGGATATGGAACGCCAGCCAGCTGGGCAGGAAAAAAGTGAAAGCATCTGGCATGCTTGGATTTATATATTTGCCTAGCACTCCAGCAAGGGGCATCTCCATTTTTCATACCCCCTTTTGCGCCACTGTCAAAATATAATGCTGCCGAGATTATGGCTATGATGCAATCGAATCGGCCTATTCCGACAAATTGAGCAACACAGCTGCTGCCGCGATCTCGTCCTGTTCGTTGCCTGTTTCGAATGTTTATTTTCGAGGCGAACGCACAAGAAATACGCTGGCGTGTGGCGCTGTCATGGCTGAAATTGCATTTTGCAAAGCGGCGCGTCCACATTTTTCTCAGGTGCCGTGCCGCTTTAATTGTGCCCCGATTGAATTTATATATTATTGAATGTGCAATGCAATTTCATTACTTATTCAGACGGACGGACCACTTGGACACACATGCATGAGCAGGCTGTCATTAAGCGTATCTCTATTTCTATTTCACCATTTTCTCGTTAACTTGACCCGCCAGCTGGCTCGCTTGACCTGCCCCGACTTTTGGACCATCCTCGCCCGATTGGCCAATCTGCCGCTCATCTGGATCGCCAAGGTGCCACATCGATTAATGGGCGCCCTAAATGAGCTCGTTTCCCGCTCGATTAATAACTATTAGGTTAATTGGATCAAGTCATTGGGAAAATGGCACCCCAATTACTTAGGCTGTGTGATTTTCATTTGGCACTTCAAATTAAGACTTTAGGCTTACCTAATGGTAGCAAAGTTTGTGCTAATATAATACTTAAAATGATTTAAGTTAAAATAGCAAGTATATTTGCTCATTAAAGCTAATCTACACACATATTAACAGGCATTCAAAGCTCTACAAAGTTAATCACACTACAACTATTGCAAGACATTGTGAAAAGTCTTGACCTTTTCCAATGTATCAATTCTCCGACAAACGTATGATTCAATGTTTACTAATAAGTTGTAACTTTAGCAGTTTCGCTGAAAGTAATTAATGAAATTAGTTAAGGTGGTGTTAACATAAATTTTTACTGCTAAATGGATTTCAAATTAGCATTTAGGATAGTGGAAGCTGAAATCATATCCATTAACTTGGCTCATAAAAATACAATTTTAAAACCTCCTAAGTATATGCACCACAAGCTTAGTAGATCCCCAAAGTATGCAAGTAGATTTAAACAAGTTTGTTGGCTTGTTCAGTTTGAGGACTTAATTGATTTCCGAGAATTTTAGATTTTTTAGAACAGATATGTATGGGCACTACAATAATACAAAATTGCATCAGCAGGCAATTTATTTATCGATCACGTATATCTACTTACACGCCACAGTCCCCCTTTATTGCATTTTATTACGTATTTATTGATAAAGAAATTCTTATGAATCAACGGTCTAGCTGACGTTTCTACGAAATGGCCTTAACTCAGTCATCGGTTCATAAGTCGGGGGAAGGCTATGAGTAGATATGGCCAAGTAAAATGCATTCTGCAAAAGAAGTTCCCGTTTTTCCAGGGCGAACGACATCCACTTTGGGCCATAAACATAAACACAAGAGCGATCCATTCATGCACGACTGCGTCAGATGTCGCTTACATGGCGATTACTTGCAGTGTGCGAGTTTAAGATGCGGTTTTTTATCCGCCGTTCTCGGAATTACCAATTGAGTCAGCACCATATCTTTCCCAGCGCCCCAGCACGCTCCAAGGCGGCGACTGGCTGGCTAATTTAAGCGATTCGGATCTGCGGCTCCCATGACGCGTGCGCCAACGGAACTGACGTGTGCGGCACCCGTTCGGAATATCAAATGTGTTAGAGATATTAGATGGGCTCCAACCTGGGGATAGTTTCATTGGTGGTGGTGCCGAGCAGAGCAGGTGTGCTCCGCGAGCTTTGAAGCCGAGCTTTGGCCCGGCACCACTTTTACTTTCAGCAGCAACAGGTGTTGGCCGGCAAAAGGTCAACTTGGCCGACTGTGAGAAGCCCTACACTTGGCTAACATGGGTTTAGCCCGACAGAGAAGGTGGTAATCAACACCCACTGGCCACAAAGTTAGTTTATTTTCAGCTCGGGGAAATTCCTAGATTTTCGGGCTACGTATAAACTTTCTTTCATTCTGGATTTTGAATAAGTGATAAGTGATAACTCAAACGCGGCTTCTTTTAGTATACCTAATAAAAAAGCAATAATCTTTAATCGCGGATGTCAAACAACAAGCGCACAGATAATGATTGATTATTAAAATGGGTCGACGAAAAGGCCAAATTTGTACATCCATATGTATGTATTTATTAAGTACAGTTTTCATTGCTTTCGATGCCATCTTATTTCAAACGGAAACCTAATCATCCAAATGCAGTTTTGATTGACTTCCGCATATAACAAAGCTCTGACTTTAAGGCATCCAAACATTATTTTTCGTAATATTTTGTTTTTTCACAAATTTTGCGATAACGAAGCTAATTTTTGGTGTAAAATGCCACACTCAAACGATATGTACATTTTATAAAAAACTTTACGGCAACTATGCTGAGATTAGGATGAATGAAATGTTTGCAACGGAAAAGTTCTGGAAAGTATTTTGGACCTTATGTGATATAATGGTATAATTGAGGGTTGTATAAATTTTGGTTTACATTTCGATATTACTCATAAAGCAACAGTGATTTATATTTGGTTCAACCACTAATATAAACCTCTTTCCGGGATCTTAGTCATTGTGGAGTACGTTACTTTTCTCCAAGTGTAAGATGATTCAGATATTTCCGACTGGTAAAGTTTTTCGTGAAGCAGGCGCAATTATGGTAGTAGCACCGCTCCGAGTCAGCTGTGATAAAATCGCTGTCCGCTCGCCCAGACGTCCCGCTCTCTCTGCCCATCCCGCTTCCGCCGCCTCCGCCCGGCGACTCGCTCGCGCTCAGCGCCCGCTCTCGCTCGCACTCTCGCAAGCTAGCTTAAAGCTGCACTTAAGCACCGAGCAATTGTTTGGCGGAGCAGCCGAGCTCCAGTTTTCATTTCAGTTGCCTCCCAGACGTGCGCTCTCGCTGTCGTGTGTTCTCGATCGCGAGAAATCGAAATCGCAATCGCTGTCGAAATCGAGCTTGGTTAATGCTTAACACTCTGCATGCCCGGGAGATATGGTGAAACTCTCGATCTGATCGGAAAATCCCAGCGCGCGTCGCTATAAACACACCCAAGATCGGTGGCAGATGGTATCGGGTTTGAGGTCCATAAAAGCGCATTCATCTCGCGCTTTTCGTGTCACTCAAAGCCGGCGCACAGAGCCGAAAAGTTCAACAAGACCCACAGATCCTGCGATCAGCTAACTTGGACAAGCCAAGCCAAATCGGTTATAAACAATATCAATATCATCAGAGCAACCAAATCGAAGCGATCCGAAAACGGTTCCACTAAAGCGGCGAGAGCGAAACTAAAGTGAAAAGCAAACCGACTAATTGAAGTGTCTGTCTGTGTCTCGCAAACGTGCAAAGGAAACAAACAAAACGGAATAGCCACCGCCGCGCAAAATATTTATAAATAAATAGCAGGCAACAGTAACAACAGCTACCAGTATAAAGGCCCGGCATTAACATTTAGTCGTGCCAGTTTGTTTATTTTTTATATACGCAAAGCCCATAAAAAGATCACTAAAAACAACAGCAGCGCCGCTTTAATAACAAAGTTGTAGAAATAAGAAAATTTTTATTTTATATAAGGCGCCACCGATTCGCCAATCACCTGCTAAATACTATTACTAATCCCCGACGCAGACGTTCGCCGTCCGCAGAATCTATATAGTTACAAACCCAATTGATTAAACCAGAGGTCGAGTATGATGACGCCCATGTGGATATCGCTATTCAAAGTCCTGCTGCTGCTGTCCGCCTTCGTGGGCATGGTGAGAAGTTTTACAAATTTCAAGACAGTCGAACCTCCATAAGGGAAACTTGCAAATTTAGTTTATTAATTTATTCCAAAGCTATATAATCCGATTAAAGGTTAAAGTGTCCTTAAGCTAACAAATTCGTTGTCTTCTTTTGACAAGAACTTAAGATCTTAAGACTCCAGAACTTGATTTCTTTTTTGTTTGAAACAGGTGCGCTCGCTTGTTCCAGTTATGAAAGTTCGACTGTGTTTCTGTTTTTCTGTTCCGTGTTAATCTATGCTTAACATAACTGTCATTTCATTGCAATATATATTGGGCTATGGGCTTTTTAGCTATTAAGACTTATTTTAGATTTTCCGTTGTTGTTCTAGCAGTTCCATTAGTCGAAGGGCAGTTTCAAGTTTAAATTTAGCCAGAGGAGACTGGAAAACCTGTTCGCATTGCCAGCGGCAGGTTATGTGCAATTTTCATTCTCTATGTGATAAATGCACATCATAGGCATTACAATAATATTAATTTGACACAAACAATGCCAGACATTCTGCACACGACTTTGGATGTAATTTACTGCCGGACAAATAATATGATGATCTCTGTGAGAAAAGCAATTAGTCCGTAATAGTGATGGCGTCGAGTGTTAGAAAATCCGTTTGAAAAGCGCCCGAGAACGTTAGTCTTTCCGGTTTTTCGCGAATTCCGCAGCGAACCGGTTCTAAAGATCGCTTTCAGTTCTAGCTAAGTTCCAATGGGTTCACGGAAAACCTAAAACTGTGATGGAAAAACGATCCAATGTTTGCCTTAGTTGACTCTACGCCAAACACTGATGAACGCGTTTAAAAAAAGGTTGATTGCTAATTGATTGTCGGGCTTGGGAAAAAACATTTTCGAGAAATCGCAAAAGTTCTCAGGCAATCAAGTTTAGATGGGTTATGGGTTGGCACCTAAAAGCGGGTTTTCTACGTGCTCGTCGAGACCCAATTTTAATTTGGGTAAATTCTGTTGACTCTATTCGAGAAATTAAGCATAATAAAAAGTCTTGACAAGATTAGGGGCTATTATCAAGGCTTAATTATGCCACTGCATATATGTATGTATATACCATACGAATATTTTAGAGAGTAGCACTCAAAGTGCTGATAAGTCTAAAAACTCGCCAAGCTATCTGGATATTTTGGGTCCTCAGATTATCAGTTATATATTTAACTTTCCGGTTGGATTATGTTTATTTTTATTCAGGATCGGCTTGCCTTTAGATTTGTCAATTATTCCAGTCTTCACTACTTGCGCTGATAACAAAATTATTTGTGATCTGTCCCTCTTCCGATCTTAAGTTGCTAAGCTAGAGGCAACGCTCGCGGGGATTATCAACTCTGATTTTGGGCTCTGGCTGTTGTTATATGTATATAGGTTCGGGTCCTAACTCAACGGAACTATAGAATGGGAATGGCGAGAGAAAACTGCGCCTGCCCGGAAAACAGCTGTTCAAACCTTTCAAATACGCAAATGTAGTGCCCGACAATAGAGAGAGAGAAGTCTGGGTTGACAAACAAACGAGCCCGAGCACCGACCCACGAATATATACTCCGTTGTCTTGGCAATGTTGATGAACCGCAAACAAAACTCTCACCTGTATCTTTCAGATAGTTTATATCAAAATCGAATTAACGAAGCGAGACGAGGCCGAGGTGAGGGCAGCGAAAACAGAGGCAGACTATAAGGCCCTTTTGGCTATCATGAAGAATGACGAACCCGGAGAGTCATCATCTTATCACTTACAGGTGTGAGCACAGTGTCCCCGAGTGTCCCGAAACAGACCCAGTTGTATCGTTATGCTTAATACCTTAATAGCCCTAATGTGTTTGTGGTGTGGTCAAAACTTCTCAACCGAGACTAAAGTCTATTGTCTTGTCTTTTTATTTCGCCATTTTTGCTACAGTACGAGCCCAAGGAATATGATGGTATCATCAAAGAGATTTTTACAGTAAACAATGATAAGGGAGTTGTCCTCTTTAATGTAAGTGTATACATAGGCAAATGCATGATTTCTTTGTAAAATTCGTGTTTGATGTGAAACGCGCTGCTTTCTTATAACTACTCTTCACCCTATATTGCATCCCCATTTCACTGCTCATTTGGTATCTTATTGGGTTGTGTGTTGTCTCTGTGCTTCCTTTTTTGCCATTTGGCTAAAGACTAACGCGAGTTAATTCTACCCGTACAGACGACCGCGGACAGTGCACCCTTCATGCCCATACCCACCCAGCACGACGATCTGCCCCAGAAACAGAAACAGAACCAGAATCAATCCCCGATACCCGAAACGAACCGCCATTACCATCAGTATCACAGCCTGATCCAACCAGATCAGTACTTCAAAGTGCAGCGCTCCCCGAATGGAAAGCTGAATCTGGTCTTTAACGATACGTTCGTATCTTTGCAGAGGACGGACACGGAGGTGCAATCCGAGCAGCCGACACCCCCCCGACATCCATCGGATAGTAAGTACTAAGTATATTAGCTCAGTTACATTCGATACCCGAACATGCCTTACAACTAACTACTAAATCGATCCCATACTCACTGGCCAACTGCCTTTGGCTCTTGCCTAATTTTAGCCTTTGTCTTCCCCGATTCCCCCATAGCCAAGTATCGGCCACCACAATCGCCACCGCGTCCGCTGAGGAATGACACCAAGGAGCGTAATCCCTGCGCCAAGGATGAAAGCCAACACCTTAGGAACTTCTGCACGAATGTGGACGACTATCCGGACCTTTCAGGCCTCACACAGAAGCTGAAAAACAACTTTGCCAAGTTCTTTAGCAATGATCTTCAGCCCACGGATGTGAGCTCTCGCGTTGGTGGCTCAGACGAGCGATTCCTTTGCAGGAGCATCAGGAAGCTGGTGTACCCAAAGAAGGGCATGCGGGCGGACGACACCTGGCAGTTCATTGTCAATAACGATGAGTACAAACAGGCCATCCAGATCGAGGAGTGCGAGTAAGTTATACATTGAACCTATGATATATTCCATTAGCCTTGCTAATTGCCAAACCTTCACTTCCAGAGGAGCGGACCAACCCTGTGACTTCGCCGCCAACTTTCCGCAGAGCTACAATCCCATCTGCAAGCAGCACTACACACAGCAGACCCTGGCCAGCATCACGAGCGATGGCGAACTGGACGTGGTGCAGCATTCCTTCAAGATCCCCTCCTGCTGCAAGTGCGCGTTGAAGACTGGGTGATTCTGGAAAATGGGATTCTCCAGTCGAGGGCTGCGACAATGTGATATTGAGGTGAGGCCACGATTTATTCGTACATTAAATTTGAAAAATAGGTACAGAACAGAAACGACTGACTACCAATAAGTAGAGGATTTCAATGAATCCATGAGAACGCTTCACTTGACCAACTTGCGCAGGGTCCAGCCGACGGCGTAGAATCCCACCAGCTTCAGGGCCATTCCCTTGCTTTCAGCCTTCACCAAATGCTTAAACTTGTTCTCGAAATTGCCAACGACGCGATCCATCGGAATGAGATAGTATAATGTCTGCAATTCACTAGTTTGGAAAATAGGTTCGAATGCGGATTTTCGAACTGTGCTTTAGCAAGTATTGTACTTTAATTCAAGAATAATGTTTCTTGTGATTAGAAGAGTCAAACTTTTCAGACTGAGACTACAACGCTAAATATATACACAGCATCAGTGACATTATTTCCTTGTTAACTAGACCAAATATATAAATTGTATCTCTTTTTTTTGCAGCATGAAGTTTCACCCACCACAGAATGGCAGGCCAAACTGATCAGGGGTCGTTGATTTATTCTATAATCTGCTGAATCCACACATAGACTAATGTGCATATTAATTTAGAGCTTTAAGTCGAGTCACTGTAACCACATTCGTGTCATATATTCATTTTTGGCTTCCTCGTCTAATGCCTAAGCTAGAAATGCAAGTAATTAGTCCTAGAATACAAACAAAACAAAACAAAACACAAAACACAAAAAAAAAAAAGACAGATAGAAATAACGATTTGAAAAATGTATGTTAAAAAAAGATAATGTATAATAAATGTATGCAAGTACATGCCAGCAAAGTAAAGTTCTTTGAACCCATCAGCGAGTACCTGGTGGACAATTTATTTGCTTATTAACAATAATTCGGTTCGCCCCGCTGCGCAAACCAATTACACCCTAGTGAGTGTAAACACATTGCCCCAAAGGGGTGGCTTTCACCGGCAAAAGGATAACATGCATCGCCTTCGGCTTCCTGGCGCTGGAGTTTCCAACTGACAGCGGGGCGTATGCGCGATGTGTCTTGAGGTGCTGGCGCTGGCACATGTGGAAATCAATAGTATTTATCGATTCCCAGACACAATAAACTATGTCAAAGTTAGGCCGAACAATGCGAATGCTTGTGGATTCGTTGTGGGCGGGCAAAGTGCCGCAATTTAATTACTATTATTAGGTATCCTTTCCCGTTTGGCCAAATCCAGTGTCGTGCCCTGGTCGATTGGGCATTGGCCAGGGTCATCAATCATGCACTTCCCCAACAGCCACACACACCCGCGTCCATATCAATTAGCAACTATCCATATATCTCCGACCGCCGATTTTATACATGTATACTCGTAGAGTTTGGGTTGCCCTTTGTAATGTACTTTTTCTCATTACGCCACTGGCTCCGTTGCGCGGATTGTGGTCACTTGGCGTCCCTTCGTGTTCTGTTCTGATTCACTGTGGAAATACACTGGAACTTGTATCCGAACGCTGCATACCTCAGATTAGTACCCTAATCACTTAGCAATAGTAGCCAGATTCCACGACAAAGGTGCACGTTTAATACATAATCACAGTCGGCGTTTACACATCTGTATTTTAAGTACGCCTGCGTTATCGGCGCTAATTACTTTTAAATCATTTGTTAAGTAATGCACCATATATTATATTGCTGTATATTAGCTACAAACCATTTCACGAAACGGAGCGACCCCAGCCATGATGGATACAATGGAACTACAAACAAGGATATGGACAACATGCAGGACAGTCAGACAGTGTCGGCGTTTCTGGGTGGGAATGGAGATGGGCTAGTGGGTCGCATTGGCGGCTCGTAATTGCCGCAGCACATTTGCATGGCCGAAGGAGTTAATGGGGGTTGCCTGATTTGTTTGTTGGTAGTACTATTGCCATTGCCAGCCAGCCAGCCAGCCAGCCAGCCAGCCAGCCGTGTTGTTGTTATTCGGTTGCTGGCTGTTTGGTATAAATACGTTCTGTTGACGACGCCCGGGCTCCAATACGCCGGTAGTCGCTGCTTTAGACCAGTCACCCGCTGCACTGGCTCCACTTCGAGTCGATTTTTCCAGAGTTCTAGCTCCAGCTCTCGTTTCGGCCCCACATAATGCCAAATTATGCAACTGCCTACTGTTGGCAGTAGCGGTGAAAAAAGGCAAACATTCCGGCTAATGAGCAAACGATAAAACCGATAAACCGTTTCCACTTGGTCGCCAACTATTCCCTGCTTCAGCGCAACATGTGGGCGCTGTGACGTGCATTCGGATAAGGCTCATCACCCGGCGGCTCATTGATATGCCCCGAAGTGTCTAGGAAAATCACCGGCACACTGCGTTAAAAGAGCAGAAAAATCACACGCAATATGCAATAATCAGGGGCTTTCCACTGGACTGACTCATGACATGACTATGGAGGATCGCAATCGCATCTGGACGACGGGCAACATTAACCATGGCTTCTTTGGCGACAATCTGCAGCAGCAGCCGTTGCCCCTGCAGAGATTGCAGACGCCAGGTAAGTGCCTTTTGTTGTAAGAATTAAAAGATTATATGAACATATATTAAAAGGATTTTATTTGAAATAACTTTTGCCCGTTGCAACAAGATAGATTCACCTTGAAATTAAATTTTCGAAATCTTGTGCAGTGAAGTTAGGAACGGCATTCTTGGCAACAAATACTAGTTAAAAAAGCCAATTAGCAAAAGGTGACTTTCAGTCTTGTTTTAATGTATAACTAAAAATCTGTTTTAGATTACTTGTAAAAATTTGTTAACTCACTTTAGGATTTTCCTTTATTGCTAAATGCATTCGTTACTAAATGAGTCATGTTCGTTTTTTAAACGTATGTGGATGTTCATATACATATCGAGTATAATAAGGCAATTTATGGTACTGGAATCTGCCTAATAACCAATTTAAATCGTCAACCGCAAATCCGTATGTCATGGAACTCAGAAAATGACTAAACCGATTTACAATGTGTGACGCGTAGATGCAATCTACCGGAACCACCCATCGTAAATCGATCCGAAACTTTTGTTTCTTATAGAGGCTAGCCATTTAAAGGCCCATTTGGGAGTTCCGAGCATTGCGGCTTTACTCGTATCCTCATCGTCAATGGGTTGAAGGGTTGCGATATCGTCATCTGTTGCATATTCGGAATTTGCCACGCTGATTCCGTCCTCTTCTGACTGATCCACAGCATTAACGGTATCATCTTCTTCTGGGAGAGAATCGGATGTTTTGGGCTTTCGAATCCTTTTTGATTTTACCGTCACCTCTTGGTTAATTCTCTGATTGATCCTAGCCAGTTTTGTGAACAGCATAATGCGATCGTGCATGATGAAACCGACCACCATTAGAGCCACCACCATGAAGACCAAGCAGTCTATAAGGCTCGAAATCATTCTATAGGGTCTACCAATCCTGGCCTCGAAACTGGCAGCCTCCTTGAAGATCTCAATGGTATTGTACACATCGTCGGCCATGCCAAAGAGATTTGTCTCTATTTGAGATGTATTGAACATCAGCACGGATAGAGAACGAAACATTTGTAATGGGTTATTATTTTGGAATTTTGTTTTTTTTACAATTATGTGCTACCTAACGATTACATCTGACAAAGGACGAAAAGCTATATGATTGCAAAACAAATATTTATAGACCCCTATAATACCCTCCGTTCTAAAAGTGTGCAAACATGTAAATGACCGGGATTAGGTGTTTGAACGGAGAAGCCTTTACTGTCCCTATTTTCCATGCAAATTTGAGATCGGTTCGTGGGGCTTAATGGGCTTTAATATTTTAAAATGGGTTAAACTGCTGCCGGACACGCGAAATGTTTTGGGGCCGTTGAACCGGACGTTGTCACCAGTTTCAAACGCTTGTTGTCTTCGACTTGGAGTGTATGCAGGTCCGCATTCGCAGGACGTTGCCAGTGACAGGTGTATGCATTAGCCAGGCGATTAGGGACACCCCCAGGAATGGGATCACCTGTCCTATGACGACAGAGACAGAAAAATGCGCCAGATCAAGATAACGGGGTATACACGAACATTGAAAAGCGGTGGGTGGTATGGGTGTTGGGGGCACAAACACAATTGACAACGTTCGACTAATTAGTGTTAATAAAACGTATCTTTGTGTATCTGCCATCGATTGAAATCCCTTTCTCAAATCTAATTGAGCTTGGCCAGAGACCAATTAGTACTCAGTGTGGGCACTGTAATCAAAGATTGTTGAATCCCGATTACAGGTAACCTCAGCCTTCTTTCGGCACCGATTCGAGCCAATGGCAGTGGCAATGGAAACGCAACTGCCAATGGACATGGACAGAATTCGGCCACGGAGAGTGCGAATGGAAAGCAGCTGCCATACGAGCCCATACCCCCAAACTTAATTGGCATACAATCCAAGTAAGTGTCTCCCCTCACAGTTATTAACCATTGTCTAAACTTCTAATGGCCATTGTCCCAAGGTTTCGTCGGAGTTATTACCACAAAGTGGTGCTTGGCGGACTGCTAGCCCTTGTAATCATTCTGCTGATAGCAATCATAGTCGTAAGCCTAGGCCGTACGTATTTTTAAGCACTATTAGTACAAATAAAATTGAAACTTACTCTTGCGCTATATCCCAGTTAAGAAATCCAGCTCGATTTGCCGGAGCAAGGAGTGCATCCGCACAGCGGCCAGCCTCATCTATGCGATGGACGAGCAGACTGATCCCTGCGAGGACTTTTACCAATTCACCTGCGGCAGGTGGGCCAACGAGCATCCGCGTCCGGACTCGGTGACCTCGAACGATTGGTTCCGGGAGCGTCAGGCGCACATAATGCGTGTGGTCCGCGAGTTCCTCCGCTCGAATATCACCAAATCGGAACCGGAAGCTGTGGGCAAGGCCAAGACTATGTACAGAGCCTGCATGGATACCAAGTTGCTGGACAAGCGGGATCTGGAGCCGCTGATCAACTATCTGCTGCGTTTTGGACTACCCGTTCTGCCCTCCGCCTTAAATCTCACCCTGGGAAGTGGTTCCAAATATGCCACAGAGGCAGCCAATGTCAAATACAACTGGCTGCAGACCATTGTTTCCATTAAGCAACACCTCACCATGGACCTCATCATAGGATTCGATGTCTTTCCGGATCCCTTCAACCGCACCATCAACCGCATTGCCCTGGGAACTCCAGAGACTGATTCGGCGTTTCCCTTGTGAGTAACAAAAATGGCTTTATGAATAAGTTCGATTTATAAAGTAACTTGAATAACTTTTAGCAACAACGACGACTCCCACAAAATGCTCCGTAAGATCCATCGCAAGACCATTTTTATGCAGAACAGCGATGATGAGGACGACAGCGAGGAGGACAGGGAGAGCGAGGAGGAGGAGGCAGCCAAGCAGACCAGCACGGGAATGACAGCCTATCTGCACTACGTCCGGAAAGTGATCGAAAAGTATCTGCTCTACGTGGATCCGAATGTTAACCAGGAGGAGGCCACTCTGGGCATCACAGAGTTGGTCAAACAGGGCGTTCGAGTAGCAAGGAAGGTGCATGAGGTAGGTATATGATAAAGGCACACCTTTATATAATTTAATTAAAAAATATTTCATAAATTATTAAGTTGAAAGAGGAGGCCGAAAACATGACCAAGCCGTCGAAGAACCCGGCAGATGACATTGTCTACATCACCCTGCAGGATCTGCAGAACCAAACTGACAAGAACATAGCACCCAAGACACTGCCCATCTGGGTTCGTTACATGGAATTGATTCTAAAGGGAACCCGCCACGCCGGCAATGTCCACATGACCCAGAATCTGACAATAATAACCAGCCAGGCGGACATCACGTATTTGCAGAACATTGTGGAGTATCTTGACGACATTCCAGCCTCCCACATCGAATCATACCTGTTTTTGAGCACCATCGAGGAGCTGGTCCTGCACACATCGAGTTCAATGCGATTGCTCCACTCGGAGTACATGCGGGTGGCCATTGGAACAGAGGGCAGCACGCCGAGATCCCTCTACTGCGCCAATGGAGTAAACAGCTTACTTGGAATGGCAGTGAGCTATGTCCTGGCCGACGCTGACTTTACCAAGGAAAAGCTGCCTAAAGTTGAGCGGATGCTGAGTGATATACGACGCTCCTTCGATCGCCTGGTGAAGTCCACCTCGTGGATGGATGCGGCTACCAAGCGGAAGACCATTCAAAAGTCAGCTGAGATGAAGAGCTTTATCGGATTTCCCCCTTGGCTGCGAAATGCCAGCGTGTTAAATGCCTATTACGAGGGTGCGGAGGTGAATGCCAGCACCCACCTGGAGAACCTCATGGACTTCGTCCACTGGCAGATGATGGACAAACTGAACGAAATGGATAAGCCGGAGCCCATTGGCTGGGCCACTTCCCCTTCGAATGTGAATGCGTTTCATACGTTTCAATCGAATGCAATCAGTAAGTGCACTTTAAGAAAATACCACTGAAAGTTTAGAAAACAATTGAATACATTTTAACAATTATACAAAGTTTTTGCTTGAATTGGGTTTACTAAGTCTGACCACAGAGTAATGTAAATAAATCAAGATTGTTTGACGACTTTCTGAACTTCAGTGGTGTTGTGAATGAGTGTGGACAACACTTACTTGTGGAGTGCCTAATCCTGACACTATCTTCTTTTGCAGCTGTGCCCATTGCCATTCTGCAATACCCGTTTTACGACCTTGGCCTAGAGTAAGTTCGCCGAGGAATAGCACTAAGCACTAAAAACCGAGCACTGAGCACACAGATAGCCGAGCAAACAGACACCCAGGCACGTACCCGCACCCGCACCTAGCACTAATACCCTCCTGGAATGGCCCTAACCCGTGTGTTGGTCTGTGTCCTCGGCAGGGCGCTCAATTACGGCTCGATTGGAACCATCCTGGGCCACGAACTCACACATGGCTTCGACGACAGCGGCCGGAGATTCGACCGCGCAGGAAACATGGTCGAGTGGTGGTCAAATAGGACCATCGACGAGTATGTCAATCGCACCGAGTGCTTTGTGGAACAATATAGCCGCTACCACCTCGCGGACATTGATGAATATGTGAGTACATGTGGCAAATTATAGGGAAACGTTGCTTATGAATAATTTAAATTTTTCGTAATATATAATTCCTGATTTCAGATTGATGGCGAACTGACGTTGGGCGAGAATATCGCAGACAACGGCGGAATGCGGGAGGCCTATTACGCGTACCGCCTCTACGTGAAGGAAGTTGGCCGCGAGCGTTCCAAGTTGCCCGGCTTGGAGCACTATTCCCACGAGCAGCTCTTCTTCATCTCGTTTGGGAATCTGTGGTGTGAGACCTACACGCCGGCAGCATCGCGATACGCACTCAGCGATTCCCATTGCCCGGGACAGATGCGTTTGCGTGGAGTGCTCTCGAACTCGGAGGAGTTTGCCAGAACCTTCAAATGCGCCCGAGGAACGCCCATGAATCCCGACCAGCCCAAGTGCCGCATTTGGTAGTGGGTGTGCTCGACGAACAAGCAATTGCAACAGGAACAGTCAAGTGATTTTTCTACCCGTTTGTACTTAAGCTAGCCATATGATTAGATCAAATATACAGGTGTCTTTTGCACGGTTCTGGATGCTGGCGCAATAAACTTAATGGTAAAGCGCTTCTCAATCGAAACCCTCCGAGCTCGCAGCTCATAAGTAGGCTACGTTTTAATTGTATTAGCTAAGAGAGTTCATTGTTCATTGCATCATTTTGGGCTTAATGGAAACTTGCTACTTACGATCAAAAATACTTGCATGTGAATATTGTATATACTTTTAATTAATTACTTTTAATATACTTTCATTAAAATTACATTGAGTTGACACTTACAATACAGGTTAAAAGATTCGGACACGCACACATATACACTCAACAAAATGGGCAATTCGATCTTTGGTTGGTTGGTTCACGTTGATTCGCACTTAAAACTCGGTGCTTCTGTTTGCTTCTGTTCCACCTGAGCTCCCCGATCGCCGCACCGGTGAATCAGTTTTATTTTTTGATATGGCAGCTACCGCAGTGGTGACGTCTCGACGCACGATAATGGGTTCTAGTTTATTAGAGGTGTAACGAGTAGGAGAACATGCATATGTATTAATATTATATTAATTTGCGGATGGAAAATGGAATGCATTTTGCAGGACATTCGATATGCCATATTCAATTATTACTTGGTATTTTTGTATCTGCAAAAATGCATCTAAAGAATTCAGAACTTACCGCTCGCAAAGATCTCGCTCGTGGCTTTCGACGAGCGCTGATGTACGTGGTGGATGTGTTCATTCGATTGAGGGGAAGTGCTGGACCCGTTCCTTTGTTTTCGCCAGTTGTGCGTGTAAACGAGAGGATAATGTTAGAAAATTATTTAAAATATAAAGCTAGTGAACGGGAAGAGATGCAGTTTGGTACTAGTCATGCGGTAGCGTGTTTGTGTGCTTGATAATTGGCATGCAAGGCTAAGGACTATGGATTCCAGATGATCGCCAACTGGCATTCAATGAATCAAAATCGCAACCATACGAATACGAAAACGGAAACGGATACTTAATGAAGGATCTTGCACCTAATGCTTATTTTGGGTTTCCGGAGTAGGGCATCGCCGACTTGGCGATGGTACTTCGTGGTCATCTCACCGGAAGTTGCGTTCATGCGATCGGCGCCGCTCCGCAGAAAACGATTCAGGCAGCAGCAGCGACGCAGGCCCGGCATACGGTGCATCAGCTGGACGAATCCGCTCCTGAAACGGGCGTTCATGTAGCAGTAGATGATTGGGTTGTAGCAGCAGTGCGACATGGCCAGCCAGTGGAACGCAAACCACACATACGGCAGAGCATCCCAGTGGACGAACTCCTCGTCGTTCAGCAATAGCTATAGAATATGATTCGAGTGAATTGTTGATTTTTCACCGGAAACGAAGAACCAACCTGCAAAATATTAAAGGGCAGCCAGCAGCTGGTAAACACAACCACAACCGTCAGCATCATCTTGACCATCTGCAAGTGAAGAGGAGGGGAGATTAATTTAAGGACACTGAATGTCAAAATCTATTTATAGGACTACCGCGGTCGTGAAGCTTTTTTATGACTCAACGACCTTGACCTTCGTTTTCCCAGACTGTTAAGCCGTAAAATCTGTTGTTTGTGTTTCCCACCATAAAACATAAAAGCACCCAGTTCAATTTTATTTATATAGACTCCCCTTTGTGGTCTATTGCAACATATTTTCAACGTAGCATCATGAGGTTTAGGAAATATGAAATATGGTTGCCTGGCAAGCAAATTTGACATTTGTGTAGCCTACTTTTAGACTGCGAAAACTTTCCCCTTTCCATGCAAAAGACATCATACATTTTACTTTCTATTTGACACGCAAGTTACCTATAAAACTTTCGCTCTGTTTGAGTTTTATTTTTCCATTCCGTGAACGGAAAAACCTCATATTTTAAGGATATCCTAAATCATTTCTTTAGGTGGCTTTAATATCACATATACTATAAAAGTTGCCCAATTCAGAGGAGTTTGGATTGTTTTTCTGCAAGCAGATACAATCGACCTGAAACCGAATTGCGAATATGGTGGCTTAGTTTACTTTAACGATGAACTCAGTGGCCACGTCTCTTTAACGTGACCACCTGAATAAAAAACTAGACATAAAGTTTTACTGCCTGAAACAAAGGCATGATAAAGATCTTAGGTTCAGTTTGCACATCTAAGGTCTCTTACACTAAAAAAAAATTATTTAGATAGCAAAAAAGGTATTTCGAAGCCTCATAATATAAAATGCTTTAGCTAATTATGCGAAAATGGCTTCCAAGGATTTTTTAAACTGAATTATGTACATCTTTAATTCTTTTTCTTTTAAGTTTTGTTAACAAGACAGACAGATAAAGCCTGTTGATGCAAAGAGCAATAAACGAATCAATTGCGAAGTCAGAGATGAGTTCTTAAAAGGCAGACTTGCAAGGATATAAATTGAATCATATTTGCATGCAAATATTATGGCATAATCGGCGGGTAATGGGACTAAAAATGGAGTCTTGCTCAATAGCAGGGGATTATGAACTGAATCCAATGTCGTTGTGGATGTGAATCTCGGTCTCCGACAATTTTCTGATGTCAGATGGGTGCATTTGGCGGCAGTTTTCCGCTGGGCCAGCTGGTAGTTGCATTTTATGAACCCGCCAAGTCGTTTTATTGGCCGCCTTTGTTGTCGGTCGATTCTCCCATTTCAGATGCAGTTTCCCGTTCCAGTCTACAGCTAAGCTGGGCAAACTGAACGAGTGCTCAACGCGGCCATTTGATTCGCTTTAATGGCTCGTTAGTTGGCCATCCAGCCGGGGAGTGTTAACAATGTCAACATTAAGTATACGCCGCGTTGTTGGACGTCAAGGCAGCAAGACGAGGAGCAAACAGAGTGCGCCCAAGCAAGCTCGTAATGAATGTTTATACAAATATGTTCATGCTGTTTTTCCCCTTGACGCCTGGACACGCGTCTCCGCCAGCTGTGACCTTTGGCCCCAACATGTGTCCGCAGACGGATGAACTCTGGCATCAACTTTCCCTAACCCCACACTGGAACAAAAAGAGTTTTTTTAAATGTGATTATTTCTTTAAAAACTAAGGCTGTAAAGTTGATTTTTTTCTAGTGCACTCGTCGACTGTGGGCGGAAACTGCAACATCATCTGGCGTCTGGAGAAGTCTTTATGCCTCGGCCGACTGAAGTGCTGACTCTCCACCCATATGTCATATGTGCCGGCTATATTTTCAGCGCCTGCGGCTCCAGTTTCATCTTTATTTTGGCAGTTTGTTTTGGCCACCTGAGCGTGACAGTTCCATGACTTAATTGCCGGCTGCGGAGGCTGCCGGCATTAGCTGCAATCACAAGGCACTTGGCTTTTTCGGTGATTTGTTTTGGTTTTGAACCGGTTGCTGGATATGGCTGAGTCCGCCCATCAAAGTTTATGCCGCGTCTGGGCTTACATAAAAAATGAGCTCATGTTTGCGGCTCAGTACAGCCGTGTTGTAATTCATCAAAATGTTTTCGGATTCACACCCACAAAATCAAAGCGGGCAGCTTTTGGAACTGGGCCATCAAAGTCTTAGGCTGACAAATGAGCTTGGATCCGGCGAGTCTGCTTCAATGAGGTAGAAAGTGAGGGCTCCATTTCGAGTGGAATAGAAAGGTTGTGATGAGGTACCAAGCGGACTTTATTCCAGTTCCTTTCTCCAAAGTAATTCACTAATTAAATTACTGGACACGTCCGTCTCAGGCAAATTCTAGGTACTTTTAGTTGAGTTTATTAATGAAGTGTTGCTTGGGCAAGCTCTCATATAAGAATAGATAATTAATCTTGTAAATATGTTCTCCTTTCAAAATAAAATCCCTAAAGGCATAACTTCGATATCCAAGCTTTCTACGGCGCGTATTTTTTTTTGCGCTTTGCCAGATTTAAGTAATTTCCGGATGCTATTAATGCTATTAAAGTAAACAACAAAAAAGGCGTGTTAACGTTTTTTTCTATCTGCTTAGCCTAATGACATTGAAAGTGAATGGAGAGTAAGCCACACAGTTTGCTGAAAATTAAAAGCAGAAAATTATATTCACAACGCTGCACAATGGAAATCTCTCTTTTGCGTGGGAGTAGAAAACCGGGTCCTAAAAAAAATGTGAAATAAAATAATAACAACCGCGAACGGAAACTGGATCAATAAAAGCGTAGAGCACCAATTTTTGAAGCTTACAACCATTAATCAATCCATTTCACTTATCGATTAGCTCGTGCCCCAAGTTATCTTGACCAATTCCCGGTAATAACAACTGACCCCTGGGCACCCGCATGTCTTACGATGTGGTAATTGAACCAGCTTTTAATTGCCTAGCAATTGCGAAAGTGCCAGAAAAAAAAGAAGCCAAGTTGGTAATAGTTTTGGTAATTTAAAAGCCACAACCCGAAAATCAGTCTAGGTGCGCGCCCAACTCTTAAGTTGTTATCCGTGAAATGGCCAAAATCAAACGGTCATTAAACATTTCGCTCGGCCGACGGCCAAAACTAATCAGCAACTAATTTACACGGCAAATTACAGCACAAGTTTACAAAGTGTTGTTTAACATTGGAATTCAATTTGAATGAATTATTTTAAGGCCCAAGATGACTTTTATTACAATTTTATTTCAGCAAAGCTATCAAAGGGTTGTGGATGCTTTTTATTTATAATAACTTTAGTGGAGCAACTCAAAAGTTAAGGAGCTGCGCTTTTACGTTTTCCTAAACTTGTGAACAAAATAAATTGGTTGCAATAAGCAAATGACCACAACAAAAAACCGTAAAAACCCGTAAAGTCATAAAAAATAATCCAATGAAATAATAAAAGAAAGCAAAACACGAAATGGGAGTAAACTGGGTGGAGTGCCAAATGGACTTTTGTTTGCTGCAATTATAGGCTTTGCGATTTATAGTCCAAGGAATAAGGCTTTTCCTGGAGATTTTTCCTTTAGGAAAATGAATGCTACATTAAGCCATATTAGACGATAAAACCAACTTAAGTCAAAGACAGGAATATTTTGACGGATTTTGAGGAAAACTGTGCTTTGTTGGGTTCGTGACCTCCTACTTTTTCTTTTACGACCTACATGCATACATTATAATTAACCCAACGCCTTCGTTAGGTAGGGGGCGTGGCAGGAATACGCACATTTAATTATAGCACCAAAGTGTCATAAACCTTTCAGCGTTGTCAATTAAAAGAGGACACCGAATGTGCTATTCAGTCTCCTTTTTTTTGCCTTTGACCTTTCGCAAGTGTTTCAACTGCGATTTATTGTGGGCGTGTTAAAAAAAAGAACTCAAACAAGAGGAAACATCACGCCCACCGGATGAACAGTAAAGGTCATGAAAATGTTGGCTTGGCCCACAGCATACATATCATATATATTTTTTCTGGCTGTGAGGAGGAATGTTCGTCGGTTATGATAAAATAATGTATTTTCCAGTCAGTGTCCGTTGAACAAATCTCTTTATGTTTGCTTTGCGTTCTTGGACAAATTGAAATTTAAAGATTTTATTTTCCTCATAAATTGTATTTTCATACCGCCACGTACATATATTTATTTTGGGCTATTTTAAAAGCTCATTCATTCGCATTATTATGAATTTTGGCTTTTGGGTTCTTCAGGATATAAAAAGTTTGACTTAAGCTAACACTGCAATAAGAATTTCACATCATCTGCATTATTCTATGTTTTGAAAAGGGGTCATGTATATGGAAATTATTGTTGTTTAAAGTGCAAATGACAGTTGGTAAGTAAGCAAAGGGATATTTCCATCGAAAAGGAAAGTGCACAAATGTGCAACTAAAGAAACTTTTCAAATTTCCCAACTGCAAGCGGTCATGTCCGGTTTTTGGGCAGGATCTATACATGTTCAATTCATTGGCCACTTCATCGTTTTTTCCGGCCAATTGCCCACTTGCAAAGCCCTGTTTATGGTCGCTTTGTTACACAGCATGTCCTCTTTTGGCCAGTTTGCCAGCCGGGCAACACGTTCCCTTGTTTACGAGCAAACTAGGAAAATCCGGGCAAAAAAAATGCCTCACGTGTGGCTAACAGAATTAATTAGGCTTATTGAAGAAGCTCTTGCTACCAAACTATACTTTCACTTAGAACGTTCTAATACCTATACTAAACTATATTGAATATTAAATAAAAAGCTTTACGAGCTTTTCTTAAATTCATATTTGATTTGTGAGAGGCTTTCAAACAAATCCAGCAAAATGTGTGCCGCAGGGCGACGCTTTGTATGACGGATTGCCATTGATTGCGCGGCCAAAAGCCGTTGGCAAACCTATAGTCATGGTAAAAACAACAGCAGCAGTTCATTTTTGGCCCAGACAGGCGGAAGCGAAGCATATGCCAGTGAAATATGAGGCTGGGAACAAAGGCACACCGAATTGAACTGAGCCCCCTGTAAAAAATAGACGAAAATATATGGTTAACCCGTTTGGGTGATATATTTGAATGCCACCCCTTTAGATAACTTCGATTTTACATGTTTGTTAGCAAAAAATATGTACATATTTTATATATTTAATGTATAAATTGATTGTTGTACCCACGAGAGATGAATATTTATGTAAGCCCCGGTTTTTGTAAACAAGCCTGAGAGCGTAATTACAAAATTAAATTCATCTGAATTATCTTAATTATTGCAATATAAAGTAGGCTGATATGGGTTAAAGGTAGCAGCAACAATCGCGATGAAGTGAAAGTACTAGAGTTTGGCGAAAATGAGGGAAAGAAGCTCGGCCGGCAATGACAATGCCAAGCTGTCTGTATACTTAAGGCATTAAACATTGTGAGATTAAAAAAATAAACAGAAATTCACAAAGAAAATGGAGCAAAGGCAAATTGGAGGGTTTCAAAGCAGTTGGTAATGAGAGGGGAAAAACCGGAGCAACAGTTTGTCATGAACAAACTTCAGGCGAACGATCTTCCTGCCCTTTTCCCGAAAACTTGTAATAATATAAAAAACAACTTTTCGCGATTGTGCAACTGGAGCCACTAAAACAGTTTTAAAGTTTTGGCACGCTTTCCACCGCAACTTAGCTGAATGTTTAAATGAAAACTTGGCCAAGAAACGATTCAAATTAATTATAAGGATATAAATTGGTGGTCAATCCACAGAAATGAGTAAAATCTATCAAAAAAGAAAACCGAAGTAAGGAATTAACTTTTAATTAGTTTAATTAACTGCCCCAGAGAGCAACTAGCCCTTTTTAGAGCTTAATTAGTTTGGGGAAAATTATCAGCTAAGTAGTTTCCTTGGCTACTAAGTACCATTTAGCATAGTGTAAAATAAAAATATCTTAGTGTTTTTTTTTCGTAATTTTGTCACCGTTGTTTTTTTATTTGTGCATAACGTACTTAAGCCTAGTATAATTAAAGTATATGTATTTATATGTATGGAGCAAGTCAGGCCCCGCTAAATCATCTTCTGCTACAAATCATCATCATCATCATTCGCTCTTCCGGGCGCCAGATGAGGTTCCCATCCAAGGAACCCGCACTTGTCGCCCATTAGCTAATAGAATTTTTCAGGCAGGGCTGAAGGTTAGACGCTAATTCAGTTGAAGGTGAAAAATGTACAGATGCAAAAAGGTGGATAGTGAGAGTGAGTGGAAACGGAAGGATGGAAACGTATTATGTACAAAAGTCGTGGGCGAAAGCGCCGCCCCCTTGTTGAAAAGGAGTGATGCAAGTCTGAGATAATTCAGGGACACATGGTGGTCGAAGATCGTGAGGTGGTTAATGTGATGTGGATGATGTGGTACTCAAATGAGAGAGTTTGGGGGCGTGTCAACGACAGGACTAGTCAGCAGCTTGGGCCGAGTTCGAAGTTCGCAATTTTGAGTTCACGATGGGTTGAAGATCCATTTAGTAGGGTCCGGACTTTCCAGGTGGTCCGTAGTTGCTGGACGGGGCCGAGATGGAGCCGCTGTCTCCACCAGTGAAGCCACCATCGCCGCCAGAGGAGTAACCATTGCCGGTGTTGGTCTGGGTGAAGCCACCAGTGGAGCCGGAGATTCCTCCAGAAATGCCGCTGGAATCCTTCTGGGTCTTGTACTTGATGAAGTACACCTCGGGCTTCGATGGCTGCGTGGGTGCGGGCGTGGGGATGACAATGTCCTGCTGATCCTCGGGCTTCTTCACCAGCACGTAGACCAGAGTCTTCTCCTCGTTCTGAGGCTGCAGGGGAATGACCGGAGCCTGGTACGATGGTGGCGATGGGGCCTTGATGAAGATGATCTTGTAGTGCTTCTGGGACTGGCCAATGGGCAGGTTAGGGCGCTGGCGCACTTCTTCCTGCTCTGGTGGTGGCACGTGCACGTAGATGTGCTTCTGCACCAAGGTGGTGCCACCACCACCACCGCCGCCGCCTCCGAATCCGCCAATGCTGCCACCTGTGGGTGAATAACATTATGTTTTGTTAAATTGAGATTACAGTCGCAAGTGAGGCCACGCACCTCCGCCGAATCCTCCGCCGGAGCCGCCTCCGAATCCACCGCCAAATCCACCGCCTCCGCCTCCACCACCGCCGCTGCTGAAGCCACCGCCTCCGCCGCTGCTGAATCCTCCTCCGCCGCTGCTACCGCCGAATCCACCACCGAATCCTCCGCCGGAACCGCCGCCGAAGCCGCCGCTGGAGCCACCTCCGAATCCACCGCCAATGCCACCGCCGGAGCCGCCGCCAGAACCACCGCCGCCACCAGGACGGTTGTAGTTGTATCCGGCTTCAGGACGCGCGGCGGCCAGCGCCAGGCAGGACATTAGGATGAAGGCTTTCATGGCTGAACAATCACGGGTTATGGATACTAGATGGGGATTCACGGCTTTTTCGTTCACAACGCACACACTTTAGCACTCGTCACTATGTCACAGTAATCCTCGGTCTGTGGTTTTGTGTAGATGCAATGATTTTTTGTTTTTGGGAAGAACAGAAACAAGACGGGGATTCAGTTATACGGTTTGGGTTAACTCAAAGCTTTAAGTGCCTCACGTTGCTATATCCTCGGATTGCACTCGGCTGCTGTTTATTAGACCAAATCAAATGCTTCACTGACGAACCACTGCAGCCGCATCACCAATTTATACAGAAATCCAGCCAGATGCACAGCACCACTACCACAACATCAGCAGTTGTTGTAACTGCGAGAGGGTCTCCGTTTCGGCTTGGGTTTTTCGTATTTTGTTTTTTGGTGATGGTGATGATGATGCGACTTTGCTTTCTGGGCACTGCGCATGCGTGGCGAGCAGGCCAATAATGAGGCGCTGTCTTGGCCATCTGTCTGTGTCTCTGTCTGCAAAAGTATCTGTATCTTTAACTCGCAGCTTACTTGTATCTGTGGGGTTACCGTCTGCCTGTCTGTGTGGGATGGCAAGTGAAACCGAAATTACCGCACAATCAACTTATTACAGCACCGCCGATTTCCCGCTGTCGGATGTGGATGTGCTGGAGAGCACTCTCTCTCTCTCTTCGAGCTCCTCGTTTTGGCCACAAATTTTGGCCAAGTCGAGACCCAGTGTCGTGCACTTTCGCTCTCATCGCCGCTGGGCTGCCGCTGCTTTTGCCGCTGCTGGGTTAAAACCGATCCCTCACTTCAGCGTCAGCTGGCCTGGCGAACGGAGGCTTTTCTGGGGTTCGAATTTGGAAATTTTCTGCACGCTTCTGCTCTCAACGAAAGTGAAAATCGTAGGAAAACTCCCGATGCGCTCGCAGTCTCTCCACTCTGCAAACAATGGCAATTTCGAATATAATTTGATGTCTGTCTGCGGATCTCTGGGCTGCCTTTGTGTTTTCTTTTCTAGGGGGGCCCAATTTCCCTGCCCCCCTCGCACGACAAATGCGAATACGTGCCATGATGGATGAGATGACTGACTGAATGAGTGTGATTGTGATTGTGACTGCGAGTGTGTGTAAGTGTGCCACTGTGCGAGTGCTGCGATCCGTAGATTCTCCGTATAGATAACGATAAAACTGGGTTGGCCGTGTCTGGTGTGCGAAAGTAATTGCCAGGCGGGATGGTATTTATTGTCAGACATCCTTGGCGTTCGAGCCATGGCAAATAAATCACAAATAATATTGGCTCTGGATGGCGTTTGTTTTTGAAACCCAAAATGGGTATGGTGCATAATGTGAGGTTACCAAATTTCGGCTCACAGTTGCATATTTCATACGACTTAAAACATATACTTTGCTGTGATAAAGTATGTTGCAAGTTTGCACTTTTTGTTGAGTAACAAACAAGTATTTTTAAAAAATAACTACATACGTTTCTATGATAAATTGCTTTTGTTGGAAGAATCAAAAAACATAAAACAAAATATAAAAGATTTAAGAAATCATTCCGCGTACGAATGAATCATAGTTTTTCAGTTGCAATTAAATCTGTAATTTTTTGTTTATTTTATTACAACTATTACGCACTAATGGCTCGTTGAATTGATGTGTTGCGTAATTCAAACTTGTAAACAAAATAAAATTCTGTTAATCTTAACACGTAACGTTATTAAAGCCAATCAACTTCGTTCCACTGCCACTTTTCGTATCCAGACGGCTAATTGTGTTAAGTTTAATGAAGTGGTCCATGTCCATCAGTTCGGGCCAACTCAACGTTCAATGAACCGAATACAAAGCAGAGAAAGGTGACAGAGAGTGTAATTCGAGCCAACACTTATTCAATTAGATGTCAGTTTTCGGGTCAGCATTTTTATTGTACGATTCGATGCGATTGTTAAATTTTTTTTACGTCGGCAGCTTCAAATGAAAAAACATCAGCAGGGCATGCATACATAAAGACATAAAAAATTAAAGAAGAAACATATGTCAGGGGGAACGAATTGGTGCATAAAATAATCCCTGGGTGGTACAGTAACGACTCAAATAAATATAGAAACATACAGTAGTTGACATATAATTAACACTTTTATGCCCCAAACAGCGCTCACCTCAGAAATCAATGAGTGTATTTCACTTTTTGACACATCACAGTTTTGTTTGACACTGTTTTCAAGCCCACTCGATTACTCATATTTCTTGCGGCTAATGGAATGGGCATTTCTCCAATCCTGGTAATTAAATTCGAGTGCTCATGAATCACGGCAATTCATAAACGACACTTGACAAACGACTTTGTGGCTTGGTTGTGTGTAATTACCACCTGGTGGGGGGTGGGGAAACACAACCCAGCTCCGCCTTTTGATGCCCGTGAGGATGTTGGCTTAAACTCGCTGATGCTCGCGCTCTTAGGAATAATAATAATAAAAATTAAAACGCAACTGCAGTCAGCTGTCAGCCGGGCAGTGTTTCCTATTGCGATTTCACCTTGAATCGCTCTCAGCGGTTGCATAACCGAAGAAAAAAGCTAAAAAAGGCTTTTCTTCGGGCCAAGTTGAGCCAGGAGCAACTGTTGCCATATGCAAACACTGTCTTGGCTAACGAGCGTCGAGCGATTTTTCGTGTATTGACAAACTCGAGGCTGCAATAAATTGCTCGGTCTGGGAAACGAAATCGAATTCAAAGAGCCAAAAGAGCCGAATTAAACCGAATTCAAAGCCTGGCCAACAGCACCCGCCACCGAGGAGCAACCAGTGGCCGTTCAATCTGCATCTCCGCTGCCTCCGAATGTCACTCGACGGATGGGAATGCAAATCGGAGCTGCAATCCAAGTTCGAGTTCACATCTGAGTCCACGAAAAGCGGTCGCCTTGAAATGCAAACGTTTTTTGAGTTTGCATCTCTAAGATACTCTGAAAAATCAGTTTAAATATGGAATGTCATACCTTGATGAGCTAGAAAAATTGTTCTCTTTAAACTGGCATTCAAATTATTTTTAATATTAAAAAAAAAATTTTTTTGAATTTTCGAAAATTTTTATGATGGTACCCCTTATCAAAATCGAAAATTTTGACAAAAAAATTTTTTTTCGCATTAGTCTGGAAATAGTTTGTTTCGATTCTGTAGGTGATAAGATGTAAAAAAATACACATCGGCCATCTGTGGCTTACTTCTATGTCAAGTTATGACTAAAAACAGTAAAATATAGTATTTTACCAATGGGCTTGGATTTGGATTCTAATAACATTTATTGTAATAATGTAGCTTGTACCAATGAAATATTTAATTTAACAAATATTTAAAAAAACGGATTTTAAAGCAATATAATGAAAAAGGGTATTCGCTAGCTTAAGGGTGAGTATGCGCTTTCCTTTTCCCCAAACTAAACGTTTTTCATTCAACTTCCGAATGCCGCTGGGAAAATAGCGCCAAAAGCGCGCCGATCGCCAAAAGGCCAAAAAGAAACCGCAGCTGGCGATAAATCTCACGCTCAACAATGCGGCTAAAAATAAGCGGCTAAAAGCAGCGGTCGTCTGTGGCTGCCAAACACAGTCGATGGGGGGCACAATGCCTTGGGGACGATAAAAAGCGTTTAAATTGGAGTAAAGTCAACTGTGTGAGATTTAGTGTACTGGAGTGCTTAACTCAGTCAGTTGTAATGTGGGACGTAATTTGAATGGGTTGCAAGGAAAGGGAAATTCAAATATTAGACAAATGGATGCTACGCTTGGTTTGAAATAATCCAGCAATATTTTCTCGTATTTTTAACATTAAACATTTCGTTTAGATAAGGTTAATGATCACTGTTCGTTTTCAAGTAAAAATTTGACTCCAAAATTAATACCAACCACACAATTTATTTCGCCACTAAATTTCCAATATACGTTGTAAATAAACTCCTGACATGTATCCATTTCTGAGTAGAAGTAATTAAAATTTCGTGCAGCTACAAAATCATTTGCATATGATGTGTGAACCCACAAAATGTCAGGGGGAAATTTGTTTACTCAGGCATCCGAACATGCATAGCTGGGATTCCGATGACTTGAACTTTGCTCACTGTGCCGACGCCTCGGTGGGCGGTGAAACAACAGAAAGTTGCATAAAAGATACAAAGATGCAATACCTACAGTTTGACACTGAAAGATAAAGCTCACGCAATTGAGAAAAAGATGGGCGCATCCCTGGCAAGTGGGGGATTTTTATGATTTTGGGGACCGAGTCGGCGGGCGGCGGATGATGGGTAGGAAGTCGGCTAAGACGACGACAGTTGTTGCTTCCTGCATCCATTGTCGCTGGTTTTTACCGGCGGCATCATCCCGCTCGCCACCACCTCATCCTCATCCTCCTCCTCCTCCTCCTCCTCCTCGGTTTTCCATCTCCAGTCTGCCCAGCAACACTTCCTGCTTGTTAGGCAAACGGCAGCGTGCAAATTTTTTTTTTTATTGTTGTATGCGATTTCTGTGTTTAGGCTCTTTGCGTTTTTCTCTCTGGCTTTTTGTTGTATTTTTGGTTTGTGCAGCCGACTGAACGGTTTCGCCGTTTTTACATTTGACATTTTTGGTGTTGCCTCAGTTGGTGCATGTTGCATGCGGCTGCGGTGTGTGTTGTATGTTGCCGCCGGCGCGTCAATTGCATCTTCCATCTGTCCGCGATGGTATCGCCGCATCGGAGCATCGATTCGCGATCTGCAGACTTATTATTTATTTTATGTTCGGATGTCCAACGGCTCGAGATGTTCAATTCAATTGAATTTGTTGCTACTCGAACTCTTCTGCCGGCGCAAAAGTTTCTGCTCGCTCACTTTTAAATGCTAATTAGTGTCAACGACTCTTTGCCACAGAGTTGGCTTTTATTTTTTGGCTTTTCGCTTAACGGTTTGACCATTTGGCAATTCAAGCATCGCGGCAAATTGTCTAAGGCCGCCGGCAAATGAAAATGTTAATGTCTGATAGCGAATGGGCCATTCGAAGTGGTTGGCAGTCTTGTCATTAACCTTCATTTGCAGGCAGCAATTAAAAGTTGGTGCGTGTATCTGCATAAACTTTTGCCCATTGTAACTAAATTGGATTTGGATTTACAGATGTCTGCCGCAGCTATCACTTCGAAATTGGATTAAACAACAAGTAACCCCAACAATTTATTTGAGAGGCTTAGGTTTTTTCCACACAAGTTTTTTTTAAAACCTACTTGTATAACAATGCACAGATTCCATGAACTGCGAAAGCAAACGAATTAAGTAAAAACATATTTTAATTTCAATAAATTTTAAGCCCCGAGCTCAGCGACTAAATATTTCACAAGTGCAAAAAAGCCGCATTCGTTTTCTTTCCATTCCACTCCATTCCACCTTTATCCTTGCAACTTATGGCTTCCGTTTTAGAACCCAGAAGAAGTTGTTAATTTAATTGCAACACGTTGCAATGTCGGACATGGCTGCAAAGCACTTTCACACCTGCGGATAACTGTTTCTTGTGCCCTGCAATTTCAAATTTGCATGACTTTTAGCAATTTTTTCTTTAATTTAGAGTGGCCGTTTAATGGACACAATTTTAGTTGAATACCACTCAGTTACAATTTGCTGAGTGGTGTTATTGCACCGCATTTCGGTGCCTTTCTTTCCAACTGACAAATGGAAAAGTCGTGTCAAGTGCAGAACATTAATCATCCGCCACCTCTCGCACATATCCAACGCATTTCACCTATATCACTTTTGAAGTTGCAACTTTGGCTGCATTTCTGGCACCGCGGAAGAGTAACTGCGAAGTTCAAAGTTGGGCAGGAGTTACTCCATATGGATTCGCAACGAGGGAGACTAGTTACGAAGCTAACTATCAACTTAATTCGCGAATAAAAATCAAATTCACACCTGTGAGTACCAAGAAATGTGCATAGGTATAAATGCAAAAGAGACCATAAAACGGGCGCACAACGGGGCGTATGCGTAATTTTACAAATCAGGTGCAATTCGAATGAATCCTAAAACTGAATGCTGCCGAGTTTGCAGAAGCGAAAACGTGAGAAAAAAAACTGCCGACTTTGATTGTGCGCCAGTCTGCTCTTAATGCATATCGTAAAAGTTTACCTAATGAAATAATTAAAACCAACAGCGTTGCACAGCAAAAAAAAAAAAGTGAGCAGTATAAAGTGGTTTACAACATCTGGGCTTTCAAAAATATCAGCATCTCATTTTCGTTAATAGAGAAAACTAGAGATTTAATGTATAAACAGCATATGTATTTAAATTTGAAACCAAATATATTGCATACAACTTTTGAATATTCTTTATTTTGTGCAGTATAATATTAGGTGAATTAAATCATATTTTAACATATTAAAGGATGTGCCCTCTTCGTCATAAAAATGAGCGAGAAAAGCACATTGTATGCCAATAAGGGCATGCCGCTCACTTGGATTTGCATGTGCCAAACTTTTATTGCATTTGGATTTCAAATATCTGCGGCTCCCACCCAAACTGAAGTACATATAACTGAAATGGAGGTGAAATCTGTGGATTGGAACTGAGTTTATAATGCCAATTGCGGTGTAATTTATGGTTGCGGTGGGAACCGCGGGGGTTAAATTGTGTGGGATCGCGGTCATTGAGGTAGATTTGTTTGTTTGTTTTTTAGTTTTTGGGGTGGAGACAGCAAATGCATATTAAATGTAAATATCTTTTTGTGTGGCATATTAAGAGGTTTTCCCCCAAATCAGCGGAAATCGCTTTGTGTTTTCTCTTCATTTTCATTTCTGCATTTCCTGGGCGCAATTTTTCATCATTACGAGTATCTGTCCATCAGCAGCTGCACGTGCCCCAAAAACCCGGAGACCCGAAGAAAAGCCGCCGAGAAAGGGAAAAACGTGCGAGTCTTTCGGCCATCGATCCAACAATGGCAGCTACATTCGCATTTGCATATCTGTCGAAATATTCGTAATTCATCAAAGACATCCCCATACACTGCTCGATACGTGGCCAGTTCCTCTGGACGAACTCCGTGCAATTTGGCAAGAAGGTAATGCAAATGGTCATTAAGCACATAGTCGGATTCGCAACTTTATTGGCCGGCTTATGCAATTGGCCAAGTCTTCAGTCTTGCGGCTAGAAGAAACCACAATTATTTAAATTGCACTGTCGAAGACGTAAATATGCGTGAGGTGTTTGGGATTCCTTTTACTTTTCGGGCGGCAGATAGTTTCGTATCACCGTATCTGTGTATCTTTCCATTGTTGCGTGCGGCAGTGGAGTTAACTTCAAGTCTTTTGCAATCCTCTGCAGTCTTGATTTGTCTTCTGGAGATTTTAGAGCTCCCAAGAAGTCAGGAAAACTCTGGGCACTACGGGACAAACCTTGAAAAACTTCCTCAACTGCTCTCAAGGAACTTGTAATTCGGTTAAGCTGGTCTTATTCAATTTCGATTGAAAGCCGACAACTTTGGCAAAAGTAATTGAAGTTGACAGCCAAGTTTAAAGCAGCTTCCTTCACACAAACAAAAGTCAAAACATGAAATCATATTTTGCGTAAATGGGTTTCAGTTTTCACACTTTGGCCAAGAGCACAAGGTCTGAAATATAAACCAGTAACTTGGGGTCACAAGATTGATTCAAGGGACTGAAGGCCTGCAGGGAGTGAGACTTTATGCCAGGGGAAACACGAAATTGTCAAGTTAAACACGGCCGAGGCTGAAAACTTGTTCAAATCAATTAAGGGCATGGAGCGAAAAGTGAAAGAACGGCCGACAAATGACAGTCAAACCAAAGAGAGTGGTCCATTGGATTGGTTACGCAACCCGGTTCCAGGATGCAATGGCCATCGAGTTATGAAAGATGAGACGAGACCTCTGCCGTCAATTGGAATGGCGCGATAATCAAGGCGATTTATGGTGACTGCAAAACGCGTGGCAACGCGCCAAAAAGGATGACCACCATGGACCGGCTCTCCAATGGAAGGCAGCACCCCCAGCTCCAAAATCCGTGACCATATCGCCATGGGAATCCTCGGCGCCACCACCCCCAACCCCAAATCCTCCGTAACCGATTGGGTAAGCGCAAATTGAACCCAAAGATAAATGACCAGTCCACAAAGAGATTGAGATTCCCATCGGAACTGGCTGGCTAACTTTCGCTTTTAGGCACTGCCATCCAAGATGAAGACGCTGCCGATTGAAGTATTTTTTTAACGTCACATGCAGTCACTCGTAATTAATCTGAAACTGCAACTTAAATGGTTGTGCACAGTTCAGTCTTCTTTGTATTTCGTTTATAAGTAGATTAAGCATTAAATAACAATTAGGAATAATTTATTATTCGTTGTACTTTCAATTACATAGCGTAATTTGCCTTAATTCATTAAATGCTGGAATCTGCCGCTTTGGTTTATTCAATCAGCATGCACTAAATTTTTACTACCCTATATGTAGATAAACAATTTAGATCTACCTAAATTTAATCAATTACTTGTAAAATAGTTTTCTGAACTTATATATTTTTAAAATTTTTTAAATTTATATAACTCTGTAACAAATATTTTTCTGCATTATTATAGAGTATCTACGATTTGCTCTGACTTTGCAGATCAAGTTGCGGTTTGTATTCATGCAAAGTAGCCGGCGTTGCTTGTTTTGCAGTTGTTGTTGCTGCCGCTGGTGTTGTCATCATTTCCATTTTAGTGGTTAAGACAACCCGAAACCGCTTCAATTGGCAGTGCAAATATTAATGAGCGAACGTGTCCGAGATGTTGACGATGGCCGGCGGATCGGGGCGTTCACGAATTCGTATGCAATGTGGTGATAATTGTCCCTTGCCAAAATGACTTCATCGTAAATGCGGAAAAGATAATCAATGGCCCAAAGAAAGAAGAGTGAAAGGGACTTATCAGTTGTTGCGTAACCAACGAAAGGAAAAAAGGCTAAAGAGCGATCGATTATTCTGTGGCAAGGCCAACTCGTTAAGGCCCAAAATGAAGGCAATTTAAACACCTCTAAAGCGTTAAATCCCAAGTCAGTTTGCCACTTGAAGGCACACGCACTTTTGATGCAAAAGTTGGCAACGGATGTGGCGCATAACTTTGCGTGCTCAATTTGTGAAAAATGTACAAGCATTTGGCCAGTTTCCTTGGAGTTGGGAGATATATATCTGCGATCTGCAGCAACTGCCCCGCCCCTTAATCATCGCCAGATGCTGCGACTCACGCACTTGACACGCGGCTCGATTAGAGGGGCTTATGAAAATTGCGCGAGACACGAAAAGGTCACTGGTGGAACTGGTTTGCATCCGGAGGCTGGCGATCCGCAATTCGCGGATTCGCAGCAGTTGCAAATGGGACCGCAAGTGGTCGCATTCACGAGCTGGCCGCTTTTAACCTTGCAGACCTTGCCACAGTTGCAGCCAGCCAGTTGTAAGTTGTGGGTCTGCCAGTTGGCAGTCGGCGGAGTCCGCAAAAGTGTCTGGCCAAGGCGAAGGAGGCGCACCCGGCGAAGTCTTGGCTAAGGGGCTCAACATTTAACCTTTCGAATGGGAAAACGTGTCAGGAAATACTCTGGCATAACCACCACGGACACAAGGCTCAGTTTGGGGCACATTCGTCGGTACAAGATACTTGCACTTTTTTTTCTTCTTTCTCAGATGAATTTGGCCACGACTTCGCCCGCCAGGAAGAGACGGATAGAAACGTGGGCAGAAATTGACCAGGAAAGATAGCTTTAAGCATTTAATACTTGTAATTTTCCATGTTAATACCCATAAAATAATAGTAAAGTCGAATTGGTTACATTTAATGGCAAATCTTCGACGGGCTTGGATTTTATCTGTACGTTCGATACGGCATTGACATTTGGGTAAAGGTTATATAAGTTTTCTTCTTTAATTTTTAAAACTTCAATTAGTAAATTTAACGTTCTTACGCATAGTTTTAAGTTTTTAATAATAGGTATACCCAAAAGTTGAAACCAATGTGTTGGCCATCGCCGATGGCATCTTCTTTGCCCCTTGGTCATATAATTGTGACCATGTGACCACTTAATTGTGCGAATTGGGGCGTATCTCACGGATGCATCCGAGCGGCAATGCGATCCACCGAATTATGCAACCGCAACTGCAACTGGACATCCCGGTGGCTGGTTGTCGCGAAAGTTTTACGCATTTATGCTAATCGCACCATTATCGAGGCACCCACTAATTGGCATCCTCACGAGTACATTAGCCACATGAATGTATCTGTGTCTGCATCTACTTGCATCTGATATGCGTGCCTCTGGGCGAATTGGTGTGGCTTGTGCTCGCCTTTAGTCATTACTCTCCCGTACACTCAGCAGCCGCCAATGCTCACGTTTTAATTAAGCGAGTGGAGGCGCCACAATGCTGGCCAAAAGGCATCAGCAAATGTATCTCACGGATATGCATGGTCGTGTCGTGGTCCGCCGGCGGTTGCCAGCTATCTGGTTTTCGGTATCTGTATCTACAACTTATATGCAGAACCGTTGTTTACTTTTCGGGAAAATCGAGCCGGGAGAAAGTGCTTCACTTTCGCAAGCTTCTTTCGCACATTTTCACATTTCATTGCAGACGGCTGGCCGAAGAAAAACAAAATGAAACCATTTTCCCAGCCAATTTTACTCTGTTTCTTTCTTTTAAGCTATCCTGTTAACATCTTCCATTACAACGAAATTCAATTCCGTTTTCGAGCTCAAGTTGCGGTTTTAATTTACTCGATCTGACAAGAGATTTCGAGGTTTTTAGGCACTTTTGTCTTAGTATTTTAATTATTAAATAAAGTTTCTTGTAACTTAAAGCTAACATATCAAAATTTTGATCTTCATTTAGTTTGAGATATCCAATGAGCTGCAACATTGCATTTCCATCCCCATTGCATCTAACCTAGTGAACTTCAGCCTTCCTTACCCCAATATTGTATTAACTCTATCGTTTAAGCCAAATATGTACAAAAACGGGGGAAGCCCTTAGCACGCGACATTTCCGTACCTGGCAGACAATGGGGCAATTGTGGCAACAGTCGCACAGACGACACCTTAATAGCTCCATGGCTCCATAAAACGGGGCGACAATACCCATAAAGGCACCCACGCACTCGCTCCGGCAAAGACAATTGCTCGGGGAGCGGAAAAGGTCGCAGATGCTGCGTCATGGGCCAGGTCCGAGCCATGATATGGCCATATTACTTTCGCCATGAGAACCACTAAGAGTGGGATGCGGGTTTGTCCAGGGGAGCCATGCTCATGCCTTTATTTGCAGTCGGGATAGAAATGATATTTGCAGTGGCGCTGTTTATTTGCAAATGGCATGACAACAGGCGAACTCAAACTGGCGGCAAAAAGTCACACAGTCGCAGTCTCTGCACTCGAAATATAAAATATTAAAAATCTGTTTTAAAAGGTTTATGTGCGAGAATGTTATTTACCCTACCAAATAACAAAACTGTTCACATATCATTTTTATATTGACTTTCTGGAAATTATTACGAAGCTTTGGTCGTACATTGCGATGTGTTCCATCAAAAAGGTTAGAAATATTTCTTAATATTATTATACTTTTTGGAGAATTTAATTTTTATTTTTAGCCAAGTCGAACTGCTTTTGTTGCCATGTTTTTGGAGTCCACAAGCCAGCTGCTGAACTTTTCTGCAGAGCACGACGTTCCGAGCTCCACTTAAGGCCACAAATCATTTTGCGGCAGTTGGCATGGATGGGATCGCATCCGATGGGCTGGTATGGGAATGGAGCTGGAAAAGCAGCTGGGAAGAAGGTGGTGTGTGGCAAGGGATGCAGATATAAAGTTGTTGGGAACGAGAGCCACACTCGTGCGCCTCCAGGGATCCAGATAGGGATTGCTCCGCATGTGAGAGCCAGTGTATGTGTGCCTTGGATATTACGACACTTGGCGAGCTGAAGATTTATGCCGCAATTACCGCAAGTGTAAACTAATTACGAGTTTAAAGTGCCAACTCAAAGATAATGGCAGTCGACAACACCAGCAACAATGAGGCAAGAAGTAACAACAAAACGAAGGCAAGTTAACGTTAACCCGCTTCGCCGCTGCTACTGGTCATTAAGAGTTGACCATTAACAGTGGCTTATCAATTTGAATTATTTCTGTGCGGGATTTCCTCGTATGGTTCGATGGGTGAAATAGGGAAGCGTTGGGCTCGAAAGTACCAGCATCCCCCTCCCATTTCTGGTGGATCCGCTTTAATCTAAATTGTTCGTGTCTGCCATTTCTCAAGTCCGACACCAGCTACCTGTTGGTTTCCATTTGATTGCTGCACAGAAGAAAATTCCTAACAACATTTATAACTTTTAAAGAGGTTTACTCAAATGTTATATAACGGCGGCCTATTTACAAAGAGTTAAAAATGCTGCGCGGTTAAAAGTATAAGTAAATAATTGCTGAGATGTTGCTTTTCATTAATTGAAACTCGTCAAGGCATTTTTATTGTCCACCTGATGCTATCACCCCGCCAGCAAATGAACACCACAGCTGGAGTCGGAGGCGGGAGATACTCCCATGGAGGGTGTGGACCTGCGGTTGAATAAAAGCCCGGCAGGCGATGTTCACGTTTTAATTACAAGCCGCTCAGTTGGAAGGCTGAAACACGGATACACGAAAACGGGCTCAAAATGCCGCGAATCACAAATTTTGACTCCCTGGGCAGGCCCAACTGATGATCTTGGCACCATAACAACTATAACGAGTGATGAACTTTTAAGTAGTATATTAAATGCCGCACTTGCTGCTCGAAATGAATTAGCTTTAATTTATCTAAGTCTGCGTTAATTTGCCACTTCCAATTATTACGCAAGCAGAGCTGAACTTTGACTCGAATAGTTCACCATCCTTGGTCAGCTACAAATTTGCATTATCCAAATGCTGTCGACGACGGGCTAGCTTGTTAGCTGACTCTCCCATTCATTTGTAGCCACGCCATACGAGGCGTATACGCAATGTGACAAAGTAGCAGCTGCAATTTGATGCGGTCGTATAGTTCTAACATTAATGAGCAGCCCCATTGATTTGCTCAATGACTGCGTGATGGTAATATAACTAGGTTGTGTATGGCTACACGTTAAAAAAAACTTTAAGCATAATTTATTGGCGATAAAAGAATGTAGTCTAGCTAATTTTTAAATGATTGTTTCCTTCTTTTTTAAAAAACAGCCACGAATATATCTATTTATTATAAAGAACTAAAAGAACTTTTATCTGAAGTGTACGCAAATGAAATATAGTCGTTAAGTTCAAGTGATCATCTCCATTAGGGGCACTCGTCTTCGAGTCCGAACATTTTTAGTGCGTCACTGACACAGATTGCACCCAGTCGACATTCATAAGAGTTGAATGCAAGTCCGAACCTTTCACTTTTGTAGAATAAACTTGTTCGGGCGCCAAACAAACAAACAAACCACGCCGACAAACAAGCACAAACAGACAGACAGGTGAGGGGCAAAAACAACGGCTGGACAAGATGTTTTCTCAATCAACAGCAGATGCAACCACAATTACCGGACAGCTGTCTACCAGCTGCAGCTACCAACGCGTTTTGTTTTGGCCACAAACTGCTCTTTCGGGCCAACAAATGACAGAGAATTCTCCTAGTACCATAATTAAACCTCATTTGCATCGGTGTGGAGCGACATCAATACTCTTTGACTTTGTCCTTTACGGCAACTACGGTAAACGATTTGAAAACAATTTACATACACGAACTGTCCTCTCACCTTGTCTATGCTTAATTTACGAATATTAATTGGCTGATATATGGTCCTGAGCACCGCAAAGCTCCTGGCCATTGAACCACCAGCACATTCAGTTTTATTGATTTAAGCCAAAATTGACCGAATACGAACAGGCTGATAAATTTTATAGTCGAGGGCAAACAGTCCAAATGAGCTGCCCATAAAGTCGATGGTTAATGCTAATGTCTTTCTACTTGTTTGTTCCATAATTAATGGACTGCACGCTTCATTATGTAATAGTCCAACGATCTGTCCACAAGACTGCGAACAAATAGTAGACTCTTGCATAATTAATGCAGAATTAGGAATCCAACATTTGGCTAGGACTCATCAAATATTTGTGAGTGCCATGAATAAACCAAGTTGTTAGGACAAATATATGTGTGTAGGTGTTGGATAATTATTTATTAGAAAAATTGCAACCGTTTTAATTTGGAATTTTTAAGGTATTTTTATGTTCTCTTGTTTAAACAATCTGGCATTTAAATTTACAGCTCTTTTTTTCTTTTAGCAGTTAAATTCCTTAACGTGCAACTCAGATGCATAGAGTATTAGAATTGCACAAGAAAACATTAAAAATATTACTGGTTTGCTGCCTTTATATTTAAAAAATGTGTAAATTCTTACATTGTTATAACGTGCTGACATTTACACGCATGGGAAAAAATAAAATGAAATCTTTGTGAGCTGAAGCAAAGTTTCTGTATTTCTGCAAAGTTGTTTCCTGCCATACGCAGATGCAGGAATAGACAGCAATAAATTGGGCGTAAATAAATCAATGACATGGAAGGGCTCGAGTGTTACCCATCCGGTGGTCCGTGCATCCGCAGAGGGAACCGGAATCACAGCTGGAGGAGATCCAAGATCCGAGCGGCGAGATAAACAAATCGCACGAAGGGGAGACTAATTGCAGCCTGTTTGCGGAGTGGTTGCTTCTGCAGCTGCCGGCTCTGTGGGTTTTATCTTTTAATTTGCCACAAAACGCACAAAGTGCACTCAACACTCGGCACTCTGCAGCGTGTGTGGGTGTGCACAGTTGTATCTGATGGGTGTGTGTGTATGTTAGCCGGTTGTGCGGGAAGACCAAGTCGAGCTTACTGGCCAAGCCTGGGAATCCTCTCACTTTTTTCACATGCACTCCCCATTGTGTCCGTGCATCCATGGGATGTGGATGAGCTGACGATGATGAAGATCCCAGCTGCCCGGCCAACTCCGCCTGGCTGCCTGCTGCCTGCTGGATATGACACAGATTACGTAACGCGAAATTAACATTTTAACACAATTCAGCTGAAAGAAAAGACGATGACGCGGCTGCAACGTCTGCCACAGCCTCAGTCGGAGAAATAAAACAAGAAATTTCAACTTTAATCAAGCAGACCGCATTCCAAAATACTCTTTAAGAACAAAGATTGCTCTCCAAGATCAATATATTCTATTCACAACTATAGTCAGGAATACTTTTAATGGAACATATTTGTATAATATGCATTCGAATCGACTTGAATTATTTGAAAATAACAGATACCCCTTGTGAGGCATATAAATGCAAAAGAGAAAAAGTAGAAATGGTAACCCGTTGCGGTTTGGACTGCTGGCCGCCTCCTGTTCGGGACCTGCCCAGTTGGATGGCTCATCAGTCTGCATTTTGACCAGCCATGGGGCGGCCAACAGATGCTCAAATATCGAGAGGACGACGATGGCGATGATGATCACTATGGCGATGGCGATGACGATGACAACGATGGCCAATGCATGGGCACTTTCTGGCCAAGAGTTACGCCTCTTGCAGTCAATTATGCAATTAACGTTTCGCCAGCAAACAAGAAGCAATCGCGCCAAACGATCCGCGTTTCCTACACATTACACACTCGTAGTCGACACTTTGACAAAACAGACTCGAATGCAGATGCAGATGGCAGATGCAAATGCTGCCCAGCAGATCGATAGTTGGTTGTGCAAAAGACAAAAACCAAAAAAAGAATAAAGAAGTAATAGCGATACACGTACTCAATCCAAAGCCGCAATCGTCCCCGCTGACAACTATGAAGTGTCATCGCCCCAAGTCAGCAATAATATTATTCCCCCCCCTTGGATTTCCCATTCCGACTGATTGTTTTGCCAGCGGTGTGTTTCCCAGCAATTAGATGATGGACTGCGATTTGCAACTCGTGCAAACAAATTTAGGAAACACTAGACAAATATTGAAAAAGTGCAATGGCAAAAGGGAATGCCATTTGTCCAGCAAAAACCGAGTGAATTATCTCGAAGGAAAGAGAAGTGGTCCAGTGACTCTTTTATTGGTTAGTAGAATTATACTTTAATTGTTATGCCGAGCGAGTCACTCATAAATCCTTCCAGTTGCCCACACAAGCAATTAAGTCTGAACAAGATTACCCAATAAACTTGTGGTTTCCAATCGACTTTTGACAACGGGCGACAATTACGATTTTCGAGGAAGCTGCGACACACAGTCGTGGTCTCATGGGGAGATCGAGCAATTTGCTAATCATTTCAGCTGCCAATTGGCAAAAATGTTCGATAGACGCCGGGACACAAGGAAGAAATTGTCAACGATGGACGATGGCAGCGAATTGAGCGAAGGGAGCCGTCATGAGAAAATGAGAAATCCAAGTCAGCAAAATTGTTGCCGGGTTAAGTAACCAAATAGTTATTGGTAGCCACTTTTTGGGCAACTGCATCGAAGGATGGTCAGAGCTTGGACACTGGAGGGGAGCCGCACTTGGAGCCACTGCATCGCAAAAGTGAATGGCAGATGAAGCTGCATTGCCTTGGGCTCAAATTGGGTAACATTGCACAGCGGTGGGCGAAACTGTCAGCAATTGTTTTTATTTTCATCTTTTGGCATGGGCTCTTTCTGTTTGCCAGCTGAAGGAGTCCCTGTCGGATGACTGTCTGATCTCTGGAATTGGGCAGTCATTGGGCCAACTCAGGCACTCTGTGACTGCATTCTCCAGCAAATACGGCATTTTAATTACTGAACTATGTCCACCAGTAAGGACCCTTAAATAAGAAGGTAAATTGTATTTTAAAAGTTTGTTACAACAGACCACAAAATATGCACTGAAAATGATAAAATTATAAAGAATCTCAAATAACTCAATTAGTTTTGAGATAAGATATTTCCCAATTATTACTATAAATTAAGGGGTGGGTCTGTCATTTGTCCAGGAAAGGTTTTAGCCCGCTCGCATGTCCACATTTTTGGCCAACTGGCTTTCGGCTGTCTTCTTCTTTGGCTCAGCTGCACAATTGGCCATCGACTTTGGGGGCTCGTTTGACAAGTATAGTGGTTACGTAGCACTCCCACCCCCACCCTCATCGCAATTGATTTCCTGGAAGACCACAAAACGCTGGATGGCATCTTCAGACGACGAAGGCGAAGGCGACTTGTACGCAGACGCAATGGCAATCTCGTTGGATCGCAGAGGCTTCCAGCTGGCAAGTGGATAGGTGGAAAGGTTCGGGGACCCCTGTACCAAGTACGGACCACATGCACCGCATAAATCTTTTCTCATTTACTTTTGCCGAAACTCGGCTCGTGCAAGTTTATTGTAAATAGTGTCTGTGTCTGCACAGTGTGATTATGTGAGCATTACATGCCATTTGGCACGCTGCCACAGCCCCAAAATCCGCCTCGAAAAATAACACAAGTAGTTGCTCAAGAAGTTAAAGCTTTAAACACACTAACTTATGTAAAAGTAAAATAGCCCTTGGCTCAAACAAATCTACAGACATGGATTGGCTTTCCATTATCCATTTGGACGTTGAAAGAGTAGAACACTGCCGTATTGTTAGTTAAGATACAAGTTGTTAGTGGTACAAAATGTGCGATTACCCCCTGCTAGGGTATAAAATCAACAGTGAGGAGCAGGAAGCCAGCCTTGGCACGCTTGCTCCCCATTGACCCCAGATTTTTCTTCGGCTGTTCGGAGCGAAAAAAAGGGGGAAAAAATGCAAAATCAATTTGAAGATTGCTGCTTCGACAGCTGTCGTCATCGTGGCTGTCGTTTCCACAAACTCCATCCTGCTGATGGCTCAGTTTGAGCCTGGGCTTCGACTTAAGTTTGAGTTCACTTGGAGCAGCCAACAAGTGGGGGCTTGTCATTGACTGCAGATCGAGGCAGCGGCAAGGTGCTGCGATTGGGGTTAAACTTTGGAGTCAACACAACCCAAACAGGAGATGGCTTAAATTATGCAAGAGGAGTTTTGGGCATGGCGATTACTGGTATTTGCTTAAATTATAAGTTCGAAATATATATAAGCACACGGATTGGGGAATATTTACTAATAATAACAATTAAATAAACTTCGGGGGGCCATAAAAGTGCTCATTGAACAAAATTATTTGCAAACTATTTTCAAATGCTTCGTAAATTTGGTTGTACATTTTAACCAGCTAAGATCAAACATCATGAAATCGTACATAACACGTTGATTAAAAATTATTATGCATTAAACAATTATTTCCATTAAGCAAATTGTTTGTGTATGCTTAGGCATAATAATATAAATAATCAATAAGTGCATCTACAACTTACTGAAATTATGCAAGTGTACTACACATCCTAAGTTCTTTGCTTTTACTTTCGATCCTTTTGAAGTCACCATATATTTTCGCACAAAACCCCTTAGCCATGGCCACTCTCACAGGGATTTGACTAATGGAAGGGTAAATTTTAAGCGCAAATTAGTTTTTGCGGTGGCTCAGAAGAGGAGATTCAGGGTTTCAAATGGACTCACCTTCCGTTTGGAGCGTGCCATCCGCTGGTCGCGGTTGGTTTCCGCCTCGCCTGGCGGTCGTTTCGCCCAGACGCGGATGGCGATCCGGGTGTAGGTGAAGATGAGCACGCCCAGCGGCACGACGAACTGCAGCGCGAACAGGGACAGGGTGTAGTAGTACTCCTGCGTCCGCGACGGCCACATCTCGCGACAAACGTATCTGATGGATGCACGCGCACAAAGGACATCACATGGAAGAAGGGAGGAGCAGTGCATTAGTTTCAAGTGGTCAGTTCTGGTGGTCAACGAGAATCAGCTGTCACAAAAGGACACCCGCACATACGCTCATGGACTCTCGGTTGAGTGCACAGTTTCATTTTAATTCTAAGCCCTTCTAGCTGCTGCAAGCAATGACAGGATGAGTGGCTCCTCCAAAACAAATTCTCGTTTTCCTCATTTTGAGATGGGTTCTAGCTGCATCTAGCTCATAACAACATTTAGTCAACTTCTAGCAATCAGAAATGACTTGTAGAACGTGCCCCCGGCATGCAGATGATTTCACTATTTGCATTACATTATCCTAGACCACGATTTCATTTTATTGTGTTGGAATGCTCCTAAATGTGCGTATTGCATTAAATATGCTCTCTACTTGACCTCCAGGAATGTCAGCACCCTTTGCCCTTTGTGTTGAAATACTGTGCGGCCAGCTTTTAGGCCTAATTTCAGACATATTCGTCTTCGCACGGATACATTTTCATGAATGATACAAAGGAAAAACACTCGCCGAAATTAATTTTTCTTAAATTTCACTGCCTAATATTGCAACACGTAATGCTTAAAATTTTCCCTTAAAAGAGTTCTTTTAAATAGATTTCATTCTCCGCATTTGAATAATATCAGTCAATAATAAGTAATCTGTGACATTTTGTTACCCTTGTTTGCTGTTTGAAATGCTCGGTACTTACTTCTCGCATTTCTCGTGCCACGGCGTCATGGGGATGTCGAGTCCAGAGACGATGGGTATGGGAAGTGCGGTGGCAAGTGCAATAAACCAAACGCCCCCGATGATGTAGGTGGCATAGCTGCAGAAGAAGGAAGAGAACATATTTAAATAGGTATTTGAGTTGATTTCATTCTAAATATTGGGTATTTTTAGTCATATTGTTAATACGCTTCTTTTGTCATCTAAATGTTACTCTAATGAATTGTAAAACTAACTCTCGTTTCAACGTGGCGTATGAGTGATGCTGTATGTTGATGGAGCGTGATAAGCGGGCATTAAGCACTGAGCTCGGTTTGTTTTGGCTCAAGGAGCGCTGTACGGTGATAAATGGCGGTCATGTTGAATAATTATCAGCTTTATTGACATTATGTCCCCACAAATATTTGCAGAAGCCACGCCGGATGACTTTCGAGGCCCACAACTACTATGAAACAGAGTCACGCACTTGCAAACACTGACGTCAGCAAGATTTCCATTTGGACAACACAGGAAAAAATCATAGTTAAGTTTGCAAAGCTTATAGCATCTATGATTAAAAAGAACCAAACCTAATCCTCCAAATATCAGTATCTATCTTAATCAATTAAAACGTTTTGTAAAAGAGATTCCGATTTGAGTAACTATTTTTTCAAAGTCTTCTAATTTTTATCTGTGTACATGTAACAGACATTAAAAGTCGTCCAAGCGTGTAATACCCACGCCAGCTCTTGAACTCGGCGGAAGATGAGATGGATGTCAGTGGATTGACACCGCGAGGTTGCTGATTTTCCGAGGGAAAACCGCTGTATTCAGCTACCAAGCAAATTGGCGGTTGCAATAAGTGCGGCCAGTGCTTGTTAACAAGCCGCATGCCTCGGATTTTTTGGGTCTCCGATTACTATATAAGCCAATCAACACTGTGAGCCGTCTTACTAAAAGCCTACCGGTGCTCCATTCCCTGGTGGCTTAGGTCAAGTGGTCAAAGTGGACACAAATGTAAATACCCCGGTGGACACTTAACGGTATCTAGACACGCCAATGTGGAAACTCTTAGGAAACGCTTTTGGAGAAAGTACTTAAATAGTTTTACTATTTTAACTGCATTAACTGTTAATGGCAAATAGAAAATATTGTATAAATTTAGTGGAAAAGAAATTTAATTTCGAAAATGAAATGATGGTAGATGGTACAGATGCATACAGAAATTAGCAGTAATGAGCCATGGCTATTAAATAAATTAATAAAAATTTGTTTTATAACTTACCGTTTTGTGATGCGTGGCTTTAGTGGCCACATGATGGCTATGTAGCGGTCGATGCTGATGGCCACCAAAGTATAGGCGCTGACCAGAACTGAGACCGCCTGCGAGTAGTTCACAAAGTGGCAGAGCGCCAGGCCAAACGGCCAGTAGTTCAGGATGAACAGCGAGATGAAGGACGACGGAACGCAGAAGAAGGACATCAGGACGTCGCCGATGGCCAAGCTGGCTATAAAGTAATTGGTGACCGTGCGCATGCGAGGTGTGGAAATGACTATATAGCAGACTGTTCCGTTGCCGATCAGGGCGAAGATAAAGATGGGAATGTAGAGCATGTAGACGATGCCCTTAAAGTAGTCACTGGACCACAGGTCCTCCGATAGAAGGTCATAGTCGTCACAGCTAAAGTTCATCAGCACAGTGATATTATAGGTCTCCAACTGGAGGCCACTGAGCGTCGTGGTGGAGCCATATCCATAGCTGGACCCTTCATCGCCCGCTGGCAGTGCGGTGGTATTGTAAAGTAGTGATGCGGGGTCCGGCAGTACGAGGGACCCCTCCTGGTAGTCATCATTCTCGTTCCGCAGCAGCGCCTGCTGGGGAGCTATGTAGTACATCTTCTCGCTGCCACCAGGCAACCGATGGCTATTGTGGAGCTCCATTCAAGCGCGTCAATGGGAGAAGAGCAAACTCTTAAGTTAAAACTTTGTTCAGCATTCTGGGCGAAAATCCCGGCTCTTCAAACTCGACTGCTGGCAGCCAACCTGCAAGTGAAATTTTGAGGCCTAAATTACTTCAGTTTCTTAAATATTTGCTGTACTACATTGCGGCTACTTAATAATTCGTTTGATAAATTTGAACGAAAAACGTTGCATAGTTTGGGGCGGCTGTCAGTATAAGAGTTTCTCGATTGTTTCAATGTGCAGAAAATAGAAGGCAAGTTTAATTTAAAAATAAAAGAAATGTATCTATTATCATGTGGAAGATTTTTTTTAAATCAAAAGCAAAGGAATTGCCTTTCTATACAATAAATGTTCTCAAGTTTAAACGGAGTTTAAAAACTTGGGGGATACAAGTAATTTAAGGATTTACACACGTTCCTGTTTTCATGTAAGCTTCGCTTCGTTTTAATAACTTACCGAATGAACTCTGACATCGACTGACATCACTCACCACACAAACATTTTGCCCACCCACCACCTGCCAGAACAGGGCAAAGTTATCAAGAGGGTAAATTGGTTATCTCAGATCAATAAAATGGCTGGGAATTTCGCAAAGGTCTAAACTGTGCGGAGCTTCTTTTTGTCATTTATTTTGCCTGGCCTCCATCTTAGATTTTTTTTATCAATTATTCTCCCAAATTCTGGGCTACTGTCAATATCCCATGTCAGGCCACTTCCGCTTATATTTCCGAGAGAAAGCTTTGGAATTTACTGATTAATGTTATTCAAATAATTTTGTATTCTCAGGCATTTGATAAGCTGGCTATGAAAGTAAATTACGCATTACTTGAAGTGTCTCTCGATAACGTAGAAAATGAGGTTGCTAATAATGCAATTTTAAAGTAGCCCATCTAAAGTTCAGGTTCCAGTTTTAAGTGGAATTAAAGGTAAAGGATTTTGGTTTGATATTTAATCAGAGAGCAGGTTGAAAGGCATAGGCCAACAACATTATTCAACGTAAGCAGCAGCTCTTTATTAATGAACATCTCATTAATTCTGTATTAACAACGATGTAAAACTGCAAATGTGTGCCGCGAATGCCGAAACAGGTGAAATAATTACATGTTGTTAGGACGTGGTTTTGTAATTCTACTGGTATAACCCAATATCGGAAAATAAAGACTTGCAAAAATTTCAAATTAAAGGAGCCTCTAGAGACCGATGGCATTAAACATGATGTTAGTAACAAAAAAAAAAAAAACAAACTCACGTACAAGTCGAGCTGTGGATTTGTGTGTCATTGAAAATGTAACAACGTCTTGTGTTCTCCTGAAAAATGGTAGCAGTTCAGATTTTTAAGCTGGTTGGTGCATAAATTTGTTTAACTGTCTTTCAGGCTGAATGCAAAAAATATTTAATTTCCATTAAAATGCCTTGGAAAACCACATGGAGCTAAACATTTGCCTATCATGTTTTTACAGCGCCTAATAATATTATTGTTTTCCTTTATAACGAAGTCTTTAAGCCTAGAAAGCCAGCTTATATACAAAAACATAAGATATTTTCTCTAGTAGTCATGCTAAAATGGAACTCAACCTTTCGACGTTGCAAAATAAATCGCAGACAATAAGCGTCACAGAACTTTTGCTTTTATTTCATCAAATAAAATAGTCTAGAGCCAGCTGAAGACAGGCTATCAGTAGATAAAAATGCGATCTGATTCGGAATTCCAAAAAATAAAGAAAAGCAAACAATCAGATTAATTTAATGTACCCATACCACCTAGTCAGCCAAAGCAAAGCCGTACGATCTAATCAATTGTCGATAAGTCAACCACCAGGGGACCTATAAAAGACACTGTTGGCGAACTGAAGAACCATCAGTTGTGGGGTTAACTACAATATGAAGACTTTCCTGATTTTGGCTATCGTTGCTCTAGCCGGTAAGAACAGAAACATATCCCGAAACCCTGCCGTATTTCAATATCTTATTCTACTCTAATTAGCTTCGGCTTATGCTCTGGAGGAATCCGAGCGCGTCAACGGGGAGAACGGCTGGTACGTTCCCCAGCAGGACGGCTCCCTCGAGTGGGTGGACATGGATGTGGCTGAGGAGTGGATGGAGGCCCAGGAGAAGCTTGAGGGTCGTGGCTTGACCACCGTTCCCGTGAACTTTTACCTGTTCACGCCCAAGAACCCCTCCAGCAGCAAGCACATCTACGCCACCACCAAGTCCATTTCCAAGTCCAACTTCAACCCTGCTCACCCTACCCGTTTCGTGATCCACGGCTGGACCCAGAGCTACTTGAACAGCATGAACTCGGACATCCGCAAGGCCTTCCTCTCCAAGGGAGACTACAACGTGATCGTGGTCGATTGGGCCCGTGCCCGTTCCGTGGATTACGCCACCTCTGTTATGGCTGTCGCTGCCACCGGAAAGAAGGTTGCCAAGATGATCAACTTCCTGAAGGACAACCACGGTCTGAATCTTAATGACGTGTACGTGATTGGTCACAGCCTGGGCGCCCATGTGGCTGGATATGCCGGCAAGAACACCGACGGCCAGGTGCACACCATCATTGGTCTGGACCCCGCCCTGCCCCTCTTCAGCTACAACAAGCCCAACAAGCGTCTGAATTCCGACGACGCCTGGTATGTGGAGTCCATCCAGACCAACGGCGGCACTCTGGGATTCCTGAAGCCCATCGGCAAGGGAGCCTTCTACCCCAACGGTGGAAAGACACAGCCCGGCTGCCCTCTGGATGTGACTGGAGCCTGCTCCCACGGACGCTCCACCACCTACTATGCTGAGGCCGTCAGCCAGGACAACTTCGGAACCATGAAGTGCGGCGACTACGAGGAAGCCGTTTCCAAGGAGTGCGGAAGCACCTACTCCAGCGTTCGCATGGGAGCTGATACCAACGCCTACATGGTCGAGGGCGACTTCTATGTGCCCGTGAACAGCAAGGCTCCCTTCGGCATGATTAACTAATGACTGTGCAATAAAAACTATGCTTAAAAAATAATTTAATTCTTTTAAAGTTTTCGAATCTGAAAGGGGCTGCCAAAAATGATATTTCGCTCATAAGAATGTGCACACCCAATCAAAGCCAGAAACATCTTTGCTATTTTCAGCAAAATCGTTTTCCCACTTTGTTTGACATGTTTGTAATTATAATTAATGAGCGAACTGCAAATGCAATTTCGCCAGCGGAAAAGTCAACTGCCACATTTATTTGCATAATATGATAGTGGAAGGCACCACCCACATGAGGCATGACGCACAAATATTTGAATAACGAACTGGCTGCCGTAGGTGGACTGTGTGTCCTTGTGGCCCAATTAGCTCTCGAGCATGTCAAGTGTTTGACAACAAGTATGTGCACCTGGTGGATTGAAGATTGAAGTTGCACGCTTTCTACTTCAGATTCGTACAGTTAATCGTCAGATAGGATATTTTTGGAGCGAGCTCTTGAGTCCCATCAGTTTGATAACAATGTATTCCACCTTCGGTTCATTTATATATGAGTGGGATAGTTTGCGTTTATTACAGTGCCTAAGTTATACTCCTGACTCATTTTAATTATCCACTTAAATCCAGGGATTTGTGTCCAAGAGTCCCCTTAAAACACGACGAGTAGGGTATTTAAAGCATGGCTGTTTGATTTTCCGACAACTTTGGGTGTCATAACCACAAGGAAAAGCTAATATTAGACGCACGAATGTTAAATGGGTATAAGTTGTTTTATTTGCGAGCTGTTTTTATTAAATTTGCTTAATCAAACGCCAAAACCCGTATATCACGATGTGAGACAGATTCACGTGGAATACAATACTCTTCAATATTAATTCAAAATGCTCACTGAATCCGTCCATAATGAACAATAATGAAGTTAAAAGTTGTGGATGGTCTGCGGTTTCTGTTCATGTTCATATTCACGTTATTAGTTGGATTAATTTCTTAATAAGCGATGATTAAGGGGAAACGGCCATTTAAAAAGTGCCTGAAAGTATGCCGTAATTTTTTAACAAATTTCAATATTGTAACTTCCGGTTAGGCGGCTGCATTGTAATATTACACTTCCTGTTTAATGCTGCAGCAAAAGATTACTTTGAATTGAATATATTTTTGCTTGTTATTTTCAGGCTTCAATGCCCCAGCTCTATACCTTCGCTGAGCACTTCATACCACAGATTACAAACCACCAGCTGACCAAGATAACACACAAGTCGAGCAAAACAAAAATGCACTGGAGTGTTAAATTAAATGCCCATTTAATGATACCTACAATTACGTCCACTTAGCCCGACTTACAGAAGATTAAGTTGGTTGAGAACGCCAACCATTGTAATCGATAGCCGATAGTGGAGGCAACTGTTTACCACCATTTATGACTCGTGTCTCGATTGGAATTTATTGGCAACACATACAAATTTCCATACTCATTAACACCCAACAATCAAAGAATCAGTTCGCAAATCGACCACGAATGGCGCAATTGAAAAGCCAATCAACCGATAAAAGAACCATCAGATTTGGAGTTCTTAAAAAAAAACATGGGCAGTATGGCCGGCTGATTCAAATGTACCTAAACCTCCCAGGCAGCCAAAGTAATGCCAGCCGATTTAATCACTCCGTGATAAGTTGGCCCACTGGGGACGTATAAAAGCAATGGGTTTCGGACTGAACTACCATCACTTGTGGGCTCTACTGCGTTATGAAAACATTCCTGATTTTGGCATTCTTTGCTCTGGCCGGTAAGAATTTAAGAGTTTCTATTTCTAAAGAATCCCATCTAATATGTTAAACATCCTTTCAGCTTCGGCTATTCCGATCAAGGAATCTGAGCGCGTCCATGGGGAGAACGGCTGGTACGTTCCCCAGGAGGATGGCACTTCCGAGTGGGTGGACATGGACGTTGCCGAACAGTGGATGGAAGCCCAAGAGCTGCTGGAAAGCCGTGGCTTGACCACCGTTCCCGTGAAGTTCTACCTGTACACCTCCTCAAACCCCACCAAGGGCAAGAAGATCACCGCGTCCACCAAGTCCATTGATGCCTCCAGCTTTAACTCCGCCCACCCAACGCGCTTCGTGATCCACGGTTGGACCCAGAGCTACACCGCCAGCATGAACAAGGACATCCGCAGTGCCTGGCTCTCCAAGGGAGACTACAACGTGATCGTCGTCGACTGGGCCCGTGCACGTTCCGTGGATTACGCCACCTCTGTTATGGCTGTCTCTGCCACCGGAAAGAAGGTTGCCAAGATGATCAACTTCCTGAAGGACAACCACGGTCTGAATCTTAATGACGTGTACGTGATTGGTCACAGCCTGGGCGCCCATGTGGCTGGATATGCCGGCAAGAACACCGACGGCCAGGTGCACACCATCATTGGTCTGGACCCCGCCCTGCCCCTCTTCAGCTACAACAAACCCAACAAGCGCCTGAATTCCGATGATGCCTGGTATGTGGAGTCCATCCAGACCAATGGTGGTAACTTGGGATTCCTGAAGCCCATCGGCAAGGGAGCTTTCTATCCTAACGGAGGAAAGACCCAGCCCGGATGCGGATTGGACCTGACTGGCGCCTGCTCCCACGGACGCTCTACTACCTACTACGCCGAGGCCGTCTCCGAGGACAACTTTGGATCCATCAAGTGTGGCGACTACGAGGCAGCCGTTTCCAATGAGTGCGGAAGCACCTACTCCAGCGTTCGCATGGGAGCTGATACCAACGCCTACATGGTCGATGGTGACTTCTATGTGCCCGTGAACAGCAAGGCTCCCTTCGGCATGATTAACTGATAGAAACTCAATAAACTTTAAAAAACTCGAATTCTCCGCTTTATTACTAATATGTTTTTATGGGCATTAATAAATTGTTTTTTTCCTCTGTGAAATCCCTTTGATTTCCGCTTGATATCTGACTTTTTGGAACATAAAAAGGCGACAAATAATGACTTGGTTTCTTCAATGAACTTCCTTGTCGGATCTAGCCGACCATAAACCATAAGATTGCTAGCCAACCAATACCGTTTATTGATATTTATTGCTGCACTTGACCATTACCTTGAGTTCGTTAGTCATTAGTTAACAATGGTTTTATGGTTGAAATAAACAAACGATTTTAGGTGCTATAATCGACTTTTATAAGATTTGATTTAAAGAAAAAAGTAAAACGAAAAGTTATAAGAGTAAAAACCTTATATTTCGATATAATAGAATATGCAAATAATATTACAATAACATCAGGGTTAGGGTTGTGACCCTGAACCTTATCTTTGCGTTGATGCAACTTGAAAAGCTCTACTGTATTAGGTTTTTCCCTTATCAGCTTCGTTGGAGAAAACGATACGCTATCAAAGCACGACGTTCTAATCGTTTGTATCGGCCCTATCTTATTATTCAGAAGCTGTCAAAGCCTCAAGTGCTTACTGATATTTAATGGTGATTACGGTGATTATTTCAGGCCTATAAAAAGCGTGAAATGAGTGCTTTCTCCACCACAATAGTTTGAGACCCCCAACATGAAGGTGTTTTTTGTTCTTGCCGCCTTACTGGCAGCAGGTAAGTTGTCCACCAAATTGGCAATAGAGGCATGTAATTGATGAGCTATTTCTAATAGTGAGTGCCCTGCCCATTGAGGAGCGCGTCAATGGAGAGAATGGCTGGTTCATCCCCAAGCTTGATGGAAGCTTCGAGTGGATGGACATGCAGGATGCCGAGGATCTGATGGCCAACGGAGCCCAGATGGAGGGCCGCATCAGCACCAACGCCGTGAACTTCTACCTCTACACCAAGTCGAACCCCACCGATGGCAAGGAGATCAAGGCCAAGTCCGGCTCCGTCGAGGATTCCCACTTCAACAAGGATCATGGCACCCGCTTCGTCATCCACGGCTGGACCCAGAGGTACTCCGACGACATGAACACCCGCATCACCAAGGCCTGGTTGTCCAAGGGCGACTACAACGTGATCGTCGTTGACTGGGCCCGTGCCCGTTCCGTAGACTACGCCTCTTCCGTCCTGGCTGTTCCTGGAGCCGGTGGCAAGGTTGGTGAGATGATCAAGTACCTGCACGACCACCACGGCTTGGACTACGACAGCCTGGAGGTGATTGGCCACAGTCTGGGAGCCCATGTTGCTGGATACGCCGGAAAGACCGTCGGAGACCAGCGTGTCCACACCATTGTGGGTCTGGATCCTGCCCTGCCTCTCTTCAGCTACGATAAGCCCGCTAAGCGTCTGTCCACCGATGATGCCCACTACGTAGAGTCTATCCAGACCAACGGCGGCAAGCTGGGATTCCTGAAGCCCATCGGCAAGGGAGCCTTCTACCCCAACGGAGGCAAGAGCCAGCCCGGATGCGGACTGGACGCCACCGGATCCTGCTCCCACGGACGCTCCGTCCTCTACTACGCCGAGGCCGTCACCGAGGACAACTTTGGATCCATTAAGTGCCACGACTACGAGGACGCCGTTGCCAAGAAGTGCGGAAGCACCTACTCCAGCGTTCGCATGGGAGCCATTACCAACGCCTACATGGTCGATGGTGACTTCTATGTCCCCGTGAACAGCGAGGCACCCTTCGGCAAGATCGAGTAAAACCATGTTGTCTGAATAAAATACATTACTGAATACTCCAAAAATTAGAATCTTTTTTTCATTTAATTAGCGATTTTATTAATTGCGGATTAACCCCTCTTTTATTCAAAAATATGTTTACTTGTATTTCAATTATTAATTGACTTAATCCGACATGAAAGTATTTATGATTTGCTCTTAGAGTCGTGTTTCGCCAGCCCCTAAATTATACTTAGCAACCCCCATCGATATGGAGGACCCATCACCGTTCTAAAAAGTACTTATAACTGAAGTACACTGGGATTTTCGAAGCACTCGAAATCAATCGAGAATATCTTGTTCTGACTGGCAATAGATTACAAATATTTGTGAAGCTTTTCGTGTGCTTTCTTCTTCGGGTAAATACATGTCGTCATATTGGGGATTACAAATACAATCATTAAAAACGAATAAATAGCCCGAAAATGATAAGATTATCTTATAATACTATCCTGATCTTATATGTGGTGCTGCTTTTTGATAACTTACAGCCTATAAAAGCTGTGGTAAAATGGCTTAGTACGTTAGATTCTGCGAAGATATCAATATGAGAGTGTTCATAGCTCTAGCGGCTTTGTTGGCAACAGGTGAGTTATAGAGAGTATTAATGCGATATAGTGGTAACATTTATTGGTTTCTAGTTAGTGCCCATCCCATTGAGGAACGTGTCAATGGAGAAAATGGTTGGTTTGTGCCTCAGGTAGACGGCAGTTTTGAGTGGGTGGACAAACAGGACGCCGAGGAACTCTTAAATAGAAATTCACTCATCGAACCACGTTCCAATGACGTGTCCTTCTACCTGTACACCAAACATAACCCAACCACGGGAAGGGAAATCAGGGCTGATGCTTCCTCAATCGAAGACTCCCATTTCGATAAGAACCAGGGCACTCGTTTCGTAATCCACGGGTGGAATGGACGCTACACTGATGGCATGAACGTCAAGATCACCAGAGCCTGGCTTTCGAAGGGAGACTACAACGTAATCGTCGTTAACTGGGATCGTGCCCAGTCCGTGGACTATATCTCATCGGTGCGAGCTGTTCCTGGAGCTGGAGCCAAAGTGGGGGAAATGATTGAGTATCTGCACGAACACCATCATATGTCCCTGGAGAGTCTGGAAGTAATCGGGCACAGTTTGGGTGCTCATGTGGCTGGCTATGCTGGAAAGCAGGTGGGAGGCAAAAGGGTGCACACGATTGTCGGCCTGGATCCTGCCATGCCTCTCTTCAGCTACGATAAGCCGGACAAGCGACTGTCCACCGAAGATGCCTTCTACGTGGAGTCTATCCAGACCAATGGCGGCGAAAAGGGTTTCCTAAAACCCATTGGCAAAGGCACCTTCTATCCGAATGGAGGACGAAATCAACCAGGTTGCGGTTCAGACATCGGAGGAACCTGCGCCCACGGGCGATCCGTTACCTATTATGTGGAGGCCGTCACCGAGGATAACTTCGGAACCATTAAGTGTCACGACTACCAGGCTGCGTTGGCCAACGAATGCGGAAGCACCTACAGTGGAGTTCGCATGGGAGCTGTAACCAACGCCTACATGGTCGAGGGTGACTTCTATGTGCCCGTAAACGGCCAGGCCCCCTTCGGCAAGATCGAATAGAGGGGAACTATTATATTTATCATCTTATCAAAATACAAAAAAAATGAGTACTCTAATAAAATTCAGCCATTCTTTGATTTCGATTTTCAAGTACTCGCAGGTGAAGAGTACTAGGATTTCAAACCACTTAAATACAAAACTTTATAGATAGCATATTCCTACGGGCTGTAATGTAGGTTTATTAGATAGATGCAACACATGCAACTTAATAATGTCATTAGCATACTATCAGTTGATGTCATTACCATATATATAACACTATCAAATGATAACAGTCGTTTTCTGATCTCAAGTAGACTGTCTATTGATAAGTTACAAGATATAAAAACGGTTGTAATAAACCTTTAGCAGACTACATATTTCGGAGATATCAACATGAGGGAGTTATTTTTTCTAGCAGCATTATTAGTAACGGGTATGTCCTAATTGGTTTTCTAGACGAATTCGATTTAAATAATAATTTCCTGGTTCTTAGGTATAGCCCTTCCTATTGAGGAGCGTATCAATGGCGAAAATGGGTGGTATGTGCCCCAGGACGATGGCACTTTTGGTTGGATGGACAAAAAGGACGCTGAAGAGCTCTTAGAGAACATTTCCCCTCTGGAATTCCGTTCCAATGAAGTGTCCTTCTATCTGTACACGAAACAAAACCCGACGGAAGGCCAAGAAATTACTGGCGATGCTTCTTCAATTGTAGCCTCCCATTTCAACAAGGACCATGGAACGCGTTTTGTCATTCATGGATGGAAGGGGAAATATACCGATAGCATGAACGTCGATATAACCAAGGCCTGGCTCTCAAAGGGAGACTTTAACGTGATCGTTGTGAACTGGGCTCGGTCCCAGTCCGTGGACTATGCCATGTCCGTACGAGCTGTTCCTGGAGCTGGAACCAAAGTGGGAGAGATGATCCAGTACATGCACGAAAATCACGATATGTCACTTGAAACCCTGAAGGTGATTGGACACAGTTTGGGTGCCCATGTGGCTGGTTATGCTGGTAAGCAAGTTGGCCAGAAGAGAGTCCACACAATTGTTGGTCTGGATCCTGCCCTGCCGCTTTTCAGCTACGATAAGCAGGACAAGCGACTGTCCAGCGAAGATGCCTTCTATGTCGAGTCCATCCAGACCAATGGTGGCGTAAAGGGATTCGTAAAGCCCATTGGAAAAGCCACGTTCTATGTGAGTGGAGGAAGGAAACAACCAGGATGTGGAGTAGACCTTGCAGGAACCTGTTCCCATGCCCGGTCCGTTCTCTACTACGCCGAGGCTGTCACCGAGAACAGTTTCGGAGCCATCCAGTGCCAGGACTACCAGGCTGCTCTGGACAACAAGTGTGGCAGCACCTTTAGCAGCGTCCGCATGGCAGAGGATTCGAATGCGTACAATGTGGAGGGCCACTTCTATGTGCCTGTAAACAGTGAGGCTCCATTCGGGCAAACTGAATAGATCTCAATGCAGAATAAATAACAATAAACTGAGCTCCCAAAAAATCAGGTGGTCTATTTTCGTCAGTCTATCTGCATCTTGATTGGGCTCTTAGGGGGTTCTAATCACTGTCAAATCGCCAAGTGCTTTGTCGCACGTCAGTGGATGAGGACGGGTAAACCATCCTCTATGGAATTCGAGTCGCCATTCATGAAGAGCTTCTTTGGGCAAGTCACGGTCACGTGGTCTATAGATAGTCTGCATTTTTAATCAAATCATTTTGCTGGGGGTTCATCTTCATTGGCGGATTGGTTTTTATTGATAGGAAAACATATAAGCTAAGTAATCACGATGATGATAATATATATATGCTCGAAGTAAGCTTCTTATCTCAGCAATTAAAATATTTATATACTATTAAAATTCCTCTGCAGCAGTGACAAGAAATATTTCTTTGATAAACCATTCACTGATTTTTAGGACTCAAAAGCTTTTGCGATTAATTTTATATTTAAATTGGTGACCAGCTGTGATATTTTGGCAGCGAATATTGAATATTGATTAGAATTGACGAAGTGGCCACAAGCAAGCAACTGATAGTGAAAGCTACTAAAGGCTTAACTCTGCCAGAAAACAAATGGCCTATCATTCACTTGTGCGTGAAATGAATGCGATTTATATCTAATTTAAATATAATTTGAAGAGTGGTGTTATGACATAGATACTCTCTAAACTGAAATTGACTGAAGATAGTCTATCTCTCCACACAAAGATGATAAACGCCCTGATCGAATTGTACGTCAACAATTGTTGCCTATCGGAAACGTGAACTACTTCATAGGGACACGCGGCCCAGAAGAAATCAATTCAATCAAATTATATTCAAGATGGACATTCAACTTAGAACAGATTGCCGAAACACATGTTCCGCTCTTATCGGAACGGCCGATGGTCCGAGTGGCCAATCCAGTGGCCTATCTTAAGTGGTATGCTTCAACTTGTCTGTGATTTGATCGACTGATCGGACCCACCATCCATATAAAGTAGCTACCACGCCACCCACAGTTATTAGTTGAAGTTGACTTTGCCGCAATGATGAAACTGTTCCTGGCCTTGGCCTTTTGTGTCCTGGCGGGTAAGTTCGGGAAGCTTCCACAATATCATCCTGATTAAATTATTGGCAATCATTTCGCATTTTCAGCTAATGCCGTGGAGGTTCGTGTGAATGGTGAGAACGGATGGTATGTGCCCCAGGCCGATGGTACCATGGAGTGGATGGACCGCGAGTTCGCCGAGGCCTACTTGGAGACCAAGAACCGCATGGAGGGACGCAACGTTCTGAACCCCGTCACCTTCTACCTGTACACCAACTCGAACCGTAACTCTCCCCAGGAGATCAAGGCTACGTCAGCATCGATCTCTGGCTCGCACTTCAATCCCAACCACCCCACCCGCTTCACCATCCACGGATGGTCCTCCAGCAAGGATGAGTTCATCAACTACGGTGTCCGCGATGCCTGGTTCACCCACGGCGACATGAACATGATTGCCGTCGACTGGGGACGTGCTCGTTCCGTGGACTACGCCTCCTCCGTTCTGGCTGTTCCCGGAGTCGGCGAGCAGGTCGCTACCCTGATCAACTTTATGCGCAGCAACCACGGCCTGAATCTGGACAACACCATGGTGATCGGTCACAGCCTGGGCGCCCATGTCTCTGGCTATGCTGGCAAGAATGTGAAGAACGGCCAGCTGCACACCATCATTGGTCTGGACCCCGCCCTGCCCCTCTTCAGCTACGATTCCCCCAACAAGCGCCTGAGCTCCACCGATGCTTACTACGTGGAGTCCATCCAGACCAACGGAGGAACCCTGGGATTCCTGAAGCCCATCGGCAAGGGAGCCTTCTACCCCAACGGAGGAAAGAGCCAGCCCGGATGCGGTGTTGATCTCACCGGATCCTGCGCCCACAGCCGCTCAGTGATCTACTACGCCGAGTCCGTGACCCAGAACAACTTCCCCACCATGCGCTGCGGCGACTACGAGGAGGCTGTGGCCAAGGAGTGCGGTAGCTCCTACAGCTCCGTCCGCATGGGAGCCACCACCAACGCCTACATGGTCGCTGGAGATTACTATGTTCCCGTCCGTAGCGATGCTCCCTACGGAATGGGCAACTAAGTCCAGTCTATAATCTAATAAATTGAGTGAAAGCTCTGTGAGCGAAAGCAATCCGTTGTGAGCTTTATTTTACCGATATTACGGGCTACGATTGTGGGGCGCAAGTTTGGGGACTTACTAGATTTACTTTAACTTAAAGCTTTTCAATGCAAAAATTATACAGAGGTGGTCAAAAGTATTTACACAACGAGCTTTTTTTTCAATTGTCAACTAATTGAAAAAAAAGCTCGTTGTGTAAATACTTTTGACCACCTCTGTATATTATATGAAGCAAAAACTTGGTTATCTTTCTAACGGTTGCGATTTCTACCATGTAATTTGAAAGATAGTTTGGTAATTTCGTTGTATTAAGAAATAATTTAATAACGAATTTTTTTTTTTAAATTGAAATGATATTACTTTAGAAATGTACCCTAAAATTGTGCAGCCCAAAATAGTTTACCAAGAATTTTGTTAAGTGCTAGTAATGTATTTTTTTCGTGGTCTTAGAATCTTACTGATTAAACTTGATCTAATCACTTCACTGTTGTTGCGCAGATTTGGTTCTCATTCAACATTTGCAGACTGAAGGTATAAATAGCAGTACCAGGAACTACTAGTAACCCATTCTAAATATTCACTTCAACGATGAGATTGTGCCTTCTTGTGCTGGGCTGCGTGATAGCTGGTAAAGACTTTGCACATTGACAGATTTCGGTAACCTAGCATGCATTGAATTTAGCCAGCGCCTGGCCGGTCGACCAACTTTCGGTTCGAGATCATGGCATCAATGGATGGTTTGTCCCTCAAAGGGAAGGTGGCCTAAGATGGATTGGTAAAGCGGAGGCGGAGCGCCAGTTGGAATACTACGAGGCTCAGGAGGCGTTGGAAGGTCGTCTGTCCACCAACACGGTTAACTTCTACCTCTACACGCTGCAGAATCCTAGCACTGGACAGCAGATCAAGGCTACCCAAGCCTCCATCGATGGCTCATTTTTCAATCCCAAAAATCCAACTAGGTGAGCAAGCAAGAGATCAATTGATCCTTAAACTAACTGTAATGGCTCTATAGAATCACCATTCACGGTTGGAACTCAAACTACAAGGATGGGGTGAACACCAGGATAGCCGATGCCTGGTTCCAGTACGGCGACTACAACATGATTGCAGTAGACTGGTTCCGTGGGCGTTCCTTGGAGTACGCTACCTCTGTGGCCGGAGCCCCAGGAGCTGGAAAGAAAATAGCCGCACTTGTGGACTTCCTAGTGGAGGGATACGGCATGAGCCTGGACACTCTGGAAATTGTGGGCTTCAGTTTGGGCGCTCACGTTGCAGGACACACCGCCAAGCAGGTGAACTCTGGCAAGGTGGGAAAAATCGTGGGCTTGGATCCTGCCTCTCCCCTCATCAGCTACTCAAAGACCGAAAAGCGTCTGTCCAGCGATGATGCATTGTATGTGGAGTCAATCCAGACAAACGGTGCCATTTTGGGCTTCGGCCAGCCAATCGGAAAAGCTGCTTTCTACATGAACGGCGGTAGATCACAGCCTGGTTGTGGTATCGATATAACCGGCAGTTGCTCACACACAAGAGCTGTTCTGTATTACGTGGAGGCGCTGCTGTGGAACAACTTTCCTTCGATGAAGTGCGAATCCACCGCGGACGCCAACAAGAACAACTGTGGCAATACATACAGTTCAGTCTTGATGGGTGCTACCATAAACTTCTTTGTCGCAGAAGGTATCTTCTACGTGCCGGTAAACAAGGAATCCCCTTACGGACTTGGAGAAGTGAACAATGGCGGAGAGTCTACAACAGCTGCTCCTGAAGTTACTTCTACTACTGATAATGGTGAAGATGAGTCGACGACCGTCGTCTCCACATCGACGACAACGGGTAAGCCAGGGGAGTCCACAACCGAAGAACCCGAAGAGGATTCCACAACAAACAAAAAGCCCGAAGAATCCTCTACTACAACCGAACAGCCCGAAGACTCGACTACTACAAGCGGAGAACCAGAAGATTCAACTACGGAAGCCCCAGAAGAAACGACCACAGAAGAGCCCGAAGAGACCTCTACATCACCAAGTGATACTGAGGATTCAACAACGGAGGAGCCTGAAGAAGTTTCTACTACACCCAAGGAATCCGAGGAGTCCACCACTACAAGTCCTGAGGATGATGATACTACGTCAGCACCTGGCGAAGATGATGATACTACCGTAGCTCCAGAAGATGACGAAGAGAAAAAAACAACCACCGAGGATTCTGAGGATTCAACAACTGAAGAACCCGAAGAAGATACTACTACACCCAAGGAATCCGAGGAGTCCACCACTACAAGTCCTGAAGATGATGATACTACGTCAGCACCTGGCGAAGATGAAGATGATGATACTACCGTAGCTCCAGGAGGTGACGAAGAGGAAACAACCACCGAGAACCCCGAAGAAACCTCTACATCACCCAGTGATATTGAGGATTCAACAACTGAAGAGCCCGAAGAAGATACTACTACACCCAAGGAATCCGAGGAGTCCACCACTACAAGTCCTGAGGATGATGATACTACGTCAGCACCTGGCGAAGATGATGATACTACCGTAGCTCCAGAAGATGACGAAGAGGAAACAACCACCGAGGATTCTGAGGATTCAACAACTGAAGAGCCCGAAGAAGTTTCTACTACACCGAAAGATTCCGAGGAGTCGACCACTACTACGTCAGCACCTGGCGATGATGATGATTCAACAACCGAGGAGCCCGAGGAAGATACTACAACGACCAAGAAGCCAGTTGAACCCTCAACTACAACCGAAGAACCTGAGGATTCGACTACTGAAGTTCCCGAGGAGTCTACAACAGAAGAACCCGATAAGAATACCACATTAACGGAAGAGCCAGAAGACACATCTACAACAAACGCAGAACCGGAAGTATCGACAACCGTTGAACCGGATGTTGATAGTACTGTTGATCCAGAAGGTGACAAGTCGACAACGGAGGTCCTCGAGGATGTATCCACAACCCCTGTTCCCACTGAGCTTCCTTCGACAACGGGTGTTCCTCCTGAAGTTCCCATCACCACCCTGGCTCCAGAAGTTCCCTCAACACCACCACCGAAAGATGGAAATACCAAGAACATCTTCATTTTTAACGTGTTTTTGGTGAATGTTAAGATAGAAAACAAAAGTTGAAAGTGAGGCAATGGTTCTTACTTAGTTTCCCGCCCATTTGGCGAAGAGAAAATAACAATAAAATTCAAATAATACTGCAAGTCCATTATTAAACGTTTAGTTAGTTTGTTTTTTCCTATTCAATTGGAAGTGACTCACACTTAATAGTGACAGGGAGCTCGAAATCCATGTTATATGTCTAGTTAATCAGCTCGAACAGTTGATTATACTGAGACAGAACGTGCTGATTAGTATATACAAGTTATTTTATCGCATTAACGCCAGTCACTTCTGCTTTCGACGGCAGCAATACAAAACTTTCCGAAAAGTCCCGGTTACCAAATGGCTACTTCCCAATTAACTAGATTTATACACTTCGAACTTATCATGCCTGCATATTTATTATTCATGCGAAAATAATCAGGTTGGTAAAGTAGCTACCCTGATTAGAGCAATTACTGTTTCTTTTCTTTTGCTTCGTTTTTTAGATTTAAATATTCTTGTCTTATTGTATAGAAATACTTCCAGAACATAATCAATTCCACGTTAATATTCGAAATATTTGTATTCTGGCCTCACGCAGATTTCATCCACATCAATAAGACAATCTCGAAGGGGCACATAAAAGTATGTTCCAGGCGGACATTTCAGATTTTCGACCTGACCACCAATGCACTGCCTGTAACCAGCACAGTCATGGGGATCCTCTTCAAGTGCTCCTTCATCGCAAATTTGTATGTTAGTGACGCAAATTCCTCTCCTATCAACCGAGCATATCTTCAGTTCCATATCGTAGTAGAAGCCATTGGGGCAAAGTTCCTCAATCAGCTCGCCATTCTGACATTTGAGGTATCCTGCGCAATTATTAGGATCCATTTTAAGTTGTCCTTCTCTGCATTTTGCAAGTGGATCAATACAAACCCCATTTATGTCTCTGATGCAGAACTCATCGGGTTTAGTAAGCGGTGGACCAGTGTCATTGTGTTGCACCTCATCTGATTTATACACCTCTTCTGTCCTTGCACACACCTTATGCACATCCATAAGACAATCTCTCTCTGCCACATTAAAGTATTGTCCAAGGGGACAATTCAGATTTTGAACCACACCTCGAATGCATTGTCTGTAACCAGCGCAGTTGTTGGGATCTTCCTCGCGAACTCCTTCTATGCAGAACTTGATATTAGTGACGCAAGTGGCTCGCATATCAACCACACATTTGCTCGATGTAGAATTATAAAAGAAGCCACTGGGACACACTTCCTCCTTCAGCTCTCCATCGACACACTTCAGGAATCCTGCACAGTTTTTGGGATCTAACCTGAGCTGACCATCCCTGCATTTGGCAAACGGGTCAACGGAGGTGGTGAAATTTGGAGTAGACTCAGTAGTAGTTTGTAAATCGAGAACCATTGTCTTATCTGACTTTAAACAGACCTCATCCACATCAATGGAGCAATTTCTTTGGGTTGCATTGAAGTATCTGCCCGAATCACACTTAAGTTCCGTAGCCACACCTTCAAAGCATTCTATGTATCCAGCGCAATCCTGGGGATTCACCTCTCGAATTCCTTCTATAAACAGTTTATTGTTATAGACACACGTACCGGTATTGTTTTCCAGATTGTGGACTCCGCCTAAAGTGGTGAGCTGCAGACTTATAGCAGTTGTTTGCAAATCGGAAGTATAACCCTCCGTGCTTATAGGAACATCATTCGTAGTGCTTTCCGTATCCGTATATGGATTCAAATCTGTGTATCGATTGAAATCAGCACTAGAACTTTCGGTAGTAAAATCCGCAACTGTACTATCCGTATTTGTATTTTCCTGCAAATATTCACTTGTACTCTGCGAATACTGAAACTTTTCTAAGTCCCTGTCATTGTCAACTCTTGACTTAGCGCATACTTCATCCTCATCAATGAGACACTCCCCTTGGGTTCCATTGAAATACCTTCCAAATGCGCACTTGAGTGGTTTGACCTTACCTCGAATACATTGGGTGTATCCGGCGCAATCTTTCGGATCTTCTTCTACAATTCCTTCAATGCAGGTACTAGAATTCGTGACACAAGCACCAAAATTGTCCACCAAACAGGTTTTCAAATTTGAGTCGTAGTAGGTCCTCTCGGGGCACTCCTCCTCCACCAACTCTCCATCGATGCATTTAAGGTATCCTGCACAATTATTGACATCTCGTTGATTTTTCCCTTCCGTGCAGATTGTTGATTGACCTACACAAGCTCCATTCAAGTCGAAGATACAGGAGGCTTGGGAAGTAAGCTCTTGCAGAGCAGAATCACTAGATTGGAAATCAGCATCAGTACTCTCAGTACTAGAGGTACTACTTTCAACATATTGATGATGTTCTACAATCCTTGAATGATCTTTCCGTGATTTTGGACACACTTTGTCCAAATCGGCGAGGCATTCTCCCTGCGTCACATTGAAATATCTTCCAGAATCACACCTAAGACTTTCGAACCTACCTCGAATGCATTGTGTGTAGGCAGCGCAGTCCTTGGGATCCTTTTCACGCTGTCCTTCGACACATAGTTTTCTGATTGTAACACAAACGCCCTCAGTGTCCACCAAACAAGTTTCCAGCTTGAAGTCGTAGTAGGTACCACCTGGACACTTCTCCTCCACAAACTCCCCATCGATGCATTTCAGATATCCTGCACAGTTATTGGGATCTATTTTTAGTTGTCCTTCGGTGCACTTAGCTGGTGGGTCCACACACACTCCTTTTAAGTCAACAGTGCAAATTTTGTACGTGGGCTCAAAGTATGTGCCACTGGGACAAGTTTTAGTGTTTAGTCTTCCATTTTCGCAGTTGAAATAGCCAGCGCAGTTAGTTGGATCCACACGAACTTCTCTATCTGTACACTCACTTGAAGAAGACGAACACACTCCATTCTCATCCACCTGGCAGAGCTTGAATATGGGCTCAAAGTAGCTACCAATGGGACACTTCTCCTTCACAAGGACTCCATTCAAGCACTCCAGATAGCCGGCACAATCCTCGGAGTCCAATTGTAGTTCTCCCTCCAAACATATTTCTTTTGGAGCTGCACAGGATCCAGTTCGAGACATTCGGCAGTTTTTCGATATTACATTAAAGTAGCTCCCTGCCGGGCAGCTTTGTCTTACCAGATCTCCACGAATACACTTGACGTAGGACAGGCAATCATTTAGATCCTCAAAAATATCTCCATCAAAGCATAATCTTCGTGAAGTAGGGCACACACCAAACTCGTCCACCACACAGATTTCATTATTCGCTTCAAAATAACTTCCATTGGCACAATTTAGGTGCACAGTTTCATCGTCGATACACTGAAAGTAGCTGGCGCAGTCATCCATGTCAGCAGCTACTGAACCCTCGGTACATTTTACAGAGTCCTTAATAATGGATCCAAAAGATGGACGCATCAGACATATCCATGCCGAAATACAAAACACTAAATTGGGAAAAACTAGTAAGCTCCTTTGAAATAATGAATTATTTTTAATTATTTCTCACCTTCGTAATACTTTCGACCTAGTTGCAACTCCATTTTCTTATATTCCTACAATGAGAGCTGTTCTAAGCAATTCCCGCTTTTATATTGCAGCTCCATTAGCACTTTTGTAACTATTGATAAGATTGAGTGAAGAACTTACATATGTTCCTTTATAAGTGGCAAATAGAAAATATGTGAGAAAAACCACTGACAAGTGACTCAGCAATGTTATTATTTTTAGAGCTTAAACAATCTTTGAGAGACAATAATGAAAGGCTGCAATAAAAGGGACAACCCAAGGGGGGTTTATCCCAAGACAACCCGATTTACAAGAATGTTTACATCAAAGAATAACCTGTGTTACTTTCGGTTGAAATCACACTTTGAGCCAAGTGATTTGCATATTACCCTTAGTTAGTTTATCCTCTTTTTCAAGCGGAGGCTCCCGTCTAAATTTCCGCACATCCCGATGACGAAAACTATTGAATTTCCATAAGAAAAGAGCCCTGTATCATTTGTTGCTTTTTGAAAGAGGTTAAACGGATGCCTTTAGCCCTTAAGCCCAAAAATTTTCCATTATCCGAAAATCTTGCGTTTATTAAAACATACACAGTTTTGCTACGATTAAATTCCCATAAAATTTTCAATGAGTGGTTTAAAAGAAAATCATTTATTGATTACCTTCGTGGACAAGCATTCCGTAGCGAATGCCATTTTTTATTGCTTTATATCCCAAATGACCTAATGGTCACTTTTGATCGCCTAATGACACCAGTCCTTTGGCAAAAGTCATTGCAAGTGGAAGTGGACAAGTGTGCGTAAAAAGTCAGCAAAGAAATTTCTTTTTTTCTAGTTGAAATCAATTGCATTTCATTGAAAAAATCCCAAAATCATTAAAAAGGCATCGAAATGTTGCTCACTCTGCACACAAATTTCAGAATGACTTGATACTTTTTGGCAGTCAAGCAATGCCTTTGCTCAGCCGAGAATAAACTTCTGGCAAAAGAATTTTCAATATTAAAAGCCGGGTTGGCCAAGTGCATCTTGCAGATTGTTTATGGAATTTTTTAGAAAGACGTTTGAGATATCTTCACAAACTTATTATCTCTCCTGAAATGGAAAATTCAGGGGACAGTAAACTGTTTTAAAAATTCGCGTTTCAGTGTAAACAAATTTACCTTGTTGTTGCCATATTGCTTCTTTTGTTATCTTACTATATTTTAAGTGCTTTAACGAAAATCAATTCCTAGTAAATAAAACAGACCTGAAAACGTCACCGAAAACATATGATGCAGCCACTTGAGAAGAAGGCTTCCTCATTTCACTTTGTTGAACATTTTTTCAATTGTTTGCAACCAAACACTTTTCTCTGATATTAGAATTATATACCACACACTTTATATCTTAACAATCTAATCAAAGGGCATATGTCATTCGACAATGTTTTACAAAGAATTGTTTAGTTATGAACTGTTTGCACTGTGTGTTATTTGCTAAAAGCAGTTTATTTACAAAATCAAATACCAATAGATGTTATCAAAAGCAAAATGTATTGTTTCCCAAGCTCAAACTGACCAAATATGTTGGCAAAATAAATACTTTTCAATTAGTTCTTTTAATTTCTTAAAGGGTTAAAGACTTTATATTTCACTTTGCTTAAATTCATTTTCATGGCGTTAAATCGAAAACTATGAAAAATCATACAAGGGTCATTACAAGTAAGGGCGGCAAATTGAATCGTGTCCGAAATGAGATTCAAACAAATTCAGCTGTGATGCAAAAACTAAAAAGAAGACAAATCGAATGTCAGGCACTGAATGTATTATTATTTTTAACGGTTTTCCGAATGAATAAACCAGAATCGTAACATGCCGGCAAACAAACAATTAAAACAATGCCACATTGCGTTAAGCGAACGACAAAAGCTAACATAAATTCGAAATATAAGCCAAGTCGGTAAATATGATAAAAATGCTCAAGCCATATAACCGTTTAAGTTCAACACTGATGCTCACTAAGGCTGCAATGCCTTAAAGAAGCCCCCAAAAAAATGAGAGAATTTAATAACTTTATGTATCACGTGCAACAATGGCAGCGCACAAGGACTAAGTTGGTGAAAGGACAAAGCCCAAAAACTGCTCCAATTTGGGATCATCCTGCATAATTTACAATTAGCCCGGCCAGGAATGGTTGTCAACGAAAGCAAAATGGTTGGAGAACTAGGAGATAAGACCTGCTTAAGTCCACTTCATGCAACACTTACAGCTACGCCATGGACAACGTTGCGTATGTGTTATGTTATTTATGTCCAAGTAAACTTGTGCAGCTGCAACACAAGAAACTGCTGATTGATGATGCTACCGGAAAGGAACATTAATGCAATACAAATTTGTTGAGGAATTTCATTTTTATCAGTTTATGGCTGCCTCTTGTCCTGATAAATCTGATTGGGCACATCAGTCAAGAGTTACCAAAACTGAATATATATTGACTATAGAAGGAAGGTTGGTCTGAAGCTCGTCCGTGAATTATAGTCATGTGTATCAATCCCAACCAGAACTAAACTTGCGAGCAGATGTGTGAAACTCAGCCAAATGCTAACAAGCGGAAACAACAAGCCATTTGCCGGCGGAGAGGACAAGCTGATTAGCAGGTAAACAAATCTCATTACAACTCACCTGGTGCAGCGAGGCACTGGGATTGGACTGGTGCTACCCTCGAGGGGATTGCAAGTCGTCGAGACTGCCAATGTCAATGCCAATGCCAGATGTAATGACCTGAAACAATGGCCGACAATTTCACTTGCAATCACTCACTTTCCGTATTGCGTATACGCACTGTTGGACACGTGATTAAAGTCGCAATTCATTAATTGTTTATTGTTTACTGATTGTGTTTTCGCTGCTTATGACCACTCTCTAAATTGTATGGACTGAGTGTTTTTAATGGGCTTATAAGTTAGAATACGCAATTCGCTAACCAGACGGAGACGACCGACAAAAAGTGAAGGAACACGCCCACCAACGATGCGACTCGCGCGGGCACAGAAAGCGAACTGAATGTGCAGCCGGATTTTTCATCCGGACTGACTGATCAACCGGCCACGAAACACGGGCACGAGCCCGAAAGGCAGCTCCTCGTACTCCTTTTCCCGGCTTTTCCATCCACATGTTGCCACATCGCTTTGCGCAGGCACCAAAACCCACAGCCAACTGTTGGTTTTGGCGGGAAGTCTCAGCAACATGTTGCTTTGCCATTTTGGCCATTACTCTACGATTTTTCTACGAGCACAGCAATGAGGAAAACCGTCGAAATTGGGCCTACAGCCGAAATTAACAAAACGTAACGCAATTAAGCAGGCTGTAAAATCGCCAAGGTCACGTCTTCACACAGGGTCAATTATCATATTAGGCGGCATGAGCCATCATTAAATCACTCAAATGCGAAATCCATTGTGTTTTATCCGAATTAACTGGACCATTAACTGTGCTTAAGGAAAGTGTATAAAACTTTTGATGAATATTCCACATTAAAGCCCATTTAGTTTTTTTTATAAATTCGATATTTATTATCTACTCTTTATTAAAACAAATGTAACAAGTTATACAAACGAACAAACAACGAGATGTGCATGTGGGGAGGTTTGGCACGTGTGCATGTGTGAATTGGGAACAGGGGATTGGGAAGAGGTGCATCCAATGGACATTAGACTATGACAAACTGTGAAATTGGCTAAGGCATCACCATCTCAGAGCAGCGATCTTCACTTCAGCTTCTTCAGGAAGTAGCGGTTGGGAGGACCGTAGCTGGTGGCAGGCACATGGGAAGGAGCCAGTCGCTGCTCCGGCTGTTCCTCCACCACGATGGGTGCCATTGAGGGCTCCTCAATGGCCAGGGCGGCGGGAGCGGTGGCAGGGGGCAGATACTGGTTGGCAGGTGCGGACAAGGTGGTCTGGACCTCCTCACCAGTATAGGCAGCTGCAGTGGGGGGTCCGTAGACCGCAGAGGGAATGGCTGGCTGCTCTACTTCCGGCTCGGGAGCGGGAGCCAGGGTGGTGGGTGGCAGGACATCGGCGACCTCAGCCAATGGGGCGAAATCCTCGGCGGTGGCCTGACGGGGCTCCATCTCTGCAGGTGGGGGTCCATAGACGGGGGCCTCCTCCTTCTTGGTCTTGTACTTGATGAAATAAACCTCTGGTTTCGATGGCTTGGTGGGTGGTGGCGTTGGAATCACGATGTCCTGCTCCTGCTCGGGCTTCTTGTGCAGCACATAGATCAGAGTCTTCTCTTCATTCTGGGGTGGTGGTGGCACAACTGGCTGACGGATGGCCGGAGCAGATGGCGCCTTGATGAACACGATCTTGTAGTGCTTCTGCTTGGGTCCCTGCTGGTGGTGAACGCGGGTCTGGATGGCATCCTCCTCCTCGAAGTCCTTTGGTGGCACATGGACGTAGATGTGCTTGTGCACCTTGGTTTCCTGGGGGCCATTGTTGTAGCCACTGGCATGCTGCACTCCGGACAGGCGGTGGGCCATGTTGTAGCTGTCATCGTAGGCATTCAGGGGCTCAGCGGCGGCGGCAGTGGGAGCCACTTGCTCGATGGCATCCAGATGCATTTGGGGTGGCAAGTAGGTCTGCTGGGGCGCTGCAAAGTTGGCGAACGACTGCTCCTGGGGCAGAGGCTGGTAAATCTGCGGGGGAACGGGGTGAGCTGTCCAAAAAGAAAGATTAATAAGATTAAGATTAATATGTTGAGTTAATATATTTACATTTGGTGTATTATATTACTATAATCAATGTTCAATCTTGCATTTTTTAATAATTGTCATTTTCATAAACTAATTTGAATCAATGAACTTTAAGATAAAGTATTAACTAAATTAAAGGACAAGTTTTGACATATTTTTATCTGTGTCACATAAATAGCTTTCATCTGACTGAATTTTTTGAATTCATCCTCCGCCCACTTACCATTGAGTGGCAAAGCCCGCTGGCTCTGCTGCTGAGGTAACCCGTGGTAGGAGTACGGGGATGGGGGCTCAGGACGACCCAAAGTGGTGGCCACCAGGGAGGCCACGCACACAACGAACAGCGAGGAGACACGCATTTTGCTTCTGGTAATCGGAAATCCTGTGCTGCTTAGTAAGCCCGTAATCCTTTGGCTCGATGAAATGCTTCGATGGAGAAGCTCGATGCTCGACTGATGCTGACTTGGCCGCCGCGGTCCGAATTTATATGATTCGATGTCCGCAGCTCCGAGTGCTCAAAGTCTCATTACAAAAGGTAAACGAAATAAACGAAAAAATGAATTTAATTAAGCATCAAAAGAGACGCGAAGAGCGTCGGATGAACTTGGCCAACAGCGAGTAGAAGGCGGCGCAGAGCGAAGATACGGATACGGATGCGGAGAGAAGTCTGCGACACGTGTCTTTTGGGCTCACAAGCGAGAAATTGGAGCAAACCCGGCTGCAAATCGAATCTCCCAGGAGGGGGCAAGTCCCATAGTCCACAATCAACGCCCTGGGCCAACGCGAATAATGTTTGCCCAAATCGTTATGTGTAACACTCTCCGCTGAGTATCTCGTATCTGGTATCTTGTAGCTCGTAGCTCGCATCTCGTATCTCATATCTCGCATCTGAAAGATGCAGCAGCCGCAACCTTCGGCCAAGTGCGCCAAGTGTTATTTTCACAATTGGAGCGCACTTAAATCGCTGGCTCGAAATCGAAAGTGACCCACGATTACACACTCGACCGAGTCCCATTGATGAACTTCATTCATGTGACGCCTCGAGGAACTTGTTTGTCCAGTTTGGACTTCCTCGCCAGCCGGGTCAAGTGATTCCCCGGCAATCCAGTCAAGGGATAATCTATTTTTCCGCATGATTAGCAAGAAATCTAAATAATGAATGGAAAATTTCAAAACAACGTGTATTTCTAGGACATTGAACTAAGAATTTATTAACTATGATAAAATACATGTGTAACTTTGTCATTTTTAAAGACAAATTTGCAGGTTTTTTATGCCTTCAGCTTTAGTAATTAATTATAATTATTTCTACTCATTCTTAAGTATCATTAAACTTCAATGTTGTCTCATTGCATATGGAACTAACAATGGTTACTTTAAAAGATCCCAGTCATTGCATACAATACAATGCATTTTAACCCATTCTTAAACCCTAACAAATTCGTTTATAAAGCTATAAATACAAGCAGTCATCAGACCAAAAATAACACAATAACGAAGGGCTTTTCAAGGCCAGTTCCAAATTTCCCCCGAACTGTCAACCGTTGACGGCGGACACTTTCAACACCTACGACAACAATTACGAAACAATCGTAACAAAATCAAAATCAAAATCAATTTTCAAATTGAAGCCAAACATTAAGCGTCGAAAACGAAATCGAAACAATAAGTAATAAAACAAAACAGCAGCTACCCAAATAAAGTGAATAGCGAGCGGCGTTTAATTGGATTTGCTGCACACAGCCATTGGATCGAAAGTAAATAGAGCGCCAGTACCCACTACCCAATACCCAGTAACCAACCAGTAATCAGATGAATCGAGACGCTTGTCCACTTGCTGTCCACACACAGAAATCATTAATCGTAATTGCAGCCGACGCATCTCGACGCATCTCGACGCAGCGAGGTGGAGAAATGTCGAGTGCCTGTGCGGACACATGTAGCTTATGGCCATAACTACATCGACATGGCTAAAAGGCGGCACAAGAAGTTGGGGGGCGTACGTAATGGCAACAGGGTTTTGGGGCTTTACGTCACCGATCGATCGATTGGAAATTGGTGCACTTGGCCACCGAAGAAGAAGCCCAACGAGTCAAGCGCTGTCAGGAAGGAAGAAGGGCCCGGAATAAAAAAATAAAAGCAGGGATGCAAAGGTAACTTTATTTAAACAAATACATAAATAAATGGTACAGTGAAAAGTGATAAAATTGCTCAGAAATATTAGTAAAAATGTCAAAATTATGCGTAAACTAAGTCTAAATATAGATTGTCATACCTTGTTGGACTCGTAAAAACATTCTGAAACGATTGGCATTTAAGAATTAAAAAAAAAAATTTTGCCAATTTTTGCGAAAAATTACAATGTTACCCCTTATAAAAAATGAAAATTTTGACCAAAAATTCAATTTCTGGAATCAAACCAATTGTGATCGCGTTGGTTTGCTGAGGTCATTAGCTCTCTAAAAAGGTATTTTTCTTAGCTGTGGGTCCCATTTTGGCCGAGTTACAAGCTTAAATACCTTAAATATATACGTACAAAAGCAAAACTTGGTGAAAAATCTCTAGTGATCTCTAGTGATTAGATACAAAAATTTAATAAATTCTATTAAGGTAAATTATATTTTTATTCCATCCCTGCCCAAGAGAAAGAGCGAGAAAGACCAAAGGAGCTGCCGCAGATTGTGTCATCGAGGGTTCGAAATTTGGTGAAAATCAGGTCAACAGTGCAGTAGCACGTCCATCGATGAGTTATTGATTTGTGTCGAATACTCGATCTCCTGCCCTTCTCCTCGTGGCATTGGCTTAGTCTTGTTTTTCGTTGCCCTTCGATCGCTTCAAATTGACATTGCCGGGGAGCTGCGTCCCTCTTGGGGGGAATTTCCATCGCAGCAGCTTAAAATAGACGAAGCGACCGGGGATGCGCGCCACTTGACTTGCCACTTGTTGCATTCAAGTGCCACGAACAGAAAAAGCCATAGAAGAAGCACACGAAGGGGCAGATACTTTGGGGCTTTGTCATTGAGATGTGAACCCACAAGTCGATTAGTTGGCCAATGGCAGTGGAGAGGCGCATTCCATCGCCAGCGAAGAATGCGTAGGTCACTTGGCTTAAAAACGGAGTAGAAGCTGCTGCAAACCTTGTGGTTTAAGTGGATATAGATACCCATCTCATACCCATAGTATTGAACTTTCTACTCAATAGTTAACCATTTAAATCAATTTACACCAAAGTAAGTTCACATAAAAATCAAACTCACTTACGATCCCAAACCTCAAATTAACCTAGGCTGTAAAAATTTGACTTCCACATAAAGTGATTTACTGATTTCCGAGAAATGCTCCGACTACCATATTAAATAATTTTATTACACTCCAAAGCAAGTGTATATTTTTCACTTTTACCACAAACACCGAAAATAAAAAGGCAACTGCAAACCAAACATGCAAATCATGCTCCAAAAAGTTTATAAAAAAAAGATCGCAAGTAGATGTTATATATTTAACTGGGGCTTCAGCCCACACTCCGTAAATTATGACAAATGGCAGATGAATGTGGTCTATTCCCTGGCATTCCCCCCGTTTTGAATACGTTGACAAATCGTTCGGTTAAGTGACTTAATAGCTAGCCCGGAGGAGCATAATGACGATGATTACTGCGATCGGCGTCGTCGATTATCTCGTTAATTAGAGACCACAGAAAACCAGAGCATTTTTGCACCGCTTGGCATTGCCGCCTTGTCAAGGTCACCCGATTTTAGCACAATTATCGAGGCCCTTATCCCAACCCATCATCATCGCCTCCGGTTTTATGTAACTCACTCACAGCCTGTGGGAAGTAATTAAAACTGGAGCAAGTCGAGTACTTTTTATTTACGAGGGTGGTTACCTGGCTTTCGTGACCAGGTTCCTATGGCAGTGTTAATGAGGCTAATACCAGTCTGCTCCAACAATTTAATGAGGAAAATAAATTGAATTTCAGGATAAGTTAAATATTTCATTAGTTTTTATATATGTATAGAATTAAGTGCTGATAATTAGTCATCAAAGTGGTTGGTAAACATACAACGTCATTACAGGTTTTACTACGAGTTTTAATGGCAAAAGGAATTCTTGGAAAAGAAAGTTTTAGATACCAGGGACTCACTCCCACAAAGTTTTTATTTATTCAAGTGGATTTTCAGGGGTAACGCCTTACCCAATTGAAGACCACTTGCCATGGACAACTGCCTTTAACTTGTGCCCAAATATTGACATTGAATTATAATGCCCATTGAGACGCACGGCAATCAAAGGCCTATATATAGAGTTACACACACGGCTATTACGGCCAAAAGTAGAGTGTAAGCAGGGGAAATAATAAGATGGTTAGCGGACAAAGGCAAGTGGCAAATACTTTGTCACTGACAGCGGTCAAAACATAAAGGGTAAAGGGTTTTCTTTCGCGGGATCTGCAACAGCTGCCAGCCAGGCCGATTGCTTTTCACGTATCTCAAAGATACGCAAAATTATACGAGTATCTACCCATCTGCCGGTGCGTATGGTTGGGTTTCATTGAATTGAGTGCCCGGCTAAATGCTGTGAGCCGCAATTCGTATCTCGCGCTTTATTTACTTACGCTGTCATCCCCTTTTGTTTGGCACTAGTTGGCCCAGCCCCCAGCCTCCAGTCCAATTTGTTAGCCATTTGCAGTCAATCGCAGTGTGGCCACTAAAAAACACGCTTGGTCTTTCCATTTGCCTTTTCATTTCGGCTCTTTAGTGGGCCGTCATCTCTGTTTGCCTGTTTGCCGGCCAGCTGGCAATTAAAAATGTATTTACCAGCTCTTTGCCATTGTGGAGCACTTATCGCGCGACTTGCACTTGACCAGTTCCGATTTGAAGTGGCTTAAAGCCATTCGAAGGACTAGCCCCTAAATGGCCGTTACTAAACGTCGACTCCTATCTAAGTCCACTTGTCGTATACTCTATGTGCAATCATAGTCGCCCGCTGGCGCCATCTACATGTCATTTAACTCTAGATAACTTATCACTCGCGTCTTTCTTCCTCTCTCGCCTTGAACAAGTTCAGGCGATGAAAGAAATCGTCAGTCGTGGAAAAAAGCTTCACAGAAGCCAAACAAAGTTAAACGCAAACAAAGAGCATGTGGAGTAGGTTACTGGAGTCTAGGGTTTCAACTCTTGAATACCTCATAATCTCGGAAATATTTTAACTTGTTGATTCCAAGTGCCTTATCATTTTAGTTAGCCTAAAACCAAAGAGCTAATACTTACTTATAGTTGATTATCTTTATCAATCATAATTTATAGATTCATTTCCATATGGTTATCAACAAAAATGTTATATAAAAGCAAATGCCAAGAAAAATCATCTATGTAGGGTATGTAAAAAATGAAAACGAAAAAATTAAGAGACAGCCTAAAAACAAAAGCATTCGCCTACGACTGCAGCACCATCGAGCACTCATTTCAGTTGCTCACGAGGAGATCGCCGGTGAGGTATCTCGCTAACCACAGATACGATTTATCTCAGAGCAATGCAAAGGCCTCAAAATAACGACAGTCAGGTAGCTTATCTAGCCAAGATTAAAAGTAGTATCTCTTTTATTTTGTCTACCCGTTTAGCTGATTTTGGTGCAACAGAATTTACGAACACTGCCCCCGGAATTAGTTAGGAGGCACGCTGATCATGTAGAGCAACTGGATCTAAGTCACAATTGTCTGAAGGATCTGTCTTGGTTGGCGGACTTCGAGCAGCTGCGTCATTTGGTGTTGGACAGCAATCGCATGCATGAGGCTCATTTGAGGACACTGACTTGCCCATTGCCACAATTGGAAGTACTGATGCTCAACAAAAATGAGGTGAGGCCACAGAATCACAGTTCAATTGCTGTATATTAGAAATGAACAAATATTGCAATTTCTTATCGATTCCAGTTCAGTGACCTGCCGACGACAATGCGACTGATCAGAAAGTTATTTCCCAACCTGCAGTATTTGAGCCTCCATGGCAATCCGATCTGCCCGGATGGCTTGGAACTGCAGCCGTTCTCCACTTACCTGCGCTACGACTACGAGTACTACAGGTGGGTGGGTGTCACAATATTGATCTATCTATACTTAGCTGCCGATCTGTTTCAGCAACTACATTGCACAGTCGCTGAGCAAACTGAAATTTCTGGATCATGGACTGGTTCAACGCACCTACAAATACGAAAGTTTTCCCATAAAAAATTACAATGGCAAACAGCTTATCCAGACGACAAGTGTCTAAAATTATTAGCAAATATGACTATTTAACCTATGTTATTTACATTTAATGAAGCAAATTTCTTATATTACCCATTGATATATTTATTGAAGCTTGGGTATTATATACTAAAGTATAAGACCACATCCTAGACACAATTCGTATAAGACAGCGTCTTGGATATCTAGCCAAGACACTAACCGCAGCCAAAAGCTTACAGTGGTCAAATTACACACAAGTGCGTTTAAAAATTGCTTGTGATAAATCAATATCACCAAGTATGCTAAAATTAAATTTAGTTTTAAAACATTCTATTTTAGCTAAAAATTCTAGTACAACTATTTGTTTAAACTCTATAACTTAAAAAATCGATGGACAATACCTACACATTGTAGGGCATTTGTATATGCCGGCCGGCATATGATAATTCAGAGGAGGACCACAAGCACAGTGAGAATGTGATGAACGGCAGTGCAAAACAAATCGCTGATAGCCAGTTATCGGGCTCTATATAAATCGGCATCTGGCAGCATTTCAGTTTCAGTTTCGCGACGACTCCCAGACAGCCGGTTTCTATTCCAGTTCTTGAACGTGTATATATTGCTCAATATGGCCGATCCCAACGCCAAGCCCAAGTACACAAAAGTGAGTATGTAAAAATATTGTGTGGGCAGCTGTATATTAAATAATGCAATACCCTATTACTTCGATGCACTTAGGCCAGGTGCATTGAACTTGCACTTCCTGCAATACAAGTTAAATGATTTAAAGTATGCTGCCTATTAAAACGCAGCACACACCAAACTCGTTTGTGTCGCAATTTACGCACATATGTACAAATATTCGCAATTTCGGCCTCTTTATGCAGATGTACGAATATTTTTTCAAAAAAACAGCAATTAGTTTGTTCACAGATAGAGGGCTTAAATTGTTATCAACAGATGTGGGACGAAAAAATAAAAAGATTCAACAAAAAAAAGAGCAATAATAATTAAGAAGTTTGCTAAGCTGATAAGAAAACATTCGTAGGGGTCCAACATGTACTTGCCTTTTTTTTCTGATACGGATGAGACTTTGAACGCTCATTTACAATGGCGAAATTAAGAAATATAAAATATAAAAGAAAACTAAACAATTATAAGATCAACTAGTAAAGATTCTTTCTCTGTAAAGTAAGAACTCCCTATAATTCCATGATTTTTATAGCCCACTTTTCTATATTTATTATTGTTTCCAATTGACTACTATAAGCGGACTACTTTATCTTGAAAGTTTAAGAACGCTGGTCTTACGATTTCTTATCGCCCAACAACCCATTATAATTTAAATCAACACTAGATAACAGCCTCAAACTACTTTGGTTTATTGTCAACAGTTTTGTCATTTTTTTATAAACCTCAACAATTTGGAATCGTGACTAGAATTACACTTTACAGTGTTTACATTATCGCGTGTCCCCGGCAAATTGAAATGGGCCAATCCGGGGGGTTGATAACTTGTTTGAGCGGATAAGTAATCGCTGACAAACTGGGCTAACAATGATGAACAAATTGCAAAAATTACTGGCACACCAATTGGCTGTTTCACGAAAGTGGTCGAAATTTGAGCATACTTATGCCCAGTGCGAACCCAATTACTGTCAGGTGGGGGAAGATTCCATTGGTTCCATTTACTTTGCATTAAGTGCCAACTCCCTTGATTAATTTATTTATAGCTTTTCATCAACAATGAGTTCGTTGATTCGGTTTCGGGCAAGACCTTTGCCACCTTCAATCCGGCTACGTCCAAGGAGATTGTCCAGGTCGCCGAGGGAGATAAGGTGAGTCCAGCATTCTCGAAAGAGATAGGATGGTGAAATAGTCATAATAATATACCTGTTGATTATTTTTATAATTTTATTAGGCTGACATCGACCTTGCTGTGAAAGCGGCCAAGAAAGCCTTCCATCGCGACTCGGAATGGCGCAAGTTGAGTCCTCTGCAGCGCACCAATCTGATGAACAAGTGAGTTTCACCCTTAAATCACACGTAAATAAAGTATACTAATAATCCCCTGCAGACTCTGTGCCCTGATGGATCGGGACAAGGCATTCCTGGCCAGCTTGGAGACCCAGGACAATGGAAAGCCCTACGCTGAGGCCCTCTTCGATGTGACCTACTCGATCCTGACGCTGCAGTACTACGCCGGCTGGACCGACAAGTTCTTCGGCGACACCATTCCCGCTGGCGGCTTTGTCTCCATGACCCGCAAGGAACCGGTGGGCGTAGTGGGCCAGATCATTCCCTGGAACTATCCCCTGCTGATGCTGGCCTGGAAGTGGGGTCCTGCTCTGGCCGTCGGATGCACCATCATCATGAAACCCGCGGAGCAGACTCCTCTGACTGCCCTTCACATGGCTGCTTTGGCGAAGGAGGCTGGCTTCCCAGCCGGTGTGATCAATGTGGTCAACGGATTCGGTCCCACTGCCGGTGCTGCTATCAGTTCTCATCCTGATATTGCCAAGGTGGCTTTCACCGGCTCCGTGGACATCGGACGAATTGTCATGCAGGCTGCAGCCACGTCGAACTTGAAGAGGGTCTCCCTGGAGTTGGGAGGCAAGAGTCCCGTTGTGGTCTTCGATGATGCGGACAGTGAGTTGCTGATCTCATTGAAACTAGACCCTGAACCTACTAATTCCTGCTTTCCCCCATCAGTTGACTTCGCCGTGGAAACCACCCACGAGGCGCTGTTCTCCAATCACGGCCAGAGTTGCTGTGCCGGCAGTCGCACCTACGTTCACGAGAAGATCTACGACGAGTTCGTGGCCAAGGCAGCTGCCAAGGCTAAGGCCCGCAAGGTGGGCAATCCCTTCGAGCAAAATGTGCAGCAGGGTCCCCAGATCGACGATGACATGCTGACCAAGGTGTTGGGCTACATCGAGAGTGGCAAGAAGGAGGGTGCCAAGTTGCAGGCTGGTGGCAAGAGGATCGGCAACGTCGGTTTCTTCGTAGAGCCCACTGTCTTCTCGGACGTGAAGGATGATATGCGGATTGCCCAGGAGGAGATCTTTGGCCCCGTCCAATCGATCTTCAAGTTCAGCTCCCTGGAGGAGATGATCGATCGGGCCAACAATGTGCAATATGGTCTGGCCGCCGGCGTTATTACCAATGACATCAACAAGGCCCTGAAGTTTGCCAACAATGTGGATGCCGGCTCTGTGTGGATCAACTGCTATGATGCCGTGCTGCCCTCCACTCCATTTGGTGGATACAAGCACTCTGGCATTGGCAGGGAACTGGGCAAAGATGGACTAGATAACTATCTGGAAACCAAGACCATCACCATGAAACTGCTTTAAGCTGGAACTTGAAGAGTTTCCTGTCTTGTATACACAATATTTGTATTTTATTCGCACTTGTTTTCGGTTTTGTGTTGCATTTTAAATAAAACTCATGGATTTAAGTTACCAGAGGTTAAAGTCGAAGGAATCGACTGCACAATGTGGTTTAATCAGGCATATCGAGCTCAGATTGAACTCATCAGCCCAAGAGTATGCAAGCTTTAGGTTGCATAAACTCGGTTTGGGCCACAATAATGGTATTGTAGTATTTTCTATAGCCTTGATGAAGCCACATTTTAGATATTTGATATCGAGGCACAAGTTCACTAAGCAAGGATAGTGAAAACTATCAATGAAATATCGATTGATCGAGGACTCTCGACTAGAGGGTCCCCTAAAACTTAGCCTACATTGGGTTAGTTGATAAAATATTCCTTAGTCGTTAGATATACTAAACACTAACACAACGTATAAAAATAAACCTGAGATTGCTGATCTGTTGGCTAGCCGCAGGATTAGGCCAAGCTCGTTGGCGGAACCTGGGACTGGCTCTGCACCTCCAGTAGTGGCACTGCAAGATCGCTCAAGCGCGACCTGGCACTCTGATAGTCATCCTCCGATCTCGGACGCATCTGCGTCTGGTGCTGTGGACTGCTCTGCTGCACTACCTCAGTGTACACCGGTTGAATCTGGACTTGGGCAGAGCCATTTCGTCCGCTATCGAACATATCATCAATGTCCACCAGCTGGAAGTCCACGGCGAATACATAACGCAGCACCATGACCAGCAGAGCCACTATCCACAGTACCATGCCGATCACGTAGCTGCAGCGGAAGAGCTCCAGATAAGTATCATGGGATACGTTGTGGTCGTGGATGATGGGACGCAACAGGGCGATGGCATCGCCGCAGGTGATGGCAGTAGGATCTGTGAGATTCTCCCGCAGTTGGCCACACAGGCGCTTTAGGTGACCATGGGTCAGGATCGTGTAGATTACACTGCCCAAACTCATCACCGAGAAGATTACGATGGAGGGCACCACAATGCGCCACGGCTTCGGCAGAACTCTGAAAAATATTATTCGGTTATTAAATGATTATGAGCATTAGTTACCTACTTAAAACCTATTTACTCACGAGCTCTTTTTGCTGCCTGTCTGGTAAATCAAGCACATGGCTGTCCATATAATGGCCACGATCTCTGATATGAGCGGAAATACGTAGACAAACTGAGCTCCGGGTCCTCTTTCCCAGAGAGTGGCCATAACATCGATGGACACTTCGGTAAAATGATATCTATTATTAATAAATTAAATAAAATTTGCTGCTTTACTCTTACTTGTGCTCAAAAAGTGGCGATCCGCCTCAGCATTGAAAGTGATCTTCGGTGGAGGAGTCGTCGTGGTAGTAATAACCTCCTCTTTCTTTTCAGCAATGAGACGCTCCAATTTCGGTCGATTCTCGATAGATTCGTAGATATGCGGTAACTTATAGATTTCTAAAAAGAAGAATTTAATTTGATTATAAACTAAAGATAAATTTTCAAGCTATCTTACGGCTCTCGCTCTTCAGCGATTCAGGTGTGACATCCTGCACGGAATACTGCCTTCCATAGGCATACTGGGTGGCTTTGATGAAATCCCGATGAAGGATCTCCTTGCTGGACTCATCCATTTTATCAACGCTGCGCTCCCGGAAGATAAGTTTGGCACTGACTATTCCCTCGTACAGATCGCCCGATATCATGTTCAGCGATATGTTCCATAGTATGGAGAATACTGCTATCAGGACCATGAGACATATTACCATATCTAAATAGAAAACAAAAAAACAAGTTTATAATAATATCAATACTTTAAAAATTGTAAGAATAATTCGTTAATTTAAGGCAACCTTGAAATGTGTGTTTCAAATATTCATTATATTTTCCTGATCTCAGCTGAACAAAAATTCAAAAAACGAGCCTGAATTTGCTTAGGTTCCATTTCATTCTCTTATTGAATTTGGATTTTGCATTTTGAATATGGCACACAGACATCAGAAATCAGACAATGAAATCATACTTTTAACCTCTGGCACGCTTTAGCATTGCAAACATGTTGTTCTATCAAACGGACCGCTGACAAATTTGAATTTGAAATTAATGGATCGCAAATAGACATGGCTTCATTTGGAAAAACAACGATTTATGGCTCTGTCAGGAGCCGTAAATCAAGTATACGCACTGTTGCGAACAATGGATTTCGAAATTATGAATAAATGGAAAACTCGAGTGATTGAAGGTTAGACATTCGATAATTTATGGCTTTCTAGTTATGTTCGGCTTGAGTTTGTTTGTTTTGTGTAAGAATCCGCTAACTGTGAACTGGTCTTCGTTTATTAACGCTTTTGTGTGAGTTTCTATCGGCGGTATGATATCATGCCAAATGTTTTAGAGCTCGGTTAACGAGTCGGGGCGAAACATTTTCAGATGACGTCGATACCGTGACTGCCTCCCAATAAAATTCATTTCAATTGATGCAAATATTCCCGCATATTGTTCGAAATAAAGAGAAAACAATTCGCTGGCAGAGTCAACAAACAGATTCGTGGATAAATATACGACTATGCTCGGAGTGCATAATAAAAGTCCTATGTCAAAATCAGGGGAAAATGTTATATTACCATTCCATTTTATGGTTCATAATGGACAGCTGTATTTTACATGTCTATAGAGAGAATAGATGATGAGCTGCTACCGCAGATTTCATGCCCCAAGTGCTTTGAACGCATTAAGCGGAATGTTTTTTGGCCGGCCACCGACTCATTTATACACATATAGATACAAAGCGATTTACTGCGCGTTGCACGATCAGTCGCAAAGTGGCACCAACGGAATGACATCATTTCCATCATGAATTCGCTCTCATCTCCGGAACATGGGTAAATAATATTCAGCGGTAGTCGAGAAGTCGACAGTCGTTAGCTCAATCGCTTTTGGCCAGGTTTCGTTACTGAATTTGGCCCAAAAGAAGCGAAGCCTCGCAGAGAAAACTATAAATAAATATTACGAATAGCTTGGCGAAGTAATCTCAACCAGCATTAGGCTACACAACAAAGTTAGTTAATTTTTTTAAAATTTCATTTCAAGAATCTTCTTTGAATTTTGCATTTCAAGCAGCTAACAATTTTCCTATCACTCTTGACTAAGTGTTTGTTTACAAACGACGGCTCCCGGAAGCTTGGCACTTTAGCCAATTCGTTAATGCCATTAACAGGAACCACATGGCGAATGCGTACTATGAACTTCGCCCACTCAAATAAACCTTCCCCCACTTATCGACAGATGAGAGCTGCATCAAATGAACTATACACATTTATAGGATGAAGATCGGCAGACCCAGCAAGACACAAGTGTGAAATTGTTTATATTCAAACACAACGAAGTTTATATTAGCGTATGGGCCCAAAAAGCTGTTGGCCAATTTAGCACCTTTAATGAGTTGATTGATGCTATAAAAACTGTATAAAGTTGGCAAATTTAGGTAGCCGTTGGAAATGCTGGAAGGCCTTGTCTTTTATCTGGGATTAACGTTACAACAGCTCCAATCTATGTCCGATGAATTGAAAAACATAATGAATTTATATACAAGTTGAAGAGCAGAATTCCCACTGTGAATTCACGTATATCGAATTATTTATTGGGTCGGTCTCTGCCCATTCGAAACATTCAAAACACTCGAATACATATACTCAATCGGTTTATTGATGCTGAAAGACGCGCCCCCAAAAAGCAGCCTCCATGACTGATGGACAAAACCGTGAAATGGCTTTAATTGACTTGAACATTTGCTGTCAATAGCAGCAGACAGTTCACCTCAAATTTAACCAATTGGCTTTTCACAGTACGCGACATTCTAATTTCTAAATGTTTCTATGGATCTTGCTTTTTATTTTGGGTTTCACCTTCTTCAGCCCTCCGAAGGCCGACCCCAAAAATGTATTTTAGGAACCAAGGGCTGCCCTCAGTATTTATGCTAAAAACAATAAGCATATTTAAATTGTTAAAATATTTTATGTTTAACGTACGATTTAGATGGCCAATATCGCTGGTGGTTAGCTTTCCTTGCTTGTATTTTTTTATCAGCTCCATTTTGGCATATTAGTTTTTATTGTGGTTTTTTTAATTTTATCACACCCGAAACATATTTTCAACACATTTATCTGGTATTTATCCACAAAACTTCTAATAATAGTTTTTAATTTACATCTGTTTTCCAAACGCGATTTTTATGGATCTCGCTGGGAATAAATTACGTGACTGATGGATATGAAAAATAAGGCATAAACATTTATTAGGAAAACAATGTTAAAATTTGTCAGAAACTTGCATTAATTTCTGTATGTAATCACAAAAATGAAATATGTTGAACATGGTTCATTTGCCTTTTTATCGGGCAACGGTCTTTATCGTTTGCACTTTGAATTTACTTAGCTTATGTGATTTCTACGAAACATGAGGGCAAAAATTTATTTTGCAAAAAGAGGGATTTACAGAAATTTATAAGAAATATAATTAATAACTGCGATCATAGATTTAGCTTCCACTTTTCAGCAAACCTAATGTAGCGCGCAGCCTTTTTGATTTTCGCCTCGATTCTGTTCACTTGACCGATCGAAATAATTGAGATTAATTGATTTGAAATTACCGAAAGTGTGCGGGTGTATTCGTTTGTACATATGAAAGGTATCCAACCGAATTTAGCAATTGTATTTGAAACACTTTGGCTATCAATTTACATTTGGCGCGACCGGCAGTTGTTCGGGCTTTCAATTTCCATTTCTATTTTCCTGTCACATTACGTATACGTAACGAACCGAAATTAACACCTTTTTGTTCTCGAACATACATACATATGTACATATGAGTTTTTCAGTGGCTTAAAGTCGTTTGGAATGGGTGTTTTTGGTTTGGGAAAAGTGACATCCGTCTGGGCACATGAGTCAAGGTCAAGTTTTGGGTTGGTTTGCGGTGGGAAAGGGGAAGGGGGGATGTGGGCGCCTTATACTCGATTTGACATTTATGTGGGTTATTTACACTGCTTCGATATCACTGATTTGCATGAAAAGCGATGGCACTGTTAATTGCCAAACACGAAATTAATCCACGCGACGTTCGGGCACGCATCCAAAAGATATAAAACCGTTCCAAATTCTGCGTTCTATGCGCTCTCAATCCGTCCGACTTTCGTGACTGTTGTTCAGACACTGAGGCGACTATATATGCCAGTCCATAATTCTCCAGCCGATTTCGTCATTCTCTCGCTCTCATTCGCTCCACAGAGAGCGATATCTACAGCTCAAGTTCACTGTGTGTTTGTTGCCTTTATGGCGGCTCTCCGGAGCGAGCTTCTTCAGTTTTGTTTTGATTTCGAAAATCTGCAACTGGTTGCCTTTGTTTTGATTTGGTTCTTTCGTGTTTGTTGTTGACTGTTTTTTTTTTGTTTTCTTATTTTCTTGTTTTGTTCATAACAAACGGCGTGCGTGGGATGGGAATTCATTGTTTTATTTTTACATTCTGATTGGTGCGAATGTGGGTTTTGAGAATAACTTTGAAGCGTAGTTTAAATTACGAAACAATTTTAATTTTTATATATTTGCAGATTTTTTTATTACTTATGAAAGTGCGTAACACTGTTTTATTTCTGTGTACTCCTTGTTAACTACGCTTGCGAATTTATACTCCATTAAATGCTTTCAGCTATTTGCAAAATTCGTTATTCCCTTCATGTTTATTTATAAATTTTTATAAATAAACAAATGCACAGTTCGATTTGTATCTTCCATTATTAAGCTGCCTCAATCAGAGGCGCGCATTAATCCGATATTCATAGAAACACAAATATCCTGTTCTGTATGCAAGACCATTGTTTCGGCATTTCGGCAGTTGCCATGGCCGCAATTATCGCCGATGACCTTGAAAGAACACGCCGCTTTTTCACGTCCAAGGTGAACTTAATTAGCGGCCAAAAGGCCTTCGAAGGACTCGTCGATGTGAGTGCTGCAAATCGCGTGCCTGGCAGGCATCTAGTTTTTTTTCTGGTTCCTTATGCTAAACGCGAAACTCCATCTAACAATAAAGCTCGTCACTTGGGAGCCGTTCAAGTTTCGAGGGTCTTATCGCATATACAAGTCTCGTCATTTTCATAAAAACTATTAATCCTTTCTTTTTCAAACAGATGTTTTGAATCATATAATAGATATCATAATTTCTTAGTTAGCAACAAATATTAAAATGACTTGCTCTGTAATCTATAATTTGCTTAATTCGTGCTTATCGCGCTCTAAGCCTATTTTGAAACCACAAGCAAACCAAACAATTACCACCCAAGGAACTTATTTATAGACTGAGTTGCGCCCAATAAAAACCATAATAACTATTTCCTCTGGTTAGAATGCCTTTCGCAGGCGATAAACATTTTTAGCCCTGACGATTTCTATTGAATCCACAGCCACACATGTCATAATAAGGTCTTCGCCACCGTTAGATAAACAAGCAAATCATTCCTTGCCCCAATGTTGAAACTGACGATGACGTCGTCCCCTTATGCAAATCCCCAGCAGATAATGCGACGTACATGAAAAAATTACAGAGTTACAAGGTTCCAGGTGAGTTATGGTGGTGGTGATCAATCATATTCGAAACGAACATAGCTAGTAATGTTTATTTTATAAAAAAAAGCTCGCAATTTAAACACTTTACCATCATGTGAAAGTTATTTAAAATATTTTTACAGTGATTTCAGCACTTAAGCTTGGATGATTTAAGCATGTTCTACAGGGCGTATACGCATTTTTTGAATAAAACCACTTACGTTCGCAGCGCACCACTTCGCTCCTGGCTTCCCGGGTTAGCATCTGCAGGCTGTCCCCAATCCGGCGTATCCTCTGCGGCCGGCTCCCCATCTCTGATCCGCGGCACTTGGCTGCCGCATCTAATTACATACGTCTTCTGTTTACAACAGACAAACAATTAGCAAAATTGCTAAACAAAAACTTAGCACTTGAGTGCGCATTTTTGGACTCGAAACACTCAGTTCGGTAGGACTTGGCACTAGCTTGGTGTGTCTGACCCGATGGAAAAGAAAAGCCACAACTGGAGACGTTCAGACGACACGACCGCTCGACGAGAACTGTGCGCACGCCAAGCGGCTATGAGCCATTAGGGGTATTTGCCGCTGCTCCGGGGAAAATTCAAATGCTATGGCGTCACTGAATGGATAGTGGTGGTTACGGCACTATGCAAACAGCATAGAGCGTTCCTAGATCCCTGCCAGTGGTGGGCTATCTTTGGGGGATGTATAACCAAGAAAAGATTATAGTCGAGCAAGAAATATATAGCGTAATCTGCAACTTTGTATTTTAAATATGAAGTCATAAGCACGTTATTTTCATAATTATTTGCTTTTATGTTAAGTTTAAATACTTTACCAATAAATTGTACCACATTCAGCTGGGCCCATTGTCCTGGTACCTGGACATTTGCCATCTCTGATCCCTGGCAGCCAGCCGACTTGTCTGTCCCTTTCGGGGGGCGGTCGGGTGCAAACCACCCCTGAAAAAGAAACTACCAAAAACAGGAGTCAAGGCAATGACCTCTCCGGCCGGGCCCATAAGTAGTCTGGGCCACCTGGGAGACGCGAAATGAGTGTCAGTAGAGCGATTGCGTGTCCAGCTAATTACCAGCAAACGTTAACAACATCTGGCAGACGGGGAAGAGGAATACAAGTTCGCAGCTGGAGCTCAACTCTTTGAAATTCACGTTATTTATTGTACGAAAAATACTCGATTGTTTCTCAAATAAATTAGTAAATTAATATACATATTAAATCGTAGTTGTAAATGTATGTTGTATATAATGCGTTACTTGGTGTTAGTTACAAATTTCACATAGCATTAATTTGCTTTTCAATTTATTGGGTTTTGTTTGCGTTTTTTTTTTTATACAAAAATGTTTACTCGCTTAAAGTTAATTGTGTTAATTAGACTACAGATTTCATAAAACATTTGTGCAACAAAAAGGCATTGCAATTAACTTTCAGTTGCCCGTTTTACATAAATACAAAATTAACATATCTCGGTGTAAATATATATAAATATAAATCTATCAATTTGATCAATTCGTTGAAACAATTCGCAGTGAAATACAAATGAAGAACATCCCTATACTGGTTAATAAATCATCTTATAACAATTTCATTTTTACACACAAATAAAAGGCGATTGTTTGAACAATTTTAGTTACTCTGTTGTTTTGTTTTCCTTTCTAAGACTCACACTCCTAGTGACGATTGCCATCGACATCTGATAGGGTTTTGGATAGTAGAGAATGCTTACAACTAGGCTACCTATACATATAGCTCGATTACATAATACTAGTAGTTGATGTGTTGCTTTGAATGGGCAGAGCAAGTTTCTATGTTCGAATTTTGATTATTCTTGCATTTTGTGCGTGACACTTAAAACGATTTTCGAATTCTTTGAATTTGCGTCTTGTGGCCAAGCGTAAAATGTGACATAAAAGGAAAGAAATACAATATATTTATAATATTGAATAACAGATTGCTTTGGATAAACAGCGCAGCACAGTGATTAAAACTGAGTAAATGCGTAAAAAGCAATTGTTCAGCTAGCTGATAATCAATTTGCACTCGAATGCTTAAAGCTCATTAACTAAATATTCTTACAATAGATCGAATGAATTAACATAATTGATTGCATAGATAACATAATTTCAAATTAGTGTTTGAGTGGACGCAAAATACAGCCGCATCGCAGGCGAGCGGACTTTTAAATAAATACGTAAAAAGATATCATTGTAACTAGGTAAATAAAATTCGCAAAGCATTACAACACAGTGTTATATGGGAAATCAAATAGAGCGGATAGTAGTAGAGAGAAGCCCTCGACTGGGAGCCGTAGAAATAAATAGTTAAATACACTGATAGACTAAGCTGGAAACCGAAATAAATTACAACAACTAATATAGGAGGAAACGTGTTTCGCAATACTTTTCGTTTGCATTAGAACTCTCTGCATCTTTTCGGGCCTGGCTTGGCCCGCGGCCCGATTGGTGGGGAAGGGAATGGGTGCAGGTAGTACCAGGAATCGGAGGAAAGGGACACGTTTTATTTGAAGCGTCGCTGCGGCAATGTTGGGCTCTCGGGCGGCGTGTCACCGCCAGCTCCTGCTCCGCCTCCGACGGCGATATGCTGCAGCGAATGCTTCTTGGTCACGCTCTTGAACGGAGCCCCCAGTTTTCGAGGGCCACGCGGCGAAGCGGAGGACATTCCGGAGGCTGCCTCCATGGCCGCGGTGGATCCAGCTGAGGCCGATGGCGCAATCCCCATTATGGGCCCTGAGTCAATGGAGGCTTGTACCCAACCTGGATGCATAGAAATGTTATTAATGCTCTCCACAAACCATCAGTTCAGCTTACCTTTGACGGAGGCACGATTGTGATCCAGCAATGCAGAAGCCAGAGGTGCGGCCGAGCTGCTAGCATTGGATTCCCTTAGCGTGCCCAGCGTAGACAGTGGCATGGGATTGTAGATGCGGCTAGCGAAGTCTTCGAAGGTGGTGCTCTCCTTGTACCGTGATGATACGCTATCCAACGACCGGTTGCGCTCCTCGTAGCTGAAGAAAAGAACATAAAAGTCACTCAGAATATACAATAAAATAACATATAAGTTCCACTTACAATTGTTGGTAGAGAGGCAGGGCTGCGCGCTTCGTTCGACTGGCATTGATTGCGGTTGCCCGAATAAGAGTGGCCAAGCAGGCGCCACTTACCACGCTCTCGTTGGCCAATGGTCCAAACCATGGAACTTCAGGCTTCCTGTTCACAGTCACCCGGAACAAACCATTCCGCAGCGGATAAACCACAATCAGCACATCGCAAAACTCAGTGGGCAATATGTCCCGCCTGTAATCCCGATTGTGTTCGCTCCACACAATGTGAACCTCGTCGTTACCAAGATGGCGCGTCTTCAGGAGCATAGCCTCCGAAGAGTCTGAGGGCATCCTGGTGGCCACATGGTAAACCACCTCGAGAAAGGGAGTAGCATAATAGGGAGCTGTAGCTCCGCATCCTTGGCGTGGTAATCCGCCCAAGAAGCCGTTGTGCGTCTCCAGATCGATCTCCCAACCCAAGGCAGAAACAAACATCTCGTAAGTGCTGCTACCACTCGTATTCCTAAGAATGCTTCCCTTATCCTCCTGCCCGGCGGCCACATAAATAACCGCCATTTTGTGGGTTTCCCGGCATTTTTGGAGATCAACGTTTCTCAGTTCTCTCATGAGTTTCTCGCTCCTCTGAAGCAAGTGCGTCCTAGACCGTCGTTCCCAGCCTGCTAGTCCCAAATGTGAAAAGAGCAGCCGGCAATATTGGAACGGCATCTCTGTGCGGGTGGGCAATGAATCAAAGGAGGCTGTTGCGGAGTGCAGTGACCTCTGATCCGGTTGCTGCAGTGAGGAATTCGAGCTGGCGTGTCGCAATGCCGGCGATGGAGCCTGAGTCGAGTGGGTCACGAACTCCTGCTCCAAAAGGCGTTGATTCAGAATTACCGAAATGGCCTGAGCTTCTTGGTTTCCACTCAGAGGACTGCTCGTTGGAGCATTCAGCTGGCTTACAGTGGGAGCCACACACTCTGGACTGGTGTGTCCAATATAGGCCAACATATCGTCCAATTGATCCAGATCCGGTGCCATGTCCTTGGCCAATGGCAGCACTCCCGCCGGTCGGTGTCGCAAAGTGTGTCGAGGAGCTTGCAGCTCATGTGTCACCATGGAGGACGCCATGGAATCCAACGGTTGGCTGTGTTGAATCTTTGGTGTGGTTTTTAGTGGTTCCTCCGCCTTGCGCGGTTCTGAATACAAGATAGAAGCATCCCAGCAAGCTTTTCCATTAAGATCCCTCATTAGGACCCGAACTTGCTTATCGGCTGTAACCAAGCCAGCGGTTATACCTCCACCGGGAAGTTTTAATGTAGGCAGCTCAATAAAACTGGCTACCAGACCAGAGTTTAGCATGAATAGCTGCATATTTTGGGCATTTACAACAGAAGGAAGCTCCACAGAATCGCGTCTCGTCTCCACCTGACCACCATAGGCGGCATTTCCAATGTCATCCTGCTCCTCGACCATCGAACTCAAGCGAGATGCTCCAATTCCCATAGGAAAGTGACCGATGTGGGTGACCAAATGCATGGACACTGCTTTGGCACACAGTTTAATGGCTGTAATGCACTTCTGGATGGTCTCGGAGGTCTGATAGGTGGCTTCCGGCAGGCGTCCATCGCCTTGAAGGTCGTCGTGTGCGATGTGCATATCAAAGTCATCATCGGCCGTCAGTTTCACTCTCTCATGACGCGGAGCACCGGAAGCTACTTGCAACAGTACCCTGAGTACCTGGAGCACTAGCGTATCACCTTGTTCGTTGAAGGGCGTCAGCATAATAGGAGCAGGAATAGCCATACAGAATTCGCCCAAGCACAACATCAGAGAAGTCAGCACCACTTTGTCGGAATCCTTGGGCTTGGTTACGCTTTGGATTTCCAAAGCTTTGCAGATGGCAGTGATGATTAGCTGGGGAACTCTTTCAATAGCCGCCAGTTGGCGTCCACGCTCGGCGCACAGCTTTAATGAATCCACAGCTACAATGGCAATGGTGTGATGCTTAAACTGCAACGCCTGGAGCAGCACTTGTAGCACCTCCTTTATGCGCGGATTGTAGACACAGGTCTCCTTAGGATGCACATCCTTGTGATGCGGCACCGCCTGTTGAAAGAGGTTAGCCCTTCCGGAATTCGAAGCCGGCAATGGCTGAGAAAGGCGCATTAGCAGCCACTGTCCGAGCTGAGAGAGTGCAATGCATCGTGCCTTGGCTGAAGGCTCTCGCCTGGCGCACCGCAGCACAATGTTCAGGATGTGGTCTTGCAAGTCCGAACACTCCATAAGCTCAAACTTCTGCGGCGTGGGCTGCAGGACGGAGCGTGTCAGCAACGAGGACGGATAGCAAAGCAGCGATCCCAGGAGAGCGGCAACCTCCGCTCTTGGTGTGCTCCTAGAGACCTCCAGAGAAGTCAGCAGTATAGCACTTGCATGGACCAAGTCCAACAGCAGCAGGGTGTGTCCTGGCAAAAGCAAACTTAGGAGCCTAGGCCCTTCTAAGTGCTTGAGAATTGCATAAATTAAGTCCCGATCCTCGCCAGTCAGCAGCTGATGGAGAGCATGATAGAACAGGGGCAGCTGTTGCATGTTCACAGCACCTTGAATCGCAAGCGAACAGAGCAATTGAAGGGCCCAGAGTTTGCCCTTCTTGAAGGATCGATCCAGAGAAAGGGATCCGTAACACCACGGTGCCACAATTCCTATGGGCGGTACCAAAGTAGGTATCGGTTGCGTGCTCTGATTATCCGTGGATATTCCTTGGTTCTGCTTGATCTTAATGAGATTTTGCGTCATTTCTAGCAGATGCATAAACACCTGGGCGTGTAAATCCGCTTTGGGAATGCGATTAACATCGCCTAGAGCACCAAGCATGCGTTTCCACATGATTGAGGTGGAATCTGGATGCCAGCCCTCTGCTGAGCCTCCTAGAATAATACAGCGACGTCCGGAAACACTGCCCGAGTTACTGCCACTTCCGTAACTACCAGAATTCGCATCATCCAAACTCGCATCAATCTGCAGTTGGGCATCCTTGATGGAGCCACCTTCAATTCCACTGCTGGCGGTGGGAGACGGACTCCTCGAGCCCGCTCCACTTTCATTGTCTCCTTCCTGGTAGCTGTCCGTTTCCTCTGCATCACCTTTTCGCGCCAACGAATCAAGGGACATGGCGCGCCGTAAGTCCTGCGGATTAGTGCGATTCTCTGCGAGTTGTGACGGCTGTAGCGCCTTAGGCTTTGGAGTAGCCGCCCGTCGACGTCGTATCCTCGAACTCCGAGCCGCTGAAGCTAGGCTTCCTTCGCTGTAGCTTCTACTTAGCATGGGAGTTAAAGGTATCGGTCGTGTTCCATGGCCAGTTCCTCCCTGTGATTGCGTGTGCTGGTGATGAGGTCGAGGGTGATTTGGAAGAGGGACCTGCGACGAGGTCTCCTCCGAGCGACTGCTGCTCGACTCCGCCAGAGATTCCCGCTGCCTGTTCTGGCTAATTGCAGCAGAAGCAGCACTTCCGCCATTTGCAGCGCTGCTTGATCCCGATCCCTGCCAGACGCTGCCAATGCGACGTCTCTTTTCCGCTCGACTTTCAGCCACTCGATCCAAAGGTAGATCCAGCAAGTTTATGCCGTAAGTGTATCGCGAGAACACACGAGTCAGAGTTTGAATCGTCTTATTCCATTCAATAATGAGCTCCTCCCGGTGCGTCAAAGATTGCAGGACAGTCAAAAACTTCTCCCACAGCAGCACGTTGACAGGCACTTTGGTGTGCGCTCGTATCCATGTGACAATGAGAGTTTGGAATATAGCAGACCCTAGGATTCCGCCCAAAGTGGCACTCTTGCTGGTGCCACTTGGCAATGTATGCTGGTTTTGGTGTAACACTATTGAGGTCACTTGCAGTAAAACCATTAGTAGTTGCTCCCAGGTGCGCGTGTCCATTTCCGTGTTCATAACCATCGTGCGGTACACATTCAGCACCTTCTTGCAGATCTCCGTCTGCTCCTCCAGTGGCGTGGAGCGATAACTTCGCGAGCGGGTGGGAAAGCAGATGTTCAGGTTGGCCGTGTTCACCAGGAACACGTTGGCCGCATTGGTCACAAAGACCTTGAAAAATAGAAAACATTAAATAGGAAATTCTGTCGGCATAAAAAAGTTGACTTACCTGTAACACATTTTGCCGGCCAGCTCTAAGTACCAACTGATCCTTGGAGCCTGCAATTGCGCCCACATAAGATGGTGTGCGAAGTCGTTGACTCCTGGGAGTTCCACCCGCATTTGATGGAGGCGGGGGATCATCGTTTGGCTCCAATAGAAACGGTGGAGGCGTCTCGCCTGTCATCCAGTCGCGATAAACTGCGATTGCTGTGCGAATTGCTTCTATTTGCGGCTTCGAAGTGAAGTTAAGCAAAAACGCCTGACGATACACCTCGTGCACAAAGTTGATGTTCTCGCGGTTAACATATAACACATCCCGGACAGTTAGACCCTGCTGATAGCCGTGTAGACGCACTTGGTCCACGTCCTCGATGTGTAAGGTGCAGTCCAATCGGTGGCTCAGCAACCGCTCGTGGGTGAAACGTGACACCCAGTTGATGAGGACCACAACGCAAGAGGCCATTACCTCCTCCTTTTTGTTTATGGATCGCATGACGGGCAAGTCCAATCGCGGATTGTAAATAGAGCAACTGACATCAAAGTTGGGCGAAAATACTGGCAGGAAAACATCCATAAATCGCTGCAGCAGGAAGGCAAATGCCCGATGATCCTTTTGGGCCCGATTATCCCGCCATCTCAGGCAGGCCGTCGTGTGCACCATGCTGTTTAGCAGTACCTCCAGGCCATCTCGTGGATCCGGTGGCGCTGATTTTTCGCTGGATGAAGGTGGCAACAGGGCAACGACCTCCGAACTCTGCACGGGGTGCGAGAATGCGTTGTCGTGAAAAACGGAGGCCATCCCGCCGTCCGCCTTCATGTTTGGATGAGTGAGAAAGTCCGAGGCACTGAACTCTGTATCCGGACCGACCACACCTTTCTGGGGTACAATAAGGCCAGGGATGAGGTCCGCGTACATGGCGTGCACGTAGCCTGGTGCATTTTCGCCTAGTGTCTGATACCACAGTAAGAAGTATCTGAGGAAAGATAATTTGATTAGATTTCGTTTCGGATTGTACTTAAGAGATTTACCAACCTGACACCTTCGCGTCGCAGCTTGGGCGAGTTGCCCAGATGCAGTAGCTTGGCCATGATGCGACTTAGGGAATGGCATTGCCACCGACGGGCCAACAATTCCGGCAGAAGGCACAGAATCTTCTCCAGCAGCCATAGCGAACCGTCCAGTTCCTCGCGATGCGCCTTGTGCACTGTTTTAATAAATTAAAAGAGCTCTATAGGTGAAAAGACTCCATTAGCCACTTAGAGATTCCTGCTTGCTAATTGGGATGCAATCGAAATGTCTGGACAAGCACAAGATGCAGAGGGAGAGAAAGAGAGAGATGTGCATATGGTGCAATTCGTATTCGATTCTGAGATTTCAAGCGCAAGAAGAAAGACCATGGGACGTGGACACATGTGGGTATGGTAGACAGAGTTCAAAAGCAAAGTCGCGGGAAGGAAGCGGATGCAGTTCGATGGTCAATTCAAGTCAATAAGAAACCACATAAACTTACCAATGTGAAACGGAAGTTCTGCCAGTTAGGGGATTTACAAAAATAGAGAGAGAAAAGGGGGTAAAATAGAAATAGATGAGGAGTTCAATTTAGAATATCACGTTTGTTTTTTTTATAACTAGCTCTACCAAAAATGGGACAAAGCATAAAGATACCGAAACCCAAACAAGCACAAGATTTAACATCGTCGCTGTTGGTTTTGTTTAATTGCTGGAACTTAAAAGGTCTCAAAAGATACGCGCAAATTAACCAAAATTAAATGGGCCGAAAAACAATAATGTATTCTACGAGTCAACGAAGTGCAGATACTCTGTTTTTTAGCCAATTACTTTATTTACCTACAAAAATGAAAAAATATCAATATAAGACACACAAAACAATCACATTTTGGCATTGTTCTAAGTTCTTTTTAAGCAGCAAATAAATAAGCTGAGAAAAACATCTTTGCAACTGGATTCACATTATATATTCAGATCTGCGATAATCGCAGAATAGCTTAATTTACCTTTTTGCTTTAGATTCGCCTCGGCTTGAATAAAGGTGTCGTAGAGTATGAAGTAGACATGACTGTAGTTGGTCTCGAACAGGCACTTCGATTCTTCTAGCTCCACATTATCTGAAATATATATATAAATAGGTCAACAATTTAGATAAGAGTTGCATATATTGGGTTAATATTCTCCATAAGTATTAGAGAGGAGGGCTATCGACAAAACGGATTCCATTCTCTTTGAAATACACCTGATATTCGTAAGTAATTAACTTGAAAGGCCGTCGTTACATAGATAAGAAACTAATTCAACTGACATATTACCAAATTGTAGACTTAGTTTTTCCCTGTAAATCAGTGATAAGAAAATGGCGCCAGGGGGCAACAACCAAGATAGTGACGCAACATCGAACCCAGCACCTGTGCATGTCACCATTGATAAGATCGCCAAATCCTATCCAGACGATGGCGATGGTTTCCCAACATATCCATATAGCAAACCACGCATGACGATATGCACAATAACAACAAGTAAATTGGAGGCCAGAAAGCTATTTAAAGTCAAGTTACGAAAAGAACACGTTATGATGGGTGCTCAGCGATTTGTGATGAATCAGAGAAGTTGGGGTCTGGTAGGTAGGTGGGTGGTCGGGGAGTTGGGGGGTACACTGCCATTGCCGGCTTGCTGTCATCAGCAAAACACACTGCAAAACAGAAGAAAGCTAAACAAAGAGGTAAAACAGAGTAAGAAACCTTTGAAACCGGTTTCAACAGAAGGCCAAAACGCACAGAGCGAAGACGAATACCATTGCACAGAAAAAAAAAACAAAACTAGAGAAAAGTCTATTTCGATTAAATGGAACTGATGTTCTAGATAACTATTCTAATGTGATAGGTTTTAAAGAATATTTCAGCAAATATTAAACTATTTGTATTCATATATGATACTTTAGAGTATGAATAGTCATTTGAAATAATTGTGAAGCTAAAGTAACAAATATTTATGAGCAGCTTCTTAAAGTGGTTTAATTATATTTTAAAACCAATAAACGATATGAGTTTCGATAACTTTTTATTACAGAAAATAAAAAGCTTTTTTCGGTGTAATTTTCCTATTGTAAGGGTTAGAAAACAACAATTGGTAACGCAGCCATTGGGAAGAATGTGTAATGCGTGTAATTTGCCAAGGGACAATGGCAACCGGGCAGCAACAACAATAGGAAATAACAACAATAGTGCCTCGCAGGGTGGCCAGGTGTATTTGTAGTTTACTGTAGCGGGGGGCACCTGTTGGAAATCGTTAGCTGAGGTGACACAAAAAGAAAGCCACTGAAAAAAGCTGGCGAAGGTGGGAGATTGCTCATATCGAAACCCGTACTTGCTGTGCATTGTTCGCTTATACAGGCGAAATTCTGTAAGCCGAATCAAAAGTTGCAATCATGTTTCATTAGAGAAGAAGAATTAGAAGAATTCCGTGCATTTTGTTTTGACTACTGAAGGGTGTATTTATTTAAGATGTAAAAACATATATTCTGTTTTCAGATTTGATTCATTTCTAAATGAATAAGCTAAGTTTAGTCACCGTTTTCAGTGTGAAATACCTACGGATATAAGCAGAAAATAAACAAATAAAGCAAGCTGATTATTATTGTAAATTGTGTCCGCGCTAGCGAGTCCACACTGTAGCTCCACTTGTTCGCTTCTTTATCATTTAACGTGTTTCACACATTTTCGCTTGCCACATAGCGGAGCATGTGTAGATGTTTTTCTGTAATCTTTTTTCCGTTTTTGCATAAATTAATGTTTTTCTACGGGAAGAATGGGGGGGCTTATGTGGGGTACATCGCATATGTGGAGGTTCTTTGGCGCCCAACAGGAAATGGCCAGCACTGTGGATCCACTTTTTGCTGTTGTTTGGCAGCCTGTGGGCAGAACGTCATTGAGAGCGAGCCACCGTGGAACGAAAATGGTGCGAACGACGCCCACCGAGCCGAAAAAAAGTATATGCATAAAAAATAAAGCCAACCAGTTTCATTGTTATTGCTATGAATGCAAATAAATTATGAAATAATTAACAGTCAACAGAACCGCCAACGCGAGACCTTGGTTTCATTGGGCAAACCAACGGCGAGTGGTTGGAAAATAGTTATTTTCGAAAAGGGTTTTCAAAATATGCCTATTAACTATGTTAGGATCTGGACAGGAATATCCTAGGTTCTACTCACCCAATATCATGCGTAGGTGTCGCAATCGGGAGGCGGAATCCTTCTTGGAGTCCTGCAACTTGGCCGTGGATTTCTTCACGTCGGCATGCGATTTTTTTGTAAACATTTTGCACCTTGTGTTCTCCGCCCCGCACACAAACACACATCACACACACTCGCTCACTCGCACTCACACTCACGCACATACAGGCACAAGTGCAGGCGGTATACACTTTCTATTCGCTGATTTGTACTGATTTTTCTCCGATTTATTTTCTCCGCCTTGTATTTTCTCTGGCTCTTTCGGCTATTTATTTATACGCGCACGCCAACGAATAAAAACCAAAGAAAAAAAATCACTTTTTGTCCAGCGGAGCGCCCCGGAGAAATTATTTAGCAACGCCCGTTAGGTGCGCGGGGGGGTGGTGCGGGGGCGTGTGTGGGTTCCGTCGCTTTGCGCTGCTGTTTGTCGCAATTTCCCAAACTTATTCCATTGCGATTTATTCACGGGCACACTCGGCAACGCGCTTTTGCACTTGCAATCCAACGGCTGGCGATTTACAGCGCATTTTTCCAGCTTTCAGCGTTTATGTTTTCTTTTCCATTTGCGTCGCGTCTCCAGTTCTGTTCAGGTTCCGTTCGCTGACTGTGGTTCCGGTTCGCGGCAGTGCTGGCAGGTTCAACTTGACTGCAATGAACTAGTTCGCAGTGAACCACGAACCAGTCGTTGATTTCAAATAGTGGGAATTATCAAATTGTTTAATATTACAGCTAAGAAAACATTCTTAAATAACAAATAAACAATTAAAATCTTTGAAGTTTTGATTTTGAAAACATTATTATTTATATTCATTAAAATTGCACACTTAGTAAGGTAATCAACAGAATAATTACAAGTTTTATATGAAAATATACAATATAATTTTTAATTGTAACTCGCACGAGCGTCATGTTTATGATTCTAACATAATACTTCTGTGATTCATTTGACTAATACATTATTTAATCGCCGATAAGCAGCTTGGTAATTAAGAGGCAATTTAACCAAAGTGGCTAGCTCGAATTCATCCTCAGTACCATGCGATTCCTGCGAAGGCAGACACGTCGACTACGCTCCATCTGGCAGCGAAGCCTTCCCGTTCGTTTCCGGCGAGGAAAACTCCATACCCAAGTGGTCACGATTTGTGTTTACGGGTCCAGTTGTCTTAACATACTTTACGGCGTTTATCTCGGCCGTTTTTCCTTCAGACGCAAGAAGTTTGTGTTTTCCAAAGCGGTCACTATCTATAGCTTATTTGTGGCCACGTTCTTTGCACTGTTCTACATATGGAATATTTATAAAGAAATTTCCACTGGCCAGATCAATCTACGAGATACAATTGGAATATATTGCTATATGAACGTCTGCGTTTGCCTGTTCAACTATGTGACCCAATGGGGAAAAACACTACAGATAATTCGTTTTCAGAATAGTGTGCCTTTTTTTAAGGTCCTTGATTCGCTGGATATTTCAGCGATGATTGTGTGGCGGGCATTTATCTATAGTTTGCTCAAGATCGTGTTCTGTCCCCTTATCGCCTATATAACCCTGATTCTATATCAAAGACGCTCCCATCCGGAAAGTCAGTGGACGAGTGTGACGACCACGAAGACCATGTTGCCATTGATTGTGTCGAACCAGTTAAATAATTGCTTCTTCGGCGGCCTGGTAATTGCAAATTTGATAGTTGCCGCGGTGAATCGAAAGTTGCACGGCATTGTCAAGGAGGCCAATATGTTGCAGTCACCTGTCCAGATGAATCTCCATAAGCCCTACTACCGGATGCGTCGCTTCTGCGAGTTAGCCGATCTTCTGGATGAGTTAGCCAGGAAATATGGCGTCACTGCCTGCCGCTCAAAGAATTACCTTCGGTTCACGGACTGGTCCATGGTGCTATCGATGATGGTGAACCTTCTCGGCATCACCATGGGATGCTACAATCAGTATTTGGCCATTGCGGATCACTACATCAACGAGGAGCCTTTCGATCTCTTTCTGGCCATTGTTTTGGTCGTATTTCTGGCTGTTCCCTTCCTGGAACTCGTCATGGTGGCTCGGATAAGTAACGAAACTCTCATGGAGGTGATTGTCATATCCTGAAAATTCTAAAATACTTAGAATGAATGATTTCAGACCAGGAGAACTGGAGAACTCCTGCAGAGATTCGATCTGCAGCACGCCGATGCCCGTTTCAAGCAGGTGGTGAACGCCTTCTGGCTGCAGGTAATCACCATCGACTACAAACTTATGCCACTGGGCCTCCTGGAACTTAATACCTCGCTGGTCAATAAGGTATTCTCATCCGTAACTGGGAGCCTGCTGATTCTCATTCAAAGTGACTTGACGTTAAGGTTTTCTTTAAAATAATATTGTTTGCTTGAAGTCTCAAAATTGATTTAATAAAAGTATTTAAAAACACAGCGTTTTAAATTTTTACTCAACTATTTGAAAAAACCGCCTTAACACAGAGTCAAACGAAAATCTTATCGATAAGACTCATATGTGCGTTACTACTGGTGTTTGTATAAAACAATTATTATGCTTTAGAACATAACTTAAAGAAAACGAATTTCATTTATCAACAAATTATTTAGTTTTTGTGTCTTTTGAGCTTACTTTAAAGTTGTAATGCGATTTCAAATATTCCGATAACACCGAAAGAAATCAATCGATTTAGTTACTGGACAACGTATCGATATCGAAATCGATATCTATATTGAAAGTGAAAACTTCTGTAGACGGAATAAATTCAATTAGCTAAATTCGTTTTAAGCAGATTCTTTAGCAGCCAGTAAAAATAAACAAACATAAATCATGTGCGGCGGTTTCACCTGCTCGAAAAACGCGCTAATTGCGCTCAACATTTTGTATGTGGTAAGCGCAAACACAAACAACATGAAAGGAAAAACAACAACAGTTGTGCAAAGGCAAAAGCAGCAACAACAAACACGGAAGAGTAACAATGAATAAACGGCAGCAGCAGCAACAACAAGAAAAGCAATGGAAAATGAATAATTTGATTTCGTATCATTTCGGTACATAAATATGTATTGATTTTCCTTTGCGGTGCCAGGTGCAATCTGCACGTGTGTGTGTGCGTATACATACCTTTCGGCCATTTGTTGTTGCTGCCCTCAAGACGAGAATCCTTGTGTCCTTTTTCATTTGCCTCCTTTCTTTCTTCCTTTTTTGCTTTGCCTGTGTGTGTGTGTGCGAGCGACCCCCAGATGATTGGATTCCTGCTGATTGGAGTGGGCGTGTACGCGCGTGCCGCCTCCATCGTGACCAACCTGCCGATTGTGGGCGGGATCCTGGCCTGCGGTGTCATCCTCATATGCATTTCCATGCTGGGACTGGCCGGAGCCGTCAAGCACCATCAAGTGATGCTCTTCTTCGTATCCTTTTGCCACAAAGCCTATCAATTTACAAGCGCACATATGTACATAGCAGGCAGCTACAGTCATAGTCAATACAATAGCAGCGCAATACTATAGCATTAAATTATCAATAGGGTCTTTAAATGATAGTTAACCGTTCAAAGTATAAAGCTAATGAAAGCAGGGACCTAAAACATCAAATCACCATCAAAAAATTTAAATCAGATCTTACTAAGATACTGCTAAAAATCATTTCCTTAAAGTTAAAAGCACTAAATAGCTTCATTGCAGGACCTTTTTCATATCCTAGCGCTGCTATTGTTCTGACCGCTATTGTGGCCCACCACGAAGGTCGTGGCATGTGGAACAATTAGCGTACTTAGACAAGTACCCACTTCCGCAGTGAAAGCGGGCCCATAATGACTGAAATTATGAGTGGGCCTCAGTGGCTGTAGCTGCCGCCTCGTTTGTTGTGCTTCCATGACGTCAGCCGGAGGGTATCACAACGTGACCCCCATTGGAAACATGGGAAAGCAAATGTTATATTTTGTAGAAGCACTGCCCGGTTTAGCCTTAACCTTTAGACTCTCTGCGGCTTCAGTACATGATCATTCTGTTCATGCTGTTCCTGATCCAGTTCTCCATCGCCAGTTCCTGCTTGGCCGTCAACTCCGAGCAGCAGCAGCAGTTCGCCGAGCAAGGATGGATGACGGTGCCCACGGATTTGCGCAAACAGGTGCAGGACAGCCTGAAGTGCTGCGGATTCAATGCCACCGCACCGAGCACTACTTCCGTGGTTCCCCCGCCCAATGAGCCCTCATGCGAGCTGATCAATCAACAGTGCTGTGCCCACTCGTCCGAGCCGGACTGTCGTTGCGAACCCTGTGGACCCCTACTGGAGGACAAGATCGACTATGCCTTCAAGTTGTGCGGCGGTCTGGGCATCTTCTTCAGCTTCACTGAGGTAAAGTGCAGATTAATGTATATCTGATTTAAGTAATCCAATTTCCTTTCAAACCAATCCCCACATGCTGCACTTAGTTCGTCGGCGTCTGGCTAACAGTTCGCTATCGCAATCAAAAGGATCCGCGGGGCTTGCCCAGCGCTTTTCTCTAAATTAGAAGCTAGTCGAGAGAGAGATAAACATTTTCCAGATACAGAAACATTCGAAAATTCTTTAGTGCATGTATATCTGCTCTGTCTCTGCTAAATGTTTAATGTTGCGATGAATGATTTCATGGCCCTTGGGGCTGACATACCATACATATACAAGCATCCTTTATATTTATACCATCTACAGATACATATATACATACATATATATTAAATCACATTGCCGCAGAACTATGTACGTAATGTGTTAGTTCGTAATTGATATACAACTTTAGACATATATACATATTATAGAGAGATATATATAGAAGGAGAGAGCAAAGCGTTTAACCCAAAAACCAAGCAATCAGCTAAGAAACATATTCCCTTTACTCTCAACACACTTTCTTTAACACTTTCGACAAAAATTGTACTAACACCTGACTGCCTACTCTTTGACTAAGCAAAAACCAACAAGAGACCAAGGGTGAGAATTGTTTATATACTAGTTTGAGTTCATTCATTTCATTTAAATTCTTGAATCTCTGCTGAGCATTGTTTAATTGATCTTTCCTTCTACAGGTCCTGGCTGTTTTCCTGGCGCGTCGCTACCGCAACCAACATGATCCTTGCTACCTGCCCGCACGCGCCGTTTTTCCGCACGATTATTTATATTGAACAGGCTGAAACTACAACAAGGAAGTGAAACATTTTAGTCAAAGGGACGAAGGCTGAATTTTAATTCTTACAATCGCGTTTCCTAACCAGAATCGAATCCAAACTGGAACAAAAGATTACTCTTAATAGAAGGAGAAGGAGATGGTGGAGGAGTTATACATGTGCTCAACACTGCTGCTATTAAGGATAATTTTATTTTACCATTCTACATGCTTTAATAGCACAACGTTATTTAATTACAAAACCTCCATTGAGATTATGTTTAGCTGTAATAATGTAATCTAAGTTTAAATGTTTGAAAGTCCTTAGTTAGCTCTTAATGCCTTTCTTTGCAACTCGCAACAATCATGAACGACTCGACGTGACTCGACCTCCACTCAAAACCACTGTACCACTACGAGACAAACATTTCAACAACCTGATCTTACTGTAGAACTAACAACCAGTCAACAATTGTAACTAGCAACGTAATAAGTATACACCAACCTATATACAAACGTAATTGCATTATTGCCCTAAAGGCGTATAAACAATACTCTAAATGTTAGCTGTGTGTTAAACTTTAAACTAGCGTGAAAAATGCCCACAAAATAACAAAAAAAGAGTAATCCTCTATACATACATGTCAACAATTATACAAGTCTATATGGATAAAACCCTACACATAAGAAAACTGCTTCTTTAAAATTTTCACTTCTTTTCCGCACTAGCTCGACTTTCTCTGCAGCTTATCCTTCTCGACTTTTATCCTCGCCAGCCACCAAAAACATATTGAAACACATCACACCCAACAAGCTACTTCCTCTATGCACACTTCACACTCACATGGAAATAGTTTTTCCTTAAAGTTTCCTTTCCAGTTTCCTTTCGAGCGACAAGTAAACCATTAGATAATATTCTCTGTATTCTGTGCTGTGATTGAAGTAAATATGATCTTTAAAACAACAAAAGCAAAATGAAAGCGCGTCTTGAGTTTCATTTCCCGCCTTTCACCAAACCAAATTAATGAGCGACACTCCCTCTTGGGAATTCGCGGTTGGGATGTCATTAGCGAAGGCTCTCGGCTTACCACAGGCATCCTTACTGGCCACAAAAGGTGGCGGAATGGGTTGCTCAGGGGGCTGCTCAGGTTAAGGAAGCATCGGAATTAGTATGATGGTGTTTACCATTTAATGTGGCGTACTCTTTTCCCTGTGTTTAATTTTATTTGTCTATTACTTTTTAATTTGGTTGATTTACTACTTTTAGGCAATAATTTATTGAATTTCAGATCTATACTAACAAATATCCCAAGCAGCAATAAATTTTTGTAGATTATTATGTAAATGGTGTTTCTGATTTTGTCATAAGTTTCTTGTTTATAAGATATTTTATTTTTTAACCATTTAGCGATTTGTACCCACAGTGCCAGTCGTGCCCGAACGCCATAATCATCATAAGCGCTGGAGGAGATTAACGCTAGCGCTTAGTTTGACGCCTCCCTTGGGCAGGAGTCAGGGGTGGGCCCAATGAGCAAGGTGGCCCAAACACTCAACGAGAAAATGGCCAGGGGAGAAACTCACTCAAAGCTGCGTTGAATTGGGCCAAGTTCAACGCACTGCGATGCAGAAAATTTGTTTCTCCCAAAGAGAATAGAAGAGAAGAGAGAGCTGTGCGCTTACGTAACGAGCACTCAGTCCAGGGGGCGGAAATCCAGGGGCGGCGTTTCCGCTTTTGCGTGCTGGAATGTGGGCGTGGTGGTATCCTGCATGCCGGGTTCGCTCCAGCCGCAAGTTCCTTGCCCCAAAAACACGCTTGTCTCACTTCTTGGTAGGCTTTGTTGACACTCGCTGCGGAAATGGTCAACAACAGATGCGACTTCGTCACATTTTCCTGCCTGCAAAGTGAAATGGAAATGGAAAATTCATCCAAAGTGTCGTGTCAACGAGGTGGGGAAACATCAGTATTTATTTGTCAAACAGATCAACGAAATGAGCGTCTGTGTGGGTGGCTCTTGAGAGAAATATCCTGCAGGGGCCTAGTGAATAAGGAGCAATGCACATTAAAAATAAAGATATCGATTCAACAAATGAAAATATAGTACATTTTTCAGCTTGTGTGCTGAACTTTTAAATAATATATTCGATTGTATACCTTGATGTCCTTCAAATGTCGCTCAAAATGGACATATTTATAGTTTGCAGTTGTTTTATATGGGCTTTCAATATGACATACCAGCTTGGAACATTAGTTTTCCAAACATCCATGTGCCTAAGCTATATGTGATTGACCATTTTATTTTCGTAGAGCTTGACACGCGCCAGATATTAAAATTCCTAATGGCTGGGCTGGGTCCTTATCCCCAAATCCACCATATGCCGGGTTCTCAACTGTTGAGCCAACGTTGCGTATGAGCGATGTCTTGTCAATTGAGATATAAAGCGATGTGATTCGCGGCATAAAATACTGATGATTATTACTATGCAGTGGAATGGAAATTTCAGGCCATGTCTATGAAGATTTCTTTCTTGTCACTTGAGTAAATGGACGATTTTTAGCTCCTTCGAAGCGGAGCCGCCGTTCGATTGTCGAAAATCCATGAAGGCGAACCGTTTAGTCACCGTTTTACTGGCACCACTCGCTCTTCCTCTTCTTCGCTGGGGGAGGGCCCAATCCGCCCACCGTAACTCGTAATTCGAATTTACTGCCCATGTCGGTGTCGTGTCATGTTGGACTTATTATCTCCGTCTGGGCCGCAGTCAACCATGGCGATGTTTTGGGGCATGAATGTGTATATATATGCATATATACATAGGGCTGTATGTGAAAGCTTAGAAATTAAGCGATAGAGAACAGGGAAAATTTATTTGAATGTCAATGTCAAGTTAAAGTCAAGCCGCCTATTGATTACATTTAATTAAAACCACCGGACTGATGTGATCTCATCTGAAGGGAAAAGGGGAAGGGAAAATTCATTGGCTTGTTTACAGTATTTTCATCTAATTGAACTCATACATGCCTTGGCATTGAAAAGATATTGCTTCTAAAAATCTAAACAAAAAGTTTTTGTGGTAAACACCTATAAAACATTACCCGTTGGGAATGTGAGAAATAAGCATCCCATTGTTTCCGCTAAAAAGAAAAAAATTTTATATTGATTTAAACAAAAATCCAAAACATTACGCTGTTTATTTTGACACACTTAAATGAATTTACGCACCCTTCAACTCGAGAAAATCATTCTAATGTATTGAGCAGCATTTCCATTAAGAAAATCCTTTACATTTCTGCTCAATAAATTCCTCAATCCGCTCGAATGGGAAACGCTTTACGACCCCCATAAAACGGAATAAAATGAATAAACAAATACCGACTTGGTGTGTGTGTGTGTGTTGTGTTTGCCTAACAGTTATGATGTGGCACACATGGCGTATGCGCAACGTCCACCCCCACATCACTCAGGTTGCGTATACGACAAGTGGAGAGTTACCGTGTTTTTCAGTTTTCAACACCTTTAAGGTTCTTAAGTGCACATTAAAAAATAATTTAATTCAGCTTTAATGGTCAGCTCATGTCCTGTAGGCCAAGTAATTAGGAGACGGAGGCGCAGCGCGTGTAAAATGGTCTGCGCAGCAGCTGTTGCACAGAAAACCATTACCCCGCCCAAATACACCCTCTCATCTATCCTGCACTCTCGTTCGAGTGAGATTTCCAAGAAATTGTAAACAGTTTTTATTGGACTTGCTTGCTTAGCTGTGGGCCCCTGGACACTGGCCAAACTTGGCCGAGTTCAAATCCGAGTGAGTCTGCGATTCGCCGCTTCCTCCTTGAGAGCGTCGAGTGAAAAGCGAGAGAGTGAGCGATTTTTTTGGGCCGAGTAAAGTCGAGCCATTCGCTGTGTGGGACTCCCCTTCAGTCAGTTGGTTTTGAAACCTCGCGCAGCTCTGTTCGTCGCTCTGCTGTCCGTTTGCCATTGCGATTTAGTATCGGAAGAGAGAGTGTGGAGAAGAGGAAGAAAGCGTTCCTGTTTGCTTCACGTGCCTGCAGATAAACAAAGCAATTCAGCAATCGAAATACCAACGAGAAAATCGTGACAAGGCAACGCGATATAATAGTGCTGCGATTTTCTTTATTTGGTGCATATCAGGCAAATTGCAGCCAAGAGGCAACAACACAACACCTAGAACTCTTTACGTAAGTCAGTGGAGCGGGAAAAACGACAGCAACAATAAATATGCCAAGTACGGTGTGTGTGAGACGAGAAACTTTCTCTGTTAATGCTGTCTGCGGAGAAAATCAATAGCTCGATTCTTGGTCTTATCCTGTGTCGCAGGATACACACGAGCCAGCTGATGCGACTGCTGCACTGTCTTGGAAACATCTGCTAGCCAACGAGGGTTCTAGATATAATTGAAAAAAGTTCTCGGGAGAATAGGGAACACAGTAATTGTATCAACCCTTCTCCTTTTACTACCCCTATATTCATTATGTACCTCCTATTCTGTCTACATCAGCTGGCTCTATCTGCATTCATTGGCTTGTTGTCCATTGGAATGGTTCAGCAAACGCTTTCAAGGCTATATCCACTTTAATGGGTCAACAAGCTGTGCAGACACTAAAATGGATTATCTTCGTTGTCAATGGAGGGATGATTCATGATGTGGAGACGCAAACTCTAAATTAGCTTAGAAAAATACTTTTAACATCCTTCCTTCCTTAGTCCGTTATTAGTTAGTACAATAATTGAACTTAAGTTTCTTCCCATAAATCACATGTAATATCTTTTAAAGTTCATACTCGTTTAAGTTCCACCCCCGAAATTTACTAAGCTCCAGAAAATACCTTTGCAATATCCTGCCTATAATGGTTTTTCCAAGAAGCTTTCAATAAATCTCTTAATATAATCCCCTGATGCCTCTAAGTCCCAAAAAGTATGCAACAGTTCCATCTGCTTTCCTTTCTCCAAATTTCAAATTCAAGGCATAGCCAGAAGCCGAGTAAACACTGCTGGAAAACAAGTATAAACAAAGTGGACAAATTGAGGACTCCGCATTTGCCCTACCCTTCGGCGCTTTTGAGTGGCTGGCTGCCTGGTCAAGCTAATTGTGGCTGGCCTTGAACTTTCGCCCAGCGCACAACAAAAACTACACCCAACACAGAAAGATACTTTCGGTGCAGAGTATGGCGCAACTTTTAGGCGCAGGCATTTCATGTTGGCGCAACGTGCCCCATCTTGGGGCCAAAATATTGCGAAAAGTGCCAGCGGATAAGCCTCCGCAGAATGAAAAGCTCAAACATTTGGCCGGTCCGGCTGGGTTTGCAAACATTTCAAGGACTCCGAGGAGTCCCCCAAACGATCCCCCAAGTTTCAGCACACACGAACCCTCGCATTGATGTTGGCACGTGACGTTTCCCTGACGTTTTTTAATTAAAAGCTGTCAAAATGCTTTGTGCGCACTTTCCACATTTCCGCTGTACACATACAAAAACGCATTCAGTTTTCTATAAAATGAATATATACATACATCTTAACTTATTCAATGTGTGGGATTAGTATACATTTAAATGTGGCTTTCATTTTCAATTACACTTTTTTCATGAATTTTAATAGATTTCTTTCTGTGTAGTCCCTTTTTCCCTGCTATTGCCCCTTTTTGCAGCCTACGGCAAAGCTTGTTTAGGCCTCCGAATGTGGCACGCATTTAAATGGACTTAGCATGGTCTTTGCCAAAGATGCTGCCACTTTTCACATTGGAATTACCCGCTTTTAAAAATTCCATTTACGTTTCAATATCTCACCCTCACCTCGCTTTCTGTTTGCAGGCTCCCACCGCAAGATGTCGCTGCTGCTCACCGGAAACAGTGCCTCCCTTTCCGAGGAGGAGCTCGACGAGTAAGTACAAGTGCCGCCACACCACGCAACTAACTTTCTGGCTGAAATTAACAGCATGGCCCCAACTTGGGCTGACTTAATTCCAAGTTTTTGTTTTACTCGCCTGCAAGTTTTGGGGGGAAGAGCACCAACAATGATGGGGATATAAATAAAAACTTTTGTGACTAAACTTCTCAGCTGACTAACAATATGCCAACAATTGTTGGGGGGTAGAAAAGTTGGTAATGCGGGTGTTACAGCAATTTGCACTAGCAAGGTGGATTGCCAATTTCTTTACAGCTTGCCAGGGGAAAATCATATGTAGAATCTAGATACAAGAGTATCTACATATGAGTAAGAAGGGTTCCGCCTAAAAGTATAATGCAGATTATTTCTCTAAATACGAGGATAAACAAACCAAATTTAATATATAAAAATTTAATTAATGTCACTGTGTGACTAAAAACTAATATAAATAACGTGGAATAAGAAACTTTTCCATAAATGCGTTTAATCTGTAATCTGATTTGCCTTCCGCAATAAATTAGTAATTCTTCCTTTTCCCAATGACCGAAATCGTTATTAATTGGTTTAGACATAATCGGATAACTGCGGCTACCCGCAAATTGCCTTTAATTACTTTCTCATTCAGCTATCAGAATTATTATGTCAGCCACAACTGAGACCTATAAATAGGATAGATCAGACACAGTATCTTGCACATTCCCTGCTGGCAAAGTGCGAATATAAATGGGTAACAAGCCAACGGGGGCGTTCTATTATCTCTACAGGCATTCAGTGACCTTGCGCCTCGGAGTGGGTGGTGTTGCTCCATTCTGGCATTGCTCATACGCACAGTAGTCGCAAGTTCAAAGCCGGCGAAACAATAAAGAGCCAATTATCGATTCGGGCGGGCCCATGGCATACGCCACCAGGCAGTTGAAGGGCCATATTGCCAATACGCCCACACCCAAAAAGGAGTGGGTGCGATCCTTGGTTCGCGGCCAGTGGTGCGTGAGTAATGCAATTTGGGATGACGACACGACTTGGCCCACTCAACTGGCCCTGACTTTTGCTTTCTTCGCCCAATTTCTCATTTCTTTTCGGGTGCGCTGAGTAATCCTTCTTCATAAGCCATCTGCATTGTCCACAGCTTCATTTGCATTTCTCGTCTCATTGTTGGACTTGGCATGACCTTTCGCCTGACTTTCACCTCCAGTGGCCCTCAGTAATTACCCAGCCATATCTTATCTGGGACCTGCAGAAGAGCCCAATAGCTTTGTCCGGGTAAATGCAATTCCATTTCGCCCCTTTTGTTGGGGAATGAGCGAAAGGTACGGTTGAAAGGGGCTTCACAGTCTTAAAGGATATCCATTTAAAGCTCTCTGATTAATGGTTTGCCGTGTGACGTGACTAATGCATAATACTCTCTAAGCTGGAAAAGCTTTTGCTCGTTTCCAAGAAGTTGCCAAACATTGAAATCGATTCTGGATTTATGAACTTTCACTCTAAGAAAAATGAGACAGATCTTACTTTAGTTGGGATAGAAATTGTTTCTAGCTTGCAACATCCTAAGGCGTACTGGGTCACCCATAAATAGATCAAGTGCTTGAGCTCACAAAGGAAAGACTAGATTCATGGCAGTGACATTTGTTGCTGCCAGTGACAGTCAAGCTTACCCATGGTAACCAACCAAGTGGAATGACCCAAAGAAACGACTTGAAATGGCCACGATTGCGTACTCATCTCAAATTACAAAGGGTACCTCAAGAAGCACTACAGCGATGATATGACGAAAACAAACTTGAATATTGATACTGAACCACTCTTTTCATGATTTTTGTTGGTTAATGAGTTTTCTTTATTTCACTGGCCATTCAAACGAATATCACAGCAAGTCTCGCATAGTTTTGGCTTATATAAACAGCGATTTTTGTTCGGCTTTGCAGCTGGTAAAGTCCATTAATGGTAGTTACGGGGAATTGGCCAAGTTAATTACGAGTATGGCCATTGAGTAAATTCCACCGCTGCCGCACTCTGCTCACCGCCCAAATGCGACCTCAAAAACCAAATTGTGAGCCGCGTCACGTACATAGAAGCCAACTTCTCTTTCTATTGCAATTGCGCTGTCTCTCTCTGTCTCTGTTATTACTTGCCTCCCTGTCTCTGTCCAGCTCTCTTTCCCTCTTGTGAATTGCTGTGCCAACATAGCCGAGCCCCCTTTTAGACTGCTTTTGACTAAGCTTTGTTTTTGCCTTTTGCTCTTTTCTTTTTTTTTGGTACCTCCTACTTGCGCATTATTCGGGTATATTGCACTAGGTAGCACCACAAGACTTTGTACTATATATGCGTAAATATAATAAATGTATATGTATATATAAAATATAAATTAATTTAGATATTGACAGTTTAAAATTCGTTATTGTAATGTATGTAAAAGGTAACAGATATCTTATAGCCTTACCCGTTTTTATTTATTTTTCTTTTTGTTTGTTTAAGTTCGCTCTTTTCTTTGCTGATTGTTTCGCTTTCTGTTTGCCAGTGTGAGTGCAGGAGTATCTGTGTGTGGACACTGAGCTCCTCTTTCGTTTGTCTTTCGCTGTCGTCTGTTTATGTATATTTAATGGCCTGACTTCGAAATTAAAGCCACCGACATCGGATGACGCAGTGCCGACTGGGCCTACAATAGTGGTAGTTGCGCTGCTCACATTCTTTTCCATGGCGAAATATTTCTTTTTGTGGAGTAACTTTCAGTTACGATAACAGGGTGCCTAGTTCCATACGATTAGTTGCCAATTTTTGGCAAAGTTGAAAATAAACTGAATTGGTCTCATTTGCATCTGATTTGCAAATATCAGAGTTGAAGAATGTGTAGCGAAATTGGTAGCTAAAAAACCCGTTTAAAATATACAAAACCAAAAATTCCAAGCCAATTTGCATGAATTTAAAGTTGAAATGTTATACGAATGATTCGGCTGCTTGGACCCGATCGAACACCCTGTTCATACGGCGAATAAAGCAGCGAAATTGCAATAATTGAATTACGCAAATCCGTTATGCTTCGCTGCAATTTCGCCTCAAGGCTCGTTGCCAATTGCACTTGATTAGTGATGCATCATAAGTCGCTCTGAACTGATAAAAATATGTATGTATGTATGTAATTCTATAGAGGCTTCTATTACACGACCATATAGTGTGCAATATATTTTCATTTCCACTATCAAATTGCGCAGCATAACTTCCGATTCGCCGAGAAGATTGTCTTATCTACACAGCTCCGCAGAAGCCGCCTATATAAAGCCCGGCGAAACCCAAGCAATTTTTTCAGTCTCGCTCGAAGCGTTGACGTGTCTACACGAGTAACTAGTTTTGTTTCGGCTCGCTGGCTGCTCCTTCGTCTGTTAGTTGTTAGTTGGTTTGTGAGTTTGTGAGTGAAAGGACATTCGAGAGGTGACATCATGCCGCCCACCATTACCGATAATCAGACGCACGACTTTAAGGCCCACTACGATTGCGCCCACAGGTCCTCGCTGCAGGACGACGAGACGGACGATGCGTACGTGAAAAGGATAACGCGGTAAGGATGCTGAAACCGGTTTTCGTCCTGCAGCTGCTTCTTAAGACAGCCGAGGGTTGTTACTTTTGGCGCGAGAAAGTTGCTCTGGAAATTTCTCGGTTCCTAGCAACCAATAACATCCGTTTTATGTTGAGAAATGAAAACAAATGGAAATCCAAATCCATCTGTGCACTGCAGTCTGCAATCAATAGTTTGCCTGATGTCAAATCGCTGTGTTGGCACAAAACCAGCTCTTCATCTGAGCAAATAACGCCAGTTGGCAAAATATTTGCACAGAATGGTGGGTGTGACGCCTACTCGATTACCCTGTATTCATTTCACAGCTCACTTTTCATCCTGTCCGGTTTCCGAACTCATCAAATCATGAGTTATGCTTCAATCGGATGTTTGCCGGAGTGCTTACGAAATATATTCACTTAGCGCTTATCAATCAAGGTCAAGACTACACGGGGTTTTCATTTGATTATGCCCAGAGTCATAGAAATTTTGCTTTTTGTTTTGCTCACACTTCTAACATGTTTTTTTCCGACTCCCCGTTTGACGCACTTGATAATGATTTTGGTTGGGTATTTGTGCTCCCTAGACCCCCTACATCGCATGGGGGTCTCTATAAATATAGTCACTAATACACATATCAATTCTGATTCAAATATTGATTAGAAATACGAAATTTGAAGCTGACATTTTGTGGCCATTAAATACTCAAATATAGTGCTTACTCACGATTGTGTGACAAAATTGTGTGTATAACTAACGTATATTTCATAAAAATGAGCTCATTATAATATGTTTTGGCTCATCATTACCTAAAAAATAAATAATTATTCCAGCGATGACGAATTTCTTCCTGCCCAACCACTGATTACACTTTTGGGGGCTTGTTCTAGGAATCACTTAGATAACCTTATCTTTTATCAGAAAACGAGCATTTTTAAGTGTGATTTACTTCTGACAGCTGAAAGTAATTAACTCATTCATTTCTTGACCTGAAGTGGGCGTTAATTTATGGCCCCCGCTGGCACGAATAGAATTTAATCCTTATTAATTCGTTTTGTGTTCGTTTTAATTGCAGGTACTCCGATGGAACCGTCAAATTGCGCAACTCGAACATCGAGCTCATGGACCAGGATATCCTCTATCACCTGGCCTTGGGCAGCGAGAGCCACGACCTGCAGGAGATGTTTGGGGACGTTAAGGTGAGTGGTCTCCTGAATTATTCATAGTCTGAGGCGGGTAAATAAAGACTAGACCCAGACCTAGACCTTGATTGTTATCAAGTCAAGTGGGGCACTATCGAAACGAGTTCATTAGCTGTTGCCAATTAAGCTAATTATATGCTTAGTCAGATTCATAAACTCAATAAATATATGAATGCGCTAATCTAGTACTGGTTCGATTTGCGATTTACAATTAAGGGTATGTTTTATATAAATAATTATATAGTTACAAATCTGAGACACTAGGCCGATTTTTTCCCTTTCATAAGCTCACTTAATTAACCCGTCTGTTAACTCTTTTTAATTTCAGTTCGTTTGCATGGGCGGCACACCAAAGCGCATGGAGAATTTTGCCCATTTCATAATGAACGAGATTGGCTACAAGTTGCCAGCGGGCACCCAGCTGCAGGACATCAGCGCCTACTCATATCGCTACTCTATGTACAAAGTGGGCCCGGTGCTGTGCGTCAGCCATGGCATGGGAACGCCCTCGGTCAGCATCCTGATGCACGAGATGATCAAGCTGATGTACCACGCCAAGTGCAAGGATCCCGTCTTCATCAGGATAGGAACGTGCGGAGGAATTGGCGTCGACGGTGGCACTGTCATCATCACCGAAGATGCCCTCGATGGGCAGCTGAGGAACTCCCATGAGTTTGTAAGTCATGGCTGAAATATCACCTCAATGAGATAGATGACCATAGTCACTTGTTTTGCAGACCATTCTCGGCAAGACCATCCATCGTCCTGCCAAGCTGGACAAGAAGCTGGCCCGTGAGCTCAAGTCCCTGGCCAGTCCCGATGATCCGTACGACACCATTATTGGCAAGACGCTGTGCACCAACGATTTCTACGAGGGCCAGGGTCGTTTGGACGGAGCATTCTGTGATTTCAGCGAGAACGAGAAGATGGACTATCTGGAGAAGCTGCGCGAGAACGGCGTGGTCAACATCGAGATGGAGAGCACCATCTTCGCGGCCCTGACCCACCATGCCGGCATCAAGGCAGCGGTGGTGTGTGTGGCCCTGCTGAACCGCCTCAATGGGGATCAGGTCAACGCGCCCAAGGAGGTCATGAACGAGTGGCAAGCGGTGGGTGATCCAGACTAACTCCCCCTCTCAATGGAATGTAATTGAACATATGATTTTTCGCCCAAACAGCGTCCCCAGATCCTCGTGTCGCGCTACATTCGCAAGGTCCTTACGCACAATGGACAGCTGAAGTCGCTGTTCGGACACCAGGGATCCATCAAGTCACCCCGGCGCTTCAAGCTCGTCCAGCAGGAGTCCCAGGCCCACGAGTAAACGGGGTCACATAGCCAGTTCCATCTCATTTCACCTTCTTACATTATATGTACGCATCGCTCCAGTATACAATGGTGTTTCAACATTCCCTAGTTTAGCTCTGATTAAGTTCCTAGCTTTATTTCCGTGTATATCGCCTACAACCTCATCGGATAATTTAAAACCGAGCATATTGTACGTGCTTATGTTCATTGAAATATGTTAACACAATTTAATATATATATGTATATCAATAATATATGAAAATAGTATCACTGAGTGTGACGTTCAAAGGTTATCAGAAATAAACGCTTTTGAGATCACAAAACAAATAACGAATAATATAGATGAATTATGAAATTGTTAATTGTTATGTTGCATATTTTAAATGGGGCTAATCTATAAAGCAAAGGTTCAACAATACCAAACACATCTTAATGCTACATTTCCATTTTATAAATTATTATACTATAATGTATTGAAATTCCTAAAGATTTGTTAAATGTACGTGTTGATTAGTGTTGCTACCGTACACTCGACTCTAAACCAAATCCAACAGCACTTAATCTTTTTCTGTCTAGTTATATCCAAATTAAATGAAAACAATGCGATGATGAACAAAATGCTGAAAATAACATCAATACAATTACGGATAGCACACTACAAAACCAAATATACAAGTTATATTGTAAAAAACGAAATTTATGACAAATATTTCAACGGTATATTAAAAGAAATTGTAATTAAATTATACAAACAACTCAACGTGATTTCATTTTTTGGTGGTTAAGATCATAACAAAGGAGTGATTTTTCCACTATTTATTTGCATTAAATGTATTTTTAAACAAGTTTACAATCGTAAAAACATCACGCTGCAATTACTGTATGCAGTTCTCTAAATTTCCTGTATAAGAATTTTATTGCTATTGTTAAGGTTGTCCTGTGGCAAACGCAGTAAGGTTTCCTTTGGTGTCATAGGTGGACTTTGTGGCTTCTTTGGAGCCGCACCTGCCTTGGTGGCCTGCAACTTATTACCCAAGGCCTCGGCGGCTGACACCAAGTTGCTTTTTACCACGCGATTCGGTTTGACCAACTCGGCTAGATCGTAGTCTTTAATGGGTGGTGGTTTGCTTGCCGAGACTGCTGGTTCGGGTTTCTTGACCACAGTTGGATCACTTATCTCAGCCATCTTCTTGGTTTCGGAAGTCTTCAGTTGCGGAGGATCGATCTCCTCAATTATCAAACGTGTGGCAGAGGACGGAGCCACCTCACCCAGCATCGAAGTTAGCTTCTCCACGGCCTTCTTGGCTATGGCATTATCTGGCTCAAGGTCGAGGACCTTTTGGTAAGCGTTTAGGGACTGAAACGGAAAGTTTTAGCTTTAAGAAAGATGGAAGTATTCAAAATGATTACCTCAAGATGTCTTCCTTCGGCATTGTGGGCCTCAGCCATACGAAGGTGTGCCTTAATATTCATCGGATCGATTTGCAGACAGGCTTGGCAGTCCGATATGGCCGAAAAGTATTTCTTCAACTTGAGATCTACAAATGAATTGAAAAAGAAATTGTTAATTAAAGAGCATTATTAATGATATGATTACTTACGAGCGACGGCGCGATTATTGTAAGCGTGTACGGCATTCTCAGGATCGTATATTATGGAACAGTTGTACTCCTCAATGGCATTTTCATATTCTTTGGCCTTGAAGCTCTCATTGCCACGCAGTCGATGTCTTTAAAAAAAGTGTATATATATATAAAATATATAATAATGCACTGAGATATATCTACCTTTCAGCATATTGCTCCTTCTCCAGCTGGCTTAGATTCTTTAGCTGTGCTTGAAGGCGTTCATATAGAGAATCCCTTTCGCTCTGTAACTCTTCCTTGGCGACCGATTTATTGTGACTGGAAATGATTTTCTCTATCTGCTCCTGGTCGCGTTCCTCATTCAAATCCATGCGCAGTATCTCCTCATCGGGATCGTACTTATCCCATTTTCTGTAGTCCGTAGACTTAATTCGAGCCTCCTTATTCGTGGTATTGGTCTGAGATGCAGCCTTTGGCTTTGGTTTTGGTTTCTCCGCTTCACTTTGCTTCTCCAAATCGATTTTGGAAAGTTTACGCACAGATGGAAGATTCAAATCCTGCTTAACCTTCTTCAGCTCATTGAGAGCACTGTCCTTTGTTTTAATGGAGTCAGTCCAATCCTAAGGTATGAATACAGGTTAATCCTTAAATATTTATTTGAAATGAAGAAGACAACCTACCAAAATGGGTTTTAGTTCGGTTTTGTCCAGGACAGTGCTTGGCTTTATCTGTTCCTCATAGCGAAATAGCTTGCTATCCGGTTTCAGTGCCTTCAGTTTCTCCTCCGCACAACGTTGCAAGTCCGGATAATGACCTTCCTCGCCGGAGCGCAGGATTTGGACGATTTTCTCCATTTCGCGAGCATTTGTGCACTTTTCCACATGAGCGAAATCCAAATAGTGCACTGGTATATTGTATCTTTCCAAAAGAGATTTCTTTTTTTCCTTTTCCATTTTTCGGCTTTGCAATATCAAATAAATAAAGGAGCAGCTCGATGTTTTTATTCAATCTTGTGTATATCGATCAAACAAACTTTTACCGGCTTGCCTGGCAACAAACATCTGTGCTCATTCGATATACCTAAAATGCCAAAGTGACACTTTGGTTTAGATTGTTTCAAAAGCATTCTAAATATTTAACTGAACGTATAAAATCCACTATCGTTTCCTTATCTTCCAACCCCCTTCTTGACACACCATAGAAAAGTGTGCCCGCAGCAGAAAAGTGTCATTTAGCAGCGTGCCCCGTATAAAGGTTCTATGGTGTAATGGTTAGCACTCTGGACTTTGAATCCAGCGATCCGAGTTCAAATCTCGGTAGAACCTTCTCAAACCAAATTTTATTTTTATTTTTTTCATATAAAGATTTGAAGCTTAGAAACTTTTTAAAAAAATAAATTTCATGCATAAATGTTTATTTATAATTTTAGTGTCCAAAATAGGATAATTCTTTCGTGTTTTCTAGCGGCAGTAGATGTTCTGTTTTGCGCCAGGCTGACATCGCGGTTCTATGGTGTAATGGTTAGCACTCTGGACTTTGAATCCAGCGATCCGAGTTCAAATCTCGGTAGAACCTTAGTGATTTTTTTTTTTAATTTTAAGTATGAAAAGATATACGTTTAATTGGTCAATATGATTTTTTATTTACTTCATTCTGTTCCTTCTGCATGAGACATATGATATTGTATATTTGGCGTTTTGCTTCTATTAGCAAATCATCATTCAAGACGGCTAGCTCTTTTGTTACAAATTGACTAAATTCTTCGGCAGCCTTATGCTTTTCGATGGAGGGAGATTCGAACTGCTTTGTCGACTCATCTTGGTCCAACATTTCAATAGACACCTTGCAGTGTGTGGGTTCAGGATCAGACCAAAAACAAACTTCACTGCACGCGGGAGAGCTCGGCTGAGTTTTATTGTCAAATTGATTGACAACGGAATCGCTAGAGCTCGGTGGATGGCTGGTAGGATCGGGATCCGATTTCGGCTCCAATTCTTTGAACCAGGATGCATCGTCTTCGTAGCTGCTACTGTGCTCGGAAAATACATCCAGCTTGGTGAAATCAATAGGAGTCTGGATCTTTAAAATCTTCGAATAATGAATCCACTCAGACTTATCTCCCACCGAATCTCGCTGTGCTCTGCAATTATTGGTAATGAAATATAAGACTATAATAGGCTTATAAAGTTCTTACCTAAACGTGCGCATAAGTGATTCAATTTTGGATTTGACATCGCCCGGTAATATACCAACACCACGCAGCTGCAGTTCATTATGCATATCCTTGTAGACATCCATTTTCTTCCTATCACTCTGTATATGACTGGCGAACTTTTCCCAGACATCAACGAATATGCATTCCTCCGCCGGCTGCCAAACTCTTCGCCCCTTTACTCTAACGTTGCTACTTTTGCTGAATCTTTTTCTAACTCTTTTGGCGTTGGGCATTTCCTCATCGTTAAAATAGTTCACAGCACTTTCATCCACGAAGACAGTTTTGAATGGTGTCTCTATAAACAAATGAAAACCGTTTAGAGTGTACACAATTTAAACTTTTATGAGTTACGAACCATATTTGATACGCTGTGCGGGATTTTTCATATAAGCAGAGGAACGCGTTTTATCTGAAAGGTCGAAATCTTCGATTAGATACATTTCCCTTGTTGGAATTCCATGGATTCTTACGAGGCGTCTTTGCTGGCTGCGTATAGTCCTTCCATTCCGAATCCTTCACCTCGTTGGCAGATGCTCTCACCACCAGAGCCATCGCATCGAAGTGCCTCCAGGTGATAGCTTGGTCTTCTTGGTCGGAGTGTAGCAAACTGAAATCTCAGAGATTATCAAACCGATTCTCCATCTGAAAGTTATGTACTGACTTGAAATACTTCCGCTTCAGGGATTCCATTTTCGACTTTATTCCTTGGACATTGATCTCCACGCCAACATCTCGAAAATAGGGCTCCAGTTGCGCATAGGTTTCCGTCAGTTTCTTGCCAGGCTCGAACAGATGCAAGTTGTGGATCCAGATGTCGATGAATCTGTCCTCTTCGGAAGCGTCCCACTTCCTTCTGCTCACTAAATGAAATTGCATGAAGTTTGAGTTTGAGTACTTTGAACTACAGATTTCAAAACAAAGCCTGGTATCTAGGGTGTCAGAAAAACACCAATTTATTCGAATGATTGATAACACAAAAGTCAACGAAGAGGTCTGCTTTTTATTAGGTAACCTAATTTATCATATTTTGTTGCTAATTTCGTTATATACTTACTTTTTCTAATATACAAGCTGTGTTAATATTTGTTTACAAAAACTTAGTTGATAGTAAGACCGTTTTATGAAACCCAGAAAAATCTTGAAAACCAATGTTTAGCGTTGCCATCAAGTTCAATTTATTCATGTATTTATAAAGTAGAGAAATTGGTTAATGATATATGTTTACTCGTTTATTAAAATATTAGCATTTAAAATATCCATTAAATCAGAGTTTAAAAACATTGCATTAAAAGAGGAACGGCGGGAATTGAAACGCCACATCGATCCGAGCCGAGTGTGACCGTACTGTTATAAATACTGCATTTCAGGGCCGCACAAACAGTTGATTTAATTTCTTTAACCGCCAAGTTCAAAACTCCCAAAATAAATCAAAGTTAATGAGCAGTAATTAAATAAGAGTTTTGAATAAAATTACGTAAATACATAGTTTATTTAAGTGTTTAGTGTAAGCTTTAAAACTTATTTACATGGTTGTGCAGCAGCAATACAAGTATTTCCGTGTTGGGCTTTACAAAATACATAATAGGTACTCGTACATTAATAAATATATTTGTGTGTTGTGTGTGTACTACTCTTGCTTTAGCAAACAATTTAAACCATGTACTAAGGACACTCAGTTTCAATATCTTCCCACGCTCAGTTTCCTTCCAGGACCTTTAAACTCCTTGATAGGATCGACTACAAAATAGATTTTTGGTTTACTTAGTGCTAGATTGATTCACTTAGGATCTAAAGGTGTGCAAACACAAAGTACTTGACAATCATAAGTATAGATATAGATATAGATAATACAGGTTTTACACTTTAGATATTTCGCGGCAGATATTGTGTTGTGGACTTAAACTGATGCCTGAAGTGATGAATGGGAGTTATTCGAACTATGCATTTTCCGATTGCTTTCTATTTTTTAGTAGGAACGTTGCAGAGCAATGCCGAAAAGCAAAAGAAGCGAGTCTTACAAATAAATAAATATACAATTGCAAAAAGTAAATCGGTTACCTAAATTATGCTGGCTAACTTACACGTTTATATCACTTTTCGCAAATAATTCGTTTGATTAAATTAATTTGAGGCCTTTGCACGAATACAAATAATGGTAATAGTTACAATAACTAAATCGCGTTTTTGGTTGAAATCAATTTGAGTTCTCCCCCATTTCCAACTTCCATATGCTCCCCTAAAAGATATTGATCTGGAACTCGCTGACGATCCCCTCAAGGAAGTTCTTCAGGCTGTGGTACGAGTGGCTGCGCCAGTAGATGTTGTTGTTCACCTGCTCCAGGGCCAACTCGATGGCCGATTCCACGGCATGGAGTCCCAGTTTGCGGCACGTAGCGGCCAGGTCCAGGAGCTGGTGCTTGTGGTAGTCCTTGTTCATGTAGATGGTCAGCGACTTGATCATCTCGGACAGCGTGGAGAAGCCATCGCCATAGCTTTGGTTTGAAATAACAAAAATAAATTGAAGTAAATTTAACATATTACACAAAGTATCACTTACTATTCGGCAATCTCCTTTATGTTGCCCTGCAGAAAATCAAATGCTATCTCATGACCAATGGCATTGGAGGCCACCGCGCGGAAGGCCAAGGCGCCATCCTGTTTCAGTATGCCCGATGTTGGATTGATGGTCATGTTGAGGTACCTGCGAAGTTGTTGCACATCAGACTTTGGTCTTTGATGGATCAAACTAGTAACTCACTTGGACAGCAGCCAGGGTTTGGTGGTGCAGCCCAGCGAGGTGAGTATCTCCTCCTTCTCGGAAGCACTGGTGGTTGTCTTGTACTGTTTGTAGGCGAAATACCATTCCGGTGACGAGCCCTCCGCCAAGGAGGTGCAGTAGATCACAGACTTTAGGTTTGGCTTAATGCTGTTGATTTATGATAGCATCGTTTATAATAAGTTTTTTTCATTTAAGGTACAAACTTACGGATTGTTTTTGGGATCACGCATCCACTCGCGGAACTTCATTTGCGCCTTTTGGGTGCAGCGATCGTAGTTGAACTTGCAGGCAAAGTAGGCCACCAGGGCGCGGTGCTTCAGTTGCAAGTGGGACTCATTGTCCGGCTCATTCAGGCCATAGTGATCAAAAGCGGGACGTACGATGAATTTCATGAAGGCCTGGTTAAACAAAATATATTATAAAACACTCTAAAAGTAACTAGTTTCACTGGATTCCTACCCTGAATGTTTCATAGGCAGGCTCCCTCTTCAGGTTGTAGATCAGATAGTTAAGACCAGGTTTGGCGGCAATCCACAGCAGCTCATCATCCACAGCATCGAACAGCTCCATCAGGAAGGTCAATCTAAAGGATCGTATTTTATGTTAATAATTTCAATTACTTGTCTTACTATTCAAACTTACGGTATGTCGTAGGTAAGGTATTCCGCCTGCGACAGATGCAGTGCATCATCCAGCAACTGTGCCCTTGTGATCCTGGGCAATGTGCTAAAGTTCTTCTTGAGCGCCAGCCAAGAGGTCATGTCGTAGTTGACACGATAGTAACCCTGCCGGTTGAGATTCAGATAGATCACGTTGTCGCTGTTACTGCTGTGCGCGAAGACATCGCCCACGATGAGCTCCTCTTCGTCCTCGCTCCTCATCCAGTGGGTGGGTATGTTGTCGCCCTTGCGCAGCTCATCCGTCTCGAAGGTGATGGGTATGAACCAGGTGCTCTGATCCGCAGTGTTCTTGGAGGGCAGCAGATAGCGTTCCTGGCGCAGCACGAGATCAGCACCACGACGCTCCACATTGACCACCGGATAACCGGGCTGGGTGATCCACGAGTCCATGATCTGCTTGACACTCAGATCCTTGGGCAGAGTACCCTGTTCGTGACCATGGCGCGTGAGCATGGCCCACAGATCATCTCTGTCCACGTTTCCATAGGCGAACTTTTTCAGAAGATCACGAGTGGCCGAACGGAAGGCCACATCGCCCACGATCGAATTGAGCATGCGCAGCAGAATGGTGCCCTTTGAGTAGCTGATGGGATCGAAAATCCGCCTGACATCGTTGGTGGAGCGCACATCAAAGGATATGGCATGCGAGGTGTTGTCCGCATCGTGCTCCATCGACTCCTTGAACTCCAGCATGGTCAGAGTGTCCATGCTCTGGAACTCCGGATGGGCGTGTTCCAGCGCCTTGTAGCTCATGTAGCATGCGAAGCCCTCCTTCAGCCAGAGATCGTCCCACCACTTCGGGGTCACTAGGTTGCCGAACCACTGGTGGGCCAGCTCGTGGGCAATGATTCCGGCCACTACCTGCATGTGCTCGGATGAGGAGGCCAGCTGCAGATCCTCGGGCACCAGTAGCGCCGAATCGCGGAAGGTTATCAGGCCCCAGTTTTCCATGGCAGCGAATCCAAAGTCCGGCACGGACACCAAATCGATTTTGGGCAGCTTATTCTTGATCCCGAAGAAGTCCTCGTAGTAGGGCAGGAACTTTCGCACCATCTTGTACGCATAGTGAGTCATACCCACGAACTGGGGTCGCGTCCAGATCTCCACTCGCGGCGTTATCCCACTGTCCTGACTGGCAAGCCGCGAATCCACCATGTTGGACACGATGAAAGCAACCAGGTAAGTGGGCATCTTCGGCGTGGTCTCGAAATCGTCCCTTATGAAGCCACGACGGAAGCGGCGGCTGCCCGACTTGGGCATGTTGGACAGGGCCATCTTGTACTGGATGGGTCTGACTATGCTGATCGAGAAGTTGGCTTTCATGTCCGGTCGATCAAAGCAGGGAAAGGCGCGACGGGCATCGACGGGCGAGAACTGAGTGCTTATCATCCATCTAAAAGTAAATGGAAAAGTAAAGTTAAAAGAGTTTCCTGGAGTTTTAGGTCTTGACTTACTCTTCATTCTTGGTTTCCGGATTGGTGTAGCTGGTCTTGTAGACGCCCTGCAGTGTATCCGTCACCTGGCTGACAAAATCCAGACTGAGCAGCACTCTCAGCTGGGTCTCCACCGCCAAAGCCTTGCCCAATTGAATCACAAACGTGGCATTATCCTCCCCGTAGTCGCTGTCGAAATCCAAGTCCTGTTCTTCACTGGCATTGCTGGCACCATCCGCAAGGGCGCGGATCACCCGGACATTGGAGATGCTCACGTTGTGCACGTCGAGCACGATGGGCTCCCAGCTGGTCACCTTGGACACATCGCGTTCGATCTCGATGGTCAGGCTGCCGTTGCTGATAGATGTTGCCACACTTGGCTCAATCAAAAGGCTGCAAGAGGAGGAGTATCATATGGTTTAGATGGTAGCATATAAATAGAACGGGAAATGCTCTGCATTTGCAGGTGAAATGCAAATGTTGGCCAAAAACGCCAGGTCGCTGCCATCAAAAGTGCCAATCAATCAATCAATCAATCGCCCGCCAAGAGGGCAAATTAGAGGGGACCACAAACAAACATGTGTTTGGCACCCATTCGTCGCCATTCGGGGGCATTGCAGTCTGCCTCGAACTTCGGACGCCGCCATTAGTTCGGAATGGCGGCAAATGAAATGCATGCCATCAAAAGCCGCATCGGCGATCAAATCAAAGCAAACAAGAAGCGCAATAATTGGCTAGCTGGCAACCACAAATATGCAATGCTCTATGCTTGCTAAACTCTGCTATATTTAACACACCTATCTTCAACTATTTGATTAAGTTCGATTGAAGAACATAATGTAAGTGGCATTTAAATAAAGTGATTTGCAACTAAATATATTTAAGAAGATGACGTTCCATTAATTGTCATACAATTAAAAATAATTTCTCGAAATTATTTTAAATACATAAAGTATCTCCGAAAAGTTGACTAACCCCCTGGCTGCTAGAGTACTTCACAAAGATTGAATATCAATTCCCCCGGCTCATTCGCTCACACACGAATGCCAAGAATGCCACAGACCCGCTGGCAGATGCAGCCAGCCAGTTGGAGCCCCATCCATCGACTCCAACTCCAATGCCGAGTCCTCCAACCCAACCCCTGGCCAAACTGCAATCCCCTGGGTGCGGGCTTTGCGCCTAGTTGCAATTAATTGAGGCGATTGGCTTACAATGCGTGTTCTGGGTGCAACCAGGAAGCGAGCTTTCAGATAGTATCTGCCACACAGACGAAGATACAGATACAGCCGGTCAACACTGTTGTACGCTTTGATCGGCAGCTGCAAAATCACTTGCCATCGATCCGCTCGAGTGGCAAAACTGTGCTGCACTTGCCGCCATCCATCAAGAATCGACTCCATCCACCGGATTGCCCTGGACTTTCCCCACATCTGGAGTTTTTATTTTTTAGGCTGCGTGCGGTGCACAAATTAATGCCCAGCTTGTGCTTTCTGTGTCAATTATATTAATGCATGCGGCTACCGGGGAGCCGCGCATCTTCATTGAGCAAAGTATCTTTCTATCTTTGTATCTTTCTATCGGGCCATCTATTTGGCGCATTATGTCATGCCGATTGTCGGCGTGCCTCAATTCTTTCCTTAGATCTCTGCCGCTTCTTCTGCGAACTGTGACCGATGGATGGATGGATGGATAGCATAGGCCTAACCGATTTCCCACTGACTACTGGTCTCTTTGGCTCCTGACTGGCCATCTCCTGCGGTGGCCTAAACAAGTTGTTAGCCCGACTGCAAGTGGCTGGCTGGCTGGGCTCTCCACTTTGGTACACGGCGACTACTGAACTGCAACGGCTCAATCCTTGACCCACTTCCTTCCATAGAAATAGAAAAGTAAATGTGTTGTACCCGCGCGAGCACAGAAAAGTGACGTCAATGGGGCTGCTTTGGTTTGGGGTGGATGCCAGTGGAGTAGCTGCCAAGGATAAGGATAAGGGCTCGGCGGCTGTGTATCCGTATTTATGAGAATAAGTTTACGCCATTAGCATGTATTTCCCATTTAATAGCGCAGCCTTTGGGAAACTTTTCTAGAACTACTGCTTAGTTTATTTCAATCCTATTTTCAGTTTCTATGTAAGTTTCCACCCAGTGGATGTGATGCTAGTTTACAAATTTCTGAATAAATCTTTAATTGCTTATAATTTGTGTAATAAAATGCATTATCACCAGTTGACGGTAATTGCCTTGTCTAAACTCTTGATGGCTTAATCCCAATTATCTCGTTAAACGTTAAAGTTATTAAGCTAATATCTTAGCTTGTCAAAACACATATTGATCAAAACGTTTTAGCTAGACAAATTGATACAGTTTTCTATCAAGTGTCAGCGTGATAAGAATAAGATCGATTCCGGCATTTGCAGTGGCAGCAAAAAGAGCCGGAAATTGTGGAAAATCTGAGTGAGCAATTTAGATGTCAGCTGCATCTTCGCTGAAATTGAAATGCGCGCATGCAAAGCAATTTCAGCAGAATGAGGTTCTTGCGGCGCGTGTTTGGTTTAATATTCATTAAGAGCAATTGTTGCTCCAAGCGGCTAAGTGATTCACTTACCTATAGTGAAGTGGACGCCATCCTTCGTAGAGCTTAAGTGGACGATTGATGGGCTTGGTCGTGTTATCCTCGACTTCTCCTGCTGCTGGCTCCACCGCCGGAATGTCACCCACTTTCGGATCCACCATCCTGGTTTCGGGCTTCGCACTCGACGCAGGCATGGCCAAGGTTGTGGTTACGGTGGGTGTGTTTGTAGGCGTGGGACTTGCCATCGCAGTGGGCGTGGCTGCCTCCAGAGGAGGCGGGGAATTCATGCTCACCCAGCCGGCGGTTTGGATGGGCGTCGCATTCACATCGGGATGATCGGCGGTGATGCAACTGCGTGGAAGGATACAAATCAGTTTGGACTCGTTGTTGTATGCAAAGTGCTCGGGTCACACCCAATTCCCATTCGTTTGACCCTTCCACACCTCGAAATGCGTCGGAGGAAAAGCATAAACTGCTTTCACTTTCCGAATGAGGTCATACATATAGCCTTCGACTGCCAATTAGCACGCTTGCCAAAACGTTTAGCAGAAATGCAAAACGGAAACGCGAAATAAAGCAAATACCCGGCCAAACTTAATAGGCAAACCACACCCGTTTATTAAACATGGATCGGGTTCACCAGCACTCACCTGGGAGCCACCTCCTTGGGATTCAATCCCTGCCTGGTCACAAAATAGGTTATGGCAATGGTGAAGAGTAGGGCCAGCACGGTGATGAAGGCAGCGATGATCAGGCAGGCTTTGGACACATAAACGCCCGATGGGGGTCCATTGAAAACGTACTTTTGGCCATTTTTGGTCTTCAGCTGACCGCCTGGAAAATATATAAAACACAATTTAAGACTCTGATTGAGAAATTTAAAAGCTTATAATTCAAGAAGTTTTCTTCCCTTTTATTATACATATAAATGCATTTCCCCCAAAAGAACACGAAGCCATCCGAAATTATCACACCCACATATCTGGAGTTTTACAACTGGGCCATAAAGTCTATGCTTTGTCCAATTAATTGATTGTTTTCACTGCACTCAAAATTTGTTTATAGATCATCGCTTCGAATTATTTTTTCGAAATGCGTGGAATGCCAATGCATTATATGCATACATTCCGTCCATGTAAACAATTGATGGCAACAACATCAAACTGATTTATAGCATAATTTAGACAAGGCTCGAGTGCTTTGGAAAACACAGAATGTTAGCGGGCCATTTAGCGAAGTGTCGAGAACGACATGTGAAAAACCAATCCCCTTTCCCCTCATTTTCCATCCACCCCGCTGAGTTGCTGGCCTAAACCGATCGTTAAACTCGCTCTTTATGGCGAAAAATTAACTCAAGTGAAAATTAATGTTTAGCTCATTATAAGGGGCAAAACAGTCCGTTGAACAAACTAAGAAGTACCAAACTTGTTGGACCTGCGCCAAAACGCATAGAACAGTGGCGACCAAAAGTATGCGATCATTTGAACTGAAGTAAGGAACAAATGATTTTCTGCAGAAAGGGGTTTATTTAGAATAAACAGAATGACTTAACTCAATTTAAGATGACTAAGAACTGCACCACTTTCTTCGACGGAAAACTGCGTTTTTCCTGGTAGTCTTATCTAAAAACCTTGCGCTAAAAATACATAAGTGCGTGATCATCAGATAAGCAGAAAACCGTGATCGTGATAAGCAGAAATGCCAACGCTCGCGGAAGTAGATAAAAAACAAGTGGAAAAAAAGCTCGCGAGGAGCTTATCAGATGGCATGAAGTGGGCATACTTTCCGCACTCACTGTGTCAACGGGAACGGGAGCAGAAACAGAAGCACGTGCTGCGAATTTTCAATTGCCACTGCCCGATTACCATTACCAATTTCCCGCTGGCCTTCAACGATGGAGGTGGAGGAGGAGTTGGAGGAGGAGGCCTCAAACTTTTTATGATGTGTGCGCATGGCACTTTTATAGGAAAGGCATCGGTATGTCAGTGAACCATTGCCAGTGTGTTTTAATTAAATTTCACTCAGATACAGCGACCGTGTTTCGTGGAAAGGTTGCGGTAACTTTCTAACGTGCACTCCCATCGATTTTCCAGCTTTTTCCCACCTGTTGCAATGTATCTGCAGTTCATCTCGGCGGGTGGGTTGGGGGGTTTCCAACATCTGCTCCCCATTACCGGCATCCTCCGGCTTTGATCTTCGACCATGGTGGTGCGTTGGAATTTATGTGGTGCAGCCGAAAATAAAAAAACACCAACTGCACCACCTGCAGCTGCAAGCTGATTGAAAGGGGGCACACGTATCTCGTGTGCCACTGATAAATCAGTTGTCAAGAAGCATAGCTCAGTGATAGCAGCGACCTGAAAGCTTTTCCGACTTTTCCATTTAGCCCAAATTTATTGTTTGTTTGCCGCTGCTGCTCCGCCGAGTGGGAGGTGGAACCAAATCTGATTCTGATGAACACATGATGAACCACAATTTCCGTTGTTACTTCATTAGCACCGCAGCATGCCCCACCCGAATATCAATTTAATATGCACAAGTCGAAGTTTAAGTAGCGTCAAGCGGCAATAAAACATATTCAAATCAAGCCGTTTTCCCGCCTTTCGTTCAATGCGGTGAAATTGTGTGGGCCGCAAGCGTGAGGCGCCACCAAAAAATGGGAACGCCCACCGGCGACATTTTGGGGCAATTTAACTTTAATGTGGGAATGTCGAACGCGTAAAGTTTAACGAACATGCTAATTCGCTTTGATTAAAAGTCGGGTTCTTCTGGATCGGCGTAAAAAAATGTTCTCTATATGGTGCGATATCTATAAAGTTGCCTTAATTTCTACAAGTCATTGGCTTGTTTTTATGCAAGTTATACAACACTACATTAGAGTGGCAAATTTGTACCTCTTTTTAATCTCTTTTACATCAGCATTAAAACATTTCTTATAAATTTTGAAACATACCCAAAAATCTGTCCTTTGAAATGTAATCGAAATGGAAACGTTTTCGTATGTTTTTCGTATCGTCGAGCTTAAAGTTACGCAGTTTGGCAACGAGTCCTTGCCAAGGACCTCCGCCCGCGGCGGCAGAGGATGTGCTGGCCGATCCTGCCGCCAAAGGACCTGCTGGCGATGATAATGAAGCAGAAGCAGATGCGGATGCGGATGCGTTTTTGGCTGATGTCGGAGTGCCGGCTGTTGATGTGGTGGTGGTGGTGGTGGTGGTGGGCGCGTAAATGGCAGATGCCATCAATGGCATTTGCAGTTTGGGATTGGTAAAGGATATGATGGCTGCGCTCGACGAGAAGGAGTAGAAGAAAAAACAGAGAGCAAGCTGAATTTGAAGCCAAATGAATTAGGAAAGCAAGGTGCAATGGTTGGATGTTTGATTTTTTATTAACTAAATGATATGATGAGCGTGTGATTGATCAATGTGAGCGAAATGATGGGAAATAAACATGAAATGCGGGATAGGAAATTAAAAGTAAAAGTATTTAATGTACAGGGTATGTAGGTGCGGGTGAATTCGGTTTGTTGGCAATTAAATTGAACGGCATTTAATTAAATTGACGCCGCGTCTGTTGAGAGGGGGAAAATCGAGGCGGCAAATGAAAATGCGTTCAGTGGCACGTGTCGCTGCAGGGGGCTAGTCTGATTTTTCATTCACTCTAGCCCCCTCCTCCAATCGATTTTCCCCCGCTTTGTTGTTTGCCAGCGATGCGTGAGTGTAAATTACACAGGGGCGATTTGCCGATTGCCGGCGCCAAATGTTTCAAATATCGCTAAAAATACAAAACGCACATTTGCAGCACATTTGTTCATGCAATCTGCGAGTGTGTGTGTGTCAGCACCTCGGTGTTATTCAACTTTGGCAGATCGGCAGCCACATCTATAATTAGACATAAGGAAATTTGAATTCCCCCAAATGATTTTTGCACATTTATAGAATAACACGATGAACAATGGCACTCAAAAATCACTTCCGAGTAGTCCGTGTTTTGATGCCCTCCAGATTGCAGTGGGTAAATAAACAGAGATGCTTAAATATAATCACTTTTGAATTTAAATGCTTTGTAATAGCAAAGTAAAACACTTTAGTTGCATTTGAATTGAACTTTAAATTATGAATTATCTTCTGCTATTAATCAATATTTCTCTGACACTTAAAGCCCAATATAATTGCCATCTAAAAATCCTTGAAAATGCCAGTTTGCGAACCTAATTTATAATATCTTTTAGCACTTTCTGTTCTCGACCATCAAAATCTGATGAGTTCACCATGCCGACGACGTCCAAGCTGAAAACCGCCAAATGAATGAATCATCGAATCAGTTGATCACCCAAACGAAACCAAATGCCCAGGCAACCAGGCAACCACCTATCCGAAATTCGGAACCCCCATACCATTTCCCATCGGTTAGTTTTATGATACACGTTCTGGTTTGGCTGCGTCGTTAAACGAAATCGAAAATGAACTTAACTCATAAAACCTAAATGTGGCAACTGTTTGCATTTCGCACACATACACCAGATCGTTTTACTTTGTGGGTTCGAGTTACGCGTAGAGGATCGTTGGGCGGGGGGAGGGGGCACTACTCCATATCTTAATGACTCAATCATGCGTTAAATGCCAAAACATCACAAACACTTTGGAGCACATGTAGACGCTAACTAGAGTTCAATAGCAGCCATAACAAAAATTTGATTGCTCGACTTTGAACTTGGGGGGAAGTCATTTGGCTAAATCGAAGAACATAAACGGTGTGGAACTTTATACAGACTTCTAGTTTTCTACACTAAGAATGTCATAAAAAAATTATAATTTTATGAGATTCCCAATGGCATGTTCATTAATTATTGCTAATGCAATCAACACCATTTTCCTGGGAAATTCGATATGAGTCCGGAAATATTTAACAAAATAACTGCTACAACACTACTTATGTTGGGCAAGACCCAAAAACGATACATTCTTATCACAAAGCTGACGTTTAATTGGAAAGAAATTGTCGCATTTACGTCATCAAACGGCCGTGGCAGCTTTTCTTCGCCCAACAAAAGTGATATCTTATCGGATTCATCGAAATCAGAGGCAGTCAAACAAGCGTTTCTTCTTCCATTTTCTTCACTGTTATTTTCGTTAATTGTTCATGTTGGTGGACACACACAATTCAATTGGATACGTTCGCTGTCTGTGTCATATTTAATGATAACCCATTTTCCCCAAAGGGGTACGAGGTATGTGGGTTATGTAAACAACTTCTGGTCATGCTTACAAGTGAGTTCCATTCAACTGGCCCCAGACAAAGATGCCCCAACTGCGATAGCCAGCCGCTGGTGTGTGGAATCCCTTTTCACGCTCTTCTCCTTCTTCTTTCATATGGAGTTGGAGGTGCGCAACTGGGTTGATTCACTGCCTCTTAATGCCCGCCATGTGTCAGGAATCTGTTGGCGTCTTTTTTGCATATCCCTTTTACTTTAGTGACCCAGTTTTTGACGAGTTAAAGGAAATCTCCTGACACTTTCAGCATTAATTAACGCCGAGTGAAAATCAAAACACATGTTTGGCTTCGGGAGAAATGCTATATAGGTCACAAGGAACATGTGCAAGATCGAAGTTGACACAGCGATATTGTGTCACATACAAAGTCGCGTTAGACTTTTAATTGGCCCGCCACTTAAGTTGCTAAACAAAAGTACATTCGTTCGAAGTTTTATTTTTCTTTTTAGTGGTTTTGCCGAGGCAGCCAAAATGTCTGGGCTTAACAATAACAAATATGTTGGCCGCCTCGCATTGTCAATTGCTGAATGTTTATAAAGGCTAGAAAGAGGGGGGAGTCAGCCAACTGATCGCATCGGCCACGAGTTTAGTGAACTCGGTGGCCAGAACGTGTCGAGGAACTCCAATGGAGCCCTGTTCTGGTGCTTTTATTTTCTCCCCCATTTCACCACATTTCGCATGGGTCTAATGAACCATTCCAGTCGATGATTCGTGGGTGCGGAAAAATTCTGCGGAAACGTCAGCATAACTCGTGGAACTCGGAATCGCTAATGTTGCATGCACAGCAGAGGTAATAAACCATTCATTTGTTGTCACATCCACGAACGAATCTCTCATCATCTCGTACTCATAGGGAAAACAGACAAAAGCCGCAATGTTTATTCGGGGCTTTTCCAACTCTGTAGCTATGTTTACTTCTTTCTGGCCGAGCTTGACCCAATCCATTTGCTTTGATTTCCGCCGCTGCCAACTCGATTTCGTTGAATTGCACCGAGTTTTATTTCGAATGTGTTTTGTTTGCAAGAGAAGCAAACAAATGGAAAGTGAAACATGGCATTAACATAACCCGCCCGAAAGCGCGATTTGTATTTCTTTAATATTCAATATTTTCCAGTTGCAAGAGGGAAAACAAAAGCAGGCAACTAATGAAGTCGTCCAGACAATGCACTTAATTATGCGTCGTCGACTGGAAGCTTCCAGTTCCAGATGTGCTGGACCCCTTTGGGTCACATTTCCGGTGCAGAGCCCCAAAGAAAGTGAACACCAAAAAAAGAAAACCAGTCGCTTTATTTGCAGTTACCCAACGGTAGCCAAAAGAGCTGGGGAAGAATTAACAGCCAAGACGTAATTATAATTGTATATCACGGAGTTATACTGACACACTTGAGGGATCCCCCCCTCGATGAGAAAAGCTGCCCCCAACACATTGTATCCGCATGCGAGCGGATGAGATGGTGACATATCCAACAGAACTTGCCACCTTTGCACCCAAGAGGCACGAGAATCTCAAGATCTCGAGAGGCTCTGGAGTGGGTATGACAACATTTGGCATCCAAACAAGCCTTGAGATTTGGAATGTTTTCACTCGGCTGTTTGGGCTGTGATTTATCAACGACTGCCGTTGACACCCTTACCCGTAGTGGGCGTGGCACCCCGCCATTCGCCATGCCACTTCATGCCCCAACAGACGTGCAACTCGAAATGCAATTCGCTTCAGTGCGGCAATTACCATACGATTACCATTACGCCCAAGCAAAACGAAGCATTTCGCATGCAATGAAGTAGAGGGTATCAAAAAAAAGCATAAAAGAAGAGGTAATTGCATTTTATAGTTTAAGATTTGACAAATGTTTGTAACAACACGAAATGTGAATGAATTTTAAGATAGTAATCAAGTTTACCAAGTTCATGCGATACAAACGTGACTCATTTACGTTTGCTCCAAATTTATTTTTAAAATTCCGCCCAAAGCACTTAAGCAGTTAATTCTAAATTCCAGTCATATACCTTGTCCAAAGTTTAGCGATCACTTTGTTACATTATGCCAGGCACAAACTTCCCCAGCTGAAAAAATGACAAATTAAAGCACTCAATTCGACACTTTGCCATGCAGTTTTCGAGTGCGGCTAATTTGTAAATTAAATTAGCGCTCATTCCCATTTGGCCAATGCGAACTATGACTATGACGCCACCGGGCAACAAAGCAGCCGTCAGTGTTTTTTAGACACTCATAAACCTCGCACAACCCAATTTTAATTAGCCGGCCAAACCACGAGATTCGAGATACAAAAGCTAAAAAGCCGCTCATGCAGCTCGTGGGTGAAGCTCCTCTGAAAAAAAAAAAACGCTTTGCATGTCCACGAAATGCCATAAAAAAGTGGACGATATAAAAGCAGTGGATTTCTACCTGGCCAGAATAACTACTTCAGGTTGAATAAACTCCAAAACTACCAAAAAAAGGGTAGAAAAGCACTTCTCTGTTCAAATTGTCAGTGGCATAGGCTTAAATTTTATTGAGGGGTCTTCATAGCTGCCCCTTCAAGTCACTTCACTGCCTTGAGTTCAAAAAAACAATTCCCTGTTTTAATTATCAACGACACGTAACCCAAGTGAATGTGGCAAAAAAATTACTTAATTCTTTACAATTTTTCGCAATTGATAAGTAGAAAAACGTTGCATTTTTCTACAAGTAGTTTTGATTGTTTTATGGCATGCAACAATTTTGATGAGTTTCTGATTTGACGACTAAATAAATTGGTTGGCGTTTTTTGTAATAAATCGCTTAAGCGTTTTACAACTGCTGGCATATTTGCGAGTCAACGGAAAATTATTCATTCATAAAAAATACATTTAAAAGTGGGAGAAAAAATGCTGAAATTTATGAAAGATTTTACAAAAGTTTAAAAGAAAATATGTGCGACCTTCTGGGCTTTAGTAATATATTATAAAATATTTCTAATATTTTATTTATGGCCAATTGTTTTTCCTATTTGAATGCAGTTAGCATTTTGAGTCTTATCGAAAGTGAATATCTGATTTGGACCCACCCACTTTCCATCAAAGTAGACACGCCCATTGTGCTTTTCCATATCAGATCATTAAGTAAATTGGCACGTAATTTCGTAATGTGCATAAACCATAGTTTTATATAATTAAATAGTCACATCTTTTTCTGTGTCCTTGATGGGTATTAAAGTGTCATCGTATATAACCAATCATTTGCTCGTTACACACGCTTGTTGGCATAAATATACCTAAGTTATTATTTACTTTCAGGAAATATTCGCATTTTAAATTATGGCTGCACACTGTAAACTTGACGTTTTGTTTTGTTATTTAGCTCTTGTTTTTTATGAAGCTCATTTAATCGGTTGCTATTTGGCTGTCAGCCAAATTATTTGGCTCTCGTTTTCAGCTGCCTGGCAGTGACATTGTCACGCCTTTTCGGTGAAAGTATTTTCGAAACATTTTGCTTATAATTGCCTGTCAGAAATGTGTGCCTTAAGTTCCACATTAGCTCAGATCTAAGGAAATACTGACCCGATATGAGTAAGGTTTCCGCGAAAATGAGATACATACGTAAGTGGTTTTAGCCAAGTTTCTCAGATCTCGCATGTGGGTGGGTGGCTTATCCAGGCCCTCTGATCCACCAGATACACTCGCACTTTCGACATTGGATGCTGTTTGATTTATCGCTGTCATTTATCCACTGCCACGAAAGGGGCAGCTAATTTGAGTTTAATGAAGCCCGCAACACCTCAGAACATACATTCGAAAATCCAGCATCTATATGCGATCTCCGCCCGAGGGCTTGTCAGTGTCCAATCGTCGGAACAGCCTACGCCACACAGCCCAAGGTTTGTTTTTTATTATTAAAAAAAATTGATTAATTGCCAGGGGGATTTTTTCACATTTCCGTTTATTCGCTCGCTTTTTTTCGCTTTTTGCGCTAATTTAGAGCTGGCCTACGGATGCCAATTATGGGAATTTGGAGTAATCCAATTATGAGTTGTGTGTGGGTGGCAAATTCGAAGCTTGCTGCGATCCAACTACAGATGTATCTGCACTTAACTTCACCCACTGTCTGTGTATCTACACCCTGTCATTTATAGTGAACGATAAGAATCTGTTCCGCATTATGACAAACGCTCGTCCATGTCTTATATGCAGCTCAGGTGCCCAGAGGCACCACAATTTATCTGACTATTAAACGCCAATCTAGAGGGGCTTCAAATACGTGCGCCGGCTTTTGCAGACTGACGGATAGCATCTTGCGCCTTCAACGCCGTTTACTTTGATGCATTCGATGCAAAGCCAACTCTTTCAATCCCCAGTGACGGTGGCTAAGTCACGAGCTGCCCCTGGTCTTTTGTGTTGGCCATTTTGGCTAATTTCGTTCGAGAATGTTGGTGAAAAACCAACCAACATAATTTTGCATGCCAAGAGCGAGCTTGAAATCTACACCGAAAATCACTTAGCCCCATTTAGCTCGGCAGACCATTAAAATAAATTATTTAATATTATTATTGCCAATAAAGCGGCTAAATAATGTGGCTGAAAAATGCTTAAGATTTGACAGGCAGTTAGTCTTAGGCAAGATAAAATCGACAGCAAATGAATGGCTCGACTTGTTCTTAGCCCGCGAAATTGGCAGACGGACAGCTCCAAAGTTGACTTCCTATTTCGCAAGATATTTGGCCAAAGTCTGATGACTACTTCTCCACTTTCATATGCATATGCTTCAAATTGGCAACATTGCCCCCAATGAAAATCATCAACATGGCTGCGCGCATGCGCACAAAACTCAGTTGCTGCTGACTAATAAAATTTGCATATCCACATGAGCATAGTTTTCATTGCTCGGAATGAAATGAAACGCCTTAGATGAAATATGTCAACAGCAATTGGCGCTACTGCAAATTGATTTCAATTGTATGCACAAGAGCTGACGTCATTTCCACGACTGTTTTGCCGCTGCTGGTTGTTGGTCAAGTCGATAAATGTTCAGGGCCAAAAACGGCTAAGTGCACTGGGAAAAAAGCTAAGACTTGCTTTAATATACCTTAAATTTAAATATAATAGCTGCAACTTGGTTTCAAATGAGTCATTGTGAGTGAGAAAGTACCGATGCATACGATATATACAAATATATTTTAGTTATGCATATTATGTTTATTATGTAATATTATTTCAGTGTTCAAAACCGGCGAGGCGCCAATGCAAATAAACACGGCGACTTGCGAAGAATTCCGTTGCAAGTCGAACGAGGAGCAGGCCAAAAACAATTTAAATGCAAATCATGTGTTCTTCTTAATGCAACCGATCAATTGGCCAGCGATTGTGGCCTGAACTTGGACCACAAATGCCGTTGGAGAATGCAATTTTCCAGTGGCCAATGAAAACTGACATTTCGAGGAAATGGGGACAGTAAAAGTAAATAATTCTCTATATAGAAAATTGTGCAGCGAAATGTGTCACTCAAAAAACAATTGATCGTACAATTGAACGTAAGTATAAATCACATATTGAATGGCCCATTCGAATTCCGACATTGAGCAACCTGAGATGCATTTTCCATGTCGTGTAATTGAACACCTTAAACGATTTAAAAAAGAAAAGTTTAATGCCCAAGCCAAGTTGTTTGACGGCAATTCAAATGTGTTGCTGGCCCACTTCAGATCTCTTTATATCTGTCATAAGTTGGAGGTGTTAGGCTTAACGCCTTCATTTTAGCTTCTTGGCGAGCTTTATGCAAATTTTGATAGCTTATCAGGCCTCATTATGTAAACAGTCTCATTCTTGGCAGCGCAATGCGCAAAAGGTGAAGTTGATGCCCAAATAGGCAAGGGATTAAATATTATTCCAGTCGAATACTTAATACTCTTAATATGCTAACTAACTTTAGTAGTTCTGAATAGCTCTGTAGAATATGAATGAATGAAAGTAATTAGTAACTTTAGGTGTTCGAATTGTTCCCATTTAATGATAAAATATGCATACCCTTTAGCCAGGGTATCTAAGCCAATATCCGGTGGGGCACATAAACTTTGGGGCATTGGCATTTGTCATGCTGTCGTCATCGTTGGGCTTTTATTTATGTTCTTACATATAAAATGTATAGTCCACAGACCGCGCAAGGTCACAAGGTCAGTTTGAAAGCGAACCGAGCATGACTAATTTAGTGTTTGATTTACAGCATAATTTCTTTTGTTTACAGCATGTTTCCAATGTCATAAACGCTGCTGGCAAACATAGTTTAATTACAATTTAATGGCGTACTCAGATGTCTTCATTAAACCATTTGCGCAGCTGTGAAGTGTGTTTATGTACCGAATTCAAGAGCAAATAAATACATATAAATTTCGACTGCCATCAGCAATTCCTGTGAACTCGATAAACATAAAAAATTAAACTGTTTTTTTTGCTCCGTGGAGACGGGGTAGAGCGACTTTGGCCAGACAAACGATCCTAAGAAGATATATGAGATTTTATGCTGGCCCAAAGAATCGAATTCCAGGAATAAAGTTTTTGGCATTCACAAAACCGGCAATTTATTGTCGTTTTATTTCGCTTGCAGTCCTTAAAAAACCGAGATGACATCATAAGCCCGTTTCGAAAACAATTTTCAAACCGTGAAAGACGTGACCGCGTTGCACTTTTGACGCCACGTACTTGAAGACGCCGCTCGAGGAACTGCAAAAAACCGATAATTTATGACAGTTTTTGCCTTCTCCCAAATGAATATTAATTGAAATCGCCCAGCATCCGCTTGAAATTGAAAGACAGCCAGTCAGTTTTGCCTTTTGCGGAACATTCAGTTGTCAGCGGACTGACTACTTTACGTTTCCTTTTTTTTTTTACAATATAGATAGATAACTTTTAGATATAGAATATTCGTAGAATCAAATATGATGGGCATGACCAATTTGGTCTGTGATTTACATTCGCTAATCCGCTTATGTAAATAAAACAAAGCAAAAATAGAATGCGACATTGGCAGTTGTGGCGTCACAAGATTTAAGATACATATGTATATAGTGTCAGCGACCGATTGCGATGCCCTACGAAAATGGGGGATTCACTGGTGGGCAGAACGGGTTTCAGTGCTCAATTCCACCCATATCTCAGACTTTAATTGGGCGTCATCAAAGTGGCTGGCCCTCCTCCTCCCATTCAAATGGCAATCCAGTTTCCCCACCTCGCAGACCCATAATTATGCGTGTGTAGAACAAGTGATTATATATGGAAGATCTTTCAATTTACCTGGACTTTCCACGCCCATTATGGCGTCAGAATCCTCTGCAGCAGGTATTTGAAAGAATTCGTTGATTTTTGATTAGTGAGATGCGCTGTGACTCAGTCGGTTAACGTAATTGTCTATTTCTATTAGCCAAAGTGTTTGCCAAAAAATAAAAGAACAAATATTGCAAATCTAGATGTATTGCCTCAGTGCTCTGACTAATGGTGAGTGAAGTGTCTGTTTGAATAATTTGCATTTGCATTCGCATTCGCCTTGCATTGCTGATAGATTGCAGAATTCGGTGTCACTGTGCAGATCTCATCGTTCTTTTGAGATTTTCGAAAATTCGAATTCAAAGTCAAACATCTGTCGGTGTTTTGCTGAATGGAATGCTGCATTGTGCGGGAAATATTTTTAGTTATTATAGGTGAGCTTATCGCATAGAAACCACAAAATGAATGAGCAAATACTCGTATTCATTGTCGAAAACGGTCATGATGTAAGTGTCTATATGGCGTCCATATCCTATATACTATATATCCTATATGCACTGGTGGGCGGCTATGAATAATTAGCTGATGAAATAAACATTTCCCAGTAATTAACTTTACTTGGTTTTCGAATAAATCGTGCAAATGTACAGAAGCCAGACGAATTATTTCTTTTTCAAAAAAGAACTATATCATTTTTATCTTCAAATTTAACGAAATAAAAAGCCAAGAATTCAGAGCTTGAATAATAAATATCTATTATATGTCAACTAATATTAGACAAAATGTATTCATACGAATTTAAGTATACATATTCTAATCTAAGCTTTCATAAAAACCAAAAATGATAAATGTAGTTTAATTAGGAAACAATTTCTCAATACTTCTGTAATCTTCAAAATAGCTTAGAAGGTAATTTGCATGGGGGATTTTATTTACACTCCAAACCATTTAGCGTTTAAAGAATTGAGAAGAAACTGGCCTAATGAAATTCAATAAATCTCGAGGCAATCGACAGCATTTCAAACTCAAAATGAGAATTGCAACGAGCGAAGGCATTCTGGAGCATTGCATGGCACCCACTTGAGTGCGCGGACTTGATTTGATTGCAACTCACCTTCGTTGACGTAACCGCCCTCCATGGTGCCAAAGGTGTACACCTCGCTCCGGTTGCGATTGCCTCTGGGCTGGAACACTTTTTGGCCGCGACCTACGTCTATGTGGAGTCAGAAGTCCAGAAAGTGGTATGGGGTTGGATGAGGAGTGATTATGACCCAAGCGATCTGGCCAATGCACTCCACACACCTCGAATGGCTACGAATCCAGATATCTGTGTTGCAATGCGTGCGCAGTGCTTTTCGTTCCGCGTTCTTCGATTCTTATTTATTTTTGTGCCAAGTATTCGTTTGTCTGGCTATTTATTACAATTTATCCACAGATTGCGGCACCAGCAGCAGTGCAGCAGTGCTCTTCAAATATTGCAGGCCTGGCCTCAAAGATCTATGGCGTGCAAGTGGCCGGGCATCTTGTGGATCGGTTCTCGGCTGGATGGATGCAGTGTATACAAACAGTCTAGTCCCACTGTCCCACCAAGTGCGGAAATGTGCTCCGCGAGCAATCTATCTGCGCCAGTTGGATCGGCGAGCAGCAACTTCAGCTGCGGCTCCAGTCAAGAGATTTCACCAGAATTTGCATGGGTCCACGGCGGTATTGTCCTCGCTTTTTGGGGCTTGGCCTCCTCCTAATAGCGACGTTGTCTTCTTTGGCCTGAAAAGAGTTTGGGATAGTATCAAACATGGAAATAAGTTAATGTTCTCCATCAAATTGACCAAAGATAAATGGTGACCTCGCATTTGTCGGGGGTCAAAGTCAGTAAATCACAGCGCATAAATGCAATCTCTGGGCGTGGAATCAAGACCTTTGACTTGACCCCATCAGTGGGAAATTCGCCTTGACATTCGCGCTGGAAAATATTTGATTCATCAGCTCTGTCCTCTAAAAATAGCCAACCAAATCGTGGCGTCTTGGAATATTTAGCTCCTTCATTTCCGTTTCGCTTTTCGCTCAATTACCCTTCCCCTTCGCATTTTTCACGCATCTGCATGGTTGGCGCCCACGGATTTGCGGATTTACTTTTGCTTTTATTTGTTCGTTGTTTGCTTAAAAAATCTTTCAGCACATGATATTGTTGACAAGTACACGGAAAAAAAGCATCTGAATGATAATTGTATTGGTATTAAAATAATATTACAATCCACCGATATCATAGTACCTTCAATTATAGATTCAATTAAGATATCTATCTTTTTAAAGATATAGATAGATAGATAGATGGTCGCTTTTTTTTATTTTATTAATCACTTGGTGAAGTTAAACTCTTTCTGTAAAAAATCTCGAACAATTCATGATGTCACTTGGTCAATGTTTGTGCCGTAAATTGAAAACTAATTTATAATGCAAATACGAGCAGCGAAAAGTCAATAAAACCGAAGGAAAACCAAATTTGTTTATCGAAAGCCTGAATGCAATGGCTTGTTTTTTTTGTTTGTGATCGTGTGTATATTTTGACAATGATTAAGCGGCAAGTTCAATGTCAGAAAAGCAAAGCGAAGCGAAGCCCAAAAGCGGAGACCCAAAAACGAGTATTGAATATCGGCGGAATCATACTTGTTTGGTTTATCCAGACGAAATCGGAAACAAACTGCAAAAAAAAGGCAAAAAACTGAATGGAGACTGAAGTCGAAGAACCGCACCCGATAAAACTTCGCCACGAACTGCAGAGGAACGCGACTCCAAGCCAAAGATACAAAATGAAAAAAGGAGGAAAACAATCAAAATACTTTACCAAAAAGAGAAACGAAAGATATTAAGTAATAAAAAAAATAAATGGAGGGACAAACAGACAACGAAGGGCCATCAAGTGAAATGGTCTTCAATGGATTCACACTTGACATTCATTCGATTGGGCGCCAAGAACACAAGAACCGAACCGATTCATTCTAGTGCCAAAAAAAGTCGAGCTCGTCGTAAACTTTCAATTTTTGGACCGACTCGCTGGGCGATCAATTTTATCGGCGGAACGAATTTTAATTGAAGCCACTGACCGCAGAGGGAAAAGCGGGGATTCTGAGTGATTACACGAATACTCGTACCATTTCGAGTGTCTGTGCGTCTCTAACAAGTCGCATAATTAAACTGGCATTTGATTAATAATCATTGAACCCGCGGATGACCCGCACTTCCCACTGCTAGATATTTTGTGGTTTGTTGGAACAATTAGCGCTTACATTACGCACTTTAGATCGACATTTATTGGGTTAAATCTGAGTGCGCAGCCTTCGACGGCCCTTACACAAAGGCAAAATTGGAAAAGTGCTTCAATTGATGTTCAATAATTTTATTGCTTAACGAGTGTAAATATTGAACGCAAAGGACACTCGTTCTACACTCGCTACGGGCGTCATCAGTAACGAGTGGAGTGTCGAGTTAATTGCCAGCACACAACTTGGTAATTATGTAATTGTCATGGCCTTGTCTTGGGTTATTCATGGGTTATTCATCGCTGATGCCTTTTCACTTGTCGTGTGACAATGACAAGGGTTTTGGGTCTTGTAAATGTAGCATTGACCCGAGGTCAGAAGTGCGACAGCCAAATCTGCACAAATTTCGGTACCAATTAGCGACTTCGCACTGGCTCCGCTTCTAATGACTTAATAGTTTCCCAGAAGTCAGCTTTAATAACCATAAACATTAGTATGCATAAATTGTTTAGTTCTTCTGCCGCACAGTCAAAAAATATACATTTTGTGGCTACTGTCAATTGTTTCCATGGCAGGTTAGCAAATTGCGAATTAGCATTGCAAATTATTGCTCATGTCAGGCATGAGCACTTAATAATTTATCTGTCTTTATGGCATACGAAATACGAAATAACCATTCTGTCAGTATTATTATTACAGAGCGTTACAAACGCCCACAATTTTGCGGGGGCAACACGGCCAGTGCAATATTACGTATACGTAAGCGCTGATGACTGATCATTAGGTTCAACTTTGGGTAGACTAAAAAAAAAACCAATTAAGTGAGACCGCAAGCCAAACAATACAGCAAAACCCAAGGGGATATGGCGAATTAATAGCACTTTTTGCTTGGTTTTCGTTTTGCCTTACGACGACGTCATTGTTGTCACTTTTCGCCGCGGCTTCTGGCCGAATAATATAAATAAGCAATTTACTCACAGCTCAGAAAACACAACAACAATGGTCCAGAATTTATTTTCGTTTCGCTTTTGTCAGGCGAATATATTCATAGATATTATTGAAAGTAAATAACGAAACTGGGTCAGCGCCAGCATCCCACAGTGCGGCGTCAGAGAAATACTTCACCGCACAGATCAATCATATTTTGTGGGTAAAAACAAAAAAACAGCAACTACAAAGGCGCCAATTGCTAATAAGCCATTGCGGCGCACGTGTCGTATGCGTAATATGAGCAATCGTTTTACGAGCCTCCATTAAAATGTAAGTTCCTCGCCTAGAGTTCAACGCACCCTCTCAACAAAACTATCAGCTAAGAACGAAAATATTAATTATTTGAAAGATTAACCATATGCTATAAGTGAACTGTAAGTACTTCCAAGAAAATTAACTGAAAACGTGCTGAATATTAGCTGAATTCATCGACAAAGTGATTATAGAAAATCGATGATAGGACTTGTCTATTTGCTGTCAAAAGCAAGAAAATGGTTTGAAGATTATAATAATTGTAAAGAAATATTTAATCTGCACTCTAAATATAATCATTTTTAGTCTATACTTTTGCGGAGCTAAGTCAAATTCCAGGGTACTCAATAATTCGATTAACGCTTAGCATTCCTTAGTTGCTAAGCCGAAACTATGCGGAATGGCATTTTAATTGAACAGACATTTGCACATTTTTGGTCATTGAAATTAGCCAATAAACATTTTTAGCACTTGGCTGAATTTGGCTAAGGTGTTGTATTTCCCGCATATGTTGGCCATAGAATGCGGATCTAGAAAATTGCGTGTTTATTTGTTCAGAATTATTGTTTGATTCGGCCAATTTCAAATAGCTGCCTTAGTTTCGCTCGACTTTTCCGCGTCTACGTTTATTTTGGCTGTCTATTTTTATAGGTGATCCGATGAGTGGCCACTGGGCGAGCAACCTGCCATTGCCACTATCGAAGGAGCCGTAAATCATCCGAACTTGTATCCGTATCCATATCTATTCAACTACACTTGCTATGCGAACGTGGAGCTTTTATCGGCTCACCGTTGCCGGCGAATGAAGCGTGCGCTCCAATTTCGTGTTCATCGAGCGGGGGAACTGCCGTCAAAAGTCTCGGTGACATTCATCGTTGTCACTTGTGTGCTGTGGTCACTGGGGGGTGGCAGTGGGTTAATGCCTCCGAGCCGGACAATAGCCGTCTATTTTTTTTCGGCTCTATTTGTGGAGCCCAGTGACGTAAGCTCAGTACCGTTTCAAGGTTATTGGGGCTTTTGGTCTCGAAGTCCATCAACTGGCATGAGTTGCACTCGATGTTGATGTTAGCTTCGAATGAACACGAAAATGAGTGGGCTAATTACGGACCGACCATCTCAATGATTACTCATGTTTATCATGTCTAGTATCTTAACTTATTTATTGGATTACATTTAAGATCATATTTAAAGATTTCTCTCTGTTCAATGAAATTTTTTTTCTTGATAGCTGGTAAGCTAACCATGAGCTCACTTCCTCTAATTGCTATCTTTTGGCCATATCCACATCAACATTTACATGAGACTAACAAAAATATTTAGTTAACGTAAGTCACTGCATATAGTGTTCCTATTAATTGTACATTCTTGAAAGTCACTTAACGCATATGAGTTAATTTTCGCAAAGTACATTTCCCTTGCTATCTCGGCTGAAACAATTACATGAGATTACGAAAATATTTAATCAACGTGATAAAATTAAGAGCACACAATCTAATAAATCTCCATAAAGATAGTGTCGCACTCCAAAGTTGATGTCATGGCTGTAAAATGTAAAGGTGTACGTTTCGCTTTTCTCCACCAACTCCAGCGAATTCTGGCCTGCTATCTTGAGGCGGAAAACTGCGGCTTTCCATCTGCATGGCGTGACCAGGCGATGGAAAATGGAAAAACACACCCACAATTGCAACGCAACCTCCCACCCAGAAACACTGTGTCATAATTCCATGGCACGCATAAAAATTTAACGCCATTGCATGTTGGCAGTTGAGCTTATGACCCCTCGTCCATTTGATGGATTTAACTACAGTATGTATATGATGGTCGATCTGATGGCAACTTGGTGCACTTTTCGGGGAAATCCCCTTTCCCCAATTTCTGTTGTTTTTTGTGTCAAATTAGTTACGCCCTGGGTGCTGCAGGTGGTTGTTGCTACCAAGTCAAATGTAAATGTCAAATGCTTGTGACAGCCCAAGTTGTCAGTTCAGTCAGTGCTGGTAATGAGAAAAGTGCCGCCTCATTCATGATTATGTGAATATTTTCGTAACACTGGCTTTCTCACCTTCTGTGTTATTTTATTTAAACAAAGTGTTGTTTGGCCTAAGTAAAAGTTACTCCATTTTTTATAGCACAATTATATACAAATAATACATCAAATGAATGAATGAATTTTCGTTTAGTGCACATGTATTTTTGTAACTCTGAGCCCTTCCCATTCAAACCCCCATTCATCTTCATTCACTTGGCTGCCCTCGCCATTTGCATTTGATCTTTTGTTTTGTCATCTGTCAAATGCACTTGCTGACGTCACCGGACTATTAATATTCATAACGCTCGGCCCAAGTCAAAGGCAATTGGGCAGGAAAGTTATCAGGCCGCCGCCTTCCTTATCAATCATGTGAGGCCCATGAATGAATGAAATTTTGCGCTCACATATTCAGTATTCACTCTTATGCAGTCGGCTGTGCATATATTCATATATATTCAAATATATATATAGAGCTGATCTGCACACGTATAGCTTAATGGCAAACAAATGCTTTCTGTTTTCTGGTTCTTCAGGCCAACGACAAGGCATTTTAACGATATTCGTTGACCTTGAAGGTGGCAACAAAAATTTAAAATTTTTATGCCTTTTCTACGACAGCTGCTGTAGTTGTTGTTATTGTTGTTGTTGCGTGCTCGTTTGATATTGCATATAGAGTCTCGTGTGTGAATAATTTGTGAATAGAGGCCGCGATAGTGAGAGTGAAAAATGTCGAGCTAGTTGGGCAATCTCGCCACGCCCACTGACACCCGCCCGCCCACTAGAAATGAAATGGGTGGGCGAAAGAATTTCTCACCTCACTTTGCACTTGAAATAGTTCTGTTTGCTTTTCGCCTCTCTCGCTTTTCCATTTTCCATTTTAATGAGCATAGCTGCCTCGTCTAATTGTTGTTATTTTCGTTGCAGCAGCGCCACAATTATCATTTGTTCTTATCAAATGACTTATGAAACTAGCAACAATTTCCCAAAGGGGGCCCCAGCCTAGACAGAAATAAAAAACAAACATTACGCGTGAATTGTGCAATAAAAAAGCGTATCAACCAACGCAAGAAACCATTACATATTGCATTAAAAGGGCAGACTCGATGGTGAACTGGAAACACAATCGAAAGTTTTCCATATGTTTGAGGTGGAAATTAACGTAATAGAGATAAGAGGAAAGTTACAGAAAAAAGTAGTATTATTATTCATTAAATAAAATAGGAAATTTAATTTCATTTAAGATATAGGACATATTTGTACTTTCTCTTGTAAGAAAATCGTAGAGAAGGGTATGATATAGACGAGACTTTCCCATCCCGCCCTTTCACTTCCCTTAAATCCCGACAAGGTGCGAAACCACAAAAAGGTAAGCCGAATCCAATTCACAGGGGGGAAAATCGACGGGAAACCACAAAACGCAGCAATCAACCAAAACTCCATGGGTGGCATGCATACATGGGTGAAAATATGGCCTGAAATTGGAGTGGAAAAAGCTGGGACGCCCTATATATGTATGTGCGGCAAATGCAATTATGCAAATGCAGCGCAAGAAGCCATAGCGCTTAGAAATTAAATCACACAATAATAACAATCAAGAAGGGGTTAAAAAATCATAAAAACATTTAAATTGCCCGAATAAACGTGTGGCGATTCAACTAAAATGAATTGAAAACACGCGCCAAAAGGGGCAGTAATGTGAAATCAATACCCGAAAATTTTGAAGGGTGGATTCCTAAAGGGGTAGAAGTATAAGCCATATAGGCAACTTGATCTTTTTTCTGGTTTTTTCATCACTACCTGAGTGCGAAACCGAATCTGCAGCCGCCGATGAGCTCATGCCCAAATGAAAATCAAATAAACAGATAAGGGAACCCCTCGCATCAGAAATTACAATGGAGAGCGGATACAACTAGCCCCTTTTATGAGGTGTTGTTCTTTTTTTTCTTTTTTGGCGCACTCTTCAACATTGTGAGTCGCTTATCGCAGGACTTTTATCTAATTAAAGTCTCACATATGCCTGTGCTGGCTGAAATCTGATTGTAGTAAGGCCGACAAAATCGCTCTAGTGTTAAATTAAAAGTGCTGTAAAAGCGCAAAACAAATGCCGGCGAGTGTCCACTGTACTTGATTGCCGCCTGATTGGGCAGCATTGAAATCTAATTAATGCGAAATGTGCAGCGAAAAATTAACAAAGGCAAATTTATCGAGTGGGCTTGGTGTAAATATAGTTTATAACATCATACTTGCAGTAGGCGACCCATTTACCCAAAGGCTCGAACATAAACTGCCTTTTTACATGCACAGTACAAAAATTTATGGTAGTCTTGGGCAATTTCTCACAAAAGATTTTAGTGAAAAATCTAACATGCTAGGCATATATTTTGATCTGTGGTGAAACATCAAACAGCATGTCAACACGACATGAAAATATGATATTATTGATAAGAAACATCTATAAAAATGGCACGCGGCATTTTTCATTCCCAAGAGAATGAAAATATAATGAAATATATAAATATTTTCTAAGATTATTGAATATTTAAGATTATTTTACAAAATCTTAGGAAATTGAAAGTTTGGAAGGAATTTTCCGGCAGTGGATTAGAAGCGAACCCACTCCAAATGGCCAAACAAGTGGTGCCCGCTGGGAGCCGCCAAGTCTCTGGTGAGCAATGGTGGTGCAGGTCTGGATACCCACGCCACTTGGGGCACCACCAAACCAAAGAACCACCCACGTGCCGCTTTTAAGCGCCGGCTAAGAGAACTTGCTGCCACTTGTTCGGCGTTGCATGGAAATGGAAAACACTCTCGAGCTGTTGCAACACGGAAAAGCGGAAAATGCTGCCGGCGATTAAGAGAGAGAGAGAGAGAGCGAGCACAGGAAATTTCCCAGCTGTTTCAAGGGGGCGGTGGGCTCATTTCACAGGAGGTGAAAAGTTCAAGCACTGCAGCAGGCAGCGTCCTTGGGAATTCCAGCTGCTGTGGAGCACTCGGAACCGGCATTGCATTCGGCCGAAGGACACCTTCCCCGCAAAATCAATATCTGCCCGGGTCACTTCGGATTCACATGCTACCAAAAAAATCCGAAATCAATTCAAGCGATTGCCAAACTCACCTCGTTTGATTTTTCCACTTGGCTGGCACAACACAATTCGTGGGCTTTTCCTACAGCTTGCTGTGCATTTTTCAGATTTTTCAAGCTGTTTTCCAAAACGAAACAAGAAATTGTAGTATTATATATTTTTTAAATTATATGCAACTTTGCAGCGTTGGCCGTTACACTTTGATTGCTGATAGCGTGCATTTTGTGAGTGCGTGTGTGCTTTTGATTTGGATTTGTATTTTGATTAGAGCGAAGGGAAAACGAATGCAAATCGATGGAAACCGCCTATTGTTGTTTGGCCGCCAGGGGCAATGTCACGCAGCTAAATTTGTGCTGTTTTATTTATTTTCGTTACATATTTTAAATTTAGCCCGCCGGTCTTTTGTTCGGCCGTTTTGGCTATGAAAGAAGTTGAATTTTAAATGCTACAACATGTGTGTGTTTTTTTTTTATTCATGTATCTGGCTAACTAGTTTTCAGCCAACGCTGAAATTGTGTTCTAAATGGCAAACAAAACGCCCACACAACAAATTCCGCCCACTTTGTTGGTAGTGGCAAAAAGGCAACAAAAGCGCACACGCACGCTCTCAAAGATAAGAGCATAAAAAAGTAACAAAACTTGCGTACTTAATCAAATAAGCGTTATAGCAATCGCTTTTTGGCCAGAAACAAAACTCGCGAGCGGTCGGCACTTTTATTAATTCTGATATTTTGGCAGCACCCGCGCTCCGAAAAAGCAAAACCGTCGCGTTTCAATTGCGCCACAAGACTGTCGTTCAATATTGAAAGCGATGCGAGTTAAGCACCCAGCCAGCTGACAGCGAACATGTTCGAGTTCGAAAGCAACCGTTGTTTGCCGGTGCGAACAGTCGAACTTCGAACACTCGAAATAAATTCTATTTAAAGATTCTAAACATTTGTAGAACCCTTAAATGGATAACAATGTTTATTGTTTATAAAAAAGGTTTAATATTTCAAGCAAAAATGTCAAAGCAAATGATTTTAGGCTTACATCTCTAACTTTATTTTTGCATATATTTTTTAATTACCCTTATACTTTGAGCAACTGATATTTTTGAGTGCATAGTGCTCAATGTCAAACTATATTAGTGTGTATATCTTTTGCTAAGTAAATCATAGCACATGCTTATAAAGGATATGTCTGTCTGAAAGTATAAATATATATCTATAATATTCTACATTATAATCAAAAGGAAACTTACAAGTTATTCACACTTTACATGAAACGTGGATGGATAATTAATTAGCAATGATACAAGAGATAGATAATAAATATCAGCGAATAAGCCGCAATGACTCAGATGGCCTATCCGCAATTGAAAGCAAATCATACGAACAAGTGTTGGCTACCATAATTTGGCCAGTGGTGGTGACACAGTCGCGGAATATTAATGAATCCCAAATGCAGAAGTGACTCAATCCACGAACGGTGAACTTATAATATCGGAAATAGCCAAAACATGATAGAAAGCCATTTAGAAGACCATATCCATGTCCTGTTTCTTGAGCAACCACTTAAACGGTTCATCAATAACGTGACTGCACTGCCCTCAACTGGCCAATAAATAATGCAGACTTGTTTCGAAAAACCAATAGCAAGCGGGTCACAAACTAGTTCATATCCTGCCCCTAATTCGAGCGAAGGTTTCTAGGTGCAGACCGAAAAAGCCAGCATAACTCACTCGAAAAACCAATTAATTAAAAACCAGAAATTATGAAACGAAGAGCGAGAAACCGCCGACCGCCTTTGAAATGTCCTTGCAACAACAGCGATAGCGATAGCAATCCTTGGACGACCCAAATACTGGCCATTCAGCATGGGCCACGGAAATGCAAATTCTCCAAGTCCCGGGCTCTGGTGCTCCACTTTGGCGCTCCGCGTGGGAGTTGTCCCTATTGATTTAATTCTAGCCATCCAGTGACGCAATTCCGTGGAGTTGAACGCTCGGCCGACAAATAATCCAGAGGCGAAAACCCCAAGGGGTTGTTTTCCTTTATTTTTGGTGTTTTTGTGCTTTCATTTCGACGGTCCTTGGCAGCCGAATATATGGGAATTTCTGGCAGTCGACGGCGCCACAATGACTGCGCATAGTTTTATGTACATTCGCTATTGGTTTTGAGTGAGTTTTCCACGTTGTCATTGGGCTGGTTCATCTGTTTGTAACCCCACTGCAGCTGGGTGTCATGACCTAGACAATTTTTGGGTCTGCCTAGATTTCTATCTGCGAGAAGGTCAATGCGGCGCATACTTAACGTGCAATGATATAAGCGCTCATTAGCATATAATGAGTAATAAGGGTTTGTGTGGAGAGAAAGATAGAAATTTCATATCTAATAATATCCAAATGAGACGACTTTGACAATGACTCAACTTCAAATGGCTGGAAAGTACGCAAAATGAAACAAAAACTGACCTGAAGCGCCTGAATTTGGCCAGCTGGCTAATATTAGTCAACAGCTTGGCAAGTAAACAAAGCATAGTGTTAGTCCCCAAACAAAACAAGACCCTCGTTGTCGGACAGGAAACGGAAGGGGAAAATGGAGTTGCAAGGTTGCAAAAATGGGGATGATGATGTGCCAGAACATTCGTGGAAGACATTGAATCACTTTTAGCTAATACCGAATAAAAATCAAACATTGTCATCAGCAAGATATTCGCAAGCAAATATCGTTCATCAACTGAGCCAACTGAGTCAACAGCATGAGGTAATGCTCCCAACTCCGGACTTTTCAGGCCGGGAGCCGACTTTGTCCATATCTCGGTACATGGTACATGGAAAATCGCTTGTGTTAACAAGTGCGCTGTGCACTTGACGCTGTCCTCTGCTCCATAGCACAATTGGCATTCTTTGTCCCACCGCTTTGACCCACTGATCGTGTTACGGGGCATTTAATCAGCATTAGCTGAAAATGAGCAGCACTTGGCCACTTCACTTGCCTGTGGGAACATCCAAGTGCTTCCTAGTCAGGCCGACGCACAAACATGGCCAATTGTGTCGGCCAATTGAGTCTTGAACCGCAAGAAAGTGGCGAAAAGATATCGCATGAAGAGCGAACCACTCACCCACAAGTGGGTGTCTTGAGCATCGACTTATTGTTGCGAATTGAATTCCTCAATTAATTTCGATGGCTTTTCTAGGAAATCACTTGAGGGGGCGAGCACACACTTTGTCACCAGATTGCTAATTTTTATAGATCGTTAGGCTTAAAATATTAATAGCCTGTGATGAAAGAAATTTGGATGGCAAGAATAAGTTTATTACGAGTTTTTGATGAATGAATTTCTGCACAGGAAAAGATAACTAGAACTGTGGAAAAATATTTGCCAGTAAAAAGTATAACAAAATTATGTCTTCTTTTAAAACTAAACAACAGTTGATGTTTTTCTTTAAATATATATGGTGTTAGTTATTTTTTTCATAATTAAAGCTAATATTGTATTTGACACTTGCTAACTGAAACTCATATTCACATTATTTTAAAACTTTTATCATTTTTAAAAGAACCGCCAAGGTTTTCAAATCAGATAGAATTGGTGGCAATACTGGCCCGTGACTATGCAGCCCTGTTCCAACGCCACTTAGTATTATTTGGTATTGCCACACCCACCGCACACGGTCACACTGAAGATGCAACAATAAATCCACGAGACAAATTTGTTAAAAACATTTAGTTAATATAGGCAGTTATTTGCGATTTTAAGCCGCGATGAACAGCAGCAATGACTTGTCGGATGAGCTAATACGCCGGCTCAGCGTCGGCGGTGCCCTGGGTAAGTGGAATAATGCCATTTCCCAATTGGGACGCACCTGTTGTTACACCGATTTATAAATTGTAAACAATTTGCAGAAGAAGTGATTGCCAGCGAAATGTTCGAGGATAGCATCGATGTGGAGACGGAGGCGGAGCCGGACGACATCATCATCGTGCACATGGACATCCGGGAGCCGCTCAGCATGCTCAAGTAAGTCTGGCGAAGATTACCACCCCATCTGCCATGCAAATAACCCTTATTTCTGTCCACAGATCACTTGTTGAGCAAAAGATAGGAGTGTGCCTGAATTACTACACCTTTTGGCTGCAAGACGCGCAGGAGGTGAGTCTATCTGCTTCAAAATAAAGTGTTTACCTAAGCCTCCACTCTCCTGCAGCTGGAATCGCACAAGAATCTCGTGGACCAGTGCGTCAAGGGAGAAGGCCTGGTGCAGATCAACGTGCAGATACAAACTATTCGCAAGCGCATCAACATCGCCGACGTCCTGAAGCCCACGGAGGCCGCACTGGCTGCCTTGGCCGAGGAGGTGGTGGGTCAGCTCTCGCCGCCGGAAACGGCCAGCCAGAAGAGTTCCTCCAGCGAAAGCCCCATCAAAACCCCAATCAAGCGCATGCACAGAGAAGACTCCGAAGACGAATCCGTTGAGTCCAAGGATGTCAAGCCAGTCTTGAATTGGGTTCTGGACAGCAAGTTTAAGCGAGAACAGTTACGCCTCAAGATACCCGAGGCTGCCAACGAATGGACACACGCACACGTGACGTACTGGCTGGAGTGGGCCGTCAAGCAGTTCGAACTAGGTGACATCAACATGAGCGATTGGCAGATGAACGGTCAGGAACTGTGCGCAATGACGCACGAGGAGTTCAATCAGAAGTTGCCCCGTGATCCAGGCAACATCTTCTGGACCCACCTCCAGCTGCTCAAAGAATGTAATTTTGTGTCCGTAGTGCACAAACAGGCGGAGGAGCAGCGGAAGCCCAAGCAACCAAGAATCATGTCGGCCAACTCCATATCGACCGTTTCGGGGGGCAGCCTTTCGCTTGAACAGCGGATTATGCGGAAATCCTATCAAGCAGTCAAGAGTTCCGATTGTAAGTAGACGTGCATGTGACACCACAGCTTAAGCTAACAATATATACTTCGTTCACAGCCGTTGAAAGTACTTCGACGTCCATGAGTCCCTCAAACTACACTACCATCGGTTCCGGTAATAATGGACAAGTGCAGCTCTGGCAGTTCCTACTCGAAATACTCACCGACTGCGAGCACACAGACGTTATTGAGTGGGTGGGCACCGAGGGAGAATTCAAGCTCACTGACCCGGATCGAGTGGCACGCCTTTGGGGCGAGAAGAAAAACAAACCCGCCATGAACTACGAAAAGCTGTCGAGGGCTCTCCGCTACTATTACGATGGGGATATGATCTCCAAGGTGTCCGGCAAGCGGTTCGCATACAAATTTGACTGCGATTTGAAGCTATTGATCGGCTATGATGCCAATGAGCTGTCCATGCTGGTCAGCGAGGGCAAGGCGGTGCCGGAGCGCGTAGCCGCAACGGAAACAATTACAGAAGACACGTGACATGGCGAGCTTAAGCTCAAGGAGGAACCCGACATACTCTGGAAGTACGAGGAGCCTTAGCGTTGGCTGACTTGGTCGGATGACGGCGCCTGGTTAATAATACAAATTGTTACATATTTTACAATCCTAAGGCACACGATTTTATTATCCATTTCGTATTCGCTAAGGTTTATAATCTCTGTCTACATAAGCTATAGCTATAAGTATCGCTTTTATACTGCTAATCATCTTAGTTATTATCTGAATAGTATTTCTATAGTGTGTATATTGAATATTGTTCGTTACATGATTGTTGCGATTTTTGTAAAATCCATAAAACTAAATTCATTTCCACGCGATTTCCATTTGCATTTGCTTTTGCTCCTTCTCCTCGGCATCGTTGTGTGTTGATGGTTTTGTTTGTGATTTTACGTGACTAGTTTGCTTGCTTAACTGATCTAACTAAGCTCTAAGCGTGGGCATTTAGCGGCTCCGGCTAAACGGCCTCCCAGTTAGCTTGTCGATGAAGTCGAAGTTGATGATGGCCTGGCGGAATGTGCACGCAAATGCTCCATTCCCCCAGCTGAACTGGCGCTAGACTCGAACGGCTAGCGCCGCCAGCCGGGGTAATACTTAGTTTGCATTAAGTTTTGAGTATGAGTTTTGTGATGCGGTTACAGCTCCGTGGTGATCTCGTCCTGCGGTCGAAAGCCCAGCTTGTAGAACTCGTCCTCCAGCCACAGCGAGCTGGCGTTGAGATCAGAGATGAGATTGCCGCTCTTCAGCGTGTTGAAACTGCTGCCGAAAGGATCCGAGGCCCGGGGCTCCTCGAACTCGTGCAGGCTGATCAGCGAGCCAAACAGGTGCAGCTTCTGCTGCGCCGAGGCACTGCTGCTCCGATCGCCGGCCATCAGTTCGCCCACTCCCTGCGGCGTCGCCGTGGGCGTCACCTGTTGCCGGAAGATGCTGGGCTGCTGCAGTGGCTTCTTCTTGTTCGGCGCAGCGTAGAGCACCTCGTGGTGGCCAGCACTGTGACCGTGTGAGGCCTGGAAGAAGTCGATGAGCTGGCCCACCTGGGGCTTGTAGCGCTCCAGGGCCTGCTCCGACCAGGCATACAGCCTGGACCAATCTGGCGGCGGGGCGGGAATCAGTTCGATCGGCCTGTTCAGCAGAATGAGCAGCTTGGCCAGATCCCGGACGATGGGCCTGTACGAGTTGGCAGCCGCCACTTCACCCGACAAATAGAGCTTCCTGATCTGCCGTCGGGTATCGTTCAGCATGGCCAGAAAGTACTCCGCATTCGGACGCATCTCGTTCAGCTGCCTCATAAAGTCCGCCCGATCCATGGTGTTCTCGTTGATGAGCTTCTGTTTGATGGACTTTCGCCGCCTCTTCCTCTTAACCAGCATCACGGCGACGGCCAGAAGGGACAGGCAAACGAGGAAGCCACCGAGAAGTCCGGCTAGTGCGGCCATCAGTGGCCCAGAATAGCCTGTGGGCACACACACCCGGCCCATGAACTCCGTGTGGGCGGACCACTGGTCCAAGTAGCCGGCGGGGCACTGATCCACGCACTGCCTCGTGTCCGTCACCAGGTACATCGGGCACTTGATGCAGCCCGCCTTGTTGCAGCGTAGGCAATGGGAACTCGTCGTCAGCGGGCAGCCTGCGGAAGAGAACGAAGCAAAGGGAACTGGGTTAGTCACTCTGTGGGTCATTATGGCTCCCTCAATTAGCGCTGATCAGCATAATTGCCCGCTCATTTGCATAGGAGCACACAAGTCACAGCACTCCCACAGACAATTGTCCACGCTAATGCCGACGAATTAAATCATTCCCAGACTTTTCGGGAGGGTGACTCCCAAACTACACTAAGCAAACACTTTTAAGATTAAGTCTAGATCTATTCCATAAATTTCCCTAATGAGTTGGTATTGAATAAGCCAGGGAATAGAACACATATTCTAGATTCTCGTGAACTGCACTTCATGCTAGTCAATAAAACGACGATCCAGCCAGAGCAATTGAACCTTAACTATGATGTCAAGATCCGTCCGCTCCGAACACATGACATATCTCAAACATCTTTGTTTGCCAGAGATCTTCGCATAGCTCTGCTGGGGCTTGTTTCCCTACGAATTCAAGGTAACGTCAACAAACAGTGTTTGACTTTTGGCTGCCCAAACCCAAACAACATTAGCATATCGCCACCCCTTCCGTGCCCTGAAAAAAAGTGTTGGGCAAACAGAGAAGGAGATACATATACATATTCTAGGAAGACGACGAAAACTGGGAAAGTTCAACATGGTACCAGCACAGGCTCTTGCCAGCGGCTTCGGCGGCTAAAACTTCGTCAAGATCAAAAGCTTACCAAGCCGCCGCCAGTTTCTGTTGTCAACCGACCACGACAACCACGAAGACAACGACGAAGTCGAGGAGACGCACCGAGACTCCCAAACAGGCCAGAAGTTGGGTCTTATCTGCAGGAGCCCCTGCCCAATATATCTTGATACTGGATTGCCAAGGAAAACAATAACATCGCACCACGTACGCATCCAGATCCCGTCGGTCGGCCCATTGCAATGCACTTGGCGTCTGTTCAGGTGGCTCAGCATCGTCATCATCAATGGCATTAACTTGTTTATGCGCTAATCAGACACACACATCCCCCAGGCGGGAGTTGGATCTGCAATCCCATACTCCAGATCCAGGCATGGATCTTGAATCTTCAATCTGGCATCTTGAATCCTGAGAGCTGCGGCCATGATCGCAACCATGGCAATGGCAATGGCAATGGCATTGGCAATGGAAATGGCCAATTCCCAGGCAGAGGCGGATAATCAGATGTAATTCGTAATTGATATTGCTCAGTGGTCAGTTGGCCAGTGTTCTGTCTTTTGGTATTCCAGCTCGATCTCTGGGGACTGGGCGTGCAGTTGATCAATGATAATTGGTTATTAAATGGATGATTGCCTTTAGTCCGCCTGTCGTCGTCGCCGACTTACAATTCCAATTCGATGGGCGTGCATCTTCTTCAGGTGATCATGTAAATGTTCTGGAATTGCAGACTGCTGTGATCTTGACGCGATATAAATAATGATATCGACTAGTTGGGACCGTGGATAGACTCCAATGATACAGCCCATATATGGCAAATCAATTTGTCCATTGCAATGAGTTGAGTTCAAGCAATTCTCGAGGAGATCAGATCGAAGATAGAGTAAGCAGATGGGCCAATTTGCCGCATAACGATGGTGAATTTCAATACAATGGATTTCTAAAGTTCGGTCTTAAATTATGCCATGATTAAACAATCTCATCAAATTCGACTTTTATAATTCAGGACCAGCCCATCTTCGGCCACGCCCAAACTTAAATTTCTCCTCACCTGCTGCAAAATGATCGACTAAATAAGTGGTTGTAGGCATTCGAGCAGCCATAAAGCCCCGATGATGACTACAACTATATTTACGTCCATCACCATGATCATGATCATCAGTTTCTGGTGTTTGGGAAAGGCAAAGAATTAACAGGCCGAAAGGCATTGTTTAAACTTTCTTTGGATGAGTCAGAGAATCTGTGGACCAGCTCTCGGATTTTAGCTCTTAGCACATGATGTGCCAAGTATCTAGGCGTGTCAGCCATCGACTCGTAGTAGATATAGACACAGCACAAAAAAACATATAATCGACAAATTACTTTCACTCAAAACAAACAAGACAGACGCCAGCAGCCAGCTAGGGCCATAAAAAGCGAAATAAAATGTTTATCGGACAATCACCATCAAATGAAACACGCATAAAGTAAATTCATTAGATCACTTTATAACGCGTAGATCTAGATAATTGAGTACCCAGCACGGGGAGTGGAGTGCAGGGTGGGTTCCCCGGCTCCATTGGACCGCACAAAAGCCGCTCAAGGTCGTTCCAAATCAGAGGGTTCCCGCCGTCAGAATGTGGAGCTGACAAAATGTGGAGCTGTCGCTCGATTCGCTGATCGTCGATCGTAAATTGTAATTTGCTGCCAGCTTAGACAATGCCTGGTCACTGTCATGGATTTTAGACGCGGTACTGGGGAAACTCAAGGGTATGAGCTATTTGGAGTAATCTTGTTCGCATGGTAATCGAATTCTACTATTAAACATTTTAGCATCTTCAGATTATAACCAGAATTTGATTAGAAAAAACCCATTTAAGCACGGCTTATTAAGGAGAATAGTAGCAACATTAGGTATCTGATAGTCGTAACACTCAATACAGGCTCATACACTTTTTTTTTAGGGAAAAGGCGCGGCAGGCACTTGGCACTCTTGTCTGTCAATTAGGCATTTGACATTTGCATAAATGTTTATGCAAAAAGCGACAAACAGAACGCAGCGAAAATAAACAAACAATGCTTCTATGCAATGGCCAGAGTAAATAAATATTACGAAAAACAAATGGCATACTTTATGAGACAGTGCCACCGCCACCCCCCACCTTCCCCCCCTCGCACATGCCAACATTTTGCTTAAGCAACCGAAATTAGCTTTTTGCCATCAGCAGTATTTCAATTTCTTTTATGCGAAGAAAGTATTTTGGGGCACACAAAAGAAATGAGACCGAAAAAAACCGAAAAAAAACAGGGCCAACTGAGGCTGCGCATGCGCAAGCGGCGTTTATTAAAATAACGGCACTTAAGTACGCCCTAAGCAAACTGCACTCAACTGCAAAGCCCAAAACATGCAACTCCAAAAAAAAAAAAAATGAAAAAAGTGGCCAAAAAAATAAGGCAAAATAAATCGAGAATGGGCGGACCTGGGACAACGGGCAGCAACAGCAACCAAAATCGACAGAACAAAGACCTTTAATCAGCATTTTTGTGGAAAATATTTTTTTTTTTTTTAAACTTATTGCGTTATTTATTGGATCTTCTCTTTTTGTGAGACTAACAATAATTATTCAAATCTTATTATATAACTTATATTAATTACAGTATGAAGTAATTGTATTAGTTAGAGACGGCCCTAGGATTTCTTTGCTGGGCTGGAGAATCTTTGCGCTTCAGTCGGCTCTGACTGTAGACTCGCGTAAGCGACTTCGCGAGAGGATTTTCGTGTGCGGCGAGCTTTGCTTGATGTTTACTTTTTTTCAACTGAATTTCCTCATTGACAAGGTTTATATGGAGGTCTCTATGGATGCTTTCGCTGCGTAGGTACCATGGTGCCCCAGTGATAGTTCGCAGAATCGTGGACTGAGCTCGCTGTATGATTTCAATGTTGGTTTTTGAAGCGTTTCCCCATAGTTCACAGCCGTATGTCCAGATGGGTTTCAGCACGGTATTGTAGAGGAGTACTTTGTATTCCAGACTAAGGGGGGAGTTGTAGTTAATAAGCCAGTGAAGATTGGCTGCTTTAAGCTTCATATGAGTCCTCTTAGATTCTATATGTCGCCGCCAGGTGAGGCGTCTATCTAGGTGAACGCCGAGATATGTTACAACGTCTGCTTGTGGGATAAGTGTATTGTTCAGGGTACAGGGTGGGCAGGTTTGTCTGTTCAGTGTGAAGGTTACATGTCTGCTTTTGGTCTCGTTTATCTTAATGCGCCAGTCCGCAAACCATCTTTCCACTATTTTAAGATGGCAGGCAAGTTGCTCTGTTGCCTTTGCTGGGCATCTAGATCGGCTAAGTATTGCGGTATCGTCAGCAAACGTAGAGGTTGTGAGCTGATAGTTTGTAGGCATGTCTGCTGTGAATAGGGTGTAAAGAACGGGGCCCAGTACACTACCTTGGGGGACTCCAGCATTGATAACGCGGTCGTGTGAAGTTGAACTGTTACACCTGGTTGAGAACACTCTTTTGAAGAGATACGATTCGAACACTTTGTGCGTGTTCTGGGGAAGCAGTTTTGTTATCTTGTACATTAGTCCTTCCAGCCAGACTCGGTCAAATGCTTGTGCAACATCTAAGAATATAGCTGAACAGTATTCCCGGTGCTCAAAAGCGGTACGAATTTCGTTTGTGATGCGATTGACCTGTTCGATCGTTCCGTGATTTTTGCGAAAGCCAAACTGATGCGATGGTATTGTATTTCGCCTTCTTAAGTAGGGAGTTAGTTGATTTAAAAATGCCTTTTCAAACAGTTTCGAGAGACACGTTAGGAGACTGATTGGTCTGTAGGATGAGGGTTGCGTTTTGTCTTTGCCTGGCTTGGGAATCATTACTATAACCGCCTTTTTCCACCTTTGGGGATAGTATCCAAGTTTCGTAATAGCGTTGAAGAGATGGCATAAGGTCAGAACCGCACACGGTGGGAGTTCTATGATCATTTTTGGTGCCACCAAGTCATGTCCAGGTGATTTTTTGGGATTAAGACCTTTTATGATAGATGCTATCTCACTTTGGCTGAATGTAACTGGATTTATAGGGGGCAAGCTTTTAGTTACTACAGGGAGTACAAATGAGTTGCTAGCAGGATTTGGTTGGAATACTTTCTGAAGGTGATCGGCGAACGCATTAGCTCTATCTTCGTCGCTGCGTATCCAGCTTCCAGAGGGACCTCGCAGTGGAACGACTGTTTCTGCCGGTGGCTGTATGCTTTTGTGTGCTTTCCACAAAGGGTTCCTTTTACTGGTGGGCGATAGTTGTTTGATATATAGATGCTGAGCGTTGGCTTCCTCAAGCTTAAGTGCCCTGGTTAGTTTACGTGTTGCTATTTTTAGATGTTCCTTAGCCGTTGGGGATCTATGATTCTGCCATTCTCTTCTTAGTCTTCGTTTTTCAAGTACTAGCTGTTCGATTTCACGATTTGTCTTGCTATGGTTTGTCATTTTGTGTGTGTCTGGAGGTGTAGAGGCCTTGGCTGCAGCAACAAGTGTTTCCTCTACCGATTTGACCAGGCGATCAACATCCTCGTCGGTGAATACTGTTTGAGTCGGTTCCATGTGAGTACAAACATATTTCGCGTACCTTGCCCAGTTGATCCTGTTGCCTGTCAGCCTGTAGGGCCGCTCAGTTATATGTGGTCGGTGCCAGAGAGTAAGTAGAACTGGAGAGTGATCAGATGATAGTTCTGCAAGTGACTCGGCCGTAATATTATTTCTTGGAATCTTTCTTGTTATTGCGAAGTCAATGAGATCCGGTAGCTTATTTGGATCTGCTGGCCAGTATGTAGGCCTACCCGGAGTCACATGATCGAGCTTGTTTCGCGGCTTAATGAGCGCGTTATAAAGTTGTTTGCCCTTTGGGGTCAGAAGACGTGATCCCCAGTGCGTATGCTTGGCATTGTAGTCACCGGCCGCTATGAATCGCTCACCGAGTGAGTTGAAAAATTCCGTGAATTGGTCCTCAGAAACTACAAAACGAGGTGGGCAGTAGACTGCGGCCAGAGTGACGGGGCCGCTGCTGGATTGCATGCTTATGGAAGTGGATTGCAGGTAGTCCATTTCAGTTCTGTTATAAAGGTGGTGTTTGATGCGACCTCTGATAAGTATACCAGTGCCCCCATGGGCTTTGCCGTCCGGATGGTTTGTGGCGTAGAATAAGTATCCTGGGATATGGAAGTTGTGCTTGTCTGTTAGATGTGTCTCGGAGAGGAGCATGACGTCAATATTTTTATCGAATAAGAACTGGGCAAGTTCGTTTTTATGCCGTGAAACGCCATTCGCGTTCCACATAGATATTTGAAGTGGAGACATTATATTGATTTGAATGACAGAAGATGCTGTATCAGCATATTTTGGTTTCGCATAAGCTCTTGCATTGTGGTTTGCATGAATGTCATAAACTCTTTTAGGGTTTGCTGGAGTGAGATCATCATCGTTTCAATGCCAGTTGATATATGCTGCGTTTGTTCGTTCGAGGTAGTTATTTTCTGTTCTTCCCGAGTAGAAGTCGACTTTTGTGTTATCGGATTCACGGATTTAATTCCCGATTTTAAGGCACTAGCGAAGGAAATGCTAGGACTGGTACGATGTGTAGGGGGGGGTGCAGTGTAGGACGGGCCCGATTGTGGCGGGGTGTGAGCGATGTGGGTGGTCTGAGCGCGTATTGATTCTCCGCGTTTGTTAAGGCGGTTCTTTAGTTCCTTGTATACTACACAGCCACGCCAGTTCGCTGTGTGACTTTCACCGCAGTTACTGCACATTTTAACAGAGATGTCTTCCTTGTTCTTATGGCAGTTCGCTGTGCTATGAGCTTCACTACAGACTACGCAAATAGATTTCAGCGTACAGTACGCCTTAGTGTGGCCATATTCTTGGCAGTTAGTGCACTGCACTGGGCGATTGCGCTTGTGTGGCTCTTCCACTGTGATACGCCGGTGCAGTAGGAGCTGTAACTTGTAGATTGGATGAACTTCATTTTTTTTCAGTGTCTGGCGTTCTGGCTCCAACTCGATTTTGAACATTGGTTGTGGTTCCTTATTTTTGTTTAATATGTTCATGACCATTTTCGCACTAAAGTTCTTTTCCTTGAGCGCTTCTACGATTTCAGTGGTCGAAACAGTTGCCTCAATCCCTTTGAGAACAACCTGTAGGCCCTTTGCGCTTTTTAGTTGGTACGTATAAAAGTTTTTTCCTGCTTCATCCAAGAATTTGGTTAGTAGACGATGGCTATCCTCGGTTTCAGTTTGAACCTTTGTTTCATTTATGTTCCCTTTTCTTAAGGGTATTACATAAAATGAGTTTTCTCCTATAAGTGTGGCAATTTTGTTCACTAGTGCACTTGAGCTTTTTTCGCGAATGTATATTGGAGGAGGCTTGACCTTCTTAGGTGACTTTGTCGGTTGTATACTTTCATCAGTAGAATTTGCCAGCAGCTCAAATCTGTTGGTGTTTTCTGGCGTTTTGTTAGTGAGCATGTTAGCATTGTCGCGTGAAATTTTTGGTTTGTTTTCTGTTTGTTGGCTTTTGTAATTTTGAGGGCTGAGTTTTCTTTTTATTGTTATGTAGCGATCCATTCCAGTCTGTATGGTGGACCCGGCATTCTTGTTTACGTTTTGGCTTGCTGGTAGCGCAGCAGAACCCTTAAGTTGTGTTTTTGTTTTGATCGCTGGTTCAGTAGGAGCAAATGCTTGCGTCGACGAAATTGAGCGAGCTGACGATACCGTTCCAGTTGTTGTTGTGATTGCAGTTGCAGTGGTTGTTGTTGTCACAGTACTAGTCACCGTAGGTAAGCGTAAAGAAATTTCGCAAGTGTTTGGAGATTGGGGGTTTTGTAACAGTAGTGAGGGAGAGCAAGAACGCGCTCTTTCTTGAGTTGTTGGCAATGGTAAACTTGTCGGGTTAGGGGTGATTGACCGCTCGCTGTTTGCAGAAGTCGCGGAGACGTAAGAGAAGTACGCGTTGTTTCGTTGCAATGAGAGCCGGCGGTCGTCTTGCTCGCGTTGTCGCTGAACTCGAGTGTCGTTTTGGCTCATAGTGTAAAACTACTTGCTTAAACTATTTCAAACACAGAATATGTATTCGAGCGATGGTGCATCGCACAGAGCGTCTATTTCGCTTTCGATTTATTTGTTTGTATTATGTTTATATATTCACTTCACTAAAAAACAACCGATTTTATGCGGAGCTCGATGAAAACACGTCTTCACACGTCAGCGACCATACGATAACGAAAATATGGAAAATATGAGAGCAAAAAATTTTAAGCAAAAGAAGCGTTTGTGTTCTTCTATGGAAATTGAGTGTCAAATAAGCAAATTATAAAAAAAAGAGATATAAACAAATTGCTAAGAATTCGTTGGAGTTTTGCGGCTTTGTTTATAAACATAGTTTTTGATTTAAATCAACTCCAATATCATAAAAAAACACAACTTAGACTTAGTGTATTGAGCTGAGACTTGAGTAGCCTTGCCTTTGATTTGATTTGCTTTGATTCGAGTATCATGACCCAGCTCTACACACCCAGAGTTTGGTTCATGAACTCCAAAAATTGCTACTACTCATATACCCAGTTGGATTCACTGCAGCAAGGAGCGCCGATCTGTCCCGCCCTTTCCACTCACTCCATTCGCCTCAATTGCGTTTTTAATTGCCAATACATTTCAAACACGTCAAATGACAATTTATTATGAATTACTATTGTTTGCCTGTCTCAAAAATTATTGGCTTGAAATCGTTTATTTTCTTTAGATTTTTTTCGCTGTTTTGTGATAAATTGCCAGCCAAAAATCCAACAAGCAAAGCAAAAAGTCTTTTTGCATTTGCTGGTTTCAAACATCCGTTCGATTTTTGTCATGATTGTCACGATTTACTTGCTGGACAAAAAAAAATAATACTTCGACTGGGATTCAGTCAGATGCTTTTGACTCAGACTGGGTATTTTCAAATTGGATTTTTATTATTTCTTTATTTTGACTGCGGCTGTTCGAGCAGCAATTAACATTCAGCTGACCAAACAACAAAGTTTGTCCACTACTATTACGTGCTAAAAATGATTTATGTGTACTTATAGGAATATGCTATAAGAATAAGATTTGAACCAGCTAACAGATCTTAAAGCCAAATCCATACAATCCATACCAAAGATTCTTCATCAGCTTCCATAGATCAAGAATCGTAAACCCGAAGATTTTGGCCCGGCTAATTGCACGCGACGTGAACACGACTTGAATTTATGGCCAAAGCTTTCGGCATGTGGCCAAATTAACACCTCAAAAGTCGGCAAGGTTTCCATTTCGATGACTGGTGACAGATATCGGGAAAACTGATTTTTTTTGTCGCAATTTTCCAGGCTCTTTTTGGACTGGACAGGCCATTCCAGTTGGCTGCCAATTGGCAACATGTTTCTGGCCATAAAAATCAAATTTACAACTGCAGCTGTCGGACTGTGGCCGTAACCATATGGAAGTGGTAGTGGAAGTGCGGCTTAATTTACTGCCCAGCGATCAGCTTTTGCCCACTTCGAGTTCGTTTGCTCTCTAATTGCCGGCGCAGCGCGAATAACTTGACATAAATGCATGTTGAGTTTAATTGTTTCATGTTGTCGCTAGTTCCTTGGGGTAACCAGGCCCACACACGCAGCGAAAAATCTTGAGGGGATTGGATACAGTGCAAGTAACTTCGAAATTCTTATGGAGAAAATTGTCTAAGCAAATGTCACAAATTAAATTGGCTGGCACGTCACAAAAGGCGCAATCGGCCCACTGGCATTTGCATAATTTCCAGATACACACACACATATCACCTGCATTTGCATAAGAATAAGATACAGTAAAGATAGGCAGACAAGTAAATAAATAAATTAGTAAATGCAAATGGGGTAATAATAAGCGACTTGACTTTGGCATTGGACTTGATTGAGTAAACTACATCGAAATTCAATCAGCTCAATCAGAATGGGGAGGAAATGGGGCGGTATCTCGGATCGAGAACAGTTACAATCTTTGTAGGAAATATTTTGCGTAACTAATCCTCCACTCAATCAAATCACAATTACATTACTGTTTTAAGATCAGATAGCATACATTTTGTAGGCTGTACTCATAAACAAGCTCCAAAGTTTTTACATCCAATTTATTTATTTACAACCCATAAAAACAAACTAGTATCCAAGTATGTTACAACCGGATGCAAATAGTACTAAACAGAGAATCAATCTTTGAAGCTTTCGATATTTCTGCATCATTAGTAAAATTGGCCCTAAGCGGCCTTAATTCAATTTATAGCCTTAGCCCTGGGATACTTTATTATGTATAATGGGCACTTTGTTCATTAGAGACGATCATTAAAGCACCTTTTGAAGCCATTTAGTCTTCTTAAGTGATTATGATAAACAAGAAATGGCTGAGTAATGTGCAGAAAGTACACTGATCTTCAAGGTATTTCATTCAAAGGGGTTTTGTGGAAAGTGAAACTTGCTCTGGGCCAAATCAAGTTCCATTGGATAGCCGCATTAATTTCTTTGTCAGCTGCATCACTCTAGCGTACGTTTCCCCATTCCTCAGCCCATCTGACCATACGTATATAAATCTAATTTTGCAATATGTCAAGTAATCTGATAGCCACGCACACTCACAAATCGTAAGCCACAGCCAAAGCAGCCAGTTAGCCAGTTAGCCCGTCTAAGCCAATTAGCCGGCGAGTGACTCCATGCTGATTAGCATGACGAAATGTCGTAGCATTTGGTAAGTGGAAAAAAGAAATATCAAAGAAAACATGCCCCATGGGGTGGTGGGTGAATGGGGCAAGCAATGCCGAAACAGAAACCCAAACCGAAATCAGACAAAAGCCAAAAGTTCAAATGGTTCAAAGTGCCGGCCAGCCAGCTAGTCGGTCTACATCAAATAGAGCCATTGGATGGAGCCAGGATGCCGAAAGGAGGGGGAAGGGGAGTTGTGAAAACAAATACCTGCCTGCACAGCGAAGAGAAAAAAATGCGACAAAATCTGCTCAAAACTTAAACGCACGCCAAGCAAAAGTCTGCCAACTGGTTGCAGCCACTTTGCACCACTCTGCACCACCATGCACCACTGCACCACCGAGTGAACTTGCGCAATCCGTCGACGCATGCGCAGCCACTAACTTGCGTTTTTTGCTTTTTTTGGACTTTTTTCCAAACGGTTGCAGTTTTTGGCCTGCAAATTGGCCAGCTAAACGCTGACTGCCTCTATGGCCGATAGTTTTATTTCTATCTTTATTCCGGTTTCAGTGTGTTTATCAATTAATTCGAATTTATTCAGAGGCGTTTAATGTTTTCCATGATATTTCCACTCGCAATCAAATCTAATGAAGTTGACAGCCCGTTGGCTGTTCGGTAGCTTCGCTGTTCACAGTTCACAGTTTTTGCGGGGAAAGTGGCCAATGATAATGTCAGCGAGTTGTTCAATTAGCCAAAAGAAAAAATATATATTGCACACCGGCGAAATGAAAGCTGGCCGAATTCAAATATTAAACCAAAGGGGGCTATTTACATACTTGTGTGCGAAATATAATTAGTTATTTTGTATGGAAGCAGCACTTTGCTGATGAAGAAGTGCTGATATGAGTTTGATTTATACACCAGCCAAGGTTTGCCTTTGTTTGCGCTCACAAAACTTGGTTCAATCAATTATGATGGTTATCCTTTCTTTGCTGCGGCCATAGAAATTGTTTGACAAACGGTAGCTGGAGGTTTTCTTTCACCAAAAAATGAGTGTAACAACTTCGACGGCTTCCGTATGTATCTTTTGAGAAAAAAAAAAACAATGCGAATGAAAAAAACCCTGGGCCGACAAGAGATCCATCCACAAATGAGCAGAGTCATCGAACAAGGGACTCCAGGGGGAGACCTCAAGATACGGAGTACAATACAAACAGCAGAAACATGTTGGCACGAAGTCCAAACTTATCCAAGGTAGCCCAGACATGTCGCCTGACTTTCTTTTTAAGGTCGGTAGCGGCTCATTAAAAAATGCTTTACGTTACTGTTTCTTTCTTTTTTTTTTTTTGGGATCTGAATGACTGACAGGCGAAATAATTAAATTTCTGAGCAAATGATAAGCGCTACTTTGCCGTGTAACAAATGCGTAGAAAGCAACATTTACCACACATGGTCTGTTTGTGTACTTTGTGAATTCCGCTCATGCATAATCATCGAAAAGGGGGCGATTTGAATTTTCACGCCCGATAAGGTGTCAATAATGCGGCAGCCGACAGCTTCCACATGTCACACAAATCAAATCGAACAAAACCAGCCAAGACCAAGAGTTCTTGACCGAATTCCGCACAGACAAGAAGGCAAGAAACCAACAGACAGACAAAAAGACAAATGAGCAGCTAAACAGCCAAAGAGCCAGACAAAATAAATAAAAACCGGGTAAAAAACAGCACCACTATAAGAACCTGCAGCTTGCAACAGCAGCATAATTATGCTCAGTGGGACACAACATGGGAACTCAGAGCCCCTCCTCTTCGCAAAGAACTTGGCTTAATGGCAGTGCAAAGACTGCAGTCTGAAAATCAAACAAAGTCCAATTTGAACAAGATATTCAATTATGTTTTTTAAACTTCGCAAAATGAAATGCCAGAGTTTAAGCGGCAATAAGTAAGTAACTCTTATACAGATACAAATGATACCTAAACTAAAGATTAATTTTAGTTTAAAAATTCTTTAGCAGAGTGATAATTTATATGCCAAGTTAGTTGACTCCGACTTAAATTGTTGCCTACTTAAATTCCTCTAACATTCATTGATCCCAATTCGAGCTTGTAAAATATCTAGTTCAAAGAGCTCTTTAAAGCTTCACTTGGGAGAAGCCTCTTCAATTGATTCGATGGCTTTAAAACTATTTGAGGTCTTGCCCCAATGCACTCCAGAACCCAGAAAAGCCCATCATCCACTGAGATTTGTTTGTTCCGATTCCGAATTTGGTTGCATCAAGAGCTTTAGACAATTCCCCTCCCTCCCCCCATTAAATACATTCCCATTGCTGGCCCGCATGAGCAGATGGAAAATAAATATTTTCACACATGGCAGCTCGGCACCAACAGAAAATATTTCGCTGTCATGGTTACAGCAAAGACACAAGATGTTCGTACATACAAACAAATATATACATATATGTTGATCATAATCTGCCAGCGAACACGACGACGTCACAATGTCGCCACCATTTTGGGGGGAAAGAGGGCGGTCCGCGGTCCAAGATCCGAGGATCGTGCTCCAATCGTGGAGAGAAATATGGCAAAAATCGTGCAAATAAAGGAAAATGAAGCAGGCGCACACTGCACACATACACACATATGTGAAAAGCTCGGAAAATGCTTCCTTGAAAGGTGTGCGCGAGTGTGTGTGCTCGAGTATGTTTGAACAATTAATACTGCCTTTTCGACTCCACTCACATACTCACATCTCGGGGAGTTGGGTACTCTTTTCCAGATGAAAACTCCTGGCCACAGAATGCGGGCAGCCCAGCCGAGCTGCATTGCCACTAAAAGATGCCAAGCAATGTCAGCTCGTATTTATGGCTTTCGGACAACAATCGGAGCATCTCATCGGCCATGTCCCAGATGATCATCGCCCTGGCTGGCCATCACGATTATGATGATGACCATTTTGGCTGCGAAGTTCTATTGGGAAAGTCGATGGCTTGCGCGCTCCGGCAATGCGGATTTCCACGGAAAGCCAATTTGATGACGCCAATAAAATGCGCTCACCGGCAATTGATTGTTGTCGACACGGCCACAGACATGCGCTTCTAATGGCTCGAGAGCCCGCTCGGATTCGGATTCGGATGGATGGATTGGAGCAGAGCGGACCAGGCCAAGCCGGATCGGGCCACCTCCAAGAAACCGCAGCTGCATTTAAAGCCACACAGCGACAATGCGGCAACAACAGCTGACAACTCCAGTGCCACTTGAGCCTTCAAAACTTGCAGCTTGAAGTGCATTTTGAGAAAAAGACAAAGAAAATGAGTTAAGGAATGCTGGCCGGAAAAAAAGGTGTATCGAACGGAAGATACCCCATGTTTTGTTTAACAAATTACAATGACAAACTAAAAAGTAACAAATGGGAAAGAAAATGTTTAAGTAGCATTGTCTAGATATCTAGACACAAGAACATGATGAAGAACACATCATACCCCAGCACTCACTCAACTTTTTCCAGGGCATCACATCTCACAAAAATATGGACCACAAAGGCTTGAAAGCTCTTCAGAGCATTGAATATGAAAAATACTCGAGAGATGCATCAACATTTTCCATTCCATTTCGTTACCATTTGGCAGTTTGAGCTCAAGGTAATGTACGATTCGATTTTGTAATTATGAAAAATGAATCTAGGCCTGACCCGAACTCAATTCAATTCATATCTTCTCAAAAGCGAAACTTTCACCAAAAAATATATAAATATATATCGAAAAACAGGAGCGTATGAAAACTTTCCAACTTTGACTAATTAATGACTCCCTGAAAATGCGTAGCAAATTCGGGTGTCAGAATTCGTTTCAGCCGAGAAACATGTTGTACATGTTGTTGTCGCTGCTGTGACTGCAACATGTCGCCGATCGTTTGAGTGCAGTAGGTCACTCAGTCAGCCACTTGGTGGCTTGGGCGTGTCTTGTCTATATTGTTAATGCCATTAAACCGTGGCCCGTAGAATGGAAATTTTGTTTAAATTGAAACGCCCACGCGACTCGAAAAGCCGCAGCAAAGCAACAGCAACACTTGTCAGCCAAGAAAGCGCAACGCAAATGTTTGAACACATGTCTATGCAAATGCAACCCACAGTCGTTGCACTTTGAACGCGGCTTTTAATTACCCAAAACAAAAAGAGACCGTAGCACTGCTGAAATAAAGAACCAAAGGCCCCTAAAGTACGCTAAGTACGGAAAGCGAGGAAATCGAGCTTATAAAGTGAACGGGGTGCCCAGCAACAAGTTCAATTGCACCATGGGCGAAGCAAATGTTGCACTTTTTGGTTAAACGCCCAACGACAGTGGAAACATTCGAATGGATAAGGCAAATGTGTTCTGTTGAAATGAAATATTAAACATAAATATTTGTGTATCTTCTAAAGTAATAATTCATAACTTTAGTTGGTGCGCTTCGTCACCACGTAGACTGATAAGTGGTATCTTAAACAAATTTCAGTAAAAACTATTAAAAGCCGAAAGAGCTTTCCTAAAAATCAAACTTTTAAACGTATACATTTATATATTTTTTGAAAATAATATAAACTCAAGAAAAAGTGAAGTAAGATAGGACAATTTCAAATTTCCTTTGGGTGTGATCATCTTATCGTCACCTCAATTATTAACATATTTGAAGCCACAAGTCAAACACCATATCCATTAATAAAAACATAATTAACCACTTGCATTATAGAGATTGGCCCCACTGTTTAACTAGAAGGTATTTCCGCTCCCCAACCGCCCGTTTTTCAGCCCACAACAAGTGGCACATGCACAGTGCACTATGGGGCATTTGGCCTGTTTTTTTTGCAAAAATGTGTTTTTCACAAGTATGCAAAATTGAAGTATTTTAGTATTAATACATTGGAAATACGTTAGACTATTATGTTTTAGCCGGCAAAAGTAATTTTAACAGTGTACTGTTATAATAACAGCTGTTAAAGTCGGCTGTTGCGAGCATATACCAGGTGGCTGCAAAACGCGCAAAATTTAGCTTAACATTCAAAGTGTTAAAATTTTAAAAGAAGATCGTAAAAGAGTATTAATATATTGTTTATTGTGTGCGTCTATTTCAAACAATTTGTACATTTAGCAAGTGGTGTCAACATGTAGCTGTTAGAAAAAAATTTCAACTTTGAATAGAGCTATAAAAATTTGTTCAAATTTGTTCAGTATGTGTTTATATCCATGTTGTAGTGTGTTCAATTCCTAACTCATATCAGGTAGTCTCTATGTGCGTTTTTTGCGGGTTTTTGAGAAATTTCATTTTTTAGGGAACAACATCTCGATTGCCAATGCTGCCCTGCTGGAAGTGTGGCGCAAGCAAAAGGGTGTTCGTCAAAAGGAAAATTCTTTTTGCACTTTTATTAGTGGGCGTTTTTCTGATAGCAAGCTAGACTTTAATGAATGATTAACGAATAGTAATAATAACGAATGTTTTCAGTCAATCTTTTGCGAAATTGGAGAAAATGCAATCGAAAAATATATGAAAGTTTTTTCAAAGTGGTTAGAAGATCACCTAGTCCTGAAGGTAAAAGAGAAAAATAAAAAGGAAAGGAAATTAGCTGGATGCCCGAAAACGTCATATTATTTTAAAAGTTTGAGTGGCCGAAGACAGCAAGTAGATGAACTCGTATGGGCGCAGAACCACAACGAACGTCTTTTGGGTCAAGCTGCAATGCTAGCTGCACGAAAGGGCGGCCTACTGGATCTTGCAGACATACTTAAAATTCTTTTTTTGAACCCAGCCAAGGCAAATATAAATAATATCCCATAATATCATCAATAAATATAAAGAGGCGCGTTCGAAAACATAACCGACTATCTTTTCCACCAGAAGTCATTCAAAATTTGAATTTCAAATGCTAGCTTGCGAATTTAAACCTGACACCGATTCTTCAGACTCTATTGATTGTAAAGACGAAGACGATTATTAATTTGTATACAATATTGAAATAAAAAATTAACTTTAAAAATATAATATTAAAAAAAAAAATAAAAATAAAAAATTGGGGCGGAGTTGGGGCACGCCCACTTTTCCAAAATATTCCTGGGGGCATATATAACACATAAAAAAAAAATTCATCCAAATATCTCCCATAGTTTAGGAGTTATTAATTTTTGTAAAAAAAAACAGGCCAAATGCCCCATAGTGCAGTGGCAGCAGCCAAGCGGAAATGGCCGCAAATCGTGGCAATAATTGCGATCGCACGTCGACTGCAGTTCACCCAGAAACCAAAAATTACTTAATTCAATTTTCGTTGATTTTCTCTATTATTAATTTGCTGGTTTCTCTATCTATATACATACGTATGTATGTATGTAACTGCGTTGGCGCCGCGACCGAGTTGAAAATAAAATGCAAGTTGCTTGAATCAACAAAAATTAGCAGAGGGCTGTGGCAGTGTTGGGAAATCCAAAGAGAAGGCGGGGGGCTTTATTTGTATTTTCCGGGGGAAATTGCTGCTGTCAAAATATTCCGTGGAGGTGGTTTTCGGAGTGCAGCGGACAAGCGCAAGTGTCATTCAATGACATTTTTATGACGGACATAATAATACATTTTCATAAAATGTAACATTTTCATTTTACCATGATTATGAAATTTCCGCCGGCGTTGTTTGCCAGGGAAAAGGCGAAAATCATCCTAAACAACTCGGAGCCGTTTAAAAAACGAAAACCGCATTTGGCCAAAAGAGCACAAATTCACTCGAGCCGCGACTTTGGCTTTTCGGTTTGGGCCAAACGCATTGACATGGCTGACACATGTTTCGGTTTTGGCTTTTCACATGGGCAACTTCATTTGAATACGCTTTTGGCACTTGGCTAATGAATAATTATTCAGTCTTTTCTGCTTTTCAGCTTTTCCTTGTGGCTATAAGTGTGCATGCTATTATGGCGAGTAACTCCATGTGGAAACTGTTTATTTACCTGCAAGAGAGAGAGAAAGATAAACATTAGTTTTTATGAAGGAAGCAGCGACCGAAAAGCATATACTAGATTTGAAAACCAAAGGTCAGCGATGAAAAATTTCAAACAATTCTCGTTCGGCGACAATTTGCCATTGCTGACACCCACATCGAGTTATCTCCGGCTAATTGATTGAGTTCAACAAGTTGAAGAAATAATAAAAATCAATTTAAAAGTTTCATTTTTGGGGTCAAGCGCGCGCTGACTTTTGCAATGGCAAAATCGGCTGAAATAACCAACAGTATTGCGAAAAATAATGTTGAAAATTAAGTTTACAGTTTCGTTGCTGCTGTTGTTGTTGTTGTCATTAACACGCCAATTTAAAGCTATTCATTCACAAACTGTTTGTAGTTTTGATTTGGCAACTCATGCGGCGCCCCCCGATCGGTATTGAAACGTGCCCCAAAATGTTCAATCAAAAACGCATTACGTCAATTTCGGATTTTCATCGATTGTGTGTGTATAGAAATCGAAGCGTTCGCTTAAATTGCGCAATGAGCCGACAAACACTCGTAAACATTGCGTGACATAATAATTTTTAATTATATTTATTTTTTCCCTGTCGCCGACTGTGCCAAGTGAACTTGAACTTGGGTTCAACTGGCTCATCAAATCATGAAATCATGCGTGAATAAATTGTGTAAAAATGTTCATTATTAATCAATTAAACCTAGCTCACCAGCTACTAAAAATCGTATTCAGTATGAATCCCAGAGTATAACAGTAAAATATAATTTTAAAGCTTAGATTCTGAGAATCTTGGGGGGAAGTTTTATTAGTTTTCTCATTGTCATCATGGGTTTTAATGGCGATGATTCAACGTGTTTGCCTTGTTTTAAATGGCATTTAAATGAATGTATATCCCACTCAGAGATACTTTTTATTATTTAATTATTTTCCAGACACCTTTTCCACTGCTTTCCATCTCCCATACTTAAAATTCCACTTGTTACGCTGGGCATGTGTAAAAACTATTCAACATTCTCGAAATGGAAACTTCCAAAAGTCATAAAAATGAAGAAATACAACATAAGTTTAAAGGTTCAATGCTCTCTCACGCTTCTGATTTCATGAGTATATCCAAAGATCTGATGACAAATTAAAAGTTACTGAAAACTATTTCGTCATTCAATATTATATTAAAAAGTCTTTTTGTGTTTAGTTCCATTGACCTGTAGACTTTCTTACTTAGCTCAACGATGTGATTAAATATCAACAAAAGATAATGCTAAGAAGCATCTCTGTTATCAAAAGTGCAATTACACGGAAAGCTCTATAAATGGTTTTGCATTCAGGTCAATGCTAAGACTTGTAACAACAATAGATAAGCTGAGTGTAGTTAAGGTTCTTAAGATAATGTGCGTAACAATAAAACAATCTTAAAAACCTCTCGGGAAATGGTTTTAGTAGAGTATCTAATATTTCAAATTAAGTCTGGTTGGGTTAGTATCCATTTTTTGACCCCCTTTCGCATAAGATACTCTGAAGTAGAAGTGAGTGATAAGCCGCCATGCATATTAGCAAACGCAAAGCTGTTGCCATTAGTCACGATTCAGCTGGTTATATAAGATCGTCTGAAACCCGTCCGGCCCCCAAAGTCATCGCATTTGCAATCGGCAGGCGGGATTCTATATACATATGTGTGTAATAGGCAGCTTGACTACCCAGTGAATGCTAAAACACCCAGATCGGCTAATTGCCAAGCAGAAACACTCCTCCCGCATATGATATCATCATATAATCAGCATTATTGCAAATCGCTGCCTTTAGCATTGCATTCTCTCAAGTGTGAAGCCAAGCGAAATTGATTTATTCAGGCTCTCAATGAGACTCTTAATTACTTTTGGTCGAAACAGAGGAATATATACATTTAAAATCAGAAGAGAAACCATTTTTCAGTGCTTTTTGTTTATGGCCAAAATATTACAAAACTGACCAAAATTTATGGAGGAAACGAAGATGATTCCGCCACCCGTCTGCCGTTCAAGGTCTTGCGGCAAGTGTTTAACATAAGTTTTCACATACCAGATATATGTATCTGTATCTTTACTTATCCAGCCAGATCCCGCCAGAGATTCCGCTAACTTCCGCCGAATACAGTTGGCGAAATTAAAACGTATACCCGCGTAAATAACCAAGTAGCGTAAATAACCAAACTAGTTTGGGATTAAGCAGCTTAGAGTGAAGCTCCTAGCTCTCAGGAACCAGATTTCAACGGATTGGCATAATCTGAGCTAATTCTGGACTGAATGTTCCCGGTCCAAGTCATTAACGCTATATTAATACATTCATTAATCAACGCAAAAGAATCCCGCTCTCGAGTGACAAAACGATTATGCAAATGAGTGCTGTTTCTATTCAGCAATATTTATGGATATTTCCTTAAGAGGTCAATGATGCTGTTGTTGCCCCATCTTGTCCAACCTATTTGCTGTTTTCTAAATTGGAATTATTTATGCAATCTTTAATATTTTGTATAATAACAAAGTGTAACGTTTAACACTGGCTGTACCACTTTTTCCCCCTTTAGCTGGACCACAATTTGCCTTGTGAACTTGCCTGGGAAAACGAAATGCTGGCCAAGATTGGCGTACTAGCCAGTACCAAGTGAGCACAGCGCAACGTTTTTGGCCAACATTCCCAAACGATTTTCCATAGTGGCCAATTGCACGTTCTGCCGGCAGCAGAGACCTGTCTTCAAATTTATGCACATTTTTTTATTGGCATTTGTTTTAGTTGGTGGTTCATGAAAATTCCGTTTCTGATAATTAAACACATTTGGTGCGCCTTGCCGTTGCATTCTTGCTGCTGCTTTGTTTTCGCTTGCAGTAGTGTTTGTTATTTTTTTCATGCAGTTTCGGCCGACGTGCCGCAAACATTTCAAAACTTAATTGAATTAAATTGTTGATTGAGGCGATGAAAATGAATTTCCATTGGGGGCAGCACTCAAACAGTCAGTTAGACAGACAGACTGACTGACTGACGGTTTTCCAAGTGGATTTTCACGTTCTGATCTTGTTGGTTCAATGAGTTTGCGTTGTGTCAATCAGAGTTTTGTGGAAACAGAAGCGGAAATCGCCAAGTAAAGCCAGCGAACTGTAATAGCAGCGACTTGGCCAAAAGCACGTAGTTAAAAAGTACCATAGAAGCCAAAGCCCAAATGGTGACTTCCGCTTGAGAAGATCGGGGAAGGAGGAAGCTGGCTTAAGCTCGTGGCCGGACCGAGCCCTTAACTACCTGCTAAGCATTATCATTTAGTTAATATCTTCTCTTAGCCTCTTAGCTTCGACTTGGCCTGCGCCGCCGGCCCAAAGATTATTTCGCCTTTGCCCAACTTAGAAACAAATTTACGAAAAATCCAAAAAAAAAAAAAAGAATAACAACAGAAGACTTCTTCTTTGGCCAAGAGAACCAGTTTCTGTGGCCAAAACAAGTTTGGGTTCGTTATTTTCTTTTTCGTTTTTCGTATTTTGTTGCCAAAAGTTGAGGCTATTAAAGCGATGCCGCCAACTTTGCAGCTGTCCGAAGCCATATGAAGTCATAAAGAAAACTTACCCAAAATCGAAAATTTCTATATAATGAAATTTTGTGGGCTTCTTTAAGGCGATTGGGGGGCATGACGGCACTTGCAAAATAAGTCGTCAGTTCTTGTTAAATTAATTTTCGCAAAAATGTTGCAGCCAGTTACTGTTGGTTGCATCTGCCACTGGCACTGCAACTGCAACTGCATGTGGCACATACAGAAGTGGTCAAGAAAGTAGCTCTAGAACACAGATTTATCTTAAATGCAAAAAAAAGGGGTAAAGATACAATTTGAGCAAGCGACTTTTAGGATGCTCTAATCAAACTTTAAGTATGCTTTTAAAGGCTTACAACTGTTTGAGGTATAAAAGCTAAGCTATCCTGTGAGATATTTCTTTGACCGCCACTGTGGCTAGAAAGTGCTGACTCTTGAACCGAGCAAGTACCGCAAGCTGCAGCCGATCAGCAAAAGGCGATAAAACCCACGAAGACGGCGACTTGCGCCTCCTGCAGAACAATGCTCCATGCCTGTTATGCTGCAACTGCGAAGAGATGGCCCGGGATCAATGACACCATGATGAGCATCTGGGTGGATGCTGGGCCTCCTTTGGGCTGTGCAACTTCTGCCGCTGTCATTCTGCGGCACGGAAGAAAGTTTCCACAGTTCGTGAGTGACTAACAGCCAGACTGACTAACAGCCAGACTGACTAGCTGACTAGCTGACTAACTGACAATGCGACCGACTTAGAACACAAACTGTTTGTGCCTTCAAGATGCCAGGAGTTGTCTTCTGGCTGCCAGTTTGCCGAGTCGTGACACCGAACAAATGTCAGCACTTGCGGGCGTGCGGCTTTGACTTTGAGCCAAACCCAAAGCCGAAAGCCAAGTTCCAACTACAGATACAGCTCCGACCGACCGGCCGACTCAACCAATCAATTATCTTGGCCTAGCCGCGAAATTTGATATGGCTATGATGGGTTTGTGCCTTTCTGTACCGCTAATGTGCGTTCAGCCCCTCCGGCCGGCAATGACACACGAGGCTCAAAGACAGCCGCCTTTTAAGGCATAGATACGGCATGTAACTGTGAACACTGGACTACAAAAACAGAAAAGCCCCTGAAAGCCGCGACACTCAATTGATCCACAATTCCACGATGCACTAGCCTTGGTCGCCTTAGCATTAACCTCTGTCGTGGTCGCTCATTGATCGTTCGGTCGACGACACGCCCACAAACTGGTCGCACTAACCGCACATGGTCAAGCGTTCGAGATGCAAGATACAAGATATAGTCAAGTGTCACGGCGCCCGCTATATTTAGATCGAAACATTCAGATACGCGGGCGCAACAGTGCGCCTCGAAAATATTGAATTTCAATGCTCATTAGCTAAAGCTGTTATCAGCTTGTTAATGGTGATTTTTGAAAGACCAATTAACTAATTAACTGGGTTAATTGCAAGCTGTTGAATTTAAATTTCTAGGTTTTAGATCAAGAAACTCCTTATGATCTGCTGCATATGCTATCTTATCCGACAACTTTTGAAACGCACTGTGCAACACATATACGATTTCAATCGTTTGCTGACCATGGTGAAGCAATCGAATGTCAACGATCGCAAAGACAATAAAACGAGAAAGACAGCAAACAAGCCTACCAAACATGAGCGTACTGAAGTGGTTTTCCCATCCTTCCTTCCACTTTATGAGATTGGGATTGGGAGCTTCTCGTTTTGTTAGAGTGGCGCACGAACGATCAATCACCGCACTATGGCCCAAAATCCGTTGTGGCCATGTCTCATTTTGAAGCACTTGGTCAAGTTGAATGTGGGCCTTGGTTATTGCAATTATTTAAAAGTAGAGAGCGCTGCGGATGAGGGTCCATTAGGCAGACAAGTCTTTGACCTGCGAATAATGTGTTTGTGTCTTTGTTTTTCTTCTTCACTTTTGGCAGGAACCGAGCGATTATTATTAAGCGTAAATTTAGATCAAATCTCAGCGAGGTGTTGAGAGATTTATGATTGCCAAAGGCCCCTTCAGATCTGTGACAGATACGGCGGGAATGGGCCGATCTTGAGCGGGATCGAAAGAGTTCTGGCCAATGGAACATGAAATTCACATTCACTTCACCGATCGCCGGGCAAAACAATTTTAATGGTCGATCGAGCGTGTCGAACTGTTTGTTGACATGGACGGCCGGCTGGCTATCTCATGGATGCCCGTGTATCTTGTATCTACATCTATAGCTTTCATATTGGTTTCTTTTCATCTGTTCTCGCGCTCCTTCGCTGTCTATTTCTGTGGCTAATTAACTTGTAGCCCGAATGTGAACACATTTCTTTTCGGGTCTTAACACTTTTGTTTCTTGTTAAATAAATAGTGGGCGGGGTAATGGTAAAAATGGGGCGATGGCCGAGAGCGGCACGCTTGTAAATTCGTTTTCATGGGACATCAAACGTCAAATTGGCTGCGGTGAAAGTTCAGAATGATCTTATATTTGTGGAGGGTTCAGGGAACTCTTGCCATACATTTGCCTTAATTATCAACCATTTACAGCGAACTCTTTCGGGAGTCTGGTTCATTAACTAAAAGTTGTCGTGCATAAATTATGTGATATGCATATTTCAAAAACGATTATATTTGTGAAATAGACAGCTGGCGAAAAACAATGAAATCGATCATTTCGTATAGTCATGCCAGAAATGAGGTTCGTTCACCTGTCCCTCCGAAGACAGTCGATAATCGTATGCGAACAAAGAGCCAGAAAAGCGCCCGAGGGGCAGGCAGGGATACTACGGGCAGTTCTTGGAGTTGGGGGGCAGTACCAGAGACCGGGTACCGTTAGAAACGTGATAAGCCGTTCGGCGACCAACGGTACATGTGGAAAAATGTGCATAAATTGTTAAAAATTATGACAAAACACAGCGAGAAGTGTGTAACAATGTACATATCAAGTGGATAAGTTCTTGATCCCCATCAATATCAATCGATGGCACTCGAAACCGAAATTCTTTGAATGCGATCCCAAGTCCGATAAGCCATTAGATAAAGCTGTGGAAAGTTTTCATTTGCATATCAACGATAGAACAGATCGATGGAAATATTTCGAAACCAACGAATTGAATGATGAAAATTCATTTCATAAATGCATAGCTTTAAGTGTTATTGCATTTAAATTGATGAGGTATGTGGAGAAACATGGGATGTCATAAAAAAAATGAAATCTACATTAAAAAGCATAAAGCTGTGCGGCAAATAGATACATGCACTGATAAAATATCAATCTTAAATATTACACCATTTAAATTGAGCACATTCATATACATAGCAAAAACCATTAGTTGTCATCAACTTTTGAGGAATGTTTATGAACAATGAAAATGCAGTGCACACACGCACATGTTAAATGTTACTACATTTTAATGAAGCGCATTGGTTACTTTTGTGTCAAGCATGTAAACGCGGCTATAAAATAACGATTTTATGACTCAGCCATGGGACACCCCCGACCTTCTCGGTGTGCAACTAAAAAGTCGTTTAAATAACTAATTTTAGTGCCGCCGCGAAGAGAGCGGCCAAAAGAAAATCCCAAAAATAATGCGAACAACATTTGTCGCCCCGATGATGATGAAATTTTCATTGGCGCCAAACGAAACCAAACGCAAAAGCTCAGAGCCATATTCAATTGAAAGAAAAGTTTTTAATAGCCACAAATATTTGGGTTATTTCTGAATGCGAACGTTCGAAGGCATTTGAATGCTGATCAAAATATTGCCACCACAGCTACGCAGAGATTACCTTGTAAGCGGCTTAGAGAAGATCCCGCCACAACAGGCAGTGTGTTGCCACAGATCTGCTTGTCCACTTACCAACAATGGCCTTATCGGCCGATAAGATATGGCCCTGCGCCACTCACGACGACCCGCAGTTGGGTGGCAAAGTGGGCGGGCAGCCGCCCCAAAGGGGTGGGGCCACATGCCATAAATTGGCATAAATTAGCCAGTCGTCGTCGAATTAGTCGAAGCAAGGTAAGCGAGCCCAGCAAACAGCAAACAGCAGCAATGCAAATCTTTGCTACACCGGAAAAAAATATGGTAATCAAACCAATTTTATTATAAAATTAACAAAGAAAGTGTCAATTTCAGAAGAAAGCATCATCATATTTGTAAGTATAAGCTGATTACGGATAGTTTGGATTTAAGAGGCTAACGAAGTACTTAATATCAATGCAATAAATTTACGATCATATTTTTTTAGTGTTGGCCAATTGCTGTCGCGCCTGTTGGCGAGATTTGCGTAACTGACTGAGTTAGTTACTAACTGACTGAGTGACTGAGTGACTGACTGACTAACTGACTGACGGATGTGCCCCCAGCCCATTCGAATTTAATTTTATGCACTCGACTGTCTGCAATAATTGACTGTTTATTGGCAACAGGCCGTCGATGTCGGCGCTGCGCTTTTTGATCATTTATCGGATCAGTCGGTTTATAATTCGCACTGCCAGCCGATTCTGTCATATGGCGGCACTTCGATCCGAGATCCCTGAGGGTGTGTTGCCGTGACAAATTGCTCAGTGCGGAAGCAATTTCTGCTAAGCATTTCAGCTGCGAAATTGGTAATTTTTCTCCCTCTTGTATTTTTATAGCCAATAATTGTGGCTTTGACTTTGATTTCCGTGTGGGTGCCAGGCACAGAAAAAAGCGGCTAAAAAGTGCAGAAGAAAAGCGGAGAGATGGCTGGCGCCTCGGGTGGAGGTCAAAGCGATGTTAAACGATTAGGAAATTGCTAAAATAAATGCAGAAAATATTTGAACGTTAAACGGGGATAGTTAGTTTGGAGGGGTGGGGCATGGTATTTCACTTTTAAAAATCGCAAAAAATAGTTGTATAACCCATAAAGCTTATCATTAATATAATGATTAGGCAGGCATTCACTACTAAACATTTTATTCATTACTATTCATTACAAGAGCAAGTTGAAATTTGTTTTGAATGCATCAGATGACAAATTCGAAAGATATTTCCTCGTTCTCTGAACTTAGTACCTCCGCTTTGAGAACCACCATAAAGCAATGTCACTGTTTGTGCATTTAACCATATCTTGAGGTTGTACCATTAATTTATGGATCTTCTTCAGCATGTGCATACAAAGGCCAAAAAAAGAAAGCCAAATTTCTAGGTCATTGTATAAGAAGCCGAAAAAGGAAAAGGCCAAAAACAAACAAACAAGCCAGCGAGCAGCAGACAAAAAGCGACGTCTTCGCTGGAACAAAAGTTATTTATGCAACTTGAATGTTGCGGTTGTTGCACGCCGAAGTTCAAATGTCAAGTGAAAGAAAGAGAGAGGGAGGCCGGCAGACAGGGATGGATGGAGTGAGCCAGAACATAAGTCAAAACTTGAAATAAAACATCTGTGCAACTGCTGGCTGGAGAGGCAGAGATTTCTATTTCAATTAGACAAACTGCTGCATGTGGGACGTCAGAACCGAACCATAATGAATACATAATAATGTTGTTAATTTTCAGCTTAGTTCGTTGCTTTTTTTTATTTCATTCGTTGCGGCTGCACATGCTCTGCATCCACATGTATGTGCATCTGCATCTGCCCGCATCTGCAGCTGTATTCTCGTCAAGTTTTCAAATGAACTTCAACTGCTGTGCCGAGATTCAAATTTAATGACTTCGCTTTTCAATTTACGAGATGTTTATGGCAAACAGCCAGCCGGCTATCAGCGAGCCAAATAAACCAACAGAGACACAATCAAATTACACTCGAAAGCTGAATATTGGAACACAAAAAAAAAGATTGAATTTTGAGTTTTTGGATTCCAACAAAATGATTCCAAAAGTGAATACAAATTGTTGCGTCTTTACAATAAATATTGTTCTAACAACAAGTTAGAATCCTTAATGGCATTTCAATCTATAAGATAGCAGTAAACTTTAGATATATCTGGTTTCGCAGTGTGATTCATTATACCCAGAATATATCAATCCCAACTTTTTGTCTCCGTGTTAAATCTTATTAGCATTGAGGGCGACACGATCGCAAGAGATCGGCGCCGGATCGAAACGCCTACGTCACGAGTATATATCGCCTCCACTCACTGCCCTTTTTGCCGGAATTCTGTGGCGAAAGAGACGGACTGAAAGCGAGCGAAAGAGACGGACTGCAAGCGGGCGAAAGAGACGCGACTAGATCACAATTGATTTCTGAGATTTTGTTGCGTTTATGGCATATTTTTATGGCACTTTTGGGTTTCGTTTGAACCTCCGTTGTCTTCCACTCATTGGGTAACATTCACTTTTTGTTTGGCACTTTCTTTCTAATCGAAAGTTGCTGCTTAGCTGCGTGAATGTGTGGGAGGAGATTTTTGTTTTATTTTTCCCCATTTTAATGGGAGGGAAATGCGTTGGCCGCTGCCAAAACCAAAAACAAAAAAAAAGTTTCGGTTACTCTTCAAATTAAAAAGCAAAGGGGGGAGAAAAGCGCAGAAAGGAAAACATTTCGAGACACCTGTTTACGTAGTGCTGTCTTTTGTTTGCCAATGCAATTTCAGGGGGGAGTCGGGTTAAATTCAACGTAGGTGGCTGGTTTATGGCCCCAAATTGTTGCACTTTGCTTCGGTTGTGTTGTTAGTTGGGTTGCGTCTTGTCCCGTGGCCAAAACAGCAAACAATGCTGTCTGTAGATAAAAATCTACCAAATTTGCCTATATAGAAAGTCGGCGGCTGCACTGCACCGAAATGTTTTCCCCCTTTGGATAAACAAATCGAATAGAATATACTCGTATATATATATACTCCTCCAGCGCCTTGCACAATTTATCCATTAACCGTGTGCGCGTTTGTTCTCTTTTTGAATGTAAAATTAAAAACAAATAAATAGCAACAACAAACGACTGGTAAAACAAACAATGGGATAATCAAAAAAGAAAAAAAAACAAAAAAAAAAAGAATGAAAATTTCACAGAGGGAGGGAGGGTGCAACACAACAGGTTCGGGCCATAAAATGCGAAGAAACCGTTTCATTTTCCCTGACTTTTCGCAAAAGGTGTAAACACGAGGCCCCTGAGGTGGGTGGGTATTCCATGTGGAAGTGGACGTGAACGTGGTCGAGGACGTGGATGTGGACGTGGATGGAGGCTAGACACTTGCGCACACTAAACGATTCGGTTTTCAGGTGTTAAAAACTACCTGTACGATGCGGAGAGTCCAATTTCGGAGCATGAAATCGCTGGCCGTGCTGGAAAAATGCCATGAAATGGGCTTTCGTCAAATTAGCGTGGCAACGTTAACCGACGGAGGGATGTGTGATTCAGAATGAGCCTAAAGGGAACGATGCTCGGGATGCTGAGCGCAAAATGCATCTAACAGATGCACCTTCTCTGTGGGATATTTCGCACTTTGCGCCTCACATTCTTCTTTTTTTTTGTTTAGCTAGAGTCGTTTGGGTCGTTTGCCCTGTCTGTGCTACCTGCTGCCTTGATTTATATATATATGCTTACTGCAAAACTGCATTCGGTTTTTATCTGTATCTGCATTTGCATGACACACAACCTGGCCGGGGCCCTGTTATCTAACTCGAGAAGGAATGCCCGTTCCCTCTGACTTTGGCACTTGATCTACCATATATACCGCTCAAGATGAAGCTGAATGCCGAATACTGAATAGTGTAGAGACTCCACTACGGCTGAGGCCTCATAAATTCTCTCGTCGTTTAGTTTTTACGATTGTCGGCTGGCTTTGTTTGGCCGAGGCACACACAACTGGGGGCAAGATAATAGCAATCGGAATGGAAGGTCTTGGCAAATGTAACTCACTATGGGCACGATTTCTTATCTGTTAAGCCACAGAAGAAAATCAGTTTACTATATTAATAAACTGTGAACTATAAACTAAATAAAGTGACGGAAAAGTCATTTTAAATATTATTATTATTAACAAGTTTATAATAAGCTAAAAGTACCAAATCCTGTTGGATTCTTCAGATTACCAATTGATCTTGAGAACTTCAGCTACTTGTGCTATAATTCTGACCCCGTCTGTGTGCGCTAGCACACACAGCGCAACACGAACTCTCAGATACAGGCCGCTTGTATCTTTCGACGTTGGCCTATCTAAATACATGCTGAAGAGTTGAAGTGCCAGGGACCCCAAGACGAAGAAACGGCAGCGACAACAGCCTCCTGCCAAGATCTCTGCGCCTGCGTACTGTACTCGGGAACTGGGGAACTTGGGAACTCAGCACTCGGAGCAAGACCAAAGCCAAAACCAAAGCCAAGACCAAGAAAAGACCCAGTCTACCAAAAACTGGTCCGTGGGCCAAAGTTTGCGTGCTTTGCTGAAATTTTTACGCTGCTGCCCGGCACCCGAAAACTAAAAACTCTCTTTCAGCTCAGAGAACATTCAGGTAGTCCGCCTTGGGCATTTCATATTTTTGGCCAATGTCCAGTCATTGCGATGAATGGAGAGGTCGAGGGATAGAAGAACACGGCATTAATAATGCATTAAAATGTATTCACAAAGGCGTGCAACTATTTTAACGGTCTTTTGGGCTCCCATTCAGTTCTCGAGGAATTCAGGAAATGCCTGAAAATAGCGTATTATAAGGGAAATGGACTGTGAAGATTTAATGGGTTTCCAGCTAGGGAAATTCGATACTACTCCGGGCATTGTGGCCACCCACAGATCTCGACCATATCCAAATCTGATCTAAATCTGGCCAAGGGTTATGGAAAATCCCAACCAGCATATCGGCCCACGAAAATGTGTTGCCTTTAATTATGACACATTTAAGAAAGCCACAAATATACTACGTCCGCAAGTTCACCCAAGCCCCTAAATTGCTGTCGAGTCATAAGTCGAGTCGAGGGCCACAAAACTCCAAAAGAAAAGGCCGACGCAGGGAGATAGGGTTTGGAGAAAGGAGACGGACACGGAGACGGAGACAGTGAGTGTGACTTGACGAAAGTACTTTCATTTTCACGCTCATAAAATGGGACTACCATTAAACTTAAAAATGCCGTCGTAAAAACTTAAAAATCAGAAACGTAGCAGCCAAGAGCGGGCCACGTTAAGCGGCTTAAATGACATTTAAATCAGTCGAAATACCGAACGGGGAAAAGAGGGTGAAGAAACAGAATTCGGTTGGAAAGGTAAACACTCGAGACCGAAGATCCCTTTCACTGGCCAGGGACAGGAAGTTCGCACTTTGGCAAAGATCGAAGAACCCCAAAATGAGCAATGGAAATTAAAACTATAAAGAAACCCCAACTGGGTCTCTACCATTGCAGCACACGTCTTCTTCAGTTTCTCCCCGTGATTACGCTTTAATCTCGTTATAATGAGGCAGGAAAATTGCTTGGCGGATGTGCCGAGCGTGACCGAAACGGGAACGGGAATGGGAATGGGATTGGATTGGGATTGCAATTGGGATGGGTACATGGGTATATGGAACCTGGAGCTGCGGTTGACATCCTGGTTGCCAGCTGGGCAGCACTCATCTCGCTCTCTTTCGCTCTCGAGTGCAGCTGAGATTGAATTACCAGGGAAAAAACCTGGGGAGGACCATCTCAAACCGGGACAGACACAATGCAAAAGGCAGAGACAAGCGGCAGACAGCAGATACACTTGTTCGAGTAATCTGTTCCCCACTCTTGTGTGCCCTCCTCCCCATTTCGGAAATATGATGCCGCCAAGGCGCAGGTCGCAAACAAACCGAAGACACGATCGGGGGACACAAAAGGGTCCCAGGAAGAGTTGTGCGATAAGGTTAGATAAGCGCCGGCACATATGAATGTATATGAATGCTTATATACCTGAAGCGGCGGCCAAGTGAACACTTCCTTCTTTCCGCGTTGGAGCACACACGCTTTATTCGGGGCTCTTTTTGGGTCTGATAAGACGAGCATGAATGAAGTTTGTGTTCGTATAATTCTGGGAATAACTAAGATGTTGGCTCCACTAAATCCATTAGAAGGACAGATGGAAACATAGAGAAACTAAGTTGAAAACACCCATAAATAAAAAGAACTTAAAAAGGAACAGTGTTTCTTATAATATTAATCTTTTAAATAGTATTTTTTAAGTATAATTTAAAACCCACCTGAATTTTGCAGCATGCCGGGCAGCACCACCGACGACTCCGACTTGAAGCCTCCACTGAGGCCGCTGCTGCTGCTGGTGGGCTTCTCCTGGCCCATGTCCAGGGTGGTGGAACCGTCCAGATCGACGAGTGTGTTGCCATTGAAGAGTCCCGCGTTGCGGTACTCCTTCGCGAAGGGCGTGGCAGCCTGTGCCGCCCCCACGACTAGCACTTGGACGAGCCAGAAGATGGCAGATGGGCCGCTTTGGGCCACTTCCACCGACCGCATTTCACTCGGGCACTCACTTCACATAGACGAAAGCCAGTCGATGGGAATTATATTTATTATTGTGACGAAGCGTGACACTTTCAATTAACACCGCTCAGCGGCTGCCGCCGAATGCGAAAAAAATGTGTTACTTTTGATCATTAAATTAGTTGGAGTCGGCCGACTTGACTTTGATGGGGCACCGTAAATTCAATTTGCGCTCGACGTTTGCTCTCGTTTCGCACTTGTTACTCTTTTCCACCGCCAATTAGGCAAATGATGTGTGTCGGCAATTAGTGAAACGATCGTCCGTCCAAGTCACTAAAGTGTGTCAGACGTTTTTGGCACTGCAAAGATAAGGGAGCATAAACAGTGGGATTAGTACGGTGCGAGTCAGAAGTTCGCATATGCGTGCCAATCTTTAGCACTTTGGAGTGGCGGCAATAGGGAAAGGCTATAAAACTGATTTGGAATGGCTTGGCAAGTATTTATAGCGTTCCCAATGGAGCAAGCGATTCCAATTTCCAAGCGAGTTTTTTTTTATCAAGTTCAAGGGAAATGTAAATAAATAAAAATAAACACAAAATCTTAATAAATGTAAAAGTATACAAATCTTAGAATGCTTGTAAATAAAATATGAAACAGATCCTAAGATATTTGAATCCAAAACATTTCCTATCTCAAGGCAACCAGTGTCCGTTGGCTTAACATCCATGTGCATTCGTCACTATTATGTTTACTACCACTTGCATTACTATTCTACACTCGCATTTCTAACGGTAACCGGACAACACACATTGCCAACAGCTGTTAGTCGTTGTTGTTGCGCTGTTAATTGGTAAGTACGCGACATTTCTATCAATCAAACATAAAAGTCCGCGTTCATTTCCATAACAATTTTCCCGTAATATGCTGCGCATGCGCAGGATAATGAAAACGAGCCCACGAGAAATCCCGCGGCGGGAATTAGGGAATCAAAAGAAATCCCACAATAAACCCCTCGCGAATGCCTCCGCCCACGCCTCTGCATGTACGAGCGGGACGGCCAGAGGCAGGAAGTTGCTGTGTGCGAGCGAGAGCGCAGCATGCACCCTTAGCGCCGCTCATAAATGTCAATGGGAATGAAAAGGCTGATGTTATTGTTTTTTCCCCGTTGTTTTTGGATGGAAAACAGAATGAACAACATGTGGGTTTCGCTTTATTAAACATCGCCTGAAGGAGGAAATGCCGAAGAGGCTCTACACACGACAAAAAATAAAAAGACATTCTAAAGATGCAAAACACTACACTTAAATATTTTCAAATTTATTTTATGGTCTTTGCAAATTTTAGTTCTCTTTCAGCACAAATTTATGTATAAATTTAAAGTCACTGTTTGTAATTATTAAATGTGAATGTTTAGCAATTGTTTAAAATCGAGTTTGATCACTTTTGAAGTCCATGTTCATGTCTGAATTTCATTTTTCTGTGCAACCAGAAGGTATTTATAAATTGAGCTCAAAAAAAAAAACGCACGAAAAATGTTCAAAAAATTTGCATATGTCAGTGTAACAAAAACCGAAATTGATGGATGGAAAAAAGTCGGCGACTGAAAATCACACACTCGCGGGCTTAAGCCAAATAAGCTCTAAACGAAACGAAACGAAACGAGTTTTAACAAAATATTTTTGCATTGCTCAAACGCAGCTCAAAGCCGTCAGAGAAACAAACACAAATGCACGCCGGGGCCAAATAAAAGCCATTCAATTAATATCCGGACCGAAAACAACAAACAAAAGTCGCTGCAATTTCTGTCTCTGTTTTTATTTGTTTTGCACTGCTCTCATTTTGCGTGGTTGGAGCGAATGGGGGGGAATCGGGTAAACAAAATCGAAATTGGCTAAAATCGAAGGGATGTAACTTTTTTCTTATTTTCGTCACCACTTGTTGGTCTTTGTTTATTGTTATTATTCTTTATTGGCACTTTCGGTGGCTGAGACAGCTGCGCGAACTAACGGTACATGCGAATCGGTTGCGCAGCGCAGACGGATTGGCAACATAACCGTAATCGTTTGTTTTCGTTTTCGTTCTATCGATCACTATCACTTCATCGATACTTCTTTCCCAAAACAACACACGTTTACGCACCGAAGTTTTGGGAACACATTATCCATGCTGATATAATCCACGAACTCGACTCGACTCGATTCGATTCGATTTGATTCGATCCCTCGCGCGCGCTATGTAAAATTACAGATAGTGGCGCGTTTCGGTTGCTTATATAGACTTTTTGCCATTTAGAGGGACCGTTTGTGGTAGTTTGAAAAATGCATGAAGAAGCAAATGCTGTTTGCCCATCTCTAGGGATCTCGCTCATAAGGTGGCTGTCCTAGCTAAGCGCTTGTATGGTAAGAAACTTGGCTAAGCCAGGGACTGCACACACACTCTGCTTGTATGAACACTTGAGTACTGCTTGCTTAATATTGGGCGGAGCTTATTTAGGCACACTGCTTGCCACCCTTAAGTGAAACTTTGGCCGGAAGTAAAATTAGGGGTTAATTGTACGGCACCTCAGCCAATCAAAACGGGTTTCAGGCCACACTTCAGGTGTTTGGTGGGAAGGGTGTCCTTTTTTTATTATTATTATTAGTAAGCAGCATTTTAGGCGCCCCCGCTGCTGCTGTTAATTTTTTGATGTGCCGCGTAATTTGCTTTGTTTTTTTTTCACCCAGTTCCTCTGCCGACGTCGACGTCAGGATAAGCGTCGCTTGACCAGCGGAAGTAGAATTATTTGTGGCACTTCAGTCGCTCGCCGATTACCCAAGTGATTAGTTTGGACAGCTAACGCGGCACATCCTCGAACGAAATGCAACGCCACAAAGCTGAGATTGGCTCACCCGACGGCTCGCCGGCCATCAAAAGGAGCGACAGCATAGATCCCATATCGAACACTACGATTCTATCCGTGCCGCAGCGTCCCTCGTCGCCGCGACAGTTTTTCGAACGTCTGTACGGGCATTTGGAAACGCGCTCCTCGGAAAATGGGGAAATCGACGTCGGAACACACGCCCACAAGCCGCCGCCCTGTGACACGCCCTATCACAGTGATGGAGGTAGTGTCTCCTCGCCGGACATTTCCATCAGCGATGAGCGCACCTCGCTCGCCGCATATCCCGCCTACGATTTCTACGGCCACGCCAAGGACTATCCCCAGCATCCCAGCCAGCAGCACCAGCATCATCATCACCATCATCCGCCGCAGCTGGTGCACCAGAAGCTCAGCTACGTGAGCCCGCCGCCAGCTATTGCCGCCGGTGGAACAGCAAATCCTGGCCTGCCGCACGCATTCCCAACCGGATTTCCGAGTGACCCGCACTTTAGCGCCGGCTTTTCCGCATTTCGTGAGTACTTACATTTAAAACGAATGATTTTTAACAATGTGTAGAATATTTGCAACTTTAGAAATACCAAAATAACTCCTCCAGAATCTTAACTCTTACATGTTTATTGTGAGGTTTCTTAGTTCTTACACACTAAGTACAAGAGTAAATTTGAGCTACTACGAATTTGGTCCTAACTAGATATTTAGATAGTGGGTAAGCGGGGATTTGTACTACGGCGAGGGCGAGGATGTCTTTGGCTTTCCCTGCTTCGCTGCTTTCTCCGCCGCCGCCTTCTCCTCCCGCTGCTTCGCCATCTGGCGCAGCTCCAGGCTGAGGAACATCTTCAGGTTCGGGTCGGTGATCTTGCTCAGCACAATCTCTCGCGCCTCCTCGTCGTTGTCGCCCAGCAGCTTGGCCAGCGTCTGTGCATAGTCCAGCCAAACGCAGTTGGCGCAGCCCGACATGCAGCAGGTGGTGGGCTCGGGAGGTATCTGCAAAGGGAAAAACAAGTTATATTTTGGACAATACAATGATTCTTCCAAGAAGTTTCTTTCCTTTCAAGATGGAAAGTTAATTCACGAGTGTGAAAACATTTCAGATCCTTGAATAGTTCATCTCAGTAACTTGAGACGTTCACTAAACTGCACTAAGTTGTGTATTAACATACTAGATCGATGATCCTTTCTGTGCAACGAACTACAGTCTTACCAACTGATATTTAACCTATGATAGCAGTGATAATTACTAGCTTACAACATTACCTCTATGTTTCTGAGCCGCTTCCTTCCCTTGGTGGTTTTATCTTTGGCTTTGGTGGTGTCATTGCCCGTCCTTGTGCTATTGGGAGGACAGCCACTTGCTGCCTCCTGGGCGGCCGCATCCTTGCTGCTGGCGTCATCCTGGGAACTGCTGCCCGACAATTGGCGGGCCAGGGAGGCCCAACGCTCGGCGCCGCGTCGCAGGAGCAAGCATCGCGGACAGCTGAAGCCCAGGGGAGCCAACATTTCCGCCCGATCCCCGAAAGAGTTCGAAAGTTACGATTGAAAAGGCCCAGAGGAAGTGATGAGCATTTCACACGCCTGCGCAGGTGCAGCCCAGATGAACTTGGTTCCGCAGGAACTGCAAAAAGTCGGATACGCAAAAAACTGATTAATCGCCAGTGCTGCAATATTGAATATCCCCACATCTCCGCAGCGAGCGCGCTGGCCAGGATTATGTAAAATCAGTTGGGAAAAAAGAAACAAAACGAAGGTGGGGCAATGCCACACAATGAGCTGCTGACTCCCAAATGCAAAGAAATTAGCCAAGGAAAAAATAACCGAATGCCAAGAAAAAATTAAAACGCATTGAGCCGTGAAAGTTTTCGTTTACTTGCGGCTTTTTCGTTTGCTCCTGATGCGGTGGCCACTGGCCAGGTGCGGAGATGAGGTGGGGATATTGAAACATGGAAATGCGTCGGCTAATGAAAATGATCGCAGGTTAAGGGTGAATGGGTTACCCATTCGTAAGCAAGAAATCAAAGTTAAAGGCATATCGATATGGGGTAAATAGATGCAACTTTGAAAAGTATTCTACATTTGCAAGCACTTTTTAGATTCAGAATAGTTGGTGTATTAAGTACTAAAAAAGCTGGGTTGTTACTATAAGTACTTAGTCTTTATATTATTAAGATACAACGTCTTTTCTCAACCAACTTATAAGCCAAACTTTTGTCAATCTCAAAAAATAACAAGTGCCTGAAAAAATTGGCATTGTAATTGAGCTCGGCAGGAAACCTAAAAAAGCAAACACAAACAGCAAGCGAGGAGGGTTAAGCGAGGAAGACTCATTTTTAGCCACAACAAACCGTCCGAAAGGACACTTGGCTATCGAATTTCACACGTGATTTAAAAAAACCTTCGGCAAGGATCAGGGAAGAGCTTAAGCCCCGCCAGAGCCATCCGGACTATGGGTAATCAAGCAAAAGCTAGAGATTACAACGCCCACAAAGCAACCCCTTCCCGGGGAAACCAACCCCCCGCCCACGACCGACGAGCAACTTGTCAGCTTCGCCTTGTTACATCAATTAGACTCTAAACCGCACCACTCACAATGGAGTGGGTGGTTGTGGTGGGTGTTGCTCGGTGGCAGGTGCTCGGTGTTGCAGGATGAAGTGGGGCATAATGTGCGCTTGGTTGAGCTTCATCGTCGGCGACACTGCGAATGCACACAATCAAACGACAGAATGGAAAACTCGAAAGAGCGGATGATGCCGAGAATTCCGACGAGGATGATGATGGTGATGCTGATGATGATGGCCAGCCAGCTGTTGGCATTGTTAAAACTTTCCCGGATCAGCATAGATTGCCGAAATGAAAAGCGAGCTATAAAAAACATAGAGAACAGAAACTACGTGGTAAATGCACTTCTAATGTGCACCACAAACGCGACCGACGAATCCTGGCAGGTGGGCGGGGGGAGGGGTTGAAAAGGAAGGACGACGGACCACGGATCGGAGTGGTTAATTATTTGTTTAACTGACACAGCAACACGCAACCACATTCGAAAACGTTTAGTCCCGCTCATAACTTAATGGTTTGTTAATGTAAGATTAATTTCGCTCTAACATCTCCATTGTGTTGGCCATAAATGGAAGTGGGGGTGGGCTGTGAAAAAATGATGCTATCCGACGGATGTCGTTATTGCTACACACTGATATACATAACTAATAGTTATATTATACAAATTGATTGTAAGGATATCAATGTATCTGACTTTCAGTGGCTCGCAGGCGTCGCAAGGAGGGAAGACAACGCCGCCAGAGGACCACTTTCAGCACGGAGCAGACGCTTCGCCTGGAGGTGGAGTTCCATCGGAACGAGTACATCTCCAGGAGTCGTCGCTTCGAGCTGGCCGAAACGCTGCGCCTGACCGAGACGCAAATCAAGATCTGGTTCCAGAATCGCAGGGCCAAGGACAAGCGCATTGAAAAGGCTCAAATCGATCAGCACTACAGGTGGGTTTCCCTTAAAACAAATTTGAATCTTTTTGTGCTTCATATGTATGAAGATATCATGGATTTTGATTGAGTTAGCTAACTTTGAATGAACATAAATTAAAGGTTGATGAATAGCTCGTGAAGAGGATTTAACTGGGTATTTATACCTGCATTTTCGAAACGGAAGTAATTTAGGGAAATGTCACTAGTTTAATTGATGGCCAACATAAAATTAACACGAAATTAATTTTACGACATTTATGCGCACACAGACCCAATTAGACGATATCTTTTTTTCCATATTTTTTTGCCGGAGGGGGTGGCTTGTGTCCCGTCTCGAAATTATTTTGTACTTTGATGTAATCAATTTTTCAGAAACTTTGTCGTGGCCAATGGTTTTATGAGCTCTATAATGGGTCAGGCCGCCACGACCATGCCCCCCGGAGGCGTCACTGGGGGCGTGGCGGTGGGCGTGGGCCTAAACTACTATGCCGCGGCAGCGACGGCGGCAGCGCTGCCCAAGGATAACACGCAGGATGCCAATTTCATCGACATCGATGACCAGTTCCAGCGCCAGCAACAACAACAACCACAACAGCAGCAGCGACGTCGAGAAACAACAACGCCTATTAACATTTGCTAATACTTACTAATTAATTACATTTATTTGAGCTTTAAACTGTTTAGATTAAGATTGAATAAAAGCCATTGTGAAAACATAACTGCCTGCAGGAAATTGCACTATTCGATGGAATCACTCACTTCTTGCCAACGGACTTACGTGTGTTATGGACTCAGCATTTTGCACTTAATTTGTTTATATAAGAGAGGTTTTTTGAGGAAACCCAGGAAATTTATTAAAAACCAAACAGCAAAACTAACAAACAATAATGCAGCCCTGGTGTTCAGCCAGCTGTTTCTGCTGCTAATACCATGGCGAAAACTATCGATAGATGGTGACAGAGATGGTAACAGTGTTATTTCAAATTGAATTTATGACAATATCCAAAATGCAACAAAGTATTATCCCCCAGTAGTTCCCGCCAGATAAATGGCCATGGCTTCATGATTTAGATGTACAAACTGGCGCCTTTTCGGAATCGGTTGCACATTTGGTAGACGCGTTCCATTCACGGCATTCAAACTCAGATTCGAGCTGGGATCGTCATCGGAGAAAAGTGTATCGTCGGAAGAATTGGACTCCACCAACTGGCTTCTTGCTCCGTGAGCAGCCGCCGCCGGCGCTGCGCTGGTGGTTGATCCTTGCTCCTCCGAGGATTCCGTTGTGGACACACTAGCCGCGGACTCATGAGTATTCTCACTGCTGCTCCTCGAGAGAATAGCACTGGCTGCCTGTCTATTTGCCAGGTGTCTCTTCGCATTGTTGTTCTTCAGCCGGTAGAGCCGGACCAGTTGCGTGTAGCACGAGAGGCACAGTGGCTGCGACCGCAGCTCAGAGTTTATCATCTGGCCAAACTTCAGCAGGTGCGGATTCCTGATTACGCGATACGGGGACCTCAGCGTGTGATTTCCCAGGCCGCACAAGCGGTGCTCCTCATGGGGCGAATCCGACATCAGAACTTAAGTTGAATACTCAATTGAAGGCATAAAGAGACTAGTATGTGTTGGTGGTTTTGGCTTTGCTTCTGAAAAACTTTATTACAATTTGACAGCTATCGCATTTCCAATTCGTGCGTGTATTTATTATTACGATAGTAAGGAAACTGGCACTTTAGAAAAAGTTCGTTTTATTCAAATTTTAAGAAATTTCAAGAATACCCCTAACCAACTTATCGATAACAAACAGAGAGCGTAGGTGTATCGAGTCAATGATTCGCTTACTGACAGCACAATTTTCACGTCGCTTCGAACGTTCAACGAGCAATCTGGTTTTTCGTTCCTTAATTTCGGTTAAATTTAGTGATAATTAATTTGCTAACACGATGGTGAAGGATGAGCTCCAATCGGACGAGTCCACCGATGTGATTTTGGTTGCAGATCGCGAGGAAGATGTAAGTACATACGCATACATTTCTGTGCATGTATGCGGTTTGGCAAGTGACGCACCCATATTCGTTTCCCTTCACACATACCACCCAAATATGCCAACCCACTTGGCTAACCCACTTTCCACCTCTGCACCGGTAGGACATATGCGAGCTGGAGCACTTGCGTAAGCTCTTCATCGGCGGGCTGGCCCCGTACACCACCGAAGAGAACTTGAAGGTGTTCTATGGCCAGTGGGGCAGGGTGGTCGATGTTGTGGTGATGCGCGATGCTGCCACCAAGAGATCTCGCGGCTTCGGCTTCATCACCTACACAAAGTCCCTCATGGTTGACAGGGCCCAGGAGAACCGTCCGCACATCATCGACGGCAAGTAAGTATAGTCTGGGTGGGGGGTCATATCGTACATAAAATGGATCTATACCATGTGGCCTTTCGCTTCCAGAACTGTGGAAGCCAAGCGTGCTCTGCCCCGTCCCGAACGCGAATCGCGTGAGACCAATATTTCCGTGAAGAAGCTGTTCGTAGGCGGTCTTAAGGATAACCACGATGAGGAATGCCTGCGTGAATACTTCCTCCAATTCGGGAATGTGGTCTCCGTTAAATTGCTTACTGACAAAACCACTGGCAAGCGTCGCGGCTTCGCCTTCGTCGAGTTCGACGACTACGATGCAGTGGATAAGGCTATCCGTAAGCATAGAAGCTAAAATGCTAAATATTAGATATTAAATATCAACCTTCATCCTCTTTAGTTAAAAAGCAACATGCAATTAAGTACGTTCACGTGGACGTCAAGAAGTCCATTTATAACTTGGAGAAGAAGGACAAACAGCAGCCAGGTGGTATGGCCAACGCCATGAAGCCATCGCTCAATCAGCAGCAGCAACAGCAGGGTGGGGGACAGCAGCCACCGAATGGCAATATGCCCCCACCTAATTTTCGACCGCCAGTGCCGCCACAACAGGCCATGGGCCCCTATCAACAACAGCCACCACCGGCACCGATGTCCGCTCCACCACCAAACTTCAACTACTGGGGACCACCTCCGCCGGCTATGCCGCCCTACTACCAGCAGCCACCGCCGCAGCAGATGAACGGCTGGGGTCCCTATCCGCCGCCGCAACAAAATGGCTGGAATGCACCACCACCCCCACCACCGGGTGCCCAGCAGTGGCACGCCAACCAGTGGGGTTGTCCTCCACCAGTGCAACAGATGCCGCCGGTTGGAGCAGTGCCACCACCCATGGGTCACAATGGACCACCGCCGCCGGCTCCAGGTAACTGGAACATGCCGCCCCCAGTGCCGGGTGCAGCTCCTCCATCCCACCAGCAGCAGTCTCAGCAACAGCAGCCAACACCACAACCAAATTTCGGCTCTGGCTATCAGCAAAACTACGGAGGCGGACCATCCAAGCATAACAATATGAATGCAAACCGCATGAATCCTTACTCGACAGGTCCGCCCAACAGCTACCGTAGGTATAATCCATTATTAAAGACCTGTAATTTTGAACAGCTACTAATTGTAGACACTCCTCAACCACCAGCATATCCTGGCTACAACGCTGGGCCACTGCCGCCTAATGGGAGCGTTCCGCCGTCAACTGGGGCCAAGGCTGTGGGCGTATCCAATGGCTCCGTGGCCACTGGAGGCAGTGCCAACAGCAAGTATCGCCGCTAGATTGGGTGAGTAGCCGTACCCGCAATTAGTCGTTTCTTTTGAATGTGGCCTATGCCTAAGAGCTACCTCAAATACGTCTTGCCACCAATATACCCATATACGCATATACTACTCGCCATTGATGCACTACGTCTGAAGTACATGTTTATTTGTAATTACTAATGTCTAAAATTCTCTTTGATTTAGATGCTCTTTGGGCGGCTAAAGCTCAAGAATCAAGACACTCTTTAGTAAGCTCGTTCATAAGCTAGGCCACACTCGCTTAGAGTTACTAAGCAGGAAACTTAACGCATTGTCTCTCTATCATAGGACAACTAACTACGATTTTACTCTACACTTAAGCTATACCATTGATTACCCTACGATTGACCTAAGCTATGGCAGACTATATATAACTATTTTATACAACGTATTGCGAGGAGCGAGCTCTTCTCCAGTTCGAATTACTCTAGACATAATTATGAAACTCTGAATCGTAGAACATGCCCAAATACGATATAAAATTACAAAAAGCTCTCTATTCAAATCTTATCCTCTCTCTGTAAAACAAGGTGAAGGATTGTGCAATTTTGGAGGAAGGAGGAACAATTGCCAATCATGATCAATTAATTAGACATAAATCACGGAGCTGTAGCCTGAGCTTATTGGCCCAAAACAAGTAGTTTAATCGTAGATGCCTATGTATTACCTAAACCATTCAAATAAGAAGATACGTCCAAACAAAAAAAAACACAAGAAACAAGAATATAAGAATGCGAAGCGAACCGAAGCCGAATCCCGACTCAAATCAAATCATACGCAGGGCTGACTGGCGTGGCCTTAACTATCAATGTACACAAGAGATGATATCAAAACAAATGTCAATTTTTACAAGAAGCAAGAATCGGACACTTATATAATGTATTGATGTTAAAGGTTTCTTATCTCGTCTCACACGATGTTAATTTATCCACTACATATATCTCTTCTTATTTGTATACCATGGCATATACCCAAAAAAAAAAAAGTGCTAAGAAAATGTATATGCTTTCGGATTAACTAGACTTACGATTTATTCTCGACTCTCTCCTATATTTAAGCTGTAGTGCACGCCAAGGGCTTTGAATTGATCTTTATATATAATGCAGCACTGATATAAGAGAGGTCTAGTCCACAATTTGCAAGATTCGTTATGCTGCATTATCGAGATACAATTTATCACTTAACCGAACTCTATGAAAACCCATACGCATATTTATTTTAAATAAATACCAATTTAAAAACAACACTATGTATTTGTTTTAGCTGCCTTTATGTAAGTCTCTTTCTCTTTAGCGATAGCATAAACTATATTTAGTTAACAAACCAATTTCGCTCTAATTTTAAACATACTCTACTCTACAAACTAAGCCATTAAACGCTTGAGACAAAGTTAATTCGTAAGGTAAGTTAGTAACGGATCTCATCTAGGATATACTAAAGTTTTTATAAGTGCTCTTAAGTTTCTACCTTATGTGTAGCATGTTATCGAATCTTTATTACGCTTTTCTAAGCAAACAAACTATTTCTTTTCCAACAAAAAAAACACCCCGGAGCAACGCTGGAGTGGCCTGTTTCAAAAGACCAGAGCTCAAGATTTCCATAACCTATGAGGTATGTAGAAGAGGACTCCATTTATTTTATGTGTTCACAAGCAAGAGACCAATAAAAAAGAGCTGCCGAAATCGAAGCAATCAGTGTTTTTATTCCAAGCGAACATGTTGGGAGCCAACACGTTGGAGGCGACCTCAAAACCATGGGCAATGCTCCATGCTCCACTTTGGCGATCCGTAATCATTCCGAAGCTTTTCCACAGGCAAACAGTCGCCTGCCATCCGCCAACGCGATTAGACATTTGAAGGGAAACACTTTTCATTAAACGCACAGTGAGTACTCTCGCCCAGTGAAACAAAGGATTGAGTGTCGTAATCGGATTGGCAAAACAAGTGTGTGACAGATACAGATACTTTGCTTGTTCCTCAAATTTCTGCAAGCTCAGCTCTGGCTCGAGTTGCTCAAGTTCAATGTTCCTTGCTCATTGGCAAATAGTCAATCAATTATTTCAATTTAATTTTCGATGAAATTGGCCAGTTAATTGGTCAGAACTGAGAGTTCCTAAGAGAGTTTACTAGGAGCAAACGTTAGTCTAGTGATTTGCAAGGTCAACTGCGAACTGCACTTCCGCCAATTCAAGTAGATTGTATCTGCGTTCGGTCCAATTTCACTCGCAATTCACAAACATTGCATTTTGGACACTGCATCACGTCATTGTTTCTAGTTTCGTCGGCATAATTAAACAAACACATGTGCAGTATATTGGATATATACATATATATATGTGTGCAACATGTGGAATGCACTGCGGCAGCATCCCACTCTCGGATATTCCTGGAAGCCCCATTCCGCGAGATCGCGTATACATTTCTTAATTGCCAGATACATAGCTGCGCATTTGACTTGATGTTCAGCGGCACAAAAGCGACGATTAAGCACATCTTGCTTGCGCTACCCAAAACGGAAGCGACCGATCCTGATAAGCGGCGGTGGGGCCAAGTCGGGCTGGCTCCTGATAAGCCAACTGTGTCGTTGGGCAACCAATGATGTGCCATATGCCATATAGCACATGTACTAAGTTTCAGCATAGAACTAGGGCGACGTCTTGAAATGATTACGAAAATTCGGCTTGAGTTTGGCCTGTGTGTGTTTAGCAATAGGAGGGTCAGCTGTAATCAGGTATATTCGCATCAATAGGAGCATCTGCATATATAGATGATTTCATAAACGATTTGATCTGCTGAACATGTGTTCAACATGCGCCAAATTCTCAAATATCCAAACATATTTCAAATTTGCGGTTGCAAAAGCGAGAAAACTACATATTTGCAGCAAGCAAAGGAAATGAAAGGAAAACATTGAAAATTCTGAGATTTTATCCATCACCTGGTTTCCCTTCTATTGCCATCGTTCTATTTTAAAAACTCCACATCTGCAGTAGTCATCTTCCGCCATCAATGAGTTGGCTTTGTTGATCCACAAGATCTTCGGATCCATAAATAAAATTGCCCATAAAAGGAAATGCATCTGTATCTGCGCGCCACATTCGCGTTGACCTTTTGAACCCTGCAAGATTTTTGCGGCTTCTTCAATTGTTTTCAATGAGCAAAAAGACGCCGCACGGTATGTGGATGTAAAACCCACCCCGTAAGTTGGTCGTTACAAGATCGCCAGTGGAGTACAGTAACGACGCAGCACGCGGTACAGTCGCAAACCAATCCTTGAAACGGAAATTGGGCCATGGCCACAGCTAATCTCAAAGTAATTTGGGTTTTCCCAATCGCAATGACTTGATAATGTACTTTATTTATAAAGCGACTTTTGTTAGTTGCCAAATAAAGTCTAAATATAATATATTTTTAAATATAAAGTTTTATATAGTTGAGATCCTGTAGTTGAGATCGCCATTCGAGATGCGCTCAATTTGGCTGCTGCTCGGCTTGGGCCTGCTGGCTGTGAGCCACGTCCAGGCCTCCGTGGAGTTTGACCAGGATCTGCTGGATGACGACCTCGACCTGTCCGACATCGATGAGAACGAGGAGGAGTTCCTGCGCCTGCTGGAGGAGAAGAACAGGGCATGTGGCCGCAAGCCAAACCACAATTACAATTAATACGCTAACTGAATTCCATTCGCAGATCAATGACATTGAGCGCGAGAACGAGATAGCCTCCAGGCTGGCCGAAGTGCAGCACAATCTACTCAATCCCGTCGTCGAGGTGGATCCGTGCGAGACGATGAGCTGCGGAGCCGGCCGCATCTGCCAGATGCAGGAGGAGAAGCCCAAGTGCGTGTGCATCCCAGATTGCCCCGAGGAGGTGGACACCCGCCGCCTGGTCTGCACCAATACCAACGAGACCTGGCCGTCGGACTGCTCCGTGTACCAGCAGCGCTGCTGGTGCGACAGCGGAGAGCCCGGCTGCACCAATCCGGACAACGCGCACATGCATATCGACTACTACGGCGCTTGCCACGAGCCCAGAAGCTGCGAGGGCGAGGACCTGAAAGACTTCCCCAGGCGTATGCGCGACTGGCTGTTCAACGTGATGCGCGACCTGGCCGAGCGCGACGAGCTGACCGAGCACTACATGCAGATGGAGCTGGAGGCGGAGACCAATAACTCGCGTCGCTGGTCGAACGCCGCCGTGTGGAAGTGGTGCGACCTGGACGGCGACACCGATCGCTCCGTCTCGCGCCACGAGCTCTTCCCCATCCGTGCTCCGCTGGTCAGTCTCGAGCACTGCATCGCACCCTTCCTCGAGTCCTGCGACTCCAACAAGGACCATCGCATCACCCTGGTGGAGTGGGGCGCCTGCCTGGAGCTGGATCCCGAGGACCTTAAGGAGCGTTGCGACGACGTCCAGCGGGCTCAGCCCCATCTTCTGGGCTAGGCCACAGCTCATTTTCCATATCCACTAGGTAGTTGCTACTTGCTTCCTTAATCCTAAAAAATGTCTACTTTAGCAAGTTATTGTGTAAATGCTCGCTGTTCAATGAAATATATTACAACTTCTTTGAAATAATACGCATTTTAAAAACCGTCAGTCTATTCATTATTATCTTTCGGATAAAAGCTACAGTTGTGATATTTCGCTCTGGGCACTTACTCGTTTATTAGGTTTACAAATACAGTGTGTTTGAGCTGCTAAATGCCCTGATTAAAACTGAACTTTAAGCGATACTACTGCACTTTTCTCACAATTATGAGAAACTTGTACTTCTTACAGCTGGAATTAATTACCATCTAGTTGCAATTCTATACATTCATCGACACAAGCGCAACATCTCGTCTTGTTTTTTGGAAATAACAGGATTGGCGTTTTTATTATAGTTTTTATTAAATTTATTCGTGTAATTACTTTGCTCTAAATTAAGTTTTGTTTTTGTTTCATACTCAACCTCGCCAAGGATGCGTGCGGGTAAATACGTTTTGTGTGTTTGTATTTTTTGTTTGTATGTTGTATGCTTGTGAGTGTTGGAGAGATGCTAGAATTACATAATTATGCATTACGTTGTGTTTAAGAAATATATGCTGGCGCACAGAAATGATTACAACTCGTCGGTGTGTTAGCTTGTCTCTGCTGAAATCTGAATTAAACATTAGTGTTGCATGTTCCGAAGGCGTCCGATTGCCGACAGGCTTAGTAGGCCTGCGACAGGATAACGTTGCCCTTCCGCTGCGGATCCTGCACCGTTTCCTCCTTCTTGCCGATCAGGGACTTGTGTATGTGCGGAATGACACCGCCACCAGCGATGGTTGCCTTGATCAGGCTGTCCAGCTCCTCGTCTCCGCGAATGGCGAGCTGTAAGTGGCGCGGAGTGATACGTTTCACTTTCAAGTCCTTCGATGCGTTGCCTGCCAACTCCAGGACCTAAAATGATTGGGAAAACCAAAGAAATTAATCGAATATTTCAATTAAGGAAATAATTATTACCAAAACAAACATTGAAATAGCAAAGTAAACATAAAATCCATTGAGTTCTCTTTCAAATACATTTTCAAAAATGTTACAACAAACGTAAGTTACATTAAAAAAAACTCAACGGTAAACGTTTATCCGGAAAATGGCGGGAAAAGTGTGGCTGCCTAATGGAGCAAAAACTCTATAAAACGGTATAATTCTTAGAAAATTAATAGCGGTATACATCAAATCAAAACTACAGTTATTTAGATTCAGACAACTGATAATGCGCGCCTCAAGCATTTCATGAATTAGGTGTACATTTTCATCATTTTCATTCCACACAAAATGTCAATAAGAAACTGTGTTTTTCAATTGGAACGCAAATAACTGCAAATAACTGTACACAAATAGGAAAAGTGGAGGGAATGCAACTGTAAGAATTTCTGAATGTAGATGATTTCTCTTGAATATTTATGTTTACATTGAAAATGTCAACAGGGAAGTGCCGCGAGAAAAGCGGGAAAACTCGGCGGCACACTTACCTCGGCGGTCAGGTATTCCAATATGGCAGCGGAGTACACGGCTGCAGTGGCTCCGACGCGTCCGTGTGACGTAGTGCGGCTCTTGAGATGGCGATGGATGCGACCCACGGGGAACTGTGTGGGGCGGAAGAGGCGGGTAACTGGTTAATTGGCTTGACCGGCTGGCTTGTTTATGTTTTTGTCAACCCCAACCAACCAACGAAGGCGGGCACCCTGTTGGTGTGGTGGAATATGCTCGCTGGCGAGGTGGGTACCGAAAAGGCGCCAAAAACCGAGGTACAGATTGTAAAACTCACCTGAAGACCCGCGCGCGCGGAACGCGATACCGCCTTCGCCTTAGCCTTGCCAGAGTCCTTGCCTGCTTTACCGCCAGCCTGCGAATAGACACAGCACAATGCATTTCTTAGAACAACAAATTAAAGCGAGTGTGGCACAAGTCGCAGAGGAAAACACAAAATGGAGGCACCGCTGCCAAAGTGAGGTTACGGCCGATGGCCAACAGCAGCACAATAACAAATGCCCGCCGATTTTGATGCTGCTTGTTGTTGCGATCTACGTGGTGTCCACTTTGCGTGCACTGTGTTGTCCGCGTCTCCGCATCAATATTTAATTCGCGAGGGGCACGCGCAGTGCGAAAAGCGAGCTGCGCTGCCGCTCAAAAATGCACCGCAAAATTACCATTTCTGTTCAATCGATTTTTCTGCTGCCTGCTAACTGCGCTTGCTTGCGAATGTGGCTCTGGGCACTCTGTGATTCTAACGGCCGCGATGGGAATGCTTATTTTGTTGCAACACGAAACCGGAGCGTGCGAGTTGTTTCTACGGAATTCGGTTTCGACTACTTGAAATTTTTTCGGGAAAAAGACGCCGTCAGCGGACGCCAGGGTGGAACGGATCTTATCGATGGTTGCCCTATCGATATGCGCTCACCTCTAGATGGTAGCTTCCTATTTTGGCCGCACACTGACAAATGGCGCCGTTTTTCATAGCTGTCTATCAAAAAATATCCTAAAAACATAATCATTCAGACTCTCGCCTATGTTATCCATAAATTCTTCCTTGGCCTTTTGCACTTTGAGGGGTACAGCCAGTAGTTTCTGCGTGACCCACGGCAACTCCACGCCCAGCCACTCGATAAGATTGTAACCGAGTCTCTCCAGATCAGCTCGCCTGGTTGGCACGCCCAGATGAGCATCCCTGGATGTGTACTCTATGGTGCCATTATGCATCTTCTTGGGGTCCGGCTTGAAGTCACCGGTGACGAAGTGTGAGGCCAGGCCAAAATCCACCAGATACGCCTGCGCAGCGCCGCCTTTTCCCAGGCCCAGCAGTATGTTGGCCGCCTTAAGATCGGCATGAACGTAGCCGTTGCTGTGCATGTACTGATAGACGTCCAGCATCTGAATGGCCAGTCGGTAGACAGTGCCCTCGGGCAGTCGCTTGCCGTTCTGCTTCAGAAACTTGGTCAGATCGCTGCCGTAGCGCGGCATGACTATAAATCGATGCTTTTCACCATTGACCTCCACGGAACCATTGGATGTTTGGCCTATCGATATGCGCTCACCCCTAGATGGTAGCTTCCTACTTTGGCCGCACATTGACAAGTGGCGCCGTTTTTCATAGCAGTCTATCAAAAAATATCCTAAAAACATAATCATTTTTTTTTTTACGTTTCAATGACTCAGCAACAGCCCTGGAAATAAGTTGTTTCTTACAAGTAGTCCTGCTGTGGTACATTTTTTTTTAAGCTGTCACTTACTTGACAGCCCTGGAGGACGCTACTACCCGCGCCGATTGGCAACCCTGAAAGCCCGGCATTTCGAGTAGAATTTGCGAATAATTGTACTTGGCCGCTGTTTAACAACGATCTTGACCAGAGGATGCCGCGTGTAGCCAAGCCGAAAGCCGCCGCTCCGGCCAAGAAGGCGGTGCCGGCCAAGAAGGCCAAAAGCAAGCTGTACAAGATGCCGGAGAAGGTGAAGGAGGGCACAGTTTTCACCGATTTGGCCAAGGGGCAGTGGCGCATTGGGCCCTCGATCGGAGTTGGAGGATTCGGAGAGATCTACGCCGCTTGCAAAGTGGGTGAGAAGAACTACGATGCTGTGGTTAAATGCGTGAGTGCCGCTCGTTTGGTTTTTTTTTTTGAGATTTGCCATTAAAATCGTGTATTTAGGAGCCACATGGCAATGGTCCTCTGTTCGTGGAGATGCACTTCTATCTGCGCAACGCCAAGCTGGAGGACATCAAACAGTTCATGCAGAAGAACGGCCTCAAGTCGCTGGGCATGCCCTACATACTGGCCAATGGTTCCGTGGACGTCAATGGTGAAAAGCATCGATTTATAGTCATGCCGCGCTACGGCAGCGATCTGACCAAGTTTCTGGAGCAGAACGGCAAGCGACTGCCCGAGGGCACTGTCTACAGACTGGCCATTCAGATGCTGGACGTCTTTCAGTACATGCACAGCAACGGCTACGTTCATGCCGATCTTAAGGCGGCCAACATACTGCTGGGCCTGGGAAAAGGCGGCGCTGCGCAGGCGTATCTGGTGGATTTTGGCCTGGCCTCACACTTCGTCACCGGTGACTTCAAGCCGGACCCCAAGAAGATGCATAATGGCACCATAGAATACACATCCAGGGATGCTCATCTGGGCGTGCCAACCAGGCGAGCTGATCTGGAGATACTCGGTTACAATCTTATCGAGTGGCTGGGCGCGGAGTTGCCGTGGGTCACGCAGAAACTACTGGATGTACCCCTGAAAGTCCAAAAGGCCAAGGAAGCATTTATGGATAACATAGGCGAGAGTCTGAAGTCGCTGTTTCCGAAGGGAGTGCCTCCGCCAATTGGGGATTTCATGAAGTATGTCTCAAAACTAACGCACAAACAGGAACCGGACTACGACAAGTGCCGCAGTTGGTTCTCAAGTGCGCTCAAACAGCTGAAAGTTCCAAACAGCGGAGATCTCGACTTCAAGCTGAAGGCACAGACCAGCAGCAACAATAACCTAAGTCCGCCCGGCACGAGCAAGGCAGCAACAGCCAGGAAAGCCAGGAAAATTGATTCGCCAGTCTTGAACTCATCACTGGACGAGGAAATCTCCGCCAGCGAAGAGGATGAGGAGGAGGACAAGTCATATCGGAAGAAGACAGCCAAAAAGGTCACCCCATCAGCACGAAACGCCAAGGTATCGCCCTTGAAGCGAGTCGCTCCTGCTCCTGCCGCAGAAAGTTCACCACCCGGCCGGAAGCGCGTAAAGACTGAACCCAAGTCAACTCCCAAGGAGAGAGCTACGCCCAAGACCAGTCCCAAGCCAAAGGGCACACCGAAGGCCAGCCCAAAGCCACAAACACCCACTGCAGCTCGACTAAGGACTCCCAATGCCAAGATCAATTTCAGCCCGTCTATTTCGCTGCGTGGACGTCCCGGTGGCAAAACCGTGATCAACGATGACCTCACTCCACAGCCGCGTTCCAAGAAGACCTATGAGTTCAACTTCGAGCTCGACGTTAGCATGGATGCCAACGTAATTGTGAACGTCAAACGCAAAAAGAAAGAGGAACAGGATAAGGCGACAGCGGTTGATTCACGTACACCCTCATCTCGCAGCGCGTTGGCGTCCAGTTCGAATGAGCAGGGCTCGCCAGTGACCCGAGTTAACCTGCGCAAGGTAAACGGCCATGGCGACTCCTCCACACCCGGCCGTAGTCCGCGGACACCAGCCGTCACTGTGCGGAAATACCAGGGATAGGAGTGTTTTCTGTATTTTTACGTTTATAACTTCTTTAATAAAAACTTGAAATATTTTCCTACATTTACCTACGTATAATCCTGGATTGCATGCAGTTGGCTGAATTCGGCAGTACGTACACACATATTTATAAAAATCATTTATTTAAAATGAGTTATTAAACGTTCAGAATCTTATGCGGAGTGAAATTTTATACTTAATTATTAGAGATGCTAAATTACTGCTTGGATCTGCGCTTGCTGCTGCTGCTGCTGCCGCTCTCGTGATGCTTGGAGGAACTGCTCTTGGAGCTGGACTTGGTGCTGGAGCTGCTGCGTCGCGATGAGGTTCCACTGCTGCTGTGCTTCTCCATTCCGCCGATGGCGCTAAGTGAAGACGCCGCTGTGGATTTAGAGGATCGTTCTTCCTTGTGCGATTTGGACGACGACGAAGAGGAGGACTTGTGGCCATGCTTGCTACTGCTACTGCTGCTGGCATTCGTGGAGCTGCTGGGCTCGGGCCGGTAGAAGGGCGACGAGGAGTTGGAAGAGTTCGATGAGCGCGACGACGCGACCGACGATTTGGCTTTGCTGGTCAACGGCATGGGCTCGTCGGCTATGAAGACAGTTGGCGTTACGGTCGCTGCAGAGGATGTTGTCCTCCCGCTGCTCGTTGGCTTGTTGCAGCACGTGTCGCACTGCCAGTTCTGCTCCTGGTCATCGGCCGCCTCCTCCTTGGTTATGGGCGGCTTGTGGCACTCCTGATGGTACATGGCACCGCACTTGGAGCACTCAATCAGCCGATTGGTGGCCGTGAAAACCATCTCGCCGCACACGCAGCAATTGAGGTCGCCAAAGTCGCCGGTGTCACCGGTGTTAACTATTCCCACGGCGCTCAGACCGTCATCCGAATCCGCAATGGTGTCCACCGAATCGGAGGGCTCCTTGTCCGGTGAGTTGGTCAAATTGATGATCTCGTCCGCATTGATAGGCTGCTGCGGGGGCGTGGCCGCCCGCCCGACAAAGTTCGCCTCATCCTCCAGCATCCGTGGCGTCATGTTGTTGGTCAAACTTTTCTCCGGACCAAAACGAGCCTTCAAAGCCTCGTCCAAAAGCAGACGCAGTTCGGCCGCCGAGGTGGGATTACTCGAGTGCAGCAACTTGATGGCCTTCTTCAGCACGGGATCTACTTCTTGGGCAGCTGCAGCAGCGGCGGCTATATTTGCGGCCATCTTAATACCGGGTAAATATAGTAAATAACAATATAAATGCAGTTTTATGCCCGCGCAACAGCTGTTTGCATGGTTTCAGCCATTCACTTGGCAACGTGAAAAGGTTTTAGGCGGGAAAAAGAAATTGTATGTTATTAGCCATAACACGATGAAAAGAAAGTTATAGATCATTTCAAGTAATCTGAATAAAGCATTGATAACAACAAAGTTAGTATGTATGTAACACTATTAACAGTAACACCGTAATATTAATTGTATTAGGTTCTCGAACATAGTGTATTTTCAAAAGCGCAACAGCTGTTTGACCAGTGCTACCACACTGCTACGCAGCTCGCCTTCTTCCGGAGCGCTGCCATTCGCTTGTAAACGTAAAGTAACAGTTGTAAAGAGCCAGGTGTTGTTTTTTGGCCAGGTAATTTAGCCGCATACGAAAAAGGTATATTTTAGCTAAAAATAGTTATTTCGCCACTATTTGTGTTCGTTGTCATGCCTTTCGTGCAACTGCGTCGCCGGCATTTGTTGATTTGTTCTGCTGCGCAAAGAAGAAGAATTGCTGCGAACCGCCGTTGAAAAATCGAAGAAGAGAGCCAATTGGAAAAGCAATAACAACTTGGCTCTCATGCTAAATAAACAGTTAGCTTGTGATAAGGGAAATCAAATTACTTTGTGTGCGAAAAAAAAGAGCGCTAATCTTATAGGTGGAATTACCAATAAAACAGTAAAAGAAACAAACTGCAAACGCTTTCCAGCGCTTTGACTCATTTAGTGTCAATATTTCAGAGCCTGCAGGTGACAAAATGCGTTGCAGTTTCCAAAAGGACTGCGCAGCTCCCACGCAGGAAAATTTTCGTCAGGTGAGATGATACATGCTGAATTCATTTAAACTGAACTACAAACTATGCATTTCATTTACTGACATTTCAGCAGATGCGTTTCCCAATTGTGATTTCCCTGGTTTTGCTGCTATTCTTCTGCGGCGAGAGTGTCGCCGCTGACGCAGCCAATCAGCTGGTAAGTGGGCGTTTAGTTGGTGGTCGGTGGGCGGCGGGCGTTTATTTTGGGGCTGTTTGTTTGTTTTCACTGCGCACTTGTTGCCTTTTGGCCGAGACCCCGTTCAAGGCCCCCCAATTGCATGTTTTTCGCCCGCTTATCACTTCCAGTCTTTGTTGGCCGACATTTCGAATGGCTAAGAAATCAATCAGCTGAATAATGGAGCGATAACAGCTAGTAGAACCCGTCATAAAAAATGTCTTTTGTTTTCTTTGAAATAAGAAAATATTTAACTGTTATATGTTTACTTTTCCTTTAGAAATTTTCCACCACGGAATGTAAACTCAAGGAGCCCATTTACGGCAGCACCTTCGACTTCAGTGGCCTCCACTCGGACTTGGCCCATGTGGTGAAGAGCATGAACAATGGAGGCGACCAATTCGAGTTCAATATATGCGGAAATCTTTCGAGAACCTGCAATGGGGAGAGTAATGTGGCAGCTTGCCTCAAAAGACAGGGAAAGGAGTATATTTTGGGTGAGTTAACCATCACATTATCTGTATCTCACACGCTAAGATACCTTTACTGTTCAGGTCGTCAGCACGAGTTGTTCTACAACAATGGAAATATGTATCTGAAGTACAAAAGCGGCGCAAAATGCGACAATGGCACTGCCGACAATCCCAACTACCAGCTGAATATAAGGCTCTACTGCGACTATACTTTGGATGCCCAGCCTATGCACATAACGCCTTACGTAAGTACTTGAATTTGATTCTTTATCATTCTGAATAACATACTATTGTGCTTCTTTTAGGCCAACGAAGCCTGTTCCTTTTACATCTCCTACAGGACGCCTTTGGCTTGCCTTTCCATTCCCGAGGGCCTACAATCCAATAGTTGCAGAGTGGGCGACACAAAGTCAAATGGAACCTTCGACCTGATGCCGCTGAGTGATAGTAACTATCGTACGAGCAATCGTCAAGGCGCCTTCTTTGTGATCAATGTCTGTAAGCCGGTGCTTTATGGAGAGAACAGCATGTGTCCGGCAGGCAGCAGCATTTGTCTCTTTGATAGTAAAGCCACTAATCCAAAAGAGCGGTGGGTAGAACTTTGATTAATATTGCTTGAGAATATTAGTCAAAGATTTTCCCCATAGATTTATCAATTTCGGCAACGTACAAACGCATCCGGTAGTGGAGAAAGGGCAGCTTTTGCTCAGGCATGAGTCGCCAACGCCCTGTGCCAAGAACTCCAGTGCAAACTACACCAGCGTGATTTATTTTAGCTGCGACAAGTTCATAAGGGTGCGTAGCTTAGGTCTTTTAGTTTATAATTATGCTAATCTCATATCTTTCCTTTAGAATGCCCATCCGGAGTTCGCGGGTCTGGGAGCCGATTCCTGCACCTACCAGTTCAACTTTGTAACGCCTTTGGCCTGTAACGATCTCAAACCGTGCACGGCATTCACCTCCACAAATGAGCTGTGAGTTGTCTCAACACTTAAATATAAGGAATACGATCTAAGTCCTTTCTGTGACCTCTTAACAGGTTGGATCTGAGTTCGCTTAGCTCTAAGCCAGCTCGCACTTTGCTTAAGGATGGCAAGAACTATACAATTGCAGTGTGCGCACATGCTGGGGCACCCTGCCAGGAAAATGGCGGTAAGTGGACCCAATATTAATGTAGGTTTGAGGCAAAACTTATTCGTCACAAGAGCGAGCCATAATTAAAAGGGGTTAGGGAAATCGTAACCTGCTAAAGCTTTAAACCCTTTCGTCTCGAGGACTCTTGCTGTGCGGGATTAATGATTTTTTATTGCTCTTCTGCTCGAGTGGCTCTTATGGCCATAATCGTTTTCGTAACCGGAGAGGAATGCCGGAAAAAAATGGGAAGGGCCCGGTCAAGTGTTGACCATTTCATCCGGTTTATATTAAAGCGCACACGAGTGGCTATTTGTAGGTCCTTCCATGTACACTCGCCCACACTTGTGTGTTGGCAGTTGTAAATGCCGTGGTATGATGATAATGATTTAGATCTGTGATGTGGTCCGTCATATATTTACATAATTTACGAGTGTGCATGTGTACATATATGCATGTGGGTTGGCCGACCATTAGGCCAGCCAATCCTCCTATCCCTTGGCTATCCTGCCATTCCACGTGGAAATTCAATTTACATTTTTTTGACGTCAGTAATAAGCTAAACGCTTTCAACGGCCTTCTGATGCTCTGCGTTCTCTGATCAGTCTGCTTCGATGATATATTTTATAAGAATGTTTAATGTTTAGCTTAAAATTTATGTTGAAATGCGAGTTTAGCTCCTCGGAATCATAAAAATGTAAGATGTTGGCTAAGATGGAACCCAAAAGGCTTTGCTGTTGATGTAAAGCATCTAACACTTTATAACTTCATATTTATATATAGTTGAGTGAAGCGAAATTTAAATATCAACACATGGTTTACCCTGCCAGTCCAGTGCATAATCCAACAGCACATAATGCCACATATCCGCAGCTTTGATATTTTTCTATTTATTTGCCCTGTATGCGCTGCATCAACATAGGGGACGTTTCGCCATGGCAAATAACAACTTTTCCTGATGCGGCCCGTTGGCAAGTGAAACGTGTCCCCTATTTGGTAGCTCGTAGCTGGTAACTGGTATCTGGTGGCTGGTATCCATGGCGCTGCTGCTCACGCAGAGCAAGGATGTGTATCTGGGCGTTCGCTCTGGGTGGTGTCCTGCATTCGTAGTTGACTGCAGACGCATATCCGTTGGCGCGTCCTTTTCGGTTGGCTGGCTCGCTCGCGGCTCACACAGACACACGGCGGTCTGTGGAGGAGATGCCATGGCCCACTGCTGGGCCTAAACAAATAAATAAGTGTGTGCTGTACTGTGCTCCCCTTTGCCAAACTGATGTCCAGGCCATGAGGCAGAGACCTACATGAAAATTTCATTTGTTAGGCAAATAGCAGACGCACACACATGCGCGAAAGTGGGGTGCAGGACGTGCCAGAGCTTTTGTAAACAAGCTGGCGCTTACCTGCACTGAGAGAAATCGATGCAATATGTTGCACATATATCATTAACTAAACTTTGAAAAAGGAGAAGGGAGAAAGACTGAGTGTAAATGATTCAAACTCCAATTCTTCACATACCAAAGAAACATATATTCCATTTGACTGTGGAAAGTAGCACTCTTTTCTCACAGTGCACACTGCGTTGCACGTTCGCTGTTTGGCGCCCAGCTGACACTGGCAGACGGCATATTGCTGGCCACCCCAACTCATCCCACGGATGGGGCATTAAAATCTCCTGGTTTGCATAGCTGAATTCAATATTTGAAGGCATTTGGCAGGGGGCTTGGCCCTGGCCCACTCCAGTCTGCCAGTGAGTTATGGCCACGCCCCCGTGCGCCACCAAATCCGTACCGCCCACCAAACTGCTGCTGTTAATTGCTTATGCAGCATGCGTTTCCCTGTCATTTTGTGTAATTTTCATTTGCGATTTCGTTCTGCATTTTATATTTATTTATGGCGGGCGCAGGCAAATTTCATTTTTGAAGGCTATTGGGTGGATTTTGGCCATACGCATTGGTATCGCACCATGTGATTTGATCTGGCAGACCTCATTTAATTGCGCCTCTTCCAAATAATTGTCTAAACAAATTTAGTGCGGTTTGCAGTCTATAAAGGTATTAAAAACAATGTAAACACATTTCAACACGTGAAAATTAACAAAGAGACATTATTTCCTCTGAAACATTTTAGTACAAAAATTTGAATGTAATGTAAAAATTATCTGGCATGGAGTATTGATAATAATTTTAGTCTTAGAAGTATATTTCTTTAATTTTTGTGGTAGCTTACATAAAGTAACCTACCATATTTTGTGGAAATCTGGTTAGTATCAAATTCCAAGTGCTGTGCCAACTTTTGTTGTTTTTCTTGAGCTGCTGCTGCTGCTGCTTTGTTTATAATTTCAATTTGCTGTTTTTATTGTTTTCGCATTTTACTCCTTTTTATGAAGGGTTCCGGATGCCCAGGGTTCCTTGGTTATTTGTGTTGGCGCTGCTGCTGCTGGCGGGCAGATTCAATTTGGTCCCGAACTGGACAAAAACCTCCATCCGCCTGGACCATCCTCCCGCTTTTGCTCCTCCTGCTGCTCCTCCTGCCAGCCGTAACTAACACTTGCCGGCAGCTGTTTGGCCTGGATGCGCCATCTAAAGTGGCATCAGGCAGCTACTAAATCGTTTTATATTTGTTTTTCTCGCTCCTGCCGCTGCTGCCGGCTGATGGTGAATGTTTTTAGGGTTACTTTGGCCCTTCGCCTCGATGTTTTCTTATTGAAATTCAATTTGCCCCGGGTTCCTCGCTTTTTGCCCTTTCGCAGGCCTCGCTGTTTTTGGGGCACCGAAATATTTCGGGCATACCGCTGCCACTCTCGCCTTATCAATGCCACAAAGTCAGCTCCTTATATTTAACCCTTCTCAGCAATAGGCGGAATTTAAACAATGTTTTGTTTCATGACCGCAATGCGAAGCCCAAGGCTGCTTTGAGCCGAGATTGCATGGGAATTCAATTTGGGGGGGCTGTATTGGGTCGGTGTGTTTGTGACCAGGTCAATCTCGTTGGATAATCTTGACAAGAAAATGATTTTCACCCAAGGTGTATGTGCAAGAATAGATCCTGGACCGGATGTGTTACACAGCTGCGGTTGAAATAATAGCTCAAAGGAGTCTATAAATATACCCAATGATATTGTTATTCAAAGCTATTGCAATCTTGTCTTGAGCTGAACTTCAATATGTACAATCTTATATTTATATTTCATAATAAACTACTGTTTTTAGCCATTTTAAAGCTGAAGGGACATACCGTTCTGCGCTTGTCTGTTCAAATAAATCCTTAGAGGATGTCTTCTGTTCTTCCGAGTCTTGTGGTCTGCTAAATTCAATTGCATTCTTCCGCAGGACACTAGCAGGTCCTGTTTGGAATATACATACGTACGTACGTATGTACATAGATATATGCTTACACAGGGTTATACAGCAGTACATATATTGTCACGCAGCCCCACAATGTCATTTATCAATTTAGTTGACAGTCGATTTCTTTTTCGATTTACCAAAAGCCACCTCAATTGGTCTTTTTCTCATCGTTTTTTGTTATTTTCTCGTTGTTGGTCATGGCTCTTGATCCTGCATGTGTGTGTGTGGATATTTGTCCGATGTCTGCAATAAAGTATAAAAATGTGGAAGCAGAGTGCTTGCAGCCGAGGATTGAGAACGGAGTGCGGAGTGAAAGGGGGGATCTGAAATTACCATACTCGAGTCAAATCACAATCACAATGCTGTCTGCTCTAGAGCGCTCAATCAAAATCCGGCAAATGTGAGTGACATTGCTCAAAATTGTTGGGTTGCAAGTGAAATGGAAGATTGAAAAGGGCAGAGACTACAACTGCAGGGCAGGGCAGGGCATGGAGGTGATTCTGTTTATTTCCATAAAATTTGGGTTGTCAGGGCGCTTTCAGCTATCCAAACAACTTAATGTTATTTTTGGCCAATTAAATTTAAAATTCCGTAAAAGCATTACATGAACCGAAGCAAATGTACCGGCATTTATGCATTGTGTTCTATTGATGCGTTGCGTTCCCGAGTCCATTGTGTCTGGATGCCAGTTTGGACACTGGATTGTCCTGGCAGTAGGCGGCACTGAAAGCCTTCCGATTGCTTGGACATTCTCGCAGTTCGGGTCCTGGAACAAAAAAACGCTCCTTGCAAGTTGACAAACAACGAGAACAATTAATTTGGGCTTTGATGTCCAGTCGCTTCTACTGCCGCTCCTTGTTATCCCGATTCCTGCACTAAGCGGGTAACGCTTCATTTGCAGGAAGTCGAAGTCCTGTGCTCAGAGGTGCACTGCCAAAAATAATAGTGAATTACAGTCGAGCAAAATAGTGAGAATTCTGCAAACGCGAATTCTTTAGGGCGTAAACTTAATAGTCAACTGAATTATTTTTAAAATAAATAAAAACTGACTTACCCTTAATTTGGCTCAGTGAATGGCTTGGGTTTTTTTTCGGCCAGGATTTGCCGGCCATGTTCGTGTTTTGTTTGCCTTTGAGATGGTCTTTGTTTTTTCTTTCTGACTTTTTGGCACTTGGCGCCCAGCCGTGGAGCACACAATTGATCCGTGCGCTTCCCGTTCACTTGCAGGCGCTTGTTACGAGCAGAATTCCACGACCATCAGCCTGGGCAACTCCAACTCGCAGCTGCGTTTCAATCAGACCGGTTCGCTGTATTTGCTGTACGAGGATGGGGCCGAGTGCTCCACAGCAACGGGCATGCGGCGCTGGTCGACAAAAATCGAGTTTGTCTGTGCGAACAATGCGACGAAGGACAATGGAGCCAGCACGGCTGGCGGTAGCGATTCTTTGAAAATAATTGAGGACTCCAATTGTCAGCTGTTGATCCAATATCAGACGCCGCTTGCCTGCCGGGAGCCGATTAGATGCAAGGCAACCACCTATGTGGACCACACAAACGATGGACTGGGCAGCAGCGGCGACGAGCTGATCGACCTAACGCCATTGATTAGCGCCACCGACAACTACGAGGCAAGAGTGGAGCTGCCGGCCAGCATGGAGCACCTGGTGCCCAAGACGACCAAGGTGAGCCGTTGTAGCCCCTGATTTCCCACAGGCAAGAATGACCAAAACCATGCCAATCCCCACAGTAATTTGCTGGCTTTTGTCTTTGCCACTCAACTCAAACCCGGACCGACTCCTCCGTTCCAATTCCGTTTCACCCTCTTATTTCTTTGCAGTTCTTTTTGAATGTGTGCCGTCCATTAGTGCCCAAATACCAATTAGGCTGTGCCGGCGGATCTGCTGCCTGCATGGCCAAAGTGACTGCCGCCGGCGCCCCCGAGGAGGAGCGTGTAAGTACCATACGAAAATCCACATCCTTACATACATATCCGCACAGCTGGGGGCAAGCAATTAGTAACAGTGCTGTTTGATTTTATACACAAGGTTAAATTATCAAAAATCCAGTAGTATATAAAGTTTAGAATAAGTTGAATTAACTATGAAGCTATAATTACTATATCATATGAAAGGTATAGGTTTGGCCTTCTATATCTATGTGTATGTCTATATTCCTTTGAGCCTAGCTGTCCGTATGCATACTTCAAAAGGGCCAAAAGGGGGGAATGGGTGTTTTGGCCACGTGAAGGAAAGCCGCTTATGTGCTGGAAACTCTTTGCATGCACATAACGTTTGAGAGGACAGCGTGGGGATCGCTCGTAATTTAAGTCACTCCCACTTCGTATTTCCACCTCATAAACGCCTCAATATGCTCGTGGCCCTTTGCTCAAATGCCCGAAATTGCGGTGCCATTCATGCATTAAATATGCAGCAATCTAATTGCTAAGCCTCACCCACCCACAACCCACTAGCCAAAAGAAAAAAAAAACCATAAAGCTCCCGCCCAGCATAGCATCTCCCAATGGGAGCCCAGGGGACTGACCAGTGGATTTGCTTGCTTCATTAAGAGGAACCACCCACCTCCAACCTCGAGCTGGCGGACTGGGGATTCGTATTCGGACTCGCACTGTCTGCCGTTGACAGCGGCCAAAAGTTGTTTAATGCCAAAAATCTCCTCGCTGAGCATGTGGTCCAGCAACTGTCCAACTCTGTGGGGTTTTTGGTGCCTAAATACTTAAGCCCACAAAAGTATGCAATGAAATTTGCTCGCAACCAGATTTCACCCAGGACCGCAAAATAGTAAAAAAAAAACCTATGATTCTACACCTAATACCTAACGCTGGCCAAAATCTTTGCAAATGAATGAGATAATTGGAAGGGATTTGCAGGGACTCAATAATTCATAAATTTTTCCATGAGGCCATAATTCACATGCATGGGAAAAGTGGGTCTGATTTAGTTTGGTTTATTCTTTAAATTCGTTTGGGGTGCTTTGGTGTCTGATATAAGATATTTCTTATTCTCCTTATTGGTTCAAATGTGAAATTATAATAATTTAAGTGCGAATTCAATTTACTTTTTGTTTGCGTGCCATCGCGAATGTGTGTCCTTCGCGACTTTCAGCAGCTTGAGTTTCGGCTTAGTGCCAGGTCGTCTTTGCTGTGAAAGTTGGATGAATTATGGGGCTCCCCGCCAAGTTGCCCCGCCAACCGCACTCGCCCCACTTCAATCAGCACAATAATTGCATGCGACAATGGATGCATGCCAACTGGTGCGGGAGGGGGGTGATGGGGGTAGGGGGCAATCGCTCTTGCCAGTGCATTTTCCGTATGCCAGGCCCAAAATGTCGACCTCGTGCCGTCCGACCCCGCGTTCTGGCACCTTCCGGCTCTAACTTTTATCACAAGCTGCACAAATTTCCCGGGAGCAAAAACATTGTTCAAGCTGCTAAAAAATAAGCACGTACGCGTTGGAAATGGCTATGTGCTGGAGTTGGAAGCGGAAAGTACGGATAGGAGGCAGTTAAGTTGCCGCGAACTGTGCGATCCAAAGCAGTGGCAGCCGCGTAGGGGAGATTTCAAGAGTTTTCTTCATAGGAACATATAACACCCACTTTAGTTTGCAAAGAACTCACAAACAAACCTATTGTTGTTTTTCAAACCCCTCTAAAAAAAGTGCAGGGCAGCCGCCACTGCTTCTAATGGCTGCAGGGGGTAGGGGGAGGGGGGGTTTGTGGCTGGCAGCACGCGAGTGAAATATGTGAGCATAACGTAAGGTCAGTCAACGTAACGTCGCGCTACGTAACGAAACGGAACGGAAGGAAATGGCAAAATGCGGCTTGGGGGGTAAAATATCTGTAAAAACAGCTTTTAGCGGCCAGCAGCATCCATGTGTGCACGGATGTGTGTGTGTGTGTGTGAGGGGGGCAAGAAAATGGGTGGAGGGGGTGTGCCTACAGGCGACGTGCCCTGTAAAGCATTTCCGTTGGCGGGGTTGTTTCGGCGGGGGGTTGCACTGATGGCCTGATGGGCGGATGGGCTTTTCCATCTGGCTCCAAGTGGGTGGCGGCTTAAAGTGCCATCGGCTTTGTTTTCATGCCATCAGCCTGGAAATAACGCAGTCATGGCAAATATATTTTTATAAAAATTCTATAGCTCTATTTTCGCAGCTAGCACTGTCAATAAATCACAAAAAACTATTATAAATGTTCAACATATTCAGAATGAACTTATAATTATATATATTGTATAGAAGATTATGTACCCTCTAAAACTATTTCTTTATATACAAATAACTACCTACAATACATACTTTTCCGCTCCTCGTAGCATTTTGAAATGTTGCAACCATAAAAGTAAAATATATAATCAGGTTCATAAATTGCAAAGAAACTACCTTACCCATAAAAAAAGAAATGGAAATCATATTTCTCCGTGTACCTTTCGGTACCCTCATCCCTGTTTACATTTTGCGCCACGTTTTGCATTTTGAAAATGCTTCGTTTCCAGAGCATTTCGTGTGCGGAAACGGAAATGTGCTGCTCGTAGCTGCTGACGCGCACTTGAACGGACCCCAAACCGCCCCTCTTCCCCATCCTGATTGGTGTCCCTGCTCCTGCTGCTGCAGCACCTCCTCCTCCTCCTCCTCTGGTGGCCTCCTGGCCAAGCCCACTCATTGGCAGTTGTCGAACGTTGTCGCCTGCATTGGCATCTTGGCATCGCCCCAACCGAACTCAACCCAAAGCCCCCCATTCAGCTGTTATCGCATGCACATATTTTAATGTGCTGCCATTGCATATCCCCAGGCTAACAGCTACAATGGAAAGAAGCATTGCGAAATCCCGAGGGGATTCCATTAACCCACTGTGTGCCAAGGACCTCCGGTTACCGACAAGTAACGACATAAAATGCTTTATTGGATAGTTTGGGGATGGCTTAACATTAGCAGTAGGTTACTTATAGTATTCCTAGCACAAAAATAAGATAAATTGCTTTAAATGGAATATTATTTACATGAAATTAGTAGAATCTTTTAAAATTTGTATCGCTTAAAAACAAGGTTTAAATTCATTAATGCACCTTACAGCACACAATTAAAATTAAATTATCATTATTATCATTAGGCTTTCTTCATCTTAAAATTCTAGTTGGGCTTAGTGGGTTAACGAACTGGCACTCCAGACATTTGTCGCCTGGTGCGCTTGACTTAAAGGAATCCCCGGATCAGCGACACGTTTGATTTTTACTGAGAATTTCGACTTGGATTGCTGCGAGTGCGAGTCAATTCATTGGCATGCAGGGACTCCATTGTCAACTCGATGGGGGCGTTTGACTTGTGCCAGTGCAAATTTGGCAACGGGCATGTGACTGGCATGGCAATTGGCCCCCACTCCCAGGGGCCATTACCCCAGCCCGGCCCAGCCCATCTCCTCTCCTCCGCTCCTCCCCGCTCATCTGGTCCGGTCTTCAGCTTGCGGTGGATGCATCTCCATCTCCATTTGCATTTGCATTTGCACTTCCGACAATAACCACAAAATCGTCAAAATGGCTGCCGATGGGGTTCTTCGCCCCATCAAATCGGATTAATAACGAAATTGATCAAATTGTTGTGCAAACAGCTGAATGCCTTGCCAGCAGCATCTCCACAATGCGGGCTTTAACTCCTCCCGCCTGTCCTGCTCGTCGCCATTGTGCTTATTGTTATCCCAGTTACTGTCCTGGCCCTCAATGTCATGCCCCTCCTGTCACTGTTGTTGTAGTTCCATGGATTCCTGTGAATTTCTGTCTCGACCAGGCTATAATGTCAATGCGACCGCAGGCCAGATGACCCGCCCACATTCGCCCACACCAGTGATCCTGAGTGGGTGTCCTTTTGCGCTGGCATGTTTCTAGCGAATCGCTGAACTTGCGGAAATCTTTATTGCTTTTCAACTCGGACATGGCCTTGTTATTTGTTCCATCGGCAGGCTTCGATTTGAGTTGGAAAACTATAAGGCAGTTCACAAGTTAACAAATGTCCTTGATTGTGGGATTCCCTTGCGTACTTGGGTTTTTATAATTTTACCAATACGCCTAAGACAATTCAACTGACTCCTTTGAACATTGTTTCTTCTATAAAAAGAAGAAAGTAGGAAAGGAAAGGCATTCCCTTGCAATACGGAATGAAACTTAAGGGATAAGCTGCCTCCACCTCCATTGTTTTGCCACTAATTAGAAGCAGCTTTCTAAATAAATGTCGTGTCCTGAAATCCTTTTGAGAATCCGAAACAGTTCTTTTAATCTTCCGCCGCTTTCCCGTTGCTCTGCAGCGCATTAAAGTTTTCGATTTGTTTGCCTGGCTGGGCCAAAGATTTTCCAACAATCAAGTCAAGATTTTCTTCTTGTTTTCCCTTGTCCCTTGTTGTGAGCTTGGCCTTGCCTGGCCCGTGTCCTTTGTGTGTTTGTCTTCCTTTATTTTTTTTCTGTGCAACTCATTTATTTGTATCTGCAAACAATTAAGTTACTTTCTGTCTGGCCGGCCAGTCGTCGCTGGCATTTCCTTTTTTCCCTCTTATCCCTGAGAGCAAAGTTTTGCGAAACTTAAAAAAAATAATCACAAATATCCAGGCGCACGCACACTGGCAAACGGAAACATACAGAGAAGTTACTCGCTTGTTCAAATGCGATAAGAAAGTTTTTCAATAAATTTTGCACAGCAAGCTACTGGGAAAACTTACTGCCTGAGCAGCAGCAGCACCGCTGCCTGTGTTTTAAGTCTGTAAGCTGGCGCCGACAAAGTCCCCTCGATGTGGCCCATTTTCCTCTGGTTCCCCTCAGTTCCTCAGATCCCCCCTATAGCCTCGAATGCTAATGAGATTTCTCGGCTGAAGGTCAGGCAACGGTGCTCATCCCCGTCGCAATCTCGTCGTGTATTTGCTGATGGCGCATTAGCTGCGATTTTGATTTTCAAATGGATGCTCCAAAAGGGTACACACTGGGTCGAACTGGCCAGTGAAACGGCCAGCAATAAATAATAGAGCAAACTGCTAAAACATCGCCTGAGCTGCATACGAAATGAGTTCGAAGCAAAAGAGCTTGGCACTGGAACTCCTTTCTGCCCCTAATACGTTTAAGATGAGACGACAACATGTGCAACGCTTGCCGCCATCGACCTTGTTGACCCGAGCATAAATCTTGTGCCACTCGAACGCCAATGCACTCGCCGCCTGCCGACTACTGCCCTCCCCCATGCCCACCCCACTAGATACTCTCCAGCAGGACCTGCTATCCCAGCTTTTTGCGCATTAAGCTCACGTCGTTGGCCGGCTAGTTGGATAGCTGGCAGCGTTTAAGCAGCCTGATTGCCAATAGCAGCAGTTAGCGTGCTCCATCGATGGGGGCAGCAGCAGCAACAGCTGCACAGGCGACACGCTGGTCGAAAGCTCTACCGATCTTAAAGTCCTTAAAAAACATGGCAATCTTAAATCTACTAGTATTTATAGTTTTCAAATAGTGTAGAAACCAAAGTCTGCAAACTACTTCATATCTATAAATTTTATTATTTACTTGCCGGAGGGATCTTCACTTTAATTATGATATTGTTTTTAGGACTTTCATATAAAGTATACCTTATTTTCCTAGGAAGTAACTTTAGCTCGTTTTGGTCGGGTGCTCAGTGCCATTGAACTATTCATTAAATTGTCGTTTGTGCTGACTGGGACCAGCATGTCCTGCTGGCTCTTGGCCACGCCAGTTATCATCGCATCGATGTGCCGGCCACTCCACACTGAATCCGACTGATTCGATGTTGGTTGGCCTGGAGACCGACGACAACGATAGCAACAAGCTGCAACCGCCAGGGGCAGGCGACACAGGAACGTGTGCGTGGCTCAGACAGGGATTTCGAGTTATTTGCCGCAATCTCAGACATAAAGTTAAACATTTCGCTCTTTCCGATGTTGATGCAAGCTCCTCTTACCTCTATCACCTCTTCTCGTCCGCAGAGCATGGGCTTTCCTCTGGTGTCACTGACGCAACGGAATCGCACCTTCGCCGAGCTGGCTTACTTGAAGGGAGACCCCTGTCCCAGCGACAACACCACGGAGCTCTCCACGCACATCCTTTTCAACTGTAATATGCGTGCCGGTCGGGTAAGTACACTGCCAGAAAAACGCGTGATATGCTGCAACTAGCTCCTTAAATTATTCATAATTTAGAAGCTACTAAAGTCGTTTTCTTACCTTTAAATTTAAAATGGTTTGCCATTACTGGTTCCAAGAGATACATAACATAGTCCGTAGATTGTTTCAAAATTTTATTCGTGTAGTCCGTTACGGAAAATTGCACATTCAGGAGTTTTTGCAGAAGGAATCGCCATTTGGCAGGGCTTTCTGTGGACATTAACTGACTGCGTGGCAGCATATATGCGATTATTTCATGGCCAGTGGACCCATCTCTGTAGCAAATTGCTGCATGCACCTAATGGCTCCGCCTCCTCGCTCTTCTTCCTTTTTTTAGGGACAGCCCGTACTGCGTTCGATTGAGGACTGCGCCTACCGCTTCGAGTGGGAGACCAATGTCTTCTGTCCGCCGCACGAGTGCACCTTCAGTGCGGACACCTGCGATCTGGTGCACGACGAGCTGGGTCGTCGTTTCAACTTCAAGAGTGCGCCGTTCACCAAGGATGGCAAAATTGAGGTGAGTCGAGCTGAATGGTCGTCGAATGAGCACTCTAAATTGCACTTTTCCGCCTGCAGATTGACTACAACGCCACAAAGATGTCGGTAAACATTTGCGGAGCGCATCGCAAGGCGATGACGGACTATTCGCAGGCGCTGGTCAACATATTCTTCACACACGAGTCGCCTAATTGCGGTCGGGAAGGTGAGTTTGACTGTGTGCATTGGGTCCTTTTTATGCAGTCCAGCTAATTCGATTTACATATTCCGGTGCTCTTCAGCCGTCTCAAGGAGCGGGAGAATCCGCGTGTCGCTAGTCGCTTGCGTTTCCGGTCCCGGTTCCGCTTCCTTTTCCGCCTGCGAAACACGCGCGCATTGCCGCCATTTTGTTTGCCTTGCACTCGCCCTTCGTTTTCCCTTGTTTTTGGTATGCTTTTGGCTGTTTTGTGTGAAAACGTAGGAATCGCATTAGATTTGGCGTACAGCCCAATGCACTTTTCGTGCCGGGCACTTCTTGCTGCTCCACCATCACAGTACTTGGATCCTCGCGGCATTTTATCGCGTAATTTTTGTCGCTGGCACTCATGCTTTTTTTCACGCGGCGCCGTTCTTGCAACTGCAACATTTTCGGGCAGCAGTTTGCCTTCCGACTTAGATTCTTTTTGTTCGTCTGCAAGCAAAGTGCTTGAAATTATACAAGAACAACGAATTATACAGAAAATATCTAGCGAAAGAAAAAAAACTGTCTGCGAGATAATGCGGTAAAATAATCTTGCTGCACTTGGGAAAATCTCTCTTTTTCTCTGGGGCTTTTCCTGTTTTTTCTATACACTTTTTTTGTTTGGTTGATGTGATACTACTGCATGAATATTTAATGCATGCAGAGCGCAGACAGTTGGATCGCACTGGAGGTGGCTGTTGGGGATTTTTTTCTTTGTGGGGGCTTAAGAGGCATGAGGCTTGCTCTGCCGAGATTTCCCCCGAGCCATCGGGGTTAGCTGGCTTGTATTCGCACAATGATTTTTATTCGAGCCATTGCATGGCACTTAAAACTTTGCTATTAAAACAAAAAGTTTTTATTTTGACAAATAAAACTGACGAGGATTTAATTATGACACATTTCCATTGTCTGCAGCCCTGGCCGTAAAATGGTATTATTTTAAAACACTGTGTGCGGCACACAAACTGTTTCGCCATTGTGGGACGACAATGCGCAATCTGCAAACGATCAGACAATTTTAATATGCCCAGTGACAGGCGTTGGCAGATACCAGAAATGTGGGTGGCTGCCGGAGGAGGAGGAGGAGGAGGAGGAGGAGATGGTCCCTGGCTAGCCGAAATCCCAACGAGTTGTAGATTTTGTGTGGCTTTGCGACCGAAGCTGAAGGCTTTGATTACCCCGCTCCATCCACACTCAAATATATACCCATTTGACCGACAACAGTAGCAGCCTGACCCTCCAGGATTCCAGGACAACCGGCTGGAGCAAAAGCAGGACCAGCAGCAGCAGCTAAAGCTGTGTTGTCGTCTGTGGTGATAATTATTTTTGGCTTTTATGCGATAACTTTGCGGTGTCCAGGCCCAATCCACTTTGCCTAACCCCCTTGTGCTCTATGCTGTATCATTTCAAATTTTGATAAGGATACTCGTACTATGTGTGTGTTGTGTTGTCTGGGCCATAAAAGTGGTGAGGCTGACTTTCTGGATCCCTGCTGTGCCGCTGCTTTTGTTCGCCTTTATTAGGGTTAAGATTGTTTTGAATTGAGGGCTACATTTGAACTAATTAAAGTGCTCTGGAAACTAATGCCCTATTATGCTTACACTCCTTGCAGGCACGATGAACGTCCAGATCCGGCTGATATGCAGCGACCAGACCGAGAGCAGCAGTACCATCTCGAGCGTAAGTACAGAGTATTCTTTGTATTCTCCTACCTGGAACGGTTAGCATGGCATCTGGTGCTTATTCTTGGCTCCTCCGAGGATTTCAAAAGTGTAGCACGCTTTTCAGCGCTGTGCCAAATGCGCATCTAGGAAAAGCAGTGGGAATGGAAACTGTGGGGATATTTGGCATGCCTTTTCTTTCAATGCTCTATCAAGGGGTATATAGTAAAATGTATATTACTAAATTACAACATGTTTGTTTGAAACCTACTGCGCACATAATGAAAATCTAAATGTGGAATGTGTTGCAAATTTGCAGAATTATTAATATAATTTTGTTGGCCAGCTGCACAGCAAGGGTACTCGAATTCAGGCTACCTGTAGGTATTTTCCTTACCCTTTATTTTTCGGCTGCTTTGTGAATGCGAACAAAAAATCTTGGCAGTCGGTGGGTCCGTTCTCAAAGTCTCGCCACAAGGCACAGAGCTTGAGCTTCAAAGCGAAAATGTAGGAAATATGTGTGCGCAAAAGGGCAACAAGGGACTAACTGACGCAGCAGCAACGCCACCTTAAAAAGTGGGTGGTGGTTTGCATGGGTGGTTGGGCATTCGAGGTCAGGAGCTGTGGAGCTGGTGAGCGGCGGAGCTCAGGGTTCGGAGTGCGGCAGGTATCCTTTGTTATGCTTACCACTTGGCAATCGGCTTTGCCTGTGCATCTTTCTCATTTCAGCCCTTCTCGGCGTGGTTGTGTCCTTTGTCTATTGTCTCTTCATATTTTCTGTTTTTGCGGTTCGCTTTGCATTTCTTGCTTCTTGTCTAATACCTTCCACCAGCTCTTAGCTGCTGGTTGGAGCTTTTGTTTCCCGGGTTCATTCGTGTCGCCCGTGTCTTTGTTGTCATCAGGGGATGCAGGTGCTCCAAAATGGGGGATCAGATGAAGAGATATGCACGCATTGTTCGCACTGTGACCCCTTCGTTTATTGACCAGATGACCCTTGGACTTTGATAGTTAGCCAGGGATTGCCATGCCAGCAGGCAGACGAGTCGCTTGGTTGGGCCAAATTAAATTACATACCACACATGCCTTTTATGCGCACGTGTGTGTGTGTGATAATATAATTAAGTTGCATTCGCCTGCAGCACTTTGACTAATGACCAAGGATCCGACTTTGTTGTGGCTTCTCTGGAAGGCAGCATCATTAGTATGCCGGCCCGACTCTCTTTAAGCTAATTAATAATTGTTTGTTTTGCTTGGGCGACAATTAACCGCAGGTTGCAGAAATATTTTGCCCCATTTTGCCAAGCACAATGCATCGTAATTAGTGGCCCAACTGCAATTGAATTAGCCGCCGTCCGAAAAACGTTTTGCAATTAGTGCTTGAGGTCGCTGCCCTCCTTTCTCCGCCCCCCAAAAAACGCCAAAAACACTCGACGGTCATCGTCACACCGCATTTTAGTCCATTACGCAAAAATTACGCCCGGAGATGCGATGCTGATTGAAAATATTTGCCGGTCCATTTTCTAGGTCGATACGATAGTTGTCGATTTTATGTTTCACTCTACCGGACAGCAGGACCCCATTCCCGACGTCCTGTTTTGGCTTCGATTTTGCATTTGTGGCACCAGGCAATTGACCCAAATTTAAACCGGCTGCAAGCTGTTTGCCACCACCGACAAACGTTTCCAAATGCCGTCGCCATTGGGGGTCATGTCACAGATGCGGGTTGTCGCCTCTGACACCCCATAGTCCACCAACACCACCCACATCCCACATCAGATTCCCCACACACCGGATCCCGAATCCCGAATCCCAATGGCCAACCCCCTTTAACCGACTGTCGTCTGCCAACAATCGAACGTAGTTTGGCCTGCCACTGGTGTGCATGTATTATCCGATGATGTTAATTGCTTGACACGCTCTCCGGGATCTTTAATATTTCCATTTCCGAGCTCCGAGTTCCAGACAGCTAATACATCCGACTAATTTAGCTCACTCAACAGGTTAAGCCGAACAAGATGTTCTGGTCAGCTTGGCAGGGAAGTTGAAATGAGGGGAAAAGAAAAGCTAATCGCTGCAAGAGCACAACACGCTTTAATCCTTGAACTGCAAAGCGGAAAATAGCGTTTGCTGCTACACTTTGCGAATAATTCTGCGGTGAAATGCTAAAAATACAAGCTTATAAACAATATTTTGAAATGCAGCAAACTGCTTTGTAGTTACATCGTATTTTATTTGCTTCCCTTGAGCATTTAAACTTTAATTGATAAATTAGTTTTTGGGTTAGCTTAAAACTTGTTGTTTAAATAGCTGAATGTAGAAGTACGATTTCGTTTGCAGTGTATGTGTGCATTTATAGCTAACTGTATATATGCACAACGAAGGACAACTTTTGGGCAGCAACAAAAAGGATCTGTGTACATGGTTCCTGGCACTGCAACTGGCAGCAGCGGCACTGTTGGAAAATTAGCGATTCAATGAAATGGGATTTTAAATGGCTGCAAACTTTTTAATGCGTTGCCCCCTTCCGCCTCGTTTGTCCCTCGTCCCTGTTCCGGGATCCAACCTCACCACCCACCCACCTAGTCACCCGATTCTCCTCGCGGACATGTTCGTGTCTGGTGCGGCGCCTCGCCGTGACGGGAAAGTTTTAGCCAACTCGCCATTCAGCCAGCCAGCCAGCGAGCGTTTTTGCCTTGCCACTTGCAGTTGCCAGTTGCAGTTGCGCCGCAAAAGTTTTTAAATTATGCGCACATTTGCTGTTTCATTTTGCAGTCGCTGGTCGCGCCGGAAATGGTCTTTGGGTGAAAGTGTTACACAGCAGCAAGGGTTTTCCTTTCCTTTCCTTTTTTTTTGTCCACCAAGGCAGCAGGATGCCGGCGGAAACAAGCAGCAAAGCAGTTGTTGCGCCACGAATTTGCGCCGGAGTCCAGTCGTATTTTACTTGGAATTTATGCCCCCATACCCATATCAATTTATTTATTTATTTTGTGCCCAGCCCTTAATGAAGAAAGTTTCTAATTACACGAATCCGCTTTCTTGCAGGACCAGCAATGCAATTTGCTTTATGTGCAGCGAACTCCGAGCATCTGCGAGTTCCTTTCCCTCGGCACGACGCAGCAGAATTTTGAAACCAATGGCTCCACGAGCAGTAGCACCAGCAGCAGCACCTCCACCACCACCAGCACCACTACCCAGGCATCGCCAGCGGGTAAGCCAACCAAGGCGGCCACGTCGACAACGACAACAACAGTTGGTCCCGATCCGGCGGCTACTCCCATTGGGCCAACGGCGTCCGTGGGCAGTAAGTGCAGCTGGCCCAAACGGTCTCCTCCCCTTTAATCCGTCACTTATCCGCCCCTTCGTTGTCTCCGCTCTTTTCAGCCATCCTGGGGGCCATTCTCTCGGTGACCTTCTGCGTGACGTGCCTGGGCCTGTTGGCCTTTTCGCCGGCACGGAGGCAGCGCGTCCGCCGTCTCTTCCGGCGCAGCAACTCCGCGGTGCGATACTCCCGGGTAAGTCACCAGAAAATTGATAAATTCCTCAGAGTTTTGTGTGTGCTTAAGCGAAGGGTTTCATTGTTGCAGTTACATTTTGCAAATACCTACAGATTTTTCCTAAAATGCTGAGCATTCGAAAACATGTTTTTTTTTTTTTTTTTTTTTTTTTTTTTTATATTTGCAGGTGCAATCCAATGAGGAGGCCAACCTGCTATTGGAGCCCAATGGGGAGTTCACCGAAAGCGATGACGACATGCTGCTTTAGGTGGGGCCAATCTAAGCCAAGTCGTCGCGGGACGCCTTCTTTGCCATTAGGATGATGGGGCTGATGGGGGACAGATGGTGGTGGAGTAGGAGCGGGGGTAGCTAGTTAAAGTCGCGAGAGATCCCAAAGTGAGTAACATAGGACACCAAAGAAGACATTACTGAAAACTGGAACTGATTGTGAGCTAAACAAACCAATTGAAAACTAAAGAAAACCGTAGTAGGCAAATAGCGATAAGAGGGGGGCGAACTGCTGATATAAATTGTACAATACGCGTAGGCTACAACGACGACTTACGAAAACCAATTAACGGAACCATATATATACACATTATATATTTTATATACCCTTCGTATGTAAAGGAGAATCCCCAACCTAACCCGTACCTATAGCTATAGTTAAATGCGGCCTGCATTCGCCAGAGAATTGCAAAGGACAATTGCTTAAATCGTATTTCCGCTGACGCCAAAATGTATAACCTGTATAGCGCAGCAGCTTTTTACTTCCATAAAAGATGTGATTTCATTTTTAACACTTTCGGGTGCAGCTTGTTAGTGGTATTCCTTTGAAACGATTTGTATTTTACTTTAAGGCAATCTGTACTTACATTTATGAGTTGTGTTGTTTTTAGTTCAATAAGGCGAGCCACGGCTGAGTGTACAATTTTAAGTGTATACATAATAAAATCTAAAACAATATATACGAATATCTTACTCTTCTGTTGCCTTGGTTGGGATAAATAATGTACGTATCTCAAGGGTTTAAATTTTTAAAATATATTTTATTTGCGTTGTATGTGTTTTTCATATACAATTAGATTTAATGTACTCATACGCATACAGAGTAGATGAGTGTGTGTCTGCATAAATCTGTAGGTACCTTAGGTATTACATATCAGAGACAATCTATAGCTTAGACGATATACACATAGTTTAGCTTAATTACATTTACGTATCATAGACGATATTCATTCTGGTTTTTGTATGGATGAAGAGCTAGACTAATTGTTTGGTAGATGACATGATGTGTGTCCACTGAATTATGTCTTCGCGCGGTATGTACTTATTTATATAGCGTCATTTAAATGGGCGTGAGATTACAGTTGATACTAGTGATAGTTGTGTGTAAGGACCTGGATTTGCTGTGCGATACACATACTAGTTTTGGAAAAGTACAGAAATCATTATCCAGCTTATGTACAGAGACGGGGTGTGAATGCAATGCAATCGATTATGAACGATTATGAATATATCTAGCATACGTACATACATACATACAAAGAAGGCAATTTGTATTTCATTTCGGCTGCTTTTGTTGCGTTTGTTCACACAATTACAGAGTCTATTCTACTATTTGGATACGTCGTATGTGTATTGCAAGTGGTTCCACCTATTTGTAGGCTGCGTTCTAACAAATAATCAGTAGTTAGTTCGAAATAAAGCTCGATTTGTCCAAAATTCAGATTCGTTTGAGATTCTGTTCAAAGGTAAAACATAAATAAAAGTGGTATTTTCAAAAGGTATTTTAGCATTGAGCTATTCTCAGTTTTGTATGCGGCAGCTTGCAATAATCCTAATGTACAAATAATTACTAAATAAATGAGATTTTTATGTCTACAAGAGTCTGCACAGGGTCTATGCTAAGCTTACATATAACACTTAAAACAGAGTGATGTGGTTAAAACTAGCTTGTGTGTTTTCATCTTTCCTCAAACTAAATATTTTTGTTTCATTTTTCGTCAACAAAGGCCACATGAAATATTGAAATTTGAAATTTTCACTTAGTTTTCCTGGAGCTTCTCTACCAGCGCAAGAGATTTAAACCTATAAGGGGCGACTGTAACTTGACCAAACACGAGGAAATCGATAATATTCTCTAGACTTTTTACATTCAGCTGGGTCCTTTCACCGCCGCCTTGTCAGTGGCAGTGTTCTTCTTGGAGGCTTCTCTTTAACGGAACAATAGCTCATCATCGGGATCGAACTGGAACAGCTCCGCCTTCTCCCAGTCCTATACGTCGCTCTGTTTGGCATTCGTGTTGATGATGAAGGCGCCGTTGATGTGGCCATTACCGTGCGACTTGCCATTGGGTGTGTACAGATTCGTCAGACCGTTCTTGCCGTTGGCAATCATTATGGCCTGATGCGGGGTGACGCCATTTAATTGCGCTACCAGCGGATTCTTCGTAGCCTCCGCTGGCGGCGTGGTCAACGGCGGCGTCACCGGCGACGGTTTGATCAACTCTAACTTGTCGTCCGTGGAACCTTTCAGCGCCGTCTTTATTAGCGCTCCATTACCGATATTGCCGACGGGTCTGCGATGGGGCAGGGCAAATCGCAGCTTATCCCAGAACCACGGGTCGCCCCACTTCAGGTAGGTGTTCATCTTCAGGTAGGCCTTCAGCTCTTCGTCAAGCTTCTCCATATCTCCGATGTCCGAGTAGATGATCACAATAATGCGCGAGCGTCCTTCGTTCAGTGCCGATCTGTGCGCCGCCCTGAATTCAAGGCGTGCCCACTCCGATTTGATAAAGTTCTGGCTGAGCACAATAATCGTTCGTCTCGAATCCGCCACGGAGCGCATAATGTTCTCGGGAATGTGTCCGCCCACCAGCCAGTCGCGTTCGTGCACACAGAGCTGGAACTTCTGAGGACCGTGCTCCAGTTGCGGCACCAAGTAGTCCTCAATGAAGCTCTGGTCCTTGTGCGAGTACGAGATGAAAGCATCGAACTTCTTGTCCTTGTCCACATCCTCCTCCGTGACAAGCCACAGGAGCAGATTGTGAGCATACAGCCAAATCTTGATCTCCGTCTGGAATTTGTAGTACAGTGCCGCCGTTAAACCGGCCAAAAGACCAGTTAAGGCAATCACGACGGCAAGGGCTATGAAAACGCCCTTTTCCGCCGGACAAATATCGTTGGTAGACAGTTCCACCATGCGTGTGGGCACCTCAGCGTCCACGCACATCATTTCATTGCGATCTCCAATCCTTTCGAAATTGTCCTGGGTGAAGAGGAGTAGCGGCTTGGCGGTACAATCACACATCCACGGATTCCCGGACAGCTTCACCGAGCGCCACTTCATGGTCCGATTAAGGAAACCCAGCACGGTGGCGTTCAGCGTCTTCAGGTGGTTCCAGCTTACGTCCAAATGGGTGAGATTGGTAGGCAGTTGATCCACATCGATGCTGGTTAGATTGTTGCCAGCCAGATGCAGACTAGTTACACTCTCATAGCCGGGTGTATTGGCCGAAGGAAGCCAGAGCAGTGTGTTGTTCTCCAAGTGGAGTTCCATTAATCGCATATTCTGATGCAGATTGGGCAAGCGAGGAACATGTGTCAGATTGCCACTATGGCAGTTGATGACCAGTGCATTGTCGTAGGTACGCACATGGCAGTTGCAGCCGCGCGGACACTTCCTTTCCCGTGGATCATCGGAGAAGTCCAGCGGACAGATGAGCGTCTGCGGTTCCACCTGACGCACTGGAGTACCCTCCAAGGCATTTGGCTGGCTGCAAACCAATCGGTCTGTGCGTAATTTAAACTGCCTGGAATACTGCGGCTTATGGACGCCCCTCACCAGCTGGATAAACCAGAGGATCGTACAGTCGCAGACCAGGGGATTATCGTTGATATCCACATGTACCAGATTCGTGTAGTCGTCGCCCAAGTGCACATCCTTGGTCAGCGCTATCCTACGTATCTTATTGTGCGTCATGTTCACGTGCAATCTATTCTGCGATAGGAACGCCAGATCCTCGTAGCCCAGCGAGCTAATGTTGTTGTAACTCAAGTCCAGCTCCTTCAACTGGAGCATTGTGTTCTTCCAGTCGTTGTAGACGAATATGATTGAGTTGTTGCGCAGATTAAGGGTCAAAAGGCCGTGCATGTAACCAAACGGGGAGTTGATCTGGGTCTGGAGCATGATGTCCAGCAATGGCTGCTGCAAATCGATGTCGTTGTGATCCAAATGCAGGTGTCGCAGTCCATATGTGCTTATAAAGGCTCTGGAATCGATTGTACGCAGTCGATTCCTGCTCATGAAGAGGGTCTCTAGGTTGCCCAGGTTGCTGAATATATCGCTGTAATTAAAAATCATAGGTCATTATTTTAAGAAAATATCCTTTTTCTCTTAAAGAATGATAATAGGAGTGTTGGCGATTGCCTGAAACTAAATAAATGTATTGTATTTACCCGCTAATGCCGGTGAGCAGGTTATCCTCCAGCCGCAGATCCGTCAAATTGGTGGTATGAGCAAAGAGTGAATCCGGCAGATGTGTCAGCCGGTTGTTGCTCAAGTCCAAGCTTAGCAGGTTCACCTGATGTTCCAGCAAGGTGGCGGGCAGAGTGCTCAGCAGGTTGTCTCCCAGCGAGATGTTGGTGATCTGTGAGGAATGCTCGAAGAGATCACCCGGCAACGATTGCAGATCAGCTCTCAGCCGCAGGATCTTCAGTTCCGGCTGATTGGCAAACAGTCGCGAAGGCAGCGTGGCCAGGGGTACTCGATTGTTCATCAGGCGCACCTCGTTCAGGTGTTTGTTGTGGTCGAATAGGCCCTGCGGCAGGGAACGGAAGAGATTGGCGCTCAGATTGATATCCGTGACATTCGTGAGATGGACGAAGACGTCGTGCGGCAACTGTTCAATGCCATTATCGTGAATATCTATGCCCAGCACCGAGGTGGCACCTTCAAAGTCGTGTTTGGTGAGGTTGTGCAGTTGATTGCTCCACAAATTGAGCTGCTTCAGCTTGGGCATCTTGCCGAAAATGCCACGCGGCATTTGCCTCAGCTTATTGCTACCGAATTCAATGGACTCCAGGTTCTCCAGATCGTCGAACAAATGCGATGGCATTTCCTCGATATTTGCCCTCAGTTCCAGATGACTCAGATTACGCATATCCGTCAGTAGGTTGGCAGGAATGTGTGTGAGACGGCGGGTGGTGAACCGGAATCGCTTTAGACCGTGCAAACGGTCCAAGTGCTGCCGCGTTATGTTCATGCCCAGGTTGTCGCTCTCGAAGATCAGCGTCGTGGGCGACACTATGCCCAGATAGTCTAGGATACTGGCTATCGGCGTGTAACCGGGCAGCATACACCGTCGCATCTGAACCCTGTCTACCTCACCGATCCGCAGCTTCTTCGGCAGCTGCTTGTAGTCCGAGGTATCCGTCAGATTGCACATGATCTGCACGTAGTCATTGGGCTGGATGGTTAGCCTAAATGTGGGATTCTCTGCGTTCGCCGGGCAGATGATTTCGTATTCCGACATAATGGGTGCACACTGACACAGCCCGTCGATGCTCATCTCACTGCACGCATCCCGACCGAAGGATGCCTCAGATCCTGGCCACTGTAGCAGTTGCAGGATCATCACAAGCATTGCCAGCTCGGAGGCGGCCTTTAGTCGACTCATGTTGTCCAAATGGGTTCACTGCAAATGGAGAAATTAAAAGGAATGATTAGAAATGTGTGGCAGTCAATCGGAAAGAATGTGCAGTCATAGAAAATATCATTCCATTCATATTTACTATCCACTTGTGATTAATTATGGGCTAATTATTCTACGAAATACCGTACTCAAGGTGATTTTTCCTTTAGTGCACACTCAGTAATTAACTAGAAGAAAACTTTAGCGCATTTATCATTCTCATAGTGACAGACAGAACAGCAAATGCTCGAAATGTAATGAAAAGGCAGCGACTCGGAGGCGGCATTAACATTTACGTAATTATATGAAAGTGAAATAAAACTGAATACAAACATTTGCCATTGCGCCGAATGGAGTAAATTTGGCAAGTGTGCTCATTGCACGTCGGTGCGTAAAGTCCTTTGAATTCGGCGGCTTAATCAGGAACGGTTAATTAAGCGCCAGTCAGAATTTTTGACAGCCCGTTCAAAATATTTCATTAGCAACACGCATACGACGTGTATGAGCGAGCGGCAAAGGCCGAAAAATGAATTTAATTTAAATGCCAACGTTTGTGGGTCGCAAAATCCGGATGACTCCTGGGCAAAAAAAAAATGGACGTACACACACACAAAGCACCGGACGACACCTAGTGGCAACACAACACTCGTGTATAAATATGGCACGAACGAGCACACACACATCCTTTTCGCTTCTCGGAGTTCGCTTCCTCTGCCATGTTGCATTTCATGGTTGGCTCACCTCGAAACCACGCCCAACTACTGTTCTCCCATCTGCCGGGTATGCCATACACCATACGCCATACGGCATACCCTGTAATCCCAGCTGCCCTCTACCTCTGTGTGGTGTAATTACGGTCAGGGAGTGTATAAAATTTTGTAAAACGCTCTCCTCATTTCTTCGCCCGTCGACCGACATCCTTTCGTCCTGTTGCTCCATGCGGACAGCGGAGCACTTTACGGTCTTTGTGCATTTAATGAATTTGTCATGCGCTCGAGTGCTGCATAATACGAGATTTTTGCCAAAGCTCTACGAGAACTTGAGCCAGCAGCTCAGCTCAGCTCAGCTCAGCTCACAGCTCCTCCTCCTTGACGTCCTCTCAATCTGATGGTGACAATTTAATTGTGCCCATTACGTACAATTTGAAAGGAATTCAATTAAAAGTTTTTGGCCTTCTAGCTGTCGCTCGTGAAATCGGCAACTTTAGGCCATACTGCATTCACTGTCAACTGTCCCATTAGCCTAAGAAAGCTGAGATAAAAAAAGTCTCGTATTTTGTGCCTCCCCACAGACGCTTTTGAATGAAATTTTGATAAGGCAATTTAATTATGCGCGCTGTAATTTGATTTTCAAATTGGTGACTTTTCCTCATTAATTAGGACATTTTCCAAGGGTTGGCCCCCGGCTGTGCAGATTATATTGATTTTTGACTTCCCCCACAATCTTAGTTGTGCTACGTTAAATTTGATAAATTTCTGGACAACCGAAAAATCTGCAACTGTTGGCCATTTTAAATTTCTGCAGCTTACCGATAAGATACTTTGATGGGACAGCAGATAGATAGTTAGATAGGTAGATAGACAGGTTATTTGTTTTGAAAAGTGTTTGGCTATCGAAATATGGCTAAATGCTAATGCTAATAGTTATTGCAAATTGAAGGCATTGTGTCGGCCAAGTGTTTGCCAGCCATCAGATGGCAGATATCGACCATATTCCCCTTAAGCTATTAGATGGCAAAATAGACACGCTTTGCTGGGCCACAGGAGTTCGGAACTCGACACCTTGTTTTTGCAACGACAAAGGTTTCCTCGTCCTGGCCAACTTCAATTTGGCATTAAACTTTAAGCACTTTTCACCCAATGAGTGGATCTAAACTACATTCGCCCACAGTGTTTTGCCTTTTAAATTTCTTCTTGGCCAAGTCAGTTGGCCAGGCAGTCAGTTTGCCGAGCAAACTGGCTATTGTGTTGCTTTTCTTGCCAAGATTTTAAACATTTATATTCACTTAGGAAAATTACTTTTCGCTTTTATGCCACGCTGGCCGTGTAAATATCCAGAAACGACCTGAGACCTGGAACCAGGCACCTCCTTCAATCCGCATTGATATCCCGAGCGCGTTTTGTTTATGCAATCTAATCTGGGGCGGATTGTGCCCCGGTTTGTTGACATCTCGCCTGGAGCGGAACCATCTACTCCTGTTCCTGCTCCCTCTCCTCAATGTGAAGCACCAACATTTACTCTGGGCAATCAGGCTAGAAGTGTGGCCTTTGCTTGGTAAACTTTTTGGAGACCTGCCAATTAATTGAATCCTGCTCTGGCACCCAATTTAATCCCGCCAGGCAATTAAAAATAATTGCTCATTTCAGACACACACACACATGTCGGGAAATTATGAACACACATACCTGCGCAAGCGTTACGCTCGATTTAAAATTTTGTCTTGTTTAATTAGACGCTTCGTGTCGTTAATAAAGGTTAACGAAGTTTTGCCAGAGCGCAGATTTTTCACACATTTTCACACACGGAGCACATCACACAGGATACTGGGGAAACCTCAATACCAGCACGCAGTAACCCATACACACACACATACAGAGACCCCATGAAGATTCACAGACATTCCAGTTGAGTGCGCATTTTTGCACTCACATGCTCACTTCCGGTATGTAACGGTACTAAATTCATTAGGCACACTAAATTACAACCGCAGGCATGGCACAATGAGGTTGTGTGGGTAGAATTTGAGTTTTGGAGCTCCAAGGAAGCTTCTCGCTTCCACCTCGGATTTTTATTGCTCACCCAAGGAGTTCACAATGTAAGCCTTCCCAAGAGGAAACCCTACTTCGGTATGTGAGTGTGTGGGTATACCCAAGACCGATGTTTAATAGTCGTACCGCCCGCAGGTTGCTCTTGGAAAATTGGCTTTCGGAGGAGGCATCATCCTGCTCAAAAAAGCCACCCAGCCAGGCATTTAATGGTTAAGTTTTCTTAATGCTCGACTGTCGGGATTACGGCAAATGCCAAAGTGTTTAAATGGCGTTGACATATTGTTCGCCCTTTAAATTTATTTTTGCAATATCAAGAGGAAATACGAGCGAAACACTAACACACACACACACGCACATTACGCCCGTTCATCAATCAACATGACTAATTACTACAATTTCTGCCAAGCGGCAGCAGCAGCCACTCCAAAGCTCCTAAGGAGCAGTAAGCAGTAAGCAGTGTAAGGCAGGCAAAAACAAAAAAAGCAGAACAAGTTGTTTAACAATTTCTTATTAAAAACTTACAAATGCTTCAAAAAAGTTCGTACACGCATGTGAAGTACATTCGAGGAGGGAGTTTTAGAGCGGGTGTCCTTCGACCATTTTCCATTCCTATCCCCTAGCTGCTAGGAAACCGAAAGTCTGGCCAAGTGCGGTTTTTGTATCCCACTGCACTGGCAATATTTCATTTTCCCCCATTTTCAATACGAATGTTTGTGTGTGTAGGAACATACACGTACATATATGTGTGTGCGGCTGCTCGGTTGTTTGCCAAAGGATTTCAATTCCCCCAAAAACTTTTGCAAATCTTTTGGCCCCATGTTTCTGGTTTTACAGGCATCGCCTCCAACACTTTGGTGAACAGGCAGCCGAGACATGTTTATATAGCCAGCCAGATGGGCCAATGTATTGCCAAACGGGAGCTTTAAGTAAACATCTGTGTACTCCACATCTCAAGATGTTTTTGGGGGCGGCATGTGAAGAGTCTCTAAGCGGGTCTTAATATCACAAAATTGGAAACTGTTCGATTGGCAATGTGGCAGTGCTTTTCTTTCCAATACAATTGAATGAAAGATTGTAGTTCACTAAGTGCATAACAGAAGAATATTATTCGGAAAACAAAAACGCATATAAGTGTGCAAAACTATTAAGGCCACAAAAGAAGTATCTCCCAACTAAATTCATACATATCTGCTATTCTGGTTCAATAAGAGCATTAAGAATGCACAAGACTGAGACACAGCCAAGTGTCTCGACAAATGTTACAATATAATTTACAATGTTAAATGTCAAGTCTGGCATTCTCAGAAACCTTTCATAAATATCCAGTTGCAATAAATACATACAGCTTTGTGCGTAGTGAAAGCCAGTGATAAATGTAGAACATCTACTTGGAATTGCTCCCAAGCTGCTCCTGCTGCTGCTGCTCCTGAGCTAATTATGCACAAACATAGCAAGGTTCGCAAGGTTAAGGCATCCTTCGAATGAATACATTAAGTCCCCTTTCATTATTTATGGCCTACACTTTCCTACTCCTCTGTAGAACTTCAGCCAAAGCGCATCAAAATTCCAGAGGCGAAAGAAGTGCGGACTCGAAGCGAAAGTGCTGGAGCCGCAGTGAATTGAAAATATCTTGAAGCTGCTTATGCTGTAACGCCTTTGCGTTAAGTGCAAACCGCCAAAGGGCGGGATGAGTGTACGAAATGCTGGCATTTAAATTTAAAATTTCTATTAGTAAATGCATCAGCAGAGCAGAGCTCAACTTTGTGAAGTGAACAAAAAACCAACTTCAAAGTCAGCGACAATGCCAAATCCATAAGATACTCGGCTCACTCATTACTCTTGCCAGCTGCACAGCTCACTGAAAGTTCAAGTTACGGCAGACAGCTAAGCAGATGAAAGAAAAGGGGTTAAGACCTGATTTGCGCATTCCAGCCCGAGACCCGAGACTCCCCCATATATATCCCATCGCAAAGGGCCACTGCCTCTTCAGATCTCGTTGAAAGCCCGCTCATTGTCTGCGAAATAGAAAGGCAGTAAGGCGCTGCTGCTGCAGTTTTTTCCCCCAACCCTAGCCCCGTTTTTTTTGTTTTCTTGGCGAAGCGAAGTGAGGAGAAGTCGCCAAGTGAAAGGCTTTGTAATGTCATTTGTCTGTTAATCATGTTGTCGTCCCAAGTTTTGCGCAAAGTTTTAAGCATAATGCGCTCGTGCCCGAGACAAATGCAAAAACTTGTTGAGCCCATGAAAATGGCAGTGGAGCAGTGGCAGGAGGCGGAGGAGGTGGAGGAGCACCTCTTGGGGCCAACAGAAGAACCAGCAAGCATGCGTGACGCATTCAAGTTTAATAGGCCCCATTCTTGTTGGCCAGGTCGATGACGATAAGACCGTGATGATGATGATGATGTTTTTGCTGCACCGCCAGTTGTTTGCCGTGTCAGAAAACGCAGAAGCGCCAGTGGTCGATTGTTTACTTTGTGGCTCAGCCTCGCATCCAGCCCAAAGTCACTCAAATGGATACTTTGCGGCTGACTGCTCCACTCCTGCACGCCTCCACTGCTCCCTCGCCCATCGTTCATCACTCCACTTGCTCCTTGGCTCACTTAGCGCACATCCTGTCAGCCCAGGTTGATGTGGCCGTCCGTGTTTAGATTCGGTGGATGGGCAAACATTTAACGTAAATTGATTTCCACTCGCCGGGCGATGACGCACTGCAAACAAGCTCAAGGAGCATGCACGCAAAAACCACATATACTCAAACTTTTTTCTATGCAATATTAATGAATAGGTTTAGACATGTATTAATATTCCAAAATTAATAGCATTATTTTATTGATTTTTAAAGCTTCCAGATCACAATGTTTCTTTCCGTGTGGAAAGACAATGGCTGGTACATCTCTTCGCCTCTGCCCCGCTTCATCATTCCAGCACCATCAATCTCGCTGGCCAAGTCCACTCTTCCACTCTTGCAACTTGTCATTTCCTTAAGCTTGGGAGCTGCTCAACTAGAGCGCTCTCCTCGGGCGGCTAAGTAAATTTATCTGCAACTTCCACACACGCACAGTCCATCACATAAATAAACAACTCGACGTCGGGTGGAATGGGTTCCGTTCCTCGTTGCTTTACTGTACTGGCTGTTGCCTGCTGGCTGCCGGCTGACGTCGGAATAGAAATAAAATAATAGACACCCAGTCCGCATTCAATTTGGCTTCACCTCCGCGAGCCACTGGCATCGTAAATGAAAATGTCGTCCATTCCACGCTTGGCCAGCGTTCATTTAAACAGCGTTTTATGGGCCCATGCGATGGGGGCTACGTATGGGGATCTAAGTGGCAGGCCCTCATATTGTAAATAATACAGCATAGTGCTGGCCAGCCCAACCTATTTTAAGCCAGCTATCCAAACTAGCCGACAATCCGCCCAATGTGGCTAAGTCCGATTGCCAGGGGACGCACGTGTACACTTCAATTACCAATGCGGATGGAGGCGCAGCATCTCGTTTCTTTGGGGAGACTGAGCGGACAGGTTCCTCCTAGCCGCGCAACTACTTAATTTTTCGCTGCATTCAAACTTTGTCGGTCTTTGGGGTCCCTGATCATTTTTATGCTTTCTTGATTTCTATTTACTCGCCCAGTCGCCTCCATTTATTTGCTGTTGTTCCTGTCCGCGGCTGCTGGCCCCTCATAATTTTCGCTTTGTTTTATTGTATGCAGCTTAATTCGCCGGTGCTCCCCAAGCTCCCCAACCCAACTCCCCTCCTGAAATGTAATGTGAGTCACGTTTAAAGTTCTGGAGCCCTAAATGGCATGCTTGCCATGATTATGGCGGTCCAATGTAGCCCACTTATAGGCCGATGCCATATATAGCGCTAATTGTGCACATTTTGCGCTTGTTATAAATAATCGCACACGACCCTGCTGTTTGTTGCCCATTTGAGCTCCGGTTATTGCTTCGTTCGGTTTAGTTCAATAGGGGGCACCCCGTCATTTCTTTTTTTTTTGGCGAGCAGTCGGAGCACCTACTGTTGTAGCTGCAATAATTAAGACACTTTAGCTAGCAAGTTTCGTTGGTGCCATTTGCTTTTAGCTCGGCGTCGGGAAACTTTAGCACTTCTGTAAATAAACATGTTTAAATGTGTGGAAGGGATTTTAGTTGCAAGTAGTTAAATTCATTTATTAAATAAGACAGTGTTTTTTGGAGGCACTCATTAGCTTAGTTCATTTTAAATTTTCTGTACCTGCTTTTGATTTTATATTAAAATTTTATTCAAATTTGCATAGTTTTCTGCTAACAATTCTAGTGAATTTTTCGCGTTGAAAAAAGGTGCAAATACAGAACATATTTCCGCGTGACGCTTCCAAATTCCAGATACAATTGAAAAAAAAAAAACGAAATGAAATCATACCATGCGAATAGAGTTATCTGTGACGGGGCTTAATCCCAATGCAATATTTATTTGTAAGAGCACAGTTTTGTGTGTATATTTGCACTGATTGCTTTATGCAACGAATGCACATAGACGAACGGACGGACGGACAAACCGTCACCACATCCGATGAATGTCCGACTTGGTTTTGCAGTGGCCAGAAAAAAGTATTGATTGCCCTTCATTGTCGGCCGAAAACCGTACGATTTTGGCGCTTTTTGTCCCCATTTTGATTTGGGTTATTTATTGTTACAATATATTTTGTGTTAGTTTGCATGTTTTTTGTTGGACTTCTGGCCTCTGGGGCTGCGCATTAAATATGTATAAATATTGATAGATTTTGGCCTCGCCTTGATTAACATTTAAAATGGACATTTATGTTGATATATTTATATGCTTCACACGCGTTTATAGAGACATTAACATTTATCAACAAAAATTACTGAGAGTGCCGATGCTGCTTAACATAAATTTACCAATAGCCGCGAAAATGCAGGATGTGCTCGCAGGACAATGCCGACCGCAATGGCTATAAATAAAGATTAAAATCTCTGAAACGGTCACAAAAGTGCCTGGCACTTCATTTCAATTTATGTACATAAGTATTCATATATGTATATGCCGATGCACCACTCGCATGCATGTATGTGTGTGTGGTGTTGTGGTGATAAATCAAAAATCTCTGCCTACTTTTTGGATGTCATAAGGCTATTTTCCAGGACTCTGTCAGTATTCAGTACTCCCTGTTTGCATTGTTGCCGCACAATAAATGCAATTTCATGTTTCAATTGCAGGGATAAAAAAGGGAGATTTAAAGTCACCAGTTATAGCAATAACAACAACAAGGACAACAACAACAACAACAACAACGGTTGTTGGTGAAATGGAAAATCAAAATGGCGACGACCGAAGTGAAATCATTACGTATACGCAGCGTTGTATTAAAATTCACAGCGTGCCTTGTGATTTTTATGCACGCGCGTTCACTTGGCTCCTTCGCCCCGCATTTTTATGGCCATTAAATCAAAGTACAAATAAAAGAAAGTAAATAAAAATTTCGTTACAGCCTTAATAGATGGCGGGGCGTGGAGTTGCGTGGCCTTTTGGTTTCAAATGAAAATGAAAATGAAAAGCTGAAATCTTGTCATAAAAATGCGCGAATTCGTAAAGTGCACTTTATGCGCAACGTTTGTGACCAACACTCGAACTTAATGAACGTTCCACGAGGACTCAGTGGAAAGTGCATGAAAAAATGAGTGAGTAAAAAGTGCTGATAGCTGCACAGATAGTGGTTGAATAAAGGTGCTATGTGGTATTCGCTCAAACTTCGCTGGACTCGAAAATTTAAGACTATAAAGGGTAAGCGCTGAAATGGAGCTCTATGATTTCAAAGCAATTAATTACGAGGAGTTCCGTCTGGTAACCACCTCTTAATTATACTTTAATATTTGGAAACAGCAGCTGCCATAAGCACACAAATATTTTGCATAATTGTTGGCGGGAATGACGCGAGAACCAAACCAAAAAATAATTTGATGGTAATTCACATGAAATTTGTACATTTACATATTTTGCGCCGTATAGAAAATATTTCAGTTGCAGGAGCAGCCCATCCGCTTGGCTGCATTAATTGGTTATTCGTTAAAATATATATATATATATTTTCTGGCTAAGAAGGGCTGATGACGTTGGCATTTTTTGGACAGGGCGGGCGTGCGAGGTGTTGAAACTATGCATTTCGTATGCAAATGCAAATTTAATGAGCTTTAACTCGATGCCATCCATGTGCGGGTGTTAATTTTGAGTCCCTGTGTGTGTGTGCGATTATAATGCTAGCAAAAATATTTTGTTAATTTTTAATTTTAATTGCAGTCGCTTGTTTGGAACTTTATTTTATTTATTTATTTACGCTGGCGCTGAATTTTGCATAATTATGTACTGGCCGGACTGTCAACATGGCAACATTTTCGAAATGGAAATAAACATTTTATTATTTATTTGTCAAATACAGAGCCGTCGAGTTTGTTTCGCTCGGATTGCAGCTGCATATTTGACGCTTGTGTATTTTTTGTAGATTTTTTTGCATTTTTATTTTTTTTTCTTGCATTTTGGCATTGGTGGGCGTGTGACAGTGCATCAATTAAACTAATTGTGCATTTAAATTGGCAAATTATTGCTCGATCCTTAATCATAAATTATTTATGCAATCAATTTGCATAAAGTCAAATAAGCCGTGCACATTGTGTTTGTCCTTTCACCACGTGGTCGCTGCCGCATTCGGTCGGCAAAATGGTCAAAACAGCAGGACTGGCAAATGCAATTTAAATTTTGTATAGCCGCTTTGCTTATTCTTCGGCTGGGCCAAATACGCCATTGGCCTTCGTGGGTTTTGGCCAACGCTTTTATTTTAATTTGCGGTCAGCAGCCGTTGCATTTGCCGTTGCCTAGCGAAAACCAATTAAGTGGGCTCTAAAGCTCGCGTTTTCTAGCAGCGCGTCCAATTGAAAACCATGCGCGAAATTTAAACATTTTTCACCAATTTTTTGTTTTGCCTCTTGCCGCTTTGGGTTGTCAGTGCTCAACTTTAACGCAGTTTAGCTGCGTTTTTTTTTTCATGCCCTCCGCTAACTCTGTCAAAATTTAATTAAATTCTTGGGCTCTTTTTAAGCCGCAGGGTTGCACTCTTAACGCATAATTTGTCTACCAACTCGAAGAGCTACTGTACATGTGGTACAAAAAACATGGCTGTAGCAATATATTTCAGATGACTTATATGTATTGATAGAGTGTTGCATACTGCTCGGGGCAAGGTGATTCTTTTTGACAACTTTTTTTAAGCAAATATCCTTTAAAGATTAAATCGTAAGTCTCCTTTATGATAAAAATAATATGATATTTGTGATAATGCAAGCTTATGTGTTATGAAAAAAAAAGAAAAAACAAGTGTCGTGCGTGACAGCATTTGTTTATATTTTAAGGACCTTCTCACGCTGCCACATCTAGCGCAGAATGAAAAGAATAAAAGTACATTAATAGTGGCCGCTGCCGCGTAAAGCCTTTCAGCCATTTTTTGTTCTATTCGCCCCGTTTGTTTTTAGACGCCCATAAAAGCGGCGCTGAAAATGTTTTAAAAGTGTTTTTCCTTATGCAACACAGCGGCGACAAAGTGTTTGTGGCGTATACGTATTTTTTCGTGCTCCTCCTGTTGACATTTACAAAAAATGAAAAAAATGGCTGTCACAATGCATTTTCGCATTTTGCATTTCGCATTTCGCAAAAAGAGCGAAGGAGATGGTGTGGCAAGAGGTGGCAATAAAAAAGTAACAACAAGTGCCAAGTGTGGGTGTGTAAGTGGGTGTGTGTTTGGTTGTGCGGCTGACAGTGAGTGTGTGAATAGTTATGAACTCTGTGGTGGGGAAAGTGCTGAAAATTTAGAAGTGTTCCGCGCTCTTTTTGGCCATTTTTTTTATGGTATTCCAATGTGCTGCACATTTGTGAAAATAATTGCGTTTTTTATTTCTCTAATTTTTTCCACTTTGTCTATTGTCCACGGCAGTCCCATATTTATTTAATGCAATTTATTTATATTTGTAGTTCGCTTTATGCTCAATTACACAAAAAACCACAACAAAACAAAAAGGTTAAATGAAAACTGGGCTCCAATTGAATAATAAAATATTTAATGATATACAAATATGGAGTGACCAAAGGATTTTTTTTTTACTATTTACCGCCTATGCTTGCCGGATATTAATTATAAAATTTGTAATGAATATTTACAAGCAGCGCTAGGCGAGCTGTAATAATATTTATTTTCACTTACCTTGCTCAGAAATGTCCTTGTTGGTTGGAGAAAGGCAGAAGTGTTATCCTTGTATCCTGGCGTCCACTACAGATGCAGCTGCAGCCGGTTGAACATTTTTAATGTATTTTCAAGTAATTTACTGCAACAAAAAGCGTGAAAAATATGCAAATTAGCTGGGTAGGATGTAGGTGAAAGAGTAGGGCATCTTATTAGCATTCCAAATGACTCGTGTGGTGGGGCCATTTCTTCAGAGACTTTTCAACTTTTAGTCTGCTAGACAAGTGGCATACATGTGTGTGTGTGTGTGAGTGTCATTATGACACTAATTATGTCATACATACGCAGAAGTGGCAAACAAGCTGTGTACGTGTGTGTTCAAGTGTGTGTTCGGTGTGCACACGACACGTGTGTGTGTGAGCCACTTAAATTTCAACGCATACGTAATGCCTATTCATGAGCGATGTCGCCCCCGTTGCAGCCGCTTAAGGGCGTGGCTGGATGTGTATGCTTAATTTAATTAAGCTGGCTGTTACTTAGAATTTGCAATGCAGCCATAACCGCAAACAATTTGCAAGTCAAGAGCGTATAATGCAGACAAGAGGCGGCCAAAGGATTACGTTGACTGAGTGCTGCTGCAACTTGACATGAATCACTCGCAATGGGTGGCATGGCTTTGGAAAAAATCCGAAAAGTTCCTCGAAAAAGAATATTCAAATTTCTAGAATAATTCCATTCAATTTGCGTTGCATTTCGGGGCCAATCGAATGAAATTGGAAAAAGCCAGAAAACTGTTTCAAGAAAATAATTAAGAACTAAGCCCAGATTGCAAATAAATGACAAATTTCAACCGGGTCGAAATGGGAAAGGTCGTGTTCTGTAATTCGTTTATTTCCTGCCTGCCTTTTGCCATTTGCAAAAAGGGGGAGAAGGGGGAAAGAAAGGGGCATGGGGAATAAACTTGGCAAATCTACATATTTGAATATATTTCTGGGACTCGACCATAAATAAGGAAGCATCCTTTGTATTTCTTTGTTTATTTTATATGCATGGCCAGCTCCTGCTGACTAAATTCATCAGCTCATCTCCGCCTGTCTGTCGCATTCGTGTGTGTCTGTTATTTGGTTATTTTGTTATTTTATTTTGAGGCCCAAAATTCTCTAATTGCTCGCCGCATACAAATTGCCAGTTATCTGAACTGACAACTTCTCAAGAATTTCTAATTCAATTGCCTTTTTCTGTTCCGGGGTTAGGGACTCGAGCCCAAATTGAATGAATACCAAGTATGTGTGCTGTATTTTCGCAAATATTTATTTGACTTTCCATGCTCTTCGCTTCGGACTAATCTTTCGATTTTCTTCATCATTTTACATGGCATGTTTAGCAGAGATTATCGAAACATTTTCCTCGCCACCTCGGCACCTCAGCTAATTTAAATTTCTTATGGATCGACAATTGTTTCCATAAATTGAGCAGATGCACAGTTGGAAAAACAATCAATATATACCATTTTGGAAAAACCAGAAATAATCCCAATAGTTCATTTAGGTAACCTGATACAGCATAATATGATGTGTGTTTCACAACTACCGATTATGCTATTATTTTCTATTTCTCGAAATTTCTGAGTTAAATGGTGCATTGAACTGTTTGTTACTGTGTAGTCAAGTCTTTAACAGGCATTATCTCTGCGATAAGTTTGTTAAATGGCTGCGATAAATGCAAGCAGTTTGTTATCTACTATCCTACTATCTTGCACCGCGTTTATGGCTGTTATGCGTATATCTTGCTAATTTGCATAGGCTGAAAACCGCAATCCCTGACTGTTGCCACATAATGCTACTGCGTTCGTATTCATCCAAGCATGCGGTAACATGCATTCATGCCACCCCAAACTCCCCCCCATTTCGACTGCCTCTCTGTCTGTCTGCCTGTCTGTCAGCTGTGTCTGGCTGCATTTTCATATTGAAAATCACTGAAGTGGCAGACCATTTGCCCCTGCCCCCCGCTGTTCCGCGTTTGTGTGGCAATTTCGGTTCTCTTACTTTGCGAATGAAAGATTATAAAAAATAAAAAACGAGCCGAGCGCATTTTAATTTTAATAGACATGGGCTCGGTAGATCCAAAGCTCTAGCCTTTCTGTGGATGTTTGCATAATGAGGCCTGCTTAGGGCAGCCAGCTCTCAATGGATGTTAATAGAAGTGATGCTTGCTGCTGGCGGAGGCAACATTTTTATTGCCCTGCCATCTTTTTGTTAAATAATGAAATGTGCAAATGTGTTGCCACGTTTGCCAGGCGAGTGTGTGCAGCAGCATGCAGCTCATGTGGTTGCATGCAGCCGCCGCCCTCCTTTTTTTACATAATTACATCGCAGCAGCTGCTGGTGGAGCTCGCCTTTGTTTTTTGTTTAGTTGCTAATTTATTTGTGTATGCATTTGGGTCTGGCATTCATGCAACTCGCCGGCTCTCTTCTTTTGTTTGAGTTTTTCAGCAATTTGCAGCCTTTGTTCGGCACATTTACTATGTAGAATATAGAATATAAAATGCCGCCGAATGGGTTGTGCATTTGTAATTACTTCAATTGCAATTGCAGCAACTCCCTCTTCTGTATCTTTTACAACACATGTTTCGTGGGCATAATTCGCGCTCGGCTGCACTTAGCCAGTCTGCTGTGCTGTGTTGGAAAAGCCTTTTAAATGTGGCCGAAACGATTCATTGGCCTGCTTTGGTTTCCACAGCACTTTCTAAGCTTCCTCGGTTGCCTTTTTACCAATTCTGGGCAACATGGTTAGCTGAAGTTCTTTATACCGTTGCGGCTCTTTTTCCCCCCTCTTTTTTACCGTTTGTTGCGGCTTCGATTTCCCATTATGCTAAAGGTAGGAAAATGAAAAAGGAAAACTAGTTCTTGTGCGGTGGCTCCCTCGCATTGGGTTTTTCTTTCTTTTCTAATCACGTCTGTTGTTGCTCACCGCAGCCGGCGCATTGAACCAGGAAAGTAGATTTATGCATTGTTCTTGCTGCTGACGTTCTAGGTGTTTTGAGTTGTGGTTGCCGTTGTGCATCGTGTTAATTACCTTCTTCTACTGCTTCGACGACTGGAAAGTCGATATGGCCATGTTGCTGCTGCCGCTTGTTGGCCAGGAAGCGAGTCGCACGCATTAACCACAACAAAGTTCCCTGGGAAGTTGCACGAGAATGAATATGTGCTTCATTTTCCACACGCATAAATCATCTTTTATTAGCATTACCACACGATGGCTTTCCGTAGCCTGGGATTCGGATTTCACAAAAGCCAAAAAAATATGAAAGAAACGGAGTGGAAACGGAGAATGTTTGACTTCATGCCGCTGGAATTTTATTCTTTATGCTTTGCATGTTCAACTCTAATTGAAATATATGGCTGACCTCAAAAAACTGGAACTCCGAATTGGCTAGGCCATTTCTCACAGCACGCAAAGGATCGTGCAGATATATAGAAATGTAAGTGTAGAATTTATACGAGCACATCACTCTCGGCTGTATTACACTTGACCTTTGGCCAAATAAACTTATTCGTACAAAGGCAGGCAAAGGAGAGCCTTGAAAAAAGTGTGTTTTCTCTTAACCTACTTCCCGAAAACGAAAAAATTACTCAGCCAACTGGGAAAAAAACCTATCTGAAGGATACAAAAAAATCTTTTCACTTTTGTAGCTCCGTTCTTCGTGTGCCTTTCCTTTCCGTTCCGCTTTTTTTTTGTAATCAACAAAGTTCAACGCTGGCATATAAATATTTGCATGTCCCGGACCAGAAAGGAAGTTTACACAAGAAGAAGAGCGAGCACTTATTATTATATACGAGCATCAACAACAGCTTTAAATTAAAAGTGGCGGCAGCGCGGGAATTGGATGCTGTTCAGTAAGGTCCACTACTGTGGGTTGTTGTGTCAGCTGCCGTTGTCTGGACTTCATTTTATGCGCTGACAATTTCTCATTATTAAAATTACAGCGCCCAGGCAACAGAAGGAAAAGAAACTGCACGATGAACGTGGAAACTGAATAGGCCAACCTTGAAATACTCTTTAAAAAATTATGTTAAAAGTGTTGCCATTAAATGGCAATCTAAAAATGCAACTCACAAAAACATGATTAATTTTTTACAAATTACATGAAATAGGTGTGAAGTAAAATGCAGTGTAAAATAGGATAGTAACATCATTACGAGAAAAATAATTCAGAATTTCATTATATTCAGAGGTCACCACATCATATAAGTTAAATACCTCTTTCAAGGAAGTTAAAAAGCCGAAAGGAAAATGCCGTTGTGTTAATGTGAAAATAATCACTCCACGCGGCGTCCTGATTTCAGTTGCAGCTTTTTTCTTCGCAGCACTCATCCAATAGTGCGGATCAAATGGCATATATTCCATTGCGATCCGCAGAGGTGTGCTCATTAGTGCTTTTATCTGGCGGATCCTTGCATTCAGATATTCAGATTGATTCGGGTGCCGTTCAGTATGCGTTCGTCCTGTCAGCTCCGCGTCATTTCGTTGGCATATTTGTGTTGGCTACATAAATCAGCGGTCGCATGTCATTAACTTGCGATAAATCTGTCATAAACAATGCAACGCATAAATTGCCGTCGATGCCAAGTGCGGAATGGGCTGGTAATGGGTTCCATCAGCGTCGGAGGCGTGGCACTCATCATCGGGCCAAACAATGTCGAAAATGCAAATCAGACTAGTACACTCTGTGGTGTCTGAGTGAGTGAGTGGGTGGGTGGGTGAATGGGTGAATGGGTGAGTGGGTGGTTTGGTGTTGTGCGAATTGTTTGCTGCTGTTTGCTGGCTGGGGGGTCTTGGCCAAAACGGGATGGGAGGGGTTGGAACTTTTAGCCGCTGTCGCGGAAGCAGCACAGCGGGCGACATTATGATGTTGACGAAACAAAGGCCCGTTTGTTGGCCTCAGTTTGTGCGTTAGCGTGTTAGTTCTCTGGTTATTAAAGCGGCTTTAAATTAATTTCTATCGCTCAAAAACATATAATCTCATTGGCCAGTTTTTGTTTGGCAATCTTTTCGTGGCTTTAATAACTTCATTTTTGTAGCTAGACCATGGGTCTGTACTTAAATTCTCCAAAATAAACACACTGGCCATTGCACTTAACAAATTGCAACGCAGTTAAAATTACAAACTGCAAAGTATTTGGCAACAGCAAATGCAATTTCGTAACAAAAGTCTTTTGCGCCCAACCAAAGGAGCATGGTTTTTAATGGAGGCCATAAACATGCAAGGGCCATTGTGCAGAGGCGTCGGCGAAGGGGGCTCCTTAAACTCACATATCAGATGCTTCGATCTGCAGTTTTACAAAGAGTCATGAGGACTTTATTGGCCTTAAGCACAACTTACATACTAATGATGTCTAGACACCTTGGTCTTCCATCTTCACGAAACCCCCCTTTGTGTAATCAACGCCCCTGTTTTCAGTTGGCCATACAAATCTGTGGAATGACGTGGGCTAAAATGCTTCAATTACAGAGAAGTTGTGCTGGGTGTAAAACTTTGCGGTTTGTTGCTGTTGTTCTCGTTATTTGCTGCTGGCCGCCGGTCGCTGCATTGACATGTAAATGACCTTTAATTGATGGGCTCGAGTGGCTTGATTGAGTGCTAGTGGGGCGTCGAGGGGGGGGGTTAGGGGCAGGGGGCAAGGGGTGAGGCGTCCAAAGAACTCGCACATGGTAATTTGCATTTTGAAAATGCCGCAACTTTTGTAACTTTATGTGGTGGCCTTTTCGCCATCGCCATCGGCATCGCCAGCGCCAGCGCCTTCGAGCATGTCCTGTCCAATGTCCTTTCCCTTGATCCTTGGTCCCTTCGCCTGTTCGGCTGTTTGCCGTTTGCCTGGTTGTCTGTCAGTCTGGCTGGATGGTAAAATATTTATGTTGCTTCCACCCAACTGATTGCGGCGAAAAAGCGCAGCTCGGCGAAATGAGAATTTATCGCAAACACATAAAAAACGGCTACCCAAAACGAAGTAAGTGTGTGTGTGTGTGCACATGTATGAGTGTGTACGTGTGTGTTAATGGGTTTTTCGTGTCCGTGTATTTGGGAGTACGGGGGAAATGGTCTTCCGTCTCTGTCGCGCGCCTGCACTTCCGCCGGAAGTTTGCATGTTCCTATATCATTCGCAAGAATCTGAAGCGCGCTTAAAAAAGCTGAAAGGCAAACGCAGTCACAGCCGCGTTGTTCTCACTCACTCTCTCCTTTTCTCTTTTATTTTTTGCCCCCAAAAGGTTACCTTCATTATAGCTCTTTATTTATTATCCAGGTTAACACATACAGGGTCATGTGTGTGTAATGTGAGTGTGTGTGTTGCTAACGGTAATTGCGGTGTCCGCCATCACTTGGCCCGCTGGCCCTCAAAGTCGATAACATGTCATTTGAGCGTCGCTAATGTCTTCATTTATTTTTAGCATGCCGCGCCTCGCTGCTCCGCCAGTCAACTGCCGTCCATTTTGGCCTGGCCCAAACGAGCTGTTTGTTTAGATAAAAGTTTGCTTTCGGCTTCCGCCCCTCCTCATCATCTCCCCCAAGCGCCTTTTTCCTCGAGCTCCCCATTCCAGCTCCTGCCCCTCCAATCCGTGTGTGCCGGCCATAATTGGACACGAGTTCGGGGCTTGTTTACACATGCATTTTATAGACGCTTTTAACGTGCCAATTTTGTGGGGCTCTCGCTGCGTTTTAACCGATTCGGGGTTAATGTGCTAGTGGAAATAGCCCAAGTGGAGCTGGTCAATTTCCCCGAAACTCCAAGGCGCGACTTTGGAAAGAGGCGAGAAATTGGATGGTTAAGTACACAGAGCAAAAATGTAATGCTCGATTTTGAAAGTTAAATTTAAATCTATATTAGGTTTCACTGTACAACCCATGTGAAAAATATCTTTGCTTCGCGATAATTAAGTAGAATTTTTAAAAAATTTGTATTGTTGCCATTAGAGCATTTCATTTGGCATTCTGAAAAGCACCCAGTGCTAGATGCGAGTTCCAAGTTTTTGCCCAACCACGGACAATTGTCACGCACACAGAAATATGCTTGGGAAAGTGGCCAAAATGGAGGCTCACGCAATGACCACGTCCGCACTCGTCCGCAGTCATCCGCTTTTGGCCAGCATAATGAAGAATGGCTTCTGAACGTTTTAATGCCACATAAGTCCTTTCGGCCACGCCGAAAACGGTCTTTTGACGGGAGCAGCTCAAACTTGGCTAATTTCTCAATCAACGAATGGCGCTCTAATTGCGCATTAGGGCGAAAGAGTAGCGGTGGGGCACTTGATGGAGCTGGAAGCCATTTGAGAAGTAATCAAAAATCCCCATCAAAGTTGTGTGAGTTTGCCAAGTTCTGCGGAATATATATACATATATATATATAAATGGTCGCTGTATTTTTTGTTAGTAACCCAACCGCTTATGCAGGAATCCATAAAAAGTAACTCAACTCGCATGCAAATAAAGGATTGTGGGGGCTGAATGGGCGCAAGGAGAAGCGGAAAACGGAAGGGCGAAGAAACTCGTGAATGGCACAAAAGATGCGCCACCCCAAAAACCCAAGCCCAGCAGGCAGTCACTTAACCCCTTGCGACAACTCCTCCTAGCATTTTCCTCACTCAACTCCGCAAGCCGCAGTAATGACAGTTCAAAAGGGCAACAAAGTACTAAAAATAGTGGAAATTACCGCAGGATATTCAAATTTCCACATTTGCGGAGAGGTAAGGAAAGCGAAAAGCACATACATACATATGTGGGAGTGTGCTGCACATCGCATGCCATGCAAGTTGCGCCATTATAAACCTCGACTCCAACTGAAGTAAAGAAAGTGGCGGAAAGTGCTTTCTGTATTGGCCAACAGTTTCTGGGATCCACAGACAGGACTCGGGCACTGCTCCCGCCTGGCAGTGCTGTTTTTTTTGGCCTTTGGCATGTGGCAGCGATAAGAATCGAATCCTTTTTGCATTGCATGTTAACACATGCAAATTGAAATGTCTAAATCATGCACTCACACACTCGCAAACGGTGAAAAACGCGCTGGCAATGAACGCGAAAAACACGGGCGAAGAATTTCGAGGCGAGGGATATGCAGAAATATCTTAAATTGCATTTTAATTGCTACCCCAAAGCTTTGCCAGCACTTGAGTGGCTAAAGGAGTGTCCGATAACAATCGAGTCTAATATATTTTGACGTGCTAGCAGCTCGCATTAGAACGAAGGAGGTTTGCAGCAAAATACTGAAGGGGTTTTGAGTTCCAGTTGATTAAAACTAGATTCTTGTACCCATTCGAAAAGCTACCATTTGTAAGTTCCATTATATGCAGAAGCGTAATTTGGTAAATATTGAGGTTGAACCTCCTGTAAAACCCGAACCTACGCCACTGGCCACCGTGAAAACAGCTTAGGCAACATTTAGTGGCTTTTGTGGCTTACCAACACCGAGCCATGTAAAACGCTGCGCGAATGAAATGAAATACTTGCGGTATCGGCCACACTAAAACCCTGTACTGAGCCCACTCCACATCGCACATTTTACAACACACCCAGCCATTCACCAGGCGTCACTCCCCCGATGCAGGCATATAATTAATTATTGTCGCAACATCATTAATCAGGCTATGCCAGGACATCGTTTATATCCACTCGCCCCGTCTCTGTCTTGTTCCGATTGTCTGTCCTTGTCGTCCTTGTTTATTTATCTGTTGACGTCGCTCTGTGTGTGTAAGTGTCTGTGGCAGATTATGGTCACACTGCGAGTAAACCTCAAACAAGCACTTAAACGCATAGAGTGGGCCAAAAGCGGGCCACAGCGAGTTAACCAACTGACTGATGACTGTCGTCATGTGCGTGCGACCTTCACCCACTGCCAACTACTCGACACCCAACCCCAAACCTCTTCCACCCACTTTTTTTTGGGGGCAGGAAATGAAAAATGATATTTTTAATATGCAGGTTTGAATGACAAGAACAGTGAGTAAAAGTGTCAAACTGGCTAATGCCGTTTCAGGGGCATTTAGATTTCGGGATTGCAAGGATTAACAAGTTAAGCGGCACTGCCGGCTGGCACATTAATTTATTTACAGGCAACATTAAGCACTGTCTATAGGTTAATTAAAATTATTGAAATCGCACGTCGCTCTTGAAGTACGGCGGCTGTGTGGTCATTATGAAAATTAATTGGTTGAAACCCAATTGAAAGCATTTGATAATAAATACTGAAAATATGCAAAAAGGAATTGTCCACATTATCGTTTTTATCATTATCATTATTATTATTATTATTATTATTATGGCCATCTTTTTGGAGCGCCACTCCATTAACATAACGATAATGGCGATTCTGGCGCTGCTGCCTTTGTTGTTGATGATGATGTTGACAATGCCTCTGGTTTCTGGTTTCTCTGCTGCGCTGCACTGCGCTGCGGCTGTTTAACTCTGCACTTTGGCATTAAGTATTTAATTGCCGGCTGCATTTACCAATAATTTTACACAAAGGACTACGCGACACGGCCGATTAATTAAGAAGAATATGCATAGTCACAGACAAAAGGATATGCGTGCATGCCGGCGGCCACAAATACAAATATATAAAAATTAATGAAATGTTGTGTTTATACAAATGATAAAATATTTATTAATTCGTTGCCGCGACACATGTCAACACCTGTTTCGCACGGACGACGCAGGGGCGTGGTCCTTTTTGGACGCTGTAATTGTTTCTCAACAGGCTGTCGCAGGACATGTACGTGACAGGCGACGTGAAATGGGGAATGGGTGATTGGGTGATTGGGTGCTTGGAGGCCCCAAGAGGTGGTAGGAAAAATCAATTTCCCTGCTGACCAAAGCCAGACATAAATATTTCATAAAATCAAAAATAAGGCTCGGACCGCAGAGTACGAGAACGAATGGTAGTGGCTGAGGTACTGGAGAATGAAAGACAAACAATTTGCCGTACTGGGATATATAAAAAAAGAGAAAGGGCACAAGGACTCCGACGAGAAGGTCCTGCATCCCTGGCAAAAGTTATTATTAAAATGATGACCGGAGGAAAATGGGGTGAACGTCGAGGGAGTGCGAAAGCAATTGAAAATCAGCGCATAGTCAAACGAAATAAAAACCCATAAAATCGGATTTCCAATATCGACAAACAGATAGATGGACAAGTCAGCCTGTGCACACACTTGATACGCAGGATGGTCTGCCGCAGACAGTCGCAGGACTCGTGGCTCCTGGAAGCCAGGAGGAGCTTCCTTTTGCATTTTCCCTCGGAATTGCATTTCATTTTGAGTTGTTTATCGATGGCAACGCAGCGGCGACGCCTTTGGCTCCTTCGCCATCCTTTTTCGCCGGCAATCGGAATATGGACCGTAAATCATTGAGAATTGCTCCGGTTGGCACGGCGGTCCAACCCACAATATCCTCGAGTAATTTATGTGCGTGGGGGCGGCGTAACCCGCCCGCCATAAGTGTAATAATAATAATGGCTTAATGATTATGTTTGTCATAAGCGGCCCTGGCAGTCGGATTACGTTTTATGAAGTGCCGCAGGTCAGGCTTTGGGGCCCCAGGATTTGTCAACACCCCTTTCAATCTGGCATGCTTGCGTTTCATAAAGAATAAATTTATGTGGCCTCGGGATCATTTGCAGAAAGTCCCCCCTTCACATCGCACCCGCACCTCCTGTATTTCGATCAATAATTTCTAGCAGGAGGTGGCACTTGGGTTCGCTTGAGTCTCTGGCCATTGCCTGATTTTATCCTGTTTATTTGCGTGCGGAAATGAACACATGAAGGCATACAAATAGCAAACATAGAAACGCAATTACGCCCACTTCCTGCGTGAGCTTGGGTAGCCATAAGTTGGTTTTTATGCCACCCTCGCATTTGGGCTTAATAAATGCTTAACGCACTGCGCCGTGCCGATTGCTCGATCGACAAATCATCGGGTAAGAGGGAAAAGCCCATAAAAGAAATGTCATAATACATATTACAAATATAATAAAGTGCCCGAGGACCCGAGCACACGCATCGCTGGCAGAGTAAACAATTGTTTGCTGAAGAGGGAACCACCATCTCCTCCTCCTCCTCCTCATGTCTGTCCTCCTGCTTATTTTTCCCCCGACCCGGCTGAAACAGCTTAGCAACGCAACTGACAATCACAACAGCTTAGAGGGCCAACTGCCACAGCCAGACGTTGCCTCGAGTGGAGCTAAAACGATGCTTAAATATAACTGGCGGGAAAAAATATGCGGAATGCCAGCTCCCGCTGATGAGCTTTCCTGCGACAACGCGGCGTATGTGTGATGCGTATACGTAATTTGTTATCATCGCCACCGCTGGCTGCCAGATTCAGGATAATAATTTCTGCCTGTCGTCTGTTTAATATTTTTCGCGCCTAATGAAAAATACTGGGCGTCTGCTTTGGGGGTCTATGAACTGCTAAACCCTCTTTCCCTAGGGCTATGTATCATTTGTCACACACACACACACACACGCCATTATGCGACATTTCCTTTTTTATTAAGGCTTCCATTTATTTTTTGTGTACGTGAGTGAGCCTGGGCTTCCTAATGCGTGGCCAGGATCTGCAGCTTTTAGCAGTTGGCTGGGTGCTGATAGCAGATAAGCATTTGATGAGCTTTAATGCCAAATTGGAATAAGGCAACATACAAAAGCAGCTTAAAATAATGCCAACCAATTAGCGTGTTTATCTGCTTAACTAACAAAACCCGTAAACTTAACGTGTTGACCATTTCGCGGTGTTCAGCTTATGAAAAACTCAACAAAAATATGCTTTATATATGAATACAAATTAAAGTTTCATTTGCATCAGCCATTCTAGTAACGCGCAACTTCTGCGAATTGCATTTCAGCGGTTTTACAAACTTTTGTTGCGCAACGCGTGAGGAAAAGTTATGCGTAAATAAAGAATATAAAATTCACATGCGACTCGCTGAATGAAAGCAAAAAAAAAGAAAAACTTTTCCATCCAGAGAGAAAAAATGTTGGATGCGAAAGAATTGAGAACGTCGGTATGTACGGCATATGGTAAATACAAGCCACTGTGAAATGAATATTCCCCGAAAACTTTTGACATGCAGCCATGAATAAAATGTATTTGTTTTTAATACCCATCAGGCACAAAGAACGATATGAACATAGTCGTAAGGGGGGCGCGGGGATTTCAGACTGATAGTCAGAGCAACTCAGTTGCAGCCACTTCTTATCTGCCTTTATTCAGTTTAAATGAATATCAAAGAGTGATTTTACATCCATATACAGAAAGCGAGTGCACAATAATGATAAAGAACATTTAACCGATATTTATGGAATCAAACATGGGTTTATCGGTAAAGAATGATAAATCGAAGGCTTCTATTGAATTCAATTGGACACAAATAAACATATATTTTTGAAGGTCAAAGAGCACACGTTTTTTGTTGTGCGATGCCTTTAGTCTTTTAATAAAAATAATTGATAAGAAATAAGTGATGGCTTTTCATCGAATTCTAAAGAAACGTTTAAGATACAAGCAAATACCGAGAAGTGTAATTCTGTAATTTTTCTTGTTTACTCAACATGCAATTTTCGTTTTGCTCCAAGTTTAAAGAATATAAAACAAGATAAAATTAAATTATCCAGCCTAGATCCCATTTACATGAGTGGAATAGATTCGAGAAATAATTCTAAATTATGTTGACATTTTAATTGAAAATTCCTTTTGAAATGCAAATAGAAAATCCAAAGAGAGACCAAATTCAATTGCCAAACCAAAAGCAAATCCGCCCCCATCCAAAAAATCTAAGTCATGTGAGCTGTTGCTTGGGCATGGCGTATGTTTTTGAATAAATATGAAGTCGAGCTTGAAATTGAGCTGGCAAAATGGTAAAGAGAATTGGGGGAGAGCAAAAAAGGTTGAATGTAACGTAATAAGGCAGAATTAATAATTTAAAATATAAATTGCCACAAGAGCACATGAGATATTTTAACCACAAGCAATTTAAATATTAAATGAGAATGAGAAATGTAAAGGAGAACAGTTGGGGCAGTTGCATAGCCACCAACCAGCAGCCGCAAAACTTGGAATCCGAAACCTTGGAACGTAACTTCCGTCTGTTCCGTCCGTTGCCGATGTTTGTGTAGCCATTTCCGCATCCTCATTTCATTTTCTACTCTGCCGCTGTTGCCTCCTCCTTCTGTGCGGGTGAGTGTGTGTGTGTGTGAGCACGTCAAGTCAAATAAATTTAATAACGCATACACACATACGGCATAAAAACAAACCGACGTATGGAGTTACGCATACGCCACGTGGAGCGGCGGCAGTGGGGATGTGGCCATGCCATGCCATGCCGTGCCTCTAAGGATGCGCATCAGCGAACCGCAGTGGCGGCGTCTGATAACAATGCAAATTAACACGGCGTATGCGCAATATTTGTTTGCCACAGCCGTGCGCTCCGCATTTTACCTTAAACCTTAGCATATTATTTTGCGCGGGTCTTCGTCCGAACGAACACGCTTTACACTTTAAAGCTCGCTGGTAGATTTCTGGTAAATACGCACATACTGCCGCACATGCCAGCGGTGTATATCTGGCCTGCATCGATTTTTACTGCCGTTTCGAGCCCAATTTTTTTTGTGGACGGCCATTTTACGAGCCACTCACATGCCAGCTGGCGCACACATAGTATATACATATATAAATATACGTATTACACATCATTTCGCCTGCGACGATGCGTAAATTATGCTCCAAAGACAAGAAAAGCAATTTGGGGAATTATCAGCGCAGCCATTAACTTCCGATAACTGCCCAAAAAAAATGTTTGAACAAATCGCTTTCTAAATGCCTGCTCAAGTCAAACTTTTGACGGGAAAGCAAAACTGGCAGCTCGACATCAAGAATCATTTTCGGAAATGATTCATTGAAAACAAGTGAAGATTATACACACATACATATTTTATGGTTTTATCTCCTCATTTTAAAATATTTTAAAGTACTCATATAGCACTGAACTATAACTCAGCTTAGATAATCTAGCATAATCATCTTGGATATTTGTTTCATGCTAATGAGCCACTCTTCTTTTTGCAATTATCAGCTATGGCTATGGATTATTAATTAAAGAAGTGCCACTCGAAATGAACAATCTGCTGCGAAAGCTAAAACCCCAGTGAAACCAGAAGAGGCACCCCACTCATGAGAATTGGTACTCGTTTATTAACTGCCATCCAGCCAGCCAGAGCCACACTCGAATTCGCTTGGTTTTTGCGGCTTGCCAGATCATTAATTTTTGGGGAGTGTCAAAAGCGAGAAGCGCGCATTGTATTACATCAAAGGCTCGGGTGGATATCGCATTTTAAGCCATACGGCTGTTGCGAGTCCCTGCGAATTGGAAAGCCATCAATTATGGCCCCAAAGTCAATTCAATGTAATCCAGCCAGCTGGCGCATCTTAATCGTGGCTCGTCGTCATCGTCGCAGTCGTAGTAGTCGTCTCAATTGCTAAATCATGGAGGCGAACTCCAGTTTGCCAACTGGATTGCTTAGTTATGCATGCACATACGAGTATATGTGTGTGTCATCATGAATATGCGAATGTGATAGCGAGTTGCGCCAATCAACTGTGGCTCGAATACAAGCTGAATCTGAATCCGAATCCGAATCTGAAGCTGCGAATCCAGTGAGTCGCCGGCAATTGTCTGTGCAATTTGGTGCACAACAAGCGCAAACAATTGTGGGAAAGGTTATTCAAAAGTCATGCGACTACCGCCGCCTGGGAAAATGTAACGAAACCCCAAAGCGCTGAAACAAACAGCCAAGCGGGCAAAAGCCACGCTTTCACGTACCAAAGAGCTACAAATTTATTAGCGACTTTTTGCCACAACTCGATGTCGCATCCTTTCACTTTGCCAGTTGACCCCTTCTGACTTTTACCTCCCCACCAGTTGGGTTTTCTGTGTCATAATCAATAATTAAAGTCGCCTGCGGACTGATCAAGATAGACAAAGTGTTTGGTTTTGGGGTAATGTGCTGGGCAACCATAAATATAAAGTCACGTGAAATGGGTTTTTATGCGCAAGTGCAGATACGTTTTCAGATGCGGATGCAGATAGAAACAGAGATACAATCTGTGAATCGTTCGTGTGTGCGGCCATATGTGGTGCAAATATTTCATTCATGACGCTTGTAAATCTTCTTTTGATTGCACTTAATACTTGTCACACAGCACGGCGCAAAAAAGAGATTCCTAGCAAAGGCATTCCGCACACAGAAAATACCCAGGAGCTGGAGCTGCTCAGCATCCACCACATTGGGAGCACAAAAAAGCCAGCCAGCAAGCAAACTAACAAGAAAAACTGCCAACGGTAGGAAGAAAATCATAATAATCCAACATGTTTGCATTCAAATTGAGAATTTCTCATATGCTCCACCTGAATGGGAACACGTATGTATATGCCTTTGAATGTGTGCGTTAGTCTGCCTCCGCGCTTGTGTGCGTATTTGTGCACAGAGAGAAAATTTAGGAATATTATATTTTTTAATATTCCGGCAACAGGCAAAGATTTATGATGCTTTCATTCAAGATATTGCCTTAAATTTAAATATTTGAGAACATTCAATCTCAAAATAACATTTAAATGTTGGCTAAATGAGACTTCCCAATTTTTCCATCTGTAAGTGAGTAAGTATTTCTATCTCTGCTGGGAAATCTCATTTCATTTGTGCACCATGCAAACAGCCTTCTCACACACGAAGGTACACGCAAGGCTGTCGTATTCGCCTTTCAGCTCTGCCAGTTAAAAATCATGTTTTCAATGCGAAAGATTTTGGCTATCAGCAAAACATGGCCGCAGGATACAGATCCGGATCCGTGTTGCCCGGAATAAGAGACACCTTTTACCGCAATTTATCGTTCGCTGAATCTTAAATCCCCTTTATCACACTCTTACACACACACACATGCAAACAGTCGGACGAGGGAATGTGTTTGCCATCCATGTCGCTGTGCGTTGGTATGGCGATTCTTTGGCATTATCCTTGGCGGCCTCGCGTTGTAAAACCAGAATTATGCTTTTTTATTGAAAGTGAATGAAGCATAGAGGGTGCTCGGTAAAAAACAAACAAGTCAAGGTGCGCGAAATATGCACACCATATAGATTTTAATCTCGGAATTTATATTTGCCTCGTTTGAGAGGCATAGTGAAAAGGTGAGCATGGAGGGAGTATTGAATAGGTCCCAAGTGACTGGGCACAAAAGAATGCAGGAATCCGAGAGGCCTCCGCCGGTCTCCATTTACTTGGTTATCAGGGAAAATCTTGAAAACTTATTACCAGATACTTGAAGGGTCTCGCAGCTAATAAAAGCCAACTTCTCGTTCTGTGTCAGCTGCCTGCCAACTTATTATTCGCTTGTCCTTACCGCCACAAGAGTGCCGAAAAAGGCATAAAAAAGTGCCAAGATGTCGGAAAGGACTCTCATCCTCTCGTTCTTGTAATATTCAAAGTGTCCTGTTAACGCTTTTCAAGAGAAACTTTTCAAATCTACAAATTGGTTTCGCCTCTAACCGCAAGAAAAAGATTGCCGAGCCTTTCCAACTCGAAGGCTGACAAATCTCTGCCCCCAAAACGCACATACGCACCAAAGCAAATTTCACGCCAGGGCCAAAGGCAATGTGAAGTCAAGTCAACTGCGGGAAAAAGAAAAGTACGAAGAAAGTTGGTAGAGAGGGTACACGAAATTGGGAAAGGGCCAAGGCAATGGCAAACGAAGGCAAAATCAAGTATAACACAGGCAAAACGTGGGACTAACAACGCTAATACCCCAGGAAAATCCCAGCGAACAGCGGGGTAAACTTTCACAATCTCCAGATCCTTCGGCTCTACCCATTCCTTGTTCGATCCCACTCCACTGCCATTCACTTCCATTCACTACCAACCATTCTCGACCCTTTGCGACAAACAAATCCAGCCAACAACTTTTGCGAAAAACTTTATGCATTTCACTGCTGATGATGAAAACAAGGGCTACACGAAAAAAAAGTGAAGTGAAGAGAAGAACCAAGCAGGAAAAAACAAACGTAATTCCCGCATTTTCTTGATTTTAAAATTTACGAACGGCACCAGCGGAAAATAAGAAAACGGTTTGCTCCAAGGAGCCAGGACACATGTCCATCCCATCCGCCCGAGGCTGATGCAGGGGGATTCGGTGCGGATGGAGCGATAACTTTTTGATGTTTTATGGCTGTCAAGTTGTTCTGTCGCCATGTCAAAATTTTATTATAAATTCCCACCAACAACCCCACCCACCCATTTTGGCCTCCTTCTGGCCCGCATCTTCGCCTCTGTGGCCATGCCGCTTGCTTAGCTCGCTTGCCAGCGTCATTGATTTGCATAAAAACGTTAACAAATATTTTCCATTTTATTATGGCAAGTGGGACCCGAAAAGAAAATGATAACAAAGCGCGGGCCAAGCTGCAAAGAACCGACAGACAGCGGTGAAATTCAATATGTTTTGTCTTCAGTTTTTGTTTCTCGGCGGTAAAAAGGATGCAGATGAGACTGCTGACTGAAAGGAGGGCATCGAATGGGTAGTACCCCTTAGAAAATAACCCAAATCTGACAGATATAATATAATAATTCTCTGATAGTTTATGCACTTTAGAACACTGCTTCCTAAAGCCAACCTGCATTTTTAGGAATATTTAATACTATCGATATTAAACAAAGTTTAAACAAACTAACCAACACACTCGGTGCCTGTAGGATATCGAAAAGAATAATAAAAAGTTCTTCTTAAAAAATGAAACCTGCAGCAGTGTTAACCCTTAAATGTAAACTCCAACAGCAAGTTTGAGGACCCGGGGTCCTGAACGCAAGGGTATTCATACATCAAAAACTGTAGCTGCCTTTGGGGCGCAAACAAGACAAACAAGTCGCTTTCGTTTTTATTGTTGTTGCTGCTGGGCTGCTGCCGCTTGGTAAATATTAAAAATACATGTAAAATTCAATTTCTTGGCCTGGGCATGGGTATGTGCTTATGTTTGTTGACTCGCGGCTGCTTGTCGCAAATAAAATCTACATGAAAAGCAAAAAGGAAAGGACTCGTAAGGGGTCCTCAAACCCAGCAGCCCGCCTCCTGCGTCCTTTGACACTTTTGCTCCAGCAAGCTCAATATAAATAAATAAAATTCTTTGCGGCTGTTTTGCGGTGTTGTCGGCTGGCACCAAAAACCGCTGCTGGAAAATTAATTGAAAATGCTTTCGCTTTAAATAAATTTTCAAGCCAGATCGCGCTCTGCGCCTCTCTCACCAAGAAAAAAAAGGAATCGAGGCAAAAAGTAAAAGCAATTTCAATTATACGAAGAAGTCATTGAAAAAAGGAAGAAAAAAAAGAAAGGCGCAATAATAAGACACAAAATCAATGACTGTATTTGATTGAATCAAATGTGTGCCGTTGTGTGCTGCAATTAAGGCGATCTAAGGATAAATAAGCCGGAGTGAAAAAGGGCCAGTCTGGGCCTCCAGTCCCAGTTGCCCCTGGGAAAATCGGCTCTCATGCATTCCTGTCACGATTTTCGATTTGCTTGGCTTTTGAAGATGTCGTCTCGCTTGGAGTAGGTACTATATATATATATATATATGTATGTACTTATTTACAATCAACTGCGCTAAATTGGGCTAAAACTTTTTAAAATGCCATACATCTTCGGCTCGAATCGGCGCAATTCGATTTTGGGCGAAAAATCCTGGGAAACAAACGCTTAATTTAATTTATTTTGCGCAATTTTCCAATGCTGTGCTGGCTCAGCACGAACGGCTGCTCATTAATTTTGTTTTATTTCATTTTATTGGCGCATCAATCGACTGAAGAAGGGGCGCGCGCTCAAGAATCCCAATTTGAGACTCCACTGAAAGTCAGCAACTTTGTTGTTTTTTTCTTCTTTTGGCTTGCTATTTAGTGTTAAATTTTATGCAATTCACGTTTCACGTTTTCCATGTTTCCCGCTCGAATGGGCCGCCCGAAATGCCCGCCCATTGCTCATTATCGTTGTCATCATCTGGGAAAATCTTTTCATTTCCCGGTCGCCTCTGGATGATAATTGAAATTGAACAATTCTAATCGATACTCTGTTGAGGCGTGAAATTTCAGCATTGCCTCTGCATCCTCATGAAATCGCCTTAACTTGGCTTATCTGCTTATCTGGCCAGCCGCAACAACAAAAGGCGCTTCCAGCTCCATGAAAGAAATGAATGTCAGAGGAAGTTTTTAGCCGGCAAACATTTGAATGTAGTGCTCGGGGCGCACTGAATGTTAATTCGCAACATCCAGAGTTAGCCAGTCAGAGTTGGCCCATATGTAGGAGCCCAGGGGGATTTAGATGGGGCATTTAAATAATACTTGAAAAGCTTTTTAAATATTCATTTATATTTACGCACTTATCCTGCGGCCAAAGCCTGCTAAACATGCCCCCGGTTGACAGGTCGAATTTGTGTGGGAAAGTTTTCGTTCGTTCCCAGCCTTATGCTTCAGTTCTCATAAATAGAGCTATTGCAGACAATTGAAAAGCGATAAACAAAGCAAATACAATTCGTTTGAACAGGCAGGAAACGACCCAACTTCAAAATAAATCCTTGGATACTCACTCAAAGGAGGTTCAAATAAAAAATGCTCTGATGTTCGGATGCTTAAAGCTGCTCAGTGCTTCTGCTTACCTGCAAATATATATATAGAAAAAAAGGAAGAATATAATGTACTGGATTAGAACAAGCTCGCTTGATGGATTGTGTGAATGCATTTGCCAGGGACAGCTCAAATTTCCAAGTTTCCCACAGGACCGACATAATTGATCAATATTTAGCATGGCAGCGCGTCAGTGTCGACAGGCAAAGTGCCAGACATGCAAACAGGTCATCAGGGTGACTTGGGCGGGCTGACACGGATAAGACCGATTGGGGGATAGGCCAGGACCCCAGGACCCCAAAGAACCCCCAGTTTAAGGGGCCTTTGCCTGGGTAAACTATTTCGCATAATTGGTTGCCGCTTCTAATTGCTTTCTGACAAAATATCTCTCTTAGTGTGTATGTGTTTAGAACTCAAACAGCGAATTCGTCATTATCTTTTAATTAATTTTCTCGACCAAACGATGAAAGTTTTCTCCAGAGCTTCATTTTCTTTTGCCAGCCTTCTGTTTTTCTCGTTTTTTCTGTTTTTTTTTTTTGTTTTTCATTTTGGTTTTTTGTTTGCCGGCCTTCGGTCCTGTTTTCATGACAAACACACAGCCAAAGGACAGCAATAAGCATTGCTTTATTTATCTTGTGTCTGCTTTTAGTTTTGGCCTCTGACAGTTTTCATGAAAACAGAATTTTCCTTTTCATTTTGCTGCTGCTTGGCAAAATAATTACAAAACGAAACGCTGCTGCTGCTTCTACTGATGCTGCTGCCACAGCGCGCTGATGTCGACATGAAAAGTCTTATTTGTCAAATGGCTCAGAGCCCAAAATTGGACTCGTCTGTTTGCCGGTGGCGATGGCGGAGAAGGAAGAAATCACATCCCACTCCTTCTGCGGCTTAAGCGGCTTACGTGGAAATCTCAGCAGCGAGGCACTGCCGGGCCAGATTCCCACGCTAGGTTCCCTCCTCGATTAACATAATCGAGGTAGATCCGATCCATCAGTAAATTGGTTGGCCACAAAATCGCATCAAGTAGACCCCCATTTTGCCCCGTCCACTTTATCGCGCTAACTAAATTATTGGAAAATGCATTCCTCACAAGCTTTTTACGGCGCATGCGCAGCCGCATCAAAGGTGTTGCCACAACGCGGCAATCACGACGAGTCCAACCGAAGAAGACCCCGTTATGTGTGAGTAAGCCACAGGCATTTCCTACTGGCATTTGTGTAAGCCAGGCTCAAAGTACAGTGCGTTTCGTAGTTATAATAGGTATTTTGAAGAAGTTACATGTTTATGAAACAACAATAAACAATGTTTGCTTTTCCACTGATTTTATATACATTTGTTTAACCCTATTGCAAATAATATTTGTACTTTCTCCGCTTTTATTACCACATTATTTACGTTTTCGCTACACAATTTTTGTATAAAGCTACTTGCTGTGCGCCTCCGCTTGCCTTAACAATGCGTGACGCACTGTATGGTGCCTTGTAATATATTTTCGAGTTTCAATTTGGGGTCTTGACTTTAGCTGCGCTTATTTCTGTGGCGGCGGCGTCTCTCAGACTTACTTGTCAGTTTTAATAACTCGCCTGTTGCGAGGCTGATAGGCGTACCGTACCGTACCATCATCATCATCATCATCATGGGCGGGAGCCATAGAAGTTATGATTTTAAGCTGCAGGTTCATTAAACTTTCTGTGCTGACTGGGCCATAAATTAGGCAGGCATACATATGTGTGTATACAGAGAATATCAATAATGTTCTCTGGCCCTTCAGGTTTATGGGCCATTAAAAAGTATGACTATGGTTATGACTCTGGACAGTGGTTGCTCAGACACTTGTGATATAATATCTACGCTGCCTTGTTCATAATTAATGCGCAGTGTCCTAATAATAACAGTAATTAATGTGTACTGGAATGCTATGTAGATTCGGCATCTGAAATCAATATTAAATGGGGGCCCCTTGTGAAGGTCTGCCCACGCGACTCGATTAAAAATTAAGCACTGTCCCCACAAACAGATTTCTACCATTCGCAGAGGAAGAGAGAGTGGGAAAGACCCACAAAAAAAGAATCAAAATCAATTTTATGTTTGTGATACTCCGCTTTTTACGACCTCTTATGTGGATCCACACAGCGGGCAGCTTAAAACATGCAAGACTCCAGCGCAGATTTGGCTTCGTGTCTGGGTTTTGTGTTTTTAGTTCTGATTGTGTGGTGGCATTATCATTGACTTCCATCTAAGAGGTGGCCTGGATTTATACATACATACATATATTTGGTATTCCCAGGGCCAGGGTCCACAAAAATGGGCACAAAAAAAAAGGAAAAACTGTCATATGTTGATTTTAATGGCGTCAATCTGTGCAAACAGTCGGACATTTCGCTCCTGTCTGGCCCATTTGCCCCATCTGCCCCGTCTCTGTTTGCATTTATAATTTGTTTGTGTATTGATTTACATGTACGCTGGTCATCAGTCTTGTTCCGATTTTGCTGGATGAAGTGAATTGTTTATAGAGCCTGCATAAAAATTGCAGACATACCGATACCATGCCCCATGCCCCATCCCCTGTCTGCAACATATTGACACATTTCAGTCCGCGACTGATTGCTATATAATTCCGACTGTCCCCACCAATTGCAGTTTGGACGTGGACGGGGATACGGATTGTATGTGTGTGTGTCTGCGTGGCGGGCGTCTCATTAGGAATGCAAATGTTAGTCCTTGTCCGCCCTTAATGTGCTATTAAATTTTCAAGCGATATGACATTGATGTAAATTCGAGGGGCTGGCTCCTGACATTTTCGGTTATTGGGGATCATGTCAAGGCGAAATATGTGTGTGTGTATGTTCAAACATTTTCCCAGGCCGAATGGCCGGATATCAATCATTAACGTTGGCAGGAGTCGCAGCAGAAGTCCCTTTAATTGCAGACCAACCACGCAAAGTGTTGAGTGTTGGCCCTTGGGAGTGGCGTTATCATGGCATCTTGTCCATCTAAGTACATTTTCGACTTATCGGTGACTTTAATCTAGAGACGTTTTCAAGGGTGCTCGGCGAGGCATGATGACTCGATCGCCTTTTACTGGAACCTACGAAAAAACGTGTCTTCCTGTTCTTATTGTTGCGTGGGCATTTCTTATCACTGAATGCCCATCAATGGAAAAGCGTAGGTTTTCCCATTTTCCCAATGCATTATCTTTCACTTTGGGTTCGTGTTCGTTCCATTCTTAAAGCTAAATCAAGCGTTGGACATTCACCATTTGAGGTATTTTATAATATCTGGCCCAAATCGTTGCTGACTTACTGTTCTTCGGCTTGCCTTTGCCCGCTTTTCTGAGCATTGAAATTAGCTTAAATTTTAATTATAGCCAAGTGCCCATTTGTGCTCGCTGGCCCACTAATGAAGTTCAAATATTCGTAGCATTTTTTATTTTTTTTTTCGGGCCAAACTCCAGATCAAAACCTGAGCCAGAACATTTTATGCTAATGACAAATGCTTTTATCTCGGCCAGAACAAAGCGGGCCAAAAAGAAAAGGAGGATGAAAAACGGAAAATTATAAGCAGAAATTGTTGGCAACCTGCTGCTGATGCTGATGCTTATGCCGCTGCTGTTGCTTTTCCTTTTCCAGCTGGGTGGCAGGAGTTTTCCCGACTTTCCACCCCACCACTGACCCTAATCATTGTGCCGGACTGACCCGCCAAGTTGGTGAAAAGCTGCAGATCGGGAACCGTGAAAATTACACCGCCTTTCCCCTGCCCCCGCCGCCGCAATGAGGTTACAAATATTACATGCCAGGTGGGTGGGTGTTTTTGGGTGACTAAATTTATGCATTTTTTTCTATGCGGCTTTAATTAAATTTCTCTTTTTCGGTATGTTTATTTATTTTTTTTTTTTTGAATTTTTCCCTGCCGTTTTCTGTGGCCGCTAATTTCCACGTTTAGGCGCGTCTAATGTTTCCCCTGCTGTGGTTGTGTTTCTTTATTCAAATGAGAAAATATGTGGCTGTGTCACAGGTGAGTAGAAGTAAGGCCTAATTGGCCCTGCCACACGGGGTTTATTATATCAACATTTACCCGGCTTCATTTGCTATGTCTCATTCTCGTTTCCATTCTGGCGCCATCTGTTTGATTATGGAAATCGATTAGCCAAGTCCAAGGATCAGAAAACATGTCGCGACCGAAAACTTCATGAGGGAAAACTCCTGCACGCAGGTAGGGCCAAAAAAAAAAGTGAGAACATAAAGGGCACTAGGACGGGGACAAACAATGGAGAGATAACCCAAAGATAGACAGACAGTGGAAAATTAATGAGATTTTTCGTTTGTGCAGCTGATGAAGGCATTAGGGTGAAAGCAAGTGCAACGACTTCATTTCCCTCCCTCCACCGAGAGAATGTCGCAGTGGGGAACTTATGGTTCTTCCTCCCTTCACGATTTTATGGTCAGCTGAAGCAATAAAATTGAAATTAATTAATTGAATGCAACGCAATAAGCCCGGTGACTGGCCAGGCAGGTCTATCTCAGTTCAATCTGATTGGAGAGTAAAAAACCTCACACGTCGAAATCACACGGAAAGAAATGAGATGTTCAAAAGAAACAGGTGATAATGATAGGGTAAGTATTATATTTAGCTATACTCTTAAATGACATAATATTATATTGTGCTACAATACAAAATGTTTATATTAGACATACTCGATATAAGAATCTCATATGGATAGTATCTTTTCAATAACAGATCTTATAAATACAATCTGAAGCTGTGTTTTTTACCGTGTAGTTGTCTCCCATTTACGTCACGGATCTGGTTTGACTTTGGGTTTAACCGCCTGCTGATCTGCGATCGGGAGAGTAAGACATATGTTGGATCGATCGTAACGCTCTTCTCAGCTTAGCAGGCTGACTCATCGCGCTGAGCGGACCGCAAGTCATAGAAACGCTGAAAGCCGACGTGCTAATTATCAACACAAGTCGCCAATAACGAAGAGTGAAATAGCAGAAAGCTAAAAAACACTTGGCAGATGTAAAAACCAAAGCGGAGTCAGCTTTGAATATTGTTTTTCTGCCATTTCGCTTATCAACCGAGTGGACAAACGCCCTCAATACCGAGAGGGGGAAAAATAAAGCAAACGACTAAAAAAGCGAGTACAATGAATCTTAAATGAGTCTCTCATTGTGCAGAAATATTTATAACAAACGTGTATGTATGACAATTCATTTTGGGCAACTTTTACCGCCTGCAGTTGAACGAGTGGCTGCGGTTTGGCCATAACAATAACGGAGCCACAATTACAGCTACTTTCTAACGTGGCCAAGACGAAAGACCCAAGCGAGAGCATCTTGAACGTTTGCAGTTTGCCGTTTTCCACTTCATTTTTTTCGCTCACTTCTTTTTTTTTTTGGCAGAAGTTAAGTAGACTGTTAAATGACTTCCGCAGTTTTACCTTCACAGACGAAGACTCACATTTTTTTCATCAGCTTGCCGCCATTGTTATAGCCGCTTTGAAAGCTTCTTTGCCTTTGATCTGGGCCAAAGAGGAAAAATCTTAACCCAAATCCAAAGTACAGTTATACGGAAAAGCCGCAGGCGAAAGGAGCTCAATGTTTAGTATCGGAATAAAAATACAATCAATATTTATATATATTGTATTACTGTTGATAAAACAGCATTGTTCTTGAATTCGGGATGTGCTGCTTCTGAGCGATAAGCGTTGAACTTTTGATAATCTTGGGGTTTTCAAATATTTTTAATATATATGTATGTAGCTCGTGCTCAAGGGATGTCAACTAAGAAGAGATTTAGGGAGATGGGAAAATCAAGAAGAATCATGAATGAATTTAAAACATTAGTCCAAGTTTATCATAGGGTCAGGCGGGATTTTAGATTTTAATGATAGAATTTTTACTATAATTGGTACGAATGAGCAGATTATCACTTGCTTCTTTTCTTATTTTGTTTTGCTGTTTCTAATCAACAACTTATCAGCTTTTGACGCTCAGGTTGGTAAATCCTAACTTTAAGTGATGGGAAATTCCGAGTTTGTTAGAAGAAGTACTTTTGAATGAAACGTAATGACTATATGTTATTCAATCTTCGGTCCGGGTAGTCCATGTCAAATCAATGATACCTCAAACATATATCATTGGATGTTATCCCGAATCTTGAATTTCATTTCCCTTTGTTCAGCACACTCAACCGATGAGTTCTGTATAAATTTGCGTAATTTAATACAACAATGGCAATCAGTATATTTCCCACTATCAAAAGCAACTAAAAACCACCAGCCCTTCTGCTGCATGGAATATCCAGATAACAGGAAACTTTGTTTACTCTCCATCGAAGGGTTCTATAAATAATTGGCTAAATCACGTTCGTTTAATTGCACAAAGCCGAACTGCAGCATTACCCTGGAATTCCCACCTTAAATACAAATAAAAGTCCCCGCAATGAAAACCTGTTGAACGAAGCTCTCTTTGGTAGTAAATAAACTTTTGTTGTGTCTGTTTGTTTTTTTTCGATTCCAAACTGGTTTCTGGCCAAAATTTTGAGTGTTAATATGCTGGCTCGTGAGCTTTGGGCCAAGTGCGTGTGGCTTTGTTTTCTTTTTTTCATTTTTTTTTTTCGTTCATGGGTTGGCCAAAACGCAAAGCACACCCCAAGGCCGAAGAGCACTTGCTGCACTGCAGCATTTTGCACATTTCCCTGGAAAGTGCCGAGAAAAACCACGGAAATTGTGGACAACAAGAGTGTGACACACACAAACACTGGGGAAAATTGTGCAACGGTAACAACTGCTGTAACTGTTATTCATCGCCAATTTGCACAGGAAAAAATACGGTTTTACGCTGATGTTATTGATAAATCCATTTAAAGATGTTTACAAATATTTTTCAGCTTATTGTATGTACTTTAAATTGATTTTATCTTTTTGCAGTCAAAATGTACACAAAATGTCAACCAATTGCCCGATGAGCCATCAATTAGGTAAATTTTGTTTTCTGTGCAATTATAGGCGAATTGGACTGATCAGCGAGTGGGACAGAGATAGCCGAGCTTAGAGCGCGCCAAGCGAAGCTTAGCACAAAGCGAAATCGAATGGGAGATAACGAGACAGAGCGAGATGGCATGGTTCAAAGTGTAATAACTGAACAAGGAGACGTAAATACTTACCGTTTTAATACGTGTTTTATTAAATGTGAGGTTAGCTACTCCGCTGCGATCTCTTGTGCAAATATGAATATTTATTTGGCTTTTCTTAAGCTGCCACGAACAAACACGCACTGGCACTGTTGTTTAGCTTCTCTGTTCGCGCTTGTTCGCACTTTGAAGCCGCGAATTTTCGCGTTTTTTTTTTTTGGTTAAATGCTTGCTACACTTTCACACATTTGCATTTAATTGCGCCTTGTGTTTCTTGTTTTTATGGATTTTGTGCTGCGTTGCGTTGCTCCTAACTTGGCTTATTCGCATCGGTTGCCAAATCGCTGGCCATAAAACGAGACAAACAAAAGCGGCCCACAACACACGAACCCGCGACTCTGGCTGGGAAAATCTAAAATCCAACTGCTACAAGCGCGACAAGCGTGCGTTCACGTCGGCGATTCGAAACAAACTGAACTCGACTCGGAAAGAAAGAAGAACTGAGAGCTGAAGAGCTGGTAGTGCGCTTAGTGTGGAGGGAAAGACGAGAGAGTGACTGAGTCGGAGAGAAGATACCCTTTGCTCAATATAGAAAACATTAATTACTTAAATATGTAATCACACTATTTATATTTTTTATCTTAAATTATATTAATTTTGTCACAGTCTATACCTTCCTTAAACTCCAGTTCGTTAATACATTTTAAATTATTTAATGATAATTTATGAGAGTAAGATCAAAATATTTTACTATTAATAACATAATATTTTGTTACTTTTTTAACATTCTGGAGTTATTTCTATACAGCTGTTTGGGTTTTATACATTATCAGCTTAATATAAATAAACATGAGGAAAAAAAATGCTAGTCTCGAAACATAAGGATATTTTTGACGTACCGATAAGAGTTGTTATTTAAAATAAAACAGTTTTTGTAGAAAAAACACAATGTGATAATATGAGAAATCGAGCTTTCAGTTGATTTAATGTAAGTTGACTAGGATTTTTCTAAAGAATAAATGCTCTCATTGACTTATGTGTTGCAAACAACATATTAAGTCGAGCAGTTCCTTCTACCCCACAAATACCATTCGTACGTACAGATACGAGGGAGAAAAAGAGAGAGACACACGAATTATCTTCGTGTCTGTGGTCGTTGCACTATAAACAAATCGCATGCGATAAAAGTCATGCGAGAGAGGAATACAGTTGAAATACAGGTACTTCGTATAAGAGTATAAGAGAAAGTGGTAGAGAAAGAGAGAAGAGAGCCTTCTACTGTTTTGTTTTCATTTTTGGGGGAAAAGCCGGCAGTTGTTGTTGGCCAGTAGTTCTCAGTTCTTGTTAGCCAAGTTTAACCGGTTAACTTCGAAGTCTAAGCATCTCTCAGGCAGCATACGTAATAACAGTGATTATGGATTTATTAGTTGATTAGTCCCTCTCTGAGTAAAATGTAAAATGTAATTGCCAGCACGTAGCAGACTGATTGTTGTTGTTGTTGTTGTGTGCCAATTAAAAGCACACTTCCATAACATCTCCCCTCTCGCTCTGCCGTTTGCGACTCAAATGAAGTGGAAGTGCGTTCTGCTAATGCGGAACAAGGATGGGACATAGCTCCCGGGGGAGCAGCGTGTGAAGTGCGACAGGGACGGGCAATGGGAAATGCAAATGGAAATCGTATCCCTCTGCAACTGTGTTTTCTGTAATTATGCACGGCGTACGGAAAATAAGGACATGCTTATGAATAATCTTTGAATTCATGTATAATTTTCATAGCCATCTTGTTTTGATTCCATTTCCCAATAGGTAATTATCTGTAGTCGTAAATTAAAATTAAATTGTTGAAATATTTAAAAAAGTGTAATGCTTATTACTGAGTTCCCACCAGAATTTTCAAGGATTTTAAATATTTTCCTTCAACAAAGCAAAGAAAATATGGATAAGCTTAATACGCAACATTATAACTACTTTTCGCCCACATTTGCATTAAAATACACATTTGCCACACTGCCCGTGTTTTTCATTTGCAATACCTAGGATTTGCTGTAAATAGCTAAGATATTACCGAAATATGCGCATGTAATTCTGACCGAGTGGAAATTCCAGCAATTTCCCATTCAATGTGCCCACATGGGAAAACCCAGCGCACAGGAGATTTATTCCTCATTTGCCTTGTTGATGGTAGCTGCAAAATTTCACTTTGAATTGTGCCGAAAATTTAATTTGATTTCATTTTCATCAGTGGGGACGCACATAAATAGTGCAACAAATGAAATTTGTACGTGCCACAGATGCTGGAGCAACGAAAGGCAGGCCCACATGTGTTTCAGGTCCAGATTTGTGACCATTTGTGCGTGGTTGGCCACGACACGCAGAGCCATAAATTTCGGATTCTCAATAAACTAATGGCAATTGGTATCCGAAAGATACATTCTATATACATATCCCTACATATATCTCTTCACACACACGTACACACACATTCTGGCCCGTCTGCGTTATTAGTTTTTCTGTTTCTTTTCCTTTCGCTCGTCGCTCTTTTCAATCCGTGTGACACTTTTATCACACACGTTCGACTCATCAAAAAGTTAACGACGATAATGACAAACATTTCAAAAGCAAACACTCTGCGGCATGCAACCAGATCCATTTTCCCCAGCCGGGAGATAAATATCTAGCATATAATGCCCGGCCTTGTTGTTGTTGCGGGGCAAACACCTTAATTAACTTTTTTCATGAACATCTTGGCTTGGAACCCGGCTCCCCCTCCTCTTGCCCCTCGAATCGGTCTAACTTGGCTTATTTATTAGGGTTATTTGCTCAACGACTGGTGGTCTTGTGTGTGTGTGAGACGTCCTTTCACACACAAGAACACACACTTGCTATCGCATGGGTAACTACCTGCTCATTTTCACCTGAGTACGTGTTAATTTTGTATATTTATCTTTCTGTTTCCCGAGCTGCCCGAGCGCTGCCAAATAGAAAGATTGTATAAATTTCATCGCAAGCGGGGCGCCCAAAACAAGGGCAGTCCGAATTCCAATTAACAGCTGGCAGCTTCTTTGGCCCAAAAAGCCGAAATAATAAAACACAAAGACATAACCCGGCAGAAACAACAGTTTCAGCTCCGGCAATGGAATTGTATCTGACACGTTCAACTTTGACGTTGACTTTGGCTTTTCCTCAGTACTGCGCCCGAGTTTTCCCCCCATCGCCTCCTTTCCCCTGACAACGTGGGAAATGCAAATGGCAAGACGAAGAAGTTACCAAGTTTCATGCACACTCATGCACATGCCGAGAGGAACAAACAAAGGCTTGGAGCAAACCCATAAGGGAAAAAACACTGCAAGAAAGCGGTTATCTTATAGATACATATCTAATAGATATCTTATGGATACATGTATGAGTGGCATCTTTTAGAATCATATTTAAATTCTCTTATATTGTCTATGCTGTTTATTAAACCCCAGATAATTGTATCTATCTATCTGCTACTATCCTAAAAATGCATAAATTAAATTTTCCCAGTGAATATTTAGTTTCCACTTGTATCCGCATTGTATACTTTGCTTTGAACTCGCTTTGTTTCTTTTTCAGCCCCACCCCCGCCCACTTTGGGCCTGCCCTTCCCCTTCCCCTTTCCCTTTCCGTTTTCCCATTTCGGCGTTATTGTTATTTCATATTTTGTCTTTTTTGTTTTTTGTTTATCCCATGGCTGTCAGCTTCCTTCGATATTTGATATGATTTTGTGTGAGTTTCGTTCGGTTCGTCGGCTACCGTTGGTTTTTGTTTTCCTCGAGGAGGCGTTGAAATATGCATATGAGCCGCATTTCCGAGTCTCAAGTGGCAGCGATGCATTTGCTGCAGCGGCACATGCGCAACATATGTGAATGTTGCATTAGCAGTTTGCAGTTGCAGTTGCAGTTGCACTCTTAATTTGCAAATGCAGCTTGGCCGGAAGTTGGCGCATCTCTGAGCCGCTTCAGCAGATTCCAGATACCGCATGCCCCCACCAGAGATACTTTCGCAAATGTAAAAATAGTTTTGCACCAGCAGATGCAAATTATGGGATAAATGAAGCGCGCTGCCGAGGGTTCCAGTTCCTGGAGATCTGCCTGCAACTGGTTGCAAGTGGACGTGATATCATTGCAACTAGTTATTATTATTAGCTAGGCGGCAGGGCTTATCGTATTTCTGGTTTCTGCTATCGAAATCAAATATTTCGAACTGGTTTAGGTTGCAACGCATAGGCATAAACATCCTGTCGCGTGGCTTTCACACTCCAAGTGATTAAGGTATTTTCCGATGCCTAATTGATGCTTCCGCCGGTGGCAAAGATCGCGTTGCATAGCATAAACATTGTAGACAGCCATCAAAAAGAATTGTAATTTATACGAAAATTTATTAATTCAAATTGCGTCGGGAAGAGTTGCCTGCCTTGCCGCCTCCGGACTGAAAATAAACACATTCTGGCCCGGAATGGGGCGCATGGGGCACTAGCCATTGTGAGCGCGTGATCTGGAGATACCCAGAAGCGGATTTGACTCCACAAATCCACGTTGACATAATTTGCGCCACATGTGTGCGCAACACTCAGCGGAAAACAGAGCGTGGCTCCTTTTTGGACTAAAGTTAAAAATAAAAATCCGTTTTAAACACGTGCGTGGTGGAGTCTTCGTCGAATGGGGAGCAGTCTTGCAACGCCAGACAACAACTTCCACTTTGACTGACAATTAATTTCAATTGCGCATTCGCGTTAATCGCTCTTACAAAAACGAAAAAAAAATAGGGAAACTTCGTTGATACTACACACTCCCTCAATTATATACATTTTCTCGGGCTTTTCCCAGTGTGTCGCCTTCTGCTGCTGCTGCTGCTCCTGCTGCTGGAGGAGATTAAAAATATAAGTGACAGCGCAACGTTGATGGGGGATTTCCCGAAAGGAAAATGTCAAGTTCAAGAGTCATTACAGCTGGCTAGATGGAGTAGAACAATACAGAGGAGACGGAACTTGGGGGCCCACAGATGCGAGTGGATCGAGTGGATTATTTTTGACGTTTATGAAGGCTCTAATTGATTTAAGGGAGCGCAACGCATTACGGCATATTCATTCCGAATTTATGTATTTATATTTTTTCGGTGGGGCACGTGGTGGTGGTGGGTTGCTGGCGGCTTATCAGCGGTGCGGCGGCTCAAATTGAATTAAGTGCACTGGACGCGTTGCCATCACGTGCAACAACGGGGCCTCGGAAAAGGTGATCCTGGTGAAGGCAGGATGTATGCAGTTGCTTTTCCGATGTCCTTTTTCGCCGGCGAGCTGCTTGTTGTTTGCACTTTTCAGCCTTTCCTTTCCATTTCGCTGCCTTTTTTATTTTCCCCCGCACGTCGACGACCTCGCACGTTCCGCGGTAAAGTCACGTATTTTCCAGGTAATTTACGTTGGCGAAACTGTTGCCACCAATATTTCTGGCCATGCTGGCCGTTGATTTTAGCCGCGTCTTCATCGGGGCGATGTTGTTGCACTCATTCCCGCTCCCCGTGTGCATGAAATGCGTTTTTTGGCCTTTGTACGTGGGCGTTGTCCCTTTTGCCCCGTCCGCTTATTGTTTTCTTCACTCCATCCACTGCTTCTACACTCCTGCCGCAACACCCACCAGTTATCCTGGCCGAGTGCAGCGAAATGTGCATAACGTGACCGGGTTTCTTAGTTGGCTTTTAGCCGGCCAAGTCGAGTTCGAAAGTGCACAGGACACAGGAAATGGCGCACTCGCCGATGCTGCCACTGCTGCAACTGCTGCTATTTCACTTGAAAACTTTTCGACAACTTTCGGACAGTTGCCAGGGATACTCCCGCGACCTTTGCTGCGAATCCTGCTGAGTTGTTTGTTTGTGCTGCTGCCACTGCCGCTGCTGCTGCTCCTGCTGCAACTGCAACTGCTGCGGTTGTTTGCGGTAAATTAAGTTGCTGCCATTGAAACTGCACTTGAGTTAATCGTTTAATTGGTTCATGTTCGGTGGCGGGTGGCCTTTGGGGCAAGGTGGCAACTGGAATTGATGGCCCAACTTTCATCGGGAGATCAGGCAAGCAAAGATCAAGCCACTCACTGTATAAAATCCCAGTAAATCCTTGCCCATTTGAGAAGTTTATTTATTTAACGAGTATTCTTGTTAGAGATGCTGGAAAAGTTAATACACATAATATTCATAACATTTTCAAATTCTAATAAATCTCTTAAAATCACATATTTAACCACTTAGTTTAGTTTATTATTGTATTCATATTTTATTAGATTTCCTCTTGTTTCTATTCCATTATATTAAAAATTGTTCTATATTTTATACATTTTACATCTTCTGTCCCAGAATTTTAACCAATAAAAGCGTAAAATTCAAATTTATGCGCGGTCTCACGCATTTTACGAGATTCGTGAAGAGCAAGAAGTGAAATAAATAAATTAATATTTTATTCAAGTGGCGTGGAGGTAAGCACTCGATCTGGTCGGTCAGTAAGGGCCGAGACTGTTTTATGGACAGGACTTGTTCCGAGTTGTTGGCCCGGTTTTATGATGGGTTGTTAATTTTTAAATGCATTTTTGCCCTCCATCTCGTCAGTTTGGTATGGTGTGGTATTTATGTGCGATCTGTGCCTCGGTTGGGGGTACTCAAGTGGAGGCTGTTGATTTCATTTCCAGCGGGTGCAGCACGCGAGTCTCGGATCAATATAATGTATATGAAGGGGCGTGGCAGGGCGAGGGCTGAAAAAAGGGGTGAGCATGTGCTTGCCATAAAATCTCATGAAATATTTAAACAATCAAACTGCGAGTGGAGCATGGATGGTGTGGTTATGGGTGGTTAAAGTTAGCGAGTCTCCACTTTTGCACCTGCCAACTGACAGTCAGGAGATGTTGCTGCGCCATTTGTAGCCCAGTAAGCTTATTTAGCAGTTTCCGTTTCCGCTTACCTGTTCCAGCTGGCACGTCCCGGGCTCCTTCGAGTCGTCCTGTGCAAGTTTAATGCATTTAACGCTTACATTTCAGCCCTCGAAATTGGCAGAAACGGAGCAAAGTTGGCCCGGCCCGCCCATCTGTCGATTGTCTTGTCGGAGTTTTCGTGCCCTTTTTTCCCATTGTCTCGAGTGCGCGCTGGCGCTCCAATTCTTCGGTGGAATTTCTCAGAAATTGTTGCCAAACAAACGAATTAAATTTCCAGCAGACGGCAACCCACTTGAACTATTTATATCCTTTCAGTTTCCGTATCTCTTTTTTGTGGCGAGCGGAGAACAAATCCCAGCGCTCATTGAGGTCAGATCGCATTGCGTTTTTCGGTTTTTTTTTTTTTATTTTGTGGTGACATTAGTGCAGGACACCCACTGTGCGCGTGTGTGTGTGTGTGAGGGTAGTTGCCAAAAAATAAATGGTTACAGTTATTGCTTTACTGCCATTTACCACCGCATGCTGAGCTCCGCCCGAGTTGTTTATTTCCCAAGGATGGAAGATGCTACAGATACTGCGGATATAAGAACCAGATACCGATAGATCGGGGATGAGTATGGCATCTGGATGACTTCGGCTATTTCCTCTTCTCCATTTGGTTAATTGCTAGCTTTGGGTAGTTTTTAATCTCCTAATGGCCCCATGGCGCTATCCTTTTGTCGGTGGAGCTTCAATCGATTTGCCAATTATTTCAATGATTCCAAACCGTTTGGTTTCTCTCCGCTTGGTTTTCACAACTGCTTTCTTCGTTTCCCGGCTGTGGCCGAGTCGGGAAAGCTGAAAACTGAAAACTGCTGGATAAAGGCAGCCATGCAAAATTCTGGCCGGAACGGAACGGAACGGGGCACAACGGACGATGTCGAGCGGAAGCGGAAATAATATTCCCCAGCTCAAGCAGCGGAAATGATTTATTAAAAAATGGACCGGCAGTCAACTGAGGAATCATAATAATCGCAACAATAACAAAAAAATGGTCGATGTAAGGAAAAAATGTCAGGGATAAAAGTTGGTTTTGTCACACAATAAATCGCAACAAAAATCAAAGTGAAACGAAACTGCCAGGAAAAAGTTTTGGTATCAGCGAATTTTCGCTACACTTTTTATATGAGAAATACAAAATATAAGATGTAGAATATAAATATTTAGATATGGGTTAATTGCAAATATAAATGCAGTAAAATTAAGTTGCAACCATATATTTGTATGACAAGATTAAGTCCTCAGAGTAGATAATATCGTATATATACCCTGTTTATCAGCATCCAATACAATTGCTCGACAATTACACTGAGGGAGGATTCAGTGCTTAGTGACACAGAAATTCTGATTCTGCTGCTGACAGTTGGCAGAATAAAAGATACAAATGGAGCGCAGCGAGCGGAAAAACTGAAAGCGTTTGCAAATGTATCTTTGGCTGCTTAAAGTGGTCGAGTCTTTAAGTCGGATTAAGCTACAGCCATGCATTTGATTTGATCATTGCCAGAAGCCCAGGCACTTGAAGCATAATCACTGAGTGCTGCATGTGAAGTGGATTTTCCAATTATATTTTATCACTAATGCAGTCCGTAAAGGTATTCAGCTTGGATTAATGTTATCTCTTCATTTCCTGGGCGCACACCACAGCACACCACGTGTCTTGAAATATCTTTTGGATTTCGGTTCGTTCGCCCCCACATGTCAATTAGTAGGAAACATCTCTGTTTCCCTATCATTAATTACAGCTCGATGGCTGGGTTCGTTTTCGGTTTGGGGCTGCCGAGATTTTGTTTGGCCATCAAATAAACAAGCGACTGCAACTGCCACAAAAGCTGATATGCATTGCTTGGATAAACAACATTTTGTGGCTGCATTGCAAATTAAATTTGGCTAAAGCTCTTATCACTTATCACATGGCTGAGCCAAAAGCAAAGAACGCAGGACGAGCTGCATCCGCTCGAGCGCACAAGTTGCAAAACTAATTAGCATCAAGTCAGTCAAGAAAATGTAGTCAGCTACCGCTGCTGCTACTGCTGCAGTTTCCACCAAAACGCCACAAACGCTCTAAACTGGAGTGAGTTATGGCCCGAAAGGATGGGCAAAAGTGGTGCATCAACCCATTTGCCAGCTGCACACACTAGCTAATAAATTTAACTATAATCCGGCATTGTTGCACTAAGTACTTTTCATATTTACACAATATATAAGCTAGGTGAACGAGCGCGTGTGTGTGTGTGTGTCCCGCATTTGCATTCACATTCAGGCAGCCGACAGGCCTCAGATGCATGGCTAAAACTGCCTGAAACTGAAACAGAACTGGATGGCAGATTCAGATTCAGTGGCAGAACGCCAGTCAGCCCCGGAGTTTGCTCTGTCTTATGGATACTGTCTTCTGTCTGCTGTCTTTCCTGGCCCCACAAATGGGTCAAAAAAGGAGGACGGCTCGGTGCGGGATGCCGCCTCTCCAGGCGACGTTAACCGCATGTGAAAACTTAACTTCCGGCGACATAAACACTGGCAAGGAGCAAGATGCAAGGAGCTTGCTTAAAGTGCACCCGGAACGAGCAACGAAAGTAAGTGCAGCGTCAAAGCCAGATGAAATATTCAAATGAACAACCAGCTGAGCCGAGCAGAGAATATCATATATGGTGTATAGTTGAGGTCAACTTTTTAGCACAGATGATCGGTTTTCTTAAACTTATTCAAAGCTTTACACATTCTTAACAATTAAATGCATTCCTTCTTAATCAAACTAAATAAATAATCAAATGTATGATTATTGCATTAATCTTCTCAGTGTTATTTTAAATTATAGCTCAATAATTTTATCAAATATCAGCCAGTGATTACAGCTAGGATACGCAATTAACAGACAGATTATTAATCATTCATTGAGTAAGTTTAATGGGAATGTATGAATTAATAATACTTTTATGGCTGTCAACTCTTCGTTTTGACCACACTGAGCAGTTATGTGATTGGTAAATACTAAATGTGCTCCAAATTAATTCCATAAATTAAATCAAATGATTTTTATTCTGTCATCTCTTGCAACACACTGTTGACCACAATTGTATGTGGATAACCAGCGACACACAAGCAATTTGACTGACGTAAAAGTGAATGTGTCTAAGCAGAAGTTGAATCGCGTGTTTCTGTGCCAACGCATGTGTGTCTGTAGTTGTGCCACACTTGGCCACGTTTGCAGCCAGACAAAAGGATAACGACAAAAAGGTTGACAACAATGCGGGCAGACAAGGATACTCGCCTACATGCCCCATGCCCCATGCCCCATACCGTCTTTTGCCTGGCAGGTTGTCGACCCGATTGTTGTCACTGCGAACTGAACTTTCGAACCATTTCCGCCGGCTGCAGTTTCCAGGTTACCAGCTACCACGCACTGGGCCAAAATTAATTGCATACATGGCCCGCACACTTGATTTTCCCTGCTGATTTATACCTGAGAGTCTCGGAATGGAACGGCATCTGTTGCCCCCTTAACTTTTGGCCAACGTCAGTGGAGAAATAAAGTGCCCAACTCACCGAAGACGATCGCATCCTGTTTCCGCAAGCGAAAGTTGTTCGAGCCCTTTTCGCTCATGACTTTCAGCCAAAGTTTGGAAAGTGAAAAGTTTGCCAGCGAGCCGGAGACCGAATCAATGATTAGCAGCAGGAGCAGCGGCAGCAGTTTTGGAATCGAAGAACATAGTGGGCGGATCTTTATGGCTGGCAGCTAGTTATAAAGTCATTTCGTTGTCTGAGCGTCTGAATCCAGACCCTGAAAACTACCACATATGAGCTCACGGAGCTCGTGGCGTTGTCGTCATGACCCAAAATTGCGCCGGAATGGCCCACTTAGAGGCGCCGTGAAGCCTCTACAGATCCTTTTATGGCGATAAGGAGACAAGCGACAAGGACGAGAAAGGAGCAGGCACGCAGCCAGCCCAAAAGCCGCTTAGGGTCCTGGGAACCCTGTCTCAGCATCTCGCCTCATTGCATGCCACGCCTGCTTGCCCCAAAAGGATCCCATTGCTGTGTTCCGTCTTACCGCAATCAAAATTGTTACTTTCTAAGCCAATATGTTTTATGATGTATGAAATTTGATGTTGCGATAACATTTTACACGCCTGGCTGCGCTTTATTTTTTGCCATCTTAAAGGCCCAGTTGAGACCTGTCGGCCTGACTGCCTGCGACTGCTTTTAGCCAGCTTTTAAAGAGCCCGGCTGAATTGGCAACCCCTTGCGGCTGGCTATGTGTTTCCCATTTTTTTTTCTCCTTGCTTTTCTGAGCCCTCTTCTTTTTTTTATGGGGGCTGCCGCAATCAACGGCAAAGTTCAATGGGCCAAAACGGATGCCAAACTGCAACTAAATTCGGCTTTTACCAGTGAAATATTGTCAATTTCACAGCCATCCAATTGCGTGTGTATATGTGTGGGTCGCCTTTCATAGCGGCAAGGCTAAAAAGTGCAGCTCTTTGGTGTTGATTTTTATCCCCGCACTAGACCAAGCGATTTATGCCCTAAAAGAGAACGAGCCAGGTGCTCCAAGGTAGCCAAAGTTGTTCAAGATTTAGTTAGTTTACAGGGTATTGCAGGATATCTTTGCATTATTACCAGTTATGTGAGATTGCTTCTTGATATTTACTGTAAAGAACTATCACTGAAATACCATACTTAACTGAACTAAGAGAACAAACATCATATTGACATCCAGTACCATATTGTATATGTTAATTACATATAAGTAGAGCATTTATAAGTCTACTATTACTTTTTCCATTCTAGCCCCAATTGAAATGTGTCACCATTTTGCAGCGTTATGCATGCATCGCCCGCTCTTCTGGGCTCCATAAAAAACGGCGCTTATCATTCGCTTTTCTGCCGGCCATTTTGGTGGAGCGTTTTAGCTTAAGCGCCCATTCTTTCCGACAAAGTCTCTTTCTCTCTCACTCCCGCCATTTTAGCGGCCATTTTTGTTAGCTTAAAATATTCTTTTTATGCGCTCACGATTTTAATGCGCTTTGGCCATTTTTATGAAGCTTTTCTGTACTATGTAGCTCCACTGCTCAACCGCCTGTCATTTTGTATGAAATTCATGAAGCACAGCGCGGTTTTGTAAGCGGAAGACTTAAGCTGCCATTGGCCAGTGGTTAGTGGTGGGGGGCGAAGTTGGGTGGGTTTTTTTCTGGTGGTCTCAGTATGCAAATGCAATGGCCGAGCTATTTAATTATGTATTTAATGCTGCAGTTTGCATAATTAACCACTGTACTTGGGAGTGCACTTTTCGAGGGACTTGATGTGCACTAAAACCATCTTGCTAAAGACCTTATATACCTTATATGGATGCCTCCTCAAATGAGTTCTAAATGACTTGAGTTAACCATTTATCGCTTCGATGCGGCGAGAAGTCAGCACAGGAAGGACCTGCTCATGTATCCTGTCAGCCATTGTTTATTTATGCTGAGCAAACGCGACCGTGTGTGTTGCGTGTGAAATTGTCACGTCAACGGCAAACCAGAGAAAGTCAAAAGTGCGTCCTTGGATACCGTCTGCTGTTGGTTGGCACCTGCCGTTTGCTTTGACAAGAAATCAAATTAACAGGCCGCAACGTCTTGGTGCCCCAACGTGCCGTGCCTCATTCACCTGCTGAGCAGATATTACTCATACGCCACGTGGAAGATGGCACTCAAGTGGCCCTTTGTGCGTTTGTCTGGCGCTTTGGCCAAACCATTGACCTGAAACCCCAGGGTCTGGCCAAAGTGGCCCTACACCAGCAGCCTAAAATGACGAGCACTCTCGACCCTCGATGCGAGTGCATTTGAGCCCCAGAGCTTTTACAAAAACAGGATCCCATGCATGCATTCATTTCTCAAAAAGTTTCCCACAACTGCTGGCTGTGAATGTTTTGCATTTTGTTTTGCCTTGACCAAATTGACCAAATGGGCGAAATTGTTAACTTTACATTTAAGCAGATTACAAAACATCAGCGCGAGTCTGGCAGGGTCTATCCTGGCTACGAGTCATTCCCCGTTGATCCTGTTCATGTCAGGAGCTGCAATGCCTGTCAGCCTTGTGTCAATCATTTGCCACTGCGGCAGCCTGTAACTGGCTTTAGTGCGAAGATAATTGTTTTTTTTTTTTTTTTTTGTGCTCTGTGCGTTGGCTGCTCCACCCAGGCTTTAAATTATTTTGTTTCGCTTTTGTGCAGCATTTGTCCACCCAAAAAGAAAGGGCTAAAAGTGACAGTGGGCTAATGGATGTCGGTCCTTGCTCTCAATTGAATGTGACATCATCAGGCACCCACCTCAGCATCCGCTTCCCCAACTCCAACCAGAAGCCGCCAGAACGCGGCGATGGCTAATTGCCACCGCCTATTTGAGGCCAAAGCTAATTTCGATTAGGCAAAGCCGCAGACAGCATCAGAAATTTCTGTTTGGTTTCGGGTTTGAACGTTCAATTGCAATTGCGGTTGACCGGTAAAAAAATCAAATGACTTCTGGAAAAGCAATTGATTGGGAAAGGGAAGAGTCAATCAACTAAGCCAAAGTCAATGGTTTTGTAATAATTGGGGAAGTTTTGAGGTTTCTCCGGTAGGCCACATGTTAGGGACCCCAAATAAGTTGAATACATAACATAACATAATAATTGGAACCTTTTTTTTTTACTATTTATTTTTCATGAGAAATATATACGTATTACCGAATTGTTTCACATGTTGGTAGCAGATAGACGTTGGCAGCAATGAGTGAAAGCATCGTTGATTAATTTAATTACGTGGCTCGGAGTCGAACGACGGCTAACCGCTTCAGTGAACCAATTGAAAAATATTTTATATTTTAATTGAATTGCATTAAAATGCAATGCGCAATTTAATTATCATGGACTGAGGGCTGTTGACGGTTGGCATCGCGGCATGTCAATTGATTTGCCAACTGCGGCATGCCACATCGCAGACATTGGCAACAATGTTCTCACTGCCACAGCTTTTTCTGTGGATCCGTGTGCACATCATTTGATAATTATAATTAGTATTAGAGTTACACATTCGGATGACCAACCAACGGGATGACATCTATAATGGCATATCATTATTTGATAGCTCGCTAATGAGGCATCAATAATAGGTCTAATGATTTTCGCTCGTTAAACTTCTTGCGCCTATTAAACAAAATGTAAAAAATACAAATACCATCCTATCTTTGTTGCTAGCTCTAACATATTTTCTTTATATTGTTTACAAATCACAGAGGCCCATAAAGTATTTTATTGGCCACACAATAAGGGGAGCACTTACCCACCATCATTCTCAACTCGTTGACAGCTTGTAGCCTTTGAGGGCCAAATCGTATTGTCCTTAATTGCTTTTTAAAGGTCTGCCAACTGAGTGAATCAAAGTCTGGCTGCCAAATAGATGGGTGTGTGTATAAACACATACATATGCACATGCACAGGTGTATGTATATATGTTGCACAGGTGGAGATCGCTGGGCGGATGCCCATGCAACATTTGTTTCAAGCAATTTACTTCAACATAATCATATTAAATTTTCTCCACCTACTCGTTTAGCTGGCTGGTCCTTCTGCTCCTTGTGCTCTTGTACGCTCCTGTCTGTGTGTGTGTGTGTGTGTCTTTTGTGGGGGCGTGCACATCGTTTTTGTCTAGCAGTTGCCACCTGGACTCCAGTGCTCGGCCTGTGTATCTGGAAAATTATACTTAAAAGCTGGGAGCGTCCTTCGTACAGCACACACACACACATGCGTCTGACTTTGTAAGCTGCTGGCTGACACCAATAGAGACTCCGGTACACACGGTTGCAGGGTGTCCTTTTTATAGTTGCTCTGCGGCAGGACTCCTCCGACTCCGGTGTGTTTATTTTTTTCCCCGCTCTGCAGTTTGTGCCTGCCCTGCCCAGGTCGTTGGCTTTTTGGCTCACACATGGGGGCGTTTTCATTTCCTTGCTGGCGGCAGGAACATGCAACATCCAGGGAGTTTGCTTTCTGGGTTCCTGGGCTCCTGCCTTGCTGCATACACTACAGCAATTATAATTTCCTTCTAATTTCATTTGTAATAAAGTAAAAGGCCTCGCCACGGCTCGAGTCATGCGGTGATTATGCAAATTCCCTGAAATCCATTCGCCACACCCAATCATTTCCACAACTCACGACTGTGTGGGGCAAGATCATTTCCTTCGGCCAGTCGACCATGAAGGTTCTTTGGCTGCTTCTTCTGGGTAAGTTTGTGGCATATTGAGTATCTGACAGCGACTTCAAACCCAGCTTTAAGTATCGTATCTGAGTTCAACGCAGGGTGAGGGAAACTGTACCACCTGCGCTGCTTGGGTCGAGCGTGCGGTATGTGGCTATAATAATAGATGCTATACCAGTTTCAAGAGCACCTGCGAAATGGAAATGATCAACTGCAAGCTACCGGACGTGTACAGTAAGTTAGGCAGTACAGTGAATAATCAGTATGGGTCACATACTTCATATATGCTTGCAGAATTCAAAGAAACACCCTTTTATGGACACTGCTTTAGAGCCACCATACAAAAGTGCAAGGCCTATTCCTTGTTGCAGCAGCTGAACAAAAAGGACAGCTCCGTTGAAATGTTCGCTTAGTTAGTAACATTTATTAATGATATTGTGAGGCAAATGTGGCACACAACATACGAAAATGCACCGAATAATATTAAAAAACCATTGTTTAACCCTTAACCCCCTTTTTAACTGCCATAATAGGCTGGCAGTGAATAAAATATTTTACTTAAATCAGCCAATTTAACTTCAAAAGGACTCGCAGTACTTTGTGGGTGCGGGAGTTCGTGGTTACCCAGCAGTGCAGAACCGCCATTAATATGGGTGCATTTCTTTTTTTTTTTTTGCAACCTTTGCTTTTAAAAACAAACGGCAACAGTAGCAACATAAAGAAGAATTGCATCAAGCATATAAATGGATAAACATTTATTGCAGTTTATTGAAAAATTGGCGGTTATCGTACACAGTAGTCGAGCAAAAGGGTTACCAGAAGGGGGAAATTTGCACGACCGTTAAGCGTTTTAATTTCACACAAGAGACGCGGAGTTAAATGCGCTACATTCAATTGCTTGGGGTCTATGCGTTTTTTAAAATGTGTACTAATAAAAAATATTATATTATTAGTATTCAGTGAACATGAACATAAAACAAAATGATTGTGATTGATAAATTACAAATCGTACTAATATTTATTACTCCCCTGTGCATTTTTTAGTGCTGCTAGCCTTGCGTTTTGCAAACAACTATAATTATAATTAGGCCACTCGGAGAATTATGAACATTATCCTGCAATCCTGGCAATCCAAAGGGTGCACCACTTTGCGTTAGCTCTCATCACTTACGTTCCATATATACATACATATTTATTCTACCATTTATATTTGTGTTGCGTGCCTGCACTTTATGGCCATGCAGACACTTGCCGCGGCACACGGGCTGCAGTAAATTAAGTCGTTAATATCTTGTTTATCATGGCCTCCACGGCTCCCGACTCGCCCAGCCATCGACCATTGGCCATTGGCCATATGTTGACCCGGGTCGGGACTATGCTGCTCCAGTTAATTACATGATTTATACCCATAAATATACGCATGCAGTGAGCATGATTTATGAAATTAATTATATCCGGATTTTACCGGCCACGTTAGCCCGCGTTGGGGCAACCATTTTGTTGCAAGGTCCAGCGACTAAGGTGCGGAGTCTGGATTGCGAGGTCCGTGGTCCCGGGTCCAGGTGACCATGGTCCGGAATCCGTGGTTCATGGTCCTGTTGCCTGTAGAGGCGGCAGGCAAAGTGCTAATCAGTTTATCACTTGCTACAAACTCAGCCAAAGCGCGCACTCACACACAAATAAACGGGGATAATTTAATTTTATTGAGACTGGCACGAAGGAGCAACCAGGATATATGTAATATATAGATATACATATGTGGGTGAAGAGCTGGCCACCCACTTCAGCGCCTCCTGCGCCGCCCAACTACTGCTAACTCATTATGACTGTTTTATTAGCAGTTCGCGCGAGAAACTCCGGCAGGATCTGCGTTCTCTTTGCGCGCCGCTTGTTTCATTTACACTCGCTGGCTGAATTACTTTATTAGCCTAATTAAATGCGCCACTTGTACGCAAAATGGCACGCGGCTGTGTGCGGCGAGCAAGCCATTAATGAAATTAGCAAAAGTGAGCGGGATTTCTTTGCCGCCCGAAAGGCTCTAATCAAATTAATTAATTGCACCGCCACCGCCCTTCGTTCGATCGGCTGCTCCGCACCTTAAGGCATAATCCTGGCCAGCTGCAGCTGCTGATTTGGCATGACACATGGCGAAAACTGCCGCGAACACCTGCGAGTGCACAAAGCACCCAATGCGCCAAACGCGATGCGACGACACTGGCCATGGCGATTATGGCTATGAAACGGAAACGGAAACAGGAGCCACATGCGCCACAGATAGCGATATATGGCCGGAGGATTATGTCTGCAACGGGGCATCGCCAAGTGTCAGGATGCCACATATACTGCAGAACCGCTGGCTAAACGTAAGCCAGATACTGGCACACACAAGTAATTCCCTTTATTCTTTGCCGACAGCCGTAAGTTTTTAAATATTTACACATATGCGGGAGTGTCCTCTGTGTGTGTGTGTATTTGTGTGTGGTATTTGCATGTCAGCAAGCAATGAAAAATGGCCAACAAGTTGGTCGAATTCAGTTTGCTCTGGTCCCGAAGTTTGCTCTTTCAATCTGGTGTTGGAGTAGCAAGTAATAAAAAATAGTCATTGGAGGTCTTACGCACCAATACTTTCAAAATTTTGGTTGCATTAGTAAAGTAGTTAGTTAAGCTTAAGTTTTAAAGCTTAAACTCGGAGTCTAGCAGCTCATTTTGAAGAACATGCTAAACTGTGCCACAAACGAAACTTAGCTCTTACTTTTCCGAGTTATATTTTTGTGTAGCAGATTTCCTGAAATCCCCTAAAAGTGCTCTCAATTGTTTATAAAGCACAGCCCTTCCATATAGCCCACACTTCAGTGGGCCACTTTCGATTCCCAGGACCTGGGCTCGTTTTCATAATCAAGTCAGGTAACTTCATTGGAACATAAATTCGCACTTATGAGGCAAAGCAGAAAACTTTGGTAAGCCCACACTATCTGCAATCGACGGAAAACACACTCACCTTCAAAAGGGGAAAGGGAGAAAGGGGGGAAAGGCAGTCATGAAATATTTTTGAGAAAACAATTTTGCAGGAAAACAGCTCTCTGGCACTGGAAAAACTCGACAATGCTTCCCAACTATGTAACTTGGTTAATCCTATTGATTTTGATTTGCATACAAATTAGAATCTGCACATCCAGGAATCCAGGAGTGGAGCAAGTCAAGGACTCTCCCGGCAGTTGGTTAGCAATCTGCCAAAGGATTTCAAACTAAAAACTCTCCCAGGCTGACTGGCTGGCTGACTGGTTGGCTGTAGGTGGCAAAAAAGTGTTTAACATGTGTACAACCATATCCAGCTGAGGGAGAGGGCTTAAGCTTCTTATATCCTGGCATTAAATTTCAATTTAAGCTGGACGCTTCGAAGGCGAACATCGGGGCAACTCCGCATCCTGGCATCCTTCGGGAGGGGGGGCATGGGGGACTTTGGCATGGTGCTTGGAAAGCGACGAAGTGCGAATGCTTTGTGAAACAATTAGCATCTTGCTTAATTGTTAGCAGAGCGCAAGAGCGGAATATGGGGATACGTGTGGGATAGAATTTTAAAACATTTTAATGGAACATAAACTGAGCTTAAGGAGGCGGAATCCAACCTCATGGGTATTTGCTTTCGCTTTTTGCTTTCGCATCTGCCATTGCCACCCCTTAAAGTTCAGTGATGGGAAACGAAGTGGTTTGTTTTTGCACACAATCTTTCTGCTTTGAATTCAGGAGTAGATTGAATAGAATTCGATTGTTTACATTGAATTTAATATTTGAAAATATATGTATATGCTTTAATATTATTGCAATTCTTAATATAAAATTTATCATGACAATCGAAGAAGAAATGATACGAGGTATGAGGTACACAATACTTTCCATCACTGAGCACCCAAAATGCGAAAATGGAATTTAATGCGGTGCAAATACGTTTTAAGACCCGTGTTTCGCGCGAGCATTTTAATATCCTTTAATATTTCATTACGGCCCGACATCTGCATGAGCAAACAGCATATGGCACATACGGCGGCCCGTGGGACTTTCCGGCAAGGAATTTCAATTAAGATTAATTCGCGCATGTATAGCCGGCCGAGCTGCGGCACCTTGAGTCGGAGATGGTGATGGAGATGCCGGGATGCCGGCAGGAATGCCAGGTGAAATTGGGGATGCCGGCCCCCCTTTTTGGCACCTACCATGCCGTCGCGGTTTCTTTTCGCACTCGACTGCACTTGGGGCCACGCCTGAGCGGCGATGCGTTATGAAGAACGGCTGAGAAAAAGGGGGCGGGATGCGGCGGCCTGAGCGGCACCAAATTGTGCCACTTAACGGGGAGCAGCAGAAGCCAAAAGTAAGAAAGTGTACCGAAAACAGCAAAAAAAAAAAAAAAAGAAAATAGGGAAAATGAACAGGAAGCATGAAGCCAAGCCGCAGCAGCACGGCAAAGAACAACAGCAACAAATTAAAATAAACTTTAATCAGGGTGGGCAAACAAGGACGAAAAAAGTGAGTGCCAAAGTAAATGCCGGCAGCGCACTAAGTGCTGCGTTTCATCATCATCACCAGCATCATCATCGTCATCAAAGTCCTGGATGGATGGGATGCAGCGACTTGTCATCGCTAAAGCGCCAACTGCAGATGCTGCTTCTGCTGCTGCCGCTTCTGTTGCTGCCACTTCTGCTGCTGCTGTTGCTGCTGCTGCTGCATCACCATTGATAACTGGAGTGCTCGACGGGCAGTAAATATTTTTATTCAAGTTAATAACGTTGCTCTAGTTGGCAGCTTTGCTTGGTTTGCCGTTGCCATTTCCTTCTGTTTTTGCTTATGCAGCCGGAGCCAGCCTGTTTACGGGCCAAGTCCTTGGCGGCGTCTATTTACCAGCACTGCAGTTGTTTACTGAGGTTTCCATCATCCGTTCCCTATCTGCGCTCCGCTGTTTGTTCATTAGCCGCTCGGTCCATGGCAAAATCAGCGGCAACACCAACCAGCAGCAACATTCTAAAGGAGCGGCGGATACATTTTTACTCGTCGCTTGTTTTATGCGGTTTCAAATAAATTGCCAGCGAGCATCATTTCCGCTTCCCTTGCCGCACCAAAAACTCCCCGCGCCACCACCCCATGATTAAGCAGCCACATTCTGCTCACTCATCAGCGGGCGCTATGTGCACACAAAAAAATAATAATATTTATGAAAATATATCACAATTGTTTATAAATAATTCGCCAAAACGAGAAATGTTCACAGGATAATATTTCTATTGAGGTAAAAACTGTTCTTTCTTTTATTTTTAATTAGATAGCATAGTAAATGAATACTTTTTACATACAAAGCAAACTAGTGTGTGAATTTCATTTAAAATCCATTTGCCTGAATATTATTATTAAATATCATTGTAATGGAGTTTTCCTTTAAATTAGTTTTAGATTTATTTCAAACATGCAAGCAGGCTAATTAGTATATATTTTAATAACCATATAAGCTTTAGGAACTGAAATAAGCCTTTTGCTTTTCGAGCGCATTCCTTTTTTTTTAGAGTGTTCAAATGCTCTTTGGTTTATCCGGACATCCTGGGTGCCTCACATGGCAGCCTGCCATCGCCATCCTGCAGGATACGGCGCAGCCCTTCACTTTTGAACAGTAGTTACTATTTATGGGCAACACTTTGCCGGCTTGGGGTAACGACTGTGACTCAAGCCTGGACTGAAAAGGCAATTAAATGATTATTTGTGCTTTTACTTCCTTACCCGTGATTTAATGACGCTGTGGAAATATGTTTGCTGTCTGCCACAAACCCACGGGCGCGATGTAATGAACAAAAAACAATTAGGCAAAGTTGCCTGGACTTGCGGGGCTTGGTCTAGAAGCGCAATTAATATTTATTTAAATGGCTTTTTATGTGTTCCCCTCGAATGGCTCACCTTCATATATCATAATTAGCAGAGGGTCAGCGATTCTGATGGCACATGGCGGACTTCAGCAGAAAAGTCTGTAGAAGGAAACCAATTTGCATTCAATTTTGTGCTACCTTTTTTGTTTGCCTTTCTCCAGAGCAATCTCATTTTCCTTATTCGACTTTTCTTTTTGCATAAATTCCCCATTTTGTGATTTGGGTTGAGCTGGGTAAGAGTTGATTAATGTCTGGACAGGATTGTCTGAGTGCCTAACAAAGCGGAAAGTGCTGACTTCGAGTGCAGTTCGTTGTCGGGCTTATTGACACATACTTGTAATGACAATTATTTAATTGAAAGTACACAGACGACAGAGTCACTGAAATTAGTTTGACAAACTTTTTGACGATGCGACTGCATGAAAACTTGAGCTGACTTCTCGACTACAAGGGGGCATGGAGGTCGCATTTTCAATTTGGGCAACTTGCATTTGCACACAGAGACATTGATAAGGTTATTGTCGACCGGATTGCATAATACTTGCGTGAGGCAAGCCTGAGTAAATAAACACAGACACGACGACCAAACAAAGCCAAAGTAATTTGCACTTGTCCTCAGCGCTGCGCAACGCCCCCCAAATCGTCCTTTTGATCCTGAATGCCGCCCTGTGTAAGTGTGTGCGTAATTCCAGGTGTTTCCTGCGCGCCTCCGTCCCTGCTTTGCATAATTATTATTATGATTGCTCAAGTTTTGGTAATTCGGTCATGCACAAATGCAATTTCATTGAAGCCCGAGACGAAATGTGCGCCATTAGTTCATGCGGCACACGACCACATTTGACTTCAATCAATTTGCATCGCAAATAAGTGATTTTATAACTAATGAGAAAATGTTAAGCGACGTTTAACAGCAGGTGCACTGGCAACGGGATATGTATTTCAACAATTGCCTAACTGCGCTCAGTGCAGATAATGTCTCAAATATCATTAATTTAGCTCGAAGAGAAAAACAAACAGCACTGCAATTTAATCAAACATTTCAGATTATTTGGCCAATTTAGGTAGATTTGTTTGTATTTGTACTTTTGCGAAATGCTATCTGCAGCTTTAATCTGCGCATTTACCAATTATTAAATATTGGATGACAAACCACTAAGCCAATCATAGTAATAGATTAAGCTTTAAGGTTACAATAATTCAATAATAAGCCACAAAACATATCCTTTGCAGCTATGTCTCAAGCATTAAAATGTTTAGTTTCAAAGCGTTATATAAAATGCAGGCACATCTTAGAAAATCAAGTATTAAAATGTAACGCCATGCAGATTGATTTAAATATATACTTTCAAGCGACTTCCCCAACTTTAATCTTTTTATTTCTTTGCCAAAATGGGTGTCCAAACTCTGTCGCTCTCCTGGAGAAAAAGGACTCGATATGAGAGTGAAAAGAGCGAAGGACTTGGCTGGCATGCCAAAATCCTTGGTCGGCAGATACCCGCGGGGTGGAAGGACCCACCTGCTGGGCGCCATATCCTAATGGCCGCAATGTGCGCGACCATTAGTGAAACATATGGCCAGCCGGAGCGGGACGGACCGTCTTTGGGCCAAACTTTTTCGCTTGCCTAAACGTAACTTAATTTTTTGGCTTTGCCAGCGACAAACTCGAAGGGCTGCGGGTCAAACCCAGCTTGTTACCTGACTCGATCCGGCTCTATGGGGTAATTGGTCCCCGGAGTGCTGTAGCTACTTAGAGACATTGTGTGGTCCAAGCCGGTTGGTCCTCGCTGGTCCTTCCAATTCCCCCCTCTTGTCCCGACAACCATCTAGGCATATTTATGGCACAGGAGTGGCGATAAAAAACGCTAACCGTTTCGGCTTAGAGCTCCCTTTTTTCCGCTTCGAAATTAGCAAATGCACTAAATTCTCCCCTTGGAAATTACAAGCTAAAGTTTTGTGTAATCGCGGGCTATATATTATTCTTATTTGGGCGAGTCCTTAAAGTTCTTCAGGCGCAGCTCTTAAAGTGTAAGAGAACAGAGGAAACCAAACCAAAACCAAAGATTTCCACTTAAGTGAAACTCCATGATCGCTCAGGTGTGGCCATGTGTGGGCCAACTCAATTTAACGCCCAGAAGGCAGCAAAGTAGCAGCACAAATAAAGACACACAGCATTCCGGGGATTGCTAGCTCATAAATACTTAAGTAAGCGAAATGAAAGGCAAAACCCAAGACAACCAGGCGTACCGGAAAAAGGACACGGCAGGAAATGGCACCGAGAACGAGGACCCTGGTGCCCAAAGGTGTCCTCTGGGTTAACAAAAGGTTCAAGCGAATTTTATGCGTTTGTCAATAAAAACTGGAGTACACACACACACACAAAGTCCCAGAATGGTGACCCAAAAATGGGAAACCAAACCGGGTTAAGTGTAGGCATATTGACCTTCGTCATCTTAGATCCTGGCCATTTCCCCCGTGGGCAGCACAGCCAGAAGTAGAGAGCAAATAATGCCGAGCGAAGTCGAGCGTCCGTAATGGTGGCTATTTGCCCGGGAACTTGTGATAGAGATAGAGACTGTGATTTAGCGAGTCCTTCACGTGCGACGATTGCTTTGCAATTAGCGCCATTTCAGCAGTTTCCTCACTCACGTCGTTAATTATCCGACGCTTCTGCATTTGAAGGCTGTCCGCCGATGACCCGCCCATCGACGACAGTTTTGTGACCCATTTGGGGGGATCCCTGTTCCCGGTTCACGGCTCATGGCTCACAGCTCGCGCCTAATGGCTAAAAAGGCCCTCATAAATTTGGCACATGCCGAACAACGGGGCGCATACGTAACGTCTAATCGTATGTAAGAAAGCTGGCTCCAATTAGTCGTGTCGCTTTCAAGTGCCCTCCACACTCATCCTTGTCCTCGTTTTTGCAGAGGATATATGCATACTAAGCATAGGAAAAAAAAACAGAGCTCTAAAATGTATGATGAAAATAAATTTCTTTGCTAAGTTCAAAAAATGTGTACATACACAGGCATGTTCAATTCTACGTTTAATTAACTTCTCTAGCATAAAATGTATTAATTTCATGTTTTTTCTTGCTTGAATTTTGCATATTCTCAAAAAATATTGGCAGGAAAATATCATAAATATGTTAATTAAATATTAATGTGATTATGCCAACAAAAGGTAAAGTATGGTTATAAATAAACTTTATTGATTAAATTCACACGTGAGTGATATGCGAATCTAAAATGGGATTTCTATACATTTTGTTTCCAGTGTCCTTGTGATTGTGCTGAGAGTGCTGCGCCTAACGAGCTGAGATGTGGGTGGAATCCACAACAATGGCTCCAAATGCGGCTGCACAATGGCCCTGTGAAATGGCCGCGGGCTCTGCCACTTGGCAAGTGTCAACACGTGGGGCGAAAATAGAATGGCGAAATGAAACAAAAATCTGCGATACTGTGAAACGGAGAACAAACGCAAATTATGGAAAACAAAAGGAAGTCCCACATAAACATTTGTTTACACTGAATTAAAACAGAAATAAAGCCGAGCCCCTGAGCAATAAATACGCAAATCTGAAACGCAGCTGGATATTCCATATATATTAAGTTTCAGCAAAGTGCGTGTGGACAAACCAACCAGCTAAGCTTTCAACAACTTCCAAACTTACTTTTGGGATTTAATATTTTATGTACTTGCCGACTAAAGACACGCAAAGGCCGCTGAATTATATGAGCTATTCGCTACACATTCCAGCAGCTACTGTGGCCCTAATGTTATAATTGGCCCGAAACGGAGAAGTTGGCTGATGGCTGAGGCGTTGACTAAGGTTGCTATTTACGACAACTAAAGTCTGTCATGCCATAACTACAGGTAATGACTTCATTTCGCCACTCACCCCGGCTCATGGCGGAAGTAGCCATCTGGAAGGACGGCCATGTCCACGACCGATTGCCAGCGAGAAATTGCATTGCGCAATGCACTCCCCGAATGCCATTCAACAGAAGTGTGAATTATAAACACGCAGACCCGCCACGGGGCGGCTCCTAATAAGCAGCCCGCATTCAGCGGTCAGTGGGAGAAAAAAAAGAAAAAAAGAGTAAAAATGTCCGGCGATAGTAATCGCAAAAACGAGCAAAAAAATATGCTAAAAAATTGTTCAATTAATATGAGCTGCCTTTGAGGGAGAAGCGGGAAAAAATGGGAAAAACAGGAGAGACGAGTAAAACAGTACAGCATGTAAAACGCTACTAACGCGCATAATTTTCACACAAACAAACTAACACAAGCACACATTGTTAATGCCATGTAATTAAGCGCATGCTAAAAAGTATGCAACAATAATGTCCTGGTCGACAGAGGCGTCATCCGAAGGAGCACTGAATTCTATAATATAGGGCATGACATCCCAGCAGAAAACGTTAGCTCTCCGCCAGTGAGTGCAGCTAGTCCAACGACCACCAGCCAACGACCAATCAATAATCGTGCTACGAGGCGTGGCACGTTACTTTAATTGGAGCCCATGTCAAAAACAGGCAGCCGGAGTGTGGAAAAAATCAAATTTATTTTCAAGCAAAAGCGTACAAGTGCTATTGGCGCATGTGCCAGATCAATCAATCCACTTCAATATTACGCATTCGTGGGTTGTCGGTAACTGTCCGTGCCGCAAGGATGGCGTCTAAAGGATCGGGAACGCACAGAAGGATATAGGAGAACCAAATTATCTACCCCCAAAAACATTCTGCTTCATTGTGCTAAAGGTTTAAATGCTTTCTTTCCACAGCGAACTTGATGTTTCAGTGCATACTTATAGACAACATTCTCACACAGATCTATGGTGTTAAAAAGAGACGTTCTTTCCAAGCAGTCTTTACTGTATTAGGAAACCAATATATGCCCTTGTCCAGTACTCAGCGGTGGTGCTCCATTGTTTTCTGTCATTCTGTGGTAATTTATGCAAATATGCCCAGGGCTTCATGCCAAGCTTGATACGAGACCAACCAACACAGTGAACTAACGCACGCACGCACACACGCACACACACACTGGCACACATGCACACAGAACACGAAGATGTAAACTATTTAGCAAACATTTGCATAAACATGGCTGTGTGGGTGTGCTTTGGCATAATGAAAAGCAGTGTAAATGTTTGCACACCAACAAAAGTGAGCCGCTGATGGCGGCAAAGAGTTGAGTTATTCTACAATCACAATAAGCAATGTGAAAAAATGTATATAATTTTTATGACGCCGTGTGCGGTTGCACGTACACATTTGTATTCTTTATAGGGCCGCTCCTGTCAAGTCCAATAAATTTAATAACGCATGCTAAAAACCCTAAGCAGACGCGCACACGGCGAAAGAAAAATAAAAAGCTGAATTTCAGCTCGGCGACTGCAAATGGTTAAAGTACAAGTTAAATAGGGTGCAGCATGCGATGGCGCTGGCAAAACATAAACATTTTCCATTCAACTTAAAATTGTTTACAAAATAATGTGAAAATGGCTGCCAAGCATGTGTTGCCTGTCGTTCCCAACCCGCTCCAGCTCCCGCTTCCCTCTACCTTTCCCCTTCCGCCCATTATCCCTGTGTGTGAGTGCGTATGTGTGTTTATGTCAAAACGACGATAAATGTTGCTAAACAGGAGCAAGAATATCAAAAACAGCAGCGGTGTTTGTGTGCAGGGGAATCCATTCCAAAGCTATGGATGCTGCTTATGCACTGCAAAAAATAGCGACAAAAATGCAGTAACATGCAAAAAAAAAGGAGAAAGTTATTACTTTAAATGGTTTTGTAAACAAACCAAATATTTTTATATTTTTTAATGTAAAAATGCTGCAGCTTCTATCATTTAAGTGTTCTTGCTTCAAAGGCTAATCTACATATAAGGATAATCTATTCTTTCGAGTGTTGCATTTAGCTGCTGCCATTTGCCGCTGCTGGCGTACGCCATAAGTTCAATGCTTTTTAAATACCGAACAAAAATCCAATCATATCCAATGCGACCTTTGCATTATGCAACGTTACGCATACGCCACGTTGGCCTGCTGCACGAAATGGGGCAGTTCAGCGAACGAAGAGCGGAAAAACGGGTCGCCATATCGCGTCGCACTGTGGAATTTTATGGCCTGTTAAAGGCAACATTTTTATACATTTCACGCGCTCACATAAATAACGATTATGCTGCACAGCCAGCGGAGCCGAAGGTTTATGACTTTTCGCCCAAGAGAATTGGCTTGCCCTCGACTTGCCTAAATGGCTTCATTTTGCGGGAAAAATGTCAATTGACAGCTGCTGAAAATAGACGAGTCTAATTTATGTGCCTGCAGGAAGAAAACGCGCGCGAGTGGAAAGCGGAATGAAAATGGAAAAGCTTCATATGTGAGATGCTCTGCGGAAAAGTTTCCGGTAAATTAAGCCAAAGTGTTGTGGTCCACAGCCAGCAGACACCGCATCCAAGTCACTGGCAAAGTTTGGGTTGAATTGCTACCAAATTTGAAGACAAAACAGTCGAAACAACAGACTCCACTCCAGCTAGTGCTGCTTGCCTCAAATTGTCGCTGGCAGCTGTGGTCGTGTTGCCAAATTGGCAACAAGGCCACGTCAGCGGAAATGCAGACACGCACTCGAGGTCGTAGGGCTGCAATGTGCAGTAGTAGTGGTATTAGTAGTAGTGGTGGCTGCTGTAATCAACACCCATGGCACACACACACACCCATACTCCAATAAAACCTCAAAGTTGCAATATAGTGAAAAGTCAATTGCATTTTGATGTCGGCAGCAGGAAGCAGAATGCCAGGAGCAGAAGCAACAGCAGCAGCAGCAGCCGGAGCAGAAGCCACAATGCATTTACATGGCAAGTTGCGCCGTATAATGAAACAATATTCAATTATTTATCAAAATAATGGTTTCAAGCTGAGAATGCCTTGACTGCCAACAGGCAGGCGAGTCAATCAGGACCGGAGGTGGCAAGCGTTCTAACCGAATTAAGCCTTTGAAGTGCTCTTCTTACCACACCTATTCGTTATTGTTATGGAACCGAGCATAATCGAAATGCAAATAAGCGTAAAATAATGCATATAAAATTAGAGTTTAATTTCCCGCTCATGCATAATGTGTTGTTTAGCTAAACTTTCATGGCACCGCCATTTCAAATTGTCCATGTTCCGGCTTTGTTAGAGGACAAATGTTTATAATTAGCATCGATTAAGGTGTCAATAATTCGTTTCATGAAATATTATAGATTGGACACCAGGTGAGCGTCAAATTAGTTAGTTAGTTATGTATGTGTTTTCCAGCTGAATGCCTTGCAAATTGAAATTTAATTACATCAAATCAATTTCGAAATGGGAATTAGCAGTTTCACTTGGTTGCGGCGCATCAACTAATGAATCGCAAAATTCAGTCAAATTAAGTGGCCATAAATTGTAGGCCAAGTTATATTTATATGTATATATGTATATGTATATATGTATATATATGTATATATGTATATTCAGATTCAGATATTCGCTTTTCATTCGACTGTATAAAGTGTATAAAACGTACTCGAGCAGGTGTCGTGTCAACACCTTGTCAAACTTTCCCTGCCAGAGTGCCAATTGCTAGCAGGTGGCGACAAGGACTTGGGCAACTTACTTCTATTTCAATGCATGTCAACTGGGAGTGTCAGTTGCCCTTTTTTGGCCACCATGCGCATAAATGAAAAACGTGCTACGGGTGCTATGGAGTTAACAGTTTCACTTTACCTTTATACACTTACTGCTGCCCTTCGTTTTTTTTTACATTTACTTTTGAGCCAACTTCTCTGTGCAAATCATGATTGACATGCGAATTGCCGGGAAAAATAAGAAAACTACATTTCCTGCAACTGACTTTGTTTGCATTACGTTGTAGTCACCAGTCACCTCCTCGTGTGCCATTACTTCCCAAAACGAAAACTAAGTTGACTTTAATTAGGCAAACGACACTGCAAATGAAGTTGATAAAAGTTTCCTTCAATTGATTTGACTCGTTGCCGTAATTTTATAAACACATTTTAAAACACAATTTGGCCGAGACAAAAGTTGGAATCATTAAGCATTTTAAGCCAGTCAACTGATACAAGTAATTTGAGTTGGCCATTCATAACGAGATTCTCACTGCTTTCCATGGAATTCAATTAGGAACTTTACGTGTCTGACGCAGATGGGCAAACTCAACTTCATCTGCCAGCTTCTTCGACATTCAGTTGCTATTGGCTAGCAACCTATTTTCGGCCTTCTATTCATAACGTAAACTTTCTTAAAGATTTTCATGGTCGAAATTGGTGGCCTTTTCGACTTACAGCACACCGAAAGGAAATGCCGGAAAATATTGATTTTGCTGATAATTTCCAATTTTTTAAAGAAAATTAGGTCATTTAATGTTTCTAAGAAAAACTTCTTCTACACTCTTAATTTTTATAAATTAAATATTGGATGTACTATGTAGAATAAAGTTTCTTCCTGTGCACTTCCTTTGTGTAGCGATATGAATTATTTAGCTAGTTCAAGTCGGAAACTTTTGACAGCGGTCAAGGCATTTCCATTTCAAAATTTATTGCGTAATTTTATGATGATAAATTAATTGTACAGCCTTGCGAGCCAACTCAGCTATCGGCTGGGATTGCATTATTAAATGACGTGACTGGGGAATAGGAGTTCATTTATTATGCCACAGACCAGTGGAGGAGTGGGCTCTGCTATGTAGATGTGCTCCGGTCGTTTGTGTCGCCAGTCGTTATCTCCTGAGTGCTTCTGCGCATCGATTCCGCGATTCTGCGATTCCACTTGAAAGTCGAGAACTTGGCTTGTCATTTTTGCATTCGCACAGCAGTTTGAATTATTGGCAGCATAAAAACGGCGACAGCCAAGTGCGTGACGTTCAGCTGCACTCCATGTTTGATGCTATGCGTCAGCATTCGAGTGCTCGGTATCCACCAACTCGGCACCGGCCTCCCTCCCCATTCCCGCCGACTGGCTTTTCCGAGCGAATTGCCGTCCATTCAATCAGCATTTCAAGGATTTGAAGTGACAATCATAATGCAGTCGTTGCATTGGGAATTTGCTTTGTATCCTGACAGTCGAAGCGGCGAAGTGAGACAGCGCTGCGCACAAAAGTAGGCAACACCGAGTGGCAAGTGGCAAGAGTGAGCTGAGTAGAAGGACACGTAAGCTTTATGTAAGCGGTCGGAGATTTCCGCTCAGAGGCAGGTAATTGACTTACAACACTGTTTAACTGACATACTTGACTGAAACTGAAGCGTAGGTCCAAAGAGATCTCTCTCTGCAAACAGGGTGTCTGCGTGCGGTAAAGGGTGGAGAAATACTTAAATACCCATCTCCATAAAACCGGAAGTATGCTAAATGTTGGCCAAGAATTATAGAACCAAAGGGGAAGATATTTTTGAACTAATCCAGCCGTAGCTCTCAGCCAGCAATCTCCACTTTCCGCACACGACTAACCCTGGTGGGTGTCCTGTTCTGTTGCTTTGCGCTTCAACAGGCGAAAGTTTATGGCCAAAAGCTACAAGCCACATATAACGCCCGCCGCCCACCCCTCCACAAAATACCAGCCCCATCCCCTCAACCTTTGACATGCCGCAAAAGTGACCTGAGAGCAGGAATTGCACGTAGCCAAAACTTGCTCATAGTCGAATTTCAGTTTTCTTTTTTGTTCCACTTTGGGGGTTTTTTCTTCTTTATGGTACTCCACCCACTTTGTGCATTTTTGTGCTAAGTTCTCTCTATTATTTGCTCCGACCACATTTTTCTAGTTTTTGCACGTTTCTACTTTATTACCGTCCGTTTCTCGACCTCCCAAACAGCCCGATTGTTCGTCTTTATGGCCTGGCCGACAGAAAAAATTGGCTTCCACGAACAACAAGAGCCGTCAGACAGACAAACTGCGGTCAAGATGGCCAAGATAGAGGCCTGCATCTCTCCTATGGGCATCCTAAAGCATCGCCTTGTGTCGGCCAATTTCTAATTTCGAACATTTACAACAATATAATGTAATGTTTGTTTCCAACCGCACGAAATGCCGATACTACATAGATAACTTAACAACTTAATGGCAAGCCGCAAGTAAAGAATCCTTACAGGCATCCATGGAGCCAGAGGGGATTCGGATTGCGATTGGGATTGCTCTGGGCACACAAAAGGGATCTCACAAAAACCAAAAAGTGAACGACAACACTTTTGCCGAACATAAATCAATTGGGAGCTTGCACTCAGCAAAATACAGTTCTAACTGCCTAGACTCTGAATGCAGTTTTAGCATCTTAAATATAAATGTTAAATAAATTAAATTGAAAATCATACTTAAGTTTGGGCAATAAAAACCCTCTAGCATTGCCATAAACTGATTATTCAAGAAGTTTTTTAATGTATCTCATTTTTGTTCAAGTGGCAATCACATTCCGGGCACTTTAGGGCCATCTTTGTTCAGTGAGTGTAGTACATGCCTCGGCACAAGTCGGGCCACAGAATCAGAGCGATTACTTATGTCAGCACAAAAACACAAAGCAGGACAATGGATCTGGTGCAGGAGCACCAAGGAGAAGTGGGCGGAGGTGACACAGTGTGGGCGGTGGGATGTGCCCGCCGCCCAAGAGGTCAACAAAAAAGGGGCAAGTCTCCATTCACGGCAAAAAGGATATGCATCTGCACTTGCAACTGCACCTGCAGCTGCAGCCGCACTCAGTCAAACAAAAGCCGGTCGGGATGCAAAAGCATTTCGAGGTAAACATGTTGGCAAAGTGTTACAAGTGTTGCAAATCTCTTTGGCCGACCTGGCCTGCGGCTGGCCCCAAAAGCCGATGGAGTTGGAGTTCGAGTTGGCCAAGTGTAAGTCCTTGGCTTAGGCGGGCGATCGGCAAAGTAGTAGTTTGCCTGACACAGTGTCGGGGATTATAAACAGTTTGACTTTTGCCCGGCCAGCCATCTTCCAATCCTGCGCAGAAAATGAGCAAATCAAGTGGACTGGGCACAACAATGTTGTTGGGTCAAACGGGTGAGCTAGGGCCATTGCATATTTATAGTGGAAAATAACTTTCTGGTGTCGTGATTTATGAACGTTTCAACTTTTCCACCTTATCAGCAAAACTTTCAGACATGCCGGCGGAGGTCGACCGACGCAATGTGGCATATGGCTGCGTAGGTGAGGACTTTTAATATGCACACACACACACACACAGACGCAGCTCCGCGGAAACCCACCTCATCATCGTCGTTTGGGAAAAGCCAAGGGCAAACTGCGGACTGGCGGCGTCTAAACTTTGGCTCACAACAAAATTTCGCAAAGCATTTTATCACGTTACGCTTTCAACTGGCTATAAAAATGCATTCACATTCTGCTTGGCTAACTCTGACATGCGCCATTTTGCCGCCACTTTCCCCAACCCGGCAGAAAAAAATAGGAAAATTCGCTCCAAATACAAAATATTGCCTCTAAAGCGATGGGGGGTCTATAAAAATTATGCCCCCAAATCGGGCTACGTTGATGTTGATAGTGTTGTAGACGAGTTGATTGGGGCCGTATTTACCCTACTCAACTGCTGACAGCGCCACGCTAAGTAAACCCTTTGGATTTTACTACGAAAATCGATTGCAAAATTTATGGGGAGCAGAAGCCATTGTTAGTATTTATGGTGACTGTTTTATCGTGTTTAAGGGAATTAACCGGGTCTATTATAACAGTAGACGTCATGAGCTATGGGCTTTAAAATAATCTATCTTTTCAAGGTATATACGAGTAGTATTGCCGGCTAAGTACGGTATTGAATTGGTAAATCAAGCTGTATTTTATTAATTAATTTTACTTTATTCACGCTTTTTCCCATATTGCGATCAATGAGCATGCATATGAAATAATTCACAGTTGAGTAGCCGTATCCAGGTAGAACAAATCATATTTAATTAAAAAATGCCGCCGTTCATTGTTAATTGAACTCACTTAACGGGGGGTCTTTGCCGGTCAATAAACGAGGGAAACTTCTGTGGCCATTCCTGGATTTAATTGATTTAAAACTCTGATCTGAAGCAGACACACGTCCACTGGCCATAAAAGTGAAAGCGCAAACACAATTATGTATAAATATTGAACAACAATAAATAAAATATCAAATTAACACCGAGAAACACACACTGGTGAGGGGGATGGGGGGGCGGCGAAGTGACAGGTGCTGGGCATTGGAAATGACTGCAGCAGGCTAACCTGGCCACAAATTGTTGTTAAACAAATGTTTTTGGGTGCAAAAACGACGGCAGAAGCCAAATAAATTGCAATATTCATGACAATTGTAAACACATTCACACACATTTAAATGCAAATACAAATACAATGTGGAAAGTTTGCATTTCCTTTGTGTGCATACAAATTATATTTTGTCAATTGAAACCTACGAGAGCAGCAAAAATGCATATGTGTGTGCATACGATATTTAATTTCAGCCGCTTTCGTATTTTCACAGTTTCCCTTTACATTCAATTATGCGTTAATTAAATATTCAGGCCCACAGCTCGGCTACTTCATATTTAAAATCGTTTCTAGTTGAGCTAACCAAATTCGTTCGTTATTAGTTTGCTGCTTGAAATGTTCATTGTGCTTCGCAGAGCATAAGACGCCCAATGATTAATAAGCCATTTTGCACATTTGCCACACTTTTGATCTATGGTTAAATTCGCACAATGGCCTTAATGGAAAACTACCAAGACAACGGATAGTTGTTGACAACAGATATTTTAGTTGGCTGCCGTAAACAATCGCCGAACTGCCGGTTACCTTCCATGGCAATGCGCTGCGCTTTATTTACGCCCCATCGAACTGGGCGACATAAATTGGCCTCTGCAAGGTGCAAATTGCCAACAATAAATTGTAATTAATGATTTATGGAAAGCTTGTCACTTTGGTTACCACCACGCAGTGACTATTTAGTACTCAGCAAGGAAACGATTTGTTAGTGTGGCAATAAATATGAAAAACACCGACCACAGGGTAGGATTGTTTCGATTCCGTGAGTTATGTTGCTGCAAAAGACAAATGCTCTGGTATAAGAGGCATAAATATTTCAATTATACGTGATTTCAATATTTCCTGCGCACTTTGATGTGGGTTTTCCCGGTTGCTAAAGTTATCCAACAGTCTTTTAAAGTCAAAATAATAGACAAAGACCGAGTTCAAGGGACTTTTCTCCGAGTGCGTTCGTAGCCAATATCCATTAGCCAGCAGATTAATGTGTATCCTTCGACCTCCTGTTCTCAGTTTGCTCCAGTTGCCAGTTAAGGTGTATTATCAGCCAATTTCCCGAGCACAGGCATGGCCCCTAAGTACTTGGCGCTTATCCTAGCTACGTTAGCGTAATGTGCTCGTTTCCATGCAGCAATAGCTGCTTTTTCCCGCCAACTTTTTGCCCCGCCTGGCTCCTTATTGTTTTTCGTCCCTTATCGGAAAAGCTGCGCAGGAGCCAAATATCGCAGGCTGTATAGAGCAGCCAGCCCGCAGCCGGAGTGTAAATATGTTGGCTTGCAAGCCCTTTGCATTTTAATTAAGGCGCCAGCCATGAGTGTTTGCTTATTTAATTGCACAATCGGAAAAACTTTCACGATGATTTTTTTTGTGCCTGAGTGTTTGCCTTAACACGACAAGTTTAAATTATTAACCAAGGGATGGGATCGGATCGGAAGGGATGGGTTGGGCTGTCTGGTAAGCGGGGGCGATCCAACAGGAAATTCAATTTCGTTAAGGCAAACAAGCCAAAGAAGTACAATTTTTGGCTGCATCTCCAGAAAGAAGAGACTTGGCTGGATGACGGCGGCAAATTGCAGGCTGCATTTTATATGTCCTGAAATTACACAGTCTCCGATGAGTGTGTGTGTGTGTGTGTTTGCAAACATAAAAAATATATCAGAGACGTGCAGAGCTGGGAAAAGGAGGAGGAAAAGGGGCAGGATAAGGGGCAGCGGGTAGGTAGGCAGAGGATCCTGGCAGCAGAACGAAGACCGACAGTGCTGTCGTTCCCGTTGTCGCTGGCATCATTTTACGTCATTTATCACAATCATGACATGGCAGGATGACAGGCTGCAGGCCAGCAGCTTGAATTGGTCCTGGCGCCGGAAGTGGACAGGATGAACTGGCCACGGCCATTCGACCAGTCGGCCGGTCGAGCGAAAGCAGGAGTTCGGCGCGTTCGCAGATATATATTTTAATACAATTTGAAACTGTTGCCATCGCCATGTTTGGCTAGCAATCAGAATCGGGAGAAGATAATTAAGAATGTTTCTCTTGGGGAGTAAATTAAATTCTGGGCTTTATGCGCCCGAAACAGATACTGCAAAATCAAACGCTGCGTATGCGTAATTTATGACAGAACCCCATATAGAATGCAAAATTAAACATGGCGTATGCGCAACGTTCTCATTACGTACACGTTCATATCGTAATTAGATGGAATCAAATTTCGATCATTAATTCATGAGTTCATATTAGTAATGATGCCATTACCATTGTGCTCGCTCCAGTGAAATACACAATGAATTACCTATTGATTTCATCCTTCTGGCTTCTGCTCGATGCAATGGCAGGATATTAACATGCAGATTGATGATGTGCTGACTTTGGCCAACCAAGGCAATATTTCCTTATAACATTTATGGCATTCCCCCTGACCATTTCCCATAGCTCTAACGAACTGCAACCGAATGCAAAAGGTCCCAGGACATGCGGCAGCTTACAACAAAAACCGAAGAGCACCGCACAAATAGCACAAATAACACAAATAAAACATAAAAAGCTAAGCTAATGGATATGCAAACAACTGGCAAAAGGGACCGGACAGGACGCACAGTGCCTGCAAATAGCAACGAACCGTAATGCATCTAAATAAACATAAAAACACAAACAGAAAGCGAAACACTGGCGCAGTTCTACGAAAGAGGATTTCGTAGTGGGTTTTATAGTTCGGTAGGGCTGTAGTTTGGTCTTCTATTTTTGGGCCCTCGTTGCCTTTGTGTTCTATGCATAAGCGCAATTTTTAATATTTATATTTCATTCTATTTCAAAATTGCAACACACACACAGTTGGCAGTAACAACAATAACCGAAATAACAATGGCTGCAACGGCAGGAGCAGGCTTTATAATTGCTGGTTATACAACCACAAATGTTGTTGCCACGTTGTTGCTGCTGACTGAGTGTTTGCTGGCCGTACATGACACCAATTTATATTACTCCCATCGCCACAGTCTAGTGACCCCCAACCCAAATAGTCCGAGTATTAATAACCGACGAATGCTGTTGAAGTTCCCCTGTGGTCGGAACATTACCATTCGTTGTTGCTGCCCCGTGTTGCATTTATTTCAATTTATTGTACCCATTTGTGTCATATTTACAAGGCGCCACACCGAGCTCCCCCAGCAGAAAAGGGTGTGTCGCTGTGGCCATTAGAATAATCCTGCAAGGAGCAGGCTCTATTGAAGGCGAAATTACACGAATTGCAGGCCACATTTCTGGGTGAATAATGCGAGCAAGCTTTTCTAGAATTTCCAGCAACGCCTGCAACAACTGCCCCGACTGCCCCAAAAAGATTCAGTTAGCCAGTGACAGTTTAATGAAAAAACTTTTGCCATTACTTAGAGCGTCCTAAATGCAAATGATGACGACTTGCATATTAATTTGGATTTTATCTGACCACGATGGGGTCATAAATCTTCATTTCGGCTGTGAGAAAGAGAGCACTTATAGCTTGCAAAGAAATGTACTTAAAGAGTAGCTTTCGTTCTGTCAGTCTGCACTCATCACCAATTTAGCCAGGTGCTTTCCTCCAGAACTCCTTTTTGCATTATGCAAATTCGTGCAGTTCCACCTGCAAGACAAGCCAAGTGTGGAGCAAATTGCTTGCTGTGCCAATTTCCCGCCCTGTTGCTGGATATTTTGATTTTCACACATTCATCGATGTGGGTCCTTGGCTTAAATCGAAACTTAATTAAAGTTGCACCAACGGAGAGCAGGTCGCTGCTGCTGGCGCCGTAACACTGTGAGATATATGGGCGTCGTTGTCCTTTTCCGCCCATCCGAGCATTGCTTTGTGCAATTTCAGTCATTAAATTCCGCCTGCCAGCCCTTGGACCTCAAGTGTTGCTCCGGCTTACACGCCCCCATGTTGTCTATACAAATTTAGCACAGCCTCCGTCCCATCCCAGCATCCTCCCAGCACCCTTTGTAAGAAATCACCCACTCCGCCCCTGTGCGATGGCTTTGCAGAGCTTTTTAATTTTAATGAGATCTCACTGGCTGACTACGTGACTGAGCTGGTGTTGGTGTTGTTGGAGTTGCCCGTCCAGTTGCCACGCCCTGCCACTAATTGAGGCGGCAAAAAATGTTTTGCGCTAACTTGGCCCAGGGACATGCCCCCCGCCCTCAGACCCTCCGCAGCCAGTTTCTAATTACAAAAATATGCATATTTAAGGCGTTTGCCAAAGATTGGAAGTGAAGGGACAATGAAAAGAGTGCTTAACAATGTCTGTCAACTCTCGGACTAAAATGGTGTTGGCAAGTGTCATTGCTCAGTTAACAGGTCTGTTAACTGGTTTACTTGGTTTATGACGGGCACTTTGTGAACTAGCTGTTTTTATGTATTTAAAGTGAAATACAAATGAATACTTTATATAGATATGTTAAATGGACATCATCTTTAGTTAACCTAGTGTTGTTAAAAATACACTAAAATGTCCGTTGAAGTATTTTGCATAATCACAATTAGTTTTTTTTTGTATGACTTAAAAAAGTTAAAAAAGGAAATATAACAACTAACAGCAAACCGAAATCATTGGCAATAATTCAATGAAATAAGTCTGGTTAACTGAATATTTGTCCACGTTTTGCCAAGTATAAAAAAACCAACTTGTTTATTTGCCAAATAGATTCATTGAAAGCTTTCGGAAATAATTGCTGAAAAAGCATTCTGTGTTGAAGTCATAAAAAGTTGTTCGGTACAAAAAATCGTTGCATAAACATAATGCTGTACACCTTGACTTTAAAACTGCATTTAATCACTGGCGGATAGCCAGTATTTGAATGGCGAGTGGCTACCGAATTGATTTCAATCTTTTATACATTTGTAGTACACGATGTCTGAGGAGATTGCTAATTTAATTCCCCCACTCGCATTTGGCCAATACGAATTGGCGACCACGCCGGTGGTTGGGGGATGCGGTGGATGTCTGGGCCATGGAATAAACCGCAAAATAGATTGATACATTACGTGTCCTGGTTGAATGGACATCGGGTTAGACCAGGTGTGCAGTGTGTGTTCTCTCACAAGCACACACACTCCACACTCAGTCACACACACACAGATGAGGATCGACCATATCCTGATAGAAACTGATTGATTTGTTGCATTCGCTTGCCAATTCGAATTTCAACAAATTGGGTTTTTGCATTTCAATCAGGCAAAAAGGATTGTGCCAACTGCGTGTGTGTCTGGCTTGGAATCTGGCCAATGTTGTTTCAATTTAGTCAAATTAATTTTTAAATATGTGGCTAAAACGGATGGAGTTCCATCCTTGGACTAACCAAGCTTCTTTGCCTCGATTTTAATTATGAGCGCATCTCTGTAATTGCCCTGACCCACAAAGGGAATACGAATTAGGGAAAAATAAACTAGCGCCCGGGTGCAGCAAAAAAAAAAGGAAAAATAATAAAAACACACAAAGCTCTAAAGCGAAATTCATGTCGGCGGAAATGTTTTGCTCCAATGACAATAACAACGGCCAAAAGCGGCCGGAGATGGTGGCCAGCAGAGGGGCAGGGTTAGCGGGGGAGGAAATAGAGAGGGGTGGCTCCCTGTGACAATGGCGTTGCGTTTCCGTTTCCGCTGCTGATGCCACTCGGCAGCAGGGGAGAAGAGGCAGAAGCAGAAGCCGAGCAGAGCGCCGGCAGCGGCAAATGGCGCAAATGAAAAACTACTTTTTGCCGGCCAGCTAGCTAGCCAGCCAACCAGCATCCTTTTCTAGGATTTTCCTAGCTGCTCCTCTCGCGCATTTGCCACTTGTTTGTGTTGTTTTTGGCGAGCAGATCTTGTGACAATGGCGCCTGCCAGCAGCGTTGACATTCCGCGCTGACAACAATGCGCTTTTCTAAAAATGCCACCAAAGGTAGCAAATGCTGAAATGGCAGAAACGCGAGAACCTGCTGGAGTGGCAACATCAATGACCCAAGGCGACTGTCGCTATTCCACACAGGGGATTATGCTAGGATACTAGGATACACAGCAGCTGACAGATCCACTTTCCTTTCTTCAGAATTCCTCCATCCTGACGGATTTGCAATTACAGTGTTGATATTGTAATTAGGGATTCATTCATGAACATGACTGTACGCCTTTTTTTGCTGGCCATGATTTATGGCTGCACATTCGCCATCAGGAACGGCCCACGATGACACGTGCTACGGGTCCTGCCTGCCATGGTATGGTATGGTATGGCATGTCCTTTTTATGAGAGTTCTGGAATGCAGGACGTGCCTGAGCCGCCGCAGCTGCGTTTGCATAAATGGTTCAGACGCGAACAAAAAAAAAAGGGGGGGCACCGAGCACCGAGTGGGATGACAAAAATTCAATTTGGATTTTATGTAACCACCACTTGGCCGGCTCTCCGGAGTGGAGCCAAAAATGCAACGTAGATGTGGAATCATAAACATGGCCAAAGCTGAGCCTCTGGATTTCCTCAGTTACTCCTACAAGTTATGGGTTTTTCTTTTCTTTATCATTTGCCAAGAGAGGCAATTCCAAGCATTAAGTAAGCGTTTTTCTGCTCGGCCCAAAAGGGGACTGGGAGAAAAAAGTGCGCAAGTCAAAATTTAAAATACCAGAGCCATATAGATGGATATAAATGCCAACATATGCACACGGCAGGGTACTGAGTAACCCCTTCGGCTGCCACTCCATGGACCTCCAACAAACACAGGAAGCGCAACGGCACTGCCAGGATAACGTTCGCAGGAAGCAAAAGCCAGGATATGATAAGCGCTTGACAAAAAGAGCAATGCAGCAAACAGAGCAGGAAGTCGGTGCCACAGGAATGGGAAAAGTGCGGCCAGAAAAAATGGACATAAAGTCGAGTTTTGGGCAAAAGTATTTTTATGACCTCTGCTTGTTAGGCTTTATTGGTGCGCAAAAGCAATTAAAGAAGACATAAGGGGCAAACGGGGCAGGCCAGCAAAAACACAGAAAAAAACAGAAAAAAGCCTGCGTAGGCACATTTCCAGGGCGAGAGAGTGCACACTGTACAGTGAGGCAAAAAAGTGATGCACGGCCTGGGAAATGATCCCCTGACAGTTAGAAAAGCCGGAAGCAAAGCAAACCGTTGAATAAAAGCCACACATAAAGTGCACTTTAGTCTTTTACTTTTCCGTAACTATGACAGTAATTTAAATTTATTTGGCATCTTAAACATTACATAAATCTAATTCTTACTTACTTTAAGAGACGTCCAAAATCTCAGCTAATAATGTGAATAATTTAACTATGCTTGGATATCCTGTTTAAATCCCCTGTTTGTCGCTTGTTTAGAGTGCTTTAACGTGAATTTAATTTAATTCCCATTACACGTGCATTTCTAACTCGATTTCACGTTTAAATTTTAAGCCAAAACGCCAGCAAAAAGCGCTGTAAACTTTTGTTGCCAAAGACAACAAAATAATATCGATTATTAGCACCTACCTAGCCAACGGGACTGTCAGATCCAGCTTTTCCCGCCCCGGAAACTTTGCGCAAAAACGGCAACAGCAGCAAAAGCTGGAGCGGAGATGTGCGGAAAGCCAAAAACGGCAGCCAACCAGCTAAGCAGTCAGGCAGACAGACAAAAGCAAACAAACAAAGCTCCCTTGGAAACGGGGAATGGTGGGTGAAGGGTGGCGAAAGGGGGCGTGGCAACAGCGAATTTCGTTAGCCCAATTAAAGCAATTTTGCCAGACAAACTATTGGGGAAATCCTTGTAGGAGGGAGGATGGTAAAAAGCATAAACCGTTCTATGGCATATACACTCGGCATTTCATTAACAAGTACGCGTATTCCCGGCAATCGGGCTCATTAGCTATGCCAATCAAGATGGTAAGTAACTGCGATGATGACCATGTCAATTTGGGGGATTAGTAACGCCATGGCAATCGTAAGCGGCTTAAGTTCTGAACCCAACAGATAAAATAGCCCAGTCGGAGGTGCAAAGTGCCAACTCGACTTTTTATCACCCTTCGTCCTTCGGATTTATGTCCTTTTTCCGAGAGAGAGAGTAACGAAGTCTTATGCATGTTCAATTGCTAAATTTATTGTTTACATGCAATCAGCTGTGTAATGAAAAACACGTCACACAATCAGCGAGCAATGAAGGTGCTGCAGAGCGAACTAAAGTCATAAATTTGTGGGGGCTTTCATTATGATTTATGCGACTTCTGTGCCCAAGACAAATGGCTAAGTAATTGAATTACGAGCCGCTGCCAGCAAAAGGATGATAATTCTGCTGAGTAAGCCCGAGCACTTATGCAAATTAGCTGCTGATAAGGAGACGCGATGGAAAAACAACATTGATTGCAAAATCAATGTGCAGTGCAGGAGTTGTGTGCCTGTGCGGGTGATAGCCTGGAAGTTGGCCAAAAGTCAGGCGACCCCGGCTAACGAGAATGACACCAGGACACCAGGATTCAAAAGTGCAAGCTCAGGGTTCGCCAGCGGGCAGTCTGCGCTGCGCTTCTGCGGCGGAAGCGGCGGAAACGGAAATGGAAAGAATGGAGTCATGAGCATTATTTGTGCGGAATTACCTTTAACGAGGTGACTAGCTGGCGGTCCTGTTGCATTACCATTACCGCAATAAACTGCAACCCAACCACCGATCCCACACAGCATCTTGGGCCTCTGCTCTCGAGAACGCCAAGTTGCCGGCAAAATTGCACTTGACTCGAATGCCAATTACATGGGTCTGCAGATGTCAGCGGAAGAGGAGAAATCGGAATGGCAGGATGACGGGATGGCTGCCTGGCTGGATGGCTGACTCCTTGGGATATCTGGCTGGGATGGCTGGCAGGACGATAAGAAAAGAGTGACACAGCAGATGGCCTGGGACTGCGAGCGAATGGAATTGCCACAAAGTGGATTAAATATGAATAAAAGATATTTGAGTAAATTGCATTACAGAGTTAGGCTGTATTAACTCACTGCATTAACCCGCCAAAGTCGTCGCCCAGATGGAATTGTGTTGACATTTTTGATTTCTGCCCAGTCAAGCTGTGCCGCCAAAGCTGCGGCTTAATTCCAGATATGGCAACCCAACTCCCGCGCGCTTTATGGCGGAAAGTTAATATTTAATCTGTTCGGCATTCAGCGGGCAAGAGTGACAAAAGTTTTAATTAAGAGAGCTCTTTATATCAGCACACAAGCTGAAAATATAAAATTTCAGTTTCACTTTTAATTAAATTCTTTGTTTAACTAAAATGAACCAAAAAACGACGGCGGGCGAGCAAAAAAATAATAAAAAAAATCCCATTTGGATGGAAAGCGTAACCGCAAACCCGCACATAAAGGCTAAGTGCGAATGCACATGTGTGTGAGTTTTGTGTAGGGGGAGGGGCTGTGGGGTTCGCTTGTAATTAAATTCCCTGGCCGCGATATTTGTTTCTGCAGGGCCACGCCCTCGCGCCCAACATCCCACGGCAAACACCGAATGTTCGGGCAGCGGGCCATTGCCACTTCCTTTCATCGCAGGTCAGTGCAACAGGATAAGCCAGGATACGCCAGGATACGCCGGGGTAATTCGATTACGTTGTGGCCGACCCGGACATATGTATGCCATGGCCGGCGAGTGTATTTGTATGCGTGATTCCGCGCCAGAATTTTATTAGAACATTTATGCGATTTGGACAAGAAATTAATTTATAAAAAAGGCGCTTCAGATGGCAGAGTGTTGAAAGAAACACGCAAACTAATTTAATTTCCGGTTTCCTACCAACATATTACTTCTTATGGCCTGTTATTCGAAACTACCCATTAATTGTAGTTAGCATATATTATTGACATCTAAAAAAATAATTGATTTGAATTAATTATGAAAATGAACACCCTAAAATGACTTAACTCACAACAATGCTAATTTAATCCCATTTGACTCCAGGTTTTCCGCAGAACTGGGTAATTAATCACTGCGGCGAACTTTGTGCTTAATCAGCTGTCGAAATGCATTTTCAATGTTTGCTTGGGTTCAATCAAATCGAACTTGTCAATATTAATCAGCAAGCATCGTTAGCTGTTGGTCTAATGTCGGGCTTAATTAGCAGGAAAAGTTCGAGTTTGAGTGCGATGATTGATTCATTCAGGTTTTGTATAAGCATTGCCTATTTTGCGTCCATTTAAGTGCACAAGTTACAGAAACGAACGAAACCCCTTATTTCTATCCAACTAACTGCTGCAATCACTGCCTCATCAAACCTAGTGAAAAAATATATGAAAATACCCGAAATGTTCTGTACAAAAAAATCAACTTTGGCAACGGCAGCAGCTCTAAATAAGTTGGCAACAGTTAAAGCACGATCCAGACAGCACTTTTCTCGGCTATATATTTCTGTGGCCACTATCGAGTGCCGCAGACATGAAATTTTCACAAAGTAGCAAACTTTATGCCGACGCCGCCGCCGCACATTTTTGCCAGTCACACATACCCGCAAACTTTGAATCGAGTTTTAGCCTGGTCGGCGGGGCAAAAAATACAAAAAAATAAATACGAAATAAGAAAAAATGGCTGTAGCGGAGGCAACTAACTGGAACTTTTTGTTCGCATCTCCCGGTTTTTTCTTTTTTTTTTTGTATTTTGCTGGAGCTCTATATGTATGTATTTCTATATTTATGGAACTTTTTCAATTTGGAACTAAAGTTTGCTTTTTTCGGGTAAAATTTTTATTCATAACAAAGCAAAGCGTGACCGTGGGAAAGGAGCAACAAATTTAATGGCAAGGCAAACGCAATTGCAGAAATGGTTTCGCACTGGCCGCTATAAATTCGGTCAGTGATATATATTCGTTATTAAAAACTAATTTACATCGTGTAAACGGTCGGAACTTGCGAGATTTATGTGCGCTCATAAAAACTAAATGCGCCAAAAATGTGATGCCTTTTTTCCGCAGACAACAATGCCCGGAGGACATCTTTTACACGCGGCTTCCGCCGTTCGCACACACGAAACTTAATTGATTTTGCGGCCAGCACGGCGTATGCGTAATTAAATAATTGTTAAAGGAGATCGCGCCGTATGGCAAATTGAAATGCTATTTTTAATGAGTCCATCAGAGGGAGGCATACCGTGAAGGAAATAGTTTTGCGGGGGGAAAGATACTTCAAGTGCGATAAATTTAAATTTATGGGTGAGCTCATTACCCCGCAATCACATCTCATTGTCCTGACGCAAGGACATTAAGCCGCTGCCCAACGGCGGACATCACAATAGGCCACTTTTTTCACCATTTTTGTAATGCCCTGTGCATTTAAATGGTCTTAAAACCAGCCGTGTTCTGTCCAGCCTTACTGAGCTTAATGCAATGGAAACAAGCCGTTTAATTGATGAAAATTTAAATGAATTTACAATATTAACATTCGATTCGGCGATTTCATTGAGCATTGCCTAGAGCTGGTTAAATAACAATGAAAGCCTACAAACATGTTGTGCTTAATGCATTGTTAGGTAAATATCGTAATCGGTTCTATAATTTTCATTACCAGCAACCTAGCAAACGTAGCTATTAAGTCCCGAATACACTTGTCGCAGTTTAGTGTCCTTTTAATCTGGTCCCCCTCAGCCCCGCTTGTATCATTTGCATGAGTGCGCCTATCAGCTGCCAGGACAACGCATTGGAGTCAGGAATGAGAGCTCTAATTAGGAGTGCTTGTGTGCGTTGAACGCTCGTCAAGTGCTTATCGATTGTCCAACTCCATAACCACACAACTATGATCGCCATCGGTGGGGAGTGGGTGTGTGAATGGGTGTCCTTTGTGGCAGTTACTGCACCATTTGAGCCACTGATGGCGCCACTTCACTTAACTATCCATATAGATAAGGCTCGGGCAATGTTTGTGCGGCTGCCTCAATTAAGCAGATTTGCAGCTTGATTTTAAATTATGTTTGTATTGCAATGCACTGCCGAACAAAGCCCATTAAAATCAGCACCAGTCTCAGCTTCTAGCTCTCAGTTCTCAGCGTCACTTTCCTACTGCAGGAAGGACTTCTTAAGTGGGCCTGCAGGCGGGGATCTCACATCCTTTTGCCAGCCTAAGACAAACTCAGCGATGTGTAAGCGTAACATTAAAAGCAATTTTCCGTTGTGAAAATCCTTGTTTAAATGCCAACTGCATTGGTGTGGGTGTTTGCTTGCGTGTGTATGAGTGAGTGTGTTTGGGTGGGTTCCTATACGTGTAAAGATGAAAGAGGATACGGTTTGAATTTCTGCTCCCACGCATTTGTATGTTAATTTTAATGGGCATACGAATTTGAGTGCGAATGCTTTGTTTGTAATAAAATCTCATCCTTTTTTCAAGTATTAAAATTACAGATTTGAACCTTTTTGTGTGTGGCACTGCTAAAGCAGAGCCCGTTACGCCTGGTTTGAGCCCTAATTTGATGCGCAGCTCTTAGTCCTTCGAGAGATTGTATCCCTGAGCTGCAGCGCCTGAAAGTGTGCTTCATTAGACAACTAAGCAACGTAAGCATATGGAAAATGCCAGCTTAGCCCGGCTCCTCCTTCATTTTACATTATTTATTTTCAATTTCACCAGAGACACGATTTGCCGGCGGCCAAAAACAACGGACACGGTGCGTATGCGTGATGGGTCGAGCTTCTGCTGTGTGTGCATTTGAAATGCAAAATAGTTTTGTGAGCCGCAAAAATGGCTGCCATTCGGCGGCTATGTTGCCTCATTTGCATGCATGATGTTCGCGCCTTGATGAGGCCTGCAGGGCATCGGTGGGCATCGGTGTGCTTTAGTGGGCGTGGCACCGCCTAGATGGACGCTGTCATTCCTCGAACGCCGCTGATGATAAAAGCATTTTGGGGGAATTTAAATATTTAATGGCCAGGTGAAATTTTGCGTTGAAATAGGCATTAAAATTTAAAGGCGGCCAAGACCGCGTTTGTAACCAAAAAAAAAGAAAGAAAAAGGAAACGGTTAGCGGAAAGTTCAAGCCGTGGTTAATTTGTACAGACAAGCGCTCACTTCTGCTCAAGTATTTTTCATCAGCCCTGAGCTCTCAACGTTTTTACAAATGTTTTAATAATTACCGCACTTAAATTTAAACACTCTGGGCTCCCCCAAGTTGGCCACTTCCAGCTGCTTTGCTTACGCCCGCCGTGGAGCAAATTGTACAAAGTAGCATTTTGGGGTTAACTTCAAGTTAACAGCATTAACAACAACAATGGCTGGGAAAAGGAAAATACAACAAATAACAAACAAGCAACGAGAGCGAAGGCAAAAGGGCTTTAAAAGTTTCTTAATGTGCAAAACTTTGTTGGGCTTTGCACTAAAAGGAGCGAACAGAACGAAAAATAAAGACAAAAGGCTGCCAGCAACGCGTAAGCAATAATTGCAATTTTATTTTATTTTCCTTTAAAATGGATCCCATTACGAGAGCGAGAAGAAACTTTAAAAACAAAAGCACTTTTCCCCCATCAAGTTTGGCACAAAAAGCTACAGAAAAAAAAGAAATGGGAGAAGCGGCTTTCGAGACCTATTCAGCCAGTTTGACAAACAGCTGCGTTTGCCATGCGTTAGCCTGTGAGCCATATTTCCTGCCAGACGCCAAATAAAAATCCCCAAACTTATGTTGCCAGGCGGCAGACGCTGACATTGCTCCTGATCCTGGCAAGACTCGGGGTCTGGCATGGCCATGGGAATTAACAGCACATTGAGCTGCTCTCCTTTTGCTTGTTACTCCTGGCCCAGACATGTGCAGCCAGTAGTATGCATGCAAACGATGCTCTGGAGACACCGAGACGTTGATAAGTTTGCATATAAATTGTGACACATGCTGTGGAGCCTTGAACGCCAAGACAGCAATACACCAGGATACCAGGACACTAGTTCATGCCAGGACATATTTTAAAAACCGACTCGAAAGCGCGAGGTTATTTATGTACGGGCGTAAGCATTAGCTGAGATTTTCATTAAAATATCTAAATACCAAGGTGGGGGGTGTTGAGATTTCCTCTCCCTCTCTTGTCATATTAGAAAAGTTTTCCTCGGCCAGCTGGCTGGGGAGTTGAGTTCATATTGGACTAATGCGGACTACGTTGCGTATGAGTAATGCATGCCGAAACAAAAATGTCAAAGGTCTGAACTTTGCCACACATTCACAGCTACCCAGACCGACAGACCGACATACCCGGACAGAGACAAACAGCCACGCCCCTCAATCCGCCCCAGTCTGGCTTCTGCTCCTTTTGGTCCCCCGCCCAGCGCCCACCACTCCTTTCACTCCATGTGCTGCTGCTGTGACATGCCCTAAAGTCCTCCCAAGTGTCTGCTGTGTCGCATTGAATTTATTGGAATTTTCGTTTTGCTTTGAGCCCGTCTAGGAGGACGTCCTCGTTGGCCTCTCGTCCTGGCCTCTCGTTTTGGGCGTATCTCCACCAGTTGTCTGTGGGTGTGTCTGTGCATGAGTGTGTGTGTGGATGCGATGAGGCAGCAGAATGTATCCGTTGTCTTCCTCCGCCGAAGGAGGAACAATTCCGTTAATGTTTCGCTGGCTTGCGGCTGACAGCGGTCAGCGAGCGGTTGGCTTTGTTGGTCAGGGGAAGCCCCAAGTTCAGCCAACCTAAATATTGGATGAGCTTCACTTTTCTATTACGTCCGGGGGCAGGTCAGTGCGGCTGTTGAGTAATTTTCAGGCCATAAGCTTCATATTTTATTTATTCTGGGATTGTGTGCAGCTCAAATGCTTGATTGGCAGCAAGAGCAACGACAAAATGTTGGCGAATCGAATGGGAACCGAGTATGGGATCCTGTAGGTTGTCCAGTGCAGGGAACAAATCAGATGCTCAAGTAGTTCTAAAGATTATAAAAAAACCCATTTATCCTTACATAAAATGTTGTTATTCTTAATTTAAAGAGAAGAGTCTCAATTTCTTACCCGATTTTAATACACCTACCGATATTTATAAATAATTTTATCAGCCTGACGACAGCCCTTGGCTTTTCCCCATTCACAGCTATCAGCTCCAAGCTCCCCCCGAAAACTTTTGTTGGCGTTATTGTTTTAATGGCCAAAATAAATAAATATCGATTATAGCTGTGCAGGTGAGCAAGAGTAAGCAACGTTTTGGCCGCTTTCAACAGCAAATGGCCCCCATGGCGCTGAGCTGTCAGCTAGCGTGTTTAAAAAGTTTGCCCTGCCGTTCGGACTGGAGCAACTCCCGGGGCTGATCTGGAGCTAAATCGAAGCTGCAAAAGGTCGGCGGGTCGGGGGGTTTTTGGTCATGATAAGACTAATGCTGGCCGCATGGCTAATTGAAAAAGTTGCATTTCCATTGTTGTTGTTGTTTCGTGCGCAGCCAGTGGAAAACGAGAAATTGCTGCTGCCACAGAAAATCCATATAAAACCAAAAAAACAAAAAAAAAAAATAAAGGGAAGATATTGTTATTACTGTTGGGTCCTGGAAATGAGAACGCAATTGTGGTCAAGTTTTGTGAGGCATTTGCATAATAAGCCCTGTGTATGGAACTGTGACTGCGCCTCTGACTGCTTCTGCTATGGTTATTGTTACAGAGTCACTGGCCAGCGGCGCATGAAATTGTTGTCTGCCTCAGGTTTGGGGCTCAAAAAATTAGAAGAGCCTGCTAGGATGGAAGAGGATGTGGCATGGGTATATTGACCCAGGACCTGAGTCCGAAGCCCGGCCAAAACGGAAAGCATAAATTCTCGTACGATATGAAAACAGCCAGCAAGCATCCGCACATAAATAAATCATAAATATTAAATGAAAATGAAAAATGGCCAGGAGGAGCAGCGAGCAGCAGCAGCAGCAGGAACTGCAGGAAGCGCACAGAACCTGTCAGCAAGTGCCTTTCCCTGGCCGTGGAATATAATGCAGGATCCAACAATGCACCGGCGATCGCATGATTAGCGGCAGTCCAGGCTCAGAGCTCCAAGCCAAAGCCAGTCCATGACTCACCACCAAGTGCAGACCAGACCCAGCAGAACCCAGCCAAAACAGACCAGACCAGACCAGACCAGATAGGAAGGCATGTGCTGTGGCCTCCGGCAACGCACGATATTCTCACAATGCAGAAAATTACTAAATTCGATATGCAATTTATAAAGTCGGAGCAGGCCCCCCACACTCCCATTGCCCGAACGCCCGCAAAGTGGGCGCCTGGGCTCCAGCATTGGCTCCACCGGTCTCTCTGGTTCCTCCCTGGCCTCCCTGGTCTGTAGTCTCCAGCGTTGTCTGGCTTTTTTGGCATCGCAGCTGAAAACGATTTGGTAAGTACTGTTTGTTGATACCCAGCCAAGGCTTAAGTGTACCCAGAAGCAAGAGCAACAAAATCCTGGCAAAAATACTTTGCTTTAATGCGCTTTGCCCGGCCAGACTGAGAAACTCTGGGGGGGATTGGCTGCACAGAGATCATGGTGGGCGGCTGCTAGTTGCCTGCTGGTTGCTTGTTATTTGAAGACGTTTAAGCTGCAACTGAGGCAAACTACTGAGAACTATATTCATTTTCAATTTCGTTTCAGGTTTTTCGGATATCGCAACTTATAAACTTGGCCAGCCCAGAAGGAAAATCCCCTTATATTTTCCAAATTTCTGCCGTACTCTGGCTCCTGATTGCATCGCCAGCAGTCTCCAATTTCTGATTTCCATTTGACCCCATAATAAGAGCCACTTAGGCACTTGATTACTGGCAATCAAAGACCTGGAAATGTTCTGAGCTGGCCAAATCAAGTTTCTATTAAATTCACTTTTGCTTAACAACAAATCTTACGATTCTTTAAGCAGAACTTTCTATTGTTATTTTTTAACGATTTGTACGCATGAGAATCTCAACATAATTTCCACGAATTTCCAGAACCATTAATGTTTTAAAACAACTACCACTCACCCAAACTCGAAACTCCGGCAGACACGGGACAAGATGATTTAAAAAGCGTTAACATATTTCCAGGCGCATATTTCGCCAGCGGAATAGGGCGGGTCAGAACCGCAGACGCACGCAGTTGGTCGGAATAATCATTAATCATTCCGTAACATGGCAGAAAAGTTTCTGCGCCAGGTCGGGTCATATTCGCAGTCGTAGTCGTAGTCATAAGGCATTAACTTGCCGGGCACTTCCACGGTTATGCCGTGTGATATTATCAAGTTGATTCCACAGTGTGTTTTTTTGGGTGAGGGATGAGCATGGGGGTAGGAGCTGGGCAACCGCGACAAATTTGAAAAATGGCTCAAAGTTTTAATGCCACGCCCCCTGCCTTCCGCCCCCTTCCTGCGCTCCCCCACGAGTCGCATGACATACGAGCTGAAATAAATATTTTTTCCCCTGGCACGTTACAAATGTTTTGAGTCAGATGAAAAGTTTGCTTCATTGTGAGCAAATTTAAGAGCTCCTCGAATCGCCGTGTTCGAGCAAACTTTCCTTCTCGCCGAGCAGTTTGGAATTGTTATTTCAAATTTAAATAGCCCGGCCCGGGTGTGCCATGCCTGCTGAATTACTCGACAATTTTATGACTCCATGCATAAAATCCGTATGACGATGCAAGTTGGCCCCCCACTCCGCCTCTCCAGACTTCATCAGCTGTTGCCGGCAATTCCGTGTCCGTGTCCGTCTGGCTTGTCCGTGCGTCCGTCCGTCCGACGCGTTTCTCCGGAGAAAGATGGTGGAGGAATGGCGAAATGGGGGTAAGGGGTTTCAGCCGAGTGCCAAGTGTCTGGCAAGTGTAAATCGGCTTTGTCGTCGCTTGTTGTATATATACAATGTAAACACAAACTGAATAATACTGGTTACACAGACGTGAGAAATCCTTTTCTCTCTGATTCTCTGTTTCCCTGCTAATCTCTTCTCGGCATCTCCGAAATCTCTCTATTGGTATAAGAGAAGTCCACATCCGCGGCGCATGCGCAAATCCAAAAGATATCTCAGCATCCTCGGAGCGAATGTTTTGTTTATTTGTAAGCGAGTTATTTGCTCTGCTTTAATGGGATTTTAAAAAAATAAATAATAATTACGAACTAAATATAATATGTAACTTTAGAAAAAGTACCCACAAACATTAATCAATAATCGAATCCATAACCATTTGTTTTTGAGCTCGCTGTACTTTCACTTTCAATTTTATTTACCTACTTTTCCATTTAGTTCCTAAATTAACCAGAAACTTCCATTAGAAACTTGCCTCTTTGCTTCTAATGAGGCGTTTGAAGTAATTTTCAAAAGATTTCGAAGAACAATCTGCTGTAGTTTTCAAGATCTAAATTTCACTTGCCTGGCTAAGAAGAAAACTGTTGAAGAAGGGGGCAGAAAACTTTTTGGCCAAACATCAAATTCACGCCGATTTTTGTCATTAGAGCAACAGAAAACTTTGGGAGCAAGCACTCGAGGCTACCGTTTCCCTCTTGGCCAGATTGCAAGCACCCACTAACCACCGTCCACCGCCCACAGCACACCACCCACCACCCACTCTTTAGGCCAAAAGCAGACTAACCAACTGTCACTTGGGCAGGGGGCGCCTTTTTAATGGTCAAAAGTTTTATGTTTATTGTTTATGCGTTGAAGCAAAAATTTTCATGAACTTTTCATTGTTCCGGTTTGCTGGCAGAAAACTTTTAGCATACAATGCACTTTAATTTGGCTGCCCCCAGCAGCAGTTACAGCGAACCTCCGCTGCCCCTTCCACCCACGCAATAGTGGGTTTTTTGGGCCAGAGGAACCGTCGCGGAAACAATGGGAAGGCAAATGTTGCAGCAAAAGTTTATGCGCCAAGAACTTGGCCAAATGACAGTGAAAAGGGGGCCCGAAGAAAATCGACGGCGGACCAGAAACAGCATCTCTATGGTACATTGACTGGCCGGGCATTTCATTTGCGCGTAATATGCGCAGGCCAACTTTGCTTTATTGGCCCGCGAATGCAAATAAAAGTTCTAATGTATCCCTCAAATTTAGTTTGAGCAACTCCAAGTCTCCGGTTCAGTTAATTTTTCCATTCACTGGCGAAACAATGAGATGTCCAGACCAGTGGCTCGTGTATCTACTTTTTGCCTTATTTTCCCCCGCTCCTCGTCATCTTGTTAACATTTATTCTCGCCTCGCTTTTCCTTTCCCTCTGGGGCACCTGCCTGGTGGACTTACAATGTAAAAGTTACTCCAACTTGTGTTCTACGCCCGGCATTTTTTAGCTTCGGCCAAAGTTTGGCCACTTAAAGCAGTTTGTCAGTCCGTTTGGAGCGTTAACTTGGCCATCCTGCGGAGCTTGCATATCTGCTGACCAAGTCCTTCCGCAAAGCAGAGTTTACTTTCAAATTTTTCAATCATCATATTATACAGTGTGACAACAAAGTTTCTAAGGATGCTCGCCACACATTTTGCATTCTGTTCAAATTCAGCTTTCTAAGCATATTTGCCAGTACAGTGGTATATTCCAGTATATGCTAGTTGATGACATCATAAATTGTTCTAGCTGCTGCACATATGCTGAATTCGAATAAAGGCACTCGCATATGTGCCCTTCACCCCGGAGATTGTTTATTTGCAATGTGAAATATTTTTTACTGCCCGGCAAAAGTGAAGTGTAAATATGCCCCAAAGAGCTGCCATCGCATTTTGCCTTGTTTTCGCTGTTGGCCCTGTTTTTTTTTTTTTTTTTGGTTTTTTGTTGCTGTCAGTCACAGTCGGTGCAAAATGACGCCCACAGGCCGATCGGCAAGTGTGCAAACAATAAGGAAAGTATTTTCAAATAAAGTAAATATGTCTTCGAAATAGCTGGGCTGCAACTGAAACTGAAAACAAATGGAATTCCAGGCGCTGAAGGTTATCAACAATCACACAGAGAAACAGAGTGCCTATAAAACATAAGCATGTTCCATACAAGTGATTATAAAAAAAATAGTTCTTTGAATATTAATAATAATTTGGGAATGTTCTAAGGAGCTGCATTTAGGTTTAGATTTAATGAATAAGTTACGAAATCAAATGGCAGATTCCCTGTCGGCATCTTTTGGTCTCGCCTGTTTCTTCAAGTGCTAAAATTGAAGGTTCCAAGTCACGCTAGAATCCCGAGAAAAAAGTGGCCACATTCTAGTCGAAAAATTGTGCTCGCCCCGTGGACACATGGGACCTGCTTGGAGGAGGACGAAATTGTGACACAAAGTTATGACAATGATGAAATGGGAACGACGTCGACGCCGCCGCCGCCGCCGACCGTTCATGATGATGATGAGCCGCAGCGGCAACTGAAGCAGAAGGAGCAGAGCGACGTCGCCGGAGTCCTGTCATGGACACGGATGCCAGCTGCCACCGGTGGGAGAGTAAGACATTTTCCGCTTTTCCGCCCAACACGAGAGCCACCCCCACACTTTTCGTACTTTTGCCCGCCGCAGGAATACAATTTCATTTGATGTGCATGTGTGCGATGAAATTTTCGCACATTTACATAAAAGAGATGCTCCCGAATATAGGAAAGGGATTTCAGCTCTCATATGACCAAGGTAAATGCCCTAACCTGGATACACAACTGTGTCACTAATGAAGCCCAGCTGAAAGGAGTCCCAAATGAGGCTTCATTTTCGGTGCAATCGTGTTAAGTTCATCAGAACTCGGATTACGTAGACATTTTCGGGACATTGCCAGGCGATGACATTTTTCGACTTTCACCAACTTGACTCGCAGTCAACTTGGCATTTGCATGCCAAATACCCAAAGAACGATGCCAAGTCATTCGCTCACATGTGACATTGCATGCCGCATTTCGAAAAAAAAATGAAAATAAAATGAAAAAAATATTACGAGAAGCTCGATGGAGAAAGCGAACGCAACAAAACTTTACGAGCACCAAATACACTTAAAAAGTAATAAAATATTTTATTACGGCACACAAAAAACTACTAATGCACACATGGCAACGCATCAAATTGCTACGGAAATTGGCAAACACATTACGGCGGAGTGAACTTGAGCGACTTCGACTCAGCTGCTTTTAAATAAACCAAAGCCCTTTGCGATAAATTAAATATTCATTAGCTGTGAGCAGCAGACATCACGCCCCGTTCGATGTCACGGATTTTGATTAAGCATCCGTAATGCGGCATCTTTAATGCTCCATCAGGATGACGATACGAGCCACTAATCAATAATGCGCTCTTTGCGTCACGAAGCTAATTCTGCGATTCAGCCAGTTAACCGCAGAGCCAGGACGACTTTGAGTCCTGCCGCCTGTCCTGCTGGTGCCGTGCGTGCGTCAATCGAGGGGCAAGGACATGGGGGAGCGGCAGCAGCTCGCCCCTCTCGCTGTTGATGCAGTTCATCAATCAAATCACTGGCTGTTAGTCAAGCAGTCATGTGATTTGATTGATTCGCGCTAAAAATCCGTAGTCAAACAAACGCCAGATCCAGCACTCGCAGAACGGCATTAATAATGCGGCTTGAAATGAGGAGGATTGCCAGTCAGTCAACTGGATGGGCGAGAAAAGGGGTGACACTATTGCAACCGCAGCAGCTTGGCTAACTGGCTGCATCTGGTTGCATCTGCAAAAACGGAAACGGAAATGGAAAGATAAATCGATAAGCGCCTTTTCCACACACACACGCACACACTCAACGGTGACAGCTGCTTAAGCGGCACAAAGCGTTCATTTGTCACTCGAACCGGGATGTACATAAATAATTTACAGAAGAGAAAGTCTTTGCCTCGAGCATCTTGGGCAATTTTAACAACTGCTCCCCGGCCGCCGGTTAGGGCATAAAAAATTGTTACGTCAATGAAATTGCCCAATTTTATGTTCAATCAATAAATGGAGAACGAGCAGGAGTTGTACGTGTTGGCTGCCTCAATTTATTTGGTATTCATGCAACATTAACATGGATTTTTATTAGTATCATGTTTTTGAGAAGGGTTACGGACCGACTGCGACCTGCCCAACTAATAAAACTCCCCCTGGCACTTGCTGTGAAATATACGGCCGGAGTCGGAGTCGGCAACCCTTTTTTTGGATAAACATTCCGGAGCCGAAAGGGCTTAGTGCTGGCCAGGCGAATTGTGTTATGCCTACGGCTTCCAATTCGATGGCATCGCTTCAGACAGGTGATGGAAAATGGATCGAGTCGATTGCAAGGTTGCCCTTTGGCAGTCAGAGTACGTGACTCCTGCCGGCTGGCATTTGCCTTTGAATTTCCACCTCCGCCTCCATCTACATCTCCACTTCCCATACCCATACCCATTCCCATGCCCAATCTCAATCCACCTTCAGTTCCAGCTCCAACTCCAGCTGTCTTAGCCGTGCGTGGCTGGGCCAACGAGAATCAATACCTGCTTTGATTGACACTTTGAATTTAAAGCATTGAATTAGCAAAGGGATCCTCGAAACAGTGGCTTTCGTGGGAGCCTTCAGCTGTGGGATTCTGAACGGGATTGGAAATGGGAATGGGAATGCAACCTGAACCTGGTTGAAGTTGCCCGGGCGACACTAAGCCGATTCCTTTCCTTTGACTGGAGCAGCAGAAGCAGCATCCCCGTAACCGTCTTATATTAATTCATTAAGCAGCCCCACCACTGAGAACTACGCACCCATGTAAGCGCTAAGAGGTACAGTAAGTATTGGCTATGACAGCTTATTTGCCTAATAATGTGCTCTTCTCATTTTATCTCTGCTAAAACTAACTTATTTATTCATTAGCTTTGCAAGCCTGCTTTTAATTTATCAAAGAGACAAATGTGGTAAAATGCAATTATAATGAGCTATTCGAGGCATTATTCACTGTACTCCTCAGCTGTCGCCCCAAAGTAGGCAACACGAAAACTGCTGCAGGGTCGCAGCAACCAACAAGTGTCTGAACTTTCGCTGAGGGCTTTCAAAGCCCCCTCCCGTACCGTTAACCCCCGAGTAACGGCCATTTCCGGCTCCTTCGTCCTGTTTACTAGCTTAGCAATGCTGACGACCCTTGCCCAGCGCAGAATGTCTCACGTTTCAGCCACTTTTCGACCATAATTACAGCCAAGAGCAATTTGAAAAACACTTGATGCTGGCAATTAAAAAGTTGAACAACATTTTTCTCCAGCAAACGGGGTCCACCTCACTTAGCTGCTGCTGCTCCGGGCTGCAAGTGTAATTAATTAGTTTTCAATTTCACTCTGCTAAATATGCATAATTTATGTGCCGGTGAGTGGGTTGGTAAAATGGTGAGCTGGGGGGGGGAAGATGTAGCCACGTCATGGTCATAATAAAATTTACTAGCCATTACTCGCTCCTTCTCACACTCTCTTCATCCTTTTCGAGTGGCAATTCTCCGGTCTGGCCAGCGCCTTCATCTTCTTCGTCCTGCCACTTTCCTTTCGGCTGGCAATTTGTGTGGACCAATTACTTTGTTTGTTTGCCGTTCGCCGTGCGACAATTGCAAAGGACAACTGCGACTTTTGCCGCTGTGGCAGTGCAGTGGCTGCAGCAGTGCTGCGTTTCCTCTATTTCCGTTGCAAACATTTCCGTTTCGCATTGCTGCAAATTTATTGTTTCCTTGCGGTTTGCGTGTGTGTCAGTGTGTCTGTGTGTGTGCTTGTGTGGGTACCTCGATTTGTCCTTTTTGCGTGTCTCTTGCTTTTTCAAGCCCTCTTGCCAGGACACTTTGTGCGCTGCTTGAGCCTGATGGCGCTCCTCGGGAGCGGCACCTTCGTCAAAGGGGATCTTAGCTCGAGACAACAAGGACTCCAGACCAATCAAACAGCAAAATGGCGGTAAAGCGGAAGTGCCGTCCCTACATTCGCCAATCCCCACGCACAAACGTTGTTGGGCTCTTCCGGCCGGAAATACGCATTTAGTTGCATGTGAAATTGCTACATTTTTGTCAACAGGCAAATTTATATTTATTTCTACGCGTTTCTTATTCCGTAAGGCGGAACCGAGACTTGGCGATGAAAAATTGAAATGTCGTTTCTAATAAATCATTTTGGCAAGGCGCGCAGCGACTTGTTTGTTTCGCTTCTCCGCTCTCATGCCGTCGCCAACTGTTTGTGCTTATTTCCGTTTCCGCTGGCCCCACGACCCTGGCCTGGCTTCATTTTTCTCTTCCATTTTTTTTGTATTTTGGCCTCCTTTGGCTGGGTTTACCTTACCGGATATTTTCAGCACCGTCATTGCAGCCGACATAATTAATTACCCGGCCGCGCCGAGCATTTCCCAGCGGCCTTCGGTGTGCCTCACCTGAGGCGATGGCAGTGGCATTGGAAAACAGGAAGCGGCCTGTCCATGTCCCCAGATTTGCTGACAGCCGGCGGAGACAAAGGAAGAGGAGGCTGCCAGCAACGCGCAACAATTTATAATTGGATCGCTTTAATTATGTGAATTTATGTGCGGGACAGTCACTTATTATTGTGCCCGCAGGATAATCCACACACAGGCGGACATCAAGTTTGGATTCACATTTTGACTGACAGCAGAGAAAGTCCTCTTTTGGCGTTTGTATCAAATTAGAATGCATGCATAATGGTGATGCATGCACAGGTGACCCCAAATGGAATACTAATTGAATTCATTATGACGCATGACAGGCTCCATAGAGTTAATAATCCCCTGGATTCTTTCACCCTCTCTCAATTTACCAAGCATTTATCTCTGGAGTCAGCAGCAACTTAAATCTCAATCGACTCACAAGACGGATGGCACTTTTATCGTAAATTTTCTGCTGCTGCTGCCGGGAACAACACTTTTCAATTAGGAGGTGCCACGAAAGCTGCATCGCCCATTATCGCAGTGCAATTCAATTAGAAGCCGCTGGGCGGACGGAAAGGGTCGAGGGATGGGGGAATCGGGACCAAGAATCCCGAGCAGCGGGTGGGAAGGCATATGGCTGTGCCCCCCCGGCGAAGGCGAATCTTGCCAGCACATTTGACAGCATGAAATTGAGTGAGCTGCAGTTCCTAGACACACAATGCCCCCACGTAACGTCTCATTTCGGGCCTTCCAATCCAATCGAAGGACGGACGGAGGGACGGGGTAAGGCCGATCTAGAGCACGATTTGTGAGCCGGAATACAGGAGTATATATAGAGCAGGGGGCACCCTTCGTCCTGCACTCTCGCATGAGTTATCATTTCAGGCACATTGATTTATGCAGTCGCCGGGAAAGCAACCTGCATGGCTGCTGCTGAGATAAGAATTAATTGGCAAGTGCACTGTGCAAATAAATTGCATAGCCATCCGGGTGTGGGTTTCAGTGTGGAATCGGGCGGGATCTGTTCTGGGTTGCTTTGGATTGGGCGCTCCACTGCAGCAGTTCCACCGCTGCCGTTCCTGGTGGGCAAATGCAAACACACACACACATAAAGCAGGTCCCCGGTTTGCTGCCGCTTTTAATGCAAATGTGACAAATGTTTTACGGCTGGCTGCGTATGCATTGACTCTGGGCAAACACCTGTAAATGGATTGAAGCCACAGCAGGCGGCCAGGAGCGGAGGCTCCTTGCCAGCCAATAGATTCATCTCACTTAACGCTTCACTCCAAATTGTGATATCATCATAAATCTGTCGCACTCGTCGCTCATTAGCAGGGACACAAAAAGGACACTCACAGTTAAGGATAGCTAGTTAGCCAGCTGGTTAACCTTTTGAAAAATGTTAAAACTTAAACTTTTTATAGATTCCAAGGTCGAATTTTATAAGAACACAGTTACTGGTACACAAAAACCGAACTGCTTTGCCAAGAGGTGACCCTGAAATCCGCTCCTGCTCTTGAGCCCCGTATATCAGTGGTAACTGCAATTGCAATGGACCCTCGGCCGGTCTCTGTTTGCATCCTGTGTAGGCTTCAACTGGTGCTGGCCTTGGTGCCACATTTGCATTCGCATTCGGATTTGCCGGGCAGGGCCAACACTGTGTGTGTGCGGCGGCACTTTCAACTGCATTTTTGCCCATATTTGGGATTTGCATTGCCACATTAACCCCCGTGCGCTCGTGTGCTGGTGTGTGTGTGAGCCCGGTTAAATTTGCAGGAAGCGAGAACATAAATTGAAGGGCAGCTGAACAACATTGGCAGACGATCAATATTATTGCGCCTGCGGTGGGGCAATCAACGAAATGGAGAGTCCCTTAACAAAGACACCACATGGAGGATATGGAAGTTCGGGGCGTCATGGGTCCCCGGAGAATGGAGTGTGCTCTCTATTAGCCACATCGATGATGCTGGCGGTCTATTGATTTTCCAGCTGATTGCGCTGCCTTTAACTATATTTATGGCATACTTATGGATGGAGCACCGCCTCCCCAAACGGCGGCAGTTAAAGCCATTCTCATAGTATTTCCCAAGGAAATTATCAGCCGTGTTTCAGTTGCCAATCGGTTAATTACTTTTCCCCAGCCTGAGTCAGCAGGATGCGAGAGTCCTGTGAGTCGTCTTTGGTCTCTGGTACGCAATAAATTAGAAGTCGCTTTCATTGATTTCTGCTGAGAGCAGCAGGTAAACATTTAATTAATTTGAAGGCCCCCCAACCGCTAAGCACTTTTATATCAGTGGCAATTAAAATTGCGTATACGTGATGTTGTCTGCCATCGCATCCCCGGGCATTGATTAATGGCCAGCCAGGAATGCAAAGCGTGGCAGAAATAGCGAAATAAAAACGAAGAGAAATATATGCAAATTGAAGATTTATTAAAGCCAGACAAAAGAAGACGGGGTCGTGATCCTACACCGGGCGTTAACAGTTGACAGTAATTTCCTGCATCTGGACGCGCTCAAAGCAAAATGCAATTTCCGTTGGGGAGCTCGGTGCAGCTCGGTCCGCTCTTTTTTATGCGCCGCCCAGCTGCATGTGTCATTATTCTTATGCCGTTTACCTGGGCCATGCTTTATGCCGGCAAGGACAAAGGCTTAAACCTGTAAACGGGGCTGAGAGCCGGTTAGAGCCAGGCCCGCACGGATCAGAGCAGCTGCTGCCATGCCGCACCGTAAAAAATATAACCCCACCCATGGGTGGGGCAAAGTAAAAAGGCACATCAAAGGCGGGGAAACAGCTGACCTCCAGACCTCTGGAACTCCAGGCCTCCAGACCTTCAGTTGCCAGCAGACAGAGGACGGCATAAAGGAGAGTGTAATGGCAAAGGATAATGCGTGGCTTTGCGGGAGTGTGGGAACTAAAAGGATTTGCCCCCTGCCCCGCACTCTGGAGCACATCATCATTAAATATGCTCAAATGAGCAATAATTGCAATGCACAGCATGTGAGGTATTATTTGGAATTCACTAATCCCATAAGTAGATCCAAACAATGAACTGGCAGTCGAAGTGCTCTAAATATATAATGACACGAAACAATACAATGCCAATCGAAAAGCATTAGGTCAATCCAAAAATATATTGTATGCTAATAACAATTGGATATTGATGAGATTTGTGCTGAATATCGCAATTATTTATAAACAAAAAGCATAAAATGGCTAAAAAACAATTGCAAACAAAAAGCCATCCTAGAATTTCTTTTTTTGGAACTCGATTTCGTTATCAATCGCTTGCTACGCTTATCAGTGTTTTGAACAAAAACACCCACATCAGTAAGAAACTTTTTACTTTATTTACAGATAAAACTAGTGAGTGAAATGGCGCAGAATGACTACCCAATACATTAATGAATATTCGAGTCTGGGGTAGACAAGTCACGACCATTTGGTATGATTATTGATATTGCTTGTACATGGTTATCCAACCGCCGGATCAGTAGTACGCCTCACACTCCATCTGGCGACGCCATTGTGACCAGTCCGCACAGCCCACCACCTCGGAACTGGCCACGAATCCTCTGCCGGCGGCGCAGTTGAGCAGCAGAGGTGTGGCATTTCTGCTGGGACACAGGAAGAATCGATTGGGATCCGGCGAGGCCCAGGGCGATGGCACGATGCCGGTACTGCTGTCACAGCCAGCTGACAACTGGGCGGCCACCTGCTCCTCCGAGGGCCGGCAGGCTGGCCAGTGGTCATAGGGCAAACAGCCCAGATAACCGAGACCGCTGAAAAATCCCCGGCCAGGCGGACACTCCAGCTGCAGCGGTTGTCCGCCATCGGAGCACACGTAGAATATGTTGGGGTCCGGATCTCCCCACATGTCCGTGGCATGTCTGCATGTTGCATTCGTGGTTGTGTCAGGGTCGGCGGTGGCTGCCACACCCTGCTGCAGCAGCTGCAGCACGGTCAGGATCAGGATCAGGAGCAGCATCCGGGGGGAGTAACTCCATTTATTTTTCATAAATAATTTCATCACGAACAGCCAACGGAGCATTTATTATTATGACACACAAAGTTCTCTTTCCCTCACTGTCCGAATGCCTGATTTTACTTTATTTCTTGGTTTTTTTTTTGACTGCGAACTGCAGTTGGGTGGTAAATTCAGATATTTTTTTCACTCGCTTCTCATCATTTGGCCATAAGCTGGGTTCGTTAATAAATTTATGTGTATGCTTCCTGCTGAAAAACCCGAGTCGACTGATTGATGTCGTCGCCATTGTCTTTCGCTTTTATACCCATGCTCATTGCATGACTTTCCATGTTCCCTGCAAACCTTATCGCAGCTATTTTTACAGTCATTTTTCATCGGGCATGGGGCACCGGGCATCGGGCTTTCTGATTTTTCGGGCATTTTTATTTTGGTCTTAAGTGACGTCGTCGCTCTCTTTTGGCAGCATTTTGTTGATTAGATAAGACGGAGTGGTTTAAAGTTTTGTGCTCTCCGCTCGATAAGTTCTGGAAATTAATGGCACGAGAGCAGAAGATTTCAATCAGCAGCTGGCCAAAAATTTCCTACTCTCATCGTTGTTCGATAGTCAGAATTTCCCTTTGCTAACATGGCCGAATGTTTTGGACTACCGAAAACGAGCTGACTCACACACACACATGCACATCGCTTATCTAAGCGATAGCAGGGCAGAGACATTAATTGCCTTTCAAATGAAGCCAAATTGGAAATTATTGCTGCAGAAATCAGTTGGAAATTAAATTACGCTCCACTGCCGATATAATGGAGCATTTTCGAATGACTTCAGTTGCAGGCCCAGCTGCCGTCAAAAGTTCTAATTGATTTGGCTTAGAGCGCCCAAATGGAGGAGCACAGCTGGCGCTGCCTGGAAAGAAGTCACTTTGCGGCCAGGACACGAAGCCCATAACCTGCTGAAACAAAAAAAAAAGGGAAAAAGGAAAACTTCCTAGCCGTTTTTGTTGTTGAGTCACGTTGTCAATTCAACTTCCTTACTCACTCGCTTCTCCACTTTTTGCACTCTATTTACGCGAGACCCAAGTTTAAATAGGCAAACTTCGTGGAGTTCTGCCAAAGTTGACAATATAATCGACATAAATTCCAATAGGCTTGCTATCGATGTTGGCTTCCATCGGCAGGGAATTCAATTAAAAGTTTCCCAGACGTGAGCAGCAGGTGACAGTGAGAAGCGAACATTTGGCACCATGGCACTCCGAAATCAAAGTTACTTCGGTTCCTGGAACTGCTCATCGCCAACCACTTGAGACGTGGTATCTGCCACAGGCAGAACAGCAAATTAAGCCAAGAATTTGCCATTATCTGCATAAGAAAAACACCCGATAAGCGATGTGGGCAAGACCAGAAGCCAAAACATAACGTTCATCATCGGAAGTGTCAACAAGTCAATGGCAATGGCAATGATATGGTACCGCTCACGAAAGTCCCGATAAGTTGCCCGATCGGATAGAATGTTATAAAAGCCCAATCAGTGGTCTTCCATTCGTTTAGTCTGCGTTAAATTTTTGAATCGAGAAGAAGCTGATAAAGGATTCACCATGCTGAAAGGTAAACATCCTTAGGAATAATCTACTCAACTATTGTGCGTTCGGTGAAATTCAACCTGGAACTATGAACCTGATAATCTTAATCACGCATACTATTAATCACTCGACTATTTTCAAATCCCCCTGCAGCAGTCATCATTTTCTTTGGCATCCTGGCTCTGGGCTACGCCGCCTCCGTGGGCACCGCCAGCGAAGTTTGCCAGTCGAAGGACGAGCTGTGGGGCGGCGAGGACATCAGGAAGTTTTACTTCTGTCTGGACGGCAAGGTTATAACCGATGAGTGCGACTCGGGATACTATTTCGTGAACAACGCCACCTTCAGCGGCTGCCTGCCCGCCGACCTGATGAAGCCCTCCTGCGTAAACCTGGACACCAAGGTGCCCGACTGCACCGGAACCAGCAAGATGCAGCCCCAGGTCGCCGACGATGTGGCCAGCTTCTACCTGTGCACCAGCGAGGGAGCCACGGTGATGCCGTGTCCCGATGGCAAGGCGTTCGTGTCCCAGGATGGCTATCTGGGATGCTTCGAGTGGACCGAGTGGCGTTCGTTGCGTAACTGCGTCGACGACTGATGATGTGATGTGTGGCGTTTTAATTATAGTTCTTCCAGCGCCATCCACTTGCCGCGATTAAAAGTGTCCGAATTGAAATGTTATTAACTTTAAATTGATTGGAAAATAATTGATATATGAGCGGCGGTCGAGTGGGGCTGATATGATAAGCGCTGACACATATTGAAGCCCACAAATTGAACTGCTGCGACATTTCCGGGAACTAACATACACAATTCGGTATGCCATAAATCCTGACTGGCCCCTCGCAAAGAGCAAAATTGCCGGGCATTGGGAAAACATTTTCAAGAAAATTCCAATCGCATGTGCGAGATTGGGATTGTGAGTTTTGTGAGTTTGTGTGCTGGCTGCTGCCGCAGCGCAAAACAATTGTCGCCGCAAACTTTTGCGCAAAACAAACAACTTCGGATGGGGGACAAATTACAGGGGCCAGCGAAAGGACAAGGAGCATGGAGCAAGGACCAACTGCAGGACATGCTCCTGGTTTCCCGATGCCGAACACATGTTCGTCTGGCGAGAGGTCCTTGGTGGCAGTTGTGCTCGTCGGGCTAAAAATGAGTTTAAAGTTCGATGCCGAACCGCATTAATCTTGTGCTGTTGGTGTGTGCGAAGTGGTGCAACATGAAACCAAAAGTTGCCAATGATTGCGTCAGATGCCCCAAAGGGAGTCACGTGGAACAAGGCAGCCGAAAGCAGATCTAGTGGGTTTCCAAGTGATCCATCCGACAGTTTCTGTTCCTCGCTCTTACTTTTCCACCATGAGAACTCCCAGCCCTTTGATCACTCGCAGCGATTGCACATCCCCGACTAGGTAATAAATGTCTAAGTGGGCAGGCAGGGAGGCGGCGAGGGCCAAGTGTCAGTGACACGGAACTACAGCCAGGATGGAGTACGGATGGAGTCCGGAATGGGTAGTCCCAATCCTGCTGCTCAACCACCCAAAATGAGTTAGTCAGGAAATTGCATTATTTGTCTTTGGCCGTTGCGGGCAAAAACCGTACAATGATGGCGAATGCAGAAAGAGGACCCAGTGTGTGGATGCGGACGACAATGCTGTGCCGCAGCAGCCCCATTCCTCCCATGGGGCACTAACTAGTGTGGCAACTATCCCCATTCCCACCTCGTCCGCTGCTCGTTTTGCTGCCTCGCCAGCCACTTTAAAATGGCGTGGCTATCTCCGGACCCCGGCCGTCACACATGCGAGTTTTCAAACGCTCCGAAGTCACAGCAATCTTTCTGCTCCATTTCCGCCCACTCCTGCAGCTGTTGCTGCCACCACATTCTAGATGCCTGCTGCCCTCCAACTCCTGCAGCTCCTCCAGCTGCACCAGCGCCTCCTGCCACTGCCGCTGTTGTTGCATTTTAATTGCATGGATGCCTGGGCCGTTCGGACCATTAATCCTGCACAAGTTTTGTGCAAAAATTGCGAAAAGGGATTTTTAAAGTCACAACTGTCGTATGTTATCAGCACGCCCAGGGAGAATAGCTCCAACACAAGAGGGTCAACACTCAGAGAAAAAGTAATTTAATCGCTTAATAAATATCTCTCGAGTTTTGAATACACAATTAGCCATATTTCCGGAATCATTCTGATTATTTGTTTTTATTATAAACTTTTTATAAATGAGATATGTTAAATGTCTCTTTATTTTTTTGCCTGTTGAAATATAGAAGGCCTTTCGTAGTTTCCGAGCTGAAAACTCGGGCCTGCAGTTTAGAGTCCGTCTTGTAGGACCCAGTGCCGCAGTGGTGCTTGGATTTAATTGAGTTTACAATTGTTTTGTGGCCACTCTGCGCCGCTCTTCAGCTGCCAGCGGCCTGTGAACTCTGACCCCTGGCTGACGTGTTGTTACTTTAATTAAGTTTGCTGCGCTGGTCCGCATAAATTACGGCGGCAACAGGGCGCATACGCAATGCGCTCGTAGTTTCTTTTCGACTTTTTGCCCAGCCCACTTCCGTGCAGTGGCCATTGTACAAGTCATTTTTCGTCAAATGGGCATAATTGGCATTTTTGGAGTCGCAGGCCTCTGTGGTGACAGTCAATGGCAGCCCCCGACTTCCTCCAATTTGCACCCCCTTCTGCGGCTTCCGTTCAATGATTTTTCAGTGCGCGCATTTTCGCGCTTGAATTGCTGGCGAACAGAAATGGTATGGGGTCTTTCGGGCTGGAAAAGTTGGCTTAAACTTTTCCACTTGAATGGCAGCGGAAGGTTTTATGCGCCTCGCTTCCACTGTGCCACTGCCAGTTGCACGGAGAGTGGGTACTGGGTGGTGCTGGGTAGCTTGCTGGTGACTTGTGCCACATTGTGCTGCCGCCATGAAAGTATGCAGCATAAAATTTGTGCTCGGCAACAAATAAATATTTGACCCCAGCTCGCAGCAGGGTGCAAGCCCTTCCCCCATTTTTGCGCTGCCGTTGAATTTATATTTGCACTTAACAACCGTGCAACAACAAGGGGCACAGGAACAGGAGCGACGACGACGACAACGACTACAATGCAACCACAACTCCAAGTTGGCGGCAACAACAGCAATGGCAACTACCGCAGCACCACTTTCGAGAGGGAAAAGTTTGTGTGGCTTATTTTTCGGTTACAAATCAAATCCAAAATCGCATTAAAATTGCATGCAGCGGAAAAATTGTGCAGCCAGCAGCACACAGGGCGATTGCGAGGATGTGTGAGGGGAGCCCAAATAACCGCGTAACCAGAAGCCTTGCCACCATAAGGACCTGTCAGGACCTCCCAGGATCTGCGCGAATGGAAATGGTGGCTCAGCAGGGTGGCGCTGAAGTGGCACCGCACTCTTGCCGTTGCCGCTGCCGCTGCCGCTGCTGCTGTTGTTGTTGTGGTGCAAGACATTTGCTGCGGTGCTTTTGCCCGATTGTTGCTGTTGTTGCCGTTCCAATTGAATTTTTGCGAGACGAAATCACTTCAACGCCTTCGATTTCAATTTCCGCCACATTTCAAATTTGTATTCAGTTATTGCATTTTGCCCGATTCCCCCCCAACTCGTAATCGTTGTTTTGGGGCCTGGAACTTGTCTTTACACAGGACTAAAGTTGTTTTGTAGATATTGATCTGAAAATTGGTTTCGCGCAGCTCGTAATTGCATTTTCGTCGGTGACTGAACAAAAATCAAATTCAAGTTTTGTGGGACATCGATTACACTTATTGATGCCGACAATGGAACAAGTTATGATGATGCTTCTTATGGCTGTTATTAAATGCCAAGAAATCTCCCAAGGATATGGTTTGCTTTTAAGGAGCAGAAAGTCATCAACAGAACTACCTACTTTTTCCACTCTTGCTCTTCAATTTCTAATTACTCAGTTTTTTTCTTGCTTTCTCTGTGCATTTCCTCTATCTTTTCTACCCCAGCTTTGATACCGCATTCCATTTTCCGTATCTGCGTCCGTGTGATTCGATTGCTTTGCGATTGGACACGCACATAGAAAGGCTTTCTCTTCTTCCATTCCTTGTGTGGCTATCTCCCTGGAGTTGGCCGCATCTGGTTGCGCAAGGCAGTACCTTTTGATGGGCTAACCAGTTACGGCATATCGATGCAAGCCGCCAGTTAACCCATTAAAGCCAAATGGGCTTAATGAACTAATACCTATGCTAAGATAATTGTAATTTAAGGTGTTTTCTTGGTAAGCTCCCCATATTCTAATTTATAATCGAAGTATTACTACTTGCTAAATATTTTAATATAATTTAGTGGGTTAAGCAAGCAACTTTGAGACCTGCTTTCTCCATTACGACGGCTTTTCGTGCATTTGTTGCTGCTGCTGATTCTGCAGGTCCTGGGCGTAGTCCTGGTCGTGTTCCTGCTCCTGCCCCTGCTCCTTCTCCCGATCCTCTTCCTGTTGTTTGCTGTCACTCGAGGACGTCGCTGTCTGGCTGCCTGAACGACTGAATGGCTAAATGGGCGGCGTGCTGTTGTTGTGGCCCGAGTTGTAATGGTGGGGCATCAATATCTCATTTGTATAACATATCGTAGTCAATATGAGACACGTGTATAAGTATCTAGTTTGCTCTGTGGTGGCTTTGGCCCGGCCGAGTTGGGGGGCTTTTGGGGTCCGTTGCATGTCATTGTAATGGTATCATGCTGTAACAGATTTCTGTTTACCTTGATTTACATATGAGGCGGGTTGTGGGTGGTTGGGTGGGGTGGTTAGGCGGTTAGGTGGGTGGTTAGGTGGGTGCCACACAAGCCGCAACAGAGCAAACAAACGACACTGCTGCTCACTCCTTCGCTGTGGCACGTAAATAGAAAAGAAAACACTTAAGCATGCACTTAGTCTTTGCGCCTTTCACTTCGTGTCGATGGCGATGTCGATGGCTGTGTCGCTTTGGATCAGGACATATATGTAACACATATATTGGTATGGGTGTGAATAAGCACATGTGTGGGCGCAAGGATGCGGCGTGTGTGTGTGTGTGTTGGCTGTGTTGTGTGCTACCAACTGCGATTTATGCAAATTTGTTTGGCTGCTGAGCCAAGCCCGGCTGTCGACTTTTTGTTAACAGTTTCTGTTGCCTCCACCCCTTTATTCTTTCGTTCGCTTCTGGTTCTGGTGTGTCCTGTGCGAGTCCTTTGTGCTGTTGTGCTCGCCCCTTACCCCTTCCGAACACCCACTAAGCAAATAAAGTTATTTGCATGCGCAAGTAAATCGATTTGTGTATATCAAATTGTGGGGCTTCAAACAAAAAACAAAATGAACGAATAAGAGAAAGAAAAGCGCACACACACACACTCGCAAAGCTGAAAGCTGAAAGCTAAACAAAAGCGGAAAAACAAACATTACCGCTTTGCCGCAGCTGCAACAGGAGGAAAAACGAAAATCTGGATCACACGAATCGCTTAATATTGATTGAACGCCAACGGCCGCACTTATACATATGGGCGCTCTAAATTCAAATACAATTAATTAAATGCTGTTGGCCGCTTTAGCGCCGCTTGATTCCCAATTTAATTGTGGCACAAAACAAATTTCGCAATTACATTAGGCGGCGGATGTGGAAAATTCGGCGGTGCTGTCGGGGCGGAAATAATACCCGATAGTGCCGCAAAGCTGGCTACACATTTTGTTTGTCCATTTGAGAGCTTTCCGCTGCAGCTAATTAAAAATTATTAAAACTAGCGCGCGAAGTTAAGTCCGTGCAGCTCAACGAGTGCCCGCCGACCATGGGAAATTGCCGTCATGTCAATTTACCAAATTGCGCAAACAAACAGGGGGCACAACCATCCGGTTGGAGCACCAAGGACACTCCATTCCATTCCATGCCACACCCACACACACCCATGCGTACGCACATTTCGTAATTGTTGCACGTATGGCGTTTCGGCGGCATCGAAAAACAACAGCAAATCCCCGCCAGCATCAACATGCGAGGCGGCCACCCGAAAGCGGCTTATGTCCTGGCCCCACTACCAACACCACCATCACCGGCACCACCTCCACGCCCATGTCCTTGGAGCAGCAGGCCGCGCATAAATTAACCAGCACTCAACCGGGAAAAATCGAAAAGCGCTTTTTAATTATACAGAGGTGGTCAAAAGTATTTACACAACGAGCTTTTTTTTCAATTAGTTGACAATTGAAAAAAAAGCTCGTTGTGTAAATACTTTTGACCACCTCTGTATTTTCGACAATTTGTTTCAATACAAGTGAACGCGCGCGTCCTGTTTTATTTGCTCGGCTTTGTGGGCGGATCCTGCGGTTCGGTCCACTGCCAGTCCTTCCACTTCACGCACCGCCGCTCCCGGTCGTAGAACAGCTCGTTGGCCGGGCAACGCTGCAGCTGGGCGGGCCGTTCCCGTTCCCGATCCCGCTCCCGCTCCTCCCCCTTCGATTTTCCACCGCACTGCCAGTAGGCGGTGGGATCCCAGAAGTGCCGGTAGCACTGGCCCAGTTCCTCGGCACTGCGACAGCCTGGCTCTCCGTTGTAGTCCCGACCAGACATGGCTGAAAGTGAGAGGACACGAATTTAAGGACATTCGATTGTGGGTATCAAACACGGTCATATTAAAGTCTATTCCTTTGGACCAAATTAAGTTAACCACATCAGTTATGTAACTCAATATAGTTTAAGCTGCATAATTGTATAAAAATATATGTATTTTTAACAATATTTTACAGCTTTGTAAACGGGTATTAAAAAAGTTTGCGAAGTTAGTAGTTTTTTTCGCACTCGTAACATACGCAAATATTTTTTAAAATAAACTATTCATTGTCAACAAACAAACAGAAAAGTGCGGCGACAAATGTGTTTGCGTTGTTTTAAGTGCTTTAGTTTAATGCCCGCAAAAACACAGTTAACCATTAAGCTAAAAAAGTTTATAAAATTCCTTTATTTTTTTGTAAATTAAGTGATTAAGAAAAATTTCCATTATTTATCTGATTAATCGTGCCCTGACATTACAGCAAAAATATTTAGCTATGCAAAGTCTTTGTGCTTATCTCACACGCGCTAGTTAGTTACTAAGTTATTTATCAAAGTTATTTACTAAATATTTACTTTTACTAGAGATTGCTTAAAAAAGTGACTTTCCCCTTCATCTCTTGACTTTTTGACTGCATGACAAGGTAATATAAATAGAAAATAGTTAATATTACTGCATATTTGATTTATTTTGTTTTGTTAAATCTCCAATTCTAGGCAGCAACTTCGGGTTGGCTGGGCGGCTGGACAGTGGGCGACCACACCCACTGGGGCCACGGAACACAGGCCTTGGCGGAATCCAACCAGGCGGAGGCAACGGGGCACTGGGCGAGGGTAGCGGGAACACCCTGGGTGGAGCACACCCAGAAGGAGCTCTTCAGGTAGAAGTGGGCGTAGAATGCCACCTCCAGCTCCTCGGCCGTTTGGCAACCGGGTTGACCCGTGGGCTTGGCCACAGCAGCTCCGCTGCAGAAGGAGGAGCAGCCCAGGATTATGAAAACAGCGAACAGAGGCAGAAACTTCATCTTGAACTAGGGGTGGCTTTCGTTGGACTGACCTATGCTAATCGGTGGAGCGCTTTTTATACACTCCACGGATAGACGAAATCTTATCGAGCGGAACTGAGGTGTGATGCTGTGGTCGCGATAAGCTCATCTGGTATTTCCTGCCCCCCAGCAACCCACTCTGTTTTCGCATTTTATGGCGCTGTTTGTTTGCCCAATTGCTGTTTCTTCCGCTCGAGACGAGCTGGATAGGAGCTGGCCAGGTGGGTCCAGGTGGGGACCCATCCCGGTCGGCCTGCTTGCATATTCATGACATCAACGGCAGCTGTAAATTATTTTCAGAGATAGCCGAGGCAGGCCGCAAACAAGCGGAGTAGCAACGATGTTGCCTCGGCTGGATACGCTGGCTAATTAATTCAAAACACTGCCTCAAAGGCATTTTTGGGGCTGGGCCAACAAATTTCACCTGGCTGCGCGGCGGGCGGAGGAGTGCGCCTTAAGCCACACTACGTCCTTCGTCCTCCTGGCGCACTTGAGTAATTGCCCCAGTGCACTGCACAGTGCAGCCGGAGTCGTGAGTCGGCAGTTGGGAGTTGGGAAAAGGCCTCCTGGCCGCCCTTCTTGGCCTTTGTTGCTCAGTTTTGCGGATTGGGCTTTTGTTAGTTTTGGGCCATAAATTAAATCGGGTTATTAATGTCTGCCATTAAGTGAAGCCACCGGGAGGAACGGCACTTGGCTGGCTGCAAAATGCCCACTTCCTGCCGCCGCCGTTGTCCTTGCCACAGTGATTTATGCTAATTCGTGTGGCATTTGTAGCATTTCCCCGAGTATTTTCAGATTTTCAAAGACAAGGCCATTATTTCAGCCAGCGCAGGTAGGGCCCCCACTCACTGATTTAAAATTCATCCGACCACTCCGAAATGCCGAAACCCAATTATGTGGCGCACTTTCTTTGTCCACTGTCGGCTCACTTTTAAAAACATACTTGCAGCGGGATTAAACGGAATGGAAAACAAAGAGGCTTCAATGCAATTAAATATATTGCGTATACGTCACGTATGCTAAAATTTCATTTCACAATTTTTATACCTCTCCCTTTGATTCACGCTGCTGCCTCTTCGCTTCTCCGTTTGTTGCCTGGCGGAAAATTCTTTTACATGCAAATATTTTGTTGGCTCTCGCACGCGCGTCGCCCCGAAAGCGAGAAATAAAAATTCAATTGAATCGTATTTTTTCGCCGCTTATTGATGTGCTCGGCGGCCTGACAAAGCGTTTGACTGACAACTGTGAAATGAAATAAAATTCTCGCACCAACTACACGGGCGAGTGCATCAAAAATAGTGCAACTTATTGCCAGGCAGCCAGGGAGCAAAGGGATCGGCTCGCCGGCGGTTGACTGCGTGGGTGGGATCACAGGACGCGGGAAGCGCCCACATATTGATTTATGACAAATGCCCACCGAAAAGGGGGCGTGAACCGTCAGTCAAGACCGCTTAACTGGCGTCAGAAGCCACGCGTTAACAATGGCAACCGTAATTGCAACTGGCCAACGGCGGATCATCATCACAACGCTGCCATAAAAATAACCAATGCAATACCCAAATCTCCGCCATCCGGGACACTGAGAGAAAATAGTGTGCCTCGGTGTAAATATGATTCATCGAGATATCATCATCGAGACTCGCACTGAGATATGCGACTTATCGCTCTCGCGGATCGTGCTCTTGACATTGGCCAGATAAGATGAAGGGGGACACTTGGGGACATGGAGACGTACTGCCTCAAACATTTTTGGCAACCATCTCGTTGCTTTTTTCATTAGCTTTGGATGCTCTTCAAAGGCATTACTAGAAATAATTGGTTTATTCTTGGCATTTTAAATTTAAACAGCTTCATGATATGTCTGGCAATTGTAATGACAAATAAATAAATAGATTATTAAGTTCTTATCTACTTAAATTGGTTTACCTATATTATCGTAATTATTTGCTTAAATTATGTTAAAGAGCGTGCCATATTGTTTAATCTTTGCAGTGGAAATAACCTTCTGAATTCTGCAAACGGATATTGTTATACAAATGTAATAAATTAGCATGTATTTAATATAGTTTTTCTATACTGAAATGCAAATGCTTATATACGTGTGAATTTACAATTTTTTTTTTTGGTTATTTAAAGTGTTTACCCAACACAATTTTTTAATTGTAATAAAGATGAGTAAGGTTATTTTCATTTATGCGAGAAATTTACCCAAATGACCACAATTTAAACTGTGAAAATTGACAAAAGCAGAACATTTTTATTTGTCAGGTAGTTAATAATTTAAGCAAAACCCATTATTATGTCCGAGCAACAAGGACTTTCTCACTTGTCTAGCATCCAGCCCATCCAGGAGGACGACTCGGTGGCTCCTGGCATGGCTTCCATTCCCAGGCGGTCCACGGCACACAGGCATTGAGGTCCTGGTCGAATCCGGTGTTGGGCTGGCACTTATGGAGTTGGGCCTGCGAGTTCATGGCGTCGCAGAGCCAGTACTTGGTTGGGTCCAGGCAATAACGCTGGGGGATGTGCAACTCCGCCGGGTGAAGGCATCCCGGCTCAGTGGCGTCGTTGCACATTGAACGGATTCCGAACGGAAGCAGGAGCAGCACAAGGCAGCAGGCCATTGACCAGAACGAAGCTAATCGGATATAATCAGCTTTAGTCCTGCGAATTGCGACGAACAGCGAGCGCATATACTCACCTTGCGGATGCATGGTTTTAGTGAAAGTGGGTGATTCTCCGGTTGGTGCAGATGGTTTTTATACGAACACTTCAGCCGCTCAAGTGGCCATTCTTATCAATCGCTCTTGATTGATTCGAGTTCGATGCGCTGCCCGAGGTCGTCGCTTGTTTGCCCATCCCACTTGGTCGGACTAAGCTGTTGGGGGGGGAATTCCTATGGTGACAATGCCAAGACAAAAGACATGTGTCCCAAACGAGATTTAGCTGGGAACTTCAATGCAATTGGCAGTGCAAAGTAACGAGAAAATGGGAGCAAGTAAAAGGCGGAAGGGCAGCAAAACAGCAGCTTCATTCTTCTTCTTCTTCACTGGCCAATTTCGCAGGACATGCCAAATGCATTTCCGGCTAACACCATACACACACAACGCCAGTTGCTGGAATAACGCAAGTCAGTGTCATTGGTTTCTGTCGAACGTTGTTCATTTCGTTGGTTGCCCATCGATAGAGAAAAAAAGTGAATACTGGAAAAGTTCAAGAAGGAAAATTAAAGCAGAAATGGCATTTACAAAAGAGCCAAAGTTAGGTTATATAACCAACTTACTGAAAGCTTTTAAATTAAAGTTAGGAAAACTATTATATTCATATTTCTCCCATAAACAAATGGAATTTAGATATTCATGAAATTCAAATAACGCGCCAAACTTTTCAATGCTGCCCATCATCTCTAAATTTTGGCATCATTGATTGTAAACTATTTCAGACAGTCTGGCTGCATTCACTGGAATTATATTGTTTCAATGATAAAACTCGTAAATAATTTACACATAAGTCGCTTAATCTTTACGTGTAATTGTCATAAGAAAGTAATAAAAAATTCAATTTATATATTTCGGCCTTAAATCGTTAAGAGTGACCAGCTTGTGAAGCGATGTAAATCCAGCTCTTCGTACTAACATCGATATCAACGCTCGAACATCGAACAGTATCGACGTAAAGTATCGACGTTTTCTCACATCGCTAAGCCCAATCAGAAATTAGAAATAAATTAAGTAATTTGTGCGGAATAAAAGCGAGCGTGCGGCCGATGCGATAACCGCGATCCCCGTCACTCTCACCCCGCCGCCACCACGCCGTGATGCAGGCAACCAGCGCAGTGGCCGGAAAACTCGGAAAACTTGGCGAACGCAGCTGCAACGGCAGAAACAACAACAGTGCAAGCACAGCCCCACGAAACTCGGTGTAGTGAAGGAATTAAATCTAATTATAAGAAGAAAACAAGCGAAGGGCAAGCCCAACCCCGCGGCGCTTAATTAGCGGCGACAGCCAGCGATTTTCGTGGCTGGGTAGAAGGAACTGCAGCGCCCGCAGAGCCACCACTAGCACCACTGGCACCTGGCATTCACATGGGCTGAGTGCCGAGTGGATCGGTGGATCGGCGAAGGCGCAGCAGCAGCAGAGGAGCAGGAGCGGGAGCCGCACCAGAGATGGCCAACCAACTGGACGCCAGTGTGAAGGACGACCTGAAGACGCAGTTCGTCACCCGCGAGGGCACCTACCGCCTGCTGACCCTCTCGGAGTACTCGCGGCCCAACCGGGTGGGCTACAGCAGCAACCAGAGCTCGCCGCAGGTGCGCGTCTCCATGGTGACCCTGCCCAGTCCGGCGCAGGGCAAGCTCGGCTCGGATGCGGGCGTGGGCACACCTGTGGGCGGCGGAGCAGCAGGAGCCAACACCACCACAACGAATGGCAGCTCGCCAGGAGCGTCGCCAACGGTAGCAGCCGCAGCCGGCACAGCAATATCAAATGGAGGCGCCGGCGGTGACAGCAACTACAGCCACAGCAACCACAACAGCAACAGTGCCGGAACCAACACTGTGGAGGCGCGTCTGGGCGGTGGGATATCCATGCACTCCATGATGAACGGCGGCGTCGTCGACCAGAATGGCGTGGCCACCAATCAGGTCCTAGGAGGCGATCGCATATGCTTCAACTTCGGACGAGATCTCTACGTTTACTCCTTTCGCGGCGCCAAGAAGGTAAACATTGTCGGGCAGAGATAGTCTCCATGCGCAAGCACGTGCGATGGAGGAGGAATGGTGCAGGAGGCGGTGCAGCGAGCTTATCACACCAGAGATAGAATAGAGGCTGCCGGCAATTGCATTCCAGGCGGATTGCACCAGCCAATTGGCGGGGGCCTAAAATACCTTGCCATTTGCATGCAGTGTCCCCCCAGTGTGCTTAATTTGCTCCACTTCGAGCGCTTGATGATCAATTCGCTTGTTTGTTTCGTTTTTATGAATGTTTATTGCGCTCGAAGGCAGTCGGTTGTGAGCGGTTTCAGCTCATCCCTGTGCGCGGATTACCCTAACTTGTGTTTGCAACCCTCGAAAGCAGCCAGGGACAGGCTTTTGTCCAATTAAGCACCTGCTGTAGTGTAGTCAATGAACATGCCGATAGAGTAATCCTGGTGCGGCTTTCGCCCATCCGAATTGCTCATCGCCTCGCTTGTGTTTGCCCTGTTTCCCCTGCCCAGCAGCTGTTTCTAATTCTTTGGCATTCTGTGCGGCAACAGCTTGCGATTCTCCTTCTTTATTTGCTTTAGCTGGCTTCTTTGTTGCCATAGTTATCTGCTGGCGCGAACTTGGCCGGGCTTGCATAGAGCTTTTCCCACCTGATTCCGCCAACAAGCTGCTAATTTCCACTTCGCTTTCCGAATGTGTTAATTTCCAATCTTATTTCAACCCACTGAACGTAATCTTCCATTCTATTTGTTATAATCTTGAAAAGTATTCTGATTCGAAAATAACTAAAACTTCAAGTTTCTATGATTCTTGTGTTGATTCAGTTATTTGTTTATACAAACTCACATCCAATGGCATCTTGTTGCACAGAGCATCGAGTTTATGATAACACTTTCTTCAATTTCCAATTGGTGGTCAGCTTATAAACATTTCCATCTTGGTCACAAGATATTATATAAACTTTGTTTCCATTAATGAACGTTGGGTTTTATTTCCACTCTTCAAAGAGTTCCTCGCTGCGAGGCACCCTCTTTAGGTTTATAATAGGAAAACGTAATGCAATTCAGAACGACCAAGATAAACATAAACAGATGATAGTGACTCTTGTTGACTTACTTTCAGGGCACGGAGATGAGCAAGCCGATCGATAAGAAGTTCTACAAGGGCACCAATCCCAGCTGCCACGACTTCAACGTGGGCTCGGCCACGCCCACGGGAGCGCCCCTGCTGGTGGGCTTCACCACAGGTCAAATCCAGCTGGTCTCCCCGCACGTTGGTCCTCGGGAAGTGAGGAAGCTCTTCAACGAGGAGGTGAGTGTTCCAACTGAGAATTATATATATAGCCCTTCAAAGCAAACTGATTATTGTGTGTGTTTCTCAGCGACTGATCGACAAGACCAAAGTGACCTGCCTAAAGTGGCTACCCAACTCACCGCACCTGTTCCTCGCCGCCCACGCCTCAGGTCATCTGTACCTGTACAACGAGGAACTGCCCTGCGCCGCCACAGCGCCCAGCTATCAGCCCTTCAAGCTTGGCGACGGCTACACGATACTCACCAGCAAGTCCAAGACCACAAGGAACCCGCTCTTCAAGTGGGTCTTCAGCACCGACAACTGCTGCGTCAATGAGTTCTGCTTCTCGCCTTGCGGCTCTCATTTGGCGGTGGTTTCCCAGGACGGTTTCCTGCGCGTCTTTCACTACGACACCATGGAGCTGCTCGGAATCGCACGCTCCTACTTTGGCGGCTTCCTGTGCGTGTGCTGGTCCCCCGACGGCAAGTACATTGTCGTGGGTGGCGAGGATGACCTGGTGACTGTGTGGTCGCTGCACGAGCGACGAGTAGTGGCTCGCGGACAGGGCCATCGGTCCTGGGTCTCTGTGGTAGCGTTTGACCCTTATACCACATCGTACACAAACTGGGATGGCGGTGACTTCAGCGACGATGAGAATCAAATGAACGAGTACTCCCACTCGCGAGAGGCGCGCTTCTCCGGAGATTCCACGGCCAATGGTGGCTTCGAGGGTTTCGACCGAAACTCCACACCCGTACACGCTGCCCGCAACGGACCACACTCGGCCTCCTTTCGGTCGGACGCTTCTTCGGCAGAAAAGCTAATGAGTTATAGACTTGGCTCCGTCAGTCAGGATACGCAGATCTGCCTGTGGGACATAACGGAGGACGTTCTACGACATCCATTGGTGTTAAGACAGCGCGCTAACAGCGAAAGGGGCTATCTCAACGGTGGTGTCGACGAAGAAGGGGAAGCAGAAGACGACATCAAGGTAATCCGACCAGTGGCCATGTCTGGTCAAGCGACTGGACAGCAAGCGGAATCGGGCAGCTGTAGTCCAACACGGGAAGCAGCGGGCGGAGGCACAGGAAACGGTGCTGGCGAGCACAGCAATAGCAGTTCCAGCAAGTTCTCAACCGCCAACTGCACGATATCCTCGCAATCCTCGCCCGACGACTGCGACACCGAGGCAGCCACTCCCGCCTCAACTTCGTCGAATGCGGGCGCAGGTTCGGTAGCTGGAGCGGGAGCGGCGGCCTCAACGAAGCAGAACAACCGCAACCATGGCACTGGCAACTCAATCAAATTCCCCAACTGCATCAGCGCCACCAAGTCGGACAGCATTGACGGAGGCGGCGGCAGCGGGAGTGGTCAGAGACCGTCGCAGACAACATCGGGATACAACAGCAAGACTTCCAACAGCTCGAACAAGTCCTCCAACTCGGGCAGCGGTTTCAGCGCCTTCAACAGCCTCACGCAGCGTCTCTCGAACTTCAGCTTCCTGAGCAGCTCGGAAAAGAAGGCCGCTGGCTATGAGGGAAGCCACTCGACCGCGCACCGTCAGCACCGCAAGGCCATGAGCATGCTGAAGAGCTATAACCAACACAACCACACTGGCGGACACAACAACCACAGCCAGAGTAACAACAGCAGCTCCTCCAACTTTGGCCACTCGAGCACTCTGGATTCGAATGCAGCCGGGGCCATTGGCAGCAGCTCGACGGCGCATAGTTTCGGGTCACTGAAGCTGAGCCGGTCCTCGCACCACTCCTCATTGGCCACAGCCGCCCATGCGTCGGGATCTGGAGCGGGCTCTGGCTCCGGTGTCAGCAGCTTTGATCCCATGCAGCTAATCGGAACGCCCGCCTGCCCCCGTTTCGATGAGTGCCCACTGCTGGAGCCGCTGGTCTGCAAGAAGATCGCCCACGAGCGGCTGACGGCGCTGATCTTTCGCGAGGACTGCTTTCTGACGGCGTGTCAGGATGGATTCATCTACACCTGGGCGCGGCCTGGTCATGCCACGGTAAGTAGGACACCTTGGATCTCCGACTCGAAGTGGGCAATGCTTTAATGATATATCCTTCTTTGACAGCACGCCACTCAGCACTTGTCACCTGGACAGACGGCGGCGCCCGGCGGGACGGTAATTTAGTTCAATAAAGTGGACTTGGTCAACTATCAGCGTAATCTTGTCAAGCAGCAGGAGCAGGAGCAGCAGAAGCAGTCGGTGATCTAGGTTAAAGCTAGGCGATTGATTTCGGTAATTTATTGATAGGAGCAAGAGTTTTAAAGGTTTTTATGTTGCGTATTTTGTATTCCAAATGTAGCCTAAATGAGTTTATGAACCACACACAGACACACCGTACACCCGTAATATATATATACATATATATATATACGATATATAGCTATGTACAACATAACTACGATCTTTATACGCAGCATCATCAGGCAACAGAACAAACGTATATGTTAAATCTAAATTATTAGTTGTAAATGTATTATTTTTTTAGTACGTGGAATTTGTTGAAAACAAAGCAAAGCATGTTTATAACTATTTACTAAGTGCTAGCCTACACTACACACGATAAATAAAGCAAAAGAACGAAGAAGCGAACTGCATTAGCGAACTAAAATAATAAACAGAATCAAATAGAGGAATGGAATGGAAGGGAATGAGAAGTGGACGTTTTTTCACATCGTGCTATGTACTGAGTTGCGGCCGAGGCCCCAAACTAACCAACGACGAACTATCTAACTATGTAAACTCACGAACTAACCTAAAGTAGGAACTGTTATCATTACTATTACTATGGATTCGTATGCCTTTTATTTTTTGATGCAAGCCGCCGAGTGCAACGTTTTAGCATGCAGACGCAAACGCAGTCGACAACCGAACAAATTAGACTAAATGCAGACAGGAACCGGAAATCGGTGATCGGAAATTTGAAATCTGAAACCCGAACCAACACAGCAACAAACATTTCACACATATATTTTATAACGAGCCAGGAGAAACAACAGTCGGCACCTTGCGATGTTAGCCAATAAGTTAACAATGAGCCGAGCAAGCAAAACCAACCAAGAACACGTTACAGTAAAAGAGACTAAAATTTCAATAAAATTATATAAAAAATTAGTTTTCATAGCTGGTATTTATTTATAAAATGTGTTTGTTTCTAACAAAAATATGCTTCTCTCGCTCGAGTCTCGGATGAGACAACCACAAACTTCATGCTGGAAAACACAATGCCTTGGCCTCTTGGAACCGTTCGGCATGTGAGAGGGCATCCTGGCCACTATTAATCAAGGAGCATGCAAATTAACCTATCAAGCCTGTGGGTTAGAAGGTCTTGGGCACCGTCAGCACCTCCGCCTCGGGCAGATATAAGTGCTTGGAGAGCAGGAAGGCGAACAGAGCCTGTCCCGCGACGACCATAAACAGGAAGTAGAGTTTTCGCTTTTTCCCGCCGCTGTAGTCAAATTGCTGTGGATTGCCATACGGATCGTAGTTGATGGCTCCACTGGGCGCAGCCGGGGAATTGTCCTGCAGCAGTTTCGTCCGCAACGTGCGGAGCTTCAATGGAGGTGGGATTACTGATAGCTCCACAAATGAATAGCAAGCGCAAACTCACCAAAAAGAAGCCGAAGGAAAAACTGGTGTACGCCAGCGCAATATAATATCCAGACTTAAAGAACAGCGTGCTAACCATCAGACAGACCACTATATTAACGTACTTATAACCAGTGAATGCCAGCAGATCAAGCGTTTTCAGGCTCGTCTTCACATTCATTACGTACAGGGCTATGGAGTAAATGACCAATTCGAAAATGCTATATGCCATGGCGCTGGAGGCCTGAATGCCAAGCTGCTCCGGGGAAAATCGCTTTTGCATGCCCAGAAGCAGGCCCGCTACGATCACGTATGTGATGTAGCCCATAGTGGGCAGATAGAGATCCGGCGCATTAACGTCATATCGTGGTTGCACTGGGTGCTCTTGGTCGTAGCGCAGGGACCAATCCTGAAAGGAGTATGTAATTTATATGGTTTCTCCGTTTGTGGTTCACCACTCACCTTATGCATATAGGGGAAAAAGAGAAGGCGCAACTTCCTGCCCACGTAGGCGTTGTCCACAGCGAAGTAGTACTTGAGCTTGGCTACTGGCACCCACTTCTCGAACTGATTCTCCATGATCTGCTTGCCCTGATCCGCTAGCTTCTGGCCATACTGCATGGCCATGTCTTGCACAATGGGCTGCTGGAACATGGCGAACTGTGGGTACTGTCCAGTGGGTGGAGCTACAGGCTGAGGTGCTCCTATTCCAAAGGTGGGTGGCCCAGCCGCCTGTTGGGGAGGTGGTGCTCCATATCCGTATCCGGGCTGCTGTTGTGGTGGCTGCTGAATGTGCTGAGAGGGCTGGCCGAGATTGGGGTCGAATCCATAGCTGTTGACCGGCGCCGGAGCAGGTGCTCCGTACATATTGGGATCTAGTATTCCGGGGCCGGTGGGCGGGGCCATGAAGGTGGCGCCACCGCCCATCATCGGAGCCGAGGGTCCCATGGCGTTAACATCACTCACACGCTTCGGCGGCCTTGGGCGACCGGCAGCTGAGGCTATTTTGGGACAGAGCAACCATTAGTTAGTGCCGAAGGATCTAAACGAGACAACTGGGAAGCGGGGAACACAGGCACTCAAGCTACACACGCAGCACGGAACGGAAACGCAGGGCAGGCATAGAAACTGGGGGGCAGGATGCAGTGGAAGCCAGGAGCGGCGCACAAAACGGGTTAACGTGTAACGTAAACAGTGACAGCACTCCGGATTCCGATTCCGGTCGGCGGCGGCTGGGGAAATTCCGGAGTGGCTGCACCGGACATCCTTCGGGTATACTTGCTTGCGTAGCCTGATCCTTACAGTTCTCCCACTTACGGTTCCGCATACCCGGATTTGGATTGTAGTTCATCTTCCTGGATCAGTAAATTGTATTCAAAAGTTCGGTTTTTAACACATCACCATAAGCATTTTGTAGTGTGACCGGAGTTTAGTGTTGCGAAATACCAAAGCCCGACCGCCTACCAGAATGACTGCACTGCGATAGATAAAATACTAAAGGTTTTAATAAAAATAAAATATATAGATATATCTTTGTTTATTTTTTATTTTTGTACATTTTTTTATTTTCTTACCCTTTACTCGATATATTTATATTATATATGTATGTATACTTTAAACTTCCCTTCAGATAATTTCCTATTGAACATCTGAATACGATATATGGATTCATATGCCAGTGGATGTCTTAGTAGACGAATAATTTTTTGATTTTGCACGATATTACAGAACTGCTTTCTTGCATTGGTTGTAACAGATAAAACATCAAGTCAGCCAGTATATAAGAAAACATATATAGTATCGAATATAAATTAATTGTATATCAACAAGAATGTATTTTCATAGTTTGCATTTTTTCTTAAACTATGCGTATAAGTGGAAAAGGGCTATAAACAAAACGAGTTGAATAGCAGAGTGACCATGTGAGTTTTGACAGTGCCATCTGGCAACACTGTCGGCTTACTTTAATTTTTAGCGCATTCCGCAGCGCAAAACAAAACAAATTTGATTAGTTTAATAATTTGATCGCAGTTCATTTTATTCTTAAGTCAAAGTTATGGAGAACGCACTTAAACGGCGATCTCTAACGCTCAGCACGCGTCTGTTGCATAAGCGCCACAGTGGTAAGGATTTCTGAGCTCGAAAAATCACGAACATCCATAAAAACAATCTTTTTTTAATAGCTTCACCACAGAGCGTGCGTACAGGGCACAATGTAAGCGTATCCCTGGACACTCCCGGCTCGCCCAACTCCTCAGCAGTTGTGGGAATCACGTCCGACCTGGAGAGCACTCCGCCACACAAACACAAGCCCAGCCTGGACGACAGTGTGGACTTCTCGCCCCGCCTAGACATCAGCCTTTCGCCCAGCTGTCTCTTCTCCCAGACGCTGGCCACCGAAAGTCCGGAGGTGGGCTGGCGCTGGAACCGAAGCAGCAATGCCACTACGGACAGTGGATTTGACTCCGCGGAAATAGGCAGTTTGAGCCAGCGCGAACGCCGCCGGCAGATAGTCTTTAAGGGAGTCGAGGATAGACGCAGCCAACTGGATAATGAGCAGTGGCGGGCCCAACAGATGCGGGCTAATGTTCTCCTTAAGGAGCGATGCGCTAGGCTCAATAGCCAGTTGGAGCAGATAGCTGTTTCCGAACCAGTAATGCCACTCAAAACTCCTAAAGTTTCGTCACCTGTTGCTCCCCGCACAAGATCAGCCTGCACGAAGGCTGCGCCAGAGCCAGTGCTTCCTCCCGCAGTTGCCCCCGATCCAATGGCAGACTTCCTCAACGACTCGGAGACGGATCTCTTCCTGCTCGAGGCCTCCCAGCAACTGGAGTCCAAAATAGAACACCACGAACCACCCAAACCAAGCACAAGCAACACACCCACTAGGCACCACACAGCGAAGCGACCCTCCTTCTACATGAAATTTCTGGAAGACGAAAGCGAGGGCGAGGACTGGCTAAACGCCCTAGAAGAGGCAGTGCAGCAGGCCACAATGCCGAAAAAGCCGCGCACCTCGCTGCAGCGCTACAAATCAATGCCAACCACCGGGGATTCGTGCAGCGGAGTGTCCACCCTGACCAATGTGACGGCCAATTCAAATGCCTGCACCAGTGCCTCCTCCGCATCTGGTTCAGAGCTAAGGGATACTCCGCGCATCAAACGGCATGCCAGCTCACACGCCCTGTCCCCAGCCACATCGCATGGTAAGTGCCAGTGCAGTCAAACGGTTCTAGACCAAAGCAAACTCATCGTTTCGTTCCCTGCAGCGCGCGGCAAACTCTTTGGCAGCCGGAAATGAAACCCGATAAGGTAACCAGCCCCTGAACACAATCAGCTTCCCCTCAGCGAGTACCAATTGTGATGAGCAAAGTTAGATTTAAGATATTTCGTTTTGTTTCGCTTGACTTGCGTGGCCCCTTTCTTGAGCATTCTGTATACGAGTACGCTAATTGATTAATGCAACTGCAAAGCGTCTTTGAAAATGTTAATTTAAGCCTAATTAAAAATTAATTGTAATTTAAAGCAGGACCCTTAATATTCGCATCGAACGCGCCTGAGCGTTCGTTCGGCGCATGCGACTCGCCATATGTTCGGCATTATCGGGCCGCGAACGCGCCGCCCACCAGCACAGGTGGCAGCACGCAGACGGACAGGTGGATACGACTGGTCGCCGACAGGCAGTGAATTGTCGTACCCCGGTTGAGCTTTCATTCACGGACAGGAAGCTCGTTGAGTGCGACAGCGTTTTAAATTAATTGAAATGTAGGCGAAGGATTTCTGTTTTTAATATTCAGACTATGGTTATATATAGGTCAGTTGGATTTCTTCACGTCTTCGAGTTGCTTGAGAAGCAGCTGAAGAACGCATAAAAATTAGCATTTAATTACACTTGTTACCTAAGTACGCAAATTCCTCATCATCCTCGATCGTTTCAATGAATATTTCGTTTTAATTTTTTCACTATTGATAAACCGGTTTGAAATATTATTAAGCCTAATGTAAATGCTTACATTGCGCTTGTCTTTTATATACGTATGAACAATTTAAGACCCAAGCCTTAATAATCTAGTGCATACATAGGTATTTCATATTTTCCGTTTATATTACATAGGTTGTATTGAAAAACAAATAAAAACTACAACTTATTTATCTCTAAAGTTAATTTTCCGGTAACCAATCAAGCAAACATTACCCGCATTTAATTTATGAGAAGTTCATAAAATTAAGTTTGAAATGCAATGAGGCGTTTTAAAGGGGATTTCCCTGGAAAGCAGAATTTATGGCAAATGAAATCAAAGTGTGTGAATCCCATCACGCACTTAAAACTGGGGAGGAGGCAATAATCAAGTCGGCATGAAAAGCCGTCGAAAGTTGCCCCAGCTGTCTTCGCTTTTAGCTTGGCCTGCAGTTTAAAGGCTTGGATGCTCGAGGCTTTATGAACCTATTTGGGCTAAGGTCAAAGTTGAAGCCCTTTCGCAGCCATTACGCGTAAGAGGCAATTGCGCCCATGTTTATGAATAGTCCTCCTTCAGTCGTCAGTAGTCCCTTCGCCATCCGAACCGCAGTAGCAAGTGACTCCATCCAGTCGAATCGTGCCGAAAGTCAGCGAAAGTCAAGTATGCTGCCATATGTTTACGGAGCGCAGCATAAACCAATGACAAAACACTAGCTACAACTTAGCACGGAATGGTGGGTGGCTAATGGCAGCGGGCGGCCAAGCTGGTGACGTCTGCGGGCAGCCAAAGCCGCTGCAGAAGCCAAGCCAGCCGAGATGGAAAGCCTGAGTCGGTGGTAAAAGCCAGAGCAAAAGCTTAGCTAACGCAGCTGAGCGGCAGCAGGCGAGCAGAGGCGTAGTTGGATGGATTATGGGGGTTCAGCTTATCTGTATGATATGCATAATACTTACTTTACCATGATAGCGTACTTCTAGTTTTGTAGATGCTTGCAGTAGTAATCCCATGGAAAAGTCCTGTGCACGCCACTGGCGAAGCTGGTAAGACAACGGTATCTCCGCTAGGGGTGCGTCGAGTGGGTGGCGGGTGGCTTATCGGCTGCTAGTCGGAGCTTTCGAGCGAGCTTCGGCGGCGGAGCTTTCCCCACCGCTTTGGCGCCTGGCGGACATTCATAATGGCGTCCGTCGGTACCGCTGGCGAACAGTACTCAGCGCTCAGCGCCCCAGTGAAGTTCGTGGCAGCGCACAAAGACCCCAGCCGAAGTACATAGAAACAGAATTTCAGGCGGAAGGAAAGCACAACAAGCTCCACAGAAGGGGCCACAAATACACAATAAAGAAAACAAATTGCAACCACAACAAGAGGATAATTTGCCAGCCGAGCAACTTGATCCTGGCTACCCAATTCGCGTCGCCAATTCGCAGTGTGTGCAGTGGAGCGCGTCCTTTATTTTCGTCAGCACTTCGGTATCCTGCCAACGGAAAAAAATCACCCAAAGGACGCCCCACGCACTCACTGTTTTTACGGGCTGCCAGAGTTGCCCCATCGCCGCCAGGAGCCAGAGGCCAGGAGGAACCCGCAGGACCAAGGCGTCCAATCTGAATTCCATGGCAGCAGCCACATGGAGCTGGCTGTTGGCCCCATTCCTGCTCCTCCACTGGGCCAGTGCAGGAGCGGGCGGAGGAGCAGGCGGCGCGGGAGCGGGTCTGAGCGGCCCCGCCGTCTTCACCAGCTCCTTCCTGGTACGCTTCCGGCGCGGAGTGGACAACGCGTTCGCCCATGATGTGGCCGACAAGTACGGCTTCGACAACCTAGGCCCGGTAAGTGGAATGTGCGAAAAATCAATTATTATATTGCCGACGGCCGGCTTGGTGGCCCGCTTCTTTTCAGGCTGACATGCTGCACTTGTCGGACGCGTGTCGGGCGTTAATTACGATTGCTCGAGGGGTCTGGGTGTCCTAGTGCTCGAGTGTGAGTGTGGGTGTGGGTGCCAGGAGCGTGCTCGGAATGCCAAAGGCAGCTTTTGGCCAGCTGGCGAGCGTAAAAGTTTTTGGGCTTGTGGCATTGGCCAACTTCCGTCGGCAGAGCGGAGTTTCCGTTGCATACCGCCTGGCGCAAATTTGCGCATTGCATGCTAAAGAGCCATTGCATTCGAGCCAAGGTCAAAGTTGCGAAAATAAACTTGCCCACACACTGGGGTAAATAACACCATAATAGGTCAGTAATTTGCACTCGAATCGCTTCTGTCTGCGGCACTTTGACCTGTCATTGCAACGAATTTCTGCCCAGATTATGTCGAGTTTTAAATGAAAGTGCAGAGTGATATTAATTCCCTACGGATCAATGTTGCATGTATAATCTTTTCCAAAGTATTGCCCTTTTATATTTGCTTATTATACAAACTATATATTTGCGAAATCATTTCCGTTGTAATTCCATGTGCAACATCAGTAAGGACTTTCACTTTCTGCAATCCTGACAGCCCTGCGATTCGCATCGAGAAACCCTCTTATGGGTTTGTCATCCGTCAAAGTAATGCATAACCATTGCCCAATTCTGTCAGCACTTGACAGCTATGACGCGGACTTGTTGCACACGCACGCGGATTAGGTCAATAACTCACTCGGGGATTTCAGGATTAATGCGAATTCAAGAGCTGGAACGGACGCAATTAATTAGGGGCATCAATAACAAGTAGAGAGCGGCGGATGGGCAAGGGGGACGGACTACATAAAGCTGGCGCTAAATCCAATTAACTCTCCTATTCCTTGGTAATCCGATATCCAGTCGCCACCTGAGGCCCCGGCTCGCTGTTCCTGGCGGATGGCGAGGTCCTTGTTATCCGATGGCTTTATTGCGACATCGATGCTATTTGCAATGGCGCAATCTCATCTGCCCCCATCGCAGCCAAAAGCTGATTGCATGCCGCAGTCGCCATGGACACTGCTCTCGCATTGCACAGGCATACATACGGGTCCTGGAAAAGGACTAATTGCGTCGGAATGTTTTCTTTGCAAGCGAAACACGAGCAAAAATCTGTGCAATTTCAACGACTAATTCCTCTCGATTTGCTTCATGCCCGTAGAGACAATCTTTTTCAGGGGAATTTCCACTCTAATTATGTAGCTTCGTAATTATTATTGATTTTTTACCCACTTAATTGCCGATATAATCCCATCAGAGCTGAACGATTTTCCTGCTCGACGTTTTAAAAATAGCCCCCGATTTAATTACAAATCGCAGCCTGTTGGCATTTCCCCTCCGGACTTCGAACTCGTTTTTAGATAATTGTCCAAAAATCCCATGCTCTGCGTGGGTGTGGTCCTCGTAATAAAAGTGCGGCACATGTATCAAAAAACAAAAAAAAAGGAGGAAAACAACGAAAAATAAAACTCGAATGAAATCTGTTGCTCCTACGTCAAACGCTATCGCCGGGTACAAATCAAAATGTATCCCAAACCAAAGTGAGTGCTTACCCAGGGCAAACTCACTTTTGCTCTCATACCAATCGATATTGCGTATACGCCGCATCTTATCTGCGGGACTCTGACAATGAGTGTGTTTAGATTTTATTGCCTTTGATGTTACGACCTTATCGGCCGTAAAACGTTAGATTCAGTCAGCTATTGCCGTGCAAATCTAAATAAATCTCGATCCCGCGTTGAATGTAATTGCTGCCCTGAAACTTGAATGGGGCTCACTGTGTGGCAAAAAAGAAAGCGAAAGTCAATTTCTTGCTCAAGTAAATACATATGCTTCCTCACTGCCCAAGCAGGATTACTGCCCACGCTGTTGCCGGATTTTAATACCAGCAGCTATCTCTGCAGTTTCGTGCCCAGTGGTTGGTTGGCCTAGAATAATTTCCAAACTTCTTGGCTAATGCCAGAAAGCGACTCGTCTTGGCGATTATTAAAAGTTTACCAACGACCGGGCCGAAAGCCTTTGAGCATGCATGGTGTGCCTGCTGCCTGCCTGGTTTGTGTGTACCAACTATAAAAGCCAACAACTCACCTGTCATTGAGCCATCCCACCCTAGACCGCCAGCACCATCCTTTTGAGCCGCTTGTCTTCGTTGTCGGGCTGTGGGCCAAATCCTTGCACAAAGCGTTAAGTCAGGACTCCAGTTGACGTGGCCAACGGCAACAGGCGTTAGTTGTTTGCTGGTGTTGCTGTTTGAAAAGCCCTTCTAAGTCCCAAGAACATCACCAACAATGGCGATTGCAACAGCAAAAGCAGATTATTACACGAACGTTTATGGGCATAGGAAAAAATATCCGCAAAGTTGTTGAGATTTTTCCGAATCAAAAGATAGTACTTTATGAGGCGGAAAGCCATTTAGGAGGGTTATTAAATGTTCGCTCTAGCTTAAGTCGCCAGGCAATAATAAATAAAAAAATGCATCCTAAAATGTGGTATAAACCGTATACGCTTTAAAATTCTTACTGAGTCCCTAATATGCGGAGTAAGTAGCTTCCTTTCAGATGTCCTTACTCCGTAGCTCCTGTCTCACACATTGCAAGTATTTGCTCTCCTTAAGCTTGTCCTAGATAATCAGGAGTTCCTGAAATGTCAACGCTCATCTAGTATGCATAGTTTCATACTGCTAAGCCATAGTTTTCTCATAAATTATGCAAGAGTGTTGTGACCTTATTAAGATGCCAACGAGTACCAGTGTATTTGGACCGCATATTTTCAACTTAACAAGTTTCCCTTTGCCACAAAAAACCAAACCGTATTTTGTTGCTTTTTAGCGGGCAGCGTGGATCTGCAAAGACAAATGTTGAAATGACTTTGCGGTCTGACATTGGCACATTCGTCTCCGTTTGCTTATCGCTGGCTGTTTTTCTTTCATTTATTATGCCAAATGAAAAACGAGTTTACAAATTCGGCGGTCGCTCGCCCAGATGGCTAGATGGTTGCAAATTAAAGGCACGGACATTTGTAACCCAAGGCCAGCAGCATATGTTGGCAAATACAAGGCAAACAAAGAAGGCGTACTCCGATTCCAGTGAAATACACTGGACAAACAGAGACGCAGTTGGTGGAGTTCAAGATGCCGGGCCGAGGCTCGGAAAAGGTTCGTTCTATCGCCCCAAAAACCACAGGCACACACGCCACCCACTTGCACACACACACTCCACAAGCCACCACGGCGCACACGATGCCTTATCACGTATACGCAGTGTTGCGGCCCGAGTCCAGGCGCATTATTTATTTATTTTTAGCCCTGGAAAGCAGCTCGATGGCTTGCCGGACAAAGGCTGGCTATTGTAGGGACCAGATGACAACAATTTCTCACAGATGGAAGATTTACGACTATTAATGCAGCAATTGGCTCCGAATAGTTTTGCCGTTTGGTTTTCCCATGTTGCCACCGGCATTTATGGTTGAAGAACTAAAAATAATTTTGAAAGCAACACCCATTGCCTCAAATTGAAACAGGATAAATGCACTTTAAGCCATTTCAAATTTATGCTGCTGTTTATGACGCACACTTGCAGTGGATTATGTGCAGGACTGCAAGAAAGTGGTTTTGGCTTGCAGCAACTGAATGTGATGCCTCGAAATAAATAATGCAAGGGGGTAATTTATATCCTTTTCAAGGGATTTATGTAAGCCAAATCTGCGAGCAACTGGCTTCAAAGACCAAGCGGAATAAATAATGTACATGGAAAGTAATGCATATATCTCAGTGATGTACAGAAGATAACTCAAGGTCCTTTGTCAGATTTACTTTCAATTTTGCTCGCACTAATAGGTTGACACTGGCTCAATAATATTACCAAAGTTACCTTAACTTTTCACTTTTCCCCTGCGAAAATGTGTCGACGGAAGCCCAACATCTGGCAAATATTTGCCAGCTTTTCGTTTGCGTTTTGGGAATATTGTGTTACGCAACTCACTGCCTGCCCCTGGACATATCGTTTGACAAATGAGTTTTAAACTATAAATATCATATCAAGAGAATGGTAGGGATTTCACAGGGCTCTAATGCTAATTAGTAAGTTTTCGGGTTTCGCTTAAACGAGGTCACACAAAAAGTCTAACCGAACTTTAACTAGTTTAGTCCGGTGCCTGCTTAACTTTTTCTCGATGTTTTTCGCAAGGATATTCAGCATGTTCGATGGAGGCGAAAGTAGGGAGGCACTAAATATAGACATGCTGTAAACAAGCTGCCTGGCTCAGCGTGGATCAGCTCCCATAATGGAACCAATGGACCGTGCTCCTGGGCCCGCACAGTTGTCTCAGTTGGACAGGTGTCGCTAATGCACACACCACTGCTGCTCCTACGCCCCTCCTGATCCTGCTCCCTTTGAGCATCCTTGGCTGTCGGTCTGCCACTGTGGCTAAACAATTTAATAAATCAACACTCGAGCCAAAGTTTTGTCAAATATTTTGGCCTCAACAAAAGGAAAATGCTTCGAGAGCCACAAAAAGTGGAAACCGAGGCAAGGACAAAGACCAAACGTGCCGCTTGCTCTTTGTAAATAATTAAAAAACTTTTCAGCGCCTCACACCCGAAATGTCTGCAGTTGATAAACGAGTGTGTGAATAACACACAATACATAATTACATTTTCTTCTTTTTTTTAAACGTTCTGGCTTTTGCGTGTGCACGCCTCCAAATGTCAAAGGTCAGTGAGTAAAAGTTTTGTTTGCCATGCGGCAAATTTCATTCCGATAAAATTAGATGAAAATCTTGAAATTTAATTAGCCAACTGCCAGCTGGCGTAGCAGCACCAACTGCCCACTCCGCAAAGTGTCGAGCTGGCTCTGTGTGCTTTGAGAAATCGCTCATACGCAGTGTCTGCCCAGCGATGGCATGTCAATGTCAACAGAGCGCTCCACATAATTATGCTGTGTGCTGGCGGCCAAGCTGCCTTTGCCCTGCTCCCAATAGAAAAGCGTCTTAAGGGCTTACTACCATATTCCATCGCTTTCAATTACGCTGGCCTTACAATTTGACCCAGTTTAAGCTGCGAGTCAAAACGCAATTTCCTGTGTGCAGTCGCCGCTGTTTAAATTCATCTATTATATATGGCGCTGGCTGAAGTTTAATTCAATTTGTGCAAGTTTAACCATTGATCCAGCCAGCAAATCAAATGCCACAATCACGGGCACATGCCATGAGCCTCAATCAAAGCTTATTAGTCGAGTTGGGCGCAGCTGTTTGTCTTTGCCGTTTCCTTTGTCGCCGCATCCTGCTGAATAATTCACGAGTCCTGGGCCAGGATACTCATTTGCATTCCTCCAATTCGCCACCTGCCATCGAGGTCTTCTAATTTTAAGGCTGCGCAAATTTGCATGCCATTTATTGACGACTGGATTTGTGTGGATCGCCAAGCTGTCAATCCAAACACGCTTATTTGCATTGTTTTGGCGCAGCAAAGACAGACAAGTTTTTTGCGTATTTTTCAATTGAATAAAAGTGCCACTCTTGACAGACGGGAGAAGAGCACTTGATGAGGCTTTTCTCTATACCAGCAAGATAAAATGCTATCATTTGGGACACCGTTTTCAGCAGTCTGCACAAGTGATTTTCGCTTGTAGCGATAATTTATGCAAACACCATAGTGCAGTGACACGTTTCCCCATTATTGATTGAGTGATTGATTAATTGCGAGAATGGCAGGAAGGCCGGCGATTTTTCCCAATTAGCGCAGTTGCACTGCGAACACATTTATCACATTGTAACCCGACTGCTATCTATATTATGTGTATGCCAGTAGTTATTGACGGCTAATGCCACTAGAAAAATTGGCCAGCTTCTGATAAACTGACTGCGACTGTCCTTGATAAACGCCTGCTTCTGACGTTGGTTGGTTAACTAAACCGTTGGCCATTTTGGCCAACTGAGTGTACAAATTGATGAATGGTTATTCCTCGGCGCGTTCAATATTGGGAAACAAATAAAATGCGACGATTGCGTAATGGCTTTTATCGGAGATGAATCGCTTACGCTATTCACATAATCTGTTGCCTACTTTTCTGCTGATCTGGAAGTCAGTGAATGCGGCATTGGAAATGTTTTCAAATTTCCCGGAGGAAGGTCTTAAATATACCTTCCAATATTTTTAGATTGAGTATGCTAATGCATGCAAATAACAAATTTATGGCGTAGGATGTAAGAATAATGCGTATTTGGTCCAAAAGGAAGCTGAACTTGCCGTGTAAGGCACACATTTTTCGGGCATTGAAATCTAAATATTTTATCAGCTCTTGCGAAGGAATTTAAAAGCAGTTCAGTGTGCTCAACTTGTTGAATGCCCACCATTGTGTACTGTCGGCAGCTGACCGACCAAGAAATCGATTAAGGTAAACAAAGAGAGCTATATTAACAAGTTAAAGTCCTTTAAGCCCCAGGGCAAACACAAACGCCCATTCCCTACGCCCATTGTTGTATGCTATTTTTGCAGGCACTGTGAAATATCTGCTGCACATAAATACATGGCTGTGTTTCATATATACGGGGGAGGCTGTCATGTACAGCACAACTGATGATATTTCAGCTTTTTCAGCGAGTTTTTCATTTACCTTACATGGATTCGCACGGGGCGAGTGAAAATCCATAAATTTCTGATGCTGACGGGCCAAGAGAGATGACGTGTCATGGCGCGGGCGAGTTGTGGCCACGATCCGGCGACAAAGCCGCCCACATCGAAATGCCCTGGCCGTGATGTAACTACACAGCTGTTGTCCTGTCGAGCAACAAGTGTCGAAGTGGCGAAGATGCCAACGGCTTCTCGTTAATAAATTTGCTATTTAAATGCGGCAGCCAACTAATTATAGACACCATTTTGGCTGGCTGAGGAGTGAGCAATGTGTCTCAAGCACACAGACGCACACACATGTGAGAGCTTTTGGCCAACTTTGGCCGTGTGGGTGGTGTGAAGCTTGAATAACTCACACACTTGGACATATGCGAGCACATACGCGCACACTGAGCGAAAAGGGGGTGGCGAACAGCTGCCACTTGCCACGGAGCTGTCCTTACTTTATTTTAGCCCCGTTATCACCCCGTGTGACACATTATATTTATAATGGCGAGCCGTGCACACAGACACAATGGCAGCTATATTGCTACATTAGACGTCCTGCTTTGTTGCCCTTAATATTTGTGTTCAGCTCCACCCACATAAATCCGAGTGACTGAAGGTTTTGTTTTTACTTTGACTTTCACTTGGCGGTGGGGCTGCGGGGGATGCGAGCGATATATACGATACCATATGCTGTGCTTATGAAGAAAAATCCGCAAATTATGCGGGACATCTAAAAATATGCCAGCAATTTAGCGGCATGTGGTCGACCGGCGGCCAGATTAGTTAATTCCCATTGTTTATTTGTGTGCCGTGTGCGTGCAAGAGCGCCCACTGTGCGTATACGCTATCTTTATCTATCTACATTTTTTGTAAGCTGGCAACATACTTAGGAAGTCCATTAAACTGGCTAGTATAGGCCAAACAAGCCAGCTGGGCCAGCTGTTGCAGTACCCATTGAGTAATTTACACACAAATTAACAGGGCATAAAAATAGACAAACTCAAACTGTCTGTGGAGAACCGTGATTGACAGCAGTCAACGGATTGATGGCCCTCTAGTTACGCGCCTTGCCGTTGTTTTCCCGCTTACTTATGCGCGGCACTTGGCGCCTAAGTAAACCACTGGTGTTTGGATCCACCCCGCCAATATTTCCCGGTTCGGGTGGAGCCATTTATTGAGTGGTACTGGTCCTGGTGGGGGATGGCTGACGTGGCTGGCTACGAGTTTATCAATTTATGACTCAAAGTCTGCGAACGAAAGCCGATTTGCTGTCGCGTAATTTCGGAAATGCTTGTGATAGATGTCAGGGTTTCAAGTTCACGTTTGGGCTTCATAAATCAAGAACAATGTACTCCAAATATAAAGATCTAAAGAAAATCACAAATATTCAACTATTTTCTCATTTAATATATTTTAGTACCTCATTGTTGGTAGTAATTAATTACATCCATTGATTTTCCGCCTTGGACTTGTGTGCCAACAAAGAGGGTTTCCTATTTCGTTTGTTAATTTTACTTGAAATTCATTAAACGCTACCAACATTTACTCAGAATTACGCATTTTTCGCTGATCAAAGAAATTTCGACTATTCCTGCAACCCTTTCCACTCACCTTCATTCTTTTGCGGCCAAAGTGTTGAGGCAGAATTGAAAGTTTGCAGACAGCGGTCAGAAAAGCCATAGATTCCAAAAAGAGGCAAAAAGTGAAAGCATTCTTCTGCCTCAGTTTGCCTACCCAAATGTCCTTATTCATATTTAATGCTGCTGCGAAGCAGGCGAGAATCCTTAAAACGGCCGCGTGGGCGGGTTTTGCATAAGCTCACGTTGATGAAACTCCGATGGTTATCGAAAACCTTTGTTTCGTCAGTTGCTGGCTCGGTTAAGGCAATTACAATTACCCACGTGTGCTTACCGCTCCTGCCGGGAAGCCTTTCAAGTCGACATCCTTATAATTTGCGGCTGGCTGGGTTAATGAGGCGGGTTTTTAAAAATAGATGGCAAATTGATGGGCATTGTCATCGCCGCTCCCCACTAATGCCGTTTTATTGAGGCGCATTTGTGCGAATTATGAATTGATAGCAAAGGCACTCAACGCCCAACGCACAGCAGCTAATTAATCACGATGTAAGCCTGAATTATGCAGGACGCCAGTCGCCCGGCCATCCATCCGTTCAAAAGGGCAAAGTTATATAACGCCCAGCAGCTGGCCAAACGCCATTCGAGTCTCCAATGGCTCAGGGATGAGCAACATGTTGCAGGCGGATCAAAATCATACACTAAGGGAAAAAGTATGGTAGAACCAGAGTCTTGGCCAAGCTAAATTCCTTCTGCTTCTTTCCCACTGTAAATGGTATTTAAAAGTCTTAAGGAAAATAAGAACTCTATCTTATACAAAGCGGAAGCATTTATTATTATTAGAAATCTGTAATCTTGATAAAGGACCATTTTGCCAGCGTGTAGGCCGAAAATAGTGGTCCATTTCCCAAGGGCGGCCTGCCATTGGCCAAATGAAAGTGGGTTTGGCCCGAAGGCCCGGCACGTATCGTGTGGAAACTGGAGATCCCTTTCACTAAAATTGCAGTGGGGAAAAACGGAAAATTACTGGGCCAAACTGCTGGCTACTGGCACTCAATTTACCAAAGCCAATTAATGATGATGATGTTGGAGTTGCTGCTGCTGCAGCAGATGATGATTATGACTGGCAATTTAGAGCACAATTATGGGCAGCACACCACCACCCCACATCAGAATGTGTGAGGAATGGCTGGGGCCAAACTCAATTAGAGCGCAATTACGGGTCACGCTTCTAGGCACAAAACAAGCAGAGAATTAATGTGTTTTCCTCAATTAAAATGCCACGCACCCTAATAAAATGTTGCCTTGCACTCCTTGGACTCCTTACAGCTGGTCGGCGCCGATGGACACGAGTATCATTTCAAGCACCGGACCCTTCCACATGCCCGCTCCAGGCGGAGTCTGACGCACACACGGGCCCTCAAGAGCCATCCGGCGGTGAGTAAAAAAGTGGCAAGTGGGGAAAATGCGGAAAATTCGCATCAAGGTCGAATGGGAAACTGGCACACTTGCTGTTGGTTCGAGCGAAAATAAGGTAGGAACGTGCTCAATGCAATGGCTTGGAATACAAACACAGAAATAAATTTTAATGGGGCAGTTTGCAATATTTACACATTGATTCTACATTAGTATGTACCACAAAGCCCGAACTATTCTGCAAAAATAATGTTTATGTTTTCTTGCTACTAACTTAGGGACTTTTTATTCATTATCCTAGTATTCCACTCCTTTTTTGCTGCATGTTTATTATGTATGTGTCATAAAACAAGCGGGAAAGCAGGAATCACACAATTGTGTGCTCCGTGTAAGTGGGTCAGCTGGTAACAATGTGCCCGCTTTTCCGCACAAATGTCAAAGGCCAGAGTTCATTCCAAGCTCCCGAAATAGTTTGCACCGGACATTGTTTGCCGTTCTGCATAACGGACATCGATTGCATTGCGTTCGGGTGGTCCATTTGGCCACCGGAGTGGAACGTGCCAATAGGCCATAGTCGATAATCAGGGTTCAGAATGCACACAAGGCACTCATTGGGAGGCGGGGGATGGTAGGACAATATGGAAATTGGCATGCAAACAAGGTCGTATCGTTTCTGTTCACAGCTGTTTGCACAGCTTTGGATTGGAACGCACACGCATAACAATGACCCGCATGGGCGGGACTTGCACATGGCCCATCAGCGTAACCCATTTTTGTGGTTACCACGCCGACCTTAACGCTAATGGCCTCTCCCATTCCGCAGGTGCATACGGCCGTGCAACAGCCGGGATTCAAGCGGGTTAAACGTGGCCTGCGGCCGGCGGTGCCCGCAATTCACGGCATGAAGTTCGACCTGAAAGTGGGCGAGGGCAATCGGATTGACGAGGAGCCCACTGACCCCTACTTCCCCATGCAGTGGTACCTCAAGAACACGGGTCAGAATGGCGGCAAAGTCAGGCTGGATCTGAATGTGCAGGCCGCCTGGGCCCAGGGAATCACCGGGAAGAATGTTACGACGGCCATCATGGATGATGGTGAGTATTTTCGGAAATGAATGAATGAATAAAAATTCAATCTACTGGTTTATTATCTTTTCACTTTATTGTGGTGTTTTCTCTGCCCAGGCGTGGACTACATGCATCCGGATCTGAAATTCAATTATGTGAGTACAACCCACACGCATATGAATGCCTGGAAACCCTTTCAATTTACGCTGTCCCTCGAATGGCACTAGCGAGCTTTTAATTAAATTTTGGCTTACTGCACATATCGGTTGCCAGTGAGGAATTATTCAAGGCCAAATAGCCCACAGTTGCTTTGGCTCTAGATGTGCGATTTAATTTAGCAACGGACCGTTGAAACCCCTAATGTGCGTAATAATAAAAGTTGGCAGGAAATTGAAGCTAAAAGCTTAAAACTTTTCCTGACACTAAAACTTTCCACAGTCGTTATTGCCAAAGTGCTTATCTGCCATGCAAATGCAAAGAGGTCTGCTTCCAAATATAAATGTTACGGAGTAAATTGAATAATTTTTCCAAAAGCTACAACAAAATCTACTTAACGCAGACATGTGTTGGCTCGTATTTTATCTGGTTTCATCTGCTCATTTTCAGAACGCCGAGGCCAGTTATGACTTCAGCAGTAACGATCCCTTTCCGTATCCCCGATACACCGACGACTGGTTCAACAGGTAAGTGACTGCCAAAGGGGGAAAAGCTATCGATTTTGGGGAAAATGTCCTTGATAGCCAACAGGAATGTTTAGGATAATTTGTTTGTGTCATACGATTTGAATGGAATGCCCAAGTGGATGGGTTAAGCTGCCATTGTCATCGTTCTCGCAAAGACAAACTTTGATTAATTAAAAGGCAGTTGCGGAATTTAATGTTCTTCTCAGTTGAGTCTGAAGTTCACTTGATAGTTTGTCAGCTTAAACGCTCTGCTTAATGGATAGAGAGTACTTTTTATTAAGCTGCTTACCAGCAGGATGCTCTGAATCCCAACTCATCCCTGTCCGCTGTTCATTTTTCAGCCATGGAACTCGTTGTGCCGGCGAAGTGGCTGCTGCCAGAGATAATGGAATTTGCGGCGTTGGCGTTGCTTATGACAGCAAAATCGCAGGTAAGTGGCTTTGGCAGTATCCGCTGAATAAATATACATATGCGTGTACAGCGACGCCTTCGAGGTCCTGACCTCCAAAGTTTTTGGCTGATAAATCGCATTACGCATACGCGGCGTAATCCGCGAAAAGACGGGGTGAATCAATTGTCAGCTACTGCCGTGTACATATGTATGTGCTATCTAAAGTGTAAAGTTCATGGAGCGCGTTCCATCATTTTAAATTGAGCTTCGGAAAAATGTGATTTTTAGATGAAATTGTAGATATTTTTTTTCTTGGGAATGGGCAGGCAACAAGTGCGGTCGCAAATCCAGCCGCGTTATCTGTCATTTTTATCGCTCGCCGGGGAGAAATCATGTGAAAAATCGGGAAAATTTCGAACAACCACAGGCGGAGCTGGGAAATGCACTGCAATTTTTACGATTGCCATAAAGCGACAAGTGAAAGTGATGGTTGGCGGGGATCGTATAAATATTGATTTATAATTTCCGCCATTAGATTTAATGCATACTTATCGCTTGCTCCACAGGCATTCGCATGCTGGATCAGCCGTACATGACGGACCTAATCGAGGCCAACTCCATGGGCCACGAGCCGCACAAAATCCACATATACAGCGCCTCCTGGGGTCCCACCGATGATGGCAAGACCGTGGACGGTCCCCGGAATGCCACCATGCGAGCGATAGTCCAGGGCGTCAATGAGGTACGTTTGAGCTGGGGGACCACGAGGTCCAGTTCTTGGAATTTATGGCTAATCTTTCACACCACCCGCAGGGTCGAAATGGCCTGGGCAACATCTATGTTTGGGCATCCGGCGACGGCGGCGAGGAGGATGACTGCAACTGCGACGGCTACGCCGCCTCCATGTGGACCATTTCCATTAACAGCGCCATTAATGACGGCCAGAACGCCCACTACGACGAGAGCTGCAGCTCCACGCTGGCGTCCACATTCAGCAACGGAGCCAAGGACCCCAACACGGGCGTTGCCACCACGGACCTCTATGGCAAGTGCACGACCACCCACTCGGGCACCAGTGCGGCGGCGCCCGAAGCAGCGGGCGTCTTTGCCCTGGCCTTGGAGGCCAAGTGAGTAATCCTCGCCTTTTCCCCCTCTGATTGATACACTCGAAAATATTGGTGCACAGAAAATCCTAAGTTTACTTTTTCGGTACCAAGCAACGGAGTACCATTTCTTCGAGTGTATTTCTTTTGTCACTTTATGAATTTATGCTAATCCCACTTAAACCCACACTTCTTTGGCAGTCCGCAGCTGACTTGGCGGGACATACAGCATCTGACGGTGCTGACATCGAAGCGCAACTCGCTGTTCGATGCCAAGAACCGATTCCACTGGACAATGAACGGCGTGGGCCTGGAGTTCAACCACCTATTCGGGTTCGGAGTGCTGGACGCCGGCGCCATGGTCACACTATCCAAGCAGTGGCATGCAGTACCACCGCGCTATCATTGCGAGGCGGGCGAGCTTACCCAGCCACAGTGAGTTTATTGCGGGCTACTTCTTGGCTTAAGCCAGCTTATCCTTTTTTGCTATTCAACTAACGCAGAGCCATTGTTATGGGTCGTTCGCTCTTCTGGGAGATCAAAACCGATGCTTGCAAGGGCACCGACACGGAGGTCAACTATTTGGAACACGTGCAGGCGGTGATCTCGGCAAATGCCTCACGGCGCGGGGATCTTGAGCTCTTCCTTACATCGCCAATGGGCACCAAGTAAGTAAATTTATATAACTTTGGAAAATTCCTAACTATATTCTGGTTTTCTAAATACATTAATGATATTAATAATATTACTTCATAGATCCATGATCCTGTCGAGGCGCGCCAACGATGATGACCACCGCGATGGCTTCACCAAATGGCCCTTCATGACCACTCACTCGTGGGGCGAGTATCCGCAGGGGACCTGGAAACTGGAGGTAGTATATAAATTACCTATGTAGTCCGGCTTATCTAAACGAGTTCCCTTACAGGCTCGTTTCAATTCGCCCCAAACCCGACACGGCAATCTGCTGGAATGGTCCTTGGTCCTGCATGGCACCAAGGAGGCGCCATACCGCACCCTGCACCCCTCGTCGCCGCACTCCAAGCTGGCCATTGTGAAGAAGGCGCACGAGGACAAGAAGATGAAGTAGGGCGGGTCGCGCAGAGGGTCAGAGGTCAGGTCCAGATAAACATCCGCGTAGCGACGTCCATTAGGCAGCTTGGCGTTTTATCAACGAGTTTAGTGTGAGGTTCAATAAAAGTGCTGGCTGTGTTTTATTTTGGAATAGGATTGATTGAGATTAAACATTTGATTTTGATTGTGTTTGTCCTTTGTGTAACTTCTAATATTTGCCATTTGTGTTGGATCTGTAGAACTAAAAGTTCATTTAAGCGAGGGATGTCCATTATCATTTCCGTTTGTGTAATTAGTTTTCTGATTTGGTGAGCTAAGCGCCAAGGGTGCCACAAAATCACTTCATTCGCCGTTTAAACTATTTCTGGAAATTGCAAAAGCGCACATTTGCCACAGTAGAACAGATTTATCAAAATTTTGCACTCAACACCATAATCCGTTGAGTGTCCTAGCGAACTCTGTAGTCGATATCGAAGGCAACCACAAGATAAGAACATAGAAAACAGGTATAGCAGGTATATTTGAATGCGTAGCAAGACTAGGAAGCGGGGAATAGAGATATATAATAAAACTAGAACAAAGAAAACAGGATAAACCCTATGTAAATGTGTAATATCTATATGTATGCATACCCTATCTTTAACTGCGTCCTATGCTGTAGACTTATAACTCTTTCTAGTATAAAATACAAACTATGATAAACAAAGTATTTACACGTATTTTAAAGCTTTGTCCTTTGTTTTCCATCCTATATATATACACGAATATACCTACATACATGCATATACATATGTACTTAAAGGATACTTAGCAAAAACATAAAATGTTAATCCCATTACTGCGGAACAAGTTTGTCGCTTAACTTTGGTTGCAAGCCGAAATCTGCTTTAATTTGGATACATCTCGTACGTGTAAAATGCATTTACATACATAGTTTTCCTTTCAGTTTCTTTCGGGGGCCAAAAAACCACAACATAGTAACATTAATTGTGTGAAACCAGATTCACGATTGTGTCGTAAAACGGAGCGTGTGTTATGAAAATACATAAACAAATGTTAAAGTACAAGTGCATAAACCTTAACGGTGAGCAGAGAGATACAGATACGGATTGTTTTACCTAGTCTAATAACTGAGATACAGCGCATTGTTAAAGTTTACCTATAATGTGCGAGAGGAATAAAATATATATATATATACACAGAACCATATATGAAGTACATACGTGTGTAATTATTAATCAAAAACCACATGAAGAGGTGACGGCGGAAACTGTGGAATAACCATTATATACATACACCGAATATTTAACTATATATATGCATAAATGTATGATACGTATATATATACGTATATATAAACCACAAAATAAACGCAAGGAGTATCTTATGTGGCCGTTAAGTTGATTTTTGATGTTGTAGATACAAGAAGTAGCACCAATAGATGCACCATACCACTCAAAATTATAAAAAGATGTGAGAATGCTAATGCAAAACCGATATTTGATTGCAAATTTAATTATTTCCTATAGCACACAATTTGCTTTTGTCTCTTGGTGCGGTTTTGTCATTTCCATGTAATTGAACAGAAAGAGAATTTAATTTTGTAAATAAAAGTTAAGAAAAAACGGAGTCACGGTGTTTAGATTGGGAAATGGGTAAAATTTGGGTTCTTTATCTTAAATTTAAACTTCTATAACACCACAACCTGAATCCATAAAAAAAGTTTTTCCTTGAAATTATATTCCATTCAGGATTGAATTTCTCATATTGTGTATGTGGTTTTTTTTCAATGTACTGGAGTTAGCTTTTAAAGCTCATTTATGTTTTTCTACACAAAATGTTGGTGTACAGGAAACTCTCCAAAAAGTTTCCAGCTAGCTTTTAATGGCTTTCACTAGAGACCACCGAAAAGCTTTCCGACGAAGGATATACTTTTGAACTTTTGTGCCATTGGACCCTGCTGGGGAATTAAATGACCACACTTTATATACGTACTTTCCTTAATATTATGAACATCAATTAATTATGGAACACTATTTTCGCCATGTCCCGGACACGCTTTCAAAATATAATTAATGAAAGCCAATTAATATGCCAGAATGAGCATGTGATAGCTGCAGGATTTGGGGTAAAGGGATTACTCTACGGAAAAGATATTGAATATGACGCAATATTTGGGAAATATTTCGGTGCCGTTTCCTTTTGTATCTATTTAATTGCGGGTGATTTATAGTTTTCTCACATAGCATATATTCTAAAAATGGCCTGGCCAAATTTGCACTCTTGTGTGAAAAAGGGCAACAGTTTTAATTGTTGACTCAACTAATTGCGCGATATCCGCCCAGAAGTCCCCTCCTTGGCGGGCGTGTCTGTCAGCTTTTTTTTGTTGCTCCGTTTGTTTGTAGCCGGAAATATTTATTAACTAGAAATTGCATAGCACAAAGGCAACAAGCAGGCCGCAGGAAGGAAAGAAATGGGCAAACATGTGACGCACCCCCAGAAGCAAATACGCATACACACACAGTACAGCTCAGCGAGTGACTCCATGGCGTATACGCAACGCAACGTGTCGGCTACGTGTTGTTTTTAGGCCTTCATAAATCATCTGGCTGTGGGCATATGATAAATTGTCATACTAATTGTTTTCAGCGTCCAAGACAGGCCGCGTAGAAACGTGGCCACAAGGCAAGGCGAGTCCAAGTAGTACTTTTAGCTTCTTCTTATCTTTCTTTTTTTTAATATTTTAGGCCATTTACTTGCCCTGTCAAATATCGCCTATCATTTGGCATTTCAATATTGCACTTCCCTAAATGGTGCCACTAGAAATCCCCTTCATTTGAACTTGGACCCACTGGAACCATCAATCATAATTAACCGGCGATATCATGTGCCCATCGATGGTGTCACAACGACCAAGAGCGATAGTGATAAAAAATGTAACTGGGAAGCTATTTGGTTACATGCCCGGTCAATATGCAAAATGTTACGTTTTTACATGGTAACAAGTTTTTGATTTATGACACATTAATAGTGACAGCCTGCCCGCTTTTGGGTCAATTGGGCGTTATCGTTGGAGTCGCCTCTTCCCAGCGAAACAGCTTCCAAGAGAGCAACAGGTTTTGGCATCGCTGTTTCTATTTCGGTTTCTGCTGCTCTTGGCCACTTTCTTTCGAATTGGGGGGTCTTTACGGGGTCTTTGCTCCGGAGAGACCGAGACCCAAGTTGGACATGTCTGCGGGACAAAGTGTTTGACACTTTAATGAACTGCCCGGGGTCGCGTGTGTGAGCAGTTCATTAATATTAATGCCCTAGGCGCTCTGTTTTGGTTTCTTTCTTGCGCCTTGCGAAAGTCGTAGAGCAATTCGCTCTGGGCCAGACACAAATGTCAATTGCCGGCCATTAGCTAATATTTGGTAATTGCTCTTTAATTGAGCACCCTGTCTTCGATAGTTCTGTAATGCATACAGGCCCTAATTGTGCGTAATAAGGGTCTGCTGACCTTTGCCCACTTAGATAGGGAGCGATTTGTTGCTTTTAATGCTGTCATGATTTGTGTTTTTGGCGCCCCACATAATGGCCATGATTATCTGACGGTAATTGTTGTTGCCGCCTCTGGGGACTGGGTGCCTTGGAGGTGGGTGATTGAGTGGGCCTACCACCCCACTGCCGTTGCTGTTGATGTCATGATTTATGGCTCAGGTTCCGTGGCACACGTGGCCTACAAAATTTTAATTAACAAAAGCATCAGCTCTGCTCCCCCTCCCACTTTCCCCCCCTCAGACTGGCCAATCACTGCGATTGGTCCTATAAATAAATCTTATCATCCTACGACTTTTGACGTTGCCAAATTGTTACTGTCATTGTTTGGTCTTAGTTCTGTTTGTCTTCTGTGCAAAGATAAACAGTAAACAAGGGGCCCATCACCAGAACAACGAACGGCGGAAACAACAGGAATCCCGGCAACCTAGGCGAACTGATACCTTCTATGGTTCTCTGGCCCCGGGACAGTTTATTTACTTGCGAACACGCTGCCTTTTGCGGGTGTCATTGTCAATAGGCTGATAGGTTTTACTGCTCCTTGGAAAACTTGGCCCGTAAGCACCTTTTGCAAGCCCCCTCCGCCTCCTGCTTGGCAACAAATTAAATGAATTCGTCGGTGCCAATGGGCAAAATGATTAAATTAGAAGAGCGTTTTGCTCGAGTCCCCCTCGAGGCCGTTTTCAGGATTTCATTTGGCCTTTAACAAATTATGCATATTTATAAATGTAAATGCCGGCCACTGGCCATTTGGAGGCGAAGCCGAGTTGCTCATATTTGGATGAGACTGGGGATGATGAGCAGCCGTCGGCAGCTGTAGTCATCCCTGATGTATGACTCCTCATTATGCGCATAAATGGATATTGTTGGGGCCTGGCCGAGAAGCCTGTTGCTCCTGGCCATTGCTCCACGGCCTGGCTGCCTGATGGAATGTTCTGGTGATTTAGGCCTATAAATCTCAGTCGCACAATGGCGTGCACTGAGAGGAAAACGCCTAATATAATATATAACATTATAAAACGATGAAAAACCACTTTACTTCTCATTATATACTACCATGTTATCAAAGTAACAGAAACAACTGGGCACATTTTGTCATGCAAGCATTGTTAATACTCATCAAATTTGTTGCCGTGTGCATCTTAACTGGTTTATGGTGAATTCAATTGGTAGCTCGTTCGTTCTTCAGACCGCCTTATCAATTAGAGCACATCGTCAGCATCTGCACACACCGAAATACACCCACCCACCCACAGATAAACACTCTCGAGATTTATGTGAAACAATCAGAACAATTAACTGGCCCAGAATGTGCTACGTCGAAGGAAGTAAGCCGTTTCGCATGTGAATCTGAGTGTGTGCGCTTGTGTCTATTTATTGTTAAATATTGTTTATGCAATGTCTGCGTCATTTATGCCTAATTGAAGGCATTTGTTGTTGGCCAGAAACCAGGAAACCCAATGCTCGGATAAACAGCAGCAATGTGTGAAGATTAAGGACGGATATTTCTTGGCCGGCTGGGGGAATATTCCAATATTGGTTAAGTCTACTGAAACACTGCTTGACTGCGCCACAAAAACCACAATTGCCGTCGATACTCAAGCGATGACTGACGATATTGATGGACTCGACTCTACGATGTGGTTGAAAGCGAGCTTCGAACCGGGTTCATAACCTGCCGCAAAAGATGCAAATCGCAATCGACCGGCTAATTAATTAATTATGCATATTTTGCATAGTTTTTGCGGCAGTAAGCGGCTTTGATGTTTGTCCGCCCAAACACGAGTAGTTCCGCAGATTTATGTAAGACAAGCAACGCCCTAAGGTTGCATGGTCTGGTGGAAAAAAAAAACAAACTGGTTCCGAGCGGTATCCCCATTTCCCGTAACCCGTAACTTGAGCCGGGGTTTTGTATCAACGCTTAAAAGCTCATTTATCTCTGATTAACTGTTGCCAATGTGCGAAGTTCGATGGTTGCAGCAACCGAAGATGAAACGGAAACCGATGCGATCCCGATCCCGATAGCCAAGTCAAATCAAAAAACGCTGGCACATTGCAGGCCCATCATTTGTCATATTTCCAATTTCCCATTTCGCGAGCTTGTATAAATATCATCGGAATGCAAACAACAAACGTCAGTTAGCAAACTAAAAGAGTGGTAAACAGATCCTCCGCACTAGACTTCAAATATATATCTGCTCAAGATGCGTGGATTTCTGGTGAGAAATGAAAATCAAAGAAAAATCAAATACAAGATTATAAGTGCAATATAAGCTAAAGTGTACTAAATCAACTAAGTTTTAAACTTTATCAATTAAGAGTGTTTATCCATATATCATGTAACTACTTTCTAAACAAGATAATTTTCTAAATTTCAGTTACTTTTCCTCATTGCTTCCGTTTCGGCTGCAAAATTGGGCTACAATTACCAAGCTGCTGCTGGCGACCGTCGTTTTGCGGGACTCATCGATGCGGAGGCCACAGGATTCAGCTCCACATCCGCGCAGCAGCAGCAGCAACAGGTGCAACACGAGCTTGTGCAGCAGAACACACAACAACAGATTCCAGCTGCTGCGGATGAGTTCAGCAAGGAGTTCTACACCTACGCTGCGCCGGAGGAGGAGTTTGCGGATCGGGAGGCCACCGAGCACATCGCCAGCATGCTGAAACGCAATCTCCGCGTGCTGTTCATCAAGTCGCCGGAACACCAGGGTCTCACCAACGCAGCCCTCCAGTTGGCCAAACAGGCCAGCGAGCAGCGGACGGCCATCTATGTGCTCAGCAAGCAGGCGGATGTGAGTCAGTTGGCCCAGCGGCTGGCCAATGAGAATCAGGCCCAGAGCCCCAAGCCGGAGGTGCACTTCGTCAAGTACCGCACCCCGGAGGACGCGGTGCGTGCCCAGCAGCTCATTCAGCAGCAGTTCGACTCCTTGGGCGGCAGCTCACGCAGCTCGGACGAGGGTGTCGCCCCCGTTTTGGACTTTAGCTCAGCACCAGCGGCCATTAGCGTCCAGGAGCAGAATGAGGCCCAAAATCAGGTCCAGGCAGTAACACCACTCACAAAGTATTTGCCAGCGGCTTTGCTGCGCAACAAGTAGTTGGATATCTATATTATTGATTATACTTATTTAAGAGCTAGTTTTATACATCTAGAAATACAAAGAACAACAAACTTTTAAATATTACTAAGGACAGCCATTCAGAACGAGAGGAGGGTTCAGTATGTGGAAACATATTAACAGCTTAACGAACTGAACACTTGTGATCCCCTAAAGTTTGCCCTTTTCGCACTGCTAAATTGAAAGAGAAGGAAAGTAAACGGAAATGTCATTGACAGACTTCTAACCACGAGCAGTGACAGCTTTAACATGAAACCTTAAAGGCGATTATCGTGCAAATACAATATGCAGCAAGGGGCAGGAACCAGCTGTTTCCCCCCAGCCACTTCCTGGCCACTCAAGAGCACCCTCCTACCGCCACCCGCCCGCCGAGCATTATGGCTGGAGGCCAGAGGGATCCTGTCATGTGCCTTACTTTTCCTTGCCCTGCTTTCCTTTGCGAGGACGACAACGAGTCTCTGATTCCTATCTCGCATGTTTCTGTCATATTTCATATTTTAAGTGCCCCCGGGCAGATGGCAACCAGAGCCCACACTCATGAATAATTTAATAATATAATAATAATTTCGAGTATTGAAAACAATTTACAGTTTCCCATGCCCATGGGCACCGGGGTCAAGGATTGATAAAATATAAAATATGTGCCGTCGTTACGGCTAATTAGGGCGCCATCTAGCGGCGGGTGGCAGGTGGTATAGGTAAAAGTACAGAGGGAGCTAGACTTGAATTTTAAATGCCCTCTGCCTGCTCTATTTATAGCCCAGAAATTTCCTGTTCTGCAGGTTTCCTTTCCAGCTCGCACACTCCCTTGGGGAAACAGATCTCCTTACATAGCCTCGGGTTTCCTTCTCCGTTTATTTAGACGGATTCAATAACAATTGCCGTGGGTCTGGGGCATTAGCTATGTATGCGGTGGCGTAATTTCCAAGGAACGCTATATAAAAGCTCACAAAAATAGGAGCGGAGTGGTCGTAGAAATAAAATGTTCGGGATATAAAATGAAGTGCCGACAAAATGTCTGCCATTTGGCGGGGTACATTGGGCCAACGACTATATTGTCTATATCGGATTAAAGCGTAATTCTTATTCAATTAATACAAATGACTGCTGCCGGTTGGTCAGCTCAACGGTTATAACTTGCAGCCAAAATGAACGGGATGGGAGAGTGGAGATGGGAATTTCCGTTTCAGCTTGCTTTCGCAATTTAATTAAACAAACAGTTGGCGCTGCGGTTTAGGGCAGCAGCAATATTGGCCATCGCCATGGGGAAAAGTAATTTGCAGGGACAACACCAACTACAATCGAATGCTGCAAAAATTGCCAAGTGCCGACGTGTTGCCGACAGCTCTCTAATCCTTTGTGAAAAATTGTTATCGTTTTGGGGGCGGAGCTCTAAATTTAATTGTCCTGCAAGGGGTACGGGTGGTCCGAAGGGTCTCACTTAGCGCCTGGCATATCCGTGTTGCATATCGATTATTTTTAATTGCTCTTTGACATATCCCCTCAGTGCGACCCTGGGGACATCTAAGCGTGTAATTAGTTCGGCATGTGGGTGGGGTTTTAAAGCACCCCAAGGATGAAAAATCCATTCGAAGAGCAGCATTTAAGCCGCATTAAAGCCAACAAAGGACAACAGGCAGCCGGCCGTGCGTGCCAAGCAGTTGGCGTGTCCTGTCAGTCGCTGCTTATGTCGTTAATGTGCCGAAAGCCTTGCCAGTGAAAGCGCAAAAAGTGCGAAATGGAAACCGAATCGAAATGAAAGGCAATGGCGAAAACGAAAGGAGAGGAAATGAAACGAAACGAAACCAGATATCGCCAGGTCGCCACATCATTCATTTTGGCCAGCGGAAAAGTAATGAAAAACTGCCATAAAACTTGAAGTGCCCGTAAAGCGGCAATAAGCTCAAATAGTGCTGCCAACTTTCAGGCCGCGTGAATGATTTGATGACGTGGCATACGTATGCATACGTGAGAGGACCAGCAGCTTACAAAGTGTGTGTGAGTGATTGCCAGTGTGTGTGTCACATCGCAGCCAATTAATCCGGCTGAAAGGAAAGACGCAACGAAGGTGTCCAAAAGAAACGTGGTCAAAAGCCGCAGCTGAGCCACGTTGCCAGGAGTGTTTGGAACTAACAGTCACCGTAAACAAAGAACACTGTGAGAAAAATGTACTGAGGGAACAACAAAGTATACGCAAAAGCCAAAATTGAGTAAAAGTACCTATTACTTTACTGAGTAACTGATATAAGCATATAAGGGTTTTGTCCTTCTTACCCGTTTTTCCAAGTGTAAGTGTGTGTGGCTTGGATGGCTTAGCAGGGTTGCCTTTCTGTTGGTTAGGTATCCTGGCGCAGACATAGGCGCCCTGCTGTGCCTATCATTATCCCTTTTGTTTTCGGGCGAGCAAATTGCTGGTGAAGGGTGGGCTTTCCATTTCTATGCCCGACAATTTCCCACCTGATTGCCTACACGACAGTCAACCTCGAGACAATTAGCTTTTCCCCGGAATAGCTTCGTTAATGCCTTAATTCGAAAACACAGAAGCCACTCATGAAACATTCACAAGTGAGTTGGCAAACGGAGATCACAATCGCCAACGAATTATCGACTACAATCCGGATTCAGATTTGACCGGCCAGTCAATCATACATCGCGGCCCGCTGTGGGTGTGGGTCTAACTGGGAGTGTGGCATTATGCCGTTCGGTTTGGCCTAATTTGCTTGCCAACCACTTGACTGCCGGCAGTCGACAAGTCCCGAAACTCAATTGAACCGCAATTTCCAAATCGCACCCTAATATACGTAATAAAAGGGAGCGGGCAGAGGGAGCGGATCTAAGACAGTTTCCAGCCCACAAGTCGCAATGCAAATGGGAGTGCCCAGCAGGGGCGTTGAAAGGGGAGTGGCACCGCCCACCAGCCAAGGCCGTACTCAGCCGCAGACAGCGCCCAACCGAAAGGCAGCACAAAACGGAAATGAAACTTATTAAAAGATTTGGATCTAATCGATTTTCGTCCTTTCACGCCGAAATGAACTTTGCCGTTGTTCGGCTCGCTTTTCGCCTTTCTAGTTCCTAGCTTTCAGGCATTAAAGTGAGCTCCTGCCAGTTCTCCACAACTACTACAACTACTCCCCACTCCGGAACCCCCTTTGTGTTGACCAGCCATAAATTTAATTGAAAACCAAACTGCTCGGTCTGTCTGTCTGTGACAGAGTCCATGCACATACACATGTACGTACGTATATCGGCAACTGCACATGTGCGCATTTGTATCTGTGTTTGCTCAGCCACTCGTGTGCTAGTGACTTTTACTAAATTTGATTTGGCAGTCCTGCTGCAAATTTAACTGCAACTCTGCGGAAAGGACGTGCCAGGATCAGAGCAGAGCGAGCACCTCGACACACGCGAGACAAATGCGATTTAAAGTAATTTGAATACCGAATGGATTGTGTGCACTTATCGACACACACTCGCATTCGTTTTTCCAGACACTTTTAACATCGACATTTGCACACACAGCGAGGAAAATATTACTTATTCATATGCTCGGCATATGCCGTGAAGTAATATTTTGGATATCAATGAAATTGGAAAATACTTTGGCAATGAAAATGGAATTGGGTGATGCGATACATGGATTTATTGGCTTCACTTCATTACTTGATTTATTGCTTTATATCTACAGTTTTCAGCCATTTATATAAATATAATAAGTGAGTCTATTTTATATAATTCATTTTGTTACTGTGCAGCAAAGCCCCCTGTAAGTTGGCCAACTGGCAGGTTAAACAGCCACGCCCAGCCAAGCGAGAAGCATCAATTGTCAATCTGACAATGGCGAACTCGGGGCCAACTGGTTGGGGCATTGCGGGCCGGGATATGCCGCAAGGATATGCTCCTTTCAGCCAGCATCGATGTAACGCTGCGTTATTGAAATCGCCCAAGCAGCAAAAGTGTTTGAGTGCACTCAAGCGAACACCTGCACTCGCATACGCATTCACATTCGCATTCACATCCGCATTCACACCCACACAGGCGAGAAGCACGTGCTAGCGTAACTCAACCGTTGTGCGGCCATAACCGTGGCAGTTAGGAGCAATTGCATTTTTATTTGCATTAGCATACCTATCCGGGCAGTTAATTAACACACACAGTGCCGCAAAAAGTCAACGCATTTGCATTTAACAAAACAACGGCTAAAGGCCTGTTGGAAATCAAGAGCCGGCCATTGAATGGTAAATTAAGTGCCAATCAGGCTGGAAACGCTTCGTGCTCTCTTCAATGTGGCATTAATTTTAAACGAATTTCATTGACTTGTTGCCGTTGCCTTGTGCTCGTTTTATATGGCAGTCAGTGTGTGCTCATCATTTTACCCGAATCGAATCCGATTTCGTATATATAATTAAGGATAAATGGGCAACAAGCCGCAGCTGTGCTTTTCCGTTTACCCAATCATTTCTTGCTGGCATCGACAGAAACCGTAGATGGTGGCCAAAAAGAAAAACGAGAGGCAGCCGTATCAATTTTTGCGAAATTTATCATTGGAAAAATCGAGCTTGCTTCCACTTAATTGATATCGTTACTCTCGCATATTAATTGAGGAAAAAATGTTTCAGCATTTGAAATAATTTTGTTATTCAATATAATTCTACCTTGGAAAATACACAGCTTTACGAGTGAAATCCGCTAGCTTGTGTAATCTAGTTAACAAGTCCATTCACACAAGTCACCCCCTCGCGCAATTAACAGGCATTACGTATACGCCTCGTGTGGCAGGAGTGTGATTGAATCGATTCATGCATTCAATGACTAGACAAGCGCTTGCCTATTATAGATAGTGTAAAGAGTGATGGGGCCGACAATTTGCATATATCACACGTACATATGTATGTGCTATATACGCTATATATATGGGTAAATGTCGGTCGTGTGTCGCGTTAAGATTCCCGCTTAGCCGCATTAACGTCATTCAAGATGCGCGTCTAAGCCGCCATCGCCATGCACAACTGCATACGTTGCTCACACTTGAGCGGCGAATTGTTGCTGACTTGGGCTCCTGCTCCTGCTGCTGCTCCTGCGTTCGATCCTGTTCCATCTGCGCAAATGGCATGCATGCATACAATACTCGAGCGATGTCGCCGTCATTTGGCCGTGTTGAACACGTTTTCAACACATGTTCCGCACATGACGGCGGTGGTAGTGGCTTCGCATTCACATTCGAATGCCACTATGACTGGGGGCTGCATCCTGCTGCTGCAGGAAGTCTGAAGTCAGTTTGTAAAGCTCGAGCTGGAAAACCAGAAGCCAACCTTTGCCTTTCAATCCACTCGCTTTCGTTCGCTCCTTTTGGCTTCCTGGTGGTGTACATTTATTTTGTGTTCCGAGCCCCGGTGGCAGGTTAGTTTTTTCTGCTCCCTTTGCTGTGCAACTTGTGCTTTGTTCGATTTCAATTACTACAAATGATTTCTCCATGTGTTCGCTGACTCTTTCGGTTTCTATGGTCCGCTCCTCTGGGCTTCAAATCCCTCATAGTTCGCCAGAAGCCTTCGGGCTGCCCATATCCGCCCCCTCAGCACTTGATTTTCATTGACTTTGCACCTCTGCGTTTTTCCGTTTTCTTTTTCGATTGCTCCACCCAGCTCGAACTGCTGCCAATTTGGGTTGCACATGGCCGGTCGAGGCTTAATAAATTACCTGGAAGCAACTTGTTTACTTTTATGTTGAAAATCAGAAACTTTGTCCCTTTGGCCATTAAGTTAAATTGTGTGTGGGTTGAGTGTGTGTGTGCGTTTGTGTTTTTCGGTATATCCGAGCGTGCCATCAAAAGTTCCCCCAGCCCGCTGACCTCGGCCTTTTAATTATGTATCACTGTACACTGTACAGCCAGTGTCCTTTTGCAGGACCCACACGATGTCAAAGTGGCCTGTCAACAGCCGTTGACCACTCGCTCGAGCAATCGAGCGGCCATCGGTGCAAAGTTTTGATGAGGGTTGTCATCATCAGCGTCAAACAAATGAAAACATATGTAGCGGCAACGGCAGCGCTGGAGCGGAGCAGCAGCATCATCATCATTATCATTATCATCATGGGCAGCAGTGACCAATGGCCAGTGGCCAGAGTCTATATTAATATCAAATGAACTGTGAGCACAACGAATGTGGGTCGCTCTTGGCAGCAAAACGTGCAGAACACATCTTCATTGTGACAGTTGATACACACACAGCACAACAATGAAAGTTAATAAGATTTTACAAGAATGAACCCATCATCGGAACGGTCACAAAATCAACAAGCTAATGTCGAACCAAGTATCACGAGCATGGTTTTACTACGCCATACGACTTAATTCATGTGGCGTGCTTAGTGAAACTTTTTGGCACATGGCTTATAAATAAGACTGAACGATTTCTCAGCCAGATTGATTTCCCGTTTCCAAGTGCTATTTTCTGTCCACACTTGTGCACCATCCATTCAATCGATAAATTTGTGATATGAAAACCAACTATACAACTATACTAATGTGGACAAGTATTTTTTGCTTGTCTTGTCCCCCCAGTGACCCATTGTCACGCACAGGCAAATAATAACAGGCTGTATAATAAAGCCCGCTGGCAAACAAAGAGTTCAATTCGAAATGTCTGAATCAAGCCCCAATCGGGTTCAATTGCGGAATGTGTTAAACGACTCCCTCTCGCTCCTCTTGGCCGTGTAAAAATAATTGCGGCTGGCTGCTCAATTTGCAGCAGTCCGGTTGGCGTGGGTGCACCACCATATCCAACGCCCTTTCGGCCACACCACCTGCACCACTTCTCCTCGGGGGAGTGATGTCCGTAGCCTGTTTGTTTAGTGCACATAAATAAAGCAAACACTCGGACAATTCGCATCGAGTTCACGCACACTCGCAGTCGGAATTTGGTCCTTCTGGTGTGATATAATCAAAGACTATCGCATTGCGCACTCGACACTTGCACTGGCAGCCATCGCAGCCGACCATCAAACAGGGGCGATGGTAAAGGGGATTTTAGAGGTTAGTGTACCCCTTTGGGCAATAGGCAATAGACAATCTGAAAGTTGCTTAATTAATTTTCAGTTTCCACCATAAAAAAGCTCTTATTTTTAACAAAAAATGAGAAATAATGATCCGATTTTAGAATGTCATATATCGTTGAACTCGTAATGAAATTTCCAATCGATTGGTGTACATATTGGAATATGTTAATTTTTGGCCAATTTTTGCAAAAAAATGTGATGTAACCCCTTATGAAAAATGCGAAAAAAGTCATTTTTTTGCATCAGCCCAAAAATAGTTTGGTTGGTTTGCTGAGGTCACCAGCTGTCTAAAACAGTGTGTAACATATCTGTGGCTCTCATTTTGGCCAAGAAACAAGAATTACCCCTCATAATTAAAAAGAGTACCATAACTTTTCCTAAATTTAGAAAGTTCTTGCGAGGCCTATAAAATGTATCGTTAGTTTAATATGTTTCATTCAAAGCTCCTGAATGCCATTTCAACTTTAATGTAAAGCCCCCTATAAAATATTCTCAGTCCTCGCTCCTGCCAGCGACCCGCTCGTAGGATGCCACCCCAAACAGGAGCCTCCAGGGGACAGGAGTTGAAGCCCATGGCTTTCCATGTCCATCGAGCCGAGCTCATTCAACTGGTGTGCAATCGCCGGGCACCCATGGCTCGATGTAATGCACCTTGGCCATAAAACCAACCCCTGCAGCTGGCTGTGTGTAACTTCATTAGCCCGTGGCTGATACGCAGCGAGTAAATTGCTCGTGAAGTTGCCGGACAACGGAGCAATGGCCACCGACCATAGACCATCGACCACCGGGCCATCGGAGCGGCCGGCGATATCTTGGGACCTGGATCTTTAACTCAATTACCGGGCATTCCGAGCAGGTTGTTGATTTTGTCAGCTGCAGTTGACTTCCCTGGCCCATTTATGCATATGAATTTATTCAAATCAGAGAGCGAGCAGGAGCAGGGGCCGAAGGACATGGGGCTCCTCCTCAATCCTCAATCCTCCTGGTCGAGCTATTTGTTGTGGCGCTGGCGGCGCTAAACTATTTTACATTTAGAGCAGCCCAAAGTTGTTGGGCATTCCTGCGAAACCGGAGCCGATGTGTAAGCCACGTTAGGAGCCAAAACCAGGAGCATGGCCCAAATACGTGGCTTCCACAAGCATTCGGTACGTGTGTGTTTTAGCCCCTTTGTTCACATGTTTTCACTTTGTGCCTAATTTGCATTTAAATGGTTTTTGCACTTAGGCTATTTCCCGTGTAAATGAGCTTTGTTGGCTGTTGTTCAGCAGCCGAAAAGGCAACGCAAAAAACAGAGTAAAGGCCGAGCTTTTGTTTTGGCGCCAGTTTGACTTGCATTTTGGCCAGGACGCGTGTCTTGCCAACTTAACATGGCCAAATGGAAAGGCATTTCGGGGCGGTCCAAAGTTCCTGCGGCTGAGTGCTGCAAATTGCCCGGGGTCATGTTTTTTTTTTATAGGCAGCAAATTTCTTATGACCTCAGCCAGACCAAACATTTTAAGTTCCGCGTTTAAAATTTGGAAATTTCCATTTTATTATTTCAACAATCACAGATTTCCTAAACGAGAGCAAACCATTTTTTTGATTGCTTTGTTTATTCTTCACTTGGCTGCATTCAAAACTTTTTGTTTTTAAAATGTATTTGTAGTCGTGTTTTAATTGCACGAACAGCAAACGTTACGCTTTTGTCATAACCTCCTCCGCATTTACATAAACAAATACGGACCGGCAATATAAGCCAATATTTGCCAGCTAGCGCATTTATTCCATTTTCCATGCAAACTGGAATGCCCCTATTTGTTTAGTTTTCAAGTGGAGCAGAGCGATATTATCTCTCTGGTGGCTTAGAACGGGTATTATGCCATGGTTTGAGGTGGGTCAAATGTGCCAAATGGCCAGAAGTTGGCGTAGGTGAAGGCCAGCTAAATAATTTCGCAAATTAGCGGCTCCCTTAATTTTTATGACTTAATACCTTCGACTGGATATGTCAGCACATCCCCGCAAGCAAACAAGTCGAGCCATGACCATGTTCCCATTTAGCGCAATGTCAACTTTTGTGTTGTGGTCACTAATGATGACAGGCTGGCAGTCAAAGCCCAAGTCCAAACACACATAGAAAAACAAAATGGTGGCTCGGCTACGTTAGCTGCAGGACCTCGCTGTTCTGTCCGCGGTCCTTGTTGTGACAATGATGTGGCCCTGTCCGGACAATTTCCAGCAGGATAGCGGGGCGGAAAAAGGAACACAAACACAAACTGATTTGATTGTTTGTAATTAAAAGTGCACGGACGTGGGGAAAATGATGCGGCCATGCGAAGGATACGCGGACAGGATACGCCTGCAGGTCCTGATCCTCGTGGCTGAGCATAAAACTTTATGGCCATGTGCCATGACAGTGCTCCTCTCGCACCGTCGTTAATTTAAAAAGTAGAAACCCCATAAAAATGAGCCAGCGCCAAGAAGTTTTGCACGTGTCGCAGATGTAGATCCTGGTTAATTAGCTTAAATAATTCCGTGTTCATTTATTCCATCAAAGCTTAAATGCCACTCGGAACGACTGTGGCCGATGACAGGTCTACAGCCAAGGGCTTTGCCGGTTCTCGAAGTCAGAATCGGAATCGGACTTGGAATAGGAACGGCACCTGTCAACATGGATATTAGTGGGAATGAGTAATGCGCTGTCATGGTCAAAGGAGCGGAAGGAGTCGCATGAATTAGAGCGACTCGGCCAGGAAGGCCAGGCAACATTCGACATTACAATATTGTAGATTCACGTTTAAATATTCGACAAGGAGAATGGTGGCAAATGTAAATTACTTTTCAGTAATGGAGGACAAACATAAGTTATACTAATGTAATTAAAATTTGAATAAATTAAGTAGATATTATTGACCACAAAAGACAATGATATTTAATAGAAAGAATAGTTATGAATATGTAAACAATGTATTAAACAAACGTAGTGAAAAGTACAAATTCTTGTTAAAAATAAACAGTGAGCACAATAATTTTACCAGAATCAATAAAAGCCAATTGATTTGCTTGATAAAAGCATACACGCTAACAAGTATAAATTTTCCTGAACGACACACAGCCATTAGCTCTTAAATTGACTGTTTATGCTATAATTCGATAATAGAAACTATAACACAAATTGTTTTTACAGAAACCAATTACAGACAATTGCTTGGGTAATTAAAAAAAACAAGGCCAGCGGACGGACGTGCTGTCGGCAGGATGGCAGGATGGCTAGATGGCCCGCGGCTGGGCCACACTTAATGCATTTAAAGCGACTGCTTTTGGCCGCCCGCAAACAAAGTGGAAGGAATGGAATGGAATGGCTCCGAATGGCAGCCTGTTGATTCAGGCAGGACTCGCAGGATTCGGGGCAGGATTCGGCAGGGAACTGTTGCCGTGGCGCAACAACTGGCCGGATAAGTGAGCGGGCAAAAGCTCCGACGAGCTTTCGCTCTCTCTCTCTCCCATTCTCTCGACGTGCTTGGCTCGGAAAAGTGGCTGGAAAGGCTCGACTCCCACTACAAAAAGGGGGCGGCAGGTGTGGGTGTATCCTGAGCCGTCCACTTTCCAGGCTGCCAGTGCGTGTCGCCTGCCACTTCAGTCTAGGATAAACGCTTGCGACGAGCACAACAAGTGCGCGCATGCAAAGAGCCCCGGAGCCAGTGGTTTTAAGCCAGAGCCAGTGAGCCACTGCCTCAGCCCGAAAGGTCCACCCTGCTGTGTAGTGTAGTGTAACCGAAAGTGAAAGTGCATCCTGCTGCAGAGTGACTGTGAGAGTGAAAGGCTGGGCTGGACACCTGCCGGCGAGGTCCTTCGAGTCCTGCGAGTGCGCGCGATCCGATCCGCAGGATTAAATTCTCAATAGCTGCGCGCGTTCAATCAAACATGTAACTCCCTTTAACCCAAATCGAAATTGCGATCGATAATTGCTTAGGATTAGTGGTTTGGTGGTGGTGCCAAAGGTAGTAACCCCCCGATTCCCAGAACGAGCCACCGATAAATTATTGCTATTAATTTTTGTGAAGATAATCAGATCGCTCAAGTGCTACAGTTTAGATATTGCAATCGTACCGAGTGCCCATTTTTGATTTCAATCGAAGGCTAAACTAGGCTATTACACCATCTGCCACTGCAGCTGGAAGCAATCAATACGGAAATATGAATAGGTTTTGGATAATCGCTTTACTTTTAGGATTACAGCAAACAAAGCCAATAAGTAAGTACTTTTCCTATGGAATTTCATGTTTGTTTCCCCCATTTGTAGTGGCATTTCTGATTATTGCTTTCTGATGATTAGTTTTGGGTACATTAAAAATAGAACAAATTGACCAAGCTCGTCATTAGGGGTCTATGCAAATATGAGCTATTTCAGTTGTTAATGTCCGTTTTATCAACAAAAAAATAGAGTTATTTTTCTTCTGAACAAGAAGGGAATATTTAGGGTAATTTGAAACCTTCTAGTTATTTAGAAGCAGAATTGCTTTTGCATATAAAATATAGAAATTTGTTTTGCTGTTCTGATAAATTCTATTAAAACTAAAAATACTTTGAATAAGTAGAAAACCCATCTGCTGTGGTCGTAGGTCAGATAAGTCCCTCTCGTTAATAATCCCAATTTACCAGGAAAACTTTATTTTTAGCTTTTAAAAAATGCAGATCAATAATGGAGTTAAAGGCTGGTTTAAGTTGCCCGAATTCCTGGAATGGAACTTTTTATAAATGTTGCCATTGAACTCTTTTATGCATATGCAAAACTGATGAATGGAGGTTTTTGAATGGCTAATTGCAAATAGTGCGCAGGTATGTGGGCGGCTGGACGTCGATTGGTCCTTCTTGGCCCTTCGAAAAGGACGAAAGTCACGCACTGGACGCGTTCCCAGCACCTGGCACCTTTGGCTGCTGGCTTTTCCATAAGGCTCATGAATAATTCATTGGGCACGCTTCGATTATTTACTTTATAAATATACCACCACGGTCCGGTCTCGTTCTTTAAAGGGGATTTCGATGGCGCAGTATATGTTGGAGTGGGCAATGGGTGGCAGTTTACTTAAAAGCGCATGCTTTTAATTTAAATAAATTGTAAATTGCTGGCTTATTAGCAGCAGCGGTACTCACTTGCAACGTGCGATCCTTGTTGGCGCGTTCGATGAATTGCAAATGCCACTTGCTAATGGGTATTGCCCCTGGCAGTTTGATTTGATTAACCATCCAAAGTATGCCACAAAATTAAATTTCATTACAGCTTCATTTCGAGCGAAAGTTAATCAAAAAACCGATGAGTAGCTTGTAAAACTCGCGGAGCGGTTGAAGGCTCCTCGCCTGTATCTATTTCACGTTGTCGCTGGCAACGTAATTGCTGAAAAATTAATACGCCAAGGAGCCAGAGTCGGAGGCGGGATAAAAACGGAGCAGAAGCCCCAACCAAACGGTGATCATCCCAGCCGTCGTAAAGCACGTTTTTGCAATTTACCCCCGCCGGAGTGGGGCATCCTTGAGGCAGCGTCATATAAAATGCGCCGATGGCACAGTGAAATCAATTTCAAGTCATTAAACGAAATGAATCTTTATGGAGCGACTTGCTCCTCCGCCCGCTCAGATTAGCAGCTGGATGGAGTGTGTGGTTGTGGGCGGGCTCTTAACAATTTAAACACGTTGCCTGGTCGGGAAGGCGTAATCGAAACTGCCCTCCGACACTTGATGCGATTATTATTGATTTTCTGTGCTGAAATTGTTGAGATTGAATTATTTATGTGGGCGTTAGCGATAGCGGTTTGGTGGTTGGATTTAATGGAGGAGCGAAGTGGAGTTCATTAGGAAGCCCCTTCGCTTGATGGCCTAATTGAGTTGCCAACTGGCTGTCGAGCACTTATTTACTGAAGTAACAAAAGGCGCACGTGACGGGCATACTGGCGCACAAAGGATTAATCCTGCCGTTGCCCACACTGTGTTTGCCCAGCTCTTCAAGATGGATTTAATTTTGAAATTAAAGCAAAACATAAATCAATTTGCCTAGCTAAACAGAGGGCCCGCCCAGAGAGCCCGCTAACGACACTAACAACAATATTGTGCCAGGCCACTTGGGCGACAGGGCCACCACGACGACAAGAGAAGCAACAGCCGCAGGTCCTGGCTGGCCTTCGCGTCGTATACTTAATGTGGCCACATGTCCATACAGATGTAATAATTGCTACAGCCGCCAGCAACTGTGGTTGCTTCCACATGTGCACTCGCTTGCAGCCTCAATGGCAGGGTTCGTCCTGCCCCCAGGACAACTGAAGACGTAACTGTGTGGTGGTGGCAAGGGGGAGCAAAAGGACGATTCCGAGGACGACGACGAGGATGTGTTCAGTGTACACTGTACACACATCACGGCGACGACAGGCGACGACAGTCGGGGAGATGGACGCCCGTAGCCTGCAGCAGACTAACTGACTGCGTGGCTGTTGCCGGGATGCCAGGATGCCTGCTGCCTGCTGCCAGGATGCCAAAATGCCAGGATGCCTTCTGCCAGCCAGCCTGTCTGCCGTATGACATGTGAGGACTTTGACAAAGCTAGCTGCTCCTTCCGCCCCCGGGACTAGCAAGTACTGACTTGTGCAAAGACGCTTTTGGCATATCTAATGAAAGTTTCCCCGCCCCTCTGCCATTGCACTTTAATGGACTCTCACCGCACTCGCACTGAAATAAAGTCATACAAATTGGGAGCCAGGTTAGGTCAGGCCAGACCAGGCCAGGACAGGGAAGAAAAGTTGGCCCACGAATCGAAATAAATATTGTAAACGGTCTATAAATTGTTGCTCTGCCAGCGGGCAAAGTTTCGAAACGCCCGCTGTCGAAGTTAACTTGAGTGGCAGAAATCAGATTAAGCCAAATATTATACATGGCAGCCGTAATGTATGCCGCGCACAATTTGCAGGTGCGAGCAACAAGACAGCAACTCGGCCCACAGACTTGAGCAATTTTGCACAAATTTGGCGCAAAGACAATCAAAAAGTTATAAAACAAGCTTCGGCGAAACAAAAGCGTGGCCCGAGAGTTCCTCAAGAGTCGAATGGCCGCTGGCGGAATGTTGGATGTTGGCTGCTGGTTTCCTGTATAGGTGTCTCTGAGGCGTGTGTGTATCGGGCTGTAAAAAGTTTGGGCAACTTTCGCTGATTCCATTGTTTTTCTGCCGCTGTGCCCGCCTGGCATCCACCCAACCCATGGCAGCCTAACATTGCGCATACGCCGCGTGGTCTTATTATCAGCCGCATCAGCGGCGCCGTAAAGTAAATGCAGAGTGTGCAAAGTCTATAAACGAGCGTCAAACTTAAAAGCCCCAAGGTGGCGTCGCCACGCCAAGGACGACAAGGACTTAAGCATGTTTTTGGGCCGCCTCCAGAGGAGAAGGCGACAGAAAGACATACAAATAGAGAGGCAGAGATGTGTAGGCAGAAGGTCGTGGAATCCAGCCAGGTTTATCGGCGGGCTATATTCATCCTCGCTGGCCTATCAAAAAAAAGTTGCTCACACGACAAATTGACGCAAATGCCGAGACTCGGCACCAGCAGCCGAGAAACGAGGAAACGGAATTTTATATTTCAGCGTTTTCTATTATTTGTATTATTTATGGAGCTCCTGGCAATGTCGTTAAACGGGAGCCCCATTAAGAGGCCTCCAATAAATACACGCGTGTGTGTGGCTGACAGATGCCAGCTGCTCCAAAGGGGGGCCTAGAAAAAAAAAAAAACAGAAGGAGCACTGCGGATCACAGCAAGCAAATAAAAATGGAAAGCTTCCGCAAAACAATTATGCCTAAGTGTGGGATCTAAAATATTTATGAAGCCGCTTTTCCACTTCCACTCGCGGAAGCAATGCACAGTCGATTGTCAGCTATTTTTGGCTGTAAAATTGACTTTGCTCAAATAAACGTCAAGGCGGCTAAAGAGACTTGGAAAAACTATTAAGATGTCAGCAAATAATTATGCATGAAAGCAGTTGTATAAATCTGGCCGCCTCTTATTGCCAAATCCGCCACTAAAGCGAACTGAGCTGGAAATTGCGAAGCCAGCGAGGCGTTGCCTTTCGAGAATGGCCATAATGCGACACTCGAAGCCAAAAGCTCGGAGGAGCCTGTCTGCCTGGAAGGACGAAAGGCACTTTATCAAAAGGGATTTGCCAACTGCCCGGGGACTTGAAGATGGGGGCGAGTTGAACTCTGGAGATATAGAGCCTGCATTTGCCTTCCACTTGGTCCGGGGCTCTGACAGTTTTGTAATAACAATGACCGCAAAAAAGAGCGGAATCGATTTGCCATTTTTCACCAAATTTATGAGTTTATGAGCGACCAGCAGCATCGTTGCGTCCGCTATACTGTCAGCCACCACTTTTTTCCATTAAAGCAGAACCGATGACAAATATATTTTATTGGCTCACCACTTACCACTCCGCTCCATGAACTTGATCCTTAATGAGCCTTAATAGGAACGCTCACAGCAAGAAACAACTGCAGCATAAATCTCGACCAGGCAAACCCTAATCAGAGCGACGACCCGAAATGAACTCGAGGAAAATCCATAAATTGGATGGCCACACGCAACGCGAAAGAGCTGACAAAAATTCGCCATTAAAATCGACATGTAAATTGACCAAGTTTGCCCATTCAGAGACAAGAGTCATGACTCCAGCTCGAATCCCGAGCCCAGCGATGCGTTAATTATTCAGGCCCACATGCCAAGAGCCACAAACTGCTGGCCGCATTCATCATTATCCACAGTTTGATTTTTGCCACAAAGTTTTCAGGCCGCAAAACTTTTGACAAAGGTCGAGAGCAGTTTAAAGCAGGAGCAAAGTGAAACGCTGCCGGCAGTTCCTGCAAAATAAATGAAATGAATGATCCTGGCCGTTGCCTTTTTCCTGAGGTTTTAAGGGATTTGAGCGGAAGGCAGCCGGATACCAAAGACCAAAGTGATGGCGCATAAATTTCTGGACCCCGGGATCCGAAAGAGCTTAGCCCATAAGCGCACAGCCGTGTGGTCAAGCAAAACAAATGACAGCAAAACGCATAAATTGAACCTGTCCCAGGCCATTGAAATCACAGAAGTACAGCCAGCGTGTTCAATCCGTAGTCATTAGGCATTGGGGTCATATAGCTCGAGTCCCCCCAAACTTTTTTGGCTTCTGGAAAATCAGTGATTCCGCCGAGGCCACACGGAACAGCAGATTCGGGCTAGGCTCCTTGCTTACTGCTCAGCCATAACAATTTAATCACTGCCAAAAAAGCCAGCACAATTTGAAGTCAGCCTTGTATTTTATTGTATTGCTGCGACAGACAGGCGTTAGCAAGCCGCATGGTGCACATGAAAACGATTCGACGCCAGTAGGCAAAAATTAATTAAAAAACCCAGTGTCTCCGCTGTCTGACAGCCCTCTTCAACTAAATAAAAACATGTCTAGGCACTAAAAAGTTTATTATTGTAAGCCCGAGTGAAAAAGAACTCGCATTAAATGCCGAAAAAAAAGAATAGAGGGATAACGCGGCGGAAAGAGTGGAGCAGACTGAATGGAAAATTAAACAGAGCCGGAAATGTCACACATACTCGTACAGGCCGCACCCACGGAGACACTGCGAAAAATGGGGGTTCGGATGGGCGGGGAAACAAGAACAAACAAACAATAACGACGGCAAATGCCTGGAAAAAGGGCTAGCAAAGTTGGTGGCGGACTTTCTGGGTGGTGGGAGTGGCAAATGTGTGAGCAAGGGGCGGGAAAAATGGAAGTAAACTACACATTTTTATTATGCAAAGGGGGCGCAAATGAAAGGCAAATGTTTTGTTTTTCATCCCCACCCACTTCCACAGTGGGTGTAATTTTGTTTTAGTGCAGTTGTGTGTGTTTACATGTGAAAGTGTGTGTGTGGCGGGCGAAGGGGTCCTTAGATCCTTGGATCCTTGTACGAGTGGGACGACCCAAAGTAGGCAATAAAACACTAGCTAAAATCTAGGCACGCGCTCAAACGCATGACAAACAATACGGAAAAGCGAGAAAAATGTGAAAAAACGAGTAGGTCGAACTTCTCGTTTTTTATGAACACCAGAAATGAGACAAATAAAGTGTGATTACTGCAAATTGAGTGAGAGCGACCAAAAACGAAGTGATGAAGTGCAAAGAGTCGGTTAGTAATTTGTAGATTTCCACAGCCGGAAGTAAAGCGTAAATTAAAGCTGGCAAGCCTCTAAAGAGATTTTCAAATTATCTCCGCTTAAAACTAAACTGGCTCATGTATCTCTATCTGCTTCCAATATCTAAGGCTTCCAAACAAAGCAAATGCAGCCCGAGGCTAGTTAGTGGATTGCTTTCTCATCTCCCACACCAGCTACTTAATTAATTTCACCGAGTCTTCAATTACTGGCAATGTTTTCATTCCCATGATGTGGCTTCTGTGAGTGAGCAAGGATATTGTGCAACAGTAATAAGCCTCTGGATTTCTGAAATTTATAATTTATTACTAAATTAAATTCCATAGTGATTAACCCTGAAAAAATGCAATGCAAATATAGCACTATTTTAAGCAGGCTTAACATTTATTTATGAATATAAATTCAGATAGACAGCTTAGTGATGTTTGACTGTAATGAAATTGCTTGGCGCCACAGTATTTAATGCCTGCAGTTAATATGCGGCAGGTGACTCAGCGTTCTAGCTCCTAATGAGCGTCTATGTTGATGAAGCCACGGATGAATAAAGCATTCCAAGCGTTAAATTGAATTAATAATGTTAATGGTAGGTGCTTACGAATGTGCGCTCCTGTGCCTCCTTGACTTGTGACCACGGCTCACGTGTCGTATGCGTAATGAGTGGGCGACTTAGGCACCTTATTAATAGCCGCATTTGCGATATTTAAGCATGTGAAGCGATTTGAAGCCCACGCATTTTTCGCTCTAGCCCCAGTCGACTTGAAATTTTCCCGCAAAGCTGCCAGCAAAATCCCGAACAAACGTTAGCGACTAAGGATAAGCTGCTTATTATTCAACAAGCTGCATGGTTCGCCGCTCGCTAAAAATGGCAATCACGGCGCTGCTCAATAATTGTGTATTATATAAGAGAGCAAAGCACAAAGCCAAATACGCGTCAATTGGCAGCCACATGCGCACTCAAGTAAACACAATCCTTGGGGAATTACCAGCTGAATAATGGCTCAGGCAGGCAACAGTGGGATGCTCGGTAATAATGGCATAGGATAATGGAAAGTGCAGGCGGTGAGCTCGAAAAATTAAATATGAATAAATAACTTTGGAATGCGAGCAAATTAACAGCAGGACTCTTCAGCGACTGCAAATGATGTTAGGGCCAGCCGAATTATTTTGTCTGCGAGCACGGAAATATATGCAGCGTTGAATTGAGGATAGGCGTTTGGGGGATAGCTTGGCCCAGCAAAAAAAAAAGGACGAAATAAAGGACAGGAAAAAAAGGAACGAACACACACATAAGTGCACGCCTGAATGGCTGCCACTTGTGTCTTTGTAATTGCGACCCAAACACTAATGCCTCCTTGGGGCTGGCCGAAAATGAAAATGCGTAAATTATTGATTACAATCGCCAGAAATCATGCAGTCCAAACAAAGGCCCTTCTACATATAGATTTTATGATGCCCAGAGCCTGATTGTTACGCCTTTTGTGCGTACAGAAATTTGCTTTCGTCCTGCCTAAGCGTTTGGCCGAAATGCGCAGACGACCGACTTTCAGGCCGAAAACGGAAAACGGAAGACTCGCCTCCTTCATTCGCATAATGAAGGCACTTTGTGAGCCCGACTCGAGCGTTGATTTTTTAATGGTGCCCCGGGCCAGCAGGAGGAATTGGAATTCGCAGTCGTATTCGCATTCAGATTGGGATCGGGAGTGAAAGTGGTTGTGGTAGTGGTAAGCAAACAAAGCCCGGCTGGCATTGATTGTGCAAGGACTTTTGTGCGACGCGCATTGTTTCAACAAGTCCTGAAGTCCTGGCCAAGGTTGTTGACGAGGGTTTTGCTGTCGCCGCCGGCCGAGCTCCTTATTAGCAGCCCGCAAATATTCTGCGCCATATAGGTTCCATCTGACCCTCGACTAATGCGCATTTACAGCCGGGCCAGGACATTCCAGGCTATGCCAACGATATCACATGTTCGCCGAACGTACCCACCTCACCTCGTGTCCTGGCCACAGACATTAGCCAAACAAATAGACAGGCAGACAGCAGGTGCGGCCGAGTGTCAACAAAAAATTGGGCCCAACGCGTTCTGTTCCATTCTGTTTTGGCCAAACTGAAGCTAACAAAAAATGCGGAAAAACAGGAATGAGAACGGGCGAAAAAAAATGTCAAACTGTGGGTCAAGCATAAATGTCAATATCATCAGCAGGCTCGAAAAACGCTGCAGGGCCAATGGCGTCATCTCGTCATCCCATCTGCTCCTCGTTCCAGCTCCCAGATCCCATGCTCGTGTCATTGGGCTAATGCCTGTGTAGATTAGAGATTAGCCAACTTCAAAAGGCCCGGCCGGTAGTCGAAGGATATTCGTTGCTCGAAATTACGAATACCAAACATAATTGTGACGCAGGCTCAAAGTGATGGCGGTCAGGACCGCTTGGTTTGGACAGCACGTGGCCTCAGCACCCATTAATTGTCCAGGTGGGCGTGGGCGTGGGCACCGCCTCCACACTTTTCCACGTCCACCTGCGGTTTCCAAACATTTGTTGCGGCTACAAACAACAACAACAACAATAAAAACACTTATGGGGTGGCGGAAATGTTTTCAATTTTCTGAAAATCGTACAACAGCTGCGCATGTCACTTCTCCCCACGTCGTGACACCAGAAAATAAATAAATAAATAATTCTCCTCATTTAATTGTTTTCGGTGACTAGAAATAGTGCCGGGCTCGAAATTGAATCGGACTTGCTTATAAACAAATCGGGATATTCCGCCAAAATGTGTGGCCAGCAAAATGTCAAATGCAGTCTGAAATTCCACTTGCCATGACTGCAACTGTCATGAATGATTGAAATGTGTTTGCCAAACCGATTGTGGAATGTTTTTGTGGAATATGAATAAATGTAGCAACCGGAAATGAGCAAAACAAGTGCCTTTTTGTGCCATCCCCTCGCTTAAAATTGCATTTCCATTTTAAAATGAGAAATACGCATTAGCCAAATGCAAAATGATTGAAACTCAAATTGTCGGCCCTTTTAATTTGGCTTAGCCTCGTTTTTGCTGTTTGGCATGGTTGCGGTATTCCCTGTTGTTGGTTTCGTTTCTCATGGCCCACACATTAATAATAAATAATTCCCCTTAAAAGTAATTTAAGCATTTTTATGTGTTTACCAACGCCGCCGTCGCTGTCGCAGTCGCCGCCTCGGTCCGGTCGTCGGCGTTTGCTTTTCATTTCTTTAATGGTCTGCATCTTTACGAGGCAGGTCCAGGTCGCGCTTACTGGAGCAGCAACTGTTGGCCATCCTCACACACTTATTGGGCTCAAAGCCCACCCACACCAAGACAGGGAACAGTGGGCTAGGCTAATATGATAAATTTTTGGGCAGACTTTAGTAAGCCCATTTAGCATATCTCCAAAGAAACCTTTAGGTCGCACTAAAGCTTTAGGCTTCCAATCCACTATGATTTTATAATATTTTATTCTTAAATGTTGCAAAAAGGGTCACAAAATATGAAAGACGTATTTAAGAGGTAGATACTCGGAATATTAATTAGCTTAGATTACTTTGAATTTAATATACATGGAATTTAGTTGCATGTGGCGGTGCTTGTGGCCCACAGTGCGATGCTCGTGGCGCATGTCTAACACTCGTTATGAGATTCATGGCCTACATGTGTTCGCTCCACGGCCTTGTAAATGGGCGCGGGGCGTGCTGTACAGTGTGGCGTGGTGTGCTATGGCCTGGTATGTACTTTACGTGCTGGGCAACCCTGTGGGCGTGCCTGGGCAGGACCTTAGACGTCGTTGTAGTGGTGGCTGTAGTTGCGCCTGTAGTTGTGCAGCCGCCAGCAGCAGCAGCAGCATGAGGTGTCCTTGAAGCCGTTTTCTTATACATATAAACGGATTCTGGCGTTTTTTTATTACAGTCTTCTTGCTAGCTGGGCTCTTTCGTTCTCGTAGTCGCTGCCATGGCCAACCAGATAAAATTTTCAACCAGGAAGTTGGCTTCCTGTGGCGCTCTGGTCGTGATTCTGCTTCTGGTTCTGGTTCTGTCTCTGGCCCTGGCCGGTCCGCAATTTCGTTCATATTTTGTTTTGGCCATTACATTGGCTACTTTTGTCGGTCATGCTGTATAAAGGGGCTTGTATAAGCCAGTCCAGCCCAGTGTTTGTGTATGTGGGCTGTGGACGACAACATCGCGTTGGCTATTTTCTTTTTCATTTTCATTTTATTTTTCCTTTGATTTTGATTCCATTCATGGCGGCATTCGGCTGTGATTTAATTTCAGAAATGTGACTAAAATGTGGGAGTGAAAATTAAGGAATAAAATAAAAGATGTCCTGTGTGGAGGGCAATTCAATTTGATATCACCCGCTTAAAGCCATTAAAGTTTGACTAGCAAAAAATGGAGTGTGCTCAGCTGGGATCGCCTTTGATGGCTGTTTCCTTGTGACCAAGGCCAAGGCAATTTGTCTCCCGGGAGAGTTGGGCCATCTCAAAAGTCTCTTCTTTCCACGGTGGATAAGTTCCTACATGCATGTTGCCTCTGGTCGGAAGGGATATGGAATTACAAGCCCAGAAACAGCTCAAGGACCCCAGAATAGGCCACAATCGACCATTTTTCTTGCTCCCTGCAATGTTGCGTGCCCTCCCAAGTTATTTGAATTTCACGCGCGCATACACTGGCAGGGATAAACTGGATTTATATCCGCTAATGCCTGTGATTTTTTCTATAAAATTACTTTATGCCTCGAACATGCCGGCGGACCTTGTCTGCCTTGTATTTCGGCCTTTTGTTTTTTCGCTCCCAAATGAAAGGACGAAGGACTCAGGGACGCCAGGACACCAGGACCCATGCCCACGCAAAGGCCCAGGCCGAATAAAGCCAGTGCTTACAGTTTCTGAACGAACGCCTCGGTAGCATAACGACTTATGGCCTTATCCTTTTCGTAGTCCTCGTCCTAGAGTGGGTAAATGCTGGGTGTTTGCCGTTTTATTGTTTGGCTTATGTTGCTGATAGTGTTCCATGGTTCCGTTGCCATGGTGTGAGAACGTGAATGTGTGTGTTTGTGTTTTTGGGCTAGGAAAATGTTTGCTTTGTGCGGTCAACTTTAAAAACATTGTGGACGTTTACTGCCAGTCACGACTGGTGCGCAGGCTGTCTACGTTTGTGTTACCAATCAAGCATGCATTTAAATTGGTTGGCCACGTGGCCACAAATCAATTAGAAAATGGCAAGTCCACTGCGATAAGTCGTGGAGCATTGAAAATTATTGACAGTCACGCCCTGACTTCAAATCCTCATCAGACCGGAGCAGACAAACGGCCGTAATGAGGACAGGAAATCAGTTTGTAAAAGTGTGGGTTGGGGGGCAGGATGCCGATGCCGCTTTGGCAGCTGCCCGTGTCTAATGAACTCCATGGAATGTGAATGCCCCGAGCATTGTCTGCCACTCAGCCATAATGACTCGCAGCCATAAGGACACCGGGGAGACTTCGGGAGGCCAACTGACAGTTAGACGGGCCAAGACAGCTGACCCCCAGTCGATATTATTGGATATCTTTGGAGCAGGAGCTACACTTGGATTAAAAGCATATTCTTTGTAAGAATTAGAATGTTTTTAAACATTTCACGACTGTCTTGCAACCACATTTCAAAGTATTTGTAAGACAACAATTCAATTGTTTCATTTATTTTAAATTTAATTTATTCGGATATTTCTATAATTTATTTATTTGATTTTACAATTATTGGATTTCTACGATATTGTTTTCTATTATTTTTGGCTATTTAATCCTATCAACAGCAGCAAGACGAAGCACTCTGTAAAATGAATTTACGACCATTACCCCATCGTTTTAAGAATATTTTTATTTCTGGGCACATACTCTGCTTAATGACCTCAGATCAAATATTTATATGGCAAGCAAGGGAAAAACGTGCCCCATATTAATGGTCATTGTTTTCCGTTTTATTGTTTGACTTTATTTTAATTAGCAGAAAAAGTTGACCACCGACAAAGGGAACTCTTTAATTATTGCGGCGTGTCCGTACGAACCATGGCCAATCAATCATCTGTCCAGTTGAAGCTCTTAAATTATCCAATGGCAAACAATTATTGACTTTAATAGTTGGCCCATTAATCATGGCCTTGGCAACACTATCTGAATCGAATGAGTGCATACTTCTCAAACTCAATGGTCGGTAGTTAGTGGTCAGTGGTCCTGTGGTCAGCAACTCAAGCTAAATGTTTCGGGATGGAGGTAAACATTTATTATGCCATCGGCTTGTGGTTTGCCGTGTGTATTTTTGAACACCTGGTACAAGTTTTTCCAATGAAGCGTAGGCGTGCCAACACCGAAATATCGAAATGAATATGGAAATCAATAAAGTGGCAAGCCATGAATCTCTTCACAGCACTTGAATATTATCTACTGCCGAATTCAGTTTGCGGCGATAAATACCAATTTCCTGCGTAGCCTAATCCAGTTGTTAAAGTCAAAATGGAGGCATCGGCAAAACCCACGCCCCCTCCTGCAACAGCTGCCCACTTTGGCTTGTCTTGCCGCATAGGGCGTTGATTAATGCTGATTGATTGATTATTTGCGTTTTTCTGACATGATGCACGCTTTATTGTCGCTCAGCTCGTGGAAAATCATCAATTTCCGCTTGTAAAAAAGCACAACGCGAACAAAGAAGCGCTGTTCGTTCGTTCGTTCGTTTTTTCCAACCAACCATCCATCCAGTGAGTGGTGGAAATGTTAAGCCTCCTGCCAACTCGTCTCGCAGCTTGTTGCACAACCCAAAGGATCTGTAGCGCCCCTTCGTTTTTTTTCTCATTTTTTGCCCATGTTAGTAATGAATTTTTTCGGCCAGACAGCCAACGAAGCATAATTGCGGTTGCTGAGCATCTTGTCAGCGGTCGTGCAGTTCAAATTCGTTATTCTTACAGATATTGGCCAACTGCCAGCACTGAAAAATGACGAGAAGTATTGCGACATAACTGTCAAAAAAAAGCCGAAATGATTGTGAAGCCAGCCGCTCCTGGAAAGCCATCGGTGTCTGATGACTGACAGTGGCTCTTTTTGGGCCTCTGGCCATAGACATTGGCACCATCTTCTCCTGTTGCGGCTGCGGTTTGGCTTTCGGTTTGGGCCAGAATGTCGAGCGATGCTACTGGTCTTGGTCTTGGTCCTGGCCAGCCGGCCGGGCCATGATTGAATTTTCGCAAATTTCGGCTCGTTAGCGTGCGGCACGAACACGTACGTCATGCTGGGGGCTACGATACCAGGCCGCTGAAGGTTGGCCATGTTTATGCCATGTCCTGCAACAAGTTGCCAACTGTTTCGGGCCTCCATTCGCCGATCCATTCATTCGCTACATATATACATACGTATTCACTTGACACGCTTCATTTCATTGGGTTTTGTTCTCCTCGTTTTGCGTTATCCGATTATTTCCATATTTTTCGCGCTGTCAGACACGTTTTTTACTTACTCAGTCGTTGACATTTTGCGTGACTGACGATGGACGCGTGGTGTGAATAAATGAAAATGGAAGCGGAATTGGCGCCACAGGATACGGCCTTCGAATGGGGGCAATGTGTTTGCCCTGGGCCACTTTGTATCTTAATTATGATTGCGAACGGCGGCAGCGCTGGCACATTCAAAAGTATTGATTTTTGAACAAGTAATATCCAAAGCCAATTGGGAAAATTGGTGCAAACAAAAAATGGTCTAATTTTCAATGGCATTTTGCAGATTGTCTGCCTCATTAATGGCGCATGCAAAGTTTTTCTCATCATTTTATGTACCCAACAAATCACCGAAAAAGTGACTTCATTTAACGTGCTTGTTATTTGCCCAGAACACACATACTAAATGTCATCAACTGCCTGGCAGAACAGACGGTGACATTACGTATACGCAGCGGTGGTCAGCCATGTGTGTAAACTGTGGAAAATATATATTTTCAATTTTTTTTTAAAGCTCAATTCAGTGCCTTGGGACCTTGGTCGTACGTGCTGGCTGGGAAAATGTCGTTTAAACGGCACCCAAATACCCCATCCTGTCCAGCCATTTCCTTCGTGTGAAAAATGGAGCTTGGGTGACATCAGAAGGGGCTGCAAATATTTGACACCCCAGATGCAGGACCGACGCACTCACTCCGGTCACCGGCATGCAGGCGCAAAAATTTCTCATGTGCACTTTGGCAAACAAATTAAGATTTATTGAGCCAGGTCGAAGGACGAAGACCCGTAATCTGCCAGTTCACTGGAGTATCATTCGTTCGAGGTCCGGCCGCAATATCGATATTCCGTAGAAAGGAACGTTTTAAATGGCCTGCATATACCGAATACTTTCCATTTGGCCAAGCCTTTTAATAGTTTTTTAATTAAACCACAATTGGGCGAACTTTCCGTTGCAATGGCCCCTTTGTTGCAAGCACTTACTCGTATACTCACATGTTTGTACCTCTTTGCCGTTTCAGATGGACAATCGGATGTGCTTGTGAATCTAGTGGTGCCGCGATATGTGGAGCGCGGATCGAGTGCCACCTTCAAGTGCACGCACAATGTCCGGCCGGAAATACTGTTCAAGGTAAGTGACTGCGGATTGGATTAAGTTCCATGTCATGCATACGCACATAAATTATGGAAAGTGCATTAAAAACTTTAAATTGAAAAATAAAAATTGCCGTCCATGGCGGCCGGGCGCAAAGAAACTTTGTTCGCCTTGTGCTATTTTGTGGGCGAAAAGTTTCCGGCACTGTGACAAACACAACCACCACGACGACGAGCCGTATCCTTCGGGCAGGAGCAGAACTTTCGTGCCGCAACTTTGTGGCAGTCAAAGGAATCCCGCATCGCGGACCCACTCGGCCCACAAAAAAAGTTGCACTCAAAGTGCCATTCCGCTCCATCGAATCCGTATCCGTAGTGGCGGGGCCGTAAACCTTTTACCGCTTCCGCTTCTCAATATCGACTCAGACTGGCGGCAATTAATTTCACTTCAGTTTACTTAATTCCATCACGAAATATCAACAGACACGCACTTGCGTACGCCAAAATCATTGCCAAGCCTTCGAGCCATTGGGCTTATGGCCAACTGCCATGGAGGAGTAAACTTGACCGAGTGCACGAGTTTTCTGCTATATACTTTCAATTTAGTTGTGAACTCTTGCTGTGGCCACTTTGGTGGCACTTTTCATACCGATGGCGATTGAAGGTCGGTCAACCTGACGTTTTGCTCGCTCTAAGTACCATAAAAAAGCGTACAAATTTTATGGCTCACGATGGAAGAGCTCACCTGGCCAACATTAGCTGCATATTGATTACTTTTTCCTGGAACCAAGATGGATTTAGAACACAACCAAGCTGATGTTGAGAGTTAGGAGGCACGTGACATTGTTGGGCCAAACCGAACCCCCACTTGAATAACACGGAATTCCATGTCGTGTTTCCGGATCGTGACCCGGGGCAACTTTAAGCCGCCATTGTGGTGTCATTTGCATGGAAATTCGTCGGGGATATATTCCATTGCCCGGGTCGGCGTCCGCCAAAAGTGTCAACTAACAAATTTAATGCGCCGCTGAGCCGCGCCAATTTGAAGTTGGCTGCGGGGCGGGAAACATGCACAATTAGCTGACCGACCAAATAGCCAAATACCCGCCAAACAGCCAAAGCAGCCAAACATACCACTCAAATGTAGACATTTATTTATTTGGCCAGTCGGTCGAGTTGTGGGCGGACCAGAGCAATAGCTAATTAGTATAATTAACTATATAAGCGAGTGCGCTCGGCTGGCCGCCATTCGAATTGTTGCACGAAGCGTGGCAAATTGTGTGGAAGTGGCACTAAAAAGGCAATTAAAACGCAAATGCTAACTGTAAGGGGATCCTTTACACATGTAGGACATAATTTTTTTTGCCAAAAAGAAATTATACCTACCGGTTGTATATATTCAAATTAAATAAACTAATTACGGAGTGAGTCCGATGCCTGGCAATTGGGCCCGAAAATCGGACGTCCCAGCGCTCATTAATGAGCTTTTGATTTACCACTTTTCAGACTTTCTGTATTATTTGTGTCAACTGAAAGGATGGGGAAATTCGTCCCATATGCGTGTCCTAATAAGCCCAAACATAAACAAAGGCCGAAAGTCAAAAGAAATGAAGTCGAGCGCAGGCAGGCACGCCAAAGTAAACATATGGCGCTCTGACTAAGCGAACAAACACATCAGCGGAAATGGTAAATATCGGGAGGTCCTTTGTTTTTCATTAGCCCGAGATCCATTGGCGATATTGCGGCGATAGGGAGTTGCATGTCAAGTCGAGGGAAAATGTTTGAAACGACCACAAGTGGTTGATAAAACTCGATGCGTGTCTGGCGGTCCTAGAGTGCGCTAATGGCCGGTCTTTCGAGATCCCGAGTACCCAGTATGTTTGCTGCCCTGCTAGTGTTTGCCCTCTCATTACGACCCCGTGTGGCTGAGTGGTTGGTTGTGCGGCCTCTATTGATTGACCCGCACAGCGCTAAACACACAAAGCCATACACACACACGTCGACGCTGGTGGCTTGAGTAATGGCAACATTTGCGGCATATGCCTCGCCTGCCGCGGACACATTCAATAAGCACATTAATATTATTAAGTTGCGTGCAATCAATGCAATTTGTCCCACGCGTGTCAATCGGACCATCACCAGACGTCTGGAGTCACCTGGACTGGTGTAGGTTAACATGGTGCAGTGACCAAGTTTCCTATTTAATATGCTTTTATACTATATTAATTATATTATCTTACTTTATATGCAAATGCCTCGTTTTTAAAGAGCCATTGGACCTCGCCAGTTATTAGGGACAAAGAACTGTTGTCACAAGAAAAATAAATTACTTTTCAACTTTAATCCGATGCTGGAATTCCCCGCTGAAATGTGATTAAAGTAAGCACATAAATGCGGGCGTTAAAAAATATGCATAATAAATAAATGCTGGGCGTAATTAAAAATGGTCGACAAGAGCCGCATATCCGGCCAGAAAAGCGTTGTCAGCGCGGCTAGTTTTAAGTTGGATGTGGAAAACTTGCGCATGAAAATTAATTTCCATTTTCATTATTCATATTTGTCGTTGTCGTAAGCCCCACGTACCACGCCCACCCCCCCATGTCCCCACGCCCCACGAAAAACAGGAAACAACTTTTTGTGTCCCAGTGCAAGTTTCGCTTGTAGATTTTGTTTTTAATTGCATGGGGTGGCATGCGCCAACACCCCACTTATTCTGTGGAATGGCAGTGCCATTGCCATTCCGATAAAAACGTTTTATTATTTAAAGTTTACAGTTTAACGCGCTAACAACAACTCGCCGTCGAAATTATTCAGTTAGCGCAACTTGTTGCCAAGTTGAAATCCTCTGCAGTTGGCAGGGAATTGAGGCGTTTTTTGGTCGGATTGCGCAACATGCGAAATTGCGCAACACCATTTAAGCCATATTATAATGTCCCACTACAGCATTAAGTGATCCTTGGGCCGAGGACAGCCATCAAAGCCGACGCATTCAATCACTGTCAAAAGCAGCGATTCGGCGAACGAATCGAATGAATCGAGTGAATCGCAAAGCGAATCTGATTGGGGGACGGCCGGGCAATCATAGCATGCTTTCTTTTAATATTGGTAAATGTTCTTTGTTTTGCAGGTTACATGGCTGAAGGTTGACAAGGGCAAGTTCTTTGAATTTATTAACGGACGAAATCCGCCGTTCCGTAACTCAACCATCGAGGGAGCCGAAATCGACGTAAGTACCAACTGGTGCGAGTGTTTCGGCCAACTATTTATTCAATCATCATTACCGCTGTCACTCCGCGACTTTGGTAATCATTCTACGATTTGACATGTTAGAATAAGTCAGTAAATTGCAGCTAATTGGAAGTCACTTGCCGCACATGCGAGATGTCCTTCTGATCAATTGATTTGCTAATGAGCTTTTTGTGTCCCTGCACTTTTCTAATTTGTCCTTTTCACGCCCCCTTCAATTAACAGTGGGACAATTCCAACGAGCAGCAGGTGACACTGAAGGATGTCCAGTTCGATCTATCCGGCCAGTTCTACTGCGAGGTATCCACGGACACCCCCATTTTCACCAAGGCCAGCGCCGATGAGCTGATGAGCGTGTTCTGTGCGTAACAATTTGCTTTATCCCACCACCGGCGGCGAACAGCTCCTCTAATTATGGTATACCATTCCCCACACTTGTACTTGCAGTGCCCCAGACGGGTCCGCCCACCATTAAGTTTCGCAAGCGAACGCCCTTCGCGGTGGGCGAGAAACTTTTCGCCCTGTGCAACACCACCCGCGGCCGGCCTGCGCCGCACATCACGTGGCTAATCAATGGGAAAAAGGTGCGTATGCGTGATATTTGAAGCAGCCAATTCAATTGTTTGGCGTAATCTGAGTCCAATTGCAATGGGTTATTTACGGCGAGGCAGCTATGTGCGAAAAGCGCCGCCGGGCAGGAGGTTAATCAGTGGCAAACGACTGCCAGGGGATGTGGATTTGGATGTGGATGTGGATGTGGCAGTGGCATGCAGTGCATTAAGATTAACATCAGTTTAAGCCATTTTATAATTACGGCCTACATGGGCGGCCTGGACAGCACATGCCCGCTGGCCAGCTGCTGTTGGCGGCGAGAGGAAATGAAATTTATATAAATTCATTATGGCTGCCCGGGCAACTCTAAAATGAAATTTATTCATAAACGCGCGCCGCTGGCTATGGAAATGGCAGCAACTGCAGCACTGTGTGGCCAGCAGATGAGCAGATGTGGGACTGGCCCTTCGGGGCCTGATCCATATTTAATTTAAGCCGGACGCTCGTGTCCAGATGTGCCACTGGAATGGGCAATGGGATTTGACATTCAAGTGACTTCTGTGCGCAGCCCATTGTAATTGTTATTGTTGAGCTGGCCGCGTCATGTGCTGTCCATCCAACCAATTCATTCGCCCACTGACTCATCGCCCTTTCGGGCTCCTTTGTGTATCGACAGGTGGAGGACAAGTACGTGCGCACCCACCACGTGTTCTCCTTCAATGGGAAGCACCAGCACCAGCGTCGCACGCAGCAGCAGCAGCAGACGCAGCTGAGTCAGCAGCAGCTGCAGCAGCAGTATTTCCAGCAGCAGTACTTCAACCAGTACCATCAGCAGTATCACATCCCCGTTGGCCAATTCATGGACCGCTACGACAAAAGCCTACGATGGCCAGCAGGAGCACGAGCGGGTGAGTAGCCATTGTCCACGGAGAACAGTAGACTTGGAGAAAATAGTCAAGAAAGCAGAACACAAATTATAACAATTAGTATTAAATGCAGTAATTGTTTTGGAATTAATTGCCAGAAGTGTTGAACACTAGTATTTAAAGTAATTGGTAGATAATCAAGCTCATTTGTTATGTATGAAAAAAATAAACTATTCTCTCCGTGTATCTGCAACTGGCAAGACAATAAGCTGTGAATCACCACTGGCTAATGCGGCATTTCTGTGCTGTTTGAGCTCCAAACGAGGGTCTGCAGCGTTTACGTTAATTAGTTTGATTGCTGACCTGTGCCTCTTTTGCCAATCTATTCCTCGGCACTGCAGATGAGTTCCCGCACTTTTTGTCGCACCACCATGAGGGGCACGGTCACCACGGCAGCCTGTACAACAATCCGTTTGGATCGCTGGCCAACTACCATGACGTGGGCGAGTTCCACGAGGTGCATCAGCGCAACTACGACAGCAACAAGAAGAACATGGAGCTGAAGAAGCAGCAGCAGATGGAGATGAAGAAGCACAGGTGAGTGGCGGGGGCAGGAATGCAAGGACATTAATCACGTCAACCTCGACCGTTACCTGGATAGACCTGGATGGACCCTGAACTGTATTTATGGGCTATACAAATTAAAAAGCTGCAACTTTCAGGAACCAGCTTAGATGTACTATGTACATAGGTAACCAAAGGGCATATACCGGGCATGAAAAGTTTTCCCACCGCCAGCGCCGCAAACTTTTCATATTCTTATCAATTTCCCAGGTTGCGTGTGTGGCGTGTTTATTAAAGTTGCCTTATCTATGGTCTAAAAGGATTTTGCCCGGCTAAAGCCAACGGCTGTTGGCACATTGTTAGAGTTGGTTGCCTTGCCCGGCGTCTTGTGCCTTTTGTTGTATAACGCATAAATAAATTTTGTGGCTCCTTGTGGTTGGTACCCCTCACTTGGCTGGGTTTTCGAAATCTTTACGTGGCGCGATTGGATGTGAAACGTAAATGAATGCAATAAATTATTTACGTTCACCTGTGATATTAAAAATCAAGCGAAGAAACTTTTCCAATATAACAACTTTTGGCCCCCTAACTTTAAGGACGAGGTAGCATACTGTATATGATCCGGGTGCGGTGGTGGGCCAAGACCAGGAGCATGGGGACTGGCCAAGACCGGATTGGTATGGGAGTGGGCGTAGGGCGAGGTGTCAGCTTAATGAAAGCCACGAGTCGCTTGGTGCTTCCACGAAGTAGCTGTTCTTTGATGTTGGCATTGCACATACGCCACGTGCCACGTCTTGGGGGGTCATGGATTGGTGGATTCGAGGTTAGGGGTAAAAAGTCGAGGGCTGGGGTTAAAGCCACTTGAAATAGAAATGGTCCTGCGAACAAGTTGAATGCAGAGCACTCAGGAGCCATATTCATGGCCCGTCAGCCTGGCAGCTATTGTACCAGCAACCTTTGCACCTGAGCACTCAGCTCAACCCTTCCAGTTCCATTGGCCGAGTGGGTTGACAGATTACGGACGGGGTAATAAGGGAACAAATTGGACCAGCTCAAATGTCACGGCCCTTGGTAATTGGCAAATGAATTTGCCATTTAAAGACGGTTACTTGCCGCTTGGCTTTCGCATTAGCATAAGCCGAAAAGTTTCGAATTCAGCCTCCGTAGAATCCAGAGTTTATGGCCGTTAAAAGTTAGCGACGCTCATGTGTGTGCGAAATAAACCCACTTGGTTAATTTGCCATAAAGTAAAAACCATAATTTACACTCGTGCCATTTCCTCGCCGGGTAATCAGCGAATGCTAATTGCATTTGCCGCGGGAAAGAAACCAAACCGAATGCACGAGCAGTGCGGAAAACTATTTTATAAATAATTTCCCGCAACTCAGAGTGCTGCTGCTGTAAGTAGATGTGGCAGGTAGTCCTGGAGTGGGTGTAAGGCGGTGATGGAGGGTCTGGCGCGGAACTAATTTCGCTGAGAGCCCAATGGCAATATGAAATAATTTATATTCAAAGCGCACGAGGCACCAACGCTTAACATAAGCTGAGGTACTGGCAGGCAGATTGGATTCCTTTAACTGCAGGAATAGGTTATGCTCTTTAGGGTAAAGTCAGACTAGAAGCACGGCAGTAAACTACGTAGCAAAGATTTATATAATCACTTTAAGAAATAACCGTATGTAAAGGCTAGGGAAGAGATCAATTTGCAGTTATTCATATTAGGAATATATTTTACAAGATGCATGATGATTAATAGGCATTTCAAATACCCTTTCTGCCCCATGACGGAAACGATAAAATCGTAGTTTACATCAAATTGTGAACGATATTTTTTCACCTGCACAGCTGGGTTTAACTATCCTAAAAGAGCACCTGCAGACACCTGTAGATGGCTTCAGTTATGGGCTTATGTGGGCGTGATTTCAGCCCCACGGCCATAACGAAAACTGTGAAGCCCTTTTGCCATAAAACCATGTGATAAGCGTTGCATATTTATGCAGCCGCCTGGCGTAAACTAGTGGAAATTTGCAGCACGGCGGGCAAATGGGTTGGGGTGGGGGGATGGCGGAAAAGTGCACATGCAACAGCAGCGAAAACAAAGGCAGGACAAGGCCGAGCGGTGCAACAATAACCAGTAACAGGCAGCGTTTATGTGCATGCCAATGTGCATAAATTCCTTGGGTTCGCTACGCTCATGTTTGTGTTTGTTTTTGAGTTTGTGTGTGGGTTGCTTGGCTGGCCAGGCGTGGAATAAACTGCGCTGTTTATTAAGTTTGTGCATCATGGGCGGCATGTGTGGGTGTGGCGAAAATATTCATGTTATTTTATGCAAATGCAATGCTAATGTCACCGCCCACTGCCTTGTGGGCCCAGTGACCTTGCAAGATATATGGGTCTCATAAAACATTGGCTTGGGGTCACTTGAATGCGTGCCAGTAGACTGTGACATCAGCCATGCAAAGTAATTAACCGCTCAACGTGATTACCGACCATTCTGCTGACTGTCAGACAGACAGACGGACAGACAGAAAAGTGGCACTCGAAAGGCGGAACATCAAAAGGCTTTCATATTGCCGGAGTGTAGTAGTATATCATGTATTGTTTGCTTTCCACGGCTTTGTTGCCTCCTATTTTCTCTGGAGCACGGCTTGAAGACCCTTTAAGATTGCAACATGAAAAGAACAAAACTGAATGGCAGGCAACGAGCAGACGTTGCACGGCTGAAAAGGCCATAACACGTAGCACTGAATGAACACTTGTCGGGGGAAATGGGCAACAAAGCAGGGAATCCATCTGCACAACGAACACAATGCACTCTTATTCGCAAAGAAAAAATTCTAAAACAATGCATATCAGCTGTAGAATATATTCTCTTCGAAATAACTTATATTTTTATAGAGCCCTAAATAAATCTGCTAAAAATTTGAAATTAATTAATTATAAAATCTTAAAGTATATTACTTTGCCTACCTTTCAAGCAGATATTACCTCTCCCAAGGGTAAGTAATGCAGTGTTCACGAGAAAGATGGTTCAGAATGGGCCAGCAAGGACACGGCAACAGGAATGGGAATCGTGGGCTTTATGCAGTCAAAAAGTAGTTTACACGTTGTTGCACAATTTATGTTTGTGCAACACGTAAGGCCTTTTGTGGCAGGCCCACGCCAGCAGAGAACTAAATGTTGGGCAGGTCTGAAGGTCCTTGTCTGCGTCTAGTTGCAACCTGGCTTTTATTCCGGCAGCTTGCTTGCCCTTTGCACACTTCCTTTGTGCCAGAAGCCAGAAGTGCCCGAAAACCCAGCACACACGATACATCCGAATGGCAATCCAAAATGCCAACAAGCGGCAGCTTAAATCGGCCACGGGAAACACCTCTTTAATAGGAGCTTCATGACCGTTTTTTCGGGTTCTCCATCGGGGAAATCTGGGCACTTGGCTGCAAATGGAATTGCCATTAAAACTGTATTCTTAAATTATTTTGAGGTATGCCGTTCAGAGGACTTCGGTTGCCGCGAAGGACTGTGGCGAAACAGAAAACAAAGCACTTTCTGGTTTAGAAGTTTTGTGGTTTTCTTTCAGCTTGCTAGCTGAAATTTCACGACGGTCAACAAAGGAGCGCGCTTCTAAATGCAGCTAGTAATTTTCATTTAATTCTCAGTGTGGGTTTCTTTGGCGGCAACAGTGGCAGGACCAAATTGCCACCGACTTGACCCTCAAAAGGGCACACATTAAATGTCGCGACTGGTTGCGGTCATGAAGCGCCAGAAATTGGCTCTGTGCGGCGGTAATTAGCCCAGACCAGTTGGCCCTGATCGCGTGTATGGTGGTAGTCCTTTAGGACGGGTCAACACTGGTCGTCGGTGACGTGCCATAAACCGCTAGCAACGAATCCGGGGTCAGAGGGCATGCACTTAAATTTACAGCCCCTTTTAAACCCAAACCGTCCAATGCCAGTGCGCTTTTAGTTTTAATTGCAGCCCAGGCTCTGACCGATTGTGGCTACAAGGCGCTGAAATGACTTCCTGCATTAATCTCGACAGCAACAATATATCGGGCATACATTAAGTTAAGTTTATATTTTATACGGTAGCACTTAAAGGAGAATGTGTGAGCTAATTCGTAAATAAGAATGTGGTCTTGCAGGCTTCCTACTTGACCTTGTTCACAGGCAGGTACGTGGCACTGGGTGCTGCCGCTGGTGGTGGAATATATCCTGCCGAAGGAGCCTCCAGTTCGGCGCTTACACTTCCGCTGGAAGGCCGACGCTCATCAATCAGCTGCACCTGCTGCTGCTGCTGTTGCTGCTGCACTTTGGTGGCAAAGTCCAGGACGGGTGCTACGCCTCCGTTGTGGGAGGTGGTGGAACCACCCAGACGCTCGTACTCCTGCTGAATGGTACGCTGGGCATTGATGGCGTCCTGTTGGGTGCGGTACTTGACGAAATGCACCTCCGGCTTGCTGGCGCTCACATGGTTCAGGTTCTGCAGCTGGTTGGCCAGGCTGGACAGATCACCCTGCTTGGTCAGGACATAGATGGCGGTCTGCTGCTCGGCAGCCTGCTTGGCCAAGGCCACAGCGGCGTTCTCCAGACCCTTATTCTCGGGGGCCCTGATGAAAACAACACGGAGGTTCTTCTTCAGAGTAGCAGCTAGATCACTGACACTCTTATTATCCTCAAAATCGGCCTCGGGAGCGGAGTAGGTGAAGAACTCCTTGTTGAATTCGGTGTTTACAGGAGCGTAGTTAGTGGAATAAGATCCACCGGACAGGGAACCACTAGAGAGGGAACCACCTGAGATGGAGCCACCTGAGATGGAGCCACCTGAGATGGAGCCACCTGAGATGGAGCCACCTGAGATGGAGCCTCCAGAGATGGAGCCTCCAGATAGAGAGCCTCCAGAGATGGATCCGCCTGATCCAATGCCAGCTCCATAGTTGTAGCCGCCTACATCAGCGCGAGCCACAGCCAAGACAGCAAAAATCTGGCAAAGAAAGCTCAAGTTAATCCAACTATTTCAAACTAATAATACCAATTAAACTTACAATAAATCCACGCATATTGATAGCTCCTCTCCTAGCCAATATTCGATCCAATCTGTTAACGTGTTGAGCACGCCGGGAGGTGTAAACTGTTAATGCTGCAGCCCATCTGGTCGAGGGGCGTTTTTATAGCCCGGCCCTAATCAGGTCCAATATAAGATGCAGATTTCCGTGATGAGACAGCGGGTGTAGCCCATGCCATTGATGCTAATCCAGCACAAATACCAATAACCGTTGCAGGTGACGCAAAGCCCTCAAAACTGTATCCGCCAGCATTTGTTTGCATAAATTCGAAAACGGTTTGCCAATTTCGTTGGCAATGAAATGCAAAAACAAACCACGACGGAACTGGATGTTGGTAGGCCAAACCAGAAATTATGGCCACTTAAGTGGAGCAATGCCAAGCGATTTGCATAGCTGGTCGTATTTAATTAATTGCAATACAGCCAAATAGCTGGCGAAAAAGGGAAGAAAGCAAAATAAATCAATTACAGTGTCCACAGAATTCTGCGAATGATTGGTCAAATTCAATATTAATTAATTCAGTCAATATATCTTTCCGGCAATTGCAAATTGGTAGCCCGTGGCAGTGGATACTGGCTATGATGAATCACAAATCAATCGCTAATCGAGCAGCGACTCTCTGCCGACTGTCCACCGTATCTAGTTTATGGTTTATAATTTCGATTTCGTAAATACACTGACCAGCAACAAAAAACAAAAGGGTCGCAGACAAAAAACCTATTTATGCAAATTAACCCCACATCGCTTGTGGCATTTTTCTGTGGTTTAGGGATTTGTTTTATTGTGTTTTCAATTTGCATATTACTGGGCATTTATGATGGCATTCATAGTGGAATTTGATATGCTTGATTCATTCATTGATTGCCCAATTGAACTTAAGGTTAGAGCCATTCGTTGCATACTTATAGGGCTGCCAGCAGTGGCTGTCAAACTGTTACGCCGGTAATGAACTTAGCCCCGATGTCTGTTGGCCCTGTGGCGCTTTCCATCGAAATGCAATCAAGCTAATTACGGAAATATGCATTTTTCAAGCCAAACATGAACATGCAACTCCGTGATTGACGATAAATGCCCAATTAAGCCAATTACCAGCGGTTGGTAGCCGGCAGTCGCGTGCAACATGTGTGGCAGCCGCAGGCTACCAACTGCTTTTGTAATAATTTGATTTAAACTAAATTTATCAAATTGTTTTTCCTAATTGAGTGGGTTAAATGATGAGCGATCGTCTGTCGCTCCCTTAATGAACAATTTTCCGTTTGATTTGACCTTTAATTAGTTGGCCAGCTGAGGTGGAAATATTTGTTTGGCAGCAGGACACGCATGCAATTAATATAAATAGTTCCAGGGGCACTTAGTGAAGTTTTCGCATTTGCATTGCAATGCCAAACAACTCGACCCCTGTCGCTCTCACTGGCGTTTGGCCCTGTTTTTGGCCCTAAAGTAAGGAATCGCCGGATCCGGCGGAATGGAATGTGCCTGCTGCCACTTTATAGTGCATAAATTATTCAATGAACCGCATGCCAGGATGAGTCGGCGGCGACAAAAGAAGCTCTGCTGTCAGTTATAATTTCACACGTATAACAGTTGCCGTTGTCAGTTGTGCTGGTAGTGGTGGTAAAGGTAGCTAACGGTGCTAGTGGAGTTTCCTGTCGGCCTACACTGCAAAAATTATTTTAATTTGGATAAAAGCGCAAGCAACAGCTTATGGGAGAAGACTATAATCTTGTTGGCAAAATTGCCAGAAAAACCTCTTTATTTTAACTATTCAGCTTATTGTCTTAATCTTATTGTCTGTATTTTGATTGGCATTGAGAAAACTGTGCGAACTTTTTTGTCAGTGTGCTGTTGCTGGCTAACCCAGTTTTAAACTTGTTTTTTTCCAGCGCTCTTTTGTGCGCGCGCGCATTTAAGCCGTAAGTTAGACACTTGTTAGGTCGACATCGACTTGGCATCGCTGCCGATGACGAAACACTTTACACCCATGAATAGTTAATACAAATTAGCTGGCCCTGGGCAATTACTTCGCAACAAAATTTGAATGCGTTGCGCTGTGTAATTTTCGGGTTTCGAAGAGGCGGAGGTTCTAACTGCCGGGCCAGGATTTGATTTTGGCCAAAAGTTTGGGTGGTAATCTGTTTGGTTTCTTTGCCATTTGCCGCTGTAGTTGTTTGCCTGTTGTTGCCAACTTGCGGCTCACCCAAGTTCCGGTTTCCGATCTCAAGACCTCTTTTTGTGCATGGCGGCATAAGAAATTCATGGTTTTGCTCGTAGCCCTTACGCCCACTTAAGTTGCTTTGCTTGTTCCAGCTAAGTGGGTTGATGGTGGGTCGAATGCTCTTGTTTCGATTGGAAATCTTGTTGCTTCGGACCCTTCAGTGCTGTCGGTTATTCAGAGGGATGGTTTTGGCGAGAAGGAAGCTAAAAGTTTCATACAATAACAATAAAGTTAATGAAAAGGAATTGTAACATCGATCGCAGTAGCTAATCCTCTTCCTCTGCCACGTCAAAATTTGTGTGAAATGGTGATTTTGTGGGATTATATGTTTTACAAGTGGTATCATCGTCTGCCGTCAAAAACTTTCTATTAAGTCAGTGAAAAACAGATACGATTGCTTTTCATATCAGTAACGCTTATAAGTTGTCAGGTTACTCTATGAATTATTTAATTCCAGAAGAACCCACCCTCATTTATGTATGGTACCACTAAAAAAAAAGTTTGAACAATTAAGATTATTTTATCGGGAAGTTGGGAACTTGGCAGCACTATTTCCGATACTTTTCTGGACTGTCGTGTCTATCATAAATAGCTAATAGGTTCTGTTGCGCTGGCATCGAAGCCTTCGGTTCGTTTGGCTGCGTTCGTAAACGGAATTAGACTGTGGTTTTTGTGGCCCAGAGACACATAAATATTACACAGCAGGGAGCTGAACGAAACTACATGACTTATCAATTAATTAGGCGCATTTCTCAAATTATCGCCTTGTGCCGGGCCAAAAAACCCAGAAGGCGGTTTTGCATGTCAGCTGCGAGTTAAGATATTCCACAGTTCCTTGCCAAGGGTAAAGCGGAATTTAAAGTGTCATGCCAGACAGCAGTTTCATAACTTTCACACACACACACACACATACATACAAACTATTTAAGGACGAGAAGGAGCACAGGGACGATGGCGGAACACCGGGTCCCGCATTTCCGTCTGATTTGAATTGCTCGGCAAGTTTGTTATGTTTTGAACTTGAGCTTCCTGCCACGGCTGCTGATGCTGTTGTCCTAGCTGTTTTGCCCTGAAATTCCCAGCTCCTTGCCCTGTTCTCACTACCGGTGGCAGCGTTTCCTGCGAAAAGTGCACTGCATAAGGAATTTTATTAAGACAACTGCAGCAGGGGAAGTGGATGTGGAAGTAGCTTCGCAGTAACAACAGCTCCGTTGATGATGCCCTGGATGCAGCTACCAGCTGTCATCATCTGTGGAGCCAGAGTTGAAGCTGAAGCTGGAGCTGTCGAAGGATTATGGAAGGATGTTGTGCATTTGCTCTGGGTTTCGGCCCGCATTTTTGTTTGCTCTGCTGGCTTAACTGGCTTACTACCGAAGCTGTTGGCTGTCGGTCTCTGCCCTACTGCCACTCGATATTGGTTGAGTTCTCCATGAACGCTTCTCCAGACCAATTGTTTGGCCTCTGTGCGTGCTACGGCTTGCAAAACATACCCAAAATGGAATTAAATGGAAGAAATGTGTACATTTCGGCAAAGGATCCAATATTTGGTATACGCGTGCAGAATGTTTTGTACTGACCATTTCATTAGACCCAAAGTGCTGCCAGCTTTAATAGATGCAAATGAAATCAAATTTCACTGTACAACCATAATGAAAATTACTTTTCCGATTTGAGTTCCCATTGTGAGGTATTTCAAGCGTATACAGATGTCGTCTTGTGCCGTCACAATTTGCATGACACTTGCCCATTTTCCTTCCCAGTTGCCAAGTGCTCTAGTTGCACAGAGTCTGGATATTCTGGAACATACATACATACACATCGGAAAAGATTGAAAGAGAAGCAAACACTCCATGGAAAGGCAACTTTTTGCTGGCACCTTGCTTTATCAGTGCGAGTGCCTGCGGCATTCGTATCCTTCCTCTCAGACTCAGACTCTGAGTTTTGCAGCCAGTGCACTTTAAGCCGAATATTATTTAAATATAATTGTGCTAAAATTCTATGGCATTTACTTTGCAATTTGCATAAGCAGGAAAGTCGGCAGCAAGGACAAGAGATATGCAAATGTTATAATTGTTTAAATGTGACGAGAGTAAACGCTTTTCACTCCAATTTAAAGGCGATTTTGTCATACGAAATTTCGATACGTCCCGCATATGTAAATGATGGCCATAAACTAGCACAGCTGACAATTGGTTAGACAGCATTAAAGTTTATGGCCTCGACATTATTTCTTCAAGGATCTGCGAACGGGTGTGCGTGTGTGTTTGTGAGTATATGCCTGTATCCTGGCAATACCAAAGGTAATTTCGCTGTCATTTTGAATTTGTAATAAAGCAACATGTCGCCGTACACGAACAAACGAACAAGCCCCAGAGTAATTACAGGGGAAGGGATCTGGAAGCCCCAAAGCCACACAACCGCTTATCCGCAGATCCGGGTTCATTTGTATGCCGTTCAGGCTTCTTATCAAATATGAAGCAAAGTCGTAAAAGCTAATTAGACTCACAATGTGCGATACGGCTGAATAATGCAAACTAATCTGGCCTGAATGCAGGCAAACCATTAGAAAGCCTTACCAATCAGCAGAAAGGCAAAAAAAAAAAACGCGCACTCAGATGCCCAATAATCTCTGACATGGTATTTTCTTTCTCGGAAACCGAATGAGCCTCTTTTGCAATCCAGGGGCCATTCAGACCTGTGAAGTTTGTTGTACGGCTATCAATTACTCAGGGGTCTTGGCGATAATGAAGACAGCTGTATGGGTTGTATCCATGAGGCATTGTATGGGAATCAGATGTGCGTGCCCGGCATGTGAAAGCTCCTCTCACTTGGCCGGGCTTTTATTTTGCTTTTCACGTTTGCACACATCAATCATAAAATGCAAATATTTACGATTTTATTTGTGTGCAAATTGCCAGGCACAGGCACATTAAACCCACACTCTCACTTTATGTTGCAGGAACAGCAACCGCAAGTATCGGCGCCACATAAACGAGAATGCCCTGGGCATCATTCGCAGCACCCTGAACAGCGGCGGCTTCGGTCCTCAGGCTCCCAACATGAACAAGGAGCTGGGCATCCCATCAAACGCTGGACCCATGAACCAGCTGGCAGCGGGCTACCAGCGACCGCTTTCGCATCCCGGCGGAGGAAGCGGGGTGGCGGCTGCAGCGGCCGCCGTTACTGCCGCCCAGCAGGAGAAGGGCATGTTCAGTATCAGCCAACTGAACATCGAGCTGACCGAGGAGCACGTGGGCAGCAACAGTCGCATGGAGATCACCTGCCTGTCCACGATCCCGGCGACTGTGGGCCAGGGTGAGCAGTACGCCGACTACAAGACTTACTCAGTGAAAGGTGAGTGTGGGAGATGTTTGAGACCAAATTAATTAAATTTTTTAATTTTATAAAATTGTTGTTTCTTTTCAAACAGTGTGAGGGTTAGAGTTATAGAACTTGTTTATTATATATTTATAAACAAGAGATAGCATTTATTAAACTTTATTTTCCCCCTGATCATGGTGCGTATGCGTGATTTGAATAAAGCGGCTGACTCTACATTGTGTTCCCGTTTTCCTGCGCATATATATTTACTTTATTTATTTTATGTTCCGTAATGCTACACCAGGCAAATATTTGTTTCGAAACACACTCGCCTGAAATTACGACCAGTGAGCTCATCAAAAATGTCCTCGGCGCCACGAAATGGAATCACTGATGAATTTTCGCAAAATAAATTAGTATGATAATGTGCAGGGGCATTGTTATTTGCCCGGCTGTCGGAAAGCAAAATCCAACAAGGAATTTTAAAACAAAAGCCATTGGCTTTGCCTTTGTCTCAACTGGCAGATTAGGTATTTCTTACTTGGATCTGCTCGTTTGCCAAACTGATGTCGCACATAAAAAGGGGGGCATCATATGTTTGCCGTTTTGTCTACGTTTAATTTCCATTTACTCCACCTCTTTGGTAACTGAACAGCAGGCCAAACAAAGGTTAATTTATATATTTTTCCCGGCTTTGTTTGCCTACGAGCCGGTTGTTAACACTAACGTCCCAGCCAGCCAAGTCATTGTGCCTTAAGTTGTAAATTGTCCCGAATTGTACAAAATAATTTACACATTACCAGGCCCCATGACTCACGATGGTCGTTGGTTGTTTTCCCCTCTCAGCCCCTTTGAGTCCCCAAAACCATCGCACTTGGCCGGCGGCAGCTTCGCAGTCTTGTCCTTTGACCTCTTTGCCGGCCGAGTGGCTGCCAACTGTCACTTGTACCAAGGGGCGTATGCGTGTTATTTATGTTGCGTGAAGTGCGTCATTTGTTTGGGCCACTGCCACTTCGCAGCCAAGAATGCTTCACTCTGTAATTGTTTCTTATGCCGCCCTAAGGGGCTGCCATCAGTTCGCTTATGCGAAAAGTTTTTAGCGCTCAAGACTTCTTCAGTTTTGTTTTTTGGCCCGATCAACATGGCGACCTTTTCTGCGGTTTCGTGCCTCGTTTTCGGCGGTAAACCATTTCGGCTAGATAACTTGCGAGACTTATCACTGCTCTGAATTATTCATTTTTGCGGGCACAAACTTTGCTTCCCAAATTGATTTTTTGCTTTGTCTGTGACCTCTTATATTGTCAGGGTTATTCATGTTATTTTAGTGACACTCTGTTTGCTTAATAGTTGTGTATGATCTGAAAAGTTTACATTCAGTATATACAGTATATACTAATCAAATCAACAGTGAATAAAATAGGTACATGTAACCTTACCTGATACTTTCCTGCTTGCTAGATATTTAAGTATTCCCTATAATATTTATCACATTTTAAAACTGTACGCGTCCTTTTCTCAACATCTTTCCAGTTGAGGTGGAGCGACAATTGGCTTCCTCCACGTCGACGGCTCCGCCGAGCATCGGAATGGCGGCGCTGGGCAATGGAAATGGACATGGCAACGAGACCTCCGCCGGACGGAGGGCACATGGCACGGTAGTGACGCACTTGTGGTCGCTGGCCCAGCTCCTGCTGCTCGTCCTGCTGCCCCTCAGCTACTAGATGGCACAAAATGCGAAATGCAGGCGAACGGGACACGCTGGAGGAGAGGAGAAGACCACCGACATACTCGCACTGAAGGTATTGTTAATGCAAAACCAAGGGCAACCACATCATCACCATCCCCATCCCATCAAGGACAAAAGCAGCAGCAGCATCGGAAAAAACAAGTTGGAATTTTTGTAAATTGTACACCGCATTTTTAATCTATTTCCCCAGCATGAGCTCGATCGAGCAGCTAAATTAGTGCAGCTCAAAGAGGGCAAAAGAAAAAACCAACAATGGACTAAGAGAACATTTTTAGCATTTGTGCTCGCCTTGGTCGGCCAATTTAAATAGTTTACTTGTAAATAACTGCAGATGACCGAGAAAAGCGGGCGTGGATTTTCCCCCTTTTTTTTGTGTGGCCGCAATGCCAAAGAGAAATGTTTGTAATTAAGTTGCAGTCGGACGGGAAATTGGGTAGAATGCTTTCAGTCCGGCCAGCGGCCACTTTTGTGTAGTCCGAGGAGAATTTTGTATAGCTAATTGAACATAAGTTTCGGGATAGGAGGCGACTGCAACTCAGAACAAAGAAACCAAAGTTTTTGCGCTCTGCCAAGGTCAGTGCGTCAAGGGCGTGGTGCTCCGTTTCAGCCTTGTCAGATGCTTGGCAGAAGGCACAGCCCCACCCCGCCCCAAAAATAAAACAAGAAACGAAAAAAAATTCAAATCCCAAGTAGCCAGAATTGATTGAGGCTATCGTTTTTAGGCGTTTCAAAGCAGTCGCTACGAAGCTTGTACCTAAAATGCATGATCTTAGTGCTGTAGTGCATACCAAATCGAATTACAAAAAACACTCAAAGGAAACATATTTTTTACGGTATTGTAGCGCTTGGGCTAGTCAAACGGATAGGGATATAGGGATGTGGCTAACTGAGGATAGGCTAAGATTAGGGCAATTGAGTTTAGGAGCCAGCAGTACCGTAACCCGAATGCCCCGTACCAACGTACCCCCGGACATAAAACGTTTAAATGTAAAATAATTAGACAGTTAAACCAAGAAGCTTACAGAAACAATCAGTGTTGAAAACATTTTCGAGAAAACAACCAAAACAAAATAGGAGAAGGCGGAGCGAAAAATAGCACGCAGAACCCGAAGGAAAGGAGCCGAAAGAGGCGCAATCTGCGGCGCGTGGTGACCCCGAAAATGGGAAAGGGTCACCCACGGAGGGTTGGTCTCGTAATGGGTCACCCCCCTCCGGAACGACTCCGCTTTACATTACGACGCTTATTTATTTATTTTCATTTTGGAGCCTTCTTTTTGGGTTCGTTGTGTGTAAATGGTTATCGTTGCAATGGTTCGTTTAGTGTGTAGTTAGGAAAATATTTGCCGTTGCGATTAATTGTTTTCATTAAGACTTTCCTTTCCCGGTTTTTTTATTTTTATTTTTGGTCGGTTAAGAAGCGGCTTAGTCGCAGTGCTTAACAACAAGTACGTATGCATTTCGTGTGTATTTAGGAGGATTATTTTCGAGCGCGCTTTAAGTGTCTATGGCTAAAATACCATTTTAACACGTAGCATAACAATGTAACTATGTAAAGCAAGATGGTAGCAACCACGGACAACCCGGCAAAGTAAATATATGTAAAGCAATTAGTGGGCTAGTCTATACTCTCTAAAAACAAAAACAAAAATGAAAACCCAAACCAAAAAATTATATATAAATGATTGTCTGTACTGTGTGTGTAATTAGGCTTCTATTTTTGACTTCTACTCGACGGCGAAATGCAAAACCAAACATAAGTTAAGTATAACAACTAAACCTGCTATGTTCTCCAACAGTTTGAGCAAGCGAAATCCGTTAAAGCAAACAGATAACAATTAACAAAGAACAATTACAACAGCAAATTGAAAAATCTTGCCACAGTTGAAACATTTTCCAAGGGTTGTCCTCATTGTGAGTACACGTACATGTAGTTTCTTGGCCAGTGAAGGCGGATGAGTACACCAACTGGATAATGCTTGAACGAACTACGACAATTTTTTATAAATGAAATATACTTAATTATGATAACGGTGACATCACGTATAAATAATTGAAAACAAAGTTCATATTATGTATGAAAATATGGCTAAAATGTCTTATGCAGGTATTGACGTCTTCCTATGCTACGCTGTCTATTATTAACAGAAAAAAATTGATTACATTTATAAATTATACATTACGAATAGGTGTGCATGCAAATTTACTGATTGCATTCACTAAGAACTAAATAAAAAAGTAAACCGAATAAGTAAAAACTATACACTTATACACAAACAAATGTAAATGCTTTAAAACGAATCGATAATTTATTCCTACTTTAATTCAAATCCGTAGACTATATCGTTTTAGTAATGATATGATTATGGTATGCTAATTTCGGCCATTATTCAATTCCAGATGATTTAATTTATGTAAACTTATACGGGAGCTATTTCCCAGTTAGTTATGGGTTTGTAAATCACTCGTACTAGTAAATGTTTCCCACCAATCTATGAACAAGTGCAAACACCCTATCAACGCATCACTCCCTACACTCGCCAACACATCCGCAGTTTTCCCCAAAAAAACTTTCCTAAATGTCATACACTCTCTTCTCTATTTGTCTGTATAAATATGCAAACTGCGTGTTGTCTTCAATTCAGTCGTCTGTTGTCTCAGCAAATATCCGCATGAATATGCATAATTGGCCAGGGACTTGGACTTACTTTATCCCAGTCACGTCGCTAATTATGCAACCTCTATCGAGCATATCTATGTATGTGTATCTATGTAAAAACTCCATATATGTAGGTGTCCAGTGCAAGCGAAACGCAAGAGGATGATATTTATATAGATCAAATAAGAGTACATTAAGTGTCGCAGCAATTCGCAAAACATATCATAAATGTTGTAACATTTTCGGATCCCAATACAATGAGAGCCCAGCCTCTCGAGTCGGATGCCAATTAACATTTTTCATGCCTAGCATATGGTATATGCGCCGATTAATTATTATTATTGTTTGTTGAGGCTTCTCCAAGTCATACAAGTGGATATTGACTCGGCTGCCATGGGGTCTCATGTTGAAGAGGAAATGACATTATAATGAAATGGGAACGCATGATATACAAATATGCACACAAAACGCAAACAAACAATATATTTAAATGTTGTATTTTGATAAGTCGAAAGTATTACGATGATGTCAGATGGCCGGACAAAAAGATATTTTGTCCGGAAATCAGAGTCACGTCTATCTTTATCATTTCTCTCACATCAAAATCTTCCAGTCACACATATCATTGCGTATTGAACAAAACATGAAATTATACAAAATATATATTGAAATTATGTATACAACAAGACATAAGGAAAACACATAAAAAAGCGTGTATAAAAGATATATATTTATAGAGAAAAGGCATGTTTATTAATTTTAGACACTTACACCACAAAAAGCTTTAACTTTTTGTTCCCATTGTTTATCGAACATTAATATAATCGCATGCACAAATCACGTGGAAAATATTTGAGCCTAATTTGAATTTCCCTGATTTGTATTGTATAAAATGTTTTAAGGTCTAAGAAATTGTCTAGATAAATAGCATTATTGAGGCTACTAATAATAACTGAATATTGAAGAAACCCAGACAAATTGAACTCGATAAACGTAAAGTAAATATTTATTTATAGATACAGACATACCAAGCGAGCGATACAATTGCAAAAATTGCAACCTATGCAAGACAAGCGCAGAAAATAAATTTTGTGGAATATGTGTATTATTATTATACTAAGCCACGAATATTTATATGTACACTGAGCGGCAGACAGAATTAAGTGTAAAGTTTAAAGTGTAAATTAACAAGCGAAGAACAACAATTACGATTACAACTCAACCCAAATTATGGCGCCTACTGCTTGGCCAATCTACTACACTGAATGGGATATACAGCATATTAAATATACATACAGAAATACGAATATTTGTGGTAAAGAGAACGAACTAAAAAATAAATGTTGAAAACAAAAGGCCAAAAGCGTTTCATTCAAGGACCAGTTAAGAAGCACACGCCTCTAAAAACAGGCCGAGCAAACAAAAGACCCAAAGCTGTTGAAAAAAAAATGGCAAATGTAGAAAAACACAACGAAGTGGCAGCCATACAAAAAAGGGGGTTTGGTGCCCCATAAAATGTGGTTTTTTTTTTGTGGTTTAGGGGGTCGAAAGACAGGATTTTGCGGCCGAGGAGCCCACAAGTGCGTTAAACAAACTTGCGAAACTTTTCGTTTGACGAATATCCTTTTAATCCTTTTAAATGTGCAGGGAAATTGAGGGAGCACAAACAAAGGACACATAAGGTCAGAAGTCCCAACGAAATTGCAAAGGGGAGGGGCCGCAATAATCAACGCAAGGATAAACCGAGGAGTAAATGGTGAGTCAAGGATATCACGGCCCTAAAACTCATCCGACGAACAACAAAGCCCAAGACACAATGGCCGAGTTTTTCCTTCTTTTTCTCCTGCCTTCATCCTTCGCCCCAGGACATCGCAAAGGTGCAACGAGTCCGGTTGGCTCATTACGGAATCAAAGCCCTGTACACATCGGTGGGGGTTACGTGGGTACGTGGGTGTGTGCCTGGTGACAGATGCGAGCTATCGATTCCGAATTTGTGTGACAGACATCGGGGCATCGGGACAGCTGGATAGAGGATGTCCTGGGGCGAGAGGACGAAACGACAACATTGCATGGAAATGAGCAATTAACGCCTGGGCCATCGTTAGGCCGGACCAATCTGGCTATCGACGAATCAACAGATTCTCTCTTCGACCATCAAAAGGGTTTTCCGACTCCAGCCTTGATTAAGGTATAAATATTAAATTAGCAAGTGGAGCAAGCCGGCATCTCCTTGTCCTTCTCCTTATGCATATCCCTAACCTGTCTTTACTTTCGGCTTTGCGGTGGTCGTGCTGCTGCCTTTGCTTTTGCCGCTAATGAGGCATGGCCATGGCAAGCGAAGGAGTCAGACAGGATGTGGTTTGTTAAGAGGCTCGTTCGCTGCTTAATTATACATGGCAGCGCCCAAAAGTCGACTAATTAATATGCAGCAGTCGAGCAGCGGAGAGTGGCTCGGTTAATGAGCCAAAACTCGCAGCATGTGTGCCAACATTCGACAGCCAGTATGTACAAACAGCACAGGGCAATGATGGCGATGCCGATGTCGATGTCGACCAAATAACTCAATTTTCATGGAGTAGAGAGCCCGGCTCTTTAGCTCTCGGGAAACACCAATAAACACTTTTTGCAACAAATCCCGAACTATTGCGCAGCAAACCGCAGCAGCAGCAGCAGCGACAGGCGCAGTACAACTTTTTGACAGCGACAACATGGCGTACAACTGCCAACTGCAAGTGCACTTGGGTGTGGTACCTCAACCTGCTCCACCGACTCGGCTTTTAGCCGGGTTTTGGCTACGGTCCCTGGCTCCCTAGCTCATTGCCACCTGCATGGGCGGTTGCCAAATTAACAAAGGCAAACAACTTTGTTGCACTCGCTTTGGGCAAAAACAATGGAGTCGGCTGAACTGAACTGTCTCGAGCACATTTCAATTTGCGCTTACCGAACAAAGTTGCTGCCTGCCTTGCCTGCATGCGGACAAATGTCAAAATATTTAGTTGTACAGCCAAACTTTCCCTCCAAAAATTGAAAAGAAATATTGGTTAGCCCGTGGGACCGAAAGCAAATGCCCCGATTCTGCCAGAATTTGGCAAAAAGTTTCGCGTTGCGAATTATATCAGAATAACAGTGTGTATATATATTTAGCTGTTGCATTATTTGCCTGCGAAAGTATTTCTGTGTTTGGCTGGGCAACCGCAGCTGTCAGCTGGCAGGATTGAAATGGTCGAGGTATTTGCAAATGTTTCCATAAAAATGTATTTATATATATGCCACCACCCTGCACAAAATGGGTTTAATCTCGAATTAGTTTTTTGAGTATAGAAAATTTACTTTGGCTATCTTGTTAATTTAAATTTAAATTTCGTGTTTGCTGTGCGAACTTCGCACTAATAAAAACTCAAGCCTAAAAGTGTGCTATTTTTTTTGCTGCCCAACCAGTTTACAACACGGCGTATACACGAGTTTTCAACTACTTTGAATGCATTAAGCATCTACACTTAAATGTAAAAATTCAAGTTCAGACGACATAATTGTCCAACGTTAAGGCAACGCAAATGTAATATATGCATACTTGCATTTTTTAAATTCCCTCTTCATGGATCCTTTGAAGGGTGTCTTCCCTTCGTTCTGCTAAAGCCTTTTAGCTTTGTGGAAAATCTGCTGATATCTCTGGGCGTCAAAAAGAAGCTTTGCACACGGGTGACACTCGAGAGTGCCGTGAATGTCGTTTTAATAATTTATTTTGTGCGCACAGCGGGCTGCTCATTAACACAGAAACACCAGCACAGCAAACACACACACTTGCAGATATGTTGGCCCACACGCACAGGACACGCACTTGGCATTCGTCGATTCGGTCGGCTGACTGCTGCATATCACCTTAATTACAGGCAGCAGTCTGGGCGCAGTCAGACGGCAAATGGCAGACAAGCTAACAGCGTTTATGGTGCCCTAAATTACCAGGACCCCGGATCCTTGCCGCCCCAAACCATCCCGCATAGCTGGCATATTGTCGCTGTCGTTACGCTTTAGCGATTTGCCACTGTACCGCACAAGAGCAACGGATTCAGTTTGCACTCGACTGCTGATAAGCGTGCGATTCCTGCAGGGCCAAAAGACAGACACACACAGACGCACAGAGACTCACACACATCCTGATGGCCATGAATACATGCACCGTTGAGTTGCGTTTATATCGGGCTTATGTTACGTCTAAGTGAAATTTAAGGACTCCACTCAACAACGTTCCAAATCCTCAGCATAGTTCAGTTTCGGGCCATGTGTGCTGGCATCTCGCATGATGAGTTTGCCATTCACGGAAGCAGGAAGCCATCAAGGCGCACATACACTCACACGGCAGAATCTGCTCACACCCCGCAAAAAGGGTACACAATCACACTCAATGAGTGTCGTCAGCTGGCAGGACACAGATCAGGAATACAGGCAGCTTTCACCTGCAACAGGACGTTGCCACTTATTCAAACCGCAACGGGCAGAGCGGCTGAGCTGGCAACAATAAGCACCAGTGACGGGAAGTGCTGGGAAAGTGGTAGCTGGATATTAGCTTTGAAAACCTGAAGCTTACTTGGATACAATTAGCATGAAATTAAGCTTGCAAACTTGGGGACCACCAGCTAATATATATTGTACATTGCAAATGCTTTTCATATAGCCCATAATAGTTGGAAAGTTTCCTTGTGCCCAGCACTCACCTAGTTTTCCCATCACTGAGAGACACCGATTACGAGCAGGCTTACAAAGAATGGACGGATACTGTAACCGGGTCTAGACCGGGCCATTTTGCAACCACTTCATTTCGAATCTAATAACTCCAATTACAAATGGCGGATGGGATAAAACCATTGTGCATATGCCGGAGAATCCATGACTGTGCGGGTGCGGTTTCGTTTCAGTTCCCGGGAGGCAATATGAGTGGGTGGCATGTGGGTGGCTTAACTTGTTGCTGGACTTTATGACATGCCAGCCGCTTTATCCAGGCTATTATTTCTGGGATTTTATGTGAAAGGACAACGCACGATTGCGCTGGCAGGATTTGCCCGGCAAAAAGAGAAACTCGCACAACGGAAGGGTTCGGTTCCGCAGCATGGAAATGGCCGAATCCTGCAATTAGGCGGCAAATGAGTTTTCCAGTTCACATCGGGAATTTGTCAGCAAAACAAATTTTATTCCTCTACATGGATACTTAAAAGCTAGTTAACTTGCACGTGATGGGAGTAGCTAGGTGTTTTCTTTTTTTCGATGCGATTTTCGTGGTTAGGAAACGTTACCGTTGGAATTTCACTTGAGACCATTTACTTGACGCGGAAACGACGCAGAGTGGGTGGCAGGTAATCCTGGCCAGCCACCACATTGGCGGGCAGGTATTCCGAGCTGGGAGCAGCTGGAGCAACGGCTGGGATGGCAGCAGCTTGGACTGGAGACGAGGCAAAGTTCAGGACGGGAGCACGACCCTCGTTGGAGATGCGAGACACGCCGGGCAGCTGGTTGTACTGGTTCTGGATGGCCAGCTGAGCATTAGCCGCATCCTCCGGAGTGCGGTACTTGACGAAGTGCACCTCTGGCTTGTTGGTGGAGCTGGTCTTCAGGGCATTCAGTTGCTTGGCCAGGTTGGACACATCGGACTGCTTGGTGAGAACATAGATGGCGGTCTCCTGCTGAGCAGACTGCTTGGCCAACTGAAGGGCAGCGCGCTCGAAGCCCTGATTTTCGGGAGTGCGAATGAAGACGACGCGAAGGTTCTTCTTCAGGGAGTTGGCGATCTGCTGGTTGCTGGCACCCTCGTCGTACTGCTCCTCGGGGGCGGCGTAGCTGTAGAACTCCTTTTGGAACTCCTCAACCAAAGGTGCAATCTGGGGAGCAACAGGTGCTTCAATGGGCTGGGAGAGCACTGCTTCGCCACTCTGCACGGGCAGCACCTGCGACGGAAGTTCTCCAATCACCTGACCACCTCCGGGCAGGAAGGACAGACCCTCATCGGCATGTGCCACGGGTTGGTAGTTGTAGCCCAGTTTATCGGCACTGCAGCTCACGGCCAACAGACAGAGGACCTACATGACGTTATTTATTAGTTTTATACTTCATTGTTCGATTCCCTTATCCTCAAGACACTTACGATAAAAGCGCGCATGGTGACTGGAAGCTGTGTACAATTGGAGCTGACAGGAGGAACTAATGCTGGGAGTTCAGCCCAATCTGGCTTTTATAGTTGAAGACGCGGCACTGCATTCACCCCTCCCACGAAATAGACCCAGTTTTTGGCCAACACAGATAGAGAAATCCCCTGTTAACGAACGACCTTGCCGTCGCAGCGTTGTTGATTTGATTTCGATGCTATGCGATCGTCATTAAAATGCCCCACCGTTTAAATATGCAAGCGTATTCCCCGACCTAGGCCTATCGCCAGTCCACGATCGTTTGTCTTGGCTTTGATTTTAATGCACTCTGCGACGGTTATAAATATGCATGGGATATCAGGGACTGCGATTGCAAATGCGGCGGACGCCAACGACACTGCCACATTATCTAATTGATTTGTGTTGGCTACGACAGGCCATAAAAAACACAATCTGGATGCTGCAGAGACGGACCAAACGGCAGCCACTGTGTTGAAATGCTCGGAAAATAAACAGCTACTGACTTTGGCGATAATATCTGGCGGCTGGCGGTCACTGCTCACTGGATGGGATGCCAGTTGCCAGTTACCAGTTGGCAGTTGGTGCTCCGGGTTGGCCAGCTTAAGCCGGTAATTATAATTTTCATAATTTTCCACGAGCTAGCGTTTTCCACTGCGCAGCACGGGTCGAAGACGTCAATCTTTTTCGACGGTTCAGTTAATGAAGTTCTTTAACTAATTTAAACTTTTTCGGCATCGTTTGATGGCCAAGGCGAAATGAGAATTTAAATTGTGGAATAACATCTGTGTGGGTCGATGGGTCACCAAAGATACAAAGAAATTCATAATTACAATCTTCGTTTGACAGTTCAGCTGGTATAAGGATAAAAATCTTACTATAAAGGGATGACTTTTATCTGGCTTCAATTCAATTTATATAATAGTATTAATAATTTAAGCAGTGATACACCATATAGTTATTGTGATTTCAGTTCCCAATGGATGCTTAAAGTATGGCACTCCCATTGGACGCTTCTTCTAGGATTACCATGATGACTCCACCCAGCGTTTGGCTACTCATGCTGGCTATTAGCCGGGCCCGCTGCACAACGAAACTCTTACCAAAGTTGGTAGGCCAAAAAAAAGCAAAAGCAGCGCCAAAAATGCGCCTAATTTGGAGATGGCAAGCCAAACAAGCCAAGAGCCCCAAAAACGATGAAAAGATTGGAAAACACGCAAACTTGGCAGCTGCTGTTGCTGGATGAAATCCGAGACTTGGACCTTGGACACACCTGTCCCAAAATTGCAGCAAGTCATGAGCTGCCTCCGGGCAGGATTCAGGATTAAAGCGCTTGGCTTCGTGTTCCCCAGTGTTTGGAGATACCGCGAAATAAAAAAAGCCACCTGAAGGGCAGCGCTTGTGGGTTGGAGGAGGATGGGGGGGCATTGTTGGAGCGGCAGCTTTGACGTGACTGGCAAAGTTTTTGGCAGGCACCGCTAACGAGCGAAGCTCGTCCTCCGCCGCCCAGGATCTCATGTTGCTCAAAAATGCTTAAACTAAAACTTGCTCAACAGATTTGCGCTGGAAACTAGGAAAGGGAACAGCGGAGGGGTCCTTTTTACGGCTGCACTTCGCCGTGTCATATGGCGCTGGCACAGTGTGGCACTCGGGTGTAAGTGTGTGTTTGACCTTTGACACTAAAACAATTTGCAAAGCGAAATGATGTCAGCCCCAGTGTCCTGTCATCTCCGCCCCCTTCCCCGCCCATCACTGTTGTTTGCCGACTAGTGGCGTAATTTAGTTGAAACATTCTTAAAGTACCGCCTGTCGTAGAATCCTGCGTCCTGGTGGGGCAATGCAGGAACAGCGATTCCGAATGGGTGGAGCGGTGGGAAAACTCCGCGCGCAGCTCATTAAAAAGTTTGCGAGCGACAACGGCGCCGGCGACATTTGCTTAAGAAAACATTTGGCGTCGGGAGTCGGGAGTCGGTTACCAACACCTTAATGATTATCTAAGAGATACTTTGAAAATAATCCACAAAGTGTGTGGGACAGAAGCTCAGAAGTAAAGTGTTCCGCTCCTGGGCTGAGTAATTAATTATTCATAATAGCAGGCTATAGATAAACAACCACCTTCGCCATAACAACTAAATGTTTTTTGATTGAAATTTAAATTAAATTTGTTTACAAGTATTCCGAATACCAAGTTGTTGAGTTATTTATGAGCAGCTTTGAATTACCTCCGAATAATAATTATCTGAAAGGACACGTATTAAATGAAAAGGTAGGTCTTAGATTACTATTTGGCCGAATTAATAAAAGTCAATAGAATTGCAGAAATTCGAAACCCACAAAATTCAGCCAAATCAAAAAGCTAACTAAGGGAATTGTGTAAAGTCTACTATTTGTAATTCGACTTGAATTACCAATGTTCCTTATATTTTCGTAAAAACAGTTTCTGGCTCCCACGTCTACTAAATTATTAAAATAAGACTTTCCATTGACGTAGTAAATTTGTGAGTATCAATTTGCATGAGTATTTAATGAAATTGAATGATTAATAAACATAAAGTTTCCACAACTTGGTGGCTATATTTATCTATTTAATGTTCAGGAACAGTTCAATTGATTTTAACTAATTAACAATTAATTTAAATAACCTTTAAACAATCTTTGGGACTAGCCTATAGGTCATAGGTTAACTAACGTCGTTTTCCCGGTGGCAGATACTCCCGAAATAGCGCCTGCAACTTGGCCGTTTCCAATTCGCTTGCCGGCTCATGCGTCTCGTAGTAATCGCTGTCTTTTGGCCTAATCTTGAAGATCACTGGTGTCTCAGTTGTTTGTGGTTTTAGTTGCAGAACATCGGCTTTTTCTATAGCATGGCTAATACTATTTCCTGGCAACCGATCATAATCGCTTCTCAAAGCGCTTAGTGCTCTAGTAACATCCGCCGGAGTTCGGTATTTTACGAAATGTACTGACGGCTTTTCAGCTACTTGCTGTTGAATCGCAGCCTGCTGTTTGGCCAGAGCATCTGCATCCGCCTGCCGGTGGAGCACAAAGATGTCCAGTGGATTATTAACCGCCAGTTGCTTAGCAGTCAGTGAAAAGATATTCGTCTCCGGCGTTCGAATAAACACCACCTGTTGTGGTGGGGAGAGCACCTTGGCCAATTCCCTGGCTGATTGCCATGGAGCCACCTGATCCTCCTCCGGTGGAGCCGCATAGGTAAAGTATTCCGTGGCTAGTTTTCCTCCTGATGACACTTCGTTTTCAGCCGGCAGGTAGACTTCTCCCAAGCCTTGGCAAAATCCAATAAAAGTCCATAGCAACTATATGAAATTGAAGTAATTACTCTCCAGTTAAGACCACGTTTCCGCTTTCAAACTTACCATCAAGGAGAGCATGGCTGCAATATTCCGCGCTGGCAATGGGTTTTTAGCCATTTTACCGCTTGAAGCGCTGTTTGGTTATAATCCAGTCCCAGCAACAAAACCATCCTTATATACGACACAAACAAATAGCAGTTCGAAAGTAAGCTGACTTCTCGGCCGCGTCGCCTCTCGTTATGATTTTATTTTATTTCGCATTTTTGCATCTGTTTTCCTATAAAAGATTTCTGCAAACGTTTGCTCTGGTTTTGTGTGTTTGTTTGCCTGCTCCGATTATCCATGTTAATGTCGTTCAATTTTGAAATGCAAATTTTCTGGCTTTGCAAGACCCGAAACAAAAGCGAACTCCATATACCCACTTAAGAGTGTGGTTGTGCGTTTGACCTGATGCCCGGCTTGAACTTGAATTTAATTCGCATAAAATTTACAAATGAGCTCCCAATTTGAATTAGTTATAAAATATTTTCATATGCTATTGGGTCCCCATTGTTGTCGCCTGTCATAGTCAAAGCCATTTGTTTAGACTACCAACGACGACTTACACCTTCGCAGCTCCACTTTCACTCGCCAGGTATTTTTACGACCGACGTTTTATGGCTACTGATTTGTTAATTTACACGTCATTTTGATGTTTTTGCGGGCCTCTTCATTTTTTTTGTCTCTAAGCCTAGAGTCTCGCATCGCTTATAAGCCGCTTACCGAAATTAACAACTCCAGCTAAGATCGTAGGCCGAGTAGAAGAAACACAAATTCATTGATAGATATTGGGCTTTATTCGCAGCTATAACTAGTTACCCCTTGGGGCAGTCTTATGGCACTAATTTAATGTCTTAATTTGGCAGAAGGTGGCCTATTCAGAGCCGTAAGCGTTTTCCAGGGTTTGCCGAGGGAAAGACCATCCTACTTCCACGCCTATGTCGCTCGTTGGCCCGAAAATCAAAGCGCCTTGATCTCGCAGAGCGGTAATCCACACCGGCATCATTATAGCTTGCGGATAGATCCTGCTGAGCCTCGGGAACAGGTGGCAGATCGATCTGTCCAATGGTGGAGGCTCCAGCTGAAGATCCAGCAGCATTGTAGCCCTGTGAAATGGAGGAGTAACTGGGCAAGGGTGGCAGATATCCAGACTGCGGCTGATAGGCGGACTGTTGAGGGGATGGCAGATAACCCGCTTGGCCAGCTGGATACTCCTCAGATGGCGCATCCTGCTCATACTGTGGCTGCTGCTCAGGGTAATATCCCAAGGAGGATGCCTTTGCCGGCTGGGGAATCGAAGATCCTCCGCCGTATTGGGCCTGAATATATTGTTGAGCCTGAGCAGCTTCCTCCTCCGTCTTGTACTTAACAAAATGAACCTGTGGCTTATGTTTGTGGTGCGCCTTAAGGGCACTAAGTTTGCTTGCCAGCTCATTGACATCCGTCTGTTTGTTGAGCACGTAGATGGCCGTCTTATCCTCGCTGGTTTGCTTCGCCAAGGCGTTTAGAGCACCCACCACCGCCTTATTTTCCGGAGCCTTGATAAACACCACTTGGAGGTTTTTCTGGGCAAGGGATGATAACTTAGTTTCCGCTAAATCCGCCTCCTCCACGGAATCGTAAGGAGCCTCGAAGGCGTAAAAGTGCTTGTGAAAGTCTGCGTTCTCCTGGTAGTGATTACCAGGTTGGCTGGGGTATCGTTCATCACCCAAAACTGCTTCGTTTCCATAGCTATTCACAGGTCCTCCATAACTGTTTTGCTGATACTGGTAGCCCAGTTCCGCACAGCTGCCGGCCAACAACGTGAGAAACTATGAAAGATTTTATTATCTTATGCCAACCTTGCCAATTTTCGGATAAACTCACCACTATCCCTAGCATGATATAACCAATGTGAAGAGCAAAAAACATTTAACTGACAATCGCAAGAGGGCAAAGCATTTTATAATATTTTGCCCTCAAAAGTGGTTGGATGAATGTATCCAAATCGGGAATACGGCCAACCTTATAGGGTAAATAGTTCAATGTCGCTCGAAAACATATTACAAAATTCGCGATTCCCACCAACTATTACAACACTTTTTTATATTAACAATATTTTATTGGGGACACATATCGAAATTCGAGAGATTTACAAACTAGGCAAAGTGGGTCGCAGCGAGTGCGTAGGAATCGTTGATGGGTCATGGGTCAGTCTGAGGTCAGTTCACTGCTTATTGGCGGAAACGGAGGACCGAAGCGGGCAGGTAAGAGCTACCAGGAGCCGAGGGAGCGGCCACCTGCTGGGCAGCTGGCTGAGATGCGAAGTTCAGGACAGGAGCCACGCCTCCGTTCTGAATGGTGGAGGATCCTCCCAGCTGATCGTACTGTGACTGGATGGCCTGCTGGGCGTTGAGGACATCCTGGTTGGTGCGGTACTTTACGAAGTGCACCTCGGGCTTGTTGTTGTTGTTGTTGCGGATGGAGTTCAGTTTGTTGCTCAGATCTCCGATATCAGCCTGCTTGTTCAGGACATAGATGGCGGTCTCCTGCTGTCCAGCCTGCTTGGCCAGAGCCACAGCAGCGTTCTCCAGGCCAGTGTTCTCGGGTCCCTTGATGAAGATCACACGGAGGGCCTTGTTCAAGGAGCCGGAGACCTGCTGAGAGCCAGCTGGTTCAAGGAAGTCCTGCTCATCAGCGGTGTAGGTGAAGAACTCCTTTTGGAGCTCAGCCTGGGGTGCCGCATAGTTGGTGGCAACAGCGGAGGGAGCAGCTTCGGGGGCAGGAGCAGGCGCATAAGTCTCGGCTGGGGCATCCTGGTTAGCAGCCACGGAAGGGGAGTAACTGGGTCCGGAAGGAGCAAAGGATGCGACAGCTGGGGCAGAAGCTGCAGGCTGGTAGTTATAGCCACTCCTGGCACTAACGGCAGCCACAAGGCACAGAGCCTGAAAATGTATACCAGTCAGTATAAGCTACTGATTAGAGATCCTTGAGTCCAAAGTACTTACAATAAGGACGCGCATCTTGATTTTTGGTGTGTAGGTGGATAACTCCGCTCGGATTGCTGGATCGAAGGCAAGTATGTCCAACTCCACGACGCCCACGACTTTTATGCGAAATCACTGCAGATTGCAACTCTTTGTTTATGGCCATCATTTGGTTTTTTAATTGGCTGTCTTTGATTTTGCACCTCAAGCCGAGCATTTCGCCCATTGCTCCCTCATCAGCCAATCTGCAGTTTGGCCAATTCCCAATTCGCTTTTTGTCACCGTTTGTTTCTCTGCTGTTATCTATTAACTTTGAAGTTGGCTTCTTTCGATTTTGTTTTTCAGCTTAATCATTGTGGTGGTGAGCATAATTTTTATGATTTTTCTAAACAAACTTCGGCCACTTTTCTGCTTATGCTAATCGAGGGTATAGTGGGTGCTCTTGAAAAGATCTGTCGCTGACCACTTTGGCTCTTTGTTATTGGCCATTCATCCGGCCACTCTGTTATCACTCATACATTATGTATGCCGTCTTGGTTCCGTCTTGCAGTTGCCATAAATTTGAGCGCTAATAGTTTGTCTAACCTTTTACTTCACGCAGATTAACATTTTAATTATGATAAAAAATTTTCGTCGATTGTTTTTTTCCCTCTGCATCCCAAAACATGTAAATTTTTATTGATTTCCACTTGTATTCCATTTGGCGCCATCGCTTTGGAATTTTTATTGCCACTCCGGGCGTGTAATAAACGCCGAGCTTTGCAATTTCTCACTCGGCCCGCAGTGAGTGGCTCAATCGTCAAAAATTCCCGACAGCTTTATGGTTAGCTCAGTTCCCACACACAGGACAGAAATAGCCAGGTCATTAATTTAAAAAAGTATTGTATTGGAGCGGTTCGTTCGACAAATCAATAGATAACACAAAAAGTCAACAAATAGGGCAGCTAAAAGCTATGGCACTTCCTAGTGGCGGTAACGCAGACGACGCAGCACCGACGAGGGCAGGTACGAGTTCTCGGGGATCTGGGCGGTGGCCTGACGCACTGGGCCAGCGGAGGCGAAGTTCAGGGCATTGGCGACTCCACCGTTGATAGCCTGGCTGGATCCTCCCAACTGGTCGTACTGCGACTGGATGGCGCGCTGGGCGTTGGCAGCATCCTCGGGAGTGCGGTACTTGACGAAGTGCACCTCGGGCTTGTTGTTGGAGTTGCTGCGGATGGCGTTCAGTTTCTGGGCCAGATCTCCAATGTCAGCCTGCTTGTTCAGGACATAGATGGCGGTCTCCTGCTGGGCAGCCTGCTTGGCGAGGGCAAGGGCGGCGTTCTCCAGGCCACGGTTCTCGGGTCCCTTGATGAAGACGACACGCAGACCCTTGTTCACGGAGCTGGCAACGCGTTCCAAAGCCTGGGGCTCATCGAAGTCCTCCTCGTTGGCGGTGTAGGTGAAGAACTCCTTCTGGAGCTCAGCAGCGGGGGCGGGGGCATTGTAGGAGACGGGGGCGCTCAGTCCAGCGGATCCCAGACCAGATCCCAAGCCAGAGGAGCCCAGGCCAGATCCAAGACCAGAGGATCCCAATCCAGATCCAAGACCGGAGGAACCCAGTCCGGAGGATCCCAGATCGATGGAGCCACCGCCAAGACCGCCAAAGCCGCCGTCCAAGCTGCCGAAGTTGCTGCCGCCTCCCAGGCCGAGGGATCCACTGCCTCCTCCCAGATCCAAGGATCCACTGCCGCCTCCCAGGCCCAAGGATCCGCCGCCGCCTCCCAGGCTGAGGGATCCGCTGCCAGGAGCGAAGGACAGTCCAGAGCTGGAGTGGCCCACGGGCTTGTAGTTGTAGCCGAGCTTGTCGGCGGAGGCGATGGCCACGAGGCACAGGACGACAAAGGCGCGCATCTTGCTGTTAACTGATTGCTGTTCTAGTTGGAGCTCCGGAGTCGGAAGTCAGAATGATGTCGAGCTGAGCCGCCGGGCCATTTATATGGGCTGGTCGACACGGCAGGGGCGTCAATCAGAACAGGCGAATGACAGCGTGCTGAAGATCGCGATAAGGTTCGCATTGTCTGTGGGCCTAACCTGTTTTTCTGTTTTTCTTTTTCCACTTGGCGGCTTTGGACCGAGCTCGATTTGGTCTAGACCTATTGGCAGAAGCTGAAGCAAAAGCAGAAGCTGTGGCGTTGGCGGCGGCGTTGATTAAAATTTGATGAACTTGCAGCTTACGGAAAAACAAAATTTTTATGTAAATCAGGCGACAAAGGGCTGGGCGGTAGCGGCTCCAAGCTCCAAATTGTCTGACTATGCAGTAGCCGCATTCTTTTGTTCGCCCATTTTGTTATGCAAATCGAGCCGGGGATGATTGAAAGTAAGACTCTGTCCCTCCGCTTTTGGGCTAATTTCCCAGCTTAATAATTTTAAATTGCCCGCCCAATGGATTTTCGGCATTTGACCATTGTCGTCTGTCGTCCGATGTCTCGTGCAATTTGTCAAACCGAGTGCCATCTCAATTTCGAACCGCGAAGTGCGTAGGTAGGCATGGGCAGCCAAGTAGCCGATAAGCCATATGTTATACACCAGATTATACAGATTATCACGCACCAGATTATTCAAAGCGAACGCAGAGAAAACATCTTAGGTTTCCGCTCATTTGCAATTTTCACAAACAGCTTAGCCGGACGGACTCATAATTCAACGCAAGTCGAACTTGTTTGCCAGCCGCCGAGCGCGAAAATTTTGTAGCTTGAAAATTTAATTCTGGCCGATAATATGCCTAGGAATGTTGGCCGCAAAGATCCGCAAGCCAACTTAAGAATTTACATTTTAAAACAATTTTATTGTGTCTTCAAATCTAAACAATAGCACAGGAATGTCGGGAATGAGCTTCCACACTACTCGGTAATATTTTTAATTCTCAAAAACCTCATTATACAATTTATATCAATAGCACTCAAAAAGAGTAAAAAAAAAATTACAAATTTATACATATTATCAAACAAATTTATTTCGTATTCAAATCTCAACAATAACAAAGGAATGTCCAATGACAGGAACTTAGAAACGCAGGCGGCGCAGGATGTTGGCGGGCAAATAGGAGCTACCTGGGGTGGCAGGTGGCACATACGAGGAGATGGGGGCAGTAGCCTCGGGCTGGGAGGCGGGCAGGAACTGGGCGGGCGCTTGACTGCTGGCAGCCTGGACAGGAGCGGGCTGGGAGGCGAAGTTCAGGGTGGAGGCCACTCCACCATCTTGAGCTTGCGAAGATCCTCCCAACTGATCGTACTGACCCTGAATGGCACGCTGTGCGTTGGCAGCATCCTCAGGAGTCCTGTACTTCACGAAGTGCACCTCGGGCTTGTTGTTGTTGTTGTTGCGGATGGAGTTCAGCTTGTTGGCCAGATCTCCAATGTCAGCCTGCTTGTTCAGGACATAGATGGCGGTCTCCTGCTGGGCAGCCTGCTTGGCCAGAGCCAGAGCGGCATCCTCCAGACCACGGTTCTCGGGTCCCTTGATGAAGACAACACGGAGTCCCTTGTTCACGGCGTTGGCAACACGGTCGGAGGCAGCTGGATCGTAGAAGTCACCCTCGTCGGCGGTGTAGGTGAAGAACTCCTTCTCGAGTTGGGCCTGAGGAGCGGCGTAGTTGGGGGCAGCAGCGGATTGGGATCCTTCCAGGGCATCAGCAATGGAAGAGGGACCGGGGGCAAAGGATGCACTGGGTGCAGGCGCGAAAGCGGGTGCATCGTTGCTGGCCAATCCAGATGGCTGGAAGCTCAGTCCGGAGGGAGAGTGGGCCACCGGTTGGTAATTGTAGCCCAGTTTATCGGCTCTGGCCAAAACGGCGAGGCACAGGCAAAGAACTACGGAGAACTGACGCATGTTGAGCGGGTGAGGTGGCTGTGGGATTTGATGATGCTGTGAGATGGTTCTTTTGCTTTTATGCAGATGAAAGCCACTGCTATGCAAAACGCTCTGCATAAAGCGGTCTAATTACGGTCTAAGCCAACTAGATCAGGCAGTTCCAGTACCGGTACCACCCCGCTAAAATATGCAAGCGAAGCGGGTGGCTGCACCATGAGGTCAACTTAGAAACACAGAAGGAAGAGGTACGGACCATGTATGAGCCGGAGCTGGCGCCATAAAATTCATATTAAATTCAATATGCTGCCTTAATCAATAATTCGCGTATTCTTCGGCGCCGCTTTTGGCCAGTGCTGTGGGCCAACCTTGCCGTTTTGGTATTTTCATGTAGCTTTATCGTTGAAATCAATAAAATCTGGCTATAAAAAGCCGCGGACAGAGCATCAAGAGCATCGTAAACCCCATTTGGGGCTATTTAGATGGATGCCTTGTTACTCATGTATGTGCATGTGTATCACAAATCCAAACCCATTCCCAGTTCGCCCGGGATGAGTGTCACCTAAATCGGCCGGAGAGCAAACAAAACGTTTGACAGGCCGTTTCACATGCAAATGAGGCGCGCCTAGTCGCGTTACCGCTGCCAAAAATAAATATTTTAACGATTCGCCAAATTATTATTGCCTATTCAGCGGCTTTGTCTTGTCGTCTTGGTCGTTGTGTTCAGCTGCTTTATGCAAATGTTGCGGGTGGAGGCGACCTTCCATCCGCCGGAAGTGAAGAATCGAACTCATCGCTAAATATAGCCGCCATCTCTACTATATATAATATATATACATGTATAATATATATACATGATTTTTGATCGCCTAGGCCGGTTGCCAATTAAAAACTGCACCACTGCGCCTTGTCAGCGCCAAATCAGATAATGCGATAATTGGTCTCTTAATAAATTACTTGGCGCCATCTGATTTGGCTATCCGAGTCGGACTATGAACCTCCTCACTGGCCAATTCTGGTTAGCTCCTAATTTGCATGCCGCTTTCCGCAGAGCCAGTAATAACAAAGTCATGCAAATATTTGCAACCGCAGCAGCAGTGTGACGAATCATAAAATTATATTATAAATTTAACATTTTAATCTCTTATTTATGCATTTTTGAGGCAAATTTGAACTGTTCATAATTCATATCGCACCATACTGCAGCCGAAGAACTGAATATTGCACCTATAAAAGCCAAAATGTCGGCTCGATAAGTCAGTAACCAATCATCTCTGCCATCCAAACAAACAGTCAAAATGCGTTCCTTCGTCGTCCTTTGCTTTATTGCCTTGGCCACGGCCGATAAACTGGGCTACAATTACCAACCGGTGGCCCATTCTCCCTCCGGATTGAGCTTCCAGCCATCGGGATCGGCCAGCAGCGATGCACCCGCTTTCGCACCTGCACCCAGTGCATCCTTTGGCCCCGGTCCCTCCTCCATTGCTGATGCCCTGGAAGGATCCCAATCCGCTGCTGCCCCCAACTACGCCGCTCCTCAGGCCCAACTCGAGAAGGAGTTCTTCACCTACACCGCCGACGAGGGTGACTTCTACGATCCAGCTGCCTCCGACCGTGTTGCCAACGCCGTGAACAAGGGACTCCGTGTTGTCTTCATCAAGGGACCCGAGAACCGTGGTCTGGAGGATGCCGCTCTGGCTCTGGCCAAGCAGGCTGCCCAGCAGGAGACCGCCATCTATGTCCTGAACAAGCAGGCTGATATCGGTGATCTGGCCAACAAGCTGAACTCCATCCGCAACAACAACAACAACAAGCCCGAGGTGCACTTCGTCAAGTACCGCACTCCCGAGGATGCTGCCAACGCACAGCGTGCCATTCAGGGTCAGTACGATCAATTGGGAGGATCTTCGCAAGCTCAAGATGGTGGAGTGGCCTCCACCCTGAACTTCGCCTCCCAGCCGGCTCCCCGCGAGAGCACCGCTGCCAGTGCTCCAGGACCAAGCTACCTGCCCGCCAACATCTTCCGTCGCTTCCGTCTTTAAGTGTCATATACATGATGTTGATTTGTTGCCTAGTTAGTTATGCTTTATTCCATAAATAAAACGAAAAATTGTTGAAATCTGATTTGATTTATGTGATTGATCTGTTTACAAAGAACGCCTAAGACGGATTTTTAGTCGAAACAAATACAATCCAAAATTACTTAACACTGTATGAAAATTGGATAGTATTTCAGAAAAAAAATATAGGGGCTTTTATGAAAAAGACTTAAATGATTATTTTATGTACGTCATGCAGTGGTGACAGATTGAACTCCAATTAAAAAAATTTATAATTTTCAAAAGTGAGGAAGGTAAAATTTAGCCTTAAAAGCATTAAAAAAAACATTATCAAACGATTATTTTGTATGGGTCACAGAGAAGTATAAGCAGAACTCTTGATGATGATATCCTTCTATCCAAACAAAGCATTTTTCATATATGTACATGATTTTAGACAACGATTGTTTGTCCGCTATTCTCCTCCTCTAATATGAAATTTTAAACTGACTGGACCCAAATTTTCTGGCTCTTATATAGGGGACTTGTATGGAATTCCCAGGCTATTTAAAACAGGTTTGCTCAGAGTTCAAAGCAAGCTTCCGACATTCTTCTTGACTTTGAACCTCAAACTAAAAAGTCGCTTCAAATTCTAGACCCACTTTCGATAGCCAAAAAAAAGCGACAACCAGAAAGCAACAACATACCATAAACTATCAATGAAGTTCGCATAGATTAAGCTTTTATCGTTTCGTAGGCGGAACTCAAAGAATGCATCACATTGTGTTCGACTTTAACGACCATCAGAACATTTTTAGACGGGCTCTGACTTTTTTTGAAAACGGGTTTGATAGTTTTGCAGCATTTTCCCCAATCGAATTCCGGGCAGTTTTGGCCCGGTCAAGAATAGATCGCGGCGCCATGAACCGGTCGAGAATTTGGCTTTTGCAATTGGGCAGAAAGTCGGGGGTCGCCGACTGGATGGATTGGCGAGAATTTTAGGATAGTTTTGCATAATCATTTCATAAGCGCACCGCTTTGCATAAAAAACTAGTTGAGTTATGTAGCAACCCGACGGGAATGGTGACGGTTATAGTTCTAAGTCGGTTCTAACTACGCCAGATGGGTATATAAGCTGCTCACCTCAGTCTCAGGATTCAGTCTTGGCCTTTGCCTGTTCAGCACACCCAGCCTACAAAACCAAACCTTCACCATGCGTTTCCTCATCGCTTTCTGCCTGATTGGTGCCGCCTGCGCCCAGTACAACTACGGAGCTGGATTTACCGGAGCCGCCTCCGATAATGTTCCCAGCTACTCCGGAAGCGGTGTTGGCGACTCCTACGATGGTGCCGCCAGCAGCCCGGACTACTCGGTCTCCAGCGAACTCAACAAGGAGTACTACACCTTCGAGGCTGACGAGAGCCAGTTCGAGGATCCTCTGGCCGCCCAGAAGATCGCTGGCTCCGTGAACAAGGGACTCCGCGTGGTCTTCATCAAGGGACCCGAGAACCGTGGACTGGAGAACGCTGCTCTGGCCCTCGCCAAGCAGGCTGCCGAGCAGAGGACCGCCATCTATGTCCTGAACAAGCAGACCGACATTGGAGATCTGGCCCAGAAATTCAATGCCGCCCGCCAGAACTCCAACCAGCGTCCTGAGGTGCACTTCGTCAAGTACAGGACTCCCGAGGATGCAGCCAATGCCCAGCGTGCCATCCAGTCGCAGTACGATAACCTCGGAGGATCCAGCCAGAACATCAACGGAGGAGTTGCCAACGCCATCAACTTCGCCTCCGCTGCCCCCGTGGTTCCCGCTCGTCGTGGCCCCAACTACTCCCCACCAGCCGCCGCCACGAGCAACTCCTACCTGCCCGCTAACATCCTGCGTCGCCTGCGCATCCGTTAAGGACCGAATGGAAAGTGACAGTTGTTAAATGTGTTGTAGAAATGTAATTGAATAAAATACGAAAATCGATAAAAACCAAAATACGCTTAGATTTATATATCTGCCTTTAATCTAGATCTTCCAAGTTTCTGACTTTGTCAGCGGCTCTTGCAATTTGTTTGTTTTTTAATAGCTTTTCCTTATAATAACATTTATGCAAAGCTGAATTGCTCTGCGAGCCCGAACAAAAGCCGTTCGCTGCCTACTTTGTAGGCGGACAAAACATTTAGCAGCATCAGCGCTTTGTCTTCGAGAAACTGCGCCGCCAGCTTCGAAGTTGGGTTAGTATATATAGTTACCGCCGCCGTGGTCATAGGCAGAAGCAATTTGTGCTCCGAACCAAGAGAACCTCAAACCCAAAACTAAAGATGCGCGCCTTCATCGTAAGTGGTTTAGTCAGGACTTCCGCCGAATTCAGAACTAACGGATAACCCTTGAATCCTGTAGGTAATGTGCCTGGTGGCAGTCACCTGCGCCGATAAGCTCGGCTACAACTACCAGCCCGTGGGCCACTCCAGCTCCGGACTGTCCTTCGCTCCTGGAAGTGGCAGCATTGGAGGTGGTTCCATTGGAGGTGGATCCATTGGCGGTGGTTCCATTGGAGGAGGATCCATTGGAGGTGGACTCATTGGCGGCGGATCTATCGGAGGTGGAAGCATCGGAGGCGGTTCCATTGGAGGTGGTTCCCTTGGTGGTTCCATCGGTGGTGGCTCCATCGATTCTGGTCTTGGCGGTCTTGGTGGATTCGGTGGTCTAGGAGGTGGCGATGCTCTGGCCGCTCCAGTCTCCTACAACGCCCCCGCTCCCGCTGCTGAGCTCCAGAAGGAGTTCTTCACCTACTCCGCCAACGAGCAGGACTTCGATGAGCCCCAGGAACTGGAGCGTGTTGCTGGATCCGTGAACAAGGGACTGCGCGTTGTCTTCATCAAGGGACCCGAGAACCGTGGTCTGGAGAACGCCGCCCTTGCCCTTGCCAAGCAGGCTGCCCAGCAGGAGACCGCCATCTATGTCCTGAACAAGCAGGCTGATATTGGAGATCTTGCCCAGAAACTGAACGCCATCCGCAACAACAACAACAACAAGCCCGAGGTGCACTTCG